>NW_022882962.1:0-5387702 GCF_011952255.1 Bombus vosnesenskii
GCGTCCAACGGCGTCCCACGTTGCAGTCCAGTTTAGATTATCCAACATTCTCTTCGTGGCTTTTCGTAATCCAAACTGGACTGTATTAGCGTGGTTCTTATCTTGGTATCGAATTGTTGTGCAATGTTTGTACTTATCGATGTAGTGGTTTTCCAAAAGTTAATCGACTGATGAATCTGCGGAAACGATTACATCCATCAGTACAAGCATTGTACAATAATTCTCAACCGTACTGGCAACATTCGGTATCAATGATACATTTGTCTAACTTGGAACGAAAGAATGGAAATGAAACTATTGACACTGCATATACAATTTAGAATCTTGCAGAAGAGACATACGACTCGTTGTACTAAACTTATGAAAATATCGAAAAGTTATATACTCCAACGTTACCGCAATTTGCTTCTTTTAAAAATGGAGAAACGGGAAGAAGCCTGAACAATCAGACAATGGAAGAAAAATCATTTCGGTATCTATCATACATATTTAATATGCTATGAAATGTTCATGTATGTAATTGAAATCTACTTTCTGCTAATTGATAAATTTGAAACAAACTCATTTACTTGATTTGGTATATGAAAGAAACAGGTATCTTTAAAACGAGAACGTTTTATACATGAACAATAAAATACTAATAATGGTTAATTATAGATCAAATTACTATTGATTAAAGTTTAGCAGATATAGAGAATCATTTGTATCTTTTTAATCGAAACTAGGGTTACGTTGAAAACAAGTATTTTAAGTAATTGAATTTAATCTGAATTAAAAATGGAAAAGTTCATTTGGAATAACTAAGATGAGGGAAACCCCGATTATTTTAAAATCACCTGCCTTATCTTTTAACTTTTAACTTTTAAGAATATGTCTTATAGCAGTATTTTCAGTAATAAACGTAGTAATAAGGGGCGCATTAATAAGGGGCGCTGAAAAAGAAACATAGCAGTAGCCGGAAGGGCTACTAAAATTCGATCGTGTTCCACTCTATATAAACCCGATCAACAAGCCGAGAGTGGAACTGAATATTCTTGTTTCGCAACGCTAATTTACTACTAATATTTATGAAGCAGAAAATTCTCAAAATCAAACACGACGAGTGCTTTGTTATATCTGCAATATCAATTAATCTACCATTAAAAAAAAAAGAAAGAAATTCTGAAAATACCCGAAATTTGATACGCAACGCTAATAAGTATAAATCTATGCACTCGTATTTAAGCAATACGCAACACTAATAGCGAGAGATCGAAGTGCAACCATTTAGGAGGTTGCCGATGAACGATCACACTTGTACAGCTCTTGTAACTGTACGTGTGATCCAGGAACAGTGTCCGACAAATACAGTCGGAGGGTTTGGGCATTTTGTAAACGCAACTCTACTTAAGAAGACGCGATCATTCATTATCGCAACGCTACCTCTTAAAGTGAATTTAATGAAAATTATTATTTACTATATGAAAAAGGTACTTTAAGTATTCTGCTATTGCTGCTTGCAATACTATAAAACTAATTGAAAACTAACATTTTTATAATCCAATTTTAAACAATAGAAAACAGGAAAAATTCTAAAAATTGCAAAAGACAATCGCGATATCGTAATTCGCAACTCTAAAGCAAACGCGATTATCATTTTATCGCAACTCTAATTCAAACCGTAATCATTCTCTCGCCACACTAATGAAAAACCGCGATGTTATTTCGCAACTCTAATACAACCCGTAATTAATTCATCGCAACACTAATAAGAAAAATCGCGAGTGGAGGGCTGACATATCGAAGTGCAACCATTTAGGAGGTTGCCGATGAACGATCACACTTGTACAGCTCTTGTAACTGTACGTGTGATCCAGGAACAGTGTCCGACAAATACAGTCGGAGGGTTTGGGCATTTTGTAAACGCAACTCTACTTAAGAAGACGCGATCATTCATTATCGCAACGCTAACTCTTAAAGTGAATTTAATGAAAATTACTATTTGCTATATGAAAAAGTTACTTTAAATATTCTGGTATTGCTACTTACAATACTATAAAATTAATTGAAAACTAACTCTTTTACGATCTAATTTTAAACAATAGAAAATAGGATAAATTCTAATATGTATAGTTCTATAAGAAATTCAAAAAATTCATAATAAAATTTGCAAAAGACAATCGCGATATCGTAATTCGCAACTCTGAAACAAACGCGATTATCATTTTATCGCAACTCTAATTCAAACCGTAATCATTCTCTCGCGACACTAATGAAAAGCCGCGATATTATGTCGCAACGCTAATTCAACCCGTAATTAATCTGTCGCAACACTAATAAGAAAAATCGCGATTTGCCCAAAGGGACGATGGACCGATATATACATCGGTCAAAAAAGAAAAGACTACTACTACTACTACTACAAATAGTAAAAGCGAGCATAGTGACAAAGTAGTAACAATAATGACTTCCCATGCTCTGGATGACCCAGAGGATGGGGAGCCATTAGTAGTTGCCCTCTTGAGTGGCAGTTTGCCGGGCCTCTTCGGCTTATAGCCTCTTCTTTCTTCGGGCGCAATGCCCGCTGAAACTTAATTCTAAGCTCGAGTCTTCTAAATCGCAAACAAAAAAAAAACTTGAAAATAAAAATATAAACCGCGGAAGCTGATTGAAGTGCACATGGACTGACCAACGATCACAGCAGTGATCGTTGCCCACTCGCATGTGCGTGCTCGAGCAATATACGTTCGTTTCGAGCCCACTCGCGACCGCGACCGCGAAATTCAAAAAATCGATAGGCAAAACCAGAGACGAGAGCATGCTCTACTCGTGCCAGTTTCGCCGTCGATTTTTCAAATAAATTTCCAGAAACAGGTTGGTCACACGAAAACGCGCCTACCCGACCAGAGACTGTGCCAACCTGCCCGGCCCTACCTACTTATAATTAACAGACATACCAGAAAGTATACTACCTATCCTACCTAGCCCTATATTTAAAAATGGCAAAACAGGCACACCAACACACTCGCTCCACGGTTCTCACACAAACGCTCGGGCGCAAAGGTCCTACACTAGAGAGGACGTCCCGGGACGCCTCCGACACCCGAGCTTAACACACACCATGCACACTCTAAGGTACGTACCGTTTCCCTGAAATCGACTGACGAAGGCTAGTGACCATTGCGTAAAACGTGATAAAACACGTCTGAGGAAATGATATCGTTAAAATAAATGTAGGTAAACTTGGAATTGTAATTGTATTTTACGGCAATATTAAAAGCGTGGTTACACTTAACCGCGTGGATGATATTATCAGAAATTGTGATTGTAATGAGACGTAAATTAAATCGATATATGTCTCGATATTTTTAATATTCGAAGTTTTAACGAATGAAAGAAAGCGACGCAATTCCACGGCCTAACAACACACACACACATAATGTGGAAAATACGTCGTGCACGATACACTAACACATCGTCAGTCGCTGAGAAATTATTACATTACTTAATTCTAGCTCATCGTGCCCAATGTCTTTCTCCCATTCAAGTAGCACCTGGGCACGTGAATGAGATCCTGACAATGGGCACGGAAAGGGTTAAACCTGAAAATCCTGATCTAAGAAGATGATTAGTTCGTGTAATTTTTATTTAACGGACTAACGTTCTTTGATTTTATATTTTACTACTTCGTTTCTGATTAACTCTACTTTATTAATTTAATAGTAACTAAATAACTCTACTTTATTAATTTAATTAATCAGAACAAAATTTTAATATTGCAAAAAAAGGTAGCGTTAATTGAAAAAGACTGAGACTCGATCAAATGGAATAATCGACTCTATATATATTACTAAGAAAGAAATAATCTCAGGCGATCTCCTTATCAAAGCACATACTCGAAAATGCAGAAGCAGTGTTCAAAATTATTGCTTTGATTCAAAAATCTGCCTGTCGCGAAGTGTCTTCTTGCACGTAAAATTTCACACATTCTTGTACGGGAAAAATTAATTTTAACTTACATTTTAAATTCTAGCCAAGTAAAATAAACGAACGTGACTTAATAGTGTCACGATTAATTCATTGCTTAAGATCAAGTATGTTTATGTTAAACAGGTATATTCGTGTACATATTTGCCATTTGCAAATATTTATACGGAATGTTAACATGCATATTTATAAATAACACGAATATATTCTCAAGTGTATGTATTTAAACTAATTATTATAATCGCGCTGTGCAAGAAGACCTATCCTAAACTAATAAATTTAAAAAAAGAATGTTACTACTCACGGGTATAAAAATACCCGCGGTCACTATGCTCGCAACAAAATTCTACGTAATACAACCGGTCACCCGTGCCGATTCGGACCTTTCATCCTACGACATGATTGAGTGACCGGAGGAACAAAAATGCATGCGACTCACCGTTCGATGCGGAGAAACAGAGGACGTTACCCTGGATGCTGCGGTATCCCAGCGAATATCATCAGGGAGACTAACATCAGGCAGGAACCGTGTAAAGTCCAATGGTGGAAATGGCGATTGTTTAAGGGCGGGGGGGGGGGCGTGTTTGAGGAAGAAGCGAAACGTCGTTTCGACAATTTTCTTCTTTTTCCTATCGAACGTTTATTTAGAAAATACTGCTATTTTTTTACGTTTAAAAATTATTATTAAGAAATTGGAACAAGTTTGAAACATATTATTTAGTTGAAAATTGTGAGATATTTTTCGATAGCAAACAAATGCTCATGAATAACGTGAATGCAATGCAATCGTTTGCAAGAATTATATTGTTCGCAATTAGAATGTATACTGTGAATTTTCGTTATTAGAATACGAAATATATATTCCAATAATACACTACAATCGCGTGTTTTAAATAATGGAAAATATTTGCAAGAATTCAAAAGTTCGCCACTAAATATGTTTAAAGAATACTGTGCAAACGCGCGCGAAACCTTGTTTCGAGGTATGTGAATCTACCTGTTACTAATTTGCAAGTTTATGACGTTATAACTCAATTTGAAACAATAAGATAATTCGTTAAAAATTGGTTTGGGATAAGAGAATGATTTCATACATCGGGATCTTTCAGAAGAATCAATGGACTCACGCGAAGCACTCCTGTGCACAAAATAAACGCAAGATTCAGTGGAAAAAAAGAATAGATTTTTATATCTCGTTCCAAGTCAGATAAGTATCATTGTACAGAATGGGCTCAGAATGGATTCGACATAGCCAAGACATATCCCACGGTGTCCCACGATGTCCCACGGCGTCCAACGGCGTCCAACGGCGTCCAACGGCGTCCAACGTTGTCCAACGTTGTCCAACGTTGTCCAACGTTGTCCAACGACGTCCAACGGTGTCCAACGATGTCCAACGGTGTCCAATGATGTCCAACGACGTCCAACGACGTCCAACGGTGTCCAACGCTGTCCAACGATGTCCCACGTTGCAGTCCAGTCTAGATCATCCAAAATTCTGTTGGAGGCTTTTGGAGACCCAAACTGGACCGACGGTATCCCACGGTGTCCCACGGTGCAGTCCAGTCTAGATCATCCAAAATTCTTTTGGCGGCATTTGGAGATCCAAACTGGACCGGTGCGTAGTTCTTAGCTTGGCATCGTTTTCCAAAGATTAATCAACTGATTAATTTTTGGAAAAGGATGCCAATTACCAGGTCTCACCACGAGGAGGTGACTACGCACGAGACCCGCCCATGAGTTATTCAACATTATGCATCGGTCTCGACATTCAACCTATTGGCAAGAATGTCGAGTTCTGACTCTACTTCATGGGCCTGCGTAAAGAAATAGTTATTTCGTAGTCTAACCGCGAAATACCTATCTCCAACGCAGCGCTTACATGAATCTTCACAAGCGTAAAACAACGCAATATCTATCTCCCACACAACGCAAAATTCATCTCCCATACAACGATTACATCGATCAGTACAAACATCGTACAATAATTCGCAACCCTATCCGCACATTCCGTATCAAAGACACATTTGTCTAACTTGGAACGAAAGAAAAAAAGTGGGGCTACTACGGAAAAGGAGCCCCAACAATCAGACGATGAAAGAAAAACCGCGGGGTGCCCGGAACGAACGAAATCACGATCTCTCGAAAGAACTAACAAACCTACATAACGTACCCCCATGCACCAGATAACCCTAAGGTTCAGCGGAAAGCCCAAGCATTGACCTTCGCCCGATTCCTGTCACGTCGTCTGGATCTTATCACGGTCGATGTCACCTACCGATGATACTAGCGATCCAGCAAATAGGCCTGCAATTTAACACACTCCAACTGAACAAATGAAGGCCCGGGGAGGGACCGCTGAACAGGATTACGAAGGCAAGGCCCCAACTGAACAGTGGGGTCCACCCCCGCGGGTTCGTCACTTGAACAGGATTACGGAGGACGTGAAATGCAGGTCTCTGCCCGAGTACCGAAGTACCAATCGGACAGTATTGCGGATCGCAGGCATCAACAGTGCGATGACAACTCCCGTGATTCGAGGCAAACGACGAGCAGTCGTCGAGTAGTCCTCAAGACAGAGGTGTGCTTGGGTCGACTTACGAATCCAAAGAGTTGTCCAGTGCACGTTGACCCGCACGTACCCGGAATACGCGCGAGCGAGTACGTCACGCTACGGTTTGAAAGAACTGAGCGACCGTGAACCGATAAATCGCGAGTACAATAGGTACTGTGTGGTAAGCGAGTGAAGGGAGACGAGATTTTTATTTTTCGTTCCAAGATAGATAAGTATCTTTGTACAGAATGAGCTTACAATGCACATAACATAGGCATCTATCTTATGATTAATTAAGGCTAAAACGCTCGCATCCCACGGTGTCCTGCGATGTCCCACGGTGTCCCACGATGTCCCACGGTGTCCCACGACGCCCCCGCGGGGGGGTCTTAGTCCGGTCTAGATCACCAAAACTATTTTGGATGATCAAGACCAGACTATATTGAAGTAGTTTTTAGCTTGATATCGTCTCTCAAATAATAATACTAATATTCAAAATAGTACTTGGTGTATTATTATTTGGGAAACGATACCAATTACCGGGACCCACCACGAGGAGGTAACTACGCTCGGGTCCCATTTACATAAACAGTTTTTGTGGTTATAAATTATTGGTATAACTGTTAAGAATTAATGGAGTAATTGTTTTAGATTAATGGCACAAATGTTATAAATTAATGGCTTAGATGATATAAATTAATAGTTTAAATGTTATAAATTAATGGCTTAGATGTTGTAAATTAATAGCTTAAATGTTATAAAGTACTAATTTAAATTTAATAAATTATTAGTTAAAATGTTATAACTTATTAGCTTAAATGCTATAAATTAATAGTTTAATTGTTATAAATTAATAGCATAAATGCTTTAGATTAATAGTTTAAATATTATTAATTAATAGTTTAAATGTTACAATAATAGCTTAAATGCTATAAATCAATAGTTCAATTATTATAAATTAATAGTATAAATATTCTAAATTAATAGTTTAGACGTTACAATTTAATAGCTTAATTGTAATGGTAGAAAAACTTATCAATATGTCAACAAAAGTTCTTGAAAGTTGTCGATGTTCTCCACACGAGAGTTTGAGCGAAAATGCGCTCGCGCGGGAGTCGGATGTTTCTTATATACTATCCGGTGACGTTCCGGATGACTGGTGTTTTGTAACGTATGCAACGAATGAAAATCATGAAAAGTGTTTTTTCTATTATAACACAATCAAATTAAATAACTTTGTAATATTTATTGTAAATTGACGTCTTTGGTAATTTGTTACAATAATTATTTTTATAATTTTTATATTTTTTACAAGGTAAAACTATATTTCCTGTTCTGTGGTACTAGGTTTTGAGTTTAAACTATGTTAATCCTTATTAAATGCGATTTTATGTGTAGAATAATTGTACTGTAATGGACGAACATATAGTTGTCCATTGGTCAACACTGTACGCCCATCCCAAAGAAAAAAGAATTCATAGAATATTTTAATATGTAATACGTGATTACAATATTTTTTTTAAATTTCCTCCATAAGATTTTTTATTTTTCCCACCTACCACGATATTTTATAACAATTTATAAATTTCCGCAACTGAATTGTGTATGCATACAATTTCGTAATTCTTTGCATATAAGTATCGTTATTCCGTAATTATCTATTATATATATAAATTTAACATATTTTCACACCCGCGCAATTCTGCTTTACTTTTTAATATAGCGTTATATTAAAGTTTTGCTTCATTGATTTAATTGCTCGCGTTATTTTATTTAACAAATTTGGTTTATACTTAAAATCCATTTATTTCTACCTGTCGCAGGACAATTACGTAGTTCATATAATTAAATCATAATATATAATTATAATTATATTATAATATATAATCATAATATAATTCTCTATAAATATTTATTGTAACAAATGAAAGATTTTTATATGTTTGTCCGTGGAATTTTTTTAATACTGTCTTGGTAATTATTTACTAAAAACGAAAAACGTTTCATTAAATGGAAAATGAGGTATTTCACAATACTAAGTTCTGGTATAATCTGACCATAAACAAAATGAATGTGTAATATACATCCAAGGAATCTCCAAATCCTTTGACAGCCAAAGAAATCTTCGATACCCAACGTTACTTTTAACATCCAATCACAATTTCCGTATAAATCTTTCTTCGCAGATTCAATTTTTCAGTGAATAATTTTTTGATCCACCTCTCAATAACTTGTCAACGAAATAAACTCACGAACGTGAACAAAACATCTCGCTATACGTATAGATCTTCTCATCACTTGTCTGTCTTACATCGCTAATCATCGATAACTAGGATTGACACGAATTTGGACTAGCATAATCAATCATGTAACCAAGACACGGTCGCGATAAACGAAATCAACGAATCACCAGAGCATCGGAGCGTGTTCTTGCGCAATTTACGTGAAAAGCCGAGAAAACGAATATCAACGAATGATAATTAACGAGCGTTCGTTAGCAGGGCGTAATTACAGCGGAATCGATTAAGCGCGAGGGGCACATCGGTATTCCCGGCTGTTCTTGGAGCTGGGGATAACGCCTGACGAGAGAAAATGATAGCAGCAAGCACGAAATAAGGAGAGTCAACCCCAAGAGCCCCGACACGAGCCGTATTGGCATTGCTGGCAGATTCAATTTAAGATAGCCGCGAACTCTGGACTCTCTGAATACGGCGTGCTATATTAGAGTTCGTGGAAGTTTACTGTACCAACACCTCCCCAACACATCCATAAGGGGGCGAGAAAGCCGGTTGAATTATGCTTCGCGGCGTTAACCATTCGCCCACGATGTATCCGGTGGCTTCATAATTTCTAATGGGCACGCAAACATCGTTACACGCCGATTAAGGACTTAACAGTTTGCTTTTTTCGATACAAGTGACTAACATGGTCGATCGACTTTAATATGGGGATTATGTTATGGTTTCAGGAGATCTGTTAACTCGGTTCGTGTAATACAATATTTAGAATGTTACAGGAAAGGACAATTTGAAAATTCCGGTAATGCGTGATAGTAAAATTATCATCTACACATCCGATGTAATGGAATAAGATGAGTGGAATGCCTGAGCACTTCGATCGTTAGACTGCGGATTTCTATGGATTTATACGATGTTTAAGGATGTAAAAATTGATTTGTA
Organism: Bombus vosnesenskii; assembly: GCF_011952255.1. Classification (NCBI taxonomy): domain Eukaryota; kingdom Metazoa; phylum Arthropoda; class Insecta; order Hymenoptera; family Apidae; genus Bombus; species Bombus vosnesenskii. The sequence continues at coordinate 9,700 of NW_022882962.1, forward strand.
GAGTTCGTAGAGTATACGAATATTATATAAAATATAGTACGGTGTTTCTCGTCATTTTGTATAGGTAAAATAGGTTTTTAATTGATAGACACAGGTATAGGATTTTCGAAATCCTTAAGTGGGAAAAAAATTTTTGCAAGTCATTCGTTCGGTTAGAAGTATTGTTTTCAAGTATAGAGGAAATATTTTGACACATTTCGATATAATATAAATAAATATTTTTAAATATTAGAAAGTACGGATATATTCGGCCAGTCCAGTGAACAAACGATTAACAGGAATAGATATATCCGTTCTCATCGATAAAAGGTAGAATATCTGTTCGAACAGCCATCCAGTTAGTCCTTCTTCTAACTAGACGTCACGAAGATTTATCGTAATCGCGGATAAATCTGTCACATTTTGCCGACTGCTTGTGGAATTGTACGCGATATTCTTCGGCGTGGAAACAACTCGTTGTCGCACTAAGGCAGATAATTTGTTACAAACCGAAATTTTCAACTCGTTTCGAAGTTTCTCTGCGCCCGTTCACAGGGATCGGATCTTTTTCACTGATTCCTGTTTACCGAATCTGTGATAACGAATCGAATTTTTCAGTTGGGCGTTATCTCGACGGAGATTTTTATTCGGGTTCCCTCGACTGGGTTGATTTGCGGCGTCATATGTCTGCGTCCGTCGTCACAGTTGCGTTTGTTGAATCGATTGTTTCACAGTCGAATGCGAAACAAGCTCGGTTATTTCTACAAATATAGTTAAACTTTGGTAACTCGTATTTCAAAGGAGGGGACTCGAGCTATGGTGGTTTTTCAATTTTTCCAGTAAGATAGATTTAACAAACGAAATCGACCGAAAGAGGATTTATAGCATAAAGTTAACATCCTATTAACTTGATTAAATTAATATTTTTCAAATCGTAGAGACTAAAACAGAAACAAACTCGGCTTTATTTATTTATAAAATTAAATGACAGCTTACACGAATCACAAGCCAAACGGATCGATTTCACTTTCTGTAAGTTTCTCAATTTTATTAAAAAAATACAAAAATTCTGTACTTACCGTTCATCGTCGTTACAACAGTTAATATTATATCTATTCATGTCGTCGTAAGTATCGTGTTTGTATATGTAACTTTAAAATATAAAAACGTTACCGTATTTAGTGATGAATATTTCTGCTATTTTCCAAAATTAGGCCCGTTAGCATTAATCATTTCTGTATTAATATCATTTATAATTCTGTGAACAATTTGATATTCAGAATGCGAGCCAAGAGATAATATCGCTTATGGAATAGGCTGAGAAATTAAGTTTTACTTGTCATACTTAGTCATTCTTCTTCGATTGCGTGGAACATGATTACTAGTTTATTTACACGCGATAATTCCTACAATCTCGATGTTTTATATTACGCGCACATCTAAATTTCTGACGTGTAACACGGACGAGTCTGGTCGAACAACGCGATAACTTATCTTGACGTATTTCCAAACGAAGTTGAAACTATGGCGAAAAGTTTTTGCTTTGGCGAAACTATTGTAATTCAGGTAGTTTGGCGAAGCCTAATGAATGCTGAAACGTTTGTTCGAACTTCATTTTATCTAATTTCAAACGAGATAACTAGGAACTCTGTTGATCTTATTTTACGATAGATCGTTCTTTATTTTCCGCTATTTGACTTTTCTTCTTCGTTCTTGGGAATTTAATCTTGAAATCTCTCGATACTCTTCCTTGTTTCACTATGTTAACGCGAGCTACGTTAGGAGACTTAACGTGACCATATCTCGTAACATAAATCCACTTTACTTCCCTACTGTGTAATCTCGCAAGTCGAATTCCTATTTCAACGAGAGACAACCATGTTCCATCCCCGCATTGATTAAAGTTTTAACCCCACGTGATTCCTAGCCAATCTCACCCTACTTCCCTTCGAACGAGCCTTTAAGATCACATCTCTCTGGTCCGTGGTGACCCCCATTGACCCTTATCTATGTTCCCGAGAGCAGATCTCGTTTATTTAACTGGATCTATGGTTGCACTCGAAACCATTCGTCTTTCTTTTCTCTCTCCTATCAAATTTGTCGTTTTTTAATTAATCGTAATAAAGGGTAATATTGTATGTTCAAAGAAATGGTACTGTGACTTTTTGTAAAAATATTATTGGGCCATGCTTTTCCATAATGCTGTTGCATAATTTTATGCAGCTCTTGATGCTTATTACTTAACGGTGTTTCTTCTTCGACCATACTCTTGTTTATTCTTTTCCTTGCATACCTAATAATACATTAGATAATTCATGAAATGTACAATAACGTTAAGTTCTATTAAAAATTCCACGATTTTTCTGTATGAAGTACTGCGTCACTAGAAGTTTGCTTCCAGGAAGTTTGTTTATTTCTATTTTTTTTTATTTCTATTTTTGTTTATTTCTAAAACAATAATTAAACGTTTAACTAATAATGAACGTTAATAATCAAAAGACGGGAATGGCATCATTGTTATACATCAATAAATTAATATACAATTAATTATTATACGTTCATATGATATATTCGTGTAATATATTCACGTGATACTATTTTTGTATGGAACGAATAATCCATATAACTGAAATGCGTATAATTAACTGTACATATAATGGAAGTTCACTCGTTCTCTCCAATATCTACGATTTCTCGTTCGAATAATAGAAGTTCAGATGAGTGAATTCAATCGGCAGAACTTCAATTAATCGGGCGCTAACTAAAATTTCCTTTTCATAAATGAAGTTCGAATAAGTGGAGTTGTACTAAATGACGTTATTATTCTCCTCCTGAAATAGAATATTCTACGTATACCCGGTTTGTTGAAGCATAAACTAAAAATTGTTGACGCCGAAAGACATAATTAGGTTGCTGCATACATTCTCATTATATAAGTCGGTATAAAGCGTGGTTTTAAAGTTAAATGGAGGCGAAAGAAGATATTTCCATTAATCTCCTAATGATCAAGCGTTAAGAATGGTTTTTATAATGACAGATTTGATGTCAGAAGATTTTCAAACCGAAGACGCTAAATAATAAGACCGAAGGGATGCAATAAGTTCTTTTTTTTAAATGACAGCTTCGAAGATTTCTATGAAAGTTTACTATCCCAAAAATCGTACCATCATAATTTTACCATCTCACTACAGTAATTAAATTTTTAATGAAATTTCAAAATGTTTGGTATAACATGTACGATGTACACACAAAAGTTTTCTATGGTTAGTGTTAAAATATTTTTGCCGGTCATCTTGAATGGACATCGTAAACGGAATTTCTATTATATGTACATGACTCAACTCGAAAAAGTATGTTTTCCAGAAAATGAGAAACACTGATTTTTGATATAATCAAATCAAATTTCTGAACAAGGAAAATAACGCTCATAAAACAGCTTCAAGTGTTCTTTGTTTCTCATTTTTAATTCTTAACCCTGGAAAATCAACCTTCGTATCAGTACACAATTAACAATGAGATGCATTTGTAGGATGCAGCACAATAATCGATATTTCGACTCCTAGCCGGTCGAATTACGAAGATAAATAAGATTTTCATAATCGGACGACGAGTGACCCTGCAACATTTTCGCGGTCATAACTCGAAAATCGTGATTTTCGCTTTGCTTCATCAGGGCAGAGCTGAAAAATACGTCATCTAATCGTCGTGAAAGTTTCAAATCTACGATATAAATATCTACATTTTGTAGAAAATAAAAATCTCGACGCTTAAACCATCGATTTATGCAACGTCTAATTAATACGCGGCTAATGTCAGACCCTGGAAATAGCGCGCGGCATTTTCCATTCGCTACATGGCGCCCATTAAAGACAAATCCTGTCGGTCTGAATCGATCGAACTCATCGAGCACTGAGCTTCGAATTCTGGCGGCTGCTGGCGAATCAGAGTAGAACGGGACGGGTTTGCATAGGATTCTCGCTGATCTAAAATTCGAAAAGGACCGGGCGGACGATGACAGATCAATACACGCCCCATCCTTCTATTCTCCTTTCCCTTGCTGCTGCTCCTCGTCCGCGGAGAATCTTCCGCCCTTACTGCAATTCCTTTCGTGCGCTCTCCCCTATAATGGAGCGCCATAGAAGCGGGCTGTCTTCTTCCCTAGACTGATCCTTTTATATGATAATTGCAACGTATTTGCCAGAGATCGTGTATAAACTGGCGGGCTTTATTGGGACGAAGCACAGTGCATTGTGGCCTGGCCGCAAGGTCGACAGATACGAGCCACCCATCCCTCCGGGCCTTTCTCCGCTTTCTTCCGTATTTTCGTGTCTCGAACGTCTTCGTCATCTTTGCTAGACGCTTTTCCGTACAACCTCTTACCACTCTCCCTTTTTTCCCCCGCTTTGTCTATCTGACCCTCTCTCATTTCTTCAACCAGGAAATTGTGATTTCTTGCTGTTTCGATTTTTTGAAAGATTTTCCCAAGGAGGGGAATAAGGTAACGGTGAAAGTTCGATAGGAATGATTTTTCGTTCCCAATGGACTGCGTGTGTTAGGTGGATTTCGATGGAGTTTTAATGCGGTACATTGTTTTCGTGTAGCAAATGGATCGGTACATATGATAGATTTTAACGTATCTCTCCGGTTTGTTATATTGTTAATAAGAACGACTGTTGGGTAATGTAATGGTAGTTTATAATATAACAACTTTGCGATTTCAAACTAATAAGAAATTTAGAAAATTTTGAATTATAATTATATATTCACCTATCACAGGGTTTATTTTTATTGTTATATTGGCTTACGAAAGTTGCCTCGAATTTGTAAAGAATATATGTATTCATTGTTAGATATCAGCTGCTTTTGCAGTTATGGGAGATTTAAATGCTAAAATATATAGAAAATACGTGTATATAGAACTACAATACGTACACGTTACTAAACAATGAAAGAGTTTATACATAAATTCTAACGTCACTATCATAAGGGGGCGAAAATACACGACAAAAGTTCTTTAAAAAAGTTTGGGAACTTGTAATTTGTCCTCTGAACCTATTTAAAAGTTTCTCTATTAAGATGATGTATTTAATCTACTTTGCCGCAGAATCATTAATATCAAATAGCTTTACAAGTTAGTCCTGTGAAGCATACTGTAATCTCCGTGCATTATGGTTCTTCTTGCAAATTTTAATGCTATAAATGAATAGTTTAATTGTTATAAATTAATAGCATAAATGCACTAAATTAATAGTTTAAATGATATAATAGCTGAAATGTTATAAAGTATTAATTTAAATTTAATAAATTATTAGTTAAAATGTTATAACATATTAGCTTAAATGCTATAAACGAATAGTTTAATTGTTATAAATTAATAGCATAAATGCTCTAAATTAATAGTTTAAATGTTATATAGTATTAATTTAAATTTAATAAATTATTAGTTAAAATGTTATAACATATTAGCTTAAATGCTATAAATCAATAGTTCAATTATTATAAATTAATAGTATAAATGTTCTAAATTAATAGTTTAGACGTTACAATTTAATAGCTTAATTGTAATGGTAGAAAAACTTACCAATATGTCAACAAAAGTTCTTGAAAGTTGTCGATGTTCTCCACACGAGAGTTTAAGCGAAAATGCACTCGCGCGCGAGTCGGATGTTTCTTATATACTATCCGGTGACATTCCGGATGACTGGTGTTTTGTAACGTATGCAACGAATGAAAATCATGAAAAGTGTTTTTTCTATTATAACACAATCAAATTAAATAACTTTGTAATATTTATTGTAAATTGACGTCTTTGGTAATTTGTTACAATAATTATTTTTATAATTTTTATATTTTTTACACGGTAAAACTATATTTCCTGTTCTGTGGTACTAGGTTTTGAGTTTAAATTATGTTAATCCTTATTAAATGCGATTTTATCTGTAGAATAATTGCACTGTAATGGACGAACATATAGTTGACCATTGGTCAACACTGTACGCCCATCCCAAAGAGAAAAGAATTCATAATATCAAATAGCTTTACAAGTTAGTCCTGTGAAGCATACTGTAATCTCCGTGCATTATGGTTCTTCTTGCAAATTTTTTCTATAATTATTTATTACGATACAGTAAATATATTCACTGGTCGAGTTAAAATATCCTAATATATATATATATATATATATATATATATATATATATATATATATATATATATATAAATTATAATGTGCAGTTATTGCAATTATTCTCTTAAAACGACATTTTAAATTAACGTTTAAAGTGTGAAAAATATAAAGGGAGAAAATAAAGATAGTCACACTTTAGTTACCTAAAAGCGTAGCTAGTAGTTGATGATTCAGAGTGATGCTTAAATTATAACATCAAAATATGAAAACATTATATCAATTGAATCGCATCAACTGAAACTACTTCGGCATTCCTCTCGAACTGCATTAAACATTTCACGCTACAATATCCTGCAATCTCGCCCTACAATTTGTTATAAAATTTAAATTATACCAAATTTATTACGCGCTATAAGTTAATACATTATTGATGGTAGACGTGAATCGACGTTTTCATTTTATGATCGTTGAAGACGTGAAACGTGAATCGACGTTTTCATTTTATGAACGTTGAATACGTGAAACGTGAATCGACGTTTCTCATTTCATAAACATTGAGGCATTTTCCAAAAATATGTCGCAACTGCGGTAACATTTGTTTCACAACGTACCGTCAGCAACGTTAATGTTACTATGTCCGGACATCAGTAGGAACAACTCTCCAACCTACTCTTGCAATTCTCCAAACGCATTAACCTCAACCTTAACATTTTCTAACTTTTTAGCCACCAAAGGTGACCACCCCTGAGAATTTCAACAATCACGATCGGTTCACCGGATGTTTAACGATTAAAGATTTCTCGTGTGGTCCATCCAGGTAACGGTAGAACGCTGACATTTCTAATTTATCCATCTACACACACAGCAATTCGAAAGCTCTCTTACGAGGCCACTAAATATTCATGTAGAGTCATCGCGAAAGGAAGAAGAGTAGCGGAACGCCCGGAGGGTTCTAAGCAATTTCAAAGAAAAGATTATGTTTCCGCGGACAGAGGCGAATGAGAGTGGCTGGATGCCGCAAGAGCCGGCGTGGGGGTGGATCGTCGACTAACAGGGTGGAGGAAGAACTAGCGAAGGGGTGGAAGGGCTCGGGGAAAAAAGTGAAACTAATTTTCGTTCGAGCCTGAGCTCTCTCTCTCTCTCTCTCTCTCTCTCACTCGCTCTTTTTCTCTTCTTTCCCTGTTCCCTGGGTTGGTTCGAAAAGTTTCCCCTGCTTACCTAGCAGGAAGTTGCTTGGTATCCGCGGTACGTTAATCCCGCAAATAGATGACTTTACGAAATGGTACGAGGCTGTCTGGGAAAACGGCGAATCCTACGGTAAAAAGGATAAGCTCGCGCAGCCCGCGGGATGTTGCTCGTTCTACCTTCTCAACCATGCTGGAAACGTGCCGCCGTTTTGTAGACTGCTAGGATATCGGTCTCGTGTTATCTGTACGAGAACCTGACAAACATTCCTTCGTGATTCCGACCTGCCGCCGTAATTCGTCGAACTACGTTGCTCCGTGCAGCTTGAGGGCTGCGCCCGCTGGCTGTTGATTGCAAAACGGCGGGGGTGGAATCTAGAAATTGACACGTGTTACGGGGAACAGATGGTATTTGTTGGTCCAGAGCGACACGTAGTTTTGTACCATGTTTAGTGTGCCTTGAGCTTTTGGTCGATATTTGTGCCTGCAGGATGTTGGACTTCAGATCTGTTCGATGGGTTGGAGGATTAAATAAGGTTGCAACGTTACGATTATTATTTTCGCTTTTACAGTTACTTTCTTGTGGACTTACTAGCATGCGTGTTAGTTAGATGGTTATTTGAAAAAAATACGTTGAAATGCAAGGTGTGATTTATTTGGTTATGAAGATCGTTAGTCTTAACGGTTGCTAAGTAAAATGCTTTACTTGAATTGTTTAAAATAAAGATATTGCCCGGTTCGCTTCGTTCTTTGTCCGATGTATTTGAAATTGAGACAAGTGTGTCTACTCGTGATTTTTATTAATTACTGATTCTTTAATCTGTCAAATTGAAACTTTCATACTTACGGAATTAAAAGATAATAAAGATAAATGGATTTTTATAAATTATAACACGAGCAAACATATTTTTAACGGGAATAAAACGATGGATAATAATTCTTCAAATAGGAGAATTATTATTTCTAAGTGATTAAAAATTTGAACGACGAGTTGGTAATAATTAATTTCATAGCATATTCTCCTACCTTCGTATAGCTGATAATTATTCATTTATATCTTCCTTCTCTATTAAATATATTTCTAAGTGAATCAAACATCGATTCGATCTCAGCATGAACAACGATCCATTTACAGGGCTGCATGTTTTTCGCATTTTCAGAGTGTTTTGTGGAACAGCTTACAGCTGCAGATCAAATTCTATTTCAAGTCGTATCCTGGACGTGGCACCCGTTGTTTTTAATTTTCCAAAACGTAAAAAATTCCGCTGGCAGAGGTTTTTTCAGGCGTTTCCAGCAGACCCATTTTAATCCACGGCACGTTGCAGCCGTTGAAACGGGTGGGAAGCTCGACCGCTTTCACAGTCACTTAGTTCCTCGAGTAGAGAGAGGGATAAGAAGGACAGAGAGGGTGGAAGGAAAAGGGCCAGCAGAAGAGCACTTAAACACTCTGACGGTTAAATTTAAACTGCCCCGTGTTGCGCGGACTATCATCCCTCGGTGTTGATCTGCACGGTAATCTCGAGATTCGACTGATGCTGTCTTCCCACTTCCGCTCTCGGTTACTTAACCTACTTTCCACTGATCGTTTCCATTCCTTCGTTGAATGTTGCTGTTCATTGCCGTTCTTTTGTGCTTCTTTCTATTGCCTGAATGTGATTCTGTTTTATACTGTTTAGCTGCAAGGATTGTGAAAGAAACTGAAAGATAATTTCATGAAAAATCGTTATTAGCAATTACATACTTTTTTTTTAAATGATAGAATTTTACTATTAAAATATTGACAATGATACGTTCGTCGATTCAAATTTCAATAAATTACGCTGTTAATAAGTTTCATATTATTCGTTCAACGATTCCTAATTTATGTGGAACATATTTCTTTATCAACTTCCATATTCTTTAATTAACACTGTATCTTCTTCTTGGTGCTGCTTTATTTTCCAATTTTAGCTCAGTTTTTCAATTTTAGCAGTTTTATTACTGCACGTTATTTATTAGTTTCTTTCCTATTGTTAATAATAAATAGACCAGTAATACGTGATATTCAATTGTTTCTACTGTAAACGTATTATTTGTAGGAAAATAATAAAATAAGAATCTAGAAAATTTAAATATTCGTTCATCGAGTTTTCTTTTGTAACAAGAACTAAGTTGTTTCAGGTGCAGCGGTAACTACGCCAGGTCATCTGCTTCATCGTCCTTCTCTCCACTCACTTTTTCCCTTCTTCCAATTCGTTTCCCCATTTCTTTCCTTTCGTCCGTGTCATTCCATCTACCTTGCTTCCTTTAACCACTAGCTGGAGTTCCCTGGCCCTGCATCCAATTTACGTGCTATTCCACCTGTGTTCATGAACCAGCGTGTATTTAGACGCGTTCGAGCGGTGTGCAGCAGCATAAACGCTTGGATGTTACGACATAGCAGAGACATAGCGTTTCACTTCCGCGAGAATCTAATGGCTGTGGCAAACGAAGGACCATCCAGAAGAATCCTTTTACTTCGAGTCTTCTTACAGGCTCAAATAATCCCTTAAGCATCTTCCATTGGATACAATAAACATTTTGAAAGCGTCCAATGATACTTTTATATTGTAAAAGCTTAATAAAAGATTAACGCTATTATACCTTTTATTCCTCTACAAACATCAATTTCCTTGTAGCCAACGAGAGTGCGATGGTGAAAATGTGAAAAAATTGCTTGTAAATAAAGGTTTTTTGAAATTTACTGTTTCTGATTCATTACGCCTGTATTTGTCCATCATGTATGAAAAATAACGTGATTTGCGTTCATCTTTTTCAGAAATATAAAATCGTGAAAAAAAAAATGTAAGAGGAAAACGAATATGAAAAATTCGAAGCGTAATTGATGATATAGCTTGTACACTTTTGTTGGAATCTGAAATCGATTTTTCAAATTGTATAGAATTGAAATTGTTCTTCATACGCAGATTTCTATTCTATATAGGATTTTTTATTTAGGATTAGTTTCTGCCGTATAGTTACTCTTTTCCTCTTAATATCCTCTAAACTTCTAACGATCGATGAATTATTTCGTGTTTTAACTTTTTTCACTCTACGCTTGCATTGAACTAACAACGAACAAAATGGGAAAGCAAATGGTATACGATTGATTAAAAAATTTCCTTTATCTTCATCTTACAAATTATTTTACTACTTCGATATCGATAACGCGCTTTATATCGTACCTTATTTAAAAAACAAAAAACTTGCTTTTATATGCATAATAAAATGACAAAACTGGCAAATGCAAATACGCTGCATAAGGTATACACGTAATAACGTAACCATAATCTGTTCGAAATTTCCAAACGAAACGATTGTCGTGTCTGTAAATTTCTCTCTAACGATAGTCTTTCATCTCTGTTTCAGGTAAGTGAGACGATGCAACTAATCGCCGAGCAGAAAATAGACGGCGAGGTATACGCTTTGACTGGTAAGACAATGCTTTCTGTTTTTGAAATTGTCGCGCCAAGGAAGGTGGTCGTTCCTCGCGAAATCTCATTATTAAAAAACGAGTGGTCGATGCGCTTTGACGATTAACCTCCCTTTTCGTGCTCGTCCCTCGCCACGTTGTCGCTTCAATTATAATTACGGAATCGCGGGACCGTTCACAAAGCGACAATAGAAATGCCATTGTCGTGGAGCGGAACGTCAGAACGTGGCGGGAACAGAGGAGAAGGAAGAACGTGAGAGGGTATTAACGAGAGAAAGGAAGAGGCACGTAGCTTGTTAAATAAACTATCGTGAATGTGGAGGATAACGGGCGCGTACAAAAGGCTCGATTATACTCGTCTATCGACGTACGCTTGATACAAAGTAACGAGTTAATTAAAAAGCAATCGGTTCCTTTTCAATTAACGACACGTTTCTTTGGCTCGACCTTGCGTAAGATTTCCCCTCGTATGAATTCTACTCTTTGAACGTTGCCGTGCTGTTTCAAACGGCACGAAGCACGTGAACAATTTCGAAAAATATATCCCGAGATTGTTAACGCGCCGAGAATAAATACCTTGGCAAGAAAAATAGTAGGTTAACGAATGTAATTTCACTCGCAGTACAAATACCGTGGAACTGTTTGATAACTGGGTTAAAACGGCAGGCCGAGTTATCCGCTCGTTGCAATTAATGGCTGGGAACATTTTCAGGCAATTTTCTTCCCCGCTTCAAGCGAAGATTTCGTGTTCGTTCTTTAAATGGTTTGTACTTGAACATTTTATATCCTCTTGCGCAGGAATTTACCGATTTCGTTGAATCAACGAGTTTTAGAAGTTTGCTCTGGTATTCCTACTAATTGTTAAGAATCACATTTTTTTGTTTTTCAATTAACGAAGTTTGAAACATTTTGCGCATTTTAAAATAAAAAGTCACAGATGAAAGTATTCGTAGAAGTTACGATTTACCAAAACTTTGGATTCGGACCAAGCTTTCTATACTTGCTAATTTTTACCAATACTTTATTTTTCCGAGGAATATTTTGAATTGTTACGAATCGTTATAAACATTGACGTGACCACGTTTATTTTTATACCACTCGCAATTAGTATCTTAGAACTAAAATTGAGTAGTTTAGAACGTAAAGGATGATATATCGCGATTATTGAAACATTTTCAGAGCGTTTTCATTTCAAGAGAAATCGTTTAGAATGGTAATTGCACTTTGAAGTACGTCTCATCTTCGAGGAACCGTTTCAAAGTTAACAAATGATTATCTGCTGGTGACAACCTAACATGACACGCATCCAATTCTATGTAAAAGGTTTCAAGTCCCGCTTTCCGATATTCAAAGAAGTTTATGCATCGTACACTCGTGCTTGTATATCAGTGCTTCTACACTGCCGATTACATCCACTCAATCTGTCAAACTGTCAGCATTTTTGTAAATACGTTCCTGACATTCCAAGAACACAGAAGAAAACATACACGCATATTTCCACAACATTCACCGTTTCTATACGTTTTTCAGAATCTGTAAGGCAATCTGCATATTTAATTAAGCATGCAGAATTGTGAAAACGTAATATTTCGTTCCTTAGGCAATATGATTTGAAAATACAATTTTCCAGCACCATCGTTTTCCAATTTCTTTCTGATGCGAAGTCGTGTCTTGATAGCATTCAGCTGAGAAGCTGAAAATCCTACTCGAATTTATTTTATACCGCTGCTTAACACAGTATCAGTAGATGATTCTGCTTTTATCAAAATATGCTAAAATCTAACTGTGGTTGCACCTGAAAAATTCTTCATTTTTATAGGTTGCATCCTTTCTACGTAACATGATTCATTTCCAACTGACAACGAGTAAGAGGATCAGCAAGCAATTTAATACTAATTTAATCAAACACTGACTCGTTGTTTATTTATTATTAATCTTGTTAATTAGTATAAGTAACTTTGCATTACATCCATTCATCACACAGTACGTTACGTAGTACGTAGTAAAAAATGCAGCAAGAGTCTGAGAGATAAAGAACAGTAAAATTACAGGGCAGCTAGTTGCGACAGAAGATTATAAGATAATTATAATTCCAACTGACAATGAGAAAGAAGATCACCAAAAGATTGAATACTAATTTCGTCAAATATTTACTTGTTATTTATTTATTAAGAAACCTGTTAAATAAAATATATATATATATATAGTTTCACATCTACCAGAAGAAAGGTGCAGTAAGAGTCTGAAGGGTAGGAAACAATATCGCAAAATTGCAGGGCGGCTATTTCGCGTTGCGACAAGAAATTCTTTGAAGCAACCCCTTTGTTTCGCTTTCCTGGCCGTTTCTGGCCACGCACAGGCTACAGCGAAAGGTTCCCTAGAGAATAGATGCTCGTCATATCGGTATTTAATCTAGAGCCTTCGCTTCACATTCTCGGCAGCTTTTCCTTGCGCCACTCACGTTCTCTACTCACGTTGTCTAGTCACGTGTACACGGCTATGTTTGCAAGCGTTCACGGTATCGGTGTTTCTCATCGCGCTCATCCCGCACTCCTTTTCTTCGTTCTATCCCTGCCGAGGCTGAAATCATACTCGATTGAACCTATCTTCTTCGATTGTGTTCCTTAATCGAAGTCTGAACACGTCTCACCGGAAGAAAAGGTGGAGGACGATTATTATTAAATGATATTTTTATACACCGCCTTTATAACGTTCTCAGTTATTGATAGTTGGAAGAGAGTCGATAAAAATTGCACAAGTATTGTAAGATACGTCGTGGATGAAAAATTTGGAAACGCTCTGACGTTCTTTATGTAACGTAATATAACGTTACTGTGCAATTAATGTATACGATAATACGAGGTTCGCAGGTGAAAAATATAAGTTAGATCTCCCTTGTTTTGTGAAAGAACAATTTTAAAATTCGATATGCCATCGACCAATCACACGTCGATGCTATCTTTACATCTGATTCTGAAATTAAATATATATTTTTATCATCGGGCAAGGCATCTAAGAAATATCGTTATAAAAATATCATATTATGAAATAATATTATTTTCCTTAAAAAAAAATATCTTCGAAAGTAATTGAAGAAACAAACAACAAAAGTTACAATTTTCACCGAAACAGTAACAACGAATAATTGCTTCGAATAATATATCGAAGAGTATAACGACATTTGTTCGTACAATTAAAAAAAAAGAAGAACTAACTTCGTTGTTACGTTCTAATTTCAAGAACTTTATCCCGAACTGTTATCTGTGAATGCTGATCGAATCAAAGATCTATCTTTTGTTAGCGTCTCTCGTTTCTCGTCGAAACGTACGATATTACGCGAGACGTTAGAAGATGGCCCAGTTAACGAAACTACTACATGAAAATAGCAGAGTATGCGCTTGACAGATGGATGGCGCTGTGCTTGTGGATATTTACAAAAGTTAGCGCGCGTGGGCGACGGTGGAGATGGATGCTATCGCGGGTGAGTGCGTGTCAAGAGGCGAGCGAGTGAAAAAGGCGAGTAGGTGGTGACGAGAGTCAAAGGATGTATTGTCGTAACAAGTCGTAAAAAAGAAGCTATAAAAAAGGTTAAAACGCGCCTCGACCTGACCAACGGTGGTTAGAAATCGTCGGTGAGAAGAGGCGTTCACCAGAAGCGTAGAAAACGACTTCGCGTGGCACCATTCTGCCGCTAAGATCATCAGAGATTGCACCAGTTCATGGCGGATGCTTTTAAGGGCGCGTTTAACTCCTAACGGATCCTGCGGGAATCGATGAAATTGCTCGTGCATTTCATTTCTTCTCTTCTTTGTTGCTTTTCTTTTTTTTTTTTCTTTTCTCCTTGTACTTGGGAGATTTATTGATCCACCTAAGACCTCGTAACTGAATGCATCTCGCGAGCTCAGGTTAATTCTTGCACGGTCGTATTTTATTTATCTGTCTGTTCATTTAACAGGAAAAAAGACAAGTTTAGCGTACAACAGTAAATATGGAATGAAGAATTGAGCTAGAAATCGCTGAGAAGTTGAAATTGACATATTAGACAATTTTTTATTTCATCTCGTACGCGGTTAACTTATATTATGGAAATTTGTATAACATACAATTTCAAAGTACAAGAATTTTATATAAAAGAGACACACTTTTATCTGACCAGCGATTAAACGATAGTATGGTTTATTTGATATAATGTAAACGATTCTTTTTATTTACTTTTATCCCCCTCTTTTATTTTCTGGTATTCTGTATAGTATTAAAACAATTTCTTAATCTGTGATACGATATAACAAACTTCCATTAAGATATTCTGGTATGGAAGAATTAAGATCTTTTGAAACCGGCTGCTTTTGTAATCCGTGATGCTTCGTCGCATAAAAAAGTGGAACAGAAACACAATTCCAGCGATAGAATCTTGAAGGTTTCATAGATAAAAATAGTAAATAACAATGTTCCATATCTCCATTGGATAGCGGTATAAAATTATTTTCGATAAGAAAAGCATGGCAATCTGTAAAATTATACGTAATTTATAAAAGATAACATCGATATAATGCATAAAAATGTCGATAGCGTGGTATCAAAAATTCAGAAATATTATAATTTTCCATAATAAATTTGCGCGTATGTTAAAACGCGTACATTTAAATTCGAAAGGTAACATATAAAATGCCAAAGAACTATAACGATATTCATATATGTCTACTGCACAACAACAGATGTATATTATTTCCATTTGCTAGGGAAATTTTCTGCCTAAATTCAGAATAGCATAATTTCTTTGAGGCAGGCTTTATGGTGGCGTAAAAATAAATTCTGAAGACTGAAAAGACGTGTTTAGAAGCATGCAGAGCCGTCTTTACGGGCAGAAAGACGTGTTCACATAACACTGTGCGCTATTTCTTGCCTTAAAACCACTGGTTCGCGTGATCCTTCTTGATATCCTTACAAGGACACGTTGTTACCAGGAATAGGATAGGTACTGGCGTGCGGGAAATAGTTTGACCGGCTTAAAAAGAAAGTTATTAGAACTTTAAACAACACGATAAACCATATAACTATCATCAACGTAGCTATTTTGTTCGGTAATCTTGCCGTTTCAGTGTCTTTCCCGCAAGAAAGATTGATCGAGCTTTCGTATTTTAGATAAATAATTTCGTATTTTCGTGTTTCGTGTATGGCAGTAGAATGGGGTATACGATCTTCGAGATTTTGATGATCAATCATACTGATTGAAATTGTTTAGTCTGAAAATTGTTATTCTTGGTATTGTTCCAAATAACGCTATTTCAATCGATATTATTTTAATTTAGTTTATTGTTCCAAGTAAAGTTATCGTAGCATTGGCCAACGTTGGTTTAAATAATATTATTCCAATCGATGTTACTTTGTTCAACATTACCCGGCTCAGCATTGTTCGCTATTGCGTTAAAGATTTAAGAAATAAAACAGACGTTTCTACTACCTTTCGTTACTAGTTAAGTTTCGTAAATCGTTGAATATTAGGGTTGATTCATTTTAAGTTTAAGTAACAATTTTCATTCTGCATGATAAAATATGATCTTATACGAAGACTGAATCTCCTTTTCTTATTAGATTTTAAAATTACATACTGGATTTTACGATTCTCTTCAACATTGGAAATTAATCGTCGCAACACTAGCTACCTTATTGGACTAAGAAACATGAGTCTCCAAACAAACAAATTTCCTGGATTTATCATTTATTTTGAAAAAGTTTATGTCCGTAACTCTAACAGGTTGTTGTCCATTTCAACTACGTTATATTAAAGCACTACCCTTTAATCATCGAATAGCATAAAAATCGAAAAATCAATAAAAGAGGGCTTACCATGTTTTACCCGGCATGTTTCTGGTACATTACATCAAAAAAATTATACTGCGAGTTTGATTTACATTTTACCAAACGAATCGCTGTTATTCCTCCGTTATTCCACAAGTCTAACCACATTTTATACGCTCGGTCACAGCACGCATGTAAAATTCGTGTGCTCTTTCTCAAGTTGAGAAGAACGTTAGCGCGGCCCACGTAATTCACTGGCCGCGTCAGAGTGCAGCGTGTATAAGTAAAGTGCAACTACGTGAAGTTTTTCCTAAATGAACTCTGTAATTTAATGCGACGTGTGAGCGTTCGCTGTCGTTTCTCACGACCGGAACAATATCGTTACGTCGTTCCGATACCTGTTTCTAAAGTGGACGTACGTGCCGTTTCGATCCGAAATAGTTTCATTGCCAAGATAATTTCGCGTAATCGATCGAGGCCGTAATTCATCTAAACTCGAAGCAACCTGCGCATAAATTCCGAAGTAAAAGCGGTCTAGACGTTTTAAAAGAGAGATCTTTCAAAAGGCTTCTCCTTTTAGAAGGAACATCGGTCTTTCACAAGTTCTTTTCGGATCGATGAAAAAATTCTATGGCAACGATCGCTTCATATATAATTTTATAACTGCAGATAATTTTCCTTACGAAGGATCCAGTTAGCAATTTTTTTAGATCAAAATATAAAAATCAGTCGCGATTAATGGACATTAAAGGCCGTTAATTATTGCCACTGTCGTGTGATAATTAAACTGCGGATATTTATCTTAATATAAAATTCGTGTTTTTACGAATACAGAGATTAAATGGAGATTTCCTTTATTGATGCAATTAAAATCTCCATAAAGAAATTATTCTCCATTGTACATTGTACATTATCAAACAGATTACAATTACATTTACAACAGATAATTTTTTTATACCATTAGGTTGCAATTTTTACGAAACGAATAAGTACGATTGCAATGATCAAAGAGGAAACTTCCGTTTTCCCAATTCTTTAATTAAAAGGTAAAAATAGAACATTACCTAGATACATAATTAATATACAAATATTATATTTTGTATACGATTGGAAATTATTATTCTATCTGTTCTATTCTTTGAACTCAATGTGAGTACATTTTCATTTATTTCGTAAAAGTGTATCCTCGAAGAACAATAAATCTGATGTCATTAACCGAATATTTTAGAAGAAAATCTTCATAACTGTTCGAGAGAAGAATTAAAGAACTCAGAAGAAGTTGGTACATAATCTCACATTTTACCAAAAATAAGAAAATAATTTTTTAACAATATCGTACATTCTTCGCATTGTTTAAAATTCTTGTCGAGAGTCGATCGATCTAGAAATTCTAGAGTCTAAAAGTGTTTGAGCCTAGAGACCTCGATTGGAACACACATAAGCGAGATCATTCGGCGTTAGCTGCTCAATTCTCTCGCGTTGGAGAACCTTCGCGCTTAACAATGTTTCGAGAACGGAATAATATAATTGATTTCCATGTGGCAACGTTCCAGATCTGCAAGAAACGGAATGGAGCTTCGGAAACTCGGTCCTTGTCCTATTCTCTATCTCCCTCGCCCTACCATAGGCGAAAGCAAATTTGTCATCGACGTTTGGACAGGCTTCGATGCCCGCTTTCTCCACGTCTCATAATTCTTCAACATCCTTTCCAATTTCACCGCGATGTCATCGATTCGCAGCGAACCGAAGTAAACTGTTCTTTCTCTTCGATGGATTTTCATCTTCTTACGGTCTTCTTTCGATTCTCCTGGAGATTTAAGGCTCCGCCTTTCGACGATGAGTTCGTCCAGCTTCGCTATTCCTGCTTTCAGTTCTTTGTCAAAATGTTACAATAAAACTTTGAACATTTCGAATATTTACGATACAATTTTTGAACATTTTCCTTATTTTGTATATTTGACGATATTACTGATAATAATAAATAATATTGTCTTCCCTCGGAATTTTTAACTTAACATTGCTGCTATTGATAACTATCGTTGCTGTTCCTACGATACGAATCTTCGATCAAGTGCTAGTGCCTGCGTGTAATTCGCTTGCTATTTACTATACGGAAACGTAATAGCCCTGAACGCTTGAATTCCGTGGAAAGTGCCTTAGAAGATGAAGTAACGTGTATCGATTGCAAGCGGAAAGTGTTGCAGCAGCTAGCCTCGTTTAAAATTTACGGCCGAGTTGAAACTTTCGCCGGGAAGAATGTAATCTTCTTGATTGATTGACTCACT
The DNA here is from genome assembly GCF_011952255.1 of Bombus vosnesenskii. Lineage (NCBI taxonomy): Eukaryota > Metazoa > Arthropoda > Insecta > Hymenoptera > Apidae > Bombus > Bombus vosnesenskii. The sequence goes on from NW_022882962.1 coordinate 28,525, forward strand.
TAGGTCGGGCTGCGTAAGCGGGCGGCGTATCGTCAGGTAGTTAGTCACTTTTCCCTTAATTATAAATACCAAACCGATCATCATGAATTAGATTAGCTCGCACTGAACTGAAACCGATTAAAGTAGATTCGCTGACACGCCGACAAACTTTCTCGATCAATCAACGGCTGTGTACGAATTAAGCAAATTCCTCGAATTTGAGCAACCAGTCAGTCAATTAACGCGATTAACGAATCATAGAATGTTTGTTGCTCGATATTCGTTTTATATACTTTTATATCATTTTAAAGTAAGTACTTAATTTTTGTATAGTCTTGATTCAGTTTGATATTTTATGGGGTCATTTATAAGGAAGATCTTGCTTTTACTCATATTTGTATTTTATAAATAATTCTTTAATATTCCACGTAATTAGACCAATTTTACGTTTCCTTTTCGCTAAGTTTCGTGATAATGCTTGTTCGAGTAACATTTCTTCGCTCGTATTTGCAATGTTAACTATCTACGATTACGTTAATATACGCGTAAAATTTACGATAGTAATTAATGTTTTAAACATCGGTATGAACATTATAATAAATTCAGAAGCGTCTCTGCGCCCTTAAATTCATTCAATAGCCGAAGCTGACGTCGACCTAGCTAACCTGAAACTTTTCAAAAGCGTCACCTACTTCCCGATAACTTTATTGAATGGAAAGTTTCGAAAAAGCTGGGATGCGCGACAAAACCGAAAACCCCGGTTCCTGCTATTTCTTCCTTTGACAAAGGAAACTCGGCAACAAAAGGAACTGAAACTTGTTTGGAATGAAAGCTATATTTAAAAGTCAGTGGCTTGTTCCGAATCAAGAAATTCCGCGGGGATCGCGGGTCTGGAATTTTTTCATCTATAGTTTCACCGATGTTAACCAAACAAACTGGACATAAAAACTCGCGTACAGCAGAGACAACTGAACGTTTAAATTCAATTGATAATAGAATTTGAAGAAATGAAAAGGTTTCGCCATTCCTGAGCTAGAAACTTCAATAAATAGGATACTGAACACAAGTAAACAAGAAGGAAATAATCGAATTCAAGCCTAATATAAAGTTGAAATCGATTTACCCGAGGCAAGAGGCCGATTTCTTACTTCGTCCTTACAAAATTGTCGAAACTAAGAACGTACACAATACTCGTCCAAACAAAGAGAATTTCTTGCTCAAACTCAGTAGCAGTTTTAATCCAAAGAACGAACAAACGAAACGTCGGACAGTGCCGGGAAACGAGCAAACAATTGTTCCATCCGGGAACGAAACTCTCTCTTTCTCTCTGCAGTAGTCGAGGATCTAAAACGCGCGATATTTACCAGCAACCGGAGCGTCGTTGAAGTCGAGCCATTCGCGAGGGATAGGGAGTTGTAACCAATTAACGCCAGCAACAGCGGAAAGGAAAGCTCTGGCCCGCTCGCAGGTAAATCCAGTCGAAGACAACCGCGTGAGACACAAAGTTTGTAAAAAGGCCGTGCATCCACCGGTTTCGGCAAGCCCTTCCTCGCGGAAGACCTAGTTAATCGCGGCTGCGGAAACCGAGTCGAAACTTCCTCCAACGGCGAATAGGATGGCGGCTAATTGTTAGCCGGAGCGGAACGCTCGGCGTGCGCGTAAAATCGTAGGTAGCTTGGTTGCTGGTCGGAGAAGAGAACCGGCAAGGTGAAAGACAAAGAGAGGAACAGAGAGGGAAACAGATTGGAGTACTTGAAATTCTGGAGTGGCTGGCAGAGTTCGAATAGTTTGTTATAATTAGCGACGCAGGCGGTGTCCAGCGGTGTCGTATCAGGCCGAACGATGAGGCTAATACGCGCGGATCGGCTCACTAATTCCAAATCGAGGTGGAACTGCAACTTCAGGATCGTACTTCGATGGCGAAGAAGCGAGGCTGAATCGAGATCCCAGTCTCTGCAACTATTTTAACTCCGACCCAACAATCGGATCTCCATTTGCTCGGACCCGCTTTCCCGATCTCCGAACCGCTGGCCCTTTAATCCGCGTTTGTCCAACGTGTTTGACCTGGAAACTTTGTTCCGGTATTCGTTTCAGCGCCGCTCCAATTTCCGTGCCTCCGGTTGGATATAGTTGCCTCCATCACCGCTCCCAACCTCCTCCACCATCTTCGTCTCCACCTACCTCTTTCGGATAATCGGATTTCCTTTGATCCTTTCGCGAGACCCTGCACTCGTTACCTCCTGCTTGTTCTACGTATTTTCGAGCGGTTAATTGTTTGCGTTCAGGGACGGTCTTGTTCCATCGTTAGAAGATGATTGAGTTCGATCGATGACGGTCGAAAGAGAATGAAGAAAGAAGAAAGCAAGATTGCGATTGTTTGTTGAAATTTGATCTTGGTTTAATCGTAGTTCGTTTAAATATACAGTGTATAGTATAGGTTAGCTGTAACATTTGTTTGAAAAGCGCATGACAAGGATGATCCTTGTTCGTGTTCGCCTTTCTTCGGCAGAGCAACACGCAATACTCTGGCATTTTTCATTTCTGCTCGATATATCTGAGTTTCTATAAACGGAATATTTATTATTTTGCACAATTTTGAAAAATGCATTTGCGATTATATCTCAGAAAGACTATATCTAATTAAAGCGTAAAGTTTAAACGCCTGATGACTAACATTTTTATAGAATCGCTTAATTCTTATCCAACCGTAACACAAGATGTAGATCACGTTTTAGATCACTGATTTTATCATATTCGATTGTAGAAAGCTATACGGATAAATTTGATCCAATTAATTTGCATTATCCGAGAATCGAAAATTAAAAACGACATAATTAACGACGACGACGTTTTAAAGAACATGTGATACATACTATTAAAACATCTATATACTCTAAAATCATTTTTCAAACGTTTTAGCAAGAAGCTCCCCATGAATTTATATTTATCGCGCATAATTCTGCTGCTGATTCTCGCTACTAAACGGTGCTTCATACTTTCATTTTATTTCGCGCTACGTGGCATTAAAAAATTATCGAGAATTTCAATGTTCCTCGTTGATGTTCGAAAACATTTCACACGATCCTATTAAAAACAGAGGAAGTACGCGGTAAAAATTTGTGACAAATAGCAAGGCAAGAGAATTCAATTTTTCGTACGCAACAAACGTAGTGTAATTGGAAACAATCTCGCGTGATTCATTATCCGTGGAACGGTAGACATTATCAGCTTTCAAATCACCGTAGAACGATTCGTGATCATTCTAATGGAAACTTCAATCCTTTTTCACCGCCGTTCATTAACGGTATGATAAAATGTTTATATCGATTTCCCATTAATCCCGCCTACTGGCAACGGTATACATCATTTTCGTAAATTTGATGCTCGTCGAAATGCTGACGGTAGTTTTTAGTTTTAATCGAATACGAACTGCAACCCGTTCATATAGTGTGTAACCGAAATCATTCGGCACGTGTGCAGATACGATTGAATTTACGGCGGTATTAGTTTATGCTACTATTTCGTGCGCGTACACGCCACCGAAAACAGTCAGATATCATGATGATTAATTGCTTTATCGTGCAACCAGCTTATGGAACATCGTTGAATCAACGTTAGGGGCATCGTCTAACGTTTGCCCTGTTTAAACTACAAAGCCGTGCATGCGAATACGGACGCGATTAATGGAAAGGTAAATAATTAAAATTCTATTCGTAGGTAGTTATATCGTATAAAACAATCAATAGTGGCGTTGATTAACTTCATAAATCGAGAAACGAAAAAGGGATGGTGTTGCAGATGTTATCTTTTAAAGCCATGGAATTTGCTTGAATTTGCGTCATCTTCTTGCAATAAATGAACCGCGAATAATAAATGAAATTCTGTGCATTCGTGAGAACCATTGACAAGGTTATTTCGCTTCTTAACGTCGTTTATATATGAAGATTTATAGCAAATTTCTATTTCTTGCTGTAATATTTCATTTCTGTCTCAACATTCAAACTTCCGAGAGACGAATTTTCATATACACCGCTGTAGTACTCTTCGGAGAAATTTTCTTCTATCAACGTTTCGTGGAAGAAAAGCGATTGAAATCGACAAAGTTGCTCGCTTCCGTCGTTCCATATCCTGTTCGAATCAAGCAGATAAAGAACACAGAAATTGCACGCAAACAATCTACTTTGACGATCGAGCAAAACCTCGCCCTCCCACGGTACTCGCAGTCACACGGATAACTCCGCCGGAGTAGAGAACGGAAGTTAGCGCGTTAAAGTTCGATCGAGCGCGAACTCCAGGACGCGCCAAAAAGCTCGCCACGCGGCAATGCAAGAAGCAAGGGGGGAAGGCGGCGACCAGTCTCGTTGGAATGCAGTTCCAAGGGGTAGAAATACTAAATCGTCGTACAAGAGGGCTGGCTCGAGTTCGAAGCACCGAGTGAAATAAAGGACCTGAAGCCGGAACTTATCTTCGTCTCCGCAGTTCCGCAAGATTCATTCGGCGGAACGCCGCCGGGTGAGAAAGGATCCCGGTCGTAGTCGTAACAGCCTCTAGCCACTTGTCGAGGACGAGTTGCTCTCAACCATACTGCCAGAGGAGCAGCTTATCACGATTACCGGACCACGTAACAATATTAATCTAAAACTTGTCCGTTGAAAGTTCACCGGTGTTTTCCCCCTGCTGTCATTTAATTTTCTTCGAGTCTCGCGCCCTCCACGAAAAGCAAGAGAAGGTGTGGCGATGGTTCGTAGCGCTTTTCGTCACGCGGCTAGTTCTTCTTCCACCTTTTCTGCCCTCTATCCTGCCGGTTCTCTTACTTTCTTGCCAAGCTTAGCGAGCCTTATTTAAAGTCCTCCTACCCTAGGGTTCGGGCTAGCTCGGCAACTCTTGGTCGAAGTGGAAGCCAGGCCTCCCTCGACTCTGATCATTTAAAAGTACAATTTGTCAATTTCTTCGTGGCGTAGCAGGCCACTGGCACGTAGCCGATGCCCTATTCTTCCCAGGGACCCGGCACGGTCTGCAAATTACCGTGTTTTCGAGTCGACCTGTCAATGACCGAAGACGAACTACCACCGAATTTTACTAATTAATGTTTACCCGCGCCGGTTACCGTCGAAAAGTTTCGCCTGTCGTTTCTTGCTCTTCCAACATTTTTTTTCTCTTTTCTCAACTCCTTCGCAACCTCCTACCGATATTTCTTCCTCCTCGTCCCCACCTCGCCGTGCTTGTCTTTCTTTCTTTCGACGATCGTTCACGCCGAAAACTCGCTGCCGATCATCCCTTTTGAAGGCTGCGAAGATCTAGCTGGAAAAACCAACCTACCGCTGGTCGATGATTAATGTCCACGCGATGACGTCAAGATTGCCGGCCAGTGACGCAAGATTTTTGGAGGAAGAGCAGCGGGACTGGTGAATTCGGAAGCTGATTTACGAGGCTGCAACGTCTCTCGTTAGTCGGAGCGTTATTGATGGCTGGGCGCGGCTACTTACGTGCCAGCTGGGTTGTAGAAGCCGAGTTAGGTTGGGTAACTTGCTCGTCTGAGCTACAACGATACCATTCAAGTGAAAGTTGTTGCTTAGTTGAAGTTTATTATGCTCCTACCTGGGACATCCTAATGCCCCGAGGATCGATCTATGTTGAAACCTGTGATACGGAAACTGGCCGCTGAAACTGGCAAACCTGGACCCTCTCGCTCAATAATTTAATTTATCTAATAAAATTAGCGGACTTACCACCTAAAGGTAGAGGGTACAATTTTGTCGATTTTCTAATTTTAATGCCACTCTGTGATTAAAGGGAGAAATTTTTAATACGACGTAATTGAAAATGGAATTAACTCGCCAGGTTCAAAGATGTAGGCTTTTTACAAGTATCTGATGAGTAGAGGAGGATTTGTGGCGGACAAAAGCATAATTAAAGTAAGCAGTATTTCAATATGTTTATTTTAATATCTTTTTATTATTATAACGAGCAACATTTCGACTATTTTGGAAAAACGCTTCTTTATTATTTGATTTATTGAAATTGGTAACTATATTTGAATATTAACGGTGTCGTTTTGCTGAAACGAGCTCGAAAGATTTTGAAGGATAACAAGGAATATTCTTTATATGTACGCAACAGATACAAGCGCGGAGCTTTTTGTTTCTACCTTGTTGCTTCTGATATTTGAAACAGTTAGATATGAAACAGCTCGAGTACCTTTGTGATCATGGCCCCTGATCCACAAAGACTCGTTCTTTTATAACAGACACGCGTTATGAAACCGATTCTTTGTTTTATGAAAAAATAATACGACATTACCCACTGTACAAAAACAATACCACGTAAAGTCCACGACTTTGCGACAGAACCAATATTGACGTCGGCATTTTAATAACTTCTTTCACGATATAATACGTTTGAACTCGATATCGATCTCACTGTCTTAACAATTCTCCATTCTCTTTCTCGTTAAATAATCTAATAATTTCGTTCTTTCGAACGCTTCAAAAACTATACATCATAATTATTTATTTCTTAATTATATACCATTAGACTAACGCATATTTATATATTTACCTAAAAATGTGTGCGATAAGTATATGTAATATATAAAAAATATATAAAATATCCACGCTGTAGCACTCGTTATAATATTTTACAAACGATAAAAGTCTCTGTTTAGATCGCATTCTTTTTGCTGTTCTCGTAAAAATACGAATTTCCATAGACATTCGCAATCTACTCTTCAACATCTTAATTAAACCGAAACCCATCGCAGCAAGGCTTCAAACTACGAAAGACGCTTAAAAATTTGCGAAAATTCCCACCATTTTCCTTACTTCGTTATCCAAAATTTAACGACGGAGGGTAGGTAAGAGGGGAGGATAATGAATAGAAAGTCGGAGGAGCAAAAGCGAGCGACACGGAGAAACTTACCGACGTAAACCCTGTAACGTTGGCGCCGCTGGACGTCCGTAATTTCGGGCCGTTGCTCGTGTTTGTTCTCAATTCGCAACTCGCAGCTTTCGCCATCGATGTCGGCGGAAATTCCGCGAGAGATGCCTTCGACCGCGTTTCTCATTGATTGCATTCTTTCGTAGTTTGCGTCAGCGCCAACTTACCGACCGTCGCGTCGGCCGGAAACTTGCACGCCAGCTGCCTTTGGGCTGCTGGAGGGCCGCGGATAGCGAAGAAAGAAGGGCAGAGAGAGGACGAAACCGGAGGAACGGAAGTTTTTCCTCGTAACTTCTGCCAGAATTCGCCTAGGAATGGGGCGAGCGAATTGTTCGATACGGGCGATTCTGTGAAAAAGCGTAAAGGCTCGCGCTACAAGGTAGAGATAAGGAAGTTAGAATTAGAGATCCGATAAAAGAACCGGAATAAGTGGTAGACGAATTTCATTAAGCGACGCTTCGGTTGGGAATTCGGTTTCCTTCGTTGCTTTTGTACTGTCGCCCTGCCATTTTCTACTCTGTCTGCTCCTTTGTGCGCCTCTAATTTCAACTTCGTCGGGACTGTTCGGCTGTATCGCGATGACGAATGTTTGAGAATGTTCCACGGAAATCGTGGAAAATGGAGTGGTCAAACTTCAGGGCCCATGTATTGGGTTGGAAACTAAGCGATTGCAATCCAATGGTACTCGTTGAAAAGAGTAAAAAAAGGCTTGTACAAACATGACTCGAAATATCGGTTTCGGAGTTACAAAATGCTTTTATCGATCAATTATTACTTACTTAGGCATATTATTATTGGAGAATGTTCTACGTACCAACGAGAATACTTTTGTATTGAATTTAAATGCAATTTCCCTTTCTAAGTAGTTGTTAACGATACCAGAGAATGGTGTCACAGTATTGTCTGTGTAGAAAAATTGTAAGTGGCAATAAATATTAATTAATTGCTTTTTAAGAACTTGTATCAGGATTCCCGAAAACTCTTCAGAAAATTCGTCCTTTTAAATTCAAGGTACACACCGAATCGGATCTTTCACAGCCCCGAAAATTACTCTTCGATATTTCAGTGTTTTTTACTCGTTGATTTTGAACACTTTGACGTCGAACGTTTCACTGATTGGTTGACCGCCGTTTGGACAAGTTCCCTCACGCAATACAGTTTCTTAAACTATTACATGATCGTAGCTGAAAATGTCGAATTATAACTCGGAAATTAATGTTGTTCGAACCCAGAGATAATGTTGTTATCCGTCGTTGTTGAAGTTTCACCGCAACTTTTTCAAACACTCTGTATAAGCATCCACATTGAGAACGTTTTGCGTGGTACAAATACAGAATGCTCGAGAGAAAAGCGTAAAAATTAATTCCTGAATATTGTACGTACAGTATGAAATAATCAGCCGTGAAGTATCAAGAAACGTAGCTCGGAATTAACGCTCGCGTTCATCATCCGACTTTGTTTAAGCAGTTTTGCGATAAAATGCGGCAAGTTTCGCGCGCAATTTCTATAGATCTTAAGTTACAGCCGGCCCATAATAAACTTCACTTTGGTCCCTGGGTTTTCTCGCGAAGTCGCATGTTTTTTACTTAAAGGCAACATCGCTGCTAGCAGCGGAGTGACACTTTGATGCAGGGTCGCAAGTTTTCGGGTGGCGGGGACAGCGGTTGCAGGGAAGTTTCGCGCTTGGTAAAACGGCGAAATTAATTACACCGGCTAGTCGACCGGGAAACGCGCCAACGGCAAATTATCGATTTAATACAGTGGCACGGAGTACAGCGACGAGCCTTTTATCAGGAATCGATCGCCGATATTAAACAAAAATTGGAACGAAGCGTTGCGTTCTCCGTGAACATTCTCAAAGAACTTCTAACACGACCGATCAAACTATCGGCTATTCTGATACTGCCGTTTACGGTGACAGACGAAAGTATTCGTACGGTTGAAATATAAACATTTTTTGTACTATCAGAAATATTCAAATATCTATGCGTAATTATCTATTATTATTGGCATTTATTTCATTTAAAGTTGCATCGACTACTATGGTTGTTATCGAGTGCATATTTCTATATTCGGTGGCTTTTTAAATTCTGCTCAATACCTTCGTTTCTTTACAGAAGTTGAAAATTATATAGTATGCAGAATCACTTCCAGTAATTTATCCAGCCTTTTATCAGGGATTAATCGCCGATATTAAACAAAAATTGGAACGAAGCGTTGCGTTCTCCGTGAACATTCTCAAAGAACTTCTAACACGACCGATCAAACTATCGGCTATTCTGATACTGCCGTTTACGGTGACAGACGAAAGTATTCGTACGGTTGAAATATAAACATTTTTTGTACTATCAGAAATATTCAAATATCTATGCGTAATTATCTATTATTATTGGCATTTATTTCATTTAAAGTTGCATCGACTACTATGGTTGTTATCGAGTGCATATTTCTATATTCGTTGGCTTTTTAAATTCTGTTCAATACCTTCGTTTCTTTACAGAAGTTGATAATTATATATTATGCAAAATCACTTCTAATAATGAAAAGTGAATCCGCAAATCTCACATACAATACGTGCAACGTCAAAGAAGAAAATATCTCGAAGACTTGGAAAATATATATGCGTGGCTTTCATGCGATTTTTTGTTAGGAAAAAAGAAAACATCGTCTATAAAATAATATCTTCGCACGGTAAAGTACAATATATTGAGATTGCAGAGAAGTGCCGATGTTACAAAACTTCTCAAAACGGTTTCGAAAGTTTCGGTCGGCTTCCTGTGGAATATGAAAACGACGAAGCTTTTCCTCTTTCTTCGAGTTCGAGAAAATGTCCTGTGAATGGTCGTTCGCTAAAAGAACTGAGATTAACGTAATACGTATCTGTCTTTTTTCGAAGGCTGTTTTCTCTCTGTTCCACGACGAAAGTTTTGTACTATATGTACGTGTTGATGGAAATAATTAAAAGGATTAATGACGCGAAGATAAACGAAGCATTCGGTGCAATGAAACATCGGTAAAGATTTTCGACGTTTTGGATCGTTTGAATAATTCATTCTCTTCATTGTATTGTATTCTATTTGTTTATACGAATATTTTCCACCTGTCAATTTAAAATTTTACACAGAATTTATGAAATGGATCAGTTTGAATTTGAAGATTAATTTAATGATATCGTAACATGATATCCGTAATATGTTCATCGTTATTAAACATTATTATATATGTATGCTTACATCTTTTATACGTGCAAATATTTTGCAATTCTGCGAATAGAAACTAATCTATAGGAAATTAGCGATACCGTGGAATTTTCAATGTTATGAGACTTCTGAAAACGTAATTACAAAACGACGAGACGTTAACGTTCTATTGGACGAAAGCAACTATGATTACGAATACAAATGTGAGGAAGTTCTACAGGAAATATAAAATATGCAAAATGATTGCAACGGCTATGGTCCAAAGTTGATTCCTTAGCGGTTTTTTATACCCAGAGGGGCTGTAAAAGTACGACACATTTTCGTTGCTCTTCCCCTGTTTAAAATCCCCCATAGTCGTTAATGCAAACTGCCGTGGATTCTAGTTCATATTTAAGTATTACAGATTTATAGGTATATACTTCAGTATTTGATGGCCATTTTACTAAAATTGAGAAAGACCACCAAATTCCGCGGAATATTTTATAGAAAATTTGTATTTCGTATAGATATCGATAAAGTATATTTTTATATAGCATTTATTCTTTCGTGTTATTAAAATATCGCGATGTGACATTGGCGAGATAATAGTCGTTCCATAAATAATTTTTAAAGGTTTGAAGTAATTAACGTGTTTTATTCGAAATTCCATGCATAGTAAACGATCAAATTACAAGGAAATAATAATGTTAGATGATTACCGAGAGAATTTATTCGGTAAAATACACGTTGTAACTTTGTTTTAAACATTTATCCGTGATGAATGTAAACTTTACCACAAATTATGATAGTCCAATCTCGTTATAGTACCGATGAAATTTCAAAACGTTTCGTATTCACGATAATCTTTCATATGTAATACGTACAACATAATACGTATAATATTCATAAAAGATTTCCATAAATGTTCGAATATTTTCGTGAATTACTATGCATGTGAACGTAGCATATTTATTAATAGACAGCTCGAATACCATACAGTCGTTGAAATAATTAGGATATCACCACTTCGTGTCTAATTTCAATACGTCGTTCGCTGCAAGTCAGCGGTAACTGTAAAATCTGCGCTTCCACGCGTAACAAATTGCGAATTATACCGGTCTCGTTATGATTCATGGAATATTCCCTAAGCGATGCCGGTACACGTCTCCGCGTACACAAAGACCGCGGCGTTCGCAACTTCCTCCGCACATTGCGAATCCATGCTAACATCGAAACCCTTTTACAATCCGCGGCCATGATAATCCTGTGGTTCGCGATGCTAACGCGTGGTAAATTTTCCAAGAAATTGTTGCTGGACCAGCGAATTACCAACCGGCGATTTAATCGGATGAACATTGCGTTTCATCCGTGCAGGTTAAAGCTTATCGCGATACACGTAATCCGAATTGAGACAATGGAATCTGAATTGAGAACCAAAGAGATGCAAGTGACATCCTTGAAACTTTTTAATTGAGAGCAATGATAGTTAGTTATACAGATTCTTGAAAATAATGTTGTGAAATAATATCAATAACCGAAAGCTACGTGAAAGTATCGTTTAGAAATTAAAAATTAAGAATCGTTTTATGTTATTATTTTTATTTTGTTCGTATTTTGTTTGTAAAAAAAATATGGAACAGTAGCATGTTTTATTTAAAGGACAATATATTAAAGATTATAAAAAATATACGGGATATTGTAGAAAATTTAAAGAATATTATTTCACGCGATATACCAATATTACTACGCAAATCTTTGCCAACGAACTCTATTCTTTTTTTAATATTATTGATGTTTCTAGAATGGAAACAATATTAAAGGGGAAATTCCAATGTTGTGTAGGGCGATGTTTATATTTCTTGCTGTTTTAACTTCGTATATCAAACCGTGTCCTCGCTTGTGTATTAAGCGTGTTAGTTGTGCTCCGCTTCTCGTCTCGGTAACATCGTTACAGCTATAGCAACGCGTTAACGTGCCACATAAAACTCGGTAAAAATGATATAGTGCGATCGTTACTGGTTGAACATAGTGCGTGGTATTTACGAAGTGATCGGTTTCTATTTCAACGTATTTCGTCGCGTTAATGCTGTATTTATAGCCGTTTTAATGCTTTCGAATCTCGTTCGAATTTACTTTCGAATCGTTTTTAACGATCATAGTTCATAAAATGAAACAAAATGGCAATACTGTAGTTAACTTCTTCTTATTTTTAAAAAGATTACGGTTGTTTTTCATTATTACTGTTTCGCTCGTCTGTTTTTATCATAAATAATATTTGATTACTTTTTCGTTTAATCGATGTACCTCGACCAGTTTTGTTGGGTTACAATATTTTCCAATTTAAAACTATTTTAATACATCGTAAGTGCTCTATAGAATTTCGTTTTCTTGTTAAATATAATTAATATTTCATGGTATTCACAATTTTTGCTAATGTAAGAGTAAATATGATGACAAGTTTCGCTGTGTCCTATTTTTTACCACGTAGTTAGTAAATTATTTGTAATATTTTTCAGTAGATATTTCAAACTATTCCCTAGTTTTATTATATTCGAGTGCTTGCAAATCGGTTAATAAATTTTGCATAAAAAATAGTAGAAAGCAATAAACGCTATCGAATAGCATGAAAACATTATTAGGACGTCTGACACAGCATTTAATTAACTATTGTGTCGAGTGAATCAAGAAACCTGAAAAATGTATTGTGCGAGGATCAGCGAAGCTAAGATTCAACAACGAAAGGTAAGAATAAATAATATTGAATCGATAGCTACTGTTATAATTTCTGTAATATTTTATGTAAATATTAATTATACTTGGATTTTGATCGTCTGATAGAAGTAAAGATATATTAACAGAAAATCGCTGGAAATTTTTATATTTCTTGTGAAATTAAATCAAGAATATAAAAGAACAGTATAAAGCATATATTACTAACGAATATTATATAGGTATAATAAATTTTTAATACAAAAGAATTATGATAATAGACAAGGAAAGATCGGTTTATTTATTGTAAATTAAAAGGTTCATTTTCTCCATTTTTAATTTAATTTATTATTAAATTAATATGTACATACTATAAAATGATTAAAAATATTTCAATGTTTTAAAATGAAGATAAGAATGTTTTGCGTCATTAAAAATTCCACACTTACAAATGGTTTACAAAAGTATGTTTACAATTTTACATAATTCACAAAAATACTACATTTAAATGTTCTTGACAATTCTATTAATTAAATAACCTTTTGTTTCCAATTAAACTTGGTGTGTTCGCATTTTAAATATCAGGTGCATTTGAACGTACAATTTTCCACTTAAATGTCCAAGTATGGCTTTGAAATTGCAAAATGTCTGCATGGTTAAAAACAATCTGTAAAACAATATGTAATTATATACTTCGAAATTTTGTACTACATATCCTTCGAATCAATCTTATATTTAACAACTACCTTTAATATAACTGTGTTCAACTTACGCTATTTCCTATATACTATTAAACGTACCTTGTTTAAAATGCACGTCACCGAACTCGATTTACGTTCCACAAACTCACATCATTCAACGAACTGTAACACATCAGAATATATCTCAATAAGAAGATATGTACTCCATTTACCAACAACATAGATATATACATGTACTTCGTTTCAACGACAAAGTTGAATCGACATCTCGTATCAGAACCTTTCACGTTTAACATTTTCGTGTCCGCGATACTGTTTTTAAGAATTTCTTTTCATGGATACGACTGTAATGAATATTAAATTCATTTTGTTGTATAGGAGTTGTTTTTATGTCATTGAATACTCAAAAAATTTAAAAATAGAGGAAGCACATTTATACAAGGACTACTTTTTTTTAAGGCTACTATATTCTTACATTATATATGTATAAATATGTAAACGTTATTATTAGTGTAAGAATATATATTATGAATGTAAGAATATATATACCACTACTATTACTCTTATATTATACTATACATGTATATAGTACAGGGTGTAACAGAACATATGGGGGATCCACTTCGAAAGCTAATCGCACGTCTGAGAACAATAAGAAAAAAGTTCATGTAAGCATATACTTTGTCTGTCGTCGTTTATGAGATACAACGAATTTTGTGTGTACGCAACACCTGTTGAAAATATCGAAATACTTAAGGATAGAATAGAATAGCGCAGAATGGCCCAGAATAGAACAAGCGTATCAACAGATTCGAGAAACACCAGAAACCATTCAGAGTGTAACCTGATCCGCATGACAACACGTCTACGTGTTTACCTTGAGATCCAAGGTAGTCGTTTACTGCAGTTCCTGTAAATGTAATTAGATACCGCAGAATCAAAACAAAAAATTCGCTATGTTTCGTAAACGAAAACAGATAGACCGTTTGTTTATATGAACTTTTTTCACTGTTTTCTTTTTTTTTGTGTGTGTGTACAACCACTTTTCACACAAGGTAAAACTTGCTTCTTACAAAATTCCTCAAAACACACATCCAAGTTTATCGTCGAAGGAAATCGCATTAATTCGTCAAAAGCTGATACTATCGATTAACGAATAACAAAATACCGAGAAATAACAGTGCAATGTGAGTGGATCGTTGTGGCTGGCAACTTTGATCACCGCTCGGCGTCTACCTCATTATCGGGATTAATTATTGGCCGGGCGTTATTGTCGCCGGAGCAACATATTAAGTTGGGCGAAATTTCGTCGAATTACTGTGTACGAAACTCTCGTATAAGAGCAATGGGCCATTCAGTTGTAACAAGAGCAGATGCGCAGTCTCCGTGGATGCTCCTCCGAAGGAGGAAGGGACCCGGGCCTCGAGTGCTACGTCGAGTTAAGTTTCCTCCGAGTGCACCGCAAACGAGGCTCTACCCGTGCCAGGGATGCTGAGGCCTCGCGGTAACTGGCATCGCGTGCATGTCGAAGCCCGGTGCTCCCGTAATTCCTGGAATTAGCAGAATCCCGGAACCGCTTCTATCGGCGATAGCGCTTTCACGCTATTCCCGGTACGTTCAGATTGTCCTCTCGCCTACGTTTCGACTACTATCGAAACCGGCACAGGTGTACGACGTCCAATGGTAGGGGAAAGGTAGACGTTTCGCTTGGATATCCTACAACAGGTTGCTGGAAAATCGAACGTCTTCAGCATTCCGCCGACTATATCTCCTTTTCTCCGGTTATGATTACGATCACAGTCGATAGACATAATATTTTGGTGGTGGTGTTGCGACAACGGATTGTCTCTCAACTTAGCTAAACGTCATATAGTCAGATTTAGCCACAAAAAGAACCATTTAATTTTTGACTGAGCTACAAACGGTGTATCACTAACTTCGCCGAGTCGCGTTAATCCTGCGAAGGGTTATATATTACGTACCTATAAGTAGATTGTGAATTCTTATGCGCTTTGATATTTTTGTGAAGAGGATTAAAGAAGCTCTACCTACGTTGTAATTTGTTTCGCGTACGAAAGGGATGAGAATTTCAAAAGTTACACTGATCAACTCTATACATTGAAAAATATAAAACCGCGATGACATTGCAAACAATGTTTTTTAAATTTACTTTAGAATTGACCATTGTTTATGTCATTTTAATATGAATGTACTTCTGGACGTAAGACGTTGGTTTCTTGAAGATGGAATGTTAATCGTGTAGCTATGTGATAGAAATTAAGAAATGGTATTTAGCGTAAAATTTTCCTTCTTCATTTCCTTCAGTTTAATTTTTTTAGAGAAACATAAGGCATATAAATTTATGAAATAAAGTTTGAAGTTTTGTATTTAAATGATTGTTATTTCTGCGAGGCGATATGTTGAAATGTTGCGCCGAAAGTTTATTGAATAATTCACGAGTGTTAGAGATTGTATCGGCGTTTAATATTTATTTCACAGGTGTGATTATTTCACACGGTTTTCACACTCCAGCATTGCTTACGTCAGAATTAAATCAAGTTAATTAAACTTTGACCTAATGCATTACTGTTACGAATTGATCGCAGTTTCCGGGCTATTCTTTCAACTTGAATTTCGTTAAATAAATCAATCGGTGTCTCCCGATAAATATTCATCCACTCGTGTTACCATATCCATTACATTTCTCAAAAAGGACTGTTTGTGAACTTCATTAGAGTAATTTTTATTTTCTATCCTTTTATTAAATTGACTCTTTTTCCACTTTCTATATTATTATTATTAAAAGAATTTATTCATATTGTTATACGAATAATACTATTCATATAATAAATAATTATTCATATTGCTTCATTATTTATTTTACATATTGATTTCCTTGAATTAATTTCCAGCAATCCAATGATTTCAAACATTGCAATGAAATACGCATTGTTCTTTTCTCTCACGAACTGTTTCATCGCGAATTTCCAAACAAGAAATATCACGTTTCTTGAAAGCATAAAATGAATTTCAAATTACTAAAAGTTTCATTCTCTACCATAATTTCGCATGTTCTTTTTAATTACATTTATAAAGATATACATTTCCATAAAAATCCGCACTCTACAAATCATCTTGCTCTGATCATGAATAACCGAACCGAATCACGAACGACCAGTTTTTACCTGAATCGTCGTCAGATTTGCTCCATTTCTGTCAATCACAGAACGCTGCTATTCGTTGATCGCGTGGAAGCAAGTTGGCAGGGAAATACGCGGAAACGTAAGAAACGATAGACGAAAATTTATTAAAGCATCGTCGGAGTGTATCAAACGAAGCGTATTTACTTTTCCCCTTGTGTGTATAACGTCGCGTTTTAATCAACGGCACGGGATCAACCTATTTGTACATCCACCGGAAATAACACGGTGACATAGTTTTCCCTTCTTTCCCTCCGTTCTGTTTTTTCTCCTTTTTCCTTTCTTTTTTTTTTTTCTCTTGTTCATTTCCCTTTCTATCTTTTACTCGATACGCGATTGTGTCGCCGCGTAGGAACTTCGATGAAAATATTTCGACGATACAGCATACGTACGCGTACGTAAATCGCCTTTAGTAATTCAGCGCGATAGTACAGGCCTCGTAAATCCCATAAACGATGATATACCGGCATCGAACTATCGATCTTTCGTACGCACACGATTCTACCTTCACAACGGAACAGAAAAAGCCGATCAATGGCTTAAGCCTTTGAAAAGGGAATAAGCATCGAACTTTTGCCGGATGCAAAGCAAGAGTGGTAGGATAAAAGGAACGAAGAAGGACTCCTCCTCGTAACGTCGGCGATCGGTATTTCTCATGTTTGCTTCCTTCTCTTTCGAACGATTTCGATAAGATTTCAGAGAGTCTTAAGTTCGATTTCTTTCTAGTTTCTCTCCAATAAAAAGTAGCTAGATTTAAGCTTCTCCTCAAGGTAAACGGTCAGAGAGATCTTGAAACTTTCGGACGAGATACATGCAATTTGAAATTTACAACCTTTTCGTGTACTCAACGCGTGACTGTCTCAAATTTCCAATGGCGAGAGTGAGCTACCTGTCTCTGTCGTTGAAGAACCAGAGACTTGACAAGATCGTTTTGAAATACGAGTAAAATGAATTTTCGAATTTTTATTAAAAATCAGAAACTTTCTTTAATCCGTCAACGAAGACGTTTCACGTGTCATTCATCGAACTGTTTAACGAATTGCGAGTTTATATTTTCTCCCATTTCGTACTACTTTTATATCGCTGTTTGAAAACCTCTTCATTGCTTCCGAATGCTGGTGATGTTACTGTTTTAATGCGCTTGTTGGTTACATTACTTCAATAAAGAAATAAGTAGAACCAAATGTTTTTCTTTGTTATATATTAAAATGTTTGTTTGCGCTCATAGTTGACGATAGTCGAGCTTCGACATTCTGTAGCTCTTCTCGAACTTCTTTAAAGACTATTACCTACTAATGAACACGGTAAACCCGACAGACGCGCGTTTACACTTTTACAGCGTTAATTAAGACAGTAAATTACACAATAAGAATTAGATGAAATCCGTATCAACGTTATGAGACAGCAGTGTTTTAAAATTGAACAACGCTTTGAAAATATAAAGGAGATTTTCTATCTGATTTTCGTACCAAGTTTATATCCTTCCCATCCTCGTTTCTTATAGCCTTACAGTCTCATTACCGCTTCTACGTCTTCCCAGGAAATATCTGAAATAAATAATCAGGCAGATGTGTCCAAGCAACCAGTATGCGAACGATATGTACATATTCGAGGGGTTAAGTACGTCAGCCACGACACACGGGCTACGGTCGCGTATATCAGCAGGGCGAAAGGGATGTTATGTACCAACAAAACATTGATTCGCTAAACTCATGATGTAATACGTCCATTTGAAATGAGCTTGGCCTTCGGCCAAAATCCTCGTCACAAAACACTGTGTAGGCAGCTAGCAAACATGCCCGGCAGAGGAAATAGGTCTGTCGCGGCTTTATTCGCCGATCGATACGACCAGAGAAGTATCATGAGCCTCCATCTCGCTTTCTTTGCGTCCGTTCTCGTCCCACCCTTTCGCCAGCTATCTTTCTCCTTCGTTTCTCTATCGCAGACATTTCCCCTTTCTTTCTGCCATCTCGATTCACCCTCTGGAATCTAGGGTTGTTTTCAGCCTCCGAACATCGCCGCGTACGTTTTTACGGCTTCCTCTTGATTCACGAAACCTCCTCCACTTTCGCTGCCTCCGTGGACTAGTTGAGAATTAAGGGCACTTTGGCAAACGTATCGGGTTCAGTCAGTTTTTCCCTCCATGCGAAATTGCGGGGATTATTTCGTGATAAATCTCGCCTATTAATAGGTTGACGACTGCGAGGACAATGAGACCGCAAGAAATAGGAGGATAGAGAGGGGGGAAATTTAACGCAGATATCAGACGAAGAAAGTTATTTTTATCTTAAGACTGTCGTTCTATTTAAAAGATTGTTATTATATTTTAAAATTGTTGTCCCGTATTAAACGTTGTTGTCCTATTTTCAAAGTTCTTGTATTTATTTTAAATTCATAAAATTGGTTTCTTATTTTTAAATTGCTCTCTCTCTCTCTCTCTCTCTCTCTCTCTCGCGTCGTACAGAAATTTTTCTTCTCTCAAATACTCGAAATCTGTTCTTTGCTATGTTTAGTTTTACTATATTTTTTTTTTAATTTGCTATATTTCAGTTTCGTGAATTTTTTCCGCGGCCACGTCTTTCGTTTTATTTGAGATCGATTAATATATGATTTTCTGTGCCGGAGATCAATAGAGAAACAGATTGTTGCCTTCCCTCGTACATCCAAAGAATTATGTGATTTTATGCGAATATCGTCTGGACCTATTGTATTTCAATTTTAGAATAATACAGACGCATTGTAAAACGTAACCAAAATTTGGGACGCCGAATACAGAAAATTGGAAGAAAAGAAAGATTGGAATATGAATCGACCTATATTTTAAGAAATTGATTGGTTTCGAGGTTAAAACTGATGGCAGATGGAAGATGTCTATAAGAATATTGTACGAAGAGGAAATGAATAAACACGAACAATTTCAAAACTCGAAACCGTAATGAAAGGAAGACCCTCGTTATTCGAACAACTACGATCATAAATTTTATGTAAAATTTTCTTTGATCGATGTTCTATACTGTTTACATAATTATGCTTCGGCCAACAGCAACTTGAGAAGTGTGTTTTTATTGAAATAAGACAGAAATCCTTGAAATACCGATACTGTTTTTAATCAATGGCAGCTCGCACGCTTCGAATCATTAAGGAAATGGAATGAAATAAATACTTAAGGCTGCATCGAATAAAAAGGCAAGGGTCAGTTTCAGGGTCTGTTTAGTAAGAGCCGGGCGTACCATTACTCCGGAAACTAGTTCACCGGAAAAGAAACGAATGGATGAGAAACACGAGAGGGTAATTGAAAGGGAAGAGGAGAAAGGAAGTCAAACGAACGAACGCTGTGTTTATATCGCGGCGAAATCGCACAACACTACTGAAACCTACTATACGTGTTCGTTAAGTAGCTGAGAATTAATTACGTTTCAGTCCCTAATAAGCAAGGAAATTGAAATCGGGTTTCCGCGTGTTTATCATTCAAACGCTTTTAAAGAATGCAGAGAGCAATTTCAAAGAATTTTCTTCTTCTATTTGCCGTGTCTCTCTCAATAGCGCCGCTAGCTATTCTCCGTATTAAAATAAATTCCACCCAAAATTAACTGTTTTATCAAATAAAAATACAAAAGGATCTCCTTTTATCGTGCCTTTGATCAAAATTGGAGAAATAAGAATATTTACGTTAGACACCGTATATGAATGTTGTTTCATTTTCATTATCAAGAATTGATTGAATAACGACGCTGAAAGATGAAACGAAATAGGTATTTTCGTTTCCACGACGAAGGAACGTCAAAACCAGCCGAAGATCCGTTCATTGAAAGGTTTCTGAAATGCTTTCAAGGAACTAGTTCATGATTGAGAAAACGAGTCTAAAGGAAATATGAAAGGAGTCAATCGATGTAGAAAAAGGGAAACCTAAATAAAAAAAAAAAAAAAAAGAACAGGAAACGAACGTATTGACGCAGCATTCGCCTTAAGAGTGTTCGTTGATGTAATTGCAATAAAAAGACAGATTTTTTAATAACTATGAAACGTAAAGAAGTCTGTCGTTAAAATCTGCTCTTTAGTAGTAATTGAATTTCTCGACAAATATCCCAAGATTATTCTACGATTTTCTTTCTCAGCTTCAGTTGTTTCTTTATTTCAAACGTTTCAAGATTTCTCTGATTTATTTGATTCAGTTATAAAATCTATCAATGTTTTAATTTTTATCTATGTATAAAAAGATTTGTTGGTTGTTAGAAATTACTTTTAAACTGAATGTAGATTTTATAACAAATCCCATGTTATTGTTCGTGTTTTTGACGGGAAACAGTCTACTGTGCAAGCATCTAATGGACTAATGTCTAGGCCTTCCAACAAATCCTGGTCTTTAGTCAGCCACAAAGCCTGTTAATAACTCGTAGCTTGAATTTTTCGGATCGAACGAGTGTTAAACGATGAAAAATATATCGTTGACTGAAATTCAATTGAAACCGATACTCTTTATGATAGATCGTGATACGACCAGAGATTGGAAACCAGGAATCCAGAGTATCTAATATCTAGCAGATATCAATATCATATCATATCGTATTATGTCAATTCACATCACATCACATCACATCACATCATATCATATCATATCATATCATATCATATCATATCGTATCATATCGTACCATACATAACGTCAATTTATATTTTCATAAATAAATACCGTGAGTATAATCATAATATCTTTTAAATAAATTATTATGCTAAAAATGAATAATAAAATTTGCCTATTACAATCTTAGATACCAAACGGGTTACAATTATAAGTAAGAAAGCAATAATATTATAAAAGTATATAAATCGATATATAAGTAACGATATTTCCTTGATATAGTACTGGTTTGTACCACCCACTTGAGTCTTATTTCTATCTTTATTGCTCGTAACTAACGTTACATTGTCCTAAATGAAGGTACGCTGACTTGGTACTCTCCGGGCAAATTACTCTAATTTTCATTGCACTCTGTATAATGTAGCGGAATCTTTGTACATCTCCTTCAGTATGCCATTTCATAATTTGCCTACTATGTTTATTCGTGTATGTTTCTAGTATAAGTTCATTACATATAGACCAGTCTTTTAAAACGAGTTCCACTGACTCTGCTTTGCACCGTCACATATTTCAGCTAAGATCCAAATTCATTTAAATTAACAATAAATTAACAGTCGATATTGTAGAATCTTCACTACAATTAATTTATTTACAATAAATGTTGGTTAAACAGGAAACGATGGTCGTTTAACGTGAACTAATCGCAATAACGTGTTATAATTAAGACAATTAGATAGTTAATTTGCAACTCTCGTCACCACGGATCCAACGCTCTCTCTCTCTCTCTCTCTCTCACGCGGACCACACTCTCTCGACAACGCAATTCGCGCTCTCTGACTTCTCAACTCACAATGACTGTTAATTCATTTATCGTCCCTTAGCAACCCCTTGTCTTTTGTCTTAGCCTCGTGTCTTTTTCCGCAACCGCTTGTTTATAATTCGCCCGGTACCCCCCCCCCCAGGCCCCTCGTCCACGATACTACAATATCAGCATGTGCCATTTATTAAGTTTCAAAATTTAAAGAATCGAAAATTTCGAATCGATTGTCCGATCGCAGACGATTTTTCTTTTAAAAACTTTCTATTAAACAAATTCGCGGCTACGGATGCCAAGAGTGTTTAACGAGCTCCGAAACTCTTTCCGCGATCGTTGAAAACGTTGAAGCGTTCTCGACGCAGCGCCTCGAACGTTAATGGGTTAAGAACGAGTCTCGGACTCCGTTTCCATCCACGTTTCATATTCGACTTTCTAATGGCCTCTCGAAAAATACATGCATGCATACGTATGTGTGTACATATCGATCGATCCATCGATCGTTTGGGTGCACGTACGAGCGAGCTGCATCGTTCGATCCGAATTCAATCGCATTCGGTGCGTGTCTTTACGGTTGTTCATGCACGGCTGCGTGTGCACCTGCACTCGTGTGTATGGTATTATATTGATTCGTAGCGCGTATAGATTCTGCTCGAGATCATCTGCAGATAGACGGCTGGCGGACGGTATCCGAATACGGAAACGTTGCCGCATGCCAATAATCCGCGACTGTTATTATCGGTGTAATTGGCATTCGACTGGAAATTTTCATCAGATGAATGGCTATGCTTTTCTTTCGCTCGCGACTACCCTGACAAGCAGGTCAGCCATCTGACCAAGTTGACCTGCGTTCGAAAGTTTGGCTCGATGATTTAGTAGCAACGTATGATACAAGAACGAAGAACGTAGAAGTCTCTTTTTCTTTCGACGTCGAATCAAAAGGGTTGACCGTGTTACCTATCATTCGAGAACTGACTCGATCATTTGGAGGTAACGTACACAATTGTGTAATTGTGTAGAAGTATAAGAATTTTCTTCGTCACTTTTCTTCCACGAATTAGACGAATTGGCTATGTTACCTTGCATTCGGAAGTTTGATTTAGTAATAGCGAGTGATACAACCTACATTTCTTTAAATTATTATGAGTACATCGTCGGTAAGTACGTTCAACAATAAAATTTATCTTGCTTCTTTGTTTGTTACAGGTAAGTATTTGCAGCGATACCACGAGTAACGTTATGGGTGAGTCGAGCAATTTTGATAAAATTAATGGTACTTCCTGTACAATAATAAAACAGCTTCATCGCTAAATTGCTACTACCCACGTCGAAGCTCGCGTACCGCGATCATGCGATTTTTCTACCTTACGTTACTGAGAAACAAATCGAAATAAAGGATGCGTAATTAATGACTAATCAGGTTACCAGGTCGATAGCCTTTTGCATTAGATAAATCGATACTTCGTAAAGAAACGATCTACTTTATCGATGTAATTCGTGTGCCATTAATCGCGAACAGTAACCAGTGCTAAAAAGCTTCTTTCCTGAAGAGATCGAACCACGTAACGAAAATTGTCGGTAAACTCGTCAGAAACGAAACCAAAAACCACCATCAATCACAAACGATAAGCAAACGTAAAAAAATTCCTTGGCGAAGAGATTGAACCACGTAATGGAAACTCTGAGTAAATTGGTCAGACGCGAAGGCCAAAACTCTGACCTAAATGAACAATGGGGTCGGCGAAAGAGAAGAAAAGAGATTGACGCGACTGCTTCTTTTTGCAATTCATCGGGAAAAGTCTTTGCATTAAGCCTACGAACCGAAAGACGCGCGGTATCCTTCTGCGTCGCAGTAATCAGTGATGTACGCGCTTCTCATTTTCTATGCGAATGAAAGATGCATTAGGGGCCATTAACTCAGATGACACTCTTTATCCGGGCAGCGGGAACAGAAAGTGTCGGGTGACGTTCCTTCGAGATGAACTATTGCATTCACTTGCATTGTCGGCCTGTTCCCTTGAACTGAAATAAATGATTTTGCGTTCTTTGTACGTAGCGGCGCGAAGCCCTTTTCACCTCCGACTAGAATAGAAAGCGCGTTTATAATAATATAAAACGAGCATCTCTTTCCAAGGAAACGTGTTTTAGACACGTAACAAGGCAACACGAACCGAGTAAATAGAACTTTCTTGTTATTTTCTTTGCAACGTGTACCTTCCTGAAAATGTACTGCATTAATAAGTTTTTACAAGTATTTTATATTTTTATAATGAATCGTCATGTAGAGAAGATTACGGTATAAAGGTTAATTTCGAAAATTAAGAGCATAATGAAAGCTTAATTTCGTGTCCTTTCTTTAGAGCAGATTAAAGCGAGGTCAAGTTGTTTTACTTAAACGACGTTTAAATGTAATTATAATTAAGTTTTTCCGTTAGTACTATTTTGTGTGAATGCGATAGTTTCACTCGTTTCGAACGGATAGTTTTACTTAATAATTGCATGTTGATATTCGTTCAGTCAGCTTAGCCTTTTAGGGTTTAGAAAACAATTGCTTGAACAATTTGATTTATTTATATTATTGAGAAAATAAAATTTTACTTGAGAAAAGTCTTCCTGGCGTTGTTCTAATATAAATATTTTTATTATGTTAAATTAAACTTTCCTTTCGTTTTTTCAGTTTTAATAAGATTTTGCGAGACTACGTCTTGTACTTTCGCTAGAAAATCTCGTCTCATACCTGGGTTGTACGTAATATGCAGTCTCATACATAGTGAATATGCACGAGATACTTTCTTACGGTAATGGAGAATTTACTTTTAAATTTTTCTTGAGAAAACTTCCCTATGATTTTATTCGCGTATTCTATATTACGGAAAATTTAACGATCTCGTTAGAACCTATAAAGAATTCACGTGTCTGATTACTCATTCCTTATTTACTCACCTTTTCATCTCAAACCATGTTGCGTCTTTCGACGAGTTCTTAATTCACCGACAAACCGTGTAATAAAATAACGGAACATTATGACACGATGAAATACGATATTATAAAACTTGTATCAAGTTCGCTAGAGGCAATTGAGAAATTTCACAAAAGGCGGAAGTGGAACAGCGTAAATTCTCCTCACAAAGGAGACAGTAATCCTTATCACGGCTGAAAGGTCATGAGATCTTTTGCCCGCAGACCATCACAGTTACAATTGCATCCAATTACTCGTTCCTATAGTTGTCTTCGGACCTATTCAATAACAAGCACTTTACATCTCCGCTTTATTACACCTTAACGGCTATTCTGGCAATATTTTTTAAATAACAAATAAACTTCAGAAATAGAAAGCGATTTTTTTCATTTTTCGAATCACATCGAAGCTAACATTGGTCGGGTTAAATTATAGAACGCAAGCATGTTATCGCATGCTTGTAATGTAATTATGCGAGTCACTGTACATTAATTTTAGTGTAACTTTTCTCTTTTTCGCCTCAGATTTCTGTATTTTTAAATAAAGTAACTTTTAAATAAAGATAAAGAAAGAACGAGGATATTCGATTATAAAAACGATTAGTTTAAGAGGTAATTTTCTTAAAGTCGGTAAAATTTTTCATGTAAAATCCTTGTCTTGATTGTATCATTAATTACAGGACGCCATGTATACATAGGCAGATATATGTTTCGATTAGTCGCAATTAACGATGTTTCTTTTTCTTGCCTGGAGAACTATCGTTATTCGACAACCTGGTCAAAGAAAACCTCTTTCAACGATAAAGTCACTTCTACATCTGGTTCCGCGATAGCAAGTATAATATCAGATGGGAGTTAAGTGAAAGTGGGTTGTGTTGGTTTTCTTCGCGAAATCTCAATACACCGTCGAATGTTTGCTGATAAGGAAGGTGTAAGGGAACTTTTCAATTCGCTTGAAATGTTGCTCGTAATGTGATTGTAATCTCAAACGATAGTCTGCGAATGGTGAACAGAGTAGAGGCAGGATGAAGAAGTTTAAGTAGCTTTTTTCTATTTGCGTTTTCTGTGAATTCACGATGTTTCATGGACGTAGAACGAAACATTCTTCCTCGAAGAATTAGTCTACAAAAGACAACGGTAAGTTGATCGCGGATATATATGCAAATTTGTATTTCCAGCAAATATGATTTACAAAATGAAACTTCGAAAATTATTTTATCTGTTAAATATCGCAAATGTCGTCGCACCTTGGATATTTTATATATTTCCCCATGTTATATGCGTTCCGTGCATTTTTTCGTGTTCCAATTTTTTAAAAACTCGTAAAACTTCGCGGTCTAACAAGAAATTTATGCAAATGTATATTCTCGGAAATATAATTCTCAAAATGTAATTTAGAAAATTGTTTTATCCGTAAAATATCGTAACTGTACTTTTTATCTATTTTATATATTTTCACGTGTTATGTGCGTCCTCATTTTGGTAATCTGAAATTTCTCCGAAATGTATCAAAATCCTCGATCTGCTGACAATAACGAAAAAAGACAAAACGAAACACGTCGAACGCTTTATCTCTATCGTCGATTACTTAGCAACTTGTTTTCGGCGTTTTTCGCTCTTCGACCTTACAATTACTAGTCCCTGGAGTCTGATTCGATTTTATTCGAGAGCAAAAAGCTCCGGTGCCGCGCGTTTCCTGCTGCTTTTAACGGTTCTGTCCACGAATAATGTCAATCGTATCATGAAAATTTAATTGAAGCGGTGACCGTGTATAATCATCATAGGATATTGATGAGGTCGATTCGACGAATGGCGAGGGAACGATTTTCCATTCGCACAGATCGTAATTTAGAGAAGGAGAGATATTATTATTCTTTACGTCTGAAAGGAAAGAAACAAAGACATTTTAATTCTCTGTCCCTTTTTTCCTTTCATGTAGATACGCTCTATTAAATGGACAACTCGCTGGAAGATCCGTTTCTTTTGGTCGCTTTTTGCTCTCGATCTGTGCAGCAATTGGTTGCAAAGGATTTACAAATACGTCACAGCTGTTGAAATTTATTTATCATAAGGTTGTAGAAATTTTATACAGTAGATCCTCGATTAACCGGCTCAATCGAAAGACAAATAGCCCGGATAAAAACGAGGCCCGAGGGGAAATAAGTAAAAGCGTACGTATCTATTTTCTATAGCAAAATAAGCTCCTTATTCTTGGAAGAGATATTTCTTTCCTTTCGTGATATAGTCATAACCAAACGTACATCTGTATGTTAATTTTATTTACTTTTTACACATATGTTGTACTAAATAAATTTCTACAGACGTTTAATTTACAAACCGAGAAAAATTGTTAAAACGATTTTAAATTTGGAGGGGAAAAGGAGAATTTTATCTTTGCCTCTTATTTTATTTTGTACCTAGTATATAACACATAACGTGTATGAAAAAAAAATATATCCACACAGACAACAGATACGTATTATGGTAGAGTGTAAAAAGAATTGAAACAAATTATGAAGTATTTACTAATACGCATATACATATGTGTATGTACATATATTATCTTCTTTAAAGGATTTGTATGAAATTAATTTGTCGTTTTATTCATCCAGACTTCACATCGCGTCGTTAAAATATTGTCTCAGCGATTATAGCATTTGGCCAAATCGAAATTCTAAAATTTCGTTGACATATTTCCGCTATTTCTGGCGAGCATCGATACGCCAAATGCTATTTTCATGTAAAATAAAATCCTATTAGCCGTCGACACTCTTCTGATTGCTGTTTCCTCAATATGCTTTTTCACTGTCGATTAAATATTACATCGCATTTATTTTCTATACGTGGCAATTTGAAAGTAAAAAGCTGCTTGCTCTGCGAAAAAGTTTTCTTTTTAATTTTAATGTATGCATATTATCGCTTTCATAAATTCTACGTATTTTACATAAAAATTTGAACTTCGTTATAAGAATTGGAAATTGGAAATATGCTAATTCTTTAGGAATATTCAACTCTATAAAGATTGATATTTGGATAGATAATTTCCAACCAATAGTTTCTTCTCATATCTCTCTAATATCGTAAAAATATCTTTCTGGAAATATTTTTCTAGCGTCTGTAAGAAAATTTGAAATATTCGCCACGATAATACGTATATCATTTTTATTCGAGCAATTGATATTTTTAAACATTTGAACGTATCTGTTAAACTTGATAACGCAAAAATTATTTTCAAACGATGTATAAAAAATGTAGAGGAGGTTTAAAATTATCATTACAACGCGATATCTCATCGATAACGTATCGTTGATAAACGTGTAATAATCGAACAATAATTTTATGCATCTTAAGAAATCAATCGTCAATAGTATAAAATGAAAAGATAGTTTCGAGATTGTCAGCGATAGAAATAGTTGTTTGGTATGTCAGTTTCAAAGACAATTTCGAATTTATACTTTTAGTCGCAAGATCGATAGCGGAAGTTGCAGAAGGTTTGCATATTTGCATAGTTCGCAATGATGTTCGATACTCGCGATTGATCGTGTTTACGAAACAGCCTTTCAATAGACAGTTGACAGGAAGTCAGGGCAAACATTTGTTGACCGAATACGAGCCATGACAGTTTTCACGTTGGCAATAGCGTCGATTTTTCATAAGAATAAATATTCGAAAGTTTCACAATTTATACCTCCGTATCGATAAATCATGGAGTTTTCTGTGTTTTCGTTTTAATTTAAATTCACGCCAGTATAAAGTGACAAATGTCATCGAATAAATGAGGAGTACTTTAATTGCGAGCTGCCTTTAATTTCGTCAGGAGCGCAAAATAATTTGCCAATTAAACCGAGTTTCGAAATTCACTGACTTATCGCATCCCGTATTTGCTTACGTAAATACCGAGATATGAATATTTAAAGCAATTAATTGCAACCAATACGTAAAACACAAAGTGATCCGTATAAATTGTTCCAGTGTACTGCGCTTGTAAATGAAATATTAATCGTGAGATAGCAAATCGAATTAAAAAAGAGATTAATATTAGATTAGACGACGATTATGTAATTTTTAACTCTTCGTCATAATGAAAACTGTTTGAAACAAATTTGTAAACAGGCGATTATGAAATACTGAAATTTATATATGGAGGAAAAAAAGGTCCTCCTTCCTTCTTCTTCTGAGAGAGCAATAATATTCCCTTTACTCTATGAAAAATTGAAATAAATCAGTGGATAAGGAATAAATTTTATACCCATTCGTCATCACGTGTTTTATTTAAGGCTGGAATTTTATTAAAAATTTTTTAATAAAACTGCTTTTTACCTTGAAATTTGAAGATGGTAGGAACTGTTAAATATTTGATTCTATTTTTTCTTCTTTATATCTTACATGCTGTTATATTTTAATATCGCTACAAAAATGAAATATCGCGTTGCTGTTGGAATAAAAGTAATGAAAGACGTCGCAGTAGTCTCGTCCAATATTAGTCAGACACAGAGTTGGTACGCTCTTATCTAAGTATTTCCAGGAATTATTTTAAGCTATATTTAGACCTAAAGGAATTCCACAGTTAAATGGAGACACATTTTACAAAAAGTAATTACACTTGATGATCATATTATTATACGGATTATTATACTATATTCACGTGTTTACTAGAATTCTCTGATGAATTTATTTAGACGAATGTACTATATTATTGTATAGTTTACAGTATAAATATTGTAAAACTATCTTTTACCATATCATGAAATGTGCAATAATGCGAAGACAATTAAAATAGTGCAAAAGTTTTATTCGCACAAAGTACTGATGCAAATATCCCAAATAAGAATTAAAGAAAAAGAAATTTGAAACGATGTTTTAAAGTTAGAAATGGAACGAAAGTAATTTAAATAATTTATATTATTAAAACTGAAGTGCAATTTTCATTTAATTTCTAAATATAGTATCGATTTTGAAACGTATGCACTAATTCCTAGGAATTATTTGATTGTCTGTTTTCACTTTATCCTTCTTTTCTTTTACGAATAATTGTCCCGTTCCATTGAAATTCACAGGAATCGAATATTCTTACCGTGAAAATGTCCTGTGTGATAGTTATGTTTGCACTCATCAATTTTTCAGTGTCACTACATTCACAGTGGAAATCTAGCTGCTTCGTAATTCTCGATTCTCGAACTCCGCCTCACTGCGGACGGAATAATAGAAGGTGAAACGAATTTATTAAAAGAAAGCGGTTATTGCGTGACACGTTAAAAGATACCTTTCTTTCTTTCTTTATACGTTGCTAAATGCAATTTGCATCTTAGACTCGTGCAAATAAAAGATACTTCGCAAGTAACCACCAGTTACAGTATTTGATGTTTAAATAAAACATTTGACAAGGAACAACATTGAAAGACGAAAGAGTTACTGTATAAAAAAATTTATAATTATTCACAATCTTTTCCGCCTTAAAATAAATCTTACAATTTCAACGAATATCGCTATGCATGTTTGCTAAAATTATCAGTCGATCATAGATTACAAGCGTTTTTTCCAGTGCAAGAAAGCTATATTACTTGATAAACTGGTAGATATATCGATAAAAGAAAATTCAAGGATATATGGATAGAGGAAAAATAGTTTTCATAACGGAGATAATTGCAAATTTATAAATAGTATGTAACGTAATATTAACGATATAATATCACGTGAAAGTGCAATACAACGTTTATGTTTGTTCGTTTGCAGCAAATTGATGTTTGATCAATCATCGAAGCCTCCGCAATATCAAAATTAAGTCGCTTCTGTAGCGCGGGATCCCTTGACCCCTGAATCGCATGAAATTAGATTACGCACCATCGGGAAAAAGGTCACCGCCAGAATCCAATTTATCTCGATCATGGCGTTGGAATGCGCATCGATATTTCCAAATTACAATTTCGGTGCCTCGCCAGCAAATTACGAACGTCAATTACGATTCTAATTGTGAATTAAAGCGTTCCTGGAACATCGACGGTACATTTGCACGGTTTTAATTTCTCCTCGCGCTTGTTTTTGCTTGCTTCTGTCGATATCGTGTTGCTACGGTTGATAGAAACCGAGTCTCAATCGCGATTATTAAAATAGTCGAAGTATTTTTTCAAGATAATTCGACAATGTTTTAGTAGATATTTTTTAGTTATTTTCTTCCTATTTTTCATTTATTTCTCCTTTTAATGAGATTGATATACCTATATTTATATCTATCAAACATGAACGTAACGCACGAAAATCTACATACAAACGTCACCAGTTAACAACTGCAAATTTGGATAGAACGCTTCGAATTTATCGTCACACGGTATCACTACGCGTACCAAAGCCATCGCAGAAGTATCGTTAAATATCATATCGTAGATAATTAAACTCGTATCGATCGACAATCGTATTGCTGACACATTTTGCGTGTTCTTCGATACGTATATCTGCATATTTTATATACGTAAATGTCATACGCGTACGCCCCCCGGGTATTTAACTTGCATAAACATTCGTAGTTTAAATAACCACCCATCCAATCCACCTAAATATAAAATCGTTTCAATCGAATATATATATAATCGATCAAGCTTTATCGTCGATCGTTTGATACGAGATCGATGTCGCAGACGTTGAGCCGACCCTTGAGCATACGTTGATTTCGTTATCCCGGACTAAGGATAGTGGCTGTTAGCGTTAGGGTAACAGGTATAACAGGTCGGTCGTTGGACGTCGTTGCGAACAAAACGTTCGGAATCGTCGACATTTCCCTGGTCCCGATATTCTTTTGTCGGCCCGGGTTGGATTTTACGAATCCGGGCAGAGCGATGGTCGCGCGCTGCGACGGAATTAAATTATACATTCGCCATCAGAATCGAGTTTGGCCCGGCGTTGGCCGCGATGCATGCCGGCGTTTCTGTTTGTTTCGTTGATTTATGAAGCATGGCGGGGACACAAAACACAACAACTCCCGCGCTCGCCCATCCCAGTCACGACTGTCCTCGGTAAAATAGAACAACGAGCCGGTGACGTCACGTGTAACCACGCCTACCAGCAGCCCACCTTGCCCATCCACCCCCGAGTTACCCTACCAGACCAATCGTCTCACCCTGTCTCTCTCAACCCTTTGCTATAACGCCACCACCAATTCACTTTGTGCAGTTTTATGCATATTCATTCGGCGTCGTAATAGCCCCTGCCATTAATTCGAGCCGCGGCCCTACCGCGCTCTGGTACATGTAAATCCAATATGTCGTTCTCGTGTAACCGACTTGCTACTTCTCCTCACACACACACACACAATCGCGCCTGCGCGAACACACACACACACACTGTATGTGTTTTACGCGGTATACACAAAGATGTTGAAAAGATCTTATTAATCCTTTTCTGTTACTGTTACTAAAATTAATGCACACGTTTGATAGGTCACCGATATTGGGGACTTTGTTCTTTTAATAAAACATGGAAAATGAAACTTCGAACTCAAAGTCGCTTTGCTCTTCGTTCGTTAGATAACTTGTTTTCATACCTCGTACTGTCTCTCCTGTCATCCTCGTTCCTGCGATCGCTTCACACTTCGCTTTCCTCATCGAGTCGTTCATAGTTATACCTTCTCGCTCGTCCCTTTTACACTCAATCGCGCCAAGCTTAAAAGCCACACATATAACAACGGTTAGATGGTAGCGGATTATTCAATGAAATAACTGGAAGATGAAAACAATGGAAAGCGTTATGCTAAATTTGTCATTTTCAATATCCTATCCAAATTTATCGAGCGACCAAACATAAGTCAGCAGTGGATCATACACGACCAACTATACATCTGAACAAGCTCTGGACAAGACTACGAAGACACGCGCATCTCGAATCGAAAGAGAATCTGATAGCCCTAGAATCCAGCAGTTGGTCAGAGTCATTAGAAATCCCGAGCAGTCTCGGATTTACCCGTACGGCGAGGCACGCGAATGGTACGGAATCAAAGCGGACAGAAGCCAACCGAAGGGAAACAAAAAAGGACAAGGGAAAAACGGAAGAAAGAGAAAGAACAATAGTTCAAAGGACACCGCAACGAGGACAAAAGCTGGTGAACAAAGAGCGAGAGTTAGCTCGGTCGGGCCGTTTAGAATCGCGCAGCCGTTCCTCGTTGGCATGCTCGTTACCCGGAACTAGCCCCCGAAGACGACGACGACTTGGCCGACGTCTAGCAGGAGTAAGGGTGGTCTGGAAAATTCAACGAAACAGCGAATCGATTTGGTCACGGAGCAGCTGGCCGGGGACAGAAGCAATCAGAAGTCAGGAGGAAGCTCGTGCCGGGGAATGAGGCTGGTCTGCCGACAACGAAGAAGAGACGACGATGGTTCGAGTGGGTGACTGTCGAGAAAGGTAGCTGAAGGGAAGCAAGAGACGAAAAGAGAGAGAGAGAATCGTCGAATTCAGTCGGAGAAAGAGCCTCCGACTAAGGGTACGACCGGTTACAGGAGTTCGAGAAAGAGGAACGACTGATAGAAGGAAGAAACGATAGGAGAGAAGCTTGGAAACGAGAAAGATGGGGTTTAGAGAACGAACAGAGTAGGGTAGGGGCACGGAGGTTAGGGAATGGGTTGGTTTAACTCGCGCTATTTGAGATAATTGATAGCCAGAATGGGTTCACATCCTCTGGCTGGCCTATATAGCTGTGCAGCTCGACCCAATGCAATTTCCTTCCAACTGGACAGAGGACTGCATTAGCGATACCGACCGGCTAAACTATTGCCGTGTTGCTGCTGCTGCTGCTGCTGCTGCTTTTGCCTCTGCTCTTCTCTCTTACCAACCTTATTCCGGGGAATTCCGAGTGGCACTCGCCCTTGGAACCATTTTCTTTTGGGATTCTGTCCCATTGACCGGGGCGGTGGCGTGAAACATTTATCGTACCCAGCGGCCGAAAGAAAGAGAGCCGAGAATCGGCTGAAATCTTTCATCACACGTGAACCGGCACGACTGTTTCCCGAGGGCGTTGCTCGGCTTATTGAAAATGCAGCCCGGGACGATTACGTGTTCAGGGGCTTGGTTTTGCTTTCTAACGGATATCCTCTCAGGATATACTGGAGGGAAGCTAGAAACGGCTGCTTTATACAGTATTTATTTATTCGATTCAGTAGTACAGTATCGACTTGTCCCTCGGTAAAAGATTTTACGTTGAAGTTTGTTCGAACAACAAATGAATAATGTCCAACCGAATGTACGTCGAATAACTTTTAAAATAACAAATAATTCGAATTCTGCTATTAATTTGAGTATTTGTAAAAATCAAATTAATATCAAGACAAGCGGCATTCCTAGAAATTATGAAGAGAACGAAGCAAATAGCAGTTCGAATTTTGGTAACACGCGATTGATCGACAACGTATTGAATTTTATAATCGCTCTCTCATAAAGAATACAAAATGCAAATTGGCTTGTCTTCTTTTCCTGTAGCCTTCAATTGCCAACACTAAAATTCTTTCTTATTTCATTTACAAGAGATAACCGAAATATTCAATATTCGTTTGAACAATATTCATAGCTATCCATCAACGAAACGATAACGGAACTGAAAGCCGATGAAAAACACGCGTAACCGGCAAAACGACATTATCTCGAATAGACACAGAATCGTTCGATCGTACACAAAGAGATGTTCGCGCTCCACGTAGTTGGCCGACCGTAACGAGACAAACTACTCCTAATTCCGGGCGACATTGTGAAACTGCTTCTAGCAGGACGATTCGGCCACGTAGCACGAGTACGTACCTGGACCGTGGGTGCCAGCGAGTTGCAAATTGGATTACCGCATCGACACCGTGCCGCGAGCACCACAGCACCGACTAACGAGCCGTACGAGAGCCGTTTTTATATTTACCGGTAGATCGTTTTCGGTAGCGTAATTGTGTTTCGCCAGCCTGTCGATGGATTCGAAGCGGAATTGCTAAACGGCCGACAACCGCGAGCACTAACCCCTAGCTGAACATCCGGTTTAGGCTTTGATGTTTACGGCGATTGTACGGTTTTATGCGTTTCGAATTTTTCAACACGTTGATGCGCTAGCCTAAAGTGTTTAAAGTCCTCTACAGGGACCATCAAAGTTTTGCCACAGTTTATACTCTTTTCACGTTTCGAAGGAAATTCAAGTTTTGCGGGTGTATGGGTTTGCAAAATAAATTTTCAGTCGTGAAACGTTATATAATTGTCTTGGAAAAATATTATGTAGCTAATTTTAATTATAACCCTTTTAGCAAACTTCAGAATAGATTCACAACGTGTTTCGCCTGTTTAACACGGTATCATTCGTTAAGTACGTTTTAAAAATCTGTTCCGTCATCGAGTAACTGTTTGATACGGTAGAGGTCGAGTCAGAAAGATCATCGTTTTATGGAATGACTGTAGTAATGCTGGCCGCGCATCAATCTCGAGCTTGTCCTTTCCGCTGAATTATCATCCAACTGACATCGGATCGCGAGTGTCGTTAATTTGTATTAATATCTTGTAAATGTTCAAGCAGATGACAAAACTACATATTTAATCTGAAGATCAAACACAGAGGTAATTTTGATGTGACATTAATTGACGGCATATCGAATTTTAAAGTTGCTCTTCTATAAAACTATAGGGAAATGTTACTTGTCGCAATCTTTTCTCTTCTTCCCTTCGAATGGAAGTTCAAATAATTAACGCCATAATGTCGAACAGTTCTATGTACGAAAGATGAAAGAAATTCTGAGGAACAACTAACTATGGTAAAAATGGTGACAATAATAATTTTAGTGACATAGCATAATGTTTGTTAATTATATTTCTAATTTATTTAACGCTATAAATTTCTACTTCAGAGGCAAAAAGATCGAAAACATCGTGTTTTTCATCTGTGCGCTTGGCCTGTGCCCGAGTAACTTGACTAATCTGAACGAAACTTAAGAATGCCAACATTCGGTGTTTATTCTAATGTCAGAGGTACGTAGGGCAAACGATCCAAGCAGCTGCCATCGTTTGGCGATCTCCACATTGTCTCAGAGAGCTGTTACCTTTTCGCAGTCGCCATAATCGTAAAGCTTTACGACGAATCGAGAGTACTTGAAAGCGGTGGCAGCGCGCTGTATTGTCAGTTTGCGTGTCCCTTACTCGTGGGATCCTTATCGAACTTGCAGAACCAAACGACTTGTGCATGTATATATACAGGGTGTTCACTTGAAAACTTCACGTCCGATTATCTGGAAGATCAGATAGGCATTTTGGGCAAAAATGTCTCAGACGAAAGTCAATAATCTGTTCTGCGTTCTGTGCCAAGCAATAGTACAATCTGTTTTCAAATTCAATTCCTACTTTCCTAAGTTCCTAAAATTTTGCAAAAATTTGATGACCTTTGGATTTTTATAATCTTTGAATTATCGGTTTCTTGTAATAAAATAATTCCGTGAAAAAGCGGAATTATCGCTTATTATTCATTTTCCTGCCGCTATTTTGGAAATAACAAAAGTTGATATAAATTTTTTATTTGAGTAAAAATATGTTTTTAAGGTGAAGTCAAATACAAAATGTCTCCTATAACAGATTCTCCTTTTTCTCCGTAGAATAAGAATTCGTAAGAAAAAAATATGTTTTCCATCTTAAAAAGACCAAATTTATCTTCAGATGACCATGAAAAAGGTAAAAAAAAAAAGAATAAAAAAGCTAGCGACACAGCTGAATTTCCCACTCGAAATCGCGAAACTGTTGTTTTGCTTCGAACATTGTTTCCTAGAATGCGTAGTTTTCGAGATAATTGGACGTGAAGTTTTCAAATGAACACCCTGTATACATATTGGCATCGAATTGCGGATTTTCATTCGAACCTGTGTGTGTGTTTCTTGAAATGGAAATTGAAGAAGAAAGCGTTCAATCGGCGAAATTTGCGAATTGCAAAGTGTATTAATGCTTCTGCCTTCGAAACTGTTACATCAGCTTACTTTTTCCGTATTTTCCCTCTGACCTTGTTTTCATTCTACGCGCGATACAGTTGAAAGTAAATTGTCTACTCGTATCGTAGCTATTTATCCAATGGTTCAATTCAATATCGATAAAATCCAATAATTATAAATATTCTAATAACGCGAAAATACTATTACAAAAAACTGCTGCATTACAAAATTTAAGATAAAATAAAAGATTTAAATTAAAATTTCTAACTGTAGATTTAAATCTCTAAGATTTGGATCCTTCCTATCAAGTAATAAATTATTTCAGTAGTTTTTGAAATTACAGAAACGTTTAACTTAAAATTTCTCTTTCTGTTGTCGATAAAAGTATTCGCGAGACTCGGATTCATGACCTGAACGAATTAAAAGTTAATACTCGCGTGAGCGCCAACCGAGTATTGGGTTGGCAACTAAGTGATTGCGCATTTTATCATTAGGTGGTATTGACAAAATCCGCAATCACTTAGTTGCCAACCCAATAATTGATATGCGTGCGTACATATATTGAATGAAAAGAGCGCGTATCCATGAAACGAATGAACGAGATTTGAGGGAACGTGGAATTGGCCGCCTTAGGCGATTCAGAAAAATATTACGCGCTTCCTTCGATTGAAATATTTCTTACGATTGCATCTAAAAGTGAACGCAGATGCAAAGAGGGATAAGAATAAAATATGAAAACGGGGTCGATGATGAAGAGAAACGGGAAGATGAAATACCTACTTGCCTGCGATGTTTGAAGTAGTGCTTACTTATTCTTCTTAAAAGACAGGCCTGCTGTCGTTCTCCATTCTTCGGGAGGATCGATATTCGCTTATTACAGTTATGCACATCGTACGTTCATTTGCCAGGAATTAAGTAGAATCTCAGTTTGATAATCTGAAAAGGATTATTGTGTCCATCTGTTTACTGATAAAATGATAAATGTTGATAAATTGCGTCCGTGAACGTGGATTTTAATTATACGATATACAGCATTATTCATATATGAAGACCACAGCAGAAAAACATAATAATTCGAAATATTAGATACGAAAAAAATCGATACTTATTGTGATTATATATATCACGCGTTCGATGCTCGAAAATTAGTAGAACTTCGGTTTAATAATTTCAAAAGGATTATTGTGTCCGTTTGTTGGCTGTCGTTGATAAACGTCGATTTCAATTATACGATACGTAGCTTTATTCATGAATGATGATCACAGCAGAAAAACATAATATTTTAAAATCTATTTAAATACAAAAGATTGTTTATTCCATTTTAGAATTTATTTTAAACAAATTTGTAAACAGTTGCCCACCATAATTAATGTATCGGAGAACTGAATATTCATGTTCAAATTTTGTATCGCGAAATGAGTTTCGTAGAATTTTCTGCTTACAGCTACTAAATTATTACTCTCTGGGTAGGATTTTCCAAACGTACTCCTCCGATCAAAGGGAATGATAAACTGATAAAAGAACAATTTTAATACGACCGTAATCAACATACATTCATTATTTAACATTTATAGCTAGGAAAAATAGAAAGCCTTCCTCGGCTAAAATTACACAACGAGATATATCGTATAAATGTATTATCCAACCGAATTTCTTCTTGCAGTAACAAAATAAAAATAAAAACGAAAATATTAAGTGTTAAGAATTCAAACAACATTTATAAAGGACAAAAGCAACGAGAAAGAGAGAAAGGATAACGAAGGAAGAGAGAAGAGAGTACACTCGTGACTTACAATTAATCGTGTTAGTTATTCATACGAAATACATAGAAATGTTTCGTGTATAAATCAACGTGTCAAGAGTACAAGAGGTCTGTTTTTCAATGCAAATGTCGGGCGCACATTGTGCCCTGGTAGTCTGGGTTAATTTAGACGGTTCGTAGTTATATTCGCGCTGCATTGTTTCCTTGATGCACGTAAAATGGGCGTTAATTGAAATGTAAGTGCACATTTATTACGATTCCGTTCTATAACAAGGGTTCATAAACGTGTAGGCAAGTGCAAATTGTTACTAATGTGCTTCGTAATGACCTCTCTGCGAACGATATTACCGCGTCATAATCAACCGAAATACAATTGTGCATTAGAAACGAAATAAATTATAAATGATTTCCGGTTTCACTTTATATCTTTTCATATCGGTATGTTAACATCAAAATTATCAAATCAGTCAAAATAGCTGCTATTAGATTTTTTGTTGCCGCTACTATTGGAAGCATGCAAGTTTTTTTTGGTAATACTTATGATATATTTACTC
Organism: Bombus vosnesenskii; assembly: GCF_011952255.1. NCBI lineage: Eukaryota > Metazoa > Arthropoda > Insecta > Hymenoptera > Apidae > Bombus > Bombus vosnesenskii. The sequence continues at coordinate 67,811 of NW_022882962.1, forward strand.
CGATTGAAATGGAAACACGATTGTATATATTTGTTTGTTTTTTATATCGTTGTAATACTAATTAGCTATGTATGACATATTTTAACATATGTTAAAAGTTGGTAATTTTAACGTTAGATTGCAAACTATAACGATAAGGAACAAAGGCCACAAGACAGACATAAGCCACGTTTTCTGTTTTTCTTCTTTTTCGTATATATATGAGATCAGTTTGAAAATGTAATCTTGTTAATCAATCGCATATTACCAAAGCTTATTGTTAAATTTGATTATAAAGTTCTCACAAAATTTCATGCATTTATCACGTTGTATTAATAAAAGGCTTGTACCGTTGAACGTTGAGCCGAATAGATCGGTCCTCCTTTTAACTATATTGAAGTATATCCTTCAGGAAGTCAACAGAATTATACTTATCGTATTTCCTCTCCTGTAACCCTCAAATACGTGAGTACATATAAGAAATTTTATGAGATAAACATGCCATACAAGCATGAAATGTATAATGCAATATGTACACGGTCTTGAAACAAACATGCAAAAATGATAATACGTAAAATTAACATTCTCTGAAAACAAAAGAAATTCCTAACCAGCTTCCATTTTATTATTCATTTTCTATGGAAATATGCATTTGCATGAACATTTCCAACCAGGATAGATATAACCGGTTGTTCGTCATTGCTATAAATATATGTGTTGCCTGAAGCGAAAGATACGTACCACTTTATTTATATTACAATTCTGTATAATATTTCCATTTATAATAACTAATGAAGCAATAACAGATTAAAGAACCCAATGAACAACGTTCGCTATATTTTATGCTGGAATATATGTAGAATTTTTCAAAAGCTAATGAAACACGTATCATGTTTTTGTAATATTACGTCTTATATTTTGAACATTGAAAATTTCAGATATTTCAAAGAAAAATGCGTATATCGAAATATTTCATGTTCTCGAGATTAAAGTCGGTATAGCAGCGCTATTCGTTTTAACAGCGTTATTTCACACCATTTTTTACACAATTTCCAGCAAATTGGAATATACAGCACGCGTAATTTTTGAGGAAATTCAGCACGAACTTGCGGCGTATATGTATCGGCATTTACCAGCTTCATACAACGTAGGCGTCAAGATTAAATATAACAGGTGCAAATTTAGTGACATGAAAGCACTCGTGGAGACACTTAACCTCTGATAGGTGTATATCCAAGGGGAATACATTTATAAAAGAATGGTGATATTGTTGAGGACATAAATGGGATTACATTTACGTTACGTTAATGCAACATTTTGTTTCGAATTTCCTTTCCAATCGATTTAAAAGAAAATACAGAGAATTTCTTTAATATGTTTCTCATCGTTACATATTTATTCTTCTCTATAGATTATACGATTCTATAATGTTTATAGAAGTTGAGATAATCATAACACTACGACAAATTTTTATTATTTTTTTTTTTTTTTTGATCATGGAAATCATTCTTGCGTTTGTGATTGCAACGAGCTTTCGTAAAATATCTGTTAACCGTGGGTTTTGTATTGCAATGGGAGGAAAACATATCGGACATTTACTACACAAAGAAGACTCTTACATGCTTCGTTTGCGTTTGCGAAGTAATCTCTATTGATATTGGCAACTTTGAGCTAACATACTTCTGAATCAATCTTTCTGTTTACGTTGAACGAAAAAGCTCGCTCACGACATCGAATGTTCGTAAGTGATAAAAATCGATTTTACGTCAGAAGGATTGATCGCAGGACCTACGTTGATTCGACATTTTTTCCTCCTCTTGGTGACTAAATACCATAAGCTCTTAATCCTTTTTCTTAACGCCGTGTATACTACACTGATCTTTCGAGATGTCACGTGTACTTTACAATATTTACGTTCGATAATTTTTACGACGTTCTCCAGAACGGATTCTCCATAATGCAATAACTTCAACTCACCGTCATTCAACATTGAGAGTCAAAAATGAGTATACAACGAAGGCACAATGTTCATTCAAAAGCACTTACGTATACGTTGCATAAATTAAAAAGTGACTGGAGAGGTTACAAAGGTATATAAAAATGAATAGCAAAAGAATAAATAAATCTGTAACTAAGTGAATATTGTGCGAGTCTCATTTCTGTAAGCCGTAGCTATACTCTCGTTCGACTCTCACTCGGTAGCAAGTGCTTTCATCCAAATCCTTATATTTCCTTCTATATTCCACGACATAATTTGATAATCATCGTCTACAGTGACAGTCTAAAACGAGACGACAGACAGTCCAAAAGTGTATAGGACAATTAGAGGAATTCGTGGTCGCCAGGAATTCGCTTTGCGCTTGACAAAGGGTTTTCTGATGCGTCTTGAAAGCTGACCGGCTGTTTCACAAACCTGTGATCCGGACTTTCACGAAATTTGGATATACGACGAGGTAAAGGAGATACTACGGTATCTTGACGTTGCGTACACCTCTTGAGACAGTTGGATGGACGAAACGAAATCCGGCCATATTACCAGGCAAGCGCGCTAGTGTACGGGTGACGTTCAACTCGTAAAGATACATTCATACTCGAGGCACATCTTGTGAAAGGATATACCTAAGGCACTCGCGGAACGTCAGCATAATCTTTTACAGAGATCCCTTTTACGGGACCACCGTCGACTTAGTATCTCGAGCACGGTCCGTCAAGTAGCTCGCATTGGCCTGCAACGCCCGACCACTTTCCAAATCTTTTGCATTTCTACCCAGCCCTCCTTCTGCTTCCTCCCCTTCTTCTTCTTCGTCGTCGTCGTTGTGGTCGTCGTTGTGGTCGTCGTTGTGGTCGTTGTCGTGGTCGTTGTCGTCGTAGACGTTGTTGACGCCGCATTGGTCGTCGTTCGTATAACCACATAGGAAAAAACTGTTTGCATAACGTTGAAGAGTGAGATCAGGACTTTCCAGGCAACGATTTACTCCTCGTCCGTTCGATACGTATCTCGGAAACGTCTTATTTTAGGTTCTTACGTAGAAATCTCACGATTCAATCTGATCTCTACGTCTTCGTAAAAGGATCCAACGACGGATGCAATGTGTGAATAGTTTAAATGTGTGTAAGTGATGATTTAATGGAGACGCGTGTTCGTGAAAGGACCTTGCGAGGAGTAACGTGCGAATAGTTTAGGTTTATAGATATTTAATGGATGATCGGATATGTAGAATAGTTATTTGCATAGGAGATTTTTTTATCTGAGAATGAGAATCATAAGAAAGATGATATGATAAGCGTATTTTTCTTGATCTTTTGATTTTAGTATCGCCTTATGACCGAAGAAGAATATCTTGATATAGAATAGTTAACGACGAAACGAACCTGTTAAATCTAAAATTATAATTGATAAAGTTTTGCGGAAGCTAAAAGCGTAATTTTTAAGATGAACAAATGCATGAATGTCTTCAATGTTTTATTATTGAGAGCAATAGTAATTCCGATAGCATTTTATTGCAAGATATTCTTATATCTGCGCCTGAATAATAATCACGATATGCATGCAACGAATACTTTACAGGCTTTTTATTTTCGCCTAATATAATAAAAGAAACACGTGGTATAATAAAGTATGCATTGCGTGCAGGTGCAAGCAATCGGAGCGGGCCGAGAAAAATAAAGGAAATGAATTCTCGTGTACTTACTCGATAATATATTTATGGGACTACGTATTGTTTTATTATTCTAACGGTAATAAAGAATAGTGAGTAACTTTTAGGCGAAACTTAATAAGTACTTTATAAATTGATGGTATAAAAGTATCTTAGGTAGTATAAAATCTCGTAAAATCGTTTCATGATAGTCGTAAAAATAAATTTCCTTGTTCAACTTAGAGAAGAGGAGAACTTTGAATAATTTAATCCTCGTGTTGCTTAGAGTTTATAAAAATACCTTTTTTTTAATGAAAATGAGACGTGCAAAAAGTAGAGAATGCATAAAATAATAGTAAAAAGTCTGTGTAACAAACGTACTCTTTGGTAACATCTACTGTTGTTGGCGAGCTGAATATTTTTTATTTGAAAATATGGCGAGCTATTTTTCATTTCAAAACGATTATAAATTTTAAACAATATATAGGGCATATTATTCTGGAAATGAATAAACGAACATTTTTAAATGGCAATCAATTACAATGAGAAATTAGTAATTAAATCTAATAAAAAATTAATAGAGTTAGATCATATGTAACTTTATCACTTTGTTTAACAAACATCGTACAAAGAAGATTTTTAATCGAATAATATCCAATTAAATTTTTTATTACTACGTTTCTTCGCTAAAGCCTTTTGAGGAACACTGATTTATTCCCCTAATTACGAAATAATCACTCCTCGTCCAAAAAGTATTGAATCGTTTGGGAAGTTCGTAGAGCGTTTCTGACAATCGATATTAAATTCTGCTGCACATTTAATGAGATTGGAAAGGGAATTATTTATTATGAATTTCTGTCAAATAATTAAATGCTGCATTTCCGTGCTAACAGACATTGTTAATAGTTGAATATTAAATGTGGCATTTAAACAGTATCATTTTGAATTTATCAGGAGAACATAATTTTTTCAATAAGATAATGTCGAATCTTTAATTCTTTACGAGACATTTTTGGTAGCAAAAAATTGAATATTCCAGACATCTGCAAAAAATCATTGCTAAAGAAGACGAATAATTTTTCGAAAGATAACTTATGAAAATATCTAATAGATGGCAAAATATCATCAAAAGAAACGTTACAGAAATTATTTAACAATATAGTATATGCCATTCAAATAAAATTATATACAGTGCATAACGTGAATTGACATATGGCTGCACTGTCTGTGGATCCAAAGAACTTGATGATTTTCGATGTTACCTAGTTACACCTAGATCAGAAACAATATATCGTGCGGTATATAAATCGGAGAAAGAAGAAATTTCACTTCGTTATTAATTTGAGCACCGTTTTTGAATTTTAATTTTCGCTACTTTATGCTCATCGTAAAGGCATTCAACGAATATAATTTCGATTACACAATTTATTTCGTACATTAAAAATCTATAAATCTAGAGGCTGAAACGCGTCGTTTTTCACGGGTTTCCAATACACGAAAAATACATTTGCCCATTTTTGCAAATTTCAGTCGCAGAACGCCGTTTCCATCCTCGTTCGAGCATATCTCGTAAAATAAACGCCCGTTCGACTGCGCAACGTTTTACCTTCGCGTGAAAAAATCCTGCAACGTGGCGTTAATTGTCCAACGGAGAATTACGTTCTCTCGCCCGAAGTAATCGCGATCATTAAAGCATCGAGTGGTCAGAGGGCCAAAGTAGACCACCGTTGCCAAAGTAGCTTCGCCTTAATTTGCCAGCCGTCCCGTGATAGGATCCCTTTAATCCTGCGCGACCGAAGGCGTTCGCTGAAGGATTTCGGCTCGAGTGTATGCGTGACCACGAGAGTCAACATTGACGCAAGCCCCGCGGCATACGTTACGGTGATTATGCCTGTAACAACACCTTGCCCTATCCCACATTACCCGGGATCTCGTTACACGCACTTAGACCTACCCTTGCGCGATCCTTCCACCCTCGCCCAAGGATCCTCGCAGGAAGCTAGCTATAACGGGGTAACCTGTATCAGGAACGTGTAAGGTGCTCGTAATTTACATCAGGCGCAGGGCTCATCGAATTATGACCGCTAGCAAAGCATGGACTTACGGATAAGGGGCAAACGCCACCTTCCAGGGACAGGTACTTAGCCAGTTCGATTATATTGGGCTGGGAACTAAGTGATTGCGGATTTTGTCGATACCATCTAACGATAAAATCCGCGATCACTTAATTATCAACTCAATAGTAACGATTTTCAAGCGGTGTGTCACGAAAGGATCCACAGATACGTCGTGAGGTTGTTTGAAACATGCGATATCTAATTGTTCAGTTGGGAGCATTCACCTGTTTTCCATTAGATTGTCAAATAGAAAATAATACTGTACAATAGTCATTGTCAGGTGGTAATGGCCTGTCTTGAACCGAAGTTAATACACTTTCTGATGAATTTTAGTAATTAGTTCACGTGAGATGAAAAGGTTGAAAATCGATGGATTATAGCAAATAGTGGCTTCGAGCTGTGCATTTAAAGAATATCTAAGGAGAGAGCGAGATAGATAGTTTATTACGTTAAGTGGAATAATTCATTTAGATGAAAATTATTTCTCTTCTGTAAGGAACTAGTTTGTAACGTGAATATTAATCTTAAACATGGACTTAATGTTGAAAACAGGCCCGATAGATATTATTGATACAGTGAATAATTGACTTCAAATACTTTGGTAACATCTGTGAAGTATATGATTCCAGTACATATTTTGTAGCTTCTACACACATTTACAGATTCGTTTCAAATTTGATCAATACAATCACGATACTCGTGTCTCGTTACAGTGCTAATGAAATTTCCAATTGTTTTGCACAATTTATACATAAAGAGTTGCTAAGAGTGTCCAAAAAGAGAAAAGAGAAGATAATTCTACGTCTGAAGACTTTAATTCCAAATGCATCTTGTCGGTTTATTGTATATCAAGTTAATAATAGGTTTATACTACCCAAGGTCGTAAAAAGAGGTAGCTAAAGAAAAATATCTAAAATAAAAAGCGTAGGTAGGATCACGCTGCGAACTGCTGCTTTAGTAGCTAGAATATCCAGTAATTGTCCGGCTATAAAACGGCTCCATAGTCAACTTGTCCGACCCTAACTACGAAAGTCGTGTGAAGGACCAGACCATAATCCGGAAGTGACGTGACAAGAAAGTGAGCGAACCAGCAGCGACACTTTACCACTAATTACTGGCCCACGCGTCCGCCGTTGGCGTGTAATTTCCTCGCATGGCATCCTTTATCGCGTCTAATGAAGCTGGCACCAATTTCATCCGGACAATTGGCCGATAAAATCGAACACGAGCTGGCAAACCAAGCTTAATTGCAACACTAACAATTTATTTAGCATTTTATTCGATACAATTACACCAGAAATTACAGAATCTTTAAAATATTTTCAATGTCGAAGAAATAACAGAACATTAGCGATGCTCGCTAGTACAGAATCATATTAATGTAATATCAAGCTACTATTTTTATACTGTACTTCTTACTTTACTACTTTTTCCTTAGCGAAGGTGAAAGCCAATAAATTGTCTCGCGTCTTACATTATGAGAATACGTGTAAAAAAAATTTGCAACGCCAAAATTTTTAACATATTCAACGAATATATGTAGACTTTCGTGGCTGATCGTATGTTACAGCAGCTACATAAAGCATTTACACGCATAAAGATACTACTAAATGATACGAAATATAACACACTAGGACGCGATTAATTAGTACGTAACTGACATAATAAACTTATAGTTAGAAACTATAATAATCTTTTGGCTACATTGAATAACGTCAAAATCAACAAAATTCTACTCGCCCATATTTTCCCATATTTTCTCCTGTAATCTTCATTCGTGAAACGTGACTTTTATCAGCAGCTAGCCCGAAGAAAGCTAGGACGAAGAGAGAAGAGTCGGCGGACGAGGTGGTCGTAAATTAGGCTTCCTTCGGTTCCATGGAGCTGCTAATTGCCGGGATCCCCTGTCGCCCTGCTGTAATTTCCTGCAGGTGATCCTTTATCGGGACTAATGAACCTAGCTGCGATTCAAGTCCGACAATCACCGTGATAAAATCGAAGATAATCGCCAGTGACGGTGCATGATGCTCCCAGCGGCCAGTGCTACCAATCGTTGGATAGCAAACGGTTAACGCGCCTCCCAGCGTTCAATAAGAGAACCCTCGATGTAGCGACACAATCGAGTATGCTCTTCCGGTGCACTTGGAGAGCGATCCACCTAGCTACCGATCTGCTCGAGCATGCTCTTCACCGGATGCTTCACTCGAATTGGAACGCAGTTGAATCACGTTTGGATCGCTTCTCTTTCGATTTCAAAGCATATTAGGCACTCGACGATCTTCCTAGCACACGCGAAGCCGCGTTATGGTACATCTTAACGAATCAATGCCCCGATGACGCTTCTTTAGTTTAACTCTGCCTTGCTACGGTATTTCGATGCTCGTGTTTCGATTTTGCTCTCATTTTAACGAGCAAAGAGGATTTGAAGATAACGGATATTATAACGGAACTGGAGGAATAACGCTGTGAGAAAATGTTTAACGTAAAATCGAATCGAGATGTCGTGCATACTAACAGGATAATTTTCATATTCTGTTGGAACTGAAGATATTTGTTAACGTTAAAAGTATATACAATAATTGGATCGAGAGTGGCCGTAGAGATGTACGTTGATATACCGTGAAAGTTTAAAGTCAGGAAATCGGTTTAAATATGGAGCGTATTAGCTGTTTGTGTTGGAAATTAGTTCAGTGGATTCTTAAGATAAATTTGCCACGAATTTGCTTCTCAATTAATCTCGGTTTATTCAAACGATAGAAAATTATTTGCCGCGGTTACGTTTTAGAAGGAATTCTTATTGAATTTGAACGAAGTTTTACAGAGCAAAGTATTATAATAGCGAGTATGCTTATTTTGATAACAACATGAAACAGACCCATGGTGTAGATAACATCTGGCTAAATACGTAAATTTGGTATTCAAAATGAGGGAAAAGTTTGTTGAACATCTCACGGAATACTATATATATATATACATATATATGTAAAGTGGAATAGATTACTGTAGTTACAATAAACCGACAGGTGAACGGCAGTACTTGGCACAACTTAATGAACTACTTAATTAGTCTGTACAGCGCGAACTAGTCGCATTTCCATGGTATCGTAATATCGTCATCCTTGGATTGTTACGGTTGTAAATTTGAATATGTAATGGAGTTCGCACTGCGCTGATAAACTTGAGGTAATTTGATTGATGGTTTAATTAACCTCATCGAGGCTAATAGGTTGTAGTTCAGTTGTCGCAGCATGATAATTTCGCCGAATATTGTACAATAATATACAAAGAATAGATTTCCATGCGTTAATAAATTATATCTTGAAGATATTTAAATCAGGCAAGAGAATGAAATTATACATTATTTAATAATTACTATTACCTGGTCATATGCCTTTTTATTTGATTTTCCAGATAAGCCTATATTTTTCCATCCTCTTGAAAATTTTCAAAATATTATTAGATTGTTACTTGTTTTAATAACTATACCTTCAGCTTCCATATAAAACTCTTATACTTTTAAAATATTTACATCATTAAACCAAACAGCTTCTCATCTTTAATTATATGTCATATCGAAACTCTTCCATTTAGTCAAAGGATAATATAAAAATCGGAGGACCGATAAGAAAAGATACATGTGATCCTTTTTTTTTTTTTGTTACTGCTGCGATTTCCATACGTGTTACGCGTAACGTTAATCCAGATAATCGTGGTGATGCCGTATAACAAAGCCAGCTATCTCGCGAACAACAGTCAGCCACTTCTGGCCGTACGTTATCGAACAAATTAAGTAAAGCACAAAACCGTTTCGTGACCTATTAACGATCGTGGAAAAGTCGAGCGCGATCTCATTACGGTGGCTGGTGGTGTGGCGGACCTGCAAAATTATACAGGCGAAATGGCGCAGTTACGCGATATTCTTGCTGCAACGAAGCTGGCCAGGGAAAAGGGTAGTAGATCCGAGTAAAATAGCGAGCCACGTGAGTGCTTCCCGAAACAGGATAAGCTTGGAAAGTGGCGATTTTGTGGGCCACGAGACGTGTACACCGGGTTCCCAAACTAGACGGAATACTAACCCAACGCTTCTCTACTCGTGAACCAGGCGTATAACCAAAGTTGAGTACGTATCTACTTTCGCATACGGTCTCTATAGTGTCGTCAAGGGCCCGCTAGCTACTTTATCACGCCGGCAGCTGAGTGGAAAATTTAGCAAAGATAACCACCGGCCGCATTAGGTCGCCACGTCGAAACTTTGTTGCAGGATACCGATCGTGGCCTCGTCGTCGATTCGGCCGAAGAACAGTTTACGGTCCATCGAACTCTGCCCCGTACGAAAACTTTCCGCTTGATGGACCGAGCACGTGTTGTTGCTCGGCGATTTTTCGCCGGTTCTACGATGGTCCGGCTTTAGGGTTGGTCCTTGATCGCAGCTGTGCAACGATTCGTCGGGAATTTCGAAACAGGTTCCACGAGAGAATTTCTTGAGCGGTTCTCTTGGAAGGTGGAATTAAGGGAAAAGTCTGAGGTGATTCATTTGGTTTGAAAATCATGTACATATTTATTAATTACTTTTATCTTCTTTTATCTTCTTTTTGTTTCGTATGGGTTTATTTTAAAGTTTAAACGCGATCGCGTTAACGATAGAGGAGTAACTAGCGATCATTGATTGGTATTTGGCTACAAGGCGGCTTAGGAGACTGTGTTATATGTTGAATGGATTCGTTGGTGAAGTTCATCTTGAAATTTGCTTTGGTTTTGAATCGATTTCTTGAAAACTTAAGACATTCTAGCAGAATGCGCTTGGCAATATTCAGCTAGATTCGTATTCAAGAGGATCTTGTTTCGTTGTTACTGGTGCGAAATTTCACCGATTATAGAGAGAGATTTAGTTAAATGGTCAATCTGTTGAAAAATAATGCACGGTTTTAGTGATTACTTGTTTCTGTTTTGCTTTGACCGATTATAGAGAAAAATCGAGCAACTTAAACAATTTAGTCAGATGATTAATTTGTTGTGAAACAATGTACAATTTTAATAATTACTTCTTTCTTTTTACCCCATTATAACGAATATTTAACATTAGTACGTTGTAACAGAAGAGAAATTGGATTTGTTGCTTTATTCTATATTCCTTCCAATCAAAAGCTGATCGATTTTCGAACAGGATAGCGTTCCAGCAAAGGGAATTCCTTTGCTCTTCCCTCTTTGACCCTCTTCCGGGTAAAAAAAAGTTACTCGACAAAAATCTCCAGAGTCATGCATTATTCCGAGCCACTGACTTTCAATAAACCTGTTTTTCATCAAAGAAATCCCCCGTGACCATAAAACGACATCGAATCACAGAATCACCTTTATGATACCTCGCCCCAAAGCACGGACAATTTAAAAGATTCAACTGCCTGTTCATGCAATTAATCAGCGATTTCGGAACGCGCTTCGAACTTCGACCGTAATTTCCTTCTTCTTCAATTTATTGCAACTGTACGATTTATCCCTCGGACATTAAGTAAATTCTTATACGCTAGATTGGTTTACGTCCATAGAAGCGGATATAACGATAGTGGATGTGGATGACAATTGCCAGCGGGATGTCATAACAGTTTGGTCGTAATATCAGGTTGTCCTAAAAGTTTATTTTGTTTTAGAAGAAAATAACAGACGCACAACATTTTTTGTTTTAATGCAAACGAAACGTGTTCTACGACAGCTAGAAGACGATCAAAGATAAAGACTACAACATCTGACAGATTAAGTTCCATGTTTGTATGAACATAGCCAGACAAAGTAGCTGCGTGCAGATAGCGAAAGACATTTTTGGGACAAGCTAATATATCAGACTTAAAAAAGAAAAAAGTAAAGGGGAAGATACTGACACACGCCGAAAGAAATATAATTAAAAATTGTAACTTTGATCATTTAAATCGCTAAAGCGAGGATTTTCAATGGGAATTTCGCTCTTCGATATTTAGTTGGCTTTCGTCGAAAGACGCTGTCAGAGTGTAACAGACGAAAATCTTGAAAACGTTTTCTCATTTTCACTGCCAGTGCTTGTAAACTGTTTATAAGTGTGAGCAAACATGCCGTCGCAACGAAAAGGAATTTGCACGTGTCTGCTTTACGAATTCCTATCCTGGCCACAACACATCGTTGACAAGTGAGAATATTAATGAAATATTTGGTAAATCTAGCATAACTGAATTCATCGTTTAGCAGTGGTTTGCGTGGTTTTCGCAGAATGAATCACTTCGGAATTCTGATACTAATTCATTTACGAATATGAAGCCAATGATAAATAAACTAATTCTGTGGGGCAATCTGAATTCTGTTCGTGTACAGAGTATATGTAAAACATTTACGTCATATCATCTATGCTGCAAAGATTTTTTAAAGAGAATTATTTATGACGTACGATGACGTGTGACAAAGATGGGTCTTGTACGATGAGCAACCGGGTGAACTTATACGGCACTATGAAGAAGATACTGCTTCTAAAAACAACAATAGGTTACTTGCAGTTTTGTGGGCTATAGAAGGAATTATTTGTCGTAAAATATCCAAAAGTGCAAATACAGCGGATGACTTTTATGACACAATTGTTTGTGCATTGCGGATTGACACGGAAGGTCTCGTTTATAAATTTTATCTATTTACAGATGGCACAAATCCAGTTCTTCCATATGTATGTGAACGTATAGAACATCGAAATTATCATATTTTTGTATTATGACAGAATTTTGCAGACCAATATTTTGACCATAGAAGCGTAGTTTGCTGAAACAATTTAATCAATTCAGTTGATTTTTTGAGTACACAAGGATGGAAGAAATGAAGGATGGAGTACGCTGGACATTTGAAAAATTTGAAAAGAAAAATTTAGTTCTGAATTTCAATCTCGTATTATAATAATTGTCCTAAGTGTTGGTAGATGTACATGTACACGCATTAACTATGAATGTATGTATTAAACGTTAATGTACTCCCAATTGTCATAAGCTATTTTAAATATTTCAACTGTATCGCATGTAATCTTTCCAGATGATGTTACCTAAGTGAACTTAAAAGTTAGAAACGTGCGATAATACGTAGACTTGTAAAATCATAAATAAATCAGAATGATGAAACATAAAAATCGATACAAACATTTTCAGGAAAAATAATCAAAATGTTACAATTTTTACTATATCTACTATTCAAACAAGTAGAGTTTTTTTTAGAAATCCATTTATACAATCCATTTATCCTTTGGAAACGTAAAAAGTAAAAGAAGAGAGACGACTGTTTCAGCGAAACTGATGGATAAACAATCGACTTTAAAAATACTAAAATTTCTTGTCTCGACTATAATTAATATAATAAAATACTGGATCGCTGAGATGTCTGAATCAAGAATCCTTGCATCAGCGAGTAAACAAGCAACAACAGCAACTGCTGTAAATGCCTATTTCGATGCAGTGTGCTTTTATAGTCGCTATCTCGCTCTTTACGCGCTCATAAAAGGCCCAATCTGTTTGAATATGAAGCGAAACGAAGTAGGAAACGACAGTCTCTATCTCACACTGACTGTCTGTTCCTTCTTTTATACGAGAATGAAAGATCGAGAATAGTGCGAACATTACAAAGAATAACAATCATCGAAGATTCTTGACGCAGAAAATATTCCAGGATCACAGGAGGAAACACCAGAAGTTTATTTTTGTTGACTTTTTTTTATTGTATAATTTTTATGTTACTCGATGACTAAGAGGACGTATTTTAGTATGAAATAGCCCAAGTCTCGTGCAATACCTCTGAACAATATGTTATAAAATTTAGCCAATCTTTCCCATGGAACGAGCAAATTAATTCCGCTTTTTCTAATTTTTTTTTAATTGGAAATTATCGACGAATTCATTTCTTCCATCGATGACTCACCATCCTCAACTTTAAACTGTACTTTACGCCGCGTTCGACTATCGACCGCCGTTTTTATCACTTCGCTTCAATCGTCGAACTCGAACCTAGACAATATTCGCATGACTACGACTCGCATTTTTGCGCTGCCTAAACTCGAGCACACGTACACAGGTGTCTAACCCGTTTACAACTATCGAGGAATTTTGTCACGCTGTCAAACATCCGGGGATTATGGGAAATTTGGAGATACGAAAATTCACATAATGCACATAATATATAGAAATACGTACGATAGTAGAGATATGTATTCAAGTACAGTATCCCTTGCAGTATTTAGTAAATAAAACATTTGCAACCTAATTTATAAACACTACTCTCAAGCATAGTCGGAATAAAAATCACGACGCAACAACGTTGTAAACTTTAACATTCATCCAAGATGATTAATGGTTAAATGTATGAATTTGTACAGCGTACATGTACATACACGTCGACTATTTACCTTGTCAATGCAGATGATCATTCGCGTGTTACAAATAAAAAGAAAAATTCATCCGAGTATCACAATTACAGAAACAGCAAGCTGCCGAGAAATAACAAAATAGCCGAGGGACTCGGCAGACTTTAAAGGAAATTGAATCGTAAAATTGCAGTATAGTCGCGTACGGCCAAAACGTCGCTGAACCGTTCACGGCAGGATTCAACCTCCCGTCGAAGAAAATCTTCTGATAGCTGTTCGGCTATCCTAATTCTGAGTTACGGGTATCGTCGACGTTAAGACAAACGAATTTTCGAGAGGCTCGTTCGAATTCCTGCGTTCCACGCCCTGGAACGTTTGTCGCTTTGAACGCTTTTGTAATAAAATCCGGCATCCGGGCACAAGCACCGTCTAAAATGCTGGCTGTGCGCCAGCTTTTTACATCCTGGTTACAGTTGAAATTTTGTTGATGTTGGCGTATGTTGAATGGAATGTTGAGCAATGGGATGTTGAACACAGAAGTGTAGGCTCACAAACGAATCTTTACAAATGCGTTTCGAAGATGTACACCCTCGTGCACAAGTATTAGAGCAGTTTAGACAAAAGTCTTCTGTTAGCTTCCTCGTAAAATCTCATGGATTTGCCACTCATCTATTGCTAGAATCTTACACCTTTGAAATGGATAGTCTGTTTTTCTTCTGAACTGTGTTTCACACTTCTGAACATCACAATCAGAAAATCAACAAAATTGTATTTATTATACTTTCTTCTCCTATACTCTCCATACGTGTATAACAAATAATTTATATTGCAATATATATTTTCGTCCCTAAATTATAAATGCTTTTCTATAAGCACAAATTCTTCTTGTAATTATTTCTTTAAATCAACCTTAACGCCATTTATTGTTATTTGAAACATGCGTTTCGCGTTTATTTAAAGTTGTAATATTAGCATTTAATAGAATATTAGTAATAACAGTAATAGAATTTAATATTTCCGCAAGTTATAATATCGACATATTGTAGAACGAAAATGTAACTAATTCAACGCTTAAATCCCTTTGTTTCCTGAACACTGTGTCGATGTGTTTCAAAATACTACAACAAGAATACGAATGAAAACTATCAGATGTAAAAGTAAATCGAACGACTCTCCGAATCGAACGATAATCCGTAGTTTCTCGTTACTCTGCTACATTTCGTATGAGAACTCATGTTCACATTTCACTGGAGCATTACTCGATTTACAACAAAATCCCAGGGACCAGCACACCAGTAAAACGATGATAAAAGAACGAGATGGCTCGGTTCCAAAATTTTTAACGTCCTACTTGCTTCCGTGTCGTACTTTATGGCGTACAAATTGGAAACGCTCGGCGAACGTAGTTTCCCGTAGAAAAATTCTCCTTGTCATAATTCATGCGTAGATCGTTCGTAATATATCGAGGATTCCCGTCGAGTGGAACGACATCGGCGATGGTTTAAAAGATTTGACTTTTCGTTGCCAATAATTCATATCAACGCCGGTATTCTCGTTCCGCATTCAAAGTCCTTTGTCACTCGGTTTGCCGCCGGAATAACATGTCTGACCCAAAAACCAAGGGGTTGTTTCAACAGGGCTGGCGGAACTCCAACTTTTCTACCCCCTTTGCAACGATCCTTCGCCACAGCTTGCAAGAAAATCGAAATTTTTGCCTTGTAACCGAACTGTCGCGACAGATTGGCCGAGCTTGTCTACTCGTTCGTCTTACATACTTTGTAAATATTCGAGAATTGGAAGATGCTCAAATTCTGATTGTTGATATCACACGAATATTTAATATTACGGTACAACATACATTTTTACGTTCCGATCACGAATTTGATAAAATATGCAGGTTGATATACAGGGTGGTTGGTAACTGGTGGTACAAGCGGAAAGGGGGTGATTTCGCTCGGTACGCGTGCGGTACGTTATAACGGGTCTCATTGTAGATCGTTGTCTCGATGGAAAAATTAAAAAAAAAATTTTTATTCTATATTTTCGACTTCTTTTTTCGCCTAGAATCACCCCCTTTCCGCTTGTACCACCAGTTAGCAACCACCCTGTATATGAGATATCACAAGTATAGTATTAGCAGTATATTAATTATAAAAGATACAAAATCGTTAGTGTTGAAAAATTATTCGCTTTAAATTAATTTCGAATACACATTCTTATTACTATCGCCGATTAAACGCTTGTTTAATGTTTCATTTAACTATGCGTTAACAATGTTGTGTTGTTTATATCAGCGTTTCTAATGTATGTCGAAAAGTTATCGATTGACATGTGAATCACAAAAATCGTGTTGAAGGCAGGTTCCTTAGTAACATTTACCACTCGGGTTACATGAGTGCGGATTTCATTAACGCGAAAAGTTTATTGTAATTTATTAGATTAGTTAGTATCAAGTTCAAGCCTGTTGCCTCAAGTTACGCTTTAAATGATGGAAGATTCTCAGTTAGAGTGTAATGTGCAGCTTGTTGTCCCAAAAGAACAATTTATATTCTGCCAACAGCATGGCAACAAAAGTTTGTTAAATCAGTTAATGTTATAACATAAATATCCACCACTATTATTTACACGATTAATTTATTTATTTTTTATTATACTATTATTTTAATTAATTTACTTTTAATCGTCATCTATTAAAATGTATTACCTTCGATATATTACATTAATTTTGAATTTTCGATCTCGTGATCAATTAGCCGCGCGCAAATACTTCAAAAACAATTTATCGCCGTATTAAATAAAAATTATTCTGTTATCTCACGTATCATCCTTTGTTGACGACAAAGTGATTTGTATTATTCTGACGCTATAAATTTTTATTACGGAATATACTATATTTTTCTATGCATAATCACACACACAGGATCGTGGTGAACGTTTTAAATATAAACTACCATAATTTTATATACGCTAACGAAAATCGTAACAATGTAATAAACAAGCATTTATTTCTATTATTTCGTTGGTAAAATTTTATTAAAACATACGATATGTATGTTTCTGCTACATAACTTACAACACGATCACGATAAAAATGTTGATTTTCCTTCGTTGCTGTATTACTCGATAATTTCACATTATACAAATCGTGAGACATCAATGATGAAACATCACCATCTCCGATCTCTTTTTAATACTAACTATCTGCTGACTTCTTGTCTTTCATTCGCAAAACATTTCCCTTCATAACACGTTTGTTTCACTACAGGAACAGATAAACACAATTTAACGCGACAGTACGCGCATTTATGATCGCGCGATTAGCTTTTAATGCGGCCACGTTCGCGAATAAAACGAAACTCGGTCGACGCTACTGTAAACAGCGAATTCAAACCGCAACACCTGCTACTTAACACTTTCGCCCGTTACACTGTTGGCGAACATAAATTATTCATTCGGCGCTACGCGAAACACCTTACCACTTGCCGAGAGTCTTCCATCATTCAACATATTCCACCCTGGGTCAGAACCAACGTAGCGCGTGGTTTCAACTAACAGGATAAATTAAACGCGTATTACGATAAGTTAATAAATGGCGAAATCCAGAAGAAATAGAATTTCGTTTATTTGTTTCTCTACAGTTGCAATCGTCAATCAATCGACTATCATCGATCGCGATTTTCCTTTGTAACGAACGAAATGATATAGCAACGCTGTGAATGTATTTCCATACGTACAAATATTTTTTACAAATATATTCATTGGACGTTTTATAAACCATTTTTTGAAATTCATTAACGCCGTAATTAATGAAACGCAATTACTGTGGCTGTTAGCGTCAAGGCTGAGCACGTGCCAAGGTCGATGCATCGCTCGATGTCGACCCATTTTCAAAAATATTCTATCGTCGACAGCCGCAGCCATAAATGTGTCTTCAGGGTTTAGACTCTTAATTAAGGACTGCCGCGGTTCGCGGTACGGTCACGAGTGGCTGTACTTTCGAAGTATCAACAAGGAGCACGATGCTCTCTGTTGTCCATCGCCGAGAATCACGAGCACATGGCCGATGACTCGAGGTCACGTTCCTCCCTGCTACGTGAAAAGAGACAAAGCTTTTCTAGAAGAACCTGGCCACGGAATGGGATGGGTGATGAACCCTGTGGCAAGAGGACTGAATAAAAAGCTTAGCACCTACCAACTCACCACAGCCCAAGCTTCAGCCGAGATCCAGATTGTCGAAGATCTAACATGGATATATATTTATAAAATTTGAAACGAGACGAAAAATTTAGATGGAAGTGACGAGTACTTATATATGTATTTCGCTAAATCATCAAACTATTACGATTAATACTTCGTTATCAATTATTCGTTAGTAATAACCCACGATATATAGCAGGAATACTAATTTCTTTCTACGTATATGCAATAAACGACTCTTATCTTCTCTACATATATGTACATTTCCGGATTGATCTTCAATTTTACATCAGTATCGTCGTGTCTGGTTAGTAATGTGCAGATATGTACCATACTATCACGAGATACTGTGCATTTATTTCTTTCAAAAAAATTCAAAATACTTGTTTCTATTGTTTTTTCAATTGAAATATTTTTCAGTTGTTTTATTTCGTCAAAGTGATGGGATATTGTTGTAGGGACAATGAATAGAAACTTATCGATAAGCGTCTCTTGCATTAAAAACTTCCATTAAAAAACATCCTCCATATCACAGACTCAATTTACTTCAATTTATTCGACCATAGTCTTTGTTGATTTAAAAGAAATCTTCTAATTAAAGACCAGTAAATCAGAATCTCCGAACTTGAAATATTTATCAAAATAGAATTCATCACAGAGTTTGATAATTTCAACCAGACCGACAAATGTATCATATACATACTTACTACATAGTTAGGTATACAGTTCTCGGTGAGAAAACGCGTTGGTTGTTAATCTCAAGAAACCTCGAAAACAACCGAGAAGCCTGTACGTCGCAGCATCTTGTACCTAGGAACTTCTTAACGAGTAAAAATAAGTTTCGACGAACGTTAATGCAGCTCTCGCGGCGCAGCGTATGAATAATTTATGTCCACCGCGGGGACGAAAGTACTCGGTAGCAGGTGTTGTTGCCGGAACTAGCTGTTCGTCCGACTGTTCTATTCTGCCCTTCCTTCTACCTCCACCACTCCTTTCTGTGCATCTGTCGACGTTGTATAATACGTTAATAAACGCTCGTAACAACAGGTACCAACGCGGTTGCATTCAGCCCAAGTTCGTCCAACTTGCACACTTCGTTACAAATGTCACGCTAACGCGGCCTCCGGAAGCTGCGAAACGCAACCGCGAAAATACACTAGCCACGTAAGAAGTTTCCTTGAGGCCTGTAATACACTCGCGAATCTTTAATTATAATATTTCTCAACTATGCTGTCTCGTTTACCGTTCGAGTTTCTGTAGTTGTTCTCGCTGTCGAGGAACAATGTTGTTTCTGTTTGCACTCTCACGCAACTCGTACAACCCATTCAAATTCGATTTTCTCGAGAACGAAACCTCAAATGGAAAAAATTTCATATTTTCGACTTTTATTTTTCTCTATGTAGAATCCTTCTCGTTTGTACCGATTTGTATATTGATACTAGCACACCCTGTATATCTAGTAATTACAAGTCGATTATTGACGTATTTGTATTGGGTTGGCAACTAATTGATTGCGGATTTTGTCAATACCACCTAATGACAAAATCCGCAATCACTTAGTTCGCTCGGGCTTCGTGCTTTTATTAGTAAGTTGAGCTTTCTTCCGAAAGTTTCGTGAACATTTTCAGTTTCCAGACGTGAAGAATTGTCGATTCTGACGAACTATGTTCAGACGTGAGCCAAAACCTAACCCAAACGCGATTGAAATTCGAAGAATCGCAGATACATACCATCTGACCATCGTGAGAATTAAAAATCTGAAAATCGATTATCAATCGAAACTAATTTATCTGAATGAACTATGATGCATCGAGGACGAATTTAATCCTCGACTATTGCCCGAATTTTTACCTCGTTATCACGATCTAGTGGAGAATTCTGAGAAGCTCCTGTATTCGTACTTAACCCTCTTGGGGACGAATTTCTGTTTAACTTACGAATGAAAATTGTTTCTTATCAATTACTAACGACATTTTGTCAGATCATTTTCTATAGGAAATATAATTTAACTTGGAAAAAATTCCGGTCACGTAGTTGAAGACTGGAAGGGTTAACGTATACTCGCAAATTACTTCGGAAATCTTAAGCGTCATGATAGTATCGTTAGCGAGATAACGTTATCTGGCAGAGACTGCCGTTGCACGAATTGGCTACGCTCATCCATCACGTTAGTTATTCTTCGACCTAGATACCTATCATATTATGCAGTATGCTAATGAACATCTATTATCGCAACCTGGTTGTACCAGCACCAGGTTAGGACAACTACATGGTCCAATAACACAAACAACCCTGGCAACGGCAGCTTTCATCGATAACCGCCCCGATCAGAGTTAATCTGTCTGCCGTAACATCTGAATAAGTTTCGGCGGTTGCCACAGTGTTCCTGATTATATAAATTTTATATATATAAAAGTAAAAGTTTGTTATTCGTCGTCGCTGAGATTTATTGCGATCGTGATCATCGAAATAGTAAAATCAATTTTATTAATGAAACTTTTAAAGTACTTAATATTAAAGATTTTAAAGTAGTACGAATAAATATAATATCAGACAAACGAATTAAACTATTAGGTATTAAACTATTTTATCATAAATATCGCTCTGTTTATCATTTCTGTAAATATTTCTGAAGTATTTGTAGTAGATATTATGTTCATAAAACATCCAACATATGTGTTATGTATAAATATACAGGAGGTAAACACATGTGCGAGTAATACGAGCAAATATAATATCAGACGATAGAATCAGTTTTTAATTCCAAGTATTAAACTCTTGTCTCGTAAATATTGTTCTGTTTATCACTTCCACGAATATTTCTAAAATATTTATAACGCGTATCTTGTTCATATAACATCCAATATATATTATATATACGTATGCAATAGCTAGGCATATATACAAGTAGTACGAGAAAGTATAATGTCAGACGATGAAATCAACCTGTAATTTCAAGCATTAAAATATTATAATACTTTTATGATGGTATGTCGAGTCATTTCCATATGTTGCACGAATTTTTCAGGATGTTCCAGTATTTTTATTTCCCATAAAACATTCACAAATAATAACCCTTGCAACGGATATGTATTGTACATAATTTTTCATGTTAAAACGATATACTTGCGAAAAGTTTGTTTTATTAATTGATGTATTTGAAATTCTTCTAGCGACCAGATGATATAAATAAAATAAAAAATGAAAAATATGTACATGTTTAAATATAAATACGTGGAAGGAACCGCTCGATGTTTTCAGAACTCTTGATAAAAAAATCTGAAAATGAAATTGATGAAGTACAATGGACCTTTGTGAATTGACAAATTTTTAACAAGTTTCTTTTTACAATAGATGTCGCCAAAGCACAGTACCTATCTGTAAAACACAGGAACATTGTAATACAGTAAATTTTGTTTCATGGTACATGCAATCAAACTTTTATGCTTCCCATTTTCTCGTTCGAGTTGATTATAAAGAAAAACGTAGTTAATATAGAAATAATTAATTAATTTGTTTAAATTCTCACATGAATTAAGTATTCCGTGTATTTTTATTCTTATACTCGGAATTTATATTTTGTATATTTTTGCCTTTATATTGCAAATTCAAAGATTTGTCTCTTTTTGAAGCTAATTACTGAAATTTTATAAACCTAGACGACACGTAGGAAGATTTAATGGAGAATTTGGAGCAGTTTCCTCGTTACAAAAATGCTGATGTGTATGTCCCAAAGTCTCGGAAGATGTTGCACAGAATCCCTTCGTTTGAAGAAATTGGCCATAAATTTTATATTGTTGCATGTGAATTACGATGCATCCTTGAAAAAACAGCAAGTCCTTTAAGACGCAAGTTCACCGTTGCGAAAAAAAAAATGGATAAAAGGATAAGGAAAAGACGTGGCTTCGATATTGAGTAAATAATTATATTAAAGAAAAATATATTTAAAATATAAAGATCGTATAATATTCGTGAAAAATTTACTGCAAATACAGTACAATATAGATCGGCTCTTTACGCAAAATTCTTTATCTGACTTTGACATTTTCACGCGATGCTCCTCTCGACATAAATATTTTGCGCGAATTTTCACTCGCTACAGGAGTAAGTCTGCGAAAGAGAGAAAATAAAGAAAAAGCGAGATCCAGAAACAAGAACCGCTGAAAAGGTAAAGAAGAACGAGCGGTAAGTATAGCAAATAGGAAACAGCACGTGCTATGTTTGCGTTGGCTTGGTTACCAAAATGTGCAGTGACACAGACCAAGAAAATCCTAAGAAGATTTTCTGCTGAAATGGTTCAGAAAAATGAAAATACAGAACGTGATGGAGAGGAAAATAAAAAAGAAAAATAAAAAAGAAAGGAATATATAAAAAAAAAAAACAAGATTTGATCAAGAGAAAACCTCGTTAACGATTCCTTTATAATATCCTTTATCCTTTATCTCGACAATTATATCTTCTATTATACCTGAAAATTTATTATACAATTATACCTGAAGCTAACAGACTCTTTTCGCTTTTAGCCATTCTATATAAAATAATTTCGATTTTAGTCATAAAGCAACGTAAAATTCAACGAAATCGAATCAAAAATATACTTGTCCTATCTTTTCCTGTGAATTTTAAATGAATTATTATCAAAAGCAGACATCACATTGATGCATATCGATAATACAGCATTTTCCATAACGTTTGCGAAACGATGTCGTCCGATTAGCTAGACAGTGGGATTTTTTCTATCAATGCAGCATACAAGTTGAGAATGTGAAACGACTGTCGGCCGAGCGACAGCCTGTAATATATTATATTCGGTGAAATCGAATTGATCCCGGCCGGATTTCGCGCGAAGTGGAGACGGCCGAATGATTTATTTTGTCCGGCGGCGGCGCGAATGCGAGCCAATGGAACATCAAACGCGCGCGAGAAATCAAAACGACGGAAGTAGGACAATGGACTCCATCGGCCGATGCATTTTGATGCACCGACCGTTGGATTTCGTCCTCTCGTGGATCCTTCTGGTTAGAAATCGTCCGGCCCACCATAATTTCATATATTCCTTTTACGAATATACGTTGCGCGCTATATATAAAACAATTTAAAATTTTGTTAACACTATTATAAGATTCGACTATCACGATTATATCGGTAATGTTCAAAACCAAGTATAATCAACGTGTTGTGTAATTGTTGTAATTAGACATCGTTGAAATAACTTACCTTATGAATAGTTTAATTCTACCACATTTCTTTCTGTAAATATATACTACACTAATTGGAGCAATGTGAACTAGCAACGATAATAATTTAATTTTCATTTTCTTTTTCTATGTTTCACGTACCTTTTCTATAGCCTGTCCGATTAAATACATAATTATTCTGTTTCAGGTAAGTGCATTTCTTAGCACATTATCCGTCACTCGATGTAAGTAACGACTATTATTTGCAATTTTTTACGCGAATAAAATTTATTGGAATTTTTGTTTCTAACCGACTTTGTAACCGATAACTTGATAATTCTGAAAATACTTTAAATTTATTTTAATGAGACTCCGGAAAGAAAGAAGTTTGAAAAAGGGACATGAGACGTTCCTTGAAATAAGATACGAGACAAATGAAGCAACTAATTAAACTATAAATAATTGAGAATCAAAAAGCAAATAATAATTCCGGACGTATTCTTAAGATGATAAATCCGATTCTTACGTTTAATTACGCTTTGTACAAACGGGACTTGGAACGTTCCGATAGCTGTGGCCATAACAAAACAAGTTTCTCATCAGAGAATTATTAATCAGCCAAATAAGGATGGAGTCAAGTACGTGTAATTAGAAATTCTACAATTTGCCTGAGTAACCGCGCGAAATATCAAAGAAAAACTGCTTCGCCGGGAGAGGTTGGCCGCCATCTTCTAAAACGACAGGGAATCTCGCTTTTACAAGCAATCTACGAGAAGCTTGCCTATCAGTTAAGGTTTCAAGTTATGCAAATTACGCTCCTCTGTACATACTTAGAGCAAGGCGAAAGGAGAAGCTTTCCGTTTACATTTCCAGCGTAGCCGGAAGAAACTTCCCGTTCGTTTGGTGCTGCTTCTTATTTCGAAATCGCTTCACCCCCACCTCCCCCGATAAACTGATCAAATTACGTTGCATCAATATTTCAACAACCGGTTGGTTACATAAATTTGCAAGCGTTTCCGCGACGACTTTTTTCCTCCGTGTTTTTCTACGTGTCTTCTTTTCCTCGACCTCTGTTTTCAAGGACGACACGCAGTGGACAAGAATCAAAATATTCATTGTTCGATACCGATCTTGTTATTCGATGATCAGTCCGTAAGCGAATAACGTAAATATAAACAACAATTTCCCCGTAGATCGGTAGAGAATTAGTAAAAATTAGACGAATAGCACATGAAAATCACTCATTCGTTGCTCTTGTTTGTTAATTCTCGTCCAATAGCGTTTGTTACGCCTTAAATCCGGAGAATTTGAACAAAGGTGCGTATAATTTTTATCTCGAATTTTTTAAAATTTGGATAAATGATTTCTGCGCGGCGCTTACGAAAAAATGGAAAGATTGTTTCCACCATAGACGCTATTCGCTCAAGCGTCGCCGTGTGTCGTTAAACGAGGAAATAAATATTCGAGATCGAGCCAGGGATTAGGGAAAATACCAACAAAGGTTCGATAAACAGACTTTTACTCGCGTCGAATGCCCTAATAACAAGTTTCGGAGAAACTGCAAATTATATTACATATTTTTTATTTTTGTCCCGAATCTCCGTTCAAATGCCGCAGTATGACGCGACTATCGAATTCTTTCGAACGCACGAATTCGCAAATAATGGCGGACACCGGTGTCCAGAGGCAGCTGCGACGAAATTTTTATCAAAACAACGAACGTCAAATATTTGTGACGCGATGTACCGCGGCGGCAACGTCACTTTTTACCGTGATTTATGAGGTCCGTCAGCCGTCATTTGTTCCACTCATCCCTCCATTGTAACGCTTCGTTCCTTTTTTTCCCCCGTCGTCGCTGTTCCAACAAGAAGAAAACCCTAACTTCGTTGGTTTAGCCTTTTAAGTTTTGGATTATATTGCTGTGACATTTTCAGTACAATTTTTATTCTACGTATTCGAAAACCGTTTAAATAACAATATATTCCAACAAGGGAGATTAGAAAAGCCGGAATTACAGAAAATTGTGAAATGTTTACATGGAAGTAGAGTAGATCATTCGTAAGACAAACCTATTTTTTCTCGATGCCATAATACAATTAAAGGGGGGTAAAATCATCCCCCGAAGCAAATGCTGAATTCTCTTTCTCGTAGATACGAATGTTAGACAGATTCTAAGTATATTTGATCCATGGTTATAATATAAAGATAAAGAGTTATTACAATTCCTAGAATATGTGAGCTTCTCATAACTCACAAACCGATCAGCTCCACTTTCTGTAAATTTCTCAATTTTATTATCCAATCTATCGAGTATCTAAGTAACTAGCGTTCAATTTGTTGAAAAACAAGTGACTTCCGATCGAAGAGACAAGGAAGATACATCGTCAAGCATCCGAAGGTATTAAAAAAATTATTTAAAATAAAAGGCATTGCATTCGAGAAAATTAACACGACTTGCTCGACTCCGCCAACCAAAATTAAAACGTACGAAGTGAATTACGAGTTTCTCGAGTGAATCGTAAATTTCGAAAGTAAATCGACAAGGTGGAATGAAAACTATAGAAGGAATGATCGAATTATGAGAAACAATATTTAGTAAAAGCATTTAATTGCGTGTTTCTGGAGCATTTGCATTCTTCGTCGAACTCCATTCGTTTTTATCTACTCTTGACGATGCTATCTATGGCGAATTGCGAAAAAGCTGGAGTTGTTGAAAGAAGTTGAAAACAATAACGCGATCGAAACGAAACGAATTAAGGGAGATTGCCAAGGCTACATCATTCCTCGGGAAACGAGAAATGGAAGGCGGGCAAAGCCTCGGCCTCGATTCGTTCGTTCGAGTTGAATTCGAGCGACGTAGTCAAACGGTAAGTTTCTTCGTAGTCTTTGCAACGGAATTAAAGAAAATACGACTCGGCTGAAATGTTAATGAGTTCCCCTCGCTTGGCCGAGCCTCTCTTTGAACTCCTTAACCGTGGATCCCCGCGAACGCGATCGAAGTTCCACGACTTGTTTATTACTCGGAGAAAAGCCTCTTGAATCGTTCTACTATTTCAAATGATAATACGCTTTTTCAATGCCTGTATTCCCCTGTTCGCGTTAGTAATTTATGTCCAAATGAGGATCGAGTGACGAATTATTTGTTTGATAAGCGAATTCTTATACAAAATTGTAGAATTGAGGGCTACAGGTGAGCAAAATAAAAAAAAATGTAGATTAAAAAAAACGTTGATGATATTAGTTACGTATAATTAACCTTTAATAATAATAATTTAATAATAAAAAGTTAATTTGGTTTCTTAGAGAACTTTGTGGATTTATCAGCTACTTCAAGAAATCTTACACTTTTAAACTGTATGTATATTTCATGTTAAAATAATTCTCTTCCATCGAGTAATATAAAAGTTGAGAAACTCAATTTATCATATTTTTCCTATGTGATCTTCGCATTTAATATCCGTCACAGTTTTTAATATTTCTGTTTTAAATTCCACGTTGAATGCAGTTCTTTAATTATCGCAGGTTTCTTTATTAATAAGATTTTCTTCTCAGACCATTGTAAATTTCTATTACGGTAGATTAAACTGTTTAACAATTACACAAAGACGCTGATAGAAATATAATTCTGAAATATAATAAAAATGTAAAAATTTCGTGTTAATTCTAAACGCGTTTGAAAAAGAAAAATTAATCTCTCTCTCTCTCTTTCTCTCTCTCTTTCTCTCTCTCTCTTTCTCTCTCTCTCTCTCCTTCTCCCTCTCTGCTTAACACGTTAAAAATCTCGAGAGATTTAAACGTGTCCTCTTCAAATGGATTGTAAAATAGAGGAAAGTTAATTTTCCCAGTACCACCAGGGAAATCGGTCGTTCTATTTCCAACGTTAATGTAACATTTTTAATAGGCAGCGAAGAACATTTAACCACGTGGGCCTGCATGAAACTAGAAAAAAGAACGCGTAAATTCACGGAAATCGGGGATATGGCAAAAATTCATTATTTTTCCAATCACGTACTTGTCCTCCGCCTTTAAACTTTATCTTCAAACTCCACTCAAGTTCCCATTATCACAATCGATTAGGACATCAACTACTTGCATTGGTAACGATTGTTGCATAAAATTACACGATTGTCAGAGGCAAAGAGTTCAAATTCACCGACCATTGCTGAATTCCTTTGAAATATACGCTCGCCAGGGCGTGCCATCTACGTGGCCCTGTATTTTTACATTTATATTACGTTCATACTTCTTGACTCGCACGGCCCAACATTAATTCACAGTTGTACGCTCGGCGCACCGTTGAACCAGCGTATCCATCACTGTCCATTACGAAACAGAGAATCGTCTTGGCGCAGCCGTTAGACGCGTCGAGAATCGAGCGGAATCGCAGCGAGCGATGGCCCTTTTCAGTTTTTTTTCCTCTTCTCCCAGAAACCCACGTATCGCCGAACGATTTCACGGGACCATGACTCTGTCATCTAAATTCCGCCACCGATAACACTCTTCTCCTCCTCCTCTCCCTCCCTTTGCCATCTTTCTTCTCTACTGTCCATTGCGTTCCTTGTTTTCTGTCTTTCCTTGTACGTTATTTCTCGCTATTTCTCTATCTATCTATGTATCTACTATTTGTCTCTGCCGACTCTCACTGTTTCTTATTCGTTCGTTCTTCTTCCTTGTTTCGCCCGGCGAATGCACACTGTGCATTCTAGTTCTTCCTCCTCGACCGTAGACAGCAAGTCTCTCTGTATTTCTGTGGAATTTCCCCGAGCACCGACTGTTCGTTCATCCCCCGGATTCTGAGCCGTTGTCCCTCTCTCTTCATCGTGGCAGCCACCGCGTAACCATTGTCCCATGAAATTGGACGTCATTCACGTACCGGATGTCCATGACTCTTTCACAGGACGCGCATCGCGGCGAGACCGTAACGACCAGGAAGCGGAAACTACGAACGCGCGGCCGTCGATTTTTCCGCCAACATCCGCTGCTCTCGATTTCCGGCTACACGCGATTAAATTAAACGATCAAGTCGAAGACGGGTAAGATCGTACGCGTGCTCAGAAACCACGCCGATCAACTTGCTTAAATTTCTCGTAGCTTCTCCGTCAATTAAAATGCGCAGAGAAATGCCGATTGCAAATGTTGTTTTCTAAAATTGATCTTGCAAAGTGTGGTTATTTGTATATATAGACGTGCTACTTTTTCACGGTAAAGAAATTCGTGAGAATAAATCGCTTGGTTTTTGAAGAACCACGATTACGCTATGCGTAATTGCTACGTGGATGGAGAATTTCGTGAAAACTGATGTGGATCTGTTTGACTTCTGATACGCTCGTTTAACCGTCTATTAACCCATTTGCATCATGGCCTTACTTAAGAGGAATTCTTCATGGAGTTTATCGAAAATTTACTTTTCGTTCAAAACGATTGGTAGACGATGTTACTTCGCAAACATCGCGTCTTATATTCTTTATAACAGAGGAAAAAAGTAAAAATTATTTATTTAAACAAAAGTCATTTAGATTAAAATGGAAGTAAAAAAGACAGTCGCAGCACGCGTAATAATAATAATAATAAGTAATAATAATAATAGCGCGTAATAATCCGCGCTTGGTGATAGAAAACAGTCGCAGCGCGCGGATTAATCCGCGCTTGGATGCAAATGGGTTAAAACCTGCAATGATTTGCATCGATACTTAGACACCACGATGATCGAAAGATTTTTGTTTCATATACAGCGATTCGCTAAAAGTGTCGAGACACTTGCCACAGAAAATTTCGATGGACACATTATATGCGTTATAGGGAACTCTTTGTATTAATATTGTAACGGGGCGCGATGATCGTGATGATATTTGTAAAATCTGAAAATAGTTGGAAAATGTACGAGCATAGAAATTGCAAGACGTTTGTCATAAGCATACGCTTCGCAAAGATTACCAAAGCGGACCGATCTCTATCACTAATTTATATATTTAAAATCACTATTCACGCTGTATAGTAATTTTTAATTAAGCACATATTTACATATAGCAATTTCATAACTAAGAATCTCTAATCGTAATTTTTGTAAAATATGTGTTTGTTACGACTATTTCGTAACTTCCCTGTATATTCTTATACTAGTTTCAAACCTTACCAATATGATCGTGACGACCGTATTATACAAAATCTTGCCTACAACGCGCATCACGTATTTACAGAAGATTTGCATAATATTTTCACGAAGCACTGCAATTTTCTTATATTCGATCATCGATATCTATCAAAGTTCCCACGATCTCGGAGGGGAATAAATTGTTCGGAACTACTCGTCCCTAACGTCCAATCGTTCTCGAAAATTTTCCAGCAGCCTAATCACGTTATCGAGGGATACAAGGGAAAACAGGCGCGGACGGGCAAGTCCCTAGCGTGTTACAAGGCGCACGTACGCAGGTGGCAACGTTTTCGTAGCAGCGTGGCATCGTTTCGCGTAATTACTTAATCCGTTTACTCGCGCGCCAGCGGCCACGAGCGCGGAATACGAATTCGCGTTTCCAGGCGGTGGTCACTCGCGGCGAAATAATTGCGCTCGCAATAAATACACTGGCGGCTAATTTTATTCGCCGCGATGCTCGTTGTCGCGGTCAGTTATTAGATCAGCATGATGAACGAGCTGCCATGGCTGAGGACAGGGTGCATGAAAGAGACGAGCGACCGTTCCAGGGTACGTGCGCTTTGTCTCCGAATTCGCGGACAAAATTACCGACGTTCGTAATGAATACGACCCCCCCCCCCTCACTTTCTCATCTAATTGCACCGGTTCATTGTGGCTGGTATTTTTTTAAACGTTCATCCGAATTATACATAAAAGCGAGCTTCCGGAAGATCGAGATTCCTCGTTGTACGTATCCTGGCACCGTGTTCTTCCAGTTATCAATTTATTTTTCGATAGAAACGAAAATTTGCCAGATTTCGATCCGATTACTTCGTTGTAGAATGGAATACTATCGATTGCAGTAAACAGTTATCCTTCGTTTTATTAGGTTGTCCGAAAAGTGTCTTTTACGAACGCGTCTTTTACAACGATGCATTTTTATACAAACATGAAACCTAATCGGTCGAACGATGTGATATTTATTTTGATAGAACAAAATGGACCGTACGTAATTCGATAAAATAATATAAAACGAAAAATATTGTGCTTCCATTATTTCCTTATAAAACGAAAGAAACTTCCCGGACGACCTAATAGAAACAAAATTCTGATACGTCTTATGCGTTTCGTTTAAGAAAATACCTGCATAATTTTTACGGAAAGCAATGTTATCTTTGGGAACTTTTTTAAAAAGAAGTTATGGAAATAAGTTATTTTACGACGTGTATTAGAAAAAGCTCCATAAGATAAATCAAAGTATCAAACTATTCGTACTATTTAACGTCGTAGAAACATACTTCTCTTTACTGGTTTTGTAACTAAGATATAATGTACCAAAATTCGATATCAGTTTCATGAAAAACAAATAACTCGACGTTTCATTAATTATTCGTATACAAATCGCAAATTAATCGTTTCTGAAAGTATGATAATCGGCGAAAGGATTAACTCGGCCAATTTCAAAACCTAAAAACATAGTCAGTGCGGATAAAGGGAAGCATCGTGGAAGAGGAACGGTGCTATACAAGTGCTTGCGTATTACGCGTATCCTCGCGATGCACCGTGAAGAGTGAGCCAACGTGATAGCGTGATAGCTCGTTCATCACGACGATCTAATAACCCTGTTGTACGGAGGGTAGTGCGGCAGTGTGCCATGTACAGTGCATAGTGGCGAGATGGACGGCTCGCTTTGTTGCAGAAATTACGGGATTCCTGGCCTCGGTGGCGAATCATCCGCTCGACCCCATCCTCTTTCGCTGGCTATCCCGCGCCTGACCCTTGGCCTTCTCTTCGTCGCGTGCCTGTCCATCGTGACGATCTCTGTCACCGGTCCTTTTGTATCTCTCCTCTTTTGTCTATGATCGGAACGAGTCATCGTCGAAGTTCCACTTTTCGGCAGAACCATCACCAGCCGATATTTGTTCGGCTCGAACACGATAGAATCCGAAATATGCTGTTCTCTGACCACCGGTCTCTTTGTAGCTTTTATGGCTGTCCTGTGACCGCATCCGGAGCCAAGTGCACGAACGAGCGCGAAGGCTGTTCTTTTGTTTGAATTTCGATCGTTGATGCAGCTATACATGGCGAGCGTAAATTCGCGGTACAGACGAAGTCAGAGAGATTCTATGATCGAAAGTAAGGCGAATTTGCTTTGAAGGCTTCGTTTCTGAGAAAATGAAAGCGAAGAAATATTTTTGCTCGAAGGGATTACGATTGATTATGATTTATCATTTTCGGTCGAAAGTAGTAATCGTTGATTATGATCTATCGATTATTCTTTGCTAGTAAAATTACGCAGGATTATAGGCATTTATTCTATACAACACGATTTACTCTACGAAAGTTCAATCGTAAATGTCAGAATAAATCTATTCTAATTGGTTTCGTGCTTTTATTTTAAGATACGGGAGATTGATAACGAAAGAATTTAGTTGACTGTTTCTTTGCTCGCAATCGCATCTTCGGTATGTAAAGCTAATGCTTTGAGTCATTAAGGTACATCCTTTTAACGTCTCCATAAATATTCGCTAATGCGTTCGCAAATGGCACGTTTCTCTTAAACATTCATCAAACCAACTACCTTTTGCGCCGAATAATTGCTCGTTGCCAAACATCGACAGAATAAGTCGAGAAGAAAAAACAAGTCAACGTATATAACGAAGTTACTGATTGGATACAATTATTAGAAGCTTAAATAAGCTTAACCAAGTAGAAACAGATTTTACCAGTATATTCACGATAGCTGTATTTAATTATACTACTAGCGAAATTTCAAAAAGTTTCGTATAACGCGCATGTAGTAGGTACATTCGTAAGAACTTTCTACAGTAAGTGCACTTTCGTAAAACTTTCAAATATTTAAGCCCTAAAAAATAACGAACATTTTCGACCGTATCGTAAACTTTGGAATTTTCTATTTCACGCAAAGATTGCTGGAAAATCGGTGGATTCTTGGGTTGTTCTCGAGGACGCTGACTGAGCTTGCAATCGGATCAGGAACTGTGCCGCATTGCGGGGTGCAGCTGCCTCTTTCTTTCTCTTTCTCTTGTGCTCTCTCCTCCTTCTGTTTGGTTTCTTATCGTCCTCTTCGAACGTGCATTGATAGCACGCTGGAAAGCATGTCATTTCAAGGATGCCTTCGTTACTTCGTCCTTTGCCCTGTAATTAGCACAAGAATTACGGAAGCCCGACCGTCATTGATATTTCATCGCCGAAGCAAATCCGACATGAAAGAAGAATATTGAACGAGCGAATTTTATGTATATCCCTGGGCATGCGACTGACAAAGCCGATTTTAAGCTCCCTAATTGCTATTTTATATCAATTGAACGCAAGCGTTTGTTTGACTGGCTCGGCCAAATAATTCCTATAATTAATTACCATCCGTTATTTGTATCATAAAAAAGGCAAAGAAAGCTGGAAGCTTTATAATTTACAATAAAATTATTCGCAAGTATATATAGCATCGTAACGCACTGCTTTACGTGTTTCATATTCTTCGTACGATAAATGAATCGGACGACATTAAAATTAGAATATCTTTTAAACTAATCTCGTTCTTCGACCTAAGTGTGCTATAATGCTATTTTTTAAAGAGAATGAAGAGACGCGTCGATCGATGTATACGTTCGATTTGATATTTCAATTTGAGAAATAGGGACGACGTTAAAATTTTCAAAAATCTTTAGCTCTTGATTTTTTACGAGTGGTCGCACATTATGAAGTAAAATAGCGTTTATTAATCGTTTATACTTTAAAGAATATGTAAATTGTGCGCGATAAATTTTAAAGAATTATCTTATAACGTGAATATTAAGACAAATTTTGTAAACAGAAAAGAGCAGAGGAAAATCAATGATTGTCGTTATAATCGAATTATAATTCAAGTACAATATTCTCTCTTTGTATAATAAGAAGGAATTAATTAAACAGCGTATCTACTCGTCAAATAAATTATTTGCTTTTCTATGATTCTATTTGAATATGTATGTAGTTGCGTTACTTACGTAGTAATTCTTCTTATCTTCGCGTTATTAACAAATTCCTTACCCATGTTTATCGACACGAGATATTGTCTTTTCCATTCCTTCCCAAGTCACTATCACCGACGATAAATCGAGGTCGAATCCGCCGCGGGAAATTTCATTCTCTGCTCAATTTATGCCCGTTCGCAGCAAACTATTCGCTAGATACGCGCTTGTAAACACTATTCGCGAGGACAGGCTATGGTGACTTACAGTGGAAGTTGGCGCTGAGCGAAAGAAGCATTCGTGTGTTTACCGTGGCGCCGACAAAGGAAGCGTGTCGCTGGAAGTTTATGAAACACGACGCAGTTTATCGCAGGAGAACTGGGCGCGAATCGGTTGCACACAAATTCCGAATCTTCGTGTTCTCTCATCGGACGTACATTGGCTTGCTCATATACATATACCTTGTCCATATCCATAAATCACCAGACACTTGATAAAATATGGATACAGGCGACTTTCTTATTACGAAAGTTCGCACATTATGAAATAAAATAGCGTTTATTAATCGTTTATAATTTAAAGAATATGTAAATTGTGCGTACAAAATTTTAAAGAAATATATTTTCTTTTTTTTTCAATCAACGGCGTGTCGATATCGTCGCTTGAACTAATTGTAACATCCTGTCGATTATTTCTTTGTAATATTTCCGCCGTGATTATCTTTCAACCTTCTCCAATAATTGTCATAACTGTGTCTCTCTAGTTTATGCATTTGCCTTGCTCTTCTATTTATTATATGCCATTTATTATAATTTGTCTCAGGAATTTTCAAACAGATGCTTATGGATGCAGTGAATTTTTTAATGTTTTATTCCGATTATACATGCACGTGTTTAATCTCGCATTCGAGTATTATCGTAAAGCGGCTACATATCACAAAATTAAACAATAGAATAAAGCGGGAAAATTAGATTCATGTTGTATTGTTATAATAACCATTGTACTGAAAATGAGTAACAGTCCGGTGATTTATGGACAGTGGTGTAAGTACATCAACAATTGTCACAGACGATTTCTAAATGTGCATTGTGTGGTTTATGTAAAACATTCTGAAATTTCATTATCATTATAACGAGATACCGTCATTATGATCGTATCGACGACGATACAGATTGACGAGCTCCGCTTTTTATCAATTTCTCAGTTTCATGGTCCAGAGATATGATTAATATTGAACTTTCCGAAAATCAAATTATCCGTTTCAATAAATTCGCTTGTTACAAGAAGATTTCATAAATAACTTTGAATAAATTTGAAATATTAATCACATTGTATTAAAATTATAAATTGAATAAATTTTCATAAATAACTTGAATAAATTCCAAGGAAATTTTTAACAAGTATTCGACATATTCTTCTTTGTTTCCTGATTTATAGGGTTAATCAACTAATTACTCTTTTGAGCGGTTCAATCTTATCAAAAATATCTACAAGTTTTTAATCATCGCAAAAACACCAAATCTGCTATCCGTCATTTTTACGGTATTGATAGTTCTACCGTTGAAATCTTGCCGTATTTTCCGCTATTTATTTTTAAATAATCGTCATCCAAGTCGATTAATATATGCGCAGTTACCGATACCATTACGCAAACAAAATGCAGCAAGTAAAACAGCGCGCACCTCGCAGCCAGATGATTTGTCATCGGTCCGGTTTTCGACATGCACGGGCATAAATTTCGAATTGCGGAAGGAGAAATCGCGCGTCGTGCCACGACGTTTCCAGACTGGACAATTTATGAAATTGCAGTACCGAAGTAGCTGAATATTTCCCAGCTTCCCGACGAGCTTGTGAAAACACGTTACGTTCGGTTCCCTCTGCCAGCTTCTCCGCTGTTTACGATCTATCACGAAGTTGGAATAATCGATACAAAGAGTGAAATTTATTCCTATACGATAGAAAATATCGTTTTTCGTTCATTGAAAATAAACATTCCATACAAACTTGACTAAATGATCGTCAAGATAATTTTGATCCGAGATGATCGATTTCTAGTCGCAAAAAAAAAAAACATTTTATGTCACCGATCGTTCCGAGCGATAAACTTGCGCGTGTTCTGATCGGCACGATTTCGATTTGACGAGGAGTTTCGTCACGATTCGGCGTATTTCGCGAGGGACAGATAAAAGAAAAGAATTTCCCCTTGTTCCTGGCGACAAATCGATTCCCAATCGTTTCGTCTCACGAAACGCTCATTACTCATTTCACGAACGAAAAAACAGCGGCAAATCCGATTCGCGTGATACGGGAAAAGAAGTCGTTCGAATGATTTGTCATCGATACAGTTCCTCGTAACGGGAACGTGAATTGCCAGAGTAATAACATCTTTTTCTTCTCGTGGATCGTCAAAATGGTTAATAAAGGTAACAGCTTATTTATTATTTATCATTAATTTATTTAATATTAATGTAGGCAAATAATTAAGTTTGATAAATAAGTGGTAGCGTAACACGACGTGTACAGGCTCACGAAAGTATTTGAACACTTGCAAATTACAAAATTACAAAATTATAGTGTGTCTTATACGAGATATTTTGAAATTTTATTAGCGCTGCTATGAGACTATCATGATTATATTAATGAGTCAGTGTAAATAAATATATTTAGAATATCTACTTTCCTTTATCTACCGATATTGTTGAGATTTTAAAATGATTGAACGTTTCGATAAAAACTATACCAAAACAATACCAAGATTCCACTGTGTATCAACGTTGAATAATAACAATCATTACACGATAGAAAATTATCGTTGTTATGTCAATCGAATGTGGAATAAATGTTTTAAAACTAACGTTATTTTTCATAATTATAGATCGTAGTATACACGTATGAAATCTTGTAAAGTAAGATGAAAAGCTTCGTGAAAGCGAGGCAACAACGTTTTTACATGAACAAATAGTTTTGAAAATATCAAGGTATTCGAACTGACTGAAATGATAATTGAATGAATTGAATTAATCGTTGACTACATACGTATCGTTAAAATCTACGAACAATAATGAAGCAGTTTCTAATTTGATAGGGAAAGGTCGCTTGCTTTTAGAAATTAATGAAAACCCGAAAGCACGTTACGAAAGAAAAAAAATATGGTCGCAATGTAGGATACCATAGGCTACGGTGCGCCATGAACTGCTGAATAATTTAAAAGCAGGTAATTCAGTACGTGGTCGTATCAAAGCAACTAACTTATCGGCAGAATAAAATATAAAGGTGTATGGCGAGCCAAACATACGTACGTACGTTGTACACGAGACGCATAAATAGAAGCTTAAATCTCGGAATAAATAGAAGGTTGTTCGTTCTGTTAAAAACTTTGCTTTTGCGATGTATCTCTTACTGATGTAAATACATTTTCTTAATCAAACTAAGAAACGACAATATCCTTATTCTTATAGTACAATTAATATATATTACTTCTAAAATTTTTCAAAATAAAATGAAGTGTTTCTTCGAAAGTATATGAAGATTTCTAAGCTGATTCAAATGTTTGCTCATTTCTGGCAAGATATGTTTTAAAATTACAAAATTACCGACAAATCGAGCTACAACGTTTATCTTTCATAATCGTCGTAATTGTAAATACGATTAAGATTTCGTACTATATTCGAAATGTGATGTCACACTCGACATAATACCGCAAAGGGTAATCTTAAACCTATACACGTAAAGACAATGCGAGGCAGACTCGTGAGACTGCCTCACTCGATGGCTGTCTTGTTTCCTTGTGCCATCGCGTGACGTAATGTACACGAGGCAAACAAGCGAGGCAGGCTAAGCCGCAGTTACGCTTTTGACAAAATCGTACAATATACGTGCAAACTAAATAATTAAAAAGGTACTTTGGATCTCGTCGAAAAATAGACGATCTTTGGCTCGCTCTGATCCAGCCTCACCCTGACGTGAGAATAGTTTAAGGATTATTCTCTCGAGTACTTGGACAATGCAAAGAATCGCTACTTTCAAAGGAAACTCGCGATAATATAATTTAATCGTTCCATTGAATCGACGATTACGGGCCAAAGGTCTCCATGTGCAGTGCTATTAAATAAGTTGTTAGAACGTTTAATCGAGCTGGTGAAACTGTCGAAGATATTTGGACCCAGATCGAACATCTACAAGACGATAGCTCGTTCCCAAGTGGCCTTTCATCTCTGCTTGGTTCTTCCACGATGTGTATGTATGTATAACCAGTGCCTCGTTTCCCTACAGGCATAGTTAGTGGTAAGGTGGTGCGTTGGTCCCTCGAGTACCACAATTCAATTCCAAAGCATTTCGCTTGATTTACAGACTCGACCGTAGTAACCTTAGCTTCATCATGTTTCAGCGGTCTCTTCATACGCTTACCGTTGTAATATTTAACTTGTAATCAGATTTCTTCCCTTATCGTCAACTTCAAGTCATCGTATATTAAAACATGCTGCACGTTCGACATTATTGCGTCCCGAATCGCGCATATCGAACACTTCTAAAAATTTTAGATTTCAATCTTGTTGCACATGCACTTTGCACTTGCATTTTGTAGTTGCGCTGTGTCCTTGCACTTTGCGCCGACATTTCGTGAACACTGCGATCTACTTCTTCAGGACAGGCCTGAAACGGAGATGCGGTTAGAACTTGCGAGTTGAGTTATCGGTTTGATCAACCAACCAGAACATCGCGCGGTATAAATGGAAACAACGGAAACCTTCAGCTTCAGGTCTGCTCTGAAGAAATACACTGCAGTGTCTACGGAACGTTGGTACAAAATGCAAGTACAAAATACAAGTGCAACAGTTGCAGGATTGTTCTCGAAAAGTCAATATCCTGATGTTTACAAAAATCATTAAACATTAAAAATTCCATTAATACTGTAACGAGACGTTTTCGCAATTTGCTTAGAAATGCTTTTGTACAGTTTGTTAACCAATTAAACGGTTTGCAAAGGTTCGTGAACCACTTGTTCCACCAGTGAATACGTCACTTTAGGCAAACACCGGTGGCTTTGTAATGCTCCGAAGTCGAGAACGATAAATCTAATTTTAATTTTACGTTTATCAAAATTTTAATTGTACATACATCGTCATTTACGATATACGTATGTGTATACGTAAAACGAAAGCCCATATTCTGCGATATGATTATCAGCATAGCCTCTGAGTTAATTAGCGAGAGGATCAGTCGTTCGTTCATACGAACATATTGTATGTGCATAATAAATAATATTTCTATTAAGCATCTTATAATTCATGCAAATTTGGACTATTCCTATGCATTTATTTCTGCTCAGTCTTCATTAAGACAGACTCAAAATTGTTGATTAATCGCAACGACCACATGTTTAAAGACAATTGGAAATTAGTTAGGATGCCTATCGTCACATGTCAGAGCCTGCGCCACGTTTAATATATCTCATTAGTGTCAACGAGAATGTCAAGAACAATAAAACAGTATAGCGACTTTTTACATTATACTTAACAGAACAGTATTGCTTTCTTGCCTAATCGTGACCATTTCTGCATATCCGCGGTTCGCTTAATTACGATGTTACAGAACTATTTTCGTGCATACTATGTTTATTTTAATCTAATATTACGCATAAGCATTAAATACTTTACGATTGCAACCTGTTCTCGTAACTTCTACTAACTAAAAGTGTTACGATCGTTCGCGAAGAGACGCGATCGCGAGGAAACGCGTCAGCGAGAGGCGTAAATTCTCGCTACGATCCTGATAATGGATGCCGCGAATCAGTCGTTTTCCTGTTTCGATTAGGATAATAGAGCTAGTTCAAATGATTGTAACACTAAGCTTCTATATTTAACAGTATTTAAAATTATAATTAACATGTCACAAATGATTAATTTGTTATTGTAGTTCGACTCGACTTTATGGTATTTCTCGACGTATTCGTTTGACTAGGCGACGTGGATTTTATTCCTCTGAACCTCTTCATGCATTCGGTTTGAATCCTCAAATGATACTGACTGCCCTTCGATTTTTTCCTTTGTCTTCTCTGGAAGACGATCCCCACCATGCTGGACTCTCGCAACCGTTCGCGCCTATGATCACGTATGCCACCTTCTTTGTGTAGATAAATAACGGACCGAAGGCGAATCGATGTTTCTAGAACTCTACACTATGCGACTAGAGAACTATGGCGCCCATCGCCACACTGTGTATATTTCGCCGGTCATGTAAAACGAATATAAAGCCATATCAAAACCTGTTTGGACCTATGGGATCCAACTATGGGGAACAGCGAGTAATTCCAACATAGAAATTCTCCAACGATTCCAAGATCCTTAATAGATGCATCTTGGCATGTTACCAACGAAACAATACATCGTGACATTAAGATACTCACAGTTAAAGAAGAAAAATCCAAATTCATATATATTCAGATATAATATAAGAGTTAACAACCATCAAAACCCATTAGTTACCCAATTACTTGACACGACGGATCAGATCCGCAGATTAAAAAGACGATACCCTTTAGATTTGAGCATTAGATTCAACTAGAATCAAACATACTCTAATAATCCAAGTTACAGTACCACGCCAAAATAATTTACTTATAATTCTCAATGAGAATTGATTGTAAAAAGTCTACCAAATAAAAAAAAAAATGTAACAAGATCCGTCTGTGACATTGTAGTACCAAGGGAGACGGTTATGAACACGGCCTATAGTAAGCCTCGCGGCGTAACAAAAAGAGTTAAATGAGAGACAGAGAGACAGAGACAGAAATAGCGGATGTAATGTTTATTTTTCCTTGAAGAGAAGCTGATAAAGAAAAATGCAGGAACATATAAAAGTTTCCCTTGCAACAAATGTTTCAGTATGATAGTAGGTGCGCATAAGGATCAAACAGTACTAGTTCAACGTGCAATTAGTATACATAGATTCTGTCAAAGCTTAGAAGATTATAATATAGCGCTTGAAAGGAACCATGGCGTCAAGTTCGCGAGTGCGGGATATCCACCACTACATTATGTATGAAAATATACTAAAATTACTTACTGTGCATCCGAATTCGGTTATGTTCTACGATGACGAATGGATCTCATATAATAACGACGGTACATACCAGATCGAGTGGTCAAATGATAATTGTAAGTCTGAAGTAAAAATGGAGCAACTTGGAGTTTGGTGGAATAAAACCGGGATTATCGAATATTTTGTTAAACCACCTACAAGTTCCACAAACGCACTGCTTCATACATCATTTGACAACGCAAATTTAAAGCTGCGTAAATCCTGTGACGATTCACAATGTTCTGCCAAACAATTATATTTAATAGCAGACTATACAAACCCACAGTTCACGGTGGATACATATAAATATATAAGAGCAAAAAACTACACGATTGTTTCGTTGCCACCGGGATCTGAACAAGACACACCAACCAGATCTTATTTGTTCAGAGCCTTTAATCGACATATTCAAAATAAACATAAAAAATATAATGGAGATATAATAAGAGCGATGGATGACTTTTGTGAAAAAACAGAGGTCGCATTTTTTGTGAAAGGAATCGATACTTTTTTTAATAGTTTCAGAAAACATTACGATGAAAAAATAGAAATCAGATAAAGCTCAACATGTTTACCCCAAGTGAGTTTGACTTTATAATAATATATAATTAATGATATTTATATTATCACATATAACTTTTCAGGTGCCACTTGGATTCTTAAGACGACTTTACGCTTTGTACTATTTGAATGCTTACATACAGTTAAAACACTTTATTATGCATGATATTATTCGCGATTTTTACAAGAATTAACGTAAATGTATATCAGTAAAGAGATTTCTGTCAATAAATCAAATAAAAGGAAATACTTATACTTGTACCGATAAATTATTTCATATTAAAAACATTATCCTAACGTTTCCGAAGTTCCCATTTTTATATTTTTTAACTCGATCGAAAATTCAAACATGCAACATTCATATTATAAATACGTCTGAAAAATTTCTTTTAGTATCATTCGTGTAACGCGTGTGACGCGATAAAACGAGCGATAAAATATTTTTAATCTCACGACGCGATTCAAGTTCCGTTTGCAAACACAAGCAATCGCAATGCTGTTCTTTTACGTTTTTCGTCATAATTTTGCCATAATTATATCTCGGGAATGCAACAGAGAACCGTTTGCCGATTACACACCAGGTAACCGTTAATATCGGAAACATATCGTTCACATATTACAACGTGAGTGTATTAGATTTTAGTACAGTAACGTCGTATAGTACGCGCGCACGTATGAATATATGGATACGGGAACATTTGTTTCGATTCGTGCAAAATGTTACACCGAATTTGCTGGACACGTTCGCGCAAGTTCTACACGGGGATCATTACAGCGCGTTAAAATCGCTATAAGTTTGTTCTGCTACGTGGTTCCGTACCAGCAAATACAGCTGTACTCGCAGTAAGTCGAGAACCGAACACAACTGATAATTAAAATAAGAAAACACTCGGTAGCTTAATATCGGTAATATAATATAGCTTAGACTTTATCGAAATTTTAATAGCTGAATATAATACATCTATAGCGTGACGTAAAAATGTTTAGACACTTGAATCTTTGGTAATAATATTATGTGTGTTATGCAAAAGATTTTCTGTTACATACGACATGATACACCTATCATGATTACATTGATAAGTTGGAGGGAAATATAGAAATAACGAAATAAATAAAACTATGCAGAAAATATTCATAACAACATTGCACTTCGTAACAGTTACAAAATTATCTGCATACATATAGTCGATAATAGTATTAACGATATTTCCCAAAGTCTCGTACGATACACGTTACGTATTCGTAAAAATTTTGTGTGGTAAGTATCCGGATACAGTGATACTCTTTATAACTGTGCTAATTATGTACATAACGAGAGAAAGAATTCTCGTGCAGAATTGTACTTGGTACCATTGGATCGTAACTGCTATCCCATCGTCCAAGCAACCTTATTTTTAACGATTAAATCAACTGTTTCTGCCCTCAAGTAAAAAATTTCAAAAATATCACTTGCTTCCCATTCATCCAAACGACTTTTGTTTCTTCTTTACTTTGCCTCTTTTACTTTACCTCTTCCTTTACTTTCCACGTTTTTATCACCATTCTCGCCCTTCCTTTTTAAGGCCGTTTAAGTACCTTCTTTCTCCGTATTCTCAACAAAACGCAGCACGCCTGGAAAATCCCATTGACGATGGAAGAGTGCTTCGAATTTCGATAGGATTTGTTTCGTGGAGACGCGCCATTATGCGACACGATACCGTGAAAAATTACCACCGTGCTCGTCGATACATAAACTTAGATCGTTCTAGAAGTTTTCTTTACTGTTTCACGTCGATGACGAATTTGAAATTTTCGTGCCACTCGCGATCTCAATTATTTCGATTATGCTGTCTGTTGATAGTTTCGTGCAAATTAAAAATGCCACTTAATTGGATTTATCTCTACGATTTATCTCTACGACTTGACAGATGCCTGATACGTAATACTTTAATAATTCAATTACTTTATCATAAGTGAGATTTTACGTTTTTGTTAGAATAAAGGATTGCATTATCTACAAACGTGCAGTTTATTCATATTTCATTCTTCGAGGCATTAGAAATACACTGTGATATATTTTTAATGAAGCAAAACCGTAACTGGAAACTACTTAACCGCTAACAATTTAACATATTATTTAACTTTAGGTTTAGGATATCTTTCGATCCTTCTTTTACTAGCTACTAGCTATCTTAATTATTTCTTCGTGTGTCGTAGTCCTTTGTTATTTCTGCGGCCGAAACTAACGGCATTTGAACCCACGTTTCCTACATTTTTCCTTGTTTTGACAAATATCACATTCTTCTGAAGTTTGGCAGCAACTTACTGGAACACCCTGTACGTGAACACACATACAATTGCC
This sequence comes from Bombus vosnesenskii, assembly GCF_011952255.1. Lineage (NCBI taxonomy): Eukaryota > Metazoa > Arthropoda > Insecta > Hymenoptera > Apidae > Bombus > Bombus vosnesenskii. The sequence goes on from NW_022882962.1 coordinate 111,355, forward strand.
CTGGATATATCGAACCCTTATGCATAATGCATTAAGGGATGACGGGAAGTATGGATATATTACTCGCCAGAGGCCAATGTTATTCTCCCTGGCGTCTCACTGGCTAATGTTGATAAGGAAGAGCAACGTGGTCCCGACGAATACGTGGGACAAAGACAAGAGACGTTCATTAAGGCGAACCCTATGCTTTCTCTCTCTCTCTCTTTCTCTCTCTCTCTCTCTCTCTGTTTGTCTGTGTTATTCTTGTCGCCCCAGTCCGTGGAAAAAGGGCGTTTCCTGAAATCCCGTGAAATCGCGTTACAATTCCGTGCGAAGAAAGCTCGCCGATTATTCGCGGTCGAAGAATACCATCGGAATACGCAGTTCTGGTAATTTCTTACGACACGGTTTTTAATCTTCGTCGCGTCCCGATGGTTGTCACGTGCGTCGAAACAATGACGGAGAAAGGGAACGTTCTACCGTTAAGGGAAAGGAAACTTTGTGTCCCGCGATTTCTGCGGAAAACGTTGCTCGTATTCTACGGCGTATATTTTTTAGACGATTCAGAGGATGATTGGAAAATTGGAAATTCGAATATTGACGTCCATATCACGGCCATTCCATAAGCCGGGTCGCTTTTTCCAGCTGAAATGTCGATGTACAGTGCTACTGCTGCTGTTTAATCTTTCTGTGTACTTCTCTAACTGTTAAACGAAGTTCTGTCTCAATTACAGCTCCTAGCCCTTTGATATCAAACGTTTTCTGTCGATTGGATCTTGATTTATCGGAAAGGTGGAAAATCACGTTCGACATTTTTGTTACGCTTAAAACATGTACTGAATACACGTCACTGATATCTTTAACGACATCTGTAGCTGCATTACTCTTTTTCCTTTTACCTTAATTCAATCCAATGCTGGAAATGAATTTCATTGATACTCGTTCTTCGATCTTTTTAAACGTTGAAAATATCCTTCTAATTGATTCGAATGCGTGTTTTAGATACGTACTCGTTGAAAGAGGATATCTGTTCCTCGGCTCTGAAGGTTCGAAAGATGATTCTTTTTCTGCTAGTTCAGCAACGACGCGACGATCGACAGAAAAATGGAGATTAAAGTATTTTCTAGAAACAGAAAAGAAATTTTCTTTTAGTATATCCATATTGTCCTTGTTTCTTTCAGCCACCACGCGTCTTGAAAATATCTGGTGATATGTTTAAGAAGAACGCATTAATGCGAAATGTCTTATGAAACTCGGGAAAAGGGGAACTGAAGTGGTTGATATGCTGGAGGAAGCACTTGGGGAGAATGATACGAAGCCAGCAACCATTTACAAATCGGTGAAAAGGTCTCCAGAAGGAAGAGAAGATGCGAAAGATGATGCTCGTGAGGGTCGACCTTTTACCTCGCACACCGATGAGAACATTGAACGTGTTCATAATCTTGTATTATCAAATCGGCGAATCCCTGTCTGGATGATCGTTGAAGAACTGCCAAGTATTATCAGTTTAGGAAGTGCGCGCTTAATTCTAATATTTTTTTCTTCTTTCAAAAATGCGAGCATTTAGTGCTAGGATTGTGCCACGGTTTGCTCAGATGTAATTCTATGAACTTTTTGAACAGAGTATAATTGAAAAATATAGGAACAAGGTTTTGTACAAGATACGTCGTTCATATAAAATTCGATAAAAAGCAAAGCTTATGAGATAATCCTACAGATTGCTAAAATATATATATATACAGCTGCTACAAAAAATATTTGCACGTCATTGCATTTATCGTTTACGGAGTAACGTAATTAATTCGGTCCGAGGAACCGATTAAGAATCGTGCGAATGAATCTGGCAAGTTAGACTTTGGTTGGTCGAAAGTTTGCATATCGATCCGCAGGGAATTTCAAAGGCGCAACCTTCGTCGTATTTTTCGAGGCATGAATTCTGACCATGCAATTTTCGGCCGACAAGGGCAAAAACCCATCGAGATGGCTGTTCCAATAGGGAAAACGCTACGAAACATATTTTTGGTTGGTTCGTTATCAATGGACGGGTCTATTCGCTGTACCTTTTATATTTTTGTGACGGCCGACTCCGAGGAATTGTAGCTTTTTTTCGGGGGTAACGTTTCGAATGCGACTTCGGCTGTGATTAAAATTTCGCGTATTTTTAAACGGCTTGCTCTTAATGAAAACATTCACCCTCCTTTTTCCGCGATTGCACCACACGATCTCATGGCACGCATTCTTCTCTTCGTTACGCTGTAATTTTCGGTTTCGCTCTCGAAATCGTCTATTTGATCGTGGCTTTTAACTTTTGGATCTGCGGCTTCGAATGCATCCCTCGCGAAACGTTCAGGAATTCTAAACATCCTCCACTTTTCTCACATAATCAACGATGATACAACAGAGTTTTAAGTGTTGCAAATGCACCGAGACTGTGATTATCATCTTCAGAAAATGAAACTATCTGATCGTAGCATAATATATCATTAAATGTCATTTAACGCGCATTTAACAAGTTGTTTCATTTATTTAAAAATCATAAAACCACTTGAAAATTATGACTCTGATATACATGCTGTGTTTCGTTATTTTAAAGTCAACGATACCGACGTTAAACCAATTCGTAAGTTATTCGTCGTTCTACCACGCCTCGCATATTATTATTCGTTTTTATTGAAGAAGCTAATATTTCTACTAAGAAAGATCTAATACAGTTAACATCTATAGTTAAATAATAAATCCATAGTACCATGAATTGGCAGAAAAATTCATTCATAAATTATAATTGAACTTTTTCGAAAATACTTATGAACAGACTGTATGGGTCCCTTTTTATACCTAAACGCCAATAACTGAAATTGATATTGATAGGAAAGTTCCTTTAAAAATTGTAATTAAAGTTTTTCATAAGCTTCGCTTTTTTATTCAAATTTTACATTTAAATCTACCAAGACAATAAGCATTGTGTTGACAACTAAGTGATTGCGGATTTTATCATTAGGTGGTAATGGCAAAATCTGCAATCACTTAGTTGCCAAACCAATAAATCCTGTATGAAACGTTCGACACATAGGCCCTTGTCCGATAGTACGTACCTGTACTTAATTATTTTCGTTCGTGACATACACAATATTCCTGATAATATTTCTCAGTGATAATCCCTTTTACACCTGAACGCTGATAGCTGAAAAACAGTTATCCGAGAAACCCGAAACACAAGCTAAAATACCGCAAGATAGATGGGAAGAGAACCGAACTACGGAAACAGAGCATCGCTTCCCTTGGTCGAAGCCAGACGAATTTTCACGAATAGAACGAGGCTCGATTTCAAAGCCATTAGGAGCCGTGCAAAAGTACGAGCCACGGGGTTACAGCTTCATCATTGATCTTCTCACAGTGGCTGAGAAGAGGGGTTCATCCTCTGGCTGGCCACAACTCATCGTTAACACCTAACACGAATTCGTCCCCTAGCCGTTTATTCGCCCGTCTCCCTATCCTTTTGCATGTACATATACGAATCGTGCTGGAAACGAAATGGGAGGCGAAAGGGTTTCTATAGTGACCGCGCACGCTGATAGGTTTTAAAGGTAACACGTGTGTCCAAGTCGATTCTCAATGCTGGCTCGCTCAACCTGGCGTATGTCGCCAGGACTATGTTCTTGCATAGAATTTTGATTGACTTGGGGTGTTTGATCCGAACTGGCAAAGATAAAATCACTTCGATGATAAGTTTCACTCTTTATCGATAGCGATACTGATCTCGATATGGAGATTCGTGGTAGCTACGGTGAAGACATTTGTACATTTACAGAAAGTTTCTATGAATTATGTACTATTGTGTATTATTACGTATTATTATGTATTATAATATCACGTGTGCTATACAAATATATCGGTATCGATACAATCACTAGTTGCACGTATAGAACGTTTTGAGGTTTCATTAGGTCATTGGAATTTCATTGGAATTCATTGGAATTGCAGCCACGGAGGCATATAATTTCTGAGATCTCTTTAACGTTAAAAGACACATATATTTGAACAAAATATCAGAAAATTGTTATCGATATCCATGATCTTTCGTTTCAGTGTCGTGTTAAACATCTTCTTCAAACATTAGATATTTCTTTTTTTGTTTACCACGCGTAGAGAACAAGATCGAAATCTGAACATTTGAGAACCGCAGCAGGATTAACATATACAATTTGCGAAAGACGATTACCGTTACAACACACGCGTTTACAGGAACAGTGGCCTAACACGATTAATCTCTACAATTCGCTCTCGTTAGTCGCCTAACAGCTATGTTTGTTGAAGTCAACTGCCGCACGTGCGGTAACGCGAACTGCACGAATGGTTAAACTCCGTCGTATAGCTGTCGCATTATCTAATAATACGAATCTACGACGGATTGTAAAGTAGGCGGGCTCAAGTCAACGATACAAATGGTGCAAACCGAGCAGCAATAAAGACGGACACGGTTATTAAAGGGGATTCGCATTGTCAGTTGCGGCGAACGTAAATCTTGCGCGAGCTGCGAAATTGCGAGAGTAAGCCGCAGATCGGAATGGCTAGGTAACTATTGATCAAAGGAATCCTTCGTGAAATATGTCGCAGGACGGTATCCTGCTGAGGCACAGTGAGCATGTTACGTCGAAGGGAATGTAACGTTGATTTGTGAAATAATTTCATGGTATTAAGTATCAGATCTGCGTTGCTATCCGTAAGTGTCCGGAAGCTGTTCTCTAGATTTGTATAATGGCAGATACTACTAAGATAGCTTACCAGAGAAATGTTTTAATTTAGATTAAATCTTAATTTGATTAACACGTTCGGGGTGGTAGGACGACGAAAAATATCGAAGAAAATTCTGTTCCATGGTTTTCCTTCAAACGTGCCTAGAGAAATAATGTTAATTAACGATATTGTAACAAACATTAAGAAAAAGTAATTTCGTTAAAGGACTCTCCCTGCTTCTCGATATATGTTTGTATCGACTTCCGAATATGTTGAATAATTTTTTTATTGAATTTTAATTTCCAGTCTTCTATTTTTATGACTTTCACTTTTATTGAGTTTCGTATTTTTCGAAACTATTATCGAGGATCGCAAAAGCGCACGGAAAGGATTCGAAACTGTGTTCGTGACTTTCCCAGTTGCCCACATTATAATATTATACAAGGATGATATTCGTTTCTGATTCTCACGGAACTTTCGTCCAAGTGCGGATCCGTGGTGTATATTAACAAAGATAAGGCTGAGGAACGTCAAATCTGAAGTTAAAGTCAAAGTTGGTCGACGAGGAAAATGTCGAGTGAAACTCGAGCCAGAGACAAGATTGAAGTTTCAACTCCCGACTAAGGAGTTCAAGCGGGGTAAGCGAAATAGAGCTACTATTTCATAGGTGAAACCGTGTGCGGACCTTGTACCGAGACTGTTAACAACCATCAAAGAAACCCGGTTCCTGAATAATGAACGAGCTGCCGTTTGATTAAGCGGTTACCATGAAACTAGATTGGCTAGTTTTTCTTCTTAATATGCACTGACATAGAACACACATAATGCGTTCATAAGAAAATTCTCTGATAATTATTGCAACGAGCCACTGTATATTTTTTCAAATTCACCGATTTCAAATTTGACCAATATGATCATCGTGATCTGACGTCTTAACAAATATCTTGTAACTTCTATACACATTTTCAAATTCGTTTCAAATTTTCTTTCTATTAGAATCGCTACAATCGGGTATCTCCGCGGTGCCGATGAAATTTCAAAAAATTACTCGAAATACGCATAACCCACTCGTAAAACAGATTCTGTGATAGCTGTTGAAACAATCGATATATAATTATCGTCATTTCGTATCTTGCCTAATCAAAATACGGTATGTCCTGCTTCGTGTGTTGTCCATGACACTTCCACGAGAAGAAAAAGGAAGTCTGAAGTGAAGGGTGACGATAGCAAGGGAAACGATAGCAAAGTTGCTGGATTTAGGCAATACTTCTTCAGATCGGTCACCGTCGTACGAACCGCTGTCGAATTCGATGTCAAGATTGTTCAACAGTTTATGAGGCCCCATAACGCTCTCATCCGACCGGCCGGTCGTTCGATCGTTGTCGATTCGTTCCTTTTACTATTTTCGTGGACGATCGTCCGCAGCTGTCGCCGCGAGCCGGCGTGTCAACGTAAAACGTAGCGTTGTGCGAATGGCCCCTCGACTAGGAACCGATTCGTCGATTCAGCAAGCGGCTGCTGGGTGGCGTGCCATCGACACGTCGTCAACGCCTCGAAACATGTAATAAATCCGACCCAGGCAGTGTAATTCGACAGGGAACAATGCGAAAGAAAAGTTGAATCTGTGCTTGCGAGGTCCGCCGAGATCGGTACCCTTTTCTTGATGTTCGAGAACGTATCATACTATACGTACAATTTATAGTTCTCCGAAACGAATGGTGCAGTCTGTTACAATCTGAAAGCTTGTAGGCTACCAATGGGTGAAACTTCGTCCCATGAAAATGTTGTTTTAATCTTAGAAGAGGCAACCACTCTCGAAAGTAACTTTATGAGCATATATTGACACTGTCAGTAACGACGACGTTATTATTAAATTGATCGATTCTGCCATATTCTTTATTACAAAACGTAATAGAAAAAAGTTAGCTCGCGGTTGTATCTCACTCGTGATACCTTGAGTGTAAGATTCTCTAAGATTGCAAGAGAGGATTTCTAATTTGTCTTTAAGGCGTTAATTTCTACGATGTTTGCCTTTCGCAATGAAAAAAATTGAAAACTTTTTACCTAAAAAGTGATAAGATTGTTAAACATAAAAAAAATAATAGCGCCGCTTAAGAACTACTCCGCCTACCCGGAAACATACATCGACTGCGCATTGAACGTGTTGTTATGCTACAGAGTTACAATTGTTAGAAGTTTTTAATTTTTCAAGAGTCGTGTATGCATCATTCCTTCTCGTGTCCAAACAACGCGCTTGATCGTGCGTCATTCGGGTTAGGTTAAGCGTCACGAAACGATCGATTCGAACATTACGTATCTCGTTGTCCGGTGGTTCATCGGGTCCTGTTCGATGAATAGCGAGATGCGGCTGCAAGATAAATCAGACGGTAAGATGATTCGTAACGTCCGTGGCCGCTGAAACGGAATCGCCACGCGGTGTAGTCGCGAGTGACGAGCCACAAGCTGATTATCTCCTCGCTTCGCTTAAGATTGATACCCGTCGTCGTCCGTTGCCACGTTCTCTGCACCCGGCAAAACTGCACACGCTCGCCAAAAGCGCATTAGCTGGAATAGCAGAATCAGGGGGATAGATCGGTTGGCGAGTCACTGGCCGATCAGTCGATTGCACTCGCGAAATTCAGTTCCGGCCGCGCGACTGCAACCCCCTAGCATAGAACTTCCGCATGTGTTGCGAATTAACGTGGCCACTCTTGCAAACCGATCCTGAGCTATGCACGATCAATAATTTCATTTGGACCGACTGGTGCGTTCGTTCGTTAACACAATCGAACTGTTTCCACTTTCTTTTCGTATTCTAATTTTTCTTGTTCCATATTACGATACTTCACTAGGTTGTGCCTTTCCTTTTTCCCTTGCCGAATTTTATCTTCAATTTGGCGTCACTCGAGGAACATCTTGTACTTGCAGTTTCCTAGACTTATAACTTTTTGATTGATGAAATTGTGTAATCGAAATTCTATTTATTAAATGCCTTCGTAAGTAACAAAAATAGAATTCAAACTTAACAAAAATAGAGTTCGCTCAAATTAATAGTAAAACAGAATCTCTCCCTTTCTTCGACGTGGCTAAAACCTAGTGCAGTATTAGCATCGCGTTTGATCTAACAGCGAGTGATGTTAAAAACCATCGAGTTGTTCAGATCCACAGTGCAGTTGTCGTATGTCCATTATATCACGCCTTGTATAAATACTATACATAATCTTCCTTCTGGTAGCAATATTCGGGATCATTTACTCTAGTTTTCTTCTTCTTCGTACTTATATACCGGAGTGTACCATAAAAATAAGAAAAACGAATATACGTACGATACTTGATGAAATGGAAATCATCTTAACGCAAGAACGTGTTTCTTTACGATACTTTAAATGAATACGTTACATACTTACGTGAAACATAATAAACATGAAATATTATAAATATATAACGTTACAAAAGGCATATAAATTACAAGAAATATCGACAGTAAAAAATTTCATTCGGTTCGACTGATAGCGTAGTTTGTAACGTTTATTCTTCGAAAAATTCAATTGGATACCTTGATCGTAGTAAATTATTTTATATTCAATAAGAAATATCAATCCGTCGGTGTAAACGGTATAAATAGCTCATTGCAAACAGGATGCAACATTATCGAGGATCGGACGTTACGATACGAGCGCTCGGAATGTTTCTAAACGTCTATTAATTAAAGCATAAATCAGGATTTTATCGGGCGACGTGATCGTTATTTAATAGAACAAACGATCCATGCATCGTCTCCGGTACACATAGTCGATTGCACATTTTGTTTCGCAGCAGGATCTACGCGGCTTTACGATGCACGACTTCCGGCGCGTTGTTTTGGAAAAAATCGGATTTGCTGGTTAATCCAGTGTGCACGAAAACGAATTATCGTGTTACTACCGATGCCATACGAACGAACGGGTTGTTTCTCTATTGTAAGAGATTTGATGAACGGTGTTTAACTTATGAAACGACAAAGAGGATAGCAGAATTATTTAAAACACATAATACTTGCATCTGCGCGTCGAAAATAAGAAATATACGAAGGATGACAATTCGAATATTCTGTTCATAAATTGATAATCCTTTGTTTATTTCTACGTTCATCTTGAAATTTCTTTCAAATTTTATCGATTTAATCGTGACAGCGGTATCTCATTGTGGTAACAATGAAATTTCAACAATAAACGGATTTTATTCGGAGATTCTGTGATGGAACCAGCCGTTTGTCTATTTATTTTGTTTTGGTGAGATAACGAATTCTTAACAATTGGACAACCGTTGTCACGCGACTTCATTTTTGTTTTTAATTTAATCGGCGCTTAAACGCGATACAAACGATTCCTATCTTCGGTGCTTTTTGCAAGGTTTACCGAAATAACAAGTCGAGCTCAAACAATTCGCAAAATAATATTTCGTTGAATAGAATTTTGTTAGTTGAAATAGAAGAAGCTTAAAATGTTTCGAAACGACGAAGAAATATACTTTTCTTTTCAAATAAAAGTAATAATATCGATAGTAATAAGAACAATGACGCAATTCCTCGCGATAAATCGAATAATTAGAAAATGATTATAATTCGAGAAACTAATAAAACCAGGGAATTCGTACATCGAGACACGTACCTGTAATTACGAAAATCGATTTTTCGACAATTTCAAATGGAAATATCTGCTTAACGTGACAAGTCGGTGCGCGAAAAAGCAGCAGCGAACTTATCGAAGGAAATTCACGCACAGGATCGCACGTTCCCTATCTCCCGTTCAAACAACTGGAAAATTTCCCTGCGTCAGGTACGGCCATCCAGACCGCGTTTACGTTGAAAAACGGTGTGGAAGCTGTTTTATGTATTCCACCGTTGTTGGCCGACATATCGTGCGCCACTGACGTGTGCTCCGGGAAAAACAAATTCCCGAATAAACAACGTTATTTACGATCCTCGTTGGCATCCCTTTCGAGGCGAAAGGGATAAAATCGGTGGAGATCGAGGAAAAGAAGCGAAAAATCCTGACGAGAATCCGAACAAGTTGCCGCACAGTGATCGACTTGGTATTTATTTTTCGATTGGAGCGCGCTGTCACGAATGTTGGCTATGTGTATAATTGTTGGCATAATCGTTGAAGGAAAACAGAATGTCCAGCTAAATGTTTTATAAATCACCCATCAGCCTTACCGTCAGTAGACATTTTGCATGATTTGCAGTACTTGTTCTACTATCATTCACTCGATTCGTTCATTCATTCCACCTACTCAATTGAGTCTCTTTTCCACTTGCGACTAGCCGCACGTGTGACTACAGCACATAGATACATATTCCATGTATTCTACGGTGGATTTTGTAGTCGCACGGAAAAGCGGGAAAAGGGCCTTGTTCTTCCTTCGTATTGTATTCTCCTGACTTTCACCAGTGTCGCAGCGAAAACGCACTGAACATTTATCCAGCAGATGCGATCTACGTACTCTGCTTGCCAGTAGTGTTGCAGTAGAAACGTCAACTCGATAAATGTATACGCTCACTACCTGTATAAGCTATAAACAAAAGACACAAGGATTAGGTTTGCGTTGGATATATGTTACGGTAAGAGCTTAAAGCGTAGTAAATGTATATACTGACTAGTAAGTGTACATTTCCTACGCTTTAAGCTTTTACTGTAACAGTGGTAACACAGTGTTTTGCCATCGCGTTTTGGTGCTTGTTGATTCTGGTCCAATGTCTTTCCTTTGATTGAAGAAGTATCGAAGCTCGAGGAGTTTTTTTCGACCGATGACATCTTTAGGGTGTTTTCTTATATCGTCGTTCCTCGCGTACCACGGTGCATCGATCATTATTCTCGATAATTTCGATCGTGCATTTTTAATTCTCTTCCGGTTGCTTTTTGTAACTGTACCCCGTATGGCCATATTGATTTAATCATTGTTACAAATATTTCTCTTTTATTGATAATCTCGGATTTCTATTTCCAACTGATCGACCAATGCAGTTGTTTCATGGCCGATGCTATTTTCTTTCTTATGCGTTTTATACGAAGATCCCGCGTTAAACTTTTATCTAGCACAACTTCCAAGGATCTCGTTTCCATTGTCTGTGGTACGATTGTTTGGTTTATATATACCGCCTTTTGTTCTTGGCGATCTAACGCGAAGAAAATATTTGTACCTTTCTGTGGGTTCAGTGTAATTCTCTTTCGTACCGTCCATGAATGGCCTAGTTAAATGGAATCACCTAAATATCTACCGTATCTATTGTCACATGAAAAAGCTACTTAGGACAAAGTTATACTATTTTTCAGGAGACGCGTGAAAAGGTCTCCTTTCACGTAAAAGGAACGAGGATCACGTTCAGAGGATAAGGGGAATGGGAGGAATTTTTCCTCAAGTACTTCTTTTTAATCAGATTTCAGGCTCGTTGCTGTATTTTTAAACGTAATTTTATATTCTTTCATTTACTAATTGGTACGTTCTTTTTTATTCTCTATGCAAAAGTCTAGAATTTAAAATTATGATATTTGTATCGAAAAATGTTTATATATTGTAGTGTCGTGGACGAGGGGCCTGGGTGGTGTCGGGCGAATTATAAACAAGCGGTTGCTGAGCATGTGCATGCTGGGGCTAAGACAAAAGACAAGGGGTTGATAAGGGACGATAAACGAATTAACAGTCAGTGTTAGTTGAGAAGTCAGAAAGTGTGAATCGTGAAGTCAAGAGATGCCAATTGCGTTGTGGAGAGTGTGTTGCTAGTGTCGCGTAAAATTGATACTTGGTTTGTAAGAGAAAAAAAGCTGAGTCGTAACCCAACTATTAATTTTCTTTTATCAAACTTTATTATAAATTTTAGCACTTACAAGAATAACACCGGAGAACCGGAGGAAAGGGGTTGTACGAGAACAGCGACTAGAACAAGAACAAGAACTGCCCGAGCTGGGTGAAGTCTCGGTTTATATACGTTTTGGTTTTAGGATGTTGAGGGGCTAGGTGTAGGTTATGATGTGGAAAAGTGTCCGAAGGTCGGCGGATGATGTCTTATCACTGACGTAGGTTGAGATGTGATTGATGTCACACTAGCGTTGTCGAGAGATTGTGGTCTGCATGAAAGAGAGCGTTGGATCCGTGGTGACGAGAGTTGCAAATTAACTATCTAGTTGTCTTAATTATAATACGTTACTGTGATTAGTTCACGTTAAACAACCATCGTATCTTGTTTAACCAACATTTATTGTAAATAAATTAATTGTAGTGAAGATCCTACAATATAGAACGTAAAAGACACTTCAATTACTTCCTTGGAACCTTCATTTTGTAAAACTTAGCGTATGAAAGACGAAGGAGTATCATAAGTGCTCGTATGTTTATAGTTTCCTTGCTAATATGTTATGAGATTAGGAGACGAAAAAGATTGAAATATGAATATTACAACTTTAGATTTTAAATACTTTGCATGCATATTCTATACATAACGAAGAACTCGTACATTTTCTACCTATTTTCAGCCACGAGATCTCTCGTTGTCGTTGCGTCAAAAACTTTTAAATCACGTCCGTTAAACGTGACTAAACGTTTAAGTTGCCAGTCGGAGGCGCCGTGATTCGCGGCAGCAACGCGGAATTTTCAAGTAGCAGGTTATAGATGCCTAGCTATCGGCGATCTCGACGAGTTATCGTGGAAAAATGTAGATAAAGACAGTTACAAAAATTACGTTATAATTACGTAGATCGTTTTCTCAATGATTTAAACGAGAATTATTTGAATAGAACGAAGTACCATGTGTATAGGGCTCGGACCGAAATTCATGGAACAAGTAAAGTCCATAATCATTAGCCATCGTGTAATTGGTTCTTCGTTCGTACAGAAAGACACTGAAATTAAAAGAAATCACGAAATTCGTATTGTAATCAATTCAATTTTTATTTAGACGTCGACCTTACATTAACAAAAACAGATAACGCTTTGAGATAAACGAACAAAACCCGTGAAAATCTTCCACTTCGTACTTTTGTTATGACTTCTTAATAAAGCGTTTATCAACCTCTTATTTACGTGACATTTTTCTTTTATTTTTCCTCGCGAAATCGTCTCCTCCACAAAAACCATTTTGTGAAATAAGCAGCCAATGTAAATTGTATTACCAAGAATATTATTCCACTAACGACTCTTTGATATCACGTCGAAGTCTCTATTGAAAAGGATCTATACCTAACACCAGACTTTTTCAAAAAATTGCTTTCCCTTAAATGTACATTTATCGTTGCAATATTTGCATCGTTCCAATTGAAGACTATTTTCTACCTTATTTATGAAGTTTCGTGGTATCGATGATAATTCGTCGTAAAATCACGAGATATTCCGAAGCTTTTGGCTTTGTGGAGAAGGTGGCAGTTAATTGGAAGGTAATTAACGGCGGTCGTAACTACGCCTTTCTATAAAGATCCGCAAGAAACGCGATCGCTTCCGAAAAGGCGAGAAAACTCGTCGACAAGCGTCCTATTACGACTTAAATTGGCTTTTCTTCTTAGCCTCGGATCTTGATCTGCCTTATCTGTGGCAAGACTCTTTTTACTTTCGAGGGGGACGGTTCGTGGCTTTACAGGGACACGTTCGAAGAACTTTCTGATCTTCTTTGAAAAAGCTTCGGAAACGTTTCTCTTCTCTTTTCCTTTCTCTTCTCGCTGCTTCTTTTCTCTTCGATGCTCGTTGCTCTTTGCCAACGGGAAAATGCAACGTAGAATTCGAATTCTCGTCGCGAGAAACGCCATAAGAAAGGTTCCTTCTTTAATTATTTCCGGCTCTCTGTATATGCCATGATTTCGATGTTCACATTTTTACGATGGTATAGTCGTGTTTTAAATTAGTCCATTTAGGACCAAGCAATGAAAAACACGTCGAAGTTACGCGAAAGCAACACCGTCGAATAAAATGATTTTTTGCCTTGTTAAGGCTCATTAGAATAAATACATTACAGAAGCAGACTAGAGGCACAAAAATACCGTGAAATACTTCGATTTCCTCGAACTTGATAAAATTAAGATGCGAATTTACTGAGAAGAAATTGCAAATATTGCGCTAACGCAACGTTAGTCCTCGATGACTTAATAAACCTCAGAAAAAAAGATTAAAAATAAATATTCAATCAAATATACGCGTACAATTTTTTGATTGAATTTTTTCTCTGGTAAACAAGAATTTTTACCGCCTCACAACTGAAACTGCTTCGCTGTGAGCCACGTTAAAACACTGTGAGACGGTTTGTCGGATGAAACCGCCGTGATTTTCACTAGTCGAACACCATCCCCTGGAGAACGTTAGAGAAGAAACATGCGAAAGAATGACGTGATCCGTTTTATTGCGACTTAATTTATATCCTGTCGTCTCCTCGCCCTTTTACTCCCTTAGCCCTTTTTCGGCAGAGAACTTTAAATCAGCTCCTACGATATATCACCGACGAAAAGGCCGAAACACACCGGTAGCTGAGCCGCCTTAATAAATCATCAGTCCCTGGGAACGTGCTGTTTTAGATGGTCGCTTGTAAATTCGGAAGAAATTCAAATTCTCAGGTGGTTCCCTTTTCGGCGACGAATGTTGTATCATTAATTTCGACGCGAGTAATGTGACTGATTGAAGTATATTCGGCTAATTGGAGGGCTGTGTTCGCCTGTTTTTGAAAGGAAACAGATTGATACGCATTACACGCACGAAGAAAATGTAAAAGGTAAAACGCCAGAGTAAGCGATATAATAAAGACAAACACAACAAGAAAACGAATTGGTTTTTCTTGATCGACTAATCTACAACACAGTACTCGTTATTAAATTAAATTAAATTAAATATTATCGTTAGAAAGACATTGGTCACATATTTTCAGGCTATAATAAGTGGCTCATATTTTCATAAAATAGACAACGCGATATTCAAATCACTCTCACTTGTACGAAGCAACAAATACAGAGACAGTACCGTGTCCAGATATTTATGTAACTGTATGTTTAACTTACAGCAGATATAATTATTTTTTTATTCGGTAGAATATTACAATCAATTCTCACAGAGAATTTTTAGTAATTATGATAGGATATTACCATGCCATAATATGTAATCTTACGGTAATGCTACACTTCTTTTGACAAGTGTCTTAATAAATTAGATTAAAGTATTGCTATTTAAATCTGTTTTGTAGATCCACCGCATGATACATTTTCAGTCTTCTCCGGTGATCTGCTCCGTTTAGAAACTGTATGACTAGAGGATTGAAATGTTTAGTCAAGCGTGTGTTGTAACGTTCATTAAATTTCGAAATTTCTTCTTTAACTGTTGGTATTTTTAAGTCTCTGTGTATAGTTTCATTGGTACCGTACCAAGAACCATTCCAAATAAACCTTAATGATTTTCGATCGGAATGAGAGCTGTAAACGATGCACGCAGAACACGCGCACGAAACAAAACAATTTCGAATTATGGATCGTCCTCTTAATTCGCTGTTCTATTCTTTAACGAGTTTTATCAGGACGATGAAGCGACCTCTAATAATTCTCCACTATCATAAACTCTATTTTCTCGCAACAGCGCGCAGATTTTTCTTCCCTCTGGCCGATCTGTTTCGCCGGTAAGAGCGCAGCGGCAAGAAGCGAATGATTAAAAGGGTTATTATTCTACTTGCTCGATAAATATCTAGCCGCGTATATCTACCAGTTGATATTCACGGCGAAAGACCTTTTGAATACGCCGGCCGTCTTCTGTCTTCCACTTTTTCCCTCGTTTTATTTCCCTCCCTCAATTATCATTCTCTTCGTGCCCACCCCGCCCGGTGTCTTCCTCCGTTGGCCAGGCCGCGAGGAAACTAATTTAAATCGTAATGGCCCAGCCGGCAGCAGCATGGAACTACGAGTTTTTGTAAGAAAGCTATTTGTCTGCCGTGTGCGCGCCCTGCAATTCTGCGTCCGAAATTTAGGAGACCACGTAAGAAGGGAGAAAAGGAAAGAAAGAGAAAAAAGAGAAGCCCGGCGGCACGATTGTGGTGACAATCGCAATTACGGAAGAAATTTCTTGCTGCAGATCGATGCCGCTCGCACGTTTTACGCTCTGCCGAAACTTCTAGGGGTTCATTCGCCCCGGGGTTTGCAACTTGTTGTGTTTAACGTATTTTTATAGATGTACATCATTAGAATGCGGATATTTAAGCGAATTCATATTTTTACGAATATAATTGTTGAAGTAATTTGGCAAAAGTTTTAAGTATCAGGATAAGTAAAGGGTAATATTAGATTAGGTATAAACGTAAGGAAAGCAGTTGTAGTATATAGAATTTATTAAAAATATTGTAATTGATTTGTTAATATTTTGATCGAGAAAACGATGCCAACCTGAAACACAGTACATTGATAATATTCGCTTTTAATTAAGTTATAACAGGCATTTCCTACAGCCTCGAATATGCAGTTGTGCACGGGGCTTTACACAAGCTCCCCCGACTCCCGTTTATACGTAGTAAAATACTCGTTTTATTATACGTGGATGTATGGTAAAGCGTCAATTATCCGAACCAATTGGGACCGAGGTGGTCGAGGAAAATCGAACTGTTCAAATAATTAAACACGCGTGTATTTACCCGGTTGATAACTATAGGGATTGAGGCAAAAGTTACTTATTGAATCCAAAAGTAAATTACAGCATTAATTTCAAGTGTAATGTACCATTTATTACGCAAAGTATTAATTCATTTTTGAAGAAATGCATTCAAGTAACAATGTACATTTATTATTGTAGTATCGTGGACGAAAGGCCTAAGAGATATCGAGCGAACTATAAACAATGTCGCGAGAAAGCCGAAGTGCCGAACAACGTATCGTCGGTCCTTCGATCGAATAGTTTCGCGGAAAAGGCCTGCATGAGCCTGGCCACGAGCTGTCGCGGAACACGTGCATGGTGGAGCTAAGACAAAAGACTGTGGCGGCACTCGATAACAAATACCGCCACTCGACACTAACTTCGACCGGACGACGGTAGCGCAGTGGTTAGCGCCTTAGGTTACGAACGTTCGGGACTCGGGTTGGAATCCCGGCGCCCGTAGTTCTATTTTTCTTCCACGCATTTAAATTAGAAGAAAAATAGCAGTTACCCCAGCAGCGACATCTTCAGCCAAGCAGTTACGATCATTACGGACAACACAACTACACCTCAAGGACAAAGGGATGCTAAGGGAGAAAGACGAATTAACAGTCAGTGTTAGTTGAGAAGTCAGAGAGTGTCAGTTGAGAAGCCAGAGACTGTGAATCGAGAAGTCAGGAAGATAGTGCTGCTAGCATTCTCAAGAGAGTGTGGTCCGCGTGAGAGAAAACGTTTGGATCTGTGGTGACGAGAGTTGCAAATTAACTATCTAGTTGTCTTAATTATAATACGTTATTGTGATTAGTTCACGTTAAACAACATCGTTTCTTGTTTAACCAACACCTGTTTAATCCATTTATTGTAAATAAACTAATTGTTCTATATACACATATAGATGTGAATAAAAAAGAAGGGCAATGTGACAATCAGATTAGAAGTACATAGGAAATAGAAATTAGTTTCGTATCGTTGCGTTCGCCCGAGTGCTCTGTCAATATTATGCGATTATTACCAATGACACGGAATTTACAAGAAGGATGTCCAATATAAAGATTATAACAAATTTGCAAAATTTACAAAATACACACGCTTCAAGCTGCCGCGACAGAAAGCTGATCCTAAGAGCTATTTTGCTCTAATATATGTACTTACTCAGGCAGCTACGTCAACAGTACAAGATACCATGCTGAACCTATCAATTAGACGCTTCATACGCTCTCTAAAGCACCTAAATTCTGACATCACTTGAACCATCTCGCACGTAGCAAGCAGTAGACTCTAAACGTAATCATCCGTAACAAATATATACGTGAGAAAATGTGAAGTTTCGAACGCCCGGAGCCGCTGCCTGCATTTCGTCATCCCTAGCAAGGTTCTACTAGCAAGAGATAGCGAAGAAGACACTTGAGAAAATGCTGTGAATTACGTCGTTTGCTTCGCTGCATCCTCAGGGCTAGCGAGCTTCAACGGTTTACAGTCTACCACGCTAAATGTATGCTCGAGTATTCTTTGTAAAATTGTCAATTCACTGAGTAAACACGAGGTTTCGAACAAATCGGGACGCGTTTATATAAAATAACAGATTATATTCCCTTGAAATTCACGTACACGTAATATACGGATAACGGATTCTATTAATTCTTATTAGCGATTTGCATAATCTTTACGTTAACTCACACTAAAGGAAACATAAGACAAGGTATGTACAATTGTCATTGTAAAATCCATCTAAAAATTCGAAAAATTCAGATTGATATATATATAACATGGCAAAATAAGTGGAGGAACCGATGAGTCAGGATGAAGGTTCGAAGTTCGGACGATCGAAGGTTGAAACGGATGTCTAAAATTATCAATGATTGCGAAAAATGGCTTTTCGGGAAAATGCAATGATCCTGAGCGGCTATCACAGCGGATGTATGAAATGGAAACGATACCCAAAATATTTTCCCACGCGTAGATCAATTCAGCATCGAGCGTCGACTTGATTACATATTTCGTATTTTTATAAATTTGTTGTTACAAAGTTTCTGTTCCCTTTAAGTAAAATATTACTGAGTCTTGTACAATTTACATGTACAAGAAATATACTAAATTGAAAAACGTTGAGTCAGCGAACCTTTCATGTTACACACGTAGCTTGTTTTAGGTCAATGTTTACGCTAAACGGTTTTATTTAACGAGAAATATTAAGCGCCAATAAAATTATACGTCCCGTAACACGAAGGCGCGTTTTATAATATGAAAAACACCGTTTCCATCAAAGGTATAACTTTCGTTGCGTTACGCTTTAACATTTGATATTTTGATTGAAGCTATAATAAAATGTTATTAATATTCCAATCACACGATCATTATTTTGCTTCATCGAAATATTCGATATTGATACGTCAATTTTTTACATAAAATGTTGCACATTTTGAAATCTCGCGTTTAATGAGACACGGAAAAATGTTACCATTTTGAAAGCAATTCGTTTAATATTTTAATTTCGCACAATATGGATTTTACGTCATTTTCATTGAACAATTAACAAAGAGCATTACGATTGCAAATTATATTAATTACAGAAGAATTCTTTGAATAAATGACGTCGAGCTTCATTAATAAATCAGTGAGATCTAATTGAAAGATGTCTAATTAACGTTTATATTGTGCGAAGTGCCGTTTCTTAATAAACGTTTACGTTTAACTGTATGAAACTTGTTAAATCTGTTATACTTATTAATTACATCTTATCGCTCATAAATATTCAGACATCTTGATTGATTCGTAGCTGTAGCACGTTAATTTCATCAAACTATACAAAAGACATAATACGCTACTTTCTGTATTTGTTTCTCTTGTCTTTCGTACTATAGGTTTTACAAGGCAGTAATTAAAATATTCGCCAAAGTAATGATTTTTTGACATAAATAGATCGATACTTTCTCGTAGGAAACGCTGGGATGGATCGGTTATTGCGTCAGAAACTATATGATTCCATTTAAAAGGATATCGATTTTCACAATTTCCTTCACGAGTCCGTCTACAGAAAGCGGAAATTTGCTAAATTGTTACGTTATGAAACATTTTTCGAATAACGAACAATTCAAACAGATAATTGCGTTTATACATTAAAACGAATCGAAACCTCGCACAAATGCAAAATTCTAATCGATCAATCGTTTGCTTGATAATTACCTAAACTAATTACTACATTTTATACGAAACTGGCAAATGCCGTAATATTTACGAACAGGATTTTGCATAAAAAGATATGATCTCTTATTGCTCTTAGAAATTATCTAAAAACATAGAAATTTTTCTTCATTTACACCACGAAAGGTAAACGACAAAATGAACAAATTTCCAAATTCGCTCGGATCGCCAAGTATGTTTGAATCGAGTCACGATAAATTTCCCACCTTGTCAGCTGAACAAGCATGAAATCTCATAATCGTTCGCGACTTCACGGCCTCGTGATGCACTTTTACCGCTGCGATACCGGAAAATAGGAACGACGAACGTCGTGGGCAAGCAGAAGGAAGAAGATCCATTAGAATTGGCGAACGTACTTCGGTTGGTTGCGAAAAGAAAAGGACAGCACGTGTACGATCACCAGTAGAAGCACGATCCCTTTAGCTACCTGACCTCCTTTATCTAAACGGCTTCGGAAGACAGCACGGCAGTTAAGTGACGAAATTGCAAATCGAAACGTTTTACGCGGGCAATGAAAGGAGTCGAGGTCCACCAGTTCGATTACGAGCCTGGCCGTAAAACCTGGCATTGCAATATGTATATGTATGTACGTGAACGAGAACGAGCAGGAAGAAAGAAACAGCCGGAACGCGCTACTCGTACGTGGAATTAAGCACAGCCACGAATCGGGCTCGAGATTTCTCAGAATCATTCGATTCTAACGACAAAACTGTCCGTCTTCGATCTGCTCTTCCATTTTGATTCCTTCTTCTGTCTTTCTTTGTATTCGATTTATATTACACACGGCGATACGTGTATCGCGATAGACGTATCCGGTACACGTTCGAGGATAACTTATCGTATAAAAGACAAGGAAAACGAAGAGGACGGGGAGGTATTACGCTGTCTCTTCTTCTTCTTCGTACGATAAGTTTGGCGATATTAAAGTTAAAATATCTTTCAAACTAATTATTTTTCGATCCAAGTATCTCGATACTTTTTCGCGGAGAATTAAAAAATGCATCGAACGGTGTAGACAAAAATGTATCGTTCCATTTAAGAAAGATAAAAGAGGTGAGCTCAACTTTTCGTCGAAGATTTTTGAATGCTCTTGATATTGCAGTCTGTAGTCGATTGAATAGTCGCTTTGTTCGACTATCGGAAGTGCCTGAAAAATCATGTGGACTGATTTTTAGATCTATCTGCATTCATTTTCACATTTATGCGACGAATGATTCGCATACGATCGATTTTGAAGAATTGTTAATGTAAATTTGTATTCGCTGAAAGATCCACAGTTTAGTAACATCACTGTAGCTATAATATACCAAAGTAGAGTAAATTAATAATTGTTAACCAAGAAGACATTAAATAGATCGTCGAAGTCATCGTGGATTATCTTATTTACGATGCGATCCATTTTCCAAGGAAACTCAATATCCGGTGCGTCAATATTACTTCCAGGAAAAATTAATGTATCATCGTGAGGATATTAAAAATACGTTGAAGTGGAACACGAATTCCTTACGCAAATATATTTCATCAGTGATGAATTATGTTTGTCCGGGTTGGAGCTTCGTTACTCGTCATTGATCATTCCTAATGATTTTCCTAGCCGCCCTATACGCACGATTTTTAATGTCATAAATCACTGTATCGTTCGTAATAGTTCGAAATTAGATCGCGAAGAAATTGATTTTGCCTTGGAGTATTCGTTATCTCGTCTAAACATGCGAATATTAAACGGGGTTTGTATAAAATGAATATTTTAGTTTAATGTCACGGATATATATATCAATGCAGCATTGATATACACTTGTAGAAACTATTTTCTACGTGTTGCAAGTTGTTAAAAAAAACTGGAATTATTCCAGCGCGTCGTACATTGAAATAAAAATAGATTCTCTTGCGTCCAGCTTCTCTTGTACATTTTTATTTTCTGGCACGAATGAAACTCAAGAAGATTTACGAGAAAAAAGCTTTTAAAGTATGGAAGATTTTTCCACAATAATTTACTGCGCGATAAATTCTAAGTTACAGACTAAATTACTATTGCGCAAACGATTTCTACAATTTTATAATTGTACGTCGTAAAATAAATTTTACAAGTTACAAACCAGATGATTGTCGTACTGTTCGATGTAATCTTTTTTGACATTCGCGTTATTATAAGAAAATCTTTTAGAACTGTTAACTTTTAACCTGTGACTGCACAGAGAATTCTTTATAACGTTCGATAAATCACAAATTTTGCTAATTACATATATTTATATTTGATGCTTGATACAACGCTACTTCACAAAATTAAACTATCACTAAATTCCGACGAAAAAATTGTCGTCTTGAATTGCTGTAACTTCGTGAAAAGAAATCGCGCGACAGAAGCAGCCTCGTTTTAAAGGGAGAAGCCTCTGCTTTCATATTTCTGGATCGAATTTTTTTCCATATCTTTTTTCCATATTACAAAATAGAATAGAAAACTGAAATTGGTTTCTTGCGTTTCGGATTTCACAGCTCTTCTCAAATACAAACCTGTTTTGCAAAATTCTGCTATTTTTTCTACCATTTATATTTAAACTTGCTTTTATCCGCGGTCGTGTCTTACGAGTAGCATTCAAATTCTATCAACTGGATGGCAACCTAACAATTGCCATAAGATCCCTGGAAAAAAGGGTGCCAGTTGACGCGTTACAGTCGTGGTGAAACATTTCGAGGCGTTTGAATGTTCGTTCGTGCGCGATTGATTCTCAAAGCTAGCCTACCTTGCTTGCAATTGGTGTCGACCTACGTGTCTCGGCATCTCGCGTCATTGCCTGCCAACTTGATTGGATCGGTAATTTTAATGTGTCGCCAGTCCAGCTCGTCTGCGTTACCACGCATCAATAACGACGTAGCACACGCGTGAGATCAATTAAATCAATTATCGTGGCAAACGCGGGCTACCAGAGACACAAAATCGAACTACTTTCTCGTGCATAGACGTTAATGATTATAACGATTTCGGTAGGAAATAAATCAAGCGAAAAGACGATACAATGTTTACCAGTGAATTATCAGTTTATCGTTTACAGCTCACAGTTTTCTACGATATATATATATATATATATATTGTTTATAAATAATAATAAATATATGTAACTGTATGTAACTACGGAATTAATGCACAGAAGCAGTAATAAATATACATGAAAGAACAATTAATTGAACAATTTGGCAACCTATATGAGAAAAGATAGCATCTTGTTGAGACAAAAATATTCGTACAGTATTATCAACAAATGTCTGTGTTATACTTAATGGACCTCCCCTTTTGACAAATAACTGCCTACGTTCTATTTGAACGTAGATAATATTGGGTTGGTAACTAAGTGCGGATTTTGTCAATACCTTAGCAATCACTTAGTTGTCGACCCAATAGTAATCCTTTGGCAAAATTTGGTTCTACATTTCATCATTCCTTTTTCAAAATTTCTTTACGATCTACTTTCAACCTTGTATATTTTTCCTATACACATTGCATAACGTTTCGTATACACATCTATGTATGACGTACAGTTACATATATTTGTTACATATTATTTATTACATATTTATTTGTTACATATATTTGTTACATACAGTTACATATATATAGTTACATATATATACATTTAACGATATGGAAAATACTTCTCTTCCTATTTCTATAAATAAACCAACTGCAAATATTTCTGTCTCTCATCGTATATGCACATAAATTTGGCTTATTCTATTATTTGAAAATTCAAATGAAAAGAATCGCGCGTCAACGCGGTTTACGCAAAGTTGACTCTTTAAGCGAACCAAGTCTTTGAGGATCTGGTCTGTTTTTCCAAAACACGATTCGGCTTGGCTACTGCTAATTTCTAGCAGCCTGGCAAACGTGCCCTGAGAATTCTCGATGACTGTGTACGATTAAAGCCTCATAGGAGTGGCAGTGTGCTTACCAAGCACTTGGATAACGTCCTTGAGCAAATGCATGCCCTACGAAGAGCCAGATGGTTCCTGTGTCCGAGATATGCAACTCCAAAGTCCGAAGATACTTAGGTACCCGGTAGTTTTCCTTGGAAAATCAAACTTTAACGTTATTGATTTCCATCAGTTTTAAACTGTGAAGCATATTATCCCATAACTGGACATTTCTATAATTATGAAATTCAAAATTAACAGCAAAGACAGATCGATTTTAGTTAGGCGAGTTTTAATTTTTGCGAATATGAAAGCGATATAATTTGTTTGTAACGAGCATGAAACTTACTTAGAAAGATAGGGGATCTCTAAATGAAGAAATTATTATTCTAAGGACCGAGTTAACTCGTTTTCGTCGGTCAATATAGTACGTTATCTGTTATCCTTGAAACATTCTGTGAACACAAACGTTGTAATAATTTGGAATAATAATAATATAATCAGAGTATATTGAAAAATTTCTGAAATATTTAGATTTTAGATCTCATGTATCATAACAATGTATTAACCATTTATCTGTTTTCTGTTCCAGGTACGTAACCATTTTCGTCTAAATACTTGTTTGCAGTAGATGAGTGTCTCCTTTAGGTGAGTGACTTATTGATTATTCAATCGACGAAGATTATCTTGATTTTATTGAGATGACAATAAAACATTTGAATGAAACGTGTGAAAATTTATTTAGACGCTTGCCGATAATTTCAGTAATTAATTTCTGTACTAATTGCTAGCCACGTATTTCAATTTTTGCATTCTCTGCCATGATACACCTCGGTGATTTGAAAAAATATAATAAATTTCTTAAAATAGAAAACTACACAACACAAGCTACTCTATAAAATTAATTACGCGTATAAACACATCGTGTAGAATACAAAATCATACAAAAACAATTTCTCACCTGATTTAACAAGAAGTTTAAAGCTATACATTTTTCATACATATATTTCACAATTTCTTTTCTGATAAATTTTACGACACGCGGATATTCTAATTTCTCTGTCATCCTTGGAATAAGAGGTTTATAACGGAAAACAGTTTCGTTCATGATATTGTTATTACACATATATCATGGTGGTTTCTTCATAGACGATTCAATGTTCGGCTCGATTTAATGCTCCATAAAACGATCATGGATATGGATTCTTTCCGAATTTCGCGACGGAGCCATACTTCACAGAAACGATGTCGTCACCGGTAGGATAAAAGCTCGTCTTCATTGTTCCGCTCCTATGGGGTGATCAAATACTTCACCTGGCGATGTCTTTATCTCGATTCAACGGAAACTGTCATTTCTGTCCTGGCTATTCTTTTTGTTCGAGCCATTGGCCCAGAAATGGTCCGGCGTTCGCGAAAAAATTGCGGTAGATGAGGGCCGCGTACCCTTAAATGGGTCTTGCAAATATTTGATTCGATTCAACGTTTCTCGTCGAGCAATCCAGGGTTCCGGTGTTTTCGATTAATCGCGAAAAATTGGAATCCCCTTTGTGAGATTGAGAAAGCAAACGAGAACGTCCGTACGATCCTATAAATGGCAATGATTAATTTATTCAGCTGATCGTCTCGTCAGGATTTACGACGTTGTTGGAATTTTAAATGGGGAAAATCAGTAAAAGGAGAACAGGCTTTTATTCGATACGCTATAGCGTTCGACGTGACATATCCATTTTATGTTTTGTAATATCGTAATGTTATTAAAAAAAAACAAAATAAAATATGTTCACCGTCAATGATAGGCAAAAAATCCACCTGCACTGATTATTCGTAATCTGGACGCTTAAAAATTAATATTTATCGATCGTGAAATTTGTCGAAGAATCTCAATATTAAGCAATCTGGCTGCGATATAATCGAAAAATTAACATTTTGTCCGTGCAATTTTTTACAAAAATACAAGAAATAACCCTCGTTTAAAAGTAAACCAACGATACCTTTACAAATCGAAAGATACGAGTTCATTTCTATTTACAAAATTCGTATTCACCGTGTCTCTTAGACAACCGTATAAAACCACCCTTACATATACAGAAACGAAATAAATAAACCGCGTGCTGTATGAGAAACATCGTTGTCTTCCCGGATGGCGTGTATAACGTCTCAAATAGTCGTATAGCACAATGGGATCGGACATTCGGTAAAGAAAAAAAGGAAACGAATACCGACGGAGAATTTTCCAAAAGAAATCACTAAGCCCGATTCGTTGTCGAAGAAGAGAAAGAGAAAAAGATAAAAAGAGAGAGAGAGAGAGAGAGAGAAGTGGTGGCGTACGAAGGTGTAGAACGAAGGTAGGAAAGAGCGTCCGCATAAACCGGATGTCCCAGGCTTCCCTAGGCGGCGTAATATCGTAAAGCCGATTTCAGTGGAAAAAGGGTGGCGTTGCTGGCCCGCTTATACCCTTCCACGACGGCCGTGTTTGTATGCGTGGCTGTGTAGGTGGAATAAATTTCGTGGCAACAATTCGACAATCCCGCTCCAATCGGAAGGGATACACGGCCAGAGATCCTCCCCTGGACGCAGCTCTGGACCCAAACGATCCACCTTTATCGGGATCCTGGCTGATGGATTCGGCCCCATTCTGCCCCAAATCTATTCCGTTTTATTGCCTTTCTGATACATAAATTTTTATTCAATTTGATTTGCCGCCATTGCTATGGTAATGCGGCGAGAAGAGATGCACACGCGTACTCCCTCTTCTTCTCTACACTTTCATCCCCTTTCTTCTCGCCAACTTCCCTCTCCCGTTCAAGACGAGGCACACGCGCTACTTCTTTCGTAGAGTCACTTCGAATCGTCATCATTTTCCCGGCCTAGTATACTCGGCGCAGCCGTCGGTAACGATTATTTGAAAGGACGATTTTCGCCGCTCTTTCCTTCTCCCTGCGGTACGTTCCAGATGGGCGGCGAGGTCGTTAGAAGGGCTCTAAAGCAAATCGCCTGATCTCCAGATCAGTGGAGAATAATTTTATGGTTTCTCGATGCGCCCACTGTTTAGAGCTTCTGGCCAACCATTGTCGCTTAACGACTGCATTCTTTTATTGGTACGAAGAATTACGATAATTCTTTAAGTTCTTGATGGATCGTACAACTATACGAGAGGTCTCAAGAAGTAAACTGACGATCGTTGTCTTAGTTTTATTCGTAAATACGCGACTAGTGCGCAGTATTTTATCCTCCTATTTGTCTTTAACGTGAAATCTTGCAGCCTATTAATCCCTTAACCTACGACTACGGGCATGGCCCGTAGTACGATGATCGGGCCAAATATAATATATAATATAATATATAATAGCTTGTTTACGTTTTCGGCTCAAAATTCTCAAAGGTAAATCGTAGGTTAAGGGGTAAACGATTACGCGAATTTCTGTTGAGTATTATTCTAATTGGTGGGATTTGTTATAAACAAAATTCGTAGATAAAATAATTGGTCGATTTCAGCACGACTTACAGCGAGTTTTGGGTGTTCTGATTGTTTTATGAAACGAATAACGATAGAATTTCCACCGTTATATTTAGTTTCGTTCGTTTATCTCGATGTAAGAATGAGAAAATGCGAGCGAAACGAAGATCGAGATCCGCCAGCTGATTCATTGACTTGCGCTACTAGCAGTGTTTGCAACTTGAAAACTAAGTCTCAAACGAAATTATCTTCCATGGACTTCCTCGATTTTCTTGATCTCTAGAATCCTATCCACTAAATCATCTAAATATTTCCCACTTTTTTTAACACTCTGTAGCAACTATTGTACGTAAAGTAACACATCGAGGATGATAAAAAGGGCAACATCGATTGGAACTGTTTATGGTTCTCTGACTAATTGGTAACTTATTTTCGTATTTAACTACTGATTATTAAAATTAATTAGATTTCGTTCTTAGAGCATACATTCTACGGAATAAGTATCATTATTGGAAAGTATGAGAAAAAAATAATTCCACGATATTTTACGTTTCGAAAATATCTTTAGAAGCGTTCGTCATTAACCTGGTTACAAAAAATCTCTTTCAACTCGACCGGTATGAATTTCCACGAAAAAACCACATTGCTCTTCAAGCTTACATATCCCTCGTTATACTGTTGCTTTTCCAAATTACGAACACTGAAATAACAGCATTTGTTATCATTCATTACCATTACACTGCTCTCTCAACTGTTGTTTCACATTTCAACCTTTGAGCTACGCATCTCACTCGACATGAGAGCGCTTTCTGTCCGAGCAGAGCGCAGCAATTTTTCCCTCAAAGAATAATGTAAAGCATCGCACACGAGACGATAAAACGATCTTTCATCCGCTTCTAGTAATTGAGCATAGGGAGATCAGTCTCGCGACGCTGTCTTACCTCTTCAAAGTTCAAGTAACGCGAGTGCTTAGCTTTCACGACTCCGCGTACGATATCGAATTGCAGGAGTTTCGTAATTGCCCATCAGAGAACTTATTGCCGGTAATATTGGTTCGTATCTATTTGAATACGAACGCCGTTGTACCCGTTGCCGTTTAACGACTTCTACGAGGTGTTCGATTAGTATGCGGGCCTCGACTACGAATCTTGAAATTGTACATGTTGCATCATCGAAAACGCTGGAATCTAATTACTTTTGGCGTTATTGCATGGTAGAAAAGAAATATATCTAAAAAGTTGATCGTTAGATTGCGGATATTTGTGCACACGCATAATTTTCTACTACGCGGGTAGACCAGTGAAACCTATAGAGAAATTGTTTATTCTCCATTGTTTGCCTAATTGCGTGTGCCTTGCATAATTGCGTTTAAGAACATTTTCACACACATATCGAGTACTTTGCGGTTTGCGGTTAATTAAGCTCAAAATAATTAGCGAAAATACCTCGAGTATTGGGTCGTTTGGAAAACTCGTTGCAAGATGTAGTTATAATGCATTTTTTCGTAATAGGTGCATTTGATTGTCACTTGCCAGCAGAATTTATCAAGTGGCATTAATAGCAGATGTAAATAGAGTTTATCGATGATAAATGAGGCATTGAAGAGCAAAAGTGGAACAAGTCACGAAATTCCTCTCCTCGAAGTGGCGAAGAAAACCGTAAAGGGTTATAGAGAATATTTCTCTGAAGATCGCGTTTGACGCGTTGAAAACGCCATCGTTCGTCTCCAACCCTCGCTATCGGAAGGCAGAAACGCGAGGAAGACCTTCGCGATAGATCGAGTTTGGATGGGTGCCCGTGAAAATTCGTGACTGTCGCGGAAATTTCGGTCTTTCGATTTTCAGTAGACTCGCGTCGCTCGGTGTTTATCGAAGCTGGGCCGTTTTCCGTATGCGGCTCACGAAACAACCCTTACTTCTTGCTCCCCTGCGCAAGAACGCCACCCTACGACCCTGACGCGTTGCACGTGATCTGCGAATAGCGATGGGACCAATACCCACGTCGGAACAATACGATATTCTACGTGGAACGTATTAACATCCGAGGCCAATGATTTATCGAAACTTGCGTTGTGACTAATGGATCGTATCTGTTGTAGTTTCGCCTTCGTTTTGTAATTTTCCATCAACTTACGGCTATGGGATTCTTCTTGATTGTCGTTTAAACGTTTTAACCCATTTTAACCGGGTTATTTCGTAACCGGAAACCTCTAGAAAATTAATACTTAAAGGAATTAAAGAGAAATTTTTAAAGAATTCAAACAAATTAATTGCAATTAGGTGGATTTTAAGTCTCGAGAAAAAGTATATTTTAAGAAAGATAATATGACACGTTAAGAAGTAAGAGATCAGCGAATGAAACATTATCATATCCAAAAGATTAAAATGGTAACTGGCGATTAACAAGTTAATATCAGATCAACTGTAAGCTTGTTAGCTTTTTAAATTAAGTTAAGATATTTTATCTAACAGACTGACGCTATTTCATTCTTCAATACACATTGAAGTATTTAATTTTCCAACGATTTTAGTGCCATACAAATACATTCAATTTAATAAATTCTATATTACATTGTAATTCTACGTTACATTGTATTACACAAATATTTACTACGAAGTAAATATTTTATTAAGTTCAATAAATGCATAAAATTCCAATGCATTGAACGTACACTCTATCGAAAATTATCCACGTTTAATTCACGATCGTTCATTTTATTTTGAGAACGCTCGATCGGGTCCCATCGCTAGTTGTAGCCCTGCACGAGGACGCTGAAGAAGAGAACGTGCGCAACGGAAAGGGCGGAGGGTAAAGGCGGCGCGCAGCACGTGACACACATATTGCCTACCTTTCGAGAATCTCTAGCCAAGAAACTTCTTCTTCTTCTTCGTTCGTCGTGACTCTACTGCCAGAATGATAGAAAAAATCTAATCTGCCAGATTAAATCTCTAATTCACGGCGCAGTCGATGGTCGATTTCTGTGAACGAGTGGATCCTCTTCCGAGTTAAAAGTAATAGGCTTTTTATTTCCAAAAATAAAATTATCAAGCAAACTGGCGGCTGTAGCGCTCGTTCGATATCGCGAGGAAATAGAAAAGGTGAAAAAATATTGAGATGCTTTCGTTGTATCGCGGCAATCCAAACGGTACACGACATCTTAAAAACATCCAATCGACGTTTAGTTTACGTCCATTTTAATTTTCTTCGTCTTACGACCTAATCTACATGTCTTAAGAAGAAATATCCAGTCGAAGATAAAAATAAGCGGATAGGTAGTGGAAATAAAATTTCCACGAATTTGTTCCATTGAATACAGTCTGTTTACATAAAATTGTAAATATTAATTTCAATTACTTCGTAAATAATCTGTGTGCTATGATGTACACATAAATACAACTTAAGTACATAACACCGGTACTAGTTCGATTAAACTTCATTCGCATCTACTTCCACCATGCACGTACCTGTCCATTCAATTTTGTCGTCAGCCGACTCTTTGAACATATGACAAAATGGGCTTCTTCTGCGACTTATCTCGGATATTTTTAAGTATCATCATATCGTTATAGATTTGAAACTTTCACGACGATTGGATGATATATTTCTGAATCTTCGAGTTTCCATCGCACTTGTTAGTAGTACGTTGCGGTTTGTTCCGACATTTCGTGGACGTTTCGGTTCACTTCTTTAGGACAAACCCGACGAAAATGTCATTTTAGCAGGTGAAGCCTGAATTTGGTTTCGAAATCGAAACACAAAGAAATATATATGTCGATCGAATTCCTGTTTGGTTCGGTATATTCCACATTGTTCTTCGTAGTTTGATCGGAAACGAGATTTTATAGTATCGCACGCGCTATAGAGATAAATATATACGGATAAACTGGCTTTGCGTTGCTGCGTTAACCTCGCCAGGAATATAGGAGTCTAGTTACATTTATTTGTGTTTAATTAATGTTGCCGGAACGTTGTGGTAAAAGCGGCGCCCATCTCCACAACCCATAGTAGAATTAGCAACTTTCCAGAATTTGATAATCTGATATTCTAATTTAAGCTGGAATATAAATTTCGCGATATAGCGCGCCTGTAATGAAATTCGGCCGAAACAGAGAACAGCACCAGCGAAATGATTGCGGGAAAATTATCCGAGAAAGTTTCGGCTGACTCGCTATGTCTATTGCTTGCCACGTTCTGTTCTACTTTTGCTATCCTTTTGATGTCTCTGCTATACGGTGTGAGATATAAGTCAGGCAAGTTGCTGATATACGGTAAATTAAACGAATCGATTGTTAGTTAAGAAGCGAGAATTACGTAAACGCGATGGCATTACAAAACGTTGTCGAATAAAGTTTTCCTTTCGTCAAGTATTACAACGATAGAAATATTACAGAAGAACTTTTATAATCTGTGAAAAATTGTTTGCTAATTGTTAACGCAAAATACTTGAATTTCTTGCAATTTCATTAACTAAAATAATTTACATGGAAGAAGAAATAGTAAGGGAAAAGATATCGAGCGAGCTCGGCGAATCTCTTCTCGTAATTCCAATATGAATTTAATAGAATTCAATAACGCAAATTGGACGGAAAAAAGGAAACAGAAAATTACAAATAAAATATTGCGTCAACTCAACTTTGGTTCTTATTGAGTTAAAGAGAAACTGCAAAAAGATCGAACGCCATAAGTACAGCTTCGATAAACTTTTCTGTTACCGAAAGATCGAAAGTTTTTTAACGTAAAAGTTACATAATTTGAAAAATTTCGATAGCCCATCGAGTAATTCCACGTCGATTGGATTCGCTAGGGTCGGAGATTCATTCGGCGAAGCGATAGGCAATGGCCAACTAACATTAAACAACTATTAACTCCGGTTCCGAAGTCGATCGAAACTGGTATTAAAGTCGACTCGAAAATAACATGTTCGGTAAAGTACTTCTGAAAGCAGTGTCGAGGAGAATTGTCCTATTAGGAAACTCCTCAGTAAAGCGGTACGAACTGTATTTCAATAATCGACTCTTAGGAACGTCGATATTGGCCGAAACCGCCAACATCTGCTGCTTCTGCGAAATCGTCGCTCCGACTTCCTCTCGTGTAGCGATACACGCGGATAATAGACAGGCCGATATTCAAAATAACGATACAATCGAAACAGAATTTTCGAGATTCCAATTTTCACTGACACGCTGATCTTCAGAAATTACGATCGAGTATAACATATAAATGTAATGACAAATATAAAATACAATTGTTTAGTTAAGGAAATACAGTTCGATTCGTCGATCAACGTTTGATATATTTTAACACTTCGATTCATCAATTTTATCTTCTTCTGTATTACATTTCCGTCTGATGTTCGTAATTTTTCATCAGTTATTACCTTCGTTCTCTTTATCGCTCTGTCGTTTCATGGTTTTTGTAATAATATCGCTCTACTTTCTTCTTCGTAGTTACGAACAAACCAGCGGAAAAACGACGATGGCAGTCGTGGGTGGCAATCTTTTTTACCAGACACTGCGAACTTTCTTACCAAAAAAGAAAATGTTAAAAACCGTAGGAATGATCGTAACAACCCTTTCATCTGCGTTTACCGATACCGGTGTTCGTATAAGCATCCTCACCGTGAAGAAATTAAACGGTTCTTTTAAAAATAGCGCTTACAACTTCTTTTTATTTTCGCTCTTCGATCTCGAAGGAAGAAAAGCAAACGAAAAGAGCCGATCTCCATCGAAACGTTTGGCCAAAGAGAAACGCGCGTTCGCGTTTTCCATCCGAAACGTTCCACGAAACTCGTAATGTCCGTTGGCCAGAGTTCCATCGCGCAAAGTTGGCCGGATCTCATCAGAATCGATCAGCAAATAGCACTTTCCGCGGAGAGTGGCTCGAAGGTGGATAGAATTCTCGCAGCAGGGTCAGCACGTAAAACGCGGATCCATTCTGGCATCGTGGGCCGAGGTCACGATGCGCCTGGTAGATTATGCATAACGTGCATGCATATATGCATCAGAGAAGACGCGTATCGGGTCGACAGATGCGAGCTACGGATTTTCCGATGCAACGGCCTCTGGGCCCTCGACTTCCGGCCCGACGGAAAATCGCCGACGCCAGAAGAACGTCCACGGACCTAACAAACTATACCGCGGTGGAATTTTCGGCCGAACGAAGAGAAGAGGGGCGAAAACGCGAAGAGGAACGATGCGAGCATGGTATAAAGGGGAATATGGAGTACGAGGTGGCGCCGCGCCAACCAGCTTCTCACAGCTTTTCCATCGCCATGCCCATTTCGCCTGTATTGAAGATCGTTTGATGGAGATTTCGGTTACACCGAGTTATTTCTTTGTCGTTCGATTCGAATCGTCAGATCGTTGAAGTGCTGTTCTTCGGATCGCATTATCGATAATTTCACGTCAAGATGATCAGCTTGAGACTCGTACGGAGACTTGTGGAAGAAGAGCAGTTTTTTCTTTTTTTAGAATTTGGACTAGTGTCGGTAACGTTTGAATTTTGGAAAAGTCTATTCTACGCATGTTCCTTTATCTGAGAGCGTTTGATGGAGAGAAAAGGAATTATATCGTTGTAGTACCTGATGATTGATCATTAGGTTGGATCAAATGAATTCTTCGTTAAATTAATCGTTCGATACAGATGAATTTTTATTGGAAACGTTTTCTTGCTGCACTGCCAAAATCAAATATTGTGGCGAATGATAAATTCGTATAAAAATATTTGCACGTAGATATCGATTGATTTGAAGATTGATCAGCGTTTCGTTAATGCAAAAATCAAGTAACATCAACAGGCAGGCGTTAAATTAAAAGAGAAGAAGGTCTGATTACTAAACGTAGCACGTGTTAAGTACACGACGCTTGTAGACAACATTCAAATAACGCTAAGAAGAGTAATTATCATAAATTTATGCGGCTACGTATTCAAATTAGGTATTCAAATTGGCTGCAGTAGTTAAATGCAAATTTTAGTACTTGGCGCGTATTTACTGTTACCTGAAGAGGGCTTCTGCACCCAGTTTCGTACCTTATTAACCAGCGACACCGTTTTGTATATTTAGTGTAAATTCTCCGATGTGAAAGTGCGATTTCTCTTGGTATTTCAGATCGTGCGAGAAAAATGATTTGCCAAGAAAGAATCAAAATAGCTTTAACCCGATTGATCGAAATCCATGGCAATATATGATATTCCATATTAAAAAATCGAATTATCTTCTTTAATTGATCATTGACAGTCACGTGGATCACCGTAATAAATTATTGGCTGCTCAACCGAGTCGTAAATCGAATTTTATAATATTTGCAGAAAAATTAATCAAATCCATTTTTATCGCAAAATATGGAATTACATCATAGTTACATAGCATTGCTCGATACACGTAAATGTTATATTTGCCATACTTTGTATATTTTAAATATTTCCGCATAGGATGTGCATTTTGTATATTTTTTAATTTTCTATAAACGCATCGATGTCCGCGATCTTTTCACCATTACGCTCAGCGGCTTTTAAACAAGAGTTAATGACTTTCTTGAGAAAAGATGTAAAAAATATTTGTTACCTACGTACTAGCTGTTTTCAACCGATTTCGGTGCAACGTATAATTCAGCAGCAGCAAACGATTCCCGAATCAAGAATTTTACCATCCTTTTCGAAAAGAGCCGTTAATTCTATATATCATGCCGGTTCCTAGAGGAGATTCCAGGAATGTTATACAGCGATGTATTTAATGCGAGCGCTTACTGTCAGTCGACTATTCGGCGAGAATTCCTGTTCGTAATTTCGTGCCTTATTAACCGACCGTGGTGTCTGATATATTTTATTCGAATTTTCCAGCCGGTACGCGTATAGCGTAATAAACTGACAAAGGTACGTATGATATAGCGTACAGACATTTGCGAGAATTACCAGCGGCCCGTTGTAATGTGCACAGGAATATTTCATCTTCGCCTCATCGCATCGGCCTCATCGCCGCCTGGCAAGTATTTAATTAAATAACATAGTTAGCTGGCTCTACACCGAATCGCCGGCGTATTGAAATTAAACAGCACGGATAAGCCGCGTACGAAATAATTATTTGTTTTCGCAGTTCCTTTGTTCGCCTACTATAAAAGTAGGTTAAGGAAAGTGAAGCATTTTTATCGAGATCGTAGATAATACAACGTAACCGGTTTGTGAGAAAATCTCGAAGAGAATGATTAATTTCGAATATTGAAAATCTAAAGCAAAGGAATTTAAATAGGTTTAAACTAGAAAATCTTAATTAAATTTCACATGGAATTCTGCGTACATATTATAAATTATAAGAATGGTAAATTAGCAAGAAAAAACAATTTACGAAGTTAATTACATACCGAAGCGTACGTAACAACGTGAACACGAATCTTTTACCTTTGATGAAATTTTAATTTAATTTTTATGTATTTCGTTCGTTCTTTATAGTGGACATAAAATAACGATAAAGAAATAGCCAATTCAATGAAACGTTATTCCTTTAAAACGTCATTGAGAAAAATACATATGAAAAATCTAATTACATTTAACTTCTATGATTTGCGCGGAAAACAGAATTAGCTACTGCTTAAACGATTTACTTTGTAAAAATAATATCTTTTGCCGTGCAGATAAATCGACGCAAACGAGATGTAAGCTCGTTTTAACCGAAGCGTCCAGAGGAAAAGAACTTAATTCATCGCTTGACCACCTGCAATACGTTTTCTCCTGCTTTCTCCAAGCATTATCGACGATACATTAATCGAATCGTTCAATTTTTCGTTCAAATAAATTATTTAACCAGACTGCTGTAATGAAAACTGTAATATCCAGGTATGCGTGACCTATTTACCGTTTACGAATCGCCAAACTCCGTCAATTCATCGCTTATTTTTAAAAGACCTACATCGTCCGATACGTTATTCTCGCCTTCAATTACGTTATATTAAAATACTCCTTTCTAGTCGTAAAGCGACGTTAAAATAAAAAAGATCCTTCTGTCCCGTGATCTCCACTTGTCTTCCATGCCGTGCACGATGCGCGTTTACAATATCATAGACAAAATTCGCCGTACAGATTAGAGAAACGGAACATATGCCCGATATCTCAATATCAGATTCGCATTTTGTTTCAACGAACTTTACATTCTAGTTGCAATTAATTCGATAACATTGAATCGGTGGAAGCTTGCACCGGCGCGCTCTCAAATTTCCCATGTGTTTTGCAGACGAGCGCTTCCAAATCGAAGTCGATCGATCGAATTCTGCCATCAGACAACCGACTAACGGAATTTTATTTCTACGTTGATATCGCATTAAACGCAGCTTCCTATTTATCGAATGCCTGCGTGAAAGTATCGCTGCGAACAATGTTTCGTTTTAGGCACTTGCAGCGTCTAGCCATCGAATTAGGGAAGTTCAAATATTTCCGCTTAAAACGTTCCATAATTTTCATCCCCTTGGGAAAATGCAGAAGCGTGGGCGAGTTTTAATAGGAAAAATCACTAATTACTATATCGCGGATGTTTAATACTCAATTCTCACGAAACAAGTGACTCACTTCCACAAGTTCATTTATTCTGTGAAGATCAATGATATAAATAACATAAATTCTAGGAAAAATTACAATCGCTTTTCTGTAGTTTCCAATGTATGGCGTGTCTGTACTTTCTATACGCGCATACTGATAAACAATTCAGAAATAGAACAACAGCTTCGCATTATAATATACGTCATTTTGCTCGCTGGAATTACCGATATTGCTTTTACTCGAAGACGAAAGGATTCGGAGGTGAATCTTGCACTTTAAAAATGATTCTTATAGCCAATTCACGCAACGTTACGTACGTTAAAACTTTCAACTTTGAGGATGAATATCTTCGTTTGATTCAAATTAAACTCCCTAAAAATCCAGTCACGTATACATAGTAGATGAAAAAAACGTATCGTTACAATTTCCAAAAATTTGTCAAGAGAATTGATCTACGCTACAGATGCCTTGACTTATTGGGCAAAAGCAAAATAAATTCCATCTCTGTGAGAAACATAGACGACATACCAAACAGATTGCTCGATGGGTTCATATCGAAAATGGGAGCAAAGGAAGACGAAGGTGCAAGCCAGAGAAAAAATCGGCGAGTCGTCGTCTTTCACGCGGATAGGCTGTGATCAGGAACAAAGGGAGGACCTTTTAGTCGTCAGGGACAATTCAATAAGGTCGACGGAGTGTGGATTTTTCTGATTAGTCGGCAAAGTTGGACGGCCGGTGGCGCGTGATCGTCCTGCTGAAACGATCGCCGCGGGAGCTAAGAGGCAGGTGCCTTTGTCTTATTTTAAAACTAACCTGCTCCGCTCGGCCATTCACGTCATGCCCCAGGAAATGCACTCAACACCTTCGGCACGAACACACGAAGTTTCAATCGGTGTCGAAGCGCCGCTCCGTGAGCTGCTTACCGTTTTTCCAAGCTCGTTTTTGTAACCAATGAAATCGATTCGAGGCCGCCCAATATACGCCGTATCGACGGTCATCCAATTCCTCGGATACGTTGTCTGGTCGTCGACTGAGAATCAACAGGAACCGCTGGACAGGTGTTTCTCGTACGGAAGGACAGAACGTTCTGCAACGTACAATGCGTTGATAGACACGCAGTTGAAGAACAGACACCGATCGTACGAGATACACTGGTGGCTAAAAGAAAGTTTAAATTTGATACAGTATGAACTTTAGCGACTTTTGTGTTGAAAGTTTTTTACCATTTTGATAACAGGTCATCTATTCTGTGCTATATACTACACGTATCTATTCATTGCTCTTATTAAATTTAAAATTATGGTGTCTTTATGTACTTCTTATTTCGTAAACTTTAGAGAAAATACCTCTTATAACATTCAATGGATCAAACAATTGCTACTTAGATTCTATTTTTTTATTTATATTTGAATGCTTTATGTAATCAACTCTTCGACTGTAAACGTTTTCACGATACCCTCGGAATGTAAACGCGGGTCTTTCGTGTTCGATACATTTTTCAGGTAACACTTGTTGAAAAAAGATGCAAAGACATTTATACGACAGCTTTAAGCGTTCTAAATTAAGATTATTATAAGACTTTTGCCAAATAAGTTTTCTCAAGTGGGGGAAAAAAGGTTTTCTACCTACTAACTTGCGAGAAACTCAATTCGGTCCAGGCATGAAGTATCCACCTTTTCGGTTTAAGAGCTACTTATGGTGTAACAAATAAAAAGAAAATAAAAGTACTTCTACGTTATGAAAGATGTATACGCAGGTACAGCGAACTCTAGAAAGTGTTTGGACACTTACCGAAAGAAACTTTTATGGATACATATATTGTATGTACGATATAAAACATTTTGAAATTTCATAAGCACTGTATGATCGTATCTATAAAATTCGAAACCAGTTTGAAAATGTACATATACAGAAGTTATTTATTGCATTTTTAAGAAAAGAAAATTGGACTACGTACTTTAGCAATTGACTGCGCGAACTACAAAATCTAAATATCCAAATGTCTATAAAAATTTTATAGATAAATTAATATAATCTTCACCAAGAATCTTCATTTCATGCATCTGTTTCCCTGTACGTAAAACAAACATTTCAGTATATCCAAACTCCGCATTAAATGTCAACATCATGCTGCATCCTCCATTCTACGTCTATCTACCTTAATAGAAGATGGAGTTAGAATTTCGAACTCATGGACATTCGAACAGCTGAAACATTGTTCGCGGATAATCGTACTTGCTTCCAACGGGATTTCCAACGGGATGAATCCCGCTAGGTATAATACTCATAGTTTGGTCGCAACGATGGGAACGGTTATTCCACCTCTCATTTATCAAAGTCGACGAGCAAGGACTCAGTGGACGATTCTAGATTGAGTCACGAACGGCGCCTTTTCTGAGTCGCCTATTTTCTGTCAAGAAAAAGAAGTCGACCGTGTCCTTACGAAGAGAGCACGTGACACGTGCCATTTTTATCGTTCTGACGCGTTTCCCCATTGTTTCGTACCAGCGAATCGAGGAAAACACCAAGTTCTTGCCAGTCTTCCTAACGCGTTCTTATTACGTTTTAAGAGTAGAAAAATTAGACTTTCAGTTAGTGGAACGTCATAAGTACGTGAATAATAAATAGAATGACTTTGCTTCAATCAATTCTTCGTAACATGCGTCGAACAATAATATATTTTGTCAACACTTCGACGGTCAAACTTTATTTCCATGTCAAAATATCATGCTTTTTTACAATTCCAATGTTGCATGTTCATTGCACAGGATGTACGTGTTGTATTTTTAATTGAACAATGCTTTGCATACGTCGAATCCGTAGAAGAGTATTAAGGTAAAATAGTCGAAAATTAAACGTTTTAAACGGTATTTTAACTTTAATTTTGCAGAATGTACCAATGGAAGATAAGAAAAGATGTGACGCACTTCTCTTATGTTTCTGTTTCTCCTCGTCTTTTATACAGTACGTTCTACAAGATTAAAGTTAAAATACCTTCTGAAGGTATCGGATAGAAGACAGAGAAAAATGTAACGCATTACTCTTGTCTTTTTCTTTCTCTCGCCTTTCCTACAGTAAGTTTTGCAAAATTAAAGTTCAAATATCTTCTGAACTGGTAATAGCAGTATTTTCTCTCCCATGGAAGTACAAGACGTTCCCTATACGTCATAATCGCACTTTAAAACACAACCCCATATAACTATCTTTCCAAGTAATCAATTTTCGACTGTATTACTATACAATATTTTTTCTTTCATAGAACAAGTATAGTCCTACGAAAATAATACTCTTTGAACCTCATGAACACTCATCTTCTTCCATCGACAGCTACTATATCGTATTTCTAATGTTTGCGATTTGGTTTAAGGTTTGGATTAGTTTGAGCCAAGTTTGAATTAAATTGAATTTTGATCCGTATCTTAAGGTACTCTATTCTAAATAATTACGGCTGGATGTTGCTCCATTGTATCGCTGTTAATTCTAAATTCCGATGAATACGTCAAACGCTCGCGTCTTACAGAAAATCCTGTGTTCACGTGCATCCGATTTTCATCGTTTTCAATGAGGCCCTCGATGCCCACTTGACAAATTCATCCGGTCGCATGGGATATATCCCCCATTTGCCAGTTCCCGCACGTAAGCGAAACGTCAGCTTTTCAAGTTCCTTCGAGTTGGGCGACCGCCACCTGTCCCATCCTCCTCGTTTGCTTCTTTCTTCTCCTTTGTACTCTTGTTTCCCAAGGTTGGCGATACCTTTCCGTTCCGGACTTCGCGTTCTCACCCCGTTCCAAGGACACTTTGTCGTCGTAAGCGGGTTGCGATTCTTCGTCGACGAAAGACAGAAGGAGCCTGGCGTCGCACCATT
The DNA here is from genome assembly GCF_011952255.1 of Bombus vosnesenskii. Lineage (NCBI taxonomy): Eukaryota > Metazoa > Arthropoda > Insecta > Hymenoptera > Apidae > Bombus > Bombus vosnesenskii. The sequence goes on from NW_022882962.1 coordinate 151,641, forward strand.
CGCCACATTATCCGTGTTGACGCTGCATGCGGAATGTCCGCGAGAAAATTTCAGTCCTAGAGATTGCTGCTTTCCGACGATGTTCTTGTTGAAAGCGAAACCGCTGTATTATTTATGAGCCTCTGCCACGCCACCCTGGACAATTTGCCGTTCCATGGGTGGCTGTCTGTTTTGTCTCCAGCGTTGTTTCACTCTGTATGTGCCTCTTTCTCTCTCTCTCTCTTTCTCTCTCTCTAGCCTTTTTCCTTTTTTGTCGAAAGTCCCGGGTGTGGAAACACGCGCTGTTCTTTGTTCCCGACAGAGGTTATTTTGACTTCTTTTTAAGGGTGAGATTTAGAAGAGCGTTAAGGCTTCCGCACAGTTCGTAAAGGTATTTGCAAAATAAATTAAACCTGCAGACTCATAAAAATTAATACGCAAGAAAAAAATTGAGACAAATTCCAAGAATCGTAAGAGACTTATTAAGGATTGTAGGGTGATCATTTTGTTTGGAACCTTGGAACATAGAGGATTTATAAATCTCCATCTGACGTGAATTTTGATATAATGAGATTCTAGAATTTTTCAGAAATAGATACGTTTAAAATTTTCGCAGTGAGAAGTTGTTTCACTAGGAACAGCATACTCAGGATTTGTTGTTTAAACCAAAGGAATTAAAGGGGACAAAGGTATCTCCCAATTAATTCGATTATTTTCACGATTTTATCATATTTCAAAGTATCGAAGCTACGATAATACTGTGATATTAAAGAATCTGGGATTTGTCATATCAAATGATCTTAGTCATTGAATTCGTAAATAAAAAATTTTAAGCATTTTATAACAATTAAAATATTGCAGAAAAATATTAAGTACTGAGAAGTGAAGAAGCTTCATAGTAAATTGCTGTTACGAAAATTATGTTAGGAAAATTATTTTACTCAAGCATAAAATAAGAAGAATTATCAGCATCTACTTAAAATTAATGTAACGTTGAATTGCTGCCGGCATCGAACACGACAGCTCAGTAATCTTCTACAATGTCTCATCTATCTTTGTCAATAACTTTAATTCAGTAAAATAATTTTGCTTTTTACACTGTTAGAGAATGGAGAGATATATAATTGTTAATATGTTAAATTATTTGTTTAGAGCTTCGTGAAAATGTTATAAAGTTAGATGAAAACGAAAAAGGTGCATTTATAGCTTTTGAAACACTTTACGTTTTCAGCGCAGTTAATAATTGTATCAAAGGACTCTGCAATTTCATCATCCCGACAAATTTGTCGTGTTTGATAAGTGCACTGCAATTTATTGTTAAAAATATCTTTAGATTGATCGTTATTGCTCCAAACGAATTGCTCTCGTCGTAACAACGTAGAAAGGAGAGTAACATAGCAATCAAAAGATTGAACGACGATTGCAGTTTTTGATCAATGTTTGAAAAAACATTTTATTTTAATATTTCAATATTATCAGTTATATTATTTAATATATCATTTATAAAAATATTTTTTTCGTTGTTCGATAAATCAAGTATGGTGACATACTTATATATCAAATTAATATAATTACAATTACTACATGCAATATAATTGCAATACTATAGACGTTACAATTAATAAAATAAAATATCAAAGGTACTGACTTACAAAAAAAAAAGTGTATAATATAACGTAATTAAAAATATAATGAGTTTCCCCAGAGTTAGAAATCCAATAAAAAGATTTAGAAAAAGATGAAACCGAACTCGTTCCACAATGTGGGATTTCATTCAAAAGTAAATGTTACGTGTTATAAATATGTATCGGTAAATGTAAGTACTCGTCGTTTCACCATTAATCAGATTCTATTTGAAAATGTTTTTTATTCAAAACTCAGTGAAAAAAAGTTAAATCCGAAATTAAAACATCAAAATTGTAATTCTATATTCAACTACTAAAAAAAGAATAGAACAAAAAAACCAGAAAAGCCATTAAAACGAAAGAACTTTCAGAATGGTTTTTTTTTTTAAATTCGTGACGAAGTTGTAACTAGTGATTCAGAATGTCAGAAATCGAATCGAGTGTTATCGTGATTTTGATCAAATAATTACGAGAACCATTAAAAACTTTCCGAACACTATTCGATTACACGAACGACGACCACCGTTTTAAAGCTGAAAGTTGGGCGCAAGTGGGTGAAGAATTGACCTGTATTATAGGAAACGTTAAAAGTCGATTAAATATTCTATCACATATGATAAAACATGTATAATATTTATGTGTAATTTATGTAATATAATTTATATAATTATACCGTATCGTATTTATTTATTTCAGCCTAATGGCCTAGAAATTCCACTTGGTTTTACATAGTTTGTAGACATAAAACAAAACTAAAACTAGCTTCACAGACAGCTACCATAAAATATAATTACATGAAATAAGACAAACGAATGATCGACATTACTGGTAACAGGGCATTATCGATGAGCAATTACGAGTAACGATAAAGGGGATGTAACATTTAAATGGGAACGAAAGAAGAGTATGAAAAGCGAATGCACCCGCGGTTACTTGGTAATGTAAACACGTACACCCCTTTTTCCCTGGCGTCGAAGCTGGTAGTTCAATAAAATCGTACTTCTCCCTTCTTCCTCCCTTTGGGGCTCCCTTAACGACGTGCCAGGATAGGCGAAGTCTAACTCCATGAAAAGTTATCCGCGGATTCAATATCGCTCGCCTTCGACCAAGATCCAGCTCCGGCTGAGCGCAGCTTCCTTCGAATTCTATGCAGAGTTAATTAAAAACAGGATAGGCCAAGCCTCTTTAATGTTTTAAAGTATCTCGATGACTTGGGGAATACTTGCAAGTTCGCTTGCTAAAAGATTTCCTAAACTCGGATGTACCTATTTTTGATTAATTAAGCCGCCAACAAACTTCGTTCTCCGCATTCATAGCTGTTTGCGTTACGAGCGTTCGAAGAAAAATAAAGAGTGTATCTGAATTCATTTCTTTACATTTTACTGCATTTATCATTTCCATTATATTACATTTCCAGCGACCGCTTTATTCCGCATACTTTACGCGTGTGGTAAGATACGGTTATTTGATCCACTGAAAGTTTAACGTGTTAAAATTCGATATTGAACTTTGCATAGAATAACGAAAGTTGTATATTATGAGATACTATTAGTCTTTGATATAATAACGAAAGTATGAGAAAATATCATCTACTTTAGATGACAAAATATTGAACCTTACCTAGAGAAAATATTGAAGACGAGCAAAACGACCCGTATAACCTTACGATAGAAGAAGAGAATTCCGTGATCGCTGTTAACAATAAATGATAACGTATCCATAAGAAATAAGAAACGAATAATTTAATATTAGGTTCTAGATATGTACGCAGGGTTGTCACGGAGCTTTGAAAGAGCTACAGGTACGCTACATTTGTAACTTGTTGTAAATTGTTGCTTGGACTTTTACAATAGCGATTTTAAATATTCTGGCTTAAGTTCATTTTTATCGTGGGTTGTGTCGTTGCAGATGATATAAAGATTACGTGAATCAGTAGCAAGAAAAAGTAGGATGAGTTTATCTGTCGATCATGTCTAACGAATGATCACGTTTGAGTATGTACGAGGTGGTTTGGGTAATTTAAAGAACGCGTGGAGAGTCTAATTGATACACCCGATATAGCGTTTTGTACTGTTGGGATAGCCATCTAAATAAAACGTTCATGAATGATAACTTGTCATCTGACGCAGTTCAAATTCATCAAAGGGTCGATACTCTTCTAATTTTCATTTGATATTTCCATTGCGAGTGTTCAAATACATTGAAACCCTAATAATTATTAATTAATAATTATTCCATAACAAGTATTCTAGCACTTTCGTGTATATTCACTCTTCCCAATGAACCCTAATTCGATATTCACAAGCCTCTGCTCCACTCTTTACAAGTGTCTACAAAAAATGTTCTTTGAACAACCATTCGACGTAATTTCCTTTCAGAGTACAATTTCTCGCTGTACCAATACCTTTCCCTCGGCTCTTGCGTCTGTAGACGTATCTGAAATCGGTATTTCAGCAACGTTGTCCTGCAAGAAGTCGTAGCTGGGGCTTCCAGCAGGATATTACCTTCTTCTGAGGAACGCGCTGGAACGCTCGGTATTTAGGGGCAGAATGAGAGAGGGAGAGAGAGAGGTAGAGGGAGGAGATAGGGAGAGACAGAGGTGATCGTAGACATGGGACTCGATACGCCGGGAATGGAACACACCATGGAGATTGTACTAATTAAGTCCCACCTCCCATTAATTGCCAACGTTCCTGCCTTGTCAATGCTCGCCGTTCGTCGCTATGGCTGCGGACACCGGCCGTTCATCGCTGTGGCTGCAGCCACCAGTGATGTAGTTAACAGAATTTCGATATCGACATGCTCCACTTACGTAACTACTTGCTTCTGGATGTTGGATCGCGCGAGTTGCTTCAACTTCAATACCGCTTGCACTCAGTAACAAGTCTGGTTTATCGCCCGATAAGATGTTTGCAAAGCGAGCTCGAAGCAACGAGAGATACGGTTGGATTCTGTTCAACTAGTCACAGATCTTTTCCTCTCAGCTTAAGTCTCTGATGTCGTTATGAAATTGTGCTCTCTCGTGAATTTTCCTAATTACTTTAATTGGCTTGCGTCGGATAGGAACGAAATTAAAATGAAGACTATACGAGAGAAATAGGCAGATAGGCCTGTTTTTGTTCATTTCTACGTCGTTTGATGGATACAAAGTATTTTATGTAGTTGAAGAAGAGAACAATTTGATGAATTCGAAGATATACAGATACTCTGAGAATAGACGATAGATTCACGATGTTTTGTAAGAAATAAATTATATTAGTGTTAAGTAAAGGTAATAACATTGTTACGTCTGGAGAAGAGTAAGAAATAGAAGAACTTGTACCTTGTGAACTATTTTTTAGCATCAAAATCTAATCAACTTTAATCCTCTGAAGAAGAACGAAGGTCTAGCGGAATTTTTACAAAATATCTCGTATATATGTAAATCTAAGCGTGAATTTCACGTCGTGAACGAAGATAAATTAAGTCCCGTATTTGTCCATTAGATCCATAGATCCAGGTGGGAATAGAAGCACGGTCAACGCGTATAGGTTACCGGAGTAAATAAATCTTTATTATGTCAGTGCTCTGGCCGTGTACATTGCTTGGCTTCTGGACGTGTGCATAACATTTGCAAATACACCACTAACGTTGATGAGCACTCAGGGTGTGCACTATATTAACGTGACGGGCTGAAACGTTAATCCAGATGCGTTGATAGCTCGAATTTATTAGCCAGCAAATTCATTATCAGCGAATACGCGATTTGCGGCGCGCCCCGAAAATCACAAGGGCGAAGAATCATTCCGCAATATCTATCGGTATCGTGCATAGCACCACGTTAATTATGTAGTTTAAAAGCTGTGTTTAAATCCGTTACGAGAACCATAGTTATCGAGGAATAACAAACGGTTTGTATACGGAAACTTATATTCTAAGTTTTTTAGAATTTTGCGTTTGGATATTTTCTTTTCAATTCGATACTTTAATCCACTACACGTGAAAATAAATTCTTAATCAAACATAACAGTACTGAGTAATTAAGTTAATTAAAAACAATAAAGTTTTTTTACGATATAAGACATTATGATATAAATATAAAATACTTGAGAAGGGTTTTCAGATTTTCAATAAATCGATCATTGTGTTACAACAAATAAATCGTAGCTTATTATGCAAATGATATATGACGAGATAATGAAACTTGGTAAAGAGGTAGGTAGATACAAATTATTTGTTTCATATTTAGAAACGTTTTATTTATCTACTATTTATTTACGTCTTGGTTTATTCGTCACTTTTTTTACATCTTAACTTTCTATTGATTTGGAATACCATCGAAGAGTTAAAGTTAATTTCCATTTTATTCTCAACGCGAGAATTGATTGTAATTTTAACAAATAAATAAAAAAAAAAATTTCCATTTCGCCGTAACAGTTAAGTTCTTCAAAGCATTTCCACGTCTGAAAACGTCTCCAACTATAGTAATTATTCATCGTTTAACGTAATCCCAGAGCAACGAAAAGTAGTAGATCAAAATCAGCGATACAGGGCGATTTAAACCCAACGCGGCCATTGACAATCATCAAACACCTCCGTGTAACACCAATAACGAAAGCCATACATCACGATTGCCACGGTTGGTCCTTCGATCCTTGCTGTCCTCGTCTTTCGCGTTAGTATCCCTCACGAACGCGCTCACATAGAAACTATTCGGCTAAATTCTGTTCAGGGAACCGAGATAAAAGCGAGGAGGAATGACGTCGTTCCATCGACTAGAAAATCGAGCTTTACAGGGACGAAGGTGGAGTACAGGTGGATTATTCCTATCAGGAAGTTCGTTACAGACTGATACGACGGTGAATCCTTTTTCACGCTGTTCTGCTAATTGAACCAGTTTGGTAAGGTGTCTCGTTCGAGACTTTAGTAGTCCGGCACCGTTGCACGAACGTGTAACGGTTGAACTGGCCGCTATTCCAATCGTCATAAATTGTCGTACCGAACGTGACGATCGTACCGAGTAGCCAATAGATGCGCTCGCCTGTCATTTGACCCCCGGTACCTTCTATTGGCGTCGCATGGCCAACAACCCTCTACGGAGGCCTTTGACTACCGATTCACCTACGCCAATGCATCTATCCGCCCGAAATGATCGAATTTCTACAGCACATTTCACGTTAAGTGTCTTCCCCTTTTATTACGTTCCTTTCGTTTCAACATTTATGTATGTGTGTGTGTGTGTGTGTGTTCGGGGTACATATTTCTTTTTGCAAAAAAAGTAGCGGAGGTTGATTCGGTACATTTAGTACGTTAACGTTAGTACAGTGGTGGCTGTAGACAGTATAACATCCAGGTATATTAAATTTCGTATTATTTAGCGATATTTTCTGATGACTACATGCGATCTACGTACATTCCTTAGATATTAAATATTATAGTAAAAGTTAGCTGTATGAATTTTGATGACACATTAAGACGCGCATTGTTAAAGTGTAACAATTTTCACGTTTATTAAGAAAAAGGAAGTAAGAGGATATATTACAGTGTTACAGAAATTTATATTTAATCTACTTTTTTTCAAATTTGAATAAGTCGTAGCCTACATTGTTATATTAATTTGGTTTGTATTAGGTGAAAAAGATCTTTCTCAAAACAACCAAGTCACTGCTGAATAAAATCTTCGATCGAAAATTTATTACACGATCGTTCTTTCTTTATTTATTTGTTTATTTTTCTTTTTTCTAATTTTCTAGATATACAAAGCCGATTGGATTTGGATTGAAATACTCAGGTTTACAAGATCACCGTATAGATTGATCTCCGCGTTCCTTTTGAAAAAGCAGAATAATGCTCATTCCACACTGACGCTTAGTAACATAATCGGTACCGGGTGTAACGCGTACAACAAATAGACAAAACGTGGCGACCCGTCAATTAGGAAAACGGCCATTAATGCAAATGCCAACATTAGCCAATAATACGAGAACTAATATTATTATTTTACGGGAATAATATCAGTATAATTCATTCGGCTTAATCAAGAACATTACCGCCACTGTGTGGACAGAGCTATTTTCCGTGGACAAATTTAATGCCGGCTCGTTATGGCCTCTGCTCACCTGGTCCTCCGTGTTTCGTCTCCCTTTTCACCCTTGGTTCTCTCCCTTTCCAGCCAACGAATTGTCTGCGAAATCGAACGGCACGCGTATTCGGGCTGCGGAATTCGACGCACGTGTTCCGCGACCAAACGCTAATCGTTTAAAGTCATGAGTCAATAATTGAGTTATTACTTGCTATGGAATTTGCTGTCGACTGGCTGGCGGAAATGAATTTTCTCTTCTTCCGTGACGGGAAACGAAAGATAAACGGATTGAAATCGAGCGAGAAGAAAGAAAAAGTACCTATACGAGGGAATCACGGAGGGAAAAATACACTTTTTGTTGATTTTTTCATTTTAATCTCGCTTTATGATTAATCCATCGTAAACTTTTCGACAAGGTTTATAGCGGTTACAAAATGTCAAACATTATGTTTATCATCCAAGCAGCTATGTTTATCGTCAACTCGTTTGTCAGCCATCAACGTATAAATAAAGTAGAGAGCGTTTTTTTAGATTGATAGAAGCTGAATAATTCTAGCAATGGTGTTTAAAATACTACAATACTTCGACGACTGTCGTGTATTTAATTTTAATATATCATTGATAAGATACGAAATAAAAAATTAATATTTCATAGGATGCATCCTATCTGTTGACTCCGCAAGGAAACAGTAAGAATTGCTTCTGACCATTTGCTTGCCATTAATTTATATACCTTATCGATATTCGTGTATCATTGATATAAATCGAATATAAAGCGTGTAGATATTTACGAACAACACGGTGTATCTTCAGCAGAAATTTCGATATTTCGATTCGAATTACGAAGTTTCGTCGAACACCTCTTTCCGCAAAGCCCGTGCTATTTTACGCGGCGATAGAATAGCCGAAAGCCCAAGCACAGTTCCTTGGCCGCTACAGTCCATTTCCCATTCAAGGCAATCGTTAATCCCATGGCACCGCAGAATTATTTGCCACAATGGAAGCAAGCCGCGACAGGATCTGGGCGCTTGCGCGAGCGAACAAGCGAGCAAGCGAGCGACCGATTCAAATCGCGACAATGACGGCAATGCAAATCCGGCCGTGCCTGCATCCTGAATAGTCGAGGCTTCCACGCATAGCTGGGATCACATCCACCTCCAACCCCATGGTTTCTGCTCCGTAGACTGTCAGTTATTTATTAGGGTGAACATTCATAGCAGCGGTGCTGTCTCAACCTCATAAATCGAGCGTTCAGCGCACTTTTATTCCTCGTCTATCGTCCCATTTTCGGTGTTCCTGGCATTAGTTTCGTCGCGTTGTTGACGAGACGTGTACAACCAGCTGACAAAATTGACTAGCGATCGTTACAGAGGCTCGCGTTGTGATGTCCACGGATGGTTGGCAGATACAACGGAATACAGCGAGACTGAGACATCTGAGCTTCAACATCTTAAAAAGTAAAGTCGAAGTTTGCACAGAAAAGTCAAATTATATATTATGAGACGCCATCGGTCTATGATAATCATACGACACTTTCGTTATTACGAAAATGATAAACATGATCGTTATGAATAACGAAAGCGATAAGTTGACAAACCGAGTAAAACTAATTTTTGTTTGATAAACTCTTTATGTTCAAATTCTTCCATTTTTGAATCACAAAGACAAGACTACACACACTGACAGACACATTTGCTCGCAGACACTTTCATCAGAAATGTTAATGCCAATTAGATAGAACACGTGTCTGCGGACAATTGCGTGTCAATGTAGACTTAGCTTATGTCGAATGAAGAAGGTTCTTCTAAACTAATAGACGGTTTACTGCCGCCGGCTTATTGCAGGTAAATACACTTAAAATAAATAAAATTCTTCGACTCATAATCTCATCACATAGATAGAAATAATCTCACAGTTGTGGTAAGCACAATCGCCTTTGCAGATATATTCGCCGTCTAATACTACTAATATATCTTTCATAGCTGTTACTTAAAAATTTGAAGAATGCGCAGGAAACATAAAGGCGAGAAGAGCAGTTAAATCCTTAAATGCGTCTCTATGATCTAATTATTAAAAAATTAACAAATATCCGTGTACTATTTTAAAATAAAACGTTTTTCTATTCCTTTACAAAATGTAGATACTTATTATCACTATAATAATACTGTTGCTCGTAAAGATATAAACACTCGATGATTTGCTAATTTCTTATAATACAAAAAGACACCTATATAACAAAACATTTCTAAATACAAACCTATCGCATTAAAAATTAAAATCGTCTAAAATATTCATATTGTTCGATACAACAACATAATTCTTTGAGACAAATATTAAACGTATCAATTATTAATTACATGTATTTAACGTAAATATATATAAGAAAGAAGATATATATAAGATATATATAAGTAAGAATAAATAATAGAATTTTTTCAACGTGTATATAAACGACTATCTATCAATAATAATTAATGACGTATTGTCATCCATCTGCTAAAATTATTTATCACTTTTCTATCCCCCTTTTACAAAACTCACAATCAAAAGGATCATAGCTAGCTTCGTCGTTTAAAAGCTTGCTCTCAGGAAAATCGCATTACTCATGACTTAATACAAATCCCTAAGTACATATACATCGAAGTCCGATTACGTCACAGAAGCTCACTGACGTCATGTTCTCTAACCCCCTCTTTCGTAATCACAATCTTCGCAATCATTATACTCCGCAAGAATGGAAGAACGCGCGTTTTACTCTCCTGTTTCAACAACTTCGTGGATTACTGCGCACAATAGATCCCTAGATCTGTCGCAGAATTCGTAAATCGTCCTGGAACCGATTGTAATTGGCTGCAACTTCGGTCGCCGGCCCGGAACGCAAATAGACTCTGTAACCGGAGAACTCATTTATGGAAATATGCTGGTGACCATGCGTCCTATTTTTGACTTCACCACCGGACGAACATCTCCTTCCAGGCTCTCCCTTCCCTTTCTACCGTTTTCACCCCTTCCATCCTCCTTGTCCGTGCATTCTTCTCTCTGTAATAAAATTAGCCACAGTTTAATATATTCATAAACGAACGTGTTTTTTTTTTATCCAGCTTCGAGGTATTACATAAACTCAAGAATACTTGAGAATGGCATCAAGATCTCTATATAACGATCTAGCTATAAAATTCTATATTTCACTTTAAACGTGTTTATTTAACTGTTTAGTGATTATTTGAAAATCGCGTTGTTGCTTCTGTTATTCGTCATGTAAATGTAAAGATTACATTCAACGATTTTATAGCTAGGAAATGTTAAGTTTAGAAATGTTTCACGTGCTATACTTACATACGCTATTAGTGATGTTTACTGTCGGTACACGATGCACAGAATCGAGATAAAAAAAGGATTAGCTGAACACCAGAGCACTTTTTCCCCGGTTTTTACTGGTCGAACGGTGCATCATCGTCATCTGCAAGAAGAAAATCTCTAGTTTATGAATCGTGGCTCGGCGGGGGAGACAAACGGGCCCTGGGAACGCCTTGAAATATTTTGCCGATTTAAATAAAGCTGGCGACCACATGGTAGTCACGACGGAACCGTAAATAGAAAACACGGGAGAGGCCACATGGACCTGGAAAGATGCTCGAGTCACGTTACGGTATACGTGGAACTGCCTCTATTTCTGGCGTCTAGATACCAGTACCGGACTATAGCTGTTTAATATCTTTTTCCATTACGATGACCGCGCCAAACGTGGAAACTTTGCGTAACGTTGCATCGCGCACTCTCGAGACTTTCGACTGCTCTCCGTTGATTTTCTATGGAAACAAGAATCGTCGGCAAAAATCGTTTCTAAAGCGTATCAGAATGCACCGGTCGTTTTCCATGATTTCATCGAGCGTAACAAAATCTTGCTGTCTTCAGCCTGCAGAAACATGTGGTCAACTGTTTGATCAGCTGTTGAGCATGTCTCGCGGAGAACACCGGGTCCCACGACGTGTTTCCGGTTCGATGATACACCTGGGCGCAGCTCCATACTTCTTTACATTCCATACGTCACATTCACTATGGGAAGTAAGGAAGCACGGAACGGCATCGCCCGGTTCGAACGAAAAAATCGTTCGAGAAAATCGTTGTTCTGTTGGTTCGAGCCGATCGATCGTTCGATCGATGAAAATTGGAAACCCACTTCTCAACGACGAAGACTGGACGATCCTGTCGCCGTGACGGTACGCGTTTCATCTTCTAATCGGACGATTACGTAATCCACTGGTTTCGACACGGTCGAAATCCGCGCGTTCACGGGGTTGGACCCTGAAAACCGATACGTTTCACCGATCGGCGAGATACCTGATTGCTCGCACTTCCTGTTCGATTCGATTGCGGATCGGAACGGTTCCGGCCGGTAGCGTCGTCCATGTTGGACTTACGAGACAGACCGAGTCCTTCGAGAGGTCGAGGATATTCTCTGGTCGCGAGTGTTAGAGCAGCTCGAGTCAAGAACTTCTAGCGAATCCTCCTGACTGGTTGACTGCTTCAGACTGAATGCTGCCAAAGCTTTGGGCACGGTTGCTTCAACGAGCCCTCTAAAAATGGCCGCACAGATCCCATTGGCCTCTCCATGTCGTGGCCGACACCCCCCGGCACATGTAAGCTTACACTTCAGACTACCACGAGGCTTGCTTGCTCCCTCGTAGCGCATCGCGCCAAATTTGTCTTTACCCGAAAATAGTCAGTCCCACGGCTGCCACCACATGGCGACTATTCCTGGTCCAGACTCGAGTGATAACTTACCCAGGCCTCTGTCTCGTTCCTCGTGCTCTCCTCCGTCTCCCCTTGCCCGTTCAGCTTCGTTCTGCCTCTATCGTCTCCTTCTTCTTCTTCTTCTTCTTCTTCTTCTTCTTCTGCTTTTCTTCGTGTTCTTTTCTTCTTACGGATCGCGATGCCGTACAAAGACGTATATACGCATACAGTTGCTCGCCCCTTCAGCTGTCACGGTGTCGTTAAACAGGGAATCCGAGGAGGACTCGATAGGATGACACGTTCAACCCTTTGGATATCGTAGCTTCGAGCTTCTACGCGTGAAATTTATGTTTACCTCGGAACTTGTACCCGATCGAGGAAACCTTTTGTTTCGACGAACAGAACGATCCAACTTCCCGATCCTCTCGCCTGCCATTCTTAGCAACAAAATAACTAGTGCGAGCGGATGCTACGTGATTCGGTCTTTCTTGCGCTCGCGGTTAGGTGATGGACCGCTATGGCCTCGCATGTGACAGGAATGGCGTCTGAGAAAAAGAAATCTGTTATGTTCTTTAGGCAAAGGAAAGGTATGTTAATTTGTTTGTCGTTTGTTAGAATACTTTTTAGTAAAATATAGTAGCTCGATGTGACTAAAATATATGTTAAATATCAATGCAAAATTACTTGAAATAAGTAAGACATAATATAAAGCAGAGATATGAAGGGAAACTTAAATATAAAATTGTTTTTAAATTTCATTTGATTGGACCGGCTGATTGTGACTAAAAATTAATTAGACGTTAATATAAAAGTGCTTATACGTATACAGTAAGAATTAATTGACAGATTTCGTTATAACTTATTAGTAAGTACTATGAGACGTAATTAACATTACTTAATCTTCATTTCCATTAATTTTTTACAGTAATGTATCCGCTTATCACATCCTTCCAAACATTTATTAAATATAGACGTATAATCTAGCTTCATTCTACAAAATTAATTTCGTCACATTGTATTATTTTGAACATTGATTACACAAACTGAGTCAGATGGATAATGGTGAATACACTTACTCTGTCCTTCTTCTTATTTGACATTATTTATGTAGAATGATATTTTGAGTCAAATATTTGGCAACCACGTCTGGCGGAAGAACGAAACTCCTTTGCATTCCAGGCTTATCATATCATCTGCAATTTCATACGCAAAATAACGTAAGAAATAAATACTTCGTATCGGAAACGCAGCAAAATGTTTAAGATGAAAGGATAATAATTTCCTAAATTTTTCATTCTGAATTTCGTATCATTTTATTATACTATCAAAGGATTAAAAAATTATGTCAAACATAACGTTATGTATTCTTGTCGTATTTTAGAAATATATAATAAAAATATCTCTATAATCTTCTTTTAACATATAATACAGAATGTTCTTACCTATTTTCTTCAAGTATAAGAATATTTTTCCAATACGTCGATATTATTTCATCTCTGCTCAAACAACATAAGCAATATGTTTATATATAAATCGTTTGCTTCTAAATATTTTAACGTTATCGTCATGGAAGACACGTTGCTACAACAAACTGAAAAGTTATGACCATACATATCTATGGTTATAGTACAAAACTTCGTCCTATGAAAACAAAAGAACATGAGAAAAATGGTCAGAACTATATCAAAATAATTAAGCCACATGTGCCCGAACTTTTCGGTAATAATTTGTATACTATTCTCATTTTCATTTTTATTTATATCTTATATATTGCGGCAGCACATAAACGTAGAAGAAGTCAACAAAAAATTGGAATCTGGGAGAGACCCACGTTATTGTGTCTTTAAATCCTAACGATTGTTTTGGCTTACAATGTCTAGAGGTAAACGAACTCGGGACAGATTGTTATGGTCGTTATTTGTAATCTTCAGCCGGAGTTACATAAGAACTTTAGCTTTTAACTTTTTGTTGCAACGTCGTTCGATATAAATGTATGAACGTGCTCCCTAGGACAGTTTAATTGTTATCCTTTGTGCGATCGGCATAATAAAATTGAGCGAGCGATGATTATAACTAGCGTATACTATCTCTTGTATTGATACGAATTTTAATACAACTGACTATTACAAATTCATCCACTCGTTTCTTACCAAACAATCTACACGTTCAATCCACCTCAATATGTATTTCGAGTTCATTAATTTTTGCATTATCGTTTACCAGTTCTCACAAAATATCCATTTCGCTTGCACTAAATTATGAAATGAACGCAGTGTCCTATTGTAATTACCGTAGTATCGTATTATGAAGTCATCGTATTATTATAACTCCAAAGTTCGTTATTAACAAACGATATTCATTTTACAAATTGAGAATCCGATCAATATTTTAATTCGATACAGAAAAAGAATAAGAAATTGTATGAAACATTTGGAAATAATTTTCTTATTAAATCTTGTTAATTTCTCTAATAAAAAACGAATTATTATATCGGATACAATACAACCGATAACAATAAAGAAATTAGTGAAAGCATTTTAGATGAGAAATTGATGGCGTGAAACTTTCATGGTGTCGATTCCAATCTAGAAGCTTAATAATCGTTCACGTCGTAAATTCAGAACGACTAAGATTTATACTAACAGTGAAAAATTAAAGGAAGACCGATGCATAAATGGCCAACAGACCGCGACGCAGTAAAAGTGTCAAAAGATCCTATTAATCCTTAATGCCTTTTATACGCGACATTTTTTAAAGAAATTTCGCCTCGTAAACAAGCCGTGCAACATACTTCCTCAAAATAACTAAATTGAGCCCATTAAACTCCCTTGAACTATGGCTTTACGGAGCGTGTCGCGAGCACCTAATGAAATGTATACCTCAAACCGATAATAAAATAGCAGTGAAGCTTTGCCATTCTTCAAAGTTCCCTGTTACCGTTAAAAAAAGAAAAAAGAATTTCCACTGTATTTCGTTGCGAAATGATGTTAATTGTTCGATAAATCACATATACATTGTTAGACACCACCTTATTATGGAAAGTTGCAGCAATGAATAAATTCACAGTGTCACGAGCAATTTCCCGTGCATTCCCCATTTTGCTTTAGATACGAACGTACAGCTACAACTCCGGTTATACGTACTAGAACGCTTATGAAAGCCTGAATAAATTTAAAAAATTAGTAAGAAATTATCAGAATTAACATTTGTTATCTAACATGAAATAATGGTATAGCAATAATCTCGTCAATTTTTTTTTTTATATAATAGAATTAATTTTTCTCTTGTTTATACGTATATGACGTATTCTTCGATCATTTTCTATTTTGATCGGTTCTGACGTACATTTTATTAGCGTCTTTGTATTCGACTTCATGCACAATTTTGCAAAGTAAATTCAGATTTTGAGTAGATCGCCAGGAATTTCTATCTAATTCGTGTTACATTTTTTCAATAGGTTTCAAGTAAGAGAATTGTAGAAAAAAGGCAATGTAATTATTACAATTTACTATGTTAGTGTGATTCCTGCAAATATTTTTCATTTTTTTATTGGTAATATATACATAATCTCTTGGTAGATATATTCTTAAAGTTTTATTATACGTTGGTAATAATATACGTTTGTCGATTTCGATCAAGATCATAAATTATACAAATTTTCTCGATTAAAATCTCAGTATCCGTATTGCAGTAACGAATCTCGATCGGTAGCTCCGTTAAAGACTTATATTCGAATTGCAAGCTGGCTAGCGAGATCGCTTGTCGCAAGTATTATTTATAGAAAGTTATTTGCAGCAATAACGGTGTTGGCAAACGTCCAGCACTTCTACAATGTGATGTTATAGTAGCAATTAATCGCAGTTTTATTTGATAGTGTCGCGAACTCGTCTCTGATATCCATAGTTTGATTGTATTTTGTAGATCTGCGGATGTTTAAATGTTCTTAGAAATGAGAGAAGTTTTTAAAACAAAGGAAACATTTGATTCGATGAATTTATGGATTGATTTCCTTCAGAGAAATTGATCGCAGCTTGCAGTCTTTATATAGATGCAATATTTGTTTTTATAAATTGTTACATCTATCTAGTGCAACAGTATGTTTCAAAAAATACATTGGATATAAATGATATATTGCAAAATGATATATTATGAAATTACATGAATAAGTATATAGTATAAGTACTATGAAGATAATTATTTGATAAATTGCTGTTATGAAAATGGTCAGTATATAATATTCAAAATATAATTTAGAGTACTTATTTGACGATACAGATTTTCGTCGTCTTGTATTTCTTGGCAATATTCTAAACAAAATTTACATATTCTTAGAAAGATATAATCTTTTAATGTGTAAGATGTTTGTGTTATCTAATGTACATAAATATCAAAAGTACATAGAGTGCTTTGTAAACGAAGTAGATAATGTTACCGTATCAATCTTGCTTAAGGCAACTTTTACATTCGACATATGAGTAGCACGAACAAATGTGCTTATAAGAACGTACAGTCAATATGTTATCATGTTAGAAACTAACCGATACAACTACAACTTTACATAATTGGGAAACTTGCGTCATCGATCAGCTTACTCCAACATTTTAATAAAATTACTGTATATATAGATAGCGTCAAGTTAAAGATCATGTAATAATATAATATAATATAATATATTCGCGATACTAACTAAACAGAAATTTGTTCCGAGTAAGAATCTGTTTTATAGATAAAGTTGCAAAATTACTTCAACTTCTATCCCCTAGAAAAAAGAAACAGAACATTATAAGAAACGTTGTTGATTTTAGTTTTCAAAATTGTTCAAATATGAAATGTCCAGGATCCTCTTGCACATATCAACTAACATCATTACTGAAATTTTACAGGTGATAAATCAAGGCTATTAACATTAATAAGTTTGGTAATGAAACGAATGAGATTTTACAAGTAAATTTGACAAATTACAAGTCATTTGATTATCACGATTATTTAACACAAAATTGCAAAATTGTGGAAATGATGTCTATAACTTACGATTATTGCTAACTCGTCAATTCACTGACATTATTTGTTGGTAACTTTCTATACAGAAGTATCATGAAACGAAAGATTAAAGAGCGTCGTTTCGTCGCCATCGGTGAACCACGATGCCACATTTTTTTAGTGATTAAAATAATCACAAACATCAATGATCGAAATAAGATAAATTTCATGAACTAAAAAATTGCCAACGATATGGCTAACTTAGATAACGTCGCAAATACAATATACTAGTCTGGAAAAATTAAACCTTATAAGTTATAATGTAGTATATCCCAATTTATTGCTGCTGTCAGAGCGAAATATATAAAATTCACGCGGCAGTCAACACGTTTACGGCTTTCCTGAATGTCGATTAACCCTTCTCGAGAAACGATGCTCCTGCTTTTCATTCTCCGCGAGTTCTCCAGGCTGAGTGTTATGAACACGTTGTGCAATGTTGATGAAAAGCGGTTCGGATACATCTCGACGAGTATCGTTCCGTTCTTCGCCGCTACGAACAGAGGAGAAATCCTTCAGGCCGCGTCGCGACGTCTCCTCCAGATCTAAAATTACTAGCAGCCGAAGACGATGCATTCGCGGTCCGGTGAGCCGTGCGAAAACGAGCCACTACAGGCTTACGCCCTAATACAGCCCCTATTTTTGGACGTCGCGCTGACGCCACGACGGAGACAACTCTTCGCAAAAGAAAATCGACGTTCATCCCCCCTCCCTGCAAACCTCTCTGCGTTTCTTCTCCTCTACACTTCTCCTCTATTTCTCAATTCGTTTTTCTTTCTTGCGCTAACAACACGTCGAGGAAACGTTATTATTACTTTTTCTTATTGCTCATCACGCTGCTAAACTTTAACTTCGATCCATCCTTCTCAGGGAGGGAGGGGGCGAGACGGGGTGGAACTGCGTTGCAGAAGCAGAATATTTTCATGGCTGGTTTTGGAGACCCGAAATTAATCGGACCAGAAGAATCGAACGCTGATCGTTTAATCCTTTACACCGCGGAACTTTTCATTGTACGGAACGATCAGCAGCTTTTATAGTGAAACTTTTTGAAACTATGGATTGCGTTCGGAAATAAGAGTTATAGGTGTGGATTCATTTATGTAGTATGTAGGTTTATTTATTTGTTGGTATAAGTTCGTTCGCCTCTTGGTGTACACGATTAGAAAACAGTATGAAAACAATTGAAGAAATTTTGTCCGCGCGATTGTACAAAAGTATTATTTTGAGTAGAATATAAAAAATGTTATGGAAGTTCTGAGACTATATTGTAGAAATATCGAATTGATGGGAAAAAGCGTGATTTAAATATACACTCAGAGAGATCTTTCCTTTTACATATGTAGCAGTTTACTTTAAATTTATTATGTGTGTTTTACGTTTATAGGTAATAATTATCAATTTATTAAATTTCTTTCTTTTCGCGTTATTTTTCAAAATCGTGACAATAACGTTTCGTCCCGTAAGATATTAAAAGGTCTTTCTACCATTTCCCCGATATTATGCAATTCAGTGATTAAGATTCTCCTCTTCAAAATGTATTCAAATCTCTCTAATGTATTCGCTACGTTACAGTAATAACAGTGAAGAAAATTAAATGAATAATTTGTAGCGTGTTATTTATGCATGACAAATTTACGAGCTAGTTGAATACAAACAAATAAAAATCTTATAAATCCATATGTAAATAGAATTAACGAGAACATGTCACTGAAAACATTATCGTCTGTGTACAATTAGATCGTTCAATTATTTCATAGATAGTTATAAAAACAATGAAATAAAACAGTGATAGCGTAGTTCAATATTTATGTATTTCTTTAATTAAGACGGCAAATATTAAACTTTCTTAAGGAAGTATATACTGTCATAGGAGATAATAAGATAAAAAATTTTAAACATTTCTGTCGCCTGCAAACAGGAATTAAATATATAATCTTGAAAAGAGTTGATGAGCTACTTTAAGTTTGGCAAAGGATAATTAAATTCTAAGATGATTACGTATAATAGGTGTAGAATTTTATAAAAATTTATTTAATAATTCAGAGGATATTAAACTTTGGAAATGTAATTTACTAAGAATTTTAGATCGTTATTTTTCCAATATTTAACGTATTCGAAATATTTCAAGAAGATTTCTTGTTCCGTCAATATTGAAAGATATTAGATACAAAGAAAGAGAGAGGACAGGTAACCGGCAAAGGAACGAACGTTTCAAGAAAAGCAAGCACACCTTCTTTCATCCGCAAACAGATCGTTTCATTAACAAATCAGAGGTTGTCCGGCACGTTTCATTAAAAGCACTCGAAAGCATTCCACGGTGATTTTCTAGTTATAGGAACACAGACAAACTCTTGCCGCTCGATGTGTATCGGGTTACGAGTTCGTTGTTGAAAATAGCCCTTACCCCGTGGTACTAACGGTAAAGACTTAAAGTAATCTCCGGCCAAGATACGAGACCGGAATTCGTTTTCAGAGCAGTTTTTAGGCGTCCTGATGAAAGAAAACCGCGGTGTAACGTGGCACAGGGCTAACGAAAAGAAGAAAAAAAAGGCGAGGAAGAAAAATGGAAAAAGAACGAAGAAAAGAAAAAAGAGGGAAGAAGATGGGTAGCTATCAGAAAAGAAACAGGAAGAAGAGACGGAGGAAGAGAAAGACGGATTGCGAACTGGTGGTTCTTGCAGCGGCTAATTATCATCGTTAATTTCGCCTGGAAGATAGAAAGTCGTCTAGACTCTAAAGTGGAACAGTTTTTCAGGTTTTGCTTTGGCCATCTTCCTCCCTCTTCCTTTTCGAGCCTTCGCGTTAACATGAAAAAAAAAGTCGTTTGCTCGCTCGAAAGGAAGGCTTTTAAGCGGCTTAAGGATATTTGGCAAACCGGACGAATGTTTCTTTTATGTGTCTCCTTTGAAACATGTTTCCACCACTTCGCGTTCTTTCTCAACCCCCCGCCTCTCTTTCTTCACCGTCTTTCGTTCTCCTCCAGAGATAACGAATTATAATTGCTTTTCTAACGCAACCATCTGAGAAATTGTAGGAGCAAGGAAGTCTTCGCTTACCAGAAGCTTCCTCAAATTTTCGCAAGGTTTGTAACAGTAGAATACTTGTTCCTTTGATCTAAACATTCTAATTATATATACGTTGCATTGGCTGAATGCTTTCTTTCAGAAAAATGCATTATTAAAATGCAGACCAGACGCATGTTCAATTATTAGGACATTTTATAAAATAGTTCGGTAATGATACCTAGAAATTATCTTTTGTAAATTTCGAATTGCACTAGATGAATATTTTACAAAAGTACGTCTACTTTGTTGTAAAGTTTATTATAGCGTCTGTCAACCTCGAAGCTTTGTATCCATTTTGCGTTGCTTGCATAAAAGCAAATGTTATATTAGTAATAGTTAATTAACGATTAATACTAACTTCTGCTACAGTATAACGTAAACAAATGTAGTGTCTTACATAAAATATAAGAAACATTATGTCTAAGAGGTGAACAACCCGAATGACACGAGTTAGTTCGTCTGAACAGGTTAAAGGCGGAAGGATAGTAACGGGAGAAGGTGTCAGAGGTGTAGAAAAAAGTTGGTGAAACAACGAGTCGAAAGGAAAATATAAAAGAGGCCGAAAGAAGCCACTCGTCGAGCCCCTAAGAAAGTGGCGGAATTCCCAGTTACGCCCCTACGGCTAGCTGAAACGCGTCGCTTTTTGTTCCATGACAGATCCATGGAACTTTACATCAAACATATCTCTTTCACTGGCAAACACGTACTACAAAGGGTTAATGTTGTTTGTCTCACAACTACTGAAAGGATCACGGGAAGGATCCATTAGAACAATGATTCTCGATTTTTTATCCCTGGAAATGAGCATAAAAACGAAGTACGAAGTGTTGTGTATTGTCTTTACAAAAATGCAAATTTTCCAGTATCCGTCAATTGAAACGTTATTTGCTTCGCAAACTCTTTTTCCCAAAACTTCATCGTTTTACGATAATTTATTTATGATGGGAGATCGATGTCAGTTTTTGTCATACAATTAATCTAAGATTAATCTCAATTTCATTACAAAAAGTATCATTAAATGGTAACCACAATTGTTCGAATTGTAATATTTTGTATTCCTGATTATAGATACAAATTATTCATAGTACATATAATAACGAAAGAAAATTAAATATACTGAAATTGAATATCGCATCTGAAGCTTTTTTCATCATCTACGTGTGATTCATTGATAGCAGTCGACTGTCAAAAACCTCAGAAAATATCTTTCAGATACGATTCTTCCGCAACGCCGACCAAATCTATTTAGAAATCAAAGGCAGTGCATCGATACAAATAATTTCACGGCTGATAATACAATGGAACAAAAAGCTTCTGTTTCCATCTCTGTTGCGCTCGTTTGAACACGAGCTGATATATAATCAGAATACACGTTTCTACATGCAACGGGACAAATTACACGTGCAACGATTCGTTTTGCCGTTTTCGATAAACAAACGAAAGCCAGTTGAATGGTTTCGGGCAACCGCGACAAATCGAAGCGTGTCGCCTCGCTCTTTGACCGATTTGCCTGGACCGTAATTTTATGAATGGTCGTTGGCACGCGTCGAGCAAAAGCGCAGCCGCGATGAAATCACGTTACGTGAATTTCGGCAACTGAAATATGCAACGAAACACGACATTCGCTTCGTTTCTGCCACGATTCGCCTAAAATGGGAGCTTCCAAGAACGCGACTTCAAACAAGCTGGAAAATATTCGTTACAGCCTCCGAAGTCGCGTTGCAAAGCTCGATCATAATTTCAATTACTCGAATATCTTGAGGTTGCTAAGTCGGTTCATGTCAAGTATCGTTCGATACAATGAAACTTTAATTACATGTAGCTTTTTAAAAAATATCGTATATTTAAGCCTCGTGAGTTCTTCGGGCCACTCTCAACCAAATCGTACGTTTCTATCGTTAGAAAATTTCTTAAATTCGAGGGAAATAAAATAGAATTTCGAGGATAGGAGTTAATCGAAATAATTGCCATATGATTTCATTCATTATCAATTTTAAAATTGAAAAAGCCTTCGTATGAATTTTTCTTTTCAATTCTTTGTAATTTCTTCCTCTATGAATCTCTTTAAAATAATTGATGTAGCAAAAGACTGCTTTCTCAAATGCTAAATTTATCTCTCCGGACGTAATTTCGGCAATTTTCCCAAATTTAAATTCACGTAAGAAAATCGCAATATTCTGAAAATTTCATGCTTTTCTTGCGAATCCTCTTGAATATAAATCATAGTAAGTTTCTGACTCTCTAATATGATCGACAATAAACAGTAGGACAAAATTGGACGGGCATTATCGGCGCGGCAAATTCAAACTTGGAAGAAACATTTCATATGCAGCAATCTGATACAATGACTCACACAGTGATCCTCGATGGAATTGCATAAAATCGGTCATAAAATTCACCAAATAAATCTTCCGCTTCCTTTTCTCAGTCCTCTCCCTCTCCCTTTTTTTAATTTTTTTTTTTTTTTTTTTTTTTTTGGTTTATACCCTTCGGTCGCTTTTTTTCATTCGCTCTGCCGCTTTTTCGGAGGATGGATGAGCGAGGTGGAAGGGACTTTTGGAACATGGCCAACGCGCGAGGGCCGAAAGAGCTCGCGAAACTAATGACGAGACGAACTCAAAACAACAGAGGCATTATGACCATTAAAATCTGCGGATTGCAGTCCCTTTTGAAAGTCTGGCTAGGCTTTAAAGCCCGCCATCGGACCACGAAGCGACAATTTTACGGCATAATAAAACTTCGAAAACTGCGCACGTAAGAACTGATGCGTCGTTAATGGCCGACGTTGGCCCTTGGTATCGGCGGGAAATGTTGCGGATTTGTTCCGTTGGCCGATGTGTTAACCCCTGCTTTATTAGGGTCGTTTTAGCTTCGACGTGTATCACGGATCGTTTCTTGCCACGCATGAATGTTGTCTGATTGCAGTTTCTGCTGAAAGTGGAACTGAATTTATGCGCTTTAAACAGAGATCGCAAACTTTTTGAAACTGAAACATTCGCAGCGGACAAGCAACAAAATTTGCAGTTCTAAGTTATGAATGGACACTGATAAGTAAATTTCTGGACATAAATGTCACGGTATACGCCGATATACGGAAAGTGATACATAATTGATTCGTATTACCAAGGAAAGAATTAGAAAGACAAATTTATACCAATTAATATTAACCGTTGCTATTATTAATATTTATTCAATGTGTATACTCAAGAGCTGATTAACTAATAAGCTAACGTAAGATCAAGGGCCAAAATTAGCGCGTGTCCAAATAGTTACGAACGACACTATTTCGTTACGATGCTAAATAAAACTTTGGAAATGCTGTGTGTAGCGAATGACGTTTTCTATGTTTTAAATCGTGTACATATGTTCATGAGTCACTGTATATGTAAGTGTGAATTCGAGATATGAATATTTATGAGCTGAAAGTTAATTGGAAAAGCTTGCTCGTTGTATCGCACGAGTAATGTCCTGTCGAGATAATATCGATTAAGAATGAGCTGAAAGTCTCGCCACGTGTTTATCTGATTTATATCGTCTAATAGAGGGAAACTCGGAGTAAAATGAAACAATTAAGATTTAATCACGCAAATTACAAATGTAACAGGAACAAGTATATTTTTTCCCATTTTATGTTATACACTTTTATTTTCGTCTATAAAGCAATATTTCACTTTGCCTCACCGTTTCGCCTTGTTCTACAATGTTGGTCGTGTAATAGTAGTAATTAGTAATTATCAAGTTAATCGGTAGCTATTTAACTTCTTAACTACCCCTGTTTATACTATCGGTTAAAAATGCCGGATTTATCGCCCCCTTTTATTATTTGATTTATAATACCCGGTATGACAAGCATAATTCAAGATTATATATCTTTGATAATCTAAATAGCTTACGTCGAAAATAACCGTAACATTATCATTCCAATTTAGATACTACCAATTTATTTAGTTACACATTTTGTATAAGAATAGAAGAGACGAATAGCAACGATAGCCAAATAACAATGTTTAGGAAAATAATAAAACAAACATGAAAATGTCAAGAACCATCTTGCCTTTACGTTTTTTTTTTTTTTCTGATTAAAATAAAAGTGCACCGCTTTAAAAATAAATCAACGTCATTTATTTATCCAGAGGAAGAAACACAGAGAGAGAGGACGCGAAACAAAATCGCAGAAGTAATTTAAACCAAAGAGGAAAAGAAGGAAAGGGTTGATACTGCCTGCTATATATGCCTCCTGTCTATCAAAATTATTCCAACAAGTGTCGTTCTTTGCTTTCGTTTCATCGCCGTAATTATAATCGTAATCGTACTAAGGTCGAAATCGTAATAAGGCAACTACGACGATTATAAAATATACTATCTTGGCTGATATTTCGCAACGTTGTCGAGATCAATTTAACCACTGAACAAATATGGCTCTCAGAAACTAAAACTACACCGATTCAAAGCTAGATAGAGGTTATTTATTTATATATTCGGTATGGAGGAAAGAAGAAGGAAAAAAGAAAGCAGCAAAAGCAGAAGGCTGCATAAAGAGAAGAACACGGTAGAAAACAACGTTGACCCAATTGAGAGAGGGCGACAAAAATTCCAGCTGGCCGAGCTGTGTGGGAACGCGACTGTATTCAGGTGCACGTAGCACCGTACAAACAAACCCATTATTTTAAAATAATGTAAAATCTTATTTTCCCCGGTAACGAACGAAAGTCGTTATGAAGAGAAATAGGTCGAGCTGGAATCCGTGCTTTTTATCCCTCCGTTGGACGAACAGGAAAAAGGAACTATCCAGGGCGGGACAGCAGCGCGTATAATAAAATACCGCAAATAGAAAATTGGTGTTCACCGGGCAGACCTGAATGCACCACCGGTGAAATTAAAATGTTACGTCACCGGCTGTCTCGAGGATTACCACTCGTGAACGGGTATTTTAAGATCTTATTTAACATCCTCCCGCGTGTGCCACCCTTCTTAGTCTCACTGATAACGTGAGAATTACCAGCTGCTCTATAGAGACAACGCTGCATAAAGAGGATGCTTCCCTCCTTTGTCGCGGCTTTTCCCTTTCTTTTATATCTTCAGCTACCATTGTTCGATTTTCGCATTCTTTTTTCCCCCCTTTTCTCTTTTTCTTTTTTGCAAACGAGTAATATCGCGCTCTCTCCCCGATTCACAAGCAACGATCGGACCCGTCATCACGCAAGGATAATGCAGCTTGGAGAATTTCTTCGAGACTAAATAAGAAGCGCGAAGATAATGTTCGTTAGACAGAGTCTCTTAGTTATTTTGTTACGAAGCGAAATTGTTATCAAGCGAAATGATTAAGGAACGAGTTGTTTGGTTCGAGGAGACACATGTTACAATAAGAAACAATTTCTTTGTCATGGTCGGGTCTTTCGATATTTAGATGTTTTCAGAATTTTCGAGGTATTTGTGCGGTCCATTGTCGTGCGAATGCTTTCACGGAAGTTTCAAAATTGTCCTTAGACTATAGCAAACAATTTTATTATAAAAAAGTTCAACTAGAGTCGACTTGTAAATTCTTAGAGAGGAAACAGTAAGAGTTGGAAACGAAGAGAGTTCGAACTTCATATCGAGGTTCAGGCGTGAAACGTAGAAAACGGATAAAAGGAGAAGGTTATTTTGAAACGTAGGAAACGGATAAAAGGACAAGAGGGATGTGAAACTTGGATCCTTCCCCATCTCGTATATCAGCCAGATGACGTAAGAAATCGAGGGCTGGTGCAATAGCCCAGAAAATTCTTTCCCGACCAAGGTATATGCGATCGCTTAACGTTGATCCCTTATCAAGGGCACTGCGGTAATGAGTTGAATTAATTAATTAATTTTCCTGTGTTCTCGCTAATATGCACACTCTAATCTTCTGGAATTATGTAAAGACCACGGGGAAAATTGTTATGTGGATCACGTTTCCACTTTTTACAAGAAAACAGTTTTAAAATTCTATTACACTGCCAACTAATTTCTAAATTGAAGAAGAAGAATAACGTAAATTGATTGCACAGGTGAAATGTTATATTGATGTAATTTTAATGCAGTTTTCAATTTAAGGATTTTATAACATTTTAATCTAAATGGATAATCTAAAAGAGGTGAACAGAGCATGACCCATAGGTATTTTAGAGCGTGTAAAATGTATAAAAGATGCTTATTATAAGAACAGATGGAAAACGTTTAAAGTAATATTTTGTTATATAGAAAGCTTTGCTTTCAAGAAAATGTATTTTTTTCTAATTCGATGAGTAGAGTCGGGTTTTTCAGCTTCCCTTTAAAAAAAAAAAATATACACACAGTATTTTTCGACAAACGAATATTTTTGTACAAAAATACGAACAAAAAAACGAAATAAAGAGAAGTTCTACCCAACAAAAATTTCCCTTTACATATTTTTCTACGCGTGCGTTTTCATGCTTTAGTATCATAATATAAATATAATCATAAATATAATAAAATAGTTTAAATAAATGATTCGTTGTATCAAATCGTAATTTTTTCTCTTGCATTCGAAACAAAATTTGTCGAAGCCCGTTTTCAAAGATTACTGTAAATCCTTTATATCGTAACGAAAGACTCACATACGTAACATATCAAGATGTTGACATTACCAAAATTTCATTAACGTGGCATATCAAAATGTTAAGATAGGACTAAAATTTATTATTTCTAGGTTCTAAAATAGTATGAAACTTGAAATAGAAACTCAGGTTTTTCGATGACGCAAAGCTTTTCATCTCTATTGCATTTCTGTTTGCTTACACACGTATAGTTTACGCGCCATTTAAAATGGCAAGTTCGTTCGATACAGAATTTTACAGCTTCAACTTTGTTCCGATGAATTTATCGCCGATGCTTGAAACCGAGAATTCCGGGGAAAATTTCTCACACGACCTCGGCCTTAAACCTGACTCACCATGTGTGCACGCCGCTGAAGAAAAAAGAGGACCGAATATTGCGCAAACAGATGTATAACAGTCACGTAACATGTTGCATTATCCCACGTTAACAGAAAGTACGATTAATCGTCCTTTTGAATATGAAGCAAAACTTTCTTCGAAATTTTAACCGACTTAATTATAAGTATACAAATTACATTTTCCATTTATTACAAACAAGAAGTAGCAACGACAACAGTAAAGAAGATATAAAATAGTGTGCTACATTTTTATGCCAGAGTCGATATTTTCTCTTACTTTTTACATCGGTGTTCAAACTATCTTCACTTAGTCGTGTAATATTGTCAGGTTTCAATTAATATTAACTACCAAGCAATCTTAACTTGCTAATTGATCATCGATAATTAACTATATCTTTTTAATGTACAACATACCCAAATTTCCAAATAGAACGTAATATATGAAAGTAAAACTTGGTTACTCTTTTATGAAGTCGTAGACGGATATCACGCGCTTCTAACATCACCTGATAAACCAAATTCTCTATTACAAAACACAGTTTCGTCTTTTATCCCTACCGCTCGATTCTAACAATCTAAAGCGAACTAATCTAATTCCGGTACAAAACTAACTTCAGAAATTCTCTATCGGAAGAAATCACCTACTCAACACCCTATCACCCTAACACCCATGTACCATGATCCACGGTTCCTTTCTCCTCTCGAAAAATACCGTCCGAAACGAAGTTGCCGAGAATTCGGTTAACGCGATTGCTCATTGCTTAAAGAAAGACCGATAACTCGTTTGGGAAAAAGAAACGATCTACTTGCTGAAGCCAGGGCGGTGACTAACGAGGATGCCGATCTCTCGGTGACTCCTACGTGGCCGCACCTGCGACTTGTCTGCTGCCATATTTTACGCCAAAGTCATTTCCATCGCCGTGAGAAAGTTCGAGGTTCGCTTTCACCCCTGATTCCTCCTTCTCTATCGTGTCCCTCTCTCTTTCTCTTTCTTGCTCCCTCGTTTCCCATCTATTGCCCTCTTTCCGCTGGGTCGCGGCGACCGTAACCAACTCCTTTTGCAATAACTTTTAAAGGAGCCCAGAATTAATATATTTTTTCAGAGCGCACGCCGGAATGGCTGGCCGGGTGCCGCGGTCGGGTATTGAACGCATAAATTACGCGGCTCGAGCCAAAGTGCTGCGATTGAAGTGCTTTCTTGCCCCTTCTGCCCTTCCCCTTCGGTTCTCCCGTCGCGCTTTTCCTCGTTTTTTCCTCCTTCGTCGCCCGCCTTCTCTCTTTCCCGCCTATCTCCGACAGCTCGACCACGAAGAACCCCTTTCCATCGACGCTCACCCCCCGTTCCACTTCCACGGAATCCAAACTCCGTGCGATGGAATTAGTTGGTAGTTGTGATTTAGTTTTGGTTCGAATACTACTCCCCTCTCTGTCCCCTTATACGTCCCTTCCGTACACTTTCTATCACCTTCTCGTTCTCTTCTCCATTCGCCTCTCTTCGTTACAAACACGGTTCAGTCTCGTCTCTCTCTCTCTCTCTCTTTCTCTCTCGTCGCTCAAGTAACCCCTTCGACAAGTTCCACCCAGGGAATTTCGATTTTCGTCACGGCAATGCCAATGTTCGACGAAGGGATTCGAGGTTTGGTCACGGTGACGCATAGACTGGATACCATCTAACAAGATCTTAGACCGTCTTATGACGCTTTGACACGGAATGAATAATTTGTCGTCGAGTTTGAGAAGCATTGAGAAAAGAGAGATACGTAATCGTCTGGTACACGGTGGTACACGGTGATACACGGAGTAGTTTACAGTTGCCAATCGATGATTTTAAACGGTGGATTTTTATATATTTATGGGAAATTTAAAAATGCAAGAATACATAAAACATTGAAAATATAACACTAGTTATGGCGTTTAATAGGCGAAACGTGTATCCGTGTGAGTTCTGTCCCTTCAATTATTTTCATCGAAATATGGGTTTGCATAAATATCCACAGTCTAGTCATCGGTTAACGACTGTAAACTACGCTGAAGACTATTACGTATAAAATAATTATATATCTCTTTTTTCTCTAGGCAAATTAAACTCAATGATATTTAAACGTAAAATACTTATAACGTTTGCCTGCTTCCGCAAATATTCGTTCCTGAAAAATTCGAGAATTACTTTTCGTACGTTTGCTTCTTGTTTACCGTACAACTTATGCTGCGGGTAAATCTAGTACCATAAACTTATACCGAATTATCGATATCATGTTCGAAGATGTTCTCTTCATATTTATATGATTTGAAACAATACTGCAGAGTTTTGAAAATCAAATGACGCGATTGCCAGAGAAACATGATTTATCAGCCGGGTGAATCATTTCTTAAATTTTTCCAGTTACGAGACTGTTCCTTATATGCGAACCTTGCGTAGGAATACTCGTTTTCTATTCAACAAGGACGTTGATTTCATTTACGGTCTACTGCTCGAGAAATTTCTAAAACAACATTCAAATTCAAAAAAAGAAATGTAATATTGTTGGCATAGTCGCAAATTAACTTAATTTTGTCTTTGTATCTAAAATATTTACTTCTTGTTCTTCCTTGTGATATAATAAAAAAAAGGTATTTTTTAAATTAACTGCTTGCAAATTACAATTTTAACATAGAAGTAGATTATAAGCAAGCGACTAAACATTTCAGTAGAGAGTCGATTAGCCATAATTCATAAGACGAGATTACAATTTTAATTTATAAATCACAATAATTAAATAATAATTCACGAAAATAATTTATAAGTGTAATTTACGAAATACATTAAACCGTATTTTCTGGTAATTACAAAAGCTATCTGTTCAAGTTTAGACAACGGTATTTAAAAATAAGATAATCGCTGTAAATCATTTTTAATCAGATCTCGGAAGCGAGAAGCGAAAATGGAGCGTGTTAAATGAATTCAGACAGTAGCACGTGCGATAGCGACATGTTAATCCTCCAGTTAATTCAATCCGTTTCATATTTTACGATTAAAAATTAAACGCAAACCTCGATCAATCATGAAAAGAAAGAATCTTCGAGTATTTACTGCGTTGATTTCAAGATAAGTTACGTTAAATCCTCGAAAATAATTTCTCCAAAATTAAACAACAATTTGCGTATACTGTTATTTCAAATACGTTTCGACAAAAATGGAAACTTTTTCGAATCATGACTCTTATCTCGCGTACATCACGAAATGACAGAAAATGGACGAATCGAATCAACGAATCGGAGAGTCGAAAGAGTCTGGGACCGCTTTGAAGTGCATCGGTCCTCTGCGACCACTAGGAGTGCCAATTCTGGTAGAAGCACCGGAAATTGCGTCACGGTAGCTAACGGGTTTCTGCATATTAGCTCACTCGTCCATCTTTCTCTCTCTTTTCATACTTTTTTCTCTCTTCTTTCCTTTTCTTTCCATTTTTACTTTTGCATTTCGAACCTCGGTTCGAATAATTCCAAATATGTACATCTATTTAATCCTGACACAGCTAGCCACGAAAAATTTTCTTTGCATAATACCGATAATTTTTTCTAATTGATTGTATACAGTCACGTGAATCCTTATAACAGATTATTAGCATCTCGGTTCGAATCGTAAGTTCAATTTTATCACTTTTCGGAGAGATTGGTTTATTTTAAACATTTGAGCGGTTCTACTGTTCGATTAAACTTGATAGCTTCAATAGGAGAGAAATTAACATCGAACTACAACGTAGCAGGAGAACATTTATTGCAGCGTAGGACGAGATTTTAATTGAACGATATTTTTGTAAAAAAAAGTGATTTTGTTTTTAATAAACGCGACCTAGTTTATATGTATGTTCAATTTATTAAATAACCTTGTTATTCCGTGAAAGTAAGATATTCTTCATGCTGAAAATATTTTTTATTATTCATAATATTTCTTATATTTCTTATATTACGTTCTTTCTTATAAATATTATATATAGTACATATCATAGATTGTTATATACTAATTCTGTATTATAAATAATTATCCGTGACACATTTTGTACACACGTAGTCTGATATTATTTTACAATTTAATCTTCCTTCCTTGATGAAAAGATAGTGTTTCATAAGACCAAGAAATGAGAACCTTTTAAAAAATATTACAATGGCAGAAAGGATCAAAGGAAGCTTGAGAATGAACAAAGGTACATTATATTATTATAGAGAAAACTTTGATCAAGATAATTTTATATTTTATACAGAGACAAAGATACGTATCAGAATTATATTTTTATGTTATTTCTGTATTATTCTATATTATTCCGTATACGTCAAGTAAAAATATATACGCGTCCACAAAATATGTCACACTTACTTAAAAACATTATTTTATAA
This sequence comes from Bombus vosnesenskii, assembly GCF_011952255.1. Lineage (NCBI taxonomy): Eukaryota > Metazoa > Arthropoda > Insecta > Hymenoptera > Apidae > Bombus > Bombus vosnesenskii. The sequence continues at coordinate 183,447 of NW_022882962.1, forward strand.
TTTAAACGAATGGATAAACAGATGAAACGTTCATTCCACAAACTTTTCCCTTAAAGCCTTAAAACAGTTACACCTTTTCTCGAAGAAAACTTACAATTTACCAAACAAATCTCGCGAGTAAACGTTGCAAACATTACGTTAAATCCACCCGACAGTTCTTCCATTTTCTTCACGGAGAATAATGAAATCCTTCGCCGAGGCGTTTTCTTCTCTGTTATTCATAAAAATACTGTGGGAAGGATGAAAATTCATATATTCAAATTGATTCTCGTGCGAAAGAGGTGAAGCGCGATCTCACTTCCGTCGTTAAGAACGGAATTGAAGTGCCGATGCAATCACGGGCCATGCCCATTGCTCGCCAACTCTTTTCAGCTCAAGCAAATCAAGCGTATTTAACAACAGATTGCCAGTGTGGAATAACAACGTCAATGGTTGTGCGCGCTTGATAATACCATTGACCGATCCCTAACTAGTCTTTTCCCTCGAAAAATTCTCAAATCAATAGAAAATCGGTTCACCGAACCGAATACTAAATTCAAGTTGTCCTGAAATTGCAACAACGAGTACGATACATCGATACGCGTTTGCTTGGAAAATTTAAAGAAGATTTGTTCGTACGTCGAAAGTTCATCTCAGATAGATTTTCATGAAACGAACTGACAGAAATATCCTTTTATTGCTGTTTGAAAAATATTAAAAAGAAAAAGCTGTTTCATCGTATTATATTATACCTATATCGTTTAATTCAGATATGTAATAATGCGATATAAATCCGCAGTTTTAATCGGACTTTCGTTAATTAGAATTAAAAATTCATCAAACATAAAAATCATAGAAATCTGAAATGAAAAATTCCTTTTCATTCCTTCATTTCTCTTCTTCGTTCCAATTACTCATTTTTAAAACGTAGATCTCAGATTATATCTCAGTTTTACAGTCCGGACAATTCTAAATCCTAATACGAATCTAAAAGCTAGTAGCGTCGATGAAGTTTAATCACAAACAGATAAGCCAGTAACGCTCGGTAAAAGCAGTTGATGAGTCAGACAATGGGTACGAGACAAGTGTTATACTATCCAATTTTATGGTCACTTAAAGAGCGAAAAAAAAAAAAGAATGGAAAATAACAAGAAATCCGGGAAGATTTGATTTAACAGTATCTTTAAACGTCTCTCGAAGTACAGGTCGTAGAGGACGCCGGGAGAAATTTATTTCCGTGTGTACAGACGATATACGCTTCTCAAATTGAAGAATTGATGGACAGGGAAGCGTGGAACGAGAAATTGAAGGTTTATTTATCGCTCGCGGAGTTTTGATCGAATCGGTTCCTCGGCTCCGTGAATGGCTGATAGGAAATCCGAAAACTTCGAAACAATCTCTCGAGGAGACGCGTGGCCAAATGAAAAAGAAGATAAATGGAATTTCGCCTGAATTCTGCAAAGCTGTCGAGATAAACAGTTTCCAGGTTAAAAAGATTCGATATTGTAGTATCTCGATGATATTTCTCAAAATCTCAAACCGCGTACTTCCTATGGGTCTTTGTCGTCGTTTCGAACATAATCAGCAGACTGTGAACTTTCGCGCATTCATAGGAAATTTGAAGATACAAAAATGCACGGAATGTACGTAATATGCAAAGATATAGAAAATATCCGAAATATATTTTCTACGCAGCTTCTATTTTTTTAACTATACGTATTTAGCAAATTACATTAATCGATCGAATCATATTTGCGCAATTTCCACGGTCGTCATGCCTGATTTATCTCGTTTAAGCGTCAATTAATGACCACGTGAAGTCGTACATAACTTACCCACAAAAGTAACCATTATTCAATAACCAAAATTTGCGTGCCTTATCCCTTAGTTAAAATCATCCATCATCAACACCTGAAACTTTCTAAAAGGAAAAACGTCCACTTTGTACAATCCACTGTTTAATCCCATTGAAAGTAACATTATTATGCGGAAATAAATAAATAACCAAGTGAAAAAATACGTTGTAAATAAGTGAAAAAATTCTTTTAGAAGTTACCAAATTACAAGAAGTCCACGTGCTCGTCGACAATGTTACGTACTATACTGGTTATTTATATTATTATATCGTTGTTCGAAAAGTTCGTAGCGTTTCTATTTTGAAAATATCGTACATAGCCGAATAATACAGAGAATTAAGACGAAACATCGAAAATTCGTTAATAAAAAAAGTTTTATTTTGCCAGTGAAACGATATCGAACCTCGTATATCCAAGAAATTTTCCATCTTCACTGCAACGTTCACCTCTAACTGTCTTATTCATCGAATATAGTATAATCTCGCTATTTTATGGTCTTTATGAAACCTAATCAAAAGACGTAAACAAGAACAAGAAGTTACTGTGAGCATTTAAAAGCTATTGGAAGGAGAAAAACGAGAAAGCAAAGAAAAGACTCTGGAAGTTACATGTACGAGCAGAAGAAAGTCTAACCCTGATTAAATCTTTCTGAACTTTCACTACGAATTTACCGAACAACCTGACGGTTATCGGAGAATCGTTTGGTTCGTTCGATTGGAACGCGTGAACACGGTGAAAATCGATACGAACGCGATCGAGAAGAGATATTCAAAGAGCGATGCACGATCCGTAGGTTGCACTATGTCAATTATATTTAGCACTTTGCCATATGATCTCTTCCACTGACTCACAACCATCGGACGGAACGTTTCGCGAGCAAGAGTGAAACGAGCAGAACGAGCGAACCGCACATCGGAAACACAGGCGCGTGTACATCGGGTTCTCGGTAGACTCTGCAATGATGCCTCGTTTGTCAGTGACTCACTAAATGCACGATATATGCACGTGTATGTCCGTGCACGCCGGCTGTACGCGTGTAGGATGATACCGATACAAAGTGGACGAGATTCGAGCAAGTATCTTGACTGTATGCTGAATCGTGCCATTCATTAACCAGATTCCCCCTTTACAATTATTTTGACCGCGACGCATTATCGGTAGTCGTTTCTCTGTTCGCCTTGTTATTTATGGTATTCGACGAATTAACGATGGCCCCTTAATGATCGAATATCTTTTGCTTTTCCACGGACGATAACCGTAGTTGCATTCCGCGTTAAGTTCTACATAATTTAAGGATATCGCGAGAAAAGTTTAAATACATTTATCGTCGACCAAGTTTCGAGGACTTTTAAAGTGTAACGAAGTTTATCTTCTTCGTATTTGACGTTGCATGCATATACGCAACATTGTATGATACTTTCGTCAAATATTATCTAACTATGTGATAAATATGTTTATAAAACTGATCTCGAAATAGAGCGTTACGCGGTCTTCACAAAAGTATTGGAAAAAGATATGTTTCTCTTATTAATAATCGATAAAATTAACACTTTTCACGCAGTCAAAAAAAGAACTGGATTCTACAAGAATTAGAATTCTTTTCTACGTTAAAATTTGTATTTCGGTAGTTGTATATATAACTGTTATAAAAATTTCATTGTGATATTTTAGTACTACATACCGGATGAGTCGATAAGAGAAGTACTATCTAAAAGAACTCCTTATCTATCGATTTTTATCGAGAAGCGTATTAAATGAATTACGTTGCATTTCAAGGGACTCATCGGGTAAATGCAACTTTATTTTCTAATATATTTTCCGAGATATCTAAATGACCTTGGGCTTTTCACGTGACGCAATATATTCTTTATGACATTATTTCATCCAACTGGACATTCTCTACAAAAAAAATATTCACCTACTTATGGCGAAAATCTATTAGTTTGGCGGATATTTCAATTTTAATTTGTTTTTCGTACGTTAAATTTTACAAGTTAAAGTTAAAATATCTGCCAAACTAATGGTTTTTCGGCATAAACTTAGCACTTTTCTGTAGAGAATATCCAGCTGGATCAAGTAATGTTATAAAAAAATATACAGTGCTATTTAAGACACTCCAGGTTTTTTTTATATCTCAGAAGATGTAAGTTATAAAAAAATAAGATCTTGAATCTAGTTAGAAATTAGAAATATAATTCGTTTAAGAGATTTCTCGAACAAATCAATAGGTAGCGAGTTACTTTAGATAGTACTACTTTTTATTGACTCACCATGTACATGAAGAAAACTTGATAACAACGAAGTGGAGCATATCGACCATTTAATAAACGAAATCGCAAGTGGATCTCTGCCTAGATGTGAGAAACGTCGTACATGTAATGGAACGAGACATCATATGACGGCGACATGTTTGATATCTTGGCACGTCACATCATATGCATAGTAGAAGATACGTCACGCAAGTGTCAGTTACAGCAACCAAGCAACGGGATGACGCGATGCTGACGATATTGCCATTACTGCCGTGTCTATGAAGTTTCATTTTTTGCAAATTAATATCATCGTTGCTCACGCGTTACGCAAGCCAGCACACGATTAGGCTAACTTCGAAATGACTACACGCCTCAAGGATAAAACTGTTCTACGAATAAAGCGTGCAAATGGCATCATCAATGCTAATAAACAACTAAACGTCACAAACTATTGGCTCATGCTTCCTTTTATTCCTGACCTAGAATCGACCATCTGCTCGAAACATTAAAGATTTATTCGCGAAAACGCTTTGCGAAACGATATTCAACGATATCGCGGAACAAAATTTTTAACGATGGAATAACAGAATTAAAATGTTCCTTGTAAGCATACCAATTCGAATAATCACAAGAATACTTAATTAATATTAAAATTCTAGTTTTCTCGGAATTTTATCACAGCAATGTACATACGTAGTGACGATATTTATTTAATCCGTTGTAGTTATATACCGCCAACAGCGGTTTGATTCTATTGGAAATATAGTTGGACGCTGCCCTGGAGAATATAGCCAAGAAAATATTTATTTTGGAGAGGAAAATATTTTTGGACGGCGTTTCAGCTAAACTCTCGAAACACACGGAAATTGATTTTTTTTATACCATCCTGAGGGTATTTTACTAAAAGTAATATTTTCTTCCTCCTTTCTTTAGGTAAATAGAGATATAATTATCATTCTTGGCAGCTTTTTGCGCGCATTATTTATCAGTAATTAACAATTACAACCTTTTTATCGATTTTTGAAAATTATCCTTCGCACGCTACTAAATGTATCGTATTAAATAATTTTGATATTTCATAAACAATTATATATATAAACAGGAATACGTTATAGTTGTTATTAAACATTTACGGATAGGTAACAATGTAAGTAATAGCTGTTTAAGTCTGCGAATCATTTTAATTACCTTCTTTTAACTTGTAACGAACGACATAGAAGTTATTTCAATATAAAACTAATGTGAAATTTTATCTTTACAATTTAATATTTCACAATAGTAATGCTAACAGCGCGAAAATTATGCTTGTAACAAATGTCTTACTCGCGAAAAAAGTAATTCGTATAAAATAATCCGTTATTCCCATTGAACGTTTTAAGTTTGAAATATCTGAAAAATATCCAATTATCGTGAAACGTTTTTCTTCCTCTCTCATTCAATTACATTTCTTATAATTTGTTCCTTCCAAAGAATCTTCCCGATGCACTTTATTCTCGAACTCTTAATCTCTCGGAATCATGAGATCGTCCCCTGACGATCGAAAGCTAGTTTGGAATTCGGAAGTTCCAAGTCGAATTACGGAAATATCTTGAGAGTTCCGTATACCGTCGACCTTATCCTTTTCTACTACGGATCTTCTCCCCAAAGATTTTCTCGTCGCTCGATTCTAAGCAACGTAATAAAACGTGGTAAAGCATGAAAATCAGTCGATCGATTCTGTCGTAGAATCGCCTTGAAGATATTGTATAGAGTCGAAAAGAAGTTAGAATTTTTCCAAGCGATTATATCGCAGCGTTACGCCAAAAGCACAACTTAATTAGTATTGATCTTGAAATTATAAACTAAATTATAACTGTTACAGACTTTCGATATAATGGTAATAATAGTAACGATCATTTGTTAATGTCGACGGAACAAGCCCTTCGTTACAGTAAGTGTGTAAGTACATAACTGTAACATAATGTAAAATTACACGTAGCACAAAAAAAACGGGAAAAGTTAATTCATACGAAATTACGCTACTGATTTTAGGAGTTACATGTTCAATGATTAGAGACGCTTATATCGGTCATAAAGTGTGCGATGAGTTTCAAGCACGAAGAGTAAGTGTATGTATATAATGATATATAAATTTTATTGTATTTACTTTATAGTAATTTGGATTTATAGTCTGGTGATTCCAAAAAGGGTAGTAGCTTGCGATTATTGTAATTTATCATTGAATTATACACTTCGTCGTAAAATTCATATATTCTTGCTACAAATATTTCTAAGCTTCATTGTAAGTATATAGAAATAAGACAACGAAACATTTGTAAAAAGGATATTCATGCAAGTAGAATAATTGAGTAACCATAAAAAAAATTCTAAAGTAATTGCAAAGGATATTGCTGGCTATGAGATTCCATTACGCTATAATATATAAAAAGTGGAACATTCGGAAACAAAATGAGGCTAAATAGCATCATAAATCTTTTAATTGAAGCTGCATTAGTTTCGGTATAATCGGTTTATACCTACCGATTAAGTATTAAAGTCACAACATGATTGCAGGTTTCTTTAATACGTACAAAACTCTGTATCAAAAATGTATCGAAAATAAATGCATTGAATTTCTCGTTATAAAAAGTGATTCAATTTAAACGAGTGCAAAATTGACAGGTTAATAATCCGTACGAAGCGTACAATGCGTTACGAGTGTTACTAATTACAAGCTTGGTAATTGTACGATCGAAGTTAATTTACTGCGGAAATTTCGTATAAATCCCTATTAATATAGTAGCCGTAACGAATCATTTATCAATTCTCAAGTTCTTAAAGTCTAATAAATAATCTGATAAAAGACTTGTTTCGTCCATGTTATATGGCTAAAATTGTATATCTTAAGCGAACAAAATAATATCTAATTGAACATCTTTTAAAATATAATAAAATGATTAAATAAAGTTTCTGAACTTTGTATATTCAAAAAGGTTCCAGTTTCTATTATCAATTGACTTATGTATAACTTAAGTCAATTTTAATATGTCAGAAATATAAATATTGAATAAAAATATTTGCATCTGCAGGTATTCTATTTAATAGAAATAATAAATAAATGATAAGAATGAATCAAACAATATTGTTGTCTCAAAGCATATTACACGTTTTTGAACTTAATGTCTGGTATTAAAATTTTGCAAAATATTTTAACCTTTATTTTTGAATAATATTAATAAATGTAAATTTCATTTCCAGTTTCGTGAATAATATTACAATATTTTATCTGTCGATAAATTTAACGTACGGTCTTCATGCCACGAATGTTAATAACCAGTGTTTCTGTTTAATTACATCAATCAATCAAAAATGTTTTACATTATACTTTATAACGTTTTCCTCGTTAATCGCATAACTTAAAGATGAACTTCGTATTGCTGAAAGAAAAATGAAATCAATTAGAGAAACTGATCTGACAACATAATCACTAGAACAAAAATATTGGTGGCAATTATTTTTTATTTATTGGTTCATGAACCACCGTAATTGCAACGATTATTAGTGGTGGTAAATCACACGGAAAATTCATAAGGATAAACGAATCGTGAGAAGATTATTATATAGAAAATTTGCGTTGGAACAAAATAGTACAGTATATACAAATTCAATGGGTGTACAAATGAATAATTCAAATTTCTGTAGTGAAACTAAGTTGCTTTAAAAAAAAATACCACAAATTTTATCAAAAGTTCAATCAACGTATTTATCGTTGCTTTCTATGACTTTAAGCCATCTATTAGGTAAATGATGATTCCATCACGAAAAAATGTGGTATCTTCTTTGTATAAGATCCAATATTGATCTTCATTCTTTGGACAACGCTAGACAATGTTTCTGTGACAAAAGACATCGTGTCCTGGATGGAACGTCTTGCAGTATCCAATTTATTCACTAGGCATTGCTCACTCGGATTATTATCTATTTCGATCGATGAAACACGCCTTATCCAATTAGTGGATGAGATACAAAAATGACTTGACAATTGGATCTTGTCTAAGGACGCATTTTTCCGTGATGGAATTCGTCGCTTATCCGATAGACGCCTTAAACTTATAGAAAGCAACGGCGAATACTTAGAGCAACCTGCTGTATTTTTTTTTTTTTTTTTTTTGTTTTTTTTTAATAGACTCCGAGTTTCACTGAAGAATTTTGATTATTCGTTTGCACAACTAATATACGAAAAACAATAGGAGTATTTGTATTTACGTAACGTAATGTAACATATATTTTGTTCGTATTTATTCATAGCGATCTTTAATACATTATTATTCATAACATTAGCAATATCTCGAAATATCATTGTCAATCCCAACGATAATATTAGTGGTAGATTCTAATTAATATTTGCGCGATTCTGATAACACCTGCGCGAAGAATAAAAAAAAATCTAGACAGCAACACCTCAGGAGAAGCTGTTTCCTTAATACGTTAATGATATCAACTTGTGAAAACTACGTCGGATGCAAACCTTAATTAATATTAAACTATTTACAGCTTTTAACGTCATAATACCGTCGCCGATCCCTTTTGAATATTTATACCGGTAAAATTGGCGAATTTTTCCGCGATCTCGTAACTGCGGTTGCACTGGAAAACGCGCTGCGAGCCATCGTAGACCGGGCTTAATAAAAAAATACGCCAGCGAAGCAGCATAAAAATTTTATAGTCTTCGATGGCGGTCTTCCAGGCGCAAACGGAGAGACGTAAAATGCGTAATGACGCTGAGAAATCGAATAGAACGGGGAAAAGGGCTGTTAGCCGCGAGCAAATCGATTCTGCGGTAAAGCGACAATTATACGAGTCGATGCGAGTAATGGACTGTTTCCGTTAATCGTGCAAATAGTATTTCCTCCGTTCCTTTCTTTTAGTTGTCGTTACAGAAAATGTTATTCATTGTAATTGAGTCGTTCTTGCTAGCCATGTGAAAAATGATTTTATCCTGCAAATTGGAAATTAGAAAATAAGGTTGAATTACGATTCAGACTTTTGTGACGTTAATTTTCATTTAACAATAATAATAGATCCTTTAGGATCTCGTAGGTTCTCTGTGGATTCTAAGAGACAAGAAAGTTGATAAATATGTAAATAAATCAATCACGTTACCAATGTTACAGGTTACTTATGAAATTTTATGTTCTTGTATTATTGTCTGTGCAAATTTTTTTCTAAAAAAAAAATATCTTTTTGTATATAAATATCTTTTGTATATAAAACGTGAAAGATATATTTATATGTAATATTTCATACCGTAACTTCCTTTGCAATTGTACTAATGTTACGAACACTTTCTAGTCTCTTACTACGCCTGATTAAATGTTGTACGTAGAAAACATACATCGTAAAATGGTACTAAGAAAAACACTGGAGTTTAGTTAGCACCAGGTCTCGAGTTTTGATTTATGGTTGTGCTTTTTTCGAATAAAAACATTGACAAAAGACCGATCGTGTCGTAGGATGCTATCTTTAAATCAACATTTACTCACAATCGTATTTTTGATCATTAAATTTCTAAAAGTCTTACACGCGATGATATTGACCATTTCGTATGCAACGAGTTGAAAAATAAAAGTTTGACGTTTATCGGAAACGTATGTGTCAAGTTGCACGTAAAGTAAGCACTTATATACGTACATATACACGTACGTAGAATAAACATATGCATAGCTGTCGTGCCACAGCGGTGCTGGTACCTCGAGGAGGTCCTGTCAAAAGGCAGCTGTCACGTCTCTTTCCGGCTGTAGCCCCGAGGAAAGACTGTCCATGGGGTCCACAGGCAACACAGTCATAGATGGTGGTATTTTTTGAAAACATCGACAAAAGGAAGTCTTTATAATTATCACACGCCAAAGATATTCAGGGCCAAAATGATTATTGAAATTGAAGTTCTGGCCAGTTGTATGGAAAAATTATTATACAATATATCGATAATTGTCGCGTACGTGAACAGAGACTTCCTTCTTAAGATCTTAAGAATTGTATTAAAGTAAAATGTACTGAATTGTATTAAAGTAATAATATTATAATCTTCGAAAGGATAATGAAATAAAATATATGAAAGATTTATATCTTTGCAAATTTTAATCTCATTAGTGTATGATAAAATGTAATCTTAAATGTAATCTTTATGCTGCGAGCTTGCCTGAGTATTAATTATAGCGCAGTTTATAATAATCGTATTAAAATTTCAAAGCGATTATAGTAATTTACGAAACTTCGTTGATTCTTATTTCCATTATCTGTCCGTTTAGTTTTCGTCTCCGGCTGTATATTAATTATGAAATAATGAGATTGATTTAAATAACGACACAGACAAAAATTCAAAAATATCTTTGATGGGGAAGTCATTTTTCAAAACTCCGATCAGAGGAATGAATACGGTCGAATTAAAAAGATGAATTTTCAACGAAAACAATTTCATATTCACGTTGACCATTTCGTGATACAGCATGGAACAATATATTGTAGAATATGCAGAAACATGGATATACTATCGTAAACATCTGTTACTAAATAATCTACGAACAGCGTCATTACCAGCCAGAGTTTGCAGGATTTGTTAATCGACAACCGTGTCTGTTAATGATGTCGTGGCTATAAACCGAAAGGATTTCAGTTGATTTCTGCGTAAACTGACTATGTATTCGTATCGACAGCGGCGAAAATCCGCAGACGACGAATATCTGTTTGATTTCGTGCTATTTATCATCGGTTAACTGCACGCGGCGACACTAATGCGAAGCAATAATGTGGCATCGAATTACAAACGTTTGCCAAACGACGTAATTGATTGCCCATCCTTTGATAACAAATCCGTTTTGAATTTGCTAGTGAAAATCACAATTTCCTGATCGCACATGTCTAAACGCTCTTTACACCGGAATAACATTCAGGACGATCGTCATTAAGTCCCTTCTTTCTCCCATTTCTAAAGCTGGATTTCTCATGGATTTGTTTCTGAAAAAAAATTGATGAATTTCCTTCTTTAAATAGCTGTTACTATTTTATGTTATTTTTTATAATTTCATCTTTGCTTCTGAGCTGTGTAATTGCTAAAACGTTTGAATCGTTAATATTGTTAAATCGTTAAAAACGTCAAATTTACGTGTACAATGTCTAAACTAAATATTTTTGCTTGTTTGAGTGATTATTATTTATTTTAATAAAAAATCAAGTGAAATTTCACACATAACAGCCTCATAATAGCCTCTTTGTCGATAAAAATTACAAATTTTCCTCTTGAAATTCGAAGTACAACTAGAATGAGATATTACATCGAAAAATCATTTTATCGGTCGTACTTTAAACGTGATATTTTTCTTTTGATTACAGCGCAATGCGGGTGCTCCTCTCGAAACTTCCGAGACCATGGATAGTTGACGAGAAAAAGGACGATGGTTACACGGCCCTTCATCTGGCTGCTCTGAACAATCACGTCGAAGTTGCTGAACAGCTGGCACGTGCTGGAAAAGCTGACCTGGATTTGCAAAACGTCAATTTGCAGACCGCGTTGCATCTCGCTGTCGAGCGACAGCACACGCAAATCGTTCGTGTACGTTTATTTCATCGTCAAAAAGAAATCCTCACTTCTGATCCGATGCTGCACAAACGATTCACTGAACATTTCCGATGTTCCAATTCCTTTCGAAAACACATTCCGAACATCAATCTCAATTCCACCCATGAAAAATCGAAGTATCTTTCTCAATAAAAGACTTTTCTTGTTCGATCTGACATGACTTTGTTAAACGATGATTTACTGTCTAATGTACAATGATGAACAAAAGTATTGACACAGATCGGATTTTTCCGTAGAATCCTCTATAAATCTTCAGTATACGTGATACTTTATCAAATTTTTTTTATAAAATATAAATTTCAAGTCTAAGGTTTAAGTGTATCATAATTCGCCATCGTTAAGCACCTCTATTTAACAAACAACGAAAGTTACATGACGAACTGTTCTTAACGATACATGGAATTTTAATTATTGTTATATCGATACAAGAATAGATCCTAGAACAATTTTGGAACTCACATAGATAAGAAGATAATTTAGCGGCGAGACACAGGGAATCGGAGCAATGTTAGAATTCGATCGAACAATTCGAGATACGCCAGTTCATACGTAATTAAAATGTTCTTAAACCGACACGGATTAATTTCGCCACGGGTTAGTTCGATAATTAAACGGGACTCGTAAATCCTGTTGTAGCTGCTGGTACGCGAAGGCGCCAATTTAAACGTAGCAGACAAGGACGGTGACACGCCTCTTCACGAAGCCTTGAGATATCACACTTTGACGCAGCTGCGACAGCTGCAGGATGTCCAGGACGTAGGGCGGCTCCTGATGGGCCTGGGCGCGCAAGGACAGGACAAGAAAAGTAGCTCGTTCATTGCTTGCTTCCTGGCTGCCCATGGGGCTGACCTGGAATTGAAGAACAAGAAGGGACAGACTCCGCTCGACCTCTGCCCAGATCCAAATCTCTGCAAAACGCTAACTACTTGCCACAAGGACAGAGAATCGTTAGTAATTACAATCTACCTCATCCCGCAGTCACATAAGCGAAACGTCGCAGTTCATTGAGAAGTTTCAAATGCGGGTGTACAAAATTAAAGTTCATACTACGATAGAGCCTTCCGTATTCGATAGAGAGACGAAAATGTTCGGATAATAATGAAACTTTCGAGTAATAGGACAATCACTCTTTTGACATTGAATTTCAGTTGTTCGAATAGAGATCGAGAAAATTTCAAGTACTTTTTTATAGCTTTCTCCAACGGTTGTTTTAAATCTTTATCCTATTTTTTTTTTAATTATTTATTTCGACCATAAATTATAAACTAAAGTCGCAATATCATCTTTTTGTTTTAATGATAAGACTGCTTTTGAATAAAAATATTTGCACGTCAAGAAATACATATCTATAACATTTTATCAATTATAATATCTATATAAAAAGTTAATAAATATTTAATTAGAATTTAGATACGGAAGTGTCTGATTTATAAGAAGAAATATTTAAACACAAGGGTATTATTAATTTCTTCTATAGAAAAAAAAAATGTCTTTTGTTATATACATGTGCACACAATAAAATAGTTTGCAGAATGAGAAGACGTTCGAGAAAACAACGTAATCTACACTTACTCGGATGACACGCGACTGTTTGGCACGTGGCATTCTGTAATTACGACCGCTTAATATGCATTCTGGTCAAAGGAAATAAGATTATATCTTACTGAAGCGTGCAAATACACGTCTGTAGCCGAGTAATCTCTATATTTTCGAAGCATAAACTTCCCTATGCAGCATGAAACTTCTCATATAACCGATATTACGCTTAATCAAATCTTATGAACACGTTCAATTTACACTTCTAATTTTTCTATCTTTTTCTGTACGCGACAAAGAATAATTTGATCCTTTAGAAAAGAATTTTGAGAAGTATTGCTTCCTTTATATTATTTTTATCATAAGATTGTAATAAACACGTCTACGCATTATTACAAAAAACGCGTTTTGTATTAGATGTATTCGGAAATATACCAAATCAGGCTCTACATCCAAGATGTGTCAATTTTTTGTGTGCATTCACTATGCATAATTATTACTCTCAGGGACAACATCGAACCGGCAGCTCCATCAGCCACGATCGACGAGTGTTTGGTCTGTTCAGATGGAAAACGTGAAATGCTTTTCAGCCCTTGCGGACATGTAGCTTGTTGTAACGCTTGCGCGCCAAGAGTGAAGAAATGCCTGATCTGCAGAGAAAATGTCCTTTCAAGAACAAAAGTAAAATACTATCTTGATAATTTTAAAAATTCGTATTGATAGAACGTTGACCGTAATTCACCGATAACGATTCCGCGATGATGATAGGAAATAAATTTTATTTCCTCTAGGAATTTATTTCTAAAACTTATTTCTCATACAAAATTTGCAAAATTATCCATACATTCGTGAACAATATTTTAATACTTTTGATTAGAAGGAAAAACAAAGAAAGTGAATTACCTGCTTTGAAAACAAATTAAACGTATTTGCAGATCGAGGAGTGCGTGGTTTGCTCGGATCGTAAAGCTAACGTACTATTTCGTCCGTGTGGACATATGTGTGCTTGCGAAAGCTGCGCTGCCCTGATGAAAAAATGCGTTCAATGCAGAGCTCAAATTCAGCACATGTTACCGTTGTCGATCTGTTGCGGTAGAGGAGGCGATGTCACTTACGTTAAAGCGACCAATGCTTCAGGTACGAAATTAATAAATAATATGTATTAATAATAAATGAAATAGATCCGATAGGAGAAATATACTAAAAGCGTAAAAATTATTTATGCATATAAATAATCTTTATGCGTTAAAAGGTGCAACGATAACAGACGTGAAGAGTGATCAAGAGGAAGAATTATTATCGCAACAAAATACTGGAAGTGGAGGAGAAACACTTTTGATGAACAACGGTAGCCGAGATACATCACACAGCGATATACAGAAACTTCAACAACAACTTCAAGATATCAAGGAACAGGTATATCGTCTTTTATTATATGATTTGTTATATGTTTTCCTTTCTTTTTGAATTTCATTTCTTCCTCGAATGAAAATATGTAGAGCGTAATTTACAATCTTCGTCTTATAGGAACTGCAACAAAAAAAAAAAAAAGATTGTAATTTTACACAGAAAATAAAAGCTCGGAAAAAATGTTGATTAAATTGTACAAAAATAAGTTAATTGAAATTTGTATTAAGTACATTGAAATATTTTATTTTGTATCTTTACAGACAATGTGTCCAGTTTGCTTAGATCGTTTAAAGAATATGATATTTTTGTGCGGCCACGGCACCTGTCAAATGTGCGGAGACCGGATGTCGGAGTGTCCAATATGTCGGAAGGCGGTAGACAAACGAATTTTGCTCTATTAAATCTAGAAAACTGATTATCGTTCGGAGCTAGAGTTTCATTTAGATATATAATAATGAATGATAATAGTAGGAATAATTAAATATTGCATCTATTATCTGATTCAAATTTTGAAAGTATAGATACGTTTTATTTTCGATACTTTCAACCTCCACAAGACTGTAACATAAATTAAGATTTTGTTAAAACTATCAAAGTATATTTATACATATACTGCCTATTCACCAAATAAAATTTATACTAATTAATTCTAATAGTTTTTATACTCCTATTTTAAAATTTTAGGAAACATTTATACGAATTAATATGTATAAAATATTTTTATTTAATTTCATTACATCTATCGTACATAAGTATTATACCATAATGAAGACATAAACAGGCTATTCAGTGTAATCTGTTCCACGATTATTCTTATTTTGAATAAGTATTTCCTAAATATATTCAAGCATGTCAAACATATATATGCTTAAAAATTTCCCAATCTTTTAAATAAATGCTATGAAAGATATATACAAATCAGAGGAAACCGAATGCAATATTTACTTATTCCTCCTTTTTTTAATCTGTTAACGGGCTCCGTATAATTTGTTCCTAATATTATAACTTCAGCATATTTTCACGATATAAATATAATCAGGCAATTAAATGTATACACATACATTAGGCTGAGTCATGAAAATGAATTATAAGAATTATAGCAAAATGCCAAGCAAGTTGATCGTATCTATGATGAAATATTGAGATCGTATCGAATAGCGCTTCGACCTTATTTATTTCTTCAAAATTACCAAGTTTGATTCAGTAATGTAAGTTAATAAGTAAACTATTGTTTTCTAGTAATTGTTATTAGTCGAAAACTCTATTAACCAATATTTTTAAACATATATAATGTTTCCATTTTACGCTGATATATAGTCTATACGCACAATAATTCTTCAAAGACATTCGTTACTTAACGTTACTTCAAATGTACAATTAAACGTAGTACTTATAGTGTCGAAAGCCAGCAAACACCTTTCACAAAGCTTTTGCTTTCCTCGATTAGGAGCAATAACGAGTGGGATAAGAAAATTCGTACTTTAGAAAGTAACAGATACCCGCAAATTCTGCATTTCTTTTTTTATTTTGCTGTTTTCCTTCCTGCAATTATACAACAATAACGCGTCTTGTATACAGTAATTTATAGATACAATATTTTTTTAAGTGCTTTTTTTTTGTTACTTTATCATTTCTACTACACTTTATTAGATGTAATTTGTACTTACCAGTATATTTCCATGATTATAGATTTTGCATCCTATAACAAAAAATTTTATTCCGCTTTTGTAATAATTATCGAAAGGATATAAATTTTTAAGACTTTCTAGTTTTTCTTGTCCCGCAAATAATTTGCATGAATTTCTTGTAAATACTTCGCCACTTCCTGTCCTCAATCTTATTGCCAATACTGTCACATTTGCTCTCCCTTCTTGAAACTGTATAAAGTATCTTATTATTAGAAGTTTCAATATTCCCAATAATAATGGATACTGCCAATTACTTTTATAAATCATGAAACGTTTAATTTATCATTAAATATCTAATTAGTTATATAAAAATATTAGGAAAATAATTATCATTATCATTGTAATTCAAAGTTTCCCCTATTTCCGTAATTTATATATATATATATTAAAGGCAATGAAAAGATTACGCAATTTAATAAAATTAATTTAATTGACAGTAATTTGCATAAACATTAATAATAGTAACTATCTATATTTTAGAAAACTATATAATAACTTATTCAATTTACTTCCCTCTTTATAGTGAGGAAAGAGGGGAAGCAAAGTTTTGAAAAGGTAATAAATATGAATATTTGTTGGCTCATAAATAATCTTTACAAGACTTTGCATCTTCTTTCTTAGTATCGCTATTGGTAGAAAAATGTAAAAAAAAAAATAATGCTCATTGACTATACATCCTGAAAAGAATATTTATAATGAAATAGAAAGAAAATTTAGCTTCGTATTTGAATCGAACTAATCGGCATAAATTTTCTACTTGTAAAATTAGTAATTGATATTTATATCATTTTGTATTTTTTCCCTTTTCGAAAAATATTCATTCTTATAATAATTTTTTGCTTTGTGAATTTTCGAGAAATTATGGTAGGAATAATCAATAATTGTTAATTGCACTAACAAATATCTTCCTTTATTTAAATTCTGGCTATATAGGTACGACCATACTTACGTTTTGTGATGCAAGAATTCAGTAAAAGAATTATAGTCAGGTAATACAAAATCTTTTAAAATAAAATATGCAATCTATGATTATCCTTGATATCGCATAATGTTAAAATTAATGTTATGAAAACATTATTTTTTTATACATAGTGTTAACATCAAAATTTTCATTTTTATAATTTTTGGAAAATATTTTTGTAGTAATTTGAATATATTAAACGAATATAATAAATTCAAATATTTCATTTAAGTATTTGAGATAAAAAGAATATTTCACACGTTTGAAATAAATTTAATAAATATTAAGCAATAGTCTTTATTAATATGGTCTTACCTATAAATTAATCTTCGTTGTGAATATTACAATACTATGTAGTGCTTTTAACTATTACCCCTTGCTCTTCCATTTACAATATCTTTTTAGAAGTTTTTGAAAGGCAATTATTATATGCGTTTAGAATAGGAACTTTATTAACTAAATTTAAAATAAGTAGACCAATAAACAAGTATTAGACATTAATATTTAATTTAAAACTCCATTTTCTACAACCCTAGATCATGCATAATTTACCTTGAATCCAATAGAATAAAAAATATTTAACACAATTATATATATTGAAATAATCAGAAACATTATAAAACATTTACATACATACCCGTTTATCATTTTGAAAGATCTGATTTATTAATGGAATATAAAATTGGATAAACAAATGAAAAATGTAGTAGATATTCAACAAAAATTTTGATTATTGAATAATTAAGTTTTGTAATATCTTCTACTATAATTTTTATTGTAAGTTAATTATTTGTTAATATGGAGTCTTAAAGAAGATACAAAATGTGAATGGGCAACATATAGTTTTTGTACCATTCCTGTTATATAATATTTCTGTAAAAGGATACATTTTACCTGAGAATATTATATATAATAAACAGCATTAAAAATGATGTATAACATTACAATGGGATTATAAAATTTTCTTATGAAATCTGAGTAGAAAAATCAATTGTAACAATTTTTTCATTTTCAAGATGATAAAAATATTCGTAATTTCATCCCTTTGGTTACTTAATCGTTGATCCTATTGTATTGTCTATCTCTTTGGCGTTTGCAATGGAAAAAACATTGTAACAGAAACATTGTAAGAAAAATGTTACGATGATTAGAAATACTATCTTAATACTTGTATTATTCTATTACGTTATACATATAATCATCTCAATTGTATTCAGGGAAATTATAACAATAAATACATTTGTTCAACCTAATAAAGAACAATAGTATGTTAAATATTCTTATTTATTGCGCACATATTAATAAGTTAAAATAGTTTAATTCTGATATGTATCTATTAAGTAAAATTTTATATAGAGGACAAATAATAGAAAATTATAGAATGCAATTAATATTTTATTAATTTAATAGAACTTTCTATTTCTCACTGAGAACATCAAAATATAGATATTCTTCCATGTCATTAAAATCATTAAATATTTAGTACCAAACATAAAAATATCAAATGAATGTAAAATAAATAAGATTTTAAAGATACAAATATTTTTAACTCTTTTAAATTACAAGAAATTGATTGCGGTATATTGCTGTAATAACAATAACTTCTATGTTTATGAAAAATTATTTATTTTTGATCAGGAATTTTAATTACTTCATATACAGAAAAGCCACATTAATAACTGAATTTACAGATTCTTCTCTTTTACATAAAATTCTTTTAAAATTTGACAAAGAAGTTTCACTCGCCTTGTAACCGTACACTCCAAAATTCATACCACGAATTATCTTCAAACCAAAGACAAGCCCGTGTCCTTGGTTAAGAAATCTCTTCTAAATCTAACATTCATATAAAATACTATCTCACACATTCGTATGGCCCATTTACGTTACAGTAACGGCACTTTATAAATTAGACCGAATACAAGAGAAAATTATTCAGCCAACTTTTATTAACGAGAACAATATTGTATAAATAGAATTATTTATTTATTAGGAAATGAAATGAAAGCATTGAAGAGCAGTAAAAAAATCCTTACATCCTTCATGGATGATTATTAAATAATTTACTATAACGAGCTGTAGGGACATGTGCGTAAGCATAATTGAATGTATTACTATATTAAATATTTAATTACGTTAATTCAATAACTCTCTAGCTGTAACTTTGTATTGTTACTGACAGTCAGATATAACAAACGAAATCATTGATAGATTGTGTGACATTTCGTTATTTTCTGTTTCTCAGTAACATATTCGTTTCTGAATCAAATTCAACTGTTCTTATAAATTAATTCCAATTCTTTGCGACCCATTCAAGTGTGATTAAAATTTTTGTTGCACATTCATAACAAACAATTAGTACTACGTCAAAAATTTTAATACCAAAAGAACCATAACACAAGGAATGTGCAAATTATAATTATAAATAAAAAATGTGCAATCTACAACCTAAAGAAAATTATAACTTTAAAAGACTAAAGAAAAAATTATTTTAGATTATACAATTGTGCTTCATTTCATAAATTGATACAATATTTTATAACAAAATTTCATAAAATATTAATACGTTGTTATATATGTATATATTTCTATTTAAATAAATTCGACTGAATATTTGTGCTTTGCACAATATGATTAGTTATTGATTAAAAATTTCTTGTAAGTATTTTATAACTATGACAAGTTATTAAAAGTTGTGAGTATTTTTTAAAACAACTGTATTAAATTAATAAATGACAAAAATCTTAAATCATAATAAATGACATAAAATATAATAAATACAAATAAAATCTTTTTAGATCATTATAAATTACCAAATTAGTACATGCATTGCAATATTATTAATACAAAATGATAAAAATAATTTCTGTATCAGTTTCAAACATTGCAAATGAAGATGAAGATCACACAGATATATTTTATATTCAGTGTCATTCAATTATCCTCAAAATGTTATTATGGAACTGATATTTATGATTTATAATTCAATACTTAACTCCCAATATGGGTCGCAAAGAAAATATACTTCCTTAACATTCAGATGATGAATTTAAGTTGGGAGGAGACATTTTTTTCGTTCGAGTAAGTCGATCTAATTCCACTGCTGCATCATTACACATAGTTGCTTTATCTACTGATGCATTATCTGAAATAAACAATAAATCGAAATTTTTAACTTTAAAATGTTATGAAAATTCATAATATACTACATTCTTATAATGCATTATAAAACTTACCAATTTTTATCGGACTCGTACCTACAGTACCTGGTGATCCAGGGCTTCCAGTCTTTTTGTGAAGAAGAGAATTGAAGAAGTTAGCTAGAACACCTTCCCCAGATTGCGCAGATCCAGTACCTTTGGGATCCAACTTTTTATTTGGTGATGCAACCTGTATAAAAAATATTTAATATTTGCAAAATGGTATTTTCTGTTATATTCATAACAGATCATACCACAAAGATTAGAACATGCTTTTGATCGTCCACTGTAAAAACACATAGTGATCTCATTCACCACAAAGTTACTGAACAATGGAATATGTAATTAAAATTTAGCCTGTCAAAGTATGAAATAGTCATGTATGCAAATATGCTTTTTCTGTACAGTAAATCTAACAAAATACACATATTAACATTAATTGTTAGCTTAGATTCTAAAATGTAAAAGAACACAATATAGTTTATTAAGATACAATATTATCTTATAATTATATAATGAGAAGCTACTAATCTAAACATAAGAATATATAAACACTAAGCAATGCACGAATTGATCTAATTGATTTAATGTCAATGCAAAAAAAGTGCTCGATGATCCTAACATTAATTTACAAAAAATTGAATAAGAAATGTAAATGCTATGTGTCAGATAATTACACCCAAGAATATAAAAAGCAACACTCGCTCAAACATCAATTAAAGTCAAAATTTTCGGGGTATTACAGTCAGAATATTTTTAATATGAATAAGCATTATCTGTTAAGAGATGAGGATATGATGATAACATACATGAATACATGATATATATACATAAATTAGCCACAACATTGTTATTCAATGCTGAATGATTATTAACTGCATGTAACATGACAAGCATGCTCCAATTATAAATGGTATAACCTGAATAACTGGTCCAGTGCTTGCCTGATTCCTGGTTGTTGGAGATCGTGTTGGATCTTTTATACCTAATAATGCGGCTTGTTGTTTCGCTAAGAAAGCTTGTTCTTCTTCTGCCTGTACTTCTACTTCTCTAGCTACACACTAATTAGTAAAATAATATTTTACTATAAAGTCCTTAATATTAAAAAAAAGTAATTTATCTGTACACACACATACTTTTCTGTTTGTTGATGGTTGTGCAATTACATCTCTATAGTAATCATCTGGTTTCATTGATTGCAAATTTTCATGAAGAATACTAATCTTTTTCATATTATCCCAACCAGCAGGACTGTAAACAAGAACATCTTTAAAATATTAAAAATATATACAAATATTTACTCAATTAAAATTACATACATGAGAACTGCATCTTTTTCGACGACTAAAGCAGGTGTTCTAAATGGTAAAGAATAAATTCTATGTGTAAGATATTTATAAAGCAAATCACAGTTTTTATCTTCCTTTGCTGATGTGTAGAATAATCCTGCACCATATTGCAAACAGAATCGTCTTATCCACTGTTGTATAAAATCAAAATGTTCATCCCTATAAAAAATTAAAATTATTGAACAAATAAAGTAAATTATTACCACCAATTATATCTTTTTTTAATAGCAATTATATTATGAACTTACTTATAATCATGTTCTTTCTCAAGAGTAGACATATAATCAGTTTTGGTAATAACAACAACAACATCTAGGCCTAAATTTGTTGTAAGTACTCCTTCTGGTAGTGGTAAATTATCCATTGTATCGTCATCTAAGTTACGACTAGTTCGCCTTAAAGGACTACCAGGATCTAATTCATCTCCAGGTTCTGTATAATCTTGCCACTTTTTTACATCTAAGCACATAAAAAATGATTTGAAAATTTGAAAAATGATGTAATTAATATATCTTTTATTATTAAATGAACACATGTAACAATGTAAAATACATACTATGAAAGAAGTAATTTAAAAATGTGACTTACTAAATTGCCTGCATCGTTGCCAAGTATCATTATCTAAAGGTAATTTGTCAATATGATCTCCCAAAAGTGCAGCCCAGGATTGAAGTTGATCGAGGATAGCCCATGGAGTTGTCATTGCAGCAACTAACATAACAAGTGTATGTGGAAATCTTTCTGCATTTAATGCGAATCTTAAAAGATTTGCATGACCAGGATCACCATCTAATACCCATACAGATAATCTTGTTTGATCTGAGTAAAAAATTTAAATAATAAAACTTCATTACTCTTCACCTGCTATAATTAGAAACATTATCAATTCTTAATTGATATTACCATCTCTATAATCATCTCTGACATCAATATAAGCAAACTCCAAACCGGAACCTTTCTTTGGATCTTCTACGCCTTGTAATTTAGCAATGAGTGTTGTTTTTCCACTTTCATTATCACCTATAAATGAAATGATTTCTTGCTACCATGTACATGTGTAATCTAAATACTTAGTGAACAGCTTTATTATATAACATATATGTCATAAACATTTATATTATTATCATTGAATATGTAAAATTAATTTTAAAAATCTTAAGAAAAGATAATAAATTATACGTCAAATAAAAAATCAAACAAATAGGCAACCATATGTTACAAGCAACATTAAAACAAAATTACATGTATAAACATTATATTTGACACTCATTATAATGCATAACATTTATGCATGACACATACACATATCTTCAGAATCTTGCATTAATTAAGGAAAGTAATTACTCAAACTTACCTAAGACAAGAATATTCTTGTTTGAGGGTAGTTTGTTACTGCTACTATTTTGTACTTCAGCCAAAATAGAGGACCTGTATAAAAGGAGACAATTAAAAATAAAGTAAATTATTAAAAATGACTAATTCTCTGACTTCTAATGTGTGGCACGCAAGACGAACGTCAAAATATTTATACGTTGCAATTGCCTACTGCAATATGTATGCTTTATATTAAAAAAATTTCGAAAGCAAACTTTTTACACATACCATAAGTTGTCTTTATTTTCTGGATCTTCCTTTTTCTTCGATTGAAACCCATTGCTCTGCAACATCATATCAATTGCCGTCGCTGCCATTATCCATTTGACAGAAATGAAATCTGCTATCGATTGTACGCAAACTGCGGGTGCGGCTCGCAGTTAACTTCATTCAGAACGGAATCTTAAAAGATCAAATGTACGTGTAAGCTTATATATGTTCATTTTCTGTACTTTATATTTCATATTTAATTGTTATTCAATATTTTATTTTTGATAATACGTCTTTTAATATATATATGCGTATTATTATAAACATCTAACAACATTTTTCTATTAATATATAAATTACGTACACATTGAAAATTACACTTTACTTATGCAAAAAATTTAACGTTAATGGATAGTTGGTCTTACTGTTTATTCCAAATTAAAATTTAATGAATCATGAATGTATAATACACAGGCACATACAATGTATATATGTAGTATATTTAAATATATATGAAATAAAATAATATAAAATTAAGCAAAATAGTCATATCATATCTGATAACAAATTTTAAAATATTTATAACTATACCGTTTTAATATTTTTTCTTTAAGTAAATATATAAGTATTTTATATAATATCTGTATTTCAAAAAACATTTTCTTTTATCATTCATTCTTTTGATTATAATGTTGGTAACACATCAGATAAACCGTTATTTGTTATGTACTTTTTTGATTATATTGTTGGTAACACATGATATAAATCGATATACGTTATAGACTCATGGTATAAGCAAATACGTACTCAGTAAACCCAAGTAAGGCGATAAAGAATTCAATATAAATTAGTATAAAATAAGAAGAAAAGAGGATGATTTTAAATGAATCCGATAGTGAAGATGAATTACCCCCTGGATGGGAAGAAATGACAACTCCTAATGGAAATGTCTACTATGTAAAGTAAATAATAGTATTCGTTATATATTATTATTGTTATTATTATGATATAAATTATAGATATTAATAAAACCTAGTGTTACATCCAGTACTTAAGACTTAATATAAAATTATCTATCTATAATACATCTGTAAAATGTAATTTTGTAAATCTCAATACTATTTTGTTTTTAGTCATTATACAAAGGGCACACAATGGACACACCCTAGAACTGGTCGAACAAAAACTGTTGGGGGAGGTACAATATTACTATATAAATTTTTATATATGTACAATCTAAATTTTTAATTAACCACTTATGTCATAGTACATATTAATTTATAATATTTAAATATTTACATCTATGTACTTTTGATACTTAAATATTTACATCTATGTACTTTTTGAACTTGATGATAAATAATTATGCAGTTATTAACAAGTTTCAAACATTAACTGTTATGAATAAAATTTGATAATGTTATTTATCAATAAGAACTGCCATCTGGATGGGAAAAACGTGTGTCAGAAGATGGTCAAGTCTTATTTGTCGATCATATAAATCGTACAACAACATATACTGACCCTCGGCTTGCATTTGCTACAGAATATAGAGAATCATCACAGCCTATAAGACAACGTTTTGATAGTAGTAGCACAGCATTATCTGTTTTACATGGTCGAGACTTAAGGGGTAAACTTGCCATAGTTACAGGTGCCAATACTGGGATAGGTATATATGTTACATACATTTCATACTATTCAGATCAGTTGTAATCAACAATAATTCTACCTTTATAGACAATTTAGTATGTTATTTTTCTCTACCTAATTATATTTTTTAAGGATTTGAAACAGCTAGATCATTAGCTCTACATGGATGTAAAGTTATCTTAGCTTGTAGAGATCTAGAAAAAGGTGCAGAAGCAATACAAAAAATACGACAAGAAAAAGAAAATGTTATGTGTGAAACATTACATTTGGATTTGTCATCATTATATAGTGTTAAAGAAGCAGCTGATGAATTTAACCAAAAATATAGGTATGCTTAGATGGGTAAAACTATCATTAATAGCAATATATTTTCATAACAAATTTACCATATTTACATTACATCTGTTACATTTTTAGCACTTTAAATATCCTTATTTTAAATGCTGGTGTCTTTGCAATTCCGTATGCACTTACAAAAGATGGTTTTGAAACAACATTTCAAGTAAATCATCTTTCTCAATTTTACTTTACTCTTTTATTAAAAGAACCACTACAACGTTGTCATAATTCCAGAGTAGTGATAGTTTCAAGTGAATCACACAGGTATTTAAAACATTTTAATAAATATAATATTGCATATATTATATAATAACAAATATCTTCTTTTTCTGTAATAAAAATTAATATATGATATCTTATTTTTACCAATAGATTTTCAAATTTAAGAAAAGAAGAAGATTTTCATCGATTAACTTTATCTCCTCCTCCATATAAATATTGGTTTATGGAAGCATATAATAATTCAAAACTATGTAATATCTTGTTTGCACAAGAATTAGCAAAACGGTGGCCTTCTGTAAATGTCTTTTGTTGTCATCCTGGTAACATGGTTTCTTCTTCATTAAGTCGTTATTCATGGATACTCCGATTAATGTTCATGCTAGTACGACCTTTTACAAAATCGCTGGTAAGATAATCAGTTATTTAAAACAGAATACTTGAGAAAACGTAATTACAATTTTTTTTTTTCAAATCACACAGCAACAAGCTGCTAGTACACCAGTTTTCTGCGCAAGTGCACCAGAATTGGAAGGGATAACTGGATGTTATTTCAGTAATTGTTATCGTTGTGATCCATCAAAAACTGCATTAAACCCCGCACTAGCAGAAAGATTATGGTTTGTTAGTGAAAAAATGTTTGTTTCTGCTATAAAAGTTAGGAAATTTCATGAAAAATTTGATTTAAAATGAAAAATATTATTATACAATATTGTTATGAATGAACAGAAAACATGAATTCAAAGAATATTTTAATCAATCAAAAATTTTTAATAGATTTAAAATATTAATAAGAAATTTATATCTATTTTCATCACAAATTCTATATTCAATAAATTTGGTTTTATATCTTTTGTAATTTAATACATTTTTCCTAAATTCTATTTATGGTCGTATATGAAGCTATTTATGTATTGGGTTGCTTGGAAAGTTCCTCCTAATTTTTGAGAAAAATTCAAACGTAGCACATTTAAATATCGATATACATTTATTGAATTATATAGCTGCCATTTTGTTCCACAATCATCCTCCATCTTTCAATCAACTTGAATATTCCATCCTTCCAGAACTTCTTAGGTTTTTCAGCAAAAAACGTTGCAATATGATTTTTCAGGTTGACCAAAGAGTTAAAGTTTTTGCCATTAAGGGAATTTTGTAATGATCTATATAGCTGAAAATCTGAGGGTGCAATGTCTGCTGAATATGGTGAGTGGGGTAGCACATCCCAACCAAGCTTCAACAGCTTTTGTCAAGTAGTCAAAGATATAAGAGGCCGTGCATTGTCCCAATGAGACACCCTTCCGATTAGATAGTTCTGGACGTTTTTGTTCAATTGCTGTCTGTAATTTGTTTACTTGCGATTCATTCCGCTTTTTCCAGGATCTTTTCCACTCAACATTATTATGAATAGTGCATTTTTCATCTCCCGTCACTACTTGCTCTAAAAATGGTGTTTCTCGCTGCGTTTATAGAGTTAATCGCAAATGGAAATGCGATCCATCAAATCTTTTCCTGTTAAATTTTGGGGGGAACCTATACATCAAAACGGTTTATATAGTCAAGCTTCACAAAATGTTCGTGAATAGTAGATTTTGGTATATTTCTGCTAATTCACATGTATAGCGTAGGTTATTCTCGACCAATGTTTTGATCTGATATAACACAGTTCTTTCTGATATAACACCGTTACCATAAACAGCGCTTATCTTGTTTGCTACTTGTGTGACATTTTTGCCCTTCCACATTTAAGAGCATATAAAACTAACAAAAGTTTATATATAATATATTCCAATCAAACCCTTTTCTAAAGATGCCTGAAATATCATCTTTTAGAATATGGACACGTGTCATTTGTTTTAAATTATTCTGATATATTCAAACCTGTTGTAATGTCACCTACCGAAAACAGCACAAACTTTCCAGACAACTCAATACATTAAAAACATATATCTATGTATATTGAGATTGTATTCAACTATTATTTTTTGTTAAATTAAAAAAATGGACATCTTTCGTGAAATGTTTACAAATTAATTTTAAGGAATTTAGTTGATGTGTAAGAAAAAAGCTTTTTTCCTAAACTTTTAGAAGATTTCATGTTTTCAAATTAAATTAGTATGATATATGTAAAAATAAAAAAATTATACAAACTTTTTTTCAGTAATATTTATTTTATAAAATTTCTAATAAAATTAAAAAATAAAAAGAATATTTTTCCTACTCAAATATTCATGTAAAATTTAAATACGTAACAAAATATTTTATTCAGTAACAAAGAAAAAAAGCTGTGCTCATGTTTTTTCAAACAAATTGGCAATATATGTGAAAACAACAGAAATTCATATACACAAACATATAAAAATGACTCATTAAATACTTCCGATTTTGTACGAAACGTAAAAATTAAAAAATTAAGTAGTGAAATTATACATTATCTTTTG
Source organism: Bombus vosnesenskii (assembly GCF_011952255.1). Lineage (NCBI taxonomy): Eukaryota > Metazoa > Arthropoda > Insecta > Hymenoptera > Apidae > Bombus > Bombus vosnesenskii. The sequence goes on from NW_022882962.1 coordinate 211,529, forward strand.
GAATCGTTATGCACAACTACGTACACAGATTTTTAGAATCTACTATTGGAAATATATTTGGCAGAGATATAACTTGCAGAGAACCAATTCATCGATGCGATGATTATCAACCACGTGTGTTAGTAGAATTTGGAAGAACTGGCATAAAAGTATGTATTTAAATAATAATTCCTATAATGCAATTTATTATGACTATTGAAGTATCAATTAACGAATTACAAAATACTTAATTTTTAAGGAAGAAAAAATTCTAAACTCATTGTAGTTTGTATTATATATAACAACATATAACACAGAAAAAAATAAAATTTATACAACATTCCGATTTTCTTTTTTTTAAACTGTTACGAATATTTACAATTGACAGCATAAACAAAGCCTTGAAACATCATGTCAATTTTGTGTAAAGTAATGTAAGTACAAAATGTACAAAGATTTTTGATTTTAGTGATTAAGTCCTACGTCGTTTTTGCATAAATTTTGGTTAAAGTCGAATATAAATTTGGTAAGTATATACACATACACCTTATACATACTGTATACATATTGTACTTTTAAAATATCTATAGAATATTTAAAATTAATATTTTTGCATTTATTTTACTTAAGTTTAAATATAAATATTAAAAATTGATAATATTTATTTATCTTATTTTACTAAGAGCAATATTAGTAATGAATATTTTAAATATTTATTTTTTCAGTAAAAAAGGAGTTTCATTACTTAAATAAATTTTAATTACATTATTCGATGGTAATAAAATTTGAACAGGGTAAATATTTAACAATATGTACATGTGTTTTCATCATTTTTGTTTTTTTTTAAATATTTCATAATTTTGCGTCTTCTGAAAGTAACCTTAGATGTCGCATCCTTCGTCTTTGGCCTGTAGAACTAATTTTCTACAGTGCCAAATTATAATTCGTTCATAATTTTGATAATGCTCGGATATCTTTATAAATTATTTCAAACATTCTAACATAGTTTATAAGGAATTACGTGTTCTTAAGAAAATTATCATTAAATCGCATTTTAAAATGTATCGAATAATGGTAATTATAAACATGACGTTTTCGCTATCGTTTATTTTAATTTTATGATTTCTCTTTCATTTCATTTTACTTTATATTTTCCGTTACATTTGTTAAATTAAATAAATACTAGAATGTAAGGAAATTTTTAATATAGCTTCTTAATTACTATTAAACATTGTTTATTTCTAATAAATGCAAACAGTTTCTCAAAAGTAATTTAAATATTATTACTAATATGGAAAACAGAAATCAAATATATATTTACATGAAGTTGTTCAAGAAATTCTTGATGCCGTGTGGGCTATGTGCTGCAGTACCAGCAATGAAACCTCCAACTTCTCCTGAAGATACTACACCATGTAGTAATGAAACACAAGGAAAGAAATTAATAAAACCATCAGAATTACCCATTTATTCTATCGATGATGGGTATTCTAAGCAGATGCCATGGTAAAGCGCAAGTAATTTCATATTGATAACATTATTTTTATCCCTGTTTCTTAAAGGACTTTTATGAAAATGTGATTTATCTAAAATATAGATTCATTATTTTAAAAAATTTTTTAAGAAGTAAAATCTATAAGAAAACATTGTACTACATTATGAAGATAATCAATCCATTATGATTAATTTTTTATAGCATAGAATATCCTTCTATTGTGGAAGAAAATATTAGAAAAGTACGTCAAACAGTGAGGGAGATAAAAGTTACATTAGACAGGGTTTCCCATGATGTTTCAAGTACCTTTGAAAATCTTAAATGTATGCATTTATGTGTAGTATAAAATTTAGAAATACTTTCATATAATTGGAACGTGCTATGGCATGCAAATCTATTAGTATTAATAAAATGTAATATTATTTCAGTTGCAGTTGATTACCTCCAAGATGAAGCCAATATTATGCCACGAATAGGAGCTGTTGGTATTGGTGGTTTATCAGGATTAATATTCAGTCTCAGAGGAGGCATATTAAAAAGACTGTTTTATACAACTACAGGTGCTAGTATTGTTGGATGTATTTGTTTCCCCAAAGAAGCAAAACAAGCATTAAACACAGTAGAACACTATGGAAATATTAGTTACAATTTCATTTATGGTGGTATGTATATTACTTTATACTTTTATTGCTCTACACAACTGTTAATATGATCTTAAATCTATTTATTTATTTTATGTATTAATCATACAAATGGCAAGCAATATGAACTCTTTCACACATAATACTATTTATTATTAATACTAAAATGATGTTTCTATTTTAAAATTGAATTTAGGACACTTTTTATATTAAAGTCTTGTTAACAAATTGTTAACAAATTTATTCGTTTGTAAAAAAATACAGAAATGGATATAAAAAAATGTGTTGTAAATGTACCTTATGTAATACATTATGTGTTTATAATACAAAAGTATAGTATAAATTTCAATGCTTCATTAAAAATTTCAGTGAAACCAGGGGATAGTAACAAAAAGGAAATTTCAGTAAATGAATTTCCATTACTGAAAAGTGTGCTTGAATCAGAATATTTTCATATGATAGCTCGACTTTTTAAAAAAGAAACGAGCGATACAACTGTATCAACCAATACAACTGAAAAAGTGGAGGTAGGATGCAACAACAAAATTATTTTATTGCATCATTCCTCCTGTACCTTACACAATAATAATGTTAATATAGTTTGCCATTGTACAGTACAATGTATTCTATGACATATTTAACTTTAGATGAATATAATCTCCAAAATTGAATATTACAAAAATTTAGAGGAACATGAAATTTATATTAAAGATACTTAGTAATAATAGATTTTTCATAACGGTAAAACATTGCATTTTTTAATGTTAAAATTGATTTTTTACAAAAATTTTTGTCTTAGTCTTTGGAAGATCTGAAGGAGATAATTTATCAGAAGCTCATTACGTCTCATTTCATCACAATAAAGGAGATTCAAATTCTCATGAATTAGTAACAGTAAAAGAAACTTCTCCCATAAAAGTACAAAATTCAAAGAAATCAAAATCTCTGATTAAGTAGATGTATAATCACATAGGTACTCTGCCTATTGTCATCCTTATTTACTTTTATAAATATTTCCTTTACCTGATTAAATAAACATTTCCTTTTAACACCAGACATTCAATAATTCACATTCAAACGTTATGTTAAGATGTAATTATTATTTTTTTGTATTTTAGCTAAATACAAAGAAGTGAAGAATTCAGAGAAGAAAGAGTAATGAATTAGCAACATTAGTTAATGAATATTTAATAATTCAATATAATATAAAAATTATGTAAAGTTTTAATATCTGTAAATAAAAATCATGAGAAGTAATTTCAATTCGTTATTAAATAATCCAATACATGACTATAAAAGATTATGATTTGTTTCAATTGTTTGTTACATTATCTATTTGTTATTCTAAAGTTATTAGACTAAAAGTAATAAATACTTAATATTGACTATTTATATGTAGAAGCACAGTAAAATTTTTTAAATTGTTGACATTTTTTTTTGTTTTCAATTTCAAATAATTTCATAAAAAGATTCAAATGTAAATATATTTGAAATATATAGTGCACGTTGGCTTGGGTAAGTAGAATTAAAACCAAATTTTTCGGCTCCTAGGTAAAATTTTTCAGCTTATGAGTACATAAATGAAATTTTGCAACCTAAAGAATTAAGTGAAATTAGTTTTATTTAAACAGTTTTCCTAGTTTCAAAATTAGAAGAAAATTTAAAAAATCATTCAGTTAGCGGGTCATGAAACACTACAACCACCTAGCAGTAAAACGGTAGAACTAATCTCTTTGAAACGAAATTAAGAAATAAAATTTCTTAATCCGCAAGGCGAGTTCTTAAACTCTTCAGGAATTAAATTAAAACTTTAATGGCGTCATCTACCAGTTAAAAATTTCATTTCTTGTTAGTTATTGACTTACCAGGTAGATGGTACCACCATATCCAAAATACGGCTCCGCGTTTTTTGTACATTGTAACAATAACCACGTGCTATACTGAAGTTTTTAATCATAATACATTATTACACATATTTTCATTGAAATATAATCTGAACTACAAAAATAACAATTGTATTTTATATTTTGTATATTTAATTTAAAAAGGAAAAACAAAAATGAGTGTTAACAAAGCAAAATTATCAAAAAGTATTTTAGAAATGAAAGTAAGTTAACAAAATTGTATAAAATTGTGTATAAAATTTTATATTTTAATGAATATTATTTATTTATTAGTTTATGAAACGGACGAAAGAAAAAGTAGAGAAACAGCAATTTCATGAAGAAGGTGAAGAATATTTTGGGAATGAACTGACGAAACGTATGAAGAAAGATTCGTAAGTTTTTGCAATTCTTAAACGAATATTTTAACAAGTTTAAACTTAACACATAAGTATTTGGATATCTCATTATTTTTTTAATAATTATAATTTGTCAATTAATGTGTAAAATAAAATATTTATATCACTTAGTAACTGCACAGTAACGACTAACAATTATTATAATAAACGTAATTTTTACATGACAAAATAAAGCAATATGTACATCTATAATCACAATCTATTTTGAATAAAACGAATATGTATTTCATAAAAAGATTGAAATTATCTGTTTACTTTTTATTTAAGAGAAAGATTTATCATTGAACCTAGTTATATCTTCTGTGAGAAGTTAATCGATGGCAGAGTAAGTTTTCAAGGAATGAATCCTGAAATAGAAAAATTCATGGAAGAGGAACGAAACGATGAACATACGGAGATGGAAGAAAAACAAGAAGTAGATATTTCAGATGAGCAATTGGCAAAAAATTGGAAAAATTATAGGAAACTGACAAAGATTGAACATAAATATGAAAAATTATTAAAAAAACATAAGGATTATGAACTATCACCAAAAAAACCAAAGTTTTTGAAACCACAATATTAATATTTGATAAGAATGATTTACATTTGTATATATATTAATTTTAATAGAAATTTTTATGTAAATATTACTTGCTGAATTGAATACCAGTTTCTAAGGTAATTGTATAATAATATGTAATATATATATATACATATAAAATATTTACACATTTTATGTAGATTATAATAAACTTTTTATTACTAAGATTTATAAAATATTACTGAAATAATTATTTGCGTAACTGATATTAAAAAATATTTAAACGTAATTTAGCTAAATATATGTTTATGTAGACATGCTATAAAAAATACTTTGTAATTTCGTATAATATAGTTATATACGTATATATTTTATTAAATTCCAGTATTAAATTATAGATTTTAATTATTTTTATCATCAATTAAATCATCATATTGATCAAGCAAACTTCCAAAAATTTCTATGGATACATTATCTGTATAGCTTTTTTCTTGTCCTTTTTTCCAAAGCAAATCGAAGGTGTTATTGGGGAATCGGATTCCAATAGTTTCAAAAATATTTTTTATTTCTTCCTTATTTCGAAGCTATTATTTGAAATATAATTAACAAGACATGTATATTTATATTATAAAATTAAAATTTTTTCAAATACTATATAAATTATTTTCAAACATACTCTAGATAGATCTGTTGGGATAAGACCATGTTTTGTAAAAATATTTGGAAGTATAAGACTGTAAGCAGTACATCTATCCAAATCTACATAAGAAATTCCTGCTGCTGGAATATCTGTAAAAATAATGATATTGTTGACATGATGATTTAATGTTTATAATATTTTTATTATTATTTTATCTACATTTGAAATACATATTTTTTAATTTAAGAATTAATATAACAATTTATTGAAGAAGGCAAAAATAAAAATACATCTTTCTGAAGAATGTTATTTTTATGTTTTTCAAAAATGAAATTTTGTCTATCTTTATATATATTTATTATTATTTATTTATTATATATTTTTATTTCATCTAAAATATATAAAGAACATACTACTAACTTGTAATATCTATGCTTTCTATATTTCCTATTGTAGTATTGTATGTAGTACTGTAACGTTGACATTCTGAAGGAATTTCTGAAAAAATGATGCAATATTAGACATTAATGTTAAATATTATAATTTAGAAAAATGATATGTTATTAAAAAAGTATTCTAATATGTGTATTCTAACATATTATTTATGTATATACCACGTAAAAATTAAAATTTATGAAACAAATAAACGGAAGAATTAATTCTAAAAAATACATTACTTTCTATCTTTGGTAATGTAGGAAAGTCATATTTCCAGTTTAAGAGATTTAATAACTCTTCATACTTTACATTCTCTTCCTTACGTATTTGAAGAAGATCTAATATAGGTGTTAGAAATGTCTTATTTATATATATTTTATATTTAGCTAAGATAGAAAAGACTTTATCTTCTGATAAAATGTTTGTATAATCCTATGAACATATATAAAATCACTTTAATTAACTTGTCTTCAAGTTTTATACAGATAGCAAAATGAAATAAGATTAATGTAATACTTTATCAAGGGATAATAAATCTTCATAAATATCTAAAAATGGAATTTCTGGAACATGCTTCTTCAATTTCAGACGTAAACTATTTATATATTGTAAATAGCCCTGTTGCACTACCACTTCATTATTTATAGGACAATCACTTAAAATATTTAACATTTCAGATATTCCTTTTTTTTCATATACTTTATCATTTATTATATTCATGATATCTCTAAAATATTCAAATAATTGGAACATTAAAAATGAAGAACTATTATCTACTTTTTTCTAAAATTAACGTGATGTTTCTTTCATTTAACATAAAGATGTTAGTCATAATTTATATTACTTTTGTCTTAAATAAAAATTTCGTTTCTTCTACTTTTTCTTATCATAATTATAATATGATTTTCCAGTAATAACATAATTAATAGCTTTACTATATCTAGTTACAATGATATTTATTCCTACCATTGTAACTAGTGAAGCTATTACTCTTACTTTACTTCACCAATACGAGAATGTGAATGATCTGGATCTGCAATAATCCATGTTAAGAGTCTTTTTAGTCGTTCACCTTTGGTATTAGCATTCCATAATTTTCCAAAACAAGAATTTTGATCAAATGGTTTCTTATATCTGAAAATTTAATTTAAAGTTATGTAGTATGTAAGTTAATAATTGCCATTTGGCAGATTTCATTATTTCATACTGTCTTTTAATTTGTTCTGCAGGTAAATAACTGTTATGACTTTTTTTATACATTTCAAAAATATTCTGTTCTGGAATATCACTTTCTATTATTTCTTGTTTAAGAAGTTCACCCATAGTTTCTCCTAATTAGTAAAAAATATTTTATGAAAATATTTCATAAACTTTATTCAATTACAAAAATTGGCAAATAATCAAAATTGTATATATTATATTGCAGTTATATTTTTTTATTATAAATATACTAATTGGTGATATTTTATACCAGACTTAAGCTTTTTTCCAAAAGTTACTTCCAGTGGTTTCATACCCACTGGTAGATTTGAAATTTGGTAACGTGTTTTACCAACTTCTTTATTCCAATAACTGTTCATAACAGTATTTCTTAATTCAGAAATAATTGTTTGAAATGATGTCTCTTCATCTGGTTGTAAACATTCTTTCACCTTGAATTATTTGTAAAATACATTAAACATTACTTTTATATTTACTACACAACGATGTTTTTTACTATTATTAATTAATCAAACTTTATTTATAAGAAGAAGTTACAAATATTAAAAACTTAATTCAAATATTAAAACTTAAATAAAATAATTATATATAATAAATTATAATAAACATAAATTATGATAAAAAAGATTTTGTTATAGTAGATTTCAGTCTTACATCAATTATTCGTTTCGAATTATGTATATTGCTCATGATCGGTGGTAACTTTTGTGTATGCCTTTCATTATGAACAAATATATTTCTCAAAGCTTCAACTTTATCTTCTAAAGAATATTCTGTAAAACATTCTTTAATGCTAGATGTTGAGGTTTTCTATAAATAACAAATCATAAGATACATATGTACATAAACATTTAGTAAAACAATATTCTGTTATTTTATTTTTAAAATAACGCACTAATGTTTTATAAATTTACCACGTAAAAAATAATTGACTGTGAAAACATTTTTTAATCTCGAATCTGTATTTTATCAATTTTACATTCATGCTTCTAAGCCTATATCGAATAAAATATTTGCCTAAAAAATAGTTATAATTTAGTAATAAAACACAATCTTACGAAGCTTTTGCTGTAAGCATTTTCATCTTCATGGACTAAACCCAAAAGCTGATTTCTTGAATTTATAGTACTTTTACATTTTTCCATCTTAAAATAAAATATTAAGTAAGTAAAAGAAACATGAAGTACAATATTATCAATTGCAGTTGAACTATCAAATTTTCTTAATCAATATCTATGTAGAAGCAAATTTAACAAAAGAAATAAAATATAAAAGTTGTACTATACATTATCATTTTTTTTATATTTCATTTTTAATTTGCTCCTTTAGAAATAAAAAGAAATAATCAAAATATATACATAATTAAAATTTAATTTCATATCTCTATCAATATTATTTCTGTATATAAAATGTTCTGCTCATTTCTGGTATTTAAGACGGAAATAATTAAAATTATTATTTCATCATTTAATGTCATTTAAACATAATTTTTATTTATTACATAACAATTACTTAATGTTAATAACTTTTCGTAAGATGTTAAAATAAATATGATTACGATTTTAATCTTTTTTCAAATTATTTCATTGTGATAAGTATGTCAAATTTTAATGCCATAATTCTAATATCGTTTTATTTATTACATTTCAGTAATACGTGTCTCTTTCTTATAATGCTGAATTTTAATTACTAAATTTTATACATATTGAAATTTCACAATCGATTAGAATTGATTTTTGACGAACTTAGCATTTGATTGATGTCGTATACTGTCATTGTATAGTGTAAATCTACTGTACGTTTATATTATTGTAGCAACGAGCAGACAAATTATAATAATACATAATATAATAAGTGTAGACATATGTAATAATAATGACAGCAGCTAAGCAAAATATAAAACGATCTAAATGGGCTTTGGATTTCGCTCACAAGTTGGTAACTTTATCATTCAAGTTATATTTTCAATGTACAATGTAGTTTGTTTTAATATGATCACTTCCTGAAATCATTTTTTAACTTATATACTTCTATATGATCTATATAATCTCGTAAATTAAACTGTAAAAAATAAATATGTTGATGAAAATTGTGGTTTTTCCAATAGTTTTAGATAATTAAATGATTTAAAAATGTAGAGGTTAGAATACAGTACTTTATTTAGTACACTCTCATTGTACTAATATCGTCTTATTAAACAATTCAAGCATTAGAATATTTATTATAGATATTAATCAAAATGAATGTTAAACTGTAACAATGATGATTTTCATTATATATATTTATTGTCTATTTTACATTAATGTAGATATGTTTTGTATTTGTCAGAGAATTAATTTTTGAACAGAATGATGTGACTGAATATGGGTTTTTCATAAATAAACATGGGTTTTCAGGAATAAACAAGAAAAAAATGTGGATATTGCTTCACCACCAGGTTATACACCTGCTGTTGCTTTATTTCATGCTGTCGATTCAATTAGAGAATCTGATTCCAATCACTTGATAATTAAGAAATCATGGGATTTAGCCCTAGGTCCTCTTAAACAAGTTCCGATGAATTTATTTATAATGTACATGGCGGGTAATTCCATATCAATATTTCCTATTATGATGGTTGGTATGTTAATAATTAGACCAGTGAAAGCATTATTTACTCTTCAACAAAGTAAGTATATCAAGTTATGTTTACATACATATATTTTATAATAAATAAAAAATTAGTATCATATACATTCAAATATATATAATACATGCTAAACCTATTAATTTTAACAAAAATTAATCTGAAGTGCCTAAACAAAAATATCTATATAGAACTGAAATATTCTACACGTTTAAATGCTTCATATAGAGCAACCATAATTTAATTAAAATAAATGTAATCAAGTAAATTAAAATAAATTGTTACAAGCAGTTATGCTCATCATAAAAATAATTGTTTTTAGCATTTAAAGTAATAGAAGGAACTCATGCTTTTGGACAGAAGTTTGTGTACTTTCTGGGACAATTGGTAAATATTGCGTTAGCATTATACAAATGTCAATCGATGGGATTACTTCCAACACATGCATCCGATTGGTTAGCATTTGTAGAACCACAAGCACGGTTAGAATATTCTAGTGGTGGATTTATATATGTATGACGTAAGATATAATTATTTAAAGATGTAATATGTACATTTAAAGTAAATAATTGCTGTAAATTTAGATACATTTTACTTTATATGTAAATTATAAATTCACTCATTACATAAAATGTTTTATTAAAATCAAACCAAATCAAATTGTGTTACATGTTTATATATATAAACATATATGTACAATAAACTCGATTAAAACGTATTCCACAAATGTAATAGTATTATTAGATAAATCATTATTAATTATTTTTTTTTATATTCATCTGTAATTTCCTTTATTCGTTCTATTATCTTACTAGGCTCATCTATACGAGGTATCTGTAATAAATCAACATTTATATTTATTAAATATAAATTTTACTATACGATGGAAAAGGATACATTAAATTATATTAAGTTAAAGTATATTAAGAAATGACAATTTTAAAACATACCTCATAGTTTTGACTTATATATATACCAGCATAAATCCCAATGCTTAAGGTTATCTAAAAAAGATATTAGTGTACATATTTCTATTCAATAATACCACTATTTGCAAAATAGACATTTAGATGTACCAAAAATTTAAACATTTTCAATTGATTATTGCTTTTTACTTTTTAGTTAACTTTTAAAATCAAAATAAGCTTTATATGAAGACGAAGTTTCTTTCTTTCTTCAAGGTGCTCTTATTAACGTTTTGTACAATAGTGCAATTTATGCAGAATCACTCATTTACAATAAAATTCTTATGCTTTGATTACGTTTATATTTACTGTGGGTAACAACAGGTTATCTACAATAGTTAAAAATTTATACTCTTGTCTAGTAATTAATTTTTATAACACTTTTTATATTAAGCTTTTTTAAAATTTTTTTCAAATCAAACGGCTTTGCTGAAATTCCTCAAATCTATGTAGTTAAATATAATGTATATTGTAAAAGCAACACTTTCGTTGCATTGCACGGTATATATACATATTTATATACGTATATATATATATATGTTGTACTTCCCTCTTGATCGATACCGCAAGCGGGAATATTTGAATTACTGTAATAATTGACTATTGTTTTCGAAACATTGATGTTTTAATTAGTTAAACTGTTGTAACAATTATATATAATATATTTGTATTATAAGTTATTTAGATTATTTAGATTAAATAAATGACAACAAATGTAAAATACATATATTTTTATTACAATATATACATATAGTATGTACTTCGAAAATATTAATAGTATTATACTCACTTAAAAATTTTATATATTAACTAGAAATATATTGTGCTAAAATAAAAGATGTCTATTTCTTGTAATTCATAGTGAAGATATATGTAATTGAAAGTTAAATTAAGTTATATTATTTTGAAGTTGTTATAAATATATTATTGAAGTGTTAGGTGTATCTACGTAGTTTGAGAGTAAAAAAAATGTAGAATGGTTGTAAGATATTCACTTTGTTTCATGAATGAATAACATCTTATTAACACTTACAATTAGGCAGGAACACATTAATGTACCGGAAATAATTGTAAGAGAAAGCAGGACAGATCTAAGATTTCAAATATAATATGTACATGTATATACACACCGTCTTATGTGGGTCCAGGTAGATATCTAGGTCATTTTTTATATTTTTTAATTTTAACCGATGTAGTAGTAACAATTCCTTAGAAATTTAATGTTTATTTTGGTAGAAGTGTTTTATCTAATAAATACAAATCGTAATGTGGCAGATAATAACCAAAAGCACATTGCCCGTGTCGTAAAACGGCATTTGGAAGACCAAAAACTTGATGTTACAAAGTAATTTGCTGATTCTCGGAATTTAAACTCAACACAGATGTCTTAGATCGACGCAGACAAGTACATAGAACAGGACAGGATAAAAAAAATATGAGCGATTTATATGTCAGTGATAGAACCCTATATATTTCAATCTAAGCTTCAGACGTATGAAATATACGATAAATATTCAAATAGTTTCTTTGCGTCAAAATATACATATGCTTATAGCATTAAATTAAATGATGTGTGTGAATATACTGCCGCCAAAGTTTCAGATTGCTTTCAAATATGACCAATTTAATCACGACAATCGTGTCTCATTGCAATCCCAATACAATTTCAAAATGTTTTATATAACACAAACAGTATATACACAAAAATTTTTTATGGTAACTAACTTCTTAATTTAATAAACAATATGCTGCTGTGAATTTCTAACCATCGCATCCTTAAAGGGTGTAAATAAAATTTGAGCCGAGTAAAATGTGGCTCTCTGTACCGGTATCTCCGTACGACCAGTTGTGAAACGATGGAGGGAGATCAGCTTGTATGATCGGTCTAGCAAACTCACTGCTGTGCCGGTAGGTATTCCGCTTTAGTACGCCGTCAAACTAACATCATTTTGTAATCCAGTGTATGCACGTGAATTCCTCTCTTTAAGTACTATTTATTCGATCGAGTAATATTCACCAGGTTTTCGTACGGATTTCGTTTCGGGTTTTCGTCGTTCGGGTTTTTATACGGTGTTGAACGGTTCGGTTACGATCGTTCGGTTTGCCCGCGAACGTACGAATCTTCGTTCTGAAAAATCAGCATCGCGACTTTCTTGTTACGCGATACTGGAGAAAAGTAACTCCTTTCTATCTGAATACATTCCGTAATACACCCAGTGTACGTAAACGATTAACGTACACGTTTGCCGACCGGCCGCGTATTTTCTGCAAGTTAGTCGTGCATGCCCGCGGGGTAGAAGTGAAATTTTCTGTGACATTGAGAATTTCAAACAAAGTCATCAGGTTGATTCATTTCGGGGTCACAATCGCGGGAATATCATCGTCGCATGTGTACGTTCAAGTCAGTGGTCGATGTTACGATTATCAACAAAGGGAAATAAGTTTGAACATGTCAGCTACTATTTCGAAAATACCGGCAACCAGTGCTGGGAATGGGATCGATGTAATTTGCGATAAAGATCGTGTAAGTACTGTATTGTTTTATAACGTGAACGTAGAGTGTCGTTCGTTTGGTGTGACGATAATGATATATTCGAGTAATTTTAATGTATGAACCGGAGTTAAAAGACTGACTATGTACGAAAGCTGTAAAAAGAGGATTTAGACATAGCGTGATATTTAAGATCACTTATTGATATTTGGCATTTATATTTGGCGTGGCAATAAATTTGTTATAAATGTTTTCACTTAATAAACTTTTCTCCTATTTGGTAATACTTCAATGTAGATGTTATGTAACATGTTATGTACAAGTGTACATTATACGTACATTAGTTTTATAAAAATAGAAGCTAATTTTAGACATAAATGTCCTAACCAGATTCAACGTAAAATGATTATTATGCTACAGATGTTAGCTAAGTGTAAAGAGGAATTAATTTAGTATTGAATAATTATGCGTAAACGTTTATTGAATACACTTCTTACGCATGGTAGATACACAGTAATTAACAAGATTTATAAGACTTATATATCACTTTCATACGTTGTCACGGACAACGCAATAATTGACTTCATCCTCCACTATTACACGTATTAATGATATTCTCTTTTGTAGATAATAATTTCAAATCGACGATTCTCATAAAAATGTATTGCCTTGATGAAAATCAGAAATTTAATGAAATGGATTGAGCAAAGTATATTAACGTGTCATTTCCGTTGTTTCATTGTAAATTATGCTTTCTTGAATAATAAATTTCTGCGGTAGGAGAATGGCAGCCAGATTGCTTTCCCCCACTAAATATTCTCACAAATACCGATTTTCGTTTACTTCGATGACGATAACATTCCCAGACGTTTTATTTTATAAGAAATATAGAGAAAGTCATTTTTATGATACATAAATTTTTTTATTTCAGACTAGAACGGCATTAAATGGCTAAGTTTTTTTAAGCTATGTATTTTTAATTTTTTAAACCAGCTTGTTTTCTTACATATACTTATTCGTTAAATTTTAGCAATGCATAATTGATAACGAATGAACTTTATTCCCATTCATTTTCTAATATCTGGTAAAAAGAATCATGTGACATACACATTTATCTCGTCAAGGATTAATTCATCCTTAAGCGCAACATTATTGAGAGGTATAAATAAAATAATTTATCGTTTTATTAAGGTAAAAAAGATATATCACAATAATACATACAGAGAAAATATAGAGAAGTCCGGTAAGCAAATCAAAATTACAAAAAGAAGGATTTTATAATTTGGAAAAAAACTGGTATGATGATGTTATAAATATTTGAATGTTTGAACATTTTCTGAAATTGTAGAAGAGTGGTGTAAGAAGGAATATTGATTGAAAAAAAAATGTTAAACAAATTCTTTAGTTTTCTTTTCATAATCACAACGTTAAAGCACAAAATCGATAATGTAAATAATCTAAAAATAGATTGTAAATGAGATGTTCCGTGAATGCAATATTGGTCCTTAGTGGGTCAAAACAATTCGGTCTTATTTTCTCTCATATGGTGGAAAGTAACTACATCTTTTACGAGATACATGTGCCATAAAAATTTCTATTTTTAAATATACATATTTTTTATTAAGATAATAATAATATATTGTATATTTAAAATATACAATATATTATTATTATCCTTTCTTTGCTTGCATGCACTTCAGTATTATTATTAAATTAATTTGAAACATGGTTACATGGTTACATGGTAAAAAGTTATTTCTTAATTGTCCCAATTACAGTAGTATTGTATATTATTACGTTTATTAATTTACAGTTGATTACATTTTGTGAAACTCGTACCATGCTAAGTAGAATCTATAAACGCGCTCAATGCCTTTTGTGTAAGAAATATCTCAAATGTAAAAGGATTAAACATTACTGAAAAAGAGTCATCAACAATGGATTTCTATTATGGATAACGATGGATCCTAATATCTTCACAATAAACTAATAAAATTAATCTAATAATTGCTCCGTACATATAAAAAGAGATTTAAAATAAAAGCTTAAATATCCTGTGTTATAAAAAATTGAAATACATAATTGAAATAATATAAATGAAATAATAGTAGAAGTGGAACGAGGAAGAGTCTACGTTTCGAAATAGGACGAAAATTATGATTTCATTTCTGACAAAATCGAGTTTGAAAAATATTGTCAAATACGCGTGAACTTGGCTAATTCCTAACTGAGCATAAGTGGATGATTGACGGTACGTTGTTCTACTTGAAAAAATAATTCGAAAGTATAGATGGTATTCTTTAATTGAAATGAATTATAAAATATATATAAGATATCCTTAAATAAAGAAAATCAATATTTTGAAGTGCGAGCAACCAAAAGGGCTGTAAGACTGAAATTCAAGGAATATGAAAGTCTCGCGTAAAGTAAGCAACGATTGTATTAGAATGAGTTACTCCTGCATGGTTACGTCGGATGTAATAGAAAGTGTGCAACAGTGCGTGTATGATGGACTTCAACATTGAGCTAATACTGACGGTCATTGAATATTTTCTCTTAGCTATTAGTTAATAATTACGAGCCATGCACTTATCTGAAATAAGATCAGCAAAGAGATATTTAAGGTTTTATAAAATACGTAATATCATTTCTTATAAAAAATATGAAATATATAAAAAGAGATTGCAACTATGAGCTTTCTATTTTTGTGTCGTGACGATTCAATAATTGTCTGCAAAATACATACATACACCTATTTGATAAATTTTTATCTGACACAATTTATATATTATAAATCACTTTTATTAATAATTTCTAAATAATTATCTTTAGATAAATATTTGTTACACTAAGAATAGAAAATATAAGATAAGCCTAGAAATGGTACTTGACATTCTGTTTCTATGAAAATAGAATTCGTGAAACTTAGAACGAGGTTTTATACTTGTATTGCTATCGCTGCAAAACGTTCTTTGCAGCTATAATATTTTTCGATAGACATTTTTCATAAATATTTCACAAACATTTAATGCTAACACCAGTATAATCTTCGCACATAACGGTATGCATTTCTTTGTGGCAACTGGGGCATATTAACTGGTTTTGCTGTAGTTCCTTGTTCTTATGAAACTTCTTGGTGACCGCAATTTCATTGGTATTTTGACGCATACAGATACATTCTTAAGCAGGAAAATCCTAATTGTATATTTTATCTATATATTTCACTATTATATTTTATTAATATATTTTATTATCACCTATATATATGTATATATATCATAGTTGTCCTGAGACAATTTAAAAAAATTAAGATCAACATTTATCCATTTCTCTATATTGTACCGCGTGAATTACTTACTCCTTGACGTTAGAAATACACAGATTGTCTAAATTAGAATAATTACGCGAGGTCGTAACACATTCTTCAATTTTAATTTGTAAATTAACATAAAGTATTGTATTTTATGTATATTACTGGATGATGAGTATAAAATCATTAATAGGATAATTTTATATTTGAAAGAAGTGAAAAGTATTCGAGGTATACATTTTAACTGTGCGCGAATACATGTTATCGTCAATGTTATTTACAAATGCAAAAGACAAAAATTGCTATAAGTTTAAAATAGTTCATTTTAAATGTATTGCAGTTAATAGAAAATATTAAATGTAGTATTAAAACATGCTTATAGAACTGAAATTTTTATTTGTTTTATGGATAATTTGAAAGTCATCGATAACTTATCGATACTCGTTAACATTGATATCTGTTATCATCTGCATCCAATATCGATCTAGTAGAGGTCGATAATGTATTAATGAAAAAGATTTTTGAAAAAATATATAATTTCAATAATAAATGATCTTATAATATAAATAAATTGATTTTTATATTTGAGTAATTTTGTTGAGTATTATACTCTTTACATAATTGTTTATGTAAATTTTTTGTTTGTTAAACATCGAAACACTTATCAGACAAAAGTTATTTTTTTTATCTTGTTTAACTTTTTATTATTTTATATAAATTTCACTAATTTATAAAAGTTTATATACGTAGTGAACTATAGTGTGCTTTGATTAGTAGCATAAATATTGTTTTCTTGTTTATATTGGAAATTAATGACCAATATATTTCTGATAAAATACAATTAATTATCAGGTTGTTTAGATTTTTATATTTATAAGACACTTTCGAAATAGATTATCGATACAAATACAGTATTAAGAAAAATTTAATGCACGAAAAGCATAAATATAAGAAAAAATTTAACAAATAAGAAATTGAACTACCTGTGAAAAAATCTAAATAAAGTAAATGAAGAGAATCGAAAGTTAAGTAAATGACTTTAGTTGAATTTCATTTTATGAATAAAGTAAAAGATGAAGGCATGTTGCTTGCATCATATATATTATTTAAAGATTTTTACATATAAAACAGTTTTAAGAATTCCTTTTTAGGGACTAATTTCCGGTTTAAAAATATGTATGTTTTTATTGCAGTACTACGAAGCTTCTATACTTTGCCACATGGTAGCAGTAATGTAGAGTTATTGATTAAGTTTCGCTATCGAGGGTGGTTGTGAAGTGCCAGAATCTTCCTTATTTTTTAAGTTTTCACTTTTAAATAAATATTATAATAAGTGAATTTTGTATACGGCATACAGTTTCGAAGATTGAGAAAGTGTATCTGATATATGTTTAGTATATATCATCAACTACGCGGCTAAAAAGAGTTTTACAAAAATGTGTTCTAGTTTCCTACCAAGCTGTTAATCAAAGGCATAAATATCTTTTTGGGGTGAGTAAAGATTTTTCTAATGCTAAAACGCAAATATTATTTTCTAGATAATAATAACAAAAATTATTATAGATTATTTATTTTAAGGATAATTTTACTGTTTACTACAGTGTTTTATATTTTCGTAAAATTATCCTTGAAATAAAATAATATTTAAATGTAACAAGCATATTGAGAAATACAAAAATGATTACAACGATATAAAAACAAAGCATAACATTTCTAAGAAGTTTAGAAATACCGTAACACCATTTAAAAGAAATTTCAATTTTATTACATAAGAGGTTAGTTATACTAGTTATTTACTAAGTTATTTTTCAATGCAATCACTAGCTTTAATTGAATACATCTCGAATCGTTATACGAGTTTTTGTATAACTTCGTCATACGTTTCCGCCGCCAGTTCTCATAAATATCGTCTTACGCAGTTCTTTAAATCATGTTTCTTATAAACAATTATCAATCAAACAAATCTTTAAGTTTTGCAAAAAACACGTTCTCTGTAGTGAGAGACGAACGGCTTGAATGCTTACGATCGCGTACAGTTTCTCTGTCCCTACTGAATTCGTGCTACCGCGAATTAACTGCTGTAATTCTGTGGTTACTTTTTACTTTTGGAAGAATTTTTTCAGCGGTCGAAGAGCGTAAAAGTGTCATCGGCGGGATTTTCAATTCGCATCGTCGTTTTAAACGTGTGATACAGCGACAATATTAAATATTTAAACACAAAATTTTGTATGACTTATGTCAATACATGGATGAAACTAAGTGAGCGTCTCTAAGTACATTCCATTGTTTTATATGGCTTCTATACGTAAAGGGATAGTACTTTCTGGGCGATCCTCGTATTAAAGATAAAAGGATTGTTACATGTATAAAATCTATAATTTTAAGAAGGAACAATGTCTAAACTTCTAATTCATAAAAGAAAATCTCAGATTATTTTTTTCTTTTTTTCTTGAATTGATCGTTTAGAGCTTAGAGTGACTTCAACCACTATAGATACGTAATAGGTTATTAGTGCTCAGTCGAAATCATAAATTGAATTCTATAATTTTTGTAAAGGATTGGTTCGTTCAAGAGATTTTAACAGTTGTAATGTTTTGATACAAATTTTTTAAGTTCTTGTATAAAGTTCTAATCGTTTATCAAAAGGAATGTTATAATAACAATAACTTGGAGAAAATAATTTGAATTTGTTAAAAGAATAAGAGAAACAATAGTAATGTATTGAAGTTTTCAAAAGTCATTAATTATGACTCGTTATATCTATATCATACGTAATTACATATAACATATAAGCATATGTAAGTGAAAAACCTAACGTAAAATGTAAACTGTAAATAAACATGATTTACAGATTTGCAGTAATGATAAATATTATTGATTATATTTGAAAGTACATGTACAGAAGCTTAATATTAATTTCTTGTATCACATTTATAAACATGTTGTCTAAAATCTTGTGCCAAATTATATATCTTTATTTACAACCAACTTATGTGAATATCAGATATACACCTATAGATCTAGTGCTAATAGTAGAAGAAATATACAAAAACATACCATAGCATCAGTGGTACAATATATAAATAATGGCATAAAATATTAAATTTCAAATTTAGAAGAAATTTGTCTAAGAAATAAACATATATATCAGATTGTATATATTGGGTTGGCAACTCAGTGATCGCGGATTTTGTCATTACCACCTAATATACTATAGTTTTAGTAGTTATATGTATCTTCATGCTCTCGCTTGTATCAACTGAAAGTTCAATTTCTTCTTTTTCTAACAACGGCGTATACAGGGTGGCCTAATAACTTTGTTCATCTTGAATATTTCTTCTATTGGTAACAATATTTTTCATGTAGCAATATTTGCTCGTTGGAGCATAATATGTTGCAAGTATTTTTTGTATAAGTAATCGCGTTGAGGAAATTTCAAGATTATTTGTATTTTTTCAACCTAGATGTTGCAATAAATATTTTTATCACTACGTGATAGCTAGCTTTGAGACAAACTATAATAAAGGTCATTTAAAGTCATGGAAGTTCGTGAAGATTTTTATTTCTACCTCAGGATTGTAGATTCATCTCTTATAGCTTGTTATATTTCATTAATCCTTCCTTTTATATAAACGGATAGACTTTCTGCAACCTTTACGTCCTAATAATTATAATACATGACTTACTATGTGAATGTAAACGTGACAACTTATGATGCTGTGTAGAATATTGGTAATCAGTATTATTCGACTGCTGAATCAAATATCATCGCGAGTGTTACAATGAAGTTTTCTTTTGAAAAGTAGGTGGATACGATCTTCATCTATGGCAAAACGCAACAAAATTCCGTTGAATGGTTTCCAAATCGCACACATGCTTCGAACCGAATTTTTCAAAGATTGTGTAAGAGATTAAGGAATATTGGAAGTTTAGCTACACGTAAGACTGATCAGTGAGGAAACTCAGGTAAAGAAATGGAAATCGGGTGTTCTCGAATGTTAGCTGTTGAAGCGACTGTTTTGTCGCTAGTACGTGCACGGTCTTAGCCTTGTTTTAAACATTAAATTTTAATTTCACTATGAACTCTGAACTACGTAATGTACTATTTCGTTCATTATCGTCATATATTGGACACGTAATGTAGACAGTTCTGGCTGAGAATTTTTTTTTATTTCGCAAATGACTGAAAAATTATACGGAACATTTAGTACGATTGCTATATACAGCGATTACTAAAAAAATTGTTTATACGCGCAAATGAATTTGTAGCATTATTTTAAATACTCGGGATATCTTTTATAAAAATTTATTAAAAAATTATGTAACAAGACCCTTAAAGTTTTATACATTTCCCAAGGTTCCTTACACCTTATGGTATGATATTTAAGAGTAATATGCTATTTAAAATATAATATTTAAGGTTTCTTGTATCTTTTTCAAAAGTTTTCAAATGCTCATGGACTTACTCATTGTATATACCATAGAAAAAATAAAAAGTATGAAGTAACTATCATACGCTATTATTGTAATAGAAAATCTAGAAGATTATATGTAGTACAGTTGCTCTGTACCTCGGATGATACTTTACCTACTGCGAGAGAAATTCTAGGAGAAAGTAGAAAGTATAGAAACGTTAGCAGACATGTAAAGCAATATTAAAAAAAGAACGTATTTGTTCTAGACCTTCGACTTTAAATATTAAAATAATAAATTAGCATTTACTTTTGTTCTGTATCCATTGAACTGAAATTTTGTTACGAAATTAAGTTATTGACAAACAATCTGTAACCGAGTTTATTTTAATACAAATTTTGTAAAATTTAAAGAAAATTGTTTTTTTCAATACTGTAGTAATAATATCTTATAATAATAATTGACATTGCTGGATTATAAACAACAAATATTTAAAAAGCAATGAAAATATTTTTAGTTAATAATTATGTAATAAAATTTAATGAAATATAGTAGTAGTACGTATATAACGTACTTATTATAATTGACATCTTAAAATGCGCAGTATTGTTTTATACAATTGTATAGATATTTTAAAAATTATATTAAGGATTCTGAAGTTTATTATATGAAATTAATATAAATCTGTTATACGATTTCATACTTTAAAAACTTCGTCAGTTTCCCGATTAATATACATATGTAGTTGCATATGCTTAGTGTCTTGATTAAATTGCTGTTACAGTACACGTTTATTTTCTTTACGTCCATTTGTATAGTGCGAATACACACAAGTATATAAGTACGTACACATATACTTAATACTTATTCCTTTATGCTTGTTTTTCACTTCTCATATTACGATGTTACTCCGGATATGTAGTCTCTACATGATTAAAATGAGTTTATCCTTCAGTATCATATAAAATGTCTCAAAAGCTCTGTCACGTTTTAGGCAAATTAAATAATCCTCAGAAGTTGTATTATCTTTTTTGTTTATATTTTAGTTTCTCTGAATTGTATGCAAACTTGTATTATACTATTTTGTAGTTTTGGCCATTTTACATAATTGAATTAATTGAACAAATGCACAAATCATAAGATTACAAATCATAAGATACAGGTTATTGATATTAACAAATCTTCTTATATGACAATAATAAGCTTGATAATAAAACATGTGTAAATTTTACAAATTACAAGTCATTCAATTGTTCTATTTGACTTAAAATTATAAAATTACAAAAGTGGAGCTTATAACTTGTAATTTGGCAATTTACTAATATTATTTGTTGAAAAATCACTATGCAGGAGAGTTCAGATTATACATATATTGTTCAGTTTAGTTTCTTGTAAAGAAAGAGCGTATAGCTATCACGGGCAGAATAAATTAGACTCATATTAAAATCAGATTAGAATATCCATTGTATATGAGTACATAAAATATTCTTGGATTATTGTTTCTACATATATTCACTCCTTTCCTTTTTATCTTGATAGAAGAAGATAACTAAATTTTAATATTGCAATTCACTTCCTACATGAAGATTGTCCTTGATATTTATTAGGTTCAAAGTATAAGTTTAAAATATCTTGGTTTAAGCAGAAAAAAGTAGTTAGCATGAACGAATATATCATAATACCTGACATAAGTATGTAGTTGGAAACTATTTTTACACATTTTAAGGATAGAAATTTATTTCCTTATCTTATTTATTCATTTACTTATTTATTTATTTATTTAAAATCATATCCATCTTACGGTTGATAGTAAACTAGATACACAATCACGAGGCGGCTACACGATCGGACTTTGTGCACGTAATATTGGCTCTAAAAAGAGTCGATTTTGTTTGTATGTGAGTGTCTCATTGATATGGATTCTATCGTAATAGATGTTCGAACACACGGCCATTTATCTCAATGTACAAAAGCTTTTTGTCTGTTTTTTCAAGGATTTCTCTACTCTATCCAGTGTAGTAGTCGATAGATTCTAACACGTATGACCAATCCTACGTTTCATATCTGCAGGTGTTGTTGGCTCAACTTGACAAAAATTATTTTTTACATAGCCTCACATGAGAAAATGTAAAGGAGTGAAATCTGGTGAACGCGGTAGAAATTCTACATTTTCACATTTGCCAAACCAACCGTTTCGAAATAGTTATTTAGTGTTCTACGAATATTGGTGGGTACTGTGTGCAGGAGAAAAGCATCCTCCTGAAACCATAGATGTTACATTGTGTGCAGGCCAATTTCATCTAGGTGGAATGGTACTTCACCTTAAACAAATCTATTGTAACGTTTAGCTGTTAAATGATCATTAAAGAAGTATTGCTTGATCACATAATCATTTATCAATCCCATATAAAAAGATCATTGTTCTAAATAAGATATTTGTTTATACCAATGATGATCAATTTGTGTAACTAATAGTGATAGTTAGATGAGACGTGACGATTCACGTGTCCTCTGTTATTAAAATTAGCTTCATCCGAAAATAGAACGTAAGGAAAAATATTAGGAACTTTGTTCGTTCTTTAACTAGCCCACTGATAAAATTGTTGTTGAACGTGACACACTTTCAATTGAAAACTTCTTATGAAAACTTTCATATGAAAACTTTCAATTTGTCTAAGGCTTATGACAGGATTTGATATAGCAGTTACTAATATACTCAACTCACGCAGACAAAGTACTTGACAATACTTAACAATAAGTTGGAATGTTCAGACAGCTAAATGTAGCTCTGTTTTATATTAGCTTGTTTTATATTAGTTTATTAAATTATGCACGAACATAATAATAGAAATAGAACGAAATGGATCATACCGAAACGAAAATGGAAATTTTTTTTCATCTATTATCACCTTATGAAACGAAAGAAACTTTTCGGACAACCTAATACATATGATTATATATCTCTATGCAATAATTTCTAACGGAATACATTGATATTCGCAATTAGGAAACTACTTCATCCGGGATTATTCAGAGCAGTCTGCAGTGTACCGTTTGCAATACACTCGATACTCTAGGTTATACGATACTATGTAAGAACAACCAACATCAACGTACACATTTGTACACTTAACCACATCTATGAAAAATGGAAATTCTCACAGTAGAATAAAATTATAAAACGATTATGAGACATTACATTCGATTCCTTAATTAAAATTTCGGCAATAATCTTTACATTAAGTACGTAGTATGTATGTGTATGTAGTAAGTACGAAATGTATACATTAATTCGTAACGAATTAGAAAATTACTTTTTTTACTTGTTTATATGATATAATATATAATATTACAATAACTGGACTGCGGATATTTATGCAAGTTAATACCTTTATGAATTGAATTGGGTAAATAGAATCTAAGTAGAAATTTATTTTGCTTGCTAAATACTCATCACGAGTATTTTGCTTTGGACACTTTATATATATGCAAACTATGTGAGACGTATTCTATATATTTTGACATCTTTAAATTTTCTATACATGTATTTTAAATTCAGTAGTTTCTCGTCTTATGACAACTATAAAGAAATGTCATTTGACGTAAACGAATGACAAATACAATTCTCGAAATATCGAGTTGTAAACAATCATTTATAATATCATTCAAACAATTATCAGAAATATATAGATGAATTCATTGATTTGAAATCTTGGCAACCTTATACAAAAAGAAAATACTCTCGCTTAGTTTAATAATACACATCTACTTTTAGAATTATTGCCACTCCGAGTTATAATATTCTTGATGTGAAATTTACGCCGTAAACAAAACTTATTTAAAATTATATCGTTATTGTTCAAAAAAACATATGTCGTGCAAACTATTTTATCAATAAATTCAAAAGTTGAAGTTGTTAGTATTAGAAAAACAGAAAGAATCTATAACTTTATCACATTTTTCCTGGAACTTTGATAAACCTCACACTTTTATTGCAATAACACAACTGCATAAAAATATGCCACCGTCGAAGCAAACGTGTAACATGCTATAGCGACACAAACGTCCTCGTAGTAAATTTTGAGGGCTCATTTACAAAACTCAACTCGTAGAAAGTGCAAATAACAACTTTCACTATATTAACAACTCTATACTAAAACCAAAAAGTTTCAATTACATCATTGTGAACATTGACAACTGCCTGACAACTATCGTAGCAAATGGGTGGTTTAGTCGGTAGTATATGCAAAGTATTTTAGAAATAGATGGCCAAAGTTTGATCTTCTTATTTTATACTTTTTAAGGATGAAAAAATGTCATGTAAACATAGGTTCAAAAACTTTTCCCTTCCGAAATATAAATATTTTTTGTTTATGACAGAATATTTCATTAATAAAAATATAAAACTTACTTTAAGAAATTACTGAAAATGATTTGCTTCTGCAACAATAGACGTTTCGCATCGACATATTCCAAATTTCGTCACATGCAGCAGTTCAGTATTTTTAATATTATTTAACTATCAGACAGATTGTATTTCTCGAGAAGAAAGAATTCCCTGACCCATATTTATATTATACAATTTTTGTTGACCTTTGAGAAGAGTAGAATACGATACCAAAATTTGGCTACCTATTTCTGAAGCACCTTGTATATATAAACGAATAACAAATATCGTGTGTATAGATTAAGTGTGTATTATGTTTACCGCATTTATTGCAGGACGTAGAAAAAGGTGAAGTTCATTCTAACGTCGCAGGCTTCTCGCCGTCGATCTGTTCGCGGCCGGCGTCTTCGTCGCGGACGTCGACGTCGGCCGAGAGCAGGGTCGAGCTCGAGGATAAACTAAGGAACAACAGCAGCAGCAGGTCAAATGTGTCGAGTATCGCGGTGGAAGTGGAAGTCGGAACAGCGAACAATGAACCAATAGGTACGCCGAATGTAGCAGACGATAGAATAGGAGTCGCGACTGTAGTTGAACAAGCGTTGCACGCATACATATGCGCGTGTTTGCATGCAGGAGCGGGGACGGAGGCAACCACGACAACAACGCCAAAGACGAGGACGCGCACGGAAAGAGGAACGGAAAGGAGCGCAGCCAGCCGGTGGAAGGCAGTCGGTCGCTTGCTTCGCCGCCTGGCACTCATCATGTTTCTGATATCGAGTTTGGCCGCCTGTTTGGCACTGCTCGCCATATACTCAGGCCCCATTTTCCTCGTGCAGCTACTGGTTGTCGTTCTCGTCGCGTATTTAGTCGCTGGAGGACGTTTTCGATGGTTTTACGTCGCTCTGAAAACTGCGCCCAGAGACCTCGTGTGAGTATGCATTCTTCCTCATCCGGTTCATCCTCGTCCTTTGACAACGCGCACAGATTCAAGTTTTTGATTTCGATTCGTTCTAAATCCGTTCGATTAAATTGAAAACTGGGTCAGTCTATGACTTTCCAAGTTGGTCTTCTCGCACGGTCAACCAAGTTTCTCTCTGCTTCTTTAAAGTTTCGTCGATCGTATGCATCCTCATCGTGTATATCCATACGAAGATCTCTAAATTACCGCAGATATTTATAACTAGAAGACATGTGATTCTGCTTTGATAATGAAATTTCATATTTTCAGGGAGGAGGATGAATTTAAGTAGAATGTTGAAACGTTTGATATAGTGGAATATATTAAAACATGCCATAATAGAAAGTTAATTATTAGATTTTCGTCAAATATTAAATAGCTCTGAGACAGTTTCCAAAATGTTCGTTTTCTTATTTAAATGTGGAATCTTGGCGGCATAAGTTCAACACATAACTGTACATTTCTTAAATGTACATCTTCGTTTAAGGAATACACATGAATGCGTAATATACTTAAACTTTAGGACACCAACAATTTTTTAGACCGATTACATAGGCCGATCTCTATATTTTTTGATAATACTCATTGATAAAATCCGAAAATACCAGTTTTGAGTTTAAGAAATTTCCAATTCGGCAGTTACATTCCTTTTAGGAGGATAACATTCACAAAGCGGTAAATCACGACGTTGGGTTTATACATAAATTTAGTTGGGTTTGAATTGAGGTTAGATTTCAGATGGGTTGGTTTAAGATAGAGTTTGAGTTTAGATTAGATGTGAGAATTTCTTAAACGTAAGGTTGGTATTTCTGATCTTTGTTCGAAAATTATTATCAGAAAATATAGTAATCCCAAAATAAAATTTAATTTGTAATACAATATAGAAATATTAATTTCTTATTGAAAAAAGAAAAAGATTGAGAGGAAAAGAAAATTTTAAACTGTAAAGAGACCTAAGTTTCGTGTGACAAGCGACACGTGAAACGAATAGTTCCGACCTTCGACAGTTAATGTTTATATTACTCTCATAAAATAATTGTTCAATTTTCATCAATATGGTCTACTAGGGAAGTGAACTGCACGGTAATTGAAACCCACATCCCTCGCTTGTAACTAACAATTGTTTTAACAATAAATAATCACTTTATAATACTAATAAAACTAACACAGTTATAAAATCTGACTGTCATTTAGAATTGTTTATCATTCAAGTTTTCAAGCACTAACACTTCTGTCAATCTTATTGCAGTTTATTTTATGTTTACAAGTAATATACCGCGTATTTTGAAATATTAAATTTTGCTGCAAAAAAAATCCTTTTCTTACATCTTCATTCGTATTTCATGTTAAGCGTGTGAAAACGTGATACTGACGTCTCAATAGTAAATTATGGGCTCAACGATAAAAGTTTAACGTCAAACTGCATTGTGAAATCGTCACAAAGGAAATTTATTTTTAAGGTAACGCATTTAGCCATTAAAGCTGTGTCATAATAATATCATTTAAATGAAATATACATTAATAGGCAATCTTTAATCCAAGTACGAGATAATAGAGTAAGTAAGAGATAATGGATACATATTGTGACACGTGAACAATCAGTCGGAGAATTCTTGCTCGTTAACGATAAAAAAGATCATATTAGACAATTTTAAAGGTTGAAAAAATATAGTTATATCGCCACATATATTAATTACAGAAACTGAACGTTTCATTCATAAAATCGAATACATATGCCTTAACCTGCGTTCCTTAATCTTTTTTCTGTCTGTTGTATTTCTTGTTTTCTATTTGATATATAATCATAAACAATTTTCTTTCTTTTTTTATGTGAAACATACAAAACATAGTGTTATTGTTATTTTTTCGTTTCCTTAACATAATTTAATTACAATTTTTTTAACTAAGTAAGAGATAAGAAGAGAGAAATTATATAGAATTTAGGGTATGTGGATTAAATATTGTAATACGTATTCTTATATAGATTTTAAAATCTCCCTCTGATTTCTTGCCGCGTTAAATTAGTTAAAACCGTATATGAGATATTACAGAAGTTATTTATTTATGAAATATTAATTGTATCAACAATTACCTGATTATCTATTAATGAACTTTTACGAAAACAGTATAAGAAATACATAATTAAAATTCAGTTTAGATATTTTCTAGGATGTAAAATTCATGAACAATATTTTTTATTCATTTATGTACAGATTAATTTGATTTGAATAACTAGAGAATCTTAAGAATTTGTAACATTCTTGTTCAAATTAGTTATTTTTTACTTCCTCGGAAATTCAGAGATAACGCAATTTAAGTCAATATTTATATATTGTTAGGTTTATATATCTTAATAGAGAAGTGTAACAAATCAGGTGATAATGATAACTAATATAATTTTTTTAAAGCTATACACATATAATGATGTAATAAAATAAAATACTATTACTTACTTTTTCCTTTTGCTGATTAAAAATGTGTTATCAGTATATGCATTCTGTTAGATCACTTTGTTATATCGCATTATGACATACTATTGACCATATTTACACTGTGCATTATAAACCGGAATTTTTTATCTAATCTCTTAATTGATAAATTTCCAATGGTAAATTATAGGCACTCAAACTGTTCATTTGTCTTTTCTTTATTCCTTGAATTTGATATAAAAGAGTTGTATTTATGTATAGTACTATTTATCGAATACAATCCAGATCAAAGTTGAAATGTATCTGAACTCGTACGATTATAATTTTTCAGAATTATTCATGAATCTATTCTATTCAAATTTCTGTAAGAATACGACTAGCTTTAGTATAAAATAAACTATTTTTCATTGCCTACGGATTTACAAAGTTCATAATAAAACGTAGATCTATCAATTTAATTATAAATACAGGAAGAAATATGAAAATATTGCCAAATAGAAAAAGTATTTAAAAATATAAAAATAATTGTTTATGTCATTAGCTATATTTTATATTAGATTTGTATTAAATTTATATTTTATATTGAAAGTTTTACATTATAAGTCTATATTATATTTTTAAAACAGTTTATTTTATATTTACACCTGTAATGTAACATTGCATTATATTTTTGTAATGTCTTAAATGAACAATATCGAAGTAAAGTAAAGCATCCTCAATGAATAGTATTCGCTGCTCACTTTTCGTAAATACGAGCATGGACGAATGCTAATTAAATTAAAAAATTGAAAATAAATGAACCGAATTGAAGTAATATTATAGTATCTAATTCTATTATCCTGGATAAGTTGATATAAATTAAATTGTAATTTTGACTGTTAAAAAGTTTTTTATTCAAAGATCATTGACAATAATTTTTAATTTCACGAGTACAATCTTATCTATCGTTATGTAAAATAATATACCTATTATATCTGTTTTTCCAAAAAGATACAATTAGAATCCTGATCTGTTTATAACAAGTGATAGTACGGCATAATATATAGGACTCAACTATATTTAAATTATTATGTAACAATAATATTATTTTTAATAGAATCATTTTCATGAACTTTCCATGATATCATGCAGTTAAAATCACAATCGCGTACGTGTTATCACTGATAAATAATTTACGATTAGATCGTTTAAGGAGATTAGCTTTCTCCTAAGAAAACTTTACTGGCACCATGGATCATAATTTAAGTGCAACATATTATAGGATGTGGTTTATATTATATTACGTAAAACTGGTATTATTTACGAACATCTGTGATAACATTGATCATGCTTCTATTACCTGATCTGTTTCTACAGTGAATTTAGTGACTTCCTGTTTGAAATGCACATCATTATTCTATTTATTCTTAATATCTTAATCGAGCATTTGGGAATATATCATCTACTCTTAATATAAATATTTTATATACATGTAAATGAACTTGTGGTGAACCTATATGTATTCCGGTAATGAACATTCATTATCGATATGAAAATTTAATACAGAAATGAAAATATGTTTCTAACATATTCACGATATAAAAGTGTCGTCAGTACTAGGAAAAAGAGCATAATGAATGACGTACATATTCTTCTGAACGTTTCTGGAAATACCATATCCAGAAATAAATTAATTTGATTATATAATTTGTAAAATATGAAACTATCAAGTTAACTATATCACACGAGCTGTTTCACCTTTTCTATTTATATTGTATTTTTATTAAAGAATTTATTCAACAAAGTCTCTTACGAATACATAAGTGAGTGAGTTTTTTAACCATATTGTCTAAAACTCGCGTTTTGAAATATTCATTTGATTAGATACATTTTATAAATTTATGATTTCGACGTTATGTTATGTAATACAAAAATGATAAATTTTCAGTATAATTTTTGCAAATATTAAATATATCGAACAAAGGTATAGTTTGACTACCTCTTTGTACGGAATCTGATGATTCAAACATTTTTTTTTATTTTACATCAACATCCAAAATGTATAGGTAATTTTCGATTTGAGAAAGTTATTCTGTTTTTTTTCTTTGGAATAGTATGAGACGAACTTCCACAATTCAATTTTATAGCTCGTAAAAGCGTTTGTGAAGACGAGTTCAACGACACATGACATAACATCATTCAAGGTCATTCGAGATTAACCCTTCATTGACGAGCGACGAACTTATATATATGCATAGCATACAGTTTGATTTCTTAATACATGCACCAGATATATCTTGCTTCAAAAGTGATATAACTGAAAGACATTCATTTTCCAAAAAGTGGAAATACCACAATCGATAACATTATTAATTAAAATTAACAAGTTGTTATTTTGTTAATCAAATTTATTAGCGACTATAATGGAGAACAGGATTGAACATTGTTTTTATTATTGTCAGTTTATACATATGAAGAATTCTAAAAAACTTTTTCATAGTGATAACTCGAAAAATTCAATGTTCAAATTCTCTAGCAAGTGTGCAATATACCTACACATGTCAAGTTATGCTATACATGTTACATTTAAAATTTCATAAATAATTTATTTATGATTCTACACAGTTACTTATCTGTTTATGTTGCTTTGGACAACCTGCGTCAGCAATACTTAAAGGTTAAAGAAATTACTATTTGATTCAGGCAATTAAATATAATTGTATTTATAAAAAATATAATATAATATAATATAAAATAATATAAAATAATATAAAAATATAATATAAAATAACTTAGGTTTCTAAGAATATTTCTCAAATTTACGTATAATATTTGATTTTATTACGTGCCCAGATTTTATTTTATTTTATGACGTTTATCTATAATTCTGTATCGCATTTTTCAATTTTTGACATTTTGAAACTCTGTGTGTTATAACATTTGTTTGAATTCTATGTAGTATAAGAATCTAACGTTATTTCTACATTAAGTTTTCTGTTTATAACGTTGTGTTTTATCATCGGTCACGGTTTGCAGATTACCTAAACAATTCCATGACTAATTGCCATTTTCTAAGAAAACTGATAATATATTTTTTTTTTTACACACATTAATCATTTTCGCTGAAGGCACTGAATGTTAATGGCAATAAATCTAAAATAATAAGTTTTATTATTTAATTGATTCTATAGATCATTAAATAAATCTATTAAAGAAATATTTAATATAATATGAACAAAAATATAAAGCTTTACAACATCTATGCATTATTTTTTAAAAACGCGCAGTATATTAAAAATATACTACAAACTATATCTGGGAAAATTCCGATTCGAATATAAATATTTACGCTTAAAACAGAAAATACTTCAAACGTAATATTTTATTTCTTTATCTTATTCAAATATTATGTTCGCGATATAGCGATTATACGTATGTGAAATTGATCGTCGAGTTTTTAGATATCTTTATCATCATTAACTGATATTTTGTAATCATTAACTGACTACATGCACGTGTACATTATGCACGTAATTGCATAGAATCTAATATTGATCAGCGATAAATAGTTTAAAATGACGTGCGTAGCATACAGATTTCTCTCGTTGCTTTAACTGGTCCATTGAACCAACTAAGCACTTCAATTTTCTTTAAGGTGCATGCAGGTTTGATTTATGTTACAATTGAATTGTCACAGCGTGCATTAAAATTGTCGATAACTTAAATTCTTTTACTTTTTTGTTTTTTTTTTAATTTAAATTCTCTTAATCTATTATTTACATCGCGAAATAATTTTCTGTAACTCACACATACCTACTTATATCTTTTGCACACTTGGCTTTACACACACAAAGTTCATAGTACTAGTGCTGGTTAGATTAAGTTTCCTTCATATTTATGAGTACTTCCACTATAAGGTGTGTTCACAAAGTTGCCGTTCGTAGCGTCTAGAACATTATTGGCGCCAGTTAAAAGAAATCCCCATAAACAATATCATAGTGTGTGACACAGCGATTTTAATGAAACTTTATAGATGTATAGTGCAGCCAAAAATATTCTACGTGCATGTTTCTTTTATCAGCAATTGTCCATATTTTTAGCAAGCCCTTAAAGTTGGCATTGAAAATATATTTCCTGAAGAGTCTCGAGTAATATTAGAAATAAAAGATTCACTCCATAAATGTGGCAGATTGTCGATAACAAAATATGTGTCGAATATTTTTGGCTCGTGTCATACTCGGATGATGTCCCCTGTGAACCACCAACCGAGGTACCAATACGTTGTTCTTTGAGCAAGTCCTGTAACTGTGACCGTAACCAATCTCTGACAGCTCCTTTCACTTCCGTTTTCAAGGGAAATCTGCGACTTTTCAAATTCATTTTGACGGGGTCAAAGGCATGAAAGCTGCAGGGGAATTGGTTTGGATTGGCGCGTCATAGCGCTTCAGTTCTTAGTGACATTTAAGGGGGAGGGGGGGGGGTAAGGTTAATTCGTACAAAAATAAGGCATGTTTTTGTGAATTATTTGTGACGACACAGTTAAAATCTCTTTATTAAAACCAATAGTACATTAAAGTATGATATTCGAAGAATATTGTATAAAATTTTCACGGAGAAATATTAAAAAATACAGCAATGGCAGTAATTATTCGGAGGTGTCTCGGAAAATTGCGGTGCCCCTGATAACATGGTGCTGGATCATCTGAAATCAAAAAATCAAAGTTTATTCGTTAGGTAACAGAGTTCCATAGGTAACGCTGAGAGGGTTTTTCGAAATTTCAATTTTTCACTTTTTTGGAACACTTTGAAGGGAAAATTAGCTGCAAATTTTCGCAAAGTCGGCTAATTTATCCCTGAAAAAAAAATTGAAATTTCGAAAAACTCTCCCAACGTTACCTGTGGAAAACTGTTACCTAACGAATGAACTTTGATTTTTCGATTTCAGATGATTTAGCACCAAGTTATCAGGGGCACTGCAATTTTCCGAGACACCTCCGAATAATTACTGCCATTGCCGTATTTTTTAATATTTCTCCGTGAAAATTTTATACAATATTCTTCGAATGTCATACTTTAATGTACTATTGGTTTTAATAAAGAGATTTTAACTGTGTCGCCACAAATAATTCACAAAAACATGCCTTATTTTTGTACGAATTAACCTTACACCCCCCCTTAAATCAGATGGTTAAGTGGCTAGCATATTTATCTGATATAAATATCATTGATATCAAAAACGTATTTTTACTTCTACGATTCATCTTGAAATTTCAAAAATAATTCAAATTATACTTGTGTCCGAATATTTTTCGGATCGATTTGTAGGTAAAATCTTAAGAGAAGCAGAAAATCCAAAGTTTATGTTGCATACGATGCTTTTAAAATATAATGCGTTGATGTATACCTACTCACAGTTCATAATGTTAATTATAATTGGTTACTATTAGTTATTGTAATTACTTGACCGATTACTTAAAAAATCTATTACTGCGAAATATTAATCCAATTTGAATTATAGATCAGACTCTAATTAAAATCAAATAATTAAAATTAATTGATTTTTTCCTACAATAAATATATATATTTCTTATTGTATAATATGAAGATAATCATCAATCACCTGAATCCTTGTTATCGTATAACTTTCATAGTTGACGCTGTACAATGATGATTTCATAGTTGTGTCTTTTTCTAAACGTAACCATAATGACAATATAAGAATATGTTTACATATTTATAAAACTTACAAAAACTAATTTTAATACTGATATTCCCAATGCAAAGTATTTGTTCGTCATCGCGCATAATTACTAAGATCAAGTGAGAAATGTATGAGACGTGCATTATGTAATATGCATATTTTCTTTACCTAACAAGAATTTGCTACTAACCACTTTTCATTTTCTACTGTTGCCATTTTTTCAATATGTGCATTTGGTGTTAACAAATTACGCTATTTGTTTAGTGAACAAATCTCGGTTTCTTACATAAGGATGACAGTACAATTCAATTGAGTTGTATGTTCGCTGTTTAATTTACATGTAGTATTACATATATATATTAATTATGTGTGTAAATTGAAAATAATAAATGTAATAAAATAATATGATACAGTAATATATTTGCATTAATTGTTTGAGGTACTTAGAATATTTAATTACTAATATTTTTATATTTATTTAATATTTAATATTTTATTTAATTAATATTTTTACATTTAATTATAAAAATGTCGGAATGTGATATCGATTGAGGGCCAGGATAAAAGAATAATGATATCAACCAATGACAGTATCTTCTCCACTGTATTTCTCACTACGAAATACGCAACAAAGTATCGATAATCATGTTCTCTATTTTTGTTTTCGTAATGTATTTCACTTTCTTCAAATGAATTTATTTATTGTTAGAAAGTTTCAAAAAAATGTATAAATTTTAAAAAGTGGAGACTTATTTTTCAGTATAGACACTCCTCATAAAATTTAAAAATCTATTTTATGATTGATAAGCGAAATGTTAAAAAATTGTTTAATATACATACATATATATGTATTGATGAATGATTTTAACGTAAACATTTTGAACTTTTTCAGAGCTATAACACGGTATATAAAAGTTCTTTGGATTATCCGCAGCCACGAGAGGAAGAACAGAAGCATCGCCGATGTATTTCGACAACATGTTAGTCGGCATCCAAATAAAGTTTGTTTCATTTTCGAAGATCAAGAATGGACGTATCAACAGGTAAATTTTATCAAAATTCTTAATCATTCTTCCTCAAAAAGAAACTCAAAAATATCTGTTAACATAAATGTAGTTTATTCAGTCTCCTTATTATCATCCTTTTTTCTAATTAGTATTTGACAACTTTTGTATTATTTTATTATTATTATTATATTATATATATTAATATTCGGCACGATTGAGTTTCATTTTCAATTTTCATTTTTTTCATATCTATTAATTATACTTTATAATAATACTATATGTTATTTAACTAATTAGTAAATTACTCAATCAGATTATTTTAATGATAGTTCAATCGTTTATATTTGCATTATATAAAAAGGTATAACGCGAAAGGGCAACTTGATAACAGCTATAATGATAAAAATGCGAGAGGAAGTACATAGCTCTTATAAATAAGCTGGGATGAGATGAACAACGTAAAATATGACTCATTTCCTTTCCGTTCAGAAAATTGGACAACTTTTATGATTTAATAAATCTAAAATACTTTAACTCATGGGTTATTGAACCCTTCCTAAAAGATACTACATATTACAAATTCTATGCTAAAGATAAAATTAATCTTACAATTACACTCTCACTTATGATATATATAGAGATATAATTTTCGTCGTACGATGTAACCTTTAACTTCGGCAGTCATTATTTAATTAATTAACATTTAAGAAGTTATGGTATAAGAATTCAAATGTTAGTATAGATAGTTTTCATTACGGATAACTAAGATAAATATTTAAAATTTCTTAATGTGCAAAGTGCCATTGCTGATAACAGACATTTCTTTTTACTTTATTAGAGATATAACTATTATGCTTGGTGAAATTATGCTTTGCTTACCATTTATCAGTAATCATTATCAATAACCAAAAGTTCTTTCCAGTTGTTTTTAGCTATCGTCATAGTGATTGTTAACGCTAGATACTGACTATTAGTAATTTTAATGAACATTAAAATTAACCAAGAACAATTTCCGACGTCAGTAATGATAACATACATAAATATTCATAAACTATCGTTTACCTTTCAATATGGAAAATATGATATTAATGATTGTAGTAGCATAGTTTATATTCAGCCTGTTGGCCGCGAAAGGAACTTGGTTTACAATTATTTTCCCTATTGCCTTGCACTCTCACTTAATCACACACATCCATCCACTCACGCACACAATCTTATTTTACCCTTATTTTACTATTCCATATCTACTGTCCAGCACTTAACTCTTAACTATTATATATATTATATATGCATGTCTATTATCTATAGCATAAGTCTTTACTTACTTGTCTAGTCATAATATTAGACTTCAGATAAAAATGCCTGAATACTAATTTTTTAATGATAACAGTTCTATCTAAGGGTATAAGTATAGTAGTTCAGAATGTTTCGCTATGGCTGGTAAAGTTGTTACCGTTACATAGTTAAATGCATACTTTTCTTTTGTCCATAAATGAACAGTTACATCTATACAGTAATATCTTTCTAGTTTCCAAGAACTTTCATGTTCGAAGACCTTAAAACGTAAAAATGCAAATAGTTGAACAGTCATTAGTCTTTAAACCAAATAATTAAATTCCTATAAAGAGACGATAAATATTGACTTTTGATTATTAGCTTGTCATTAAGTTATACGCTTTGCTAACATTCATGTATTATTACTATAAATTGGCTAAAATGTCAGGATATTTATGAGTGCTAATATTTAAAAATATACACAAATGTCAGATATACATTATGATGTGACATTTGTAACATTTGAAAATGTTCATATTTCTTTTTTCCTTTATTTTGTGTGGACATGTTACCCAGACTAATAAAATTCAATGAAATATTTTTCAGGTGGAGGATTATAGTAATAAAGTCGCCACGATATTCAAAACATACGGATATCGTAAAGGCGATGTCATTGGCATACTTCTGGAGAATCGGGTGGAATTCATTGCCCTTTGGCTTGGTCTGAGTAAACTGGGAGTAATAATACCACTTCTTAACACCAACCTTCGTAAAGCTGCTCTTCAGCATAGCATCAATGTGTCCAAGTGTCAAGCTCTTATTTATGGAGCAGATTTCACCGATGGTAAGCGTAACAAAAATTATTTTTAAAATTGAAACTAAGGTTTTATTTATTCAAAAGTAATGTTTACCTTTCGATCCTTTCATTTCGATTGATTCATTCCTTAAAAATCGTGAAGTTTTACAGTAATAAGAAGATAAGCTTTTGATATCTTTCGACATCTTCACGGATCTTCTTTAGCGTAAATTTATTTTCCGCTATAACTCCTTAGCTATGTAAAATGAAAAAAAACATGCTTTATATAAAGATTGTTAGGTTTGATAACATCTATTCGAATATCTGAAAATTAATATTTCATCCCATTTAAAAAAGATAGGACTAGCACCCTTTTCATCCTTAAAAAATTCACCTCCACAATATCTTACACCCTAAAAAGGTTAGCCGCTCTGCTTCGTTTAACACCTGAAAATTTTAGGTTGATATCTGCAATGACTTCGGGTAAATAACTAACATTTTATCTGCCTAATAGCCCAATCCGTGTGATATTACATAGAAATGAATTTTTAGATATTTTTCCTTATAACGTTACTTATTTGTAATTGTTTCTAGTTTACAAACTTTTTAGGAACGGTTCTAATTAAAACCTTCTAAGACTTTCTCACCGTGTATAGTATACAATGATAACTTCAGTATTGTAAAATTTTTAATGTAATGTTTATATTCTTGTTTGAAAATTTTTCACATAAAACTACAGTAATAAATAATTTTAAAAATTTGTTTATTTCACTATTTATTTATTTATAATTCGTTACATGTTGACTCGAAATAACATGAATAACAGTTTATATGTTGTTACATTCTGTTTACGACAAAGTATAGCCTCACGATTCAACTGTCTTGTATATTGAAGCCGCAAACGGGGCCAACTTGACGTAGTGAAAGGGTTAACAGTATAAAATATGCACATGGCCAAGTGCACGCTAAATAGTGCGTTTCGTACAAGTAGAATTTCATTCGTTAATTATCTATTATTTATTAATAATTCACGACAGAGAATTTGCCAATACTCAAGCATGAATATTTAAATTTAATATCTTTACTACTTTCAAATAAAATGTCACGCTAATTTATGGTGGCTTTTAAATTCTGTTCGCACGGTTACATTTAATAAAATATTTAAACAATCTATAAGTTAATATATAAATTTAATGAAGGAAATGACAAAAGAAGATTTATGTAATTATGGCTAATTATGAAATATTTTGTCCGATAAAGATTTCTTGTTCTCCGTTCCCCATACCTATCAGTTATCTCTACTAATTACTTAGGGAAAGCTGTAATTGCCACTTATCTGTCTCCACTTATCTGTATTTTCATTTTAACACCTTATTTTTACATCGTATAGATATTTCTGATAATCTAACAAAAAACTATCATAAACGAGAGTGTTTAATTATCACTGAATTGACAACAAAGTGCAATATTAAAAATTTCTTTTCTTCAATAAAAATTCAAAATCACGTTTATCTCTTTAAATAACGTTATCTGAGTACTGATAGATATATGATATAAATTTGGGCAAGGTTCATTGATCGAATCAAAGAAAGGTCTAAATTCATAATCATTTTAAATTATAGTCAAAAATAATCATTCTAAATGCATCATTCATTTACGTTTATAAATATTAAATTCTATATATAATACTTTTTGGGAAAAAATGCAGAAATTGGAAGATTTAGAATTTAAAATTAAATAAAGAATTAAGCATTATGCTTGTCGTAGTTTACATTTCAGATATAATTTATAACACATATAAATTAATACGTATATCGTTAAAATAATTTTTATCAATTTTAAGATCAATTGTTTCATGCTTTTTGCTGTTCGTACAAATTTATATAATTTGTCACCTCTTCGTTTGGGAATGAAACATGTATTTATTTTCCATTGCGTGTGGATCCTTTAAGCTAATAACTCTGGTCACAATGATTGAAGCAATAATAGGAAATAGAACTAACTACCCCAGAATGAAAGAAAATTGGGTGTTCGGTTGCGTGTCGTAGCCGATTGGACTCGAGTTCTATTTTATGAACGATTACATAACTCTAGTGGCTATATTACGTTTATCGTTATTGTCGATAAACTTCAGTTATGTTTGTGAAATTATTGATAACAATTATTACTTGCAATATTTCAATGCCAATGATTCGAATAGAATTCTTAAGAATGTTTATCGTTATAAAGATTGCGAGGATTCTCTGTAGAAATTTCTTACAGATCAAGAAATAATCTTTCATTATAATAATATAATTAGAAACAATGTAAATATACTGTATGAAATGTATTCTACAAAATTTTGTAGATCACATTTTGCGCTCTCTCGTTAATTTTTAAAAATTATTCTTACATTAATCTTTCTATTATAGTTGTGTTATTGTTTATATCTATTTTCATATACAGCGTACGTCGTATGGTATTGTCACCTCGATTTACGTTAATATTATTAACGGTAGAAAAAAATGAATTAACATAAAGTTACATTCAAAATCGCCACAATTACAGGTCTAAATAAATATTTATAAATCCTGACACTTCGGAGATTTGAAGATGAAGATAAATGGCACGTGATTTTTTGCAACAAAATTATAGTATATTTTACTCCAAGTAAAACCATCTCAGACCTAAATAATTTCCATCTCTGGTAAATTAATTGTAAAAAGATTCTAATAAGAATTTTTTGAATATGTATGTACATACGTACACATAAATTTTCCTAATTCAAGTATAAGCTATACTTAGATTCAAAACTATACTTAAGAATCATAAATTAGATTATCTTTTATTACATTAAAAACAGACTACTTAAATATACTTTGTTTAAATGAATAGAAGATGGGTATTTTTAATGAATAATGTTAAAATTTCTTAGATCCGATGAACTTTGCTTCGATATAACTTTTAATGCACTGAACTTATTAAAACATATGACAGGGTATAACAAGTTATAATTAAATCAGTACAATTATGATGTAAGAGGAAAACCTAGTATGCATGGAAACATAAGGAGAAACAAATCGTTTATTGTCAGACATTGTACTCATGCACTTGCTTACTATTGATGTAAAAATTATGAAATTTTACGGTGAAATTTTCACACATATCCTTCCTCTAACAAGAATACAAAAAATGTTGATTGTATAAAATATGAAGATATCTTATATAGAAAAGTACAAACTAAAAAAATTATATAAATATCATTCATACTTTTATTGTAAGCTTTCGATAATAAATTAATGAAATACGTACTTTCTAAAGTACAATCAAAAGTATAATTTTATTACGATAAAAGAATCGTATTCAGAATATGTTTGAATCATCGTGTAAAAGAAATTGTTTTAGCTAAACATTCTTAATTAATTTTACCTCGTTTCAAAAACTTTCATATTTATTAAAAACATATATTTTATATTTAGTAATTTATAATTATCTTATAATTATTAATTGTTTTAGCTATATCAGATATTATAGATTCTTTGGACCCAAAGTTTCCATTGTATAGAATCGGTAGTTTACCAAATTCAAAGACATCAAAATTAAATGACAATGACTTGGATACTCTTATGACCAACGTTTCTTCGGCTGCGCCAGTTTTTGAAGAAAAAGGTGCTTACCACGATCAACTAGTATATATTTTCACCAGTGGCACAACTGGTCTTCCAAAAGCAGCAGTTATAACCAATTCTAGGTAAGAAATATTAAAATTCTCATAAATTATAATTAATGCTATTTAATTGATTTTCTAATTCGTTCTAGGTTTATGTTTATGGCAACTGGTATATTTATGTTGGCAAAGTTTAAGAGTTCGGATAGAATTTATACACCATTGCCATTGTATCACACTGCAGGTGGTGTAATGGCTGTTGGTGCAGCTCTTCTTCATGGTGCAACAGTTGTAATTAGAAAAAAATTCTCAGCAAGCGCTTATTTCGCTGAATGCATCAAATATAATTGTACAGTAAGTTCTATGCTTTTTAACTTTCTTCTATCGTTATTGAAAGAAAATAAATTTAAATTTCACTGCGATATTTATTCAAAAAGAGAATTAATCCTTGAAGAAATACGACTGTGAAAGCAAATAGATATAATTATCTTTTAGGTTGGTCAATATATTGGAGAAATGTGTAGATATATTTTAGCTGTACCTCCAAAACCGGAAGACAAGCAACACAAAATTAGGGTGATGTTTGGAAACGGTTTGAGACCACAAATATGGCGCGAATTCGTAGAGCGATTTAATATTTCACAAATTGCTGAATTCTATGGAGCAACAGAAGGCAACGCTAATATAGGTAGGAATTCCTATTATCTATACCAAACGTTAATAAAAATATATTGAAATTTACGACTATTTTGTGTACTGAATGACCAATCGAGTGATTAATTTTTTATTATTCTTAATAAATAATTTGCTTTATCCAATGAAATATTTAATGAATTGCAGTTTTAAATAAAGTAATGAATAATAGTAATAAATCTAGTCATGAATAATAAATAACAGAATTTTTATATGCTGTATAATGTACGTTTGTAAAAATATGCATATGCTCACACGATTAAGAAATATATATAATTTATAAAAAGTAGTTAAATATTTTATTAATGTATGTAATAATTGTATGATATTAATATTTCATATCCTATTCTTCTAGTAAATATCGACAATACTGTTGGAGCTATTGGTTTTGTATCTCGAATTATTCCATCAGTTTATCCTATTTCCATTATAAAAGTCAATGCTGACGGAGAACCTATAAGGAATGAGAAAGGTTTATGTCAATTGTGTAAACCAAGTAAGTATTTTCGTTAAATATAAATTAAAGCATTCACCTCACATTTTGAATTGTAATGAAACTATCTTTTTTTCACCTTACAATTTCTTATATCATTTTCAGATGAACCAGGTGTTTTTATTGGAAAAATTATACCAAACAATCCATTCAGAGCATATTTAGGATATGTAGATCAGAAAGCATCAGAAAAAAAAATAGTTTATGATGTATTTACCAAAGGCGATTCAGCATTTATATCTGGTATAAATTTATTCTAACTTAATTGTAGAATATAAAATTTGTTAAGCAAAGCTATTTAATATTTCTGCGTTATATTTCTTTATTGCAACTGTTCCATTAGAATACAATAAATATTATAA
Organism: Bombus vosnesenskii; assembly: GCF_011952255.1. Taxonomy (NCBI): domain Eukaryota; kingdom Metazoa; phylum Arthropoda; class Insecta; order Hymenoptera; family Apidae; genus Bombus; species Bombus vosnesenskii. The sequence continues at coordinate 254,299 of NW_022882962.1, forward strand.
ACTACTAATACAAATAGTCATCTAAATTTTGTTCATTTCTTTCTTGCAGGTGATATTTTAATAGCAGATGAATTTGGTAATTTGTACTTTAAGGATAGAACAGGTGATACCTTTAGATGGAAAGGAGAAAATGTGTCTACATCTGAAGTCGAAGCTATTATCAGTAATGTTGTTAGTTATAAAGATTGCATTGTATATGGAGTTGAGGTAAATAAAATATTAAAAATAATATTCTATAATAGTTATTTTATTATTTTTTAATAAAGAATATTTGTTATATATGTCTTATTTATATATGTAGTATATGTATTACATATGGAATTTAATAAGTTTTAAATACTCTTTATTTCTGCACTATAAGTTTGTAGATTTAATTATATTTCCATACAATTTTTCGATAGATTCCAGGCCTTGAAGGTAAAGCTGGAATGGCAGCAATATATGATGAAAAAGCTACGCTAGACATTAATAAATTATCAGTTGATTTAAAGGAACATTTAGCAACTTACGCGGTACCTAGATTTATTAGGATTTTATCGAAAATTGATCTCACAGGTATTTTTGTATATATATCTCTATTAAACTCATTTGATAATCATATTAAAATCGTCTTTATCAATAATCGTAAATTAATCATTTGTTATTTATGAATGTTATTTTAACTGTTTCAAAATTATACTTAAATTATAAAATTAATTGCTTATATAATATCTTTTATAAATATTTTTATATCAATTTTTCATTCATATCTTGAAAAATAATACATTTCGTTATGCAGATTACACTCTTACTATTTTATAAATTAAATATAATAAGCTTAAACCATTCTAACTTAGAAAGGCCATTTTTAATCACTATTTCAGGCACATTCAAATTGAAAAAAAAAGATCTTGTAGATGAAGGATACAATCCAAATAGGATAGGAGATAAATTATATTATTTAAACGAAAAATCTGGATACCAATTGTTGACTACCGAAATTTATGACCAGATACAACAAGGAAAAGTTCGTTTTTAAATTCTGTCCTGTATTAAAAAGAAATCTCATGGGAACAATTTTTGCTGCAACTCTTTACGTATGAAGTGAAGAGGTTTTCCATCTTCATTATGTTAAATCAAAAAATTGCTTTGTACTGGGGTAAATTGTAGCAGTAATTAAATTGTATAATTTTACACTATTATTTTTTATATATAATTTTTATATAAATTTATACTTTTTAGAATTCTCAATATATATATATATAAGATACAAAATACGTCGCATTAAAGTCAGAATGAAATATGTTTTATTTAAAAAAGAAATGAACGTTATTTATTTTTCTTGGTTGGAGTTGTGCTTATTTGTACTACATATACGTTATAATATACATATATACACTATAATACATATTAGATACATTAATATAATATGTGTATATTATGACATATGTCATTAAATCATCTTATATTAAAATTCTAAATTTATACGTCTAGCAATACATTCTGCATGAAAAATCAATGTTTTTATATACGTTTATGTAAATTAAAATTATATAAATATTTAAAAGAAACAGACTCTTATTTCCAACTTATATGAAGCTTGCATATGTAACTTAAAAAATTGTAAATGCATACAAGGTACTAATATAAAATTATACGTAACCGAAAGCACAAATAAAATATTTATTTTGTAACATAAACTGAATATAATTTTTCAGAAATTTAGGCGTTGTTAAAAGTATTGTTACAAATGTTGTACAATTGTTTTATGAATTCATAGTAATTACGAATATACATGTCATAGATCATATGAATAAATACAAATGTTGATTACTAATTTATTTAGTAGTTTCATCCTTGATCTGGTTTTCAGAAGTTGATGGCATACTTTCCAAACTCAATACATTAACACTACTTATTAGATACTATGTCTCTTAAGATAAAAATCTTACAAACAATTTTTGTAATTTCTCATCCAAAATTACACATACAAATAAAATTATTCATTACTATTTGTGCGATCACTCTTGCAATTAGTGAAAATCAATTTAAAAATTCGTTTCAAATAAAATCAAAATGATTTAAAAATATTTGTATATTAAAATCAAGCCTTTGTACTCTGCCCAAATTTATTAAAGCTAATAATATAAACATAGATGATCACTGCTGCGGAATTAATCATTCCGATTATATTATTAAATTCTTTTAAAATATATCCTATTTTATTTTACATAAAACCGCTGTTATTAAGACTGATTCATGATTCATTTGAAATTTAAAGGAACTGAATCATTCTGTTACTTTGGTTTTGAATAAAAAAGATCTCATAATATCCTAAAACTTTAAACTTCTTGTATCAACAATTTAATATATCTTCATTACTAAAAATAATGAAAATATTCATATACGTCGTTACATTCATCGGTATAATACTCTAACAATATTTGTAATTACTCAAAACACTCCATAAAAAATTACTCCATGAAAGTTGTTGCCCGAAAATTGTTGTTAGTTTTGCTTAGAACAGCTAACTACATTATGCTACAATGGTCGATATGAAGACATTCTATTGATTTAGAAAATGTCATTATGTAAATAATCGTTATGTCGAAACCCTCCTATAAATATAGTTAACATTAGTAAGGAAATCTTCATTTCATAATTTTATTTTTCTTGTAAACTATTTCTATTAAAAAGTTCTATTTAAAAAAATCTAATACAATTCTATATAAAAGATATGTTTAAAAGCATATGATTAATTAAACAAAAAAGGAACATATGTTCCCATTCAGCTTTGACAATTACCTAGAAAATATTTATTTGATCTTTGGAATCATACAACTTTAACCCAAATCTTCTCACAGATAACAGTTTTGATGTAAATCAAGGTGATAACATAAACTTTGTATAATATATAACTTATAGTACATTCATTTACAATTATTATGCATTTATAATTTGTAATAATAACATTTATAAAGATATGTTGTACTGTACCTATATTTTACTATATATTGTTATTGTTATATCATGTAAGTCTATATAAGTACATTATTGTTAATGTTATTACACCAAAAAGTGATACATTTATTATTAAAAAATTTCCACAATTAAAATTTGAGATAAAAATATATTTACATGATTAATATAAATATTTTTCAATATAGCAAACATTATATCATAATTATCACATTATCTCCCAATTATATTTTCTAACAAAAATCGAGAAAATATTTTTTATTCAAAACAATTCGTTTATATAAGTATCTGTTACGTTAATCTTAATTTATGTATTGATTAAATTCTTTTGTGATTTTATTACATAATATGAAAATATGGCTACTGGTGTACAATTATTATGACTGGTTATTAAAATTACATATTTTATAAATATTTTGTACTTTTATTAATCTTTAATATTATTGCAAGCTTTGAATTTATTATATACATGTATTAATATACCTAATACATAACATAACATAAAATATATATTACATTATATAATTTAATTACATTTAAAACCCTTTGCACTCAAGAGGCGACTCTCAGTCGCCACGGCGTTCCGTACTGCAATTCCTGTGGCGAGTGAGAGACGACAGTCCCTGTTTATGCTAGATTTCAACATCTCCAATTGGTGAGAGTGCAACATTGGTTCTAAATTGATTCCTTAGCTCTTTATGTTTTTTGTTAGAAAGCGTAAAGTGCTAGATTTTAAAATGGAGATAAAATATTTAATCTCAAATCCCTTCGAAACTATTGTTCGGACAACGTCTCCAACGTTAGATCGGATTCAACGACGGATGGCAAAATTATTATAGCTTAGAAACCCTAAAAAAATGGTTTACGGAAGTGAAACTAGCTCAAATGAAGATGAACTTGATTTTGAACTATTGAAAAATGGGATCAGTTATATTCAAGAATGCAATCTTGGTGAATGCTTTATAAATTATCATACAAAAAATACAAAAATTAATATTACTATATAATTAATACATAATAAATAATATTAGTAAATATAGATAAATTATTAGAATATAATGTTTTTGTAAGTTAATTTGTATATAAAATCATTTTACGCTAGCTGTAAGACACGCGTCACATATACGCCAAATCATTTGGAGTAGCTGCTACGCCCGACCGAAAAAGTTCTTGAATGCAGAGTTAAAAAATATAAAATGTAATGTTATATAATCTTAAAATAAATATGATTCTTTTATCTGTGTATTTTCTAATTTTCTTATTAGGAGAAATAAGTACGTTTAATGTTAAAATTATTTATCTATCAACATATTATTTTACAACATAATATTTTGCACACTAAATACATTTATTTTAAATATTAGATACTTCAATATTTCATGATTATTATATTTAAATAAAAAAATAAAAACAATGATGTAGCTTTATTGAAATAAAAGCTCCATTATCAACAAATTAACAAATTAGTAATTAACAAAAGTTATTACAAAATAAAAATTCTATGTGTAATATATCAGTCTAATTCATTCTTTAAACTTCAATAATTTAATTTTGCTAGTTATGTAATAAAATCTGTACTATACATTTTGGTACTTAAAAATATTCCGAATTTTATCATTGCTCCATTTGTAGGTTCAACGAAAATATCTTCATCAATAGCCCAATCATTATTTACAATCTCTAGAAAAAAATAATAAATAAATCAATTCAATTTGTATATAACATACTAATGAAAATATTGTTTAATTTTAAAAACCTATACATTTTTAACAAGCTATATAAAAAATATAAATATACAATTTAAATACATTAAACATCCATATTTAATGACTCTGAAAGGAAGTAAAGGTAAAGAAGAAATGTTATTTTTAAAACAACAGTAAGTACTTACTTGGTTTAACTTGTGATGGCTTTGAAAATAATGTCACATGTGATTCTTTCAAGAGTATTTTGTCCAAGCATCCCAACTTTATCAATATCTGCAAAGAATATATCAAATATCTCTCAAAAAAATAAATTTTATAAAATTTAATAGAAATACAAACTACATAAAATATTTCCATAATTATACACATAAATATGAAAAATATTCTACTATAAAACCAACACAACTACCTCATAAACATATTATAAGACATTATAAAAATTTTATTATAGAAAGCAGAAAGGCAAAATTATGTAGTGATATATTAGTACTAAGAAAGATATAACTTACCTCGACTAATTCTCGTGTATGATATGGTTGCAGAGCAGGGACAAATCTATTTTGTATTTTTGATAACGATATACCCGGATGTGTTAAACAGTATGACAAAATTGATCCCAACATACGATCAAGTACCCTACGATTTAAAACACCATCTACTCGAATCCATGGTTTTATAGCTACCTTTATTTCTTGTTTGTTACTGAAACATAAATGAGGCATATTTAAATATCATCTACCCTAACATCTTGAATAACTTGACTGTATTTAAAATAAATATTGGAATGAATAAATTTGAGTTTAATAAATTTTAACTTTCATTGTATAACTCCATTTACTTCAAATCTAACTGTTTCACATCTTTAAGTTTATCTTTCTGGGGTAGTAATTTAATCCTCTTTCTTGATATCCTTTTCTTCATCTCTGTGTTGTATTCTTCATCGCTATGACTAGATGTATCTCTAGTGGAATCTTCATTCATATTTTCATCGTTATCTTTTGTCTCTGACTGAATATTTTTTTCAGCTATATTTTCACCAGCAATTTTGAATGATTCATTTTCTAATGGTATAGTAAGATTTTGTTTGGTTTCTTCTATCATAGTTATATCATTATCTTTGTCTAATGCTTCTCCAGATTCTGTCACATACACAGTTCCTTTAGGCATTGGTATAAGCGATTCTTTTTCAAGACGGCTTATTTTATATGAATGTATTAGCCAAGAATCAGCATAACGATGATGTATATATCGAACCGTAGTTACACCGGACCGCAGGAATAGATGATTATTGGTAAGAAAAGAAACGATTTGGTATAAATTTTCTCCTAATGTATCTTCAAATTCATCCTATCAAAATGAATAAAACAATAATTAACTAATGTAAGATACTTTATTTGCAAGATGCAAATTCTATTTGTTTTAAAATAAAATGTAGATATATTTTTACTTACTATCAACTCTTGGATAGTAGCTCCAAGTTCTTTTTTATCACATACAAATTTAAATATTGCTTCCATATTGTTCAAATCCATTGAACAATTATTAGGCAATTTTTTTTTGAAATCAGAATATGAAATACCATCTTTAGGGTAAACTGCAAATTTATTTATTTCTTGTATTAAGTCATTTATAGCATTTAATCTTAAAGGTAATAGATCTGAGGGTATTGATAGATCTTTAAAGACTTCAGTTTTGTCAATTTTTTGTGAGTTTGATCGATATAAAGAATAATAAACTTTGAACATATTTACAACAAAATATTCATGTGCATGATGACTATCTGCTACTGTGAGTTCGCTTAATTCTTCTCTCATTCGCAATAAAGCTATACGAGTATACCGCTTGTGTACATCTGAATCATCAATCTTGCAGTATGAATTCAAATAACTCTGTTCTGTTGGAATATTTTTTAGGATATCACTTACAAGTGTAAAACCATTTCCACTGCCCTTTTTTGGTTGTAAAGAAATTTCACGTTCATTATTCGAAATATATTGTTCATTACTAGATTTTACATCATTAATTTCAATTGTTTCTTTTGTAGAATGTTCTCTTGAATCTTCATTTTGTGTTTTATTTGGTGTTTCAATCAAAATGATATCATTTCTTCGTAATGCTTCTTCATTCTCTTCTGCATCTACAATTTTATGATCTAATATTTTCTTCTTTTGAGCAGGTTTACCTAAATCAAACATGTCTTCATTATCATTCCTTCGCCTTTTTCTCTCAGATGTAATTAATTTATTTTCTTTGTCTGTATTCAATTGAAGGTCTAAATGGAATGAAGATGAATTTTCAATATTTAACATTCTATCTTCATCTTTACTACTTGTACTTTCCAATAATAATACAGGATTATGTTGTACATGAATCACATTTTCAAATTCAGGCAGTTTATATAAACTTTCGCCAGTATCTCTTACTTGTACCGCACTATCTATTTTAGGATTATCAACAGTACATATTTTATCTTCTTCTATTTCCATCATTGAATCCTCATCACAAAGTGTTGAATGCTTGACATCGTCTTTGTTTAACTCAATTTTAATTCCATCTTGAAATTTAATTATATTTTGTTTATCATCAATTACATTATGACCGTTCTCCTCATCAATATTGAAATTTATTTCGTCACAATCAGTAAAAGGTTTCGAATCTTTGAAATTTGTTTTCTCACTTTCAAATTCTTGTAAATGTGTGTTCTTCTCTGTATCTAAATCCGAGAAACCATCTTTATCTGATTTTACATCAACATTATGTACATCATTATAATGTATAGTAGCAGTATGGGCATCAAAGCTTTTGTTGTCATGCTTTTCAAGATCAATCATTGTACCACTGTTTTGCAAAGAAAATTCTTTTATAAATTTCAAATTATCCAAATTAACCAATATATCTTGATATCGTTTAGCTATTCTAAAGTATGTTTCATCTTTTTCTTTTAATCTAGGATCAAGCATTATAACTTGATCAGGTATTTCAATATCAAAATCTATTTTATCTTGTACAATATAATCATGTATCGCTCCTATTAAACCACCAGTAATCGGGAGTATTTCAACGCCATTAAAATTATCTGATGTTTTGCTTTGATCATTCATTTCATTATGACAATACCAATTACTAAGTTTATAGAAAACATCATATGATTCTTTGAATAAAGCATATGGCCATTTAGTATGAAATTTATATATATAAGTATTACTTAATTGATACTGAGAACTACTCATCGGCATATAATTACCATGTTTTCTTATATTAGGCAAGTGATTCTTTTTGATGGTAACCATTTGATCACTATGAATTTTTGTCAGAGCATTTCTTAACAACATGTCAGGATATTGTTGATATATTTTAAATAATTGATATGTCCAGGATCTTCTATCTTTTCCACAACACATGGAACTATTAATGACAGAATTTACGACTGCAGAGTGTATGTCATTGATATTTTGAATATCTTTTGTGAAACCACGATTATAGAATGGTTTTGTAGGATGTACAACTTTGTAAAATAAATTAAATTCTTGCACTGTTTTTGGTACAGGCAGTGGTTCTTTAGATCCACCATCTGAGATATCATAATACTTCTTTGCAATGTAGGCAACAAGTGATTTAAACGCCTCTGTAACTTGCTTCTCATATTCAGGTGAGCTTTTATGTCCTTCTTTGAGTTTATTCACAATACCACCAAACCGCTTTTTAAGGAAAAAGTTCTGTTTGAGTTCTTCAACTCCTAAAGCAACAGTATCAACGTTTCGTTGTTGTCTGAGCATATATAAAAGTCGTCGTTGACAAGCTTTTGACGTTTTGTTGTGTGAACTGTATGAATATGACCGTAGCACGTCTCTTACTGTAGAAAATGTTATTGCTTGTTTACGTGGATTTGGACAAAAATATACCATAGCGACCTTACAAACAAGCAAAATCTTATCCTCGTATGGTTTCCAGTTTACTCGTAACTTGTGCATCCGTTGCAATGCTCGATAATCAACCTCATCATACTTTGTTCGTCTTTTACTACTACATTTACGAGGCTGTACTCTTCTAACATAGGATTTTTGCTTCGTGCTTCGCTGATATGTCAACGCTTCATATTTGTTCTGCTGATCCAAATTTTCATTATTTTTAGTTTGTACCTTCTTTTTGAATTCTGTTGCACTTAAAGAAGGAGGCCCAGATACTGTTTTTAAACCAGAAAATTCAGTAAATCTAAGAGGTTTTGCCTTTATTTTAGAAAGATACGAATCTCTTTCATAAACTATATTCTGCTGTTTCCTTTTCTGCCGGACTTCAAAATTAGAAAAACCCCAATTCCAATTTCTTTTAAGATAAGCAAAACATGCTGAATCTGTTCCAGCAGCACCTTTGCGATCTCCAGGTACTTTGCCAGTATCAAATTTGACAGCTTCTTCTGGAGAGCGAGCTACCAATGATTGAATCATATCAACTTTCTTATTCAAGTCCTCTAACACTATATCTTTTCCTTCAACAACAAGTCGTCCACCTAAAGGCGTATTCATACATGTATTCCACATATCATACCAGTATTTCTCAACTACCTGAATTTCGGTAAAGTTATATTTGATTACAAGATACTGTTTATCTTCAATTACATGATAACTAGGAGTAGAAGATGTTGTGTCCATTAATTCAGTACGACGATTCACATAAATAAATACTTGATCCTTCTCTTTTAATTTTTGTGGTCCAAACTGTACCAATCCAATATAACATAATCTTGTTACAGTTTCATGAATATGGAATACATACTTCCGTGCATAGAACAAAGAATTTCGAATATCAACTGGTAAATCTCTAACTAAATAATGTTTCCGAATAGGATGATTTATATATTTATCCATTTCTGGTATTGTAAATGAAACATAATGAATCTTCAAGAATATCGATAAAGGAAGTCGTAAAAGAAAGTCACACATTAATGTCCATCCTCGAGGCCAACCATTATATTGTGGCAAAGGCGGAACAAACATTTTCCAGCTAACATCTTTAGTATAAATCGTACTGAATTCCTCTGTTAACTCTTCTGTAATGTTAAAATCATTATCTCGTAAAATTTGTATTTGTTCCGCTTTTGAAAGAGTTTGATCACCAGGATGTTCATAAACCAAATAAAATAAAAAGATATGTAATGCTTTCATACGAAGAAATTTCGGACTATATCCGTATTTTCTTGATATTCTAGAATTACATTTAGAACTTGTTGGTATTATTGTAGATTGTTGAAATGGAGATTGATCAGTTTCAAATTTGTGTGCATCATTAACATCTTTGTTTAATACAAATTTTGTTGTATTTTCTGTATGTTTCAGAGACGATTTAGGTCTTTGAGAAGTCATGAAAAAGAATTTCAATTTTGCTTGTTCCACGGTTGACTGAATAATGGTACTATTAACATCAATGTTTGGATCACATATATATGTTAAATGTTTCTCTTTACCATTTCCACTCAGAGTTATTTTTATATATTTCACTAAATTATCTTTTGCAAGCTTTTGTAGCAATCTTATTAACGATTTTTTATCGATTTTTACATCATACCCTTCTTTATCTTCTTCCTCATATATCATCTAAAATTAAATGAGAAGCGATTAATAAAAATGACTAAAAAGCAAACATATTACATAATTACTTATATTATATTACCTTCATTAACTTTGTCATATCATCAATGATCCGATGTTTTTTAACTGATTCCATAATCATATTAGCTCTTCGCAATATTCTATATGTAATATTTGTCACACTTTTCTTCTCGCTATTTTGTATATCTTCCATAAATCCATATGTTTCATTTTCTGGTTTTTCTTCATTTGTTGATTTAAAAACTTTTATGTCAACTTTTATATTTTTATATGCAGCTACTGTCTTTTCATTCTTTGATAATTCAGAAATTTGTAGTAACATATTATTAGAGAATGAATTTTCTTTTTTCATTTGAACTTTATTGATTTTATCCAATAAGTAGTTAGAGAAAATGCATTTATATCTATTTGGGCGTTTTGTTATACGATATTTATATAATATACGATTAACAACATAAAACGTTTTTTGTAATTCTACTCTGTCAGCGTACAATCGTTTTTCTGGTAGGTCATCCTTATTAACAATATCAGATTCAATCACCTTTTCTACACTCTCCATTTCATCATTAATAACAGTATTTTCTTCTTCCTTTATAATCGTTTTAGTTTTTTCCAAGCTATCACTTTCAGTCGTAATTTGCTTTGTAAGTTCTTTAATTTTATGCATTTCTTTCTCAAACTGTTTACTTAGCTTACTAGCTTTCTCATACCTTTTCGATACATATTTTGCAAGCCTTTGTCTACCAACGTCACTCATATAAGTAGCAACAATATTCGTTTTAACTATGTTTCGCAAAATCGTCCGTGATTGTAATTTCGTTAATCCCATTATTTTAGCCAAACTTCCTTGGCATACACCATCAATTCTATTATCTTCAATTATTGTATTTGCTTGTTTCAAATATGGCACACCATATCTATGATTTGAAATATTTATCTCTTGAGATTCATCTTCATCTTGTATTTCATCTTTATTCCATGCTTCAAGGATATTAATATTTGGTACTAATAACTGTACTACTTTAATTTTCTTCTCCTTTGTAGAATCATTTTTTTGCTGCCATTCTTCTGGTGATGCTTTAGGATATAAAGTTCTATATGGTATTCTAATATCTGTTTTTACAACTTTTTGGAAAAATGAAGTTTTAAACAATTTGCTTAATGCTTTTTCAATTTGCAGTTCACGTTTTATTTCGTCATATTCTGCAACATAATTGGGTTTTGATTTAAGAATTTTGATAACTTCTTCTGCCAAGAAAATCATTTTTGGTTTTCTTTCAACAAAAAACCTTGGAAGATGTAACAGACTTCCATTACAACCATAATTATCACTTTTCTGATGATGTATTTGTTTCGTTATTAGCTTATAACGTAATAAAAATTTTCGAAGATAAAATAAGCTTTTAGAATCTTCTTTTAGTGCATTGAGACTAAGTTTTCCCTGAGTAACTTCGCCATGATATCGTGATCTACCTACTCTTTCTAAAAAACAATACTGTTTTATATTTAATTCAAGTATTGGAGATATTTCATCCCCCATTAGGGCATGATTTCTAGCACATTGTGATGCAACAATAACTAATTTTTGTCCATATCTTTTAGTAACTTCTTCTAAGCTAAGGTTTCTTACAAGTCCTGTGATATCTTCCCGAGTATTATAAGTAGAACAAGATCCTTTAATACCATTTGCAACATCATTCACAGGACAATGTGGATAAATATCTGGAGGTACATTTTCCTATTCAAATGTATAATTTCTTACAAGTCTGATAATTTACTAGTTTATTCGAATTTTGGTCAAGATACTTACTGGTTCCAATATGATACCTAAATCAGGATCCACAAACTGATAGCGATCGAAAATTACAAGTGGTTCCCTTGGAGTTTCTAATTTGTAAAATGTAAATTCTCTGATCTGTACACATATTGACCATATCTGAGTCATGAATGATCTTGGGAATGGTAAAGGATTGTGAAGTCGATGAGCTAAACGTAACCATAGTGCTGAAATGAAAAAAAGTTATAAATTACAAGACATATTTATTAAATTTATTTATTTAAAATAAAATTTAACTCACTTTTATTTAAAAAATAATATTTATGAAAGTTCAGAAATTAGACGTGACGGGTAATATAAAAACACTAAATTAATATGTATATATTATCCGAGAACTTTTTACTTTCACAAAATAAAAAGATTATGTACATATATTCTAGTAAATATTAATATTTATACTAACCTTCTATAGTAATTCCATCCAAACCTTCCAATGCAACCTCGTCGATTATTGAATCTACTAAATTAATTGATGAATATGACACCATATCAATTATATTTGATTAATATGTGACACTGTTCAATTAAATTTTAAAATATACAATACATACAACACAAAAAATATTTTGTATTTTCATTTCACAGTTTAAATATCACATGTAACACATGACTGATGTGATACATCTTGTCATAAGGTAGCGCTAGGTAGTACATTACATGTATGTGTATGTGTGTATAGTCCCATAGTAGGTAGATATAGTCTACGGTCGCATGCACAGGCTGGAAACTCCTGTGGTGGGAACACGGTGTAATAGATTTTACATCGTAAGTAAGACTAGTTCCAAATTTGAGGATAGAAAATTTTTTGTATTGTCCATCATACACCGGGCGCTAATGTCGAGTAGTCAAAACAATTTCAACCAAGTAACGCTTGGTGGAATTCAAGCGAATTCTTTATAATTTTTATAGTGCTTCGTAGGTAGATATGCATTATTTATGCATAAATAATTCTATTTATAGTTAAAATTTGCTTAAGAGGGAGCAAAATGATGATCTTGTGTCTTCTACTGTACTGACTACTCTGTGGTAGCGCCGTTGGTGGCGATTTTGAGAAGCGCCACATAATCGTGACATCCCTCACCACAGAAATTTCAAGATCTGCGTGCACAACCGTGGATTCCTCAACACAGCAGTTTCAAGACTTGCATGTACGACCGTGGTATAGTCTATCCAGCGAAACGAGATAATAAACGTAAACAAAATTTAATTGCTGAGATTACAACTATTGGTAGCATCAAATTTTGTTTACGTTTACTACCTCATATCGTTGGACAGACTATATATTGTTTTATCAATATATACGTACATATATATACATATTAGAAATTCCTATACCAATAGTCAGATGGTTTTGCAATTTTCGTTGCAAATGATTTAAAAAGATCTGTTCAATAATGTCTTTAATAATATTCTTCGGCAAAAAGTTGCCATCATAAGCAACGATGTGATTAATAATAATAATAATAATGATAACAATTTATCTTTCAACCTTCTGGCCATGAAAAGGGATTCGGTTTACAACGGTAATTACTTTTATTTTCCTTGCTCTCTTAATCATACATCCTTAATTTCCGATACACACTCCCTTTATCTAACTATTTAATTATTAATCCGGTAATTAACTAGCTTCTATATATCCTATGCTGACAAACCTCTCTATTTTTTATTTATATGTATATTGTACAAAGATATAAAAAAAGTAGTATATTTCAATTACAAGACATATTATAATAAACGTAAGCTATAAAATATTCTAATGAAATATATTCAAATCATAAATTTTCTTTTGATATATTGTAATAGATTTGAAAGGAAATTGTGAAAAATTCCTCATTACTCAAAGCTGCTGTTAATTACTATTGAAATTACTATAATCAGTGAAAAAAGAATTTTTATCTACTAATATGATTACTTATATTGCTTTAAAGTTATTAATTATAAATAAAAAATATTCTGTATAATATATACATTTTATTAAAAAATATCTTTTTATAAGTTGTCTTTTAAGTTGCTATAAAGTTATTCCTTTTTTTTAACTGAATTTTTTCATGATCATGATTAATGATTTTATTCGAGCGTTTTCTTTTCCTTAAAAGTTTCTTATTATGTCGTAACTGGTGTGAAGTATCATTGATTTCAGTATTAGTTTTCAAAGATGATGATGAAAAAGAAAACTTATCTAATTTTACTTGCTGTGAGTCTTCTGCTGTTGATAAGTTCGTTGTTTTAATCTGTGGCTTATCAAAAACGGAATATTTATTTTCTATTGAATTTTTACATTCCACATTTTTACAATTTGAATCTTTTATATTTATGGAATCTTCTTTATCAGTCACTAATTTACTAAAAATTGTTGTTGATATAGGAACTGGAATAGGTATAGGAATTGGTATAGGTATAGGTAGAGGATATGGTACAAGAACTGTAACAGGGGGCAGAAGCGTTGTAGGCGGTAATGAATGAAATAATTCAGTTGGATTGGATTGTTTAACTGATGAAGTTCTCGAAAATACATTGGTCTGATTCTGATATCTTATTTGGTTAGGTTCATTTATGCAAGATTTAGACAAAGATGGAATTTCATGATGCATTGTAGGTGTAGTTGAGTTTGAAAACCAAGATGATGATTGTAATATATTTTCTGTTGGAGTGTCATATCCTTTTTCTTGTAAATTTCTTATGTTTTTTACATGTATGTTCCTTTCTAAATATGTGTTGCTATCTTTAGGGCTATGTGAATTATTCATGGTATCCATCGCATATTCCTGTTTGAAGTCCTTACAATTCAGATCATTTTTTCTTAAATAATTTTCTTTACAATTTGTTTGATTAATCATGGAATGGCAACATTTGCTTTTTTCATTTACTAAAGATTGCTCTTTATCATGTTCATTAATTTCTATATAAAAATTCTTTTTATGTTCATTGCAATTATTGGATTTTGTACATTTCTTTGTGCACACTGAATTGATTTTACTGGGCCATTTTTTATGTGGGTCTACTGATTTTTCATTATCAATTTCTTCTGTTTCTATTGATCTGTTCTCACAAAGCGATGATGATAAACTATGAGTCAAATGTGTATCAACTAAATATGTATTCTCTGCAGGACTATTTAATGGTGATTGACAACTTCGAAACCATAGTTCTGGTGTTATTAAACCACTCTTCTCTGTATCATGAAAAGGAACATTATTTAAACCTTGAAGCATTAAATGAGTTTGTGTTTCATGGCAAAAAATATTCATTTTGTACTGATTCAAACATTTATTGCTACAAAATTGAAGCTGACTTTTACCATCCTGAAAAAAGGAATAAGATTAGTAATTCTCTAATACATCAAATTATATTATAGTAGTTTTTTTTATTTTTAATTAAAAATAAAATGGTGAAGATAAGTTACTTTTAATTATTTAGTATTCTACATTCAATTTACATACTTGAAGATCAACGTAACTAATTGGATTTCGTATATGTCTGCACCAGTCACATGTTTTTGCTTGTTTAAAAATTGCTCTTCTACTAGCTGCAAAACAATTTTCACTACAAAAGTATCCTAAAGCATCCATCATATTATAAGAAAAGGAACTGGATCTTTCTAATTCAAATATTTGAACAATTTTACCACACCAAGAACAAGATATATTATCTATAAAAATGCTAAAAATTATAACGAATTCATATGTAATTTATATTATGTACATAATACATATTTTATACTTTACCTGAGTAAACAGAACTTGAATAACTTTCATATGGAAATTTAGATGTAGTACCAAAAGATACTGGTTTTAATGATAAGGGGGATGAAATTAATTGTCTATTCACAGACATTAAGTTGTTATTAGAATAAGACAGTGGTACATTGGAAACTTCAAAAATTGAATCAGATGTATTCACTACTGGCGATTTTAATCTTAGTTTGTTTGAAACAATATCTTGATCGGTTTGAAGAGCTTGACTTTTTGCATCAGACATAGATGTAAAATGATCCAGGTTTAAACTTTTTGTATAGCCACTATCCACTTTATCATAGCCATACCATCCTAATAATTCACTCATTGCAGTTGCTGCATATTCCTGTAATAATGTATAAAATATGAGTGATATTTCATCATTGTTTAAATACAAAAATACTTTTTGTTAATTTATATTGTGACTTTTTAGAAGTATCATACCTTTTTCTTATCTCTAATTGTCTTAAAAATATAACGCGTCTATACTATGTTAAATATTCTATATATTATGTATTAAGCAGTATATGATCAATTCTAATCTAATCTAATTGTATCTAATGTGTTGTAATGTAATATTTTTTAAGTGCAGGCTGGTGCAGGTTTTAATGTAGCACTAACAATTCGTGGTTTTTAGCAATAACTTTGATATTTTAGATTTCGTTTGTTAGATTTGTTTGTTTGACGAATTCTATTGTCTTTTTTGTATTGTTAGGAATAGTTAGCATTTCTTTCATGTTTATGTTATCTCCTAGTATTCTTCCTTGATTTCTATATCTTCCGTAGTGGATAATTATATGTTCGATTGCAGGTGATGTGTGGTATATGGTTTCACCTGCTGGGGAATTTGCGAATATTTTTGTTCCATTAAGTCAAGTAATGGTGTTATTCTCGTTGAAATATAATGATAAAGTGTGAGTGAGCTAAAAAGACAATATAAGAATAGAAAGAGAACGCTGCATTGAGATTTCTTGTGTCCTTGTCTAATGACACATACACATTCTTATAGTAAATATGTAACATCGATGGTAACACCGATCAACGAACGATGTCAGTGTGCATACTGGATTATACAAGGACAGACAGGGCCTCTATGCTGCGTTTTCTTCCTATTCCCACATCGCATGGCATGATACACCGTGACATATAAATTGCGTGCTCTATTTTTATACATATCTCTGTATCCTGTTCGAAGTCATGTTAGAATTGTTTGTTCTCTTCTAGTGAGGTTATTTTTCTGTATTTTGTTATTTACTTATATAATTGTATGCTGTATATTTATTAAAAAAATAATTCTTTTATTTTAACGAAAAGGCAGGAAATATGATTTAATATTTAATGCAAATTAATAAATCCATAATGTTGATGTGCATGTATTATTAAGTTAAGCGGAAAAGAGTAATATGAAACTCGAACATTCACTAACATTATATAGAAAATTCTGTGGAATAAAATTTAATTATACATTTCTGAAACTAAATTATGCAGTATAAAAACGTCCTATCTTTTTAGTAAAATTATCCGCGTTTTATTCTTATACAGAGTTTTACTAATGTATTAAATTATTAAATGAAATATACCTACAATTAAAATATAAGTATTGTAATTGTCTTTAAAGTATTGTTTATATATATATACATATATATTGATTTTGTAGGCACAACCACGTGCTAATCCCTTTTTCAAGGCTGAAAGATAGGAAAATAAAGTTATCTACGTATCTATATAACTAAAACGTTTGTAAAATAAACACGTGTATATACTTGAGCAATATTAGATGCAGTTGATACGAAGTTAAAACTTATGCATAAAATATTTTATGATGATAAATAATAATATAAAAAACAAAACAGGATAACGAAAAAATATAACAAAGTATAAGCAATTATGTAATTTAATAAATTATGGTATTGTTAATAATTATCCTGCTTGATGTTAAAAACAAAGTATATTAATAAAGTTTGGTACTATTAATAATTATTCCAGTGTTAAAATAAACTAGTGGAAAGGTATATTAGTTTTGACGCAAAGAAATTATAATGAACGAAATTCAATATTCACGTTAATTATAATGGAATACGGATCAATGGATTGTGTTACATTTTAATAGTGTATAGATTATATTGCTCTCAAGTTACTTGTATATGTACGAACTTTTGCAATAAGATCTAACGTTGCCTTAATGCTTACAATGAGATAATTCTAAGAATAAACATGGTTACTTTATTATAAATTCAATATGTAATTTTGTATTAAAAACATATTTTTATATTTTCGAAGGGTCCAAATTTTTATATTTACACTTTAATTTTATATTATTGGTATTTGTGTAATATCATGTAAAATTTAGTGTTGTAGTGCAAGTACATAATAACTAAAATTTATTCTCATTTCCTTTTCTCATGAAGTATAAAAAATTGTAATTATTCTCACAGAATTTGTTAAGCTTTACAACGAAATGGTTTTGTACAATTTCACAAAAATCAAATATTATTAATTTAAATTCGAGAAGTAAATTATAGCAAAATTATAGTGAACAAAATGGAAGAAAAACTTATAAACACTCACAAAAATAACACGTATTTTACCTGAATTTCATCACCAGTTTCTTCTTCTTTAATTTTAACCAGAGTACAATTTCTTTGGCGTGAGCGATTGCCACCATTATCTTCAGGCAAAGACGAAAATACTTTTCTTGCGTTTTCTTCAATTTTTTGTAGAAATAAATTAACTGGTCTATTGTCCATCACGAAATATCAACATAAATTGAAAAGTAATGTTCCTTCAAGCCTTCTGATGAAATTTCAAAAAAATTAGCATTAATTTTACTTCTTACAACATACGTATATAATTAAATTTTTAATTTTATCACGAGAGAATTGATTGTATTAATTATATTAAGCTCATTCGGATAATAATTAATATTACTTCATTATTTTAAATAGAGTGTTATAATTTGTATTTTTTTTTATATTTGTTTTTCAATTAAATTTATTTTAAGATACCAATGGCGAATATGCTATTAAGCTTTTAATTCAGTGAAATTAAAATTTTTTCTATAACTTGTAATGAAATTCTTTTCTTTTTTATTTCCGGTTTTTAATTTTTTCACTATATTCAGTGTCAAATACGTAACCCGTGACATGTAATGATTGTGATTTTATGTAATAACTTTTCACATTCATATTGCTATTTTTGCTTATGGCAAACGTTACTTGTTTAAATTATTCAAAATATCTAACAATAGTAGACTTAGAAAGGAATATAGATAAATATTATCCATTTCTATAATTAATTCAGTCAAACCTGCATATATGTATATATAATATATAAATGAAAACAAATGTTACTTTGAGAAAAAGAAATAAATTACAATTTATGAAAATCTTTATCTCAGTATATTAGATATTTATTATTATAGTATTTACGTATAATAGTAAAATTAAAGATTATATTTATAGCAAAAAATAAATAATCTATGAAAAGAGATTAAACTTTTGTGTACAAAATATAATTTTCAATAATACTTATTAAATATTTAACAAAGCCATTGCTTTTATAATATTGTTGCAATAGTAACAGCAAGCATTTAAAATTCCAGATAATTGATATTGAAGCAAGTACGTATATATTCGAATAGGTAATACAGCACCAAGCTGTGCCTAATCAAATTTCACTGATATTTTTAGGCCACTAAGGTAACACAACTTGCGTGAAAATAGATCGCATAAATAACTCGTCCAGTATCTTCTCCTTCTCAAAGACTTAAACAGAAAATTTGATTGTATTTTTCAGACATTTATCTTTTTCAATTTTTCATTTTTATTTTATTTTTCAGTTTTACGTTATTTTAGGATTTATAATTATCATTTGATAATAATCACACGTATAAAATTCTTTAACATCGTACAACATTCATTTATCGAAGACATATCTCATGAAGAATAAACGGTTCTTTCTTTATATAAATATAACATGTGTTGCTTAAACAAATATTTGCACTAATATTTGAAAATAGTCCGTTAGAGATATATTTTCTATTTGTAAATCGAATCACGTATCATGATTTCCACTCGTTATCATTCTTTCGAATAAGAAAACACATCAAAGAGCGATCTTAAGATCAATCTTTAATTCAAATATATGTATGTCTGTAGCGAAAAAGATGCAAAGAGGAAGATAAAGGGGAAAACTAAAGAGTTTAATCATATGCGCGCACTTTCTTGATTTATCGCGGTTATTCATAACGCTGATTTTTTTCGAACTTTTTAAAGATGCAATGACTTGTGAAAAATTAATGAGCAAATGGATGGTACATATATAAAAATACCCGCGGAATTATTTCGTTACAAACCGTTCGCGCTCGTCCAGAGTCGGCGTTGATAAGAACTGACATGTTACACCTGCGACCGCTAAGCGTCGACTAATCGTGGATTTTCGCAGTCTATTAAATAACGCGGGATGTTGCGTTACAAAATGCGCATATTGGTTTGTTAGATTGATTAATTACATTTATTATATTTTAAGGTTTATCATCTACCACATTTTAATAATATTAATAAATTAAGCAGTAATCTTCACGTAATTGAAGGTAACGCACAAATAAGCTAATTAAATTTTAATGTTTTTCATTTATCATATTTTAATATTTCGATAAAAATCGATAAATTATTTCTTTTTATGGTGCTATAATTAATCTCTTGAATCTAGAAATTTATGTTATATAAAAATTACAAAGAAGTTAATTTGATAGATTGTCACAATTTTACGATATATGAACCTATACAGAATGTTTTGAACGTGAATAAAAGAATTTCATACAGTTAAAATAATACTTAAGATTCTCTGAAATGTGTTCTATTTTCCACATAGAATTCACATTAAAAGCTGCAAACGTTCTATGAATGTTTTGTATATAAAAAATCGGACAATATTATATATTGACATTATATGATTATCTTTTTATTGTCATTTAATATTATTATAAATAAACTGACAATTCTAAATACAAAAATAATATAATGCATATAAGAATTTAAAATGATATAATGTTATATAGTAATTATTTTGCTATATATAACTTATAGAAATATACATGAATAAAAAATTTTATATTTGTTTAATTTCACCACTACAATGAGGACAACAAGTTATATTTGAATCACTTCGTGGAAGAAATATTTGGCCACCAATTGCAACAGCTGCTCCCATCACTGCACTACAAGCTACATCTTGTCTTCCTGACATGAGCAACTTTGGATTCATAAGAAGCTGTATATAAATGAAAGAAATAAATATACATGAAACAAGGTAAAATAAATACAAAATAAATATGAAATGAAAACTTACTTGTTCTGCAGTCTTTTCGGCAAGTGTTTTCATATCTAAGCCAGTTATATTAATTTCTCTTTGTAAAGTAATGTTTTCCACACCACATAATAATTGAACTTTTAGAATTTCTGCAAGTTGACAACAACCTTGTACTAAATCTATTATATTTGTACTTGGTAATACATGCCTCTTGCAAGAAACACTTCCAACATGATCAAAATTTTCACGCAAAATACTAAGTATCCTTAAATAAAAAGGACATAATATATATGTATTAAAATACGTATGTTCCTGCTATTAATATTTTTATTAATAAAATACATTGTAAATATATTGTAAATACATGTAAGAAACATACCTGTATGTTTTAAGGGATATATCTCTTATAAGATTTCGATCCTCTAGAAGTCTTTTTATTGCTTCTTGGAGATCTGTGGTTCTTTGGCAAAGAGCTGCTTTCCATTTTGCAAGTTCTTCAACCATTAAGCTACCAAAAATTATTGAAAGTTATGTATATTATATATGTCAGAGTTACATTAGAATTAGGGTTAGGGACCTGAAACGAATCTTCATTTGGATTACACATTGTCGTTATGCAATAGAGAAGACATTGACTAGTGCAAATACGATTATTATAGAATTGGACAAGTAAACGTGGTAATTAGATACTACAATGATCCTAGATTCAATAATGAATCCGCGGTCAACGGGATAACAGGATGTGCTTCCTTCCAAAGACCAAATCGTATTCGACTTGCTTGGCTACGATGAAAGTATAACTAAACTAACTCTTTGTTAAGATGTGGAATATCCACCGAGCGTACAGACGCTAAGTAACTCGCTAATACGACCTCACGAGAGAATGACTTTCCGTCGCGATGATGCTGCAGAGGAAAACTATGATGGGCTGTGTCTAAGGACACGAGATCATCGGATTCGTCGAGGATAGCCTTCGTTCAGAAAGTGAGGGAAATTGACGTTGCTGTTAATTGGTTAATTTCCATGTTGGTGGTTAGAAAAAGATGCCCTCGAAGGAAAGCTGCACGTGTACTGCAGAAACGCATCGACATCTGGCAATCATCTTACTTGAAGAATAGAGTCTGCAAATGGCGAGCTATGGGACAGAGACCGTTGGAATGTTTACTGTCGAGTGTTACAACTATTTCCTTTTTAAGTAGAGCTATAGAATTACTCCATGCCTCTGCCAGACAAAGCGTTCATCCCGGCTACGTTCGGCGACTGGCTGTCGCTTCGAGCCCAAGCTCATTATCACAAATCTCGAACAAATACAATCGGATCAAATGACGACAATTGTTTAATTACACCTATGATAGAATCTAGATTACGGTGTTAAGGGATTTTCCCGAAGTTCCAAAGGGAAGGTTCCGATGTCCTTTCATCTCCTACATATATATTATGTATGTAGTATCGTGGAAAAACGGCCTGTGGCGGCACATAGCAAACACCACCACTCGACACTAACTAGTGTCGGACGACGGCAGCGCAGTGGTTAGCGCCTTAGGTTACTAACGTTCGGAACCCGGGTTCGAATTCCGGCGACCGGAGTCCCATTTTTCTTCCACGATACAAAAATGAGAAAAAAAGCGGCTGTACCCAGCAGCGACATCTACAGCCTAAGTATTCCGATACTACATGTATTATTATAAATGAGCCATAAATATTTATATTGAATTATTTTCATTTACCTACTGGCTAAGAATTTACTCCTCCAGACTTCACATTGACCTGCTAACCACTCTGTTTGTTCTTGATGGGTTGATAAATTTTGAGCAGAATTTAAAAGAGCTCGAGCAAGTTGCAATTTATCTTCAGTCAATAAATGAACTTTTGTTTCAAGATCTTCTCCAACAGCAGCTACTAATAAATTTTTTAATTCTCCATTAACCTATTGTAAAAAAGAAAAATGTATGATATAATATTATTACTTTAGTAATAAGTAACATTAGTACCTGTGCTTGAAATTTCAACTGATTTTCAAGTTGACTATTTTCTTCTTTAAGCTTTTGTATTTCCGCTTCGTATGCCTTTTTTTCTATCAACCAATCACTTTCTGCAGACTTATCTTCATCTACTGTCTTTAAATCATTAGATACCTTTGTTTCATGAAGTTTCATTGCAGCAACTCGAGAGACAGCCATATTCACATTTACATTACTTTTTTGCAATCTTCTATTCTTTTTTTCATATGGAATGATTGGATTGACTGCAGCTTTATAAGGTTCATAAGGAATAAATTTTGGCTCCTTTGATTTTAATGAACATAAAATATGTTTCTCATGTTTTGCATTATTAACATGCCTTGGTATTAAATTTACTATTGGACCATTTGGCATAACTGGAGGAGTTGAACTTAATTGTTTCAAATTTGTTGGATGATAAATTAACGTTTCACCAAGACGGCACTTTGTCTGTTTAACTTCAATTTTTTCAGCCGTTGCATTTTCCATCCCATCACCTTGCGTACGTTTAATCCAGCCTGTAACTTATATATCTTAAATATTAATAATAACACATTAATATATAACATAAAAATGAAAAATTTTAATGTTAACAAATATGATACTAACAAATATTTTTATTCATATTGTACATTCTTTCCCATAATTAATTGCTTTCTCATATGTTCTGCTATAATAATTATTAAGCAAAGTAAAGAAACAAATATCTTATTACTTATATAATGTATATATATATAATAAATTGTTATCTTGTAGTCAATATCACATTAAAAGTAATTGTCATATGTACTTTATTTTAAATATATAGAAAACAATGAATATGCAAAATTATATGAAATAGAATGTTATATTAACTATATTATACTATACAATTTAGTGAAATAAGGAAAACTAAGTCTAATTATAAAAGCAAAAGAAACAAATATTTTATAAAAAATGTAAATTTATATAAGTATGTATATAAACAAGAAATCTAACCTTGTGACTTATTTTGAGGTTCATCTTTTGTAGAATTTGAAATACTGGCCATTTTCACTTCTATTTGGTAGATATCTACTTAAAATAATCTTAATATCATTTCATATCATAACAAATTATCAACTACTTTTTATCGGTCATTATTAATCTATTACTTAACGTATCCAATTTAGTGAAAGGAATTCAACGAGACATGAGTAAGAAAATATGTATCAATACCAATCAATAAACAACATTTTTTATGCAAATCCTAATTTCCACTGTGTAGGTACATTTATCAAGTAATATTAATTTTTATATTTTTATGAATATTTTACAATTCTATAATATTTTGATAAATAGTGACTAAAGCAAAGGGTTAAAGTATTGAATGTATTTAAAATACTGCAATAATGATAAAAAACGAAGCAATAATTATGTAAAATAGGTTTTAAACTTTTAATCCTTTTTGTTTGTGTATTATTGTCAATATAATATATTGTGTTATTTTTTAAATAAAATTTCACGAAATAATGATAATGACACTTTCAATATTCACAAATATATATATATATATATATAAATTATGTCTATCATAGTATAGAATATTTGAATTATCGAAATTTACAAAAAAGTTTGATTTCTATACAAATTTTTTCTTATCTAATATCGATAATTCAATTGTTATAAATCACTAGTCACCAGAAAATAGTTTTAAATTCTTATAGTTGGTGAAATCATTAATTATATATTTAACACAATAACAAAAAAACATTAAAGAAGGAAATTAAATTAACAAGCATTTAATATGTCATATAAATTAAAAATTATAATTTTGCAGTATAAAAAGATTTTAATTTTGCAATATTGTCAAATTATAATCTGAAACATCAATTAAATTTTATTATAAATTGTAACCTCTTTTGCAATTTATAAATTTTTAACTTAAAAGCAAAACATTACACATTGATATTACTTTATTAAATACGGTAAAGTTTAATGATAGAATAATGCTTATAAAAAGATTTTATAGTAATTATAGCAATGTAACAATTTTATATCTTGAACCGTTACCATAATTCTTATATTTTTATAAATTCAAATTTTAACTTGAAATATAATAATAAGATGTTCGTATATTAAATGAACTGTAACAAAATAATATAAAAAAAGTAATAACCATTCCAAAGAATAAAAGCTATGGATAAAAAAACATATAAAAAATATAAACGAAGGATCGCACAAGCTGTAGCTAAAGTCGATAATAAGCCTCCAAGATTTGAAGTGTCCGCATATTACAAACCGCATAATATGAGAAGTGACATAAATCGAATAAGAGAAATCGACAAGCAAAATATAAAATTGTTAAGGCGGATGAATATAATTACTCGATTAAGGGTAAGTATACAAAGTTTTATTTCTGTAATAAATATCTTTTATTCCTCATTATTTTCTATCTTTTTGTATACTTATACTACTATATTTTACTATTAATATGTCTTATATTGAATACTACCACATCATTTCTTACTATGTTTATATTTAGTATTGTAATATAAGTAATCTTAATAATTACAAACATGTATTGTATAAAGTATATAATCATATATGTTTTATAAAAATATTGCAAATTTCTAGTAAAAGTATTGAATGTATTATTTAAAATACTGCAATAATGATAAAAAGAGGAAGCGATAATTATGAAAAATAGGTTTTAAACTTTTAATCCTTTTTGTTTGTGTATTATTGTCAATATAATTAACTGCAACAATATATTAACTGCTTTAAATTAATCTGAAATTCATGATGTGTCCAAATTATAGTCAAATATCGATTGCTGGTTACCAAAGATAAAATATAAATCAAAACTTGATAATCAGGAAGTAAAAAATACACAAGTCATGAAAGAAAATAAAAATTTATTACGAAAAATTCGTAGAGCAAGTACTAATTATTCTACTGCCGAGTTTATACAAGATTGGAAAGAAATGAACATGAAAATGGAACACAATAGAAGGTAAATTATTCCTTCAATATTTCATGGATATATATTTTCGTTTTCAAAGTTTTATGCAAAACAATTTCGAAATTAATTTTACTTAAATTATAATTATGACAAAATTTAAGTTACATCATTTTTTTAAATTTTTAATTAAAAGAACACTGGCTTTTTATTTCTATCTTTTTATATCTCGTGCTATCTTATTATAATTTTAATGAAATCAATATGACATGTATTCATATCTTAAAACACTTTATTCTTTCCATTCCATTGTTAATTGTGAAATTCAACTTTAATTTGTATTAATTTTAAATTTTCAGAGCATAGAATTTTGAAAGTTAGAATAGAATTTTAAAAATGCAGTTGAGAGATAAAAACACAATAATGAAATGTAATAAAATAAAGAAATAAACTTTATATCATATTATTATTACACATTACACGTAATGTAAATGTTTATATTATATTGATGATTAAATTCTATAGATATCAGAAAGAACCTACAACACATACCATTGGATTACAATCTCCACAAGATCATTGTATAATTACAGATTTATCATTGCTAAAACATATAAATCCATCTATTCGTACCAAATGTTTTTTTGAAATTGAAATCCAAGGAGATCAGAAATTAGGATCCATTCATTTTGAACTTTATGATGATATTGTACCTCGAACATGTACAAATTTTGCGGAATTATGTCGTGGATATAATGGCTTATCGTACAAGTAAATAAAAGTAAAATGCACATTTTTAACAACTTTAAATTTAAAAGAAATAAAAGAAAAAGGATCTGTGTTTTCTTCCTGCAAAATTTTACTTAAAAGACGTGAATGATGTGTGCAGTTCTATGCAATACATTATTTTGATAAAACACATTTATTCAAAATATTACTTTTATGATATTATTATTACAAATATAATATATTAAATCTTTATATATATATATATATATATATATATATATATATATATAAAAATCCTTAAGTCGATTTCTTTAGAAAAATTTATTTGGACGGAGGAGATATCCGGAAAAGATATCTAAAAAAATCTACTTTTCCAAATGAATAATATTTTTTAAAGGGAGATAAAATTATATCTTTAACTAAAAGGAAACCAATGCTTTTTCTAATAGGAACACACCGTTTCATCGAATTGTATCCGGTTATTGGTGTCAAGGCGGAGACGTTACAAAACTTAACGGATGTGGAGGAAAGTCCATATATGGTGAATCATTTGAGCATGAGAATTACAACTTACGTCATGCTGGTCCCGGAATTTTGTCCATGTGTAATGAAACTGAAAATACATGCAATTCCAAATTTAATCTTACTTTTAGACAATTGGAAACAGTAGATGGGAAAAATGTAGTTTTTGGGAAAGTGATTGCAGGTCTCTCAAACATTTATAAGGTAAATTTATTTCAATTACATCAAAATAAAGATATCTTCTTCATTCGTAAATTTTTCTAAACATATGAAGAATATTTGTTACTTATATCATTATCTTTTAATAAATTAATGTAAATTTGGAAAAGAACAACTGTACCCTCTTTCATACTTTTTATTTAACACATCTTTTTATAAAATAAGGAAAATTAGAATTATATAACAGTTAATTAAAACTATACCGCAGAAAATCACAGAAAAATATTTTGAAACATTAAATATGCAAATTTTTAGTATACATGGATCTATAAATCCAAGAAATAAATAAAAAGTTTAACTACTGTACTGAAAGAACTTTCTATAAATTTATTTATATAACAGATTTAAAAAATAAAATTGATTCAAGAGTACTTAGTAATGATTTTAAACATGACCACATGTTAATATATCTGATATTTTTTAGATTGAAGAATTTGGTACAAAAACAGGAAAACCATTTAAAACAATAATTATATCCAACTGTGGTATTATATCAAGATATATAAAAAATAAATAAAAATCAAGCAAAGCATAAAAATTTCATTTAATTGGTGAAAGGCAGAAGTCTTTGATAGTATAACATCAATGTTAATAGTTTAATTACTTTATCGTATATAGAAAAACATAATTATATCAATTACTTAATTAATTTTTCTCTCAAATGTTCTTTCTTTATATCTGTACATTGTATAAAAACATAAAACATTTAAAAAGATATTTAATTTGTGTACAATATTTAATAATAAATGGTACTTTAATATATTAAATTATATTTCTTGTAACGTGATTGTTATTTTTATTTAACGTCTTCGATACGGCGTTTGTTCTCCAGATATCGTCATTTGACGGCCTGGACCTACGGACAAGGACAATTGTGTAGCGTAGCGTATTGTTGACAATTGACAGTCAAATTGACCTCAGCCGATATTCAGTCGACGTTTGACCCTGGGAACGTATTCGGGGTGATCAATTATAATCGACACTCGTACTTGAGATGGTTAATGAATCTATCCCCATTCCATATGTTATGTCTATTATGTTACATTAATATCATGATTAAATTATTAAAATAAACGAACACAAATATCATAACTCGGTGTTTATTTTCATTCAATTTTTATACAATATCATTTCTATATGCAATTTGTTTTATAAAATTTGAGTATTATTAATAATGGTTTGAGTATCTTTTTGATGTGTAAAATATATTTTTATATATAAATGCAGTTATTCAATTCATTTATAACAATGAGGCACTTTAAAATTCATGCAAATAACAAAAATATTTCATATTTATATAGATATATTAAAATAATTATTATGATTAATGCAGAGTTCAAATATAATGATTTAAGATAACATAATGTTAGCAATTAAGGCATAAGTATGACGTTATAATACAATAACATAAACTTTCATTGATAATATTAAGAGATATTTCATTTTACATTTAATTAACCATAAGCTGATATATGTTGCTTATATGATTAAGCTGGTAGTCTTTTAGGATTTAAATCATACATTCGGCGCATACGTTTTTTCAATTCTTGTGGAAATTTATCGTAACATTTTTTACAGGCGGGTTTTAAATCAAATTCAAAAAATTTAGTTTTTTGATTCATTTTTTGATCGCAAAATGCACAAGCGAAGTGATGTACGCACCATGCTTTATTCAAAGCTGTAAAAACTGAAAAATTCAGAATATATTATATATTTACTTTCTTCTTAAATTAGGATAAAATTAATAGAGTAATATACTAACCATCGCCAGAAATTACTTGATTACATACAAAACACAAATTACCGAAAAGTTGATGGTAATGTGTTTCACAATAAGCTAAACCTTTTTTCTCATAATGTCGATGACCTAAAAACGGCTTTTCACATTTTGCACAAACAAAATGTTCAACATGCCAATGTTTACCTAGAGCAGTTACTACTCGTTCCTCAATCGGACGTCGACATGCACCGCAAATTGGAATTCCCATTTTATCATGACATCTCAAACAGTATAGCTCATTCTGAAAATTTTAATAATCAAAATGTGAATTATTAATATACTAAGTACTAATATATTAAGTAAAAGATAATACTAATAATTAAAGACAACACAGTTATAGATACATACCATTTCATTGGCAGCATATCCTGGTCTAGAATTAACCTCTCTAGCATCTGAATTAAGTTCTATACCACAAGCAGTACAATTAAAATGATATGGATGATAGAGTTCTCCGCGAAAACGGAGAGGTTTGTCATCGATTACACCACTAAAAATTATATAATATTATATACATGATATACAATAGCTAAATAATATATATATAACTTTAAAAATCAAAATTCATACTGGCACTGATGACAAATATATTTTCCAAGTGCCCCAGCCTTAACACGTGCATTACACGTATGGCATAAAGCTCTACCCTGACATTTAATAAATCCTGCATCAGCTAATTCACCATTGCATTCTTCACAACGGAAACATCCTGGGTGCCAATTAGCATTCATTGCTTTTATTACACGGCCAATAACAAATTCTCCTACAAATAAAAAAGTATAATTATATTCTTTCTTACAAGTGTTTTTATGAGTTCTATATGAGTATATTATTTTTTTAACTTCAAGTATTTGACATATTGTGATAAATAATTAAAACAACTTACCGCATTTTTCACAACAAGGTGCAAATAAGACATGGAAATCATGTTCACAATATTTGTACCCTTCAAATTCATAGAATATTCCATCTGGGAATGGACGGAAACATTGTGCGCATCTAATAAAATATCTTTTATTATAATTGATATAAATTTTAAACAATATAAATGTAATAATATAAATGTATACAAATACAAACTTAATATAATAACTTCCAATAATAATAAAATATTCTTACACAAAGCATTGAGGATGCCATAGCTCTCCATTTGAATTAACAATCTTTTCATGAGGCACAAAACCTTCTCTACATCGAGAACAGAACATATTATCCAAAGACATCCCTGTAACACTTTTTATATAAAGTTTATATTATTAATGAGACTAACCAACCATTATTCTAATATATATAAAACTGCTTTAAAATTGGACTTAAAAATTAATATTATAGTTTCTTCTCCTTCTTTTGGTTGTTCCTCCTTCTTTGTTTCAAAGTGGTTAAATTCATATAATACATTTAAGTTTTCCCAATTTATTCCAAATATACAATATTTAAAAAATGAGAAAATTAATGTACATTAAAGATAATTAATGTGGACATGTTATATATATATATGCATATATATGGCGAAAAATCATAAAATACGCAAAAACTGAAAATTTTTTTCATGACATTTTTATAAACTAAAAAAACGATTTATAGCGCCTAGTGTAATGAATATTTCATGATATCTTCAAAATTGAATATGTAAAAATAATTTATTTTTACTATCATCGCCATAAAAAGATAACTTTTTTTTTACAATATATAAATATAAAATTGCATAAATGCTGCATATTATATTAATATTTATATTATATTCAAGTTAACGTTTCGAATGCCTTACAATATTTCATAATAACGGATTTAAAATAATATACCTGGAAATTAATTTTGCTGGTGGAAGATATCCTATAACACTATGTTTCGGAAGAGAAATAATTGTGCTTACCCTGGCATTCTTTAATGATAAAGGAGAGCTAATTTATTAATTGTCGTTACTTCCTTTTTCTTTTAATTAAAAAAAATATGAACGTTGTATATTACAGATTATTTAAAAAAATACCTAGTATTTTTCTAAACTAAAAATTATTGTTGTATATATTATTAATATTATTAATACTTTTTGAAATGAAACTTTAAAGAAAATACACACATCAGTGTTGCTGGTTATATATTAATTCTTCGTTTTATATTTAGAATAAAAATTACGTCATCAAAGAATGCACCGCTTTTTCTGTAATAATCAGTTAACTGCAATAGCCAATCAAATGTAAGGAATGTGGACTTGCCTTTTGTGAAATGTTACTTCAAACAAGGGAGTAAGGTTATGTAGATATGAAACTTTAATAATTATTAAACGATTAATATCTTTATACATATTTTAATATCGTTATTTTCTATTGCAATTTTAGTAATGTAAATGAATATTCAAAAGATTGCCCGTTTTGTTTAAATATATTTGCAAAATAAACATCTACAAAAATATAATTATGCAATGTATCAATAACAATTAACATTTCATGTTTCAAAATCTTTAACAGTTTTTGGATAATATTAAAATTTCAGAAATACGTTTAGAAAAAAGATAATCAAAACAATTAGGTACATAAAAATTACAGGGAAATATAAAATAAACTAAGAGACCGTTTCAAGTTAACTTTCAATACCATAAAGTATATTAATCTACATGGAACGTTTAATTGATTATAAAAACTAGGAAATAATTATGCTTTTTACCATAAAATTATTAAAATTTTTATATAGTATTTAAAATCCCTGCCTAGTAACTATGAGAAAAAGTAGCTACGTATATAGATATACGCGTTCTCTCTTTTCCTTTCATAATTTTGCAATATAATATTTATTTATGAATTATATAGAAATATTAATAAGTTAAATTATATAAGGTACATATCCAGTTTCATAAAACTACAATTATATAAAACTACATCGTTTAATTTAGCGCTGCAGGTCGTCATATGGCGCTGTAATCAACTTAACTAATCGATCGAATAGTATCGTTAAGATAGGGTTGACACTCTGCAGCTGCTACTATACGAATTGTTTGTGCTCTGAAGAGACGTTTCTCTTCGACGACGTATTAACCATATAACGTATAACTTACAAAATGGCATGGTTATGTAGTCGTACTATTTTTCAAACATGTCGACGACAATTTTACCGCGATGCTGTGAGATATACAAAAGAGAAGAAAGACAGTAATATAATTTTTTAAATAATATTAGAATTATTTAAGTGTGTTGCGTTTTTTTGTTACGTAATATGAAAATATAGTTTATTGATTTTACATCATTTTTGACTTATGTTAAGTACAAAATTCAATATTTTCTAACGAAATTCTTGTTTCAGCTTTTCCCGATCCGCTAGAACTAGCCACGGGTTTGGAAAAACGTGAGTTGCTTGCTGCTGCCGCTGGCGATTTTGTAAGTTTCTACATTTAATAATTTTTCGAATCAATGTCACACTTCGAAATCTACATATATTAATAAGATGTTCTATAAAATAAATTTTTTAAATCAAATTTTTCATGTTATTTGCAAACTATAATTATCTTCTGAACTTCATCACAAATTAAGTTGATTAAAAAATTAAATTAAAATTAGTAAGAGAGAAAGTAATTTGATGTGCATATTCTGATGTAAATCTTTAATCTATTGTTATTATATATGTATATCTATATGAAAAATTGTTAAATTAAATAAAATCAAGTTTGGCCCATAAAATGTAAGTTAAAACAAATAAATTTATCAGTATATTTTCATATTTATTGAATATATCTTTTATATTTGTGAGACATATTAAAATTATTTTACAATGCATCTTTGCATGTATATTATAAAAATAAAATATTATACATGAAAGTTAAGAATTATAGATTATCTTCCCTGTCAATATTTTAATTAGTTGTTATTATTTATAATTTATTATCTTATTTCAGGATCCATATCATATGAAGGCCATAGAAATATTGCGTGATAGCACAAAGGAGAATCCAAATTTAGTACCAAGTGCATTCAAAAGTCGTGTTGTTGGTTGCCTTTGCGAAGAAGATACTGCACACGTGAATTGGATGTGGTTGCATGAAGGTCAACCACGCCGCTGTGAATGTGGTCATTGGTTTAAACTGACTGAAGTTGCTCCTTTAGGATAAGATTTTAATTTAATGTCACTTCTTGTTATTAGTCATTTGTTTAAAATATAGAATTAATATCATATACTAAATATTGTGTTTATTTATTACCTTCTTATATCCTATCTTCATCTTATATATATCCTTTAATTCCAAATAAATTGTTAGTAAATTGAATAGTAAATTATTACTAACTTGTATCATGTTTAACATCATTATTTTAAGATTTTTATCATTTTCAATTAACTTCTATGTAAGGTCTTATGAACTAGTTTTTTTAGAAAATATTAAAAACAATTTTTCTATAAATTTTATTTGTAGAAGTATAAGAAATATATGAAGCTGTATATACTATAAGAAATATTTTAAACATATTAATTTCTGATTTGTGTTTCTTATTACCTTTTTTTAATAAATTCTACTACTAATTCTTTTATAATTTCTATTATCTAAATTTATAAACAATTATATAGTTCTGAATAATTGTATGTAACAATTTGAATAGTATTAAATGTAGATTGTACAATGATTCAATTACTTCAATTTATGATTGTTTAGATCTAAGAAATATTTCCTTGCTATATACTCATGATTATAATTTATGGAATTTTAAGTCACAACTCATTTATTATTTAATTTTGCAATTTTTATAGAAGTTTATGATATATCTAATGTTGCATTATTTATAATACATAGAACTATATTATGTTTACATTATTTCAAAATTTAATTATATGTATTAAATCATTTGTAGCATTGTAAGATTACATATTAATTTATGCTATGTTACTTATATAAATATAGTAATTTAAAACAATAAATAATAAAATACTAAAGGTATATTTGAAAATGTATTTTAATAGTGATATGTGATGGATACTATTACATTCTGTGTAAAATATCTAATTTATTACATGATTACATATATACTAGTATATTTGTAAATATAAATTTTATGATTGTGAAGTATTGTAAAAGTTATATAAATATATGAAATTTCTTTTCTATATTGTATATTGTAAAAATAGCGAATTTCAATATTTATAAATTTATCACAGTCTCAATGTAGTTTTAGATTTATATATAGGTACTGCATTTTCAAATTCACAACCATAAAAAAGATTACTTAATATTATACAAAGATCAAACTAATGAACATACTATTATGTAGAATTCATTTTGTATACTGTACAGTAATTACCTCTATATTGTTATAGATTTTATAAATATTAATTGTACATATTTGACTTAAGCATACGAAACATTATAAGTTTCTTTCTTACGCACAAAATTACATACATGACAGTATGTTCTATAAAAATTCCACAAGAATTCTATAATTCTTCTACATGAATTGTATAATTATGCTAACTTGTATTAACTTATTATGCTTTGAATCTATTATAAATAGTATTGAAAGTTCCTAGAAATTTGTTTTAAACACAATATACACTTTGATATTCCCTTTGAAAAGAGGTGTTTCTTGTATTTGTTAAAACATCAGTTCGTGGTCTACGAAACAGTAGTACATGTGGTTCTAAAATGTAACAAATATACATAGAAAACTATACTAACTATAATTGAACTAAATGAGATTGTGTTAATATTTTAATAAGTCACCATGTACAAGCATGTCTATTTTTATACCTGGTACATGCATCATGTAATGTACCCAGCCTGGACTTTGTTGAACTCCTAAATTTCTCCATTCTGTTTCTGACATAAGATGAGTTTTTGGAACATGTCTTGCTAAATCAACTGGCAAAATAACATGCCTGTAAAAACAAAAATGTTGAGTAACCATAGCTATAAACTAATTCTTATTATAATTATATTTATTTAATTAATTATTATGTAAATATTATATAATTAAAATTGTTATTTTACTTACAAACAGTAAATTAGTTCTAAATTATTTCTTCCTTTACTACATATATTATTTGAAATATTTACTTTTAAATGAAATATTTACTCAAATGAAATAATGTAATGTAAGGTCAAGCATAGATAAATTAAAACCAAATATATCAAATATATTAAATTAAAATTAATATATTTTATAAAGTTATATGTTAAAGATACTTTATAAATTTTAATACTTTAATGGTTTATAATATTTTAACATGAATTAACTACTCTTTCGTACAAACCTATATTCATATTTATCATCGTTGTATTTTTCAGAGTATTGTATTTGATCAGCTGGCATTCTGAGTATTAAGATATAAAGATATAAAAATTTCTTTCTTTTATAAAATTTGTTTTCATAACAATCGTATATATGCGTACAATAATAAATTTAACCTTGTTTTCCAGGACGTCAAATAAATTTCAATGATAGATAAATTTGATACAAGGTGTTTTTTAAAAGCTACAACAAGTAGTAACAAACACGTTTAAGAAACAAATGCGCCCTCTTCTAGTTTCACTCAAAAGAGAAATCTACACATACTAAAATATGTATTTTATTATTACAGATTAATAAAATTTTAATAATTATCACAAAATGCAAGATTTATGTCCATTGTGTTCGAAAAATGGTCTTAAGAATAAAATAAAATTATTGCAAATTAATTTACAAGAGGCTGTGTGGATATGTGAAGAAGAAAAGGTAAGCTTTTTATAAATTTTTTTATTTAAAACATATTTTATTATAAATATAACGTCTGTTACATATTTCATAATGTAATATTTCATTATTTATATAAAACTTCATATGTGACAACAAAAATAACTTTATAGAATAAATGTGATTATATATTTGTTCATCTGTAACATATTTGCAACAAATATAAATATAAATAAAAAACAAGTACATAAAAATCTATTATCATTTTATTATTGTATTAAATTAATCTATTACTTCCTATTTTAGTGTGTATGGCCTTTTGGATATGAAGATTTTGTATTTTGTCCGAGAACAGTAGGAAAAGTCTGGTCTTGTTATTGGAATGATTATAAGCCAACAACACCACCAAGATTAAAAGAAAATCTTATGACATCAAGTCCTTCAAAGCTACCATTATGTTTTACACCTGTAATACCTACCAAACATATACCAAAAGAAGTTATCAATAATTTAGATATGCATCCTTCAGAGAATATTAATGCTACAAATAACAGTTCAAATATAATAAACTCAAATACTAATTTTGATGATCCACATATTTCTGTTTTTAAAGAATCAAGTATGATATCAAACATTAATATTGAAGAAAAATACAACGATACTAATACTTTAAATAATGAAACTACTGTAAGTAATGTACATAGCAATAAATTACAATCGATTAATGATAATATAGAAGATATAAAATTTGAGAATGAATGGAAAAATTTATTAAATGAAGATATTAAAGAAAAAAATGATATTTCCATAGAAAATGTTAAAAGTATGAATACTGTCAAAAAGGCACCAAAAATAACAAGTATTGAAAAAACAAATATTATTATTTCTAATATGAAAATAGGAAATCAGATCCCTAATGTTAAGTTAAGAAATGAAGAATCTGTTCATCAAAAATCAAAGAAGAAAATTTTAGATGTTGAATCTGTAGATGTTACAGGATCTGAATTGAAACCAGAAGTTGAAGAATTAACAAATTTAGAACCAAGTGGAAATAATGAAAATATATTAAAACCTAATTTAAATATAACTACAATGGAAATAGATGGTTTACCACCTATCACATTGTCATTTGAAATTCCACTATGTTCTACAGCTCCTGAAACAGTAATAGCTAATACACAACTAGATAGTTATAAAAGTAATAATACAAAACCAAACAGTTTCGAAGTGAAAGGTACAGTTGTAAAACGGAATATAAGTAGTGGTAAAATATATGAGAAATTCAATTTTAGTGCAATTAAGAAAAAGCTGGAATCAAATAGTTCCAGCAATACTAATAATAGCAAAGATAATTTTTCTAATGTAAAGACACAAATTCAAAAGATAGAAAATGATTCACCAGAACCAAAACCAATTTCAAATGAAAGTGCTATTTGTGTATCGAATGAACTTGATAAGTCTTATTCTTCAGATATGAAGATACAAGTTCAACAAGTAAAAAATGATTCACCAGAAATAATTTCAAATGTGAGTGCTACTTGCGTACAAAATCAACTTGATGAATCTGTAACGCCCTTATCAAATCAGGAAACTATAGAATCTAATACTGCAGCAGTCAATGCTAGTGTAAATATAGATACCGTTTTGGAAGAGCTTATATGTAATGATTATAGTATTTCTGAAAATATAAACGATGACTGGATAGAATCTCTATTGATCTAGATTAATGATATACTATAATTAATTGTATTTAGTTTATCTAAACAATATTATACAGTCCTATTATACAACTAGAATCTTGTTTATTTATGGAAATGAAAAATTGTTATTGATTGTAATTTAAAACTGGAATTATAGAATAATTTTTATAAATAGACTTGTGTTAATTATGTTCACTTGATTGGTATTTAGACACTTTGTATTTCTTTGTATACCTCTAATGTCTTACAATATATGGCTGGCTTTGCTTTAAGAAAGATACAAAAACTATCATGTACAAATTGCATACAATATTTAAAACAAGAAATATTTACCAATCACAAGGAGGACTTGATAAATATAATTATTAGGGGTTATATAAAGATAAGATTTCTTTATATTGTAAAAAATACAACAAAAATTAACAAAACAAATGAAGAGAAAAATGAAAGTAAAATAAATCATTTTAAAATTTAACAAAATGCACTGTGTTCAATTCAATCTTCCCAGCAATTTTAACACTCCTTAAATATTATGTTGTTTCTCAAGGTTGTAGATTTCATTTTAAGTAAGTATTATATATAAATATTATATGCACTCATTTTATATAATTATTTTAATATTTATATTTCTTTAATTATTAGTAAAAATTAAATTATGTTCTGTGCATCAATAATGTTCTGTACTAAATCTCTGTAAACTAATCCCAATTAATTCTTTATTCAGTTATTTAATTTATTTATTCTAAATGAATTTTATTTTTAAACGAATTTATATTATTTATTCTAAACTTTCATTTAAGCCTTCAAAAATTGAACAATTCTGTCTAAGAGCCAAGAAATTTGAATTTTGTAATTTTGCCACCTGTTGCGTGAACATAATTAAATGTTAATATATATACACTTCAGCTGTAAATATTGTAAGAATAAATGACGGGAACAGTATGATTATTAGATTTGTTAAATTAGTTTTTTCATGCTTTATAATAGTACTGAAAAATAAATATATGGTTCTATACAGAAAAAGTGGTGATGATCTTGGAAGCTTGTAAAAA
Source organism: Bombus vosnesenskii (assembly GCF_011952255.1). Lineage (NCBI taxonomy): Eukaryota > Metazoa > Arthropoda > Insecta > Hymenoptera > Apidae > Bombus > Bombus vosnesenskii. The sequence goes on from NW_022882962.1 coordinate 293,016, forward strand.
AAGGAACTGTGAAAAAATCTATTTCCATTTTCACTGTTATATATACATACAACAATAAATAAGACAAATATTTAGGTGATCACATTTAGCTGGGTCACTCTGTATAATTAATGTAGTATGGGAATATTATATATTTTACAGATATTTACTATACATAGGCACACAGCTTTATTATGCAACACATGGTATATTTAAATATATGCATTATAAGTATTATAATAGTCTTTATGACTAATTACATAATACATTTTATAAATATATGATATCATTCTATTTAAATAATTTGAAAATTTTAGTATAAAAATAATTGTATTTTTATATAATCCTAAAGTAAAGAAATCACTTCTTATCTCTTGCAATCCATGTAAAAAATGTTTATTTTAGATAACTGTACTAGAATCATTTTATTATTCTTTCGTATCACTTAAAAAAGGAGGGAATATAACATAAATATTGTTTTTTAAACATATTTCGACATAAATAATATGTCCTGATATTTTCTATTTGTTTTATGTATATAATGTATGTTACAATATAATACAGTTTATGCATAAATTGTCACGACAATATATTTAATAAAAATGGTCTTTTTAATATAGTGAGTACTGCCATGCTGTGATTGTTTCAAGGTATTATAATTGTACACAATACATTTTGAAAATATTCTAAGTGAAAGAAATTGTCACATGTAGTTTATAGTCTAGGTAGTCAATTATCTAATGAATATAATATTTAAATGAATGTTTTTAAAGAGTAATAATAAAGTAATTCAAAGAGTAATTGCTATTAAATGTAGTAAGTATTTTTCTATTTTCACAATTATGAATTGATGACGGAATAATTGCAACAGAATTTTGAGATGTTTACAATGAGCGATGAAAAGGAAACAAGTATGTTATACAATATAATATATTTTTTAAAAGATTGCAATAATGCAATGAAGTCAGATTACATAATATATGAAATCAGAACAGAGTGAAAGTGAAAGTAAAATATGCAGCAAAATTATTGCAAAAAATATATTTATATTGTACAATTACAGTAAATTGCAAAATAAAATGATTGTTACCTATGAATAAAAAGGCGATTGTAAATACTTTGCATTCAGCTTTTTTCTTTATCTTTCAAAATTTTTATTTTTCGACCTAATAGATCGTATTTGGAATGATTTGGTTCTGGATCTTGATCTGTATCTGAACTACATTCACTATCACTAGAATCTTCGTAAGTGCCAAGGCCAGGCAAAATTCCAATACACTTCATGCCAATTTCATTTGTTATATTTTTATGTTCTAAAGTATCAGTTTTGAATGCGGGTTCGCATTCAGCTATTATTTGTTCATTTAGTTCACAATCTTCTTTCTTTGATGTGTCTTTGCTTTCATCAGATGATTTTCTTTTAACACCCCGTGCAAGATCTACATAAATACAATATTAAAATAATATTCAAATTAGGATACTAAGTATTAAAGTCTTTTTATGTACTATTCACAATCTTCAATTATTCTGAATATAATTATCATTTTCGCATAATAATTAAATAATTTATAAAGATGACATTAAATTTTTATTTACCTTCTTTTTGTTTTTCAGGACGTTTAACTACAACACCAGCTAATAATTTTAATTGCGAAGTACGACTACAAGGAAAAAAAATATATTTCTTAACATTACAAAATATAAACATAATAATAGAAATGAACAATTAAAAATATTTATTAAATATCATGTTATCAATTTTATAATATTGAAGATATAATATTGCAAAAATGAGTCATGCTTATTAAAGTTGCATTAGATGAAGTAATATATTACCTTCCAGAAGAAATATTTTTATTTACAATTTGAGGATTTTTTAATTCTTGTTTTAATTTTTCATTTAAGGATTTTTCTTGTAATGAAGCAACAGCAGCTTTGAAATCTCGCATTTCTTTTTCTTCTTCAAGATTTTTTTTACGCTCTTCTTCTAATTTTGTTCTATCCACCAAATCCAAAAATTCTACTTCATCATCATCTAAACCTTTTATCATATTTTCTGTGAATGAAAAAAATAATTACATAACACAATGAAACATATAATTAAAACTTATAAAGGAACATGCATGATTTTATGTATAATTACATACATTCTAAAATTGTTAACTTACTCAACTTATGTGCTTCCTCATATTCTGCATCTCTTTTATTTTTTTGTTCTTGTAATCGTTCATATAAAGATCTTGTATCATATGTTTCTTCTGGAGCTTCTATAAAAATCAGAAAACATATATGTGATACTTTTATAATAATTAATAATTAAGAAAATAAGTAAAAAATATAAGCATGAATAATTGCAATTAGGTCACATTATTATAGTTACAATTTAAATCATTCATTTGTAAAAACAATAAAGACAAGAACTAGATATCTTAATTAATTTTATACATATTGCAGCTTTTAATTAAATAAATATTACTATTATAGAAGATAGCTGAGATATAATATATACATATAAAATGAAAATATGAGAATGACCTAATGGTTGGTCTGCAGTTCGTACACGTTCCCATTCTTCTTGTCGTATTCTTCGCTGTTCTGCAATTTCAGCTTCTGATATAAATCCTGAACTCATAATGATCTAGAAAAAAAAAATTGAACAAAAATTACATATACACAAAGCATTGATTATTTATTTGCTATAATTAATAGTTGACATAACAATATATAGAAAATAATAATTAATTGTTCAATTTCTTATTAATTATAATATATATTCGACAAATATAATGATTATTATTATTTTTTATCATAATGTTTTAATAAAATTAAATAGCGAATATTATATAAGAAAACATTATTTGATTATAAATTTTATGAAGAAACAAAAATGCGAATATCACTTTTCAAAGAATGAAATTAAAGAATAAATGCATAAAAATAAAACTTTTGAATATATAAAAAAGTGGAAAAGAAAATAAAATCAGTAATGTTATATACTATACATACTTAGAATACTTATATTAATACTTACCACTCTTATGTATACTAAACTTTGACAGAGTAATAGCACAAGAACTATATATTTTCAGTGTTTCTAAAGTTTTTATAAACATTCAACATTTATAATTAGTTATCCACTCCTTATCATAACGTAAATGTTAAAATAAAATTTCTTTAATATAATTTTTTGAAGGCTTTGATATTCAGTACTTTAAATTAAGAATTTTAAACATTAGATTAAGTGTTAATGATTAAGTGTTAAGATTAAGTGTAATATTAAAACATTAACATTTTTCTAGGAATATTTGGCACTCTAAATTTTAAACACGAAAAATTTCTTTTTTTCAAATTCGTTAATTAACAAGTTGTTACGAAATGTTAACGACAAAATGTTAAATTTAGTTAAAATATTCTTAGTGTATAGATAAAATTAATAATGTTTAAAATTCGTGATTAAAGATAAATACATATTTAATATTTTCTAAAAGATATGTAGGTTAAGTTCTAGATTTAAACTTGAACAATTATAAAATTACAGAATTATATACGTTGAATATTTTCTTATAAATAGATCTCTTATTTATACAATCAAAACCGCATTGAACAATGTTTTATATTATCCTATCAACCTATGTCACGAAAACGACGCTCGAACTTAAAACACTGCACATTAACTGCTCGTACTTAGGTACTCCAACATTTCATGCGCATGCGTGAAACATTATGAGTATAATATATACGCACACTTAGATGTATCTATGTAAAATATAAATGACTAAGTTTATATATTTATAATTTTGTGGTTTTTAAACTTTTCGTATTTTGTACTAATCTGAAGAAAATAGATATACAATATACTATTCAACTTTTGTTTCACAATTGAAATTATAACACAATATGTTACATAACAAATATGTTAAATTTTGATGATGAATATCACAAATTTCATGAACTCAAAATGGGAAAATAACAATCTGCGAAGAAAAGTATTTCAAATATTTTTATTCTTTAAACAAATCATACATAAGTTTCTGGGAATTCAAATGTTACATCCCGGCCTGTTAGTTTCTTATAGACAGCAGCAAAAGTATCAACCTAGTAAATGAAAATGTTGCATTAAATACCTTATATTAATTGCCATTAGAGAATACAAATATGAGTAATTTATATTTGTCACTTGCACAAATAAAAATGAAATATAAAATACGGTACATTACAGGAACATTTATCATTAAAGATGTATTTACCTTGTGTTCAATGTTTGTTTGCTCATTTTTATCTAAATGAACTTTAATAAGTTGTGTTCCATCAAGTTTAATTCTGATGCGTTTTCCAACAATCTCTACAGGGTACACTAAATCCTCTAATAATGCATCATACACTGCAGTTAAGGTACGGCTGGAAAATACATTTACTTATTTGTTTATACAGTAATATATACAGGGTGGTTGGTAACTGGTGGTACAAGCAGAAAGGGGGTGATTCTACACGAAAAAAAAGTCGAAAATATAGAATAAAAATTTTTTTTTTTAATTTTTCCATCGAGACAACGATCTACAGTGAGATCAGTTATAACGAGACGTGATAAAGTGCACGCGTACCGAGCGAAAATTCAAAGTCGATCTTCTCGAAAACAAAGCCTCAAACGAAAAATTTTTATTCTATATTCTCGACTTCTTTTTTCGTGTAGAATCACCCCCTTTCCGCTTGTACCACCAGTTACCAACCACCCTGTATACAATATACCCTATTAATATTTTTAGTAATAATATAACATACCTTCTAGGTCTCTTTTGCTTATTCTTAGTACGTGTTTTTCTTGTTGGTTTGGGCAAAATTTTACGTTCTCCAACAAACATCACATGCTTTCCAGAAAATTTCTTTTCTAGTTCACGTACAAGTCTCGTTTGGATTTTTTGAAATGCCTTCAACTTTGGCATAGGTACATATATAATAATGCACTAGAACAAGTATTAATTTACTTTATATATATTATCATACATTTAAAATCAAAATTTTAATTTCAAGCATTATACGTATCTAATAGGCTGTTCTGTTATTTGTAATGAAAAAAAGTAATGAATTATAAATATTGCTTATTATATAGTTTTTGAATATAATCAGTTTAGATTTATAATTAATTAATTAATATTATCAGTATTAGCTGCTAAATAGATACTAAATCAAAATTAAGTTATATAGATGCAGCAATTGAAAAGTAATTGTGCAAAATAACATGTCATTTTTACCTTTTTATTATTAGTTTCTATTTCACGTGCTTTAGTGATATAAAGTTCTCTTAATTGCGATTTTAAATCACTATTCATTTCCAGTTCCAGCAGAGCTTGGGAAATGCTGGCTTCGAACGCATCAGGTTCGGCCCCGCCACTTTTTATTATTTTAGCGTTTGCTGTGAACATCTGAAAAATATTTTGAGGTTAAGATTTCTTCTTGTTTATACACTGATACTTTATAAGTCTTACATAGTTATTTTATTTAATGATAATTTTAATTATAGAATATAAATTTTATTTGAAACATGATGTAGACAAAAATATAATTTTAAAGTTAAATGCTACAAACTACGATATGCTGTCAAATAAGTACATTGTATCCAATAAAATCCAATTTTATCACATCTTATATATACGATCCGAGGAAAAATATTACTTCGTCTGACACATCGTTATGTTGTGAATAACATGCAAAGTATCATTTAACGTTATCTAATTCATTTTAACTTCGTTTTTAACTAAAAATTAAACTGTAACTCGACCTTATACCTTAACGATATCCGCACCGCGTGAAAAAGATCCAATATGCCCTCAGATAGAAATGCCAACTGTTCTGTGCACAAAATGTCTCTATATTTCTATTGTATTATACTATACCTATATTGCATCGCATTATATATTTATTATAAAATACAAAAATATGATCTTTCATTCGCTATTATATCATTAATTATGTTTTAAGAAATATTCTAAATTCATTAGCTTTATTTAAAAACATTTTCTAATGATTTAATCCTAAAATTTTTATTATATTCGTATTTTCATGAAAATTTGTTTTCTGAAAATTTTGACGTATATCTTTTATAGAATAAATTATTAAATAAATAAAACAAGTTTTTAATACATACACTTTTTGTATCTATAAGGATTTGGTAATTTGATAAATAAAATTTCCTAATAAGCCGTCAGTCTAGGGAAAACCATCCGGAAAGTGAGCTGAGACTAGTTCTGAAAATCATCATGGAAGAAAAGAAGAAGACATTTTATGTATCTCTGTCTGTCTTACAAGATTGCGAACTTTGTTGTCTTCCATGGTGATTTTTCACGATTAGACACGACTCAATCTTTGAGCGGTTTTCCCTAGTGAGTGTCGAAACCGGTTGATATAATTATGAGCTATAACGTTATTTATATATATATTTTAATTTATAGATCTAACATAACAATTCGGCCTTTCAGAAGTTAGTTTTATTTCATATATCTTAAGTCTTTGAATGGATTTTGTCTGAAAGATGTATTTACTCTAAGGAAAAGTGAGGTCAATAGGTATGCCTTACTTCAAAACATAGTAGGATTAGAACACGCTCAGGGTAATATCATATTACATGATAATTCGTGTTTTATGAAATGTACATTTCTTATTGAATTTGAATAAGACGTATAAGCGTTTAAAGCATATATCATCATGGAAAATGAAAGAGCTGCATATCATTATGAAGAAGGAAAAGAAAAAAAGATGCCCTTTACCATCTTTGGTGAACCAATAATTAAAACACATTGTCAAAGAAATGTTATGATATCTGCGATTTCTGGTGGCATGGTTGGTGGTTTAATAGCATTTTTGTTTACTAGTAATCCAAGAATGTCTACACGAATAGGAGTAATTACTTACGGTGTAATAGGAATTACTGGTGCACTTTATTGTACATACGATGAAATACAATCAAGAAGAGAAAGAAGAGAATTTAGGAAACTTATGTATATGGAAACTCGTAAACACCAAATCAAGGATACAAACTCAGATGATAATGTATCAAACCCAAAACTTGAAAGTATTTAAAGTTTTTGTTTACACAAAACGTCTTATAGATACAGGTACATAAGTTTTCTTAAATGTGAATAATGTATAAATGTAAAATGTAATTGACTTATATTTGTAACAAAATTTACATTTTGTTATGCTTATGTATCAATATGTAATATTATGAAAATAATTATTATATGTCAATAGAAAATAAAATGATGTGAGAATGTCATTACTTTCTTGTATAGTATGTAAATACAAGCAGATAGTAAGTGCACATCAATTAATAATTAATAAAACAATAATTAAACAAAGATCAAGAACTAAATTGTTTTATTATTATTATTATTATTAAGTATTATTATTATTATTGATTATTAAGTTTCCCATTGATACAATTTTCCTTTGTCTATAACTTACTTAAAGTACAAATTAATAACAAGTTCTAATACTTTCTATATAATAGAAGATAATACAAATTTTCTATTTTATTATATAAGATATGAAATAATCATTCAAGTACCGAACAGCTCTAAAAAAATGTGTAATATCTATTTTAGTATAATACATTTACATATATTGTATGTATGTAATCATTGTAATTCTTGTGCTACATAAATAATCTTACATATATATTTAAGATTTGAGCAATTTTTTATTATGTAAGTTCGAATAAATTTTCTAAATCAATGTTCCCGGTAATTTACAGCAGAGGGCGCTGAAGAGAGTATGATATCATGCGAAATTCTGTCTGTTATATGCTCATTGGTGTTTGCCGTTTGGTGGGGTGTGTATGACATCACGACGCATGTTTCGTACTATCGAATATGCTATGCTGAGTGACAGGTGGTGTAGTAGTTCTGTTACGTACCGTGTATCGAGGATACAAGTCGTATCCTCGCGTCACGCGATCGGCACGTTGTTATTCGTAGGTGTCAGTGTTAAGTTTTGTGATGCATACCACGATTTCACGCAATCTACCTGAGAGATTCGACTCTACGAAAAGAGGTGAGTTCGTTATTCTCAGTAACATCTCAAATTTCATCTTTTAGAACCTAATGTTATCTTCGTAAAAAAATTCAAGTAGAAGATCAATCAAATTTTTTAGAAATAAGAGTAATTCTACCTATTCGGTAGTACTTATATATAAATGTAAAAAAGCTTGTTTTTTTTCTAATTACTTATCTTTAAACAATTGATTAGTTTTAAATGTGATAATCGATGAATTTATAGATTCAGTGTTGCGTTTTATGAAAACGTGACTCAGGAAGACTTGGAGACGATGGTCGAAGTTGGTTAAGATATGATGATTTTTTTTATATATAAACAATGAATAGTAGTCTCTTAGCTTTCAATATGCGTCGTTTGTAATCTTCGTATGGTATCTACTCGTTCGACACCAAGCAAAGAAAAATATCTATTTTGGCCAAGATCCGATGATATTTGTGACAAGTTTTTGGTATGAAAAAGGACAATTTATTTTTTCCAGTGTTTTTGAGACAGCTATACAACAGGCCAGGCATAGGGCCACACGGAATTTTATTTGTGTGAGTAAACACGAGTGTATTACAAATTACAATATGATTTCCGAATATAGTTTCTGGTAAAGAGGTATTTACAAAAGGTTAAGGTGCATGCGTAATGCATCCAGGGTCTATCTTTTCTATGGTCAACTAACAAAACTCTTCATTTTCATTTCTTCGCTTTTTTCCTTTTTCTTTCTTTCTCTTCTCTGTAACATCTATCTTTCAATTGGTTAAGTAATTTTACTTTTTGAATATGACAGTAGTTGTCTCGTATGACATAATTTTTTGAAGTGAATGTAAATTCTGTTAAATTAGTACGTTAAATGGAATACGACCACGTTTATAATAAGTATACATATGTATGCCGAGTAAATTGTATTGGAACTTAAAAAATTTTAAATGCGCGATTGTGATACGAACATATGCAAGTATGTACAATGTACATATATCAGTTTTAAATATTATATGGATAAGGTTAAATAGTATAATATATTCAAAAAATTTTATCCCTATTACATCGTATATGTTTTTCGATACAATTTATTATAGTATATTGAAAGTGTCTTTCGTCTAAAGCACCGACTCTTCAATATTTCGGTCAGTATCGATTGCAGGATATGAAACTGGGTAGGGTCCTCCATTTGAACCATCTCAATGCGGATTCTGGCTTTGCATATTTTCTCTCGTTTAAAGATTTTTCCAAAACTTGTCATAGGAAATGATATCTTTTCTTGAGTATAAATTTATTCGTTTTAACTATTTGGTTTTTTTTTTTTTTTTTGAGTGTAATATTCCATTTTTGTACAACATTTTTGGAAATATTTCCTATTCCTATTTCTTTTTGGAAATAATAGAATATATTTCGATATACAAACTTTATAATTAAAATTTTCACAATCATACATAATAACAGTACATTTGTATTATTTAACCAGTATTTTTTGTTACTAAATTACTTATTCTAAATTAAGTAACTTTTTGTAAAATAAAGCAATTTTAACATTAGATGTAATACAATAATTCTTACATTAGAAGGTTTAGATCATAAAATTAACAAAAACAAGTTATTAATATTAGTGATATATTGTAATTATGAAAATGAAAAAACAATATTTTCAATAGAAGAAACAACTTTTGAGTTTATTAAAAAATTTTATACACGAATAATTTCACAAGATAAGTTAAAAGAATCAAAGAATAAGTTAAAATTGATGATATTCAAAGGGCTTCATTAAATTACTTTGTAATGATCTTTTTACTTAACATAAGATATGTCGCTAATGGTCTATGTCAGTTATCCTCATTTTCCTCTTTCATATCTGGAGCAGTGTGAAAGTACATTCGTGATTACGTTGGTCATTGACTTCTGATAAATCTTCACAGTCGATTGCTGCTTAAGAGCAACTTAGCATTTTTACAATATTAACAAATAGTGACCTAAAGTGAATTAATTTTCTAATAATTGGGGAACATATGCAGGAGAAATAAACGAATAAACGAATAAACGATATATTACAATCATATTAGTAAAAATATGAAATTGCATAAACATTCGCAGTCTATTTATAATATAACGAATATTATTGATTGTTTAAATAATTTTATGACTTCTGTGAAGTGTATGTTTTCGATGAATATCTTGCAACTTCTATGAAAATTTTCGTATTTGTTTGAAGCATCACCAATGTAATTGTGATATGCCATACAAAATCTTTTCTATCATACATAACATATTGCGAAAAATTTGTGTCACGTATTTTCTATATAATTTTCAATTTTAAACGTTCGAAGACTAATCATAAGAGATATTCCCACGTAGAAGAAATTGGTAACGCTTCCCAAACAAATGGGGTTCATGCATTGAGAGTGTTCCGAATGTGGTGAATTGGGCCAGTGCCATTTATCGCCCTACATCTTGGAATCACGATATATACCTCTACCTTTCACCATTGATTTGATGTATTTAAGGTTAAATTCTTTCCTAAGATACTACCTCTCACTTCATATCTCTTTTTTCGCCTATACGTCAGGGTTCTTACGATAACGTAAATCTCATTAAAGCGTTTTGCTCGTTAGGAAATTCATTGAAAAGCAAGAAAAAAAAGCGAGATACATTAGATGCTCTGATGGTTGTAATAGATAGCGTAATTCTGTTCTTTCATAATGATACGACGTATTCAGTTCGCATTCTAATAGGAATCGTTTCTTTAGCAGGTAGGGAAACTTTAGCTGGCTCGCAGATATTACGAATCAGAAAGATTGTATCTGGATGAGAAATTTATGTATGATTTTCCTTGGAAACCAACGTTTTGCAGTTATTAACTCTCTGTAACATCATGTGACCTGAAAGATATATATCTCGATTTTTTAAATTCTATTTCATTTATTCGTAATTACATGTATTATATACTATTAGTATATAATTATTCTGTAACTGAATGATTTATTTACACTCGTTTTGAGATCGTAAGTTCAAATAAAAATCTGTAATCGATGAAGATTCATGCAAATTCATATTGTTGTGAACATCATTTAAAAAATAGAATCTATATAGATAATTATTTTACTTACTAAATATCGTAACAAGTAACTATATTTTGGACGCGCTTCAATAATTATATTTCGTTAACTCGACATTAAGTGAAATAATAAATTATTATTAGGTATCCATTATTAAATTTTGTGTTAAGCAAAATTGACGCTAATATAACGTTGTATAATTCTGCTAATTGGCTTCATGCTTGATTGATTGGTACATATAAGGGGGTATTTATGTGGAAGTACTATTAATAATGTTAACCAGTTGGGTGTTTGTTTCTGAGAGCAGATCTAATAGGTATTTTTAAAATACCCAATCTTTGATCGTGAAGAAACGTAACACTGTGATTTAGTAAATAAAATTACCAAATACACGTCTGTTATAATTGTAGAGATATGGATAGCGTTATAATATAGATGATCTATTAAGTATACTATTATTAAATAATAGTATTTTTTTATTTAAAAATGATTGAAAATTTTAGCTGCCCGTTTTTGTAAATTGAGCTAACAGATGTTGCAATTTATTTCAAAATATAATTTTCATCGTTATAATTCACATTAGGACCGAATCATCAGAAGCGATTTTCATCCTTAATGGAATATAACTTTCACTACATATACTACACGAAGATAACAAATGGCTTTAAATCGTTTTACTGGATTGTAATTGGATTGAAATCGTTTATATCACTTTTTAAAGTGTCATATGTATAAGAGTTATGACTCTATATATGTACTGCAATAAATCTATATTCATCATCAATTTCGCTGTTAAAATCACAGTAATTGATTTTGAAGATATAATTTTGTTGTTTGCTCATGTCTGTTTATTAAATATATGACCAAATAATTATCTCTCAACTTTTACATATTTATTATATTTTCAATTAACTCAAATTTCACTGTAGAATTTTAAAACTTATGAGAAACAACATCTGAGAATCTAAGTTATTCGATACTTTAATATTAATAGCGGAGAATTTATAACACTGCAGTTGTTTCTTTTTTTTTATATCTGTAAATTAAAGATACTTACACGTGTAATACAATATTACATGGTATTTATTTTTACAGACATGTTCACACTTACTTGATTCTTTAGGTACCTGCCCACTTGTTTTTCTAATCTCTGTCACGCATCTCGCACATTATCTTCTACATCCTTATGTAACTTATACGCTCTATTCGAATCTATACATGCATATACCCATTTGCGAGAAGATACTCTTTCCAGTATCAAGTTTTTCTTGTCCTTTTTCTATTCTACGCATATTGACTGTAATAATTTACTTGACTGCAAACAAGGTAGATATAAGTATCTCTCTCTCACACACACAGTATAGTCTGCTTGTTATTGGTGATACTCTGATATTTAATACTCTGATGTTAGAGTCACAAACATATTGTAAAATTCATGACATCTAAATCACAGATATCTAGGAATAATACTTCAAAGTTTTATTGTATTTACGTAATACGATTTGATCATTATTTAATAAAACTCAAATATGCAAATTTTACGACAGCGTCAAATAATATTTATATAACATTGGATTTTGGAGAATATAGACGAAATAATTGAGAATAAAGTTTTGACTTTTCACGCGTGCATTTGCGCTTACGATTATTTACTTGTAAAATGTATATGCATATGTATTTATCGTGTCATATATGTATATATCATATAATTGTCATATGTACATATTAAATAAAATATATTATCGTTACGATATTACATATGCTACCAACAGAAACATTCAGTCACGAAATTAAAATTGGACAATTGAACGGACGGATTGGACAATTAATGTTCATGATGATTTTAGATAATATGATTTAACCATTGTTTGATTGTGTATAGATTGTGCTGGGACAAGGTTGGGGAATCTATATGGGGCAATGCGTGTCTCGTAAGGCGGGCGCCGTCATCGCAACCGGTCATCGCGACTCGCTCACCTATCGTATCATGGATAAGCCTGCTAAGGTAAATCATTTGCAAATATTCCGATTTTTTATTACAAAATAACAAAGATAACTTTAGAATAAAAATATAATAGAATATAATATATATTATAATTAACGAAGAAGGTAGTTTCCAAATTACGTAAGCTGTTACGATAATTTTATAATATCCCTTTAATACGTTGAATTGATTGAAATTTGTTATTGGAACGTTGAGCATGTTGACGGAAAAATTACTACGAAGCAACAGAATGAAATAATCGAGTATCGAGATAAATGTCGAAGGATCATGAAGAGAATCGCACTGGGATATCCTTTAGATTTTATAAACGATTATTTGAGTAATCTTCCTGGTGCGTAAATTATCTTTGCAGAATATTCTTTTATGTATCATATTATCTACAAATTATATATTCTAATATATTGTAAATTAAAATATCTTTCGGAGAAGTTTACTTATATAACGACGAAACTATGTTCGTGTTTGAGCGAGGAAAAAGTAATTTTTTGTTACACACGACGCTGATTCTTAATTTACAATTTGAAATAATAACTTGTTAATGTAGTTAAAATTGGAAAATTTCTTTACGATTGGAAATTATTACCCTCGAAGGGTAATTATTGTTGATATTGATAGTTGTTAATTGTTATTTTGTAATAATTGCAAATAAAGTATATATAAGTATTTAATTATAAATAAGAATAATTTGCATTGCATATTATGTGTACGTAAATTAAGTACGTAATTATGTATGTATGTATAATCTAAGAAATGTGTTCAAGCAATATTTTTAGTAGAGCGAAATACAGTTTATTTTAACTTCCGGTGTATACATCTCGTTAGTATTTTTTTCAGATCTCTAAATTTGTATACAATAGCGTATAACACCAATAGTAAATCAGAATACACAGAGTGCTATGAACCATGTACGCTCATTATTTATCGCAGTTGAATGATGAAATCTTAAGAAAGCATCTCATTGATATTAATTACATGCTTCAGTTCGCGAACAACGTAAAATTCACATCATTGTACTTATAAAAGTATTCTTAGCATCGTTAGATGATCTTCCTTAACATTTTGACTAACATTACAAAGATGTTAAGCAATTTTTGAAATTTTTGCTAATAGTATGGAACGCTACCTTTATTCTGTGATATTTATTTATCATATTTTCTTATCTTTTTATACTTTACATTACACACAAAAGAATTATCTTTTACCTCTATTTATTTGTATGTATACAGGGTGTCCCAGGTTTTAATAGGCGAAATTTTGATACTATATTTGACGGGTCTCAATAAGAACAAAAATGTAGTAGAAACACAGAACGTGTAAGATCTTGTAGAAAAAAGTTTATTACTTTGATAAGACAGCCCACCTTCGCTCCTTCGTTCTCTCTTTTGTTTTAAGCCTTATTCGAAGCAGAAAGAAGTGCACGGTAAGCCACTTATACAGTTTGAGAGAATCGATTAGTCTACAGTTTGAGGCTAATGTGATTTTGGTAAATTGTGCCAGGTATTTTATGTAATTTTTACATTTTTTTGAATTTTTAAGTTTTACTGCATTCATTTTTTATATTTTAATATCTGATACCAAACTGGTCAAATAAAGGAAAGAACACAGTGTAACAATTCTTCTTTACGTTTAATACATCACACTTTTGTTTGTCATAAGTATGTCATAGTACAATTACGAACATAATATTTCTTCGAATAAATGCACCGTTAATTATCGCTTTCTAAGAATGTTGAAAACTATCTTTGTCAATTATTTTTGACACACAATACAAACAGTTTTTATCTATGGAATATCGTTTGAATTCTTGAATTTCATCCAATTGTTACAAAGTTATGATCATTTGAAGTTAATGATTACCAATTTTTCGCTCTGTTTACTTCATGCATTAACTGCTTCTTTTTTACAACTTTCTCATCATGTTGCCGATGAAAAATTGTACTTTTATAAATTCCTTGGAACCTATAGAATGATTTCTTACAAGTATTTTTGGTGCATGAGCTACACAAAAGTGGACCATTTTCTACCATCCGCCAGTTTCGCCTTTAAGACCTGCGATATCTTGTACATTAAAATCGAACAATTACAGCGTTCATTAGTATTCGCGTACTCATTATAAAAGTATCTATAATGGGTACACGAAGTTAGTATACAAATATAATGATACCGTCCAAAATAAAGAGAAGGGTAAACATTAATATCGAAGACTAGTACATTTGCCTTTGTTATTCTTCTCTATTAGTAAACAGTCGGTCTTCTTTTCGTTCCAATTAGTACGTCTCGTGACATAAAATTTGAATGTACGAACAATGTATTGGTTTAAAAATATTATGTTATCAAATTTTTGCAACGGTGCTTGTACATTCTTTTTCGAAGGGAAGTTTTAATTTCGAATAATTGCGAAGAAATTGGTGTAGGGCAAATTACATTAATATTGATTTGTGTCGAAAGATACAGCGGATATAAGAAACTCTGAATTAGTAAATTTCAATGCAATTGATTGATTCATAGAAGAAAGAATAGAAAATATTTGACACGGTCAAGTTGTTCGTACGAACGAGCAGATTTTCATTTTCTTGCTTGTGTGTACGAGTAAAACATGTGTTCGAATGAACACGAATGAATTGATGAAAGCGAAGGGAGGTTTCAGAGTGAAAAAGGGATGGAACGAATACAACGGTGTGTGTTGATGAATTTCAATTGCAGGTCTGGTATTTTATAAGCAAAGCAATTGATTTGCATTCGTGAATTGGTTTGAGCGAGTTACAAAGGACCGTAAAACGTTTCAATAGCACGACAATTGTTTTATACTTTGTGCATACCTAATATGATAAATATAAGGTAAAAAATATTCAATAAAATATAACAATAAATAGTTGTTAGAAACAAATGATTAAACATGAAATTTATATACGGATAATTAATTCTCACGTCTAAAGTATCGTTAGATACGATTCGGTATAGAAGAATAATTTTACAAGGTTCACCTTTACGAAGATAAAAGACATTAGAAAGTGCAAAGATGAATTGACAGTTATGTATATTAAATTTCACAGTGTTAAACTATTTAATACTATAGAAAATATCTAGAGGTCTGAAGTAATAATTATCTACTCTAATTGCATCAACGTTTAGTAGGATATCGAATAACATTAAAGCCGCAACATTCTATATTTTATACATACATACAAGATCGGATATTCGTCAGGTAGTATCGATACAGTACGTGATATGCATCTATCGTCACGTTCTTTTTGATTATTCGAGAATAAAGTATTGTTGCTGGTATCTTGAAATATAAAAACGGTTATATTACGCTTATATTGGAAATATGTTAGGTGAAATTAATTATGTATAAAAGTTACACAATTTTTATCATACCATTATACACGTATTATTTTCATCTTTCGTATGACGATTTTTACTTACTTTCACCGTTGAAAATTTTCATGCAATGTTCCACGTTAGTGCCGCAGTTTTTCTTCTTACTTCTTGCTGCAATCTAATTGAATCTTAATCTTAAAAATATTCTTAAAATTTAGAAAGTCTCAAACTGTTCGAATCGAACGTGTATTGAAGGATGGCGAATAAGTGTCCTAACTGCATACCCACCTACTTTTCAGTACATTCCACGTAGCGATTCTACACATTAGCGTAGCTAGCTTCACAGTTTCGTTGCAAGGGAAATTTTATTTCGTAAATGTGCCCTTTAAAATTGTATACTAAGAAAATTACTCTATCTTCGTGTTTCGAGATACTTTTCTGAGTTGATGTAAATTTTTGATATTAAAGAATATACAGAATAATAGAACAACATAATACGAAGTAAATAGAAGATATTTGTATAACAAAATAAATGTAAAAAAATTGGTAATTTAAAGTAGTAAAAATTGTGATTTACGATATACCGTGAAAAATGAAATACAGTTGATAGCAATAAGATCTTTCGGAATTTTCTTATCGTTGGTTACGCCATTGCTTAGACAAAATATACATCACAGGCTTTCTTGTTCTTCTCCGTCCTTTCACTCCACCATTTGTAGCATTTCAATATACATGCCTGATTTTGCACATTACTTCCTTCGTTGAATTCGCTCGAAGGCTCTTCTTTTTATGCGTTACGCGTTCAAGAACTTGTTTCGACGTTTTAGATCAAGTTATGTGTACGTATACCTACTACACACGAATTCCTTGCTAGTGGAAAGTTTTTGCAAAATGTTCTCGAATCGATCATAGCGATCGATCTTTGTTTGAATAAATTAAACTTTATAGTTTTCCAGAATTTACGATCTCGCGGTCTCCTTAATTTGAATTGCAAGTTTACGTAAACGAATAAATTACCTTGCTTCATTTATTAATTCAACGATTATATAACTGTACTTGATTATGGTAATATCTTTATATCATACACGATATTCTATTTCTATTTAATAATCCAGTATCTAATTGGGAAATTTATTTTCACATGTAAATTGAAAATTTATTATCCTTTACCGTGCCAGTGAAATAGCGTTAGAATTATTTTCTCTTATATTTCACTTATAAAATACTTGACCAAATTAAATTTATTCGGACAATTATCTTGGACAAATATTTTGTCTCAAGGTTATTTGAACAATACCCCGAATTATGTCACGGAATATACGGGCCGCTTATTTCCCGAGTCGGTTAACTCGACAAAACTATAAAAATAGAGAAAGAACTGTCGAAACCATGTAAAATTATATATCGATCGAGTGTTGCACGTTCAAATTTCAAACGTTAAAAAAAAAAGGAGTTTTCGCCCGTAAACGGTTTACATAAATGAGATAAAACGAGATCGAAAAATTCTCTAAAACTACGATCTTCGTCTGAGAAACGATGTAGAATCGATATTAAAAATCTTCCTGTTCTTCGAGCAGCTCCACGCTATATTATATTATTCGCGGGTTAACCATTTAGCGTATACTTCGAAATATCAAATTATGTAAGTAATGACGAGAATTTATTCGACTAACCGGACTTCTTTGCGGTGTGTTAGGCGTACAGTATAAGTGAACGCGCGAATAGTACCTCGAATCTGATATAGCACTTTGATCACCGTACCGCGATACTATACCTGTATCTTATAACTTTATGTAGCGGAAAAGCTGGCTGATTCTGTGAGATACGAATTGAAGGCCATGCTTAGAAAGTTCATTGTCCTTAGTATGGTTTACGGTATTTGAAATTCTGTCTTCTTCATTTTGATTTCGTTAGACTTGTTACGTATATCGACTAACACGAGATGTTACATTAATAATTAACGTCGGTTAACTGTTGTATATATCGATGGTTGGATCAAAGGTCTGAGCGTTTAAGAATGAACATGTTCGAAACTGACGAACACTTCAGTTGCTGGAAAGATACTTCTATTAATAGAAACATACGCTGTTGAATATTTCTTTAGTGGGAAAAAAGGATACTGTTGAATATGAAGTAGATAAGACAACGCGCGTTAGAAACACGAACTGCTCGGAACACACCGTTGGTCAACTTTATAAATTGAGAAGTATGGAGAGGAAATGATGTTACGAAAACCTAAAAATGTAAATGTAACGTAGGAAAAAAAAAGAAAGAAAACTATGCCAGTTTGACATTTAGACACATGTTATCTTCTTGCGACAAACGAATCCAATATTTTTTTTTTTCATTTGTGTTCAACAAAATACGAACGTTGCATAATAATCGCATTGATACGCGGTATGTACATGCGTAGTAGTTGAAATATACGTGACAAAGATATACGCGGTATCAGCTTAAAAAACAAATTATGAAAGGCCTTCGTTTTGCGGTAACTCTACCGTTATTTTACGCTTACTGATCGTACGTTACAACCATTCACGTTTCAAGGAACTTTCAATAATTGCTATGTATTGTTTTCGTCAGTGTAGTATCTACTTTTTGTATTCGTATTTCGTGCACAGCTAATTAAAGAAAGCTTCGCAAATATGCGTTACGCTCGTGTCATTCTATTTGATATTCCTGTTGAGTCTTCGAACTTTTATGTAACTTACGCAACTCAATAACAGATCTCGTTAGTCTTCGTTGTAACAGTTACGTGAATTTTGAAAGCAAGCTATCTCACGTTTTTTTTTTATCTTTCCTGATAATAAAGTTAATAATAATCCTTATTAGTGTATCAGGATGTTAAAATCGAAGAAATTCTGAATAAGTGAAACAATGACATAGGTATTTAGTTTTCGAATTTAAATTTTCCACCATTATTCCATATCTTTCTTTCCCCTGCGTTTAACGAAAGAATAAAAATTAATGTAACAAAGGAAATATGAAAAGAGATATTAGATCTTCTATTGTCCAATTGCGTAATGGTAATAAACGTATTGTTTGCCAGACGTGTACAATTACTCATGTTGCTTGACTGCCTGTGTAGCACCGGACACGTAAGATTACGGATTTTGCATATTTTAGCAGAGGTCTACGTACTGTAATTTTCCTTTGAAGGCAAGAGCCATGGCTCTTGCGAAAAGTATATATTCCAAAAGCTACATTTTGCGTAACTGCGAATATTTTCGCTGTTCGTAAATAGAAAATTGTACATTACAGTTATTCAGACGAATCAATATTTAAACGATCTTTTAATCTTCTTTATCGATTAAAAAACGATTACGTTTTATTCTACGCACGAATATAAGCGAAAAATTCCACGTCTTTCGCTTACTCCCGTAGCTAACTAGGAAAATTCGTATACACCAAATAAATGTACAAACTCGGTTTTCGGAATCAGATACAATGCCTCGATTGGAAAGTAGATTTATTTTACGTTTCCTCTCCTCGTCGGTTGTACCATCGATTTTTACACATACTATAGACGCAAATAATTCAAGTAAACGCGTACGCATTTCATGATTCAATTCATCGCGTTGATGTTCCATATACAGGGTGGTTGGTAAGTAGTGGTACAAGCGGAAAGGGGGTGATCCTACGCGAAAAAAAAGTCAAAAATATAGAATAAAACTTTTTTTTAATTTTTCCATCGAGACACCGATCTACAGTGAGATCCGTTATAACGAGACGCGACAAAGTGCACGCGTACCGAGCCAAAATTCAAAGTCGATTTTCTCGAAAACAAAGCCTCGAACGAAAAATTTTTATTCTATATTTTCGACTTCTTTTTTCGCCTAGAATCACCCCTTTTCCGCTTGTACCACCAGTTACCAACTACCCTGTATAATTCATTCTCCTTCCCTATACAATTCATCGCTATTTAAGCGCGTGTACATTTTCTCAACCTCCCTCTGCGTATCATCGTCTCACAAAGGTTAAAGATGAATATCCCTCAGTTACATGCGTACAGATTTATTTAAACACGACCGATAGGTTGTGCTTCCTACGGGTACAAGTGCTCTTACGTGACCGACACGTTAATTATGCATAAAAGAACGTCGTGGTGGTCGCCTATGTTTTTCGCACGGCTACTCGTTCGTACGACCGGTCGTGATATGTGAAAGTAATTAATTGTTAAGTTCATCACCGATGCTAATTCACTCGAGCGTAGTTCTTGCTCTTTCCTTTCGTTATATCCGCTTTCCATTGTTCTCCGTTATGCCAGCTGGTTTCATGGCGGGCATCCGCTAACCGGAAACAATATGAAAAAAAAAGGAAAAAGAACATGATACCAGGAGGATCAACACCTACGCTCGAGTTAGGAAGAAGGAGAAGTTCCTCTCTCCGTTTTTTTGTCCGGTTTCTTCGTGTTGATTCTCTGAGAATTGGCATTTTCCTTTCTTGCATTCACTTGCATCCTTATGGGGGAAGTTTCGTGCACGTTTTATTCGAAGGAATTCGTACATGAATATTGATGTTGGAGAAAGATTCATCGGGCCGGTAAAGAAAGATTCTTGAGGAACTGTTTAGTCGAAAGATCTACGAACACGATCGAGACGCGTGTCTATGAACACGCGCGTGCTATACTGCGAAGCTCGGTTTATTTCTAATGAATTTTTTTTTATCGAATTTATCAAACGCAGGAAGCAAATTTTCTACATTTCTGAGAAAATTATCTACCTACATGTACATGTATGTGCTATTTGTAAGTACACGGACAATTTGGAACTTTAACTAGCGTTCATAGTTTAAGCGTAGGAATGGACGATGAATTAGTAATTAGGAGCGACGTTTCCTATCTTTTCGTGGAATCACCGGGTTTTACAATTAAATTACCGGTTGGAGATAGTAAGTAGAATTAATCTTACGTACTAGCGCGATATGTCTGCTCTGCAAAAAGATTTAAAAACAGATTCGATGCTGAAAGAGTTAAAGTCAAACTTTTCTCTGATGAAGTATCTACGTTACTTTTTATATATTTTGCCAGTGCCACTAAAAGTAGGACAAGTCGTTTCAATAACTTCAGCAGAGTTTTTTTGTAATAAGAAACACGAAACACCATTTTACAAGAATGTAATGTAACGTGATATCTCGTATCGCTATGATCGCAGTCTGTCGTATATCCTTCTACACATAGAGTTATACATAGAGTACAAGAGTATACATAGATATTTGAAAAATTATATAAAATTTCATAATATTTCATAATTCTATCAGTTATCACATTTATTATGAGTTATAAAATACAAAGAAATGTTTTTTTTATTATATATTATTTTATATTACATTTCTTATTATGATGTTATTTTAATTGATATATAATGTACTTTCTCTGTAATTATTTCAATAATTTTAACAATTTGCTAGTCTCAGGCAACGCATTACCATCGACCAATTGTAACTTCCTCGCCTGTGAAATTACTCGGTGGAATTTACCTTCTGCTTTTACTATTTAAAGAATTCCCTGATTTTACGCTAGATGGCAGGACACTGTAGGACGATAAACGCTTATATTGTAACCTTTAATATTTTCCAATATTTTGTTACGCTTATAATTTATTATTCGTTTAATATAGAATTTCACTTAATATAGTATTTAAAATTTTATAAAAAAGAAGTTATATTCTATTCCTCTTATTAACAATTTACAATTTTAGAAACCAATTGCTTTTACTAGCTTTATTAAAAATTAGAAAAGAAGACTAAGAAATCCCGATGCAAGGTATCGGTGCAAGTACGTAATTCGTTTATTTACAGACCAAATCGATATTTCAATTTCTATCGTTTCATTTATTTTGAATCTTGAATTGCATTATTATTTTTGCTATTACCCTTAACGTTTAACAATTCTAATTTCATCGTCGAAGAATAATCTATTGTATATTTATAATTCACAACGGAATATTATCATCTCATTTAGATTCTTCCCCTTTCACAATTCGCGATGCAAACGAAAAATGTTGAGCATAACATTTCAATTTCACGCTTCGTTAGAAGCTATGCGAAGTGTAATGCGCGAAGGAAATTATAAAATCTGTACTTTGTACTTTAATGTGAGCACCACTTTCGTAGAATACCTGTGCTCGAATTATTCTGAATTATTTAAGTAAAAAGGTAGACATATACGTTACACTTCTCGCTAGAACCTCTCATCGAATTACAAGACTCTTGAAATGATAAGCGTATCAATTTCTCGATTAAATTACTTGCAAATGGACAAAAACGATATAAAAAATTCTACGGCAAAAGGCTTTTAATTTACTGAAGGTTACGTATTTTATACTCAATGAAATATTTGCGAAAGTGTATTATACAATTGTTTTTCGTTAATTTCGTATATTACACAAAGTGAGCGGAAGAGCTTCTGTTTTGCAAAAATATATTTCATACACTTTTGTATATCAGCTTTTCAGAAGTCGAACCGATAAACTCCAATTTTTCTAAGCTTTTCAAGTTCATTAGCCAAGTACACGATTAATGCCCAACATTTAAAAAAGCAATTATACAGGGTGGTTGGTAACTGGTGGTACAAGCGGAAAGGGGGTGATTCTAGGCGAAAAAAGAAGTCGAAAATATAGAATAAAAATTTTTTTTTTTTTAATTTTTCCATCGAGACAACGATCTATAGTGAGATCCGTTATAAGGAGACGCGATAAAGTGCACGCGTACCGAGCGAAGATTCAAAGTCGATTTTCTCGAAAACAAAGCCTCGAACGAAAAATTGTTATTCTATATTTTCGACTTCTTTTTTCGCCTAGAATCACCCCATTTCCGCTTGTACCGCCAGTTACCAACCACCCTGTATATTTCCATAAGTTCGTCCATCGCAAGAGAACGTTGATACGAGTGATATCGAGCTTCCATGTAAACCTTCAAAAATAATTTTCGCAACGTTATGGCTACGTTTATGCATTTTTTGGTTTTAAGTAAAAAAAATGTAAAGTTCGAAAAATCTACAAAATGCGCGTAATGTGTAAAATATTCAAGCTAGAATACTTATTGTAATATCTAGCGGACGAAATAAATTCGTTTTAGAATCTATCTAGAATCTATTTTTTTTTTTTTTTTTTTTTAGTTATGTTCATAAAAATATAAAATTGCGCGAATATCCGCAGTCTGGCTGTCGCTTTGCTTCACCTTGCAATTTTCGGTTTCGTCAATGTGACTTCTGAGTGAGTCATATTTTTTAATAAGAAGGTTGCGACGCGGACCCAAAGCTAGTTGACCTGTGTTAAAAGATGCTGACACGGTGACGTGAGATTAAAACGACGAAACCGAAGGCAGGAATATCGAAAAATAGAAGAAAAGAAGGAGGCCGTGTCAAAATCTGATGACTCGTCGCTCTTACGATAACGTTGAGAAGAATCTGATAAACGTCACGCTAATTGTCAGCGGTATCCGCGAACTCTTTTCGCGTTTGCCAAGTTCAACGTGAAAGTTCGCTTTTCAATGCACATCGTGCACAGTCTGCGTCATCCGAGTGAAACGCGTGTTTTTTTTTTCACTCTTTTTATCCCTGAAAGTGAAAGAATGAAACGCGCCTCCTGCCTGAGAAGAAACACATTATAAAAAGATTGTAATCTCTTATTTAAAAAGATTTACAACGAATTAGCGCTAATTAAAATAGCTGTCGAAAATTTCCTGCGAACTTATTATGCCAATTATAGTTACACATTAACGAAATTCCTCTTATGAAACATTCAAGTAACTGTCGTTCGTATTATAATTACGCAACAGGCTTCTATGTATTTAACAGTTCATTATCGAGCTGATACGTGGACAAAAGGATTGTAACTGGCATAAGCCTCGATACGATCGACGAAATCGATTTAACACAGCACGTTATTTCACAATTTATTTCTATTACGCGATAGCGTTCTCCCTTCCTTCGTCTTTTTTGGCAAAAATAATTTGTATATTATCATAGTTAGACAGCACCAGTGGAACATCGATGTACCAAGTGTTAGTAAGAGTTAACATTTTCATTTTATCAGGAAATAATAAATGCGCAATATTTTTCGTTTCATATTATTTTACTGAATTACATATGATCCATTATGATCGTTTCGATAGAACAAGATGAATCATACGTGATTCAGTAAAATAATATGAAACGAAAAATGCTGTGCATCTATTATTTCCTTATAAAAGGAAAGAAACTTTTCGGACGACCTAATACATACGTAATAAGACTACAGTGAGTTGAAAAGTCTGTACTAAATGTACCATAGCGCAACGCACCTTAAGAGTTAATATTCAGATAAAGTTATTTAAGCTACAATGAGATGCAAATTTTATTTTACGAGATAAGAGCTAATAATATCTAGATATGGTTAATATTTACACCGTGGTGGGCTAGAGATTCTGCTAAATGTACAATAGTATATTTGCTGGAAGAGGAGTAAAGTTCTTTCACCGTGCAATTTTGTCCGAGGTTTCAAGTTGCTGCGTGAAGCTACAATATTAACGAGCAAGGGGTGGAAAAGAGGGAAGAACATTGAAGTAGCGGCACTGGTTCTCCAAGGAGGACTATAGAGCATAAGACTCAGACCTCTAGTTGTAAGGCTGAAGAACACGGGAGGGCTTATCGTACTGTCTGAAAGGGATATTGTGCGAAGTCCCATGGCACATGCTTTTTACATCGTCTTCTTGGACTCGAGTTGGTGATAACACCGAAGCTCGCTCGTTTCTCAGTTTCGTGTCCGTGCTATCCATGGCAGTTTCAGATTTCGAGATCAATGAAGTTATCGTACTAGAAAAATTACTATGAAGCGTATACAGAGTATCCTACGCGATTCACGTCCATTCTGAGTATAACGACATTTTCTGCTCATAATTACGCCCACATACAGTGGCTATAAACATTATTTGGACGTACATCTATTTTTCAATGAGACGTTCTTTTTATATCGATCTATTTCTTATTTCGTATAATTTGGCTGACGAAATTATCGAAGTAATTAGACTGCGAATTTTTATGTATTTACGCGATATTTAAAATACGTGCGGCACGAAGAATTATACAGGGTAGTTGGTAACTGATAGTACAAGCGGAAAGGGGGCGATTCTACGCGAAAAAAGAAGTCGAAAATATGGAATAAAAATTTTTCGTTCGAGGCTTTGTTTTCGAGAAAATCGACTTTGAATTTTGGCTCGGTACGCGTGCACTTTGTCGCGTCTCGTTATAACGGATCTCACTGTAGATCGTTGTCTCGATAGAAAAAATTTAAAAAAAATTTTTATTCTATATTTTCGACTTCTTCTTTCGCGTAGAATCACCCCCTTTCCGCTTGTACCACCAGTTACCAACCACCCTGTATAAAATATTCAAAAGAATATCGGGTACAATTTTTAGTAAGAAAATAAATTTCTATTCGAATTCTATTTCTTTAGACGCGTCCATAAAGATATATTATAAATTTGTATTAAGTTTTTCATGATATTTAAGAAATTAAATCTTTCATGCACTCGTATTCGCTATCTGATATAAACGTTTGTTATCTGAATTACGCATTATTATTGTAATAATATTTAATCTTTACAAGAATATCTAAAATTATGAGTGTAAAACTAATGAGTGTAATTCTATCGTTGTGCATAATATGAAATGCTAATCGTCATGCATAAAAATACAGTCATTATAAAATCGTATATAACTTACAGCTATTTCGTGCCACTTTGTTATAATATTTTGTCAATTACGTATGACGCGTACTGTAAAATATATGCATCTATAATCTTTGTTTCTAGCTTACGTAAACCTCGAAGAATATGGAAAGATGCGTGAACAGTAGATAGATAAGTTTTGTCAGAAAAATTGGAAGTTATCTGCTCTCTTATAAGGTGTAGAAGCAGAAGAGGGAAAGATAAGATAAAAGAAAGAAAATTGTCTTGGAGTAACGCGATGATTAGAAATTTCTATTAAATTTTTATGGATAAATCATAGTCGATAAGAAATTAGATATTTGATAAATCTGGCCTCAATCTAATATAGCAATGAACATTTAATATGAAATGTAAATAGAGACCACTGGTAATACGTAGGCTCTTAATAGAAAAGAGGAAAATTATTATGAAATACTTAGATATTTATACTAAAGCTGAGCGTAAAATACTCTAATTATTATCAGAGCAAAATATCTTGGAAATTTTATTAAACTGAGAAATCGTTCTACGCGATTCGTTTAACGCAAGGACTAAAATTCCCGAAATATTAAAAAAATCATACTTTATTAGAAGACAAGCAAAAACAATATTATTTTTAACGAAGTAATAAATTACGCTGGACAAAGAATATATACATATACGTATTTATTGTTACGTAGAATTATATCCTGCAGCAAAATATTCTTGGAAAAAAATATAAATATTTTAACGCTAAAATAAAATTTAAGATATCGTATACACATCGTATGTCGTATGCGTGCAACAATATAATTCCATTTCTTATGAATGAAAGGTCTCGTGACCAACGAGTATAGTATATTCAATGGACCGTTGGAAAGTCTGACTTATTCACCAGAAACATAACGTCTCGTTGTCGGTACCTAGTAAGTAAATTAAGTAATTTTACTAAAATACACGAGAGGTACGAATTCTTCGTCTGACATTTAATTTTCCGCTCGTTGCGTATTCTATAACGCGTGTGCTTTCACAGCAACATCCACGTAAGTCAAAATGCACGCGTTCACGTAGTTACGCGTGTACTCGTGAACACAAAAGAGACGCAGACATACAGTCATTTTCACAAGTGGCGATTATTAATTTAGACCATCTAATCGTTTAGGTAGTTACGTAATTGTGTAACACCGAATGTTTTCTAGAACCGAACGTGCCAAACCGAGCCAAGTAAATCGTCAGGTTTATCATTGAAACGAATAATTTGCTTCAATTTACAAGTTCTCGCGATCGCGTATCATTCATTGAAATCTGCCAAAATTCGTTAAATCTAGTTATAGTCTTAGTTGCGAGAAACGATCATAATATTTCTGGTAGATTATTTTCCTTTTCCAATCATGTCGTTAATTCTTCGTACGTCGAACATTCTTCTTTTTAATCGTAAAGTGACATTAAAATCGAGAAATCAACAGAGATATATCTATAGTGCTATATTTTTCTCCTGTCGTCTTCGTATGTTCACGACGAACGTTTGAGCTTCCTGTAGCAACACTTACCGAAGTGACAAAATCTTGCAGAAGATTAAACCTGAAAAGAATGTATATTTAAACGCGAGCCTACCATCAGGTAGGGTAACACTTACTGAAAAAACAAGCAGTATATTTATAGATATCCAGACGAAGAAGAAGATGCACTTACTCAAAACATTCGATTTAAAAATACAGATTCAAATTAATCGTAATACAAAGTATCGATCGGCAGCCAGATAAACCTGCCTTGAATTTCAAATGAGAAGTATAAGTATCTCCGTATTACCTAAAATGGATTTAATTTTCGCTAAATACTGCGACAAACATATCGTTACGTATACGAAACACAAAGAGCCGAGAATAGCTTAGTTAAGCTTAATCGATAATCAACTGTGTCATAACGCAAAATTGAAATAAAATTTATTAGAATAACGAGCAAAATGTTACAAATAGTTGAACATAGAAAGGGGAAGAAAACGAGGAAGAAGAATGGATTGAACTTAGAAAGGCGTTGTAAATTACCATCGAACGAATAAAATTAATTAAAAAAAGAAAAGAAACAAAGTATTATATACGTGATATTTCGATCTCACGATTTCCCAAAATTGCATAAGAGGCGTTCACCTAATCGGCAAGGTATAACGCGTAACTATACTTGAACCATTGGAACGTAGAACCAGCCAGGAGGCCCCCTTGCACAACAATTTTCTAAGTAACAATTTCAGCGAATCGACGATTGACAAGTTGTAGATTGTACTTTGCACTTTTATAATTTCATATCGAGTAGTACAATTGGGTAGCTCGTAAGCGAAGATTAAAAGCGAAAGAACGTGATAAGTCAGGTTTCTCGCTTTTCACGCCGGAACAATTTCAGAATTCAGTACATCCGATCGACCAATTCCAAAATTGTCCTTTTAATCGACTCTGTGCTTGAACGTGCCTTCGTAATTTAAGAAACGAGCAATTCAGAAGCCACACTGATCGACTGCATAAATTGGAAAATAGAGAATAACGATGCTATGGACATTACTTTAAATCGTTTTTCCAATCTACCGTTACTCGTGTCACTTTCTCGCGGTAACTGGACTTGTGGAAGCGAATCGTCTGTCTCTTCAAAATTCAGCGTTAAATCACGTTATCCGTGCGATGAAACCGGAAAATCGACAAAAAGTCGGCTCCGCCGCTTCGGCTTCTAGGCGGCTGAAATATCGTTTGTCATAGCGTTAACACATCGAAAACATTGAAATATCGTTTGCTCGAACAATTATGCCTTTGGCTAGAGCAAACAGATTCTTCCCGCTTTTACCCATTTTACATGAAAAATATTGTTCTCGGGATATAAAGCGACGCGAAGAAACAAGAAATCAACAGAAACGTGGCTATCACGCGTTCTACCGCTATCCGCAACCATGAAAATTCAGCCGTGTGTAAAGCTCGACTCAATTCCTTACCGAACTTGTCATTACCCCTTTGTAACTGATCGCTCGTGAAATTTCGCTAACGATCTTAGTTCAATCGCGCAAGAGGTCCGTTGTAACGCGATTAGCGGCCAGCCAGGAGTCACAGGAACACCTTGGTGGGTGGGTACGTGCGAAAACGTGGAACGTTAAACGTCAAACCCTTGGCGCGCACGAGAACGTTAAACGTTTGGTGGTCCGCTTTTTGTGCACGTTGCTGTATGAGAGAATAGAGGGAGGCCGGCAAACAGCGTACTTACAATTAGATATAGGAACACATCGAAAGGCGAGCGCGGGCGCACTCGTGACATCAGTCGTTCGCAGTCTACGCGAGTGGCACGGCGCGCGGTGTGCGGTGGCGTCGCGACGCCGGCGCAGTTTCGTCGATCGATTCCACGTTTTGCTAGCCGTGTACTCTCTCTCTCCGTTGGGTGGTGTGCAAGCGAGGTGGAACGGAGACGGCCAACTAGAAGGAAGAAACGGCTACGCGTTGAACGAGGAAGGAGCTCGAGGGTGAAGAAGAAGCGAGAAAGAGAGGGCGGGTGGCGAGGGTGAGAAAGAGAGTGACAGACGAGGAGTGGGCGAGGAGGGACGAAAAGGGAGAGCCGGACGAGGTATTGGTGCGCGTGTCTTTCGACGACAACGCGTACGAACTGAACGTGTGCAGGACCCGAAAAAGGTGACAGATTACGGGGAAGGTTTGCTCGGGCCGAAAAAACTGGCCGGTACTTTCGGCTGTGTGCCTCCCTCGGTTAAAAATATTCGCGCACAGCGGTGCAGGATGTCAGCGTTGCGGATTTAGAAGAGACAAACGTAACCTTCTCGCAGGCTGGACGCCGGGATCGATCGTAATACAGTCTTCTTAACAGCCGGCTGACACTGGCCCGAAGACATGGATTACCGGTCTATTGGCACCAGGTGCGAGGATGATTGCCTGGAGAACGAGAAAGGAATCGGTTTTGCGGTAAGGGATGCATCCTTCTATGTGTTTTCGATCGACCATCGTTTCGTCGTAACTTTCACGCTATGACACATCGTGACCACTTTTGCGCGATAGATATTGCCTTATCCTCGATAGCCCGTTCTCTCTTTGCCGGGTGTTGCTCTAAGATGGTCTACGAGACGTCACCTGGGTTGTGTTTGTCCGAATATATCTCCTCGTCCATGTAAGATCTGGGTCTCCCTTGACGCAGTGCATCTGGTGATAAATAATACGAAGAAGATTAATGCCGTTTGTGACGACACATTGCGAAATTCATGCGCCAAAACAACGCACGATGAATATCTGCCCCGTACGTGCAGTCGCTGTGCAAGGGCTTGGACGTTAAATTACCAATCAAGAGGATTTTATCGCAATCGCTGTAGAGGGACGATAAGAAAAATGATTCATTATCGTCGAGTGGAAACCACGTGTCAAAATTGTTTTTAATCGGATAAAACGATTCTAAATTATGCCACTTGACCGAGTGCAACGCTCCTTGCATCAATTACACAAGGAATTTCTTTTTTGTGGCCATCGGATTTCGTTTGATTTTTCTTTTACGTGATTTCTCTTGCAGAGGGAAGCGGATATCGACGAGTTTATACGCGTTTCGTTTTCCTTGTATTTTCATTGGGAAGCACTTAAACGCGACTCTGTGACTCGTAGAACGAGTATACGAAAAGCGTAGAGAAGTTCGTCGATTTGGGAACGTAGTTGCTCTATTTCTGGACTTTAAATCGGGTTACCTCGCATTTTTGAGATTTTGGTTTCACCGTGCAGTTACCTGGCACGTGTGATCATCGATGCATCACAATCTTACGATTGATACGTTACGTCGAACGGACTGTATACGATATCCATTTTTAATATCTTACAGCAGTTGTGCTTCGAGTTTTGTTTTGTCGTCGCTGTTATCTAGTTATCAAATTATGAATCATTCAAGAAAAAAATATTCCACGTATTTCGTGCTCGATATAATCGATCACAGATTAGTTGAAAATTTATCAAGTTGTATATTTGCAGAAAGTAAACGGTGCAAGTGTCGTACAATTAGAGGTACGCGTGAATGAAAAATCCATATCCAATTTGAAAATGAGGACGGTAATTAGATCAGGTTCTTACCTGCGTAAATCGACAAGAAACAAATTGAAACATTTTATAAAACAACGAGCAATCTTGTTCCATTGCAAAACAAGATTTTTTATTATTCGGGAATATAATTCGATACGAAAGAATTAATCACGGCGATATTAAATATATAAAATAATACGATTAATCCACAAAACATTGTGTTAATAAAGGACAACAATGTCACAAAGGAAATGTACATTTTATACCAAAATAAAAAAAAAAAAATACAGAAAATAAAAATTTCCTCGTTTGTTCGTCTTTACAATTTTATATGCACTTTCATTTGCGAATAAAATTAACAGTTGCCTGACACTGATATGTATTTTAAAATATTAAATAAAATATTAAAATATTAAATATTACGAAATACTGTCAATACCAGGGATTAAACTAATTATTTCGAGATAATGATCAACGCAATTTTATCATACAACCGATATAACGATGTTTATATTATGCAACAATATTCTCGTGTTACCTAAATATATAATTTTTACAATTGCCGCAACGATAAAGTTTGTAACGAAAAACGCTACTGACCTTTTCAATTAGAACATTGTTCGACGAAGTACGTACCTTGTAGCAGATAACTGAACTATCGATTAACATTGACCGATCTTTCGTATTGTATATCCCATATTACTTAAAATAGAAATCCTAGCTATGAACCTGTCCACTTTTGTTGGTCGTATTTTTCTGCCCTTGGTATACATATTTGTCCGCGTAACATCGTAACGTATGTAACAGCGAAGATAATAATTATCGTCTAGCCAAGTCGCTATTCGACCTTAAACCTTAGATTAATTCATGATCGTGCGTATTTTGAATTATCTTTGACAAGCCGCGTCTAACGCAAGCAAGTACTTTCTCGCGAGATTGTAACAAGTAAAAATAACGCGGTGTGTGATGTAAACAGCTGCGTAAAAGGAGTGCACGTCCGTTTTATCGATCTCTAAACGCTCGCAGAGAAAGTGCAAAGGACATAAAGACTCGACGCGTTGCTAAAAGATTCCCGACATTCTCAGCGTTCTTACTCTCCAGTACTTTTCTTTGCTGATGTTTCAGAACGAGCATAAGGGCGCGTCGAAACGTGGCGGCTCGCATACGCGCGGCACGGCAATGTCCTTTGGCTTTCGACGAAGACCGGCCTCCGGGATACCGATGCCGATAACGAGCTACACCACCGAATCGAGCATGCTGCATCCACGGTCGAAATCGGCCGGACCAGAACAGAATCGTAGACGGGATGACGACACCAGTCAGACTATTCACAATTCGTCATCCGGCAGATCGACGCCGCGGCTCGCTCCGCCCAAGAAAGAATCCAGCGGGATTGCCGTTAGGACGAATCGTTTCGGGTATCGGCAGTCGCAACCGAAATTCACCAACAAAGTCAGCGACATTTGCAGCAGTCACACGGTGAGCCATTACAATCAGGAGAAGCTACAACAACACCAGCAACAAGAGGGTTTCGTGAAACAGCCGCACAGGGTGGGCCAAGTTTCGAACGTGCCGCAACCGACAAAAGTGAAATCGTCACCGGTACATAATACCGTTTCGTACAACAATGCTAATACTATGCATACGGACGCAAATCGCAGAGTATCAGGCATTCCAGAGCCAATCGGCAGGTATACTCTGCACGCCAGACATCTGCCTCTACCTCAGTACGCTGTAAGAATGACCGATGCGAACTCGAAGGTGGCGAAAACCGCGGCGAATCAAAGCAGAAAGGTGTCCGCGGCGTCGAAGAGCTCGACGAGCTCGAAGGAGGGCTCGAGCACGGAAGATTCCGGTGTCGGAAGTCAGCTAGGTTGCGCGGGCGAGACCGATTCCAGGGGCGTGGATTATACGGATGGATCTTTAACAAGAAGGCGTGGTATGGGTAGATCTAGGAACTTGAGGATGGTCGTAAATGGGAAAAGTTTCGATGTCAGGGATGTAAGGGACGACGATAGCACGGTCACCGAGATATCTGTTATACCGTTGCCAAAAACATTCATCGCGGCCAACACCGGCCTGGTACGAGAGAGAACCACGCAATATCAAAGGATCGTAAATAAGGACAATAGGTATATCGAATCTACGACGTCCATGTCTACCACCTCGTCAGAGGGTTACGACGAAGGATTAGGCGAAGAGAAAGTTTACAAAGACAGATCACATTCCGAGAAGATTCCTTCTATTAAGTCAGACTTCAGTCCACCGAGTTCCGATGACCCTGAATACGGTCATGGAGAAGCTATGGCCGACGAGTATTCGTTGAGCTCGAGCGACGAATGTCAACGTTCTATGTCTGTACAACACATGCAAACTTCATCTTCGAGTATGTCTAAGTCTGGAACGCTCCCAAAAACTCCATTGCGTTCCGTACTTCTTACCATCGAAGATCCTGCGTTCGCCGCAGCTGCGGCTACGTCAACAACCCTTATAGATGACGAAACCTCGCCTGTTGATAGTCTTTTCGACAGTCTCACGGCTAGTATTACTCAGTCGGACACGAAAGCTCCGAAAAGGGAGAACGCGATGGAACAATCTGGCATCGTTATAGACGATGACAGTCCTGGAACGCCAACCAACGCCTCGAATTCGTTAAGCTTATCGGAGGGCAGAGAGTTTTTTGACGATGAGATCGCTGATCAACCTGGGCTTGTTTTTGACGATTCGAGGGCTGGCGCTGAAACACAATCTGCTATGGCTAGTCAAGTGGTCACCGAGAACAGTCACACTCTGGTCGAGTCTAGTCCTAAAACAGGTGAATATTTCAGAAATTTATGCGACTAAATTATTCTATTTATGTCGATGTGTTTATTACATTTAACTTACTGTAGTCTCTAAAAGTACGTACATTTTAATTTGGAACGTAATTTATCGACGAGCGATACATAGAATTGCACAGTTTCGATCATGTAAAGTTATATACATATTTTAAATAAACAGTATGACAAATATTTACAAATTATTATTTTTTTCAGGCACTGGACATGGAAAAAACGTAACCAATAGCCCTCACCATGGCAAACGAATAAGTCGAGCTGGCAGTGTCGACACTTTATCTCCTTGTGAATCTATCGCTTCTGATGATTTGATATTGGATTACGAACACAGCGATGCGAGCTCTTACGAAGAAAATCAACATCGGTTGGTATTTTCTTCCATACTCTTCGAATGTACAAATTTCTATATGTAAAATGTTTCATCTGCTTTGTATGTTTTAAGTAAGATGATGCGCTTTATATATTTCTCGAATCTTTGTTGTTAAAACGGTATACACTGGCTAGACATATTAGAACATCTACTTGTTATGTTTATTAGAAAATTCTAATGAATTTGATTATATTTGGTATTTTATATCACAAGGCTTATATGGTGCGAATGAAATAAGAGATTTATAGCAAAATATTATACCATCTGACTGGACAGTCGAAGAAGTGAAAATTATTCAATTTGTACTAAATATCTGTAGATTTTCCAATATTTATGACTAGCAGTGTGTATATATATTTGATAATTTAAATGGAATTTGCAAAAGTAGTAAAAATTAATGTATGTGATAGCATTAAAAGAGATATGCTAAATATTATTCTGCATTTTAGAATGGAGACAGGCACGGCATTGCAAGATATGGATAACGCTACAATTCTCTCCGAATTGGAGGCCCAAGGCGAAGAAGTGATGAGGCAATGGAGCTCTTTATTGAATACGTGTCAAACGTTACAAGAAACTAATGACACCAACACAATTAACAACAACGTGAACAGTGGATCGGCCAATAATAATAATCAACCAGCCAACGAAATAGGGTGTGTATTTAAAGCTTTTATGTCGCTTTTGAAATTCTTAATCGCTTTGTACTGTTCATGGATTAAAACAACGCATGATCTTACGATAGATATGATTACATTCAGACCAAAATGTATTAACATCATTTCAAGTAAAATTTCAATGATATTAACATGTTTTTTTTAATATTATCTTGACGATAGTTCAATGTCCCTATTGCTATTGATATCAATGTACTTCGAAAAACGCATAATTCTTCTGTAGCTTCAAAAATGCTTTTTTTAGTTGTGTTATGTGTTGCTTTGTCGTATGTTACTTTGTACGGATTTATTCTACAGTATAGTATGGGGATAATGAAATGGGAATAATTCAATTTAATGTATGACACTTAAAAGTTATTTAACGATTTTAAATTTATCTTATTAGTTGTATGCAATGAAATTGAAGAAGCTCAAGTTCATAAATTTATTGCATAGAAATTTGCTCCGATAATAGAGGTTTTTAAGATTGCATATGTACCCACAAAATGAACGTTATTAATTATAGCTAAAAATGAATTAAAGTAACATTTATTTATTTATCGAAGGAAAGATTATCTACGATTTATACATTTATATTTATGCGCACAAGACACTAGTACTTTAAAAGTAATGCAATTTTTTTTATAAGATATGATTAAATGAAATTTATTCTTGAAAAAGAAGTAAATAGAATACAAACGCAGTACACAGATATTGTTATTGTTAGATCAGTTTTTATTTCAATTTCTAGGATGCATAAGGTAAGTCGTGCATTGCTGTAGATAAATATAACAATCCGTGAATATTCATTGTTTTTCTTATACAAAAGAAATCATTTAACATAATTTTATTCGTTTCCGGTTTGAAGTCTCTTTTCTTACTAATAAGTTAAAGCAACGAAAGAAGAGGAAACGAAACAGAAAACATTTGCCAGTCAGCTTTGCAAAAATTGCATATGATTTTTTTATAATTTTAATTAGACAGCAGTATTTGAAAACAATTCGACACGTTGATTTTGCACATAAATTTGCTAATATTTTTTGAAAAGATTATTATTTAAATATGATAAAATTTAATACGATACTTTGTAAAAAGCAATTAAATATATTTTGCGTTATTGGCTGTCTTACTTTTAAATGCATGATTCTTTCTTAAGCATGTTTTGAATTTAGTAATTTATAAATGCAGTATAATTTTGTAGAATATTTGTGTATTAGTATTGACAACCTTTGTTGTCATACAGTTTTCTATTTATATATTAATATATAAAATGAAAACTGCATAGAACGACAGAATTACCATCGTTATTAAACTGCTAATAGTAATAGTATTATGACAAGAATATCTAGCACAATGCTTAGATATAATATAGGGAGAAGATGTCGTATTTGTTCACTTTTTTTTTAATTTAAAAGAAAAATGTAAATATGAAGATAAAAAGTAATACTCTTAAAAAACATGAACATATTTATTATCAAATTTTAAGAATTTTAGCAATGAAAAATATTTATATGATCTTTAATATTAGCATTTTATATGCATTCTTTAAATTTTAATGCACATTTTATCATACTTTATGAGTCCTATTTTAAACTAAAATATTGAAGTTTCATATCCAAGTAATTAAAGCCTAAAAATCAAAGGAAGATAAGTACAATTATCTTGTATTTATTTTAGCATATCATTTTACTTATAAAGCGAATATTTACTACACATTTTGTTTACCGGTATTTAATACCTTCAATGATTTTGTACTTTCTCAAATATGTATCATTTAAAATTGTCCATAGCTTTTATAAAAAAACAATTCATGCAAATATCCTGTTATTTACGTATTTCATAGATCTTGGCTGAAAAAATATTCTTTTTACTCTTTAATCAATCGTGTTAATTTTTTTATAATCATAAATTTTAATGTAAATACTGTTTACTTATGACATTTCGATAGTCGTGATATACATACATATACTGTTTATTTTTCCGATTAGAAAAATATGTATTTTCCTTATAAAATTGTTTATCCAACAGTAGAAGGATTAAATGGAATCATTTCAACGCATACATTTGTGAAATACGCCAGGCTATACGATATGCAAGAGACACTATTCTGTGATGGATAAAGCTATGTCTCATCCATTTAAAACTACGTCTGCATTTCCGACATGCGGAGACTACTCTGCAAGCGAGATATCACACTCGTCAGAACGTTCATTCTGAAATCAATAGTTAGAAACTCTATAGAAATTACTTACACGGATGCACATGAAATGAAAAGCGGACGTGTTTTTAGGGATGAATATGCAACAATATTTCTGTTAAACAGACATATTACTTCACACCAAATGAAACGTTGCTAATTGTCGCAATAAATTTATAAAAGAAAATATCTCTTATATCTGTCAAATACTGGCAATGTGTTTTAAAGGGAAATATATTTTTATATCTTAAATCCGCGAGATAATACTATTTGAACATTTAAAATGTATAATAACGTTATACAAATTCATTTTTATAAACAGTTATTTCATACATTTTATTCTCTTCTTTCTCTTAAGTAATGCAAAATGTTTTTGTCCCTTTTTAATTTCTTAGGCCGCAGGAAAATGTACCTGTGAAACATACCGAAGTTATATAAATAGATTTTTGAAACATAATAAAAAATCGCGGTGTATTTAACTAATTCAACTCGACTCTTAACGAATATCATTCATTTTACACAGAATACACAAGCTGTAAAGATGTAAAGAGACTAAGATTTCAATCATCAACTATTTACCTATTTATCATCGTTTTATAGTGTTTGCTCTTATGTTGGCAAACGAAAAGAGCCTATAAGATTTTCAAAAGATCTTTAACATAAAATTGAAATACGGAATCATCCATATTAATCTTTCAAACCTTAAATAGTTTTTTTAATCTAGAAAAATATAATTGCGTCGAAAATAACTGAAAGAGCAGCAGAGGTTGAAATTTGGCGCGCGTCTGCGCGCGATTCCTCTATTACCCCCACTGTGCGGCTTCCTTCTCCCCCATTCGCTGACTCAGACGAGTGTCATGGCACCGCCGGCAGCTCGAGCTTGAAACGCGAAACGCGCTTGTTACTACTGTTTAGTAACGCGTGTGCGCTCTTACCGTTCGTTGTTTCGTATAAGTTTTTACTCGTGTAGTGTTATCGCATTCTTCCATTCTGTTTTTATCAAAAAGTGAAGTGCTACACGATGGTAATTGATACATAGTGCAAGGCAAAAAGAAAGGATAATAGATTACTTATCTGTACCTTATCAAGAAATTCGTTCAGTACGTGACTTAATGTTTGACAGTGTTCTGTCAAACCGTAAAAGAATATCACGTTTTCGAGGGTCTTAGTGAGTAATTTCATTTCACAAAATCGTACGTGTCACGCTTTCCCTTTCCGCGAAGAAACGACTATATGTTCTTGGTAGATTATTTCCCGAAAAAGGCATTAAATGGAAAGATTAACGATATACTATCAGCGTTTGTCCTACTGTTCCTCCGATATCAGTGAAATCCTCCAATGAAAA
Source organism: Bombus vosnesenskii (assembly GCF_011952255.1). Classification (NCBI taxonomy): domain Eukaryota; kingdom Metazoa; phylum Arthropoda; class Insecta; order Hymenoptera; family Apidae; genus Bombus; species Bombus vosnesenskii. Next base: position 331,509 of record NW_022882962.1, read on the forward strand.
TTTGTATCTTGTTGTACACAGTAATAATAGGAGTTCATCTTTCAAATTACATATAGCAACAATATTACTTTATCGACTGCGGATATTTATGCAAATTTCATGTTTTTATAAACGCAATTAGAGAATCAGAATGTAAATAGTAATTTGTCCATTTACTAAATATTAGAATATCAAATACTTTAGATATTTTCTGACGAGTATTCCGTGCATTTTTGTATTTTCAAATTTTTCATAAAAATTCTACTTGCGTTAAATGAAACTTTCGAACAGAGTAGAATTGAATAGTTATTTTCGTATAGGGATATTGTTATTAATATTCAATGTATAATATGAAGTATACAATATCAAAACGAATAGTATATTATATTTTATATGTGGTATTCTAATATAAAGATGTACTCGTATATGAGAAAAAAGTATTATTTAAGAGTCGTACTTCCGAAGGATTTTATTATGTAATTTTTATGAAATAGGTAATTTTTTAATCGGTAATTTCAGGTTGAGCTTATTGTTTATCTTTTAGTACTTTTAACGTGGTATCCTGTAATTGAAGATTTACATGGTAGAAGCGGAACTAAAATTCAATTCGAAACATACAGTGATGTAAATATATAATAAATTTAACGTGAAATATTAACACATTTCATAGCTTTTATTTTGCGTAAAGCACGCGTGAACATCGTTGTTAAATTAACGTACAATTCCAGTTGTTACCGACATATGTAAAATTAAGAGAAACTGTTTAGCTTGATCGAAAAATTCTGTCGCTTCCTTCCAGTTTTTCGCAAAATGGAAAAAGCAGACTAAAGAAAACCAGATATTTTTAACGATTTCAAATAATGTAGAATCTCAGTTATCGCATATCACGTACAAATATTTTGCTCATCTACGAACATTATTCATTCGCTGGAAATATTAATTGCAAGCATTAATGGCTTCATGTTCAATTGAAAGTCACAACTATGACCCTTCCACCGATGATTCCTTTAAAGCTACTCGCGTATCAAACAACAAAGATTAATCTCAACCAACGCAGTTTTATTTTACAACACACCTTGCAGGTTTAAATTACAGAAAGGGAAACCGCGTTTTATCATTGAAAGAATGACGTAAACAGATAAATTAATAAGTTTTATCGAGTACTTTGTTAATAATCTGGTGATTTCTAATATTTCTTGTTTAGAATCTTTTTGCTATCGTCTCCTCCTATTCATGAAATCTGTAATACACGTTGTTTTCTTGTATATACATTTTGTATGTATATATATATATATATGTACAGGGTGGTTGGTAACTGGTGGTACAAGCGAAAAGGGGGTGATTCTAGGCGAAAAAAGAAGTCGAAAATATAGAATAAAAATTTTTCGTTCGAGGCTTTGTTCTCGAGAAAATCGACTTTGAATTTTGGCTCGGTACGCGTAAAAAATAAAAAAAAATTTTATTCTATATTTTCGACTTCTTTTTTCGCGTAGAATCACCTCCTTTCCGCTTGTACCACCAGTTACCAACCACCCTGTATATATCTGATGTTTATTAATGGAAATATTTTATATTTATTAATAAAAATCGATTATATTCCCACTTGTTTTCACCAGAGAAACGTACTCCATAATATATTTCTGAAGGCATTCTCCTTCCACCTAGACGAATATTAAATATTACTCACAACCTTTGTGCCATACGAATAATATTTGGCAATACTATCATGTTTCTAGTTTTAGTAACTGTAACGCTGCTGTATAATTATACGTTACCTTTAAGATAGTAATATTTCCCGAAACCATGCATGAACCTAAGATTTTTAACGTAGATCATTGTATTGAATTTGTCCAAATATTTATTGCGGAAGCCTGTAACAATTAAAGATATTCATATAAATAATTTTCGAGGCGTAAGAAAGGACGAAGGTATGGATTTATTCTAGTCTAGAATTAAACGAATAAATTACAATACCTACGTACCTACGTAAAATAGCAAAAATAATAAATATAATAAAATAAAAAATAGCAAAGTTTCAAGTAAAATGACACGAATCACAGAGAAGAGAAGTTTCTCTTTATTATTATCAGAATCTCTTTCTCCTATACTACTGTCTTTCGCGACAGTAAATAAAGGACAGGAGTAAATATCGCGATTATCGTAATAAAAGTGTATCGTTATTTATAAATACAAATATTTGCGATTTTCAATATTCTTTTTAACATTCGATGGATTCTATATTTTGCTTGGAAAATTTCGAGTTGGTTCGAACAAATACAGCAATCATAAATGAATAATATCGATGAAGAATTAACAATTTTCCATGTCTCTATTAAAAAGAAAGAGAAAGAAAGAAAAAAAGAAAAAATCACAGAATATATATGCACGATAATACGCTTTTAACAATTACAAGTTACGTGATGTTTATCGAATAACGGTCACCTGATATTTCAGAAAATCTGATAGAATTTTTCTTTCAGAACGTATCAACGAACATGGTAATTACAAGACCAAGTTCTACCATAGTTTGCACCGTATTCGACGTGTCACTTAAATCGCTAGATTTATCTAGAGTTACCTCTTGATGTAGTCCCCTCGTAACCTGTAATTATTTAATTGCGCTTTCTCATTGTGTATGCTGCATGCACAATTATCTTGTTTGCGTATTGAGAATTTTGGAGGAACGTCAGTTTTCTTCTTTCCTCGTTTCGTAGCTTTTTCTAATTTGTAATGTACTTAGAATAGTAGCCGATTGAGATCGTAGACGATACATTGGATGACGATTCTGCCTTTGTACAATTCTCACAGTAATATTATAAACGTAGAATCACTTTCGTCAAAGCACTCACTAATGTTAGCGATATTTAAATATACAAAATATTTTCTATTAACCATTTGTACCGATTTAACGTCGAATCGTAAGGATCTTATCGTTAACGACAAATAATCTTGTAATATATACATCGTTTCTAATTATATTCTATCCGAGAATTATGTTTTATATTTACTGCTATATTATACCGGATCTCGTAACTATGAAACTACCCCTAAAATGTTCAATTATTGTACATGATGCAATGCGACAGAGTCTGATTAAAGCTATGGAAAATCGTACGGTTAAAGTTAGACAAGTTATCGTTGTAATGTCATTTTATTGTATTTTCAGTTCAATTTTTGCGTAGTATAATATTCCGTGTAAATATTCACAAAAAGGGAGCCATTTCCGATTTCCATAATTTTTTAATACATTGCCAAAGTCACACTGAATAGTATTGCGAAGGTTTTAATTGGGGATTGCCATTTATTACAAAGTTGTTATTAAACAGAAAAAGTTTGTAGTAAAATTGTTTTGTATTTCGCTACAGTAGTATACCGATCCGATTTTTTTAATTAAAATGTAATTTTATGTTAATCAAAAATGAGTTTTGATTAACATAAATTTGAGCTTTGATTCTAATTCTATTAGTTGTAAATAGCGTCTGGAAAATTACGCACCATTGTCTAAATTGTTTTTCGTAATAACCGTTTAATAAACTTCGACTAAAATTTTGCTATACTTTTACGATTTATCAAAAAATTATCGAAACCGAAGGTGGCTTCCTCTCTTCCAATTTCTACCATATTCTGTTACGCTTGTTCTTTAGTTATGAAACACAAGAATAAATTAGTTTTCCATCCTGTCTGCGCAAGAGAAGGATACATTGTTTCTCAACGTAACTTCGAACAACTACATACATATGATAACGAATAGAAAAATTGAAATCGACTGGTTTCATAATTATGAGACGCGGTGTATATTCGGCTGGAACTGCGTCTTTCGTCCGAGTTTTACGTCTTGCTCTTTATTTTATTTTTTTTGTTACAATCATCTATGTTGCTTCGATATTTCGTTTAATCCTCGTCTTTCTTTCTTCTTTCTTTTTCTTTTTTTTCCCTGCGAAATGAAGTGAATTCTCTGCTGTTAGGAAGCGATCGTTGGAAAAATTCCGATTTTATTTCACGAAAATACCTTCAGCGAGTAAGTAGACGTTTCTGGAAACGACATGGTCATGGGATAAAATAGAAAAAGTACGTGGTAAAGTAATTGTCACGCAGAGACAATGGACAAGGGAAGTTTGTGAAAGGAAGAGTCATCCTTGAAAATAAAAGCGAACGCTGGGAAAGACAGTCGTTTTATTACCGGTAATAATAGTTGCAATAATACAGTCTCATCGTACGGTTCTTGGAATATAATCGCAAGAGATGAACGTTCATTGTATCAAACTCCTCCGCTCACGTGATACCCTGCTTGTCATTTTTCGTGGCGTGTATGCGTTTTGTTCATTTATTTTTAATCTCTGTACTCGTCGAGGGAGTTGTGTTGTCGTTTGAGCCTGCAAAAGACGTAGATGCGTTGTGGTCAACCCTATTTCGTGATGTCACAATCCTCGTTTCAGCCCTTCTGCTTCTTTCTTTTTTTCTTATCCAGGTCACATACTCTTAATTCTCTTGTAAGTTTTCAATTTTCAGTTCGATATTTTGTACAATAACCAAGAACAGTTATATACAACAGTGATATATATATATACATACATACACACACATATATACATATATATATATATATCTAGCTTGATTTTAGTTTTTCGGTAGAATCGAGGCAATTTCTGTTTTTAATGTTGTTACACTCGCGCGGTACGAGAAGAAGGTCAAGAAACGCGTACAATGAAATTGGTATCGGTGAATATGAATCTGCTGAGATAGCGGTAAAGCATAGATTTACGCAAGATTCAATTAAACAGCTAAAACAAAAGAAAACAATAAAATTTTTTTAAAAATGAAAAATTGAGAGGACGTCAATTCAGCGATAGTATTTTGTGTTCTAGCGCGCTAATAAAGCGAGTGAAGCAATTGCAAAGCCCCGATGAGGACTCCGCGGGTGGGGACTACTACCAGCTGACATATCCTAACTAGCGACCACAACCCGCCGGCCCTTCTCTGTCGACTAGCGAAACCACACTAATCGCAGCGACTAAGTCGGCATAGCGTTGAGAACACGGACGTAATATATACTTGCAATAGGGACAGAACTCAGGCATAAGAGTTGAGACTTTCCGAGAGAGAGAGAGAGAGAGAGAGGGAGAGTGAGGGAGAGAGAGAGAGAGAGGGAAAGAAAAGGTCTGAAAGATAATAAAAGAATACAGAAAGGAACAAAGAGAACAAAGAAACAAGTATAGAGCAGAATGGCGAAATCATATTGACGAATACACGCATGAAAGTTATCTTTTCAATGATGAAATGTCCGAGCAAAGTCTTTTTCGAATAAGCAGACGTATTTACTTAAGATACGGCGTTATAATCGTCGGGTAGCTGAACGCTAGCACAAGCAGGTGACGATAAATAACGAGATGAAACAAACGAAGGATAATGACAAGTAGAATGAACGATAGAGATTATTTTTCCAATTTCATACGAGTCTCCGTCACGTCCGATAAACTTTCGTCCTTGTCAAAAGTTCCAAATCCGAACCGTTTTCGGTTCTGATTGTTCTTCTTTTCAGTGTGTTTTCTAGTCTGCTAGCTGATTCAATTAATCGTCGCTTAATCGATAAATATATACACAGAAAGTGAGTAGTGAACGTCGTATTCGTATTCGATGCCCAGCGCTATTATTATCCGTAATCGTAAAAGGAGTATAGCAATTACGATTGCGTGCTGCGAGCGAGCGTAAATGATATAAATACTTTGGAAAAATATTAAAAAGGAGACGCAGCGTTACGAAAGATTCATCGAGAAGGATCGATCGATCGACCGTCGTGCCAGATCCGTGTCGATCTTTCGATTCCACGCTTTTCCTTTTTCTATTCTTCTTTCTATATTTTCTTACCAAGAAAACAGAGCATGTTGTAAAGAATTATGCCGCACGATTGCTTTTTCATTTGCTTCGTTTCACTGTGATTTCGTTTTCCTCGTTTGCGTGAACTTGTATTACTACTCGTCAATCACTTCCACATAGATATAGATAGGTGCGAGGTAATGCCAAATGGTTTAGTTCTTCTTATCTTTTAATTATGCGTTCGTATTACCGTAGATATTTTTTTAAGGATCGTTTTGACAATAGGTTAGATCATCATTGTGATCGAACGTAATTGTACAATTATTCGATACACGAATTTCGTATAATTCGACATTTTCATATAAGCGCGATGCTTGCAATTCCTATATCACATACCTTTATTTTATTAGATGTACATATACGATATTTTACGTATAATTGACACTTTGGATATTCCTGAAACGCAATACGATTATTCTTCGCTCTTTCTTCAACGTAATTCGCAATGATAGGAAATTGGTCGTCTTATTATAAAATATATATTAATATATATCCCTTTTTCGTATATTTGCTACATAATACTAAACGAGTGAGAGCTGTTAGATTTGCAATTGATCGTAGGTTCACCCGAACATCGATCCAATGTTCTTCCGCTAGAAAGTACAGCCATCGAACATCGAATTAGAATCATTTAAAATATTTCCCAATTTTTTTTTTTTTTTTAGTAAAACTGAGTAGCCTGAGTAAATTTTGCAACAGCAAAGTTTATCAATTACTAGGATGTTACACCTCTTAATAATTTTTCTTTCCTATTTATGTTTCCCTTGTCTGGAAATAATTCTTAACTCACGTGTATTCTTCCTGTGACACGACTCGACTCTTTCAGATTCTTTTAAAAGAATCTTTAAGAAGAATCCAAAATGTATTACAGCGCAAAAGTGACATTTTTCTGTTACATGGATCTAATTCGACGGTCCGAGATTGTATTAAACGTACTTCCAATAAACTAAGTTCATAGTGTAGAACCCTCAGAAGGGTGAGCCTCCATGGCCACCTGTCGAGTTCGTAATTATCGTAGTTAACTAACTCGAAAATTCCTGCCTCCCAAATTGATATCGTCTGCCGCTTCAAAGAACATTACGTAAACTAGTTTCCCATAGAGACCCCTTAAGTATCTACCGACCCTGATGTTTTAACGAAACTGAAAATGACCACGTTCTCGTTGATTTTACTGGCAATCTCAAATATCTGAAACATCAGATTAGACGATAGCGCGCTCCACTTAAATTTCAACTGCACGTAGCGACACGAAACTTGGTCGGACTTTGACTTTCGCTTAAGATTACAAACCTAAAGAATACCATGGCTTCCGTCGTTAAATGATATTCAAATTCGTCGTTAACATAAAACGTCCTGATCACTTTCCACACTAAACCGTAGAGCGATCTTTTAATTAGAAACACGATACACCGTTTAACGTTTCTATAGATAATCTATTTATCTAGAGATCTTGTTTAGCAAAGCTTGTTAAAAATTCCGAAACCGAGACTATGAAATGTTAAATGTACTTTTAGCGATTCGGTGTATGTGACAGTAAATTAGGTTTAATGTTTTATAGAAGTAGCCTGGCGTTGACGTTCCTCTTTGATCCCATGGACTCCCATGGACGTTGCTTTGCTTACACGGTGAATCGTAGCGTACGAATCCAACCCTCTGGCTCTTACTTGTTACTGTATCTCCCCAGGGGATATGTATTAATGTATACTCAAGTATTTATCGTTAGTTTATGCAGCAATTGATTCGACGCGTTACGAGCTCGCTAGGGATGCATTTACATTTGCTACACGTCTAGCATTACCCGTAGTACGCGTAGTTTCCTGTAGGTATCCGTAGAACGAGAAAACCATAGCTTATGGAGTATATTTGGAAATACTCGTATTCAAGATAATCATCGAGGAAATTAACCTTGCTACGATCATCCAATTCTTGTATTTCGATCTCGTTTTAGCAAACCAGAAAGATAATTTACGATCCAGAAATAATTTACAATTTTTTCTTAATATTTTACGACGGTGTTTTATCGAACAGATGAACGAAAGAATCTTTGAAATTGATAACAGTCGTCTACCGTAAGCTACACGATATATTTATCTGTTGCTCTCGCCAATCGTAGTTCAGTTTTTCCAAAATTGGAAAATGTACCACAGCTTTATAATCTTCAATCTTTTAATTTGTGGTGTACCACAGCTTTATAATCTTCAATCTTTTAATTTTTTAAACAAAAATTGAACATTCTAGAATACGGAAGAACGTAGCAGGATTAAAAGGAAGATAACAAATACACCTCGTATCATGGACCTAATGTACGAACCATCTACTCGCGATACTCATTCGTGAGATCTTGAAAGGATGCGCTGTTAAGTGCCTCAATCTCTTATCGAACATATTCGTATGAACAATAACGGAGTAATTGGTGTGCTGTACGATTCGTGAATCATGCATGCTGTTCACTGCACCCTTCCGGTACGCACCCTAATGTCTCCAATGAGACAGCCAAGTAGGGTTGTGTCGCAAAAAAAAAAAAAAAAAAAGAAAAAAGAAGAAGAAGAAAGAAAATGGGAAGGACCCAGTTTAAACAACACGAACAAAGCAACTTGAATTTCTATGGGGGATAGGGTTTACATCTACGGCATTATAGCAAACAGCATTTACGATTCATGGCGTACAAATCATCCGTGTATTCATCAATCACGAATGTCTTCTTCTTTCTTCTTCTCGTTTGAGTTTCAGAAACACGATCTTCCTTTCTCAAGTTAGACGTCTTCTTGTGTTTTATATACAGATGAAAACCGCGTCTCCGTAACTAAATATCAAAATTTGTTATCCAAGAGGCTGCTAGCTCCGCTTTCCAGTGATTCCAGAGGAAAGATATTCAATCCATTTGTCGGTTATTTCTTGCGTTTTAGCAAAATTCGCTTCGCCCTTTTAGCGATGTTCCTTGTAATCGAAAACTGTGTATTTAACTCTCGGTTCTTGCAATTACGCGCGCAATTGCAATTTACGTAAAGAAATTTACGAATCGTAATGTAAAGTTCGATGGACGGATCGTCCATCTGTCCGTTAAATCTATTCGTTGTCCTTGGATTCAATTTTAAATTCGACTTCTTAGAACGGAACGAGGTGAATTACAGAGACTGAAGTGCATTTACGTTGTTTTCGTTGTTTCTTTATCCGTTAGAGCCCGAACAGTGTGCGTAAGATTTTTCGACGTATTTTGTCCGATCACAGGAAGATAGTTTTCGTCTCGACTTAATTGAGAATTTTGCTCAAGTTGCTTACTGAAATTCTTTCGAATTGTAATCGAGCGGATTATCATCGTTCGAACGACGTTTTACATCTGAATTTTGGTTTCGTATCTCAATGAAGTTGCGTGGTCTGGTTTTCCGATTATCCTTGTCAGAGGTGTCGCGTAGCACCGTTCTCAGTGACGACTAATCAGAAATAGTCTTGATAATTCATAGAGAGAAGATATAAAGAAATATATATTGCAATAAATAATGTTTATACTGTATGAATATAATTTTCTGTTATTCAGAAACTAAGAGTTATTCTCAACGTCGTATATTAATACATACGTGCATAGCGAGTGATTTACATTTACTATCTATCTATTTAACTTAATTTATTCGCTGATATAGTAAGATGATAAATAGCTTTGCGTATGTCGTTTCGACGTAAAGTCCTCGTGACGGTCGTACGTTTGAAACGACACGCGAACAATACGTAAAAGTATTAAATGCCGCCAAAAGGGTGCTAATATAATTTAATTTGAACGAACGACAATGTCGCTGTTAATTCTGTACCTAATTTTAATCCTAGCTTTAAACTCAACATCGTTGATATCGAACACAGTCCGAGTCTTCGTCTGAAAAAATTGATCAACCGTATGATGCGTAAATTTAGTTGAGAGGAAACCGTACGTAGATGAAAATTACGACTACAGTATCCGTTTGTGCTTTTTCGGCTAACGTGAATTCGTTCGATGTAATTCATATTTAAATGTCGAATACTCGTGCGTAAACAGGGAGAAGCCAAATTTATGCGTTACGTATTTTTAATAAGTATTCACTGAACGTTACTGTTTGAAAATTATTCTATTTGGTTCGAAGAGATGTTTAATTTCGTAATAGCTGTTGCAATTGTATTGATGAGATGTATTTATGTACGAAACAAATAAAGGCTGCATTTAAAATCCTAATCGATTGTTACGCTGGAATGATTTTTCCGATAGAACGGCAACAAATCTTTGTTTGTTATTTATCTTACGATTGAATAGTCGCGTTAAACGCATCACTTTTAATTACCATACGATGATGCGGGATCGAATGGTCGATATCGTTTGATAAAATCGTAAAATATAAGCGATGTGTAATACATATATTGCGACGCTTGTGAAATTAACAGAAAACCAGTCAAATGATTTTCATTACGCTGTAATCCATCAAAATTTATAAGCGAACAAAGGAAACAATTGTTGAATAATGTATGAAATTTTTTAATAGGTGAAATCTGTCTTATAACTTATTATTACTTCAGTGCTAAGTTCGATATTAACGTTGATACGTGTTTCATTTGAAATGGATGTCGAAATGTTTAGTAAGAAAAATATCCTAAAAAACAAGGAAAAAGGAAAGTTGGTTCAATGGCTTGTCCTCCGTAATTAAAATCTTCAAATTTCTATAATTTCCAAATCTATTAATTGATATTTCATAGATCGTTCGTGTTCGTACAAATCTCATACACTTCCTCCTATAAATTAAATAACGTTAACTACAATAAACACAATTGTTATTCTCAAATAATTCCTAGATGAAAGTGCAAAACACGATAAAACACGTTTCTCCGTATTTTATAGAATCGCAATTTAAAAATTCAATATTCAGTCAATCAGTTTTACGTGAAAACCACGTTTCGTTTAATTAATAATTGTAAATTAAAGCGTTTCTGATAAGAGTGATCTCTTTCGAACGCTGAGAAAAATAACAATAATTTTTCAGACTAATATCGAGTAACTTAAACCAACGCTAATAATTAAACTAATATTATTCGTTTCTTACAAAACACCTATTTTCCAAAAGTTTGTATCTTCGAATCTATCAGATTATTCCTTTCCTCGAACTACTCCTTTCGTACCTTTTCTTTTTAACCACCGGGTGGTATAAAAATTGGTAAATCAACGAGGATGGACTTGTCGTATTTCTTTTTTTAGTCTTCGTACGAAAAATCTACAAGTAACAAGCTAATAAACCTCCGACTGGCAGCTCTGCTCCATAAAGAAAGACCCTTTTCGCGATACGAATTAGGTAGCGGATTTTTATGCATTTCGAAGAAAGTTGAAAGCGCAAAAATCGAAAACCCACAGAATGCGCTCAATTCATATTAAGAAGATATACGTAAAATATCCAGTGCTTTCCGTATAATAGCTGCCAGGTGAAGCAATTTTCTACCTACGCTCCACTTTCCTAATTATATTGTCAAAAGTATGAATTTGCAGAAAAGCGTGTATCGTACCGTTTAGAATCGCTCACGATAACGATAATTAAACGTTCGAGTTTTCGTATCGTAAACCGAAAACAGACATACGAACACGGCAAGAGGAAAAAAGAAGGCGAACAATCGGTGAATACGCGCGGTTCGCGTAATGAAAGGGTTGAACTCGCAAGTTGCGCGCCAGTCAGCGGCGTTTCGTCCCGGCGTGAAGTATAATCGTAAACTCGTTAAACCGTACCGGCTTTAATAGCCATTTAACAGAAGCTGGTTCGCTGAGCGTAGAGTTAGCATTGCGAGGAGAGCGGTAATCGTGCTCGCTCTTCGCTCGTCGTCTCGTCGAGTCCTACCACGATGTAGGAACCTGGAAAGGCAAAAAAAAGCGGAAAGGAACGAGTGGACGAAGAGGAAGAGGAAATCGTTAGAACGGAAGGGAGCGTAGTAAATAGGCGGTACTAACGGTGAGAAAGCGAGAGGAAAGCCACGACAACTCGCACAACGTTTGTAGATACTTTTTATGAATATCCTGTCGATGGAAAAAAAGGTGGACAAATAAGTGGGAACAGGTATCGATAAGATTTCGTTAAATACGGTTTAATTACTGAATAGTCTAGATGTATCGCAAAGATACATCGGTGCTTGGCAACGATAGCGGCACAACTCAAAAGATTTCAAAGTTGCTTTTATCGAATATTAGAAATATTACGTTTCTGTTTTTATCGCGAAGAACGGTATGCTTATAATCTCATGAGTTTTCTGTCGGAGGGCAAAATCAATCGGTTAGCTGTTGCGATCTCTTTGAAAAGCGTGTACCTGAAATGTGTCGCAGAAAGTAAGCGAGTATGCGTGGTTGTTATAATGTAGAAAAATTTTAAATATTTTTTTCAAATATTGCCTTTTCCTCGTGAAGAGTATACTCGTTAAAAACAACTAGTCGATTAATGAAAATTATTGCTTCTGCCGCGTACACCAACCTGCGTGCAGTCTTAGTTTTACAACGGCACTCACTCATCCTCGGTTGTTCTCTAACGCCACACGAGGAAGCGGTTGTACCGCTTTCGCGAATATGGAACGACATATCTTGCGTTCGGTCGGACTTGTAACGTTTCGAAGTGACTCACGAGGATTCCTTTTATACAATTTCAAACGCCATTGAAAATTACATTTCTTGAGTTGTGCCATCGGCGATGACAAAGAAGCCACGTAATAAACGAAACTTCGGTATATAACGCTAATCATTTTGTAATTTCATCAGCACCGTAATACCGTGCACTGCGGATTTTTATGCTTTATATCTTCGTGTTTGTAATTAACACGTTAATTAAACACGCGCAACAGATTGAAATATACTACAAGAGTGTACACTACGCCATATCCATATTATAATTTATATTATATTTCTGCACTTCTTTCTCCCAGTTTCACCCAAATCATTCACATTATCGACAACTTTTTAATTCACGAAGCGTGTCTTATTTTAATCATTCCAGTTACTCTGATTATTTTAACTGTCGTAAAATTTTAATAAATTCGACCATCATCGTGTCAGCCAACGTGCCAAACAAACGAAACCTGAGCAGAGATTCGCTCCTTAAGCGCACCGATTACTCAGCTTCGAATGTCTCGTATATTTTTGCACACCGTGCGAATTGCATTCTTGCGCCTTCAAATTTCTCGGAAACGCATAAAAATTCGCAATCCAATCATCGCAGAGTTAAAGCAAATATTCACGAGAAATTTCCAGAAGCGTTCGAATTTCCCGAGCCTCTGCACGCATCTTCTAACTTCACCTAGCCAGCTACCTATCTAACCGCTTGAGAATCGTTTCCATCGATCTGAAACGCACACACCGAACGAATAACTATAATCAGTTTGTGGTAGGAAAGGGGAACAAGGCACAATATCGTGTCGTTGCGTTATATTGCATAATTGGTCCGCGATGCTTGTCCAAGAACTTTCTAAATTAGCGGTACGCGCGTGATGCTCGCTGAAGAAGGGACATCGTTAAATGGAATGGTGTGATTCTTGTGGGGAAAAATTTAGAAGACCCGAGAATTTTCCAAGTGGAAGAAAGTAAATGAAAAAGAGAGAGAGAGAGAGAGGAAGAGACAGTTCATGGTGTTTCGTACGTTCACGCGATAAGGATTGAGAAATATCGTAGAAGGCATCGTGGAGGGCAGCAATAGCGAAAGAGTTTCGAAGATCGAAGAAACTATGAAGGAGCCATCCGTGACGAAGAACACCGCTCTACGACCAAATCTTTCTGCAACAAATGGGTAAATAATTGCAATACGTAAGATATACGCTACTTTTTTTATTCGTATAACGCTGACCCAGATTTCGTCCATTAATCCGTGCATATTCCACGAATAAGAATAAGAAAAGAGTTTCACGTGTAGCCTCGTGAATGTTTCAGTAAAAGGTCTTGGTGAAAAGATTAGTACGAAGTACGGCAATGAACTGGTTTTACGTTCGATACAGTATAGAAGTTGTCGATATTTTGTCATGTACAGTGGCTTCCAGAACTTTCTTCTTTCTTCTTCTATAGAAGTTAGGAGAATTAGTTTACTAGATGACGTATAAAAGAATTGTAAAGACATTGCGATTTTTTATCGGAGTTTGTAATGAAAATTTAGACATGTTTTGAAGATTCATGTCAGTTATACAGGGTGGTTAGTATTCCGCTGGTGGTACAAGCGGAAAGGGGGTGATTCTACGCGAAAAAAGAAGTCGAAAATATAAAATAAAAATTTTTCGTTCGAGGCTTTGTCTTCGAGAAAATCGACTTTGAATTTTCGCTCGGTACGCGTAAAAAATAAAAAAAAAATTTTTTATTCTATATTTTCGACTTCTTTTTTCGCGTAGAATCACCCCCTTTCCGCTTGTACCAACAGTTACCAACCACCCTGTAGATTTCAAACCGGCGGTCGTGAAAACTTTGATTTTCGTCATTTCTAATCGTTTGTAGCCGATAACAATGTTAACAGATTTCGATAAAAATTTTCATCGTGTACGATCGATGCAAATGTTCAGATGACGTATCGTTTAAATTTTACAAGTCCAGATAAGAAAATTGAGAAAAGCGACCTTTATCTTTTTCTCGCGATTTCCTAACTTCTCAGAAAAAGAAAAAAGGAAGATGCAAATCGTTTGATCCGATGACTTAAAAAAGTTATTCAATCGGAAAAGGTGTTGCAACAGTTTTCCAAATCACTGTATTTATGTAATACGATATAATATATCGTATACGGTATTTCGAGGTGTAAAAATCGCAGACGGGAAACGTGTAGCTTATTTTGAAAGGTATATTGCACTTTTATACGTAACAGCACGACGTACAACATTATGAAGTTACGACTGCGCTGTATAATAAGAGAAACTTCGTGATTCAGGCGATAGTATTGCGAGATAGACAAACAATGATAGCGAAATGTATACCTATATTTTCACGTGAACTGTCAACGATAGAAGTTTTCCATATTGTTTTAACTATGATAAAGTTTCGAATAAAAGAAATAAACGAATCATGTAAATAAGAAAACCGATGGAACAGTCGTATGATTTTTACGTTTATTAATATCGAAATATTTTATAGAAGGAGGAATGTATTCCATGGCGAAATTATTTATGTTCGCCTACAATACTTATACATATCTGTTCGAGATACATACATTTACATTCGCGGTGTCTAAATGTATCAACACATCGACGTCGTTAGACGTGAATCGACGTTTTGTGTGTTTCGAGCGTAGCCAACAGCATGCGTGAAACGATGTTTTTTTATTTTTTCAAGCGTAGCAAACAGCACGCGTGAAACGAGATTTTCAAGCATTTTCCATTTACGTATTTAACTTGCAAAATTGTACGCCAGTTATATGCACATATACGTCAAAGCTTACGTTAAAGAGGCTTTGTCTCTTTAAAGTTAAAGAGGAGAAAACCGATCGGCAAATATTTCTTTTTTCGACATGAACTCTTCGTTTCTCGATTGGATGTCGTTAAACGCGCGACACTGGCTTAACGTAATTCATTGTTTCATTGTGTTCAAGTACGATAAGATAAAGCTGCGATCAACTTTCAATGAATATGGAAAATGACGCCTCATTGTTTACTTCAGCGTGATTATATATCTGAAAATCAATCTTACAACGATTCGTTGGACGTCTTTTAAAATAGATCGATAGATCAAACAGATACAAATTAATCAAACGCGAAATCTTGCAGGCATTCCTGTATTAAAACATGTAGTATATTATTTTCATTTAACCGCTAAACCGGTTTTGCGTGTTCCTGTCCTTGCACAAGGATCTACCATCTGGTTACTTGACGAAAATGTGTTAACATTATTTGCATACAATGTAACATTATAACATTGCCTTGAAACGAGGAAGAAACGTGTCGAAACAGCGATAATTCTCGATAGAATTCCTGGAAAATTATTATCGAAATTTTAACAGCAGAATGTTTGCGTTTACGTTACGCGAGTTATATCATTTTTTCATTCTACGTATATGTACGATAGTACTTTCTTGCGATATGACTGAATCAGGTACAGAAGGAAGTCAAAAGTAGCGAAAGAAAGTTTACGGAAAATAAAGAAATCCGGACATGGTCTAATTGACTGATTAACGATGTTTCCAGATACAACAAACCGTAATGCGAAATAAATGAAACGTGCTCTAAAGCAAACTATCGCGACTAACTTTCACAAAGTCTTGTAAATAATAATTAATAAAAAAACTAGAATTTTCTTCCCACTAGAATGGAACAGCAAATAGAAATTCTGATCGTAATAGATTTCAAAAATATTTCTTCAAGTATACCAATTAATTATTTATTCTATCTGTTATTACGTTACGAAACAAACAACTGATCGCGAGATAGATAAATAAAATAAAATATATCATTCGTAGAAAGAGAAAAGATTCCTCGATGCGTTATATAAATTTCATATTTTCAACTATACGTTTCTATACGATAAAAATGCTAATTATCGTTATATCACAGTAATACGAAGAGTCGCTAGTTCGTAGAATTTAATAAGGAAAAATTGAAATTTTATACTTTGCAATTATAATATCGTAACGTCAGTTATATCAGATGCAACCATGAAACATAATATGTTGGAATTCCTGTTAGAAATTTGGCAGATCTTGCACAATCAATTTCCTGGAACCGCAATATCGTCGAAACTGTTCGAAACACATGCACGCGTTTGGCTTCCGTTTCTTTCACGGCCGGATTTTAAAGCGTTTTGAAAGTAAATTCTTCGGTTGTACCACAACACCGCGTACTTACCGTGTTTCATTTAGGCTAAGTATCTCTCTGTCCAGTTCTCCGTGCCATTCTGCATTAAAATATCTCGGGTAAATAACCTGTCTCTGGTGAAAATAACTACGTACGCGCAGCACACCCCGAACCGGCGTCAAAGTGGCCGAATATTTATTAATCGACCATCTACAAGATATCATCGCGGATATATCGGTCGACTAATTAAAATATTTGCAACTGCTATTTATTTCATAGTCGTTGAACGAACGATCAGAGTATAGTGATTGTAACGCGTACTTGGGTTCTTGCGCGCCATCGAACTAATATTATTGGTGAAATTTTGCAAATTACCAATCACGAATTATTGGTTTTAATAAATTTTTTTGTATAACCATAGCAAGTTCGATAATAGGTAAATTGGATGAAATTTGATTTTTTATTTTTTTATTACTTTGACAAATCATAAATCATACGTATATCATTGTTGTATCGTAAAACGATGTAAAGCAAAGATATAAAAGAGAATTTTGTAACTTACGACCTTGTAGTTTGTCAATTCTAACTAATATTGTTAATTGGTAATTATCGCGCAATGGTGCACTAGTATCGCCTTGAAATTGCAAGTTACTTTGAAAATATATCGGAGCTATAGATGACTTTTTAGCAACGCAACATGAAATTCTAAATTAGTAGAATGTCTAACGATAATATAAAAATGAAATTTGTTTGAAAGAAAAATACAGATACAATGAAAAGTAGAAATGTTCATACAAAATATACGATACTTTTTCATTTCTCCAGGAACTCAAATATTCTGAGGTTCGATTGCAATTTGAAGAGAAAAATAGATCAACTATCCGTTTAATTTGTACCGTTCGACAAATTCCTATATCGCGACATTTATAAAAATATTTCAATCGATAAAATTTCCAAACATTATTTTTCTTCGGTATCGAGTTTCTTAACATAAACTTTGTGATATCTCAGGCTGTTAAAATCGAATTAATATTTAATTAAAGCTCAAGAACCTAACATAATATTTGCATACTAATTAACGATGAACTAGAAATTCACGAATGTGACTACTTTACTTTTATTTAGTAGAAAGTACAAAATTCATTCAGTGAAATTTAAATGCTTAATATCGTAAGTTAGACGCCAGAGACGTAAATTATAACAAATTATATACACGGAGATAGAAAAAATTAATTCACAAAATTACAGCTCCGTACGATTACTGCGCTCTTTTTTCTTTTTCTTTTCTTATTTGCACGAATATATTACTTCCGCTCCGGGAGTATGCGAGTAGTAAGGTTTTCTGGATTTTATAAACTTTTCATATTTAACGTAGTAGAAACACACGAGCGTATAATTTATTTTGCTCATTCTACAACGCCAGACGATTCAACGGGGGAAAGAATGGTATTCTTTTGGAACCGTTAGATCGATCGAAGCGAAATTGAAATACCGAAGGTATAGTACTATGAGTAACTATCACGAAGGCGGTAATTTATGCTAAGCAGAACGGTTTCGACATTAATCAGAGCGTTACTAGTTAACCGAGTTTTTCTTTGTCTTCTTCCCTTCCTTTATTTTATCGTCTCCTCTTCTCTTTCTTTCATCTTCTAGCTTTCGCTTTAGCTTCTTTGATCGTGTATAAATTTGAGTTTACGATAAAACTGGACATTTCTCAAAATAGAAGAAACGCGATGTTATTGCCAGCTCTCTTAGCGATTACTATCATTTTTATTTTATTTCTCTTGTATCGCGATCATTGATCATTACTTTTACTTTATTGCAATGCGTGGTCTTTGCACGTGAACATTTCTGCGTTTCGTACGAAACTACAGATTCAGATAGAGTTTTCAAAATTACGATGAAAACGCGAGATACGAAAGAAATAACAATAGACTCGTCAGTTAATGTAACATAAGGGAAAAAACTGTACGATCGACGTAAGTTTTAATATTCCGCTTCAGAATGTACGTCGATGCTGTCGATATGGAACCGATAGCACGGAAAAGTCGAATTCGTTAGCCTATGAAGACCATTTTGACTTTGCTTTGATTCAACCGGTTGATACAACTCTTTGTATGTACATGTAAAAGTCCAATGACGTGAAATTGAAGGCGATATCGGAGACCAAAGTATTCTCCTTCCATTTTCTATTTTTATCCCAATTTTTGAACAAACCTTTAAGAGATCCACTCTTACGTAAGGTATTTTGCTCGATTACACCCACGGAGCATGACAACGTCTGGCTGTTAAACCTCGCAATGGTTTAGCGATGGTTTAGCATTAACGATCGCTTTGAAAATTTAATTTAAAATTGTACGTTCGTCGTTATTTCTTGCGCTCATCCGACTTTATGTAAATTCTTGTATCAAGCAAATTGGAGAAATTGATTAATATAAGAATTTACAGATTTCGGGAAATATGGGAACGCATTTAATAGAAAAGAAGGCAAGAGAACGCGTAAATATCGCAAGCTTCTTTTCTTTTTTCCTTTTTATAAATTAGCAGAAATTCGTATGGTTTTTAAACATTTAAAATCGTCAAAGTCCAGCTTGGTACAGAAACTGTACGCGGGCGAGACTCGTCATTTCCACTTAAAGGGTTAATATCGAAAATTCGTCCGTCGGAGTGGCGAAAAATTACTACAGAGACCAGTCAGGCTTTTCTCTAGTTTTAACGGCCGCCAGCTTTTCTAGAGATGCACGATATGCTAATGGACGTCGTAAAACGAAACGCGCTTTTGTTGCTCGCCGGATATCCTCTAGAGTCGAAACTTTCTGGCAACAGCACCGGTGGTTTCAGCGGCAGTCTGCGCCAGAAAGGGCATTGGCAGCCCCAAGTTTCGACAGTTTGGGGTGGGAATGACTTTCAAACCTGTACTACCATCGAGAAAATCGATCGAGTACGCCGCGAGCATTAATCGCTAATTATTCGCTATTCTCGGACGCGCTCGCTGATTTTTCATTCCGATTGTTCCAGCGATTGCGTGGACGTCGCAATTACCGCGTTAAAACGATATCCCCTGGGCAATTTAATCAAAACATACGTATATACTATATATAGGTATATATTTATTTATTTTTCTCGACTACGCAGCCCGGAGAAAGGACTTTGCTTACATATTTCCAACTCCCACTCGTTTCCATACAACACTCAGGGCACCCAATTTTATCCGAAGATCCACGTCCAACCTCGTTCCCAAACGCGTCTAAGCTTGTACTATACAGAGTGTACCGAAAATCGTAAAAATGAGACGAAGAGGAAGAATAACACTTTTTCGTTCGAGGTATTCGTTTTCGAAAAAAAAAAAAAAAAAATAAATGACGCGCACCAACTGCAAGTTTCGAGATATAGAACTTCCGTTTCTGCTTATCTTTCGTATTATTTGTCAACAGTAACCAATCTCATCAGGCCTGGTCAAACAATCGGTTTCAAAGTTTAATTGAAAATTATACATTCGTTGTTGTTTCTCTCGTTCGTCTGATTTTATGCAAATTCTTATATCATCCGATTTTTCAATTTAATTATTTATATAATTATTTAATTATATTAATTATACAATTCAATTTTTGTCGATGTAAGAATTTACATAAAATTGGACGAGCAAAAGAAATAACGAACGTATAGTCTCGAATTAAATTTTGAAACCGGAAGTTTGACCAGGCCTCGTAAGTTTAGTGTCAAATCCGAAAGTGGACCTTCAGTTTCATACTGTTTTTTTTTCTGAAAACGAAGCCTTAAATGAAACAATATTACTTCCTTTCGACTTATTTTTCCACGTAGAATCACTACTCGGAGTGTCGTGTCACGACTGTGGAAACACCCCGTGTGAAGATTAGTTGGAAAAAGGGATGGAAAAACTGCGATAGTCGGGCATCAAATCAAAAGAATTTTAAATTGAAAAATTATTCAAGATTTCGTGGATTTTTGTATAACACGTGGTGTTTTTAATTCAAAAAAGGAGTGTAGGTACTTTTTCTACAAATAAAACTAACAATCAAAGAAGATGAAAAACTATGTAGGAAGTTACAAGTTAACAAATTATTCGAGATTTGTAGGATTTTATGTATCTTCGAGGTATCCTCAATTTTGATCGTATCTTGTGGAAGAGGATGATACCTTTCCTTAATAAGCGAAACTTAGCAGAAAGTCGGATATGAAAAGCTATGAATTTGCATAAAGTTGCTGCACGGTAATACATTTTGTTTATCGCTGTACGGATATTCGCGCACAATTTAGATCGGCGTTTAATTGCCCACGAGACGCGCAATAATAGCGAAACAGCCGATTTGATAATCGTGAAATACGAAATTGAGGGACAGAATGGAGTCAGCGATTTACGAATTCCTGCGGATCGATTTCAATACAAATAGGGGTTATTGACTTACGGCGCGTTTAACACGGCGCGAGGGTATCCAGTCTCGACAGGAAGCGAAAATTGAGACGACATAAATTCACGAACTTGGCAGGAAAGTGACGGGCCAGGGGAGAGAATCGTCGGCGTAGGGTCGAAAGGAGAATTGCTAGAGCAGATGCCAAACGTAACGTAGTCGAGGGTCGAAAGAACAGAAGAGTATTGATCGTTTGCTCCATTGCCAACCACGTACTTCCCATACCAACGAAAACCTGAATTTTAGTATTTCAAAACTATCTCTTCGACTCGTTATTCATAGCCACGTGAACAATCGTGACAAGCTATCAGCGACTAGGTTGAGATCGCGAGTCGATATTTACGATTTTTCGATAGAAATGTTAGCAACGATAGCGTTTGGCTAAAGTTTGCTAAGTTATCTTCTACAAACAGGTCATACTACGCTACGAAGTCGATCACGGGAATTTTATCTACGAAATGAAACAAGACGCGGTTCCTCTGAAATTTGGAACGGTTTCAGTCGTCCTTTTATTTCATATATTTTCCAATTTGTCGAGGAAATATATATCTTTGGATTTTGTAATCTTTGGTGAACAAACGAGGGGAAAAGTGGCTCGTAAAAGTATTTCGACGCTTATAGATTCCTTTCGTGCATACTATAAAAAAACATTTGAAAATGCATTAACATTGTAACGAGACACGACTATCGTATGATCGTATTGGTAACATTTGCAGCTATTCTGAAAATATACAGGGTGGTTGGTAACTGGTGGTACAAGCGGAAAGGGGGTGATTCTAAGCGAAAAAATAAGTCGAAAATATAGAATAACAAATTTTTCGTTCGAGGCTTTGTTTTCGAGAAAATCGACTTTGAATTTTAGCTCGGTGCGCGTGCACTTTATCGCGTCTCGTTATAACGGATCTCACTGTAGATCGTTGCCTCGATGGAAAAATTAAAAAAAAAATTTTTTATTCTATATTTTCGACTTCTTTTTTCGCGCAGAATCACCCCCTTTTCGCTTGTACCGCCAGTTACCAACCACCCTGTATACAAAAGTTACAAGACATTTACCGCAAACATAAAGCTGATAAAAAATAAAGATAATACCGTATGAATAGCTATCTTAAACATATATTACGATAACCATGAAAAATGACTCCACAATTGACTGTTTAAATATTTTTGCAATCTCCATCTACGAAATAACTATTTGTGCTAAACGTCTCGTATGTACATTTTCAGACATATTACTTTATCGATATAATCATAGTACAGCCCTGCCGAGCTTAATCAAGTTATTACTGTTACGTATAGATATATACCGAACGTAAAGCTATATATATAGCTATATATATATACATACTTGTGCTACCTAACAGTAATGATTTGATTTAAACGAAAGTACAGTACATATATATATATTTTCAGTTTCAATGCAAATGTAGCTTTCTTATTTAATATATTAATATATATATTAAATATAATAATTAATAAATATAAAATTAAATTAATTTAATTAAATATAAAATTAAATAAGAAAGAATTAAAAAAGAACTGAAGATACAACGATCTATATCTCAGTCTGTTTCGGTACGTGAAATCAACGGCTGATTGTTCAATACTAAAATTCATTCCCCTGAAAATCACCTTTCGACCAGATAAGAAGCCTACTCGAATTAACACGACGGGATAGTCAGTCTAGTATCCTCTCCGGTAGCTAAAGAAAATACTTGACGCGAAGCTTCTTCAAGCGTTTGAATACTTTCGCGAGCCATCGTACGTAGACTTAGACGCAATCGAGCCAGACCCACCCACTGTTCTCGTCTCCGAGACGGCTCTACGCCACAGATTTGACAACTAATTTCTTCCACTTTGCCCGGTGGTTTTCGCTCTTTTCGTTTGCCCGCCACTCCCACCCTTCCCACCGGTTTAGCGCAATATCCCGTGATATCGAACGAAACTCCGTGCTCCGTAGTGCGTATGCGCAGCTCGCGACATCGAAAAGAGTCCGCCGGCGATGTGCCGGCTAGCGAAGCTCATTCCAGAGATCGCCGAGCGCCGGTCCACTCGGCGATCATCATCGGGGGCGGTGTACCTGTCTACAGCGACGAATTTTCCTACCGTCACGTGCTGTTCTCCACACATACGCACACGGTTCTCCGCCGATTTCCCGCCAAATGACGACGGTATCGAGTGTGCACCGGGAACGCACGCCGAGGACACCGCATTGCGCAAACGACAGTGGCGATTTAATGAATTATTTAAATCTGTGACCGGACTGTGTGTTCGTGACGCGGGCCCATGTTTCGTGTTCGTCCGACGACAGCCTTCTTCGTGACACCGATAACTTGTGATGGATCTACCGCCCCTTCCTGTTGCCCACCACCTCCCACTCACCCTTCTTATTTCGATCTGTGTTCCACATTCGCTGGCTCGACCGGCTTTTGTCCAACGGATAAGAAGTAGATAAAACGGAGATCGTTTACGTAGCTCGATAAAATGTTGTTGATCGCTCGGGTTTCTTTCTCTTCCTTCTCTTCTTTTTTTTTTTTTTTTTTTTTAATTTCTTACGTGGTTATAGGGTAAACGCGCAATCGCGTTTGCGACGAGGCTAAACGAGATAACGTTTTCCATGTAACATGTAATACGTAAACGCGAATCGTATGCGGAATAAGGAGCCACAGTTTTCTGTACTTTTTTCTATAAGTCTGTTTCTCAGTTAGACGATCCAGAACTGCCGAAGGTATGTTGTACGTACGATACGACGCTTTGTTGCTCTTCGTTCGTTTATATTCTTTCAGCTTTGTAGTAATCGGTACGTAATTATCGTATCGGGGATCTTTAACAAAGGGATAAGATCGCGAGTTAATTAAGGAGGATCATTAAATGGTCGATTTATTATATTCGACCGTGTTTTATATTATTCGCGGGAATTAACGTCAGAAATTGTTCGTATATTACGATTTGTTTTCGCTCGTTATCGTATATCGATTGCTTATGCGTCAAACGAGACAGATTAAAAGAAATTGCTGTTTCCATCAGTTAATATACGAGGCAGATACTCAAATGACCGTAGATCGTTGCTTATCAAGAAACATCGATATATTTCTATGTTAATAATTAAGACAAACGTTAATTAAAATCAACACGATCGATACAACTTAAGCGAACTTGTTTCTAGCGCTTGACGCTTCTATACGTTTGAACCTTATTAATAAATTAATATATAATTATACGGATAATTGAAACGGATTTTACAATATGAAAAATTATCTCCGTCAGGTGTAAATCGAACAAGATTTTCCTTTACTAAAACATAGTCCATGGAATATCGTTGAAATCAACCAATAACGGCGTGTTTGTTAAATTCGTTGATTCAAAGTTATCCGGTTATCGACATTAATCGCTTAACGTTATCGCTTGCGGAGGATAGAAAGTCGTTTAGCCTGCGACTAAAGTAACAAGAAGAAGCATTTAAAATTAGCGTTAACAACGTCAGTTACGTTTACGTAGCAAATAGTAACCAAGGACAGGTCAGAGGATGCTCCGGCGGTGGAAGGTTTTTCCCCAACGTTCATAACGCTCTTAGAACCTGTATCCTCCATCGATTAATTCGAATCTCTGAAATAAATGAACATTATATTTCTCTACGATGACACTTTCGAAGAAAAGTTGAAACTCCGAAGGCAACGACGATTCATTGAAATTACGGTAACTTCGTATTTGTAAAATTATTCACGGAAATGAAAAGATTCTCGCGTGGGTCCGACGACGAGATAATAACCGTGTTTTAATTAAAGCGCGAATACGCGAGGAAATACGTTCTGTCGTTGCAAATGCGCTACGTTGCATGGAATTCTTTCGAAAGACACTCGCTTTCTCGTTCGTTGCGATCTATGGAGCAGTTAAGCGCGCAGACCTCTGGAAAAATCTCAATGAACAAGTAACTGTGCTCAATTAAGAAAGTTCGTGGCAGAAAGAAAGAGATACGTGGCAGTTCGGTATCTTCGTTCGAAGGCGTTCAAAGAATAATTTTGACCCACGAAATTTCTACGTATCGTGGATACCGTGTTTCCACGTTCTAAAAGTTACTGCTTCGCGATACGTCATGTACAGCGATGTAGTAGTAGTAGTAGTTTGAAAATCAATGACCTCTATATGGACTAATCGAATGGCTGTTTCAAAGGAAATAGATGTTTTCATGTTGCCATTCGACGTCCAATATGTCGTGGAAAAGAGCATGAAAAGAGAACGAAATCGAGGGATATCGTTCGAGAGTGAATTTTACAAAAGAAAATTATAGATGAGATTTATCGAGGCGAAGGCAAAGTTTAATGTTCGTCGATGGCATCAATTTTAATTAATTTCGTGGAAGAAGATTATACGAAAGATTTCTAGACGCCAGAGTAAAATCGAATCTCTTCGGATGAGATTTTTAATTCATTTTCTTTTCCGCAAACCTGTACATTTGTATATCGATCGATACGTTCGCTGATAGCTTGGTATTTCGCGTAATAAACGAACGATAGTTCTGTTTCGTCTTATCGTTCTGCGGATCGAAGATAATTAACTTTTTCAATAGTTTCTAATGACAGGGGTCTCGCGTCTAAAAGTATGTAAATAAGGCTGCAAGCTCTGAGAACAAACGTCAAGGAAAATCTCGAATTCAGCATCTCGTAAAAAGCACAGAACACGATTAAAATCTGTTAGGCAGTTACGAGAAAAATGCTATTCGCGAGGAAAACTCCGCTGCGATTCGACCACATAGATTTGGCGACCTAAAGAAATTTCTTATTACACCGCAATATGACACGTGGCAACACACGCCGCTATTGGTATAATTAACAGTTTAGTCCACGTTATACATCGTAGTCACGCAATTTTACCTACAAAAATTCAAAACACAGGCAAAGGTTACCCGTGAAAGGTCAGTTCAATGAATTCTTAAATGGCAGTAGGCTACAGTTATTCGGTCAAGCGTATCGTTACGTATAGATTCGTTAATTTTAATAACATTACTTGTATTATAGTTTGAAATACTGGCAGAGAAAATTAATGGATGCTAATTCTTCCTTCCGAATTTTTCTTCTATCTTCCTTGTAAAATGCTCGAATATCTGGAAAAATACGGATAATACGAAAGAAAACGTTTCAACCAGAAATTGTACGCTATCGAAGGATACACACTGCGTTTTTATATATTTCATCTTAAGATGACCTTGAAACATCCTACGAAGGCGGCATTAAAATTCTTATATGGATAACTCGGGAAAAAGCAACGAATGATGCGAAAAGAATGACGTCAGAGACTTTGTCTTCCTTTTAAAATGCGTAAAATGTCACAAGCGCGTTTAAGAAGATCTTAGAAATTGCTGCAAAATCTAAACGATTCTTTGAAAAGCTCATCGGCTTAAATAAAACACAGTTTATCCCTGCGGCGATTAACAACTCGGTGAATTTTTCACGATCCTTTAACGACGAATGGTCTTCCTCGTTTCGCTGCTGGCGTGGTAGTTGCAAATGTTTTCGTATATTTTCTCCACAATTCCGTCAGTGTCACCCACGATGTTTAAGAAGCTCCGTATCGAACCGATGGGAAACAAATAACCGACTGATATTCGCGTCGTTGAAATATCATAACTCGGATATCGTGTGGGTTACGAATTACCAGTGTCGTTAACTGTATACACGTCAATCCAAAACAAATTTCCATTTACTATAGAAACTGTAAATTTTAGTGAAAAGTGATATAAATGACATTTAGTGATACGTTTCCTTTATACTTCCAATAAACCAGTTTCAAATCGTTCGATTATTCTCTTTCGTGTTTATACTCGGTACAACGTATCGCTTTTTATAAATTGAGTTATTTTCTCCGATTGTGTACCTTACTACGTATATAGTCTATTTCCCCAGATCGTTTCGCGTACTTTACTTTATCATTCTCTGGCAATTTTTACATTTTTAATAACGGTACCCTCGCTTTTTCAACGACGAATCGTAAATTTTTCTTTTTTGTCCAATAGAAACGTGACTCTTGCTCGGTTTGATTTACCTTTTTCGTGAAATTTATAACGCAAGTTATTCGCCCTGCGTATACTCGTCGTCGCTTGATTTTAACTACATCCTAGAGAATAACAAGTTCGACGATAAAACGAGTAAAGTCGAAGCGAATTCTGCGAATTACGAGCCAAGCGATTTGATGTAAAATTACAAAGTCGTAGAAATCTCGTACGAAGGAAGAACGACTTGTAATTCGCCTGGATTAAATTCCGTTTAAATTAAAGCCCGCTAGATTCCTAAAGCCTATGAAGCGTTCGCCGATCCGTCCCGAGGTGCCGTCTCGAGAAAATAATAAAAAATAATTAGAAAACCGAGATCGATGGGAAACGAGGATTCTAACGGTGGCTCGAAGTTGATTGTCGAGTGCAATGGCATCGTCGACGTCGGAATCATCGAAAGGTGCGAAGAAACGAACGGTTTTAACCGGAAGGCCTCGAGTCGCGAGTGCAAGTGCGAACGTTGAGGACGAGAATGGACTCGCGTCGAGTCGAAACGGCGAGGATGGTCGCGATTCTGGCTTGTCGTCCGAGTGTTCGACGCCGACCGTAGGATCGCCGGTGTCAAGGCAACGAAGAGCTACGAGCAATCCTATTAACATTGCCGCCTCTTTGCTGAAACCACGTGCTACGAGCCAAATTGGAAGGTAGCTTCGTTTCTCAGAACGTTGGTCGATTGTTCGTTCGTACGGAGGTTTTCGCGGTCGACTAGCAGTAAATACGATCAACCTTTTTGATTGAAATTGAACATAGTTTGATACACACGTCTTTACGAACCGATCGGTTCTCCGCGAATCGATACGACCATTCGCAAAGCGAAGGAGTTCGTTTGTCCTTGGAAATAACGCTACGAGCGAGAGTTACGTTCGCGAGAAAGAATATGCAAAATAAATAAGATCGATAGCGAACGATAAGAAAAGTTTTTTAATGGCCAAAGATTCGCGTGTTTGAGAGATAACGCACGAGGAAATGTTCGATTTAAGAGGGGGAATTCTTCGAGGATAATTATCTCTTTTTCGAGATATTCGTTGGAAATGACGCATGCTTTGGATCGTTCGTTAAAAGTATAAGCCAAAAGTATGGTCGGTTTCGATCGAACATCGTACCGTGTAAGAAAATCTGTGAAATGCGTTACTTCGAAATTATAACGTTCTTGTACGCGTGTTTGTTCCAGGACCGACTGCGACAAGACGACAAAGGTTTGGCGAAATAAATCCGTCACCGATTCACCACGTTCCATAGATAGTACACGTAATCGTCAATTCTCCAGTCCTTTAAGAATATCGAGAAACGTAAGTCGCTCTTCACACGATCTGTCTTTTTATTATCTGTCGCTGTTTCTTTATTTTTCTTACCACGTTATAATCGTCGTTCAAAAGATGTTCGACCGACTATTGTTAAATATTTGGACACCACGGTGTTCGAAAGATTATTCATCTGTTATGGACTGGTATTTTCGAATCGAATTAACTGTTTGTCAAATATATCAGAAGATTTGTCACGGCTAATAGAAGCGTACGTTTTATTTATTCGCAATTCTTTGCGCGATAAATGATAAAATAAATAACGAAGTCTACACAGGTAATATTCAAATTTTATATTATTCTTAATGTCTCGAGTAGACGCGTATTATATTTTACATAAAACTCAACTTGTCGTTCTGCTCGAACTAAATGGCACAAAATTTATTACAATTGGATCGAATCGATTCGAATATAATCGCGATATTAAATCCAGTGGTGTATAAATATTTTTTATATTTTTCATATTATACAAACACACCCTACGAACACATACTGTGTATAGATGGAGAATAAATAAATAAGTAGATAATAAATAATAGACAAATAAATAGCTTTTCGTAGACACTGTACGTATAATAAACCTGTGTGATATCTCGTTTCAGATCCAATCACCGAGTCTCGACTCCGGAGATGAAGGGAGTCTGCGAGTTGATCGCGATACCTATCAACACATGTTTCAAGACATTGGTTCAATAAAAACAATGCTTCTGAAATTAAAACGGGTACTTCAGGAGGTATATTGAATAAACATATTGAATTCAAGCGATCGACGATAAAACGCTTTCTTTTTTTTTGCATTTTTAAGTCGTACACACATACGTATATCGATGTGCTTTTGTATTAACACGCATTTTTTTATGTTTTCCATTATACTCATCAACCATGATTTTACCTTCAAGTCAGAAGAGAACGGTTTGACGAGGGTACGTTGTTTTCTTTATTGCACATATTATTTTAAATGTTACTTTTGCTCTTATATCGAGTTTCTACTATCGTGTTATTCCTTTTTTACTACTGTTATAATCTTTCTTTATTTTTCTTTTTTTTTTTTGTTATATAATTTTACTTATCGCAATCGTATTGTTTCATCGTTGTATTTATCGTTGTTATAATTTTTGTCCAATTGTAAGATGCTAAATAGCCGTACAATGCTTTGCGTTATGTTTACAGGCAGAAACTCTCAACCCATTCGATAATGCTATGAAGGTCAGTTTTATTTTCAATAAATATCTGTTTACGTTTATTCGAAATCTCTTTTTTAGCAAATTTTTAGCCAATTTGCAAATTTAATATCGAATATGGAAAATATGCATTTACGAAAAATATCGATATCCGAGATATTGAGAGCAATAGCGCGTCAGTCAGAGTCGATATTCCAGTTAGCTGGGCAAATCGATTAATTCGTTTTCTAAGGTATACACGCGCGAGTAAGAATTCCTTCATTTTTGTACGATTATTGCTTTAACACGCCTCGTATGGTACAAATTAATGCCACGAACCGACATTCAGAAACAAAGACACGCGTGTACAGCGTGGTCCGACTTTCTCTCTCAATATCTCGTTCGAAGGCTTCAAAGATACAGAGAGCAACTCCTGGAAACCGCAGAAAAGGAGCAACGATACTCCTAAAGAATCCGCTGAATCTAAAATCCTCTAAATTTCGTTGCTAGCTTCTTCGGCATTGACGTTTTAAAATTCGAAAGTACGAAAAGTAGAACGTTTGATCGCAGTAATTCACCTTCGGTGTATTTCCCAAAAAAAAAAAATAATAATCTGAAAGGAAGCTGGAAACAATCGTAAGTTGCATGGAAAAATAATTTCCACTCTGTATCTTTGGCTTGAAAACGTCGCAACGCTAAACTAGAATCTTCAGCGGCTAGGAATATCACGTTGTCGTCGTTATAAAGTGATGCAATGTATGCAAATTTGACAAATTTCAGAATGGTCTCTTCTACAACCTGAACGAAGTTGGTACCGCGGATGTGAGTACCTCTCCGGGTAGTGGTGGTAGCAGTATCGCGGATGAATTGGCCGATTTACGTAGGCAGGTTGTCTTTCTGCAAGGCCAAGTAGAGGATAGAGATCGAACGATACAAGTGCTACAGGTAAAAAGTCAAAAAAAAAAAAAATGAAAAATAATATAAAGCAGATTTTCTAATTTATAGAATGATTGTTTGTAAAGGAGTAATATCTTTGTATCGAAACGTCTATGTCTGTACAAACTTGTAGGAACCTTGTAATAAAGCTTCGTAATTCGACTTGCAATTCTTCGCCAAAAAGTTGCCTAAGTTTGTATAAAAATGTTGACGAAACTTTGAATTTTTTAGTTCCAAATATCGAAACTTCAAGGGCCTAATGGCGATGGTCAAACATGCGCTTTAACCAGTAATCACAAAAATCTTTCTTCCCCGAATACGTGCAACGCAGCGACGCAAACAGAGAAGGTACGTTTAAAATTCACTGTTCCCCATAGCATTACATCTTTAACACGAAGATTTAGAGCGAAGACGTTAACCGTCTGGCAATCTGCATCTCACCGATGTTCATTTTTGTTCTAGAGATATTTGGTCGAAGTATTTCGATGATCACAGAACAAGTATTAGCTTTTGCTTTATGTGTCAAAAGCACACATAGGAACGTTGAAATGCGGTTTCTTTTCGAGGATAGTAAACCAACCATTGACACAACAGTCTTTATTGTGCACTTTTTGCTGGACGTTTTACGATGTTGATATCTTACGTATATTTATATAGTTCACGTTAGTTATGAATTGTTTGGTTTTTGTAAATAAAAGTTCGGCATAATTGTTTTTAAGTTGCACACACTTCACTTGTCATTGCTAGCATCGTCCATCGAAAAACGCGCTATTTGTTTTATAAAACTCGAATCAGCCAACTTCTAGCAGATTCTGATTACGCGTTTCAACGTCGTTATTTTACTTGTATCGATGCCGGGTTAGAAATGATTCAATTGAAACGTGGAAATATCGAATTTTCTATGCAACGTACGTTCAAATTTTATATTTTATTCGTGTAAGGCTGTCAGTGTCTCCCGAGAATCGTTTCCTCCGTTTCTCGAAAATTACAGATTTTTCATCGAAGTTATGATTAAGATATGTTTAGAATTATTCCAGATGATATACTGTACATACCTAAGATGTCTCACATATTATAATCAAAAACGATTGAAATGCCAATATATTGGGTTTGGCAACTAAGTGATTGCAGATTTTGTCAATACCACCTAATGAAAAAATTCGCAATCGCTTAGTTGCCAACTCAATAATAGAAATATCGTTTCGACCTTACGACATCATTCATCTAACATAATCGTTATTCATACTACATGCGTTTAATCCTTTCATTCTCAAATTGATCGTATCTTTCGCTTGTATTAAGCGACGCGACAAATAATCGGGTGGCAATTGTTTACAAAGGAAGATCACATATGGGAGAAATAAAATAAGCGCGTTTTTATGTATTTTCTGATTGCTGTTACACGATGACGAAGAAATATGTATTTCGATGGAATCTAATGTATTAGATAAAAAATGGTAAAATTTATACCCGGTAAATTTATAGCTTAAAAGTTTATACTGACGATAATTTTATTTCTTAATTCTAAATATACAGCCATACGTTAACCGTGAGAATGAAAGGATTAACGTGCTCACACGTACAAGTTTTCATTTTCAATTTACTACACCCATCCGTGTCAAATCCATGTATCCGTAAAATGAATAATTGAGTGTGTCCAAACAGTTTAAACCACACACATATATAGACGATATTACGTGTTTCTAAATAATATTATTATTTTATTATTACCTATCTCCCTGGACACGGCGGATTGGGCATTGCAGATATTATTGCTATTACTATAATTATAGTTTTTGCGGCAATTATTGATATTTATTTCTCACACGATACCGTTACATTACTATTTGTTATGTCGTTTGCCGATATATTATTTATTTATTTACTTATTTATTATGTGTCTAATTGTCGAAACAGACACGTCCAGTGTCAGCAGGATCATCACTCCTGCAAACACTCCCACAGGAAGATGTTATGGGACCTCTAGTTAGGTGAGAGTCTTTTTTTTCTCTTCATCTTCATTTCATCGTTAAAAGCGACTTGCCGGAAAAACCTTGGGAAACTTAATTTTCCAAATTGAACCATCTTAATGGAAAGTGTATCGATAGACGAACGACTGAGAGAAAGTTAAATGAAATAAAATGT
The DNA here is from genome assembly GCF_011952255.1 of Bombus vosnesenskii. Taxonomy (NCBI): domain Eukaryota; kingdom Metazoa; phylum Arthropoda; class Insecta; order Hymenoptera; family Apidae; genus Bombus; species Bombus vosnesenskii. Next base: position 364,111 of record NW_022882962.1, read on the forward strand.
AAAACGCAATTATAAGAGTCGTAATCGATATTTCTCACCGAAAGATAACATCACGGTACGTTTTAAGTTCCTACGGATTTTCCCCATGTCTTTTCCCCCCCATACAGAATACATAAATTAGGAGATTTAAGATAATAGTACGTTATCTCTTGTTAATCGTATAGATATCTCTATAAATTTGTTCCAAATCAGTCGTGTTAGATGGAAGACTAAAGTAGTAAAACCGTCCATTGACGAGAATTAATTACAAGTAGCTGTGTACACATGCATTGGCATCGAAACAATGTTTTAATGAACACAGACATATACAGGGTGTGTAAAAAGGGTTGCGGAAGAACTTTGACGACACGTAGTGCTCATCGAACTGAGCAAAAAGATATTCTCTGTGTTATTATCAGCCGTAGAGATTTTTATTCTTCTCTGTCTTTTTGTGTACAAAATTTCTGTATAACCAGCGAGAAGTCTGTCGGAAAGAACTTATTTCCACACCCATTAAAAAATCGTAATAAACGTGGGTTCGAAAATCATTTACCTTCACAGTTGCGCGTAAAAGTACTTGTTTGGTGCATAGGAGTACAGCGTATAGGGTAAACCAGTTGCTTCGTTGAACGAATCAATACTATGAATAGAGAAATCCTGCCAAGAGATAAAACGAACGCCGAGGATCGACGTGCTTGTGCTTCTATGAGAAAACGTGTCGAAATGATCGGAGAGCGTATTGAACATATGTCGTAGAGGTAATGTCTTACCGACAAAAAAGCTTCGTAACTGCGAAACAAATGCTTCTTCGACCCATGTTTATCAAGATCTTTTTGCTCGTTTCCACCGAGTACTGTATCTAAAAAGCTCGCAAAGTCTTTCCTCAACTTTTTTCGACAAAAATACAAACTGTATATGTATACAGATTGTATCGTACGGAATGTTGTTAGAAAGAAAGCAGAGTCATTAGATATTTTGGATGAAAAGATTCGTACATTATACATTCTTTTTCACACGAGACACGACGACGCGTGTAATACGATAAACGAAAGAAATTACGTTCTTATGAAACGCAACAACGATTATGGTACAACTAGGAACATAGCGATCGCAGGTAGAAAAATACGTCTAAAACACGAAATGAAATACTTTTGTACGAGACTTCATTTTCCAGAAGATTCGTTTTTAAACTTCTCATTTTGCTTATTTATATACAGGGTGGTTGGTAACTGGCGGTACAAGCGCAAAGGGGGTGATTCTAGGCGAAAAAAGAAGTCGAAAATATGGAATAAAAATTTTTCGTTTCAGGCTTTGTTTTCGAGAAAATCGACTTTGAATTTTCGCTCGGTACGCGTGCACTTCATCGCGTCTCGTTATAACGGATCTCACTGTAGATCGTTTTCTCGATGGACAAATTAAAAAAAAAAAAATTAAAAATAAATTTTATTCTATATTTTCGACTTATTTTTTCGCGTAGAATCACCCCCTTTCCGTTTGTACCACCAGTTACCAACCATCCTGTATATAAAGATAATAACTAATCCTATCTGTACCAAAAAAAGTACATTTATACATTTAAACATTATTTACAGTGAGAAATTAGACATACATATGTACGTAGATAAGTTTACAGCATATGCAAATATCATAAATACTTTTCACATGTGACGTCACGAAGTTTGTGATAAATAACATGTTGTTTTTGCTGCTCTGGTCATTACCCTTCTCCGATGATTCCATGTGAGACAGCTTCAGGATCGGGAAGGTAGAGTCGGTCAGTTTATGTGACTTAATATTGGGATATTTGCTACTCTCTGCATTAAACGCCCTTATATTCGTGCATCTTTTTTACATTAGGATCACTTGTTTGATCATTCAATTCTAACACTTCTCTCGTTCCTTTTGCATGCACAAGTGTGATAATAATCTTTTGCTTTTACTTTCGTTTCGTGCTACTTCTATTCGATTATGTATTTTGGATACCTACTACAAACGCAAACTAATATAAAACAACGTTCGACTGCGTTTGGTAACATTTTGTCTTGCGTCACAGGGTTTGTGACCGAATCTCCTTGCTATTATCGATGATGTATTTCGAAAAGATTCATTCAAGACCTGAAAGGCTCATCGATTAACGTTTATCTTGCAGATCATTGTAAAATTTATGTTTTAAAGTTCGGTTTTAATTTTATGGCGAACGACTCTATTGTAGTATTCGATCGTAAGTGGTACACGTATATTCTTCTGTCGATATCGATAGTCTAATCGATGAAAGTGTTTTATTTAGGTTAGAATAATTTTTTTTAATGAATATATCAGTGCAAGTTGAACGAATAAATAGAAATTAATATTGAAAAATAATGTTACATTTACTTGTGAATTTTTAGTAATAGATATCAGCAAAAAGTATATATTTCTTTTTTATAAAACAAGAAACAAAAATAATATGCATAAGTTTGCGCATGTAATGTATAACCTTCGTGCGTTTCATCGTTTAAGAAATGGAAGACAATAGTCTCTTGGATATTTCTTTAAATCAAAATAACGTTGATCTGTAAATTTTTACTTATATTAATAATTAAAAGGAACACATACTGATAATTTGATTCGATTGCAAGCCCTGTGTGAACGCAAAGTTCGAAGTACTTTAACTAACAAATTTTAATGTTTCAACAGTTCGAAATGCAACTTTAATGGTACATCGTATAAAATGTGTAATTTGCTTTCAGAGTATCTGTGTAATATTGTTCTAACATTCATGGCATACTAACTCTCCTAGCATGTAATACAAATAGATAAATATATATGATCAGTTGAAAATTATTCATTATTCATTTTCTTAAAATACTCTTTTGAGATTATAATAGATTTACAATTAATAATGTTTCATGCTGCGTTTGATAGCTGTGTGGGGTGAGTTTCATCTTCACATATAATTTCGAATCATTCTCTTTTAACACGTTTAACATTCGATCTATTCGTCGAATAAAAATTATCGAAGATGCAAATAAATATGGTTTTCAAAAGTTTACTTTTTGTAAAAAGAAAAAGTATAAAATTCGTTAGCAATTGTATCATGAGATGAAAAGACCAAATTGCTGCAAAAATTCGTATACGTTTCTGTTACAACGTTAAGATAATGCTATGAATAATAATTATGTATGAATCTGCTATTATGTATAAAAAGAATAACGAATTTTGTCTTTTTATATTTCTCTCACAAATCTGTTACTTGCAAGAGAAACACTGGTAGCCGCAACAAACATATGCCTTATACATATACGTATATACAGGTTATAAACGTATATGCACTCGTGCACGAAAAATATTACAATTGCATATGTGGTCATAGGAATTTTCTGCGTCAATCTGACAAATTAATATGAAAATATGTAAATATCGCTGAGATTGATCGTTTTACTTGCAGATGGAGTGATTCTGGGGATAGACAGCGTCCTCCATTGCTCGGAGAGCTTAACGGTAACAGAAGCCCACGTAAGTCGACCGATCGTATACCACGTACAATAAAATGTCGTCAAGAGGAAACTTCGCATCGTCAAAATGGGCATACGGATAAATTGCCGGCAGAAAGCCCTTCGAACAAGAAAACTATCAAACCGAAAGACACCAAGTCCACCGAATCGAACGACAAGGAACAACATGACATAAAAAGGGAAGAGAATCCCGTGAAATCGTGTATTCCGACGGCTAGAAAACCTGCGACATCGACGCTAATACCACGATCAGCGAGGACCTTAACTTCAACAGGCCGACCGCACAATACGTAACTACTTTATTTTAAAAAGGAATTTTAGTTCATATTCGCGTGATCGCGAAGATCTGCTCAGATAGCTTGATAATTTTATTTATAGCTAAATGAAATTATTGCCGCCGATTCGTAGCAGGCATGTTGCTACTATGTGATAACTATATGTAATCTAGGTGCATTTTCTTTTAGTTTCAGCATTGAAATTGATACTTCGTTATCATTTTGCAAAATTTTTTTTATTGTAGTTTCAGAATAACCAGAAAATTGTTAGCGTTCGTTACGCGTAAACTGCAAAAATAATGTACAAATTATATGTTGAGAGTTAAGGGCAATTCATAAGTTCCTATCATTTAAAGTTCACGTTTCATTTGATTTTCTCACATCGCATATAGAAACTATCACCATGGTTCATTCAACAAGATCATTGAGTTGTACACATTGTAAATTATTAATTACTTTCTATCTGACTAAGTTTAAAGATATACATTCATTATGTCGATGTATAGCTTTAACTTTCATTTAGAGAATACTTTGAGTAATGTTTGTGATATTGTAAAAAGTATCCGTTTATCTTGTTGCGTACACTCTTATGAGATCTCATGTGAGCATTAGTCACATTTTTATTGGATGCAAAAGTTATAGTACATATTTATTTATGTTTATAATAATTGACAATAGTTGTCTATGAAAGCTTTAATCGTTAAAGAAATATGTGAATTCTGCAGCTTTTATTTTTCATTTTGATATCTTAAAAATTAATACTACTAAAGTACACTTAAATGCAGCAAATACATACAAAACATATAATCTATGTCTTGTGAAATTATCGTAATTACACTATATGTATACTACATATGGTGTATGCTATAGCATTGTACAGTAATTTATTACATATGTGGTTATACTGCATGTATGTACATACAGTATATACTATAGTGCAATACTATTGCTATTACAGCATATGTTAATTACATTACAGTATAATATTGTAGTGTAATATTTTTAAAGTGTACATTATATTCTTTTACAACTATTGTACTTAGAGTAGAAACACAAGATAAAGGATTAATCATTGTAACAATTTATGTCTTATACAGACATAAAAGCTTTGATTTTAAATATAACAAACATTGATCTTGATTGCAAAATTTTTAACAAAAAAAAACAATCTTTTTACATTATTTTTTATTTGATGTACAAATATTTGATGTCAAATAATAGCCTTTAATCGACCCTGATATCAACAGTAAACCACCATTATCAAAATCAGGATAATTTTGTAGATTTTTTTTACGACTTATGTTACTTATAATTTATTCCATAGCTGTTTTGTAAGATTATATTTGGTGCTATTACATTTTTTTAATTTACAATTTAATTTAGATCTAATATTTAGAGTCTCCTGATTCATCGAACAAAAACATAAAGTGATTATAAAATCATTTTTTCATGTGATTAGTTAAGAAGAAAAAAGGAAGTTATGAAATGACAATGTAACTAATATAAATATAATAAATAAGACAATAAATATTGCTATAAATGATTGGTAAACATGTAACAATTTTATAGAGTTTGGTTCATAATAAATTAATCATATGATGATATGTATATTGTATTATTTCATTAAAAACAAAAAATTTACTTTCAAATTTATTTGACATCAGGAGATGCTAAATATCTCGTATATATATTGTACATTTTTTTATTTGTTCTTTAATTTGTAAAATGCTATAATAATAAAAAGAAATTAAGGGCATAAAACAATTTTTTATATGCAAACAATACTAAATTTAATATATGTTACCTTCATAATGAAAGACAAGAAAATATCAATATATATATATAAACATATTGCAGTAGACAGAATATTTTTAAAGCTACAGACTGACTACTACAAAATAATGTTACTTCTAAAATAATTACGGATGTTTTGATTATTTTAATTATTAATATGTTTCTGTTGGAATGATTGAACAAAACCTTTTATTGAGTATACTTGATCTAACAATAAAGATAACTTTATTAAAAATCATTTTTCTAAATTTAAAATGAAGTTATTTACTGATCTCTAAAGTAAAAGTTTTGTCAAGGGAAAGTACAAACTTTGTATTTTTTTATCGCTAACTGTCTTTCTCATCTTTAATATCTGTAATATTATTATTTATTGAAAAAATTTCGGTGTTTTATATTCTGTTTTGTATTATCAATCATTTATCAAATTTTCAGTTCTCTCTCTATTATTTAATATTCTATGTAACGATACAAATAAATTTATGTAGAATCTGAGAAACTTGTGTTTATACATTTCTACCCATTTTTGCTGGGACTTCGTTAACTTCCGTATAATTTTATTTCATAAATTAACATAAACATACAGCATAATTTTTTTTTAATTTAATATTACTTCAATGTACATATGCTTTTACTATATTAACCTATATATCTTCCAATTGAAAACATTCCTAAGATGATAACATTCCTAAAGTGATAACACCCATTTAATGTGGAAATGTGTTATACATATTTGCAATAGAGCTATCTACAGTGCATCTAGAAACAACTTTTTAGCAAGATGTATCTTTGTGCATTGAATTCAACAGAAATTTAACAATTTGTAATATTTTGAAATTATTACAAAATAAAAAGATTAGTTAATTAACAAATTATGAATGACTTGCAAATTTGTGTATAAACACAAGCTTTCTCCTTGCAATTCATTTGCAATGTTAAATCAATTTTAATTTCCTTCATTTTAATCAACTGTAATTATTGCTTTTCAAGAATATTAAAGTTTATAAAATTGATAAAAAGATTTTGCTATGATGTGAAATTCCTTTGTATTTAATAAACTAAATATGACTAGATTATAGCAGATTATCAAATAAACATAAATTTCTTTAAGCAATGATTTAAATATAACAAAATAATAAGTCACTATAAGTACTGCTATTCCTCAATTGGGGTAGTATTGTACTTAGAAATGTAAAATTTAATCATAAGCATCTTTGAATGTTTAATATTAAACATATGGCAGGCACAAATTAACCTTGTAAGATCTTTAATAAAGTGTAAGTAGTATCTGTCTTATTTAATATTTGCAAAGTAATATACATATATAAATAAAAAAGCTTTCACTTGTAATTAAATAGAAATACTGATAATTTGCCTGTAATAGATAAACCTTATTCTAATTTGTATATTATACTTATGTATAAATATATTTTCTCTGTGGCCCTAAATATGATAGGATAATAAATAAATAAAATTATGTTTAAATGCATTCTTAGTTTTTTATGTCCTATTTGTTTTGAAAAAAATTCGTTATTATCTAGAAGTGTATAAAATTTTACCCATATTACGAGAATATAATTATATTACGAAATTAAATATAATTAAATTTCAAAATGTACCTAGGACATATAATAACAAAAAATGTTCATAAAACATTAATAATAGCATAAAAACATTATTGTTCTAAATCTTTCAGTAATAAATATGCAAAGGTATAAACAAAAAACGTATAGAGTGTTTAAAATTTATTTTGTTCGTGTATCTCGTTATATTTCAAAGCATCACTTGCCAAGGAATTTTACAATGTTTATAACTTCATATACACCTTCTTTACCGCTCCGTATCCATAAATTTACCTTTAACACATTAATGGTTTCTTGACATGGATGTAATTTTCTAATAATAAACTATAAAAGAGAATGTCTTTACAGTAGATTTTTTTATACAAAATAGTGTCCTTGGCCATTTGTTAGTAGAACACAAGACAACTGGTGTTCAAAAATTATTGTGTCCTATTTCTTATGCATTCAGGTCATATTCATATAATGAGCAATGTGTGTTCAAAATGGGGGACATCATGAGCACTCATCTTTCTACCATATTAGATCATAATTAACATGAAAATTTTGGTAAAATTTATGTTAAAATAAATAATATTAATAAAAACCATTATATATATATATATATAATAATAATATTATATATATATATATAAAACTTGTAATGCAATTTTTTTACAACTGCTTTTTTAAATAAATTATTGTAGTTTATATATATGTATAATGATATGACCATTGCATACTACATTTTCTACAAATACTTTGGTGTTCAAATTACTCTTAGGTACCGTTTTTGTGAAAGTATTTACAGTAATTACAGTATAGAAAAGACAAAGTTTCACTCCATAAGCAATTTGAGAAAAATAATGCTAACGATATCCCATAAATTAATCATTAGTGTGTACCTTACAGTTGGTGTTATACATATTGCGTAAATGTTTTATTTTATCATACTATCTCCTGTGTACAAAGCAATAAATACACTTATAACATAATACAAATACATTGCCATTGTCAAACAAAATGATATCTACCTATATAAATATCATTAAATTATCCACATAAAGTCAATAAGGATTACAGGCGCTATAATCCATAAATGAAAGCAACTACACTAACAATAATATTAAACATAATTTACCAAAAAAAATTGCATTATAATAAATCTTTTCTGAATAAATCACAGTTTATCATGAAACAAAATAAAGAGAAAAAGGGTTACTAAGTTTTAAGAAATAGGTTGACAATTATGTAGATTTTACCCAATGGTAAAAATTTGGAGGTATATTAATTATTATACAACAATAATTTTCAATGTAAACTTATTCTGAAATCACAATATAGAGCTGTCTATCCAGTACCTGGCACTTTATGGCAAATCAAAGTTACATTAGTATTTCAAACGCTAAGAACTTTATCTGTTTGCATAAAATTCAACAAATTTATATGAAAAATTGCAGTTTAATCATTCGTTCTAATATTTGTATTATTTCATATCACTCATTTTTATATTACTTGAACGCGTAATCTTCCTTACTTCTAAAGTAATATCCACAGAAACAGGTTTACTACATATTGTCACTGAGTGAAAAAAGTTATAAAACAGAGTCTTCAAAGTCAGTTTTACTTTCATATGGGGTAAACTTGCCCCATTCACCTCCTGTGCTTTTTATCACTAAACACATTTTTAATTTCCTTGTTACTAATACAGTTAGAATTTGACAAAAGTGCGTTCACATCTTTTATGATAAATAAAGAAAGTAATCTTGTTTTATTTCTTTTCTTTGTCAGAATCTGTTATTTCTTTTTTAATTGAGACTTTATTGTCGCATTTCTTGTCTTTATCCGTTTCTGCGAATTCCTTTTTTATTGGAACTTTGTTATCACCCCATCTTGTGTCCGTTTTAAATTTAGTTTCAACCTCCGATCCATTAACCTCGCCAATTTTTTCATCTTGAATTTCTACAACTTCCACTTTTTTCGTATCAGACTGCATCATTTTTGCTGCTATATGATACATATTTTTTACTGCTGTCAGGTATGTATGACATTCAGACTGCACAGAAAAAACATCATATAAGTATATTTTTGAAATATTACATTATAAGAACAAAAAAAAAAGGAAGAAAACAAATTAAAAAGTGATACACTCACCGACACTTTTCTAAGCTTTTCATCCGTATTTCTCAATTTGTCTTTGTATATTTTTAAATCTTCAGAAAGGACTTTGATATTGTTTGCTTGTTTTGTTGATTTTTCATTTACTACGCACAACTCATGCTGTAATTCCATTAAACGTTCTTCCGTATCCAACCGAGCTTTTTCTGATCTTTGTAACTGGCTAACAAGTTTTTCTACATCTAACAAAGAACCTTTATACATAACAAAACCTTCTGATACAATTGATTCTTCAGACTGTTCCATAAGCGCATCTTCCCTACGTGCTCTTTTTGATGGTGGTCCACTTCCAACGAACACAGGTAACAATTTTTTATTTCCTGAAGTACAAAAATAATAAAATATTAATACGTTATGTATCAATTATTAGGATATGATAAAACTTAAAATGACATTTAAAATATACCAAGTGCTAATGAACGTAATATTTCTTCATTGCTGTCTACCTTAGTAGAATCTGTTTTATCAGTTTCCTTTTCATCTTTCTTTTCCTCCTTTATGTCATCTTCCCTCGACCTGTCTGTTAATTTACGATAATGCAAAGAATCCCTTGTTACAACCTTTTGTACTAACTTACGAACTTGAGCTCTTGATAAATTCAGTCCTAAAGTATAAATAAGTTCTTCTATATCTTTGTCAAATATATAACCACAATGAGTTTGATCGAAATAAACGAAAGATAGTAAGAGATAAGGATCATGTGTATACAATTTTATCTTCCTTTTCCTTCCATCTTTTTCCCTATCTCTTCTACCATCCTTAATCGAATCATCATCCTATAAAATATAATCGTTATATAAATTTTTATAGAAAACATAAGATACATACACATATTTAATATGTTTAAAAATAATTACATCAGACTCATCTTCCTCATCATCATCGTCGTCATCATTTTTTTCTTTTTCCCGATCCCTGTCATCTGTTTTATTTTTTGTATCTTTTTCATCTTTTTTATCTTTGCTTCCTTCTCTTCGTTTGTCATCCTTTCTTTCATCTTTCCTATTACATCTCTTGTCGTCATCTTTTCTCTTATCATCTTTTTTCTCATCTCTTTTATCATCTTTTTTGTCCTTCTTCTTATCTTCGTCTTTTTCTTTTGGTTTTTCAGGCAGACTACATAATGCTCGATAAATTCGGAAACCAAAATCGCGCATTAACATCTCATTAAAAAGTTCTGCGAAAAGTGATACCTCAAAGGAATGCTCCTGAATAAAAAAAATGGTGATAAAGTATAAATTTTTATATTTGTTTATTTATATGACAGTAGGTATGCGATTTATATTTTATGTATAACAAGAAAGAAATAATTACCTTTGTATCTTCTGGTCTATAATCTAAAAGAACGCTCAAAGACATGACAGTACAGTCAAATTTCCCACTTTTAGCCATTCTGGATGGATGGACAATAATATGAGATGATTCGGGTAAAGTATATCGTTTTTCAAGAGCAGCACGTTCACGTTCACAAAGTTTTCTCCTATCTTCATCGTGCTGCATATTAATGTTACATAAAGTTAATTATTTATATTTTACTGTAATGTTTTGTAGGTAAAGCAAAATTACACATATATGTATAAAGAATCTTACATCCTTAATATCCTTGAATTTTTTATCCTCCTCTTCTTTCGGTGGAGGTGAGATATCTTTTTCGTTTTCGTCTATATCATCTTGCCGTCCCTCTTCTTTCGCTTGTTCTGACGTTATTGTTTTCATAAGTCTTGCAAGTAATTGCGACTTCAAACCTTTGCAATTTAAATTACGGGCTGCTAATTCTTGCCTTAGTTCATTCACCTGCATAAAACCAATGGCGTATAAATTCATGCTAAACGATAAAAATATTTATAATCAATTACATTGAAACTAACATTCATAGATTTTGGATCCAATTCAGAGTAATGAGTAGGATCCTTCTTCTCTGGTACTGGATCATCCTGAAAAAAAGAATTCGTGCATTATGTTATAGAAGCAAAGAACAGAATAGAAAACTACAAAACAGAAGCAGCCCCTATATAACGAAACGAAACCACTCCCTCTTCATTCTTTCATCACTCTCTCACATTTTAATGATATACACGGTTCTCCATTCACGATGACCTTCAAGTATGACTCAAGTAACTGCTAGATTCTCATAGTGTCCTGGCTCTGGTGTCTGTGTGGTTGATAGGTTATGGATAATATCAATAATGTTGTATATAACGATTATCAAATGAAATTTTTGAATGATTTATCAATGATGGTGAAGGTTTCAGGAAAGGGAATGGCTCAGCTGTGCTCTTCTCCGAGCTAGGCTTGCTTGCTTCTCTTGTTAATGCAATGTGACTGCCAGTGGCTAAGGGAATACTTGCAATACATTACTCATTGATCTTTTTTGTTATGTTAACTTTCTTTGCTTTACAATCTTTTGATAATCAAGATATCTTAAGATTCTATAGCAATTAATTAGCTATTAGGTCAATTTTATATTAAGCACATTACATTATTTTACATAGATCATAAACCGTTCTCTCAATGCTACTAAAAATGTGATATAAGAATGATATGCGTATATCTATAAATAATAAATTGTTCGATTTAAAATTTGATCAATGTCACAACATTATTCATATGTTACTGAGTCATTTTATAAAACTGATATATATTTATGGATTGAAATAAAAGTTGAAATATTGATACAGCAATTAACTACTTATATAGTATGATAGCATTCAATAAAAAAAAGCCATTTAGGTGGTCTAAATTAACATTAAAAAGTTAAATGCTCAAGAAACGAACAGACACTTGACGATAGGATCAATGAGCAAGTACAGCCTATATTGAAAATCCAGTTTAGTAATGGGGGAAAACAGTTGCACGATTATATAATGTAATAAAAAGGTAAAAGTAATATGGGATGATGTTGGCAGTGCCTTTTGATCAGCGACGGCAGCCTCATCAGTCTCATTGGCAGCATCCAAATCGTCGGGACTAGAGGCAGCACGCAGCAATTTTCGCTCCAGTTGTTTCTTATAGCAGAGTTGCAGACCATCCCATTCCAATTTAGTGGGTACACAGCTCCAAACATCTGGGAGAAATAGTATGACGGTTTCAACGCGAGAGGGCACCACTCGCCCCGACTTGTGGGTAGTTTCTGCACGTCTGTAGTAGAGTTCCAGGAAACGGTACCTGTGCCGCAAGGAAAAACAATACCCAAACGTCAACTCAGGTTAATGCCGCTTAGCTTTGCCTTATATGCTAAGTGTTCGTTCGCTTGTTCGTAAAGCCCACGCACTGCATACAAAGCCACACACAGCGCACATTGTAGACCGTTTGATAAAGCACAACTGAATGGGTCACAATGATCATAGAACAATAGTGATGATCTTGTCTGCCACGACTGCTTGAATATCATCTGGGTGCTCGATACAGGATCCAGTGCAGCAATCTCCATCGGTCGGTCGTGTATAGAACAAATACATACCTCCTCTGTAGAGATTGAGCTACAACCTTAGTTATCAATTCAGAACTCGCATTAGAAGTTACTTTCTTTCACGGATGGTACACCTGCCGGATCTTTCTTAACACTATAACATTCTATCTCACGTCTTCAACATAATTAAATTATATGCCGTATCATACATTTATACAACATGGAATGCTGGACGGAGCCGACGAGTCCAAAATTTTCAACCAATGAGAGTTTTTAATTTTTGTGATAATCTTTTCTTAAGTAACTTGACAATGTATCGGCGAATAATGGAACAATAATGGGCAGAAATACTAGATAGCATCACGTTGCTCTTTCGATGTAGTGCTTTAAATTCTATTTAAGATAGCAATAAAAGTAGAAAAGAGTATCAATATTTGGAGAACCGTACCACTGAGTGCAACTGGATAGATCTATCCCCGTGAGCGCTTTACAGGTCCTTACTGCTGTTCTAATCAATACCGATGGGTCCTTTTCAGGATTAGGACCATCCAAAGAAGGACTCCATGGTCCACCAATAGCCATTGTTTCATTTTTACCCCTTAAGCCTACTAAGAAATTTATTAAACGCGTAGGATGTACATAATCGCGATCTGGATCTCTATCCTCGGACACACCACAACACCGTTTATAAATTTCTTCCATGGCAGGCATAGATATCAACATAACCTATAAAATAATATGTATAACTTAATAAAAAGTATTCATTTCAAAAGTTATTTTATCAATAATTTTTACAACTGTAATATAACAAACCTTTGCAGAGAAAAGATAATCAGCATCTGAAGGTTCTAGTACTGCTGAATTTTCGACATAAGGATCAACATCCTTGTGCATGACATGAAAAGAGCATGGTTTATTAAGGGCAAATGGCATATGTGGCGGAAAAGCATCAACCCATCGGAAATTAGTAGAAAAAAAATCGCTAGGAATATACATATTTTGATAACGTCTTCTTATCTCAAGTACATCTGCTTCGGGTCTAAAATAATAAGTAATTAAGTCTTATTGTTTCAAGTATATTACAAGAATGTGGTACATAACAATATGATTTTTAGTAATATCACGTAAAAAATATACTTACAAATCAAGTGCTATTTTTGGTATCTGTACCATGTATCGTGGCACAACTCTGGTACGTCGTCTTGGTCTTGGAGATTTACTTCTTCTAGTCCTCGACGGACTACGTTCCTCTTTTTTTTCACGTTCTCTAATTCTTTCTTCACGACGCCTTTTTCTCTCAATTTCTTCTTCCTCATTTTTCCGTTCGCGTGGAGACCTTTCTCTTACTCTTCCAACTTTATTTCGGTTACTAGCTGTATTAGCACTTGTTGCACTAGTTGTAAATCTACCAACAATTATATGTCTCTTCAACAAAACTATTATACTACATACTTTGTTACAAAAAGTGTTCACATGACATACCTAAATTTTGTATGTAACCATGATCTGTTATTATTAAGATGTATGTAATCTAACCTAGTATTAATTACCTATTATTAGCATTTTCAGCAGGTGGAGGTACAGCATTATATGTTCCTGAGGTTCGATTCTGTTGAGGTTGTGATTGTTGTTGTTGACGAGTGGCTTGATTATTTTGTTGTGTATTAGTGTTATTATTATTATTTCCCATAGGAAGTACTTGTATTCTAGTGGCACTCCATTTAAATGGCATGGATGGATTATATGATGCTTCCACCAATACTCGATCACCCACAACAGGATTAGATCCTTTAACACACGCACTGTAAGAGTTTAATGTCATGTATTATAAATTTTAACTTACAAATATAATAAACACAGTCTTGTATACTATCATTACTTTGTTTGAAAGAATACATCTTCATCCACAAAACCAAAGTTGTCATATACTTGTGTAACTGTGCCAGTAAAAACTCTTTGCTTGGTAGATGATGAAGGTACATTTTGTTGTACTTGCTGTGGAACACCAGCGACAGAAGGTTGAAATGCATTTGTATTTAATGCTCTTGGTGGTGGATAGGAAACAGTAGCTACTTGTGGATATAATTGACCAGCTATACCCGATGGCAAATTAGATCCAAGTGTTGCCATTGAAGCCATTGTTATATTGGGCTATTTTATAAGATACATGTTAATGTATATCAATAAAAATTATAATAGACATAGATTAATAAAGATAACCATGAGATATAATAAAAATTTAACATGTAATTAATAATAAGGCATTACATATTCTTATTATATTATTTATACATATATTCTAAAGTAAGTTATTATTCATACTAACCTGTTGTAGTCCTAAACTTTGTTGATAAACTTGCTGAGTTTGTTGTTGATACTGAACCATAGGTTGTCCACCTATACTACCCATTGCTTGACCTAACATTTGCTGTTGAATATTTTGAATTCCTTGTCCTATGTATAGGTGGAAATAAAATACCCCAAATTTATATATTTAAATATTATTACACTTAATTATTTATGATATATCAATCATATTATAAATGCGTTGCACAATTTATATCGATAAATTAGTTTGTTTATTTGTAGTATATCTTACGAACATCTCACATTTTTGTACATAAGTACATATAATAAATTTCATATACACAAATACATAGTTACATATAATAAATTTCCTTCTTCGAGATACAAATTAAACAATAATTATAAAAATATTTACATTGCACAAATACACTATTTATATTTAAAGAACGATTGCTCCAGGTATGATATTCATATGAATATAAGTAAAATATATTTACAAATAAAAGAAAAAATTCATTTGTTTCAAAAATAACTATTGCAAATTAAAGATGAAACACTAAAAATTTTGTTTCTTTCAAAGCATTCCATGTTTATTACTTAAAAATATGTATTATGAATTAGTTTTTAATAACTTGATATTGCACAAAATATTGGTAAGAAATATTTTATATATTTATTGACTTGTATAAGTTGTAACAGAAATTTGGCAACATTGTTGACTTGCACACGGATCGACAATAAGACATATATTAGTAATAAAATTACTTTACCTGCATTACGAACCCACGGTGGGTTTTTACCACCTCCAAATGGTGAAAGATTACTCATTTCCTAAGGAATATGTGATATTATTAACAACACAAATTTAACGATATTTTGACTACACTTAATTAAGCGTCCTTCATTCGGGCGCCATCTTTTCACCTATAACTACTGAAATCAAATGTTACTCTATGCAGGAAGCGAAATTAAATTTTCAATTTTTCAAATGTTCTTAGTGCAATTTTTACGCGATATAGATATTACTTCAAATATGCAACACAATTAATTTTTCTAAATTACTGTCTAGAAATAAATAATTAGAATTTAAATGATGGTAAAAAAATTTTTTAAGTTTTAATTTGATTCTGTTATGTACTGATTGTCAGACGCACAATAGAAGCATAGGAAGCATATTCGTTACATTCAGACTCGATAGAAACAGTTACAGTTTTATTATCGAAAGTTGGTATTTAATATTTTAATGTATTTAAATTTGTGTATTTTCGAGAAAAGTAGTTTTAAATCTAAGGTAATAATCGATTGTTTAAATGTGATTTTATTAAATAATATATTAATAGAAAATTCAAGTGATATATTTTTACTCTATTATGGCGATAATGACATGAAAACGTCATGTCCGGCGGTAGATACACAATAAAATAGAACAGAATCATGATTGGTCCACAATCAAAAGATTATCAAGATCCAAGGCAATTCATGACATAACATCCTTTAGTTATGTTAAATGAGTCATATTAGTGTAATTGCATGCTCTCTTTTCCATTACGAAGTGAAACAAGATTCCCGGTAATAAGCTATAATTGAAAAAATATCAACGAAACAAAAAATAAGAATTTAATAACTAGATTGCATATTTTTATGCATTTATAGGAAACAATGCTACAAAGAAATATTTAACAATTTTCTATCGAAGTTCTACTTTTTTAATTTTCGAAAATATGAATTTGCATAAAAACCCGCAGTCTATTGATGAGAATATACATATAAATATATGTAGTTAACATGGACTATTAATATTTTAAATAAAATTTAGCGCACAGCTCGCAATATTTTTTAATAACGTAAAAATGAATAAATTAATTCTATGTGCAAACATATAAACATTCAATTTAAATCATGGATATTTTTAATAATTTGCAAATTATAAAATATGCTTAATTATTGGAAGATATGTATTATACGCATTATACGCCAATAACAAAAATAACAATAGAATACATTGTTTTTGCCACTCACGTTAAGAAACTTTAAGGCGCAACCACATAAAGATATGTAATTTAAAATCACATGAATTTATAAAGTAAGCAGAAGAATGCGGCGTAACGAATATTTTCAACACGAAATTATAATCACAAAAATGAATTTTATAAATAGAATTATCGTTTTGTGTAAATTTTATATTTTCATGTAGAATTTTATTCTAATTAAGTTTTTCGTTTCTATAAGTTTCAATATGAACATTATGTGTTCTTTTTATTATATAACAAAGCATATTATTGGTTATTTCACATTTATAAATATAATCAACATTTTCTGTAAATTTTATATTTTCATTTATACTTTTACTTTAATTGTTATTATTATTATTTTTATTCTATAAGTTTTAGTAGAATACTTATATATTCTTTTATATAGAATAATAACTTTTCCGTTACACGATCAAAAACATAACATGCTATTGGTCATTTCACATGGTCATGGAAGATGTCGTATCTTATTGGTTAACTTTAGGGAGCATGCTCGTCGTTCAATAATTATCGATATTAAACGGAAAACTGCCATTTTATTACATAATAATTTCTTGAAATCATAACTGATCGTCTTTGGAAAATAACAGAAACTATATTGCTCGGTAGAAACGAAAGATCGAGCCGTTTGAAATTGATTTTTCAGGTAACAAAGTTTGAACATGGCGTTGAGATCGATCTGCCGGCTGTCAATTGATTCGACCTTCAGCCATTTGAGCCATTTGGGAGCCACCGCCCGGCCGAGACGATCGTCTTTCGCATTGCTCGCACGAAGTTTCGCTACTGTTGCAGAAAATATGAGTCTGCCGCGCGTTTTCTTTGACATGACCGCGGATAATAAACCCGTGGGTCGCATCGTAATGGAGGTGAGTGAAAATTGTGCACGATTAATATGGTTTTCACTTCTTAAATGTGTTGTCGTCGGAATCCCGGCATGATTGGCCATCTTGGATTTTCTTGAAAGCCGGTTATGTGAGATGATTTTCGATTGGAATTTCCTTCAGAATCGTTATCACGCATATTTTTATTGTTTAAAACTGCTATTTTGTATCAATAAAATGGAATCTTCATTTGCTTGATGTAGCAAAGTATAATTTGGATAGATGTAACGTGTATTGCGTTATTCACTCTTTTGATCTGCAGTGAATCGTAAAATTTTCCATTCACCGATTGCTGCTGACACGTTTGATTACGTATTCCGCACAGGTGAAACTTGAATGCGCAACTATGAAATATGTTTTTAGGAATTATTTTGAGAGTTCCAAGTGTTGTATAAGATTAAAATATTGCGGTTACATCTTTTTTTGTAATTTATTGAGGAGGTGGAAAAAAAAGCAAAAAGAGATGTGAACAAATTACGAATACGTCATAGATACAGTGGAAGTGGTAATACAATTTCATTTGCATTTAAGTCTGAACGTTTTTTATTATATTATACTGTAATGCGTTTCTTACTATGCTATAAATTTAGTTATTGATGCTACACATATATGTTGTTATATAAATAGATTAATTTTTCACTTCAATAAATCAAATCTATACATTATACCTTAACCATTTGAGTCCTAAACAGCGCGATCGCACTGTTTAGATTTTGTGTCAAAAAGTCCCAATACATTTGAACGATACGGAACACTGATGATATTTTGTGTTTCATTGTTATCTTCTCAATAATTTTTATTGAACAAAACTTGAAATATTTATGAACTAATATTACGTATATATAATAATATATATGTATTTCATAAAATAACAAATATGATGAGCGCTATTGCGCCGCTTGTTTCTCTTCGCAATCGATTAAGACAAGCGCTATCGCGCTGTTCGGGATTTTTCGACCCTGTTTTTTCAAAGACCCCTGGGACTCAAACGGTTCAAAGAATGACTTGTAGATTATGGCATCGTTGTATTATATCCTATATTAATTATTATTAACAATTTATTTTTGATGATCATAATTAACTAACTTTTCTTTAAATTTTAGAAATAGTGATTCATTTAAGTGCAAATGTTATTGTGCGTATATAAAGCATAACTACATTTTTATTTCCATTTTTTAAAAGAATTGTATTAAATTTTCAGCTGAGGAGTGATATTGTCCCCAAAACAGCAGAGAATTTTAGAGTTCTTTGTACTGGTGAGAGGGGCTTTGGTTATAAAGGAAGCAGTTTCCATAGAGTGATTCCAAACTTCATGTGCCAAGGAGGTGATTTCACCAACCACAATGGCACTGGTGGAAGGTCCATCTATGGCACGAGATTTGATGATGAGAACTTTACATTGAAACACACCGAACCTGGTATTCTTTCCATGGCAAATGCAGGTCCAAATACAAATGGTAGTCAGTTCTTCATCACCAGTGCCAAAACAAGCTGGCTTGATGGCAAACACGTTGTATTTGGAAAAGTTATCGAAGGAATGGATGTTGTTAGAAAAGTATGTAATATAATCATATTTTTCGTCTTTTATTTTATTTTATTCTATTTTATGAATAGATATTATAGCAGAGAAAGAATATTTGTTTTTTCTTATTTGTTTTAATATTTCCTTTAATAAACATTTATTTTACTTTTCTATATTATAACTTGATAAAGAGTAATTAATACTTTCATTGCTTCTATCTTGCAGTTTTTAATTTAAAAAGAGGTTGATACTTTAACATAGCGCGTATTACTTATTGTTTTTATAAGGAAGAATATAATATGTGTATCTTTTTTTCAGTTGGAAAGTATGGGATCTCAAAGTGGAAAGACTTCCAAAAAAATCGTAGTAGCTGACAGTGGAGAACTGTAATTGTTCGACTAGATACTCTAATGACTGCATTTTTATTTAGCTGTTGCATACAACTGTTGCTATCTTTATTGTATGACTCATTCATTCTAATCATCACCATTTTCCCTTAATATTATGGACTTAGTTTCCATATTTAAAAAAGTGTATATTTACCTTAATTTGGTATTAACGAATCAAGTGCATTGTATTATTTTTTTTTATTACAATTAATTGAAATTGGAATATACAATGAAATAGAATCTAATGAGATAATTTCTTGTTCCGTCTTTTTTTTAATTATAAAAAACTTCAATTTCTTGTTTATTATTACCTGCAATAAGCAACATACTTCTCCTATATTAAAATGGAATGTAAAACAAATGAAAAAGATTTAGATCCACATTCTTCCATGGAATATTGATCCTTTAATGGTATTAAATGGTATATCACAGTAAAACGTACATATATGAACTGTACGTCTTATAAAACTTTCCTGTGTGTACTATTCATATTTTAGTATCTAATAAGAATAAAATTCGTAAGCATTTACTTACATTTCTAAGGTCCATAAATAATTAGTGAGTGTTACATGATTACTGTATAATGCATTTATCTGTGACGTTACGATATTTTAACTTTTCTATTGTGCTTTTATACTTAGAACCACCAAAATAATGCTCATTATCTAGGGCATTATTCGTTTTGATATGTATACACCATCCCATTTCTAAGCACAGATTGATAATAGAGGTTTGATTAGTGTAAACCATAAGATAATGCCTTTAGATAATTCCATCTTCTTCTAATGTAACACTAACGTTGAAAGATGTAGTTGCAGCGGTCACAGTAATTGGGATTTCTATAAAATAAAATTGTTTTCAGAAGTAATTGTTGTACGTTTACTATCACAAAGTATGAATTCCTATATTTCGGCGGAATCATGTCACTAAATTTTATAATTTGTTTCTACAATGTAAAATTTCTTTTGATATTAGTGAATTTATATCCTAATATAAACAGAAAACATTTGGAAATAATATAATTTGCAATTATTTCTATTTTCACTATTAACATTCTTATTGAATTATTGAACAATTAATGAACTCGAAACAAAAGTTGGTAGAATTTCTATTTATTTTTGAATTTTTTAAATATTTTTACTTTTCATGATATCCAGCTTTTTTATTCGTTCAATTACAATGAAATTAATTCGATAATAAGAAAGCGATAAAGTAAAAAATTGGATGGAAAATAAACCTTAAACATTATGTTAAAGTGATAAAAATAAATTTTCAAGGTGGTTTTTATAATAACCTATGATCACATAGATTATTTTAATTAAAAAATAAGTATATCTCATAATTTTTAGTTTTTCTTAGAAGTTAAGTTGTGGATTAAAAATGTATGATGTATTGCAACTTGGCTTATATTTTTTTATATCTATAACTAACGTAGGCATTTAAAAATAGAAAGGTACGTAAATAAATCCTGTAGTATGGATCTTTCCATGTCTAGTAATAAAACAAGGAAGAAAAAGAATAAAAAAATGTATAAAAGAAATTTCATATGAAGCATAACTATAATGTCTTAATAATACCGTATGACATATAATTACTAAATATTGCTAAAATTATTTTGTTACAACTAAATTTTAATGATATTTTCTTTGTCTTATGTCACTATAACGTAGAAAAATTATGTTTCTATTTTCATGAAAATTGGAAAACTAATATTATTTAAAATTATTGCAAGCTTATTTATAATTAGGATACGTTTTTAATTTTGTCTTTGAGAATGAAGTATTACATTACTTTTGCAAATTGATTTACATAGTATTACTGATCTGTTGACTATAAATAATTATAATTGTTTGTTTAATTAATATTAGTATCGAAAGAACTAAAAATTTATTGTTAATTAGTATATTGTAAGAAAATTTATTTAGAAGATGAAGTATTTTGTCTGTGAACGATAGAAACTAAGTGTAAGAATTTTACTTTTTTTTATACAATAAAATTTGCGGTATTCATTAAATGCAATTGCATATTACAATCTTAGAAGGAAAATTATATTTCTAACGTACACTTCTGTACGGAATCTTGTTGAAATAATGATAAAATTATTTATATTATGTGTCGTAATAGATTAGATTGCTTAAATTATGAATGTTATAAAATTATATAAATGAGTGATAAGCGTAGATAAGCGTGATTTAAAATCATAAATAGGAAACATGTTTGCACTGTATTATTTATTTTATTATAGATATATAACATTTCTGACTCGCTCCTACTCATTATTTATTTACAGCTTATCTATATCAATGTGTCGCAAACACATTATGATGTCAATTCCAATTCCTCATACTTTTGGTCGTAATATCTATGTGATAGATAAGTTTTTACGCGACGAAACTTAATCAGAAAATCATCACAGTTATAAAATGATTTCCTTTTAATAAAATGTATGTTTATATTTATAAAGGTATTGTTTGAACACTAATACATACGATAAGGAAGAAGAATACTTTATCTCGTTTAAGATCAAGGTTATTTAGTCGTAAGATATTTTGTAAATTTAAAAATCGAGAATAAATTAGGAATATAAAGATACAATTTTTAGATTTTTTTCAGTGCTTTATTATTTAAAACAGTTAAACGATTTGTTATATCCATTCTACCAAATCCCTTTTTCGACATTTTTTGACATTCCAGGCGAATTTAAATTTAAAGCGAAAATGATTGTTATTTTATTATATCATATATCGAAAATACGACATACAAGAGAAAAAGGTATGATTTATTTCATTAATTTAACAAATTCATGTTGTCCTGGGATACAAGCATATTTGCACTGTTTCTATTCATGTTTCTGTTTATATTCATATTAAAATGGTACATATTTGTAATTTTCTGGTAAACTAAATCGGTACCCACATGAAAGTAGAAATAGTCATTGAGATTGTGGCACTTTAAATTTCAAATTTAATTCTTCAACACGTTGAGTGTAAGGTGTTCGTCGGTGACCTACGTCTTTCAACTAAATTTTTTAGAATGATAAAAATAGGATAAATGTCATGGTCTAAAAAATGGTCGGCAATGTGAATGATTTAGGTAACAGTGTCAGAGAAAAGGTACGCAAATACATTAGAATATTTTGCAAGAATGAAATGTCTTGGTATGGTACGCATTAATCTATCTATCCAGGACAAAATACGTATAAAAATCGCGTGGCAATCAACATATTAAAAAAAAGAGAAACAGATGCTCCTGATTCTTTTTTAGTACATTTTCATAAAATCTTCTAAATGTTCAATCCTCATAGAATGAAAGGGAGAGCATACGTTTGAATCTCCGCAGATTTTATTAATTCTGTGAAAGGTGAAACCATAAATACAATATGAGTATTATATCAACGTTATTTCATACAGGTAACAACATATTATTATGTACGTAACAGTTATATTTAATGAAACATTTACATATCCAGTAAATCCATGTTCTCTGCTAAACGTTCGTTTATTAATAAAACTGCCATAATCGTTCACGCATTGTTCGCTTCCTTAATTATTTTTCAAAGTATAACGATGATCAATGATGCGACAGAAATGTCACGTACATCCCAACAATCTTACATGAGATTTCAGCTATGTTTTTACTATACAAATTAAGTCATTATTAAAAGTATATATATATATATATATACATATATATATATATATATACATGTCAATTTTTATACACATAATTATACGTATTTATATATGTATGTGTATATATATATATATATTTATATAATATATTACAATGATTTAATAAACCTTCATTTTCATTTAATATTTTCATTTAATAATTTAATAAACCTTCGACCCGCAAAGGCAAATAAATACACGCATAACATTTTTCTTCAGCGGCATTCTTCTAGAATTGTATTTGTTGAAAGAGGGATAGCGTTAAGCGTTGGAATAAAGAATGACGAATCGTTATTCTTTAACCATCGTACCTAGATACATATTTATTGAGTTACTTGTATTTTAATCGAAGTCTAATATCCTCCATCTGTAGGTGTAAATATTACTGCCGTTGTTAACGTTATTTAAGTTTTACTACTGGAAAGGAGATTTAAGTTTGAAGGCAGGCAAGTCTACTGTTCTTAAAGCTGACATTTAGACGTCTAAGATTTTTTGTGTCTTTATTGACAAAAATACATTTGACTTTGCATATCTAAAGTAAAGGATTTGTGTTGTTTAAAATAAATAGATCATCTTTCTTTAGAAAATTCAGTGTGGTGAAATTAGAATATGAGATAAAAGAAATACTATGCATATGATTTGATTGAAATTTTGAAAGTGTATAGACCCTGTTTTAGAAATATGAGTATTAATTCGGCAGACTATAAATTTATATTACAAAATTAACTGTTTTCTACTTTTGTTGTACTTTTCTTCTACTTTCTTGACATTTTACTGAAAATGCTGGAGATTTTAAATCAGTAATTAATAAAGTGAATTCATAAAATAACTTTTAAACGCATTGCTATCTAAAGTACAAATTCTTACGTTTTTGTAATATATTTTTATAGTTATTGTATGTAACGTATTTGAATCTTTACGTGTAGGGTTAAACTATTTTGTCCGCATTTTATTCAGTCATTTAAAACATCAAAGCAAACTTATTTCAAGTGAAAAGTAATCCTTATTCTTCTAAGCAGTATTCATTATAAAAAATAATTTTACATATATAATCGTAACAAAAAAGAAACATTAAACAGGCATCTATAGTTATTGACATTTATCTTTTGTATGTTCATTTACGAGGAAATGGTACTTAATGTAAAAGCGACTGGATTTCATATTTTTAACTACTGTGTACATGTATTAAATCTTATTGTCCTTCTTAAAAATTAAATAAATACTCATAATCCTAAAACATTCTTTCTATGTTGTACTAGATATATATACAATTAAAATGTGTAATAATGTGAATGATAAGCTAGTTCAAGTAATTAGTTTGCTTAAACGTAAGTTAATTGAAATCAGACGAATGTTATACACGCACCGTGTATTATGAACTATTGATTGATTGACGCTCATATTTAATTATTAATGAGAGAATTAGAAAAATCAAATTGAATGTAATCTGTCCTTCTTATATTTATTAAAATAAGTTCTGGGGTTTGAAACACTCGAGATTAGAAATTTTGATTAATGTTTCACATTATGACTGGACGCTTGTTGTAATATCTTTTGTACGGGATACACTATACATACACAAGATCAAAATGGAATTTCGAAACGATCGTATCGTTCAACAACAATCTCTTTCACCTTTGATCCTCTTCATAAAAACGCAATTCTCCTTTACGGAACATCATATAACATTTATTGTACGATATATTGTTCAATTATATTTCGAAATTTTCAGCTTCGAATCTTTGTTTAATTATACTGTGGAATTAAATATCATACGTTATTTAAATATAGAGATTGACTAAACTTTTGCCCACATTTATTTGCTGAAAGCTGTATCCACTGAGATGTTTAAATCTGCGAAATTTCATGGACTTTTATATTTAATTTTTCACCATGAATCCCGCTTTGCGATACAATACATATTAGGTTTACAATCTCTTAAGTTTGCAGTACCAATGCTGATTTTATCTGAAACTATCTGTTTGCAAATGATGGTGATATCTTTCTTCGTTGGAATTACCCTTCACTTACAAATTAACAATTATTAGCATTGAACAGTATTGTTAAACTTCAATAAAAATAGGATCGATAACTAAACGTTAGTTAAAGAAACTTCCTATTACAGATATAGCAAATCATATTGAATTTTGTTTAGAAAGCAATAATAAAAATGGGTGTCTTTTTGTGAAAATAATTTATAATATTTCACTCAACTTATTCGTATAAGAGATATTAGTTTGTTTAAATACCCTGTTGCATCCTTTTATTCATTTTCAACCCAATTTTTTCACAACATTAAAAAATATTTTAAACCTGAAGAAAAATATGAAAAACTTTTTATTAGCATGACTTCTCTATTTCATGCTAAACATCCTCTTAAGATATTATAAATCTTTCTTGTTTACTAAAACCAGAGCCTAATTGAAATATACGAGGATCGCAACAGGATTAATCGTAATACATGATTAAATACAAGCAATATGTAAGCTATATTTTTACTTTTTACTTTAGAAATAAATATTTCACGAGCATCGTCTTTAGCTTAAGGAAAATAAACTCGTGAAATTTAATTTAAAAACGTCGTTAAACATGGAAATGTTGCAGGATAACAAATTAGAAGAGATATATTAAATAAATCACAGCTCAGGTATCTATAACATGTGATTCTCTTAACAAATCTGTTTCATTCATCAAGCGACTGCAAAATTTCCGTAAAATCAGAAGCGGTTTCACGAATAATACGCATTCGTAAACATGATAGATAAGAGTTAGTATCGCGGCGTTTTAGAGTATCTATGAGTGTAATATGGAAAGTAAAAAGATGTACAATAAAAATAGTTCGCTTTCCAAGCTATCACTAACATTGTAACGAATTATTATACATACAGTGGCTCACGAAAGTACTCGGACGCTTACAGAAACTTTCCATGAATATTTTGTTGAAGCTTTTCATGAATCTGAAAATGCATTAGGCTGTCCCAAAAGTTTCTTTCGTTTTGTTCTATTACTACAAAATGGATCGTACATATTCCGATAAAATAATATAAAACAAAAAGTGTCGTGCATCTATTATTTCCTTCTAAAACGAAAGAAACTTTTGGAACACCCTAATACAAACGTTAATAGAAATTATAAGATGCTTATTGATTACCATTGATATTTGGACAGTTAATTATTTATTGTATAAATAAGTCACAATATTTTTAGTAGGACCATTTTTACCCCTAATCAATCATATGTTTAAAATTACTCTTCACACTGTATATTATTTTTTTGCTACGTGTACGTTTGCAATAAGCATCTTCTAACTTCCATATATACATTTCCAAATTGGTTTCAATTTTTACCGGTGTAATCATGATAGACATGTCTCATTACAGTGAAGTGAGAAAAAGACCAACGTACATAATACATATTCGTAAAAATCTTCTATCATATAACGAGTGTTCGAATATTTTCGTCAACTACTGCATACATATTTCATGGATATTTGTGTGAGATTAAAATCGACAGAAATGATAAAAGAATATCGTCGTAGGGGTATTAGCAATAAGAAAGTACAAGGAAAGTATAGCTCGTTAATTTGAGTTAAACGAGATTGTCAGTCATCTATTAGGTCGCGTTAATCTCTGAATAAATCCTTAAATGAAGAAGCGTTAATTAAACGAGAGAGACTCGCATTTGTGTTTCCATACTACTTGACGAATAGGTCCTTCAGGGAAGAACAGATAGACGGTTCGCAGGATTCCGTTTGCTCTTGGTCCTTGGTACTTGAAAACCAACTTGCCACTTTGCCTGACCTTGGTTTGTTCGGAGATACCGAGGGCTTTCCGCTCGATCCGGATGCCTCCGTATCGTTTCCCCTTTGTGCCGTTAAAATCTTCTCAATTGCGCTACCCAATACCTACGAACAAAATTGTTCTTACAAATTTATGAATATTATGTGTTTACGTATTTGAATGAAAATTTTTATGAAACGAGATTTCGTATTAAAATCCTGGCATCCGTGCGGATTTCCTCCACGTAAAATATAAAAAAAAAGTCAAAAAGTGGTCATTTTTTACACCTCCTTGCGAACGAAAAATTCTTGCGGGACGTTTAAGAGCATCTATCAAGATACAAAGAATTATTAGCTTTATCCGAAATGTGACATGGAAGTTGAAAGAGATGAGTGCAGGAGATGAAAAAATCAGGCAGAAGTCAAACTTACTCACGCGCTACACTTGATCTTCATTTTCTTTAAATTTTGATCCAGCTGATAAATCGATAATCAAATCAAGCGAACGAAGTTTGAAATCAAGCGAATCTGAAGTACCATCAGACTGTTGCTACGTGAGAACAATAGCCAACAACGATCTTGTACTTCGTATTTGCTCGATTCCAAACTCTAATCGATTTACCAGCAGAATTTGCCAGCAAAATAATTATTCAGAGATTCTGTCGGTAAATCAATCGAAGTTTAAAACTGAACGAATCCGAATTACTGCGAGATCGTTGATGGCTATTGTTCTCACGTAGCAACAAACTGATGGTACTTCAGATTCGTTTGATTTCAAACTACAATTGATTTATCAATAGAGGTGTCGAAGAATTATTTTGTCGACATCGGTGTAGAACAATAGCCAACAACGATCTCGCTGCACTTCACATTTGTTCTATTACAAACTTCGATTCATTTACCAGCAGAGCATCTGAAGAATTATTTCACACATTGATCATCTAGAAAAAAACGAAGAGGAGATGGAATTGTAATAACATTTTTTGTTGCTTGTCGAGAGCCGTTCTTAAACATTTTGCAGGAATTTTCCCTTCGCAAGAAGATCTAAAAATGGCCACTTTCGACGCTCTCTTTTCATCCCGTATGAATTTATTTTTGATATTACCGATTGATAATAATGTCACTGCGACATTGTCCGCAATGATTGCAAATTATCTTCTCCGCGTTTCAACTATATCGATAATAAAGAATATCGAACGGCAATTACTTAATTACACGTTGTTGTTGATTTCGTTAATTTATACGATAAAGTGCATTCTCTGGAAGAGATTTTACGATTTACGATTTTCTTTTTCATTTCTCCTTTCACCTACGATGGTCCTCAAACAAGAAACGATATCGTAACGAGAAATACAACTTACCTGAGCGTCCACTTTGGTTCCACTAGTGTCGTCCCATACGACTTTGTGTCTGACGTCGCTGTTAGGGGACGTTTTACCCAACGTTTCCTTCACCGCCTTCACTACCTTCGATTTATCGAATTTAAGGCTTAAGCTGGCCGTTATTAAATCTTCCGGCTTCTGTTTCTTCGACATCGGTTGGTGTCTCTTGGTGAACCAATTCGAAGGTGCCATAATGGTCGAAGCGGCAGCTTTCGAGGATCCGCTAAGCTTACCCTTGGCTCCGTGCAATATCGACACGTCGAAGCTGTTGGAACGGAAGCTCTTCAATCGATTTCGTTTCTGTTCGGCCGTTTTTCCGGACCAGCTTGATTTGCTATCGTCCCGCGAACTCGACGCTTCC
Organism: Bombus vosnesenskii; assembly: GCF_011952255.1. Lineage (NCBI taxonomy): Eukaryota > Metazoa > Arthropoda > Insecta > Hymenoptera > Apidae > Bombus > Bombus vosnesenskii. The sequence goes on from NW_022882962.1 coordinate 393,117, forward strand.
TCGCCGCATCGGTTAATTTCCGTCGCGGAAGACGCTAACGAGCTTAGGATCGATATCAGATCCGTATTGGAGCAGACGATGCCCGCAGCACCGGAAACCGATGCACTCACGGCTCTTGGCAGTTCCGAGACGCGCCTTCGGAGAGAAGACGTCGGCGAAACCGACGGAGCAGGCATTTCAGAGAATCGTCGTTTCGGATATTGAGTGTAACGTTGAGCGGAGCTGTTACCTTCCAGCGGCTGTATCTCGCACACTTGCTCCGTCGACGTCTTGTACATCTTTAAGCGTACCTGGCAAACGGATTGCTTTTATTCGAAAGACAGTTTCTTCTTTTATCATAATTCATGCGTTACGATACATGTCTCGATGATCGAGCCGTTAAGCGTGACAAAGCGAAGGAACAGTTTCGCACAGAAATTCCAATTCTAAAATTATCTTAGGGATTCTAGGGCGTGATAACATGTTGGAACGCAAAGTTATCGATGTGTCGATGAAAGTTAAGCGAGCTTTATCGAAGCACACACGTTCGAGTCTTTGAGCGATTGCTAGGAATACGCGTAATGTTCTTTTCTGTGACCTGAGAAGTTGAACGACTACAAAAGGCGTTTGCAGAGCATTTCAGAAGCGGAAGAAGAGGTAGATTATTTAATACGTAATATCTTCTTTTATAATGTATCTAATATCCTAATAATTAGATGGTCGTAATATAAATGTTTAGAATCAGAAATTATCTGTTTATTTAGAGATCCGTTTGATGCAAGATCTAAAATCAACCAAATCGGATTGTACGGACGTATTTGTCTCTGTTAATCCTTTGACGTCGATACCAACGATGTATATAGCGAATGACGGTTACCAGCCAAGATTATGAGCACGTAGGGAAGAAGAGAACTGAACGCTTGCTGTTTCGATAACGACGATCCATAAAAATCCGAATTCTAACAAAGAAACGCGTGATAACGAATACGGGCACGTATTCTTTCGTATGTTCTCAATGAATATGTATAAGTTTGCTCGTAACAGAGTTGAAAAATGCCCGTAGCGTTCCAAGATTGAACAACGTTCGTGTCGCGCGAGAGTTGAACAATATCTGAACCGCTCGAACGTTAACAAGAATCTTTCTCTGTGTTCTCCCAGTAATATTCGAGGTGTGAATGCCGCGAGTGTCACGACCAGCCTTTCACGTGCTCTTGGCGCTCTTTCTTCTGACAAAGATGCGACGCTACTTGAACTAACACGAGATGTTAGAGTTTTCCGAGAAGATCACGATATCTCTGCGGGTGAGGAAATTCGGCAACTTGTACCGCTGTAATATAATTCCAAGTTACCCTGCGGAGATACCGAGTTTACGACACGTCCCTGGCGATCGAGCGTGGAACGAAGCAAAATTCTAAAAAGTACGCTCTACGTTGTTGCTTAATAATTTATGATTCCAATTGAAAAATAAGCTTCTTCGCGACCATGCTATAAGCTTCACCGACGAACACGTGCTTCCTTAGCGAGGCTCCTGACGAACAAGGAATGAAAATCATGGCGATTCGATTCGTCCGTAATTTTAACTGTTAATTTTCGCCTAATTAATAATTGTTCTAACTTCATCTAAAAAAGAAGAAAAAAAAAGTAATTGATGAATCCACGTATACGTACATTGTTATAAAGAACGATACGATGTAAATAATTGTAAGTTACAAAGAATAAAATAATAAATAATAGGATGAAAATTGTATACCTGGAGAGCAACGAATATTCGGTTCTTTGAAATCCTAATTTCGCACGATCGTATAGAACTTCATCAACTTTAAACTCGGTTTTTCTGTAAACTGTAAACTAGCAAAACTCTGCAAACTAGCGGAGATAGAGCGGCCAAAATAAACGAAAAATCCTTACCTTCCTCGCTTTCATCTCTGCGATATCGTCCATAATGTCCAACTGAAGATTGTGCGTGCTTCCACTGTTGCTCGGTGGTCCGGATATTCTAGACTCTGAGTCTCGACGACTCGGCAATATTCTGGTCGCGCCTCCAAGAGGAAAAGCGGCGATTGATTCGCGACGATTACGGCCAAACAGAGTCGGTGGCACTCTGGCAATCGTAACAACCGAATGTCTTCGGCCACCTGGTTGAGGAGCTGGTGCTTGAGAGAGAGTGGACAGGAAAGCAGCTTCCCTCGGTGATGGTCCTGATCCTTCTCCGCCACGCTCGCTCAGTCGTCTCACCTGTCGACACAAACGTCAAACTGTCGTATCGACGATCGAGCCTCGCGGAAGTCAAATCGATCAACTTCGTCTTTGGACAGTCTCGTAATTTCACAATTTCATCGTCCAAGTACACGATTGATTCTCACAAAACTTCTAATTCCTTAGAGCTTAACGCCATGCTCATCTTTCCACTTTTATCGCATATCGTCTCATCACTTGCGATACTTGTAACGTAATTACCTTCCTTTAATTTTCAATTTTTGAGTTGGTCAATGTGATTTCCGAATGAGTCGATCGACTATGCGAGTCCTGGATAAAGATGACAACTAAACTATTCAGATTAGTCACGTTGCTTCGATCAAACGGTTCGAATTCAAGTAACTCGAAAATATTTGGTCGATGTGAACCTATTATTTTGTCAATGTGAGCCTGTAAGTTTGCTTGAAATATCCTTCCAAGTTTTTATGACGATTCAGACTGGACAAGATACCTGAATCAAGCAACTATTTTCAAGTAACTTGGAACTATTTTATTAATGTATACAGTTGAGTGAAGCAAGTATTTTCAAATAACTTGAAGCTATTTTGTTAACATGTATAGTTGTTTGAATCAAGCAACTATTTTCAAGTAAGTTGTAACTATTTTGTCAACGTGAACCTGTAATTTTGCTTAAAATATCCTTCCAAGTCTTTATGACGATTCAGACTAGTCAAGTTACCCGAATTAAGCAACTATTTTCAAGTAACTTGAAACTATTTTCTTAAAGCGTAGAATTGCTTGAATCAAGCAACTACTTTCAAGTACCTTGAAACTATTTTGTTAACGCGTAGAGTTGCTTGAATCAAGCAACTATTTTCAAGTAACTTGAAACTATTTTATTAATGTGTACAGTTGCATGAAGCAAGTATTTTCAAATAACTTGAAGTTATTTTGTTAACACATACAGTTGCTTGAATCGAGCAACTATTTTCAAGTAAGTTGTAACTATTTTGTCAACGTGAACCTGTAATTTTGCTTAAAATATCCTTCCAAGTTTTTATGACGATTCAGACTGGTCAAGTTACCCGAATCAAGCAACTATTTTCAAGTAACTTGAAACTATTTTGTTAACGCGTAGAGTTGCTTGAATCAAGCAACTATTTTCAAGTAACTTGAAACTATTTTATTAATGCCTACAGTTGCTTGAATCGAGCAACTATTTTCGAGTAACTGGAAATTATTTTGTCAATGTGAAACTGTATAGACACTAGTTGATTCCCATACACATGTATAATGTATAACGTATAAACAGAGCTATTTTTTCAGATCAGAAGGTACGATCAATCTTTTTCTTCAAATACATTATGCAAACGTTGGACAACGTTATGCTTTGTTAAGCTAACAGGATACACTAAAAATACATTATCAAGAAAGGGGATGTGGCCCGTAAGTAAGTATGTTCTTCTCGATATGATCATCAGACAGTACCTGTGATGCGGTTATCCCGGAAGTACATTGCGGAGTCGGTAGAGAGTGCTTTCTTGCTTCTCTCCAGGGAGACAATAGATAAGGATTTAAGGATGGCGAATCGGGGTCCATGCAACGCGGAGGCGACTCGTTCCTTCGCCATTCCGCTTCCTCTTCTCCCAATGTGCTTTCCTCTACGATGATCTGAGGCTCGCCACAGCTTGCGGCATTCACGTTCGAGCTGTACGATTGTCTTCTCATTTTGCTTCACAAAACTCTCACCTGAACATAGATAAAACGTTTCTTCGTTGAAACCGTATCGTAGTGGGGAATAATCGAACAGTACAAAGGAATTAATAAAAATAAGTCACATTTTTGTTAATTTTCTTTCGTATCTAAAGACAAATCTGATAGATTCGAAGATATAAGACCTTTGAAAATATCGTATGGAATTTAATACTAATTTAGTGTGCAATTAAAAAATTACTATACTATTTTATTTCTCCTATATATATGTCGGAGATGAAAGGACATCGGGGCCTTTCTTTTGGAATTTTTGGGAAGACTCCCAATACTTTAGACTTTTTATTATAGCTGCACTTAAATAATAAAACTCGGAAATAGTTGTTTATCATTTAATCCGATTATGTTTGCCCGAGATTTATGACAGTAGGCTTGGGCTCGAAGTGACACAACTGGTGGCTAAACGTAGTCACGGTCACGGGATGAATGTTTTTAGCTAACAGAGCTATGGAGTAATTGTATAGCTCTCCTTAAAAATATAAGAATTAAATAGAGTGGAGTATATAAGTGCAGTTCCATTTGGACTGAGAGAATTAGTCGAGTTCTACTTGTACCGTGGACAAGTAAGTTGAGTTGCACTTGAATTGTGGACAAGTAAGTTCAGTTCGATTTGGACTTTGGAAGAAAGCGCATTTGCTGTCCCATTGACAGTGGATTCGTTATTGAACCTAAGATCATTGTCATTAGTATCACGAGTATCTAATCGCCACGGTTGCTTGTCAAACTCTGTACTAATCATATTGGTACCAGTAAATATCATCTATATCGTGTAACAACAATGGCTAATCCAAATGAAGAAGAGGAGAGTTACACGCCCCTAACCCCAATGAGAACTCGACATATACAGGGTGGTTGGTAACTGGTGGTACAAGCGGAAAGGGGGTGATTCTAAGCGAAAAAATAAGTCGAAAATATAGAATAACAATTTTTCGTTCGAGGCTTCGTTTTCGTGAAAATCGACTTTAAATTTTCGTTCGGTACGCGTGCATTTTATCGCGTCTCGTTATAACGAATTTCACTGTAGATCGTTGTCTCGATGGAAAAATTAAAAAAAAAATTTTTTTATTCTATATTTTCGACTTCTTTTTTCGCGTAGAATCACCCCCTTTGCATTTTCGTCAAAGAATTTCAAATAATCTAGTTCTGCTTCGAAATCTTTTTATCACTTTTCTTTTATTACGCCTTTGAATCCATCGAAAGATTTACGTTCAAATTTTTACTTCGCAATTATTTTCTTTATATCGCTGCATATCAATTATTTATCGAAGCTACTTCGTTCTAACGTGGCGATCATCCAGTTGAGCGCAGGCTAGCGCACATTTTACGAGGCAGATTTTCCATGTGTCCAAGTTGCAAATGTCGTTACACGTACACCGGTGTATCGACAAATATCAAAGTCATAGGAGTGTAGCATTGAATCGGAGGAAATATCGAATTTCGAAAGTTTGACGGCAATTCGACGTGTCCAAGATACGAGATTCCGAAGAGAAAGTTGGCCCTCGGGTCGACGATATCGATTTAATATTACATGCGATTTATTTTTGTTCGCTGAATCAGTGAACTTCTACGTTTTACGCGGTTCATCGGGCCGAATGATTTTTCTGCATACAAAGGGCTGGAAAATTTGAAACACGCTGTAGCCTAAACCTGCCGCCGGATTAAACTCGACGAAGCTTCGAATCGAGAAGCACGCGGAATCGTAATCTGACTTTTATGAAAATGGACAAAACGACGTTACCGGACAAATAATGAAATTCTTTGTCCATTATCGAAATTCTATTGAAATTATATTAAATTGCCAACTACGTTCTTATTGAAATTTTCATTTCTTTCTTTTTAAACAAACAATCGAATTTATCGCGTGCATGTGATTATATTCTATCGTTGATATTATTACGACGAAAATTACGCGTACACGAATATTGTACATAAAAATGCAGAAAGTTACTATGCATATTTGATTTTTCTTCGAATTTTAGTTTAAAGAACGTTCCTTAAAAAGTTCGAATTTTCTCCGTTTATGGCAATACGAAACTATTAGGTCGTCCGAAAAGTTTCTTTCGTTTTATAAGGAAATAATGGATGCACATTTTCCGTTTTATATTCTTTTATCGAACTACCTATGATTCATTTTGTTCTGTCAAACTGAAGATCACAACGTTCGACGGATTAGGTTTCATGTTTGTACAAAGATGAGTTGTCGAAAAAGACGTGTCTGTAAAAGGAAGACACTTTCCGGACAACCTAATATACAGGGTGGCTGGTAACTGGTGATTCTACGCGGAAAAAGAAGTCGAAAATATAGAATAACAATTTTTATAATATATAATCCAGTATAATATTACTGGAAACGTTGTACTCGGACAGAAGGTTTAATACGATGCTTTAAATAATAGAAGTTTCAAATGGAACAATAATATTGGGTTGGCAACTAAGAGATTGCGGATTTCGTCAAACCACCTGATGATAAAATCCGCAATCACTTAGTTGCCAACCCGATATAAAGTATTAGGAGAAAAAAGTCCGAAATAATAGAAGTTCGTGGTCGGCTAAGTGCAGACCGGCATTTTCATGGCGATAAATTAAGTCGAGGCACAATACCATTAATTCTCGATGCTGCGGCGCTCGCCAAGTTTTACGTCCCAATTTCGTCCTCGTTTCGACAAATGAAAATCCTCTTGATGCTTTAAGAAAATTTCGAACTTTTAACGCTCGAAGAAGAAAACTTGCATATCAAGTAAGGGTTCCTCTCATAATTTCCTCAAACTCGAGAAAGTCTGTCAACGAAAGGAAGATACGACCGAGTGGAAACTGTGCACAGAATGAAAAATATCTAAACACCCGGAATAACAATCAACTACGAAATTACGAAGAAAAAGTCACACAATTATAAGTCGTACGATAAATAAATTTCGTAAAACATCGATAAACATTGCTCGGTTTGTTGTTAGTTTCTTATCAACCTGTATATGTAAATGATACTATGTCGCGTTAATTTGAATCCAAATTTTCAGAGTTTGAACAGAAATCGTAAGAAATTTCCATGTACAACGTACTTTTCAGTTTTTACTTTTCTACCTTCTTTTTCTATTTTTTTTTTTTTTTTTTTGCAATGCTTCGTTACGTTACGCGAGATTATAAAAGTTGAGAATCGCGCGGAATAAAACGAACAATAGTACATTTTACTTTCTCATGTAATCTCTAGGAGAAAATACAAAATTGTAACGTATATCGAAAAATAAATTTTCGTTCTGCGTGAAATGTCGAGAAATTCTTCCTTTTTCTTCGTCCGTGTTAGACGACAGACGAATGACACATCGGATGACTCGCAACTTCCTTAGCGTAGAAAAATGAATTGAAATATTCACGAGGCGCGATGTACTGTTAACCAGTTAACTGTGGAATTTAGTTTTAGAAATCAATGTGAATAAAATGCGAATAAAAATAAGCGACGACGACGAGTATACAGGTCGAACACAGAGAAAATGTGTTACGCGTTTCTGTTAGAAATTTTACGACCGCATTAAACCAAAACGACGATGGCTTACATTTTTCTTCGGAAAAATTAATTATACAAATAATTATTTCCTATACAAAATTGTAAAATTCCAACAAAATAATAAAATTCGTAAAGAAGAAAAATGTGAAAAGATAGAAGAAATTCAGTGGATCTTCTCAGTGTGGTATTTCTCGAAATAGGATACCCCACAAAGTGGCACTTCGCAAATCTAACACACCAGCAACGTGAAGTGGATTTGCTTTCGATGATATAACTGTTATAAAATTAGGAAAATGTTTTTTGATGGGACGCGTAGGTTTTACGGCTGAACTCGTAGATGGTCGAGCAACTTTCGAAGCTCGTGTTCGTAGAATTGTATATTCGACGATTTATTCGACACACATTCGACCGAAAAACTGAATCGTATTATATTTGCTGTATTATACAGGGTGGTTGGTAACTGGCGGTGCAAGCGAAAAGGGGGTGATTCTACGCGAAAAAAGAAGTGGAAAATATAGAATACAAATTTTTCGTTTCAGGCTTTGTTTTCGAGAAAATCGACTTTGAATTTTCGCTCGGTACGCGTGCGCTTTATCGCGTCTCGTTAGAACGGATCTCACTGTAGATCGTTGTCTCGATGGAAAAATTAAAAAAAAAAATAAAAAAAAATTGTTATTCTATATTTTCGACTTTTTTCGCGTAGAATCATCCCCTTTCCGCTTGTACCACCAGTTACCAACCACCCTGTATTTCGATCGTTATCGGGGAATACCCGACACACACAGTAAAACATCCACTCAATTTGCAAGGAGACAAAATTGCGCAAACAATTCGGGTATACCCGATATATCGGTAAAAATAATCAATTGAGCTTATAAAAAGGAATGCGTTGTACAGGGAATAACCGATATGACAAAGAAACAAATCAAATTTTTCTTCGTAAAATACAAAGCAGTTTTACGGACGATACAAAACGAACGTACCACTAAATAACATTTTTAAGGCTTCTTACTAAAATTTGGAGTTTTTACGGTAAATGGTAATGTTTCATATTATACGACGAGTATATACAGATGGAGCACACCGAGATTAACATTTACCTCGATGTGTTTCATTCGTGAAACGCGGTTAACTGTTTAAACACGCTATCGACGATAGCTTTTCGAAAGACGTATAAATAAAACGAGGAAATAGAGCGAAATGAAATAACAACGAGTCGTTCGATTTCTCGTTATGTCGCGTTGTTAAGAAGCAACAGAAATGAAATTTCAATTTTCCATTAGAATCGATGGAAGGATCGAACGACGATACGGTAAGAGAAATCGCACGATTCCACTCGAGTGGCACCGTTTTGTCAACGCAGGCTAACGCGTCACCTTTTGTCGTTTCGATCAACATGGTTCAACAGGGATCATACCGCCTGTACTGTCAGATGTTCGGCCAAATGGTGTTTGCATTTGTCGTAGATAAAACGCTTGGAAAATTCGTCGCGCGCTAGCGCGCTTCTCCGATGAAATCTCGGACTTTTTTCTACTTTTCTAGTTTCCTACCTTTTCTTTTCATCCGCTTTGTACGATTCGCGCGCTACTATTAGGTTGTCCGAAAAGTTTCTTTCGTTTTATGAGGAAATAATAAGTTTTTTATTTTACATTATTTTGTCGAATTACGTACGTTTTGTTCTGTCGAGATAAACCCCGCGACATTTCACGCACTTGGTTTTACGTTTGTACGAAGGTGCACCGTTGTAAAAAATTTTTTTTGCGAAAGAAAGACACTTTTCGGACAACCTAATACGTTGTATTCGCTTTAGAAAGAAATAATAGACGCACGATGTTTCTTGTTTTATATCAGTTTATCGAATTATGCACGAACATAATAAAAGAAATATAACGACATGGGTCATACGTAATTCAATAAAATAATAAAAAACAGAAACTGTGGTTCATCTATTATCATCTGACCGTGATAAAACCTACGGAATCCAACTATGGAGAACAGTAAGTAACTCCAACATTGAAATACTCCAACGTTTCCAATCGAAAACGCTAAGATCCCTAATTGACGCACCTTGGTATGTAACCAATGAAACGATACACCGCGACCTCAAGATACCCATCGTCGAAGAGGAAATAGCAAAATGTAGCGACAGATATAGCAAAAGAATCAACAAACACCGAAACCCCTTAATCACTGGGCTACTTGATACGACGGACCAGATTCGCAGGCTGAAGAGGCACTACCCGCTAGTCCTAAACGCTAGATTCAATTAGTTATCTAAATTCAGCAATATTCACTTATTTATAACTCTTACTTATAAATTATACTTATCTATAATAAGTACTAACTTATTATAAATAATCAGCCATGTCACTGCGCCACGTCAGAAAAATTACTGAAAATTCTCAACGCGAGAATTGATTGTAATTTTAATAAATAAATAAAAAAAAAATCTATTATCATCTGATGAAACGAAAGAAACTTTTCGGACAACCTAATACGTTGTATTCGCTTTATAAAAAAATAATAAACGCACGATGTTTTCTGTTTTATATCAGTTTATCGAATTATGCACGAACATAGTAATAGAAATGTAACGAAATGGGTCATACGTGATTCAATAAAATAACAGAAAACAGAAACTGTTGTTCATCTACTGTCGTCTTATAAAACGAAAGAAACTTCTCGGACAACCTAACACATCGAACGACTACGGTTGAATAAATTCTCTAAAAATGAAAATCTTTTTAATCGAATTAAACGATCGAGATGGCTGTAATACGTTTATAGGATTTTACGAATACCTACCGAGCGTTGAACGTTCGATGTGCTCAGATACCCATAAGCGATTTTTCTTTTTCGAGACGATTCCCTTTTGTTCACGAACAACCTGAAAATGGAAAAAATATCGTTAACGGGTGTGTTCGTGATAATCGTAACAATGTCGTTTAACCGATTTATCGAGGAATCGTTACGTGTGCTTTACGTTGTTTGCGAAATTCCACGACAAATATCGTTACGCGCGAGTTAATCGAGTAAACGATGCTTAAAACGGTTGAAAATTATTCCTGATATCGCGACTGTAAATAGGAAATGATACAAAGAACAATGTTTTAATATCGTCTATGATAAAACTGTTAAATTTGTTATAGTAAAATTAATAAACATTCTAATCTTAACGAATTATCTTTTGTATTCGTAAGAGGTCCGACGATTTCTTCATCATGGAAAAATAATTTCAGCGATATTTTTCGCTTTTAACGCGTTTGCAACGCGTACGCGTATATCGTTGCCCGTTGCGCGTTATACGTTTTAACGTATGCGCATAATTTTCTATCTACAAATACGCGCAGCTTTTAACGAAGCAGAGCGAAACGTTTGTAAAATTGAAATGTTAGAACGATGTTTTCGATAAAATTCTTTGTGCCCGACAGGTCGAATTGCGAGACCGATGCGTTTAAAAGTGCAATTTTCGCGGAATTAAACGCACGAAATTAGCAATTCTGAATATTACGTGTAGTTTCTTTGCCTAGCCTTTGTCATATTCGTTTATTATCTTTATTATTATTCAACAGGTTATTCGCAACTCGTACAACAAAATACAGGAATATACATACGTCGATTCAAATTTCTTCTGTCAACCGTATAAATGGCTTTGCTTTGCATAAAACGATATTATCGAAACGTTATCACAGATAGAATCTGGTTTTGGAAAAATCAAAGAACATCGTGTGAAAATCGATCTTATTCTATTATTGTCTTAAATATCCTTTAACAAATACGTCGTATTCTTTCGTTTTACCGAGTTTAAATTATCCTTTGCGTTAACTATTCCCTTCGTTCACGTTCTTTTTCACTTTCCATCGTAATAAATCAGCCACGGATAGTCCATTTCGACGAATAGTTTCTCTCGATCGACGTGGCAACGGTCGAAAAGAAAGATTTAGGATATTGCGGTCGTTCGCCGATAAGGAGCACCATTTACGCCGAAGGAGATCCGTTCTCTTAGATAGAACGTTCATAGAGCTCTGGGTCTTTTCATTTTATAGGATTAATATAAGTCTAGAAATTGTACAGCCGAACTTTAAGACCTTCGCAGCTTGACTCGAACCACGCTACTTGGTCCTGTACAAATTTTGATTTTTTCCACGAAACGCGTATTCACAGCAAAAGTATCTTTTTCTGTAATCTTATCGTGGCTTGCGAAAGTGTTCGAATAATCTTGATCGTCCCGAGGTGACGCGTATCTCGTGTTCGAGATACAATAGAAAACCGGGAAAATACCGAAAGGTCGGATGATACGGGCGTTCGTACGGTAAAATCGTAGAAAAAATTTCGATAACTTAACATCGTACGTGCATTTTGGTTTAGTTAACTATTTGATCGATTAAAATTTAATTAATTTATTTGCATCGTTTGCGTGGTGTTGGCGTTAAAATTTCGAAAAAAACGTGCAGTTAGGAGAAAGCTGGAAACACATCGTATAATACGAGACTCGGATAGCCGAAACTTCACCGAGCTGGCGGAAATTTTGCGTAGGATCGCGTATTATGCCAAACATTTTGGAATCCCGTTAAGCGCTGTAACGAGACACGACTATCGTCGTGATTATGTTCGTTACATCGGCTGCGACTCTTCAATTTTTCTACTTTCAAGTCTATTCCTATTTCAACGAATAAAACACATTCGTAACGTTGGAAGAAGATGTTTAATCGAGGAAATTGGAACGAAAATCTGCGATCTTTTTTCATTTTGTTCAAAAATGATACCCCGAAGATGGTACCCCGCTGGTGGTAGCCACCCACATGATAATCAAACAGCCAAAAAATTCTACCAAATGTCCAAATTGGACAAATTGTGAATGTAAACAACTAAAGAAAAAAAAAGAAAAAATTTTGTTCAAAGCGAAGCTATTTTGTAACGCTGTAAGAACGTAATTGGGTCGACCCAGACATAACTCGACCTGAAATGATCGAAAGAGCGTAGCAGGCTTTTGTTTTTACTTATCGGAAGCATACAATTTATTCAGGTTCGCCAAAATATTAGGTTGCCCCAAAAGTGTCTTTCTTCTACGAATATGTCTTTTACGACAATGCGTCTTTATACAAACACGACAGCTGATCTGTCAAATGTCGTGGTCTTTGCCTTAATAGAACAAAATGGAACGTACGTAGTTTGATAAAATAACAGAAAACAAGAAATCTCGTTATTTCCTTATAAAACGAAAGACTCTTTTGGGACAATCTGATATTTCAACTGTCGATTATTCGTCGTGTTAAAATAAGCCAGAATATTTAGCGAGCTATATTTAACGCTAAGTGTACGTTTAAAGTTACTCCTCGTTCTCTGTACTAATCTTTCGTTGTTCTAATTTTCCAGAAATGTCCTGTAGCTTCCATATATATTTTCCGAGCCGTTTCAAATTTTTCCAATATAATACTCGCGTCTCGTAACAGCGCCAGCGAAATTTCAAAATATCTCGCGTGACACGCATCGTACATTCGTGAAAATATTCCGTGATAAGCGTTGGAACACTTTCTTAAGCCACTGGGTATATCGAATAATTTGGAAATTTCATTAGCACCGTAACGAGACGAAACTATCGTGACTATACGTGCAAAATGTGGAACAGATTTGAAAATGTATCACAAAAGTATCGGAAAAATATATTTCGCGAAGATCATCGAATTATTCGAAAAACCAATTTTGTTCGCTACATCGATAAGCCACGATAGATAGCGAGATCGTTTTTGAGACTAATAGTACGTTTAAAACTACTATTCATGCCGCGTACTAATTTTTCACTAATACTAAATAAACTACGTCCGCAAATAAAAGTCCAGAGTAACGTAATTTTCATCTGCGTCGTCGGTTTCGTTTCAAATTTGACTGTTATCGTTGAGAATCGTGGATCTTTGACGCCGAAATAATGTTATAGGAACGCTAAATGTATACTTGGGATTAATATTAGAACAGTAATATATTTATTTTATGGACGATTTCTTATATATTCATCGATACACACTTGCACGCGTCTCAGCACTTCCTTCTATTATCCGACTGTTAACCCACTGACTAATTTATACATTCATCTGTTTTCGAGACATACCTCCACACACGTACCTCCACACACTGATACCCACATACAAGTATCTCTTACTACGTATTTAACCCAGTCCGGCACAGAAAATTATACATATCTCGACGGTTATAATTCGGATCTTCTCGCAGCGATTCCTGTCTCGTTGCAGCGTTAACAAAGTGTCGCGTAACGCGCATTTGGAAAAAATTGTCCGCTGCGAACGTTCGAATAGCAGCGCTAGCCACCGCACAAAAAGCGGGAAACAATTTTTCCTTGGGAAACTTGGAAGCTCGTGTCATCGTTTAGAACGACGTACCTGCGCTGTGTTTTATCGATGTTCGGTACTTTGAAGTCTAAGTATAAACCTTGCTTGCACGGTGCCACTAATCCGTGACAAATCGAGCAAAGTAGAGGCTGCATTTCATCGAATCAAGGAACGTTTGACGTGTACACCGTGACGTACAGGAACTTGTACATCTCTGAAAGCCAACGCTTTGATGTTTAACGGTGAATGCACAATCCTCAGAAACGTTGCTGTCGTTGAAATTAAGCCAGTCGTTTCTGTCGGTGTACGCGGAATTTCCTTTCTACGGGTTCTCGCGTACAAACGTGTTTATGTTCATTTACACCGTGTTTCTAAACGAGAGGTCTAATCAGTTTGTAGAGCCGATTTATCGGTTTCTGTGCGTACAGTTACGTTACCGTTCGTCGAACGAATCATGCAAACCAGGCAAGCAATTGCTCGATTTTAAGAGGCGACGCGATAAACACGAACAGCTGGTTCAGTAGGACGACGATAATATCGTCGATCAGAACGTTCCATGTAAAATTAGTTAGAAACAATCCGCCTGTTATAATCGAACTTGAGCTATTGGCATCGACTGTGGTAATTACATTTGGGGAGCAAGCGTAATCAGAAGAATACGAATCCTTAGAAAATTAGCGAATAGTTTCTTTCGAAATTTACTCTTGACCGAAGCATTTTTATCTTTTATACGATGTTGCACACAGCAACTGGAGAATCCGGAGAAGCATCACGATCGCGAGAATTACGCTCAGCTAATAAACGCAAACGAACGAGAGACGAGTACTCCTCTGGTAAAGTTCGGCAAGCAAATGTCATCTTGTTTCTAGAAATAATTGTTAATAAGGAATATGCCAACAAGGAATTTGCTAATAAGCGTAACGTCGTATTAAGCTTTAGGCTAAACGTAATTTGTACGAATGCGAGACGACAGTTCGTAACAAATTGAGTTCGATAACGACAATGTTAATTGTTTATCGTCTGTGCAACGTTATGAGGCGATTCTTCTCGAAAAATCGCAGGTGCCGAAACGACGATAATTAACGGATTCCATATTATTATTTTGGTGGAAGCGTAGTAATTGGTAGTTGCTAACAGGAGAAAAGGGAATGAGCGTTTCGTCCCAGGACTACCGGTGGACTCGCCAGTAAGGCTATGCCCGGTAATCCCTGTCTTAGACGTAGAGGGAGTCTCGCTAGGTGCGGTATTTATATCGTGCGCTCGTATATTCGACCGCTAGCGAGACAGACAGACTCGTTGTAGTCGTAGTAGCCCTCTGGTGTTGGCGGTTGGTACCCGCGGTTCGCCCGGGAGGTGTTACGATCAAATAAATTGTAGGTAGTTTTAACGCGAAAGATTTACACCGTTCGAATAAATTCTCGTTCGTACGTATTTGAGCAAACGCTGGTCTCGTGCGAAACGTGACAATTAATATGATTTTTACGCATTCACAGGAGATTTGAAGATGCAAATATTCCCAAAGCATACGCAATACACGCAAGAAGATATATTATAAAATTGCACGAAGTTAATACACAAATATTTGAGATATAATCGTAGATGAAACCTTCAGCCTGAGATCCAATCGAATCGGTAGCCTTTCTAAAAACCGATCTCTACTTTCAAATCTACTTTAAATTTCACCCTGTTTTTATGAGAAAATTCTCAAACTAATACGATGCTCCTTGGAGAGCTCTTCTCTGCCTTCTCTTTCGCTCTCCACTCGTCTCCCCCTAGAGAGCAGAGTAATAGGGCTACGTGTGCTCGTAGTCGGAGACAAAATTGGCGTTCAGGTGATATTCTACGAGAGCTTATTTTTCTAGATGACTCGTAACCCTGGCAAGTGTCAGTCTTTAATCCCTTAACGTATAATTTTGCTCCGCCTAACCGGTCAAAGATGCGCAATTTCTTCCTCGATCTACGTTCGCGATCTAAAGACGCTCGATTATACGCGCACAGAGACGCGCGAAGATACTGCAAGACTCTTAGAAACTTTTCACGCGTACATTATACGAAACATTTCGAAATTTCATTAGCAGCACGACGAGACACGACTATACGCGATTGTGAAATTTCTAAAGTTTCTAATTTCTCTACAAAATCGTATCCAGAAGTTACATGAAATATCTATACGATATTTGTCGCGCGAAAACGACCAAAATATTTGAGCAGTCAATTGTTCAATTATTAGTCAATTATTTAGCGAAACGATCTTTATCACCAATTGTGATGTTTAAGACTACTTCTATTCATGCAGTATACTAATTTTTCGCTAAATGTATATTTGCCATAAATGTTACAGTTACAAGACATCGTTATAAGAGAGACAACCGTTATAAGAGAAGTTTGTAAAGTTGCGATATAAAAGTCGACGTTTTTAATTAAAAAATTTTGGTCGCGAATAATCGTTAAAACGGATTAGTTTTCTTGATTACCGGTAATCGTTATCGACGAGGGAAATTTTATTTTGGTTACCAGTAACCGACATAAATGGCCAGATTTTTAAATATTCTTTTTTTTTTTTCGTTACGAGTAACTGTTATCCGTGGCGGGAAAATTTTATTTTGGTTACCGATGACCATTATCGACGGCAAAAATTTGTTCTACATTGTCAATTGCCACTGGCTATATTATCAATCGTTATTAACGTCACTGATAATTATTGGGTTGGCAACTAAGTGATTGCGAATTTTGTCAATACCACCTAATGACAAAACCCGCAATCATTTAGTTGACAATTCGATAGTACGTATATTCGCAGTTATTCATAAAACTCGCGTGTTTTATCGAGCAAACAAGAAGATATGAAAATATATGAAACGAATAGGATGAAAAAGATATCGCGGTACAGTATTTTTATTAACAGTTGCATTAACGTTACACCACGGTATCTTTTATCTTATTCTTTGTTTCATACAGTTTCATATCTTTTTGTTTGCTCAATAAAACATATCGGTTTTATAATTAGGCTTCTTTACGTTGTCAGTGAAAACCGATTATCAGCGATGTCAATAAACACCGACGATAGTCGAATGCGACTAGAAAATATTTTTTTCATCGATATTGGTTGGCGGTAATCGAAAATCAATTTCGCCATCGATAATGATTATCGGTAACCAAGGCAAAATTCGGTTTTCGTTGATAATGGTCACCGGTAACCGGACAAAAATTCCGGTCACTTCCATTGATTGCCGGTTAAAATGAAATTCCCATGATCTAAAACTATTATTGAGCGACCGAGGAACAAATTTCATCGTTCGTAATGATTATTCGTAATCGGAATAATTAACAATTAAAATTCTTGAATCGTATCACTTTTCGAGAAATTAAAAACTGGCTTCCGTTTAAATAAAAACTAGTTTCTATCCAATGATCTTCCTGCCAAAAAATATTTAACATAATTGTTATCTTGCAGCTTCGCTTCTAACTTCCACGTAGATTTCCAGATTGATTTCTAATTTTCCTATTGTAATGTAATAATTAATACGATATAATATAATAATCTTAATATTAAATTATACATCTTAATCTTTTCTAGTAGGATCTTTTTATTTATTTATTTTTTATTTATCTTATTTGTGACACTGACGTGACGTGACACTGACAACAGTCTCCTCTCAACTCGTTAACGGCTATCTCTTGGTACCATGGCTCCGGTATACGTGGCACGTACACGTTCCACAGACGCGGATGACCCATGGTCAAGTAGAGCTTCTTAATTACCCAAGGTTTCTCCCCGATATTACAATATTATAACAACGATAGTTCCAATGCAGTGCGTTTGATACACGTCCGGCAGTGAGAAACGACGAGGATGCAACGACGTTCGAAAAAGTTTGAACCGCAAGGCGGGTAATGCTTCGAGGATTCCTCTTTAAACGAAGAACTTCGACGCAGTTGAACGTTGTCAAGTTAAAATTACGCCAACTATGTTCGAGTAATGCGCTTTCCCGCTTTATGCTGCTTTTAGGTTCTGAAGAGAAAAATGATTTAAGTATTTCGGGTGGAAATTCTCCGAGTAGAACGAGAGTTTTAGTTCTCGCTTTTGCAGCAGTTGTCGTTTTAATAATTTCAACCTTCTTGATGCAATCTACATGCCACAGTTTCGTAGTAGAAACATCTATTTCCTGGTAAAGCGCTTAAAAATGATCAGATTCGAATACACGCGTATTGAAGTTAGTTAACATTTTAATTGAATATAAAATACACTATCGCGTGTTTCATGGAATAATGTAAATGAATTTCTCGTAATAATATAGGAATTTCATTAAAACGAGTAAATCAACACGTTGACCGGCGAAGTTTAAACTACTTGTTGAAAAGCTTAACGATAATATACAGGGTGGTTGGTAACTGGTGGTACAAGCGGAAACGGGGTGATTCTAGGCGAAAAAAGAAGTCGAAAATATAGAATAACAATTTTTCGTTTCAGGCTTTGTTTTCGAGAAAATCGACTTTGAATTTTGGATCGGTACGCGTGCACTTTATCGCGTCTCGTTATAACGGATCTCGCTGTAGATCGTTGTCTCGATTGACGTTATTTTTTCAATGTTTAAAATTTTGAAATTGTTAAATTTTTATTCTATATTTTCGACTTCTTTTTTCGCGTAGAATCACCCCCTTTCCGCTTGTACCACCAGTTTCCAACCACCCTGTATATGTACCTGTTCTTCGACCATCACGAATCAGCCAAAGTTGCTGATAATTGGAAATAAATTTCATTGATATTTTGTACTGTTAATAATTAATACGATATCGACTATAAAAGAGAACATACTTCTTTATTAATACGTACTTGCAAATTAATTTCATCGATATTTTGTTTCGTTGATAACGAAGAAGAAAACATAGCTGATTACCAATACAAATTAGACAATGAGACAAAGCTTCCGACAACGTACGTTGGAAATAAGATTTCACTGATATTTTGTCTTCTGAATAATTAATAAAATATTGATCATGAAAGAAAAATATCGATATTCATAAGGCATTTTAACAGGCAACGGTGTATAAATGCGAGGTACGGTAAAATGGAAGATGACGTCCGGCATTATCTGCCTGTTCATTTTACGCAGCTGCGAAGTTAAATTGAAATTCACGTATTTACAGAAAGTAATATCCTCCTCTAAGTGACGGTGCTAAAATGGTCAACAGAAATGGGCTACGTCAGTCAGAGCTTTCAATTACAGGGACGAAGTTGAAGAGGACTCTGCAGAAATTATATATGGAAAAATACAACTAATTGTTGCTAGTCTTATTATCTTTTTAATTTTAATTTTTCATTCCCCACATAGTTGATTATTTTATTTCTTATCAATTCTACTTCGTTTTTTGATAACTTCTTATTTACCCAGTTGACGTTTGACAACGATCAACGTTTTTGATATTAATTAAAAAAAGCTTCGCATTACGCAGCTGTATCGATTATATTAAATATATATACTTTGAATAAACAGAATTAAAAAGTGAGAAGAAATTAAGAAATAAGTAATTAATTTACTTACGAAAAAATATCAACGTCTTTGTCAAATTATAAACGTTATTTATATTAAATAATATTAGTCCTGTATCGTTGATAGAATTTGTTTACTACATATATATATACAAAAAAATTATATATAAAAAGAAATGTATATATAAAAAAAATTGTACAGTGTACAAGTATAGCAAATGAAGATAGTGTAGCCTGAAAAGTAGTATTAGACAGTAACTAGCCAGACGCGAGTGTTTCATTGATCGTTCGATGTTTCTTATTACTAACGTGGATAGTTTTATGAATTTGCCAAAGTAAATTAATATTTCTTCGTTATCTAGTAAAAAAAAATGGATCGGTGTTCTATCAATGATTAAAGAAAAGAATTAAATATTAATAAATTATTATATATATTAAAGTAATCAAGAATTAGTTATTGTACTTTAATTACGATATGTAAAATAACGAATACAAGGATTTAAGGTGTCAAGATTAATAAAGCGGTGACGTGTGATCAAAATTACTTCCGATGCTTCGTCGTACTTTAATTTTACGCTGCATTCCGACGATTCAATTCCCGAAAGTTCTTAATTTCATTCGCTGGAATTTGTAATTCTTGAAGCGAATTTCTGCCAAGGAATTTATATTACCGTTTATATACGTCTAGAATTATATTTTGATCAATTTGTTCCGACTGAACTTGGTGAATTATTTCCAACTCTCTGCAGCTACGTGCACAATCATAAATCGCGAATTTCGGTCACAATGGTTGAAGTTCCCGATTCAACTACGAACATCATCAATTTCTCGCGTCGTAAAACTTTCATGATTTTCAAAAGTTCTAGAAATATTAAATAAAATATCTTTGCGCATTAAACGGCAGACTGCAAGCGGCCCCGGCTTTTACACCGACGAAAATCACGATCGATTTCCGATTACTGTACGTTGTGAATTATTTTATCAGAATAAGACGAATAATTAATCGCGCGAAATCAGACGAGCAATTTGTCTTCCTGTGTCTCGATGTCTAAAAGCTGGTAACGTCAGAAAGTTGATAAAAAATTACCGTCGTCTGTTAGTCAAATTGTCAATGAAAATTATTGTTAGCAGATATTAACCCTTATTTCGGAAATTTAATTTGCCCCTACGACAAATTAACGCCACGATAAAAGATCACTTTCGTGCTAAACAGAAACATTTGCACCTGAAAATTCCGCATTTAAAAGCAGGAAAGAACGAGACCTCCGCGTGAACTGTCTTTAGACACGTCGTTCGCAGATAACAGAGCGATTGAGTCATCCTCGGCAAAGGAATATAAAAAATTGGATGACAGCAGGAGGAGCAAGTTACGTTGAGCGGAAAGAAAAGGCCGCGAGACTGTACGCGATTCAGATGCTGCGATGAGCGTGGAGACGATAGATATTGACAAGGAGGTAACAGAAAGATACGCGGAATCTATGAAAATGGAAAGAAAGAGACGTGGCAGCGTATAACGAAATAACGTAAAATAACGAGAATGAATAAAGAGGTGGAAAAAACGTCAGAAAGAGGAGTTCGCAGCGAATATTTGAAATAAAGGAAATAGGGGAAATAAAGAAACGAAGAAATAAAAGATAAAGAAACGAAAGGAGCGGGCAAGAAAAGAGATAAAATAACGGTAAATATGCGTAATAAGTAAAAAAAAAAAAAAAATAAAAAAAAGCCATACCACGTGCTGCGAGAAGGGAACCGTTAAATAAAAATCTTTAAATAAAGGTGGGAAAAAAACGAAGGTAGATAAAAGTTAGAAAATTGCGCGTTAAAGGGACTGATCAAAGATTTGGACGAAGCGTAGTATCGCAAAATTCAGCCGGAAGGAAGACGCGATTTGAGCCAGGCCTCCGCTCCAATCAATCGACTACACTCGAATGCGATTTCTTGAAAGATATCGAGTGATATCCAATAAAGCAAAGACCTGGTGAGTGCAGCTTTAGATAGTCTATCGATCGCCTCGCAACCATGGTTCAACCCTTAGAGGTACAAAGTTAAAGCGTACAGGGAGTTATAATATCGGACCGCTTCTTTCTTCTTCTTTCTTTCTTTTTTTCTTTTTTTTTTTTGTTTGTTTATTCGTTGTTTTATTTATACGAGCATGTATAGCGTAGAGGCTGCTACCGTTACACACCATGTGTTGCATCCCACACCAGGCATGCAACCCCTCGTACGTGTACTTTCTACGTCACACCGTCGATGCATTTTTGACGTCACGTGTTGTTTGCAGTATCGAGAACAGCGTGGTCTGAACGATCGTCGCGATGTTGCACGAACGAGAACTGTCGACTATTTTACTTCCACATCGTCGTTTATCAACTTCCCCAATGAAAAACAACACGACCCATTTAGGACTCGTGCAAGTTTCTTCGTAATAAGTACTCGATATTAAACGCCAAGTACAACGTAGCGACGTTATCGACTTTCGTAATAAAAATTATCTCTATTTCTCGTTTCGAAGGAAACTCGAAAGGACGAAGAAGAAGAAGTTGTCTCGGCGTAGTTTTAATATATAGATATATATGGGAAAGACAAAAATAGCGGAGATAGTTTAACGTGCAAGTTTGATGTACAGAGCCCGGGACGAGCGATACGAAGAAGAAAGCGCCGCGTAATTCCTTGTGGAAATACAAATAAAATATAATATATAGCATAAAATTTTTGTATTCTCGGCTTGGTTGTCGAGAAAATCGAGTTTGAAAATTTATCAAGCATACCGGAACGTGGGTAATTCCGGACTGGACGGGACTGAATAATCGACAGGGTGGTCATTCTACGCGTGAAAACAAGTCGAAAATGTGGAGTAACGTTTTCCCGTTTAAGGCTTCATTATCGAGATAATAAATGTTAACGAATAAACGAGAAATTTTCAAATTTAGTTTTCTCGGAAACAAAGTGTCCTGCGAAGAAATTTTATTTTACGTTTTTGGTTTATTTTCGCAGGTGAAACCACCTCCTGTCTATTTAGTCCGGAACCTACCCTCGTTTAAATATACTTGATAAATTTGCAAATTCGATTTCCTCGCAAACTAAGCCGAGAATGACAAAATGTTACGTTTTAAATAAAAATTAGATAATAGAGGAGAATTAGATAACGGTAAATAGAAAATAACATTTTGTCAGTATATATATAATTATATATATAATTTATTAATAATTTATCTTGTCTGTCGGCTGCAAAATGAGATTGAGCTACATACGTAGATTTCTCGTTCGCACTGTCATTCAACCACAATACACAGATTAAATATAGATTATTACATGTATAATTAACTTACTGTTGTAAATTTAACATAGGAATAATATTTGGAATTACAGGTCATCGCATAGAACATTGTTTAAGTCGGATTTGTTATTGATACTAGTATAGTACGCTCTATAGCATCAACATTGCATTAATTATCGGCTTATTATTATTATTATCATTATTACCACTGTTATCATTGTTATCAATGTTATCATTGTCATCATTCTTATTACTGTTATCAATGTTATCAGCCTTATCATTCTCATTACTGCTATCATTGTTATCAGTGTTATCGTTCTTATCGATGTTATCATTGCTATCCTTCTTATCGCTGTTATCATTCTTATCACTGTTATCATTCTTATCGCGGTTATCGATGTTATCATTGTTATCGGTGTTACCAATGTTATCATCCTTATCATTCTTATCGCTGTTATCGTTTTTATCATTCTTATCATCGTTATCATTGCTATCATTCTTATCACGGTCATCACTGTTGTTATTCTTATCACTGTTATCATTCTTATCGCTGTTGTCAATGTTATCATGGTGATCAATGTTATCGCCATTATCATTCTTATCACTGTTATCGTTCTTATCATTGTTGTCCGTGTTATCATTCTTATCACTGTTGCCATTCTTATCATTGTTATCATTGTTATTATTATTATTATTATCTGTTTATAGCAGCGAGGTTTAAAGAGCAGTGCTGTCTCTGTTACAAAACACGCACGTTTCATGCTAATTGTTGAAGCAACTTTACACGAGAGATCGACGAATATAATTTCTCTTTAATTGTCAGAACATCGAAATCTTCGACAAATACAAAATCATAACACGTAAATAGGAAAGCGATAAAAGTGAACGATTCGTTTATCGCAATTTCTAATTTTAACAACGTTTCAAACGTTATTCCAGCGTATATTGCTCGAAATTGAATAGAAATTTGTGCAAGTTCTTAGTTAATAACGTTAGAGAAACGAATAGCGCGTTGATAATTTGTAACTCGTATTAGTTCGTGAAAGTTTGAGTATTACGTGCTCCGGTCGAAAAGTTTATCGACTTGATAGATTAATGTAACATTGCGACAGCGTAGCAAAGAATACCTGTTTAACATTCGATTAATATTACCCTTAGCTTGAAATTAACTTCTTCTTGAAAATTTAATATCGATAGGACAAAGAGGATATCACGCGGATCATCTGGAGATCAAAAATTAAATTACTTGGTAATTTGATGTTAACATTTCTTAGTATACATTAATGTGTTTTAGTAATTGAATATACACGAGATTAACTTGCGAAATTCTTCGTATTCAGTGATTACCGATAAACTCCGATCGATTTATCGACCAATTAATTCGTGTATATTAAATTTCAGGATTGAACGCTTCTAAGAACTTACGATATTATTCATCGAATTATAATAAAACAATTAGCTAGCAATTCGTTTGTTCTGTTATTTTATTATGTATATGTTGAACAGAATTATATATGTTTCTCGTACCTACTACGTGGCAGACATAATTTATTAATATGGTTTATGATCATTTATAATTTTAATAATCATTTAACGTTGAAATTCGATATAATATCCCGGCGAAATTATTCTTTGACTATCATAATGAATTTAATAGCAACAAATTTTATATATAAACGTAATAATGAATGCAACGAAAGTAAAGGTATTATATTCACTTTCGTTCAAGTAATCGATTAACCATTAGAGTAGAATCTAACGATTATCAATATTTTAAAGAGCATCGCTTGTTTACTTCTTACAGCTTCGCCGCCTTCCGCATATTTTATATTTTCGTTCAACGTTTTAATTTTAGTACACGAACAACTTTCATAAATCGTGAGAGCTAATCTGTTACAACGTAATCAGAAATGATAATTAAAAACTGAGCAGGTTAATTAGCCTAGTTCCATAAAGGACCAAATTAAAAATCCGATCAACAACGTACTTGAGCCAAGCTTAAATTCAATGCGTGTGTTAAATTAACGTTTTAACTTATTAATAATTCAACGATATTTTCCGCTGCATTGATCCTTTTTTTTTTCTTTTTTTTAATTCAGAACGAAATACAATAGCCTGTTTTTTTATTTATTACCGTTACACGCTGTCGCTATTATCAGTTGTTTCGAAAAACTAGAAATAACAGGGAATTAAATTTCTATATATCCGTCGCTCGTTACATTACATCGACGTTTTATAGATATTTATAACGACGGTCTCTGACATTTACGTTGTCGATCGATATAAGATAAATGAATTTCAAGAAAGAAGAGAACTGACATTTAATCGTTTCAATTGCAATTACGCGTAATCACAAACCATTTCGATAAAGGGAAATTTAATCTTACAAATACGAAATAACCCGATCAGATAGTCAAAATATTTTTAACCCTTCAATAAATAGACGCGGTAGAGGCCATTCGATTCTGAAATTGAAATTTGAATTTTCGTTTCAGTATATCTTTTAGTAAACAATTTCATTTGCCGTGGAAATTGAAGTTAGGACGTTTTAACGTTTTTTATTCCCCTTTTTTGCTGGTTATGACGCTATAATCGTAACGCACTGGCAATGGTAATAATGTTTTTAAACTTTCTTCTGTTCATATTATGTTGGACATAAATATACGCGAAATACGATAAACATATATAATAATAATAATAATAATAACAATAATAATAATAAGAAGAAGAAGAAGAAGGAGAAGAAGTAGAAGAAGAAGAATGACAAGAATGACAAGAATGTGAAGAATGTGAAGAATGTGAAGAATGTGAAGAATGTCAAGAATGACAAGAATGACAAGAATGGCAAGAATGGCAAGAATGGCAAGAATGATAATAATGATAATAATAGTAATAATAGTCGCTTATAGGTTTCCACTTACAGCGATGTTATCTCGATAGGTACAGAGGTTTTTCTGATTTTATTCTTAACCAGTAGGCTGTTGCGACCTGTTTGAAACGACGAGTGTACTCGTCAGACACAAAGTGACTGTTACAATACAGAATTAAGTTGTAACGAAACGACCGTTTCATTTTTTAATGTTATTACCAACGGGGCTCGTAAGGCAAAATAGTGTCATTTCTTCGTGACGACCATACTCGTCGAAAACGGCTAACTGGTTAAGTCTATCCGTTTAATGTTCTTATTATTTTCCACAGCTGCCTGTTGTCTTCCTATGAAATTTTCTACTTTTCTCTTATAAAATTTCTACGGAAACGAGTTCCATTGTCGCAAATTTAGCTCCTCGAGCAATCGAATTATTTATGAGATGGTCTAGCAACTATAACAGGTACGGTAACGCAATGAAAATAATATAATACGTAGATATAACGTATAAATTAATTATATCACGTATCATGGAATGATATATCATCGATAATGTCATTACCAAAGCGTCGATCTGAATAGTTTGGTTTAAGTTTGATAGCTAATCGCTAGCAAACTGCATCGTAATAAATTGTCCTGTCTGATAGGAAGCAATTATACAAATTGAACGCGTGGATAGTCCCAGGAATCGTCTGAAGAAAGCATTATCTCTTGGAAATTTCATTAGAAGGTAAACACTGCGTGGGTGGAACCCTATCTGTAAATTTGCAGTTATTTCTTATTGGATGATCTTCTCATTAATTTTACAGGGGGTGCTAATAAGCGGACTGACGAGCGAGGGTGACATACCCTCGTGAACGCTTCTGCAAATTCTCCGCTGCCTTTGCCAGCTTTCTAACCGATTCTACAAAATCGATCAGGCGAGAATTTCTCAATAAACCGCAAATGGTCGCAAAAATTAATATCTTTGTAAATACTATTGGCGGAACGGAGCTTAAATAAAGTACTTTGCCTCTGATATTTCACATATTTTCGCACAAATTTTCTAACAAATGTATAAATTTTAGTGGCCTGCTTGAAAACCACAAATACGATAAGTTCGTGTTTGTTCGTTCGATGATCTTCGTGTCGCTTGTTGACTAGAAAGAAATATTTTGATAAATAAGAAACAATAGATAAATAATAATTATATAAATAAATGAATAAATAAATCTGGAATATTTTGCAAAGGAACAGTAATATTGGATCGACTCTTCCGTTGGTCCAACTTAATAAACTTAATTGCAGAAGATAAAATTCTCGATCGTTGATCAAAGCAAACTCGAAGATGCAAAGACACTTCTCTACACGCTGCAAGCATAAAACTTCAGAAGATAAAGTAAAAGATCGAAATCGTAAATTTGAAGGGGTAAAGTCGCTGTTCCGATGTAAGCGAGATGTCATTAACTTTCACTCTCACCTACGAATGGTCATAAATGTCTCAAAGTGTATAGAAGACAGCAGGGACAAACGGTATAGTATCGATAAAACTTTTATTATTAAAAAAAGAATTACCACATTCGAAGTTTTTATTTGGAGACTTTGAAACGTTCCCTGCAACCTTTAACTTTTTCTTTTTATACTTCGAAAGCAGTTTTACAAGTTTCCTACCCTTTTCATTATTTTAGACGTAATAAGACGGTATTTTTAAGATGAAAAAGACAGTACGTTTGTCATCGATGTCAGTCCGCTTAGATTCTATGGTAAATTTATACAGAATATTTTAATCAGTTAGCTGTCTTTGACGAGTATACTCGTCACGAAGAAACGACTATATCTTGCGTTATATCGTCATGCGTAAAGAATAGTTAAAATTTGCTGTCTCAATTGCGATAAATTTCAGCAATAAAATTGAAAAATAAAAAAGTCGTTTCGTTACAACTTAACATTGGAACTACCGATAGTTAACGCGAAGCTATTTCTACCAAAACCAATGAAAATGACTGGTCTTTAAAAAATACGTAACAACAGAATATTTTTATATTTATTGATTTATTACTTTCTTACAGAAGGAATTCCATATTATGTAATACATTTTTGGAATTATTAATCCATCTGGGACCATCATTCCTAAACTATGTTGACACATTTCTAAAATTGTAGAACCAGTAATTTTGACTGGTGAGATATTTCTAGTGTTAGCATCTAGTGATCGATCCGGAATTTCCATTGTTATCAGTGTTATCATTCTTATCAGTGTTTTCATTCTCAATGATGTTATCGTTGTTATCATTCTTATCACTGTCACCATTCTTAGCACTGCCATCATTCTTATCACTGCCATCATTGTTATCATCCTTATCACTATCACCAGTATTATCATTCTTATCACGGTCACCAGTGTTATCATTCTTATCACTGCCATCGGTGTTATCATTCTTATCACTGCCATCGGTGTTATCATTCTTATCACTGCCATCGGTGTTATCATTCTTATCACTGTCATCGGTGTTATCATTCTTATCACTGTCATCAGTGTTATCACTGTTATCTTTCTTATCGATGTTATCCTTGTTATTATTCTTATCGCTGTTATCGATGTTATCACTGTTATCACTCGTATCATTGTTATCCTTCTTATCACTATTATCAATGTCATCACTGCTATTAATCTTATCATTCTTATTATTATTATTATCTGTTTATAGCAACGAGGCTTAAAGGACAGTGCTGTCTCTGTTACGAAACACAGGAATAACAATAAATAAAATTACCTCACAAACTTTCACTCAGCGTTTCGTCTATCCTTGGTTCGTACGAATACCGATAAATGTTATATCGAACGATACGCAGTAGAAATTTTAAGAACGCGTGGGAAGTTGTATAAAACGAGGAAACTGGTTAATTGGGATTCGATAAACAGATTGTGTGACCCTTTTACACTTTGACAAGTACCGGTTATTTTGACTGGTATAAAGTAGCCTTGATACGAAATTATTTTGAGTTTGAATACATAAAAAAAAAAACAAAATAAAATTCATTATATTATTCTTTTAGTTATCGTTACAAAAGTCATTACATCGTTGCGGGGGAAAAATATAACGTGAAGTAGGAATTTTAAAATAAAATTGTAAAACCAGTCGATTTGACTGGTATGATAGTTCTAATGTTAATTCCATACTGCAATATTCGCACATAACCTGTGTTTGACGAGTTTACTCGTCATCGCTTACTTCTCGCGACGCATTTTAGGAACGCGTTTTTCAAACAGGTAGCAACAGTCGACTGGTCGAGTAGATTATTAGCAACTTCGACGAAAAAGTTTCTAATTTCACGAAGGAAACGTAAAACGTTGAAATTGGTAATTTTACACACGAGAAAAATGTAAAAATTGTATAGCTCGTTCAGTCGCTATCTCCCTTTCAGAACATTTTAGAAATCATCTACGAGATCATATTGGCCATTAATTCTCAATCTTTTCGTCCCCTTCGTGTCTCTTATGTCAGATCGAAGGGAATATCGACGATAATTTACCTTCCACCCTTGGTGAACAACTTTCAGATAGAAATGGCGAAACCTTCGAGATATATCGAATGATATTTATTAAGCCGTCCCATTAGGGCGAACGAGAACGGAATGTAGCATTAACTTGGTACATAAAATCCCACCCCACTTTGCCTCCGGCATATTGCTTGTACGGTTCTGCAACTATGTAACATTTGTCCTTAATGCGATACAAGTATGAGAAGAGCTTCGGTATGTTGCAGCCTAAGTATCGTGAATTACGAGCGCAATAAAACTTTTAAAGCTACAACAAGGGAAAGAACGTTCCGATTTGTTTAATTCTTTTAATTCGAATCGTGAGAAAAGAACATGTTGATTCAAAATGATAGTAACTCGTAGTATGAAAAAAGTAAGGGCGAGCGTGTAAATTAATTTGGATTTTTCAAAATATTCGTTCAGATGGCGAATCGAAGAGACGAAAGGTGAATCGAAAGTTGAAAGATTTCGGAATAAATTATTTTCTTAACGTTCTGTACGTATGCGAATCTTCGAAAGGTGTTACAATTTTCGTTGCTCTAAGCCCAGATAAAAAAAAGCTTGAAAAATAAACGTCCCTCTACCTTGTTCGTCGCAAACACTCAAGTCGCTTGGTCTGACCTTACAAAGAAGTTACAAATTCAGTTGCCAAGGATGTTGCGATAGTTTTGCTGTTCGCTGTACATGACCATTCTATGGCAAATCGATCATTTTTTCGCGTCCATGTCAGGGATTCTTTTTTTTCCAACTCGAGAAAGCGAAAGAACTTTCGACAGATCTAACGCACGAAGATGGAAGAGATCGATTTACGTAACTGGAAAGATGCGTAGCTATCTTTGAATAAATAAAAAAGTTACGTATTATTTAAACGAAAAAGTTTCGTTTCGACGAAGATCCATTGTCCCTATCGCGCTCTCTTTTCTGTCATCTTTACACATTCATTGGTAGTATCATGGTCATGTAGCACTTTCAATGTGATGTTTCGGCCATGTAACGAGCTATCCTGACCACATCGAACTACCACGGAAAATGCAGTCGAACAAGCAGACTAACGCCAATGATTCATGGACTCGTGGCGAACGAAAATTAATCGCCACGAGTCTTTTTCGTGTCGTTAGTACGTACTATGTATGTATGTATGTATGTATGTACGTGCATTTATATATGTAGCTTGCACCGGACATACAGACTAACGGATAATAACCGAAGAGAAATATCCAGGCTGTGTCACGCGACAAAAGCCACTATAGCATGATTTAGGATACCATCAGTGATAAAGGATATGCATCTATTATTTATAGTGATAAAAATTCTATTACTTTCTTCTCACAGTGCTGTGTGTAACTAGACTGCGAATATTTATTGCGCGTTCGTATTTCCACGAAAATAATTAAGAGAATGACACTCGAACAGCAAGTTGTCGTTATTTATCAAATATTATATCAGATCGTGGCAAAAGTTTCTTTCGTTCTATAAGGAAATCACAGAGGCACAATTATTATTTTATCGAATTACGTACGATTCATTTTGTCCTATTAAGACGAAGATCGCATTGTTCGACTGAGTTTTAGTGTTTGTGTGAAGACGCGTTGTCGTAAAAGACATGTTCGTAAAAGAAAGACGATTTCGGGACGACCTGCTGTTGTTACAAGCAACAGGTACTCTCTACTTTGGATATTTTATACGTTTTTCGACATTCGATACGTTTTTACACGTTATGAGCACGTTGTATGCGTTTCTGCATGATTTCAGATTTCTCTTGAATGTATAAAAGGACCACGATTCTAGACTACATATTCAAACGAAGACAAATAAAAACGCGGTTCACCAACCAGGCCAAATATCAACGCGCAAATTCAACGAATTGTGGAACTTTGAGATTGCACGCGGAGAATACGTAAATGCGTATCGCGCGATTTTTATTTTCTGCCACAATTCACCCTCAGAGAGTGAAATCTACCTGTGAAAATTGTCCGCTATAGCTGTAACATTGACAGATATTTTTATCGAACGATAGCGCTGATCGAAAGACGTAACTCTCGTTCGAAAAGTTTCTTTCTATGTACTCGCGGTTCGAAAGCTACAACGGAAAATCGGAAAGTAGGCCGATTGTCAGAGGTGAATTTCATCCCCTTGGAGCGACTTTGGACAGCAAAAGAACGTCCTGTACGCGTCTCGGAAGTTTCATAATCTTTCGAAACTTGCCTTGTAAGTAGAAAATTTGTTTATCTATTTTGAATATTTTATACGCTTCTGCATTATTACGTACATTCTGTGTACTCGTTTCCCAATTTCTCACAAACGCAGAGAAAATTCTACTACGCGACAACTGTTCTATGCATCTTGTTTTTTTAAAAATGAACGACGATCGCAAGAGCTCGTAACGTTGAAAAACGAGCCACTGACTCTCGTCGTTGATCTTTCAGATCATCCTCGCTTTTATTTAATCACAGCTAAGTGGAAAACATCGGTAGCGAACACAACGTCGTCGATATTCCGTACAATACGCCGTGTTACGATATTACGGTGAACTTCATCTGTCGGCATCGGCTTCTCCTTGTCTTCTGCTTGCGATCTGATCTTTGCGATTCTTGCGAATACACCTTTCAACGACGCTTTAAACTCGTCGTCGTTTTCCAGGACGACGCACACCGCGCCCGATATTTCGCTTTCTCTTGCTGGCGGATAAATGCCCGTAAAAGCTACGGATCGATAAGGGACACGGTATGTTAAATTCTTTTTCTTCGAAACAGTTACAAGTCTGATGCAGCCTTCGATTTCTCCGAGAAGCGATTCACGCGATAATCGTTTCCCTTCGCGACGATTCTATGAAAAGCTTCACGCGCTTTTCCGCTACACACGACGCATCGTCACCGTTTCTATCGAATAATTCAAGCCGTTCGACGAGATCAATCACGCAAAATTCCTGTCTCTCGCTACTGCTCGCGTACAAGATTTACTGAGTTGAAATTTCACGGATCGTAGCTGGTAAGCTACTCGTAAGTTACTCGCAAGTCCTTTCGTAACTTGTATCTCGTTCTTGCATCGTGTTTCTGCATATTCTTCCCACTAAATTCTAATTAAGCTGCGGATCCATATTTTGGAGAATGTAAAAAGACAGAATCTCGGTTGAAAATTGTCTTACCAACTAATTGCTGTATAAAACGTTACTTTGTATATTTTACATATTTTATATATTTTTCGTATTGCATTTCGAAACTCCTATGAATGTAAAAAAATGTGTAATAACGATATAATTGATCTCGTGGTATTAAAACCTTTCCGTTTAATTAGAAGATGGTCACAAAGCGGAAAGGTCAATGAAAATATTCTTGTCGCGCTTCTTCTTCTCTGCGATCTTCCGAGACGTTAAGAGAATCGAAATTGTAGGATTTTAAAAAAGAACGTAAGACTTTGACGTTATCGAGAAAAATATTTTGACGCGGAACGATATCGCGATAAAGCTTGCTTAAGCTCGGTATTATCTCGAACGTAAAATAAATTTCTGCCCTTTTTTAACTCGTCGAAGCTGCCGTGAGTTGTTTTAGCTGTCATTTCGCGCTACTTTCACGATCGTTAAAAATTTCTCTCAGAAATTGTAACGAGAAGCAAAGTTAAATAAATCGACGTGCATAGTAATCGCGCTTTGTTATCACGACAAGAATCGCGTTAGTAGGAACGCAGTTTCAGCTTTTCTATTCGCGGCGAAAACGTTCATTTTTGACACTGTCAGTTTCGTTTGGACAGAAAATGGAAAAAAGAAAGAGAAGTAACTCTGTTGTCTTACTCGGCAACTTTGCCTTTTTAATTAGCAGCGAGTCAACGACTTGTACGAAAATCTCCACACTGGTCGACAGCAGCTAATCGTGACAAATGGCGTGCAACGATGTGCAACTTGTCCTACGGCTGCGAAAAGAGCTATTCAGCTCGTTCGACCAGGTTCAGCAATTTTAACGGTATAAATCATGTCCAGCGTTTCGTGGAAAATTTTATCTGCGCTCTGTTTTTTTTTATCGTTTTATTTCCCTGACTTGGAGATCACTTCCTGGCTGAGCAAAGGGAATATTTTAATACGAGATCAAAAAGGGGAACAGCCTATCAGCCTATAAATTTACGTGAAATACGATAAACATATATAATAATAATATAATAATATAATATAATAATAATAATAACGATAATAACAACAATGATAAGAATGATAAAAATGACAAGAATGACAAGAATGACAGGGATGACAAGAATGACAGGGATGACAAGAATGACAAGAATGACAAGAATGACAAGAATGACAAGAATGACAAGAATGACAAGAATGACAAGAATGACAAGAATGACAAGAATGACAAGAATGACAAGAATGACAGGAATGACAAGAATGACAAGAATAACAAGAATGACAAGAATGACAGGAATGACAGGAATGACAGGAATGCCAAGAATGATAAGGATGATAAGAATGATAAGAATGGAAGCAGTGATAACAATGATAAGAATGATAACAGTGCTAAGAATTATAAGAATTACATAAGTGATGATAGTGATAAGAATGATAACAATGATAATAATGATAATAATAATGATAATAAGAGAACAGCCTATCAGATCGAACGATGGAAGGTTTTTATAATAGATGACAAATCTGCCAAGTTCCGAGTCCCACTAAAAGCATAACCAACTTACAACTGCGTGATAGCTAGATCGCTGATGTTCACGCGCAAATTCATTCGTACCTTTATCGAAGCGATAAAAAATATTTTTTTATAAAATTTCGAATCGACGGAATTACGAATTTCCATAAAAATATGTGAGCCAAATTAAAATTTGTTTCGTCCACTATCGATATTGCCACATCTACAACGTGTTTTTCGCTTCTCACCGTTTCGTGTATTTTTTTCATGCCACTCGAATTTCCATAAATATATAAACATCGGCAGTCTAGTTGAAACCCCGAAACCTCCAAACCGATGTATTCCGTCCGAAAATCAAATGAAACGATGTTTTTCGATAATTCGAGAAATTGGTTAACAGCGAATTCCATTTGATTTGTTTTCATTGGACGCGTTCGCTTTAACTGCTCTTTCATTGAACGCTTTGCTTCGGTCTCCCCTGTCTTAAACATTTCCTCGGAAAATGAACTTCTTAACGGACTTGATGAACGGTGTAGATTTAACGAAGGTAATTTTTTATACTCGCGGAATGATCTTTTTCAGAGAATCTTAACGATGGTCGAGCTGATAGAAGGAGCAACGCATTTCTTTTAAACGTCTTCGTTTAAATCATTACGAGATATTCGAACGAGTCGTAATCGACCATAAGCGTATCGCGATTGAATTATTAATTATTTATTAGAACAAACGATAATTAATATATATTTCTCGATCATACGTTTCTACGTGATATATTTCTTTTTCGTGAAAATTATCTCCCGAATTTTCCACCGTTTTGTACACCATGGTAAATATCTTCGTGAAATAGCTTCCACGATAAAAGTCTCTCGTACCTGCACGATAATAAAACTGTTTTTATTAAATCTCTTTCATTGTTTTCGAACAGCAAATCTATTCTCTGTTGCTTCTTATACGACCGCGAAATACGTTATACGATAGTGCGTTACCGTATAAAGGTTAAACTGTGTACCGTAAAAGGTCAGGCTACAATTGTTGAGAAAGTCGCTTTGAAAATAATGCAAAACGTCAAGATAAAATCTGCATTTCTATCGGTTTAATATCTTTGCATGGAATACGAATTTTATTAATTCTAAAACAATCGGCGTTATTTTCAGCAAGTTATTCGACAAAAAATTCAGTCGATATTTCACAAACTGGTTGTTCAACGGATATTCCTTTCTCCGTGGTTGCACAAAATACACATTATTTTTTTCTTTTTTTCTTTTTTCTTATCGAACCTCTGAATTCGTATCACAGTTGCGCATAAATATGTACGACGTAAAATCGCGTTAGACGGTTAATTTGCAATTCTTTCGAAGAACAAAAACACGCGAATAATCTCTAAGGTAAATTAATAAATTTACTCGAAGGGCACTTGCGCGAAGAAAACTAAATTGTAAATTGAAAAATTGAATAATTTTGATGTTTCACCGGAGAACGTTCTACGTACCGATGAAACTACCGTATTATGAAATTTAACTGCGATTTTCCTTACCGAATAGCTACCACCATCGCTGGAAGATGGTGTCGCAACGTCGTTTCTCTGGGAAAAAAATATAAACGTCGATAAATATCGGTCAATCGTTTCTTAGCTTTCGTCTATGCCATCGATCTCAACGAATGGAATTTCCTTTGCAAGTAACAGCCGACACACACACACGCCTCTCTACCCATACGCTTTCCTCCTTCGCGAATCTGGAATATGTTAAGGCTGGACTACATCAAGTTTTCTCTTGCTGGCGAAAAAACTTGTTTCTTGGCGCTCGAGGTGATTTCAACGAGAACTCTTCGATCCAGCTTCGTACGTTGCGAGCTGCAGAGGCTACGTCGCCGAACTGTACGTCGCTTGATAACTCGAATCACTTTGAATCGCAAACAACTGCGACACGAGCCAAAGAAGCGTTAAGATCGTAATGGATTGCCCTACACCGATCCCCGAACCGAGTGCCAAAACGCACTGTACTTGCTCGGCTCGAGCCGAGGAGGGAAAAAAAAAAAAAAAAAGAAATAAGGGCACCTCATCCTCGTTGATCGATAGAATCGTTCTGTTTTGTGTCTGTTGGGGTAAACGAAGTAGCACAAGGTACGTTCCATCACGTTGCGAAACTCGTTCGCGCATCGAAGGTAAATGAAGATACGTTTGAAGGAATGAATCCAATTAACTCCGCGAATTGGATGTGAATTCGAACAAAGCCAATAGGAAGCTGCGTCGATTCTCGAATTCTTCCAATAATTGGACAATAATGCCGGCCGCGGGTCAAAGATTGCCGCGCCGGACTGAACGATAATCGATACTCGGCAGTTTTATCAACGAACAATACGCAAACTGTCGTTTCGCGACGGACGCTATCGATAGAGTTGACGATCGATGACGCCACTCGAGAATCGTGCAAGGGACAGCAGTTATTTCTTTGCTATTATTCGGATTAAAGGTTTCCATGCACTTCACCACATTCGAATCGTTAAGTTGCACCGCTGTCGACGTACTTGCGTCCTCTGCTCCCATTGCCACGCGCTCGAGCGTCGCATCGAATTTTTGTTGTTCGCTGTTATTCAAAGTCACGTCAACCGCAAAGGTTTTCGGCTGCTACTTCGCGTTAATCCCATTCGAGGATCAAAAAGCGGAATAACCGCGTACCAATGGCGACATTAACGCGAACGAGGCGAGTTATTGTTCTCTCGAGTTTGCCAGCAACCCATTGTTTTATATTCGCTTCTCATCATCCTCGCTCTCCTCGGTAGCACACAATTTCAGTTACGTTCCTCCTTGGTTTACGTCGATGGTCTACTCTTTCAACCAACGACCTTCGCGTCTCCCCTGCTTAACATCTACGCTCGAAGCTTGAAACTTGAACTTCACCTTCGAACGTACCTCTAACTACTTGTACTCTCGCTGCGCCCAAACTTCGACAACGTACAGACGTGCAAGATGTGAAACTCAGCGTGAGAATATGCA
The DNA here is from genome assembly GCF_011952255.1 of Bombus vosnesenskii. NCBI lineage: Eukaryota > Metazoa > Arthropoda > Insecta > Hymenoptera > Apidae > Bombus > Bombus vosnesenskii. The sequence continues at coordinate 429,684 of NW_022882962.1, forward strand.
GAAGATTTATCAGCACGGCAGACCACGGACAGGCCACGCAAGTCTATTACGAAACTTCAAGACACAAAGGGAAGTTGTGTAATTAAAAAGAAACAGTTCGACGTATCGCTGCGAAGTAGCTCAATTTCCTTGACACTTTGACTGCCACGCCGAAATCACATGTTTCGCTCAGGACGCCACGGGAGTATTTTTATTATTCGAAGCATATAATAGCAAAATAATAATAAAATGATGATGTAAGACAACATTCTTCCCCAATGGACCGCTTATCTTATTGGTGGTTACGGGAGGCCACCGTGACGCCTCGATAACAATTGATAGCGACATATTATAACGAAGCTTCGTTTATTTCAACGAACCATTTGCTTTTGTTGTTTCGTCGTAAGCAAAACGTCCAGAATATATCGTTGAAACTTGTAGAAGATATTAGTAAACAGTACTTGCTCATTCTACATATAATAGTAAGGTATGTGCACACTTCTCACTTCAATTATATGATTATAAAGCAGCATTTACGATTATTTTCCAAGCTGTGTTTATAACAATATTCGTAGATTACCCCTCAAAGATATAGATGCAAGCACTGTGCACCGGTAGATGCAACATTTGTTCTCATTTTTTTTTATTGATAATAAAATGTTCTAATAAAAATGTTTAATTGCTCAATGGGTCACCTTTTATTTCAAAGTATCTTCTATTTATCGATTACATTCAAAATGCCCTAACTCTCAATTTTCATACAATTTTTACACTTGTACGAAGTTCAAGCGCTCCGGTCACCAATGGTCACAGGAGAAACCGTGGCCAACGTGGCAGTCAAATTGCTTAATCTTACACGATCGTAAGAATCTAGAGTCTAGGTGGAAGAGTAATAAACAGCAAGAAGAAAAATACCGGGTAAACAGTCGCAACTTCTTTTCATAGTTGCAACGTGAATCCCATAGAATTGGATAATGTAAATTAATGGCAAAAATGACGAATGTTAATGTTACGCGTCGACGCAACTATCCTGTTAGCGTTAGGGTTCAATAACGCGCATGGTCATGGCTGATTAGCGCGTATATCGTCAGGCACATAGCTGTGCTGTGGTACTCAGAGGCGCAAGGACCTCTGTTTTCGTGCTACCTAAGGGTAGTTACGGTACAAACGGGTCGATTGAGCGGTCGACTGGCGAGAAATTTGAGTAAGTCTGTCCCTGCGGAAACGCGAGTTCGGTCGACCAGTCTGGGTCAAGGGTCGAGCGGCGGATACAATTTTCGCGTGCCAACGCAGAAATTTAATTGCGTAGATTGGCAAAACCTCGGTTCGGTAATAAACAAAGTTCGCTTAAAAATAAAGAGATCTCGTTTCAAACGAATCAACGCGCACAATGCGCGACGTCGCAGTAATATGCGATCAGTGGCTTCTTCTTTGCGACTTGTAGCGAGTTAGACAACGAGTTTTTCCATTATATCTCGTCCATCTCACGAGTGACTCGCGTATCTCGCGAATTAGAGACGTAGTTTAAAGTTTCGATATCCAGTCAACCACTCGTGGCCATCGGCAACGTGTTTTTAACATTTTAGATCTTGTTTACCAGATTCGCTTGTTCGGCAGACTCTGTTGTCCTCTTCGCTTGGTTGGCGCGGTATCGCCCGACGGAACGGAAATTGCAAGCTGCAAGCTGCTCTTGACTTTATTTGCAAATTTATTCGCGCGGACATATTTCTAATTACGATTAAGATCGCCAGGCAAGAGCAACGCAATCGAATGTCACACGAATCTCGATTGCGCTTGACACGTGCGATTTATGGCGAGAAAGAGGCGAAACCGTGTCGGCGGATTTGGCACGACTTGCAAATCGCGAGTGTTACACGGTCAAGTGAATAAATATTCGCGTGTTTCTTTCGTTCGTCGATGGAAAAGTTTTATCAGCTCTGATACGTTTTACGGCACGACGAACGATTTATAGCAAATTCTTAATGCTTATGATATAATTTGCCAAGAGTTTATACCATCGAGTTTATAGCAGCTTGATTACCGGTCGAATATCCTGTCAAGTTATTTGGTATTTCGAATTTACGTCTATACCGATAAAATCAGCAACACGGTAAAACGATGCAGCACTTGGTCTACGCGTTATTTTATATATTTTTATTCACTGAAACTACTAGAATTATTTGTTGTTTATTACGTTACGTTTTTCTCTAATTTCAAACACCACGATCAAGTTGCAGTGGAGTTAAATTGAAACATATCGATAAGCAATGAAATTGCAGGGCACATGTTAAAAAATAGGCGAAATGGATTTTCATGATCCCGATGGCGTAAAGCGTCAAGCGTAATACTAGCAATGTCAATACTAATGTCGACACCGGCGGTAAATCGATCTTGGTGGTTTAACGCACGGACAATCAAGTGTAACCATGCAACATGCGGATTTAATCAAATTACATTAGAAAATTACGTATGTACACGAACGATACATGGCATACTTAACCCTTTGCATTCCTACGTCGAATGTGACTCGACATCAGTTTTCATCTCAGGAGCTCCTTTGTAGAGTCCCATTCGATATTCTTTCAGTCCCACCTTTTTTTGCGAAACGTGCGAAAAAAAACCAGGATCGTATTCTGCAAGTTGTTTCAAGATATATCACACACTTAAAAATTGCAAAATACAACAATAGCGCGAATAAAACTGGTATTTGAGTGAATTTGTTTCTTCCTTTATTTATTCGAACTGTCTTCATTTTTAGTTAAAGTAAATCTCAAATTCAATTTAAAAGCGTTGGGAGCTGCTGGTAACGAAATTGAAATAAAATTCCGAGTGCAAAGGGTTAATATCAGAGTCATCTAAAGAAATCGAAGTACTCGATATGATTGAAACTTAAAGACGGTCTGTCGTTTGATAGAACAATATTTTATCACTAACTTCTTTTCCATCGGGTAAAAGCGAATTCTCGGATTATCGAAATCCACCATTACAAATATTAATTTCGACGAACGTTCTCGAAATCGAACCTCCGTTACGTCTATCGTCGATTAAAATATAAACTGTGCTTATCTGAAATTGCTCTTACGTACTGCGACGTAGAATTTTATTTCAACGATGCTCGACAATTTCACTTTCAATTTTAAAAAATGTTACGCATCGAGCGGAAACTCCTGACTCGAAACGATAACGTTTTATCAGAAAAATCGGAATGTTTCTATTTCTCTATGTTTCGTAGAACTGGCGTTTCTCGTTTGTCGTTTAATTTGTATTTTGGATGATGTTGAGATATATTGAAATAATTAAAGGTATAAGTATAAGTTTATGCTGATTCAGAGATCTTTACTCTGTTAGTGTTGCTAGACAATGGAATGCTAGGGAGCACGTTCATAAATTTATAGCAAAAGCAAAACATTACCAAAAAAGTTAAGCTTGTAGCTTTGGCTAGAGGCTACAAGCAACGTAAATAGAAATCTGTTTATTAGTTTCTTTGTTCCTAGACCTTGCAACCCAAAACACAATGTATATTCAAGGGTACAATAATATGCACCGCTCCTTATTTAGAATATTTCTGCGTAATAACAGTCTCCAGGTCACGGATATACATAAACAAAAACGTAGAGTTTTTCTCGAAGTAGTTACTTCAACAGATGAAATACGCTGGTGCTAGAAATATACGATAATCACTTTGAACAGCAATTACGATAACAGTGGTTGATCCTTTAAGGGGGTGTCCTGAATTAGGATGTTCTAAAACTGAAAAAAAGGCAGAAAATAAAAAAATGTGCTTTTTAAAAAGAAAGAGTAAACTTTAAGGTGCTGTAACAATTATTTAAATAAACTTTTTTAGTTCATCGAGAAGAAAGATATATAACGATTTAATCCTTTTTTGGTTTTTCGTTTCAGTCAAGAATTACGAGCTGGATCTTTCACGCCGATTGAAAACGATTAGAAATCTGTTAGAATTTTTTTCTTACTTAAAAAAAAATTGTTTGTATTCGTCAAATATACAGGGTGGTTGGTGACTGGTGGTACAAGCGGAAAGGGGGTGATTCTACGCGAAAAAAGAAGTCGAAAATATACAGTTTCCACTCGGTCGTATCTTGCTTTCGTTGACAGACTTTCTCGAGTTTGAGGAAATTATGAGAGAACCGTTACTTGATATGCAAGTTTTCTTCTTCGAGCGTTAAAAGTTCGAAATTTTCTTAAAGCATCAAGAGGATTTTCATTTGTCGAAACGAGGACGAAATTGGGACGTAAAACTTGGCGAGCGCCGCAGCATCGAGAATTAATGGTATTGTGCCTCGACTTAATTTATCGCCATGAAAATGCCGGTCTGCACTTAGCCGACCACGAACTTCTATTATTTCGGACTTTTTTCTCCTAATACTTTATATCGGGTTGGCAACTAAGTGATTGCGGATTTTATCATCAGGTGGTTTGACGAAATCCGCAATCTCTTAGTTGCCAACCCAATATTATTGTTCCATTTGAAACTTCTATTATTTAAAGCATCGTATTAAATCTTTTGTCCGAGTACAACGTTTCCAGTAATATTATACTGGATTATATATTATAAAAATTGTTATTCTATATTTTCGACTTCTTTTTTCGCGTAGAATCGCCAGTTACCAACCACCCTGTATATAAAACCATACCTCAAAATTCAATAACTTCGTTTCTTTCTTTCCCTTCTAAAACAAATCACAAAGAGACGCTGTTTTAAAACATTCTAATTCGGCACACCCCCTTAAACGATCATATCGTCGAAGTACGTAAGGATTTAAAGCGAGGATCAGCTTCGTGACAGAGCTGGCCCTGACGTTCGTTTCTGCGTCCGGGCGGGACAAGTCAGGAAAACGTTGATATTAAACTAAAAGTTATCACCGTATACGCGTAACGTGTTCCTGTCGCATCTACTTCACGCGCTGCAACGCTAGACGTTCTGACGCGTCATAATCACTTAGTCGGCTAAACGTAATATCAACCGTTAGCAGAGAAACGTGAAAGCATTTCGACGTATTTCTATGTACGAGGATTTATCGAGAAAGATATTAAAAATACATTTATCAAACTGCTTACAGCTTGAACAACTACACACGCCTCTCTGCCTACGTTTTTACGTAGAAAATATTTTTTCCACCCGAGAGACGTACGCAGATTTTTCCAACTGACTGTATTTTCACTGTATTAAAAGCTCCTATACTACGAGACACGTAATACTTTCTACGAAACCATTTAGTAACAAAAGCAACGAACAAACGTTCGTCCTCTTGCACACAGGCGAACAATCAAAATGCGTTTCTTCCATTTTACAGTTTTTACGAGATTCAGCGAGACCGCTGCGAATGTTAAACCGCGTTCGACAAATATAGCGGAAGACCATTTATCTAAACTTGTCAGGGAACGAACAGTTTATATAATTGGAGTTCGTATAATGGAAGCTTACCAATTTTCCTCGCTATGTATCACTCTTTGCTCGAATAATAGGAGCTCGCGTTCGGATACGTGGATTCAACCAGCAAACGTTCCGTTAATTGGGCGTTAATTAAAGTTTTGTTTCAATAAACGCATTTCTATTTTACTTGTATTTTTCTCGATAAATCCCATGTACGCAGCGAACGTTGAAACGCTTCTGCGTTTCCATGCTAACGGTCCATGTTACCATTTAGCCGACTAATTGTCAGTGATTAACAAGTTATGATAATTGCCCGATAAAAAGCGATTGATAAGTGAATTTATGATACGATCAACCAGCTCTTCCTCGTCTCTTTGAAAGCGTGTGCCTAGAATGTATCGCAAAAAGTAAGCGGTGACGAGTATATTCGTCAAATACGGAGTACGTGTGGCTGTTATAACGTACAATCGAATTGCAACGAAACGACCGTTTTATCTTGTAATTTTATTAATGGCAGGCTAACATTCGGCAATGGCGTGACTCATATGATGTAACTGAGTGACTTGCGAGACTCGTGGGAAAAGCAATAATTACATATTCTTGAATTACCGTTGTTTATAAAGGTTGAGGTGTGGTGTATGGTAATACCCCGTGCAAAATGTTTTATGGAAACATCGCTGGATCTCGAAGAGGAGTTTCGCGTTTTACACCTTTCGCTGAAAAGGCGGATGCTAAGATAACGTTATAATCCATAGTTGCGTCCTGTTATACGCAGGTGAGAGAGGTCAGTGAGAAAAGATAAAATGTAAAGACACGATGGATCTGCTCTATTCTACGTTCCATCGAACCACGAAATATCTTGCAGCCTTTAAAGCGTGCGGAACAGAAAATTTCGTTATCGAAGCGGATGAGAATGCAACAACTAGTGATGCAAAATTGCAATACATATATATGATATAAATAAATAAATCTGTTCGTTTTTCACTTGTATTTCCAACAAAATCCATTATCTTTTATTATCGTAAGTCACCAGCTAAAATATACGATTAATTCTAAAAATAGTGCAAATGATTTAAGTATTTGAAAGGCACATTTTCGCGCAAACTGCTCGTAAAACTGCACGACGCGTAAATCTCACGTTAGAAAATCGTATATTTTACGAAACGTTTTATTGCGTGTCGGAAAAATACTTTTTAACGCGCTCGAACGTCGAACGTCGAAACGCGTCTAAAAACCGAGATACAGCGGCGAACGAAGGGAAGTTTAAAATTCATAAAACTGTGTACAACAGCTGCACCTAACCGTACTAATCGCAACGTTTATCACCTAACCGTCGATGACAGTCATCCTTATCGAGCTTGTTCGCAATCCAAATCTTCTTATCGATCGTAACTTTTCTTTTTTCCTAAAACCGTCGTGTTTCTTCTACCCTCTTTTTTTTTTACCCTTTAAACTTCCTTTCGTCCTCTATCGTACACGACTTGCTGCACTTTCACAGCCACCGGCACGTACGTGCCACAGAATAGACGACTATCGTCGACGATTTTGAACAATTTCTAGAAAGAAGAAAACTTAATCAAATTGGCGATGTATCAATTTGAAGCTGCCTTACCTTATCCGCCACCGTACATGTTGCAATAAATACACCGACGTACGAATATTTTTTGCAGCCACTGTACGTCCACATTTCTTTTCTGCCCCTGTCTTTCCCATTCACCCGCACATTCTTTTTTCCCCGTCACGTATCTCGCGCACACACACACACACACACACACACACACACACATGTGCACTATACGCACATACGAGGAATTACAACACGCGAACCACACGAATCAGACTCAATTACGAATTAATAAAGAAAGTCGATGTTTCCCGCGGAGATGGTCCGCGAACTATATCTCCCGGGTATTCGGACGTGATTTCCGTTTCGAGATACGATTTGGAATGCCAAAATGAAATTAGCGTGGAGATTTACGTCCGCCAGCCGTGCGATCGATACCGACCGATTGCCTTGAAATTAGAGTCGATTGTGGAACAGATTGGAGTTTGCCACTGGCGACGGTTAGCAAACCGTGAGACGGATCGCAAAAAGGATTTCGTGCGGCATATCCTCTGATCAATAGTCTTTCGAACTGTTCGTTAAGACGAAACACTACTGGATAGTCGGCGGAGAGAATTTTCTTGAAATCTCCTTTGCTCCGCGGCGGATAGACGATCGACAGACATTTTTCACTTCGACGAATTCTACGAAGCGAGCGGTTCGTCGTAAGGTGGTTGGCGGTAGTTCGATTCAAAAATCCGAGCACGACGAATTTAAAAATTCCGTATGTGTATACCAATTTACCAAACAAAACCAATTTCCATAGCTACGGCTGAGTCTTTCCGGCGATTGGAAAATTAGACGGTTTTCGAGAATTTCGTGAAACCACGTATATATACAGGGTGGTTGGTAACTGGTGGTACAAGCGGAACGGGGGTGGTTCTACGCGAAAAAAGAAGTCGAAAATATGGAATACAAATTTTTTTTTTAATTTTTCCATCGAGACAACGATCTACAGTGAGATCCGTTATAACGAGACGCGATAAAGTGCACGCGTACCGAACGAAGATTCAAAGTCGATTTTCTCGAAAACAAAGCCTCGAACGAAAAATTGTTATTCTATATTTTCGACTTCTTTTTTCCCGTAGAATCACCCCCTTTCCGCTTGTACCGCCAGTTACCAACCACCCTGCATATATTCGCCAATGTTTTCGTCGAATCTGAAGAACAAATGCACGAATAGAAAATTAGATAACAAACATTAGGATAGAGGAAAGGCGTCGAATACATTAAATATCTTTGCATAGACAATTTTTATCGGGTTGTCGGGACGTTTTTATCGAAGTTTCGGTCCTTTTCTATTGCGATTATCTGTGTCGCGGAATGATTTACATAAAAATGAATTCAACAAAGGTGAATGTAGAATACGGAATTACCTTTTCCCCAACTTTCAAGCTTTCCCTGCAGTAATATAAAGATTCACGTTCCCTTCGTACATAAGATGGAATGTAAAACTTGTAAATAAGAAAGCCAAGCCATCTCTTTGAAATCAGAAATGGTCGATCACTTGAATCTGAATCTTAACGAATAAACATAGATGTTAGCTTCAAAGGTTATTCGATATAAAGAATCCTCGAGTTCGTCGTTGAATCTACATGCAATCGCCAAAGGTTAATCGCTGTTCCACGGAGTCTCTCTCGCCCGGAAAATTTTATCCGTATTTTATTATGCATCGCTTCTAAATTAACCGACCTATCGAAACAAACGAAATTTACCTATTGCGTAAACTCTCTGGAATAGGACGATGAAAAATAATTTCCAAGCCGCAGGTAGGTGACTCATTGTCGGTGCATTGAAATTCAAATTCTACGAGACACCCGTACACTGCACAGATCGTGGACAAATGGAACATTGGAGAAGATAGAAACGCGAAATTATCGGTAGCGGAGAAAGGAGAAACGAGGTTAAAATGGAAATATAGAAAAAATGTATGAAAGAAGAATGAGTCTAAATATCACATGGCAGAATTGAACTCTCGAGGTAGGTTTCTCCTTTCAATAGACCGGAGGTTACGTGCAGTGCATTTAAATGAAAATTGAATTTCCTGTATACGTACTACAAAGTATAGAGTAATTTGCCCATGCGGGATATTTTAAAAAGGAAATTCACCTTCATTCGCTTTCTATTTAGTTCATTAATTTCGAGAATAAATAATAGAGACAGGTAATTCTATTTTACTTTTCGATCATTCCTTCCTTTACGTATTACGATCTTTACGTATTAAGCTGTTTATGTTACTTGAATTTTCAATACTAAGGAAAATTATTCCTACAATTGTGCGATCCGGAATCTCGATTAGTTTTCATTTATTTATTTGAGACGTTAAATATTTCCAATTCTACTTTACGCGAAAAAAGTCGCATTTAAATCGAACAGACGAGAAGATGGAAGAAGGACGAGCTTTATAACGTTTAAAGCCGCGTTTCATTTAATTCTATGGAATAGGTTCGCGGAATATTTTCAATTATTCGATAAACTTAGTTTCTCGTTCGAGCACGAACATGCACTTGCACGTTTCGTCCACGCATTTCCTGCGATACTACGCTCAACTACCAAAACTAATTATATCATTGTAGAGTATATAGACTTATTAATTAATATAACAAATTATTATATGCACGCACACGCATGTGTGTGTGACTCGAAAAAAAGAATTTGCTCCTATCGTTGCGTTGTTCGTTCAGTTCGAATATTTTATACCCACAGCGTCGATGATTATTCATCTGATTAGTAACATCTGGTTCTTAACACTTGGTCCTAATAGTGAATAGCGTAAGCTGGCTTATTTTTCTTCTAATTTTTAAAATCGCTTTAAAATTCAACACTGTTTAACATTTTATCCTTGGGACACTCTCAGTACGTACGTATAACATGGTGTGTACGTGTGTATATATTTTCTATCGTAGTTTAGGGTATCTTCTACCTCAATTTCCAAATAGTTTCTTTTAAATTCATTTTTATGAAATAATATTGACATGCAAGAAGGATACATTAAACAGTCTTCGACTGTTACTTCCTCGTCGATTATTCCACGTCACTTGGAAATATTATTTGAAATTCTTATATTTCCATTGTGAATATACGAACATTCATATTTTTACGGCCACACTAAAATGTTAGAATCCGGACAGATATTTGTTGTACTTCTTAAATATCCCAACGAATACTATACTTTGGACGTCTTTATACAGGGTGGTTGGTAACTGGTGGTACAAGCGAAAAGGGGGTGATTCTACGCGAAAAAAGAAGTCGAAAATATAGAATAACAATTTTTCGTTCGAGGCTTTGTTTTCGAAAAAATCGACTTTGAATTTTCGCTCGGTACGCGTGCACTTTATCGCGTCTCGTTATAACGGATCTCGCTGTAAATCGTTGTCTCGATTGACGTTATTTTTTTAATGTTTAAAATTTTTAAATTGTTAAATTTTTATTCTATATTTTCAACTTCTTTTTTCGCGCAGAATCACCCCCTTTCCGCTTGTACCACCAGTTACCAACCACCCCTGTATATCGTTGCATATTCTGTGCGTCCTTAGATTCTATTATTCGCTTCTTTTATCTTCCGAATCTTTAAACGTTTCACACACAAACGTACAAAACTCTATGATCCGCTTATACCTCGCATACACGTCACAATCTGATTGTTTCGCGCAGAACATGAAACCGGTATACTTAGTCGTTGAAACATTACCAAATTAATAGCGAAACGAAGGAATAATCGATGATATTCGTCACATCGTTATTGCTACTTCGACCAACAATCAATCTCGTTCTTTCTGCTCGAGTAACAAGTCTCGTTAAAAATACCAGTTCCTTTTATATAAAAAGAAAAAAAATTCCGACCTTACGATATTAATTCTATGCTAATCGAAGGTAGTTATCTTCGAAGAAATTGGCTTGCGCGCTCCTTATGCATAAATGCAGCATTTCCACGTAAACTGATTCGTCGTTTGCTAGATCGCGATTTAGCGAGCCATCGAGAATCAAAAAGCAATTTCGTTCTCTTCTTTGACTCTCGTTCCAATTGGACCGAAACTACGCTCGTTACATCCACGGAAATAAATACGAAAGATTTCGCGAATCGGACGAAACGACGCTGGGAACAACGGAAAAGTTCCTCGAAACGTTTATCCGTGGTCGTGCATCTCCGTGGCCGTTTCTCGTGCGAGCAATTCCAATCGATGCTCGGGATAAGCGTGGCCCGTATTCCATTCCGCCGGATGTTCATCGGTGTCACTGAAACTTTCTCCCGCTTTCAACTTCTTCTCTACGCTAGTTAACGAAGCGCGGCAATCGTTGCAGGATATCTCTCCCACGCGTTTACGTCGGATCGCCTGCCACATGATCCGATATCGCGCCTTTTTTCGTTTACCATTACGCGGCTTCAACTACGACCTTTCCGCGAGAACACGCGTTTCAATGCTAGCGGCTGCGACAAAAGCCGCACGAAACGCGGCGAATTGAAAGTGCGCCAAAGTAACACGGAAAACATTGTTCGTAGTTTACGTTAAAAGACGATTTGAAAAGGAATTTTACCGTTGCGAAAACGGTGTATATAAATGACGGAGATAGGAACAAATGGATAATAGATTTTTCTTTCTTTTTTTTTTTTTTTTTTTTTTCGTAACGCGAGCGATGATATTTAACTTTATCCGGTAAATAGGATACTCGCTCGTTCAACAAATTTTGTTTTACGATCGAGCTCCTATGACTTCAAAAACCTGCACCAGGCTACAACAATTTTGTTTGATTCCTTTCGCTTTGCTGCCTCCTATAAGTGGAAATAAAGCTTGCTTTAACTCGAATCGTCTACACGTGCGGATACGTTATTTTAGCTCTGTAACTCGAGTTTAGAACACGATCTAACCCAGACTTCTACATGGCCAAGTTTACCTGTGCAAATACAGCTTCTATATCGCCGCTACTCTAACAAGTTGCACTCTGCAACTCTAACTTTTCCAGCTATACGAGTTGCGAGCCGTCAGGAACCAATCTTTCTTTCTGTTGTTGGCATTGTCTGGAATAACCATAAAGATATAGAGATACAGAGTACGAGAGTCGTACGTTACCGTGTAAGTGGATGCGATATGAGAATGGAAAGAGAACGCCGTGTTAGACGGATAAAGGCGCCTTTTGTCCTTGTTCAACGCTAATCTTACCAAGCCCGGTGAAACGACATAGAAAATTTTATTTGAAATTGTGCATCTGCCCTTATTTCGTCTAACTTTATGCACTTTCTTACATTATTCGATTTTTCAATTTTTGTCAATACGAGAATTTACATAAAGTTGGATGAACAAAAAAAAAAAAAATAACGACAAATATACAATTTTAAATGAAACTTTAAACGAAACTTTCAAACTCGTCATTTGACTTTGTCAGATTTGGTAAGAGTTAGTGTTAATCAGACGTTGGTCTGTGTCACACTTACGTATGTAGCGGCAGTCGACAACAAAACTTTCCAACGGTTTCGTCAATACAAGTATAACCATCTTCTCAACGCGAGAATTGATTGTAATTTTAATAAATAAATAAATAAAAAAAAGTATAATCATGGAAGCGTAAGTGCCGATGGATCTAACGAGTCATCGATATCTCTACGATCCCTCCACCGAATATTTGGAAGAAGGCGTACGTGACAACAGTCGCGAACGCCTAACGACCGCGTGCGTAGTGGGGATATTGAAGGGCGACAAAAAGGACGAATCGGACCAAGGAAACGGTTGAGTTGTAAGTGTTGAGAAGTGAGAATCGTCAGTTGGAATCGAGAGTTGTACGTAAAGAGTCGAAAGCGAGAATTGTTAATAAATATACTGTTAAACACGGCCGAGTGTTTCTTTGCGATCCTACACGTCCTACACCAAATAACCTCACGTATTTACCGTACGAATGTGCGTGTGTTATTAGCGTTCTCCATGCAGCGTTCTCTTTCTATTTCTATATTGTATTTTCAGTCTTCGTCGTTGTCACGTAATTTTTGGGGTTAGTTGATGAAATAAAATAGCCGAGCCGTAACACAACTATTAATTTTGTTTTAATTAAACTTTATTATGAATTCAGCAATCACAATGTAACACACACTGAATTAACATAAATCACAATTCACTCCAACCACGTTATGTAAGACTTAGTTACAACGATACGTTGGGTACGCGACTGTTATAAGGGTAGAGACCGGTATAGATACGTTGACTATTCTGAGGATACAGAATAAGTGAGTCTTTCTGGCGATACCATGTCTGAGGAAGGCTAGGGGACACGGGACTATCGGATTTGTTGATGACAATTTTGGTTAAGGAAGCGAGGGCAGTAGACACCGTCTCCGATCGGATAATAAGATGGTTGGTAGACCAGGAAGGGTTTTAGCCGCCCTCGCGAGAAAGTTGCTAACGGAACATACCAGATGCGAAGAAAACCAACTTTCTAAGCTAACACGTGGTAGACGATAAACGTAAAGAGAAATCTAAGACAGGAAATACTCGCTTGGTCCGAAGGACCTTAACCATGAAAATGCCAAGACTCCTGGTGGGTACTTAAGACTATCGAGGGTGCGCACCAAGAATCTGCAGACACTGGGTGCCATCCTGTCCGCGGTGTGTGGCCTGGTCTCTGATGTTAATTGACGTTACATCGTCGTCGCTCGTTATCGTTTTAAAAGTCGCATGGTCCCAGAGCATTTGGTCGCAGTCGCAGTCTCGGTCGCAAGACTGCGAGCTCGTTAACGACTGGCTTATGAAACTCTGGTCGAAGAATCGCGGGAACTGCGAGCGAATGGCGAAGAATGGACCTATCTGAATTTAGATTCCGAACGATCGGAACCACGCTGAGAGACAGACCTCTGTCTCTCTTTGTGTATCTACGTAAATAACGCGAGACGAAAAAACGTAAGACGTCGTCGTATCCCAACTTCTTCAAAGGTCAACGCCAGACGCATACCGATGGAAGTTAAAGGTTTTTCGTCATTGCGCCAGTCATTTCCACCGTGTTTTTACGAACACCTGTCAAATCGACGGGCGCAAAGGAAAACGCGTATCTTCTTTCCAAACGACCAATCTAATTTAAAATAATTCGGTTGCGCTGGTTGCACGAAGCAAGGAATTTGTCGGGAATAAAATGTTTTAGCCATCGAACAGACAATGGGCAAAATGTTCTTAAAAGACTTAATTAATTTATACGATGTGAAACTGTTAGTTGTTGCGACCTCTTTGAGAAGCGTGTTAAAATGCGTCGCGAAAAGTAAGCGAGGACGAGTATACTCGTGAAACGCGGAGTATGCGTGGCTGTTATAACACAGAATTAATATTCTGCGGATGCTCTGACAAGCATATAGCCTGAATTGCCGCGTATTTTTCGAACGATTGAAAAGATTCAGACGGTCCTTTCGTTCCGATTTACATTTCTATTCGATATACGTTTATCGAATTATACAGGTACGATTTTTTGTTCCGCAACCTTTTCCCATCTTTCACGCCACTTGAATATTCTATTCTTCCAGAACTTCTCAGGCTTTTCGGCGGGAAACTTTTCAATATGATTTTTTACGTCGACCAAAGAGTTAAAAATCCGAACGAACTTTCCCAGCAGCGTTTAACACGTGTAATATTTTATTAAAAATCAACGAGCATATTTAAAGACACTTGCAGTAACGTTTTTTCAGCGTGATATGCTTGAAAACATAAATGAAAACATATACTTGAAATTTCCTCAATGGAAAGGTACTAAGCAAAACTTACGACTTTATTAAATTCCTTAAAAATCGAAACGAACTTTCCGACCAACCGATATTATATCTAATACATCGATAACGATTTCGTATTATTCAAGCATGCGACGTGAAAACACTTTCATAACGTTTCGTTTACAGCATCCATTGCTTTTTTTACTGTTTCATTTAACGGTAGTTAACATTTTTATAGAATACCACGTCAAGTACGTAAGACGCGTTTCCGGTCCTGAAAGCGTTAAGTTATAACGAGATGACTGTTTCATTTCTCAATTTCATTACCGCAGCTTACCGCAATTACTAAACTGCAATTTGAATAGCAATTTGTAACTACTTTTCACGCATGACGAGTATACTCGTCGTAACGTAAAACATTGCCGTTTCTTCGTGACGAGTATATTCGTCAAGAACAGCTAACCAGTTAACCTTCACCCGCCCCTCGTGTCAATTCGATCTTCCGTAAAAGATTACACATCGAAGATGTAAAAGAGATTGCAACGATTTGTCTGAAAGTTTGTGACCTTCGCGTGTGAACGATAAAGAGGAAAATTAATTGTTCGCGTAGTCGATGTTCTACTATTCTGTCAATTTGACATATTTGAAACGAGAGACGCATTAAATTGCAAAAATGCGGGACTGACAGGGCTTGATCTTTTGCATGTACGTCGAATCAAACGAATTCCAAGAGGAAGCTTAAAATACCAACGCTTCCTGAAAAGGTGAACGCAATTGAACCTTCGTACTCCTTCGAATTTCCGCTTGTCGAACCTCGTTTGCTCGACGTTTTCGATAAGACGAAACCTCTAGAACTCGGAAATTTTTGCTCGTCCCTCGAGCTTCGACCTACCGAGGTTCGACTTTAGCATTTTACGTTGCAAACACTTTACATACGTAGAGGAAAGTGGCCAAATATGGAACAGGCTATGTGGACTATAGGCTATTTCACTCGGTCAATCGTTCATTTTCAGAACGTTTATTTTACCAGAAACTATTTTCGCTTATTTTAGATTTAGATTTTTCTTATGGAAAAATGTGGATCAAGTAGCCAATGGTGTATATTTCGACGCTAGGATCTCAATGATTGCGAACAACTACGTTTCTGTTCTGTTGACCGATGTGAGCGTTCCATATTTTGGGTACCTTTTCTTAGAGGTACAAGGCTAACACTTGGACCGAGCATAATTGTGTAACTGAATATCCATAAGAATCTTTTATGTATCGCGACTGAGGGTAAAATAACAAAAAAAACCTTATTTTTATTATTCTTTTATTTTATTAAGGTTTTATGTGTGTGTGTGTGTGGATGATTAAGCGAGAATACAAGGCAAGAGGGAGGATAATTATTGTAAATCGAGTTTATGGCCAGCAGTCTGAACATAAAGTATACTAGGTTGCAAGCTACGTATGCGAGTGAACGTAAAAACTGTACTACTACCGTTACGTTACAAGGCACACGCACAGAGTTAGGATAAAAAGATTAGAAAATAAAACCAAGCACGCTGTAATGGTATTTCGCGACGTATTTTATTCTGTAACGTTATATCTGATATGGTTATACCTTTCGATAAAAATCACAGATAATAAACCGAGTCTCCGTTTCAGCTGTAAGAAAATAAATTTCGTTTTGTATTATGTGACGCTGCACGTTGTACATCGCATACAAATCAACCGTTTCTCATATTTCGAAAACATAGCGTTCTATGTGTAAGGAGAGATAAGAAGCACACGGGACACTTGTGTACGTACGTTGTAAAGAACTTCTCGATTTTGTATGTGTGTCATCACGCATGAAATAACCGGACCAAAACAGTGGATACGGCGACGTGTGTTTGACACGGCCAACCAGCGTGTCCGGACGTTTGATTTGCGTTGAAATCAAATTTTTCGGCCCAACTTCACCGAAACTTCGCGCTGAAATAACGCGTGACGCACGTAGGTTGCATTTCGCTTTCGATATTATTTTGATCGATATTCGAGCCGAAAGTACTTCCCATTTCAATTTAATAACGCAAATACGTATTTATATCGCATTTATATGTGTCCTATGGCTTTAAAAATATTACGAGGCAGTACACGACGATAACAAGCGAAACGAGAAAGTAGAATATTACTTGACTTTCGATGTTACATCTGTTTCAGCTGTATATTCTACGACCGATGGAAATTAGTCAAGCACAATGAAACTTGAATTTTAATCAACCCTTCGAACTAAAAGTATTTTCCATTTCGATTTCATAATACAAATTCTATGCCATATATTCGCCGTGTCTTTCGAAATATTATTCTCCGATCACGATAACAATAACGACAATGACGTAGAATACATTTAACTTTGCATATTATATCCGTTTCGAACCTACGTGTATATCTTGCAACCGAGTAAAATTTCCAAAGCACAAATCGAATCTCGACTAAAGTTGATTAAAATCAACCGTTCGAACCGAACGTCTTTTCTATTTCGATTTAATAACGCAAATAATAATAAGAATACTTAGTCATATTTTTTCTTCTTTCTAAATATTATTACAATGGTGCAAGGCGGTGTGCAACGATAATAAGAAAATCGAGATGACAGAAACGGCCCTTAAACGCATAACTGCGCAACTATACGTGCAATTCGAAGCATTTCAATAACAGTCCCCGGAGTAGGAAACACTTCAAGTATGCGCTATCCTTGAATGAAGGAGTTAGACAAACTGACCGTCTACTCATTGTGGGAGCGCTCGATAATTACCAGTTCCAGGGGATTTTCTTCCTTACCGGTGTCCTCAATGAAAACTTGGTCCATGTATATTACTTTAAAGATTCAACCGGGATAATTGAGTTTCGAAAGTCCTTTAGACGCAGTCGTTTTACAGTGCTCGGTCGCGACATCTAGCGTACGCGGAAGCCGGAAATACAAGAGAAATTAAATTTCGCGCCACAACGTTCGTATAAATATCAGGTTTTTTAGATGCAAAGTTTCCAATATGATTTTCGATCTTTTTTTTTTCTCTCGTTCGATATGATGATTACGGTGACTCGAAGTTGTTCCCATTCGTTAGAAGATGCGTATGTACTAACAATTAAATAATTCCCTTATAAAAGGAAAGAAACCTTTGGGACAAAGTAATATGTTTCTTCTTACGATAAAATACCCGCTGTACGTAATATTTGCGCGCAACGATCGAAACAAGACGCAACGATGATAACGTGTCACGATAATATTAATTGCTGGATCCTTTTTTGTTTTTATTTGTACGAGGTTTACGGTCGTTAGATTAATATAATTGCGCGTAATTAACGACATTAAAATGCGATCGATCGATACTCGTTGAAGACCGGGTTGTTTAGATTGGAAATTTCCATAACATTCATCCCTGATCATCTATGCAGATTCGAGATATGTACCGTTATACCATGTTGCGTGAACAACGAAATAAGCGTAACCCGTATCATCGGTTGACACAGTCAACATGGTTAAGGTAAACCAATTAAGGCAACGAGTTAGTAAAACGATTACCCTTCACGTTTTCTCCACGTTCATAATCGTGTACGATCCGCCTACCATGAGAAAGGTTACTTGACAATAGACAAAAAAAAATAGTGAAAAGCCATGTAACAACTATGACATTGAAGAATCCGATATTAACCGGTTAACCGAGTGGTTTTTTAAACTGGTTTTTTAAACGTAATTTATTTTTAACGGAAATGAAACGTCGCGTAAATAAGAGAACAGCAATTGGTAATTTGTATACTGTCCGTGGATTTCTAGTTATCGAACGTTAAAAACATAGACAGTTAAAATACTATAATAATACGATAATTTATTGAAAATTGGTAATGAAAAACGAACGGAATTTGCAAGAAAACAACGTTATAAGTTGTTATTTTTAATATTAGACGGTTGCTTATTATCGGGTTGGCAACTAAGTGATTGCGGATTTTGTCATTAGGTGGTATCGACAAAATCCGCAATCACTTAGTTGCCAATCCAATATTTATCGTATGCT
Organism: Bombus vosnesenskii; assembly: GCF_011952255.1. Taxonomy (NCBI): domain Eukaryota; kingdom Metazoa; phylum Arthropoda; class Insecta; order Hymenoptera; family Apidae; genus Bombus; species Bombus vosnesenskii. The sequence goes on from NW_022882962.1 coordinate 448,373, forward strand.
ACATATACGAGATCACGAGCGAGAAGAAGCTTACGATATCTCGAGAGCGATTTTAATCGAGGTACAGTCGCAAACAACTTTTTTCATTAACTGCTGCAACTGCAATGCTATCTTAAAGTTTATAAGCACGAGCGGAACATTTGGAAAAGAAGCGAAGAAACGTTTTGCGTTTGTAACAAACTCGAAGGACGAACATCTTTTAGACAAACTGTCAGAGAGCGGATATTCATAAATAAAATAGTTCGTTGTACGTCTACGGTGAAGAAAGCTTTTTCGCGAGTTTAGACATTGCCAGGTCGGATAAATAGATTCGCAAAGCGGAAATAATAGTCTTGCAAGTTCTTCTCGCGAAATGTACGACGTTGGCTGATAACGAATTAACGAAACTTTACGAGGTCTTGTACGTTGCGTAATTGGGAACTTCGTTCAGGTACGAATGAAACTTCTACAGGAGCGATGGGAAGCATAATATCGCTGACAGCTTCCAAGTATTTGTAACAGCCACAATGTGATCGAATCGCGAGTTTAAACGAACGATCCGTTAATAAATATCAGACGAAGCGGGCAATTGTTTTGGCGGAAAAGTAATAAAAATTGGTTCGAGTTAGTGGAATTTTCCTTCCGATGGCAAAATACCTAATGGAAATATGTACGCGTGCGAATCGATCGATCTGGTTAAATTTTTGAGATTCGAAGCTTAGCGAAAGAAATAATTTGATTCTAACGATAAGTTCTTCGTGTATCATAATCTTTCATAAGCAGATTAAAACGAGTATTATTTAAAAAATTGTATATTCGATGATATACATTTGATTTGTATAAATCGGTTTCGTTCGACAACTTAAATTCGAATATACAGGATTCTTCGTGAGAAAAATAGTAAGAAAATAGAATTTTTCCATATGACGCTTCGTTTTCGAGAAAATCACGTTCGAAAATTTACCAAGCGTACTAGAACATGGCTAATTCTGGACCGAAGAGGAGTAAACAATCGACAGGACGTTATTCTACGTGTGAAAATAAACTGAGAACGTGGAATAAAATTTATTCGCAAGACGCTTTGTTTTCAAGAAAAATACATTTTTTTTAATTTATCATACACGTGTAATGAGCCAAGTTCAAGTATACTTGGTAGGTAAATTTTCAAACTTAGAATCTCTTGAATACGAAACGTCTTACGAACAAATTTTCCTCTATATTTCCTTCCCATTTTTTCTTTTTTTTTTTTTTTTAATAAATATATTTCGATAAATTTATAATTATCGTTCCTTACTTTTACAGCGTGTCATACGAACGATATATAAACATAACAATCTATAATTTTGTGATGATCTAACAAGTCCACCTGCTATTTATTTCTATTAAATTTCTATATATATACATATTATTAACTATTTATTTGAAATTTTCAAATTATTTAATTATGCAAAAGGAAGGTAAAGGATGGTCTTGAAAAAAATTAATCGAAAACGTAAGACGAAGCATCCGCGTGCCAATGCTCATTCTTGAGAAAATCGATTTCGAAGATATGTTGGCTATGCGAAGACTGGATTAAAATTTGGTTGAATAAATTCCACTGCGTACGTAGTACATATACAGAGTGCAATTTTCCAAGAGTCCGAGCCCGTAATATTTTCGATACTATTCATTATATCGAAAAATGCTTCGGATAAAAGTTTGATGGCTGTAAGGAAAACATATGTAACGAGGACAGTTGCTGGCTTTTCTGAAGGTGGTGGCGCAACCATCGTACGAAGGTCAACTTTGTTTCTTCAAATGGAATCACACAGTTCTTAATACATTAATCGAAGCAGCTCGAGATTCTCTATAAAAAGTTATTTATTAACCTACTTGCGTCTAAAAACCATTAGTTTAGCAAATATTTTAGGTATGAGAGACAAGGAAAGACGCAAGACGCTACTTTCGTATTTGTCTTCGTGCTTGTCCTTCGTGCGATAAATTTCACCAAATGAAAGTTAAAATATCTGTTAAACTAATATTTCTTCGACGTAAGTGGATTAATAATTTTTGCACGCAAAATCTCGGTTCGACTTTTATCCGAAACATTTTTCGATATATTTAAAAATATAGAAAATATTTCGTTTCAAACTCTCAAGTAACTCGCCTTGTATACAGGGGGGTGGGGGTGGGGGTGGTAACCGATGGTACAAGCGGGAAGGGGGTGATTCTACGCGAAAAAAGAAGTCGAAAATATAGAATAAAAATTAAAAAAAAATTTTTTTTTAAATTTTTCCATCGAGACAACGATCTACAGTGAAATCCGCTATAACGTACCGCACGCGTACCGAGCGAAAATTCAAAGTCGATTTTCTCGAAAACAAAGCCTCGAACGAAAAATTGTTATTCTATATTTTCGACTCCTTTTTTCGCGTAGAATCACCCCCTTTCCGCTTGTACCACCAGTTACCAACCACCCTGTATATCGTGTTGGTATGTATATGTTAATATTGCTTTAATTTTATGCAAGAGAAAATAAGAAAGATAAGTTTGAAATAAAAAAAAGGAGAAATTTGCGATCGTTATCAAAAAATGGTTTTCAGACGTTTTATTAGGAATTTGCGACGAGCAAAAATTATACGAAATATGTAACGATTCGATATTGTTTGGAAAACTCGTAAAACATAATCGACGTTTCAATATCTCGTACAGAAACTTCCAGTCGATTATGGAGTTTTCTATCTCACACAAGGTAACAACTGTACTTCACTGTCAAAAAGTTATCACAATTCAAGGAAACTTCGAATTACCAAAGTTCCTCCAATTTACGAGAGATCGTCTACTTTCCTTAAAACTTTCCTCTTTCGTATAGGAAAATATTATTGGAAATTAAAGATTTTCGATCTTTACCGCGATCCATATATCATTACTATGTTATTTTTATCGATTTATACGTATCTCCTAGCAGCTCCTCGCGCAGAATATTCCTACGTGGTATTACGTTATCGAATTTACTTCACTTCAGGCTTCAACCGAATTACAGCGTAACGACATTAATTTTCGTTTCTTTCATCCTTCAAAATTAAAGTCACATCGACGTATTTTAATGTAACTGCATTCCGTTAGAATTTGCACATCGATTAATTTCCTTCTTCCTTTTTCTTCTTCTAAAGTTACAAATACCGTTGAAGTGGATCTCACTTCAAGCAAAACTTTACATCTTCTCTAGTGTTCAGTTTCCTTAGTCCTGCGAAAGCTACAATTAGGTCCTGGCATAACGATTCTCTTTCCAGCGGCTTCTTCGGTTGCAATTATAGTACCGCGAAAAGATCGCCGACATACAGACAACGTAGACGATAAAGCGGAAATGCCGACAAACCGAAAGGGTCGGAAAACTTCGATATATTAGATTGTGTCTTTCTTTCACAAACACGTCTTTTACGACGTTGCATCTTTATACAAACATGAAACTTAATCTGTCGAACGTTATGATCTTTATTTTGATAGAACAAAATGGATCATACGTAATTCGATAAAATAATATAAAACGAGAAATGTTGCGCATCCATTGTTTCCTTATAAAACGAAAGAAACTTCTCGTAGTCGTTGATCGTCGGTTAGTCACCGGAGAGTCAAGAGTGAAGAGTCGTTAAAATCAAGAGATGTCATATCACACTACTGCATTAAGTTCTAGTTCGGTAATCATCGTTTTCTGTTTAATCCACTGTAATTAATCCATCAATCAATACATTATCGCATAGGATAGAAACTACTGGAAATCCTAATTTCTAATATTTCTGAATAAAGAATTTCTGTAATACATCCTCTCTTTATTCCGAGATAAAAAAAACATCAACAAATACCGTTGACATCTTCAGCTAATTATGTAATAACCACTACGAAATCATTAAATATATTCGTTTAACCGCTTCGCAACTATGGTACAGATATCTCACGACATTGCATATACACAGCTCGTACGATGGCCACGGACAAGTTATTTCGCGACGCAATACGTTTGTACGACGCTACGAATGAGTTATTTCGCAACGAAATACTGTTCGTAAATTCCCACGGACGAGATATTCCGCGCGTCTGTTTTTCCGCAATTAAGCACAGCTCTCGCCCTAATAAATAAACACTTGCCTTTATACGAGACGTTTTTGTCACATTCGGATACGTATTATAATTTTATGAACGTGGTCAGATACACGTTCAGTTTGTCAAATTTCTCCTGTCTCACAAATTTCCTATCTTTCTATACGCTGTAAACGTCAGAGACGAAGATTTCTAGTAGAAAGACAATTCCATTGATTTTAACATCCAGATGAAATACGTACGATACACGTATTGCGTAATATTTGTATCATTATGTATATAGTTTATTCAGGCGATAAAACGAATACGCCATGGCGCAGTAACAATAATACAAATCTATACAATATATTCTTACAGGATTTATCATAATCAATAACGTTCGTAACGATCTGCAATGTTCGCGAAACTTCGAAGCAAATCATCGATAAAAACGTGATCGACGAAGCAGAAAATACGAATCTCGTCGGATGTGATCCGACATTTAAAAATCTGTTGTTCTTGATACGCGAGCCTACTTTAAAATCGAAGCGTTCGTAAACCGATTAAAATTGTAACTGCTCAATTACGATAATCAGGTGAACTCATTGGCCGAGGATCAAAGGTCTGGAATTAATATCGAGCTTAGTTGTTGGGTCACAAATAGGTCGTATACACTCGCTTGACGGCTATTCGACGTGCTTTGACCATAAAGCTTCGCAATACCAGGGCATCTTTGACGAAGCGCAGTGTAACGTTGCAGCAGACAATGAGAGCACCGACGTGAAAACATACATACTTCATGGCTGCTGTCCCTTCCATTCTCACTTTCTTCTTAACTGACTACGGACGAGGAAAGGAAAAAGAAACTTGTCCTCGACTTTTCATTTCATCCCTTACGTTACACGGAGGCATTGTCAGCGTCTCTTTGAGATTTAGCTCGCGCGTTTCTTCGCGTCACCTATCGTCGATGCGCGACATTATTCGATATCAACAAAACAACGCCATTAAGACACGTATGGTCTCGCCCTTGTAACGCCATTGTGACTGAGAAACTATATTACGCGTGATATAAGACGTATTATAGCAACGTGATATAAAGCGATAAAAATTATGTGGTTTATATAGTTTGTATTTTCTACTTGTTTCAAGGCAGGGAAATTTATACAGCGACAAGTAGGTACATACGTTGATTTTTAAAGGCTTGTACAAGATTTTTAAGCGAAAATTCAATTTCGTTGGATTCTGTTTAATTGGATTTGAATTTTTAAAAGGTAATGAATTTTACCGATCGAACTGTTAGTTTAAGCGCGGCCTTTAATTGTATCACGAACATTATTTTACGTTACTCTGCAACGTTTCCTCTATGTAATATATTCAATGTTTGTATACGCGATCTTCGGCTTAAGAATTACTCAAATATTTGGTTTTAATACGAAGGATTGTTTTAAAGATCATTTTCACCTCTATAAATATTTATTGTGTAAACCGTGTGTATAATTTGCGTAGAGCTTAAAGGATTTCCAATTTAACATTCGCACGTGAATTAAAACCGTTACTTGGAAAAATCATCGAACTCAAGAACCACACCTCTTCCTCGTGTTCAAACTTATCCGCCTGTGCAGTTCGTAAATTCACTTCTTAGGTTTCTAATGAATTTTCAAAATAAACCTTCGACGTATCTATGTATTTATCTATACGATTAAACAAACCGTGGATTTTTATGCATTTATAAATAATTTGAAATATACGTAGATATTATTCTAAATATCTATGAAACTATCGACTAAAGAATTATTATTCACGAGAATATAAGAAACAAAGATTATTAAAGTTACTTTATCCGGTACTCGATAACTTTATTTTGCTAAATTGATTCCTCGTCTCCTACACTCGCAGAAAGATATCTCTGTTGCGTCAAATACGTTTCCATCTTATATTATCTTCCACAAAGGTACTGCACACGTATTGTCTTTCTGTCTATCTTAATTTCAATTTTATTAACTCGTCGCTTGTTGACTTTGTCAAATGTCCTTTGTTTACTTTGAAGTTGCGAAGCACGAAAAGCTTCCTAGGTACGTGTACCACTCGGTCTAATAAAAAACACTCAGGTGCACGAAAAAGAAAAAGGTTCAAACGCACGCTAATAGATGGCTATATTTAAAAAATTACTCATACTAAATATATTAAGAGCTAAGCGACTTCAATTTTATTAGCTCGTTTCCAGCTGTCTTTGATGTTGCGAAACGCCTTCCTATTATTCTCATCTAATAATAAGCATTCGGGTGGACGAAAAAGAAGAAGATTCAAGCCTGGATCAACGGAAAATTCTACTTAAAAAATCAAATATCAAGAATCGAAAAACTTTTATTCATCTCGGATAATATCGACCCCGAGATGTATCTTGTTAAGATGATCCTCCTTCGAAGATTAGACGCTTCGTGACTACACAAAATGGTAACGAGCAGCGCCCTCTCGTAAAGTATTTACAAAACAGGGGTAGGTCAGTGTGAAATTAAATGGCTGGAATTTTCAGCGATTTCCATAGACAGTGTCTTTGAAATACCTAATCCTCGCTGTTTCACGTTTAAGCGAAGTAGCGCTCCGCTCTCCAGCTAAAAGCAAATAGCTATATTCTGGAGAAGTATTTGAAGCATTAACTGGCGAACAGATCCGAGAGGAAAAGTTTCGTGAAATTTACATCTTGAATTTCGTTATTTCATTTAACGCAGAGGGATTGGCGCCCGCTACGATCGATACGTTGGCAGATTTGCCTGCGGTTTTTCGCGATTGTCGCGACGATTCTAATTGAGTTTCAGGAAAGAAATAAAATTAAACGTTGGCCGTTAATCGATGGCTGGAAAATAAAATGGATTGCCATGATTCGTCGTATTCCCCCGCCTTTTGATTCTTTCTCGTCTTTCGCGTTTCACGGTCCTCGCCAATTACTATATAGAACCGTACTTTTCTGCTGGCAACTTCAGTTTACGAGATTAAACATTAGCTGGTCCCGTTTCGTTTGATAAAACTGACGTCTCATATACGACCTGAGGCATTCTACGAGCTTGGCGCAGGTTTAATGGAAATGTTCGGTAAATATGGACACAGATAGCGAATGTTACTTGTATAAACATTCACTCCGATCGAGAACTAAAAAATCTGGAATTTTCTGCTCTTGTGCTGAATTACAGTGGTTCGCGAAAATATTTGAATACCCCTGCAAACTCCTTGTGTACATATTATTAAGAATATCTTGATATCCTATCGATACTGTGACAAGATTAACGTATTATTAAAATTTCAAACGAGTATGAAAATGTACGTAGGAATTGCAGGACATTTACCGCAACTAATTGTATATTTGAGACTATTACTAATGTTGTATACTAATTTTTCGTTAAGCATATGTTTGCAATAAATGCCTTGCAACCTCTATATATACATCGAATTGGTTTCAAATTTTACATAATGTATTAATAACAAGAGTTCTGTGGAGAACGTTCGAATAGTGTATTTAATTACCCGTAATTGATATTGCGTATTTAATATAACCGAAGAAATAGTCTCATTCGTTGTGTTAATAATTAGCGAGAATACGAGTACGTAATAGGAATTTTAATAATCCCAGAATCCCATAGGCAAGCAAAAAAAAATAATTTAATTGGATTTGCTTTAGTTCAGTTTTATTTCATTTTATTTTAATGCAATTCTATTTTATTTAACTTCAATTTCCATTTTGCTTTCATTTTATTAATGATTTAATATAATCCTAACTCGATAACATAAATCACATAAAAAAGGATATATAAATAAATCGGTACAATACGATGCAAACTAAATTTATGTACCAAAACTTTAACCACGCCTTATAGATACGATAACTAATTGGAAATTAAGTAAAAACTATTTGTAATAACCTACATTGCTTGTCGGGTTGGAGGAGATATTTAATCAACAAATAATTTCGCTACGTTCGAAATCTTCTCGCTCCTTAATCCATTTTCTCTCTGATTACAGTAAACAGCATTAATTCCGTTCTCAATTAATTAATCTTATCAGTAGTATACTTATATCATTTTATAAAACATTAAGTAAGTGACATTTAAGTTAAAGAATTATTTTCCTATTATTATTTATACACTTTTGTTTACATATATCATTATAAAGATTAATGGAATAAACTAATAGGATAACACGTTTCTTAAACGAATGGAAAAATGAAAAGTCGATGAATTTTCATTTAACAAGCATGTATCATTTGTAGCATTATGACAACTTAGCGATTCATTTGCTCAACAAGTACTATCTTCAATAACTAAATCGTTTTAAATTAGTTAAACCTTCAGTGTCCTATTTTCCTATTCACTAGACGACATTTTTAATACGAATCAATTCGTGTCGCTAAAGACACTAAAAATTGATTATTAACATAGAACTATACATTTTATATATTTTACAGTAGTTCTCGTCGTCATATGATTACAATAACCTTAATAAATAAACGATCCTAAACACTAACAGCATAAACAAGCTTATCTCAAGTATATCAATATTATACCAATATGTAAAAGTTTATATTTCCAAAATACTTGTCTTCAAAAGTAAAGCAATCACAAACTAGGCAGAAAATAAAGTAAACAATCGTATTGCTCAACAGTCTTAACAAATAAAGCTACGATGCTAAAAGTAACAAAAATTGCTCCATAGCATATGTCCTCACAATTTAATTACCAATTAAAAAGGAGAAAAGGATTAAAATTACCAAACCGAATGTAAGGAAATGAAAGAATCATTCTGTATTATGTTTCCCTCGCTAGTGGCGGGATATTCAAAATAATGATGGCGTCTCTTCAATCAAAGTTACAAGAAATCACATATCCAAAAACTTTTACCTCGTAATAACGGTATTATTATACCACCGAATAAGTAAAAAATTAAGACTCACCGAGAAAACAATATAAGCAACGAAGATTTACAGCTCGGTCTTCGCGAGACAATAGTGGCGGTTGGTGACAGACAAGTGGTCGAGAAGAGTATCCGCTACTGCACAGTCATAGACATAGATCGTGCACCCGAATTGTCCCGTCTGTCGGTGGATATTACGTGCAACGACCTCCGTGATTCGTTTCTTGCGCTACGCGAATAGGTGCACCTGTTTACGTGCCACTTAATGTCACGTACACGCACGAAATAGCTCGAGAATCATCCACGAATCGACACGGATTCGCGGTTACTAATCGCTTACCAAACGTCGATTACGTCGTTAGCGCTTGAAAAAACATTCGAATGTAATCGTTCCGAACGATAAAGGAGCTTTGTAATATAAACGATCCAGTTCCTACCGCGTTCACAGTCGAAGCGGTACTGCGAGGCTCGTCGCGACCCGGCGTCCCCTTCCACCATCGACCCCGAGCCCAATAGCCAATCAGCGTTACGCATTCTCCAACGTTCAAAATCCTTCCGTTGGATCCACGGACGGCCGATGTCAGTTATGCGAGGGGGTGGAAAGCACTTTTGGCGGTCTCACGTGTTGCTTCGCTGTAAACATGGATGATCTGGATTTGATTCAATTACCCAAAACGGGAGAAACGGTGTTTGAGTGGCGGCGCGAAAATTGCCGATTTCGTTGCGCATATTGACAAAGATTGCGACGAGGGATCTGTGTGGTATGTACTATATAGCTTTTCTCGCGGGTAATGTTTCTTTATATCGTATATCGAAGCACACGCTTGACGTTTCAAGAGAAGGTTTGCATGCCTTGTATAACTTGAACTGTAGTTTAGATTTACAACTTTACTTTAGTCTATATGTTTTCTTACTTTTCATTATTTGAAGTGCCATTCCTACGCACTTTTGCGAGAGGTAATCTGTGATACTTGTAAATAGGTACTACATATATACGCACGTTAACCTGTAAATGTGTAATATTGCTGTTTGGTTAGGTCTATATTTTCTGATATGACAAATATATGTATGGGAGCCATCTTGCACAAGTAGACTAATATTATTAGTGTAATTTTATAAATTACAAGTCATAAATTATTCCTTTTTCCAAACAAGGAAATATACGGGAAAAAATAGAACAGATTCTTACGATTATTTTTGTGAAGTTTTGTAATATACGAATTAACATTTTTTTTTCATTACATTTGAAAAAATCATGTATTCGAGTATTCATGAGAAAGGAGAGACAGAAAAGGAATGCAAAGATGGAAAGTTTCGAATATGTAAAACGTAGTGAAATCCATAAATGATTTCATAACTGCTCTTGAACATTTCTTATAAACAAACAAGTCATCTCATACTTTCCTACAGGGGAAGTACATCATATTCATCAGAAAAAATTCCATTGATGTGGTCTACGAATGCTTATGCATCCAGCGAAGTCTGTGATTATTTTCTTTATCTTGAAACATACGTTATAGTTTTGAAGGTTATTTTTACATTATTTGTTCACAATCGTTATAAAGAGACCGGAAATGTATTCAGGCCACGCACATGCTTTACTGCTGTATACGTACCATCGATGTTAAAAAACAACTCGTACCGAAAGGATTAATATAATTTTTATTTAGATTTTTTATTTCGTATTCATAGACGAAAACTGTTGTGTTGTTTCTCCGCAAATATGTAAAACGATTCCGTTATGTTATAAAGTTTTGAAAATCGATAGTTTTCGTTATTCATTTCGTTAGTTAAAATAGTTAAATGACTTTCCAGAAACAAATCATGCTTCATGGACATTTTGAGTTTAGTTAGCGTAAAAGTTAAACCTTGTTCTGTAATTACTTAAGTTACATGAAATTAAATGGATTTCAAGTAGCTGGTATGTAAATAATACTTAAACTAGCATGTAATGCTTAAATCGTAAAATAAATAGCGTGTACATATAAAATCAGTTGAATTTAGGGAATCAATATCGATAAACGCGAAACTATAAATAACATCTTTAAGTCAAAGATTATTTGAAAGAATTTCAACTTCACTTCAAACCTGAAAGGATATTTCAGATCAAGTAAATAACAAATTTATACCGGTATAGTGATCTCGAGTTTCTTGAATTCAAACAATTTGTGTAATCGGTACGAGAATGTATGCAACGTGGGATATTAAAGAGAATCGCACTGGGCATTATTGCACCATGTACGTCATAAATCGTCGATGAAAGCTCTGATGCGGGCAAAAAAGTTTATAGATTCGATAAATAAACTGTTCTCTGTAAATGATGGGTTAAAAAGTAGGTAATCAGCGTTAATATCAATAGGATATCATTCCATCGAATAATTTTAAGGATCTTTGTATTATAACGTATCCTTTAGATAAAAGATAATTGTTAGTTTTATAACGAAGCAACAAAGTAATTAACAAAGTAATTAGATTTCTTTGACCTTCGTCTTTGAAACTATCGATAAATTATATTTACATCTTTCAAAAAATCATATCTTAATCCTTAATAATGCTCTCAGTTTTGTAGTATTTAATATCTTTTGATTTATCCGAGATTTCTTCGAATCTAATACAGAATTCAAAATGTTTCACGTATTTATCGTAGTCCATAAATTATGCTTACAAACTTGGTTCATATATGTACGTATGTGTATTATACATTATTGTATTTAAGAATTTATATGATTTTCCCATGAAATGCCTCTAGTCTGTAGGAAATAGTCTGTTACTATTATGGTTTAGATGGAAGAATATTATGACATGTCGTTTAACTGTATGATACCATCTATTAATGTACCAACGATGACTTTAATGACGGTCTAGTGGATATTGCGCTACAACTTTGATCGACGTGACTTGTTTCTATGATGCACTTCGACAAGCTGATTTCAACGAAATCAAGTCAAACGAAGTTTCTTATGTTTAATATTCATATAAACTTACTATGTACGTATGTAGTTTGTTTCAATAGCATCTATGTAGTTTGAGAAACTCGTTGATGACGTTGTTTCGATAATACGATCATAGTTGTATTTACGATAATCATGATTCTGATGCAGACAGATTAGAGAACGATATTTTTTAAGAACAAAAATCATAGTTTTCCCTTCTAAAACATGAGATCGAGATTGAAATAATCTTGAAAGAAGAGTGAAATAATTGTAATTTTTCAACCATTTAATTCTACGTTAATAACAAAATACAAGAACGTGTTAAGTATATATTACTACTAATTTAATTATTTATATCATTAATAAACAATATTCTTAATTCACAATTCTTATATTATTTAATTGTATACTATTAATGAAACGATTTTATATAACTTGCAATTCAATGGAATAAAAACATGAATGAAATATTTAAACATACCTACGTACATAGATTTCCAATAATTTTACGTAACTTTATGAATTAACACGTCACAATATACTTTACGATATAGCTGTTACATTTATTAAAAATGATTCTTGTTCAATTACATTCGCCACTTACATTGCGGAAGCGTAAAATTATTTCGAACAATATGAAAATAATTTATCGTGAAAAATATTTCACGTACCGTTTCTCGCTTTTATCGTAAATTAAGCACGTTCCCATTTCTTGCCGTAAGAAATAATGGATAATCGATAACAACAGCGTAACGAAAGTAAAAATTATTGTTCATTCAGTTTTAAACGTAATTTTATCGGCTGTAGTTCTTCAGCTACTTCGATTCTACTCGATTTCAAAGAACAGATTTAAATAATAGCAGGCTTAACGTATGAAATATAACGTAGAAACATTACCGCGACTGTCTTGAACAGATTTCCGTCTGTAGATGACTTTAAACGTTTCCGTGTCTCGTAATTTGCGAGAAACGAATCTCATGCATTTCTACGAGACCTTGCCCTGTCCATCTTACAGTTCCTTCCTTGATTGACTTTCAAATTTCCCCCTGGATTCTAGGCTGTCTCTGTCATATAGAGCGAAGAGTTCGCTGACCCTCAAAGCAAAGGGACAAGCACATGGAAAGTCTGCCTTTGCGGTTGGAAGTAAGCATAATTTACGATACGATGATCTAATCCCTTCATCACGCTTGGAATATACATGGCTGCCTGTAAAAGGGCGCAGTTTTATATGCAGCAAGTTGCAAAGAAAAGGTCTGTGTCTTTTCTGACCTTATAGCACTCACTCGAGAGAAAAGGAAATTTTAATCAACGTTATATAATATTTGAAATGCAATTGCCTGGGCAAGAAAAAGAGAAAAATATTCTTCCGCATTGATAAAAAATATTCCATTTGACTTTCTGTTTTAATATACCGCGGGTACGAGAAAATATTTGCGCATGTCCATATTTTCCAATGAACCGTTTTCCTATCAGCTTTTATATTTCATTTTCGCAATATCAAATCTTTGTAATCGTATGAAAGTACCATGAAATAATACCAAGTTTAATACATGTACGGTATATCTATATTCATATTATTATACTTTTCGTAGTCACTGTACAACTGCCATCTGTGGATAATACATAAATATATCTCTATTTATTCCTTCTGTAACCGGTATTGCACGACATGCATTATTTATTTATTTTTTCGTGTGTCCACAATAGGTAGAATTCTCTTTATGTGTATTCATAAAAGAAAAATTCAATGAAATCAAATCACATGATGGAGGAGATTTTATTGGACACGTTTCTTCCATCTATTCTATCGAAGGTTCGATTTAAACGTTCGATTTAAATGTTAAATAAAAGGTACGGCATATCAAATAAACGGGATTAATTTTAGGATCTACACTTATCAGACACTTTCTACTTATCTCATTAAACATGTACTACAAATTTACGAAGTTTTAGATCACTTCCTTGTAACATCTCTCTCTCTCTCTCTCTATATATATATATATAAATATATATATATATATATATATATATATATTTCCTTTTAAAATTCTAAAAAATTATACAGATTCGTAAAAATATAGTTAAAGACTCTGCAATATAGCGGTTTTTAAATAAATATATATAGTTTTTAAATAAATGTTAAATTTCTTCCGACTATTCGTATCACATTACGATTACTCTGTTTTAGTTCTATAGCTTACGAAGTTAGTTTAGAAGTCGAAGTTTACCTCACAGGCTTACACAGAAGTATTAGTAGAAGTTTTCCTATCAAAAAAAAAAAAAAAAGAAAAGAAAAAGGAAAAAGTTGTAATCGCTTTAATCCGCAGACTGTAGTTAACACGTTTGTGTTTCGATTTAAAAGTTAATTCAATTAATCCGTAACATCGAAATGTTGCTAACTGTTATTTTATATTGCGCATATTATTCGATATTTAATCGTTCGATGAATACCATAGATATCTGATATTTAATCATTTAGATGAATTTCATAGATATCTGATATTTAATCGTTAGATGCGTTCCATCGAAGTTTCATATTTATCTGTCCACGTCCTCTAAGGGAAGATTCGATATAAAATAATTTTTATAACGTTCTAAGACATTTATAAAGTGATTACGTAACACTTTATGTTAATTCGGAAATTTAAATAAATTAGAGAATTATCAACACCATTCGTTGTTATAATGATAACTCGGAATACAAGCAGCTTTCAAGTAATCGGATAAAATTTATTATGCTGCTAAAGTAAAAGTATGATTTATACAAGGTAAAATCTCCTTTGTAAGTAGCGTGATGCTCGTAATGTCAGGCACACGAAGCATACGCGCATATTATATCACGTAATTTTAGCTTTATTCCATCTCTTAATCGCTTGGTTTAAAGAAGCCGTAAGTAACAAGCGAATCCATAGCGTAAAATAGTTTTATTAAACTTGTCAACGGATATAAGAAATATATACCCGTAGTATTCAACTACAAATTTTGAATGTGAAAAATAACGTTCGGGAAAATTTGTGACATATCGAGAAATTTTATACTCGTGTCCAGAACTAAATTAATAACATATATATTATTCGTTGAAAATTATATTTATGTACATATATGTAAACATAATATACATAATATCTGTTAATTAAAAAATTAATTAAGCAATATTATTACCATTCGTATCTATTATTTTTCATTGAATAAAAAATTAGTATACACCAGCTCATGTTCATTCTATCGATCTTATTTTTAAGTTTCAAAATATATATCGAATTTCGATTTTCCATCATGCTTCGCTTATGATTCATAAATATTAATTAGCATGCGATATTAATTGACGTTATAATTCAGAGTGTTCGATATTCATTTACATTTATATTACTTTCGCGTTATAGTTAAATATTTAACTAACGTTAAATATTTTATTATTTGAAAGACTTGTATCTATACCTCATATGCGACAAAAATTGAGAATTATTGACGTTTTTTAACTTAAAAATTCTACTTTTATTTCAATTAAATCTCGATCTTTAAACTTTCATTTATTCGCGTCAAAATTAAATCCTAAGCTTCAATCCTACGCTTTCCTATGTAAAAACCTTTTAATCCTTATTTTTCGAATAGTTCGCGAGAATTGATCTTCGCGCAAGAATTAACGCCACTCAGGTACTAATTGATTCCATCTCCAGAACGCTTAAGTGACATTCGATTGTCGCTCGAGTAGTTCTTATCCTCGCTGTAAAATACGACAGAATTTCGATTCCTCGATCATTAATTACATTATGAGACTACTTTCGCACGCTTTTCCATTCCACGCCGTGATTCCCCTCGCCTAACCACTCTTTCGTTATAGCGCCGATCAGACTTTCAACAAAGTCACGATTAATCTCGATAATGAAATTTCCATCGCTATCGCAATAGCAAAGATTACTCTACGTTAAACTATATCTTTTTTTTAATTCACAGAATGCATTAATACGTTGATCGCCACGTGAATTTTATAGATTTTGGCCAATAGATCAAAAAACAGGATGATTCTACGTGAAAAAAATGAAAGATAGGAGAAACACCCGGTATAATTTATTACAATTAATCTTTTTTCATCCGAGATTTCGTTATCGATAAAATCGAGTTTGAAGATCTAACTGGTATACTTAAATTTTTGCAAATTTTATTCCACATTTTCGACTCGGTTTTTCACGCAGAATCAGCCATCGTTCGCTCCTATCGCAATATTTTTCACTCCATTTACATTATTAAAAGAAACTTTCCCAAGGTATTGTATTATATTCGCGCACTCTTCTCCGACAACGTTACCTAATTCCTTCATATCGTTGGAAATTCTTTAGCCCGTGAGATTTATCCTATTTCAGCGATCCTGGAAAATTCAATGAATAACAGTCGATTCGATCGATACGAGGAATTTTAAAGTTCGTTCCTCGGTATTCCTGTAATTTCATTATTCGCGTTTCATTCGCTGGAAACTTGCGTTAATTTGTTCGCCAACTGGAAGTTACATAAGCCCGTTGATTTTTATTTCCACGAACTGTTAGAATGGGATAAAATTTTGATGCCATAAATTCTATTTAACGCAGTGTTATCAACCACGAGCTATTGCATAAAACTTATTACTTATTGTATAGAACTTTTAATATATCGTAGATCAACAAGGTACTAAGATTATGAAAAATAATTTCACTGAAAATAATTTGGCTGAGATACGACGGAGATTTGGAAGATTTCGGAGATTTATGCTCGTAATATTAAGACTTATATACGCGACTCGAATATTTATGTATTCTCCTTTAATATCCTTAATCCCTTCGATATGACGTATAAAATTTACAAATTGCCATTTTAACACACTTCAAATATAGTTCACGTAAACTACACGCGAACGATGTGCTTTCGAATTTATCAACTAAGCGTTACACGTTCCTCGATGTGGACATTACTTATGTACCACGGAATGCACGATTATAGTTACAAACGCAGTTTCTCATCCGAAAATACAGATTTGTTAATGGTATAAGTTACAATTGCACAATAACGAGTCATAGCAAAAGAGATTACCGTAACTTCGAATGTAACTTTTATCGTTACGATTCTATGTTAACGTTGTATTTGCATCCGACAGTTTGTTGAATTGCGTAATTTCACGAAGATTGCAAACTAAGTTTAACTTGGCTTAAGGATATAAGTTTAACGATAAGTGAAATCTACCAGTTTCTTCCCTTTTTTCTTCTTCTTTCATGAGTTTTCATGCTTATTTCATGAGTTTCGTATAATTCTTATCTATCCAGGAATAATTTAAATATAGAAAACAATTCAACGAAATGAGAAATACATGTTTGCTTCGTGTGCGATTAAAAAGTTGTATCCGACGAATTTAATATATCAATTAAGTATTATATCGAAGAGATATTCGTTTACGACAGACAATACACGATACACTGAAATGTTATTTCTGCAAAATTGTTTAGAATTGTTCTTTGCATATTTAATAATACGTATCTTGTAAGTTAAAAAAGATACTCGTGACGTTCTTTTTTTTCTTTTTTTTTTTTTGTTTATTAATGTAACTTTTACATACTGCTGTGTCCGCTGAAATAAATCCGAATATTATGTTCAATACGTCGATGTTAAAACGTCTTTAATATATTCGATATAAATATATCGAATTCAATTTATTTTCAAATTACATTATTATTTAATGCTGGCGATTTCCATTTCCAATTACATATTTAATGATGCATCTATTATCAGAACTTATTAAAACATCGCAACTCATCGAAGATCGCGTTATTCTGTGATTGCTTCGTACTCGCTACGTTGTATGTACGTGCACGTAATGAGAATTGAAATTTATCGATGGAGGAGCTGCGGTCCGTGAATAATTTTTTAACAAAAGCGAAGAAAAGAATCGCGTTGAATCTAGCTAAGTATCTCTGTCTGTTGTTACAAATATTGCGTTAACATTGTGCAGGAGGCGAATAAATCGTAGAGAAATGGGGAATCGAAGAGACAATTACGCGATAAAAATTAACAGGAGAAAATAATCTACTGATAAACGAAAGCTTGGTTCTGTTAATTTTTATAGGATAGTTTGCTTTCTAATTTTTATTTATGGGTATAAGGCTAACCATTAGAAATAAATTATCGAAATTTAACGGAATTTTCTGTTAAAATTACATCTATCTTGATCGAAGGAAATTTTAATTAATTTCATTCTTAAAACTTAACGAAACAAAGTAAATGTCTGCTTAACATTCATCATACATAAATTGAATTCGTTAAAATCGATGTAGCAAATACATTTCACCATGATGAAAATGTTTTAACGTTTGCATTGATATAATAGTGTTTGTACTGGTGTATTTATCGATAATATGTTTACTTGAAACACGTGAAAACGAAGTATAACTACGACAGGCTGTTCAAAAACAGAATGTAAATTATTGAACGTACTTTCGTACTGTGACGATAAATTGTGGGGATTGTTAATGAATTATTATGCATTCGGTAATAAAATACGCTCGCAAAATACAACATCTTTTTGCTTGGAAGCTTTGATATTAATATTAAATATGCAAACAGGATATACAGCGTGATGAAGGCTATTCATTTAGTTTGCTTATTACTTTATAGAATGTTATAAACGTTAACTTCATATAGTTTAAGAAAATTATCACGGAATATACGTCACGTTGCACATGGAACGTTTGCGGTGACATTTCAAAGGCTGATTAACAGAATGTTATTATTGTGCCGTAGAGAAATACGATTAGTACGCGGAATTTACTCGAAACTATAGTAGAAAAATGGTAACACGACGTTTATTTAATTAGAATTTCATTTTACGTTTCAATCGTTCTTAAGCAACCTTCTTCTTGTAGATTTGTAAAAGAGGCTTTTTTTTCTTGTGCTAATTTCAATCTTGTAATTTTGCTAATCATTTAATGTTACAATAACTACGATTAATATGTCGTATAATTAATATTTAATATAATTAATTGTCGTATAATAAAAATTCGTAATTCTTTCGAAGATTGACAGTATGTAAGCGTGAAGCTGTAAGTAAACGTTGGTTTATACATAGCACAATAATAGTATAAGAAACGTTTATTAAAGTAATAACGCAAATAAGAAATGAAATATTTCCTTAAAAATGAAAGCATGTCGATCGAATGCAGTTGATCGTTACGTTTGATAGCTTATACAATTTTTCTGAGAGTCGTCTTAAATAATGAACGTCTTTAACGAAGGCAAGTTAAAAAATATTACTTTTTGCATTATTTATCATTAAACATGTTTGTTTAATAGAACGAGTAAAACAGTCCCGGAAGGATTTGAGTTTTCATCGTCCTTCTTTCCGAGAAATTATGCTCTTGGTGCAGCAATTTCAACAATTTCCAGCAGTTTCCAAAATTATTTTAATACAACTTTCAGCTGAAAAAATTGTAAGAAATTGTCAGAATTTAATATTAGGAAAAAAACGTAATATCGATGTTGAAGGAATTTATAAAGCGACACAGAAAGAACTTATTAATTTTTCGAAAGCAATTGAAAAGAAAAGCATGTTTCTCTTTTTGGGAAGCTTTTAACGTCAGGTGTTTCATATTAAGTGCAATTAACTTGCAAATATTTATATTTGCGCAGTTCCTTCATTTTGAAATATTTGCAAAATTTGCTGCATATTTCATGTTCGTTCCATCTTCCGAAATAAAAATAAAAATTGTTATTCAACGTCTAAATATATTTCATTACGCTCCATCTTTCGGAAGATTGCAAGTTTCTTCTTCTTTTTCTCTTCTTTTTAATAATTATATCGGACCATAGTAAATACACAAAGATATTTAATTTTGTACGATAAAACAATTTTTACTGTAACATTTTATTTTATATTTCACTATTTGGAGAAATATTATACTTCAGGTAGTATACGTAAAAATGAGACTTTGAAAATATAATTCCAACGAACGTTAATTTAATTCTAGTAGTTTTCACAATTAACAGTTTAATCCTACACTCGGCATTTTACCGACGATAGTTGGTAGATGAATATTTCTTTTTCAAAAAAAATTCGTCTCCCTCACGGCTATGTTAAAGAGAAGCAATTAATCATTCAACTGCTTCATCATGCTTAATGTGAAAATCGCAGAAAAGTTATAAACACCTGCTATCAATCTTTATACCCGTAACAATTGATTTAAATAATTACTGCATTATATCCAATTATAAATTGCAGAGTACTGATTAATTGCAAAGCGATCATCTGCTATCGCCAAGATATTAAACGAATTAATATCCTCTGTATCGATCAGCAATTTCGTTCTCTGTATATCTATATGATGTTTGCTATTAATAAGTTTGCAATTTCACAACTTCCTAAATACGATATTGATATTATATAATCCTACTAGAAACGAAGTACTTTTAATATTTTCCAGATAAACGATCGTACACTTTACAAAAGTATCTTTGGTCTGAAAAATCTGCAAATAATCCTTGAATACGTATTCCAGGTAAAATACTCTCGATGCGCATTTTACTCTTCTTTTCTTTTCTTTTCTTTTCTTTTCGTATTTGTCATAAAACAAGTATATCGTTACGCGAAAGTAGTCGATACGATATTTAGAGCATTTCAAGGTTTTCTCTTGGGAGGTTGCAATTCAGAATCCCAAACATAGTTGCAGTAAATCCACGAACAATATACTTAGGCAGAGCGCTCAAATGAAAGCAATAACACTTGTCCCTTGTAGAACTGGAATCGATTTCTCTGCGGCTATTCACCCCTATAAAACATGCAACTGCAGCAGTCTGTTGTGAAATGGTCGATGGGGAATTTGTGATTTCAATTTACGATCGACCGTCCTTTATACTTCACGTCGCTAATGTGATAAATTTACAAAGGATGTGCAGAAACGGAAAATAGAAAGCGATAAGTTTTATCGCAACAATTAAGCTACACAATTTCCTAAGAAATATAAAAGGCAAATGCTTGAAAAGGAGAAAAGCTTTTCTCAAAAAACAGGAAATAATAATAATGTACGTATGTTCGTGCAGTTTGCTACTTTCACGAATACGGCTGAATAAACTGAAACGAATAGAGATTTATTTCATCCTCTACGTTCCCTAAACGTTTCATGGACTTTTGCATTTTTGAAAATCCGCTATTTCGCAAGATATTTCTACGTTTTAGAAAAATCGTTGCTTCGTAATATTTGACAGAAGAGATCCTCGTTAACGAACGCGTAACGTCGGATATCCACGTTCACCGCGACTCTTTCGGGACAAGAATTTTGCAGTTAGAAGAGTTTTAAGGAACTTTCAATTTAGAAGAACTTTAAAGAACGACCGTAACATGTATATTCGGACACGGATGTCGTTCCTGATGGAAGAATCACACGATCGAGTTCAACAATCGAACCGATGTTCAACAGATGCGAAGGGAGAAGCAGACGAAGAATAAAGAGAGAATAAACACGCACTCGTTAAATCAGCGCAACGAGTAAAGTAGCTCTAGCCATTATTCCGTTCCGAAAAGGAAGACGAATGGAAGACGAAAGGAAGGTTCAAAGGAGCATCGTTCGCTTTGATTATTGGCACACGCTCACGCTAACGACGGTCATTGAAAGACGAACGGAGAATGAGAATTATTGAAACTTGGAAATATCGAAAGCTTGAAGCTTCGCTAATTAAGAGAAGTCAACTGTCATAGACGACGATGAAGATCCTATCGACGGAAAGTTAGGAAATTTAATCTTTTTCCTTTACGTTTCACCGGAACGCGAACAGTTCGATCTGTTTCTCGTTCGAGGAACGATCTAACGAGTATACAAAGTCTTTCACGTACATTTCTCGTCAGAAGTTTCATTAAATTTTGTAGAATTTAAAGAATCGAAGACCTCGCTTGTCGGAATTTTATTATCTTCGATAAGTTTTTAATCAAAGAAACGTATAGTCGAATGCAGACGATCATTGCCGATATCTGTAACATTTATTTTAGTAAC
Organism: Bombus vosnesenskii; assembly: GCF_011952255.1. Classification (NCBI taxonomy): domain Eukaryota; kingdom Metazoa; phylum Arthropoda; class Insecta; order Hymenoptera; family Apidae; genus Bombus; species Bombus vosnesenskii. The sequence goes on from NW_022882962.1 coordinate 470,244, forward strand.
GAAATTGACAGGAGACTTAGCATAGATAGTGATTTTAAGCTTCCCATGTACGAGAGAGAAGAAATTCAATTATTCGTATCGTAAAGTAGCGTCAAGGAAAATCCGTGTCTTATTTCGTGATACAAAGAATCTGAGTCTTCTATCGAGTAAACGTTCCTCTTTAATAAAATCTATAACGTGTTAGAACGATACGATAATTTAAGTTATTCCGTAGAGTATTACGACAGCAGTCTTAGACTATTTGCATTGTGACTCGATCACATGTTCAAACGCAGAAGTAAATGTCACAGTGTAGAAGAAAAATAGCATCGGTGCATGGCGTAGGAATGATATACGGTGGCAAAGCGAAAGCTAAGAGACATTCGGATAAAAAGAAACGATAAAAAGAAAATAGTTATCGGTTATACGATGTGAACAAAATTACGTACGTGTTTAGAGAACAATGTTACCTACTACAGTTAAAGTCTGGACATTACTCTGGCGACGCTCGTCGATTATACGATGGAAGGCAGAGTTTTTCTAATAGTTTGCAGTAAAAATATTCCTACGTCCGATAGATTGAATTTCAAATTGAAAAATAATATTAGAAAAGACTGGAAATTTGGCGATTCCTAGTATTACGTGTAACACTGTGTCTGCGGAGCCGGAAAATTGATCCCCGGATTGGTCTCAAAGGGAAGTTATTTATAAGTCAAAGAGTATCGTATTGCATCGTTCTTTCTTTATTCGAAGCACTCGGGAACGTTCGCTGTAAACATTTCCATTGTATCGCGATCAAGGAAAAACGATTCGTTTCAAGTTGTAACTATAATCGCATTTTCATCCATAACGAACAAGATGAAACAAGGTGAAAGGGAAGTCGTATGTTCTCAATTACTCCTATACGGAACAAAGATCGGAAGTTATAAGTTACAGTCATAAGGGGCGACTTAATTGAAAATTACCAAGACACTTGACATCACGCGTTGCTCGAGATCGAAGTTACGCGGATGTTTATATCGTCTGGGAGCCCCAGAGCAGCAGTTAAGGGTTAATATCGAGAGCACAGCGATGGCAAACGTTATAATAATACGAAGTTCCGACGTTCTCTAACCGTGACCATTCTACAAATTTCATCTTTAAACGGTCTTTATCGTGATCTGGTCCTGGTTTAACCAGTTGGCTGTTTCCCACGATTATACTCGTCACGAAGTGATGTCAGTATTCTGCGTTACGACGAACCCCGTCGGTAATAAAATTGAAAAATAAAACAGTCGTTTCGTAGCAACTTAATTCTATATTATAACAGCCACACGTACTACGTGTTTGACGAGTATATTCGTCGTAGCTTACTTTTCGCGACACACTTTTAGGTACGCGCTTTTCAAAGAGGTCGCAACGGCCAACTGCTGGACTTTTTTATTCCGACATTGAAATTTAACAAGAATAAATCAATATCAGCGGCAACTTCAATTCTAGCCTTGGCACGTAAATATAATATAATTTACCTTTAACGAAAATGAACGCAATTATTCGTAATTATTCGCGATATTATTTACTTATATATTTTTCTACGTTGTTTTACGTATCTGTTATTTGTAATAGACGAGATAGGACGAGAAAAATTAGAGGATCAGCAGCAGGGTTAATCTATCCGTGTAAAAATATTCGCAAATTTCCACGATCCAGCTATAACGCGCGATATAATTCGCCATTTGCTTAGCTCGCTTCGCCGAACGCCAGCCTCGCTAGCTTTGTCCATGAGGATCTATTAAGATTATCATTTTAATTACACGTTGGTTGATCGAACGGCCAACGAGAAACGCGGCCGACAATTTCGATTAAATAGCCGCTAGCGTTACCGAGAACACGGCTCGTGTAAAACAATTTCGCCAGACAATTTTAGTTATCGGATTTGTTCGGCGAGACGCGCAAACAAACCGGCTTTCGCCTCGTCAAAGGCTACGGTTCACGCGAAACTCGCGCCAGTTACAGCGTTAACTTCCTTTGTAGTATTCACGGTGAAATCGCCAATTCATTTCCACCGTCTAACGAGAAAGACGAAACGGACGTATTCTCGGCGAACGCTTCCCTTTCGCGTCTCTCCCGTTCTTCGAATCGCGCTGCTTCAACGCAGTACAACCAGCCAGCTCTCTCGTTCAACAGCTGACAAATTGCCTGCGTAACTCGCTTGCCGCGACCTCGAGAACCATCTTTTAAGTCGAATGGTCGTCGGATGTTACGAACAATTGGAAATTATCTTCATCTTCCATATCGCTGGCGATCTGTTCAGTTTGAACAACATGGAACCGCTGGCTGGACGATTAGTTTGAATTTTAGCGAACCGCGTTTCAAGTAGAATAAACGGAGATCGTAGAATCGTCGATATTCGACTGCTCCGACGAATATCGACGAATACTCTGGTGTCTGTACGTTTTATCAGCCGAACCTAACATTTCTCAGTGACGGATGCGTTTTTTTGTTTTTTCAAAAATCTACACGTTCTTTCCTCTGTTCGATAGAATAGAATTCCGACGAATAAGAATTTGCTATGAAACTAACAGCGTTCCAGTCGTTCATAGAAAGGAAATACAATTTAATTAAAAACGTGGAAGGTGGTGTAAGAATCGGCGATAGAGTTCATCGAGAGTACGTGACGTTGGAAAAGCTACGGTCGCAGATGCTAGAAGATGGAAACGCGATATTGAGAATTATCTAAAGCGCGTGGATTCGTCGAATGATGGGGTAACTGTAGGGAAACCTTAAATACACCGATGTAATGGGATGGTTTCGTTGCGATAAAGACGATAATAACGACGATTTTATACAAATGGAAACAGCCAGCTAAAACGGTAATGGAGAGGCACTTTCTCATGCCGAGGCACCCGTGCCGCTCGAAAAAGGGGCTTCGATCGTACAAAATTCACCGTACAGAGAAAATGTCATTTTACGCAGTTATTTCTACCGAAAAAATCACGTGACGTAGTGGTTAAAAAGATATGGAATGTATAAATATTCGAAGAATCTATTTATAGGAGTAAATATCTATCGATCCATTAATAGAATTAAAAGAAATAAATACATCCGAAATGTATAGAAAGTCGAACGAAAGGAAGATTTGTATAAAAATTGTAATAATACGATGCGGCAAGTTCACCATACCATTTAATTAAAGTGGGTGTATATTTTTTTGAGGGCATTCTCTGTATATCAGAAATATATTACGAAATAGAAATACGTTATTACTGGTTTTCCGACGAGAATCCGAAGCGTATGAAAAATTTAATCGACATAGATATTTATCGACGCGACAGTTGCAATTTCACGGATACAAATATCTTGCGAGACCTCCCATCGTCGTAATTTGTATCTCCTTTATCGAATATTTCATATCGAATATTAGGAAAAATATTCTAATTGAACTGTTGATTTTGATGCAAATTCATATTTTTGAGAATATGATTAAAAAGAAAAAAAAAGAGAGAAGAACCTCGATAGAAAACTATCGCATATTATCAGCAGCGTTTCGTGCCACGTGCATTTTGTACAATTTTATCGAAACCGAGTTACAAGAGCCAAGCAAACCGAACGTCAAACAGACTACGCGTCGCGTGTTACTTTATAGGAAAATCACGACAATGTCTGTAACATTCGCAGTATTTTATCACCCTATCTGCGATAGCAATTAAAAGTTCATCAAACAGACGATTACATCACGTACAAGCCATTTGAAAGTCAAATTGTTCCATTTTCCGAAAATTTCTTCCTTCTAACTCTTTAAGGCTATTACATCGTGGCTTATTAACATACTAAATAATAATTGGCTGTTCGAATAGTTTGATGATTTTTGGAAAGTACGTGTCCCTGATAAATACCCTGATAACTTCTATGTACACTTTCAAATCCGTTTGAAATTTCACCGATACGATCACGTTAGGCGTGTCTCGCTACAGTGCTGCAATGGTCATTTCAAAATTCTTCGTATATCATATACGCAAAAAGTTTCCAGCAACGTTGAAACAGCTTCGTGAGCCACGTGTATTTTATTTATAAAAGATTTTTGCAACTGTTGCGATACCTTAGTATCTGTAGTAATAATCGTTGAGATATCGTGGCAACCAAGTAAGTACACTGTACCGTACATGAAAACGAAGTTACTCGATTATTCGAACGGTATGTACTGGGATTAGTTTCGATGGGTGTTTGAATGATGACGGAATATTTGGTCAGCATAAGGACCGATCCCTCCCATATCGATCGCGTTTATCGATATTTGATAAAGAGGTCGTTTGCAAATTACATTTACCGTATACTGTTGCTCGCGAAATTATTCCAACGCTGATACGCGCTTCTTTGCGAATATATCGCGCGTGTATGTGTGTGTTGTACGAAATATCTTGAAATTTCATTCAAGATCGTCGATACACATCATCGGTAAATAAATTGGTAAATTTTATATTACGTATTACATTGTATTTTATATTATATTTGCATGGGAAAGAAATCTGAAAACGCGCGTACAAGTTACAAGATATTTAGCGCGAGTAATTAAACAGTCGATTATCCATCGCATCGATGCGTCTCAATGTTCAATGGAACAGTCTTTAACGTCTATAACATGTTGAAGATGGGGCTCTTTATGGCGTACCTCGTGGAGGAAATTAATTTCACGAAATTAATTAAACAGTCAATTATTCGCTGTACCGATACGTCTCGATATTCAATGGGACAATTTTTGATATTTATCGTACGCTTAAGATACCTATCCATACTATGTACTATCTTTTTTGGCCAAATATTCGCAACGACTATCTTCTATCTTCTACATATGCACTTTCAGAGTGATTTCAAATTCTACCAATGCGATCAGAATAGTCGTGTCTCGTTACAAAACGAACAAAATTCCGAAAGTCTCGCGTAACGGACACACCGCGAGTGTATAGGAGGCGTTTGTGCGTTCTTTAAAACAGAATAACTTCTTAAAAATTGGGTCAATCTGTTTCCTTCTTCTTTTTTTTTCGACGAGTTAGAAGAATTGGGAAGATCAACAATAGGTGACGCGTAAAGAAATATCGAAAGAAGTACAATTAGTCGGAATCGCGAGGAAGAAAGTAAAGGTAGCTTTTTACAACTTTTTTTAGCTGCACCTGTAACGAACATTCGAACAACACATTTCGAAGATTTCTTCTAACTCGTCGAGCAAAATTCGAATCGTTCGGTCCACGGTTCGAGACGAGTTATTTCGTTCCAAAGAACGCACGAAACGAAAGATGTTTTTACGGCGAGTGTCGGACTATTTTCGCTGTCGAGCCATTGTAAGTCGAATTTTAGTTGCGATGTCGACAAATCATTGATTCAGTGACGGTGAATTTTCTTTTTCCTGGATGTGACGCGGATGCGCAGAAACTTTGACGTCAAAGGTTCCCGCTGAACGAACAGGACCTTCCGGCTGTCATGGATATTGATTTTCCTTGGGCTTCGAGGTTTCTAGAGCAGCTGTGCGTACCACCCATCCAGCGCAGACTCCGGCTATTCTCAATATGGCTGTCTATTGTGCCCAAATCCACTCGTTTCGCGTTGCAACGCGCTCGCGGCGATACACCAGGATGCGATCAATGCGCCAGGAACATCAGCCGATCGCGATTTAAACAGCCGAATTTATTTTCGAATCTGACGCGCTGTACGTTATCAACATGGCCGATACATGTGCCGCTGTCACGTGCTTCCTGATCGTCGCGTCCATCTCCATCGTCGCAAGCGTCAATGGTAAGCCTCGCATTTTACTCGCTTTGTCTGGCCGCTCGAACCTTCGCCTCTTTAATTCGACGCGTTTCTCACACGTTTCGCCACCAGTCAAATTATATTTCTGTGAAATTCGCCGATACGCGTTGCCCATCTTCGGTGTTTGCCAGAGAAGAAAACGTCGATCGTTACGCCTCGTTCGTCACGCTGATTTTCACGTCGATACGATCGGAATACCAAAGTTGATCGTCTCGACAGTGTGTTGACCAGTTAGTTAGCCGTTGCGACTAACGCGACTAAAATGCGTTAGAAAGGATAGAACAGCTACTTCGTTCACGCTGTATTATGGTTTTTCCATAATAATTATTTAGATTTGTTCGTCCGTTCGTTTTACCTAGTCCTGGCTTCCAAATAGTAGAAACGTCTTCAAATTTACGAATATGTTTTAGTTTTCACTAAAATTGCAGTTTAAACAGCAAAATTGCAAGTGCTTTTCACGGGTGACGAGTATACTCGTCGAAAGTAGGTAACTGGTCAAGACGGAAGATAATTTGTCAGGATAAACAACGGCGGTATTTCGTCTTTGAGAATTTTTAATTTGAGGAATTCTTCTTTCAACAAAGATTGTTTCTGTAATGGAAGATGGAAGTTTCTCTTTCTTTCTTTCTTTCTTTCTCGAGGTTTCTTTCAGTTACATGGCCCTGCTTGTTTTACGAGCAAGTTGCGTTTTAGGAGCGTGTTTCGTTGAGAGAGTTTTCACTAGATGTCTGAAGGAACGATGTTTCGTCTATTTATAGCGAAGATGTTCCTCTACATATAGACTGGATACAGAGGAAAGTGCACCTGTTGAAGTCTTCGCTCGTACGTCTTAGCCATTTGTGTTACGAATCGTGTAAACAACGATCATTGTACACGGTACATTCAATCGACTTTTCTTTCGTCATAAGCTTCGCGATGAATTAGCATTTCGAGTCTGCCTTTTTTATTTACAGTCTTGCCTATATTTCTACGAATTATTACAAACTATCGCATACATATTTTACTTCTCTACGTATAAAACAAATAATTCGTACTAAATACATCTATTTGTCTTTTTTTTTTTTAACAGCAAGAATATTACAATCGATTCTCACGGAGAATTTTTAACATCAGATCGTCCCGAAAGTGTCTTTCGTCCTATAAGGAAATAATAGATGCACAACACTTTTTGTTTTAAATTATTTTATTGAATTACGTTTAATCCACTTTATTCTATTGGAACCAGATGTGAAATAAAACAGCGCAATATACGTAGAATTTTTAACTTCGTGAAATACACATAGAATATTTTGTGCATATCGAATCTGTAGTCTTGCGTAGATCCAATCGTCGTATAGATGCAAACGTAGTCGTATACCGTCTGTTTAAGTCTTCGGAGATGATCCAATCTGTTAAGAAGCTGAAAGTCCAGAGGATTGGTACGATTGGTCAAGCGTGCGTGCAAGCGTTTTTCCGAACTTGGAAATATCTTCTATAACCGTATAGGTATTGTTAAGTACCTGTGTATGATTTCGTTGATTACCTGTCAAAGGTAGTCCGGATAAGCATTAATAACGCCTTAAGCCGAAATCGTCGAATGCTCTCGGAATACGTTTAATTGAAATAAATTGAAATAAATTTTTCGTAATTTCCAGATACGTTTACGATATTTTGCTTGCCAAGTGTTACCGTGGGTCGTATCACAAGGACAGCAGAAAAATTTGGCAAAATATCGTTAGAAACGCTATTCGACCGAAAAAGGAATTTACATAGGCAGGAAAAAGCTAAACGTCCGAAGAATTCCGTTGTAAATAAGAAACCTAAACCGATGTTTCGCCTTATTAGACGATTTCCTCGACGATATCCCTTTCCGCTATCTTTCTAGCGACCTCGTCAACGAACGCGACTAAATTTCATCTCGCGCATATTGCCGATGTATCTGTTAAATGTCAAGACCAACATCCATTTACTTTTACAAAAATGTACAAAAATCTGACACGTTTGTTTGAAAAAAGAAAAAAAGGAAAAAGTAGAAGAATTAACGAAACATTAACATCGACAAAGAGTAAGAAATTTCTAAAAAATAAAAGACAAAACAGAAGACGACGATTTGCCCAACGTCTTACGTCCGATTACTAGCTGGATTTTAATAATCTTTAGAAATCTAGGATAAATCACGATTTCTATTAATTAACACGTATTTGTCGGTTGATTGTGTTCGATGATCAGGGCAACTGTCAACTACGCAACATCGAACTCAGGCGGCATCGGAACGAATAAACGATTTATGGTGTCATCAGTGTGATACGATGGAAGATGGAGAGAGATGCGCCAATCTGACCGGAAACTTCAGCACTTTCGGGCAGAAGTGCACTGGTGACAAAAGGACCTGTATGGTAATGACAAATGACAACAGCGATTCAAACGCTTGTTGATTATACACAGGGCGCGCACGTGTTTCAACAGATGTTTGATATTTTGCTTGGGTCGCGTGCTTTTAAAGCAAACAGAACGTAGCAAACAGCTACTAGCTAGAAGCGATATTAGTTATCGTGAACGCGAGAGCGAGAGAAGACCGTTCAAGATAGAGCCACAGTTTCATTTCGTACGTAACGCAATTTTAGTGTTTGGAAATGTTCAATATAGTCGATTGATTCAGTTTCATAATAATCGCGTTCTTTATTGAAATTGTTTCCGCTTCGTAGAAACATATATGTACATGGTGTACACATTTGAGAGAATATACAAATGCAATTTTTTATTTGTTCTTCTTATTTATTGATAATCAACGATGATATTGGATATGGTGTAATCGTACAGTTTGCACATACACGGTAAAAATTTGACGAAACCTGTAATCGCTATTAGTCGACCGAATAAACATTGAACGAGTCGTATTCTCTGGAAATGATACGAGATAATCCGGAAAATATTACCGTGACATTTCTTGCGTTTGAAAATTGATATTCCCTTGACTAAAAATACGTTACGTTCACACTCGCTCGTGTTCGTTACAAGTTCCAATGTGAAATGTCATACGGAGTATAACAAGCAATTGTTGCAAATATTCGGATTAATTTTAGTATTTACGCACACGTACAATTCTTTCTCGTCTTTTCTTTTTAGTTCTCTTTCTTCTCTTTTCGCGCGATCAAGTATCAAGTTGCGATCTGCTATGACATGTCGTACAACGAACACTGTGAAAGTTTAAAATCCGCAAATATTCCTTTCACGTTTGCTTCTCTCTCTTCAGGTAAAGCGATTTTCTTACACTACCAGCACGGAAGATTCAACGTCCAGTCCACAAACTTGGTCGGTGGAGAGAAAGTGTACTAACAAATGCGACTCCGGATGTATAGTGGTCGGTGAACGAACGAAACTCTCCGCTTGCACCACTTGCTGCGAGCAATCGTTTTGCAATATCGGTACCGGTGCTGCGAACGACCTGACGATAAGAGGGATCGATCTGTTTCTAGCCTTAGTATTACAAATTACATTAACAATTATCATGTATCCGTCCTGACATTGCAGAAATAACACTCGATCGTGAATCATTTTAGTCGCCGATCAGAATAATTGGTTCCATTAACGCGTTTATACATACCTTGTAACATACACTGTAATATTACACCACAACACGATACGCAAGATTTTATCGCATCGCCAATGAAAATGCTGTTCTCATTTTGTAAATGTGTACATGGAGTTTCATTCGTTATGCGTTTCATAATAATATTACGATAAATATTGATTAATAAGTCAATAAAATTACGACGATATCGATAATACGAAGCTCAGAAATAAGAAAATAATAACGATGTTCTCGTTCCACTGTCGATAAATCAAAGAACAATTGATAATATAAAAAGGGGATGTTCTTAAGAATACGATGCTCATAATTCTCATAAATCTACGAGAATGAAATTTAAAACACTGCTAAGTTATTACTCGATCGTTCAACGAACCGATGTAATTTAAATTGTAAATTTTAGAAAAATTGTTATAGCAATACACTACCAATAAATTGTACAAAGAAACAAGCTTTTCTAAAAAAAAAAAAAAAAAAAAAAAGAACTGATTAATCTCGATATAATAATAAATACTTTTTATCGATTTCCATTTTTCCATTATCCTCTACTTCATTCCCAAGGATGTTAATAAGAAACATATTAGGTTGTTCCAAAAGTCTCTGTCTGTATTATAAAAAAATAATAGATGCGCAACATTTTTTCTTTTATATTATTTTATTGAATTTTCTATGATCCGTTTTCTACTAATAGAACAAAATTGTAATACATAATGTAAAACAAAAAATCCTGTGCATTTATCACTTTCTTATAAAACGAAAGAAACTTCTGGGAAAACCTAATATAATGGGAATTTTCTCGCGGACACGACATTGGAAAATTGTACACAACTTTTATTTAAATTCCTTCGTACGATCTTTGTACGATATTCTTTTATTAATTATATCTTGATTCTCTTTTTATTTTACTTTAATTTTTAATTTTAACTCCGATTGATTTCCAATTATTTTGATTATTTTGCAGGAAGCGAACAATTTTAACGATCGGCATATTTTTCGATACTCGTGAACAAGAGTGTACAGCCCGGACGTTTTTGCACATGCACATTTCTCTCAAACGCACAAACATCCGCATTCCGCTTACAATGCTAAAATTTCGCTGGAAACAGGGAAACGTGAGATCAGGTATCTACTAAATCGCTTAAACTATATAACTTATACCAGCGCGTTTACAGCTGTAACCAATTAACGTAGTTAGCCTGTAGCCTAAATGAAAGCATTCAGTTTATACTCGTGCATTTTGTTCTTCCAACAGCATCCTGGAAATCTGCGTGTTATCGTTTTCGTAGAAGTCAAGAGAAGTCAAGCTTCGGTTGAACGTCGATCCGACCTCGCCAAACGCAAGATCGCAAAGTTCTTAAATTTCTGCAAGGTTCTAACGGAATTTAGGGTCTTGTTCCAATGGAAAACACACGTTTGTTTCTACGAATCAGTCTGAATTAAATTTCCACAACCGTGAATAAAGGAATATGATTTATCGTGCGATGGCGTATCGTGTAATGAAAACTAAGAGAGAAAATGAAATTTTTTTTTTTTTTTTCGTAGAAGACGAGAGACGACATCGCCTTGTTAAGAGGAAATAAAACCATTCTAAGAAAGAATAACGATCGTCGTTAAGCGTAATGTAATTTCTTTCTGAAGAGACATACTAATCTATCGCCCACACGCGATGCCTCGATGCTAAGCATCTCTCATTTTGCATCTCGTTCGTTGCCATTCGTCTCGTCGTGTGAAACGTAAATAAGAAATATTTTTTGTTCCAAGAAGCAATTATTCAAACAACAATTTATCAATGGATAAGAGAATCACAAATGTCTTTCTCTTCTTTTTTACTCTTACTTATCTGAAATTCTTTATCTCCTAATTTCGATTAACCATTTTACAAAACGTAGGCTGTTGTCCGTTTTACGTTTAACTGTTATGAAATTTTACAGTCCATTTACGCAATATTGCAAGTAAAGTACATTTTGCCAAGAGTAATCAAGCGGCTGTCTACTTTTGAACAATACTGTACCCAAGAGCTACTTACAGTGGCTACAAAAAGTATTTCTATATTATTTCTACTATCGTGTTTATCCCAGCATGCTAATCGATTATATTAATCGAAAGTATACTAATTGTCCTCTGTCTGCAAAAACCTTACCTTTACTGACATTTACACGCTGGCTCGTTTAGGATCGTGCGATTTCTGTTTACGTTCTCTCGCGTTTTAAAAAGTGTGCTCAAAAATTCTTGAATACTCTTGCAAGTTCCTAGAATATCTTCCAGTAATTTTCACATCGATATACATGTGAATCTTTTTAAACGAAGCAGAATCTAAGCAAAAATATGGATAAAGTGGAAAATTACTTAAAGCACTGGTCGAAAACCACCCGCTATGCAGATGGACAGATAAATTTCGCGTCGCTTGATAGTATTATACTACTACAAACTATTGACACTAGTTGAAAGTGAAATGTAGCGCCTGATGAAAAAAAAATACTTGTGCGATTGGAAAAGATAGAGATACGTAAGTATTAGCATTAGGTTGTCGCAAAAGTTTCTTTCGTTTTGTAAGGAAATAACAAATGTACATTTCTTGTATCATATTATGTTATTGAATTATGTATATGTCTATTTTGCAGTAATAGAATCCAGTTTATTTTATTCATACAGAATTCAATAATAATAATAAAATACAAAATGTTGCTCATTCGTTATTTCCTTATAAGACGAGAAAGAAGCTTTTGGGACAACCCAATGCGTATAAGTACCTTTTCACAGCCACTGTATAACATTATAAAAGATACTGATGATATATCGGATATTGTTAGGCTGTAGCTGCACAGCCACCGAGCATCGCAAATATCGAAAGCCCTGAAGAAAATTCGAAGAATAAATCGGCGCGAGAAAGCTGTAATTTTATAAAACTGAATTATAATCGACGAGACGAGTAAACGCGTAACAGGTGTCGTAGAATAGAAAAAGGTTTGTGTAATAGGCAAAAGAACGTTTAATTTAAATTTTACTTAGAATTCATATACGTAAGTAGATATGACTTTTCTGCCAGTCACTGTGCATTATCTGACATAATTTATCTCTCGTACTTATTCTTTCATCCAGGCAAAGGAAGCTGTCGGAACAGATTTAATTCCCGTTCATTAGATTCATCGCCTTACCGAATACGATATTCTCGAGTTCGCGGTTCAAGGGAAAGCGAAGAATTCTGGTGGGGGCGAGTGCAACGTTCAAGATGAAATCCTCGGCCCTTGTTAAATCGTCTCGGTCGGGGTCGAACAATGCGTTCGCCGGCATCCTCGTTTCTCGGTGATTGCACATAAAGCTGCCATTATTAGAACTTCAGTGGGCGGTAAGCGCTGGTGCTTTTTCCAGTCTCGCGTTCGCGCTTACTCTTACGCACAATTCGCCGCTGCACTCGCGTGCGTTTCCAGCCGCGTTCTTCCGTCCATGTGGCTGCCAGTCGTAGCACGAAGCTCGTTCGTCGCGTTTACTCCACTTTTTCCATCGAAACGTTTCGTCCGGAATATCGCGTTCGACTGCACGTTCAATTAATTATCGTATTTTACTTTCGCCGATGGTGCATCGTTTTCATGGGGAACGTTTAAATTTCCACGTGGTGCCACGTGGTGGAAAAATTGGCCGCCGGTTGCTGCACGACGCTCCATCGTCGCGTTTACTCCACCTCTTTGGCGAAACGTTCCATCCGGAACGTCGCGATCGACACGAGATCGAAATTAATTATATTCTACTTTCCGCGATGGTGGATCGTTCCTGCGCGAAAGAAAATTAAATTCCTACGGCACGTGGTGAATAAATTGGCCGCCAGTCGCTGCACGACGCCCCTTCGTCGCGTCTACTCCGCTTTCTCGTCGAAACGTTCTGTCCGGGATATCGCGATCGACCCAAGATCCGATCGATCGTCTCATCCTTCCGTCCTTTTCGCGAAAGTCCTTCGAATTTCTGTAACGCGCGCGTGGAAAATATCGGCGCGAATCTTCGAGTTAGTGAGAGAATCTTTGGCTCGAATTTGATGATTCGTTCGCGTGGGAATCGCACGGCGAGGCGTGCGATTGTCGCGATCGCTCTTATCGCTCGCTCCACTTACGTTCCGCTTCGTTCTACCGACTACTAGTTTGCTGCATTCCCGGTTACTTTACTGCTGGTGAATCGTTAATCGACGCGAGTTACCGCGTCGACGAGTTTGTTACGATACGCAAGTACAGTGGAAAAAGGAGTTTAGCGAAACAGTTTCGCGAAGCTTAACGGTTGGACGAATCGAAAGGGATCGAAAGGAATTGGAAGTCGTTCTAAGAATTCTGCCCGAAGACAGCTTTGAGAACGCGAACGACGATTGAAAAAAGAAGAAATTGAAAGACGTCGAAGGAAATCGAGAAACGCTCGAATTCAACGAGGCAGTTTCGTACGCCTAGAGACGACGATCGAAGGAAATTGAAAAAGATTCTGATATAAATACGTGGAGCAAGCATTCACGGTTAATCTTCGCGATAAAGCACTACCTACCAAACCATCGTATTCTATGATTTCATTTTATCTCTGGCATACCGTAGAATCGTCCCCTTCTCCATTATACGATCGATTAAACAACACCCTGTGTATTAAAAGCAACGATTCACCTTCGCGTTACTTGCACGCGAGCTACGTGATAAAGCGCGAGACATTGAAAATGTTAGATCGCGAGAGTATCGTCGCATCCGCGTCTATATGACACGGTGTTTCGAGCGCGTTACGAACCGGCGAATTCGAAACGGCGAAACGAAATGAGAATATCGGGTCTGCGAACTAGCTCCTTTCGTCGCGATAACTACGTCTGCGAGTGAACGAGCATGCCTGGCGAGTTTCGGGCAGCCAGAAAATCCTATTGAAATTTCGATCAAAGCGCGCGAGACATGACGCAATCGAAACTTCCCAGTTTTCTGCTCGCCACGTGGCTGCTCGGCACGATCGCTACTAAGTCGCGAATGAGCGACTTTCTGCAAAGTTTGCAGGAGTACGAGATCGTTTACCCTCGAGTGATCCCGAATGCGAGCGCGCGGAACAGAAGATCGACCCAAGAAGACCGAGAAACTTGGCGCGAGTATCTCCGCCGAGAGCCGGTGTTCCTCGAGATCGGCAACTGGACCTTAAGGACCGTGGCCAACGATCGATTGATACTGTCGTCGAATTTCACCGTGAATTGGGTGCGCCAGGGTAAAACCAAGTCCGAGCGACGTAACGCCAAAGCGAACTGCGATCTTCGACAAGGCAGCTTGGAAGGAGACGCGAGTTCCTTCGTCGTCGTGACGATATGCGAAGAGGAAGTGTACGCTTTGATGTCGATCGGTCAGAGATCGTTCTTCGTTCAGCCACTGACGAATGGCCAGCATGTGATGTTTCAGCCGAAAAACGAAAGGTGGCGGTCGATCAGGGACGATTCGAGCTTCGTGTCTGTGAATCCGGAAAATCCTGCAGGTGAGAAGGATCGTTATCGCGATGGCTTTTCATCTTTCATCGTTGGGCGATTGGATGTAGGTGATTGGTCGATCGATTTACCGATTTCCTTGCCGATTATGTTATAAGCTTCTTACTTTGCGATCCGTCGTTAATTGGTTCTTCTATTCTAAACTTGACTCTGATCGTGATACTGTAAGAACTGATAGCGTCGATGTGATAATACCATATATAGAGTGTGACGGTAATCGTAGTACAAACGAATATATATATATATATATATATATATATATATATATGCGTGTAAAAATTACAAATGCATACAGGGTGTGACAAATTTAAACCGTTAAACACGGAGGGCTTAATCTGCGGGCAAAAAGAAGAAAAAGAGATAATCGTTTACAGAGCGAACGTCCATTAGCTGATTTCAATTTGAGATATATATCGCCAAAGTCAAAGTCAGTTCGAACAAACGTTTTCCCGTACCCGTTACCGTTGTTCGGCTCTGCCTTCAGTGACATTCTACGAAAGACTTTGCTTCAATTTACGTTACGATTACGCTTCATTCTGGCATGGACGAACGTCTCGGACGTTGGTGTCCGTACATTTATATATGCCGACCTAACGCATTTCGGATAATCATTCTCAACTCGTACAGGGAAGAAAAATCAACGAGGCTACCGTGAATTAAATCCACGTATCGAATAACAGGATGGATACGACTCGTACGAAGCTTTGCGTCGTCGTAGGTCGTTCGAGGTAGGGAAAGCTTTAGCCGTGATATCGAGAAAAGCGAAACCGCTCGATCATCGAAATCATCGCTGTCGTCGAGACAGAAATTTCTGCGTATATCGCGGAAACTAAAGCGGAGCGACGGTAAAGCGTATTACGGGAAAAATTGTTCGGAATATTGGCCTTGGCAAACGTATTTGAAAGCCGTTGAATACCACGAGATCGTCCGCTTTGTAAATATTTACCGAAAAATATGTGGCACGATGCTGGTCGATAAACGCGTTTTTCCACAGTTACAAACAAATATCGTATGTATGAAAGAAGTAACGACGAATTTTCCATTCCACGGCACGCGACAATCCACCGTATTATCGGCGTTTCGTCAGAGTTTCAAGAACTGCGTTTTCTTTTCTGTATTTACGGTTTCGCAACTGCAAAACGGAAGGTTTGTTCTGGAGATGCGAGTTCGCGTGAACAACTAGCGCAACGAGTAAAAACACGCGGTTCTTGGAACTCGATCGAATTGTTGGAAACTGTGTGTACGAGATCGTATTAATTGCATGGTCGATCGATGTCAGGCTTCTATCCGAACACACGGACGATGTTCTCCAACGACCAATCAAAGATTAGTATCTTATTACCTAGTGGTAATCATTTTTTATTGTATTATTATTGTAGCTATTAACGACACGGGCTTGTTGCCGCGTGATAAAAAACATGCAACTGCGCTGACACGATAATACAGCGAACCTTTGCATGCTGCGATGGAAAACGCGTCGTTGTCTGTTAATATTCGCTCGTAACTCTGTAAAGAAAGGTAACTCTCGTCCGTTGACGAACATTATGTAAAGTTCTTCTTTCTTCTTTTTGTCTGTAAATCAATCCCTTACAATTTGGCGGTTTAAATTTGGGACACCCCGTATATACAGGATGCAACCGAACAACGTTTGAAAGCGAGAACAACGCGAATCCTTGTGGAAAAACGAAGTGAAAGTATAGGATAAAACGTTTTCATTTTCCACTTAGGTTCGCGGAAAATCGAGTCTGAAAATTTATCAAGTATACTCGAACTGTAACTTAATATCGGTTCGAACAATAAATTTATTTAATTATATAATTAATTTATTGCAAAGGAAATACAATCTGAATGTCGATATCAAATGAAAAGAAATTTTGCTAAATCGAAAATACATCGTAGCGTATCGTTTCCATGACTCGTCGTTTACAGATTAAAACGAATACGAGGAGCTAAATATCTGCGCTTATTAGTCAATTTTTACGGAAAGTTTCGTACGATGCGCGGATAAATTCTAATTTGATAAATTGTTGGAAACGCGGAAAATTGAATGCAATAGAATTACGCGGCACGGTCTACACGGTTGCAACTTTATGACCCACTTGGATCAAGTTGCAATGAAATTTATTGCATATATCGGAAATTCGAGGCACGTAACTGGCAGTTTATAAACAAATTATTTGTTTTCTTAATTAAATTCGCCGCGTGGAAAGCTGTGAAACGTCTTTGTATCGAAATCGAAGAATCTGACGTCGCGATCGCGATGAATCGAAGAATGCGACGTAAACGTGCGAAATATGGTTGAGAAACGATAGAAAATTCCAAGTATTACGCTGTATTTCTCGTTCGATTTAAATCGAAATTTTAATGAGAAACAGCGCCGATCGGTATTTAAAAGTAAAACGGTTACGAGTAACGATACGGGTTTCGTTAAAAGCAATCGGTCTATTTACTTCGCCGTTTAAACGAGTTTGTTTGACGTTACTTTGATCAATTTTCATTGACACTTTTATAGATAGCATTCTTTTTTACGGATGGAAAGCTGGCTGCTTTACGATACCGTGGAATATTTGTCTGAAATGTCCGTCGTAAAATTGCATTTTCGCGGGGAAAGGAAAACAATGGAATTTTTTTTACAAAAGTGCAATACTTTAATTACCGTAAAATTTCATTTTCCCCACTGGGAAATTCAATTTGCTATTAAAGCGTAACGCGTTTAATCACCGGTGGTGTAAATTCAACGAACCAACGACTCGAACTTGTCACAATTTTGCGACAACGTATGTTGTTTGTTGCAGTATCGTGGTATTTGCGATTTCAGAAATTTTGCAACTATTTTTTCCATTTTATCCGTAACGAGATCAGCGACGAGTCTTGAGAAATATGCCGTAGCTGGAGGGAAGATAAAACAGGCAAACGTGGTAAAACGTTGATAATTCGGTTACAGGGAAATCGAATAAATTTGAAGTTAGAGAAAGTAAGAGAAAGTCGAAACGAAGGAAACGCGATTCCTTAAGCCACGATGTTCAGGGATTTTATAATCTTTCCGGTGACGTCTTCGACGTGGAATACCCAGAAGCTGAGAAATTGATTCTGTACGATGAAAAAGACGATGTCCCCGCAGAATACAACGATACGATAGTGGAAGAATTATCGATCGACGTAAATCCCGAGGAAATTGGATACTTTTCTGGTCCTAAATGGCAAAGGAACAGATTATCGAGTAAGGCAAATATTTTTTCAAATGCTATTCTTGTGCTATCGTTGCTTTTCTACTTACCACCTGTAATATAGCGGTTAATAAATTAACGAAATCGAATATTACTGAAAGAAAGAAATTAAACTGATATTCCAATCTATCCTGTAGAAAAATAATAATAACAGCTTATAATATAAGAGTGGCTTATTTTACAATTAGCTTTACAATAATTCTCCCTGTTGCGTTCCACTCTCGCTTAATCTTCTACACGTCCATCTATATTTCGCTATTTATCGTTTATTTTATTATTCCCTGTCTGTTACATATGCGTACAGGGTGGTTGCAAGCGAAAAAAGAAGTCGAAAATATAGAATAACAATTTTTCGTTCGAGGCTTCGTTTTCGAGAAAATCGACTTTGAATTTTCGCTCGGTACGCGCGCACTTTATCGCGTCTCGTTATAACGGATCTCGTTATAATTGTAGATCGTTGTCTCGATTGACGTTATTTTTTTAATGTTTAACATTTTTAAATTGTTAAATTTTTATTCTATATTTTCGACTTCTTTTTTCGCGTAGAATCACCCCCTTTCCGCTTGTACCACCAGTTACCAACCACTCTGTATAATTATCCATTGCACGAATCTTTGTCTATCTTGCCTAGTTTACTGTAAAAAAATAGAAAAATAGAACAATTTACCAAAATTTGTAAAGAACTTTAACGAAATTTGCAGGATGAAATTCACGGTGATATCGAATTGATATTTTTGAAATTGTACTTTTGAAATAATTATTCTTAATTATAATTATACTTTTAATACTTGAATATAAATAAACGTATAATATATATAATATATATAAACTTTACATAATATATTTTTATATTTTTATATAATATATATAAATATAAATAAATTTTTCTATAAATATAAATTTAAATTTAAATATAAATATAAAAATAAATTTAAATATAAATTTAAAAATAAATATAAATATAAATAATTTTTTTAATACTTACAAATAATTATACTTTTAATAATCACGCGTTTAAGCTATCAACGAGATTTTCTAATTTCGCCGGAAATAAGTCGATTAGTACTTTTCTAGAGAAAAGACCAGCAGCTAGAGATTCGCCGCCACGATGGCTAGAGCTTGGAATAGCTGCTGATTATTCCGTGGTAGATTTTCATGGAATTCGAGTACAGCAATATATCTTGGCTCTTTTAAACATCGTAAGTAATACCAAACGTAATTCTGCTACTATACTTAGATATAGAATACCTTCTCGTACATACGTACGCAAGCAACTGGAAAACATTGAGCAGAGTTACGCGTATCTTTGTATTTTTAAGGTACGCTACTTGCTTTCAAACATCTCGATCGTGTACTCGGATGGAAGCTCTGTATCTTCTGTTTACAATGTTCAGAGCTTACACGTATTTTCGAAAAAGTTTAGCGAATAATTTATCCTAATGGAATTTTGTAATCGATTAATTTCAGCGATTCAGTGAGTGATTTTCCAATAAAAAATAGGAAAATTATATAAGATGCGTCGTATTTACGAGAGTTTTGAATAATAATTTATTTGTAAGAGTGCAAATACCGTTTTAACGCTTGTTACATTTTCGTACGTATTTTAATCCTAGGTCAGTGCAATTTACATGGACCCATCGCTCGAATCCAACATGATTCTAGTGATCGTACGAATGATTTTATACGCGGAAAAACGAGACGGTATGGTAAGCGATTTCCATTAAATTGAATCATTTCGATAAAATAATAACTATCTGAGATACGCATATGCCAGTGTCAATTGCTTTATTTTCTACTTATCTGTACAGTACAGTATCTAAATTATATAGGTCAAAATATCTGCGCATGACGTTTTAGGTCGATAAAATGCCACGAGTTCCATTTCGTTAAATCGGACAACCGCGAACGATCCCTTGGAAACAAATTTCCAAATAAACAATCTTCACGAATTATCGACAAACATCGCATTTACCGTGTATCCAAAATATCTGTGTAATCGGCTATTAAACCTTTTTCGACTCTTAAGAATCTGAATTTAACGTTACAGATCTACGATAATACCATAGCGACGTATTACTATACGACGCTTGCAATTCTTTTTTCTTTTTTCTTTTTCTGCTATTCTTCTCTGGTATCGAATTCACCCTGTTGTCAACTTTATCGAACGTTTCGACTTGAAAAAGTTACGCTGCCGCGAACTTTCAACATTTTTCAGCAAGATTAAAATACTAATAGCGTCACGAGTTACATTTGATTACTATCAACAACACGATTACTTGCATATGTATTTATTATCTTTGACAAATATTTGTATATAATATATAATACGTGATATAATGATAGATATAATATATTCGTAATGTTTGCTAGTTTTTATGAAAAAAAATATTAAACGTTGTCGTAGGTCCGCCGTGGCGATGCCAGACGATCTCTCGAGAACGTGAACAAATGGAACAGAAAGATGCTGTCCTCGAAGGACGTAAATCACGATGTTGCGGTATGGTTGACGCGGTTAGATATAGGAGGTCCTTCCGGTTACGCACCTGTGTCAGGAGTATGCGATCCCGCGAGATCGTGCGCGTTAAATCGAGACGAAGGCTTGACCAGCGCCTTTATCATCGCTCACGAAGTAGCACACATGTGAGTGTGCCACATGTTGGGATATCGTTGGCAAACTGAAATATTTACAACTGGCCTGAGTATTTATGCAGAGACCGCGTACTGCGCGTATTTATGCAAATACGTATTTTTACGAGGATAATTTCAAAAATGAAATCTGGGTAGAAAAACCTATTATCTTAACCGAATATTACAACGAGTACTGTACCTTGAATCTGCCATAGATTTTTGCGTATTATGTGCGTTCTTGCAGCTTTGCAATTCCTATCTGTTTGTAACATAAATTTCTTCTAGATCCTCTTGTTTTGTTTTTACTTTTAATTTATCTTTTCAGACAAAAGCGATACTGTATTTATATATTTATATTTAGCATTAGCACATTCTTATTGCGATTATACTTATTCGGTACACAGAGGATGTAGAAAAATTGTAGTAAACTCACGGTATAGAGGAATTCGATACCTCCGGATCGACGGAGATCAGTTAAATAAAGTGGAATGCAAAGTTGACCTTGACCCTGTTTCTCAACATCAAATTTCTTTTTATCGCATCGTACGGTACTCGTGGCGAGTGTCGACTTTGCGAAAGAAACCGTGGCTCGCAACTCGACCGTCCTCGTAGGAAATAATATTACAAGGTTCCATTAGCTATCGCATAAACGCCATACACGACATGCTCGTATTTTTCATATTCAAATCGAAAGTAAATGGCGCGATACGAATGACGAAACGGGAAATTAAAGGAACCAAAGAGAAAGAAGCATCCAACTTTGCAATCTCGAAATATTAGAAAATCGCTTACCGTATGAAAAAACCTTCCCAGAGCGAGGAGGTTTCCATGTTACTAGTTTTTCTTCTTTCTTTTTTCTTTCGCAAATGAACGCGCGGAGAACGTACGAGAGCGAAGAACGCGTTTCTTCCGAACAGAATCGCGTTTCTTCGCGCGTTGGTCGATGTAACCTACGTTGTTCCACGTAAAAAACGTACAAAGTTGATCGTGCGAAAAAGAAAGAAGCGATCGAATACGAGATAACGAGGACAACGAACGCTTTGTGACGGTTTTTTTCGCGCAAAACTACCAAGAGAGCCGCTCTTGCGTGATCCCCGACAAACGCCAACAAGATTATTTCTTTGTCCGCTTCGACAACGACACAAACGTGTTTCCCGTAGTCTAGGTTTGACTCACGACGGGGACGAAACGACCGGAAACGCGTGCAAGGAAGAGGGATCTCGAGGAAGCGTAATGGCACCGATGGTCGCTGCCACGTTCCATCATTTTTATTGGTCCGCGTGCTCAAAAAAGGAGTTCCATCGTAGAGTGAGGTAAGGATGCTCGCTCTACGCAAGAATATCCTTCTTAGAATTACATACTCCTAAAATAGGTACTTGCAGACGGTGGTCCTGTTTGTCGAATAAGCCGAAGCACGATGGCCTCTCCCAACTGAGAGACACCATTCGCGAGACGTTCACGATGGACGAGCAGTGTCGCATGGAATTCGGCGAAGGGTACGTTTCATACGCGAATTATCGTTGCTCGTTTCTATCCGATCATCGTTTCGATAACGAGTTTTCCCTTGGAATTCAGCTACGAGCACTGCAAGACCTTCGATGTGGCAGAACCGTGTTCTCGTCTGTGGTGCGGTAACAGTAACGTGTCCGAAAGCTGCAAGACTAAGAAGGGACCGCCTCTGGAGGGCACATTATGCGGTGACTCGAAGGTAAATCGACAGCAGGTAGTTTAGCTTAGTTACTAATAATTACGTGTATACGTTTTACATTTATAAAAAAGATTTGCAGACGAGAAGACGCACAGGATGCCGAAATAACAATAAATAATAATGGAACTGTTAAGGTAAAGAAAGGATTCGCAAATACAAATCGTTTACTTTATTTCACACACAACAGCTATACAATATATCTTACACTCTGAAGACCTCGACAACCTTCTTGCACGCACGCTTGTTCTCAACCGACTCTTCCACATTCTTCTAACATCTGGCGAGACAGTCTTTTGTCTCGACTAAGACCTGGACGCTCCCTAACGCTTACACACACACATTCACGTGTACAGTGTAAATGTATCATCTACCCAACAGGAACAATTGTTTATCTAGAGTCCACTTTTTAAGTCGTATTCGTAGAGATACGATATCTGCGGTCTACCGATGAATGATGAGTATAATGAAAACGAAATGAACGATTAGCACGGTTTAATCAACGCGTTTATGATTGTCGCATTAATCAAAAATATCTGTCGCGATGGATCCTTCGTTGCACCTCTCACTGCGGACGCGTTAAAGAGTTATCTCGCAAGGAGACAATTTTTTTAATTAATTACGATAATTAGTAGCGAATAAGTAACGTACCATGGTAGACACGATTAGTACGTTATCATGTATCAATGCACGTTATATACAGTACAGTCTAAATATTTCAGTGGTGTATAAACGGTCGATGTCAGTCGACGAATAGAAAGAGCTTCGATTTTGGTATAATACTAAATAAACCGAGAGACGGAGGTTGGAGCGCTTGGAGCGGCTGGGAGAAATGTTCGAGGACTTGCGGAGTAGGAGTGCAGTGTCGAACGCGAAAATGCAATAAACCTTTGTTAGTATTCGGATTACCTAATATAGCGACGCTTGTAATTCAAGTTCTCTCGAATCGTTTCAAAATTCACTAGCAAATGAGAAACACGTTAATTATTCGTTAATTCCCTGACGAATAATCGCTCGTTTTTTTAACAATAGATGTGCGATGGATGTGAATGGTACGCTACAAACGGAATCTTTACAAAAATGATTAAAATTCGATTCGAAGAAAAATTGAAACTCGAGATAAAACAACGGCGAGAATGTCTCGGTATTTTATCGGAGCGAAGGGAAGAATTTTGAAACGAATATTGTAGAAAACGTTCGTGTCTCGACTATTGAAGGCAGCTTTCTTGTTCAAAGGCCTGCTTACGGCGGGAAATATTGTTCAGGTGCCAGCGATGATTGCAGACTTTGCGACCTACCGAAGTGTTTAACTCCCGTCGACCTCAGAGCTCAACAGTGCACCAAACTCGGTAATATTTTATATCTGGAAAGAGTTCGATCCAACAACGACGTGACCTGGCTGCCGTACGTGTCCGATCAGGAGAATTTGAGATGTCGATTGATCTGCAAAAGCAAAGAGACAGGCGAGATATTTCACACCAGGAAGCATTTGATCGATGGCACGCCATGCACCTACGGATCCACGAATATATGTATACAGGTAAAGTGAAACGTTCCATAACAAGATCGAAAATACGGTAAAACTCAATTTGTCGGAACTCGTCGGAGTACAAGTTTATATACAGTTACTCGAATATTCGGACACGGTATTTTATCTCTGTATCTGTTGCTTCCATTTGAATACGAATCGTTCATTGTCAGATTTCTTTGCGCGTTTCTTCTCCCTTCTCTGCTAAATCTACCATTTATTTGATCGCAGATTTTCAACGACGAATACGGTCTGCTCCTTTCTGCTTTATAGAGGATCGCAATTATCATTATCTATAACAATCGTATAACGATTAATAGCAGATATCATACGACGTATTAACGCTAATAACCAGTCAATTTCACGAGAGCTTTTCTCCACGACGAATGACAAATTGTCCTTTGTCAGACCTATGATATCCTTCCCTTTTTTCCTATCGCTTCGATCGTACAAGGTAACAGTTCGAATTAACAGCATCTCCTTGCGCTTTCCATACGCGTATCATTCGACGCATTGCGCGTTATTCTTCGAACTTGTACGTTAGAGGAGTCGCGCATGTTTGTAATATCTTCACATGGACGAACGTACTTGAGAATAATCCGCTGCTGTCAAAACTGTCGATAAAGATACAAAGTAATTTTTCCAGCGACGGAATGGCACGCTCTATCGCAGAAACTAAGCTGTATCAAGGAGTTTAAGTATATCCTGCGATGTTGAAGGTTCGTGCTTCGAAAATGTTTGTAATACGTAGACGCGAAGTGTGCTTCCACGAAGCAAGGATCAGCTCGGCATGCTCGGTATTTCAATTATGTAAATCCCCGTATCCTTCGACATATTCAAACACACAGATCGTCAAAACGCATCAGGAATTATATTCGCGTAGCAGCAACGCGATTTGCTGAAAACCAGGCGAGAAATTCAACGATCGACTATTAATATTTATGGTCTATATGGGTATTAACGTTCGCATTTCCCATGAGTTTCACGACAACTATTTTAACTTTGAGGGAATAAAAATCTACCTTCGATGCTACCGCCTTGATTGGAACATGCCTTTATCCGGTGAAACGATGGCTTCGAGAAACACGACCTTTGGTATTTAACAACCGTCGTCTCAATTCGCATACGACTTTCTCGTTCGATGTATCCAGCAGTCCGAAAAGTTTCCTTCGTTTTACAAGGAAATAACGTTCGTCGTTTTATATTATTCTATCCAACTATGTACGATCCACTTTGTAGCGATGCGACAAATATGCATACATAATTCATACGTATCGATTCGATACAATATTCACGTTGGATACGTAACTCGATAAACCAATACGAAAGAAGAAATTGTAAAACGAAAGAAACTTTCCGCGCAACATGATACGCACAGTCGAATCACATCTGCGCTACTTGGCACTCGATTTCAGCGAAAGATCCGGGATAGACTTAACACGACGGTATATTTTCCCTTTTCTACCGGCTCGACCATTTCAGTCGTCCAAATCGAATCTTCGAACGAATGAATTTTATTCCGATCGATATTTACCTGTGGCAAGCGCCCGTGAAAAATGATAAACAACGAGAAATGTTCGTGCATATCGAAGAAGAAACTGCACTTGCAGAAAAGACGCCAACACGTTTCTCTCTCTGTCTCTCTGCGACTTCGACGAAAGAGAAAACGTTTCCTGGATCGACCCGCGTGTCCAAGTTCCTCCTTGTTCTAATTGTTACTGATGAAAAATGAAATTTCTTCGGCAGGGTGAGTGCCATCGGATGGGATGCGACCGTGTGTTAGGGTCGAAGAAAGCGTTGGACACGTGTGGAGTGTGCGATGGTGACAATTCGAGCTGCGAGAATATCGTCAACAAGTTTCAGCGGAAGCTTCGACGAGGTCAGTCCAGTCACCGTTCAAATTGAGTTGTTGCAAGTGGCGATGAAGTTTCCGTCAAAGTCGGACAGTCGAGCAAGCGGAGAGGGACGCGACGTCCTTAATTAGTTTAACAGGAGAGGAACGACGAGAGCGGAGCGATTAGTTGCTAGTTCAATTCGCCCGGAGCAACGAAACTCCTGCGCGTCTTCGTTTTTGATTTAAATCCTCTGACGCGCAACAGCGAGACGAGTCGATTAATCGCCAAGCAAACTCTATATCAACTTATCGCGTATATTTATCAGCGTTTAGTTGTTGTTTCGACATGCTACACAATGTTCCTTGGAGTACGAATTTCAACGACAGCTTTTGATATTCGTTCGGTTCACGAGGAAACGTTTTTAAGTAAAAGTCAAACGCGTTAGGAACGTGGTCTTTTCGTTTAGGGAAATCCGATCGAATGGAAAAGTAGAAATTTACTTTGAAACGCAAGAATCGTTAACGCGCGAGAAACGATACGCGATCGTTCACAATTGTAAAATTGCTTCTCGAACGTTGTTGAAAAATAATATCTACAAATCCGTTTAATATCCGCGAACGGTATAAAAAGATTGTTACGGGGCAGGATAGTTCTCTGTCGATTCTACGATCAATAATTTGTTCGTTATTACATCTTTTTATTATTACGATTAATCCTTATCCGCTTCGTGATTCTTTCAGAGGTGACACGCGTCGCTGTGATACCACGCGACGCTCACAATTTGAACATGAACATCTCGATGGCTGGCTCTCGACTTTTCCAATCGGATGATTTAACGATCGTGATAGGAGACGGTAGGAGAAGACGCAACGTGCAGGAGAATCTAGCTTCTCGTAAACGAGATTTAACGATCGTACAAGGTGCTGCTTTTCGCGTTCAGAGACGCGGTAATAACACGTATTTTATACAGGCAGATGGTACTGCGTTCGAAGATGTCGTGGTTTTGGTAAGAGATAAACCTTTGATATTTTATTCTCGCGAATCAAACTTTCTTTACCGATTACCATAATACAGAGGAAAAGTAAAATATCCAAAATCCTTAATGTAATCCTTAATGATATTCATATCGCGAGAGGTAGATCTCTATGCAATGTTATAATATGATATAGAGCATGAAAAGAAATTACGTAATTTCTAGACAAACAAAGATATGAAATAGTTTACGTGACAAATCCACGATCCATAATTACGATATATTGGATTATTCGATTCGTATGTGAACGTACGTTGATTCCTCGGGCTTTAACGATATCGACGATTTTACTTCTTGCAGGTGGTGGTGCCGAGAAACGTACTACAACGAGGAATCTCGACCTCAGTTTCGTTGGAATATTCCCTAAATCGCGATGAGAGGAATGCAAAGGATAGATACGTATGGCTATTCGGAGGTTGGAGTTTCTGCTCGGTCAGCTGTGGCGGTGGTACGCGTCAGAAGATGATAGTCTGCAAAGACGAGGAAACCGGAAGAATAGTGTCGCGAAGAAAATGTCCACTGACAACCAAACCGATTCAAGAGATAGAGAAGTGCAACGTCTTTAGGTATCGTGTTTATACAGTTTGTAGATTAGGTTTGTACGTTCGTGGAGGAACAAGAAAAAGATCAGCTTCGTATTTATTTATATCGGCACTTTGTTATTTTATTAACGCTAACGCGCGTTTCCATGCTTGTCATACGTATGATACGTACGGGCAAAAAGTTGACCAGCAATTTGTCTGATTTATTACAGTTGTACTTTCAAATGGCTACCAGGTCCGTGGGAAGCGTGTTCAACTACGTGTGGAAGGTTTGGTATGCAATTACGACAACTTTACTGCGTTCGTTCGGGGTTTAATGGTACAGAGGTAAATAGAAACAACGAATTGGAAGTGTATCGAACGATGGTACAGCCATCGATATGCGAAACCAGCCCTATGCCTATGAGCAGCAGAGAATGCAACAGGATACCGTGTCCTGGACATTGGATATTTACGAATTGGTCCTCGGTGAGAAATTACAGTCTGATATCTACTTTCAAGGTAGATAGTATTAAGAGGATGTTGAAAGAAAAAGGATGCAACGGTCGTAGAGCTTATAGCGCTAAACAGGAACAATCAGGAAATGGTTCATTGACATAGAAATTAAAATCAATTCCTCGTGAACATTTGTTAATATGTTTAAAGTAAATTAAAGTTAATTCGTTTAAAGTAAAGAAGGGATACAAAGCTCAAGCTGCGATTTAAAAAGTATGCAGAATATTTAAAGATACAAAAACAAAATGATAGATGAAACAATATACTAAGTTTCACATTTTGTAGATTATATGTATTTACAGAAATATATTTACTGTGAAGAGAGTATAAAAAGTAGAAGCTCGATAGATAATTGTTTTACTTAGCAAGTGTTACAGACGGTTGTTGTACTTTGGATATTTTGTATATTTTCTCGTATCGCGTGAATCTTCGGCATTTTGGCAATTTTTAATTTTCTGTATGAGCGTAGAAATCCGCAGTGTGCTAATAACGCGCTATAGCGGCCAATTATAGCGAAGAATGAAAAGAAAAGAATTTATTTTAGAATATTTGAAATTTCGAACGGTCTTCGAACATCGTATTTTCTTTTTACAGTGCTCGAAGAACAACGGAAAGGATATACAGTCGCGAATAGGCCGTTGCATTCCTCCGGAAAACGAATCGTTTTACAGGTGCGACGGGCCAACCGTAAAGACGGAAATACGTTCTTGTACGGAGCACGTGACCAGGGCCATCGAATTTCCATCCCGTTGCTGGAGAGACAAGAATCGATTTTGCTCTATACCAAGTTTGAAACGTTACTGCGACGTGCCGGCATTTAAACGAAAATGCTGCCGCTCTTGTGAAAGGAACGAAACCTTGGATCTGTCCAACTCTTTCGATCGGAAGCACCGTATACTGCAAACTTAAATTGCATTTAAAAAGTTCGAAATGAAACGTTTGACACGTTTATTGCTATTTGTGATAAATTGAATTCGTAGAAAGTCGTAATAAACGAAGCAACGAAAATTGGCATTGAAAGCTATTAAAAACATAGAACAAATTGTATTTATACCGTGTAAAATTTCTAACAAGTTTCTAAGAAACTTTATATTTGTGTTGTGTTACATCCGTTAGCGTATCATAAGAATCGTAAATATGAAACCATCTTTTCTTTAATTAAATTTTCGATTCTGTACTTCTCGTACTTACTTCGACAGAAAAATGATTACTATTACTGTCAGAAAAGAAATAGAAATAGAATCAGTATGTTCTAGATACTAGAATATGTCGATATATGTATTATTTTTATGATATATTTTATATTATATATTTAAAGATAATTTATTTTTATTTTAAAGTATAAAGGATTTGACAAAACTGCTGATTACGAATAAATTTTGGCCGCTACAATTCAATATCTTTAAAAGACTAAGATATGAATTCTTTAGGAAAATACAAAGTGTTAATGAATCCTGTAGCTAATAATTTTGCCATTAAACGTTACGTTAAACATCATCCTTCCCCCCCCCTCCCTAATGCAGTAAAAATTGTTGTATACATAAAATTGTATCACATACATATGTACTATAATTATAAAAACCAAAATTTAATTTTTAAAAAGATGGTTTTATACCTTCGGTAATTATTGTATTTCGATACATATCTTTAGGAGATTATATCTTGTGTAATCTTCTATTAGGATATTAATATTTATTTATTATATATATCTTGTAGAATATATAAACAGTGATGTGAGAAAAATATTCACGAAAATTCGTTTAGTATTTATCTATAATCGTTTATTTAATAATTTAGCTTAATGTATTATCTAAAATAATATAGCTCCTTAAAAAATTTGCAGTTTGAAAATGTGAACAATGTAAATTCTCGTTGCTTAAGTTATTAATTTTAAGTTATTAATATGTTTGAACTTCAATTCTCAATAAATGTCAGAAATATCACAAGATGATATATACAGTTAAAAATGATAATTCGAGTTATGTGGAAAAAAAATTTTAATAAAAAATCAAAATTGGTAATACACTCGTAAAAATGAAACATATACACATATATGTGTATTAACGCTGTACGTCCCGAAGGTACTAAAACGTGAGGATTTTCGTAGGTAATTTTATGACACACTGAATAAACAGGTCGTAGCATTAAATAAAACAATTTCATACTTAATATTTAATAAACATTTCATATGTAATAAACTTTTAGAGTTGCAGTAAAAGATGTGTTATGTACTCCGTATACAAGTCATTCGTATTAATAAATTCTGATTTCATGGTTAAATTATTATAAAATATTATTCTGAATGTAGAAAATACAAATTATACAATATAAAAACTCTAAAACTATGTATGTGCATGTTTTATATTACATCAACTCAATTTTATTTTGAGTACTCCCTGAACAAAGAAATTTTTTACATGTGAATTATATATGTATATATATTCAAATAATTTATTAACTTTCGTGTAAAATAGAAGAAAACTGTTAGTTTTTCTTAAAATCTAAGGCTTTAATAAAAAGAGAGTATATTAGTAATATGTATATATTCAATAAAATAAAAAATTTAATTATAATAAAAAACGAGCAATTTTATTCAAAATAAATATACTTTGTTTTCTCAATAAGTATAAAGATAGGAATGGTTTATTAGTGTAAGTACACGGTTACATGTACTATTACACAAAAAAAGAAATAAAAGGTGTAATAAATACTCTCAGATCATCAACTTGGTAATTACTATAGAACATAACCTAAAGTGTTGAATTTGGTTCTCTGGATTATAACTTATTACTTCGAATTTGCATATACGGTTAATTGTTGAATGATAATATGGAAATATGTTTAAAACACTAAGTATTTTTAACGCTCTATGTTACAAAGTTATAAATTTTTGTGTTTTACTGATAGTTTTCTCTTAATCTAATTTAAAAACTACATTATTGCTATAAATAAGTAAAATTGTGTAAAATTTAAATTACTATCCTTACATTTCTACCCTTTCCACGTTTGTAAACAAATTTCAGTACATACATGATGGAAATAGTTTTAATTACATGCAGAACAGCTTTGCAATCTTGACGAGTGTTATTCCTATCAACAACTTTTTATTGGAATTGGTTAAAACATGAAAATTAAAAGTTAAAGAGTTTCGTTATTGTAGCGGGGTTTTCAATTCCTTTCCAATACGATTATTCCTCTTCTTGAAAAATAAATAGAGTATAGAGATATTTAAAAAAGTATTAATTGTAAAACAAATATTTGCTTAATCTGTTTATAAAAGTCTATGCTGGGTCTAAAGTCGATGAATATTACAATATTCTTGAAAGATTTTAAAACTGTATATCTGTTGATATATTCATTTAATAAATATGAATTAAATAAATGTACGAAATGGTTCTTATTCCATTATTGGGGATACATTTTCAAAATAGCAACACAGATTTCTATTGGATCTGTTTCAAATGGATGAATTAGCATAGCAGTTCTCACGTGTTCTTCGGGAAAGATATTTGCCAAATGGTAATGTATTTTTGTTCTGGTATCGAGAAAATCCCTTAACATATCCGTCGGCATAGCCGAATACAAGGGAGATGTAGGGACATTTAACTGTGAATCTGAAGCACCCAGCCGTTGACTCGATCCTGATGGTACAGCCAAGTTTGAATTATTTGATAACCAAGCTTGGTAAGAATCAGGCGCCGAAGCAATACGTGTTACGTGTTGATGACACTGCCCTCCTTCAGAACGATCCCAACTAAACAATTAAATACTTGTTTAATTAATTACGATTGTAAAAAAGTTTGTCTTGTTCGTCATTCCCGCTTAATTATTATGGCATTTAATATTATGATATTGAATCTTACAATCAATATTATAATATAAGAATTGTAGAGAAAATAAGAACTCACTTCATGCCAGCTCTGTAGGCTGATTCGTTACTAGAATGTCTACTTAAGGCTCTGTGCTGTGCTGTAGAAGATGTTATCGCAGTTTGTTGTGATAATGAACTTGTTTGAGATGCTTGCTGGTATTGTCTCAGCTGGTGAAGTCGAGGATCGTACACTGGATTTAAAGTTAACTGCCTCTGCAGTTTCTTATGTATATTTGGTGGCTCTGCTTCTGGTTTATTCAATCTTCCTGTCGATCGACAGGAAGAACGATAACCTATTATTAATAAAAATTAGTTTGTTTTAGTAGAAGCAAATAAGAATAATATAAATATTATTTATTTTGCATTAAAATAAATACGTTAGTGAAAATCCTAATACCTTGAGAACTTGTGGTAGGTGGCACTTGTAAACCATGTATCGTGGAATTCATTGGTTGATCAAGCGTGACATTTTCTGCAGATCTGCTTTTTGTAACTGAAGGTAATGGTTGGATACTGGTAGTTACCGTTGATTTGGTTTTACAAAGCGGTTGATGTTGAAACGCATTGGTCGATATATTGCTGGATAAAAATACATTTGGACTTGAACCTCTTACTTGAAGCTGCTTTTGTACATGTTCCACTAACTTCTCTGTAACTGATTTTTGAGGATGAAGACCTCTTTCTGGATGTCGAAATTTACACTTATTTCCATAAGTGCATTTCTGCAATGAGAAAAATTATTTTTGATTAATATTATCTCACTTTCTTGATTATTTCTTGGTTGTTTCTAATAAATTCTTCAAATACTTACAGAATTAGTTATTGTTTAAATAATTTGATAAAATCTAGGCAATATTTAACATACCTTCGCGTATGGACAAGGTGGTGCTGGATCAGATTTTTTGGGAAAAGTTCTCAAAAAATTGTCTAAAGTGGGACCGCTTCTACCTAGTGGATCGTCTGGTGGCATAAAGCGATCATTTACGAAAGTATACATCAAAATTCTTTCTTCCACAACTTTTCGAAATTCCGGATTTTCCTGTGCCAAATCTCTGTAATTATCATTGCTGACAACAATACCATCGATTTCCGCTGCTAGTTTCAAAATATAGCGATCATCGTAACAAACCATTCTTTTCCCACCAACTAATCTAAAATAAACAATTAAGAACTATTTTAAAGTAATAAGGATTTACAGTCATTTCTTACGGAGTTACTGTTACTATTGACAGTCAATAATAATATATATTAATACTTTCGATGCGTCTTCATATTAAATGCTGCCTTTTAAGTCCTTAATACTTAAATAATTATATTGTATTAAATACTTATCTATTTAGAGATATATTAAATAGCAAAAACACAACGCATAATGTTAAATAATGGAAATACTTTGTAAGAATTGATAAGTTGGTCTTTCTCAAGTTGAATTTTATTAAAATAGAGTTTTATTTAGAAAGTTATTTATTATGAAATGGCCGGATGTATCGTTAGATTCAAGGATCGCTGTCGCTTAGGCTGACCTAGATTTGTTTTCTGCAGAGACAAACTATTTTTAAGTATTAATAGTAACTTTTATAGATATTAATAATTAATAACTTTTAAATATTAATAAATAACGCTTTAAATTTGTATTCTTCATTATAGTTATTATAGTCTCATTTTAGTTTGAAGAAACCATTTAAATTTTGTACCATCTATTACTGAATACCCTATATATCTAATAGCAGCTATTTGTTAAACTATTTTCTTTCACACAATATGCCGTGATACTCAAATATTAGCTGAAATTGATCCTAAAACACTTTTATATATCATCGTACATTATTCATACATTACATGCATTAATTAACTGATTCATACATTGATATACAAACCTGGATGGAGTAAAAACCAACAAACGGTCCCTTTCCAATTCTCCCAAAATTTCTTGGTCGGCGATCGGATTATCAATCCTGGAAGTTTCCTTTCTCCACTTCGGCACAAATACGGTAATTTCTTTGTGCCCTCGAGCTTTAAACCAATCCACGCAAATTTTAATTCCTCTACAAGAAAATATTTCCTTGTTTCCATGACTCATCGCCACATTGCTTCCATCAATTACAACAGATCTGAGACTACTAGAGCATCCGCTGTTTTCATTGGACATTAAATCAGTGTCCGCGACGTTATCAGACTCCTCTGGCGTATCAACCGATTTTTGAGAACAGCTAGCACCGAGTTTTATCAACTCAGCCAAAAGTTCGTTTTGTTCCGGATCTGGACCCAATTTTTCCAGCGCTGTTTGAACTAAACGTTCCGTGTAGCCAAGCTTAAGGGCGAATTCTACTCGGGCAGTGTACCCTAAAAAAAAATAAATGTTTAACAATTTTAACAACATACGATAGTCTCTTGTACGAAGCTAGCGTTAAACGTGGCTATGTTAATCGCATTACGTTCAAATACATATGAAAAAAAGACAATTTGGGAAGTTTAAACCGGGCTATAAGAAAATAGAAACAAACGCTACTTAGACAGTATCGGTGGATAAATTATGTCTTCGAGATGACCAAAGCAATGAAATTGTCGTGAAAATGAAGATCGTGAAGATTATAGCGGCGGTGATTATAGTAAGATTATAGTAGCAGTATCAAACGGCGGAGAGATAAAATGAATAAAGTTCACGAATATTATTGTCTTCCGCGATATTCAGTGCGCAACTAGAAGCTACATTTATAAATTCTTTTTTCAAATAATAGCTACTTATACACGGCTGTAATCTATGAGATTTAATGATAATACTATATTCAACCTTCACAGTAGTATGGTCTTTCGAATAGGAGACATATAACGTTAATGGAATACCACACAAAGATGATACAAAGTAAGCATACGATAAAACTATAGCTTAGAAAAGAAACGAAATCTATCGTTTGCCAACATCCGTAAAGGTACATATAATTGGAGAACATATAAGTGGAATCGTCCCAGGTACTTTAACTCGAACACTTAGGTATATGCAATGTGTATACACCCTAAGCTTAGTTAGATATTATTATCTATCAAAGGAAGGCCTATATTATTAATAACTATGATGAGTAAATATTGGAATATTGCTAAGTACTTGCCTACGTGGAGATTAAACTATTAGCAGCTACTATCCCCTTATTAATAAAACAATGAGCCAGAAATAAATACCATATATCTATTGATAACATAATAAATACAAATACAATAACATAATAAATGATTTAAGTGTATTCTAAAGAAGCCAAGCTTAAAAAAGCAAGTAAGATAAAAATGAATATCGTTTAAACGATAAGTCGAATAAATAATATAGTAAATATTAAGGCAGTATGTAAACATTTAAGTCTAAAGGAGATCTTGAAAAATAACGCGAAGAGAGGTATCAACGCACCTGACCAGAAAAGGATTAACAGATTAGTCAAAAGATTGATAGTTAGCAGGAGAACGTCTCATTTCTGTGAGTTGGAAGAATTGTGCTTTAAAATGGGTAATAAATAAAAGAAGCAGGTGAACGAGGACAAACTCACCGAGGAGAGTAGTAAGAAACCCGACCTCGAATAGACTCAAATATCTATGATGGCCTGTCACATAAAGAAGCTTAGGATCTTCGGTTGGAACACACGAAGCATCAGTGCCAGGAGGGGAGGAATTCCTAAAATGTTAGAGAAATTTGTGATAGGTATGTGCACGATGTCATGACAAAAGTTTAAAGATGATTTCGAAGTGCATGATCTCAAAACTGTACATCTAAGAGAGGTTTGAGGAGAAGCGATGATATTATTATTTTTCCAAGGGAAAGTATCAATTTAAGATTTTTAATAGATTAGCATACGTATACACAAACCTATAAACGATCTCCACGTAGGTAAGTAGAAAGCTTTTCGAAATAAATTTACGTTTATCTAGAATTTAATGATATTAAAGCTAATAATAATATTTTACACGAGATATCATTGTTAAATATTTAATAATAAAAGTTGTTAAATTTATTGAATCGTTATTGTTAACAATACATTAGGTTACTGATAAAATACGAAATCTTTTTACATTTAGTTAGTTAAAGATAAATGATTTTTTTTTTTTAAATCTTGTACCTGGACTCTGAACCGGTGGACTTCCTTGCACTGTAACATATTCTGCAAATTCAGCAGCCAACGTATCTGAGGCGGTCCGGGACACATCTGAATGACTTGACGTAGATACCTATAATTCAAAATGAAAGCTATTAATCGAGGACAATGAATTAGTGAAATTTTTCGTTTCATCTTCCTTTATCCGAATATCCTAATATTTAGCGAACTTTCTACTATCCGAATATTCTGTTAACCGAACAGGATATCTCCTAGTCACAGATGCTCTTCTTCTTGTTAGGAGGAGTTTGTGAAAAAATCTTGTATTATAATTAAAATGCAAATGAAATAAAATATCGCACATAGGCACAAAATGTTCTTATTTAAATTCTTATATAATTAATTCTTATATAAAAGAAAATCCTTATATTTTCGATGAATATTTACATATAAAAAAAGTTCGTTTATTTATAGATTACGCGTCTTATACGAATAAATTATAATTTTGTAAAAAATTTGTTGCATTAACTTTACAAAGTCGAACAAATATTTTGGTTTCCTGGAACGTTTACAATGTTGTAAAATTTATAAATAAATTATTTTGCGATAGAACGCGCAATGAAATTATATCTCAAATGCGATAAAACGTGGAAAAATGATCTCCCGTGAGAAAATGCAAAATGTTTCTTCTCGCGCGCTTCTTCATTACGTCCGTGCATCAAATTTTTGATTAAAACCTGAATTTACAGATTGAGCAATCATTCCTGCAGTCACGACAATACAAGGATGTCATAAAAGTTCATAGATACCTGCAATTCCACTTGTGAATGAATATTCGTAGGTCCCACTGAATCTTCAGCTTCGTAGTCGCTATCGTAAGAAGAATCTTCTGCGTCAGCAATACTTTCAGTTTCCAGGACGGTACAATCTACGTATTTCTGAAAGCAAAATTAAACAATCAAGTGGTCATCCGTATCGACAAAGATTTCGAGAACATACCGAATACATTTTATTTATGAAATTATAATTCACATATTACATTCCCCTTCTATCACATTTTCTAATTTATGACAATATTACTGAGCGCTACTGTTAGTCGGCTAACGATAATTAGCTGATCAACATATAATGCAAACGAAGGAAAATCCGTATTATCGAAATTTTAAATATCATTAAATCTTTAGGCGAAGCTAAATTTTTGAAAGAGCAAGTAAAACAAAATGCATTAGTCTTAACATTTGCGCAGTGATGGATTTATTCACGCACATTTTCACTTGATTCTACTAATTGCATCATTATGACTTTCTTCTGTTGACTCGTGGCACATAAAACTTCTTCGCACTAGCGACGAAGATAACGGACTTGGAATCAATTAAAAACGAAAGAAATAGTTTGAATACAATTTATTTTTATTCTTCTACACTTTCATCTTTCTTCTAAAAATACACGAAGTAAATATTTATACACACTTAACACTATCGGATTAAAGATTCTTATCGTTAACGTTGCTACGTCTGAACGCATTAAACGTAGCTGTGTCCAAGAGGAAAATATTCAAAAAAGAAAACTTTCGCTCGGAAGACCCATTTATACTATATTCTTTTTTTAACACTTTTATTACCAACGAAAGATTTCGATAACGATAATTTTAGTAATTATCTCGAATACATCAGACAGATCGCCATTGCACATTCGTAGACTTATCTTTAGTAAGAATTTCATTTCGGTTCACATTAGGAATCTTGATCGTCGACATTAAATTGTATCTAAACAGACGTAGACGTGGTCACACCAGACTCACTCACGTGCGCATGTCTAATCTCAAGATCTAACCTACCAATCTACGATATCTGTCAATTTAGTTATTAGTTTATCGTCAAACATATCCTTTTACATTGCCCTAAACACAATTATTCTTGCAACGAATACCAGATCAAATGAACTTCAAGTGAAAATTTCTGTGATAAAAACCACGTTTCAAGCGTTTTCTTTTTCCTGAAAACAAATCGTTATTTAGCAAAATCCAACTAGTAAATATCTCTCTGTATTCACATTGTCGTCGCTGATAACCACTGTATAGAAAAAAATTTCTTTTTAATCTCATTTTCTATATCGAACGCGCAAATTGGTGGACATCATTAGAAAAATGTTAAACAAGAACTAATTTACGTTGGAAATGACATAGGGAGACGGGTGATAAACGGAAGTGTATTTCCTACGTCGATTAGCTTTCTGTATTCTTACGTTTGGAATTAAGATATAACGTCTGATTTTAGCCACGGTTACAAAATTATTTAAGATAACGTGACATTTTGTTTGAGTTGTGCTGAGTGACTATTTATGTACATACGGTTGATACTATAATTGTGTTTCCTTCGAACTGCTTTTCTATTATCTTTCCAACCACCGGTATTTCTTAGCGTGCTTTAGTTCCATTTAGCGCCACTATTACGTCTGCGGATGAAAGTTGGTTTAAATATCTCAAATTTTTAGCATTATAGTTTCAGTTAGAATGATACAATGTTTTTGTATCGTTAGCTATTCTAACCTTACGAATCTTTATCTTCGCGAATTTGTTGGAGCCACGTATTTATTTTAAATTATGCGCGGCAAAGA
Source organism: Bombus vosnesenskii (assembly GCF_011952255.1). NCBI lineage: Eukaryota > Metazoa > Arthropoda > Insecta > Hymenoptera > Apidae > Bombus > Bombus vosnesenskii. The sequence goes on from NW_022882962.1 coordinate 508,604, forward strand.
CAATTGGAGGCGTTTCTTTCTTAAACTTTCTAATAGATATATCTCCTACTATCTCTACGACCGTCGATTTACCCGGTGATAAAAAGATGAGCCAATCTTTTTTCAAATAATTTTTATCGATTGAGAAGTTTTCTTACATATGCAGATCTTTGTTCAGTAAAGACTTTTCTTATCGTTTGTTATTTATTCTGTATATTTTATTCTTTGTTTGTTCCTTCTTACGAACAAAACTCTCGCTTATAGCATTACTTCTAAGAGATAAACTGCCGCTTTACGAATTCCTGATTTACGAACGATCGCCAAGAGCCAATTAATTCGTAAAAGCGAATACCCTACGTGTGTATATTTGTATATCCTTTGGCGCCGAGAAAGCTGAACGATTGGAGCTGGGTGAAGTCTGTAATTCAGATTTCGTTTCAGCAAATTTGAAGGAGATTAGATAGCTTGTAATGATTATATGATTTTTGAGAGATTTACTTGAAACCACAATTGAAACCAAAATCTGGATACACTTGTAGGAATACTTTATATGAGATAAAAATTTCTATTCTAAGAGAACGACATGAAAATGAATATAATGATCCTTGTAATTACTTCGCGACAAGTTCTAGAATATTAAGAAATATTACCATTCCAATTTGTTAGATCGCCCAATTTAGGTCATGATCTCACTCTAACTCAATAAAACAATAGAACAGAAAGAATATGTCATTAATCGGTATGAGAAAAACCAGGAAAGAAAATATAAATGTATTCCAAATGAAAGTTATAAATGTTAGATAAAACAATAAGCAAGTAAAGTGATTTATATACAGGTAACGCTTTTCATATCGTAATAACAGTTCATTAATGAAATAAACACATTAATGAAATATTTTTCTTTCGTTCTCTAACATTGCTTAATATATAGTATATTATATAAGTATGTAATAAAAAAAAGTACTTAAGCTATATTGTAGAATACTTTTAATCAACTGAAACACAGTAAAGGCTACCATTACTGTATCCGTATCTAATCTAAATTGTCACGCTTAAAAATACAAAACAATGTAGTGCAAAATAAACGTAGAAATCGTGAATGACAGATCTCCGATATTATAGTTTCTAATTTTTAGATCTAAGATACGCAATAATAATATACAAATGAATGGTTTAGAAACCAAAAATCAAAAGCAATTACTAAAAGAACTTACCTTTCCGGCGACGGTCATATCTCCTTCCACGAATTGTAATCGATCGTATCCTTTCGCGTCCAAAGACCTTCTCGAATCCGTACAAATACTATTATGTATACAAATCATACACACAAGCACGCGCGCGCACACAATGCAAAGACACGAAAGGAAGAAAGATGGAAAGAATAAGCAGCTTTCACAAATACATTCCAGGCTTTGATTAAAATGCGTCGATTGTTACTCGATACTTATTATAGAGATAACAGGAATCCGTGGTAATCTGTGGGAAAGATTTCAACAGAAAGAAATAGGAAAGTCCAAAACACGCTTCCGGGATATTCCGTTAGATCCTGGAACGGTATCGATGTACAGAAGAAAGCAGGACAAACTCACGACTACTCGCGGCGACGGCCGGTCAGTGAATGGAGCAAGCGAGAGCTACGACGTCATTACCCCCGCTACTTGCCATGGTCTCCAAGCAATGTCGTCACATCGTCATATGCAGCGATGGCCACGAACCAAGTGAAATACTAATTAGTTTATGAACAAATGAATAATGTGTACAAGTTATCTATATCCTTTAATACGAGGTTAAAGTTATAATTTTAATTTTACTAACTTTTAAATGTTATCTGTTATTATTCGATATTAAAAGAAATACGTATGTCCCTTTAAAGTATATACGTACGTATCGTAGTTTTATCTTAATTTAACCTTTGATAAGCATTTCATATCACTGGTAACATAATAAAATAGGTAATGTCAAAGTATATGAGAGATTTTTAAATTAATACGATAATAATATGTATATGATAATACTAAATAAATAAGGAATTATATTAATATTGTTAATACGACTTTTGTCTGTTCGTGCTGCATGTTTTTGAAATAATAAATAATTTCTGTTGCTTTTACAAATCATGGTGAAAATAGAAGTAATAAAGATAATGAAAGTTTGAAGGGAATAAAAGGATCATTACTTATGAATGCCATATCAGCAAGATACAAACCTGTAAAGTGATATATAAGATCTTAATTTGATTTTGCCCTAACTGTAACTTTATTATTATCTATACTAAAAAATATACTTATATACAGAATCCTCTTTATTTTCTGGCTCTGTTTTCTAGTAACATTAATTTACGAAATACATATTAATTAAATAGCATAGTACACACAAAATTAATACAGATAATTCTTAAATCAAATGCAAATTTTGGAGACATATTTATATGTATATAAGTTACATAACGGGTAATAATATATTTCAACTTCATTTCTACATCTATTTATCTACTGTCATGATCTTAAATATGTAACTCTTTATGTGAACGTCATTATAAACTAGAAAATTATTAAATTGATCTTAATAAATATTTCCTACAAGAATGATGCAATTGTCCAAAGAAAAGAGTTACAAACTCTGTAGTTTCATAACGTTCATTAGAGTAAGCAACAATTTCGTAAGCAGAGTTTAGATTAAAATGGGTTAAATTAATAAAAATAAAAATTCAATTGCATATATCTGAACTATTTGAGATCTCTTTCGATAAATAAAAATGTTTACATGTTACAAAAATTCTAATTTGTTATAAATATTAAATCGAAGTTCTTTCCTTTCTTCAGTGAATAAAGTTTGAAGTTCCTAAATCCTTTTTTTGACACCCTATATATAAGAAATACGATATTTATAAATTGCTTATAGTGGAGTGATAACATCATGCATAGCATATCGCCATGTCCATGCCCTCGCGATTTCATCAAACCTTTCACGATCGTTCATATACATTTCTCCCAATTCCGGTTCCATACAGACCTGTGCATTTTGTATTTATTAATATTTATTATTAATATTAATAATGTGTTATATTAATTTTAATATTATTTTTTAAATATTATACGATTAAAAATCTTATATAATTATCACCGACATGTGATTATTAACACAATGTAATTTATTTATAAATAGTTCTAAAAAATAAATGAGTACAATGTTTGTTAAATTATTATTGTTCTCTATATTACCTGACAGTATGGATCCGTGAGCAAGCTTTGAACACTGATTAACACCTTCGAAATTGTTAGTGCTAATGACCAGTTATGAAGTATTGAGTCTATTCCAACATCACCATGTCTAGAAACATTTGGATGAAGTATTTTTGTAAGAAACCTTACTATCGGTGGATACAAAGGGTAACTGCAAAAGTTTAAAAAGAATGGAAGAAAAAGAAATTAGAAAATTGAAATCGAACAATGGTTATATAAATAATATTTAACATCTAACCAAAGAGAGACTATATCAATCCGTAAACATTGATTTTGACAAGATTTACTCTTAAGAAATCTGTTATTTTTATTTGTTAAATTTATTTTACATTCCTATATATGAAGTATGTAGGAACATAAATTGGTAGTAAAAAACATAGGTAAATCAATATAATTTTATAACATAAATCAGTCAAAAATATCTCAAGAAAATTTGAAAATTGAAATAATTGCTTACATTTAATAAATGCTTATATTTAAAAGAAGACTGTCTCAAAACGTGATTCGGATTCTCCCAATTTTCGAAAATTTTGATATTCATGAGTCGCGAGATACTTTCAGAAATCTGATCCGACTCTGAGGAAAATTCTCGACTTGATTCGATCTAACATGTTTAAGTTCTCGCATACCTCTAATAATAAGAAAAATACACATTTATACATACGTGCACGGGACTTGCAGGTAAAGATAAAATAAACCTCCTTCGTACGGACTCCCTACAGGTCCAGTTATCGTAGCTTGCCAATGGCAACACTTCTGATCCAAGGGTGTTGCTTCAATACCCTCAGGAGGATCTATTCTCAAACTTTTAAGCTCGCTATGCAAACGATTTTTTCTCCATGAATTTTCTTCAATACTTGGCGATCGAGACATCAAACACGCTTGTGCTAAACATGTTCTACAAGGCGCTGAAGAAGCCAAAAAATCATATAGTTTATACCAGTTTTTAACAGTTCCGATAGGTTTGTATAAAGGCCATCGTAATTTCACATTTCGTTGCCACTGCTGTGGCGTTACGTGTGTCGATAACAAACCACACCATCTACGGCAAACATTCGCAGCTGACCAAAGACTAACATCATCCAAGTGTGAGAAGACAACTAACAATACTTCAGGTGGTAATCTTTCCATTAAGCCTGGTTCAGCGATAGATTCATATTTGGCGTGCTTATAATTCGTTAACAATTCTAATCGTTCAGACAAATTTTTCGATCTTGACATTTCTCCTGCATTACTTTGTACTTTGCAATTCCGATAATAATATGGTCGACTTTCTACTTCCTTAACTCTCTGGAATGGGACAATGTTATGTAATGCTCCATCTGCCACACGTGCAGAACTAGAACTGGAATCTTTTTCTTTATTATTTTCACGATGAATATCATTGTTTCCATTATCTATATTTTGCATACTGTCAGAATGGACGCTGTGTGAAAGCTGCGCATTTTGAGATACAACTGCCATATTTTTTGGGCTACTTGTATTTATACCGTGATGTTGTTGCTGCTGCGCAAGTAAAATATGTCTGTTCCTTGAACCATATCTCGGAGGCTTGATACAGCGTACACCGGATCTTTTTGCTAGGTTTAACACATTCACGTTTTGTGCAGAATTTTGTTGTTGTTGACTTGCTCTTCTTTCATGATTGTAATAAAGTTCTGTTGGCTCATCATTTCCTGAATCTTCGTCATCTGATTTCTATATGTAAAAAATAAAAGATAATATGTATATAAGTACACACATACATATCTTTATTTTCTTGTTTGCCAATGAACTTCATTTATTCGTATGAAACACAGATAACTGGATTTTTATCAAATAATTAGTCACAAAAATGTTTGTTTTTCACATTAGAGACAGAGCGTCGATGGGATGAAAATTGATAAATGAAAATATAATCGAGATTGAATATAAAAAAACTGCATACTGGAAATATTTAATTATGATGGGAATTACAAACTTGAAAGATTTTCAAAAAATAAAAGAAATGTGAAAATGCTCGTTTTCCTGATAAAGAAGCGCGTATCTATTTGTACGGAAATTCACAGCAATTATTGAGAAGAGTATGAGTCACTATCAAGTAAAGGATACAAGATGATCAACCATAGTAACAGTGAAGAAGAGAGATTCGTTAAATATGATCGGAGCTCGCGTGCAGAGAATAGGAGGTGATCTAGGAAGGATTGTTGAAGAAGTTACAATGGCAATACTTTGACGATGAACATTAAATAGACGATAAAATTAGGCATTATTATATCATATAATTGTATGATATTTAAATAAATGAAGTTCTACTATGTATATGTATATAAAACAATACAACATACTTGACTGAAAATGGGAACTGGCAAAAAACCGATGTCATTAGGAAATAGAAATGCGTGACATGTTGGACAAACAGGTTCCTCAAAACATGGTCCATAATATCCATTGCAGAAACAACAAGTAATCGTCTAAAACACATATATAAAATATTTGCAGTAATATAATATAATGCGAGACATTGTATTAAAAGTTACTATATAAAATGTATCATTTCCAAAATAAATGAAATAAAATTTAGTTATTAGTAAACTTCATAATTTAAATAAATAATAATAAAAAGTCTTTAATATCTTGTTATAAGTTATACAGATAAAGAGCTTCCATAGGATGATAAAAAATCTTGAATTACTGAAATTACAAATATCATTTTAAATATAAATGATCAACAGTTTAGTACTATCAATAGTTTTTAATCCTTTTACATAATTAATCCTTAATCCTTAATCCTTAAATTAATCCTTTTACATAATTAAGATATTATTTAAAAATAAACCGAGTGGTACCAGGTTTGAAGTCGTTTTCAACAGAATAATCTTCTATAAATTTCTACTTGAAAAAACAGAGAAAGAGCGAGACAGAGGGAAGAAAAGGTGTTTTTAAATTAAAAGAATCAAAAAAAGGATAAAAGATCAAATAACAATTACTGAAAACTGGAAATTAAAAATCATTAACTATGATCTCCTTTATTTCTACTTTTACTATTATTTCCCAGATGTTTTTCTTTTTCACTTTATTTAACTGACTTCTTAATATTAAATATTTCTAAGTATATATAAGATTATCATTAACATTCAGTAGAATATTATGTTTCATATTAATAGAACATCCCATAAAACTAATAAAAAATAATATTTCTTAGACACAATTTGTCTTACTAGATTGCTCAAATCTTACACTGGATAATGCTTTGAAATTCAAATATTGTTATCATCCAATTCCAGTTGATTTCAATGTGACCAAATCAATAAAGCATCGCGATGATTATATAACCAAGAGAAAACTCTTTATTAGTGCAATTAATAAATGAAAGTATCTTAAATTTGCTAAACCATATGTTAACAAAGGTAAAAATTTGTGGAATGTAGTTATATGCAGTGAAAAATAAAAATTTAATGTTTCTAGCTTAGATGAAAAGACTAGAGTTTAAGGTCATAAATAGAGTTTAAAAATCATAAATGCTAATGGCTTGTCAAAATTTATGTCTAACGTATATTATATGTACAATTATATGATGCAAATAATAATAATTGGTCTGGATATAACAATATGTACTATATTTCTAGAAAATACAAACCTATGTATTATAAGAAAAATAAATTATCTGTCAGGAGCGGATGTTTAACATGTATAATTTTAAATATAAAAAATAATTGTTTACACAAATAGTTATTAGATGTAATATGATTATATATGTATAAATATGTATATATAATGTATAAAAATGTATATATATATATATAAATGTCAAATATTCCTGGAATAATATTCAATATGCATCATGTAAATAAAAAATTATTTCTTTTAATATAAATTGAATATATAAACTAATTTTCAAATTGATGAAAACATACATATTTATATTGCACATATTTTATAACTGCAAATATTATTATTTTATTATTATATATTATTATATTAATAACTATACTAATAACTATATTTATTTTTGTTAGAATTTTCAGTATAATATTTAAGAAATTAATAATAATAATAATAATAATAATATTACAATTTTATTATTTAGAAATTTTTCTTTGACGTTGAACAATTTAAGCGCAAATATAAATATCTAAGTACAATTTCTTGTTTAAACGACTTACCGAAAAATTAAATTCAGGGCAAGGTACATATTCAATAGGTTCTGCAAATTCATCTTCTACATTTAAATTTTCATTATAAGTATCTTCTTTATGTACTTTTTCCTTGGTTAGATGCGAAGAACCACCTACTACTTTGTCACCAGCCATATTTAAACCATCACAAATGTAATGTTTTTCTACAAAATGTTATAGGTTATCCAAATTATTCATCTGTGTTATTTACCTTTAGTTAGTATAGTTTTATATTTTTAATACTTGTAATTACTCTCTTTTCAAAGGTAAACAAAAATAACATGAAATATCACAATGTAAATACTTTACTCTAACGGAACTCACAAATATGAGAACGATAAAATAGCTATATGGTCTGTAATTCTGATTATCTTCAATATCCAGACTCTAGAAGGACAATCGAGTGATGTATTTTACATCTACATAAACCTATGATTTTATATATATAAAATCTATATTATTTCATGTACTTCTTATTTACTTCATATATGACATTATGAAGAATTTTATATTATTTATTTTAACAAACATTCTCATATTTTTTTTATATATATAATTTATATATGTATATGCATATTTCTTCTAAATTAAAATTCATGAAAGTTTATAGCATTTTTAATATATAAAAGCTTTAATATGTGAAAAGTAAGCAATTATTAGAAAAATATTGAATTATACTTCACTGAGATTAACATATTCTCTTCTTATAAATATCTAAAAGAATGATTCAAGCGATATATATAGATATGTATGTTTGTGGTGCCTCTTATAATATATGTATATATGTAATTTAACAATAAAAATGTTTTACAAATATTTCAAACATAATTTAACATTCTAATACATACATATATATATATATATATATATATATATATATATATATATATATATATATATATATATATGTATATTCAAACTAATATAAATTTTACAAAATATATTCATTTCTACTTCTGTTATGTTTTTTATATCATGCATCCTGAAGTTTTACTATAATTTTTATTTAGCCATATTATTTTAAAAGGTTATGCGCGACAAACAACTTTTTTATTCTGATTTTGATCATTATTGCTTCCTTTACTGTCTTTAGTAAATATTGTTTTTCACTATTGGATATTAACTTGTACAAAAATAAGCGTCGCCCTTCTTTTTATATTTGTTAGCAATTTTATAACATTAAATATATTTTTCTAGATTTATGATTTAGTTAATGTTTTATTTGATAGTATTCTAATCAGCATTATATTTGCAAATCATATATGATTGACAACTTAAAGGTTTATTCGCGATTGGTGAAATGTTTTCATTGGCTGAATACTCGACTTTTGTCATGTGATCGTTCCCTATTTATGTTAATATCAGTGATACTGACTCGAAATCTTGTGGCAAAACAATAACAAACTGTATTTTACGATTGGATTGTATGAATTTTCGGTGCGTAACTGAAGAGAGTAGTGCAAGAGAAACAGCAATATATATCTTTGTTTGTAATATTTTTTGCTAAACCTGGAAGAAGGTTGAATTTACTACAGGCACCAAGATCAGAAAACTTTTTGAGTCAATGTTGTTGGCTAGGAAAAATATTTGCTGACGAAAGTCATGGTCGTTCCATTTGAGGGTGGTGAATATGTATACTATGTAATTGTGCAGATTGAGAATTGTTACTAATTAACAATATTACGGAATATGCAAACCAATTGAATCCTCGTATTAGACAGCAATATTTATGTAAACTATAAAGGGAATCTGTAAACATATACGGATACCTAATTTATTTTTGTCTTTAGATTTGAACTTAACCATCGGATATATTTTATTTTCGTTTGAAAATTTAAAATTAAGAATTTATATTGTAAAATATATAGAGTTCAATATTTAGAAAAAAAAAACAAACTGGTAAGATCTTTTTACTATACATTATATATAATTTAAATCATTTTTTTAATGTAAATATATAACTCAGCAAAGTTTCAGTTTTTAATTTAATTGATTTTAAGATTTATGTATTGATGGGAGAATCTGGATATATTGAACTATTTTCGGAGATTAAAACTAGCTCAATGGATGGAATAATAAAACAAGAACCAAATCAAGAAATGGGTCCTTCCTCAGCATCAGTACCTATACCAGGAGGACACAGAAGTGCTCGGGGTGTATATGAACAATTTTCACCATCTCCATTGACATCAATATGGCCCAATAGATCTGATCACATAGAATCACCATTTAAAGTAGATTCCGAACAGTTAGATGATTTTTTTAAAACGGAGAAATGGGAAGATGATGACATATTACAAGTAGATAAAGCAGATCTTATACAAGGACCTACGCTTGCTGAATTAAATGCAAATGACGATACTCTCCTTGGTGATTTAAATTTTGATGATTTACTTTTACCAGAAGAAAGAGTTCAACCATTTAAAATGGATGTTAATGTAGCTCAATCAGTTGGTCCATTGTTTAATGATAACAATGTTGTATTTGCTCCAAGTAGTTTCCCGCAATCTGGATCAACATATCGTAATATTTGCCCTACATATTTAAATACACATGGACTCAATTTGAACATAAATATCAATGTTGCTGACAATTTGGAAACAATTAGCCCCAATGCTTTTCCAAGTCCAGGAACTAGTAATATTGCAGGTTTATATATAACTTATATTTTTTATATCTATCTTAATTTTATACTTTTCGTAAAAATCTTGTTATTAACAAATTCTGTACAAAAAATTATTTTTTTATATGAATCTAAAATATGTTGAAACTAACAATATCACTTGCAATATATGTTTTATAGTAAAAATATATATAAAATTTAAAGTGCAAGGCATTATTATACATATTTAATGTACTATATGTACACAATGAAAAATAATGTATTCTAATGTATTAAAAACATTCTAAACATTTTAAAACTATATTAATGATTTAAAAAACTGTTTTCAAGATATATATATATATATATTATTTTCATATCTATATGTTAAAATAAACAAAATATTCTCAAGATAAAAGTAATGTTTTAAATAATTGTTTTAAAGGTAGTTCAACTGCAAGTTCCTCAACATCTCTACATCCTACAAACAAACCTAATGGGCAGTCTGCTCTTCATGAATTGTTAATGAGACGTTGTGATAATTCTTTTGATAATTCCACTCATGGTCAGATGGATGTTGAGTGCACGAGTAATAAGTCTAAAGTTTCTAGACTATCCATGTCTGCACCAACCCGGACAATGGCGTTAGACCAAATTTGGGCTCGTAGAGAACCACGTCCACATTTATTAAGTACTGGTAGCCTTGGTGTTGTTGAAGCTGGCTCAACAAGTAGTTTAAGTACTGGAGGTGCACTTAGTCCAGATCCACTCTATCATATTGATCCTCTTAGCCATGATGAAGGTTATGAAGATAGTGATGATGACAGTGATCACTATGATGATTACAGTAGTGATAATGGTACTTTAATGTTTATGAATGATAACATCACTTTTAATGTTCTAATTAAAAACTCTTAATATAACGTATTTTCATGTATATCTGAAACTAAAAGTAATTATTTGTAGATACCGGTGGTAGCGATGGTGAAGATCAAAACACTGGAAGTAGAGTAGGAGGTGGTAGTATAGATTCAAATCGAGATAGTAAACATAGTAAGAAAGAACGATATTTTTGGCAATATAATGTTCAAGCAAAAGGGCCAAAAGGACAAAGGCTTGTGGCAAGAGCACGTCTTGAAGATCCACATATTTTAAATGAAGCCACAGATCCTGTTTTTAGTCCTCATTGTGCGCTTCGTGGAATTAAACACAGTGGAAAAGCTCGAAAAGGTGATGGAAATGATCTTACTCCAAATCCACGAAAATTATATAGTATTGGTCGTGAATTGGATAAATTATCTCGTATTATTAATGATATGACACCAGTTTCTGAGTTACCATTTACAGCAAGACCCAAAACGCGCAAGGAAAAAAATAAACTTGCTTCAAGAGCATGCCGTTTAAAGAAGAAAGCTCAACATGAAGCAAATAAAATAAAATTACATGGATTAGAACAGGAACACAGTTGAGTACTTGTAATTGTAGTCATATGTAACCAAATATATTTTCTTGAAATCCAAATTTTTTTTTATTTTATTATCAATAATCTTAACATATTTGGAAATTTTAGCAAATTTTTTCTTTTTGATAAACTTTTTAAGAGTAGAAAAGCTAATTTAATATGTCAATAATTATTGTTGCAGAACGTTTAATTCAAGGTATATGCCAGGCTAAGCAAACGCTCGCTGCAAAATTAACAGAACCTAATCCCGAAAATCAAGAAGAGTTGACACGTCAAATGGAAAAATACTGTAAATTAGCTACCAGTTAGTAGTACTTTGAAAATTTTTATATAAATATATGAAATAGTATGGTAAAAACAATTTACAAAAAATTATGGGATTATATTAATTAATTTGTTAGATACTTCTGTAAAGTTCTACACTATAAATTATTTGTTTATTTTAAATTAACGTTTTCTTAAATAAGTTTTAAAATTATTTCATTACTTAAATTGTGTGATTTGAATGTTATCAACAGTTCCAGGAAGGATGGATATCTATTTCATGTTCTTTATTTTTTTGTTACAGAAATACGAATAGCAAATCATTCAACCGAATTTGTTAATAAAGTATTGGATAAAGTACGTTCTGGTGTCCCTGATGGTGGTATCGATGACTTCTAATACACGACAGTTATTTGCTAAAAATGTTCATACGTGCGCATAAAATATGCGAGAAGGAAACGATGTGTATAAAACATAAATTCATCGTAAATCATGAATTGAATGCTTCTCATGGAAATCGAAAACCAAAAATGGAAAGTAAGAATATTGATAATTTGATTTTAAATATAGTTTTATTATTTACAATCAGTTAACAAACAATAGATGATTATTGTCAGTGTTTTATAGCATTGGTTGCGAATAATTTTAACATAGGATACATTTGTATTTTGTGTAATAGAGTATTATTTTGTGACACTATTTACCAAGAGTACAGATTTTGGTTACACATTTCTTTTATATAAAGTTGTATACGTTGCACACGCTATTAGTTTTTGATTAAATCTGTGATAATTTTGTTAAATAATTATCAATGAGTTTTTAGTGGAATATATATAGTCCATATCAAAGCAGTACAAAAGCTTTTAATTTTCTAGAATGTTGGTTCAAATTGAACAATTTGAAATGTACCATCGATTCTCTCTCGCTAAACACTGCATTCCTATTTCCTATCTCTGCTTTTTCCTCTTTTATTATGTGTATATATCTTTATATATGTTTTGTATGTGTGCGTGTGTATACGCGTATGTGCATATGAAGTAAAAAACAAAGTGCTGAATATCGCAGTATTATTCCATATAGTCATTGTAAAATAATAATCGTAAATCATTTTAAATTTGAGAAGGAACTTGGATTTTTTTCTGTTTTTCTTTACATGATGGAAAGAAAGTATTCACTAATAAATTAGCAATTAAATTGTATATTACATATTTCCTAATTTCTATTTTGTGATGTAAATCTTTCTTATGTTTTAATCTGGAATAATATTGCGAATTTGAGTCAATTTTTTTTAGTACATGTATATATACATACTTGTTATCTTGTACATAGAACTTTTTTATGATACATGAAACATTTGTTAAGATCACAAGGAAAATGATGATACTATTACTTCCCAAACAAATGAAAAAATATATTAATTTTATCAAGAAATGAAGCATCATTTAGGATTTATGATGAAATATTATATAACAAGTAAAGTTTTGTCTTTTTTGGTTTTAAATAATAAACAAAACGAAATTTTTAACTATACTAGAAGTCAAATTTACTGATAAATCGTGAAAAATCATGAGTTGTAGGTAATTGTCACAATGAATTTATAAACAAAATTTCGCTTTCATCTTTATGTAACAATATGCTTCTTTCGCGTTTTGGTTTTGCAATGAAATTACCTCTTTGATCAATATATTTAGCCTCTGGTATAATAATGAACAAGATATAATATTGATATGACAAGAAATCAAGGCAATGTTAATTTTTAAATAGTTATATAGATTGTTATTTGTAAATATTTTTTAAATTTTCACTAACAGATTTATATCTTTTCTTCTGGATGTTATTTTGCACTTACAATTAAATACTATATTTTCATAACATGTAAAACATAAAAAATAGTCTATTATATCTAACAAGCTTCCACAACATGATATATATACATAGTATATTTATAACTGTATTTATAATATATTACTTAACATAATTTTGTTTCATAGTTTTTTCATAGTTTCTAAATACGTGTGAATATTATACATAGTACAATATGTATAAAGAAATATTGTTATACCTTTAAAATACTGTTTTAATGTTTTTATATATTTTTAAATATATACACCACAAAATCGTTTCAAAATTAATTCGGCACATTACAATAATAAAATAAATTCACACAGACTTATTTGATTTGATACTGTTTTTAAGTTACAAATAGTACTGCGCTAAAACATATGAAGTGAAAATTTACAAATAATGTTCAATTTCAATATGTGTAATCTTCATAACTGTTCTAAAAATACTTCCAAATTTAATAAGCTAATTGAATATAGCATGACAAGAAAAGTTGACAGAATATGAAAACCTACAATTAGCATCTATAAGGTGGATACTACATCGAAGTGCAACATATTTATTTTAAATTTGATGTGAAAACAATAGATAGATATTATTTTTTTAAGGATAAAGCAATTTGTAATTTGAAAAGCTTAAATGGTACGTGCGTTTATTTGAACTAATTTCATTATTTTGAAGAGCAGGATCTATATCTGAACTGTCTTTTATGTTTTAACTTATATCCTGTATATATCATATCTCCATATGCGCACGCGCTCACACCACAAAGATATGCGTGATTTATTTGGGAACATTGGAATGTTTTGTGAGTAATATAAATGTACATTTATCATCTTAAAATAATATAACATAAAAAAAGCATATTAAGTGATGACGATAGATTTTCTTATAGGAGCATGTTTGAAACAAACCCCAAAAGTTTATAAAAATTTTACAAATTATATAGTCTTATCTATAATATGATAGCATTAATTTGAAATAAATTTGAAGATGAAATAATAATATTCAACGTCACAAAAGATTACAAGTTAGACTTCAAAAACTCAGATGCATATAAACAATGAGCCTTTGAATAAATTCAAACTTTCTTAATCACATTCTAGATATATATTGAATTATTTACTTTAATTATGTTCATTATGTTCAATAACTATATGTATGCGTATTGTTGTCCGTATTTGGATAGATGCTACTATATATCACAATTACTAAAGTATAGGTTATTTTGTTTAACAAAATTAAATTGAAATCTTTTTAGGTTCTTAAAAAAAATTGTTTCAGCTACAGAGAATATATCTTTTCATATCAAATAGCTTTTGCACCAGTTGCTTACAAATTGTTACAATGTTCTCAGATAAATTAGTTACGCTATATACGCATTAAAATTAGTTGTGATTTAATATTAACAAATACATATTTTTTATGATTTTATTTAATTAATGTTAAAGTTTGTAATGAATAGTTTTCTAAATAATTATATAACTTGTTTTTTTTGCTATTAATACGATTTTTTTGTTTTAATTTATAATTATAATTTATAAAATACTCTCTGTGGTTCAGTTAATATTGAAAGTACTGAAAAGTGCTTTCAAATATATATTTTTATGACTTTTATATAATTAAATTAATCAACATTGTTACAAGTAGTTACATATTGATGTGATTCTAATTGGATGAAGCAAGTGGTAGAAGGGTAATTAGCATGTTTTAAGCGTTTTAAGTGTTATAAAATATATCTCACTGTTAAGATTTAATTTATTTGGTTGGAAGTTATGTAGTTTAATCAGAATTCAAAAAATTTTCATTGTTCTTATATTTGCGAAAAGATGCCTGAAAAAAAGATATTTAATTTAAAATAGTGGAGAAATATCAAATGTATTTGTTAATTTAAGATGTATCTTCACTATTTAACGTTGATTCGACTAAGCAATCAAATTTTTTAGAAAGGAAGATTCAGAAATGTTCAGGCTGACTTTCGAATGAAGTTTTACATTGTGATAGGATTTGTGATACTGGAAATATTGATATATATATATATATATATATAGTTTCAGACGGCTAATAGTTTGCAATATATTTAATGTTAAAGTTATTATTTCTAAGATTAAGTAACATTTTTAGTTAAGAACGTAACGCGGCTTATGAGATATTTATTTTCTGATAAAGTGCCTATTCACACTGATGCTTTAGTTACTCGCATTAACACTATAATTTTTTTTAAATATTCTGTTTACATATATAATCTATTTTCGTTATAATTTATGCATAGAGAAAATTAAATTCGAAGTAAGGACTTTTACATTAAATATTGATTAACGTTTGAGCGCAGTATATCCATAGATTAATCCTCCAATATTATATATCAGTAACTTCGGTATCTCAAGCCTTACAACCGTGCAAAAGTTTACAGTAGTGACTCCGATAATGATTTCGTTTGTACTAATAAGATAAAACGAAAAGCAGTCACCACACCGTAAAATAACTGCCTAAATATCGTTGTTTCATTCGTATATATACACATATATATATATATACCAAGCAATGAGTCACTATTTCAGTAATATTTATTTATTATTTATTCAACATCACGAATGAAACTTCTAATTTTTATTTT
Organism: Bombus vosnesenskii; assembly: GCF_011952255.1. Lineage (NCBI taxonomy): Eukaryota > Metazoa > Arthropoda > Insecta > Hymenoptera > Apidae > Bombus > Bombus vosnesenskii. The sequence continues at coordinate 524,769 of NW_022882962.1, forward strand.
ATTATAATACAAATGTCTTTTTCATTGGATTAATATTTCCTTTTCTTTTTTCTAATTATATACATATTTTTTAATGATATCTACAAATTTAAAAGGGGCAGAAATAACGCTCATAAATTTATACATATAAATAAGTGATAAATTCATCTGAGTAATAATTATTCTTATAAGAGGTGAAAGATATCTTTTTATATCTAAAATTCTTATATATTAAGGTACACTTGAATGTATTGTATATGTTAAAACTGAAACAATTTTTTTTAGAAATAGAACGAGATATTACACACAATTTATTATATATGTACACACAAATAGTATTTTACATAAGTAATCGCACTAACAATTTTTCATATAGTCTCTTTTACAACCCTTTTGAAGTTTGTAAATTTGTTAAAAAAAACGTCTCAGCAATATCTTTTGTACTTTTGTATATCATTATCTTTTTTTCTTATTAATGCAACACAATAGAAATTTAATGTTTTATGCAATGAGATAGTGACCATTAGCTACGTAATTGTTAATCATGCCTCTACTACCTATTGCTCTCGTGGTCGGATCGTGGATGGAGTTGACCACCTGTACTTAGGGGAACACTCTCAAGCAACCCGACTCTACCGATTTACACTTAATTAATTAGAAAATATTTTACTACTGGCTCTGATGATCAATCTCCGATGGCATGCCACAAAATATGTTACTAACTAACAGAGTACGATATCTTATAAAAGAATAAATTGAAATGAAAAGCGGAATTATAGATTTCATTTCTGATCTTTTAATTAGATTTCGTTTTCGAGAAAGTAGAATTTGCATATTTATATATATATATATGGATTCATATAAGCATAAGAATATATATATATATATATTTGTTTCGTAAATACTTACTTCTCCTTAGAAAATGAAGCTTCGTTAAAAAAAAATATTGACCATTTTCAATTTATTTTTTATATGAAGTATCCATACTCGGTGATAATATTATAATATATTACATAGCGTCCTGTATTTTGGTAATAACCCAATTTAGATGTGGCAACATAGCCATTTTAAATGCTTCTAAAAGAGAAATTAATATTATCGAAAGAAAAGTGTCTATTTTAAACAAGCAAATATTTTGAACAAATCATTTTCCAAAATGATATCTTTTGTGGAATAAAATTGAATAGTTACTTGCACCTCTTTCTTTTGATAGAATTTCATATTTTTATTACTTTTGTTTGTACAGATAAATATAAAACCATATAGAATATGTTAATTGTTTAATAATATTAAACAATAGAAATCGTGTTTGTATGAGAAAAATAGATCTATAAAACTTGCGTGTTTTGTTATAAATATGTACATATATGTATGTATATATATATATATATATATATATACATATATATACATATAGAGTGAGTACAATGAGTATTTGCAAATATTAAAAAGTTTTTGAATGAGATATTTTACTGACAAAACTGTGCATTTTATTTCTGCAATAATAATTTCTCATACTTGAATTTACGATCAGAGATATGTATTTAAATGTCAAGAAAAACTGCTGATGTGTAAATACCTTTGTCTGTATCCCCTCGTACCTATTTTGTTTTAAATGTTTGAACGTAGTATGATCTTTAGTAATATGAATTTTTTAAATGATGGTATTTAAGGCCATTTACAGGAGAAAATATTCCGTTGAATTTGGATTTTTACGAACTCCGTTATTATATTGATACATATATAGTTACTTACGTAGCATTATTTATATAATAACTGAATTAAAAATACTGAACATTTTTTCTTTTCACCTTTTTTCACATTAAATGCAATGAACATATGGTCAAGTTAAAGAAAGTTAATTATCTGAATTTGCAAAATAATATGCTATAGAGAGATAATTCTTTAAAGTGGTGACAGATGATAAGGAAGAAAACGAAGATTTGATTGTATAAAATAATAAAAGATAAACATTGTCAATGTAACCCATTGAGAAGTAGTTTAACTTTTCATTCATACGGATAATAGAAACCATATTCGAAATACAACGAATCTAAGAAATTACATAAGGAAATTGGAATTTAGCTTCTAGAAATGCGATTCTTATGAACATTTAGCTATAATTTTATCTAGCTAAATATAAATCATTAAATATAAGCATAATATTTTAAATGATATATTTATTTTGTTACATGATATATAGCATATAATATTAGTATAAATCAAGTAATTAAAACTTAAAATGTTTTCTTTTAATAAAATATAAAATGGAAATAATAAATATATAATTAATGTATTAATATATTATTAATATTGTTTTACAACTCTTTTCATATTATTCATATTTGTATAATATTGTTTTCCGTATATATCATTAAAACGTAATTAAATATCTTTTTGCAGGAAACATTTACAAAAAGCTGAATATAAATAAATATTTGATACTGTATGCTGGAGTGTGTTATATTTAAGATATGAACTATATTTTTCATAATTAGGTAAATAAACATGTTATTTTATACTTTATTCAAGTACATTATACATTATATATATATATGAATATGTAATGTATGTATGCCTTAGAAATGTGTTTGTACCTGTGTTTTTACCTATTACTTACGATTTATAATTATAAAACTGGCATATCATATCCTGGGAAATAAATAATAATGACGGTAAAAGTATTGTAAGTAACAACAGCAACAATAATAATAATAATTTTACATTATTTAAAAATTTGTCCATGTTGTGATAATTTTAACATAAATAAGCTCTTTAACGTTATGAGAAAGAAATCATTAACATGCACAAAGTTTTATTATTTTGAACGATTTATCTATATATTTTAAATACAGAAAGAAATAATTTGTTTATCTCTCTTTGTCATAAACAATTATTTCTCCCGTTATTCATATATCACAGGATAACTTCGTTTATCCGAATATGTTGCGGGACAAGGCCCTTCAGTTAACTAACGAATTCTAAGGATAACAGTTCACTAGCCATCTTTACCAGCTGTTCTTATGAGTTTCGATAATAAGAACCGACGATTGGATAAGTGAGATTGAACAACAATTTCGATCCAAACATTCAATCGTGTATCATAAACAGTCAGTTCATACCGAACGTGTATGATTTCAGGACACGCTTTTGTATAACTGAAAGTATGCTGGACAGTAATTCAATTAACGGAGGTTCAGTTATAACTTCATCTAATTGACGCTAAACAATAACGTACTCGTATAAATGAGATCCGAATAAACAAAGTTCTACTGTACCAATAATTGTAGAAATTGAAGTGATACTTAATTCTGTTTATGTTTGAAAAGATTCAATATGGATGATAGAATGAATAAAAATTAATTTCTTAGGATGTGAAAATTTTAGTAGATTTGGATTCATATAAGCATGTAATAGTTTATTAAATAGAATTTTATAGAAATTTGTAAACAATTTTATAATTACTTCTTAAATTTTTTTTTAAAGAGAGCTTTCCTTTTTTTTTCCAAAGCTTCCATACGCATGTCTTCTAAATCTTCCATAATACCTAAAAATATCAGATTATTTAATTATTCCTGTAGATAATTATAAAAATAGAAAGATCCGCGAAACAGTATAAAAAATTTGTTAGCAATACCTATTTTAGTAGATACATATTCCTCCTTTAGCTGCTGTGCAAAACTGCTTTCCATAGCTGTGTCATCGTCATTATCTACATATTTATATTTATTTTTATCATAACCGAATATTTCGCTTATATATTTACTATAATCTTCATTTCCTTCTTCTACATCATCGTCAATAAAATCTTCAAGCTCAGAGTCATATTCCTCTTCATCATCCTCGTCTCTTATACGACCTGCACATTTAAGTATATATTTATTAGATATATATGTAAGTTATTGTCTTGTTTTTCTTATCCAGTTCCTAAATCTAACGATTTAGACTTCCCATATAGTTACTAGTACATCAAAACTGAGAAAACCGAGGAATTATTGACATAAATCAAGCAATTACGATATACATTGTTATACTGCTACAAAATCTTAGTGTTACTGATTTTATATTTAAGAACTTTTCTACAATACGACTGTCGCAAAATGTAAAACTTAAAAATAATGGCCTTAAAATTTTTCTAAATATGAATTTAATGAAACTAAATATGAAATATGTAGAAAGTTTTGATTATTAAGGTTTATCCTTCCACAATAATTATTTTCTCTGACATACAATTAATAAAGTAAAAATATAAATTTTCTTACGTTTATGATTAACCAGTAACTTCCTCTGTTCCTTTAAATGAAGCATTTGTTTAGATTTGATTGACTTCATGTCTGCTGGTGGAAATTGTTTTATTTTATCATTCATTGCTTTTGGTATACGACACTTTGTTACGCTAATTGCTGGAGATTCTTTATGTATGTTTTTCGATAACTCTTGTTTCTCTACTTTCATTTTTGATACTGACTTCTCAATTTTCGGATTTTTCATATCTTCAATCTGAGTTTTGTTTAATCTTAATTTCTTTTTTTCTTCTTCAATTGCTTGTCGCATTTCTTCTAATTTTTTTCTCTCTGTTTCCAACCTTTTTCTTTCCTCAGAGAGTATGTCTCTCTCAGATGTTTTTGAAATGTTGGACCTGTTTGGAGTAACTTTATTGAGATTAGGTTTCTCAACACCTCCTTTTTTAGAAGTTGATGATTGTAATCCTGTTGCTTTGGAAGGAGTTTTATTCGAAATTGAAGATACTGTGGTTAATTTTTCAGATACTTTTGATATTTTGTTAGAAGAACTGGCATTATTACGACAATCTTGTGTTTTATTTAGTTTATTAGATGTCGTGACATTTCCCTCTTTATTATTCATATTGCCAAGTTTATTTCGTTGTTCTTTTCGTTCTCGCCATTCTTTTTCTTTTGCATATTCTTTCATTTGTTTTTTCGTCAATAATCTTTCTGGTTCGTCACTTTTTGGTTTAGCTTCGATAATGATTGGTTCATGTTGTTTCTTTTCAGCAATTTTTAGTAATTCAGTAAAATCAATTGGTGGTGGCATAGGTTTCCTCTTGGCTTTTGGTTTCTCATCTTTTTCCTTTTTATCATCTTTAGTCTCTTTTTCAGTGTTTTCCTCTACCTCTAATTCTGCCTCTTTTACGGGATGTTTTCTTTTCCGACGGTGTCCTAAAGCTTCTTCCACTTTTTGCTGTTTTAAAGCTAGTTTTACTCTATCCTGGAATTATAGTTAATATTTAATAACGCGATTAATAAATATTTTAGTTAAATCATAGTTATTAGTTACAGTAATAAAAGAAAAAGAAATTATATTACAGTGTACAAATACAATTTTTCATGGTGGCCATAGATTTTTTATAAAAAGCTGGTTCCCGGTTATCTTAAATTTTCTATTCAACTTCATGTATTCATTATACACAATATATATATATATGTCGGAGAAGCGTCAGGAATAGGGTTGTGGGCGCTTGATAAATCTTCATTGGAATTGGCCATCGTTGGGTTATAACGAAGGTACGGTCTGTTAATACGAGTATGGATACTACCGACTCGACAAACAACCGCGGCGGTTGGACACTCGCGATCCTAGTGATGTTGGTCCTAGGTTCAATAACAAATCCGTGGTCAACGGGATGATAGATGAACGTACTCACAAAAATCTAAGTCGGACTCTTTGCGAAAACGTGGAATATCCACCGAGCGTACAGACACTAAGTAACTCGCTAATACGACCTCACGAGAGAATGACTCTCCGTCGCGATGATGCTGCAGAGGAAAGCTATGATGGGGTGTGTCTGAGGACACGAGGTCATCGGATTCGTCGAGGATAGCCTTCGTTCAGAAGTTGAGGGAATTTGGCGTTGCTGCTAATTGGTCAATCTCCATATCGGTGGTTAGAAAAGGATGCTAGCCGCCCTCGAGGGAAAGTTGCTAGTGGGAGACGCCGTTCGTTGGAAAATGGGTCTCTCCTATCTTCCCGTAGCTGGGACAAAGACTGTTTGTTTGAAGGACTTTAGTCAACTAAACCCTAAGATTTATGACGGGCCCTCAGGCTAGCTGAACACGTACTGCGGAGACGCATCGACATCTGGCAATCATCTTGCTCGAAGAATAGGGTCTGCGTGTGGCGAGCCACGGGACAGAAACCGTTGGAATGTTTACTGTCGCGTGCCGCCACGAATATTTCTTTTAAAGAGAGCTATAGAATTACTCCATACCTTTGTTAGACAAAGCGTTCGTCCTCATCATCATGAGCTTGGACTACGTTCGGCGACTGGCTGTCGCCTCGAGCCCAAGCTCATTATCATAACTCGCGAACAATTACGATCGGATTGAATAACTACAATTGTTTAATTACAGCTATAGTAGACTTTAGATTACAATGTTGCGGGATTATCCAAAATTCCAAAGGCTCCGGTGTTCTTTCATCTCCGACATATACATATTATACACAAATGATTTGTGTAAGAATCGTCAAAACACTGTGACCTTGATCATTTCCCCCTCCGTATAAAAAATGTAATATAATCTAAAAAAAGCTACAAAAGCTATAAAATATATGCTCTTTCATACCTTTGTAGATGCTATATCTTTTATTGTCCTTTTTCTGCAGTCATCGAAAGCTGGTTTTTGCGAAGTCGTACTGTTGTATTTACTCATTAACTGATTATAAAATGCAGACGCTTCCTGCGAAACATATCCATAGTCGTCTTCATCAGGTTGTGAAGGACCTATGAACAGATAAATATACTTACATTTAATATTTAATGTTTAACACTAACTATACATACAAAGTTTTCAATGTTATCCGTCTAGTTATATTTTACGAATTCAATTTGTTCTTTTTTTTTCAATTTTCCTTACAATATTACTCATTTTCAATGTATTTGGCACAATAATAAAAAAACAGAACCAACCGATATATACTAATTAATTCGAAACTTACACGGAAGTTTATTCTTAAAAAACTATTTGACTATGTGCTTTTTTCATTGGAAATCATCTATAATGAAGGATTAAAGACAGCTTCTAAAGTTACAGGTTGGAAATATATTCTATAGATCAATATGGAAACTATCAAGTTTAGAAAAATGGCTTAAATGTAAAACTTGTTTTGAAGCGAAGAAATGAGCTGTATAAATAAATATTTAAAATCAGTATATATACATAACATAGTGTAACATAATAGCATATACAAATACTTTTAATATAATATACATAGAGAATGAGGTACATAAAGTCCAACAAGCTATTTTCTTCGAAACTACTGCAGTTATTGGCATGAATCATTTTTTATCTGTCTTCCTTGATACGCTGCAACTTTCATTAGAAACATTTATCTCCATCTTCCATATCTTTCGAGATATTTGTCTGGAAAGATTAAAATGACATATCCTGTATACACAATATCAGTTTTAATATAAGTTTAATATCACACATTTTAATATAGGTTTATACAATCTGTGAATTACGAACTATAGATAAACAAAAAATATATAATTCTTGGTATAATATAAAAATTATAAGATTTTTCACATTTTTATATTGTATGCACATAGAATGACCATACATATAAGCAAAGAAATTGTGTTTATGATGATTTGTGAGATTATATGTTTTATTTATTTTTTAATGTCTATTTCTTACCACCAAAATTTGTATTATAGATATGATATGCACATGTTATTATTTTTGACATGTGCAATTAAGATTTAATACTAGACCTATCCCTGGTAGGTCAAAATATTATGTTTGATATGTGCATAAGAAGTGTTTACAGATGTGTAAGGGACACAAAGTTTGGATATTGCATAACACACTGACTACTATGAAGGATAATCTGATCACATTGGAACAGAATTGAATCCTGTGATTGAGACTCACTGACTAACAGAATTTCAGTGTTCTAAACCTTCTAATTGACCCCTGAATCCTAATTCTAAGTTGAAACTCCATGAGTGAACTAGCTTTGATGTATTACCACCAGCAACTTCAATTGATGAACGATTATTTTTGGAAACAGGCTAGTTTCTTTCTGAGAGACGAACAAGATTATAACCAAGACTTACAATTGATTCATAAACAATGGCTCTAGTTATACTTGGATATTTCTCTTGAAAAATTTCCAATGAGCCGCTTGTTTATTTCGAATTAGTTTATTCAATTCATCTTGGCGGCAATTTCATTTATTCAAAAAAGGAAAAAAAAAAAGAAATGGAGTAAGACCTCTCTTTCGCTGCATCAATTATTAACCCTCAGAGTATGGAACGCGAAGTACGGTGGTTGAGTCAAGAAAACTCATATCAATAGATCCAAACATTGGATTTTATTGAAATTTTGTCTCATATGTATTCTTATTCCATAGACAATGAAAAATGAAGTAATAAATAAGGAAATTATAAATTAAATTTAATTCATATACTGTATATAGTGTATTATGTTATTTAACACATATATTAATAAAATTTCATTTTTCTTGCTGAATAACTAGAACTTATTAAACATTTTAACTTAAAATTTTCATATGTACTTATATATAAACTGATATAGGGTAATTCATAAATGCATGTCCATACTTCAAAGGGCTAATCTAGACGTTAAAATAAAAAACGTCATAAGAACATATATCCTGCATACCTTAGCTTTCGAGTTATGGATGATTAAAGAAAATGTTCCAAGTGTCCGTCTCGTGCCTCAACACATGCTACTGCACGCCTAAGGTAAACACAAGAGTAGTACGTTACGTCTTTTCTTGTCTTTCATATGATAAGTTCTACAAAATTAAAGTTAAGATATCTTTTAAACCACTCAAATTTCAACTATATTACCTTAATACTTTTTAAGTAAAATAATGAGAAAATTCAACCCATGTAAAAACCAATATACATTTCGATTTAAGAAGATAATAGGATTGTGGAATGTATATGTGCCATTGCACTAATAAAGAAGTATGATCTTATGAATGTAAAACTCTCTGAACCACTAACTTCTACTTATAAGATTTTTCTCTAACTGCATTGATAATGGAAGTATGATCCGAAACCATTGCATGGAGCACTTTATACATACATGATGCTAAAAGAAGGGTTTAAGAGTTTAAGGGCTCATATTACTCAGAGAGAGAGAGAGAGAGAGAGGAGTGAAACATGTCTAATCAACAGATCCTAAGCATATTCTTCTAATGTGGAAACGACTTTTTTTATTTAAGTCCAACTCATGATTGTATTGATTGTCAACCTACTTTTTTTTGCCTTATAGCATATTAATCACAAGTCTTCTACTGTTCCCTTTATATTTCATAATTATATTACAATTTTTTAATAAAATTTTAAATGAGCTATATTATATAACAGTTTTTTATTATACTTATAGTATGCTATCACATAAAACACTTGAGCAAAAATAATATAATCAATTTAGAGTCTGTGCCCCCCAGACTATAGTTATTACCCTATAGTGACCCTCTAGAACTATAGTTATTCTGACCTGAACTGCCATGTAAATCCACAAAATCCCATTGTCCTGTTGGACAGTGGAAAAGTAAGAATGTTGCGATGATTGCATATATTCATATTCAATTACCTGTGGGCAAAAATATTGCCCATTATGAATAAAGACTGATACTTCTGAATACTCATTAATATGTAGATCATTGATCATACATAGGATTGCATTATTTTGTTTCTGCCAAACCTATACAATATGCTATATACCTCTCTAGTTTATAGCATTTATAGAACAAATCTATTATATATAAAGATACTAATAACTTTATAATGACAATTACAATAAAAGAAAAGAAAACATTGAAGATATAAATTCCTACCTGTATAATAAGTAAATTATTTACACTTTATGCAATAAATTATTTATAACTATGATACAATGATATTCACATTAAATAAAAGTGTGACAAATTAAATATATAATATATAAATTTTTTTACTTTCTGTTAGCTGACAGTAAAAAAGATACTACCATTATTATACCTAAATTGATATTCATACTATATTATGTTAAACACAAAATATGACAATGCAACATAATAAATAATTGTATTAGAAGTTAATATTATGTACCTCAATAATTAAATAATAAATAATTAAATAATATTAAATCTCATACTTTCTTTGAAGTTGTATGAATTATGTGTTCTAAAGACCAGATACAAATTAGAAAGTTTCCAAAACTCTGTAATAGTTTCAAAAACAGATTTAAATGTTAATATATTTACTTTTTTAAATTTGGTTCTAACAATATTAATTTTTAACATGTTAAAGTATATGTTATTTTACTTATATAATAACATTTCGCATACCTGCCATTGTAACAGCTGTGTTCTCATTGTCAATTGCATCTGGCAATACGGATTTATTTGCAGCTTTACATACTTTCAAATGTTTATTTATTCGACTTTGGGCTTTATGATCACGAAGCGCTAATAAATTCTAGATAACAAAAAGAATAATAATAAAACATTATAAAATTGTTAACATTATATATAAAGATCCAATATACCTCTCTTTTTTTCTTTTCTTCTAATGCTTTCTGGCGTTCTTCTTCTTCCTTACGAGCTAAAAATTTTTTTATATTGTCCGAAAGTGATTTACTCTGCTTCGTTGGTTTTTTTGGTGGAGAAAATTTTGTTTGGTAACAAGCAATTGACTATAATAAACAGCATATAATTTTATTGAAATAATAAATTTTCAAAGTTAAAGAAAGATTAAAAGGAGAAAATATAATAACCTGCTTATTATTTTCATTTTTCTGGGCCACACTTAGTAAAGTACCAAAATCCATTTTAACGATGAAATGGAAGAATATACTAAATTATAGATATCATAACATTTCTTTCAGGTTCATTATTTGATCATAGCTAACAAAATTTATTGTTCGATTTTTACAAACTGTCAATCGAGTTACTTACACCGCACCTATAAATTACCAAATAAATATTTTCGAACGTTTGTTAGAAAAGTAGATCTTCGAATAAATGTTAAGACCTAAGATGAACTAAATTTGTTTGTAAGCAGAAATGAGTAGAGCAGAGGTGGCGCCACCATGCCCAAAATAGGACATTATAAATATTTACTAATTGTATGTAATTAATTAATTATGGTCCAAACCGGAATAATGTTATACAAAGATGATTTTTGAGAGATAGAGCTTAAATTTAATTCCTGAACAGTTCAAAAATTCGCCTCATAGACTGAAAAATTTGATTTTTTAAATTTCTTCATAAGGAGATTAGTTCCACCGTTTCACTGATAGACGGTTATAGTGTTTCTTAGCCCGCGAGTGAGTCAATTTTTTAAACTTGTTTATAACTAAAAAATCCGGGAGAACATTTGGATAAAGCTATTCTCAATTAATTTCTCACGTCATAAACTTTCATTTGAGCTTTCAAAAGTTAAAAAATTTTGTTTCGAAACCGAAAAATTAGGATTTTTTAATTTTATCGTCGATTGAACACAATTAAATATTACATATATGCACTTCAGACACAAATATTTCAAGATTAAATGATGAAAACAGTATAGTTATTCAGGTTGTTGAAATTGTTTTTCATGCTCTCCAAAATATCGAATAATAAATATATGGTTCTATTTAAAAAAACGGTGATGAAATCTTGAAATCTCGTAAAAAGAATGACTATGAACAAAAATTATTTCCACTGACACATGCAACGTAGTATAACTTTGTCTTGTGAAATTTATTTATTTTTCATACAACAATAAACAAGGCAGATATTTAAGTGATCCCATTTAGCTGATGCATTCTTATATTAATTTTGAATCTAATATGCTAAAAATTTATTTTAATTGTTAGTGAACATAAAATTTTGTAAAAATAAACAATAACAAAATTTGTTTATTTATGACGCAATAACAATAAATTTTTTAGTATTAAATTTTTATCAGAATGTGAAGCACCAATACATGTTTCAAAAAGTTGAGAAATATTAGATAAATTATCGACATTGCTAAATAATGAAAGTATAAGACTATAACGCCATATTAAAGGTTCAATATCAATAGAAAAATTTAGTAATAATAAAAATAGATTTTTAACTTTACTCCAATTTTTTTTAATCGTATGTGACTTTATTTCAGAGAGTATCCTGTATTTTGAGGAACTTGCTGGATGTTGCCTCTTACTTTTCTTGTAATAATGCATAATTTTACATTGAGCGTGAATATTCAATGATTTTCCTATCTTATGGCCATTTGTCTTCTTCTTCTGCGCATCTTTCTTATTTAGCCAAAGTAATTCAATAGCTTGATTCTAAAAATATATTTTTTGACATTAATAATTTAAATTTTTAATACTGAAGATTATCATTACATACCACTTTTATTTTTTTGACCTTCTCCATTTTTTATTTTATTTTTTATAATCCTATAACATATGTTTAATTTTAAATACAATCTAATCTTCTTTCACTTAACAATAATATTTAACTAACTTACCTGATAATAATATATAAAAAAGATCAATAGCATAATTTCATACGATGTACTGATAAGATATACTGCACTGTAATATAAATTCAATTATTTTAATTATTTTAACTTGTTAAACATTTTTATTTTAATATATATATTAGATATTGTACACATATTAAGTAATAGTCTAAATCAATGTACCACCTGATATTATAGATTTCTATCAAATAAGGTTATAAATAGATATTTACATATTTTATGGTATGCATATACATATATATGTATACCACTGTGTATACACAGGTAATACTAGTACTTATTCTCGAGTTTATGTTTCCTTTGGCTTTTCTATAATAAATTTGATGAAATTAAAATTGAAATATCTTTTCACAAAAATTTTCAGTCATAAATACCTTAATATTTTTGTGTAAACAATAGAAAAACGTATTTACCAGTGTGTAAAAAAATATAAGATTCTATTAAAAAAAATTACGCAAATTTAGATCTCGAAGAGCATAGCGCATGACTATGAAAAAGTGTCTCGTATAATAATATGTGTACCTTTAATCTTGTATGAGCGATTCATTTCTTAGGCATGTTTTCGTGTTATTAAAAATAACGGAAATATTTCTTTGTAACAAAATCATTGAGACACGCTATAATATGCATACAATTCAATTAATTATATGAATTTTACAAATATGTGTACTTTAGTAAAGAATTCACGAACACAGGTATATATAAATACATACGAAATTTCTAAAGTAAAATTTGTTATTAGATATCTATTTACAAGAACATAATTGCACATATTTCATTTGCATTCGATAAATACGTAACACTTTAAGAATTATATGAAAATTACATTTTTTTAATTACATAATGAGAGGAATTAATTCAAATATTTTCATACGCTTTAGGAAGGTGACAAGTGCCAGACAATATTCGAAATGTCAATCAAGGTCTTAAAACATGTTTTAAAATGTTTGATTATCAAATTTCATATAATATTTGACTGTATGATAGATTTCATTTTTGCGTTATATTATGATCATAATATACAAAAAGTACCACCTATTAAGAATGATTTATTACTGACAAGTGCATCAGAATTAGCTGAAAGAATCAGGTACTTTATTAGTTTATTTCTTTATATTGAATTACTTAATATCATTTATTTAATTTATGTTGGAGGTCATTTAAATAAAGTGAAATATTATTAAATGTAATAGTGAAACGTTTGAGTATTTACTTTAAATTTATCAAAGACTGAAATATTTCGTAACTTTTATTTATAAAATGACATAAAAAAAGCATGACTACATTCTATTAGTGTATCAATGCACTTATAAAAAAGATCGTGTGATAAGATAACAAAATCTGTTAAAAGATTGATCGATTACTGGAATCATTCTATATAATAATAACAAATAACTTAAATTATTGCTATTATGAGGTATATAATAAATTGGTAATAGATAAATATTAAAAAAAATACTCTTAAGGATGGATATAAAATTGAAGTGTACAAATATTTTTATAGAACAAAGAAGATATCATCTGTAGAAGTTGTAACAGCATTTATAAATCGGGCAAAAGAAGTAAATGGGATAATAAATGCAATAGTTGAAGATAGATATTCTGATGCCTTAGAAGAAGCCAAAGAAGTAGATAAATTTTTACAAACGTTAGAAAATATTGATTCAATAAAAGAGAAGAAACCATTTTTGGGTGTTCCTTTCACAACAAAAGAAAGCAATGAAGCAAAAGGTAGTTTTATTTAATATTCCTATATATTTTATGTCATAATGATATGTATTGAGTTGGTCAAAAAGTTTTTTTGTTTTTTTTAATGAAGCATTATGTCATGTTACAAATGTCAATAATATAAAAATTATTAGAATTAGAAATATCTAACTACAAAAAAATTTATGTTTGTGTACAGTACGTAGTATATATGCTATTTTCCATTAGTTTTTCTTCAAGTAACCAAAACCCACAGTAGCCCACACATATTCCACAACATGATTAAATTATATTAGATTGATTTTCATTCACGATGATAAAATAATGAATTTCTGAAGCTACTAATTTTTTCTGCATTTATTTATTTATTTAATTAGTCTGTATTTATTCACGTTTATTATGGTTATTTAGATATGCTTCATACGATGGGTTTAACAAGTAGATGTACTTTCCGTTCTAAAGAAGATGCAACAGCAATAAGCTTTATGAAAAATGCTGGTGGAATTTTGATTGCAAAAACGAACATTCCTGAATTAAATCTCTGGACTGAATCAAGAAATAATGTATATGGACAAACATGTAACCCATATAATACTACTAGAAATGTTGGTGGAAGTAGTGGTGGAGAAGGAGCAATTACTGCAGCCTGTGGAACTGCATTTTCTGTTGCCAGTGATATTGGTGGTTCTACTCGAATGCCTGCTTTCTTTAATGGAGTGTTTGGATTTCAATCAACTGCAGGTTTTCAAACTTGCAAATATTAATATTATATACCATAATTTTTAATGTAGAAAAACAATCCCACCTATTTGGTTTTGTCTATCCTTCCCTTATTTATAATTTTTATTTTTTGAATAACATAAACAGCTTTAGGGAAACTGCAGAAATGCGTTTTTTCCTCTGATTTTAACGATTTTTGGATGTATTGTAAAACTCAACATTTTGATCTTAAACATTATTCATAAAAATGTCCCGGTACTATTACAATGTATTCTGCCTATAATTATGCGTCTATGGCAGCATATGCGTCAGTATTGGTTGCCAGTTGCTAAGCTTCTGTATATAACCATTTTTAGGTTTAACACCACTGAAAGGTATTGGACTTCGAAAAGAGGATTATCCTAATTCAATGGCAGGAGTGGGACCAATGTGTAAAAAAGCAGAAGATTTAGTACCTATTTTGAAAGTTTTAGTTGGAGAAAAAATCTCATTACTTAAGCTTGATGCAGAAGTAGATATAAAATGTCTTAATATTTTTTACCAAGAAAATTCAGGTGATATAAGAGCAAGTAAAGTAAATTCTGAAATGAGAGCTGCTCTTTTAAAAGTTGTACAACATTTTAAAGAAATTACTGGATCTGCAACAAAAGTAAGTTCTTAAAAATTGTACATTTCTTCATAGATTTGATTATTTCATATTATATATTCATTTAATATATCTTAATTATAATTTTATTTACTTTTTATATTATGGAAATGTTGCATTATTTTTATATTTATTTTGTTGCATACATGCAGTATTTAATATTTAATTGTGAAGTTCTATAATAATGTTACACTACATATAATAAACGATTATTTACTAGCAGATCTTGGATGAAACACTCACTTTCTCTCTTCTCTCATTGTGTCTAAGGTATAGGTCTGTTAGGTGAGCCTTACTGAAGAGTCCATACTATAATAAACGATTATTGTTTGTGTGAATGGTTATAGTAATACAGAAAGGGCAGAAAGATAACTTAGTGACTAAACTTTGAACTGAGCATAATGATTTCCAAAATATTTCAATTGATGGATGTTTTGAAGTGAAGGCAGTAACATGTAGTAGAGTGATAGTTTGGAGGATACCAGTGAATCAAAAATTTAAGTGAATGAAGGCAGTTGAGTTTGTTATTTATTTCCACATATGCATTGAAAATTCTTCAGCTATTATTATTTGATCCCTGGATATTATAAGGTAGCTAAAGTTGCTCAACTTTTTCGGTTTTTATAGAGTTGCAATATAACTATGCAGAGTTATTCTTTCTTGGAACTCTAAGCTAACCAGAATAGTCAGCGATTCTTTCATACCTAGTTACTGGATAACTGATCCAAATGTAGAGAATATGTGAAGGATTTTTCTGCATGAATTCTAGACAATTCCATGTGACTATTTAAACGATTAACTTCCATGAGAATGTTGTTAGAAGATTCTAATTTCAAGAAGGATTATAATAAATCTTAAATACATTTTAAGACTGGAATGTTTGATTTTGAAGTATTTTCCAACGCATTTTAAAAAATATGCATGCTCATTGGTTCTTTTCAAACGCAGTTAATTTCCAATTATGCTTTTAGGGCATTGCGAACATTCTTCTATATGTCCTCAGAATGCCTTTACTTAGAGAGGTTGGGCAATATCTAAATGAGGCTTTTAGTAAAATCACATAATTTCTCTCTAGGTTCGAGTCTTGGAATACACAGTTTTTAATTGACCTCACGGAAATACCTAGTTTATGACACCTTCGGCTATTAAATTTTGAATATTTTATCAACAATTTTAAACATATTGTCACAAACGGACAAATAATATTGACGACAATACATAGATTCTTGTCTCAAAATGCTTTTTTTCTTAAAATATTTAATGAAAATCTTCGCGTATTTTTGTTCTTTCGAACAAAACAACTTTCATTGCTATATTTTTACATTTTCTCTCATTCTACATTGTTTTATTTATATTTAAAAACTTTAAAAATAAATTAGATTACAAGAATTAGATACTTATAATTATAGTTATAGATATTTTTATTTCTAAGAAGTTTTAATTGTAATTTATTTGAATTACAGATAAAAATACCTGGTTCTGAATATAGTTATCGATTATGGCGATTTTGGATGACACAAGAAAATTTTGATTTCAAAATAAATATAACAAACGGAAAGGTACTATAACTTATATGCATTACGTATGTTTATAATTATGTATTGTTATGTATGTATAATTATGTAGATGTAACATCTTTCATTTCGTATAACAAGTGATGGTTGTTAGTTAAGGTATATCTAATCAATGCTCTATCTTACTCGCTTAAGCACTCTTACGTGACTATATTCGTAAATACTTTATTCAAGAAGGTGATAATAGCTCCCCTTGTTTCGATTTATGATTAGTGTATTGTTATTGTTTGAAATGAATAGTGATCAGTATCCAATACTAGTATATATTGCTTTATTCTGATCTTAAATGGCAGTTCTACTTTTTTGATAGTTAGTATCATGTTTATCATTTAATCGATAAATTAATCCAGTAAAGAAAATCTTGTGGACAATGACGAAGAATGTAGTAATTTATATAAATGTAATTTTTTTAGTACCGTGCGAGTGCTCTTACAGAAATTTCCAAATTTTTAACTGGGAGATCAGACTTAACGTTAGCTGCTATTCTGAAACTAATTGATGAAGACATATTTCCTCGAGAAGATGCTGAATGGGCAATGAATGTAACAACAAATATGAAACAATATTTGATGGTAAATTCTTGTTTAATATAATTTTATTATTATTTAATCATAACTTATATAATATAATTATATAATATAAAGTCGTAAATATTTTTTACTCTAATCTTTGCATGCAGCAAGTTTGGCAAATGCACTTGACAGTACATTGTACTACCTGCCTTCTGTGGTATTGTGCTGCAATTATACTTTTATTTTTAGGATAAATTGGAGCATAATGGGATACTAATTTATCCATCTTCACCTTTTCAAACTGGTTATCATTATACAGCTTACTTAAGACCATTTAATTTTGGTTATTGGGGTCTTTTTAATGTTTTAAAATTTCCGGTGTGCCAAGTGCCTCTTGGTGTAGGCAAAAACGGACTACCTATTGGAGTGCAAGTAGGTAAATTATTACTAAGTAATTGGATCAGAATATTAAGCATTTAATAACACATGAAAAAGATTTTAAGAAATAAATTTAAGATGAAAATTAGAAATATCAAAATTATGTTTAGAGCTTCATTGTTTTTTACAAATTTAAACAATTTATTAAAATGTCATAAAGTATAAAACTAGAGCTTGAAAGAGTTTCCTTCAAATTTTATCAAAATTCTCGAAGATCAACTTTAGGATCCTTGGCTTAAAAAGATGAAACCCTGAATTAGCTGATAAATTTTTATTTCTTAATGAAGGTACACCCTATATGTAGATATAGATATGTATAATAGTGTTTACATGTGTATAATTATATTTCAACAAAAGCTTATTTTGCAAAATATTGTAAATTTTTAAATATATATTTTAAGTTTTTTAATGGAGTAATAGATCTAGTAAAGTAGTTACTAATTTATCTAACAAGTTATAATTTCTTTATTGAAGGTCGTAGCAGCTCCCTATAATGATCATTTATGTTTGGCTGCAGCACGAGAATTGGAGAAAGTGTTTGGTGGTTGGGTGCCACCAGCCTAATTTATTACAAACTGATATTAATTCAACTCAACAATGGTTTACAAAAGTAATTGCTATTTAGTAATAACAGTGTGATATTATTATTTACTATACAATATTCTTTCTACATTTGTTGACATATTATAGATAAGATAATAATAAACAATGGATTTAAGGTGCAATATAATTGTGTTGTTATTATTACTTTTAAATCAAATACTAATGCATATTATAATTAAATATTGCAAGGTTATCTTCATTTATATAGTAATGTATTCTTGATACTTTATTTAAAAATAAAGTTAGAGATTTGATATGTCACATACAATAATTTACACTTATATAGTATTTATTATTATAGACCAGATATACATTTAAATACCTGCTATCTTTTTCGATACTGTATTTGTTTATTCATTACGTTTAATACATTTCACTTTATCGTATTTACATACTGTCTATCACCTGGCTTAATTACTTGCAATTGATCATCAACAACAGTTAGCCTATTATAGCATGTCGAATTGTTAGACTAAATTTAATAGTCGTATTTAAGTTAAATATCTATGTATGTATATATTGATTTGTGTAATGATACTTCTATGAATACTTTTTTGTATCTTAAAAAGTCAACATCTTAAATCAGACGTATTTATAAGAAAAGTTATCTTTATATATTAATAGAATCATTTTTTATTTTTCGTGCACTTTATCGAGCAGAACAGTTCTATAACATATGTGAAATAAATCTTACATACAATATACTTACATGCAATGTACTATACTAAGTACATTAAACTACGTATAACTTGGTATAACCAGAATACATAGTTGTGTAGAAGTAACAATCGAATATTTACATATTTCTTATACTCAAAAATTTCATGTTTGGTTCCATTAATTCCATTTTAATAAGAATTAAAGAATATTGATTATAATAAATATTGAAATTGTAAGTACATTACTTGTAAAGTGTCATATGTATTTATCGTTATAAATTTATAAGATGTAAAGAAGTTACAAGAGAATAGCGAATATTAGAATATTGAAAATGTGCTAGTTATAAAATTTTGGAAATGTCAAGAAACGTTGTTAACGTATATAAAGGAAATATAAAAGTGGTTTTATTGTTTTTTTATTAAATTAATATTACGATAAAAACAAGAAGGTTATGTTACCGCACAGTTTTACAAAAATAAAACAGCAATTAAAAACACGTGTGAAAATTGAAGTTTATAAAGTGCATAAATATGATAAGATTTGGAACGATGTTCGATAACCGTGAAATTGGAAAACGAATACGACGCTTACTTGATGGGAATTACTCATATCGTAAGATACTTATATTACTTACTATATGTGGTGGAATACTTCTATATTTTGGTCCATCTTTTGTGCAGTGGCTTTTTTCTTCTACTAGAGAATCAATAAAAGGTAATAAAAGTTTCCTATTCTAAGTCTATAATATTAATATTGTGTAAAATAAATTATACAATTGGAATAGGTTATAATTTTTCCTCCGTCAAAGCAACAGGAATTTAATGGAAGAAGATTGCAAACTATTAAAATGAACTTACAAAATATAAATGCATTTTCATCTTTAATTGAAATTTATATATCAATTACAGAATTTTCTTTGTTTATATTCACTATACCTACTGATCACTGTTTTAATAAATTTTGATATTCGTATTATTAGGTTCTCAATTATATTTATATCAGATATTACATATATTTTATTCTATTTTATTTTATTCTATTCTATCCTACAAACAATACTTCAATAGTACTTTAATAGCATGACAATGTAAATTAATATTGAAGTATAGGAAAAAATGTACTTGTAATATTTACAATATTGAAATATTTTATAAGAAATCAGTGTATTTATTCTCTATACTGATATTCATAAATATTGGCCAATCAGAATCATTTTTAAAGTGATGAGAATGAAAGTATAGAACAAGGAGAAGTCCATTTGTATTTTAATTATGAATTTAATGAATGCTTAGATTTTTATAATATAGTGTTGTCAAACTATTGAGGAATGCACTGAGGTAAAGGGTAAAGATTTTGGTCCTGTCAAGCCTGGTCAAGGAATAAGGGTTAGCCTAGAATTTCCATGATTGTCTAATATTTATGAACTGCTATATTTATTTTCTATAGTGACATATCTCTGTTTTTATAGCAATTGAAGATCACTGTATGAATGAGCGACTAGCTGCCTTTCATTCAGATATTGAAGAATATAATGCAAATATTCTCCACAATCCACCAAAGGAAGGAGAACATCATTATTTGCCATATATCGGCAATGGGGTTTTTGGAATTCCTATTTTACCAGAGGCTTTAATATATATAAAACGAGGAAGAGCACTATCATTGCCAATACAGTGGCAACCCTTAATTTCTCATCCTTTACTTAAAACCAATTTTTATCGAGATGCTACGATTACTCACTTTACGAGCGGGATTGTTTATCGCTACCAGTGTTTTAGAGAAGGATATTACATAGAGTTTCAATACTATGCTCATAGAATATTTGATGCAATATTGGTACAAGATATAAAAATAACTAATCCTCTTTCACTTTCCCAAAATGTACCATTGAAGCCACAGATGTCTACACAGTGGGATAATTACCATATAGAAGTGATCAAGTACTTATTTAACTTTATTCATAATATATTGCCAGTGTAGTGGAATAATGCTACAACTGCGAAAAAGTGATTTTTCATAAAACAAAGAAAATCAATTTATTGACTAAAATTTATAATTGAATAATCATGAAAATGTTTTATAATGTTGGGATTGAAGCAATTGTTAATATTCTCAATTTACTTGTAGATTTGAATTATTATATTGTTCAAATTTACATAATCAATCATTAACAATATCTAATATTTCAATGATCACTACTGATTATTAATATGATTGTTTTCTAATTACCAAGAATGTTTGGAAAATAATGAAATTTTTTGAAAAGATTAGGTATTTGTGAAATTAATAACACATTTAACTTAAAATTTGCAAATGTGCAATTGTGTTGCAGCAATAATATTTCCTTTAATAAATTAAATTGAATGCATTTTAATGTAAAAGATATTAACTAAGATTTAAACTAATGTAAATAATAATAATTGATCTTAAATTTGATGTTAGTTAAATTAGTATGTTGCATTAGTAAAAGAGGCAGATACTTTTGTAAATAACTATAATATAAAGATTGGTACTATAACATGTATATGTTAACATACAATTATTTGTGTTCAGAATTCAGGTAGATGATTTTCTGGATGAATATAATCTAATTTCTGGATTTATTCCATTATCTAACTCAAATAAAATTGTGACAGTATCGATAGTTTATAAAAGACCTCCAAGAATATTACAAATTAAAGCAAGAAGTTCTATAAAATTAAAATTCTTAACAAGTATACAGTATAGTGAGCCTACACTCATGGAAGAACACCACATTCAATATGAATTAACCAAAGAAAAAGCTATAGAGGTATATATAATTTATAAAACATTAAAAATTTATTACATGCTTCAATTTCATATATTTTATTACAGGCAATTAAGAAAGCAATCAGTATTCAGCACCAAAGTTTAAAAGAGGATCATATTAATCTTTGGCAAAGTTATTGGTACACAGGTCTTAGAATAAGCGACTCTAAAGCTGATGGTGCAATAAATGGTCATAAAATAAATTCCACTCTATATTATGTATTGTCTCAAATTTCGAAAGGTATTCATGATATAGAAAAAAATATAGCCATGAATGAAGGCTGTTACCGCGGGCATCACACCTTGTAAGTAATACAGATATTTATAAATATTTTTGTGTAGAATTTTTATTTTATTTTCCTATTTTAGAGATGCTCCACGGTTATGGAAAGACACATCCTCTATTGACGCTATGAACAATGTCGTTGAAGCATGGTTAATAACATTGGAAAAACAAGGATGTCACCATTTAATGATTGGTGATCCTGCAGCAGTGCAACAAGCTATTGTTTTAAGTCTTGGTAGTTTACGTTTTAGTAATCAACATCTTGAATTTAATATTGATCCACAATATCTTAATCGGGATTATTTATTTAGGTATGGTATTAAAATATTTTTCATAAAAAGTATAGTAAATATAGGTTTCATACATAACACGTTTGTTATACAAATTGACATTAAAAAATGGCAAGTATAATGTAAATGATTATAACTAACAGCTTAAATAATTCTTCTACTTTTTGCAGAATAGAATATTTTTTTGAAAAAATTATGGAGACGACTATTAACTTACTTTCTTATGTTTTATGTATGTTTTAGGAGAATAAGTTATGGTAATGTAACACATTTAAATATATCAGTAACGGTTGGAGAAGATAATCGTGCAGTTTTAAAAGTAGCTGTAGACAAGAGTGATAGTGTCTATTTTGGATGTGATGCTGGATGTTTGAATCCACCTGTTTCATTGAGTCAATTGTATGCAAGCATTCCAGTGAAATTGACAAAACCATTAACGGCTATACTGTATGTAACATCTGATTATCAACATATGCAAGATTTGCGAAATGCTTTACATGTACATGCTATAGACGATGGTTGGTATATATATAATACTTTATTATAACATTTATAAATTTTGTTCGATTAAAGTCGTTTAGGAGTATGCTATTTATATCACCGATATTGCTGATGCTGAATCTTGTTTTAACATAGCACATTAATTGAAATCAATATGAAAAATGATATCTATATCTTATATTATCTACAAGCTATATAATTCTATATAGTAAATGTTAAAAAAATGTTATCTTGTGTAAGATGTAGATATAATCTTTTAATCAACCAAAACTCATAAACTCCACAAGAATTAAATATATATATTACACATAATTTTTTTGTAGCTCCAGCACATGATCATCTTGTAATGGCTTTACATAAACATGGACATCAATTAGGAGGCTTACCAACGTTTTTTTGGATCAGTATATGTTTTCTTATAATTGTGTTCCACTTATTTCTTTGTAAACTTGTTATTAATGAATATTATGGTCATCAAGATAAACAAAAAGTGAGGTATAGTAAGCTATGATATATACATTGTATATATTACATATATATGTTCATATATGTCGGGGTAACGTCGGGGATAGGGTTGTGGGTGTTTGATGAATCTTCATTGAAATTAGCCATCGTTAGAGTCTTTCATCTCCGACATATATGTACATAATACATATATGCATATATACAATACATGTATGTATGCGAGTGTTAATATAAAGCTAAACT
Organism: Bombus vosnesenskii; assembly: GCF_011952255.1. Classification (NCBI taxonomy): domain Eukaryota; kingdom Metazoa; phylum Arthropoda; class Insecta; order Hymenoptera; family Apidae; genus Bombus; species Bombus vosnesenskii. The sequence continues at coordinate 548,679 of NW_022882962.1, forward strand.
ATCTTCATATATTGTATGTATAAATTCAACTATAATGTAAAAATTTATGGAGAATTCTACATACAAAGGGGGCCAGAAAAATCTATGCATGCCTCAATAAAAGAAAAAGCTGTATAAAAGGTGTGGGTTGAATCTATACAGGCGTCAAAGAATGAATATAGATCAACTTTGACTTCTATGATTACAATAGAACCCCAAAACACAGTCACTGATAAAATCTATTAAAGTGTATATACATTTTTTTTGACCCCCTCTGTGTGCGTGCGTGCGTGCGTGCGTGTGTGTGTGTGTGTGTGTATAGTAACTATTTTTAATATTATATAATTATATATATTATATTATAAACATAAGTTTCTATTTTAATTAGAAAATTCTGTTATCATTCTTGTTATCCTCATCATTATTATTATGCTAAATTAACAATACATGTGCAGTTTATAGCACAACTGAAGAAAAAATAATTTTTTACGAGAAGATAAATAAGTGATTTGTTACAGAGATCTATTATTTATGACTTTTTTTTACAGAGAATTTGTTTTGAAAATATAACATCAAACAGTTATATAATACAAGTACCTGGTTACTGTGTCACTCTATCATTGATTGTTTCTATCCACATTTATTTACCTAACATTAACTGTTATGTTGTTTAGGTAATATAATAGATTTTTATACATTAATTGATTTTATTATTACAAACTTTAAAAGTGCTCATCTGGTTCTTATACACAGCTCTGATTTACGAATTAAGAAAATATAAACAAAATCAAAGACATTCTCTTTATTTTTAATTTTTTAAATTGTATAATTTGATATTTTATTTATCTTCCACATAAACCTATATGTTGGCAATTATTTCTGCGGGGATCCTCAAATACGTTGTAAGTCTATATCTAGCATGAAGCTCTATCGGCCTTCATGGGCGAGAGGTTGAAATACACTCAACCAGCGCGCTTCAGTCATGCACAATACTCAGCTGCCTGTATGCGGATTTGACAGTAGAATCATCATTAGGACTGAGATAGGGTCACTTTTCAAAGTCCTACTGTCTACCATACACGTTGCAGGAGCAGAGAAGCGGATACGACCCTGTTCATACGCCAACGTCTCCAAGGAAGCCTAAATCTGTTCCCATCATTCCCCAAAGAGGCATTTATGCAGAGGCCTGCACAAAGGCGGACTTTCGATAATGCCAGGGAGGCATTCATCTTGCAGATAGCCAACCCACAATTATCGGATTTGTTCGAATGACAATTCGGGTTCTAAAAAGGATGGTCATCAATGCAGTGAGTCGCGCTAGTGAGCGTCGAAGGACGTCCACATCTCAGTTGAGACAAAAGCAATCAAAAGCGATTAAAAGTGGTTAAAGGTTATTAGAAGCGATCAGAAGAAAATAAACAAGTAAGCGAGTATGTTATCGAGTCCTTCAGAGAGTAACGTGCATGTAGAGCTAAATAATTGGTAAATAAATTTTGAACTTTTTGTTTCTCCAAATTCTCCCTATACCTTAACACAGTCATTGAGTTGAGACGAGTTTGTGACTTGAAAGTAACCGGAATTTTCTTTTTATGATCTTTCAAGGCTCTGTTAATGACTAAAGGCATCAATTTATGCGTTCCAGATGCATTTGCATATAATACAAATTTAAAACTGTCTTTACGGCTCTTATATTCTTTTACGGATATTTCTTTATTTTGGTTTCCGCCAGTATCTTCAAGGGAAGAGTTTTCCATAAAAGAAAGGTGTTATCCACATTGTATATGTTTTCTTTCGTAATATCTTCTCTCTTCATTAATTTTTCAAAGTCCTTAATAAATTTGTTAGCTCCTTCTTCATTGGCAACAACATTCCTTCCATTGGTTCGCATTAGACGTATGTTATGGCGTTTTTTAAACCTCGCTAACCCCCGTAAGCCATCGCTTACTCTAAAACTAGAACATGACCCCATGTTGTCTCTCAATTCGGTAGCCTTTTTAAAAAGCAGGGCGTCCGATAAATGATCTCCAGAAGTCTTCTTCTCCTTAAACCACGTCAGTAAGTATTGATCTAGTTCCTCATATAAAGGTTTTCTTATCCTTTGTCTTCTTTTTTGTATCCTTCTTTTGTCTGCAAATTCTAGAATTTTCGCAGTGTTCCTCTTTATCCTACGAATCGTTGATTTATCTACGTTATATTTTATAACAACACTGTAGTACTTGTTACTTTTATGTCTTCTAAGACTTTTAATTGTTGCTCCATAGATATTGTGATTTGTTTCTTCTTATTTGTCATGTCAAACACTTTAATCAATAATATATACACGAAACTAAACTAAAAACTAAACTAAAAAAGATAATTACACTAAAATCAAATTAATAAAAGTAATTTGTTAACGCTGAATATATTTAATGAATATACAATATTTATTTATAAATACAAAGTTTAAAGATTCTAATAATTTACACAGTTCTTAAAGACCAAAATCTAAAATGTTTTACAAAGCTCTTGTTTAATTCAAAGTTCAAAGTTTTAATTGAGGTTTAATTCGAAGTCTGAAATTTCTATTGTGAAACATCCAGGTAAAGTTGGATAATTGCCCTAAACGGCCTATATAACACCGTAAATGTCCGGTAGATATCCTAATTACTGAGTGGAGTGTTCCCTTTCACATGCCCCGGTGACTACGCAGCTCGTCGGTTGACTATTGTAACTAATCCGAATTCAAATATCGAGGAGATATTACTAACTCAATAAGAAACTTCTTTATTTCCTTATTTATTTTTTTTACTAACGTATTTGTGAAGTTTGACTGATTAAAATAGGATCAGACACGACATGGTTTAAATCACATTAACTCATCTAATAGACGAAAAAGAATAAATTATTATCATTTATTAAATAAGCAAATATGTTCTAAATTATGTCATGTTTTGTCTTAGTTTAATCAGGAAAATCTCACAATTACATTGATAAATTCAATAGAAATGAAAAATGCAAATTTCGTCATTGCATTACTATTGTCTCGTTGATATGTTTCTTTTGATCAAACTGACTCTCTTCCTTTTCCACGCGTGCCATTCTTTCTATGTCAACAACATCTCAACCCATATCGTATACTACACGACCATTCACTTTAGTGGAATGATATTTAACCCTTTTGCTACTACGGGTGACTACATACGACGGTTGTACATACGACGAATATTGTACATCCTTAAGCCTTTTATTAACAATAAAATGATTTAACAAGAGGACAGTGTATATGTTGTCCTCTTTTCACAATGAAGAATTTGTTAACATGAAACGTCATTATCGCATGCAAAAGAAGATTCAATATGTTGCCGATTATAATCGATTGATGGGAACTGTGGAGCGAATCGTGATACCAGTGCCAGATTTGTGATGTTGGCCTATGTGTTACACCATGTTTCGAAAAATACCACACGCAATACCATTATTAAAAGCTATTAGTATCATACAATTATATTATATTATATCATATTATTATATTCTGTAATGTTATTTTTTTCCAAATTGTAATTAAAAGTGAGTATGTTAAGAAGTTATAAATACCCAGTTTTGAGGAAAGTTTTCTTCTTCGAAAAATACCGTCAGAGCAGCTCGTTTTGCAGTGAGGCGTAAACGAGGCCGCTGACGATCTTTCTCGCGTACCAAGCATTGTTTTGGCGTGACGGCTCGTTCAGCGGGAGTGCCGCGCCGCGGCAATCTGCCCGTAGCGAAAGAATTAACGTTCTCTGGTGGCAACCAAACCGCTTTATGGTTTCTTCTATCATCAACATGAACAAATGTATAACTCTACACTTTACCAGCAGTTGCTCTACACTTTGCCATTTTTATCTGATCCTGCGCGTGTGTTCTTACATATTCACTATTTATGTACGACGCGTATTTGAATCGGTACTTAATACATACTTTTACATTATGTATGGCATGACATCGACTTAAATGTGCATATGAATTAAAAATTCCTGAATTATGCAAATGTATCTTATAATAATTTATGTTAAATATGTATGTAAAATTTCACAATATAAAAACAAGTATTATATGCAAATTTTTTGTTAGTGAAGACTATAGAATCAATACGTACATTGGATAAGTGTCTGGCTTAGATCTCAATATTCGGAAATTTATCCTACTTTTACTGTTATATATACATATTATTGTTGTTTTATAAACTGTTATTTGCTTTCTAACTATTAAAAATAAAAAAATTTTTTAACTTTCCTTTAAATTGCATATGTATGCAGCTAGAAACGTTTTAGGAAAAGGCAGTTTTAAAATTGGGTAGGGCAATAATCCAAATCAGATATACATATAATCATTAAATAAATTTTCAAGGAATTCTTTTTGTTTTCTATTTATGCCATGTGCAAGGAAATGCGAAGTCTCGGATGCTTGGAGTCTGACTTTTGTCACGCTCGGTTCTAGTAAGAAAACTTGGATGGTACTTAAGAATGCGGTAAATAAAGTTCTCTTCTATATTGTGACGCGAGCCAGTGGGCTTCAACGATTTTGCGCTTAGGATACTTGAGCATTCTTTGTATGATCGGCTCTCTGTTTTTGAAATATTTTACTGGCATGACTGTCTGTCTAGTCACTTCTTATACCAGTCCTTAATAGTATTATTTGTTTCAGAATTCTTCTTAGTTTGGGCCTCAGGAATCTCTAAAATTTTTGATCCACCACAGGTATTCATCTGTAAAACAAAAGAGAATATTCTTTGTATAATCGTCAGCATAGCTGAACGTCGAAGAGTACATATCTTATGCGTATCTTAGCTTTCTGAATATACAAATCTTAGTATTTTATACAAATTTCAAATTATGTCCTTTTGCGATTTGCTTACACAAAATATTTAAACATATTTTTAAGTAAAAAAGCATGTTGCGTATAAAAAGTAGAGCTGATCTCGATAACTCTTCTACATCTCCACGTATGAAAAAGCTATTAACAACAAATCATGCCTTTCTTAAAACCAAGCAAGTTTAGTCTGATGCATATCCTTCTACCATCAAAACCAAGCGAGTCACACAGATGGCCTGTTTCAAATGCTTCGCCATGTACGTAAATTGATTTTATCTTTCAAAATAATTATTCTGTATAATTATTTAAATCTCAATAAATAGACGTCAAACCTTTGTAAATTAAATTCAGTTATATCATAAATTTATATAATATAATTTATAAAGTTATATTATATTATATTATATTATATTATATTATATTATATTATATTATATTATATTATATTATATTATATTATATTATAAATCTGATCTATAATTAAAACAGACAAAAAATACCAATAATTTAGGTCAAGTTTAAACGTGTCTTTAAACTTGAATCTTTAGGCTGAGATATTCGATTACAGATGAACAGTTCTGTGTACGTGTCCATTAGGAGATTCTGATCTAATCTATTTGCTGTTAAAAGTTATTCTCTTTTATTATGTGAATTAACAACAATATATGTCAATACTACAAGAAATGAAAGAAAAAAGTAGTTTAAAATTGAAGAATTTTTTCTTTTAAAATTGATACTACTAAAAAATAATTGCAGAAATTAATTATGCAGCATAGAGGTTAAGTAAGCCAGATTAGGTTAAATTATATTAGATTGTGTTTCAGTTAGATTTACTTCAATAATGTTGAGTTAGATTAAAATTGTGTGTTCGTGCTATGACTAGGTTATATTAGGTTATGTTTGTATTAAATTCTGATTGTACTAGTTAAGATTAAAAATGCAGAATATCTACTAAAAAAATGAATTAAATCTTCATTTCTTCGAAAATGCTGAAAGATAAACTGTGACAAATAAACATAAATGGTGAGAGAAGAATGGTAAAAGGATTTCATTTACTAAAATTAAACTGTGTTTTGTTTTAATAGCTATTGCTATACATATAAAATACTCAATAGTAATTTTTTAAAAATATTTCCTAACAGACCTGTTTTGTTATATGGACACATTAAATGGTTATCAACTTTTCATGACCTAAATGTTTCAGATTTTTATCTGTGGAGCTGCAGCTTGAATGAAATGACATCTTCAATAAATCAGATATCTTGACAGAATTAAAAAACCTGGCACATGAAATTATTGTACTGTAAAATATTCATCAGGCAGAGAAATATGTTAAAAAGTTTTTACCTCTCTACGTAAAATACAGAAAATTATTTGTCAGATTTAATTTTTTTAATATTAATGTACAAAATCTCTAACACCCAATCCCCTCTTCTTTTTTATAACTAAGCATGCCCTCAAAACTTGTACTACTTGGACTGCTACGCGAATTTTATATACATCGTCCTGAGACAATGATGGGTTTAGATATATTACACTATATATTTAATTTTTACAAAATATTACACTTTATTTACGTACTTTTTTTCTGATAACGTTATGTAAGTTATTCACATTGTTGACAATTTTTTAATTCATGAAATTTATTTTATTTTAACCATTCTACAAATTTAGTAAAACTCGTGAGTTATCGATGGTCACCGTGACAGACAATGTGCTAAAAGAATATCGAGAGACTGCAGTGATGTCGCAACGTACATGCGTGTATGTCGAATTTTGGTGAGTTGCGAAAGGGCACCACCCCGTATGTGGAACAGTGCGGAAATTTGTAGATATAGTTAGGTTGAAGATGCGCATGAGTAGGTAGGGCTAGACAAGAGCTCGACGACGCAAAGGTAGTTTCTATAAATTGAGGAAGGAAGGAAAAAAGGGGTAGGGAATACCGATGGATCAGGTGAATCGTGGTGGTTGAAAGTGGTAGCTCAGCAGTAGACGGTAGACAGCCGGTAATCGAGTAATATTGCAGTCGATTGCAGGAAATCTGAAAGTTATCTCGTTATGGAGTTACGCGAAGTGAATCGCACTTTTGATACTGCGGAAGAAACTACGGAACTTTTATCGCCATCCCATCGCGATAACATCGAAATTGAAAGTTATTTCATCGAATACGCTATTCAAAAAGAAATGATAAATCGCAATCGATGTCCCGCTAGCCGTCGTTTACTTAGTCAAACAGCTCATTTGGCAGATTTTACTTTTACTAATGGCAATAATCAAAAGGTGGTGTATTTTATTTCTTTTTCTTCGTTTGTTGTTCTCTACGTAAAGTATATAACGATTTGATCAATATACCAAATACGAAAAATGCGGCGAATGAATGCATTCAACTGATGACAGACGATACGTTATTGAATGATACATAATCGGAGCGTTCCTTGAATCTTTAAAAAAAGATAGGTTTAGTTTGCTAAATTTTCTTCCCAAATTATTTTACATTCGTTCATGTTGCATTTATTCGACGGATTGTCAACTTAAAGAAAAGAAAACAAGATAACTTATTAAAATCTAAAATTTCTGATATTGTACATACTTATTAGATAGAATATTCTATATAATATGTAATGTAAGAAACTTTGATATTTTCGCGAAATCATATTTATCGTGTGGTCCATATATTTTATCTTGTATTTGGCTAATAATTTCAACTTGTGCGCGAAGATTCGACATAATCGGTATTTAATTTGAAGCACGAAAGGAAGTGGAAGGCGATTCGTAAAAGAGGGTTAAGAAGGAAAACAAGAATACTGTATAATATTTATTCTAAATGAGAATGAAACGAACGAAACTCGGAAGCAAATGACAGAACTTTCAGAGACTGATAATACTTGGTTCTTTCATGTTTTAGGATACGTCGTCCGTCGGTATCAGTATGATTCATACTTCGAACGCGAATTGGCCTCCTTCTAGAAAGAGGGAAGAGGCAAGAGCGTTGGAAAATCTCCGAAAAAGAGTGGAGCAATCGAAATTATATAAAGCAAATCGAATTTCAGATACCTGCGGATCGACTTCTACATCTTCGGTTTTGAATAATGATCAAATTCATCAGCTTGACAATCGACCGAAGCTGTTAAAAAAGGTGAGAGAACGAAATCTTTCAACGATCTAGGTCAAATGCTTAGGATACTAACCCAGAACGAGACGAACAAGCCTATGTGGTTAGTTTATCAGAATGGCACATTTTTACTGCCCCTGCTCTTTTTTTGTCGATACAACACAGATCCTGAGTAACAGGCCGATGAGTATCGCACATGATAGTAACGATTTGGAGACTGACTGGCGAGATAGCGAATTTATAACGGAATGTTTATGCTGGCACAATGTTTATCGACAAAGACACAATGCTCCACCCTTAACCATGTCGCCGCAGGTAGGGATAATGTTCTTTTAATATATAAAAAACAAAGTTTTTTTGCTAACAAAAAGAAACAAAAAATAGAGATAGGTAAAAATAGAAGAAAAGAAACATACACTTGTACATGTATACATAAGACCTACCGTATTACGTACGCATTGCATATGTATACATACATATGTTTGTATTGGATGAATTGATGCTATTAGAGTCTGTCATTAATTTGAAATTCAATATTCTTTTGCAGTTGTGTGAGTATGCACAAACATGGGCCAATCATTTAGCACACACCAACACATTTTACTATAGAAACGATCGAGAAGTTGGACAAAATCTTTATTGTCGACCTGGTGGTGCTGTCCCTACCGATGTAACTGGACAAGATGTTGCATCGTATTGGTATTCAGCGGTGAAACAATATGACTTTTTAAAAGAACCGGATATTCTTCATGCTAATGTAAACGCAGGTATCTTCTTAAGGCAGTATAATGTAACAATGTAAATTATAGATACCATCTTCTCACATAATTAATTGGTTGCTATAAATATCATGTATTACAGGCCATTTTACGCAAGTAATTTGGGCAAGCAGTCGTTATTTCGGGGTTGGAAAAGCACGTAGTAGAAGCGGAAAAATCATCGTAGTAGCCAATTATCAACCTGTTGGTAATATATCCGGACAATTTCAAACTAACGTGTTACCCCCTTTACCCGAAAATGTAAATATCACTTTATCATCTCAACGACAACCATCCATAAAAGTCTTTCGTGACCATTACATTGCATCTGATTCGCCACCACTAGCATCATCCTCTGTACCGCTTTCGGATACAGCATCAACGGACAGTGATCATTCTTCCGTTAGTTCTACGCAATAATATAGACGACCGAATTGCCTTTTCTGCGTTTGCACGCGCGGATGGGATGGACATTAATCAGATTTGATTTCTTTCACCTTTTTCTTGTTATTTCATCTAACTTGACTAAAATTTAAGAAAGAGAAATACATAATACACACGCAATGACAAACCAGAAAGATTGAAATATGCTTACAATACATACATATATATGTACACACGCGCGCACACACGCGCACACGCGTATGTATGTATTGTAAGCATATTTCAATCTTTATGGATATATATGGATCTATATATATATATATATATCCATGGAAAATGTTTGTAAACGTAAATTAGTCAATAATTATATTCGATTATTTATTTTTATTATATTTATTTATTTATTTGTTTGTCTATTCCCGCAAGCAAGAAAAGAAGGTAGAAATAATAAGAAAAAACAGAATAAATTTTCATTTTAAAACTAGCGTGCAAATCTCGTAGAACAGGCATGTGCGGGTACTTTTACATAATTATGTGATTCGCATAAAATTTGATGATCTGAAAGAACTTGATATTTCATAAATAGGAATGGTGAAGAGCAAAAAATCGATATGCTGTGTATTATACTCTTATATATACATATATACATATATGAGCAGTATACAGAATTTGACATTTTTTGTACATTGTACGTACCACAACCGATTTCTTGTCAAGTAAAACATACTGTTTATCATAAATATGTTATAAGTATTATCTATTTGTACTATATTAAAGGAAAAATAATATATTATTCGCTTGCAGCGATTCGTTTTTGGCTTATACAAATTACAATAAGTAAACAGACAAGATATTGAAAACTGTAGATTACGGGTTGGATAGAGTACAAATTAAATACAAGATCCTAAATCCGTGTATAATTATCTACATGCTCATACATACTGCTCATTAAATGTATACGTTCAATTCGAGAATATTTTCTCTTCGTGACAATAGTATATGAATATTGTATATAACATGTTAAAAAGTGAAAATGTTTTAAAAATTTGCAAACTCGTAATACTTGATGAGTGCAGGGTAAAAAAAACTTGTTTGCAACAATTTAATGTGTAAACAATAGTTTCATTTTTCGATAATGTTTAGTTATTTATGTATTTATTTATTTATAACGTGTCCACTTACACACGACATAACTAAAGATAGCAAAAGAATTATTCAATTCTCGTATAACTTTCCATGATTTTTTTTCACTGAATATTTAAATGGGCACTAAAATGAAAATGTACAACTTCATTTAAAATGATTAATTTGTGGACTGTTTTTCTTTTGGGTCAAGTTTGTATATTCTTCGATTATTTCCCTTTTTTAACATGATAACATACGCTTATTTATATAAATGACAACTTTATTCTGTAAATCAGATCTGTTCAACGGCGGAACCTTTGAGGCTGTGTAGTTCTTCATCACTTGTAGTGAAATAGAGGATCTTTGAGAAAAATATTGTTATTAACGATAGATGCCTTATACGTACCAGTGTTCCTCTACACTGAAACACGATCTGGAATTCCATAGCTAATCGGCACACGCGATGAAGAGATCTGATATATGTAAATTCTTCACAATTATATTGTATGCGCGTTGACGAAATTTGTATTTTAAGAATCTATCGTCCGCACTTAAAACATCAACGTTTACCATAAATTCAATGAGTTTCTTAGAGTTAGTTTGGAACTGAAAATTATTGATATATAGGGCTTTTTGTTATAAATATTAGATGATATCTTTTTGTAAAATTAACCCTTCGTTGGAAAACTGAGTCGTTATACCTCCTCCAAATTTTTATTTTTATTGACAAATTTTTCAAATGTTCAGCTTGACAAATACAATTTGTATAGCGTAATATAAACATTGATAAGTAATTATGAAATTTCAAAAAATTTTTTGAAAGAATAGATTGGTTAGGAAATTTAACTTGAATATGAACGATCTAGTTAAACGGCCTTACAGATTGTAAAAAGAGATGTTTATCTACGAAGGGTTAATATATATTCAATATCTAACAATCAGTATACCTAATAGAAGGAGAAACATGCCTAATTGCTTGATCTTTATGTATACATAACATATATATCTTCCGGGTCTCGAAAGTATACTGAATACCTGTTTCATAATTTGCGAACAAACAGATACATCACGGATTTATACGTGAATATATATGCTACGATACACGGAGATTTTATTTGCTCATTGATTTTATCTCTATGCAAACAAAAATTAACAGTAATCGTTAAAACTTTTCCTTTAATTTTCTAGATGTTACGATTTATTTGATATTTTTATTTTTGTTTGAGCGAAAGTAGTTATTATCAAATAAAATCATAGTGCTCAAGAAAATTAAATATACCAACAAGATTACATTTCGTTCTTAGATACGTAGCAAATAATATCGTAAATTTATCAAAAAATGATGCTTTTTTTTAAATTGGATTTACTTCATGGTTTCAATCGTATCAATAGTATAGGTGCATTGATCATTATGTTAATATTGAATGTAATATGATTGTAATTGAAAAAGTCGAGGTGAAAAAGCAATATTATGAATCGAAAATAGCTTTTAATTGCCTATGATCGAGTGACTCAATGAGTATATTGACAACGAGTACCAAGTTGATAAAAATATAAAGAAATGTCATTAGGACGGTCTTATTATTAGCTTCTTTCAATCGACGTACTTCCAACAATACTGCCAGTAGTCAAATTTTGGTAAGCGAATATTCAGCTGTTGATCAAAGATGGTATGAAATCGTTTTAATTTTGTTGAATTTCCATATATGATTACAACGACTTAGAGTTATAAAATCTAAGGAGCAAAAGTCAATGTACTACGTTTGTATTTATCAATGTAAATCCGAATTTTAGAAATCTGGTATTTTAGTAACAAATAACATCAATACACGGTAAACGTTGTCAAAAAACACTTTTGTTGAGTACCAGGAAGCTTTGGTTAGGGGTAGCACGAGAAAACCTTCTACGAACTTATACATCTGCAATGATAGTAATATCGTACAGCTTTAATATTCTGCTATTTTTCGTATTTATAAAGTTTTAATACGACGATATCCTTGTACATTGCCTGTAAAGCGCGAACAATATTTTGTTATGCTTGTTTGTAATTTGTTGTTTATCCTTCTATTTCATAAATATAATCATTACTGTTAAACATAGCGTATGAATAAATGATCGTCTAATTGAAGAAAAGAGATCTAAATTGATCGTTTACTTAAGCTTAAAAAAGGTGCGATAATAATATATTGATTTATGCGCGTGTGTTTGTGCGCCATGTGTATGCAATTCTTTTAATCTTTTGACTGCATTTTAATAATTATAAATATGTTGTTGGTGGAAAAGATATAGCGAAATCAGAGAATTAGCCAGACTTTAAAATGGATTTTGAAATAGAGGGTTGAAATAGAGGACTTGAAATTTAAGATTTTTTCATTTTAGTCTAATAAACATCAGCCTTAGGTGCATCTAGGTCAATCAGTATCTTCGCTTTAATTTATCACTGCAATATTTCTTTTCTATCGGCACTATTGTTATTAATATATTTAGTAATAATAAACTTACTTGAACTTATTTTACTTTCATTTGGTGTAATATGTATGAAATTTTGTAAATAGGAAAAACAAATCTTGTTTAGCATTGTCCATGAACTAAACAAGTAATTAAAAGTAATACATGCTACTTATGTATTATACATACATGATTTGCAAAAATTTAAGCCAATTGTAAGTTAAAATCTGCTTCTTCCCATTAGTATAGATAACTGATTGTATGTATTCATTGTTATTACGTTGAAAAAATATACTTTTTACAAAAACGTGTCATCTATCGCCTTCAAATACTTTGGGACATCATACTTTGCTTCGTCGTGTTTCGTATATCACTATTCCAGTACTTTTGAAATATAAGACAAATTTTAAAATAAGTTTTCTTCCATTCAGAAACAAAGATGATCTTTATATCATATCAATCCTTATGTTTATCTACGACAATATGCTCTGAAACCTTAAAATTAATTTTAATAAATGAAGTTTCATACACATTTTTATTATCGTGTTCGTTTGTCGTTAGTATATGTTGTCGGCATATCTAAAGATGTAATTATGACTGACATAGTTCATAAGGAATACAAGTAAGTCAATGTAATATAAAAAAAAAGATGTATGTGGAAACCTTAAGCCCAATACGCAAATCTCTAAGTTCGTACACATTGCATGATATGAAAAGTATCTAAAAATTTACAAGAAATCTTATTAGAGGAATCAAATGTGTTTATATATGAAATCGAATATTGCTTCTTCTTTATTCCTTTTTCTTTCGACTTGATTTGTTTTCCTGTCTGTTCTTCGTTTTTCTGAACTATTCTAATCTCTTTTTTTTCTTGTTTTTTAGAGTAAATATTATGTACGCGTGCGTATGTGAAAGCTTGAACAGAATTCTACGTAAATGTATCTGCAGTTTAAAAATTGCGCAAGTGTAAGTATATCGTAAAAGAAGAGGAGGAGAAGTAATAGAAAGAAGAAGAAGAAGAAACATTCAGGGTGGACACAGAGGCATAATACGTAAAATAAACGTTTATAGATACATATATAAATATGTAAACGTATATAGTTAAAGTACCACTGTGGAAAAAGAAAAGATAGGTTCGAACAAAGTCGAACAGTTTCAAAAATGGCGACCAAGATTCGTGGTAGCTATTCATGGTCAGCAGTAACGAAACCATTATTAGCAATATCACAAGGATCATTCGATAAAAATGATATCTTGGAATTGGCAAAAAGCATTGTTATACGGTAAGACTCGTAACGTTTTTAAATTAAAACGATTTAGGTACAAGAAATTATTTTGATTATAATCTCCGGAGTGAGAGAGAGAAAGAGAGAGAGAGAGAGTGAGAGAGTGAGAGGGTCGTATGTTTCCAATGACAACCCTGAAAAATATTTTATTTTTTTTAGTTATTAATTTTAATCGTTTATTCATATAGTTTTATTTATCTTTGTTATAATTTTTAGCGAATATGACTTCCTCTGTAAAGGAGAGCTGTATGATACCTTTTATACATCTGTGGCAATTCTTGCAGCAGATTATTTCTGTAGTTGCATCAATACATGTAAGTTTTGAATCTTTGTTTTGTCTTTGTAAGGGACAGTTTTCTAACGAATTGTATATATTTCTTGACTAATTTTTTGTGGTTTTACAGTTTCCAAAAGTCAAATATCTATAGTTTGTCAAGCATGTAGAGTTCTGCTTCTTCGTCTTATGGATAAATTATCTCATCATCAAGTTCAGTTAGGAAATGGGACACCTACTGTCTTAAGTACAAAACAACTACTGCTTCCAATTCTTGCACTTTGTACTGGACAATCTTTACTTTCATCTACTGAAGAAGCAGCCTTGATTGCTATGATAAAAAATTCTGACATACCACATGACATTAAATCACAGTTATCCCCAGAAGCTGAGAAGGATACTTCTCAATCATCTAAAGATTCTGAACGAATACAATGTGATTTATCCGGCAGTATTCTAGAACAATTGACTATGCCATTACAAGGTTCTACAATATCAATGCCTGTTGTTGTTGAAAATTCTAATGAGAGTGCAACGAAAACTACGAATGACAGTGTTGTTAATGATGTTCATTCAGACATAAAGGTATCTTCTATGACTCAGTTTATATGTAACATATACATATATCTATGATTAATGACAAAGGTAATATATTCATTCTAAAAATTTAATTTTTATTTTGCAGACAACATTTGTTACAAGTAACATAAATATTCTTCGAAATATGGATGTAGGAGACACGCTGTTAGATATGTGTTTAAATCTTCCTCACTTGTCATGTTATACTCGCAAATATCAAGCATATTTACATAAAAAAAGTTTCACTTTACCCGTGAATGCCTCTGACGCACATGCTATACGTCATAATTTACATTCTGTGTCGAACGATATTAATATCGTTCACAACGTAATATCTCTGTCTTTCTTAGAACCATTAACTCCAAGTAAATTAGAAAAATTATCGTTACTGACCATGTCTTGTTTATATTGCTCGATTGTATACGCGACTGCATCAAGTATTGTCGGAATAACGAATGCTGTGTCACCGAAGTGTAGTACAAATACCTCTGCTGGAACGCAAACCGCTTCAAGTATTAAAACTGCAGAAGAGGAGTATGATACTCTGGCGATTACCGTTGTTGAAAAAAGCCTCGAAATATTTGGTTTAGTCTCAAACGTAATTAAAAATAGCACACGCGCCGGAGGTCATGTAAGAAATTATTTTCACTCAATGCAAAAATTGGTTTGTTCATGTAACAGTGCAAATAACTTGATTATTTATAATAGATTCTGCAAAATCATCTATTAATCGGAGTATGGTTGTTGGTGGCTGGTTTACAAGCTCAACTTACAGTGAGTGGTTTAAGTGCGACGGATAAGGGAAAAGAGGAAAAGGGTAAATCACCTAGTAAAGTACGTGATGGAACAATTCGCGTCAATCTTATGAAAATGTAAGATATTGAACTTTAATACTTTCTACTACTTTAATGATTGATTAGAATCGAAAAGTAATTGAAAATTCTTGTATTTCAGACAACAAGGTTTTGGAGTACTTTCAGTCGCTTTAGCTTCTCATGCGCTTACATTAATGAGTGCTCTGTTAGAAGATGTTTCGATCGAAGCAATTGCCGATTCTTCTACTCCGCCAGAACCCGCTCCATTGGATATACTTTCCACTGCTACCGCGCTTCAAAGGGCGGTTACTTTTCTACAAGCTGTACCACTTAATCATCTATTATTTTACTTAGCCACTATAAGTTACAGAAGGGTCAGTCTGTAGTAATAACGCACATCAACTTGTTTTTGATTAATACAGTATTTTTATTAACGCCTGCTCAATCAATTTATGTTGTAGGCGTGTACCTTGAAGAGAATACAAAAACATCCATTTGAAGGCGATGCTTTAAGTCAATCTGATTCTACTACTTACTATGAAGATTTACTAAGTTGTTCAGATAATTCTACTGATGAAGGTAAAAGAATATTTATTGTGCAATACACAAAATCGAAATTATATTACTTTTTTTTCGTAATCATAACGAAAATAAATAAAAAAGGAAAAGAAAAACGAATTATACTTTTGGCAATATCTTTATGTATTTAAATACAGAGTTGTTCATTGGATCATATAAAAAGAACCTAAATATTTTTCTATTCTATTATTTCACTACATTATTAAGAGATATAAAACAATAGTCAATAAATTTCATATATATATATATATATATATATATATAGTATAATACAATATATTAAGAGAAAAATTAAAAAATTATATATATAAAGTGTGCATTTGCCATGTGTATATTTCACGTGATACATATTTTAAGTACATAATTTTAAAGTTGTTGTTTTTATAATTTTATCATTTACATAAGCAGATGATTAACGGTGTAAATGCGTCTTCTCGCTATACAGAAAAAACTGTTATGTCGATAGAGGAGGACAGCGAACCTATTTTGGGCTTATGGTTTGAGGAAACAATTGCCCCATCTGATGGATCACCGGCGAATGGTACAAAAGAACCCAACAATGAAACCAACGCTGAACGAACTGTAACTACTATTGTTCCTGATAATCGTGAACCTCATGGAGTAAGTGAATTCATTTTTCATTTTGCAAAAATCAGTAAGAGATATTAGAGTAATTAGTTTCATTCTCAATTACAGTATATATCATTGGCTACTAAAATTTTTCAATTCATGAATCAACATTTGATTGGCAATAGAAGTTCATATGTTCGCGAATATGTGGTAAATGGCTTAGTTGAACAACAGATGGTTATATTAGCAGCAATAATTAGAGATTTAGATCATGAGACTGCTAGGACAGAGACTGGTAGGTATTTATGTATTTGTTTAATAATCATACAGTGTTTACACATTCATATGATTAGTACTGCTACAAAGCATGCATTCCATTTTAGGCACTATATCGGTATTCTACGGTGCCACACTGGGTGCTATGTATTCCGAATTTTCTCAAGCTTTGAGTCTTTACACGCATAATTTACTTGTTCAAAATACGTTGAGCGAAAGTTTACAAAACACCCTTCTCCAGCATTTAGGTGTAAATCCATGGTCTGGGACAGAAAGTACAACTCCATGTACTTGGCCCCTTCAAGTCTATCCGAGAACATTAAGTGTGTTGGCACAGGTGTGGTTTTATTACATATCGGGCGTATGATTTCATGTAATCTTATAACTTTCACTAATTATAGGCATTGTCAATGATAGGTTCTTTTACTAAAACCTCGAGCAGAGAAAGAAGCAGCTTGTATAAGCATATGGCATCGTTTGATTACAACTATAGTAGAAAACGTATGCAATCCACCCTCTACATTTGAGGCAGAAAACGAAGGTAAGAAGGAACGATGCGTGTTTTTATACACGTGTAATATATAAGCAATAATAAGCATATACACAGGTAACATTACTCAAACCCAATCTATATGGTGTTTTGTATTTTGCTTGTTTCTGTTTTGTTTTCTTAATCGAATAGAAATATCTTTCTTTCCTTTTACTGAAACACGTTTTATTAATACAAGGTGAATTAAATCATAAACTTTTTTACATTTTGCCTGGCAGAACATATAACATTTTTTATATCAATATTTGCAGATTTGAACGTGGAACACGCTCAACTAGTTTTGATTTTATTCCACTCTCTTAATTTCATGCAAAAGAAATCGGTACTACTTGTAACCGGTAGCGGTGCTGTGCGTTGTAGCGAAGCTGTTAAAACTCCAATGAAAGATTCTCAGTTACTGCATCTGTCACGATTATTGTTACTACTTGAATACATGATGAAACATCTTTATGATGCTCCACCCGCATTACTTGAACAAGTAAGTAAACTTATTCTGGTGATTTGAATATTATTACTATAAAAAGCATTTAGTATTATTTCCCGTTTTTCATAATTCTCATCTCATTCTTCATTTTCATTTTCATATTATATATTTTCATTTATATCATTATGTTCTTTAACGGGGTTACAAAGAGTACACGTTATTAATATTGCGTTAGATAACGTGAATGCGTAAAATGCGAAAATAATGACGTGTTTGTTATATATGAGCAAAACGCGACAAGATACCAGGGCCACCAAATTGAAAGATACATTTGAGTGGTAGTAAAAATCTTGTACATTTCCATCATGAGCTAAGTATGAGATGTTCATATATGAATTTATTAATAATTTATAAATTGTACGATTAACACATAGGTTCGATGGAATCTATTTTCTGCGACGAGTTTAGTTTGTGATGCAAAAGATGGTAATAAACAAACGGCTCGTATTTTTACGCCATGGACAGTAATTGAAGACAATTATCGTAAAATTGGTAATCAAGATGAATTCTCAATGAAGCCTCGGTTTTACAATCTTTCTACTACAGATTTCAATAATCAGGATACTCCAAAATTGGATGGGGTGGTTGGTATATTATGGTTTATTGATAAATTGCTACAAAACAATTCTTCGTTAAGTTTCTAATTCTATTTATAATATAATTTTTAATTGCATGTATATTGTATGTATGTTTATAGGCTTGTAATTTCATACTGGGTGCACCAGATAAAATGAAATATCCTCTTTTGGTTGATGCATTAATAGATATTTTGAACGTACTGAATCAAGCTGATATGCAAAAGAGGACTAGTAGTGATGGTAAAGATAAATCGCCCACTTTCATAGGATTATGTGCGATTCGTTATTGTTTTTCCATATGTTGGCGGTAAGTAATACACGATATATTTTTTCAAGGGAATGTCATACTCAAACTTACTGACAGTTAACAATTGTTAACAGATTATTGCTAATGTTACCACCATCTACTCTATATATGGATAAACTGGCTCTTGGTGAGGAAATTCCTGCTGGGCCAATGTTATTATATTCTTTAATTTGGGGACCTAGAGCTGCATGCAAAACTTTTACCAGTTGGATGAATGTAATGTTTGATTTTAATCATATTTTATCATAATATCTATAATTTTATTATAATAATCATAAATTAAGATTAAATCGATTAAGTGAAATTGCTATGTTATCGGAATATTTAATTAAATTTATAAAATTGTTATTTCTACTAACAGGATTGTCTAATCAGACAAGGAATGTATGCGCAATATGCGAGAAATCTTTTGAAAACGGTATCATCTACTGTAAACTCCCTCAAATATGATGTTACCGTCGCAAAAAATTGCATTACGGCATTGAAACCAGAAACTAACTATAACAATAAAATAATACCGAAAAATGCGTTACCTAAACTTAGCTCATTGTGTATTTTGGCTGCAGTTATTGGCAAATTACAAATTCTTTTTTACGAAAGTCTATCGAAGAGTCAAAACGAAACTATCGAGAGTTCGAAGTAAGTTAAAGTGATTATATTCTCTGACGATACACCTGTTGAACCTATATTTGTTACACCTTTTTCTTTATTTAATTTCAAGTATTATTGGCCCGTCTTAAACTCAAATTTATTCTTTGTACAGAAACACACAAAGTTCAGAATCCGGAACTACGAATGCAAATAAAATGATGATCAGTATATTACCACATGTTCTCTCATTAACAGAATCGATTCTATACTCGTGTCGATCAAATATATTGCACGAGATGCTCGAATCTTTCGAAGTAGATGGTAAATACGGTCCTCGAGATTATTCTATACTTGACGATATCATTGCAATGGCAAGTGCAAATTGGTCAACTGAAGCGTCCTTGATCTCGTTTTTACCAAATTCTGTAAAATCTGTCATAGATAAATGGAAATCTATCAGTGTTGTCCATATTCCTTGGAACACTTATACGAATGACGTTATACCAGCGGAGAGTTACATTCTGGCTACTGTGTGTCAACATATCAGCTCACTTTCTGAATATCCGACGTTTTCTATTAATCCGTCTTTGAAAAAGTTGTTGCGCAATTTAGTTACATTTATAGTAGAATATGTAACTCCTACAACAGCACCAGAAAACACGGACGTGCATAATCAAGCATTGGATATTCTTATTGCACTATCTATGGATGCTCGCACAGATTATCTTCAAGATATGACTAACAAGGCTTTGACAAAACTGCTAGGCGATAGCGATAGTGAGGCACGACAACTACGAGAACATCTTTTTGTATTGCACCGTACATATAATTTGATAATCGAATATACGAATGACACCCAAGATCCCGTCAATATTACCGTTAATGAAAAAATCATGAAACGATGTATTAAATATTGGGAACAACTATTAGAAAAACCGGTCGGATGCAAAGCATTAGATTTATTCTTTGCACCAAACACCAATCGATCCCTTGTTTCTGTATTGTTATCTATAACGTCTTCACAATCTTCACAACAATTTGCCACCCACGTTTTAAGATTTTTCAACACATTGTTCAAAACAGCTGAGAAAGGTAGTGACGGGTCATTAGAACGTCTTTGCGGATCCGTATCGAATTTAGCTCATGTAGAGCCAGAAAAGTTGCAAATATGGTTGAAACAAATTATTTTAGGAGCAACGAGTATTTCTCCAAATGCATCGTTGACAAACGTACAAACACCAACGATGGTAACTACAAATGCGTTGGTTGCCGTTGCTAATACAACCGAAGATGCCCCGAAATCGGACGAGGTTGCTAATGTACCGAATAATGAACAAGATCGATGGTTAATTTCGCTATCAAACGATTCAGCTAGCAATAACCAATCGACAAGTATCACTGATGATCAACAACAGCAACAACAACAGCTTCAACAGCAACATTCGATGCATGAAAATAGTCGGCTTTTACGAGCGCTTACAAATTATATAGTTAAAGAGAAAAGCAGCGTCGATGAAGGTGTACCTGTTACGATTCTTCGAGCCCTCATACCATTAGCTTATCACATTCTTTCTCCAACGATTGAGGGCAACGGATTCTCCGATTTAATGAACGTTATGTCCACATTAGCCGACGCTGGTTCCGAGAAAGGACACACTTTACTATTTAAAGCCGCAATCGAATGGATTGAACTTTGCAAGGAACAATTGATGAATAAAGATCTTCAAAGTTTGGATAAACCGTTACCATTCGTCGAAGCTGGCTGTTGTATACTGAATTATGTAGCAGATGTAGTAAGTGCGATTTGTCCTCAATTAATGCAATCACAAGATCGAGCAACTAGTCCACCATGGGAAGGTGCTACTCCAGTTAATGATGTGAATGATAGCGATTGGATAGACGATATTCCACACGAAGATGAAGATAGTGCGGCTGACGATTCTGATGACGACAGTCTTTGTAACAAGTTATGTACGTTCACCATTACGCTAAAGGAGTTCATGAATCAACATTGGTATCACTGTCATACCTGCAACATGGTAAACGGAGTTGGAGTCTGCACAGTATGTGCTCGCGTTTGTCATCGCGGACATGATGTTACCTATGCGAAATATGGAAATTTCTTTTGTGACTGCGGTGCAAAAAATGACGGTTTTTGTCAAGCTTTAACTAAACGAAGTCCTCAATCATCGGAACATCAGACCAACACATCTGCTGTCGGTTCTGGAAATATAGCTGCATCGACCAGCATTTCGACCGGCGTTGCTAGTACAAGTTACGGGAATACGCTTGGTACGTCTGTTGAGAATCGAGATCTATTCCTCACAAGCAGTTTACGACGAAGAACTTCGAGCCCTTTATATTTGTCTGACAAACAAGAGAGACAAGGACGCGACAAACAGAGACATGCGTATTTGGCTAAACAATTAGGTAATTATTTTCGCTTGTACTCATTTTTTTTTTCGATCGGAGAATTCTTTTATTTGCTTTGAATTCTCATTAACCTGGTTGATAACTCATTGAACAGAAACATCGAAGGATTGGATACAAGGTTGTCTTTGGAAAAGTGGTTTGGTATCGTCGTTGGTAGATCTGACACGTACTTTACTACCGGCAGTAGATGCATCGTGTAGAAAAAACTCAGCAATTGGTTGTCATGCACGCGCTCAAATGGCACTTAAACAATTACACACGGTGGATAAAAAGTTTGAATATACCGATCAGTTAATGGTATGTGCGTTCGTTTTCTGGCAATGGCAAAGGATTCATTGTCTATAACGGTGGAATTAACAAAATTACATTATTGTGTGATGTTAATTTCAGCTTCCCACATTGGGATCCCAAGAAGGAGCATTTGAAAATGTTCGAATGAATTACTCGGGAGAACAAGGACAAACTATTAGACAATTGTTATCTGCACATATGATACGTCGCGTTGCAATGTGTTGTCTATCGTCCCCACATGGTAAAAGACAACATTTGGGTGAGTGATTTTGTATCCGTATCTTCGCATTTTATTTCGATCTTTCATGTATCGCTTGATGATGTATGTATTGATTCATTTATTTTACTATAATTCGTGTATAACATACATATTCTTTTTTTTTTATAGCGGTCTCACACGAGAAAGGAAAAATAACAGTGTTACAATTGGGCGCATTGTTGAAACAACCTGATTCGTCGAAGAGAAAATTAACATTAACGAGACTTGCTTCTGCTCCGGTACCCTTTACCGTATTATCTGTAACTGGAAACCAATGGAATGAAGATTTCTTAGCAGTCTGTGGTTTTAAAGATTGTCACGTATTAACTTTTAATACTTCTGGAACCGTGTCAGATCATTTAGTTCTGTATCCTCAATTGGAAACTGGCAATTTTATTATAAAAGCAATTTGGCTGCCTGGATCTCAAACTCAACTTGCTCTGGTCACCGTAGACTTCGTAAAGATTTATGATCTTGGAAAAGACGCTCTTTGTCCTCAATATTATTTTTTAGTGCCTACTGGAAAGATAAGAGATTGTACATTTATGCATGCAGAGGATGGTATATTTTATTTGTTGATAATATCTTCGGCCGGTTATATTTATGGTCAAGCGATGGATGAGGTAAGCTCAGCAAAGTACGGACCTTTCTATGTAACGAATACTCTCGACGTGTATCATCCAGAAATAAGAGATAATGGCCAAGTTGGCGGTGGAGGTGTGTCGATTTATTATTCGCATGCTTTACAATTACTCTTCTTCAGTTACGCATGTGGTAAAAGTTTCATAGCACCTCTTAAATACATGGAAACTGATGTAACAACTGTTTTTCAAATTAATCTTACTGGTAACAAAAGTTCGAATGGGAACAAATCAAACAACAATCAACCACAACCATTATGTCAATGGAGTGAAGTACCCAATCATCCTGGATTGATCTGCTCAATTTTAGAAACGAGTAATAATCCTGTAATATTAATGATTAAACCTGATACAATAATGATTCAAGAAATTAAAGCTATTCCTGCTAAGGCTAAAATAATGGACATGGTTGTCATAAGACATCCGAGTTCAAACGCAGAGCATCGCACGACTTTAATTCTATTATGTGAAGACGGAAGTTTGAGAATTTATATGGCTGGAATGGAACAAACTGGCTATTGGATGTCTCCTACTGTTCAACCAGTAGGTACGATGGCCACGGTTAAGCCGGCTCGAAAAAAGAAAACCATCAAAACGGGAAAACCAACAGGATCCGTCACTTTTCCTATTGACTTTTTCGAACATTGTCAAGTGATGAATGATGTGGAATTCGGTGGTAATGACTTGTTACAAATTTACAACGTTGCCCAAATTAAACATAGGCTCAATACAACTGGAATGTATGTTGTTTCTACAAAAGCAATGGGATTCATTGTTGAAGTTACTAACAATGACGCTGTTTTGGTTATGACGGGAATTCGAGTATTACTCGGAAATCAAGACGTTCAAAGAGCACCAGTTTACATTGAGGTAAATCTAATTCGATCTTCAACTTTACTCAATGCTTCATTTGTATATATATATGTCGGAGATGAAAAAACACCGGAGTCTGTAATTGAACAATTGTAGTTATTCAATCCGATTGTATTTGTTCGAGATTCGTGATAACGAGCTTAGGCTCGAGGCGACAGTCAGTCGCCGAACGTAGCCGCGGTCACGGGATGAACGCTTTGTCTAACAAAGGTATGGAGTAATTCTATAGCTCTCCTTAAAAGAAATATTCGTTGCGACACGAGACAGTAAACATTCCAACGGTTTCTTTCCCATGGCTCGCCACACGCAGACCCTATTCTTCGAGTAAGATGATTGCCAGATGTCGATGCGTCTCCGCAGTACATGTTCGGCTAGCTCAAGGGCCCGTTATAAATCTTAAGATTTAGTCAACTAAAGTCCTTCAAACAGACAAACAGTCTTTGTCCCAACTACGGGAAAATAGGGGAGACCTATTTTTCAACGAGCGGCGTCTCCCACTAGCAACTTTCCCTCGAGGGCGGCTAGCATCTTTTTCTAACCACCGATATGGAGATTGACCAATTAGCAGCAACGCCAATTTCCCTTACTTTCTGAACGAAGGCTTTTCTCGACGAATCCGATGGTCTCGTGTCCTTAGACACACCCCATTATAGTTTTCCTCTGTGGGATCATCGGGACGGGAAAGGCATTCTCGCTCGCGATCTCACTGATGAAAGGAGTAACCCTTTACGACCAGTAAATATTACGCATCCGATTTAGATTTTGTGAGTGCGTTCATCTATCATCCCGTCGACCGCGGATTCGTTATTGAACCTAGGATCATTGTCATTAGTTTCTCGAGTACCTAACTACCACGGTTACTTGTCCGGTTCTATAATAATTGTATTTGCACTAGTCAATGTCTTCTCTATTGCATAACGACAACGTGTAACCCAAACAAAGATTCGTTTCACGCTCCTAACCCTAATTCTAATGTAAACCCGACATATATAAAATACTCTGTTTACAGGTGTTTGGTAGAAGTATTCGTACAACTTTAAGTAGAAGCCGTTGGTTTGACATACCTTTAACTCGAGAGGAAAGTCTTCAGGCTGATAAAAAATTAACTATTACATTTGGACCGTCTCAAGATCCTGAAGGTGTCATTATGGTGGATTGTATTAAGATGTATGTAAAAACCTGTAACGACAAAGTATTGTTATGATAAATTAATTTTCATTCATCACTTGTTTCTTGTGTTCTCTTTTTTTCGACTTTATTAATGTTTTTACATTTAGATACGGTAAGACGAAAGACGCATTTGGCTGGCCTGAAGAAATAGAAGATGTTCCGACAGGTCAATCAACGTCTGCACCAGTCACCACGATAAATAGCGAGACAGATAGTGCCTTATCTGCACCTACATCTTTGTCCTCCGTTGATAGGTATTTATACAATAATAATTAAAAATATATACATATATATACAATTTCTATTTTAATGTACATACATCTGTTAATTATGTACAATGAAATCTTTTATCGTTGCATAATGCTTTAGCACAGCAAAGGACAATTCCCTTGATATTGATAGGTAAGGAAAACTTGAAGTAATTAATCATTTATGGATTAATTAAAGTAAGAAAAACTTTCGAATTAGATATATATATATATATATAAAATTTCATATAAAATACACTATATACTATATAGAATATTACAGAAAACTTCCTATGAAGAATGATATTATTTGAAGTATATTAATTTTAGGATGATCGCGGGTATGTTAGAAGTTTTGGAATTATCTTTCAATGTACCCTCTAATGACGAGAACAAGTTACCACTGAAAGCAACAACTATCGAGGTAGCATCGCAACTGCTCATATTACCAACTCCCCCACCTGTACAAATGCATACAACCGCGCTTTTAGCCGCTTTACATTCATCCAAACAAGCATATCATCTTCACAAGGTGAGTTTCACTAAATATAAATATGTCTTTTATTATTATTATTATTATTGCTGTCATTGTGGTTGTTACTATTATTTAGGATCATGTATTGCTATCACATGTATTGGAATCGTTGAAATCTATGAGAGAACTTGAGGACACTCGTGACATAGATGCAGAAAACTTTTATAGACTGGTACTTATAGTTCGGAGTATATCCATATCACGACCACAAAATCTTGCCAAGTTTACCGACCAATACACGAACAAACCAATAGATGAAACCAATGGTAAAATTATTATCACTGATTAAGAGAAAGCTACTTAGTCCATTTGTGCAATAATTAATAAATGTTACATTTTGCTTCTGGATTTAGTACCAATTTTTGAAAACGATCGACAAAGTATTAGCCAGTCTCGTAAAAGCGCGGATGAAAGTCAACAACATTTAGTAGTACAACTTATGGAAATGCTGTGGTCTTTGCATATGGCTTATCCAAAAAATATGGCCCTTGCACCGGTTGTAGTCCCAGGATTAACTCATGCCGAAGGAACGATTCATGCGATTGTCGAAATAATACACGCATTTACGACATGTGATGTGGAAAAGAATATTCCCTTAGCTGCTAAATTATATTTACAATTATTACTATCATCTGATACGACCATCAGTTTCACTGTTAAACAGGCAATAATCCGCGTACTTCGACCAAGGTACAAAAGAAGAAGAGTTTATATACCAAGTCCCCCAAATTGTAGCACACCAGGTAAAGGAAATAGCGACATGTCATATGTGTAAATATAAATAGTTTTGATCATTATTCTAATTAAGTTTATTCTAATTAAGGAACGGCTGCAGATACAGAAGAAAAGCCAACAACATCATCTGTGCCATCTCATCGAGAATTGCCAACAACCACACCAACAGCGTCGACAACAGATCGAGAAACAGAACAACATTTAGATATAGAATCAATAGGGTCGTCAGCGGTTGATCCCTTAGCAGTTATGTTAGTAGCAGATAATAATCAAGATTCATCTACTCCTACAACTAGTGCGGTATCCACTACTACAAGTAGAAACTCAGCTGGTGGCACTAGTGGTGCTGGTACCAGTAGCAGTAGTAGTAGTGGACCGATAGCAAGGGGGGCGGTAAATCCTTTGGAAACGTTGCTCGGTTCGGGAAGTTTCCCACAGATATTAGACGTACCACCAGATACCGACGACGAAACCATGGTGGAATTGGCAATCGCACTTAGTTTACAAGATCATGAAAGTGGAAATGCTGATTTGCAAGTATTACAACAAGGATTCCAACAAAGTCTTTCGAACTTACAAGGATTGGAAAACCTTCAAAATTTAAATGGACCAGCATTGGAAAGTTTACAAGTATTAGCAGCGCAAGGTTTGGTTCAAGTTCAAAATACAAATTCGGTAAGAATTGAAATTTCAAGTGAATATGTTTAAGAGAAAAAGGAAAAAGAATTTCAGTGGAATTTCAGTCAAATCTAATTTTTTACCAGTGAACTTTCTTCCCTTCCCAGGGTCAAGAAGGTGGAGGTCACTACTCTGACACGACTGCTTCTGCTGGAGGCTCAGATGACGAGGGATCAACTGCAGCTACAGATGGCAGTACGCTGCGTACATCTCCGGCAGAACAAGTGAGTTACTGTACGGTTTTCTCAACCATCGACAGCAAGTTGAGACTGTGTTTGTCGTGTTTACTTTCAATGCTGTTTACTCTCGTAGCTGTTTGTTTATTGGTAATGAGCAATACAAAGAAGAAGAGAAACAGTGAGAGAGGGCGGAGGGAGGGAGATTATTTTATCGTAGATGGTAGTGTAATGTTTGGGATATATTTTATGTTAGGGTGGTAGTGGTGGTAGCAAGGGTAGCGAGAGCGGTGGAAGCGAGAGCGGAGGAAGTGCTGTAGACAGCATGACGGGGGAGCATAATGTATCGGGAAGGAGCTCCGCGTACGGAGACAATGGTCCCGATTCTATACCTCCGATTGGAGGAATTGGAGTCAACCAAGCACCACGTTCCGAAACTAATTCCGTGGGTGTCCCCGCGGCTTTCACCGTAAGTGCTTCCGTCACTGCGTTCGTCGTTGGCGTTACTGTTTTTCATCGTTACTCTGTATTCAGTATATTATGACTATGATTATGTGGTGAACAACAAATACTTGTTTCTGATCTTTTCCCAAGTGTCGCCTGCGTTTCATTCATCTTGTTCGTCCATTCGCCCCTCCCCAATATACATTCGTCCGTTCGTTGTTCGTGCAACTTTTTTTTTAACGGTAGACTCTCGATATGACAGACGCGTTTGTATTTAAAGTTGGTTCACTTTCAGTTTCAATTCCAGTTCCAGTCTCAGTGTTAGTTTCAATTTCGATATTAGTTTTAGTTTCAGTTTTAGTATTCAGTTCTCCAACACACACCTTCGTACTCGCGCATCGCGTCTCGAAACACCCTTTACAGGTTGTATTTTTCAATTACTGTTATATCTACATTAAGATATGGTATGTTCAAAACGAAAGTCTACCGTAGGTAATTCGCATTCTCCCTCTTTTCTTCTTTCCTCTCATTATATTGATGCTCTTTACTGCTCTGTAACAGAAATGAGCTATGGATGAATTGCCGTTATACAATAGAATTACTTTTTTTGACAGGTCACTGAGCAAGAAGAAGGTACAGAACAAGAACACGCCACGGAACAAGAAAATGACACAAGCTGCGAAACTACTGCAAAACTGCATACAATACGATTATTATTGCTCGATAAGCTTATGCGGTTCGTCCCAAATTTAACGAACGTATCCGGTGTTTTGACTGTTCCATTTATGCAGGTTTGCTTATTTTTCTGCATATTTTGACCAAATCCTTTGATATGTATAATTTCTTTATTAAACTTAATGCAAGATATTCTTTAGGTTTTATTAATGTTAACTGCCGATTTAGACGGGCAAGAAGAGAAAGATAAAACTTGTGTTGAAAGACTACTTCGAATATTGGTAACAGAATTAGAAATGGATAAACCAGATACAAATAATATATGGCAGCGTACTAACAAGCGAGAAGTTCATTTGGTTATTATGCGGTTACTAAGTGAGTGATTTAATGATGAAAGCACATTGATCTGTTTATCTTTAATCATAACATAAATTAAAAATTTGTTTATCTATTACAGGCGTTTTAATGTCTCGCTCGAAACATACTGCTAAAACACAAGCGGAAAGTTCAAATTTTATTTCTCAAATGGCAGCCTCGATACTCAGCAAAGCTGGAGTAATTGATTATTGTTCGACATTACTAAAAGCATTATTAGAATATTGGAAAACGTATGATATCAATAAACATCTATATGGAAATATATGACATAATGAACACATCCAGCATGTACTGATCTATATGCGTCTTTTCCTTCTTCTATAGAACGTCAACCGAAGAAAACGATACTATACTTGGTGGTCAATTGCTTAAAGAACATCTTACAACCTCACTACCTGACATGTCACCGCTCTTTTTGCGACAACATGTTAAGGGACATGCTGGTGATATATTTGAACCTTATCCGCAATTATTAACGGAAATGGTGTTACGATTACCCTATCAAGTATACAAATATGCTGAAAGCAATTCAACACAGTCAGCTTTTGAACAACCTTGGTATTTTTATCTCTGCGAGTATATGATGTCTTATCAAGCACCACTCGTTAGAAGACAAGTACGCAAATTACTACTCTTTATTTGTGGTAATAAAGAAAAGTACAGACAATTACGTGACTTGCATGCTCTAATCTCGCATATTCAGGTAAGTTGACTTTGCTGTTGAGATTTTTATTATATTATATGTGTGAGTTACTCATGCAGTACTACATTGCACTTATCACACCTTTTAGTCAGTCCAACAATGCTGCACTGCTGGTGGATTCGATCCTCTTCAATCGCGTCCACATTCCATCAATTTACCATATGACTCATTAGTAGATTTAATCGAACACCTGAAATGCTGTGTTGAAATTGCCACAAGTCGCACAGGAAATTGGCAGCGATTCTGTTTAAAACAGAATACAGTACTCTCTTATTTGCTTACTGTATCAACGTTGTTGGATGAAGGCGTTAGTCCCACAGTATTGCAACTTTTGCAGTGTGCTATATGTTCAAGCAATAAATCGAAAGAAACGAAAGATACTAAAACGAAAGTAAGCGATGATATCATGTCTAGTCTCATTTTTTAAAAAAGAATTATTATAGAAAAGGAAATAGGTTATTCTTTTGCTTTGCTAGGAACCGAAATCTGGGACTGCAGTAACTTCAAAAGAAAGGCGAGAACGAGAAAAGTCAGAAGATTCGGATACGGAAGCTAAATTCGAGGAAGCTCAATGCTTGGCATTAGTCGAACAAATTCAGAAGCAAGTTTCTCCAAACCTGTTGACGAAATTTATTCAAACATTTTTACTCGAAACGAACAATACAAATGTTCGTTGGCAAGCACATTCTTTGATACTGGCTATTTATAAGTAAGCAAATTTAAATTTTTTATGTAACCTTCACATTCTTTGATTTTCTTTTCTTTCCTATTTGTTCTTTCTTTTTTCTTCCATTTTTTCTTCTTTGTTTTTCTAAATCTAATTGTATTTCAATTGTACACTACGCAGAAATTCTGGTCCAGCAGATCAAGAAGTTCTACTAGACTTACTGTGGCGTTTATGGCCTTTGTTGCCAGCTTATGGTCGGAAAGCGGCACAATTCGTCGATTTGCTTGGTTACTTTTCCCTAAAAACTCAGCATGCAAGTAAAAAGATGCACACGTATATGGAGCAGGCAGTTGCAGTGCTACGCGCACAGAATCAGTTACTCGCACGTCACCCGAATGCGAATCTGTATGCGAATCTTGCTCAATTTGTCGAATTGGATGGATATTATTTGGAAAGTGAGCCTTGTTTGGTATGCAATAATCCCGAGGTATCAATGTCAACAATCAAGCTTTCCTCGATTAAAGTTGACTCGAAATTCACCACAACCACACAGATTGTAAAACTAGTCGGTAGTTATACGATAAGTCGCATAACTCTTCGCATAGGCGACCTGAAGAGAACAAAAATGGTGCGTACGATTAACATATATTATAACAATAGATCGGTTCAAGCGGTAGTCGAGCTGAAAAATAAACCCGCCATGTGGCATAAAGCTAAAAAGATAACGCTGGCTCAAGGACAAACAGAAATCAAAATGGAATTCCCGTTACCGATTGTTGCCTGCAATTTGATGATCGAATATGCAGATTTTTACGAGGATATACAGGCTTCTTCGGAGACCTTACAGTGTCCACGATGTTCCGCAAACGTGCCTGCGAATCCCGGTGTTTGCGGTAATTGCGGAGAAAATGTATTCCAATGTCACAAGTGCAGAGCTATCAACTATGATGAGAAGGACCCGTTTTTATGCCATGCTTGTGGTTTCTGTAAATACGCCAAGTTCGATTATACGCTTACTGGAAGGCCCTGTTGTGCAGTTGATCCTATCGAAAGCGATGATGATCGAAAAAAAACGGTAGCGACGATTAACACTTTGCTTGAAAAGGCTGACAGAGTGTACAAAACTCTGATTTCAAACAAGCCAACGTTAGAAATGTTATTGATTAAAATATCAGAGCATCGATTGGACCGTGGTTTAGTGGAAGAAGGTGCAGCAGCGGCAGCGGCGGCAGCCGCTATCCAAGTATCAAGTGGCGGTACTCAAGTAAACAGAGCCATACAATTGCTTGCTCAAAGATACTGTGGCGAATGTAAAACTTCTTTCGAAGAATTGAGTAAAATTATACAAAGAGTTTTGGCTTGCCGACGAGAACTTGTAGCATATGATCGTCAACAGCGAGACCAAATTATTGCTGGTTGCTCGTCAAGTAATGATACAACATCGACGACGACGAGTAGTAATGCAGGCAAAGAAGAATCTTTGGCAACAATGACAACAACGACAGCAACGACAGCAACGACAGCGACGACGATGATGACCGTTCCCCAATCGGCAACAATAACGGCATCAACGATACCACATCAACAGTTGCCTGCTGTCGGATGCGTGAATCCGCAAACAGTAGGTCGTTGTTATGGATGTGCGACCGCAGCTACGGAACATTGTCTGACTCTGTTACGTGCTCTTGCTACTAATCAGGTAGCTAAAGAGGTTCTATGTAAACAAGGATTAATACAGGAGCTGGTCGAGCATAATTTACGCAAAGGTACCGTGCAAATGCAGGAAGAAGTTCGACAATTGTTGTGTCTAGTTACCAGAGACAATGCGCAATCTACTAAAGAACTTTGCTCTTTGTTGACTGGTCGAATCACTCTGACGCTTCGTGGTCGCGTTATTACATCGGATTTATCGTTGGCTGTACGTCACGAAATGGCGCTACTAGCAGCTTTGATTCAGAAAGAGGACACCTGTTGGGAACAGAAACTGCGTTGCGTGATGCAGTTATTCTTGATGGCGTGTAAAGAATCGAAAAGTCCAGTCGTGATGGAAAGCATTATTTTGCCGTGTTTAAAGATATTGCAAGGATTGGTAAAACCAGAGCAACCAGTAGTCTCAAAGAAAGCTAAAGACAGGGGTGTGGAGTCGTTAGCAACCATTCAACCAACTGAGGGTATTACCATCGACGTAAACAAATGGTTGGATGGTGACCCAAAGCACTCATATTCCGAATGGATTCGTCGTATGCCTGCCGCGAGGAAAATGGAACAACAATCTTCAAGCAAACCATTGAAGAAGGAAGAGATTCGAGCGCTCTATTTAATGGAGAAATACGGACATAGATGGCATAATCGGTACTTAAGAGGTGCGCAAGGTATCCAACCGCTAAAATTGGCTGATGGAGCCTGGTTAAAGGAGGTCTTGTTTAATCCAAGTTCGCGACTGGCGCGACAAGTTGCTTGTAATATGATAGAAAGCCTCTGTCAGGGAACGGAACGAAAGAAAGAAGTGCTCGTATTGCTTACATGTTATTTAGAGGAATTACGTACGGCCGGTGAGAGTAGTACAGAATTTCTGACATTGTACCAAAGTTTAATTAGACAACCACCATGGAAGCAGTTCTTAGCAGTACGAGGAGTTATGACTTTACTCGCGGATTTATTAACAAGGGAAATCGAGGAGCTCCATCGACTGGAAGAGACGACGTTGACCAGTGATTTAGCACAAGGTTATTCATTGAAAATGCTTACCGAACTGATGGCAACATTCCTCGAACAAGAGAATATTAAACAACAATATAAAAGCCGTTTGGTAGGTGCTGTGCTCAATGGTTATCTTTCCCTAAGAAGATTGGTCGTTCAGCGAACAAGATTAATCGACGACACACAGAAAAAGTTATTGGAGCTCCTTGAAGAGATGACCACTGGAACCGAAGAAGAGACAAAAGCTTTCATGGCAATCTGCGTAGAAACGGTGCAAAAATATAGCGTCGAGGATGTGCGTACACCGGTATTCATCTTTGAAAGGCTTTGTTCCATCATTTACCCAGAGGAAAATGATGTCGGAGAATTTTATCTGACACTAGAGAAAGATTCGCAGCAAGAAGATTTTCTTCAAGGTAGAATGTTAGGAAATCCTTATAGCAGTTTAGAACCTGGCTTAGGACCACTTATGCGGGACGTGAAGAATAAAATTTGTCTAGATTGCGAATTGATCGCTCTCTTGGAGGATGATAATGGAATGGAGCTTTTAGTTAACAATAAAATAATCAGTCTTGATTTGCCTGTAAAGGAGGTCTACAAGAAGATCTGGGTACCAGAAGGCGGAGAATGCGATGCTATGCGCGTGGTATACCGAATGCGAGGATTGCTTGGAGACGCGACTGAAGAGTTTGTTGAAAGTTTAAATGCAAACAGCGAACAAGAGGTAAACAACGAAGAAGTCTATAAAATGGCGAACGTTTTAGCGGATTGCGGTGGTCTTCAAGTAATGGTAAACCGATTAGCGGCAATACAAAATGTAAATCGAGCTCGACCATTACTTCAGGTCCTTCTTAAACTGTTCCGACTCTCAGTCAAGGTGAAAAAAAATCAAGAAGTTTTAAGTAAATTGGGAGCGGTGATGGTGTTTTTGGACGTTCTACAACGTTGTCTTGCAACCGAATCGGAGAACTGGCAGGCAAAAATTACCGAACAGCTGTTGGAAATCATAGAAACGATCTTAACGCATGCATCATTATCTACGCTCGAAGCTTTTTCACGGACATCCAGTGGCCCGGAGCACATAAAAGCGCTTCTTTCTTGCGCTCAATCGACCGCGGTCAGGCAAAGCAATGTATTACCACAACTCGCACGTGTATTAGCCGCTTTGACATATGGAAATCGCGAGAAAATGGCTCTCCTCTGCGATTATTTCAAACCCGTGTTAGACTTTTACGAATTTGATCACGAACATACACCAGAGGATGAACAAAAGCTCGAGCTATTTTGCATTCTAACTCAAGCTATCGAACGAAACGCAATTGGGAACACTCTAAAAGATTACATCATAAGCATGGGGATTGTAAAAGATGCTTTCGAATATATAACCGTGCGGGCTCCTTGCCTTAAACCTACACTATTACGAACGGACAGCGATGAATTAAAGGATTATATATCAAAACCGGCACTCAAATATATCTTACGATTCTTAACTGGCCTAGCAACCGATCATGAACCAACACAGTTGGCAGTGTCACAGTTTACTATTAGTATAATACACAGATTGGAACAAGTATCTTCAGATGAACATGTCGGATCTCTAGCAGAGAATTTATTGGAAGCGTTATGCACGAACAAACGCGTTGCCGAATTAATCGAAAAGGCCCGGCAGCATACGCGTAGCGAGAAGAAACGTCTGGCAATGGCGATGAGAGAAAGACAGTTGGGTGCGTTAGGTATGCAAACTAACGACAAAGGTCAAGTGGTGGCTAGCGGAGCAATCCTTCAACAAATGGAAGACTTAGGTGATGAAACGGGATTGGTCTGCGTAATCTGTCGTGAAGGATACAAATTCAAGCCAAATATGGTAAGGATGAAATTTCGTTGAGAGACTAAGAGATCTCGAAAGAGCTACGTTTCTCTCTTATTAGCATGTATCAACTAAGGATTAATTAAGTTTTTGTAATTAGTTTCGAGTTTCCTATTGATACTTACATACACTCATAGCTATTCGTTGTTATTTACTTAATTGGTTTTCAGGTTTTGGCTATTTATACCTTCTCGAAACGTTGCAACGTTGAGGAATTTGAAACGAAACAAAGGAAGACAGTAGGATATACTACCGTTACACATTTCAATGTTGTCCATGTAGACTGTCATATGTCTGCGGTAAGACTGGCACGCGGCAGGGATGAGTGGGAGAGTGCAGCGTTGCAGAATGCGAATACTAAGTGCAATGGACTTTTACCACTATGGGGTCCTCAAGTATTGGAATCTGCTTTTGCTAGTTGTTTAGCAAGACATAATACTTACCTGCAAGAGTGTACCAGCCATCGCGATATATCTTATCCATCCACTGTCCATGATTTAAAATTGCTACTGTTGCGATTCGCTCAAGAGAAGAGTTTTCATGAAGATAGTGGCGGAGGCGGTCCACAATCGAACATGCACTTGATCCCTTATTTAATTCACACAGCACTTTACGTAATCAACACGTACGTCGAATAGCAGCTTTATTTAATTTTACTTTCTATTTCTTCTCGCATGTGCTACATTTATTATTCATTAACATTTAAATCTCATGAATCATATATTTTTCTAGTACGCTAGCAGATACTCGGGCAGACAAAACGTTAGTTGGATATTTAGAAACGCTACCAGGTTCTAGTTGGCTTGAAAATTGTTACGAAGCAGAAGGACCATTTTACCAATGCACGATGTCTCTTTTGCTTCATACACCAGCTCGTTGGAAAACATACAGAATTGCTCATCTAAACAGATTAATTGTTCTTGCCCATCAGCGATATGTTTCACCATCGAGTCCAACAAAAACTATTGTCGACATTACCGTTAAGCATTACGCGGTATATAAAAGCGCCTTAATCTTCTTTGGTCTAGTCGATTGTATTTATGCCAATTTCTTCAAGGTACACTCTTCTTCTTTATTCAGTCTACATCTCCTTATTGATTATGTAATGTTTTGAATAATCCTTTATTTAATCTTATCATCTTTTATTCATTTCATCGCAGAAAGTTAACGTATTGTCCGATAATCAGTGGCCATCAGTCTTGGCTGAATATATTAGACATAATGATGAAGCCATGTTAAAAGCCTCGGAACGTGTGTTAGCTACGTACCGCGATGAACTGTTACCTTGCACATCTTTCGAAGAATTTTGTGATGTTGTAGGTAAGTAAAAAAAGAAATGACATAAAGCCAAATGATAGAAGAATTTCTGACCGTGTTTTATTTTGTGTAAGAAAAATTGCATTTTTCTAGTAAAAAAATTATTCATTTTTCATTTTTACTTAGCATTAATCAATATATCATGTCTATCATACCCAATGTATCTTATGTTTCGAACGATTCTTGATTGTCACTGTATAGACGAAAACAAATGTATTAAATACAAATAAATTTTTTTGATATTTGTTTTAGGTTTATTGGACGAAATAACGGATCCTACGTATATAAGTGATATTTTGAAGAAACTCGGTTAAAAAAAATTGGAAGAATGCTATGCTGTTGAAAGGAAATGCGCTCTTTTACATAAAAGTATAACGACTTTCTTCAAACTCTCGAGTTTCATCTTATTTTCAATGTTATTTTCTTTGCTCATACACATATGCGTGCACGTGCGCGCCTCTACACAAACACACTCTTATACATCTTACTAAGTTCCTTTCATTATCTCGGTCATTAATAAATGGAAATAATTCCAATTAATATACTCGCTCTGTAAATTGCGAGTTACTCGTTTGCTTTTTCGATAGACAAAAATCCAGTCAGTGTATCGCGTGTTGTAATTCAATTCCACAATTGTACGTTTAAAAAAAAAAATGCTTTAATAAAATAAGAAATATCGTATTATAATTTATACTTCGGCCTAGTAACATTTATTTATGCTGCATCCTGATTTGCAAATAAAGAGGTACAAACTGCACATTTCATCTCAGGTACGAAAAAATACATATTTATATTTTTTTCTTTTCGTCACTTTCTTTACATAAACATATTTTCGTTACAAGGATATCTTTATAATCTTTTTTTCATTCTTTTTCCTCTTTAGAATATTTAAAGAGGTTACATATAACCATTGCATTCTGTTCAAAATATTATACACATTGCTTTATTTTCTAGTGTCATATAAATAGAAAGGAGTACATATTCGCTTTACAAGTAAATTACATAGTTACAAACGTAAAGCTATCGGTTATACATAACGTCGAAATGATAAGAAAATTGTTCACTAAACACTGTTTACTCTTGGATTTGTTTCTTAACCGATGCATGACAATTTAGATTTATTGCGCTCATTCAATTATAATGGTAAACTTAATATCTAATTGTATAAAACCAAATTCTACTTTCTACAATTATCCGAAAGATAGGCGCGAATTGTCTATTAAAATTATTAATTTCATTATGATTGAAAATTGAGTAAATGTAAAAATTTTAAAAAGTAAAGAAAAGAAAGATCGAATAAGATGTTTCTAAAAGATACAAACGCTCCTTGTAGAATTTTTAATAAAATCGTGAGTAACATACATATTCTATGTGTCACTTTTCCATAATTTGATAGTTTTATCGTTTTCAAGGGCGGCTGAAGCTATAATATTATCGGTCGGGTGACACGTAGTACATAGCACAACATCTAAAAATAAACAGAAGAATTGATTAGTATATTATATATGAGGCCAATATTTCACCATAATGATATAAATCGAATCATCTCTATAATATAATCTATTATACCTGTGTGTCCTTGCAGTTTTTGAACAATCTCCTTCGTCTGCAAATTCCAAATGTACACCATATTGTCTTCTGAACCCGAAACAATCCACTGATGAACAAAAAAAATCAAAAATATAAAGATGAGTTAAACGACATTGATTTAATCATACCGAACGAATGCATTGTATACACGAACGTAATATAACCTACCTTTCCTCCTGTAACTGAAAAATTTGCGAAGATACAATATTTTTCATTTTTATGACCTGTATACGTTTTCAAACATTTTCCTTTGCTATAGTCCCAAAGCTTTAACGTATTGTCTAGTGTTGCTGCCAAAATATATTTTCCATTTGGTGAAAACTTTACAAAAGATACGGGAGGGTTATCATCGTCGATTAAGGTCTTCAAACACTGGCCAGATGCGGTATCCCAAATTCGACTATATAACAATCATGTCAATTGGTGTTATTCATATTTATTTATTTATTCTCTAACAAGCAGGTATTGACATTCAAAAAAAATATGCACACTTACCATAATCCGTCGTAACTACTAGATACAATTAATGATCCGTCCCTATTAAAATGAACTGCACTTACAGGATCCGAATGAGCGGGTAAAGTTTTCAAGCATTTTCCAGTTCTAACATCCCATATCCGAACACTTTCATCAAACTAATAATATTTATTATGTTAATATTGCATATATACTTACAGTGCAAGTCTTTGTCCATATAAACACACAAGCTATTTTTAATAAAGTTCCGAAATATTGTATAAAATACCATTTAACATCAACTATTTTTTTGTTTTGAATGCTCTTATTTAATTCAAGTATTATCATAAATTTTTCTCCAATATATATTGAAACAAATTCTTTTTAATTCCATGTTAATTTAAGTATATATTATGACATGTTTCATTCTTGTATTATCATTGTGCTTATGTACTTAATTCAGAGACTTGCACGTAATTCTTAAAAAAAATCTCACATAAATGAATTTTTATACTTAAATACTTACAGAACCAGAAACTATTAAATTTGACTGTGGATTAAAATTGCAACAGAAAACATAATTACTATGGCCTTTTAAAGTTTTTAAGCACTTTCCCTGAAAATAAAAAGAACTATACATAACTAAGTTATTTACAATAAATATCTTACATTTATGTTAAAGTTTTAGACTTCATACAAATCTAAATTCATTTTAAATATAATTTCTTAAAGTAAAAGTAGTCAACTTACAGAACTCAATTCCCATATTTTCAAAGTTTTATCATCAGAAGCAGATACTAATAGTCTACTATCGCTAGACCATGCAACATCTGAAATACCAAGCTTATGGCCAGATATTGTTTTCTCAAATTTGCCATCATAGGAACCCCATATTTTAATTAATTTATCTGCAGCTACAAGCAAAAAATTAATTTTGTTTAGATAAACTTAGCAATTACAAAATTGATATTAGATTAGAAACATTTTTATTTACAAGAACTCGCAAGCCATTCCCCATTAGGACTGAATTTTACAGAAGAGACTGCTTTGGTATGGCCTGCCAAGGTATACTTCAGGGTATAATTCGGTTTCTACAAAAATCAACAAGCACACAGGAATTTTAACCATATTATTCACAAATAAAACAAGAAGAGAAATATTAATAAAAGTGGTTAGAAAGAGAGAGAAAGAGAGAGCAGAAATATTAGAGCACAAATTATTGAGTTTGCTCACCAACGTTGAGCTACTTTTAGTGCCACTGGCTGGAGTAGTTGGAGTATTATTGACAGACGTTTGATGCCCTGGTGATGGTCCAAGTGGCACCATTTTTCAACAAGTTTTGGAGAATATACTAACTTGTGAGATAAAAATTGGAGTATATATATAAACAAAGAACAGGATAAATTATATGGATAAACTCAAAATTTTTAGCACATTTATTACTCAATCCTCACATAAAAATCCAGAAGAAAATGCTTCTTCAATATTAAAGGAATAAATTTTTTCAAATTCCTTTATTTAATATAGCTATTAAAAACTACATTTTGGATTCATGCCATATCCAAAATCGTTTAATAATGATACCTTTACATTTTTTTTTAAATCATTAATACACACGTGATCACGATGTAATTTCTTGTTGTTGACTATCACTATCTACCAAGTGTCGAATCGTAAAATCGCCTCTTATTCGTAAAACTTTTCAATTTTCGTTTGTATTTCTTTATATAATTCTTTTCACTTTTAATCTTCGTATTTATATCTTTTCATTTATACCTTAGTAAATAAAAACATTTGTTCAATCATGAGAAACTTTCTAATATACATACGCGTCCATAATATACATGACAAAAATAAAAAACAATAAGATTGTTGCCTACTCTCTATTTCTTAACACCTGATATTCTACATTAAGTTCAGGATTCATGAAACTCGAACACGAAATAACTTATCACGTGACAATCTTTATACCTCTATGGTTACAGCACTTACAGCTTACAGTTTACAGGTTATCGAATAGTCGAAAAACTGCGATAGAAGCTTAAGTCGTCCTTCAAAAAAAACTTCATTTGTTAACCTCACTTTTTAAAAGTTTGCTCATTTCTTTAACTCATCGAGCCGAGTATATTAATATCTTTTCATTTAAAGCGGATGGTTAATAGCTTTACAATATAGTATTAATTAAGTTATGTCCTTCCTTACATTCATAGGAGAACTTGCTGATTTTTATATAAGCTCAGTTAAGGATTAATTTGCAATCATTTTTGTAAGACCAAAGCTTTTGTTTCATTATCTTTTATTATTTTTACGCATTATTTATTTTAATTTTTTATTAATTTTTTTAAATAATATATATTGTAACATTACAATATATACATATATCTTATTTAAAGTTTTATATATATACAATACTATACAAATGTAATATATATGTATATGATATTCACGTTTCTTACAGACAGAATATGTAAAAGAGAAATATTGATAGTAACTTGATAGTAAAAAGTAAAATGTTGTAAAATAAAAATATTACAGTAATTTAAATGATATTTTAAATAACAAAGAAATAAAGATTGACCCACACACATATATTAAATAAAGGAAAGTATTAGAAATAAAACCTATGCAACCACAGATTGAATCTGGAGCAGAATTGCTCACAAGGTTAAATGAAAAACCGAGCTTACATGGGCTCGAAGATACTTTGTTCTCTGAAGGTCCTCAGAACACAGATATTATAGAAATTGGTGGAGAACGATCATCTGGTAAGACTTTTCTTTTATCTCAAATGCTTGCAAGGTGTATCTTACCAAATAATTATGCAATCAAAGGCTGCAATGCTTCAGCTATTTTGATAAATACTGATCATCATTTTCAAACTTCAAAATTGGTTGAATTAATGAGCAGTATCGTAAATACAGCCAATATATCATTTTCTGAAGCAATAGATACAGAGTTTGATAAGACAACTATTATTAAAGATTCTTTGCGCAACTTGCATATCATTGATTGTTACAATAATGAACAATTTTCTTTAACATTACATACACTGGATGACATATTCCTTGATAACACCAAAATTGCACTTCTTGCTATTGACAGCATAACAGCATATTATTGGCAAGACTGTGAAGATAATATTACTACAATTGATACATATATAAAGAAATTGTTAAAAATTGTCAAACTACAAACAACTCGATTTAATGTAGCAACTATATATACCAAATTATGTGAAAGTATACATAACAAAAGAAATTATCTTACAAATAATATAGATTATAAAATACAATTGTGCAAGGTGTGTAATTCGACAAATTTTTTATGTACATTAGAAACAATACAAATTATTAGGAAAATACATTATTCCATTTTATCCAATGGTATAAAATGGAAGATAGATGAAAGAGAAGGATGAATTCTATTACATTTACAAATTTTTCTATTATATCTACAAAAAAAAAATAATTAAGAAAAGAATATTTTATCCACTATATCCAAAGGGTTTAATAATCTAGATCCTGCTAATATTATATGTGGTGATTTTTCGTTACTATGTGCAGATACTACTTCTTGAATTACTTTTGCCTCTTCTGCAGTAATGCCTCCAACAACGTATATTAAAATATAGGGATTGTCTCGAGGATGACGTTTTGTTTTACCCCCTAAAATTAAACTGCAATGGAAGAAGATTTATAAATTCTTAATATTTAATATCATATTTTAAGAAATTTCATTCATATGAATTATTTCAAATGAAGAATTTTTACTTAAAGCCAGCTGAAATAAATGAAGATGATTTTTTATGAAGATCTCGTAGTTCTCGACTTATGTCTACACTAAATATATCCTTTGTAACTTGTTCTAATATACTAATGTATCGAGTTGATTCTTGAGGGCTTGGCTTCAACATACAAAATCTGCAAATAATTATTTCGTTATTAATATAATTTTGTTCAAAATAGATAATGTTAATTATTAAGAGATTAATTAAAAAAGAAAAATTTTCATGTAGAGGTTTTACCTATAATCTTGCAGTATTAAACGTTGTTCCGCGATTAATCTCAGAGTATCGAGAATACGTGCTGCAATGTTACATGATGTTTCTTGCGCTACAGCAACATCGTCTCCACCTAAAATAACAAATACAATTTTAAAATATTTTAAGAAGAATGTATCTCAAATAATATGTACCTAGTAGTAATAAATTACGCTGATAGGCTGATTTTGTATTCATCAAAGGACTTTCTTTTAAAATTTGGAAATCTTCAAAAATTGCATCCGCAATTGACTCTTCTAATCGGCGTTCTTGTTGTGTAGAAAATCGAATCTGCGTTCCCGCAAGTGAGTAAACATGTATCAATAGTGCTAATAAGTTTTCAACATCAAGTCCCCTGTGAATTCGCGTTCGTATAATATTACTCAACTAAAAAATTTTTTAATTTATATTTATTAAGTAGACACATATCGTTGTAAAAATGAAATTAAAAAAAAGGTTTACCTGTACG
The DNA here is from genome assembly GCF_011952255.1 of Bombus vosnesenskii. NCBI lineage: Eukaryota > Metazoa > Arthropoda > Insecta > Hymenoptera > Apidae > Bombus > Bombus vosnesenskii. The sequence goes on from NW_022882962.1 coordinate 591,545, forward strand.
AGTATACTCGAGGATTCTCGACTCACAGAAAGATTTTGCAAAGCTAATTTTTCTAAGCTAGTAAGTAGCTCAATTTGATCAGCTTTTTGTGATATAGATGCTTTGATTATTGCTAAAATACACTATATTTCGAAGTGAAAAGAAGTAGCTCTAGGATTTGTCCATTGTTCGAAGAAATGAAAATTGAAAATTACCTGAAGTTTTTCTGTATGAATTGTCATAGAATCAATATTGTTTGTGGATTGAATTTTGCTAAGAAGTTTTTCTAAGCTATGACCAGAAATCCTTGTTGGTGTTCTTAATTTTGGACTACCTTTTGTTAAAGTTATATCATTTAAGAATTGGTTAACTGTATTTAACAACTTTTTTCCTTTTTGTGAAATAAGAAGATCCATCATCTCATCTTCCATACTTGCTAAACAACCTGGTATTTCATATGATTTTAACACTTCCTTGAAACCCATAAAAAAAATAATCTATTATTCACCATCCACATAAATTAACAAAAACAGTTATATGAACAACTATATACTTATTTGTACCGTTACACTCCCAAATAGAAGTGACATATTAATGGCTACATCGTTATCATGATGAGGTAAATGAGGAAACGTACGTAATATTTTTGCAAGGAAAGATTCCATATTGTTACTAGTAGGTGTACAAAGATCTAATGTTCTGTCAATCAAAATAAGAGAGACTCCTATTTCTGAAGTTTCAGATAAATGCTATAGAAACAACAATAAGTAAAATTTATTTTTCATTAACTTATCTTAATTTATTTTTTCAGTGCCTTACTTTCTACTACTCACACTTTTATGATTAATACTAGACATATAATCTTCTAAATTCTTTGCAAGATGATCACTTAAATTTCCAAGTGAATAAATATCTAATTTAGCTCCTATACTATCAAATAGATTATAAAATGAATATGCTAAGAAATTCAATTTAACAAATGTATCTTTTGGAATATTTGTGTCCAGAGATGGCATTAAATCTCCAAAAGGAGGTGTTACAAATAAATCCTTATTTAAAAGGGCAATAAAAATCGGTACATAGATAATGTCAACAACAGGTTCCTACAAATTAAGCTTGTCTTAGTTATAATTGAAATAAATTTGGAACAAGTTTGAAGACAAAATAAATAATTGATTAACCAACTTGAGAAAGATTTCCTGAAGTCATCCAAACCTTAATGTCTTTCTTTAATTTATTGTAATCTAATTTTTCTTCAGCAGATAATGTTCCCAAATGGTTGATAGTGTCACAAGGTACACTGCAGTACACAATACAGTTCTGGAAAGTATTCTTTGCCAAAATCATTTTAATTGTTCGTTGATAAAATGCTGGATCACCAGATGTTGATATAATAACAGCTTTTTTAGTATCTTTTACTTCGACATACTAAAAATGACAAGAAATGGATTTAATGTCTTTCATCTTTTTAAAACTTCATTTTCTACTTCTTTTAAATCTCACAATCCTATAAATATATATACCTACTCGAAAATGATACATGCCAAACTCATAAACTGCAACTGCTCCAGCATCTTTTAATGCTAGATAGCCTTTACCAGCTGTGTACCAATGCAAACATTCAATTGCACAGTGATCTACATAAACTACTGCATCACATACTTCTGCAAAAATATTTTTCCAATATTCAGAGATAAGTTTTTTAATTTCTAAAATAATTTCTGTCATTTTTCTTTTCAAAATTTCAGTAGCGATCACTTCCTTGATTTCTCATTATCTATAACCTGTTTAATGATATACAAATCAACTTTTCTCCAAATCTTAATATTGATACTCTATTATGTATACAAATAACACATACGTGTATATGATTATATATATTAGTACATAATAACGAAGCTGCAATGAAGCAAGTTAGTCGAAAAAAGTACTTAGTTAACCTAATTTCTATATTATATATTATACAGTATCGTACAAAAAGATATACATATATCAAACAGTATGTACAGATATTGACATGCATACGTATTCACACCTACTCTTCATATGCGTGCGCACGCGGTCTTGTTTGCGTTGCATATACGTACATATGTTGAACTTGGAGCATAAAGGACGTCTTTTATTTTATATTATTTATTGCTTTATCACCATCAGCTACTACTTATAATCTATAATAGAATTTAAATATGAAATTTGAACGAAGAAAAAGAAAGTAAGACAAAAAAAAGAATGCATATTCTTTTATTTATATAAATTATAAAATTGAAAATTTTAACTGCTCAAATTCATCTTATGCAAGAAATTTAATACATAATTTAAATAAAACAGAAAATATATATATTTGAAAAAGCGATTTTATTTAAGTCCGTTTAAATATTAAACAAAGTTTTGTTTAAAAGTAAAACATTGATTTTTTAAAATAGAAAAATCGGTCATTAGTTCAACATTCAAATCATTGTCGAGTAATCGAACAATGATACGAAGATTTAGATTTCGATTTAAAGTACAGGTACAGCCATTTGTCGAAGAAAATTCTAACCTATAAAGGAAAATGATTGTGCGTCGGTGCGAATATTGTTTCGAGATAAAAAGGACAACAGTAAAAAACCTTAATTCTGCAAGCAACGCGTAACTACCGGTTTTAAGAATAACTTAATCGAATAAAAGAATTTAAGCCATCGTCGTTTTAAAAAAGAATTTAAATCGACGCGATTAGTTGAGATTCTTTTCTTATATTTTCTAACAATCATTTATTTTCTTCTAGTTTATCTAAATATTTTATTTTCCGTTAAACAAAGAAAATAAAAACAACTTATCTTATTTATCATTATATACAGGTATAGTTTTTTTATTAAATCAAGTGCAATACAGTATGTTAAAATGATACATTTGACAAGTATGTAAGAAGCTTTGATACATTAGTAACCATTAATATCTAGAATCTAAGGAGGGAAGATTTTGAAAATTATTTCACGATACTCATTGTTCTCCTGGGTATGCTTAGTAATGTCATCGGCAAATAGTGTAGAATCCCTGGGAACATTGCAATGGGATATAATCGAATTAGCCAATCATTTGCGTCAAGAACGCCTGTTTGTTACTTCGGAACAACAAAATTTACAAATACTCAATGAAAAGGTATGTAATAGTTAATTTTTGGTAACAAATAAATAAAAATATGGAAATGGTTTATGACATTTAAACAAAGAATTGTTTGGATTTTTTTAGGTGTTATATGCATCATCCAATTTAGCACAACAAGCATGGATTACAGCGCAGCAAAGAGTTAATCTTAATCAGTTGATAATGTCTAAACCATACTGTACACCAGCATCTTGTTGTCAAAGAGCAAATACATTGGAAAATTCAAATTTTGTCGATGTGTACAAGTATTTACGTTATCAGACATGTTTGTCATATGGGGAATTCTTAGGTGCTCTTAGAAAGTCTCCAAAGCTAATTGCATCATGTTTAGTTGAGGGGGACAAATTACTACCAGACTCTGTGCAAACTATAGTCCAATCATTAGCAGCTGGTTTATATGGTAGTTGTTTATTACCAGAGGATAAAATTTTGGTTTTAAAGTTACTGAAACATCTAATGCTGCTACAAATTGTACCATCTGATAATCCTCGGAGATTACTCAGACACAGCACATGTGCTTTCTCTAGGTTTTATTCAGTTTTTCATGAGAGTCTATTTTCAGCAAAGTTTTTCTTAACTGCTGCTTTACATAACCCTATTGTACAGTTATTAATGGAAGATGAAATGTTTCTTGATATTGACCCAGATAAAGCACCCATAAGATTTCCTCCATCTGAAAGATTAAAGAAATTTGGCAAGGAAGGTACTGCAGAGTATGAAATAAAGCTACAACGTTATAGACTCTGGACAATTAATTCTCTATTCCACATTACACAAAGATTTATAATCAGTATACGAGAAAATATGCATTGTTTTCCAAGTAGTGTATGTTGGTTGGTTAGACAGATGGCAGGACTTTTGGGAAAAAGTGGGAATGTTGATTCAAAAGAGGTACATGCAATGTGCACTGATTTGGTTTTTACATATTTCATATGTCCTGCAATAGTAAATCCAGAGCCATATGGTATCACTGATGCGCCTATTAGCTACATTGCCCGATTCAATCTCATGCAAGTTGGACAAATTTTGCAAATGCTTTCCTTAATGAAATACCAGGCTGTTGACAGCAAAACATTTGATCTATACAAGAAGTTCGATAAGGATTCCGTTTCTTCTATAATAGATGCGATGGTGGATGGTGCAGAAGAACTCGAGGACGAGCCTAATATCATCGATAATAATAAACTTCGAGGTCTTTCTCGCTCCGCTGCTTTATTTACAGAAACGGAATTGAATACATTAATTACGTTTCTGCAAACTATAGCTAAAGAAACTACGGTAGAAAACGCTTCACGATCCGCTGCGTTTGAAAAGAAACAATTGATTGATATGCTCTCTCAGTTACCTTCCGGTTCCTTAACTACTAATAAATTGGCGAACAATGCTTCTGTTGAAACTACCAACAAAAAGGGAGGTTTATTAGGAAAAGGTATGTCCAATCATTAGTTTTATTCCTTCGTTTCATCTTTTCTCTTTTAGTCCAATGACGAAATTCAGAATCGTCTCATACTTCACGATTTATATCGCGAAATGCTGATATTAAATGTATTTTATTTGATATCCTAAAATTAAACTTGTCTTTCGAATGTACATGCAAATATATATTTAGCATTCTTCATAGGATTCATTGCATTTTTTTTAAATGAGAAATTTCCAAGTATAATCTTTAAATAAATATCTTTATCGTAAATCATTCATTAAAGAAATAAAATACGTACAAAGTTACGCGTTCTTACGCGTGTATAATTCAGTATTTAAGGATAAAGTGAAAGATAAATAAAGAAGTCGTATTTACCAAAAGAAGGGATATTAAACTTTGATTTCTCTAGGAAAGGGTCGAGGAATTCGAGTATCATCATCGTCATCATACTCGTCTAATACGACTAATGACGGGGTAGATGAATTGAATGGCACTTCAACCCCTGAAGAAGAATCTGTTGATAAAAATCCTCAAGATGTTCTTGTAATTCCATTTGGACCAAATACAGGAGAATTCGTAGGACTTCTTAGTGAACAAAAGGTATACATTAGTTTTTTTAACCGTCTGAGACCCAAGCAGCGCGATCGCGCTGTTTCGATTTTGTGTCCCACTACATTTGAACGCTACAGACGACTGACGGTATTTTGTATTTCATTGTTATCTTCTCAATAATTTTTATTGAACAAAACTTTAAATATTTATAAACTAATAGTACGTATATATAATAATATATATGTATTTCATAAAGTAACAATTATAACGAGCGCTATTGCGCCGCTTGATTTTCTTCGCAATCGATTAAGACAAGCGCTATCGCGCTGTTCGGGATTTATCGACCCCGTTTTTTCAATGACTCCTGGGACTCAAACAGTTAACCGATATTTAACTAAACGATAATCAACTGTTTGTCAAATGATTACTTTTTCTGTTTTTTATATATATGATAGGTGTTATGCACAGAACTTCAATCCAATATAGATAATGGTTCGGTTAATCTAAATCTTTCTGATGACATATCCAATGTGCATGACAGACAAAACAATTGTGGTGTTGAACGTACAGAAAGTCAAGAAAAAAAGACAAGATTTTCGCTATCTCATGATGAAGGTATTAAAATATTAGAAGTTAGTATTTGTACTTTATAAAGGATAATCATTAATATTGAATGTTATTAGTTTTATTCGATGGTTTTATCGGAAATACTTCGGATAATTTAGAAGCGGTATCAGAAGCTGCATCAAACCACAGTGTCGCTTCCTCACTTGAATTGGAAACGGAAGATCAAAATGATAATCTCTCAGATATGGTATCTGCCAGTGTATCAGGACGAGGAACGCCTAATATATCAGGTTTTGTTAAATAAATTTTATTTAAGTGTAAGAGTAACGAGAATCGTATTGGATCATTTGACAACTGAATCTAGGTCGTGACACCCCGTCATCTCAAATTACCGAAGGAGATGAAGGACGGACAGTGGGTGAAACTCGACAATTAGATTTACCTCCGTCGAATATACCGACCAAACAAAGTCGATGCGAAATAGATGACAAGTTCTGTAAATTTGAAATTAAAAAATTGATTGAAGGTATTTAAGAAATAAAAAGAAATAATTTCCTATGAATACACAATATGTTTATACATCTTTTATTTTAACGTTTGCACTCGTACATTTTCAGGAGATGAAACTGTTTCGATGGTATCTGATACCTGGTCAACTGATGTTCTGGCTTCCGATAGCGAAATAATCGAGCAACAAGAGAAAGTATTGTATTCCCATTCGTCTGAGCAAACTCCTCCAGTTTTACCAACAGCATCAGAATCAGTACCACAAGCCGTACTAGATGTTAGCGAAACTGCATCGGAAGCATGGAGTACCGATGTATTAGCTAGTGATTCTGAAAGATTGACAGAGGTTGATACCGATGATACTGCTAGCGTTGCAAGGTATGCTATATAGATAATAAAAAAAGGAGACAATGGAGAAATAATAAAACAATATAAAAGAAAAAGAAAGATGAGGAAAATACAGAAAAAGTAGATGATGCATTAATTATTGTCATATTTTAGATCTGATGATACCGCAAGATCCGAAATCGAAGTTGAACCTCGTAGCGAAGCCGAAATAACCGAAAAAACCATGATACAAGCGATTCCTCGTAAGAACAGTTAATAATTTCAAACACATCTTATTACTTGATATTCTTATTTTATATTCAATTCTTAGCACTTATATGAGTCCTTAATGTTTAGAAAATGTTACAACAACCGAATGTGTGTCAACAACGAATCTTCGATCGATATCGATGAGCCAGGAAAATATGCAATTTCCTACAACTGTTGTTCTTTCACCAACAAACTCTCTCTCGGCATCGTCCTTAAATGTAACTGGACAAAATGCAAGCAGGTCTGATTATCAATCAAGCGTGACAGAATATGTCGACAAAAATGCCAACAGCATTGACGGTAGCTCAACAAATTATGATAAATCCATATGCGAGGACAGATTAGTCCATCTCATAGACAAACTTCACATTGAGAATGGAAAAAGTCAAATGGAACAAACTTCTTCGACTCATAATCGTATCAGTGTAGCAGCAGTTGCACCAGCTTTATTATTAGCCAATCATATATCACCGCCCACATTGTCGAGCACAGAAAAATCGCACAATACCAACATAAAATTAGAGGTTTGTTTTTTCTAAATTATTGTTATTGTTGTTCTTAGTGCTACTACTATTTTATTCTTACTATTATTATTATTGTTATTATTATATTATCTTTGGTTTCTTCAATGCAATTGCGCGTTTTTATATAGCATTCGACTGGTTGTTTAATAGTTACGATATAGTTAATTTTCGAAGCGTGTTTTAGTCGCAGGAATTAGAAAGTAGCTTAGTCAGTTCGGTTGACGAAACTGTTAACGAAAATGGCCCGGACGGTGTTGTTGGATTAAGTACCGGGAGCTTGGCATCCAGCAGTAGTTCTGGTTCTGACACACGAATAAAAACTACAAGTTCGGAGTTGCCAATATCGATGGGAGCAATGAATGAGAGTTGCGATATGACGATCAATGACTGTCCGAAACCAACCGTATCCAGTGGAGCCATACCAAAAAGTATTAGCTTCGATATGACTGCGGAACGCGGAGACAAGGAATTGTTGGACGATGATCAGAAAAATAAAAGAAGTTTTTTTGGAAAACTGAAAATGTCTCTGCGAAATCGACGGGGTAAGGCAATTCGTGGCACAGACGATATCGGCAGATGTTACGATCGAGAAGCCATCGGCGATAATATTGACATAGGACGACATAGATTACGTAGAATAATGTCAGAAGATGTGTCATCAGCCGGTAACCCGAGCGGTGGTAAATATTGCTTTCTTTAACATTTTGCATTGTAATAATCGTTGTAAAGGCAAAACTAAAAAAAATAAAAATGGGGGAAGAACATAGACACAAGGGAAGAAACGTTAATTTCAAGGTAATGAAAATTATTTAAAAATTTTCTAGATAGTACGGACGATATCTTAGCTAAATACAGGAGGAAACCGAGTGCAGCAAGCGATACGGAAGTATCTGTAGAAAGTAATCAGTCTCGTACGAAAGAACCTACCGAGGATGAAAGGCTTCTTATAGATCCGAATAACATTGAGCTTTCCTACGCATTTGCTGATGCAAAAAGAAAATTGCGAATGGTACTTAGTACCGCTGATCTCCAACATATTCCTTGGAGTGCTGCATCCGAGGTGCTAAAGCTTGTAATCGTATTAAATGTTTCTTACAAATTGAGATTGAAACTGAACATCATAATGCTAACAGAAAAAAAATAACAATTTATTTGTTACAGCGGAATTATTGGTCGCAAAAAGAAAATGAATTAGTCGCCTTCCTGCAGTTGCAGTTGGCAGAAGCTATCAATTTACAAGACAGAGCGTTGATAGCGCATTTACACGAAACACTACGTTGCGTTAGATTATTTAACGACGACGGGTGTAGAAAATTATTTAAATCGTTGCGCGAAGATTACCAAAAACGATCTCCTTATATTGCGTATTTGATTAGATGTCGTCAAGGATTACTCTCTACATTGGCTCACTTGGATAGGTATAGTTACCGACCTTTTTAAAAGTATAAATATGTGCGCGCACGCATAATTTCTTTAATAATATTCAAAGCAATGTTAATATCTTTATACAATTGTAGATTATGTATTAGAGTGAAATGTGATCGAGATGCTGTCAATAATCATCTTGTATCTGCTTGCGTGAAAGGTTTTTTAGAAAAAAAAGAATCCCTTTTACTACGTTTTTGTGATGAATTTAAAAAGTTAACATTAGCAGATGAAAAACAAGACTTGGTCGATAGCTTTCTAAGTAAACTTAATGCAAAAATAGACAATGATTCAATTTGGCAGTGTGAGTAAATGTTAATTAATTCGAGCTTACAAACAACTTGATATAATATATTAATTACTATGGTTGTTTGTAAATGATTGCACTGTCAATATAGGTGCTTGCGAAAATCAACTAAATTTGGCAAGAGTTGTAGTTGAAAGGACTGTAATGGCACGTGTTTACCACAACGCGCTTTATCCAAATGGAGATGGTGACGTTTATAGGGACCAATTACTTCATGATCATATTAAAAAACTGGCCAATGTTGTAACACCAAACCACAAGGATTTACGAATTCCTAAAATATACCATTACGAATGTCCCTGGCCATGGGCTCAAGCGGAATTAGCTGTGATATCAGCATATAAGACACCTAGAGATAAGTTGCAATGTGTCTTTCGTTGTGCTACCACCATCATGAACTTGCTTTCGATGGCAACCGAGAGGGGAGTACCCGCAGCCGATGATCTAATTCCTGTATTAGTCTACGTTATCATTAAAGCAAGTGTTTCATTCCACTTTCTTTCTTTTCAACTTGTATGTGTATATACAAGTTGGTTATTAATATTTGACACTAAGGATAGTAATAGTTTCTTCGATTATATTTTCAGACTAACCCACCGTCCTTGCTTTCCACTATACAATATGTGGATAGTTTCTATGGGAATCGATTAGGAGGAGAAGAACAATATTGGTGGACGCAATTTTGTTCCGCGATTGAATTTATAAAGACTATGGATTAAGTTGCACTTAATAACAAGTTATCGCCGGAACATGTAGAAATAGTGTATCATAATTTTCATTGTCGCTGTCATATCTTTTCAATAATTTTTATTATTACTATCACGTTATTATAGTCGTAATATCAATCTTCATATCATTTCTTGTGAAATTGTTATTCTCGTCCTTTTCAATAGCTTTATTGTTATTGCTGTCTATTATTTTTGTTAAAATTGCTTCTACTATTATTATTTCTATTGTATATCTATCAGATATTTCTGTTAATCTTGCTGTCCTTACCAACATTACTAGCACCACTCTCATTGTCACATTTATCTTAATTAATTTCAAATATCAATTATTATTATTATTGTCACTATCATCATTGCCATCATCATCATCGTCGTCGTTATTATTATTTATATTATTAATATGTAATAATAATAATAATAATAATAATAATAATAATAATTGTTGTCGTTATTACTGTCAACATTCATAATCTTACAGTATGGCATTGTACATTGCAATCAGTATTGATATTACTAATATCATTATTTTCAATTTTTTTTGTTTTCACATTATATATAACAATGATTTCTAAGCACAAAAATGATTCTAGTTATTCCTTTTTAAAACTATCAATAACAAGCCACTATAGTAAACATATTGTATATTGTTTTTTTATCTTAGGAGATGCATCTATCTTTCAATGATTTCTCTAGAATAAACTGTCAAAAACAAAATTCATTTAATATATAAAATATCAATTTTAATCAAAAGATAAGCCTATATAGAGAAGGAATTCATATTGCATTTGTTTAAACACAAAATTCTAAACCCATTGCTGATATTACTTTCTAAACTAACACTATATTAACTCAGTTAAATAATAGACACCATATACATATGTATGTATGTAAATACAAGTAATTTTTATTAGTCGTGTTTAGTAATATTATAGATAAGATACTTACAAAACCTGGTTTTTTGTATGTCTGTGCTAACATGTCATACTATTTTTACAAATTAGAATAAAATAATTACGTTTAAAAGTAATAGATAGAAATTATAATGATTCAAAAACCAATTCTTTTAAATAGTTCTTTGTAACAATTAAAACTTTTTCATTTTTTCTTTTTCTCTTCTTTTGCATATTGTATCGTATAAATTAAAATATTTTCCAATATATTCAGTAAGCTTTAATTTAATTCCTGAATAGTTCAAGAATTTGCCTTGTACATCAAGAAATTTAATTTTTAAATTTTATTATAGAGGTATTATATAACTCCTCAATTGTACAGCGGTCAGTATCCCTATTTGTTACACAGGAGACCGGAGTTCAACTCCTCATTGGGAATCAATCTGTCTTCTTATCCATCTGCCGCCGCTAGATGGTTATAGTGTTCCATGATTCTATGGTGTCGGTCAAACATCTATTCTAATAATGTTTATGATTAGATATGATAGTTTAACTAGAGTAGATATATTTATAATGTGAGTTACTTGTATTTTACATACATTAGCAGCGAATTTAAAGTTAGGTACGAAATGAAATAGATTATATTGAAATTTCTTTTTATTATATTATAATGTTATATATCGTAATTTAAAAAGAAATCTATTGCAGAGGTTACTGTAAATGTTGTAAAAATAAAGGTTAAATTTAAATAAAATAATTTTGTTAATGTTAACCAATTAGATCATTCAAAAACGTACTATATACACATGCACATGAAAATACAGTAATATGATGTGAGACATATGGTTTGAAGTAATAATAACAATAATTTAAAATAGCGAAAAATAATTAAATAAGAATATAAAATGTCGAGACGTCCAGAACATCTAGCACCACCTGAACTGGTAAGAATAAACATTTAAATTGATTGTGACAGTGATGTTTTTATCTGTCTTCTTTTTTATTGCAGTTCTACAATGAGTTAGAAGCTCAAAAATATACGCAAAAGTAAGATCTCTAATAATGGTATATTTTTTAATTATTATAGCCTTTGACTTTAAACAAATATATTTGAAAACTTGTTCTCCATAGTTCTCGAATGATAGATATACAAAATCAAATGTGTAGACGGGCCATAGAACTTCTTCTATTACCAGAAGATAAGACTTCTTTACTCTTAGATATTGGTTGTGGTTCTGGTTTAAGTGGCAGTGTAATCGAGGAAGATGAACATGTATGGATAGGAATCGATATATCTTCAGCAATGCTTGGCAAGTATATCGAAAATTGTATACTTTCAATAAGATAATATTTTGTTTAATTTTAACTATTTTCATTACATGTATCCAACAGGTGTAGCATTAGAAAGAGAAGTAGATGGAGATTTAATTTTAGGAGATATGGGCCAAGGAATGCCATTTAAAGCAGGATGTTTTGATGGAGCAATTAGTATTTCTGCATTACAATGGTTATGTAACGCAGATAAAAATTCACATGATCCATCAAGACGATTATATAAATTTTTTTCTACCTTGTTTTCATGTTTGTCGAGATCAGCTAGAGCTGTGTTTCAATTTTACCCTGAAAATAGCGAACAGATTGAATTAATTACAACACAAGCAACAAAAGCAGGCTTTTATGGAGGCGTAATTATAGATTTTCCAAATAGTACTAAAGCAAAAAAATACTTTTTAGTTTTAATGACAGGTGGACCTTCTGTTCTTCCACAAGCTTTAGGTGTGAATGAACTTAACTCAAATGTCTCTTACACATCTAGAAGGTTAAGTTCCGCATTGCTTTGATTTATGTTAAATTATTGCCCAGTTTCTAATTTTATTATAGTTATTTAATTTGATCTCTTTGTTTCTTCAGGGAACGGATGAAAAAAACCAAAGGCAAATATCTGAAGAATAGTAAAGAGTGGATTATTGAAAAGAAAGAAAGACGTCGAAAACAAGGAAGGAAAGTTCCAGAAGATTCAAAATATACTGGAAGGAGAAGATGCGGGAGATTTTGACAAACGCTAGTCTGGTCCTCATTCATTTTTTAATTTCTAGTTTGAGAGAATAAGCATTTATTTACTAAACAGGCACAGGCATATTTGACTTTGTTCTTCACAAAGGAATTGTTCATAATAAAAAGAAAGAACTTAACCTCTTTCAGATCTTTTGTCTTCTACATTGTCAACATTTATACATTAGAAGAAAAATATTATAAGAGAATAATAGAAATATATAGATATTGTAAAAGAATTAAAATTTACCATTTGAATATTGTATAAAGACAAACAACACTCCTTGTTCTATATATGTATTTAAAAATTGTCTACCTTATATTGTACAGTAATTTAATCAGGTAATAAGAATTTAGCCATACTTCTGCGAACATCAGGGTGTAAAGCTTTTTTAAGTTCTTCTCTATCTAACCAACAGTGCTTTACATTGGGAGAAATATCTCCACTTATATATTTTGCTAAAAAGTAGAAAATTTTTGCTCCATTTTGGCCTTTCTCTTGTATATTTCTAGGATACTTATATTGATAAAATCCAATTGGCGCATTGCCATAAAATTGTACTTTGATGTTATTTCCGCACAATTCTTGTACAGTTCTATATGCAGTCTGAAGTGGTAGAAACAAATATTTTGTTGGTATTTACATAAAAAAGATTGTAAAACAAAAATAAAAGTCATGTAGTTCTTACTTGTATCATAGTTTCTCTATGTCTTCTTATACTTTGTGGAGGAATCCAGAAATTAGAATTGCCAACTTTTTGTTCTACTAATAACATTAAATTTTTATCTAGCTTGCGTTTCAGTGATACAACTGCATTATCTTCTTCAACTTCTATAATTACAGAAGTTGAATGTAGAAGGTATTATAATTACCATTTAGAAAAATAAAATCATACATAGATACATACCACTTATTCTTGAAGCAAATTTAAAGTTTTTGAATTCTTCTTCCCAAGAATCTTCAATGTCTTGTATTGTTTCCTTAGAAATAATATTATCTGTTTTTCCAGCAGATGCCTGTGTTCTCTGACTTTTGTCCTTTTGTTTTCGTATTTCAAAGTCTGATATCATACTGTTTTCATATTCTTTCTGTTGTAGCATGTTTTGGTATCTTGCTTCTATATCTAGCATGGGTTTTGTAATTACTGGATGACGTTCTAAGCAAACAGCACTTAATAAATCCCATTTTTCTACAACGTCTATGTCTTCTTGCTCTGATAATGTTCGAGATATAACCTTAGATGTTGATGAGATACCTATGTCAAAGGTTTTCTTTAAAGAATGGCTTAATAAGATTGTACGACAATAAAATATATTCGATCAATTTATAAAAAACATTTTAAATAATAAATACAGCTATAACAAATTAAAATACATTAAAATTACCTGGTGTTAAAAAAGGTAAACCATTCGATGTGCGTAATGTTAAAATTCTTCTAAACATCATTATTCCATACTTTGAGAAAAGAAAAGTTAAAAGTATATTTTTTAATTAAAAAATAAAGATAAATAAATAACAAATAGTAGTAGAAACTTTCACAAAACTATATATATGTAGTAATGTTGCATTACCGGCAACTACGATTTTTAGATTATAAAGTAATTGATACAGTGATCACAATACCAGCTGATACTATAGCTATTATAACTTATGTCGCATTCTCATGATTTTCCTAATTTCATTGGCAATCCGATATTATTCAAAGGACTTTCTTTAACAAAAACAACACGGTACAAAAGCATAGAAATTAGAGATATACATAAGCATATCCCTATTCACAAAAGTGAAAGTTTGACATTTGTTTTAATATAGTGATAAAAATAAACAACATATATACATCAAGTGAATTCTTTTATGTTATTGTCATAACTTCTTCTTCCAAGTATTGACTTGAGCACTATTTTATGAACACTATTACGCGATATGATATCAATCAATTTTACAATGTAACGTATGAAAAGAATTGATAAATATTACTGCATTTTACAATAAACTATCACCACAGAATCAAGAAGTAAGTTGTCCAGATTTACTTGAAACAAAAAATCCGCTTATTATCATTCTATTATTGTTATTATTCTTATTTTAATGACTCCTATAATGATTCTTTATATAAACGACTATGAACGAATATCAGGCTTAAAAAATATAGTATTTTACCTAATATAATATTAATTATAATATATTATTAATATATATATTATGATTAATATTATAACGATAATATGAGCACTAGCTGATTTATTTACATGATTGATAATAACATAAATATTCCTTTCTCTTTTCACATGAAGTTGATGTTGATCTGGTATAAGTTGAATATATGTCTTAAAGGACGTATACAATCCATATCGTAAGGATTTTGAAATAAAAGACAAAAAATAAAAGCATAATTTACATAAAATAAAGATCATCATGATTGGACCAGATTTACCAGAAATACCACTACCTTTGAAAAATATACAGCAGTATCTAAAGATAGCATCACAGCATGACCAACGAGATCCTGTTGTTGGTTATTGGTGTATGTATTTAGTTTCAATTTAAATTGCGTATAAAGAATAATTGTTACAAGTAAAAATCATTTTAAAAGCGGAATTATGAATTTTTGTCACAGGTCGGGTGTATGCCTTCCAAACAGGATTCAAGTTATCAACCAAAACTGCAAAAGAAACAAATTTTTTAATGGAATTAATGGATTGGTTAGAAAAAACTAAAAAGAAATTACACGATAATGAAGCTATTACAAATGATGTAGCTGCCCAGGCTCATTTAGAGAATTGGGCATTGAAGCTATTTCTTTATGCAGATAAAAATGACAGAGCTGCTAATTTTGAAAAGAACGTAGTAAAAAGCTTTTTTACAGCTGGATTACTTTATGATGTATTAACTGTGTTTGGAGAGTTAACTGAAGAAGCTATACAAAATAGGAAATATGCCAAATGGAAGGCTGCATATATTCACAACTGCCTGAAGAATGGTGAAACACCAATTCCAGGACCCATGCAAGAGGGTAATGAGAATGATGATTTGAATAAAAATATGGAAGAAGGTAAAGAAAACTATAAATAATAGTATATACATATGCACTTTATATTCAGAAAAAATATGTACATATATAGATACATATGCATATGTATGTTTGCATATAATTATGTAATATATTTATTTCTTTGTGTAACAACAAAGGCTTATATTTTAATACAACAACAAAATTCTATCATTTTGCTCTATTTCATCTTTTTCATTACAGATTCACTAATAACAGAGGCAAAAGAAGATGATACATCAAACGCAGATGAATTAGTTGGTACCCGTAATACTAACCCGCCTGACGCAGTACATGGTACAACAATTAAAGACAATATCGACAAATGGTCTTCTGGCAATAAAGATTGCAAAACTCTTATGGAAACAGAAGGTATATTGAAAGAAAGTAATTCAACTAAATTGTATTGAACGCTTCACGACTTCGCATGTCAGCCTTGCACAGGGGCCATGCTAATCTTCTTTGTATCATTCCAATTTTGGTACATATATGTACCGCTGAATCAAGTACCAATATTATGTTATTACGTATTTGCGCTTGTTAACTGTACATATTTAACAGGTGGAGTTGAATTGTCAGTGGAGCAAATTGGCAAAGCACAAAAATTTATTAAATGGGCTGGAAGTGCTTTAAATTACGACGATGTGCCTACAACTGTATTGAATCTTCGAAAGGCTTTACATCTCTTAACCACTGGTCAAGAACTTGAATGATCAAAACTAAGCTTGAAAATGTTGATGAAATGGATTATTTCATCTAATCTGATAAATGATAAATTTTATTGCTTCTAAACAATAAAGTAGATACGAATATTTATGATTTAATTAATGCAAAAGTAAAAATGATAAGTTATTTATTTGAATTGTTCACATTATTACAGCCACACCAAATTAAACATATTTTTGAAATATAAATTTGTTTTGTAGAGGCGTATAAAATCGATATTATTATTTAAACTTGTATTATTGTAATGATTGATATTGTAGTTTCAAATATACATATATGTATATATATATATATATATCGTCAAATTTTAATATCACAAAACAAATTATTATACATTAGTGAACCTATAAAGAAGATTTTCACATAAAAAAAGATAATTAAAAGTTCAGAATGGATCTTAGTAAAATGAGAATTACAATGAAAATGAATTTCTTTTCTATTGTAGTCAAATGTCTAAACTGACTTAGTTTTGTGTGTGTCTGTGCGAATGCGCGCACGCGCGCTCGTGTGGGTAAATGTGTGGGTGCGCCAGATTCATAAATGGTTTCTGTACCATTTCACGTAATTAATACTTTAATACTTTGTAATAAAAGTATTATTGTACATACAAGTGAGTGTGCTTTACCACGTGTTTCTTCGCTATTTTAATTTTCATATTACCTCGTAGGTATCTTTATTTAATTCAATTATCTCTGTCGATTGTAAATTTAATATTTTAAAAAACGAAAAAAAAAAAAAAATTATACATCTTACGATAGTGGTTTAGTTTTAATCGCTGATAATAGGAAGTGCGTTCGTATTGCTTAAACTGTTTGTACGAGTAATTTTTAATTTGTACATTTTTAGTCGCTCTTGTGAAAATACGTGTTTTTTTTCTTTAAAAAAAAGTAAAAGTATGGATGCGAAGAAAACACGCATGTGCATTACACTGCAACGATATTCTTTTAGTTATCGTCTAAGGGCATTTACATCTTAATACGATATCAAGGAGAACACATTGATTCAATTGGCAGTTAATACCTTGTGCTTGAGCTAGTATTTCATGATTCTTTGCCGTTGATTAAATTCTTATAATGTTGACTAATAATGATAGAAATTCATAGCTCTCGAGGTACTCGAGATTTAGAATGCTTCGAACAAATTCGAGTCAGCACGAAAAAGTAGCTCGTGATGAAACGTAATAGGATTGAAACATAACTTTGAAAGAGAGCATTTGATATGAGACGTAAGAAGCCATACACACAAAATTAATATCGCGGAGCATAAGGAATTAAAGATCGAACGAAATACTTCTTTGCTGCGTGTATGGAAAATTATTTCATCGTGATTATTACGTGGTACGTAGGCGATAACTGACTTGATAACCAAAGTCTTAATCGTGCGAATACATATAAGAATCTCGAATTCAATCTTGTTTTTTACTTTTATCATCTACACCATTCGCCGTTACCGGTTGCGTGTCCTCTCGTCTAAGTTGCCAATCTATTACTAGTCGGCCTGTTAGCATGAAAAAAAATACCTAAAAAGCAAATATATAGTTATATTTTTATAAGTATCTGTTCTGTTTAATATATCGATTTCTTTTATAAATTTTATTTTAATCTTACTAGTGCTGGCGCAATCCTTTCAAACTTGTCATTCACCATGTAGTGAGAGTACACAGCCATTAACATCAATAACAGTAATATCGCGTTCGATGCATTTTTTATTTTGTCTGAAAGAAATCGAGAAGAAAACAAAGCAGATAATACGTAGTTGAGGTAATGTTTCCAAGAGGAAAAGTTACCCTAATGCTAGCGTATGCAGCTAATTCGTGTATTTTAAAGGAAAGCGGAACGAAATATTTTAATTATATAAAAAAAAATGTTCTCTTACGACTTGGAACTATAGCCATTGCGAGTCCGCAAATAATTTCAAGCGATCCGACAACTCTTCTGTACCATTTACTTGGTACTTTAAAGTCCAGTGTACCGGACAGTGGAAATACCTTTGCGTATTTCACATATTCTTTTCTCTGTGAACATGATAAAAAAATCAACTGATTAATTCATGTAACGAACACAGAAATCGTGGTGGAGGAACGAGTCGGGTTGAGAAAAGAACGAAACGTTCTTATGAAGAAAATTGTCACAATTTCAACCTAGTAAACATATGCTGGCACTTGAAGCAATATTTTTGGCGCGTCACCAAGCGGTTGGTTGATAGTTTACTATAACTTTGGACATTGGGTAACAACGAGGGACGAAAATAATCTTCTAACGAGATTCATCGAAGTGAGCGAATTAAATTCAATTTTCATCACATTTCAAAAAAATTTCGGATACTCGAACTTTCACAATATTAATTTATTTTATCTCTTTATCAGGAATACAGAAGCGAAGGAAACTTAAATAACGATATGAAATAAACACTTATTAATAACGGGTATTTGACTAGATTTTTTGATAAAATCTGAAGCTCTTCCTTCGTCCCTCTTGTTTCGTTTCCGAATTTGTACACAAAAACTATTATAGATTCATATTTTTCCTTAATTTTCTTTGCTTATTTTTCATTGTATTTTCTGTTGAAAATTTTCTGTATTTTTGTTGAAATTTTAAAAAATTGTGTAAGAAATAGGAAACCAACAAAAATGGAAAGGATAAACAAATATCTATATAAAGAAACATAAAACGTGAAAAAAAGAGGAAAGATAAGAAATATTCGTAGATGTATAAAAACACGTGTATTTCTTATTTGATACATAAAAATTGCAGAAACTAAACAGTCTATTGTTATATATTTTGGATATCTAAATAGAGAACGAAATATCAATTGTCATTAGAAAATAAAGAAGGAGTAAATGTTAAAAAGAACGGAGG
Source organism: Bombus vosnesenskii (assembly GCF_011952255.1). Classification (NCBI taxonomy): domain Eukaryota; kingdom Metazoa; phylum Arthropoda; class Insecta; order Hymenoptera; family Apidae; genus Bombus; species Bombus vosnesenskii. The sequence continues at coordinate 610,871 of NW_022882962.1, forward strand.
GTATAGAAGGAATGATTGATAAAGTTGACAGGCTGTCATAACAACGCATAGTTAACACGCGGTGCGTCTAACAGACGAAGGCTAGACACACCAGAAGGAAAAAGGTGAAAATAAGAATGTTTTACATGATACAACGATCACTGAGAATAAAAATAACAAAGAGTGATATTTCAAAGACAAATGAAAAACAAAAATGAATGTTAGACGAGGGTGAAAAGCCCGATTGAATGTCAATTGAACATGAGAGTAGGGTGAATTGTTACATAATTATAGAGCAACTGCTCACCAAGTCCTTATGAAGATCCTTACTAATATGAGAAGTCAGCTTCATAGTACCGACGAAAACGAAGAATATCCCAAGAAGAACTGAGAGAGACTTTAGGACGATCGAGCCCATAATTCGACAGCTGAACACCGTTAGCGACACGAACGTGTTAGACGTACGGAGGAATCGATTCGGAATCTAGACTGGACGAATGACTCGTAGCCGCGAATTCGTTACGCGCGACTCGTGCAATCTCGGTAAACTGTCTTTTTCTGTTTTTTCTTCTGTTTTTCCTTTTTTCTTTTTTCCTTTTTATTTTTTTTCTTTTTTGCCTTTCTCCTATTTTTCTTTCAACTATACATACCTACAGAGTTTATAAATACATTCGTTCAACGATAGTGTTTCAAACAATTATTCGAGTCGTACTTAGTACTAATTAGATACTATGTATGTACACGATATAGTAGCAATGTTCATACTTGTTCTTTTCTTTCTCTTTCGGTTTGATTTGGCCTATTCCGACTGCGACAGCGCATAACGTGTGCGATACTAGGACGCAGTGCGTCGTGTCGCGTCGCGTCTCGCCGTATCGTATCGCGACCCACTGCGTCGCCGTTACCCTCTTTCTTACAATGTAATTGGTGGTGGTCTTTCTAGAGACACGTCGTATAATCGTCATAGGCTATTGTAATTTTAACTAGTACCTCTCGTGCCTTTATAATATGCAATTTCTGTTGTCTTTTCACAGATCCCAATTACAGTTTGAGCAGGGTGCAATGACACGAATTAGAATAACGAAACGTATTCTTTTGATAAAATAGATAAAATATCGTACGATTTATTGACGAAAGAAACCAGTGTTGCATATATTTTCTCTCGCTAGTCTTCGCTAATCTCGCTAGTGTGACAGTCTATCGCTCTGAATTTTGCAAATGCATCAATTCGTATTATCGAATTTGTAAATTACATTGAAAAATCAAAGGTAAAAGGCAATTTGGTTGAAATTTATTTTAATTAACACTGTTCGACAAAAAATCCTATGCTTTACATTAGAATGTACATCAGTATATCGTAAAAATATAAAACACCCATTTAGAAGCGAAAATTGTTATTTCATGTACATTATATTTTTTATGTATTATTTACAAAAGTTTATATAGCATTCTCTCTGATAATAATGACGCTACTTTTGTGTATTGATTAATTTTTTGTAAATGTAAACATTTCGAGTAATCGCATTGTGTATTTCTATTTTGAAAGAATCACATTCCTCAATATATGAATGTACTGTTCAACTCATTATTAATATTATCATTATAATGGTAAGAATAATAAATGAGTAATAATGATCAATGCTCATTAACATTATCATTATTACTTTTGAATATTACTGCTGTTATTATTATTTATTTGTAGCTTTAATGATTGATCAACTCGTGTTTGCCATACCATGGCCATTTGTTTTTACAATATTTGTAATGGATAAATCGACACTATGATTATGTTTGTTATTTATGAGAACAGTCATGTTTGCATTACTGTTTGCTAAACAAACTGGCTTCTTGCGACGCGCGAACACAACAATCTTCCCTTGAACATTCATCGACGAAATTTTCGTGCTTCTGTCGTCGTTTGTATCTTTTATTAATGGTTTTTTACATTTCTTTAATTCTATCTCTTCTGTTTTTCCTGCATATTTACTACATTCTCTTTCTCGCGTTATTCCCGTTATAACATTTATATTTTCACACTCGTCTTTCATTATCTTCGTCACATCTTCGGAACTATTTCGATTAATCTTGCCTTCATCACGATTATTGGAATTATCGTAATTATTCCTAATATCATCATTGGTAAGATCAGCGGTACTCATTCTAGTATCATTATTTTGTTGCTTGAATTCCGTCCCTTTAGACGTTTCGGAAATAACAGAGTTTTTTATTAGGGTGTTCTCCAAAAATTTATCCTGAGCTTTTGACTGATCCGATGTTTGTTCCATTTTGTCGTTTGACAAACAATTATTTTTCGTTAATTCAGAGGAATTTAATTCAGCGCTGTCATTTTTTTGTAGTATGACACAATCTTCTTTTGCATCTTTCAAAGAGGTCATTTGCTCTGCAGTATAGTCATCCTTGGCGACATTGTTTTCGTTTGACGTGACGGCATCGATAACGTTTTTATCCGTTTGATGATTTTCACTGAACGAAATAATTTTTTTTGGTGAAGCATTTAGCGCATCTGTTTGTTCTTCCTTTTTCGTTGATTTTAATTGCGAGTCATTGGAAATGTGAATGGTATTCGACGCTCCCGATATGTTCTCCAGCATTTTATCGCACGTGGATGCATAATCGCGAATAAATTTTTCAATGTTCTCCACGTTTTCTACGCTTTCAATACTCTCTTTACTTTTGTGACTTTCGTTGTCTGGAATACATGTGATGTTGGTATCTGAGATTGGAATTGTTTGTAAAGTATCGGAAGGTATTTTTAATTTCTCCACCGTTTCATTTCTCACAGTATTGTATATCGAATTCTTTATCGACGTATTATTTACCGTGGAAGGAAGATCTTCCGGTAGTTCTTTACCGGTATCTTGCCGATCTTTCGATCCTTCGCATTTATCGTCCGCATCTTTAAGTGGACTATTATTTGAACTATTTGAACTATTTGAAATTTCACCATCTTCCAAATCTATGAATGAATTTTTTAATTCTTCTTTGGCATATTTCCGTAATTCATCGTCAATTTCCAACTCATTTCCTGTTTGTGTAATTTCAACATCTTTTCTATTAATTCCTCTTGAAACTTGAGAATATTTTGGATGCTCGATCAAATTTTCTGCATTGATCTTACGATATGAACATTTGCTATGTTCATCGTGTTTATCTTCATCGTATCGTTTAATCGATTTATCAACATTCTTTAGCCGTATTTTTCGTGACTCGTGTTCGTTGTAATAATTTTGAGTTTTTTTTATATCATCCAATTTCTGACTCGCTGAAATTCGATCAACAGTAGAATGCTTCGTTCCGCGGACATTGCTGGAATCTTTCTTAGAGATTTTGGACTTGTCTGTCGCACCAGTGCTTCGAAAATTATAACGTTTCTCAAACTTTTCATCGTAAATGCTTTGCTTGCTATATTGATTTCTTCCGTATTTGTCTTCCCGGTTTGATTTTGTATACGGTGTTGATCTCACACGTGATCGATGATCATCCATGCGATAATATTCTCTTTGCTTATCTCTATGACTACGATGTTCACTATGATTGGATCGATAATTGTCTCTGTCAAAAATCTCGGTACAACGATAACTTATTTCTTTTTTATCTAAAATAGACGTTGCACTTTGGGCAGGCTTGTTGCGTCGTTTCGAGGAATGTTCATTAATATTTCTTCTATCACATAATAGGTTCCTCTTATTTTTCGTATCTTTTTTCTCATCTTCTCTATTTGCATCATCAACCAAGTATCCATGTTTCTTTAGATCTGTGTTCGAATTGCGAGTGTATTCTAAACTTTTTATGTTATGCTCTTTTTCTTTAGAATGAGTGGAGTTGGTATACAGAAGGAGCATGGATTTCTCCTTAGATTCAGAGATGTTATCTATTTCTTTTTTTGTTGTTTCAAAGCAATGTTCTACTTCACTAGATTTTATTCGTTTCACATGAGCGTGCCTGCTTGTTTCTTCACTTGCTCTCTTCCCTGTATGAGTTGTACTATTGGTAAATATTGGCTTTCGCTGAAATATAGAACTCATCTCGTTTTTATTGTTTGATTGAAGATCTTTTATTGTACTTCTTGAGTCTGTTAAAGGACTTTTTACATGTTCGCCTCCTTTATATTGCGTAATTGCGGGAGACTGAATTTCTTTTATATTACAATAGTTAATGTCGCTTAAGAAACCATTTTCTTTGTCACTTTCAACTACATATCCTTTACTGGTTTTATTATCATTATCACTGCTACTTAACTTATTCGATTGTTTATCTTTCTTTTCTAAATTCTGTTCATCTATCATCCTTTTTAGCAGTCGTTCACCAAAGACAGTGATAGGGACTAAGGTAGACTTATTTTGTTGATCCTTGCTTTGACTATATAAACTGTCTGCTACCAACGTTTCATTACCATTTTCATCAGCAGGAAGACAAATATCAGTTGGTTTGTGATATATATTTACTACAGTTTCACAAACATTAGATTTATGATTGACACAGTCATTTGTTTTAGAATACATGTTTCTTCTGAATGTTATATCATCTAATCTGTAATAATTATATCATGTAGAATATATTTTTAAAATGTTAGGAAATTATTAGTTAAATCTACTCACTTTTTTCTTAACTCATCTATCATCTTATCCTTCCGTGCAATTTCTGCTTTTGCAGTTTTCAATAATGAAAATAAATTACTTTCCAAATTTTTATTAACCTTTTGAAAATTCTCTAATTTTGTTGTGAGTTCTGCAATCTGTTTTTTCAAATTTACTTGTTCCTCCACAATATTTTCTCCGTTATTTGACACAAACTGAAATAGTATAATATATAAAATTTATTGTTTATATTCACCGTACTTTATACGATATAAGAATAATAACGTATAACTTAACCTAACCATAAAGTGCAACCAGATTATATTTTGTAATACTTACATTTTGATGGAACTCTGTTCCAAAATCTGGCAAATCTTCATAAATATCGATATCATCCTCCATGCTTTTTACTGATTTCTATAATAAAATTTTGATTGAAAACACATATTCTATTATTGATATAATTTCTCCATTTTTATCAGTCACGTCACGAGGTGGATCTTACATATACATGTATTTAGTGTGATGTCCACTGAAGGACACGTATCTCATCTGTATCTTCTTATATTTCTTGATCATTGTGAGATATGTTAGTGTCGACATTAGCAAATAGTGAACAGTGAACTTCAATTAATACCGTCTTAATATCTGTTTTTCAGCACGATCAGTGCATATAAAAGTTATAAAACATGATCGAAGATGAATCGAACCAATAAAATCTAAAATACATTTGCAATATTTACATCTGTTGTTGCGTTATTCATTTGTTGTTATATGATTTATTAAATACTATAATATCGACCAAATTACAATGTTTTCTAATATTAAAATATTGTAGTTTCACACAATTATTTTATATTCTCATTGTCAATAGACAAAAACGATTTTGTGAAACAATTATTAAGTGCAAAGTTACAACCATGGGAAATTTGAAAAATAGCTAATTAAAAAAGCTATTTGGGATGTCTTATAAGATTTGTTACGTTGAATTTCATCTCAATATATCTTTTATAATGGATTTTATTTGATAAAAACTTGTACTCTAGTTTATGTGTAAAATATTAACATTATGGATTTATTATTGTTCATACCAATTCATACGTTCAAAGAAACACGATAAAGCGACACCTGTTGGTATTTATGATTATAGTTGAACTGTTAAAGGTTTTAGACACAGAAGTTCAAGTGTGAGTTTAATTGTGGAGTAGGTCTTTTTATTCTTTCCTATTTCTTTGTCATTTTTTATCCGTGAATTGTTAAGTGTTACGTTCTTCAAGTGCATTTTGTTATGCAGTTTTTGATACGTTTTCACGTATGTACTTACTTGTCTATATATGATTCTTTACTGGTATTGAATATCAGTTCTTCATTTGAAGTTTTTATTAATTATAACGTTCTGTTCAGTGACGATTGATCATTTGTTTAAGTCGCAAGTCAGCAGAAGGCACCGATAATAATAAGATTTTTGTGCAACTGATTATGGAGAAAATTGTGAAGAATACCAATAAAATCACTATATAAAGGTCAGTCAGTGAGAGAGGTTAAAGTAAGTAAAATAATGAAGTAGACAAATGATCATTCACGACAAACAAAAATATTACCTACATTGCCTATAAAGGCAAGTTAGTAAAAAAGATCTCTAAGTAAGAAACAAATTTTGATGAAAAGTTTAGTTAAGCATCGATACACGCAAGATAATAATATATATATGTATAATGAAAAATAAACAAAAGTTATCGCGCAAGCATATTCCACATGTTAATCAACGGTTCTTCGACGGCATCTTATCATGCACGATAACAATAGACCGGGTGGACTAATAATATTTAACAGTATATATACATACGTACACATAAGTAAATTCATCGTACTTTTGCGGGAAAAGTTACTAAAGAAATAGAGTTCGAGTATCGACAAATTGAAAAATATACACGTGTACACGTTATACACGTACGTATTGAGCAATTGGATATATGTATTTTTAAGATGAAGAAAGCAACAGAGATGTTTCTAATTTTGAAAATTCCTAATTCATTATTTAAAACCAAAGTTTAGTCTTCACGATTGACATGTAAGTTGCCAACGCGATGTTAATGCACGTTGATCCGGCCTCGAGTCCCGAGATAATTGCATAATATGTATATATGCGCATGTACTTAGATTTGTACGTAATACGCACGCGTTTACTTGATTATCTTTGATAAAGTTGTCACTTCCAAGTGTTTACGTGTTTATGCTTTAATTCATTTTGCTATTAAATTAATATTTTGAGATTTATATCGATTATGTATCCGCATTCTGGCATCCATATAAATGACACGCATGTATATATAACAACATTAAAGCTTGAGACATGTTACATGTTTACCAAATCAGATGTATAGATCACGATCAAGATTAGCAAAATCAAATTACCCATGATGCGGAGAGATCAAGAATACAAGGAATGTTATAAGTGATAAAAAATATTTCGTTTTACAGAGAAAGAAAAAGACTATGCAGAGAGGTAGAAAGTATGTTTTCACAGCAAAATCTTTTGTCTTGTTCGAACTAATATTTTTTCAAAAATATTTTTCTTTGATTCCGTCTCCTTTGAATCGTGATATAAAAATACAAACGATATATGAAACCGAGGATGAAAAATTCTTTTAGTTACATACATATATTACAAACTATCCTTGCTAGAGTTACATTTGTCATTTGAAAATATAAATAACCGTAATTACTGAAAACGTTTATATCTTTGCATAAAGATTGTATTACAGTCCGTAATTAAACAATTATGAATAATTCGTGGTGTTTAGTGTAATCGAAATCGTTGCATATAGTATGTATTATAATAAGTTTAAGCGATAAATATAAATAAAAAACAAAATAAGAAAATATGTAGGAAGAATTTTCATATATCGTAATAACTATGTAAGACAAGTCTGCTATAGCTTTTATAGACCTTTCTCAAGCTCATCCTTTAGATGCAAGCTTTGAAAAGACTTCTTTTTAAACGTTTCTAAATGGTTGCTTCAATAATAAAGAGGACCCAAGATAGCTACTGCGACACGCTGATAGTATGTACTCTACATACTTACGTATATACAATCCTGTTTCTTCAATGCTTTTTATACTATGTAACACTACATTATAATTATAATTTGTTTTCTTTGCTCTTTGTTATAATATCCAAGTAGTTACGAATACATGTTCATATATGCATAAATACGCATGCACGCGCATAAATAATAAAATATATTTGTTAGAAATTTGGAAGAGAAGAATAAAACTAGAAGATTTTAAAGAAAAACTAAAGACAGAAATGTGTGCATACGTATTCATTTGGTACATTCATGTGAACGGAATAAGCAGGAAACGGTTAGTTGAGGGTAATAAACAGACCGTTTAAGCATCCATTTTCAACAAAGCTTTGGCAACTTGACGGCGCAATTAAATTAGTTACGCGATTAGCAGCTTTCACGTATTAGCTTTCATATGTTATCATCTACTATGCAAACAAAAGTCTAAACTTAAAAACCTGAAATTTCACGTATTTATTTGCGAGCTCGCAGTTTATGAATGTTTATTTGTTTTGGGAGCTAGTAATATCTATCGTTTACTTTTCATATAACCTTAAGGAAATTCGTTTCTATCGAAATCATACAAAGTTATTCTCATTGTTTTTTCTTATTTCTATCTGTTTGGTGTATAGTCGTGTAACACATAATGGTGTTACCGACGAAGCCGTATAATGAAAATTAGATTCGTTTTATTAGCAAGTTCATACATAAGTAAAATATTTCATGCACTGGAAGGAAGCTATTCAATATTTAATACAATTTATATACAACAAGTTAAATATATAAAATATTTATAGAAACAAATATTTCTTCGGTCAGATCAATAATTTTGATCTTTAATTATAAAATCACTTTATTGTGTCGCATCTTTTTGTATTTTTTCACACGCTGAAAGTGCAGTATGTATAAATATAGTACGAAAGATAAAAAAAGAATAAAATAGAAGAAAGTAGAAGAAATATAGACAAGACGGAACAAAACAGAACAGTACGGAACGGAAGGAAATGAAACAAGATAGAATGAAATAGAACGGAATAGGACTGAACAGAACGAAACGAAGCGGAATGGAACGGAACGAAGCGGTACGGGTATGAATCGGACCAGATCGGAGCAAGCTGTACTATGGCATGATAGTGAGGTAGTAAAAAGCGTGGCGAGATAGGAAGAATAGTAGGGGTAGAAATGGATTGGAAGAGGAGGGATAGGTAGAAAAGGATGTAAGCAATTTGTCAGTGATGGAAACGGTATAGCAAGAGGAGGTATATGTAATGTTTTCCCCCTCTTAAGATACTGTTGAGGCCCAAGCTTTCCGAGTCCACTCGTGTCGGTCAGTTCGTTAGTAATTACGCGGCAAGAGATAAGTTTGGGTAGGCGCGTAGCATTCGGTGTTGTGTAAAATAAAAAAGCTTTGGGTGTGGCGTTTGTTTTTATAGTATTTAGTGGAAAGTTATTGGCAATTTAACTCATTGAACATTATTATCTACTTATTCGTTGCGATAAAAAAAATGTGGGATTCACAAGTTGGATGATACTTGTGTATATCACGAAAGTGTTTTTCCCGCTAACGGGCTGGATTATACGAGTATTAAGCTCATCGTTGAACTGCTTATACTTAATTGGAAACATTTTTTGGGAGATAGAAAAATGCTTGATATTCGACAGGTTTTTATAAACAAATTTTTACGGTTTCGATTGGATTTGTCTACAATAACAGTTTATATGAATGCGATGAACAACAGGAAGTTTCGCATAAGTTATAAGGAATGACTACTACTCCTTTAGATTTAAAAAAAATTTGTATATTTCGAAATTTCCTAAAATTAACTCTAGATCAAGAAGATTTTCATCTTCTTTATCTTCTTTATCTTTTTTTCCTTTGAAGTGTTTGGCTTTATTTGGATAGTCGTTCATCTTTCTTGTACTTTGTATTTCGCTTGACTGTATTAGAAGAATGACAGTCTCAGAAGAGTAAGTACGATGACACATCAGTCTCCTACCTTTCTCCACTTTTCATTTTTCCTGTGTTTCAATTGTATTTGTTATACCGAGCATTTCTCAAGTATTTTTTCGTATAATTCTTTATTAGTAGTTTATAATAGACTAATTTAATTATTTTCTAGTTTTAAATGTTATGTTGCTTCAATCGTTTATTATACGTATGTAACGTGCGAAAATGCGAGCAATGTGGGAAAACACCTGTTTTTGAATCGTATAACGAGCTGTTGCGAATTTGAATTTGCACAAAGCAAAAAAGAAAAGATATAGTTTTTTACGTAGTTGACGAAACGTAGATTGTTTTACGTGGCATTTTTCTTTCCATCCTTCACATTGTATATGCAAATATTTATTTGTATGCGAGAACGTTGTATCCGACACTGCATACGAGACTATGTATATGTGAACGTGAACATGCCGTGTACTGGCATACTTATGTGTATGCGAACACCGTACATGCGTGAGACAGAGGGGAGAGAGCGCATAATGAAATCACATAGCGCGGTATAGGCGTGTTCTTGGATTAAAAGTTTGACGATAGCTGAGCGATTGAAAGTGAGTAGGTGATATAGAGAAAAAGAGCATCAAAGAAATGACAGAATGATGCAAAGTGCAACGTGCGTGAGGAGGGTACTCGAGCGTGTTCGAGAATTACTCGAGCGCGCTTTTAAGGTTTTAAGATCGAATGCACACTCGGTCGAAGGAGATTGGAATGCGTGGTATGCGACTTGTTCGTTGGACGTGTTTCACTCCGAGTTAAACCGATTGTATTCGAACATTACCGAGAATGTCCGAGTCGAGACGACCCCAACCGATTCAAACCGACTCTTTTCTTGCCGATTGTGACAAAACTTGTTTCGCTTTGTTACTCTATTGCTATTTCTCGGATACATCGCGAGCTTGATCTTGCTTCATTTTTGAGGATTATGTATGTTTTTTTAAAAGTTGTCCCCTACTGTATGTGTTAGGCATTCTCAAAAAGCAACATCGTGCGTAGAAAATATTTCTGTTCGGTAAGCTCTGTTCTTTTCAAGGAGACAAGAAACCTTCTATATTGCCTCCTATAATTTTACATGTACACATATGTTTAATATATCAGAGATAAACGCTGGTTTAAGAATATGCTTGTTAGTGGCATTTGTCTGTTTTTCAATATTTCGATTGGTAATCTAATTTGATCGAACCGCTTCCGTCGATGACGACCACTTGGAGTGTACCGCGATGCAATGGGAACACATTTGTGTAACGGTGTAATCTTTTTATTTGTAAGCGATAGATATATCCCGTTTGTTATCTTATATACTCGATCGATTGAAATTCGATCTAATAGCAATTATTCGAAAATCGATCCGAACAGTATGTAGATGGTGATAAGCTTTTACTTGAGAAAATGATTGTCAGAGAAGTTAATTGGCGCGTAACAAACCAATACAATTGAAACGAGTATATTTGTCCGGTATGTTTAAGCTGATAGAGTAAAATATACGCGACTTGATGAAAGGCATATAAAGCGGCATTGATGAAAAATCAACAAAAATTTGGTAAAAGAATATAATCTTTATTCTCGTTCCTTTGGGTGGATTTTAGAATGGCCACGGAACTGGCAAACAAGAAGGCCGAGCGCGAAGCTCTGCGTGGTGTTATTCAGCAATGGAATGCCAACAGGTTGGATCTGTTTGAGCTTTCAGAACCGAACGAGGTGAATTATTCCGCTTACTGCACCTGATTCTTTCTTTTATTCAAGAGATTTAATTTGATCGCAACGTTCGACAATAGCGATATACTCAATGTTTATTTGTACTTTTCAGGATTTGGAATTCCATGGAGTAATGAGATTTTATTTCCAAGATAGCGGTCAAAAGGTCGCAACAAAATGTATTAGAGTAGCGTCGGATGCGACGAGTCAAGCGGTCATCGAAACGCTTATTGAAAAATTCCGTCCAGATATGCGAATGCTTTCGGTTCCTGAATACGCACTTTACGAAATTCACGAAAATGGTGGTAAATATAATAGTAATAGAGGTTGTTAGCAGTTAAAGTATATATTGACATAGCAATTAGTCATGATGTTATCCTCCTTGTCTCTTCTTCTCCTTTTTCTTCTTCTTCTTCTTTTTCATTATTTACAGAAGAACGTAAGCTTGGGCTTGAAGAAAAGCCATTGTTAGTGCAATTAAATTGGCACATCGATGACCGTGAGGGACGCTTTTTGTTAAGAAGAATCGATGACAAAACCAACGCTCAAGGTGTTGGTTTCTCTTCTTCGGATGGGTCTAGTTTTCGCAGAAAGTTGAGTAAACGCGAGAAGAAACAGATGAAGAAACAGGAAAAGCTGAGTCGTTTAAAGAGTTTAGAACAAGATGAAAATACTATACCCGTCGATCAAAATGGAGTAGCTGAAAAACTTTACACGGGTGAGTGGATAACAAACGATATATGTCGTTATATTGTCGATATATCAAGCGAGTTATACATATAGTAAGACTATTTCGATGTTATTGATGATATTGATACAACATGGCCATTTCTAATCTGGCTGTGTTTCAATGTATATATCGTATGGTACAACACAATAATGTTCCCATTTTAGAGTTACCTGAAACAAGCTTTACCAGAAGTATTTCAAACCCGGAAGCTGTGATGAGAAGACGACGTCAACAAAAATTGGAGAGAAAATTGCAACAATTTCGTAGTAAAGATGGCGGTCCCGATACTGGCGGAACGCTGAAAATTTACGGCGAAGCGCTATGCAAAGACGTTCCATATAAAACATTGCTTTTAAGCGTCCGAGATTCGGCAGTTCAAGTCGTACGAGAAATGCTTTCTAAATATGGTTTAGAGAAGGTGGATCCACAGCAGTATTGTCTCGTACAGGTCAGCTAAATATTTCTTTTACTTTCCACATCTTTTCGTCTGTATAAGAAGTTTATAGCGTATATATACAATAGAATGCTACGGAATTATCATTTATAATATCATGTGCTACGTGGAATGTCGAACAATTTATATACATGTATATTTTTCAATATTTCGTTTTTCAATGCTTCGTTTCGTATGTTACAGGTAAATAGTGAAAATAATATTAATGGAGGAACACAGCAGGAGTATATACTAGACGATGATGAATGCCCTCTAGCCATTCTTATGAATCATCCTTCTACACGCGGTAAGTGTAGTTAGAGCTTTTAATAGGAATAATCCTATTTATATATTATTACAATTTTAATCGTGAAAAAAGGATAATTTTCACTTATATCTGAGTCAGAAGGTGTAAGTGGGGAAAAAAAGTAGACGTGGTTCAAGAATTCATAGATATAGATAGGTACGAATAAAACAAAAATTGATAGAACTCAAATTACAAGATATAGAAGCTCAGGATGGACAAATTTTAAGAATTATCAACAATTTTACATAGCGTTGATATAACAGCATAGTCGTATTCAGATTCCTCAGTTCACATTATGTCCTGCCGTGCCGTGTCGTGCTCTGTCGTGTATTCTAGTGTACTACAGTGTATACACTATGTCGATAGATATAATAAGTTGTGGCGTGCGCGTGCTTGCCGAGACCAAAGAACCGCCCACCAACCCTTGTTTCTGGCTGCAATGCTTAAATTCAGTCGCGCAATATTGTGACGTAATTTAATGTTACTTCTGTTAGCAGTCGTGGTATCAACTTTTATACTGCAAACAAATTTTAAAATTTTAAAAATATAAAAAAAGGATTTTCCTTTATCTCTTCGTTTGTTCGAAATGTTTGAAGTTCCATGCAGTAATCTGGATAAAACAATATTCTAAGTTTTCGATACACAATACGTCGTTGAATAGTGAACAAATATTACAAGTTATCGAGTGACGTGTCGAATGATAAACATTAAAGCGTTAAGTAAAAAACTGGTATTGTTCTTTCTTCTATTAATCAGCCAATTTAAAAATTCGGTATTTTTTCTCTACTCTTCTTTCTCGCGCAATCTTGGGCAAAACAGAAAAAATTTGTTAAATTTAGAATATGCAAAAAAAATCGTAGGAAAAAAATAGGGAGAAAATACAATCTGTGTCTCAATTTTCTTTATAATATAAAGTTGGTCATATATCTTCTTTAATTTTAATTATAAAAGAAAAAAATGTGAAATATAGAGGACCAAAATTGAAGTGATCGATCGAAGAAGGGACCACAGACGCGTGCGCACACGCATACATATATTCAGGGACCAAGTTAAGGAAATCGACGAATTTTATACACGATGATGGATTGGGGAATTAGACGTAAGAATCTTTAAAGTTATTCTGTCGATAACTAGTAATGATTTCTTGGTTGTTAATATTTTTCGATTGATACATTTGTAACGTAAATACGTTCACGAATTGCAATTGTGATATATATTATTCAGGGATAGAAATAGTTTCTGTGTATAATGCCGATAAAGCTTTTTATCAATAAGTTTTCGTATCTGTATATTATTGTATACTTATTAATTAATTATAGTAGGAATAATCTACAGTTTAATACATGTTCAAGAAGGTGGAAAATTGCTTGTCTTTCTATAGGTTGCAATATTCTTCTGATACGAACTCTATAATGGAGAACAGAATCGAAGAGAAATTTGAAAATATAAATTTCAATCGAGTATTGTTCAAAGTATAGGTTATTATATGGCTGTATATTTTCGGTTCGATCGATAGTTTCACATTGGTAATGGGTATAGATCGTTCAAAATAACGAAGTGAGAAGGTGTGGTTGTAACAGTGAACGTAGATTATGTAGGTCAGTTGGACACGCAAAGGGTATAAAATGTGACACAAGACTGTATGTATATCCGTGATACCAGAATGATATCTGTAACATAAAGAGTAAATTACGTACTTATTGTCATATGTATTAAAAATCCGCTAAATGGAACTTTCATGGGCATATACAAAGTTCAAAAGATACATTGACACTTTAGATGGTTTTTCAGAGATTTCACAGATTTCACTCTAAATTTCCAAGTAAAATAATTTATATCTTTAATTCGATGGCCATATAAGACATGCAAAGATTATATTGTAGTAGAAGAAACAGAGTAAAGCGAAATAAGGGGATGACTATTCCTTTCGTTACCGTTCTATTATTCGAATCATGTCATGATATCCCTAAATTAAAATGTCGAAAGACATATTAATGATAAATCACATAGAGATAAATAGAGAGTGATGTAGGTTATTCTTTATATGAAAATAATATAGTCTTGGCAACCTACGTAGATTAAGAATAGATGTTTTATAAACAAAATGTGTTTTGCATTATTTACAGGTTCAATTATGTTTCATGTGCGAAGAAGACCTTCAGATTATGTGCCTCGGAAACGGAAGAAAAAACCTAGTGGCAAATGGAACGAATTAGATTACAGGTTTGTTGGAATGATAAAATTATAGCGGAAGAGTTCGTTCTAGGAAAAAAGAGTGCATCTAATTCTCGTTGTCTTTGATCAAAAGGAAAATATATTAAATTTATACGGGAGATTGGCTATACTGATGACCAATTGTAACTTACAACGGGAAACTTATAATTTGAGAAATATTAATGGAACCAATGATGGACTATGAGAGGCAATCGTTACAACATGTAATACGCATGGTTTGATTCGCAGATACGAAGACGAAAGATTGCCCTTTTCGCTAGAATTGAATCCTGACGGTAGCGAAATTCCAAACGGAGCTGGTGTGCGGCATCGGTTGCAGCCAAATGTAACGGAGGTGGGCTCGGAAAGGCCGATACCTATCCATCCATCTAGTCCGAGCAAGTCTACATCTGTCCCTGCTGCTGCTGTTGCTACTGTTTGCCATACTCGAAGCCCGACACATGCACCGGAATCAACGCACAATTATGAAACAACCTTTGATCTCGATGGAAATGTAGAAACTGCCAGTCTTACCAGTAGCAGGGATGGTAACAGGTAATATTTAATAGCTTTTTCTGTTTCACCGAAAGAATTCACGTTTACGTTGTTACATTTTTATAATGAACGGATTGTTTCCTAACAAGGAAATGTAGAGTGATTAAGCCACGGCATGCATCTCGAAATATAAAATCCGAAATACGAATATGTTTTCTATATGAAAAACACAGTTGTATAAACAACTAACGTAAACAGATAAACATACGCATAAGGATAAATTATCCAACGGTTGAAAAGACAAATTCAATCATAGCATTTCGGAGAACAACGTTGAATGATATCGAATTTTTCTGTTGTTTCGAACAGAACGTTGCAGAATGATCGACAGCCACGTGGGACGGATCCGATTTTACCAGCTGTATTAGAATTTCTCGAGGAAACGGAAGAAACATTTTTTCATGCGGTAATCACAGATGTTGAACCATCGGCGCCGCAGTTCAAATTGGCTCCAACGTATACGCTTTACTTGGCAGCGAGATATCGCGCAAGCACACATTATAGACCAGAATTGCAACCAACGGAGAGAGCTCATAGATTGACCGTGATGTTAGCAAATGTCGCTAGCATGATTCAACGAGTAATACAGGTAAATTAATGAAGAAATATATAATACTTCGATAACCTAACTCGAGATGATCTATTGAACAATTGAATCAGTACAAGTACAATCAGTACGGTAAATTGTGATGGTGAGGATATAAATATTACTGTTGTTATTTAATACATCATTCTATTCCATATCATTGTCGCAGGAACGGTATATGGATGCGTCCTCGTTGGCACTGTGGTTGGCAAACGGTTCAGAACTACTACATATGTTGAAAAACGATCGGCACGTAGGTGCGTTTTCAACCAGGGCACAAGATATTTTGACGGAAGCAGTTCATACAGCATTCGCGTCATTGGTTAGGTGCATTTCCTTGGAACTAGCACCGGCAATGTCACAGTTCATGGCAGATGCAGACGAACCTGCCAAAGAAGCCGGCGTTCTTCAAATATTTTCGAGCACGATGGCTTTACTTAGGCGATGCAGAGTAAACGCTGCACTTACCATTCAACTATTTAGTCACCTGTTTCACACAATAAACGCGACCGCGTTTAACGCTTTAGTTTCAAATGCCAACTTGTGCGTTAGATGGTTCGGTCGTAGATTAAAGGCGAGACTAAACGCTCTGGAAACTTGGGCTGAAAGGCAAGGCTTGGAACTCGCGAGTCAATGTCATTTGGCAACCATCATGCAAGCGACTCATCTTCTACAAGCTCCAAAATACAATGCAGAGGAACTTGCTACCTTGAGCTCTACGTGCTTCAAGTTGAATTCTCTTCAGGTCAGAGCATTGTTGCAAAAATATCAACCAGCTGCGGATGAACCAAGACTTCCTGCGGAATTGATCGAAAACGTAGTCAGAGTGAGTTGATATGTAAACTTATGTAATAATACATAAAAAGGATAAAGGTGGAAACATGGTAGAATTTCCAGTATATTTATAAGTAATGCGTTATCATATTAAATTCCAGGTAGCCGAAAGCGTGGCTGATACGCTCGCACGTGCTGATGGCAGAGAGATTCGACTCGAAGAAGAGCCTACGCTCGCTTTGGCGCTTCTACTTCCGGAGGATGGATACAGTTGCGAAGTTATTCGTGGTGTACCTCCAGGATTAGCTGAATTTTTAGCGCCATTGCAACGAGATGGTCTATGCCGTATGGCACCACAACCCACCAGTAGTGGATATTGGACTATATACATGATAGATCACCACAATAATGTAATTTGTTTTCTTTTTCCTCTCTTTTTTCCTTGTTCCCGTCTCCTTCCTCCTTCTTTTTCCCCCTTGTTCTGCTTCCTATCACGGCTAGCAATGATGATACTTGAACAATAATTAAGATCTTAATTACCAATAATATTTAATAGTTTCGCAGTCCAAGCGCAATGAGCAATAGATCTGGAGGTTATTCCTGTCATACAGGGCCGAGTGGTGCTCAGCCTGAGATACATGTAATAAAATTACACAAGTCTACCAATGGAATGGGTTTGAGCATTGTCGCAGCAAAGGTATGTGTTTTTGTATTATATGTATTATATTTACATGTAATTATATATTTTAAATCTTATCAAATACCTTGTTATCGCCAATAGAATATACATTTGGTTGCGATATGTTGCAGGGCGCCGGTCAGGATAGGCTCGGGATATATATAAAGAGCGTAGTTGCTGGTGGTGCTGCTGATGCTGTAAGTAAATCTCCATGTAGTACATAGAGACAAGAAGAAAATTTACATTCGACCACAAATAATTATTAATAATTATTCTATCATTAGTAAAATCTATCATTTATGTCCATATGTAAATCTCTATTGTTAATTTTGACATATATATACTACGTAGTTTAAACGAATACGCGAGTTAACATCTAATCGCATCTTTTTTACACAATATTAAAATATATACATACATATGCAGGACGGCAGATTGACGGCTGGAGACCAATTGCTAAAAGTGGACGGACAAAGTTTAGTAGGAATTACTCAGGAAAAGTAAGTAATGTATAGGTTGTGCTAAAGATTGTGTAATGGTTGTAGAACTATTTTAGGAGAAATTATCCATATTAATTCTTTCTATGGTTGGGCTTATAATAGCATTGACTTTGCTCTTTCGTAGAGCTGCTGAATATTTAGTACGTACCGGACCAATAGTAACATTGGAAGTTGCTAAACAAGGTGCCATATATCATGGTTTGGCCACTTTATTATCACAACCATCACCAGTAATGACCAGAGGTACGTATGTTGTTCGTTCGAAGACCGTTTTGAACTTTCTTTAATAATTACAATGCGATTCGATTGTGTCGTTTCACCGTTCGATAATTCGTTTCGCTTTAATACTGAGAAGGAAATATTACAAGAATTAAAATACCTTGAGAGTAAGGCAACGAGCTTAAAAAAGCAACGTGATAAAGAGAAAGAAACTGAAATAAGTGATCGCTTAAATTTATAGTGCAAAATATACTCCAATTCGTTCTCGCGCGATGCTTTTAATCTGCTAATTGCGGAATGTTAAACAGCTTATAACGCTTTCATGAATCGTTCTCGCTCGTATTATTCGTCGCCGCACGTCATTTTATTCATCGGGCTCTGGCTCTCGCGAAATAGCCAGATATAGATGATTGCTTAATTAACGCTTTACTAACTGATTGTTCTTGAGCAGTGCACAAGATTCGCCCCAAGTCCGAAAACTTGGAAGCTTCATCGGTGCAGGAAACGAACGAGCAGCCATCTACGTCACATTCAATGGGTAATTTGTTGAGCGTTCCAAGGCACGCGATCGGTTCGGAACGTTCGATCGATTCAGTACCAGGTGCGATTCTTTCTTCGATTTGTTCAAAGGACTTGGAATATAAATATTATCATGATTCCGATTTATTAAATTCTTCTCGCCTCGTCTCAGACGGTTCAAATCGGTACTGCAAACCATTATGGAGTATTTCACAATCGAAAGACCTGCGACAAACGTGTTTGCGGGATCGTACACCGTCGTCATTGTTAACACACACGCGGACTTACGCGGAACATGCCGATAACGAGTCGGTAAAACAGCAGTCTCAGCGGGGAAAGCGAGAAAATGTAGAAACAGTAGTTGGTGGTGGTAACAGTAGTGGTGATGGTGATAATGACCACGGTACAGATTTGCGTTCGAATTTGGAGCATGGTGATAGATATTTGCAAACACGCGATGGTACTATTTCGACGAATAATACACGCGCTTCAACCGATCAAAGAAACCACAGATCTGAAACGACAAGCTTGCCGTTTGTTTCGAAAGTTGAGCAACCTGTTCCATTTACCCAGCCAATGAATATGAACGCTGTTCAAACACCGTCAATCATTTTAAATTCGACAAATTCGGTTTCCACAACAACGGCGCTAGGTATCAAATGTGATAATTTTTCTCTCGATTCGATACCTTATATCGATCAAACGGATGACACCCCGATGTCATGTTATCCGTTAAACGAATTCAACGAGTATCAATCGGAGAACAATAACATATCTAATAATCGCGTAATTGATGTAACCAATATTTCACGAGATGATTTCACTGCATCAAATTTACCACGATGTAAAAACGACGTTATGGGCAAATATTCCAGATGTTCGCAACAATCAGTGATTGAAAAAAGATCACAGATCATAAATGAGAATGGACAAGAAGAATCGAATAGGCAACAGGAATACGCAGAAGCTAATAAAACGACAATTATTGGATTTCAAGCGTTGGAACAACGAGACAAAAATTACGAGATAAGAGAAAAAAAGGTGGAGAAAGACGTATCAAATAAGGAGAACGGTGATTCCAAAATTTGCATGATTTCGAAAACAACGCCGAATGTTAATAACGCTGTAATTCCAGTATTAAATCTTGACTTGTCTGGTCTAGATAGCGATACGTCAAGTGATATATCGACTTTCAACAAATGTTGGAAATCACCGGAAGAGGTGCGCCTCGGTTGTGGTGGTCGCGTAGCCGCGTTGGCAAAACATTTTTCAAAACTCGGCGATGTTGAACCGATTCATCATCGACCTAATGCGATTAAATTATTAGAGAGCTCAAAAAAATTTGCTTCAGAACCTAATGTTGCTTCAATTCAAATTTATCAAAAGCGATCGGATTATCGTTTTCCCGCTATCGACGATGTCAATGAATGTCAATCCGAACTAGATTTGAGAAATAGCGAAATTAAACGGCGATATCTTGCACCAATTGGATTGGACCAAATGTTCGAAAAATCGACCATAGATCTGTTAAATGAAAATGGTGATGTTAACTATTATTGCTATCACAATAATTCAGCCGATGTACGGAAAGGTCAATCAACAGATGGTAAACGGAAGTTGTCATTGTCAGAACAAAAACAGGTGATAGAACAACTGAGGGAAGTATCCGATCTCGATGGTGCGAGAGCATCGCTTCTTCCTTTTCGTTCTCCTTCTCTACCTTCTTTTCACGTATTGAATAAAGAAACAGACATGGAAGTTTCAAACAACATTTTCGTCGATACAGAGTCAGGTACAGCGTCATCGTTGTCTTTGCGTGAAATACAGGCGAATATTCAGAGATTCGTGTCATCATGGCCGACGGATATTGGAGAGAACAGTGTGCGAAGTGCGAACGCAAGCAAACCACTCTTATTCGATGGTAAATTGATCAAACGGTTGGTGAATTCTTATCCAAATATTGAAAAGGCAAAAGAATTATCACGTAATGAGGACAGCGAGCAGCGAAAACAGAGGTGGTGTAAACGAAAAAAATACCGTTCCACCAATGAATTGAAACGAACTACTGATCAACAGGGCGATGTTGATGAAGCATCATCGTTTCTCACTAACGATCAGCAGTATTTCCGATCTCGGAACGAGGATTCCTCGCAAGATAACGATAACGATAACAAAACAGTATACGGACTAAAAACTTGCAAACAAAATTTCATCGTCAAAGACAAATTCCAACAGAATCCGATGTCACGTGTCGCAGAAAAAAACCATTTCGATCTTTTACCGATTAAAAGCGATCAACATGCGTCAGTGGAGATAGAAAAAGAAACTTCGATAATTGATAAAGACATAGAGATCGATGTAAAGCTCGACCAACATTGGACAAAATCAGATTTATCCAAGATTTATCCAAGATCGAGTCAAACTCATCTAGATATTGGTTTCTTTTTACGTAAGCAATTGATTTTGCTCTCGCATTTTTTTAATGCGTGCCTTTCAATATTAGGAATAATGGATGTTGTGCAAGTTAATAGTCATTTACCAATGATCGACCTACCTCACGCATGTCAAGATAATTTTCTTTCGAGCAATTTTTCTTGTTCTTTTCCCTCTTCTACACAAAAGCACATCTTCTGTTTCTTCCGTTAGCAATCCGTTTCGCTATGAGATAAATGTTTATGTGCATGTTGTAAGTGTAGAGCGAAAGAAAATAAAGGAGAATGAATGAAAATGTATAAAAGAGAGGAATAGGACTTGCTTGCTTTTGTTAGAATTTAAATTTTACACGTCCGCTTTTTTTTCTGTCTTTGTACTTTGTTACATATATATATATATATATATATACATTATACATATATAAATAACAACATTCGTACTTTACATGTATTTACTTTACGCTATTTACATGTGTTGTTATTATTGCTATTAACGAAACATGCATGCATACATTATTAAAACACAATCTCGCAGGAAGAAGTATATAATATATTGATGTAATAAACATAACCATTTTTTGAATAAAGCGTGCGATGCACGCGTGAAAAATTGATATTTTCTATATGATTTTTTGAATGATGTAGTCTATTCTGTTGATTTTTCATAATTGGCGGATGAATCACAATATACTGCTTGAGTTATTCATGCTTGTCTAAATGTTCATAATAAATATCATTAAAGTACAACATTACGCAAACATATGTTTCCGCACGTGTGACTATCGCAGGACCTCGTCGCATGAGTGAACGAGACTTACCATCTCGGCTTGGACGCGATGCTACTGCACCGCAACAACAAATACATACCAGCAAGTCCGTGCCAGCATTGCACAGTAAGTAGAAACAATAATTGAAGAAAGGAGAGTGAATGATAGCGAGATGGAGAGACTGTGCTATATGGTTGTCATTATCGTGTTGCTCGTTGGATTCACGCACTCCTTTCGCCTCTAACTTGGTCACACACTTTACTTTCGTGATATTATGACTCACTTCTAATCCGCTTTTCACCTTCTCGTTTTTCACTTCGTCTCGCCTCGCTTCATCTCGTTCCGTTTTGTTTCTTTTTCCTTTCTCTTTCTATTTTTTGTATCTAACATTTTACGCGCTATTTATTACATTATTACTATTATTTTTGCGTCATTGTTTTCTCACGTTGCCGGATTAAAATTTTATCTCACAAAAATATGTATACTAATTAATGTGTGTCGTACGGTTCTGTAAAACAGATGTAGGAACGGATGGAAAACAACAGCACGAGGTGTTCAATCCTGGTTATAGCAGGGCATCGTCGAGTAACAGCGTTACACCGCCTGTTACGCAGCCACCTCCACCAATGACCACAATCAACGGTTCGACATCGCTACGTTCTCGGTAAGAGAATTCATTTTTCTTTCGAACTTTAGTGAATTTTTTCTTACCTTAGATCCTAACTGTACCATAAGAATTTTCGATTCCTTTTGCTTCCCAAAATAATTTTACCATCTTTTTTAAATCATGTTTATCCATTCCTCTTTATTTATATAATATATTTCTTCTTAAAATAGCTCGAGTCATAATTTACATGATCCAACAAAAATGGGAACATTACCACCGAGTGGGCTTGTGAGTAGACAACAATCGTCACCGAATTTGAACCCTGGTCAAACAACGAGTAACAATAGTTCAAGTGCTAATGTTGGGCCAAGTTCGAATATTCTTCAAAGTAACGAAGCCGAAAGATTTTATCAAAACTTGAGCATCTATCGGAATCAAGACACGACGGCGACGACAACGACCGCGACCACGACCACCACCACGACCAAGCAACGACATAGTCCGTCTCAACATTCGGATGACAGGTAAATAGCTTTTATTTTTCTTATTTTTTATCATTTGTTTTAATAAAATTCTTTCATTTTGGTTTTCTTACTTTAGTTTTATTTTCTCGACCTGTGAATTTCAAATAAAATTATCTGATTTGTTCCTTTTCCGTGAATTTATAGGAATCCTCTGCAGCTGCAAAAGAACTCGAGAGGTTCACAAAATTCTTTGAATCGTCCGGGAACATTCGAAATGAATCAGGCCAGAGACCGTCCAATATCTGCATATGTACCTCAACCTCAACAACAATCTTACCTTGTTGGTGGTCTTTCGCAACAACAAGGCTGTGCAGCGCCTCCAAGATCTCAGTCATCTCGGGATATAATACGACAAGAAGCAAAGCTTCAAGAAATGCAAGAGGAAGTCAGAAGACGCGAATTACGAGGTGGCATTCCAGTCCCATTAAATCAGTATCGACCAGCCGCATATAATTTAAAAACAAATATGTCCGTTCAATCCCCGATAAGTTCTGCCGTCCGACCAACAAAATCTATCGGTTCCCAACCAAATTTGGGATCAAGTCCACCAGTAACAGTGTCCTCCGCACCATCAATCTCAACATCTGGTCATGTAACCACGAGACAAACGGGACCTTCGAATTATGGTTACTTGGATGCGCAATATGGCCCCTATATGGTCCAATATGGGAAATCCCCACACGTGCATCAACATCAACACCAACATCAATCTCAACCTCAATCGCAACATCAGCATCCGCATCAACATCAACACCAACATCAGCTTCAGCATCAACATCAGCATCAGCATCAACACCAGCACCAACATCAACATCAAAATATCCAACAACAAAATCTTGGACATATTCAATATGGACATGCTAGTATGACATCTGCCAGAGGAAAAAACGATTTAATTCGCTTACAATCCAACGGAATGTTGCTCGACTATGGAAGAGATCAAGGTACACGAGATATTGGAAAATTATATATGGATCAAAATCAACATGTTGCTGTTGGATCGCAGTATTATTTAAATTCGGATGTACGAAACGAACATTATAATGACGAAAGTGGAATAAATAGAGCGCAAACTGCGCCGGAAGGAAGTACGATGTCTAATGAAATTCCAATACGGCCTACTTTACCGGAAGAAGGATATCCAGAAAGTCCTCCGCCGCCGCCGCCAAGCACTTCGACTCATCCACTTTATAGTAAACAATCGGATTCAAGGTAATATCTTGTTGGTTAATTAATGAAAGATTAGATAATATAGATGAGACTAAAAAACTGAAATAATATTTATCCACCCAGGTACACTGCGAGTATGCAGGATCCTCCTCGCGGGGGGTATTATCCAGCAAATACGACTGGAACTACATTACAACCACGTCAATATCAATATAGTGCTACAAATCCATGGCAACGAGAAGAGAAAGAAAGAGTAAGTTTATTTATTAAATGTATCTTTGTTATCGTTTTATTGTTATTATCATATGAAATTATTTAGGAACAAGCACGTAGAAGAGAAGCTGCAAGACAGTGGCGAGATCAACAAATAGCGGAATTAAGTGCGTTATCTCACAGAACATCACAACAGGAAGAACAACTGCGGGCTCTTCAGCTAGAAAGAGACTTTCAAAAAAGAGCTGAGGAAGTTGCCAATCAACAAGACGATGACGAAGAAAGTAATGATTTAGACACCGAGAACATAAGAGTACAACAAAGCCTGCTTCGTACAACGGTGCCACAAGATCGAAATAATTCATTGGAGCAACATCACCTCAACTTGCCTAGAACAAATGCAACCAATCAATCTATCAAAGGAAATCATACTGGTCAATCTGTTGGTGGTTCCCCGATGCATTCTACCAACGTCGTGCCAATACACACGGGCAATGGTTCATCTCAGCAATCTTCGCAAAATATTGTAAATACTTGTCTGCAACAGCAACAGCCACATCAACAGCAACAAGAGAGTTCTGGTTCGCATTTTTCGTCAGATCTTCAACATGAACACACCAATCAAATGCCAAATAACATAGGGCAAATTCAAATGTCATCCTTGCTTCATTTGACCTCTTCTCAAAAACCACTTGGTTTATCTCAATCTAACGAAGAAAAAGAAATGCATCGTAGACACGAGGAAATTAAGCGAAAACAAGTCGAATTCGATGACACTCAATCGAAAAAGAAGGAGGAAGAAATTAACAAACAACAGCAAATCCAACAAATGTATCAACAGCAACATCATTCGCAACAGCTGCAATCCCATTTGAAAACTCAACAAATGTTACATCCCAGTATGTTACGATTGGACAGCCTAATTATTAACGGATCAAGCGCCTCTTGTAAGTATTTATAACACTGTCAGTAATGACAAAATAAAAACAAAGTCCTCTTCTACTAATTGTCGCCATTTATGTTTGGATTATGTGTACATATATATTTTGATAGCCACGCATAATACTAGCAACGATGCGCCTCTGCCTCCGGAACGAGGTTCTAGTTATGCGGTTATGTCGCAACAAAGTACCCTGAGATCGAATAATGCAAACATATCTAATATAGTAACATTGGCTCAGCCGCAGTCAACGTCTGTTAAGAGAGTCTCTTTTCATGACTCAAATGCAAATGTAGAATCAATGCAACGAAGTGTTTCGTCTGGAAATTCGAGCGCAAGTCAGGTTCTGGCTATGGATGTCATTACAGAAGATCCAAATGTAAGATTATATATACACATACATATTATTTCTGAAATTGTGTACACTTTCGCACATGTTCAATCACATATTGTATTTTTAAATTATTTACATTTTTTATGCAGATAATATCATCATTTATTCAATATACATGTATTAGGTAGCTTCATCCTGCTTTCATTTCAATTCCAATTGAAAACTTTTATTACAAATTTTGATGGTTTGCCAATTTATAGTCGAGCAACTTAAAGTTACTACTATGTAAACGTATGTTCACTGTTTACTTATTACTTTCAGAATTTCATAAATGATGCAGAAATTTTATTGGCATCTCCAAAAGCACCCGAAGGATCCTGTGGGGCTCCAATTACTGGTAGTACGCCTGGTGTAATAGGTGCTCAAGAAGTGTACAAGTAACGCTATAATTTATTATTTTTTGTGCTCGAATGATTGCTAATAATCAGAAAATGAATCGTGGATTTTTACTTTATTGTTTTGTTTAGGGATCCCAGACAAAGAAGGCTCGCTGAAAAACAAAAGCAGCAACAAAGTTCTCAAGTTGGGCAAGTACCTGAAAAGCTAAGTTTTAAAGAAAAGATGAAAATGTTTGCTATGGAAACCGGTGAGGATGGAACGCCGCGGGACAAGGTAAAAATTTCACGTGCGCAGCGCGAAATAGATAATATTGGAAATCCCACTATCCCTACATTGAATAGCAATAATCACCACCACAATCATCACAATAATAATAACAATAATAACAGCAGCAGTGGCAGCAACAGCAGTACTAGCAACAACCCGAATAACAATAACAGTAACAGCAGTAATATCAATAACAACAGTAGCAACCGACAACAATAGAAATTAAGACTGAAAATTGATTTATTTTCTTTAGAATTATACTGTTACTAATATGAATAAATCAGATAGAATAGCATGGTCATGGTCCAAAACCAAACTGTTGTTATATTTAACGTAAAGTAGAGTGTATATGTATTATATTCATAATGGCACTGACTATTTTACATGAGTATACATGGATCATTCCAGCAACTATTTGCACAGACTTGACCAAGAGTATGCTATAAAAATGGATATAAATACAAGTAGTAGAACAATTATTAATTAGAACTATTAGGGTAGAATAAATGCATTCACACAATTTTATTATCTCTTGGCCTTCATATCTCTAGCATTTAGCTACATAGATAATGTTGAATGCATTTAATGCCTACTCATTCCATTGGACCAATTAGCGTTCTACGCAATAAATAAGGCTTATACCGAGGTCTAGGATATAACCTGGAACCTGAGAATTATTACATCGATTTTACTGAAACAACGTATCATAAAATTATACGTTATATCATGAATGTACATAGATAGAACTAGTTGAATTTTTAGAATTACTTGTTATTTACGATATTGTTTCGTATTTATATTTGATGTGACGCGTATCGGGTACTGAGTATTTCGACTTACGCGTATGCACCTTTTCGTTACACAGCCAAGAGGCACGATAGCTTTAATGCGATCGTCATTAATAAAACATACACGAATTTAATCAAATGTGTGGCAGCTTTAAAATAAGACAATGATTATGCAAACAGGGAAAGGATACACATTGGTATCTGACCAAAAGAAATTTCAAATGAAAAAACATGATTATTTACGCAATTAATCGTTGTTATGGAGCTAATTAGTTTTTTACAATAACCATAATTATTCCGTCTTCGGCTATGTACGTAGATATAATGGTCGGTCGATATCATAAGATTTTACTTTATGTGTGTCCATTGAATGACATACGTATAACTCCTTGTCGAGTGATAAAAAAGAGAACGCTATAATTCTTATATTTCTTTACATTACAACATCGAATTGTTTTTTGTTTTAACAATTGCGTATTCATGTAATACGTATTCATATACGTAAAAATACGTAAAAATCTATTGAAAAAAAAATTTACTGAAATGAAATTGACAAGGGGTAGAAAAATTAACAAAAAAGTAACGCGATACATAAAAATATCATTTTTGTTGTGTACAGCGAATATAGAACATTACATAATATAGCTACACTATATTTTTTCTAACATATATTTTGATGTTCCGTTGATACGAAAGTAATTTGATAGTGATTTAAAACGAATATTCTACGACTGTATATCTTATTGCGAAGTATTGTCACAGTTTACTATTGTATACATTAACAATTATACATACATTTACAGATCACCTATTTTTTAATTATTGTAAAAGACGTACGATGCGATTGAGAAATAAAAAGAATTATTTGTAATCTACAGTGATCGAAAAAAGTATTTTAGGTAAAGAAAAATTCCTTGATTTTTATATAGTATCTAAATATACATACAAACAAAGAAAAAGAAACAATTTTTAGGTTATAAAAAATATATTGTCAGAAAATACAACAATATTACTTATAAGAAATTCTAACGGAGATTATTTGGATACGTATGTATATAGCAGGACGGAAATATTTTCAAACAATCATCAGTAAATAGAAAGGAAAGTATTATATAACATGCAAATAAATATAATAGAACTTTTCTCTGGTTTATGTATTTAACTACTTCCCTAAGCTTACGTATTTATCTCTATAGAATATATATATATTATATTAAAATACAACTTTTATAACGTAGGAAAATTTCAATTTTTCATAAAAATACTATAATGATGCATATTTGACTTAATACCATTAGAAAATTAAATTATAAATGATATACATATACATACATGTTTCTAAAGAGAAAATAAAAAAATAAAAGTAAGAATAAATAACTGAATTTAATTTATTTCGAGTAAAAATACGTTACTTAATATCGGAAAATTCCAAAGGATCGTATTTATAGTATTCTAAATCTTAGTATTCTACCATCTGTAATACAGATCTCATATCGTTTCTTTAACGTAATTAAAAGTTTATTAACTACTTGTCACTTTTCGTAGCAAAGTTTAACGATACAACTGATAAATCAAATTAAAAGTAAAGAAATTTAAACACGGTGAAATCTTCATTGCGTCAATTTTATTTTGCATAAAAAGCTTATTTTTCTGATATTTCGGTGTGTAACCAATCAGCCAATCAAAGTCCTTTCATCCATATCGACATCGACTTGGCGCATTGCATATAGCATGCATATAGAGAATAGAGAACCATACGATAGAGAGCGCATACACGTGTTACAATTTAGCTGACATTGACTGGAAATTTCCCGAGAGAGGCGGCATAGTCGCGTCAGGCGGAAGGAAACATTTCCTCTTTGATCCGTAGGATATCGTCAGGTGTCTTAAACTAAATTTGGACAAATCGTGTTAGTCGATTCGATATATTATAATTATAAGTAAGTGATTATTACGCATATGCTTTAGCCGAATTCGTGGTACAAAAGTGAATTCTTCAAAAGAATAACAAAAATCCATTCAGCCTCGAGTACTTTTTTACGTAGAGACATTTATTATTGTGGACACTTTGAAGACTCAGTGCAAAATTGTTTTAGTGAACATACTTGAAAGAAAATATTGGCCGATTTACGTCTGTTCATGTTCATGTATGCTATATGTATGAGAATTGGTTCAGAAACGGAAGAAACAGTTATTAAGTAGAAGAAAGAAGGATAGAGGCAGAAGTTGGAACATTGAATACAGGAACATAATTTCTAATTTTTGCAAATTAACCAGTACCAGTTATTTGTCATTGAAACGGCTCAACATACAGGTAAGTATTATTTCGTTCATATTTCTGTTTTAATTTACTAAGTTGTTTTAATTTGGATTGCATGATGGATACGCACGAACAAGACTAATGGTGAATAACTAATTTAATTTAGTCCAAAGAAGTATTATTTTTATTGGATATATTGTTTAAGTATGATATAGTATATAGATCAACATATATAAAAACATAAAAATCTCTCTTGTAAATATTTTGTTCGTGCAGTAAAACACTTAATGGAGACATTAAGTTAATGGTATAATCTTAAATGGGAAATGGGATATAAATTATCGATCGTTAACATCGGTGAATGTCGAATCATCGACGTTGCGTATGGCTGTATGTATGCACATACTACGCGTGTGTAAAAACCGTTCTACCAGTCATATAAAAATGAAAATTCATTGGAAATGCTTAGAAAACCTATTTATTTAACACTCAAATCAAACTCGAAATTGATAATGTGTTATTATATTCTATGTTTTATACAAATTTCATTTATGATTAAAACAAGTAATCCATATATAATCCTTCCATGCAATATCTATTTTCCAAGTAATTCTAATCTTTAATTCTTCATTTTTGTTTCTAATGCATTTAATCATATCTTTATTAGAACTACTAGAGAAAATATGGTGAAATTTCTCGTATGGAGTTTTATTGATAGGAATTAAGTAATAATTGATAAGGAATGATCAGTTAACATCACGTAATGTAGTAAGGATTGTAAAGAATTATAAAGGATTATTAGTATTATAATAATGGAAAAGATTAGAAGAAAAGATTAGAAAGATAAAAGTTGCTAAAGAAAATCAACTGATATGATAGTACATCACTACATGCATATAATCCATACAGTGCACTTTTAACGATAACGGGAGTTTCCGTTCCCGGAATGTTATCGTTATCTTCAAAATAAAAATATCCCAACTAATTCAAGATAATTATTTTCGAACTATATATTATAATAGTTGACATGTAGAGAAGACGAAAGTAATAAGCGAGATATGATAAATCTTTTTTTATAAGGGGTAATATTAGTAGTTTATCACAGACAATTATAATCTGTCTATGAAAAAAAAAAAGAAAAGAAATGAATGAGTAGAAAAAGAGGGAATAAAAACAGTATCTATCGATGATATTTTGTCGATTTTGTGAGAGATTTTCGAAAATAGGAACTGAAAATAGATTGATATTTTTTTTTTAATTTACAAATTATGACGATATTCTCACACACAGGTAGTGTTGGAAGTATGTAAACTAACTTTCGGTATTATCAATGACTTTCATGTTACTGAAATAGAAATGTATTTTAAGGAAGAGTTTTCGAGATTCTATTGAGTTGGCAAAGCGCCAAATATCTACAATCTACACTAGCCAAAACTATCCTCGTTGGAAATGTATTTTACAGAATTGCCAAGTAAACGAAAAATGTTGCTGATGTATCAAGTATGTACTTACGTACATATTAAAATTTGACGTGTCGCATATGTGTATCAGAGATTCGATTTCGTAGGATAAAGACACTCATAATTTACTCTGCCTGTATTGATTTTAGTATTTCTTGCTTCAAATTTTCTTATCCTTTTCTAATATTACATCGTAGAGTTATCTATACATGTTTTTCGGTGAAGATCAAAACAGACCTACATGTGAGAAAAAGTATAGAAAAAGTGTATCATTTGTTTACGTATCGTAAAGTAGTGTCAAACTAATCCTCCCTAAACAATATCGTATTTAAAATTAAGAAAAAAGCAAGGGTAGTTTTGGTAAGTACATGTTGTTGCACTGTTGTGAGTTTTTCTGTTATAAATCTTCAAAAAACAAACTTTAAATATCTGACACAAAAACTGAAAAATGTACATATAATAAAAAGAAAAGTTATGCAACTTTGAAATGGGTTACCCCGTAAATACAGAGTGTAGCTTCCGTGGAAATAAATGGATACTACGGAATTTATAGTAGATGAAAATTATTGGAAAAAAGTAAACTTTCTGAAAGAGGATAACCAAAGTTTTGTTGAAGTTTAGTTAAGGCACGAGCGTTGGTTACATGCTCAAGCATAAAATGTACCGGAAGAAGAAGGAGAAAGAAAAATATGTAGTGGGAGCATGACGTGATGAAAGGGCAAAGAGAAAAAGAGAAAATAGTGTAGGAGTAAAGATGTACAAAGCTCCGGATAGTCGTGTAGCGGGATGAATCGTGAGGTAGCAAGACGGTATGAGAAAGTAGTCACGATATATAGGTGTAATGATAGTGCAGCCATTGATCGTCGTCGACAACGACAGTGGTAAGATGACGAAATGACGAGATGATGAAGCTGTGAGACGACTACATGCGGAAAAATTCAAAATAGCAAGATGTAAGGAAGGTAAATGGAAGACGGCAAGAGACAATAAAATAGATAGCTGTTGAAAAGAACCGACGTTAGTAAGACAAGAATTCTTCGATATAGCTGTTGTGAGAGAACAAGTACTTAGCTCTTGTATGTGCATGCGTATACACTCGTATACGCGCACAGATACATCTTTTCATCTTTTCGAACATTTAGTAGCTTTTTAGTCCAACAGATCTGGTTTATATAGCAATTGTGATTGTTATAAAAATTGAAAACTAATTATAACGTGCGACTGCGCGAGGCCAACGTGTATTAATCAGAGTTAGTAACTGAATGTTATATATACGTATCAAGAGTATTGGCGGAAGGTTAGATGTAAATATGAAATAAATATATTTATTAATACGTTTAAAATAGGTAAAGTTTATTTATCTGATTGGTAGCAATATTGGTTGGTTGCAATCATTAAAACAGAACGAATAATTATTTGCAAATAGAGCATAAAGAATGATATCTATTGTTTGTTGATCGATCGATTCAGTATAATATGCGCAATAACAAGGTCTAGTTTCGCATTACCTTTGATAGGAGAGTATGGGTATAAGAATCTACGCCTTCGAACTCGACCGCAGAGGTGACCTCTGATCAGTGATATCAATAATTTACCAGATCGGATTCGCGATACATCAAATTTCAATTCGAATATTGTATATGGTGCGCGCACGTGAACATGTGGGAAGGTGGGAGAGAGAAGGAACATTTTAACCATAAGTAACATCCTGATCAATATATACAGTACACAGCATATAGAACGTGTACATAGAAGAGGAATCACGAAATCAAGAAGTAGACATATTAATTTCATATTCTGAACTTAAATTACATTTGTAAGGACATTTGTTCTTCTATTTGCATACATACGTATATATGTATATAGAATATATCCGTATAAGTATGTTGTGTAAAAATTAGCATTGATCGAGTCTCGAATAAAGTCGAGTTCACATTTAATCTTAATCTGTTGGATCATCTGCGCAATACCTGTTTGTTCCCACTTTTATTTTCTGTTTATGGCGATCTCTCCCTTCACGGTCACAGTTTATCTATTGCATTAGACGATTAAGTAGATTTTACGCGCGTACATTTTACGTAATGAATCAATGGAGCGCGCGCGCGCCCGCGCGCGAGAGCACGTCCGTGCGCCCAAGTAAGTACATTCGATTTTCGTATTTCGCACACGGTGTATCTATGTATCTCTGCGCGGCTCCCATTTTGGTATAAAACTTCTGATTGTAACAATTCGATTAATTTTTAGCAATTAATAATCACTTTCTTCTCTCTATTCGTTTCTTTTTCTGGTATATAATTTGTTTTTATTTTTTCTTTCAGTTTCTCCAGACACAGTACGATTACACTTTCTTCTACTTGGTGTTTTTCATTGGGAGTGAAATTCTTAAGATTTACTTTAAAATCAGTGGAAACTTTTAAATAGTAACCATGCACGAGGCCGAATCCTGGTCTTTTCCTCCGAAGCAGGCTCTCTACGATCCAACACTTGAAAGAGATGCTTGCGGTGTTGGATTCATTGTTGCAATAGATGGGAAAAAGTCGCACAAAGTGAGTTACCACGCGACTGTGGGAAATCACACATAATTTTTATCATATTTCATTAGTCATAGCTTTGCTTTTTGTGTCAAGAAGTCTATCCGTTTTATTTCCCTACTAGACATTTTTAATAATACACATTTTTGTCTTGATGGTGCAAATCAATTGAAACATATTTCCTTTTTCTCCTGTTACAGATCGTTCGCGATGCAGAAATTCTCTCGGCACGTATGAACCACCGTGGTGCTTGCGCCTGCGATAACGATACCGGTGACGGGGCCGGTGTTCTTTGTGCAATTCCACACGAGTATTACGCCGATGAATTGCGGTAAGAGATAACATCGAGATTCGTCAATCTTCCATTCCTTTATCATTCTGTGACGTATTAATAAAACGGTGCGTCCAAGAACGCGTGCGTTTAATTTCATAATTCGTACAGATCGACGGCGTAATTCTAGGTTATCTCGCTTTACGTCAACGAGTATATCATAATAATGCGTGTTTACTTTCTTATCAACTATATTATTATTATTTAGCTATTTTTGTTATTATTATTAACAAATAATATCTGACTATATTGCCTATATAACCATGACTGTTTAATTCTAAATAGCTAGTAAAGTCTTAAATTTTCTCTTTTTTTCAACTACTTATCGGTTTCTTTTGTTTTTAAAGATCTTCTTCATATGACGTGTGACAGCAGATTAAGTATATCTATTTCATGCTCAATAAGTTAATTTCACCATGCGGAAATAGTCACTAAGGTCAACAGTACATATTTGCTATATGTATATATGTATTTGTGTCATAGATAATAATCGCATTTGTATTAAAAATGGGAATTCCGATTTGCCATGGCATTAACTATTGCACAATTTTTGGATCAGAAATTGTACTGCAGGTTTCAAGCTTGATCTCCCAACTAATTTTTCTAAGAATGCCATCTTTTCAAAATTTAATCACTTCAGTGATATTGATTATTCTAATTTAGGGTCCTATTAGTGACGCTTTTAACACAGTTTGTCTGGAGAAAAGGGAATGATAAGAAAGGCTGTTCCTACAAGTATTGTATCGATATATGTACTTCAACTCGTAATCCGGTCTGTGCTTTGTTATCTATCCTAGGCACGCCTGACTAAGCCTAAATTCATGCTTAAGCATTTCTTCTCATTCTTAACTTCATCAATTCCAAAAGGAAAAAAAGTAGACGCGGATAAATGAACATCTGAGTGTTAATTATATTGAAATTTGAACGGACAAACAAAATATTAATATTAATATTCTGTTAATTTTAATCATCAGAGTTCATCATCAAAGCGTCATCAAAGTTTATACGCGTTATATTAAATAATATTTTCCACAGAAATCATCACTTCAAATACATGTACCCATTTTATTTTTCAGCGAACGACAAAATGTCGAATTACCTCAATTCGGTCGTTATGCCACCGGTATTCTATTTCTTGATCAAAATTCTCATCAAGAAGCTGAGGCTGTTTTTGAAAAGTTAGTTGAAGAGTGCAATTTAAGGGTATGGTTTATATTATCTTTTTCCAGTCACTTTCTCCGATTCATTGCATTGCATGAAGAATTTCTCTGACAACGGGTAAAAATGGAACACGTTGCAATAAATATACTATCTTCGTATTGCAGCTAATTTGTTGGCGAGATGTTCCAACAGATAACACAAGAATTGGCCAAGTGGCACGAAAATGCGAACCTTACATGCGTCAAGTCTTTGTCACTGGTGATCAAGATGATATTAATCTTGAACGGCAAGTGAGTATTGTTTCGGACAATGTTTCTCCTTCGTGTCGCGTTCGCTGAAATTATTAATTATTACAATTATATGTTGTTATATAATATGTATATTGTTATCTATATTTTTATTTGAATTATTAACTTAAGTTGTGTAGTAGTACTTGCATGTAATTATAATAAGTTTGTTCTTCCTAATAAACATTTACGTTAATAAATATTTAAATTAATTTGCACAGATAGATTCGATTGTGCAATCAAAACTTTAAAGAAATCAAAGAAGACATAAACCAAATAAGATTGTTTACAGTGTTCTAATATTTTGATTTTCCGTTTAGGCTTGTAATATCGACTTATCGAATTGTAATGCTAATCTTGATTTTCAATGCAGGTTTTTATTTTGAGAAAAAGATCGTCTCATTCCATACCACGACCAGGGATTAGATACTATATATGCTCACTTTCTATACGAACGGTTGTTTATAAAGGACAATTGACGGCGGACCAGTTGTGGCTCTATTTCCTAGATTTGAAGGTGAATTCAAATTCATTAGGGTGTATACTCATATATATATCATGATTATTATCCTAACTTGCACATATTTCTTGTAGTCTCCAAAATTTGAAACCTATCTGGCATTAGTTCACACAAGATTTTCAACAAATACATTTCCTAGCTGGGAAAGGGCGCATCCTCTTCGGTAAGCATTGTTGTTAGTGATCATAAACTGCTATATACGTATACAGCATTCACGGTGTTCTGTGTTTGCAGATTGTTAGCGCATAATGGTGAAATCAACACTTTAAGAGGAAACGTAAATTTAATGAAGGCACGAGAAGGAGTGATGAGTAGCAAGGTTTATGGGGAAAAATTGAAACAACTTTATCCAGTGGTAGAACCGAACCTCTCGGACTCAGGAGCCGTTGATTGCGTTTTGGAATTTTTAGTAATGGTAGGACAGCGGTCTTTGCCAGAGGTATGTGGAACGTTTATGTGTAACGCATATTCTCTTGATTTATTCACATCGATTGACGGAAATGTAAAGGAAATATACATTTAGGCAGTAATGACAATGGTACCAGAAGCATGGCAAAACGATTTAACGATGGCATCTGAGAAGCGCGATTTTTACCATTGGGCTGCTTGTGCGATGGAACCTTGGGATGGCCCTGCTCTTTTAACCTTTACAGATGGACGCTACGTTGGTGCTATTTTAGACAGGTAAAATTTAATATTTAATTTTCATTATTCTTTTTTCTAGAAATTTTTTTTATTATTTCACTTGCTCGTTTTCACGTAGATTCACTCAGTTGTATGTATTTAAAATCTTGATATGATTTGTATGTGTGTCATAGGCATTATTATAGAAAACATATCAGCTGAAAAAACCTAATGGCACACTGTCATAATATGTTTTTTGTTCTTCTCCTTTTACAAAAAAGAATTTAAAGTGTTATTTGAAAAAAAACTCTCATGAGAATGATGTACATAATCGAATATAGTAAATGGTATGTATGTCATATTAATTTTAACCCTTTGCACTCGAGGACTTTTTCGGTCGGGCGTAGCAGCTACTCCGAATGATTTAGCATATACGTGACGCGTATCTTACAGCTAACGTAAACTGATTTTATGTGCAAATTAACTTACAAAAACCTTATATTCTTATAATTTATCTATATTTACATCTCTGAAAATATGATTTTGTAATTAATTTCTGTATTTTTTTATATGATAATTTATAAAGCATTTACAAAGATGCATTCTTGAATATAATTGATCTCATTTTTCAACAGTTCAAAATCAAGTTCATCTTCATTTAAGCTAATTTCACTTCCGAAAACTATTTTCTAAACTATAATAAACTATACTCTAAACTATAATACTTTTCCTATGATCGTCAAATCCGAACTAACGTTGGAGACGTTGTCAGAACCATAGTTTCGGAGAGATATGGGATTAAATATTTTATATCTATTTTAAACATAATACTTTACATTTCCTAACACAAAGAACACAAAGAGCTAAGGAACCAATTTACGAACCAATATTGTACTCTCATCAATTGGAGATGTCGAAATCTAGCATAAACAGGGACTGTCTTCTCTGGCTTGTCACTGGAGTTGCAGCACGGAACGCCGTGGTGACTAAGAGTCTCTCTCGAGTGCAAACGGTTAAAACCAAACATCCATGTACACGTTCTCTTATGCATTCTCTTATGTATATTCTCTTATATGTATGTTACTCGTCTTATACGGAAATTTTCATATAGAAATGTTTTCTTCGTATGTATAAACGTTAGAGGTATGTAAAATAAATTTTTTGACACGTTTATATTTGTACCTACTATTATCTTTCAAAGCACTTATACACGTACTTTTCATTTATATACATACTTACATATGTATAATATTTATGAAAGGACTTGATAAATGATAAACATGCATTATTAAGATTCAGCAGGGAAGTAGGTGAACGTACTTAAATTTGTTAATATAACATGATAAAAATGTTTAGAGAATGTAATAGTATACTATTAAAAAAAGAATATCTTATAGATAAGGTACATATGTTACAAATTACAAAAAGAATCCATTGTCTACCGAATCTATGTTTACATAGATAGAAAATGCATCGTTGGTTCTCATAATTGACTAGTTAGTGAACAAAAAGGACATTTGCTTCGCTAGGTATAGAGGAAAAAATATTAAGACAGTGTGTGTATGACTGAAAAGGATTTGAAAGTGGGAGGAAGAAAGTACAACAGATGTATATTGACAGGAAGGTAATACGAGAAAACGAACAAGAAAATAAAGTCACAGTTAATACTAATATGTGACAATGAGGTGGTAATATAAAAGGCGTCTGAATTTTTGTTTGACAGAAACGGCCTGCGCCCATCGCGCTTCTACGTCACTAAGGATAATATGATGG
This sequence comes from Bombus vosnesenskii, assembly GCF_011952255.1. NCBI lineage: Eukaryota > Metazoa > Arthropoda > Insecta > Hymenoptera > Apidae > Bombus > Bombus vosnesenskii. Next base: position 649,111 of record NW_022882962.1, read on the forward strand.
TGATGGCGTCCGAAGTGGGCGTCTATGACACTCCGTCCAACAATGTAGTCTTAAAGGTAAATGAAGAAATATACATGGCATTGATCAGGCCTAGCTTCTGAGGAAATTTTACAGCAGCTTTTAGTTTATAACAATCAATCGGCTATCCATATGCTTTTTCTCTATACTGTTTTTAATATACAGAATTTCAGCTGCAAAAGATAATACTACATATGCACTATATGTGAGGAAAGCACTTACTGAACACAAATTAAATATTGTACTTTTACACAGAAGTAGTAAAAGACCGCAACTTAAAGCATATTGATGAGTGATTGATTCTTTTCATAGAGATGTATGTAATATGACACAAATTTACTATCTGACCTTTTCTTTCGATCGAATTCTGATTAATTCGCTTTGCTCTCCTCCCCCAGATTTGAAACTGCCGATGATTGAAAAAGTGTGAAAGTGTGTGTATGCATGTCTATGTTTTGTATTATGTGTGTTCTGCTTTTTATAAGCTTTCTCAATAACGTGCCCCATTTTCTTTAAAAAAAGAAAAAGTCAAGAAAAGAGCGAAGGATGAAATTGTGCGTATAGCTAATGTAAAATTAGGAAATAGTTCATAAAAGACAACAGACATCCAACAACTGGATGTTTTATGAAAGAGCATTTTATGAGGAGCATACGACTATTCTTATTCATTGTATAAATGTGTAAGAATAAATCTTGTAGGAGGATTAGTTTGGTAAAAGGAAATAGATATCCACTATAATAGGCATCTATTTTATATTGTATTATATATATATTACTTTAGATTTTATAAATACAAAATATCATTCCTTCTTTTATTAATTTTTTTAATGTATCATGTACATATGATATATAATTAATCATTAGAAATTACATTATCTTACAGTGTTGTTATATAAATGTTGGATGATAGTAGATACGATTTGACAGTTGAATTATTTGCACTTTATTCTATTTTACAGAGCCGTTTGAAACCCGGCAGAATGCTACTGGTTGATACGCATGAGAAAAGGATTATAGAAGATGTTGAACTGAAGTTGCAAATTGCTAGAAGTAGACCACATTCCAAATGGCTAAAAGATCAGGTATTCTTTTTGTTTTGTTCTGTTTCGTCATTGATCGTTGTGATTGTTGATCATCCTTTTAAAGTTTTTGAAATATAGCTAAACTAAGAATCAAATATTTATGTGAATATGCATTGTAACCTTTAACCTTTAGGTCTATATCAAGATGTATTTAATGAAAAAAAAATTTGTTTTTTCTTTGCAAACAATCCTATATGCTGTGATCATGCTTTGTATTACACATAGATGGTAAGTGTCGTATTGTCTCATCATTTCTTCAAATAATCATACAGTATGCTCTATATTTACACATTGAAATTACTTTATTTTATAATTAATTTTAGTCTGATTCTACAATATTCTTAAGTAATTTTACACATATAATAATATTAGTCTGGACATAATTTACATGATAAATAGTTTGTACAAAACAAATAAATCTTATTCAGTTAAACATGTTTACCTTTACAGATTACAATGGAAGAGTTACGTGCTGCTGACGTTGATTATAAAAAAACACTAAGCACTGTTGAAAATGGTTCGATCGTGGACAAAGAAGTAGCTAAAAGAAAAGCAATGAATGATGCAAATCCAATATCTACTGTAAATCGAGTTTGGGGAGGCGATAAAAGATTATCCCTCTATGGATACACCCTCGAAACCATTAATTTGCTTCTTCTGCCGATGATGCAATCTAAGTACGTTGCTTTTATATTTTAGACTGTTAAAATTGTAATCAATAAACGAAGACATGTGTATATATTTACTAGTTACACTATAGATATATTGATCATACAACACATATTATGTTACATATAAATTGAAATTGTAAAATTCTTATATAGGAAAGAACCACTGGGTTCTATGGGTAATGATGCGCCATTAGCTTGTCTTTCTCAATTTCAACCCCTTATCTACGACTATTTTAAGCAACTGTTTGCTCAGGTAGGTATAATTTATGAAAATAACTGTATAGTTGATATTTAACTGCAATATATTTTAACATGTACATTTATACGCTTTTCTTAAAATTTATTCTTAGGTGACAAATCCTCCGATAGACCCTTTCAGAGAAAAAATCGTAATGTCAATGCTTTGTCCTATTGGGCCAGAAAGTAATATGCTTGAGCCAAACGAACTGCAAGTACATAGATTATTTTTACGACAACCAATACTTTCCTTGGATGATCTCGATATAATCAAACGAACGAATTATCGTGGTTGGAAAACTAAAATAATCGATGCGACATATCCTGTGCAAGATGGTCCACCTGGATTAGTGAATACACTAAATCGTGTCAATCAGGAGGCTAATCAAGCTGCAAAAGAAGGTTATCAATTTATCGTTCTATCCGATCGGCTGAGTAGCTCGGAAAGGTGAAAATATTATTTGAGTGATTATACAGATTTGCTAGTCCTATGATGTGTAAAGTAATTATTTAATAATGTAATGTTTCATTGCTATCACTAGAGTGCCTGTAAGCAGCTTGTTAGTCTTGGGCGCAGTGCATCACAATCTAATCGAAGAACGACAACGTATGAAAGTTGGTCTCATTGTAGAAACTGCTGAAGCTAGAGAAATACATCATATATGTCTGCTACTTGGCTATGGAGCGGACGCCATTTGTCCGTATTTAGTATTTGAAATGGCAAGAAATCTTCGTATGGATGGCGTACTTGATTCGTCATTAACCGATAATGCTTTATGTGCGGTAAGTTCTTTTTTAATATTGTGGTGCAGTCACGATTTAAACCTGTATATTATTTAACGATAAAACAAGTATGAGAAGGAACGGGAATGTTGACGACGACGGTAATAATCATAATGATGGTAGATGAATGAAATATTGTTACAGAACTATGCGGAAGCAATGGATAGAGGAATAGCTAAAGTAATGGCAAAAATGGGAATCTCTACGTTACAATCGTATAAAGGAGCTCAAATATTCGAAGCAGTCGGTTTGTCAGACGAAGTCATCAATAAATGCTTTAAGGTATATATCATACGAATCGGCAAAAAATCGTTTAATAATGATCGAAAATGATGCGATCGTGAAAGATACGAATGATTAAAAATTGGATCCAATTAATGAATGCAATTACTATGATTCACTAGTTTTAATGACGTACTCTTAATTGTTTCTATCGTTTACTTTCATTGTACATATTTAACCTTTTAACATTTATTGCATATTACTTTCCATACAGGGTACACAATCTCGTATTGGTGGAGTTACTTTTGATATTTTGGCAAAGGAAGCATTTGAAAGACATCAAATTACTTATTGCACAAAACCTATGGATATGCTTGTTATTCGCAATCCAGGAGTCTATCATTGGCGATCTGGTGGAGAAAAACACATAAACGATCCTGATAGTATTGCTAGCTTGCAGGTAAATTCATTTAATAATATATTTTGCAAAGTATTGATAATATACGTATTTTTTATTAGAATGGATAAAAAAGAAATAATTGCTATTTTTCCAGTTTCTGTATCTCTTTTGCTTCTTTTTTAGGATTATGTAAATTCTAAGAACTGGAACGCTTATGAAAAATATCGAAAAACTACAATGGAAATGATCAGGGCATGCACCTTACGTGGTCAATTGGAATTAGTACAAAAACCAGAAAAATCCATACCCATTGAAGAGGTTGAACCAGCATCTGAGATTGTGAAACGATTTGCAACCGGAGCTATGAGTTTTGGAAGTATTTCTATAGAAGCACATACAACATTAGCGATTGCGATGAATCGTATTGGCGGTAAATCGAATACCGGCGAAGGTGGTGAAAATGCTGACAGGTATTTACATTCTAAATTTATGACAAATTATATCTTTTTTATGAATAGCATATGCATGTATACACACAAATATAATAATATCCACTTAATTGTCGCATGTTCGGATTTTCATTTCGACTGAGGAAGTAGATGTTCTGGGAGTTGCTGGGTGTTATTTCTATTGAATCCGCTCATTTCTTGGATGTATCGGAGTGACGAGAGTAACGAGAGTGAAAAATGAGATTGAATGAGAATGAAATAGGGAGAAAAATTTGAGTATGGTGTGTCATATATCCACATCTATCAGTGCAATTCAAACTCATCCAAATATGACGAATATATCATGTTTGATATCTTATTCATCAGAAAATTCTCAGCAGCTTGATTGTAGTAATTTGATACTTATAAAGTAAAAAATATAAACATTTTAGTTTTCTTATTTTATGACTCATTCCTAGTTGAAATAACGTCAATCACGAGTTAAATAACATAGCGCTTGTTCCGTGGAAGCGGTCAAAGGATTGGTGGGGACAAATTTGTGATAATTAAGTCGGCAAAATTGCAACAGTAAACCGGGTATTACTGTAGATTCTCATATTCACGCACACACTCACTTAAATGCGTGCGTATATTTATTTTCCATTTGCCTATAAAAAATCACCTAATAACGTAAAGTAAAACTCGTTATTTAGGTATCTGAATCAGGATCCAGAGTTTAACAAACGATCATCTATTAAGCAAGTTGCCAGCGGTCGTTTTGGTGTCACTTCGAGTTATTTAGCAAATGCTGATGATCTTCAAATCAAAATGTCACAAGGTGCGAAGCCAGGAGAAGGCGGCGAGTTGCCTGGTTATAAGGTGAAACAGATCTTTATTAATTATACCGCAAGCATAGTGTACACAGAATAATGATCGAGTTGTAAAAGCTATATAATCTGTATGTAGGTTACTGCTGAGATTGCTGCAACTAGACATTCTGTACCTGGTGTAGGTCTAATTTCACCACCACCGCATCACGACATTTATTCGATCGAAGATCTTGCGGAATTAATTTATGATTTGAAATGTGCAAATCCAAATGCTCGTATTTCTGTCAAGTTAGTGTCAGAAGTAGGAGTAGGTGTAGTTGCATCAGGTGTTGCAAAGGTAATCATACTTAGAAATAGTATATCTTAACTTGTCGAGAGCAGAGAATACATTTTCAAATACATTTTTCTAATCATCATTTTTATCTTGTATCTTCTTTCCCTTCTTTTTACTATGCTGTCTTCTATTATGGCATACATTATACAGGGGAAAGCAGAGCATATCGTAATATCTGGCCATGATGGTGGAACTGGTGCTAGTACTTGGACAGGAATAAAATCCGCTGGTTTACCTTGGGAATTAGGAGTTGCGGAGACCCATCAAATTTTAACCTTAAATAATCTTCGATCACGTGTCATTGTACAAGCAGATGGACAAATGCGTACAGGATTTGACGTAGTGGTTGCGGCTCTTTTAGGTGCCGACGAATTTGGCTTTAGTACTGCGCCATTAATTTCCATGGGTTGTACTATGATGAGAAAATGTCATTTAAACACTTGTCCCGTGGGTGTTGCAACACAAGATCCAAAACTTCGAAAAAAATTTGAAGGAAAGCCAGAACATGTTATTAATTTTTTCTTCGCATTGGCAGAAGAGGTATTTGATACTAAGAATAGAAATAAGGAATTCCCAACAATAATTTCTCAAGCATCTTTGTTATAGGAAATATCCATTGAATCATGCAAGATACATTTTTTTGTTAGGTACGTTCTCACATGGCCAGCCTTGGATTACGTAAATTTCAAGATCTAATAGGTCGTACGGATTTGTTGAAAGTTCGCGAAGATATCTCAGTAGAGAAGGCTAAAACATTAAAGCTCGATAATATTTTGCGTAATGCACTTGAACTTCGTCCTGGAGTAAATATTCAGGGAGGATCAATGAAACAGGACTTTCAACTAGAAAACAGATTGGACAATCATGTCATTGAATTAGCCATGGATTTATTGAAAGGAAAACAGAAACGTGTTGATATTGAATTAAATATTAATAACGAATGTAGAGCATTTGCGGCAACATTAAGCTACCATATTTCAAAGTAAATGTCTTTGTCTTATGTTTTTTGGTAATTGCAAATGGTTTCAACAATTGACTAATTGTGTAATATTTCTCTTTTTTTTTTTATCGACAGATTATATGGCGAAGTTGGTTTACCTGAAGGTAGTATCAACATAAAAATGAAAGGTTCTGCAGGTCAGAGCTTCTGTGCTTTCATGACCAAAGGTGTTCATGTTACTCTCGAGGGAGATGCCAACGATTATGTTGGCAAAGTAAATATGTTTTTCTAACTGAGCTATTTCAGATCATCGGTATTGTACATATTATGCGTCATATACACATTTGGTACACGTTCCTATAATTTTTAGGGTTTATGTGGAGGAGAAATCGTTATATATCCACCAAAAGATTCTACTTTCAAGTCCGAAAATAACGTAATCGTTGGTAATGTTTGCCTTTATGGTGCAACTTCTGGCAAAGCATATTTTCGAGGAATCGCTGCTGAAAGATTTAGCGTCCGTAACAGTGGCGCCATAGTAGTAGTCGAAGGTGTCGGTGATCATGGGTGCGAATATATGACTGGCGGCTGTGCAGTTATTCTGGGTCTTACTGGTCGAAATTTCGCAGCTGGAATGTCCGGTGGGATAGCTTATGTCTTAGATGTAGACGGATCGTTCAAGAGGTAGATTACTCCGTTTTCTTTTTTTTTTTATCATACATTATATATTTATTGTGCATATATTCTTAATCAATTAATTTTTCATACACAGTAAATGTAATCCTGAAATGGTAGAATTGCTTCCTTTAAGTAAGCAAGAAGATATTGCATATGTGAAACAACTTTTAGAAGAATTTGTTGAGAAAACTGGTTCTTTAATAGCTGAAGATCTTTTGATGTTGTGGCCTGAACCAACTACACGGTTCGTTAAGGTAAATGATGATTAATCAGTCATAGTTATTGTGAATGTATTGATATTCTAATTTTTTCGAAGGTATTTCCGTATGAGTACCAGCGGGCATTAAAGCAAGTCGAAGAAGCCAAACAAATACAACCAATACCGAATGGAAGTTCTCAGATGGAAAACATCCAGATCAAAGATATTGAAGATGCTATTGTAGATACTGATATGGAGCAGCAAAAATTGGATAAGATAAGGTATGGTTCTTCCGACTCAGTGATGCAGCTAAAAGCTCTTACTCAAAATTTAAATCGCACATAATTATTTCAAATTTTTAAATTGGTATATATATATATATATTATTATATATTATTATTTTAATTTTTAGAGGATTTATTAAATATAGAAGACAAATGGGAATTTATCGGCCAGTTGAAAACCGAATTACCGATTGGAATGAAATTTATAACTTTCAAAAGGTTCGCAAAGGATTACGCGTGCAGGCAGCAAGATGTATGGAATGCGGTGTACCATTTTGTCAAAGTAGTCATGGTTGCCCTCTAGGAAATATCATTCCTAAATGGAATGATCTTGTCTTCCAATCGAATTGGAAAGAAGCTTTAAATCAATTGTTACAAACTAATAATTTCCCAGGTTTGTACAATTAAACAAGTAATTTGAATGGTAAAGATGAGGCTTGCAGTTAACAACGCGTATCTTTTAAGATTGCTAAAATTTTGAATTAATACGTAATAAATATCGTATGTATATTTAGAATTCACTGGAAGAGTTTGTCCAGCTCCTTGTGAAGGTGCCTGTGTTTTGGGTATATCTGAACCAGCAGTTACAATAAAGAACATTGAATGTGCGATAATTGATCACGCATTTGAACAAGGTTGGATAGTGCCGCATCCACCAACAACTAGAACCGGTCGACGAGTAGCAGTAGTTGGCTCAGGTCCGGCTGGTTTGGCGGCAGCTCATCAATTAAATAAGGCAGGCCATTTGGTGACTGTTTATGAAAGAAATGACCGAATTGGAGGTCTACTGCAATATGGTATTCCGACTATGAAGTTATCGAAACAAGTTGTTCAAAGAAGGGTTTCTCTTCTTGCGGCGGAGGGTATTACATTTAAGACTGGCGTCGATGTAGGAAAACATATTTCTGCTAATGTAAATAATGTTTCAGTTTTATTTACGTAGTAATTACGTTCATACTTGTAACTTATTCCTTGATTTTATGATTGTTATCTTGTTTGTATATATTGATCTTTTGTATGTATATATATTGTAGGAATTACGGGAACAATATGACGCATTGCTAATATGTACTGGCGCAACTTGGCCAAGAGACTTACAAATACCAGGTCGACACTTTGAAGGAATTCATTTTGCTGTAAGCTTTTTGGAAAATTGGCAAAAGAATCAAATGGGGAATAACGTTCCACTAGATATGCGTTTAATAGCTAAAGATAAGGATGTTATTATAATAGGTGGTGGCGATACTGGTTGTGATTGTATAGCTACGTCTTTGCGACAGGTAAAATTTATATCTTTAGTACAACTTTATACATTTAAGAAAATTCCGAAGTAATTTACTGTAAATGTATTGTTTGTTTGAAACTGTAATACGTATAATAATTCAGTTATGCTTCTATTGATGAAAAAGATGAAATGGAAAAAAAATACAATTTGCTGAAATCGCGATAGATTCTACATTATGTATATTTTTAATTACTATCATGTAGGGTGCCAAAACGATTACAACTTTTGAAATTTTACCTGAACCACCAAACAAAAGAGCGCACGATAATCCTTGGCCTCAATTTCCACGTGTATTTAAAGTGGATTATGGCCATGAGGAAGTTTCCTTGAAGTTTGGTCGAGATCCCCGTCAATTTAGTACATTGAGTAAAGTACGTAAAAATTCTTATATATATATATATATATATGTTCCTTTACTGTTTTCCACTCTTCCTTTCACGTTCATTTATATATTTCTAATAGGAGTTTTTAGACGATGGAAATGGCCATGTAAGTGGTATTAAAACAGTGTCAGTATCGTGGACAATGGAAAACGGACGTTGGAAAATGGAAGAGATTCCTGGGACAGAAAAAGTAAAAATTATAATGTGTGACTTATTGCGTCTTTACTATCTTTTCTAATGCCTTGATTTTCATTTAGATATACAAATGTGACCTAGTTTTACTCGCTATGGGTTTCTTAGGTCCAGAAAAATATATTGCAACAGAATTAAATACGAAAATGGATGAAAGAGGTAATTTCAAAACACCAGTTGGAAATTACAAGACAAGTTTAGATGGAATATACGCAGCAGGAGGTAAGTTTTTACGTTTTATTTGTATTACCATCTTTTACATCCAATAACTATACGTCAAATAGATCCTCGTTTTCTCAAGTTACATTTCGTGCATTTTATTACCAGATTAACGTGTTATTGTTATTCCACGTAGATTGCCGGCGTGGACAATCCCTGGTAGTTTGGGCAATCACAGAAGGTAGGCAAGCTGCAAGAGAAATAGATCTGGCCTTAATGGGGGAAACTGGTCTTCCTGTATCCGGTGGTGTTATAACTGGTGTTATGGCTTAAGATGCATACGTTCTAAGTGTAGTCGATCAGAATTCGGCTATTTCTTTCTACCCTTCTCGTTCCTACCGCGTTTTTCTTCTCTTTTTTAAACTTTTTCAGTAATTAAACCGTGCAAAGTATGCGATCAGTGTACCGGTAGGAGAATAAGTAACATGTAGTGAGCAAGGAAGACATGCGGTCAATGCGTGAACAAGGAAATCAGTATTATTTTATCGTGAGTGTATATCGTGAAAGTATTCGCGATATCGAAAAGGTCTTATCGTCATGTGTGTTCATTCACGCAGAAGCTCCAATTTAAGAACTACAGTAGGAAAATGACAGCTGCAGTATGAGAAATTTGCATTTTTGTTTCGAGTTGTCATCTCGTAAAATATTTGTTAATTTCTTAAAAAAAAGAAAGAAAATGGTATAACTAAGTAATAGTACTGTAAGTCGAGTTGACTCGAAGAAATAATCGTAGATACATTGTCTACCTCGTATCTTCTTTTACGTCTTTTGCTTGTTTCATGAGGTAACTTGAATTATTCTATGTGATTAAACTGATTTGTATAAAAGGTCATATAATACGATCAATACAAATTAAAAAAAATAAATGTTTGTTAAATATTTCTGTTATAATAAAAATCAAAGTAGAAAATATAAATTGCATTTCGAGGCTCATGTTAAATAATGTAAAAGTAATGTTTCGTGTTTAACCTCGTAATTTTCTTTTTTCGACCTATGCTTCGTACATTGTAACATATATACATGCATGTGGGTATGTATATATGTATCGTTTCTGAGTTTAAGATATTTATTTATAAAAAAAACACGAACGATGATGATACACATGTAATTTCCTTGATTGTAAAGAAATTCCCTGCGCCAACAAATTTTATTTATTTGTTGCGCACATATTATTGTACATTCTATACGAAGAGAAAAAAAAGAATACTTCAAGACAATAAATATATAAAGAAAGAAATAAAACGTTTAAAGGTTAAGTATGTGTAGTTGAATTTTTTTATAGTTGTTACATATCATACTCAAATCAGTGTGCATAGTGTACTATAATAAATACGTACCATATCTTAATATTAAACAATTAAGCGATTTAAAGAATGACTAATTACAATATCATTGAATATTCTTCTATAGAATAAAGAAAAAAAGATGAATGAAAGAAGAATAAATTCATTAAATTTGAAAGAAAATACTACATATAATTGGCTGGAATATCAATTTCTCAGCATGTTTCATTTGTTTGCATCTGACGTTCAAGAACTGAAGTGGCATGATTTCCTACAGGACCAATTAACGGAACATCAAATTGGTTATATTCGCGAAGAAATTGTTAGCACAGCAATCGCAAATGTGCTTGAAAAGTATTATTTCAAAAAGAAACTGTTCCAATTCAACAGTGAATGTGCCCGTGTGGTTTGGCTACGGTTGTTCAATGCGAGTATCCTTCATTTTCTAACTTTTCTAATTTTTACCTACTTCCTCTCTTTTTCTTATAGTGGATATTCTTAAGATTAGATCCTTATTGGAGACAGGATACAACTGGAAAGGCGATACATTTGATTGTCGATATCGAACCGCAACCTTCGTCTGTCGACTCTTGGATATTTGGGAAGGTATCGCAAATTTCTATCCAAAAATCAATACCTACACTAACATGTATTCCTCTATTACCATCGATAACTGCTACGAAGCCATTGAATAGAATCACGCAAAAGCAACAAACAAAATTAAGATATATTAACAAAGAAAAATTAAAACAAAAGAATAAAGAGGGAACGATGATATCTTCTGAAATAAAAAAATCATGTGAAGTAGTTAATGAAAGGAAAAAATCAAATGGTTACTCGAAAAACGATAGCTATTTATCTATGCCTAAACAACATACCATAGATTCAACAGAAAGAATATATGATCAACCAAATAATTTCAAAGAAAAGAATAAGACTGACTTATTGGTAAAGATTTCAAAGCAAAATGGCAACAATAACGATGATAGTAAACAGGAAAACATAACAAATATTCGACAATTGTCGAAAAATTTAAAACAAAATAAAATGAAACTCTTGCCATGGGGAAAGGAAACAGCAGCGAAGATACCACTCCAACGATCATTGGAGAGGTAAAGTTAGTTAAAATTTTGCAAAAAGTAGAAGAAAGAGGTGGAAAAAATATTTTGTAGAATTTTATAACAATTTTTAATAAATAAAAAAGAAGGAACTCTCATGTAAGATGTATCATTTTGCAGGATAGAGATCATGTGCACAATTTTACCAGATCACAGCGACTATCTTGAAACGAACACTTTAAATGTAAAACGAATGAAATAAGTATGGGTAAATAAAACAAATATTTTTTATAATTTTTTGTTTATTGTTAAGATCACAAATTAGAATCAACATCACATATAGGCGGTATTGAGCTGAAGAAAAACTAGATGTTTTATATATCTACAACAATTTAATCGATAAAAGGATCTGTGTATATGTTTGATGTAATGGAAATCTTACAAATGAAAGTTGTATATGGAGTAAATTTTATTAAGAAGAAGAAGAATATACGAATGAACTTAAATGAATATGAACTGATGAAAGAAAAAAAGAAGATGAAATGCATATCAGATATAACGTTCAAAATTTGTATTTTCCTCAACTTTTCGCCACATTTTTTCTAAGCAAATAATATTTAACAATATATATCAAATATAAAAAATTAAATACATGCGCGCGCGCGCGCATACCCATACGCTCTCTCTCTCTCCACACACACATACACACACTATACTTCTAATGTCTTTAATGAAGTACAAAATATATGTAACAGCGTCTTATACTCTGATTACTCCTACGTAATCAATAGAATCAAATGTTCTTTTTGCTTCTAATTTCTTTGTTGTTATAACAAGCGTAGGGAGAACGTTTTGTTTTCAACTACTTTTAATTCACGAAACTTGTCTAAACATAATTGTTCTTCGATCTATATTCTGTGTGCGATTCAATATCTCAGTTTCTTTATCGTTCCGAATACTTTTACACGCGTACAAATATTATCTTGAAATTCTAACACTGATCAGTCTTATAAAGTCATACACGTGGTTGCTCCTATATATTTTTTCGTTTTCTCTTCCAATACAGTCATTTTAAATTTCATAAACGAAGCTTATTTGATTAAAATAATATAATTCTATAAGATGATAATAATAATAAACCGACAATATCATAATTAGACAAACTGTTTCTCGGAATTATAGATATTACAAATATTGAAGAAGTTGCATGTATGTCCAATCCTCTAAAATATTATTGTACAGATTCCTATTTTATGTCAATTGTGTTTTTTTGTTTTATTACTATCACAACATTGTCACCAATCGATATCTAAGAGTATTAAGATTTTTCATACAAGAAAATCACATTGAGACATTGAAAATGAAAAAATTGAAAAGATGGGTTACATGTATGTGTATGTGTATACAGAAAGATAGATAAATTACATCAATTGATAATTAATTAATAGATAAAAAGGGATACATCATAGAAGAAAATTAGGCCAGGTGAAATTGTACAAATCTATTTGTATCAAATGAAATTACTTTAGATATCCATTGGCATTTTTGAAACTACATATCTATTCTTATTACTACTTCTATAGTTTAATTACTTTTATTTTTGTTACTAATCAAGAAAAGTTGATTTAAATTTTATCGCATTATTACGTGTAAACGCAAACAAACTACTGTTACAAATCTTACATACCAAGTCATTTCTTCGTTAAACGAAGATACAGTTTACATCTCTTATGAGAGAATGTCTCCCTACGCATATCTAGAAATTTGTATTACCAAATATTTTTAAAAATAATTCATAAAACACACTATCTACATTATTATAGAAATTCTAACCTGCAGCATTGATTGATCAGATATGTTTACACTTACATATAAAGAAACAATGATATTTAAAACGAATTACAAATGTCAGGCAATATTCAAAATCTAGAAATCACGTAAAGAAACTTTTCAACCTTAACGATACTACAAATCTTTTTATGCTTTACTATCACAATTGTCAAAACGCATAGATTCTACTTCTTTCTCCCTCGCTCTTCTCTTTACATTATACTTTACTTTTCTGCTATTCATTCCTTATGTTAGCTACCGTTAAATGAAATATATCGCGAAATATAAGCACATCAGAAAAATTGATCTGCTTATTTTGTGTAGAAAGTAAAAAAGGCCACATTGGAGCCTACTTATAATTAGAGGAGCTTCGAATAATCACAATTATCAAGATAATCAAGCAATGACTCCTGGACATAGTGGGATCATTCATTGCTGATACGATCTATATAATTTCTTTTTCTCTAAAGTGAAATCTCTACTGATCATAATAGTACCTCCCCGGGTAAGATTTCTGTAAAGAAAAATAAATGCATTAAAATGAATCCAGATCATCTCCGTTAAGTTTAAAGCGAGCAATACACGACTTACTTCAAAAACTGAGGTAACAGAATATGCCAAGATGTATGATCCTGTTTCAAAGTCAAATAAAGTTCAAATGTTGATACTGTATTAGGATCACATTGTATCTTTGACAATTTCCTGCATACACTATCTGTTTCGAAGCTAATAAACAAGGTGCAACCTCTGTAATAAAAATACCATATCCATAGAAGACATAACATACTTTGAGAAAAAGTAAGAAAACAATTATTAAATAAGAAAATAGCTTACCTAAGACCGCAAGGTTCGTTCTCAGCCATACTAAGTACAGTTTTAGCAATTCTAGGTAAAAGATCAGCAGGTAACAGAACTTCCCCGCATGCTAATTGTACATGTTTTGCTCGCCTAAGTTCAACTTCCAATCGTTTTGCTAGAGCCTGACAAGCTCCGTCAAATTCTTCGGCCACTGTTCCGGCTAAACACGAAAAATATACATTCCGTTAATTACGATTATCGCTACTTACTTGAATGAACAATTATGATTATCACTATCATTGTTACGATTCTCACACTTGTTTTACAGCGAGAGACATGTTTTTAGATATGTATCCATCTAGCTGTGATTACTACTTGCGCACGCGTACACCAAACACCACAGACTATGTCTATATCTGCGTAAAGTGTACGTGCCGGCCGGTCCTACCGGCACCAACTTATTTAAGTAGTTATAATTTATTCGAAACTAAATCGTTTTATGTTATACGTCTATGTAATTATTATTATTATATTGCTTACTTATCACTTTCTAGTTAAAGAAATTCCTTCTTTTTCTTCCTTTCAAAAGAGAAAGAAAAAGAACAACAACAAAAATTAATAAAAGGAAAAATTACATTCGATTCTATGCAATCATATGTTCCGTATGACCATGATGTAACCACAGAGATATAATTAATGATTGCATAAAAATTATGGGAAAGAAATTAAACCATAAAGTAATACTCTCCGAGAGTATAAAGTACATGAATAAAATTTAAAAAACCGTAAAATATATAATTTAAAGATGACATTTGCTTATTCGTTTATTCTATGAAAAATCAGCTGATTTGGAAAACCAACTAAACAACTTTATATGTAGCTGATATCATCGATCGATCGTTATCCGTTAAATATATATGCAAGATATGATATAGTTAAAATAGAGAAAAAAAAGCTCGGGAAGAAACGTTTAAGTTAACACATAAAAGTGATTAAAAAATATTAAGTAGATTTACCTCTCGTGTTATTAAAATTCACATTTACAGGACATGGTAAAACCTCCATATTTGAGAGATATTGCACAGACACGCACAGAAATACACACAAAGAGTCAGGGAGGCACAGAACACAACTAATAATGTCACAATGACCTTCTTATAATATACAATAGTCGGATTATTTCTTCAGCGCTACGAATATATTCCGAGTTTTGATATTCTATTTTCAATGGTGGCGATTTAACAAGTTTCGCAATGCCGGCAAAATGACTTCTCTCAATTGTTTAAACAGGAGCAGCGACAGCAGTCACAGTCCTTTCTCCTCAACTTTCACTGAAAGCTTCGACACTATACTGACAAAAATAACATATCTCTCTACGTATACTCAGCATCGACACAACTGATTTGCCGACCTGATGACACGGCTTTTGTATAATTCTCCCCTCCCTCTTAATTTTTCCCTCCCACTGTTCTTTAACAGACCGCCTAGCAACACCAACTACGTGACGTTTCGCACTGCATCCACTTCGGCTATTTCCGTTTCTTGCTGTTCGGTTATCTTCGGTTCTTAATACCGCTTTCCTTCGACATCTCTTTCCTTCCGATCAACTAAACGACTTAAACAGCCCATTTCAACTTAATCGCATAGCCTACTGCTATTTACAACGTTACTATCTTTTTCTTATGTCTTATTTACTTCAATCCATATTCTATTATCAATTTCTCAGAACTGTTATAATTTTATTGCTTATGAACAATCGCTGCTAATTTGTTATTAGTCAATAATAAATTTAATTGATTGTAATTTTCATTTCATGATACATCTTATTCCGTACACAATCACTGATATATTTTTCAATTAATTTAAATTGGTATATATATACACTTGATAAATTCATTTCCAACGCTTTAACACTTCAACAATTAATTGATTATCAGATTGATCAGAATTAATTATCCGAAAAGTATCTGTAATTCATCCTTTTGACCAACTTTTTCGTATTTGCATCTATATGTGTATGTATACGTATAAATGTTCAGTTTTCTTTTTGTTTATTCTATTACTGTTGTTCGATGATTCATCTTATTCTTAAGGTAGGTCACCTGTATCTGTTTGTCCTTTGTACAAATGTTCAGTTTTCTTTTTGTTTATTCTATTACTATTGTTCGATGATTCATCTTTTAGAAGTTTCATCTTATTCCTAAGGTAGGTCACCTGTATCTGTTTTGTTCTTTGTACAAATGTTCAGTTTTCTTTTTATTTATTTTATTCTTATTGTTCGATGATTCATCTTTTAGAAGTTTTATCTTATTCCTAAGGTAGGTCACCTGTATTTGTTTTGTTCTTTTGTACATCTAGTACTTATCTTTTTTATGAATCATTTAATATGCAGAGCAAATGTTTTATTATCTTGCATCATCACATTATTTTACTATCGGTGCATGAAATACAACTAGTGTCAGTATTAGCGAAAATAAAAATAAAAATGTATAATAATTTGTTAGGAAACGTAATTCTAGATTTCTTGATATATACATACAGATATTTAAATATGTATGTACATAGGTATCGTGAGTCTAAAATCATACAAAATCGTGTCCATGTACAAAACAAACAGAAAACAAAATTGTACGTTATTGTATCTTTTAATGTTGTCAGTTTTGTACATAATTTCTTTTTATTATTTTTATGTTTTATATTTAATATGTAATCAGAGAAATATATTTTTCCGTTAGTGATTAGGAAAATTTTGCACAAATTATATTGTATTTATAATATGATAAAATGAGTATTAAAATGAGTAGTAAAATTACTATCAAGACTCTCACCGATAAAAATGATAGTGTAAATTGAAACTGTAATGAAAATTTATCTTTTTTTTCATATTGTTCTATTTCATCTTTTCATCATATTATGTTTACACATGTGTACCAAAAACGAGCTGTAAAAAGATTAAAACAAGATACGAGTTATAATTCGTTCATTGATGTTTCTTAGTTCAACAAATAAAGCATAGAATGAAATGCAGATCTGATTATTCATTACATGAGTAAATCATTAAAATTTTATCGTAATCCTATCATTAATACGACCCTGCGCTTGTTTTTCATCGCGATATTCGATTTTAAAATAATAAAATCTCCAAATTAGCATAATAATAGATTGCAAATATATCTTTTAATCCGTTTACTCCCCGCGAATAATGCATATACAGTATTCGAGTGCAGTATACTTATCCATATTTCAAATACTTTGCTCTTCTTGTGTCTTAGTCTTTATCTAGTCTCCATAAAAATAGAACTGACAACATGAGCAATGCGATTATTTTTCTATCACATATACATATGTATATACGTGTCTTGATTATACTGCATTATATGTAATTATTCATATATTTTATTTACGTATTTAGATAATGTTAAGGTATCTAATTATATATGTTTGTTCATTCGCAATGTCCATCGAAAGCTATTAAGAAGTAGTAAAATTGTTCAAGAAGAAGTAAATGGACAAATTGGCTGCTATTGCTGCTTTAATTAATAAAACTAACTATATTTGTGTTATTCACATGACGAGAAATAGATAATATTTTACTTTGGACGAATAATGATGGAACATAGACCTTCGATTTTTTTTTCTTATGATGTAATGTCAATGAGGATTGCTTTGACTTTGACAATTCTTTACGTCAGCCTCGGATTGAAACAACGAAATTGTTTTCACATATTACATAATTTTGTTACCTTGGCATGTATAAATAATCTTATAATTGGTAAATAAGTCGGTTAATTTTACAACATAATAATTCCATTTTAATCATTGAAAACCATATTTTATTGTTTTTTTAAGTAGTCAACATCTACATATATGTACGTATGTTTGTATATATACATGAATTTTATTCTATATTCCAAAATTATTTAAACATCCTTTAACTGGTTTTATTTTTAATTTAGTTATATAATACCCGTAGCATTGTAAACTTGATTACATGTGTGCATGTACATTTTTTTACATGGGACACAATCACGTACATCGATTATTTGAGCAGTAATATCTTACTTAAATCGATGCAAATATTTGTTCGTAATTACAAAATCTATTGTTCTTAAATTGCACAAAAAACGTTTCCGAACCAACGAGTTTATTGTAACCATACACATACATATTTTACAACAGATATGCGATTTCTTTAGATTCTGAATTATTTGACTGAAAAGGAGTCTATTATTTAAATTTATTCAAACTACTAGTTTTTCGTAAATTTTTCACGTTGATAAACGAATTAAATATTAGACGTTTTTGTCAAATAAATGATAAAACCCGACATACAAAATGGAACTATATGTTTTAAAAGCAGTAAGAAAAGAAATTATGTGAAATGAAAAGTGTTATTTAATATGTAAAATTTGAAAGGCTTTATTGACAATTTAAATTTTCGACATTTTACCGTCTATTAAAAATTCTATTCTTAAATGTATCAATTGTTTCAAGGCTACTTAAGGTTATAGTAGGTTATAGTGAAAGTTAGCGTTACTAACGCCCCCTATTAGACATTACTTGTTTGAGTAAGTTCTGCAAGTACGTAAAAAAAATGTCGACGACACTGTATGACGTGTAGTTTACAATTGTCAAGTTGTCAGCTGCAAAATGGAATATTTTAAAAGTAGATTAAAGTCTGTCTTAGGTTCTGCATCTGTAGAAAACGAACCATCGAGTATTGAAACGGTATTTCAAACTTTTTAATCGATTTATTTAATATTTTTGTTTTTTTATCTTCCTGACTGCGACACATGGTAGTAGCAATGTTTGTATAAGAAAAGTAAAAATTGAGTCGAAATATTTTGAGACACACTAAAATATTTCTATCTCTGCCTTTTCGCTTTCATACTGTTTTTCTTTTTGCGTCATTCACACTTTTTTCATTGGAGTAATCACACAGGTAGAGCGACTGATAGACAGGTTACAATCGTCGATGTTGTTGGATGACAGGCGAGATGCTTGTCGTGCACTTAAAGCTCTTTCGCGCACTTATCGTATCGAAGTGGGAGCTCAAGGAATGTGTGCATTACGACAAATTTTAGAAATGGACAGGACTGATTGTGAAATCATTAGTTTAGCACTTGATACACTTTGTAATATAACAAATCCTAAAGCATTTGATGAAGAAGGTAAAAATTTCATGTAGTTATATCGATCAATTTTTCTTGCACAAGTTTTACTATTACTTTTATGCAAATATTATTTTCAGTGGATCAGTATTGGCCCAACATCAAAGTGGGAGAAGAATTTACAGAAATATTTATTAAAGACACAGATAGCGTGGGAATAGTTTTAACACTCTTGGAAGAATTTGAATTCAAAGTTAGGTGGCCAGCATTAAAGTTATTGATGAATTTGTCAACTAATAGATTAAAGGATATACAAGAAATAATTTTAGTTAGTCCCATGGGTGTATCTAAACTGATGGATCTCCTTAGTGATAGTAGAGAAGTCATACGTAACGATGTACATTTCTATAAGCTTGCACTGCACATAACTTTTTTATATAATTACAATGTTATTATACTATAGTTGTAAAACATTTTATAATGTTGTAGGTTTTATTGCTTCTTATTCAATTAACAAAAGCTAATGCAAATATTCAAAAAATTGTTGCTTTTGAAAATGCGTTTGATCGTATTTTCGATGTTATTGCACAAGAGGGCAATGTAGAAGGTGGTATTGTTGTGGAAGATTGTCTACTATTAATGTTAAATCTTCTAAGGGGTAATGTAAGCAACCAAAATTTTTTTAAAGAAGGTAATATATAACTAGATACATATTATGTTAAATATAAATATGATAATGTTAATAGTATAATACTATGTCTTAGGCAGTTATATTCAAAAATTAACACCAATGTTTCAAATATCATCCGAACTTGATGACAATCCTCTAAGCACATGGAGTCCACAGAAGGTATCAAACATTCATTGCATGGTTCAAGTCATTCGTGCATTGGTAACACCAAGCGGATCTGCTCAGGTAAGTGTTCAGGTATACAAATAATGCAATATATAAAAACAATTTTTTTACTTATTTTATATATATATATATATACACACACACACACATATACATACATGTAAAGGCAGTATCGAATTGTCAACACATTATGAGAGCCTGTGGTCTTCTACAAGCTTTGTGTAACATATTGATGGCTAATGGTGTACCTGCGGATGTACTGACTGAGACTATTAATACAGTGGCTGAAGTTATTAGGGGAAATTCCAGTAACCAAGAATTTTTAGCTGGAGTAATGGCACCTAGCAATCCTCCTAGGTATTTTTATGTATATATTATATATTTTAAATATCATAAATTTACCGTATTAACACATTTCTAACACTCACATAAT
The DNA here is from genome assembly GCF_011952255.1 of Bombus vosnesenskii. Taxonomy (NCBI): domain Eukaryota; kingdom Metazoa; phylum Arthropoda; class Insecta; order Hymenoptera; family Apidae; genus Bombus; species Bombus vosnesenskii. The sequence goes on from NW_022882962.1 coordinate 669,665, forward strand.
TCATTTAGACCTGCGATTGTTGTCTTACTTATGTCTATGGTGAATGAAAAGCAACCATTTGCTTTAAGATGTTCCGTTCTCTACTGCTTTCAATGTTTTTTATATAAAAATGAAACGGGACAAACTCAGCTTATTCAAACTTTGTTACCTCAGGGAAATGAAATGCCATCATTGACGACAGGTTTGTGAAAAGCTATTTTCATGTTTATTTTACAAATAGTTTTATATTGCAATATATACTGAACCAGAAAAATTTTACGAACATAATATTGCTAGGACAGTTGTTATGTGGAGGTTTATTTTCCTCTGATTCCTTATCGAATTGGTTTTCTGCCGTGGCATTGTCTTATGCATTGATCGACGACAATACACAGAAGGAACAATTGTTACGTGTATTACTTGCAACAAATATTGGAAAACCACCAGTGACCTTGATGCAACAATGTGTCATGTTACTGCAACAGGGCAATAAAATACAATGCAAATTAGGTCTTCTAATACTACTTTGCAGATGGATTGCACATTGTCTAACTGCTGTTAAATCATTCTTGCTTATTGATTCATCCGTAGCTTATTTAACAGCTCTGTTATCATCACAGGAGAATAACGATGATTTGCAAGAAACATTATTACAAAGTATGTGCGCCATACTTATTGGGTTGTGTGTACATTTTAATGATAATAGTATTTCTAACTACACAAAGGTAACACCAAAGACAAAAGAAATAAGACATATTTGTAATGCTAACATTATATCCTATATTTTTGTTCTATCTTTTAGGAAAAATTATGTAATTTAATCGAAAATAGAATAGGATTAGAAAGATTTCAAGATGCTATCGGTGGTCTTGCTAGACACGAGGTATATTCTAGAACTTTAAAACATCCTCAACCCTCGGCGAAGAATCCTTCTGAACTTTTATTAGATCATGAATTTTGTAGACTATCAAAAACGTTGGAGGGTAATTATCATATTTATGATTCATTCTGTTAATATAAGCTATGAAAATTGCAACTATGTGTGTACTTTATAGGTGTGATCATAAAGTCAGTTTTAGACGGAAGTAGCTTGCATCATAAAAATGAGATTACAACACCTACTTTGTCGGACTCTGTTTTAGTAGCTCAATATAAAGAGCTTATTCGAGACCAAGATTTTCAAATACAAAAGCTGAATCAACTTACGGAATCACTCGTAAAAGAAAAAAACGAACTTGAAGTATGGTATACAGTACATTTTCATGGATAATGTTTTGTTTACGAGATGGTATTTGTGAATTTTTAATTGATATTTACTTAATGTAGGCACAAGTACACGATCTTCGATCAACTATTAGTCATTTAAAGGATCAAAATTTAGTTTTACGAGCAGCACAAACTAATTTACAATCGGAAGAAAGTGAATCCAATAGTGTTACAATCAACGAAGGTTGCACAAAAGAGGCAGAAAAATATAAAACTGTGATTGCAGAGTTAGAAATTCGTTTAGTAGAATATGCTTCAATGGTAAAAAAATATGAAACTGACTTCGAACGTAAGTTAAAAGAAAAATCTGAGGAATTAGAAAAAATGAAGAAAGACCAAGAAGATCTTTTAGAACTTTTAGCAGAAGATGAAAGCAAAATTATGCGTTACGAAGAAAAATTGGCTGCATTAGGTGAGAAAGTACGTAATTTTGTTAAAATATTTTCTGTTGGATAAAAGCTCCATAAAAGGTAATAATTTTAATATTTGTTTTTTTCTCTTAGATCGAGACGGATGAAAGTTCTATTGAATTAGACACCGATGATCAAGCAGAATCCAACAATCTCGTCGATCGTATTGAATGATTGATATCGCCTTAAAACTCGAAAACTCTTACAATAGACTAATAGCAGTTCAAAAAGACTCTTATTTCGATAATATTTTTTATTGTTTTTTTCACATTTTCTTCCTATCTGTTTGTTTAAAATAATAATAAATCAATGTATTGTGATAATACGATAAATTATAAATATTAGCAAGAATCTAAATCACTGATAAATATTTGAATTACATTAAAAACACATACGAGAATTCATAGAACATGATAATTTACTTAAATTGATGTTTAATCCTAATTTAATCTATATCTCAACCATCACGTAGTAATAAAAAATATTAAATTTTATCAGCTGCAAATATAAGAAAAAAATAACAATTCTAACATTCCATGTAATCGATATTCAGTCTGTATATTCTGTTAAATTAAATAGTACTTACATATCTTTAAAATAAAATATCATAAAAGTATCATACCTTTAATATATTTTCATATACTATTATATATTGCCATAAAATACATTTTGCTATTTATATTCATAATTTAAATTTCTAATCTATAAGCTACTTTCTCTTTGCTTCATAACTGCTTGAACACATTTTGCCATTGTTTGCGAAGCACGAGATATCACATCAGTCATGAAAAAATGATCTAACGTTTTTTGTTTAACTTCCAATGGATTGGAAGACAAGGAACCTGATATTTCCTAAAAAATTTAGGAAAATTTAGATTATTAAAGTGTGTTCAATTATTATTTAGTTATAACATTCATGTATTTACCTTTGATAATTCTAATGCTTGAGCAAAATAATTAGCCGGTTCTACGTTACCATATCTAACTAAATGCGGCGCTATTTCTTCCAATCTAGATCTTACTTCGGCCAGGTTATCATAAGGCAAACATACCCCGCAAATCTATGAAAATATTATTTTATTAACTACTTTTTTCCTTGCATTTTCTTATATAGGAGCATGTTAACTTTCAATTTCATATATAAAAGAACGATAACTTCAATTAATTACTTCAGAAAGTGCTCGAATGATCTTCCAATCTGGTCGTGCCATACCCGGTGGTGTAATTGCAGCACAGGTTTGTTGTGCACGACCTTCCGTATTCACGTATGTTGCAACTTTTTCTGTGTATGCAGCTCCAGGAAGTATAGCATCTGCGATCGAAGCTCCTTCGTCACCGTGACTACCTAAATCGTCGTTAATTGAAATCGTTATTCATTCAGTTTGACTGTTCAAATTGCTATTATAAAATAATGCTTTCTATGTACCTATGTATATAATAAATGTATTCATAAAATCTTCTTTCTTGATATTTGTATCATCAGCTCCTAATAAAAAGAGAATGTGTGGTTGTTGTTCTTTAACTTCCTCAACAGTTGACGAATAACCCACATCTAAAGCTGCCACTTGTGATGCATTTGTATGAAGAATATTTAATATCTTCCATTCTTCAGGAGCCTATTAAAGAATACTTGTGTATATTATCAAACTATTATTATGTATATGACTATAATAACAAAAGTAATTTTATCAGTTTTCTCTTACTTTTGTTTTTTCTCCTAAAGCTTGAGCTAACAATTGCGTCTCAGATAAAATTTTTGCTCCATCTTTTCTCATCAATTGCTCAACACCCAGGATGATTAAAGGTTTTTTTGCAGACCTCAAAATGTTCCAAAACGAATGAGTACTGTTTCTTAACTGTGTTATAATTTCTGGCGATTGACCTAAATGCTAATATTGAAATAAATTGATTTTTTAAATAATTAATCATTTTTTAACTAATAAGTGCAAACAAAATGTATTAATATATTACCAGAGTATTACAAGATTCTATACATACCTCATGATCATAAGTTAAATCTATATTTGGACCAATTACAGCAATGGTCTGTTCACCATGAATATATCCTTTCCTTAAACGGGTATTCACTAATGGTGCTTCGTACCTCGGATTAGTACCAATCAATAATACAACATCAGCCTCTTCTACTGCAGCAATTGTATTGTTTAGTAGATAACTACTTCTTATATCAATACCTGTGCCTTGTTTTGGAAAACTCTGTTCTGTTGCAAGAGTTTCACTACCAAGTCTATTTACTAAATCTTTCAAGGCCACAAGAGCTTCAGTATCAGCTAATTTTCCAGCAATGGCAGCACATTTATTTGGAGCTGCATTCTGAATAGCTCGAGCAGCTAACAAAGAGTATATTGTCTCAATATAACAAAAAATACTGTCTACTTTAAAGAAAACCAAAATAAAAATAAAAAATTGAAAATATTTTAAGAAATACTTGTAACAAGAGCATCTTCCCATTCAACAGCTTCTAATTTGCCATTAATTTTTACCATAGGAGTTATAAGCCGTTGACGCTTTAATCCATCATAAGAGAATCGTGCTTTATCAGACAACCACTCTTCATTTATTTCCTATATAGTATGTAATCATTAAGATTTATAAATATATTTAATCATTAATTATTGTGTTAATAATACCTCATTCACTCTTGGTAAAATTCTTAAAACTTCACCAGTTCTATGTGATATCACTATATTACTGCCGACAGCATCAAGAATATCGATACTGTCTGTACGACGTGTCTCCCATGGGCGGGCAACAAAAGCGTAAGGTTTACTTGTTAATGCTCCAACAGGGCATAAGTCAATAATGTTTCCAGATAATTCAGACAGAAACATTTTTTCTACATACGTTCCTACCTATTAGGGTATAATTTAAAAATAACAGTTCAAATAGCAGGACTCAAGATAACAGTATACAAACTGTCATTTGAACATACTTGCATATCATTTCCACGGCCCGTAGTTCCTAAATCATCAATACCAGCTACTTCAGATGCAAAACGAATGCATCGTGTGCAATGAATACAACGTGTCATAATTGTTTTTATTAAAGGACCAATATCCTTGTCTTCTACTGCACGTTTGCCGCTATAGTTGATGTCAACAAAACGGCTTCGATCACTGCCAAATGCCATACTCTGATCTTGTAAATCACATTCACCACCTTGATCACAGATAGGGCAATCTAAAGGATGATTTACTAATAAAAACTCCATGACACCTTCTCGAGCTTTACGAGTTAAATCAGAATTGGTTTTAACTCTCCACCCTTTCATCACAGGCATGGCACAAGCTGCAACAGGCTAAACATTTGTATGACACAGGTTACAAATACATAATATTTTAATTGAAATGCACTACATATTTGTATATGTCTGTGTTCGCATATGCATCTACATATATGTATGTATAGTTTATATTAAAAAGCAACCAATACATACCTTAATCTGTTTTTCAATTTCCACAAGACACATTCTACAATTTCCTGCCACAGCTAAACGTTCATGATAACAAAATCTTGGGATTTCTACTCCTACTTTTGCAGCTGCCTAAACATATAGAATGAAACAAAGATGTTTAAAGTTTAAGCATAATAGTTGTACAAGTAATAATATATAAGAATGATGTACAAATGACACTTCATACTTGCAGAACTGTCGTTCCAGGTGGAACCTGAACTGGCTTATCATCTATAAATACTTCCACTAATTCTTGTTGAAATTTAGATGATGTTGTATGCAGTCCCGCGGTAGAAAGTCTACCATTCTGTATTCCCGCGGTCAATCTTATCACGGGTAATCTTAACATTTTCATTCGATTATTCCGTTACGCGTTGATGTTATACTGTTATGTAAGAAAATGTCACAGTTTCAAACTTTCATCGACGGATATAATAACTTAACTTATTTAATAACCTAATTAACATATACTCATAAAATCGTATTTTCTTAGTAATCGAAAAATGGACAAATCAATATATATTATGTATTAAAATAATAAAGAAGTACTCAATTACTATATAACATCAAATAATTTATACTACAATATATTTAATAAAATATTACCAAATTTCCGTCCTTTCCACAAACTCCTCTTACACCCCCTTAACGCTTAAAACAGATGTTTCGGGATAATCTATAAAATCAATCCAAAATAAGATTCGGCGCAAACAATACGTTGCTTTACTATCATATATATTTTCAAGTATTGGCAGACTATGTGACATCGGCTAATTTTTGAACACATCCTTTGCGACATCTATTAGAAAAAATTAATTTGATATAAATAATTTCTTATGTACATTGATTATATTTTACCTCGAGAAATTAGTTTCTCACAATTTACGCTTTTATAATAATTAAAGAATAATCTTTACGTACGCAGATTTAAATGTACATGCGATGCGCGCGCGCGCGCGTATATATTAATTTTCGTACAAAATTTTTAGATAAGTAAAACAATAAATATTGCAATATTAAAGTTAATTTTATAAAAAGAAAAGGGATAGAATATGACGTTAGTAGACTTTTTTTGTGTACTGGAATAAAAAGTTTTAAAGGGAGAAAAACAAAATGAACAAAAGAAATATTCAATCGATTTATAAAATCGAAACGATTGCAATATGTAAATGAATCGTATTTGATTTTGGCAAAGTTCGAATAATTTCGCAATTAAGAAATTACAATTTAAAATTAATCGCTAGTTATTTTATTATTTCCCAAGAATAGCAGACCGGAATGACGTCATGTTGTGACGAAATAATGAACCGTCAATTTTTCTCCGTATATAATCCTACCTTCCGGTAAGCGGATAAAGGGAAGTTTATTATCAGTAACTTCGGTTAGGTGTCTTCGTTTTACTTAATTTTTCGCAATGGCTATTGGTGATCTTAAAACTGATAAGGGTATTAAAGATTTAAATTCCTATTTAGCAGAGCGTAGTTATATCGAAGGGTAAGTGTACTTTTATCTTTATAAAATTTATATTGGAATGCACGTGGTTCTTTACTTACCAATGTCTTAAAGTCATTAAAATTTTTTCTTTCTTTTTTTTTTGTATAATAGTTTGAATTATATTATTTTTTACTGTGTTTAATATTTATCAGTACTAAATTTTCGAAAAATATTCTTGATCTTTTAATGCATTAATTCATCGCCATTTATATGCATATTAAAATATAATTGAACATTATATTATGACTTGGAAAGGATACGAATGTAAAAAATAGCAAGTAATTATGCACATTATATTTATTTTTATTCGTACTATATAAAATATGCTAAATATACATATATACTTTCAAGGAATGTCAAACAAAACTGATATTTTTAAGGTGGCAACCCACTCAAGCAGATGTAGTAGTTCTCGAAGCTTTAGGAAAGACTCCAACATCTTCGAATCCTCATGTATTAAGATGGTATAATCACATCAAATCATACGATTTAAAGACACTTCCAGGAGAAAAGAAAGCACCTGTTATCTTAAGTGGCAATAATTCTACTAACGTGGTAGCAGCCAAAAGTGAAGAAGATGATGAAGATGTGGACCTCTTTGGATCAGACGAGGAGGAAGATGCTGAAGCTATACGACTTAGGGAGGAAAGATTAAAGGCATATGAGGAGAAAAAATCTAAGAAACCAGGACCAATTGCGAAATCTAGTGTTGTATTAGATGTGAAACCATGGGATGATGAAACTGACATGGAAGGAATGGAAAAAGTTGTGAGATCTATTCAAATGGATGGCCTAGTTTGGGGAGCATGTAAATAATTTTGTTATTTTCAAAATCATATCAAAACCTCAGTCTTGCAAAATCATAAGTTTTATATATATTGTGTTTCCAGCTAAATTAGTTGCAGTGGGCTATGGCATTAATAAATTCAGGATAATGTGTGTCATAGAAGATGAGAAGGTGTCTGTAGATTGGCTGATAGAACAAATAGAAAGTTTCGAAGAGTTTGTTCAGTCTGTGGACATTGAATCGTTCAATAAACTATAAATGATTGTTTCTGACTATTATCTTTAATGTAAACTTAATAAATAATAATCATTGTTTGTATATATAATTTGTTATTGAATAAGAAAAATTAATATTGCAAATTTCAGTGGTAATATATTAGCAAAAGATTCAATTAAAGTATTTATTTTCATCATACTGCTTTGATATTTATAATAGACAATTGAAAAGAAAAAAATTGATGTTTTACTTTACATATACAATTGACCCTTTAATAATACAGGTTTAAATAACATGATATTAGATATATGAATTTTTCCATATGTGACCGCACGCTTGTTTCGAATCAATTCATTCAGCTCGTTACAACAATAACGCTATTTATGAAAAAAAGGAAATGATTTATGGAAGAATAATATATCATAAAAGATCCGTTGTATGTTACCGATTTGTATTGAACAGATCACTTTTCGTGAGAATTTCTTAATCTGCGACTTTTATGTCTTATTTTATTATAAATACACAATAATAATTGTAATATTATGTAGCATACAAAACAAATAATTCTTAATTGACGACAAAACGATAAATTATTGCAGTTAAATTTTCGAGGAGTCAAAAATTATACATACACGGATTTTCAGCTATTCCATTAGTCTGTGTTTCAAACTCCCACGTTGTTCAAGAATATGATGTATTTTACTTCCATTTTTGACAAAAAGCGTATTATTGTTTGAAAAATTTGAAGATGATTTGCATTTTAACCAGATGATAAACAAATGTATCATGTTTGGAATTTTTACTTCAAATTTGATTCATGATTATATGATAAATAACAGTTTTGAAGCTTCCTAACTAAAACTATGTCTCGCTAAAGAAATCCCGATGCTTCTACATTCTACTATGAGACATACCAACGTCGATCCGTCAATGTGCTTTTTCCAAGCAGACTACATAAGTACATGTGTATGTAATTCAATCATATTCATAGATCACTAACTTTTTATTGGAGGTTTCTTTAACTAATCAGTCAAACAATTGGAATTAAACAAGAATTGAAATAAAAGATCACAGGTAGCGTTAATTTAATACATAGCTAATATCCCTATCCAAATTATTGTTAATATATTCCCTAATTTTTATTGCTGAAGACCGTATAAGAGTAGTCTTTCTTTACTTAGGTGTCGTTGATACTAGAAATAAAAAATGTAGGAAGAATTCAACAAATGTAATATTATTTTTCTGTTTTTTTTTATATAGCCATTGATATAAGAAATAGATATACATTTATGTATATATGACCCCAGCCTAAATCGCTGATAGGTTTCTCCTATACGTTTCTTATTCGCTTACCAGGGAGTTGCTTTCAGTAAACTACTAATTTTGTAAAATTAGTTTAATAAATAAAGACTTGTGTGATTATAAACAATAGTAAACTTACTTATTTGTATTTCTCACTAGTACTAATTGTATTTGATACCTTTACAATGCAACGCTAGTTGCTAGTTGAATTCTTTGTTGATTAATTATTTTGTTATTGCTTATTTATCAATGGTCTGATTCATACCACATCCAATAGAAGGTTAAATATCGCTATGAAATATTTGGTCATACTTAAAACGGATTTCTATCCAAAATATTTGATGGATAGAATAGATTTCATCGATTAGAATAATCACCATTCTTATTCTTATTGTTGATTTATGATTACAAAGTTTCTATAATTACAGACATATTGTATCAGAGAGGATTTCCGCTCTGATTGTATGTACGTATTTATAAGTATGTACATACGTAGTATTTTAAATACATTTAGTATATAGTTCCGTTTGTCACAGATGACGTCATTTGGTAGTTCCGTTTGTTACGAATGACATCATTGTGCTCTTGCGGTAAAATTACAGTAAAACATGAAATTGCAATAAAATATATTCTTTCCTTTAGAATATGTCTTTAAAGTATTTTGTTAATATTTTGTAATTATACCAATCTCGACACCTTCCTACATTATTTCCTAATGTAATATTACATTAAGAAGTGAAAGATTATATTATATTAGAACAATATAATTGTAAAATTGCAAAATATAAATGTCTTTAAGAAAATGAATAGTGCAATTAACGCTCAGGATTCAATGAAAAAAAAGATAAGATACAGAAAGAAAGAAAAGAAAACCGTAAAAGCTTTCACAAGAAGCTTTGAGATGCTGTATCGGCTTAAAATCCGGTTTCAGAATAATTTTTGTCTCGTGAATAAATATATAATTTACGTAGTGAAGCAATATGGTATTGTAAAGAACAAAGAAGACGGAGTAAAAGGTGTCGAGGATGATATTAAATAAATTATTAAAATAAGCAATCCTTGATTACTTACATATATTGTCAAATCTAAACCTCATACTCTTTAAACAGATTCTACTTATTTTACATCGTATCGTATAAATTACATCTATAGAAACACAATTTATATATAAAACTGTATACTTATGATCTTTCCGGATACACAACTGAATAAAGTTAGAGTTTTATTACATAACATTGGTAATTTTGTCAATATGCATTTGTTAATTTTTAATATATTAGTTTCAGTAATTTAGATAGTTCTAAGTAACTTTTTTCCAGGAACTAAAAAACATATAGATGTTTAAATGCCTACTGTAATTGATGTATACCTATTATAATTGAAGTATGCGATACAGATCAAAATATATAATTATTGCTGCTTTGATTTGTTTTTTTTTTTATTTCTCTGCATGCCTTAGTGTCGCGACAAGTTGTGTTTTAAATCTTCCTTTTTCGATCACGATGTTTTCCAAGAGATAGTCCTTGCCACTGACCTTTGTTAGAATCCCCACCTCCGCAAGCAACAACGCGCGACAACTCTCTTCTATATAAAAGAGAACGTTACGAATATCGCGTGAATATTCTTCCACGCATCGTGACGGTATTTCCAAACATTAACGAAAGTAGAAATTCGAACAGAAATTGATTTGTTTCTCAAGGAGGATGGCCTTTTTGTTGAACACTTTGATTATAACATTGTTATCAATCGTTGCCTTTACATCCTTGATATATGGTAAGCTACGTTTGATTTTAATAGTAAAAGAATGATTATTTATATTTATGCTTAGCTTGAAGTTCGGAGATCATTAATTTTTGTGGATTAAATCGGCCAAATTAACTTATGTTCATAGACCATTTACATACGATTCATATTGATTGACTCTAATTATTAACTTTTACAACATATAATGATTATTCTGTTAGTGAACAACAGTTTAGACAGATATAAAAGGTAGCGTAAAATATCAAATCGTTTGAAATTATTTTTGATTTCTTCATTGTAAATTGATGAACAATCAAACTTCAATTATTAATATGTTTTTCAAATATTATATACTATATAAAAAGTTATTATTTAACTTTAATTATACTTCTGTTCAAACGGCATAGAACTACAGAGATGGTACACATTAAAGGTAAGAAGGTGTGAAGTATTGTATCAAGATTCTACCGCAGTAAAGAAATTTAGGATATTGTACAATAACTTCAAATATCTGCTTATTTATTAAAAAAAAAAAAAAAAAAGGAAGAAGAAAAAGGGGAAAAAGAATGTATAAACTCGTTAACTCAGAATCCGGTTTCATGCTACCAAGCGATCATGCAACTACATATCGACGAATGGTTGTCTTAGAATATATGAACAAGGTTCGACAAGTTTAAGCAAATTTATTTAAGATAATTAAAAAGATCTTATTGTTAATACATAATTATATCCCCTGAATGTTTTTAATCAGTTTTTCGATTTATTTAAAACTTCAAATAAACATTTTTGTTTTATAAACATAATAGGGCAAGAAGATTCGACAGGAAAAGAACCGGTATCAAGAGTATGTCTGGGATGTATATGCGAAGCTGCTTCTGGATGTAACATTACAATCGGTTGTGATGGATCCGTTTGTGGACCATTTCGTATAACATGGGCTTATTGGGCTGACGCTGGCAAACCAATTATTAACGATAGTATGACACAAGATGGTTCGTATTTATATGTGATTAAATATATAAGATGGTCTAAAAATCAATCCCAACGGTTTTTCAGGCCGATAGTCGGGCAAAAAAATATTTCGAATAAAATATAATTAGATTTCATTCGATTACAAATTACACTATTAAGAATTTCAAAAAAAGGTTTATTTCTATGAAAAGTCAAGGTCACTTCTATGTTCTTAAATAGAATTATACATGTTTTTTTCATCATTCGGTGCATTTTTTAATTCTCTACAAAGAAGTCTGGTATTTGGGTTGAAAAATGATTAGTTTAAGTAAAACTTGCCATATGGAAGATAAGGAAAGATAACGCAGTACTTTTCTGCTTTCGTTCTGAAAAATTGTGAGGTAGACCACCCATTATAATTGAAAATGCAAAATAAAGCAATAAAGCAATAAAAATACTTGTTTTTCATATAGCGTATCCACGATGCGTGAACGATGTACACTGTGCAGCTCGTACAGTAGAGAATTATATGTGGAAATATGGTCAGGTACGCGCATATATATTATGCATACAAATATCTATATATACATATTATCATGCAATTGTTTACTTTCCCTTTTTCTCTATTGTTTCTATAGGACTGTAACGGTGATGGCATTATCAATTGTGATGATTATGTTCGTATTCATCAATTAGGAGCATACGGATGCACTAGTTCTTTAAACTCAAAATTCGAAAATATTTATAAGCATTGCATGCAGACTTTCCAGAATCAATAATTGGTAAACAATAATATATAAACATTTAACTGTAAGATTATAATACACATGTATACGTGTGTGTGTTCCAATAAATTATAAAAACAAATGCATAAGAATAATTTTATTTCAAGAGAAATTTCATTTTAGACATATTTAGTAATATGTTTAAACGTATGTATTATTGATAATGCTTATTAGTTGTAAAATTAATTGACGTTTCGGTATGAAATGTAGATGCTATTTATTTCGTTTCAACTATTTTATTATATTTAAAAAAAAAATACTATATTTTATTGTACTTCAAATTTAAAACTCAATTTTAGATCCATGTAAAATTAATAATTTATCTACAAATTCGGTTCTCCCCTTTAGCATTGTTTTCTGTTTATCCAAAATATTATATGAATGTATATTTTTTACTAAGAAGCAATTTATAAATAAACGAAGGCTTTCTCTAAAAGTTTGTAATTGAGGAGGAACAGAGATCCTTTCAAACACTTGTATACAAGCTTGTTCATTTTCATGCAAAAGAATTCCCAACATAATTTGTCTAAGGAATTTCATAGTGTGCCTTTCTAATTCAGTAAAATGGATGACCTGCAATAGAATAATAATACATAATATTTGGAATAAGCATTTCTTAGTTACTGAAAGTTATAGCACTTACTTTTAAAACTGACAAAGCAAGACACTTTTCAATAAATAAATGTATTAAAAATTGTGCTAAATTAAACAATTGTTTATTGTTGTATGTTTCCAGAGTTTTTAATTTGTCCCAAAGCGTGTATTGTATTGTGAGCTGAATCAAGCAAAAATAAATTATTATAATAAAATGTGAATAAGTTATATAACATATGCATACATAGAATGTAGGAAAAAGATTGGTCAGTTCTTCTAAGAAATAATGAAAGTTAGCAATCTTTAATTATTGTTGAATATAAACACTAACCATGCATGTTGTAGCAATACTGACATTAAAGAATTCCACATGCACATTTATATATAACATTTTCTGTACATAATTATTGTAACTTGAAAATTAAATATTTGATTTTCCAATAAATATTTACTTTTACATTAAATCATATTTAATACTGAAATGTTATTTTGACTAATCTTTCTTATACATCCCATGTAAATAACTATAAAATATAATATTAAGTACCTGATACTTTCTGTTATATTCACACAACTTTTGAGCTAATATTGCATAATAAGGATTAAACTTATTTTCTTGTAAGCAGCAATGCATTAATACATGTATGATTTCTGCTTCTTGTTGATTCTTTAAACCAAGATGATGCAGTTTTTCAAATGCATCTAAATAATCTTCAGCTGTCATAAGGATACAGAAAATATTTTTTCTTGTATCAGTATTCATTCTCTGTTTTCGTGCCAATTCCAGAATTTTTGCACCAAAATTAAGCTTATCATATTCTATTGCATTTCCTTTATCATTCACATTACTTGAACCAGACCATGCTGATCCTATAATCCACCACTTACCACTTTCATCAGCTGTAATGAAAAATAGATAAACTTTCACCTAACTTATGTATATAAGTACATTGTGTTTTAATTGTTACAAATATATCATTTACCATGTAATAAATCCATTAGAGACACATTGAACTGTGTTATTATATTGCCTTTGCGTATTACACTTTTTATAACTTTCTTCAAATGCTCCACGTGAGAAGGATCATACTGAGGTATTTTATTGATATTGTTATTTTTTATTGCTAGCAAAATTTCCAACATAAATTTAATTCTTGAACTGCGTGATAAAGAAAATTATTAAGATAAATTCTAATAATTTTCATTCTGTATGTGTGCGTGCATACGTGGGAGCGTATGTGTGTATGTATATTCAAAAAACATTAGATAACCTACTTTTCTCCATTTTCGTGACTAGCTTTTCGCTGTAGACTTTGTATAAATTCCTTTAAAGCACTTGGATCATCTTTTCTCAATGAAAATCCCACTGTTTTTAGAATAAGTAATATCAATTCAATCTCTTTTTCTGTAAACTTAGCCATCAATTTATCAAGTATCTGATAAAGGAGCTTATATCCAAATACCTACATAAAGTAAATTTAAAAAAGCTATTTAACTTTATGTTTGCTTTGATATAGATCATTGTTTAATCAAATTTCCATACTTTAAAATTATATAAATGTGAAATCATGAGAACAACATTATCCAATTCTTTGTTTGCTACATCTTGTAACTTTTCCATCATCTCAACAAATTGTTTAATAAGCTTTTCTAAAAAATTAGCTCCCACTTCAATACCAATATTAGCATGTAATATCGCAATTAACATCATATGCTCAGAAATAAGACGATCTGGTGTAAGTACATGTGATACTAAACTTTCAATCACTAATTCTGATAGTACATTGTTCATATTATTACGACTATTTGTCATATACATTTCTTCTATCTGTAATACATAACATAATATATAAATCATGCAATAAACAAATTCATCATAAATATATATATTTATTTACATAACTATTGTTTGCTTTACGTATATAATTATATAATTACCTGGTTTGCTATACTATACATATTCTGTTCTGTCACTCTGTTTAAACAACCCTTTAATTTTTTTTTTAAGGAAAGCAATTTTTCATCATTAGGATTCATATTATGCATAGTATTTGCTCGTACAGCAGGTGGAACATATCTGCTAGTATTATGTATAATATTGCCTTCTTTATCTCTTTTTCTTCCATAAATATCTTCCCATGTATCTTTGTCATTGATGTCAATATTATCAGGTTTCTTAGCTTCTGCCAATTTTGTCTTTTTAGTCTTAGGTACTTTCACTTGCATAAGTCCGTCTGAATCACTGTTGTTATCAGATTGTTCCTCAACAAATGCATCAAAATCAATATTTTCATTCTTACTTTTATTAACAGTATCTGAATTGATATTTACATATTCATTTCCTCCCACTGTTTCTGATGAATTTGTATCAAGATCAATATTAAATTCATTTTCTAAGATCTTTTCTGTTTCTATGATATGTTTCCTATCTTTCTCTAAACAAAAATCTAAAAGATCTAATTATATATTTATAATTATACATTAAGGAAATTAATAACAATAACAAATAAGTTACAATGTGTACATAATTACACACAGAAATTTTAATAATAAAATGAAAAGGATACAGTCCAAACCATCTGTTACAAAAGACTTAGGAATTGTCTTATTTTTTCTTTTATTTAATTTCAATCTTTTTTCAAATTTTTTAATTTCTCTGTCCTCTTTTAAATTAGCTTCATTAAGTAATTTGTGTTTTTTATTTTTCTTTTTATGTTCAAGTTCTTCAAGCTTCCTTTTTTTAATTTCTTTTGTACATTCCTTATATCCTTCTTGTATTGTTTTGTCAACTAGCTCGCTATGATTTGTTTTATTATCATTGACGTACCCACGTGTAATACGTAATTCATTTCTGTTTTTTAAATAAACTGATCTATTAATTTTCTTTTGCTGCCTGAGCTCTTTGCGCATTTGTTTACGGGATTTCTCTGCTACTTTTAAAGTTGACCGTTCTACTTTCTTAGTTTTTAATTTCTTTCGTTTAAGAGAACTCATTTTTATTCTATTAAGTATTTAGGTAGGTTATGGATCCTGTCGAAATTTTACGATATAATTACTGGGCTACGTTTTTATCGTTTATTTTTTCATAAATGTAATGAAGCACAGAAGCATGAAAAAACTTACTTCTCTTACCAACTATCTGGTTGAAGAATAAATTAAACAATTTTTATCGCTAATACTTATGACATATTTAAATAAATCATCCATTACTACGTTTTCAAGAGTTCTAGACTCGTGGCACCACTGATTCGTACGCAATTTTTATTGAACACATCTGTATAAGTAGGTTTATAAATTTATAAATGTATGTTAATGTAAGTACATTTATTTAACAGGAGACTATTTGTAGGCTATTTTTGTCCAAGTTTTTAATATTGTCCACTTAATCATTTTTCACTTCTAAACTGTGAAGGTGACAAGTTAAGTTATATACATATAAATTAAATGATTTGATACGAACAATAAGATAAAAATGTTGATGCAAGTATCACAAAGTTCCTTGACAGTTATTTTTACTAAAAGGTAATTACTCTAATAGAAAGAAAGAATTTTACAACGATATAAGTATCTTTCACTTAACCTTGTCAAGCTCATATTTATAAATCAACTTTTATATTATTAAATGTAATGGTATTCTTTACAGTGCAATACGAAGAAAATCTTTTTGTTTTTTAAAAAGATGTGATTTTTCCTCCCAGAAGGTACCTAATAATAAAATAACACGAAAATCAATTGTTACACCATTTCCTCCATTAACCAAGCCAATACCTAATTTACCTAAAGCAATCTATGCTACTGCTAAAGAAGAACATCAGGTTACTAAAGTAACAGTTTTGTCAAACGGATTAAGAGTTGCCTCTGAAAATCGATTTGGCCAATTTTGTACAGTAGGCGGTAAGTACAAAAAATGTTTGTAAAAAATCTTTCATTTTAATTATTTATTTGTACTATAAAATAATGTTTTACAGTATTGCTTGATTCTGGTCCTCGATATGAAATTGCATACCCCAATGGTATCTCACATTTCCTAGAAAAGTTGGCATTTGGAGTAAGATTTTTAGAATATAATGAAGAATTAGTATTCAAAGAATAAAAAAAATCAGTAATTTACTCTTTCAGTCTACCAAAACGTACAAGAATAAAGACCAAATAATGCTAGCTCTAGAAAAACATGGAGGTATATGTGATTGTCAAGCATCCAGGGATACATTTGTTTATGCAGCATCTGCAGAACGTCGTGGATTGGATACTGTTGTACAAATTTTGGGTGATATTGTTTTAAGGCCTCAAATTACAGAGGATGAGGTAAATGTTTTTATACGATATCATCTTACTTATATCACTCTATTTATAACAGAAAGTAATAATCTTTTATAAATTTCAATAAATCATAAATCAATAAATTTAGGTATATTACTTTCATAGAGTTAGACAAATTAGTATAATCGTTTGTTATATGAAGATATAGAAAGAATATAAAAATTCAACCTGGATATCAAAATTTTTAGATAAATGCAGCAAGACAGATGATTCGATTTGAGTTGGAATCTTTACTTACAAGGCCAGAACAAGAGCCAATACTTATGGATATGATTCATGCGGTAAATAAAAAAAAAATATTTCTGGAAAATTTTAAGAATACTCATCTATTGTAAGTAAAATTTATTCTGCATAGGCTGCATATAGAAATAATACTCTTGGTCTTCCAAAGATTTGTCCAAAGGAAAATATTGACCATATAGATAGAAAAATATTATTTGAGTATTTAAAACATCATTACACACCACACAGGATGGTAGTAGCTGGAGTTGGTGTAGAACATGAGGACCTTGTTTTAGCAGTTCAAAAGTAATTATATGTAAAACTGTTAAGTATTCATCAATATAAATCAAAATACTACTAGATTGATTTTTACTAATTTAAAAACTATCTCTCATAGTTTATATCATTTATGCAATTTAAGTTGTGATATTCACTGTTAGGTATAATTTATTATTGTTATTATAGATATTTCGTTGAAAAAAAATCGGTTTGGGAAGAAGAAGGAGAAAAAGAACAAAAGAAGAATAGCTCGATATCAGTAGGAAAATTTTCAAATACAGTTGACGCTTCAATTGCTCAGTATACTGGAGGTTACATACTAGTAGTTATCTCTTTAAA
The DNA here is from genome assembly GCF_011952255.1 of Bombus vosnesenskii. Lineage (NCBI taxonomy): Eukaryota > Metazoa > Arthropoda > Insecta > Hymenoptera > Apidae > Bombus > Bombus vosnesenskii. The sequence goes on from NW_022882962.1 coordinate 687,827, forward strand.
TTAAACATACTAGTATTTTTGAATATTATTATTTAATAGTTTTAAATTGTATAATTGTATAGGAAGAATGTAATGTACCTGTGTATGCAGGACCTAGTGGTCTACCGGAATTATCACATGTAGTAATAGGTTTGGAAGGCTGTTCTCATCAAGATTCAGATTTCGTAGCAATGTGTGTTTTAAATATGATGATGGGTGGTGGTAACAGTTTCAGTGCCGGGGGTCCAGGAAAAGGAATGTATACTCGTCTGTACACGAATGTACTTAATAGGTAAAATATGAGATAAGTTCTTATTCTTTGAAAAGCTAAGTATTGTTATAAAACAGTTATTTTGCAGGTATCATTGGTTGTATAGTGCAACTGCATACAATCACGCATACGCTGATACAGGTCTTTTTTATATTCATGCATCTTGTACACCCTCTCATGTCAGAGACATGGTAGAGGTGATCGTACATGAGATGGTTACTATGACAAATAATATTACAGATAATGAATTAGCGGTATGATTTCATTTATAAGTTCTATTGTGCACATGTGTACAATAATTATGTTTTTCTATCCACTTTTAATCTTAATTGGAGAATTTTTTAATAATGTAGAGAGCAAAGAAGCAATTGCAATCTATGTTACTTATGAATTTGGAACAAAGACCGGTTGTATTTGAAGATATTGGAAGACAAGTTTTAGCCACTGGTTCTAGAAAACGACCAGAATACTTCATACAGGCAATTGGTATTGGTCCTATATTATACTGAAGTATACGGATATTGGTTGCTCGGAACTCTTCATGGAAAATCTTCTTTTCTCAATTCTTGGTCTGATTCTATCTAGTTATTTCAAAATTGATATTCGTTTTCCTTATTTCAACACATCCTTTAAAAATATAGTAACTTTCCCCAAAAAATGTTGACATAAATCTCTGTTGCTACTCAAGAAATTCTTATCAGTCAATATCCTTATATGTAACTATATATAAATTATATATAAATATGAATATTACTCATTAATATATATAAACTAGCTGTATTTGTATTATTAATTTGTAGATGAGATATCGAAGGATCATGTAACAAATGTAGCACGTCGTTTACTTAAATCACCACCTAGTGTAGCAGCTCGAGGAGAAGTAAGAACTGTTCCGTCGATCGGAGACATTCAAGCTGGATTAATTGACGAGCGAGGCAGATTGCCTGGTTCCCGTAGTAGATTATCGCTTTTCCGCTAGATCAAAAAAAATTGTTAATCTAAAGATACGTATACGTTCTTTTTAATATCATAAATCTTTGACAAAATTATTCGCACATATACATTTGTTGATTTATCATCACACAGGAATTAAATTTTTATATTTGAAATAGCATATATGTAATTTGTTAATTTATTTACGATTAACATTTCAATTTGTTTATTTTTAATTTTTCTGTCTATTAAATATATATCCGTGTATTGCACACAAATGCGTTATGTAAAAATTTATGTATACAATGTAGCAATACAAATACGAACAATGAATAACATAATTATTACATGTCATACATTTATCAAGCTAATAGTAAAAAAGAATATATTTATATCTATAATTAATAGACGAGATATTTTTGTGTCGTCTATATTAACGATTAGTGTGATGTACTTTTAAATAAACTATTGCATAAAATAAATTTAGTATTATATTCATTAACATAGTAATAAAAATTACAAAATTTCCAGTACACATTGTTTATTTTTATACCAAAACATTCCTCATGTATACATGAACATTGATTTTGATGCAGAAAGTTGACAATAAAACTAAGCTTCTACTTCCGCTAGTTTTTTGAGGAAATTAGCTTTCCTTTGAGCAACACAGTTTTTCCTTTCTGCTAAAGAAAGTTTGCGGCGATTCCATCGCTTTTTCACCGGTATTTTTTCTTTAACGATCTTTGTGTGTTCTGGATTTGCACGTATAGCTTCATGTGCGCTCTTATAAATACCCTCAATCTGTAGACAAAAATTATACAAATGTCTTCTAATATATAAAATTATATATAATATATAGAATATTAATATATAAATAAAAAATAAATAATGGAAGTGAAATGTAACAAAGGTTAATGTGAAAAATGCCACAATCAATGCATTTATCTTTTAAAACCAATGCACTTATTATTGTCCAACTGCGACACTGCAAAGATCATGAAATCCTGCAGTAATTATAAGCTGGACGAATGGGTGACTGAATATGTAAATAAAATGTATGAACACTTACACTATCAGCGGTAATACCATTTTTGATGTACTGTGAAAATTGTCGTTTGAAAGCATCGTCATCATCTTCTTCTAATGTTCTCATGTAATTTGCAACATGTTGTCCAAATATGTGCTGCCGATGAACATCAGCATTGAAAGATTTTGATTCACTATCATACCCAGGAAATCTCTTGGTGCTATTTATGGAAAAACAATATAAAAGTTTAAACATATGTTGAAAAACATACCCTGTATTATTTCTATTTTTAATTATATATTATCAGAAACACATTTTTTCATCTTTTTATATCCATGCAAAGACAGTAAATTGTATTGTAGAACACAGATACAAAATCATGTCTTGCTACGACTCAGATGACGCGCATGTGTATGGTAACATCATATTTTTTTTCATAATACATCTTAATATCTTTTATAATAATTATGTTAACAAATACCTATGTGGAATATTGAGACCACCATCAACAGCACCTTTCATGGCGCCGAAAACTCTAGCACCAGTAGTTGTACGCATTAAACCAGTATCTAAGTAACATCTGAATGCCCCAGGGCCTTCGTCTAATTCTTCAACGTTATATTCATCACCAGTTACTTCTGTTGTTCCAGTATACAAGGTATCTAGGCCTAATTTTTTCAATAACTATAGAAAAACATATGGTATCACATAATTTTGAAAACAGATCCAACTTCAATCGTATTGAATATTATACAATTGTTGTTCAGAAATATATAACAGGGAACAATTAATATCTCTTCAGTTATACATCAAAGCGAGCTGAGTGTTTCATCATTAAACAAATATTTAAGTATAAAAATATATAATTGTAGAATAAAATAATAGAAAAATATTTACTCTTCGTGCTAAAAGAAGGCCTGTGCAATAGGCAGAAGCATAATTTGTAAGCCCAACTTTAATGCCATATTTTGGAAGTTCATGACTGTATGCTGCACATACAATTCTATCTCCTTCAATCCTTGAATACGCAACCTACATGTATGATAAATTTTAATAATTGAAAGATAAAAGTCTTTTTAATAGATTTTAAATTATCTAAATATATGTACCTGACAGGTAATATCCTTATTTGATAAACGTACAATTAATCTGTATTTAGGAGTATTATATTTATTTTTATCCTGAATAGTTAATCGTTTACGTGCATAATAATCTGTCTTTCCTTCACGTCGCCTTCTGAACTTAACTTGGTAACGTTTGAAGTACTGTTTATTCTTAACAACCTTTACAAACCCCTAAAAAATGATACATATTACACTTTTTAGATTAAAAGAGAACTATAAACTTTTTGTTTAATCAGTATATAATATTCAGTGACATAGGGAATAATTTTTTCATTCATTTGTCAAAGTGAGCTAAAATTTTCATCACTTAAAAATCAATATTGTTTATTAAAAGAATTTACTGAAAATTTCTTTAACGCTTTTAACATATTTTTGTATCTTTCTTTCCAAGTATACCTATGCTAATAATGTAAATTAAAAATAAAGGGCAAGATCGCACTTTTGATGATATACAATATACAATTTATTGATTTGAGTAATAAACAAAATATATTATTAATATATTACTTATTTCACATTATTGAAACAGTATATAATAATCAGCTACATGTTGTAACATGGATATCATTCCTGGAATCCTTTTGAATAACATGCATCTACTACTTCTTGTAATATCAAATCATTTGTATAAATAATTAGGAATCTTATTTATCGAATTACATTAATCTTTACTTACCATATTACCAATAAATACAATGAAACTTCTATTCGAAACACTACCTTTGAATGTTCCACGACTTCCACGTATCAAAAGGAAGTTCTCGTGTACACTCGTTGCGACCTCATCGTGATAGCGCCATCTACCAGTTAAAAATTTTACTTCTTATTAGTAGTTAGGTTCCATTAACTTACTGATAGATGGCATTCATTGTGCACAAAATAGGACCCTTTGTCTAATTGCATATATAGTTAATTATTTACGTAAGAAATTGGAATAATATTATACAGAGAAGATTTCTGGGAGTTAAAGCTTTGATTTAATCCGAACAGTTCGAGAACTCGTCTTATAGATCGAGAAATTTGAGTCCTTTAATTTCGTAAAAACATTAGTTCGACTGTTTCACCACTAGGTGTTATAGTGTTACATGATCCACTGATTTGGACGATTTTTTAAACTTACTTGAAATTAGGGAGAATATTTAAATAAAACCAGGGATATAATTAATTTTGAAAAATTCCTTGTTCGTATGCTCTAAATTTTCATTTGAAATCTCAAAAGTTAACAAATTTTCTAAATTGTGCCATCTGTCGATTGAACATAAATGTACAACACTTTAGACACAAATATCTCAAGATTAAATGTTAGGATTGGCATACTTATTAATTCATTGAATTTGTTTTTTTACGCTTTATAAAGATATCAAGAAATATGTATATATATAGATTTTTATTTTAAAAAAATTATGATGACCTAGAAATGATATGATGTCCACAATTGCATGTGATCCTTGAAATATCTTTGTCTGTTATATCTTTGTCCTGAGAAGCTTCTCAATTTCTCATATAGTATAATAAAAGTACCAAATATACATATATGTACATTATATTAATTTAGTCAAATATTGCGTTTATTTGTATGAAATTTTCATGACCTAAATTACGAACGCCTATAAATTTTTTTGAAAAATTCCAGTATCTTATGTAGGGGTAGTATCCTTTTCGTTAGCACTGTTTAAGGAAAAAATCACTTTTCACAGCCCAAGTTTCAAATTTTCAATATGTTACATAATACGATATATACTTTTATATATGTGATAGTACAAAATGATTAGTAGACAATCTAAGCGGCTTTTAGAATGTGTTACATATGTGTGACGTGTGGTAGCAGATGGGTTAAGCAAATAATTTCAATTAACTTATTTTTTCGAAATAAAAATATTATATACAAAAAATATTATAAGGAGTAATATATATTTATTCAAGTTTTTATTTCATGAACATCTTCTGTTCCCCAATCGCTTAAATCCTCCTCCCAGCCATTATTTTCTTCAGATGTTTCTAATCCATTTAGCGCTTTTATGTCAAATACACTTTTTGATAATATTTGTGGTTGTTGTATGTGTAAAATCTGTGTCTTCTTTATCACAGGCTCCATGTCTGTGAAATAATCATATTCTTCTTTACAAGTATCTATTAATTTTGAATTTTTAATATCAAGTTCTGAAATATCGGATATAATACCAGCTGACTTCTTTGTTAATTTCAATTCGCTTGTTTTATTTTTATCTATATTTAATACTGCATCTGTAGTAATCCTTAATGTTGAATCCGAAATCGAAATATCATTGGAATTGGATTGAGATTGAAAAATTGCGTCGGAAGACTGTGAAATTCGAGCATGCACGTCTGCAGTTTCTTGTATGTCCCAATCAGACCACGTGTATTCTTCTTCGGTAATAGAAGAAGTAATCTCTTTTTTATCTTCACCTCCATCTGGAGATGGTCTTTCAGGTAAATCAATTACTTTTTGAATACTATCCGTAGGAATCACGAATTCAGCATTTATACTGTTCTTAGTTTTCTTGTTATCTTTCAGTTTATTTGGTCGTCCATCTGTAAATAACTTCCCTCTATTACCACCGATTACTGTGGCAGCGCCTAAGATTGGAACTATGTCAGCTAATGCTTTTAGTGTTGCAGATACAAGATGATCATTTGTGTCTTTAATTCCAACAAGTAATTCAGGAAGTACTTGAGATTTCAATTCATCTACTTGAAATATATGCACAAAAGAATTAAAATATGACAAAAGTACTAAACGTATTGATACATCTCGTATACAAAACATCTGCAATAGTTTGGGTACCAAATAGACTTTAAATGTAGAAATTGAAAATAAGTTACTATCTGTATTGTCATTTCCATCTGTAAATAAAATCATGGATCCTCGATTTATATTAAATTTATATTATTCTCAATATTTATACTCAACTTATATTATTATACAAAATTTGATTTCTTTTATTTTACCTTTTGGTTTTAAAATAAATGGTAAAAGCTGTTCTTGTGCTGTTGTATCTAATAAAACCATTCTTGAAAGAAGTAAACGACCTAATTGTTCAGCTACAATATTTTCAGGAAACATTCTTAATTGTGTTATTAAGGTTCTGTAATATGATTAAAAAATTTTACTATTACCAAACACACAAGAGATTAATAATATTTTTTTAAATATTTACCCAAAAAATATTTCTTTTTCCTTATTACTTTTTAACACTAACTCATTTAAAAATGCATATATTCTCATAAAATCGTGGGTAAAGAATGGATGTTGTAGTACATGGGACAATTCGCACCTTAGAGAAGGATCTGGATTTTGCAGATTTTCTTTACAGAACTGTTTAAACTCTAAAAGACTAGGTACATCATCTAAAAATAGAACAGAATATCTATCCATTAAGATTTTTGTTTATAATTATTTAAAATAGAGTATAATTTTGATTAATTATATACCGTTTACCTGGATCCTTTTGTCTCAATATATCTTCAGCTAAAACTCCAAATGCATACACATCAATTGTTGTAAAATTTGTTAAAGTGATAGTTGTATCTTCGTTAATAGAAATCGCTTTCTCGCATCTGTAGCTTTTTATTTTTTGTAAATAAGAAGAAGTCAAATCATTAAATTTACATAGACATTCCAGTCCTCCAAGTTTCCAACATCCCTCAGGTGTAACATAAATAGAACTTTCGCAAAGATTATTATGAGATACAAATGCTTTTTCATGAAGAAAAACCAATGCACGTAAAATACTATATAAGCCCATGCATATTTGCAGTGTATTCTGGGTTTCTATTGATTGAATTAAAGGTTTAACTTGTTCAGTAGCTAGGAAAAATTTACTACCTTTTGACCATGAAGAAACGTACTTCAATATACATGGATGTCTATATAACATTAGATTCTGAAACATAAGTATACTATTGTTACACACATCCATTTTTTAATTAGCTAAAATAATATAACTAAAAAGAAAATTAAGGATGATTGATACATGCACATATGACACTCTACAATATGTAAGGTAATTAATGAATCAATGTTAACCTTTGCAGCTTTCTCTAAAGGCGATGGATTTCCAAAATTTGCATTATAATGTAAAGATGGCTCACTGACAAACACTGAAATCCTTTGTGCATTGTATCCGTTCACACAGGCCATATAATGCGTCCAAAAATCAGTTATTTCCACAGGTTTTTCGTCAATTTTCAGCCCATTAAGGGCACTTTTTTCATTCCCCATTAATTTTACTGGTTTAAAAAAAAAGAAGGAATTTATGTATAAATACAATAATGATCAAAAGCAACAATATATTTTTTGTTATGAAAAATCTTCGTAAAAAATTACCTTACGTCTCAATTTCATTCTACTTTAACCACATCACTATGACGAATTATATACATCGTATGTTCAACTACCTCTTCGGTATTTCTCTGATACGAGATATGATATACGATATACATATGATAGACAACGAAAAAGTGTTTCTGTTGTATTAGACCGATATATATTTTTATTACTAATTTAATTTTTATTAATTATTTTTTGCATCAAAGTCTGTATTTAAAAGTACGAAATATATTAAATATTTTTACTTGTGTGTGTATAATTAAATTATTAAGAATGGGAGAAAAAATGATATCTGAAACGTTTTACTTTTAAAGATATAGAAATAGGTTCATATTAGTCGTAAGACAGTGCAAATACTGCAAAGTACTACGATTATAAATCAAGAATAACGCTTTATCAGTATTCATTTTATTTTCATGTTGTAATTATTTATATAAGTTTGAATTATTCAGATATTTATATAAGTTAAATTTTAATTGTAAATAGATGAAATCATAGATATTTTATAACTTAAAGCTGGCTACAAGGGTCCGTCATATTATTATGTTACATTTTTAAGATTTACAAAGAGCAATTTATCGCACTATTTAATTTCATTATTTTCGCAGCATACAATCAGTAACGTAATTTTGCAGCATTTAAAAACAACATTTAGTTTTAAAATGAAACATACAGAGATACATGTACACATAAACCGAAAAAATAATTATTATCAATATCACGTTCATACATACGTTTTAACATTTTGCCGCTATCTACTTGCATACATTCCATACATACACGGAGTGCTTACTCATCTTTTCCAATGCATACGTAGCATTTCCAGATTCTACATCAGTAGTAAATAATTAAAAATATTTGTAGTCAAAACAGCACATATTTTTCGCTACTATTAAAGGTATCGGTATATTACACGATTATGATAAATTGTTCATTATTAATATTTGATTACATTGTAATCGACAGACCCTTGCGCCTGCATCTTATTTGTTATATTTTTCATATACAATCCAGAAGATCACATCGCGCATAAGCGACAATAGGCAAATGGATAAATCAATTATACATTAAGTCTTTGAAATATTTCAAGATACTTTCACACAACCGGTTTCTGTACTTCTGCGCCGTATTACTTACATGTCCTTCGATTTCTTCATCCATGTGTTGTCAGCCGCTAAATATTCACTTGTAAGGATAATATTATTTAATAATATATGTGTGAAAGTAATGATGTCTATATCGTTAGTGATGATGTTGACTAAGGATAATAATATCAATGACAATGATAATGACAATCGATTATGATTATAAAGGTACGCTCTATTATACTAATTGAGAGTATCGTAAAATTGGTATATCAAATTTATAACAATGATTAGAATGATAATGATGACAACAACGACGATGACAACGACGACGGTTAGTGGTAGTATTTTTAAGTAATATTGGTATCATTAATAAAAGATAATGAAATGTAATGAAATATCATGAAAATTATAGCTAAATATCGGAAAATGGTATATGTTATAATGAATATAAAATGTGGTATATGTATTAAGAAATATGAAGCAATACTACTGGAAGAATATTATTGTAATATTAAACGCTGTAGTAACATCAGTAACAGTATTAAGAACAATAACTAATTGTATGTTAATGTTACAATCCATAATGCTATACTATTATAATAATCACATAAACAAAGAGCTGTTGTTACTATTACTTCTACTACTGTTACTATTGGCACTACTACTATTAGTACTATTACTGATATTAAAAGCTATTAGTTACAATGCGTAATAACAATGAATGAAATAATAGAAAACTGATTTATTTGACTAATTATTCTTGAAGCCATAATAATCACTTGCGATATTATTCAAAATTATCCGAGAAAATACAAATTTATTTATGGCAGTAAGTCAAAGGCACTGGTGTCTCAACTATTTTTCAAGCGCGTGCTTTCACGCTATTGTTCATACATTTACAGTTATGATTATTAAACTTTTTACGGAGATACTCATATGAAAAAGAGTAAATTAATTAAGCGATAGCAATATTTTTTTATTAAACGTATTTCAGAAAAATTAAAATTGTTATTGATTTGTACTCTCATCTTTCTTATAGAATTATGGAAGAAACTTTAGTAAGAATTTATGTAACTTTTATACGAAATGACGATAAGATTGGCAGTGTATATTTTAACAATTCCATAAAACATATTTAATTAAACGAGTAATCGGCGCTCCAAAAAAATTAATAAAATTTATCTCTTTTATATACTATTATTTATTTTAAAAAATTTTGCATAATATTAATAATACAACATTATCGTCATAACGGGGATGTAGAATGGTAGTAATGATGATGATTTCAACGACGATGACGGGCAACGATGGCATTGATAATGAAATGATGATAACGAAGGCAGCAGCAGAAACGATGTCAGCCATATATTACAGCTAATAATAGTAATTATTATTATGATAGTAATGCTGATGATAATAATAATAATAATAACAACAATAATGATAGGAATAGTAATAGTAGCAACAGCAGCAGCAGTAGTAGTAGTAGTAGTGGTGTTGGTAGCAGTAGTAGTAGAAGCAGCAAGAATAGCAGTAGTAATCTCTGTAATGTTTTTTTTTTTGCTATAATAGTATGGATTAGTGATAATGTAATAATAAGTAATAAGTAATAATAATAATAATAATGATGACAATAATAATAATAATAATAGCAGCGGTAATAGTAACAACGACGGCGATGGTGATGATCATATATTATATATGTTGCAATATAGTAATACAATAGAAATAATGATGATGATAATGATGACAATAGTATTACAAATAAAATAAAATTAAAATAAAATAATAATTATTATCGTATTATTGTAGTGCTAGAACCGCAACGAAAGCAAGGAGTATACAATTCTTCTACACATGTACGTTGCGACAGACAATGCTGCAACCTATTGGAATATTACTATACACGAAAAATCGAGCGCATTTCGAATTTCTGTAAGCAATACTCCTCGTATCATTTATTTTTCTAATAATCGATACTCTTTTTGAGAGTGGTTAGGTCATGATAATATATTCAGTACTATAAACGATTGTTGCACTATTTATTTTTCACAAGCTTCACCATGACCTCACAGTATATCAATAAACGATTAATGTACACGAATTTCTTTAATTGTCATATTGGGGAACGTCATGCAAATTCGTACGATCATCGCATGTATATACTTTCTTGTTTTAATTTCGATATACACAACAACAGTCTTCTTTATCGATTTGTTCTTTTTTCATTTTAGTGATACTCTACAAATAATAGCGACGATCGTGTAATATCTTTGTCGAACTACGTTTCACAAAAATCTGATTTTAATATTATCGTATACCACAGACCGCCGTCGTGTCCATATACAGAAACATAAGTCTTGTGCACATCTTTTTTATCTTCACAGTTGATAATGTAATTAATTGATTCGGATGATCGATTGACATCGAGTGAATATACGTTGTGCGCGTCAGTCTAATCATTTAACTTCTTTTATTTATTTATTTATTTATTTTTTAACTGAACAACGTGTTAATGTCCCTGATGCTGAAAGACGTAATTTACAGGGACTTTTTCAGATGATAATTATCCTCGATGGTATCGATCAGGTTTCACTTTACTTCGGGTATTTGTCTTACATCCCCGACATTGCTGCCGTCTTACTATTTGCAATATTTTTTCGAACAGAAAGGAATGTTCGATAAAAGCGATTTGTTTGTTGAGAATTCATGAAAGGTAAAACATTTATGATTGTTAATTCGGAGAAGCATTGGTATGTATAACAACAATATCATCTATCGTTTTCCTTCTTTGATACACCATGATTAAATTATTCTAACTAGACATGGCCAAATTATTAATTACGAATTCTAAGCTCGCAAGCCGCTTTAAATCGACAAATATAATATCAGTTGGAGTTCATATCGCTCCACACGTATGACAAGTTAATCATTATCATTTACCTTTCGATCGATGTCGCACCATTATATATGATCGCAAATTGCATTTTCAAAATGTAGATCGAATGTTCTTTGTCACAATTCACTCGTTTTGTTGATTAACTTCTTCCTTATTGTCATTGTCTTGTGAATTTACGTTTGTTTTAGCGCCTCCTTGCTGAGCACCAGAACTACCATCGTTGATTTTATCATTGTGCGAATCTGTCTTTTCATTTGTGTCCATTTTAACGTTTCCTAAAAGGAAAAAATAAAACAATATAAGAATTAGCTTGAATTTTTTAATTTTATGATACTACAACAGTTGTTTATATTAGCATTATTATGATATAATAAATGCGAACCTTGGGTAGAATAGTATTGTTGTTGCATCTTCATATTTCGTTGCTGTTGTTGCTGTTGATGCAGATTCGGTCTGTGGCGGTTTATTTGAACTTGTTGCTGCTGCTGTTGCGACGGCATGCAATTAGGTTGTTGTTGCTGTTGTTGCGTAGGATTATTCGGATTTGGACCCGGTGTAAATGGAACAACTGGTCTCTGAATGGGCGGTGGATATCTTTGTTGCGATGGTTGAATTCCAGCACGTGGTGGCATGCCCATGCCACGAATATTTTGTTGTAAAATCTATAATAATTTCATCATTATCAATCTTTTCTTTTTAATTTAATATTCTATATATTACAATTTTATCAATTGTCCGTTGTAAATAATAGTTACTTGTTATTGTCAATTTTATCAAAAAATTAATTACCTATTTCCTACTATTGTTATCTCATCTCTATAATTATTATTTACTGTTCTTCTAACTTACAATTTGCTTCAGCAGACTGAAAGACTTAATTATAAATGTAAGAACATAGCAAATACAGTTTGTTATTGATGATCTAAGCGTAATGACTTACCAAAGTTGACTGACTAACACCTTGATACTGTTGATATTTGTGATGTTGTGTTGGACTAGGTTGTGGTTGTTGAGATGAAGATTGTTGCTTACAGTTTCTTGATTTTGGAGATGGAATTTGTGGTGCTGCAAAGTTTTCTTGGCATTATATAGATTTCAAAGAACGCCATAACAATTTAATAAAAAGTAATTTAATTTACTCGAACTGAAAACTGATGCAAGCACATCTTGCTGATTCCCCGACGGACTCTTTAATTGTCTGGGTTGTTCTTGTGGTTGATGTTTGCTAAGAAAAGTAGGGCCTGTGTTTGCTGGTCCAGGTAGTCCTCCTGTCGGATTACGAAACTGCTGAGCTGCTGCAGCAATCTGTAACCCCGAACTAGATAAGAAACCTGAGCTGAAGTTTTGGAGTCCAACAGGAGCAGCACTGCCAGTTGCCAAACTTTGGCTGTGCTGACCAAATCCCTGAAGTCCATAATGAGTACCAGTTTGCTGTGTAGCCCCCCCTGGTTGATAAAAACCTGTTTGCGATCCGGGAAATACATCTAAAATAAATAGAAATATCAAAGAATCATAAATGAAAATATAATAATGATATTTTATTTTAGGAATTATCAATACGTATACATTTCATTACTTACCAGCCGAAGTTGCGCTATAATAACTATTAGCCGAGGCTTGTACGTTCGGACCGGGTCTCTGTACCAATTGGGAATTGCCCATGTAACTCCCACTCACTCCAAGTACTTGATTTGGATCATATGGTATGTACGTTAACTAAAAAAAAAAAAAGAAAAAAAAGAAAAAAAAAGAAAAAAAAAGATATACGCATCTTGCAAATAATCTGATAAATAACTTCATGCAGGAAATTAAATAAGTATTAACCATATGTCATTAAACTAAACTAAGACGTACTGGGTTTGGTTGAGGAGCAGACGGTGCTTGAAAATGAGGAGCTTTAGTTCCGATAGCTCCAATTGGTTGAGAGGATGGCTTCACACTGGCTGACATCAAAGAATTTGAAGAAGAGCTAATAAGAACTGTATTTGGATTATTACTAAGCTGCTGATTTTGTCCAAATGGCGGAGCAGCAGCTGCGGTCTGCGAAAAGTGAACGGTCTTGTATTTTATTATATTATATATACATATGTTCAATGAGATATTCAACAAATTTTAATCACGTGTATTCCCAATAACTAACATGCATAGTACGTTTGTTTCGTTCTCAATAATTAACACAAAGCTTGTGCATGATATTCAGTTCAAGCTTTTAAATTTGACTTAGTTAGTTTACTAATATACTAAACTTTTAAACAGAAAATATCCTCATATGCATATAGTAATAATAGAGTATCTAATTGATTAACAAAATAAAACGAAACAAATCTTTATTGCATATGTCATTTTTTTTATTCAGAGTAAATTCAACATATGAATCAAGTTGATCAAATAATACCTCACAGAACATCCTGTATATATATTCTTGTATCAAATTAATTTCAGCACCGAATAATCGTTCCTTTTCTTTCTTTATTATTTATTCACGTAGCAACGCATTGCGATAGAGAACGATATTTGATATGTGATTTGTAGTTGCTGAAACGATTTTCTCGAATGCGAAACGGGGTACGTTACACAGGGCAATTACTTACGATCCGGTACTGTGAAAGATTGTTTTGATACATGTCCGGAGTTGGCGCATTCGGTGCATGCGGTGGCGGAGGTGGGGGTTGTTGCAAATAAACGTTCTGTTGACTGAACGAATTTTGAAGAGATGGCGCATATGGTGGATACTGTGTGAAAGGAGATCGGCTCTGGTCTAACTGAAACGCTCCATAAAGACCACCTGCTTGAGCTGGAAGTTGTCCGGAGCCAGTGTTAAATAACACGGCTGGCGGAGAAGGTATAGCAGACATGCTACCATATTGCGCAGCTTGAGATCCTGGATATTGGGGAAACTCCTGAAAAATAAAATAATGATAGTAATAGAACAAAATAGAAATGCACATTAAGCACAATCCTAAGTTACAAAATTTATATCCTATAGCCTATGACAGATTCTGCAATAATGCGAAATACGAAACATGAAAAGTATAGGCAAGCATTTCCAAAATAATTTATCACCTGGTAATTAATATGAGAAGGTTGTCCTGTGGAATTGAATGGAGGTGGGCTCAATGGTCCTTGGAGACTGACAGGAGGATGCCCTATAGGACTTTGACCTGCTCCAATAGGACTTGGCCCTGGAACCGTCGAACCAGACTGACCACTGCTGCTGCCCGAGGATTGTTGCTGCGGCTTCACCTGCGGGGGAACCAGCTGCGCATCAGGCAAAGAGTCAGCATCTTCCCACAGGGGACATGGTGTTTCGTTATTTTTAGTTTTCTATTTACATCACTATCAACTGCCGTTCTAATCGATGCTGACGGAATAATGCGAATTTTGGGAAACGATTTTCTCTTCTTTTTCTAAATCTTCTTCTGAATTCTGGTGAAAATAGTTAGGTTCATCGCTAACCGCGTAAGTTTAATTAAGTGAGGAAAATCAATAATAAAGAGATTATATCCAGTAAAAGGGTATAACTGTTGAGATGATTATGATATTAATGCAACAAATAATAAAAGCAATGATAATATAGACAATAAATAATTTGAGAGAAAAAAATATTATAACAAAAATGATAATGATGATGAGCACGATAATATCTTAATAATACAATGGTAACGAAGGCAATTGATATGTAAAATGAGTATTTACTGATGTTAATATTTAGAAGAGATATGCCAAAACAGGAGAGAGAAAAGAATGGGGACAAAAAGAAACAAAACAAAAAGAATGAAAAAAAAAAAATGAACAAATGACTCTCTAATAGAAATAAAATTGAAACAATGCGCGTTAGCCACTTACCTTTCTGATTTTCACCATGATAACTATTTAAGGGAATTTTCAAGTACGAGTAAAGAACGTTAAAATTGGGGTAAAGAACAGAATGAACAAACTGGAAAAAATGCATTTTACTCAAATTTATACTGAATGTCGAGTCAATTTCTAGTGATGTAATAGTTCAGATATGCATGCATGATAACATGATATAATGTTCGCGAAATGATTTCTCACCTTGCACACATTCGTTGAAGTAGTTATTTCATTTTTCATATTATTTTGATTGTATTGTTGATGAGGGCTGTAACTGTCATCAACATCCGTACTTTCGAACGCTTGAGGGAAAGTATTAGCTGTATTGACGACATTACCATCCTCGTGCTCGACTACGGTTGGCATAGGTGCATTTTCCCATACTTTTTTTACCGATGCTATTTTTAAGTTAAGCTCTGCCGTAGAAGGTGAAATAGTATTTTGGCCAGTAGCCATGTGCATAGATCGGGTCATTCCTAAGCTTTTACTTTTGTCTTCGGTTAATTGAGAGAGATCTGAATCAAAGGTGAAATCTAATTTCATATCTGCGTTATCTTCGTTTTTATTAAACGAAAGAGGCATTTGAATCGGCTCTTGATTTTTATCTTTTATCAAGTCACTTGGTTTATTTGAAAATGCCACAGGTAGACTTTGTTGCTGCTGTTGTTGTTGTTGTTGTTGGATGGTGGCAGCGGTATTGCCTTCTTCTTCCAAATCTGTGCGTTTTTCAACACGTTGTTGTTGAGCTTTTATATGATTCGGAAATTTGGTTTTTACTGCTAAATCAGAAGGACCAGCCTTGGTAGTTTTAGAATAATTCGTATTCTCAAAGATTAACGTTTGCACAGGTGGTGAAGAAACATCAGAGACTGAATTTTTTTCAATCAGTTGGTCTTTCAAACTTTTTCCAGCATTTTTTTCGCCATTTGGTGAATTTCGTTGGCTACTATTACCAGAATTTGTTTGCTCATTAACTTCGTGACTGTGAATATGACCATGTTCGTTCTGTGTAGATAAACCAGTTATCAACTGGATGTCAGTAGGAACAGCTGATGGAGAATTAGATTGTAATTGACTCGTTGTAAACGGTTTATCCCAAGCGTTTACAGATGGTGGAGGTGCAGGGCCGCCGCTTGACGAATCTTTACCGAAATTATTTGATGAATTATTGATTTTAGTTGCATCGTTTGGCTCAGATGCACACATTTGTTGCTGTTGCTGTTGCTGCTGTTTAGCTAGGCGCTGTTTTTGGAATCTGGGCGCAAGCTTTTGGCTTCGTAAAGTTCTATCATATTGTTTTTGTACCATATTTGCTGGTTGTGGAATGGCTTGACCAAGCAAAGGCGGTATACTTTGTATTTGTTGCAATGAAGTCGTTTGCTGTGAACCCCCATTTGCTTTCGACTTAGAACGATCGCGTTCTCTATCTTTCTCCTTTTCACGTTTCAAAGGTTTTGTCTCTTCTTTTTGGCCATGTCTAGATTCTTTTACATTCTTCTTTGAACGAACCTCTTGGAAACCATCTGAATCAACTTTATCTTCAACGATGTTAGGACTATCCTCCGTACAATTATTCGTTTCCATTTCGCAATCGATTATAGCCTTTTTCTCCTTTCCTTGGGATCTCTTATTGATATCATTGAGTGTTTGACTAACTAAATTAGGATCGCTTAACTTTATTTCATCTATACGATTCACCGTACTATCCTTGATCATTGATTTACCCGACGTTGTCGAATTGCTACCAGAAGTTTGATTTCTCGATCTTCCGTTTTGTACTTGAGCCGTTTGTATCAACGGCGGAATGCTGCTGGAATGATTTTTCTGATTGGCGAAACTGGAATTCTGTAGATTTCGTTTCTCCGCGCCAGGCGCCCGAGACGC
This sequence comes from Bombus vosnesenskii, assembly GCF_011952255.1. Classification (NCBI taxonomy): domain Eukaryota; kingdom Metazoa; phylum Arthropoda; class Insecta; order Hymenoptera; family Apidae; genus Bombus; species Bombus vosnesenskii. The sequence goes on from NW_022882962.1 coordinate 705,238, forward strand.
TGTATTGGAAGACTTTACATTTTTTTCTCGTTGTTCCCGATTGTTTCCTGTCTGTTCATTTCTACGTGAATGCACGTTTGACGCTACGACATTTTGATTACTACCCGTGCTTGCACGCGCAGAAAATTGTTTGTTACGACTGTTACGAGACTCTTTGTGATCCTCTGCGTGATCCTCGCTGTTCTCGGACGTAGTTTCCCAATCTTCATTTCCTACATCCGAAGATGTTTGCTTCGATACGTTACTACCACTGCCACGATAACGCAATTCGCGGTTATCTCTGCCCTATAATCATGGAATGGATTCAAATGTAAATTATTGCTTATTCTGTTAAAATAATATTATATAGAAACGGCTTAAATGTTTATTAAGAATACAAGAAGAAACGGGGGAAGAAAGAAAGGAAGAATATAAAGAATGAAAAAACCGTTTACAAATTACCTAAAACTTACCCTTCTACTTCCACTGCGAGTTCTTTTTGAGCGAGATTCCTCTTTTCTTGTAACTTGTACCTTTTGAGAAGGAACATTGCTATTTGTGTGACTTGTATCTTGCTTGTTACAAGATTGTTGAGTTTGTTGAGACTGCTGGTTTGGAGATTTGGCACGCTTTCCAGTTATTCCAGCAGTAAGTGCTTGTTGTTTTGCTATAATTTTATCGTCTATAGATTCATTCTGAGATGGTAACAGAGAATTTACCTCCTTTTCCGGAGTAGGCGTTGAAGGATTCTGTCGCATAGAATTTTGTTTTTCATCAATATTGCGCTCGGAGGAAAAAGGACTCTTACTAGATGGAGGTCCATATCCCTCCATTCGGCTGCCGGTAGCAGTTGTACTTCGAATTCGGAAACTACTTCCTCGACCGCGGCGAGAGGGTTCACCCGAAGGTGCAAAACCTTCACGACTTACTTTACTATCGTAAGTTCGTTTTTCGCTGCGTTGTGATTGAGAATAGTCGGCCCGTTTTTCATCTCGACCAGACACTATTACTTCACGACTGCGTTCTTCTTTTTCTGCTTTTTGACTAGGTTTTGGTGATCTAGCCGATTTCTTCTCTTCTTTGCCAGACTCTGTTGAGCCAGACACTTCATCAGCGCTATTTTCCGAATCCGTATGTCCATATGAACCACTTCTAGCAGAAGCAGGTCTAGTGGCGGCTCTAGGTCCACCTCTTCGTCCTCTTGTTTCTGGACCACGCCAACCTCGTGCATACACGCTATAGGTGCTGCCCCATTGACGTCCACCTCGAGAATCACGCACTCTGGAATTTGATCCGCCACTGCTAGTTCTATTCCGAATATTTTTTTCTCGTTTATCTTCCTTCACCTGTTGTTCCACCGCTTCATCTTCGTTCAACGTGTCTTCTCTTTTTTCTAAACTTAACTTCTCGAAATTTTGCTTCAAATCCTCCGAATCCTTGTCGTTCTTAATAGGTTCTGAAGTTTTTTCTTCTTCCTTTTCGAACGTCGGAGAAACAGCATCCGCCCAGGCTTTTGGCGAGTTATCACCTCTTTCCATTACTCTATTGTTTTCATTAACTCGATCGACCTTTCTATTCCAAACATCCATTTCCTTCTTCGCTTCTATAGTCGACGATGATTCTTTCGTCTGATCTTTTTTATCTTGATCGGAACTTGCTCGCTTTAATTGAGTTAGATTACGCTTTTCGTTTTTCAACTCGTCTGCTTCGATTCTTTCTTTAGTTACCGGTCCTAGCGGTTGCCTTCGCTCCCTTTCTCGTTCTCTTTCTCGGATATCTTCATGGTAGACATCTCGTTTATTTTCTTCATAATCGACAACCTCATTTACCCAGGAACTACAGTCTCGCAATTTGTGCGAATCATCATCTCGCAAAGATGTCTTTGATTCTCGAGAAGCACGACTATCACGAGAATCTGGTCTTTGTGGACGTTCGTTGCGTTCCATTCGTTCTTCTCTTTGTATATCACGACGATTATCGATCATTCTATCTTGAATGATACGTTCTTCGCGCCATTCAGTACTTTCTGATCTTTCTCTTTGATCGCGATCTCGTTCTCGTTCACGTTCACGCTCACGGTCGCGATCACGTTCACGATCGCGTTCGCGATCACGTTCGCGATCACGTTCGCGATCACGTTCACGATTACGATCATCAAAGGGATCCTACAGATGAACATAAGTTTGAAAAAAAGAGTTAGAACATGTAAACATATATTCATTGTATTAATAATATAGGATTTATAAAGAAATATTAGAAATTTCGAAGATTTAAAATAATATACTATTGATAAGATCGGCAAGATAAATAAAAATACTATTACTACTAGTAATAATAAAGTTTAACACCTTTATATAATTATCATAATCCTTTTTATCCTTGTTATCTCTTTCTCGAATCTCTCTCGCATCTCGGGTATCTCTGGTGGTACGATTATCACGAATATCGCGAGTTTCTCTGTTATCTCTGGACTCTATGCTATCTTTTGAATCTCGATCTTTAGTGTCATCGAAGTATCTTTCACGTTCCCAGGAATCACGAGAATGTCTGTCATCATAGTCGTGATCTCTACAGCTGCGAGTATACTCATCGTAGTAACCACCTGATTTGCGTGTATCGTACGGTCGATGAGAAGAATGACGATATCGATCATCTCGAAGTAGAGAACCACGATAGTCTCGGGATGGAGGTCGATCATCATCCATCGAAGTGGAAATATCTGAATCTGTTCTACTTCGGCGTTGTGACGCTCCATGTGATGATGATGCTTTTAAGTTGTTGTCTACTAATACAAGCTTCGTTGAATATAATAGTAATAATTTTTCACATGTAGATAAAAATAACAAAAATGGAGAACAACGAAAATCATTATTTCAGATTTTCCAAAGCAAAAATATTAAACAATCATTTTTTTGTCACAGATATTCATGAGTAGACATATATTTGTCCAACGTAAACGACTTGTATGTTTGTATGTGTAATATAGATACATGCAAAAGAACGCGCGTATGGCAAAAATATATATATATATGCGTGCATCTATAATTAGTGGAAGCGATATAGTCCGATCATAAATTAAAATATTAAACAACGAGACACCGATTGATACAACCATAAGGGTGTTAGAGTAGCTTGTGAATAGATATTTAAAATTTCTTTCACAACTTTAAATTGCTATTTAGAATTTTGAAACATTGAAAACATTAACGTCTTTGACTGATTTATGACCTTCCTATATTTCTTCCATCTGCTATATGTAGCCGTTCAAGCTTATCATCGAAAAGGCCAAAAAATAATTGCACTTACTTAAAGAGCTGTGACTATGAACCCATCTACCAGGATCGTATTGCTGAGAAAATGGAACGGATTGCGTAGTTGATCTTTCGGTATTAGGAAAAACTCGATTAAGACCAGCATTGATTTTTTCCGCCTGTTGCTTTTGAAATCGAGGTGGTAAATTAGTTTTATAATATCGCGAGGATGAAGCATGTAGCTCACGATCTCTCGTATCCCTTTGATCACGATCGCGGTCTCGTTCTCTATCACGATCACTACGAATACTATCTTGTCTCGTGAAACTCTGTCGGTCCCCTTGTCGAAAATCTGATATTAACTGATCACGTGAATCTCTGTTATCTTTTGGACCGTCTCTAGTTTCACGTAATTCACGGTTCAATGACTTTTCATCTTTTCCTTCGGATCGCTCGCGTTCCCTGTTTTCTCGTTCCCTGTTTTCCCTTTCTCGTTCCCACTCAGGAACTGGAATAGGCACTGGTGGAACGCTTATTAAACCTTTAGATTCATTAGCTTGTTTCTCCTTCAACTTTTGCTCTAAATCTTGCAATTTTTTAGCTGCCGCTTGTCTAGTTGATTCCTGATATCGTTTTTCCTCCTCTTCTTTCCGTTGTCGAGCACGTTCAACCGCCGACGCTACTTCAACAACTTTCAGTCTGCGTCTCTCGTTCCACGCTTCGTCATCTTCTACACCTGTTTTCAAAGTGAAGACGAAAGTGATAAACAAACAAATTTACAAGATATAACACGATGTACAAAAGTGGTTAGTTTAGTTTAACTAGTACAAATGAAAATGAATTCAGCTCTATAGATTTGCACCTAAGTCACATAAATGTTCTGACCTCTTAAAGAATGCACCGAATGCAGTTGTGACTGACCGCTATAACTACCAGACCCGTTCGAACCACGATAATCACGGGATAAAGTATTCTGAGTCCACGAACGATGAGTTGCTTGATCTCGGGATTCCTTCGAATCTCGATTATCGTGAGTTTCTCGGTTATCACGGTTATCTCTTGTCTTCTCTTTGTCATCTGTTGAATTTTCCTCTATTTTTTCTTCCTTATTGTCTTTTCTTTCATCTTTTTTCGAAGGTTCAGGATCAGGTTCGTCATCACTGAAGGCAAGCTTTTGATTATAGTCAATATCGTCATGTGCTGCCCAGCCAGCATCGCGAGAAATATCGTCCATTCGAGTAAGATCTTCTTCTTTAATAATTGGTCGTGTAATAATTTCTTCATCGGGAACACGTTCGCGTTCTTGTTGACGAACAGGCGGAGGAGGAAATCGTTCTGAGGGATAATTGAATCGAGGTCTAGGTGCACCAGAACTTGTATTTGCCGGAAATTGAGAAGGAAACCCACCAGAAAAATTTCCTCTGTACATCTGGATATATTCAAAAAAGTTAATTCAATGAACTAAATCAAATAATATTGTCAACGATAAAACATGTAAATAATAAAGCTTACAAATGGAGGAATAAGTCCTCTGTAGTGATGTAAATTTGGACCAGCTTGATGAGAATTAGAACTCACAGCATTCTGACTGTTTGAAGTATTATGAGGGCCTCCCTGGCCCATTCCCATGTTGGGAGACTGGACCAAGTTCTGTCGCCCGCCAGCAGATATGTCGGTATGTCCTCCTGATCCAGTGATATTCAAAGGGGGGGCCTGGACCCCTGAACTCCCACTTCCAGGACCTGTAGTTGCTATTCCTGCACCACTGCCTGTACGACTTCCACCTTGTATCCAACTTCCTTCCGCTAAAATAAATTATTTATTTCATTTAATAAAAAGAATCATTTATTTAACATTTTTAATATATAATAATAGAATTTTTAATACTTTGAGGCCGTAAGCTTGGTCCAGGTCCGTATTGCGCACTTAATTCCCGACTTGCCGTTTGTTGTTGCTGCTGCTGCTGCTGTTGTTGTGACTGTTGTTGGCCTCCTGATACAGTACCTATATTTCAATAGCAATGAAAAATCCCATTATGAATACGTGATCGTTAATTCGATATTACACTAATTTTTAATTATGGTAGGTATACAACAAATAAAATTCTACAAAATATATTATGCTTTATAAGTTATGAAACAAGTATAGTAGTTACTAGTTCGTGTAAGTTAATAATTCATAATAATATTTAAAATAAAGTAAATGAGAAGATAAGAAAAAATACATCCTGCTTAAAAACCAAATGTATGATTAACTTATATTATATTATACTGCATAAATATCATTAATCTATTGCAGGGAGTTTTTATATATACATAAATCATGTCAATAAACACAAATACAACAAAATTTAAAGGGAAAATTGTACACATATTTTGTATATATTTTGTACATACAACTGTACAAATATTCATATAACAGTCTTATATCAAACAACAAATATGTTACATGCTCTTTTTTATGATATAACTTTACATACCATCTCCAGATCTGCTCATTATTGCACTCCATGATGATTTGTTGTTTACATCGGAAGAATATGAAGACTGTGAGGTATTTTGTTGCCCTGGGAGTAATGGATGTAATGATGTTGTGATTGTTCCTGTCATACATTGTGCTGATGAAGAATTTGCCTAAAAATAAAATAATTTATTTCATCAATTACTTCTGTAATCCTTAATAATTATATGGAAAGTAAAAGCATAAAATAGCATATATATATAGAATGTATAGAATAATAACAATAAATATATATAAATTTTTATATATAGAAAATATATACTGCTTTATAATTTAACAGATATTTTTGAACAAATATGAAGTCTAAAATTTACGTAACAAACGAATATTTTTACGAAAGTTACAGTGGATGTATCTGATGCAGTTACAGTCGTGGTGGTTGTAGCAGTAGTGGTAGTTGTTGACTCTTTGGTAGTAGCCCAACCACTTCCTCCGCTTGGCACAAGACTGACAGCTGGATCGTTACTGCTATGTTCACTTTTTAAACTAGGCAAATTAGCAGGAGGTCGCCGTGCCGAAGGCACTTTCCCAAGACTTTGCATTCCATGTTTGCGTGGTAGTGTGTTTTTTTGCTGATGTTGTTCCAAAGATTCTCCCTGCAAGTATAAATCGGATACCAATCCCACTTTCCTTTAAGCAATCAACTGCTTGTTAATACTTTTAATTTTTAATGGTAATATATACAATAATTATTATAAAAATACAAAATAAATGAATACGAAAAGCAAATATACTCAAAAAAAAGATATAAAGAATGGAAAAGCTGGAGGGAAGATAGGAGCAAAAATAAGGAAATAACAAATAAGGATGGAAGGAAAGAACAAAACTGTTTAGCCAACTCACCCTACTCACCCGGTACAAGCTATTGATGTCTAATGATTGGAATTTGGATTTTCCTTTCTCCCCCTTCGACACAAGCCCTGACAGAGTAGACATGCTGTCTGCAGGCAACCATTTAGTATCAATCAGACCCAAAGAACGAACCCTTTGTCTGAAAACATAAATGACATTTATATACATCTATAGTTTTTACTGTAACAAAATTAAACATAATTCTATGATATAAAAATAAAAATTTTTTACATAATTCATTAACATTGCATAAAAAATATTTTATGTAGTTTTATAGTTATCTTTTCCTTGATATTACCTGCTTACTGTACATTCTAACAACTTTTCAACTATTTGCAACAATGTTACAAAAAAAAGATTATTAACACTTTATTTTACAAAACAGCTGTAGTTGCAGCTATAGCATTTTCTTAGGCTTTCAGTAAAGTAAAAAAAGAAAACTGTGATCACATGCTTATTCTTTTTTCACTAACACATACAAACAATCATTACGTTGTATAATAATGAGTATCTGTTACTGTAATAATACAATAATATAGTAGTTACAAATGTGTTTCTGAGCATTTCCCAATATTTTGATATATTCACAAAGATGTTAAATAAAATTTATCTATGTCTAATACACAATATATAACAATAATAAACATTTTGGAAATACTTTTTTATAGCGAACTTCAGGTCATTTTAAGTATTTTAAATAAAACTAAGTAATTATCTTTCAACAATATTATTGTATAAAATATTAAGATGTATTCAAAAACCATAACTTAACACATTTATTGATGTAATATCAAATTACAGCAATGAAGTAGTAATATTTGTCTTTTTGATTCAGTCACTTGTAAATAATATAAATATAAGCATAGAACATTGTTCTATCAATTTAAGAATAACATATTCAAATCTTACAGAAGAATACAATTGCAGAAAGCAACATTAATTGGATCTTATAAAATTGAATAAAATAATTATTTCCAAGCTGTATTTTGTACTTGAATTTATTTTGTTCAAAAGACTGAACCAAAGATAAATATTACTACTTCTACTGCTATAAACTTAATATTATGAATGACTATATCATGTTTCATGCATGTTGAATACATTTTAATATCCTCTACAATATAATGCAAAAATAATTATATGGCTCCATTTGAAGAATTCGAGGTGACTTCGAATTCATTATTGAAAAAAAATATTTTTGGCATGTTTATTATCATTATAAGCTGTCAGCAAATAAATTATGATTAATAATTTTTCTAAATTAAATCATTGTACATTATCAAGAAGTTCCATGAAATATTAAAATGTACACCACACATATATCTTAACATAAATATGAAGGACATTTTATACAAAACTTAGAAACCAGGATTTACTTTTTCCAATCTTACACATAATGAAATTGTTAGATGTAATAAAACTTTCCTAATCTTTGACCACAATGTTTATAATATATTAAAAGTGCATGTGTATAATGAAGAAAAAGTATAAAAAGTTAATAGTTATTAATACAATTAAATAAACAAAAACGGAAGAAAAGAGAGGGGGAAGAGAGAAAGAGAGCGAGAGAGAGAGAGAAAAGAAAGCTATCGCGAATGATAGTTATTAAATTATGCAAAAAACTAACTGGTACGAATCAGGTTTGTTCCGCATCAATCATAATTTGCAAATGAAAATATTAACAAATACAATTGGACGAAATTGATGAATAATACTGTATAAAGAATGGTATGAAAGAATAATGTTGCTCGATGCGAAAAGTAGAAAGCGGACAAAAGAGTTTCGCAAAGCTTTGTTACGAGAAGGAAATGGATGCGATGAACATAGAATGAAGAAAAATAAAGGATGACGAACAGGATAATGGATTATTAAATGAAATAAACAAAAAATGATAATTAAAAAATATGCAATATAGATAGAATATAAAGATCGGACCCAACCCCAGAATTGTGATGTCAAAATGAAGAAAATCCAAAACAAGAAGATTCACGTCAAAATATGCATGAAATTAAACAACAATAGAGAGAGTTAGTAAAATTAGCAGCTTAGAAAAGATCAAGATATCATGGTAATTATATTAAATAAAAAGAATGCTTCTGGAAGTGAATGATCAGACGACAAAGTTAGATAGGTTTCCACGTAGAAAAAAAGATTTGGACGGAGAAGTAAATCAAAGAAATAATGACTTACCTTGGTCCGCTCCAAATGGGTTTCTAATTCACAAAAGGGTTAATTCCCAGTTAAATTAATTAATGTCCGGATTGTCACGGATTAGAATTATTATAAGCGTACCGCGCCTGCGAGACACAGAAACTTCTTTTCCACAATTCGTCCAAGATGGCGAATGCGCGACTTTCGGCTCTTCTTCCGCGATCAATACAATTACGTCATGCAACCAAAGAGGAGCCGTTTGCACAGACGCGCCACTCGTCTGGATTTTCTTGCCACTCTTTTATGATAATTTTCACAATCAACCTCTTTTCTATTTTATTATACAAAATATAATTTTATTTTCAATTTAAATTACGTTAAATACGCTTTTTACAAGTTAAACTTATGCCACGGTATCCAATATCTTTTTTTACCTAACCGTTACTTGTAACAAGAAATGAGCGGAACATTCAGCAGAAATAAGTGGCGCTGCTACAATGATCCCTTACCGCTTTAAACCAAAGTCAAATTGATTACAAATATTTGCCTATTTTTCATCAAATATATTCCATATAATTGACAAATAATTCAAATATAATGCTTTTATTTCATAGATATTTATTTTTTCATTTTTTTATATTCTCCCACATTTTATTTTAAATTGATATGTTAATAAAGATTCGATTTCGTTTCGAAATAAATTCATACACTTGATTTCGTTGGTAATTCTATAAAATTCAACATGGCTGTCGATATGTATACGTATCGATGTACGTTCACTTTTTTTTATTGACACATAGTATAGTGAATGCATACCATAACAAATGTTATGTTTTCTCTTTTGCAAATTAATGGATCACTTTATTGAAGATGGTGCGAGTGTTATTTTTATTTTTGTCATTAATGTTACAAATTGCATATTCTTTAATATACATAAATGGTAACAATTTATCAGCAATTTTTATTTACAGAGCGTAACTTTACATACTGACGTTGGAGATATAAAAATAGAATTATTTTGCGAATTGTGCCCAAAATCGTGCGAGGTAGAACTTTTTACACTTGTTTTACATCCTAGATTCATAATAATTATTTATATTATACGTGACGGTGTTAAGGTTACATATTTATTTTACAGAACTTTCTCGCTTTGTGTGCTAGCGATTACTATGACAATTGTTTATTTCATAGAAATATAAAAGGTTTTATCGTGCAAACTGGAGATCCTACGCATACTGGTAAAGGCGGAACATCGATATGGAATCGTAAATTTGAAGATGAATTTAAAGAAGAATTGAAACATAATGCAAGAGGATTGGTTTCTATGGCTAACAATGGTCCAAATACCAATGGAAGTCAATTTTTTATAACATATGGACCTCAACCACATTTGGACTTGAAATATACTTTATTTGGAAAGTAAACTTCTTTTCTAATTTATTTTAGTGTTTAAATCATAAATAATAAATTAATATTTGATGTATTTAATGAATATATTTGTTATTACTTTTAGGGTAATAGATGGTTTAGAAACTCTTGAACAACTGGAAAAATTACCAGTAAATCCTAAAAATTACAGACCGCTTACAGAAACTCGAATAAACAGTGTAACTATACATGCTAATCCTTTAGCAGGATAAATATAGATATATCAGAAAAACACAAATATTTCAATTTTTAAAGATCTCTTGAACTTGAAAATTGTTTTTTGCTTATATTAAAATAATAATTTATTAATAAGATCAAATATATTTCCTTAGCAAAGATCTACTGTGTATCGTTTCCCCATAGCTTCAATTTCGTAATTAGCACTTTCTAGAAATTCCTTTGTTACATTTTCTCCGTTTGGATGTTTAATGTACCTAATATTAATCAATATTAGCTCTATAAATTTTTATTATTACATTCAATATTATCTTACTTACCCATGCCCAATTACATTTCCATTGCTGTATCCCTGTTCTACTCTACGTAAATAACCAACAAGGCATTTATTTCTGTAAATAAGTTCCATTCCCCATAATGGAATGGTGCTGTCATAATATATGCTATTAGTATTATTTTATCAAAATTGAATATGAAAATTATATTTTATAATAATTTTTTTATAATAATGTTTTATAATACATGCCTGTTTAAATAAATATGCACCAATTTCTTTTTGATACCAATTTTTCGCAATCGATCGACAGCTGTTTTTCCCAAGTACTCTCCAGTATTGCGACAAATAGATTCAAGGCCAGCTTCAATGGGATTATCATCTGCTCTAAGATCTAAACCCCAAAGAAGATAGCCTGAAAAATTTAATCATATTAATAATATACATTAGTAAACTAATTAAAATTAGTCACATACCTTTTTCACAACTGAGACTATGCAGTGCTCGATAACCAGCATGTTTTATATTATATGATTTACCACAATTTATTAATGTTTTATAAACTATTCGGCAAAATGATTTTGGAATATGTAATTCGAAACCAAGTTCACCAACGAAACTAAGTCTAATTAAACGTATCGTTTCGTTTTTAATCTTTACCAGTTTTGTAGTTGAATATTTAAAAGATTCATCTGAGATTTCATCTTCAATCAATGTCTCAATTACTTTTCGACTATAAGTAGATGCATTAATTTATAGACTAGACTTTGAATGATAAAAATGCACATAATACTGTACCTATTAGGTCCTTGCACGGATAAAATACCAATTTGCTCAGAAACATCATGTAAAGATACATCAAAGCCCTTTTCCATTATTGCTTTTTTCATGTGAGCCCATGTATGATAAATTGAAATACCATTTGAGACTAACAACGAAAGTAAGACATTGCTATTTCATAATTTGCGATAGTAACATTAATTTATTTTAATACCATTTTACTTAAAAATTAATTTACCAATATAAAAGGCTTTTTCTTTAAATATCGGATTTATAATTCCACTTGAGCCAGGTTCCAACACTGTAACTGTACAATCTGTTTCAACTCCTCCAGCATGATTCAGCATACAAGTGTAAATTGTTTTATTAAAGTTGCAATTCGTGTTTGCCGTGAATAAATAATCTGCCGTATTTTGAGCATCAGGTCCACAAATATAAAATTTTCCAAGGTGAGATGTGTCAAACAAAACAACATTTTGACGACAAGCAAGAACTTCTTTCCGAATCTAACGAAGAATCATTTGTTACTGATAACTTCCTTTTCTCCTTACCTTTATTTTTCTTTTTCTAAATATGTTTTAATTTCAATAGCTTACTATCTCGTTATACGGTGAGAAATTAAAGCTATATTCTTTTTCTAATATTGTACGATAATAATCATTCTGATTCTTTGCTGTGCCATAATGTCCACCATAATCATATGACAGAATTTCTACTTTGTTAGTTGGAGAGAACCATGCAGGACGTTCCCAACCTTGACATTCCTCCATAATAGCACCGTCTTCGACAAGTAACTGCAGTACATTAAATAAATAAGAATGCTTTACTTTTTCATGATGCATTCAGTAGAACATTTATTTATTGATGTCATTAAATAAAAAACACTATGTATAACTATTTTTATCTTACACTGTGAAAAGGATCCACTTTAAGATTTCTTCCACTTAATGGTTCATCATGTGGAAATATAATGTTGTAATTTTTTGCATAGGCTTCATGAGATCTCTCATGTATCCAGACCATGTTGTTTCTTTGTTCTGGTAAAAATCTATGAATCAAATAAAGATATAAATATAAAATTAGAAGTATTAAAGTGATCAGATAAGATTGAAACAAAAAAAAAAGAAATGATAAATTCCACCTTCTGATATCATAGTTAAACATGTATTTATCTGGCCGACCATTAATTATCCAATGTGCAATTTGTTCTCCGCATCCACCTCCCAACATCATTCCAGCACTATTATAACCACAAGAGTAGAAGAATCCAGAACAATTTGGATCTTCACCTTTTGAATTCAATGAAAATTAGAATTGGAGAATTGAAAATTAGAATAAGAAATAAAAGGTGTAATATATATATATATATATAAAGCTATTTTTTCATACCCATAATTGGTCTATGATCAGGAGTAAAACTTTCTGGTCCGCATATTGTAGTTCTTATTCCAACTGTTGATAATTTAGGAATCAATTGAATCATTGATTCTAGATGTGCATTGAAGACATTCCAATCTAATTCATAGAGGCAGAATGAAAAATGTTCTGGAGCCTTTTATGTAAACAAAGAATATGATTAATATTGGTAAAATTGTTTCTTTTTTTGGATACATTCAAGATACTTGTTGATTATGTGTTAAAGGTGACAATGAATTACTGTAGACTCACAGATGGTAATACAATAGGATTCTGTTCATAACCACCTATAGCTATTGAGCTACCCTGAATTCGATAATATAGACTCGCATCAGGATCTTTTATATTTGGAAGATTCTGCAATCCTTTTATGGGTTCTGTAACAATGTAAGCATGCTTAATTGGTGTTAGAGGAATATTCATATTAATCATGTTTGCTACACTCTTTGACCAAACTCCAGCAGCATTGAGAACAACATCTGTTTTTATGATTCCATATGGAGTCTCTACAGCATAAACTTTTTTATTATTCTTAATAGTTTCCTTTGTGAGTATCTTCGTAACAGGACAATCTTCAATAATCTAAACAATTTTAATAACTTTATTAGTATACTTTTCTTTTTCTGATTATTGTTCTTATTTGTAAAAGAAAAAAAAGGAGACTTATTAAATAATTATTACCTGACAACCATTACTTTTTGCTGACTTTGTCAAAGCATTAATTAACATGGTCGGGTCAATAACTCCATCCTCTGAAGAGTAAAATGCTCCCTGAATAGTGTCCTCATTTAACAAGGGAAATAACTCTTTTGCTTCTTGAGAAGAAATTAAATGTGCTTGAATACCAAAAGCTTTTGAACCAGTAACTAGCCTTCTATATTCATTTAATCGTTCCTGTAATAAGTAAATAATGTTAAGTATTAAATGCTAATAACAACAAAAATATATTAATGATAACGACAATTATAACAATAACAGTAATAGTAACATTAAATGGATGATTATCTAGAATAAGAAGAAGAGAAGGAAACCAATATAATGAATATTTACATTGGAACGTGCAAGGTAAAGTCCACCATTGTTTATCCACCCTGGATTTATTCCAGTTTCTTTTTCTAGGGAGTTAAAAATACATTTTGTTGTATTTAATAATTCCATTTCAACATCACTTGGACCTCGTATACTCCATGTAAGACCTGCAGTGTGCCACGTAGTACCAGACATTAATTTTGATTTATCTAATAGCACAGCATTAATGCCACATTTCCCTAAATGATAAAGTGCATTACAACCTGCACTACCCCCACCTGAAAGTAATACATTAACGTATAAGTTATTTTGAACATTAGGATGTAAAATACTTAGAGAATTTTGTTACTTACCTACTATTACAACATCTGCATAATCTGGTAACTGTATTGTGGATGATAAATTCAGTGTTCTTGTTACTGATTTTGTGTAATTAATACACACTCTATGAAACTGAAAATAATTTATTAGAATCTTAGTAATTTCTATATGAACTAAAACAAACAGCTACAAATACCTTGTGCTTTATTAAATGGAACATGTTTTTCATATGAAGAGAAACAGTATGAATTTACATTATCCCAATGATACACTCCATACAATCAAACTGTTCTATTTGTATTTTATCTTTTTAATGACCACATTTATCAATTCACATTAACAAATATACTCATTAATCTTCTACAATATTCAGTGATGATTCTCTTGTATTGATGTGCAATTATATGGAAAGAATTTAAAAAGTAATATATTTTTTTTAAATTGATATGAAAATATAAAATACCTCGATTAATTAGCTTGTTTGTCTATGATATAAGAATTATCATTATATGGAAAGAATGAAACTTTTGTTATATCTTTCATTATTAATAATTACGCAAATAAATCGTTTTTATCGTTTCTATTATAAATACTCTTTAACAAAGGCAATGAGAATTATTTATGATTATATTTTTGTTTTGCAAAATACAAAAATAATCTTTAATAGAATCAAATTTAATGAAATTTCATATGTATCTAATAATATGATATTATTAAGTAGCATTCTTTCCATGATATTTCTTACTTCTTTAATAAGTAAAATTAAATATTATTCAAAAATATCGTTCAACATAAACCAACCATACGTGTTTCGTAATAACAATTAGTTCGTAACTCTTACTCTCGTCTTTTCATAACAACAATTATAAAAGGCAAATGAAGATATACAACAATGTAATTCGGATGTCAGTATGCTCATGCGTACATAGATATATATAAAGTACATACATAAATACATACAGTCTTTCAATCATACAGATATTAAATATAAATACAAAATAAATAAATAAGTGAAAAGATTGCGTGTACGCAGGCATACAAATAATATATATATATGTATATATGAAAAATTATATATTAAATATTATAGTTTGTAATAATAAATATGTCAAATTTAATAATACTCTAGAGTATCTTCGATGCCAAGTAATACAGCTTTTATAATACATTTTTAATAATTCACGCGTGTATATTTACGAGAGAGAGAAAGACAAGGAAAGAGAGAGAGAGAGAGGGAGAAGGAGAGGGAGAGAAAGAGAGAGAGAGTGTGGTACAGTTGTTACGCTTAATAAATCTAAATTACACAAATTTACAAGCAAAAATATTTCTTACACTTAATCGAAACAAAAACGAGGAAAGTGATGTTTGTTGTTTTCCTTTGGCTCACAGAAATTATTATTCTACTAATTGGTAACCAATTTTGTTCATTAATTGAAGAGATTAGAAAGTTAATTGTAAGGAAAAAAAATTGCAGAATCAATTTTATTAAAGCGATATGTACTCTTCGCTAGCAAGACTGTCCGTTTCCTCGGTGTCTGAATTGGTCGCAGCTTGTACTCTAGCATATTCATCGGTGTCGATGCTTTTGCAAAAATGTATTGCATATTTTAATTTTTGTCGCAATACTGGTTTACACGAATACCTTGGCATTTTCAAGAGGAAAAAACATGTGTAACTTTCAGGAAGAAAATGATCCGGTGGATTGTATTTATCCATTACCTAAAATGGATTAGAAAAAGTAAGAATAACAAATAAACAATTGTAAAAAGGTATTAAAAATTACTTGACATTACTTGTAAAACAAAATCTCTTCCACGAAAATCGGCAATTGTTCGTGGCAAACGAGTTCTACCCCAAACGAATCGTAGAAACAAAGATCTTTCTTGATTGGAGAACTCTTCCATTACTTCCCAGAACCATTGTATTAAAGGAGCGGTGGCTTCAATGCCTAAAACAGCAGAAGTAAAGATTGTAAGACTTAGAAAATTCAACTGTATCGGTAAATGTATCGTTGATATCTATACCTTTATAAGTTGCAACAGATTTCAATAAAGTAAGTGGTATATCTGGACTGCCACAAACCATTGTTTCTAGTTCAGGTCCGCTGAACAACGCGAGGAAGGGTACAGGTATAACTTTTGACATTCCTTCGCGAACAGCAGCCACCTGAGCATCAAACTCGTGTAATCTATAATTTAATGCCAACTGGACATACTCGTGTTTATTTTCTGGAGTAATTTTTCGATATCTGAAAAGAAGAATCAATTAAGAAGAATCAAGAAGAAGAATGATACATTCATTAAAAAACGAAAGCTATATAAATAAATGCTAAAGTAAATGAATCATCAAGTAGGGATAAAAAAAATATTTACGATGAAGTAAATACCTGCTGGACAAAGGTATGTCATGTCCTACAGCAGACGGTGTGGAAAATGGCATTTCAAGAGTTTGAAATACCTTTTCGTCAGGCTCCATATCTCGGATGCATAATAATCCGGGAACATAGTCCCTATCAACTTCGGTCAAATCCGCAGGTGTTAAGGATATACCTGCGAGCTGTTTCCATACAGGTTCCGCCAAGTTCAAACTTAATGGGCTACCAGTTCTTATTGCTATGCCCATTAAAATTCCAAGAAATCGAAACATGTTCATATGTAATGGCGAATCGACCATTGGATTCAGAAGAAAACAATCTCTGTTAGTGCCGTTATCGTCTCGACCATTTGGCGTTGGTATAAGCAAAGGTAAAGAACCATTTTGTAATTCGTCACATATTTCCGCTATACTCTCGCTATAACCACCACCGCAATCGTCTACGCTTTCTCCTGTTGAGAATGTGAGACGATCTTATTAAGGTATATATTAATCTGTATTTCTTGTTAGTTCTCAAGCTTCTTTTTTCTGTTCTATATTTTTCTTTTTCATTGTTCGTATCGAATAGTAAAATTATATTTAACCCACCGATAAACTTTACTTTCCAGACCCTATGAGGAAAGAAGAGCACATCTTGCGTTAACAAAGACATCTTAGAGACCATTTGTCCGAAAACGGATTTAATGCCATCTGGTCCCGCCAATCCAGCTTTACTTCTGGCTCGCTTTACTTGTATTCGATTTAATTCTATTACTGGCCCGTGTTGTCGATCTCTAACCATTGTTGCTTGAACCACTTTACGAAAAGTTGCTTCTTTAATGCTGTATACTAACATAGGAGCCAATTTACTCAAGCTGACGGGACCGGTGATTGGGAACATTGGCAAACATGGGCACAGTAATTCGGCAAAATGATGAAGAAGTACTAATCGATTGTGTAACACAGGGAAAGGTAAATCCTTTACCAAATCATATTCCATTGGTGTAGTAGCAGGCATTCTGCTTTGAGTAGCTTTCATTGTACTCCATGCTAAAGTATGAGCACTGCCACAAGCAACCCGAGTTATCTTTTTACCCTGTAATGCATGGACTAGTCTTGGTCTCTGAAGTGCGCTTGTTGTTCCATCGCCTAACTGGCCTTCATCATTATCTCCCCAAGTGAAAACTTCTCCCTTATCGGTACATGCTACGCAATGTAATGAACCTGTTGCTATCGAGATGATCTTTTTCCCTTGAAGGGCTGCTACTTTACGCGGTCTTCGAACATGATCATCTGTTCCATGACCCAAACGATGATAGTCTCCTTTACCCCTATTTATGTATAAAATTTAATCTACAGTTTAACTGCTTAAGAATAATGCGAAGGATATGAAAGGGGAGGGGAAGGGGGAGACAAGGAAAGAGAGACAGTGGGAATGTATCGACGAACCAATCAAAATCGTCGTCGAAAGATCTATGATTCGGATCCTTACCATGTATATATTGCTCCCGATCTTGTCAAAGCTACCGAGAACTGACTGCCGCATTCAACTTTAATAACGCCAAGTCCTGCGAGAGATTCGATCTTCATTGGAATTTTACAGCCATCGCTACCTCCTCTACCTAATTTTCCATAGTCTCCATCGCCCCAACTCCAAACGTTATCATCATCGGTAACACAAAGAGTCTGCGCGTCACCACTTCCGCATGCTACGTCGATTACCTTATAATCTTGCAGAGCTTCGACCAGTTTGGGTGTTAATTGATCTTCGCTATCTCCATGACCTAGTCGTCCGTATCGACCTGTAATCGATAAATCTTATATTTGCTTGGATTATACATACGTTTTGATTTGCTTCTATTTATCTTTTCATTTGTTCTTGTTCTAATATCCTTTTTTCTCTGACTCCCTGCTGTACCTTTTCCCCAAGTATAAAGCCAACCGGCACTCGTGATTGCTGCGCTATGATGGCCACCGCAAGCTATATCAACAATCTCGGTCCCCAATAACTCTTCGATTAATTTCGGTCGGTCGTACATCAACCTGTTTCCATGACCTAATTTTCCGTCGTCTCCTTCTCCCCAAGAATAAACGTGTCCCTCAGAACTTAGAGCAAGGCAGTGTTTACCTCCTGAATTGACGGCCACCTTCTTAACGAAAACATGCTGGATGGATTCTAAAAGAGTCGGTACCATAACAGAATCCGTTCCTCCGATACCTAGACGCCCGGCGGCACCGTAACCTATCCGTAAAGACAAATAATAAGATTCAGTAGAACGGAAATTGGATCAGAGGAGGAGAAAAAGAAAAAAGAAGCTTTACCGGTTGCATAGACCTTCCCGTCAGCAGTGACCGCTAATAAAGTTTGTTCTCCACCAGTGAGCTGAACGGGTCGAAGCGCAGACAAGCTCTCACAGAGGACAGGTAGTTTCACTTTTGCTCCCTCAAGTCCACCCAATTGGCCGCGATGATTATGTCCCCAACCATAAATTGCTCCGGAACCATCCCACGATAATGTCCAATCTTCCGGCCTGCGGTTCAGCCACTGTAACAGTTGCTCGTCGTGTTCCTGCTTGAATAACTCGTGACTCTCATGATCCTTGGTATTTCCCTCTCCGTCCGTGATCATCTCGTTAATTCTTTTGGTAACTTCGAGACAAAACGCTTTTGGAAGGCGTGTCCGATTTACGAGAGACTTGGCGACCCGTGCCGATAGACAGTACCTTCGGAACCAAGACCATTTGTGAATTTCCGAGCAGCATTGCATCGTGTCTAATTCGAGGTCACAGGCAAGTGCGACAAGAACCTTGAAAAAGTCGCTGTGCATCAACTGCTTCCCACCGCGAACCAAAGGATCTTCATAGGTGTATTGTTTGAGTAATGCTTGAGGTAAAGAGCCGAGGAGCGAAGAAAGCGCGACTTCTGGACGTATGCCCGGTCCACTAGTGTAAACGACTTGCAACTTTTTTAACGCCCACATTCGTTGCTGAGCGGATAATACGCTCAGTTGACTACACTGAGCCAGGGTGGCAGCTAATCGAGTGGCGATATTCCTATCCAAGGTGACCAGGGTGTTGTCCAAAAGAGATTCAGCAAGCGCGATAGCTGGCTGTGACAGAACAGCTCTGTCCGAGACTAGCTCATGCGGTGCGAGGCTCGCGAGTATAGGATAGACGGTGAATCGCCATCCCCAACCGTTCACCGATCCGTCCGAAGAGAATCTCCATCTGAGCTCGTCGCCCGAGATTCGAATCTCGGAGGCCCACTCGCTCCATTCTCTGCCAGATTTCACAGCTAGTATTCGATTGCTGGAATCCATGATGGTCAACGGATCATGACGTCTTTCGGTAGAGCAACGTCGGTCGAATTCAACTCTGAGAGCTTCCGCGCCGGGTACCTTCACATGCCCGGTCAACGTGGTACCATCTATGTACGGATGTGGACTTTCTTGTACGACCGGTTGAGGTACGTTGCTTCTATTACCCGAATTTACCACCGTGTCTTCCAGTTCAGTGATACAAAGCTCCAGCACCATACTACGAATCGAATGGTTCGTTTTTGCTAGTGCGATTAGTACCGAGGATATCGTCTCTTTCGCCCCTCTGCATATTCTATTGGCAACCGCCAATTTTAGAAGATCGACCAGCATTCTGGCGTCCTCCTCTGTCAACGTGCATGTAAAATCATCCAAGTTAGGATCCGCGGCGGGTCCTTCACCAACTATTTGAGCATTAGAGGTGAGAGTAGCCGCGATCACGCTCATCGCACTGCTTGACATCTTTGAGGCACGTGAAGACAAACTGGCCGAACTGGACATCGAGGGAAACACCGCCGCTAACGGATAATCTTCGGACTCGGGACTCGTTCGCGGACTGTTGTTTACCAGATTAACCAATTCTGCCGCGTTCGCTGGTGCTTCTCCACCACCTTGCGCGCTGTCTCCCACATTCTGATAGACGTGACTATGACTACTTCCTGAGGCGACGTTGGTCGACCCAACGGTAACAGTTCCGTCCGGTGCCGTCACTTCGCTCACCAAGCAACCTACCGTACCACCGTTTCCAATATTAATACCATAAACATTGCCACCGGTATTGCCAGTATTGGATTTTAACGTCGAATGACTTTGCAATGCTGTCACTACGATGATTCGAGCTTGTATTATACGAAGAGCGTTTATCACGTGTTGCAATGCTTGTTGTTTCGCTACGTTACTTTCTAGCGAGAGAATGATGCTCGAGAGAGAAGGTCTGTTGCCGCAGGATTGGCCGGAATTGTGAACGATCGTGTCACCGGTGCTGGTAATTTCGTCGCTGTTCGCGGAGGGAATGGTAGACGATATTGTGGAGCAAGAGGGTACTGGGCAGCCGTTCGAATCCGTTGCATCTGTACCGTGATTCACAGTGCTTTTGAATGTTAGCGATATTTGACCAAGTGGATCTTTCTCGGTTGGGAACATGACAGGTTCGTGATTGTTGGTTGCCGGTTGATCGGTCAAGACCCAGGCAATACTGTGACTGGAGCCGCAAGATACCCGATTAACTCTCGCATCGTCCAATTCATGCACCAGTGATGGCTTCTTATTAACGATCGTCGAACCATTTCCCTGTTGACCATGGTCATTGTCACCCCAAGCGTATACTTGCCCAGTGTCCGTAACCGCTAAGCAATGAAGAGCACCAACAGCCACATGTACTACCTTCTTTCCACGAAGTCCTTCGACCAGCGTTGGTTTTCGAACGTGATGATCGTTACCGTGACCAAGTCGAAAGTAATCGCCTTTGCCCCACGTCCATACCTCTCCGTATTTCGTCAATGCCAGGGAAAATTGAGCTCCGCATTCGATCTGCACTACTCCCAAACCATTCAACCGGTCGATCAACAAGGGCGTGTAACAACCGTCGCTGCCTCCCCGACCCAGTTTACCGAAATCTCCGTCACCCCATGAGTATACCGATCCGTCAGCTGTCAATGCCATTGTCTGTGCATCCCTGCTACCGCACGCGACCTGTATCACGCGCTGACCGACTAGAGATTGTACCAGTTTCGGCTTCATTTGCGTGGCTGTGTCGCCATGGCCCAATCTTCCGTACTCCCCTAGTCCCCAGGTGTATAGTTCTCCGCTGCTTGTTATCGCAGCCGAGTGTCCGGACCCACACGCGATATCACGTATCCTTTTTGACTTTAAAGATTCGATCAGCCTTGGCTTATCCAGGGAAACAGAATTCCCGTGACCGAGCTTGCCATCCTCCCCCTCGCCCCATGAGAAGATTTTGCCGTCCTGGGTAAGGGCCAACGCGTGCTTTCCACCCGAGTGTACAGCTACCTTTTTGATCATATACTGGCTCAAGAACGGAATGAGCTTCGGTTCGCACACGTTGCTGTCATCCCCAAGGCCGAGTCGACCATTCGTTCCTTCTCCGCAGGCGTACAGTTTCCCTTCCTGGCTAACCACGAACAAAGTTTTACTGCCACCGGCGATGTGAATAGGTTTTAATTTCGAGAGAACTTCGCTGTAAACCGGTAACTTAATCTTCGATCCTTTCAGTCCGCCGAGTTGATCTTTGTCATTCAATCCCCAGACGTAGACAGCCGAATGTTGGGGCGGTGGCTCGGATCCATGCTGCAAGTTCATCTGCTCTTGAACGATCTCCCAATCCGAGGCCAAAAATGAAACGGAGGTTGCCAAATGATTCTCAAACATTTTTTTTTTGCCGATTATTTGAAGGCCGCGTATCTTGCAATCTATCCCACCGTTTCGGCATTGCTTGATCGCTATTTCGATGCAAGAATAATATTCTTTGGTATCCTGGAGTAAGAGAACGCTCGTGTCAGTACGCCGTACGCTGATCGTTGCCAATTCTACCAAACTATTGAACGACTCGCCAACGTTTACCGCGATCAGCGATGGCATATAACTGCTGTCTTGCGGATTCACCATTATTTTCAGCGAATGCACCAGTATGCCCGGCAACATTTCCATACGAATCCAATGCTTCCCCTGAGAACCGCAACTCTGCCAGTAAAGACCAGATCCATCGACTAGACGTGTCGCCCAACTTTCTCGCGAGGAAACGCTCAATGTTCGTATACATTTGGACCAGTCGTCGATCAAGGACGATTCCGTGTAGTCTTGCCTGTGATACCTTCCCGGCTTGCCGGCATATACCGCCGCCGAACCTGGCTCCACGATTCGATTGAACCCGTGTCGGTGGCATCGTTTCGTATAAAAACAGTTTTCGCAGAGATTATAACTCTCACAATACTTACATTTAAATCGCGGGCCGGATATCGGTAACAGGTGGCAAGAATTGCACGAGACCGAATGGTGACAGGAGGGGACTCGCTCCATTTCTATCGCGCAACCGGTCCAACCGCTTTGTTGCGGAAAATCGACCGACACATCTTTCCCGTTGTTTATTATGCTTGTAACCACTCCGACGCTTTGATGGTTCACCGTACCCCATTTATACTTAGGTACGGTCACTGAAGCCTTCACTCTTACTTTATCACCAATCTTCAGCGTGGCTGGGCCTGGTATCGCTGGCGGATGACCAAGAAGTTCTATGTGGATGAATCTTACCCAATAAGTACCGCCTTTGCGCTGCCACGCAACTTGAACATTCAAATCGTGTAAACCTTCCGGGTCGATTTTTATCACCTGACCAACGTCGCCGTATTCCACTTCCTCGTAGCTTTTACAGCACCGTACTAACATACCCGGTATTAGATTATCCCTTACGTAGATCGCGTATTCGTCAACTGACAAGAAATCGGAACGTTTCATATAATTCGGCGGTATCATCGAAGAAGAAACAGCGTCGTGCGTCGACGGGGATTCGTCGATATTTTCGCTCGTCGAATCCTCCGGATCGGATAACCCATATACACTGGATAACGTTTCGCTATCACTCAACGCTGCGTCAGGATTTTCAAGGAGCCAGGCCACCACGCTTTCTGCCGTGATGAGCCCAACTGCCGTGCTCAAACTTTTGATCGCAAATTCCACGCTTCTCTTTGGAAAACCCATTTCCGTCAATTGCGCAACAAGAGGACTCATCGGCGGAGGACTTTTCCTTCCGCTACTTCTGCAATGTTTCCTTTGACTGGACGTCAACGATACCAAGGAACAATCGGATGCGGGAGAATCTGGTTCCGAAAATGGACCTGCTGTCATTGCCATAGCCGTTCCTGACGCTGATGCGGACGCAGACGCTAAACCGCATGTTGATGCTGTTCCTATTCCCATTCCAGGCCCAGCGATCGTCGCCGCTGTCGATGTTATCGTAGTCGTCGTTCCTTGAATCGGCGAATGTCTCAGTTCGGAAGCCAAATATTGAGAAACCGCCAGAGCGGCCTCTTCCAATTCCTTAAGTTTAAATATCGGCTTCAATGGTTGCGGTTTCGTAGCTCGTACTAACATCTCTTGGAACAGAGTCGTCCGTCTAGTGCGACCATCTCCTCTACCATCGACGTTGCTATTCGTGACATCTATATAATTATCTTCGCCATCCATGTCGCCGTTGACGAGATTACCTTCAACGCGTTCATGGTTTCGATTACTGCTTCCAACGTTCTCAAACTTGTCATTGTTGTTGATGTTCTTGTTTTTATCGCTGTTGTTACTATTACCGTTGTTTCTGCTACTGTCGACTATATTCGCTATGATATTATCGTCCTCACCTTCCTCCTCCTCGTCGTCGTTACCATCATCATCGTTCTCCTCATTATCATTCTCTTCCACGTCGTTGCCGTCGTCGTTGTTGTCGTTGTTTCCACCGTGATCGGCATCGACCTGATCGATACGACCAACAGTAATCATGGCACATTTAATTCCGTCCTTGTCCCATTGCCGGCCATCAACGTCGCAACCACTCTCCTCGTCGATGTGTCCGTTATTATGATGATGATGGAGATGATAGTGATGATGATGATGATAACGATGATGATGATGATGATAATGGTGATGGCCGTGCTGGTGATTGTTGTTATTGTTGTTGTTATGACTGTTATTGTTGTTGTTACCATTGCTGCAGTTGCTATTGCTGCTACTGTTATTACTGTCAATCACGTATTTCAGTATCTTTCTTAATTTTGTCTGATAATCCAACAAAGCCTTTCCGGCGTTCAACGCAGCAAGTTGTTGCTGTTGATTACGTAGAATAGATGCGTTCACAGAACCAGCTATTACCGGCATACCGTTCGGTCTTTTGTCCATTCCCCGATGACCCAACAACAAATTAGCCCAAGTAGACACGAAAGAATCAGGCATGGGCATTCGATCCAAACGGAATTTTTCGCAGAGTCGCTTCATATTGAAAAACAGAATCTTCTTGCGCGCGTCACCGTTCGTTTCATCATGTATCTGTACGAGAATCTTCGAATGTTTGGTAAATTTGCATATGGTACCGACCTGTCTGTCAACTTCAACCAAACCACCGATCCTCGGTCTATCGTCGAGACCTCCGACGACGATGAGAGCCGCCATCACCGTATCCTGTATGTTTACGCTATTCTCACCTCCGTTCTCGTTCAATTGTATATGAAAGAGTGGACCATCGCTTAATAAGTCCGACGCGAGTGATAGCTTCGAAGCGAGAAAAGCGTTCACAGTCGCGTTCCACTTTGAGAGGGAATGCAAAAATCTGGTCAGCGAAACAAGCTCCTCGACCACGGTGGAACTATGAGAAGCGGTCAAGGAGACGCGACATTTATTTGAATAAAGTTCTGAGGAAACACCCAAATTGCAGCTAAGGGCGATATGTCCTAATATACGGAAGACTTTTTCAAGGAAGGGCATCTGGATAGGATTGTCGGCTGACCAAGATGGTAAAACAACGGTGAGTAGACGCACCGCCATTATCTGTTTTTCCAAATCAGGATTCCTTTGTTCGGCAATTATGTTCAAAAGGAAATTGATCCAGGCCCTGGTGCTCAGAGATTTACAGAGTTCCGTAGACTTGGCGATTGCTCTCAACGAACCAAGAGTTGCCCAAGTTTCGTGGTGTTCTCGCGCGAGCTGAGAGTGCGCGTTAAACTCGGACTTGTACGCAGCAGATACGATACCGAGTAACACAGAGGCGAGTATCTTTATGGCGGACGGGGTGACCCGGTCAGCTTCGATGCCGCAACAGAATAAAAGAACGCGGAGTACGGTAACGGAGGCGGATTTTAGACAAGTGGTCGGGTGCATGTCCAACAAATCGTTTCTTTTATCGTTTTTAGCCAGATTGTGCGGCGTATCACTCTCGCTGTCGGTTTCTGGCGGTGTTGGCGGTTCGGCTAGTTTTAAATCATACTTTCCTTCCTTCCCCATGCGATATGAATTGGTGGTGCCGTTGTCCCATTGTACGCGAATCCAGCCGTCTTCGCCGAGTTCTCCGATCACTTGACCTTCACCCGGTGGAGGACCATCTTGATCTCCCCACTTCCAATCTACACCGCGTACCACTCTTGTACCAATTTTCATCATAGCCGCCAATTCGCTACCAGTCAATTGAATGCTTTGCGGTTTGCTCCTCTCCAAACTGTCCTCGTATATAACCGTCACCGGCGCATCTTTTGGTTTCGCATCCGCGTCCGCTTCGGCGTCTGCGTCCGTCTCCGTAGATGTCGATGGTCCGATCTGCCTGAGTAATGTTAAAATACTCGAAACACAACCAGAATTTATTAATAATCCGACTTCGTTTGCATGCTGATAATTGGTTAGTATGCCTAATATAGTCAACAAAAATCTTGCCCTAGGCAACTTTCGCAGCCAAGTGTACGTTCCTTGATTCAAACTGCTCTTATCGCTGATTTTCGCTGGTTTTTGATTGCTCGGCAATTCTGCCTGAACAACGTACGCTCGCAAAGCTTGCACCGCCCAAGAAGTTACTTCTGCCTCGGCCAGAATAATCTTCGATTTCTGATAGGGTGTTACCGACTGAATGTTTTCGAGGCAATGCGTTATTCCATCAGCTAAAGACTTATTCTCGTGGGATAGGCCGAGCCAACCGTTTAACAACGAATACTTTACCGATGTTATCAAATAATCCTTCTTCAGCAATTGTTGCATCATTAGGATTCCTTGCTCGCGTAATTTTGCCCGCTGCATCTGACAATACATGGCTCGACGTAGAGTTTCTACATCTCCACCGTCCTCGGTGATCACAAAATTTATAATATTTACCATCAATTCGTTTGAATCGATATTCAAAGTTTTCTGTCTCATTCTTTCTGTAATCTTAGTTTTCTTGTTACCCGATAAATTTTCTAATCTCGGCGATGCAAGCGACTGTTTGCCGCTCGTTTCTTTCTGAGTCGAACTCGGAATCGAGATCGAGCTTAGTGTCAATGTCTGCATCGGTGTTGACATTTGTGTTAACGTAGTCATCGTACTCGTTGGCGTTGCCGTTGGCGTTTGTGTAGACGTTGTTGTTGTCGTCGTCATTGTTGTCATTAACGTCATCATCGTTGTTGCCATCGTCGTCGTCGTCGTCGTCGTCATCGTCGACGTCGTCGTTATCATGGCAGCTGTCGTTGTTGTTATCATTGTCGATGACGTCATAGTCGTTATTGAAGTTGTTGTTGACATCGTCATCGTTACTGGCGTCATCATCGTTGTTGCCGATACGATTGATGTATCTTCGTCGGATTTGTTTTTCGATTTTGCATTCTGAATCGAAGCGTTTAGAATGTCTTCCGGCTTGCTCGGCGTGGAATCTTTGTTCTTTCGAATGTCCCTAATCATCGTTTTGACCGTTTTCCGAAATTTCGCAACAGTGTACAATAACTTTAGATCCTGTAGCCCTTTAATCTCATAACTGGTCGCGGACCTCACCTCGTGCAAAAGAAACCTACACTTCTCTTGGGCTGGAGCACACACCTCCTTGTAACTTCTATTCTGTTGTTGTCTGATCCTGATTAAATTCCATTTGGTTTGATGAATCGCTCTAATCACTTCGGCCAATTGTTTGGTAAGTTTCGGACTACTTTCATTTCCTGTTTCTTGATGATCGATTAAGTTTATCGCCTGATAACCCAGCGCAAGATGCTTTAATATAACCGCCATTAAAAGTCGGCTAACTTCCTCCAACGGGTGATCGCCGCAAAATTCGGTATGCGCTAAAAGATTATTCGCTTTCGAATATTTGTCGACTATCGTTAGGAAGGAATGCACTTGAGCGTCGGTTTTATGAGTCTCGGCTAGGGCGTAAATGAACGTTGTAACTCGATCATCCTCTCGTCGTTCCTTTTGTAGTTCATTCTTGGTACGGATAGGAAGGGGAGGTTCCGTCGGTGAATTCGCGGCTGTCGAGGTATTACTCCTCGCTTCTCCTTTCTCCTCCTCGTAAGGATTCGGTGGTTGTAAGATTTGCAATCCACCTCGAAAAAAGTTCGCGTTTAACCAGCGACCGGCTTCCTCTTCGGCAGTTTGTAACGGTAAACTCTGCCGCATCCTATGAGAGTGTAATCCTAAAAGAAAACCTAAAGCTCTTTCTGTGTCAAGTAAACAAGAGCATACGTCTGTCACGTCAATCGTAATCTCAGTGTTTTCCGGCTCGGAATGGCAATAATGCCCAACGAAATAAGAATCCATCATGGTTCGCGGTAGTTGGCCACGAGAAGATGACATGTTTGTCTCGGTACCAGAGCTAACATCCCAGTTAGTCACGGTTCTTTGAAGACCTTCCAACGAATTTGATCTTCCGTCGAATCGAACATCTTGAACATCATATACGTTGTTGTTTACTACCACCCAAAGGCCGCCATCGCGATTGTGGTTCTCCAAGTCGGCCCAACGAATGGTCGAAGGTTCATCCGAAATAGATATTTTATTGCCATGTTGCGGGGCTATGATGCCTGGCCAAGAAAGATCGTCCGTTTCGCTTTTCTCTATCGTCGGCACCAATTTGTTGAATCGATCGAGCGCGTCCAACATCGGCGCCATTACATCCATCCAATTCATATTTAGAAGTAACAACGGATAGTCAAGTTGCAACAAGATAAGGCAAGTAATCAGTTCGGGTAGCAAAACGTTTACAATGTCGCCTCTTAGAACAGTACTAACGAATACGAACTGTTTGATGCTGGTGTTGGCTAATTCAGCCGCGAACGACATTATTTCGATTATGTGAATGCAAATTTGGGAGAGATATTTCTTTAAAAGAGATTCCGCACCAAGCATTTCTTGATCGCGCAACTTCTTCGTTCCAACGTCATCAATACACTCGTATACTTGAGCAATTAGTAATCGTTGAAATTTTAAAAGAAGATTCAAACTTGGAGAGTTATCGTTTCTTTGCGATTCCTCGTGACTACGAACCAATTGTTGACTGAGCAGTAACCTAGACTGCGTGATACATGTGCCGTTTTTGATCAATTGTTTCACCAATTGTAACAACGATATACTCGTGCTGTTTTTTTCTGAATTCAATTCTTTTGCTTGTTTCGTATCGGTTGGTTTGCTCACATTACTACTCGCGAGAAATTCCTTCTCGTCGGCAAGCTCGCTCGTCTCCGCCTTCACCGCGGTCTTCAACGCTAATTCCAGACCGCCGTCCGCCATTAGGCTAGAAACTAACAAGTCTGCCATGAACTGCTGACCGTTGCTAGCATTTACTTGCTCAAAACTGCTGCAGTTCGCTTTCGATAAGAAATTCGATAATGTTTTTGCGCGTTCGTTCGCTGTCGGCAGTAAGATGCTCCAACCAGTCTGTAAAACGGCTTGAGCTGCTTCTTGGATAGTAGCTAGAATGCCGGAGCTGCTTGCAAGCGTAACACATCGTTGTTTCAACGAGCTTAGTAATGGAGTATTTGATAATCCGACTGATTTGCTATCGATGTTATGAGTTATCATTGTGTGTAGTTGTAATCGGATCAAATTCAAAGTTGCGACCGCTAAACATTCACGATCCTGGGTAGGTGGCCGTGTGCCTGGCAATCCTTCGCATACCTTGTTCAATAACGTATCCAACAATCGGAAAGTTTCCTCACAGATATCCACAACGAAAGCTACTCTGTTCGCGACTGACCAAGCTGATGTGCACCACGCAAAACTTTGTGTCAGTCCACAAGCTAAACCGATTATATTCTTGCCGGATAACGTTGGACAAAGAGTCGGTTCAGGCACAATAGTGCCCAATGCCGGATCTATTTGACCATAATCGTTTCTACCCCATCCATATACCAATTGATCTTCTGTTAATGCCAATACATGAAAATTTCCTACACATAATTCTTTCACTTTTTTTGGCTTCAATACCTCAATCACTTTTGGATATCTAATATGTTCCTCGTTACCATGTCCCAGCCGATAACCTTCTCCTTTTCCCCAGGTATAAACTTCACCATATGCAGTTAAAGCTGCCGAAAATTGTCCACCGCAATACACTTTTGCCACGTTTATATCCAACAACTTATCAACTATCTTTGGCGTCTTAGATCCATCGCAGCCTCCTCTACCAAGCTTTCCATAATTCCCGTCACCCCACGAGAATACTATACCAGACGCTGTGACGCATAAAGTCTGCGAATCTCCACTACCGCATGCCACATACACAACCATGTGTCCGTTCAGAGCGGTCACTAACGTAGGAATCAAGACGTTGTCTGAATTTCCATGACCCAGCCTTCCGTAATTTCCTCTTCCCCATGTGTACAATTCACCGTTCGAACTAAGAACTGCCGAATACGTACTTCCGCATGCTATGAATGTAATATTCTTGTCAACTAGTGCTTCGATCAGCTTTGGTTCATCATACCATACTCTATCTCCGTGACCTAATCGTCCACCATCACCATTCCCCCACGAATAAACGGAACTATCTTGTGTTAAGGCTAAATAGTGCGTACCATCAGAATGAGAGGCGATCATTGTAACCGGCTTCTCTGAAAATCCGTATACTCTTTGGGGATATTGAGTTTCTGACCCGTAATACATCATGTAAACGTTTCCACTAATTGAAAGAATCATCAAAGCTCTTTCGGTACAACAAAGTTGTTTGATCCCAAGCTCTGCAATTGCATCACAATAAAATGGAGATGATCCACTGCTTAATTTTCCGCTTCCCCAACTTAGAACTTCTTGAAACGTTTGATTCTGATTCTTCTGGAATCTATCAGTGATAATTGGAGGCAGGAGAGGAGCAGCTAATCTACTCAGATTGCACATTATTATAACCGCAGCTTTTCGTAAATCTACAGACGTGGAATCATCTTCAGGAAGCCTCAAATACTTCAGTAAAACTTCGCAAGGACCTGGTGCAATGTTTGCGTCTGTTCGTCTTGACTTAGAAGCTGGTATCATATTTAATCGTCTCAATAATGGTATCAATGGTGCCGTGCTTCCAGGTGGCATTACCCGATTATCTTGATGTTTGTGTTTACCACTTAGATGAAGTAACAAACAAACAGAATCTAATAAACTTGATAATGTAGCTCTTTGTGTCACCAATTCTAATAACAAACAAAGAGCCGTGTGTTGATCGGCTATTGGAATAGGACACCATGATCTTCCACTAACTATGTCCCTAAAAATATAATTATGTGTACTAAAAACATGAAAAATAAATTGATAGTAATAATATAATAAGTAATATGATGAAAAAATATAAATACCCTGTAACAACTTGTCTCAAAAATTTCGCTGATCGTTCCACTACTTCTAACCATACTTGTGAAACATTAGTTTCGTCAAAAAGTGTAGCTTCAGGTAACGATTGCAAGGCTTCCAACGACTCGGATAAAAGCTCGCTGCAAAATTCTACATCTTCTCCAGATCGCCAAGCCCGTCTTAAATATGCAAATGAGAAATTTAACGCTGCACGAGATCCCACACGCGCTAAACCCAATGTTGGCTTCTCATTCGGCCTTACGCTAAAATCACATCAATATTTATATTTTCGATACATCACCATTATATATATATTCTAAAGAATATATAAAGAACTATTAAAACTATCATTATATAATCAATAACCACCAATTTATAATCAAATCGTTTAAACACATATAATTCTTGTAATCTAAGGATATTTGTAATATTCGAGATATATAAGACATTCAAATGATTCTAGTCTTAAAATTGATTATTGTACATTTTTTGTAGCTTAGCAGTAGGTTTTAATGTTGTTGAAATATCTGTAGTTTCCTGCGGTTTATGACGAGAAAGAGCCGTAAAATATCGTCTTGCTACTACCAAACGTTGTCTTAATCGAGTAGCAGACAAGGTACTGTTTGCAACTTCATAACATAATTTTCTTTGCTCCTTGATTAGTAAATTAATACATGTTGTTAAATCGCAAATAGCTGAAAAATGGTTAAAATGTTAGGAAAATTACATAAATCTTACAGATTATATTAGATTATATTAAAATTTTTTACAAGGCTGAGATCCCCAAAGCCAAGAATCCATTATGTGTTCAGCTAATATACGTTTTTCTACAAATGCACTTGTTCTTGCTGCTTCTTCTTCATCTAATTTTTGGCAAGGTCCACAATTGCAACCATGCTGTGGACCACAAATTCCATTGCAACAAGGACATGCTAATACACCCATGTTACAATAATAATGACCACTTTCACCTAAATGTATTGAAACAGTATGTGACCAGTTAATATAAATGATTAATCTTAATTCAATAAATCTTTTTTATTATTCTTTTTCATACCTTTTCTAGCTATTATGCCTGCAGCATTGACTATGCCATCGCTAAAGGAACCCACAATTTCTCCATCTCGTACCATTTCATTCCAAAGTTCAGCTAAACCATCCCGATAGAGGATACGTTT
Organism: Bombus vosnesenskii; assembly: GCF_011952255.1. Lineage (NCBI taxonomy): Eukaryota > Metazoa > Arthropoda > Insecta > Hymenoptera > Apidae > Bombus > Bombus vosnesenskii. Next base: position 737,542 of record NW_022882962.1, read on the forward strand.
CAAATCTGTTTTGAGCCATTTTGCATCCAAGCGGATTTCTGGCCTCATTATAATATCGAATTGAATGCTCATATTAATTTTCTATATTTATATATATATATAATATATATGTGTATATATACCAAATTTCCAAAAATTATTCAATTTCAATACAATAAAAAATATAATCTTGAAATTGAACTGGATTTTTTACATTATAATTCATAACTAAATGTGTAATACTGTATAAAATAATTCCTTTATTTTTTAATCATTCTATAAACACATTGTATTCCTTTTTCTCTTTTAAATAAAAACTTTTTGGACTCCAAAAGTTTCCCACTCCAACTCAGTAAAATGAAATTTGAATTTTGAATAATTATCAGTGTTTCACAAAACTGTTTTTCGTAGGTTAGTTAAAGTAGTGAAATAACATCTTCGATTTTTTCGAATAGGGACATTTGAAAGATTGTTTCTTAAACCTACAATAAAAAAATCAATGTTTATAAGAACTGATGATTGTCTCTTACTTTAATATTATGATGAAAAGCTACTTTTGTCTTACAAATTACAATTTAAATATGATTAAAGTTGTCACTTTTTAGTATCTTAAATTTGTTCGGTATGATTATATTTGATCACAACATCGTCAACTTTAATTTTTTCCAAAATATCACATGATCTTTGACTATGTATTGATCGTAAAAGAACGACCCTAACGATAGATACAAAGTCACGATAAACAACGTAGAACAACGTAGATACTACATTAAATCCATCGTCAATTTCTTCAGACGAGTAGTTACATTGTGGTTGTCTGTTGCCTGTCACAGTAGCAGCTCAGAATGGATATGTTGTATACAATTTACAGAAGTACTACACAAATCAACTCTATATTGACTACTGAATAACATGGCGTGATTCTATAGGTTTCGATTATTAAGATTTTTTTTAATATTTTCATAAAGATCTTTAGTATATCTAAATAATCCTATTAAAACTATATTAACATGTTTAATACTTTGAGGAACTCTATTATATATCAAATTAAAAAATACGGTAAGAAAAAGAAAAATAAAAGTACCGATAAATAATAGATTATATTTTTCCAAATGTGCATGTGCAAGGTTATAAACATAAAGCTTTTTACATTAATATTCATTGTAATTTTAGGGCAACGAACGTACATAGGAAATTCATTAGATACCATTACAAATAATTCAATTCGACGACAATCTAAAGAACCATTGAATATTTCCTATCAATTATGCGGCCAACCAACAGCAATAACACATCCGCATTTAATGAAGAATGGAGAAGTTGTACCTGGTATTCAGCTTTGTGAATTCAAAAAGAGACGAGACAAACTGATAAAGAATATTATTTCATATGCTTGTGTCACAAATCTAGGCAAATCACATATTATCATTATTCCTTCTGCATCCAAAGTATACATGTCTGACAAAATTCCGTATGTTTTTCGTCAAAATACGGACTTTTTGTATTTTACTGGTTGTCAAGAAGCCAATAGTATTTTGATAATTACAGCAAAAAATGAAAACTTTGTAACTACCCTATTTCTAACACAACAAGATGAACATTCTGAACTATGGGATGGCCCTAAAACTGGAATTGAAATAGCACCTAAAATGTTTGGTGTTGATGCAGCATTTCCAGTAACAGAGTTCGAACAGTTTTTTACTTCTTTTATGAATGAAAATAAAAAAAGTACTATTTGGTATGACAATGTTGATGTAGCACAACCTAATTTACACAATAAATTATGTGAATTAATGAAAATAACAAGTGGTCAAATGGTTGTTTCTCCAACAAATATAATACATAAAATCAGATTAATTAAATCACAATCTGAAATAGATTTAATGAGAAAAAGTTGTGAAATTATATCAGCAGCAATATCTAAAACTATAGAAATATCAAAACCTAAAATGAGTGAGCATCATCTGTTTGCAACTGTGGATTATGAATGTAGAATGAATGGTGCAGAATTTTTAGCATATCCACCAGTTGTTGCTGCGGGTAGCAATGCCAATATTATCCATTATATTACTAACAATCAAATAATTAAAGATGGAGATATGGTTTTGATGGATGCAGGTTTGTTAGCATATCTATAGATGACAAATATTTTATTCTTTATTGTACCTTTATTCTTTAAAATTTTAATTAGGTTGTGAATATCATGGATATTCATCTGATGTAACCAGAACATGGCCAATTAATGGAACATTTACTCAAGAACAAAAAATTTTATATGACATAGTACTGGATGTTCAAAATATTTTAATTCATAAACTAAAAGAATTACCATCGTTAGATCAATTATATCATGATATGTGCTTTTTATTAGGCAAAAGATTACAAGAAAGTGGTCTGATACCAAAACATTTGAATAAAAACGAATTATTTTCTGCGGTTTACACTTATTGCCCACATCATGTAAGCCATTATTTGGGGATGGATGTACATGACACTGGGAAAATTTCTAGGAGTCTGAAGCTTCAACCAGGAATGATAATCACAGTGGAACCTGGTAATATACCTTGAGAAACATTAATTTATTTGTAACATTTAAAATAACTTTACTTTTTATCATTTATAGGAATATATATTAATCATAAAAATCGATTTGCGCCACCAGAATTTTATGGCTTAGCTGTTCGTATTGAAGATGATATTTTAATAACAGAAAATGATTCAATAAATTTAACGGAAAACTGTCCGAAAGAAATTATCAAGATTGAAGCTTTAGCGAGTCAACATTTGTAATGATAAAGTGCGTGTAATATGTATACTGACTGATTTAATATAATTTTATTGACATGTTTGATACAAAGTAATCATTCAAGTTTTTTGTTTCAGATTAAGTATGTAATACATAAAAGATGACTGCATACAAAATTATGCATATTTTTATTTTATTCGTAAATTTGTTTATATGTGAATAAATGAATATTATATACTTGCAACCAATAAAGGATAACTAAGAAAAACAATAACACGGTATACACAAAAAGGGCTAGTACAAACATTTATGTAAAATTAAATTCATTCACGAACTGATTACTCAAATATAAATGATAGCCCAAATACCACAAATATATATATATATATTTATAGTAACATAAATATCATAGAAAGTTTACATCAAATGAAATTAAGAGCTTTAAGGTATTTATCTTACGTTCATTTGTATAAACTTGTACAAACAATTGCTTAATTAGTTGTTTACAATGTAATGTGTAAAATTAAGTTGTGAAATCGTAATATTAAATTTTGACACAATATATTATATAACAAGATTTTTTAGTTTAACATCAGCTTGCTTTAAAGTAATGTAATTTATCAACTGCTTTACTCGTAGACGTGCCCAAACCAGATGGTCATGTAATGCATGAATTTGAGCGGCCGATAATGCTGCACTTTCAGGATAAGCAACTGTGGTGCATCCAATCCCTGAAAATTTAGTAAATTCTATTTAATAATGTTCTTATAACAAAAGCTGATAGCATGATTAAATTACAGTCGAGAATTCACCTGATGGAACATTAATAGACGACCACAAATCTTGTGAAATATTAATATTATTGAAAGGTGGGCAATTAATAACAGGCAGAGCTGTGTTTCCAGAGAGTACTGGACCCAATCCATTACTTCTCCCTGCTACAGCTATTAACACCACCTAGAAGGGAGAAGAAAAACTTGTGATAATTAAAAATAAACAACACATATTCGTCAATATCAGTAGTTTTATCATTATGTTTTCGTGATTAAACGACTTCGCAATATACGTCCGAGCGATATTCAATTTATTATGAATGCAAATATTGTTGATACTTTATTTACTGTATTTAATACAGTAAATCAACTATTATCGCTGTTATTCTTGTAATTATTATTCGTTATTTAAATGAGTGTAAATACCTCTAACATATTTTTAAATACGTATAAATATCAAAATATCATTTGATATATTTTTAAAAACCTATACGATATTTTATTTTATATAACTATAAGTTTATCAAAATATAAATTATAAAATTTCTAAAATATAATATAAAAATTATAATCCATTCATTTTTTAAGATAATAATATATGTACCTTTTCATAAGTACCTTCGTATTCTGCAAGAATACGCAATGTTTCTTGAGTACCTTTATGGGCACTGCATACACGAAGTTGAACCTTTAAACCTAAAGACTTTGCATGTTCTGCTATTTTTTTACAATGATCTTCATCAGAAGGTGATCCCATTAGAATAACAACAAGACTCCTAGCTGGTGGAATGAGAAAGTCAAGTTGATCTGCTACCCATTTAAAATTACGTTTTACAGTATCCAAATCTTCTTGAGTTACAGTATTCAAATTTCTATATACCTACAAAGCAAAGGTAATGAAATTAAGTTAAAAAAATATCATACCTTTACTTGCAGGATAACTGCATCAAATACCTGTTTATCTTTCATCAATCTTTTATCACCAGATGGCCAAAGTCTCCAAGAGTCACTGTCAATTATATCTGCTACCATAATTTCACCATTTATATTCACTCCAAATTCTATTTTCATATCAATAAGAGCACAATCTCTAGTTGCCCATGCCCTTTCTAAAACCTCAAATACAACAAGTGCAGTACGTTGCATAATATCAAATTCATCTTTCCCTATTATAAGTTCATTCAACTTAAAACCAATAGAAATAATTTGTTCCTCTGACCATTGTGGATCATGATTGGCATCATCTTTAAAGAATGTTTCTTGTAATGGTGGATTAAATCTATATCCTTCGGGAACTCCTAAGCAATAAAGATTAAAACAAAGTAACACAAATAATAAACATCTATATATAACTTTGTAATTACAGTAATTATTATTATACCTTGATGCCTTTTTAAAAAACTGCCTGTAGCTAATCTTCTAGTGACCCATTCTATTGGGACCATTTCACATTTTTGTGCAATGAAAGCAGTGTCATTTACCACTTCGATAAATGCAGTTTTTATTCCAGCTTCATTTAACAATTGAAAAACTTTAGCTGTAGTAGCTGTACTAATTGCAGCTTTCCCTTTTAAATCATGAGATTTTTCACCATCTCCAGCAGTAATACGATCCTTACTTTGTAAGAGACATAAAGTAGAATCATTTAGAACTTCATAAACCTTTTTGGTTTTTCCTTCAATTATGAGTTTTCCACACTTATATTCTAATGATATAAAAATTATTTATATTATATAAGCAATTGAAGGAGATGAAACCTCTTACAGAAAACAAATTAATATATTTAATAAAAATTTAATATTTAATAATATCATTTCAATTTTAATATGAATTGAATAAAATCAATATAATTAATATGGTATGATATTAAATTGTAGGATTTAGAAATATGAATATTTAAATAAATGAGCCATATAAAGATAAAATAATTTGTATATTATTGAACACATAAAATTTGTCCATTTAAGAATATATATAGGATATATAGATTATGAAAGCATTCCATAATATTTCATACATCCGTACCGTATATATCGTTTTGTATTGTGGTTAAAATATTATGAATATTAAAAGATTAAGTGATACTACTAAAAAAATATATTAATTGTAATTTTTTTTTCAATTAGTTGAAAACAACGAAATAGACAATTTATATATCTAGTAGCAGCAATAATCTTTAATGAAATATTATAATCACGTGTGATTACATTTTTAAAATATAAATTATATGTCTGCATATTTTATTTATTATATATTTTGTATCCTTTATGTATTCAAACAGACAAACACATAAAAGATACTTGTCTAGAAGATGAATATAAATCTCCAATATCGAAAATAAAATAAAATACTTTCTAACTTATATTTCTAATAGATAGTTTATACCAAAAAAAAGTCACTTCATCTTTTTAAAATCATATTTTTCTCATTTTTCTTTTAAATATAATGCACTTTGTAGTAGATACTTACCTTTCATGTTTTCTGTCTTCGATCCACTTAGAGAATACTTCGTATTCGTAACTTCTCAATTCCCATACGATTAACGATCTTTAATGATCCCCTCTTTCAAAACTATGCTTCGCTTGATTGGTGTAAATTTATAAATAATCTTTATATAAGTTACATGTTAGATCTATGAATATTGTGTGTATCATATGAAGAAAAATTCTTGAAGAGATCACAAAAAAACCAAATGCTCTAATTCATTAATCTAAGGAATTTGAATAAATTTTGCCATTTTAAAAACTGATAAAATTATCGAGTGCTATAGGGGTACGTAACACTAATACATGCTTATTTTAAACATATAAATTAGTTTTAAAAGTTCTTTAGAAATGACATATCTCGTGTCACAAATATAAATTGATATACTAAAAAGTCATAATAAGATTATAATCAATCATAAACAGCTCGATCATGAAAAAGAAAGTTCTTATAAACAACATGATGCTATAATATATTATTATCATTATATAAGCTTGGATTTCTATGATTTGATTACTGAAAGTTTAATTTATATCAAAAAGAAATTGAAATAACTATAAAATCATTTATAATGGCAAATTAAAAAATAATAATCACTTAGCTATATTTGATGTACGCGTAGATATATTGATTAAACGGCAGATTATAATCGATCTTTTATAAAACTTTAGCAAGTTACATCCGATATTTTAATAAATGTAAGCAAGCAGTCAAAGAGTTTAAAAGTAAGATAATAACTAAAGAAGCTAACCCCTCCAGTCAAAAACAAATTTCCATTGACCAGCATATTCATTCGTATTTCTAAAGCTAGTCGAGAAACATCTCATGTGAATCTCTTTCAAGCTGACAGACCCGAAGGCTCAAACTTCTGACGCACGTGGTATGTATGAATACATAGTTTCAAATTTGTATACTTGAATGAAAATGTTTTGATAGAGCGATCGAATCCAATGATAATCCATTAAAGTAACACAATAAAATAAATTTAGCCATAAGAAAAATAATATGAAAAAAATTTAGATGTAATTTATTTTTTACATTTGTTATTACAGCGTCAAGGATCATATTCAACAAGTAGGTACAGTCTCTGATAAAAAGATTGCAATTGTAATAGAATTACAAACTTAATTTCTTTAATTGATTGAATATTGAATAAATTGGTAAAATTATTATCGTTCATAATTTTTTCATATTGAATACGTTATTGTTCCAATGATTTATATACATGCACACAAACATGCACGTACGCGTATGTGTATTATAAAAGAAGAATATATTAAGTTTTGGATAGTAAAATCTGTATATTATAAATTGAAGAAAAAACTTACTTTTAAAAAATAATTATTTACTAATATATTTTACAATATTGCAGCAAGTGGCAAGATTAACTTGTAAATATTTTCTACATATACCAATATCAGTATGTATAGAATCAGGGATGTAATGATGAAATCAGTTGCGAAATACAGATTAAGCAAATATATTAAAAAATGTAGTAATAACATTGAAAGAAGAATTCTATCTGTTTATTAGGGGTCAATAGTTTATATAGGGTCATTATTGATAATTCCTAAGAAATCTCAAGGGTCTGCTATGCTTTACAATATAAGAAAACTGTTTTCTTTTCATTATTGCATAATATTATATAGTATATTACCTTAACTTCTTGAAGTTTCAATCTTAAATTGATCTTTTATTATACTTAAAAATGTAAGTTTCAATTTATGGGATAGTATGATAAAGTAATATATCTTAAGAGTATTCTTCATTTCATATTTTATCTGATAAATTAATGTCTTCCAGATTATGATTAAAATATCTTGTAATATGCAAGCAGATTCTTGCACTGAAATAGTACCTCAAGAAAGTAAAAGAGATAAAGTACTGTGCACTAAAAAACAAATGAGAGGTCAAACAATGACTGGCCTCACACATGAATGTGGAGTTTTTGGATGCATTGCTGCAGGTGACTGGCCATCACAAATTGACGTTGCTCAAGTGATTTGTTTAGGTAAATTTATAAATGCATTTACTATGATATATTTCTTTAGAAAATATTATATAATAAGTATCATTAATATTTATTTAGGTTTAGTGGCATTACAACATAGAGGTCAAGAAAGTGCAGGCATTGTTACAAGTGAAGGTGTATGTTCAAAATCTTTTCATGTCCACAAGGGTATGGGTATGATTAATAACATTTTCAATGATGAAAACATGAAAAAACTCAGTGGAAATCTTGGAATTGGTCATACTAGATATAGTACAAGCGCAGCTAGTGAAGAAGTTAATTGTCAACCATTTGTAGTTCATACTGCACATGGAGCATTAGCAGTTGCACACAATGGAGAGCTAGTGAATACAGAATCATTAAGAAAAATGGTATTTCTATCTGTAGAAAATATACAAGAAATATTTTCATATTAATTTAATATTTGTTTCTGATAATTTTTGATTTACTGTTAGGTATTAGGACGTGGAGTTGGTTTATCGACTCTCTCAGATTCTGAATTAATAACACAAGCACTTTGTTTGAATCCTCCTGAAGGTGAAGTTAATGGCCCAGATTGGCCAGCACGTATAAAACACCTCATGCAATTAGCACCATTATCATATTCATTAGTAATTATGCAAAGAGATAAGATATATGGTGTTAGAGATCCATATGGAAATCGTCCATTATGTCTTGGAAAAATTGTACCAATTGGTAATTTAGGTAATTTTATATCGTCAATTATAATAAAAACTTTATAATAGAATGTCAGAATTTTATAATATATCACATTAGATAAATCTCTTTCTATTACTATGAATGAAATAAATTATCTTGTCAATGATTAATCGGAATTAACAAAATCTTCTTATATGATAGGGGATGAATCAGATGATGATGATGAAGCTGAAGGTTGGGTTATTTCGTCCGAATCATGTGGCTTTTTAAGTATTGGAGCACGATACGTACGTGAAGTATTTCCTGGAGAAATTGTAGAATTAACGCGCGAAGGTATTAAAACTATAGACATTGTTGATAGACCACACAAAAAGCCTCAGGCATTTTGCATCTTTGAATACGTTTATTTCGCACGTAGCGACAGTATTTTTGAAGGTAATCTATCACAATATAATAAAATGAAAGTACGTAACATAACAAAAATTTTAGAATATATAATTATAGTAAGTAATTTGTTTTATTTCTCATAATAGGACAAATGGTTTATTCTGTTCGCATGCAATGTGGACGAGAACTTGCTTTAGAATCTCCAGTAGAAGCAGATATAGTTAGTTCAGTACCCGAATCTGGAACTGCAGCAGCACATGGTTATGCCAGAGAGGTAGAATTATTAATTTATAAGGATTTTATAATTACAATTAACAATAATATAAAACATATAACTGCATATATGTATTACTAATTTACAGTCTCAAATATCTTTTGCGGAAGTGTTGTGCAAGAATAGATACGTTGGTCGAACGTTTATTCAGCCCAGTACACGACTTAGACAACTTGGCGTGGCAAAAAAATTTGGAGCTTTATCAGAAAATGTAAAAGGAAAAAAATTAATTCTTATAGATGATTCGATTGTTAGAGGAAATACTATTGGACCTATTATTAAGTTACTTCGCGATGCAGGAGCGAAAGAAGTAAATCCTCTTTTTAATATTTTGTTTAAATTTGGTATCCACGTTATTGTACCACCAGTATTGTAATTAGTTTGAAATTTATGAAAAAACAAATAATATATAAATCTTTCTTTTTTTTACAGGTTCATATTAGAATTGCTTCCCCTCCATTAAAATACCCTTGTTATATGGGAATTAACATACCAACAAGAGAAGAATTAATTGCTAATAAATTGGATAATGTGAAATTAGCAAAACATGTTGGAGCTGATAGTTTAACATACCTTTCAGTGGACGGACTTGTAAAAGCCGTAAGATTTGGTATGGATAACCGTGAAAGTAGTTATATTGGTCATTGTACTGCCTGTTTGACAGGAGACTATCCTGATGAACTTCCTAGTGATTTGGAATGGTAAAAAAATAAATTGTATTTATGTATTTATGAATAGTGAATTATACATATCTAAATCAGAAATACGAGTCTCCAGCATTGAAAAATTTGATTTCTTCATATATATTAATTGATTGACTAATATAATACAATGTAATGTTAAAAAGTAATTCAGTATTTGAAAATTAATTTAAATAAAGTACACTCTATTTGGTATATAATAATAGAAACTGATAATATTTTGTTGAAACATATTGTTTAGAAATATCTTCTTACTTTGTTATGTTTTGATAAATAAGTATAGTATAGAAGTACCACTATATTAATTTTAGATTAAGTTAGAAAAGTAGAATTAAGCAATATAGATTAAGAAATAAATAAATGTTATTCATTTGAATGAATATCAGTGATATTAACTACGTTATTGTATATTATTTAATTTATAGACATATTCGCAATAACTTTATGTACATTCCTGTTAATTTATTGTTGCATGCGATTGGAAATGTTCTTTTGCAACTATTTTAATTATTGTGAAATTTCTTTCATCTTTCCTTCTCATTTAAGTTCTTTTATAATTTTGACATTTTATGGATTTATTTAATCATTTGATATGATCTCACATCTGTTATTTCCTTCTGTATTTTCATTTTCATTAATTTCTAATGAATTAAAACTTTTAGCAATATTAGACTTATCAGATGTATCTTTCAAACTTGACACTTCATCATCATCCATATGTTTTTCTAATAAGATACGTTTCGTTTTGAATTCTTTGCTTTGTCTATTTCGACTCACACTTAGTTGTTTGTTTCGAGCTAGCTTAGTCTTATAACCTTTTACAGATCTCATTAAACAATGATTATCATTTTTTGAGACTGAAGATTCAGATTCTAATGAAATTTTATGTTTCTTTCGATTTTCATAACAATTGTCTTCAGTGGTGTTTGAAGTTTGATCATTAATTTCGTTAGGATACATACATTTTGAATCAATTTGATTATCACAGTAACTTAATTCCTTCTTTGCATCAACATGAATAGACTTATTAAAATTAGAGACTTCATCCTTATGGTTATATATAGCAAATGGATTATCCTCATCAGACTCAGACTCTAATATTATACCTTGAGATTTTTTTTCTTGTCTGATTCGTTGTTTTTCTAAATATGAATGTAATGCATTTAACCTATTATCTCGCAGAGTCTTCCAAAACAAAAGAGCTATAAAAACAGAAAAAATTGTAATAACGATATGCAATATTAAATAAATTGAGCTGCTGCTATTTTTGGTACCTTCTTCTTGATATTGAAAAGGTATTCCTGCTTGTTTAAGTGTATTTGGATTTGGAATACACTCATTATTTTCAGAATCACCTAGAACTTCTGTTCTAGATTTTGTAAAGATTCTTTGCATTTTTAGACATTTTCTGGTTTTAGCAAAATATTGAAAATTTGGAGCAGCATCAAAGACAGGGTCATCTATCATGGGATTATCATTTTTTATAAAAAACATATAAGTACCAACAACATCTTCATAGGAACCCTCATAAAACTGAAATTGTTAAAAACAAAAATATAATACAAAATCTGTAAAATATTGATCTTTTTTACTTATTTATATATATATTTTTTATAATTACCTTTCCATTAATTTGCATTATAGGATGTTCCGTATCTATACCGATCATATCCAATCGTAATTCTTTTTCACTAAACACATTACCATCAACAAGCCCTTCAAATTCTACATATACAAGAATTTCTTCCTCATCTGCGGATATTTCTTCGTCCATTTCCGTAGTGATTATATGTATATTACTCATGATTCTTACTGACGTTTATTTGTCGTTTTTTGCACAAATTTAAAAATATATATATATATTATTAATCACAAATATTTATGAAAGAAATGAAGTGGAGCTATGGATTGATCTGAGTTTATCGGTAGTTAAAATTTATCAATAAAATTGACTATTAATGTGTGTATGCCATTTAATATACACAATATACTCGCACGTAAACTATATATAAATATTGAAACATCTATCTATACATATATAGTTATAAATAGTTATTAATGATGAATTCTTTTTTGCTTTTTCTATATTTATAATGTATTCGAATAAATAATTGTCGGTTTTGTCGGTATTATTAACCAATTGCAAAAAATTGCGGTAAAATCTTTTCCATTTTCTCAAAGATCGCGTCAAGGTACCTACCATAATAAAATATATAGTATATACAGGCGAAAAGTAAGGTTACTCTTTGGCTTAGATTGACGGTTTCATTAGAAAATTCAAATGGTAAATATATTCTATCTTGAACTTTTTATTATTGCTTCTTAAGATAATCCTTCTTTCTATTTTGTGCAAGACTTGTATTTTATCTGTCATAAAAGTTACAATTCTATCTGGAAATAAATTTGTTTGACAATATTCAAATTGGTTAATCATGGTTTATATAGGAAACACGTGTAAATATTAGGTAATATTAGGTAATACTATTAAATTCTATGATCGTAGTAAAGTTCAATCGGAGAAAAAAATTATAATATATTCGATTATATCTTCTTGTTATTGAAAATTAAATAAACTTGCAAAATTATTATTATTTAATATGTTGTACGGGTTATCTATTTGTATCAAATATATATATTGTTATAAGTAATTTATTAATTTATATATAATAATTATAATTTATAATCTATATGTGTATAAATTTATTTTTATGTATGAATTTAGGTGAAAAAATGGTGAGACACAATAATCAGTTACCAGAAAATCTTCCGCAATTGCAAAATCTTATTAAACGTGATCCAGAATCTTACAAGGAAGAAGTAAGTCTTCAATGCAATATTTTTATTTAATGTATTTAATATGGTTTCTAATCTTTTTACAGTTCCTTCAGCAACATCAGCATTACAAATCAATTTTAGAAGTCTTTCGTTTAGCACCAAATAAGTTTAATAAAAGCCTTGATGAAGTAGTCATCTTTTTGGCACAGGTAACTTTAATAATAGTTTGGAAGACTATACTTCATAATTCTAATAAGTATACATTTGTCTCATGATCTTTATGCTGTAATAGTCTCAAATATTAGAAAAATGCTTTTTTTTTTTGCAGGTATAATTAACAAAGTATATGAAGGAAATAATTTGTTTATTGTAATATTATTACAAATTGCTTATTAGTAAGAAAACTTTAAAGATTGTAATTATGGAGAAATATTTGGAATATTTAGATGGAAAGATCATATGTCGCAAAAAAGTTATAATGCAACTGTATTCTTTAATTGGTTATTCTGATGAACCAATGCCACATAGCATATTTGTCTATGGTCATGTAGCTACTGGAAAATCCTTAGTAGTGCAAAATATGCTCTCTTACTTAAAATACAATGTAGCTACTATTAATTGTATAGAACATGTAGCCAATAGACATATATTTGAGTATATCCTGGGTGATTTGTCACTATGTTTTAATAATTTTCCAACTAGCAATCAAGTGCAACACAAATGTGACAATTTTGTTGACTTTATAATAAATCTTAAAGAAATTTCTATGAATGATACTCGGCCGATTATAATAGTACTCGATAAGTGTGATAAATTACGAGATATTGATATTGGTTTATTACCTACATTTTTAAAGCTCAGAGAATTATCAAATGTCAATGTTTGTGTAATATTTATAACTGATGTAGTGTGGGAAAAGTTTCGTGTCAAGATTGGTATACATGAACCATTTAAAATTCACTTTCCACAATATACAAAAAATGAATTAATTGAAATTTTACTTTTAAGTATGCCATGTGATTATGAAGATGCATTTTACAAAAATTATTTAAATTTATTTCTTTCTGTATTTTTTAGATTCTGTCGAGATCTTAATGAACTTCGTTACATGGCAAAAATAAACTTTTCTAAATATATAGAACCTATTAAACTTGATCAGTCTAAAAAAAATGATACTGCTTTGTTATGGAGAAATATTTCTGCTACTTTTAAAGCAAATTTAGAAGTCATTTATCTACGAGTTTCCTCTGAAGATTTTACAACAGATAATCAATTATCTAAAGATATTGAATCAACAATGAGATTGGCATTAAGTTTTGAATTACCATATTATGCAAAGTATATGTTAATTGCATCATATTTGGCCTCATATAATCCTGCAAAAGAAGATAAATATATATTTATGAAACAAAAATTCAAGAGGAAAAAGAGAATTACTGATAAAAAAAAGATAATGTTAAATGCTTTTTGTGGACCTTACAATTTTCCAGTATCTAGAATGATTGCTATTTTTTGTGCAATTCTTAATGAAAAAGTTGATATAAATGCTAACCTACTTTCACAGATTCCATCTATGTGTCAACTTGGTTTACTATCAGTTGTAGGAAATTATAATTTGAATGAACCAAAACTCAAGTGTTGCGTATCATATGATTTTATTCTTGTCATAGCTAAAACTGTTGGATTTAATGTACAAAATTATTTGTATAATTTATGTTAGACCAAGAATGCGTTAACTAAAACCACCTAACTATTACACAAATTTATTTATTTTAATTTTGTATTTCTTGATTAATTCTTCATGAGAAATAAAACATTAAAATTTATAAACATATTATTTTCTTCTCACAAATAGATAACTTATAGCACAAATTATTATCTTATACTTATTATCTTATATCACAAAATACGTATGTATAAATTTTACATATTGTACATAAGTTGTTATTATTTTACTTAAATTAGAATTTCATTATGTAATTCTTTTGTTTCAATGTAGGTGGCCCATTGTTACCCAAATATATTAGAATCATTTCCTCAAGAAATCATTGATGTACTGCAAACATATAATACTGTACTTGATAATGACATGCGATTAGTAAGTGTGAAGCACTAAAAACAATATTAAATAAAGTTTAAACTGAGTTTCTCTTTTTTATAAAGTGTATACCTTTTTTATAGACATTTTGTAAAGCTCTGATTCAACTACGTAACAAATCTCTTCTGGAACCTACTGTACTTCTGAGTTTATTTTTTGAACTTCTAAGATGTCAAGATAAAAATTTAAGGCAATTTCTTCAAACACACATTATTGCTGATATCAAGAATGTGAACGCTAAACAAAAGAATGCAAAAATTAATACAACTTTACAAAACTTTATGTTTTCAATGTTAAAAGACTCTAATGTCAGAAGTGCAAAAATGTCAACAGACATCATGATAGAATTATATAATAAAAATATTTGGAATGATGCGAAAACTGTAAATGTTCTGGCAACAGGATGCTTTGTTAAGGCAACCAAAGTTATGGTTGCTTGCTTGAAATTCTTTCTGGGCACAGGTATAGAAGAACAGGAAAATGAGGAGAGCGACAGCGATAGCGAACCAAATATTAAAGAAATTATAATGGCTAATAGAGTAAATAAAAAAACAAAGAAACGCGAGAAACAGTTAGCAAAAGCGAAGCAACTGTTAGCAGTAAGTCACTAATAGTTAATAGATACCAGAATACAGTTTGCAAATAATATTAATATATATGTAAATTTTAAATGTTCTAGAAGTCTAAGAAGAAAGCAACAAAAGCACCGAGATTTAATTTCTCAGCATTACATTTAATTCATGACCCACAAGGTTTTGCAGAAAAATTATTTAAACAGTTGGAAAAAAATAATGACAGATTTGAAATTAAATTATTAGCTTTAGATGTAATTTCAAGGCTTATTGGTTTGCACAATCTATTTTTATTAAATTTTTATCCTTATCTACAAAGATTTTTGCAACCACATCAAAGAGGTAGTCATTTTATTATTAGAAAATTATTGTTACAAGAAAATAAACTATAATGATGTATTATTTTTAACTATTTTAGAAGTAACAAAACTTTTACAATTTATCGCTCAAGCCTCTCATGAACTTGTACCACCTGATGTATTGGAACCAATTCTGAAGACATTAGCAAACAATTTTGTCACAGAACGAAATTCAGCTGATGTTATGGCTATAGGGTATATATAGTGTGTCCCATTTTAATCTCCCCAGGAAAATATCTCAAAAGATGAGAAATATAAAAAAATGTTTCAAACTGAATTGTAACATATTGAGGGGGATAGATTGTGCTATCACGTATTTGACCTTGTAATGACACTGAAAAATCTTTCAGAGATCAACCTCGAATTTTTAAATTGAATCTCTTTTTAGAACCAACATGATGTAGAATATCCAGCCTCCAAATCGTGCAACCTCTTCGAGATGCATATATATCGCAATGCAATATCGAATTTGAGGAATCATATTTCTGTAATGGTTTGTGTAAAATATATATTTAGGTAGTATTTGGAAAACATCCTGATGTCAGCTATAAGATAATGCACTTAAAAATATAGGTTCCAATTTAAAAACTCGGTTGACCTCTAAAAGAGTTTTCAATGTCAAACAAGATCAAATACGTTACAGCAAAATATGTCTCCCTCAATATGCTACAACTTTCGTTTTAAACATTTTTTTTATATTTCTCATATCTTTTGAAATATTTGCCTGGGGAGATTAAAATGGGACATTTATGACTCATATATATATGTATATATTTATGTTTCCAAAACGTTTTATCATTTTATCTAATGTAAACTTATTTTAAATACAGGTTGAATGCTATTAGAGAGATATGTACGCGATGTCCATTAGTTATGAATGAAGATTTACTACAGGATTTAGCACGATACAAATATTACAAAGAACGAAGTGTGATGATGGCTGCACGATCTTTGATTACTCTATTCAGAAATTCGATACCTGAATTGTTGCATAAGAAGGATAGAGGACGCCCTACGGAAACGAACATTACCTTAAGTATTCAAAAATATGGTCAAATATCAGCTAATGATTTTGTACCAGGTGCTGAAGTTTTGCTCGACAATAAGGCTAATAATATCGCAGAGATTTCAAAAATTGGTATTGAAAATAATGTAAGTGAAAATACTGAAAGTAAATTTACTATTTATCTTTATCTAATATTAGCCTTAATAAGAGAAGCTTTATTAATAAAATTATGATTACAGGATAGTGATGATGAATGGATTGATATAGATTCTATAAATAATGGAGATTGCGATGATGACGATGACGATGACGACGACAACGACGATAACGATGACGATGACGATGACGACGACGATGACGATGACGATGACGATGGCGACGACGATAACGACGACGATGATAATTATAATGATCATAATGACAACAATGAAAAAGAAGGAAAAGAAGAGAATTTGGGAAAGAAGAAAGAAAAAAAAAACATAAAAAATAATAACAAAGATGTTGAAAAGATCGAAAATGAAGAAACAGAAATGAAAGTATGTGAAAATAATGATATTAAATCTAATGTAAATAACACAGAAATTGATAATGTTACAAATCAAAGTCAAGGAAAAGAATGTCGTCGGTTATCAAAACTTGAAAAGAAACGATTAAAACTAAAAACACAAGAAGATTCAAGGGTGAAAAAAAACGAGATAATCACTGCAGAGAAAAGAGAAAAGGCAACTTTGGTATCGAACGAACGATTATTGACCGATGAAGACTTCATGAAAATAGATGCGGCATTAGTAAAACAACAAATAACGTACGCCAAGCGTGGTTTAAAAAGAGCTCACCCTAATGATAAAGAAACTGGAGAATTTGTCAAATTAACAGATATCGAAAATATTTATAAAAAGCGAAAACATGATAAGCAAGCACGCATTGAGTCTGTGAAGGTATGTTTCACTGCAAACTAAAGGAATTCAATTACATTGATTCTTTTATATTAACAAATTTTGTTATTGTCATATTAACAATGAACAATTATTAATCATGTTAATCACATTAATAATTATTAAATAAAATATTAATATTTTGTTTTGTATTAGTAAATTTTTGTTAAGCATATTTAATATCACTTTAAAAAAATAAATATGGGTAAAATGAAAAAGAGGATAAAAAGAAATATATTTCTAAATTAATTTATGTATTTATTGTTTACTTTAGTTTAATATGTTTTTGTTTTGCTTTTTTACAGAAAGGACAAGAAGGAAGAGAAAGATTTGGTTATAAAGATGGGCGACAAAATCCACTTTGTAGTAAAACAAATCGCGAAAAAAAGAAAAATAAAACTTTCCAAATGTTAAAGCATAAAATAAAAGGAAAAGTGAAACGTTCTTTTAAGGAAAAACAGATTGCATTGAGAAATCATTTGCTGAAACAAAAAAGAATGAAATAATCATGTCTATGCCTTTGTATATATATACTATATATAAATAAAAAAATGTGTTG
Organism: Bombus vosnesenskii; assembly: GCF_011952255.1. NCBI lineage: Eukaryota > Metazoa > Arthropoda > Insecta > Hymenoptera > Apidae > Bombus > Bombus vosnesenskii. The sequence continues at coordinate 755,861 of NW_022882962.1, forward strand.
TCTTTTACCTATAGTGTATAATCCAAATTATTCAAACCCAATATATTGATGATATTCATTTTTAATTGTATTATACCAAACATTTTTTATAATCTCGCATATGCAGTTGTGTACAAAGCTATACTCAAGCTTGCACAATTCTCGCTTATATATGCGGTAAATAAAAGATAAGAGCCATGTTTCGGGTGGGTTATTATACCCGCCGCTGGAACGCTGCCAGGAATGTATACTAATTCGTATGCTGTCATGGACGCAACTTTATGGGGTATCAATAACTTTTGCAAATACTCGGAAACTATGACCGACCAACGGTTACACGTATAGGAAAAAGTTATTCAAAACTATGCTCCCGACAAACATATTTAAAAATCATCGAATCGTCGTAATAGTTGTTCAATTTTATCAAATATTGTTTAAATGAATATTAATTATGGACTAATATTAACCATGTATTATTATTGCCAACAAAATGGTAATAAAAATGCAACTTCCAAATTAGGTATGTACACATATATTTAATACTTTTATATTAGGTTGGCAAATAAGTTCACTTAGTACATATATACAGGGTGGTTGGTAACTGGCGGTACAAGCGGAAAGGGGGTGATTCTACGCGAAAAAAGAAGTCGAAAATATAGAATAAGCATTTTTCGTTTGAGGCTTTGTTTTCGAGAAAATCGACTTTGAATTTTCGCTCGGTACGCGTGCACCTTATCACGTCTCGTTATAACGGATCTCACTGTAGATCGATGTCTCGATGGGAAAATTAAAAAAAAAAACTGGTACCACCAGTTACCAACCACCCTATATATATATATATATATATATATATATATATATATATATATATATATATATATATATATATATATATATATATATATATATATTTTGACGCATCTATTAGAAACTAAATCTATTTTTAATTGTTTTAATTCATTAAAAAATTGTGTATGAAGCTCCAAAAAAGCCGATTACCCTCAAATTCCGATGATTTTTGGATATGTTGTAGAAAATGATATTTTAAACAATATATATAAAGGCCAAACTCGCTCAGTTTTCGAAATATTTGCGAAGAACTGTCGGTACTATCTCATTGAATTCCGCTTATAGTTGTACGGTAATGCATGCGTCAATATTGGTTGCCGGTCGCCAACTACTTAATTCTGTTTATAAACAAGAGTCGGATGAGCTTAAAGGCCATGTGCACAACGTGCATATGCAAGGCTGTAAGAAATATCCGTTGTTATGATTCATAATTTGTAGACTTATACAAATAGACTGCGCGTTCTAGATGAGGTAAATATCACATTAAAAGATAGAGATTTATACTTGAGATATCGCGTTCTCTCTCATGTTGTCCAAAAAGTGGGAAGAACACGAATAGAGGGGCGATCTGTTATACATTATACGCGGCAACAAGCTTTTCCCCTCTTTTTCCCCTTTTCTTCTACTAAAACACCCGTTAGAGAGAGAAGAGGGTATCCCAAATATTGCTCTTTTACTCTTGTGTTCCCTTCATTGACTCTTATGAGGCGGGAACGCGTAGTCTATTTGTAATAACTTAATAAGTAATAATCTGTATAAGTCTATAGACTATGACATGATCGTAGTCAAAACACGCAATAGATTTATGCATCTAACCTAACAATCGCAATCATAAAGAACTGTTATTTTAACGATATTAGTGCCATCTTGCATTGAAAGTTAAACACGTTGACAATATCAATGGCGATATCGTTCGTATATAAATACGTTGGAATAATTAAGTTTACACTATATTGACATCGAGTACATCATTATTGTTATCATAGCATTAAAGGCTATGATAATTAAAATAAAATTAAATTGAAACTGAAATGTGTTGTTATGAATTGAAATTATACTTAACAACTATTTAGTGCATGTTGTTTATGTAGTTCAATGCCGGCAAAATAAGACAATTTCATATTATTTAATATTAAAGTGCTTTGATGTCTGTTTAATTAATAGTGATTTTATAGGTTAATAATATATTCATTCAAGCAAAAGAAAGTTCGATATTTAATGAACTATGTTGATAAATAAAGATTTACAGTGGAATGATAGTATAGAATCTGAGATTCAACAAACGTTTCCGGATTTTGAAGTCATGGGTGCGTGTTATTTTTTAAAAATGATGTTTCATTCACTTTTTTTGTTACAGTTATATATAGTATATAGTATAGTAAATAGTTATTACATTTTATCTTTTTTATTAAAGTTTTTAATAAATAACGAGTTTATTGATTAAAATTCATGAACAAGGAATATTATATTTGTTTCTCTTGTTGATAGAAAATGAAATATATTTAATAATTAAAGATTATATTTTTACAGACTCTGATTGTTCCCTTCTTTCAGACGATTTATTTCAGTCTTTAAGTTCTGAATTAGGCATTCCTTTGTTCTTTGAAACTGAAATACCTCTAAAGATAGATAGTGGTATTGATGATTCATCAATTAATACCCAAGATGATGGTATTGATAATCAGATTATAGAAGATATATACATAGGGGAGCAATGTACTAATTTAAAAAATTCTGATTTAAATGTTCAACAACAATCTTCAGGTATCTCATATATCTTTTTCTTCTCTAATAAGCTAATATCATTCAACAATTAACAAATATCAACTGCAGTTACAGATGTAGATAATGATGTGAAAATGGAAATTAAATTGGAACCTGCAAGTCCTTATATTCAATTGCCTTTGTCTCCTGCTTCAAGCCAATGCGAGTCTAATAGACTAGATTCACTAGTTGAAACAAATTCTATTTCTTCCATTTGTGATTTTAAGGTATAGTTACAATGTTTTATTGCAAAAGTTAATTATGTTAGACCCAATATTTATATATTTTACCTGTTGATTTGTTATAGACAAGTCTGGAAACACCACCCATCTCTCCTCCACAAAATGTTTCACCACCTATATCTCCACAACTGATTTCAAACACAGCTATTGCAAAACAAGTAAAATTTATGCCATTTAAACTTCAAGATACCAAAGAATCAAAATTTACCCTTTCTAAAGTAAATTCTACTAAACGTGTTCGAGTTCAACCAAAAGATAATATCCAACTTGTTACTGATGGTAAAGTGATAACCTGTGCTTTGATAAATTTTACTTTTATAATATCTACTTTTGAATTACGAATTTTATATTTTTATATACTTAATACTTTACAGACCAACCTCAGAATGCTATATTTTTGAATACGCAAAATTTTGTTGCACTTAGTCAACAAATTAAGCAAAATTATATATCATATCCTTTCAGTACTCATTTTACATCAACTAATGCAATAAAGAAAACTCAAACGTCAGTACAGCTCCCATCGGTGCAAATAAAAACAGAAACAAATTCAATTCAACTACCACAAGATAATCATGTGAAAGTAATGAATAATATCCCTAGCATATATACGTCAGGAAAAGATCAAACAATAAATATGATTGATACACCTTTGATTCTTAAGAATGACACAGCTGGATGTACTCCTATAATTGTAAAAAATGATTTGGATACATGTAGGCCAATAGTAATTAAAACAGAGAATTCAAATTATACTCCAATTGTTATAAAGAATGAAATGCAAGATATTAACTTTGCTGGGCGGCAAGAATGTGAAATAAAAGCATTGAAAAGGCAGCAAAGGATGATAAAAAATAGAGAGTCAGCTTGTCTATCGCGGAAAAAGAAGAAGGAGTATGTATCTTCATTAGAAAAACAGATTTATGAGTTGCAGCAAGAAAATAAGCAACTAAAAATGGTAAAAATTACATGAAATAGAAATATATGTTGGAGTAATGTGTTAGTTACTGATTGTACTAAAATTATGTTTACATCAGGAAAATATAAACTTAAAGCAGAAGCTTTCATCCTTGGAACATGCAAGTGCTAGTAATAAATTTAAAAGTATAAGTCTAAATGCGAGTAAAAGGAATGTTGCTATTCTTTTAGGAATGGTTGTTATGGTATCGTTAAACGTTAATGGTTTCAAGTAAGCTTATAATAAATTTATTATTCGTTTATTCTTCTCTATTTGTTTGTTCTGTATTGCAGATCATCTGTAATTAGTTCAGATTCATAGATTAGAAAAAATGGCTTCTAAAGTGAAAATTTCTTGTAGGGATATATTTTCGCAAAATAATCAGTTGGATATATTATCTAATGACGTTCCAATTAGCGCACAATATGCAAGACATGGAAGAACACTACTCTGGACATCTAGAGATCAAACTCAAGAAGAAGATGAAGATGGGTTTCGTAAAAATATATCGATACCACAACCTATGTGTCCAATGCATATTAATCACAGTGAATCAATCCGTTTAGATTATGAATTGAGGCGCTGGATCGGTGGAAAGTCTGATCAAGATAATTGGACTACGTTGAAAAAAGCAAAATTGGATGCGAAGCTTATAGGAGAGTTTCTATCTTCGCCTCCGCATGCAATGCAAACTAAAACTAAACGTAAACGTAACTTAGCAGAAAAAAGTAAATCTGAGATACTTCGAAAGACAACTGACTCATCGATATCGAACGCAGTGGAAGTTTTTTCTCCAATAATAAAAGAACATGCTTCTTTGTTCGAAGCTTTAGGAAGGAGAGACGATACCTTTTATGTAGTTTGGTTTAGTGGAGAACATTTGCTTTTGCCAGCTTCAAGCAAAAATAGCACAGGCAGACCAAGGATGTCGTTAGTTCTCCCTGCACTTCCTATGAATGGTATAAATGTTTTCTATTTAAACTACATATGTGTATATAGCATAAAATGAAGAACTATTATTTTATTAGATGGATCTAATATTTGTTTTAGAAACGTTTTCAACACCAGCAAATCATATAACTATGATGCAAATTGATTGTGAAGTTACCAATACCCAATTATTGCATTTACAACAATCAATTATACCTAATTTGAAAACTACCAACAGATCTGAAAGTCATACTCATCAGTCAGATGGAGTATCTGATGCAGTAACAGCAGATATAACTAAGAACTACAAACCATATTTTATCAAAAAAAGTAATCACACAATGTTCCAAAAGAAAGATTTTAAAGACATATATGTTGATAAAAACAGTAAAGATTATAACAAGACAACCGCGTATATATTAAAACAGAAATTTATTTCAGAATTTGATTTAGAAGAGGTGAAAACTGAATTGTTAAAAGATTTGAGAAAAACTGATTCTTCTGCGAAGTTTACGACATCGCAAAAGAAACAAACGTGATAAGTGGTTATAATATTTAAAAGAAGTTTGTTTCTGTGACACTATATTAAAAAATAATGCTAGGTACCACATGCATATTAAATGAATAAGTAAGTAAATGTCTTGTATTCTTAAAAATTAAAAAGAGAAGAGATTTTTTATGTTTATTTTAAAAATTATATACTATATATTTCACCAGAGGAATATAATACATAATTAAGCACAAGTCGAAAATAAAGTTGAAAACTTTGAGAGTTCGATTATGAGAGATATTTGTGAATATGAATTTAAAATTGCAGTTTTGTATATGTGTTTAAAAAAGAATAAATAAATAAATAAAAGCTATATATAAAATGTGTATTTAAATATATTATAATATTATATATTATTATATAATACGTAATATATATTATATATTAAATATATTGTAATATAATATAAAAATATATATAATATTACATATATGTATATATATACACAAAAAGCTATAGATTTATGACTATAAATATTCAGATTAAACGTTGACTGCCACGCGTGTTTTCAAAGAAATCTCTGTCAGGCAACGCGTGCAGCAGTAACAAGCGTTCTCTGCTAGGTGCTTCCATCGATATTTTAGTAATGCGAATCGCTCAAGTGGTGGTCTCAAGAATGATCTTTCGTTTCATTTGTTTGCAACATTAAAACCACTAGCTGTTGTTGAATATAATGAAAGAAAATGTGGTATAGATTATTCCGACCAAATGGTTTCTTATGCCACCACAATTAGAAAAGGAATCAAATGGTACAGAAAACTTGGCATTCAATTCTTTCTGGGAATTTCTGTTGTAAACGCTTTGAAGGATTACAAAATTGCAACAAGAAAAAATATAAATATTAGAATATTTAGACAATTATTAGTTGCAAAATTATTAGGGTTGCCTGAAAATACAAAAAATCCTTGTCTTCGACGGAGTCAGCATAATATCGCCGTTCGGAAAAATGATTCTGGAAGAAGCATTAGACGCGCATGCAAACTATGTTATGCAAATAAAAGACGTCGAATAGACCGAACAAAGGCACAAAAGAATTTGAAGAAAACAACAACTTATTGTCCAAATTGTCCCGACCAACCTCAGCTATGTATAGAATGCTTTAAAGTTTTACATTCTAAATAATTTTTTTAATAAACCATTTTCGTATTTTTATTTTATAACAATTCAACTATTATTACAATTAATTATTAATTAACAATTTATTATTATGGAATATCTTTTCAAATACCTACGACAATCCTTCGCAAGTAGTCAAATAAGCGACACCCGAATACGGGTTACGTGACCTGACCAGAAACTTTGCTGACACCCGAATACGAATGTCGTGGCGGTCAACGTGTTAATATATTATGACATATTAAGCATGACCATACTTTTATATAAGATGATTGTGTATATATTTTTGGTTCCCAAATTTTATAGACATTGAGCAACTTTTTATCATATATAGTTTATTTTATCTACTATTTTATCATATCAAAGTTTGATTCATTTTACACAAATGTAGTACAAAATACGAAAATTTTACATACAGTGTACTTATAATCTGAACAAAGTATAAAGATTTGAAATAAATGTTAACATTAAAATTACATTAACAAAATAGTTAATAAAGTACAGCGCATTAATAAATAAATCAATTCATTTTCCATAGACATACCAGTATAGAATTTATGGATAACACATACAAATACGGCTATTTTAAATTGGGGGTAGATCCGCCTAAATAAGATTTTAAGTCCGTTATTGTAGATTGTATTAGTTTCGCTCTTATGAATGGTCTTCCAAGTCTTTGATGGGCTGTATATCGATGACATCCGCCAAAAGAGTAATAATAATCGCCGCCTAAAATAAATAAAAAAAAAAAATACAGTTATTGCACAGAATTAACAAAAGTTATTTCTGTTATCACATATGTCGCGAATAAAAGAGAAAAAAAAGAGATAAAATTACTGTTATTACCTTCGCTTCCTTTAATCCATAAAACATCGATTGGCGGTACCAATGATACTGTTTCAGGGTCGTTTAATGTATTCATTAAGCTTTGTACCTTTTCTTCATCGACAATTGGAGGAATTGGTCGGATAAGTACGTTCATTGGAATATCATAAACCTCTGTGTGTGTATCAGAATGAATGCTAATACATCTTTCATTGTTCATTTTTGATTCTAAATTTATAAGATAAAATAAGAAGCTAAATATTCAATTACAAATAATATAGTCAAATTGAAGTAAAAAGTACTGATTATATGATTAATATTTTCTTACGCAAGTACTTTCGAAATGTGGTAAATGTTACAAATTGTTTCGTTCTAAGTGGCATTAATATAATATGTGATTATAAAAATCTGTAACATATGTATATGATTAGTTTAACATATTGTTTACTGGACATTATTTAAATATGCGTTTTTATTTTTAAAAGCCAAACTATGTTTAAAATAATATATTAAAACTACATATACTTACGAACGATGTGTGATGTCCGTGATAAGTTACGTATAAGACGACTCTGAATGTGAAGTGTTTAGAGAGGGGATAAGATAAGAGTGGGGATGATGATGATGATGATGATATATATTAATGACAATAAAAGAATCAGAGTGTCCTAATTAAAAAATTTCTCTTTGTCTGTATGATTATATATCTTTGTTATGTTTATATAGAGAATTATAATTGAAAGGAAATATTTAAAATATTATTCCAAATTTAGTGGTTGCTTAGCTAAAAACAAAATTATATGTTCTGCTAAGTGTTTGTATGCATCAGCTTGAATACTTTCCGGTGCAGATAACACAATTGGTTTACCACTATCACAGCTATTTGCAATATCCTTTGACAAGGGAATAGATTGTAAAATTTGTACACCTAGAAGAGAAGAAAAGCTAAAAGGTTAAATAAAACTAATATATATATGTCCATAAATGTAATACCAAGTTCCTTAGCAACTGTTTGGGTTTCACCATTATAAAGAATTATTTCATTTTTGCACTCTGGACATATAATATTGCTCATGTTTTCTACAATTCCAATAATTGGAATATTTAGACGTTTAAACATATTAGCTCCTCTTCTCGTTACTTCTAAGGCTGCTTTTTGAGGTGTAGTTACTAATAATGCACCAGCAACTGGAAGATTTTGTATGATTGAAAGATGTGTGTCCCCTGTTCCAGGTGGAGTATCTATGACAAGATAATCCAGTGGATTCCATGCCACTTGACGTAACAATTTATCAATGGCACTCATTACCATTAATCCTCTCCAAATTACAGGAGACTTATCATCAATTAAAAAGCCCATAGACATGCTATGTATAAAGGAAAGTTTTACAGTTTAAAGAATACTGACAGAAATACAAGTAAAATGTGCAACATTGTTCCCTCACCATTTGATACCATAATTTATAAGGGGTTCTATAAGATTTGTATTATTAACTGTAGGAGATTGTTGTATATTCATCATCAACGGAATAGATGGGCCAAATACATCGGCATCGAGTAAACCGACAGACTTTTGTGGTTTGATAGTTTTTAAAGCGATACATAAATTTACGGCGGTAGTAGATTTACCAACTCCACCTTTTCCAGATGCTACGACAATAATTTGCTTGACACCATTCAACGGTTTTGATTTTGGAAGACCACGTGCCATTAGCTCTTTTTGTCTTGTTTCTATTTCTGTTTTTCTTGGTTCGTCGAGAAAGACGAAATGACTCTAAAGCAAAACAATTATTAATTATAAAAATTTTTAATAAAATGCAAGAGAAAAATATTTAGCTAAATGTTTTACTATATACACTGATACGTATACAAAGCTATATCGTCCTTAACATAAAATATTAGTAATTTTTACACGTATCAGACACAATTGAATAGTAGCGAGTTATTAAAAGGCGTAAAAAATATTGTAAATAATGTAAGAAATGTACATACTAATGAAATCGATCGGTACTTATTTGCACCATTATAATTTCGCTGAAGACGTATGAAAATTTTCATAGAGGTGAATGCTAACATTTTCAATATATTTACTTGATGGAACTAGTAGTACGTTTCTTCTAACCTGACATTTCGAATCGCGTGATCGCGGAATCTTTTATTTCATAGATCAAGAGAATATGGCATACGAATATTAAGAGATTTTTTCCTGTATATGAGTTTTATATTAACAATTCGCTGATATACAGTCTGATAGTACATTTTTATAACTTTTATTTACAGCGATGGAAAATTTTACTGTTTCTGCCTATAAGTAACATAAATGTTTAACGCGAGGGCGGTGCAGTTTTTCATTAAAGCGAACTACATATCAGCAATCCGGTGCAATTTAACTTTGACATAAATATGTGAAAGTAAGATTTTTTTATATTTTTCAATGCTTTTTTAATTGATCTCTTGCCTCTACAACTTTTAATTCTAAGATTGAAAGTTAATATTATTATTTATAATATTTTTGCTATTCGTATTATCGTTGGCCTGCAGTTAACCTAACTCGTCAGTCGTAACATGGATATATTGACTTTCGTATATTAATTAAATTGTATTATGTGCAACGTTCGTCAATATTTTATTTTATCGCAGCCTCAAGGCTCCAGATGTTATGATGCAACTATGTGTATCTATTTGTTGATTTCATCTACATAATTCGAAACAAAAATTACGACATCGTTTTTACAATTTTACAAAATTACAATCGTTTGTATGCATTGACACTATTATAAATACAACTGATATATGAATTGTTGCTCAACATCTCTTTGTTCACCATCTTCCATAACAATATTTAATAAATTATATATTGATGTATAATATATCTTTGAAAATAACTATAATAAATAAATGTGTATGCATATATATATATATATATATATATATATATATATATATATATATATATATATATATATATATATATATGTATGTATACTTAATGTGGATAGAAAACTTCTTTATATGTTTGTTCTTCACATATTACAAAGTTCAGTACTTCGTATATGTGAAGTAAAGTATAATTACATATCTACTTTGTTTCCATAGATAAAACATTTTATATAGAAATTCAAGGTACACAGAATATGGGCCTAAACGCAGCTGTACAAGCTTTAAAGTAAGTTGAAGATAAAGAAATTATAATCAAGTACCTGTAACTATTAATATTATAATACAAATACCTATATAATATTTGTTGAAAATCCATTTGATTACTATTTTTATTAGGAAAGCAGAGCCTTTAAAGGACAAAGTACAACGGTGCAGAGATCTTCTAAATGATAGTGATGCGTGGGTATGCCAGCAACAGCTACAGAAGATATATCAACAAGTTCTGATATTGGATCTGGAATATGCTTTGGACCGGAAAGTTGAGCAGGAACTTTGGAATCTAGGATTTAAAAATTATATAGCAACTTTACAATCCCAGGCAAAGGATAGGAAAAATCCTAAACGTGGAGAATCTCAAGCTTTACTTAGCTGGTGCTTGGAAGCTGCTAGTGGTTTTTATTTGACATTATTACAAGAAATTTGTACTGCATTTGATTTAGATTTACCATTTAGAAGGTAATTAGATAGAATCAATTATAGGATGCTTATATTTTTTATTTTGTTATAAATTCAGTTTATATCATACACGATTTGTGCAAAGTATTTTGTAGAACAAAGTTTATAGGTGTGATATTTTTTAGGAAGGGTTACATTTATGGATGTACATCACCATGGAAAGCTATTGAAAAGTTATCAGTGCCTCATAAATCTTCATGTTTTTATGCGTGCCAATATTGCCTTGTGCATTTAGGGGATATTGCTCGTTATAGAAATGAAAGTAAACAAGCGGAGTTATTCTACAGGCATGCTGTATCATTGTCACCATCCAGTGGACAACCATACAATCAATTGGCCCTTCTTGAGGCATCGCGCGGTAACAAATTGGCAACTGTTTTTCATTACACACGGTCTGTAGCTGTAAAACATCCTTTCCCCGTTGCCACAACGAACTTGGCAAAAACATTATCGTCCGCTTTGAACGATACGTCGCTGAATATAGATGGAAAAACAAAATTATCTTCTCAAGAATATGTAGCAGTTTTTTTGAAACTTCATGGCGTTATCCACAATCTTGGCGACTTAAAAGTTGCTTCAACATATGCAAAATTATTAACTGAGACATTGACAGCCTTAGTTGCTACTGAAAGTTTTAGCTCTTGGATGCTTGTTCAAATGTTTGTGATTAACTTGTATGCCTTGGAACATACAACGAGTGTTGTCATGGGTAATAATGAACCGTTAAGACACGAACAATTAACATCTGACGAAAAGATTGCTCGTGATTGTATTTTGGATCTCATAGCTGGAAGCCTGTCTGCTTTATTGTTACCTGTTTATACAATCAAAAATTCTATTATTGACTATTTCGCTTTGCCTTCTATAAAACTGTGCCTTGATTGGATTCATACAAAACCCACAGTTTTGGAGGAACTAGCTTTTACATCGAGACTTCAAATTTGGCCCAGCTTATGCGTATTGTTGAACGCTTTGCAAAATTGTGTGGCCGATTTCGCATATGATCAATATATTAAGGTACCACTGCCAGAGGATCGTGACCTACAAGGATTCTTACCGTTGGAGAAAAGTTTCGAATGTTTAAAATTTACGAGTACCGATTTAGAAGATAATGTCGAGGCTTCCAATAAACTGCGTGCAGTTCGTATTCTTCGTTTAGGTCATTGTTTAGCACAATATAAGGTCAATGGTACTGCGTTAATTGCTATTACATTAGGTGAAGAAAAGGGTGACAACAGGTTCAGTTCTATGAGTGAAGGAAACGGTTTGAGTAATGAATTGATGAAAGAATTAGAAGAACTCAGTTTAAATAGAGGAAGACAGTCTGCTGTATCAACTAGTCCAGTTCTCTCAGAGTCTGCCAGCAGTAAAGGTTCTACCGACGTCGATATGTTGGAACATGCCTTAGATAAGAGGATAGGTATCTTGAAGCCTCAAGGTTCGTTAGAGCGAAGTAAAGACACGGTTTTGATCACCTCTACGGAATCCAGTACTTTTGAAACTAATGTCCAACCTACTACAAGGAAACCAAGGCAAAACATAGCGATGCAAACGATAATGCGACGTGCTGAAACTGAACAAAAACAGGTTACGTTTAAAAATTTGTCTCCATTAAACGTAGAAGAGGAGAGTGAAAAAAAATTTAAATTGAGTGGAGCATCAGTGAGTCCAGTAAAAGGTGTCCCTCCAGGTGGGAGTAAAAATATGGTTGTTGGAGAAATATCAAAGGCGAATAATGTTTCAAACGCGATTGCGAATACACCAATCACCGTTCAAAGTCGATTACCGTTGATGCCTTCTGCTACATCTACTGTGCAAAGCCCAATCATTACCACTCAAAATCAAGTAAAAACCACAAAATTACAGCACACTGTTTCAGCACCACAATCTTCTCAAATTAACCATCTTTCTGTAAAAGAACAACAAGCGTCCGGGATTTCGACTCCAATATCTGGAATATCTCAATGTGTAGGGACTATTTGTTATCAAAATCCAACATTTAATGTTCAGAATCCACAATTTACGAAAAATTATGTCACGAATCATGTTGGAAATCTATCGAGTTATCCGATTCAAGGACATTTTACTAGTTCAGTACAACAATCGATGCAATCACAGAGTATAGGTTTACAATATACATCCAGTCAAAATAGGTCTATGCATCAGAGAGCACAGACTCATAACATACCTCAGAATACATTGTTGCATCAAAATCTTGGAGTACTGTCTTCAGCTCAGCCGAGTAATGTTATACCAAATGCTTCACAAAATATTAATTCCCAACAAAGTAGAAATATTGGCGTGCAGCAAAATCGTAGTTTGAATACTCAACAGAACCACAACTTGAATGTGCAACAACAGAATGTTATGAAAACTAGTCTTAGACCAAGCACAATATCTTTACATAATCAAGGTTCATTACCTAATTCAACTATTGCAAATGTTTCTACTTTGTCAACATTAAATACATATCAAAAGAAACTTCATCACGCTGCTCCTGTTATACCAAATGCATCAAATGTACCAAGCAATTCGCTAAATCCGACAACTACGCCCAATTTTCAATATAATTTTAATCAGAATGATTTTAATCAGAATACCTTTGGTCAAGTACCACAAAAGCAATTGTCGTCCGTGTACAATAAGAATTCGGATGTTTTGGAATTTTCGTTACCAAATCATTTAGGTATGTCAAAAAATCAGTCTCAGTCCACAACTAATTATCCGCTTTTCCAAAACTATGAAACCACAAATTTCAATCTGTGGAAAGACACTCAACAGTCACAACATTCTATACCTTGCTGGGGTTCAACTAGCAGAAGCATGCAATTACATAGTGAAGATACGTCTGTCATTGAAAACTATCATAATTGGGAAGACTCCTCTAATCCTGGAAACATAATGTCACAAATTCCATTGAGAACTTCAAATAGTTATCCATCAGATTCTCAACAAACCAAGCATTTTGGTACTGGAAGTAATTTCGAAAGTTCTAGATCTTTAGAGGTACATATATATTATATTTTTTAAAAAATTACACACACACGCAAAATTATGGAAATTGTTTACAACAATTGTTTAAATTGTTACATTACATATTCTTGCTTACAGGTAGACAGCAAATCAAATCAATCAATCAGCACAGGAAACACGTATTCTCTATTTAGCAGTAACAATGCATGGGGGTCTAATGTACAAAGTTGTAATGTGTCAAATCAAGATCAAACAAAAACTCGGCTTAATCAACAATCTTTATGGTTTGGACCTGGACCATCTCCCTTGGAACGGCTTTTGGAACAGCAAAAATCATTACGTGAAGGAGGTACCTGAAGGAAAGCAATATAAGATAATGTCGAAGTATATTGAAAAAAGATATATCCAAATTTTGGATTCAATTAACCAAGGGGATTTAGCAAAACGTATCATAATAAATTCCATCGATCGTTTGACGGAACTGTTAAATTTGTTACAAAGCAACAGCTAGTGAAAAGTTTCGTAGGCGTTTAGGTGTTCGTTGTGTAAAGCGAACAACACATACGTCCAAGGCGTTATGAAACACGCTATATAAAAATGCATAGATGTTAATTACTTACATTAATTGTTGCGCGCATAATAGTAAACGAAGTTATTCTGGTAGTGGATATTGCGCGATGGAGTTTAAAAAACAAAAAATGGGGAAACAAAGAAAAAAGAGGAAAAAAGAAAAAAGCGGTTTTTTTTTCAATGTATTCAGACGTACGTTCTATTTATGTCGCTTTAAAAGAATGATACTCAATGACAAAACGACTCGTCATCAATAAATAATTAGTAATAAGAGTTCCATACATAAACCGCATCATTTAACGCTAACAGCGTATAATCTGTATAAGTTTAAAGATGCGCATTTTACGAAAATGATTAAATCTTTCAATTTATTTTGTAACTCAAAATTATGTACAATTTATCTTTAAAAGTACCGACTTCACAAAATGGAGGAAAAGAAATGGGGAAAAGGAGACACGCATACACAATGTATGAAGAACGTGTAATATATTTGTCTTTTTATCAGCAAGGGAAACAATATATTGGTAAATTTTTAGGTTGAAATTAAATAGAACGAGTAGTATAAAATAGCGTGTATAACATTGTAAAAATGAGAAAGAAATTGAATGTAACGAATATAAAAAGTAATTTTGTTGAAATGACTAAAAGAGAAAAGTTACTTTCGATTATTTTCAAATACATATATTAAACTTTAATGAAAATGATTTGGCGGCAGTTATAATTTACTACCATTTTTACAAATTCCTTCGTTCTATTATTAATGTACATTCAAATGATTTGCACTTCATCAGACAAGACACCTCACTTCTCGTCAGGCAAAGAGGATATGGTTTTTCATAGTGGCATAATACTACCTGTTTCGAGTACAAAATAATTAATAAATATTAGCAAATTTATTCTAACTTAACATTTATAGCAGGTTTAACAATTTAAAGATGTTACCGTCATAAAACGCTGCAAGTGTAAATTTTGATTTTTAAGCATGAGCTCACATTGAAACTGTTCTGGTGAGACATGGTCATCCACAAGCTGTATATTTGCTTGTAGTTCCTCATCATTATAAATCGTTATTTTAAAAAAGAACAACGCCATATTACTTATATTAAAAGCAAAATTATGCTCTTTTGGCAATGTATCTATCTCTATTATACATGACTTTGAAAATCTTTTATTATCTTGATAAACCTAAAACCAAGCATTTTACATCTAAATAAAAGTGCAATAATATTTAAAAAGAATAACAATAATAATAAAAAAGATATATAGTGATTTTAATACCTCATAAAATATATTTTCATGACATTTTCTTAAATGTTTTATAAGTACTGCACAAGGTAATTTATGCCTGCATGACCTTATACAGCAAGGATATGATGAAGCAGTGGCATGTATTGTATATTTGCTTTTATTGTTTTGTCTACAATTGTGATGTGTTTTTCCATTTGTTTGTGTATTAAATTTAATTACTGCATCTGTTTGTGTAGAAATACTTTCAAGTTCTTTCTGAAACATCTTCTTTTCATAGTCAACAATGCGTTGTAAACATTTCTTTTCCACCTGTTTTAATTGATTTTCTACTGATTCCTATTAAACATGCATAACATAGTTGAGAATAATCTTCAAGAGTTTATTTATTCCTACGATTTTTGAAAAATAACTTTATCTATTAGCTTAACAATGACATTATTTTAATGCAGAAAATGATAAGTATGTCTGTATGTATAAATAAAAGATATTGCATAAGTTAATAATAATGTCTTGTAACAAGATTCCTGTTAATGAAAGATAATATTTATTTTCATTATAGAAAAAACACATTGTGTTAAGCTCTACAGATATTTGCATATTTAGATATGCATACATTTTCATTAATTTTCGTACAAAAAAAAGTATTTAGATCATTAGACCTTTATGTGCTCAAGATTATCAATTAGTTGTTCCGCGACTAAGTTTCTGGTTGTAATAAGATCTTCATTGCATATTGGACACTTTGGCACTTTCTTAAAGCAGAAGTGACAGATGTGATGTCCATTCGTACACTGTAAAATCTTTCCCTTGGGTATTTCCAAACATATAGAACATTGAAGTATTTCATACAATATCTTATTCCAGTCCTATAGACGTATCATAATCCATAACAGTTATAACAGTAATCAGTAATATATATGATATTTAATAACTTTAAATAAAATCATAATCAGATTACATAAAGAGAAAAAAACATTTCAATATTTTATATTTCAAGTAAATCTTTATATATTGATGTAAAAGAATATACCTCATTTTTATCCATTATATTACATTAAAAGTAACTTCAAACTAACAAAATATTTAATATTTAACTTAGCAGCAAACTTAGCAGCAAACTTAGCATAAACTTAGCAGTCGTTTTCGTGATTCAATTCTTTATATACCTTGCGGTTGTTTTGTGAATATTCCGGTATTCCCAAGAAACCTACCACCGTGTTAAACTTTATGTCGCTAAAGTACTAGAGTTATATCAGCTATAAAATATTACGATAATCTTGTATGTTCAAAGCAATTTTAAGTTAAATTTTCTTATGAAATATAAAATCGAAAGTCGAAATAACAAATTTTATTTAAGATCACTTAATCCAAATTCTTTAGTGATAATTCTATTCATCATTGCTGATTACCATAACAGCCGATGCGTTAAATTAAAGTACTACCAGAAAAGAAATTTCTTCTTATCAGTATCCTTTTCTTTAAACTTTAATATGTTAAGAAGTGCTATTTAAATAAGCAAAATGTAACAAAAAAATGCCGTAAACAATAATAAGTATTTTTAATTTTATTTTAAAACTATACTTAAACCAAACCTCAATCTAAGAGAAACTCTAGAAAATTTCCTCATTTTCATTTCAATCCAGCTTGAAAGCGAGGTCGAGCAGCGGGATATTTTTGCGTAGAACTCGGAAACTAAGGTCGAGCGCCGATTATATGTATAGATAAAAATTATTTAAAGTGTTGAACTTTATGATATATCTCAATATAATCGATATGGGAGAGGACGCCTTTCATCGACAACTTTACTGGTTTCGATGTAGTAAGCGAATCGCAAAACAAAAATGATGAAATTTTCTGAGTATTTTGTAAGATCGAGATTAGATTTAAGTTTAATTCTAAAGTGAAATTAAAAATATTTATATTTGTTTGCGACACTTTTTTTTATCATACTTTGCTCACTTAAATAGCCCTTTTTAACATATTAAAGTTTGAGAAAAATCAGGTACTGACTAAATTCCTCACTATTAGCATTTAATGTAACGAATGCAAATGTTTCAAAACAAAAATTTGTATCTAATTCTAGTCGTTCCTTAGATGATATGAGACGTCTCAATTTACACTCGGAAGTTCATGGAAAGAGACAAATGCTTTAAAATACCAAAGTATTAAACTCCTGAGTGCGCGGGATAAGGGTCAGAGTTTTTATCGAAATAAGTAAGAGTTGAGTTAAATAGGTTTGATAATTGTCTCTATATATGGTTGGTATTGAAGCCAAAGTGATTCCGAGAATTCTCTCTGCTCCTTCGTTACAATTCCTGATTTAGCAAAATGTGAAAATCAGTAGTTAGTGGATTGTTAGTGGATTTTTGAATCTAGTCAAATTTTTTGTTAAAGGTATCTTTTTTATTGTTACGTCCTTTCACTATTGAAATCTTAAGCAATCTTATTGGGCGTAAATTATTTAAAGTATATTTAGAAAGTCATGCCTCAGTAAAGCGCACTTGACAATCATATTGTTCATTTAATGGGGTCAATATGTAATAAATATATTAAATAATAATAAATAATAATAAAATAATAATATATTAAAATAAGATTACATTCTCTTGCGAAATCCTTGATGAAGTCATCAAGGAATATACGACATATATAAATAAGCTTAAAATTTAGGCTAGAACCAATCACCAATGCGGTATCAATGTATCACGTGACCGTGTTCCCCACATCCCGAAAATTTCCATCATCTACAGTCCCATTGGTTATTGTTCCTGGTTATTTTGTGTCCATTATTGAAACAAGCATTATTTACGAAGGATGAAGCAATAAGAATTATTGTCTGCAAAATGGTATACTTTGGAAGATTTATATTTCTTATGCGGTCGGATAACCTATTGCGCACAAGGTCAAGTTCAAATAAACATTATAATAAATTTTTACAAATAATTTCGAAGTAATGTGAATAATGGTTAATCCCTTGTTCCACGTGTGAATTAGTTTCTTATTGACATTATTATTCAATCTCCATATATTTAGTTTCAGATCACATATTATTTAATACACACAGCATAACTTATTTTTTAACTTTAATGATATAACAACTTTTCTTGTTATACATGATTTGTAAAGAATATTTCTTTAATCATATGTTTCATAAAACAATATTTCATTATTTTAGAAATTGCTTATTAAATTTGTACCAAAATGCCTCAAAATGCACATTGAATCGGTTAAAAGATACAATCTTGCCACCAAAACCAAAGAAGCCAGAACCTCCGTTTCTTTTATATGTGAAACATGTTAAACCCATATTTCTCAAAGAAACACCTGATATGAGATATTCACTGATATTAAAGAGAGCATCCAAGGAATGGGCAGAATTAGATTTTACCGAAAAGGAATGTTTTATAGACCAATATAATACAAAGTTTGAAGTATATAAGAATGAATTAAAAGAATATAATGATTCTCTTACCGACGAACAAAGACAATTATGGAAAAAAAAGAAAAAAGAATATGAAAAAATTAATAGTGATGTAGGTAATAAACGGGTAACTATGTTGCATTAAGTCATATTATTAATTCATTTTTCATTGATAAATTCATTTTTTATTGATTAACATAAAGTCTAAAATCAATTGCAGAAATATGAAATGCTTGGAAAACCAAAGAAACCACCAAATGCATATTTTTGTTATATATCATCAAAGAAAAATAATAAAAATCCAGATATGCCTAGTAAGGTATGGCAAACTAATTTCTAATTAACTAAGGTTGTTTTATCTATCAGTGATTAATAAAATCAATAATTAGGAATGGATAAAATTATTGACCACAAGTTGGAAAGAATTATCAGAAGCAGAGAAGGAATCATATATCACAAAAGCTACTCAACTTCAGACACAATACTATAAGGATTTAGAAAAGTGGGAGATGGAAATGATACAATCTGGTCATATTGATGTTGTGAGATCTAAAATTTTAACAAAATATAAGAATACTAAAAAAGAAAATAAGGAATAAAAATTAAAGTGCTCTATTCTATTTTAACTAATTATTTCTATCCAATAAGTTAACAGCAATTTATTTCAATTATATTCAATAACGTTATTATACATTTTATAAGTTAATGTGGTGATAATAGAAAAGTATGTTGAATCATTTAGAAATTGCATTTAACAAAAGATTTATAAACTTATAAATGAATTTACTACACTGCATAAGCTCCTTTAAGTCATTAAAATAAATTTAAAGCACACAATCTATCTTAGGTCATACCATAAGTTCGTGCCGACTTTTGTGTTTGTTAAGATATATCCTTTGTGAGATTTGCTGGGTGTTTCCTTTTTAGTTTTCTTTCTATGGTTGTGTTGATCGTTTCCGTTGCCAGCCGGTTCGGGTGCGTTGCTATTCTTTCTCTGTACCTTCTTGCGAATCTGCTAATCTCTTCCTTAACCGATGGTATTCCAAGGTCTTTCCGTATGTCCTCGTTTCTAACGTACCATGGGGCGTTTACAATTGATCTAAGAATTTTAGCTTGGATTGTCTCTATTTTGCTTATATGGACTTTTGTGTATACATTTCATGTGTCGATTTATAAACATACGGCGATAAGGGATCAATGCATTTGAGCTTAGCTAATCGAGAACAGGCTAAAGCAGATTTTCGTGGGTATAAGATCGTAATATAGTGAACACAGTGACTTCTAACAGTAAAAAATCATGAGTGAAATGCGTATCCATTTTCGACATCTCATGTTATATGAATTTCGGAAAGGAAGTTCTGTAACAATTGCCACGAAAAACATATGTGCTGTTTACGGAGAAAATGCGCTTTCATCTCGCACCTATAGGAAGTGGTTCCAAGGTTTTAGAGGTGGGAATTTCTGTTTAGAAGACGAGGAACGCTCCGGGCGTTCTCCTCAGACAGACGAAGATAAAATTCGGGATCTTGTTGAAAAATCACGAAGTTTGACAGTTCAAGAGATGTCAAATGTTCTGAAAATACCTAAGACAACGATTCATAGGTGTTTAAAAAAAATAACATATATAACCGCTCGAAAAACGGCACGAACTTATGGGATGACCTAATACTAAAAAATTAAGATATGATGAAAGACTAGATGCGAATGTCTTTTAAATAATATTTGTATTTTTTCTAGTATATATCTTCATATTCTTTTGTGAATAACGTTTGTCATTTGAAGAGCAAAATTTTATCTTTTCACTAAATATATTCACTTTTAATTTATACTATGTGTCCTTTTTACATAACTCCTTGAATCAACTGTTAAGTTTATTTTATTTGTTTCAATTTGAATGGAATTGTGCTATGTGTTTATACATACTGCATAAATAGTTTATTGTAATTAAAATCACGTATTAATAGATTCAATAAAAGGATTAAACATTTATGTCAGTAAATAAACAAATACAACATGAATAAATTTAATTTCATATTATTAAACTTCAACCAATTTGGTCGTTTTTCCTTGATGAAAAGAATTATTGAAAACAAAAATTTAGTTTACTAGAAACAATTAGATTACATTTTCGTTACATTACGTATTTACTTATTAATCAAATTAATTAATTAAAATATGGTCGTATACGACCATGGTATGTACGCGCACCGGCAGTAGGAGTTACATAGTAAGTTAAGAAAGTATGTAACGCTGTTGCAGACTTGTGACATCACGCGTTCTTCAGATATATTTGGTACGTAACCAGAAAAGTTCAGTTTTTCTAACTTTTAATTGTATATCATCCTTTAATTTTTAATAATTTTTTAAAAAATAAAAATACGTCTAAAATTTTTTCTTGTTGAATTCATTTACATATTAGTGAAAAATGAGAAGCAAACGAATTCTACTGATTTTATATTATTATAATTGTGTATTGTAAAGATTTGATTGACATGCTACATATTTGTCGGAGATGAAAGGACACCGGAGCCTTCCCTCTGAAACTTCGGGAAAATCCGTAAAATTGTAATTAAAGTTTACAGTTGTAATTAAACAATTTGCCATCATCCTGCCCAATTGTAATTGTTTGCGATTTGTGATAATAAATTTGGGCTCAAGGCGACCATCAGCCGCCGAACGTAGCCGCGGTCAACGGGACGGGCGCTTCGTTTAACAAAGGTATGGAGCGATAGTATGACCCTCATTAAAAGAAATACCCATAGACGTATCTGACAGTAAAATATTCCAACGGTTCCTCCGGACAATGAATACCAGATGTTGAGGCACTTACAAGGCACAAGTGCAGTTAACCTGAGGACCCGTCATAAAACCTGGGTTTTTGTTAATTAAGGTTTTTCAAACGGACAGGCAGCCTTTGTCCCAAATTGACCAATTGACAGCGACGTCAATTTCCCTTACTTTCGGAACGAGGGCTATACTCGACGAATCCGATGATCTCGTGTCCTTAGACACACCCCATCATAGTTTTCCTCGGTGGCATCATCGGAACGAAAATTCATTCTTTCTTGAGATCTCATCGACGAAGAGAGTAGCGCTTTACGATCTGTAAGTATTACATGTTTGAGTCAGATTGTGTGAGCAAGTATATCTATCATCCCGTGGATTCGTTATCGAACCTAAGACCAACGTCACTAGTATCGCAAGTGCCCAACCACCGCGGTTGATCGTCGAATCGGTAGTATCCATACTCGTATTACCAGGCCGTACCGTCGTTATAACACAGCGATGGCCAATTCCAATGAAGATCTATCAAACGCCCACAACCCTATTCATGACGCTTCTCTGACATATTTATATTTTTTTTTTATAATAATTTGGGCAAAGTCGACGAATCATATGTTTAATTACATTTCATATCTAATTTACATGGTTAAGATAATAGGAATGTCTGTATTATATAAACAGTAAAAGAATCCATAATATATTAATGTGAAACTGAAGATATATAAAGCTAAATCTCCAACTATCATATGACTTATTGTTACTAATTTTTTTAATTGATAAGTTAACTCAGGCTTAACATTGCATAAGATCAAAGCAGCATACAGTAGATTATTCTCTTGCATTTCTCGTGTATTCTTATAGTTGTACAAACGTCCCAGCATTACTAGAAAGTATGGTATTGTGATTGTCTGTAATATTTAATCCAGTATTTATTAGTACAACAAAATTCCAAGAATTTCAGTTTTTGATAAGTATCTATAATTACCTTCCCAAATAAATGATCCAGTTGTAATATGAGTAGAATATTGACAATAACAGCCAATAATATATAATTTATGCGATTTGTTAATAATGGAAGTGACAAACTTTTTGTCTCATATGAAGTACTGTCAATACCTTCAAGATTAATACTTAAATTACCAAGATTATCTATAATATTTTTTTAAAAATATAATTTCAATATTATATTGCATATTACCTGATATATCGCTATTTATATTTGGATATAAAGTTTCATTTTGTATATCTGGAGCAGTGAATGTTTGACTGAACGAACCTAAATGTATACTCTGGACTAGAACGATATAAGAATGAATATAAAAATATATTTTTAATAGTTATCTTTTATAATGAATGAAAATAAGTAAATTATACTTACCTTTTGATTCATTATCGTTGTCTCTACCAGTAATTTTCAATAACCGTTTCTCTGAATTTTCCAAAATTCTCCTTCTTCTGGCGTTTCTTTTGGCATTAATATCTTCCATGTTTCCTGCTGTATATTAATTAATTAAATATCAGCAGCTAAAATGTATCTTCATTTTTAACTTAATATACATGCATGATATTGGCATAATTTAAAGAAGTAATCTTTGAAATCTATAAATACAACGTACGACGTATAATACATTGATCTATCACATAAAATTTGCAAAATTCATTTGCAATATCAATAATAGATAATCAAACGTTAACGATAAACAAAGAATGTTATTGACTTCCATTTACAGAACAAAATTTCGGATTATTAATTAGTTGCATTTATAAAAAAGGCTTAAATATTATGGTTTTTAGCAAACAATGATTTTAGGAATTGGAAATCATTATAACTCTGCCTACAACGTGTAATGATTAATTTCTAAAATTATAAATGTCAATCTCATCGAATCGACAGAATTAGAGCGTAAATAACAATGCCACTAACAGATATAAATTTATAATTCAGTTGTTTAATTTCACTTTATTATTTGTTTATGTTAACAGGTTAAACATAAAACAAACTTTTACCAAACAATTCTTACTCTTACATAATTTTAGTTGGTATTTAAACATATATATATTGTGTAAAATATGTGATTCAAATGTAAATTAAGCTGCGTATCGCATGAGATTCTGAACCGTTACTGCATGCACAATGAAAAGGCAGCATATATTTAAGACGTGTTTACAAATAAGTACGCTTGCATTTCAGTAAAATCTGGCTAGGCATCACGGCTTTTGGCGGGTTAAACATACCTTGTTAGTGTTGAAGTTTTAGCGAAATATAATAATGGGCGATAAAGACGGTGGTAAGATTAATGTTAATTACTTTACATTTTTTTTAGCTTTTCTAATTATTTTTATAGTTAAGTCTATTAGTTGTTTGCCGTTTCAAAGAATGCTTTCAGTATTATGATAAACAAGGATATCTTTTTCAACATTTCTTTTTCACAAATTTCTATGAAAAATAAAGCTTATTGTTTAAAATTGGTTTGATTTATCATTATTATTTCATTTTGTTTTACATTAAGACATAAAGTATTCTTACGTCGTAAATACAGCATGTGTGATGGAATTGTATTTCGATAGGTTATAATGTTACAAAAAGATACGACTTTCATTAGTTAAAATATTGATTTTTTAATTCTGGCACTGTACGTTTTTTCCTAATTATATTAATCGAGCGACGAATCGATTTATATTTTCGTACCATTTTCATATTTTGAATGCTTCATTATATGATTGTATAATGTAAAAAATCATTTAATCATGTATATATGTTAATATTTGTATACATTTTAATTTTTTCTTAAATATTCTGTTTCTTTTATTTCACAAGTTATTTAATTGTAGAAACTTTTGACGATGCTGTGGAAGAAAGAGTTATCAATGAAGAATATAAAATATGGAAAAAAAATACTCCGTTTTTATATGATCTTGTGATGACACATGCTTTAGAATGGCCATCTTTAACTGCTCAATGGTTACCAGATGTAACTAGACCAGAAGGAAAGGATTATTCTGTACATCGTCTTATTTTGGGCACTCATACTTCGGACGAACAGAATCATTTACTTATAGCTAGTGTACAATTACCGAATGAGGATGCTCAATTTGATGCATCTCACTATGATAATGAGAAAGGAGAATTTGGAGGATTTGGTTCTGTTAGCGGAAAGATAGAAATTGAAATAAAAATAAATCACGAAGGAGAGGTAAATAGAGCACGATATATGCCACAAAACCCGTGTGTAATTGCAACCAAAACACCATCTAGCGATGTCCTTGTTTTCGATTATACAAAACATCCAAGTAAACCAGATCCTAATGGTGAATGCCAGCCTGATCTAAGGTGAATACATTTTTGTATATTTATTAGAGGTAACAAAACTCATATAATGATGGTTTTAATATCTTTGATGTCAGATTAAGGGGACACCAAAAAGAAGGATATGGTCTATCATGGAATCCAAACTTGAATGGATATTTGCTCAGTGCATCTGATGATCATACAATTTGTTTATGGGATATTAATGCACCCCCTAAAGAAAATCGTGTGATAGATGCAAAAACAATCTTTACTGGACATACTGCTGTCGTTGAGGATGTGGCTTGGCATCTGTTACATGAATCTTTATTTGGATCTGTCGCGGATGATCAGAAATTGATGATCTGGGACACAAGGTAATTATATGTCATCACACAAAGTCATTGACGATCAAAACAACATAAATATTGTTACAATTAACTTTTTTAATTGCTCGTCTTATTTTTACAATTATTAGATGTAATAATACCAGTAAACCAAGTCATACAGTTGATGCTCACACTGCCGAAGTGAATTGCTTGAGTTTTAATCCATATTCGGAATTTATTCTTGCGACTGGCAGTGCCGATAAAACAGTAGCGCTTTGGGACTTGAGGAATCTTAAATTAAAATTACATTCTTTCGAATCTCACAAAGACGAGATCTTTCAAGTTCAGTGGTCACCGCATAACGAGACGATATTAGCTAGTAGCGGTACAGACAGGCGTCTTCATGTGTGGGATCTTAGTAAAATTGGCGAGGAGCAATCCAGCGAAGATGCTGAAGATGGACCACCCGAGTTACTGGTATATAATATGTTCCTTTCTTTTTTCTTTTTTTTTTTTTTTTTTTTTTTAACTATGTAGGACCTCGAAATTCCTAAGATATTACTAATGCGTTTACATTTTCTATAGTTTATTCATGGTGGTCATACCGCAAAAATTAGTGATTTTTCGTGGAATCCAAATGAGCCTTGGGTCATATGTTCTGTATCGGAAGACAATATAATGCAAGTGTGGCAAATGGCGGAAAATATTTACAATGATGAAGAACCAGACACACCAGCGAGTGAATTAGAAGCTGGTGCTTCATAAAATGTATAAGAAAAGTAAGCAATTAAATTATTTGATACTGGAATTTTCTATCGACATATGCGCATTTGCGTACATACACATGTGTGTGTGCTCATGCGAAACCAATGACCCAATTAGATTTAAGAAGACATTAAAGTGAATTTATACATTTAAACGAAAACGATCATCGAGAAGCAATAATACCTATTTTTATTACCGATCTTACGTCCGCTTGCAAACATATATATTAATTACACACACATTTCTATAATTAACTAAACAAGCGTCGCATGTGAACTTTTAATGTTTCTTAGAAATAATTGATATAATAGTATTTCATTGATTATAATATCACGATACATATTATGTACAAACTTCTAGAAAAATAATTTTTTCTCTACAAATTTCGTGATGTGTTGGAAGTTTTTACGTTTATATGTAAAATTAAGTATGCACTGTACAATAGAATGAGTTTAAAATGGTTTTCGATGAAGTATAGTTTCTCTTTTTTTAATTCAAAGCATCATGTGTTTTAGTTTTGGTAAATGAAGATCGCAGGGTATCATTGCGAGATGATAGGAACACGTTTATGTTATTCGAATCTTATTAAATGTTTAACAACTCAAGTATTATCCTGAACATTTTGATTCCATTGGTTCTGAATTGATTGAAAATTGAGCGTAATTGTGAGCATTTGATGTATTTGACAATACCTTCTGATATAGTTCATTTTCATCTTCAACGTTATTTCGTCGACGTGGGACAAAATTCAATGAAAACTGAATAGTAAAAATATGTAGGAATAATTTGTGATAGAAGGGATTGAATTTACAATTCATATGAGATGACATTTTATTATTTTCATGCTTCTTCCATAAACGCGTAGATATCTTGTGTGTCTTTTGATATTTTAAATAATAAAATACATTACTCTTGTAAGATTTATATTTTTTCTTTTTTCTTTTTTTCCACTTTTTATTGCCCCTTCCATATTATTTTTCCTTGTTTTATCTCTAATTCTTTTCTTGTTTCTTTTCTTTTTCATATTAAATTTGTAATTGAATAACTATACTAGAAATAGAGATTGGAATAACTTTTGGCACTCGGTAGAGAAACGTACGAATATATTAAAGATAAAATCGCGATGAAACAAATTTTGTTCCCACAATTATACAGCCGTGTTTGAAAGCTCGTTATAAATTTCATCGAGTAAAGAATTCTTGCAAACGGTATGTGATCTATGTAGAGACGTTGTATCTTCATCGACGATATCCAACTGTGTGGTTCTGCAATATGAAAAAGATAAAAGTTACATTCTATCATGAAGATTTTTAAAGAATTAGATCGATTAATCGGATCCTTCATGTCATTACCAAAATTTGCCTGTCAAATACACGTCGCTTATAGAACGCGACCTCTGCCTGTTCGTGCATGCAAAACGAATCTTTAGCGAAATATAGAAATAGGTACGAACAAATTATTCTAGCGTTATATTTCATACGATCACATTACCTTTTACTGGCATTTTGTCGTTTAATACCGTCGAGTAAATTTACTACGGGCGGTGTTAATGTTGGACGAAATATCTGTAAGGAAAAGTGATAATGTATGTAATTTGAAACGATACATATGCTACTAATAATATATTTGTACCGTAACAGGAGCACTTCGCATTTCACGAAGATCAATATTTCTGAATAAATCATGTACAAGGAGCTCCTCAATAATCTTCTGACGATTAGATGATTCACCAAATATGAACTGGAGTAACTCGACGACCTGTACACAAACATTTCGATCGATTAGTGACCTTTTATTTTTATGAAATTTGTCGAAAACGTCGAGGAACAAGGGTTAGATAATTTAAAATGCTTGATAAATCATGATGCATAGAAATTGTTAGATCACTTGTGTACGTACACATAAGTCATTGACAATGAGATAAAATATCGACCGTATTTATCATTATTAACGTTATTAACATAGCTGTTAGTATTTTTAACAAACCGATGGAGATAAATGGAGCAATAATGTGTGATATAATTAGTAACAAAGCGTGCGAACAAATGAAATAAAAAAAGAGCGAAAGCAAATAACGAACAGAAAGAAAGAATTTGTACTTGTGGATATATTTCAACGTCCGATAGATGCGTGGAATTTGGTTTAAACGATGGTAATTCGTATCCAGCGCACATCTCAAACAACATATGACCTGAAAGATGATAAATGTGATTGATCGTTGGAAAGTAGAGTGATAAAAGTAGAATTTAGATTCAAAGAATAGCTGAAATTAATCTTACCGAAACATATCATGTCAATCGAAATATTTTGCGAAATACGAGAAGCGATTAGTGGGTGTATTCGGCTGGTGAAACCGAGGAGCGTGTTTTCTAGGCCGGCGAGACGTGCGACACCATTTTGAACGAGCACATTTCCCGAATGTAAATGGATTACCGTTGGAAATCCTCTTTCTTTTAAAAAAGTCAACGCCTCTAGCACTTGACGTCCCATTTGTTGAACCTGAGGTAAAGGAAGTCCTTTACCGCGAGAACCGTACTTCTGATTCCAGTCTTCGTTCCAACCCGTTCTTTCGATCTAGTGAAAAGAATAAAATAACATCTGAACATTTCATTTAATTCAAGCTTCTAAAATTAAACTCTCTATCTTTTATCTTATTCATTATCAGCAAATTAGTATGACTATCTATATACGATCATGATACTTACCCCGTATATCAAATCTTTCAGGCTGCCTTGACTGATTGGTTGAACTACGACCACGTAGTTTTGACTTTCCAATTCAAGGAAATCGATATCGAATATAGGGCATATATACGGATGTTGCAAGGCTAAGAATAAGTCGTTCAAAACGTTCTTTGTCAATGGAGTTATGCTCAATGAGCAGTTTCTATTTAACGGAGCTAATGTAATCAGTCGATCGGTTTTTAAAGAAGTATCTCTTACTATGAACCAATGTTTGTCCATTCTAGAGCCTGGTACAAATGAAAAGAAGATTAAAAATGATAATAGCATGGTCTGCGTGTCAGTCTACGCGTTAACGTTGTTTAGCACTTACATACTTATTAGTTACAAATAAAAACCAGCTGTATGAAAGACTAACTAAGGTACAGAGACAAAGAGAATCGTCAACAATTTACCGAGATTATTCAGTTGTTTGACGAGACTGTAGCGCGGTGTTCTACGGATATAGGCCTGACAAATTGATAAGGCACGGTCCCTCGATCTTTTTTCCATTTCCATGTACTCGCCAACATTTTCGCAAACAGATGGTCCATGATCCAACGCCGTGTAATTATGCCTTCCATTCCTATTTTCAAGCATACAGAAAATTAATTTAATTTCCATCCGGTGCTTGCGATTTTAACGGAGACGAAGAGAAAATCGCCCCACATCGAATAAATGATAAATAATTTCTATTCAAATTCCATCAGCATATATCTACGGTAGTATTCGTAAAAATATTCGTATATTTATCATAGAAAACTTTTTCGTGTGTTTGTGTTATATAAAACACTTTGAAATTTTATTCGAACTATAATGAGACACGATTGCTATGTTTACATTGGCAAAATTTGAACCTAATTTGAATAATTGACTGTCCAAATACTTTAGGACGATTGTTCTCGTTGAAATTTTAACGCTGTATAATTATTTCAAGTTATCAAAATCGAACGAATCAGAATCAGGTGTGTATGCGTGCACGTTTTTCGATTTAAAAAAAAAGGAAAACTAAGAAAGAAACAGAATGCATTACCAATCAGTGGTATCATCTTCCAATATAGCCGAAAAATTATAATTTCGCTTATGAATAACTTCTTGTTCCAATGAACGATTCCTTGAGCGATACCAATAACAGATTAGATGTACACACCAACCACTACAAACTGGATCGGTCGCGTTATTAGCGAGCAGCCATCTCTCTCTACGAATACAAGGGTTTCATCTAATAAGATGACTATTGTAGTAATATCGATGTTTCACGAACGAACTCGTTTCTTTCATTCTCTATATCTCCAATTCATCTTACGAATTTTGCAAAAGTTAAGACAGATGAGAAAGAGAAAGACTCGCGCATTACCTGCGTTGTTGTACAACTGGTATTCGTTTACTTCGAGATCGTACATTTTGTGTACAATCGTGATGACGATCAATTATATCACAATCACTCGTTTCTGTTGTCATCGGAGGAAAATTTAATAAAAAATCATAATTTCAATATAATTACTTTCAAGCAAAACCATATTTTAATATGGTTATATATATTTAGCGTTTATACGTACTATGTACGTATCATTTCGATCGAAAATGATCCAGAAACTCAGTTAACTATAACCTAGAAGAAAGATTGGTGATCGATTCGCTTTGTAAATGAATAGCAACTCAATTTTATTTGTGCTACTGGTTGTTTTAATGGTGTGTATCGTGAAATCGAGGGTCAAGTATACTCGAGGACGATCGATAGGTAACTGCTTGACAAACAATATTTCAGGAGTATTAACGTTTCGCGAATGACATGTAGATTAATCGAACAATACAATGAAGCTCGAACAATAATTACAGTCGAAACAGGAAAAGATCTACATATGTATTTACGTCAGACGTTTATCGTATCAATACTAACAAATTTCGATTTTAATGACGATGGATGTTCAAGTAGTGATATGCCTCACGTAGTGTTTTGCTGTCGTTAGCTGGAATTAGAATAACTCGACTAGTATCGATCGTGCGAAACATTCCTCTCTGTCATGCTGGTATATACATATACATACATTAAATGGCAATGCTACTGATAATTGTACGGACGTGGCACGTTAATATTAATAATAACATTAACAATGGTTATGAACGAGATCATGAAACAAACTTGAGAATAAGAACAAGAGATGAAAAGATAGAAACAGGGGAAGAAGGGAAGGAAACAAGAAAAGAGAACGAATAGAAAGAAAACAGAAGAAAAAGAAGGCAAGAAGTAGAACGTACCTGACATCGGAATCCTTGCAACCTCGAGCAGCGGATACGCGACTAAATAGTATTTTAGCTAGATTGTCGATTTTGTTGGTCAATTGGTAACTCTTTTCTTCGTCGCTATCTTCATCTTCGATGCTCGCGCTTCTTCCACGACGAAGAGTGCCTCGAGCGGAAACTATAGCCTCGGAATCAAATTCGATGGCGCTCTGAGTCCTTCGATTAACGGCACGACGCTTTCGACGCGTCCTCGGACGTTCCTGCCAGAATCTATCGTGTCCGGTCACGTCCGACTCTTTGTGATCTTCGTCCTTTTTGTTCAAATTTTGATATAGATTGAACATTTTGCCCAGTTTTTCGTCTCATACAACGTTCTTCAAGTGTTCAAGTACACGCGTACTTCTACGTTCACTATTCTAACGCTAAATAACAATTTTTTTTACAATTTCTTTCTCCTCGCGGTTATCGATAATGGATGTTAGACATACACCATTTTGATGTTCACACTCTTTCCATTTATTAAAAGTTATTATAAATATTTCTACTGCGAACACAACGTGGTGTACGAAGCATAATACCGATCATCCACGATAAGCATTATATATCGCCTTGAGGTCATACAACTTGGGAAGTTGTCTTTCTTTTTTGGTTCGTTTTTCGATTCTAACACATATAATCGTTGGGCGTAAGATCGAAACGAATAAATTGTTCGATTTACTGTTTGATCGGTTATCGCGCGGGAAAAAATTCAAACGTCATGACCAAAAGGAGTACCGTTCTGGTACGATACTCGGTTGTTTTCGGCCATTTAGGGCTATCAAACGGTCATTGTCACATTTTTTCCACATTGTATTAATCACTTACGCGAAAAGTATTTTGTCAAACGACGTCCCGTATCGTTATTTCGCGATTATCATATGGTCGTTTTGCGATTTCATTGATTTCATTTTTATTCGCTTGTATTCAGTCACGATTTATTCACTTGGTTATTTACCATTTCGTTATTGTAATTTAGTTCGTTGCTTCTCTATCACGTTGAAGAATGAATTTTAATCGTGTACTAATTTGTAATATCGCGTTGTATGTATGTCGACTCACATACACAAGTGCGCGCGAGCGCATGCACATATATATTCGAAGTGTCCAATGATCCCGCAGTGTAATTGATTTGAATAAAAAATTAAGAATAATATAGGATAAAATAGGAAGTAGACTAGATAGACGGTAATACGCGCGGTATTGCGGTGATGCAAACTGTAGAGCACCGCACTACCACCTAGCGAGGAGGACGGCCGAATACTGAATATTCGGTAAAGCCTCGTGCTAGTTTAGATCCCCCAGCCTGACACAGATTCGCTGGCCCAGCTGATTTTTACCTCGATTACTGGTAACTGCGCGTTTCCATCCCTGTTTTCTGGTGGAAATGCTCTGTGTTCGAAAGCATGCCGTTTTAACGACGATCCTTGTTTTTAATATTTATTGTTTACGATGGGATATTTTTCACCTTTACTGTTTATTATGAAACTTTATACCATTTTATAATATTTGGAAGGTTTTAACCGATGGCAGCGCTATATTTGCATCCTTGAAATATATCTCTCGAGATATGTCGAAACAAAGTACCGTCAAAGATTTTGTTCAATCATTAAATTATAGTCGTTGAATAAAACAAACGAGAACTCGAATACTCTACCGTTATGCTTTTCCTTTTTGCATTTTTCGTATCACTGAAACGCATTGTGACGTAGATTATGGTGTATTTTCAGTGAATCTTGCGAGATGCAGGAATTTTTTGTTTGTAAAAGACACGTTAAAAATGTATAAGAAAAATTCATTTCGTTTATTATTTATTCTTTTTATAGTTTTTTCGCTTGTAAGTGTTCTTCGTTGTACGACGTAGTAACGGAATTAAAAACGGAAATATGAATCCGATTAGATTTAGTTAAAACTAGGGCAACTCTGAGTATTTTAGATTTCTTCCGATTATCTTACTAAACTCGGAGACTGCACATATACACATGCGCGTGTTTTAATCTCGCATCGCAGTTTTACGGCTGCACTCAGGGACGTTTGTAAACATTTTAAGCGTCGATTATTCCTTTAGTTGTTCGACGAATTGGATCGTAATGCTTGTCTTAAGCTTAAAATTATTTCGAAATTTATGCTATGAAAAATTTTTGTTACAATTTGCTATTTTTGCAAAATGATATTTTTGTTACAAGCAAAATTCATTTGTAGGTAATCTCTATATTTGAAAAAAGTACATTTTATAAATAGATTATTGTTTAAAATATGGCAATCTGTTCCTCTTTATCACATTTGCAATGATACGTCCGTGAAATTTATCTATCTAATTTTTCTTGAGCAGTTAAAGCTTGAAATTGCAATTGCCAGCTTTTTATTGGACGTCCATTGTATACCTGTTATAGACACATAACTTTTATCATTGAAAAGACTATATATGTTTAAATTGAATTTAAAACATGTTCTCACCTCAGACATGAATTCCAAAGCAGCACGTTGAGAAAATTCATGCTCTGCACGAGGACCCCATTTAAACTCTATCTTAGTTAAATTTATTGTTTCCATAGTTATTTTGTCAAGGTATTTTTGAGCAACAAAAACCTGTCAGCAAATTAATTTCACCTCAATTCCTATTTCACACTAGATTTGTAATTTTTCTAACTTGCCTCTATTTTTCAGACTGTATATTTTACCTCGTTTATCAAGTACTTGACATTACCAAAGTAAACATGTTGATTGTTATCTGCATAAGGAATATCTAAATTCGCAAGAAAATTCGACAAAGACTCTGAAATAATTTGAAGAACATAAATAGAAATTAGGATCATTCTCAAACAACATTATATATTTCACATGGCATTACTACCTTCGCTACAGGAGTTTTGAAGCATGAAGATATGAGTAAGCACTATGAATAACAATACTTGTTGGCTACCTTCGGTTCCAAGAGGACAAATATGTGGTAATTCATTCTTTATTTTATTTACCAGCATATATTTGTTACCTTCGAGTTCTACCAGTTCATAACCAAACACCTATAAACACATGGATATATTTAAAACTTTGATTACAACAGGAAGTCATAGTTTTACTTGTACCTTTGATAACAAACTTTTTGCTTTGTTCATTACTGAAGGAAAACGTCTTCCTCGATTTCCAAAAACATTTTTTATTATACGAGTTTTATTGACAATCTGTTTTCCTCCGTCCAATATAAGAAGATATCGTATTACGCTATTAACAAGTTGATCGTCATCTTCGGAAATTACGCGACTAGGAGAGGTATTTGAAAGAGGTATGTTTGCACTTGTACTTGCAGTAGGCTGAGAAAGGAAAATACCAGCAGTATCATCCGTACGTTGTTTTTTGAGGACCGGTTGCGATAAAATCTGTTGTGACCTAACCCTTCTGCTATTTTGCGAACCTAACAGATCATGTTATCATTTGAACGCGTATACAATCGCTAACAATAATAATGTGTATCGCTTACTCATTTTATAGAATACGATGGACAAAATATCTCATAGAAGTATTCTGTCGTAGAGAAAATTTGCAATATTTCTTGACACAGTTCGCTTTGGCATTCGAGTGATGCACTTGAAAGATGTATCACAGACATGCAGTAATATCAACATCGTTTACAATTTACAATGCCAATCGTTGACACGAAGACGTTGAAGAGGGAGCTAGTTTCGAGAAATTTCATATAATCGACATACGTATCAGTCGATAAACCAGTCGCAGTTTTCTTCCGTCACCACCAGATATCGCTAGTATATAATTTAAAATTGTATTTTGGGAAAATATAGCGTCGTTTTCACACACTCAATGTTGTGCGTTACGTTCGTGTACGGATACACACTTTACATCGCTAATTGTATATTACAACATAATAACGGTACTTTCTATTTTGAATTTAAAAAATACGCTCGATCGTTCGTTTGCACTTGTTCGATAAATATTGCGTTGGTTGAAGAACACACGTGACTCGATCGATCGAATCGTTTGATCTTCGATCGAATATGAATGAACAGCTTCGCTAAAGAATAACGATATTGATAACGATTATGTGAATCGATGTTTATGGTGATTTGGTAAGTAAATGTATAGATGGAAAGCATGGAAGGATCGATGGGAATAAAGGATATGCCGTCGTGTGTCAAGTGGTGTTCGTGTGGAAAAAAGAGTGTTCGGTGGTTGTGTTCATCATGTTTTTGCCGAAGACGCGAAACAACTGGTTGACTGGTCGCGTCTTAAACACCCTGCATAGTCGCATCGTCTGCGCACAGATCAGAGCGAAAGAGTGGTATGTATATGTATGCGTATATAGTAGAAACTGGCTTGGCTGCGAGAGCTTGGCGCCACATTGTCGCATCCTATATACAAAATCACTCTCGCACCGACTATACGAGAAGTATATACATATACATATACGTGAACAGACACGCATGCACTGGATGCTCGCGGCCAATAGACAGAGCCAGATAGCAAACAAGTTGTGACCCGCTCTCGCTTCTAATCGGTTCTAACTTCTAACCTGTTTCTGTAATCGATTATTACTTTTCGATCGACAGTTTGAACTTTACACTTGTCTTCTTCGTCTATAGTTTTTCCTATTCCTCCCGTTTGATTTTTTGCCTGTTCCTTCTGTTACACTATTTTTCCGAGTAATACATTCGGGGTACTAGTTTAGTAAAGGAGAATGTGGGAGGAACGAGATTAGATGATTGCCACCGATTGGAAGGTTTAAATGCGTAACACGACGATATATCGTCAAGCGGAAAGACGAATTACTTGGAATCGTGATGAACATTCGCATCTAACGGGGTGGTAGTCATACATTTTAGCGATCTCGTGCAATTTCTGGGACTGCTGACGTAGTTGATGTTGCGTTAATTAAACAGAGCAGATATCGATATCCTGTCACGCGCTATTTACGCCATTTGTTTGTTGCGCGTTTATGCTTACGTTCGTTTCAATGTATGCGTGTATATACAAACGTAGCCGTACCGATGGTCGCTAAATTCGCAAACACGTTAGTAAATACAGGTGATTTCTATGAACGCAGAAACTTGGACAAGATTACGAAGAGTGCTGTCGCGATGTTGCGAATTGCAAAACTAGTAATATACGCGTGTGTGTATGTATGTGTAGTTGGAACAGATGTTTCGGATAATACTCGATGATCGAAGCTATCAGAATTCTCATTGACAACCATCTTAAGAAAAAATCTGGCAACGTAATTAAGAAACGCGAAGAAAAATAGGAAGTAAGAATAAGGTGATTAGCGAATATGCGCGCGCGTGCGCGCGTCATCTCCGAAGAAGTCGACTGAATCGTTGAGAGAAGCGGAACGGTGGTCCGTGGTAGTAGTGTACACGCGTACACATTCGCGTAGGTCGTCCGACGACGCGACGGTGGTCAGCTGGCGCCAACGCTCTGGCAACCTCCCACCAGACAGTATTTCGCCTCGTTAATCTTGCTTTACGTATATGCTCGCCGCTCTCTTTCTTCCCTTTTCTTCCTCTTTCTCTACCTAAATTCCGCGACTCCTTTCGTTTTTCGATCTTATGCCCATGAGCTATGACGTGTCTCGCTACCACGATTGACCGGACCATTCACGGATTCATGATTCATGATTCACCACTAACAACTAAATACGTGTTTACACCGTAATTATTCAAATCGGGATATTAAACGAATCGGTAAAATCGACGTTTTGATATCAACGTATGATTCGCCGTTATTCGACAGCAAAGATAGATAATAGGAATATAAGAGCAATAGAAAGAAGCAATTCTGTCCTTTCACCGATTTCATTGTTCGCGTATTCCTTTTTTTTTTTTTTTTTTTTTTTTACACATCGCACGTGTAACGAGAACAGCGCGAGTGATTATTATTCGCCTCGTGTAACCTCCAAAAATTAAGCGAAACTCGTGAAATGATAAAATGCAGCTGCCTCTGTTTCTTAGCAGGTGCGCGTATACGATTCCTTCGTGTATCGGAAGTATATGTTGCATACACGATGAACGATGTCGGACGTTGGCACAGCGTGCATGTACTTACATCATGGTCCGTTTTTTTAGCCTTGGACTTATAAACGCGCGCGATAAGTGCTAACGTTTCTCGCGTTTCGTTCGGATTTTCGCTTTGGTATCCAATATCGAATCGTCGTCCGTCCATTAGATTGCAACTATGTGCGGGATTTCGTGATCTAATACGCGTGCACTTTTGTCAATGAGTGGCATCGATAACGTACACGATTTCTTAGAAGCAGACATTGCGATCGATCGATGGATTTGTTTGCGGAAACGCGTATCATTCAGAGAAAATCACAGTAGACCAAATCACGACGCGTTTTTACCGCAATATCTAAACTGTGGATTTCTATATATAACATTTTCTATGGAAAATTTGGAGATGCAAAACTGTACATAATATGCAAAAATATATGAAATATTCAAAGCATACTGCCTTTATGATGTTTTATAGACAAAACAGTTTTTTATCCGAATTCTGGTTTTTTAATTATATTCGTAAAAATATGAATTTGCATTAATACATACAGTCTAGCCATCCATTAACCATTAGGGATACGAAGGACGAGGAGTGTCTTGTCTTTTTTATCAATAAATTGGCAAAAATTTGTTTACGTTTGTTTCTCCTTTTATTTATTCGAATCTCGATAGAAGTAAATACGAACGTGTGCACAGGCTCGTGGTAGTCTTACAACGTAAAATTGTACGATTTCACGCGCTCCATCGAAACGCACACGCATTGTTCGCATCGTAAATGCGCGTTTTGTCGAAACAACGTGAAAAGCTATTTTTATGCTGCGCAACGTTTTATTACACGCCTCGCTTCCACGTTTCACGCCCGTCTCTCGATTCGGGATCGCGTATTCTTGCTTTCCGCAATCGGTTCTACTATACATATTATTCACTACTTATCCGTTACTACCATCATTGTTATCGTTTATCGGCTAACCATCGATGATTCACGACTCGAACGAACAAACGAAGAAGTTTGCATCCGAAATCAAAACGATTTCATCGAATTGCTGATTCGACCGACGAGAAAGGAATTTCTTCGCCGAAGGGTACTTAGTCATCTACTATCGTCATTTGAATTTTTAACGATCGGTGGGTTCGCTGATGGTCAACGTTCGTTATACGTATACATATACAATAATATACATACATATTGTCTTGCGTATGTTTTCGAACTTCAAAGCGTACGTGCAGCTCAGTCTTCTTTTCTCTTTCTAAGCTTGCCCTCTGTCTGAATAGTTTTAGATACAAGATCCACGCAAGCTCCCAACGAGGCGCCGTTGGTCGTCTCGCCTTCCGCAGTATCGACGATTTTCCCCAGCGTCATGATGTAACTACACGCGATCCTTAACACGGATAGCTTCGACAGCTTTTGATTGTGCGAATACGCAGGAATAGCACGCCTAAGCGTATCGAATGCAGCGCTTATAGTATGCACCCTTGTCCGTTCTCTGGCGTTTGCTTCTATTCTCCTTTCGCGTGTCATGTTTTTATAGTTTCTCTGTTGTCCCGCCGTTGGATGTTGCCTCGTCTGACTACTCTGCACGTTCGTCATCGTAGTCGTCGGTGTGCTTACCACCGCTGTTATCATTGCGGCCGTTGTCCCTGTCGTCGAGCAAGAATTACCGTTGCTCGAGCAGGATCGATGAATTTGCTGATGGTGAGACGACTGAGATGAAGACGACGACGACGAGGACGATGCCGATGATAACGACGAAGAGGAGGAGGTAGAAGACGAAGACGACGTTGAGGACAACGACGAAGATGACGACGACGACGACGACGACGACGACGACGATAACAGAGACGAAGACAATGACGAGGTAGTCAAAACGTTCGTACGTTCTACGGGATACGAGCAGGTTTTCTCGTAGTTACCGTTTACCGCTGGATGCGACGGTACTCTGGCGGTTACATCGCCTCTCAGCACGAGTGACAGAGGTTCCTCTTGTAGTCTGGGATGCGCGATCGAAGACAGTGTCATAGGCGATGACGCTATGGCTGTATCGGACGTAGAAATTGCACACGGGGTGGTAGCGTTGTCAAATTTTTGACGAGATAGTTCTCGCTTCTCAGCTCGAGGTGTACGCGTTTGCGTCGACTGTCGTACTCCGCTGGGTGAACCGTCCCGACTTTGCGACTCTTTGGTGTCTTCGCACGTATCACCGTCGTCGGAATCGTGGCTACGATCCGAATTACCTTGTCGAACGTTGTCGTTACCGCTGCTGCGATCACGGTCGTTGGTTTGACAATAACGTTGGTGGTGTCGGTGACGATGATGATGGTGATGGTGGTGATGATGATGATGATGGTTGATTCGATTTGAAACGTGAATCGTTGGCGATGGCACGTTCGTTAGCAAGGAAAAAACGCAGGTTGTTGGTTGGTTAGCCGTAGATCTCTCTGCGGTTGTAATCGGTAAAGAAAGTTTCGCATCGATGGTCTTGCTGCTGGTATAGCTCCATGGTCGAAACGGGCTCGGTGATCGAAGCGTTCTGGTCGACTCCTCGTCCGGTACGATCTCTTCCTCGATCCGTTGGAACCTTCGTTTTTTCAACGGGGCTGGGTTTGGCTCGTGAATTTTCCGTGGTTCCGCCAACTTTCTTTTATTTTTCAACGATATCGGCGTTACTTGCACTTCTAGGCTATCCTCCGAGGCGCTTGGCGAGCGTAGGTCGGATATGTCGTCCTCGTCTCCGCCGCTACAGAAGCCGGCATCTTTGTCGGAGCTGGACATCACGCCGACTGAAATGAAAAACAGATAGCAACATTTTGTAAGAGTTACACAAGAGTTCGCGGTTGAATTACGCCGACCGACTACGGCTTCTAATTTTCCGTCTTAAACTGCTGGCAAGAGAAAATGACAAAAGCTCGCGAATAAATATTCTTTGACCTCCGTCTTTTTCTGCCAATCGATCTGAACGACGATTCGGAGTACGAACATTGTTGATTTTCCTATTTAGTGTTATCTCGTGCAAGACATATTTTGTTTCTTCTCGTCTCGTTTTCCGCCTAGTCTAGTTTTGCCAATGTCTGAAATAAGACGATTCTACGCATTTCCATGTTCGGTATGTCGTTCAGTCAGTCGGTATGTACAAGTCGGTATACATTGGCAGCTCTTTTAACGTTAGACGTAGTACGCGCAAGTTCTTGTTCTCTCTTTTCGTTTCGTTTCGTTCTCTGTGTCCGCTTCACGTGCATTTACTTAAGTATTAGGTTGTCCGAGAAGTTTCTTTCGTTTTATAGGGAAATGATAGATACGCGACATTTTTTTCTTTTATGTTATTTTATCGAATTACATATGATCCATTTTGTAGCAATAATGTTTATTTATTATTTTCTTATAAAACGAAAGAAACTTTTTCGACAACCTATTTGCATTATATATTTCACCTTTTCGATAAAAAACCGTTTAATCGTCGACCTACGCATCGATAGCTACGTTGTATGTTATACCAGTCGCGTTACGTCGCGTTGCTCTTCTGGTTCGGCATTGTCTTTGTTAATTTACGCATCGTAAGAATAAAATGACGCGGAAGAGAAAATGCTACGAAAGATTGCCTCCGCTCACCGGATATTCGCGGTTTCCTATTCGCGCACGATTTTCCACTTTCCATCGATATATGTTTACGTCGTATCTTAATAGTTAAATAATACTTCACAACCGAGATATAACAAATGATAGAATGGCAAAGCGATTGGGTCCAACTTCCGAAACGCTTAATATCGGATAGCATAAACTATCGCGCGTGAACGTATTACCAAATTACCGAATATTTTAACGAGCGTTGGAAACACGAACGATTATCCTGGATGATTCCATCAAGGATAACACTCTGCGTGTTGGATGATAACAGCTTGCGCACACCTGGTGGCGGTTCGACCGTGTCTTTAAAGGACTTATCGTTACGATAAGATTACCGCTCTCTCCTTCTCTCTCTCTTTCTCTCGCTCTTTCTGTCGTTCACATCAGGCATCTGTCTGGTTTCAATGAACCAACGCTACATAGTCGTAGGAAGTTCGTGTCGCGATTTTTCGTCTCTTCATTGGTTCTGCATGCTCTATGCCGACGATTTTCAACGAAATGTGTCGTAAGAACTTTTAAAACGCGCGATACCTATTATTTTGTCAGTTTGTCTCTGCTCGCATCCTTTCCCGTAGATTGTCAAATAAAAACGACAATGTCCTTTTTTAAACCAAATCTATATGATACATATTCTGGTGTGTCGCATATTTAGTAATTAGTTTATTCGTACCACGAAAATAGTTCGGAATCGCTGCTTACCGCGTGTCAATGTCGTATGAAACAGTTGATACGAAAAACCAGGACCCACGCTCTTCTATAAGAATCGAATACCTCGGAAAACAATTGAATCTCTCATAATTTCGTTAAGATCACGTAGCATGGATAGATGCGGCAGGAAAGAAGCACAGGGTCGACGTCGTACAGACTTTGCTTCTACGAGCGAAACGTCGAAAACACGAGAGGAAAAATGATAAGTTACTGCCCGAACTTGGGACGATGCTGGAAGAGGTGTTCGACGCACGACGTACGATTACCCCTAAATTACGTTCGCGAATATCACGTACTACGCCATGCATCTTTGTCGTCTTGTTCGGCAATTGTTCAAACAGACCGAAATAACATCTGGACATCTGTGTAAACTCGCGCGAAGGCGTACGGTTAACCGCAGACTGGATATCTCCGATCATATTTTCGTCAGGGACGTACGAACGGATAGCCACGTGATGGCGTGATACTTTCGCGGTTTCTTCCCTCTACCGACACTCCCTTGCCAGACGCTCTTTTTCTCCTTTTCGCGTATTCGCGCGTCCTTCGATCCTCCTTCGCCTTTTCTCTTTCTTCTCCTTTTATAACGTTCGCGCATCTTCGCTTTGCATTCTCCGTCTGAATTTCGCCGGCCGATTCGTACGAAAATCAATATGCGTCGGGGAACATCGACGACAAGTAAGAAACGATCGAGCCTGGACGACGCGCCGTTATAAACATGTAAAACGCGTGTAATCCTAATGGGAAATCGAAGTTAAGATTAAAGGTAGAAATCGGGTTGAGAGCGCGACGATGATTCTAAATTTCATTGCGTCGCTGTTCGAAATTTATGGTTGAACGTAAGTAAGTAGTACGTAGAGCTCTGTCGTTTCATCTCGTGGATGCGCTGGTCGTTTTCTTTCTTCGCGATGCGACTCAACGTCCTAGAAATAGTGAAGCGTAACGTTCGTGGACGCGGCTCTTTGGAAATAAGGCGGAGAAGAAACCGTCGCCAACTTTTGCAGAGATTATAAATAAGCGCCGTGGTCGCATCGAGAGAAGAAGCGCTAACGAACATTCAAACGCGTATCAGCCACGTGTATATCTAGAGTGTCAATTATTTCGACGACGAGTAATTTGAAACGCAAATCAAATCGGAAGACACAGGATACTCCGACGATAAATGCCACGTTGAATGATTCGCGCAATATAGACCTAATGGACCGTAAATGCGTATGCGTTTGTAGAAAATTTGAAATTACAGAAATACGCGAATTGCACATAATGTGGAAAAATATAGAAAATATGCGAAGCGTAACGACAGTTGCTATGATACTCGAAGGATGAAGTAAACATCTACTTAGATTCACTTTGTTTAAGTAGGTTCATAGAAGTATGAATTTGCATAAAAATCTGCACTCTACTTAAATGGGATATTGTTCGTAAGAAGATGCTGCTTCTGACACATGCACAGAGAGAGAGAGAGAGAGAGAGAGGGAGAGAGAGAAAGAGGCGAAGACTGCGGTCGCCAGATGGTTTTGCGAGAGCAACGTTTAAATCGATTGCGTTGGCGCCGCGTCAACGTTGCGACTTGACTTCACCACTTTTCTTCCACGGCTCCTCCTCCTCCTCCTCCTCCTCCTCCTCTTTCTCCTTTCTTCTTTCAGTCGATCGTTTGATTCAGCTCCGTTCTCAATAGGATTCGCACTTTACTTGCATCGTGTTTTTGCAAAATAAGCATGAGATTACCTTCTAGTTGCATTATCCAAATGTTTACTTCACACCCAGTCTCTATCCTCGAAGGTAATCGTGACAACAAACATTCCAAGGTATCGATAGTACGTTTGCGATATCAAATAGTCGCCCGAATCTCTATCGGAGGAATATACCGTACCTACAGGGACCGGAAGAAGTATTCGCGCGTATGCTAACTTTCCAACGAAGCGTTATTCTTATCGGATTTCACGTTTCATCTTCATATTATCAAATTCGTATAGTTTCGTGGAAACGCTACCGATTGATATAAAAATTAATATACAAACGTCAATATACAAAGTAAACACAGTGGTGTGCAAATACTTTTTCCAGC
The DNA here is from genome assembly GCF_011952255.1 of Bombus vosnesenskii. Classification (NCBI taxonomy): domain Eukaryota; kingdom Metazoa; phylum Arthropoda; class Insecta; order Hymenoptera; family Apidae; genus Bombus; species Bombus vosnesenskii. The sequence continues at coordinate 799,462 of NW_022882962.1, forward strand.
CACTGTATGTATGCGCACTGCCATACTTTGGTCGCCGAACACTTGCTCTTATCTCGAGCAAAATGATAGGTAGAACGTAGACGAGACTTTTCTGATTAATTTCGTTATTTATCCGTAAGCTATTCGGTCGAATTAAAATGTAGCGGCACATGAGCTAGAGCACGATTCCAATCATGTTGTTGGTTTGCCTCGAAGTATCAAAATCATTAGGATATACGTAACGTAATAATAAAGAAACTCCGGCGAAACAATGTCGCTGCTACGCGCAACCGTCAAACCGGTATAAATAAACGAACGCGATCGTAAGAGGACCAGTTTTCAGTCTCAGTATCGAGCAATTTTATCAGCGATCAATACAGAGTTTTTAGCGAATCAGTTATTACCGAGCGTCTTAGCGAACATTCTTTTAACTACCAGTATCGAGCAATCTACGGTTGACTCTGTATTTATAATTATTTTAAACATATTTAACGGTTCAACGTCGAGTAATCTCGTCATTGAAACCACCACGCGACCGATCATCCTCCGCAAAAATATGCACGATCCTATGCCATGAAGTAAGTTCCATGTATCTAGCGTTTGCGTGAAATGACCAGATTATGTAATGTCAAAAATATTTACATTCTAAATTCCACCGATCGTTTTGCCTAAAATAAACGAGCGTCCGATAACTTATAGACAGCAACGTATACGACGATACGATCGACGACAGACGACATCCTTCGAAGTCGTGATGCGTTATCGAGCTCCGAGAAGCATCCTGCGCTATCGAGTATCTGATTTTTTTTTTTCTCTAAGAGGTAGCCTGCAAACTATTATCGTCGTCGATCAGAATCCTTTTGCACCCTGGCGTTTCGTAATGTTTTTCGACCGCGTGAGTTTTTATATACATACGGTATCCAGAGGATCGGGAAGAAAGATTAAATGGAAGAAAAGTGGGAGAAACGGAACGGAGAGAGACTTTTCAGAGAATTGGTAGTGGCAAATAGTAAGCGGTAAGCAACAAGGTGGCTGGAAAGATCGGTGGTCGCGGGAACGAGGGTAGAGTAAGCGGGGAACGGGTCCGAGGACGGAAGAGGTCCGGTTCAGGTAGCAGGTGCGACTTTGCGCACAGGTGGGTGGAAAGTTAGACGTTTACCGTAGCATTGGTTCTCTTCTTTTCTACTTGTGCGTACCTGTAACTACGGACAATAGGGTATCGATTACACTCGACAATTTACGACTGTGGAGTTTGGTTTAGCCCGGCAATCGCGTTCTTGGGACGGTCTTAATTCAAGAAATCCTGTCGTTGACCGATCTTCTACGATATCGAAGGGACGAATTTTTTTTTACGAGAGAAACAACGAACAATAATTTACACGGGCACGTCTATAAAAGATCTTCGTTTCGGTCGCTAATCTCGTAAACGCGTTTACTTCGTTACGATTTAGGCTCGATGGAACCTAAGTCGAGTGGAGACGATCGCCCCGAAAACCGATCGTTCGGTTATTCTTTTCCTTTGCTTCTTTCCTTTTTCCGTATAGTCGGTGTTAGCCCGGGGCAAACGTTACTCGATCGGTTATAAAACACCTTCTTTTGTGTTACTGAGTGAGCGCCCATTATGGTCACGCATATAGGCGGCAATATTCACCATGAGTAATTATTGTTCGTTAACCTGAGCGGAGGAAAGACTTTTTAAAGGGCAAAACGTTAATGAACGCTTCGGCGACGATACGAGAGAATGAGAAACGAAAGTGGAAGAAAAAGGAATAGAATGGAAAATAGAGAGGGAAGGAGGATGAAAGAAGTAAATAAAAAAAGTACAGGGGGAAGAAGTAAAGTTCGTGGAACAGAAGTGTACAGGGAGATTAGACGGTAAGAAGTTTCAAGTTTGGTCAAGAGGTCGTTTGTTTCGTGCAAGTCGATTCGCCTGCTAGTCGTGTGAGCCAACCCACGCTGGCGCCGCCGCGCCCTATCTCTCTTTCGCATTCTCCTTTTCTATCGACTGTCACTTCTCCCTTCCGCTGTCTTACCGTTTTCCACGGATCGTGTTCTGTCTCAGCTCCCCTTGTAGCGAGGCTATACAATCTTTCTTCTCCGCGAAGTCGGTTTCACAGCCGCATGACTCGGTGCTGCTGGTGCTCAGGCACTCGATCTCTCGCTCGGAGACGACTGGCGCCGTTCATAATGATAATTATCGTTCTTCGCGACTCCCACCACGGACAGACTATCAATCGACCGAACGACGACCACCACAATAACAACGACATTCGTATTGCGTTAACGTTTACGATCCTCCTCGTGCTAAGTATCCGGAACGATATGATAAATATCGTAGCGTCGACGAAAACCAAGTTGCAGGAGTTTTAATATTCGCATCGATATTTCTACGTGATCGTGGACGATCGTAAACGAGATTGAAATTGGTCGATTTAAAAAATCGTGAAATTGATCGAGAGATCGTGATCGCGCGAATAAAACCGAGTGTTAACCCGCAACGGGTTAAAGGGACCGTGTCGATGATCGGCGTTAATCAACGGGAACGCTGCATCGGGATTAAGCTGTATTTTGAAAGAGATAGTCACCTTTCATCAAAGCCGACAATTCGGAGGCTGATTCCACAACGCGATTGGTCATTTTGGTGGCTAATTGGAGACACGAAGGCGCGTTAGAGCGCGCGTTGAGCACCGTCTTCTTTGTTCTTGATCACCACACGCGCATTACTTCACCCGTTCATGCACTACTTTTTTTTTTTTTTTTTGTAGTGAATCCTACGAGCACGTGCCGCGAATAGGTACACGGGCTACCGCGTAATCGCGTTGCACGCTTCGCGTCTTTCTTCCCTCGCCTTGTTGCTTCAACAATTTCTTCTCTCTTCCTTCTTAAGTTTTCCCGCTATCGCTTTCGCTTTCTTTCTCTTCTTCCAACACTTTCTACGAGTCTGTGCTCTCAAATGTCGTCGCGTTCTTACGAACAACCATCGAAAGATATGGAAATCACGGAGGAAGAAAGAAAATCACGATCACGATTTTATTCGCGTACGTTGGTACGAAGTTGGTTCGAGTCCAAAAACCGAAAAAGACAACTGCTATAGCAGAACGCGTCCTTACTCGAGCGCGGTCGACGACGTACTAACTCTCCTCGTGCGTTCGAGCCTCTTTCATCTCACGCGCGTACGATGGAGTCCCAACTGGTCTGCCTGCAGTGACTTTGCTGCCTCTAACGTTACCACCACTACCACTACTACTACTACTACTACTACTACTACCACTACATTACTACTACTACCACTACCACTACCATTTCCATTGCACACCACCACTGGTATCGATACCATCGATTCTACGGATACCATCACCACTACCAATGCACCGGACGTTGTTCCTTTTTCAGCCTCCGCACCACTTTGCTCCGTCCGAGAATGTATCGCGTGTATCGACTTTAGCACCAATACTGGCGCGCGGAGGCGCCCGAAAGTCGAGTAAGCATCGTCTCGCCGCGCTTGGAAACTCGATCGGATCACACGACACGGATGAGTTTCGAGCACGGTATTCAGTTTGCGATTCAACGGGGTCAAGCATCTCGCTATAAGGAGTATCCCACACTAGTAGCGTTATCGTCGACGACGATGAGCGATGGTGGTAGTAAGAACAGCGATGTCACGGTGCTGGTGTCGGTACTACAGGTACTGGTGTTGGCGCTGACGTTGGTGACGATGGCAGGCGAAACAAACGGGGAAGAGGTGTACGGCGCGCATTGTTGGCGGCAAGAGGCAGCGGGGGCCGACAGAACGGCGCCAGCCGGCCGAGAGTTTGACTCGGTTTCTCCGTGCGTCGTGTCGCGCCATGCCGCGCCGTCCATCTTTCTTCCCGGCCTCTCCTCTCCTCTCCTCTCCTCTCCTTTCTGCCCCATGCCTCACCTCATCACACCGGTCTCGCTCTTTCTTCCCTTCTCGTGGCCGTCTCGTGCCTTTCCTTTTGCGCTCCTTCGATTCCTTCCTCCTCTCTCGCACTCGATCTTTCGTTGCCGCGCAAATGTTTCAAACATCGTCGACTCGATTTCGAGTCAACCACCCGCGGCGGATCGTAATGCCGCGCCGGTGTCGCGGTGCTACGCATGCGAAAGAAACGCGAGCCTACGAGACTCCGGTTTGTCGGCCACCGTTTACGACCGAGAATCTCTCTTCGGTGTTTAGCGGAAACCTACGTACCTACCTACCTACCTACCTACCTACCTACCTACCTATCTACCTACCTACCTATTTCTGCCTACCAATCTACCTACCTACCTACCTACCTACCTACCCACCCACCCACCTACCTACCTATCTGTCATTCTTACAGTTTTTCAAACGTATTACCTTTCCTTCTTCGTTTCCTAACTTTGCTCCATTTTTGAAATCTGTCTGATAGAGCCTAATCGTGGTTACATGGTCACGAGAGGCGGTTTAACCACGAATCGTGAATCTTCGGCACGGCGAAACGATTCTCTCGGTTGCTCTTTTCAGATCGTTTTGGCGTATCTTTGTTTTTCAACTTCTTCTTGGTACCAGTTGCCGTCTTGTTATTTCTGTTCGAACAAATGGTTTTTACGAGGGTAATCGGCAAAAATGGCAGAAGGTCGTCTCGGGTTTCTACCGTTGTTCGGACGTTTACGACTCGAAAAATCCCAGTTCCTCCTTTATCGTGCAGGGTACGCTCGGTATGACCGGGATGTGTCATACGGGCGTATGTTCGCCATCTGTTTGAACCGCGAGGTCTTAATCCCTGTTTCGGCTCGACACGGGTGGTATTCGTCCGTACGTTCAACCGTACGTGTATACGTAGGTACCATAACTAATCGCAACTTTTGGTCGGGTTCTTCGTTGTTCGACGACGTTGTAACGAAACGCGTGAAATCGAATCGATCGTTGCGCGATCGATACTCCTGATAACGCGTGCCAATCGAGAGATACCGTAGCCGCTATCACGCGTTGCAACTGTTCTCGAACGGATCCGAGTAAACCGGTAATCGCATTCTATCGCGAATCACTCGTTACTCCATGATATCGTTTTCACGACGAGCGATCGTCGATCGTGCGACGACTTCCGTAGCTTTCGAGATTTGACATCCCGCGCAGATCATCCTTGATCCCGTTGCGATTCTCGAATTTTTATGCTTCGAATTTTCATTTCGCGCGAACTAAAAGAGTTACAATGCTCTAAAGAAACGTTTAACGCGAGATCGAGGAAAAAAATGATGCACACCGATAAGAGACACTTCTAACGTTAGAAAAATGCAATTACGTCAAAATCGTTCGGAACAATGCGCTAGCGTTAAGAAGATATACAAACGATTGGCCGCGTCGCGTGAAAATCCACAGTGCGAGTCATCTTTGATTACATCGTTATAAAATTGGCCGTTCGATCCAACGATCGCTTGCTGCGTAAATTCGGATTCGGCACATTCGTAAGCACGTGTTGGCACACAAGTTTCGAAGGCTTTCACGTAGGTATGATTTCATGAAAAGGTTGAGTCTTGAGAAAAAGGACCGAGGGAACCCCTGGTGCGAACGTGCTCGTATGGTATCTGCGAAACATATGCGCGGATAGGGGTGCCTTAAGGGTATTAAAGAGAGAGAGGACGACGAAACTGGCGGACCATCCGATTTGTCGGGATACGTGTGTCTACCAGATGTGACGAAAAAGGCCAAGGAAATTCCCAAGGGCACCGACCGCTGTCCTCGCGAGACGAGCGTTTTCGACCGAGTTCTATCGTCCGATCTGCCCTACCGAACCTGTCAGGAACCATCGGCAACGACGTTTCATCCTTTCTCTCTTTCCCTTATTTTCCAATCGTTCGAATTCTTCTTCTCCTCCTGTTTCTACTCTTCGTCCTGTCCCTGTCGTCCGACGTATTCGTCGGAAGAATGCGATCGCGAGATGCGCGAATCGGAACGAGGGTATATCGCTCGAAAGAATTGGAAGACGAACACCGTGGAGCTGACGCGGTCCTTAGAAGCGATCGACGGTGGCGTTTCGCGCGTGTATGCGGTAGTAACCTGTCGGGCAAGTTTGGCAACGGTCTTCTCTTTTCCGAGGGCGAGTTGCGATTTGTCAGTATCCCCACTGTCGTAAGTAGCGGCGCATGCACCTGCCGTTGCTCTTGCTTCACGACTGTCAGTCGCACGCTAATACATAGTAATAATAACGTTACTAATTTATTTGATTTTGTCCTCGCGGCCGAGGAATACGACATGGTTGCAATTTTTCCAACCGCACGCCTCCACGTCCGATCTTCTCGCTTATCCTTCTTACGCTTTATTCGTACGCTATCGTTAACCCGGTTACTATACTACGCACTAAGAGTCTACGCTAGAAGTTCTTTTCTAAAACTATCATTTCCGTCAGCCCTCTAATCGGATCTTCCAATCTTTGTTATTTCTTCCACACCTTGTTCCGTTATCTTCTTCTTTGTTTACTCCTTCCATCTTAACCGCTAATACACGATATAAATCTTACTGCTTAATCGTCGCGATGAAGCAACGATCGCAAATCGAAAGTCCGTATTTCAATAGCTTTACCGGCTTATGTACTCGTTTGGACGACTTTCGCGATTATTCGTTTCGCGATGTACGTACGCGGACACGCGTTTACGAGGAAACATATAAACGACGTCGTGCTAGCATGTGTGGCGCTTATGTGTGTGTACGTGTGTGCGTACTTTATAATCTCTAAATATTTGATGGGCGGACCGTGCGGCTGCGTTCCCATCTGCGCCAGTGTCAGCTTCAATTATTAAAGCTTTGCCATATGTCCTTGCTCTTCCCTACCCCTTGCTCATCCCTCTTTCTCTCTTTCTCTTATCCCCCCTCCGTCTATTCGTGGCTGTATGTATGCGCGTGTTCGCGAAGCATGCGCTCGCAGTCCTGTTTCGTTTTGTCTTCCTCCTCCCTTGATTCCCTCAGTCGATAGTCACGTTTTACGCCTGTTGCGAATCCGTATCGTTGACTCGAATCACAAAAGCGCGTAATTGCGCGAACGACCAACGCATATGGATTTCCACGTACGTATATACATACGTACTTATATGTATATGTACATGATACGTCTTTCGTCCCTGGATCGATATACGTTCTTGAAAATCCAATTCAAACTTTGTATGGATAACAACGAGAGAAAATAGATAAAAATCGTACTAATGGGCAATATCGAACGCGCCTTGTTCTATGATCGGTCGAACGGTTAATTTCCTACAGAACTTTCGTCGCAGAGGTATTCCTTACCCGATGGGATGCGATTTTATCGTTTCATTGCCAATTAGCCTGAATTTAGAATACGCGAATCGATAACACGAGTTCCCCACCGATAGATCGCCTCTTGCCTCTCGAAGCAAACGATCCTTTTCGATCGGGGGATCAGGTCCGATCAGTCCCGAATTTAGATTTGGGATCGTTGATTGCTTCGTGCTGTCCAGTGCAGAATTAGTTACGTTCAAGAACGCTTCATTCATTTTCAAACACGACTTTTTCGAGAACTAACTCCGAGACGAACGAACTCCAACGACGAATCATTCAATGGCCACTTGTACGCGTTATTCGAATCTTATATTCGTCGTTACGTTGTTCGGGCACTTACTATTAGACTACTTACGCGAAAGAACGTTCCACCTTAGAGATAGAATACACGTGTGCGCGGTATACGTATAAGGCTACCTGGAGACAGTAAACGAAAAACGCGAATAACATTCGATTGGAAACGTCGATCGTTTCGCTCGATTATCTCCGAGTTATTTCCGATGAGTGGCTCTTTCTCACGATTCGAACGAGTTTCTCTGCGAGTCAAGGTTCGGAATATTTACGCTGGATCGTTGTCGATGGGTGGAGCGCAGGCAGGTGGCGATCATTCCGGCTCTGCGAGCCGTGGCCGTGGACGCAGCGAGGAACGCCACTGTCGGGCCGCGCGTGTCATCGGTAGGCCGAATTATTTCGCGAGGATCGCGTGGTTCTTCGCACCTGCCGCTGTCAACCGTGAGAAGACGAGAGCGTTGGTCCCGTCGATGACTCGACTCGACTCGACTCGATCGTTCGATCGATCCCATTCGACATCCGCACGTCGATTCCATCGTTCTCGATCAATTTCGCTTGACTTTCGTTTCTTCTCTTTTCGCGATCCTCCCGAACGCATGAAACTTTGACTCGATATCTTAGCTCGGAGTTAATTGACACCTCCGTCGCAGCTGGACAGCTAATTTCGCTGGAGTATCATCGCCGAAGACGAAGGGGCGATAACGTTGACGTTTATTTTTTATCAGCTATCGGGGCCGTATTCGCTGTATCCGTTTCTGTCGCGTTTCGGGACGGACATTCAAAGGTTTTCGTTCGTCTTTGGAATCCGTATGAGCGACGCGTGCACCTACGTTATTGCTCGAACGCTATGCGAACGGTTGCTGCTTACTTTTGACGGAATGTAATATCTATTTATTTGTTTGCTGTTTACAGCCTGTACATTCTGTGGTGTATAACGATTGATGCGATAGAAAAAACGATCAGCGTGAAAGTAGAGAAAGTAGAGTACGCCCGAAGCTGTTGGAAGAGGAGAAAAAGCTGATCTTGTCGCAATACGAATTTACGTCTGTAATGAGCCTATTATATGTATTACATTATACAATTATGTTGCCGGCAGCGAGTTGGGTGAAATTCTTGCCAGAGAAGGGGACAGTGTATAATAGAGAGCGGAGAAATCCGAAGACCAAATTGCGTTAAAATTTCGGGGCAGTTTATTAAGCCGTTTGATGTTTTATGTGCAAGGAATAGGTCGAGCAGCAGACGTGGACGATCAGATATCCCTAAATTTAAAGGGTTTAACACTGAGACTGATCGACTAACAAACTGAGATATATTCTGGTCGAAAGGACGATAGTAAGTAAGAATGTGGTCTGTGACGGCGATATTTATACAAAAATAGCGATGAGTATTGGCCGTTCTTCACCAACGGTTACTCAAGAGCGGAGTTGGGAAAAACCCGCTTTTCCCGTAGCAATATAGCAATGAGCAATAATCCTAAGAAATTTCTCAACTTGTAAAATGTTTGTAACAATGGACTGTAAGAAATGCTAAATCTTATGGCGGTTCCTTAGGATTATTATTGGCCTGAGTCTTGACAGCTGGTGACCATCTTGACCGAAGGATGGATTATGTTTCATGGCAAAATTACGGCTGTAACAGCTGTTATTATTTGTTACTACTGATTTTGTTTGTCGTCTGACCTTGAGATAGCCTTTTCTTTGTACTGACTGCATTTATTTTAAGAATAAGTAAAATATTTTGCCGACCGGTCAAATTGACCGCTCGCGGTACGCAAGGCAGAATACAAATTTTTCTTAGAAAATAAAAGAGCAAACTAAAAGTAAATACCGAAAAATATATTGTATGCATGTTTTAGGAAAAGTCCGAAATTACGAAGCGATACGATAACGTTTAAATATGCTTAAATTTCTGTAGAAGTTCGAGAGCGATCAATTTGACCGGCGCTGGTAGGTTTAGTTGTTAATAGCTGAGAACAATCGTGTTCATCGAAGGACATGGGACGATCCAAAACGCGTGCCGCTAATATTGTTTCAAAATTACAGATAAGAAGATCTAAAGATCGTTTATGATAAGATGAAATTGATAAAATCATCGATCGAACGATAACATCGAATTAAGAATCAGATGAATTCTTTTAATCGATAATTTTGAACGATAAAGAGCCATATGATGAAATTTACTCTTGAAAATTAGTATGCAACGAAGAAATTGGAATCTGCGAGCGTCGAATATTATGAGACGGATTTACTCTTTAAGGAGTTCGTTATTCTCAGCGCGTTTGAGTGTCAAATTATAGGTACGATAGGAGGGAAGATTCTCGCAAATTGGTAAAAAGGCTACCGTGATTCTGGCAATAATATTTAAAATTGATGAGCACTCTGACGAATTTTCTGTTTTTTTTTTTTTACCATTTAATTAAACCATTTATGCTTCATACGATATATACGTTACGAATAAATTTCTTTAAATGACTTTATTTCTGCCTTCAAGGTTCTGAGGTAAGAGCTGAGCTGTTCGACTCATTCCTCTTGCCAGAAGGTTCGTCACCTCCCCCACTCCGTGGCCAGACCCTTCCAGGGCATTCTTATCATCTTACACGCGCTGTAGAGCACTATGACGTCGGGTCATCGGCTACACGTGCGTTCCTAGGAACTTTGAAACTGTAACGTTCGCATCTCTTAGAATTTGTCAACCAAAACTGCACATTGCACACATCTGTGACAGAACTCGTCGGCAAACCAAAATTTATGGCATCGGCAGCCCGATGGCTTTCGAAAGGCCTTGATAGGTGCAGTTGCTCCTACGGAGTTCCGGGAAAAGTTCGCGAGTGTTAGTCTTAATTTGCCATTGTCTCCTACATGTATCTTAATCATAAGCAGGCACTGTTATTAGAAATCGATCGAAGGCGTCCACGTATTTACGAGTTACGGTGTATGCACATGGTTTGGAAAGCTTCGCTTCGAATCCGAAGGGACATCGACGAAAACTCGGATCGGATAATCGTCCTTTAAACGCTTTCTCGAGGTTCGAGACACGGTCTCGCTCGATTGGTTCAGAGCGAAGCGAAGAGGCGGAGGATTTCTGAAATTGCTTGGCGAACGCTGCGAACGTAGACGGTAGCAGAGTGAAGATTCGCGAGAAAAACTAAGGACAAGAACAAGACAAGGAGATGGGAAAACGCGGAGTTTCGACGATTCGAACAGGGATCTGTTGGTATCGAGGTGGAAAGCGAAAAAGTTATGTCGTGGCGGCGACGGAACGCGATGCAGGGAAAGAGCATTGCCGGAACTCAACAGGTGGGTCGATCGAGAATGGGATGAGTGAGCTGCGGTATAGTATAGAATATAGAAGGTAGAAAAGAAAAGAGAGAAAGACGATGCGACGTTGGTCGGTTGCGTACACGTGTGCGTGAGAAGGGGCTGAGGATAGGAGGGCAATGGAGCCCGAGAGCATTCTTAAGCGGCTTTTCTCCGAGCATAGCCGTGCCGTGATCGTATTTCATCTCGCGCGTATGCGGCGTCGTTTATTTCTCACGTTCCGAAGCTGGAGGGCTGCAGCTTCCTGACTTACGATCGTTGAAATATCGCGATGCTCGCCAGCGATGGATATTACGGACGATCGAAGCTATAAACCAGTTTCTTTAATTTTCCGCGTTAATCAATATTCCGTAAAATGGTCGAGGAGTAGGCCGCTATCCGTCGAGATTCGTCGTTGGAAAGCTTTTAAATAACGCGAATAAAGGAACACGAGGAACGAGGTGCGTGAATTCGACGAGGAGACAGGGAGACGAGTCTCGTTGCGAGCCGATCCGTCCGGTCCAAGCGTTACAGGTGCACGGAGTCTGGGAGCGAACCACTCGTTAAACGTTCTACCGTGCACCTGCCGCACGGCATCATTCATTGCCTTTATTTCTCTACTCTCCTCCGGCACACGCTTCGTCGTCACCGTCCACCCTGCCGCTCTTCACCCTGGCCGTACGCCTCTCCGTCGCACCGATCGTCGTCGACTACATACGTACACCGCGTTCATCGTTTTGCATTCTCCGCACGGACCGCGGCATCCACACCCGGCCAACCTAACTCATCCTCCACCCTGTGTCCCGAATCCTCTACGTTTTCGTGTTTGTAACGTTAACCCCGTCTCCCCCGTCCTATCTTCGTCGCGTTCCTCATGCTCGAGGTGTCGCGTCACGGCGAAAAACTCGCGAAAAACTCTCGACACGCGAGAGGTTTCCTGGTCTGTTCGAATATTCTTCGACCGCTACGAAGCAACAGGTTCGTTCTAATGGCAAGGGACATTGCGCTAGGTTTCTAACGCTGGCGAGGTTTGAAAATCGGTAGTCGTTAGAATAGGCGGCAGGAAGGAAGGACGAGTGGAACAGGTGCAAGAGAAAATGCGGATGGGTTTAAGGTATCCGTTACAAAGCTCAGCGAGAGTCGACTGTTTGCGAGCCTCGAGTCGCATCAAGACTGTATTCTTCGTCGAGGAAAATTTACGAATGCTACGAGCGCGGGTGGTGGCAGGGCGTGAGCGAGCGTAACGAGTTCCTTGGCGCAGGTCTGATTTATGCCAGGCCGTAAGGAAAGAAAACGACTCCTCACCTGCCGAGAGCTATTCGCCGACCGACGGTGTTCCAATCTAACGACGACCTGTCCTTCTTCTTTCCTTCGCTCTGTGTTTTCCAAGCTATGTACGTTCGATCTCGACTGGCCGATTCTTTTTTCGTTGTCCGTGTGGCGTAGCTACGGTACAGCGACTGTCGTCTTCATGACGAAAAGCATCGTGAAGCATCGTGAAGCATCGTGAAGCATCGAGAATCATCGAACGGGGAAAATCGTACTCTCGGTTGGGTATTTCGGAGAGCCGTAACCCGTCACCGACTACACAGGTGTCGTTGGACCACTCGAGATAATAATGCCGGTATAACCGTACAACTGTTCGATGACCCAGGTGGCAGAGGAATTGTATAGAATGACACCGATACTCCAAATACGGCCGACGACCAACAGAGTCATTGTTCACGCTGTAACCGATACCCTCAGCTTCTGAGAACGGATCGATCTTCTCTACCTGTACTTACTTCTGTCCGCGTAATTGCCTGGCCTTTGCCCGCATCTTCGTCTTTGTATCCCGACGCGCCCACGTGATGCTCGGCATTCTTCGTCTCACGCTATTCGTTCGTCGATTCGCCTCGTCTGTTTTTGGCAAACGACAACGTGGAAAGACACAGCGGTCGAAACTGCAGGGGAGCGCGCGCAAACAATCGTCTTTATCGTCGTAACTATGAAACGAGATATGTAAGTACAATTTATCAATGCGAAGTTAAGACAGTCTTTCGCCTCGTAGGCGCTTGCCAGAGTGCGCGGAGTGCGCGAGCGAGAGGACGAAAGAGAGAAAGAGAGAGAAGAGAGAGAGAGAGAGACGGAGCGTTGCGTCCGTATGTCGTGCGTCGTGCAACTCGTGCATCGTGTGTGCAATAGTGTGCTCTCATGGTCGAACGAAGAGCGGTGCTACGCTATAAAGATCACGAGGCGCGACATCTGGCGCCACATGGTCGTTTAAAAGCTGTCGCATTCACGTAATCGGCCAACGCGATGGTTCCGAGCTGCTCGCGATATTTCCTATGTACATATTAACCGTAACTTTTCTTTGCGCTGCGCAAACATTTGCGATTACGCACGCGATTAAACGTCTTCGAGCGATCGAGGGAATTTGCCGCGTTTCGGGCGAGTCTGGCGGAAGAATCCGTGCAGATCGGAACCACGACGATTCGCTAACGTTATCTTGGATATGCGAGAAAGTCGAAGCTTTCGCTCGCACGGCGGATCGCGTAAATACACCCGCGATGGTCGTTTAGCCTCGAGAGGTCAGATATACGCTGGAAAACGAGCATAAGAGAACACGAAAGTATACGATCGCGCGTAGAAAGAAATAGAAAGCACCTGACTATTGGACCGATTATACCCGAGTTAAATGCACGATCGATTAAGTTATACCATCGGAAACCTTTATGTCGTATGTTTTATGTAAAACATTTTGAAATTCTACTGCTACTGGTGCTATGAGACAGCGCTATCGCGATCGTATTCGTCCAATTTGAAAGGAACCCACAAATGTACGTAGAAATTGGAAGACACTTATCGCAAACGTTTAATTTCTTAATTTAATGGTTTAATTTGATAACAAACGACGAACGGCCAGAGAACAACGATACGATGTTACAAATATCCTTTCGCGATCATCGATAACTATTTGAATATTCTTGCAAAATACGCTTGTGCTGAATGTCTCGTCTAATTTCCACGTGTATTCTCGGATTCGTTTCAAACTTTACCGATATATCTATCGTCGGTGAAATCTCACAAGAGAGCTAACGATATTTCAAAGTGTTTCGTATAACGCGCGTAATACATTCGTAGGAGATGTGTACAAGTGTTGGATTGGCTTTCGCGAACCTGCCTGTATACGTACGTACTTGAACGTTTCTCGCTTAGATCGAGAAACCACGAAGGCGAACCGATGGATTCACGAGCGGGACCGCGAGGAAAGAGAGACGCAAGTCAAGCCCGCCGAGGAATCGGTTCGGTTCTTTTTCGATGGCGAGATTGGCGAGTTTTCACGATGCTCGATTTCTCTGGTTTCGCCTCCTTTTCCCGTCTTTCCTTTTCCCGACCGTTCTAATTTCGTGGTAGACACGTGCCCGGATGGAAACAGATGTACCTCGGCAGCGTCGTATAAATACATCGGTGCTCGGCTAACTGGGCGGTCGTGTATCCCCGACGGGGCTGCGAGAGTCGACAACCGTGCCTTTGAATCGATATAGAGTTACCGGTACGACTGGCGCCAGCGTGACTGCGCGATTCCAGCTACTCGGATCGTGTCGCGGCCAGACTCACACCCGTTCTCCGAAACCGTCTACATTCTTTCTTCCCACCGTTCCAGTCGCTCCGATACCCTTCGCATCCTTCTCTTCAAGATTCCCTCAGGAATATCTCCGAGCTACATAATTTCTATGCGTCTCTTACGTGTCGTACTGCGTTTTATTTATTCTTATCTATTCAGCCGTCTTATCTGTTTTATTTTGTTCTTTCGTTGTTCTCATTCTTTAGCCTGTTTTAGTTCCCCTATTTTTGTCCCTACGCGTGATTTTTAGTCCGGATGAACCGCCAACGCTGCTTACTCGACTATCTGCTAATAATTGTGCTCTAACTTTCTTCGATGTTATTGTACCAAAGAGTATTCTCACCCGTTAGATTAAAGCTAGGGTGCTCAAAGAAGGGTTAAAAAATATCCACAGATCTGGGAACGCTAGTAAACCTTCTAAAACTGTGAACGTTCTAGAGTTACGGCTCGTACGTTCTCTCGGTTATTCTCCATTTCATTGTATTTTTCTAACGTTCGGAAATACCTTAAATTCTGACAAAATATGAAAATGACGTTACGCGCTTTTAAAACGAAACGAATTCCTGTTAAAACGAGAGCAAGTTTGAAATATACAAATTCGAGGATCTAACGATAAGTTCGATAGCCCTTAGCCCTTTGCGCGTAACGTTCTCGCAGTACGGCACGATTTAATATCGCGTTTCTTCTTCTTTTATTTGCGTTTAACGATACCAGTTTCAGAGTCGAAGGATCTTCGACAAGTTTCTCGAGCGAGTCATCGATTATTGCGTGGGTTCGTTTACTCAGTTTCAAAGCGACTCGGCGCGTTACGTGTCAAGTGCAAAACGCAGTTTGCGAGGCTAGCATAGCTGCGTTTTACTTTCTTACATTTTATCTTCGGACACGTCGCGGTACGCCGCGTCGCGTCGCGACGTATCGCCGCGCATATCTCCTTCTATTCGACGTTCTTGTAAAGGTGCGTTTAGATCAAGCGAACGAATACTCGTGCTTCCTCCACTTCGAAAGTCTACAAACGGAAGTGTAAACGAGCATTCTTTCGCCATTTGGCGGCGCTCGCCGAATCGGAAATCGCACATGCGAATACTTAAAGAACGCTTCAAGAATGCTTCGAAAACGTCGATTGGATCCTTTTAGCCGTGGAAAGAATCGGATATGGTTTCATTTCAGGAGAAATGTCTAATTTAAACGACGAGAAGTAACCGGTGACGTGCCATTTTCCAACTATATTCTACGTATAGTAAGGATCGTTTTTAGAGATAATTCGATAAAAAAATTAATTTTCACGCTGTAAGATTCGTTTAAGATCCGCGAACTAAGCTAAATTTGCTATTCGAGGATAAGCTGGAAAATGTCACATCCGAATGTTCCAAGAATTCTCCAAGAATGTGCCAAAAATGCCATTGTCGTAAATATGTTTGCGTACGGAATGTTCGATCGCTGTTTATGTTAAACGAATGCCGTTGCTCTCGCTGTATGTTCTTGCACGTCTAAACGCGCCTTAACTAGTTTGTTCTTCTTTAAAAGGTTCGTGCGGCACCGTTTCGCGCGTAGAATGGCGAGTACGCGTGAATTCTCGAAAGGGGAACGGCACGGGGAAGGTGAATACCGCACGCAGATGCGCGACCGACATTATCGGAAGTCTTAATTGGTTTCAGAGTCGAACGGAGCATGTTGTTCGAGCGAGTGCGCGTTCGATAGCTTTTGTAGTTTTTTCTTGGCGCGAGCGGTGAACGGGAGGCGCTATAAAATTGCGTACACCGAAAGAGCAGGTGATCGTGAAAGGGTGGCCGTGTCGCAGGCAACGATCGCGCGACTCACCTTCTCGTGGAACGAATTGCTGCAACTCGGACTTGCTCGTCAGGTGTTACCATGCCGCGAAATTTATCTCATTTTCGTGGCAGCGTGTATCATTTATTTGTTTGTTTACTGACAGTTTCGTAGGATAGAAGAATTCCACCAGTAGAAAAGAAGGGACAAGGAAAAGGTAGAGAAAGTACGGGAAAGATAGCGAAACGTATGGTAATAAGAGAGAAGAGAGCGACGAGCAACGATCGGGAAGTTTTAAAATTAAAATTATGAATCGAGATAGAAAAGTTATGAGATCTATGTTAGGGGAATCTTAGAGATTTCATAGATCGACTGGACACGCGTATCGATTATTACGATGGACGGAGCTAGCGAAATTCATCGTTCTATTAAATAAATATTTATTAAATAATAAGCGAAGTAGCTCGGAGTTCAACAGCGAGCAGGTCCGCATTCTTCCGAAGGGTAAATGTATGGAGACTAAATGTACGAACGAGGCACAGGTTATGGAACCTCTGAGAATTTTACGTACGATCGTGACATCGCGTATAATTCGCCTGTCGACGTAGAATTTGAAGATTCGAACTCCTGACAATATCATCGTAATCATGGGAGTTAAATGGTATAGGGGAAGCACGATGCGTGGCAGCCAATTTTAAGAATTTCTGTTGGACATCTTCGATATTTCGATGCGAGATTCCGAAGTTTTTAGGTCGGACGAAAAAGGCTCTTAACATTGCTCGAGGTATTAAGTGCTTCTCCGCATAACTAAATACAGGTGATTATTTCTGCTGTGATTAAAACTCATTGAATCGCATTTAGATAAAAATCTGTTTATTTTTATTTTTCCTCGTTGCTATAGTCCTTGCGCTTAAGATGACTTCCAGTTAACAATGACATTGAATTATGATACATCCATCGCTTATGCTATCTTATATTCCAAACTTTATCCTGGTACATATTACATCGTTTCGCATAATTCTTTCCACTTAAGATCTATCGTACATTCGTTTTATCATCTTTTCTCTCTTACCTTTTCATTTACGCGAATTAAAAGAAGTCTTATTAAAGTTACATCAAATATAAAGTCTGTCAAGGTCATTCTGAACCAATCGCACAGGTAGAAGAGTAGCCATAACGCTAGGAAAAGTCTCGAGATGAGAAAAATCGGCACGCGTAGTAGAAATTTAGGATAAAAAAACATACTCGAGATATCGTTGATAAGTAATGTAAAAGGAAGAGGTGCCAAACACGAGCCTCGAGCAACACCCGATCTTCTCCTATCGATCCGGAAACGGGGAAGATGAAGCGGAAACATAAATTTCTCAAAGGTATCGAGAAAGCTCTGCTACGCGCGGTGCGATCGACGAAATCGAGAGCGATGGCTTGATTTCGATTCGCGCCTGTTCTAAGCGCGTAGCGTCGCTATCGTCGATCGATCTGAAACTCGGAGAAAGTTGGGTCTCCGTGTCGCTTCGTCAGGTGCAAATTTCTGGCCAAGCCTCGAACAACCGACGCGTCGCGGTCGCTTCGAACGAGGAAATTTCAGAGACAAGCGTTACGACAGGTGGGCGCGAGCTGCAGGTCGAACCTGCCTGGCTGGTGAATGCGTAAGGGTGCCCCGAAACCGGAAGGTGCTCGAGCACGCGAGTTTCGTGTACTTCGTTCCGCGATAATTACTTGGCCGCGCTATTTTGTCCTTGCTGGCCGTGACGACGCTTCATCGAAGTAGCTGGCTGCTTAGTAAGTAGTTCACTCCGTCGATGTTAGCGCTCAAAAACGCACAATGTGAGTCATAAACGCGTGTTCGCGGTTCAGGGGACGAATCTACACCTTCTGAGATAAGTAAAAATCGTCGTATGGACATACGTTGTACGTAGGTTCCTCGGTATTCGAGTTATGGACGATTAACGAAAATATTCGCGTTCTGGTACACATCACTGCACGCTTTAACATCGAGTTCTGCGCTCGCTCGAAAATGCCAGGAATTCTTCGAACAGTTTCGAACCCATTGTTTCTCGCTTCTCGATCATACATACGCTTACGATGTTCACTCGCGTCGAGTATCTACACGATAGATCGCGAACGATCGCCGAACTAAAAATCTGACAGAACGTTTTCCTTAATCATCTTTGATCGTTTTTACCTTATTCCTTGGCGTACATTAAGTATGGGATAACGCTCCCGTATAATCTTTACTATCTACCATTTGCATTATCATTTTCGATAACGCAAACGTTCCGTTTCGGGTAAATGGAAAATGACCGCGATTCGAATGGAGTTATTTTCCAAGCAGAGGAACGGTGCTCGCGTGACGGTGGCGTGTGCCCGCGGGGGCGTTCGATTTCTAAGTTCCTCGAATCGCGTGCTGAGCGAAGAGAGAGAAAGAGACAGAGAGAGAGAGAGAGAGAGAGACTGTTCTCTGTGGTGGTTCGCAGCGGAGGACGTCAACTCGGCGCTTGGCTCGGCGCGGATTCGAAGGAGGATGCAGCCAACCGTTTTACCACGGTCGTTGGTGTGCCGCGGGGCGAATCCGGATGGCAGAGTGTGAGATGCCGTGCAGAACGGTGTGGTCCGGTCTGATTGGGTTCGGCTCGGTTCGGTACGGTTCGCAACGTCGATGCGCACCTTAAACGTGGGCGGATCGGCCGGTCAGCCGCCTCGGGTGTTTCTCACCCGCATGCTTGGCATACGTGCCGCTCATCTTCGCCCCTTTTCTTTTTCCTCTTCCCATCAACGGCCCCATCCCGCGCCACGCACACGATCTCTCTCTCTCTCTTTCTCTCGCCGTCTGGGCTACCGGTTCTCTCTCAATCGCCATCTCGTCTTCTCGTTGCACGATCGATCGGTTTCTCGTGATTCGCGTGTCCACATGTTCCTTGCTTCCGAGTCGGGTCTCCGCCAGTCACTTCTTCTTTCGCGTCTGATCGACCACGAGTACCAAGTTTTTGTCGCGTTTCCCGCGTTTCCTGCGATAGACTCGAAGGGAGCGCCGCGGCGCCGCGTCGCGTAGCGCTGTGTCATCGATTCCACGATCGAGAAGCAGACAGAGGCGCAGGCCAGAAAGACGGAAGGAGATAAAAGGCAGGCCGAAAGTAAAATCACGTTGGAAGAGAGGAGGCGTTGAACGTTGGTTCCCGCATCGCCCCGAGGACGTTCCCATGAGTCGGGGGCGGCAGGAAGGCAGTTTGCCGCGCTGAGAATCGTTTCGCTGCTACTCGAGGGCATCGGCGTTCCTGGGCAAGATCGGTGCGTGCAACCGTTCCTTTCCAACGCGTTATTACCAGAAGAAGCCTTAATAATCGGCTAGGACCGTTTTCTCCTTACGTTTCTATGTTCAATGCGAAATCATTCCAGGTCGATTATACCTCGAAAAATTTACACACGCGGTGCCTCCATATTCCATATACACCCCGATCGGTCATTCGGTCGAGCAATGAAAATCGAACGTTACGAGACGCGAGTGTACGCCGATGTTTCTTCGGTTCAAACGAAAGTTTCTCCAATCGTGGTCACCGCTGATCCTCGTGAAATTTGAAGTCGCGCGGAAAGCGTGTCCGACGCACCGCGAATACCGTGATCAGGAACGCATATGAAACTCGAGTCGCCCGCTCGATCGACGCGTCTATAAGTAAGCGTAAACTCGCGTCGAATTGACGCGACGCCACGCGACGTCGTTCGACGTCACAGGACGCGACGCTCGATGGTAAAGGCGCGAGCGATCGGGAACGCCGCTTGCGCGTATTCGTGGCGACGATCCATCGTTGCGGACGCGAATCAGAACGTTTTCGATAATCGAACACTGCGAAGATAACCGCGCGGATTATCATACGTGCGCGTGCACGTTGACAAAAGTTTAGCTTATAAAGCTGATTAAACCTTAGTTAATCACAACGGAGTAGGCAAGCATCCGGCGAAGGAAGGTGCCCCTTCGGACGACGACCAGTCGACTCGTCTGCTCGCCTGGTAAACGATTCGTCGGGCGGGCGGTCCCGCGCGGCAAACTTCACCACGGCTCTACCTCCGTTTCTCTTCTGATCTCCTCTTCTTTCTGACATAGCGATTGAATTCGGTAGCGCAGTCCGCGAATGCTTGGCATTCTACCGCCTTCGTCTTAAGTACATAAGTCCGGCCACTACGTTCTTCTTTACCTATTTCCTTGACTGGTACGATGATTTACAGCGGCTCGCCAAACACTCGCCGAAATACGTAGGAACCTTTTACGCGTATGTTATACAAAAACGTTTTGAAATCTCGTTCGTTAGTCTCGTAACGAGACATAGATATGGTGATTATACGGATTGGTAAAATTTTAGATGCACGTAGAAATTACAAGATATTTTCTAGAAGTTTACGAAAATATTTTTGGACAGATAATTATTCGTTGCGTATATTAATAACGAACTAGAATATCTTGCGAGATCATCTTTTGCACTAATCGTATGTTTGAAAGTAATATTTACGTCGTATACTAGTTTTTCACTAAACCTATATTTGCAAATATATCTCGTAGCTTCTATGTGTATTTTTGCATTGCTTTTAAACTTTATCATTGCAACGACCATAAACGTATCTCATTACGGAGCTAGGGTTTCACAAAGCTTCGTAAAATGCACGTAATATTTTCTGTGGTGAGCGTTCGAATACATGCGCGAGTCACTGTACTTACGTGGCGTCTGCTTTAACGTTATACAGCTATTTTGCACGCGCATATTCGATTAATCGTTACGTATTTGCTCGTTCGTCGATCAACGAATCGTTATTTTGTCGTTACTCTTTGACCTTCTCGCCAGGGACCGGATGTTCCATAACGTATCGTTGGTAATCGGTACGTAACGGAAAAGTTGAACGTTTCCGATGATTCGTCGCTCGTTCATTTTGGTTTCTCTTGAGTTTAAAACGCGTAAAATTACTCGAAAGCGTAGAAACGATAAAAGACTTAACCAGGTAAGAAATCGCGAGGTTCGGGCGCTATTCAGCGCGAGATAAACTGCGATGAATAAATTAAAATTAAGAGGAAAGTTGGGGCGAAAGAGAAGGCGCGAATGAACTCTTGGACCGACTGTGTTCCTGGTACATCGGCAGAGCGCCGCAGCGCCACGCGTCACGGCGAGCACCACCG
Organism: Bombus vosnesenskii; assembly: GCF_011952255.1. Taxonomy (NCBI): domain Eukaryota; kingdom Metazoa; phylum Arthropoda; class Insecta; order Hymenoptera; family Apidae; genus Bombus; species Bombus vosnesenskii. The sequence continues at coordinate 820,839 of NW_022882962.1, forward strand.
CAACGCGCGGCGCCTATACGCCGGTCATCGCGACGCGGATGCGCCGCCTCGCCGCCGCCTGATCGCCGCGGCGCGGCGCGCCGATACATTCGTGCTTCCTTCGTTCCTCGACCCGCCTACCTATTTTCAAATTGCTGACACGCAGCGGCGCACCATCCCATAGCATCGTCCTTTCTTCATCTTATGCGATATATCACATTTTATCGAATCGTATGACTTGTCCGATCGCTACGCTATGTTGAATCGCTACGACGATTTCGTTTACGATCAAACGGTGGATCGAAACGCGCTAAGACAATAATCCATCGAACTGTCCTTCGATGCGAACTATTGGCAGGAGGAAATGAAATTCTCTTCGGAGGATAGATTATTCGAACTTAGGATAGATTCACGGAAGAATGCAGAGGTCTTTTTTACCGATCGTTAATAAGTGCCATGTGAATGAACCGATGAAAGATAATCGGAATTACGTTACAGCGTCGGCGTCAGGTTTTGCCTATTTTTTCGGTTGTAGGATTTCGGAATATCGAATCGAAAGCACGGAATGCTGTATCTACCGACGGGATGAATCTGTACGTATGGGGAAAATTGGAATCGCTTCGAACACGATTCGAAGCTTAAAATTCTCAGATGTCTTGACAGATGTTGACTCTTTTTAAGTTTCGAAGCGTGTTCGAAGTCGTTCAAATTTGTCGCCACATGTACGATACAGATTCGAAACGATTCGAAGTGTTTCAGATTCTGTCACTAATCGTAGCTCGTCTCTGCTCGAACGTTTTTTCGGAATATCGGAGATCGATGCAAGATTTAATAACAATCATAATGGTAATACGTTTTGTTTATGAAAACATAGTAAATATTACGTTATCATACATTTGAGTTGAAATTGTAGTTTTATTTTTCAATTATTTCGTTAAGGAACAGTCTTTTCGTCTAGCGAAACGAATTCCTGCGGATGATCGATGGTGATTACGTTGCTTTGTTTTCGTACTTGCTTCTTCTCGGGATTGTTCCACGGTTGTAACTGACCGCTACCAAAAATGGTAAACGTAAGTGCGCCAAGACAATAAATCCACCCTAATATCCAAAAAACGATACTCCATCCTGAATAGGTTTGATTTTTGTAGGTTAACGAGCCGACCATGTAACTGCTTAGAAATCCGCCTAGGGAACCGAGCGTGTTCATCATGCCGAAAATAGTGCCTGAAAAGTTGGGTGCAATGTCTAAACTGTTCCCCAGATATCCAGCTGTTACTGCACCGTTGATCGTCAGAGCAATAGTGAAAATCGATACGGACGTAATGCGATCGTATCCGTAATTTGCTTGCACGATCATCAATAACCCTGGACTTAACACGGCTGCGAACAAGCGAAACAAGTATGAGAAGAGCCGTAGAATATCGAAACTTGAGTGTTATTATGAGCGAATTATGAGTGCGAAAAAATCTCAATACGTAATAAAAAAAAATATTTTGATTTTTTAATCCTTTATTAAACTCGGAAAAAGATATCGATTACTATTGATATTATTACTATTATACTTACTATTGACTACTGTTGATTGATATATCAGATATAGTAATGATACTCGAGGTAGATTATGATAACAATTAAAGAATGTATTTACCTGATAAAAGTCATCAGAAACGATAGAGAATCGTTCAAAGAAAAATGTGAAGGTGATAGGAGACGGGAGAGACAGTGAGCTCATAATTCGCTAATAAAATAAATATCGTTACGTCGATGTAATCTTACGCGGATTAACTCTGCCGCGTTTTTCCATTCATTTCTGTTTCTCTAATGTTAAAAAATAACTCGTGTCTAAACAGAATATGAAGAGATTCTTATCGGTGGGTATGATTCTTCGTTTAAATTCTATGCTGATAAATCTTCTGAATCTTTTTAATCATCTTCCTTGTTTCGTTAATTTTCAGGCAAGGTAAAAATATAAAAATTTGTGGAACGCAGCAACGTTAATCCCGACCAAAATTCTACGCTTACCGAAGCTAGTGAAGATCTTTCGAATAGCTGTTACCGACAATTTCTTTGTCTTGAACAAATAGTCAGCCACAGAGGATGTTGTAACGGCGAAGATGTATTTGCCAAGGTACGGCAAGGAGGATAATAATCCGTTCTATGGAGAAACAAGGAACGCGGTGGAGTAAATCGAAGAAAATCATCGTTTCTAAGGTAAGCGTTGGTACGTACCTCTTTGATGTTGAAATTCAAGATGTACTTCATGTAAGTTGGTAGTTGATTGACAACGGTAAAGTAACCGAACACGTTACACGAGTGAGTCAGCACGATAGCCCAAACGGGAGTCGAGAGAAAGATGGATTTCCACGGAACGGGCAACCGCTGCAAACCAAAAACAAAGAGAGATAACGTATCGAATTAGACGCATATGTACTCTTCGATCGTACCTTTGTCGTGGAAGTAGAACCGATCGAGTCTTCGATATATTGGCGTTCCTCGATCGTGATTCTCGGATGTTGTCTAGGAGAATCGAATATTAAGAAAAACCAAGCTACGCTCCATACGAGGCCTATCGCTCCGGTTACGTAGAACACGGATTCCCAACCGAGGTAAGCGATTAGAAACCCACAAATCGGCATAGTTATCGCCGCTCCGAGCGACGAAGCTAAAACACGATAGACACGCGACGTTCAAAGAAATTTTCTTTCTTCCTTTCTTTCCTTCTTTCTTTCTTTATCTCTGTACCCGGCGCGGATGGGCTACCTACGGTAGCGAGCAAAAAGGAAGTTTAAAGTTTGCCAATTTGTATATGTGTATATGCACATATTAGTAACTTCTCTATTGGATATTTTTCATCATGTTGCTAACAGCCACCTATTCCGGACTATATACAGTGGCTGCACGAGGTGCACATATTTGCACACCGTTGTATTTATTACAGCATTCATGTACCAAGTAATTAATTCCAAGCGATTTCGCGGTGTTTAATTAGTTCCAGTGAAGATTTTGTGTCATTTAGTAATACTTACATATGCCTACAAGCAGGCACTATTTGATAATGTGAAAATGAAATGTACCTACTCGACAAAAAGACGCTTCAGTAGAAAATAAGGGAGCGTACAAATATTTTTTTGCAGCCACTGTATTATATTTATTCATTCTTCTTGTCAGATACAATTTGTGTTGCAGAATTATTTTCCGTACCCCTCTTTATATTTAAACTTTTTTGCTACGCCCCTGTACTCACGAGTCATTTACTTACCCATCATATTCGAGACGAATTTGCTGCGTTCCGTCGGTGGTATCCACCTTGCGGTCATCGGCTGCATGGCAGGCCAAGTAGCTCCCTGCATATGTATGTGGGAAATCGATTACACGGCGTAGGCCAACAAAGAAAAACGCTATTACAAGATGGAACGGGGAAATGGAGATCGGTAAGACCAACCAGTTAAAATTGAAAAGCTCACCAACATGAATCCAAGCACCGCTCTTAAGGCGACGACAGCGATGTAGCCATAAGTCGCCGACAGAGGTGTTAATAACGTAATAGCGCTAGATACCATCATACTGTATCCAAACACTCTTTTAGGTCCTACTACTTCAGCGAGACGGCCACCTGGCAACTCTGTGCATATGTAGCCCCAGAAAAAGCTACCCAACACGAGATTCACTTGGTACTCGTTCCACGGATATCTGGTCCGATTCGTTTCCTCCTGGGAAGCAGAGCGGAAATCTTGATCGTATCGAACGGATGAAAGAAGAACGATAAAGCCTTCGAAGGATAAACTGTAACGTACGTGTGCAGGCGCATAGGGGAACGAAGCTGTAGCGGGATTAGGGGCGATCGTCGCTGTTCCATTATCGAGCGAGGTAACGTTTACCGCGATTCCACGATCGAAGTACTCGGTCGTGGCAGATTTACTCGAATCGTTCAACCGCCAAGTATCGTTGCTCGGAATCACCATCGATACTATGGCGATCGTCATGTTGACGCGTAGCATATAGTTTAGCATGAAACCAAGGATCACCATGATGTTTAACACTTGTCTACATGTCAGCGAATCTGAAAGCACGAGCGGCAAGGGTCTTATCGGGAGTGTATTCGTCGAGGTGCGGGCAGGAACGTACAATAGGTGGACAACGAGGTCGTTAAACAAAATAGGATCAACGACTGATCTAGCCGCACGCGTTTGACACGTGCGTATCCACTTGCATCAATTTTTTGAAATCAATTGGCACCGTCGGTAGCGATTCGACCCTGTACTACATAGAGCAGGCCGATTTCAATTTGTTGCGTCGCTAAATAAGTCGATCGGACAGATCGAGGTTAAACGAAAACTGCGCGGTACCCGTGAGTTCTCGATAAGTACGTCCAGATTCCATCGATTCGGTCGCCAATGTTAGAAATTAATCGTTCTTATTAACACGTTGACTGACACGATGACCACTGGTGAGCTACGTTTTACTAAATTTTTTCCAGAATCATTAAAATGAGACGAATTTCATGGACTAGAAAAAATGACCAGTTACACACGCAAGGAGGCTTCAACCATAATTTCGTCGAATTTCGGAGCTTTATTCGAGCCGTGGGACGATGATCGTGGTTCAAAAGTTATGGCAAGAAGACGATGATACTTGCTAGAATGCATTTATTCCGATATAAGTGGTCAAAAATGAAATTGCATATGCGTTTGATTGCGAACTTAATTGTGGTAAGGTATTGTTAGATAAGGTTAGGTTAGGTTACATTCCATGGATGGCTAGCTACGTTAGATCCCTCAAAAGATCTAACCTAACGAACCAAGTGCATGTTACTCAGGCCCTTCCCCTCTACAATATATCTCAAGGACAGGGCCATTGGAGTTGAGCCCCCCTTTTGTTCATTATTAAAGAAAAATATTCAACGATACGAATGATATAGATAAAGGAAATCATCGTCGGAAAAAAGAGCGCAAACGCAATGTACTATTTTGCAAGAATTGAATGTTACGATTAGATTGTGGATACCTATGAAGAGAACTAAAGAAATTGAAACCTATTCGGTAATTTCTTTCGTTCACTGAGAGTTACGACGAGTAATCCACTTTGGATGATTTATTTTCGAATGTTATACACACTCTCCGAATACTCGTACATTTAAATTTATCGTAAATACAGAAAAACCTGCAGTCTAGTTATGATATAATGTATCTCGATCTATCGCGGCTTTCAGGGCAAAATATACATACAGCGGCTACAAAAAGTATTGGCACATATCTTTATCTTTCAATGAAGCGTTTTTTTTTTTTGTAGTAGATTCTACATTTCATTTGCGTGATATCAAAGTTTTGTAGTCATACGATGTATGCCACAAAATGATACGAGATTGAATATACTCGAATAGTAATTAATCAGTATGTAAATCTTATAATACAATGGCTGAATGAATGAATACAATGACCTGCCAATACTTTTCGCAACCACTGTATTTGCATGGCAATCAACGTGTTAACCACGCGTTTAAAATCTAAACGACGCGCGGTATCGTTTCGGTACTCGAATTCGGAAGTTTTTTGGCGCGTTTGAGAATTGATGGCGACCTTCACCCAGAACTTCACAGTTGCTTCCGGCTGCTATTTATATTCGCGTTGGCTGGCACAGTGCGCGGGAGGTTTGTGTCGCGATCTTCGTTGCGGTAAGCAGCGCATGTCAGCGTTCAGCGTATAATGCTCGCTCGACCTTTGATTCGTTTCGATAAGTTCGAATTCGATTCGATTCGAAAGTTCCAAGTTCGATTCGGATGAACGCGCGTGTCATCGTGTGTAGCGGATAAGTCGCGACTTTAGCGAACTGTATTCTTTGAAAGAGCGTTAATCCGAAGGTTGGTTTCCGCGATACACTGTCGACCCATAAGTATTAGAACATCAGCCGATCTATAGTTCGAGTCAAATACTTTCCGTTGTTCTTGTCGAGGAGAATATTCTACGAGGTTTCACCAATGATATAGATTCGTGGTTTCGTTCTCGTTGCTTGTAACTTTAAAACTCTCAATGAATGTAACGAATGGATGTCCTAATACTTACGATCAGCGATGTGTACGCGGATTGTAAATGCAAGGATCGCTTACCTAGGATCTTGTGGTTCAAAGCCATCCTGGATGCGTTAGAAGTCGATCGCTGCTAGCGGAGGAGAATTTATCGCTAGTTGCGCTCCTCGATCGTCGATTCCGATTAGGAAAGGCGTAAAACGGGGTTAAGAAAGGAAGAACGAGTGGAAAGGATTAGGCAAAAACGTCCGGTAATTCTTGCAACGCAGGAAAAAGAACCACGCGGTTTTTTCGAAACGCCGATAGAATTTGGAAATGGCCAGGAAAAAAGGGCGAGACGCGCGTGAAATAGTCTCGGACGGAGACGAAGCTACGAGAAAGGAAGACCCGAAACTAGCGACGCGGGAGAAATGTTCGGCCCGAGAACAAAGTATAGACGAACTTCGGCGTGTTGCTGGCAACGGAATCGCGTTGATGGAATAGCGCGGTGGTCCTACAGCGTGCCAATGATGACGTTACGACAGCGTACAAATTGCTTCAACGGACTGGGTATATAGCGATATGTCTGTAAACGTCCATCATTACTCGTATTAGTATTCCTGTTTCTATTTCTATTCGTGACTGTGCAAGTAGTAGTACCTCTACTGTTGCACGCTGACTGGACGGTGGTGGTCGTTATCATCGCGAGTACGCACCAACACACGCATCTCTGACAATGCAATATCCATACCTCTCACCTCTATTCTCAGTCACGTGTACCTATAGGATTCAATATCTCGAATTATGAAACGAACTCGGACTGATCTCTTTTTTTCCGTTTTCATTTTCTTTTTGCGAATCTTTTTTAGGAAGATCGAGGGAAGTTTTTCGAAGGGACAAACGCAAAATCAGTTGTTCGAACGTGTTTTTTAAGGAATTTCTCGATATAAACTTTACTCGATTCTATGTACATACAAACAAACAGCGTGTTCCGTGAAGCGCGTTCGATGGCCGCGCGATGAACACTACCCGTTTTTATCACACGCGACCACCAGGCTCGTCGAATCGACCAGTGAAAGAAATTTGGACGATTAATCTAAAATGTTGAGCTTGCTGGAGGTCTTCCTAAGCTGTGCTCGCCACGGAATAATTTGAGCGTCGTCGTCGTCTGTTTCGTTTGCCTGCGTGCCGTGCGATCCTTGATGCGAGGAGTTCGCGTCGGCAGGCTTCTTCTCCTCGACGTCCGGTTTCTCTTCGTGTCGGTGGGTAGTGCGCGATGAGATAGACGAAGGCGAAACATCCCTCCTCGATGTCGGCGTCGGCGTTGGCGTTGGCGTCGCTACCGCGTCTACTTTGGCTGTTGGCGTCGCGCACACTTGGTTCAGTCTGTTAAAAAGAGGAAACGCGTACTATCAACGTGTATCGCAGTGCTAATACTATTACTATCGTTATCGGTAGACCGTGGATATTTATTCGTGGAAATTCATATTTTTATAAAGACACGTAAGGGCACACGAAGGAATAGAACCTAAGCAGAAATTTGTCTTGCTTACTAAATACGCGTGGTAATGTAGGTGCGTTTATATGCTTTCAAATTTCCTATAAAAGCATAAAAATCCACGGTCTGGTTATCGAATTGCGGTAATCGCGGAGAAAGAAACGGCGAACCTTTTTTCTTCGTTGTCCTTTTTGGCGAGGAGCTGCCTCTTCCAAGCAGGAATCGCTTTCTGTCGTCTCTCTTCGTTTTCCCTGGCGAGCTGCTCCTCCAATTCCTTCTTCGCTCGCTCGGCGGCCTTCCGCGCCAGCATCTGTCGTTTCCATATCGGTATCACGTTCCCCGAACTGTCTTTCTCTGGGATCTTCGGCGAAACAGAAGATTAAACACGATAAATAGAATAGGATCGTGATTAAACGAAGGGAACGAAGGAGAAACGATAATCGACTCAGATAGCCCACCTGATCCACGAAATTCGAAACGTTGAACGCCTTGTTGATCTCCGACATGAGATTCTGCTCCTGTGTCTTCTCCACCTGCGCCATCTCCACCTTCATCTTCTTAATTCCAGGAATGTCCTTGGTTCTCTTCAGTTCCGCGATCAAGTCGGTCTTTTGTACGAAGAACGGCTCTGAAACTGACGAAGAAGATAGATGGAAGCTTCGAGACCAGAGATAACGCGATCGATAATGGGATCTTTACGAATCTATGGGAAATTCGGGTTCCAATTTTTTAATCGTACGCGTAAAAATATGAATTTGCATAAATATACGCAGTCTAGATATGGTAACCTACCGTTCGTCATAGATACGCTGCGCGGCGGAGGCGCCGAGAACGTTTTCGTCGCGTTCATTTTCGCGGAAGTTCTTCGCAGTTGGATACTGGTCAGATCTTGAATGCTGATGGTGGCGAGTGGCTGCAGGGTTTTCTGTGACTCGAGATCGGTCATCGCGACCGTGCTGGACTCCTCGTTGATACGTCGAGATTTTTGAAGCGGAGACAACGGTGGCGGCGGAGGTCCAGCAGTCGATTCCTTTCCCTCTTCGACCACCACCACCACCCTATCCTCTTCCTCTTCCTCCTCCTCCAGCTCCCGAGTTGCTTTACGCGTGGCACCCCTCTCCGCTAAAGCCTCCCTCAGTTCCTCTTGCTCCTGTTCCTCGGTCCCTTCCGGTCTGACGAAGCCTTCTCTTCGGTCACCGCTTCTACTTTGTATGTCCAAATTGTCGACCGATCTGCGAACGCGTTTCCTCAGATATGTTATGCGTTAACCGACTACGTAATACATTATTTATGATACACGGTCGTTACGAATAACTGCAACCAAAATCGGACACTGTAATAAATTTGAAACCTTAAAACTGTAATGACTAAGCATTACGAATAATGACCTATTAGTCACTTGGACCGTAACGTATATACTTCCGTATATTTCTATATATATATACACGATCCCCAAAATCAGAGTGTATCGAGTCTACGTTTGAAAAAAAAAAAAAAAGAAAGAAAAAAATTAACGTTTTAAAAATTTTTTCTATCAAATTCTTCACTCTTCCCGATATATAATATAATATAAATCTAAAAATGATATTTAGTCCATATCTCGTTACAAGGTTGTTGCAACATCGATTCGATTCGCTTTAAAGTTCGTTGACTCGATACACTTTGGGCTCCGAAGTTGAGATATCGCTGCTGAAACGAGAAGATGGCTAGGCGAAGAAACGCGAGTCCGGTTGGTTATTTCTGATAGATCCGGTGCAGTCGTCAAGATAAACACGCGTATTGGCCTAAAGTGTCACGTACATAGAAATAAGACGATATAGCGACGCATGACATCTCTCTAGCCAACTTTTCATTTCTCTGTACCTCGATAGGCGAACGCGACGAGACGAGCGATCCCGACCAGCATCGTATAAAAGCGATATCGGTATCGTTCGTCAACCTATCCTACCGACCTTGCTTTCAACAGGCTGCTCTTTGACGAAATCTTGCAGATGCTCTTGAGATACTCGGACGGCTTGAGCAGAGTGTTGGAGTCCGCGTTGGCGAACTTGGGCGGTATGAACGGTAGCACCATATGTTTATTGACCAGATGGGACGTTTGGTTCGTCTTAATTTCCTCGGTGTCCGCCGGTGGACTGGCAGGAGGCACTTCCGGCTGCTGATGCTCGCCGCAGGATACGTCGGACTTGTTGATCGCTGTTCCGAAACAGAAACGAGGTGGGGGAAACGAATCGTAGTACGCGTCGGACAAGTGAAATCTAGGTAAGTGTATTATATGCCCGATGAGCGCTATGGTCTAGTAAGTGGCCGTCTTTGCGATTCACCGAGGCTTTAATTATTATCATCATTATCGTTAAACCACGTTCAGCGACGTAAAAATACCTGGTTTAAATCGGTCGATCGTTCGGCTCGATTAATCTCGCCCACCCTCTTCTTCTATTTCTACTCCATCTCATTTCCCCCTCCCCTCCTGCCACTATCTTTTTCTCTCTTCGACTCATCCGCTTTTCTCTTTGCCCATTTTTCGATTTACGCTTTTCACTCTCGCGCTTCCCTTAGCTTAGCTACCCTTTTTCTTTTCTTTTTTTTTTTTTTTTCTTTACAAATGACAGAAGATCGAGCGAGACGAATCGAGGATCGAAGAAACGAAGTTATCGACAGCTCGAGAGAGCTATATCTTCTAGCTTACCTGCAGACGCAAGGTTTGCTCCGTTCTCGGTTCTTCCATTCCGGTTCGTTTCACCGGAGACGTCTCTTTTCTCGTCCCTGGTTATAGGTTCCGCGTTTTGCTTGGCGTTCACCACGAGCACCACGACGTCTTCCTTCTCCGGTAGTGGGGGCGGTGGTGGTGGAGGCGGTGGCTTGGCGAAGCTGAGAAAGACGCGCGTTGCAGGGAAAGGAGAAGAAGAAGAAGAAGAAGAAGAAGGAAAAGAAGAAGAAGAAGAAGAAGAAGAAAACGAAGAAGAAGTACATCGTGAGCTAGTTCTTGCCTACGATATATCGCGCGAGTCGTCGAACCAACGAGTCGTCCGACGCGTTTCGTCGCGATAAAATCGCTTAGAATCGAATGCAATCAGTTCGCTTCTCTTCGATTTTCTGTCTGGCGGCGCACGGCCTTATCGCTCGGCCTACTTACCTGACTCCGCCGTTCGCCGGTTTGATCTCCTTTTCGCTTTCTACTTGCGACGACGTACCGGTCGTGTTCTTTTTCTCTGAAAATCGTATGGACGATCGATCAGCGGTTGTCGTTTGGAAACGCACTCGTCGATTCAACGTACCGTGCGACGACGACTCCACGGTAAACTTCTTTCCGGCTCGTTCGTTGCTGCTGTTCCGCGACAGCGACGGCGTCGACGCGCTCGACGAGAAGCAAGGAATCTCGCTGCTGACGTTCGACGACTCGCTCGCGCTACTCGATCTACTGTATCTGCGATCGGTTTTTCGAGATCGGCTGAAATCGATTCGTCACGTTCATATCGCCAACCAGTCCGTTCGTGCGCCACTCTCGTACCATTTCAAGCTCGTCGATCGACGACACTCGTCCTCGCGTTGGTTATACACACCGGTCCTGTTAAACCGGCTACGTTCCAGCGGAAATATCGAGGTCGTCCTTCCGCGAGAAACGGCTGACCGAGCATTAGCGGAAACGAACGCGTTTCGAAAGCGAACAAGATCCGCGCGACTATTGCGAAATCCATGCTGCTTTTAGCGGTATGTATTACTACGTATCGTCGATCGACCGGGACGACTACGAGCGAGCTGACGAGCGCGCGATTGGTGCCGCGTACCTGCGATCGGATACGTTGTCGATCTGCACCTTCCTCTGCGGGCTGGCGACTATGCCAGCGGTCTCAGGATCCTGGCGCAAACAAATTTGCTCGTACGCGTGCTCGGACGGCTCGCGCGTCATTTCGGCTTTGGTCGTGTAGCCGTTTTCGCCGGACGATCGGTCGAGAACGCCATTGTTGAAGTGTACGTCCACTTTCACTGAAAATTCAGAAGACCAATGGATGACCGTTTGGTCGATCGGTCGAGACGGCGCCGCGGCGTAACGAGTATCTCTAAAATCCTCTAAAGTCCACGCTAAAGCAACAACGAGGAATTTTTTATCGACGTTGAAACAAAGTCGTAGCGAATGTTTCTCCAGGGTTTTTCGTATTTCTGTTGCCAACGACAAGTCGTCGCTCTAATTTCGAACTGTCCTAACTGCATTTTCCAGACAAATGTAATCAACCAATCCATGTACGTCCGATTGGTACAGAGAATACAATTTGTCGATAATACGACGAAGATTCTATTGTACGCAGAAATCGACAAATATTTCCTACGCTCTGACTCCACACGACGATATTGAACTTCGTGGACTTCGAACTTAGCTCTAGAACTATGTACAGCGACGAAATATCGTTGCTCGTTGCAATCGAGATCGCTAAAGATAAGAAAAAACAAAATTCAACGAAACAAAGCCCAGCGTGGACGAAGTCTTTCTACGCGTCGCTGGTCGTTGGAAATGTTTTGCGACAAAACGTGCAGCAGCGAGAGGCGATGTAGAGTCGCTCGCCGTTGCTTCAGCGAGGACAGAGTTTCGATGTTTCGCTTTACGACTCGTCGCTACCGGAAGCGAACGACGCGCGTACCGAGTCGAAGTCTCGGCAGCAGCGCGAGATATCTGGGACTCGCGCCACTTACCAGTCAGAGTCTCGTCCTTCTTCTCAAAGTGTCGATGCTTGTCCGTGTCCGCGAACAATCGCGTAATCCTCGTGTAGACGAGATCGTGCGGGCTGTGCAGATAAAAGGACTCTGTGTCCTTCGGCTTGACAGGCTCGCCGATGTACGCGCTCATCGGATTTATGTAGATTCCATCGCGTGGTCGCGAGCCAGGTGGATGTAGGAAAAACGGCTCTTGAAACATACCGCAGCCGCGCAACGAACACTGAAAACACCACCACCGTCGTTCCCATTATCGGACGCTGCCGTCTCGCATACCTCTCGTACTCTCTTCCGGAAGAGTGGTTCGCGCTGTTTCAAGCCGAGCCGAGCCGTGCCGAGCCGAGCCGAATCGAGCCACGGCTGTAGCCCGTATCGTTCTTCCGAATCCGATCGATCACGCGCCAATCGCGCGCGACCGATCCGATTTATCGCGACTTACCGCTACCCCTTACAAACGAGATTTTACTCTAACATGCGCTACTAGCCTTGTCAGCGGAGCTCGTCGTGCAGCTGCAAGTCGTGGCGTCGCTCATGTTCTCCGAATACTCTGAACCGGAACGATCCCTGGCCATTCTGCCGGTGACATCGGTACGGTGGGCCTCGCTTCTCTCCTACGGAACGTCCCGTTTCCTCTTTAAATTCCTTTCGTTTATTCTCGGCACGACGATAGTCGATCGACAGGCAGATAGGACGCGAAGAGCCAACACAGTTTCGCGGATCGAACGATCGGGCTAACAGGTTTCCTACGCGGTAACTTTCTACGCGGAAGAAAGGATTTAAACGACGCGATTGCCGCCACTGGTCGTTCAGATAAACGAGTCGATAAAACGGCGAATGTAATCGCGATTGCGCGAGGGTTACGAGCATGCACGAGTTGCGGACGTTCGCGCGCGTTACATACCATTTCGTAAGCGCACTCGCCGCACCGCGCCGCGATTCGCCCATACACCGTCCCGAAGCTTCGGCGCAGAATCATCAAACATTTTGCAAATTGCGCCAATTGTTTTGGCTCTTCGTACGCCCAGTATTTTACGTTATGGTTACGGCGGATGCGCATTGAAATGGAGTTCTGGCGAACGAAACATCGAAAGATCGAGATACGTACGCTCGTAAGAATCCGTATATGTATTTCATTATTTCGATGTACCGTGTTGCTCTGGACGTTAATTCGTCCGAGTATGCATCCACTGTAACCGCATACTTAATACACGTTGAGCGACGTTGGGTCGACAACCGCGGTTGTCATCGATGAACCGGATTATCAAATTTTTTGAACGATTAGAATAAGATAAATTTTGGATAAGAGCTAGAAAATGTTCAACGATTCGAACGATTCGGATGAATCGTCAGAACAAATCTTGCCCAAATACGATGTTATATTTTGCGAAAATTAAACTTTAGCGTGCAGAGTAACAGTTGGAGAGAATAATGGAAACGTAAACGTATGTTATAACACGCATTACACATACGTATGTGTATACATATACGACGTACAAAAGGTGTTTCCATTATTTTGACCAACCCCTGTATATTTGTCAAGGCGAAACATAAAATTCGCGCGGCAATCAACGCGTGAAACGTACATGCGGGCTTTTCTCCTGATTTCGCCGAGTACGCTAGACGCCGCTAAAAGTCACGTAAAACGTCAATAGTTATCTCAATGTTTCCACTGCCCGCAGCTAAACATCGCAAAAGTACACACTGAATATTCCATCGTTCGCGTATGAAGCGTAAAATCGCATTCGATAGCGACCGAGTAACGTGATTGGAAAGAAAGACACGAGGGAAAACAAGCGCTTGATCGTGGCCGTTCTCTTTCGTTCGGTGATCGCGTACGCGGAGAAAACGCGTTTCGATCCTCGAACCGATACGCCCGAGTTACCCTTTTCCAAGCAGCGTCCGTGCCTTTCGCGCTGTTACAGACGTTGCATCGAGGGTACAGAATCGCTCGGACGAACACGATACCGTGGCGATCGTCTTTCCTTTCTTTCGTTCGAGTTTTCCGATGGCGTTCGTTTCGTAGCGCTTGCTACGGAACCGCGACATGCTAGCTGCATAACCGGGTGAAGGACGACGAACGATGGACGGTGGACAATGGACGATGGACAATGAACGATGGACGATGGACGACACGGCGGATGAGCGAAGGACTCGCGTGACACATGGCGAGAGGAATCGCGCAACGATTCGCGAGACGAACGTTTCATTCTCGTTCGTTATCGTATCGTTCTCGACTGGTTCGAAATGGACGACGATGGTCCACGATGGAACAACCGTTTCACCGTTATCGTCCTTCCAAACGATCGACCCATATGGAAAGCGGAGGCGATCGCGAATCGCGTCGTTTCTCGTTTTGCGACCGAGTAAACGAAACGCGGATACGGTACCATGTTCTTGGACGACTGCGTGGAATCGAGCCTCACCGAGGCGAATTGTAATTGTAATCGTGGAAACTATTATAGTTGTATCGTTTCAAGTAACCTTTTTAGCGCGTTTTCCTTTCACGTCGAAGATTTGCGTGACTAGTACTAGCCAGGATCGAAGCACGTCGTCATCGTCGTTGTCGTCGTAGTCGTCGTTGTCGTCGTCGTCGTCGTCGTCATTGATATCGATCGGTGAAGGGTGATAATCGTAAGGATCGTTCACGAGCTCTGTCATCGGGCTCGGTCGGTCTCGAACTTGTTCTGATTCACTTACGTGTACACCCATGCAAAATCGGGTCGGCGATCGTTGCTCGTTCCGCGGCAAGAGATCTCGTCGCGGTTCCGCAGGATCGGAAGCGAGCCGATTATTTATCCGCTGATTCGATCGTCGATTCGTATCATTCGCGGCACCGCGAATGTTTGGCGGCGCGAAGCCGTACGCGTGAAGCCGAGAGGTCGCGCCGAGAGGACGAGAGAATTCGTCGAGAGAATTCCTGACTCGGCGCGGTCGATGTTCTCGCGCGTACTCGTGTCGACGAACGATAATGGAACGCGGCGATTTCGAACGCGCACTACGCGCTCTTGTTCGAGTTGGCGATGAGCGCGAACTAGAACGAAACTGGTTAACCACCGGCTGATTTAACGACCTGTTACCGACTCGTTTATATACGCATATTTCGGCTAGTTTAGTCGAACTTTTTCGTGGCCGAAAACGAGAACTCGAGAGACCGGTCGAACGACAAACTCGATCCGTGCGCGGTAAGCGGCAGGCCGAGACTCTCTCGACTCGAGCCCACCTGTTCCGAGCGAGAGCCGGCCAACTGGTCGCAACCTTCCTCTCGGAGTAGGGGTACGTGCCTCCTTGGCTACCTAGTTACTACCGATTTTCGAATCGAGCCGTATTCTCTGCCGCTCGCTTCCATGCCGTGTCTCGCGACGCTTCTCCTCTTTCTCGTACCTGTCTCACTCATTTTTATTCGATCGTCGGATAAGTCTTTGAGCATTTTCTAGTACGAATCGTAAACTTTACTCCCAGTACTTTGCAACGAACCGATAGAACCAAATACGCGCCGATCTGTTCGATAGTCCTCTGTCATTATTCCATCCGTGGAAAATTTCGTTCTTTCTATGGAAAACGCGAGCTCAGAAAGGTATACGACTTGTCCGACGATGCGCTTCGCATCGAGTTCTCTGGCAAACGAGACGATAGAATCAAATGGCGAGAATTCGCGAGCTTCAAACCGGAAACCGCGCGAACCGATTTCGATCTAGAAGTACGAGATCTCGCGAGAACCGGCGCGATGACGTCGCCGAGTCGAGCCGAGCGCAGCCGAGTCGAGCCCAGCCTAGCCGAGCGCTCGGCCTGCATCCGCGGGATCTCCGTTATTCGGCTGACGGCCGAGCAGGATGCAGAAGAAAGGTTGCCCCGTTGCCGGAGAAGGAATCTTCTCTTTGCTAGCGAGATTTCTCTCTCTCTCTCTCTCTCTCTCTCCTTTTCTCTCTTTCTTCTTCTTCTCTCGCTTAACTGTAAACGGCCCCCACCTCTTTGTAATTTCATTCTCTTGGCTAGTTCGCGTCCCGCCGGATCGAAACGGGGCAAATTACGCGCAATTAGCTCGTTTCGCTCGTCAACCTTCTTCGCTCCGTTCCTCTTCCTCCTTACCAGCGTTCGCCACGTGACACTCGACGATGTTCGCTTCGATGGATCGTTTACATTTCAACGATCACGTTCGCTCGATTAAACTCAACGTAGCAGTTTTCGCGAACGAACGCTGATATTTTCGAATCCCGGTGGTCGCGCTCTAATCACGAGGACCAGTTCTCCTGGCCGAGCGAAAGGCACGAGTTACTTTGCCCTAATAAGCACACCGTTTTCCAGTAATTCGATATACGTACGTTACGTATAATTCGAACCCTTATGTTTCTCGAGGACAAAGCTGGACAGACGTATCAATCGATCGATGGCTCTTTCGCGGTCTGCTTCGAATCGCCATATGTCTCTTCGTCCGCAACTTTTCCTCGTATTTCTTGTCCGAGCACGACGTTTCATTTAGCCGACTTAAATGTCGACGTAATCGATGTTTCTCTGGCTATTGATCATCCTAGACGTAAATAAAAGTTCTGCTGAAATCTTTATTAAAAATATCCTCTCGAGATCACGCGTGGATCATTCTCAGATCATTTTCAGTAGATCGTTACCCTCGGCTTTTTTCTCCCTACCCAATACCAGTTCATTTATCTCGATATACAAACTTGGAGACAAGGAGCGAGTCAAGAATTTCTAGTTTAAATACGTTTGCAGACATGTCTGGAATAATTATAGCCATCGAATTTACGACTCGCCTGAGAAACTATTTCTCTCACTGATTATGAAAGTAGCCCAAGTCGTGTATTTATCGTTTCGAGATGTCTAAAGTTTAGCGTTCGACACCTGAACTGAATTCTTTTCGACGATGTATCGGCCAGCTCGATGCAAAGGTTCAATATTTACTAATTTGCAAAGACGCTCGTTGTAACGCAGATAGACGCAACGCAAAGTAAATGATCAAGTAATGTGTTTCTTTTTTTTTCAGATTCTTGATTTAGGCCACTTTCATAATCACCGGCACGTTCGTCTTACCATCAACACGAATTTTTTCCTGCAAGATCGACGGTCACGGATTCGACAACTTCCTGTAACTATGTCACACATGCTCTTGACAACAAGTGTCAGATGGACGTGGATTTCAAGAATGCATTTGGCTCGGTTCGGTGTCTTTTGCTATAAATCGTATCAGTTCGCTTTCGAGAGTAATTTCTGACCCTAGTTTCGCGATTACTTAAAATCAACGTTAATTGACTGTTATTGGCGATTAAATGTATCCGACGAATCAGAGTTCGTGGCTGTTTATTGCGAGAAATAATTGCATCTTCGGACGTGCCACCTGGGCTCTCTACTTTTTATCATTTGTCATTAACCGTCCGTCTAGTGCGTTTGAATCCGAATCGCTCCTCTGCTGGCGATCTTAAGCATTTCAAAGTTATTCTTATAACTGAGCAACCTCTTAATTGCTGCGACACTCTTGCTTTACAAGGATATTTTCATAAAGTCGCGCAATATCGTTTTGTCGACGAATTGTTCCTTAACGCACTAACGGCCGTTTATGCGACTTCATTTTTCTTAAACTTAATTGGCACTTACGCGCGAGACAAACAATTCCTGTATTTATAGTAGATAGCGTTCCATCGAAGCGAAACGATTTACAAATGCACTGGCGATTTGTGAATCTAACGATCTAGATGAAAGCGAATGGTCAGAAAGTGATTATAATCGCGAGTTCCGTAACCGTATGGAACGATCAGGAAACAAATCAATGAATCCATATGACGCGTAAGCGTACAAAAATGAATTGAGATAATACGATAGAGATTCGATAATGGATTCAATGACAGATAAAATAATGGATTAAGTTTCCCCAGAAAATTTTCTCAAAAAAGCGAATCATAATTATACGACGACTGAATGAAAAACGTGGATGGTTGGCAACGAGATCTACGCCGAAATGTGCGGCCGTCAGACTGTTAACGCGACCAGGTTCCACGTGATGCGAATCTCTAGAAATACAAATTTTCTTTCGTATCCGTATTAGTTATCGAATCGTCCTCTGTCGTCCATCGACAACGTGCGTGACTTGGGGATTTTCTACGACTGTCTCTTACTAATCGCATTATCGCAAGCGTTAATAACGCAAACCGAACGCTAGGTTTCATCTTCCGCTTTTGTAGGAGTTTCTGGAATCCTTTGACTCTTGAAACTCTTTGCGACTCTTTGATGTTACCTCGTGTAGTTGACTGTGCGAATGTCATTTGGGTCTTCTGTTCAGGCCAGATATATCACGTTGATAGAGCGAGTTTCTCCGATATATGACTGTATGTATATCTGTGCGCGCGAGTGTCAAAGTCATGAGCGTAACTATAATCATGTTCTTGGTAGGTGGAAGACGTCAACGCTGAGGATAGAAGGAAGAATTGCGAGCTTATCATCCTGTTAACGATTCAGAACAGCGTTATCGACGATCCTCCGCTGTTACAGTTGGTTAATCTTAACGCGTGCTCGCGATCTTCTCGCTCGCAATCATCCTATCTTATGCGTTGACTTCTTGCGAACGGATCTGACCACGATGAAGCTTTCCCATGCCATTTCAAGAGTATGTAACTACGCCAACGATATCGCGAATAAGGCTGCTTTTTTCCCGGTTTCATTGACACGTTCAAGCAGTCCACTACGACCTTTACTTTGTCACGATTTATTCTTATTGCTCGTACGGATAGCATGTCTGCTTTTTTTATGCTGTTGCGTCTATAGCTTTGTTTCGTTTCACGTATCTCTGCGAGTGACTTTTATTTTATGTTGCTCTGTTTTTATTACGTTATTTTATTTTATCCCGGCGTTCTTCTGTTCGTTTTCTTTCTCTTATTTTCGTATTCTGGATAAACTTACGCTCGCTTGTTCATTTTAATGATAACCGTAACAATAATAATAAGGCGGCTATATGCGACTACGACGTAATACCTTGCCGTCTAAAGCCTTATCGTTCGCCTTTATCGCGTTTGAAATAAAAGTCTAGCACGAGCCTTGTTTTCCTAGGTTTCCCCTCTTTCGTTCCGATAGACTCGCTACTCGTAATATCATTCTCGAATCTTTCGAATGATTAATCAATTACGCGCATTTTAACAACGAATCACGCAATAGACGTCCTATATTCCGATTAACCTTCCACCGTAAACCGGATTGCCTTTGCGTCGATTTCACACGACGAGCACGTGTAACGTCGCCGCTTCTTTATTTTGTCCCTCCCTCGGTTTTTTCCCCTTTCTTGCTGCCTCTCTACATCCGAGATAAATTAAAAAAAAAAAGAAAGGAAAAATACACGAAAGAGGAAAAGAAAAACATCGATTTATCCGTCTTTATCGGGAATTTTTAACGAGCTACTCGAGACAGGTTCTGTCGGTCGTCTGTGAATTAGCCGCGAGTGGGAAGAACGAGAATAAAATATACACGCGCGTAAGCGTAATCTACGTAGAAAAGAACAGCGCCGAGAGGGCTCGCCTCGAGAACGCTGCGGAGCGATAAATTTTCATAAGGCGCGTGGAATTTCTGACTTTTGAAACGATGCCGATCGAACGTATCGACGAGACGCGCCTTCTCGTATTGCGCGCTGCGATTGGCCGACGCCGTGACAAAACACCTAAACACGTTCTTTCGCATAATGATGATTTCGTTGTTGTTACGTACGATCCGACAGACGACCGTGTTGCTCTCGTATAAAAGGATGAAGCAATCGGAAAAAAGTTGTATTCGGTGATCGAGGAACGTGGCGCGATGAAAGACGAGTTTAAGGTAGACAGACTCGGGATTATCGCGTTGCTACGCTTCGTCGATTCCCTTTTCCCCGTAATTTTGTTTCTCTCTATACACACCATTTCTTTCGTTTCAGTATCTGACAGGATTCGGCAACGAATTCTCCAGCGAGGACGAACGTTGCCCCGGTGCCCTACCGATCGGTCAGAACAATCCTCAACGATGTCCGTACGGTCTGTACGCGGAACAGCTGTCCGGCACGTCGTTTACCGGTAAGTTATCTCTCCTAACCGCGTTTTATCGCGAGGACGAGTTTCAAGCGCTTAGTCCAGGCTGACAGGCGATCGTCTGTAGACGATCTACGTATAGTTCTCTGCTACTTTTCCCTGTACAACGTCGCGGATCGTCCGTGGACGCGTGTCTGCTGACGATCGTCCGTATGCACCGAGCTTTAGCCTACGGCTGTGTCCTAATTGGATATCGCACAATGATAAAATCGTAAAACCAACACGACGATAAACGTACGAAGCTTGTTCTACGACTGCGTCCAAATTGACA
Organism: Bombus vosnesenskii; assembly: GCF_011952255.1. Classification (NCBI taxonomy): domain Eukaryota; kingdom Metazoa; phylum Arthropoda; class Insecta; order Hymenoptera; family Apidae; genus Bombus; species Bombus vosnesenskii. The sequence continues at coordinate 841,349 of NW_022882962.1, forward strand.
ACGATGCGACGATTATCCGCATTGTTTGAAATCCAAAAACTAGTTTGTGTCAGTCGCATCCGTGACGTCTGGAGCAAGAATGCACAGTTTCACGGAGTTATCGACTTCTGAAGCATAGGAAAGGCCCATTTTATGAGGCAAATGGGTGGGAAATTGTAGAAACTATATATTTGCGGACAAGGAACGTGGAAAAGTTGCGGTAATTCATCTCGTCTTCTGTCGCTATGGGACATCCAATTAGGATACGGGCTTATTCCTGAGCGTTTCATATCTATGTATCGTCCCGCAGCTCCTCGCTCTCGAAACAGACGCTCGTGGTTGTATCGAATCAAGCCGTCGGTCGTCCATAAACCCTTCACACCGGTTGACAGCGCTCCTCGTCTCGACTACGGATGGGACGCTGTAAATCCAACGCCGAATCAGGTATCGATGTTCGGTCGTTCGTCATCGTTTTCTCTTTTACTGGAAACTCGAACGTTTCTATTTTCCTGTTTCAGCTACGATGGAAACCTTTCGACGTGCCGACCAGACAAGCCGCGGAGGTAGATTTCGTGGAGGGTTTGCACACGCTATGCGGCGCGGGAGACGCTCGCGTTCGCCAAGGTATCGCGATCCACGTGTATCTCTGCAACGCCTCCATGAAGAACAAGGCCTTCTACAATTCCGACGGAGATCTTCTCATTGGTACGTATGTTGTTCCAACCATGGACCGACCAATTCGTCAGCCTCTTCTTTCTCTCTCCAATTGAGCCGAACTACGCGCATGGAAAATGTCGGCGATGACGGTGGTCGAAAGTTTTAGTTTTATCGACGAAAACGTTTTACCCGCAGTGCCGCAGCTAGGCGCGTTACTGATAACCACAGAGTTTGGCAAAATGCGTTGTGAGCCGAACGAGATATGCGTGATCCAGCAAGGTATGCGGTTCCACGTTGCTGTGTTTGGTCCATCTAGAGGATACATCTTGGAGGTGTACGACGATCACTTTCAATTGCCCGAATTGGGGCCGATAGGTAACGCGGATAATCGAGTAAAGAGATTACAGTTTTTCGTTTTTCTGCCGATCGCTAACCGAACTCTGATCTTGCAACAGGAGCGAATGGCCTGGCGAACCCACGGGATTTTCAAACGCCTGTAGCGTGGTACGAGGATCGTGAAATCGATTACGAGATCGTGTGCAAGTATCACGGTAAGCTGTTTGTAGCCGAGCAAGACCACAGTCCGTTCGACGTGGTAGCTTGGCATGGAAATTACGTTCCGTTCAAATACGACCTCGACAAATTCATGGTCGTTAATACGGTTTCCTTTGATCATTGTGTAAGTGTATTGCGAAAGCTACGTTACCTCCTTCATTCTCTGATTCACGAACGAATCGATACACGTTTCCTTTATACGCGTCTATTTCTGCTACAGGATCCTTCGATCTTCACGGTCCTGACGTGTCCCTCCGGGAAGATCGGTACAGCAGCAGCCGATTTTGTAATATTCCCACCTCGATGGTCCGTGCAGGAGCACACTTTTCGGCCTCCTTATTATCATCGTAAGTGCATAGAAAGTCGGCTATTCGATATTTTGTAGACGACAACGTGAGAAAAAAGAAGAAACTAACGGATACCGTCGATGGTAGGACGTGACGGAGAAATTTCGAGAATCGGGAGCCGTAGCCATGGCTGTAGCCATCTGCGTTCGTGATAAGAAGCAGCACGGATTCCGACAATGCTGTCGAGATCTATAATCGACAGCTTCTGTGCTCCCCTCTCCTCGTTTCTTTCCTTTCCGTCTTTTCACTTTCGAGAAATAAACAACGCTGCGTAATTACAGTGATCGTTCCGTCCTTTTGCTTTTCTATGCTGATTCGGTGTCAGCTGCATGGCTCGATCCCGATACTTCGTTATGCTAGACCGCTTCTAAAAATCGTGTAACCGAGATACCGGTGAAAACTCGGAATTTTCTCCGGTGATATCCATCGACTTCCTTTTTCTTTCGCGACTACCATTCTGCTGTTTCTTTTCGAGCGGAACCTACAATTTTTCCTTTCTCCGATTCCATTTTCTCTCTTCCTCCCGTTCTTGTTCCATTCTTCAGTATCGTATCGCCGCCCTAGTTCCAACTCCATTTTTCAAAATAACGTAATAAACCAATCCACGTGTGTCTCGTTGGTGCAAGAAATACAAATTGGTGGTAATACGATGAAGATTCTACTTAGAAAGTAATAACGTATTCTGTTCTTTTAAGTTGTAACTCCACACGATAATATTCAATTTCATAAACTCTAAGCTCAGCTTTCTCAGTTTATAAGCTAATGAAAATAGATACTTAAGAACTACAGCCACGTATATGGTTTATATGGTGTCTCTTCGACCTGCAGGAAATTGTATGAGCGAATTCATGGGCCTGATAAAGGGACGATACGAAGCTAAGGAGGAAAGTTTCCATCCAGGCGGGGCGTCGTTGCATTCCATTATGACGCCACATGGACCGGATTCGTCTTGTTTCGAAACTGCTTCAAACAGCAAGTTGAAACCTGAACGCGTCGCCGATGGAACACAAGCTTTCATGTTTGAAACGTCGTATAGTTTGGCGATAACCGAATGGGCTGCAAATCTTTCCAACAAACTGGACAACGATTATTACAAATGCTGGCAATCTCTTAAGAAACATTTCGTTTCGAATGCTTCTTAATACATTTTTACATTTTGCATTTTTATATTTTGTAGAAAAGATAGAAGTGATAAGGTGTACACGATTAAAGAATTATAGGAGTATATGGTTTGACTTCTGTTTTGTTCGTGGTAATTACTACTTCTGTTACTACGTACCTTAACACGGTGACTGTCACGTGGATTTTATATATTTTGTCCTGAGAGCCGCAAAAGATTGAGATATACTACGCTATGATATGTAATTTCTCCAAATATTTTTCTTATTTTATAGACTAACAAATTTTCAACAATGTGAATGATTTAGATAACATTATCAGAAAAAAATGCTCAAATATTGTATAAAATTTTCTTTTAATTAATTAAATATTATGTTGTCTATTTATTTAATATTATTGTTATTTAAATCATTTACATTGTTGAAAATTTCTTAATCTATAAAATAATATATCTTATTTTGTCTGATCATTCTAAAGAATTTAATAACGTGGATTATCAATATCCATCGTGCCAGCCAACGTGTTGATCATCTTTTTCTAATTTACTTTATATGGGATCATACGACAAAAGATGATGATTCACAAACGAATCTTCCTTCTTTGTTTCTCAAGTATTATTTCTTGTAATTAAGGATAAGTAGTTCATTTGTAACGAGCTTATCACGAATAACTTGACACATTTATCATCTGTGTTGAAAAGCACGTTAAACTCGTGAGGTTGCGCTATTGTTCGGTAGAGTGCGTGTTTAAAGCAAACACGTAGGAAGCGTGCTCGTTAGTTTACATTGTGCAAAAATCGTAGTTCTTGAGAAAATGTAAATCGTTATGATTGAATGTAATATGTTATCGTAAAAATATGGAAAGTTGGGACAATCGTTGATGTCGGGTGTAACGTAAATATGTTTACTTCGATCAAATTTTTTAATAAATGTGGTTAATTCGTAACTCTAACCTTACAATGCGGAGACTTGTCAATCTTGCGATGCTTCTTTGTTACTTGAGCAGAAGCGTCGCAGCTATGTATTGTTATCCAGACTACTGTCAGAGCGTGGTAATTTTTTATTTTTTCAAGTCCTTTATAACTAGTTTCTCGAATTTCTAAATGTCTATAGTTGTTACAAAAGGTATTGACACATACTCTTTTTCCAATGAAATACCTTGTTATCAGGATCTATTGTAGTCACTGTATCTAGGCTGAGTATTTATTATTAGGTTAAATTGTCTGTTTATTTTACAGACAAAATTAGTCGCTACTCCTGGTTTCCAATGTCTATTGACAAAAGTTCAAAGGAAAGGAGGTACGATATATTCATTAAATGCATTCAGCATCGGCTATAGTGATTAAAAGTGCGATGACTTATGTGGTGCAGCATGTATTTTTAATGTACAAGATAGGAGTCAGGAATCACGAGATAGGTATGCGAATTACTTGCTTTTCTTGTCGATAGATTGCACCAAACTCACGTTCGAAGGTTATAGTCGTTATCCAGAGGATGGCACAGCAGCCAAATTTAATTTACGTTCATACACGTATGAGGAATCTGGATATAAACTGACAGCTTTCAACTTAAGCGTTACCAATGTGGACTTTCATGGTAAGAATCATAGAGTAAAGCGATTCTATTCTGTTACTTGAAATTCTTTTCTATCGTTAAATAGGACTGGTTACACGTTATCAAAGTTTATTGGATGAGAACGAATCAGCATGTAGGTACATAGAACTTTATGGGAACGAAACCAACCCAGTACCACGGGAATTGTATATTTCTTGTCCATTTTCTGATGTATCTTACGAATCTGTTCCATACCGGTTAGATTATCTCGTAACAGGAGAAAAGTATAAGTATAGCAAAAGATATGTTTTCAATGTACCTGTCCACAGATTTATCGGTGAGTGTTTAGGCCAGATATTTTTCATTGAAAGAAAATGAGCAGTCGTGTGTTTGTTCGATATTGATGGTTCCTCTTAAATTTGTCCTATCTCAGGAGAAGATGTAAGTATAAAGGAATACAGGCCATTTGTATATATAGATGTCTCCTATGCTCCTCTTCTTTCATTGCACGTGCAACCGCTGCCAGAAGTGTATAATGTAACAGGGTATAAAATTTGGTTAATAAACAACGATACGGATTTCGTGAAAACGTTCAATATGACCAGTGAACAAGATTTTCGCTACAATTTTACCGCTCACACCGGCGTGTTTTATTTTAAAGTTGCTCCCATGCATTCAGAGTGTGGCGACTATGGATGCGTGAACAGCACCACGCCTTTTATCATTATACGTAAGCAAAAAAAAATTTCCTATGCGCGTCTGTATTATCTGAAAATATTTTCTTGTTGACGTAGTTGTTAAGCATTACGGCAATTGTATTTTTCAGAGGAAACATCTCATCGTTTATTGATCATGATTATTAGCACTGTGTGGATACCGCCAGTGATATTGTACGTCCTTTATCATCTTTACAAATTGTATAAAAAGGGTAAAATTGCAACGTTTGCAAAATATTTTTGTAAATACAGAGTGGCCATTGAAATTTATATGTTTGCTTCGTACTCTGTTGTAGAAGTATTGAAAAGGAGAAGGATACCGAAATGTTTGTTAGTCTACTCACCGACTCGACTGTCGCATATCAATGTAATGATCGAGCTGGCAAAGTATTTAAGGATTTGCGATGTCAACGCCATGATAGACATGCTCGATGTTACCGATACCACGGACAAAGTTAGTGCCAGTAACGAGACTATTTCAAACGGCTCCACGTTTTCCCACGGAAATGTTAATCTTTTGGTTTGTTATGTTCGTAACGTAGGATCCAGAATGTTGGTGCGATGCTGCGTTTCGAAACGCAGACGTCGTTCTTATCGCAACTTCTCCGCCGCCTAAGAAGCCTGCGGCATCGGCTATTTATCGAAACACCGGTAATTATCTTTTGAGACTGGTGAAAGAGAATCAGTCGGAGAAAGAAAAGCGCTATTATATCGTGCAATTGCCGTATTGTAAATCGGATGATGTACCAGAGGAAACGAGGCATTTGAGGAGACTGTCTTTACCAAAAGAGTTGCCTAAACTAGTAAAAATTATTCACAAGGTGGAGCGCGTAAAATGTTCCTCGGTATCCGACCAGGAATTTCTGGACAGCGTGAAATTAGCAAAACTCGAGATTCTGAAGGAAGATGCGAACATTGCGAAAGACGAACGAGAAACTGGTCAGTTCTTTATAGATTCGTAATCGATCGTTAATTTAGTTAGTTCGAACGTTTCGTAGCGTAGCTGACATATTGGTGTTTTAGAAAACCTTTTAACGTTGAAAAGGACGGAAACAGCAAATAATCGGACATCAACTGTGCTGGATGATAACGCAGTGTCTCAGTCGTTTGCAACAAATATCGATGAATTAAACTTGCTCGGGGAAGGTGGAGAAGGTGAGGAAGAATGTACTCGTGAATCTTCGAAGGACGATACGTGCTCGTTTCGTATCGACGAATTGAACTTGTGACTTCGTCTCAAGTACATTCTTTATTCATAACGTTGTGAACAAATTTTACTTGCGTAAGTTAGGTAATTTTTCAAGATGTAAGACTTTTTTTTATATATATACCGATTTAACTTAATAAACGCCAGTTTCTTTTTTGTTACCATACAGCTCCTCGTGTCCATTTATTGTGAGTTACGTCTTACAATTCTCCATTCGTTAAGTCACAGGTATATTAAATATATATCTTTTTACGCATGCATACATTGCACACGCGTGTATACGTTTTAACACGATATTAACGATGGTATAATGATAATAGTTGGAATTCACATGGCACGTGCCTGATCGTGCTAAGAACTAGTCGATCCATTGGAAGTAAGCAAATATACAGTGTTATATAACTAAATTTGTACTTGAACGCTTGCGTCATAAACGGCAAGTGGCTAATTAATATAACGAAATGGAATGCGCTGCTTTGTACAAGTAAACCAAAAAGGGGTGAATTCATTCACCGAGGTATAAAAAAGCAGTCTTGTTCGAATACGATTACATCGACCAACAACTAGGATACTCAAGTTTACCGCCTCTTTGAGTGTATCGTCGAATCACCGTTTTGTGCAATTATTTAACAGACGGTTCACCATAAAGTGAATGTTAAAAGCTGGAAGCCGCTGCGAAGAAGGATTTAACTGGAAGTTTAAAAGTTTGACGATTTTAGTAATTAATATTAATCATTACGATCTTTCGCTTCTCGTTCGATCATTTGTTACGCGATTGATCGTGAAATTATCGGAAGGCGTTTACACAGTTAATTAAACGTTAGTCACCCTTTAGGGACGTAGCTTTCGTCAATGAGAAGCCATTTATCTAATTTGTTCTTTTTCGTTCGTTCCAATTCAATCGCTTGTTAGGACATAAATGACGAAACGAATAGGAAAATTTCCATCAGGGTGACTAAACTGCGGTTTGCTTCGGCAATTTGAATAGCTTGGAACATCTTTCGTCGAATGCTCTGTATCGTAAAAATCCAAGAATATATAAAGCTGTAACATGCGTCTTGAGTAGAAAGACTCGTTAATAATTTCTAGTATAAATTACACAAAGATCTGGCTGTTTACATGAAAATGTAATGTTGTATATCGATTTCCATACTATATACTATCACCGTTAGTATACCGTTCTTCAGCTCTTATCTCCTGAAGCGTCGATCTATCTATTTGGACGTATGCTATCCGCATCTTTTTCTGATTTTCTAGCGTTGCAAAGTTCATCGTCTCGTATTCTTATATGCGACACGTATGCCCGACAGAAAGAAAAAGAAGGCACAGTATCGAAGGTGTTTGTTGCTCTCGATCGTTTCAACGATCACGTTCCCGTTCGTTTCGTAATGGCATACTCGTCGTACGCTAGACGATACTCCTCTCGAACGAAGAAAAGACGCGATTTGTCTTCTCGAACCTCTAGATCATCGATATTTCACCCTCTGGTCTTCACGCGTCTCACTTCCTCAATTAGAGCGAGCTTCGTCGTTATTTTCGTTTCTGTTGGCGAAGACAAGTAGTTCTTCTACTTCTGTCTCTGTCTCCGTTTCCACTTCCGAGGATTTCTTGCCTTCCATGTCGATGTAGGATTGCGAACGTTCGTTCGTCGGCGTGGCTAGATCGTTCTCGCTGTTGCTGGTGACGCTGGTGTTTCTCAATTTGATAGGACTCTCGTAGTGATTCACGCAGAAGCTCGGCGGTGATTGATCGTTCACGTACAACTTGACGGATTCCTCGGGGAATGTTGCTACGGATTCTTGCCACAGGGCGTGGAGTTTGTCGATTTTGTCGCACTTTGTCACCGGATCGGAACACGGTTTCTCTAGATAGTTGACAACGTTCGTCCTCAAAGTATCGATTTCGTCGCCATCGTCGATGTCATCGTTACCAGAACCTGCGGTAACAAAATCGTTCGTCATACCGAAACCAGACGAGACGAAACGAAACGAGAGATACGTACTGCATGGACTGTCCAACGCGTGAAGAGAAGCAAAATAGGCCTGATTGTGAACGGTTCTCGGATTCAGGTCCAAGTATTCGACGCTGTCCTCTAACATCTTTTCCCAATGATTGGTAAGTTCTTTGAAGGGAGGCCTCATTGCAGGTTCTTGATGCCAGCACGACATCATCAGCTTGTACCTGCGAATGGTGTACGCGTACTCACGATAACTTCCGAGTTAGAACTCGCGATGGCTACTCTTGTAAAGTCGGACTACTCACAACTGTTGCGAGCAATTCGCTGGTCTCTCCATACGGTAACCGGCTTTGAGTAAATTGTAGAGATTATGCACGTCCACTCCTGGATAAGGAGACGCGCCCAATGTGACCAGCTCCCAAAGAAGAACACCGAAACTCCAGACGTCAGACTTGCTGGTGTAGACGTGATCCGCAAGGGATTCTGGTGCCATCCATTTTACCGGCACTAGGAAAACACGTATTAAAGTATATACGTTGGATTAAACGGAGGTTTAGCTGATCGCGGATGATGCACGTTAAAACTGTCTTCGTCCTAAACCTCGAGAAGATTTACGAGCGCTAGATTTCATGCAGACGAAGAACGAACCGCGGCAAGAGGAGTCTAGTCGGTTCTAGTCGATTCGAAAGCTTTTGAAAAAAGTAACGCGCGTTAGAGAATTGAAAATATGATCAGACAAAGGAACGCGAATCTGATTATTTCTGATAGATCCAACACGATCATACAAGAGAAGACAAGAAAGTTTATATATAAGTGGTACGTTATTGTCATAAAATATCATAATTTCACAAAACAGAATTATTGTATCTGACACATTTGAGCAGCGAGTAAATGTTCGTAATATACATTCCAGAGTACGTAACTGTCAGCAACACGTTGAGATATGTCCAATACAAAGGTTAGCAATATGTGCATATACACGCAAATAAATTACTTGGCAACTTTAAACTACAAAGAAGACCATGCAGCAACTCGTGACAGTGAACGATAAGAAGCCTGTCCTATGCCTCCTCTGCTCCTAAGCGAATCATTTCGCCCGCTAATCGTTTTTCCAGTTCTGCGCATACCTCGTCCTTTGCTGCGCTTCAAGTACGCATCGTCTTCGTAAACGTCCCTGGTCAGGCCAAAATCCGAGATCTTGCAGACCTTCTCGGTCGCAAGCAGCACGTTCCTGGCTGCAAGATCTCTGTGAACCAACTGAACAATACGGCGAAGCGATACAGTTAGTGTGGATTTCAACGAGGTGAGAAAACGGGCTATCGCCGAGGATCAAGGGATTACCTTAATGTCGGCGAGATAGGCCATTCCTTTGCTGATCTGCCAAGCGAAGGAAAGGATGTCGCGTGGCGTGACCGTGTACATGGACCTTCCATCCGCTTCGCAGGAAACTACGTTGGATAAAGACGAACATCCACCGGCTCTAATTTCCGACTCCAAGTGTCGGCTACGCCTCAAATAATTCCTGCAAAGTTCCCGCATCCTGCGTTACACCTTGTTCAAATTGTGCGGTATTTTTACCGAATCGATAATCACTCCGTAACAAATCCCGAAAGTAGCGTTCGCACGTTTCTACATTTTCGCCATTCAGCTTCCAAATATACGATCAATGGATTCATTATAGCGTGTAATAACTATTATTGAGTTACGGTTTATTCATACTAGGACGAATCGTTCATTTACCGAATCAATTCTTTGTCTCGTGTAGTAGTACGTATGTACATTTTCACATGGATGTACATGGGAAAGGAGCGTTCAGACGATCGGTGTTATTGCCAATATTTAAGGTTTTTAATACTGTATTGACAATATATATCGATCGTCTAGAGTCTAGAGGCTCTCTCGCGTACGATAATATCGAGTACCTTAAATATTGACAACTATATCGATGTGAACGCTCCTTGAAATCACCGATTCGATCACGTTCAACATTCGATTTCGTTCTGTACATATGTACGAAGCGATTCGGCAATAAAACCGAATCTGCTCCGTTTTTTATCGTATTTGTAGCAGAGTAAACTTGGTCGTAAGAACGTGGCGCTCTTTGAACCAACGTGAATTTTGTTTCTGTTGTACAAGTAGTTTTCGATAGACATTTTACTTGAAATTTTAGGACATACGCTTACATTCCTTTCCGAAGAAACGTTATAAAAAATTTCCCCCAAAATGAATATCGTTTCCGCGCGAAAGGAAAGTTGTTACGTTGAAGGTCTTCGTAATTTAGAATACGTACGTGCCGAAGAAAAGTATATTAATTATTTGACAAAGTACACTGCGCAGAGCTAAATGTATCAATAACGAAGAAGTTAGAAAGCCACTTATAGTTGAAGATTATAACGATACTAAAAACGCAATTGATGTCCTTGATTAGACGATGGTTGCGTGTTATTCGACCAAAAGGGAATCGAACAGAGCATATAATGTATACGTTTTGTTCGCTGTAATTGAGCGTAACTGGAATATAGACATAAACTTTAGAGACGACCATTATCTCTGGAAAAATTGGCAAATGCACAAGTAACGCCATATACGCAAGAGAGAAAACGTGTTCCGACAACATCACGTTCAAGAGAAATTCTTAAACAGAATCAAAAACAAAGTGACGTGTCTGGAAGCTATGAAAAAAGGATGATGGAACTTTTGCTGAAGAGACATTGAAACGTCGTTCTTCTGTACACAATGTAAAAAATTTATTTGCATCTTATTATTAAATGCAAAAAGTATAAAAGCCAAATTCTTAGTATTACAATTAAAAAATGATAATGCATGACTATGCTTATCCTGAATGTTTCCTTTCTATTTAATATTAATTGAAGACCTTCAACGTTACTTCAAGCGATTTTACGCTGGTTAATATCGTCGATAGGACAAAGACCTGCTACATAAGATAAAACATTAGACGCGTACATGGCTAGAAATTTAAAAGAAACCGCATAAAGAGGAATATATATTGTGATAATATGGAGACTGGAAGAAGCGAGTCGCGCGTTGACACGGCCGTAACGCCGCGTCGCCGCCTGTTCGTCGCCGTTTGTCTCTTCGCGTTTAAACGAGCCCGTCCCTCGTTCCGCGTTCCATGAAAATGCGAGATGCAAGAAGAATTCAATTAACGCGACGCGACGAAGGTTTTCTCGTGAAGCGGTTATCGTCCGGCGATTCTGGGCGAATCTCGTTATGCGGAATTCCATTCCGCTCCGTGGACGTGCAACAGCAAGCAAGATTACGTACTCACCGCAACGAGCCAAACTCCGCGAATTCGATGATGAGGTAGACTGGCGCTCCGGGAGTGGTGCACGCACCCAGCAACCTGATCACGTTCGGATGTTGAGCCTCTTTCAACAGTTGATACTCGGACAGCAAGTCGGCCAATTCGGATGCGCACGCGTTCTCCTTTAACGTTTTCACCGCAACAGTGGTGGCTCCTGGAATTCCACCGATGTCGATCGCTTTGGCGCGCAACACGCGGCCGAATTCTCCTTCGCCGAGCACTTGTTCGATGGTCAATCGCGCTCGTGGGAATTCCCATTTAGGATCCGGCTGGAGAAATAGTTCAACGAAAACGATTCAACGTCTCCGACGTTTCCGTTGCACCGTTTTTCTCGTTTCGTGCTTTACGATGATTTTACCGCTGGTAATGAACAATGCGCGAAGGAGCAAGGAACAAAGTCCATGAAAGTGTCAGTTAACCATTTCCGTCGCTGTATCTTTGTTGCAACGTACCGTAAAACGTACGATACACGTACGGTAACGGTGCATGTGGTTCAAAAGAAAACGAAATACGATCGATCGAAATATTTTATTTAACTTAATGGTAGAACTATCGGCCGCTACTGAAGTATGAAACTTTGTATCGAGGAAATTAAAGCGCGAATAATAGGACAGAGTTTATAACGCGGTAAGATTTACAAGCTTTAATTCGTCGTTGAAATCTGTAACAATGCATCGTTGTAGATGTATGGAAAATGAAAGATTACCTCGTTTTTACTATCGTTCTGTGGTAGTACGCGAAATACCCGAAATTGTACCAAAGGATAGGTACAAACGATCACGTACAAAGTTGCAACGCGGTGAGAGGCAAAGAATTATATTCGTCGGTCGGATGAATCCTGAGCTTAGCGTAGGAGTAACGAAAATGAATGATTCGAGGCAAAGAGTCGCTGCTTACCGGGCACGTTTTCGGAAGAAGTAGGTGACGATTGGCTGCGGTGAAGGTGTCCAAGCCGATAAGCAAACCGTCGCCTCTGTCAATGTAGTCCGAGGATAATATGCCGACTACGTTCGAGTCATCGTCGACTCTTCGTTTTCCGTTTCGTCGAGCTTGCTTCACAGTCAGTCTGAAACGTAAGATCCTCTCATCGATCATATTGCCGTGTCGTGACGACTTTTAAAATCGGGATAGACGCGGCAAGTCGACGATCATTTCGCGAGAAATATCTACGTCGGCCAGTCGTACTCATCGACGAACGTCAGTCGGAATATCCACTGTCAAACTTTTACGAGATAGACGCGCGCCAACATTCACGCGGATACGACGAGGAAGTTTCTTCAATTTCGTGTGCAGACAAACTTTTAAACTCGCTTTCGTGTGATATATTGGCTGTATATCTCGTCTTGAAATAAAGTGGAGGACAAAGGGAAGTTTAAAGCAAAAAGAAAAGCCGTATAAAAAACGTCACCACTTTAGAAAAAAAGCTACGATTGACAAGAACTATTAAACTACGAATAGACGTAATAATATAGGTGATTGTTACTGCATAAAAATCATTCAGAAATGTGAAATCCGAGGATGAAAAGTTGCACTTAATATGAAAATATACAGGGTGGTTGGTAATTGGTGGTGTACGCGGAAAAGGGGGTGATTCTAGGCGAAAGAAGAAGTCAAAAGTATAGAATAAAATTTTTTTTTAATTTTTCCATCGAGACAACGATCTACAGCGAGATTCGTTATAACGAGACGCGACAAAGTGCACGCGTACCGAGCAAAAATTCAAAGTCGATTTTCTCGAAAACAAAGCCTCGAACGAAACATTTTTATTCCATATTTTCGACTTCTTTTTTCGCGTAGAATCAACCCCTTTCCGCTTGTACCACCAATTACCAACCACCCTGTATAAAATATTGAAAGCGTAATACCTGTCACGGTATTTGCTAAGTAGAATAAGTCTCTGCCTGGGTGCTACTCTTTCAGTCGTATTCATAAAAATATGAATTTGCATAAATATCCGCCGCCTGGTTGTATGCAAATACGCATTTCAAATTTCCTTCTGTTCGCCACCGTCGGTGATAACAAGTTTTTATCGTAGAATCGTATCGATACCTCGGGCAATCGAGTGACAAAAGAAACATTTGATTCTGAGCGGGCTCGATATGCGCGGTCGTCGTTCTACCGATTAAACGTCGTTATCGAAATACTGGAGAATCGGATTCGGCGAGGAATCCCCTTTCTTTCGAAAACTCGTTGTTCGGTGGTGGATCGAACGATCGACGTGACTCGAGCACAAAGCGCTCGTTCGAGAGTTATCTAGAATTTGGCCAGCTGTAATTCCCCAGCTGTCGTGAGAACCCGTGTTTCGTTCTCGTTTGCGCAAACATCGCGTTAATACGAACGCTTAGCCTTTGGTCATGTTTCGCGCGTTTCGACTTCTTTCATCGCCAGTGTTATTATACTGACCAGGCAAAATCATATAATTAATTTACCAGTGACCTACCTGTATCTCGAAGTAACGAGAAAACTGATGATCGCTATCAGCACGACGAAACTGACTCCTATCAGGCTTATCATGCAGATAGGTCCACAAGGTCCTTGAGGTGCTACGTAAAAAAAAAAAAAGAAAGAGTTTAATCCAGTTGCGATTCTACAAGTTTAATCTCTTAATCTTACTCTTCGTTTAACGAGCAAAAATATTTCTACTATTCGAAAAAAATACTATAATATACGCGGTAAAAGTTTGTTTATCCGAACCCCGTTTATACGAACCAGTTGTTCTTTTATCGTCGGTTATGCGAACTCTGTGACCGAGCCTTCGTTATTCGACCTACGCTCGAGCGTACTTTCTCTGATACGAACGTGACTTCCGAAGTCGTACGCGTCCGTGTGCTCTATCCGAGCTGATACATAATTGGACACGATCTGTGACGAAATTGTTGTTCAGGCTCGGTTATCCGAACGTCAGCCTCTACTATCTCGAGCTAGAAATTGAATAACAGCAGCTGATAGGTGTAGCGAGCGAGCCTCTATTATCGGAAATATCCTCAACCCCGATTGATCCGGATAAACGAAGTTCTACGATACTTAAAAACGCCGAAATCACGCACATCGACGCGTTGTCGATATTGTTTCGTATTTGCCTGGAACTCGAGAAATTTAGAATAAAAGAAGAGGATCGGGCGTAAAACGATCTCTAAAGAAGACAGCGGGGTTAATGCGCGAAGCAACGAGGGTTCAGTGAATGATCGTGGAACCTTTTCGGGCGCCGGTCACCACAATCTCCTCCTCTATGTCTCGCGATTTCCCGCCTTTTCCATCTTTACCCTCCTCTCCATCCATTCCCTGTTTGCCGCCTCTGCCAGGACTGTCGTTTTGCGCGCGGAAATGATCCACGTTGCACGTGCATTGCAGCATATCGTTGCACGCGCAAGTTCCCAAGCCGCTCTTGATGCCGCGTCCGTTCTTGTTCATGTGAGCGAAGTGGACGTCCGCTGGAACGTTAAAATTGATTATCGCCGATGGAAGCGTTAGCGAGATGGAAGAGCAAGAATGCAAAAGGTAAAAGAACGAAGCTCACATTCAACGGTGCAATCCTGGGGACAAATGCGAGGATCCAACCGTTCGAGCTCGTCGCACTGGTTATCGGGACAGTGAGACAAATCCGGGGAACAAGTTGGATAGTACTCGGACATTATGGAACCCTGGTTCGGACGTTTGTTCCATCTCCATACGCATTGAGCGGAAAAGTTGCCCTTGCTGAAAATCCGACCGATTGCGAGATCGTACGACGAGTTAAGGGGAAGCAGCCAGAGAGAAAGAGAGGAAGAGAGGGAGAGGGCAGGCACTGTTAGAATTATTGTTCGTTGAATATCTTGGACATGTAACCGGTCTGCAGTTATGGTAATGAATTTACGAAGAGAGAAACTCAACGACGGATTGCGCGATTGGTAATGACAGGTATGAAGAGAGCACGAGTGCGAAAGAATGTGAGAAGGCGAGTTACGTTAGGAGTTAAGAGTAGAATCCACGAGAGACAGTGTTACATAGTTTTAGAAGAAAGTTTATATATATTCACTACGGAAATATTAAATTACGCTTGGAGTCGACAGTGGCAAAACTAAAAAGATGTAAATTTTAAAGCAGAGGTTTTCTGAAATTTGCGAAGAAATCCGCGCGAGTCGTTTCGGTGACGTTCTAAGGCGGCTGACTTATCGCGAGATAATCACGAAATGATCGATTCTTATTAAACGAGATAATCGATGCACCATGCGCGAAAATTATATAATCCTAGTATAATAGTATAATCCGAAAATAGCGTCAGGAAATAAGACGAGCCAGCGTTATCGCGAAACTAAAGCCAAATTGATAGCTATCATAAACGGTAACTTTGCCCTGTGACGCAAAACTGGCGGAAATCTAACGTATACCGTTTCGCATGATGGAGATAGAAACATAACGCGGATCTTTTATCCGGACGTTATTTTAGTTGTCCCACCGTCGTTGCCAAGCAGCGAAATATTACGGTATATTAAATTCCTACATTAAATTCCGACGTACGCGAAAGGAAAGCGATCGTCACCTGTAAAATCCGCTGCCAACTCCGCAACTGGATTCGCAGTCCTCTGGCGTTTCCGCGTTGGCGCACGAATGCAACCGGCCGATCTTGCTATGGTTACACGTGTCTAACTTCGACATCGACACAGCCGATAAATTGATCTTTACGGTTTTGGAAGAGATCGGACGATCTTTCGCGTTCCATTTCACTTTAAGCCTGAAACATCGATCCATAGATCGAATCGTCGAAATGTTTTACGCACGATCGTACGGATCGATCACGGGTCAACGAGGCTCCTACGTGCTGTGACCACTTACACCAAATTAGCTGGCTCCGTTTTCAGCAGATCCTCGTCAGCGATGTAGATTATACCGCCCTTGTGAGTGATGGCGAACGCGCTCGACCCGTGAACGTTGAAAGTTATCGAGGTGTGCGGTTCGCTGGTCGGTCTCGCGACTCGGGTGTAACGAGGCGCGAGCCGTGCGACTTTCACGATCGAGGGATACGTGAAGGATTGCTGTTTCCCGGATGATATCGGCGACACGGTCGTCGTGGTCGTTCGATGTTCCGGTCCGTAGAAAGTCAGTGTAATGTTCAGCTATCAGCGACAAACGTAAAACGTGCGATATCGTATTGTAGTAATTTTACAGAGATATATGCGTTAGGAGAAGTTTAAGTTATGATAAACATAGGTATATGTAGTTATGTACAGGGTGTTTCATTTGTCTTGTCCATTTTGTATCTTTGTTACTTTTGCATATGCAAAAAAGTGTATGGAGGTAAAAGTTGTTTAATCTAAAAATTTAAGTTATGATAAACATAGGTATATATAGTTATGTACAGGGTGTTTCATTTATATTGTCCACTTTGTATCTTTGTTACTTTTGCATATACAAAAAAGTGTATGGAGGTAAAAGTTGTTTAGTTTAGAAATTTAAGTTATGATATACATAGGTATATGTAGTTATATACAGGGTGTTTCGTTTATATTGTCCACTTTAGTATCTTTGTTACTTTTGCATATGCAAAAAAATGTATGGAAGTAAAAGATGTTTAGTTCAGAACGAGGCATATTGCGGTTCATGCCTTTTTCCCTTGCTGGTTATTTTTTTCTTCCTTTATTTTTTATTCTCATCGACGATTAAGGTCATCGACGATTTTGCAATAACAACATCTTTATGCGATGTATTTCAAACGTGTAGATATGTCGAGCTAGGAATAACCTCGAGCGGAGAATTCATGATAATTCGAAGGGAAATAAGAAATCGAATTATTTATTTGTTTTTGCCCCAAATTTTCATCATTTTCCTAGAAATAGAAAAAATATTGTAGAACCGCGTGCATCCCCGGGCAAGGAAGTCGAAATTAAGCGAAACGAGATAATAAAAGTAAAAAATGTTGAGCTATCAGAGGCAAGCCTTGCTCTCTTGGTCACTTCATTTGGAAATTCGTTACCTCTTCTACCAAATTCGCAAAGCTGTGCGTGGGTGGCTATGCAAATTGGAATCCAGGATCCTAGAAGTATTTGCCTATGCAGTATTTCGAGACTGAGAGTGACCTTTCACCACGGAATATGGAATGAGAAGGAGTTTTTAGTGGGTAGTCCGCCCAACATCTTAGACAGTGTCATATAGCTAGTGATTGGATCGATACCGAAATTACGTATTGATAATACTCAATCAATTCGGTACCAAAGTACTCCATATAAGACATCGAAATTTTAGATATCTCTCGGTATGACGCGGTAGTTAGGTTGCGAAAAAGCGCCATGTCGTGCGAAATCGTGTTACACGAAACGAAGAATTAACGGAAAATTGGTGATTAGATTCCAAAATCAATTAAAAATAAATTAATTTAAAGCATTACGTATTGATATTATTTACGTTAGTTATAGAAAGTATCAATTTTTCTTCAGAGAGCTTGGAGTTGCCGCTTCCTTACAGCGAAAAAATTGCAATTGTCGAGTGCAAAGGATTAATATTCTACCAACTAAAAATGGATTCAAAATCTCGATATTCAAAAGTTCCATGCGCAAATCTGAACCGGCGCGTGACGGTGCTTGCACTTAAAAATTCTCCTCGCAGTTCCTCCTTATAAGAATTTCTCCGATTTCTGCAATTCTCGAAACGTGGCGGAGCAGAGTCGTGTCGCAAGAATTCCGTGTCACGCGAAGGATATTTGTATTTGGTACCAATCGTCGATATCGATTCTTCTTCGATCGACATCGAACCGATACTGTACCGAATCGGGAATCTTCCGATTCCTGAAGAAATTATCGACACTTGTTTAACGCGTATACTGTAATTAGAAATCATAACGTAACTATGTAACGTATATAGAAACATCATATTCATTCGGAAACTGCATATATGTATTATTGGGTTGGCAACTAAGCGATTGCGGATTTTGACAATACCACCTAATGACAAAATCCGCAATCACTTAGCTGCCAACCCAATAGATACGCAGCCATGGTTGCAGTGAATGGAATGGAAAGTGACGGATGAAATATCCGATGACTGCAGTGGATACACTCGTAAAGATCTATTATATACAGGGTGGTTGGTAACTGGTGGTACAAGCGGAAAGGGGGTGATTCTACGCGAAAAAAGAAGTCGAAGATATAGAATAAAATTTTCTTTTTTTAATTTTTCCATCGAGACAACGATCTACAGTGAGATCCGTTATAACGAGACGCGATAAAGTGCACGCGTACCGAGCGAAAATTCAAAGTCGATTTTCTCGAAAACAAAGCCTCGAACGAAAAATTTTTATTCCATATTTTAGACTTCTTTTTTCGCCTAGAATCACCCGCTTTTCGCTTGTACCACCAGTTACCAACCACCCTGTATATTATCATATTTGATTGCATCGATTTATTGAGTTTGTCAGAACGTGAATTCGTCCCTGATACGATTTTACTGTAACCATAGTCTCATGAATTTCCCTTTTCTCGCGTAAAAAGACCAAAATAATAGCTGGTATTCAGGAATGGTCGCGAAAGTAGAGAAAAATATTCATCGTCGACTGTTTTCGATTACAAATTCGTTCATCCAATCGAGCGTGAAACAGACGCGGCCATGAGCTGACTCCGACAGGGTAACGCGACGCCGAATGAAAAATTGTCAATCCACGGAAAAAGAAAGCGGCGAAAACGAAATCCCGGCCGATTCGCCGAATTTTTCGACTAGTTTTTAGTGGGCGTTTACGCGAGGCTCGGTTAAACGTTGAAATCGGAAGTTCTGCTCGGAGATAATAGGCAGCTTCCGCCCACGCGTCCGCCGCCGTGCAATTTCTCGACGCGGAACGATCCCATTAATTTTCCTTTAATCGGCTCCTCGAAACCGCACCCAGCTAACACTCTCGCAGCCTTTGCTATCTAATTGTTTAACGAGTCGCGATTACGCCAATGGATCCGTGCCAGCTGAGACCAGGAAGATGTTTGATCGCTGCCCTCCTATTTGTTATCAGGAACTCATTTCGAGATACGAATTCACGACTGAACATCGGACGTGGAATTTGCAGCATCGAAATTGCGAAAGAAAAGTTCGAACTAGATTGGAAACAAGACCGCGCGTATTTCTATCGAGTTTCTCGTTAAAGGCAGCTTCATCGACGCGGATCATCGTCTCTAAACCGCGAATGTTTAATTCCAATTTCATACTTCTACTAATATAAACAAGGAAACTAATGCAATCGTAAAAATTTATTTCTTGCGATAAGCGTCATGGAAAGGTACTTTGATTTCGATACTTTCCATAGTTTTGCATATATCATTTCGCGCAACTTTAACGCCAAGTTTACCCGGTAAAATTTCAATTTAGACCAGCTTCAAATTTAATTAAAAATTCTACGTTCATCTAACTTTTGTTCTTCTATAACTCGTTTACTCATCTAACTTTATGTAAATTCTTATATTAACAAAATCTGAGAAATTGATTAATCGGATAATATAAGTACGATCTTAACTGCAATTTTGAAACCGCTCGGCCGAGTATTAGCGCAAAAATTTCGCACGAGCGCACAAAAATCCGCAGTCAGATCATTGGGGGAAAAAATTTCCCGAATCCTCGCTCGCTGCTATTCCAGTTTTCCCGAATTTTCTTCTTCGCCTCGCGGCTCTTAAAGAAGACCCGCGCTTCTCTCGTTCGCGCCAGCTATCTGCGATAGACTCTGACTCACCGTGTTTTCTCCGTGTCCTGGGATCAGAGACTCGTCCTTCACTTGCAGGATCACGCGATACGGAGACTTTGGCAGAAGAGTGGTTTTTGCGGATATTCCTGTAACGGAGGAAACAGAAATTTACCCGATGCAGACAGATCCTTATCGAGAAAGAAGCGAGGACGATCGAACTGTAGGGAAATACGTTCGTAAATATCGACTCACTGGTGAATATGGCGGTGTACGGGATCCCTCTGGGAACTTCGATCGGCAAAGTGTTATGGGAGACGTTAAAGGCGTCGTGAGCGTCTCCGAGCATACGGACGCTGTAGCGGTTACTACTTTCCGCGTCCGCGTCCTTCAGTATCAGCTTGTTGTCGTCCACCAGTTTGTCACCCTATCGACACGACACGGATGACAAGATTTTTACGCGAATAGCGAGAAAAATTTCGCCTACTCGGGCCCGGGGGCGACGCGAAGGGACGTTAGGAGAAGCGGGAAACGCGGGAGGATAGGCGGCGAAAGTAGAAAAGAGATTCGGGCTTAATCAAGATCAGACCCCGAAGGGGTTTTCCTTCCCGACGATTCTTCGAGACGGTTCCGTTGTCGCGTTCGTCGCTTCCGTGTCTTTTCACGCTGCAAACAATGCCTCGTGATCGCTGCAACAATGCGCCACTGATTAAGTCGACGACTTTTTAAACGATTCGTCGTCCGTTCGCTAACGAGATTTTCCTTTCATCGACGTAGTGCGTGTACAATGTATGTAGATATATGTGTGTTTAGCGCAACAAGCAGAAGCGCAGTGCAGATGTAGGAGCTCGAAACATTCCGAGGAACGAGTAACGCGAGTGTAGGAATGAATTTTTCCCGACTATCCAGTCGGATTGTGCGAATCCTCGCGTGATCGAATGGAAATATTCTACAGCTGTTTCCTAATTCTGTAGCATTGACGGAAAACCTTGCAGTACGTCGATTAGCGCACGCGACGGCTCGCAGTGAACAGCGTATTCGACACTGTAAGCCGTTCGCGTTTGATCCGAGAGAAATGTCGACTGGAGCCATCCAAATGGTTCGCGTGATCTGTAACGAAGCGAATCTTACCGGCGAACGCGCAGAAATTGGCACCAGCGATCTAAACGGTGCGATTTCGATCTCGAGGATCGACCACGTTCCGGAGGTCCTGAGAAATTTGAAAACGAACATTTGCACCGATTACAGGGACAAAACGCCAAGTTTATATCGCGATGGTATTCGCAAGAAAACTAGGCGAAATATCATCGACGACGATGGAGATTACTTCGATGGCCTGTCTTCGTCGTTCACGAATGAAACTCTGATGATACTCAAAAGTGGAGGACAATCCATTCTTACGCCTGATAAACAGCTGGACAGGATCGCGTCACTCACCGCGGTAAATTCTGGAAGAATCACGTCGATCGAGTGGTTGCCCTGCGCCATCGGTGGATTGTCGTCCTGATCCAAGACGTCGACGTGCAGCGTGTCGATCGGTGCGTACTGCATTCCGGTGATCTCATCCCACACGATGCACTGAACTTGAACGGCGACTCGCGGTCCGGGGCCTCTAGGCGGCGGACCCAACGCGTCTCTGTCCAGGAACGCGTTCGCGAACAGCGTGTCGTTGGACGTGTGGAAGTATTCCGTGCCTAGAAATTATCGGACGTTCGTACGTTCTCCGCTACTTTTCCACGAACGCTTAACTCGCCTTCCGGGAATTCCAGGAGTTGGCGGCTCGTGCGCGCGCGCACGCGTTCGATGGATTTATTTCCTCGAGCGGGAGAGTCGGACAGATACACTCCCATTCGTAAGATATTAGGACGCTTACAGGAAACCAGATTAACTTCAAAAACGTTTAAGCTCTGGCCGAAGCCTTCAACAATATTTATTATCCCCTGTGGCTCGACTTGTGTATATCTGGAATTTATTATAAAGACCATGGGATCTCGAGGTGAATGAAAAATCGTATATTCGTGGAAAGGTAGAAATCTTATCACAACGACGTTGAATTTCTGCTCGCTTATGTCCACTGTGTTACGTCCACTTCGTGATCGTCGCTTTAATCAACCTTGTTGATACATTCGTACTGTTCAAGTTTCTATGATAATTCGAGGTTTCATTAAGCTTTTGAACAAACATCTCTGAACCTCGCGTGTAATAAACGCGCGTGAACTTCTTCGCCGAGGCGAAGGGATTCCTGATCCATATTCATCGCGTTTCTCTCGCGACTCTTGCGAATAATTTTGACAAATTCACCCCTCCCCACCTCGAATGCAAAACCCTGATCGATGGACCGCTCGATCGACGATTTGAACAAACCATCGCATCCTACGTAAAATCGATAAACGTCCTAATAGTTAGGCGCGGAGGCGTATGCCGTTTCTGTTGGAGCGCACAGGGATGTTCCTTCTTCCTGTCTAGAAAACGTGATTCTCTATCGCCGAGCTATAGCTGAGACGCTACGACGAGCATGAAAAGAAAGGGTGACTTGCCGTTCAATAGCTTGTAGTCGGTTACGTGAAAATTGGAGCAAAGGTCGGTGTAAATGCCAGGTCCGAAGGTACCGATCATCGCGACCGGCTGATTTTCGTATATCCTATACCTGGACGCGTTCCAGAAGCACATGTCCTGAAAACGAAACGACGTTGAACGGTAGAGCGACAGAGTCTCGCGAAATAGACCGTGCAGCGACGATCTAATTACCTGAACGTAGTCCGCGCATTTGATTTCCGTCCCGTTAACACGAGATGGTTCCACCGTGATTTCCAGGACGGCCTCGTTGCTGTCGTCTTCTTTCGCCACAACGACGATCGTATCGGATCCGGTCGCGCCTTGGCAAGCGGGGAAACGAAAGACGCGGTAACGTCTGCGATCGAAGCGAAACGCGTAGATCGAAGAACATCTGCTACACTTACCTTTCTTTGAAAAACCGTGCAGTAGCAAGCTGTTCGTCTCGGAATCTATGGAAACTGTCGGTTCGCGGGGCACGGTGACGCGATAGTTCACGCGACTCGGTTCCGTCGAATCGTTTCGAAGCGTCCTCAGCTCGAGCAGCTTCAACTTCCATGAAATGTGTGCATCGTCCCGCGCCAGGTACGGTATCCTTACGGCCAAGTTCGACTGAGGAAAGTATAGCTCTGGAACAGAAAAGCGGCGCCCTTTACCGAGTCGTTATCTGTACGCGTAAATTTCGAGTCGCTGTTTATTACGCGAAACGGCGAGAACTCGTCGTTTTATTATTCTACGCTTAATTGGTATCGTATTCGGGACATAATTCTAGCATGCTTCGTTCCAATGTGTATTCTGCAATTTACACGATAATAGTCGTTACAGTTGTTCCTTATCGTACAAGATAATGAAATAAAATTGTGCAATCTGACTAGCAAACGTAATCTCTCGTGGTCACCTATGATCCGACGATAGCATTTAGATTAGTATTCGAGTCGTATCAGTTGTTAAGATCATCGGCGACTACTATCGCGTTGAAACAATGCGTACGAGTATTCTCGTTTTTGCTAGAGTAAGTTTCCTGCGACGATCAGTCCGGTACTCGCTTACAAGGCTCCAATACCGTGAGTACTAGTAGTCTGTAAGCGAGTAGGCAAGTATTAGGTCGTCCGAAAAGTTTCTTTCGTTTTATAAGCAAATGATAGATGCACAATATTTTCCGTTTTATATTATTTCATCGAATTACGTACGATCCATTTTGTTCTATCAAAATAAAGATCACAACGTTCGACAGATCAGGTTTCATATTTGTATGAAGATACATCGTTGTAGAAGACGCGTCTGTAAAAGAACGACACTTTTCGGACAACCTAATACGTCTGTTATCGGCAGCGAGACACTGGTAGCCTGTCTCCTTACTAACAGATTGGATAAGAATGAATTTCTGAACAGTCGATCACGAGGGACGTAAAAAGTTGTAAGCGAGTTCCTAACTACCAGAAATTGAACTAAAGACGATAAATCAACTCGCAGAGATGCCAGCCAAAAAGGGAACGACCGACACTCGAACACCATAGGCCATACTTCTCGTACGAATGCAAGAGTCAGCAGTACAACCGAGCCATCGCGGCTCCTGCGATGCAAAATGTTTTCGATCGCAAGACGAAAATAAACGCTTCGTCTTTGGCATTGTAAAGTTCAACGGTGAGGGTTCGCGTACGGTCAACTTCGTGGAAACGACTCGTGTCAAGGTGAGCGCGTTTAATCGATACACAGCAAGTAGTTAAAGTCCTGCTCGGCGAACGCGCTCGGCCGCACGCTCTTGCAGGATAAGGATCGCGATCGAGATCTTCGACGGTGTTTTCGCGGAACTCCAGTCGCGGTTGCGCGATTCCATACGCGAGCGAGATCCGTTCCTGGAACATCTGCGGTTCCACGTGCCGCGTCCACCGTGTTCGCCTCGATCGATACCACACGTTTCGATCGTTCGCGCGACATTTCGCTCTCCTATCGTACGCCATCTCTGCGAACCAACTCTATGGAAATTTTTGTTTTCGATGGAAATTTTCGAGATGGAATTTTCGAGTTTCGCGCGTGTAGGAATTTCTAGCCGAGGATCGGCCCGGTAATTCCGTGTCGTGGGACGAGGACGCGTGCGTTTTTCGTGAAAGGGGTAGGGTAAGAAGATATTTCGGTAGGGAAGGCCTCCGATGATGGCGATGCCAAGGGCGAGGGTGCGATAGCGAGGGTACGATGGAAAGGCGAACGATGCGACGGTCACGCGAGAGTCGAGTTAAAGGCGCAAAGTATCTGGAACGCAGACTTGCGAGCAGGCACACGCGCTCGCATACGCACACGTCTCTGTATCGTGGCGTCTATGTTAAAAGTTAGGATCTAGCTGCTTGGCGAATGCGCGCACAAAGTCTTTCGCGTAAAGGTGCGTTTAAACGAAGCGCGCGAACGATCCTCTTGTTAGTGAAATTTAAACGGGAACAAGCGTTCCGTCGCCGTTTAGTTGAATTCGTTCGCTGAATTATTTGACCGCGATCGTCGCGAAGCGAGATAAATCTTTTGATGAGATAAACGAGTTTACGAACGATAACGGTTTAACGCGATTTTCGAACAGTGTGAGGCAACGACCTCCAAAATATAAAATAGCTGAATATACAATGTGCAACGAGGACTCGCACTCCATTGTATTTATTACGGTATTTACGTACCGATTCGTTAAGTTCAAGTATATCAAATTTCATATCTTTTGGCGGTATTTTTATACGACTATGAAGAGTACAGTAGGTCTTTGATCATCCGAGGCGATGTAAACCAGGCCTACCTCGAGTAATACGGAATAATTTATTAGTATTCATGAGTCGTATAATAAAATCTTGATGACTTAAGGTTGTACGCGTATTTGGGTCTGTATAAGCGTATCGTATGTTGTAGGCGTATTTAATCGATTGAACGTTTGATTAACTGTTTTCACGATACCTGGCTATGTACACTTTCGTAGTCTTCGTGCTAAAATTTCGAGAAAAACGAAGTTATGGTAAAGTTGGAAGCGCCTCGAATAATACGGAACTCGAATAGCCGAGACTCCATTGTGTTATGAAAATGAAGTATGCAACCTGATAAAAAACGGTTCATTGGAAAATGGAAGTATCTACTTCTTGTAGCTACTGTATTTAATCAAGAACACTGATGTCTTTTTCTCTAAATCATAGTATAAAAGCAACAATAGCTGTCTGGTATGAATGCTCTGACTTGAAACGAACACGATATCTTTCGACGGTGCCACAAAATTTCCGTAATTAATTTATGTCACGAAATGAAAAAGGTTGTAAATCACTGGTACGTTAAACGCGCACGAACGATTTCTATCATTCTCGCTCTATGTGTTGTTGGTCGTTTGGTCTAAACGCGGGTTACCTTTGAACTATCGACGATCACCTCGTCGACACGATTTCACTGACACGGAGTTCGCCGACGATGTTTATCTATAGGGATGACATTCTCTCTTTGCCGATAATTAGTATATTAATTGTCATATGTCATCGCTAATCGTGCATCTGTATCTAAACGTTCATTTCCATGCATGAAAAGATAAAAGGAAATGATAAAAGTTACTACGATATTACGACGTATTGCGTTGGTACTTTATTAATTAACGTAAATTATGCAAGTAAATATTTACAAAAAGTGAGCCACTTGAAAGAAATTTCCACAATTTTTTTATATATTGTCAAAGTTGCAACCCTGACGTACGTATGCGTGGCCTGTAAAAAATCTAACTTCACCCACGTTCATTTCTGCTTAAAAGAAAATTAGATTTGGATTATTTTGAATCTTTTCAAGGTTGGGGCAGGTTTCACTCCGACCACGCTTTTTAACATCGTATTGCATACAGGTACATAATTCTCTGCTACGCGTGTGCGTATGACCGCCACTGCAGTTTGCGAGTTACCTTTTCCGTTGAAAAGTCGTAAGAAGCGAGTTATATGGGAGTCGTAAAAAATATCAATAGCATAGATTTGAGTAAGGGGAGCGACTGTGCATAACGGACGGTAACGTATGACGATAAGCGTAACAATTTTCGCCAGAAGACGACGTCGATGAAACGACTGGTCGGTGATTTCGTATGCTGGTTTTGGTGAAATTGCGTCGATGAAATGTTCGTGGCTGATTTGAAAGTAGCTCCCTGAACGCGTCTTTAAAAAGTTCTCTTAGCGTGCGATCGACGTGGTGAGCGACGATATCGGATCGTTACGATCGAAAACGAAATCGGTCGAAAGGCGAGAGATCGGTCGTTCTAGTGGATCTCCAGAGGCACGAGATCGTTGTACCTGGAAACCCTATTCGCACATCGAGTTACGATTCCCGAAAACAGAGACACCGTGAATACGATACGCGCAGCCATACAACTCGGCACCCTCTCGGTCGCCGATCTGCAAGAACCTGCCGCGTTCGAGTCGGCCCACCTCGCCGCCACCTTAGTTACGTCTTGCGCCCATCGTAGGGCCACCGTAGTATCACCATCTCGATATACGCGCCCTCTATTCCTGTAAATTGATTCGCCATCGCGTATACCTGGCCAGACGCCTAATTCGCTCGAGACTGCCACTTTCTTTCGTTTCCTGTTATTTTCTTAGTAGGCAGCACTATATCTTCGTTGCTTGGCTTGCACTAAAATATATTTTATTTATTTACTTATTCATAGCTGTTCTCCTGCGGGTTAGGAATTTCCCCGTTACTTTTCTCTTTGATATATACTCATGGTCTACTTTTCTAACCTTAACGTTTTTCGTACTCGACGTTTAGACTGAAAAATTGCAACTCAAATTTTACCTTAGGACCTTTATATTTAGCATAATAAAGGATCTTTGGCATCCTTTATATTTTTTATTGTCTATACTTCTTTAACAGTGACGTATAACCTCGCAGTCTTTTAATTTCAACAACGTATAGATCTAAACGGAGACATACAATATGAAACTCTAACAATTTTGCTACATTATTTTTATTACGTTATTAACATTCGCGATACGTGGCAAACGTTAATCTCTTGTTTCTTCTTCTCTTTCCCTCGATGCTCCTGTCTCTTCTTTTCACTATCTTTTCTCGATTTCCTACTTTGCTCGCTTTCAAACGTTTGCCAACGCCTTCTGCGAGTTTCTTTCCCCGATTTTCCGTTTTCTCGCGATTCCCAGCTTTGTAATACGTGCATCTTCCATCGTTTTTCACGAGTATCTCATTCGGTTTCGCGTCTCCTCGAGCGTGTCCTGATTTTCAGATATTTTTCAGCTCCTTCCGCCGGTTTCTTTCTCGTTTCTTCGATCTTGGAAAAATATCTTCCACCGCCTATCGCTCTCGAACGATGGCGCATCGCCACGACTGAACGTAGACATCGAAAGCAGCTCGATCGCGCACACCTGTACAAACATCTCCGCTCGGAAAATTAACAAGTTTCTCATTGTCGCGCGACACTCGCGCGAACGTATCACTCGGCTACCGTCGACCAGCTTCTCCCTCCTCTGCGCCACCCTCCAGCCATTCGACACCTCGGTTTTCCTTCTTTTTCCCTTTTTCGATCACCGACAGCCAGGCCCATTCGTTTTCAGGACGCGCGTTTCCACGCGCTATGCCGAATTCGGAAATAGCTTAACTATATTTAGGTGATTTCGACACCCTAACTCAGGGAAAGGTGTGTTGCTCTTACCCGGCAACTTTTAAACGCCGTAACAACGAACTTACGACCTTCTTAATATCTCTCTTCGATATTTATCGGTTTTTCCGAAGAAGAAAGATCGGGGCAAACGAACGGGAAGAGCGCGTCGAGACGAAAGCGTTCACTCTTAAAACGTAGCCGTCGTCGCGTGTCTCTTCGCGCTTATCCTTCGCTCGACCTCGAAAAAGAAATTCGTTAAAGTCGAATTTACACCTTTTCGCTCCGGACGAACATCGTGAATGATTCGTGGAGAAACATTTTCGTCCCCGTTTCGCCCGAAAAACGAACGAGGTAAGGCGAACTTTGCTTTGAACGTCTCAAACGAATATACAGGGTGGTTGGTAACTCGTCCTGTTTTGCGACCAAGTTTTCAGGACAGAAAAAATAAAAAAAAACAAATTCGTATAAAAGCTCCGCTCCCCAGCGGCTTAAACCCAAAAATTGTATTAAACACGAAAAATGTAAAGCGCCCACACATAATATAGCATGGCTACGTCGTACCGTCGCGTATCGGTATCTTTGCCTAACACATCATTACAAAAATTCACCGTTTATTGTGAATACCAATATGTATTTAAAACTGTATCTTGGGCTAAATAAACATCATTAAAAAAAAAAAAAGGTAGTTGGTAACTGGAGGTACAAGCGGAAAGGGGGTGATTCTACGCGAAAAAAGAAGTCGGAAATATAGAATAAAAAAAATGTTTTTTTTTTAATTTTTCCATCGAGACAACGATCTGTAGGAGGTTGATTAATGAGATTATTATTAGGTGAAGTCGTCGATGTATTTTAAATTTGTCAATACAAGTCCAAGTCGCGATACGGTGTGTATAAAATCGTTTGGTCGCAGTGTATACTGATTCGTTTGCGATCGCGTCCGTTTATTTATAATAGTCAGGGGGAAGTCGGAAGATTCAAATTTGTCTTGTTTTACGGTTACATGTAGCGGCGGCATTGTTTTGCTCGGAGTTCACTACTCCTTACAATACCTGCGACCGCGGTCTTGATACTCCGCAGCAAAACAACATGATTTGAATCGAATTCTAACTCTTGTGCCGCTACAGATCTACAATGAGATCCGTTATAACGTACCGCACGCGTACCGAACGAAAATTCAAAGTCGATTTTTTCGAAAACAAAGCCTCGAACGAAAAATTTTTATTCTATATTTTCGACTTCTTTTTTCGCGTAGAATCGCCCCCTTTTCGCTTGTACCACCAGTTACCAACCACCCTGTATAAATACACCGGCTCTCGTTTTTTACATTCAATTATAACGTAATTTACATATCTTCGCTTGATCTATCGAAAAATATCGCTTTCCTTCAAAGTGATCATCCTAAGTGGTCACCATGAACGAGATAGTTGTTCGTCTTTCACGTTCAAGTCGAATTTACACCTTTTCATTTTGGATTTCCATGATCACCGGCTGATTGGACATCCACAGCGGCTATGAAAATGAAAGATGAAAACCGGCGGAATATTCCTATCAGTTGAATTCATCCAAGATGAATGCCTCTACTTTGTTTATATTGTTCGGCGGCCACTTTGGACGAAGCGCGAATGAAAACAACGTTTTTCGACGAATCAGCCACGACGATGATCCAAATTGGAAATATGTAAATTCGGCTTCGCTGCGAACCAATCATCCAAGATGGTCATCCGAAGTAAAAACTGTACCGGATTTACGTGGTTTCGCTTTGGAAGGAAGATACTTTTATCCTCGTTCCATCCGCGTATAAAATAAGAATTTAAGCAGCGTTCGTCCGCCGTGTTCCTTCGGCTCTTAAATTCGGCTTTAGGCTTCTTCCGACTTTTCCAACCCGGTAACGTCGTTGCGCAACCGACGCGGCGATATCTGTCGATCGAAATCTCGACTGAAATCTTGAATGAAAATCACGCGAGAATAAAGCCTTCCTTCTATTTGCTTTGAGAGCGACGTTGTGAAAGGACGCAGGTCGTTCTTCGAGTATGTATACACGTAGCCACGCGAGCCACGTATCGACCGTTTCTTTAATTCACCCCTTTGTGGTTCGTTGAAGGCGCTCGTGGACGAGTTTCGCCTGGAACTCGAAACATAACGCGACGCAACGTAACGCAAGAGCGTCGTGCCAATTTTACCGGCAATAAGGCGTCGAACGGTTAATCAAAGTTACGGTAAACACGGCCTACTTTTTAAGGGGCGATTACCTCGCAACGAGCGCTTCGATTTCATTTCTTAGATCCGCTGCGAACAATAGCGACGACGCGCGATTTTTCCTTTTTCCTCTGTTATCCTTCGTCTTTCGTTCGTGTTCTCGTCCCGTCTCTTTTGACTTTTCTTCGTTAACATTCGCCCTCGTTTCGTTTCCCGATCGTAGATTGCTTCTCTGAAATATTCTGTGTACAGTCTACATTCATCTCCTATCGATGTCATTTCGTTCGTGTTTCGTGTCAAAACGAAAATAGATTCGTTTCATTTGTTTCACTTTCACGGTTAACAAATTTTTCCGGTTTCCAACTATAAGATTAATGGTTCTTTCTCTCTCGTGCATCGGCCGTAGGTATCGTTTACACGATTTAATTCTGAACAATGAAAAACTCGTTTCGCCTTTTTCTGATTTCGCGTACAGTTTCGTACCGTCAGTCGCATTAATATTCGCACGCGGAACTATCTGTACAGTTGTGGCTTTGTTTAAATATCGTGTGGATTATTCGACGAAGATACCAAGCCATTTATCATAGCTTAAAAATTCCTAGATAATTTCTTCCTAAAAATAACCTTTCACTTTCCGATAGATTTTGAAGAGAAAATTGTCTCATTTTCACGTGGTGCCAGTATTCAAGAAAAGGTACCAATCTCGATAACGGACAGCTTGTAATTTATCACAGAGGAAAGCGTAGAGGTTCTCGCGAAATTGCACAATTGTTAATAGCAATCGTAGCTATAATGAAGAAGATCGCGTCGAATTTAAGAAAGAAAAGAAAAAGGACAATCTGCTCTCTGTTAAAAATCTATTCAATCTACCTATACAATTAAACGTTATTGTTAGGAAGAAATTGTTTGAGCATTGTTTCAAGCTATAATAAATGGTTCGTATTTCCGTAGAATAAACAGCGCGATATTTAATACAATACAATACAAAGATAGTGGCGCGCGTTCGTCACACAATATAAATGCGACTAACTATATGTAATCGCTTCGTAATACCTCGAAATACCTATCGTTTGCATAATTTCAAATATTTTCCTTCCATTAAATCGAAAATACAGGGTGATTGGTAACTGATGGTACAAGCGGAAAGGGGGTGATTCTACGCGAAAAAAGAAGTCGAAAATATAGAATAAAAATGTTTCGTTCGAGGCTTTGTTTTCGAGAAAATCGACTTTGAATTTTCGCTCGGTACGCTCGTTATAACGGATCTCACTGTAAATCGTCGTCTCGATGGAAAAATTAAAAAAAAAAAGTTTATTCTATATTTTCGACTTCTTTTTTCCCGTAGAATCACCCCCTTTCCGTTCGTACCACCAGTTACCAATCACCCTGTATATTGAACGAAGCTGTCGGTGCCAACGTAGAATTTGCATGCAACTTATAACAAAACGGATCGTTTCGATTCGTTAAACGGAAGGCAGGAACGTTACAAGCTCGTCAAACGCGTGGACGAGTAATCGCGTTGCACGTTGAAATTGACTATGTGTCGGTAGCGTTATATTCTTATTAACTCGGATGGTGTAGACGATTCGATAGCACATAGTTGTGGCGATAATACGCTACAAACGCGTACTGGAAAGCGACGTTGACAACGGCTAACTAAACGGCCGTATGGCGTTTCTGTTTGCTCTGTATAATGCTACGGATGCAACGTGGAAACGATAGAACGTGTAACGAGCCACGGTGACTAATTTCTTGTTCATTTTTACCTCATATTTCATTCATCGATCGGGCTGCTTTTCTTATTTTACGACTGGCTTTTTTTTTTTTTATACCATGTAGATTTCTAGACGATATGACGCGTGTTTTCAAATCGCGCGTTCGATCGCGACCTACTATCGATTCCAGTCGTTATCGACGTTGTACGACCGGTTTCGATTCGAATAACAGCGTAGATACGAGTGATCGATGAACCATAATTACGATACTCGCGAGTAATCGCGCGTTTACACTTCCAACCATCGAGCGGAATGCGCCTTAATAATTTAATGAAATTTAATAATACGAAAGCGTAAAGGAGAGTTCTTTTCGCCGATCGGAGATCGAACATCCTTCTTGTGCTCCAAGAATCGCCCCGACACGCTCGTGCGACTGTTCGTACCGTGGAAAGGGCGAGCCAATGGTTTCACCAAGCATTCCTCCAAATGTTTGGTTTTACAAATGGACGTTGAACGTATTAAATTAGAAATAATATTGAAACGTTCGATGGATTCTCCGAATCGAGAAACACTCAAGCGTTTCAAATAAAGGCGACGATTTGGAAACCATCGGATGGAATCGTGTAGATTAGATCTCCAAAGAAATATATTTAACGATCTCGAGTATTTAACACTAGAACTGCCGGTAGTTAACGCGAAGCTATTTCTACCAAATGCAGTCAAAATGACTGGTCTTGGAAAAATACGAAATAATAGGATATTTTTATATTTATTGATTACAGAAGAAATTCCATGTTATGTTGTACACTTTTGGTATTAGTAATCCATCTAGGACCTAAACAAGGGTTGACACATTTGTAGAATCGTAGAACCAGTCATTTTGATTGGTGTGATATTTCTAGCGTTAGCATCTAGCGATCTAGCGATCGATCCGGAACTTTCTTGATATCATAAAGAATACTTTCATAAAAATTATAAGAACGTGTGAGAAGTTGTACGAAACGAGGAAACTGGTTAATTGGGGTTCGATAAACAGATTGCAAGACCCTTTTACGCTTTGACAAGTACCAGTCATTTCGACTGCTGTCGGTATAAGTAGCCTTGATATAAAATTATTTTGAGTTTGAATACGTAAAAAACAAAATGAAATTCGTTACATTATTCTTTTAGTTATCATTGCGGGAAAAATATATAACACGAAGCAGGAACTTTAAAATAAAATTGTAAAACCAGTCGATTTGGCTGGTGTGGTAGTTCTAGCGTTAATTACGATTTGTACTTCGTTGTAACTTCGCCAAGATTAAATCGCATGTACGAAGTAACGAGACAAAATCACGAATCTGCCTTGCGAGGTCATCGGCGTGTTCTTCAAGTCAAAAAGCGAATTTTCCAATCTACTTTGTTTTTTCCATTCTTTTAATAGTTATCCACGAACATACCGATATTATCATCGGATTGTCAAATTCAGCAAACCAATTCACTGGCAGCGTGAACTTCTTTCACGACTCTATATATTTTCTTCTAAATTAAAACGTACAGAAAATTCTCCGAAAGCGGGTTCGACGTTCACACGATTACTGTAATAATCGCACTAATTTTCTACCCCGCGATGTTTCGTTCGCCTACAACAAGCGAGTCAATCCGTTTACAACGAATTGAATAAATCGTGGAAAACGAGGAAACTCGCGATCGCGATTGTAATTTCTTCGTCGTTCGTCGTTGTCACGGGTCCGAGCGAAGATTAAATGGAAACAGCTATCGATCATTCTGAATGCTCGTTTTAATCTCCACGAACGTCCACTGGCATTCGTCGCGAAGGCATAGAGCGTTCTCAGATCATCCGAATATTCCATTTATTAGGTTGTCCGAAAAGTTTCTTCCGTTTTATGAGGAAATAATAGACGCACAATGTTTTCTGTTTTATATTATTTCGTTGAATTACGTACGATCCATTTTGTTCTGTTGAGATAAACACGACATTTCACACACTTGGTTTCACGTTTGTATGTTTCGCGAAAGAAAGACACTTTTCGGACAACCTAATACAATTCGCTGAACGATCGCCAAGCGGCAAAGCTTCCATCTTATTAAACTTAACTCGCTCGTTCGTTTTACAAAACGTTGTTAAACCGGAAGAACGAGGCATTCGTCGCTCGGTTGGCGCGAACGGAAAGGCTATGGTTGTGGCGTGTTCTCAGTAGCGCTCCTCGATCACTCGACCGACGGAAGAGAAGCAAGAAGGTTTTCATCGTACTACGCCGTATCGACGATACACGGACATCGTCTCTTTGACAAGCTGATCTCCGCTATGAGCGAAGACTGAAGCGAAACGCAGAGAAGAGGAACGCTACGCGATACGTCGGATACATGCTCGATCCCCGATGCTTACGAAGATGGAAACGAGTATTAGCATATACGTAGGATATACCGTGACCGTACGAAAAGGACGCTCGCTCTTCGCGTTTAGACTTTCAAATTAGAGGTATTCGTCCCGTTAATCGTCTCGTCGCTTGCCACGGAAATAACCGACTATGGAAAAACGCGTCAACGAACTTGCGGCGAAAAAAGAGAAAAAGGGTAGGTAGGTAGATAGGTAGGTAGAGTCGGTACAGCAACGAGAAGGTACGTTCGTTGTAATTTCAATGGCGTGCCTACTCCTACCGTTCTTGTACTCGTTAACGACTCGTAACACGTATCGCGATGCGTCTTGGTTCGCGTTTACGAGACACTTAAAAGTTGATCTCGCGAGTGCGACTCTTAATTCCATCTGCGATCGCACCTACGCCGTAACCGTCGTCGTAAATCGCGATTTTCGAAAAAATTGGCGGACCTGGAGGAAGCTACTGGCGATACGGTTGCTTCCACTTCTTGCCGTTATAGTATTTGGGTTATGGGGTGTGGCATACCCGTGGGATTCTCACTCACGGTTCACCTACATACGCTTAATGTTTTTCCTAGTAAACCTTAAATTAAATTACAACGTTAACGAATTACACGTGAAACACGCGCGGCGACTAGGTCGATCCACCTTCGCCGTGTTCCTATTGTTCGTCCATCGTTCGTCCGTGCTTCTCCCATTAGCCTTTTCGTCGCAGATTTCGACTAAACGAGCAAGAAACGTCGAGCGAAATTCGGTGTTTTACCTCGTTTAGATCGGAACTCAGACGAAAGAGACACGTTCGGTACGTTCTTGCGATATTCGGCGATCCTCGATTCTCAGAATTATTCTCAAATTTTCACTAGTTTTCTAGAATTTTCTGAAATTCATATACAGAACATTTCGCAGCATCGACCTAAACATACATCTAAATACAACGAAGAACGTTCGTTTAAGTGTATACCCTTTCTTCGTGAGATACAACTTTACGAGATCTTCCTTTATAAGATGCAACGAATTTTCTATTTGATTTTGTTCGTCTAATTAAAACTCTGCGGAAGATGCTCGCAATGATCCCATCTTACATTCGAAGAAGGTAGAGTCGGTAGACGTCTTAGAACTGATAATGGATCCTCTTACGTTCCGAATGGTTTCTGGTTTTCTTGAAACTTGTCGAAAAGCTTGGTCGATTCCGAATCTAAGTATCTCGACATTTTCAACAAGCGTTGCCTACCCGATAGATTCTAAGTGTCTCTGCAAGTAAAAGTCCAATAGATTTAAGTTCGAGGAAAGGGCAGGCCATAGCCATAGAAGCTGCACGCGCGATACATTTATTTAGAAAGCGTTGATTGAAAAAGAGCTTGCCTCGTAAACGACGAAGACAAATAAAGTACGCGTTTGTACGAACTTCTTTCGTTGCTTTCAGGTGTACGATTAGTGGAGCTCGCGTGTTCCGTTACGCTCTGTGTAGTCAGTGGAAATAAAATCAATTAAATTATCGCCATATGTAGGTGAAGATAATCTTCGTTTTAAAAAGTACGATAGATTGGAAGTCGCACATCGCTAGTTTCTTTTCGTCATTTAAATGGAACGAAACATTTGCGAGCTTGTTCCATGAATTCGTTCGCTGCTTTCGCGGCTAAAAGAAACGAACAAACATTTCTCACCTATTCTTTAGAATGCTGTAAAGGTGCGTTCAAACTATCAATGTTTATTGACAATACTTCGAGGTTCTCAACGTTCTTCTAATATCGGCAATATCGCACTGACGATATATACAGCGTGGTTGGTGGTACAAGCGGAAAGGGGGTGATTCTACGCGAAAAAAGAAGTCGAAAATATAGAATAACAATTTTTCGTTCGAGGCTTTGTTTTCGAGAAAATCGACTTTGAATTTTCGCTATAAAGGATCTCACTGTAGATCGTTGTCTCGATGGAAAAATTAAAAAAAAAATTTTATTCTACATTTGCGACTTCTTTTTTCGCGTAGAATCACCTCCTTTCCGCTCGTACCACCAGTTACCGACCACACTGTACATATCGATGGTTCTTACGTACGATAACGTGGAACACTCGAAAGTATCGGCAATGAATATCGATATTGCGAACGCCACTTTAGAGCACTTGGGCGAATTCTTTGTGCGGAATTTCATTTTACTAAAACGAGCGACGAACGAGCACTCGCACGCTCGATCTAAACGCACCTCCAACACGTTCACCGCGTCTCGCACAATAGCCGTCTTTGTATCGCGAAACTTTGCGTATATAACCGTTATGAACATTATGAAATACTCTTTCATAATTTCAGGAATTTTATTTCGCCTGCCTGATTCCAGTCGATGGCATACGCAATCCGAAGGTATGCGGCGAGTTGGATTCGCGTCGCACACGCGGCGAACGTTTTAAACCGATCGCGATCGAAATTCCGATGTACGATACCAACGATCATCGTCTACGTTGTATCGCGTGCAAACAAAGGACCTCGATACACCGTGTACCGCCGTGAGACTCCGCCAGGATTACGGAGAACAAAGGCCAAAGCATAAAGAGCGTAGCGACGGAACCTGGTTCCGTCGATAACTAATCACGCGCATCGAATAGAATCGAATCGGCTAGCGACGTATCTACCGTAAAGTGTACAACGCGTACCGAAACGCTACGCGCAATGCACCTGGTAAATACCGAGTACAAAGGTACTCGGCGATCGGTGTTTGCTCGAGCAACTCGGAGAAACCTTTTGCCTTTTGATGGATCGAAGCTCGGCCGAGTAGCTAACGTTTGGAGGAACGTTAGTAATCCCTTTGTCATCGCGCTGATGCGCAACCGTTGTTCCTATTTTGGTGAAAACGTATTTCGTTAACATGTCGGATGACAGGTATATCAGGTTGCCCGAAAGGTGATAAGGTTCATAAGGTGATAACAGATGAACAACAATTTCTGTTTTATATTATTTTATCTAATTAGGTATGATCCATTTCGTTATATAACGTCCTTCGTGCATATAATAAACTAATATAAATATAAATAATAAGCTAATATAATAAACTAATATAAAACAAAACAACATTGTACGTCTATTATTTCCTTACAAAACGAAAGAAACTATTCGGACAACCTAATAGATTACAGCGGCACAGAAATTACGCAAATTAGGAAATTCGCGCAAGTTCGATTCCGATCGTTTACTTCACTCGGGATTTTTGATTTTCCGTTCGCGTTACGTTCGTTCTAAACGTCGCGATCTTTCTTGGAGATCCGACGCCCCTAACTCTGTCGTCC
Organism: Bombus vosnesenskii; assembly: GCF_011952255.1. NCBI lineage: Eukaryota > Metazoa > Arthropoda > Insecta > Hymenoptera > Apidae > Bombus > Bombus vosnesenskii. The sequence goes on from NW_022882962.1 coordinate 879,112, forward strand.
CTTTCTTTCTTTCTGACCGGTCTTCTACCTTTTCCCCCTCTTGTTCTGATTACGAATTGGTAGTCAGGGGGCGAGGGTTGCTTTTAAGGTCGGCGTTGATTAACGATTTCGTAGCTGCACGCGATGTTAGCGGTTCGTCGATTTCATCGTTCGCCAACAACTTTACCATCGTTGCCACTTTGCTGGACGCCCGTGCTGCTGAAAAACTCGGAAACTCTCTTCTTTCTTGCTCTCGTCGTTTGCAACGATCGCTCGCGTTACATGGACGTAGTATTTTTGGCCGGTAAACCACGGCCAACGACAAACGAACGGTTAATGGTGTTCGTTCGAAGAGACACGGTCGATTGCTGGCGCAAGCATAAGCAGCCATAGATTGGCGCGTGCATGCGGGTCGCGAGTCTCGAACGTTAATCGGCCGCGTGCACCGGTCTCGGAATTAACGCGGAATTGAGTGCAGATAACTCCACGTTGGTATTATGGCGTCGCCTGGTGAGGGTGATGTTACGTTCGCGCCATCAACACGCAACGTGTTAATCCTTTGTCCTTCTCGGCTCTATATGACCCGCAGTGGATGTTACATTTGGATAGATATTATTAAAATATATTGTTTTTAAATACAAATTGTTTGCGAATAAATTGTTTTTCAAAACGTCTCATTTTTACTATAATTTCTGTAGCTTTCGCGTATTCCACGATTCTTTCGGAGTGAAATAGTCGAAAGGAGAAAGATATCCGAGGAGATACGAACGCGATGTAGAAGCGATAAAGACAGCAGAGTTGGGAACTCCGAGGAAACTCAGTCACACCGAATGGCCACGCGTTTTCGCTTAAGTTTAAGTTCACCCGCGTATGAAACAAAGACGTAAGCGGCGCTCATGCAGCGCAAAGTGGAAACAGTGGAAATTCGACTTTAGAAATCCTGTGCATCGTGGCGCGCGCCAGATTTCATCGAGCGTACACCACCAGCTCATCTGTACTCGCGTCGAGTCGCGCGTTCACGCACCGAGAAATCATACGCAAACGGAAAGCCATTCTCGCGAACCCGAGATAAACGCGTTGCGCTCCGATTGCGTCTCACGGGCTTTGAATCGTACGAGAAAACGCGCGTCCATTGGACTTTCGATTTTGAAATCAGTCGTTCGAACGTTCTTAGAACCGTGCGAAATCGGTCGATGGCTCATCGACCGGTTGTCGGCTCGATTTCATCCGATTCTCGCGTGTTTTTCCACCGTTAAATGATCGTTTTGCATGTCTGCGATACGCAACTGGCACACGCGCTCGGTGTCTTGTAATTAATCGAAAACTCTTAGTGACCGCTGTAATGGCGCGTTAATGAATTTTCCGAGACAAACGACGCCGTTAAACGTTTCGCGATATTAAACTGCGGATTTCTATGCGATCTTTCGTATTTCTATAATTTCAATAAATGAAATCGAATTTTAAGATCAAGAGAGAGAGAGAGAGAGATTTGTTTCGTTTATTAAACAACATCTGTAACGAGTATTCTGTTTTGCATATTTTATATAATTTCGTGCATTACGCAAATTATCTTTGCAGCTGCGAATTTTCCACGAACGCATAAATTCATGGAAATCCGATGTCTAGTAATTATCATGCGCTCGCTATTGTACTCCACGCGTTCGATTTCAACTCGATCCAGTAGCTTTTCTTGGGGGCTGCGAAATGTGTAAAAGCTGGATCACATTTTTATTTTCCAAACCTTTCGCAAGATTACAAATTTTCCTTCGTAATTTACACTTCGACATCTATCTGCGCGATACCGCGGCACAAACGATTAATCGTCCTATCTGTAAATAATTAAACAAACCCATCTAACGAGCTTCTCAGAATGTTTTTGTTCTTTTTTTTATTTCGTAGACTTTTCACGATCGATTCTCATTGAGAACTATATAAGTGAATTATTTTGACGCGCTACTGTAACCTTCTCAGAATGTGACGTAATATTATTTCTATCTTGTTCGTAGATTCGCTTGGACTCGTTCGACGATTCTTGTTCGTTGGTGATCGACGATTCGACAGAAACCGCAGAATGGACGAACGATCGAAAGGGAAACGTTAAGAGGACGTTGGTTCGAAGGGAGAAAGGTAAGCGTAAACGTATGAACTCTAGCGAAGCGGTATCGATTTTTCGACTGCATCGGAATCACGTGAGACCGAGGTTGCACGCGACATCGCGATATCGCGATATCGTGTCCCCCGATTACGGTCAAGTGCGAATGTCATCGGTCCACAAACCTTCGCGTGGCGGCGTTCCTTTGAAAATATACTCGGTTCGTTCGGTTTTTCCGTCCGTCGACTCGCTTCGATAGCAAAAGTCGTTCGCTCCACTTACGTCGATCGGGCGAAATCCCGAAACCGAACTTGGCCAGTCGCTGATGCTAATTCGGGTTGTGCAATGTACGCAAATTTTAGCATACAATGCCGGTTCGCGTTGATTCGTCGTAGATCTAGTAGCGTGACTTTGCGCGATCGAGCACGACACGGCGGTGCGACGTGCCATGCCGGTAGCGCACGCATTTTTATCCCTTTTTTCATCTTGCTCGTATTTCTCGCCTTTCTCTTTTTTTTTTTCAAGGAGCCATGTTTTTTTCAAAACTATCCTACACGACGAAGATATTGAGCACAGGGCTTGTATATTTTAGGTAGCCGTTTTAGACGTTCGAACGTCTACAGACACGCATAAACGAGATTATTAAAATTCTGACGCGTATCGAGAGATACACCGTATTTGGCTCGATCGATTATTTATTCGTATTTATCTGTTTTTATTTGACGATCTAAGAGAAAGAAGGTCAGCGAGCGTTACCGACCGAATAATCAAGTTTCGCGTAATACGAAAATTCGGTGCCGCACGCCGTTCGGAAATCGCGGCTAACACCGTTTACTTACCAGAGGCTAGAATCCCCATCGGCATCAACAACAACGGAAGCAGCAACATCGTAGTCACGATCAAGCGAGCTATTCGCGCGATATTTCCCGAACGATCGAAAGAAACGGCGACGTTGTCGCTCTATCTACATCCTCGGTAGATCGCTATAACCAGAAACTCCACTCCACTTTGCACCATTCGATCGCCTTTAACGATTTCCTAATATAATTCCTCACTAGCTTTCGACTGCTGGTTTTCGTCGAACGCGTATAAAGAAGACCGACGAACTACGCAAATGTACGCAAAAGGCGAAGAAGATGAACTCGTTCGTTTCCTCGATGAACTACGCGCATGTTAGCTGGACAACCACGAGCGACCTAGAACTCGCGTCGAACGACGCTTCGAAACGTTGTTTCGCGGTTTCGCGCTGATCGTCCGTTTTCGAGGAAGACGCGGCTGGCTATCGACTGACGTGCGAGTCGAATAGGTCGTAAAACGCGCTACCTAACAGTTGTACGTTAGCGATCGGCCGCACGAGCGGACGTTTCGTTTACCAGCCACTGACCGGTCGATGTCGCGAAACACGGTACACGCGTCGTCGATGTCATCGTCTCGAATCGAAAGAACGTGATCTCATCCTGTCGACCGACCGGACGTTCGGCACGCGCGCCTTTTCTTCGCTCGTTTACGGGCAAACGAGAGAACAAAGTCGATGTACCGGGGGTACGTGGATGGGAAAAAAAGTCGGAGACCGCGTCGCGACGCCGAGCCGCACCAGGCATAACTGAGAGCGTTGTCGGACACCCGCCGTTATCAGGTACGATTGGAGGCGAGGTGCGCGTGCGCGTACGCGTACGAATACGCACGTGTGCGCACCCCCGAGAGGAATCGGGACAAACCGAGCGAGGCACAGCCGCTCGGGGAATAGGTGCGACCCTTCCTTCCCTACGAGTCTTTTCCCATATTTACCCGTTCTAATTATTCCTTTCCGCGGTAGCCTGACGCACCTTCGCCTTTCGCGCAATTCCACCGTTTCTTCCTATTCTATTTGCATCGTCTTCCGTTTGTCCTCTCGTTTACCTTTCGAGATTTCCATCGATTCCGAATCCCGCGCCGTTTATCGTTTGCTCGGCTTCTTCCTTTCTTCCGTCGTCGGAAAAATGAGACTAGTCTCCGTGACGCGGAGGAATCAACGATATACAACGCTTTTATGGCCCGAGCATTTTGGGCTATACGTAATAACACGTAAGTATAATATGTACTTGCTACATTTCGTTATTGGCGATTGGCACGCGATTTTTCCGTAAAAGTTTCTTCTTCTTTTCACGGGGTTACGTTGCGTTTTCATCGCAACGCGGTTAAACACCGAGCTGAACGTGTTTTACTTTTCGTTAGACGCGAGTACGGAAAATATGTGTGTGTGTGTGTGTGTGTATAAACAAAAAGTTTCGTTTCAGTCTCGAGGGATCGACGTACACCTCCTAAACGAAAAGTTTAGCGTCGGTTCCCAGGCGGCGATAAAGCGTTTAGCGCGTTAAATTTACATTTTTTAGGCTCTTTTTGTCTCCAAATTCGGCTGTCGCCTTATTTAAATATTTATCCTCTCTACTAGTTCGTACTGTCCAGCAGAGAAATATACCGATCGCGTCCAACGTTTCGGCACGTCCCAGTTCTGCCTCAACGTGCGTGAAACACGCATCGTTGATGCACCTAACGTCGCCCAACCAAACTTCAAACCCTACTAAGCCTAAAAGGTAAGACGCCTTTTCGTATCAAATCGATATCAAACGAAACGAATGTTATTCTCGTTTCCTATGCACAAGGTATACGTCTCTTTGTACAGTTTTTATTCGTTTGCCCACGACTTCCGTTGCCGATTTCTACTCAACGTTCCTTCTTTTCCAAAATATCGCAATTGGCTAATGTTTATAAACGTAATTCTAATATTATACAAGGTGGTTGGTAACTGGCGGTACAAGCGGAAAGGGGGTGATTCTAGGCGAAAAAAGAAGTCGAAAATATGGAATAAAAATTTGTCGTTCGAGGCTTTGTTTTCGAGAAAATCGACTTTGAATTTTCGCTCGGTACGCGTGCACTTTATCGCGTCTCGTTATAACGGATCTCGCTGTAGATCGTTGTCTCGATGGAAAAATTAAAAAAAAAAATTTTATTCTATATTTTCGACTTCTTTTTTCCCGTAAAATCACCCCCTTTGCGCGTGTACCATCAGCCACCACCCACCCTGTATATATAATAATAATAATAACAATTTTACGCTTTGGTAATCGCAGCTAAAGTCAAGCTGACGTGACGCGCTCCGCGATGAAAGCGATACGCACGAACATGTCGTACGTCTACGACGGATCGTAAGTTTGACTGGCGATCCGCGGACGAAATTTTCTTGTACCGTCGCTCTGGTTTCGCTTAATCTCTTTCGATGGTTCGAAAGCAACGTTTCGGCGGGCAGAATAGGATCTCCCCTTTGAAACGATAACAGAGAACGCGAGACACAGGACGAGAGGGGTGCATTTCAATTGATCCGTCGCTATCGTCAGCAGGGTTCGTTGACCAACATTATCGTATACAGTGACGTGCACGCGAACCCTTCCAGAAAAGAATACGCAGAGAGTGTCCTTGAACCATCATCGTTTCCTCGTTAAAATCATTTACGATCCTTTGCTTTTGATCTTTCGTTTGTACGACCTTGTCTCTTCGCTTTGCCTTTTCCATCTCTCGCCTTTCTTTTGTTTTATTCCTGCGAATCCGTCTGCATATATTGGCTTGGCAACTAAGCGACTGCGGATTTTGTCAATATCACCTAACGACAAAATCCGCAATCGCTTAGTTGCCAATGCGATAGTTTCGCCATAGTTTTCTGATCGCGCCCGATTAAGCTACGAAAGTACAGTCACGCGAGTCGAATATTTCGTGGAAAAATCGTTGCATATTTTCGAAACGTAGGCTGTGACGTTACATGTAGAATAAATTCGAAATTCCACTTCTTCGAGCCTCGTACTCGCTTACGCTATTTTCATGATACGTTAGCACGGTTACAGTTTACTATAGTTTGATGTAGTTGTCGAATATCGTCATCGATTTTACGATGATAGAAAGACTATTATTTGGTAGTAGTATACGGTATTTATTAATCGCAGCAGTCGGCAATCGCCTACAAATGGACTTGGTCTCGCTCCTACCACTTTCTACCGATCTCAAATTCTTGTTCGAGCCTGTCGTATCAATTCCATTGCTCTTGCGATTCTCGCTGAGTCACTTTTACTTCTATCTTTTCGTTATCCTTCTTACTAATTTTTCTTCACTTTCAAGCTACTTGGAAAGTGCAGCGTACGCCGTATCCAAATATTTTTGTTTAACGAACGCTCAGTTTCCTCTCGTTTCTTAGCACCTGTGATAGGAGCTTTTGCATCGTGCTATATTTAACTCAGTTACACCACTTCTTTGCGATTCTTTTACAGTTCGACGTAGCGAGACGTTATCTAGCATTGTTTTCACGGACGGAAACGAGAGTCGTCTCGGAGCGAGAAAGTCGATCGGGAAAGAAAGCTGAGTCATACAGGAAAGATTCGTCTCATCCCTCGTCTTACTCATCCGGCGCTGTTTTTCCAGTTAATTTATTTTATTTATTTCGCATACGTGAAAGAATTCGCGTTAGATCAATGAACAGTCAGACTTTTTTTTATATATCGTACAATACGTTTTGAAATTTCATTGGCAACGACGATGGCACGCGGCTATCGCGACTCTGTCGGTAAAATTGAAAACGAATCTGAAAATTTCTATAGAAGATATTTGGCGGAAACGCGCATTTGAGAAAGATCGTCGAGATATTTGAACAATGAATCGTTCGCTATATTAATAATCCATAACCCGTAGTTAGATCATTTTTCCCACTAATCGTATGTTTCCAGGCTACTGTTCACACTGTATGTTAATTTCTCGCTACAGCGTATTTTCGCGACGAATGTCTTGTTATAGATTCTATATACATCTCCACGTTGGTCTCAAGTTTCGCGACTCTGTCGGTAAAATTGGAAACGAATCTGAAAATGTCTATAGAAGTTGCGAGATATTTGGCGGAAACGCTCACTTGGAAAAATCGTCGAGATATTTGAACATCGAATCGAACGAATCGATTTCAAGTTTCAAGTTTCGCTACTCTATAATCGCGATAGTCGTCTATCGGTCTATATCGATACTAACGAAATATTAAAAAGTTTCGTAGAAAAAACGTGCGAATACTTTTACTAGCTGTACGTACAATGGCGCGGTAACGATGAATATATAAGGAAAAAATAAGAGAAGGTTGAAGAAAATGAAAGATGATAGAGAAAAAGAGTAGAAGAGAATCGTGGGACCAAGGACGAATCTCTCGTCAAGCTTTTTCAAAATCACCGATAATTCGAACGAGACGTGTGAAAATGTTCGCTTTGAGCTTAAGGTAGCCAGTCGGAACTAATAAACCAATAACGATCGTTTTTTTTTCGTTCCTTCCGTATATTCGATGTCGTTTATTCGATGCGATGATAAACGGAATTAATAGATAGTTTCCTAGGTCAACGATGCAGGAGGGCCAATTTATTTGCAACCTTGAACCATCCTGGAACTCCATTACCAATAACATCCATCGTAATTATTGTCCGTTTCGTTTGTCAAGAATTAATGGTCTGAAACAGCGTATATCGTATCGTTTGCTATATCGTGTTTCAGATTGAAATTGAATTATACGAAAGCGTAGTTCGTCCGCCCACTGCGCCGTGGCGCTCAAATTCGCGTTACTTTTCTTTTTCGCTTAATATCACGCAGCATCCGTTAATCCTAATGAGCAAGTGGAACGTTGGGAACGTCGAGGACTTAGTAAGCAGCTGTTTCGGCTTATCGTGCTTTTCCTATAATAACATGAAACACGGTATTACGGTATAGCATTGTTATTATCTCGATGCGATTCAACGAGATATACGTTGTATAACGTTACAAATTTCCTTCTTTTTGCGATATCACCCATTCGTTAGTTCGTGATTTATCGAATAATAATTCCCATAAGAACAAAGATACACCGTTGCACGGATGCTGTAGAAACGACTGGGCGAATAAATTTCACGCGGCACAACACGAGTGAGATTCGATGTGAAGGTAGAAGAAAAGGACAGGCCGAGAGGGAGACGTAAAATTCGATGTGAAAATAGAAAAGAATGGAAAATATGGAACAAACTGGGATCGTGTTCGTTCGTTGCATATTTTATTAGAAACTGGGACATTGTTCGTATTTGACGCAATTTCGACGATTCCACTATGCATCGCAAGCCTGTATTACTTCACAGAGGAATGCCCATTTCCTCTTCAATTTCTACATTCCGTTGTTCCTTCTTCCCTTACGCGACAAGATGGTAATAAATAAGTTAATAAATAAAAAGAAATTATCTTCAACTTAGTCACAGGTGAGTTAAGATGCTCAAAAATGTATGGAGGAAACGTAGAATTCTCTACTTCGTTTAAAATCTATCAGCAGAATTTAATCTTAATTTCGACAAATATCGCAGACAGGGACGAATGAGGAGGAGATCGCCGATGAGCTTGGCAAAAATTCAGCCGAAAGTGCGCTCCGCTAACTAGCGCTTCTAGCGGTCAAACGGCTGAATTATACGCGTATTGCTTCTCCACGATACTCTCGGTGGTATAAACGTGACCCTGACAACCACCGGCTGTACAGAGTTGACCGAAAACAGGCTCTTATTCTTAGTGACGCTTCGAAAACAAGAGGCAGTACGTTGCACCGTACTTCGAGCGCTTACTATAATCTTCATCCTCATTTTCGTATAAGAAGACTCGTTTTATCTACACTAGTCCGGCAAGGGAATCAAGTTATTGTAAAATTGTACATTTATTACAACCTGCAAATTAACTTGAATAGAACAATGTCATTTTCCAAATGAACGAAGCGTCTGATTATTCAAAATTCTTCCAAAGTTCGGTAAGTATTAGGAGAATCGAATAACATAAGAGGTATCTGAAACCTTTTGAAATTCCTGTAAATTACGTCATTTAGTGACGTCACAAATAACGAAATAAAAGGTGGCACAAATTTGCCGATTTCGGAAATAAAGCCCGTTTCACGACTATATCGAAGAACGCGACTTGACAAACTTTTTGATTGTACCATTTTTGTATCAAGGGAACAAGACGTTGTAGCAGGGACTACATGTTCGCCGATTCTTGGAAATGAATGGTTATTTTCGAGGAATTTTCGTAAGCTGGTTTGCTGTCTTTTTTTCATACGATATTTCGTTTAATTATACGTGGTCTTAACCACTTCTCAATTTCATTTTTTGATTTTTGTATGACTTTTTGCGGGATAAATAACGGGATTGAAGAATGCTATCGAACTATACTGATTTGTTCAAACTTCTTCTAAATACATTTTTTACAATTATTTTGCAATAAATTATCTAATTTTTTATGTTAATTATATTATACTACCATTTCCAAGGAGATCGTTGTTGCTGTTTAGTTGATGGATAATATTGGCAGCAGTTGACTGCTTGTGGTATCCTGATTGTTGTATCTGCCCGCAAAATGGCTTTTTTGTAATAAATACAAAAAATTGCTTATTCCTAATTTTTAATTAAACTTTGTTAGTTATTTATTTAGACAAACTTTTTTGAAACTAAAAATGTGGAGGAATATGGTAACACTAAAAAATTCCAGTTAGGAAAATCTCCATTAATCAGTAAAATATATTGACATTATTTGTATGTCTTTTATTTGTTAAAGGAATTGCTCGATTTTTTATATAATCTCGCGAATCAAAATATAATCGTAAATTTATCTCTAAAAAAAACTAGTTTGATAATTATTAGAAAAAGATGATCGTTAAAAGTTGGCATATTATACTATAGCTACAAGTTACTCTATAAAAATTGTTTATCTTTGAGATTATCGCGGTCGTTTACGAGAACCTACGTTTACAACTACGTCGATAACTGTACTTCTGTATGTGCACCATCTGTGCTGTTACTTACGAGATACACGTATTACCTGCTGTCGATAAAGTTATGATACTATTTAAAGAATCTTAAAAACGTACCAGAAGAAAAATTTGCGGGATATTTTCGATATACGTTTCAAAATCAAGTATTTCGTTGATGTAAAATTTATATTTTATTTACGAAAAATGTAAGAAACTTTTATAACCAATTACAAAGCATCGGTATAAGACAAAAATGCATGGTAATACTGCGAACGTTGCAAAGAGGGCGTGAAGTACTCTGAAATATCTTATTCTTATGTATGATACACGATACATATTTATAATAGGAAAACTTTCTCTATTTTCTTTCACATACTAAGAAACAAATATTTTTACGTTTTCATCGGCCCTCATAGATATGCATTAATATGATCATGTATGTTTATTAAAAAGAAAGGTAGATCATACTTGAGTCTTGTAACAAATACAAAAGTGTCGTTAGACAGAGTGAAAACTTATGTAGAGAAAGCAATACAGAAAAGATAGTAATAACATACGATACAAGATGCAAATAAATTATAGATTGTATTATTTTCATGTGTTATATTATTCTTTACCTCTCGAACGATGACGAAGTCCAGCTTCTAAACTTCTAAATGACAGATTTATAATGGTAAACGCTGTAACGTTTTCCGTTTTCTTATTTTCATTGTAATCGACGAACACTAGTCGTAAGCAATAAAAATCTCGCGTATAAATTAAACGTCGCACACTTTGTTTTTAACGGGTTTCAAAAATGACGCGTCGAGCCGTGCTCAAGTTTTTTAATCATAGTTATTATTATCGTTAATATCCATATAATTATCAATAACTACAGTAAAACACAAAACAAAAAATGGATATCTGTACATTTCTTTCTCTTAAGTAAATAGTAACATAAACTTTTTTGTTTGTATACCAGTAGCTTATAATAGGAAGAAACTAAATCATAATATTCACAGATATTTTACAAGATAGATAAGACACGACGTAGACACGCGCGTCGCGGGAACTTGAATTTCCTATACATATAAAACGATTTCGACGAAGAGTGGAAAAGTATCGAAAAGAGGAAAAACGAGGAAAGAACGGGAAAAACGAGGAGAAAGAAAGAGAGAGGAAGAAGGACGGAGAAACAGAGAAAACAGAAGGCGCGATTTTTATCATAAAAACGAATGAAATATACCGCGACGTGAGCGTCTTGTTCGCGTCCTATTATGTGTACTTAACCGTAGCTGTAATATATGCTTTCTTTAAACTCGGCGTCTCGCACGCTCACTTACACCTCTACACTGTACATATGCACAACGCATCTTTTACACTGTACATGCACACGCTCCACGAGTATCCGCGTTGCCTTAAATTAATCACGCTTCCTTTAGGGATCGTCAACACACCATCATTTATAGTTGTATAATGCGTATACACTTTCGTTTCGTACGTATTAATTGCGTTAAAATCAACCGTACAATAATCGAAGTTATAATATAATATACATAGTATCGATGTATTCGACGCCCGATAGATCAAAAAAAGAAGAGAAAAAATAAAACATACAGAGTCGTCAGATCAGTGATTGCGCGATCATTCGAAGTAGTAAAGAAAATAGAGGTTACAAGACAAAACGAGAAATCGATTTGTAAAACGATCGATATTTCGAGTCGATTGAACACGGGTGACAGGAATATAAAGTATGTTTTGTATGTTTTGACCATCCCTAATACTTTTCCATAAGGTTATTTTCTAGAGGCATGCGCCCTACGCGCAGCAGCAATAATATCGTAAATAGGTAAGTTTCTTTATATTATTTAATAATGTTTTTTTTCATCCACGGCTTCGTGTGATATAATATAACTTCTGGTCTATACACGTAAGCGCATTATTATCCTCGATACGATTGCTAAAGAGTCTATGACACATCGCGCAAAAGGCGACAAAGTATAAGAGAAATGGGGATGGAAGTGTACACAGAATGGGGCGACGTCAATGGTCAATGAGATCGGTCATACTGTATCCTGTTCATCCAATATGACATACTTTTAAGCCCCTTACCTTTTTTTCTTTTTATGTGCTGGTTGGTACGTTCTAACTAGCCTGATGTAATAACGTTAATAATAATTGATAGCAGCGATAATAGTAATAGTAGAGTAGTGGTAATAATAATAGTAGTAATAGTGGTGATAATAGTATAGTAGTAATAGTAGTAGCAGTAGTAGTGGTAGTAGTAGTAATTAATAATAAGTAATAATAACATAATAATGACAATAATAATAATGATAATATAATAATAATGATAGCCATACTAATGATGATGATGACAGTACTAATGATAAAGATGATAATAATAATAAAATTAATAATATTACATATATATTAATATTATTATTATTTTATATTATAGTTATAATAATAATTATGATAATTATAATAATAATAATAATAATAATAATAATAATAATAAAGAATCGAAATAAGAATATTAAAAATTTTATATAATATACATAGTGCTAAGATGATAATAATGATAATAATATGATACATCCTGCTATTGGAAATTATATTACACTAGGAATAAACACTATTTTAGGTAGTTTTTTTCCCACGCTTCTTCGCTAGAGGTCTAAATCGTAACTTTACTTTCTAGTTCGACACGAGCGGCAGCAGCAACAGCGGCAGCAGCAACTATTGTTACAATTAATATAATACATAGGTATTTATATAGAGCAGTATTATACAAAAAACACATCACATACCGCGTGGACCAGTATCGGTCACCATTTTATAATGTTTTTACTTTTTTGTTTTCTTCGTCTTTACGCAGATATATATCGTTAAATAATTAAAATCACAGTAGTTATGCCCTCGCTGGCTCGCTTATAATTTATACAGTATCATTAATATCTAAGCCTTACTTAAAATAGCTCGTGTATTATAGTGGTAGGGGGTACGTTAGTTTTTTTAATCTTCTTCCTCTATTCTCTTACTTACGAAATCGACTGTCCATCTAGAGCAACGGTAGATATATTATTTTACTGTTTTCCTAGAGGAGGGACGCGTGTGAGTTTTTGTTCCTTCGTTTTCTCTCTATCTTTCGCTCTTTTACATCTTTTCTTTCTTTCATTCTTCTTTCCTTCCCTTTCTTTTTTTCACAGTGAGGACATCGCGTGGTTTTTATCAATCGAAGGTCTTCACTAAGGGCTGGGGTTGTGCCTGACCCGCTTGTCAGAAAGACCAAGAGTGACGTCGGTCGATCTCACAAACGTCGTCAGTTAGACGAGTGGTACCGCGAGCCACTTCATCGAGGAGGAATGAAACTCGCCATTGCGAAATAAACCGGGGAAGAAAGGCACGCTCGGTGATGTTCGCACATTGACCGTGCTAGCCTCTCTACGCTACACAACCCCGTACCTACGTTTTAGGCCTACGATCTAGAACATCGGTACGAATCGCCGAAGAATCCGTTTGATTGTCACTGATATAACTCCGCAGGAGAAACCTTCCTCGCTCCCTCGGAAATACTCTTCATCGTTCGTCGTACGATACTGCACCTCGTTAGGAGGACACTCCAGGCTTCATGCCACGTTCGAAGCGTCCTACAAGTGCGTGAAGGCGAGAAGTATAGATATATTGTAATCCAATAGACCACTGGTTGGCCTCAAACCGTGGCGATCACGATGAGCAAATGGGCGATCTTTGCGACACGATGCAATAAATCCGGTGCGATTCGCGCTAGGCTCTCGTTTGCGAAATCACACGACGGGAAAATGTGAACTACGTATGCAGGCTGCAAAGAAAATGAAATCCATGTTTATTTCCATTAGTTTACATCTTTCAATTGTATCGTAATTGTCGCTGCTAGTGATAGCATTATATATGGTTATGTATATTATAAATATTTGCGATACGTACTTGTTGCGATCCTGGTGCAGCGATATTGACAATTCCAGCGGCCTGTTTTTGTTGTAAATACATTATAAATCCGGTTTGAAGATTCTTACTTTGTTGCAATACGTCTACTTCGTCTCGGCCACAAGGAAGCGCAAGGAGCATGCAGTGTTCATTATCCATCTGGAAGAAATTGCGAATAAAATAGCTGGCTGTAGTACATAGAAAAAAGATTTGTCGATAATCCATATTTAAACGATTCTATAACGAAACACGCAAAATATGCGATTTAAATCAAGATTTATATATTTTATATATATATATATATATATATATATATATATTTCTGAAAGCACACATACCTGCATCTTCCTTGCTACTCCTTCGACCTGAGTTTGTTCCAGTCTCATTCTTTGAGCGATTCTCAGTGGTGGAGTAGATCCATCGCTGTTACATGGTAAACTGTCTCTGGCCACATTGGGATTACCGAAAACAAAATGCATCTGTACCGCTGCTTGGTCGTTTTTAAGAGCCAACAGTCCCTGCCACATAACCGGGTAACGTTGCAACAACATCTGGAATGAATCTGCTTGCGGTGGCACTTGAGAAGCATGAGGTGGGGTGACCACTTGGTGTTTTCTAGGCCTATCGGGGGTGATGGCTCTGTCGCTTGGCGCCTCGCTGGCAGCAATAGGATACTGAGATCGTAGATGCGCCGGTGGAGGTTCGTAAAAACCACCTCTGGCAGCTGCTGCTGGCGCCCCAGTCAACGATGGATTACTGCCCGTATTATATTGCGGTGGCGGTGGTGGAGGTAATCTCACTGCTCCGTGCATCATGTACACTTGAGCTACTTGAGGACTATCGGTAGTACGATCGTGCGGCGTTCGTGTACTACGTCTCAATTCCAACGGTGGGCTGTGGCTGTCTTCTATGCCTGTTTCGAGTTTCGGATCTAAAGGTAGATGAGGAGATCGAGTCTCTTGAATGTGGTAAGCTATGCGCGGGGCTGTTAAAGCAGCCTCCTGTTGTGCACGCAAATACTGGTACTGCAACATTTGTGGGTGCATGTAGTGAGGTGGGAGCTCTCCGCCTCTGGTCAGTCCGCCATAGTGATTGACAACGTCACCCTAGATGTAAACGTATTATAAGTAAAATTATTTCATGGACAAGATACCGTATGATTTCGAAGTTTCATTAGAATTAGTAGCAAAACATTTTTGCCGTATGCGTAACATCGATGCATTTTAGTAAAACTGAAACAGTGTAGTTAGCATAGTAAGTACCTGAGAAGCATTAGCATGATGATGGGCAGGTGGGGGCAATGGAGGACTCTGGGATCGATGTGGGGGGACAAGTCCATATTGACCCCCTGGTGATGGAGTAGCACCCACACTCCCATGCTAGCCAAAACCAAGCCAAGTTAATTCGTATATCGACATATTTTTAGAAAACATACATACAGTAGCGGACAAAAGATTAAGACGAAATGGAAAAAAGAAATAATTGATTTACATTCCATAAAAAAATATATAAATACAGTGCTCTACTTTTGGTATTAACTAATTAGACATTTGTTTATACACTTACAAAAAAATTTCATTTTGATATTTTGCTCAGTAGCTAGGTTATAAAAAAGGAACGAAATCTGTATAATATTCTGTCGGTCAAAAGTTTGACTACACAAAAGATTATTAATTTTTGGTAAGAAAATATATACAATTTTTGTTGAAATTCAATATTTTGTCCAATATCCGTTATTTCTTATCACTTCGGTACATCTTCTTGGCAGAGAATCTATTAATTTTTTACATTGATCTACCGCAATATTACTCCAAGCTGTTTCAATTGTAAAGTTCATTTAAATTTTTCGGTTTATAACCTTGTACTGCCTTTTTTTTATGGTGCTCCATAAATTCTCGATTGGATTAATGTCTGGTGATTGCGACGACCACGGCAGCACGGTAATATTTTCTTCTTTAAAAATCTGTTCCACAACCCAGACCGTGTGCTTCGGATCATTATCATTTTCAAAAATAAGATCATTACTCATATCGTTGCGTGCAAAAGGCAACATTGTGTTGTTCAGTATGTCCATGTATTGAAAACGGTCCATAATTCCATTAATACGACATATTGGACCACCATAACGTTTTTAAAACGCACTGTGTTTTCAAACTTTCGCCAATTCGACGTCTAACATACCGTATCCCGTCAGAAGAGACGCGATTGAATTTCGATTCGTCTGAAAACAATACCTTTTGCCGATCTTCACTTGTCCGATGCTTATGAACTTTAGCAAATTCAAGTCGTCTTTTTCGGTTTCTAGAACTCG
The DNA here is from genome assembly GCF_011952255.1 of Bombus vosnesenskii. Taxonomy (NCBI): domain Eukaryota; kingdom Metazoa; phylum Arthropoda; class Insecta; order Hymenoptera; family Apidae; genus Bombus; species Bombus vosnesenskii. The sequence goes on from NW_022882962.1 coordinate 895,246, forward strand.
ACAGTGATGTCTTCTGCAGTTCTTGTCCTTTTAACTTAAAGTCTTCTGATCTTCTCGTATCAGTTCTAGCACTAATTTGTGTATTGTTTTCATAGTTTGCCTCCGCAGCAATATTATTTGCAGTACGAACACGATCCCTTCCGCTCGTTGTTTCCCGTGATCTTTTGTTTTTCAATTGATCGGAATACGCGCTTTCGGTTAAAAATTTATACCAAACTTGCTTACAAGTCGCTTCTGACCTGTTCGTTATATTTGCTATTTCTTTGAAGCATTTATGTTGCTTTCGCAGCCTTATGATTTGTTTCTTCTCGTTTTCAAGTAACTTCTTTGGTCTAACCATAGTCTGTTCCTACCTAAATGAATTTTAAGCAATAAAAGGTACACTAAACAATGATTTTGACATTCCAGAATAAGAATGTTCAAAAACTGTACTCATACTCACGTTTTACGTAACTCGTCTTAAACTAACGTCCACTGTTTACAAATGTTAAACGGTAACTAACTGTTGTAACTCCTACATTATTTGTATTTAACAGTTGACGGTTTGAGGTTGCGAAGGTCAAACATAATACATCTATGTTATTCCAAAGAGACAAACCGAATAGAAGAACAATATGCGTATAAGATGTTTGTAATGTGATTTACAAAACATCGTCTTAAACTTTTGTTCGCTACTGTATACTATAACGTATATTTGTAATGGTTATACACAATTTGTATTAATTTCGCTACTCAATCGGTAACGAGATATATAGTTTAAAACGACAAATATATATATATATGTTACGAGCATCATGCTTACCAATGGTCCTCCTTCGTACGTTGATATTGATACGCCCCGTGCCTGAGGACTCGGTGTTGGGACCATAATGCAGCCGGACATCGACACTTCTACTTTCGGTGGCTCCATCGTTCCCGTTACCTACGATCATAGTCAAAATATAAATTAAACTTTTTCCCTTTTACATAGGAGCACTTTATCTCTATCTTTATCTTTGGAAGAAAATAACCATTACCGGTGGTGGTTTTGGTGCTGGAGGTCTCGAACAGCTGATGCTAGCGGGCTGCGGGTTTATCAGATGAGATTGAGTGGGTGGGCTAGCCACCACACCTCCGACCATAGGTGGTACCACAGCCTGCAGCAAATGAGCCTTCGGATTCAAAGGATGCGGCTGTCCGTTGATGCCTTTCAATGCCGTTGATTGAGAGATAGGTTGATGAATTCTCGGTGCCGGAGTCGTAGTTACACTAGCTGGTTGGACGTTCATAGCTAATTTCTGAGGAAGATTCACTATCGTGGGTGTCTGCTGTTTTGCCGCCTGTAGGAGATGCTGCTTAGGATTCGGTGGAGCACCACCGGCATTGTTCAGTACCGGTGACATGGGTTGTCCTTGACCTTTTCCATTCGTAGCACCGATCTGCGCTACCGGCTGTTTAGCACGCGGACTTAAGCTCGGTGACGATACCCTGTTGCTAGAAACTTGGAGATGCAAAGCTTGCACAGCCTGCGTTGATTTTACGAGATTTGGTGGCTGCTGCACCACCGATGGCGGTTGACTAGCCACGCTGGAGGCCGTCGGTTTGGTAATGACAACTTGCTGTTGCGGTTGCGCCGGTGTAGCCAGCTTGCTGGCGTTCAAGACGTGAGCCTTGAGGCTCGTGGGTTTCGACGGGGTGGAACAAGTGGATGTCGTCTGTGGAATAGTTACCACCGTCGTAGCTATAGAAGTAACTGTGGTAGAAATTGTTGCTGCTGGCTGAACCATGCTGACTGCGGAGGTGACTTGGTGAACAACCGGAGATTGTGGTTTCGTGATAACGCTGGTCTGCGGTTGGATCTGTTGATTTTGTTGAAGCGGTTCCGGGGCTGGTTCCTTCTTAAGTTCTTCGGAGACGGTTAAATTCTCCGGCTGCGGCTGTTTCGATCGCAACGTCTCGGTTGTATTGGGCGCAACGACCGCAGCGTTCACCAAACCAGCCGGAGTGATTCTCGCATCGCACGTGGCTCTGCTCACGGCTTGCGCCTGTCCAGAAGTGGTGGAAACAGGAATGTATTGACCTTCCTCCGACTCTCTCATCGGTATCAGCATTCCAGTGACTGGATCTATCAGCGTCATCGGTTCATGAGATACCGGTTTGTGCGTGGGTGACGGCGCAGCTGCAGGCTGCTGCTGACTCGTTTCTTCGGGCTTCGGCGTGGTCTCGTCCCGAAGCGAAACGACGTTCTCTTCTTTGTTCTGGAGTTCCTGCTGCGGCGCCGGAGGTGTCTCCTTTATCTTTATCAGTTCTCGATATTCCTCGTCATCGTCGTTCTCGGAAGTTCTCCTTACCGATTTACCGCGAACACCTCGCGGTGACTTTCTAGGTTCGGTCGGTTGTTGTACCGTGCTTTGAACGTTACGAGAAGAGCTGTTATACCTAGTGCTTCGTCTGGTGGCGTGAACGTTCCCTCCAATGGAACCTCCTATCATCCCCTTGTTCATCGCGGAGCCACGCACCACGTCTTCGATCACGTCGTCGATCGTGTTTCTACTTCCATCCCTCTCGGCCAGTCTCCTGGACTTTCTGGTGTTCGCTGCTGGAGGAACGAATTCCTCCGGCGGTACTTCTTTCACAGCGGCTATAGGCGTCGCTGGCTGCGCGTTCGGACCAGTCAGACTCGGCACTGGTGACTTAATCGTGAGAATCAATCGCGGCCGTCCAGCATTATCTTCCTCGCTATCGTCATGGAATTCGTAAACGTCCGCCGGCAGCTTGTTCTTCTCTACGTGATGTTTGCTTCCCCTAGAAGTTCTCGCTCCTCGTTTATGCACAACGGTGGTGGTTGTGTTTCTGCTGCTTCGTCTGGTAGTCACACCGCCGCGGCTACCGAATCCTCGTCTGCTCTTGGTTCGACCACGTCGGCTCTTTGTCGACTCGCTTTCGCACGTCTCCACTCCCTCGTCCTGTTCCTCGTTGGTCGCGACGAAGTTCTTCTTGGTATCAGACTCGGTTGCCTCGCCGCGGTTAAACCATTCGGACTCGTTGCTCTTTGGCTGCTCTTCCTGTGTCTCATTGGTAACACTTTGACCATGCTGTGCCGTTTCCTTGTCACCGTCGTCGTTGCCCTCGCCATCGCACAATGCGTCTACCTTCTTTATCACGCTCTCGATGTTCACCTCCTTCGCAGACCAATAGTCGCTATCCTCTTTACTGTCAGCCGGATCCTCCTTGGACGCATCGATCGCGAGCGGATCCGTGCACGGTTCTTTCAGTGGATCCTCCGCTGGTTCTTCCTCCATGTCCGCTTCCTCGTTCTCCTTGGGTATTTCGTCTTCCTCCTCCTCCTCCTCTTCCTCCTCATCCTCTTCCTCTTTGACCTCGGGGTTCGCAAGTTCCGTTTTGATTTCGACTTCCATCATTTTAGGAACGAGACGATCGCCGTCGTTGGATTCGGACTTCAACGCGCCCAATAGCTTCTCTGAGTTGATCTGGTCCAGTTGTTGCTCGACCTTTGGAGATTTTGCATCCACCGCGTTGGCGCATGGTGCATTCAATGGCTGATTCAATGGTTGCTCGGACTCGGTGTTCGAGAATTCCTCCTTGATCGCGGTGGTATCCTCGTGCTTCAGGATATCGGATGGTTCCTCTTTTATGACATCAATCGGTTGAGTGGATTGTATGGGCGGAGTAAGTTGCATGGGCTGAGCCGTTTGTACCATCTGTGCATCGGGATCGACCTGGAGCTCCTGTTCTGGTGGTAGCCGCGACTCCAGCACGCACTCGGTGGTGTTCTGCTCAGTAGGAACGGAAGACGGAACCGTGGTAGGTACCGTCGTCGTTGTTCTGGAGACGATGGCTTGCGAGACTGTAGATACCAATGGAAGGTGAGGCTTGGAGAGATGACTGGATTGCAGAACCGGAGAATGCCTTTGACTACTGTTTAGAGACGAAATCGATGTTTGTGTGACGACGCATTTGTCCTCAGCCATGGAAACCGTTACACTGGATGGGATCTGTTGTTGTTGCTGTTGTTGTTGCTGTTGCTGTTGTTGCTGTTGCTGCTGCTGCTGTTGTTGTTGCTGTTGCTGTTGCTGTTGTTGTTGTTGTTGTTGTTGCTGTTGCTGCTGTTGCTGCTGCTGCTGCTGCTGCTGCTGCTGCTGCTGTTGTTGTTGCTGCTGCTGTTGGCAAACTGGCATGGGTACCACCGTCTTGATCAGCGGTTGATTCGCTGACGAAACAGTGGACGCCCCGATGGTGTGCACCACGGACTTGTGGACTAGGTGAGGCTGCCCGTGAGCGACTATCACAGGACTGGGTGTCGAGGAACGTGGCACGTGGGTGGTCAAAAGCTGAAGACTCGATATCTCTTGCTTCTGCCTAGGGGACAATAAATTGTTGTCCGTAGTAATGGAGCCTGAAATTTGTTTCTGACCTCTGGACGACAAGGAGCAGGTTTCCGGGATGCTGGTCGGTTTGCCGAATACCAGGCTGGACGTGCTAGCGTTGATTTCGATCTTGGCCGTTTCAGGGATATACGTGGGCGGCTGGTTCGGCGAAGGAACCTTCGGAGAAGTGGAAGCCTTGTTCGTTGGTTCTGGGATAACGGCTGGTGACAATTTCGGTTCCTCCAGACGTTGCGGAGGCTCGTTAGGATTTACCGGAAGCAACGTTTCGATAACAGATTTGCCGCCGAGAGCCGAATCCCTAGAGCTCTTGACTTGCACGCCACCCGGAGCCAAAGGTGGTACGGGCATGTAAGGACGGTGTGGAATATTCAGCGTCAAAGGCGGTAATCCACCTCTAGGATGACTGGGTGCTAGAGCTCTCATGCCTGGAGCGTGTTGAATAACCGGCTGTTGAGTGGCCGCCGTGGAATATATCTGTTGCGTCGGTGTGTCTGGCCTGTGAGCGGAGACGGGTACACTGCTCACCGCGATCCTGGCTGGTGGTGGTGACGGTTTACCGACACTCGGTACGTGAGGACTGAGGGCGGAGTTTCGAGACCATTGACCGTTAGGTGAAAGTGGCTGCAAAATTCTCGGCGACAGTTGCGAGGGAACCAAAGGTGGCATTCTGGATGGAACCAACGGTGGTGGCAACGGTGGAGCTTGGTTCGAGGAGGCCGAGGTTGAAACCGCGGGGATGTTTTGCATTCTGGGAGAAGTTTGTCGCATGGGTGGGACCATCTGTGACTGTGGTGACACGGGAAGCTTTTGGTAAAGGGACTGCACGCCGATGGATGGCGGCGTTGACGATGGCTGTGGCGCCGACGGTCTAGGACTGGTCGCGGCTATTCTAGGCGTTTCGCTGGTGATCGGCACGCTGCAAGGACCTAACACGGGTTGCTTGTACTGCGGAGGTGGCGAGATCGAAGCGCGACGCGCCTGAGAGTTGTTCATTCTCTCCGGACTGGTTGCTGTAACGTTGGTTTCGTCGACGTTCTCGGCCGCTTGCACAGTCTTAACCACCTCTCGCGGCTTCTCGTTCAAATTCCAGGAGTGAGCGATCACGGAGGTCGGTGGACTCGGCGGTTTCGCTGATACGGACGATCTGCGCGCCTCGATGGTCTTTTCCGTCGCAGGTACGGAAGGCGCGACAACGGTGGTGACGGCGGCGGGGGTCTTGGTAGGTGATTTGTAGTACGATGGAATGTCTGGCGTTTTCGGTGGTTGGCTCAAATCGAACGTCTCGTAGTTCGGGTCTTCCTCCGTATCCGTATCTATCTGCAAGTCGTGCTCGCTCTGAGGGGTGTCTGGTTTCATATCCGTCTCTGCTTCCGCCGTAGAGGCGTTCAGACTTTCGACGGCCTGCTGCATCTCCTCGACGTCCTCTTGAGGCGCCTCGGCCGGGGCTCCGACCGCGTCTTCCGTTTCGGCGTCTTCCTCTTCGCCTTCATACGAAAAGTCTTCCGTCGATACTCCGAAGGTTTCCTCCAGCAGAGCAGCTACCGCGTCTTCAGTTTCCTCCTGGGATATCGCGACTCGTGGCTTGTCCTCGGTTTGAGTGGGCGGCGTAGTCGGTGCATTCACTTCCGACTCCTCCCTACTTTCGCGTTCTTCCGGTTCCGAAATACTTTTCACCGCGTTTTCGTGAATAGTCTCATCGATCTCGATACCGAAGCCTGGGATGAACTTGTCCTTCTTCTTCTCTGGCTTCCCGGCTGATTGAATACCACCGCTTGATGGAGGAGTCATCGACGACGGTACTGTTGTCGATGACACGCAAGTATTGGACGAAACCTTGGGAATGGGACTCAACAAAGTATCTCTAGGTGTAGGCAAAGTAGGTGACATCGTCTTGGGAATCAACGGGCTACTTGCTCTCGGGGGACTAGGATCCGCCCCCAGGTAGGGCAACTCGCCGCTCTTCTCGTGATGGTGATGATGGTGGTGGTGATGATGATGGTAATCCTTCCGACTCCGCTCTTCCTTTGACTTTTTCCTCTTTTTCTTCTTCTCCTTGATCTTTTCCGGAATGGTCGACGGTGTGGATGGTTCGATGCTGTCATTGTCGTCGGTGAATCGGAACACGTCAGGGTCGTTACTCTCCGTGCACGCAACGGCCGATTTCGGCGAGTTCGGTAGCCCTAAGAGCTTCGCCTCGATTTCTCGTCCCGCCTCGGCCAAGTCCACGCTGTTCTCGTCCTCTGTTTGATGACGACGTTTCTTCTCCGCCTTTCGCCTGACACGTTCCACGTCCAACACCGGACTGTGGCCACCATCACTGTCCGAAGCGTAGGTGTTGTTGGCCAACCGGTCGAAGAGCGCATTGTTCGACGGAGCGTCGTCGACGTCGTCTGACAACGGACCAAATATGTCTTCCATACGTTGCGAATCTCTAGCTTCCTGTCTATTGAGCCTCTTTCTTCGTGCCTTCGCTTTTTCATCCGCGTTCCTGTCTCTCCTCTTATCTTTCTTGTTCCGTTGCTTCTTGTCCGATCGTATCCTCTCCTCCGTCGTTTCCAAAATCGTCGTGGTACCAGAGGTGACGGCGGTCGTGGATACGTTGACGGACTCGGTCGCATGATTGGCTCGACAATCCGCCGTCGCCGCCACGTTACTCGTCACGGTGTTCGATTTGGTCTTGTGCTCGACAGTTTCTGACGACTCGGTCTTGCTTAGACTGTCTTCGGTCGACATCGAGTTCTTTTGTCGCTTCTGCTTCTTCTTGTGTGACTTTTTCCGCGACGAATCACGCTCATGATTGTTAACCACGATCGCTGGTTGGTTGCCACGGCTGAATGACACCGGGATCCGTTCGTCATCGTCCGAGGTGCGCGGTTCTTCTTTTACGTTCGAGTGAACGACACTGTTCACGACTACCACGTTCGTCGTCTCCATGGAGTTGTGTTTCTCCTCGGTGTCAGCGAATCCGAGATCGACGTCGCTTTCCAGGAACCTCTCTGTCTTGACGGCCTTGCGAATCTTGTTGTTGAACGACGATGCCTCCTCTTCCTCGCTGGTGTCGGAGTGAATTCGAGATCGGGAACTCTTTCTGGACAAAGACTTGGCTCTGGCCGAGTCAGATTCCGAGGTGGCCTCGTCTTCTGTCAAAGCCTTACTGGACACCGAGTCTCCGTCCCACGAGGTACTCTGCTTTTTCTCCTCCCGCCTCGCTCGACTTTGCTTCAGTTGTGAAAATTTGTCCTTAAGTCGTACTTGCCGTTTCTCCTCTTCGAGTTTCTGCATGTTCTTGGTCGAGCGTGCCTTCACTTTGTCATACATACTGATGTATGCGGGCTCGTCGTCAACGATATCGAAGATGGAGTGCTTCTTAGGTTCGTCGCTGTCCGTGTCCGTGGCGGATGGATGCCTGGCTACCTGAATATCGGGCGTCGATAGAGGACCGTCGTCCACGTCACTGTGTAGATTCAGGGAAGACTGTTGATGATGATGGTGCTGGTGTTGGTGATGCTGATGTTGCTGCTGCATCTCTCGCGAATGATTCGAACCAATCGCGGTCTGTTCACTCGGCGAATTTGAGTCGTTGCGCTTTGAAAGATCCAGTCTCGATAGGAACTCTTTGTCCGACTCGTGGGACACTCTTGGACTCCGCTCCCTGGACTCCTTCTCGGATCGATTCCTCTTGCTTCGCTGCTTCTCTTTTCCTCCACCTTCGCGGTTGTTCTCTCGGTTCTCCCTGGTCGACTCTCTACTCATCTCGGTCGAGTGAGATTGCTCCCTGGTATCTTGAGACTGTGTGAATACATTACCACTGCTACCTTCCTTTCCATCTCGGCTCTCCCTACTTTCGCGATTGGACCTGTGAGAATCGTTCCTATGTTTTCGATCCTCGGACCTTCTATTCTGTCTAGGCCGGTCTTTGCTGTCCCTCCTGTGCTCGGAGATCTTCATGCGTTTGGCGTCATCCTCGGTCGGGCCATCCTGCGACGAGCATCGTCGCTTGATAGACACCGGCCCGGGGGAAATTTGATTTTGAGACTGGGAAATGGACTGATGAAGATGATTCTCGGTGGGTTGTCGCCTGCTTTCCTCACGATCCCTCTTTTCTTTGTCTTTCTCATCTCTGTCTCTTCTTTTCTCGCGCTCGGACTTTTCCTTTTCCCGCCTTTCCTGATCCTCGCGTTCTCTCCTCTTTTCTCGATCGTGCTTATCCCGTTCGAGTCTTTCTCTCTCTTCCCCTCGCGTCGTGAGTTGATTTCCTTCCCCTCCTTCTTTCTCTCCGCCGGCGCGCCTTTCTTTCATTCCTTCGACTTTTTCCATCTCTCTTTCCCCCTCCGTTTTCCCTGAACTTTCTCCCTCCTCCACTTTTCCTTTCTCTCTCCACCTCCTTCCAATCTCCCTTGGAACCCTTTTTCTTCCATTCTTCCATCTGATTGCCTCTTTCTCTCCGTTCCTTCTTTTCTCTTTTCCTTTTGTGATCTCTTTGAATGCGCCACTCGACGAAGCCACTTCCATCCTTCTCCTCCCGATCCTTGCGATTTCTCTCAACGTCCGCATCCTCTTTACGCGATTTTCTCTGACAATCTTTGCTCTTGCCGCTGTACTTGGAGTCCCTGCCGTCTTTGCTGTCCCGGAACTCTCGACTTTCTCGATTACAACCGCCAACTTCCTTCCTCAAACGAGACCGGGAAGCGTCGGTGGTGGATGACAGAGACGACGACGATGAAAATGACAATGATAACGACGACGACGACGATAACGATGAAGACGAAGAAGAAACGGTGGTGATGGAGAAGGAAGAGGACGAAGTATTCGACAAGGATGTCGTGGAAGACGGTATTATCGAGGTGACCGTGGACATGGAAGTTTGATACTGATTACTCGACAGGGAGCACGTTGACGACAACGAAGAGGCCGCCGACGTGGCGTTCAACGTGGTCGCGATCGTGACTTGCGTGATCGGGGTTGTCGACAAGGCAGACGTGGTGGCCGCCGTCGTGAGAACCGCCATCGTCGGCATCGTCGTCGAGAAAGCGAGCGATGATGCGATGGTGACTGACGCGGATGCCGACGCGGAAGAACCACTGGTACCGATCGATCCTCGGGCGGTAGAGGCTCCGAGAGCGTGAATACTACTTACGCTACCGTTGCTGCTAAGAATACTACTCGCTAACGCTAAACCGCTACTATTGCCGCTGGTGGCTGCCGTTCCGCTACCAAGACCGATCGGTAGAGAAACCGGTGGTAATTCGGGGCTAACAGTCTTGATCGACGTGCCGGGTGTGATTGGAGTGGTCGGCGTCGGATGCACACAGTTGTGTTGGACCACCGTTCGTGGATCCGGAGGTTTCAACGTCGACGACATGGTCGTCGTAAACGTTAAACTCGACGATAAGGATGTGGTGCCAATACCGATTTGACCGGCCATAGAGGTGCTGCTGGACAGTTGTACCGGTGGATGACTAGGAAATGGGTACTGCAAGCAAACTTTACTGGTGCAACTGCCGCTAGACGCGAGGCCGCTCACGCTACTACCGATCGAACCGACACCGATCACACCGGTGAACTCTCTCGGTTCGTACTTCTCGCTGAAGTTCTCCAGCCGTTTCGAGTCCTCGTCGAACACGCTTCTCTTGGCAAGAACCGACTTGACGATATCGCTTGGTTGTACTTCGTGCAGATCCAAATCAAGCAACTTGTGTCGAAACCTGAATCTCTCGGACGCCGTGGCGTCCAGCTTCGCCAATGCGTCACCTCCGGCAGCGCTTAACGCCCTCGATCCTGACCATTTCTCGTACTTCTCATCAAGAGAACGTATCCTTTCTTCGAGACTAGGTGATTGAGGTGCTGTCTCGCTGTCGGAACTCGTTGGACTTGGACTCAGATGACGAAGTGGTGGTGAAGCCGGTGGCTGCGGTGCCGTTCGAGGACTCGGCGCCGTTGACAGGTTGATACACGGTGGACTGGTCATCTTCGCGAGACTCGAGTTGTTCGACCGACTACTACCGCTACTACTATTATTGCTGCTACCGGTGTTATTACTATTACCGCTGTTGTTGTTATTATTGTTGCTGCTGTTGTTATTGTTGTTGTTGTTGTTGTTGTTGTTGTTGTTCAGCATTTGAGTCGCGAACCTCGGCAACGGTAGCGAGAGAGGACCGTCGTGACTTCTCTCGCGAAACCGCCTTGGCTCGCTAGGCACCAAGTTCTCCGGCCTTTCGTCCACTAGCGGAGTTCCTGGACGCGATCCGTCGTGGTGTTCGTGATGCCTTCGACAGAAATCGGATTGACGCGTTACTACTTAACTGTTCCAGACCCACTGCCATACGCTATGCTTCTAATCGCGATGTCTAATTAAAATATCGATAAAACAACGCAGAAACCATGTTACCTGCTGGTAACGTCGCGACGACGCTTGCAAGGTCCTGGACCTCGCCCGTCGCAGCTTCCTCTCCTCGTACCATGATGCACAACCACCTTGCTGTCGCTGACTCGTCGGATATCCATACCCTTCCTGCTGGAGTGCGAAGTAACGAGCAACGAGGCGATCTCGGGTTCGTCGTCCTCACAGAGTATGGCGGTGGACGTCCCATCCATCTTCACTCGTTTCTTTGGCGCGAAGCCGACCTCGTCGCCGCTGCTGTGACATTCCTCCAGTTGTTCCAGCAGATGTACCCGTTCCTTTTGAAGATGCCTGATATCTGGAGGTGGTAGCAGCGGCGGAGGCGGCGCCGGTGGATCCACGCTGGTTACTACGCTTTGAACCGCGTGTCGACGCGAAGGAGGTGGACAATCGTCGTCGTTCAGCTTTCCATCGCCGAGCACGCTGCTCTGATAGTCCTCGTGGCTGGCCCCGCTTCCCTGGCTGAACTCGTCGTAGCTGCGGAATCGACGGGGTGTTGGTTCGGTATACTCGCCGTCGTAGTAGGTGTCTTGATAAGAGCGCCTACTGCTGCGGGACATCGCGGTCGGGTGGGCCGGACTGGCACCCGGTGTGCTTCCGCCTCCGGACGTGCGAGAGTAACTGGCCGTCCTCGACCTCGGGGGCGTTTCGTACCGGGTAAATCGGCTACTCGAGTTTGAAACCGTCACCCCGGAGTCAAAACTGCTGCGCTCCCGCCTGCAAGGAATCCTTCAAATAACGGGTGTACTATATTTCATGTTCTCTGCTGTATAACGGCGAGCTCGTCTGCCAAGTATTGTTTGCCTTTTCTGAAATGTTTAGCAGCGACCTTCGCGTTCGATAGGTTGTACGCATTCTACAATGAAACGAGTAATTTTTGTATTGAGCAGGCTGACGCAGAAACGTCGATGTAAACGAGTCAGCTGCCTATCCCTCGAGTTATTATTTCGTTGATTACCATAGTAAACGAAATTAAAAATTGTTTACTTGTTTTCGAAATTGGACAGCCAGGATAAATATTTATCAACTTAAAAATGCTTCGACTAAGTTGGTAGTGTGACCAGAAAAATATGCCGACTGCGAAGGATTAATTGTTGAAATTCAACACGTTGCAGTGTACAACTTTGTTTTTACGCGTCGACGATGGCCAAATGAGAAATTTTGAGGTAGGTTAACTAATCTTCTCGAACGCGGAAAACGCGAAAATGGTAAAACAAAGATGCATTGTCGTTTAACTGCAAATACGTGCAGTATCTTACTTCTCTCTCAACTTGATAACACGTGCAACTTAATCCATAACGCGAGCAGCGTCCTTCGTACGAAAATATCTGCTAAACATTGCGGAAAAGTTCGTCGCATACATCGCAAGACGTTCTATGTAGCATTTATAGTAATTCGAAATTCTTCGTCAAAACATGTTTGTTTGTCTACGGAGAGCGTTCCATTTATCTCAGCCATTTTAGTACCAGCCTCGTTGCCCAAGTACGATCATAATCAACGACTTTTTCATGGTTAACAAAATTTCTTAATCCATGGTTATTTTAAAGTATCGAATCATCGCGTGTCCTCCTCCAGAGCTGCAGCTCGTTGCGAGAGTTTTATAAAAATGGTAACGCTTCAGCGAGATCGGCCGATACTGCGATAGAATAAAAACGATCTCCGCCAATTTTAACACAGTTGGAGGAAACATCCAGATGACGAAGAAAAGTAAAACACTCGCCGCAATGGTAAAGAACGATTTAAAGCAACTACTTTAGAACGTAAGAATACCGAGATACAATTCGACGATTAATCGTCGTGAGAAAATATCTTGTTTCTGATGTGAGAACTATACATACGAGACATCGAAGGTCGCCGCCGGAGATGGCCTCGTGTCCCAAGGTTTCTCCCCAGCGATGCCCTGTCGCTCCAGATGCTCGTAAAACGTTTCCTGGCACTCTCTGGAGGCGAAATCAACTTGAAGCCGGCGTCCACGAAGAGCGGCTCCTCGCATTTCCTTCACGGCGGCTTGTGCGCAGCTGATCTGCTCGAAGAAGACCAAAGCGTGTCCACGTTCGCGATCCACGACCACCTGGTTTATCGGTCCGAATTGATGGAATTGCATGTTCAAGTATTTTTCTGACATACAATCTGAAACAACGTATAACGTATGGTTAACGCATCATTAGCACATACTTCGAAGAGAACGTTCTCTTCCTACGTATTTGTCAAAAAATCGCTAGCAATTGAAATCGTAACGCGTTTCCAGTCGTACGTTTATTTATGAACGGTATGAAAATATACTACGGATAGATCGAAAGAGCCCTAAACGTAGTCTATAAGTAACGCCAAATGATCGTAATGAGACGCGATCGAGCGATGCGGAGCTTGAAACGCACTTATATAATTCAGATATTCGTTGGAAAAGACGCGAGTTTGATGGCGCTGTAGCGCTCTAAGTACGCGTTTGTTTTTAGAATACGGTCATACTCGTCAATTTGCAATCACTTCAAAGACCAGTCTAACCAGTCTAGAGAACATCCTATCCTCGCGAGCCTCCAGCGATTTCGATCATTAGCAATTTTGTCCGACGAGAAAAATTATTCGGTGGCTTCTAAATCGTAAACTATACAATTTTATAGGTGGTTTTTAGAGAAATCGATACAACTCTTTACGATAATTACCTCCGATACCGTCCACCCATACGCAGGACGTAGGCATCGACTTTCCAAATCCGAGTTTTATTCGATTCGCACCCAGGTGTTCGCCATCCATCGATCGCATAGCTTTAACGACGCTACCGATGTCGGAATATTGGCAGAAGGCATAGCTCGACACCGCGCCTTGTTTCTTAATATCTATCTCCTGTAACATTCAAATATGGTATTTAACTCTTTGTTGACGCCATTGCCGGCGTTTTCCTTTTTTTTTTTTTTTTTTGCCTGTTGGCCGACTCTTCGTTCGAGTTCCTACGAAGCGAAGCATTTTGCGTTCGAACAAAAATGAAGAATCGAACATTACCGAAGAGGTGGCAAAACATCGTTGAGCCAAAAATACGATAGTGCAAAGTAGAAAAGTTATTCGAACGATGATATACTAAGGGATCGAAATGCAATCGAATGTAAGAAATTTTATTTCGTAACGCTTAAGTTTCGGTTATTCGTATAAGAGTATCAATTGGTTCGTGCCAAGCGACGTATTTAAAGTATCGTCTTATTCGCGGGAACATTCACTGAACAATTAAAATTTCAAAATTCTGTTTTGACTGTTTCACGTCCGGTTCAAATATTAATATTCGAACAACAACAATTCGCGCGTCATAAATTTCGATCGCATCCGATTCTTAAAACTTTCCAATAAGCTTCCGTTCGGACGTTGTTACCATAGAATTAGAGTTACAGAAGTCTACATACACGCGTGCATATATAGAGAAAGAGAGAAAGACCGTGTGTTATTTGTTATTTGTTAAGCAATTTTATAACACGTCATTCGACGTCACACGTAGCTACTATTACATCTTTAATTACTTTGACGTTTGTTACAAAGTTTAGGAAAAGATTCTGCTTTAATCGCTATGCTATTAAACACCTCTATCTAACATCTCGATACCTAGAAGAAACGCTTAATTCATACTTGAACTCGCTCGCGACGATATAAAAGTTACGACGACGTAAAAGTTGATTATAAAATCGAATAGATTTCGTTGGAGAAAGCAACTGTACGTAGAAATTTGATTCGAGTTCCCTATTTGAGACTGTAGCGCATCGGTACTTTCGATCTAAAGAGATTTTTCCATTAAACCTGATTCCCTTTTAGGTTCCAGGTTTAATCGAACTCGTCGCAATGGACCAACTTACTATTATCTCGCCGAAAGGTTCGAAATGCTTCCTAAGCTCGGACGCGGTGACATCCTTCTCAAGGTTGCCGATGAAGAGCGTCCGCGTCGCCTTCGGATGATACTCGTCGACCTCGGCCTCGTACGGCCTGAACTCGTTGTCCTCGACATCGTAACCCTGGTAAGGTGCGACCTCGATCTTGCATCCGAAAAACAGTTTGTCATGGGACACCTCGAGCGCCTTCTCCACGTCCTCGGGCTTCTTGAAGCAGACCAGGGCGTATCGCTCGCCGGCCGCCCCCACGACCTTCACCCACGTCACTTTGCCGTGTTTTTTGTACTCGTGGAAGAGACCGTCCTTGAGGGATGTGTCGCTGCTGCGTGCCGGCAAATTACGCACGCGAATAGCGAGCGGCCGGCGGTCCTCGGTGACGGCGGCATTTCCGGTACGATGCGGCGAACTACCGGGCGACGTACTGCCCCCGGAAGTGCTGCCGGCGGAACTACCGCTGCGGCTGCTGCTGCTACTACCGGAGCGGCTACTACCACTCGGCGAACTGCTTCCGCTTCGCGATTTTCTACGCTGTTTTTTGTGCTGTCGTAGCGCACCGGTGCTACTACTGCCGCCGCCTCCACCGCCGCCTAGTGGAACAAGACGACGAATGTAATCTACACACGTATATTTTGTTATCGTTATTATCTGTTTCAGTAACGGCCCTTATCGGATAATTCTTAACGCTAATACTACGCGATTAATTAGAATAGCCGCGTCTCTGCCAACCACCATCACCCATACCTCGTCAATACCCTTTTTCATCTTTCGTACAGAGCGAAGCCGCCCGTAAACCGTTCTTTCTCAATTCTTTCCTCGCCTCTGTAATTAAAACTATCAAAACAATCGTCACGCCTCGAGTCGCATCGTGGTACCATTAACGAGCGCGCGCGTACGGTCATCGCGCTCCACTCGCGGCTAAAATAGTCTGAAACGCGAGCGCGTAAGCGTGTCCTCAATTTGGCTGGATCGTCGTGATTCCCGCGCGAGAAACGCTACCAAGCGTGTATTGGGAAACCGGAGGAAGGGGTGATGATCGCGTCCGGGGGGCGTTGAGACGCGAACCGCGAAACACGGATCGTGCAAGTTTCGAATTATTCGGATACGCGGAAGAAACCATTTCTACGATCTGCAAGTTGATACGCGTTTGTCACGAATTTAAGAGCAAGAATGACTCGAAGAAAGTGTTGTAAGAGAGAATTTGGAAATGTCGAGGATCGCGGGAATCACGTGTATTCCACGAGCAGGGGTAACGCAGGTAGAACCGCGTGACCCAGCGATCGCGCGGAAACGCGCACGCGAAAGACCCGAGGCGCGCATCGACGAAAGAAATGGAACGAAGAAAAGCAAAGAAGAAACGCATAGTCAAAGTGAGAGGCGTCCACTTACAGAGGAAAAGATCCACAGAGGCGGACTCCGTGGACGCAGACGCGAACGTAGACGCGGACGCAGACGCAAAGGTGGAAACGAACGTGTTGTACACGCGATGGTAGAAGAGAATGTGAGAGGTGTGGGTGATGTGGTGCATCGGTACGTATAAGGGCAATTACCTTGCTCGTCCTGGTAGGCGTCGTTGTTGGCAGGCGAGGGTGGCGGCGGTGCGTTCCCGTACCTCGAGGTCGTCGACTCGTAGGCCGACCAAGAGGACGGTGGCAGGCCACCACGATGACGATCTAAGTGGGGCGGGGGCGGCGGCCCGGAGGCGTACGGGCCGGTTCTCGAGTAGAGCCGATCCCTCGCCCTGGTCGATGTCACGTGATAAGAGCTGGCAGGAGGTGGACGGCCGCGGGGTATGTAGCCGCCAGGATCACCGGGAGTAGGATCCGCCGGATGGCCGCCGACGACGATGCCACCGCCGCCGCCGCCGCCGACGCTGCCGACACCACCCCCGGAACCGACCCCTCGACTGCTTCGTTCGCTGCTGTAGAAACTGCCGTGGGAGCCACGTGACTCGAACCCCTCGCCGCCTCTCTCTCGCTCTCGGTCCCTCTCACGCTCCCTCTCTCGGTCCCTCTCCCTCTCCCTGTCCCTCTCTCTCTCCCGGTCTCTATCCCGGTCCCTGTCCCGATCTCTGTCTCGTTCTCGGTCCCTCTCCCTTTCCCTCTCCCTCTCCCTCTCCCTCTCTCGGTCCCTTTCTCTATCGTTAACGCCGCCACTGCCACCGCCACTGCTGCCACCGCCACCGCTGCCGCCGCTGCCGCCGCTGCCGTTGCCGCCGCTGCTGCTGCCGATTCCGCTTCCGACGCCGCCGCCTCCATTAGCGGATCCTCCGCCGCCGCAGCTGCCGCTACCGCCACCGCCGCCGCCGCCGCTGACTCCGCTGCCGACGCTGCCGCTGACGATGCCGGAACCGGCGACGCCACTGCCGACCACTCCGCTGACTCCTCCGCCACTACCCCCGCCGGATCCATGATCCTCCGAACTTCTGCAACACGCGACGATCGCGTTAAATTAAACGATGGAACGATACTGGTCGCAAATACTACACGGATCTGTTTCTACCACACAGAATTCAAGCTTGGTATATAGTGATTTAGAATCATCGCGCGCTCTTTTCACGAACCGCGTTCCGAGAAATTTTCCTTAATAATCGGATCCCTTTCTCGCATCGTTATTTCCTACTAATTGACGATACAACGAATGCAAAAGTTGTAGGTTGTATACCTCTGTAGGAATTCCTTCGTTAATCGTAGTAGAGCGAACGATTTATTTTTTGATCGTTAGAGTACGCTCGAAATAGACGAGCCGTCAAGTATCGTCATACGGTTCGATGACTGACGGAACAGTTTTAACCACATGTCCAAAATTGTTTTATCGATACGGCTTGAGAAGCAAATTACGATCAACGATCGGACTATGCTCCCGATGGTGTACGTTAAAATACCGATATCGTCCACTGATCTTAATCAGCATGAAGGAGCAACCGACAAATACACTTCAAGCCGTTCCTTCTATCGTTATAATGCGCGTATCGAATGTAACTCGCAAGCGTAGTTCCTTGCTCGACAAGAGAGATACAAACTGTTTGAAGATACGTGACAAACTTATCCTAACGCGGTAAAATGAAAGTCCGTATAGCGAATTTTAAAATGAAATTCCCTCTAGATCCCTCGACGTCGACGACATCGATCATACCGGTGACGTTCCTCGCGTTATATGCATATCGTTCCATCAAGTTCTCGCCAAGCATTGGACCGCTTTGTTTCCTAACGTTAACTTGCTCGAAACTTAAAAGCATACGCTATTGATGCCGTCGACTTATCGCTGTTGAATTTAAAAGAAATCTATTCCTCTATCCTATATTTCTATATTATTACGCTATATTATACGTTTGATTATCGATTATAGCAGAACTTCGTTTATACGCACCTCATTTGCACGAGCAAATTAATACCGACACCGAGTCTGTACTATCCGAGATAGGATCGAGCGTAATTTCAATTACACACTTCGATTATACTACTCCTATAATGGGTGTATTAATGTTTATAATCATTAGCTTTTATGCAAAATAAACTCTACGTGTTAAGGAAGAGAAAGTCTTAAAGGTGCCCTCGAACTATCAATTAACGCCTATTGTCAATATTTACCGACAAATCGCATTTCCATTGAAAACCTTGAAATAATCACAATATCATCGATTGTCTGAGGACACCTTAACACTTAAGTTCTAATATTCCAAACACTTACGTTCTACGATTCGATAGTACGTAATAAGAGAAACTGGTGAGAATAGTTATTTACTGAACCTTTACTATCATCGGAACAGTCCAGTTATCCGAACTGTCTGCTCCTCCTTGTTTCGACTAAACGAGATACCTCTATGTTATCCGAATGACGTACCTACGAAACTATTAACGAGACACGAAACGTACGTACAGTACCGTAAAAATAAGAATCTAACGAAAGTGATAAATTTCCGAACCTTTGTATCGGAGAAATGAAAAACAACCTGAAGCTGAGGCTTAGAGACGTTTCAAAAACTAGCAACGTTTCCTGCTGCTTTAAGCGCCACGGCCGTTCTTCCTACGTCTTTATCGGTCCCGGTCATACTCATCAGGGTATCAAAGTTCAAAAACGTGGCTTGTTATCACGATGCTGCGTCCAAGTTGTGTGTGTGTGTCTTCCACCGAGTTATATCGCTCGTGTTCGAACGTGTATGCACGTTCACGTACACGTAGATGAGCCGTTGTATGGCGTTCGAGACACGTTAACAGCATGCACGAGGCATAATCACGGCGAAGAATCAGCAGCCTTTCTCCCGACGCCTCCTCACGTTCATTCCGTTACCATACGGTCACCGGCGTGCTTATCTCCCACCTTCGCGAGAAACTTCGACCTGAATCTCTTTAAAGGCTGCATTACGCGTAGCCGTTTCTCGTTTCTCGAACGATCTTGTTTGCCTGCGAGAGGAGCCAGGACGTTGCCATGCGAACCTCCAGCAATCCGCTGCGGCTGTGAAATTTTTCCGTTACCCAGGCGACACCCTTTTTCTTTCCCTCCTTTTATTTCTTATGGCCGTTTCTGCTTTTTTTCGTTTTTTCCTTTTCCGTGAGATCATTCTCGCAAGATCGAAAGAACCTTTCATTTCGGCTATCGAATGCTCCACGCGTAGAACGTAAATAAAATTCGCCAGAGCTTGGGTGAAATATTTTTAAATACGCTAGTTAGAACATGCATCTTAAATAAATAGCTATCTGTAGCTTTTTGCGTAGAAAATTTGTATATACGTTCGAGGACAAAGGTAAGTGGTCAGGTAATGGGAATAGACGCCAACGAAGCTTCGTTTAATACCAGTTTTGGTTATACAAAAATGTAGATATTAATTTTAATTGCATAGTAAATAAATAATCTTGTACTATAAAGTTAATATAAAACACGAATACGATTAGCGTGATTATAATTTTATGGATATCTACTTCCATAACATTTCCACTAACTTCCCATTTCTTTTCGACTAAATTTTGCAAATTAACTTTTTACGTCCTGGCTTATAACGTTTGTAAAAATATTTGAATTCTCATAATCTCATTCTTGGTACTCGAAATTCCACGTATACGTGGCTAAGTTTTATTTGAATAACGTTTACAACATAGTTGCAACATCCACCATATGCAATCGATTCATTATGATGGTAATCGTCCACAAACAAAAATTCACTTTATATAAACAAACAATCCAATCGGTTCACGTTAAGCAATCTAAGGTAAGTGTGTTTCGTAATATGTATTCCTTACAGAATTAACGTGACAATACAATGCAATGCAATGGTGAAATATGTGATACTAAAATCGTGATATTAAATGAGGACAATGAAGTGTAAATTAATGAAAGATGGTGAAAATGCTATAGGAACAGCAATAAATACGATGTACCATTATTGTCTAAAATTATTAATTAATTCGGTTGCTCGTTAGTCTAGCTCGAATTTCCAATAGACGAATGAAAGAAAAAATAAAGAAATGCAGATCTTTCATATCCGATGAATAACGTCGATTTAACTGCAGACTCGAAATCAATGGCAATAATTGATGCAAACAGACTACATATTCAGGTTCACCGCGAATTGCGTAAAAGTTCCCCTCGCACGAGAGCAAAGTAAACTCGAAAAGAACGCCACGTAAGTACCATCTCTTTCAGCGAAGTAACAATCTTTTTAATGGATGTTCGTAAGGACAAGTTTCTTTGGCACGTACGATTACGTTATAAATAGATTCATACAGAAATCTGTACTCTATAACTTGTAACTCGTCGATTCACTGATATTATTGTTTGGCAGATTATCGTTCAAGAGCACCCAGGTGATAAAACAGTACTTCGATCGATGACAATCGTTTAATGGTCGCGTAATCTCGATCGGCGGAATAACAATGCCTTTCGTGCCACGTAAACAAGCTTAATACGACATAATGTTTAACACGTTCGTAAAATCATTATCGTACGAAATTTTATTTAAATCGTAAGACTGTACGTACGCGCTGTACTACGTGAATTTAACGTAGTCGTATGCCGATTATTACGCATGCCACGTTTTTTTCTTTCTTCGCGTCTGTCACACTCGACAAAACTGCACGTTAAATCGAGTTTCAGACGTACACGACGGACCTGTTAAGGCCGTTTTCACGATACCGTAGATCGAAGATAAACTTCGTGTTGTTTCGTTCGAGTTCGCCGCCGAGAAATATGATGAGTTGGAACGGTTCACGAGCACGAGAAAAAAGAAACCGGAGGAAAAAGCGCGCGGCGATTGGCGATCAGTGTAGAAAAACATGTGCACTCGAGTATAAAGTCATCGGTTCGCGTATGAAGGACAAAACGATATACGGTATCGGTCACGCGACCGATCGCAATTCGATATCGTGGACGTGGATTGAGCAGGGAAAACACGCGGCTTCGAAAAAGTCCACTCTCACGGACGATCTGACCGTTGTTCCGAATCACATCGGTTTATCGATTCGACCTTTTTATTTAGGAGTTCGCGCTCCAACAGTTTCAGATAAAACAGAAGGGAAAAAAGAAGGGAAGCCTTGCGTCATCGTTAACTTATTAAGATGAACGTCTATGTCAAACGTGATAACGCCGCATGTATCGATTCGAGAGCAGCTTATCATAGATAAGGAAAGTAAGAAAAATTTGTACACGGCAATTCCTGTCCGTAACGCCATTAAGGGCCTGAGTATGTGATATAAGACTGATACGAATAACTTATTACGAAGACGCGAAACGAGAACCGTGCATAGAAAATCGTTCTTCCTGCCAACAGTACACGCGAGCTTTTTCTGCATATCAATGTTTACCCACGGAAAGCGCAATGTCGTTTTGTTATGACGGACGACGTATTTGATTTCCTAGAATCACGCGCATTTAAGTTTGTCATAAAATAGTAGTTGGCATGTACGGTATGGCGGCCGATAAGATATTTTCAGGGTCGTATTAACGTGTTTCTGCACGTTTATGTCCGCTGATAACACAGTTGAACACAGTAGATAAAATTAGTAATTTTCGTACGTATAAGTAGTCGTTTCACGCCACCTACTGCTAAATTTACACTTTGCAAGCGATATATAACGTTTAGCGATATTGATAATATGAACGCAAGAATACCGTAGTCGAAGACTCGGCAAGATCAAAATCTTTCTTATACGAAGATCGCTCCGTTGAAAACGAGCCGGATTAAAAAGAAATCATAGCACGCACTTTAGCCCTATACATATGGATGACTCATATACAAATCGTAAACCTTGTTATCAGTTCGTATACCTTAAACACTGATGTCATCCTCGGGACAATACCGCGACCACCTCTATTACTTATTCGATAATTATCATAATACGTGGACTAATTAAACACCTTCTTAATAAAACCATAAAACATATTTCGATGTGTGATTCACGCTTGATCCGTAACCATTTTATCCACTCGTATCTAACGCGTTCAAGCTTAGTACAATGTACCTTATTTTCGAACGATGCAAACACAAAATTATATCGTCAAATCTAAAGATTCGGTAAAAAGATATAATGTAGTTTTTCTACGCTTGATTCGAACAAAACAAAAGCTCTGATACAATTAAATTTCTACGAAAGTTATAATTCACTTACATATCATTCCTCAGAAATATTCTTAAATTTCCAAATATTTTAATAAATAACGATAGATTTTATGATCAATAAAGCGATAGTAAAGAATATCAGTTCTTGCTAATAACGTGTCATCACGTAAGTCATTGTACTTGCCTTCTCTCCTTTAATTGCAGATATTTGGATTATCACGAAAGATTTAAGCTTTATTTCGCTGTGTAAATTTCTCGTTCACGTTAATACCACACAAATTTCACCCTGTAAGCGCCAATATGTAAATAAATATATGAAACTACGCCATAACATTGAATTTTTGCAAAATATTATATTGTATTTGGGTGCCTTGTTTCGTACTATTATATCTAAAATTTTCGCACTGTTGACAAGTTTTTGGTCCATGATATTTATATTATTTTAACGATGCTAAAAAAATGTTGTAACGTGTCGAACTTAAGCAGAATTTACTTCATACGTTTCATACGCGGATGAAACGTGGATGAAACCCATGTTCATCCGTCGTGTTCCTCCGAAACAATGTAGATTCAACTTTATCTAACGTAATAGTATCCAAAATGATAACCTTTAATGAAATACGAAATCTTAGTTCGAAAAGAATTATGTAGCAGTGCTTGGGAGCATAAGGCCTGAGGTATTGGTACTACGGTACTGCCAACTAAAGCAACCACCCCTCCGTCTCGGTTGAGAGGCGGTCGCGCGCTAATGCGCGCGCGCAGATCCTCAGACGTGGCAACATCGCGAACGACCACGTCGTCACGGTCACCTGACTTTTCGTGGAAACGCGACGCTGTCGTGCGCGCGGATAAGGTATGCGACGAATGCTGGTAGAGTACATTGCCTATATTTTATTCTCGAGTCCCGATAAAACGATCAATCCGAGAGTACGAAGGATCGATGAAAGAAGCAAACGAGGTAACCTGTAAGGTCTATCTTTTGGTTGACGAGCAGCACGGAAAAAGTACGAAGTCTCGCTGGCGTAATGGTGTACGCCGCGCTGTAAGGTGATTCTTGGAGAGTTGGAACACGTACGGTGACCGGAATAGTCGAGATACGCCGTATATATCACGTGGCCTGGTAAAACAAGTGCGTGGCAGAAACGTTTCGACGAGTGGCCCCGTCGTGAATATGGATTACGATCGAAATGCGTCAATGTGCCAGCGAACAATAATACGATAAACGGCCTCCGCCAATCGATTATCGGTTGGTTTATTTCCACGAACGCGATATTTCGTGACACGCGTAGCTGTAGCTCGTGACGACCGATATCGGTATATACAGTGACTCAAAGTATTCAAACACTCCTAGAAACTTTTCATGTGCATATTATAAGAAACATTTTGAAATTCCATTAGCACTGTAGCGCGAAACGCTATCATGATTATATTGGTAAAATTGGAAACGGATCTGAAGAAGTATATAGAAATTACACTTTGCAAAGATCATTAAAGTATTTGCGCCATCAACTATTCATTATATTACTAAGCCAAAATATGTAGTGAACCCATCTTTAGTATTAATTGCATGTTTAAGACTACGATTCATGTTGTACTAATTCTTCACTAACTGCGTGCTTGCAATAAATATCTTGCAAATCTTATGTGCATTTTCGGATTAGTTTCAAATTTCGCTATTATAATCATAATAGTCGTATATCATTATAGAGCTAACGAAGTTTCAAAAAGTTTCGTATAATGCGCATAATATATTCATAAATAAACTCAGTGGTAGGTATTCGATATTATTTATTATATCGTAGCGTGGAGAAACATGAATACGATCAGCTATTTAAAAAAAACAAACGGCTTTATCGGTATTATATCGAAATATTAATTAGATTATGGGTCGTGAGCGTGGATAAATTGCTCTCCCTGTTGATAACGAAAATTGTTCGAACGAGTTTGTTGTACCGTTTCATCTTTGAATATATATATGCATGTATGATACATACTGGAACATGAGTTCGTTTTAAGAATTCCACTAATTTATGAAACTCATTATTAAACGAACAATTCGAACGCGGAGATAAATTTCATCGCGCTATTCCATTGTCTTTTGTGCGTTTAACGCGTGTTCGGTTATTTCGATTTCGTCCGAATCCATTCAAAACGCGTGCGAATATATCTTCGAAACTGCTATTGGAAACGACGGAATATTTTATTGAATTATTAAAGACGTTCGATTTGTCCCACTTCGTGGAAAACGTTGTTAAAGTCGTTTTATGTCAGAAAATGAATGCACGAACAATTCAGGAAATTAAGTTTCTTATCGATTATAGACTTGTCGTGTTCGCAAGTTTCGTTCGTAATTTTCTGAAATTTGTATTTATTATCAAGATAATTCTCATAAAAGATTGCTCGTCTAGTTCTTATTAAAAACCTTTTTTTTGGTAAATTATTCGATTTAATTAAAATTTAACTATTAGCGTACACGGAAAATATTTGAAAAAAGACAGGTTAGACGAAAATCCGACCAAGTCTACTTTTCCTTCATCAACTTTCCAACTTCGTAGTAGTATTTAAGTCGAAACAAAAAGTAAACATTATGAAACACAACGTGACGTCAACCTTGACCGCAACATTGCAAGAGGTTAAGATACACGCGACAATGTTCGCGTGGAATGACGTGTCTTTTTATTATCGCGTACACTTTTCAAATAAATCTATAACTAGCGGAAAAGAAGCCTGAATGGAGTGAATACGCCTAAGATGAAAATCTCATAGTTTATTATTCTGTATATTATGTTTTAATGCATTGTGCAATATATCATATGAAAGAGTACATAACATGTAAAGAGATTGTATATATTGATAAATGGAGACGACACAACGCATAAATCCAACAATAGTACCAAGCCGTAAAATGAAGGGATGCGGCGCGAGATTAGAACGGACAGAGAATCGTAATGAATACACGCAGACTGTACGTGAATTTTGTTAGAAATAAGAGATAATGGAACAGCCGTTCGTCCGTAACGACATTTCAATGTCGTTTTACCTGCTTCCTGTGACGTGCGATTTAATTAATTCTCGCGACGTGACTCATCGCAAAAACCAACATTTATACGTTTCATTTTAGCAACCAAATTATTCGACTGCTTCAGCTTGCAAACTTTTTACAATTCTCATGAAAATGTTTATATCTTGTAACTCAAGAGACTAACGTAACATCGTAGCATACAAACTGATACTTATACTGATTTGGGTATCCAAATTTTGATGCATTTCCAAGTTTGAGACTTATCCCATGAAGAAAATACGAAGATAAAGACTATTCATCGTCAAATATCAATTAAGTTCAGGTTACAACGTGTTACCTACTCTCACATAATGCAACTCGTATTATTTATATCACAACTATCGATCGTTAGTCTTTCGTAATTGAAATTTGGTTTACTTTTGAGAAAAAATATTATATTTTATTACACTTTCTCACTATGATTTCAAAGCTACGAACTTGGGAAACTTACGAATATATATTGAATATAGAGCAATATGATGATTACCCGTGCGAGGGAAACCTGTGCTGAAGATGCTGTGGTTCGTAGTATTGTGTGGTAAGGGCTCGTTCGTCCAAGGTATGTTCAGTCGCGTGGGCCTTCGCTGCGGACTTGATATCCATGAACGCCACCGTCGCGGAGGCACCCCCGGTGTTGCCTGAGGTACCGTTGCCCGCGCCACTACCACCGCTCCCAGAACTGGAACCGGAACCACCCTCGTTACCTTCTCCGAGGGAACCACCGGAACCTCCATCCACAGGGCACTCTTCGCCCCGCGGCAGGAGCTTGACGCTCTGCACGCGTCCATACCTGTAAACATTCCAGATAACGCGTTATTTATTTAGATATTTATTGGCAACCATTTTAATCGTGAAATATCAAGAAAAGCATGTATGTACCACGCACCAACAATTCGGACAAGCTACATCATGTATGTACATGGAAGGGGTCTATGCTAATATGTTTTATATTATAAAATATAAATTTCTTTAACTAGGCCTTTTTATTAAAGTACTTTGATCTGTTAATATTATCAAGAAGAACATGTACTTGAAACCCGATAAATATTACGTACTACGTGAAAACTCATAAAAGAAATAAACCAAGGAGGAAGGGATAGTAAGCCTTCCAAGTCTAAAGTGCACTGATGTGATCTTTGTTCAGGTGTATACAGTAGGCGATAAAAAAGATAATAAAAAATAACAATTTCATAAAATAACATTTTTCTTTAATATAAGAATGTTACAAGTATAGGTAATGTTTGTGTACTGTATAACGATAGCAAGTGCCGAAGAAAAGTTGATAAAGTGAACTATGAATATAGAACGAAATAAAAGTAGTCTGAGGTTTAATATTCAATCTACAATTCGTCAAGGATATAAGTTTTATAAACTTTACAGCTTTTATAATATGATAATGCAAAATATAGTACGGTAATTCCATCAACAACGCAAAATGAACTCATTAGGATCGTTTAGGATTTCAAAGAGGAAGAGATAAGAGATAATACTTCATCCCTGGAAACTTTTTTCTTTTCTCCTCGAACTGACGCGAGCAAAAATGAAATTGAAAAAAGATAGATATATGCTGATATTGACTGATATTAATTGCAAAATGAAATAAAATTTTGATCCGATTCTTGTCTCGCTGTACTTAGGTCGCTATAGGTAAACAATTTTTGCGGATACTTCTCATCGAATATTTCAAGTTCAGCAAATGAATCTACAAGGCGATATACATATAGGCGAACCAAAGAAAAAGTGAAAATATCAGGAAATCAAGTTCAATTTCGAACTAACGTAAATTTCCTACGATAACTGAAATTTCCGATATTCACGCTTCAGAATTTGACATAATCTATTTCATAGTGCCGGTAACTGCGCAGCAGTTTCGTGGGTAAATTACTTTTTTCAACGGATTCAGCGGATAAGTATATTCATTTCGAAGAATGGCTACGGTATAACTTTTTTATTTTGCTCGATTGCAATTTCGAGTCGGTAGACTTAAAGACACTGCGTTTTGTTTTCACCTTATAAAGAACGGAGATATTGAATTTCGGCGAAATTAAAGAAAACAAACAGCTAAAGTTGTTTCTGGCACACCCTGTGTACAGAAAAGCTCGAGAGTAGCAGAAACGGACTTACTAGGTGAGGTAGGGCTACTGAATTGGAGTGGGGAGTCGAGCGTCTTGATAGGCCGATTGGGAGAAGAATATTACGCGCAAGCGCAAAGACTTCAACGGTTTCGGAGTATCTCGGGGAGTTGTTCGTCTAATCTCGCGTGAGTCGCACGTATTTCCTTGTGCGTTCTTTCGAAGGAAGCTTTTGTTTTTTTTTTCTTGGACCATAAACGCAGCTTCTAATACTTATATCAACGGAAAATGCATATCACAATAATCCGTTGTTTGTTCTTCACGCTCACAGGCGCCAGTAATAACGCGAGAGAGAAAATGCGCGAGAATCGAACGACACATCATCGACGCTAAAGTACGTTTGGATTAACTGCGCAGAATATTTACTAGACCGTTACGAAATCAAGGAACGGTGAACATGTTTTTTCAAACGGGAATACCGAGAGGACTCCTTTTTTATTCTATTCAAGCGATTTTTACATCGTGATATGTTGGGTCGTTCCGAATGGGGCGTGGTCGGTCACTCTTCCATATGCGTGTGATTCGACAGCGAGAAAAGATGACGCGTATCTTTCGTATAACGGGTTTCGATACTCCTAGTTTTCTCAATTGTTTCGAAAATTTTTTGATCGTATCGGGAGGCAAGGTTAAGTCGTGTGTAATACGGTATTATACTTCGTTTCGTCGGGATTCATTTTAAAAACAATTCGTCAAAAACTAATTTTTGGATTCATCTCGTACAAGTTGTAGTATCGCATCGTTTGGAAGATTTTACAAAATGGCAGCCGCGGTGACGATGTTGTACTGTTTGCAAGTGACTCTCGGAACGAGTCATTTCTATTCCATACTTTGCGTGTTTATTCTTCGAAAATGTAATACCGACCAAGAGTACACGTTTTTCTAATTCGAATATTCACGGATCGTTTAATGTGTGATATATGTGGAGTGTTATTTCGAAATTTCGTCCCTTTTTTACAGTATCAAACGTAACCATTATGGGTGTAATTCTATCGACGGACGAAGTGGACAAAAAGAAACAAAACGAATCGAGTGAAAAGCGACAGACAGATCAATTCGCAATATCATTATCGGGCGTTATTCTGCATGACATTTTACAAAAGAGAAGCAATCGTGGTCTGTGCATCGTGCCTCTGAGACTTCCATCCCACCCAGTTCTTGTTCGACCTCCCCTCTTCTTTTCCTCTCCAACACATTCTCATGCGAGAAACGGATGCGCGCGCATGTACACGAATACAATCGCGCTGAAGTAGCACTGTGAAGTCTCTTTGGTGCGCACACATACCACGGCAAACGTCCTTTTCTTTGACACACATGAGTGAAAGCGGGTGAGAGGGGAGTGACGAGAGAAGAAGAAATAAGATAGAAGGCCAGAGGAGAAGGAGGAAGAGGAGGAGAAAGGGGGAAGGGTGGAGAAGCAAGTGCCACGGTGGCTGGCTGGCTAGCGAGCCGCAAACCGTATCCATATTCTCCTCTAGAATCCCCGCTCGCGTTGTGCTTGTCGAGGAATTTTACTTCGGCAGACTCGCTCCCAGACTCGATTCCTTCGTTTCTTCTTTCCGTAGCCGCCAAAGTACAGCGAGAGTTCTATGTGAAAACATTAGCATGACTTTCCATAAATTTCAAGTCTCTAGGTCAGAATCATATTTTCTATCCATATCGATGTGTGGTACACGACTCTGTAAAACACCGATAAATCCGCTCGTATCTGACTCGTTTAACAATATTCGAACAAGTCTACGAATGGAATATAAACGTTCACCGTGCCCAGGGAGAAAAATAGTGATAATTCCGTAGAATGCCTGGAGTGTGTGACGTTCATCGGTTT
The DNA here is from genome assembly GCF_011952255.1 of Bombus vosnesenskii. Lineage (NCBI taxonomy): Eukaryota > Metazoa > Arthropoda > Insecta > Hymenoptera > Apidae > Bombus > Bombus vosnesenskii. Next base: position 924,470 of record NW_022882962.1, read on the forward strand.
ACAAAGTTCCCAATCTTTCAGTGATCCGCTTCTAGGATTTCATTATATCGCTATTGGTTATCCAATAAGAACGATGATACACAATTTTTGGGGGGGGGCCTGAAACAACAGTGAATTTCTCGGCATCGACGATTTCCTCGGTCGAGGGAAATATCGTTATTTGTGTTACGTTGCATCCCATGTACGATCGGAAAAAAGTTCTCTTCTGAGAAACCGAATCTCAAGACTCCCTCATGGCATCTACTCGGATGATCGTTTGTCCTTCTATGTTTGAAATGAGAGATGTACAGGAAATCAATACATCGGCCCACGGTTAAGAGATCCTAGGTGTGTGTGTGTATGTGTGTGTGTGTGTGTGCACGCATGGGTAAGAGAAAGAGAGAAAAGAAAAAGGTAAAATTCCGATTCTACGAATCGATTAATCTTGAAAATCCTATAGTAAAATTTATGGATCAAATATTCATTACTAAAAACAAGGTGTGAACGTTCCATGTTCCGATTGTTAACAAATAATATACTTATTTTAAGTATAACACCTATTTCATTGATAAACAATAAGTGTTTTCATGCGTATCCAGCAAGTTAACAAAGAACATGCGTTGTAGAAGAAAAGCAGGTCTACAGGTTGGAATTCTTTATATTTCGCCAGATCTCGGAATTCCAAGCGCCGTGAGTGTGTCGATCTAACAATACACGGAGGTTCTACGATTCCGTGAAGAATGGCAAGAATAAAAAGGAATACAATGCAGAACGGCCACTACAGGATAACAACAAAGAAAAGAAGGCTTTTGTTCCTCAACTTTTTCCCGTTCCCCTCTTACCCCACCGTGATTCTGCCTTGGGTCTAACACCGAATCGAATAAAAAATATTGCCTACTACTACGAGCAAGTTAGTACAGTCAGAAATATTTCTAAGGCATTGAAATCTCCTAATCGTTACAAAATAAATGAAAATTGTTCAAATTATTGCTTAGCCATTTCGAATTTATTCTATCGCAATTCTAATAACGCTAGTTCCATATCAAATGTATTAAATGTACGAATAGTTACAATGCCAGAATAAATGAAACAACGTGGTTGAACATTGTGCATAACCCATGGAATCTTTCTTTATCTCCGTTTTTTTCTGATTCTGTTCGTTGACGACTATACTCAAGCGTCAAGTCTGCCACGTCTATTGAACGTACGTGTGGAAGGCACGGAAAGTCTTCCAACAGTACCATTCTAGGCAGACGACACTGACATAAGCCGCAAACGTCGCAAGCAGCAGCGTTGGGACGCATCAACGAGGCCGGCGAGGACGTGGCAACAGTGCTATGACTCAGCTCTCCTCGTTCCAACCGCTTCCCTTGCCCCCTGGCCCCGCTACAGCTGCCTCTACGCAGCTGACGCCCTTCTCCTCCTGCTGAGAGCACCCTACCACGTTTCCACTCGATTCTATCCCTTCCTCCTATCGTGTCCCAAGTTTCCCCTGCCCCTTAAACCAGCCGCTCCATTCCGCTCCCCTATCGGCTTACTACCGCTCCTTCCCTTCCTTCTCCCTTCTCTGGCATCGTCACTGCCACCACAACCCCAACTCTCTCGAGGTACACTGACAACTCGTTTGTCCCCTCTCCAGAAGCGTGCGCGGGCCGATTCCTACACGGCGTCGTGCCGTCGCCGTCGCCACCGCCGCCGCTAGCGAGACGAGCGTGCAAAGTCCCCTTTGGAAGAAAAACACCTCTCTAGCCCCCGCGCTCTTCCTGCTTTTTCTCTCGTTCTCTGTCTGTCTGTCTATCTATCTTTGTCTTTTCTCCGAGCACACCCTACCACCTTCCGCCCCTCCCAACCTTCCACGTCCATCTCTCCGCTGTCTCCCAGCCTGTTCGTTTTTCTTCGTTCAATGGCTCGTTCCTTCTTGCTCCTTTTCTTCTGGATCTTCTTTCTTTCGGGGTTCTCCCGCTGCCATTTCGCTTCTGTATATCCGCTGCCAGGCCGAACAATGCAACGTGATCCAGGTGCAGGGGAGAAGCAGGATAGAGAGCACGCGAGGCCAGGGGCGACGAAACGCGGGAGGGGAGCCATGGAAAGAACGAAAGGGCAGCGAGTACGCGACACGACTCGCCAACGAAATTCTGTAGTTACGGTGCGGTGAATCTACGCGCGGCCGTCCTCACTCCTCACACCGCATCGCGTCAACTCATCTTTTTCTTCCTTTTTTCATCTATCGATTGTTTTTATACGCGCTTTGATATCGATGCGACGTGCTTAGCATTCGACGAGTTATTTTTTTAAAACGATTGAATAATTTCTGCGGGTCAAGCATTTCGCCTTTCAATAACGCTATTTTCTTTACTTTTCGTTACTTGGAACGATCCATACCCGACGCACATTATAATAAATTACTATTTATTTTTTTTATCGCTAAACACGAACAACGCAATTACTAGAAACGTTGCACATTTGTCTCGTTTAGTAAAAATCTTTTATTTAACGATTTTTTCACGCGGTGACAATAAACAACGTAATACGTTAATTGATCTTTTAAGTTTTATACGTTATTCGACAATATTTCTGTTTAGACGATGAGAGAGAAAGAATTTCATCGGAATTCTGTAACAGGGTTACTCGCCACTATTACCCAATGAATGCGTCTATTCCATATACGATAAGGAATGGCGTAACTTGCAGTTTATAAGTAAAATTATCGCCGGCCTTAAACCTGTAACAGGCAGATGCCTATATACAGAGCGTGATAAATAATCCCTCGACGACAATGAATTCTCGAGACTGTATGTTGTAAACTTTTTCGTCGCGAACAATCTGAATATCCGCTCGCAAGATTAACATAATGAAAATATAATTTCCTGATTAGTTTTTAATATAGTATGACCAATTTTATTACGTCACCCTAGGGGCTGCTATTTTTGAATACGTATATTAGATACAACATTACATTACATACAATACGTACATGCCAGTCAGCGAACAATGTGAATGGTCGAATCGGTAATACCAATCGCGCGAACAGAATCCGTGTTTGAGTTTGCATTAAACATTTTGATCGAACGATTATTTTTTATTGTACATGATACAGAATCGTCGAACCGGGTTACTCGATATTCCCATTAGATAACGTATATACATAGCCGGACTGTCGAAAACGATCGTTGTATTACGTTAAATGCGTCGCATACTAATTACTATTTAAATATACAATACTATAACTATTATTTAAATAATATAATAAGCTATTATTATTTAAATAGCAGCTATTTACGTATCTACATAAGCGAAGATCATAAGGATGGACTATTACGACAGAACGTGGTATTCTACTACTGTCGATGACCACGTATATTCTAGAATGTCGTGAAACGAAAGCGTTCCTTGGTAAGCGATCATCGAGAGCGTGCACCGCGTATGCGAAACTTCTTTTTCCTTTTCGATCGGCTCTCTCGGATACACGGAGTCTTTTGTAATATGAGTAGCGAGACAGAGGGCAACGAGACGCACGAGGATCAGTACGAATGCAATCGCGGTAATAATTCACGCGTTATCTGCTCTCCTATTCTAATATAAGAAACGAGAGAGAAGCAAGCGGCCGTCGACTACGAGGCCGCGTGGGTTCGAGGTCGAAGCCGTAGAGTCACGTTAGGCGACTGCCGGCTATGTCGTAGCCGAGGTGCCGTTATTTTAATGCAGATACGCAGTCCGGACGAGAATGAAAGGCTGAAGGAGACATTTGCACGTACAGTGCACGACTGCGATGTATCTAGTCGTTGTCGCGGTGCCAACCTCTGCTCCGTACGCGTACGCCACAATCGTCGATTCCTCTTTTCGTTGTCGTAGCATTTGCATTCAGCGGATGCGTGCGTTCATTTACTTTCCGTAATGCTTCCAGTTATGTTCGTACATTACACAAAATCTTTAGTATCGGTGGCGTGTGAGATCATTTGTTCGTTTATTTTTCATCTTAAGTCTTTATAACGACGATTATCATTCGCTCGATGATCAGTCGATAATGTAAACAGTCCTTTATCCAGTTGGTTAAACGAACGAAGGCTACGCCTCTATAGAATGTATAATTTCCAGTACAGTAGAAACGTAGGAAGATATTTCGGTAAAAAAAAAAAAAAAAAAAAAATAGCGACCTATTGACCAGTGTATTTTTAGTTACGTTAATACATCAAGTCGAATGAAATTTACCGAAATACATTTCCATATAACGAACCAATTTCCGATTATGTAATACAATTTCCTTTGAATACTTTCAAAACGAAATATTCAAATCGGCCGATTAAATACGTGCCTATCGTTTTATCGCGATATCGATCGATGCATTAACACCATATCGTTTTTACGTAACGTCACCAGATTTCTATAGATATTGAAAAGACGAGTTTGTTATCGATAAATGGTACAATGTGCAGCGTAACATAGATGGTAACAGAGACCTTATTAAATTCAGACAAAAGATTCATATTGAAACTACAAATGGCTTTGTTTCGAATTTCTTTCGATTGGTTTTTTAATGAACATCTATCTGTCATCTAAAGGTATCGTGAATTGCATTTATACATCGTATATCACATGCAAATCGGACAAGTCCAGTGTATCATAAATGATCCAGCAGCGTCATATATCACAGTGCGCATCTTATTTATAATTCATTTAAACAAGCTGTATATTAAAGGATCCTGTAATGCAAGTTGATGGCATGCTTTGTCATGCATATGCATATTTATTATGTACATGGTTATATGATTTTAAGAATGTTAAATGATATTTTCAGACCGTGTCGTTATATGTTCGCGTTATTTGCAAAACATCAATCAATTGTATTTTATGATATTTGAACATTTGACTTGACACGATCACCTTTAAGCGAGCCTGTGGGCTAGTTCTGAAAATGTCAGTCTATCGAATACACCGTATAAAAACGTTTCTTTCCTCTAATTTAGTCAGACATCTTTTTCTTCTCACGATGCTATACTATAAAAACCGTATTTTCTAACAACGAAATATTCAGTCCTCGAAATACTTTATATTTCGCTTGTATCGCTGCTTTTAAGTTTCTTTGTTGCAATCGATGTTAAAATACTCGTGTCAATCCCTCTAACTAACATAAGGACTCTCGTATACGACATGATAAGCAGACTGCAGATTTTTATGCAAATTTATATTTTCATAATCGCAGTTAAGGAAATGCAATCTATGCAGAGATTTCTACTCTTTTTACTCTACTCTGGATATTTTATATTTTTTACGTATTATACGCATAGTTGTTTCGAAATTTCTAATAATAAAAGCTGGCATGGAAATAATTAATGGAAGATGGTCGTATATTTAGAATAGTAAGATAAACACTTAACAGGTGCAAGAAACCGTCGAACTTGTCTAAACCTGTTAGGACTCGACGGATGGTCGAACCTTCGACGAAAGACGAAGGTACGTAACGACGGTCAACGAACAAGAGGAATTTTCAGAATATGCTGCTGTTCTGGAGGTAACGCGAAACCTAAAAGACGGAGATGGAGAAGCGAAAGAAGGATCGAGGGTCGCAGAAACGTTCTCGAAGGCGTCATCTCAAACAGGTCACAAAGGATATCGTTGGGTTCGAAAAGGAAGAAGAGAGGAGACGAGAGGAAGGCAGAAGAATGAGAAGTAACGGTAGTCGGGTAGATCGGTAGAACTTTACCGCGCCTGTTTTTTGCTGTGATGCGACACGACTAGTCGGTTTACGCTTCTTTGCATCGGATCGCGAAGAAAGTCAAGTCGTGCGTGCTTCGTGCGTGTCGATCATGCGACAAAAATGTCGAAGAAAAGACGTACGCATTTACTTCGCTGGCTGAATAAAATCGCAAAACTTTTCCTGCGTGTTCGCTAATTTCGCACGATCTACGATCATTGTCCGACACGTTGATCGTCTAGCGAATTTTATAGACTATGCCTTGGCACAGCTGCGGTACGTTGAAATATATTAAACATTTAATCTCTGCAACATATTATTTTTTATTTGCACACTTATTTTTCACAATGTTATTCAGATTGTTCGTATTATTAAAAATCTGTTAGTCTATAAAATTTATCTTATTTTCATTCGTTTTGATAAATCTAGTGAAGCTGTCACGACCGGCATACCTCAAATCCGATGGACCGACGATAGAAACAAAGATGTGGCGGCACTCGGCGACAATGTATATCGCTGAAATGCCTAATGCCTAATGAACCATCAACATATCCCAACGGTTCTTCCACCGAAGGTTCTAGAAGAAAGAACACGTGGCAACGGTCGCGGACGCCTAGCAAATGCATGGACGGTAGGAATATGTTGAGGGATGACGAAAGAAAGTAATCGGATCCGATCGAAAGTAAAATCATAAGAGTCATTTCTTAAAAAGTCACGCCTAGAGTTCGAAAATGGATTGTAAAGTGTATCGTTGTTAGAAAAAAATAAAATTTTCTTTTTTTATTTTTCATCTCAAATTTCTTTTTTATTTTTTATTTTGTTATTTTACGTGACAAAACCGTAGAACGCAGGATGTTGCGGTATATGCGAAATGTAAATAAATGAAATATTTTGCAGGAGATCCGATTAAAAAAAAAATTGTTTCAAGTTACGATTCACCATCGTCCATGTACTGTCTATAATGAGTCACGTTTGGATAAAATGTATTATTTGCGATGCTAGAAATTGCTGTTTATTTCTACTAAATAACATTTTATACTTCTAATGTTAAAAAATTGCTCCGAGTATTTACAGCTTTATCTTTCAGTGTCGACAACACGAAGTAAAGTCTCGCGCCATTTTCAGAGAACAATTAATTTCTTTTTATCGATTCAAAGTTAATAACCGCTGAAAGAAAGAATCCATTGTACTGTAATCTACGTACGAATGCTGTTATAACGTACGAATCCACAAACTTTCTTTCTTCCACAGCCAACGATTCGAACTGAACCAACTAAGAAAAATTTACCGTTTAAACACTGACATTGCTGGACTACGGGTTTCTATGTATTTATGAGAAATTCAGAGCTGCAAGAATGGACGTAGAGTATGCACGTAGTATGTAAAAATATACGAAACATGCAAATATTCGATATATCGTAAAACAATTGCTCGTCTGGTTTCCTCTTCTTATTTAATCGTCTCTACAAAAATACAAACTTGCATAAATATCCGCAGTCTAGTAGTCACTACTAAGTCCTTACGATAGCACGCTGTAACGATACAAATCCATCGGTCGTATATTATTAAATTGCATGCTGTTACTAGCATCGATCGATACGGACAAACCGTTAAGAAATAATCGCGACGACAAGACGAAGCCAACGAGGCACCATAGGAAAAACCGTGGTCGTTCTCGCGTTCAACTCCGCCAGGGAAGAACCGCAGACGAATAGGGGAGAACGAAAGGGAAGTCGCGCAGAGAACGTACCCAGACCAAACGAGAAAAAGGGAGGGAGCTTTCGTGTATCTGAGAGAAAATGTGAGCGTGACGCGAGCTTCTAGGTTGGAGAGTTCTCGGCTGCCGTTGAACAAGGGTTTCTTCTTCGGCCTAGACGAACCAAGAGTTAGGAGGAGACACAACGACGAAGGGGGCCGATGTATGGCGTTGTCGGATAAGTCTAAAACCTTTCCGAGCTCACGTTTTTCTTCGCAAACAATAGAGATTCTCTACACGAATGGAATAATAACGCTACATCACGATAGATGGCAGAACGTTACGATTATTTAACAGAATGGTATATCGTAAGTGCGACCTAATATCGTCTATCGAGTTTCGAATCGTTCTCGAGTAGAGAATAAGGGATATATTTATATGAAATTTGTCCTATGGATAATTTGATCTAATCAAAATCGTATAGCTGCAAGGTGTTGCGATAAAGTTCGCAACGTATAGCAGAAACGATTTAAACGATTTAGCCGATTCGATATTCCGATTAAAACGACGAACGTTCCTTGCTGCGAAGAAAAGACATGCGAGGAAAGAAAAGTTGAAAAGATGTTGTGTAGGTTCGCGAGGAAAACGACGAGGGAAAGGGTAAGAAGAGAAGAAACGGAGAGGCAGAGCAATGGCGTAATTTCCACGAGTGGAACGATTGCAGGTGCAGTTATTTCAAAAGACGCGTGAAGAAACACCTATTTTTTTCTTCTCTGTACGTTGTACGAAATGCGTTAAATCTTTGCGCCAGAACCATTGTTCGATTCGTACGCGTTTCCCGGCTGCTTTCTTGCCGCCTTTGTTGCACCACTTTGCGTGTACAGATTCGCGCAGAAACAACAATGAGAATGCGAGGGAACCGAGGGATAATTAACGATATGATAAAAATATGACGCAATGGAAAGGACCAACGACACCATGGAAAATGAAACGATACGCACGGTTTGGTAATGCGAGGCGACGTAAATCGCGATGAGCGGAGAACAGTCGTCGCGTATCGCCGCCTTTCCTGCAACAATTCACTTCCCGAAACTAGGCTCTTTCTTTTCTGTGAAACGCGTATATACGTTCGACGTTTTATCGTTGCATCTTTCAAGCTAACGGAATTACGACGAATTATGCAAATCAACGTTTAATAACTGGTATTAAACGAACTCAACTACTATTATGTAAAACCTCTTCAGTTATATTTTATAAAATAACGTTGTCAATAATGTCGACAAATGACATCATTGTAACTATATATATATTTATTTTATGCAAAACGATTTCGACTGACCTACAATTAAAGTTATCTTCTTTCCTTTGGTTATTACACGATACACGTACCTACTACGACGGGTGACGCTACGAAGAAAATATAGTAGCGAACGAAAAGGAATTCCTATAAAGAAAGTAAAGTAACGTAAAGATATCGTAATTTTACGAAGTGCGTTGTTATTTTCAGTAAGAACAATGAATAAATATGATATATACCATAGAATAGACGACCACCGTGATGGAAATTTTTAAAACAAAGTTTTAATATAATATAGCGTATAATTTAATATAATATAGCGTATGAATCTTAAACTTTCTTCTATCCGTCACTGCACACAATTTGGTAATTACGTGTCTAGAAAGCCTACACAGCGTTCTCCACTTCGATAATTTTTTAATCTGAAATCGCCATTTTGAAGAACTTTTTCCTACACGCAGAACCGTCGAACTCTCTTAATTTTCGAGACATGTACCGGCAAAAAACCGTCGGCACCACTACAGTGGATTCTGTCCATAATTGTACATCATCCGTGACAGCGTATGTGTCGATATTGGTTGGTTGTCGATCGTCTTTCGACGCGGCGAGTTCTATAAAATAACAACCGACTGAAACCTAACTCTTATCTTCTTTTTTTTCATATACGTTTCAACGTCGCGTCAGCTAGACCTACGTGCTTATTAGCGAGAGAGAGAGAGAGAGAGAGAGAGAGAGAGAGAGAGAGAGAGAAACAGAAAGGCAGAGAGATTTACTAGTGGATTTTGCTAAATAATACGTCTTTCGGAAAAAAGAAAACGCTCGAAACATGGTTCGTAGTTTATACGAACGAAGATCGAGCGAAATGGCGAACCTAACCTATCGTTGCTGTATCTGTGTCACAAATTTTGTCGGAAATGTTGACTGCTGCGGAATATTTTTAAGAATCATCGAAGTCGAGAACGCGTCGGCTTTCTAAATACGTAATTAACTTCTAACTACCGTGGAACGTTTCAGACGATCATCGTTACTTGTAAGTATTTAATAACGCTTTCCTTGAAACTTACTTCTCACATCGAGATCTTCTTTTCGTCGAAACGCGCGATCGACGATCGTAGAGAAGAGGCGCGCGTGCCAGCGACGTTGAAAGGAAGCAACTCGAAATAGGATAAATGTCAACAGAAAGCAACGATGGTTCGGTTATTTGCATTATATCCACCAAGGACAATTAACGCCAAAGAAATATTAACGCGAGAATAATGTAGGATCGAAGATCGATGTAAGATACTACTTCGTTCAATTAGGCGGAACAGTTATGCGTCCTGTATCTTTATAAACACGAGTATATCCGTAATCAAATTATCTGTAATTAAGTTATGTGTAATTTAATTAAAACGATATTGCAGATATTAAATACCATATAAGGTGATATATTATGGATGAAGCATATAGATGATGATGGAGGAAAGTCCCATATCTTTATATACGTATGGATACCTATGGATAATCTAATACGAACGGAATGTTACAAATGAAATATGAAATGGAAAACTCTGACGGTGATAGAAGAAAATAGGCAAATTGGAAATGAACGGCGAGATATAAAACGAGTAACGAGACAGGGAGAAAGTTATCATAAACTTTGCAATAAATCGTTGCACGATTAGATTTCATTAAAAATGTGCTCCTTTAACGATCCCAATCTTTTCACTTTTCTTATATTCGAATGAGTACTAAAAAGAAGAAGAAAAAAGAGATAGAAAAAAAAAAAGAAACGAAAAGGTGAAGATTAAAGTACAGCTGGTAACAAGATACGGTAACGTTCTCTTCGTCTCTGCTATTCTTCGTCGAAACTGCTATTTCTCGGAATTCTCTTATTAATGCGAAAAAGATACTTAAAATAGCGAAGGCAAAGGGCGAGCAAAGGAAAGAACGAATACGATGGTCAATACATAGTACCGGCAGTGTAATTGTAATGCCTGGTACAACAACGATATTTTAAACTGACGATTTAATTATACCGTAGAGGGGAAATTTTCCGAGGTATTGCACGAGACGACGTAAACTTTAATTCGAAACTCGACGAAACTATTCGTGGCCGCTTCACGAAGCACGCGGAACGAGCATGGACAGTGAAGAGACAAGAAAGGGAATAGAAAAAGATAGATATATAGATGGATACAGTCAGTCACAAATTCTACATACTACTAAACATAAAATATCATTAGAAGAACGTTATACGCGATTTATTGCTGGCAGTAGACGCGTTAAAACACAGACTTTGTTCTTTACAAAAAAGGAAGAAGTAGAAAAATATAAAACGCAATGTTGCAAGATTTATAATGCGTGATATTATACGAATAACAAGATCAACAATGCCCTATTATCTCCTTGACGAAGAAAAAATTCAAGCTTTTGTAATTACTCGCGCAATTTTATCCTTTGAGAAATTTTTTAACTCCTTTAAGAAACTCGTTAATTAACTTCTACGATGGCCATCATCGCTGACCTATGCTCTACTGTATTTATTAGAGTGATTAAAGTACGACAAATTTCGTGGACCACCAAATTTTCCATAATACGAATGACTTGGATGACATTGTCAGAAAGAAGTGAGCAAATACGGTTTACTATTTTGCAAAAATAAAATGCTACGTCATAGCATACTTCTATCCATCGATGGAGCTCTCAAAATACTAGTTTGCCCCAAAAATCCCAAAAGTACAAAATGGATCATACGCAATTCGATAAAATAATATAGAACGAAAATGTTGTGCCCCTATTATTTCCTTATGAAACGAAACGTGTCAATGTGTTAGTTATCGATACGCAAGTACAAATAATACTATGACAGAATGGATCTCCTTGCTAAATCGGACACGCAAAATTCAATGAACGTACGTATTGTATTATTGTCATCGTTAATTTTATTCAAGGTCGCATCGACTACCAAGATCGTTGTTAAATCCAGTCCAATGTCTAAATTCCTTTACAGAAATTGACAATCTTTCGTAGACTCGAGATTCGACGGAACGAGATTCGTCGCGTGTTTCCCTTTCTTCGTTGCGTACAGAGCTGCGTATAAATTAAGTGGCTGACCGATAATTTCACACTGCAAACGCGACATTCAACGGAAGCTCTATCTTCCAGTATGTACGCGCCGATTTTGTCCTGGTTATCGCGGTATGTCCTTTACGGTCGAACTGTCGATTTATCTTCGGATCGTAGAAGCCAGCGATTCATTTATGCAGCGAGTTTATAAATCGCAATTTTCCCATGACACGTTCCAGTTACGTTCGTTTATTGCTTCAATACGTTTTACGACGTCAAACGTTATACGTCGCACGTGGAAAGCTGATTTGATCAGTTTGTTCCGTGAGAGCAATGTTTGCCTTTGGATCGGCTTTCGTTCGTTTTCAAGGATATTTTTTGCTGGCCAGAGCTATAGATCGTAGGTAGTTGCGTGGATACTCGGACTTTTGCGACCGACTGTCGAGCGTAGGTAGGAAGAGAACGGCGAATCTGTGTGTGCGGTGAATGTAATCAAAGCTTAAGGCTCGACGCACGTTGCAGCGCGGATAGAGCAACAGCAACGGCGAAACGTGATTTCGAGTCATTCAGCCAACCGCACCGCTAAGATTCATCGCTTCTCCGATGACGTCAACACGGAAGCGTTTCGTTTTGGTGCTCGCGGCTCGTAACCTGAAATCTCTCTCGCTGCTGACGATTTTATCCAAGCAAGTCCGGTCGTTCTACGAACTCGTACTTTTATTTCTTCCCCAGTTCTTCCGTCCTTTCTACCTTGTAGTTTGCTCGCGATGGCTGAGGGAAATTTCGTTCGCCAAATAAACATCTATATACAGGGTGGGTGGTAACTGCGGTGGTACAAGCGGAAAGGGGGTTAGGTTTCTTCTTTTTTTTCATTTTTCCATCGAAACAACGATCTACAGCGAGGATCCGTTGTGACGTACCGCACGCGTACCGAGCGGAAATTCAAAGTCGATTTTCTCGAAAACAAAGCCTCGAACGAAAAATGTTTATTCTATATTTTCGACTTGTTTTTTCGCGTAGAATCACCACCTTTCCGCTTGTACCACCAGTTACCAAGTACCCTGTATACATGAGCAGATGAAATATGCGTGGTCGATTTCGTTTTATTATGGTCGTTGAGCGAAGCAAATTATACAGAGTGTCACGGAAGAGTCGCTATCGTTTTATTCTATCGTAATTCGTTTTTTGTTCGAGGTTGTATCGATCGTTGGTCGAGTTCCGTTTGTCGTGTGATCGTTAGCGTGGATCGTACAATTTTACTATCGATCGTTCCACGCCTCGACAACGTGTCGCTATAGTAAAAGTTTATTATCAACGCCGATCGTTGGTTGCTCAAAACGCAAGAAGACTTACGAGAAATTTTCGCACGTACACGCAAACTCGTGCGAACGAACCGTTTTTCGCGCAATTATAAATTTTTAAGTCCTTTTTGCTGCGACTGTCGGACCGAGGAGAGTCAGTCGTGGCACGGTGAAACGAAAATATCGAAACGCCGAGGAACAATCGGAGAAACACGCGAAAATGTCACGAAGAAGTCAGAAAAAGGTTGTCGAAAGGTCACGCACTTGCGAAGCAGCTGAAGAAGATCGTTTGATCGATGACGTATTCCACGTATAAACGATTAATACAAAGTTCACCTTGCTTAAAAATCCTCTACGAATAAAACGGTAACACTCGTTTCGTGACACCCTGTATAAGAGTGAAGTTCAAAAAGGCTGCCAGATATTGGAAACTCGAGATACAGATAGAAAAACGTTGCTTCTTCCTTACTTTGCAGGTAAATGCACGAAACTGGCGTTTCAAGCGAACGCTAGAAAGCATAAAAGTAGAAGAAAGTAGGAAACGATTTAATAGCTTTGCGCTTCTAAAGAAACAAGATGACTTGTATTTATTTTTTCCAGTTACGTGGCTGCGTAAATCAAGCTCAGCGAACGTTATTTATTTTTCGCCACGAGAGCCTAAAATGCATAAGAAGAAGAATACCGATAAACATTTTATCTCACGTTCACGTTCTTCCTCGGTTAACACGCGTAATCTTTCTGATCACCGCGGTCAAGTAACAACATTTTTTGTTAAACTCGTCGTCGCGTCCTTTTCGCTGCGATGGAAAAAAAATTCCATTTAGAAATCTCAAAACAACGTTTGGTTTGTTACAAAGAAAAGAGGTATCTATCGTCGTTATACGTTTTCCATTCGACAGACTTTCCACGTGTGGTTGTGCTCGACGCTTGAAAACTCGTGTATGCAAAACCCAAGTAGCCAGCATCCTGTGCTGCGTACGGCAGGACCGGGAAAAATCCTGTTCCGCCGCTTAAGGATCCTCGGATGGAGAAGACGTCCCGTGACTATTAATAAACTTTTGTCCCCTCGTCGTTGCCCTGTTCCTGAGAAACGGAACTTTAGAAAATTTTCTTCTCTACGTATCCGTCGGAATTATTTTCTTTCTTCTACCAAAAAAAAAAAAAAAAAAAAAAAAAAATCCTCGGTCTCTTCCTCTCGCTGGTATATCCGAGTAGGGAACGAAGGACGATTTAAAATGTAGAGCTTGCGAAACATCTTAGTCGCGTTGGAAATCTTGCAAACTCTTGATACGTTACCAAGTGTTTGAGAGTTTGCATGGGATTTCAAAGTTCGACGAGCACGCGATATTTTTGACGATCGTAATTTTTTATTTCATCGAGGTAAAATACGAAAGGAGGCGTGAGAAGTTAAAAAGTGTCGCGTGATTAGGAAAAAAATTCGCACGTGGAAGAGTTTCAAGCTTCGATAAATTCCAGCTTCGGAATCCAAGTGATTCTCGAATTCGTCCGCCACGTACACGATGATACAGGTAGGTTCCAGGTGTTACGAATAGTTGCGTTACATGTTGTAATCGACTCTACGAGTTTAATCAGATAATTTACCATATCAGTCGATACACGCATATTATATCACCGCGATCTTGTATCGCATGACAAGACCGTTGGATTCGACTAAAACTATACCGCGAATATACGTATTCGTTTAATGATCGCAGTAATCGACTTGAGACTGAAAATTAATAATTTTTCAATTTTATATATCTCGGAATGGAAAGAGCAAACGCGTGGATTAACGTACCATAGAAATTCTCTGTTCAGAAATGTTTGAAATTTCCAGTGTTTTAATATCCCATGTGATAATGTATCGATAGATGCACTTATTGCGGTCGATTAAACAGAAAACGATGATTATTTAACGCGAACTTGACGCTTTATTGACCGATAGCCGATTACTTGGCTTTTTGTCACCGACGATCACCGACCGATAGCCTATTAATCGGCTTTTCGTCGTCGACGATCTTTCTCATTATTTGAGCGGTAATTTGTTATTTAGCGTTAAAGTGCCCTGCTCAGTTGCGTCAGTTGCGTTGCTTTGCAAGCTCCCACGATTTTATACCAATTTGAAGAACGTACCGTTCGCGATCGACGAAAAGAATGGTATTGAAGAGTCTAAACCGAAACAGAGCCGGCGTCGGGAAGAATCCGCGCCTGAGACGCCGGTCGGACGTGCGTATGCTGTTGTATCGTTAACGGTCGGTAAAGTGATAAGACAACTCTCGATTAACGATTCTCCGGTGGCTAACTGGAACATCGACTGTTGCGGTGCCGAAATATTGGATTAGCAACTAAGCGATTGCGGATTTTGTCAATACCATCCAATAATAACTCAATGTATCGATGGCCGTTAGGCCTATTGAAGTTTGCCGACCCTTTTGGCTTGTCGGCATTTCAGCTTTATCGTTCACATTGTCTATATGTCGGCGATCTTTCCGCGGTACTATAAAAGAGACCAAAGAAGCCGCTGTAAAGAGAATCGTCGTGCCAAAAACTAAACACTGGAGAAAATGTAGAGTTTTCTTAGAAGCGAGATTCGCTGCAACAGAATTGAAACAAACAACCGTAAAAACGACGGACTGTAGGAAACTTGAAAGTGCAAAATCTCGCAACCGTGTAAAACGTTCGGAATATACTGCTTTCGACGCTATCTGCTAGGCGAAAAAGAATCTTCTACCTAGCGAGGTATATCGTCTTCTTTAATCGAGCATTCCGAAAAGTAAAAATTTGTAGTAAAATCCGCGGTATAGTTATAAGGAAACGGTTAAAGCCTCTCCTGTTGCGACACATTTCTACAAACAGAAATCTCAGTTGCGAAAAACATACGTCGCGCGATTAGTCGACAAGATTCCAAGAAGAATTGCCATTCGCAGGCTGGCGCAACCAAACAGCGGTGTATCATCGACGACCGCGCGAAAAGTCTGCTATTTCTTGCGATGGAAAATTGGTCGTAAACACGCGTTACATCATTCGGTACACCTGCGTGTACAGTCAACGATCCTTCCAGCATTTGGTTCATAGTACGGTGGTAATACACAGGCGTAACAATAAGATCAAATTTTTTAGCAGCAGTGTAGTTTATTTTCTGCCAATTACCGATCGTAAAAGCAACACGGCTTATAATTATTTTCTCTATCGCCTCTCGCCATTCTCGCTTCACCGTCTACGCGCGCGTCCATTCGCTCGTACACTTATTTTATTTATTCGTTTATTTATTTGCACGCTGTATTTCGTTCAGATGCGATCGACGTAAACGAACGTACATCGACACACGATACAAATATTACGTTACTCGTACACGATGCGGAAGCGAAGACGAACGCGAAACTTTTTTCATGCGTTTTTTTTTAAACGTTGGCAACGATTTAGAGAAAAAGTGTAGCTGGTGCGCGAATGAGTTGGCGTGCTTACGTACACGACTGATACAACTATCAGAGGCGTTGTCGATCTCGTGCATGCATGTGTGTAAAAACGGAAATCCTCCGAGAGTCCACTTATTTTACTTTTATTTTACTATCGCACATGTACCGCATTATCGTCGTCTATCGAACTGTTAGCTGCTATACGTGTTTACTATCTGCTGGTAAAACGAAACTCGCGATAAACTAAGATTTCTCGTTGATCGACCAACATCGCCGACAAAAGTCTCGAAATTTCGAGCGAACGCGCTCTGACGAGGTCGCCACTGTCGCTCGCTGCTTCTCTTCCGGCCTTCCAGTCGATCGCGCGCAGGTCGCACGCATCTCATGTCACGCACAAATTAATTGCTAAAATTCTACGCCACGGGAACGTACAGCGATGGAAAAAGAATTTCGAAACTAAAAACTATGCAGAGATGAGATGGTTTTACGAAATGAACTTCTAGTTGGCGAAAGCGGCGAATAAATATAGCGTACACTGGGCACGGAATAGACGACTGTTGTCTAAGATATGCACATGGTAAAGACTGTCTATTGGCTTGGCAACTGAGTGATTGGGGATTTTGTCGATACCACCTAATGACAAAATTCAATAGTATAAAAGCAAAATTCGTAGCGAAGATTTATATACAATTCAGCGTATTAGAACTCGCAAGCTTTCTTTTATTCGCCACCCTGTATATGTTTGGTTGAAAGCAGCGCATTCACACCGGAAATTACTGTTGCTTTCGTTCGATGGTCTACGGATCGAGAATGCTCGATATTTGTGACTAAAGGTCAGGTAAAATCCTACAGGTATAAACCCTGGGCGTTTCTTAAAAATTGCCGTTGCGCATCAGTGGAAAATCACCGGCTCGTACAAAGGAGAACGAAAATTCTAGGAAAATCTGTCAGTGTTCCTCAGGCTTTTACCGTTAGCGTACATATTGTCACGTAAAATAAAATAAAAAAGGAATTTGAGGTGAAAAATAAAAAAAGAAAATTTTATTTTTTTCTAACAACGATACACTTTACAATCCATTTTCGAACTCTAGGCGTGACTTTCTAAGAAATGACTCTTATGATTTTACTTTCGATCGGATCCGATTACTTTCTTTCGTCATCCCTCAACATATTCCTACCGTCCATGCATTTGCTAGGCGTCCGCGACCGTTGCCACGTGTTCTTTCTTCTAGAACCTTCGGTGGAAGAACCGTTGGGATATGTTGATGGTTCATTAGGCATTAGGCATTTCAGCGATATACATTGTCGCCGAGTGCCGCCACATCTTTGTTTCTATCGTCGGTCCATCGGATTTGAGGTATGCCGGTCGTGACAATATCGTCGACAGAACCGTGCGACTGTACGACGTACGTACAGCTTTGTAATTCTGCATCGATTCCACTAAATCTACTTATACGAAATTAATTGAGATTGTAAACGCTTACGCGAGATCTTTGTGATCGAGTATGTTCCAAAGAGCAAAATCCAACGTTTCTACCATTTTCTCAGCGTAATGAAAGTAAATTTTGTACGTAGATTTTATGCGTAAGATAGAGGAATATGGATAGTAAACGAGAGAAGCGTAAACGAAGATGGCGAAAGCGAGATTTACTCGACCGTTTAAGATTTCGAGAAATTTCCGAAAAACGAAATCGAAGATATATACGGGATGGTTGGTAACTGGTGGTACGAGCGGAAAAGGGGTGAAAATATAGAATAAAAATTTCTTTTCTAATTTTTTTTTTTTTTTTATTTTTCCATCGAGACAACGATTTACAGCGAGATCCGTTATAATTACGGGAAAATTACGAGAAAATGGCTGCAATTTAATCGACGATTTCGAGCGATTGCGTAGTTGAATAACTTTATACGCAACCACACATTTGTAATCACACATTTAAAATAGAAAGAAGAATAAAAGATGGCTGAAGTATTAGGTTGTCCAAAAAGTTTCTTTCGTTTCATAACATAATAATAGACGAACAACAATTTCTGTTTTATATTATTTTATCGAATTAGGTACGATCCATTCCGTCGTATTTCTCTTATTATATTCGTGCGTAATTCAATAAACTGATATAAAACAAAAAACATCGCGCGTCTATTATTTCCTTAGAAAACGAAAGAAACTTTCCGGATAACCTAATATTTTAACGAGCGAAAGAAGAACCGCGAATGTCGAGTTTAAAACGGAAATAAAAAAAATGTAAAACCTGCGTCTAATGTCGTGCGCTTTTCCAATGCATTGTTTGATACCAAGCATATATTTTCCTTCTCGGGGCAGTTTACAGGATAAAAACAACGATATATAAATAGGCGCGCTAGACGAGGAAGAAATACGCAGGCACACGGAGCGAAGCAGATCGTCGTGGGTGGAGGCGAAGAGAAAGTTTGTGTAATTTTCGTAAACGTTGGCGGCGCAATTCTCAGTCGGTAACGCGGGATAGATCAGCGGAATGTTTCTTTTCGGCGTTTAAAATACTCGCAGGGATAAAAGTAGAACCGTGTAGGGTATATGTGACGCGTGAAAAGATGCACGCAAAGAAAGCGTGGGTGGAAATAAGCTGCATCGGTGAAAGTCCAGGGGATTTTTAATCCTTCGTAGAAGAAGCAGCGAATCCGTAGAACGTTTTACACGATTTTTCTTGTGTGTAGCGCGATCCGTTTTCGTTCCATACGATTTCCATGAATTTCGAGCAAAGGAATAAAGCTGACGGAAATGCGGCCGAAGAAAAACAGGAAACACGCGATTTACATTTTTCTACCGGTTTGCGAATCGATCTAGTTTAACTCTTGTTGCTCGTGCCACGTCAACGTTACCATTGTAAACGCGAAACCGCGCTCGTTCCAATATTTTACGAGTTTTAGAAAAACATTTCGGACAATAGGCGTTTATCGATAATCGAGTTTCGAGTCGCTTCGATCATAGTCGCGCTCGATCGTTCCGTTGGGTAGAAAATTGCGAAATTATATGAAACTGCACGACGACGGGCACGCACGTATCTAACGTTGTCAAATGAAAATATACAACGTGTTGGCGAAGAAATAAGAAAGAAAGCTGCGCGACTTTTTACGAGAATAAAACTGTTCTCGCTCCTGGTTCGAACGTAACCACGTGAGGTATTTTCGATTTCGAGCAACGAACACGGGAGGTTAAAACATCAAAACCAGGGAAAATATAGAAACCAGTTATAAAAACAAGATCGTTATCTTCAACGTGCAATTGTAAAATATTTCTGATTGACTTTGGAATCTCTCGAATGTTACTCGGGTTACTCAGAGTGCCGATCGAACAACGTATACATCGAACGCGTAAGAAACGGGCAGCACGACGCGATTCCTCGTGAAACAGAAGAAATTGCATTTTGTCTTGCCGCGTTACTTGCGTTCCGCGTCAATTCTCAAACGATACGCGGGGAAACGAACGACGAAATTTTTAGTTTCATTTATTTAAACACAAGCTTCTGCCTTACCTTCGTAGAGTAATTTTCACTTACGTTTATTTTCTACCACAGTCAGCGCGAGTAAAAACTTTCGTAACGCGAAATACTTCCGCGTTCGAACGACGCCTTCGTGTTATTTTACGCGAAACTTACGTACACATTACCGAACTTCCTACCAAGTAAGGTTAGGTTTCGCGTCCAACGGTATCGTAGTTTCGACTGTACGCGCGCTCGCGACCAACGTTTTTTCTTGCCCACTTTTTTTATTTCCTTCGTCATCGTGTGTTTTTACGCTTGCACAATTCGTTGGTCACGTCGGATGCTCGACGTAGCATCTTTCAGGGTGTAGAAGAGAATGCGACACGTACGGAAATTAACGATTTTCTGTTACGCAGGCGACGCCATCACGACGAAACGCGAACAGTCGTTTGAAAAAACCGACAGATCGAGGATACTCTTTGGTGTCAAAGATCGTCGAACATTGCACCATTCGACTTTTGTCTTCGCTCGTGCGAAATAGCGAACAATAAAGTTCACCGCACAAAGATATTAGTGCGCGATTGTAACGTAACACGGATAACGCGAGTGACGATCAAAGAGAAAAACAACGCGTACGTATATGAAGATCGACGTGTAGATAGAAATCGGAGAAATGTGTGAAAAATTCATGAAATCGAACTTGTTTACGATATCGCTGGATTTAATTTGCCTATGCGTATGTCCATTAGCGCTGTGACTACCGACTTTTTGAACTCGAATATATTACACGTTCTTAATTAGACTCGATACGTCGATACGACGAACACGATCAAGTATATGCAATCGAGTTTCCCGTCTCGAGAAATGATCAAGCATTTTTTAATTTGCTGTTTGTTATTCGCAGTTCTCTTGACTCGTGGCCTAAGGATGAAAGTTCCATTTACTTTTTACGATCGGTACAAACCAATAAACATGTATAATTGATCGTGTTTTTGTCTCGATAAAAAAAGCCACTTACATATTTTTCTCTCTTATAATCGTGGGGGGGGGGAAAAAAAAAAGATTCGGTATACGCCAGTCATTTCTCGATCAGTTCGCCGAGTTCTAACGTTCAGCAAACGCGAAATAAAATCGAGTGGCCAAGCCTGATGCACGGCCGGTTTCTTTTGATCGAGGTCGACGACCTACGATCGTGCCGGGCCCACGATGAACTTTCGCGTCAACGCGGTCGAATTCTTCGAAGTAAAAATCGCTGTGCGGAGGTCGACGCTGTCGCGCCGTAACCCGCTTAAAATCGCGAAATCGCGACGTTGCTTGTTCTCCTCGATACATTGTTAGCGCAAAGCTTGCCAGGTCTGGCAAATAACCGGTTTTAAAATTCGATCAAAAATTCTGCATTCGCTGTTATTTCCTTCGTTCGTCTAGTTTCGTGTAAATTCTTATATAAATAAAATTTGAGAAATCGATTCATCCGATGATATAAGAATTTACGCAAAATCAGACGGGCGCGAGAGACGAACGTAGAAATTTTAATTAAATTTCGAAACCGGTCGATCGACCGGACCCGCTACGACGGTCACTGTTAACTCACTGGCAACTTTATTACCCGGTTTTGATCTGTTAAATCGCGGCTAAAAAATCTTCGACGACGCGATTCGGATAACGTTATCGTAAAGAAATGCGCATCTACTGTATCGGGGCACTCGACGACAAAACCATCCAACAGTTTCGTCGGTACAAATATATCAGCGAAGCGTAAATGCCGACAGGCCTAACGACCCATCGATATCCCCGCGGTCCTTTCGCCGAATATTTGGAAGAAGGCGTACGTGGCAACGGTTGCTAACGAACGCATGTGTAGTGGGCATATCGAGGGGCGACAAAAAGAAACGAATCGGATGGAGAAAAACAGTTGAGTTGTGAGAATCGTCAGTTGGAACGGAGAGTGGTACGTAAACAGTCGAAAGCGAGAACTGTTAATAAATATACTGCTAAACACCGCCGAGTATTTCTTTTGCACCCTACGCGTCCTACACCAATTCACCTCACTAAGATATAACATCCCGTAAAAATGAAACGTTACGATCGGAAATTCGATATACTTTGGTCTACTGCTGCGTTAGATACGTACCAACTACGTACGTGCTAAGAATAATCTAAATCGTATAATATAAGAATCTAACGGAAGTAGAAGTTGAAAAAGGTCTTCGCTGTAACAGGCTCTGGGGCTAAACCACGAGCGAAGCGAAGAAAATAAAAAAGATTTCGGTCCATCGTGGCTCCCAACGTGACAACGTATTGAACCATGAAAGAGAGTTCCAGACAGCGTATTTTTATTCAAATTCCTACTTCCGAGAATACGATTTACAGAACGGCACCTCGATAGAAAATCGCTTTAACGCTGCTACTACTTTGAATATTTCTCGTATTCGTTCGCGTTACGCTGCGTTTTGCGTCATTTTCCTCGCGAATCGACACAAATCCGTAATTCGTTCATTTTACTTAATTCGACCGGCATTTTGAAAGTCTCGTCGACCGCGCGTAAAACAACAACGCACGTTCGCGCGTTTACATCTCGAGATTCGACGAAACTGGTAAAGCCATAGTCGTATTTAGCGGAAGACGCGCAACGTATTTCGCGCATCAACGGACAACAATTTGCGCCAGATGAAACAAAAGTAGAGAAATATTTGGGAAGCTACGTTCTGCGAGAGGCTTAAGACGAGACGAGGCGGGTGATTTCTTGATTTCTCCTTAGAAGGCAAATCGAATTGGAAAATGCTTGACCGCGGACACGCGTTTGGACGCGTGTACGTACGTCGTGGTGTGATTGCTTGCTTTTTGGCAATCTCATAATTCATTTTCCAATAAAACACATATTATATGCGTAGGATACATCGTACGATTCATAAACGATACGAAATTCGGTCGATAGTAAAAATGTATCGATCGAGTAGGAAAAGTAGAAATCTTGAGCCACGTTGATCGACTCGAAAATAGAAAATAGAAAAATAGAGCAGCGATAACGTCGTTATCGCGAGTATTATATTCGCAAATTTATCTTCCAATTTATGCCACCTTGTTCGATCACCGAACCTCGATGAACGAAATACAGGTAAGTGGGCCGTTTCTGTTTCTTTTTTTCTTTTAATTAAAATTATGCGCAAAGCGCGTCTCAGACAACGGACAATAAAATAACAAAACCTGGAAGAAGAGCGTTGTCGATCTTGGCTCTCGGAGAGACTACTCGTTTGCAGCTTGTCCGAAAGAAAAGACATTTGGGAAATGACAAAACCGGACGATCGATCGTTTCCATGCGGCAGCTGTCGCTCTCGTGAAATGGAACAACGTCCGCCAGGAGAAGCTACACGATCGTTGTTCCTCGCCGTTTCCGACACGTGGGGGGCCTCTGCCACGGCTTTGCAAGGTCGATCGTTGAATCCATAATCGGACGTCGGTTATCGTTCGCACATGCCCAGCAAAATCAACAACTGCGTTCGCCTCTTTTCTAATCTAACAGCAATAATTGCGTAGCGGAGAAAACTGTGTTAAAAATTATCGTTATTCGCAATTAAGTATAGTAGTTCATCGTCCAAGGCTATTTAAATTGTTATACCATAGATACAGTCGTAGTTATCCAGCAATACGGCCAAATAATGCCGAATCATTGCGATTGTCATTTTAAGTGGAGTTAAAAATATCTCGTTACACGACCCTGAACATAACGTGTAGTATCACCGTGTCAGATGTGCGCGTGTTCTTTCCCGAGTTCTTACAGCGTATTATTACTTCTCGTTTTTATTTTTTATTTGCATTTAATTGGCAGACGAACGACAGTGTACAAACAACTAGTTCTTAGTTCCGCCTTATCCGTTTCATTTTGCAGAAGGAAAGAATCGTGAAATTTATACGATTATCTCTCGACAGGCAGATCACAGTTCCCACTTGCTTCTCGAACGAGTCGACCGAAAGAATATTTGATTTTGGCGCGTTCCTCGTAGCTGACGAATATAATTGAAAATTACGAATTGTCATTTACGGTAAAAATTCATTTATCGCACGATCGATAAACAGTAAACAGGAGATAAAATTATATCTCTAGGACTCGTCCAAGTAAGAAATAATTTCTTCCATGTTTTAGTCGAACGTTCAAATAACGAGCGAAATAATTAAATAATTATTCGAATGGAAATTCGTTCGATACGATGGCGACACGTTATCGCTGCGTATGTCGCGTTTGCGCGTACGTAAACGCTGATATCCTATTCTAATACTTTCGTTTTGGCGATGAACGCAATTTAAGAAAAAATTAGATCGCCCGTGGCTGAAATACCAACGACGCTTTAAGGCGCGTTTCGAGGAAAAAGGACGAGCGGAATGCTCGTTCTTCCGTCGCTTTGGTAAAATTTCAAATTGCGTTTAGACCAAACCAGCAACAGCGTATAGCGAGAGCGAAAGCGTTTGCTCGTGTTCGGTGTAAACCAGCGATTTTTATCTCTTTATATCTCGCGATAAGCGTAAATTCATTACTAAAATTTTATTTGATGCATCAAAAAAATCCATTTGCTACGAGGCAGGATATTCACTGTGGACGCTTATAATTATCTTTCTTTTATTTCCAGTTGTTTCTTGGATTAATCGTAAGATTTTTAAGATTCATAAAGGAAAGTGAACAGATATTATACTACGTAGATACGCTGCTTGTAATTCTTTTCGAATTATGGCGCCAAGAGTGTAACTTTTTTAATTTTTATTCTTTATTTATTTACTTATCTGTTTTTGTTATTTATTTGTGTACTTATTTTCTTATTTGTGTATCTA
Organism: Bombus vosnesenskii; assembly: GCF_011952255.1. Taxonomy (NCBI): domain Eukaryota; kingdom Metazoa; phylum Arthropoda; class Insecta; order Hymenoptera; family Apidae; genus Bombus; species Bombus vosnesenskii. The sequence continues at coordinate 949,181 of NW_022882962.1, forward strand.
CTAAGAATGCACTACGTAACGTGGAATTCCTTTCGCGAGAAAGTATCGTAATAAATCCATAAATATAAAAATATTCCACTATTACGTATCTTCTAAAGACCGGTTAATTTATCTGATTTTTGGTAGAAGTCGCTTCGTTTTAACTGTCGATAGTTTTAGCGTCAATAGCACAATTATCGTAGCTCTTCTATCTGGAACAATAAGTGCGCAGTTTAAATATTACTAACTGGAGAAGAACTGAAGCAAAGTAAAGAAAATAAATAAATGGAGATAGTAGTAGAATCGTAGGTTCGATGCACAGCCGGCCTTGACTAAATTAAAGAAATCAAACAGAAATAGAAAGAGCCAGATATTTGAAAATTATAATCGTAAGAAAAATTTCGGACGTAAACGCGAGTTTCGAGACTCGGTTTATTAATATTTTGCCGATATTTCCGACATCGATACGTATATCCTGCGTGTCGCTATAATACACGCCTCTTAAGTATGTAACGAGTATAGTAAAATACTACGAACCACGCGAGCGATACTTTCGAACGAAATTTGACTCGCAGAATTCGAAATGAGAATGCTCTACCTAATTAGAACGTTGCCGAGTTGTATAATAATCGCAAATTAAAATGTATAATATCGTGAAAGCTAACCGGAACGAAAAGGCTAGATCGTGTGCACAGGCTTGTACTTAAATCTTGACCCGAAAATTAAATCGATACGTTGGTTTAATAAGGGAAAGCGAATCGAGAGCGAGTAGTAAGTATCGTTCGGCTGTGTATCTATTCCTGTTAAGAGGGAAATTGATTAATCATGTACAACGTTTAACGACGATTAACGAGTTTAAGCAAGTTGTGCCGCGTCGGGTAACTGAAATTTCATACGCTTAATTATGAAACGTCTATGAACCGTTGCCGCGTACTGAACTTTAGCCGGTAGATTTCATTTGCAGTTACGCCAGACACGTTGCTATGTTTCATTAGGAGATTGTTGGCCCGAGATATATTCATTCTTCGAAGACGTAAAAAACGTATGCTTCGTAAAACTTGGATGCTTGGAAATATTCTTGTGGCGGCACTCGACGACGGAAATTTCCGACGGCTTCGCGACACAAGCATAATGTCATCAAAGCGTAAAAGGCCGACATGCTTAATGTACCATCGATATCCCTATGATCCTTCCGCCGAATATTCGCAAGAATGCGTACGCGGCAACGGTGGCGGACGTCTAACGAACGCGTTGTAACGCGCATCGAATTTTCGACACATCTGCAATAGCAGCGGAGATACGTTGAACCGAATATATTGGAATATATATGTAAAACTGTAATTACATTGGATTTGACAGCGATCAGTGTTGATATAAGGTAAGCCGGTGATGTGCGCTGTATGCACGGCAGCAAATGAAGAGTAATATGCGCACATGCACAATGAGTGCATAGTGGAGACATCGAGGGGCAACGAAAGAAAAGAATCTGTCCAGAGATTTGAGGTGAAATAGTAGTTCGTCGCGACAGTGTTGCTGCTGCTGATGTAGAACGTCGCTATAAAGCTACTACTGCTTTCTTCTCATTTATGTGCCATGGAAGAAAAATCGGACTACGGGCGCGGGGATTCGAACCCGGGTCCCGAACGTTCCTAACCTAAGGCGCTAACCACTGCGCTACCGTCGTCCGGTAGAAGTTAGCGTCCAGTGGCGGTATTTGTTGTCGAGTGCCGCCACAGATTTCTTTTTAATATTTGGAAGTAGTTTACGATCAATTCTCATGGAGAATTACAAGTAAATTATTCTGGCGTGGTACTATAACGTGAATAATAAATGAATATCGTATGTTTGGTTCTAGCTGAACCTAATGTTGTTCAAAGATTCGTTCGGTTTTGAATAGCGAAGTGCGAAGGGTCGAGTCTAACAGCGAAGCAAACATAGTCGAAAAGAGAGGATTGTTGATTGTTGGTTGTTGCTTGTTGACTGTCGATTGTTAAATAAATTATATTGTTGAACGCGGAGAGTATTTCTTGGGCACCTTACATCTAACACCATCTCTCATTCTAGTTACGATACTTGGTGAAATTGCTTTTGTATCGTTCGCTCGCTTTAAAACCTCCCTTCGTTTCTGTACTGTAAGTTTCTTTTAATCGATTTTATCGTTACACTGGCGGGTATCCGAACGAAAGGATATTCTCCGATAAAACCGATTCGCATAATTCGCTTTAATAACAGGTTCGGATCGGCGAAATCGTATCCACGCCCGAATCAGTAAAATTTCACTTTTCCGCTGTTCGAAACTAAGCGAAATCGAATTCGTTTCGAGCAGTCGGGGTTAATCGATGAACGCCTAACGGTCGACAGTTTCCTCTGTAACGTATACTGGCTTGTAAAACGACAGGATATTCAGCTAAACTGCAACGACGACGAATAAACGGAAATGAAAACGAAATTCTTTGTATTAGGTTGTCTGGAAAGTTTCTTTCGTTTTAGAAGGAAAGGATGGATGCGAAACATTTATATTTTATTACACGTATCGATGTACTGCGCGTAATGCAAAACGGATCATACGATGTAAATTGTAGAATAGAAAAAATAATGGATCAAAAGAATATAAAACAAAAAATGTTGTGCGTCTATTGTTTCTTCCTTGCGAAACGAAAGAAACTTTTCGGCCAACCTAATACGTTTCCGCGGTGGAGGAGAAGCCTTTCGTTTTTGTACGATGAAAGTGTGATAGTTCCACAGCGGAGACTTTCTCGGATCTTTCAGGTTTAATTAATCGACGTCTGTTTCCCAATTTTCTACCTATACATTTACGCGTTGCAGTACACGTAGGTTGATCTAAAACACAGATTCGTATTGTTCATATAATTGTCAATAATCGCATAATGACAAAATCCGCAATCGCTTAGTTGCAGACTCAATAGAAGAACCGAACTCGCCGTGGAAATTTTTCCACCCGATGACCCTTACGTTCCTCGTACGCATCTTATTGCGACGCGAAGAAAGAAGCACGTTCATCGAAATGCGACCTTCGTTCGTGAAAAAGTTGGTGTTCAGCGAAACTATTCGTGAGTCATCGTGACGTTGAACAGGTCGACGAAGAAAGAAAGGGTTTCGCGTCTCTGTCAATGTAAAGCAGAAGAAACGCAACTGGAGAAGTTCGATTCGCTTCGAAGAATGGAATCGCGAGAACAGCGTCTTTTAAAAATCTAAATCGTGCGATCGAGGATTTTCTCCGTTTGAAAATTTCTTCGGATCATAGATATCGTAAATATATGCTTATAAGTAATTGTTTACGATTTTTAGATCGAGTCGCAAGATTTCTAGATTTTAAGATATATTTTCTATGGATATGTATGTGCGTGTATGTATCTGTACATCTTTAAATCCTATAAATTCTATAAACTCAAAATAAGCTCAGGGTTATCACCGTAATTGTATCGTTACAAATGAATTTAATCGCTCTGCTGTCTTAACGTATAATTAGAAAGACGAAAAGATATTCGTACCGACTGTTAATCGCAAACTAAACGTTTACGGATTATCGTAAGAAGAACGACGATGTAGTCCCTAGCGAGGAAACTTCCTTACCAACGAAAACACCAACGAACGAACGAACAAACAAATAAATAAGAAAAAGATGATGGATTCTCGATTTTTAAGATAAAGAATCGTTTGGCAGAAACGTTGGATAGCGGAAGAGGATCGTCTAGAAACATGGATCTTGGAACCTAACGGAAAGGATGGATCTCGGCGAAGAATCGAATCGGAATAGAACATCCTTGGAAAGAAGGAGAATGACGAGGAACCGGAGGGCGCAGCGACGAACGGTGCTGTTCGATTCTCCGCTCACGAGTGACTTATTTTTAATCGAATCGCCGCTATGCCTTCGGAAAGAGAAAACGTGCTCCGTGGAAAATTAAATTCTATTGCTTCCTGTTGACTGACGAAGCACGAGGCGAGAGTTCGAATGCCATCGACCGAAATAGATCATCATTAAAACAGAAGCCAGTGCAGGTTTTCTCGTTCCTGTTGGTCGACCGCCACCCACGGCGACTCCCAACCAAAACTAACCGTCTTCTAGGTTTACGAACTGGTTTCGACCCAGCCACTCTCTCTCTCTCTCTCTCTCTCTCTCTCTTTCGTTCTCCCTTCCTTCGTCTTTTTACGTTCTATTTTTTCCTCTCCGCCCCCTTTCTCTATTCTCCCTTTTTCCTTTTCCCCCTTCGTTTCTCCTTGTGCTTCCTGTATTCTTCCTCTCTGCTCTCGACAGCACCGACAAAGTGCACACGTGACGCGCGAGAATTAAATCGAACGCGTTTACGAGAGCTCGTAAAATCCGAACCACGGGAAACCGAGCGACGAACGGTTTGTTCTGCTCCACGAACGAGAGGGAGAGCGCTGTTTCTCGAGAAATACATCGGCAAGTTCGGATTTCTCGTGGTCGGTTCGCCAGCCTCGATACTCCTACGAGAAGACGATCGAACGTAGAGGGATGTGCGCGAGCCAAGGGTCGCGAACACTTCGCACCGATGGAAATTTTTCAGTGACTTTCGTCCGCAGATTCGTCGTTTACTTCGACGCTTTACGGTCGGCGTATTTTTCTGCTCGCATTGCCAATTACACGAAACATTAAATATTTACGGTTCGAGAAGGAATTTTTTTAACGTCCGACCGTAAACGAGTAAATTAGTTCACTTACCTTCGATAGCTCTATTCGAGACGAAAAGTTCTCGATATTTTTTCTGCGAGATACCGTAACGTTTATCGAGAAGCGTCGGATAATCAAAAGTCGAGCAACGTAGGGCGCTACTTTATCGAAGAACGATCAACCGTGTAATCGATGATTCCGATCCGATTTCCTAAAAACGACAAGGTGTTACACGAAATGTTTCGCGCGACCAATTACGATATCGATCGAACGTATGTTACTGGAAGCGCGTCGCTGTCAGATAACAGATACTGCGTCTTATATCCGGCATCCGGACAGTCGCTGCTTCGTCCCGTTTTTACTTATAATTGGTAGTAGGTAGTAGTCGCTAGAAGGTAACGAAACTGTAGCTGGATAAAGCGTAAGACGCCGAGGCTAGTATTACATCTTGGATTTCTGTGTCTAGTTACAAGTTGCACGCGTTTATCGTGATCGCAGGCAAACCGGCTGCTCTCAAATGAGAAGTAACCGCGGTACGTTCGACGTGCGTTCGATTAATACGTTTCCAGTAATACGCGAGTCTTCGAACGATTGTTTTATATAGCGATAATTACACGCTTAACTATTACCTTCCTTATCGGTTGGCTATCGATAAATAACGAAGGAACGTGATTTATTTGAAAACGCGACGACGCGATGATGTCGGTATTACAAATTGCTTCATAGTGTTGAGGTAAATATCGATCTTCTAGAAGCAGTCCCCGTTTACGAGCGGAGAGTTACGATCAGTTACGTGTAGCGTAGCATTTTTACTTGGAAAATTGTTTAATCGAAATTCCGGGAATCGACTGTCGCTGTTGAAAGATCGTTTGGTTCCTACTTTAACCGTAAATTGACGAAACGCGACGTTACGTCCGAGTGCCAGGGAACGAAACGAAGCATCGGATACGTAACTTACGACTTTCGAGTTCTACTTACGTCCGTGTAAATTTTATAAAATATAGGATCGATGGTGTAACGTTATTGAGAGTTATTAATCAATTACAGTTTCTCTAAAACGAAGGCTCTGGCGCACGTAAATCCGATGCAACGATAAAAATCGTTAAATTATTCCATCGCTATTATCGAACAAAAGTATCGGCGGTGGTCGCGCAGATCGTTCGCGATCGATCAGAATCGAAGCGTTACGAGAGAGAGAGAGAGAGAGAGAGATCACGTATCTCGCATTATTCTCGTTAAATTAGTGCTTAAAATAGATTCAATACCACTTCGCAACGTATAATAGGCCGGATCTTTATGGAGACTAACGACGGACGATGTATGGTGACTTATCAAAGATAATCTGAACACGCGCACATCGCTGCGATAGAAGCCACAAAAGGGGGCAAAATTGCTACGCCGCAACAAAGAGATGATGATCTCTTATCAAAAAATGATTCTGCCTCGTTGTGCAACTCGTATCGTTCCTCTCGATATCAAACCCATTCCCATGAACGATTCTCTATTACGTTCAACGATCACCGTCGCTTTTATTAAACGAACGTACGTTCGCTACGATTTTCAACCTAGTAATTTCATTAGTTTTAATTACAAAATCGTGAAATCGATTATACAAGTAAACCAACGTGCTACGAAACAAAATTATCCGCGTTCTCGCGTCTATTACTTAATTTTACGAATCATTAACGATCCGATTGCCCAACGATGATATCCTTGGATCGGTCGTTGGCGTAGGGACAGACGATAAGCATAATTAAAGTGTCAAACATCGACGGAGTCGTTACTTTTACGTAACACGACGTCTCGATGTAGAAATTCTTCGTTTCCTTCGCGTCAGCGTGTTAACGCATCTTATCTCTCTCGCTTATCGCTGATGATTTTCCAATGTGTAACGAATTAGAATTCTTGCAACGCCAGGCGCTCCAATAATCGATAAAATTCGAAACGTTCGATATTTATAGAACGGAGGAAATTTTATTAACACGGCTGCACGAACGAAAAGTGGAAAGCGACGGTAGGACGAATGGAAGAGAGAATGGACAAAATTCTCGCAAATATCGATTCCTAGATAGGTTTGCTGGCGTCAGTCTGCAACTTGGCTGTGTTGCGCGTAAAAGAGATCGTTTAGGAAGGGCCTTTACCTTTTCCTTCAAAGATCGTTCTAACGCCTCTGATGTCAACGAGCATTCGAGCCGAAGAAACAGAGTGAGGAGGAGGAGGAGGAGGAGGAGGAGGAGGGGGAGGGGGAGCAGCAGCAGCAGCAGGAAAAGAAGAAGAGGAAGAAGAAGAAATCGTTGCCCCTTTTTTTTCTACCGTTTGCTTGCTATCTTTTACGTTATGTAATCGTGAGCACTGTCTCCTCCTTCGTGTCCTCGGTCACCACCTACGAGTCGCGCCTCTCAAAAGGTAGAAATGCAGCGCGCGCGCGCGCGCATACGAAACGACATCCAGCCATCGACTTAACGATTCTTCTTCTACTTCTTCTTGTTGCCGGTGCAACAACACCGGTACACTGCCCCTCGAAAGTATAGCAGCGTGTAATATAACGTTCGTCTTTCGTGTCGCGCAAGGGAAAAATTATGAATATGAAAATTATACAGGGTGGTTGGTAACTGGTGGTACAAGCGGAAAGAGGGTGATTCTACGCGAAAAAAGCAGTCGAAAATATAGAATAACATTTTTTTTTTCGAGGCTTTGCTTTCGAGAAAATCGACTTTGAATTTCCGCTCGGTACGCGTGCACTTTGTCGCGTCTCGTTATAGCGGATCTCGCTGGAGATCGTTGTCTCGATGGAAAAATTAAAAAAAGAGATTTTTATTCTATATTTTCGACTTGTTTTTTCGCGTAGAATCACCCCCTTTCCGCTTGTACCACCAGTTACCAACCACCCTGTATTATTTCAACAATGAAACTTACGTAGTTACGCGTTAAGTTACGCGTTTCCGCTTCTCCATTATTTTATCGTAAATTTGTCAATTCGTTCGTATCACGCGCGCCTTACGACGTAAAATACCAAATATAGTACAATTTATTGGAGACGTGTCGCGATAAAATACCATCGCAGAAAATTCCAAAGAATTAATTATGTCGTTAGATTTGTTCGGATCGGTCAATTTCTAATATACCGAAGACCGCTTGGAATGAGGAAAAAAAAAGACCGACTAATGAAAAATTATATATGTCGATGATCATGGCCTCTCGATTTGAACCTCGAACCTTGGTTGACCAAAAATAAGCTTTCTTCTCTATTCTCTCGTATCCGTAAGCACACGACGGATGGTCGTTGTATCAAGTAAAAATCTTAGCGGCGATGAAAAATGAAAAAGAGAGGTTTCGAGCGATGATGTCATAACACCGAAAGAACCGGCCTTGAATGGCCAATTTATTCGCTATATAGAATAATAGCCGGATCTGTAAATCTATCAAATTCTTCTCGTAACGTATCTACGAAAGTTATTCGAAAAGAAAAACCATGGAAGATCGTTTAGCTGGACTGGAGTTTGCAACGAACAGAGGTGCAAGTTTACCTGTACCGTATTAATCCTAATCCTTTAACGCGAGCCTCGGAGGAACGCGTACAATCGATATCCCTTCGATCCTTTCGAAACGAACCAACTTACGTATGCGTTGTCCATGAAATAAGCGTCGTACACTCGGTTTATTCCGACTGTAACATGTATCGGCAATGTTCGGGTGGAAAATAGTAAAATCGATCGTTTCGTAATTTCTAGAAAATTCGATTAAACGAAATCGGTTTGCCTCTTAACCACGCGATTCGAAAATAACAGAATCGTTTTATCTCCGCGTTTCGTCCGTTTTAATTCGAACGTATTGTTCCCCGTGACTCTATATGTACCCTAATAACTTCCTTTTTTCGTACGTAATCAACTGCAATTACCACTTACTATTTTGGAATAGCGCGCCGCTAATACGCGGCCGTGGGGACCAGGATGCTACGCGTATCATCGAAACCAACTCCTCGTTTGTCAGCGCACTCGTATTTCGTGTTACAAAGTTTGCGTTTAGGCAAATAAACCATTGTCATTTCGTTCCATCGGAATACTCCGAGGTGGAGACGATAGTTGCGGGTGATAGTGCTACTGCTGGTGTAGAGGCCGAGATACGTTCTTCTGCTGGTGTACACGTCGCTGTTGGGGTGTGTACTGCTGCTTTTCTTCTAATTTAGATGCGGTGGAAAGAAAAATCGGACGGCGGTCGCCGGGATTTGAAACCCGGGTCCCGAACGTGCGTAACCTAAGGTGCTGCCATCGTCCGATAATGATTGCCGTCGAATGCCGCCACAACTCGATACAACTACACAGCAATAGAAATTACCATACGCATGTATGTTCGATGTTTCGTTGAAATATGTTAACAAATCTCGAGTACATATAGGCAACTGGGACGTGAGCGTAAGCGCGAAATTAACGCAGGATCGAGTTATGATCGCAATAATTTTTCAAGACGAATGGAACATCGAAGTTGCGGTTTAATAAAACGATGTTCTTCGTCCTTGTGGAAATAACAATCTGGTCGAACGTCTTTCTAAAAGTAAAATACATATAGGTAGAGTACGTTTAGGAAATCCTACGAATCGCGTGGGTCGAACAAGGAGCAACTGACACGCGTAACTATCGGATAGATCAGGAATAATCAAATATTCGGAATAAATTGAATAAATATTCTGCCAAAACGAGAGGTACCAATCGGTGCGTCGCGATGCGCGGATCCTCTCCGTTTCGGTTCTCCTGTCGTCGAAGGATTACTCGTTTGCAGGACAGAACGCTGTCCGACACCGTGAAACGACGTACAAATCGTCCTATCCTGGGCAAAAGAAAGCTATGTCAGTGCTGCCGTGTTATATCCAAAAAAATGAATTCAAGAGAGAAAAATCATAAAATTCCATTTCCCATGGATTACGTGTATAAAAGGATGAAAAAAAGAAAAAAAAAAAAAGAACGAACGAACGAAACGATTAATCTTTGGCTGGCGTTATTGGATCGTAATAAATGACCTATCGTAATACTTGGAGCGTGATCGCTTAATTTTAGAATTCCCCGTTACAATTTGTATTTCGTATTTTACGCGATAAAGCGATTATTCATCTGACGATATACAAAATACAAATTGACAGGAACCACTCGTATTTATAATAAATACATATGCGGTAGGTAACTTTAGCAGCTGCGATTAGACAGGTACTAGATAAATCTCGTGAATTCGTTCTCTTCCATTTGGATAACCGTTAAAAAATGATCCTGACTATAGTAGGATAGTATCGATCGAGAAACACGCAGCACGGCATATTCATTGGTAATTAAACGTTCTTCTCGATACTCTATCATACATCAATTATAATGTGTCAGCTGAAAGGAAAAAAAAAAAAAGATAAACGAGATGGAAATTTTCTTTTTTATATCGACGAAGGTACGTGTCGAAAGTAGAAAAGTATTTCTTTTTTTTCTTCGGTGCTAATAATTAAATCGAACGCGAGAAGCGAAGTAAAGTTAGAAAGAGAAGGAAAAATTCGATTCGAGCAGTGTCATGCTTACGACGCAAAAACGAAAAAAAGAAGAGAAAAAAGAAAGAAAGAAAGAAAACAATAGCATCCTCGTATTTCGATAAGTACAGCAGAAAATATGTATTAGCAACAGGTGAATGTTAAACCGCCAAGAAATCGCATTTTTTCTGTTTCGATGAATCATCCTCGATGCTTTAAAATTTCGAAACGCTGGCCAGAACGTTGAATCGCTTTCTCGAAACTCCGTTGTTACCAGCATAGTAAGGTCGAAATTAATCCGGATGAATGAACGTTTTAGATGCAGGCTGATTTCTCGCGATAACCACTTCTCGCGATAAATTTCGATTAGTTTCGAAATATTAATTTAATATATTCATTTCAAGAATGAACAGCACATCGAACAATTTCTATTTTAATTCTACGACGAATCCTCTTATAACGTTCGTACCTACTGTGTACAGGGTGTGGTTGGTAACTGGTGGTACAAGCGGAAAGGGGGTGATTCTACGCGAAAAAACAAGTGGAAAATATAGAATAACAATTTTTCGTTCGAGGCTTTGTTTCCGAGAAAATCGACTTTGAATTTTCGCTCGGTACGCGTGCACTTTGTCGCGTCTCGTTATAACGGATCTCGCTGTAGATCGTTGTCTCGATGGAAAAATTAAAAAAAAAAAAAAAATTGTTATTCTATATTTTCGCTTGTACCACCAGTTACCAACCACCCTGTATAATTAAATAGACAAGGACGTATATCTAAGTTACTTGCAGTTTACCATACCGGCTCTTTGCGTATTTAAATCAACGCAAAGATATCATTTTCCACGTAAGAACGTATATCGAAATTGCTTCTAGTTTATCGCATATTGATCGCGTTGAAATTCGTCGTGTATTCTGTCGGTGGAAAGAAAGGACGTAGAAACGAGAGTTTAACGCAACGTTAGTGGAAAAGCGATACGAGAGAGTCTGTAAACGGAATGGTAGCCATCGATGGGATTCCAATGGAGAATGGAGAAGGAGAAGAAAAGTGGAGAGAAAAAAATACAAGAGTACCTCTAGCGAGCCGGCAAAGGCGAAGAAAAGTTTCCTCGATGTATCGAGGCGAAGCAACGAACCATTGATATTTCTTGCGTCGATATATCTTTCCACGAATAATCGATCCAAGCTCGGAAACGAACGTTCCGATGAAACTCGCGGTCGCGTGTGTTTAGTTTCACGCGCGAAACAATTTTACATCGTACAATATCGTTCGATATTCCAGGAACGAAATAAAAACAATTGTTTGATAACAAATTTCATCTTTTAAATACGATCAAAACGTTTACGTACGTCGCAATATCGTAATAGTAAGCTTGCACCGTATAGTTGAAAGTAAATACGTAGCTTTCGTCGAATATTAAATTTACCAATTTACGATAATTATACGGGACGATAATTTTACGTTTACACGAACGTTTCAACATCTCGCTCTCTTTTTATCAAACGAATAAAATTCTCCTTCGAACAAAGGGTCGAATTTCGTGTTTAAAAATGTCTACGTTTAAAACGAAGCGGAATTCAAATACGCGGCTGGTCTGTCCCTGCGAGTCGTTGTTCGTCGGAAACATTTTTCACGTGACTTTTGTCCCAGGCGTGTGATAAATTAACGATAATATCGTTCCTCCTCGCGCGGAATACGTCACTTTTCTTACAAAATTAATAGCAAGAGTGGAAAACTTTTTAGATCAACGATTGGTCGACGATAGCATTACCAGCTTCGTTTCTACCACCATGAAATACGTACATACGTTGAAACGATATATGGTCGATTCGAGTCTAAGTGTACAAGAAACCGCGAAAGAGATTAAAAGGAACAATGCTCGGGATCGATGTACAGGAACGAGTGGCGTTTATTAGCGAATTATCCGCTCGTTGTCCTTATCTCGTTCTACGTTCGCTCTCTCTAATTGTCACGACGCACTTTAAGTATCGTTTGGCATCGATGGAACAAACCAAAGCGTTTTCATCCGCGTTATCAGATCCGCGAATTATTATGCACCTCCGGAAATTTGAAAAATCGCGCGATATCATAAAAAATGCCTACAATCTACAAAGATATATAAAATATGCGAAGCAGGGTTCCGTTGCTTTAATTGTGTTCTATAAAAATACGAATAAAAATCCGCTCTGCTTCGTTACATATCAAAACGCGTTCTTCTTCTTTTTTACGTGTTCGCAATTTCGGATAATCGTTACTTTCAAAAATACAAAAAATTGGCTAAACACGACGCGAGTGCCGGAATGTCGTTATCTTTACCGCGCAAAAGGTTCTCATGGAACGACTCTCGCATTGTAAAACTATCGGAGCCATACCGCCTTTTTAATCCCGTGGTTATTTCACAGGCAACTTCCAAACCGCTTGGTTGCGCAAGATGAATTCCCCGATCTTGAAATAATAAATCTAAAGAAAGCTACTCGTGGCAGACGTACGTTCTAACGTTACGGATACTTCTGCGGATAAATATCGCGGTCGAACGGCCAACCCACGACGAAGGTAAAACTTCCAGTACATTCTTCGCATTCTGACGATAATTTAAACAACGACGATAAGATCGTTGAAAATATAGAACGCCTTGACTTCGATGCGAATCATTGGCGAAACCGAATTTCCCGAATAACATCGACCCGCAAAAACCGAGCAATATTTTAAACGACGTTAATTACGCTACACGCTATTTAATCAACCACGATCGAACATCGTGGAACGAGAAGCAGAAACACGGTATACTCGATTTGTTGCAAGCTGAATTTGTTCGAAACTCGAAACGTTTCGTCTAAATCGTCTGGGTTTCGGATCGTTGTACGCTGGCGAGGTTCTGCGTAAAAGGCTTCGATATTCGAGAAGCTCTCGTACTTGGGTTGTTTTCGCGCGTCGTTCTTTCGCGTTTCCTTAGAAAAAGACGGCGGCATCGAAAGACGAACGTCCACAGAGCGGCACGTTCGCTGCGGAGACGAGTGTGTCGCATCGCGTTACGACCAGTTAACAGGAGGACAGAACTATAATGGAATCGAACGACGCCGCGTCTATAGTTTCTGCGCATACACATCTTCCCACCTCCGCCACCTCCAAAGGCAGCTCCGACTGGTAATACGTACGGCCATAATGCGCCTACGCGGAGTACAGTCCTGCGGCAAAACGCGGACTCGCCGATGGAAAATGTTTTCCACATAGTTTCCTCGGTGAAACTGGGTCGTACATATAGACGTATATGGTCTCGCGTACACGCGTCTAACCGGCTGCATTCACGATATTCCTGGCTATTTATTTATCGCGGCCATATCTGCCCTTGCGAACTTCACGGGCAAATGCCGGTGGTGGCACCTGTGCGACAACGTGGTTAAATAAAAGATGCATGCTGCCGGTGGTCATTTTCTTGGTCGACGCTGTTCATCGTACTTATAAATTGTCCTTATTACCGCCGCCTAACTTTAGGCAAATCGCTCCCCTCGCGAGCGAGTACTATACCTCCTATCGTATACACGTACGCATACAATTGCCGCAAAAAGTAGTTGTACGTTATCACGAGCATTTCAACTGGGCGTTCTTTTTTTTTTTTTACCTTTCCTTTTTTCTTCTCTTTTTCTCTCTTTTTTCTTCTCTGCGCATATATATGCAGATTCGTATCTTCACGAGGATGACGAAAGAAACGGAAGTTAGACATAATGTACTATATATTTTGGATATCTTACAACGGAAACCTTGAATTTCTCGAAAAACGCGTAAAAGCGCCGTCTATTTATCGGTTTCGTCTCGTTCACAGGAAATCAAATTTTCGTAAACGCAGGAAAATGCTATTAAAAGATACGAGATGTAGTATACTTGGTTCTAATTAATATTAAATAAATGCTGTAATAAATAGAACGGTGCGTGGCAATAGTTTCCATAATCGCTGTACGTGTACGCTGGCGAACAAAACTTTCCAAGCGACTACGAGTCGACCATAGAAATTGTTCCGATTGAAGAATACGTACGGCGCACGGAGGATCTTCCGAGACGAACATACGGGAGAACACGGTATAATCGTAATAACGCGGAGATGGAAGAGAGCTCTCAGCTCCGCTGGATTACCGTATAGCGTGGAGCAAGCTGCCGCTGGAAAAATCAAGCGCGCACCGTCTATTTTTGTTTCATCAACCTGGCGGTGGAAAATTCACGCAATCTCGAGTACCGGTACTTGACTTCGAGCGCTCCTCCAACAGCGTGCATACAAAACCGGAATCCCGGTCTGCCGGAGTAACGAGTAAGAGAAAGAGAGAGAACGAGAGAGTGAGTGAGAGAGAGAGGAGAGAGGGGGGGGGGAGTATAGTAGAAGAGGAGGCTGCCCGCGATATATTTCGATACGTAAATAAATACAAGGTCAACCGGCAAACGTTTCTGGGATATAAAGGGCTTGGAAACTGCTGTGCATAATTGGCGTTGAATAAGTATTGGCCGGATATTAGCAGGCGGGGCAGCGAACCAGCCGGCGGTGTCCTGGACAAAAGTTTACCGGGGAAGGAACGAAGCGCGTGCGAGCGCTGCAGGGTTCACGCTCGGCAACGTCGCCATATATCGATCCAGCTGTCGCTGTAGGGAACAAGACTGGGGCACGGGCTCGATATCCACGAAATTTAACTCTTTCGTTACCGTTTCAAAGCCCAAAGACGTTTCTACGTTCCGGGGTTGCGCAGCTCGACTTATCGACCGATCGAGGCGAACGATTCTCGCCAAAACTGAAAAAAACAGTCTCGCGCTTCCGTCGTGCACCTTTGTTTCTTACGTAACACGATGGTCGTGATGGCTTTCGATAAAAGATTTTTCCGAAACCGCACGATCTTAGCGGGCGTGCGCAGCGAACGGAAAGAAGAATTTGTGGAGCGGCGCGAGTAAATCGCGAGCGACGATCGCCGCATTTTTGAACGTGCTCGCGACGGTAGCAGCGAGCTGCAGATGATATCGCGTGCGCGTTACACTCGAGGAATAACAACGAGTCGCCGGTCTATCGAACGGGGTTTCGAAACGCGCGCAGAAAAGCCCACCGTCGACGCGTATCGTCTGGAAATTCCCGTGTCACATGCATAAAATATCGGGCCGTTTTCGGTTCTGGTTAGGTTTTCCCCGGTTGGTACGGAGAGAAGCAGGCGTGCGTCGTCGGCGTCGCGCATCCGGCCGCCTTCATTCCGAATTTAGCGTCCCAGAAAACGAGCCGGGACTATGTAGTTTTGCCCCGTTAATTCTTAAACTGGAAATTGAACGCGATATCCGCGTTCTATTTCGACGGATGTAGAGGGTGGAGAGGAGAACGGTCTGGAAAAGAGATTCGCGACCCCGACCACCCACCACCACCGCCGCGCTACTACCCGCTATCGTCCGACTCCGACACCAACCCTCGACGAGGGTCGGACCCAACCCAACCCGAGAATTCGAAGAAGAGTGACGAGCCAGCCAGGCTGGGTGCTTGGCGCACGCGGCATTCCCTTTACCCTCCAGCCCCTTTTCTCTCCCGCTTCCTTCATCCCTCGTCCCTATCAACATCCCCCTAACTCCTTCCTCGTACTCCCCACTCGCCCGTTATCTCGCTTTCCTGCTCTTCCACCGGCAAAGCTGCTCCTACTCCCCTACTTCGCTTTGATCCGTCTCCAACCTCTCCCACCCTATCTCTCTCTCTCTCTCTGTCTGTCTTTCACCCCCACCTTGCCTGCCCCCTTTTCCCCTTTCTTTGTAATCTCTCCACCGTCTCTCACCCCGATCTCTCTTCACCCCTTTATTACCACTCCCCGTGTGCCAACAGCAGCACCCAGCACCAGCAACGACGACGACGACGACGACGACGACGACGACGAAGACGAAGGCAGCGGCACGGCACTCTTCCTTTCTCGAGCTCCTAACAAGCACGAGTTCCAGGAATTAGCGTACCGGCGAAAATACGAGGGGAAGCATTTTCTGGAAATGCCGCGAAGTAGTACGCGAGTACGTTAAGCAGACAAAGATCTGGCAACGACGATATAATCGCGCAGCTCGCGCCTTTCTTTATCGCGGCAAAGTATTTTCCTCGCTGATCGAGGATCGGGGATTCGCGAATACAACAACGATGTCTGGAACGCGCGTAATGCTCATCGGTGAACGGTTCGCTGATCGCGTTGGCGAATGACGACGCTCGTTTCGGATGTTTGCAAGTCTTCTATATGAAATCTATGGCTCGTGGATATTGCAAAAGTATACGCGAAGGATGTTTTCGACTACGGTAGAATTTCGTTTAGCCGAATTTGTCGGCGCACGATTACGCGATTGGAGTATCGTATTTTGTTCGTTTTCCAATGTTTCTCGTTCAACGGCGCAACTAACGCTAGAAAGAATCTCAAGACAGGACCTGTGCAATTTTTATCGCGAATGTCCAAGAATTTAATACTTTTCGTTCGCGTAGACAAGAGCTTGCCGTTTGGACGAGCGAATTCAAGCTGCAAAGGTTCGATTAAACGAATGCAATTAACGATTTGTTCCATTCAACGGAATTCTACCATATTTTGTACTGCGCTTTAAGCAAATGCGAGAATAATTAAATATATATATATAATAAATAAACGTCCACTTTCGACACGACAAAAATATTCGATACGCGATGCCATCGTATTTTAATGAGCGTTTGCAAACAGTACACAAACAAGCGAGAAACAAACAGTTCGCGTCCATCGGCGAGAACGCACCTTTGCGGAACGAAAATATCGCGCGTTTATTTTTCGATATTTACGACGAGACGTATCTGGACCGCGACACGACAATACGAAAAGGTAGACGAGTTGGATATCTCGTTCATAGACAGAGAAGGCGTCGATAAATTCGATATTTGCCAATTTTGCATCCGTGAATGAGAAACGTTTCGGGTCGAGTAAACAAGCAGAGAGAATGGGAAGAAAAATCGAAAGTAGATTCGACATCGTTCGACGAAGAACGTCGTTCTGCCGCGATCTTGTTCTCTTTTAACTTTTTTTACTTCTCGTCCAAAAGTTCAGCGTTCGCATCGCCTTGATCTAATTGTAAATCGACGTTCGACCGAAAGAACACGATGACTCCTGAGAATACAGAACGGAGAATTCGACGAGTTACGAGAACAAGGCGAATTCGATATGCACGGTAAAGAGAATATTTGAGAGTTAAGGTTTAGAATTCCGCGGATCGTCGAGCCTCGCGATAGAGACAGAGACGTAAAGTTATTGTCTCGTATGGAAGAGAGAGAGAGAGACGACCGAGGCAAAAAATTTCATTTGCTTCTTTCTACGGCTATTTACGAGGTTCTTGGGTTACGATGCTAGCGTGTAGTAGAGTGGCTGTAACGTATTATAAAAACATTTTCGAGTCTCGTCAGCGCTCCAACGAGACGAAACTTATCGCGATTCTATTGGTGAAATTTGAAACGGGTCTGGAAATGCACACAGCAGTTACAACGTGTTTATTGGAGGCACACGCTTGACAAAGATCGTCGAAATATTCGAACGGTCAATTATTTGCTATATCGATAAGCCGAGCGCATGTATCGCGAGGTAATTTTTAGTTTTACATTATTTATATTTCCTAATTATACGTTTTGAGGTGGTATAGTTAGGTCGCGATAGTGCTGCTGCTTTCTTCTCAGTTAGGAATCGTGGAGAAAAATCGGACTACGAGTGCCGGGATTTGAACCTGGTCTGGAACGTTCGTAACCAACGGCGCTAACCACTGCTCTGCCGTCGTCCGGTCGTAGCGTTGCTGTCGAGCGTCGCTACAATTTAAAGGCGCTGTCCCTACTATTCACGTTGTATACTAACTTTGTACTAAATGTACTCTTCTATGTGCATTTTCGGATTGATTTCAAATTCTACTGTTGTAATTACGATAGTTGCGTTTCGTTACAGCGCTAGGAAAATTTCGAAAAATTTGTCACAACGCGCGTCTCTAATATATTCGTAAAAACTTGTCGTGGTAATCGTCCGAATACTTTCGTTAGCCACTGTATGTAAATTCGAGGCATTTTTAAAACCGTGATTCGTCGTAATTGCTCGTTTGTGCAGACAGCAAAGAAATCGTAACCACAAGAAACTGTTTATCGCTGCGGTGTATCGTCATCTGCGATGTATTTTTATGAATACGTTAATCGTCGATCGCACGCCAACCAAGAAAATTGATATTTGTTTCTGTTTCGAAGGCGACTTTCCTGCTCTTTATGTAACTCGTCTAACAGCGACTACGCGGTATCTAGTCAGGAAACGTGGCTTGGCCAACAGGCAAACTGCTTATCCACGGAGCAAGGCAAAAGAATAAAAACGTATCGTTATTGTTATCCGACAGAGATACGCGGCCGAGGCACGGCTCATTTACGTTGATACGTATCAGAGAAATTACGTAATCATGGTGAAAAAATTTAACGCGCGTTGATCCCTTTTATTCGATTCATATCGCAGTTTGTTATTCGTCAATAAATACCGCTTGTTTTTCTATCGTTCGTTTTACTTTGTGCGTTACGTAATTGTACGATTATGTAATTATCGATATTAATTACCTTTCAACTTTAATAGAGGAATAATATAAATATTACAAATATTCCGCTTAATTGCCAAATTTTGGAAACGAAGAAAACGTTGGAAACGAAGAAACACGTCGAGTCAGATATCCGCCGATGTGATCGATTTTCAAGGCAGCGTCGTTATTCCCCAATTACTGATTAATTTTTCATTAACTGCGTGTAATACGGTACGTAGCATAGAGTATAAATATACAGACTGAAATAGCAAGTATATTTATCGTTCACGGGTATCTTGGAAAGGATATTTTTGTAAATACGATAAGGGAATACTTTTCGTTAATTCGGAAACAAACAAGAATCGGCGAGAGTCAACCTTAAGACCCGATTCGTACTCTCGAGAGATTCTTCGATCGCAGAAATATCTGTTCGTTCGATTAAGTAGGTGAGATCGGTCGATGGTATCGTAACGTCGTTGCGAGAAAATCTCAGGCTAATCCGACGGAATGTATCGAAGAATGTAACGCGTTTTATACGAACGGTTGTTTCAGGATCGTGATACGATGGATTAATTTATCGCAAACGGCTTAACGCGTGGTGTAATTTATCGCAAAAACCTTTTTATCTCTTTTTTTCGAAATAAATCTTTCACACGGATCGATTTATTGAAATTTCCGCAGATTCTACACTGCCTATACGATTGGCAAAAACTAAAAGTTTGCAGTTAAAGGATATTATATTTTGCTGGAAGAACGTAATTTTCGGAGCCCCTGTGTGCCTGTATTTTCCAAACGCTGTTTCACCTGCCTATCGCCTCGAGATATCGCATTTTCTTACTATATTGCTCTATCAGCTTTCGCTTCTCGCGAAATGTCGACGTAGAGAAATGACGATCGATCGTAAAATATTTCCTCTCTTTCGTGTTTAATCTGAAAAAGTACAGTTGCGTGGCCTACCAGCCTCCCGGAGCAGCGGCGAAGCCTAAAGCCCCATCCACACGGGCGTACACGCGCGTCAGAGATTCCCAATATACGTGCACACCGATAGAAACGTACGCGTGACGATTCTCGCGATAGCCATTTAGCTCATCCTGGAAACGAGAAGTTTTCGTACGAAGGTGTAACGTCAATTCATATCAGAGACCAGGCCATACACCACGGACAGGATGGCACCCAGATACCTGAATATCCCTGGCGCGCACCCTCAATAGTCTTAAGTACCTACCAGGGGCCTTGGCATTTTTTATAGTTAAGGTCGTTCGGACCAAGCGAGTATGTATTTCCTGTCGTAAATTCCGTCCCTTGTCCTTAGATACCCCCACCCCTAGCTTTCCTCAGACACAGTATCGTCAGTAAGACTTCACTTATTCCGTATCCTTAGAATAGTCAACATATCTATGTCGGTCTCTACTCTTATAAGTCGCGTACTTAATGTAACTAAGTCTGACATAACGTGGTTGGAGTGAATTGTGATTTATGTTAATTCAGTGCGTGTTACATTGTGATTGGTGAATTCATAATAAAGGTTGATTAAAACCAAGTTAATAGTTGTGTTACGACTCAACTATATTTTATTTTCACCAACCAACCCAAAAATTACGTGACAAAGGCGACGTCGAAACATTAAAACGTTCAAATATATGGCGACATTTTCGCTGCTACGGCGACTCGCGATACGCGCGTACTTCCGCCTGTGTGAAAACGGGGCCTAAGCTTGGCTTAGGAGCTGCGAAAGGACATACTTTAAAATCGTGAACGAGATTTTGAATGCGGGTCGTGTGGGAGAGCCGCGACCGGCGTATGACCAAGAGAGAAATGAGTCACAGCAACGCGACCGATCGACCGGGTACCAGGTACCGCGAACCACGGCACGTTCGTTACTTTTATCGCGGAGGCATCGCAGCAATTTTCCTAGCGCGCCATTCCCGTGCTCCGTGGTGGCGTCGAGCGAGCAAAAATTAGCCGTAATGCGGACGTACCGCCAGCCATTCGTCCAAGAAACGCGCGCTGGCCTGTCTTCGATGAAAACTCTGCTCGACGATTTCAACGATAAAACTTATATAGCCTAGCGAAACGGACGAGCCTCGTCCGGTTGAATTCATAGCTATTTATGCAGATACGTTGCTGCTTGGAAAATCACCGACGGCCTGGCGAATAAATTGCTAGATATCGTTGCGAGGTTGAACTTTATATGCTCGCAGGACCGACTGTCTTTTGTTATTCTTGTGACAAATGGCCGGATTTTCTTCGCCATGAAATTATAATTCCAGTCGCATTACGTACAGCGAGTTTCCACCGTTGTTGTTCGTCGATCGATATACAGTGAAAGTCAAAAGCGAGTGTACTGGTTGTAGCCGCGAAATCTATTCAAAAGCCGCTACGCACTACAGCCAGTGGCGGGCAACAGAAAGTTTACGAAATAGGAAGTACGCGAAGACGCTATAATTATATTATAAGGTAAACTTTCATTTAACAGGAACAACGAACAAATATAACGTATACCATTGAATAGACGAATGTTACGAACAAGATGAAAAACTTTCGGAACGAAAGTCAGTCAAATTTATAACTTTGTCCGCCACTGTGTGTTACGCGTATCGAGAATAGATTTTGAAAGATACAAATAGATTTTTATACGTTTAGAGAAAACTGAAAATCGCGCAAAATGCAGATAACATGCAAAGATACGTAAACTATTATCGGCAACGTGTATTCGATGGATGAAACGAACTTCAGATTTTATTCCTTTAATCACGAATTTACTTGAACAATCGCCTTTTAGATATAAAAACACGTAGAAACGTAAATTAATAGTAAAAGTAACTTATCTTTGTTAGATATTATACTCGCTTTTCACTGTGCTATATTATGCGTAATGGCGGCAATTTATGAAATATCTTGGAAATTGATCTTTCACGAAAATAACGTACGTGTAATACGATCGATAGGTTTTTCATTTCATTTTTCCCCCAACTATTCGTCGCACATGTGTTTCCTGTCTTTTGCCGTGCACGTGTATGACTGATCGTTACCACTGACACGACATATCGAACGTGTAATAACTTACAGCACGAGGCGCGAATCGTCAGCCCGATTCAAAATTTGTTTGCATAGCTGACGCAACGCGAAACACCTTCTGGTCGTTTAATGACTCACGGTTAAGTACCTGCATTTACTGTTAGAATTTAATCTTGAGATTAAGATTAACAATCTGTGGAAAACACGATGTTTATGTTTGAAATAATATAACGTGATATTTATTAAACAATTGTTACGCGAATTATAAATGTGCGTTCTGGAATGTAGACAGTTGGCTAGTTATTCACAGACTAACTGGCTTAGTGACCCATGGCCCTTGAAAAGGTTTAGAGCCCCACTCTCTATGCAGTAATGAGTGTGACCTGTGTGGGTGCCTGTGTGGCGTCACACGTGGCACAGAACCTTCTAGTAGCTTCTCGACGTGCCCATCTAGAATGTTCCATCCATATCCTCACGTTTCTTCCGGCGTTTTTTGAAAAAGCATGCACGTGCTAACTGCCGTGGTGCATCTCACGAACGCACGCTAGTGGGGATGGCGCTGGGCAACGAACGGAAGAATCCGTACGATCGATCACCTTATCTGCATGCGATTGATATCGTTGTATTCCAACATTTACCAATGATAATTAACCACATCTCGAGGTTGCAAAGATATCTTTGCACGGTAAAAAAGACAGTTTCTAACAAGGCGTCGCGCGCTATGAATCATCGACGACTCACCAAACTCATCAGAACACGTTACATGTCGGTACTTTTGCGATACGTTTGCTTGTAAATGCAAAGGCTAAAAAATTATCGCGAAGAAGAAAACGCGTAAATACTGAGAAATTATCGAACTCCGTTAAATCGATAAGAGTAATCTCATTTATTCTTTTTTCTTTCTTTTTTTTTTTTTTTTTGAGGATATTAGATCGACGCGTTCTACGTATGTACATATATTAAGAGAAAATATACATATTGCAATCGAAGGAAATATAACGTTTCAAAATATGCTTTATCATTGGTGAAACCGATTATCCATGGTCATCACCCGAATGTTGCGAGATAAAGCGTTCACATGTAGTTTGCCGTAGAACGCGCAACTCGTAGAGAATCCATTAAAATTGCCACAAGTACGAACTAACAATATTACCAATTATACGATGTGCTCTACGTGCGATGAGAAAGTATGTTTTGGGGGAAAAATATACTCGTCGAAACACGAACGACTTTGCCACTATTTTATTCGAAGGAATTAACAAACGTTTGTTATTGTCGCGGCAACGTTATCCGAACTCCGTCTATCGAAACGAAATTCTATTTAATGCCGCAGATTAACTGAACTTTTATCGAATTCACCGATTGAAATCGCTTAGCCGTACGTGAGTTCTTATTATGTAAACATAAAGAAATGATAGCTAAATAGGCTAAAATTAGTGAGCTACGCGTGATTACCTCGAACGTACAGAGTGGACGATACACGATTGGCACGATCTTCACTGTCAGTAACTTTGAAACGAAATAAATTTTTAATATAAGTCGCGTTCATGGAATATAATATCAGAAGTTGTACAGAGCAGAGGCCTCTGAATCGCATTTTTCGATCACATTTTCACACGAATTTCGCGCCACCCTCTCGCGAACCTTCTCGGTATATTCGAATTCGATTCGAAGTCTTGGCGTATCTTTTATTCTCGATATTAAAAAATCCCCAAGTAATAAAACAATTTTCTTTAAACAGTTTTTAACTCCGCGTGATTACTGTAAAGCGGAAGGAAAGACGACGCGTTCCAGAATTCCTACGGAGTTTCCACAAGGATCAGTTGTGCATATTCCTTATAAACCATGCTGCGTAGCGGCACACGAGTTACAAGATTCATACATTCAAATTATATCGTTGTTTTGCCTCGGAGTATCAAGATCGTTAGGGTACACGTAATGTAAGAATAAATAAACTTCGAGCAAAACAATGTCGCCACAATGTGCAACAGTGGAACAAAGACGAATTTGAATTTTCCCACTCTCCTCCGACCAGTATAAATAAGCGGACGCTATCGCAAAGAAACGAGTTACAGTCAGTTGTCGATCAGTTATCGACCAGTTATCAACGAATTATCAGCTATCTAATTAACGAGTCATCGGCGATTCTATTTTTCGACTTATACACTGTTTTAACGAATCGGTTAGTACGACCGTCTTTGCCAACATTATCCGTATACTAATTTATCATTTTAAATAAATTCAACGGTTTCAACAAGGGGCAATCTCGTCCATTAAACCTCACCGACCAACCATCCTCTACACATAAACCTCTACAGCTGTATAAACTGTTCGTCCCTCCGACAAGTTCAAAGACAAATGGAGTTGCAGCGTAATACGCGCTACTCATTGGACCTTAGTCCTTCTGGGTAGGAATTTGCCAACCGAGACGATTTTCCGTACCTTTGGACATCGAGATGATTCGACGAGGCAACAAATGGGTCGTAGAACGTTATCAACGCGGGATCGTTATTCCCGGCCGGTTGTTTAAGGGGGTTGTGTAACGAGTAAGTAGTCGGCAATTGCAGGTATCCGCGTAAACGTATCCGCGCCAGGGAAAGGTAAATAAATGTCAAGCTCCCATTACGTAATCCATAGAAAATGCCGTTTCATGCGTTCCTCGTGACCGGGCACAGGCTGAGGGATCCGTGCGATCGCACGATCGGGGACAATCGTCGAATGCGAAAGAAAATGGTACGCGAATGGCTAAGTCGACTCGACGGACTAAGAAGCGAGAGCGCGTTCCTCTTGTTCGCGACACGGTCGCTCGTTTATGTAACTTTGGCCGTGCGTTATTTCATAAGCGGCAATTGATTTAATTTGGAAGGAGCGCGCCACCCGTAACCAACACCTATTCAGACCACTTTCAAAATGTGAACGAGATATCGTGGCTGCGTACCTCTTCTGAGAATTCTTGCCACGACAATGGCTGACGAAAGTATTTCGACACTTTGCTGCTAGAACGTTTTCCGTATCGAGTACGTTGTTTCTAATATCTCGGATTTTCATCGACGCTGTGCCAAATATTAGTTTGTCTTTCTTTCGCAAACTTTTCGCTTTTTACAACAGCGCACCTTCGTACGAACGTGAAACCAAGTGTGTGAAACGTCGCGGGGTTTATCTCGACAGAACAAGATGGATCGTACGTAGTTCGAGAAAATAATATAAAAGAAGAAACGTGCGTCTATTATTTGCTCGCATTCGAAGATGGTATCTCACTGGGGGTAGCCATCCACGTGTTACTTAGCAATTAAGTTAGAAAAATTTACCAAATGTCCAGCTGGACAAATTGTAAAGTATAAATTAAATAATAATAATAATAAAAAAAAATGATTTGCTCGTAAAACGAAAGAAACTTATCGGACAAGCTAATAGATCCCTTGCTTTTACAAACGCGATCGAGCAAACGGAATTCCAAGTAGAAATATAAATTTCCATTTATTCGCTGAATAGTTGCTGCAACGTAGTTTGGATTGTCTGTACGCGTCTTTGCATATTCTTGCGGTTTTCAAGTTTCTATCGATGCGTACAAGTCCGCAGTTTAGAAACGCGACTGTCGCGATTGTATTAGTCGAAGATATGAATCTGTACGTAGAAGTTACGAGACGCTTATCGTAAACGTAAGAAGGAAATTTAGTAAAAGGATAACATACAGCACGAGTTCTTCGGAATGTGATAAGTATCGAAGATGGTCCCTGAATATCGAGGGTTATCGATGATCCGATAGTCGATCGTATGAATACCTCGGTGATTTCTAGCCATTATACAGGAATATACAAAAAAAAATTTTTTTTTTAATTTTTCCATCGAGACAACGATCTACAGCGAGATTCGTTATAACGAGACGCGACAAAGTGCACGCGTACCGAGCGAAAATTCAAAGTCGATTTTCTCGAAAACAAAGCCTCGAACGAAAAATTGTTATTCTATATTTTCCACTTGTTTTTTCGCGTAGAATCACCCCCTTTTTCGCTTGTACCACCGGTTACCAACCACTTTGTATATTCGTATTAAATATCTCGCGGCTTTTACGCGCATTTTCAAATTCGTTTCCATCTTTACCGACAGAGGAAATAGCAAAATATAGCGACGGATATAGCAAAAGAGTCAACAAACACCGAAACCCTAATCACTGGACTACTTGATACGATGGACCACCGGATTCGCAGGCTGAAGAGGCACTAGCCGCTATACCTAAACGCTAGATTCAATCAGTTATCTAAATTAAGTAATATTTACTTATTCGTAATACTTGCTTATAAATTATGCTTATCTATAATAAGTATCAACTTATTATAAATAATCAGTCATGTCACTGCGCCACGCCAGAAAAATTACTGAAAATTCTCAACGCGAGAATTGATTGTAATTTTAATAAATAAATGAAAAAAGAAAAAAAATCTTTACCGATATGACCGCGATAGTCAAATTTCGTAGTAAGAACGAGGAAATTTAAAAGTGTTTCGTATGACACGCATACATAATACATTGGTGCACAATTTCTATTATACAATCGGGCAAATATTTTCGCGAAACATGGTACGTTATGCAGGATATCTCGCAATGTCTAGCAAGGAAAAACCTCGATCATGCGAGCATCTACCGTGAAATTTGTTTGCTGTTTGAACGATATATTTATACGTTTCCTTCGTTGCTTTCGTATGAAATCATACAGAATGTGCCGGGTCGGCTAGCGCGTTTAAACGAAAGTTGTTGCATGTACGATAACGAGCTCTATTAAAAATTTACAAGATAATTGACTTCGGTAACAGCGGAAAATAGGAAAAACCTACTAAAGAAGCTTATCGTCCACGCTTACTTGCTACATTCTGTTACCACTTCTTACGACAAATACGTTTTGAAATTGACGAGCATATTAGATTACTCTATCGAAGTTCACTTACGGTAATTACAAATTTTCTTATTTCTCCTACGTTTTAGGATTTAGTATATTTTTACGCCTTGCGCTACTTCCCGCGTGCGTCGTTCTCTTCACAGACAATTTTCAAAGATCGAATTATCTGCCGCAACGAGAATTCACGCGCATTTTCCTGTTCTCGGGTTCTTCCGTCAAATCCGTTCGATTTCGTTACTTTGGGGCGTGGAACGAGGAAAGGAGGAAAGAGCACGGATCGCTGAAGAGTCGTAAATCTTCAAATTCCCGCGCGATTTCCAACTGTACAACCCGAGAAGAACATTTGGAGCCTGTGGTGCATATCGCCGACGAAAATGTCAGAGCCGTGGAATGTGCACGCGAGGAGGAAATGCCGTGGTTCGACCGCTAATAACGAGAGAGCGGCGAGAGGAGTGGCGCGTCTTCTCCGTCTTTTCCTTTCCAAACGGATGGCCTTCGAAGATAAAACTCTCTCGCCGAGAAAATAGAATTCTCTTGGACGACGCGAGTCATGGAAACCGAGCCTGCCGTCGTATCGCGTTAGAAACCGTTTCCGTGACTAGTTCCTCCTAGCGAGGTGATCCACGACCTGTGAAAACCAAGGCTGCTTTACATTCCGCGGCCGAGTGAGTTATGGTCGGCGGACGGGGTGCCGTGGCACGTCGACCGGAAAGAAAACACGATCTCTCGTTACGCGTCGCTAAGGAATAAGAATAAAAATCGAACGAAGAGCGGAGAATGACGAGGAAAGGCGGAGAACGGAAGCGCGAGACCGAGCAGGATGATCGTGAAGCGCGACTAAGCGACAAAGAACACGACGAAGACGGACGATGCGGTAGGTGGGAATCGATCGGACGATGTTTTGCTGGTGGAAAGAGGGGAAAAGAAGCGGAAAGAGCGAGGAGGAAAAACGTGGCACACGGGCGAAAAGGGAATGGAAGAGGAAACGGTGAAAAAGAAACGAAATCGTCGAGCGTTTCGCGAGGTTCAGCCGGACAACCGACCGGTAGTCGGGTCTGTAATAACCGGTGATAACCGACCAGTTCTGTGATCATCTACCTGTTCGATTCGTCGCTGTCTGCCGAGAAGCGCTTTTACATTCGCGAAAACGCTCGAGTTTAAGGAAACGATTTCGAAACGAGCGTGTTTCTTTTTTTTTTTCTTTTTTCTGACCGTCGTCGTTTCACCGAGATGCCCGCTGTTCCTCGTTTCCCAGAAAGTCGTTCGAAACGGATTTACACCGCTGTTTACGTCTTTTAACGAAAGCAAGGCGCGGCGGAAACCGCGTTTCGCCATCGGTCCCAATGGACCAAACGTTAGTTGCTTCTTGCCATTACGAGGACTTTAGGAATCGCAGGTCGCACAAGCGGACTGTTTCGCGCGCTTCTATAGGAAACTTGAAAATGCAAAATGGCAGAGGACGTACGTGAAACGTGAAAGAGTATGTAAAATGTACGAAATACCGTGCTGTTTCGTAATACTTGGTGTTGTTTTATCCTATTTTTAATTCTGTGTATTCTCAGGAAAAAAAAAAAGAAAGGAGAAGTTATTATTACGTTTTAGAGCAGATACCCAACAAATGGAAATCGATTTGTTCCGTAGAAGGTTTTATTTTGTTTCTACGTGGTAATTTGATTGGGATGAAATTCTTTTTAGGAGAACGACATTTCAGTCACGCTACACGATCACGTGACTTGGACTTCACAGTAACGTGTCGAGGCTCGAGATTATAAAACATCTTTTGTATTCTAATAATAGCGGTGTTTGTTTCGTGCGGGGAAAATAAAAATAAATTGAAATTTAAATAACGGAAACGTACGCAATCGATGACTCGAGGCTATTTCGTCGTGTGACAATACCGACGAGCATAGATTTATGCAAACGATTAAAACTATTAAAAGTGCGAAGACAAACGAGCATCTCGTACGTAAGCGAAGATACAAAGTTCCCTAATGTTTCGTAATGAAATTACAACGTCGCCGTAGGTCGTCGAAGCTTAAGATTCTTTTTTGCCGGTGAATTTTTTAACGAGTCCAATTCGACCTAATATTCGGCCTAACGTTTGCTTACTCAATGTTCGCGATCAGACTATTAAACTTGGTAAATAGATAAACTCTTCTAAATGTACGTAGCTTCGCAAGATAAATTTTATTTAATATCTGTAACGGTAACGTAACGACGAGCAAAGAGTTCGTGGAAATAACGAATAAAAATGATTTATTTGCAACTTGCAACAACGTAACAACGAGCAAAGAGTTCGTGGAAACGATTGATAAAAATGGTTTATTTGCAAGTTCGTTAAAATCGACGTCAACACCTTCGAAGTAGTCGTACACGTGTACAAACTTGATCGGTCGATGCTTCCAGCATAGAAAAACAATGTTGCAGTTCCTCGTTTCGAAAGCTGCTCTTTAGCGTCCTCGTCGCTCCTTCCTGCGTCGTCTTTATATCCCGAAAACGACGCGGTCGCGTAATATTTTCGAGATAGGGTGATATCAACGACGACTACGATACTAAACTGTGCAAGAAAGAGACGAACAGCGAGCAAAACGTAGACGTGCGTGGCGTCTCGTTGTGTTGGAGAATCCACTTGTGACATCGGCTAACAACAAGGACGTACTAAAACTGTCGCTGCATACGAACCACGAGTCGTACGATCGTGAAACTCGAACCAATGATAGATAAGGCTATCGCTTACGCGTCTCGATCGGAGAAATAGCGACAGCGTTGCCGATGCGAGAGAGAAAAATTGCTTCCACGAACTTGTTGCCCGCGTGGTATATTCTAAAGAGTTAAAAGTGTAAAGACGAACAAGAACAGGATGGTCGTCGATCGCCAAAGCAGCCGGAGAAGAAATTTCGTTAGGCGTAAGGAAACTCGGGGAACGAAATCGATGGAAAAACGCAAAGGCTTGGCGAAGAAGAAGAAGCGTGCGCCGAGGAAAAGAGAGCGCGTTTAGCATGCGAGCAACGTAGTAATTGGCACGTCTTGCCGAGACACCAAATGCTCTTTCGAGGTTAGAAGTGCAATGCACTGTTGCGTTCACTGTGCGCTGCTGCACCAGCAGAATGTTTATACCGATGTAACGGTGTCCAAGGAAATGTCTATGAATAGGTAGAGCGTATTTTTAATGCGCGTCGGGATGCCGTATCATCGAAACAGCGCGACACGCTTCTCGCTTCGAAGCGTCGCGACGTCGTCGTCTAACGCCTTCGTTTAACGTTCTGTGTTCGTATAGCTGGCACACATCGAAGGCACACGGTATATGGTCGGTCATCGGTGATCCGTGTTATTCGACTTTTTACGATGATCAAGACGAGATTAATTTCATGGACTGAGGAATTTTCAACGACGCGGATGATATATTGAGATGACATTGGGGGAGAAATAAAGTAAATACGACGTAATATTTTGCAGAAATTAAACGTAATTGATTAATTCATTTGTTATTGTTATGATATAATTAAGGAAACGAAATAGGTGTCGCGAAGACTCGTCATTTTCGTAAGGTTGGCAACCGGAAGCCATTCAAGGCCGAAATGCAAGAATTAAACAAATGTAATCGAGGAAACGAATTATATCGTAGCGTATTTCGATCTGTCGTGGCAAAATATACAGGGTGGTTGGTAACCGGTGGTACAAGCGGAAATGGGCTGATTCTACGCGAAAAAAGAAGTCGAAAATATAGAATAAACATTTTTTTCAATTTTTCCATCGAGACAACGATCTACAGCGAGATCCGCTATAACGAGACGCGACAAAGTGCACGCGTACCGAGCGAAAATTCAAAGTCGATTTTCTCGAAAACAAATTTTTATCCTATATTTTCGATTTGTTTTCTTGCGTAGAATCACCCCCTTTCCGCTTGTACCACCGGTTACCAACCACCCTGTATAAAATTCGCGTGACAATCAACGTGTTCGATGTTCTCTTATTTAATTACGTCGTAATATCGATATTACGTAATATTATTACTGCTATGATATTATTATAGCATGCAAGTATCGGCCTCGTTAAATCGCAGATTTCTCCTTTGATTTGAAAACTCTGATTCGAGGAAAATCACCGGCAAATATGGATGTTATTGTTTCCTATTGTTTGCTGTGGTTTCCTGTATTTATGAAAATCACGACAGTCGCGTCGATTGTTCTCATCGAGTTGAAACTCGTCAAATAGCACGATGTTTCCGCCATCAATGGATCCAAGTTGCAGCGACCAAATCGTTCGCCTATCGAACCAACAGCCACAAAGGAAAAGTCAACTTTCTCTTTTGCGTATAAACTTCAAACACCTTCTTTGTTTCGTTAGTTTGTCGAATTGTTTGCTTATAAATACGCTTAGAAACGCGTTTCGAATTCGAAATTTCCCAGCTTTCCAATTTTTACGGTTACTTTCTGTTTGCGATCCTCGACGAGACACCAGAGCCTTCCATACGCGTTGAAAACCCGAGGACCGAAGATCTTTTGCATCCTCACGGAAGATATAGATTATCGGAGGGTCTCGCAAAAGCGTAAAATCTCGTTTCGTTGCGTTATACACGTCGTAGGTGGTCCAGATGGAAAACAGCCCGACTGACCATTTCTTTAGTCTTCAAAGATGAGAAATAATGGAAAATCCCTTTCGTCCGAACGCCAGGAAATGTCCCGAGACTAACGAGACGAAAAGCGGATCTACCTCTTGGAAAAAAAATTTTTTTTTTATTTGGCAGAATTTTACGATCGATTCTCATTGAGAATTATAAGTAAATTATTTTGGCGTTGTACTATGTCACGTTTAATAAGTGTTTATCGTTTGTTTGATTCTAGTCGAATCTGATCTTAGCTTAAATCTAAGGGGTAATATCTTTTTAGCCTGCGGATCTGATCTGTCGTGTCAAGTAATCGGGTAACTAGTGGGTTTTGGTGGTTGTTGACTCTTACGTTATATCTATCTCTTCTTCTCAACGCGAGAATTGATTGTAATTTTAATAAATAAAAAAAAAAAAAAATATCTATCTCTAAAATTTCTTGAAATTTCTCGACAAGCTGTTTCTTAAAATTGCACCACCTTCTATCGCCGTATCCACACACTGCGAAACGAAAGTGGTACAAAAACTGTAGCGTAAAAAGGATCAGATACCTAATAATATTTTGTTACGGATCGTTCGTCTCTTTCTGCCGTATTTATTCCATTCTCATCTAATAGAGAAAATGTTATTTTCTGCGGCAAAATTCCAATTTAAGCATAGTGCATAGTTACGTAGATAAAATGGTCAGGTAATCTACGACACACAGTCGATTATAGGAAAAAACTGCCAATTCCTTCTGTATCTAATTTCGACTAGGTCACGAAATCTACTTTAACGTGTAACGATCTATCCCAAAACATCCTCTCGGCTAATCCCTGTTTTTAACCGGCTCGACCAATTAAATTCAAAAACCTGTCGTTTCGCCGAGCTCGTGAAGCCATTCGCGGCTTTTCTCCTATGACCCCTATGACACGTTGAAACATGTGACGACGCGTGCACCGACACCCACGTTTTACGAAATCTGCAAAGTATCCAATTACTTTGCAGCTCCGATATCGTTATCGTCGATAAAAAATCGTTTATAAAAAAAGAGAATAAAAAATTGAAGACTAAGAAGAAACTTGCAAAAGGATGATCGTTGATGGAGAGGAACGAAAGTTTGATGGATCGAAAGTGCTAAAAACGAACGACTCTGTTTTCTTTGTTTATTTGTCGGATAAAGCTGCCCCAAGGATTGAAAAACAAAATACAACGACGACAGTCTACTCGTCTGAACTATATTCGGTATCGATGACGCCCACTACGCGTTGAAACCTGCCACCCGTTCGGAACTTGCTCGTCGACTAAAACGCAGATCCTGATCCCTATGCATAGACGCGAGAGTTGCTTCCGATGCCGAATCACCGACGCCCAACTACGGAAACTTCGAATCGTATCGCGAGACCCGAGTGCGACGAACGCGTCGCAACGCGCGTTTCGACGCGTTACATCTTCCACCGATCTCGACGTGGTGTAAATTACACGGAGACGAAAGCAAGGGAAGAAAAGAGAAAGAAGCGCGCGTGGACAGAGGAAGAGGAAAGCGGGAAGGAACGCGCGGTTAAATCAACGTTCGCGTTCGTAAATCGTGCAAGTTCGGTATCGAGCGGCAGCATCGCGTAACTAAGGGCTCGTTTCGTGGATTCGAGCCAGTTTCATTCACTTGGCGCAATGTTCGTTGGCCGATTGCGTAACGCTGCTTCTCCTCCGCCTTCTCTTCTTTCTTCCGCGCCACCCAACACCAATACCGCAACAGCAACGTAGGTTTTGCGGGCGCCGCCGTCGTAGCCCGCGTGTACATGTAAATCGAGCCTCGCTTGTCTCTCGTTTCGCTCCGGGCTCAAGATTAAGGACACAGTTGTGCAAGACGAGAGCTATCCAGATAAGCGAATATCGAGCGATCCAGTCCGCGCGAGCACGTTACAAGCGGATACGACACGGCTTGACCCAGGGATCCATGCAGTCGCGTTTCTTTCGTGCGACAGCCAAATCGAAGAACGAACGATTTTCCGTCTTAGTTGTCAGTTTTATTAGCTGCATGCACGAATGTCAGTGGGAAAGTGGAGGTAAGAATTTTTAAGAAATCGTGATATTTGTAAGCGGCCACGAGGCGATCGCTTATGAAAAAGTAAGCAGATCTCGTGTGGAAGAACGTTCGTTCGTAAGACGCTTCGTTGTTGGGAAAATCGAGTTTGAAAATTTATCAGGCATATTTGAGAACGCGGCTGCTTTTGAATCGGACAGCGGTAAACAATCGATAGGAGATTAAAAACGTAGAGTAAAATTTGTTTACGAGTAGAATGAACGCCTCTGCTATCTATACTCTGATGTTGTATCGATAATATCTTACGATAAGCCCGGAGAACTCGTTTTCGAATAGAACGAAAAACAACGATGTTTAGGAGAGTAGTCAAACTCGCGGCGAATTTTTTTTACGCGTATTCGTCTTATTCCGGTCACGGTAACTATTTACATTTCCATTTCAGCGGATGATGGAGCAAAAGAAACGATAGTTTGTTCGTAAGAAGAAGTACGATTAGCATCGTTCTCTCGTACGTTCAAAGTTTAATAAATTTAGTCCTCCGCCGAGATTACGTAAACCGCCGAGATAATTCCATATTATCGGCGGTTTAATAGAGTGTACACCATACCAGCCAGCTTCTAAAATAACGCTTATCACCTACTTTTTTGTTAGGTCAGTTCTGGGAAAATTACAATCGCGTGAGCCGCTCTAACACGTTTCACCCGCGGCCCATGCCACCTACAGGAAGTAAACTTTTTCTTCTCTCCCGTACGCTATATTAGGATAAAGCGATCGAATAAAAAAAAATCGTACGGCAGCTTTCATACGCATTGAAAAATCAGAATGCACCGCCTTAAGGTTGTGATATCGTTATGTGCTATTGCACGTGACTCGTTACACCGACGATGTTTACGCGTTTATGACAGAGAACTAAATGCAAAAGATAAAGAGCGTAAGTACACGATGACGCGGATAGTACGCAAGGCTGCATAAAATGGAATAACATTAAGAAGATAGCATAAAATGGAATAAATTTAAGAAAATAGCATAAAATACAATAAAACCTGATGTAGCGCAACATAGAAACTACGACAATATTTTTCCTTAGTATGTCATTATATATTGAATATATATATTGAACTCGAGAATTTGTTTTTTAAAATAGAACCGATGATTTTTACAAAATTGTCGCTTCGTTCGTTTCGACGAATTAACACAGAGCCTCTGACCGCTAGCGGTTCAACGCTATACTTACTGGCAGCTCAGGCGCAGATTCACCCTGGCACCGGCTCTGTTTCGGTTCAGATTCTCCGATACTATTCATTTCGTTCATCGCGAACGCTAAGTTTTTCAAATTGGTGTAAAATTGCAGGAGCTTATAAAGCAATTCGGCAAGGTACCTTAGTACTAAATAACAAATTACCGCTCAAATAATGAAAAAGTTTGTCGGCGACCAAAAAAGGGCCGATTAGTAGGCTATCGGTCGGTAAGCGTCGGTGACAAAGAACTGATTAATCGACTATCGGTCGGTAAAGTTCGAGTATCGTACAACAGGTAACGTTTGCCGAGCGTTGCTTAGATTTTCGCCGTGTCACTTCCATATCGTGAAACAGGCCTTGAAGCACAGGAATTCGTTATCTCTCGTCTTCGTAAACGCGAAAACATTGCCAGAAACCGACAGTTCTTGATCGCTGATAAACGAGTCCGCCTATTGGATGTACGAGACACGAGGTAGCGTCTGGTTTGCTAAAATACGTATCTTGGTATCGCAAGACCGTCGTTTCGTCGTTAATCTGGCCGCACGGTCGCGATACATTTCGCGTTGTTGCGTTGGAAAAATCGGCGGAATAATCTGCCGGCCTGTCGTCGCGACTCCCGCGTCGCTTGTATATTCTCCGCGTTTAACAGCAACATTAACCGGTAAAGTGTTAATTTACGGCCGTTAAACCGGCAACTTTGAGGAACGTTAATGAGCAACGCTCGTGTACGCGATTATCCGGAGCGATGATAAAAGTGCGATGATAATCGTAATTAACAGCCGCAACGGTACTCGCTGATAGCTTCATGATGAAATTCACGCATGACTACGCGCCAACACCTTCCAACATCGTACTATCTCGAGTATTAGAAACCAGCGGTTAGTTTTCCCAACTAACCAGATCCGCGATCTTCGAACGACACGAGAATTCTCGAAACACGCGATGCCCCGCTACGTAATCGTCTTTTAATTATCTTTTCGAATGGAGGCAGGGCCGGCGTGATCTTTTGCGGGGCCCGAATACACATTCAAATTCTACACTTAAATTTTACAACGAGCAATTATTTATCTACAAATGCTGTTACATATTATATACTATTTATAAGCAGTTTTTGAAACGAATGCAAGTAATTTTTTTTTCGCATCCATAATTCGCTTTCAAGCGGCAAAAGATTCAACGAAAGTACAAAATCTGTAATGATGCGTAACTTTTGCAAAAAACTATTGACGTAGTTTAATTTTTATCTAAAGTGATTTCCAGAATATGACCACTTTACGGAGTTACGCTGAACTTTCATGATTTTTCTCACTCCTTCAAACCGAATCATCGCCACTAAAAAAAATGTCTTGCATCTCTTAATGGTATTATCATTCTGTAAAAAGTTAATCAAAAATCGGTGTTTTTTTAACTGGATAATTTTCGTAGACCGCGGGGCCCCTCAAAACGCTGGGCTTTTGGTGTGGTGCAGGATTTTAATAATTACTTCTTAAGAAACTTATTCTTTATTTACATTTATTTTATTAATTTAAACGATACTTCGTGAACGTGCAGCGGTATTTTCTAACGGATAAGCGCGCACTCTACGTGACAAACTAAGAATTTCCCTACTAAGAATTCAGACACGGGAAAAGGGTACTCTTTCTGCTTCGAGATGTAGAGAATCGCTTAGGACAAGGCTATAGACCTACCGAATTGTCCTGCACAGGTGCAAATCTCTGGTAATCACTTTTTCTCATTCAAGAGTAAATATATTTCTATAAATACATAATTCATCAGGTAGAAAGGAAAGCACCTACCTACCACATAGACCCCGTACGACTAATCCCTGTAATCTTGTTTGAGCAAATTTGTCCCATTGAAGTATATTGCTTTAGTGGATAGAAGCAATAAATTCCCAAGATCATCGATGCGAGGACACCTAACCGCACAAGGAGGATCTTTCGAAAATTCCAAATATAAATATTTATTTACCTGCGACAGAAACGTGCCGTTTAAAGAAGAGAAAGGATTAGTCAGGTTAGTTGAATTTAAATCGTTTGAATTGAAGCCATTTGAAAGTACTTTACTAATATGAAGCCGTTATTTTACTTCGCTTCGAGTATCCTTTCAAGCAACTACGCTCGTCCTCGTTAGTCGAGTCACTTGGCTTCGAGTCGCTCGCAATTGAAATAATTTCAAACCACTTTATCAATGTGAACCTGTTACCTTACTTCGCTTGAAATATCCCTTCGAGTATCGAGCGAAGCCGAGGAGATTCTCCCGATCGTTTCCTTCGCTCGGGACCACGAGACGAGCGATTTAAGTCGCTCAGATAACGCAGCCTTCTTATTTCGTTCCTGCCGATATCGTTTTCCTAAACTGGGTTAACCTTTCCGCAACTTCTCGTTCGAAGGGAATCGCCAAACTTCTTCGGCCATTCCGAGATGATGTTTTACACCTTTCTTTATCTCTTATCGCTAACTACTAACTCTTTCCACAGACTCTCAGCTGTAATTCTTTCTGGTGACGGTTTTCCTCCCTCGAACGCAGCGCCTCTTTGTAATTTCGTCGAAACAACTCAACCTAACTCCAACCTAACCTCAACTTCGTTACGCACGCGAAACGTTTAATTTGGTAATGTTTAGAGTCCAAATAGATTTCGTATAGACGTTGATTGTGTTGGAAGAGAAGACTGTCGATTCTCGTCGACCAGAAGCATCGATCGATGAAAAAGCGATACTCTGCGAGGTTTCGTTGGTTCTAGAATCGAACGTTCTAAAACAAATCGTCGATCGTTGCTTTCCTTCTTCTTAGGCCATTTGCTTCTTCGTTGGGCGTGTCATCCATGGACACTCGTCGTGGATTGAGAGAAACGCACGCATGTAACGCGCACTATGTGAAAAGCTGGAAATTATTCAAACAATACTCTATTATTACCGTTGCTGTTATAACGCTAAAGGCATGGATCGTTTAGCAAGTATGATCGCTTGTTTCGACGAATTAATATTTATAATTAAAATCAATATTACTCGTACAGAGAGAATCACACAAATAAGCGTAAACTTCAACGAAATTCATCCAAAGATGACAACGCAATTCTCTTTAATTTTCAATTTATTAAATTCGACCATCGATTTCTCGCCCATACGATATCTACGTACCGATTCATGGTTATGAACGCGATCCTATGCCTCCATATCGCGGAATATAATCGCTAAATTTCAATTTAATCGTCGGTTAATTTACGTAGATCCTTGAGATTCCTATATTCGCTCGATCGTTGTATTCACCTTCCGAGGAAGAATCCACTGGCGTCGTATCAAAGCTGCTTCGTGTGGACTCGCGATCTCGCCACACACGGCATTTTCAACGTAGAAAAATCAAAGCGATTCGACGATTCGATCGAGTTAACGAATATTGCTTTGACGAAGGCGTCACCTAGATACCCGCAGGTATATAGATTTACCAGAACGAACGCGGCTACAGAAGATACGCTTACATATCGCAGCAACGAAGTCGATACACGGATGTGTAAACGATAACGAGAATGGCCTTGCCTTGTATGTGCTTACGCCGGACGATTAAGTCCGAGGACTCGTTACACGAATACGAACACGATAACGACGGTCCGGCCTTGTCGCATATGCCTGGTCATGTAGGGGCAAAAAATCCGTATCTTGGGTCAACAAAAGAATCCAATGAACTTTGAAGCGACAGAATCGCAAGCACGTGAGATAATGTCGTTCAATTGGCTATGAAAGAATTTCGCGCGAATCGCGTGTTCTCATTTTTTTCTTTTTTTTAAATTCTCATTTTCCAGTGCTAACGTCTTTCGGGTGTTAGGCTTTGTCGATAGTTAAATGACATATTTGTGATCGTACGAGTTGCGATCGTGTTATCAATTATTTTTTCGAGCCTGTTCGAGAAGAAGGGAAATGGAGAAAAGACTGGAAACGATACCTGTTCTGTGGAAATTAGTTTTCGTTTGACGCAAAATGTTCGATCGTTTAAAAAGTCGATAGACGTGTACGACTATGATCGATGATACGATGTAAGATCGTTTCTTTCGTACGTTGCTTGAAATTCATCGAGTCGTCCGATCGTAAATTCCAATTTTGTACAGAAATTAAAACGACGATCTAGACTACTGTGAAAATGTCTTAAAATTGAGGATTCGAAACCATCGGGTGCTGTGGGCAAACGTGCTTGTAACTCGGCAGAAAATTGCAACGTTTCGTCGAAGAAACGCGCCAATTTGCTATATAATTCGATCCTTCCACGGTAATTTTTGATAAAAAAATATCTTTGCTATAATAAAACAGAATTGTATAGCGAAAGAAACAATGGCTTGTTTGTCTGTATCAGACAATAGGTTTTATTACAAAGCAGAAAACGTAGAACGACTAATGAATTTACAAGGAAAACCAGCAAAGATCTACATGAATATACATGAACAATATGCGCAATAATACGCACGAATAATATGCGTGGAAAATAAATATACGTGAAGAATAAGCGTGAAAAATACAACGCAGTGGTCACGATCGTATAACTTCATGTCGATGAAAGATTCCCTGACATCCTCCTTGAACCAATTGAAGCGTTTCAGTCAACTCTGATAAGCTTGATAAACGCATATTAACGCGATCAAAACTATTAATACAAAAACAACTATTTTAACGCAAATAGCTTAACGCATCGTAAAACCGTTCGAATTGACCCGCCATACTCCGTTGCGTCATCTTTCGATCTAATCGTAAGATCGATCGTAAGAGAGATTATTCACCTGTTAACCACAGAGTAGTTTAAGTTTCGAAAATTCGCTACGACCTGCGCAGGTAAAATCAAGCAACGACTACTGTATCACGTCGTCCGCTCCACGATAAATGCTCCTATTATAAATTTTACGAAAAAAGTAAAGCGAAACGAAGAGGAATATCATTTTTGCTTGATAAAAAATTAACGACGTATTGTTATTAAAATTGCGAAAAAATGACAATAAACGATATATCAAAGAGAATGATCAAATAATCAATCGTTTATTTTTTTCATTTTTTTTCTTTTTTTTTTTTATAAAATACATAATTGTTTTACTGGGAGTATAAAGGAAATACGCGGTTGAATGTCATTTATATCGAGTTGTAATAAAATTTTGAGTTTCTATAATAAATGATAATTTTTTATTTTACACGACACGACTGTACACGTCAACCGCATCGAAATAAAGTTTCGGACTGACGTGTATACACGTCGAACGCAGTTAACTGTTAAATATATATATAGAGCTATATATATTTTCAAATTTTACAGTGTCATTGCTTGAAATTCTTCGCAAACTTTGTTCCAGAAGGGCTTGCAAGATTTTAGCTGACCCAAAACGTTTATCCAAAGTTTTATTTTACGATATAGAATATTCCTTGATACAGCTGATATAAAATTCCTAATATAGTATATAGTAATATAGTAATAATTCCTGATATACAAAGGTTTATGGTATCGACGTAAAAGAATAAACGACCTCCCTTATTTACAGCTATTTACTTAACCTTTAGGGACCGTGATTTCCTTAAATAAAACACTAAAAATACTTTTGAAATCGCGCTAATGGCAAACAACGCAAATAATGGCCAATTTTTATGCTCGAGTTTAGTCAGTCCGTACGATCTACAACAATTTCACCATAAATTCTATTCTCTTCCTAAATTCTTCTGTCAAAGATACTGGCAATCTCAAAATGTCTCGTTGCGTTCATAAGAATCATAGGTTCAGAGGGAATCCCAGGTAGACTTAAACATTTAGCAGCACTTACATCGACTACAAAAAATATTTGCACATATTCTTATTTTCAATCAACTGTCCTTTTAGTATCAACGTTCTGCAGTCATATGAGAAAGCCAAATAATACGAAATTTAATACACCTGAAGCTAACTAACCATTGTGTAAACGCGGTATAACAAACACAACGACATATGCAAATAGATTTTGTAGCAACTGTAAGAACAGATATTCGGCGAACTCGATTTCCTATTAATATCTAAGAAATATCGACAAACGCCACGAAACCGAGTGGAAACGTTACGCAGAAGTCGGGCAAGCGGATCGTGGAAGACGCGAGGCGAGAACAGGGAGCGCGTTGCACGGCGAGCTAAAGCAAACCGCGCGTGTTATATAAGCGTAAACGCGGCGTTGCTAACTAAAAATCATTACAGAAACCCACGTCATTCCTAGAATCAGCAATTTCGCGGCGTTACATCGCGCGTTCGGGTCGCGATGCCTCGACGCGTTGCGTTGAATCGCGTCGCGTTGGAACGCCTACTCGCGTCCGCGCCGCACAGCGCCAATGCGCTAATTTCGAACGCGTCGTAACCGCACGACGAAGATGAACTTTGAAGCGAAAACAAAAATGGTTGACGCAATCGCTTTATGCTTCGCGATCGCGACATCGCACTGTATTCGATTATTCACGATGGCTACGTAAAGTCGGTACTGTGTGCGCGACATCCACTTGGAAATGCTCGATTCTTTGCTTAAAGTCTCGTTTGTTATCGGAATTTAAGAAACTGCTTCTCCGTGATCTGCGAACGAATCTTTTCGCCAGCTACGATTTTAGATCGATGACGTCATATTCGTAATATAGATAAATTACATATTTGTGGC
Organism: Bombus vosnesenskii; assembly: GCF_011952255.1. Lineage (NCBI taxonomy): Eukaryota > Metazoa > Arthropoda > Insecta > Hymenoptera > Apidae > Bombus > Bombus vosnesenskii. Next base: position 990,260 of record NW_022882962.1, read on the forward strand.
TCGTCGGGCTTCGCTCGCGTTCTTGTCAGCGCTTTGGTCAGATCTGGCTGGAAGAAGCGGGCCGAAGTTTTCACAAAACGTTGCGACTCGGAACTGTTGCTTCGATCTGAGAACTAAGTGACGATAACTGTCGCGAAGAGAACGTTTGGTTCCAATGTAGAATAATACAGTAGAGTAAATAATTGAACGTTAGATAATTCTATAGATTTACAATAATCACAATGGTCACAATGATTCACAATATCATAATGGCCACAATAATCGAATATACAAATAAAAGTTTGTACATTGCCTTGAACTTTTCCACGTCTTCCATCTTGACCTTTCTAGCGCCAGTTTCCTGTTTTGATCGTCGATAGTGCTGCCATTAAAGAACATTAACGCAGAAACTTCTAAATCGCAAAACATCGGAGTCTCTAGAAAGAAGGAAAATAACTACACTGTGTCTTTTTCCCCTATAATTTTCGAATCGACATGCCGATAAAATATTCAGTTAGACAGATAATCGTTGATCGATATCCAGCTGGAAATGCTTCTGAAAATGGACAAATGTTGATTAACGCAGGTGTGAAACCGGCATAATGGATAGTCTGCGTGACACAAACGCACGAGAAAGAGAGACGAGGAAAGAGGTGTCGTCGGTTGTTCGCTCTTTCGCCCCACGCCTCGCGGTCGATGATGAAGTAGTGCGTGTATAAAGGTATGCACGTATATACGTGCATGTGTGCGTAATAATGCGCAGCAGCATAGATGCTGTTGACCTTGCGTTAAAAGCGCTGTCGAATCCGTGTTCACCGATCTCCCAGTCCCCGTCGCGTTTGCGTGAGCGCCAAAATTCTTCGCCGAAGATATAAACAGTTAGAGCGCGTCAGACAATGTCTGAATGTAAAAGGAACAGTGGATTCGAACGTTAACGTCTCTTAATAATAGAACCAACTGTAGCTAACGGTCGACATCGATCGACTAAAGTCGTAAATTCGTTCGATCGATGAACTATTTCACGCGCGAAATTATGTATCTGTGTAAATACGATTAATTCTCGCATTCTGGCTGTCGCGTCCCGCGACCCGCACGATCCGTAGCGCCAAAGTAAAATCGATAATTTCTTCAAATCAAGGTAATTTAAAACGTTTGTTTGAAACCATGTTTACAGTATTCGAAGCGAAAGGCAGTTAAAGCCGTTAAAAGCTATATCTTGCGAAAACTTATCCAACCATGTTTTTATATTTACCTAATTATGTTTCTATAACGATATTAAGACAACTTAAATTATAAACAAAGTCGACAGTTGAACAAACGTTGGGGATCTTCTCAAACATTTTCAAAAGAAAGACCCCACCTTTTTTTAATCTCCGACGGATATAAATATAGCAACTCAGAGAAGTCAGTATGAGAATATTTCCGTCCGTTAATCAAAGGAGAATATTTTCATTTATCGAGCGTATTAATTAATTACCGTTCGTCAACCGAATAAATACCATTGTCTAACGAATAGTTAATTATCATTTTGTCAACCGAACAATCATCATTTTACAATTTTAATCCTCTCCCGTGCCAGTATTGCCGCACATAGCAGGTTAGCCGAAGGTGGAGCTTATTGCCAGTTGCATTAAACGCCAGTTGATGCTACCTTCTCGTCGGCAACTAAATAGAACGTAACACTGGCCAACGTCGTTAGGCATTCGCGTGCGATGGCGTACTCGATGTACTTGCGTTTCTTTTCGAAGAAAATTGGTAAATATTTTGCTACTTAAACGATATCGAATAAAGGATGCTATTGAAAATAGAACGTTTCAGAAAGATATGATAAAGGAAATAGGGGCTGCTGAAGGAAAAATCACGAGAAAGGAGATACATCGGTGTTGAGGCACGTTGCTGATCTTGCACTTTACATAAAACGATCCAGTCGATGATTTCGATCGTTCGTATCCATTACCATAGGTAATTATAAATATAGATGGTTATTAGTCGAAACGCGTACATGTATCTAGGAATGTGCATATATCGTATCAAGTAAATAATATTAATAGCTAAAACTGGTTCTAACGCCAGGCTAGATTGCCGGATTAATTTCACAATGAAGAGAACTTTACTCGCCATTGTGAATATGCCATTGTACATCGGCTGACTAAAGAAAACAGACGTTGTTGGCAATTGACAATAAAATATCTTAATTGCAATCGGTAATAATTACTGCGCCGAGGTATTACATGATGCTGTTTATAACGATGTACACGTAGAGTTCGTAACAAGGTAAGATAGATCCGTAATTACGTTGTTGATTGAGATATCGCGAATCGAGATAAAGAATTTCGTGCTTCGTAGAATAGATACAAAATGGAAAACGTGCTTAGAACGATTTTTTAAATCTGCGAACGATACTTTCACCGTTAGCTGTTCAACGTTTATTTGCATAAAATACGTGATATTATTAGAAACGTAATGCGCAGTATTCCTATCTTTCGCGATAGCTCGGTCATTTGATCGATTCGCGTATAAAACGCTGTGTCGAAGCCTGTCTGTCGCGATAGGCCTTTAAAATAAAGGGGAGATGCTCTTGAAAACAACGATATAAAGCACCTTTAAAACATAATCGTTGGAAAAACAAGTCAACGTGGAGGTATAACCCTCAACTTCGTGTCAGACTGGGTTATAGGAAAACTCTCGTCCGACGAAAACTTTTGTCGCGATATTACACCGAATATATAATTTACGGTTGATGTGACATTATGCGTTTCGCGCATATTTTGCTCTCTGGGAATCCAAACGTTCCCTCAACCTTAAGGTCTATTAAAGAGCGTGGTGCGCTACGTTTCTCCTATTGGTAACCGAAAATGATCCGGCTTTGAAAATCTGTATCGGTACACGCCGTGCTTGTACGTATACTCGACAGAGTAAAAGCAAAACTCGAACGAAACAGAAATGTCACGACACCTCGATAAATCGACGCCTTGAGAGCCGGATATATGCACGTTTATCGGATACGATACGCCTCGTGAGATCCGTATAGAACAGGCGCCTTTTATAGTACTAGGTTTTTTCTTTTTTAACCTAGACTAATAGATGACTCACGTGAATTTGAGGTTATGTTACTTAACTGTAACCATATCGCCATATACGAATAGAGGTTAAAATTAAATATAGCGGTATTCGTCGTAAGAATGAAAAGCTTTTAGTTGTTTAATTCTAAAAATAGCTTTGTTCAATTACCTGCAAAGAGAAACAAGTACTCTATTTAGTTAAATGCTCCTTCATTTGCAAACAATTAAACGCATTATGCGAAGGAAAACTAACGAACGAAAATGTTCTTTCGCGTATCGTTAACACGACGTTTACAGATATATCGTTCGAGATAAAATTCCAACGAAATCTATTACATCTCCAAACCTAAACCAAATTCCTGTACATTAAAGTGTCGAAAAAATACGATATAAAAGCGACGCTTCTTGCCTCGATGGCTATCGACGATTCTTCTAGTTGGTACAAAAAAAAAAAAAAAAAAAAAAAAAGAGGAAAAGGGAACGCGTACATATAGCGTGGAATATTCGATCGAACTTATATTTTCCTATTTCCGCGCGGGCATTATTCCTTCCATTGAGAGCGTTCCCCGTTTTCCGTCATTACCCCGAAAGACTTCCAAGTGTATGGTAAACGCGTTGCAGAATAAATCAGGGTTTTCACGGGGCCCGAGGAGCGGATGGTGAACATGGTCGATCGAAAAACGGCGAGATTTTCGTGATGGCTGCCACTTTGCTCTCTTGCCGATGGAATAAGTGTGTCACGGCCAGCCGGTAGTAGGAACGACGCTCGTTCAGTCGAGCCAGGAAAGCTTCTGTACCGATATACACGACCGAAAGGTGAGTGTACAGCAAAATGCTGCCTTTGTACGTGTACACCAACCTCTGGCTGTATATCGCAGTGTGTACGTGTACGAACGCGAAGGATACATACAGAGGAGCGACGACTATTCTATATAGAAGTAATACATAGCAAAAGCCGTTGCAGGTGGAGGAGGGTTATTACGATCATCGTCTTTCTCTCTTCCTCTATCTCCCTCTCTTTCTGTCTCATTTTGCCTTCCGCGCCAAGCCTCCTTCTATCTCTGTTGCCTGCTTCTCGACTCGCTCTCTCTCGATGTGCCAGACTCATTTAACCTTTACGAGGCAGAGTACGACGGAGAAGAAGGAAGGAAAGAGGACTCTGTATGGGAGGCTAGCAAGCAGCACGAAAGGATCGGTCGTCGTCGAGAGTTGACCCCTAAGTCATCCCACCGGCGTAAAGCATTTCTAATTTAGCGAATTAGAAATCTCAGCGTTCTGCTCTTCGGATCGCGATGGAAAAACTGTATGCGCGCACCAGCTACGGAAATGGGCGAACAAAGAGAAATCTAAGTTATTTATGTAGGCGATACGTGCTCAGAAACGTAGTAGACTAATTGTGAACTAAACGCGGTGTCAATGAGATTCGTACGTTGTAAAGCGTCGTAAATTCTTCGTTCTCGTCGTAAAGTGCAGAAAGAAGAAGAACATTCTATCGCGATATACGTATGTAACTTAAATTAGTATTAGCATACTTTACTCGTTAACGCTGTAAGTTTACGTACACGTATGGGCGTAAGGTAATAATCCGTATAAACATGCCGTTTTGCGTATAATATGTGTAATATGCTTAAATATGTACTATTACATTAGCATACTATCTATAAAGCTACGTATTAAAAACGATAATAGAAACACTCTATAAGAAGCACCGCGTGCCACCTGCTAAAGATTATACGATCGTTAAAAATGATAATACGAGTGATATAATAATATAATATCAGCATTTTTCAACGAGTTTAACGATCTGTTACAAAACGAGTCGATACGTGTATCGAATCTCATGGATGATACCTATAGTATTCATTTTGTTTCCATTCGCACACGCACAGCTTTTCATCCAAACTTTTAGATATATATTTTATAACAGAATATCTATATGTGCTTGTTCGTACACGAATATCGTGTAGCTCGAATGAGAAGAATTCGTAAGATATTCGTATGCGAAATAGTAGTCGACGATTAATTTAACTTTATCGTTTAGCGATCGGCTTCCTACAAACATCGGCCTTTTCCAACTAGAACAAGGATCCACGCTGAGAGTTTCTCTCGTTAGACGCGTACAGGCTTGGGCGACACGGTAGTCCTACACCGGCGCTCCTTATGAATATTTATCGTTCGAGGGCCCGGTTGTACACTTTCTTCCGTATCCACGCGGTTATTCCGCAGCAACCATTCGATCATACATAAGTGCCCGCAGCTTCGTTCTATTCGTTGGTTTCTCCGTATACAAAGAGGCCTCGACAATGAGAAGGTGAACGAAAGGCAGCGGAGGCAGCAGCGAGTGCGGAGGTGGCAGAGGCACTCGCAAAGGAGTCGTTGAACTACAAAACAACAGACGTAGACGACCGGCCTAAAAACGCTGCAGGAAGAGGCGGCCTCTCGATTTGTCTCGCTCCGTGCCTGCTAATTGCTGCTTGCGTTTTTGAACCTCGAATGTCCTTCTTCCTCTACTTTTTTCTCGGGCTATCCAACGATAGAGCAATAAGAATGAACCCTCGAACGCTTTATCATCGGGTCATTTCATAAGTAAAGGGCAAAAATGTTGGAAATATTTCTCGAAGTGATTTTTAGTTACTGCAAGATCGTGTAAGTACTTAAAAAATACGTCATGTAAAAAGACAATGGGTAAACGATGTTTCCTCGTGTCGAGGACAAACGATGAAATTATTAACTAGGATAGTAAATAATTCTTTTGTATATAGCTCCTTAAATAATTAACGACGCTCGAGGCCTACTCATTCGCAGGATATAGGCGTTACGTAACTCGAGCAAATTAACATTGGGAATAAAGACAAGGATTAAAATGTCCACATTGTTGAATTAGTTAATACGCGATCCGAGTTCCTTTACTCCTGGTTCGCTGTACAATTGTCTAAACATTTTCGATATAGATCAGTTTTCGTGCATCGTATCCTCGTTCAGCTATATGCAATTTCGAGTTCGTAATATGTATCGTTCGGTCTGTGTTAACGAGACAGACATAAATTCATAAAAAGGTTGGCAATAACGGCTGTAAATTGGGACGGAAGAATTCGTTCCATCGAGACGTAACGTTTTAATTTGCTTTTAGTTTAAGCACCGTAATTTATGAATGACAAGAGAGAAACGATGAAGTTTCTGTTAACGCTCGGTGTACCTATACCACCCGAGAAGCGTGGGCTGTCTTATTTCGCTTTCTCTAAACATGCATACGCACGCGTGTAATTGCGAAACTTCTCTGAATGAATCTAGATTCCTTGACGAAATTGTGTAACTCGGAGCGCGAAACCGGGAAAGCAAATCGATCCTCGAATAGGTAAGAAACCGTGGAGACACGATACCGAAACACGATATTCCTGTGCTTTTAAAACGAAATATTGTCTTTCCGAGTTACATTACACCGCTAAATAATAATCGCATATCGTAGTTCATAGGATTGTACTAGCTTCGATCGTGTCACAAGGCTAACGGCTAACATCGTATTCAGGTTTAAATAGACAATAAAAACGCATAAATGAGAACGTTGCTTACTGGTGGTCGGTCGAGGAGAACGCCGTCTCTAGACCGTTGTCCCATTAATATGCGAAGAAACGTGACGTAGCTTCGCGTCCTCGATAGAAAATCGATGCTTCGAAATCTATGTTTAACCGCGATAATTTTGTCTGCAATTTCGAATACACCTGGCTAACGTTCTTGTTTCCGTTGCGGACGATGTTAATCCTTAACTGGTATATCAATTTTCGAATATTTCGTGTTTCAGGTAGAAACGAGAACGCCCTATTGTGTCTTAATAACGACGAAATGATCACCTTTTCAGAAGCTTACAATAGGAATTTTACCTTTTGTTAAGAAGATTGTACCTGTAATCCTTTTAGAAAATTTCTACAGCTTATACCTCCGTTTCTCTTCTAGCAGTTTCTAGTTACCGATGAATCTTTAACGCATCTATAAGGTTTGTTAGCAACGTTTTGCCCGTTTTTACGCGCTTTCTCTTAAGCGGCAGCTTGTTTCACTTTGACACAACATCTTTCCATTTGCATATACGTATTATGCAAAGAACTTTCCAACTAACGAACTGCATATACATCGATTGGAAAGAAAGAATCGAGAAATCGCTGCTAGTTGACCAATCGATTTATTAGGACTAAACAAAGCCAACGTGAACGATGATCCAGCTGGAATTTCGTTAGATATTATATAGTAATCACAGGATCGTATACACTCTCTCGAAACGAAACGCATGCGATTTTCTCTGTTCTAGAAACGATCCTAATTAGACTAGTGACGTAACCACTAACATGCATGCATCGCAAATGGCTCATTACATTATTTCTATTCTATTTTGTTATCATCCGTGTCCGTATACATTTTCTCCGGCAAGCAAGTTTCATTTTTACCGAGTATATAGATACTCTGACACTATGTTAATCGCCGCTTTTAATTACTTTGTACGTTAAAGTCGATCGTTTCCTTTCTAACGATATAAGCTGGCTTGTAGTATGATCCGGTGATTTGGAGGTCCAAGTTCGTCGAAACGAAAAACAAAATTTCGTTAACGTGGCAAAGATTCGATGCGTGAGATGTTATATTTTCTGGAACGGCCGTTTCTCGAAGCCCCATTTTCGAGGGTTCTCCTCGCTATAAGGTGGTTTTCTCGAACGTTAGACGTATATATATACGTGTATATACGCTATATGGACAAGGGGTTGCAATGCCTCGTGTGACGCAGCAGCAAACCGAAGGGTGGGGACCTTGGCGTGTATGTACGCCTTCTCCCTACCGTATATAATGCTCCCTCCTTTCTCGCCCTTCCCTTCGCCGCTTCCCTAACCGCCCACCTTCTGGCTCTCCCCATCGCCCCTATTCTCCCCACCGATATTCACTCCCGGCGCCCCTCGGTGTATCCCAGCGACGTTGCCGGGTGTTACATAATAGCCGTGCGCCGTTGCCAGTTTTACCAACAACGTGCAACGTTGCCAACTTGAACTGGTGTACCATGTCGGTACAGCTTGCCTGCCTGCCTGCCGGCCTATCTTGCTTGCTTGCTTGCTTGCCTGCCTGCCTGTCTGTCTGCCTACCTACCTATCTACCTACCTACCTACCAGAATCTGGCTAAGCTCACACTAAACCCGTATCCAGGATCTTTGGACATAGCTTTCGAAGCTTGTAATTAATCGTGGCTTCGTAAAATTGGGAAGAACAAAGAGTAACGCGGAATAACTTACTATTTATGATAACATTTAATATCGTTGAAATTTAGTAGTTATAACAATCGCATATGTATGTTTAAGAAATTTTCTATGGGAAGAACGACTGTAACGAAGAATTTAGTCGCGCCTCAACGGTAGAAGAATTGAACTTGAAGTCTATTCGCATCGTAATGGAAATCGATGTTACGTGAGTTTTTCTTGCGAAACGCTATACGTTGTTACAGCTGTCAAAGATAAACATGTTTTGTCGTAGCTTGACGGAAAGCTTGGATTTTTATTATTGGGAGATACGTTTAGTTGCATCTATCGAACAGTTATTTTATACGTGCTTGGAAGAAATCGATGTCGGGACGCGTGCTTTTACCAGTGAAAAGGTGTTTGCCTGCGCCTGACGGATCTATTATGGCAATTCCCTTTGTCCCTGAGAACTTGGGCCCTACCCTAGTCCGGATGTCTTGGGCTGGTTCCGGATCTCAGATTACCGGGCCCCTCGAGGCGTTTCAAACGGAGCCTCGCTCTACTTATTCCATGCTTAAAAAATATCAACTGAATGTACTGAGAAAGAGTCCTTTGTTCTTTCTTCATACACGTACTAACCTCGTGGCTCCGTTATGCATTAATTTTGCATTAGATATGTCGTACAAGAACCACAACTGTCCATAATTTTTCATCCCATGGCGATCTTCATTGAAAAAATACAAAATATATTTGTAACAACGCATACTAAATAATGCAAGGGGCGTAGAAATATGAAAAAAATTGTGCAATTCTTCGTTTTCTATAGACAGTATCTATTTGTCGCGAACACGTAAGATCGTTCTATGGTACATCCTTCGAACAACGTCCTCTTAAGATTAAATAAACAAAAGAAAACGTGTTTTTATTCTATCATCGACAAAGACTTTTTCGGCCTATTATATTAATACGTTGGTTTTATATCTTTCGATCTCTAACAAAAAATTATTCATAAGTATATTGCATAACATATGTAACGGTACAGAATACACGATCGCCCAATAATTACGATAAGGAAACTCGTAAAATGCACCAGTTCCAGGCAGAAAAACGAAAACGAAGCCTATGTTTACGACAAAAGTATGACAACACAAATATCTTGAACATGTAATGTGTGCGATACAATTATGATGGCATAAGATCTGCGGGGAGGGATTATTTTTGAATCCGAAAGGTAGGGCCTTGAAATCTACAAAAAACGCACGTTCTGACTGGCCCCAAGATGAAGCGACGTTGCCAATTTGATGGTGATGCGCACTGCTGGCAACGTCGCTGCAAACTCTATCGATTCCAGATCTACAATTCCTCGTGAGCCCTCTGGGTCACTCGAGCACGTTTCCGTGGCACGGTACGTGACTGCAAAAACCATTGCGTCCATTACCAAAAGTTGCCATAAAAATAGAGGAATTACTCTGTTCGGATATTTATCTCATGGGAATAGCTGTTATTTCGTATTGAACATGTCAACGTTGCCCCGAAGTTCATAAAACATTCTATTAATATCAAACAATGGAACAAAAAGTTCGACATTCCGCGAAGGGAAGAGGAAAAGAAAGTTCTGCAGGCAGGTGTTTCGGTTACGCGACTACTTTTGTACGAGTCATAAGGGTACAGAATCGTAAAAGACAAATACTCAGCACCCAAGAAAAGAAATGTAATTCGTAAAATCCTAAAAAATATTATAGAAATGTAATTGAAAATATTTCTTACGTAAGATCTCCCTTGAAAGATATTTTTTAGTTTTCTCCCATAAAGATCGTGTAATTGCCATTGCGCTATCGTTTATCAATACTCTTATGGAATGATAAAGCAATGCTAAAAATATATTATACCGTTATTTGTGAATGCTGCATACTTTAAAGAAAAATGAGGGCACTCACGTTTAACAACTATTAAACAGGGTCACTGAACGGTATACTCGTTCCATTCGATTTTATGCTACTGAACGATGCATGCAGAAAGAACGATTTGCAGGAGATTCTTGAAATTCAATTATCTACTAAAAGGTAGTTTTCAATTATATAGTGTACAAAATTAAATAACTTGAATCGTGATATACTTGTAGACTTGGTCGCTCACATTATAGAAACTATGCTTACAAGGAATTCCAATCATATTTTGCAAAATATTGCCATAGAAATTTCTATAATTTTAAGAACTATACTTATATAAAAATCTTTCAAATTCGCTAAATAAGAATTTGCGCTAATAAAATTTATTTCAACGCTACAATTTTTAATTCGACGTTTTGTGTCAAATAATTCTTATAAAAAATATTTCTGAAATTAAACAAATATCGACGATGCTCTTAACGACATAGTTATTTCTTAAATATTTTACCAAGAATGCTTGTTTATAGATTCCCCGCTACCTCAAATACGGTAGTATATGAAAAACAACAAACGTTCGCATAGAATTCGTATCGTCAGTAATAAGAAAGCGTTGGGAATCAATCGCTGCAAGTTTCAGCCGATATTTTTGGAACGAGTCATAGCCGTCTACCTCCTTCCCGAACTCGGCGTCTTTGCTGGTGAAAGTCAGTCGTGTGTTCTATGTGGCCAAGAGCCCTTGGAAAACATACGAGTCGTGTACATGTAGATACATCCACCTATATATATATATATGCATACGTATGTATGCATGCATGCATCTACAATAAATATTACACATGTACGATACGTATACCTTGTTATAACGGATTATTATATACATATATACGTAACAAAGACGCTTGACATCTTCATAAATTATTTCAGTTAATAACAACGACCAGATGATTCACTTCCTTATCATACCAAAGAATGACTACTCCCCGATATTGAGCATAGTGTTAATCGTAGACTTAGCAATTATAACGTATCTACGAACACGACATAACATATAAAAGGAAATCATCGTTCAAAGATTTTATGATAAAAAGGTGGGACGGAAACGAGCACATAAAAAGCAATATATATTGTTACTAAATGTATATCAGGATGTTATCATTACAATCTTATTTTGACTTTTGTTCACATTCTTAAATCGTAAATAACAAATATACACAGTATGCATGTAGTTTAGCTAGCACTAGCATTTGCCATTCACACACGAAGCTACATATCTCATGACAAAGTGATAGAGTACGAGACACTATCGTAGTTTTACGAACAACTGCCACAAATTAGTATAGTAGCTTTGAAAAACAAACAAATTTTGCCGACACTTTAAAGCAAAAACCCTCTGTATCAGAATCGGATGAACAGCGGAGGAGCGACCAACCAGTGTACGAGTTCGCAGAACGATGATCGAGGCAAGTATACGGAGTGCTCCGTTTACCAAGCTGCCAACTCAGTCGCTTTAGTGTGCAAGAGGGTAAAGGATGCGACGTTGCCAGGCCAACAACACGTAAACGACCGGTACAGACGTGGCAACGGCGCGAAACGAGAGACACGCTCCGAGACGCGAAGGAGAAGGCAACGTAGTCGTTTCGGTTTGAAACGCAATGCCGGCCGCTTGCCAGATACCGTAACAGGGTCGACGGATGAAGAAATTTGGCGGTATCGACTTCTTCGTGCAGGTGTTCATCAAGAAGACCTCAATATTTGAAATCTTAAAATTCGTTTACGGCAGAACATCACGAATCTAGGAAAAATTATGTTATAGTTTTGTGGCTCTGTCTTTAGCACGAATGCCTATCGATAGTTTACACGCGAATATTAAAGCAATTATTGCAAAAGAAACGCCACGCGTTTCATATAAAAAACGAAAATGATCGAAATGATTATCTCCTTAATGGAGATTAAAATAAATCAGAGAACACTTGTACGTGTATAAAGTTGTAGTAATGCGAGAAAATATAACAGAAATTAAATATATACAACGAAAACATGATAAAGTAAAAAAATGAGATTTTCTTAGCGTCAACATGATTATATTATGGAATTCAGAATGCAATTAACCACGTCTCAACGGCGCAATGCGTCAAGAGAACGTTCCGATTAATTGTTCGATCTTCGACCTCGTGTATACATTTATGTAAGTACGTAGGAGTTGATATCGAGTGGAGCGTTGAATCTTTCACGTTACTTTTTTTTTTTTTAAAGAAACTTCGGTTTAGCTAAATAAAAAATTATCTAAAATATACCCCGCTCCCAAGTATATTCTGAATTTATATCGATCCTATTAATTATCTGCATTATCGACGAATCACGTCTCGTGCGTTTCACGACAAACAATTCGTTTTCGGGATATCATGTAAAATACATGATTTACTTAAGTCTTAAGGAACGGTCCGCCGAAGAAACAAGGAATTCGATTGCTGCTATAAGGAACAAACACTCATACAGAAAACCGAATCCCCGTGTACATAGAGGATATATAACTCGGATACATATTTGTGACAGATCGTCGTATATCATCATAGGTGCACTAACACATGAAAATACGTGTGACTGGAGGTTGTCGGAGAGTCGAAGGTTTTCGGATGGGTGACGTCGAGTGGAACACGAGGACGAGGCGCAGAGGAAAGGTGGGGTGAGCATGGGGTGCAGGGGCGCGGTACGGTGTGGGGTGGGGAGAGATGGGGCAGAGTTGCGCTGGAGAAGGGGAGGTGGTCGACCACGCGCGATCAATATAACAAAATACGCCGGCAACCCCCACATACATACATACATGTACGCGTGCGCGCGCGCACACATTCTCAAACACTTTGTCAATACATCGACCCATCATGCATGTATACATACGCGCGAGCGCGCACATACAAATTGTAAATATAATCTAACGTGCACACGATCTCGCAGGTTGAGTGCGTATATACATATACATGTATATGAATGCTGCGCATACTCTTATCTCCGTGTGACCATAAATTGCAAACGCGATACGTGTGCATATTACTTGTGCACAACCATATATACGTATGCACACTCGATGGATACAGTTATATCTCGCTTATAGCGAACGCACAGAAATTCGAAGGTATATCATGTGCCATGCGTGTATATAAGAGGGAAATTTACGTTTCGGTAAGTAGGTAGAACGCATTACACGAATACGATGCACATGCCGTGCGCATAAGAATGTACCGGATGTGCGTTTCAAAACACATTTTCAGAATCGAGATCTCTGACTTCATGCACGGTCCACGTAGGGTAACAAGCATGCTTAAGATCTGCTAGATTCCTCATTTTCGTTGGTGTTGTCCTAAATTGGTGTTGTAACGCATAGTTAAAAAAGAGTTCATAAAACTTACGTTGCGAAAAATGGATGAGATAAAATTTAAAGTGATTATTACATACATGCAGCTAATTGTACATGTACACGAAAATATTTAATACAAGTATTTGGAGTCGTTTAATAACAGAAAGTACCTCGAGTAATCACATATCATAGCGAAAACATGAATCTACTTCGTGTTTTTCTGTGAGATATCAAGCTCGTCTGGAGTTACAGTCACACGAGGTATAAAATTCAGAAGAAAATAAATCCTTATGAACACTGAATATTAAAATTTTTAATTATTTCTCACATATAAAGTTTTTATTGCCTGCATATTCTTAACCATAAAATATAAACATAAAATCATACATGAAATCAACAAACATAAAATCAATTTTTAACTATCGGAAAAATCATATTATAGAACAAAAAAGGCATACTTCTCTACGTACACTTATAAATATATCTCTTATAAGATCATCGTGGAAAAAGAAACTAACATTACAAATAAAATGAAAAATTATAAATAATGCGATAATAAAACTATGGTCGCATACACATTTTAACATTGAAGTACAAAAAAGAAAAGACATTCGGAATTATATTCTAACATATATTATTCCATTGTCTATCGCACGTTTAGAGAAACAGACGGTCAACGGCGTAACGACGCCACCCGCCATTTTAAGGACGAACCTTAAAGGCTATAACGCATGGTAGACGACCGTAAGAACAGAGCTAGTGAACAGACCAAATATGTATGTATCACCAGCTAGGATGTAAAATGCAGCATCGCTAGTAATATAAATATTCAACAACGTGTGCATTTAGAAAAGAAAAATTAATAGCACAACAGGACTAGAATCCATAACGAAATCATGAGAAATTCATTTTCCTAGAAATAGGGGAATATCTTCTATTCTTTTACTACTGGAAGTCAGATAATATTACATCACGCCACCTAATCGATACAAAGTTAAATATTCTGCTTTCGAAAATGCGTTCGAGCTCAAAGAAACTATGAACTTACAGAAACATCCTTGACATTTCTTTTTCAATGTTTATGGGTATCTTGTGTATCTTAGAATAGTTACAACCTCCAAATGTGAAAGGACTCGTGATGTAACTATGAATAGAGACGATTTTCGTCGTTTACGTAACTGGTCAATAAAATTCTTAATGAATAATAATATAAATAATTAAGCAAAATAATTAAAACTCGTAGTACTACATTGTGTTCCAACTAGTATTGTACGTAGTACATAATATAATAAATGTATCAAATGCGATTTATAAGACCTATTTTTCTAAATTAATAAATCGTTCGATCGTACGTGGCAAAATTGATAATAATAAGAATAACTTTGTCAGTTTTGTGAAATTATTTACAGTAAAATAACGTACATTGTACTTATCTCAAGCTTTTGGGTATCCGAAAATTGAGCGCCACTGCGCCACGTCACCGTTAGTTTTCACTTCTGTTTTCCTACTCCGATCTCTGCTCTTTAACTATTCTGCCTGCATTTCAGGTGCATTCTTATTTTGTGTATTATACGATATTGTTCTATATGTGTAGTAAATGCGCGTATAAGGTTGTGGATATTTTTAACGGCATAACATAAATCAAATACATCCGTACGAAACTGGATACAACCGAAACAATTCATAAACGTAGTGTGTATTATCCGTATTATTTTTTAGTACATTTAACGAATATCTATAAAATTACGAACGATACCCGGTCGCAAATAATAAGTATTTTTCAAGTCGACAAAATTACGATCATACCGGTAAAAGAAAATTTTTCAGGTCCGTGCGATAGTTTATCGTGGTAAACTGAAAGAATAAAGATAAGTCCTCCCTAATAGGATATTATATATTATAATCTTTTTATTTCAATCACGATAACATATAGAACCTATTAATATATTTGTCAAAATATTAAATCGGAAATTTACTTCGATCATTCAACAAAATACTTTAAGGTTTTATGGTTTTTAAGTAAAACCTAATAAAAAGGAAAAGTTGAACGATATGTAATAACAGTGATAATAATTTTGAAATTAGGAAGTAAACGAAATGGCTTGTAATAGATTGTCAAGTTATTCGGGCGCTTTCTTTTCTAGACGCGCGAAAGGCGTGCCTAGTGGATCCACGGTTTGAGTGCCACTGTCGAACAATAACTTCGTGCCGCTGCGAGCTCTCAAAATGGCTGTCCTCAGCTATTATTACTTCGGGGAAAAAACAAATGACGGCGCGCTCACGCTACGAGAGAAGAGACAGAGCCAAGGCTCTTCTTCGTATAACGCACGCCGTGTATGCGTGTGTACGTAAGGTGTGGGTGTGTACATACGCGTGCAGGATCCTCGATCTACGTACAGAGTTAAAAACATCGAGCCAATACACCTTACGCGTGTTCCTGAATTCCGATTTTATCAAACAGATAATACCGCTCCTTTGTTACACGAACGTGTAAACAAAATAATAAGTAACAAACAGATTCGCGCGACATTTCTCTGGTTTATCGGCCATGAAATATCGTACATACATATACATATATACAACGTTGTTAGAGATTCCGGCTTGGCTAGAACCGACCGTTCTAAAGCCTGGCAAACGTTACGAAGGCACGACCGTACAGTCGCAAATTTTCGATGAAATTATCGTTGACCGTGCCCAAACTGCAGTAACAACAAAGACAGTCTACTCCCCCCCCCCCTTAAATGTATGCACAGGATCACTGTGTATTTCTTTTTTCGGTCAGTTCGTTACACTGGACTGGGGAGGATTAATGGGCAAACAAGAAATATTTCGATGAGAAGGTTCGTAAATCTCGCATTAACGCTGCGAGACTCTTGTCCTTTCGTATCGACGGATACACACAGTTATGTCGAGAAGGTAAACGAAAAAATAAGATCCAAGTTCCATGCACGCTATCATATAAACTATAAGCTAGCTATATAGGTAGAAAGAACAAAACGGTGTGGCTTGGACTTCGTCGAATCGAATTGTTAGTGCGTATGTACATGGAGACATATATTATATATGTAGTTATGTAAGATAGGCTTTGTTAGAAGGAAGATACAAAGGAAATAAAGATACGCTTACCGTTTGAAATGCTCTCGTATGCGATCCTCTCGGATGTTTTCCGGCAGATTTCCAACCCACAGGTGACGTGTCTCTCTAACCATTTTGCTCCGAACTCTTCATTTGGGATCGGATGTTGTGGTATCGTTTGGCGGCACTGTACAACGACACACAACTTCGCCCGACGCTAATCACAGCACACTCTCACCACACACCACCGATATTCAATACCGCCACCAGGTCGGCCAAAGGAAACCTCTCTTTTTCTCTTTGCCGACTTTCTTTTCGAATCGTTGTTTGCTCGTTTCGCCACGAAATCAATAAGTAAATAATCGATTCGGATTTGACGGCACAATTTTTCTTATTTGGATCGAGAAGAAAAAACTTTCTCGCGTGTAGCTCGCGACACACACGCGACAAGAAGCAAAGAAACCGTTACGTTACGCGTATTCCACGACGAAGGAAGGAGCTTCCTCCCACTTCGACACTCCCAATTTAATCACTGGCAACAAACAGATTATCACTAGTCACTAGCCGGAAGGTGGTGACCCCAAGCACGATGAGTGCTGTCGTCAGGGCAGCGCCGTAGAACGATCGGCCAACAAAACAGGGTGGCTACGGAGATTTCGCGATCAAATTTTTGCGTCGCTACGTACGCTGACGACAACCACGACAACGACGCCGACAACCACGACAACGATGATGACGATGACAACGACGACGACGATGACGGTGACGACAACAACCACGACGACGGCGACGACAACAACCACGACGACCACGAAGAAGTGGAGGAAGAACCTCGATAGTGGACACCACTGATGGCAACGGCTAGAAGGATCAGAACCGTCGCCGAACACCACATCGTATACCACTGAATCGCGTATGAAGAAAGGCGGTTAATCACACGTCACACTAAGCACACCGGGCACAATGCGCGGGCGATACATCCCAGCGCATATTTGCCAAGCATTATTACACTCGCGTCGATCTGCCTTGATGATATTCAACCGTCGTTTTCTTGATATCGTACACCGATCAACAAACAGAGCCTTTCCAGATACGCTTCCAAACTCTCGCGTAAAACCCCACTTGAAAAAAAAAAAAAAAAGAAAACAATCGATCCACCAACGGATAGAATCGTTGATGTTTTCTTCCTGGCGAATATTAGAACGTGCAACTTTTTTCTTTTCACCGCGCACACGACACACTATATTCCTTTTCCTCTTTCCTCTTACTTTGATTTCTTTTCTATGACTTCACTAACGCGCGTAGTCGCTTCTTTCACATCACTGTATCATCACCGCTTGGTACCTCGTTAATGGTATAACACGTCAGATATATTTCGTTAGTAAAAGTGAGGCGCGGTTTCCTCTATCTTTTTTCTCGCGATCGTACACAACTCGCCGTGTCACATAACGTGCATTGATCGAGAAAATTAATGGTACTATTAGTGCAACTCGATCGCTACGATGCACGCTTGTATATGTACGTCTTAAACGCACTCGCTTCGTTCACTCGGGCCATGTAACGCGGATGGAGCTGGCTTCGCTCCTTCTCACTGCACTACACTACTCAGAGTGACGTCACCGTGGCGGGAGCGTAGTATGGCTCGCTGGCTAGTATCGCTGTTGGCTGTGTGGTGGGGGATACCACGTAGGGGAACGAAACGAGTCTACCTCGAAAAGCAGCGACTTGCAATCGCGATCGTCGCACGCCAGCCGGTGAAGTGTACCCATGGTGGGGGAAACTTTTCGTACATCCCCGTAGGGGAGAGAGTTGGAGGGACTCGTTCGAATCGAAGCAAGGACAGGTAGGGAGAGAGAACTCGGGTCTCCAGGAGAGAAGGGATAACGGGTCGAACGAGCTAACCCGAACCCCCGAGCCGCGCGTCGTCCCTCACCGTCTCTTCCTCTCCTCTCGTCTCTTCACTTCGCCTCTTTTCCCCCATTCTCCGCTGGCGAATCGTCCCGCACCCCGTGTTCTCCTCTATCCTCTTTTCTCCTCTCTTCTCTTCTCTTCCTACTCCGTAATCTCTTCGTCT
Organism: Bombus vosnesenskii; assembly: GCF_011952255.1. Taxonomy (NCBI): domain Eukaryota; kingdom Metazoa; phylum Arthropoda; class Insecta; order Hymenoptera; family Apidae; genus Bombus; species Bombus vosnesenskii. The sequence goes on from NW_022882962.1 coordinate 1,008,898, forward strand.
TCTTCCTCCTACCTTGTGCCTCCTCCGCCGACGCCACTCATCCGCCATCTTTGTTCCACGCTCTCTATCTCTTTCTCTCTTTCCATTCCGCTCTCACCAGGGCCGGTTTAGGGGCAGCCAATTACCCGGGGCATCGGTACTTTCTACCAAGAATAAAGACGGAAAATCGGATTATTACGAAAATAAAAGTACTTAACTCTTGTGACGTGCTCTCTAATCAAGGAAGTAACGATCAAACAAACGCGTCGGTTCGATGCTGTGTACAACCTATTAAAATATTTTCTAGTTCAAACATGAACAGTCTTTGTATACGAATACCTTGGATACAGAATACATACGAGTTACGATATAAAAAATTTATGTATACACACTTCTATTTTGTTTGATATCGCGATGCTATTTTATCTACGATACAGGCAAAGTTTAGACACGAATCATGGAACGGGACATGATGTAACGAGGAATTTTATTTCTTTCGAATACGCTAATTTAACAAGTTATAGAGGTCACGCTGCGATGCAATTTTTATAAATAACGTTAATTACCGCGTAAGACATATAAACGTAGAATACCAAAATGATATCGAAAATTTATGTACGTTCTTTGGGCGTTGTATTTCTAATCGTATATATTTAATTTCACTGAATTATCACTTATTTTTGCTAGTATCGTATTCAAAGTTCAATCGAGATAGGGGAATAATGCGTTTTGAAGCGGTATAAGGCACCGGAGTGCATCGAGCCAGACCTGGCCATGCTCCATCTTGTTTCCGCTAAAATCGCGTCGAAGTCGTAGATTCATGGCGTCGATCTAGTGCTGCGAATTCACGAGACGTATCGTTCGTTTGTCTTTTACGTGTCGTACCTTCTTTTAATGCTTCGCAACGGTTCGTTCGTATGACATTAACTCTATTGGCGACAATATCAAACATCCGTTTGTCGGTTAAAGTACGTCATCGAGGCTAGAGAAAGCGATTTCCGTCGCACTCGAATTGCTTCGTCCGAAAACGAAGGCAGTTTCACGACTGTTTTGTAGTTGAGAACGCTTTGAACGAGAAACGCCTATTGCGTGTTCTGTACCGGTGATTTATAGGCACCTTCTAACGTACAGTACCCATATACCTATACATAAAGATATTCTCTGTATTAAATTGTAAATGGTATTGTAGTACAATAAAATATTATGAGGGCTTTTCACAAATTATATTGCTAAATAAGACTTTATGAGTTTACATTATAATACCATATATTTATTATAATTTTTTTCTATATAATTTACGTCTTAAATCTTTCACTTATTTTTAATGTCTCGATATAAATATATATTTATAATGACTAACGAATAAAATACAATGAAACAATAAGAGATTCATGTAAAAATATTAAATATTTTACTTTTTTATATTTCTTTACCTCAAATGGATAGTGATAAACAGCGTAGATTAAACTCCTGAAGTTTAAATTTTGTACAAGATACTAGTTTAATTACTAAAGCAGTAGTGCAAAAATTAAATACTGCAAGAGCAATTAAAGTGTTAGAATGAATAATGTGAAAAATGTCGATAACAATGGATTTGTATTTTGGTATACTTGCAATTTGATTTTGCGACGTATAATTTACCGAACCTCGATTGGATTATTTTAGAACTATATCTTTGTTTGCGTTATATATATATCTTTTATTTATCTTTTATTTATCGAGACATATTGTTTTTTTAATTGCATAAGACGGCATAAGTGACGGTGGCGACAACCTCCAATGAAGCAATCTAATAATTATCTTACAGTCGTACACTCAGTGCCACCTGTAGGAGAGATAAATATTACAAACTTATTACCTACCAACAATAAGCACGAGTAAAATAATTTCATATCGAACAAACAAAATTGTTTATTCTATGTAAGCACGTAATTGCAATCTTTGGTTATCAGTTCTTATACATCCATAATATCTAACCTTTTTCGCAGTATGTCTATTTTTAATATTCATACGAAGTAATTTAAGATATATGAGTATTAATCTCTTAATTTCAATCTTAGTCATATATTTTTTCACGTATATTATCGTGCATCTAAGTAAAAGAAACATGTCATTGCAAGATAAACGTTCAGAAATTACAGTACATACAGAAGAACCATCTATTTTATCATACGATGCAAACGAGCGGAAGTTGGCACGCAGACTTCGTATACAACGACGTATACAAGCACGAGATAAGTAAGGGTCGTATAACATTTCAATAAAAGTATCTTATATAGTAAATATATTAATACCATACATTTTCTTTCAACGATAGTAGAAGAAAGATAATAAATAACAATGAACTCGATCGTATTTTCATATATTCTGAGCGTATGTATGTAGATGTGGGCAGAATTGTAAATCAATTGTTACCTTGTCTTATTTGGCTAATCATTAAATAACTAATTAGATGTCAGATAATATATAAAACTGTTAGGCAGCGGCATCGGTTGCGATCAGCAATCTAAAACTGGTCGTACATCGGTTAAATTTACTGGTAAAGCGGAATAGTTGTAGGTTAGTATATTTCGATTTAATTTTCTTATGTCTACAATGCCATGTAACAAAGGCCATGAAAACGCAGAAAATTTAAGGAACGCCGGACAATAGTTGCGAATAATTTTTGCATAATTACACAAAATCTTTTCATGCTGCTTACAATGAGAACAGATGATGCAGTGTATTTACATACATTTGTACATCTACGGTGATTTGACAACCAAAGGCTAATTAAAAATACAGAACATAATATACATAATTAGCTGAAATGTTACATAATCTTATAATTTTGAACATTATCGAAGGGTCTAAATTAAAAATACAACAACTAGAATCTAAATTAAAAACTTGAAATTACCGGAGGATTTTAATTAAAAATTCCTAGATGTACGTATCTACATTTTTTACGTTTTACTTTAACAAATATATTGATATATTAAAATGTATTAAAAAATGTACATACACAAGGATTAACAATTTGTAGAAACAGGCGTGAAAAATAATCGATATACGTTTTATCTCTCTCATATATGTTTCGAACAGATTGATACACTGAAAAGCTACTTATATAGTTAAATCGTTCGTTAAAAGATACGCAGCCTATGCGTATAAACGATCTAGCTTTAATTTTCGAAATATCGAGGAACACGCATTTTTCATTCGTAATCCCGATAGCAGAGATAGAAAAAGTATATCTATCTCATAGATACCGCTTCAGAGAGTGAAAAGAATTAACACTATTCCGATGTTAGACAGATAAAAGATCAAGATGAAGAAATCGAGGAAATAACTCCTATCGAGAAGCAAATACTCGATAGCATAGAAGCCTTGGACAAATTAGCCGCAGAAGGCGATGAAGTGGTATGTATGTGCGATTCGAATCGCAAATAATTATTTTTCAAGAAAATACACTTGAAACTCTCTCGAGTCAACAAGTAACCAATTAGGATGATAACTCATAATTGCTTGGACGTAAGAATCGCGAGTTAACGAACGATGTTTTATCACGTGATGTAGGTTACAGGCATCAGAGTGGCGAGTGACGCGAAGGAACTGCAAAGACGAAAAGAGATGCGAGAGAAGAGAGAAAGATTATTGGAGGTACTCGAGGAGGAAGATAAAAAATGCACGGAGAAATATCGCGAGATTACGGAAAAATGGCCTGTTATACTTGCATCGAAACATCCGTTGGATATTCACGAAGAGTTGGAGAGTCAAAATGCCAAGTGTCTGGAAATCTTAGAGAAGAAGGACGCGTTGATCGCGGAATTGAAACAAGAACTTGATAACGCTGATCTACAGTACGCCGAGGATGTAAATAAACAGAACGAGGAGATTGATTTGCTTATCGAAAGGATGGAAAACCAAGTGAGTAATAGGCGTCTCGAAGCCTTTTGTTTTATACATTTCCAACCGATACATGCGAAATGTTTTCTTTAGATACGAATAATGAGCAAAGCTTATCGCCGAGAGGTAGAATTGATCGAAAGTGTCATCGAAATGGAGCGGAAAATACTTTTGGAATCTTCTTTGGAAAAGTGGAATGTATTATTTAAGCAGCTCAATGACGATACATTCAACGCGAGGAAAAAAAGGAAGGAGGTAATGCGCGAGTATGAAGAGGAAATGCAGAAAGCGATGATACAGCATCAAGAAGAGTTTAGGAAACAAAAGATTATGTTTGAGTTAGAGATACAGAACCTTCAACAAGAGATACAGAATATGAAAGCCTTCTGTATGATGAATACCGAGAAATTGGATTATAATTATGCGGTGCTGAAACGGCGAGACGAAGAGAATACTATCGTAAAGAATCAACAGAAAAGAAAAATTAACAAGTGCGTGCCAACGTTAAATTACTCGTCCTGATAATTTCAGTCGAGTGAGCCGAACGGGTCTATTTACGTTTCAGGCTTCAGGATGTTATTAATAATTTAAGGAAGACTTACACAGCACTGGAAGAGTCGACCAGGACGGAAATTCAAAAGATCACGAATCAAATACTAAAGTCGCATACAGCTATATTAGACTTGGAAGAAAAGTCGAACCATCTCACAGTCATCAACGATAAAAAGTACATGCAAATTTGGGACATGAATATCGAAACTGCGAACGAATTAGTCGATAAGGTACGATAACAATCTGTAATTAATGGGAATAGTCTCGTTCGGTGATTGCATATTTCAGATTTTAACGGCAGATAGAATTATACACGAACAATTGTTAATAATGGAGTGGCAACCACCGGAGGTAAAGTTATTGAAAAAGGAAGAATTACCGTCGTATTGCGGAGCGATGTGTGCCTTGAAAGCAGGTAAAATTTACTTAAAGAATGATTTATTTAAAAAATCAGACGATCTGCAAAGTTCTTTGATCTTCGTTCAAGAACAAGAGGAAGCCAAAAAACGAAAAACAATATCTAAATCATATAAACCAACGACTATCTTAGAAGAAATTAATTTAGAACGACGCTTATTAAATCATATTCTTAAACTAATTTCCGAACACTGTGATTACCTTATCGAAGACACTTTGAAGAATTTACTCTCCGATTACACAGAAGAGGATAAGCTATTGATTCGATTGGATAAAGCATTTGAGGTGATGTTTTCCATATAAATAATATCATTATCGTGTTGTTATAAGTTAGTTATAAACATAATTGAATTTTTAGGCTCTAAAAATTACAGCCGAAGAAGAACTTCAATTTTTATTGAATTTTTTCTTACCGTATGCATATTGTCCCACGTGTACGGTTAAAACTATAAGCACACCGAGTGTTTGTGGACAGTCTGCAGAAATTACGGAAAGTTCTTCGTCCCTGTACGTGATATATCGTTGATCTTAAAAGGAAAGTCATAAAATTGACGTTAACTGTAATAAAATATATCAATAATAAACATTTCAGAGCCACTATTTCTGATGTTTGTGGCAGCGATACACTTAATACGAAAGAAGCTAAGTTAGTGGCAGCTATGGAAGAAGTACTTTGTTGTGAAAAACTACACGATGATGGTCATGAAAGTGACATTGTTATGAATAGAAGCGTTTCTTCGACCGAAACACCGCCTGTTAATACAGAAGTTGTATCGACTTGTGTATCTGAAGGCATTATCGAAGTTACTGACAGTGCGTAACTGAAATTGATCTATTCAAATTTTTTCTCAATATTACCAATTTATCAAAATAGCTACTCAATTTATTTCCTTCTGTTATTTATTAATCTTGTTGTTATTGTTGTTACTACAATTGTTGTTATTATGTTACTACAATTGCGTATATTAGTTTTTATTCTTCTAGCAGATGGCGAACCAAAACGATCATTAACCTGCGATAAAGGCCATTTGTTGACAATTGAAACTGAATTTGTCTCAAGTGCGTTAAAAGAATTTGTGGAAAGATACGAGTTCGTTAAGAAAGAGGTATCACCTGATAAAAAAGTAATTAAAGAGAAAGTCACGATATCACGTAATATAACGGACGACGATATAACTGATTTTTGGGAACGATATAGGAATATTTTTCCGAAAGATAAAGAAAGACTATGGGATAATCTATTGATTGGTCTTAAAAAGTACTATGAAGTGCTAAAGGAAAGGCATCAATTAAATGCTGAGACGCAATCGTTACGAAAACAGAATGCAGAAATGCGTCGTTTATTAAGCAAGTATACCACACAGGTAATGCTAAAATAATATAAATGAAATATTTCCTTGTTAACTTAGGTTTACATTACGTATATCTGAATTTCAGCCTGAAACTACCATAACGCATTGAAAAGAAAACGGAATTTCGATAACAAAATTTTTATGTTGTAGGATTAATAAAAAATTATTAATTATTATTACTTACAACATTATATATTTTTCCATTCATTTTTAAATGAACATATATACATTCATACATTACATCGGTATCTTCTTGCGCTATTTTATCTAATATCAAATACAATGTCAATCTTTCAAACGTATCTTAGTTTTTAATGCAACATCGGCACTTTGTACAATTTGTTTTTAAAACTTTCCTTAATTATTAAATACATCTGACAAAAATTTACATGTGATTTCCAATTGAACTAATTGTGTTTCAATTATATGTATATTTATATTATATCCTGAAGAAATAGTGCAAAGAGAAAAGTTTATATCTTAACGTGGCAGAGCCTCCAATGTTCGTGAATTACAAAATTATATATAACATTGTGTATTTACTTATTCGTATATGTGAATGTCACTTAATGTTCAAAATTTAAGTATCAAATTAATTTCGACGTTTAAAGAATCATGATCCTACTTGGAATGAATTATTCTTCTTGGAAAGAATAAAACATGTACTTAAATAATTCATATGAGTATTAAAATAGAGATATTCATCTTATTACGTTATTTTCCTATGTCTGATTCGTGAAACCCCCTGGTACAAAATTGTTCGATAGCGATTGAACGAAATTCTTAGGATTTACACCAGGCTTAGGTTTTTTCCAATATGGTAAAAATCTTTTTTTCTTTTGAGTCCTAGCTTGTTTTAATTTACCAGTATGCTTTTTCGATGTTATATGCTACAATTAAACATAAATTATATCATTAAAAGGTTAGTAATATTTATTTACCTTATTACCGATAACATACCACATTGTATTGCATCTGAGAATTGAAGATTTTATTACACATGCTGCATGAAAGCGATACGCCTTTAGACACAGTGTTTTCTTGGATATTCATAGTTGCAGATGTCACTGAACTACCAACATCTTTGTCAGTCCACCCACCTAAGCATCAATGTGCGATCAACACTATCTATGTATCACAACCGCTGAAGCGGTTATATGTGATAATAAATCAGCTTGAACACTACATTCATGCCATAGAAAAAGCAACCATTAATACAAACATTATTAACAAAAGACCACCGTAAGATTTTAATGATGTGTATATGTATGTGTGTAGCAAATTTTACCTCTTCAAAATAAAAAAAATGTATTTATAATATATTATGTAAATTTTCTCATAAAAATTTTTGATTTTTCATTTGTGTTACATAATTGGGAAAGGTATTACAATTTATACCTGCTATTGAACATAAACGAAATGTAGTTAATAAATGGTTTTGTACAAGAAACTAATAATTGATTTTAATTCTATTATGATTTAAACACTGGATTATTCAAAATTATTGTTTTATAGAAGAAAGTTAAGGATAGGAGTAAAAGAGAAATGTAAGAAATAGCAAAATGCATTTGCACATTATATATTACTGAAAGGGATACAGTGAAACTGAAAAGGAGCCAAATTATTTTGTAAACAATGTTAATTTTATTAATTATAATATGTAACTAATCAACTCGTTATCACGTTATTATTTTGTGGCGATATACTCAAAGACAAATCAGTAATAAACAATAAATATACAATTTCAATTTGGTAGTATATAACAAACATAATAAATAAATAACTAATAATAAATACCAAATTATGATGTATAAATTATAACGAACATGAAAGTATCACCAAGCATTTCCATATTGATTGGCAAATGAAAGCTTTTAGGCAGAATTAAGTCTCTATTAGTTCATAAAAACAAGTGGAAAGCAAAAGTAAGCAGCAGTGTTAAGCATGCAAATGTAAATAACAATAAAGAATAAATTAGTACAGCAACATTCTTTTCTATTACTTTATCCATACACAAAGTGCGACTACATTTAAGCCCATATGGTAGCGGCTTTCGTACCATATAACGTGTATTACCTCTCATAGCTTTCTTTTTGTGCCGGCTCCCTATAGAAAATAAAATTTATTTAATACGTTAAAAACATACAAAGGTATGAAATAAATCTTACTTTGTAATATACCATTTAAATGTGTTTGAAGTTGTTGTATTGAGTTTAGACACACATTACACACATTGCATTTCAATCCATTTGTTTCTTCGTCTTTTGTAAATGCTACTTTGGTTTCTTCAAGAGATGCCATTATATTTTTGGATCTAATCTGTAAAACAAGCATATGTCTCTATCTGATCTGATGTTGTTTTATATACGTTTTAAAATTCATAAATGATTCTTTTTATTGCATGTGTGTTACCTCATACTTCAACTTTTCGTGTCTGTATTTAAGTGTCTTATAGTAGTATAGTACGATTCGTTGCTTTACTTGCACAAACCTGTTTAGCATGACGCGCTCCTTGTAAATGTGTATCTAATACTGTTTGACTGGTAAATGAAAGATCACAATCATCACATCGAACAGGGGGTTTCTTTGTAGGTAAATTTCCCATTATATTATCTACTACTGCTTTGGTTACTGGATCATTCAGGCCAGGACTTATTACGCTTTCTGACGATACAGCCATTTTTGGAACTAAAAGTTTCATATAGAAATCAGCGAATTTATCAATAAATTAAAATTAAATTGTTATCAAGTTCAAATTTTATTTTACGATAATATAGGAATTAAAAGTTATGGTCACCTGTTATATTGTGCTGAAATTGAAACGGTTATACTTCTTTTTAAAGTTACAATAGGTGTGTACGAGATATATTAATTTCAAATAGAGGTTATTATTATTAACATTATGGATTATTATCAAAAGAACTAATATTGTAACATATACATATACATATACATATAAATTATTGAATTATATATTATATAAAGCGTACCTATCTGTTGAACTTTGTATATCGGAATCAGATACACCACTGTTTAGTTTCTGTATTAAACTTTATATTTTCTTAATGAATTTCGAAAAATACTTAGAGGGCAGCAATGTTTATAAAGTTTATAAATGGGTTATCTCTTTAACACTTTTGATACAAATTCTCGAGTTGGTTGCCTGCTTTTTTTAGGAACATTATATTCGGGTAGTAGCAGTTTCTCTATTAGTGGTTCAATATTACATTTGATAGGCCCCAAGAGTTCCTAGAATGTCGTCACTTAAGGCGCGTTTAGTAATTGTATTGTAAACTAAAATACTGCGCACAATTAATTTAATATAACGCGTAAATATTTGAAACGAGATACGCGTATTTACGACGTTGCTTTATTAAATCGAATTAATGCAACAATAAGAAATAGTATTTCAAATTACTACTTTATAACATTCTAATACTTGATAAACAATTATTTCTTTCTTATTAAATTTTGGTTATATATATATATGATATATATATATATATATATGGTATATATATATGTATATATATATGATTGTTATTACAAAGTATACAACTTTTACTTTTAAATGTGTCATATCTATACCGTATTATCTATATATTTGTTCAGTCTGTTGTTAGTTAGATTTGAAATTCTTGAACGAAGTATTTTATCTCTCAGCGAGATGGATATAAATTTTCGATTTAATAGAAACGAGATAAAAGATTGGAATATCTGCGTAAACATTTTACGTTCTTATGATATTTTTTTGGCTAAATACCCACTGAGTTAACGCGCAATGGGTGAACCGTTGAAAGAGATTAAAGTTCTTTATATAGAGAAAGTTTGTCCATGAAATATGCATAAAATCAAACAGGTGAATAAAGCTTTGTGAAAGATCGATCCAATCAGCGGTTTTGGAAGTGCGATGTTGGCCGTGGTAGAGCGTAATATTGGCGGTTTAAGAAGGGCAGCCAATTAGAAAAGTTGACGAATATCGTCGGTCGGTACTTAGGTGCGTGTGTTTGTCGAGTGTATATAGGTGACGGTCGTGAAATATAGTAGCAGCCATCTTATATTTTGTGTCGGAGAAAAACAATTTGGCCGTAGAAATGTTTCGCGATTGTCCGTGAAGCCGCTCGAGAACGGGAGGCGTGCGCTCGATGAGGCGTGACGTTTTTCGACCCTAGCCCGGACCACTACAATAGCAAAGGTTCGTAAAATGCTGCTTTCTTCCTCGGCTATGGCAAAAGCGACCCCCACTTGCGAAGCGCTTACGAAGAATCCGGTTTCGCAGTCAAAATATTCCGCCGTTTCTTCCGTCGCTTTTTTAAAAATAGAGTTGCCCGTGTTGCTCACTGCTGGGTTACGTTCTGTTGACGACGGCATCGTGTCGTCTTCGAGTGGTTCGCGTAAAAGTTATGCAATCAGCTGATCATCCAGTTACCTTCTGTCACTTGTCAAAGATAAATGTCAAAGCAATTGGTCTAACCTAACACGCGTATATAAGAGTCGGACATGCATGATACCGGAATTAAGAGTGTATCTACATCGTTGAAAATTTTTCCGCCATAACGAGTGTCATAAATGGCGATTTATAGACATTCCCTGTCATGCAGGTGGATTGGTACGCAGGATATGAGCAGCTTGTCAAGCGCAACCTGACTCTGCTCCCCCATCAAGAAGCAGTGCAGCAGCAGGAGCCACAATCGCAACAGCTGGCTCAGCAGCAACAGACTGATATAATGACATCCATGTTTGAACAACAAATTAAAAGCGAACCCATGGGGTTTTATTCTGTTGCTTCGAGCCGTTCAGATGGTTCAAATTCTATGGTGAATTTGTCGGATGATCGTGAAGACCTTTCTCAGCAAGAAGGTCACCTACAACCCCAGCAACAGACTACGTTACAAATAAGTCAGCAACAGGGTCAACAACAAACTCAACAACAGAGTCAACAGCAAGCGCAACAACAGGGTCAACAACAGCAGAGTCAGACTGTGCAACAAGAAGTTCCAAACCGTCAATCTACTGGACAACAAACTGTCAAAGAGGGTTCGCGGTCAAAGCCACAGCCCTGTAAGGTATGCGGCAAGGTGCTATCCTCTGCTTCGTCGTACTATGTACATATGAAGCTTCATTCAGGCAACAAACCATATCATTGTACGGTATGTGAAGCAAGCTTTTGTCGGAAACCATACTTGGAAGTGCACATGAGGACGCACACAGGAGAAAGACCTTTCCAATGTGAGCTGTGCTTGAAAAGGTTTACTCAAAAGAGCAGTCTTAATACTCATAAACGAGTGCATACAGGAGAAAGGCCGTATGCCTGCGACATTTGTCAAAAACGTTTTGCAGTGAAAAGCTACGTGACAGCACACCGCTGGAGTCACGTTGCCGAAAAGCCGTTGGTGTGCGACAGATGTTCTCTCACATTCACGTCCAAGAGTCAATTCGCAATTCACATCCGTACCCATACTGCAAGTACCACGTACGAGTGTAACATATGCGGACGTACCTTTGTACGCGATAGTTATCTCATACGACACCAAAATCGAGTACATCGTGACATGAATCAAAGCAGTACGAATCACAATCCATCTACGCCCCAGAGTACCGGTGGTGGCACTCCAGGTACAGGTTTCGAGAGTCCGGTTTGCGATTTACGCTACAGCGAAGGACCTTCCTCGTTGGACGGCTTAGCAGGTTCGAAAGGAGGGATCGCGGCTGAGATCGCGAGTTTAGCCAAGCAAAACAATCTTCAACTTCCTCTACCGTTGCTACATCCGCAGACTACCAACTAGTGTTTAGACGACAACGTGTCCGAGTCCCTACCGCAACATCAACAGTCACCGCAGCAAGTAGTATGTCCCACCTCGGCGTCCTCGCCGTTCACACTTAATTCACCAGTGTCTCACGAGCACACCACACCGCAGAGTGTCTACCAAACGACAGGCTCCTCCAGTTCGCTGGATAGCCTCAACTCCCAACTTTATCCGCAAATATCGTCATCCCCCATAGATTCATCGGAGTCGCATCATCAATCGCAGCAACTGCATCGCGGCATTCCTCCGCCAGGGCTTCACCCTGCTCTGTATCTCTACGCTCAGTACTCGAATACTACAAGCAGCTCTCCCATCCCGTACCCCGAATACATTCAACGCAACAATGAGTAAGTCAGTTTATGCCAGCAATCACGATTTTTACCACGAACGGAGTGACGATTCGCCCGAAACGCGGACTCTTTGATCGCGTCTCGTTTAATGGTGCTGGTTGAACAAAGTGCCTAAAGAGCATCCACTTTCTGGATCACGACGGATGCTTAATCACAATCGTCGATTAATCGTTGATATTAAACAATTTTTACGCACCGACTAATTTTCATTTCGATCTTTTAACAATGCAGTGGATCAATTGTGAATTGATTACCGTTTTGCACGTGTCTATCTCACTTACATACTTCTCGGTCCATTTAATGGATTATCTAAATACGGACGCTGATAAGCGTATTTTAACGAGAATGAAATAGCACCGTTCAAAGAGACGTGCCACCACACGATCGACGAATCGGTTCGTTTCCACGATCGTTCGATTTTCCTTGTTTTTACCAATCTGTCGTGGTATATCGATGTTAGCATAAACTAACGCGCGCGCGCGTACGTTTCTACGCGAGTTTTTCCAAGTTTCCGCACTTCTTGATTTACCTGTTTTCCAATCACATCTGCGAGTACATATACATATATATATATCTATGTGTGTATATATATTATGCGCGAACCATTACACATACACATATTTATATTATATTTTTAAAGGAGTTTAGTCACTTGGATCTGTGATATAGATAGTAATTATTAACTACAATGTTTAAACTATTGGTTTACTATTTTGATGATATCAAAATGAGGAAATATAAAAAAAAAAGAAAGCAATGTCACGGAGCGATGTAGCTATCAGAATTTAAAGGACATTGGTCTCTACCGAAGGTGTTTGGTAGACACCCTACTATTACTTTTACAAACAAACAAATATAAAAAACAGGAACATTACCGTTACTAATACTAATACTACTACTACTACTACTACTACTACTACTACTACTACTACTACTACTACTACTACTACTACTACTACTACTACTACTACTACTACTACTACTACTACTACTACTATTACTACTACTACTACTACTACTACTACTACTATTATTACTACTGCTACTACTACCACGACTACTACTACTGCTACTACCACCATCACTACTATTACTACCACTACTACACTATTAGTACTACTACTCCTACTAATACTATCATCCTCCCTCCACTACCATTTTACCACTGACATTTCCCCAGCTATATATTAGTCTCGCTATTATTACTACTACTGCTACCACTAACGCTACCACCACCACCGCCGCCGCTACCACCACCACTATTATTATTATTATTATTAGAAACACGCAAACGTTAGTTCATTTTAGCAACATGCATACCGCGTGTGTCGATAGGACCTATAATCCCAGTCGTCATGGTTTCTCTTTAGCCTTAAACCGTGATTATTTTATTATTTTACTCTTCTTTCTTGTCCTTCTTCTTACTCGTCCTTCTACTCTGCTTCTTCTTCTTCGTCTTCTTCTACCTCCTCTTCCTCCTTCTCCTCCCCCCCCCCCCCCCCTCTCTCATACCTGCTACTCGCCATCTTCCTCTTTTCTATCCTTCTCTGTGACATTTCGTTTTAATCGTATCCCTTCGAACTAATTTTTCCACGTGCCCGATCTTTGTGCGTGTCTATACGAATTAGAAACGTGTCCGAAGGTGTCGGTACTCTTTTTATCACGTAGGACTATTGTACAGCTTATGAATCAGTTCCATAGGTGTACTTACTTTTCACATATCGAAGTGTATTGTACACACAAGGTACATATTGTACATACGTATACATATACATATAGATGTATTATAAAACGATGAGCGGATGTGCAGATCGTACTAAGTACTAGGAATGTAATAGCAGGGCTGTTGATTTTTCTTTTTGACTACTGTTAGGTATTAGTTTTTAGAGATTACGATTATTATTACTATTATTACTACTACCGCTATTATCATTGAATATTATTAACGTTCTGATTATTACGATTATTATCGATCTTTTCAACGTTAACGCCACAAAGCTTAGATACAGAAAACGGGGGAACCATGACAGCCGCGAGTCAAGAGAAAAGAAAGGAAAGAAAACGAACAAAAAACGTGAGAAGGAATTTTCGTTTCGTTTGAAAAATTTCGCGCACGATCCAGTACGGTGTGTATGTTTGTTTTAACGATATACGAAAATAGATAATGGCGTGTGCGCGCACGCGTGCACGCGCCAAGCGATTTCGAATCGACAGCGCCAAAAAAAAAAAAAAAAAAAAAGAAATAGTATACACGCGAGTTTTTCAAGTCGATCAAAGCGAATCGAAGAGTAAAAATTGGTAGGGCGGGGAAGAAAGGGAAAGGGAATCGCGAAATAAAAAAGGAACGAACGGAACGGTAAAACGGGAACGGGACGAAACGTAGATACGATTTAAAAAGTGACAAGAAAGAAACAAAGAGAGAAAGAGAGAGAGCGAGAAAAGTATATTCGCGTTAGCGTGCCTCGAACTTCTTTGTATATCGTAGGGTCTGTCTCGGCGATCCTTTCTGTCTTCACGCTGAAAACAAGAGGAAGAACAATTCTCTGCGCGCGTATGCCTGAGGCTTTTGATTTAAAACGAGACTCGAAGTCACCGGGCAAGACTGATTTTTAACTCGCAAACGTTTGCGAACATAAGAAAGAACACACACACACACACACACAAAAAAGGGAAAGAAACGAAAGTAAAGAAAAGGGAAAAAGAGAGGAAAAGGAACGGTCTTTTTTTTTCGCCTTGCGTTTTTTTCTTTCCGTTGGTTTTTAGGTACACGCGAATGTCGTACGTAATATTTGTATACGTATATATTTGTATTCATGCGAGAAAGGCGATAGGACAAAGTTCTGTTCGACATTCTTAGGTGCAATGAGAACGAGAGAGAGAGAGAGAGAGAGAGAGAAAAAGCGATGATCTTCATGTTGGCTAGTCATTGTACAGCTCTATGAGATACTAATCGTACTACTAAAGCTGTGATTAATAAAGCCTCCGTGCATATGTTCGCGCAGCTCCTAATTAGTATAGTGATAACGTATTTTGTAGCTTGTTACGATTGTAAGGTACACAGTAGATAAGCTCGTAGGTATACCTAGTAAAAAAAAAAAAGAAGTTGCAGTTCCGAATTGATCGGTCGATTTTTCATTCCGATCTCTATTTTTCTTTCTCTTCTTCTTTTCTTATTTCCACTTCTATCCCTTCTATACTTCTCATTTATTTCTCCATCTCTTCTATTCTTTCTTTCTTCCTTCCACTTTTCTTCCCCTTCGTCCCTTATTCCTATTTACACTTTCTTGTCCCAGTGTTCTCCTTCTTATCTCTTTTTCTATTAAACGTGCCTTTCCGGTGCTGGACAAGCTGACGTATCATCACGTGAAAATAAGAGGAAAGGTTCGAAGGAAATGATAGAATATAACGAGCCTCGCTCGTCTCAAGTATCCTGCGAGTTGTTTTGTTATTTGAGATAGCGTCGAGAGTTTGTCCTTTTTTTTTTTGCCCTTCCCTCCGATCCGTTCTTTTTTCTCGGATTTTATCTCAGATTTTTATCCGTCTTGTCCGTATTGTATCGTTGCATCGTTCATTTTCGCGAAGCGTATCGTGTGAAGGATCTTGTGAGAATAGATTTTACGTGTGTCGTTTATAGTTGTTTTCACGTAGCATTTTGGTTTTTATAGAAAGATGTAACTATTCTTATGAAGTTTCGTTTGTTGTTTAGGTTTAAGAGATCGAGTTTATTTGCGTGAAATTTTTGTAGGGTGATGAATCGGAGATTAACGTTTAGTAGCAGTATTACGTGTAATAATAATAATAAAAAATGATATAACATAAAAAAATATCAGTAATCTCGCAAGATTTCACGAAAATATTCGTCCATTGACGAACTGTACTACAGGAATGATGTCGAGCAATTTTTATCCTGACACGTTGCGTTCGAATCTTTTGTATAAATGGACCGATGGAAAATTTGTAGGGTTCACTTCTTTTTTTTTTTTTTTTGTTTTCATCATCGACTCACCCTCGAATTTATTTCTCGTTTGTACCCTTATAGCATAAGAGTTCGTTTAAAGGAAGCGATGCCAGGTTGAAATTTTAAATCGGAGAATCTCCTGCTTCATTTTGGCATCACGTATTTCTACATTTTCGTCAAACGTTAAATCCTAACAATGAGCGATTATTTTCGTAAATGGTCGAAGACGATGCGGAAAATTGACGTTTTTGATTTTAGAAAACGAACAACAGTCGCTCGATCGACAATGTCGATTTATTTCTCAACGATAGTACTGTACAGTACCGTATCGTGCGAACCTGACGAACCTGTCTTTTATTTTTCTTTTTTGTTTGTACGGATGAAAAACGACGAGAACTGTTTCGCATAACGCACTCTAGTAACACGGTTGGTAGATACGTCAGGAATGTTGTCCAGCATCGAAACGCGCAAACCTCGTATCTTCCGGATCAGTTTAACGATCTCAGTAATTTCGACCGCCATTCCGCGGACGTAACTTAGTACGTAACACGAGAATTCTTATTTTCGTTCGTGGCGTGTATATCAAAGATCCGTGTATTTTTCATAAGAAGAAGGGAGGAAGATAGGTCCTTTCTTTGAAAGAGCACGCATCGGACCAATATGTAAGAAAATTTTAAAAAGTAAACCAAAAAAGTGGGGGGGGGGGGGGAAGAAGAGTAGCAAGAAGAAGATCGATGGAAAAGAGCGTAACAAAGAAGAGAAAAAAAGGGTAAAGGAATGGACAGTGGATGAATGGCAGAGGGACAAAGGGCGTGGATGAATTAATTAAAAAACATCTCGCGCCTGGTATCATCGTACATCACATAGAAATACGCTGCATCTTTTTTCTTTCGCTTCTTTCTTCTTTTTGTTACCTTCTTTCCTCTATTTTGTTAGTTCTTCTTTCTTGCTAGTTTTCTTTGTCTTATTCGTTAGGACGCGAGAAACACGCGACTGGAATGTTAATTTCGCGTATAGCTGAGAATAGAAAGGAAGGGAAAGGTGGAAGGTGACTGGTCTCGCGGATGTGTTCCTCGCAAAAATCTTCCTGGTCGAGCTTTTGTATATACATATATATATATATGTATACACGTTATGTGTAGTTGACCCGTAAAGGAATCAAAATGGGAGGGGGGAGGGGGATTAAACAGGAGAGACAAATAGACAGATATCGTATAGTATATCGTAGAAGTGCCACCCACCTTCTAGAGAAGTCGCGTAGTTAAGCGATTACACGTAGCTATTTTTCAATCGAATCTCTTGAGGTCGTCGTCGGTTTAGAATTGTCTTTGTTATACGCGGAACCAGCATTCTTCAAAAACCCCTCTCGTATAATACGCGAACCTGTCTTCTTTCGTTTAACGAGAGTCTTCTCTCTTAGCATCGATCTCTCTCTCCTCCCTTTTTCGTTATTTCTGTCTTTCTCGTTCGTCGAAACGAATTTTTAACGTTTAAAGTATTACTCTTGTATCCACGACCTGTGTATATAGTCTTAAACTTCTCGTCGTTCTTCTTCTTCTTCTTCTTATATTGTTCTACCGCGAGTGAACGCGGCGAGAGGCCGAGTGTCCGAGCTGTTAAAAATTTCGTCGTTTAAAACACGCTTCTTCGAAGCTTGAATCGTTGTCGCTCGCGTTTTTCCTTTTGTCGTTTTTCTTTATTTTTTTTTTTTTTGTGTTCCTGCATCTTCCCTTCTCTTTTTTATATGTGTAGAGAGAAAAAGATTCGTCGATCGAAAAGTTCCAGAAAGTAGCGACGTAGATGTATCGATTTATTCTTCTTCTTTTATACGAAAACGCGGAACAATTTTGTGCCGCGATTCCTCGCGTCAACTTCTCTTCGCGGTAATACGCGTTGGAGAACGCGTCGACGAAACACGATCACCGCCATTTGTATACGAGAATTGTTCGAAACAAGTTATTAATTGTTGCTCCGAAGGAGAATCGAAAAAGGAAAGTCAGTGAAATGTTATTATCGGCAGTCGTGAAATATGGGTGTCTTTAGGAATAGCGATATTCCGTGCAATGTGATTATTGTGTTATCGAACCACGATATTTTTTACATGACCGTTCTAAAAAGAAAAAGATGACTATAATTTATATCTGCATATATATATGTATACATATATCTATGTATCTATGTGTGTGTATATATATATACATATATGTATGTATTTGTTGAAAATATTTTCATTTGTATGCGATTAAAATTGCGTTCTCATTTGACGATTTAAATGTACATACGTTATCACGATAATTATTATTATATTATATTATATTATTATCATCATTATTATTATAATTATTATAATTATTATTTCGTGCTCGCCTGTGTCAGTATTATGTTTCTCATTCGAAATCTCGACGCATGCGGATTGGTTCGTCTCACTCGTGTCTTTGAAACCGTGTCCAAAGGGACGCTTTTTCGCCATCTGTTAAATATTAACGACGTTTGCGCCGTTCGATTCGCGATTTGCCTGCTCGCGAAGTAAATCGTGCGTTTTCTAACGAATTCTTGACGACTACTTCCTCAAAGAGAGGTTATTTCAAACGTACAACATATATTTGCATATTCGACGCACGAATGTCGACACGCTAATAAGATATCAAAACAAAGATGTATGGGTATTTGAAAGATTCAAGGATTTTTGTAAATTCGACTTAAGTATTTTAGGGAGCCGATCAAAATTTAAAGAGTCAGCTAGTAAATAATTTTATATATGTTTTTTTTTCTTTTTGACATTAAAACTATTTACGTATTTATTATGTGTTAGTTTATTTATCTGTTAAGGAATATTATCCGATCCGATCGGATACATTCCGTACGAGGATCTAATCCATATCCTAAAATTTTTATCTTATACAATTTTTTAACTTATGAAAGTTATATTTAATCTCAATTGGTACTTAAAATATACTTTTCCTCCTTATCTAATTGTAGTTACGTCAAATGATTATATTTATTTGGAATTAATATATCACGGTGTTTAAAGTTCCTGTATATCAAGCACGATGCTTTGAAAAGGCAATGTGGTTTATTTTGACCTTATAGTACCAATTGAGGGTTATTACTACCTTAATGATACCTTTACATAACACGTTCGTACGACTGGGCTAATGTAGTCTAAAGTATTACAGTATCGTGTTTAACGCGCCTTCTGTAACGCTATAAATTATTTGTCAAATGATTTTTCAATTATTACGAAATAAATCTCGAACCAAGTTCTCAAAATCTCCTACCACTCGATAAGTATTTTCAATTTTATAATTTCTTTATTACGTTAATTTTAAATATTTTATAATTACGAGATCGAAACGTACTTACGGGATAAGAAATATTGAAAGTTTTAGTTCGATTTAAGATTAAACTTATAATATTCGTCAACTTGCGATACAGAGATACACGTGTATTCTTATGAAAAGGGAAATTCGAAATTCCTGCTTCGTCGAGAAATAAATTTATATCGCGTTCTAAACAGCAAAAATTAATCGTCCGAGAAAAGATTAGAATTATGATTTTTGACGAGTCGAGTGTAATTTTCAGCACTCAAAAATACCCATGATCTAAGATGAGATATTTCGAATTTTTATTTTTAACACACGTCCGCGATGCTCGATACGTACTTTCAAATAGCCATACGTTTTCATAAATAACGTCCGGCGCTTGTCCTTTTGTACCGAGAATTTCACTGTTCAATGTTTTCATTGTAGACTGGCAAAATTCGATGGCATAAAATTCAAGCAACATTTGTCGCTAGACGCAACGTTTATTCGTCAAACGACACAAATCATCAATGATAATTAACATTTCTGTTCATTGAGTAAACGGACATCGATAGACTGTCTTTATGATAAATAGAAAAGAATAAGGGAAAGAAAAAATAACAGTATTTAAAAAGGGTTGTTTCTACGCGACGCTCGAATCGTAATTGTCGTAGAGTTACCAAAATATACTCTGTTCTATTTGTTATTAGACGAGCTTTTTGCATGCGATTCGAATAAGATTCGAAAGAAAAATACGTCGATTTGATTGATCGAATTGATTTAAAGAAAGTTGATTCGATATGAAGAAATTGACCAATTCGAAGGAAATATCAATTGAAAGAAACTTTTTACACGAATATTTAAACGAGAGCAAATTGTTCCAAATCGTAGTATTTCGATTGGAAAATTAAACGCTGACACTAGAACTACCATATTCGGCGATGTGATGGGGTTCAGATTTTTTGTTTTTGCTAACAACAAGCGGATGCTTTTTTGGCAAGCTTGTAGTTATATGTATTTACTTATTTATTTACATAATCTCTTATGTGCATATATATGTATATAATATACTCAAGTATACATTGCGGTTAGCGTAGTTCTAGTGTTAAATTGTTCAAAAGTACAATTTAGTTTTTCATATTATCAAAAAAGAAAGAATCAAATGTGTGTAAAAAGAAGGCAGAAATAACACGTGGCTGATATGTACGCTGCACATTATCTAATGATATTTCTCCTTGATTTTGATGAATTTTCCATACACGTGTATGACAAACGTTTATAAACATTTTATTCGTAGATATACACGAACCAATACTCTATACGACCTAACAAAGTTTATCAGAAATAACGCGTCAGGGATATCGGTCCAAAATGTCCTGTAAGAGAAAATCATCATCGTCGTACAAATTTCCATCACCGACATTGATTTAGATCGTTTTAATACCGCGATTTATACCGACAAGCTATTTTCAACGAAGAGAAGCGTACGAAAGAATTAGAAGACCGTTAACGAAGTTTAAAATCGTCGCTCGGCGACGTAACAAACATTTTATGCAAACGATCGAAATCCGAAAACGATAAAGACAGAGTCGCGAGGCGGGCAGTGTCTGGAAAGGAAATCTTTCATTTTCTACCTGAAACTCCGATCGACCATCGAGATAATAACGTGGAAAAGATCGAACGAAGGCGTTCGCACTTAGATTTTGTCGTTCAACCGTGTCTCGAACTGCAGGATCCTACAGGTGGACGAACTTGAATTGTACAGATACATTTTCGAGTCAGGACGATGCGCAGAAGAAAACAGCCTGCCATACGATCGACTTTCGCGTCTTCGGTTCGGTTGTTCGATTTTTCGCATGATCATGATCGTACAATTCGTCCATTGGTATTTAACGATTTATTCTACTATCACTACATATCTCTATTCTATCAATTCCTTCACGATCGACGCGAAGGTTTTGCGAAAGATCTCAAAGTACGTGTTTCGATTTGCTTTCTTCTTTTTTTCGTTTCTCCCTTATCCGTTCGTTTCCGTGTTCGTCGTCGAGAAAGATCGGTCAGTCGAGAAATCGAGTGGATTGAGAATTCTTCGCAGGAAATACGAGCCGTCTGGAGATTTGTTAGACCGCATCGTGTTCTACCGGTGATCGGTAGATTTCGTCGAGTCCCGATGAACGTAACTGGTTGTAATAGCTGGAGAATGGTGGACAAATCTTACGTTCGATAAGAGTACTTTTCGATCTATGCGAGGATACTCCGCGAGTGATTCAGGTGCGAAGCGAAGATTTATTTTCGAACACCGGCTGGTTCGAGTCGGCAAAATTTCCCCGCAAAGCTGCAAATCTTGCGAATCTCTCGATCGTTCGATTTTACTCGCTTCGATTTGCTTTTCTTACTATTTTCACGTTTCATATTTTCTCTCGTCCTATTCGAAATTCTGTTCGACACTATGAACCGTATATAAAGGTAACGAGCAATAAACCAACCATATTCCTATCCTACTTACCACGACCAAGTACGTACTATCGTTATGAAATTTTAAGGAAACGCTCTTAACGAGATAGACAGTGTACACGTTGAACACGTTGATAACGACGAAGCGCAACCGAAAGTTACGATTCGAATCAGAATTTTTCGGAACGATCGATACAGCTCTGGATCAAATTTATAGACGCGGAACGAGAAAGTGAAAAGATATGGGACGATTCTGCGATCCATGCAAATCAGATTCCGATGCATTTATCGAAGGTGTAAAGATACTAAGAACGTATAATAATAAAAGATCAAACGAAAGATGCGAATTTCTTGATTAAATTAAAAGAATATACGATTAAACAGAAAGAAAGAAATAGAAACGCAAGAAAAGGATCGCATTATCGTGGTGTTATTAGGCTAATAATAAAGTAATAAAAGCCATCGTCCGCTTTTATGTTTGTCGACTGGATGTAGACGTACGGCTCGAGGCTCGAAACAGTTCCTGATCCGGGTTCGAACACTTTTGTCGGTGCTTTATCGCGCAGGCTGATCGGCCCTATATACACATTTGTGATACTCGGTTCCGCGCAGCCCTGGCTCGGACGTTGAATACTCTCGCTCGTCTCCTGGTACGAGCAGCGCGTGATGTAATTAAATCGACTTTCGCGGTGGGTGGAAGGTAGGTGCGGGGGGGATTAGAGGTGGATTAATCAGCGAAGACCGGAAGGAAGGGAAAAGGGGGAGGAGAAGTAGTAGTTCGGTTGATAAGGGCCACGTGAATCGGGTGGGAGGGGAACGGGTGGTATACGAATTTAATAAGAGCGAAATCAATCTCGATTTATTATCGAGGTCTATGGTCGGTCTATCTTTTAAAAGAGGGAAACGATAAAAGGTGGTAAGGGGTGTGAGGTGATGGATGAATACAAAAAAGCGGTGAGGTGAAAGACGAAAAGAATGGAGAGTGGGAGGGAAGGGGCGATGATGAGCCGAGAAAGAAGGAGTAAGAGAAAGATTAAAAATGATTAAAAACGATGCTCGCGTCGCTCGACATTGCGCCTGTACCATTTTGCTTCTTTAGCAGAGTACAATGCCATTTATTTTTATAATACGTTTACGTAGGATAGCTATTATTTTTATAGAGGTTTATCGTGCTACCAGTAAGTCTTATAGAGGCCTGCGAAATAAAAATAGTGTAGGATTTTTCACTAGGAGCCGCGGATTCCACGATATAAGATACATATAAGGTCACCTGGGATTTCTGATGTGACGACGAATAAGAGAGACACGCACTTCTAGTACTGGCTTTTATTTTCCACCACACGTTTCTTACGCACGTTCTTCGACGAGTTCCGTGTATCGAACGGAGCGATGCTTGTTCAGGGACGATCCGTGATTCAGTAACAAGCAGCCCGTATTTCGAAGTCACGCGACCCTCGTGACATCCGCAATTTAGAAATCGAATTTCCTCAGTTCGTTGCGATTTTTAGAGAAACGGGAAAACATAGCAATAAAAGGAGACGAATAATACAATGGTTTGCACGAATGGAAACGCGACCGTGGCCGCCTCGACGATACTTTCGGGGATCTTGAACCGTCATTTTCAAACGTTGACGATGGATTATCGTGGAGGCGATGCAACGTAGGCGAAAGTAACACGCGATATTTCTTCCGCTAATTGATGCTTCTCACGTGGAATTAGCCTCGGATGAAGGTTCGGGCAAGCCTCTTGATGCGTTTCGTATCGCGATTTTCAACGCGGTTGTTCCCCGCAGAGAAAACACAGTAAGGTCGTACGTCGATGAACCTTCGAAAGATACGTTTCGTTCTATTTTAAATATTACGCGAATATAAATCTTCGACTAATCTGCTCTACGTAAAATACGATTGTACGTTTAAAAAATAAAATTTCGAACAAGATAGTTGGCAACAATTTAACGATCGGATAATTGGAAAAAGGCCTTGCCATGTTTCTACGTACATAATTGTACGAACTTGCCTCGAGAGACTTATCGCGAACAAATAACGTAATCTTCTAATCAAACAGCCATTAAAGCTAGTGTAATGTACACACCTTGATGCCATTATGTCATATGAATAATTAAAACGAAGCTATAGAGTCAAGCAGTGTCATGGACACGCGATACCGCGCGAGACGCGTTGAAAACAAGCGACCCTCTCCGTTTTGCAGTGTCGCCGATGATTTTCCGTTCGAAGTGCACCGATATTTTTCTAAACGAAGTCTTGGTACAACTTGTCGCGTGTTGCGTCCTGTTTCAGAGACCTCCGTTTCTAACGTCTTCCCCAGTCGTCGAAAGTATTCCACTGATTTCTGTTCGAGTTGCCACTTTTAATAGGTAAAAACAGAATCGAACTTTTCGCAAACGCGTAAAAAGTATACAGGACATACGTACGCGCGTACACACACGTACACACGATTTAATTAACATCGGTATGGTCTACGATAAACCCGAGGGTGCTAAACCAGCAGCAAAGAGAAGCGAAAAGATGAATGAATAAAAATAAAAAAGAAAAAAGAAAAAAGAAAGAAAGATAGGAAAGAGCAGAACGCAGGAAGCTAGAGAGGAAATAAAAAAGAGGCGGGGAGGAAGGGAGAGATCGATTGGCTCGTTGGGCCATGAGCATAGGAGCGTAAGATTTGTTATTCTTAATATTTTTCCTCGGGTCGAGTCTCGAACGGTGCCTAAAAAGCTTCGATTAAAAACGGCGAACGAGAAATAAAAAGCAAGTTCTGAATTGCGTGTCGACGAACATTTTTTAAGAACACAGAGAAAAAGGGAAAAAACAGGGAATGTTTATCGGATTGTTGCGGTATGTTGTTTCGCGTTATCCTCGGCAAAGAATAAGGAAAAGCAAGATCGCACGATTCGAAGTGGGTAAGAGCGAATTAAAAGAAAGGGAGGGAGAAAGCAGGAAATTAATAACGGGGAGAAATAAAGATGGATGATCGATTCATCGGAGGAACAAAAGATTCTGATACGACACGACGATAAAGATAAGATATACCTATATACATACCGTCGATGCGTAGAAAGTACCGTGTCATATATATATATATATATACACATATATATATATATATATATACATATACATATTATATATAACAAAAATACGCGCGTGTGTATGTATGTACGTGTATGAGTGAATTTGCATATTTGAAAAATGTGCGTGCGTATGCGTGTATGCGTGAGACGTTAAACAAGAGGATTATCATAGTGCTCCGTTTAAGGAAAGCACGCAGGCTGTGGCGAAAATCGTGCTGCAACCGGTTGTAGGATTATTTTTCTGTGAAAAAGTAGGTCGACCGTGGTGGAACAAGTTTTG
This sequence comes from Bombus vosnesenskii, assembly GCF_011952255.1. Classification (NCBI taxonomy): domain Eukaryota; kingdom Metazoa; phylum Arthropoda; class Insecta; order Hymenoptera; family Apidae; genus Bombus; species Bombus vosnesenskii. Next base: position 1,034,323 of record NW_022882962.1, read on the forward strand.
TTCGGTACGAAGTCTGGTTTTCAGGGAAATTAACTTTCGATATCGTAAAAGCGACACGGGTGGTCGCTTAACGTTCTAGGAAAACGAAACTACAGATGGAAATCAAAAATAATACTATTTTCTTCGAAATTGTAAACGATACTGTTAATCGTTATTCCACGGGACCGTATGAGATATAGATGATGTTCTATGGTGTAATATTACTGCACTTCGCGCGATATTTTGATCGGCTGTAACGATAATTCGATGTTTCGAGCGTATGTCGAAAAATCGTTATACGATTTCGAATCGAACAAGAAGCGGGAAGTTATGCCAGCCGATTATCGTGTTTAAAAAGAAGATTGACTTGAGAGTTGGAATAATAATTAATCGAGTAACGCGAAGCAATCGAATATCAAAATACAGGTTTGCCGAAGTAAAGCGACTCGCAACTTATCAAAGCAAATGTACGCGTTTTGATGATAGAGACTATCCTTGAACACATTGGAGATTTGTTACACGAGAAAAAAGAAATAGACTCCAGCCCTGTCGCTTATTTTTACATAGAAAGAATGATCCAGCTTCTAGCGACAGCACTACTTTTGGCGCATCCTGTTTAATCGAAGAGAATAATTTAAAGCTACAGATCTAATATAAAGGACAATGAACAAGTATATATAGATAGGTTACGCCGATACATGTATGTACCTATAAAACATAAGACGAGAGTACGCACTTTTGTAATAGTAGTTTTGCGAAACAAAAACGAAAAAAAAAAACGATAAATGATAGTGAATGATATATATATATATATATGATACATATATATATATCACGTATGTTAGATATATATATATATAAATATAATGAAGAAAAAAGAATTGACGCTTGATACACCATAGTTTTCACCGACATATCCTGGTTGAACACATCCCCTTTACGTACATACTGCATATTAGTTCTTAATTATGATATCACCATAAGATTACTACACGAAAATATAGAGTATTTTATGAGTAAAACTGACGATAATATTATTATTATTAGTGATTATTACAGATCAATATTGTTTATTGCGATTCTTGATTATTGTCGTACAATTACGATTATGATTATCGAGAATATAGGTACGTATAATAAACGTAACGATGGTACAACTAAGGCAAGTATGTACTGTACATAGCTGTCACTTATCCTTTGCCCCACCATACAACCATAAGAAAATATATAAATACATGTATATATAAATATATATACATGCATTTATATATGTATATATATATATATATAATATAAATATATGAAGCCATTATATTGCAAAACATTAATCTCATTGTTATACTAATAATTATTTTGAAATACTATTGTCCTTATTATTATTATTATTTTATCGTAAACCATTGTAATTATTATTAATATTATTATTATCATCGCTACTTTATATGATTACCACGATAAGAATATGTTAAAACCGCGTGTAATTTTAATTAGCGTACGATATTATTATTATTGGCGAAAGTAGATCCCTCACTCTTAGCTAAGACAGATAGAAAACTTTATATTCTTACTTTCTTCACGGATTGGATTCTACCTCACTTTTATTGCTATTATTGAACAGCCGCTAAACGCGTGAAAAGCTTAGGGAACGAAGAACAATGGAACAAAATATAAGAAATAGACGTCCTCCGCGTACTTTCCTTTTTTTCTATCTTTCGATTATTTCGATAGCGAAGCGATTGCGCTGATAAAACAATTTCAAATCGGATCAAAGTGCAACTACTTATCGTTGATGTTGTTATTAATTATTTGTTGAAACTGCAGCGACCTCAGCCTGTGATAGTTAAAAAGGATATTATTTAAATTAAGTATCCGCTGTATTACACGAAACCTAGAGCATCAATCGGCTACGCATAGTCTCGAAGGATCGAACTATGTCTGTACGTGTCGTGATTTAACTTTTGTTTGGGTAGGCCCTTGTGCCTAGAACCAAGCTCGTTACGATACAATATTGTAAATTATTTGTAACTCGAGAGAATGAAAAAAAAAAAAAATAACAACAAAGAGATGGCTCGATACAATGTTGCGTAGAATTTAAGTATTGTCGTCTGTATTAGTCAGACTTTTGTAAATCTTAATTTTGTAATGAGCTTCACGCTACGTAGTGCAATATGTATTGTTATGCGTTCTAACACGAAATTTTCACAGTAATTTGCTATAAAAGATATTGTAATTCACGAATCTGTTGCGTTTCTTCGATGAAAGTTCGAACAAAGGATTACTCAAGAATCGACTTTTTCTTGATTCGTACTTGTTATGTAATACGTCGTAATGTTTGTAATTTTATCTAATTTTACCTATAACTGCATGTGATAAGAGAGAAAAGTGTAGTTACAGAGCACGTAAAAGTAAAAATGCAACAAGTGTCATTGAGTGCTTTAAACAAATACACGTAACAAACGCTGTGCGCTTGTGATTATGACTATTTTTTCTTTTCGTTTTTTTTCTTTTTTTTTGTTTAAGATAAAGAGAAAACTAATCCAATTGTTTCTTCTTTTCTTATGTATGTTGGTGACGTGTGAAAAGGTTCGAAACGAACGAGTTTCCATACGGTATGTTCCTTTATTAGGTGAAACACGCAAGAATCACTTATAATTAGCTGTAATATAATCGCCTGTAGGGCTTCGTAATATTTTTTCAATATATATATATATATATATATATATGTATATGTATATGTATATGTATACATTATATTAACTGTATTGTGATGTTAACTTAAGCCATGGACAGAAATGTAGGAGAGATTTTTCGAGGTCGCTGTAGTAAATCCTCTTGCTGGGGTGAGGTATCACTTTCTCAGTTTTTTAGCTTATTCGACAAGCGCCGATAAACAAGCGGATGTCGATTATTCTCGATGAATAAAAAAAGAAAAACCAGAATGTACTCGCATAATTATCTTTGAATGGTAAAATGGCGATGATTGGGAACTGTACATTGTGATCAGCAAACAGACTACAATGTAGTTTGTTCGTGATTGAATGAACAAACGGAAACACTTGTGTAATAAAGTAGATATCCATAAAAAAATATCATCTGTATTTTCTATTCACTTTAGTTTTATTATACTTTTACTCCATTTCAACGTCGACGACAGCATCCTCTACGATAACCTGTTCCGATGTCACAGGTGTCTGTATCGTAGGTAAAGGATCAGGAGAATGGGTGTAAGTATTACTGCTCAAGTGTTCTTTAAAATATTCACCACCTCTTTCCTCGTATTCCTTCTTACTCACTAAGAATTCAGGAAGGTTTCCGTTCAAGCCAAAATCCCTGGCGCCATACCATGCATCTAGACTGGTATTTTTTGCAATATTTATTCGAAAACTCGATCCAAATGGTCGTATTTCACGAAGTTCACGATTCAATCTTTCGAGTAAGCCAGGAAATCTTGTCGGTCCACCCGTGAGAAATATATTTCCCACGAGTCGCGACTGCTGTTCGGGCGGATAAAGCTTCAAAACGAAATCGATTGTCTCTGCAATGCCAGCTTCCATTGAACCAATCATCGATGGTTGAAATAATACTTCCGGAGCTCTCAAGCGTTCTACCCCTACGTGTAATTGATGAGTTTCTCCAGGAATCATAGGAACGTTAGATCCAGCACCATCGAATTCTGGATCGTGATGTCGTAGTACATCTTCCAATTCCATAAGCTTTTCTTGTTCTACCTCCGAGTCTGAATCTCCACCTTCCTGTGAAAGACAAATTAGAAACACGGTACAACTTTAACGTTATAAATTTCAGCGCGAAATGACAATAAATTAAAATTTATACAAACCCTATTTATAACTTTATAAACATCCCAATCTTCGTCTCTCATACCAAAATCATCATCGCGTTTTTCTTTTCTCGCCAATTGGCTTATTATGCGCATTCTTTCCTGTGCAGCAGCTGTTCTACGTTTCGCCATATCTTGTCTACGTTGTCTTTTTGCCAGTCGTCTTTCTAATATTTCTTGCCTATAGTGTAAAGAAAAATATATCGTAACATCGTTATAAAAACAACGAAGAAATCATTGGTTACCTTTTCTTTCGAACACCAGCGATCCATTCGTCAAAATCTTGTTGATCTTTAGGTTGCAAACTCGATTTTATTTTTGGTTTTTGTTCTTCCATCGCGATATTCTCCTCTTGCGAGTTAGCCGCTACTATCTTTTGTCTGGTTCTTTCTACTTTTGCTTGCAGATTATTAATCATTTTTATCAGATCTGCCTCATTTGCGAGAGAATAAGTTTTTAACGCTTGATCAAATTCATCCGTTTCACCTTCTTCTAATAAATCTTGAACGGCTAATAATTGATTTAGTTGTTCTTCATCTTCTGCTAACTACAAATAACGATTATGTTTCGATCGTTCGTATCTAAATAAATTTATGAAAATAGATTTATAGAAAATTACTAACTCTCTCTTCTCTTTTCCTGGCGTTGATTTCCATTAATCTTCTAGCTAATTCGCGTTTCCTTTCCTTCTGTTGCTCGACTGTTAGACCAGGAGTATTTGCAGGAGCAACATAGGGTAATTGAACTCTTAATACATTTGTATCGTAATGATCTGGATCCGCCCATTTAGAAATTTCATCTTGATAACTTAAAGCTATCATCGAATGTTCATGTATTAATTCCTATATAGAGAAAATGGAATTATACGTTCTTCGAATCGTTATAGCTGGTGTAAGCGATAAATCATCCGTATACCTCTGCTCGACTAGGTGTAATTGCATTTACATGTACTGGATATTTAAGTTGAAGCAATCTGTGCATGTAGGACGTAATGTGATATCCACCAACATTGATTCTTCTTGAGTTTACGGGATCTGCCTTACCATCTAATATAGGTATTATGTGCGTAGTGTGATATCCAATACTGATTATTAAACCATCCGGTGGACAATTATTATGCTGATAAGAAAATAAGCAATCCACTCCATATGCTATCGCAGGTACGTTGTAACATTCGAATAAAAGTTCAGCCATCACTAAAACGAATACAGCCGTTACCTTCGACATAAATCTTAAAGTAACCTCAAATTTGTTTGTACGTTTATGTACTTACAGTTTCTGGAATAATTAGGATTCAGAAACGCTTCTGTTAAAATAATAGGATGATTTACCGTACCCTCTGTATCTATTCCCATATGAGTAAACGTGTAATCAAATATTTGTTCCTGCGCTTCAAAATGCGTTACCACGTTTCGATCAAACTGTGTTTTTAATTGAAATCGAACAGCTTCGATATTAGCTATGTCATTTCCAACCTGAGGTTCACCGTCCTTTTTTCCACGTTCCTTGCGTGGTTTTGCAATAAGATTTTTAAATATTAGTTGGCATTCTTTTTCAGTAGCCCAACCAACTCTACAATTGTACGATCCTATAAGAAATCATTCGCAATTTTTTATTCCATTCACTTTATATTATATCTGTACTTGTAATTATATATTTATATGATATAATCAAACAATGTATTTAACTTACCATTATCAATTACAAGCGGAGTTGCTTCGCATTTTACTGTATCTGGATAAAGATGAATAATATCAGGTACAGCTTTTATGTCTTTTAATTCAAGAACTTCCATTATATATTTATGATATTTATTTCTTCTTTTTTAATAGATCATAAAGAATACTTGCATGCATCGGTGCTTTGGGACATGATGTAAACAATATAACCAATCGAGGAACTGTAATATCGACGAAATTGAAATACCAGCTACAAGATGGCGTGTAAATGCAAATGCGTTGTATCACCAACGTTTTAGTCAATGATCGCATCACGCGCAATCAATTCAAACGTTTCGAAGAAAGAACATATATTTCAACTTTAATCTTTACGTTACTTACTAGTATTAATTATACTTCTATTCATTTTTCTATATTGCGTGATATTTTGATTACTAACCTCACTTTTCGAACAAAATTTTTACAGTTTTTCCAAGTATTTCGATATCACGCTCTATCAAAACTTTTCCCTCTTAACAATCGCAACTAACATAATATCTTGTTGTAAAGGTATCATAAAATAGTCCATGTTTCCTTTGTTCGTAATATTTGTTCTTATCATTTTCGCGCTTTCGTATTCGTAATAAATCACGAACGAGTAACGAATGACGAGGCGACGTGATACGTTTGACTTTACAGCGCGAATCTAAATTGTTCTGCTTTCGCGGTCATTGGCCACAGGATATCGTTAAAAAAAACGATCGTTTGACGAAAGAAGAAAGCGAAATCGTATTTTTATTCAAATCACTGAAGGTTCGCGATCTCCTCTTCGCGTTTCACAATCGCGAGTACGTTTCACTCTCACGTCCGAGTCCTAACGTTTCGACGCGTGATTTTTTCATCGTAAAAGCCCGCGTATCGAGTCGTTTGCGCAAAGAACCATCGATCCTCTTATCTTATCAGCGAAACGTACAAAGATGATCCGTAAAATGTCGCGAGAAGTCCTGTCGCCGGGTGTCGGTGAAACGTTTAAAGATTCGTAAAATAGTGGCGAAAGAGAAATCACGAGGAAATTAAAGGAACGTGGATCATGTTGACGAAGAGCATAAACAGAGCGAGAATATCGGGCGCCACGCGTATTCAAAGCATCCGGAAGAGAACGTGTGCGCAGAAGTAACGATATTAACATTCACGGACCCTTTCAAAGCGTTGCGCAATTATAATTTCACAAACGCGCGTGAAATCGTACGAACTGTTGTCGATCGATAAAATAACACGGTCGTTCTTCGTTTATTGCTTCACTTGCGAACGCGTTGAAAGAGATGGCAACGAACGAATAGCGTTGAAAGTCGAAACGAAACGAAACGAACGTTATATCGATATTTACTCTGTTTGTGACATTGGTCATCCTCGAGTCGTTGACCTTCTCTATTCTTCAAGTCTACGCGTATCTCTCGTTTTCCCGTTAACATTAGACAAATTTGCATCGTCAACGTTAGATTAACATCTATCAAGAGCCGTACTTGCGGCAACTCTCAGCGATCTATTGGATCTAAATTTAGCACTGTCGACGCCCAACATCGGATATTTCCAATTCTCTGTTTCAGTGGCTTTCGACTCAACCATCGAGAAAACTTACGGAGGAAAAATTGTCAGAGCACGGGACGTTATGGCACAGATTAATACCAACGTCGGATGTTATTAACTTTCTATGGAATTCGACGATCAATCGACAACAACGTACGACCGGCGTAATTACGAGCTTAAGTGGAAAAAACGAAACCTACACGAACACATGTATCGCCAGCTACTTAATTGCTATAACGCGTGCTCTACTCTGCACGCGTTACGTGTATTTTCATAGTACGCGCACTCTGCAAATCTTCGCCTCATCGAACCTTCCACAAACGCGAGAAAAAATCCTCGATCTACGTGCAACGAAACGAATTCTACTTCTCGCCAAGTAAACGAATTACTTCCGTGCCACGGACGTTTCCTTCCTGCAGTTGCAGTAGCGATAAGACAGCCTCCAGCGATCAATCTGCCCCTTTGTTCTGCCAGTAAATTATCTCGAGCCAGAAGCAACGCGATTGAATCGCTGTGTTGATCGATGATAAGCTGTGACCAGATCGCCTATTCGCGTACCCGCACAGAGAGGAGTAGGGTGAGATTGCGCGTTACCCGGAAGTGGCAGGGATATTGGTGTCGGTGATACGCGTCCGTAGCCGATGGAGAAATAAGAAGAAACGCGGGAAACAGAAAGCGAAACGGGCGCAGCGAAGGTTTAGGCGGTGAGACAGTATCGGCAGTCCCGTGGAAGAAAAGCGGCGATAGCAGAGCGAGCAAGCGAGAAAGAAGTTTCGGCGAAAGGGGGGTGGGGGTTGTGAAATGCAAGCAAGGATGCAGAGGTGGTGTGGCAGGCGAATCAGGACCAGTTTCAGGTCTGCGTTCACGTCATACCCACGTTGCTACGTGCTGTCGACGGATCGGAAGAGAAGGAAGAAGAAGAAGAAGAAGAAGAAGAAGAAGAAGAAGAAGAAGAAGAAGAAGAAGAGGAGGAGAAACGGTGGAGTAGCGTGTTTTGGGCCATTGTGCTTTGATCAAGGGTTTAGAGGCGGAGGAAAAAGAGAGAAAATAAAAAAAATTGAAAAAGGACCATGTTTCTTCGAGTGTTTTTCCTTTTGTTGGTCAGTGTGGTGACCTTGAGCAGAGCACAGTTTCGGTGTCCCGAGCCAAAGGGTTTCTTCTCGGATCTGGAACAGTGCGATCTTTATTACGCTTGCATAGACGGCAAGGCGGAGGAGAAGCTGTGCAAAGACGGTCTCGTCTTCAGAGACGACAACCCTAAGAAGGAACTCTGTGATATTCCAGCTAACGTGCCTTGCGGTGACAGGACTCTCCTTCGTAAGTTACGCTTTCCTTAATCGTTTGTATCGACGAACGAGACGTTATTAACGCTCGATGGCACCAGCCATTAGGTTCGGTTCTACGTTTACGTATTGTGAAACGATACGAGCGTGTAAAACGTACGACGATACGAGCCATCGGTGACAGATGTGGCTTACATCGAAGACGAAGTAGAAACGACGTAAACGAAAGGAGGTGTTAGCTTTGTTTCATGTAGGAAGATACACGATCTTAGGTGCGCGTCTGTCGCAAAATATTCGAATCGTAAGATCGAGTTTTACGTTTGTTATTCGACACGAACGTTCTGACTTTTGTTCCGATCAGAGAAATATGAATTTAAATGTTTCAGCATTGAGATATCATAATGAAAAACGAGTACAGAGAACTCTCTTATTTTTAATCTCGAACGGATTTTAAAGCGCATGTATTTTCAAACGACGAACTATGTAGTTTTTAGGAGTTTTACGTATAAACGATCTTCTTTCTTTCAAGAAATTTTCACGTAAAAGCTATTGAAACATCCTTTGAATGATTTACGATAGACATCGTGACGAAGTAAGAATCAATTTAAACGTAGTATCACGATTGTAAGCTAAAGCTAATCTACGAGCGAGCGAATCGATCGGCGAAGTGCAATCGCGTAAAGATCGCACGATACCGAGAACTTCGAGAAGCGAATTTATGAGAAACCAAAGGTGAAAGTTACATGTCTGATTGCGCGCACCAGAATATTCCGGTCACACTATCTTCTATTTTCATGAAATTCCGAACAGCAACGCGATTCGAATCGTCGATGCGGCAGAAATTTGTATCGATGTCCCATATCGAACATCCAACCGCCCGATCTAAAAATGCAAATCAGGTTTTTTCCCGATGAACGCAGCTCGATTTCGAATGCGCGAATTCGAACGCGCTCTAAAAGAACGACGCGACGATTAGAATGCGTGGCGAAGTTGCGAAAGACGCGATAAATTAGGACGAACCGGTTTCTCCGTAAATCCTTGGCTAAATTCGTCTTCAGACGTGCTTTTAATCCTCCTTGGCCTTTGTCTTTCTTTTTTTTTCCTCCCGCAAGCGTTCTTTTACCGCTCGAATCGAAATCTTAACTCGTATGCTAATCTTTCCAATTCCCGTGGATCGAGTGGAATCCTAGTGAAAGGACATTTCTTTCTCGCTTCGCGTATAACCTTGCGTTAATTAATATCGTTTGTACGTTATGTATAACGAATAATATTAAAACTTTAACGTAGCCCGTTACTTTAGCCTAGTAATTCTATTTTAATTAACTTTCGATGCTTAATTATTCAGAGGAACCACAGCCGAGCAAAGGATGTCCACGAGCTAATGGCTACTTCAAACACGAGGATCCAACCGCTTGCGATCGTTTCGTGAATTGCATCGATGGCGTGGCGCAAACAATGCCCTGTCCGCCTGGTCTGATCTACGAAGACAAAATGTCCAGCTGTGTCTGGCCAGCAGATGCCAGTAGATTGTGCGAGAACGTGAAGAGAGACGTTCTCGACGATGGATTCGTTTGTCCCGATGGCGATGTGCCCGGACCACTCGGCAGGATTCTACCCCATCCTACCTATCCTCATCCGGAGGATTGTGCCAAGTTCTACATTTGCAAAAATGGCGTGGTGCCGCAGAAAGGACAATGCGAGCCTGGTACCGTTTACAGCGAGGACAGCTTCAAGTGTATGGATCCGGAGAGCGTGCCCGGATGGTAAGGTTTCGTCCGAACTTAACGAGAAACTTTGACCGGATTGTACATCGTTATCGATCTTCGAAAGCGCGTCGTATAAAGAAGTAAGAAACGATATCGCGATAGCAACGAGCAACAGGACAGTGAAAACAAATTTGAAAATTAATATAGTAGCGTAGGTAGTATATGGTGTTTATTGGAGAGGTGACATAATTTTGTGCACTTTAGACGCAACGAAATTCTTATCTCTGTTGTCTCTTCTTGTTACAGCGAAGACTACTACAAAAACAAGAACTGAGTAAAGACAAGGTGCCAGTTACTCAGCGATCACGTCTGTAACGCTTAATTTTTTACACTTAGGAACAATAAACCCGTGATACACTTACGTAAATGAGTAGCCTTTGCATACACCTCCCACGATAATTATACCTTTCTCCTTATGTAAACGGATATTACGCTCCGGAAATTTATAGTGCCGACAACTTTGTTACGGCTTGTTCTAATAGAAAGATCAATAACCGCGAGTTAATAACTGTAAGAAGGAATTCGCGATATAAGCGAAGAAAGAAAACGTAGTACGCGCGTTATTTTGCATTTGGTTGATTGGCAGAAGAGAACGAATTGGTCGCGATATTTTTGTTTAGTCGTTGCAAATAATTTCATTGGGGTAATAATTTTATCTAGAAATTTGCCTACTCTCGTGTCATAAAGAGCAAGAAACTATGGAATTACCAGATATTAAAAGTCTTCTACCGAGTTTCTCTAGGTGTTGATTATATAGAAAAGCGCATCGAATAAGAAACAATTACAGCTGTTGCTTCGAATCGCTGAAAATCGATCTTGTTTGAATACAATGAGCGACGCGTAATGGTAAAGGCTGGCAGACAATTTCACTTAATTCACCTGATTGCAACCTTTCTCTTTACGTAATTTACGATGTGCTCGATGAAACGCACTTCTCGCGACCCCGTTGGCCGATTTACATTTCTGCCGGGTCTATCTCGCTACTGAAAATTTGTGAAAGTTCGTGCTTCGTATCCGACATTTTGGAAAATCCTTTCAAAATATCTTGCACGTTAGCGATGTACAGCGACCACGAGAAGTATCGTGACGCGTTGTTGTATTTGTTGTAGCATTTACGTACTAATTAATCAGTACATACGACTACAAAAATCTGATACCAGAAAATGGAATGCAGAACTCGTTAAAAAATTGCTTCGTAGAAAAATAAATTGCATAATATCGTAGGAAATTATTTTCTACGAAAGTTTTATCAAACGTTTCGTCATTCGTAGTTCCTATTTTACATTTGTTTTTCTTTCTCTTAGATATTCGATTTTTTATAGTCAGCTATTTGCCAGATAGAAGATCGAAAGAACTCAATTAGCCATCGATCAGAGGCATGACCGTGACGTATTCGTTTCGTTGATCCGACTGGTTCACCGACAATGCAGATCATAAGTAGCGAGATCGCGATCGGCATTCGTCGGCTTTCACTGTCCATGCCGGGAGATCTGGTTCTCCCTTCAGGAGCCATTGCTCCAAGTAGCGATGACTGTTGCGTAAGGCCAGTTAAAGCCTCCAGGGGCTAACCGTACTTCATACATACATCCAGGAAATGTATTTGTACGGTCATACGTGTATATCGCGTACTCTCATTTTTAACCTCGTCGACGCTAATGCGATTCAACGTTGTACAAACGAATGGTTGATGAGCATGGTATGTATATACATTGGGAGATCGAGCGAATCTCATCAGGGAATATGCGTCGCAGGCAGGTAGTCAAGTAGTTAAAAGGTAGTTAGGTGGAAAGGATTTCTAACTCTACGATTCTACTTTACACGTGATTTTAATTTAACGCGCGGTAGAAGAGTTTAATTTAACGCGTTGGCTACTTGGCTGTTGTTGTTTCTCTTTAAGAACTCGTTTTGAAAATACGTATAAATTATCTGTAAAATTAGCTACGTAGTTCATTACGCTTCTACGTAGTTTTCTAAAGACAGATGTCAGTGATATTGGCAAATAACTTGCAGGGAACTAAAATAATATTTGATGTAAAAATATGTTTTTTCGTATTTCCGTGTTATTATTTTCTGCCATAGAAAAGAACGACGAAACTTCTTCTTCTTCTTTCCAAGATTATTTTTAATTATCGTTAATTAATTAACTGTTTCCTTGCAACTGCTGTGACACGTTACAGGAATCGAGATAGCTGCAAGGGGTAGAGTTTGACATTACTTCCTTAACAAGTTCAGACTCGCGTGAAATTTATACATATTTTTCAATCACAGCATGAAAATGATTTAATACGTTACGTACATAAAATACACACACAGTGTAATAAAGATGGTCGTTTTATTAACTTTTCGACTACTCGAAAATGATTATCTTCGACCATTGTACGCGTATCATTCTGTGTGATTGTTTCATTCATAACTGTAACAATGATTACCTAAATAATTACGAACGTAGTAATTGTCTAATATAATTACAGCTCACGTGTGTATAGCACGTGTACACTTATGTGTACTTATGTACATAAATTTGCATCGTCGTAAACACGAAAGTCGATGGAAATGTTAACGAGGAGGAAACGCTTAACCGCGTTATAAAACATCAGATAAGTAGCCGTTTTCCATGTAATCAAGATGCTAGACCGAGGTTTTTTGTTTTCCAAAATGTCAGTCCACTAACGCGAAACCTGGTTCTTCTTCTACGTTGCGCAATCGTTTCTACAAATTATTTTCTCCGCTGCACCTACGATATTAACGTAATACGCAATTGGCGGTTACTCTTACATACGCTCAGTGTCGACGAAAAATTGGAAAAGATTCCGCGCACTATGAAGAATACACGCTAATTGTCACGATGGTTACCGTTGATTCGCGTCGCTAAATTGTCTAGGACGGTTAAAATAAGATCAATTTTATGGACTAAAAGATGTTCGCCAACGTGAATGATTTGCCTCACAATGTCAGAGAAAAAGTGTGGAAATAGGACATAATACTTTGGAAAAATTAAATCTTATGGTACATTTCGATCTATCGCGGCTGCCAAGACAAAATATAGAAAATTCACAGTCATATGGCAGTGAATGCGTTACCTTTGGGACCGCATTTTCTCACGTTTCTCGCTTCGCTTCTTGCAAATTCCCTTTGGATTTTCGGATGAGACGTTCGATCGGCCGCTTGTCCGCTCGGCTACGCTCGGCTCGGTTCACCGAAGTCGCACGATCGCTCGAAGAAATCGACGCGGAGAACGATCGGTAGGGTGGGGTAACGAGAGAGCAAGTGTACCAAGCAAGTGAAGGGAGAAGCTCTCTGTTCCGAGGTCGATAACTAAGTGTCAGTAGTCAGAGTCGACCCGAGTGGAGGATCAGACCGAGCGACCACTATGACGATCGAACACCGGAGGAGCGTGACCTTTTTGGCCGTGGTGATTTTTCTCGCCTCCGGTAAGTTTTTCTTTTTCACCATCGTCGGTCAAATCGAACACCTCTGCTAAGATTCCTCACGGCGAAGTCTCCTCCTTCTCCTTCTTCTCCTTCTCCTTCTCGACCTGCGGATCATCGGCGACCAACGATGCGTCTAGAGAAGCGCATCGACCGTTCGGGTTGCATCCCAGCAGGCGTATTCGCGTCTGGTCTCGGTCGTTCCTCGAGTTACGACACTCGTGTCATACAATTTCAATAGCTTTCACCGTTGTCTCGGCGACCGCCTCCTCTCGCCATATGGTTACGTCGACGTGACCTATGATATAATGGCGGAGTCTGTCTAGCGGGTTTGCACGCCTTCCTCTCTATTATTCCGAAACGTATTCGCCATATCGTCGACCACGATCTAACCCGAGCTGCATTATTCATGCACGCGCCATTCGGATGGCACGTCGCCTCTTTCTACATCGCGTATTCTTCCGTATTCCTCCGTGTCTTTTCTGTCGACGTGCTTTCCTCTTTGTCTTTCTTCCATATCACAGACACAACGAACGTATTACGTAGCCGGTATATTTGTTTTACCGCGCGAGGGAATTTCAAAGAGTTTCTCGATTCAATCGAAGAACCACGCTTTGGTAATTTACGATCGTAGATGGTACTCTTCTTACAGATCGTTTCGGCTCGAATATCCGCTGATATTTAAGACTCGGATGTTCGTTAAGTTCTCATCGGATTAGCATCGTTCGCCGTGCTTTTTTTCGGCATCTTATCGATGATCGATGCTACTTTCTATTTCTCTCGATAACGAATAACTCGTACTCGCGTGATTAATATCGCTAAAATATGCGGGTTTCTCTTTCTACCTCGAGCTGGTTTGTTCTTTGCCTTCAGCCTTCTCGTTCTTAGCCCGTCTCCTTTCTATCGCGAACGTCGCCGGTTACTAGAAATCTTTTTGCCAGCAATTAGCCTCGACTACCCGTAGTTTGCGGTTTTCTCGCAGTGTTCTTCCTGATTGTTTCTTCGTACAAAGAAGCGCCGACTTTCCATTCGCCGATGCACGAATATTTTTGTTTCGCGACACGCTTTGTTACTCGACCAGCAACTAGCCTCTTTTTTTTCGCTATTGCGTTTTGTCATACTTCTTCTTCTCGCTTGATTGTCTATTCAAGATTCACCGTCTGTAACCTTGACTCGCTTTCTCTATCGTTTCGCTCGTTCAGAACGAGCATCTTAGTAGTAGTAAATGTTCTTTATATATTCTTTCAAGGTAACGCGTGCATTTCTTTTCTCTATCCTCCTCCTATTCTAATATCCGAGTTTGTTAGATCAGACACGAACAATTTTTCTACTCAAAATGAGACGAAGCGGAACTTGTAAAGAAACTACAAAGAAGACGGCAACTTTGTCTAAAATCGCATAGGATTTTAGTCGCTTCGATTCGTAAGATTTCGACTAAATTTCGAATTGCAAATGACGACGGTTTAACAACCACCGAATCAAGAAAACATAAAACAATACGATCGTTTCCAGGTGTTTTACGACCTATCTCGTCCTTTTCTTTTTCTTTATTGCTCCGATTAGTCGTTTTAGCTATTAAAATCTGCTTTTTTAGATTGTTTCTTATCTCGTAAATTTGTATCTCTCTAGTTTTTCTAAATGTCGCCATTCGTTATAATAGAACATGTTGACGTTACTTTTCGGAGAAAACCTTTGACTTTTTTCCATCATCGATTTACTTCGTTCGTCTTTCCGAATATGATAATAATTTTTTCCATCGATAAATAACATTTTTTTCACTTCGATGTATAGTTGAAGCAGCTACCCTGTTGGGTGCGCCACCCTGTCCCAACCCTCATGGCGTCCACGCGTACGCTCACCCCGAGGACTGCAACGCATTCTTCCTCTGTACGAACGGCACCCTGACCCTCGAGTACTGCGAGAACGGATTACTTTTCGATGGCCATGGCGCCGTACACGACCATTGCAACTATCACTGGGCCGTCCACTGCGGAGAGCGCAAGGCTGACCGTAAGTATCTCGTTACGTTCTCAACAATTGCGACGATGTCGTAACGACACGCATATACGAGCTACGCGTGAAGGTTCTGTCTTTCTATCTGGATTTATTAACACCTTGTTTATAGCACGTCGTTAAGTCGTAACGTTAATCCTGTTGCGATCCTTGAATTTTCATATCACAGCCTTGTTCCGATATGTCTACCCTCTTGGCGTATTAAAGCAGCACTAATTAAAAAGTAAGATAAAACTGAAGCAAGGAATCACGACGTATCAACGACGATTCTTTCGTATTTCGATGAAGCTTGAAACGTTTCAAGTGTTAGAAAGATACAGCGTGTCGAAATTGTCACGTTACGTCGAAGAATACGAACGATGCTTACGACCATACTGCGGACTTTCGCGAATTTATGGGAAATTTGAAGGTTCAAAAGTGGACAGACAACGCAAATACAAAGAATACAACGAAATATGCAAGGTGTAACATCCGTTGCGATATCTCGTAGATGAAAGAAATTTCAGTTCAGCTGTTATCTTTTAAATTGTATTCCTGAAAATACGAATTCGCACAAATGTCTCTCTGCTTATTAAAAAACGAAGAATAAGAGGTCCGTGTTCGGCCTCTTTCGACCGATTTCGACCGTGCTCCTGGTAGTTTTCATTGCGCGTTGTTCCGTCGTTTCCTGAACATTCCAGTCTGCTTGAAGGCAGACTTGAAACGTTAGAACAAGACGCATCGCGTTACCAAGAAACACAACCGGAGCCCGAAGAATCACAGATACGTCGTTTAATAAACATCGTGAAAGTTCGAAATGTAAAAATCTGTGGGTCGTTTTCAGTCACTCCGCTCAGTAGCCCCGGCTGCGAATATCAATTCGGTCTCTATCCTGCCAGCGACCTGTGCAGCACCACT
Source organism: Bombus vosnesenskii (assembly GCF_011952255.1). Classification (NCBI taxonomy): domain Eukaryota; kingdom Metazoa; phylum Arthropoda; class Insecta; order Hymenoptera; family Apidae; genus Bombus; species Bombus vosnesenskii. The sequence goes on from NW_022882962.1 coordinate 1,050,772, forward strand.
TACATCAAATGCGTCCACGGACATCCCGAGGAAGCGCACTGCGACGCAGGATTAGTGTACGACGAGAAGAGTCACACTTGCGTCTGGCCCGATCAACTGTTGCCCTACTGCAATCCGGAGGAAATAGTCGGCTTCAAGTGTCCGCACAAAGTACCTTCGCACAGCGCTGCTGCCAAGTTCTGGCCTTACCCGAGGTAACTTGTTCTTACGAAACCATTGTTTTCGCAGTTGCCATTGTTTTCAACGATATATTATTTATAAACGCTTCGGAAATTTATTCGATGGGTATGCGATTGATATACATGGGCGTTCGATGAGTACGAACAATGGCTGGATTATAAATGCACGATGTGCATTTATGCGAATCTGATCATCGAAGTTCGTACGCAAAATGCAGACTTTTTTGTTGGGCTCTATCGTCTGTCGTAGAGCTCCTTTTCCACTTTTCGTTTTTGTAATTCGTTATTTATTTTGATAACGGGTCGTGATTAACAGGAGACTAAAATACCGACAAGTATTTGAAGGTAAATAAATGTTTGATTTTACACGGAATAAAAAGATATTAATACAAATAACGAAAAGTTTTCGGAGGTTTCTTTAAACTGCACCGTCGAAGGAAAATTTATCGATTAAATAAATTACCTACTGCAGGCTGAATCGTTCGTTTGAAAGCGAAAGAAGCCGATGTCCTTAAATAACCAGCGACCGCTGTTTTGTCCGACGCAGAAATTAAAAACCGGTCTCTCTATGCTTTCGAGAGGATAACTCGAAGGAACGCCCGTTGAGAGGCGACACGTGTTTTACGGTTATTCGGCGTTACCGTCATGTTAAGAAACCCAATTTTCGTCGTTTCTCTTTCTTTTAATGGTACAGCAGCGAGATACAAAAAACAAGGAAGAAATGCGGTTAAATATTTGTAATCCTACTTATAGAGAATATTTGTTTCTCAGATTCCCTGTACCTGGGGACTGTGGCAGATTGATCACCTGCGTCGATGGCAATCCACGTTTGCTTACGTGCGGCGATGGAAAACTCTTCGATTCCGTGAGTCTGAGCTGTTTGGATCCTGACGAACTGCCTCATTGGTACGTTAGAGATTTCATCGTTTCGTTAACTTTTGTTTTCATATTTTCGATGAAAGTGAGAACGAAAATTATGTAAAATATAATTTACCAAGAATTATAAGTAATTCGTCGGTTTGTTTCAGCGCCAATACCGTTTAAATTACACAGGGATGTCAGCATCGCTATTCGAATTCGCAAGAGTCTATCAACCGTTTTAGAACCTCGAAATCTGCAGCCTTCGCCGTTTATTCGAAGCAAAATATTCCACTTGATAAAAAATAATCTAATCGCCCACCGAAAACGTTACGAAACAGTAAAATTAGCGAAACTATAACGCAAAGTATTGCATTATCGGTACAAAGTAGACGATATCGATAGATCTGTACAATTTCACAGATGTATAATAATTATAAAAAGCAAAGATAGATGTATCGATATTTCTAATTACCTTTAGTTAGAAAAATGTGTTTTAAAGGGAAAACAACTGCAAAACGACAGGGACAACGACGTGTACACTGAACATTGGAATAAAATGTGGACATGCGTACAAAAAATATACAACGTACACTTTATTTCAACGAGTCTATATCCGTACAATTGTGAACGTTTTAATAGATGCTTACGATTAAGGCGAGAAGGGAGAGGGGGAGGGGTGAGAATGGATAAAAGAGAATATTTACACTTTGACTGTAAAAATGACAGAGAACAGTGTGGTGATAGTTGCTTAACAACAATAATCAGGGGGTGTACAATCAAGATGTGTTCCATACGATTTACCTATATCCTTTTTAACTTAGACGTATGTGCGCAAAATAGTCGTCGACGAAACGACCATAATTAGAGAAACGAAAGAAGAAGAATGAGATATAAAGAGGAATATCTAGCACTTCTAATCAGAAGTAGTTACATACTTTCTAACGAAGCGGTGAATATACATAAAGAACTGAGTTCAACAACGCCGCTTGCGACCCCGCGCCATCTCTTCTGGATTCGAGTGCCGCGATACCGAACACAATATCGGTAAATTCACGTTTCCTGGCTTGCAATCCAGATTTCTGTACGTTTCGAAACTTTGGAATGAATTCTCGATCGCGCTTCTCGCGGACGATTGTCGTCCGATCGACGCTCTTGGACTGCATTCTCACGCGCGTAACGCGTAACGTATGAACATTTTGTAAAGGTTCCTGAGTCGCCTGGAACTCGGTTGGAACACGATTGCGCGTAACTGCAACGTGTTTAGCGCGTACGAATATTTGTATGACGTAGGAACGATGGAATGAGCGATTAGTGGGCTGAATTTCATGATCTAAAATTGATCTGAACGATCAAGGTATATCAAACAAAACCAACGAGAAGACGAGGGACCTAAAGATATTAATCGTTAGTTTTGAAATTGCTTTGCAGTAGGATTTAGTACTTTGTCTTTCTTTTCACGAAGACACATTATTCTACAGGCTATATTTTACGAGCTACGTTTTAAATCGGGAACGAACATTTGCTCACGAACGATCTCTTTTTACAATTCTATCATCCTTGAACATTTAAGCTTCTCCTTTTTGTCTCGTTGTTATCGACATGTTTACGAAAGAAACTACGATCCAGCGATCTAGCCCGAAGTAATCAATTTCGACAGGCGCGATATTAAAAGAGATCTGGTTTCCTAGAGAATAAATAATAGAACGCGTTGTAAATACGAGGCAGATAGAAAACAAATCGAACGATAAAGCGATTAAACAGTCTTGTCCATTTCAAGCTTTGAGCAATCGATCCTCTTACTCTATCGTCTAAACCGTAGATCGCCTAAGTACACGACGTTGACGAAATAATACGCGAAGTACGTAAAATAATATCGAACCAAACGATACCGATCGCTCAACGATTCTCCATGATTTTTCCTTTGTACGGTAATTTGCAAAAAATCGGCTCGTTTTAGACGAAACCTGAAACCGTCCTACGTTACACGTTCCACGCGCATAGACGCAGTCCAAGATCTTACGATTTATCGAAATCGTTGAACAATTTAATTTCTGGGGCGAGCTCGAAGTGGAATCGGCAGTGCGCCGGCTGGCAATGGCGGAACACCCGGTGGAAGGTTTTCCTCTTCCGGTTCTTGTTCGTTTCGTCCTTCAGGGAGGTCGCCCTCGAGGTTGGGTGGCGTCGTGGGTACGTCGCAGTCTTCGGTGGGTGGAACCACGCACCTGAGCGACCTTCGATCGAACACCAGCATGGCCGGACATCTCTGTAGCCGTGGATATCCTCCTTGACATTGCCAATAACGGTTGCAGGATTTGCCCAGCGGAACGTTTCCGTTCGCGTCGTCGTTGCACAGAGCTGTTGGAGATTCGATTACGCGTTATAGAATATGCCAGTGTAAAAGACGAGGTCGTTAGGAAACACGGATAAGCGTTAGTATCTTGATACTCTAGCATCTGGCAGAGTAATTTAAACTTGGAATGCGGTAGAAAAGCTATGTACTTAGAAACCGAGGATTTCGGAATTTTAGCGGGCGACGATCTCCAATTCGTTTGGTTATGTAATTTTATGTAACATGTACGTGCGTCGTTCGAACATTTTCGATTAATATTTTGTAATATTAATATTCTGTAGTTTCTATACACAGGAGCGTGGTTGTACAGTGTCGACTAGAGGTATTAGGACATCTGACGATACGTAGTAAACATTCTTTAATCGCGATATTTTATGGGAAATCTGTTGCTTCGTTCGTATCGCGCGCGTTTCGCAACGTAAAATACCCATAGAAGCAGAAATTTCTTTGAACGAACGAGTGGGTGTCTTAATAGCTATCGTCTGCAACGTAGGATCGATAAGGATGAAGGATGAAGTAAATCTGTAAATTCATAAATGCAAGCAGTTTTGGCCGCGATCGGTACTTTTACAAGTTCGCCGCGATGAATGAGACCTCTTGTTCGTCAACTTGTCAGGCTCCTCGGTTACCGTCGAGACGAGACGATACGACGCGTGGGGCAGACGAAGGTGCGACGAGAGCTCGCTTCGAATGCTAATTAACGACTCACCTTTTTTTCCCGGCGGAGGCCACTGACATCGAACGTAGACTACACGAGGCGAAGAGAGAAAAAGAACCACGGGCGCCGCATACCCACACGCGCGTAGACTCTTACATGGTCGCTTTCGAAAGTGAGAATGATCGCGAACGTCGCCTCTGGCAAAATGTTACGCGTTTTGCGAAAGAGGGAACGGATGTCAAAGAAGCAAAGATAGAGGGGAAGACGTGGTGTAATAAAATGGAATAATTTGCCGGAGATTTTTCGACCAGCAGCGAAAAACTTCCATCTACTCACGATGTTTCTGACATCCTTCGACGTTCTCCGGCCAATCGCAGGATCTGGCCCTCTCGTTGTACAAAAGTCCACCGATGCACAGCTGTTCCGTGGCCGTGCCATTCCAGCAAGTCCAGTAACGAGTGCAAGATGTCTCGTGGCCGAAAATACCGTAGAGCCAGTCACAGTGATCAGCCGGGATCGGTGGATTCGCCTGACGTTTTCCGTCGCAATAGTTCGCTCTCCAGGGGTAATCGCAACCCTCGGTCACGCCACGGTGCTTTCCAGCGAATACGAGGCCGTTTGGACAGTCGAATAATTCTGGGCGACCATTGACGCACTCCCAGTAGCGATCACAGTATTCTATGTCGCCGACGACTCTGGATTTTGTTTGACAAGGGTCTTCTTGCTGTTGCTTCTGAGCACGCGATACTGTAACGCACAAAAATATTAGTAAAACGTGTTTTAGAAATAAAGCTGTACGTCAAATTAATCGCAGGTGAGATAGAAGGACGAAGGATGGAAAAGATAGTTTAGGATATCACGAGAATTAGCATTCGATAAAAATGGGAACTACGACGATCTAAATATCAAATTCGTTACACAGATTTTCTTCATCCGTCGAGATAAATCTTCGAACAAAGTACTCTTTCGTTCTTTCGGAACGTATCATTCCCATTCACGAGTCGTTCGTAGGTGCGCGACTTGGAGGAAGAAATCGGTAATTCGAAGAGGATGACAACTGTTAGCTGCTAATGAATACCAATTACGAAACGCTTGGCGGCGGATCGCTCAGCCTCGATCCATTATCGACGGTCAACATACAGTACTAAAGTACTAAAGTACTAAAGTACTAAAGTACTAAAGTACTAAAGTACTAAAGTACTAAAGTACTAAAGTACCCGAAGTACTAAAGTACTGGCGAAGTACTAAAGTACTTGAAGTTGAAGTTGAAGTTGACTAAAGTACTCGAAGTTCTGGAGTGTTAAAGTACTTGAAGTTCCGAGGTACTTGAAGTTCTATAGTACTATTAAAAGTACTAATAAAGTACTGGAAGGACTGAAGTACTAAAGTACTAATAAGGTACGACAGTTGCTGCATGGTTTTTCAAGCGAGCAGGAAATTATGCGTCATTTCCATTGGGAAGGCCGTACGTCTCGCAACTTAATATCCAGCTGCACGACAACATCTTTTCGTGATCTCTTCTTTCGATCGAGGAACACGTTCCCGTCGACCATGAGGCATAGTAACACGATTTCTTGGCCGATCCGATCGAACGTTTCTGACTCATCGTTCGTTGGCACATCGATCTCGCAGAACGAGTCACGATCCTAGTTTTTGTCTTGAAATAAACATTTCCAAAAAGAAAGAAATACGACCGTGTAAACCGTGAGAAATTTGGCGTTCGAACTCTACTGGAATTCGTAATTAGAGTTAAGAGAAAAAGAAGATCTTGATCGAAAGGTGTTATACAATTTTGAAACAGAAGTTACTTTTAGCGAATTATAATCTTATTGTCTCATACTTGTCTTTCATACAACTTTCCTGTTACCCTTTGAGAAACTTTCTCTTCCATTTATTATCTGTAATGGCTCGGGATAGCTTTCATCGAAAGCTTTCATTTCAGTATCATCAGATACGTTCTCTAGTTATCACGATACGCTTCAAGCGTAATTTTTAGTCGATAGAATAGATCGGAATGCATTTTATTCGACGAAGAATTAAATAAATCGAAATCTCATTTTCTTATTATGCAATTAAAATTATTTCATGCTGGTAATTCACGATAGTTAAGCTTCGACGGTCCGAAGCTCTTCTCATACTTGTTTCAATAAAGATACGACATCGTAATGTAGCTGGTACCCGCTGATTATTCTGCCATTATGCCGCGGCAGTCGTTTTTCAATCGCTGGCATCACAATGCGATTATTATATTGTTATTTTATCGCGCCATACGAATTTTTTCATCAGAAGATAAATCTATGCAAGGCAAGCGTTGCAGAACACAATCCTCTGTGTGATATTTTCTTAGATGCCCACTGTGCTTGGAAAGGTGTTAACGTTTGTTGCAAGCGCTATGGGCAATCGTGTGAAAATTGCGATACAAACAGTCTGAGTCCGAGGTATACCTACTTACTCGTTTCCTTTTTCACGCCATTATATACAAGGTGTTAAAAATATTCCTGTCAATTTCTACTTGTCTTCGCTTAAAAGAAATACGCGTATAATTTATTCGCAATATTTATCAATTTCTCTTACGTTTTGTCGAACTTTTCTTCACTAACCGGTCACTAGGATCGATCATTATTAAGCGAAGCGTGTTCGCAGAGCAGTAGCTCCTGACTGCAAAAATAATCGAGTTTCTCCTTCTCTGATTCGTTTTGCCAACGGTTACAATACGTAAATACGTAACGTATTATAAAGAAACTTTCCAGGTATACAATAGTCACGTAAGCGTATGCATCGTTGCCATATTCCGAGGCTTTTCTAACGAAACTTCAAGTAAAACTCATCTTGACGACGCGTGCGAACCGCGTAAGAAGCGATAGGAAAATTCGTGTCATAGTTGGCGGATTGATGCACACGTTGCCAACATCCTCTGCCATCATCCTGGTTGCCAACAACCAAATAAATCGTGTGAATACGAATACGTGAATACTATTACTCAAATACAAGATCAATCAATCAAGATTAATACAAAAACGTTAGCTCGGAGAATTTTTCAGCGCATTCATTTCCAGTCTCGAAAGATGAGTAAAACAATATAAGGTACAATGTTACAAAACTTACGTACACCTGTTACATCTACGCGAAATCATAAAAATAGTAAGATGTCTTGCTCTCTCTCTCTCTTTGACGTTCAAAAAATTAAAGATCCGATGCAATCCTATCCCAAAGATTTCTACGAATCAAATATTTCAATTTCTTAATTTCCTCTTGGAAATACGCTTACAGTAATTATACCGATGCGTGAGTACAAACTAATATTGCGACAAAATGTGTTTTCAGTTTCTTTGCTAAGTCAGATACATTTGCTAAGTTTGACTTTTGTACGCAGACTTTTACGACCGATTGTATATACTGTACGTATTTCTCGGTAAGCTAACGTTGCGACAAGACGATTGAAACCACCCAAACGAAGCGCGCCGTTCCAATGAACCAGAGTCGTGAAATTAATTTACATCCCAAGTGAAGTTGCTGGTGCCACGATGGAACAGTTGGACCGGCGCAATCGCTTAACCACAGGAGGTTACACGTAGCGGTCGTAATATCTCGGTTAATGGGCGCATTTCGGTGTCCGAGACCAGGTAGAAAAGCGAATACATACATAGCAAAGTAAGGTGGGAAGGCAGCTCGTAGCTCGCTCCCAAGAGAGCATGGTCCGGGCACGAGTGAAAGTGTCTAGCCTTGACTTGCAACCTTCATCCCGCCCCTTTCCTCTACCCTGTCCTCCACAAAATCGAACATTCGATTCATCGACTTCTACTCTAATGTCGTTCTCATCCTTCATCGAACATCGCGATTAATAAACCGAGAAAAGAATTAAACACGTGAAAGAAACTGGCAAGGCAGAAGTTGTTCGGTGACTTTCTCGAGTCCAGAAGCGAGCACCGAAATTTCGTTCTACATAAAACTTGCTTAAAAAACGATCGTACAAGTCCGATACGATAATTTCTCTTCTCGAAAAGAAATCATTGGCCTTTAAAACATCTTACGATGCTGGAAATGCTGGTATTACGAAGATTTGGAGAGTTTAAGGGACTAAGGAGTAGGTATAGATACAGTTACAGGGATTGGAAAAAGCATTTGCAGATACTTTTATTTTACAATGAAACATTCTTCTCGTCAGGTTCTACGTTTCAGCTTCGTATTCAGTTTCATGCCAAATCTTGGTACTCGAAAAGAAATTGCTACTAAATGATAGGAAATATATTAGGTTGTCCGAAAAGTTTCTTACGTTTTACGAGGAGATAATAGACGCACGATGTTTTTTGTTTTATATTATTTTGTCGAATTACGTACGATCCATTTCGTTCTGTTGAGATAAACATCGCGACATTTCACAGACTCGGTTTCACGTTTGTACGAAGGTGCATTGTTGTAAAAAACACGTTTGCGAAGGAAAGACACTTTCCGGACAACCTAATACTTGGACCGAATGATGAATCGGATTATAAAGGTGCAAATACTTTTCCATAATCAGTGTACAAAATTTTGTACGGACGATGTTTCAACGAAAATATGAAATTCGTCAGACAGCAAAATCCTCAATCTGAAAACACCAAAATAACGGAGAAACCAAAATGTGAAAATGTCTCCATGTAGCGTTGTAACTAAACTAATTCTCGTCTTTTACCTTCGTTTCGTCTTCGTTTCGATCCGCTTGATTTAGACGGACAATTAAAAAGCAACGTCTGTTTCTTCTTTTCGCGATGTGGAAGGAACGGAGGAAGAACGAAACGATGCGGCGTTTGGAATAAAATTTCGATAATAGGCCCGATTATGATAATGGATTAGAGGATACGCTTAAACCAGTTTCAGGATGCAGAAATGGAACGATCGAATTTGGAGACTGTTCTAGAACGGTCACTTGAATGTCAAGGATACACGCGCGGCTGCAAGGCACGGAAGAAAATGATTCATCTAGCATTTTGTTATGGACCACGAATTACGACGCAGGCAGGGAATTTCCAGGTGTTTTAAAATATCAGGCCGCTTGAAGCGATATTTATGGCTCCTTCCTGTTCCACCCTACACTCACGCTTCGTACATCAGAATTAAATCGCAAAAAGGACGAGATGATACATTTTTCTAGTGATAAATATTCGTCCCGTGGCTCGGTAAATTTTCTATTAATTTCGTAGTAACTGGAAGAGTAACTCGTATGACAGAGATTGCACGGCCGAGGAAAAGCGAGCGCGCAGCGCACCTTCGAGTATCCTGCGCGCCTTTCCAAATGGAACGCTTCGCCGCCATTCGGACGTCTAGAATACTCTATCGAGTCTAGAATGCTCTGGAACAGTGGTTCTTAACGCTTTAAACGCGTCTGTCGTCAATAGCGACGACGAAACGAGAATTTGGTGAAACACAGCCAAACCTCGTCAATGAGCGACGTCATGCGTGGAAAGTTATATCGCATTTAGCTTTGTTTAGCCTTGTTTCTTCGCGTTTCTTCTAAGAATCACGCGTAAAGAATCGATCTTTCGTTTACCACGGATCTCCTTTAAATAATTGTCTGCCGCCATGGATGCCCGATACTTAATTGAAAATTCAAATCCGTGACGTGTCTCGAATATGTATATTTAAAACGTCGAGAAAAGAGATCTAACATAAATAAATAAATACACATACTTTTGTCAAATATCTTTTATTCGAATAATAAGATATACGTCGGCGGACCGCAGATTAAGAACCGCTGTTCTGGACGATTATGTCGAATGTTGTTGCCTGCGAGTACAATAGAGCGCAAACAATGCACCGTGCTAGAAGAATCGAGTCGCCACCGACGAGAAATGAGTTTTCATGCCAGAAATCATTAGCGTTCCAGCATCTACGCGTGGCTCTTAGCATGGTCGAAAATCTTCAGGATTTGGTCGAGAAACGAAGCGAAGAACGATAGAAGGAACGAGAAAAAGTACTTAAAAATAAATATTTGATCGAGATTATAAAATCTGACGAGATTATAATTTACCTCGAACGTTGCATACGATTTTCTAAAATAGCGAAAATTTGGAAAAATTTGTCGAGACTATATAATTTCTAATTTTGATGAGTTTAACATCTTATCGTTAGCCATAAGTTAACGTAAATAGCAGATACGTAAAAATTATTAGCAAAAACGTTCTACAGAGAAACGCTAAGATACAGTCGCCTGTTGACTTTGTAGGTGGACACATCCCTGGTTAGGCAGCCTGGTTATGTAACAGAGACTCTTATTAGTGTCGTGGAACCGAGATACTTTCCCTTCCTTTACGACTCCTTGTAAAGAAGTAAGTGGTCGCAGTAGGCCGCTAGTTTGCGTTTAACTATAAGAATCGAAGTCAACGTACAACTGTGAAAATCCTAATTGTTTACATTCCATAGATAACACGTGCGATCTTCTATGGCCTGTTCTTATGGACTACGAACCTTCTCTCCCGTTTAGCTATCTTCTTTTTTAACGTTCCACTTTCGTAGCTGTTTCATAGTCGCTTTCTACAGTCGAAAATGCATCCATAAATTTTATACTTGTTCGTCGCTCTTAATACGTATTATATGTGCCGATGGTTATGAAAGTGGTCTAAGTCATATACATATTTTTGCCAGATATTTTTCAAGTTTCGCGTTTAACGCACGAGCTGAACTGCGTTTAACGACGCAACAACCGACTCTCGCGATCTAACGGTTTCCACTACTTCGCGAACACGATTTCAGATTCTTGTAGCGTTAATAGGTTCAACGCAAAATAAACGATAAAATCATTTTTCTTTTTTTAGATTCTTCGTTCAGGCCACTTTCATAATCATCGACGCATATTTCAAGAACGTTTATGGTCGAGCTTTCTTTACTTTTCACTCTCGATCTACTATGTAGATTCTATGTAGATTTCCCACCTGTTGGCGACGAGAGACGCGAATTCGCCTATTACATACGTCATACGGTATTCTATAAAAATGTTAACTACCGTTAAATAAAACAGTAAGAAAGGCAATGAATGCTATAAATGGAGTGTTATGAATAATACGAAACCGCTATCGATATATTAGATAGATTTTTCAAGAATTTAATAAAATAATAAATTTTGCTCTTCATCGGAGAAATTGTTTTCAAGCATATCATGCTAGAAAACGTTATCAGAAGTATCTTTAAATATGCTCGTTGATTTGAATAGAATATTACATTTGTCAAATGCTGCTCGGCAAGTTCGTTTCGATATTAAACCCTCTGGTCGACGTAAAAATTATATCGAGAAGTTTTTCGCGGAAAACCATGCGAGGTTCTGGGATGCTGGAATATTCAAGTTGCGCGAAACAAAATTCGCACCTACATAATTCGATAAACGTACGATCGAATCGAAATGTAAATGGCTCGAAAAATACGCGGCAATTCGGGCAATGTCGTCGGATCATACGGTTCTCGAAGTGTTCGAACGGTTGTCGAGATAAACCAAACACGTCGAGTTGCAAGGTGTCGTCTCGTGTTCGTCGAGAAACGACGCAGTATTAGTCATGCGTAACTGTTTTAACATATGCACGTCCGTGACTAACAGTAAACGCAAAGGCAACATCGGTCTATGCATCGTGCGAGATATTCAAAGAGAAAGGTCTGTCTGTACTCTTTTTCATGCGAATTCTCTAAATCGATGCACGGACCGTAAGCTTGATGTACGCGCTTATATACTTTCCCAGTAAGTACCCCATTACTCCTACCGAAATCGACTTTCCACCGATTAGAAAACCATATTTCTTTACCCAGAAAACCGTGTTTTAAATCCATTCCAGCGTGTTCAAAGGCGAATCGACGAGATTCCGTCTACGCTTCGATTTTTTTCCCTCCCATGCTCGCGCATATCTTCAAGCAAGGACAGGCTAACCGGTAGATGAAAAATCGAACAGGTTTGGTTAGGCGGAAAATTCTGGCGCATACCGAACCAGTACGACTGGACAGACGGCAAACTCTACAGAAAGAGTAAATGTCGCTACTGGACGTTTCACCGTGTTTCTTCCTGATCGTGGAAATAAACGAACATCGACGGCCTTCCCGTGACCGGTAAAGAGTTACACGCGAGCAAATGGTCGTAGTCGCGATAGTCACGGGGCCCCACCTTTTCACGTTCCTTCCGTAAAGTGCAACGTTCCACGTGAAAAGTCAACTCGCGTAATAAGCGTTCCACGATCCGTACACCGTTTACGAGATACGAGCCACTTCCCTTTTCTTCTTCTTCGTCCGTGGCACGCCTTTTTCTTTGTCTTTCCCTCGCCCCTTTTCCCTTCGTGTCGAGTATTTCGTATTATTCGCTCGATGGATACGTTTCGAAGAGATCGCTTTCTTCGGGTACAGTTTTTATCAGATTGGCGTTTAACGCGATCATCGTCAAAGGGAATTAATCCGTGTGGCCGAATTTTTGAAACGTTAACTGACTTTTTTCTTCCCGTAATTCCTTTGCTTTCACCTTTTTTCCATCGTACAACTCTTTAAAGGAATACCAGCCGACCAATAGACTGCCGACGTTTATGTAAATTATGAATTCTACGAGTACAGGTAAAGAGATAGAACGTAAGCAGAGATTTCTCTTACTCGTCGAATATTACGAGTGTCATACTTTGCATATTTTCGTTCGTGTCGCATCCACTATATCTATTTTTCTATCGGTAGAATTCATGTTTTTCCGATATTCCTCGACAAATTTGTCGGCGTTGTTTGTACGTAAAAATATGTAAAAACGTATGGAATGTGTGTGATTAATGTCACGCGTATTAGCCGTTTCGCTACAACGATTTTTCCAGCCTTTTTCTGGCTTGCTTCCAAGCAGCCTCCTTTTACTTCTTTTCCACGCGTATAATTTGCTTCTTTTTCCTCGTCTCGAGGTTACGTTGCTCGAACGACGTTTCTCCTTCTCGTTTCACAGTTTTCCCACTAATCAACCGAATAATAGCAGTTTTTTCTTCAGATTGTGTTAAAGCTTCCGGGTCCAGGCAACCATATCGCGAACGTATAGAACGACGTATTCGCGCTTAGTTCCCGAGAAAATACGCAGGTGGACGGTTCTATTATTCGAGAATTCTTGTCCTGGCATTCCAGTCGGCCGCAAAGGAAGTGATAGCGGAAATCGTCCGGAATGAATAAATAATTAGACCGTTGTTCGGCTGGAAAATAATTTCTATAATAAAATTGTACGCCACGATAGAAAGTCGAGGTTCTTACGTAAAGAGTCGTTGTGAATCGAAGAGAGATCGATACGAGATTAACCCCCTGGAGATGCGTGGCCTCGTTAGATCTCGGATTAAAACTATTTTGACTTTGCCACGCATAATAGAGCGAGCCTATTTTGATTTTATAATAATCGAACCGTAGCGACCAGCACCGTCTACGTTATCATTTTTCCATAAATAATCCTTTATTTATTAATATTTCGTCGCAGACCGAGATTAGTCGTCGGAAATCGATATAATTATTGGTCAAGTGATCCTTGTCCGTAAAATCACAGGTTTTAAATTAATCTTTGATAAATGGCAATGATACGAAGTCACGAATGTTCTTATATTCTAGAAGTACGTCTCAACGCTGTACGCGACAAAATTTTAACGAAACGTTGTAGGTTCGCGGATTAATCCCCTAAACCCCAGGCGGAGTTTAAAACTGCATCGATAAGAAGGAGAGAGATTTTAGATTTTGAAACGCGTCGTTCGAGAATGAAAACAACGACGAAGATGATGAATGGTATGAAAATGAAACGAAAGTTTCTATTCACGGTATGTACGTTTCATAGAAAGTAATCTGATGCTAATAGAAACTTATTTGAACGATAATATTTGAGAAAACGATGCATCGTTTTCATCGTATGCCAAAGTTGTACTCGCGCATGTTTATTCCATTAGAAGAATCGAGTTACGTAGGGAAATCGTAATCGAAGAGTGGTATTTTTGGCATCAAGTGAAAGCATCGAAAGGTGTTTGACAATTACGCGTTCAAATAGTGATCAGGTGTTTATTTAGGAAGAATTATGAAACAGGAAGTACTTTTACCCGTGTTTCGCAACTAAGGAGACTAGATACGCGAGTGACATTTTGCTACTTCATACGCAAAGTCTCTCATTCCTAAGCTTATCGACATCGTCGCTTCATTATCATTACAACGATTATCTTTTACGATTGTTAAAACGATGAAAGAATATTTATTCCTCTGATCGTCGATACGTTGATACCGTTTGATCGTGGTAGAAATTTTAAACGAGAGATTAATCGGTCGCTTTGCGATCTGCAGATGCAAAATATTCGAAAGAGATAAAAAGGAGAGAGAGAGAAAGAGAGTGTGTGTGTGTGTGTGTGTGTAATCTGTCGGCTGAGCTACTTTCATATTTTCACTCCCGAGACACGGGAGAAAGTTCTCAAGATGTGTGAAACCCGATGAACGCTCGTCATTGTCTTACGAAGGCCCGTGTAATAATTATTAGAAGAGGGGCACTTCTCAGAGTTACGAATACCATATTAAATGATAACGGATATTGTGCAACAAAATAGGGTTAAAGCATAGAAGAACCGACAATCCAGAGAAACAGCAATTAGTTGGACACGGTCGCGAGTTAACCAACGTTATTTCACAATCCTCTCCGAGGTTTGACAAATGACAATAGAAAATGACAAATGCGATTCTGTATTTCTTCTAACGCAATTTTCCTTTTTTCTCTTTCGTATAAAATTTGCCCATCTTTTATCAAATTTCGTCAACGAGCTTAACGAGAACTCGTTAAGTTTCGATGTCGAGCAAATTTTCTCACGAAGAAGACAATCGGCGATTCGATGTACGGTAACGAACAAGTTAATCGCCACACGCTATCAATTAATTGCAGCTCCATTAATTGCCACTCGTTTCTACGCGAACTTAACGCGAAAGCGAGACGTGCTCGATGCACGACGATTACCAAAGGGATATTTAGTCGAATCGCCGTTGATTTCGACGGAGAAGATGGACGAGGTGACGCGGTGTTAGACATCGCCATTAAGCGCGAGAGCAATCGGAAGAATCGTTGCCGCGAAAGTAGGCCGATGCGCACACTTTTTAGATCCAGCGGCCGCGAGAAACGCGCTCGTCTGATCACAGAAAGTCCGTTTTCACTTGCACTCGCGGCCTGTATTCGCGCTCGAGCTACCACTACCGTTTAATCGATTAATAAAAAATCGACGAACCCCTACAACCCGGCAGCTCTTTTTACCCGTATTAGCACGTGATAATGGAACATCGACCGACCGGCAAGACGAATGTAAACAGCACTCAAAGCGTTTATCGCGTGGATATTGTTCACGACGCGGTGAGTCGCGTTCGCCGTACGGACAGTAAAGTCACTTAATTTATACGGACTCTTCCTTTCTCTCCCTTTAACGACGCGATAAAACAAAATCGTGGTTAACGTCTACGGTTACATCTTCGGGGAAGACAACGTGGGAAGAAGACAACAAGAAAGAAGAGACCAGAAGGCGCAACGGTACGGGACGGAAGATGCAGGAGGAACGTGGACGAAGGAGGAGAATGAAGCAGAAGAAGAAGAAGAAGAAGGAGAAGAGTAAAAAAAGTAAAACGAAATGTAAATATAGGGACTCACCGTGCGCAGCCAGGAACAGCAAAAATAACGAGAGAATCTGCGACGACGATACCATTGTGACTCGTAGCGTGTTCGGCCTTGGGAAAGACCAATTCGATTAACTCGAATCTACTGGAATTTCAATCCGGCGACTGGAACCATCCAAAGGTGGGGCTAGAAGCGTGAAGTGATTCTTATGGGAACCGAAGAAGCTCGGCTGATGAGTTTTCGTGTCGAGACTGGTCACTGGGAGAGGCGTTTGGCTTCGTGTCTTATATGAGCTCCCCACTCTTCCGGTAGGTCCGATCTCTGCGGCATAGGAAGGCCTCCCTGGAGAACACACCTGGTTTCTTCTATCGAGAACTCCGTCGCGCACTCGGTATCCTCTCGATCGATGATACTTCGGGATAGATCGTTCGGATTATCGGAAATCAAAACGTCGTGTCGTTGATCACTCTGATCGCGGTGAGAACGTTGTCCTTCGTGCCGCTTTTTGCTTGCGCGGCATTTCATCGGGACGATGAAGTTGGATAGCATCGGGTAAAATTATTGCGGTAATTAGAATAAATACAGAGTTATTTATGGAATTAATTTATGGAATTATTAATGGAATTGCGAGACTAGTTTCTCTATTCGATTCGAGAAAAAACCTCACGTTATCGAACGAAAGATATTTTCCTATACTTTTTACGAAATTATTGAATATATTAATATTATATCTTCGATAAGCTTGCGTTTCATTAGGGGAGACTCAAGACGTTGTTAAACGAAACAAGTCACATATTTTTTCTCTGTGTTTCTATCTTTGCTTGATGCTGACATCCGCTCGAAATAGATACAAATTAAATTTATTTGTTTAAATTTAGATTTACGATATGGTATTATACGTCAATAGAATTATATGGATGGCATGCACATGTACGCAACTTCCAAGTCACATACCGTTACAAAAGATGAAAACAAATACATAACCTTGCGCCGATTTCGAAAGAAACCAATGATTCATACCTGAATTATAAAACGTATTAGACAGTATTAAATCAACTAATGGATGAATGAAACGAAATCCGCATTCGAACCAACGACCCTGAATATCAATTCCGTTTTACGTTTTGATTTCCCGCGATTAGTACGATCGGTTCGTACGCAGCTGAAATCGGACGCAGATCTCTCATTTCGATTCTATTGTCCGTGATTTAGCAACGAAGTAATTGAATTTATCGAGCGATTCTTCACGCTCGGATGCTTCGCTACGACGTCGAGTAAATTGCAAATTCGCTCTATCATACACGATCGTGTTTCACTCCAGTTTTCTTTTCCTTTTCGCGACTAAACACGCAGAAATTCTTCCTGCTTTCTATGCCATCCGCCACAACAATTTTCTCATCGCGACGCTCCGACACCATCCGTCCATCTAACGGAAAAATTGATTCGATTAAACACGAGTACATAGATCGATCTTACGAAACACGCTGTATCCTCGATCCTTCGGGGAATTTGCACCATTTAGAATTCCTTGAATCCTGTCCGATTTCAAAATATAAACATCGCAAGCGTATCATCGTACGATATGTCATCGAAGAGTTCCCATTTCATCTACCTCGAGATCTCACCGAGATTTAACGATTCTGTTGCTAGAAAATCGAACAATACCAAGTCAAATATCTCTGTAATAGCAGGGACGGAGAGATCGCGAAGGATCTACGGTATAAGAACGAAGAAGGCATTCACCGAGCGGATATCGAGATGATCTTCGATCTAATATCTTCCAGATTGGTCGTTATGCAAGATTAAAAGCGGTTTATAGCGGGAGCTAACGAAACAGGTCGTTCTTCGTTGTTGCGAAAGCGAAGAATGGGTGTTAGTCGATATAAAATGCAGATTATTCGGTGTCACGGCGCTATTCGCGAAATCCTGACTAATGATTTTTCCTTGTTGCCTGCGGTAGCGAACTATAGCAAAAAAAAAAAAAAAAAAAGAAAAAAAGAAAAAAGAAACTGATCTAAATAAGCAGGGATTGCGCTTGGCCGAACCTCTTGGCCAATTCTGTGACAGACGGTCTTAATACAAGTAGCGTTGTTTAATTTGCATTTCAACAGTCTCAAAAGAAGACCTTCACGGTTTCTTTCACCGGTCGGAGCCGTTTCACGCGATAACTCGGTGAAAATAGTAGTGAAACACACTTGGTCACAGGATGAAATTCACTGGCGTTCATCGTTTATTTCTTCTCACGTGTAACTGCTTGTTGCCGCGCTCGTTGTGTTCAGACGGAAGTGGATAAACGGTCTCGCAATATGAAGGAAATTAAAAGCAGTTTGATCAGAACGACTATGTACGATTCGCGATAACAGTTTATCGCATACCTCGACGATTAATTTGTGCGATTGAATTATCTTTTATCTTATGACGAGTATATACAGTGGCTACGATATGATAAGTATTGGCAGTTTGTATTTATTGTAATATTTAAATATATTTAATTTCGTATCATCCGATGTAGTACCTTTGCATGATCACGAAATTCGATAAAGTAAAATAACATTTTTGATGAAATCTACCGAGATTATTGGATTAAACGAATTACATGTAACTTAAATAAATCACACAGGTAATGTAAATACATGGTAATTATATTATAATCTTGTGAAGTGGAACGAATACAATTACGATTATAATGTTAATAAATAAATTTCTAATTTCATGTTATTCCGTTTGAAAAGAGAGAATACTGGTCAAGTACGTCGTAATACTATAATTATAGCATATTTTAGCATGAATCGGGAAATTCGTTCTACTTTACATCGTTCCCATTCATTTATTAAGAGTAACAAAACGAAGAAAGGAAAACTTTCTATAATCCGTTTGATTTCTTAGTTAAAGCGGTCGCTTTTACACAATTTCAAAACAGTCTTTTATAGTTATTCTACATTTGTAAGAGGTCTACTGTGCAAATAATTGTAAGTAGATCGTGTTAGACGTACACAGTGTTTAGAATTACATATTATTAATTCCACGCGAACGAATAACAAAGTATTCTCGGAATTTTGTCTCTGCTCTCTCATTCCTTTCACTCCTTTCCAACTCATTCCGTGGCAATTTTGCAAACCTCGCGAACAACACGTTGCGCTAAATATTCGATTTGAAATATTTGCACAAGCTCGAAGAGATTTCTCCGGTACACTATTTTACGTTTCTTCGGCGAGACATAGAATTTTAGAACAACGATAGAGTTCGACTTAACGTTTCGCGAAAGCAAAATTCTAATTCCTTTCGTATCCATGTTATTTAATAATAAGCAAATAATAGGCAAACAAGCGATTCGCAATTAAAATAAAACTTATCTGTAGTCTATCATTTTTTAAATCTTCTTTCTACTAGATTTAGAAATAAATGAAAGCAACATTCCACTGGATTTATGAAAACGAAAGAATTAAAGTGTACCCTCTTCTAGCCATTAAATGACATAAAAATAAGAAAAATCAACAAGCATCGACTTATCGCGTATTTCTCGTGTATCTTTCAAATATAAGATACATTATTATTAACAGTATTTAGAAAGTAAGTACATAAATATGTGGCTTGAGCGATCGCCCCTTTTCAACGCTTTCGCTATCATCGCGCGAACGAAAGATTTATAACCATCGTTAAATCCATTGAAACGTAATCGTTGTATATATTTCTAGACTAAAAACATATTACCGTAATAGAATCGGTCGCTACGACGTACAGCAGTTAAACGTAGTTGAGCGTAAAGTAAATCAAAGATTAAAAACTGCTGGGAATATAATATGGTGTAATTGAAGAGTATTAAAAGTGTCAATGACAACGAATGTTGATGTCACGCGCGAAAGTGACGATTATCGTCAAGGATATCTTGCACTCTCTCACAGAATCGAACGTTTCAATCGGCGAATCTGCATGGAAAGGAAGAAGAAGAAGAAAAAAAAAAAAGAAGGAGGAGATTTCGTAAGGAGCCGAATATACTTCCCGGAAGAAGGAACACTTAAAGCTCAGCATAGAGTTTAAGAAGCATTCTCACCTTGTTCCCTTATGTAACAAAACAGGAGGAACCGAGGACGGCTTGTTACCAGACGAATATTATCGCGATGCTTGGTGAGAATGGTCACAAGAGGAAACGAGACACTGAAGAATAAAACAATGCTTGCCGAGTTTCGAAAGTCTCTCGCAGTGAACCTTTATAACCCCTTTCTACCCTCCATCTCGAGTGTAACAATTATTCGCTACGCTCGTTAATTAATCGCGTTATCAATTGATTCACAACCCACGAGCATACTTAATATTCAAATAAGCTACACTGTGCGTCGTATCGAGGCACAAAGGAATGATATTATCGAATAATGAAAGATGATTTTTGTTAGATATGTGTAATGAAATAAAATAGGACTGCCTTTTCGATCTTTCGTTTCGAAAGGTTCATTTTGGTAAACGTAGATAGACATTCAGATGCCTTGTTGCTTTCTCTCGGTCAAAAAATTTATTTTAGTAAGTGGAGATACAAATCCTGGAACTTTGTTGCTTCGTTGATTCGTTATTTACTTTGTATTTGCCAAATTAGTTAACATTCCTGCGAGGTTTTATGTTAGCTTCTATCACGCGCCTTAGAGGTAGGCAACTCTCGAACGTACGGTGTCGAACCGGTCACAGATTCCCAGGCGAACATTTGAGCCACGTTCCCTTCCAATTTTCACCGCATCTAATCTCTTTTTATAACCATACGTACAATTAATATATCAAGTAGCACGTTATGTTCCAATATCTGCAATTATCTATATAGCTTAAAATCGTAAAAAACCATAACAATTTGAATTAGGTTACTTAATTTTAAGAAATGCAATTTAATTTTACGGGTATTTGATGGTTTTTTTTTTCTAAACTCAAACTATCGTGTTTAATCATCAAACCTTTCGTATTCAAAATCGGAATATATACAACGAATAAAAGAAATTATCGCAAGAAAATACCCGAAGATTCTAAAATGCTTATTTTTTCAAAACCTTCGATAGTGTACATACGTAGGTGAGTTGATTGTGGAAAAAGATCCTGTCGAGAAAATTATGATAAAACAGACGGTGATGACATCTTATCTTCGACTTCGTTACAAGCTTCTGCACGCGTTGACAGATTAATGGAGAGGCGCCTTGTTATCTCAACCGGTCGGTTAAGAAGTAGAGGATTTAAGATCGTCGTACTAAGAAGACGTTTTAATTAATCGAGTATAGATCGGATTTGGTTCGCATCTCTCATTTATGACAAGTTGACGAAATTGAGATTGTCAAATCTTGAAAGGGATGGAAAATATATCGTCGAGGCTTACGACAAATAAAACGAAGAAGTATCTAATGACAGATATTTCTCACGCTTTTGCGTGTAAATTTCGAACTTTAAAGCTTTTAAATAAGGGATCAGAAAATGTAATTTATAAAATAATAATTTTTCATTGATATAAAATTACGAATTAAAGGCTGCAAACATCGTAAAGTAAATAGTCTCGAATAGTAAAGAGAATTAAAATTAAACGAAGGATACAGAAAATACTGAATCTCTGTTTAGCTCTATAAACGGTTCGATTCTTTGTTACGTTTGTTACGTGTAAATTCGTTGCGAGGTAAAAAATGTTTGAAAATAGGATAAATTTGAGAGCCTCTGGGTTAGCCCGAAGTGCAGAAAGTGTTGTGAGTCTGTGGCTCGCTATGACCCGGAGAGCAAGGACCTCTGGTCCTTGACGAGTTCGAGTCCACCACTTCTTCTCTTTTCTTATTTTCTGCTCTCATCTTTTATTTTTCTCCGTTGCCGGACCCTCCTGCGCCAAGTCTCATCCTGCTAGTCCTTTAACTCCTTTTAATTGTTTTATCGTTGCTCCATCTCTTTCTTCCCAAAAATGTACTCGTATCGTTAGATCGCCTAACCGAACTCGCGGGAAATCCCGTCCCGCCGACTCTCAAACACGTATGCATCGACGATCATGCATTTTTACGAAAACTTCTTTAAACTCAAGGCGCAATTCTTCCATTTGCAACTTATAAAATTATCCTTAACTTAATTAAGATACGTTTCTCCTTCTCATAGCTTTTGAGTCAAGGTTAACTTTTCATTTTGCGGTTCAACCCGTAATTACGATTTCGCACATCTTTTATCCTTCGTTCGGTGTTTCATACGATATGAATTCCACTTTAGTAGTACATATTACACATTGGATATGCAGCGTTGCGCAATACGGGTACAGTAACGGTACAGAAGCGCGTGACGATAGTTTGAAAAGCGCGAAGGTAGACGAGGATACGGTCAAAGCGTGGTATATAAGGAATAACTCGGTATATAAAGTGATCTGCAGCAAGGATCTTTCGCCTTGTGCGCGCTATTGTAAGAACATCCCGGGTGAAACCGCAAGCGAGTACATACCTACGCGGTGCAACGCAGGAATGTAACCCTGCATAGAGGGAGTTTATTTTCTCAGAAGTGATAAATTTCTCGGTAATTTCGTGCCTATACAACTTGGCATCTTTCTAACTGTCTTGTAACGCCAAATTGCGAAACGAAGGAAATTGTATCTTCCTCGTCGATATATCTTTTCATTAAGAAAGTATTCTACTTCGTTTCTTTGTTCCGATGCAAGGAATTCTCGCTATTAGCCGCACCCATTTTTATTCGCCGTACGAATTAAATCAATCGAAGAATAACGAGATCGGATCGATAAACAGATAAAACGTAAGATCGACGATTGAAGGGAAACGCCATTATCTACGCACAGGAGTTAAAAAAACACGAGCGCATCGCCAAATTGGTTAAGCTCGCCGACTGAGTGGGAAGGAGGAACGCGAAGGTAGATAGCATCGACATCAGCGATGCTGGTTCACAGTAATTTCCCGTGGAACAAGAGCGTAGAAAGAATACAGAGAACGTTTACGATGCTTGAAAGAAGGCAAGGATCTCGTTTTCTCTGTACATCGTGCTAGTCGATTACAAGAGGTAGCTCGGTGCGCGGGCATTTAAAAGAGGCAACGAGTCGCTCGTCAGAGAGGTGCGAATTTCTCCGCTCGATCCTAACAGAAAAATAGCAGAAAAAAAAGCAGCGTTTCTTGCCCCGATAAAAATAACTTGGGTCCCTGTAAATTTATTCCGCCAACTTGACCAACTCTTATTTATGTTTATCGACGAGTCCTTCTTCGAACCTTGCTCGTATTTTTTCTCTAGATCTCTTAACTGCGCCTATTGAAACTGTCGGTATCGTGACCAGCCGTTGTTCACTCGAAGACGCGACCATAAAGGAATTAATATCGACGCCCTTTGTCGAGTCTAACACGAACCTAACTCTACGCATGTTCTTCGTTTTAATGCCTCCCTCCGAAACCAGAGGTTTCACGAATGCCTGAAATCTTTCAAAGTACTCGAGGAGGAAGGCACGAGCAATGAAAATGCACAACTCGCGACCGGATACCGTAATGCTTGTTCAAATTCATCGGAGTGTCCCTCGTCGGGACTCGAACAACGACGTTGAAGTAGGCGGACCACCCTCTACGAGATGTTATTTCGTCCGGGAAATAGTCGTTCGACCGGGTACAGCGTCGGCGAGGGCGAAACAAATAGTGGAAAAAAGATACCGAGCACTTGCGCGCAATCGTGCCGAATGACTGCCTGAAATTTCAGTAATTGCCGCTGGACAAACATCGAACGGAAGAAAGGGGCATGCCTCGATCGCAGATTGCGTTTCCAGAGCCACACCGAGAATCGTTAAGACGACCGTGCTTCGAATGGCAAACAAAGGAAATACGTATGTATAAATTTCCGTTTATCTTCCGTCTTATTACAAGTATTACTTATAGTTTTTTAATTATTTATGATCCATGGTTTCGTATAATGTCTCGTTTACTTTTTAACAGGTACACGATGTATGTAATTGCAACGGTCGGATAGGTTGATACTGGATCGCGAATATTTATGCAAATTCTAATTTTTATGAATAGCAATTAAAAAAAAGGAGAACGTGAATAGAAAATTGTTTTACCTGGTAGATATTCTATCGGCTATTATATCGTGAATATTTTATATATTTTTAAGTATTACGCGTATTATGCCCATATTTGTACCTTCGAACTTTCACGGTTCACTTACTATACACTGCGTTCGATAAATTGTCGATTGAAGTAACTAAATAACGTATAATGAATAATGAAATAACGAATAATGTTAAGAATGCGAACTATAAGATATGCAAACTTAATATTCAAATTGTTCTATCTTGATGATTTCGTAATGATATTTTCATACATGTAAAACCAGTAATACATGAAATCTGCGTGTCAAATCAAATCGAGCGAGATAGTTGAAGTATTCGCCTTCCTGTTCCTTATCTTCGTCAGAAAAGCGGTATTTATCGAAGTGTAATTTTACTTTCCCTCAAACTTCAATACAGTTGCACTAACCGATTATACAGAGAAAAAATCACTTCCACTGCTTATCGGTTACAACATACATATAGCATGCGTAGTCCACGTTGTAATTCATCAACTAATAGAAAGTAGTTCGACCGTACCTGTCAGCATATCTGCAACTCCTTCAGCAACAGCATTTTTCAACGATGGAGAGATCGGTATGCATCAACGGAATACGAATCGTCTCTCTCTCTCTCTCTCTCTTTCTCCTGTATTCGATGTATCCGAAATATACAGGGTGGTTGGTAACTGGTGGTACGAAGCGGAAAGGGGGTGATTCTACGCGAAAAAAGAAGTCGAAAATGTAGAATAAAAATTTTTCGTTCGAGGCTTTGTTTTCGAGAAAATCGACTTTGAATTTTCGCTCGGTACGCGTGCATTTTGTCGCGTCTCGTTATAACGGATCTCTCTGTAGATCGTTGTCTCGATGGAAAAATTGAAAAAAAAATTTTTACCCTGTATAATTGTTTACATTTCCTGATGGGCAACTTGAATAAATTACTAGAAATATCGTGGGTAAATTAAAGTCCAAGCTTTTTGTATGTATACGTATACATAACATTTGAATACGTAAACGTATAAGCGTAGAAGCATGAACATGAGTTAGCACAAGCGACGTATGATGGTAATTGCGCAAAATGATGTGACATGACAAAGTAAGCGAAGATGTACGAGTCGATTTAATAGATGTTTCCTATAGAAAATTATCTGTCAACGATCAAAAGTGACGTTTTTAAGATAGGGAAATTCTTAACAGCGAGACAAATGATCTTCGAAGGAAACGAAAAAGAGTCCCTTTATTTAAGGGACATGCAATTTCAATTTACAGTTGCGCGCGCGTCCATTTGATTTGGCAAAGCACGAAGACGTACAAAGGAAATGCACAACGAAGAAAGACCTAGACACGATAATAGGACCTCAGAGATTGTAAGAGGTTATTCGAAAGGCTGCCTCCCTGTATCCATCACAGTCTGTCACGGAAATTGAAACGTTGCACGATGAGTTCCGCTGGACGAGACGCGCGAATAAACTGCCTCGCTAGCTCGCAATTCAGGTATGCGTGTTAAGGCGCATCCTCTCACAACATATTGCATCCTCGGCGTCGTATTTGCGCTTAAGTGGAGGACCGTGTTAGCTGGATCAAATTTATTGTACGATTCGACACCATGCATCGTCAATCGCTTATCTGAATTCGCGAATCGTACTATCAGCTGCCGAAATTAATTCTATTAAAAGCCGTATCTTCTCTCGTAGATCCTTCGCATCGATTCCACGAATTTTTCTTCCCTCTCACTGGTACGTGTTTCTACGGAAACCAATATCTCGTTAATTCAAAGATTCTCTTTCTACACGCGATCGTACTTAAGGATAGCGGGTGAAATTTCATTTTTTTTTTAAATACGATAGAAACGTTTGTAACAAAAATTCTATTCTTCCAAATATTTAATTTTTATATCGACATTGATCGTTTCTTTTTTCTGTACTGTATTTCTCCAACGCTAAAAGATATTTCAAGTTTAAACAAAAATTGGTACACGTTAATTTTACGTTAAGCAGTTTAAAACATTATGAATCCTGTTCTTTTTTTTTTTTTTTTTTATTTGCCAAGTTGAGAGCAGAAAGATTTGAATACCAAAATTCGAGGGTAGTAGTTGTGTTAAATAAATAAGATTAATTAATCATTCTGACGAATCTTTCGGATGTTTCGTTTCGTTTCTACCTTCCTCCTTCGGTATCCTTCATTTAGTCTTTTCACGTCGTGCATCTTGTCCTTTATCTGCCGTGATTCTCGCTCATATTTTTTCACGCTCTTCATAGTTTGTCCTTCTATTTCTTTCGTTTTGGGTAGCAGCTAACAGGTTCTTCACGATAATCCCGCCTCATCCGTGGCTATTCCTATACAGTCTGTCCGGTTCGAACGAAAAGCTAACCGAAACAGAAGCAAAAGGAGAGAAAGGATAAACAACGCGACGATGAATACTTGGTCGGCAAAATGAAGAAGATCGAACCGATTAATCGTATTGTAGGATGAACGATAACGATAAGATATGCGTGTAAGCGTCTAGAATATACGTCAGATTACGTTTAACTGCCAGTTTTAATATCTCGATACACGCTCCTCGATCCCGACGGTGGTAGCTTGACACCGTGTGAAATTTTTAAAAACGCATAGTTCGTTAACATGCGAAATTGTTGCAGCTAAATTATTTTTTACAATAACCCGACTAATTTAAAAATTATGAGAAATATGTTTTTGCGGGAACAAACGAGATGTTTTTTAGAAGAAGGAAGAATCTTCGCGAGCATACCACAGAATCAGGGAAGATTCCACAGGGGAAAGATGGTATCGGGTATTCGACTCACGAACGCCTACGGTGTCCAATGATTTTTTTTCAGAGATTATATACGGACGGTTTGTAATTATACCTGCACCAGGCTTCGATTCGAGAAATTGATACGGAACGTATGGGATCAATTCGAATCAATTAAAAAATATGAGTGTAACTTATTTAATAAATTCATTAATTAGAATAGAATGAAACGGTTAAAAGTTTTATTCTTTTAAATTTTTTTCGTTCGAAAGATTCACTGTAACTGTATTCCTTTGTGATCGTTGTAATATTGTAATATATTTATTTATATATATGCATATTACGGTAATATTTTTGGTAGAAATATATTTTTAAAGAACTGCTTAGTACACAAAACTGTACTCTCGCAACCTACACAACTTCAAAAGGTTACGAAGCTTCAGCGAGTTTAACATGCAACGAATTCATGTCACGAATACGCACAGTGTCTCACATTTTATCTCTGCACGTCACTGCTCGCAGATCTTCCATACCATTTTACCAAATCGTCGTACACTTCTCCTAGACAGGTATCGTAGCATAATACTGTAATTGGTTTCCAAACCTTTTCATCATTTTACCTACTTTACCATTGCGAAAAGTGTATCGCCTCATAATTTTCCCTTTCGTGTTCGCTGCAACACGCGACGATGATAATGCACCGAAGTTCGAATTTCGATACGACGATCAGTTCGGATAGATACGGTAAC
Source organism: Bombus vosnesenskii (assembly GCF_011952255.1). Lineage (NCBI taxonomy): Eukaryota > Metazoa > Arthropoda > Insecta > Hymenoptera > Apidae > Bombus > Bombus vosnesenskii. Next base: position 1,077,924 of record NW_022882962.1, read on the forward strand.
GCTCGAACGTTTTCTTAAACAGTTTCTTACCCAAAATATTTTCTTAAACAATACTCACGCACATTTGTGTTATTTGTTCGATGCCGTATTACGAACCCTAATCGAACGGGCAAACGATCGACCTCCTCCGCAGCGTAATCATCGCAAATCTTCCTTAACGATAGTTGTTGGAGAACGTAAAACGATTTGAAACGTAGGTGTAACGAACTTCTGAATGACGCGGACTACGAAAATGGCCAAAACTCACGACGCCGTTTAACTGTTTCCAGTAAAATGTGAATCGTCGCACGCATGGAAAGCCAAGTGGCGAGGTCACGCGTGACTCACGAACGTACCCGCGGTATTCTTGCCAAAAGTTGGCGAGGAGGGGCCATCGGGCGCGAATATCTGAATTTCAGGATTACGTGGAATCATTCGCTTTGTTTCTTTTTTCGTTCGTTCGTTCGACCGGCCGTGGAATCTTCCTCATTGCCGGATAATAAACAGGACGATGGGCTCTACACTGGTCCCAGGCTGCAACGCAACCTGTCTCATAAAATTCACGCAATATCCCACCAGAAAGGACCAGGGTAGAAGCGTCGAATCATTCAGGAAAGCCGCGTCTTTTGCCCGAATATCGAAATGCATTCCGGTAATGAGAAACCTTTCGAAGGGTAATCTCGATGGTGTATCCACCTCTGCATTCCAACTTCGAGATTCGCAGGTTCAACGGTCGGGAACTTTCTTCGAGATTCTTCGAAACTTGGAAGAGACAAGGACACCGGAAGTTCCTAAGTAACCACGCGACATATTTCTTGCTGATCTTACAGATACTCTCGTAAGGAGCGGAATACGTATTGCTCTTTCGAACAAAGTACCAGTGGTTATGCGTAATACTTTGATCCGGGTTTCAGTCTCGCTCACGTTTATGACTAATCGGTTGCTCGCTTGGCAAACCAATTTTTCCCCGTACGCGGAACGTTTCTTCCAGAAACGGTTTGACAATTTACAGGACGCAATGTTGTTAATTAACTTTTCGAGGGTTTCCAAGCAGACCAATCTGTATGTCGCGCGGACGATCTAAGATGTTCGACAAAACGAATAGACTTACGCGACACTTTATCGCTAGATCGTTGGATCGCGAGTTGGATGAAAATACGAATCTGCATGAAAGCAAGGAGTTTTATTTTACGAGCGCGAACTAGTTTGTCTCGCAAACATCGTCTTCCAATCTATCGATCTTTGACCAAGAGTATCCGCCGCAAAATCGTCCCACGGACTCTACCAACGGTTCCCAAAGCATCGATACGACCGACCGAACAAGGATTACCCTTACGATCGGATCGCACCTTACAGCCGTAAGCAAATAAACGAAAAGAGTTGAATGCACAGAGAAACGATTGTTGACGATACCGTTACGGAACATCGTTTCCAAGTACGTATATCTCGTAAGGGACCTTGACATCCTACGCGACATCGTCCACCGCTCTGGCCATCCGCGAGATCATTGTCTCGGCGACCACGCGATACGCGGACGAGAGAAACGAATGATCACCGGGGGGAATACACGGTCCTGACCGGTCATTCTAAATCTCGTCCAATAAGAATCCAAGCGACGCGCACCGAATCGCGTCCTTGCGACGTGTTCGACCCCGGTGGCCTGCAAAGTGGTGGGGAATTTCAGCGGGAACAAGAGTGGTGTAAAGAGAAGAGTCGTGCACTTCCTGAGCAAGAGTCCACCGCAGGGTCCTGCGCCCGCGTAATTGGGCTCCTGTGAAGCTACTCCCTACGAAGGAGGACCCGTGGTGGGGGATGCCCTATGTAAGCCCTGGAACCGACCAGGTCCAGGCCATCCAGCATCAGAACATCGAACGCAAGGACTCGAACACCGAGGTTCGCCAACGATCCCTTGACGATCATCGCGAGTTTAACCGTAGTCGAGTTTCAACCGTAAAACTGGAGGGTGTCCCATAACCCATCGTCGTATTTTGTCTTCGCGAGCCTCCGTCAATTCGTGATCGAACGTTACTATGAGGTTCGTCTTGATATTGTTGTCCCTTGTGCTGGGTCTCTGCGACGCCGCCAGGAGAACAACCGCTGCGGCATCCTCCGAGACCACGTTACGTGAAAGACACATCGAACACTCTCGACAGCAACGTCAAGGTCAGTGGTTGCACGCTAATTTTTCATTATTTCGAAGTTTGAATCGTAGGCTCTACTGTTCATAAATATGCATATATGAATATTTCGGTTAATTTATAGAAACGATACACAAATATCATGGAAACGCGAAAATCGGTAGTAAACTAGTATCAATCGTAGTTGAGGACGACGTCGATGTTCTTATGCAACGGATAGATTCTTACTCTTTTTTATAGAATTTTGTGTAGGATTTATTTAAAAGCTTGCTATCGATATACTGAGATTGAGTTTGACGGTTCTCTTTCCAAAAATAGGGCGAATTTCGTCAATTTTATTTCTCTAGGATTGTATAGCACGTAGACTAGAAATTTCAAACTATTTCGTTATACTTGGAAAAATCATACGTTTAATTGACCGCGGCCTTACGTTTCACGCGGGTAGATTTAGAAAACGCATGGGATCTCGTGGATTTACAAAAGATGGACAACGGTGCAAACGTTTGGAACAAGAATCCTTCTACGAATATCACAGAATCGCACGATTCGGAAACTGTGAATACGAGGCAACTTTATCCGAGTCTTCCTAATCCTGGAGACACGAACGAGTTACCAGGACCCATAACTAGTAACCCGATACCGGTAATAACTCCGCCGCCTGGATGTTACGCTCCTCGGGGACAGTTTCCAAGCCCGAAGAGTTGCTCCAATTATTTAAATTGTTGGGACGACACGGTTACCGAACAATCCTGTCCCGATGGATTACTCTTCAACGATATTACCCTAGTTTGTGACTACGATTATAACGTGAATTGCGGCAATCGCCCCATGCCCACGCCAAGTAAGTAAACGGTTTCATATTTATTTTCTTGATTTTCAAAATTATACGCTCTTGGATCTTAGATTTATTTCGATATTATATTATTTATTCGGACGTGACGCGTAGATTGGTAATTACATTGTTCGAACAAATGAAGAAAATAATTCGACCTGATATCAATTTCGTGAATTTTAGTTGCGTAGGAAAAATCGACAAAGATCGTTTATCAGTGATAAGAATTTGTTTATCAGGATGTAGTTACTCATTAATATCATATTGTAGCAATGTCTACAGGGTGATACAGTGATTCTACGCGAAAAAAGAAGTCGAAAATGTAGAATACAAATTTTTCGTTCGAGGCTTTGTTTTCGAGAAAATCGACTTTGAATTTTCGCTCGGTACGCGTGCGGTACGTTACAACGGATCTCACTGTAGATCGTTGTCTCGATGGAAAAATTAAAAAAAAAAATTTAAAAAAAATTTTTATTCTATATTTTCGACTTCTTTTTTCGCGTAGAATCACCCCCTTTCCGCTTGTACCACCAGTTACCAACCACCCTGTATATTTCTTAGAAATTACGCTACTAGAGCCAATGTTTCTGACGTAAATAAACTACATTATATAAAGATACAAAAAGATTTTTCATCCTTGATATTCCATCGATGTTCACGCATCGATCTGCCATTGTACAAACTTTTGTCTTTTCTTCAGGACCGTCTCTGACCAGTGGAACGAAACTCTGTCCAGAACCAAATGGTCGTTACAGAAGTGCGACGAACTGCTCGGAATTCTACGTGTGTGTTTACAAGAAGCCCATTAAATTCGGTTGCCCTCACGATTTGGTCTATAATGACGTAAGGATCTTATTCTTGAGCTATTCCTAGGGCATTTGCAGAATTTTAAATCTTAGAGTAACATGGTGGCCCACGTGAGCGTGAGAGTCTCCTCGACTTGAACTCCCACTTGGTCTCCGTACACGGTCAAAGGCCGCTCTTGAGGCCTCCATGTCAATGCTTGAAACTAAATTCGGCATTAATCTTACATATACTACTTCGTCATTCTGTTTCCTTGCTTCTGCTATAAATTCTCTTTGCCTCGATAAGCTTCGAATAATTTAGGGTTGAAATTTCACGCAGAACCAAGATAATAATCGGATCAGATGATAATCACGCTTCGATGTTAAACATTTTACCAACGTGCGATTTTTAACGTTTACAGAAGTGCATCAGCAGATGGCAGTTACGAATATTGAAACATACGCTTTCATTCATAGATATTAATACACCTGTTAGTCTCATAGAGAGCGCGATAATCGGCCCAGATTGTTAGAGAAATGATTATCGGAGATATTTGCTAGAATTGTCAAGGAAAATAACGAATCAACAATTATTTGCTGGCGTCCATGTAATTCTCTGGTTTACAGATCGTTGAAAAAATTTGAGATGAATTAAATAGCCCAGAGTCTAAATCTGACTCATAGAATCACTTCAGAATATCTAATTAAAGATATAATTAAAAATCTAATAATACGAATATCAAAATGAACTAGAATAACGACCCAAAAATACAGTGGATACAAACAAAGAATACATCGAACTTGGGAAGATTTTTATTTATTGTTGAGGATATATTTTTTTTTACCATCTAAAACTCTGAACAGGGTTTAATAATTTTCTAATTATTTGTGAGGGTTGTTTTATTTTTATATGCATCCTAATACTTACGAAGAGATGTCATACGTTTCCCTATTTATTTGCTTTTCACTAAACCGTATCCTTCGACAACGTATAATCTAAATTCTTTACGTTTTATTTATAATTTATCACTTCGCAGATATTGGGCGTCTGTGACTACCCGTACAACGTCGACTGCAAAGGCGCAGCAACTCCTCCGCTGCCATCTAAACCGACCTCGCCACAAACCCAGCCGCCATCTTCACCATCGCAACCACCTACTTTACCGCAACAGCCACCAACATGGCCATCGCCACCATCCTATATTCCTTCGCCACAACCAGCGCAACCACCGTCTTACGCACCATCTCAACCATCTCAACCGCCTCAACCACCTCAACCAGCTCAACCTTCTCAACCAGGTCAATTACCGTCCTATGGACCGCCGCAATCTTATCCTGGAAATCCTTGGCTGAGCAGAATTCAACCTGATTCGTGGAACGAACGATCTGTAGCTACGCAATCGGATGTCGATAAAGAGCAACAACAACAACAAGAACTGTCTAGTACGCAACAACAGGCATCGGAGCAATTGCAAAACCCATGGAACATGGTGCATGATATTCCTCACAGTCTCAGTATGGTTCCGTGCAAAGACGGGGATGTGCACAGATTGAACGCTGCATGCACGAGCGTGGTGCTTTGCAGAAACGGACGACCCCATTTGCAACAATGTTTGTTGGGATACTCGTACGATAGGCCGTCAGATTCTTGTAAACCAATTTCTATCGCCAAATGGTAAGTATATTTCTAGTAGGCGTTTGTTTTTTTCAACGTATTGAAACAAGTGGAGTTTTAATCAATCTTTACGCGATTTTAACGAAATATTAATTGATTTTTTAAACAAATTGAACGAAATACTGTTACTAAATGTTATTGTTCTTTGTTTCTGTTTCAGCTAATCAAACCTACGCTTTGTATTAAATACATAGACTACTTAAACTAAATAAAGCACTGATTTTTCTTAAAACTTGGATTGTTAATTGTTCCTCGTGTGGTACCTTTATCATTGTATCCGTCGGTAAGCAAGATTAGGAGAATCTCAAAATATATGAAATGCTGTTGACATATTGCGTACGAAAGATCAAACGCGTTTCAGATTTATTTACATATTCTATTTTGCTCTATTAGCGTAATTATTATGGTCTTTCGCGTTAAATTGATATACATATGTACGTATGTAATTTTAGCGTAGTTTTTGCGTCACGTCAAATATCAACAAGAATTTTATTCAGTGTTCGGAAAAACTAAAGCATCAGTGAGACGGTAAAATGTGTAAATACACATCACGAAATTCAATTATTTTATAATTGCGTCATATTTTAATTCAAATTAGACATGTAGGTAAATATGTATGAATATGTAATTTCTAAATTCGGCGCCTTAAATTGTAGAGGGCGCAACCAAACCTCGGTCTTTTCAACGATCGGTATTACAGAACACGCGATCACGATATATCAGCAATATGCCACAAGATGTCAGGTATGTTCTGTATTCACCTCATCTGCAATTCTAACATGGTATATATGTACTGAGTTATGCAGTACGTATACATATTATATTTTTTACTTTTTTTATATTACATACATATATTATATCATATATGCATATTACATTATATATTATATTACACATACAGCAGAAGAAATTTCTCCTTCTCTTCTAAACTTTTAAATAGATCTTACTTTGAAATCTTTTCCTATCATAAAATGAATGTATATGGAAACTCAGGATCAATGATAAAACATAGTGACATTCTTAACTTTTCATACGATCGTAAGAAATAACATGAGCGTCAGGTTTCGGAGACATAAGGAACAAAATGTATGTATATTCCTTTTGCGAACGTTCTTTCTAACTGAAATGTCACGGCTGATTGACCAACAATTCGAAGAAGGCGCGTAGAAACAGAAAAGCGTGATGTCGGTAATTTTGAAAGTGTTTAAAAACGAAAGCAACGAAAGTCGTTTCACTCGGTTCTATCGTAAAATTTCAAAATTACGTAATTAATACTTGTCTAACGTTATGACGCCGTAACCGGAACTACCTTGTGATTTGTTTCTGATAAAATGTACAAATTACACATAAACACGTTTCACGTTAGAAATAAAATAAAAAATTTCATTCAACTTCAGCTATTTATAAACTTTTGCTTATACTACTTATTATTTTTGTTTTTTAGATAAAATCTTAGATCAAACTTCCACATCGAAGTAAAGTACCTTTCTACAACTTCTCTTATGATGTATAACTGAATATTTTCAACGAAATATTATTATAAATGTGGAAACTTGTCGAAGCTATACCGGATGAACTTGAAGATATTTTCGTAAGATCTTTTAACTTAAAAAGGAACGAAAATGTCGATTTCGTTCTTGAAAGTCGATTTAGCAGCGGATTAACGCGCGTTCGAGTAACAGGGGCGACAAAAATCTTTATCCGTTCCTGAATGGACAGAACACACCGACAGTAGAGAGATATCACTTTCCCGGCTTTCTTGGTGCCACGCCCGATCGTACCGTACTTTTATGCGAACTTGAACGAAACGCGTGTTCTTCGCGGCGCATACTAATTGACGAAGCCAGAAAAATACGACCAGTTCTAAAATTTCACACGAAATCACGAACGACGAGTAGAATCGTGTTCAGTTAAATTTTATGCCTCTCATTAAGAGGAGAAATCGGAGGTATCAACATAAAAACAATTTAAATGATAATTAATTGGAACAATGGAGAAATTAGACTAATAATACATCTAATACGAGACTTGTAAATTATCGACTGACCTTTTAGCCAATTATAGAGCTCATTATCTCCACCGTTTCGTACAGCTTCTAGATTGCTCCTTGAGAAACTACTTCGAAAACTTTGAAAACCTACTTCTGACAGGTTAGGGTGACAAGTACCATTTTGAATCAATTAACGTTCTTTTTTGACGGTTTGGATAAAGAACGAAATAAATTTAAACGTTTTTTCCTTTTTATATATTAAAATCTTTTTGTGATTTAATTAATTCGCGATAGTTATGTTTCAGCATTCTGAAGCTCTTCTTATCATACTTGTTTTAATATTACTATATCTCTTTTATATAGCGATTACGAGCAGAATGGCAGAAATTGGAAAACTGTAATTTCTCTCTTGTAAGAAAGCAACAAATTTGACGAGTTTTGCAAAATCGAAGGAACGAAGGTAGTAGGTTGTTGTCTTCATATTCATAATAACATTTGAATGAAGATTTTCTAATAATATTGCTGATATGTATAATACTCATGTACTACGATTTCCCATTGCAGCCACTACGATCGAGTCATTCAAAGTCGAAATTGAACGAGGAAATTGATCGTTTGATTGCATCATCGTACCGATTCGCATACACCGTAAATTCCCTGCTAATATTTCTAACTCAGAGTCGAGTGCAACTTGAAAAAAACGATCGTTCTCTGCTACGCGTTCGTGAATTCAGACGTGTAACAGACACGTGTTCTATTCGCATACCAGCGACACAACAAGACTATTTCCAGTTTGCTATAATTTGTTCTTACACAATGTTTTATTTTAACGTACACTTTTTTTTTTAACAATCAGTGTTGTCTAAAAATACAAAAGTACAAAAGATATTCCTTAATAACAGACAGTTTATTGATATTTTCTACTTCGTCAGTCTTCTTAAGTTGAAACAAAAAATGTTCTTTGTGTTTCTTCATGAAAATTGCCTAAAGACGGCAAACATATTTCATCCACAGGCGTCTGTCCTGATGGTCATTTCTCATGACTTATCGTAAATGTATTTGCATTAACAGATTAATAGTTTGATAAATTTCTCGGGTTGCTTGTCTGATCGTTTTGAGTATCTGTTGTAATGATGAACGAGGAGATATTTTCAAAAATATTATATCGATAACTTTTTCTGTTGTTACTTGTTAAGAATTTTTAAGTACAAAACCTGTAATCTTACATGCTCATTATATCTAGCAGGATTCTTATCAAAATCATTTAAAAGTTCTTTACGTTCTTTTAATATTTTCATCCTATCGATTAAAATATTTTCTCTAGTTCGTTCAGCTAACTCTGACCCCTCGTGTATGGCTGCAGCTTCAATAAATTGACTATTTAACTTTTCTTTCTTTCTTTCTTTTTCAATCTTTCACACTTTCTTTTGCAATCATTGATTTTTTGCCACAACTTCTTGGTGCACAAGTGGACAAGAAACCTGAATTTCATGATCTATTAAAGCAAGTTCCAATTCTTGTACTGGCTCAGTTAATCGATTTACTTATGAAACTCGTCGGTCTTGATTTATTACACGTTTATTCCTTATTTTACATACTCTGTCTGCGCATCTCAACGCAATAAAAGTTTCATTCGTATTGTAATCTGAAAGTACTTCAAACGAAACATGAATTATCTTCAACATTAATATTGAATACAAATGTAGGATGGGAAATCCTTCCATACTCAAATACCAAGATCGTGGAATACAAATAGCCGCGACGTCGACGTAGTGAATAACATAGTCGGCTACGAACGCCAAGAGTCCGGGTGGGTTCGATTGCCTGGCACACCATAGTCTGTATCGTATTTTCCACGATAAATACTACGTACATGCCATTATTATACGATACTAATCTAATGCAAAATCACGAAAGTGATTGAGTTAAGATATAGGAACAGTCCTGACAAATTAGTAAAAAAATGCAAGTAACCACGGAGGCAACTTATTGAAGAGATAATTAACATAATTCATTTACGTTAGTAGCAAGAACAGTAAAGTTTGCTGTAGTTAGATTTGTAATATATTTCTGAACGTAGTAAAAGAGAAAGAAATAATAAAGATCGAGCTAAATCTACTTAGAGTAAGTTTTGCTGTTGTGGCTTTTCTGCTAAATTATGTTAATAAAAAAGAACAAAATATTACAATATATTATATATAAATGTTATTTTTTCATTTCTAGATATATTGCTTACAGAACATTCCTTTTACGTTGATGTATACATAGAGCGAATATCGTATGACTTTGTTATACTGTTCATTCATTTCGGTAGCACCTGCTGCACAAAGATCTTTGTGTTCACTGTTTCCATCGCATTTGTAACTTCCATTTTATAAATCCAGCAATCTTCATGTTTTTACCATTATTTCTGATATTGACAATAAATTGATTTCTTTGTTTATCAGTTAATAAATTGTACTGTTTTAAAATGTTATAAATTACTCTCTCTCTCTTTTTCTTTTTCTACATCTACGACTAATAACATTAAGAAGTTGTAACGTTAAATATTACATAAACCTGGGTGAAAGATGAAGGCGATTTGAAATCTATGAAAGTTGATAGTAAAAGTAGCTTATCTCTCTACTATTTGTATATGATTGAAGTATATTATTGGTATATTATACTACTATTCGCTATATCGTATTAATGCTATTACTATATAATATCGCTCTATTGAAGACAACAGAAACTTTTGAGTCACAGTTACAGTGTCTACAAGAGTGACTATTTTCTACAGGTCTTCATTTTCTCACATCTTGAATATAATTCTAAAAACACAAATGCAAACAATTTTAATTGCATCTTCTTTCAGTATTCATAGTCAAGTTGTCAGGAAAGTATTGACACAATATTGTATTTCTTATTGCATTTACATATCAACTAATTACGTCCAAGTATATTAAATTTCTTACCATTTGGCAGTGCTTTCGTAAGACCAGAAAAATTTGACGCTACGAACATGACGTGTAAAATTTAATGAAAAAATGCATCATTGAAAAATAAGAGAATATGACAATGGTTCTTGTCATCGCTGTAATTATTAAATTTTATCAATTACGCTTAATCAAAACTACCTGTAAAGCGATTAATAAATTCATGGTAATAACTATCGATAACGCGTTGATCTTCTTCCAGCGAATTTAAGAAGAAAGGTGGAGGTTCTTTCGGTAAACGTTTTCACGTGGTCGCTAAGTATTCCTGAGGCAAGTTTAGGTCATATACCCTTCGAGGCACGCATTGTTTCAGGGCCGGGTTTCCGCGAAACCGCGTGGGCGGGCTAACTGCATTTCTCGTGCGTGACACACGCGAAACACACGAATGTTTAGTGCATAGAGAGTCTGGTACTTACTTACTCTCGTGCTTACCAGCCTTCTTCTGTATGCAGTTCAGGGTAGCTTCGATCAAAGAAATGAAAAAGAAACGGAGGAAGACGCTGTGGGTTTCCTCGCCCACGTCTCGTCGTTGCGTTCCGTGATTTTTTCCCTTCGAGAGGTAAATATCTCTTGGAAGTCATTGTTTCTAGGTGTGACTCGAATTCCACGGATTCTCTCTTTCTCCGGCCATTCCTTTCTTCCTACCTTCTTACCGCTCTCGCTATTTGTGTTACTCGTACAACCAAAGTCCTATTTAGAAATGCGTTCTGCGATCTACTTACATTAAAGGAGAAAATCATTCAATTTTATTAATTAACACGATAAAAGTATCTGTAAATCGAACTCACCTATATGGTTCGTAATAATCGAACAAAAGATTTTGATAAACAGCTCGACAGAACAACGCATTTTTTAAATTCGATGACTTTGATACAAAATTGATATTTTTGATATTATTGATATTTTTATCTAATTTTTTTCACGTGTTTCGGTTTGCTCGTTTTTTATCCGTTTGCTAGATTCTCGTTCCTTCTGGTATTTTAATGAACAACCGGTAATAAAAGTATAACTATGTTTACTATTCTAACTATTGGCTGTAAGTTCGAGCTATTCGTTATAGTCGAACTAAAGCGAAGGAACGATATTTATCGTGACGTTCACCTGGGAACAAAGAGCACGGAGGGAGCTTGACCGAATCTGAAGGTTCTCCAACCTACATCGATCGAAGGTACAACTAGGTCACCTTGCCGGAGGTTGTGCAACACCGGTAGGTTGCTATCTAATTGTAAGAAAGCTATATGTATATGCACGGATGGATAGGGGCGAACCAGTGCGATACTTATATGTATTGTGGTTTCAAAATCCGGTTCTGAGAAAATAACGAGAGGCTGGGGAAGCCCCGAGGGATTGTCTTTCAACTTTGCGAGGACAAACTTTCCTCGAATTCCTGAAACACGTTAACCATCTGCATACGCACTTAAACCGGAGATCCACCAGAAAACCAAGCTGTGCTATGCAGTGCTAAGTTGAAAAATATTTGCTTCGATATATGCATGGAATATATGTACGATATATGTACGGAACCATTTTTACCAAGCACCTTACGAACACTTACAAAAATGAGGTTCGTATAATATTAACGTACCTACAGACTTACCTATGTTTTTTTACTATTAATTATTAATTTGTATTATTATCGTATTGTATTAAATATTGTTAATTTGTATTTCTCTACATACGTTATATCTTTCCAATTAATTTTTTATTTATGCAACATACGCGTAAGATTCTTTGAATAAACGTGCCTTCGAGGTGCATCCTGATTTTTGACTCTCGCTGTATATGAAAGCAAATATTTTCAGGGCTGCACAGCTTAGCTTAGCTTTTTAGCGAATCCCTGTACAAGATAATACAAAAGGATAATACATACATTTTGTATGAAAATAGAAACACTAAAAGGTATGAACAGACATATTACTCATACCAAGATTTCCAACAATTGTTACTCGTTATTCGTGGACATAAAAGAAAAAGAGAAAACGCTGTACATTATCAACGATGAAGTCACAACGTTCGCCAACATCGATGATCCGTTTTTCCTGTAGAAAATAACGATCGGCATCTGGCAAGGTCGATGGCGTCAACGACAGCCGGTAGACGTTTGAGAAATGGAAGGCCACTTTCCCTTTCTCTTCGCTTTTCAACAATACGTTCAGGTGTTTTTCAATTTACGTTCCAATAACGAAAGATTGTAACACGAAACCGTACTACGTAAAAATAATTGAAGCGATTGAAATATTCGAAAGCATCTTTTACAGTCTTTTGTAACATAATTTATTATAAATGTATGATACACCTATTACAAAATGTATCGATTCAGATTCTAAACGGCTGCATTAAACCTGTTAAAACATTCGAGAAATATTTATAATACACGCTTTTTTGATGCGATCTTACTTTCCGTGTCTACTTTCCAACGAAAGACCTTTCGATATTTATGTAATTCATAATTCGTCGACGTAAGCGTGCATTTTAATCAGGCGTTAAAAGAATAACTCCATCGCCAGTGAAGAAATTTCCGAACATCATATCGTTCTAGAGAAAATTTCAGGAAATTTCAATGCGTATGTGTATTTTTCCATTGTTCCTTGTAACTATTCGGTCTCCTAATTATAGTAGAAGACTATGATTTCTCGAAACAGGCTCGGAACTTGTACATGTATGACCTTAAGGTAAAACCACGTATATATCTCTACCGCTTCATCCCGATGTATCGGCGATGTCAGAAAAAGAATTATGCAACAAGCCATAATATTATACGTATTTAGTTTCGCATCGGCTGCTGCCTTGTCCCGCAACACCTCAGTCGTGCGTAAGCACATATTCGCAGTAAGGTTAAACTCCAGTGACATTTTGGACGACTTTCACCATCGGGCCAACGTGGAAGGCTGCTTTCTTCGTCTTTTCGTCTCGACACAGAGACGGTGACGCCAAAGTGGCAAGGATCAGGGACTGATCTCCAATTAAATTAATCGAACACGAAAACCAAGATGGTTCCAATAGTTTGTAACTTAATTGGATTTAAGCGAGGATGATGCATAGCCGTGACCTTAATTTTTTATTGGTTTGTCGATTTGGTAATAACAAGTGGGATATAAGATATAATATTGGGTTGACTGATAAGTTCCTTCTTCTTCCACTGGTGTTCGCATTTCGAATAGAATATTATACAAATCGTTCAAATACTGTGAAACCACATATCACATAAAATACACATAAAATAGCGAAATGAGATAATCGAATTACTAACATAAGAAAGATAAAATAGATTTTGTAGGAAACTAACAAGAACGTGCTGTTTTAAGAAATCGCGAATCGTCTTAATACTCGACCTAATATAGACTTAGGATGGTTATTGAAATGCATCGTGTAAATGATTTCAGTCTTGCCACTCGAGGCAGGAAGAATTATACCAACCAAATGATTATTACAAACACAAAGGAGAACTAGAAAATTAGTAGAAATACAGACGTCCGAGTACAGTAAATCGTAATTACAAAACTACGCGCTTTCACTGAAATTTCGTCGGGCCCGTTGAAACATCGATACTTTCGACTTAAAAGCAGTAATTTCGACACTGAAACTAAGCGTAAGAATTACGTTCTCCACTGGATGATATATCCAACCGGAGAAGCGAACGCTCGCGTGCACGACACCGTGCCAGAAAATCGGACAACATCCTCGTAACGCGTCGATCCGCTCCAACCATAAGCATAATTGCGTGCGATCATCGTTAACTCGTTAAGCACACCATCCGCCGGCTACTCTCAATACATAGACACCGAATCACGATCAGGAGAAAGCGAGAATAATGCGCTCGCGCGCGCCACAACAAGAGCAAACGAATCACTCTTACGTTTTCCAATCTATGCAAAGCGAATCAACATTTCCCCTCGGTTTACATTTTCACCCTACGTTTCCCGTATGCTCCTTCGCATGCATACCAATATACACGCGTGCATTTCTTATCTCACGCGAAGCGTATCGACGCGGCGGCCGATTTACCGGTGGCGAGGCAGTCTACTTTATTACCAAGCCGATCGCGGAAGAAACCGCGACTCGTCTCGAGTCTAAGTATGTATACGTATACGTATTCGATAGCGGTATGTCTCGCTGGTCGATCACTGTATTAGGCGATTACGAATATTAATGAACGCAGCTTAAGTCTGTGGAAGTCGTGACTGTAAAAATTCTTCATTGAGTATATACGTGATAGACACGGTACGATGCCTAAAATCTTATATAATTGTTCCATTCTAATGACAAATTTGTGTGTGATACCATTTTAGGGAAACTAGGAAAGAAGCGTATATAATATATGTACGAGCGTATGTATGATGTAAAAACGGTTTTAGTACTATTCACAGGAGGAATTGAAAGTGATAATTTTATTTATCAACATAACGATCGAGGCGTACGAAACAATGGCCACATCAAAAAAATATCAAGGTTCTAACGTGGTCAGCCTGTTCCCAGATTTGAATCACGTGAAAAATCTTTGGGAAATAATTGGAAGAAAAGTTTATGCCAGTTGCAGGTAATATAATTCCATTAGTGAATTATCAAGAACGGACAACGAAGCGAAACATCTATTTATTAAAAAAAAGTTACAAAATGTGATTTTGTCATATGTCGAATGCAGTGAAGGAATTATTGTCAATTTTGATTTTATCTATCTAAACAGCGTGTGAAGCTTTATAGAAATTTCTATCGTCGATTTATCGTTTTTTTGTTGTTTTTTCATCCCTTGTCCACCCTGTCTATGTATAATATGCAATCAACTATGCGTCGCATATCAAATTTAAGTAATAAAATATTTAGAAGGTAAAACTAAGCTATATTTGGAGTTGCATTTCTTTGATCGTATCTATTCACAAAAATTCGAAATTACTCAACAAATTTTCAATCTGGTAGTCGCTTATAGTTCATAGAGATTTATCGTATTATATATCTGTTGATTAATTCTTATTACTCTGCAAAATCTACGGCGTTTGTTTAAAATTATTTGCAAAAACATTTTTCACGTATGTATCTGCAAAGGGTTGAAAGATCACCAGACAATAGGAATGTCTGTTCGATAATTATTCGTTTAACCAGTTAGCTGTTTCGACCTCTTTGGAAACTTTGAAAAATGTGTATTTGAAATGCGTCGCAAAAAGTAAACGATGACGAGTATACTCGTCAAACACAGAGTATATGTGGCTGTTATAATATAGAATTAAGCTATAACGAAACGACCGTCCTATCTTTTAATTTCATTACTGACAAGGCTTGTCATAATACAAAATATTGCCATTTCTTCATGACGAGTATACTCGTCAAAAATAGCTAACTGGTTAAATTGTCTTATGCATGCAGAAGTCGACGCCATGGCGCACGTAAAGCCGACGTCGAACGACGGATTGCTGTGGAATATCTAGGGCGCAGCGCGAAGTGGTTCTCCTTGGGCAACCGATGCCGCATTCCGACCTATGCATCTGCTGCCAGTTCCTTTTCCCTCCTGTTTCTCTATCTTTTCACTGCTTTTCCTTTCCTTTTCCACTTTCGTTTCACGTCTCTGTGGATCGAACTTTATTTGGATACTTCAGATGAATGTCGGTCGATAAATGTCCAGTACCACTCGGTGAACTATGCGCTGCTTATCAAAATTCAATAATGATATCGTAGGAAGTTCGACAAATTATTCGTAAGAAGACTCGCGTCCACAAGAGATACGAATTCACTCACAAATCGTTAGATAAGTAAAACGAGCAAATAACGGCATTCATTAGACTCTCATTGTGAAACAGAACATCTAGAAACTCATAAATCATTTTAAATTTAATTTATCATTTCCCTAATTATTAAAACCGATTGCTTTTCGCACTGATCCGTATTCTGACGTGAATTATAAGTAACAGACTCTAAGTAAGCTTACACGGATTTCACTCAATGAATTATATATCCGATATTTAACCGTCAATTATCCGCCACGTTCATCTTTCATCGTTTTACCCAAGTCGAACTCACTTTGCAACGATTTTCGCTTCATTGTCTGTCCAACTTTCTCACTCATCTACATTCAGCTTAGGTAGTCTACTCTCATAGACTAGCAAAGGAATAGCTCTAAAAATATCTATATTTTTTTCATTTCAAGGATAAAGCTGCTATTTTAGATTTTCGTCTATCGTGAGCCCTCGTAACATGGATTGATATTCTCGTTCTATCGCTTACGACCGTATCGAACCGGTAGTTTCTCTGCCTCTTTTCCTCTCTTTCTTTGTGTTTTACTTTCTCCGTGATCTCGATTCTTCGTGGTCTCGTTTCTGCCCGTACGTGTCGCTTCTCTCCGTTCGTTTCGCTTGGAAACGCCGCTCCGTTACAGATTTGCCGCATCCTTTTATATGTAAGTGCATAAGTGCATTGCGCCTTGCAGTGGCGCCCACGCGTAGTGTTGCAACGCAGCCCATTATGCCATACCGTTTCTAACTTATGCCGATTGCAGTCTCGCGACCGGATTAGACGGTCTGTCGATTAGGTTCGCCATTGACGTCGTTGCTCATCCAGAAAAATTTCTACCGCTACGCTTGGATGCGGGCGATCTGCGCGTCCTTGAAATTCAACGATGCTCTCCAATTGCAAATGACCGTCTTATTCTGTTGCAAAAGTGATGAAATGATTTTTAGTGAAAAATTGATAGAATTCGAGGGGTTCTAAGAAGGAGGCATTTACCGTATGGTACTTCGCGTATCGCGTTTACATTATTTTTATCCCACTTTAAAAATTTTTAATCAAACTATTTGAATATTTTTTCGTTAAAATCGACAATATCGTAATATTATAAATTATATCGTGAACACGTCATATCAATTTTCTCTCTACAAAACGCATTTATTCGACTCATATTTTAGAAAGCAAATAAATACCGATTATCGTCCTGAAAGAGGATAAAATGATCTGAAAGTCGTTCGCTGGGCAATCGGTAACGGCGAGTTAAGAAACGGACAAACCCCCAGGCGATATTTAAATATAATATACCCTAAAGTTACGCATTCACCCATATTCTCGCTTATCGTAGATCTATCGTATCCTTGAATCATAATTCACGTCACAAACTAATCGAGCTGATAATTCTTATTTAAGTACAAAAAATAAGTAACGATTTAAGCAAGAAAAGAACATAAGCATTAAGAATTGTAGTTTCAACGGTGAGAAATGATGGTAATTTCCTCATACTTCTTTATTACGTTATTTGTTTTCCGCTAATTAATTCCATCGAGCACAATGAGCAAAAGAAGCTTATCCAAGAATTTATTCACCATTCAATTCATTTTCCGAGGAGCGATGCAACGCTCATATTTCTTGCAATAACGGTTTGGAAAAAAGAAACAGAAAGATCTACATCAGATATCTAAATTAAATAATAGCCAAATAGGGACACAGATGTAATCAAATTATCAAACATTATGCTTGCCATGTATTCTTTCATCATGTTATGTTTAGAGTATTACGTTCACGTATACGTGTATTACATTACACGTGACATAATGAGCATACCTCTAGCACATTGAAAAATATTACGTTACCTTTTATGATCGTCAATTAACGCGTTTCGTGTCATTAGAATCATTTCAAGATAAATAATTTGATGTAATTTGCACGTAACAAGATTTTTATTCTGAATATATTAGACAAAAGGGTGTCGCGAGTATTTTATTCAATTAACGCATAATCCTATTTTTTAAGAAATGAACAAACATTGAATAGAACGCGTTATACGCTTTTAATTATTCTTTCGAAACGCTCGTCAATCTGGAACAAAGAAATCTACAAAAGGAAAGGATATGAAATTGCGTTCAGATGAGGCATAGTGGAAAAAAAATCTCGAACAATCTCTGTTCCGTTCTAGATGTATCTAACCATCGACTTCACCATAAGATAGCGCGTCGCTGCAACGGAGTGCAACCACTGCAGCAGCACTGGTTGCATCGGTTTCGCTCGCAAGGATTCCCTCTTTCCATTTGGCTAATCGGCCACGAGATCTAACGGTTTCTCATTATAATACCTGGATACGTGTTCGGCCGTTCGTTTGTGTGCACCGTGCGCACCGGACACGACAGGCATAGGCGCAAAGCAACAAAGAATCGCGGAACAGTAAGCGTGGAATATAAATTTGGACGTTCGTTAACCTTTTCAGTTCGCCGAAGTAAATCATTTTCTTGTGGATAATGACTTGCTTCCTTTGTTTAAAGGAAAGCCGACGCGAATAGCGTAAAATGTGTAATAACAGCGATAGGCACACCTCATTTAGGCACCTCACAAGTAGGTTGAAACATCGATCAACAAACTTCTAGATGACGAAGCAAATTTTACTTAAAATTTAAGTGAAAAATAAAAAGAGAGAGAGAAAGAGGATGTTAATATAACACGGGCCAGTTGCTCTCTAACTGATTTATTATACTTATTGTAAAAATACCTTAATAAACAAACACTTTATTATCAAATGCATCGATCAAAATACCAGAACTAAATGTATAACAATTAGCGATTACTTTCACCGTCAATCGAACATCTTAACCAATAGAGCGAGACGCGATCATCCAGATCATCCTGTAATATCTTCTCCAACAATTTTCTCGCTCATCGAAACGATCCCATCGAGCTAAACGATTAGAACAGGTAAATTTGCCAATCGTTGGATACAACTGGGACCTCCTTTATGCAGCAATGGAGAAAAGTCGACGATGACGCGTCAGTCGAAAACTGGGGGACACTTAAAAGTCGCGGCGCGCAAAGGCGAACAGGAGAAAACCGTTTGAACGCCTCGCGGAATAAAATAGCCGGATTCTCGCGAAAGGGAAAAGACGTGCCAGGCAGACGAACTGACAGACGAACCGACCGACGGAACGTGAATATCTGGGCTGATTTCGAAATCGTTACTAGAACTTTCTTCCAACGAATCGCCTCCGCGATAAACCGCTTCCAACGACGGGAACTTACATACAAAGATCTAAAATTTGTATTTAGGATAGCTACTTATGCTGGTACAAGATATCTATCCAATAATAAGTAATAACGTTCTTGATACAATTTTTTAACGAAGCACTGCTTCTATTGTAGTGGTAACTAGAAAACCTGCATCTATGCAGGTTAGAAGAAGATAGATTTGTTAATTAGAAAATATCGTCGTAATACTGTACTTAGACATGTCGAGTAATTTGTATTTTATCGCGCTGAAATGTTTTCCTCAATTGAGGTAATAATACCGGTTAGTGAGTTTCTACTTACATAAATTACGTAGTAATAATACTAAGCATATAAAGGAAACGTATTGTACCATCTAATAAATAATACTCTAGTTTTTAGTAAGACAACGTAGCTGTAGTAGATGAGTAGCGACGAAGAAATAGGCAAAAGCTGTTATACGTTGGCTATTTTAATGTAACTTCGAATAGAGGAAACTTAAAAACACTTCATTTATCGACAAACGCTGTTGACGTTAAATTATATTTCTGTCGAAAAATTATAACAATGTAAATCTTAAAATTAAATTGAAAACTTGGAATATCAATCTTCTCCGCGATGAAATAGCCTATGACTTTTACATGGCAGAGATTCATATCGGGCTATATGATCGCGGAGGAAACGCAAAATAGAAATGCAAACCGCGTCCAAGGAGGAGGTTCCCTGATCGGCATTCTCGAAGTGGCGTCGACGCACTCGCCAACGACGCGACGTCGATGACGAAGGCGTCGAAACGCGTCGAGGAACGCGCGCGCACAAGGAACACCTCTCGACGTGGTGTCAACAACCTCATCATCCTCTTTCACTTGTGCCAAACGTCGCCGCAACGCTGACTTTTATGTTCTGTCCGCCCCCGTCGATGATGTGTCAGCTTCTTCCTCCTTTTCACCAGTGCAACGATGGCAATCGATCGCAACATCATATTCGTTTCGCTATTAGCGAGTGATCGTAAAGGTGCGTTTAGACCGAGCGGATGATTTTATTTTAATCAAATTCATCTTCCAATGGCAGACGATTTTCATATTTTTTGTACAAAATCTACAAAAAAGAAACACATACAAAATTCATATCTTCTATAGGCTCTTGGTGCAATACGAACGGTGCGATACGATAATAGCTTGGCCCGCCGAAATTAACAGGATAAGTAGATAAACTTAACAATATTATTATATAGAATAATTATATAGAACCTCGCCATTTAGTGTTTGTTCATCGAATCGTTCGCTCGCACTCGTCGTAAAAAAGCTCTTTCGAAGTAAATTAGGTTACGGACAGATTGTTCGATAACCGTTTACATGAACTTTGTTTGGTCTAAACGCACCTTAATACATTGCATCGTCGCATCGCGCAAAAATGTCTGACGTAAAGGTATTGTGTAACAAACTAGCGATTAATGGTAGTATTTATATTGATGTTTGCGTTTGGGTTTGCGGTTGCACGAACGCGAAGTCGCGTTAGGTCGAGACTTAATTGTCAATGAGCCTTTCAGGGATCTGACTAGAATTAAACGTTTCGTTGATTTCTTTAACACCGGACCTGACAACGATTAACGTGTACGACATGTACTGTTCAAACTTCTTAACAAAGTATTTCAAGTCAAAGTGACAATGATTTCTATCGAGGGGTGCGATGGATAGAAGACTAGAAAATGTTTGTTCGTGATCGTCGCGAAAAATGTTAGATAACTTTACAAATTTCGTGTTACTCGTTTTCGTAATCCGAGATTCCTCGCAGCTCTTTTTAGAAATATTTTTTTTTAACACAGCTGGTGTAACTCGTTAGATGAGCATCGTGTTAATTACAAGTCGTTGGTGCTCTTCTATTTAAGCGAGGTATACGAAACATTGGAATTTTGCGCGAAATGTTTGATACAAATTGTTAACGAGTGCAGGAATTAGGGTACACGTATTACGTAATAGCTTAGGATTATAATAGTTACGGTTTTGAGTATGCATATGTATGTTGGTCGTCTTAAGTCCGTGAATGTTTAAATTACGCGTTTCTCTTTCGTGTAACATATAATCTCACACACAACGGACAGTTACGCTTTCTTAGCATTATCCAATTTTTGAATAATTTAATTATATGAACTTAATTAACATCACTCTATATCACGTAGCAAAATTTTTATTTTCTCGCTATTAATTTACAACGTGCTTTTAAGTTACAATCGTCGAATACGTATAAGACGATACATTCTGTTTCTTAAATTGTATTCGTAAAAATATGAATTTGCATAAATGTCCGCGGTATATTGATCATGAGCCGATGCACTTCGAAAGTTTACCTCCAAATTATCGATAATAGTCGACGAGATGAGAAATCCTTTGAAGCAAGCACAGAAACTAGGGTTTGAAACCGATTTGGAGAACAAAAATCGAATTGAATATTTCGGATGTTGAAGCGTTTGTCGCAGCTAGTAGTCGACTTTCACCGTTGCGTTCGGCGAATGATGCGCCGTGCCAGATAAAAGCATGTCGGGTCGTCGGCAAAAGCCAACGCTGCGGCCAACCCGTTCCATCCTCGTTGCAACGCTTGTCTCCGTGGCGCTTCTCTCGCATTATGCAATTCGAAAGAGACATTACCTCGACTTACCTTACGTACGTTCGCGAGAAGAAGCTACCGGGTATAATACTGTGACGCGAGCTATGGAATCGCAACGTCGCGTGCTGATCGCAGGAAAACGCGTGCTCTTGCACGTGCTACACGTAATGTTATGCTCTCGAGCATTCAATACTCTGATCATTTCACATTTGTTCAGATATCCCCCGGAAAAGAATGTGGCAAGAGCGCATAAGAGGGCAATAGCTGGAATCTAGATGTTGATTGCAAAATTAACCATTTAATCGTTAATTTAATTTACCATTTAAACTACTTTACAGAATTTGATCGCAAAATAGTCATATGAGCAGGAGAAATAGACGATTCTGATATTCGTAAATAAACGGCAAACGAATAAAAAGCGAGATTATCTCGTCGATGCACAAAGTGGAATGGTGCACTGTATGCCAGACCGTCTCGTTCGACGAGAACGATGTGCATCCTTGTCGAACTGAGACAAAGCGCAGCATATATACTCCAAGATTTCGATATCGTATGAAATCAAACACTTTTTTCAATAATCTTTTAGCAATCCAACTATACTTCATGCATGTGTAATTTATACATACAATATTTTTCTCCCATTTTAAGTTTCTGCTTGGTTCTTGATGTAACATGAAGTTAAATGTCCTGGTCCTTGAATGTAAGTTTGTACCCTGATATTTATGAAAGGTCGTGTATTCCTGAATAAGCCTAAATTACAATAATTTGGGATACGAAAATGTGATTTTACAAATTTGAAAGTCAGATTTATGCGAACAGAAATTATTTGAAGGACGATCGTAATTGATTCATGGACGTGGATCGTAATGAATATGGAATACAGAATTTTATTGATGAATACAATAAATGAAAGATTTATTAAGGACGGCGAGGGTAACGCTTTACGTGCATCGAACTCGCTAAACACATATCCGTAACGAGATCTGCTAGCCAGATAAAAAACGATATAAAGATTTTGCATCGTACGCAATCTTTCGTAAGCTTTTCTAAACCATTTATGTAGATGATTTAGTGGGACTGAACTGTCGTGTCATTGACCATAAATCAAAAACCACAACGACCCGCACGGTTACGTCAATTACGAATATAATTATACAGCACGGGGCGCATAATTCCTCGAATCGAGTCTGTTACATCTTCGACGGTTCCGGTGACACCAACTGATATCACTGGCATACAAAACACCCGAACGTAACGGTAACTTTAAAAAACGTCGTGCCTGGCTATCCTTTGTTCGCGAAAAACATTCTAGATCATTCTCAATGATAGTTTTACCCAACGTAATGATAATTTAAATCAATTTATACAGCAATCTATGTTAAGTTACGTACATGGCATAACATTTAGAATAATTCGTAGATAAAGACATAATGAATTATTAATTCTATCGAATTGGGATTAATCGTGCTTAAACTGTTCCAACTTCAGCCCTGCCCTGAAGAAACAAACTACGTTGATGCAAACGTGCAAGAACTACTGTCAATCACTGTCAACTACTGTGAAAGCTTAAAATCTAAAATTTAGAAACGCCTTCTCCTATATTATATGACCGGATTTTCGTCCCATCACGAATTATACCACGTTTCGTCACGAAACTTCTCGGGATTCGTGTTAAAAATCATGAGAAATCATTCAAGATTTTCCGCTTACGCTATTTCGTATTAGAAATCATGAGAAACTCGCCGTGAATGCAAGCGATCGGATTAATCATACAAACGCTGCTATTTTCACCCCGTTCATCGCCTGATCCGGCATTCGTGTCTCCAGCTATCCTTGGCGGAGACTCTCGCATACCTCGAACAACGTGTTTCCAAGTATACCGAAGTAAGCCTTCGACGTCGAATTTTTTGCCAGGGGAAAGGCTGATTAAATTAACAAGGAACAAAGACGAATTACATATATCGTTGTAAACGAAGTAAATATGCATATACGCGTGGAGTAACATCGACGAGGAGATTCAGGGCAAGGTAATGAGAGAACTTCCAGAAGGAGGAGGACGACCGGTTGTCCTGCTCGAATCGCTTGACTTAAGGAGATCAACGAGCCGAATATTAATCAACAAGAGGCGCGGCACCTGCATCCTTGGCACGTTAAGGCACGTAATACCGTCTACTACCGCAATAAACCACTCTGCACACCATGCAGTCTTACCGTTATCCGGAAGGTGTTTGTGCATTAGCCATCCGGTACGATACTCCCTGCTTCCTTCTCCAACTTCGTATTCGGATGGCCCTGCCGCATTTAGGCTTGTCACGTTAAAACGGCAGTTCATCAAAGTTCATAAAAGTCCTCTCTCGTGACGAAACGTCTACAAATCATTTCGAACGTTACCATCAACGGTAAACGTAAATGCCACCGTTGCTAAGTTGTCATATACGTGACAAAAAATAACAAATACGAGTAGAGTTTCAGCAGAATGTTGAAGCTTATTAAACAAATCATGAGCACAAAAAGGAATATTAATATGTAATAAAGAAAAAACATTTTGATCTATTTAGTCCTTTATTAAAATCATCAAACGGAAAAACAATTAGTGCGTGAAGTGCATGACGTTAATTAAAGGATGTATAACATTTCTGATATTGTAAATTTAAATCAGAATAGATCCCATCGATTTGAATATTATTCTTAGTGCTACTTTCAATGTTAATGAACAAATCGTGAATATGAATTATATTTATTTAATTCAAACAATAGAGTGTTTTTCAGAAAGCACAGAAACGATAATATAATAGTTGCCGGTATATCATATGCAAATGAAGAAAAAGATCTGGAAATATGTAAATTAATTAAAGAAATGTAAGTCGTGACGCATCTCCTTTTGAAAGATACGTATGCTTGAAAATCAATAAATGATTGCTTAAATCATAGCTTTTGCATCATATTATAAAAACGTTTATAAGAAATTAATGGATTCTCTGAAAAGAAGCTACATTTTACGTTCATTTGAATATCGAGCCATATAAGATAATGATACCATACGGTTTCCAATATTAACTCGCATGCAAATTACTATCAAATTGGAAATACGACATAAAATAATATGTTAAATAATATTTCAGATTGTGGTATCTCTTCCTTATTAATAATAGTTTAATTATTTATAAAAATGTATATTCCTTGTTAGGCGTATAAATTATTCTATTATAGTCGCGTATTTTTATATCCAAGTCAACGTATAACAAACTTTTATCTCAATCTTTGTAAGCTTTCGTCGGAAACACGACCAATAAGAAAAGTGTAACAGGCCATGTGCTTAATGGGCAATTTCCTTATGGCGACGAACCGCAAAAATGTTATTTCTCGTCGTAACAGCTACACGCGTAAACGTGAAACTCCGTTCGCCGCATCGGCGTGACTGCGAATTAATTAATAAGACTGTAACCTTACAGTTTTGATTTCCATCCACTTTCATGGTCGTAACTGATCCACATGACCACGACCTTGGTTATGACCTTCCATAACAAAACCTGGACAATTTTATCATAAAGAATATTTTGAACACAATTTCAATCGCTATATCGACTATGTTGCTTAACAAATCCTAACAATGTGTGTGGTCAGAAAATATTTCATTAATACATTTCATTAATAAAAAAAGTTTCTACCTGAAATTATATTTGGAAACGAATACGATATTCGTAAGGTTTCGTCTTCGTTTTACTTCCAATTACTCCAAGGTCAATCAATCTACGATATCACGATAAACTTATTTATTCCTCTTTGGACCGTTCGATCATGGACATGAACGTAAATACCAAGCTGGGCAATGCGATTTATTCGAGAAACTGGATTAAGCCGAGCGAGAAAGTTCCGTTGTTGTCGAAAGCGTCCGGCATTAACATGCGCCTGTCTGCCTTGATTGAAACCGTGTCCTCGGAAATACATTGAATTAGAATAGCTCTGCATTTATTCGATTACTGATTTTTTTCTAGAGCAATGTGAAATTTCGAAAATTCCATGCGACGAAAGACGCGAGCTTCTGTCGGGCTAAGAAATTTGTGTGATTTAATTTTTTACTTATTCTTAGAAATTTTCGAATCTAGCATAATATAGAAAACATAAAAATTTTGAAGAAAATATTTGTCATCAAAAGCATGTGATACGAATGGCTCATGAAGATATTATAGTAGAAGCTTTCGTAATTAACCCAAAATAATAATTAATTATAATATTTGGATTATTAATTATAATATTAAACTAATATCGATATGTCTCTTTGAGAAAAATTCAGAGATTGTTTAGCGATCGTTTAGTGATCGATTTCTTTCAAAATATCTACGCTCTCACCCGATCACAACCAAGCTTCACCGCAAAGTGTAAGAGAAAAGTGATGAAATAATTGCAAAATTCTTGGGACTTTCTTATAGAAGAAACGCAACAGTGCCAGAAATGC
Organism: Bombus vosnesenskii; assembly: GCF_011952255.1. NCBI lineage: Eukaryota > Metazoa > Arthropoda > Insecta > Hymenoptera > Apidae > Bombus > Bombus vosnesenskii. Next base: position 1,104,301 of record NW_022882962.1, read on the forward strand.
GAATGGGTGATGTAAGGAAATAAATGTCAATGGTTGCTCGATTCAGCTGTATATGAAACCTAACTCCAACCGAACTTGTAGAATTTTCACGAATTAGATAATTCCAGTTATCGATAAACACTATATATCGATAATATGTATTCGTACAATCAGTCAACACCCGAAACCCTTAAAAAGTTCTATCATTTTGCTGAAATGTTTCATTTATCTACCTTTCTACCTATACTTCCATCTGCTCTCCTAGTATATAACTGAGAATTTAATTTTACTACGATATTCGAATATTTACATTTCAATCCTGCGTTCATTTTAGTAAACTAAAAGAACGTTGTAATATCTAAATTGGAACTGCCATTGGAATTAACAATGTTTTAGAAAGATACTTAACATGAAACTGATCGTGCATATCGATACGATCTTTTCTTATATTTAAAACCTTAGAGAAAATGTTAACCAGCCTGTTTCCAGAAGCTCCAAACCTTTAAGCTAACGACCAACTAAACTGGCTGCTATGGAATAACCTCTGTCGGAATGTCGATCAGGGTGGCGTATGGGAGCTGGGTGTCACGGTGAGTCACGTTGCTCGTGTTCGACCTTCGCCCCCTTCCAGCCTTCTCCGTTATTTTATATCGAATAGTCGCCTCAGCCTTACGATTATTATTATTATAATCACGTTGCGATCGGTCAGTATTCTGCATATTGTACGACCGCACCAGTACGCTGACTGTGTACGAAAACAGTCGCACCTGCAGGAGTTCGACGAATTTCGATGGCTAGATACGCGCCTTATACGTGCGAACAAATCGGTGTAATAACAATAGACGGAATAGTAACTGCTTAGAATCAATCAGCGGATAATATTTATCGACGATCGCATGTTATACAGAATTAGATGTAATATTTTAATGGAATATGCTATTCCGCTAGCGAATCCTGTCATTTGTGTGATATAATAATCTTGGAATTATTTCGAGAGTTGATATTTTAAGAATAGAATGTCTTAGCCCAAATTCTTTGGAGATATTTTCCTGTATTCTCTGTTATAAAGTAAAATTTCTTACGATCGAATTAAAGTAATCAGTTGGTAGAAAATTTTTGGATGCTCGTCGACTGATGGAACAAAGCGAACCTTCACGATTTTTATCGCCAAATGAATTTTGAGGCGGTTCGCGTGAAAACCAGCCTGGATCGAAACTGGTCCCGCGAGTATTCAAACAACGGCCAAGAACAAAAGTCGAAAAATAAGGTAAAGCAGTAGAAAAAGAACGGATTCGTAGAGGTACGGATGATATTGGGGATAAAAAATTATTTTAGCATTTAAGGCAGTAGGATGGGGCAAAACGGATGAGCACTGGGGAGAAGGGGACGGGGAAGAAAGAACGTGGCAGACGTTATTACCGGGCCTCTGTTAAGTCTTTGGATGGCATTTTCAGTGGAGGAGAATAAAGGAAAAAGGAAAGGGAGATCGGGTTGGCGAAAAAGAGAAAGAGAGGGCGTGAGAGGGAGAGAAGAAACGTGGCGAGGTATAGACGTTACCTCTTCTTGAAGTGACGAGGAGAAGAGAAGGAGGTTCTACAAGGAGGTGGAAGAGGAACAACACGTGACCAATGACTTATATAAAGGTGGAGAACGACAGGGCGCAAACACAGAGTTCTCTCTGCGCGGTGGAGCCTGTGCACGCAAATTGTGATAATAGTTTTTTTTTTTCCCTCTTAAATAAATAATCAAATTTTGTTACCGCCACTCGGGAGAGAAGAGTAATCCGATCTCTGTACCACGCGGGACACACGCATTCGTAACCATGAGGACGTACTACGTGATAGCTGCCATTCTGATCGCCGGTACGTACCCGAAATAAACGCGAGATACGAGCAGGAGGATATAAGAGGGTGGAGAATAGAGAAAATGGAAATGTTATCGAGGAGAAAGAAACGGGGGAGGAAAGTGTTACTCGAGGACGATCACGATCATTTTATCGGAAGTGGAGGACCTAAGTGTGTGACATATGCCTGTGGATCGGGAAGAGAGTGCACTCTTCTTTCGTCGCGATTGTCACGATAAACACGATACTTGTCGTTTCACGAAACGAATAAACGAAATGGTCGGAAAAGCCTGTGTACGAAATCGTTAATTCAATGTTTTACGAGCATCGTTAACATATTTCTTTGAATTCGGTATCTTGTTAACGTAAATCTTGAAATTTATACACGATCGGTATATTAACATAGATTTATTTATTTTCGATGAATTTCTCTCGAACAGAAAGTTTATTCCTCGTGTGTTTAATATTGGAATTTTATCGATGCTTGAAAAGTGTTTTATCTGTAATTTCATCTGTAAATTGGAGTACTGTATCCATCTTACCATATTTTTTAACAGAATATCTACCATAAAGAATATAAAGCAGGTCGATTTAATATGCGATTGATAACCAGGAAAAAACCTACTTGCAAATCTTTAAATACCCCCAGTAACTCTAATTTCTATGTCTGACCAGTACAAGCTACCAGTACAACCAATATCGCGTATCAAAATATTCCCGTTAACACCGCGTACTAGTAAAATATCTAGAAACTTCTCTGCATTTCCCTTTACTCTATCGCTCTTCGCGTACGATCGTAGATCGGAGAATACCCACTGTACAAATGACGTGCCAACAATTTGAAAATAGTTATCGAAGACGGTTATTATCGACTTTCTCGGTGTTCCAAACGAAACATACCGTTGAAACGAGATCGAAAGGCGTGTTCAATTTCCGTGCAAAGAGAAACCTTCTCGACACGCGTTTCCATTCTTTTTTCCTCCCCTTCCCTGGGTTCCTCTGGCTGCAACAGGATAACCTTGGCCCAGATCTTGACCCTTCTTTTTATCATCCACTACCATCGCGATCGAGCACAAAAATTCACTCTTGGGGGCCAAAGAGCTAAAAAGTTTATAAAACGACCAACGTGCATACGTTCTACGGCCAACGATATCGTGAGCGGTTCCGATTACGGGGCTACTTTGTCGGATTCGAGACGCGACTTTTGATAGCCAGATCGGTCCCGAGAAAAATGAAAGTGAACATACAACGCACACAAGATCGAGAGGGTCGCGAGCTTGTAAGTATAGGCGAAATTACAGAGGACGAAAAGTGTATGCGTGTACGTGAGAGAGAGAGAGAGAGAGAGAGAGAGAGAGGACACACACATACGAAAGGGAAACGTGTAGAGGAGAATCGAGTGAACGGGATGCTGGGAGGGCCCAGTCACGAGTCGTGTTGGTGTTGCGGCTGCTGCTGGGTCTGGCTCTAGACCCCAAAGTGAAAGCGCCTGGCGAAAGTCACTTTGTGTCCTTACATAAGACGTTTAGGTTATTCAGACATCATATGCCACGAGAAAAGAACAACAGATTATTAGGGGTAATTTCTAGCCTGAAGACAATACGCGACAAAAAGGCAGCATTACCATCGATAATAAATACCTGAAACGGTGTCGACGATCCATACACATTATCGTCTCCCTGCCATGCTTTTCCCTCTTGAAACGCGATTAGAAATGTGAAGGGAGGGGCGCAGGGAAGGTATAGAGCTAGATGAAGGAAGTGGAAGAAGATGCTCGCAACGATGGGGATTAGCGTCTTGCGGTCGACGATCAATTTTATTGTTTAATCTTCTCTCGAAAGCAATATCCAGCAAACGGTAAAATTGAACGCGATTACCACGATCCCTGGCACGATTAAAGCGTTATATCGGGTGTAACCGCAAAACACATTTTTCTCAACGGATCATTCCCGTCTTGAAAACTTTAGCTACGATTAGACGATTTCAACGCAGAAATATCCAATTTAGAATTATTTAAAGGAATAAATAGTTGGTTTATAGTTGTACTATAACCATCGACGCAATTGAAAGTTGACTCCGGTAATTGGCTTGGTATTTCGAATTACAGCGACTGCCTTTAACTTGACTGACATTTGCTCGTTGTTAGTTTTACTACTTGAACAACCTTCTTTACGATTGCTTCAAAAATTAATCGATATTTCTACATTCGCCGCTATATAGGTATAGTAAAACACGACTTTCCTAAACCATTCCTAATGCAAGGTCGAGTAATACAAGAATTTCCTTGTTTGTTTCGCTATTACAGCGACATTCCTTGCGACTGCTCTCTATATAAAAAACGAGCGAAATTTTCACATTGATTAGATTATCCTCTCTACTTTTCTCCGATTTCACGTTAATAATAATAATACATTTTTTCAACTGCAGGCACAACCGCCCAAGAATCGTTCAAATGCCCAGACGATTTTGGTTTCTATCCTCATCATATATCCTGCGACAAATATTGGAAATGCGATAACAACGTCGCGGAATTGAAAACTTGCGGCAACGGACTCGCCTTCGACGCAAGCGACAGCAAGTTCCTCACTGAAAATTGCGACTACCTCCACAACGTAGATTGCGGAGACAGGACACAGCTCGAACCAGCGATTAGCACGCCGCATTGTCCTCGCCTCTACGGTATCTTCGCCGACGAAAAGAAATGCGACGTATTCTGGAATTGCTGGAACGGAGAGGCTTCCAGATACCAGTGCAGTCCTGGACTCGCTTACGACCGTGAAGCCAGAGTCTGTATGTGGGCCGATCAAGTACCTGAATGCAAGAACGAAGGTATGTTCCGATACTTCTTTACGTGATCCTACATCGAACACTCCTTTCTTTGTCGTTTAAATTGTCTTTATAAGGATATCTTTCTTGTTGTCAATTTGGTTTGATCCTATTCAGATTTTTTGGTGATTTTGAGTTAACTGAATTCCAGAAAAACACCAAGGAAATCCTTTTTCATGGATTGATATGTTTTTAATCGTCGTATAATTTTCCTGTCCTTCGATTTTAACGTCTTCCATACAGAAACTTTATAAATTATTAGAATCTGTACTCTCTTCGAACTAATACAAATACGTTGCAAGACTTTCACTGAAAATCAATTAACTATCGACGATCCTCGTTTCTCCTTGAAACGATATTATATTATTCGTTGGTTGCGTTGCTCATCGTTCGATACGTGCAGTGATACCTGGCGATTTATTCCCACGCGCATCCTGTATTTCCTTGCGCGGTATCCTCTTAATTCGCGTGGCACGATTCAAAGTCGTAGCCTTATTTCGCCATTCACCGGCTTCTTCCACTTGGCCCTTGGTGGTGTTTCATGGCCTGTACGATCGCGAACCAAGTAGCTATGGCGACGCGACACCTTTCTCTCTTCCATCACATCATACTCTATGCGTTTATCGCGTTACACAGAGGTCGCAGGAGGTTTCACGTGTCCGGCCGCGGGCGAAGTGAGCGGAGCATCCGGCAGCTTCAGCAGACACGCCCATCCTGAGGACTGCAGAAAATATTACATATGTCTGGAAGGTATCGCTAGGGAATACGGTTGCCCGATCGGAACTGTCTTCAAGATCGGCGACGCCGATGGCAGCGGTGCCTGCGAAGACCCCGAAGACGTCCCTGGATGGTAAGTCAATTTTCCCCTTTTATTGTAATTATCTCTTTACACATTTCTGAGAGATTTAAAAGAGGTTCACAAATTTACGTGAATGTAGTTAATATGCAAAAATATATAAAATATCTCATTTAAATTACTCGATATAATATTTAATAGGTGAAATAAATTCCTACTGAGATTTCATTTCATAAAAATATGAATTTGCATAAATATCCGCAGTCTAATTATAGTGTAGTTCACCGTTTAACGTTAATAACTTCATTTGTTAATCTTTCATCTTTCTAAATCGTTTTAATCGATTAATTTGTTTGGGAATGAAATCGGAAGAACAATCTTTGTTTTTCGATTTTTCAACTCTGTAATTTGATTTAGTTGATATTAAACGAAAGCCAAAAACAAAAGTAAGGAATTTCCATTTTCAATTCTATGATAAATTGCTTGAGTACTTTCCAAATACGTTAGGGACCTTGTGACAAAGTTACAGGAAGGAATTTGTGGTGCTATGAAACACGTTATTGTAATAAGAGAAAATGCATTCCTGAACATAGTATATTCAAATGTCTGCACGAATAGATTGTCATTAACAAAGTTTCCTTCGCTTACAACAACGAAAAAAATGTCCTTGTTTTTACAAGTAGATCGTAAATTTCCTTGTATACTTTTTGTCGCCCCAAGCTTTGAGTAATAGCGTTAAAAAAAGTTAAGAAGGGAGACTGTCACGTAAATTTAAACAGATCAGGAAGCTTTGCGACTAGGTGTTACGTAAAGGCAAATTCTGGATAAACCAGATAGACCCACGGTGATTATAGTCTTTAAAACTTAGCCGCATGGTTAAAAGTTCGTAAGATATTTCACCTTTTTCGAGTGACGTAATTAAACGGATATTCACGGTACACCTTGCTCTCATAACGGATAGATAGGTTTTGCGTAACAGCCACCCAAATGTTGGTAACATAATATTTATATAATCGTTCTTGGGGACAGGAATAACGTGTGTGAAAGCCATATAATCGAAACGTGTTAAAGGTATAAGTAGATGTTAATTTGCTCGTTGAAAAACAAGTAAACATTAGTGAAGATAGTAAAGGCGACGATCTTGTATCATTCATGAACATACAAAACATAAGGTACCCAGTAAATACTTTTATGTACTATTTTGTTTGTATTACCTTCTCTTTTAATTACCCCGATGAATACTACGAAACATTTTGAATGAAACGTACGTTTCGATGGTGGACGAATATTATCAGGGTAACAATAAATATCGTTAATTAACAACAGTTTCTAACATATGTAATTAATTAATATAATATCTACAATTTGTAATGGTATCGTTCTATTGAAATTACTTGATGTACTTTGTCGGGAAATGTAATGCTATAAATACCCATTACGGAACCTTTCCATACCTGAACGGATAATATACATATAAATGACGCTCAAAAGTTCGTTCGATATCGTATTCGTAACACACATTTTCGGGAACGGGCTATACAACGCGTCTTCTAAGCACGCACGCACCGCGTACTAAACAGATCCGGTCGCGTAATCACTCCTTCTCACGTACACGTGATTAACTGTAAAAAAAAAAGACACGAGGCTGCACGCGAGGTAGCACGTCATGCATGTCCTAACTCCCGGATTTTTCCCGGTGTTCTGCTTCACAGTGAGGATTACTACGGTGACCTGGATCTAAAGAGCATCAGGAAGAGCGAGCTGCTTGCCGGAATTCAAAATTCAGGCGAGACCAGGAAGCCTCCTCAAGGCAAACCAAGGCCCCCATCGGCACCTGCGAGGCCCAACGCACCCCTTCAAGAATAATTTCTAATCTATCTCCCCTCCTTGATTCCCCCATCTGGTTCCTCTCATCTTCTTTCCTCTCCTCTCCTCTCCTCCTTTCTTCACCTCTTTCACGTTTCACCATTCTCCAAATACCCTTACCAGAACTCTCCTTCGCCTACTTTTCTATTACACCACACATATGCAGAAACAATGCCACACGCGTATACAGACATAAACACATCTAGCCGAACAGAACAATCTCGAACGAACGATCCTGATGTTCGATATTTCGAAATATATATAATAGCGCCAGGAGCCAAAAGTGTTAATCGGTTACGTTCGTTTCTTGCGTTCCCATTCGAGCCAAATTTTTCTACATACGTACGACCGACCTCTGTATATCCGGTTATAGCTTCGTATTCGATGATTTGACTCGGATCCCGGAGGAATTGCACGATTAGAAATCCGTGAGATGTTTCTTCCGAGGACTGAGGAGTAGCGAGGAGAGTAAATGTCAAATTCCTGCACTCGCGTTGACGTTCATCCGTGTGCCTCGATGCCGACGCGATGGCAACGCGCGATTAGCTAGTAATTCTCCACGCGTTGCTTTTAAGAAACGTTCAACCGAACAATATTATTGCCAATATCATTGTCGATATTTAAGGTTCTCAACATTGTATTCACAGTATATATTGATCGTCTAAAGGATCTCTTCCGCACGATAACGTCAAGAACCTCAAATATTGACAATAATATTGACGATATACTGATCGTCTGAATGCTCCTTTACAGTTCTTGTTCTCGATCGTGTAATTATTTAAACAAGGAATTGCATCGGATAATATGGTGGAAATGATTAAAGGACTGATCTTACCTCCGTCAACGCGTGGAAAAGTAATTAAAATCTACGAATATCGTCTATCTATCCTCGATGTTGGCCCATCTTCGTTCCGCATCAGGCACTTCGATGATCAAAATTGAGACGCGTATTCTATATATTGAAATTCGAATTGATAATAATTCGAGTGACAATCGTATCGTCTCATCGATAACTTCTATCATTCTTTCTTGCCTCTTATCATCATTTAGCCACTTTGTTTCTCCTTCGTATTTGCTGTTCACACCCCCTTCGCTATCGTAAGACATACGATTTAAAACGGAAACGGCGGCAAGCTCGTTAATCACGATCTGTGTATCGTCTAAATCGCAACATGTTCACTGAATCTGGTTCTGAGAAACGGAAATTCGATGAAAAAGTTCAGTGGATGAGGAGTTCTTTTTTCGAAATTTTCTCAATTCGAGCTTACCTCCACACACTCTTGGCCTCGGTCAAGTATGCTTGCGTAAGCTAGACTCGTCCGTATATTTTTAAGTAATGTGAAAAATTCGTAAAATAAAAGGAACAAAAATTCGTAAAAAAAAAAAGTGGTTTATGTGCTTCTCAAAACCCTAATCTCTCATCCTATCACGTAAACGTTCTTCGTGTTTGCTTGTTTTTTTGGAAATTTATTGTTGTAATTCTAACTCTTGCATGTTCGTTAAAACTATAACAAATTTCATATGGTGAATTTTGTGAATGTATTAAACACTACAAACACTTTATCGTAATTACCTAATGCACTAAATATATTTATGATGCATCTATGGAAAGATATAATTCATTGATATATAATCGAAGATGTGAAATTCAATATTCTGCAACAGGTCATATTGTAAGTCACTTAACGTATTAATTTCTCCCTTTTTTATAATTTTGTTTCCCTATTAAACCATATAAAGAGTATTTTTATAACTTCAAGTATGCATTTAAGTATACTTATAAATAATAAATTTCATAGCGAAGACTACTATGGCGATGTGGATCTGAAGGCATTGCGGAAATTGGGATACAAGAAAAAGTGACAGGACGACAAACGCGCAAAATCCAAATAATTTTAATCAACATTTAGAACTAATCAGAAGATTTTGGAATTCGTAGAAATCGGTTAATTTCCTGTATCTTCTGATCAATTAAAATAATGAAGAATCGCATGACATGTATTTCGCTTAAAATCATTCGCATCATCATTTATGTATATCCGTTGATGTTACAATACATAACTGTAATATACGTTGCTATGTAAATAAATTACTATTATTAAAAAATATTTTGTATGTTACATTATCATATATGTAATTTTATATAAAATGCGAGAAGCAAAACACAAATATTTCACATCGTTCGGTGTCTGTCATTGCATCAACAAATTTTTTACAGCAAAGATATATTAAAAAATTTACTAAACACATAAACATATGAATATAAAAATCAGCCTAAAAGGTCAGCCGTATGTTTTCAAATTATACCGTGCAGTTTTAATCTGGTTGGATTATAACTGATGTCGAGATGAATTCATCGCCCTATAAGTATAGTACATTATAATCTTGAAGTGATCTTGAACTTAAAAATTTAAGTTCGATTCTATCATACCAATAAATTTTAACATTGAAATAATATTGTAACGCCTCGTGCGAGAAAATGCGAGAAAATTGTAAAATATTATTTATGAAATAAAATTTACAAAGTATTCATAAAGTACTAATAAAATATTTACATTAAATTATCTAATTTTATGTTTAATCTTACCTTATCTTCATTTTATATGTTGTCTTATAAGCTATAATGTATGTTTCAATTTCCGTTGAAATAAAGTATCTATACGTAGGTATATATTTACATACGTTACTAGTCTATGTTGATCTTAAGTGTTATTTAAATTATGTAGTTATATATTATAGAACATATAATAAATTATATCTATACGTGGTTATTTTGAAATATTAATTAAGTACGTCAAACTGTGAAGTAAAAATAGTGTTAACAATGTATAAATATTATAGTGTAGTATTTTTATAGCTTTTATGAAACGAAATAATATAATTTCTTTTGTCAATTTTGTTAACTAGATAAAATATTGCACTCATTTTCATGCTGTAAAAAGGTGAGGATTAATTGCATCTGTCAAAAATAAGAGATCAGCCAAAACAATTACATACGAAAATCTTAACCTCAAACCTTCGAAAAAAAATCAATTCTTTTTAAAAGATTAAGTATTACATATTTATAATTCTAATTTTGTTATACGCACACGTACACATTCCTACTTTATATTTTAAATTTATCTAAAAGCAATTATATAAAATTATATGAATAAGCCTAAATCAATGACTTGATTTAATAATGGAAGCAAAGGCATATGATTTAGAAAAACAGCAGGTATTACTTACAAATAACGATCATGTAAATAATTTATTTAATAAACATTTTTCTATTGTAAACAATGAATGCTATACACTGCCTGAACCAACAACAATGTTTAAAGATTGCCCATGGACAATCGATGAATTACAAGAGATAAAAAATGAATTGAATGCTACAAAGAATTGTTTAAATAATTATGATATTGATCAATGGCAATTACATACAAGAGAAAGAAACAGTGCACAAAAAGTTATCATGCAATTGAGAACCCATATTCAACCAGAACTTTTAACTCAAGCATGGTGTAAATTCTATGAAATAGTATCGTCATTTCCTTTAATACCAGTGGATTACATTCGTGCAAATGATACATGCTTTAGATCTATCCATTTATGCGAAGCACCTGGAGCTTTTATTACATCTTTAAATCATTGGTTAAAAACAAATGTTCCTGATATTAAATGGGACTGGCTTGCTATGACCTTAAATCCATATTACGAGGGTAATTCAGCATCTATAATGATTGATGATGATAGATTCATAAGACATACATTAGACCATTGGTTTTTTGGAGAAGATAATACTGGAAATCTTTTGAATTTAAAGAACTTAAATAAACTTGTAAAATTATCAGAATCACATTGTAATATATTCTTAATTACTGCTGACGGTAGTGTGGACTGTACAGATGTTCCAGCAGAACAAGAAAATGTTCTACTACATTTGCATTTTTGTGAAACTGTAGCTGCCTTACAATTATTATCTACTGGAGGCAGTTTTTTATTAAAAATTTTTACTATTTTCGAGTGTAATACAGTTTGCCTGATTTACCTATTATCTTGTTGTTTTACTAATGTCAGTATAACAAAGCCAGCAACGAGCAAAGAAGGAAATTCAGAAATGTATGTTGTATGTACAAACTTTAAGGGACCAACATTTATCTCACCTTATTTAGAAAAACTCAGAGAACATTATGAATATGGTCCTAAACAAGCAATTTTTAATAAATGTGATATTCCATGTACATTTATGGAAAGAATTATACTATGCAGTGAATTTTTTAAATTTCGACAATGCCTAGTCATAGCAAATAATATTATTTCATTTAACTCTGATAATTCTGAAATGTTACAAAACATAAAACAAATTCAATGTATGGTTGCTGACAGATATATAAAAATGTATAACATAAAAAAATTAGAAATAGGGCAAATCATAGGAAATGCTATTATATCGTCTAATTATATCAGCACCAATCAACATAAAAAATCATTACAAGGGTCATACAATGAACGTTGTGAAAAACAACATTTGGCACCTATAGGTCGAATAGAAAGTTTTTGCAATGATTTTAATAAAATTGAGATCCATGTATCATCTGATGAAATCATAAATGTAAGCTGCTTTTTATCATTTCTTAGTACATTATACTTTCTGAATATAAATTTTTTTCATAATATAATTAAACTCTTATTTCTTATAGTACAACTTTACTGAGTTCCCAGAGAAGTTACAAATTCGTTCTGGAAAAGTATTTCATAAAATAGGTAGTTCTAAATTTTGTAACAGAATTGCTTTAAAAATAAAAAATGGTGTTGATGATATTCTTATTAAAATGAATTTCAAGATACAATTTCCTTCTCTAGAAAGTATAGAAAAAGTAAAAAATGAAATGCTTTGTGAACCAAGACATGAAGTTTTAATTTTTCAATATACGGATATTTATGATAGCCACAAAATAATCACAGAAATATACAATACATTACAAAAACTTGACATTGGAGCAACATTAGTTTTATTTGGCTATTCATTGCTTACTCATCTTAGTATTGAACTGCTTTATCTTATAAGTTATGCTTTCAAATCATTGAAAGTTACAGTTTGTGACGATATAGGATTGAAAATCACACTATATCATTATAATTATAATCTTAAAGTATTACAATTCTTAAGTGAAATTAATGCTGCTTCTCTTGAAGCTCAAAAACAAGAGAAAGCTATTTTGGAAATAATTTCTTCATCAGCATTCTATGAAGGTAAAACAAACTATATTAATGTATCCCAACTATAGTCTTACAATATTATATTTCATATTATTTGCATTTCTAGGATGTAATTTGTGCTTCTCAGCAGAGCACCTTAATCATTGGATACTAAAAACATATTTTAATTACATATTACATACATTAAAAAAAGATACAAATTGAAACAGCATTTTATAAAGTCAACATATTCCACAAAATACCAAAGTTGTATCAAATTTTTTATGTAATAAAATATGAACATATATCTGCTTATAGTGTATGCTTCCTTTCCATAGCCATAATATAAGATTTGAAAATTAATTTGATATTACATAGTGATGAACCTATATAAATATGAAGTGTGAATATAACAAATTTATAATTATGTATAAATTTTAATTTTAATTTCTAAATATATTATTTAAAAGAACAATCAGATTCAAAATGAAAATCCGTGGTTGCCTCTTTTTAAAAAAATGTTATATAGTAATATATTTATTAAACATAGTTTTATTTTTTATGATACAACTTTTTAGATCAGTACAAGTGTTTACTATGAAATTTGGTGAAATCTACAATTATGTTCGTTTATTTTCAACTCAACATATTGTACCAAAAGTGTGTATTATTGGTGCAGGGCCAGCAGGATTTTATGCTGCACAACAGTTATTAAAGGTATGTATAACATTCAATATATTAGAATAATATTGTAATGATATAATGTTGATACAGACAAACGCTAATGTAAGAGTGGATATATTAGAGAAGTTACCAGTACCATATGGTCTAGTACGTTTTGGTGTAGCACCAGATCATCCAGAAGTGAAGAATGTTATTCATACTTTTGAGAAAACTGCATCTAACCCACGTTTTCAATTTATAGGAAATGTCAATGTAGGAAAAGATGTTACTATAAAGGAATTGCAAGAAATTTATCATGCAGTTTTATTAGTATGTATAATAAAAATGCAATTATCCTTATTTAACTTAATAGTTAATATTAACAATTACTTGCTTATATTTTAGACATATGGTGCAGAAGAGGATAAACTATTGAATATACCTGGGGAAAATTTAAATAATGTAGTATCGGGACGACGATTTGTTGGTTGGTATAATGGAGTACCAGCAGATAGTAATTTAAATATTAATTTAAATGTAGAAGAAGCTGTTGTGTTGGGACAAGGTAATGTTGCTATTGATATTGCAAGAATTTTGCTAACACCAGTAGATAAATTAAAGGTATGTTTTAAGTTTTTCATAAAATGTATTTTATAATATATTTTTAATTTATTTATAAGTCTGCCTTTTTAGAATACTGATATAACATCATTTGCATTGGAAAAATTATCACAAAGTAAAATACGTAAAGTATCATTAATAGGAAGAAGAGGTCCATTACAAGCAGCATTTACAATTGCAGAACTCAGGGAAATATTAAAATTAGATGGCTGTAGGAGTTATTGGCGTGCAGATGATTTTATAAATGTAAAACAAGTAATTAACACTTTAGCAAGACCACGGAAAAGATTAACTGAACTCATGGTAGAATATTTAGAAAAAACATCCTTAAATACAGGAACAATGGCAAAAGAATTATATCCAATATTTTTAAGAAGTCCCATAGAATTTTTAGGTTCGGATAGTATACATAGTATTAAATTATCAATAAATAAACTTGAAGGTAATGACATACGAGCACAATTTGCTGTACCTACTGGATTATTCGAAGAAATTGAATGTGGTATAGCATTTCGTAGCATTGGTTATAAGTCTATTCAAATAGATACATCAATACCATTTGACACAGAAATTGGTCGTATTAAAAATATAGCAGGTAAAGTTCAAGATAAACTTTATACTGCAGGTTGGGCTGGAACAGGTCCTGTAGGAGTTATATTATCAACAATGACAAATGCATTTCAAATTGGTATGTTAATGAATAAAGAATTATCAATTACAGAAAATAAACCAGGTTTCATAGGTTTATCTAAAATACTGGAGCAAAAAGGAATACCCATAGTTTTATATAATGATTGGAAAAAAATTGATAAAGTAGAATGTGAAAGAGGAAAAACATTAGGGAAGCCAAGGGAAAAGATAGTTGATATAAATGAAATGTTAGAGATTGCCTTAAGATAATAAATGTAACAAATGTATGACAATTGTTTACAAAGAAAAAAACTTCTTTTAGTTTTTAATAATTTTCAATATGCTTACTTATTAATTTTATTCCATTTTTTGAATTTCAATTTTACTTTAATAAAAAAGCTTTAGATTAAAGATTTTGTACCTATAATCATATAGTATTATTTTAATTGTAAGCAATTCATTATAATAACTTAATTATTTATACTATAAATATATTTTCACAAACATATTTCAAATAAATTTTTGATGTTTTAAATATTTTATTTAGTTATATAATATAAATGTAAACCACATGCATTATTTAATATAAATCAAAATTATGTTGGTTACATACAAGCTGAATTTAATCACTTAAATATTTGATTTATTTGTTATTAAATGTAAAATCCCCTGAGGATAAAGTTACAATATTTCCAGAGCCACATGCAACAATAGAAATTAGTATTTTTCATGATCATTTCTTTCATGAAATTTCAGTCTCCATAATTTTCTTAAATAAATATTTATTTGCGATATATTAATAAGTATACCATTCCCCTCATTTAATCTGGAAATATTTGCGTCTGAAATATACATATATAATGTTTCATCATGCTCAATCAACAGGTGATAAAATTAAACAATATAAATTTTTCTGTTCCTAGGCAAAATTGTTTAACTTCTGAGAGCTCAAATGAAAGTTTATTAACAGAAATGAGTACGAAGACCGCTGATAAACATTGGAGAAATTCAGTCAAATTTTGTACGTTCCACAAATTACCGCTTCTGGCGGTTAAAATGCCGAACTATACGCACATTTCTTCCATTGTTTTGAAAGAAAAAACAAAATATACATTCGTTCATAGTATTGGTACCGGAGCATAGAGCATAGAGCATAGAGTGTATAGAGATATCCGAAAGCAGACAGTATGGGATTGGATAGTATAATAGAACGAATAACTAACAAGATTTTTAAATTACTTTAAAGTATTCTGATTTATTGAAACTCTAGCGGTGAAATGATGGAACTAATCTCTTTATAATGAAATTAAAAAATGTAATCACGGTTTACAATGCGAATTCTGAGCCGCTCAGGATCTAATTAAAGCTTTAACTCTGAGAAATATTCTTTGTATAACATTATTCCCCTTTCTTACGTACTTAATTAATTATATGTAATGAAGGCAAAGCGTCCTATTTCGTGCATAGTGATGCCATCTACGTCAAGATAAGTCAATGGCACTAACAGCAAGCAAAAATTTTAACTGATAAAAGTGATAGATGGCATCACAATGCCCTTCCTGTTTTTTATTTAAAATTTTATAAACAGTAATTTTAAAAAATATATATTTATTTTATGCTAGATTCAACACAAAAAACACATTAATTATCCTGTGTAATGTCTTTTTTTGCAAAGGAGGAATAAAAACTATTGTTTCAAATTCGAAAATTCTGTACTGGAAGACACTTTGTTACGTTGATGACAAGTTTAAAAACTTCGTATTAAGTAATAAGTTACGATATTAGTAAAAAATTATTAATACAAAGCAAAATCTGTGTTGCCGTAATACATACCTATGCATAGAGTTCTAAATGGGGAATAGATTAACCTATACTATAAAAATAATAAATTTAAGAAAACTCGCAATATAAAATGTTTGATTATTGTTATGTAGTTTAGTATTATCAAATATAATCACAAAATGAATTTACGAGAACCAAAGAAAAAACGACGTGTGAAATTAACAGAACAATTACCACTTCCTATTGTGATAGGTAATCAGGATGAATGGACTACATATACTGCTCATCTCACCGATTTAGGATCTTGTATAATTGATCCAAATGAAATTGTTGCAATACATTCTATGGTAATCATCATCTACAAATAAATATCTATACATGTAACCATATAAATTTCCATTTCCTATATTTAATATTATTATCCATATAGGGCTTTTTTGGAAAAGGTTCTTTGTCACGTGGCTTTCCTTCATTTGGCAAAACACAATATGGAGCTCCTCCAGTTATAAGAAACAGACAATGGCTTCGTAGACAGGAATGGTTAAAACAATTTAATGAACTTAGCATGGAACCTAATAGCACACAAACAAATCCAGAAGAAAACAAATGTGAAATTATTATTATGAACAGTTATTCTACAAGACCTAATGACGATGATGTTGAATTATTGTCAGTGAAAATCAGTCCAAAACAAAATAATCCAGATATAATTGAAGTAGATGCAAACTCTGCTCATTTAGATGAAAAACACAAAAAAAATCAACAAACTGATGAAGAGTTAGAAGTAGATGGTACAATTTCAAATTCCACAAAAGAGGATGATGCATTGATTATTATAGAAAACAAATCTAACAAACAGTGTAACAATATTGATAATAATCAAAAAGGATCCATTGAAAATGAAGAGAAGTCTCCTTCAAGTTTTAGTTTAGAAGAAAATGATATATATTTTACTGAAAATAATTTAGATGTTCAAAACAAATTACTTGTCTTACCAGATAGTGACTCAGAAACTGAAAATTATTTACAAAAAATTAAACCTAAAATTGAATGTGAAAGTTTTCCTATTCAAGAAACTCTTCATCTTACATTTGAAGAAACATTTTTTCTTTTGTATGGTTTAGGTTGTTTAAATTTAATAGACTTTGATGGTAATTTATTAGATATTGATAGTGCATGGCATATTTTCTGCAAAACTGATAAAAATTTTATATCAAAGTATGTTGTATATCATTACTTTCGAAGCAAAGGGTGGGTAGTAAAACCTGGACTTAAATATGGTGGAGATTTTTGTAAGTACTGTACTCTTTTTATTATTAGTTATAAATTTTGAGTAATTCGTCAAATAGATCTTATGACATGAGTATTTTTTAATATTTTAGTATTATATAAACAAGGACCACCATTTTATCATGCATCTTACATTGTAATAATAGACACTTTGGATAGTGATAGCTTAATCACAGATCAAGATAAACGTATGCATAAATTAACATGGAATAGTTTATTAGGACTGGAAAGATTATCAGAAACTACTGCAAAGGTAATTCAGTAACAATATTTTATATATGTTTATTTTAATATCATTTGTAAATTTAACACATTTTATATTCTATATTCTATTTTTAATATAGGAAATATTATTTGCACAAGTTTTGTGGCCATCTTCAGCTTTGCAAACATCTGATTCATTAAATGTGGATCTGCTTTCTGAATTTTCTGTGAGAGAATTATTGTGGCGAAGATGGAATCCTAAACATAAAGATATAGAAGAGGAAGATGATGATTCATATTGATTTGATATTTAACATGTTTATTATTGTTGTAAATGTATACATATATAAATCTAGAACCATTGTTTTTCTATATATTTATGCTTAATTGTTATTTCTTTTTAAGCAAAACAATTCATATTTTGATCAAATAAAGATAATAATGCTACTATATATATATGTACATTGCTTGGAACTCATATTATGTTTAACTTATGTTGATGATTGGTATCTGCTGCTTTTTAATCTTTTAGCAATACCAGTTCTCCGGTATTCACTTCTTTCATCTAAATATTCTTGTGTACATTCTGCTTTAAAATCTGGATCATTATACCATTGTGATAAACAGTCTTTTAATGCAGCATTTTCCTTTTGACACTGGAAAGTCATAAGAACACTAGCATTTTTACAGCATTCTGAAAACCCTATAATTTAAATATAGGAACAATAGTACATGTCGAAAAATACACATAATAATTAACAAAAAAAATTAATTATTACGTTCAACTTCCGCAACACATTTTTCGGTTTTTGCTTTATCTCGCATTCTTTGTGGTATAAGAACGTCTTTTTCTACCTTTCTTAAATGTTTATCATCAGGATCTCCTGAAAAACATGTTTGTATTAAATGCATCGATATGCACCTGAAATGAATATAATAATTCAGAAAATATATTCATTTTTATCAAATTTTTATTTTAATAGGAGTATAAAAAACTAAATGTATAACCTTATCTGTTTATACGTGGAATTAAAAGTTATATATATTTATTTTTATACTAATCACTACTAATTTTAGCAATTTAAAATTTACCTAAATTAAGCGGTCCTCCTCCATATTTAGCACGAGGTGCGGTTTGAACATCAGTCATTATTGTTGAATTCAAAATATTACCATTAACATCTATGAACAATACTACATAAGTATAAATGCTAGTTCCTCCAGCAGACTGCGCTCATGAGTGTGCAGATTTGAGAGTTGTCAATGCATTGGTTCATAAAAGGAATGTTTGCTTAATACTACGGATGATTTATAAATCGTACTATTTTTAATCAAAAATATAATATAATAGGTAAGTAAATAAACGTAATATTGTATAACCTAAATAAATGTAATTCTTCTTGGATATATTGTTAACAAAAGTTAACCTCATTAATAATCGGTTTGTGTTAGATTTTATAGCCAATTTAATGATTAGAATCTTATATATTTCGAATTCCAAATTAATTATTATACAATGTTTTTAGAGTTGTTCGAAAAATACAAAATAGATAGTCATGGATCGATTATTGAGACTAGGAGGTGCTATGCCAGGTCTTAGCCAAGGACCTCCACCGTCAGATGCTCCAGTTGTTGATACTGCAGAGCAGGTAGAATTTACTCAATCATTAAAATTATTCAATTTTTTACTTTGATTGCTAATTTTATTGACAATTTTTATTTCAGTCACGATAAGATATTTTATAATTATGACTTCTTGCTTTTTAAGTTATCTCGACAAGAAATTATAGACCATAAAAATACATCATATCGATACATTTGTTTCAAAAGTTCATGTGTGTAATGCCAGGTTAATAGCATATTTTGTATTTGTTAATGTATCACTTTTGTTATGTTATTATTGTTAGGTGTACATATCGTCATTAGCCCTTTTAAAAATGCTTAAGCATGGACGGGCTGGTGTACCTATGGAAGTAATGGGTTTAATGCTTGGTGAATTTGTTGATGATTACACTGTACGTGTTATTGATGTATTTGCTATGCCTCAAACAGGAACAGTAAGAATCCAAATTTTGTATAATATTTTGTTAAAATACATGTTGAAATTATATTTTTCTAACATTTAATTTAATATTATCATGTTATTTATATTAGGGAGTCAGTGTGGAAGCAGTTGACCCAGTATTTCAAGCAAAAATGTTGGACATGCTGAAACAAACTGGTCGGCCAGAGATGGTAGTAGGATGGTATCATTCACATCCAGGATTTGGATGCTGGCTCTCTGGTGTAGATATTAACACACAACAATCATTTGAAGCTCTTAGCGAAAGAGCAGTGGCTGTTGTTATTGATCCTATACAGTCAGTGAAAGGAAAAGTTGTTATCGATGCATTTAGATTAATTACTCCTAACACTATGGTAATTAACAAATTAAAAATGGAAATTTCAATTTTAATTAAATTCATGTATATTCGCTGATATTATATGCAAAATTGCAGGTTTTAGGACAAGAACCCCGTCAAACTACATCTAATTTAGGTCATTTACAAAAGCCATCAGTTCAAGCATTGATTCATGGCTTAAATCGCCATTATTATAGCATTAGCATTAACTATCGTAAAAATGAACTAGAACAGAAAATGCTATTAAATTTACATAAGAAAACATGGATGGATGGTCTTACACTTGCTGAATATTCAGAACACAGCAAACTTAATGAAAATATTGTATCTGAAATGCTTGAACTTGCTAAAAATTATAACAAGGTATCGTATTAATATATAATATTGCACATTTTTTAAGTCCGAAATTAAAATCTCACATCGAATATACTAACTTGAGAATTTATTCTTGTAGGCATTAGAAGATGAAGAAAAAATGACACCTGAACAATTAGCTATAAAAAATGTGGGTAAACAAGATCCAAAGCGACATTTAGAGGAAAAAGTGGATACACTTATGTCTACGAACATTGTTCAGTGCCTGGGAGCTATGCTTGATTCAGTTGTATTCAAATAACTATTTCTTAAAATACCATTTGCAATATTATAAAAAAATATACATCTTTTTAAAATATACGTGTTTATAATTTACACTCAAGGGATATATATAATACATACAAATTTTTATACTGCTTATTTTTGTATTAAAAAATGCTAACAATAGACAAGTAGATTTTTACACTATTATTCAAAATGTATGACAGCCACTCGGATATTACATATAATCTATTGCTTTTTGATAAAGTATGATAAAATATGTTATATATAAACATCTGAATAGGACCGAAATAATAAACGAGAATGCACTTCATAATAAAAAATGTAAATATTGCGCATTAGTGCACGATATGAAATGTATAACGTAAAAAATGCTATTATAGTAGATAAATCATAATGGATCTTTTTATACTTGCAAAATATATCTCGATACTTTGCAAATGTAATTCACTTATTCTATGTACATTTATTGATACTAAATATCGTATCAATATACATTTTTATTATTTGTAAAATTTATAATACTTGACTAACAGTGAAATTCGTTTATTCTTATTAATAATGTAATATTACTGAATTCTTTAATATAATCTAAAAGATTACTAAATGTAACTGACTTGAATCACGATCTGTACAAGTTTAGAGAA
This sequence comes from Bombus vosnesenskii, assembly GCF_011952255.1. Taxonomy (NCBI): domain Eukaryota; kingdom Metazoa; phylum Arthropoda; class Insecta; order Hymenoptera; family Apidae; genus Bombus; species Bombus vosnesenskii. The sequence goes on from NW_022882962.1 coordinate 1,125,631, forward strand.
CATATAAAATATTTTTTCAATTTAATAATAAATTGAATTACATCTATGCATCTGTATATGTATATATATATATATATTATATATATTGCAGAAGATGGATATTCTTTTTACAATCTGGACGTTGTAAAATATGTATACATTTTTTGAAAATTATCTTTGTTTAAGAAACTTATATTCCTTTTTATGACGTATTATAACGTTTCTCTCGTACTTATAAAAAATTATGGTACTTATATTTTAATATGTTACTTATATTTTAAGGACATATTTAAAAAATTATTTCAACTTGAAACTGTTACTTCTTGATCTTGATCTTTATCTTTCTTCTTTTTCTTCTTCTTTTTTTCTTCTTTTGCTGGCGATTCCTGTTAATAATAATATTAAGTATTTGAATCTTTTTTAGATTTTAAATATGGAAATTAAATGTAAGTTATTTTACCTCAGTTGCACCTTCTGTAACCATGGGTTCATCAGCTTCTGATTCTACTTTTTCCTTTTTTCTTTTCTTTTTCTTTTCCTTTTTATCTTTCTTTTTTTCTTTTGGTGATGTCAATTCTAAATCTTCAACCTTCTCTTCTTTTATTGTAACTTCGTCTGTAGGTTCTGAAACTGTTTCTTCCCATTTTCGTTTTTTAGATGCAGGATCGGTATCTCCATTTGCCTCAGTCTAAATCCATGAGTTATTAAATGTACAACTTTTATACCAGGTATATTTACATAAAAAAATGCGAAAAGAAAATGATAATTACTTTAATTGTAGGTGTAGAGTAATCTGGATAATTTGCTAACCAGTCTGCAGGTGTGTTTTCATTCGGTTTTCCATATTTATCTAATTTTCCCTCGATTATCATACGTTTTTTTATGGAAGCTTTTGGTCCCAAACCCCATTTTCTTGGATATGCATCTCTTTCCATGATTACTCTTTTAATTTTAGCAGCTACACCATGATCACAAGCTGTCATTGTAGGAGATGTCATTAAAGCTATAGCTGTAATTAAAAAAATGCAAAAATGATAATTTTGAAACGTTTATTTATAAGTAAAGATATCAACACATCACGCATCAACATATCAACACATAAATTACTGTAATAAATAACGTACTGTCCATGTTAGTTTGATACATTACTTACCAAGTGCTATAGCTTCACCTTTTGTAGTCACTATTACAATTTCTTGATTTAGTTCTATGCCATCGTCATACATTAAAATACCAGGTAACATAATTTTAGCTCCATAACAAATAGCATTTACCTATTAATATAATTATGTAGTATTATAAAAAAATCACATATAAAGGTAGTCTTTACATATAGATAAGAAATACATACTGCGCTATCTTTTACAATAATTCTTTTATGATTTACTAGAAGAGCTTCTAGTGGCTTAATTACTCTTCTCAAATAAGACTCATCTCCATGATTTTCATATAACCATTGAGCATCAAGTATATCATGCATAGTAACCATTCCATCATTTTCAGATTGAACACCTGAACGATTTCTACGTAATTCTTGCATTTGACAACCAGTGCCTAAGAAGAGGCCAAGGTGAACACAAATAGTTCTAATATATGAACCAGCCTCACAACTAACTCTGAACACTCCCATATTACGTTCTTCATCATAGTCAATAAACCAACTGTCATAAACTGTTCTGACACGAAGCTGACGCTTCACTGCAGATATAAGTGGAGGTCGTTGAAATAGTGCACCACGTAATTTTTCTAATGCTTGACTTACCTATATAATTCTTTTATTAATAACAATGTTTTGTATTTAAAATATTTTAAATTTAACATATATTTACCTTCTGAAGACTCTCTGGGGCAGAATGTAATTTAAAAACTGCAATATATTCTTTTCCAGCAGATTGCTGTGATTTAGCTAATCTAGTTGCTCTATCAATACATACTATTAAGCAGCCAGATACTTTTGGATCTAGAGTACCAGAGTGACCAGTTTTTTCTACTTTTAAAATTCTTTTTATCCATGCAACAACTTCATGTGATGATGGATTACATGGTTTGTCAAGATTAATACATCCAGATTTTATATATTCAGATAAAGTACGATGTAATGGTGTTGAGCCACTAGTTAAAGGTGTAAAATGTTTTGTACGAGTAAGCATTTTATCAAAATTCTGAAATAGTAACATTTACGTTGAATCGGCTGTGTTAGAAATTACTTTAGAAATCATAAAATGAATTAAATTTTATGTTACACACTTTAAATAAAAGAGGCCAATCTTTATATTCCAGTTTTACAATCTCATTTGAAGGTTCAAGTTGACATTTCATTGTTGCTTGAATCTCTCCAAGAGACTTCTTTTTGCTTTTCTTCTTGTTTTTATCTAAATAACAAAAATAAGAGTTATAACCTATGAAATTACCACTATTGCACTAATAGACATTATGTTGAGATATAACTATACATCAATAGAAAATTAATTTTGACATAAAATAAATCTATGGAATATGCATTTAGAATAATATCTTCAATCAAACAGTTATTAAATACTAAAACACGTGTTTGCCGCTAAATTTCCAATTGATATTTATAACAGAAGGTAAATATCTCTACTTATTTTTATATATATGATAAGGATACTGACTCAAATTAAGAGGTAGATTATAATAAATATAACACTAAATAGCATAATATACGAATAAAATTAAAAATAATTACCGCTTTCTGCCATTTTGATATATCTAAGTGAAAACAGCACGTGTATTCCAACGAACTAAAGCGACCCCAAACATACAGGAGCAAATGTGTCCGTAATATTGCTTCATGGGTTATGTATACTTTAGATATGCTACGTTATGTACTATTTGAATAACATAAAGACATTTTTAAGCCCATTGTAATATTAAGTGTTGCATATCAGTGAAAATAAATTATATAAATAAATTCTATAAAAATATAATATATAATGATAAGGGATGATATACAATAGAATTTTTAATTCTAAAAGATGCTTGGCTGACGCTCATCTTTGGCATTCTCTGTATACCAATCATGTTTAAATTCGACTATTCTCCGATATTAGCAAATATATCAACAGATTGTATCTTATGATTTTGTAAATCAATTAGAATACTTAAATAAAATTAGACAATGAAACTGTTGACGACTTGTATTCTGTATTCTGTATCTATGATTGTCTTGTATTCTATATCGTAACACGACACTGTTGGCTACTGTTATGTTTAGTTTTCGCGGTAAGCTAGAGATGGGTGAAACAGAATAAAAAGAGCAGTGAATATAAAAAATATTCCCATGCCGAAGATCACTGCATCATGTTTGTGGAAAACTTAGAAAGAGGATTTTACCGCTTAATAAAACATGATGTGAGTTATTTTTCGAACCCTTCGATTATAAAATTTGTCATGTTTACATAGGTTACAACTTTTCTTAAAATTATAAGTATATTTTTAAATTACTGTACAATTTATTTAAGTTAATTTTGAAATTATTATTATGTTTTTTCTTTAATTTTTATTCACTTGTTGAATGACAAAGTGATTATATATGTATTATAAATAAATATACATTATATATTATTATCATAATTATATATACATTAGATTATTTGTTATGAAATAAGATACTAACATTAATTCTTTATTGTAGAGGTGTTTACTGTTGGTTAACTTTGATGTTGATGCCATTTGTGCCTGTAGAATTTTACAACAACTTTTTAAATATGATAACATGATATATACCCTTGTACCTATTCAAGGTATTCAGGATATGGTTCGTGCCTTTGAAGAGAATTGTGAGGAGGTAATAAAAATTTAAAAAACATATCATATTTTTCATATCATTTTCATACATATCATATTTTTGTGCCAAATCTTACTAATATTTATTTTTTACTTAGGTAAAGAATGTTATTTTTATAAATTGTGGGGGTACATTAGACTTAGTAGAACTGTTACAACCTACAGAATCTGTGATATTTTATATCGTTGATAGCCATAGGCCTTACGATTTATGTAATGTATATTCAGAAGATCAAGTACGTATACTTGGTAAACCAGATGAAGATGATGAAATTCCAGAATATAATGATGTCTTTAGAGATGATTCTGTAAGCAATTTGTTTCAATTTTATATGACCAGCTAATTTAACAATAAAAAAATTGGAGAAATTTTCCTTTGTAAATTTAGTCTGATGAAAATGAAACAGACGAAGAATCAGAAAATAATGGATCTCAGACAAAAAGGCGAAGGTTAAATGAAGAAGATATTATTAGAAGAACCAAACGAAGAGAATGGACTGAGAAAAGAGCAACTATTTTGTTCAATTATACACAGTACAGTTACTATAGCAAATCAGTATGAGTTATCAAAAAAATATATAAATATCATTATTATAATATGGAATATAAGAATTTAAATATATTTTGTGTTTCTGTAGAGTGCAATGCTTATATTTGAAATGGCATGGAATATGACAAAAGATAATTTGGATATGGTTTGGTGGGCTATAATTGGTTCTACAGAACAAGCTATTCTTGGTAAAGTAGAATCAAGGTTAAGCGTTCTTGAAGAAGGTTCCCTTCAAGCCCATGTATCTAGATTAACTCATAAAGGAGCTGAAGTTGATAAGCAAGAACAGCGACAAAGTACAGTTAAAATTACTTATGACAAAGAGTATCCTTTTAACTCAATTTTATGAAGTTTATGTATGATAAAATACAAACTTTATTTTCTTACATAGAAATGTAGTCTCCTACTTGTGTTATATCGCCATTGGACTGTAGAAGCTAGTTTAAGACACTCAGTACCAACTGCAGTTTCGTTACGACTTTGGTCTCTTCGAGGAGAACAACGATTGAAAGGATTATTGGCAGACATGGGTTTGCCACTAGCGCAATCAAAGCAACGATTTTCAGCAATGGATCTTGCACTTAGGCAAGAATTTAAACAAATGGTAGAAAAATTAGCAGGAAAATATAAAGTAGATACTATAATTGGGACAAGTTTTACTCTGCAATATGGTTACAAGTTTAAATATTGTGCTTCAGATATAGTTTATGCTATGCTTGCTGTAATGGAATCTTCTGTAAGTATCTAACACTTATGTTTCTGTTTGTTTAATTTTGTGTATATTTTAATACATCGATTTTTTAAATGTTTCAGTCAAAGACAAAATTACCACAAGGTTGTTTTTTAGATGCATTGGACTGTTTATCCCGTACAAAAAAAGATATTTTAGAAAGTGGTATAGAGAAAGCAAAACTTATGCTTAAAACTATTTTTAAGACTGCACAGAGTATTTTACAATTGAAGGAAATAAAAAACATTGGTTCATTTCTTTACATAATTATTCCAGAGGGAAGTGCTGACAATCTTATATTTGCGCATCCATATCCATTAATAATGTTAGCTCAGTTTACTCTAAAGGCTTATGTAGAATCTTCAAAAAACAGGCGGGCACCGGAATTGCCACTTGTAGCTTCTTCAGTGTATGACGCAGAAGAGAAAATGTGTATAATGATTGGCATACCACCAGTGTGTGAAGATCAACCAAGAAGGTAATTATAAGTAATTAATTGAAATCCATTATGGAAATATTTTAAGTGGATTTAATATTATTGCATGTATAATATTAATATTTATCGTAGTTTATTTGGAAGAGCCTTTGAGCAAGCGGCGAAAAATACAAATTCTTACATAGAAGCAGATTACTTTGACTCTACAAGTAAGGATAACTTATGACATTTTTAGCATTTATTTTTCTACATACATACTAATATTCTATGTTTCAGTAATAAGACTGAAAATCGAAGAAAGACCAAGATTTTTGGATGCTTTAGCATCTCTTCTAGCTTAAAATTTTAGTAATTTATTTAACATATAAAATAGAAATTTTCTCTTCACACATATTTATTTCCTTTTTTTAAATAATACGAAGTAACAATAACGCGTGAAACATTTTTAAAAATACGACAGGATCGATTAAGTACATTTTATTTTTTATGACATATTGTAACTGACAAATGTAAGTTAGTAATATTTTCATTTACGTACGAAATAACTGATAACAAAATTTATTGGATGATAAAGCAAATATTGTATAATGTAAATGATATGTAATAATTATAATTTTTATATAAGAACAAAATTAACTTAAAAAGTGTATGAATAAATTTATTCAATTTTTCACATTCATTTATTTTTTAATTTATAAAATAATTGTAATCAAGGCATGAGATTAACGATTATTACTTATATGGAGAACAGAGTTAATAACAAGCACTTGCTAGTAACTCAAGATACGTTCGACGTGTTCATTTGGCGTTTATTAAGTAGTACATAATATAATATATTAACGTGTGCATGTGTACACTTAAAAATACAATTCGCTCAGTTTTTATTAACTATGATATTATAATACATGTCTTTTGGTTACTTCCACAAAGGGGTGTGCGAATACAAGCGCCATTTTGCGCGAGATCCTTCCTACGAAAGGAGCAATGGTATCACAGAGACAGGATTGAGAAGAGAGGATGGGGTTTCTTTTTTTTGTGGTTGTATAATGACCACTTAAAATCTTGACTGCTCCTTCCTCCACATGGCTTTCAATATTTTGTATAAAATTGTCAATTGATTTTCAAAAATTCAAGTAGAAACGTAATCATTCTTAGCAGTTTTGTGTACTGCAGCTATTTTGTTTATAGGCAATTTGTCATTGCGAAAACTATCGACAAATTGTTGTACAGAATCTACAGTTATTTCGGCACCATCTTCCATCACCACATAAATTCCTCGAGGTATATCAATTGCTGTTAAGAGAGGTACAGCATCATCTAATCCGACAAATTCACGAAGAATATCTGATGTTTCACACTATAAGGAAAACAATAGTATATCCATTAAATTGAGAGTAATTATTAATAATTAGTTATGGGTAAATACGATTGGTACTTACATCTAATGCTACATAAAATTGCAAAATATCATCTGGATCATCATAATTTGGATCATAGTCAGGTCTACCTTGTCTGTACACCTGTGCAGCTGGCAATAATACACTCTCTGCGAATTGAATCTCACAGTCTTCACCTTCTGTCAGAGCATAATAATGACATAAATAAACTACCGGTACTATACATACATAGAAAGATGTTTATTTATTTAACGACCAATATGTTTCTAAAGTTTTGTTCTATCTTTGTGTCGGATCATTTTGTATACAAATATTATAAAGTGAACTTACCGACAAAAAGAATAATTGCCGGTGCATCATGTAACGAAGCGGCGTATTTTTCAGTTAAAATATTCACCAGACGACTGGTCCATGGAAAATTCTGAAAAATTGAAAACTTTATATCAAAAACAGCAAAAAATCGACGAAGTAATACAAATCGATTCAATAAATTTTTATTTACCAATCCTTCAGGATCCTCGATTAATTCCGCCCGACCATCCAAAGTTATAATGTTATCTCGGGGGTCAAGTATTACTAAAGTGGGTATTGCTTGTACGTCGAGAGCACTTGCTAATTTTCGTCGTCTCTCTTCTTGACTAAAAGGTATCCTCAACCAAGGCATCGTTTCAATGTAAACGTTGTAAGATTCTTCGCTCCTAACATCATAGAAATTGTATTTCAATTAATGACTATACCGTAATTACTTACTATGTAAGTATATATTTTACGTTTTATCCGAAATGAATAAGTGACATAATTTTTTCAACTTACCTATCTGAACTTACAAAGATCACCTCGAAATCGTGACCCCTTTCTCGAATTCGCTGATAGGTGTCCACAAGTTGTGGAGTAAATGCTTTGCAAGGTGGACACTGTATAAACGCAGAAAATGTATATCATTTTCCATATGATATTTATAAAGGAAAAAAAGTTATATTTTCTCGTCAAAATAATTAATTCAAAAGAAATACGAGTCAAATAAGATGATATATTTTTTGTTCCCTGTCTTCTACAACTATTATTAAATAACAACGTTATTTTATGGTCGTTAGCTTCACACTGTTGTTGTTACCTAAGATTCTCTTTTTAACTTGCACGATATAAACATGAAACAGTTTGGAATTGTTGATCGATTATTCAGTGCAGGAGAATTAGAGCACAAACGGTTAATTTTAACTACGATGAAAAATACGTAGATTTAATCATATTTTCCAATATCTCGTTAATTATAAATTTCCAAGAAATCGATAGTTTGAAGAATAGAATACTACTTTAGCGCTGTGAATAATTCGTACACGAATATTTTTGTGTACATCTGTGCGATTTATAAATATCGAGACGAATACGAGAAATATACTTTTTAGCTTTACATAGTTGAAACTTATGAGAATATTGTGTAAGTATATACCCAATGTGCGCTGAAGTAAACACCCTTAAAGCAATGACGTAACTCTTCGTGTAGCATGGGTTCGTTACTATCGCGTGCTCCACATGGCAATAAGGGTCCATCTTCGAGAGCAGCCTTCGGATGAGGAGCTTTCCAAGGAAATTCAGCCCCGCTGGAGTCGCCGATGGTTCGCTCTACGCCTCCTCTGGTTACCACCGAGCCGTTAGAACCGTCCAATAAAATCAAAGTTGGTACATCGGCCTTTATCCGATACCTTCGAGTCAGTCTGGTCTGTAAAAGAGATACTTGGTCGGCTATAAGAGTATTTCAATGTTGATCGTGAGATTCTTCAAACTCCTCCATAAATATTCGCGAGAGCCACCATTCTTTGTTTTAAATCGCAAGAGAAGATTTCCATTCGACAAGATTGCAATAATCTCTTGATTCCTGATCAAAGTATGAAATCGAGAGAAAAATTTAAGTGATTATATAAACGTTCTAACATATATTTCTATAAGAAAAAGAACCGTGTATACTGACGAAACGAAACCTGTTTTAATGAAATGTGAAAGGTGTAACTAGGCAGGAGTAATTGAAGTTGCATGTCGATGAAATACGTGTATTGTAATTTACTATATTTTAATATGTATAATGAGATTTTGGATGAAAATAAAATTGAACGAAAGCACACACCCTGATCAGAATTATTCGCTCTAATAATTTTATTATCTACGGGAAGCATTAAAGCATAATATGTGATAAATTAAATTGGCGGCTGATATATTTACGCTAATCAGAAATAGTAAAATTACTGTTTTCCTCTTTACGCCTCAATTCAGATATTTCTCCAAATTGTTTTCAAAACACGATAAAATAAGAGAAATCGATATAAAAGTTACTTTTACATTCGATTATTATCCAGAGTCATACCGATAAAAGTAATAGCGCAATCCTCATCGGTGTTTTACGTTGCACGATTTTACGAAAATACGTTTCTCGCCACGTAAACTGTGGTTTTGAATTCAGCTCGCAGAGTACTTGAGTATTGGCTACAAAGAAGAAAAAAAAGAGTTGAAGCAAAAGGAAGGAGAAAGATGGAAAGATCGAAACCCATCAATTTCAGCAACCGTGAGAGGAATAACGTGACGATATAAACGAACGTGGCGTCGTGTGTGCTGCGTGCACACGCACGTTCAAGAAATTCGAAACACGTAGCCTGCCGCCTCTGTTTCTTCCGTTATCCTTCTAACACGCAACGAAATTCAAGCACGGCGAAAAAGGGCGCAACGAGTATCTACAGGGGAGTAATGTCTGCTGACAATGAGTGCTATCCCTTCTGCCCCCCAGCTGCATGATTACAGTGCTACAAGAGGCAAAAAAGGGACGAGAATGGAAGGCAAGGGAAAGGGGCACGAACATGATAGTAGAAACTGGTTGAAAGTTTTTCAAGCCGGAAGAGATAAGAAAGGATGAACGCGCACGGGAAAGATATACGTATAAGCAAATAACCCCAGACGGGGTTAAATTTCCGTTTTTTCCTAGATAAGCAGTCAACCCTCTCAATATTATGCTCGAGTTGAGAGAGAAGTATTAGCAATTCCTTTCCTTTCTTTTCGTATCCTTTTTTAAAAAGGAAGTATCTTCCCGTTTTAGTGGTACGAAGATGGCTGAGCCCGGATGATAATAAGAATCGCCGTCTCTTCTAGCAGGCTGCACGATTATAATACATAGTATGAACCGTGAAAACAGAGATGATAAGAAAGCTAAAAGTCCCTGCAGCGGCGCAAATAAGAAAGGATGGCAGTTTCGAAGGGTGCAGACTTGCTGGAAATTCTTTTGTGGATTCTGAAACAAGCGGTAGCTGCAGCTACCTACATACTTTCTTCAGTTGTATTGCTTTGAATTTCTCGTAGTTTCGAATGAACTTTTGTAATAAAGTTACTGATGGAGCTTGCCATACTGTTTGCTGTTTATACACATAGAGACTTTGATTATTTTATTTAATTCCAAGATTATCCTTCAAGCAAGGGATTCTACGTCTATCTATGGGTAATCTAAGGGTACACGGCAGAATAATTTACTTACAATACTCAATGAGAATTGATTGTAAACTACTTCCAAATAAAAAAAAAAGAATATTCGGTTATCACGTATATTCCGATGATAACGATCCTTACACAATATTATTCCACTCTTATCGTTACTCTTATGACAGGCTTTCGTTACAACTTTAGCTGATAATCGAAGTACACGTAATAATATGATAATATCATCGTACTGCCCGTAATATTTACGCTCGCGAAAGAAACTTTTAGGACGACCTAATATTCATCGATATGTGAGATGGTACTAGCCCCACTGGCCATAGCCCCAGTCGGGCATAGCCCGTATCGGGCACAGCCCGTATCGGGCACAGCCCCAGTCGGGCATAGCGCCACCGGGCACAGCCCGTATCGGGCATAGCCCCAGTCGGGCATTGCCCGTGTCGGGCATAGCCCGTATCGCGCATAGCCCCACCGGGCACAGCCCCACTCGGGCATAGCCCGTATCGGGCACAGCCCCAGTCGGGCATAGCCCCAGTCGGGCATAGCCCGCGTCGGGTATAGCCCGTGTCGGGCACAGCCCCAGTCGGGCATAGCCCCTATCTGGCATAGCCCGTATTAAGTGAACAGGCAAAACCCGTAGTACGGTGATCGGGCCAAGTATAATATATAATAGCTTGTTTCTAAGGGTATCTATGTATTTTTACTATCCTGTATCCGTTATATATCCTATTTGTATTCACTTTAATAAAGTTCTAATGAATTATCCTAATGTTTAACCATTTATTCTTAAAAAAATATTTTTTCTACCAATAGGAAAACAGTAGAATCCATTATATACATATATCTAAAACAAGCAAATAGTCGATCTCAAATGCTTTGATACCGTTAAACGATGCATTAACGATTTTTGTCGATTGCGCTAGGACGTACTTACACTTACGTACTTCTCTCGGGAAGATGATCAACTATAGTATTCGTTAGCATTGAATACTGATTCCCGTTAAGCTGTCTGATTACAAGAGAACAAAAGGAGCAGAGAAGATCGAAGCACAATGGACATATTGCAGGAGCCTTTTATACCAGGGTAGATAATGAAGAACAGTCTAAGAGGTGAAATAAAGTTTCCAATCATCTCAGATCTTTCGATGACGAATAATTCATTCGTACGACGCCATTTCGTACATTGTTGCGCTTATTACTGTAACTGTCCTATCTGCGCCTCCCATTTCTAAATATTATTTATATAAAGATTATCGATACTATTTTATTAAAAAAATAGCAATATACTTACATCGCTATGATCGTTTATCCGCCATTTCGAACGACTAACAGTTAAAACAAATGTTTATACCCTAACGTTCAATCTTCCTATTACAGGCGAAGACGACAACGAACCAAGCAACAGAGTCGAATATCTGTCGCGTGGTACAAGCTTCCGCGGAGACAAAAAGATGTCTGGATTAACGGATCTGGTTCAAAAAGACCAGAGAGATTTCAATAAATCTTCGGTAACCGACACCTATCGCGCAATCGATCCTCCCTCGAAACTTTCGTTGCTCGACAGGTTATTTTCTGGCGGACCTTTTCCTTGGGAAGGACTATATACCCTTGGCAGTATTTTCCCGATCGAGGGAGATCGGGAGACGAGTAAAATTCGGAGGACGATGCGCTACAGCCGAACAGAAAGAGGGTGAGCGTTGGAATAAGGCAAGAAGGGTTTTCTCTAGGTAGCCGAACGTGCGACGTCGTACGTTATCGCGACCCTTCACGGGGAGGCATTACCTCGTCCCTTCGTATATTTCCTAGGGCGCTTTCTCGTTCGTTCCTACGCTCGATGTATATATACATTGGTTCGCCGTCTCCGTCTGGAGCGGTCGATAACGCGTACGTCCTCCCTTGGCGTTGCTGCCGCTCGCTCGACGGTGCTATCGTTATTTCCCCCGGTGGTCTGTATGTCCCCTACCACGCTACTTCCATCGCTCCTGCTTGCTCGTTCCCCCGTGTCGTCCTTGCTCCATCGCCCGCTTACCCTCGTCGATTCTCTTTCTCCCTCCCGGCAACGGAACGCTTGTGTCGCTACGAAAAATCCTCGTGTGATACCATTATTCTATCTACACACTGACTAGCCACGTTCGATTAAACGTTTCGTCCATGCTTGCTACGAGCAAGTGTCGAATATCGGATATCCGACGAATATCAAGATTACGCGAGCCCAAAATCGCTTTCGATCGTACGGGCTTTTTCGACGAGATTACTTTCTTTCGTATGAACAACCGCACTTCGTTTTTGATTGTTTCAACTATTTCGAGTATCACGGATACGGAAGAGGATTTTGGAAGATGAAGGATAATTTGAAAAGTGACGTTCTCTACTCTTCATTTTTTAGCAGACACTCTGCCATTTAGTCTGTCTCCGGCAAGGGGAACCCTTTGCCATGCCATGACATCGGGTAGAAGACGAGCGATGGAGGGGAAGGGATGAGATCACTGTTGACTCGTTCGCGCGCGTTCAATCGCCTTCTTCGTGAACGACAGAGGTGCACAACGCGCGCTTTGTCGCGCTAAATTTTCCGGAAAGCTTTCTTGTCGTTAAATGGTTTATCTCGCCGACGCGCGTTTTACATTATATCATTGCAATGTGTGTTATTCGCAAAAGTATAAAGAGCTTTTTAAAATACGTTTTAAAGTACTTCAAAAAATAAGATTCATACATTCGTACATAAACGTTGTTGACCAATCACGAGTAAACTATATCTTCAGGCAGAAAGTTAAGTTGTTAGTTTCTGCGTAAAATAATTGGCGACACGAGTTAGTCTTTATATAACATAGATGACCAACAATGTGTTAAGAAAAGAAACAGGTACAAATTTTAAAATTTTATGTATTTTCCATTCGATATCTAATTTTTGCAAATTTTGTCCATTTTCAAAGCTAATTTTACTTCTACAATTTTCAAGATTTTATCATTTTTATTGAATTCGTATAAAATTGAGCGAACTTGACGTATATGTATATACCATTACATCTAGATTAAGTATGATTTGGTATGACGCGATCTGTGAACGTTGTTAATCGATTTGACGTAGGGGTGAATATAATTTGGAGTTGCGCACCCCTGGTATATACAGATATCGGCCTCCCGACGTCTCTCGTCCGACCGAGACTGACGAGACCACTGTGTTTCCATTGGTCAACCCCAGCAACGTCTTAAGACTACCATGCTTTCAATTACACGCAGACTACACGTTTGTGTATGGCTTGAAAATGTTACGGAACATGGAAGAACTGTTCGCATCTTATTAAGGATCGATTTTGTAAATTTTAAGGGTTACGAACGACAATGGGAACACGTTTGAAACGTTTACGTTCCCATCGAAATATCTTCGAAAGGAAGATCCTTGACGGAATAGCGTAGTAGAAATATTTAACTAAAAGGAGGGTAGAAAGAGAAGAAACGAAATTCAGCGTCGCTTAAATTAAAATAAGAATAAGAACGTAGGAATTAAGATAGTGTATAATCTAAAAAGACGAATTAAATGGCTAAGAGACATTGGGAGAGCATCGGTAGGGAAATGACGCGAAACATTTAATTTTTTTTAATTCGCCCAACTTTCTACCACTTTTATGGGTATGATACGCGCGGCGTCAAAGCATTTGCAGGATTTCACGCGAGTTTTTGACTCATAGGCACTGGAATACATTTATTCGGACGATTCGTATGTACTACACTTTTTCTTTGACCACTGCCGAGTAGGTCGTGTGTAATCTACACGATATGCCAGGTAAAAAGCAGACAGGAGCAGATGAGGGAGGAGGAGGAGGAGAAATGGGTGTGGGTGGATGGAAAGGGGGTGGAAAAAGGTGGAGGAAGGATTACATAGTGCCGCGTACGGGCCACTCTGTGTACGAACTGCCTCAAAGTCTATCTAGATTCCAACGTCTCTCTCCTTCCTTTTTTTTTTCTTGCTGTTTCAGTCGTTTTCGGGGAGCGGAGGAGACCTGCATCGCCACCGATTCGCGCGCACATTCTCTCTCTCTCTCTCTCTTTTCTTTCTATGTACGCTCAAACGTAAACATCTTTCCTCTCTTTTCGGTTTGCTACCTTCCGTCGCTTTCTTGATCTCGCCGGCCGAATGAGAAAGCTATTTGCGGAAGATATGGGTCGGCCACCCCGAATGCAAAGGCTGCCTTGACTCTTTCTCAGGTGCTTCTGCGTCTAAGGCAAAGCCACCCGCCGTATACCTTTATGAAACGGTTTACGCCGTACAAACGATGAGCAGCGCACCTCTATTACCTAGCTGTTCAAGCAGCCGGACACTCAGTTGCTTCCTTGATACCACTAACCGTTCAATTTTGTCGAACAAACTGGACACAGTCCCCTTGCTCCCTTCTCAAGGAGCGACGTAAAAAGATAGCCCCGGCTACCACCGGAGATCAATACGGACTTCATTAACGATGCATGGTAACGCAACGATAACTCGCGTTATTAACCGTAATCTCTGCCAATTACTTGCTTCGTTTTTTGTTCTTATTGACAAATTTACGTTATGATCTCGCGAAACATTTCCTTTTTAATAATTTTGTTTTCAATAGACAATAATGGAATTAAGAATTTACTTTGCAATTGTTTCTGGCTTCTTTGTTTGCTTTCAATGCGAAAAACTGAGAAAAATGTTGAACGAGAAAGAGAAAGATGGTGAAAGAGGGAAAATTTGATCGTCGTTTCTTTCTTGCAACCTTCCACAACCCAAAGTTGCTCTTCTCATTGTTAAATGAATGGAACTGTATACAAAGAACCTACGATTTCAAGGGGGTGATTCCCAACGTGGATCAGGTAGATAGGCGGAATAACGAGCAAGGAAGAATCACGAGGCTACTTGACGCTAATTGCGCAGGACTCTTATCGTTACATTTACTCGCGAATCAGACTGTCAAGTATATATGTATATACATACATACATACATACATACATACATATATATTTTTTTCTTTGTCTATTACTCTATATGTGTATATATATATATATATCACAAACACTAACAATTCGAGTGGCTTGACTAATGATCGTGAAAAAAAGACAGAGAATAACAACCTCCGATCGTTCCTTACATTCACATGCTGCTAATGCGTATGCATCCAATAAGTACTAACAGCAACCGCCTTACATAGCAATTTTAAAGCATCTCCATTACACAAATGCAAACTATCCAACGTAAACCGCTGTTTCAAACCGTCATATAGGAAACCGTTACTTTCCTTTTTCATTTCTCTTTTCTCTCGTATCATTTCTTTTTAATTCGTTACCCCGATGCGATAGTAGAACCTCGTTAACGTGCATAAAAAGTATAGGGGAAACCGAATATCCACTATGCGTGTGCGAAGTGTTGCAACGTAACGCAGAGTCACTCAAACTTTCGAGACAAGAGATATGTGCGTCATCGAGGTGCGTGGGTGATGAAAAGATCAATGTACGATGCCGTCCTACCGTCTGCTTTTAATCGCCACGAACAAAATTCTCGTCTCAATTTCAATTCATTCATTTGCTTGTTTCCAATTAAAACGGTGTTAGGAATTTTTTCACAGATTTTCGTAACCCCTTGGTAAAATTATTAGATTTACAATTTCTTCCAGCACCATCTACAGGGTGAAATTGTTACCTTAATCGGCATTTCTTTTACTTGGATTTCTGAAATTATTTTGTAATTCGTTAGATTCTTTTTGACTTGGACTAAATCTTCGTATAATATATCATTTGTCTATAAACCTGTACTATAAAAAGAAAAAGAATAGATTAAAACACGCTTTACTAGAAAGAAGTCGTGCAAATGTTGATTAAAAAAGAAAACAGAAATCATATTTGATCGTGACTGAAAAAGCACGTTAGTAGTTAGTTCGTAGAGAAGCAGATGTTTTGTGGAAATATTACGAACGATTTTTAGTTAGAGAAAGTCGACTCTGCCTCGTGTGTCGGTGCAAATAAAATCGGACCCTAAATAGCACGTCTGGCGAGGGGTTAAAACACCCGTTGGAAATAAAAAAGGCGCTGCGCGCACAGTCCTTCTGCATAACAGCATGTGTGCCTTCTCTATGTATACATGTGTAACTTTATGACAGACATATGTATACAAATTTCAAATGATACGCTCGCCTCAATTGATCACAGCCCGTCTGACCGTAAAATTCGCATAGCCGGTGAAAAAGTCGTGAAGAAAAGCTGCCACCGTTGGGAAATATGGGAAAACCATTAAAATTATTATCTCGTACGGTGTTTCGAATTAATAGATACGCGCTTTTTCATTTTCAAGGAGTTAGTAGTTATCTGAATGGCCGTTCCGGCAAACGCAACCATTATTCGGCTTAAAAAGCCAATCTAATTATTTGATTGAATTTAATTGAAATAGCGTGGCTGCGCGATCTCAGTGATAAAGATTTGGTGATATCGGCTTCAAGCAGAAAAAAAGAGAGAGAGATGGAGTAATTCGAGTGCAATTATTTAGGAATGTTCTTTCGCCCGTTATAATCTCGATGGAGGTGAATAAAATTGAAAACAAGAAAATATATCGAACGAAAGATACAAAGAAGCTACGAAATAAACATAGTATGAAAATGTTTTAGTGTTTCTGAAAATTTTCGAGAAAGAAAATATGATTGTTAATTTCGTAGAATTTAATAGTAAAAAATAGATATACATGACATTAACGTGTTTACGACGCCTTATTTTAGTACTGTCGAATGCCAGAAGTATTACTATCCATAATTTGTTTAGCGATATCCCAATAAAGATAAATAAAAATCGAATAAAGTATAGGAGGAGTGGAAATCGAAATATGAAAGAATTACAGAGATGCGTGTTACCTTTCTTTCGTAGTCCAAGTTCGGTACAGCCAACCAGGGTAACTCTGCAACGTGTGCACGGAAACTTTCTTCAAAGTCGAGGACATCGGCTACGTTACTCCAAAGAACCACGTGCACGACCTCGAACTTTTTCCTCCTTTCTCTACCTCTGGTGGAATTCTCTGTGTCCCGATCGTTTTCCGTGTGTGACGGGGATAACGAGTTGACATTGGTGTACAGGTCGAGCAGCTGACGCGTAAAGTCATCGCACGTAGCACCGGGATTAATGAAACTAAAATACACACCGATCACTTCACAAGTCGGCTGGCCGTCTTCATCGACAAGCATACCACTTGCATCGCACGGTTTTGTGTCTTGTTGATTAACCTGACTGCACCGCGACAGTTGTTTACCGAACAGTCTATGTTGCCAACAGACTGGTTTCGCGGCGACCGCAGGTGACTTTTTCGTTACGTTTCCCGAGCTGGATGATGCCTGCTCGCTATAGCACGCGGCCATCGCACGTAACAATTAGCCCGCTTCATTCACCGGCGACACGCACTGACAAACTTTCCGTTTCTACACTGCTTTCAAATCGAACTCGGTACTCCTTGCTCCGTCAACGCCGACTGATTCACGTTTCGCTGACTCGGGATCCGCGACCAATCACAGACGTTTCGATCCGGTTAAACCCGAGCGCTCCCGAATCGCGCCGATAAACCCGCGCTTTTTCTCAATATTGGATGTATTCAAATTATTCCTTTTTCTTTTTCGATTAACGTATCCTTATATAAACTGTAAAAACCTATTTTTTTAATTTTCCCATTGTTTCATCATTTTCTCATAAGTGTGCCTGCTGTTATAATGCTGTTTTTTATTTCGCATAAATTTCTATTGATGTTTCATTCGTCGCATATATTATTTAATGTTATATTGTGTAAAGTTTTAATCGAGAAAGTAAAATATGTCACAGATAAATAATATTGAAAGAAATGTACAACACATATTATGTTACAAATTTCAAATTGTACTACGTTCTTGAGTATTTCAAATATTCTGCATATACGTTGACTTAGTCTTTATTTGGAAAGAAATTTAAGCTATCATAAGTCGCTGAAAGTAATACAGTTTCTAAACTATATAATATTTATAATAAGTGTTTAAAGGTAGAAAGAAAACAATTATTTAATAGTTGTATGTATATATGTACATACGTATATGTAAGTAATTTAATCATGTTTCAATAACGTAATATATAAACGCAAGATGAGATTAGTCATTAATGATTGTGACTTTGCAAAGTTATTGCAATATTGTTATTTCATTAATTAACAATTTTTAATTAAAATTATTTTATTCGAGCTTTTGTTTACCAAAATCGATCAAAACATATCAACGATCGATATTGAAGTTATCGATACTAATTCGAAGTACATTTAAGTGACATAACCTGGATAAAAGTAAAACCGGCGAATACTGTGACATTGTAAACTTATTATTTAAGTTGGGAATTAAAATAAATAATTCAAATATGGATGCTTCGATTATCAGAAATGTACTTAATTATTAATAATCCATGCCTAGTAATTGATTATTTACTCCTAACCTATTTCATCTATTGTATATAGAAATACCGATAAAATCACATTTTTATGTATTAATGTTATATTTTTTATAGATGAAAGATTTCCATAGTTTGTTTAATCAAATATCTGAAACATGTTTCAAGACATGCATGAGTACATTTATGTCAAGGGATATATCTACAGAAGAGGTATGTTATAATTAAATTTAAAATGTATTATTGGTTTTATTTATAAAATGCATGTATCCCATCACAATTATATTGAATCTACAAGTACTTGTGTACTAAAAAATATAAAATTTGTTTTTTTATTATGTTTTTAAATTTGCCATAGATTCAATGCATAGAGAACTGTTCAGGCAAACATATCCACGCGAATCATAAAGTAATGCAAATATTTATGGAAGTGCAATCTGCTATCACTCGTAAAAACATGGAGGAATTTGAAAAGACTCAGGCTGCTTTAGATGCAGCACGAAAAGAGCAGAATTCTGAAAGCAATGAATAGTCAATTTTGTAAATTAATTAGGTCCTCTATTAAATATACTTTTTAAACCTAACTGTATTTCAAGTTACTTCTCTTTCTGTATGTATTTATTGTTATTTATAATTATTTACCAATTAATTCTTGTAAAACACTCATATATTTTATGAAAATATTCTATGAAAATAATAAATATACAAAATACTATAATTACCTTTTTGATAATACATTTCTAGTTTTTAAATAAAACTTGATATTTTGACAGGAAACAGTGCTAGTAATTAACAAGAATTCTATACAAAGCAAGATATATAAGCATTCATTTATTGTTTGAAGTTTGTATACACATAATATACACACAATAACATCATGATTAGGAACATAATATAGTAGCTACAATACATTTCATAACTTAAAAAGTGCTTCAACTGGATATTTCAAGTTATTCTGTGTAACTTCTCATTCTTATTTCTACTTAATAAATATAAGATTTTATTTTTATTTAATTACAGTATTTGCTTTTGTTGGTCTAAACATTCCTAAAAAACCTGTTAAATAATGGAATGTATTTTCTATAGATTCATAATAAAAAGATGTAATATTTTTCAGAAATTATATATTAAGTCAATTTGCATTGTGTAAAAAAATAAAATGTTATTATTACAGTATGAATCATAATTTTTGCTTTATACATAAATGTAGATGTATAATGATGATAATTCGCAAAAATTTGGAAAGTGAATTGTACATTTATTTGATGTACAATTCACTAATACACATTATTATATGTGTATTTGAAAATTTATATTATGATCACATTGGAAGAGTTAGTTTAAAACATGATAAGACGCATTGATGATATCATAATATAACTAGCTTCATTTTTGTGGTTTAAGTTACTGTTAATGTTACTGTAAACTTTAAGTATAAGCAACAAACAATAATGACAATGTACATACATTTATTATATCTATACTAAAAATTTTTCTAATTATGAAGCGTAATAATTCATAACGTTTCAGTATACACAATAGTGCTGCTTTAAAAGAAATATTTGTATACATAATGTCAATGTGTATGAAAGTATATAAAATTATAATTTTACACAAGCCATTTAATTTTTAAATATTCACTTATAAAATATGACTAGTTTGAATCTGTTTTGCAACAGTTAAATATTTTCCTTTTCACACATTAATCAAAATTGATTCTTTGTTTTAGTAAACCAATACTGTGGTATATATAAAAATGTAAATAAACTTTATATTTTCTATATTAAAATACCCAAAAGTTTTCTGAAAGTTAGATATTATAATTACATATTATCTTTTGTGTTATGATAATATGTTTAATAACAAAATAAAAATTATTAATTTTGTAAAAATGTATATAACATAATCTGAAAAAGAAAGTAAAATTAAGTAAACTTAGTTACAAGCATCTTTGTATAAATATTAATTGCACAAAGGAAGTACCATTGATTTAAAAATATGATTAGGCTAATCATAAGCATGTAACTTGTTCCTATTTTTATCAAAACAATTGACTATTACATAAAAAAATTATAAATAAAGCCAATATATACATACAACTAGACTGCGGATATTTATACAAATTCACATTTTTTAGTATATGATTAAAAGAGTATAGTCTTAGCAGAAAATTGTTTTAGACAATACAAGTACCTTATTTTAGGTACAAGTACACAGAAAGCACTATACGATATTTTATATACTTCTTCATATCACATACATTCTGTTCAATTTTGCACTTTTAAATTTGCTATAAAATGCATAAAAATCCGCAGTCTACATATAATAATAAATGTGTAGAAATATTGAACATTTAATGTCCAAAAATGATTGTATCAAACTAACATACAGCACTTATTAAATTAAACCGTCTAATATTGGCATTTTTTTCGCTCATTTTAATTAGCACCGCATATTTTAAAAATATGATATAATCTTTTTTGATCCTGTGTAGTTGGAAGTACTCAAATTCTCTTTCTTTTAAAATAGATTAAATTTAACAACGTGCGTAAATAAGGAATATATCTTAACCTAATAGTTATAAGAGAATCAAAGTTAAAATTCGGTCAATATCTTTATATTTAAAATGAAATGAGGAATATTAAAATAATATAGTTCTCAATTTGTTTAGTTTATCAAATTTAAATTGATGCTAATATAAATAAAGAATCAATGCTGTTTTGTACATACCGTAAAATTCAAAGCTCAGTATATTATCATAGTTTATGTATTTACATTAGAACTTCTTTAAGTCAGATATAAAAATTAAATATCTATTGCCTTTAAAGTTTTGTAAGCATTGCTATCGAATAAAAAGAATCTTCATTAAATCTTTCATCAGAAGTTATTCATTATTATTAACTGTTGCATATAATTATTAATTATATAATTGAAATTCACTGATACATATGACATGTATCACGAATATTGGCCAATATTTAAAGCATAATTCAGAAATTATTCAGTCTGTTTTTAGATGACAATCTATTCTTCTTCAAAAACCTATTGAAACTGACAAACTATTTGACAGCAGTGTCCTTTAGTACGTTTTCAAGAGTGTTTGAAAGTTGTTCTACCTTGTCATTTCCTTTGTCTTTCAAGAAGAAATTCGTATGGACGAATGCATTTTTTTTGTTCATGTTTCCCATAACTTGAATTCATTTCTTCTAATGTAACTACTGTTCAAGCCACGATGGTAAAGATGAATTTGGTGATTTAACTTTTATGTTAAATTGCTTCAGTGTGGCTTCCAGAGCAGTTTGATTTCCAGAAAAATAAGCAGATACTGCATTATGGAATAATAATAACTGTTTATGCATTACCTTGATCTGTAATAAGAAAAAAAATTATCACAATATGTAACATTTTAAAAGAATATAATATAAAAAATTAAATCTAATAACATACTCTATTTTCATCTAAAAATTTAAGTTTAATCGAAACATCTGATCTTAGTTTTTCAAAATTTTGCTTATGCTCTTCATAATTTGCCTGTGCTGCTTCCAATCTTGCTGCATTGCTGCTATCGTTTTTTGTTACTTGTGCTAATGCTTCAAGATCTGTTCTATAGGCATCGTATTCTATTCTGTAAACAAACCTCTTTTGTTTATAAGTATTTGCAAAGTATATTTAACTATTTCTCTTGTTAAAACAGTGTGATATTAACAATTACCTTGCTGTTTCATATTGTCGTACTGTAAATAATGTGTCTTCGATAGTTTTATTACAAAGTGTATTTACTGAAGAAACAAAAAAGTTTAAGGCCCCTAATAATGTCTCACCATTTTTGGTCAAATTCCTTTGAGTTTCTGAATTATATAGAAACTCTTCTTGTAACTCTGGAGATTTTTGTGCTAACTCAGAAAATGCTTCCCCTAAAGCATGTTGCGTTTGAACAACATGATGAAAATGAGAAGCTAATGCTCTAGATAATCGTAACACATTGCAGTACTTTCTTTGAGTATCTCTTAATAATTCAATTTGTGTTTCAAGTTCTATAAAAGGAAAGATATAACAGTTATATAAAAAACATAAATAACATTAAGCTATATTATATAGAACTTACCTGAATCTACTGTACGGGATGTTTTCCCAAGTTTTTCATACATTAATTGTCTTGTACACTTATATGTAGAAATACTCCAATTTTTAATGCTTTCAATTTTACTTTGAGCAGTACGCATTGTCTGTGTATCACCATTCTGAATAGGTGTATTTGGAGATACTGTTACAGCTATTAGATACACAAAAATATTTGAGTAATGTTCAAATTAATTCTTTGCAATAGATTCATTAGATTATACTTCATTAATACAAATCCCACTTACACATTTGAGATATAGGACTGCCCAATGTTAAGTTTATTGTAGCTGGTCTGGGTTGATTTTCATTATTACAATTATTTGGTACATGAGGTGGAGGAGTTCCACTATGAACTGCACTATCGCTATCATTTAAAGATGGAGCATCTTTCAACATTTCATGAATACTTCGCTCCATTCCACTTAATGCAACAGCTATATTATGATATAAATAAAAAAATATATTAATATATTTAACATGTTTTTGGATAAAAAGTAAAATTAAAACCATTTGGAAAGTAAACGATTGGAAAATTTAGAATATATCTTAAGAAAGATATTAATATAATATATCATAAAAAATAGATCTCAACAAATCTAATTAACAAAGACTGATCAAAACATTACTGAAAATTAATCTATAAAACATAGATATAATTACTAAATATTCGTAATAATTTTATAAAAAGATTTACGAACAAAAATGGTGACCAACATTAGACAGGAAGTAAAAAAATTTACAAAAGAAAATGTTTACATGAAACCGCCATTTTTTATAATATACAAGTCTCAAAAATTGTTATGTATAAATACAAAGATCTTACATGTAATAATAAATAGTAAGTATTATAGTACATTACAGTACACTAATCTTTGACACTGCATCAATTAAGTGAATTGTATAAACAAAAGACGCATCAAGAACTGTCATATGACACCTGCTTTAAAACCAAATACGGTTAGGCTAATATTTGTTCATATACATCAGAGTAATGTATTGTTGAAACAGTCAGAAACTAAAGTCTCTAAGGAGTAAAATGACATTATTTTGAGGTAGTACTCACTACAAAATCAGAAGATATAAGTAATTCCTACTATTCTATGCTTAAATCTTCAGAACAAATCTTTATAATGCTTCATGGGAGATATAAATGATATAATATACATACCGACCTAGGTGGCGTACACTAGCGTATATCGCAGTCTTTGGAAACACCCGGAAAGTTAAATAATAATTTATAATAATTTCGTTCAATTTATATTGTGTATTATTTTTTTCTATTATAATAAATGATTCTGTTTCTATGTACATTGATACAAATCTTAAAGTCAAAGTATAATATAAATTGTGAATAATGACAATTATATGTTTCGCAGTTTATACATTCTTCTTTTTTTTTAGAAATTAAAAACTAAATTATGTATGTAAAAATTTTGTATGAGTGGATGCATGTGTAAGTAGGTAAATGGATAAACGAGAATACATTCACTAATATATAACACTGTGAATGCTATACATCAGTAAATGCAAGTCAATGAAGAAAATAATTATGAAACAAGTTCCTTTTATGGGAGGCTGAGAATAAATTGTTTACTACTTTATGCAAATTTTTATAAAATTATGTGATTCGTCTAGATTAACAATATATAAATGTTTTATTGTAGTTAGAAGAATGTTACGATTATTATAAGAATTAAAAGTTATTTAAGAAGATACATCTCTTATCGAGTACGTACTCTATGTCATTTCTATATTCTATGATCGAAGTAAGGGCATGTGGTGGTGTACGAGTGCGGAAGCTCCTTCGAAAAGGTTGTAAAGGAGTTTCCTCCACGTTTTTGGTTTTGACAGGTATACGTTTATACAAACCTATATTAAGTACTATGAAGTAATGGCCTAACACATACGAAAAAAATTATTTTTATTAATTATGTGGTATATTTATAAAGTACCATTACATTAACATGTTTTATTATTAATTGCCTGAGGTTAGAAACTCGTGGTAGAACTGAGCATTGTATTTTCATGTATTTAAACATTTTAATTAAATGCAAATATATGAAAATTATAATATAACATGTTTAATATTAATTTATTGTCTTTCATTTTCATTACATTCTTTCATTTCATACAGCCCTAATTGAAAAAGTGGTTACTCGTTTATGACGAAATATAAGCAGAACATATGTTGAAATATTTTCTAAGTAGTTTAATTATTTAATAATATTCCTCGTTGAGAAAAATTTTGATTAAACAAATTCAATTATTTCAAAATATGATATATTTAATAAAGTTCTACATTATTTTCAATCTAGTGTATGTATTTTGATTGTTTGGATACATTCTTGTTAGAATATTCACATTTAAGTTGTAATTTCATTGTCAATTTGTTATGTCAATTTAATATTTCTTATTTAATAACTGCAATTATTTGTAATATTATAGCGATTATATTATTTAAAATTTTGTATTATGCACCTAATTTAATATTTAGAAAGTAATAGAATTTAAAATTATGATAAATTTTAAATATTTCTTTGTTAAATTTAAATTCTATAATAACATTTTCAGGCAGGTAAATATTTTACCATCATGCCACCAAAAAAGTCAATGGAGGAAACTGATCGGTTGACTCGTATAGCAATTGTTAATTCTGATAAATGTAAACCAAAACGGTGCAGGCAAGAATGCAAAAGATCTTGTCCAGTAGTACGAATGGGAAAACTTTGTATAGAAGTTACTCCTAATAGTAAGATAGCATCAATATCTGAAGAACTGTGTATTGGATGTGGTATTTGTGTCAAGGTATAGTAAGAAATGTTATAGAGAAATATTAGTGAATAATGGAGTACAATATTATTATATTAAATTAATAATAAGCAATTTAATATTTTAAAATTATAATATATGTATATATATGTATTTTTAGAAATGTCCATTCGAGGCAATATCTATTATTAATCTTCCTAGTAATTTAGAGAAAGAAACGACACATCGTTATTCAAAAAATTCATTTAAACTGCACAGACTGCCTATTCCAAGACCTGGAGAAGTATTAGGTTTGGTTGGAACTAATGGAATTGGGAAATCAACTGCTCTTAAAATTTTGGCAGGCAAACAAAAGCCTAATTTAGGACGATTTTCAGTATGTATAATAATATATTTTCTTTACATAATATACATTTTTTTTAAAGTTTATGGAATTTTCTCGTTTAATTAATATAGGATCCACCAGATTGGACAGAAATTTTAAGCCATTTTAGAGGTAGTGAATTGCAGAATTATTTTACCAAAATATTGGAAGATGATTTAAAAGCTCTTATCAAACCTCAGTACGTAGATCAAATTCCTAAAGCTGTAAAAGGCACTGTACAACAGCTTTTAGATAAAAAGGATGAGTGTAAAAACCAGATGGAAATTTGTAAAATGTTGGGTCAGTTCAAATTACTGTTAATAATTTATATTTTTAAGATATTTTAAGAACAGCGATAAAATAATAAAAATTAAGCGAGGAAGCCGATTTTTGACAATGGAACTATTGAATTTTTTTTAGATTTAATGCACATACGTGATAGAGGTATTGATGCACTTTCTGGTGGAGAACTTCAACGTTTTGCATGTGCTATGGTATGCATTCAAAATGGAGACATTTTTATGTTTGATGAACCATCTTCATATTTAGATGTAAAGCAACGCCTCAATGCGGCTGTGACGATTCGATCTCTTATTCATCCCGATAAGTAAATAGTATAAATAATTTAAATAATATAATAAAAATATACATATAATCTAAAATATTATTCCTATTTATCAGGTTCATAATAGTAGTGGAACATGACTTATCAGTTTTAGACTATTTGTCTGATTTTATTTGTTGCCTTTATGGTGTTCCGGGAGCGTATGGTGTTGTTACTATGCCTTTCTCTGTTAGAGAAGGTATAAATATTTTCCTCGATGGTTTTGTGCCAACCGAAAATTTGAGATTCCGTGAGGAATCTCTTGTATTTAAAGTAGCCGAAAGTGCAACCGAGGAAGAAGTCAAACGCATGAATCATTACGAATATCCCGCGATGACGAAGACAATGGGTTCTTTTAAATTAAATGTTGAGAAGGGTCAATTTACTGATTCAGAAATTCTCGTGCTACTTGGTGAAAATGGAACGGGAAAAACGACATTCATCAGAATGTTGGCTGGTAATTTGCCACCTGATGATGGATCGGGTAAGTAAAGTCAGATTTACTTCAGTCAAGAAATTTTTCATATATTCGTTATGTATTAAATAAAAAAGTAAATGATTTAATTATTGATATTAAATGATTTAATTTTATTCTTTGTAGGAAGTATTCCCCAGTTACATATTAGTTACAAACCACAAAAAATTAGTCCCAAATCTCAAGGCATTGTACGGCAATTATTACATGAAAAAATTAGGGACGCTTATGTTCATCCTCAATTTGTAACGGACGTTATGAAACCGTTAAAAATAGATGATATTATGGATCAAGAAGTACAGAATCTCTCTGGAGGAGAATTACAACGAGTGGCTTTAGCTTTATGTCTTGGAAAGCCTGCCGATGTTTATTTAATCGATGAACCTTCTGCTTATCTGGACTCTGAGCAACGTTTAGTTGCAGCTAAAGTAATAAAACGGTAATTGAAAATTCTGGCTATTTGTATTAATCTGTATTATTAAAAAAAATTATCAAAATACGCGATTATTTTAGGTTTATTTTACATGCGAAGAAAACTGGATTCGTAGTAGAGCATGACTTTATCATGGCTACGTACTTGGCTGACCGTGTAATTGTATTTTCCGGTACTCCATCATTAGCGACTACAGCTCATAGTCCGCAATCTCTATTAAATGGAATGAACAGGTTTTTAGAACTTTTGGGTATTACGTTCAGAAGAGATCCAAACAATTTCAGACCGAGGATTAATAAGAGCCAGTCCGTGAAAGTATGTTACTTTATTTTAGATATTACCTTTTTTTATGTCATCAATTTTCTCGTACATATTTTATTTTATTGTTAATAGGATTTGGAACAGAAGAAAGCTGGGCAATATTTCTTCCTCGAAGAATGAGATATGATTTCATCCACAAGTTGAATAGCAGCTGGTATAAGATACTCTTCAGAAGTTTTTGTAAATCTTTATATCTTTAAAAGCCGGGAATGGATTTCTTACAATATATTAAATATTAATGCCGCATATTTTGCATTGAATTGAAATATTATTCGTTTCGGCACATCACTATTGTCTATGCGATATTTATTTAAATAAATAATGCAAGTTTTCCTATAAACATCTCGATATATTACAAATTTGATTTAAACAAACATACAACTGTATTTTTATATTGAATGCGACGCCACAGACTTATTTATATTCATAAATATAAGTCAGTTTGCATTTCCAACTCGATAAGTAAACAATATAATGCATTTTATGTATAAATAATTTATGTCCAATTATGTAAAAGAAATTAAGGGAGATTGAACATCTCGTATATGTACATGTACATCTGCTATACAACATGAATTATAATACATCTGAAATATAAAAAAGGATAATGTGTTAATTATTTGATGAACCTCATGAATTTAATGCTTTTACATTATACAATATGAAAGAAAAATTACGACTTTCATCCAAAGATAATATAAAGATGCATTTTAAAACAATATTTCCTTTTAATCTAAATGCTTTGCATTATTTTTTGAATTATCAGAATTAAGCAGAGAAGTAAAATATTTCTGAATTATAAGTTAGAATTAAAAAACACTATCTTACGAAAATATAACACTTTTCTTAATACTTTGATTAGGACATTAAGTCACCTTGAAGATGATATTTTTAACATGTTTGTGCATATACGACAAAATAGAAAGAGGGAAAATGTTTCGGACTTATCTAAGCAAACTCGACGTAATAAATCACTTATTATATACTTACTTATTACTTTAGTTATCTTTATACTACGCAGTGACATGCATTATTCATACTATCAATATGTACTTGTTATTATTCCAATTTTGGGTATAATAAGAAACAATAATTACATGCTTTTATTTGCATAGTGGAACACCAATTACGTGTAAAAAGATAAACGAAACTTTGAAAAAAAAAAAAGAAGAAGATAAATAAGTTGCGTAAATGACAAATGGTAAGAATTAAGTATTACATCATGTATTGTACACAAAATTGAGATGAAGAATATACGACTGACCGAATTTAATGTAAAATTTTATTGAACATGGAAGAATCCTTTTTAATGTTTTCTTCCATAATTGACGTTATAACAATATGATAAATTATTGTTATATATGTTATATTATACCCTTGTTGTATTGTTTTATACAGTAGAATGTAATTTAAGTTGAATTTCTGCCAGAGGTCTGGCACGTTTACATTAGATATTTGAAACTAAAAGTTTATTTTTTACGTTTAATTATAATAAAGCATTCTATAGTAATTGTTTACACAGCACCGAGTTTGTTTCTTATCAGAATGTTCGTTACATATAATTCAAATAAGTGGAATAGATTTTGCATTTATCCATTTAAGTGATGTCCTCGACATTGTATAATTTGAAGGAAGCCAGCACTAAAAAGCTTTCAAACGATAAACAACTTACAGAGTAATTAAAAGTAAATCGATACCCGGAAATGTAGATAAGCCGATAAGTTTTGAAAATGATTAAATTGCCCGCTTTTTTTCTATAAATTGAAGCTATTAGCGCGAAAAAATGTTAGTAGTAGTCAATTAAAGGAAGGCCCATAAAACGCTGGACTTCGTTTGGTTTTAGTGGAAAATGACGCTTGTTAATTTTTTTAATATTCTTCAGAATGTGAGAAAATTTTATGCATTTTGCATTGTTCTGCTGTTTCACGTGCAACTGTCGTACAGCAACCGTAAGTGTTCACAAATGTAATTTGTTTATTAAAAATTTGTCAGATTACTGCAAATTTATTTATACAAAGTATATTATTAGTGTATATAATTTGTGCATATATGAATATGGATTCATTTGAAACGAGTAACTCATAATATTCCTTAAGTTAGTTTATTGTGTTTTGTACGTCTCGAACTATTTTAAAGACACCGCTTATTTCAACTATATGCGTAGGAGATTCATTGTCTGCATACCAATCCCTGTTCGCATTTAATGATGGAATTAATGCTTGTGGATGAATTAATAAACATTTACTATATCTCTTTTTGTTGATACATGTATTTAATGTATGCATATTTTTACGCAAAACATTTATAATCTCATCTCTTAAATTTTCTGATAATAATAAAAATTTAAAATTTCCGTATTATTCTTCGTATTATTGCTATTTAAATTATACCATTACGCTTCACTTTGATTAGGATCGTTTGACAGATTTTATAATTTTATTCGATGATTTTCCAATATCGGTTCTAATATATTGTTTTACTTGTGCGCAGCGTACTGGGGTTGGGCCGACGACTATGGTCCTAATTCTTCATCGATAGTACTTTCTTCGCCCGAAGAATGTGCACGGAGTTGCACAGATACTGAAGAACCTAGAAATTGTTATTATTCCTTCAATATTGAATTCTATACAACAGTAGGACCGTACGTATTGATATACATATATATACTGAATAATATTTTAAGTTTGAATCATGTATGTAATATCTGACAGGAGATACACGTTAACACGTTAGTTGCCACGATAGTCATCAGTGAGCTACGTTTTATTAAACTTCTTAGAATGATTAAAATAACGTACATTTCATGAACTAAAAAATTGTCAACGACGCGAATGGTTTTGATAACAATTGTCAGAAAAACCTGAACAGATATAATATAATATTTTCCAAAAAATAAATTTTATGGTATAGTATATTTTAATCTATTGCGGCTTCCAGAATAAAATAAATAAAATCTGCGTGGCAGTCAACGTGTTAATATATTCTTTTAAACGATTATATCGCGAATATATATATTTTGTTACTCTTAATACAGTAACTATTCTATATATTATACGTATAATTATCATTCACAGAAAAGTGTGTTCATAAAGTGTATTCCCAGATAAGACAGACACGTCTTACACGTATATATTTATATATATTTAATATACTACAATAATATACATACAATCGAAACTCTTCCGCTGTTCCTTTTGTATCTGAAACGTTTTTTAACCATTGCTCTATTGATATTTCGGTCTTCTGCCTTCCGTAATATTTACCTTTTCTATAGCATCTGAAGTGAGAATTTCTTTATACTGAATTCCATATAAATTAACATTAATAACAGTA
Organism: Bombus vosnesenskii; assembly: GCF_011952255.1. NCBI lineage: Eukaryota > Metazoa > Arthropoda > Insecta > Hymenoptera > Apidae > Bombus > Bombus vosnesenskii. Next base: position 1,156,820 of record NW_022882962.1, read on the forward strand.
AAATAAGGATGATATTCACACATTACAAAACTAGCGCAATCCTTAAATTATAAAATTCTTTCTTCCTTTCTCTTCCTAATCACCTGTACTTTAATGCTAAGTCGTTGTTTGTTATACTCGCTTCATAAATTAATATTATTCGTCAATCTTTGATAATTGCTGTATGAACAAGTAAAGAATTATTTACATCATATCTTGCTACCTAAAGGAAAACGAAAAATCAATCACAGGAATTTATCGGCAATTATAATTCGGAATATTTCTTAACAAAGGATTACTTTTGTTGCCCTTTGTTTCTAAACTCTTTAGAACAGATGCACGCTACGATGTCGCTGCGATCGTATGTCTGTTTTCCTTATTTTTAATTGGAAGCACGAAGAAGGATATATGATCACGGAGATATCGCGCGGGCAAAAGTCTACACAGAGTCTAAGCCCAGTGCAGACGAACGACCTTACACCACGTTTGCGTGTCTTTTCTTTGTTTTTATTTTTCTGACAATTTTCCTGACAATTCACACGAGCGTTTTACGTTAATTTGCCGCCGCCGATATATATTTGATTAAAGCGTGGAACTATGAAAATAGCTGCAGTAAAATAAGCTAGAAATAAAGATGCTCGCATATTTAAGTCGGTGATTAAATAAACTAAATATCAATATTTTCAGTGCTTGTAACGTGGAATCTCAAAGGTTCCAATGTATTTTAGGAGATGGATTTGAAAAGTCTTTGATACCTATCAATCGACAGTTACCAGGACCATTGATCAAGGTAAAAATCGTAATATGATAACGAACTGCGATTTCTCCTTTGTATTCTTCATATGATCCTGGTATTTTGAGCAGAATTTTACATAAATTTTTCAGTTTCTTTGCATATATCTGACATAAAAGTACTGCTAGATTCGATAACTATTCGACATTGTCTTTTCGTTAATTTCGACAAGTACGCGGGCATAAAGAAAATACAAAGGAGACGAAAATGTGCAGTACACTTTTGTGATAGATCGTAATTTTTTTGAGAAAACACTTGACTCGTTTTCAGGTGTGTTTGAACGATCGCGTTATAGTAGACGTGCGGAATGCTGCCCCAGGAAATGAAGTCACGATACATTGGCACGGAATTTTCCAAAACGGTTTTCAATATTACGATGGTGTTCCTTATGTCACACAATGCCCGATTCCGTCTTCTTCGTCATTTAGGTAAATACTATTTTAAAGTCTATATTTTACTGTCTTTTCATGTTACCATAAATATCATGATATCGTTCATTCGGTCTGCTATTTAACGATATATCACCCTTCGTTTCTTTTGTCTATTATTATATAAAAGATTTGATTACGCGAACTGTTATTACGGTTTAATCCTTTTAATTTAGTGTCCATTATAAAAGAAAACATTTCATGTGAAATAAGCTTCTTATAAAATATCACGGTATGAAACTAAATGAAATACAAATTTTGTGATATCCTGTTCTAGATATGACTTTGTAGTGGAAAATTCGGGCACGCATTTCTACCATTCTCACATCTGGACACACATGCTAGATGGGCAATATGGTGGTCTTATTGTTAGAGATCCACCATCTAGAGATCCTCATTATCAATCATACGATAGAGATGACATTATCATATTCTTAAGTGATTGGATGCATGTGTTATCGTTAGAACGTTATCCTGGTTCGTATAGACGTGATCCAGGACAGGCTCCGCAGAACATACTTATAAACGGTTTAGGAAATTGGACGGTAAACTATATGTATATCTTTACTGCAAAAATATTCTTTTATATTATATTGTCTAAGGATCGCAAAACTCTTAGCATTAGGCGATTAAATGGTAAATTTCGGATAGAAACGATTTCTTCGTTTCTGTTTGCTAATACTATTCGTCAGAAGCAGATTATTAATTATTAATAAATTATAATTGTTTTTAGGATCCAGTTACCGGCCAAACTACGAATTCACCGATAACACAATATACCGTAAGGAGCGGAGAACGACACAGAATACGGATGATTAATTCTTTCAGTACAGTATGCCTGGCGGAACTTAGAATCGAAGGACATCAATTAGTCATAATTGCTCAGGATGGTGCAAATGTGCAACCCAGAACAGTGGATAAAATAATCTCGTCTTCAGGTTTGATAAATTTCAACTTTTCCTTTCGAAATCGGCTGTTCGATTAGATTATTACGTTATTACGACTAAGAATATTTTCCATATGATAGAACTTTTTTTTGCTTTAATACAGAGTCGAGAGAAAGTTGCTTTATTGTACCAGTTTACGTTTTATGTATTTAAAATAAGCATTCGAAATATACAGGTGAACGCGTCGATTTTATCCTAACTGCAAATCAAAATGTTGATTCTTATTGGATACAAGTGCGTGGACTTGGTGAATGTGAAGAAACTAGAGTACAGCAGTTAGCTATCTTAAAATACGATGGTGGTCCTAATTGGCCTACAAGACCAAGTCCTACTTATAACGATACAACAGATGGTGTTGTAGGTATCAAAACATGCTCTGCTTTATTCATCCTAAATAAAAATTTACTTTCCCTGAGAAAGAAATGTAGCTTTAATTCTATTTTTAATTATCACGAACTACTTTAGCTTTTATAAATTTCTCAGACTAAAATCTTCCAATTATTTTTCAAATACTATTTGGGTGTATCTAACAACTGTAATACCTGATTCTTCCTTGATTTCTATTAATTGATGATTTCGATTTTTTAGATCTATAATCCGCTTAGTGGACAGGATTGCAATACAGACAACACAGAAAATGGGATTTGCGTGAACCAACTGGAAGCCTTCGAGACCGATGATGATCTCTTGAAAGTTAATCCGGATGAGAGACACATATTACCTTTCTTCTTTTACAATTACAGTCAGTATGGGGACAGAACATTATTTGTAGCAGACATGTACCGTACCTATTTCAGTAAGTTGTATTTAATGCTTCTTTGAAAGTAACTAAGTATATGCATATGAACAAGTCCTCTTGTTCATTTTCTTATCATAGCAAATTATTTCTAGCGCGCAAGAAATTATTTATACGAAAATCAGCTTATTTGTATTCGGCTAAAAGAATAAAATTTTCTTCTTCAGTTTTATCCTTGTTTTTCATTTTTGTATTATTTATTTGTCGATGTCTGTGTTACTAGTAAAACATTTGTTCCGTTTCAGCTGCAAACGATTATTCTCAGCTTCTTTCTACGTTTGGTAATATATCGTACGAGAGTCCAGCGGCGCCTCTGCTCTCACAACGTAGTTCTTACCAAACGATATGCAAGAAAAATGTACAGAACGATTGCACGGAACCTTGCACATGTTCGCAAATTATCAATACAAGATTAAATAATATCGTGGAGCTAGTAATATACGATCAAGGTATCTAGTATCTGTCTTTAGTACGAAACAAGATAAAAGAATGTTGACCTATTTAACAAACTAATCTTGTTTCATTGCGCAAACAAATATTGCAAATTCGATAATGTTAAATAACAAAATTTTATTATAGTACCACTGGAAGGCTTATATCATCCGTTCCATTTACACGGTTACGAATTTAGAGTGTTTAGTATGGGGGATTTTGGTGGTAATAGAAATGTTTCGACAGCAGACATAGACGAAGTAATAGAGCAGCACACGGAACGCCTTCAAAATGGAGAATATACGAATCCACCTGGTAAAGATACTGTTAAAATTCCAATGGGAGGATATGCAATTATACGTTTCAAGGCGGATAATCCAGGTAAGATATTCAATTATATACATACGTATTTCCGAAACAATTTTCCGCGTGTAGTTCTTCCCCGTTTTTGAGAAAATTGCACTGTCTTCTTCTTCATCTAAGAACATTTGTCTCGAATATTTGATTAATGTTAATTAAACTCATTTATATCATATTTACAACACAGTAAGTGCTTAAAACATTTTGGATGAAGATATAATATATTGTTTTATAGGGTGGTGGTTACTTCATTGTCACTTTACTTGGCATCACATTACTGGAATGGAACTGGTCATACGCGTAGGGGACAGAAGAGATCTTCCACCGGTACCACCAAATTTCCCGGTATGCAACAATTGGAGACCAGCGTTGCACACTTTGAACGATTTTTATGGTTTTCGGTATCCCTAAGTTTAATTAATTCTTTGATTGTATTGTAACATGTAAAAAGTGATGAAACAAAAATATAATATTTTCAGAATCTATTACTCTTACTTACTCTTTTTTATTCTTCACGATATAAGTCACAAATTACCTTTTTAAACAAATATTTACCTATCCTTTGTGCTTTTAAAGGATTCTCCTTTTTAATGTAAACGAAAATTATTTGTAGTATAACGTAAAATTAATGTGACTTTTTAGCTTGAAATTTATACATTAAATTAATTTGTATGGAATACCATGTTCGGGTGTTTATTACTTGCGCGCCTGGGGAAGTACAAAGGAGCGGATAAAAAACTTTCACGATTTTCTACCTTGAAGAGGAATTGCGTAACGAGTGCAGTTTCCTGCTGATACTGCCGTGTTTCCCACATCCAATATCCTACAGATAATAAATGAATTCACGCCATAATTTTATCAAACGATTTCGTAATTGGAAATATAACGACCTAATATATATATATATATATTATATATAATATATATAGACATAATATATCTCGGGCAATTTAGTGGCCTTATTGGAGCGTGCGACAGCTGAAATTAATTTTGGTCAATACGGCGTCAAAGTAATTTGTCAAGCCGTTAAAAATACTCGGTTTCTTCCACATTAAATTCTATACGACACAAGGACCGTACGTATTAATATACATATATGTATAGTGAGAAATATTTTACATTTAGATCATACATATAATAACCACGATAGTCATCAGACACCCATGTTAAATTTAAATTTGTACAAATGTGTTTACAAATTTCTCAGATTAAAATTTTGGCGTTATATGTAAATTGTATTTAGATGTATCTAACAACTGTAACATGTGATTCTTTCACATTTTTTAGACGTATAATTCGCTTAATGGAACGGAGTGCAATACAAATAACACCCAAAGTGCCGTTTGTGTGAACCAAGTGGAAGCCTTCGACATCGATCCTGATCTCTTGAAAGTTGAACCGGATGAGAGGCACATATTACCCTTTTGGTTCTTCGTTTACAATCAGGATGGGGACAAGAAATTATTTAGGTCAAACAAGTACCCTCGCTACTTTAGTAAGTTTCTTTTAATGATTCTCTCATAATAAATAAGTGCCTATATATGTATAAGTCATCTTACTCATTTTCTAATTATAGCAAATTATTTCTTGTGCGTCATAAATATAAAAAATCTGCTTATTTGCATCCAATTAAAGAAATACAATTTTTTTCGTTTTATTGTTATATTTCATTTATGTGTTATTTATTTATTGTTGTATATCTTGTTTTCGTAAAACATTTTGTTTCGTTTTAGGTCCAGCTGCAGGTTCCGAGATTGCTGCTACGTTTAATATCTCGCACTTGGAACCATCGGCGCCTCTGCTCTCGCAACGTAGTTCTCGCCAAACAATATGTAAGGAAAACGTACAGAACGATTGCACCGAACCTTGCACATGTTCTGACGTTATCAATGCACAACTGAATAATATCGTGGAGCTAGTAATATACGACGAAGGTATCTAGTATTTGTCTTTAGTACAAGATAAAAGAATGTTGACCTATTTAATAGACTGATCTTGTTTCATTATGAAAAGAATATCGTTATATAACATATATACGTTATATAACGTTAAATAACAAATTATATTACAGTGCCCCTGTCTGGCCTATATCATCCGTTCCACTTGCACGGTTATGAATTTAGAGTATTTAGTATGGGGGATTTTGGTGGTAGAAATATTTCGAGATCAGATATAGAAGCAGTAATAGACCAACACATGTAACGTCTTAAAAATGGGGAATATTCAAATCCACCTGGTAAAGACACTATTAAACTGATAAATGGAGGATATGCAATTATACGTTTCAAGGCGAATAATCCTGGTAAAATATTTAATTACTTCCAAAATAGCATTTTCTCCATATAGCTGTTCTTCTTTTTCGAGAAAATTAGACTTTCTTCTTCTTCTTCTTCTTCTAAATGTCTAAAATCATTTATCGTAAATATTTCATTGATGCTAATTAAATTCATTTGAATCACATCTACAACATTATAAATTTATTAAAATACTTCGGATGAAGATAAAAGTACTATTTTATAGGATGGTGGTTACTTCATTGCCACTTTATTTGGCATCACATAACCGGAATGGAACTGGTCATTCACGTAGGGGATAAAAGTGATCTTCCACCGGTGCCACGCGGTTTCCCGGTATGCAACAACTGGAGACCAGCGGTGGACACTTTAAAAGATTTGTATAACTTATAAGTTTCCTCAAACTTAATTGGTTCCTCAATTGCATTCTAGAATCTACTATTTTATTCGTTTCTATTCTTCACAATATAAGTCACAAATTGCTTTTTTAGAAAAATATTTATCTTTTAAAAGATTCTCTTTTTTTATGTAAATAAAGATTATTTATGGTACAACGTTAAATTAATATGATTAATTGACTTGAATTAAGTAGCAGGATATAAAATAAATATATAGTAATATAATAAATTACAGTTTATACACTAAATTAGTTGGTTTCGAATACCATGTCCGGATGTTTATTACTTCCACAGGTAGGGAAGTCCAAAGGAACGGGTAAGAAGCTTTCACGATTTCCTACCTTTAACAAAAATTGCATAACAGGTCCAGATATTCCTGATGATATTGCCGTGCTTCTTGCTTCCCACATCCAATATCCTGCAAATGGTAAATGAATTCATGTCATAATTTTATTAAAACATTCTCACAAATGAAATTATTCTTTTCTTAAGAGATTTCGCTAAATATTGCAAATATAATGGTTTCTACCTAAATTATCAGTAAAAAGACGAAGAATAACGTATCCTTTATTTGGTACAACGAAACTGTCCTTCTGAGGTGGATTTAAAAAATTGCGATCTAACTGTTTGTTACGATCCAACAGGATAATTTCTTCTTTGGTAATTGCTCGTTCGAAACTACTTTTTCCTAGGACACTCGCGTTATAGCCATGTACGTGAAACGTATGGGAGACATTTCCGCCAGAACCTGAATAAAGAATTATCTTAAATATAAAATAATAAATCATAATGTAAAGTAGATTAAAATTACCTTCATCTATTAAAATAATATCGATATTTTTTCTAGGTGGAACTTCGATCACGTGGATACATTCACAAAACAATGGTGTGTCAGCACACTCTTCTGAACGCGTTTCCAAAGAGCAAATCGATTCCTCTGGTATATTTTCCGGTTGAGACAATAACGGAGACATGGGATATTTAAACGATATACGATTAATTTGTGCAACCCTTGCTCCTTCTTTGCTCACACCTGAAATTTGCATTTATGGATGTAGAAAGTCGAGAAGTATAATTAAGAAACTATCGCGAATAAATGTAATGTGGCATATCTTTCGCGTATGTATTTTATATTTATAAGTAAGTGAAAATTATATCGAATAATATTGAACAAACAAAATAGTAATTAGAAATAACAGTTCTGACGCCTACAACTATCAAATCAGCCCAAGTAACAACTTCCAAATGTTTGATTTTACAATTGCTAAAATTATGCAGGTACTTTCGGTAAAATGTAAAAAAATTAATTATGGTCATTTACGCATAGTATAATACATTTAGGCAAGCATTACAGACTGATAGTTTTAATATTAACAAACTCTCCATGTCCTTACTTAGATCTGATGGATAGAAAGGGCATCCGTAAAAATTATATCTGTAGTCGGACATTTCATCCGTGAAATAGGAAAAAGAATTCACGTCGAATGGAACATAAATAATTTCGTCTGAGTTAATCTCGATCCCTCTCGATCCTTTTAAATCCAAACCACAAATGAAATTCCTTGATATTTCATGACAATCGTGGCCCTTGTTCGTAATTGCATGGTCATTGATTTTCAATAGTTTTTCGTCTTTGATTATAGCGGACTGCGGTTTTATATCATCATAAAGGATGAAAGCTTCCTGATGAAGGTTTTGACAGTCCCGATGGCCCTTTATATCAACGAGGTATTTCCCAGGAGGTTGATTTGCTTCGAGAATTATGTCAAATCTCTCACCTAAAATTAAATTCGTATAGTAGAGAATCTATAAAAAAAAATAAAAATAAAAAAGAAAATGATAAGATTATCCTATTCCTTAATATTATACAAATTTCGTTGGTGACATCTAGAAATATCGACTTTTCTATTAAAAGCTGATATTCTAACTTTATGGTATTGAATTTATGGAAAGAGTAATTGCATATCTGAAACAGGTATCCTAGTTATTTTATTGAATAAAAGTATACAAAGTAAAGTGTAGGCGTTTTGCTATAATATAAAAAAGCATAGCTATATAAACTATAAGAAATAATATGGGGATATGTATATCGTAATACAGGAAGAATTTAAGTTTCATTGCTGCTGAGTATATGCATGTAGATATGCCTATAACTCCCAGCAAACTTTTTTAATCTCAGTTCGAATTAATTTTTCGTAATCAGCATAAAACTGCAATTACTACACATATGTATATAAATATGTACTTACTATCCTCCGAGTATTTTTACCGAGGAAATTGTTTATACGTTTGAAAATCTCATTTCTCAAATCTGTTTTTAATAGCGTTTATATTACATGGATATCCAACAATATTTTGGAATAAATACATAAAATATTTACTTTTAACGATCAATTGTTTTCATTCGCAATAAAATAATATGTGAAAAAAATATGAATCACGAGAATAAAATCACGCGTGTAGTACAACATTAACTTTTCAATGATCACTTTGATTCTTCCCAAGATTTTTCTAGACAGATAAATAGATAACTTTAGTGTTATGTCTTTTTACAAGGAATTTTTTACACTGTGCTATTGATGCACTAATATTAATACGCTATAATCGCTATTTATCGGAAGAAAAGTTATGGGATATCAAGGCAACGATCGTGTAGTTTAACTTTTAGATCCCTATGTAACTTATTCTACATTCTCGCCTATGTACTTTCTTCTTTTGCACAGAAAGACACTGTATTTCTTCGGAATTCACGATTGAGCATCATTAAGATTAATATCTCATAGAAACTTGAAACGCGAAAAAATTGATTTTACGACTACTGAAAAATATTTATATACATTAAAGTAACGACTAAGAAAATGTTACTTTTATTATTATTAAATGTTACTAATACCTATTCGATTTATCTACGATTAGACATTAAAAATAATAGCAAATTACAGTTTTATCATTTTTATTTTTATATTATATTTCTGTCTCTACTGATCGTCAATTTTACAACAATTACACTGTCATTTTGTCAATTTTCATTTTCAGGATCATGATATATCTTTATCCATGAAATGTTCACTTAAATTATATGGGAACGGATCTATTTAAAAGATTGGCGATCAATTATTATTCAAATTATCGATATGGTAATATGAACAAAATTGATTCGAGATTATTTACCACGAAGAAATGTTTAGGATATGAGAAAGAGGTTCGATCGGAAGAAATAATATTCCTTTGATAATGATCTTAGAACCAAATTTTGTTTAATAGGAATGAGAATACAAACTTATAAAAAAAAAAAAAGGATGTTTGATCGTGTGAATATTAGTTTCCACTATGTATTTTAAAATTTAACGGTTGTCAGTAAAGCTTCTAAAAACGATCACAATAATATAAAAATATAAAACTATCGTAGAATCAGGAACAAGGATGAACGAGTTATATAAAGACATACACCGGAGACTGTTGAATCTTGTGTACAATCATTACTATCTAATGTTTTCTTTATACCTACCTACTGACAAAGGATTTAATTGATATGATATGAAATACAATACAGTTTGTCTCTTAAACGAAAATTAATAAAGTAATCTAAAACGACTTATTTTCAATTTTACGGAGGGATTGCTTTCGATAAAAAATAGTTTGTAGTCTATACTTTGCTACGTCTACTATTTAAAGCCCTGAAACGATACCTATCAATGGAATACATTCTTATAATCTAGATCATTCATAAGACAGATTGTATAAATGACGAATATCGCTGTTAGGTGGATCAATAATTTCGTTGGAACTCATTTTATAAAATATGATCTGTATCACAACATGCGCATTAATTAATACTTCCTCGTTAAGATATTTTGCAAACAATCAAATCGGTATTTGTAATTGGCAATCAACTTTCCTTTTCAACGGGCAAATTTTCCAGATCAATTTGAAAGTTACACAAAATTCAAGAATTTAGGAACATGTATCAAAAATATAAGAAAGTTGTTCGTATAAAGAAAAATCTTTATTACATACTTTTTCCTTGAAATTGAACAAGTGTTCATTGCTCAATATGAATAAATCTTTATTCGTAAGTTTATAAACTTCCCTTCTAAATATTCCAGCGAGTTCACCGGTATTTCATCATTATTCTGTTCAACTTGACTCAAATGTCATGGACTTTTGACTTATATTCACATTTAAAATCACATATCCGTTATTTCCATCGAATATGAGTAACATTTCGTTTCACAATTATATATAACGTTTGATCGATCGAAGATACTTTAAAAAGATACTCGATTCGTATTATAGTTACATCGTAACAAACAAACAAATAACAATCGCGAAAAATAGATTTTAGAAATACAGTCTTCTTCATGAATCGAATCCTAAAACGATAACGTACCTGTTAACGTATTTTTCATACGCAAAAGGTATTTAAATATTGGAAAATAAATTCCTCCTTTCGTTTACCTTTTATAATACAGCGTGGTTCTGGCTTTTAATTACAAAATATCTTTTTTCTAATATTTTGTCAAATTTATTACCCCCTGATAATGTCAATTATTCCTCCGATTCCATAGAATCCTCTTACTATCGGAGCACAACAATCTTAATAATACGTAGATCGTTTATCTTCCTTCCAAAGAGATATTCGAGTTTACACCTGGGGCCTTGAACGATTAATTCCCAGGAAAAGATCTTTTACAAAAAAATATAATATCAAGTATAAACAATTTCTTAAATGTCTCGTTCAAATCCCTTAAACTTCGCTTCGTATAATGAGCGATATCACAAACGACTTTTTGCCAACTACGTGCATTCTAATTTACGAATTCAACTGTAAATTACGTCTTAATTCCTACAACTTTCGTGTCTTATTATACAATCTGTTCGCGCAAGTTTTACACCCCATTGTGTAAAATTGTCTATCTAAAGGACGAAAAGTTAAAATTACAATAAATTGTTCAATGTGTTTCGTTAAAAATCCCGACTATTTAGCTTAAGTTACTATCCTTAATCATCGATTCGAAGTTTCGCGTAGCTTGTATCGATGAACGTAATTAATCTGTAATTTAAGATAGGAATGGGAATCGAATAATGATCCGGATAAGCAAGAAACGCTAAAAGTCTTCGTATTGTCGTTTCTCTGACGAACTTCGAATTAAATATAATATATTAACACAATCCTATGTGAAAATCGGGAGTGTCGTTAAAACGATCGTACATTTGGAGCACGATCCACGCTACTATTTCACGATAGTTCCCATAATATTACGACACGTATCTGCATCTACTTGGTGTAATTACGCGCTAAATAGAGTTACTCGTTCGCTCTCGTTCAGTCACAAAAGCATTTCTTCTTTCAATCTCTCTGATCCATCTCGGTACTCCGACACCGACGTTAATTATCGTCCATCGTTGCGAATTCGTACAACGTCCATACGGAATATGAACACATCGCCTCGTTTGCCGACTAATTATGACAAAATAACACGTATACAGCGTACAAATCTCTTTCTACGGAGACGTTTCACCATCATCGTACTACGATCATCTTTTACTTGTTTCTTCGAACTCGGAACGAAGTTGCATTTGTTAGCGACGTGTCTGTGCGTAGACGCCTATCTCCGCTTCAAACAGGATCTGATTGATCCTCAGCTTCGCTACAGATCTCGAATACGAGTCGGGAATCTCCGCCAGCTGTACCGCGATACTCTCCGCGAATTTCGCGAACTCCTCTTTCGTTCTCTTTCGTTCGTCGGAAGTAGTCTCCAATTTCGTCTGTCCGAACTCGTCCAGATCGCAAATCGGACTATTATGATTGTGCGACGAGCCGTTATACAATTCCATCGCCTTCAAGCTCGAGGATGACGATTCTTCCGCGTCTTCGCTTAGCGAGGCGTTGAACGAACCAGTTCCCGATCCGTTCGTCTCCTCGTTACAGTCTATAAACGTTATGCTCTCGGGATCGATGTCACTAACTATGTACTCCTCTTGCAGCTTGGACGTCTCCTCCTCGATTTTCTGCAGGGAGAAGAATATATTTCCATATCTATCGCCGTCGTCGATTGCGATCGATTTATCGTCACGCGTATGCGTACGTTCACGCGTGCGAGTGAAACCCAGTTGCATTCGGCATAGGGGTGACAGGAAACACGTAGAACAGAAATGTATAGGATTTGTGTTGTCTGAACTCGTCGAGGGATAAACAACAGCTCATATAGTTCGAGTTTCTATAATAAGAGTGATTCTACCTACTATTTTACATACATACGTATGGTCTTTCGTTTAAATGGCAAGATTTCAGATTGATACATAGATTCGATAGAGGAGAGTTATCGTTCAAAGTTCTTGTCCGAAAAACAAAATTATAGTCCGGTCCAGTCGCTTAAGTCTCCTCACATTACAAATATTCCTTATTACTTACTTATGCGCATAATTCTAATGTGACATGGTCTTTTACGATAATGTTTCTCATAATTTATTGCTAACTAAGGTTGTATGTTATAATAACTACGAGCAGAGGACACTATTTATAAAATAAAAAATAACTTTAACTAACTAAGCAAAGTCTACCTTTTACCGCATCGCATAGATTTCTATTTTTTGAACGTGTTAGTAAATGTACAAGTAATACAGAAAAAAATAAGAGTACGATCTACGTACTCGTATTATTACAGAATTCGTGTTCCTATTCAGTTTTTCTCCGTTTTATCAACAATGTTTTACTTTCTTTTCGTTTAATTAGTAATTATTATCATTGATTACGATACAATATTTTAGGGATCCACACAGGCCAATTTTCATCGCACGCTCGCTTCTCGTTTTAATTTAATTTACCTACAAAAATTTTGCCGGAGTCCAGAGAAAACCTCGCATTCCTGGTTATGATAATTACACGGCACGCGTAAACACAATCAAATCGAATCGCGATTCAATCCGCTATACTCGGTTCACACGATTCAACGTTTATCTAACATTTCGATCTTTCAAGGAAACTTCGTATTAAAAACTTTCACGGGAATATATTTAAATAGCTCGAGAAACAATGCCCGAACGTATCTTAATTAAGAAAAAGCACACGCGTCAGTTCGCAGTATATATCAGAAAGAAACGTAAACTGCTTTTCCATTTAAATTATTCCTTTGCTTTTGATTTATGAATCGAATCTATATTGTATGACCGAAGCAAGAAATCACATATTGATAATAATTCTTTCCTCAAATTTAAGCAATTTTTTAATCACGGTTAGACCGAAAATGACCTGTGAAACGTTATAGAAAAAGATATGCAAAATACCTCGTTCACAGTGCAGCAAGAACGACGTTGTGAAAGGGTGAAATATACTTTACTTTTCCCGTTTGACATAATAAAACTCTTAAAGTCCTAGCTCATTTTTTGTCACTCTATATGTACGTGCATATATCCCTAGATATAATATATATTATTACGCATACTGACATTTCATGATCGATTTCTTATTTATCTTGACTAGACTCGGCGATAAAGTTGCAACCAGTTCCTTGAACTTTGATTAATATTTATACTTTAAACTAATAAAAATAATCAAATGTAATGATCATTGGAATATCGTAACATTCAAACCGGTTTTTCGATAAAGTATTCCGAATAAATAATATCGAACTATGTAACTTGCAAATTAAAAATAAATTCTCGTGAAATTTAATGTATCTATACGCCTAACCATATCCTCTATCACCTACCAGTAACCTCTACATTTTCTTACGAAACGATAAAAATATAGCGATAACGATAAATAATAACGATAAAAATAGTAAAAACTGTATCGAGTATCATGGCTGGATTGCGAATTCTTATGCATTTATGTGAAATTTAAGCATACAATAATCCAAAGATTGCACACAATATAGAAGACTGTATAAAGTATCAGAGAGTACGATGCCTGTAAGAATTTCTAACAGATAAAACGCCATCTCTCTACTTAAGTCCTATTTCTTTAGTTGTGTCCATAAAAATATAAATTTGCATAAAAATTGGCAAATTAATCGCAGCAATGTATCGACATAATTGGATCGGTTTCTCGAAGACGAAGACTGGAAGAACTTTGTGGGAGAAAGTGGTGGAGGAACACAAAGGCGGACGGCGACAGGCGGAGCAAAGCAAATGAGACGGAGAGAATCGGATAGGAACAGATACAGTATAGAATGTAAGAAAACGAGCATGGAAACGACCAGATTGGAGAAGGATAGAATGATCGTTTATCAGCAATCGGGTAGCGCACGAATGTGCAGGAGAATCGGACACGTTTCAAGTAAGATCGATTCGAAATGCGAAGTCACGGGACGAAAAATTGCTATAAAAAGAATGACACGTCGCGTTGCTACGAGTCGACGAAACGTGTATCCCGAGCAGCGACGCTTCGTTCAGGCGAGGTGATCGTTTCCACGAAATGCATTCAAACACAATGGTCTTTCTTCGAAATTGTTTGGCCAATTATATGGCGTAAACTAGCCTCCTTACGATTGGAGAAAGGGAGCCTTTATGATTCTGCTTACCACAGATTTTGTGCGATAAAAAGAGAGAAAAGAAGGGCAAAAGTACACTAAGTATTTATTTCTTGAATAATTTGATAGCAAGAGAGAAAGAGAGTCTCGTCTGTATATGTATTCCGTTAAGGTAAATGCGACACGTGGGAACGAAATATCTGTCACAACTGGATTTCTCGCGCGACAGCGTACTTGTAATATACACGCGCAATGATAAAGAACGATCTACAGCTATGTAACTACCTACCTTCTTCCTTTTACTGTATCTACGTGTGCCAAATTGCAGGAACTGCATCGCTTTAAAGGCGAACCACTTGGATACGTAAACATCGTCGGGCCCGGTAGCTGCGTCACGGCTGTTCTGTATCTTGTGAACTTCTCTCGAGTACTGACACTTGAGATTCGTGATCTTTTTCTCGATTTCGAGGGTGTTGCAGCAAAGGATCTCGGCGAGCTCTTGAATCGCGCGTTTTCGCTTCGTTCGGTCGCGATACCCCCGAGCATTCCAATCCCAGAGAACGCGTCTCTGTTGATACTCGCGCAGTAGCTCGAGAGTTTTGTCGCGAGTCCACTCCATGCCGAGCCGCGTGTCGTTCGTTTCTGGCTCGTTCCACGCGTCGTCGCTAGACATGGAAAATAGAGTGGCCACGACGATATTACGGCGACGCGCGGGCACTTGTTAGGCCAGGGGCCACCGTTTTCTCCAAAGAATCCTATGTATCTCGTACGTTCAAGTATTTACAAAGTACGGACGGATGTCGACTAAAGTTAAACGATGCGGTCGGCTGACAAGCAAGCGGGCGGGTACCCGCTAATAAATCGTCGACTATGAGTCGACAACGACGCCGCAGCCGCGAATCGAGCACGCGTTTTAATGATTTTTGCGCGAGACCCGCGCGCGTTTGGTCGCCTTCCTTTCTTTATTTCCCTTTGCGGAAACCCGGCGAGAACACGAAGACGGCCGAGTCTGCGCGAACGAGTCAGCCACCGCTGCACGCTGCATGTGCGACTACCAAGCCGTTTCGTTCTTTCCTTTTCTTGCTCCTTCTCTCTTTTTCTTTTCCCCTTTCCCTTTCGCATTTCTTTCTTACGGCCTCGTTGCGTGTATCCTCGAGCGTTCCCTTCCTCTTTGTTTACTAAACGACCTTGCGCCTCGTTTCATCGTTTTTCGTTCTTCTTCAATTCCACCGCGTCGCTTCCACCGCTTTATTTCCTTCACTCTCTCTCTCTCTCTTTCTCTTTTTTGTTTTTCCTATCTTTTCCATTAATTACGATAGCCAAGCTTTTTCATTTCCATTGTCCTCCGCTACGTTTCTTCCTTTTCCTTTCTTTTGATCTTCTCCTCTACCTTCCTTCTCGTTTGCCATTTTACTTCCTTGTCGAACATAAATCTTCATCATTTCTCTTCATTCTCTTCACTTTCTTTCCCTTTCTTCGACTACTCCATCTTCGTTCGTTCTTCGCCTTTATATCGTGCCACTTTCTTTTCCGTTGTCGTCTCCTCTTTCGCATAGCTTGTAATTTCCTTTGCTTTCTTTGATTTACCATTTTTAAAACGCTAGTTATAGTCTTTTGCAGGATGAACATCATCAGGCAGAATCGTGCTTCGCTTATGTGCGATCACGCATGTAAATTCTTTAGTTTACGCAGAACAATTAGGGCTATATCAAACGTTTACTCTTCCACTATTCACCATCGTTTATCGCTTTAAGTCACATGTCGTGAACGACCTGAATTACGCTACATGTTTTTCAAAAATATTTCCAATATACATATACATTCTTAAGTTATAATATTTCATCTCGATTCATCTTCGGCAATTATACTCAAGTCATGCTATATATACATATCTATCTTATACCTATCTATAATGCTCACATAATTTAATCCCACGAGATGTAATTCAATTTCATTTTATTATGTCTCGTCCTACCTTTATCGATTGCAATTCATTCTCGCCCCCTTTACTCGCTTTCACTTAAATTCTGAGCGCAATTGTGTACACGAAAACCGAGAGGCAAGGTTTAAATATAAAATCTCGGATGAAGAGTTTTGTATATCCGACATGTACGTACAACGATCATATATTACGTGTGCCGAATGTACAAAACACACGGTATAAGCAAGGAGAATCGCCTGCATACCTGGAAAGAAAAAGATGTGTCTGCCCACCGTCTGTTCAACCGGGTTCCCATCGGCAGCCAAGACGCGAAAATCATGGCCAGAGATGGATAATAGTATAGGGCAATTGTACGCGTTGGCGTTAATAAGTCGCAATAAATATTTCCTTCCATAATGGACTTGCAAGATAGATCCGTTATTCTGAAAAAGAAGACATAGCCAATGATGACGTCAGTTTTGTGAAACATAATGTACAACGAGAGAAAGTTCTCATTCCGGTGACGTAATCTATATTATACAACAAGTTTTACTAATATGAATTAACGAATAAAAGTAAAATTTGAAATATCTTTTAATTAAGACGCTAGGTATATGCGCAATGATTGGCTTTGCTGGAATATTCATTCATTCATTCATAGAGAACTACAAATATCATAAAAAAAATTTACAATGTTGAGAAAAAGATAGCTTTCGTTTGTTCAACATGTTCTAATAAAACATAATTTTTCATTTGACAAGTGACTATGAAAATATCTTAATGTAAAAAGCAATAACACTAGTAAATAATATTTGTATAAAAATTGTTCTTATTGTCATATTATTTCGTATCGAGAATTTTGATCTTCGAAAACGGTTTTGTTCCCTGGGCATATGGAAATCTTGGCTACATTTCATGCTGAATTACATATATCTTTCTCTGACCGTAGCGTCTTGTCTAATTAGATAAAACAATACCTGGCCATTTAAGAGAAGTTCACTAGGCGTAGGTGGGTGTAGGTGCGAGTGTCGCGACAGAGGAGTTGGCGGCCTTGATGACAAGAGAAGTATCCTTTCCAAGCTAGGGTCATCTTGTGGTCCTCGAACTGTCAACGACCCGTATACGCCGTCGGCCTGCTGTGAAACTAATAATTCAATGTCATTAATGCTTTTGTTATATCCATGATTAATGAAAGGATTCACGTTCTATAAATACATTACAGTAATTTTATTTTATATTTGTGAATAAATTGTGCGATAATTTTTAATTGTAAATTTAATAATTATAGAAATAGGTAAATAAAATGTATTAATATTAAGAAGATATTCGTTAATTTTGTATCATAATACTATATAGGAAGTAAATACAAGATTGGTTTAGAACTGTACAGCAATTTTTTGATATTCGCAATAATGAAAAATTCAATTTCAAATGACAGGATTGATAGCAGCTAATTTGAGGTTCTTTGTTTAAGCAACCTTAAAAATCGACACGCCTAATCTTTCAATGCTTACTATCGATCTTCTTCCTCGATTTTGTTTTGTTCGATTACAACGTAGATAAATCGAAACGATTGCTGATCTCACTTTAGCTGATGTTTCCTCGAAACTACTATTTTTGCAATAACGATTAAAAATGTCATATTACTTCTTATAAATTTCATATTTTTCACATGCATTGGTATTTCTGATATTTTAGACAAAATTTCTTATTGGAACAATATACCTATAACGTGATAATCCAGGGCGCTAATAAGAACAAAATTTGGACGAGTTCATTTCTTGTCTATATTAAATTTAATCTTCTTCGTATACGAAATAAATTTAAAGCGATTGCACTTTTTTTTATTTTAGTTCGGTTTAGTTCATACTAAATTACTTTTATTTAATGCTTTTGACATAATAATGTACACTGCAGATCAAAAGAAAACACAAATGAATTTATTTTTGTCCATCAGTGTTGAAGTGAAGGAGGCATTAAGCAGTCAATGTCATTACGATTGTCTTTTAAAATATTGAGAATATTATGTAAATGACTTAATGTACCTGAGCCTCCTGCGTGAAAGATTATCTCTTGCTACATTCAATTCTACATTGTATTTTATCACCACAAAATTACTATAATTCACTTGACTATTTAACACATATAAAATTTAAAAAGATAGATGTCAAGAAAATTGATATTTAAGTATTTAATACGCACTACTTTTCTTAAAACAGTAAGCGTAACATGTAACCTGTAACCTTACTTCTACAGTACACGGTTTCAAGATTATTGATCTACTTTAATTTTGCTTGTCCTCGCAGGAGTAGAAGCCGTTCTACAGCGCGGGAAAATTGAAATTGATTTAAACGTTATCAAAGTGATACAGTTAAAAAATTACATAACAATTAACTTAACAATTTAAATAAAATTAACTTTCTTAACCCCTACAATCACTTTATTATACCTGATTTATGAGATTATGCATTTAACTATTGAAAGATAACGATGATGAAACACCGTTTGATAAATTAATCAATCATAGTGGATTTTAGTTATTTTTATGACAAACGTTACTTATTTTAATAAGAACTAGTTTTTAAGAAGAAAAGTATTAAATTTGCGGTCATCTGTAGAACATAATATTTTTTCGATTAATCAATCGTTCTTGATTATTTAATATTTTTATTAGCATTCACATATAATCAGTTTGCATATTTCATCGTTTTGAATACGATGTGCTTACCTATGTGTGCATAATAAATGTATGTACCAACATTTTCCGGTTTTAGTTTATATCGAAAACCCCCAAATGGCAAAATAGGACATTGTGTGACCATCGGAACACCATCCATATGAGCCGAATTCCTTTGCCGTATACCATGCCAATGAAAAGATAATTCCTCGGACCCTAATCTGTTGTATAAAAGCACTTCTATAGTATCTCCAAGACATACCTGAAAATTGAAAGGTGAACTCGTAATTCAAAATATTAAGTGCGTTGAAATTGTACTGTTAATTAACCAAAAGTATATCTTAACAATGGACAAATTTGATATATTATAGCTTCGAACTACTTTTAAAGAGGTATAAAATATACCTAATACATAAATTGAAAGATAACAATAAGTTCAAAAATGTTTACCTCTATTTGTGGGCCTGGGCTTTTCCCATTGATTCTTAGAAAGCTATTCAATAATATTACGTTGTCGTGGATCATCGATTCGTTTTTGCTTGTACAATCGCGAATACTGTAAATAACAATAAAAATATAAGAAAAATTAATTAATGGTATATGTATATAATATCAATTAATTCTGCCCATTCATACTTTAAAAAGTTCAGATAAATAGAATTTGAATGCATATGTACTTAACATCAGATAATACGTATCGTGACCAGAATGAAATATTAGAATAATAATATAAAAAATAATAAAAGAATTTAATAACGATTACAATTTTCACACAATTTTAACAACGATTGCAAAGTATACCTATGATGTTATTATGTATCTAGCCTAGCGTTATTCTCTATAATACAAGTATCATGTTCGTGACAGTAAGTGGTAGTGTAAGAACCAGTTGGGAATTGAAAAAATAAAAGATGCACTTAGTATCCGTGTGAACCGTTAGTTCTTGAATTACACTAGAAATTGTGTATTCGAATTGACCGAGATTCCGACAGGTTTCTCCTTCAAAGAGGATATTCGCTGATTTAGGTCTACATCGTGCCTGAGCGGCGCTATAGTTTGTTTGCAGCATTGCCCGAGAACAAGTTATACATCCTTCTAGATTAGAACGATTTCATGTGTAAAATTTATAGTTTTCTTTTATATTTTATATATTTTTTTAGAAAATTTGATTCATTCTGTTTGTATTAATTGATTGAGAAACGGTTACATTATATTATATAGTATACAAAATTGCTCATGTGGAAGAATAATTTCGAAAGCTTGTTGGTAGTTTCAACTTGGATTGAAATAAAAGTTTCGAAAGTATACATATTGATTTTGATGTATTAAATACGTAATAAATTCGTAGACCTTATCTGACTTCTATCTATCTTACCTGTTCGGGGCAGGTGATTCTTCAACGAAGAATTCGTAACGGCATACTTTTTTTGAAAGTGCATTGTCAGCACAAGATCGTAGACATTCGTGAGAATCACCATCTAATTTTTAAAAGGGAAAAACAATTTAGTTAACGTAATCTACAAAAACTTATTAACGAATAATTAATAGAAATTAAATAATAATTCAGATATATAATCGAGTTAATAACAAAAGACTTGAATTTCGTAAAATATTATTTAATTCTATAAAGTATTAATTAAATACTTAATTAAGCATTTGTTAATCATGTTGTTAAATATTTGCACTCAATATAGATTCTTCAACAGAATGAAAAGCTTTGTTTTAATATTTTGCAATCGCATTTTTGCAAATATATTGATTTTTAAGTGATTTTAATGTAATATACTTTGAAATTAATTCTTTTTATTATACTTTCATAATTTTATTTTATTAAACACAGACGTTTCAAATATAGATAATACATAAATATTTGAAGTTAGATAAGTTATTTTCTCACCCCTTATTTGAGATCTAGATATTCGTAGTAAACTAAAAAAGATGGTGAAAGCTATAAAGTTCTTGAACCACCACATTTTGACCCAGACGAACTGGGTTTCCCCAAAATTTAGTAATTTACGAAAACCGGCATACAATCATCGCGAATCACGAGTCGACGATGACTCGGGAAATAAACACTGACGATGTTACGCGTTTCACGATCATACGGCGACTTAGTTGAGCCTATCTTGGTTGGTGAAAGCAAGGCCTAGGCTACTTCTGGTTATGCAAGATGCATTCGATGCAGATTCGAATATTTTCCGGAAGAAAATATAATACTAACGGGAGGTATATTACTAAATTTTGATGGTAACTTAATGAATATATCGTTACCTGTTTTCAAAAACAGGTAATAAATATTTATTACATATATTTTTTTTCTGCTTTACATATTCCAATTATGTACATAAACTCATTTTCTAAATACTCATATTCGAAATACTACAATGAAAGTTACTTAATGATATGTACAAAATATTTACAAATTAGTCGTAATATTAACAATTGAATTTAAAACCGTATTGTTTCAATTAAAATTCTAATTTCTTTTAAATATAATATATATCTAGTATTTTACACTATCTATATTTACCTTCTTTGTAAAACTATTCAATAATGATGTATATTAAAAAATGTAATGTGATGTATATACACTAATACAGACAAGTTCAAATATTAACTAATTATACAGATAGAGCTAAATTAGTTTTATAACATTCTAAACTGCATAATGGTACACCCGTTTTTGAGCATGAATACTTTTTGGGCTTTTTACATTGATTTACACCACAAAGAGTTTGTATGGGTGGTTCCTTTCTGAAAAAGAAAAATACAACAAAATAATATAATTTGATTTTATAAAAATTTCAATTAAATTTCTCAAACTATCTATCATTTTGACTTACTCCTCTGTAGGCTGTAACGGAAAATCTTCTCCAGGAGGTAAAGATATTGAACTTCCTTCAAGTGTTAAACGGTATGTAACCAAGGGAACTTGCCTTCTACAAGGTTTTCCTTTACCAATAACTTTAGAAGCTTTAGATTCTTGCTTTTTCAGTAATCTTTCCATTGTCTTTTTCTATGGGAATAAAAGTATAATTTTGAATACTATTTACATAGAATCCAGTATACTATTTTATAGTAATTATATTTATTTTTCGTTATTATTACATACTTTATCTTTTTCTCTTTTCTCATCAGCAAGTTGTTTCCTTTTCAAGGATTTAAGAGCAGCTTTTTGTATAGCTTCAGCTGTCATAACCTTTTCTTTGTATCCAGTTGGTAAAGACATAAGTTGTTCAACAGCTGGATTTGGTTCCGTATCAGTCTTTCTTTCAAACATAGCTCTTTGACGTGCTGTCATTAATTTTGGATCCTTTGGTTTAATCTTTTTTAGCTCATCATCCACCTAGAATAATACATATATTTAATCTATAATAAATAAAACTTATTCATAAAGAAATCAATATTATAAACACTAGTTACAATTACTTACTTCTTCAAGTTTTCCAGACTCAATTGCATCGAGCCATCGTTCTTCTTCACTACTAGTGCCACTATCTTTACCTTTACTATTTTTTGGAACCTTTTTCTTTGTTGCAGCTTTTGGTGATAGCACAGTGCTTGCACCTGCGATGCTAAGATTAGATGTTTTTTGTATTTTCTCACGAGGTTTCTCTAAACTACAAAAAATAATAAAATAAATATATCTCTATTATTTATAAAATGACATAATATCTAATCTATTGCTCCTTTTTACTTTACTCACCCTTTTTCATCATCTTTTTTTATTTTAACTCGAAACATCTTCTTTTTTTCTGTTTCTGTAGCAACATTGTTAAAGCCATCATTATCATTGTGAGTAACTTTCCTTTTTTTGTGCTTTTTATGTTTATGCTTTTTATGTCTCTTTTGTGGAGATACTTCATTAGTTTCTAAAAGAAAAACAATATATAACATAAATATTGAAAGATCATTACAAGTAAACACAAATGCATATAAAAAGTATTAAATTTTCCACGAAACAGATTCTTGTAAAGCGTCATTGAAATCCTTTAATGCTGATATTAAATCTCTAACATACTTAGCCTAAAGATGAATAATGAAATTTATAAAACGAAAAATATAATAAATGTTTCCGTCTCTACGTAAACTAAATGTTAATTTTTTAACACATCGAAAATCGTACCTAAAGTCCTTTCTTCATCCGAACTTATATCTTTCGTTTTACCCATTTTGTTACGAATCTGTACTCCTCAACGTGTCAACAAACAATATGAAACAAAACTGTGGCGCCGTATTTTAGATATGGTGGTGCCATCTATTAATTAAAAATTTTGCTTCTTATTAGTACTACTGCTTCGCCTTGTCAGGTGGGGCCACCATATCTAAAATAGGATACTTTGCACTAATTGCATATAATTAATTACATAGGAAATCAGAATAATATTACACAGAAAGGATTTCTGGAATGTTAAAGCTTTGATTTAATTTCTGAATAGTTCAAGAATTCGCCTCATAGACCGAGAAATTTCAGTTTTTAATTTTATCATAAAGAGATTAGTTCCATCATTTCACTGCTAGGTGGTTATAGTGTTTCTTGGTTAATTGGATGATTTTTTAAACTTGCTTATAACATAACAGAGAGGAAATTTGTTTTTTCTTATAACATAATTAAGAAATCAGGAAGAACAATTAGATAAAACTAATTTTAATTAATTCCTTACGTTCTAAACTTTCATTTGAGCCCTCACAAGTTAACAACAAATTTTGCCTAGCGGAAAAATTCGATTTTTTAATTTTGTCGCTAATTTTGTCACACACTTTACTCCCAAATATCTTAAAATTAAATAATGGGGACGGTATGGTTATTGAAGTTCTTTTTTTAGACTCTACAAGGATATCGAAAAATATATATGACATTCTATTTAAAAAAAAAAACTGATAATCTTGAAATCACATAAAAGAAATGATTATAAAAAGAAATTATTTCCACCTTCACATGTCGTTCTTGGAATACTGTAACTTTGTCCTAAGAAGTTATAACAGTAAACAAGGCGGATATTTAGTTAATCCCGTTTAGTTGAGCCAGTCTATATACTAAAATAATATTCATGATATGATAAAAATAGAAAGATAAATACAATTTATAATAATAAAATATCATTGACCAGAAGATGATTTTAATGTGTATATCTGTTATTACATTTATACAATAATATTAATTTTATTAAAAATTCTGATTTTCACATGTATTCCATTAACATAATGTTAAATATTATCATCTTTTCTATGACTAACATATTTTCATTTATTCACATACAGTTGGCCTACACAAATCTTTTCAAGTGCATCTAATAAAAGTGTAATTTTCATTTAAACAAAATACATATATCGTTATATAATAACATACTTCAATTTGGCACTAATTTCGTAATGAAATTTTGTAGCATTTAATGGTATGTGTGAAGACTTCCATAGTTAACTGTATATAGAATATGTGTACACACACACGCGCGCGCGCGCGCGCGCGCACACACACACACACAAGAGGATGCACGAATAATTTATTGAAACATGAATATTATTATACTTAATGTCATATAAACTTAAACCTATAAAAAAGTTATAGTTTAATCTATTTTTCACAAAATATTATCAAATATAATATCATTTCTAGTCTTTTGTAACAATAATAGTATTTACATGTGCATGTACTTATACTAGGGGTATTTATACATCTAGTAGATAGAATTTAATATTGTTCCTTTTATGATGTTACTATTTAATATTTTACTGTTAATACATTTTGGCAAGTTTGCAAACTCATCTGTCAAATTGTGTATACATTCTCAATATGTAAATTTAAAAGTATAAGTAAATGTGAACCCTAGACAAGGAGTGCGAATAAGAAAGTATTTTCTTATTTGAGCGGTATTTAGATGAATTTTTAAATTCCAAATAAATTGAATTATATAACTATGTATATGCTTATGTATGTTGAAAATTTTAATAGGTAATCAATTCACCCGGATACAAGACACACACAAAGCTTTTTATATATTTTAACTAATAAACAGTGCTGGTTTATACAATGTGGCTAAATTAAGAATTTCGCAGATTTAATAAGCAGACCATGGCTACCCTATGTATTTTGATGGGACGTACTAGTTTCCTGAAAGAAAAGATAAATAATCAGTACAATTTTTAATTTATTTTTAAGAATAATTAATTCTATTCATTTTATATATAAGAATATGTAATTTGAAGAAATGTTATAGCTCGTGTCTGTTTTACCTGCCAAAGAAGGCCATTAAATGTGCTCTACTGTGAGGTTGAAAAATTCAAGCAGCAATAATGTTTTGATTAATATAATATATATTGCATTTACCTTAATTTACATGTTACATAATTTTATTAACTATAGAGATTTATAATAAATACGAGATATGAACCACATTCGCTAGCTATAATACCGGTATTTTTCTTACATAAAATTATAGGAACTTAAACTGTTTTTTGTTGCAAAATTTTGTCATATTTATATTACTGTAATATATTAGGTATATCGTCTTGTATTCGGGAGAATAAAATGAGATTTCGATCCAAGAATTTAATAATTCAAGGACTAATGAATGATTTTTATATATTTTCCTACAGCAAAATAATTGTAGGTACGAGATAGGAATACATATGGTCCCTTCATTAAATGTAGGAGTTTGCACCATGTTAAAAAGAATATGTGATATTAATTTGCAGTATTCATTGAATCATAATACATTTGCTTTTATAAGTGAAAGCGTGTAAGCAAAGTAAAAGCATTAATATGAGAAAAATGTACCACATTTTGGAATGATATATAAAAATTAACACAAAGCTTACGTGCTTATAAAAGTTTTTGTCTTGTTCATAGTAAAGGACCAACATTTGTAACTCTAAGATCGAAGAACCAATTATAATTTGAATTCATTTTTAAACTATACCAGGCTAATTTATATACTCCATTAAAATTATTTTACTGGCAGTGTTCACTCCGCACCATCCTTTAAGCAGTTTAGTAGAACTTAAGTTGAAAAATGCAAGTATATATAAGCACATTTTTTATTTTATTAATTTATTGACACATAGAATTTTGTTCTGTAAAAAAAAAAAATATAAACATGT
Source organism: Bombus vosnesenskii (assembly GCF_011952255.1). Taxonomy (NCBI): domain Eukaryota; kingdom Metazoa; phylum Arthropoda; class Insecta; order Hymenoptera; family Apidae; genus Bombus; species Bombus vosnesenskii. The sequence continues at coordinate 1,183,420 of NW_022882962.1, forward strand.
CGAGTTTATAGCTATGATAATAATAATAATCATCATCATCATAATATAATTGTAATAACCATAATAGTAATAATATAATTATATAGTAATAATAATACTTATAACAGGTAACAATGCAATCCTATGTTGTGCAACTTTATTATATAATTTAGTACTCTAAATAACTGCTTAAAAGTTGTTATAGAGTATAAGAGTAAATAATTCCATTGACCACAGAATGGCAACTTCGACTTATTCTTGTTTCACTTCTAACATGAATATTTGGCACATAAACAGTACTCGTATTTATGTTCTTTTAAAAATTTATGATCTGAAAATAAGAAATACGAAAACGTATTCATATCACATTTTCACATATTTCTACATCTTACGATATAATAAAAGTATAAATAAATCTAAGACGAATTTGTCATTCTGTTCTATAAATGATCCCAGATATGTGAAATAATTAGGATGTATAAATATCGATTATAAGAAAATGTAAGACTGTAAACTTAGTGGTACAACTAATAATCAAGTTTAAACATATTGATCGTTCAATTTTGTACGAGAGAATACATACATATATATATAAGTGTACATGCGTAGATGTCTATATATGTATGCATGTATATAAAAATTTTGCTTAGTTTTCGTTTTCACACATCTTTCTTCGAATTGGCTCGTGTTTTAAGAGCGAGGACTCGAATGACGTTAAGGGTTGCTGGATTAGGAGGGGCAAAGGGGGTAAGGTTGGGTCAGTTGGTGTTTTGTTTGTTGGAGCGAAGGCGAGCCAAGCCTGAACGCTCACCCTCTTCTTCATCTGACGTACAAGGTGGTGCACCACTGACTGCACCGCGCGATGACGTTGCTTGCATTAACTCTTGGTCAGGACCATTTCGATGTTCATATAACAAAATATTTAATGTTTCTTCATAAATTCTGGCCTCTGGAAACTCAACCTATGTATTATAAATTAAATATTTATTGTTTCTTCTACATTAAAGTCTGGCATGTTACTTTACATTACGTATCATATTACATATTATATTCATAATCGCATAGGATATATACAATTAAATCTATTACATATACATTTGAGATTACCTTTGTGTGTTTTTTGTCAGTTGTATAGACAATTGAATGGCAGCAAACTTCTGCAACTTTGCGACCATGACCATAAAATGTCCAACAGCAAATTTCACTGGAGCCAATTACATCTTTAATAAATAGTACTCTACGACCAAATCTAAGGGACATTTTGTCGAATAATTCTATGTTTTTTAAGAGATTGTCATCTGATGTACTGTAAAGACAAGGCTTTTTATATTTATTCATTCTTTGTTTCATTGCATACTGCAATTTCTAGGAAGCAGGTATTATCACCTTGTATATGAATATTTGTTATTGTGCCTATTAACAAGCAACTTTACTACTGGTTTAGTAGTACTGCTAATTAATAATTGTTCTTCTTTTTGAGAAGTAATAAGTGGAATTCTACAAATAGGTTCTGCTTCCCTCTCCTTTCGAAGAAGCGCTTGTTCACAAGATTTAGCTAATTCGCTAATGCAATAATATTTTGCTTCTGCAAGTAATTCTGCCATTTCTTTAGTGCTTTCTGGTAATGGAACTGAACCGTCCCTTAAAAAATTCAAAATTGTTCCAAAATGTTTCCCGCACCTGTCTATTAGTATCCACCCTGTAAATTATATTTATAGGTTTTAAGAAAGACAATGATTGCATTTCTAAAAAAAAAAAGGTATTAAATGAGATTTTTATATATGAAAATATGATTCCATATTAGAAGATTTCAAACATGAATTTTTATTAAGTCGTGGAATTTCAATTGATATTGCAAAAGAATAAAACGTGCAGAGTATAATTCATTATCATATTAAATTTTAACAATATTGTAAAATGTCACCTTCGGGATCTGTAAGAATTTCCATGCGGCCACTGAACATAGCACGTAACATAGTGTCATGTTTTTGGAGTGTCCCTAAAGTAGTGTAATGTAGAGAACCGCCGATATTGAGCTTAACATATTCCGAAGGATATTTAATTCCTGCTTTGTGGTTTCCGGACATAACGGATGATAATGATAATATATCAGACCGTCAAGTATCAACGTTAATAAATAAATTGATGAAAAAATATATCGATTTCTAAATATTAAATGTAAAATATATAACAGAGAAAGAACAAAGCGTTGCGTCTCTTGAGTGTCAACGCATCGATAAACAGTAACCAGCACAAAGATGTTTTATGTGGCATTTATTAGTCTCATCTTATATATTAAAATCTTATTAAATAAAACACGATTCACTACTCTTTCGTGTCTTACGACTCGGCAAAAAATATACCCTATCGTATTCCCATTTTGGCGAGTGACTAGTATGAAGAAACGAAGACTAGTTCTGGATACGCGCAGGCGCAGCTACCTAAGAGTCGATCGTTTGTTTATTTAAGAAAATGGCTGACCCTTTAGCAAAGTATGGAATTTATATTGATGATTTAAGCAAAATTCGTGTATTAGAACCAGAAGTTGCAAATCAGACGAATAAGCTTAGAGAAGAATGTCAAAATTTTGTTTCGAGTGAGTTTTACCGAAATTATCACAATTCATGCAAAATAATGTGTATACACGTACACTTTTGACATACACGATTTAAACAAACAAGATTTTTTACAAGGTTTTTCAGTTAACTTACCGCGTTATTTCTTATTTTTTGTACATCCAGCGATTGTTAAATATACTCTCTGTGCAAAACAAATGCTTGTACTACATGTTTCCCTATAGTAATTACTGCCATCTGTATTACCGCCTTTGGATGCTTCTGATCAGTATTTTAAAAGCTCCGCTACTATAATAATTTGAAATTTGATGTATATCATTAGCTATTAAATTAAGTTATATATATAGAAGTTGTTTATTTTTTCATCGTTATCATACGAATACGTATAAGCAATTCATTTTCAAAGCTTATCTTACTGAATATAATTATAATAACTTATGTTTAAATTTAATAATATATAATACTAAAAATAATTAAATTGTATGTATGATACATATATTTAGAATAATATGTTCTAAATTTTTATATAAAATATATCTTTTGTACCTATAATTGTACCACAAAACAATTTGTAATATGATTTTTTAAATACTTATTTTATACATGTGTTCTCTTTTTTGACTCGATACTGTTCTTTATTCCTCAGAAATTACCGAATTTCAAATGAATTCCGATGAATTTATACAAATAATAGATCAGTTGGCAAATGAGGTGGAAAAAGAGAAGATGAAAACTATTGGAACTCGGAATTTACTCCGTTCTGTTGCGAAAGAAAGGGATGCTCAAAAACAACAAATTCAGGTTATTTAAAAATTAAAATAGTTTATTGTATAACAATTATTTATCGAAAATAATCAACTTCTAAAATAAAATAAACGTTAACTTTATATATGAGTATGTAAAATTTATGAAGTTGGCGAACGTAAATGTATATTTAATAAATTTTAATTTATTAAGCAATTTAGAAATAACATTTATATATTAAATTACAGGCACAGATTATAGAAAAATCTATGGAACTTGAGAGACTTCGTATACAACACGATTCCCTAAAAAAGATCGAAATGGAACAGTTAGAAACTATTGAACAATTAACGGTGAATTAAAGAGTTGAATTTGTAATTAGAATTGATACACCGAATTCAATTAAGTACATTATGAACGTATGTCTGTACTTTTTTGCGTCAAAAGTTGATCAAAATAAGGAGAATAAATAAAAACTATTAAACATAATTAGAGTGACATATATTATGAAACAAGATATTTATACATAAGTTCATGACGAAGTTTGCAGTTAAGACGGTGTCGGGGTTTAAACCCTTCTTAATAAGACGGCATCAAATATACACACATATTCTGAAGGTTTCCAACCCCTGAATCAGAAAGGCACATCAGTTCTGAATCATTCTACATACTGTCTCTAATATTCATATACTACTAATCATTTTGATAATGGTATTATTTGTTGTTTTCCGTAAAAATTATGATTGCTTTTTCGTTATAATTGTAAACAATGCTGTTATATAATTACTGCCTATTAATAGCCGCAATTATATATGAGCAGTTGCAAAAGATGAATAACAATACAAAACTCGAAGCAATCTTAAAGACATCGCAGGTGATCAATTTATATTAATTATTTATCTAACATCTATATTATTTTATCGAATATAAACTTTGTATGTTTTGTGAATAGACAATCGTTGTCCGTATTGTATGTTCACGTTATGGTGAAATAGTGATATAATGAAACCATAGTTGTAAGATAAAAAGAAATTTATGAAGTTGGGTTTCTATTTTAAAGTTTAGTCGTTAAAAATGTTTCTTACTTATGTATTGTAACTACACAGAAAAAGAATTTAATTAATCATATAAGATGAAAAACGCTTGTAAGCACATAATGTAGATACAATAATTGGCATTAAAATAAAGTATGTATTTCTTAAAAAGATATAAATAATTTAAATATTTTTTTCATCCTCACTTTTTACATGTTTCTTGTGATAAATTAGTTTGTTTCCAATACATATATTATTAATTTTGAAAGTGTTTGTATGTTTAAATTTAATCTATAATTTTATTGTTTCTTTTAGAAATATTGTTTTCATGTTGTCACAAACTTACAGAATGTATGATACTGTCAGATATTTAAAAAATATGTTAAACAGTTTAAGTAGATAGTATTCCATAACATAACTATTATTCTTTTAACAATATTTTTAGTACAAGATCACAAATTAGCAATGCGTAGTACGCAATTGGCGTTATTATGCAATACAGTTTACACATTTTAAGACTACTCGCACACCCATCCATTCAACCACTATACCCAGGGATTCAAAAATAAACTTTATTTCGTAAAAATAAGAAATGGTATCACGTTAAATTACAAATATAAATCCTATAGTCTAAATTTATAAATATGTACAATTACATATCTACTATGGATGTTATCTAAAAACTCAAAGAGTATATTCCATATTTCATGTTAATGGAGCAAATGAGATGATGTATAATTGAATTCTGATCAATAAGGATATAAAACAGTTAATATACACAAAATATTGAGTCAATAAAAAAAGTTTTAACTTGAGAAATTTATTGTTACTCTAATCATTATGGTACCTTATATTATTTGTAAAATCTTACAAGGCTTTGACTTAGTAAATGATTTTAGAGTGATTTTATTTATACTTATCATCTACCTTATCATTACCATAGAAAGTACTTATAAAGTGAAATATTTATTATATCGTTAATTGTACAGAATTATGTTTGTATAACTGTCTTATATATTTTGTACATGACATTATCAAAACGTTAGACCGTATAGTACACTGTCCAGTAATAACAGATGTAGTGAAACAGTTTTGAAAATCAATTGTTTTTAATTTAAATGAAAAACAACACTGTCTATTTGTATCAGATTAAGCACTAAAGTGTCGAAATATTAGCAGTAAAGTATCATCCTCATATGCTCCAATTGATCAGTCTGCCACCAATAGCCAGTACTAACATACTTTACATGATATTTGAAGTAACTGGTATCGATTACCATTGAGTATCTGTTCAAAATTCACAGTTTTATAGAATTACATAATTTTACATAAATTCACATTCACTCATCTGTTTCCAGAGATTGCAACAGTTCATAGCATTTAACACATTTCTCACATAGTTGCTTCGGTCTTAAGACGTTTACAAGAATTCATCATATCTTCCTGCACAATACAATCATTATTTTCTTCTGTCGGTTTAGATGGCGATAGCGATCTTTTAGCAGTACATACTTCAGCAACAGTGCTATTCGTTACAGCATCAGTCGACGACTTAAATCGCACTATTACAGCCGTCATATTGTCGCATCCTGTACCATCTCCACAAGTATCAGGTGCTAGACAGTGGTCAAATAACTACAATGAAACATTATTTATTAATAAATAATATACATTTTGAGCAATGATAAGTAAAGAAGTGATCAAGTATATTTTGTACCTCTTCACATATTTTTGATAATTTTTCGTAATTTTGTGTCAAACGAGTACGAATAAATTGTACAACATCTTGACTCGACATAAAATTCCAGATACCATCACACGCAAGCACCATAAACTCATCTTTTTCTGGTTCAATTGTGATATGCCTCACATCAGGAAGTGCAGAGATCATTTGCTCTTGCGGTGATAAGTTTACATTTTGTTTATAAGCATGGTCCCCAAGTGCCCTTGATAAATTAAGGCCACCATTTACTCTACCATCAGCTGTCACTTTTCCACCAGCTTTTACTATACGTTCCATTTCCGGTTCATCTTCAGGTTTGTGATCTAGACTAAGCTCTATAGCCTGACCATCTCTGCATAATACACAACGGGAATCTCCAGCATTTGCTACATATAATTCATTCCCTTTTAAAACTGCAACTACTGCTGTGCATCCACTATCATATCCTGGCTGTATAAATTAATAATTCGTGTTTATTTTAACATAATTATATGTATATTATAGTGCAAATAGTGGGATATATTTCATAAAAAAGTCATCATACCTCTTCTGTATCCATCATAAGACTTTCACTATCATCGTCATCGTCATCGTCATCGTCGATATTGGCATCTCCATCCTCATCTTCGTCTTCGTCTTCGTCTTCATCTTCCTCGCTTTCATCTTCGTCAATATCTTCTATATCATCTTCATCGCTAAAACTGTATAATAGGAGCATAATGGAAAAAATATATGGATAATTTTATATCGTATTATGTTAATCCATTTAAGTTGTTTACCTTTCTGGGACACCATCAAATGTTTCATCATTTTCATCGTCATCATCATCCTCAGAATCTTCGTTGTCTTTCTTTAAAAGAGTATGATATAGAGTGATAGGTTGAATTCTTCTTCTACCAGTACTAGTTATACGTTCTTGCTGTCCTGCATCTCCATTCTCTACTGGAGTACATGAACTGCTTGATACATTATCACCCCCACCCTTACTGCTATCAGCATCTTCAATTCGCTTTGATTCTGCACCATTTAATTCTACTTCATTTGCATTTAATTCTTCTGTACATGTAATTTTATCAGGACTTGTAACTTTTTTGTTTACATCTTCAGAGCTATCAGGCATATCTGCACTTTTTGTTGCCTCCACATCTGCTGTTGATCCTACTGGTGCAGAGACATGTGCATTTCCATTACTTGTAGTTGAATCAAGAACTTGTTCAGCTTCATTGTTTCCAGGACATTCAGATTCATTTCTCTTCGTTATATTAGATAAAGTCGACCCACATGGTTGGCTGGAACTACTCACGTCGGTTTCATTTGTATTCCAAGATGACGAAGATGATGAACACCCGGCGCCAGATGACGAAGAGCTTGCTTTTTCTTTACCTCTTCGACCACGTAAATAAGGGCTCGCAGAACATACTCTTTTACTGCATTTTTCGTTTTTTAGATTTTTTACATTAGGATTCATTTCTGATTGATATTTTGCCATTACTTCTTCCAATGGCATTGTTGCCTCCATACATAGATTATTAACATTTTCTTCTTCATCTATGTGCAATGTAATGTATGAAGACAACTTTATTAAACATATTTTTGTACAAAGAAATAGGTGGAACAAACTAATAATTATGAAATATAATAATTATTAGCTTAACTTATGAAAATGTAATTTATATAAAAATATAGTTTGAATACAAAAAGAAACGCACCAGATTCATTCAACTCGTCTTTTTTCTTATCTGAGGTAGATGTCCCTGCAAGTTCTTTAAGGATACTAACTACTTCAGGTTTTTCAAGTGTGGCATCAAAGCCCAGAAAGGCATCAAGTAAAGCTTGCCTAATGTCTCCTTTCTTGTACGCATCAGTTTGTTTAATAAAATCTGGTAAATTACGTGCACAGTATGTTGCTACTTCATGACCACCATGGCCATCATACACAGCAAATAATGAAACATTTTCATCAAAATCTATGCAACAGTTATGTGCATCCTATAAACAAATAATTGTATTTTTTATCCAAATGTATATTTTATATATATACTAATTGGAAATTTTTTAAAAAGATTCATGTGAATTATCATATGTACATATAAAATTAATATTTTAATTAATAAATAAGGTTACTATTAGAAAGTTATTCTAACATGGATAACAAATATTATTCTGGGCACAGTGAGTTTAACAATGATATTATTTACCCATTTCTAAATTCAAAAACAGATTGTACTCTTATTGATATTTATATTAAAAACAATAACAAGTTAATTAGATTAATCTGAAACACGTGAAGCGTTCATAGGCTGTGAAAACTTTCATTTCGGAAGTGGCTTCGAACCATGACAATGAATATTCTTAATTTTGCAACAGTACTGTTTTGTTCACAAGCGAAACGCCGAAGCACTCTTGTTACTATCAACGCAGTATTTGTCGTTCTCGAATCGAATAGACTGAATTTCGCGCTTCGACACATAGATGGATTACGTTTGCGATAGATCAGGATGAATGTCGTAATACTCTGGTGAAACGGTGAACCGGCAAACCGTTCTCTGACCGAAACGAAACTGGGTAACGGTGCACTGGCCGCTCGAGGGTTTTAGCTTACCTCTTGACTAATTCGCCAGCCTTGCATGGAACTCGCGCCGAATGCGACATTCTTGCCTGCTTCGTCGCTCGATACTTTTTTCGTAATCGGTTCTGACAGGTATGCACCCATTTTCGTCTAAACCGGCGATATTTCTGTCGATTTTCTGTCGTCCGTGTAAATATCACAATATTCTGGTGAAATTACTATTCACAAGCGCGGCGCACAGTCGTTAACTAGCCTCCATGACCGGTTTGGGTTTCTGTTTTCACTGCGCTGCTAGCTCCACCTAGTCCGCCACTTTTCTTACATGCGCACTTCATTTTCGCGCCAAACTTTCGACGATTTTTGCTCGTTACAGAATGCTATTCGATCTTCTTTCGTAAAAGTGTATCTTTTTCAACATGATAAAGTATTTTTTTTCCAGTTTTTTAATATAATGGATTGCGCTTATATGTAATTCATCATTTATTTCATTCGAAAATAATTCGTATATTTGTTAAAAAGATTAAATATATACGAATTGCAAATATAATTTGTTCATTAAATAATGATGAACGTACATTGCGAAGACATTGCACGATCAGACTTGAACCACGTATGCAGGTATGTGTTTAGCGTGTATGTTTCACATGTGTGTAATGTGTGTAAGTATAGGTATGTACATTATACACTCCCACATTATAAAGTAAATAAACAGATAAATCTAACAGAACAGTGAAGTACGCGGAATTATTTGTTTTACAGATTTTATATAATCGCATATTTTCAATGTACATTTTTGAGCTTGTATATTGTAACAAAATTAAGGTTAAAGAGTATGTTTTGTACATTCTATCAATTTAAGATCTACATATAGTGGATAATCGTTTTTATCTGTTTTAGCTATTATATCCCTAATAAGATACACGCGTATGCATTGTATATTACTGAAAGTAGCGATTATGTTTAAGTACCTTGCAACTACATATTATGAATGCAAATGATAATGATTCGCATTCGCCGCTATTGCATACGATCTAGAATAACCTCGTTTCCGGATACTCAGATACTTGCTTTCCTCTTTAGTAAATCTGTCACGTTCTCCCCGTTTTGTATAGCTGTTCTTCCGAATTTTTAAGTTCATTCTTTTCCGCTAGGAAGCAATATATGACACAAATAATTTTTTTTTAGCTTAAAGAATTGTGAAACGATTGTTTTATAATGTAAGTACTTCACAAGTCGTTTTCAATTTTCTATTAAAAAAAGTCATCGAAATCGCACAAAGATACATAATCCTCTTGTTTTCAGGCTGATTCTATGGTTATCGACACACGTAAAAAGAAAAAGAACACCCAAAAAGATGGGTGAAGCATCCAATTGATTGCATACGAGTGCGAAGAAACGAGATTAGTGAGTGAATGTAGGGTAGGAAGAAGAGTGGAAATGCTATATCATCGTTCAAGTTGGATGTACCAAAATCGGTATTTATCACAATTAAAGATTTCTATTATCCTAAAATTCATCGATTCCATCGGTTTAGAATTGAAAATTAGAGTACGGAAAGAAGAAAGACGCGAAAAGATATGAAAGAGAAACGAGATCAGTAAATGAATGAAAAGGATGGAGAGAAGACGTTACGTCATTATTGAAAGTGCCGATGTACCGAAAGCTCTGTCTACTTTAATGATAACACGATGTGTAGCGTACAGATGCCGTACGATCCGGGGAATGGTGCAGCCGGTCGTAGAGGTCGGGGTGGTTAGCGAGGATGGGTTTATGTGTTGCGTGATGGTCGCCGTTTATCGATTCGCGGCGCGCCGGGCCGTGAGGAATGAAGTCGCGGCTAGCTTCTATGTCGTGCTGTATATTGTACACTCCTCTATATGTATGTCTGTTTCACCTAAACGCACCTACGCAAATAAGGCGCCAGCAGCGAAAGTAGCAGCGCCACGCAATCTCGCGTTACTCGAAATCGTTCTGGTATCTCTGATGTCTGTCATGGCCCTCAAACCATCATTGAGTTCTGATTTCTAATTTTCTTTGATCGTTGAAAACAACAGGGGAATGTTTAAAATTCATGAAATTTGTAAGAACACGTTCTGATATACCCGTTCAATGCGAAGATCTATACATTTTCTATCTTTTGTAGATGTTGAAGATTCTTAGGATTTTAGGGAATTGAAGATCTTTATAGATTCGTAGATTACATCTTCTTATCAAAATTATGAATTTTTGGTACATCTTTATTTATAACGAATAAAGATGTATATACTTCGCTTTAGACATTAACTTTAATGTTTATGAATGATATTATTAATTATGAATGATATTATTATGAGCGATGAATTACATTTTGTTTACAAGAAAACAAAATTATGAGAAAAATGACGTTTGAAAGCGATAGTTACAATTCTTTTCGTACGTGTTGCACAAAGGACGAAAGAGAATGAATAATACGTAATTACAAACATTGTCTATTAATGAAAAAGATCGCGTGCACGGGAAGTCAATTACCTCAGAGTGCAAACGTGATACATTCAATGAATAGTTGCAAAACTGAATGGAACTTACCGGAATATGACGTATTTTAATTTAATCGAAATATTATGCGTAGTTTTGCATAAAACGTACGTTCTTACCTGGAGGATTCGATACAGAAAAGAATTCATTTCATTGTATCCCGCTTTAAATTCATCTGAATTTTATGTATGTATGTAATACATCCTCACCCAAGCGATTCAATTCAAGAGCGCGATTAAAAACACAAGATATAAAAAAAAAAAAAAATAAAATGGTTATACTTTATTAGAATACTATCATTTACACGACTTATTCTCCTGAACAGTAAAACTACAAAAATGTTATTTTTCTACTTTTACTGGTAAAAAATTTTGTATTTTTATAACACACAATCATAATGATCATGATCGTTGTTAAAATATAGTTATATACGTAGATGAAAATTTTCTAGTTTTCAAAATTATTCCTGACTGATCTATCGAAACGAACCGTAAATCAATTACTAATTGAATGCACAGATCAAATCTCCTTTTTCCTCGAAGCCACATGCATTTCACGTCCTATTTGATAATAATCACGTATGCTGCAGGGAATCTGGGTCCGTACATATACATGTACGAACATTGTAGGAATGCATACCAAACCAAGCACTACCGTATCTACATAACAAATGTGGAAACACATGATTGCACTGCACAATCGAAAAAGATCAGTTGATCATTCCGGAAAATATATCTTATACCGTAAAAATAAAGCGCTTTTTGAATGTTCTTTCTTAACTTTCCGAAATTTTTAATTCGTATTTCTCTTTATCGAACGAAATGGATTTATATCGGTAATAAATGTACAATTTGTACTTATATTTAAAGATTCTCCATCACTCATCCTCTCATGATTTATTTATCAAACCGTTTACGCATAGATTCGAATTTGAATATGTAAAGATCGCAGGTGTTGTGTGGTAAGCAATTATTCTACGATTGTGCGCGATGAGTTAACCATATCATCAATGACTCAGAGTAGTCGCTGGAGAATCAGGAATATATATATGAATATATATGTATATATCGTGAAATTGACCGTATAAATTGTGCATTCACGGGTTAATCTAAAGTTCCACATTCCAATCTACGTGTAACGCGATCAAATGTATTGTACCGTCACGAAAGAATCTATTCTAGTTTCAAGGAGTCAGTAAATAAGAAAAACGATGATCAGAACGAATAAACTAGCGAGAATCAAACGATACAATTAAGCCTCATCTTTCAATTTTCTGTGCTCTTACGCTCTTAAACGTAATAAACGTATCACATGAACGACTCGAAATGGGAACTCGTATCAAGTATCTCAATATTTGCTTAGTTTTTACTATTTTAGCATCGGTATAAAACAAAACGAACCACATCTAATTTTAACTTTAGTAAGTTTTTAAATAAATAATTTAATGTATAATTGTATTTCGGCCATTACTTTATATATTTCAGCAATATTCGCGTATCTTGCAATTGCAATTTGTCCTTATGCAATTTCATGTTTTTGTGAATATAAGCAGAGAAATGGGGATATACGTAAATAATGATTTATTTCACCCATCAAATATTATAACGAATACTTAGAAATTTCTATGGTTTCGTATATTATATGAATTCTCAGGACACTTCTACATTTTTAGATTCTCATTTAGTTATCAAAAATCGACTAAAACGTCTAGATACGATGGTGTATTTATAAAATGGCAAACAGTTTACCGATGCTACCCGATGTATACCCGTCGATTAGGTTGCATAGAAGCGTTGATCACGACAGAAGAAAATGGAAAGCGATGAACACGGAACGCGGACGAACCGACTAGAGGGACTGGACTTCTGGCCAAGTTCGAGTTATAATTAAGTCTGGTCTTTAAATTTTCCGCGCTCTCGCGATTCGTGTACACGAATCGCGGGAAGAGTATAGGGGTAGCTGGATGGCGTCTGGTGCGATGGAGGGGAGGTAAAGTAGGGGAAGAAGTAGCGAGGGTTTACGGTGGAGCAGATAGGTGTCGCGTAGCCGTGGAGGGGATGACGGGTGCGTGCGAGCGCACGAGCCCGCCAGTTCTTCGGTGAGGCTCGAAGAGGTCAGGTCGATTCTTGTCACTACTCCGCTCGAGGAAAACGCGACTCGTTTTGACACACGTACACACAGGTGCACAGCACGGTTCTTGTCCTTCGACTTGGTTGGTGTCGGTGCTCTCGGTAAAACGCGGTCGAGACGTGTCAACGTTGTTCTCGTTGCGTCGTCGCATGTTCGTGCTGATCCGTCGTGTGCAAGGGCGAGTCGCTCTCTCGTGATCTTTGTTCGTTGTTGTTGTGGCTGGGCTGTTTCTCCAGGGCCAAATGCGAACAGGTAGAAGATACATTCATCGATGAAAGACGAACGAGAGCAGAGGTTATGACGACTGTCATCGAGTGGATTATCGCCACTGCCGTTACAGTTTTGGAGAGATAAGCAACCACTGTGTGTGCGTCCGCGGCCTAGTGACCTGACCTTGAGTCGGCCCGACCAGGTGTGTATGTTAAATGCTTATATGTATATACGTATAGTCATGTAAGTGTAGATTCGCGAAGAAAACGACAAGCGTTGTTCGAAGCCAGCTGTGCATCGTTGCTCCTCTCCGTTTCCCCGATGCGTTGGCGTGTGCAACCTCGAGAGACGCGAATAGAGATAGAAAAGAGAGACACAATTCGGGATATAGTTCGCGCTATTACCGCAACACACACACTCGACCGCTTAACGTCGTATACACGTCGCGTCGTACACACGTCGTGTACAACTCCGGTTGCTTTGTTTGGATAAGAGGATTCTGGGCTGAGTGTTTGCCGGTTTGCATCGTTTCCCTCGATGTTTCTCTTGTGTACATGTCTCGCAATCGGGTATAACGTTGTCCTTCGATGTGACAGCTTTCGGGGCATGTATCGTGTTACGCAGGGGCACGCCAAGCCTAAATCGTTTTTCTTGCCGACATTTTGCAGCTAATTCCTACGAGGTCGCAAAAAACGATGATTGCGTATCGTTCGTAGATGTCTTCGATGTCTGTCTTGTTTACATCGCCTTTTTTTGCTCCTCGCCGTTTCTTGACGGTAAACGTGATTGATCGCTGTTAGTGCTGCTTTTTGATTCGTTGGTAAAATATAAGTTCGCAGTTTTTTAATCTGAGTCATTTCTTGGTTAAAATCTTCTTCGGGTAGAGAATAAAAAATTTTGTAGGTTAATGTTAGTTAGGTGGATTTTAAGGTTAAATCAGTTAAGTAAGGATAATATGTACAAGTGCAAGAACGTAATTAATTCTTAAGAAAATAAATCGAGTCGTCTTTGTTAGTTAATAGGTCAATTAAAGTTCTTTTAACAGTATATTCTACTATTTCTGAATATATTATATACAAAATCGTATTTTGGAACTCCTATAATTAACCAAGTTAATTTTCTTAATATTTGGAACGATAGATGGAATGTATTTTTTAGAACGATGAGCATGTTCAGAGTGATTTATCGTTAGAGACGTACGATTTAATTGACGAAATCGAAAATCTCATCTCACCGAAGGAAATGTGCGTAACGAACCCTAAACCGGTATCCTAGATCAAAGATATTTTTTCGTCATGGACGAATCACGGTCGATTAACGTTTCTCACGCATAGTGTGCTAATTTATTTGAAATATGTCAGCTCGTGCCTGTTGCTGTTGGTCCTTTGCTTGGAAATAAGGTTTCTTTTTACAAATAAATATTTTCTATTGTTATGTGTTTATGGTACATCTATGGTAACTGAGAAGTTAAAATAGAACGAATGACGTAAGCGAGGGAAGTGAAGATTTTTAACAAAATATACATTGTATTTGCTAATTTTGATACTTACGTCGTTTGTTACTGCGATGTAACTATATCTTTTTAAAAAGAAACTTTTACTTCGCTTACTCATCGCCATTGTTGAGAGGAATAGAAAATTTTTATCAAATAAACCAGTCAATAATAGTAAAATATGGAAATGTTTATTTTTTTTTATATACAGTGGCAAGTTTAATTTAGACTCTAGGATAGGTTCGAATGTATCACAGTAAGACCGAAGTGAGTCGGTTTAAAAAGCAATCTATACTACTGCGATTCTGCCCTTCGTGAAAGATGTTCTCAAAGAATGCAATATCCGGTACATGCTACAAACTTATGTCAACCCAGAGTTCTAGTAGGAAAGGATATCTTCAAACTTATGTCGCGTGTGTGAGTTCTCAAATATAGAATAAATATTTCGTCGAAGTATCAGGATAAATTGGACGCGCAATATACCAAGCTCTGTGGTTCTTTTTATTATACGTATCGAATCGAGGTATTAAGTTAATTTTAGAAAAACTATTTTCTTCCGTGATAAATTCTATAGAATGATCGACGAGACAATATAAAATTTGTCTTAGCCGCTGGAGCTTCCTGCAATTGTATCGAGTTTGAATTAATTAATTTAAGTTTCAATTAATAGAAAGGCGTAGAGAAATTTATTTATAGAGGAGTTTTTCTATAGAAAATTCTCCTGCGTTCTGTATCTTATATTTACATTTCGCGCAATTCCATTTTAATCGAATTCACCTTTAAATGTCGAATGTTGCGATTATTTTAGATTATTTTATAAAGAGTTAGGCACAAACTATCGCGGTTCTCTGGTAACTGCATGATTTCCATTCACCATGTTGAATAAAATGTTATTTTATTCGAGATTGTCGGTTCAATGGAAAAAGGCGTGGATAGAAAAACAAACGTTGAAATTCACTTTGTTACCACGTCGGTTGTAATTAGAACGCAAGCCGTCGACTTTTCTTCTAGTTCCTTTGTTTTCAACCCGTACGTAAGAAACCTGAGCAAAGTCGTTGAACTCGAAAAGCTGATGAGCTCGAGAAAGCGCAAGAAAATTCCTCGTCGTGCACGATTTCTTAAAAGTTTCCGGTCTCTGGTATTCTTAGGGCTCGTTGTTGTTCCGTTACGCTATAGAAATTCCCAAGAAAGGTTAACCGATGTTGGTTAACGACGAAGACCATCGTTCTTTGGAGCTACGCCAAAAATTTTATACGTTTCGTTTCTTCTAAAACTTGTTGAATTCAACCGTTCGACCTAATTATCTAGAATTGAATTAAACGACCGCAGCTTTATCTAAATATGTAAATAACGATATTAATCCAGTCTATCGAAAACTTCCTTTTTCTCTTTGTATCACTATATTGCTTTCAGTCAATCGGAATTCCAAGAAAAATGTATTTTACGCGAAAAGGATTGGCGAAAGATGCGTCTGTTTTTCAAGCGTGAAAACACGACGCGGTTGTTGCGGGTAATATCGCACGGATCGTGTTCGTGTGTTTCACACGGGCATCAACAAGGTAGAATCTGATTAGCGTACGTCGTTAAATCGACGAAAATCGGAGGTAGCGTTGTAAGAAAGGTAATTTCAAACCTGTGACTATCGCGCGTTCGCGAATCGCGTTTTTTTCATGGTTTTTCCACATTACAATTGCACGTAATCGGATTATCGATCCGATTACGAGACCGAGAACTGTAATTAGCATTACGTTCACATTTTATATACATGTTCGTACATTAAGCGGTAAATTTTACTTATCGCGATGCTACACCGCGTTTCGTGTAAACTTCGCATGTACCTTCGCCACCATAATTAGAGCATGATAACATTGATAGCAAGGGCTTCGCGTAATTAATTTTCTACCGGTTTTCATTAATTCTTTCCTCGTCGGATAGGTAGAATTTTAACCTTCTCTCAAATAGGCGTGTACATCGATTCTATATATTAATTTCTGTCGTTCTTTTCTTGTAATTCTGTTTTTCATATTGTTTTCTACGGATAATAAAAATAACGCTATAAATCTTAACTTATTCGTATGGATAACAAAAGAGAAACGTAGGTTTGCGATAGCAATACGTACTGTTAGCTTGTTCGCAAGAGAGCGTAAGTGAAAGAGGTCTGTCTATGGTCAGACACGCGTTGCTTTCGTCACAAATATCGTAGAAACAAATTTTATTACACGTATTTCCCAATTCTTCCATCGTGCTGTTAACGCGTGACAAATTTTGCATGTCTAGATGAAGTACTGGCAAAACTTATCCGAATTTGATCGAAATTATAATCCTCGTGATCGTTTCTTTTCTTTTTTTTTTTTTTAAGTTCGTGTTGCATGTTGTGTGCTCGTGCGATGTAAAACTCGTAATTGTGCAGGCAATTGACGCCAGAAACTTCGCCAGATTATACCTTTGACCCGTACCTGTGTTATTTTTATTTTTTCTTCCCTTTTTTGCTTTTCGTTGGCGAGATCGCGAGGTCTTCACGCGCGGCGCAATCTTTCTCCAACCGGGCAAGTTTATCGAGTAACCACAGGTGGTAATTTAGAGCGACAAGAGGTCGACAAACAGTAACGTCCAACGAATAGAAAAAATATGAACGCGTTCCTTCGACCAGCGAGACTGAGCAATGTGCAGGCTGTTCGGCCAGTTCCCTACATAAATGTTTTGTTTACCCGTCTTCCTCGGTCAATATTGTCTTTCCCTCGTTCCTAGTGTTTTCCTCATATACACGGGACACGAGCATCGAATAGAAAGACTAGGAAACAAATCTACGATCGAAGTGGTTTTGCATCTCTTTTCTATCTTCTTCCTATTTCCATCACTCTCTTCGATTAAAAATATTGGATTAGTCAAAAATTTTCGAAATTTCAATTATCCATTTAATTACATGGTACTGTAGTATCGTGAACAAGAGGCCTAAGAATCGGCTGAACCATAAACAGTGTTGCGAGAAAGCAGAGGTGCCGACAGGGCCATGAATGTGTCGTTGGTCCTTCGATCGAATAATTTCGTGAAAAGGCCCTACATGACTCTGGCCACGAGCGGTTGCGGAACACGTGCGTGGTGGAGCTAAGACAAAAGGCAAAGGGATGCCAAGAAACATAGACGAATTAACAGTCAGTGTCGGTAGAGAAGCCGGAGAGTGAACCGAGAATTCAGGCAGAGAGTGTTGCTAGCGTTGTCGAGAGAGTGTGGTCCGCGTGAGAGAGAGCGTTGGATCCGTGGTGACGAGAGTTGCAAATTAACTATCTAGTTATCTTAATTATAGCACGCTGTTATATTTAGTTCGCGTTAAACAACCATCGTTCCCTGTTTAATCAACACCTGTACAATCCATTTATTACTAATAAATTAATTGTGGTATAACTTCCTACAGTACTGTTGTAAACAATAAGAAAAGAAAGATATTAAGTATACAGCTCACAGATAAATAATATTGTAGTATCGTAAATATAATAATAATTAGTTTATTAATAATAAATGGATTAAACAGAAAACAATGGTTACTTAACATGAACTAATTGTAACAACGTATTATATATTATATATACGTATATATACGTATATATACGTATATTAATTAACAACTCTCATTCACAACACAGATTCAACTCTCTCTCAGCAACGCTAACGACACTATCTCGACAACGCAATCCGCACTCTCTGGCTTCTCAACTCATACTGCCGTTAATTCGTTTATGTCTCTTAACAACCCTTTGTCTTTTCTCTGATATCTTTCGTTTAAGCTCCATCATGCACATGCTCAGCAACCGCTCGTTTACAATTCGCACGATACCCCCCTAGGCCCCTTGTCCACGATACTACAATATTTATCATCGTTCTCAATGCAAACACAAGATTGGTGAGACCGTCAATGTTTCAAGGCGATTATCGTATTCAAATTCATATTGTCTTCCAGTATTCTTGCGCGATTCGTACCACTAAAATCTTGTTCGCTTATCCCGAAGGAAGGTGGGCATTGAGACAGTCGTTGATATTTAACGAAAATATATTTTGAACGTTATCGGTCTCAGGTCTTAGCCTTTCGATGTTTCGTGGCGTATTTCGTAATACACATGCATGCATTATTTATATATGCAAGTTTCTTACGCAGCGTATACATACAACTTGCGGAATTCTGTCGAGCCAAAGTTTTTAACCGAACTCGCCCGGTTATCGTGCCAGAGATTCAAATCTAAACACGGTGGTTTTAAAAGGATCATTCCAGAGACCGTTGCAATTTACGGTGATTTTACGCTTTTCTTTTTCTTCCTTCGCAGAGTTTGTTTCTTTGAAATTAATTTAAAAGTTGATTATAGTCACGCGTGTTTTCGTTTGACCGCGGAAGGTTTCATAAGTGTTTCGCGGATCGTTCGTTCACGCTATATTCGTTGGTATTTCAATGTTAATGGTTGAATATTCATAGCATCCGTGAATTATGTTTATCATTGTTATTAAATGACTCAATTATCTTTGAGTTATGGTAGAACGAATTAAAACATCAGGATATCCTTCCTGTGAAGCGTGTCATTGCGATAAGCAATTTCGCGAACTGTTTACCCTACGCTCCTTTAAATCATTCAGTATAAATTAGGCTAATTACTGATAATGGCTGCTTTATGACCGATAAATGTTTTGCGCGGAGAATAACGAAAAACTAGCCAACTAACTAATAAATTGAAAACCATTCTAGAATCACGCTATCGTGTATTTTTTTATAAATAAAACTATGAACTTTACCGTGTTCTGCGAACATTATTCTGTATATTAATTACAACGTGAGTATAGTCTAGCTACGTATAGATCTGGTTTTCTATTTCAAACTCCAATTTAATACCGTAAAAGCACATTATCGATGTTTATAACTATTGAGATATGCATAATTTTATGTGCTAGACTAGATTAGCTGCGTAGTAGTGATACATGTATGCGAATATCAGTGTATAGAAGTATGCGTATGCGCGGAGTCTCGAAAACAAAGGAATGTAAACTGTTCAGTCGATTAAAAATCTGGTATGGAAGAAGACGAGACAAAGAAAATGCTGAGACGCGTGCAAGTGTGTATCGATGAATATCTTTGAAATCGTTTATCAAATAAATATACAGGGTGGTTGGTAACTGGTGGTACAAGAGGAAAAGGGATGATTGTACGCGAAAAAAGAAGTCAAAAATATAGAATAAAAATTTTTTTTTAACTTTTTTTTATTTTTCCATTGAGACAACGATCTACAGTGAGATCCGTTATAACGTACCGCACGCGTACCGAGCGAAAATTCAAAGTCGTCTTTCTCGAAAACAAAGCCTCGAACGAAAAATTTTTATTCTATATTTTCGACTTCTTTTTTCGCGTAGAATCACCCCCTTTCCGCTTGTACCACCAGTTACCAACCACCCTGTATAACTATTCTAATATAAATTCTAAGTGTAAATTTAGTGTTCCTATACCATTGTTTCGGCTATTATCCAAAATTCTCAACAATAACTTTACAAGTTTGCAGAAGAAACAAGCTGTATTTAAATAATGCTAATAATACGATTGAATGTCAAACTTGTATGGCATATATCGTATCGCATCTAACGATGGAAACTGCGAGAGCTTGAAAAGTGCTCTTCGATTCGGAGATTGAAACGAACAACCGGCAACGATGTTGAAGATCGAACTTGAAAGATAACTGATTTGGTCGAGCCGCTATCAAAGAGGAAAAATATTTTTAATTAATACAGCAAACATCGATACTCTTTTCAGGGCAAACGTAGCGATAATTCCATGCGTACTCTTCCACTCGAAACTTTTTAGTAGTTGCTATTGCCAAGTTTGATAACTGGGCTATATTCGGCCGAGCCTTATATACTGTTACGCCTCGTAGTTCGATTCTCACGCAAACGTGCCAAGCTTCAACACGTGGTTTACCTGGAACTAAACTGAGTTGACCGTATTACTTTATGTCTCGTCTCTTCCAAACGAAATCTCTACATTCGGTTATATCTTCGTATATGTAGCTTTCTATCTCTATACGAGTTTCCAGTTAAACCTGCAATTACAATTATATCGTTATATTTTAGCGAAATATCGATTTTCGATGTACCAGTTTCCCGTTCGTTATTCCGAAATCATATCTTACGATCGCTGATTTTAATTTGTATTTCCCATTCTTACAATTAGACGAATAATATTCTGTTAAATCTAACGCTATGCTTTTGTACCGCGCGACGTTGTTGTATCATGCTTGAATTTCATATTTCATTGTACGTCTCATTTGCATATTTAATTATATACGATATTACATTCGTTTGTACGTGTAATGTTTAAGTGGTTTAATTGCGTATACATATTAAGTATAATTCATTGTTTCTACCAAATCTATGCTTCCACGGATTATGTAAAATTCGACGATAAACGGAATATTGTCATAAACTGTGAGGTATGATATTCCAATAGAACAATACAGAATAATTTAACTTGATTCTCTTACTGAAACTGAGAATGTAAGTTTAACAGATATTTATTCGAGATTTATAAAGCCAGATAATGTATAAACTTCTGATTATTTCTTCGTGTTAATTGAATTTTAATATATCACGACAACGTGTATTATTTAAATCTCGAAGGTTTCGCAAGAAAACCACGTGGCGATGCTTTGGATGTTTTAAGATATACGTTTTCTCTCTGGTTTATCGTGTTAAAATCGGCAAATATGAATAACCAGTAAATGGATGCAATGGGTGTAAACCGCTAAACCGCGAAACATAACGAAAACGAAAGCCTGTTATATCCATCTATCCGAAATACAGGGAAATTATCGTACAAACGTGGTAAAATTGTCAACTTGTCAAAGGTACGATTAAATTAACAAAACGATCGAGCTCAATTAGTATTAAAATTGTACGTATACGTCGTCCTTTCGTTCTCGCGTTATCTCGATAAAATAACTATGTAATGATTCTTCGTGGAATTTGTTTTTATAAATTATCGTAAGATTTATTATTCGTATTTATTATTCGTCAACGGAAAATCTATACGCGAAAAGTGCCCCGTCTGATAAATATAGCGAGCGAAATGTAATTTTAAAAACAAATTGTAACTTCAACAAGTATCTAGGAATATTCAAACTTCGTAAGATGTTTCTTTGAAGGCTCGCTCGCGAACTTGCTCGATACGTGTCGCACGATCGCGACACTTTAGAAGTAACTTTGTTGCAATCGAGGATCGAAACTCGTCCTCGTGATACACGTTATACGATTATCTATGTCTTTTTGTCTCTGAACGTGCCCAGTGATGGAGGATATATTTCTCAGTTAAAGAGGCCGTGCCTGAAGAATTTTAAGTTGAGTACCGGCGGCTTTTAATCGATCGATACTCGAAGCTACAGCATTTTTTTCAAGAGTAGTAAAATTACTCGAGTTGTATAGAAAATCTGAATGAAACGATCGTTTTAACCTTTCATCCTTTATATATCGATTTTCCCTAGCAAATTAAAATCGTTCACGATCAATTGAAAGAATCGTAGTGTTTATCGTTGCCAGATTTACTTTTTCGTTTAACGTTTCAACTCTGTGATTGAGAGGTATATACAGAGGCGTATACCGCAGTATAAAAGGGTGTTTTAACGTGACGAACGATTTTTTAAGCATTTGCTTGAAATACCGTGTAACAGAAAGTGTCGCGAGTAAAAATTTATCAGAATTTGATTATGGCCATTTGTCGTACACTCGATACCGATAAATTCTGTTTCAAAACTCCTTTTTGTCACGTAATCCCGAACAGTTGAAAAATCGCGCGTCCCATTGGACGACTTTCTGTATTAAATACACGTCGTAATCAGTAGACCACAGATTCGTGTCTTTTTACAGAAAATTTAAAAGCGCGAAATTGCACAGAAAAGTATATCGAATATAGTGATTTTACTTCTTCGATTGTATTCTTAAAAATCTGAATTTGCAGATAAATTCGCAGTTTGATAATCAGCGCGTTACACGGAATCTCAATAAGTTAGCAATCTTTCAGTATAATACGATTCAGTATAATATGATTATGTGATAGCGTATTACCTCAAACGAATGGAATATTTTCCCTCGGTATTACATTTTCGTCCGCTGAAAACTAACGAAGGTACTTGAAGCGTGTCCTTTGAAATGTACTTTGCCAACTCGTAGAATTTAGAACGTAGGTACATACGTGTAGATGATCGCGAGGCAAGAAGCTGCTCCATGAATTTCTGTATTCCAGCCAGTACGGCCAGGTTGACAGCGTAGAAAAACGATCCCCTAACCAGGTGACAAAGTGTGCTGACGTTGCCAGCGGGAATACCCGCGGCTACTAGTTGCAGTGCCAGTACCTTTGGCTAGCACGCTGCTTGGAACGAAATAGCCGTGGAGATGGCGAACTCGGGCCGCGTACTTTCGAAGGGTCATTAAAACTGTCTCTTGGATGCCTCTTGGGCTCTGCTTCACGGCTAAAGTCTACTCGAGTACCACCTATCTCGCCAGATGAAAAGCTTTCGATTTATTTCGCGTACCGTTCGATATCGTTTCGTGTCGTCGTGTTTCTCAAACGCATCGTCCGTTTTCCAGCATCGATCGCGATTTCCATTATCGGTTGGTTTATCGGGCCAATCGGCTTTCTTTGTCGACTTGTTTAATCCCTGAACGTGCTCTTCCATCCAACCGATTATAGATGCGCGATTTTTTCTTCGGCAGAATTGTTTCCCAGCTATCCTTTGTAATTTTAACGTTGTATTTCACGGTTTTTCATAGATACAATAAGTTGTAGAGCGTAAGCTAAAACTAGAGAAGGCGAGTGCAATAAACGCGAAAACGTGACTGTTTATTAGTGCAGGAAATGTGTTAAAAATGATTGGTTGGCTGTGCTCGTGTGTCACACGGGCGCGAGTGTTAACGGGTTAAGTAATTGGACCATCGAAAATAGCATGAGGTTTCAATGTTCTTTTTCAATCGTGCCATTCGTCAAAATCGACAGGAAAATCGTTCGAATAGAGATCCGTTGATTTCATCGGCTTTGTAAGTTGACATAGAATAAAACCGATCGATGTTTTCTGCAATGTGGTATGATTTCGAATATGATCCGACCCAGTTGATTAACGAGGCAATTTAAAGGAGAGCGTTCTAACTTTGTATGTCGGAATTGTAGAGTCCATAAAAGGTATAGAGTAATTGTAAAATGAACCTTTTACGATTGCGGCCAATTAGCGAGAGGCAATTAAAGGAGAGTACCCCAACATACTACGGCCCGTCATAGAGCTGTATCTGTCCCTTATTTACTTAGATATACAGGGTGGTTGGTAACTGGTGGCACAAGCGGAAAGGGGGTGATTGTACGCGAAAAAAGAAGTCGAAAATATAGAATAAAAATTTCTTTTTTTAATTTTTTTCTTTTTTTTTTAATTTTTTCATCGAGACAACGATCTACAGTGAGATCCGTTATAACGAGACGCGATAAAGTGCACGCGTACCGAGCGAAAATTCAAAGTCGGTTTTCTCGAAAACAAAGCCTCAAAGGAAAAATTTTTATTTTATAGTTTCGACTTCTTTTTTCGCGTAGAATCACCCCCTTTCCGCTTGTACCACCAGTTGCCAACCACCCTGTATTTATGCATTGGAAGCATTTCGTCGGTAGAAATTAATTTTAAGTAATTGAATTACCTACTTTTAAATATCTTGAAATTCGTCGTTCATCGTGGAACTACTTACTCAGCCTCTTCAGAGAACATGTTAGGATAGAAGTTACATACCGAAGCTGAAATTTGTTTTTTTTTGAATCAGGATGAGAGGTTTTCATTTCGTACGAAGAAAGCATAGTCGTTATGAACTTGTTGCATTACGAACTCGTTACATTTTGTCACGACTTGCGCGTCTCTTATTTCCTTCAGCGTTCATCAAGCTCTCGTTATTAGCTGCATTGGACGCATTACGTTATATACAGTTAATTTTCGCAAATTTAATTCTGCCTCGCCGCGATGAGCAAAGCCTGACGTTCGCATTCACCCAGCTCTTTAAAATGCTACATTTTTATAGATTTTTATAGCGTTCTCTTTCACGCAAATCCTCTGTAATTTTTCCCTTCTATATCCATGCTACTTTCTTCTTACTGGCTGAATAACTTTTTTTTTTATCGCGAGTGCACCATTATCGAAGATAATTAATAACCGAGAATTAAAGTGGATTAAGTATCGCGAAGGGCTGTTTTTACCATAGCGAACGTTTCGTGTTTGACGCATTAATTTTATAACTATTTTTCAAACAAAAGCAGCGATGAGTTTGAAATATCAATTTCCATTTTATTCGATAACGCTTTTGTAAAATAACGCCCCGATAAATATAGACTTTATTCTCTATTAATATTCATATCGCAAGAATAAGTCGATTTCGTTTGATCGACGAAATTGTAGGAAACTTCCAACTTCGTTTATAGCACGTTGCAACAATTACATGTATACAGAGTGTTTCACGTTCACTTGGTTAAACTGTGCATAGCCCTGAGACGGTAGAAGATAGAGAAGAATCTCATAGAACGGAATTAAACGGCCCGACGAACGATGTACGACGCGTAAAAAGATTTACAATCCAATTTGAAAAAATGGAGATAATTTTGAAGTACCCGAAACGTTGCCAGTTTCGCACTTATACTGGGTTGGCAACTAAGTGATTGCGGATTTTGTCATTAGGTGATATTGACAAAATCCGCAATCACTTAGATGCCAACCCAGTATAGGCGCACGTTGCGCAACTGGCAGCGTTTCGGATATTTCAAAATTATCTCCATTTTTTCAACAATTTCATTAGGTGGCATCGACAAAGTCCGCAATCTGTTAGTTGCCAACCCAATAGATCTTACGTCGTTCGAAACCGTTTAATCGTGCCTAATGAAATTGTTCTCTATTTTCTATCGTTTCGGAGCTGCAGCTTATCCTAATTACGCGAGACATCCTGTTCAAAATTTGCCAATGTCGTCCGAATGGTTAATCACGTACGAAAATTCTTGGCGTACGTCCTATCGCAGATCTTCCCTTCGCAAACTCCTACGAAGTAGTCAGAGAGATTTTCCAGATTAGCAATCGGTCCTTGATAAACAATCCGAGATATCTGGAAATCCTGGAAATTCGAGCTCAGGAAAGTACACAATAGGGAGCTTATAAGCTCGGAATGGCTTCTATAACGTGCTTTTATGATTTCTCTGCGGTATTCCTTATTTCACAGTGTACGTACGTACGGTGGTGTTCGATTTAAGTATCCTTTTAACTATCCAGAATGTAACAGAATTTTTCGTACGAAAGTTACTCGATCTTTCGAGAGAAACAATTTAATAGGATATTTGTTATTCATCCAGACTTCTCAATTCTTCTGAATTCATCGAGAATTCTGAAAAATACACATGTGGATATTTCGTGGTAAATTTATCCTGATACCAAAACACCGTTGAACGGGTTGCGTAGTCGCGTTAATTAAACAGCTCGTAATAAACCTACTTAAGATATGGCATTATATCGTGTATTTAATATTCACACGAAAGAAAGTTAATACAACACATAGATTATTGTGTAATTATTACGCTGCCGTTCACGCCACGTTATCGGTACTCTGCACTATCCTTATCTTCGTAAATTGGTATAATTATTCTTATTGATACTCGATAATACCGGTATTGTTTATATTTTTGCAATTGTATCTAGGCAACGTGAAACACACGTGCGTACGTAGATACGCGTTAGAAATCAATACGAATATAAGAAATTACAATGGATACAAAAGAGTATTACAAAGATCACTGTATTTATCCTATCAATTTACACAATAATTAACGAAGAAGAAAAGGAATGATTCTTAAAGTAGTATTCGAAACAATGTCGATTCTCGATAAGATGGTTTTCAAGGCCAAAGGACCATTCTTCGGAGCGAATGACATTCAGGTCAACCGGTTGCACCGTAAAACCTTCGATTTTTAGTGAGAAGCCCTCCGAGAACACCACGATGCTGCAGACTTTGGCGCAGTTTCGCGGTTAACGCGAATTTTCTCCGGACCGATGTTCCTGACGCGTCGCGGGAATTTTTCTTGCAATTTCGTTATGCAAGGAACCGAGGATTCGTATCACGTCCTGTCCCTCCTCGTAGCCCAATATATTTCTTCCTTCTACTTCAACTTTAACGGAACGGTTTTTATCAGTGAAGAACTAGCTGTTCCGTGTAGATTTCTAGGACGGCGAAACAATACGAGTGAAATACAGCGGCGTTTCATTCCTTCCGTTGTTTCAACAGTCGTTCCGTTTGATGTGTATTTTTCTAGGATTCTGATCATTCGGTCGTCTCGACGGTAGATGGTTCATCGTTCGAATCTGTTTTCACGTCGATGGTTTGTGACAATGGTAAAAGTAGGTAGCAGAGGACGATGATTTCTGTATCGTTAGTAGTTTGGTTAATTAATTCCTGATTTTGTGGTTGAGTTTCTTTGAATCTGCGAAAAGTAATCAAAGAAAGAGAAGAAGAGAGAGTTCGTTAAGTTTTAGATCTTGAACTCTTTTTCTCGATGAACAGGCAATGTGAATTTGTAATTCTTCGGATTTCAATCGTGTTATTAATACGTTGCACTTCGTTCCAGTTTACTTTCTTTTTTAGAATAGACCCGTAGCGCGACACGGTAATAATACGATTGAAATTCAAAGAATCGCAAATATGTCTATCGAGTTGTTATCTAGAAATATTTAATTCGGCCTGATTTATTGTTTCATAAAAGTGCTCGTCTCAGTTTCCTGACTAACGGTAGATAATATTTTTCATAATCTTCGTACAAATTACACCGTTCTTTTTATGGTAATCCCTCAGTCGACTAGTACAATGTTTGATCGTTCGCAAACGTAGTACGAGCAGTTTCGTGCTGAAACAGAGAAGCAGGTGCCACGGTACTTGGCGTTCAAAGCTTTCTACGATAAATACCTTATCGAGTGTGCTCGTAATGTAACACCGGCAAACACTTTGATGCGTAATAGTCCTTGACAAGATTCGAACAAAGCAGTTTATCGAAAACAAAGAATAGATTTCCATAAGGAATAATTGAAGAATAAACTAGAAAAATATTGTTTCGCTAGCTAACCGTTATACTTTCTCCGTATATTTCACTGAAATATCGGCAATCGGTTTCGAGGGTGCGTAGATCGAACAGTGTTCAATTATTACGTTCCAATATTGGTGTTTCCAATACAATTCTATTTGTAGCTATGCGTTTGACCGTTGTCACGATTACTTCCTGAATTTTGATTGCATGATCGTGTTCGAGCGACCACAAGATCTCTCCGCGTGAAAGAGACGCAAACCTGGATCGATAACGCGACTGAAAGTGTCGATTATGTGCAGTGTACAAGGTAATGTCGATCTCTGATAAAAGGACGAAGCATGGAACTGACGAAAGATTGGCCTTTCTAACTCAATTACCACGTCGATGTACGAGCGATTTGTTTCCTTTTCCACGAAAAACATTTTTGATTATAGCGGATGAACTTAAGCGTTGATCATAAGCTTCCACGACGTCCGAATTCTTCACAGTGGGTCTAAAGCTTATACTCCAAAGCTTCCTGCTTTGATCGTTATCGGATCATCTTCGACTAATAGATAGAAAATAATCGTTTATACGATGTAACGATAGATCTAGAACGATTGTCATTTTTTTCTTTTTTTATCGACGAAAGGAGGAAGTTTGGAGCGCGTTGTTGTAGGCTGCTTGACATTTAATATTGTGAAAACGTAGCTTTCGTGAAGAATGCCACGTAACTTTTTTAATTCTGTCGCGATTTTATCGGTGTTTGCTGGACCGTGCATTTTTACGAGATATTCGGGTTATTAAAAATTTTTAACTCGCAGCTTGATGAGCTTTGTTGCCCCATCTCGTACGTTTTATTATTTATTTTTTTTCATCGCCCTCTAAAACGTTCGTTGCGCAGCTAAGCATTTCACTGGATGGTTTCGAGTTCGAAGGTTAAAGCTTTGTAATGTAAATCGGAATCCGCCATTGTTCCGTGAACAAACACTTTGTATCTTTAATCTTTGAAGCTTAACTTCTTTTAACAACGCGATTGCCGTGTTTCGTTGAATCTGATATGTCATTGTGTTCGGAATCCGGAACAAGATTCAACTTTTTTAAATGTACATGCTCGCCATAAGTATTAGGACGGTTGTAGAAAAACAGGACATTTAGACCTGATAAAACATTAAAAAATTATTGAACTTTACTTGCAACTGTATGCTGTGAAGAACTCACATTAAATCATATAAGAACTTACTTGTGTTACTACGAAGTTACTATGTTTTCTTCGTTTATATTCGTTGTATCTTTTGTCCACCGTCCCAGTCAATGTTCTACACATGTCGTCATTTAGTCGCATGCTGTTAACAAAATTCCAGAAGTCAGATTTAAACTTTGCACCGTTTAATTCATTTCATATTCTCTCAATGAGATCTATTAGATCAGAAAATCGCTTTTCTTTTCAACAAATCCGTACATACGTTATCACTCGTAGACTCGTTTAAATATCGAAATATTCGTCTTACCTTCGTTTGTACGTTATTTCCAATTTTAACCACCTCGATGCGGCGTGTTGAAAGCCGACGATCACAAGCAACGCTGGTAACTGGAATTTGGTATCGAACGATGGCTAAATTCGATCTTAGTATCCGTAGATCGTATCGCGAACGAAGGCTAAAGCTAGCTTTAGGAACGAAAGGGTTAATCGGAGTTGGTTGTTGCTTAAAACCAGTTCGGTTTACCTAGCACGATAATGGTGACTTGACCGCGTGCACACACGTCAGGGAGAGAGAGAGAGAGAGAGAGAGATAGAGTGAGAGTGAGAGAGAGAGAGAGAGAGAGGTTGCAGACTAGAGGGAGAATTCTGTGGAACTTATGACACGCCCTGTACTTGCACAGCGGTGTGCAAACAAGCTCAACCGATTATGCTGGTAGAAGCATGGTGTGGCAAGAGCTGCGACGAGTGGCGACGACTAAATTCGAGGAATAAAATACGGCGGTTTGCAGGAGGCAGGGATCAACGTTGACTCGGTCGAAACAATGGTCTACCATCCTAACAGCGAGTTAGCCCTTTCGAAACGGATTTTTCTTTTACCACAGTAACGCGGTAATATGGGTTACGTTTCGCGCAAAATTCGATAAAAGATACGATCGGTGTAATTTTTAAAACAGAACATATAGTTTTATTTAACACGGAATCCTACGTTCCAATCGATCTCGGCGACGTTAGAAAAATTATAACAAACTAGCGGCGGTATTTCTAAGGATTATCCTAGAATTTATTGTATCATTTGTCTCGAAAGAAATGAAGTCGTGCTCGGTGCGATATTACTTTTGGAAAAGTCATCGGAAGACAAAGAGAAAAGACACTTTGGAAAACGGGCCGGTCCGAACGTTTGGCGAATTTTACTCCTGCCACGGTGAAGTCCAACGGCCGGATCATTTTCGCGCGTTTTGCAGCACGTCTATTGCTGCGTGGCGTGAGTTTGAAGGGAAAATCTACCAAGCGTTTACGCTGCATGAATGTTTAAATAGAGTCCGGTGCTTATACGTCTGGCTCGTTCACAGCGCAGACTCGCGACACCGTTGTCTCCGTGATAATATTTAACTTGTTGTTCATACTTTCTTCTGTGGCGACCGCTTTAATTCAACCCCATTCCACCATGGCAGATGAGAATCGTTTGCTCGGTGTCTGCTCTTTCGATTAAAAATAAACGCCGTTGCAGTTCCTTCGAACGATACTATCGCTCCTTTAACTCAACCCCTTAACCTACGATTTACGTTCGAGAATTTTGCGCCGAAAACGTAAACAAGCTATTATACAGGGTGGTTGGTAACTGGTGGTACAAGCGGAAAGGGGGTGATTCTACGCGAAAAAAGAAGTCGAAAATATAGAATAAAAATTTTTCGTTCGAGGCTTTGTTTTCGAGAAAATCGACCTTGAATTTTCGCTCGGTACGCGCGCACTTTATCGCGTCTCGTTATAACGGATCTCACTGTAGATCGTTGTCTCGATGGAAAAATTAAAAAAAAATTTTTATTCTATATTTTCGACTTCTTTTTTCGCGTAGAATCACCCCCTTTCCGCTTGTACCACCAGTTACCAACCACCCTGTATATCATATTATATATTATATTTGGCCCGACTATCGTACTACGGGCTATGCCCGTAGCTGTAGGTTAAGGGGTTAACTAAGCGAACAGAACTATACGGAGTGGGATACGTGTCAAACGATAGTTGTCCAAATTCGAGGATTTCACGCAGGGGATTTCATCGGAGATGCTTTCAACTTGCCGCACGATTTATAATTTCACGAAATAATTATTTGTGCGTCGATATATAAAACCTAGTATTCCGCAACTTTTCTAACGTTAGGAATATGTCGAATCGTACGTTGGAAAAATTTACATGGAAATATTTGAAAAATGCAAGTGAACGTTGGTAAAAATAATTTATTCCCGAATACTCGTACGTTGCGTTCGCGTATGTGCGTAGCGTATATGCAACGAAAAAAGCAAAATAGGGGAAGAAAAGAAAAAATGACTACGCATTCATGCGTGTTGCCAGTGTTTGCACGGTAACGAATGGAGAACAGAGAAATTCAGAACGGAGGTTATCTGATTACAGGTATGGTAGGGGTTGAAGTTTTACTCGTTTCCCGAGTCGAAGCACACCGTTGTACGTTTATATTAGTCGTAAATTTATGTTTAACGAAACGTGGGAAAGTGTGCACAATACTTTCTAAAAGTTACCTGGTAAACAGCTTTAAAAAGCTGTGTATTCGCTTCTCTTTGCTCGATGTACTTACGGCTTGCTTTCATACGGTTTCTTTTGTTTCCCAGCTTTTTTCAGGTATCCTTTAATCGGCAGCACGATTATAAAAGCTCGCTACCTTGAAAAGTGTGAACAAGCTTTGTTTAAGCAAAGCGTTAAAAACCTACGAATCGCTTTCTCATGTTTTTTTTCCTTTCCTTCTTTTCTTTTTTCACCGAACATATTTTTCAGAGGAAGAATTTTTCCATCGATCTCGCGTGTCAAAGCGTTTAAAATTTCCCTCGCGTCTTGAACAAATCACTGCGAGATATACTTCTCGTCGAACCGGAGATTCGGTGAAAATTTTATTTCGTAATCGTTGGAGCCAGGGTTCGCGAGAGGTTCGAGGATTTTCGCTCTTACGGTCTCTCTCCTTGCGAAAGTAACGATTTTAATCTGACGGAATTGGCCGATTAAGTTCACAGAGCGAAATGAAATTCCCGTGATAGTCGCAGGAGATCGAAAATCCCGTGCCGCGAATATTATTCCACAGTTAAGCTGCCATTTGTTTTTCGATTATCCAAAACGAGGCGATTTTGTAACGTAAATGGGAACACGATGTTCGTCTTCGCACCTGCCCCGGTGTATCCGCATGATATCCTGTGTCCAGTTTCATGGTTCAACGTCTGCTAACTAAGCAGCCGACGTGTTATTCCGAGTACCCTGGAGACACGTTTGTACCGTATACACGTTGCGAGAAAGCTATTCCGATTGCACGACAAGACACGTATATTTGACGCGTATCGTTTTTCGATGGTTCGCGCACTTTCACCTGTGATTTATTATCAACGTCGAGACAAATTTTTATCTCCTACGCGTATTTAAAACTTGACGTCCGAACAATAAGAAAAGCGAAGAGTACACGTTGATGAGTAACGGACGCACGAGAACGACGGCGGTTTATTCACCCGGTCGGTTTACGTAAATATGTTAAAATATTTGACGTAATACTCGATAAAGGGAACCGAATCGGCGGATCCTCACCGTGCTCGAAATAGAACTCTGAACGCGATCAAAGCGAGCAAACAACGCGTAAGCGTCGTAAGAACGATATTTATATTCCGGAAATCCGGTAAATCCAACACGCTAGATAGATCAAAGAACTTTTTAATTAAAAGCAAACCAATTCTAGAAGTAGCTTTGCTTTAAATTCCACCTTTGTGTTTCGATTACACATAGCGTAATTCCTTTTCCAAACATACGGAATATCCCATGAAAGATGCTGGCCGTAATTTTCGCAGTATGATCCGTATATCGTGTGCTAGTCGCGAAACTTGACGTCACGTGCGTTCAAGTTTAAATCGCATTCGGACTGAAAAATCGGATTAACGTGCGATGAAGTAAGTCGATGTACGCGCGGAGCATCTACTTCCGGATGTCGGTCGATGCTGTATCCGTTCGTACGAATGGAAACAAGCGTACGTAAGTATTGGATTGGCAACTAAGTGATCGCGCATTTTGTCAATACCATCTAATGACAAAATCCGCAATCACTTAGTTGCCAACCCATTACATATGGAGATAGGAAAGCAAGAGTACGAGTTAAATACGGCGGAGAGCGGTTTTTATGGGTCTCGAGTGAATTCGTTTTTCTCCTATTCTCCCATTACATCGGCTCACGGAACTATTCGAACGCTTAGAACGGTAACTAGAGAATTTTTTTTTACCAGTATATTACGTGCTCTGTAAGAAACTTTGAAATTTCGTCAGCGCTGAAACGAGACAGGACTATCGCGACTATAATAGCGAAGTTTGAAACCTATTCGAAACATGTACACGAAAGTTACAAGACATTTATTACAAACACTCGGTGAAATATTAATATACGTAATACTCTTAAACGTACAACTAGTGATCTCACTACGTACCGTGACTTATCGATACAACGAATAATCGACTCACTGTTCGTATCATCTTGTAAAGCGTATGCTTCCAATAAATATCTTGCAACTTCTAAATACGTTTTCGCCTACCTTTGAAATCTTTCCGATATAATCGGGGTAGCCGTGTTTCGAATTTCAAATCAAAATTTCCTATACGATTTTCGAAAGTATTCGAATACTTTCGCGAGCCACCGTACATAGAAAACGAAGAAAGCGAACATGAGGTAAACACGGCAGAGACCGGTTTTTGTTCAGCTTGGTTTCTTCAAGTGGCAAACGTGTCCGCCTTTCTTTCGTTGTCTCGTTATATCGCGCGTCCTCGAGCACGAGAAGGGGGATGAACCGATGCCGGTGCGCTTACACCGAGGAACCTACCCTCCGGTTATGCACCCATATCCGTCGCCTTCCGCGTCGTAATTTCTTTGTGCTCGTCAGCTTTACGCGATAAGTACTTCGTTCGCTGGAACGGAACAGAGAGAAAAGTTGCACACGGAAGCCGACTTGTAATCGTTTATACGTCGTCGTCATTTCGTTCGGAACGTGACCCGAGGGTGACGTTTGTTTCCGGCGTTGCCGACGCGTTGCAGATTGAACGCACCGACTGGTCGCGTTCGTCCTGCCGTGCTTGGTATTCTGATTAAAGCAGGATTTGTTACGGATTAACTGGATTCATTCTGTTCATTTTTAACCTTCTCTCTTTCGTTTCGCGTTTATCCTCCATTTTAATCGTTTGCCTTCGTTTTAGGTGTCTTGGTAAACCAGCGAGGCAGCTGATTCCCGCGACTGGGTCTCGGATAAATAACGTAAGTAGGATTTTTAACCATTAGATAGATCGTGGATGTTTATAGAAATTCATTGTTTACGAACACGACCGAAGAAGCGCACGTTCTACGCACAGATATTTGTTTCGTTTATAAAATATCAGCTATTGTGCTTCGGATATTTCGTATATCTTCGCGTGGGTATTGTTACTCGTTCGTTAGATACGTCGAATTTCCCGTAAATCGCGATCTATCGATGACCATCGTCGTTAGGCTGTCGGTAGTACGTCGCGTCGATTCGTCTTGTATCGAACGACGATGATACGTCGTTTAACGTGCAAGTAAATATGTACTGAATTTTCAATCGCAGGAGGATCGTTTAAAGAACGTAGAATATTTAGCGAGTACAAGCAGGACGTGCTAATCGATGCAAACGGTTGAAATTTATCGTCAATTGCTTGGGAGGAAACATCGATCGTAACAGGGAAATCGAAACGTGGCTTGAGAAGGAATTTACGGCGGAAGAATGGAATTTTATCGAGTGAGCCTAATCGGCGTTTGTTGCCACGTGTAATTAGCTATATTAGATTCAAGCTCGCGGTACGTACGCTGCGTTGGCACGCGATCTAATCGCGTCAGATCGCGTCCCGTAAAGGCACAACGACTCTCAGTCTCAGCTTGGCTTTTCCACCAATCGTCGATTTATTCGATTTTATATAGCGTTAAAAAGAACGTCATTCGCTCTGCAAATTTTCGCTCAACCGTCCCGTAAAATTCGAACGCCGATTCGTCGATAATTTACATTTACGATCATCTTTGTAATTTTGCCTTGACGAATTCTTGCGGCGTGTTCGATCGCGTGCTGACCACAACGACGTAATAACGATCTTCGTTCTGATCATTTCAGAGGCTAATTCGATAATAATTGAGATGTGTTTCTAATGATCTCTTGAAATGTTCACGAGGATAGATCAACAGTTCGATGTTGCCGATAATTCGTTTCCATGGGATTGGCTGGATCGTTCGATTTCGCGTGTATAGTTCGGAAAAGAGGCGCGCAAGGTCAGCGTTTATTTCCACCTGCGATGAGCTCTGGAATTAAGCGTCAACGCCTTCGCCGGCTAGCTGATAGTTAGAACGGTTCGCCGTTTCGTATTTTATTCAGAGGGTCGATCAGCGGATTAGATATTTACAGAAAAGAAGTCTCTCGTTTTTTTCTTTTTTGGCAAATACGGCACGCTATCAAGATGGTTATCGGTTGGAATTGCGGCTAACCGGGAACGAACAAAATTGTGCTGCAGCCGGTCGAGTGTCGAATTAAAATATACACGTGTATAGATCTATCGCGTAATAATAGTTTAGTTTGCCGAGCGTACGTAGTTGGATTTCGTGTTCTGGGTCAC
This sequence comes from Bombus vosnesenskii, assembly GCF_011952255.1. Classification (NCBI taxonomy): domain Eukaryota; kingdom Metazoa; phylum Arthropoda; class Insecta; order Hymenoptera; family Apidae; genus Bombus; species Bombus vosnesenskii. Next base: position 1,219,315 of record NW_022882962.1, read on the forward strand.
GTTATCCATTCCTTTACGCCTCGTTCGCTATTCCAGCCGGCTCGATCTCTTCGTCGACGTCATGTTCTTCTGACATTTTCAGTTTTCGTGGCACGCGAACACATTGTTGCAACCTAATGGCTGACTATATTCCGGATAAACTGCCGCTGAATTATGCCGGTGGCTGCGATTCGAGTGCATCCACTCGAAGCGCAAACAAGCATCTTATTAGTCCTTAACCCTTTCGACTGGTCTAGAAATACCGGAAGTAATGTATAATTTTCTGGGAGTTTCCTGTTCGTCGAGTGTTGTATGTCAAATAATTCAACGCCGCTTTACCGCGCAATTTGTCTTCTATTGTGCGCGACCTGTTCTCCCAACCCTCTCGGCCTCCGCGCGACTTTACGTTTAATAATCTGCTGAACGTGGCCCGTAAGCACTCGTCGACGACTACGGTAACGTCTGTTCGCTCAATTAGTGCTTAATTATCAAGTCGAGGGCTGTTTTAGTTTTTGCCACGGCGCCGCGACGCGCGATACTCTCACTCGCAATGGCTGACACATTTTTCCGCAAATTTTCCTTTTTCTTTCTCTTTGACGTTCTTATCGACCGAAGGATTTCGAGATTGCCAATATCCTGTGGTTTCTAACAGTATCGCTTACGATAATTTCTAACCGAAGATCGGTGTATGTATATCGACATTTCGCTATTTTCCTGCGCGTAAATATAAAATAGAGCTGTTGGAAATCACAGGTTGCCCTGTACTGTTTAGCATAATGCCAAAGGTAACCGAAATTACAGGAGAAAGAAAACGATGGTCGATCAACGTTCTTCGAATACCTGTGATTCGAACGGTACACAGCTTGTAACACTTGGCGTACTGTAACCTAGTAAATTGTGGTTTAGCCGCGTCGTACACGATACGATCCTGTTCACACATAGCGAGTAGAAATTTCGTGAAACGTTGGAAAGTAAAATTTACGCCACGATCGATCAATTGTAAATTTCCCTAAAGATCTGCCTTTGGCAATTAATATTTTCCGAATAACGTCGACGGAGTTTAGGAAAAGTTATTCTGCTTGGAAATTCGGCTTGATAATATAGATTTTCGAAAGCGCGATCACAAAGTTAAACGCAGGATAATAGGAATAAGAAATGCAAGAAACGAAGTAAACATTCATAAGGAAAGAAACGCAAAGAAAATAAAGCAGGCTGCTCGCCGGGATATTACTTGTTTCGTTTCGCTAGCAGGCAGTGTGAAGTAGAATTTCTTAGTCCCTTGGCCACTCGACACTTCTCCACGAGTATGAACACCGCCGATAAACTCGGCTAGGATACATTTTGAGAGAAACGATTCTTAATACTTTCTAACGAAGGCATCTCTGCCGGGAGTAAGCCGATTACGTTTTTATTTTACGGTCCTAAACTTTTACGCGAATCGTTTCGTTGCAACTGCCGCGGAAGAAAAGTTTGTGCGTTATAAATAAACTTCGGGCATTACCGAAGTACTCGAGTTCTTATCTTTCTTTTTTCTTTTTTTTTTTATCGAAGTAGCACTCAAAGGTGCGTGACAGAATGACGCGAGCTGCATGGATCTTTTATGTCTTCAATTTAGTCTGCACGGCGATGTATCTTTACGTAATAAGAATATTTACGCAGGATATTATTAGTATTAAAAAGTGGAGATCGACACTTGCCATTATTACAGTTACGAGAGAAACAGCGAAGGTTAGCGTTTAGTTGTGTTCATATTTTATTATTCAAGTACGTACCATACTGCAGGAATATTTCGTTCATTGAGCATTCCGTTATTCGGACGCTTTACCTTCTGCAACGTTATATTCCATCATCCATTGAATGTTCTGTTCTGGTCTAATTATAATACTATATTACCTGGCATAACAGCACGTACGCGTGCAATTTAATACGAATCAAATAAACATAGTCGGTTTTATAATGTTATAACGCCACGAATGCACAATGCTAATTAGAAGAATCAAAGATAAGAATAAAAAACAAGGTTTGCAATTTTGAAACGGCAAGATATAATCCACCTTTTGGATATAATTTAGTAAATATCAAGTAACAAAGTTAAAGTATGTTATGATATTGCGTGATTATCGTTTCCGAAATCGTTATGGCGAGATTTTTAACATTCGCGGACGGACGTAAAACGCTGATTAACGGAAGAAAGAGGAGAGGTAGCGAGATGATTTCCGAACGATCGTAGACACAAAACGCGCCGATTCAAAGTTTTATATCGCTTTGCAAACTGGCGAAACATTTTGTCCGTGAGAACGATGTCACTTGCGCGTCCTAATTCGCGACGACATTATACGCTTGCAGAGGAATTTCTGAGCATTCCTGAGAGGGCTGCATTAATGCGTTCTTGAAAGTTAAGATGCTCTTCAAGCCTGACTTCTGCTTTGTTCCTGGCAATACGGACGTAAAGTGCTCCTGAAATTATTTGCAGAGTATCGCGATTTTCTCGCTCGTCGAGAGTCGTCTGGTCTTTGGCTCGTCGCGAGTCTCGATCGAAATTATTTCAGTTCGTTCGATCGATTCAACTACAAAGCGGAGACGATTCGATACGATATCCGGGAGTTTTCTAGTACATGCAATTTTTGCGCTACAATTTCCCATTATTTATATTTTCATTTGACAGAATTACATCGCGCATGTTTATGCATTTGTGGAAGATGTAATGTTGTAAGAATACATGTAATATAATTTTATGTGCTAGACTAGATTGACCGCGTAGTAGTGATACGTGTATGTGAATATGTGTGTGCGCGGCGCCTCGAAAACAAAGGAATGTAAACTGTTAGTTAACAGTCTGGTATGGAAGAATGTGAGACGCGTGAAAGTATGTATCGACGAATACAAGCGGAAAGGGGGTGATTCTACGCGAAAAATGAAGTCGAAAATATAGAATAAAAATTTTTCGTTCGAGGCTTTGTTTTCGAGAAAATCGACTTTGAATTTTCGCTCGGTACGCGTGCACCTTATCGCGTCTCGTTATAACGGATCGAAGGAAATGTAACGTCAGCAGCATATTTCGATTTCCTACAAAACAAACTACCGGAATTATTAGAAGATGTACCGCTGAGAACTAGAGGAAGTTTAATTTTTCAACAAGACGGTGCACCGCCACATTTTAGTCGTCATGTGAGAGATTTTTTAAACCGACATTACCAAGGCTGGATCGGTCGTGCTGGAACAATAGTTTGGCCACCACGCTCTCCTGACTTAACTCCGCTTGACTTTTATTTATGGAACCATATTAAAACAATTGTTTATTCCGAAGAAATCGCAAGTTGCGAGCAATTGAAAGAAAAGATTATTGTAGCCTTTCATACTTTAAAACAATCGAACACGTTAGAAAGTGTTAATAGAAATTTAATTAGAAGAGCAGAAGTATGTGTTCGACAGAATGGGCAACATTTTCAGCAATTTTTGTAATAATAAACTTTATGATTACTTCATATTATTTCATTATGTATTCCTAATTTTCCGTTATGGCAAAAACAAACTTAAACTGCGATAATATCCATCGAGACAACGATCTACAGTGGGATCCGTTATAACGAGACGCGGTAAAGTGCACGCGTACCGAGCGAAAATTCAAAGTCGATTTTCTCGAAAACGAAGCCTCGAACGAAAAATTTTTATTCTATATTTTCGACTTCTTTTTTCGCGTAGAATCACCCCCTTTCCGCTTGTACCACCAGTTACCAACCACCCTGTATAACTATTCTAATATAAATTCCAAGTGTAAATTTAGTGTTCCTATACCATTATTTCGGCTATTAAGATCCAAAATTCTCAAGAATATAAAATATTCAAAGTATAGTACTCGTTGTAACCTTTAATGGACGAAGCAAATTTCCGTTTAATTTCCATTTTTTGAATTAAATGTAGAAAAATACGAATCTGCATAAACATCCACCGTCCGGATATAGCGTATGTACGCTGTATAGTACATATGTGTAACATACATAACATATGTATGTATTTGTGCGATCTCTTTGAAATTACCTTTCGCTTATCGTTATTTGCATCTCCTACTCGCGTTTGCCTAGTTCTACTTGAAATACCCAAAGCGGTAAATTTACGTTTTATTGGTTATTTTGTTCTTTTGCTCGAATATATTAGCGGACGGACGATGAAAGCCAAAGGATGAAACTCTTTAAATCCTTCTCGGAATTACAAGCTTTCCTGGATGCAAATGAGAAGGGTTTGAAGACGTTGAGATTCAGACACACGGAAATTCTTAATTCGAAAAACAACAGATGTCATTCACATTCGATAACTGTCCGAAAACTATCGACGACGATCAATTTACTAGGTCGGGTATTAAGCCCATTGACGATCTCTCGAAGGAACACGTTAAGTATTGGTTTAGTATTAAGCTCTGTGTAAAATCTATCTCGTCAACGAGTAACTCATTTATCTTATTTCGCTACAAATTTATATCTTTTATAGTTTTTAACACGTTGAAACGTTGGTCGTCGATCATCCACGTTATTAGATCTTTCAGAATGATTAAAATAATTAATTGAAATAAAATAAATTTCACGGACCGACAAATTGTCGACAACGCGAATAATTTCGGTAACATTGCCAGAAACTGTGCGCGGATGCAATGCGATATTTTGCAAGAATTAAACGTTATGGCGTAGTATATTTCAATCTGTTGCGGCTGCCAGCGTGAAATATATAAGATTCGCGGTCGAACAATTTTAAACGCGTTTTAATGTGTTTAAAAGCGTTAAACAATTTTTGTAACATTCTTCTAAAGTGCATATACAAATGCAAGTCAGACGAATTTATTACTCATATTACTTCAATTTAAATCTATTATTCCAATTTAAATCCATTACTCCAATATACATAATAACAGAGAAGAATATCATCGTCTGCCCGTTATCAACAATTTCGTAATAAATTCGTGTTTACGAATAAACGAGCGTACGGCATACTTATCGTTCGATTCGTATTTATAAAATTCGACTTTCGTCGCGTCGAGCCAACGATCACCGCGGAGACGAACGACGTACGTATCGACGACCGATGTTGGGAAAAATCGAGCAGAATCGAAATAATTGATGACGCTGAAAAATGTAAGATCCATGGGACAGGTATCACGCGCGGACGATCGTTGAGCTCGTCTTCGCGGGTGGGTAGAAAGATTTTTCTTGGAGGTGGGGCAGATAACGCGACGAAACATCGCCGGTACCAAGCGTGCGCGTACACGGAAACATCTAATGTGTGCACACGCGGAGTTAATATGAAAAGGACACGCAACCGAGCAAATTACAATCAAAATTATAAGCTTGGCCGTTCAAGGCCACGGCCTGTTTCAATTTCCTTCGCGGAACTCCCATCGATCCAAATTTACCTGTCCTTTGCACGTGAAAGCTCGCTATACCTGCACTCCCGCTAATTGCATCGTATTTCGCATCGTTGTGTTTCTCTATTCCCTTTTAAGTCGTGGTTTATGAAATAGAGCAAATAATGGTACGTTCTCTACGTTCGGACTTGTGCCGCAGGATATTAAGTATTCTCGTAAGGGAACAGAAACGTGTTATTTAACCGCTTCACCGCGGATGTCGTTTGATTAACTCTTTGCTTTATGATTTTTACCCCCGGGTATATATACAACCCTGTTCGTAAGTACGTATTAGAGCATTTGCTACCCTCGTACAGAGCGCGATAATCGATCCAGATAATCAACTTTAGCGTCGATGTTTCGAGGTTCTCGTGAATCGAGGTTTTTGCAAACGATCGTGCAACTTGTAACTGGACTGTTCCCCAGACTTCTATCTTTTTAAATACACCCATTGAGATATATGTAATTTTGTGAGGTACACCGGATTAGCCGCGTAGTAATGACACGCGTATGAATGTGAGTGTGTATGGGAGTACTTGCGTGCACAGCGTTTCGTAAAACAGACGAATGCAACTATTCCGTTAGTAGTGTGGTATAGAAGATGACGAAACAAAGAGAGTGCAAATGTATATCGACGAAGATCTTGTAAATCGCGTATTAAATAAATGTGAAATTATTTTGATATCAATCTTAAGTGTAATCCAAGTGTTCGTATACATTTATTTCGGCGATTGAGATCCACAATTTTCAACAACACCAACTGGGATCCGTTCTATGGAATCCGCTTATTGGCCAACACCGTTCGATCTTGCATCGATCTTTCCATCAGATCTAATTTTTTGCTATGTTCGAGGCTGGGCCTAAATCAACTTTCAAGCGGCATCGTTTCATCGCGTTTCTTACGTATCGTACCACGATTAGTTTTATTCGTTTATTTGTCTACCTTATCCTGTTATTTCTAATCATTTTCTTGTCTTTCCTTCTCTATTTTTCTTTCTACTTGCGATCTTCAGTCTTAGGATATACATAGAGTAACCGTTAATGCTACTTACCTGTTAACCGTGTTCCAACTTTATTTATTATTGTTTTAACAAAGAATTCTCAACCTTTGGGCGAGTAAACTTCTAACCGAATTATTTTCTCGTTGTTTCTTTTATTCCAGTCCCCCTGCCGAGTTGCTTTATTCGGCGTTACACGAATGACGGGGGAATCGAAAGTTCCGTAATCTGAAAATGTTCTTATCCAAACAGCCGTCTCCCTGTTAATTCGGATAATGGAAGTCCCGTTGGCCGACATCGAAGTTTGTACAACGAGATTTTGGCTGACGGTACAGCTGATATGATATAGCACCCACGTATGTGGATGTCATAAATCGATGTGATAGAGCCGCGCTCAAACGTGAGTTACGCAATGAACGCAGGAAAGTAAATCCTGTGTTCGTTCATCTGCGAAAATCGTCGTTCGTCTCTAAATTAATCGAAGCAGCACGATTACGTAATTTATCTATAATGTATCGTATATGTAACGCGATATAACGTGTATATATAATACATTTTAATCCATCGTATCGTTTAACGATATTGGTAGTTTTATCGGGGACGCGTAATTCAAATTTCGTTTATCGTTAGATCGAATGACTCGCGTTGTATTTTTTACATCGACGTTTATTTCGATCTCGCGAATTGGACATTCTCCGTTTCTCCGCCTATTTTCCGATTGATCGTATCTCTTGAATAGAACTTTCGACGCAATCGCAGAGATCATCCGACAATGTCTCATTGTTTAATTAAAGGATTTCCTTGTCAAGAGGGTATCGGAAGATTCAGCTTATTAAATAGACCGTAATATATTAAATAAACCTTCTTTCTCTCTCTCTCCCTCTCTCCGTTTCTCGGTTTAATCTACTTTATCATTTCGAGTTAATTACTTGCCATCACTTTGCTACATAATATGTAATACAATATCCAAGAGTGCGGCCACGTTAACCGCGGTTACCGACGCGCTGTTCGTGGCCGTGTTTCTCGACCACGTTAAACACAAGATAATCTGACAGTTCGGGAATACGCGGAAACTTGCCTGTAAATAATCGAGTTGTCAATAGCACGCCAACGAATTAATTGCTTGCGATGTTACGTTACACGCAACGAAATCACGAATGCAAATCAAATTAAAACGGTGTCGTTGTCTTGATTCTAACGCCACGCGACAACCAACGTTTCTATTATAAACATTCGCTATCGTGGATTTATCGGTGACGTTTAATTATCGCGCTTGTATCGCAGAAACGTCGGTTTCCGTGTATGGAATTTATAATCTCGTGGGTCATTTTAATTTCCAAATTTGGCAGTAGAGTCTTCCTACTCGCGCGTTTTCTCGTCGCTCGCGCGAATACAACCTTCGTTTATCGCGCGTCTAGCGGACGAAACAGTAAATTGAAAAGCGTCGCGGCTTCTTTCTTTGTTCCGATCGTTCTGAATTTCAAGAATTTTATCAAAGAGCAAGCGACGTTCGCTTCGAATTTTCGTATTTTTTTTTCGAATGCAACATTTTTCGCACAAACAGAGCTACAACGTGACCATCGTTTCACACGTTGCAGAAAATCGTTGTGTAGGATTTCAGAAGAATTCTTGTTTCGTGAATTTCCACCGTTTTACCCGGTGAATATCGAAACCGAAGTTGAAACACAAAATTTGAAGATCACTGGCGCTGTTCAAAGTTCTTCTCTTTTCTCTATCTTTTCTCCTATTCCTTTTTTGATGCGTCGGAGTAATATAAAACGCCGCGAAGAAGAGAACGAGCTTATACCGCAGTTGAAGATACAGAATACATTTTCGCTTTAAAAATGCATTATCCAATGCATTAACTCTTATCTGCTCGCGTATGTCGCGGTACGAGAAAGAAACCAGCTTGTCAAAAAGCAAATTACTCATTTTCTTTACCGCGCGCTTATGTGGTACTTCCACGGTTATTAATCGAGACTCAAGTCCGAACTTCTACGGATCAAACAAATATCAGCTGCTGCAACGCGTTTTAAATAAGAAACGGTTCTTCGTGCAAAATTAAGCAATCTTACACTCAGCATCGAGGAAACGCTTTAAACGATATAGTTAAATCGTACGAAACACGAGCCAACAGCTATGTACGTACGAAAATTTGCTGCGAAAGACCCAGCTGGACGCCGTCTGCAATTTCCAGCAGTCCATAGCTGAACGCCGCAGGGTTCTATTACTAAAATTGGTGGATATCAAAGATTCTCCCGTATCACGGTGCGACATAAAACAATATTTCGAAGATTTCTGTTCGGCAGGTGTTTCATCAGGTCGGCCGACGTTTTCCGCGAACCTTCGTAAATCTTACGGCTTGCGATCGTAGTAACCGCGTGATCAATAATTTGGAAAAGTATGTAATAACAGTAGACAATAGTAATAAGAATAAAATAATAAAGCTGTGATCGTTGTAAGCTATAGATCTTGAGATGGCGCGTAACAGTCGCGAACGTAGAAAAAGGGATAGTCGTTTTTTGGTTGCGGTGGCTGGACTTGGAACGTAAATCGATCGCGTGCCAGAGATTGGAAGGGAAGGGAATCGAATTGTCCGTAATGCGCAGCTGGTGGATAGTTTTGGTGTGGTGCTGCCGGCGGCGGAGGACAGCACCCGAGGATCCGTTAAGAAGCCGGGGTGTGCGGCGAGTTTTCACGACATCGGGACGTCGTTTTGAGGCGCCTTAATTGGAATCGGATGGAAGCGCGAGGGAACTTCTTGCTTCTTGGCTCTCTGTGTCGTGAAATTGTAGCTCGAAGACGAATGCCTCGGTCCGTCTGGGAGACGGACCTCTTTCGTGTTAAATCGATTTCGTTGAAACGTTCTCTGCAGTAGCTCTGAAGTTACAAGCAGATAGAGAAACTGAAAGTAGGAAGAGGAAAAGGAAGAGAGAGAGAGAGAGAGAGAGGGGGAGGGAGAAGTAGTAAGGTCCTCGAACGACGCGACGCGTAAATCCATACCGAGTTCCTGGACGAGACAAGTTCCTTCGATTCGAGTTGGAACCATTTCAGCCCGATAGAGTCGGCCTGTGTCGTCGTTCTACCGAACATATTTTTTTGGACTACGTACACGGTTTTCGAGTTGGCCCGGCGTCCGCGTGTGTCTTTCCGTGTCGACAGCACCATTGAATGCGTTCGCGTGAATTACGCGAATAGAAGGTAAAATTTCATTAAAACGATTCAGGTCAGTTGACTTAAAAACGCGGATTGAAACGGACGCGACGCTGGATAACTTTATGGACGGATCTTTGACCTTTTTTTTCTCTCCTCTTTCTCCCATCCCTCCACCCTTTATTTTCCATTTAATATTTAATCCTTCCAGTTTGACGTTTCGAACGCGTGCCGACAGAGAATAAAAGGAATCTCGTCGTTTTCAAATTCGTCTTCGAATATCGGTCCACGTATTCTCTCTCTTTTGCTTTCTTTCCACATCACCGTGATTTTCTCCTCTTTCTTTTCTTTTTCTTTTCTTTTTTTTTTGTTTGTTAGGTACGTTAATTGCCTCTTCCGTGGCAGATTGTCTGAAGCGTGTCTCGAGTGGAAAGGAAATCGATTTCCTTAGCGTTCGTCGATGGAACGGTCGTCTGGTCTGGAAATGGCACGTTTTCAACCTACTATATCTGGCCGACTCGCGACGAGGCGCGTGCCTTCCTACGCGACATCCGTCCCGATCTTTCCTCACATTTTTAAATGTAAACGAAGTCTCGTCGAGTAGTTCTTTCTCCCTCCACTCAGCCAGAACGCCTTTGTTCGTTTGACTCGCTCTACGATCCTCTCGGCTCGCAGCGAACACTTACGACTAACAATGCATTTTAGCAAAATCGAAACGTATTGCACGATTTGATCGTACATTTTGTTCTTCTTGTTGCTGGCAGGGCGAATTCTCGTAAACGACGTAACACGCGTCACGGATACGCATTGAAAAATTTCTCCATTACGGAAGAAAGAAAAACTATTAGCTTTATTCCTTTTTTTTATTTATTCATAATTCGTGCCTTGCGGTTTAGAATTTATAATTCACATTCTCCACTTGCTTGCAATATGCGATTAAACCGTATTTACGCTATAGTTATGAGGTGATCGTCGGTGAAAATGCCCACAAGAAATACTCTTGATTTTCAACAATAACGTTTATCAAACTCTTAACAATTAACAACAAATAACGATTAACCACGATTAACGATTAACAACGATTAATAACAAATAACGATTGACACTGAACTATCAAGAGTCAATAACCCGTTCCTCTAATTGTGTTGGCTTCGCTTAACCTTTCGCACTTCGCAGCTCGGGGCAGAACGAATCTTTTGGTTCCAAACCAAACAGATTCTTTTCTTTGTTGCCCCTCGATATCCCCACTATGCACGCGTTTATTAGAAGTCCGCGCATGCATTTTTCCGAATATTCGGCGAAAGAACCGTAGGGTTATCGATGTAGGGTACATTAGGCCTGTCAGTCTTACGCTTTAAAGTAATAGCGCTTTGTGTCGCGACGCCGTTGGAAATTTCCGTGGTCGAGTGCCGCCACAGTTACAAGGAAGAAAGGGTAGTATACGTTCAACAATCAATTCGTAGCGAAACCTTTACGAGATTAATAGACAACAAGTAGGTACATTACTACGCTCTTAGCAGAGCATTATCTTACTCCCTTGTTCTTCTACTCTGTTATCAGAGTATTATATCATCTTGCTGCATTTTCTATTGACCAGCGGATCGGCTTGATCCGATTACACACTATGTAAAGATTCTTTAGCTTAAAGCTAAATTATATACAATTTCACTTTCTGCGCCTGTTGATTATTTTACGTAGAACTGGTCTTTTAACGTGGACGATCGCTATACGTACGACGATTATATCTATAACGTTTTTTTGTACAGTGTATTAAAATTGCGCGATAGCGAGCGAATATAGCATTAACACAAAATAATAACGATCACGGATATTTATTGGAATCGATTGAATAGGTCAAGACTTGGTTGGTGGAGTTGTTTGGACTCGTCAGATTAGTTTGCGAAGCAACGAGCTTCGGATTGACACTCGCTTCGAATTCGAAGACGAAACAACGTACCGAAGTATGCTTCAACTTAGATTCGTTTAGACTTTAGACCATGGAGCTGGACGCATCGATTTAGGAAGCAAGTGACTCCGAGAGTCACATCGAGCGTCGGTTTCCTGCAAGAATCCTCCTAGGATCATTCATCTACAGCCGAAACCACGTCGATGGAGTATTACCTTCTGTTCCTTATTCGGTAAACGAGATCAAACAAAATCAGACGCCTTGCTTTTCGATCGAGCCTCGCGTAAGTTCCAATAATAAACTGAAATTTTCATGGGAACAGCCTGTGTTCACGGCTGTATCGTAACTCCTGCCTCGACCCAATAAATAACTAATTTCCAAAAGTAATCCCTCTAGACAGCTGATCCCTCCAACTTGAAACGGGTCTCTGGTCAACGAATCAGACGTACCATCGAGTTCTCTGAAGCTACTCGTCCTCGTATACGATCCCACGTGTATTTCTATTTCATATTAGACACGCGCACTATATTATCATTTAGATCGTATTATAAATACGGTATCGACACGGTTGGCCAGCTTTCTATACAGCCGCGATACATATAACTGGCGAAGAACGACGCGTAAAGGGGTTTGCATAATATCGATTCGTAATCCATCCGTCGGCGTGATATGATAGCTGCCGGCTCGATTTTTCCCCGGTGTTTCTATACCGTGGGAGTTCCTTGCAATTTTCATGTCATCGTCGTCCGCGGCTTCGAGTCGTCGCACGAGGAAAAACATTTTCCGGGGAAATTGGAACGGAGATGGCTGGAGATTGGCGGGACGAGGGAATAGCGTGCGGTGAAAAGACACGGCACCCGGGTTCCGTGGTAGTCGGCTACCCGGCAATACCTACGAGATCTTCTTCTCTTTGACACCCGAGCCCGGTACGCTACTTTTACATTCCACTCTACGTTTTATACATCTGACGCGTGTGTGAGCGTGTATTTAAGCAACACTTTGTGCTCGGCCCTGGTGTGCAACCCTGTTGCGCTGTAAAAAGGGCCGCATATGCCCGCGATCTCGTTGCCTCCCGGAGACTTTGATCTTCGTTAATCGCCGAGCTTGCCCGGCTTCCCGAAGGCTTTAAAACGTGGTTTCTATCCCTTCCTCGGCTAACTTGGCTCTCCTCCTCCCTGCATTTTTTATCCTTCCCATCGTTAACATTCCCTTTTGTTTCGACTATTTCAAGTACCAGCGAGTAGGAACTTCGCGTTCCTCTTGCGGCTCGATCGTTGTGCTGTAATCCCTACACGAATGAATCCTTCAAGGTACCTTCTGTTTGGCCACGAACGCGCTCCTCGAGGTTGCAGCACCGCTGGTGCTCGAAGAAACGGACAAGAGAAGCGCGTGTAATATCAGCTCGTCGGATCCAAAATGTAGTTTCTACGGAGCTACGACTCGGCCAGACAGTGTCGTATTAAGAAAGAAATTCGCTTCGATACGCGCGCATTAAAAAGCGAGATTTATAGTGGAAATACTCGCGCGTCGTTGTCACCGGTTACGATTAGACCGCGGATTTTTACGAGAATTCATATTTTACGATTAAGAGAGTAGGAGCTAGATAGGAATTTGATTTACCTGCTGAATATTACAAAGAGTACTATTATGCTTTGCGTACTTTATATCTGTATGCGTGTCATGTGCATTTTTCTAGCTTCACATTTCTCGTAATCGCGCAAAAATCCGCGCTGTAGTTACGATCGGTCGGAATATTCGAACGAGTTTAAATTTGGACAAGGCGTTATAAAAGTTTCCAATACGAATTTAGTATGTAGAAAATATAGAATCGTAGTATCTGGAGAAGATCGAGCAGACGTTAGGACGTCGGTTCGAATAATACGATTGTCAGTTAAGCTAACAATACCAGTTCCACCGCGGATATTTTCGGCGCTACTTTTTTTTTCTCGCAAAGACGGCTTTCAAATTAGCTCGCAGAAGTAGCTTTCTTTTGTTATCGAAAATACACTTTTCTATCTTTCGTTCCATCTTGCAGCCCGGAAGCCTGTGAGATATTTATCTTAATTAATTTCCCAGGAGTTATAAATCAAAGTATCGCAACGTTTTCCAATAATGCAGTCGGAAAGTTTTCCCGAAGGAAGAAATAACTCGGGTAGAGCGTGGCGCAGCACCTTACGATTATACGTTAAAGTATCGTATTGTTTCTCGCAATTAAAAACGAAGAGTTTCGACTGTACGAATTGTTCGAGGCGTTCAACGCACGGATCTGCGAGCAGCTTGGTATATTAATTTGCATAATTGTTACGTAGAACAACAGCCAGAGCCCGAAATTGCTAACGCCACTATGATACAGTGCAGGTCGTAACTGGGAGAAATGAAAAAGAAATGTATTCGTCTTCTTTTGTTCGTACTACGTGATTGGTATATACAGTGGGTCATAAAAGAATTCGCACACCCTTAGAAACTTTTTACGTTTGTATTATACAATACACTGTGAAATTTCATTAGTGCAATAAGACTATCGCTATTATATTTTTAAAACTTAAAACGAATCTCATTACGTATATACAGGGCGGTTGGTAACTGGTGGTACAAGCGGAAAGGGGGTGATTCTACGTGAAAAAAGAAGTCGAAAATATAGAATAAAAATTTTTCGTTCGAGGCTTTGTTTTCGAGAAAATCGACTTTGAATTTTCGCTCGGTACGCGTGCGGTACGTTATAACGGATCTCACTGTAGATCGTTGTCTCGATGGAAAAATTAAAAAAAAAAAATCTTTTTACTTTTTATTTTGGTACCACCAGTTACCAACCACCCTGTATAATACAAGATCATCGAAATACTTGAACTATCAATTATTCGCTGTATTAACAATATCATCTTGGACACTAATCGTACGTTTAAAGCTACTGTTCATGCTGCACGTTAATTTCGCTAATTTGGCAAGCGCTAACTACGTTTGCTATGTTCGCGATAGACGTCTCGCAACTTCTATATACATTTTTACGTTGGTTTGAAATTCGACTATCGTAATCACGATCGTCGTGTCTCGTTACGATGTCAACGAGATTCCAGAAAGTTTCGTACGATACAGGCGATACATCGGTAAAAATTTTCTTCCGATAAATGTTCGAATACTTTCGCCAACCACCGTAAGACTGATAAATCGTATCACAAGGTTATAAAGAAGCATTCAACGTTTCTACCAACGCGATATTAAATTCATATTGGACGTGCAAACGTCGATATGAAAATCGAAGAGTACGTAGAGTACAGAGGACGTAAACAAGATACGGATATTTGCTCTCGATATTTATAAACGTCGCTCACGTGTTACGAAATTTTTACGATTCGATGTCGAAACCTGCGTCTACTCGTGTTTTATGTAAAATCAATTTGGTGTGGCCGCTATTCGTCGCTCAGTCTGTCGGAGAGGTTTGCTCGTGTTACATGGAAAATGTAGACCGTTCGGACGTAGCTCGCATAATTTATCGGCGAATATGAAACTGCCTTTATCCTTCGCTATGCCGTTATCCTTGGAGCCTGTAACCAATTAATAAACCTTCGATTAATGTGTAATCGGGTGCACGGTCCAGGCAACCGATTGAAAATTAATGGCCTCAGCCGTTGTCACGTAAATTAATTGCAACGCGACGTCGTGTTCGCCTGAACGTCAAGCAATTTTATAGTCGCCTGTTTGTCTGCCTTCTGATCGTTTGTTAAACGTATTGTACTGTTTTTTTCGTTAACGTCCGTTACCATAATCCGACGCGAAATTGACTGTTAGCTCAGTCTGTCGCGTTCTTATTTTTCAGAAACTGTCCCGATAAATTATCTAACAACGTTTCTTCCGCGTAATCGACGGGTACCGTGACATTCGATATTCCCCTAACGTGGAAAAGAGTATCCACGAAAAGAGTAGCGTTCTATTCCGCAGTGTAGAAACTTGTCAACTTTTCAGCGAATACTCTGAAATTCCAAATTGAAATTATACGACTTAAAAGTAATTTAATTTAATGGAAAGGAATCGTACACGTATTGCAGACTCGATTAACCGTCGTTATCGGATGTACTACCGTTTGGCAATTCGGTATTGGTTTTTAATCCGACGATTGCTTAATTACTCGGCTTCTGGTCTAATTGAAGGCGCGGACGATGATAACAGGCAGCCTTTTAGTCGGGAATAAAATTTCCCAGGTGGCCATCGCCCTTTGATAAGAAAAGAATTGTCAGGAACGCGTTTGCCCAGCCGAATGTTCAGGAACTTGATAGCAGAAAAGTTCCTTCTGGTTACGCTCGTTAGTGTTGGAAACGTTTCCATGATAATAAATTCAGATGGTTCGTATTAAAATTTCTTTCGTTCAGCGACTATCGTCAGTCCGATCGCTTTTATCGATTCGTTCTAATTTATTATGGTCGAGACACGTCGGTGCACGTGTAATCGCTGGTAATTTTCTTTCGACGTCCAGACAATGACTCGAACCCTTTCTTTATGGCCCTTTCTTTATAGCGTACGTGGTTATTGGTAATGACGGTCATTCGAATCTCATTTTCGATCTGACGGTTTTCAAGGCTCTCAAAATTCGAATCGCTTCGATTAGAATTCTATACCATAAAACTGGCGAGTGTCTTGGACGATTTAATTGCTGTGAAGATTTCCAAGACTTTCGGCAGTTCTAAGATACGAATTCTTCAACGAATGCACATGTTCGAATTCAAATGAACAAATATGTCAATAGCTGATCTCTTTTTTAATACGCTGATATTTTTAATACGCAAATAAACACAGAATCGAAAACATAACTACACACGCGTCGTGTGATTAGTATAGTAAAGGATGCATCAAGTTCAGAAGTCGATCGTATCTGTTGCTTAACCGATATCGCGTCGCCAGATGCGGAAGGATTAATAAGGAAAGAGTTATCGGAATACGCGATATTACACGTCTAATAAATTTCAAGCTTTGCGTTTGGTTCGGACATTTCGATCTTATTTCCCTTGACGTTACTTTGTTTCTGCCAGGTAAATTTCATCGCGATCGTATCGTACGAGTGCACTCGTGGTTTCTATAAAACCGTCTGTTGTGTTCGCGAATCGAATCGAGTGGATTTATCGGCTCCTCGATGCTCGAGTTAACTTCGATGATTCACATCCCTGACAAACTTTTCCTGGATCACTCGATCCGATAGGAAAATTTCGAATTATATCGTGGATTTTGTTACACGGAAAATGTATAAATAATGCTTGCAAACTTAACTACATATCAAGAGTTCGAATAAGAAGAACCGCCGCTGTTTCTGACTCATAGCGTTTTTCATTTTCATAGTTAGTTAACATACGTATTTTTATCATCGAGTTACGGTTACATCTTCTGATAGATTTGTTTGTTTGCAGTCGCGGAAATTGATATTTTGTACACAGTGATTATAGGTACATTTGTATTACGCGTTATGATTCATTCATTTTTGATACGATCGGCCAAACGAAATTGTATTATATTACAGTTCATCTATCATGCGTATTTGCGTTCATATCAATTACGTCGATTATGAATTAAACAAATATGTATGACGTATGAAACGTTAATTAACAAATAGCCGTTATCTGTTAATAATGTCTATACTGAAAATCAAAATAAAAATTGTAGAATTTTCCTATGCTACCCTTGTCTACGTTGAACGTTTGAGATTTAATTTTGCGGTTTTCGTGGACAAATGGCCTAAGAAATATCGGGTGAACCATAAACAATGTCGCGAGAAAGCCTGTCGGGTTTGTCGGGTTGGTGTTAGCTTTAGGGGCGCGTAACGTATCTTCATCAGAACAAGCCATCGTTGTTGTTCAATGGAGATTATATTTACAATTATATGTACAAATGTTGATTTAACAGAGTTTGATAATCAAACGTGGTAATTAGACACTCTTGATGTTAAAGACAATGTTCCGAGGTTCGATAACGAATCCACGGTCAACGGGAAAACTCTTTGTACAATTGAATATATTTTGAAACACAAAGTGACGTTAGCTGTGACGCACGGTATCTTTCCGACTGACTGACAAGACGATGTGAATAAATTCTTCAGGATGATCACACGAATAAAAGACTGATACGATCACATTTGTCAATTGCGTATTGACCGGGCATATCAACAAAATTCCAGGCGCCGTTACTAGGCAGACCCGCGTAGAGCCGACGTTGCTCCTGCCCGGGGCTTGTCTGTTAATACAGCGTGTGTCCCTCGATATTGGTACTTCTTCTGCTAAGTAAAAACGTTCATCCCGTGACCGTGACTACGTTCGGTGACCAGTTATGTCACCTCGAGCTCAAGCCCACTGTTACAAATCTCCGGCAGACATAATCAGATCGTATCACAACTACTTCTAAGTTCTATTGTTTAAGTACAGCTATAATAAATAGTTTAGATCAAAGTATCGGGGATCTTCCCAAAATTCCAAAAGAAAGGCCCGATGTCCCTACGTCTCCGACAAGCCTAAGCGTTGACAGGCTCATCAATGCGTCGTCGGTCCTTCGATCGAATAGTTACGCGGAAAAGTGACCTATGCGACCGTGGCCATGGACGGTCGCGGAACATGTACGTGGGGAGGCTATGAAAAAAGACAAAGGGATGCTTAACCCTTTCGCTTCGAGTCCGGCACCCTATCTATTCGGCACCCGAATGATGCATATACAATTGCTATCTGTAGTCAATAATATATTTTTTCGTTATCGGCAGAACATTTTCTGTCGATTTTATTGACATATTGGATTAATCACTTCATAAAGTTCCTCATTGTTGAAACATCACAACGTTTCACGCAATATATTTCAAACATTCAAACGATCGTACACTGTTTCATGCTAAAAAATCTATTAAATCCATTGACAGTGAAACGATATTTCATATACGGTTCTTACAAGAATTATTGTTATTTAAGACTTAGGAAAACGTATGTACAGCAACCACGCTCATTGTGCGTATTTCTGACGCGCGTTTCCGTTCAGTGACTCAATACTTCGGCGTTGGAACCGTGTTGACGAGAGTTGTAAGTTAACTATTTAATTGTCTTAGTTACAGCACATTACTGTATTTAGTTCACGTTAAATAACCATCGTTTCCTGTTTAATCTATTTTAAATAAATAAATAAATAAAATCCTATATAATGATCTGCTAGCGATACTATTTTCTACATATATTTGCAGAAGCTTGGGTGTCGATCGCGTCTGTTAATACGCGCGTTGCGCTTCGTTAAACGATGCAGTACGTTTCTTCAGGGGAAACTTTACAGGCCAGATAACGCTTTCATCGTGCAACGATTTCGAAATTCCTACAGGGATACTTTTTCTATTTTGAAAGTATGGGGTTAGATATCGCGGAGGATGGGCAAGTTGTATCTCCAACTTTACGCGTATATCTCTCCATCTATTTAGTCAGTTTATGTAGTTTACAACGTACTATGTGTACGATTGACACCGAGTGTTTCCCTTGAAACCGTTTCAATATTTCCGATAAGAGTCGTCTCGACAAGGTAGTCTATATCGAATCTACTATTTTATGAATGAGAATCTTTATATCGAACGTTCTCGTATTCGACGTATAGATTCAGATTCTGATCCAGGGATTTGGAGTTCCGCGTTATCGTCTTTGACGAAAGATCTTTGATTTCGCGAACGACGAACCGGGGTAATTGACTCTAGAGAGATTCCATCGATCGCTTCACTATGAATCGAAACAATGATTTCTTAATGTCTTCGATACGGATATCAATGGCTGGTGATCCGCATCGCAAATGCTGTTTCCAGAATGGTTATGCGCCTTGACTGTACTTACCTTGAATTTGCACCAATGTTGCATCTATTATATCCGATGCGCGTCGTAACATAACGCTATGATTCGTCACCTAACATTTAAACTTTTCTTATATCTTTGTTTCTCTAGCGGGTATGCGCCGTATCAGAAAAGATCAGTTCTTAAATTTTTGTTACTGCTTCCAAGCAAAGTAGCTCACGAGGTCCCGTTAAATCGCACACACTTTTCTTCCGCTTTTCTTTTGTTCTACTTCCACCATCGAGAGTTTCTACTTGTGCAAACTCTTCTGAAGGTGGGATACGGGCCAATTAGAAACGTTACTTTTTCTTCTACATTTTTTTCTAGGTCTTACGCAATATTTAGCGTAATTATCAGCGTTGTAAATATATTTTGAAAGATCACGTTTCTTCGTTCAGCATATTACACACCGCGATAAAGTGACTCGCGTCTGACACAGTAGTTCGAGTCGCGTATAGTCAGACCCATATTTGCTTCATTTAGTTTCTACTCCCCAGAAGGTTCGGTATTTTATACTCTGCTGCGAATCTGTCTTGTAGACACACAGCTGTGTCTCTTTTCATAAATTCTTAATTCTACGTTTCAAGTAATTTCCGGTTAGAAAGCAATTTAACGCACGTTCCATTCCCATCGAAGAACTTCTAATTCGGACTCTCAGGAGTCATGTACGGAGGATTACGGAGACTATCGGCCACGTGCCTCCTCCGTAAACCGATAATACGATAATGGAACAGACTCATCGTCGGAATCTCAATAATTATCGACCGGATATCGGTAATACAGAATCACGTGTGAAGTTTCCGGATTTTCAATTTCTTCGTTGAAAGTAGTTTTGCAGCGACCGTGGAGACGAGTTTTTTTTTTTTTTTTAGACAAATTTGACGCGTAAACGTGCATTTTCTCACCTTCTGGCGATTTTTCGCCAAATCGTTCGTCGCGACGAAGCTCTGTTCGTGTACTAAAATGAGTTTCCTAAGAGATTGCTCGATCAACGAATTCTACTGTTCTCGCGCTATGTTCTTGCTCGTTTCGTGTAAAAGCATCTTAACTCTGCTGCGTTCTTTTCGTCGTTATCGATTCAATCGTATTTTTCCAACGATAGCAGGTATCTCAAGTTTGAAGTATGAAATGTCAAGGATCGCAGCGATGCGTTAAATTGTAACGAGCGCACTCGTAAAAGTTACAATATTCCAGTGCAAACATAAATAGCTCATTGAGAGCAGGGTACAGCATAGTTTTCTTAGATTCGCTGCATGCAAGTTGCTTCGAAGTACGTTTGTTGCGGACTATGGTTAGAGCCCAGTTATGCTCTTGCTGAATCTGCGATCTCTCGAGTCAAGGAGAATTGTGCCGGATTTGTTATTCCTTTTGTTACTCTTGTGTTGTACAATCTCCACTCGCTGCCACCACATCGTTTAAATTCGCACGGATTTTTCTCCCATATCGCTGTTTGGCTTCTCTGATTAACTCGGATCATGCGACTCGCATTCGTAGTACCACGAACTGCTATTGCACTTGCTCGGATCTTTTTCTTATTAGGATCTGTATCTTCAGAAATTCAGTCCAACAAATTTTGTAAAGTACGCGACTCGTTCGTTAGATACGTGATTTTTCTATGTGAACATTCTGCATTTATACTTATATATATCGTTGAGAATTGTGGATCTTAATCGCGGAAATAAAAGGAAAGGAACATTATATTTACACTTAGAATTCATATTAAAATAGTTTTAGATTTATTTAATAAACGATTCCCAGGATCTTCGTCGATATACATTTGCACGCGTCTCACCATCTTCCATACCACGCTGTCAATGGAACATTCATCTGTTTTTCGAGACGCTGTGTACACACATACTTCCATACACTCATATTCACATACGTGTGCCACTACTACGCGGCTAATCCAGTCTGGCACACAAAATTATACATATCTCAATATATATATATATATATATTCCATGGCAGGAAACGTGCTAAAGAGCTAAACGAATGCAACATTAACGTCGAATTAACTTAACGATACAGGCGTTCATGCGAGTGAACACGATCGAACGATTATCGCTCGCTAGTTGTTCGCCTGTTAACGTCCGCTCGGACGCCATAAATTCAGGTTTGAAAAAGGGCCAACTTCCGTCGTCGAAGTTTTTTTTCTGGCAGAGAGAGAAAGAGAGAGAGAGAGAGAGAAAGAGATAGCAATTTCAAAGTATCGATCGTCGACATCTCGATTCAGCCGTGACGAAATCGCCAACATTCGTCAGGCTTCGGTGAAACGTATTCTGACGAAGTTTCGCGACGACACGTCCACTCCACTGGACTTTTTGATTTATCGTTCAATTTCCTTTTGCATGCACGTGCGCATGCACGAACGTGTCTCTTATTCGATTAAACGCCAGCTCCGCGTATTATCGTACTTTATTAACCATGCTCCTTGTCCCTTCGGTTACCCTTTTCGTTTCCGTGTCTGATTACGCTTAATCGTTTCAGGAAGACATCCGAAGAAAGTTAAGTGGCAATCGTACTTACAGCCAATTACGAAAGTCTACATATACTTGTCGAATTTTGTGTATCTGATGCACCGAAGAAATTAGGAACTTCGGTGTCGGTACAATTGTTATTAATGGTATTTCTAAAAGCAATTAATTAAAGAAATTAAAACGTTTATCCGACAAATATTTCAGGATAAAATTATATCAGGAATTACGACAATTTTCCCAAACACCAAGCAGATTTTTATGGTTTTTTATGGTTTCAAATAGATACGACAGTCGTATTCAATAATTTACCATTTTCGCGTTCTTTTCTATATCTTTTCTTTTTTTCTTATTCATTTTCTCATCGAAGATGAAATCGCGAATAAATTGCGTTAAATTTCAACGATACGTGTCTTAATGTATCAACAGAATTAATAGAATAATTGTTTATAATTGTTATTACAATGTCTTATACCTAAAAGGTGTATATAAACTTTTATGGCTGTCTGTATATCGTTTAAGCTTCTCGCTCTTATTTATTTAATCCATCTACGCGACAATTTTTATAGATCGACATGGACAATCTTGCCATAGTCTAAGTTTAGAAGTTTCGTTTAATTCAGTCTGAAAACACATAGATCGATTTACGACTTCTCGATCGTTAACCACAGTCGGAAGAAAGAAATATTTCGCTTCTGATGGCACGGAAACCTGCGATGGCAAGCGCAAGGCGACATAATGATAGCGAAATGGTCTCTTTGCAGAACGGTATAAGTGGCAGCGGTGCACCTTAATGTCGTTTGTTTCGTGAGTGATTTTCCAGGTACTCGAATTTCTTGCGAAAGTGAAATAAACAAGTTGGCGGAGTTGCGAAGTTCGGAGAACTCGAGGCCAGGGTGGTTTGGCGGTTTGATTGGTTTTATTGGGAAAATTGACATAGTTCAAAACACGAAAGTTCGATTAGCGTAAACATGGAAAACTCGACTGCTTTAAAAGTTCCAACGCGCGATCGACTTTAAGGCACGAGTCGTTCAATTCGAACGATTGAATATTTTTATTCTCTAATTTCTTCTCGCAACCGGAACAGCTTTAACCTACACGCATAAAACAGCGTCGTAATAGTAGCAGAAATACGAAGTTAATGGTCGGTAGTTTGAGAATGAGGCAAGTTTTTCGCGTTGTTAACACGCTGCGATGTTTAAAGAGGAACGATAACGGAGGCGTGTGTGGTCGCGTGGGTGAGAGATGGTTGTTGGAGAATATACACGTCCCTTGGTACGTACGTAGATAGACGTCCTCGAGGATGGACAGGGTATGGCAAGTGAGAATTCAGAGTGAACTTTTAGAGAGCACAGCAAGCAGGACGAACGTGCAGTGAGTTTGGAATTTTAGAGTACAGTACGTGGTGAATCGGTTGTTTTCATATTTATCTTATTGTTGACAGCTTACGGCGAATATACGGTACATAAATGTAACTTGGCGCGGTAACTTGATAACGTTGCACGAGTAATAAATTCATTACACAGGTACGGAAGATTTACATATCTTGCGGTACAAAGTCGATAGGGTATATCACGACAAATACGTCGACGATGGATCGACACACGCATTAGGCATAGATTTTACCATCTTTCGAGTGACGCGCTTTGACCCAGTGGAATGAGAATGTTCAATTAGTTAGGAGGAGAAGCCAATTACGCGAAATTACGCGTACCCATGCGTTTGTCGATCATTGAGTTTTCGAAATGAGACGAAGCTCGATAGACACCGGTTCCAATTTCCCGTGATACGGGATAGACGATGTACGATAGACATGTTTACGAAGATGAGGTATTACACGAGTGAAATTTCGCGATTAGCTTGGCTGTAACGGCTACGCAGGATGACTCGTGCAATATCTTTCCAACGAAACCAATTTCCGACTCTGTGGTCGTATAAAACGCGCAAGGGCAACCACGTGCTACCGTGCTGCGTCACGAGCCGAAAATCACGGCACGATTTCTTCGTGATCCTTTATAGATTGGATTTTAGATGCATAAAAAGGTTGTCCGGTGGAAGATACGAAACGAAGAAGCTACCCGTGTGTCAATGAAAAATACGCGTTTGAAAAGATCCATCGGCCGTTTTCACGAATAAGAAACGAACGTTGGAACGAAGTAGAAATGTTCGTACTTGCGAGTGTTTTGGGATGAATGCGTTTTTGCTTCGTCTCTTTTAAAGACAGTAATCGCGTGGGAAACGCGTTTTTAATCGTTGTCCAACGCGAAGCAAACGATCACGCGACAACCTTGATGGTAACGATGATCGTAACATGTGCACGCACTTTCATCGTATTACGGTCATTGATCATAGATACGAATTGATAAATGGCTCTAAAATGCGAGTACGAAGAGTTGGAAGAATATTATTACTGTCATTACGGAGTCGAGGTATCGCGTTTCAATGTCACGATCGCTATCGTTATCATCAAGGTCGACGATAAATTTGGCACTTGTTACAGGATAGGCTATTATACGGTCGTTACGAAAAGTATTGGCATAGCATCGTGTTTGTTGCAGCATTCATATACTGATTAATTAGTTTCAAACGTAGGCTGATTAATTAGTTTCAAATGTAGCAGTATCTTTATACGGCTGTAAAAATTCGGTACATCGAGAGTGGAATATAGAACCCGCCAAGAGAAGACGATTCGTTGAAAAATTAACGGTACGCGCAAAGTACCATTTTCCGCAGTCATCGTTCGTACATTAGGTTCAAGCGTATTAAATATAAATCATTCGTTCGTCGATATAAATACGTTTATGAGATACGATCGAGATGAACGAGTAGACGATTCGCAAAAGGATTACGAATGGGTCTCTTGGACGCGTCTTTTAACGAGATTCTTCACATTCCATACAGTCGTTTATCAGTGTCCGATATACCACGTATCCGTAGTCTGTCGTAATTAACACGTTCGATACCGATACCGATCGTTATCTGCTCTTCGCACACGTTGTTAACGCACGCTGTTAACACGGCTCACGACATTGCCAGGGATACTGGCGTTTTTTCCTAAACTCTACGTGTGGAAATTTCGTTGTCTATCACCGTCGTAGGAAAGCGTCGCGGGCCTGGAATTTCCAACGATAAGAACACTCGTAAGGAATACTCGTGACGTTTCAGTGGGAAGAGAATTCGTGGACAAGCAAAATCTGAAAGGAGTCGCGCGTTTCGGTAGAACTCGATTCACTCGCCGATTCCATTTGCCGCAACGAAATTTTAGTTTAGTCGCGGAACACAAGCGTTTCGACTAACTCGGTTATTCGGTCAACTCGGAGAAATTTCGTCAACTTTATCGCTGCAAGGACTGGAAGAGATTCGCATCTTTTACGCTCGCATATTTGACTAGTAGCAGTTGCGGCAACGGATATTTCACGAATCTCGCGTCTCTACCGTGCCACGCTTCCTATTTGAAACAGCTGCGCTATATATTCGCGTCGATATAGCACGAAAGCTCGAAAGGTCCATTTATCTTGGCGCACACGCTATATGACGAACGCGAACCGTCCGTGTGTATGCGAAGGATCTGTTCCTTGGTCGTTGTTCTCGCCGTTTTATTTCCTATTCGAGTAAAAGAAATTGGATTAAGAGCGACTACTGGCACGGTTCGACCAACGCGCGACTCTAGCGTTGAATAAACCTAAACTATGTCAGATGTCGGATAGACGAAAGTAATTCGCGAATAAGGTTGTAGTAAAGTATTTGAAGATTTCGTGTCATAAAAGATAGACTTAAACCTCATCGACGATGTACATTTTCCGATTCTTTCTTCGACGAGGCCTGATACATAGTCTGATAAACGTCGATTAAATAGATTCGAATCTTTCTTACGTATTTAAAAAAGAGGAGCGTTACTTTGAAGTGGAGTGGAGATTAAACGCGACATATGCCACTCGAATATCAACATTTTCCATCTTTTTTCACATTATCAATGTGGTAACTTAAATGGGTCTTAGAGTAAGGACAAGTAATGATGTTTTATTTGCAGTTCAGTTTAGTTTAACAAGCAATACTCAATACAAAAAACTGATTACAAT
Source organism: Bombus vosnesenskii (assembly GCF_011952255.1). Classification (NCBI taxonomy): domain Eukaryota; kingdom Metazoa; phylum Arthropoda; class Insecta; order Hymenoptera; family Apidae; genus Bombus; species Bombus vosnesenskii. Next base: position 1,245,119 of record NW_022882962.1, read on the forward strand.
ATCGTCGTACGTCTTATAATCATACTCGGCTCTCAACTTCCCGATTCATACTCTCTGGCTTCTCCACTGACTCTCTCTGACTTCTCAACTGACACACTGCGACTTCTCAACTGACTTCTCCACCGACACTATCGCTTCTAAACTGACGCTCTGACCGTTCTAGCATCCCTTTGTCTCTTCTTAGGTCCACCACGCTCGTTGCCAGGGTCACGTAGGCCTTTTCTACAAAACTATACAATTGAAAGACCGACGACACATTGATGGACCCGACGCTGTTCGCTCTCGCGACGTTGTTCATGGTTAACTCGATGTTTCTTAGGCCCTTTTCCACGATACTACATCAATATTATATTATATCTTATTTTCTATTCTCTTATACTTTGTTCTCGATATTCCTTGTATACTTGTACGTTCTTTTCTTCCTTTTTCTATCTATTATTTATCTATTGTTCTACTTTCTGTCTCCTAAGTTCATCTTTTGCATCTATGCGGGTTTATCTTGTGAAAGTAAATAAATAAATATTCGAATCCTTTATGGACAGGATCTGTTAGATTGTCCGGAAAGTTTCCTTCGTTTTATGAGGAAATAATAGACGCACAACGTTTTTTGTCTTATATTATTTTCTCGAATTACGTGCGATCCATTTCGTTCTGTCGAGATAAACACCGCGACGTTTCACATACTTGATTTCACGTTTGTACGAAGGTGCACTGTTGTAAAAAGCACGTTTGCGAAAGAAAGACAGTTCGCGGACAACCTAATACTTGAAAAATGAAAAATACACTGGCAAGCAGAATCGAACGAACATTGGTCGAACACAGGTTTGAAAGTTTATGCGAATCTTAACAGAAATTCTGCAACTTCGTAAAACCATGTTTCTCGAAACTCGCGAATACTCGTTCCGAGGTTCGAAAACAGCTCGCGATGATGTAATACTTTGCAAGCGTAGCTGTTAATAAACCGTCATACATTACGAGTGCTATTGGAATTTTGTGAAGTAAAGCTCCGATATCGGATTTGGTTCGGATTTGTCGAACTTGATCCCATTACTGCCGATACATACGTTGTGTCACCGATAACAACGTTCCTTTCGAGGTAACGCGGCTGAAGTAAACGGTTCGCTAGACGATCATCGAAATCGATACGGTGTAACGTGTTAATTGCCGATCGGCCGAATCGGACCAAGTTTCGGATCTGGGTCAATTGGCTGCGCTCGCCAAGTCTGTATATTCGCGCGAGCTTTCGATGCTGCGACGCGTCGAAAGGGTCCCCGTTTGAACGTTGCAAAATATACGGCGAGAAACGTGTCTGTCGAACGAGCACAGCGCAAGTTTCTCCTCCTCTCGCCTTTACCGCCAATTTGCAAAATATCGAAAAATCGACTCCACTTCGTTTGTCCCATCTTATCCCAGATTTGTCGCTTTAAACACCTTTTAAGTCGTTCGCGTCCTCGTTCGACTCTCTGGCTTATTCGATCTGTTTATCGTCGTTCCCGATATACCTGCTGGGTCCTTCAAAGGGGAATCGACCTTTGTCTTGCGGAAAATGTGTTTTTATTACGATCAAATTTCGCGGAACTCGATAATTGGCTCGCAGCAGCCGACAGTAAGGCAGTCGAGAATGAGCAGTCGAGTGGAACAGTGGTGTTGTATCGTATTGGACTGTATCGTGTTGTATGTATGTATATATGTTGTTACTATTATTTGCACGTAAATATATAGTATGCGTTGTAAGTATTTGGACACTCTGTAACGTTAGTTTAAATCCAATGCTTTCAAGCGGCTCTCATTTTTCAATTATTTTATTTCAAATCTGTTTATTCGCGGGCCCCCTATAACGTAAACTTAACTAAACGAAGTCAAATTCATTAATGTTTTGCAATAATCCTAACGAGTAGCGTAAATTACTAGCTTGTTCCAAAGGTGTATATTATTTGTATTATATTATAAATTCAATAAGATATAATTGCAATAACTTAGGACTAGTCCTAATACTTACAGCCGACAGTGTATACGTATAACAAGTTTGTTAAATTCTGTCGTTTTGGATACTCCAAATACGCCGAAAAATATAAAAGAATCCTTCGTTGAGAACATTTCGAAGAACAAGAAGAACCTCGACCGGCCTGTCGTTTCTTTATGAACTGCGTATCGAGCGATTAAATTTCTTTGCAATTTATCGGTGGAATGCAAGTACATGGGTATCACGGAGCATTACAATTTTCCATTGCAGCCATACAGTGTGCTTTACAAGAGGATCTGCGAAGAGTATTCGGTCTAACACGGCTGGTACGTGAACGTCTGGAATAGAATTTGCGAACAACATTATTGCGGCTCGCTGTACGTATACCCGGAAAATCCTCTCGTAGCTGTCCGGGTTAGGAACGGTGTAATCGTTAAGAGCACGCGTATACGTGCGTGTACGTGCAAGTGGAACGCGGATATCGGAGATTCGAATCGACACTTGCCCCGTTTCATCGCGAAACGCCATGGCACGGAGTGACGTTTCTATCTAAGCCCGTGTAACGTTCTTCCTAGGGCTGCGATAGGCAACACCGAAATTACGGCTGCAACGCGAGAAATATAATATATCGCATCGGTCGTGTCTATCACGACTCGATCGTGAACTCGTTCCCTTTTCGACCATACGCGTCGTATCGAATGTTACTTTTTACCAATTTTCTACACGTCCGATTGTAACGCGCAGCGAAAAGACGATGAAAAGAAACACGGGAATCGACGAAGAAGCGAATAACGGGGATAGTGGACTGGCTGGCGAACGTGTTTCGACGCATACCCTACACAATTTTTATGTTCATATCGTACGACGTGTTATACAGGGTGATTGGTAACTGGTGGTACAAGCGGAAAGGGGGTGATTCTATGCGAAAAAAGAAGTCGAAAATATAGAATAAAAATTTTTTTTAATTTTTCCATCGAGACAACGATCTACAGTGAGATCCGTTATAACGAGACGCGATAAAGTGCACGCGTACCAAGCGAAAATTCAAAGTCGATTTTCCCGAAAACAAAGCCTCGAACGAAAAATTTTTATTCTATATTTTCGACTTCTTTTTTTCGCGTAGAATCACCCCCTTTCCGCTTGTACCACCAGTTACCAACCACCCTGTATAAGAAATAGTGAAATTTCATTAGCGCTGTGACAAGGCGCGACTGTTGTCCGAAAATTGTATAATAGAAATTACAAGATATTTTTTTGGAAATATATATATATATCTAGTAATACATACGGTATGAATAGCTGGAAGCACGTTAAGTACGATACCATTGAATATCGGGATTTATTAATGGATGATGGACCGTTTAAACGCTTTTGTCATCCACACGTATCTTGCAATTTTCGCATGTAATTTCAGATTCGTTTCATGCTTTACAAATCGACGATACAGTCTCGAGTCTCGTTACGATGCTGATGAAATTTCAAAATGTTTAGCATATCACACGTAATATATTCATAAAGTGTGTCTGCAAGTGTTTGAATACTTTCGTGTATAATAGAAGGACAGTATCTCCTCTATACGACGTGGATCGATGGAATTTTTAATTAGCGGATCTCGTTGGTGTTTGCGATGGATAAAATCGAATCCTAAAACGGAAAATATCGAAATAACGAGGGAACGAGGAACGGAGTAAAAACGGTCGTAATAATCGCAAACAGGGATTCTAGCGTTAATTTCGTAAACTACAATCGCGGTCGATCGAAAAAAAAAAAAAAAAAAAAGAAAAAAATACAAAATTTCGTTCCGTAGCGAAACACCTGCGAACGATCAACCTAATTCCATCGGTGCAATTGACCACGTGAAAAATTAGTTTATCGTTGTATCCCCTTCGTCGGGGTTAGTTCCGCTGGCCTTGATCCGATGTCATCTTCCTATTCCGACCATGTTGGCAAACGCTATTACGTGATATTGCACGAACCGAATGCAGGGTCGATCGAATTAACCGAAGAACTTACATTACCGTCGAAGTTTCGAGCAAGGTCGCTTGCCAATTTATTTCAAGACCCGTGTGTTTAGTCCGCTCGTCCCTGTCGATTACGTCGAATAAAAGAAATCACTGTCGACGTTAAACGTTTATTCCGCTTCCGTATTTTAATATTATAAGAGACTCCGAGTGGAGAAACGAAGAGGGAAGGGTGTAAACAATATTCTAATGCAAAGCAAACACGTGTAAGAATTTGACGATTGAGATTCGACGATCGAGTCCCGTTGAGAATGTCATGGACGGAAGATACGAAGATCGTGCGTCTGCGGAGATACAGCTCGTACACGGCTCGAGGGCAGGCGCCGTCGGTCCGTAAAAAAGAGAAATTGCAACAGTGAAACGTCAGGGACTGGTAGGATTGGTAGGTAAAATACGACACGATATCTCTCATCGTGCGAAGGACTGCCGTAGGCGGCACTTTTCAAGAAGCTCTCGTCATGATAGCAGAGGAGAGTCGCGGCTTCGTTCGCGAGACTCTCTTTTCGTCGTTCACGGACTTTCCCTTAAAATTCTTTCTCTCCTATTTATCGCGATTTCGCGTTGTCCTCCCTCGGGAAAAATTACAGAGCAGCCAACGTGACTACGTTGCCTCTTTGTTCGTTCGCTATTTCGTTGCACACAGATACGACGTCGCTGCTACTGCAGCCGCTGCAACCCGAGAGGAATAAATCGTTGGCTCGTGTTTCGTTCTATCGGGACGCGATAGAATCGATGAATGAATATACTCGATACACGCGTCGACTCAACGGCGCTCGCCGTTATCGAGTTGACGAACGGGGTCTATGTCTTGTACGTGTGCTATGAAATCGCATTTTTAGTAGGCTGTTAAGATGCATCGGATAGATAAGATTTATAACGCGGATTCCAGGATCCTTGGATTTTCGCGATAGCTGTTCGTTCGTCGTTTCGCGCCGACGGTTTCAGATCGAGTTGCTTTCTAAAGGTTTTCTCGTATTTTATACGTGTACGTACATACAGTCGTTACAAAAAGATTCGTACGCCGTTGTATTTATTATAGCGTTGATGTATCGATTAATCGAGTCCAAGTATATCGTGTTCCGTGCTTTCATACTTTCGTACGACAAGGAAATTTAATGCCGCGAATACGAAACGCGAGACGTAATGAAAAATGTAAGGTACAAATACTTTTCGTAGCTATTTTATTTCTGACGCGATTTTTCATTGAAACGTACAACAAATAATTATAACGACAATTTAAATCTTTTATTCCGAGGATATAACTAATCGGGAAATAACGAAGAGTATAAATTCCGTAATAAATTAGCGCAAGAGTCGTGTGCACCGTGCGTGCTATCGGTTACACGGCTGAAATGCAATTAACTTCAACTTCAACTCGTGGTATCGTGGCAACTGCTTCGCGTATGCCGTTTCAATGTAAACTTCTGGCAAAGTGGCATCGTAGAATGGCTAATCTGTATGTGCGATTCAGTTACAAGTCGGTTGAACGTATTTATGTATTTAACGAAAGCTATTTGATTTTGAATATTTATAATAACGCCTGTGTCAAATTGCCAGTGAATCGATAAATCGCGTAGTCGATAATTCAAAGAAACTGTACGTTTGAACGAAAAGATTTATGCAGCCATCTACATAAAAGTAATTTCATATTTTAGCGTGTAAAATAACGGTGTAGATTTTTCAACTTTTAACGCGTGTTGGAGGATACGCTTTATCAAAGGAAGTTGTAACGTAAATGAATCCTGTTTACGACGTTACGCGAGTTTAGAAAAGGAAACGCCGTAGCGAACGCAATTAAAACTACTTGCTTAGCGAGTGATACGAGTATTTGAAATTTTAAACGTAAACAAATGCTAATGGGGCTTTACGAACTTCCGAAATGTAATTACCATCTTTTTTTCACAGGCACGCTTCGCTCGTTTGTTTCAGCCGGATGACAAGGTAAAGCAGGAACACGCACGGTAAACTTTGAATCGAACCTACAACTAGATTCGACTATGGAAGAAATCGCATGGAACTTGATATTGTAAATATCGAAAATAACATTGCAGAACCAACTTGGCCAGACGAATTTTCCTTTCATTTCTGAAATTTTTCGCCTTCCTATATCATGCCAAACGCTCAACTCAAATAACACTGATTTCTTTCTTTCATTTACACTTCTTATCAGTGATCAATGGAACTTGGTATTTCCATTCTACGGGCTACGATCTCGGAATCAAACGCGATTCTCTATCTGTTCTTTTTACGAACAAGCTTCGCAAATGTCTGCGGAGTTTGAATCTCGGTATTATCTTCCTTTCTGTAATGTTCTTCCTGTTTCTCCTTCGAGTCCTTGGAAGGGTATTCCGTTTGGTTTCTCTTCGGCGGAATAACGCGAACACGTTTATCCAGTCGGCATGAATCAACCGATTACGGTAACGAAATTCTAATAAATTCAAAGTCGTAAGAAAATGAGCGTTTTCGGGTGAAAATTACACGGGGCAGCATATTCGTACGTTGTTTCCAGGGAAGTTGGATCACTACGGGTCGACAGCATCGTTCGTCGACGAGACAAAACCTATGAATTTGTTTAACGATGGCGAGAGTTGATTTTATCGCATGCGCGTCAGAAACGTGGAATTTAAGGGGTCGAGTGTCGTTAGTTTGGCGTGTAAATAGAAACTCGTTGGTTTACTGTAAACTACAACGTAAATAGGATCGGATATAAGCGTTGGTAAGATGTGGCAAAATACAGAGTCTTTGAAGAACGTACGCTCGAAGGGAACGAGTATGAGAAGAACTTTGGAGTGTCGAAGCTCGACTGTTGCCAATTATCGGCTGAAAATGAAACTTTAATACAAAGTAAGAAGAACACGTTCTAATTTGTTTAATTGTTTGTTCCGAGAGAAGACGTTCCGAGTCGTTCTATTTAACATTATACTCGAAGTGATCGCTACGCAAATTCATACCTTTGAGAAGATGATTAAGAAAGTAGAATCTTACTGGATAATTGTCTTATCTATCAAGCATTACAGATAACGTTGTACCTTGCGTATTTCATCTATTTTTCCACATTACGTATGTTCAATTTTCCACTTTCGAGTTTCCTGTAAATACATGCAAATCCGCAGCTTAACTCGAAGAAAACGTATCCAATGATAACCATCGATCGAGCCCATCAGAGATAGTAGAAAAAGAGAAAAGGAATGTATTGGGTTGGCAACTAAGTGATCGCGGATTTTGTCAATACCACCTAATGAAGAAGAGCTACGAAACTGGAGAGACAATGAAGCTTGTTAAAATTTAATCTCGAAATTAAGATTAATAATCTGTGGAAGACGCAATGTTCGTGTTGAAATAATATTATGTGATATTTATTAAACAATTATTACAGGAAATATAAGTGTGTTGTGGAATGTAGACAGTTGGCTAGTTATTCTCAGACTGACTGACTCAGTGACCCATGGCCCTCGAAAAGGTTTTGAACCCCACTCTCTATGCAGTAACGAGCGTGACCTGTGTAGATGTCTGTGTGGCGTCACATGTGCCACGGAACCTTCTAGTAGCTTCTCGACGTGCCCAATGTTCCATCCATATCCTTACGCTTCTTCCGCCGAATTCTCGAAAGAGCATGCACGCGCTAGCCGCCGTGGTACATCTCACGAACGCACGCTAATGGGAATATCGCTGGGCAACGAAGGGAAGAATCCGTTCGATCAATCACCTCATCTGTATGCGATTAATATCGTTGTACTCCAACAAAGCTCATAATTCGCTAATAATTTTATCCACGAAATGCAATGAAACTAACTCGTCCAAACATCTGCAAAGTCGATTTCACTGTGTTTTAGCTTCCACTCCTATCAAACCTGGTCGCGACGTGTCTCGTTTAAAACGGTAAGAGCCGCCGGATTTCGTATAATAAAATTATTTCGTTCGCAGAGACAGGACGTGCACACGTTTACGACTCGACTATGTAGAGGTTACTCATATTATGATACGAAGTTCGAAGGCAAACGATGGAAAGTGTTAGGAGTATCTTGATGTGGCGTTTGCGTAATGGTTATAAGCGGAGCCCGTTTCGCTATAACGATTTATAATCACTCGTATTAATATTTTCATTAACGAAAACTGAAGACTAATTAGAACGGGGCAATTTATCAATGTAGCAAATATACGGCATTCGAGCATTGCACCTCGCGTTTTGCGCTCGATCAATCTTCATTAATTATGCCATCAGTTTACATCGTCAGCTACGTTACGTATCGTGTTAGCCGAACGAGTAATTAATTTTGCCAACTTTCTCCGATGTTTTACATACGAATCGTGCTCGTTTCTGTACTCGTTAAGCGTCGTCCATTCGCGGGTTCAGTGTAAATTATGGTACTCGTTGTTTAAAAAGTTTGCCTGTAGGAAAAAGTTTCGAAATCTTCAATTCGTCGAATAACACTCTCGCGATTATCGTTGTTCGATGTAGAAATTGCCAAGGCAGAGCTAGAACATCGGTGAATTGGAGTAGCGTGAAGAACGAAATTAAAAAGTATGAGAAAAAGAAAAGGAAACACGCGGATCTTAGTAAACGATTTCGTGGAATTCTGTTTAAACTGGCGTTTGTTTGCGACAACGATGGTTCTACCGGCAAATTATTTAATTCCCAGATCGACAACTCGGTAATTGTTTTCGCATGTTTGCCAGCATGCTATAGCGTGGTTGATAGAAGGACCGGCTTTGTGCCCGGGTTTAACACGCTTGTCTGTAATTAATTTTGCTCGTCAAACAATCGACAAGCTTCTACTTTAATCGCAAAAGAAAAAAGAAGAAAAGAAGAAAATAAATCGCGTTTATGTATGCCGTTCGAAAGCGGAATTGCCACGCGGTCTCGAGCATCGTTGCAATTGCGGCTACTTACGTACTTACTGCAACCACTAAAGCTCTCGTTGTACGCTTTTCTCTGGCATCTTTATCGCTGTATAATTTTCAAGTGACGAGAGCAAAGAACCAAGAGACGACGGTCGTTTTGTTAAAGAAATTTCGTGCGTATCGTTGGAACGAGTAGAAACCAAGTTATGCGGCTTGATGATAGTCGACCTGAGTCTTAGAACCGATCTCGTTCATGTAAAGTAGAAAAACGTGCCTTAATTACGCTTTGTTCGTGCTGTAAAGCCAAGATCAGCGAAGAAATAATGTTGGTTTTCGAATTTTTTGTTGAGAAGAAAAATGATCTCGTAAAGCGTCGAGCAAAGCGTTTTCTTTCTTTTTTGCTTTTGAAGTAGCCACGTTTTTGCCATGTTGATTGTCGTGTCCCGTAATTGAACAGTACCGTTTCTAGTAGAATAGATTCTCTTTATTTCACGGGGATGATGCTTGTACGGTAATAGCGTAATTCAAAGAGATGCACCGAAGCGGAAAAGCTCATAGCACGTAGAAAGACGAGAGGCAGACGGACGAAAAAAGAGATAAAAATCGAAAGAAGAGAAAAAAGGGGACTCTTGGCGCGCTTGGCAGCGTTCGCGCTCTATGTCGCTAAATCAGATGAATAGCTTCAATTAAGATACTTCCTCCGACGGATCACGTCTTTTTAGATGCCGTGGAAATTTTAAAAAACATGTTTTGCAGCTTCTTAATTAAAGGGGTTAGTATCAACGAAAGAAGTCACCCTATAGCGTGTTGATATTTGGCAAAGTCGTTTGAACCCTCGACGAACATTTTCGAAAGTATTTTCATGTTTTTTCACGTTCGTTATAATTTATATCGTGCAAACACCTCAGATGTCCGTTTGTTCGCTTGGCCACCGTTTTTAACGCCTTATGTTTATTTCCTCTAATGTGCGAACAAAAGCAGTTAAAACTCGAAGGAACAATACGAGGATGAAAACAAGCTTACGAAGTAGAGCTTTCTGCATAATCTTATGAACGCGGTATTTTGTGTAAATCTAAAATATTTTACATATTTAACTGGTTCTAGTATTTACGTATTTAACTCGTATTAGTATTTACATATTTAACTCGTATCGTTAGATGCTACGTTAAAAACATTTTTCTCTCGCTGCTTTGCCTCTTCCTTTCTTCTTATCGAACAGAATCGGATTCGTCGAGCTCTGTAATTCCGTACTTTATGTTCGTGACTTATTTTTACGATGTTATCGAACAAAATGTACGTGCTCTTACAGGCAAGCAATACAGACGAAAGAATATATCGTACGTTCCGCGAGACAAGTGGAAAAACATACCGAGCGAGGAAGACATTATAAACGATCGGTTTAGAAACGATAGAGGCTCGTTCTCGAAATCGCCTTACTAAATACAACTGTTATCAATTAACGAGATCGTACGCCGAAGTTAATTACTTTACGTTGAAATATTTCGTAAAATCTTGTCGGCTATCGAGGAATTATCTTTCGATTCTCACCGGTTACTTGTCCATCGATCCAATATGTTCGAAACGACTGTATAACTAACCAAAGTTCGCCGAGTTCGCAAGCTTTCCAAATCTGTACACGAATAACTTGGAAACTCGGAAGCTTTTTAAGTTGGAGACAAAAGACTCGGAAACTTAACAAATCTGACACGTCCTGACAAACCGTCCCAAGTTTTTAATCCTTTTAACCCTTAACCCATTTTTGGTGCACGAGGTTTATGTACGAAGCAATTTTCGTTCATAGGAAAAAGATACGTTCGCGAATATCGAAGTACTTGGTATAATTATTTATGACACGACACGTATAATATGTAAATGGAAATAGAAACGATTCCATGTAACGGCGAACGTATACATACGTACGCTTGCAGCAAATACGTATTGGATGTCGGAGGATGTATGTGTACGCCCTTCGTAGCGAAAGTCGTTAAATCGGCGTCTAAAATCACGCGAACGTGCGACCGCGTAGAAATTGTGAAAGATCGCGACGAGAGATAGGTTATCGGGTTTTGAAAAACCGAGTACACGTGTGCGTTCGTGCTAAATTCTTCTACACAAGAGAGTTTCAAGATTCGATTCATCACGCTTGTAAGAATTCTATGTAGGTCATCGAGCTTAATGCAGCGATCAATCATTCGCGCTGCGAACGAATTTGCTTTCGCCTTATCGCGTTATCGTTTGTCAAATTTCGCGATTTTTTTTGCATCGGTTGCTACGTTTGACAGCTACAGGGTTATCTTTTTACCTCTGGATGTTGATCGATGGGAATAGAGTAGCGCGATCGACGTTGCTTCTCCAACATGTGTTTCTACGTTGAATTCTCTTTTTTTCATTCCAAGTTACGTATCCATGGAAAAAGTAGATTTCCATAACCAGCTTCTCGATCCTCGAATGCAAGTAGCGCTGCTACTTGGCGACATACAGTGGCTACGACGAGTATTGGCACATCCTCTTGTCTTCCAACGAAGCGTTTCTTCTTTTATCAAGTTGTACGTTTCATTCTCAAATTTTCCTAGTCACACGGAAGCACTGGCAAATGATGGAAAGTACGATATACCTGCACCTAATTAATTAATACGTAAACGCTGTATGTAAACGCAATAGCGCGTCAATGCCTTCTGATTTAACAGGAATAGGACACTTATCGTGTCGCCTGTACAGCAGAGTACAAAGAAACTGGAAAACCCGTGTACGAGTAATTTCGTAATGTCCGATGACCTTATCGTTAAGTTATTCGCTCGTATCTCGCTTCAAATCCTTGCCAATTGCTTATAAAATCGGAGAGACGTCACCCTTCTGGATCCGCGCGCGATCCTCGTTTCTGCGAGAGGTTTCTTGCGCGCCTATTGCCGGAAAATCTAATCGTAGACGTCTCGCCGGAAACATCCGACGCCTATCAACAAAGAGACGCACGGATTTCGACCGTCAGTGATGGGATACTTTCGTTACCCTATGTTGCTAGGGTGAAAAGGAAGGACCGACGTTTCCTTCGAGCCGCAAAATTATTCCCGATAGCGGTAGCGAAGTTGAGAACGTTCCATCGTGGAACGAAATTGAAGGGGGCTAGGTTGGTGTGGGACAACGTACAGACCCGGTCACCCTTATCAAAACCGGTTTGAGAAGCAGACGCGAAAGGTCGGTTGATAAATCTTTAAGCAAATTCAAGCTGGAGGGATTGTCGATACGTTGGTACGGTGGAGAAACATCGTGGAAATGACGAGGGAGGCTTGATTCTCGCGGATGTCCCAAGGGTGAGATACAGACTAGAACGTAGCCGTAGAAGACGCGGATAAGGAAGAAAGATAGAGACAACGGTAGGGGATGAACGTGGCTGTGCGACTGTACGGAAAAGTATACAGTCGATTGGCCGCGAGTCTCGCTCGTGCCGGTCCTCCTCTGTGTTTTCATCCGAGCAAGAACCAAGGGAGAGGTCGATTGTGGAGTCGAGATTAAATTTGGAACGTTTCGTGTTATACGCTCGTGAAATTTAGAAAGGTAGGTATTCGCGCGAACGCGTTCCCAGGATGAAAGGAAATTTTCTCCGGGAACGAGAACGGTCAGCTGCGTATGCGAAAATTCCTCGAGCCTCCCGAATGAGATACACGAAACGAGACGAGAGCGTATCGTTCTATCACGATGTTCCAATAAATAAGCCGTAGGACGAACGACAAGCGCGTATCGTCGTACGAAAGTAGAATTTGTATGGTAGAAATTAGCGTTTATATTCGTTTAATTCGACGTATAAACTCGTGCGGTATATCGCGAGGTATCGAGGTACGCGAGGTAAGAGGCGCGCGTAATACAATAACGGGCCTTTCGCAACTTCGCTTTTCCGCTGAAATATGGAAGTAGCCTTTAATCTTTTAAATGGAACGCTGGTGTTACCTTGCAGAGTTATAAAGAATATGAAACGTTGACCGAGTAAGCGTCGGCTCGCGTAGCCTCGCGTTAACCGCTAAGATTTTTATAAATCTAATAAATTTGTTCCCAGTGAAAAATGTAATATTACTGCGGTAAAACGATGCTTAGACGATAGCCACGAAAGCGATACGTATTAGATACGATCGTTGGGCCGACGACAAAAATAAAGCGCGTCGTATCGGATCCAGTTTGATCTCTGGTTACGTCCGATGTGTCGTAATTTTATCAAACAGTTAATAATTTTCTATTTTTCCGACAATACCACCACTTCTTCTCAGCGTCAAACGCTACTCGATTTTCGCGCAATCGATGCTCCTCTTTAAATAACAAGACGTCTATTTAAATCCGAACAACGAATATTCCAATTACACGGTGGCTCGCGAAGGTATTCGAGCACCTGCCACAGCATTTTTTCACGAATATATTATACGTATATATTACACCGCATGAAATATCGTTAACATTAGCGAGACACGATTATCGTGATTATAATAGTAAAATTTGAAATATTCCGAATTTTGCAATCGAAAAACGTACGACACAATCCGCAAGAAATTTATTGCAAACATTCTCTTAGCGGTAAATTACCATACGGTATAAATATCTTTAAATATATATAATCACCTAATAAATTCTCTCCTTAAACATTATCATGGCTTACCACGATACAATGAACACAACTTGTTCAATAAAATTGTCGGTATCCGTACCAAATTTTACGGATATTACGCGATAGCCGTTGGATTTCGTTACAAAAGTAACGAGATCTCCAGGTATTTCCTGTAACGTACGCGTAAAAAGTTTGCAAGAGTGTTCACACGTGTTTCCCTCGTTCCCTGCTCTTTTTCGTTTTCGTCGAAACTACTGGCAAAAATTTATATTAATACCCGTAATTAGTCCAGTTTACCGGCTGTAAAACGTGCTGTTTGCGGGACCGAGAGAAGAGTCGGCGCGGGATAACAACGTTCTCGCCGTAATTTATATCGGGTTACGCGGTCAACGGTTGATAATAGGCAGCCGTGTTCTTTAAACGTTAATGCCGTGTCGGTCTCGCTCGATTCATATTCTCGCGAACATTGTGCTCGCTCGTTATTGTTGCACCTCGAATGGGCGCTTTTCATCGGCGTTGGCGGCATAATAAGCGATTAATCGCGCCACAGGTTCGCAGGTGGTGACTCGATGAGAAGCCGCCATCGACAGCGTCATTTCCTAACCCCATTGAATGTATCGAGAGCCGATTGAGAGGAATGGGGTTGCGCCGGGTGCCGATGGTGATTGGTGTGCGGTTGCACCGTTGCTTCTAACTTTCTGATCGAATGGCGGTTTGTAATGCTTGCGAAATGTTTATGGAGCTTCGTGGTACAACGATATATTTAGATATATACATAAATATATATGTATAAAGGAATAACGTTTTTCTACGGAGATTGAGTGCCAGAGGGGCGGAAACTGTCGAGCAATTTGATGAGAGGTGGCTACGGCCTTGGCGAACTAACGGTCCGCACAAAGCGACTTTGTGTAGGTGAAAATGATTTAATTTGCTTGGCGTTTAATGAATGACAAAGGCTGCAAATGAAATATTTCGTTCGAGGAGAGCATGACGCGGACGACGCTCTGCGTTTGGAAATTATGTAAGTTAGCCATACCTTCTCGTAGAGCAGATTATTAACGCCAACGTTGCTTAAAGCCTTTGCGAAACTAATGATTTCACGGAAACGCGAACAAGTTCGAAGAATCGCTGGCCAAAGCTTTTAGATTCTTTTTTTATTAAATCGACTTGGAGGTTTACGGGTGTGTCGTATAATTATAAGGTTCCTGATCCGTCGTCCACGAGCAATATGTATTTTTCGACGATTAAATTAACAAATAAGAATGCAGATCATCGGAATAGGTGTTCTTAGTTGATAAGAATAGGATTGATAATTGTTTGCGCGCGTCTAATATATCGTTAAATGAAATTGGAAAGATCTGTAGATTACGTTACATCTTGAAACCAGTCGCTTGATAAATACTGGGTTTTTAATTAAGGCAGCAGTTCTTCTTCGTTTGCATTTTACGAGATGATCGACGGCTTAACATTTCAACGAGCAACTCGCTGATAACTGTTTTAGCGCGTTAAATAATTACTTTGTCATAGAATACTTGCGACGATCCACCGTATCTTCGATTGTTGTACGTTGAATTCTCAATTTCACGGAACCTGATATATCTCCGATGGTTAAAATAGATAACGACTTTTGTTAGCGAATGTCGCTGCGTCCTGTCAATAATTCTATTTGCGTTATGCAGGGATATTTCGGTAAAGGGATGGCACATTTAAAAATTCTCCGCTTCTGCACAAACATTTCGTTGTTCTCTGTTCCACCGTAATCAAAATTTGACAACACAATATTTTTGTTAAAATATTCAACCGTATAAATTTGCGTATATTTTCGTTCTAGATTAATGCCTACTACAGATTTATCGAGTTACGTGTAAACTCGGAGAGCTAATGCTATTTATACGAAAAAGAATGGTCAACGGGTAAAATTTTACAAAAGAAGAAAAAAAATTTAGAAAACGAGTAAAAAAATAATTCGTAATACGTAATAGTAGTTTGAATCTCGTCGATATCAATTTACCAAGTTTACGAACTTGTGCTTTTCGCTGTATTAAGACGAACGCGTAACAGCTCTACTCGTCTCAACATGATCGAAAAATGAAATATCGAGGTTACGGGAATTGCCAAGGCAACTAGTTGGAAGTTGCTGAATTTCCCTGATTTCTATACATCGAACCGCGTATAAACGTACAGAGACGTGCAAATGCCATGATGTGTATGGCTGTAGGAAAGGAAATAGGCCATTCGAACAGACAGGCTAAGCATTGTACGACAGCGAATGCAAATCGTCGAGTGCTAATTTTATAGATACGTCTGAATAGAATGAACTTGATTCGAGACCGATTTTGCTGGCTCATAAGAGGACAGCTAATGAATTATTATTGCCACGACGCTACCTACTAATTCCGATGCGATCGAAGCAACGTACACAAGGACGTAGTAAGTTATTTTCGCTTGACCGATCGTGTTCGATCGCGAGAACTATAACCACGTTGAATTATGTCATAATATATACAGGTTAAACGTCGATTTTTGATCGCCGAACACGTCGAGTGTTTACGGCTGAAAGCTCGTTGAAAGTTTACCGTAGTCTGTCTGTACGCGCGCACTGTCGTGCACCCAAGGCACGCGCTTTTTTCCCATTGAAACGTATTTCCGATTATTTGTTTCCATTTTTGGGAAAACAACGAGGAGGTACAGCGATGTTTGATATACCCTGCCGGTTTGTTTGTAAATTCTAGCTTTTACGGGGGCAAAAAATGTATTGTTTACACGAGACCGAGAGCAGAAAATTTTTGAAAAAGCACTCATAGGTCGCGAGAAAATTTTAATACCGAATGAATAAAAAATGGTTGATCGATGTAGCTAGACTGAAACTTTTAAATTCTAAATTCTGCAAACGAAGCGTAAAACCGAAATATTTTCCATGTCTATCTTTATATCAGGTTGCATCGTATATTAACGGCTGTTAAATGGAAACGCGCACTTTCGCGATCAAACAATATCGAACACGGTTTCGAAATTTTCGAACGGTAGATACCGGCTTTTAGCGTGATGTAAAATGTTCGCTGTATCCGTGTCGTCGCTTTTATCTCCTACCTCGATGGACAATATGGAAAAAGTCTATACGTTTTTGCCAATTGAGATTCGATACTTGCTTTTCCAACGTTTAATTACGCGAATTAGACAACGATTTTGAAAGATAGCTTTCCGAGGTAAAATAGTCTCGGTAATAAAATCGGTAATTTATTACTTTAATGCAACTGTCCGTCAGTTTATCGATTTGATTTGATATTGTCAATCCTTTTTCACTCGCTCCTACCTCGAAAATCTCTTATCCGTTACGTTTCTATTTTCTTAGCACCGTTTCAAATTCGATCAGGTGGACAGGCGCCGATATTAAATTCACTCGATAAAACGCAAACGCGTTACCTGTCAGATTACCATTCGAAACTGGGAATATTAACACGAGTATGTGTATACAATACAACATGCTCGAGGCAATAAAATCAAACCGCTACCGACGGCCGCTCGATCCACCAAGCATACACTGGGGTGAGAATCAAAGGTCTACCTATTATCACCCCTTCTCTCTCTCTCTCTCTCTCTTTTGCTCTCTTTATTCGAACTTCCGAGGCAGTCAAATTAGTATGGGAAAACCGATGTACTAGAAGAGATCACACGAATCGTTGTGCTCCAAGGTGCAAGTAATTCGAGTTAAATAACGAAATAGCGTTAATTGAGTTAATTTGTAAGTAATTCCGTATTTTATCGTATTCTCGCATCGTGCTACCCTTGTATCCTTTAACCATCTTGTCTTTACGTTTTCACTTTACGCGTATCTGCGTTAGTTACGCTTGTTAACTAGTTACGTACCTTTTGTCAGCTATTTAAACCTTGATCGAATGTCGATGGCAATTTCTACCTTTTAAAAATAATATATATATGTCGGGTTTGTCGGGTTGACGTTAGTTTTAGGGGCGCGTTGCGTATCTTCTTTAGGACAAGTCATCGTAGTTGTTCAAAGAGGTTTACATTTACAATTATATGCACAAGTGTTGATTTAACAATTTAACGTGCTTATTAGACACTTTTAAAGCAAAGACAATGTTCTTAGGTTCAAACGAATCCACGGTCACCGGGATAACTCTTTGTACAATTGAATATGTCTTGACACTCAAAGTGACGTTAGCTGTGACGCACGGTATCTTTCAGACTCCCTCGCCAGACGTTAAGTGTAAACTCTCCAAGGTGTTCATAAGAATAAAAGACTGACACGATCACACTTGTCATTTGATATTTTGATCGGGGTTATCAACAAAATTCCAGGCGCCGTTACTAGGCAGACCCGCGTAGAGCAGTCGTTGCTCCTGCCTCGGGGCTTGTTTGTTAATACAGCGTATGTCCCTCGATATTGGTACTTCTACTGTTAAGTAAAACGTTCATCCTGTGACCGTGGCTACGTTCGGTGACCAGTTGTGTCACCTTGACCCTAAGCCCACTGTTATAATACTATAATGAACAGCTATAGTGAACAGTTTAGACCAAAGTATTGGGCATCTTCCCAAAATTCCAAAAGAAAGGCCCGTTGTACCTACATCTCCGACATATATATATGAAGTATCGTGGACGAGGGGCCTGGGGGGTGTCATGCGAATTATAAACAAACGATTGCTGAGTATGTGTGTGGTAGGGCTAAGACGAGAGATACAAGGCTAAGACAAAAGACAAGGGGCTGCTGAGGGACGATAAACGAATTAACAGGAGTATGAGTTGAGAAGCCAGAGAGTGCGGATTGCGTTGTTGAGAGAGAGTTAAATCTGTGTTGACGAGAATTGTTAATTAATGATCTAATTGTCTTAATTATAATACGTTGTTACGATTAGTTCATGTTAAATAACCATTGTTTTCTGTTTAATTAACATCTGTTTAATCCATTTCTTATTAATAAACTAATTATAATAGTTTACGATATTACATATATATATATAAAAATCTGTCGTCGTAACAAGACCAGTCCGGAACCTTCTCTCCGTAGCGGGTTTTTGAAAATTTTCCCTCGCATCATGTCCTGTCTAATTCCTTGTCTTATTATACCAATACTTCGTAGTATCACGTATAGTTCGGAGTTCTTTCTAGTTTGCAGCATAAGAATCTCTAAAATCTCTGTTCCGCAACAGGCGCGTGCCTCAACCAAAAATAAATCACAACAGTGGAAAATATGGAACAAGAGAAAACTGTCGTGTTTCACTGACAAGAATCGTCTTGCAACATTTAATTTCACCCTGGAAATCTCCCGGAACAATTAAACGTACGAAGACGCCAAGTTGCGTCACGTAACGCCATCGTCTCGACGCAATCGCGAGCCTAATACCAATCGAGCAATAGCCAACCCGTGTGTACGTTGAAAGAATAACGAAAGACGTTGCCGTGCGAATCGAGGCTACTCGCGATCGAGATATTAGAAGATAAAGACGAAGACGTTGGATTTTTTAAGCGTCTAAGGAGTGGTGTTCTTGGAAGTTTCTCGTCGACACAGGTGGACGGGGTGAATTCCATTGACCTCGATTTCATAGCACACACGAGGGTCCCTTAATCACCCTTGACCCCTTTCCTCAACGAAATTGTGCATACAACCTTTTCCAATCTTCCGCATCTACAGCCACAATGGATCTTTAGAGGAGCTGCCGGCATCCCTTGAGCGTTACTTTAGAGCCAGCTTGGCGCTAGTTATACGTTCAACCTTCGTTCCGATCGAAATGCTTCTGACAGCTTCTGACACCTTCCCTGGTAACGACGTTAGGCCGTATCCCCGTGAAATGACCGCGAAACCGAATGATCGGAACTTTGCTTGACTAGGGGGATCGAGAGAGTTATTCACGGACTGGACGTGTAGTTTACGTCTATCAAGATCGCCTGTAATACGTATCGGGTCGTCGTATAAATAATGCTAATCTTGCGAAGGGGTGCTCGATGAATTTATCAGCGTCAACCAGGACAGTTCCTTGTGCGCAGAGCGTGACATATAACTGGGCGAACCAGCATCTCTTATAAGTAGACTGATTTTTATGCATTTATGGGAAATTGAAAGACAGAAGACACAGAGAAAGAGAGAGAGCTCGTAATACGCCAAAAAATATATAACGTAGTAAACTACGCATCGATAATATTTATAAAGTAGATAGAAAGTAGATCAGCGAGAAATCTGTGTTTCAGTTTCCGTTTCTTTAATCGTATTCATAAAAATTCATAAAAAGTTTGTTGAAAACTCCGCTAGAGTCACAAAGTTGGAATATAACTTCAAGAGCAGATAGGAACGTAGCTTCGTGCGGATATGATAGACACCCTATAGAGAGGGGACAATTTTGTTCGAAGAGGTCGAACATGAAATGGAAGTTGTGTCAAGGCTGTCGTTATCGTACGATGTTGTATATCGTCCGGGTGTAGATTCAGAGAATCAATGGATACTATCGGACGTGCCTGGAAATCAGAATTTTGGCCTATATGGCCGTTTGTCGTAAAGACAGATCCCCTACGATTAGACTTCAGCGATGCCTGCCTCATATCAAGTACATATTACGTCTCTTATGCTAAGTTATCGTAAAGTAAGATTCCGTTTATCCAAAATCGTGGAAGGACAAACCTATTCGAATAACAAGATGTCTTGGATAACAGGAGTTCGCTAATTCTCTCTTCCACCTCTGTCCCTTCGGATAACAAGAGCTGATGTTCGTATTACTGGATTTCAATTAATCTGTTCGTGCGTGTTGCTTCTCGCGATATAGAATGCCATAAGATCGATCAGACGTTGAATTTCGCCATGCGACTGATTACTTTCTTAAACGAAGATCGAAACGAACGCATCGATCTTTCTTCAAAAATATTAAAATTCGTGCTTACCCGCAATTTTGTTAAGTGGAAATCGTTGTTTCCTTGCACGTATAACGGCCAATGCTTCAAGTTTTCAAGTAAAATATTCGTTTCGTATTAATACATCGCCGTGGTAAACACGTCTTCGGCAGCTGAGCAAATATTCATAGAAGTTAGCATGTATAGAGTGAACGTTCTTGTGCATCGAGTACAACGAAACAAGTTCGCATAACTGGTGCATGGTGCAGTGTGAGCCTGGATGGCGAGAGCTCAGCAACATGTTCGGTAAAGCAGGTACTGTAGCAAAATTTGTTTGAATAAGCCGAGTTTGGACAAATGGACTTCTATCGTACAACGCATATGTAATGACAACTTACGAGATATTTCTAACCCAGTTTACGCATAATTTCACATGGCAATGTAATTTACGCGTATACTTAGCCGCTTTGGAGTGCTTCGAAAGAAAATTAACGACGACTAGCGTACGAAGTGAAATTTGAAGAAAGACAGTTCTCCTTTGACTATCTTTGAACGTTGATTCGGAATGATCGTCAAAAGGCACGCACGCTTTGGAAATACGTACGATGGCTACATACGAGTTTCTGTTTCATGAAAATTTCGTTTGCGCGTGAAACATTTTTCCTTCTATTTTCGAGCGCGGACTATTTTTTTTTTACACAAGGTTTTCTTTTTCTTCCTTTTTCCCTTTTGCGATGGAAAAGAGAGAACGTATAAATGTACATTTTCCAGAAACCTTTTAGGTCGACGTACGACGTCGATTTTTATTTACACACGCGCGACGTACGATACTTTGCTTTCGAAAAAAGGCCCCGAGCTTTCTACAGTTTCGGAGATCGTTGCAAACATCGCTTTCTATTCTGCCGGGAAATTAGCTGGAAACAAGGTCTCGTCGAAAATCGACGTTTATTATGCAACAACCTAATATAATCGTACTTCGATATTTAACGCGATTAGCTGTTATCTCATTTTGAAGTCGAACGATATTAAAATCATGTCTACTAATTGAGTTACAACTTAAATTATACAATCTGAAACTTTGGATAATAACAGTAATCAATGCTTCTGTGGAAATTGTAATTTATGCATTACGAAGTAACGAGCAACATATTTTACGGATTAGCTTACTGCACGATGTACCGCCATAGCTGTTGCTGAATAACAGCTGAAAATCTTGTAAAATATAGCTTGCATAAAATGTAGTATTACATGAGTATTTTTCATAAAGCATGATCCGTGTTAGCCTCGTGCTTTTTCTGAAGCGTGCAATTTTAAATAATCACATAGCGAAGCTACGTGTCCCAGAACTCGTCCGAAATTAAAAATCTGCATCGTATTCTCGTGTTACTAATGATTGCTGCGGTATAAGTACATAGACGTTTTACTAACACGTAAAATACGAATACGTAATCGCTTTCGGTTACGGTTTATTTGCGTTGAAATTGTAAATTGCGCGATGTAGGTTACCGGTTCGATGACGCTTTCATAGACATCGTACAAGTGAAATACAACTCGGTAGCAGGATATTGTCAAATGTACAAAAATTCTGTTGCTGTTTCGTAGCAGCAACATTCTACATTTTTATTAAAAACCTTTAAGTGTTCTACGCGTTACTATCATCGATCAGTTATCGAGAAACTTGCTATGGAAAATTGTTTGGTTTTCGATAGTTCCACCGATGAATGAGTGTTTTTTACACTATTTCAGATGTAAAAATATCGAATATCGCGTAAACATGTTTGAAACGGATATTACTTGGTCTAATGGGTGAAATTTTAATAAGAACGAAAGATCTTTCTTCTTACTTCTTTTTCAGATAACTCTGTCATCGATTTGGTATTTTATTTGTTTATTCATTTTTACGCAGTCCCTCCCTTGCAGGTTTAGGCGAACTTGCAAATTCACAGTATATCGCGTACTTTAATTCTCTGATACTCGCTTGAAATTTACGTTCCACTTCGCATACAAAAATAAAATATACTATTTTAAACAACAATTTTTTCCTCTTATTTTTAGTACAATATCGCAAGTGTCTAGGAAATCGTAGCGATCGTTACACGAACATTCTCTGTATCAAACGTGATATACAATTAATTTAGTTTATTAGATTTTATCCAATATATCGATGGTTTTTAAATAGCGCGGGGAGAAACACGTAATTGCCTTGCGAATTAATCGGATAACAGAAAGTAGATAAACCTGTGGAATTAATAGAAAGCCACGAGTAGGAAACGAGACATGGCGTGATCCAAGTTTCTCGTTAAGGTCGTTTCATTCGTTCGCCAGGAAAGATAGAGCGGTTAAACGTATAACTTTAGCCACGGCCAATACAGACCTAATGAAACCGGGAATCCCTGATGGCGGATAAATAGCATCGACATTGTTCAATTTACTCGTAACGTGGCCTCTCGTTAATCGTCTGGAATTTCGATCGATTTGCGACAAAATTCGGCAATCAACCGGTTTCAAAATTGTTGCTCGCTTCGTTCGAACTCTTTGCTACCTTAGAATCACCGGATCTCGATCATGCGAAATATCATAATTAATTACGAGATGACCGGACAATCGAATAAGTCAAACTATGACTATGTTTCGCAACGTATTACATTTTGATCTTCGTTTCTTTTTTCCAATCCGTTTTCCAATTCCTCTGTGTTCCGTTAAGTTACAATTTTTTAAAGAATCACTCCTGTTCCGCAGTCTTCGAACGTATTACTCGAACTTTATAGAGTTCGTCTAAGAGTGCAGGATTTGTAGTTTAAGTACTTTGAGCTACTTACTTTGTGATATCTCGAGGTACTTGGCTTCGCTGCGCGCGTAATCACCGATTCGTGTATGCATTCCTCGAGTGTACCACCGAGTCGCATATTTCGAATTACTGATGGCTTGGCGTCGAGTTATACGGGTATTATACAGTGTATATCAGGTATTTGACATATGCTCTTTCGCAACACGACGCGTAACATCAAACGTATGTACATACTGTTTAGATTATGATGTTGCCTGTTTTACCTTAAAGCACATTATAAGGCCAAGCTGAATAGTTTACAAAGACGTATTTATGATTCTTTACGTCTAGATCGTGTTTTTAATAGTACGTTGCGCTTCGTGAATATTTTTACCGTGAAACTGTCCATTTCCTTATAGGAAAATGTTTCTTCTTCGGGTTACATGTTAACAAGATTGAAACCCGAAGAATCACATATACGTCATCTAATAATACTTTACTTATAAGCGAAAGCTTACAATCTAAGATCTTTTACGATGTTCGTCGGTAAAATATAATTTAATAACGCGACGGTAAAAGCCAAGTCGATTTTCGTGGACCAACAAGTTCACGTTTCACAGACAAATACAATGAAACGTTCGTTTGACAATTCATGTAGCCGAAAAGTCTGTCGGTTTAATAAAAAGGAACGCCGTTTGCGGAGGTTTACGAGGTTAATCTCTTCCACGTTAAACGTTCCCGTAACATCGTCAGAACCACTCTTTCTCGTTGGACTTTTCTCTTCTGTTGTAATATTAAGAACGTTTATGGCGATACCCGATGCAGATGGAGAAAAATCTCGCGCGATTCTTCTTTTAGATTTGCTCTCTTTCTCATCGAGTTTCTTTTCCGCTTTCACTGTAACGCGCTCGTCATAAACTCCCGTCGGTTGTATGTATGTTGTTGTTGTGTGTCTCGTCGCTGAGTGAGCAGAGCGTGTTGTCCCATTTTTATGCAAGTTGATTCAAAATCTAAAAGGTACACAGTGCAAACCTTTGTGATATGTTGAATACCAAAGTACAAAGAGAATTTGTAATAAAAAGAAGAATGTTAAAGTTATTTTATGTTTTTGAATACAAAGTGGCGAATTTGGTTGAGAATGCCTGGTTTCGGGAGAATAGCATCGAAGGTCTATTTGTGGGTTCCATCGACACGCGTGTATCGATCTGCTGTTTCGATTTTCAATCGAGCGATCATGAAACATTTAACAGCAAATAAAAACAGAATAGCAATATAAAGAAATGATATTTATATGAGAAAGAAAGTATAGCTTACTAATATATTAGCGATTTTTTAAAACATGCGTGCAATTTAAAGTTTACAGTCTACATCAAATGGTAAAGTTTCATTAAAAGTAGAAGACATAGAAAATAAAGGTCTAGAAATGGAGTCCTGAGACTATTGAACGGGATTATATTTATGATTCAATCGGATTTTTATTACGCAATACGCTTCGCTTTGTTCTAACGTTTCGTTTCGCTTTGTCAGGGCAGACCTGAAAATTAATTCCAACGAACCACAAATATGTCATCTAATCATCTTTCTTTATTAGTAAACGTTTCAAATTTGGTCCACTTTAGATAACAACGCACATAGTGGAGATGACACTTTGATTTTCGCGCCGTTCGTGAGCGCGTCGGTTCGCAGCGCCTCGTGCGGTAAAATATTGCATTCTTCCTTGTAACAATGCGTGGCGCGTTTCCACATTGAATAACCTAAGTGTTGTGTCTGTCGAAATGTCATTAATAATCATCAAAATATATCGTGTTTTCGCTTCATTTTCTACCAGTATATCAATAATAACAGTGAGCGTCGGAACATGGTGGAATTCCTTAAGAAACCGTACAGTGTCTTGAATTATCGTGCAATGAAAAGTGGCTGGTTCTATGAACGTTTTTGTAAACGTTACGACGCGTTTTCCAAAGCTGTTTTTTCACAGGAATTGTTAATTTTCAAGTGAGTAAGCTCATTTTTGTATTGTTATAACATCGTTATTGTTACGCGTTCGACTGTCATTATTTTCCTAGACAATGGCTTACATATCGAGATAATCGTGTTTAACGATAGTATCGAGGAATACGAATACGAATATCTTTAGGTAAATAAACAATTCGGGACGCATATACAGTTGTTTACGAAGGGATTCGTACGCTTACCATAGTAAACCTTTACGTGTATATCGTGCGTATTACATAAAACACTTATGTGACTGCTATTATGACAAAATTCGACCACAATCTGACAATATATATATATATATATATATATATATATATATATATATATATATATATATATATATATATATATATATATATATACAGAAGTTACAAGATATTTATTCCAAACTTGTATTTAAGTAAAGAACCAATATATAGTATGAATAATTGCTTTATATAATAACTGTTAAAGATATTGAAGCATACTCCAATTGAATACTGACATTCAACGATATTATGGATGGTTGCTTGTTTTTATTTTTGCGATCTCTACAAAATATATCAAAATCGTTAAAAATTTTATCAATATAATTTACCGACAGTCGCTATAGTGTCAATAAAATTTTGAATTTTATTCATAAAGAGTTCAAATAGTTTCGTTCTCCACGATAAATGCGCAGTGAATGTATCCAATATTTGTCATATCGGTAGAAATTAAAGAAATATTTGTATAGGTGATAGAGCTCTCGCAGGGCGCGCTGTATAATCTAATTTATGGACAAAGGATAGTCTGTGCTATCATTTGTCGTGACTTGAATGTTAACGAAGAAGTGAAATATTCGTCACGAAAAGTTCACTGCGGCGCAAGGCTAATCAGTTTGTTTCTGTGCGTGATTACAGATTTCTGGGTATAAAAATCAGCTTGCATGGACCTTGACTAGCCGGCCTTAATGCGAGGACTGCAGGTATTCAGTGCACCGAGAGAGGGTGAGTTTATTATTTATCGATCGTTCAATTTCTTTCTTCACCGATTACAAATATAATACGAGGCAGAAATTGAACTGGGCGAGCGATTAAAAGTAAAAAAAAAAAAAAAAAAAAAAAAGAAATAAAACAAAAGATATAACGTATAAACCGAAGTTCGATTAATAGTTCGTCGGAAATCGTTCGATGGATCGTAGGAACTTAATCACCAACTCCATCAACACATATTTAAAATGTTTTGCAGAATAATTTTGTTCGATGAATGTACTCGATCGTTACAACTTTTATCGAGTTTGAATCGTATTATGGTAGCTTTATCGCAATATTATCTGGCATTCCCTGTAATTTTACCGAAGCATTCTGAATACGTCTCGTTCAATAGAAAAAAATCAACGTTCTATATTTATCGATAGATTGCGGATTTTTCTGCACTTGCAATGAATTTAAAGACGCAAGAATATATAGATCCATTTTTTAATTCTGTCCATAAAAATATGAAATTGCGTAAAAGTTCACAATCTCTGCGCGTCGTATGTAGAATTTTAGTAGGAAACACGCTGTTCGAATAATAGAACGGCCGCGTTAGACGATTCTATTAAACGAAAGTGAATTTCCTATTAAATCAATTGAAGCCGTAAACGACCGAAATTATAAAATAGCGTAATTAAAGTTTGCCCCGTGAGAAATTGAGGAAGTCGTATTTATTTCTCTTCATATCTACTGTACAAATACCACGTTGCAGTAGTTAAATACCGTTCATTAAGTCATAAGTAGCCTGTGAAAGTGAATGGTTAACAAGCTACTAAAACTTTCCGAACATAGTTCTCGTACATCCTTGTTTGATTCGTGTGATAAATTGTAGAGAGTTTAGTGGTTAGTTATCCGTATAGAGTTAAAGAGATGGATCGGTTCGTTAATTTTAGTAAATACAACGAGTGTATACGTATTGGAAATAAATATCGACTCCGTAGGACGAAAGGTAGACAAAAATCGACGTAATCTCTTAATATTTTCGTCTCGTAAAAAGAATTCTCCTTTTGAAAAATTGCAACTTGCCTTGGAAACGTTCGGCGGTTTCGTATTTGTACCGATAGCACGTACTTATTTTCCCAGCGGTCCGTACCCTTTCTTACACTGTGATATTAAAATGGAGAAATATCCTTACAGCCGGAGAAAAAGAAAAGACGTTGCCGTTCTTTTCTTAGATTATGTGTCAGAAAGAAATCACGTCTATGAAACTGTTGGTTTTCTAGCGAGCTCGTCCACTAGAAGTACGTACTAAGCCGAAACAATCGATTCAAATCCCCTAGTGACGTAGCAATCTTCTTCGTGATACTTTTGTGGACTAACGCTTCCGTTGCGGACGGTAATTGTATGAAATCGCGGGAGAAATTACGGGAATCGTACATTCAACGCGCAACCTACTGAATATTACATCAGTTCCGGAATCTGGCGATGGTATTCAGTGATCTTTTCCACGCTGTTTAACAACTTCTGGATATTTTTACTGACAAATCGCACGGTATCCTCGTGCGTACTCTTTATAGATCGATAAACGTCCGAAGGACATTTAGTGGAGAATTATTTTATCGATTACGTATACCATCGGGGACAAGAATAATTGGACAGTGGAAAGTTTGGCAACACGTATCGATGAAATTGCGCTGAATACGACTCGGTTACAAAAATTTGGATGTTAATTTCAATTCTTTATTAAATAATTTATGCACTGCAGTATGTAAGAAATAAAGTGTTAAAGTGTCCCTGATTGCATCTATTTCATTGTAATTTTCACATTAATATTGGCAGACAATATAACGAAGGAAACGTTTAATAGCGATTATAAATCGCAAATTAGTATCTAGAATGATTCATTAAACATTTGCAAACATATTTTAAACAGATAAATGATATCACGACGATTTAGATCTTCTCTATAATTTAGTAGGTTAAAGAGACGGCCTTGATCGATTGGTATAAAACTGTCACGAGCTATCTGGATAATGCCAAACTTGAAAAATATTTCTTCTAAATTAATTAAAGTTACTTGATTGGATCTACATCCTTGAACTATAAGAATCGTTCCGTCATTTTCAAAGTAATGAGCGGCTCGGTGAACAGAAATGACAAAAAAAGAAACGTGCCCTTAAGAACGCTTCTTTCGTGCTTTATCCTCTTTCAATTTCCTTTCAAATGTAAAAATATCGGACACTCTAGTTTAATAATTTCCGACGTTAACCGCGTATTTAAATATTCGTCTAACTATGCAGATCTAATTCCCTATTTGTTAAAACGTTTCCTGAAATAGATTGTTATACGACGTAATATCAGTTTGTTTATGTAATTCAAGATGGGTCGGATAAGATTATCAATTAACGTTCTTAAAGCAGAAAAATAAAGGAAGTGGGATACTCTTAAAAACAGTTACATCGGTAAAACTGTTTACGTGAAAATGAGATCGGCACAATAACACACATTCAATGGAAATGTTAAAATTATAATCAAAATTGTAATTACAACGCTGAACCGCAATGGTAATTACATTTCACTGGCGTAAGCTGATTACATTTCAAAACACAGCGACACGAAGAAGTGAAAGTAATAAAGGGCAAAGTATGTACTTAAACGTAATGAATTCTCATACAATTTCGTGTTTCTCCCTGGTTCATATCGCCATCATAACGACGCGTATTACATTTCTATTATTAATATCGTGCTTTTTATCTCCTCTCGAAAGTTTCGCTTGCTTCTTTCAGTAAAAAATATTATTTAACTTGAATCGTCGAGTTGCTCGAGTAATTATACTATTTTGACGTTCGTAATACCCTTTCTACGTTAAACAGAGAAGTTGAAGTGGATAATTACAGTTTGAATCATTTTTGAAATACGTGTTTGTCACCTTTTTCTTTTCAGCGGTACAACTCCATTACGCCTTCGGTGCTCCGGAATAACGAAAGCAATTTAAAAATGTCAACGCGATCGTGAAATTTCCAGAAACGAAAGGTTCTATTAAACATTCCCTTTGTCATTAGAAATTAAACTGTTACTTCACAGACCGTTTTACTTATCACATATTCGTTGATCACGGTACAATTTTAAATTGTAGTCCACCTACCTTAAACGATACTTTTAAACGATAGTCCGTTTAAACGATACTTTTGCCGACTAGTTGAATTCGCTTGCGCTTATCGAGTCCGACTGTAAGTATTAGGTTGTCCGGAAAGTGTCTTTCTTTTACAGACACGTCTTTTACACCAAAAACGCACTTTTATACAAACATGAAACCTAATCTGTCGAACGTTGCGATCTTTAGTTTGATAGAGTAAAATGGATCATACGTAATTCGATAAAATAATATAAAACGGGAAATGTTGCGCATCCGTTATTTCCTTATGAAACGAAAGAAACTTTTCCGACGACCTAATATACAACGATAAAAAAAAAAAAAAAAAACAGATCCACTCGACAGTGAAAAGTATTCTACGAGTAGACTGCAAATCAGTTACTATGAATATATCATTGAGAGTAGTTGGATTGGTTTCCGACGATCCCAACTTAGATGCAAGGATACGACGACGAAGGCAAATCGATGGAGGAGTTAGGCTCAAAGTAGAATAGCTCCGTGTTTATCGCGACGTGTTCTGCATCTTTAACCGTCCCATCCTACAGACATTCGCATTATGTCGCGATCTCTTCTTCGGTCGATGATCAATTTCTAACTGTTCGGTGAGTTTGCGAACTTTGAACGATATCAACGCGCAAGAGAGGGTCGATTAACGAGTTCTAACGTGATCGTGATTTTGTCGAATGTTTATTTCGAAGCGTGTCTCGTTCTCTGAGCGTCTGGCGCTTACGTTCTAGGTGTCAGTCTAGGGGGTGTGCTTTCGTCAACGTTTTCTACGAGGTAGGAATCTGTGTCTCTCCAATTATGCGACTGTCGAAACGTTGTGAGCATCTCGCAACGGTGCGTTACGTGCGTATCAAGTCGTAGTGAAGTTTATCGAACGGACCCATCGAGCGCTTAAAAAACTAATTAATTTGTCGACGTGGTCCGAGTTGTAAACTTTGTAACGTGCAATGTGGAAAAATTCCAACTTCTCGAAAATAGTACGCTGTCCGTATCGTAAACTCGGGATAATCTTATATCCTAAAGATATTATGGTCCGTAAAAGTGGATTGTTTTCGCGTTTGTGCAGCTGGTTGGCTCGGCCTATTCGTCGAAAACGATCGAAATATTCGAAATTGGGTCATTATTCCCGACGATGGCCAGTGGCCGATGTTTGGTAATTCTTGTCGTGGAATTGTAGCCGATAGAAACGTGACATTTAGATGGTGGCTCGTATCCAGGCCAATCACGCTTCGCAGAGGAATTAACTTGGTTTCAAGAACACCCTTTCTTTCTCGTCCTCCACAGTTGCTCTCTCTTTGCTCTCTCGCTTTTTCCTTTCCTACGATTCGCGATGAATTCCCGAAAGACAGGAGAAACGAGAATAGCTAGACAGTCAGCCAGCCCGAACTTCTCCACGAAACATTGGTTGGCAAGGAGCAGCCTCGAATTGGAACGACTCGGCTGCTGATAATGACCGTCGTCGTACATCTTCTTGCTTTCGTTTTTTCCCAACTTTCTACCTACGAGTCGTCGTCTATCGACTCAGCCTCAGTGGGACGGGTTTAACGAAAGAACCAGATAAGATTGATTTTCGAAGATCCGCTCTTGGCTAGCATTTTCACGATGACGAATTTCCGATTGGTCGTGTCGTCTTCGATTTCACTTCGACGTGTACAATGAGCCCTGGAAATACGCAACTCTTTTACGTCTTCGATTGCCATATTCGAAAGATCGATATTTTCGGTTACGATCTTAATTTGCAAATTCTTACTAGCGACGATACATTGGGTTGGCAACTAAGTAATTGCGGAATTTGTCAATATCACCTAATGATAAAATCCGCAATCACTTAGTTGCCAACTCAATACAAATGCAACAGCGGACGAAAGAAAGTTTAATACTTTGACTGCCACGTCGGTCATATGTGACCGCGGCAGACCTCACAAAGGACACAACCTGACAAACACGAAGATGGTATCCCACTGGGGGTAGCCACCCACGTGATAATCTAACAGCTAAAACATTCTACCAAATGTCCAAACTGGATAAATTGTGAATGTAAACGATTAAATAAAAAAAAAAATATGTGACCGATCACGATTTCTCCTGTGTTGCCATGGTGGTCATTGGTGACCGGAGCGCTTCAACTTCTTACAATCGTAAAAATTGTATGAAAATTGACAGTCAGGGCATTTTGAATATAACCGATAAATAGAAGATACTTTGAGATAAAAAGTGCCCCATTGAACAGTTCAACATTTTTATTAGAACATCTACAAAAAAAAAAAAAAAGAGAACAAATCTTGTGTCTAATGGTGCACTGTGTTAAAACACTGTGGCATCCTCAGGGAAACATGTGATTTCGGCGTGGCAGTCAAAGTGTTAAACGCAAGTGGTATAGTAATACTATAGTAATAGCAAAATACCGTGGATTTACGAAACGGCATCGTATTTGACAAGAGCGATGAATAAGCAACGAATAATACATACGCCGGAATAGACTGTCGACAACGCGGTGAAAAATATCTGGTACAAATGTTACTAAACATATGTGCATACATACGAGTAAATCGCTCGCAACTTTGAACTCTCTTTTGTGCGCGCCTGTATGTTTGAAATAAGCAAACTTATCTCATCATCGAAGGAATTTTTATCGTTGAAAATTTTGAAATTCGTATTCTGGGACGATAGGAATCGTTCGAAGTTGACAATCGAGAAAAAGATGGTACGAATACTTCCGCGATTCAGTGTAATTTTTTATAAGTAAAATTCGCGCATTTTCAACCTTCTGTTCCCTACGTCCATATATTACAACGTGTACGTTATAATCGGCTCGAGCTAACAAAGACTTACAGTAAGGTAAAGTAAATGTTTCTATTAAAAATTTCACAGATTACAGAGTATCGCCAAATGAAGTTGCAGCGTGTTTTGCGAAAAAACACGTTCTCGTTGGTGCAAAGCGAACCGCATCCGCGAATCGTTACGTCTGACGTAATTTTCGTCGAAGATCGTGCCGTGGATCGTATCGAAAGCAAACATTGCATAATAAACTTTCAAAAATAGACAGGAGAACGCGTTGGAATTGCGTAGTCGGTTCGTATGTACGTACAGAGAAACGAGGGTAGATGGACTGGTATTTATTCATTGGAAAGCAATAGCGAATGAGTGGGTAATGCATGCGCATCAAGCAGTATGATGTTACAGTTCACAGTTTGCATATTAAAAGCTTCGATGAGGCAAGATAACGCGTTTGTTCCGCGTTGCGTGTTTGTCGTTCTCCATCGTAGAAACTTTGTATTGTCTATATCGTTGTTGTAACGTGTATTCTGGAATAGCGTTCGTGTATCGTTCGTCGTTGACGAAGTAGAATTTTCATTCATCATGGAAAAGCGAAAAGAGAAGGATAAATTAAACGATGCGTCCTCATCAACCTCGATATTTTCATCGTTGATATTTCGTTAGCTTTTTTCCATCATTTCTCTAGCAACGTGCCCCTTTCGATACGTACGCGTTCATGCGTAAAAACAGGACACTCTGTATATAGATATACAGATCACTCTGTATACAGATTCTTCGTTGTTCAATGAAAATTAACTGACGTCGAAACGAAGCAACTCATGGAATGATCGTAACAGTAATTACAGAGCGCAATTATCGAGTTTTATAATCATGCAATGCCAGGTTGCAGTGAAGTCGCTGAGAACGATCGTTATCGACTTTTACGGCACGATTTTATGGACAGAGGGAGTGTCCACCGAGACTCTGCCTTACATCTTGGCTATCTTTTAGATATTTGTCGACAATTTCCAATCCATTCGATAGGAAATGCATTTCGTTTCACTCCCGTGCAAAATGTTCTAAGTTGCGTTCGTTTCTCAAATTAAACTACCATGAAATATTCTTTGCAAAAATTCAACTCGAAGAATCTTCCAACTCGTTTCCCGCATTTCTGGTAAAAGGAAGCTGACGTTTGCGTTTAAGGGGAAGAAGTTATAGAAATAAATGGCGATATAATACGATACAGAAGATCGATTGGCGCGTCGTTACGCATTTCTTTCGTGTCGTGGCTGCCTTAAAACTGTTAAAATATTTAGTTTCGTCCCGTCGGTTCTTTCTCCAACGACGTTTGTTCGAGCGGAAAGAAAGAAAAAGTGCGGTGTAAACTGGTTGTGTAAAATATTCACCGTCGTAAGAACGACGTGACGCGACAACGGTTTAATTAAAATTCCATCTGACCTATTAGCAGCAACTTGATCGCGAAAACTGTTTCTCATTCACAGGACTGGTAATTTCACGCCCAAGCTCGATTTATAACGCCTACCAAGCGTTCAGCTATATCTGCTCTTTCGCCCACGATAAAAGCGCAGAGCCTTTTGCCGCAGTCTTTTAAACCGTTCAGCTGTAAGCGGCTTGCCTGAGTTTAACTTCAACTCCCGTCCTTTCCTTGTCAAACTTTATTTGTTGCCGTTTACGCCAAACCTCGGGTTCGGAGCTTTCTCTCTGCAGTTTCCTGAAAAATCTCGAATATATTCCACTCGGTACATTTGCACGACGCAAAAGACGAAGGGAAACGCGTTAATGACGCCCGCGTTTCTATTATATTCGCGGAGAAATACGACAGGCAAACTACGGTTCTACGATGACACGACGCGACGTTCAATTTTTTAAGAGCAAAAAAAAAAAAGCTTTCCCAACGAAAGCAACGCGTGAAAGCAAAGCAAAGAGGGAAAAGTTTGGAAGTGTCGGAAAATAAAAAGTTAACTTCGTTCGACTTTGATTTCTTGTTTGTTCCTTGTTTCTTGTCGTCGTTGTATTTTTTAGCTCCTTGGAACATTTTTGCAGCTTTATACGTGACGCGTTGTACTCGCGTAAATTGAGGAGGACGAGAGAGGAGAACGAGAAGCATCTCCCTTTCTATCGCAGATTCGATTTGCGCAACGTTGTACTTGTTACACAGGTCGGTCGCAAAGATGTTCACGTAGCCTTCAAATATAAAACATCGTAATTAGAACGTTGGCTGTACGAATTTTGTTGACACATTAGGACGCTATGTTGTGGAAACGTAGCACGGTTTATTCGCTTTCATCTTTGTTAAGAGAAAACGACTAGAAAGATATAAAATACAGCGTGGCAAAAATTATATACGCCTGTTATGTCTACGTGAAATCATAAAAATACTGTCGAACCTGGAGAGTGAAGCGAAAATCTTCGAGTTACGGAACTCTCGACTTATCGAAATTTCCCAGGGAAAGAGGTTTAACGAACGAAAATTCGACGTACAGAGACTTTGTGCACGATTATATTCACCTTTGCAGAAACTGTTAGTATCTTCAACTTGCTTTTAGAACTCGTTTCAAGTACATAAGTGCGTAAATAACGTACACAGGTGCATAAATGTGAAAGTTAAAGACGCGGGGATGACGACAATTACGCGTTCAGACGATTAGCTTCGAATATGCACGTGGTCGAAGCACAAGAAAGTAGACACACGGCTTGTATCGCCTTACGTTATCAGAGACAATCCTAACAGTTAGAAGAAAGGAAAAAATATCGAGTGTTCGATTTCTCACATTTCGCGACAAACCGCGTAGCTGATACGATTTCGATTCGTGTTGCAGAGACAATGGCGATAAAAGTTCGTCTCGTAGAGGTCTGACTATTCCAAATTCGAGTTACACAGGTAAAATAATGCCTCTGGACACGTGACAAATAATTCCAGTCGAAGTAAGTTTTATTTCGACTTCTGGAGATTTTCCTAGCGGAGCGGAAGGGAACGTACAGAATTGTAGTCTTACGGAGGTTCTCGAGTTATAGAGGTTCGACTGTAACATCTCCTTGACGTTAAAAAAAAATGAAAAGTGTCGTAATTTCCGATGTGAATTCTATCCCGAGATTTCTCTGTGTTAAATACTGTTCTAAATTCCTTTTAGAAATACATCGATATTTAATGCTATTCATACGTAAATATAGATAATACTGCGCCCAAGCGTGTTTTTAGTTTCTTTGGTAAGTCAGGCGCACAAAATTCGATAGGCGTATGTCAACTTTTCGTGATTGACTGCATGCACGTTCTAAAATAGTATTCTGTGTTGCCACGACGGAGGATTAAACGACGTTTATCGTTAACAAACTCCGTCCAATAGTACTCGTATAGCGGAATTATGTCGTATTCGTTGAACGAGTGCGATTTAAATCGTGATTCGAGACTTTTTACTGGTATTTCAGCGATACTCGAGTTTGCAGCATTGTCTCGTTAAAAAGGGGCGTCTTTTCTATCGATCAACCGTGTATTTTTCTCTGTGATTGCTGTATTTACCGTTCGACTAACAGCATTGTTTTTCCCAGTGGTATCATATTTTTTCGAATCATTCGTTCGTTTGACGATCTTATTGGATCTTTCTTCTCGACACAACGGCGTTTGTAATTCGTCGTATTGTTTGAACTTTGAGCTTTTTGCATCGCGATCGGATTCCATATCCGACTATCTATCGAGAATAAAGCGAACGCCTTCAGCGACATTATTCCGCAGGACATTTGCCACGGGTACGCCAACCAATCGACGTGACCCTGCACTCGTATGCATCGATGCTTTTCGACGACCGTATCTTTTTATTCCGATCATTCGACCTCCGTCTACGCTTCTTTCTCCCGATACTTTCTACACAGTCGTTTACGTCCCATTCCCGTCCTACTGACTCACGTTTCGTTCGATCTCTATCTTTCTCCACTTTGACGTTTGATTTTTTACCGATAGACACGATGACAGGTGATAATCAATTTGCAAATTCCATGAAAATTCTATGAAAATTCTACCAAAGTTCTACCGCCTACGAAGACTCGTCGATGCAAAGCTGTTGATTTTTTAGTTTCGAGCAATTCTTCCTTCTTAAATGTTCAAGAGATGCCAACGGAGAAGCCTTTTTCGTTTCAATTATCTTTTATTTGCGTACTTTATTCCTATATCTTTAGATCCACCCATAAAAAAATTTTGGTAATTTTTACGATTTAGAATCCAGAAATATCGCGCCCCCGTTAATGTTCGCTGAATAACTGCAGATATATAAAGATTTAAAGATTGCAGGTTTATAAAGCCGCGTAGTGCGATAGAGAGCAAGCAGCCATTTATTTTCTCTACCAAACGTTAGGATAGATGTGAATTTTTGCGCCTTAAAATCTCCCATAAATTCATAGAAATGCACAGAATCTAATAAGCGGATATCAAAAGGTGCAACCGAATTTTCACCAAAATATTCCATATATTCCGAGAGGGAAGAAGCAGCAGCTTTTTGAAACGCAGCTATCTACTTGTTAAAACGAGGCAAGACGGGGTCGATGAATTTTTTTCCTTAAGCATAATTCGTTCATCCAGACAGAGATATTCTCGCCGGTATTATTTCGCGGGGATAGGCAAGTTTTTCTCGGTTTCATCCCTCTCGTGCGCTGTACCGCGCAAAAAGCGTAGCTGCACGTCCGGCGAACTGGTCGTTCCCTCGGAACTTTATTTCTCAGATTTTTCTACTCGCACGCGTCGGCCCATGCACGTTACGAGCGCTTCTTCTCGCCATTCTGGGCAACCGAAATACGCCAGCAACTTTCGCGAATCTCGTTCTTGTCGCGCGTTTTTCCCCGCAACTTTCGCGAATCTCTTTCTTGTCACACGCTTTTTCCCCGCAACTTTGACTCTTGTGCAAGAAGCGGTTCGTTATTTGCTGTTCGTCGTTGCCTCGTCTAGCGATATCGGTTCCCATTCTCACGGCTTCTTTCGTATCACCGCGATTCTTCGAACGTTTGCAGCTTCCCGCGCTCGTTTCTCACCTTCTTTTTTAATTGCGGCAAGTTACGTGCAAGGTGCGGATCGCGAATGAATTATTTTTGTTGAGATATGTATAATTTTCTGTGCTGCACTTGCTTGTATGTGAGTGTCGGTGTGTGGAGGTGTGTGTGTGCGCGGCGTCTCGAAAACAGACGAGTGTAAACTAGTCGGTCGGTTAAGAGTCGGATACGGAAGAAAGTGCTGAGACGCGTGCAAGTGTGTATCGATGAATATATAAGAAATCGTCCATGAAATAAATATATTACTATTTTAATATGAATCCTCAGTGTAAATTTAGCGTTCCTATAACATTATTTCGGCTTCAAAGATCCACAATTCTTAATAATTTTAGTCTCGCACGCTACGTAATTACCGCACGCTCAAGATGTCTGAAGCGTGTTTTCGCGAATTGTAAAGACATAAATAGAAGAAAAAGACGATCTCGGTAGCGTAAGATTGGCCGATTGCTTATCAAATTTTAAAATTGCTTGCCTGTAGAAAAATGTAAAACGTGATTTATCGTGCGATTTTCCCCTGTGATTTTGATATATTCACTGCGTGGAAACACAGCGGAAAATAGATTAATTTATCTTTTAGCGTAACAAATACAACGAGCGATAAATTAAAACAATTACAAGTTGTTAGAGATGCAGAAATATTTGTTTCGTTCTCGATACTTTTGTATAAATATTTCACGATTTTTAGAGTAGAGTCATCGTTGCGTTGTGTTCAATCGCCAGTATTTTTTATTAAATTCTGATTTGCCATTCATAAACGACGATATATGGGTTCCGTATATCCTTCAACTGTTTCCTCGCTAATATCGTCCGATGTAATACTCCCCTTTGCTACCAAAGGGATATCTACGTTTAAGGTCGAAAACGAGGTACCTAGACTACTTATGCAAATTCATAGTTTCATAAGATACAATTAGAAAATGTAACCTGGGTAGATATTTTACTTATCAAATATCGTGGAAAGTACATAATTTGCATATTTCATACATTATTTTCCATAGTGTACATTCTGTGTCCATTTCCCATAAATGCGTAAAAATCCGCACTTTAATTATTGCCTTGGCAACTAAGTGATTGCGGATTTTGTCAATACTACCTAATGGCAAAATCCGCAATCACTTAGTTGCCAACCCAATACGAGAAACAACCGCGCAAGTCGGTCAAAGGGATCGTTTTAAGCGTGTTTGAGTTAAACGAAAAATTCCCAACTAGGACGGAGTAAGCGTAAAGATCGGTTGGGAAATGGGAAAAGTAAGGCGAAGGGCTCGGAAAAATTTCAACCTTAATCCGGAAGCTACGTCATAGGAGGGCTGGAAACATTCGAAACAAGTATTAATTAAGCGCGATCGGGCTATGCTTGATTACACGTTGCGCGGTGCTTCAAACGAACCGTGATTTCGTGCATCAGAGGAAAATTGCTTCTGAAACATTTCGCCCGAATCGAAGGAACGTTGAATAGCGGAGAAAAGAACTGGGACGCGTATGCGGCTGCCTGTGATTGGAATAAAGGATGAACCTATGAAAAAAAAAAAAAAAAAAAAAAGAAAAAAATAGAAGGGAAGAGGCGTAAGTGAGAGAGGATGAGTGAAAGAGAGAAGCACAGCGTCACCCGAATGATAAAGCGAAACGGTAGCTTTGTTCTTTCTTTTCATTCAAGAAATGAATCCGGCAGCGTCGCTGAAATATCGTTACATTCCGTGTTACGTTCGAAATTCCATCGTGCGTAAACTGGCTCGCAGTGAACGGCATGTAACGTCGAAACGAATAACGCGAATGCGGTTATTAACCCCTGAAGGTACGATTTTTTTTTTTTAGCAGAATTGGCTATATAATAATTTTTTTGTAATTCTATGACGCCCTACACCTTACGTTTCTGATGCAATAAGAATAACGAAATTTTGGGAATCGAGTTGAAACGAGCGGAGAACGAAACTAGAATATTCATCGTGACGTGGCTACTCGCAATTGTCGCGCATGCCAATCTAACAGCTAAATTATTATTGTTCGTGTCCCTCTATCGTCGTCGTAATCGCTTCTTTCAACAATTTTTCTCTTTAAAAGAATCTTCTCGCATCGACTGCTCTCGTTACGCGTTAAATAATCTTCTTTTGTCACGATCGTAATAATATTGACAGGAAAGTTATAAAATGGTTAAATAAGTTCCCAAGCGCCTAACTGGATTAAAGTACCGCGCGTCGGAGTGGTCAGGAAAATTTAAGTTCGAAATCCTTGCGCGTTGAAACTTCCCACAATTATTAAGGTATTAATTCACTTTTTAAGCTGTTTCAGTCCTCGTACTTTTTGCAATTGCCAGACGATGAAATGAAATTCTGCGCCAGCTTGCCGTTCATCCCGTTGCAATTAACTTTCTTGCGTTCGACGTCGAATATTGTTGCAAATAATCGGCTGACACGCTAACTTTCGATCAACTTCAACTACTATGAGTCTACTATACTATTGTTAATCTACTATACTATTAAATATAAATCCTTAACTCGGAACTAACGTTTCGTTACAATCGCGTCATGAGGAACTGTTCCGTTTAAATAACAGCTATAAAATTATTAAGCCTTTCAATGTACGTTAAGACGATGGTGCGTTGTAACAACCATGTTGCAAAATTGAAGAAGAATTGTTTCGCGTAAATTTTGCATATAATGCTGTAAAAAAAAAGAACGGTACAAGTTACATTTTATGACCACTGTAAATGACGTAAACGACTAAGAAAGAGTTTGTACGAGCATCTGAACGTTATAGGATAAATACCGATACATTTTTTAATTATACGCGATATAATGGTTAATAATTGTGCGATCGCAATTGTTTCTCGAAGCATCGTTTTATATCCAGTATATCGTAGAATGTTTAAAAATTAAAAGTTGCGTAAGCTAGATGAAAGTTTGTATCCGAGGAATAAGGTTATTCTCACCTTGCTAAAGTATCATACGTGCGCATGTACTTTAATAGCTTTGCCTTAATGGCTTGAAAGTTCCTCGTCGTTAACTCGGCTTATTATTAGAAAATACATTTTTGTACGTCGCATGCTGTAGCAAAATACGTTGGAATATTCCTATTGTCACATAATAAGTCGTTGTAGCCAATTGCTATATGTATCATAGTGTAACGAAGTTTTCACGTATACGCTATATTGAACATAACATAG
Source organism: Bombus vosnesenskii (assembly GCF_011952255.1). NCBI lineage: Eukaryota > Metazoa > Arthropoda > Insecta > Hymenoptera > Apidae > Bombus > Bombus vosnesenskii. The sequence goes on from NW_022882962.1 coordinate 1,285,205, forward strand.
TTTCAACCAGTTTACAAACAACTACGAATTCAGAAATACTTAACGCGTAAAGCACACGAAGCACGTACCTGGTCCCTAAATATCTCTGGCATTTTGAAACGAACGTCTCCAAGATTTCTCGTAATTTTAAAACAAACAAAAGGTACACGTTGGAATATTCGTCGTTAACTTGGCACGAATCATCATCGATACTCGCCGATTTTCCTACGAACGAAGAAAACAAGTACGAGAAAAGTTTCAGAATGTTAAAACCACGCTATCGCGAATTACGAGCATAAGAAAAAGTAATCTCAATACGTAACGAAGAAAGAACATTCGAATTCGTTTAGCGTTCTATTAAAATCTACGAAAAGAACGCTCTGATTTATTATATCGATTCGAGGTAATACTTGAAGCGTGTCACGATAATTAGACTGCCGGTGTTAACGCAAATTCGTATTTTTACGAATACCGCAAGAAGGAGTAGGACCAAGGCCTGAATTTCTCTCATTTAGCGAATATTACATAACGAGTATGAATATTTTACATATTTTCATGCCTCGCGCAATTTATGCATTTTTCCATTCTTCGGTTTCTCATAGACGCAAAAATTAATAAAAATTAATCCGCCGCCTAACGATAACTAAAGAATGTCCAGTTGGAATCTCCAGTTGGATCGTTGCAAATATAGTCGGCCGCCACACTGTCCCAAACTGTCGGAAATAACAGGTGGAGAATTTTTCGAAGAGTAACGATATAAAAGCGTTACGAAACCGGGATGACGATAAGCCGATAATTGGTTGAACATTGAAATCGAATCGACGTCAGGGTCGTTATCGATCTTAGCGAGTTCCTATTGTTTCTCGTAGGAACCTCCAGTTGTTGCAAATATATAGGTAACGCTTGGTCGACCCGTCACGTGCGCCGAATTCGGTTTGGAAAACAAACGTTCAAGGCTGAGAGGAACGTACGAAACGAGCGGCTAAGGCCGTTGGTAGGACGTGAGACGAGTATTTGCTGCTTTTCCATCCTTGTCGCGGTTTCCCGCCGACACGAAATATCCAACAAGAAAGTCAGCCAGTGTAAATGTTAAAAGTTGCGCGTGAATTTGCATAAAGCCACGGAACTTCGGTTTTGCGGTCGGATGTCTGTACGGATACCTGGGAACTGGGCCGAGGGTGAAACCTACGGGAACGAGGAACCTTGGAATCCTCGTTTCCACAGCCTCCTCGTACTTCTTCCGTTTGGTCCTGCTCGTCCTTCGCTGTCGCGCGCTTCTTTGTGCGTTTGCTCTTGTTATCATCCGGCTGGCTCATTTGCACAGGCCACCTATGCGGAAACCTGGAATATTCGCTGGAAAGAACCGGTTTGAATATCATGGTAATTTATCATGTTTTGCGTCGTACGAAAGAATACCTGAACGTGGACTTCCAAATTAAATTTGCTATTCCGCCGCTCTGCGAGGTCGTTGATCGCGTTACGTTCCAACGTTATGTTTGACCCTGTAGCCGTCTATTTTCATATTTTTCAGTAGAAAATCGCGAACGAAGGTCGTATCTTCGTATAGGTGTATCATTAGGAAGTATAATTAATACGAGCGTACGAAAGAAAAATGAGAATGGAAATCAACGGTGAAAAAGGATGTATTCTGGTTTATTAATTCGTAGCCTGTAAACAGTGGGCCGCGCCAAAATTAACAGAATATGCAGAACGCGATTTCTACCCGTTGCTGCAGGTCTAACGGATATGTAAACCCTAAATTAAACAGAAAGGAGAACCGATAATCAGTTAAATAATTAACGTTTAATTAATCAGTTGAATAATTCATCGAGACAAAGGGGCGCATTTATAAATGGCAAACATTTGCTTAATATTGTCGATTGAAACGGAGTTCCGTTGTTTCGTTAAACGTAATGTTGGAAATCTAATTTAAACCGGATGCTATTTCCCATGAATTTCTTAAGTTTCTTTCTCGGGCATAGTCAAAGATGAAAGTGGAGAGAAACTTTCAACCTTGCTTCCTTCCATCTAAAGTTGTTCCACATTCGCGAAACTCAAATGCGAAAACGAACCGCGAATCGATCTATTTCCTTTGTTACACAGCGCTGTCCTTCTCTCTCCGCTTTCCAGCGGTTCTTGCTTTATGCGGATTGGAACGGCTGGTTAAACGAAGCTAAGATCTCTTCGGGCTTTCGCGTAGACCGCGCGCGCTGCTTTTACCCGTTGAGTGTATTTTTGCCGTGGCACGGCGAATGTTACCGCGAGACGATATTACTTGGTGGTGCGCGCGCGTGCCAAAGAGGGTGAGATTGTAAAAAATTCTGACCTGCTTCCGACGTGTCGTTCGTTCAAAAAGGAAGTACCACCGAGATCGTGACTCGGGCAGTGGTTACACCGTGACCGTATTCGCGGCAAACTTAGGCTCTTCTGGTCCGTCGGGCTTCCAACTAGTTCACCGACATCTGATAGTATAGTGAATAAAAAATAACTTGCTCGTCTGTATCTGTTGTAGAGTATTTACGCTCTATAACGATACGATGTAGAACGTTGACCTGGCTAGCAACCTCGATCTCTCAACGTGCAATTTTCTTTTGCCTAACTGGCCAAAAATTGTACGATTCTTTTCCGTGGAATTGTGTCTTGACTATGTAGCAATATCTATTTTTTTTTTTATTTCTTTTATAAATCTGCCTCTTACTCGTCTTTCGACGCAATAAGATGCAAAACGCTGGGTGTCAAGCGAATGGAAAGCCTTTATTAGTACAAAAGATGAGCCGCCGGCTCTTGCACGGACACGAGCTTCAAGACGTTAAGACGTGTAGATGCGTCGTTCGATGAGAATTTCACTGGTAGATATGTTGGAAAATTTGGAAGTAAAAGACGAGCTTTTTGAAAGTTTACATATCGATTCGCATTCGATTTCATCTCGTTCGAATGCTAATTAAAAGATGTATATATATAAATAGTTGTTGGTTTTTTGATCAAACGCAAGAACCGCGTAGGAAAATGCGCGATAAAATGTTTGAAACATTCTAGTAAAATGGAAGATAAAGACACTAACGTCACGGGATATGAAGTAAAATACGAAAAATGACGGTTTTCACGATGCACGAACGGCGAGCGATCGTTAAAATTTTTTATTCGCAAACGAGACGCTTTATACGTCATACGTAGCATCCGCTTTCTGTGTTAGCATGAAAATAGTGGCGCGTTTAAGGATGTAAGGAAAAATGCACGGGCACGCGCTGCTCGTTTTCCTCGAGAAAAAAATCGCGCGTTATGTTTCCGACGGGAAAACGATATTACCGAGCTGCAGGATACAATGTCATTATGAAGGAGCAAGAGAAAAGTATCGTTGAAATTTTATATCAGTTCAGTGTATTTTTATGCGTACATAAAGGTAAGAATATGTAAGCATACGGTAAGGTGTATAGGTCGATTCTAAGTCCATGTTTGGTGTAGAAATACGCCAGTGTATTCGACTTTAGATTTTTTCATCCCATTTATGGGATTACAGTACAGTTACAGTACAGTTCGATATGAACGTGTCGTTCTGCGATTTTTTAAAGAAGGTCCGTTTCATCTCTTTTTCTCTCGCTTTAAACATGCAAGTATCCCATGTGTTATACGAGACGAAATAGTCTAAAAAATAGAGTGAAACAAAACTTGACAAAAATACACTATATTTTTCATAACCAAGAGAAATACGTTTATTAAAACAATAAATAATTAAGCAGAAGTATCACGTATTAACGTTAGGTGATATTTTCCTCGTCATCGTTGTTAAACATCGTCGCGTATCGAAATATCCTCGTCTCCTGAGCTCCGTTAATTTATGTACGATTTCTATGTATATCACTTGCAAAAAAGATCACCGACATTTTACCAGACGTATATATCGTCTATGTTGAAAAGACCTTCGAGTACGAAGAGAAATCGATACTCCAGGAATTAGAAATTAATTAAAAATTTCGATATTCGACAATTCCGAAACGCAGATTTTCTCGATTCTCGAGCTGCGTGAAAGCGAAAAAGTGGCGCGTTGTGCGGGGAATACCTTAATACGTCTTTTGAAATTTTACCACTCTTGTAGTTTAAGATCAGCCTGTACTTTATGAAAGTTAGACAGTAGCTGGAAAAGAAACATCGTACTCGTCTATAAAGTTACCCGGTGGCAGTGGTAGTCGGTGGAGAGAAAGTATTGTTGAAATTTTTAATGCGACTGCCGGCTCGTTTCCGCGTTGGAATTTTATCCTTCGTGCAGCGCTGTGGCTCCAGTTGCTTCTCCTCCCTTTTCCTTCCTTTTCTTTCTCAACGTCGTTCTTCTTGACCGTTGCGAAAGGAGTTACGAAAAGCATCGGTTTTACACGGCGACGTTGTCCGAGTGCCAAGTTGCAGCTCCAGCTCGTTCGCGATCCATTTAATTGTCCGATGCCGGCGGTGGCTGTGCAGCTTCCAGCCTCGGCGCAAATTGAATTTGGATCCTGGTAATGCACGATGCAATTGTTATAACCGAATTGCTGAATAAACTTTTAAACGAAACGATGAACCGGTGAACGTCTCTGCCATTTAGAAACAGAGGAACGCGTTTAGCCAAGCAACGAACGCGAAAACGCTTAACGTCGAATCGTTCATTGGAAATTTCTCAATGATGAAACGGAAGATCCTTTCTTAGAATTAATTCCACGTTTAATCGCGCCGTAGATTTTCAAACGATGAAATTTCGCCCGGTTTTTTCGCCACTATTCTAACTTTCTTTGATATGAGAATTTATGTAATTATATACGACCGTGGCTCGTGCTATTAAAACCAGTCGTATCTCTTTTCTTTGTTGCAACCAGAAAAGATTTTAGACGAGCAACCATAGAATCTTAAATAACATTTTGAATATTTCATCTTTTCAACAAAGAAAATTATCAACGTATCGTAAGCTTGCCTTTCCAACTAATTGTAAAAACGAAACGCCAGTAACATACGATCGTGGTCGTCCAGACTAACGGAATTTTTAATTACTTTCAATCTAAATGAAACTTGTAATTATCGTTGACCGGCACACGGACGCGTGTTATACCTGGAATAGACGGTAGATGACTCCGTAAGAGGAACTCTGGAAATTCATAAAGCTTTCTCAATTGGACAGCAGATTTTTCTGTTTAATTAAATTTTCGTTATATTTAAGAAACAGAAAGAATCTCGCGTTTAATTTTCGAGAAATTTTGATCACGTCCGAAGAAGAACCACGTTAAAGTAAATTTTTAACCGTCTTGGTCGACTTCAGCTTTTTGTATCGTCGAATTTTGCCTGACCTGATTTTGTTAATCGAGATATATCCGTATTAGACTCACGAATACAATTAATGCAAGTTGACTCGCGTAAACTGGATGTTGACTAAACAAGAGGTTAATTGACCGTGCTTTCAGATGGTACATATACCTTGTCCGTGTTGTAGTAATATCATAACCACTTGATCTGTTTAGTATGATTCGATTAGCTGAACTTTGACTTTGTCGCTGCTAATGTTTATCGTTGTTATAAACGTTAATACTTGTTAAATCGTTGTAGCGTTCCTCGTCATTCTAGTAAAATTATAATTTCATCCTACGCTGGATTTACGTGCAGAGATGGTCGACAGGAAAGAAGATCGATCATAAGTCAGACGCAAATAAAATAGATATTGGCTTGGCAACTAAGTGATCGCGGATTTTACCAATACCACCTAATGACAAAATCCGCAATCACTTAGTTGCCAATTCAATAGATACAACGTCTAAGTCCACTTAGATGCGTTTCGTACTTCTTAAAGTTTGTTTCCACGTCCGTCCTGCTACTCCTGAGATCCTACGTAATTAAATAAAATTTGTAAATTTCGATGTAATAATCGTATTGGCCATTCTGACGATAGATTGAGCTAATTAATTGTTTGTTCGGAAAGACGGTCGTTTCATTCGAGTACTCGAGAAACGAGCGATATTTATCATTTAAGGAAGAGTAGTAGGATGAAAAGCTTTATTTTTGCCGATGCTTTTATCGAAATGTCAATAACAAATAACAAGTATAACAAGATTCAAAGTTGAGCCGCGTATCCATCGTTAGTCGAAGGAATCGTAATTGTCGATCGAATGGAAAATAGATCGTCTTGAGTGAAATAAGTGGAACAAAGACTATCTAAATCGAAGGAATGCACTTGACAGTCTAATTATTATAGACGGCCATGTTCTTCGGGATATATCGGGTGATTATCCGTGTCTTCTCCTTTGCGGATGTTCCTCGTTTCGTCTTGACCTTTTATATTCTTATTTCCCTTTTCGATAAAATCTTTTAATATCCGATTCCATTATCGACTCCGGGCTTTACAAATAATTTTCCGAATCTCCGATTTCGATCACGTAACGAAATTTTGAGAAACTTTAGACGCAGTCTATTAAAAAAAAAAAAGAAAAAAGAAAACAAAAAAGTTTGAACGATTTATGCGTTTTCGAAGTTTGTTAAAACTTAACGTATATCACGCACGCGTATTCTAAAATTTAATTAACGTATAATTACGCAGTGAAGTTAATAATGGTTCGACACAAAGGGCATTAGGATAGCGTGATACTTATTCGAGATCAATGCTCCGCTGATTATAATTAATTTACATGTTATAATTATACGACGATATAATTGTACTACGGTAAGAAGAAATTGTTACGAAGCAAAATAAAATTATCGCGAAACGTGGTATCGTTGTATAAGAAAGACAACGTTGCTTACGATGAATTTCATCCGATTTTAGTTATATTTCCGAAGACGTTCGTAGATACAATGACCGGATTCTTTTTATCAATTTCGATAATCGACGTTGGAAAGAAAACTTTGGACCGAGTTAGCGGGGGATTTGAACGTCGGACTTCGTTATCGATTCGAAGAAAATCTACATTTTGATGGGATCAAAGGAATCGTTAACGAAGAGGAATTAGTGGGAAATGGAAAACATAGCTTTCGCCATTATCTTTGATGCGATCGTTTCTTCGAATTTACGAAGATAGAAGGTGGAATTGGCAGAAATTTAACGAACGAACTTAACTTCATTTGAAATTTTATTTCCCCGTCGATGTACACCGTGCAGCTCCCTAATTCCCTTATTTCGTTCAGAGTTGTTCTGGCACAGCCACTCGAGAATCGAGAACTAATTAAATTCATCAAACCGCGTATATACCTATCTCGTTAGATCGAAAGGATCGGAAATATGAAAGCCGCCAGTGCCAGCTCTAATCTTCGAAAAGTAAGCACGAATTTCTCAGACGTTATTCGGATGTTCTTCGAGCAGAATTCGGAATGTCGAAGAAAGGGACGAAGAAGCTCAAAGAACTTGCAAGTTGTCTAGAGTTTCGTCGAATGACGGGCTGAAAGTCATCGTTGGTCTGGCGGATGATCTCGAAAGCACAGAGGATCGCGCTCGCTGCTTCTCCTTTCGGACGAGATCAAAGATATTTCGCGCGAGAATGCCACGACGTTAATTCGAAATCGTCATCAGACGATTCTATGTTTACCGTGTGTTTACGGTGTAGCCGAGTTTCTACTTTGCGGGAAATTCGCCGGCGCACAACGTGTTTTCCTTCCTATTTTCAGAGAGGCGAACTAATTTTTGCGCGAGCCAGTCGACACACGTGCTTCTTTCTTTTTCTGTCTATTTCTCTCTGTACCTGCATTCTTGCGACGCTTTTTACGTGCACCACGTCGATTTTTATTTACACACACATCAAGAAATTACGCACACCGCAAACATTTTCGAATTTTCCAAAAAGCTTCTTCTTCCGTATGATATTCCGAAAAAATGTTGATATTTACTTTGTGTTTGATATTTACGCCGGACTGCGGATTTCTGTGCAAATTCATATCTTTTCGAGGACAACGACGAGAATAGAATCTTGCCTAGGCATTCGTTTCACTTACCGAATGTCATAACCGATGCTATATATTCCACATTTTCCCTATATTTTTACGTGTGATCCGCATTTTCCGGATTTTTGCAATTTTTAATTTCCTGCGAATACCTAAAAACCCGTCTGCCTGGATGCGACCAAACGGTTGTCCTAATTTTCTCGCGAATCGAAGCTAACGTCGAGTCCATCGACTCTTTTTTTCGCTGTCGAGCCAAAATATTCAAAACCCATGTAAATTAGAACTTGGAAAGCGCGCGTATCTGCTCTCGAATGATGCTGTCGCAGCTGCAAATGGTCTCGAACGATAACGAATTAAGGTAAAGCATACGTTGGTGGTGGAAACGGCTGCAACTCGCTCGGACGTCGCTATACGTCCGTTAATTGCATTAACGTGACTCGGTATCGTTTACGTTTAATCCGGAAATGGGTGTAGCACGAGGATGTCGGAAACATCGTGTTCCGCGAATAAACGAAATACACTGTGTTTGCATCCCGTTGCGACGCAATTTTCCTTTGAGAGTTGACCGAAAGGGGAGAGCGGAAAGGCAGCTAGTGTTGCCATTTCCCAACGAATTTCCTTGCGAATGCGACGATCGTCCCTTGTTAATTTCGATATTCCAGCCACCCTTGTGCGAGATTATGCCCAGCGTTCTAATCTTATCGCGAATTCACTGGATTCGCGTACCTCGTTATCCGTAAGTGGAATAATTTTTAAATAAAAATCGTAAACCTCTAGTAGAAAATATAGAAAACGAACACCATTCTGCAGGATGATTAAAATTTATTTCCATCAGAACCGTGAAAAAATATAAGTTACATCCAGTGCGAGTGAAGTTTGACGAATCGAAGCTTCTCGCTACTAGTTTGGGATCGTTACAATGATCGCGAAGTAGCTTCAGTTTGCTACTTACGTACTTTGAAGTGGTGTTACCGTTGGTTTTTTCGCGGCTATTGGTTTCTATTTTTCAGAGGAGAGGCTGGCAGTTTCGTCGTTAATAACGTTAGCACAGGCTGTTCAAGTTAATAAAAGCACGGCGCGTAATTTGCGATAATAGGGGAATTTTAATGGGCGCTTTCGGAATTTAATCTATTCGACGATATCGCTAACACAATTAAACGTATTTATGAATTTTATGTTTCTCGGGGAATTATATACTCGTGCGAAATTACTTGGCGATTATATGGAGATATGCCGGAGAATTAAAATGGATCAGTAATCGTACAAGTTGTGCGTCTATTAACTTTGCAAATAGAGCTCTGTCGTTATATTTGTTCGTGTATGAAAATGAGCATGGTCGAGGTAAAAAGTCGAGCGTAGCGAAGGTCTGGAGTTTTAGAGAATTAACCGTTTATGGAATTTACAATAAAACAGGGCTGAAAGCTTTTTCGCTAACGTCGACGAACTGCTTAAACATTTAGCGTCTCGTCCGAAAGGGAATGTTTAATGTCTTCGTTTTGTCGCGCTTCAAAGCGAAAGATTTAATAACGCGAGTAAATTTTGGCCTACAGCCGTAGTTGTATATCTGGAAATATAATTTCAAAAATTGCATCTTCTACGACATTTTATTTCCAACGAATTTCACGATATAATCGCGAATAAAAATAAATAGAACGATAACCAAAGTGGCTAATGAAGCAAGATAATCCAATACTCCTGGAAATTGTCTACACACGTGTAATATATTACACGAAACATTTTGAATCCATTCGACGCTGTAACGTGAACAAGACACGACCGTCGTGATTGTATCGATAAAATTAAAAATGGATCTGAAAATGTATATAGAGGTTTGAAAATATTTATTCTTTTTACATTATATAAGTCAAAGTATTCGAACAATCAATCATTCGCTATATTAATAGGCCATAGAATTTAACGAGGCCATCTTTCGTACTAATCGCATATTCAAATATGATATCTATGCTGTATGCTAATTGTTCACTTTTTTAAATGTACGTTTGCGATAAATGTCTTGTAACTTCTATATATATTCTCGAATTAGTTTCAAATTGTACGTTCAAATATGATACGTATGCTGTATGCTTCAATTTTTTAAATGTGCGTTTACGATAAATATCTTGTAACTTTCATAGACATTCTCGAATTAGTTTCAAGTTACAATCAGGACCGTCGTGTTTTATTAGAACTTCCCAAAAGTTTCGTACAACGCGTATATTTCCAGTGGCAAATGTTCCAAAACTTTCGTCAGACACCGTACGTTTTGGCGGCCGTACCTTTTGACACGTTCGATACGAAGCTAAAGAGATGCGTGAAAATATCGAGGAACGTGTGTATTCCGAGATTATAGAACGGTATATTTTTGGTAAAACGAGCGAGGCTGCCGAGGCCAAGGGCAAATCTCAAGAGAAGAAAAGGGGAAGAAATTGTCTGCGCAGTATGTTATTCAGTCTCTGACTTTTTTATTATTCTCTTCCAGTCTGTTCAAACTTTCTTGCTCTCGAATTCTATCATAAATTCAATCATCTCTCCCTCGGTTTCGTGCCCACGTCAGTCGATTGCGAGATTTCTGTTTATAAAGCTCAGCCTGCCGTTTGAAAAATTCTACGAAATAATTCGAGAATATAGCGATCTTTTGGCGATCGCTCTTGTCCCTATTATCACTGAAAATATAATTATCGAATTCATCTGTAAGTATATTTACTTATAATTCTCGATGAGAATTGATTGTAAAATTCATCCAAATAAAAAAGAAACTCTGCAAGAATATATAAGTAGAAGAGCTCGTCTGTTTTAAATTTAAGAAAAATACGTTATATTCGAGATGTAAAAAAAAAAAAAAAAAATGGCACAAATCGTAGAAAAAAAGAAGAGAAAAACTGCTTGAGACAGGAACTCTTTTGGTAAAATTCTTCCACGCGAGATTATCGGTGTATCCTTCTGAGAGATAGAACGATTATTTGGTTCGCAGTAGCAGTTAAAGCGGTTTCCTTTGCTAAGGGCAGACCACGGTCCTTTTCCGCCGTTTACACGCCCCATCGTTTCGCCTTATCCTTCATTTTCCTTTAAAAGAAACGCAGTTGTGCGTTATACACCGTCCTGATTTAACATTCGACAGAGATTAAAAGCATGGAAATAAACGTGAAACGGCGTCGTATCTGTGTGCAAATGGAAAACACAATTTCCCTTTGATTACACGCTCGTCGGACGAATGTCGACCATCGCCAACGTTAATCTCCATAGATTTTATCGAATTTTCATGGAGAAGTGCATCAAGCATCGAAAGTACGACCCGCAAGATCGTCGTGGATCGTCGCGAACGCGTAATTTCCTGATCTTATGTGGAGGAGCTGGGCGAAAATCGCTGGAGAAATATATCTAAGCATCGTTACTGATTTACGGTTATAAAAAATTTACTTGTACGAGCAACAGCGATCGTGTTTCATTAAGCAACGAGCGAAGTGAATATATTTACGCGCGATTAAAGGCGGAATTTTAATTATCCTGACGCCATAAGTTAATTTGTACCAAAAGGGCGTAGCTGGACGACATTCCTTTTTTTTTCGACACGATGGGAAACGATTATTTTACATTTTCTCGTCGATTTTACATCGTGCAGGAAAAAATATATATACACCTTTGGTTAATTAATTTTCCACCGACGCATTTGCGTTTTATATTAAAAAGAAAAAAAAACAGTTCCGAGAATCGAACGACTAAGCAAAAGTTCGAGCATTACCCTAAATACTTTTCCAACGAAACGAAAGATTTTCAACTCTTTTTGACCGTTTGAAATTCTGGAAAATCAGCGGATAAAATTTTACGGATTTTATACAGGAAAGTTTTCCCGTAAACGCTCAAGTATTTTATGTCTTTGAAACGATAGTAATCATTTTATTACCCATCCACGGAACCTCGATTAATTACCGTCAAATTTTATTCCGTTTCTCTGATATTCGAAATATTCTAACGATATTCAAATAGTGGAAAATGACGGTGAAGCAAACGTATAAGAAAAAAAAGAAAGAAACATTTCTCTTTCGCTACAGCAAATTTAACTTGGAACACTGAGATACGCGCGTAATTTACTCGAATAGAAACGATCTAGTTGAACAGTTGAGCAGAAAGTGCAAACCTCAGAAACGACCTCGTTTGTATGCGCATGTCTTGTGTGTGATCCGGATATCCACACTATTTTGCATCACGATACTCTTCTAGTCCGTTCCGAAGAACACGATTCGATTTGCGATAAATTTAATTTATTCGGTTTATCGTTAGCAAAGCGGAAAACGATGAAACTTTACGATAAAAGTTTTTGAATGTAACGAGAAGAGTTCCCTTTCGCAAAGGGAACGTTTCAGAATGTTTACGTGTAATTACGCGCCATGCGAATAGTAATACGAAAATAATTTATCATCGAACGATTAAAATTAAAAAGCAACTTACGCTTTTGTATTTACTTTTCTACGTAAAACTCGCTACGCATCGTAGATTTATACATTCGCGCAAAATATTCGAACACTTGCCGTAAGAAATTTTTATTTCCATATTATGCGTATAAAACATTTTTCAGAGAAGAATTTCCGCTGCGACGAAACAGAAATAAAGAATTAAATATTCAAAATGTTTAAAATGTACGTACGAACCGTGTATGAATTCGTGGTGCGGTTAATGAAATGCACAATCCATGTCATCGCGTCACGTCGTTATGCGAGTACAAGGACAGAATAAGAAAATAGTTACATAAGTCTGTATTTCATACTGACGTCGGCAACATGTGAAAAACGTTAGTACGGGCCGAGGTACGGAGCTCGCTGTCACAGGGTTAATAGAACGTCTCCAGACTTATGTTTATGTAATACTTTTTTCTTAGATCCACTAGCAGAATGTACTACGAAGAAATGCACGATTTGCTCGTTCCAATATTCACCGTATGGCAACTACTTCCTAATAGAATATCGAATTAATGAGAATTAAAGAGAAAAGCTTCAGACCGACCAAAATTTACTGTCGCGAATTACGAGCACGAACGATAGTTTAATATATAGAAAGAAGAAACAATTTTGACTTGTTTAATTGTTCATTAAAATCATCGAAAGAATCGCTTTTATTCCATCGATCAAAAATGATACTCGAAGTGTATCTATACGGATAACCGAACAACGTATCCGACGAAAGCCATCCTGCGTGTCATCGGGAATAATAGAGAGCGATTTAATTAATTAATTTAAGAAATACCGAATGGACGTTTACTAAACAATCGCACACACGGCTAATGCACCGGGTTAATGTTAATTGCTCTCAGGCTTACGGCGGTTTCTCGGTCAAATGAGCTAGGACATTTGCCAAATGCACAGCCAAAAGCAGGATCCAAGGGTTATCACAGAGAGAAATTATAATAATGGAGATATTAGTGAAAAAGTTATACGACAAATAGTCGTCGTAATAGTTTATAATTTTCAATTTTTTTCTCTTTTCTTCCTTTCGAAGTAAAACATCTTCTTTTCGTTGCGAATATCCCTGCATATGCGTAAGATACGTGGAGAGTATATTAACACTAGAACTACCGATAGTTAACACGAAGCTGTTTCGACTAAAACCAGTGAAAATGACCGGTCTTTAAAAAATACGTAATAATAGAATATTTTTATATTTATTGATTTATTATTTTTTTACAGAAGAAATTCCACGTTATGCGGTACATTTTTGGTATCATAAATTCATCTGAGACTATGATCCCTAAACGACGGTCGACACGTTTATAAAATTGTAGAACCAATCATTTTGACTAGTGTGGTATTTCTAGTGTTAGCATCTAGCGATCGATCCGGAATTTTCCTGATATCTGATATCGTCATATTGAATGCTACGCAGTCAAAGTTTAAAAAACGTGTGGGAAGTTGTACAAAACGAGGAAACCGGTTAATTGGGGTTCGATAAACAAATTGCAGTACCCTTTTACATTTCGACAAGTACCAGCCATTTTCACTGGTATTGGTACAAGTAACCATGATGCAAAATTATTTTAGGTTTGAATACATAAAAAACAAAATAGAATTCGTTATATTATTCCTTTAGTTATCGTTGCGAAAGTCACTACATCATTGTGGAAAAAATATAACATGAAGTAGGAATTTTAAAATAAAATTGTAAAACCAGTCGATTTGACTGGTGCGATAGTTCTAATGTTAAATTGTAAACGATCGTTAGTTTTTAGTTATGTTTAGCCAAATCTGTGGTAGAGTTTGTCTAATTCGACAGATGGCACGATGGAAAACCGTGAGAGGAGGTGCTGTTGTGGCTTCTGCAGATAGGCTGCGACGATGTAGCCGCTGTAAATGAGTCGTTTCATTATTTAAATGAAAATGCTCCTTTCGTTACGTTCTGTATAAGTGGCGCGTCGGCGCATAATTTGTCGAGCTCTTCGTTAAAAGGATTTCATCTTTTTGACGACTACAAAAACGGGAATATCGGGTCTCTCTTGGAACATTCTACTGTACAAGGGCGCTTGGTTTCACTCGTTTAGCATAACCTTTGAAATTATTACACCGGAGTTCTTAGCAAAATTAAAGTTATTAGGATCTATATCGCTTTTATACGTGTAATAATTCAAGCTAGCGCTACACATTCGGCTAACTCCTTATCTGCATATATTAAGCGATTTGAAACTTTGGGTCTTAGACGTGGCTGTAACTTTTCTGAGTATCTTAACGCGCACAGATCATCGCGACTGATACACACGCCGATAAATAAAGAAACTGGTTAATTGGTATTAACTTCTTTCATGTTCTTCGTGCCTGGTGTAATAATTATAGCGATTATATATATTCGCGTGGACATGCAAGGTCGCGAGAACCGTACAGCGACACATATTTCGCAACTATTCAATATTTAACAACGCGAAATTTTCACCTTACATTTAGACGCTGAATATTAGCGAACAAATTGTATGCTCCTTTACCCAGCGAAGAATTTATGGTATACGTCAGACGTTCGATAAGATGAATAACGCTAAAAGCGTACCTAAGTTATCCAGTGTCGCTTTTTAAAATTCCTCTCCGCTTTGAAATCGCTACGAATACGTAATAATGATCCCTCTGCTGTACGCAAAAGCGTTGGCAGCCACTCAAAAAACGCATGGCGATGAAACAAAGAGAAAAGAAGAAATGAAATTAGGATACAAAGGAGGGACGTTCCGCGGCATGGAAATGCAGCGTATCATCCGCGCGGGCGACGCGACGCGATGAAAAAGCACCGCGGAGTGGCGTTAGGGCGCAGCTGATGCTCTTCGCGCGCGTGTTCGTTCACGGTGTAAATTGCTCGTTCTATTATTCAGCCAAATGTAAAAGCCCTGTAAAGTTCGACGCGTGGTTAACCGCTCGTGTATAGTCGAGAACAACGTTCGTCGTTTCAACGCTAGAAACCCGGCGGAAACGCTTCGCATCCGCCTGCCTATTTCGCCAATTTCCCTATGCTTTTTGCACGGAAGCTATCGCGTTCTGTTCGTTCGACCGGTATTTGTCTTTTGCGGTGCGCAAAGCCTCCGTGACCCGGCAACGGCCGTTTGATTTCGAGCTGGTCGCCTCGTACCGCGCCACGAAATTGGGAAATTCCCGTTGCGAGCTGATTTTCGCGATACTCGGTTTTCCACTTTGCTTTTTGCGCGTTCATCGTCCTGAATTTTCGAGGATATCGTCGTTGGGCTCATGCGGGTAAGATACTTTTCGAAGAGGTCTTTTAACGAGTTCTGTACTTTGGAAAAATCCTGCGCTCTCTACCGGGTGTACAATTTGAATCTATAAATACGTATCACTGCTAAACCACCTGCTGTATAAAAAAAATGTTTAAACAGGGATTGGTTGGTTTCGAGGAAGATTAGTTGCAGTTGCGAGGAAGCTGCGGGTAGTCGTAGGTCAATCGTTACTTACGAGTTGTCGGGTTGTAAGTTGTGAGTCGTAAGTTGAGTCGGCAACCATCAATGTAGCCGTCTTTTAGTTGTATCACGTTACTACGTTAAGTTCTCATTAGATAGCTATATTTTTCTGTTTTCAATCACGATAAAAAATGTGTATAACGAATAAAGATCGTTATAATCCTGATTTCTGTAATATTTAGATCGACGTTCTCTCATATATCAAACAGTTCGTCGGCAATTTGCACTTATAGATTAAAATCGAACATTCTGTACAGCGACGAAAGCGAATCGTACGTTTTCCATCAAATTCGTGTCTTTTTCAATTTCTCGATTTCCATTATCGAGCGTATTTGTAAAAAAAAAAAAAAAAAAAAAAAGGAAAAAAGGAAGCGCACGCTGGCGGAAATATCGTTAATCGAATATTCTAAACTCGGTGTAAATGCTTAACGATATCAATTGAACGAAATCAATTCGATGCTCGAATAACAGAACGTTAATTCCGCCGCGGTTTCCCGTTATCTAATAACGCCGGAGCTATAATAATTTTCGAAATTATACACGAAACGGGCACGTGTCTCCCTATTGATTTAAATGCGCACGTCGTAGTCCTTTGGCGAATGAATGAATATTACAAGCGCGTTTGCTTATCGCGTAATATCGGCGTAATATCGGCGTAATATCGGCGTAATTACGCGCCGGTACGTAGCTCGTGTTCGTTGTTATATTATTCATACACTCGTGAAAGCATCGTAAAGTTTGGCAAGCGGCAAACTCCGTGCAAAGTAGAGGGCGTCGGCCGTAGGTTTCATCCAGAAATGACAGACTTGCCGAAGTTGTAACGTTCGATAGTCGACTTGCCACTTTGAACCAGCCAACTTGGAACTTCTTACGATGATCCTTGATCTTTAATTGCTGTCGCGAGACTTCGCTCGTTGTGCACGTTGCGTTCCATTCTAATCGCGCCTCTGTGTCTCTTCGATTCCCTTCGAATTCGCGAACAACTCGCGTCAAATT
This sequence comes from Bombus vosnesenskii, assembly GCF_011952255.1. Lineage (NCBI taxonomy): Eukaryota > Metazoa > Arthropoda > Insecta > Hymenoptera > Apidae > Bombus > Bombus vosnesenskii. The sequence goes on from NW_022882962.1 coordinate 1,301,994, forward strand.
TCGAACAAAATTTCGAATATATATATATGTCCTTTCTTTTGCAATTTTTGGGAACATCCCCAATACTTTAGTCTAGACTTTTTATTATAGCCGTACTTAAATAATAAAACTTACAAGTAATTGTTTATGATTTAATCCGATTATGTTTGCCCGAGATTTGTGACAATAGACTTGGGCTCGAGTGAGACAACTGGTCGCTGAACGTAGCCACGGTCACGGGATGGAAGTTTTTACCATAACAGAGGTATGGAGTAGTTGTATAGCTCTGCTTAAAAATATGGTTGTACGGAGAGATACAGAAAAGAGTATATAAGTGCAGTCCCCAGTTGGACTGGGGGAGTTAATTGTATCCTACTTGTACCGTGGACAAGTAAGTTGAGTTAATTGTGGTTAAATTGTGGACAAGTATGTTCAATTCGACCTTAGACTTTGGAAGAAAACGCATTTGCTATCCCGTTGACCGTGGATTCGTTATTGAACCTAAGATCATTGTCATTAGCATCTCGAGTATCTAATCGCCACGGTTACTTGTCAAATTCTGTAATAATCATATTTGGTACCAGTAAATGTCATCTATATTGTATAACAACAATGGCTAATCCAAATGAAGATTAGTTACACTCCTCTAACCCCAATGAGAAGTCGACATATATGTAATATCTTGTTCGAGCGAAGGTTCGGAATCGTTAGATTTATTCCACTTGTATTTCACTTGATAGCGATAGAGAGGAGGTCGTTGACCAGTCTGTTCACGAAAGAGGGCAACACGGTTGTAAACAGCTAACGTAAGCTCTTCTAAGGATTGCTATCCATAAATCTTGATACCGAGAAGCATGTATCGAGGTGTAACGTATCTGCAAGTAAAAGTGTTCGGATCTCCATCATGCAAATACAGCTTCTCGTAGACTTGCCTCGTAGACTTGCCTCGTAGGTGTCCTGAAACTGCACTTGCAGATACCACTCGTATCGTTCTATTTTTCATGCGTGTATGCGATAAACGTATAAATAGAATAGTTCTTATCTTTTGGCGATGCTGTTCTTTTTATCTCAATTACCAGACATACTATAATTTGTAGAGACGTTATTTAGTCCGCAACGATAAATCATCTTGTGCTAAGAAAAATATTTGCGTGCAATTTTTAATTTTTAATTTTGTCCTGAGAAAATGTCCCCGCATCGAAGAAATAAAACGGTAAACGAAGCGAAACTCGATAAATATCCTAGTGTGTATATAGTAACAATTTCTACCGTCTTACGGATGACGTCTTAACATGCTACCGTACGCAAATATTAGATGCGACACGACGATATTCTCAGAATGAGATCGTTAAAAATCATTTTGCGAAACGTCTGAATAGCTCGGTTGTCGCGTAGTGACATATAGAGATGACTAGCTTTCCTGGTTTAAAGTAGAGCTTTACGAGAATGCAACCGTCAACCGTGTTACCTTGGCTAAGTTTTCGAGTAGGTATAATTTCGCCGTAATTACGACAATGTTCTGGTTCGCCATAAAGAGAAGAAGGACGCGTGAACTCTTGACCTGACCCGACGTAAAAGGACAGTTTCGCAGGATACTGGGCTTTAACAATATTCATAAATTCATAAATGTGGCCTTTCAGTCTAACCTGGTCGGAGCCAATGAATTTACTGGAAATGGACCTCAACGATGTCCAGGATTTTGTTCTCTTTACCAACAATGAATATTTACCTGTTCCCGTCAGAAATTCTCTCCCCCCGCCTCTCTGTCTCTCTTCTTCCCTGCTTCTTCGCTTCTGTCTCTCCGTTTCCTTCATAAAGCACCTGTTTTATGGCTTTCGTTTTTTGTTTCGGCGACTTCGCAAAAGTAATTAAAACGCGGTAAAGATGCAAATGGACGATGTAAGCAGTGGTGCGACCGCGTACGTTTCCACTTAAATATTCATTAACCGCACGAAAATCACGTTTCCCCGACCAACCTCTGATTAACGATTCTGTTTAATAATTCGGATTTGCTTCGCGTAATCCAGCCAGTAATTCGATGGATTCGGTTGATCCAGAGATCGTATTTAATGTCCGACGTGGTTAGTGCTTTTAGTTTCGAAAAATCATAGGACGATTTAATTATTTAGTTCGTAAACGCTTTAATTGCTCGCATCGACTACTAGCGAGCCGAATTATAACAATTTTCCCAAGAACGGTGGTCGCTTCGGTATTCCTAGAGAAACGCGTATATAGATATCCTTTTTGAGCATTTCGTCGCGTTTTCGATATCCGTCAAATTCTTTTAAAGAAGTTTCTCTCGAAAAAGTTTCTCTCTGGCCCTTGAAAAATCCCAAGATGAAACCACGCGCGTGCAATTTAATTTCGTTTCTTGTGAAGTTAACGTCCTGCGATTCGTCTTTCGAACGATGTAAGTAATACAAGATATTTATTACTCGATAGATAATTTGAAATGTATTTCTTCAGAAAATTGAACAGAAAAATCCATCAGTTGAGACTAAAAGCTGGTAAAAAATATCTTTTGCGCAGTCAAAAGATTAAACGACCTGAGAATATTCCGCTTCCTGTAAAATGCATGATTCACTATCACACTCCGCTAGTCATCGATTATCTCGACCGAAAGAACGTAACACCTGGCTTCGTAAACAGTCGAATGCTAGTCATTCCTGTTACGTGGATACGAACTGTAGGGTTTGCTGGTCAATCGAAAGACCGTTCCTAGTGGATACAGAAACCGAACAATACAGGAATTCCCGCGGGCAAGTGGTGCCCGTTAGAGTAGTTAATCGAATATCGACTAGGTCGAGCAAGTGGAATCTCAGGTGATTATCGGGTGAGTTCCTATCGATAAGGGACGCCAGCTTTCTCAATGTATTCGTTTCCTACTTTATTTCCAATTTCGTCTCCCACTTTTACACGTAACGCCATCGATTTACCTTTTCGACGCCTCGAATTTCCTTGCAAATTGCCATTTTTAATCGTTGACTGTGTAAATTGCAAGATTTGTACAGCGATTACAGCGTAACGTACCTTTGGAGCGTCAATCAAGCGATAAAAAGAGCGAAATTCTACCTACAGTAGTTCGTATCTAGCATTTAACGGCCGAGCGCCGAATGCGTCTGACATATACGCGCTGTTACTACTTCCGTGTCGACAGACACACGTACACAATGTCAACACGATGACTTTCTTTTCGGCATAGTACAAACAACGTACGCTATTGGAATGTTTGCTATGTAACGTAAAGAGACTGGAGACCACTCCCTTCCGAATGCCGCTATTAATTTACCACAAAGACAACAATAAGCTCGGGCTGATCCCGTATAGCCGCCTATCGCTTTACCACGCAACATTGACATCCCACAAACCAACTTCCGTAGTCCCCAATTCTAATCAGCTTTAAAACAACCCCCAATCTATTAACCCTTCAAAAACCTTGCTTCCCCCTCTCTACACTGTCTCTCTCCCCTTTTCCTCTCTCTCTCTCTCTCTCTTCCTTTTCGCTCATTCTCATCTCCTTGTCTAACTTTCGCCCAAATACCAAGGCGATAAAACGGTAAAAACAAAGCACCTGGTGAAAAAGTAACGGAGGATGCTCGCCATGGACGATTAGGTCGATCGGCGTGTGCATGTCCGCGTTTCCTATCGATGGCGACGCGCACATTCACGTGCGTCGATGGTTGCGCCGGTTTAAGGAGAGAGAAAAGCGCGAGGTTAGGTCGATTGTCAGCCCCGAAGACCTTGACTCAGTGGCCGTAAGCGAGTAGAGCGCATGTGTGGTACTACGGCCGGGTTACCCGCTTCCTACCCCTTCGCTGGCGCCAACCGGGCCGAGCCACCCTCTTCCTCCCCCGTGATACGCTACTATCGTTACTATTACTCCACGTTCCACCCCACTTTCGGCCCTTCCTGTTCCGCTTCCTCCCCTCTTCGCGCGACATTCTCACCCCGCTGCATCCACCACCCCTTTCCACGTGTACGGCTCGATTCTCCTACGCAACCAGTTAATGAACACGTCACATGCCAGGGTGCAAGGCACTGAGCAGTGGCCGCGCGCATCTCTGCCCCCTTTCGTTTTGCAGAATCCAACTTCTATCATATAATAATGTATTATATAACAATGTAAACGAAAGATAGTACAAATACAAGCGGATGTTCGTGGAATAGTCCGTTGTTAGGAAATAAAGAGAAATCGCAGAATAAGATTTGCTCGTACGAGGCAGTTTTCGAGTCAGTCGAATTTGAAAATTTATTAAACGCTTTTGAAGTTGGCCGAGTACGAGTGAACAGCAATTAGGCGGTTGTCGTACGAAATAAAAATAACACGAAAGTGAGGGAAAAATACAAAACGAAGACTTTCTATCGGAGAGATACTAGTTTAGTTAGGAATTGTTCTGGTACGCGCGTATGATAAATTTTCGAATTTATTTTCTCGGAAACAAAACGATTCCTCCTAAATATACTTTCTTCTATATTTTCGATTAAGTAGTGGTATTCAAATATACGATACTTGGTAAATTTTCAAACTCTACGTACAAGGCAATTTTATTCTATACTTTCTCCCGATCTTCTCATATGGAATCGCCTGATGCTCGCTTGTACGCGTTATTCGGCGGGGTCCTGTATTATCGGAATTTTACAGGGTACAAATTGCATACTGAAAGTGGTGATAAATCCTCTAAACGCAACGAGTTTTCGTAATAAAGCCAGTAAACTGCTCAAATACGGTGAAAGGCAGTTCCTGCGAAGAAACGTAAAACGAGTTTCTTTGCACTTTTGAATAATTGCCCGCGTTTTGCATCTTGATTCGATGTAAGAGACCACTAAAATATTCTACTAAGGCGAGGAATTACGTATTAAAGAATCGCCAAGTAGGGGATTAAAACGACGTACAAATTACGACGATCGTTCCGCTGCGAGACTTTGATCGTATCTTGTCGAATCGACGAATGTGTTGGAAGACAGATGTCAAAGGATGAAAGGATACAGGCAGTTTGATTAATATTTCGAACGGGCGTTCCGCTTACTTGGGATTCAAATATCCGTCGATAGAGCGGAGACAAATAGCAGGGATGAATAAAATATTTACAGGGCCAGGTACGTGGTGGGAATTGTTTTTACAGAAGAACGTGCGGGTTGCGTGGGCGAAAGGTGGCGCGGTAACTGGGGCAGCTTGGTCGGAAGGCGGGAGCATGGTGTTTTAAAATGGATTTTGACCAGATCTCGAAATATCCCGTATTTTACGATTACTACGACCGTTATACCATTTGAGAATTCCTTTTCCTGCGTATTGGTAAGATCAGATTGTAGCTGTGCGTTATTTTCTTCCCCAAGATTGCTGGAAAGGAAGTATGGCTTCTACGATTGTACGTTTGTCCTTTACCATCTTTTTATATAAACGTTTTTTGTACTTTACAAGTTGTTTATTCGTATCGAATTATTCCAACTCTCTCTGTTGATAGCCGCGAGCGTAAATTTCAATCGACGCTAATTATCAACGGAGATGAAGGTGACGTAATTCGGTTTCAGTGTTTCATGAAATTTCTACCATATATCGGGTAACTTTTTGATTCGCCTGATCGAACCGCCTTTGAAATTCCACTGTACGCATGTAGCATATAGAGTATATTCTTACTTACAGTGTTGCAGAACTATGTCGGTAGGGTTGAGGTTGAACGAAGCATAGTGTATACGGATTAATCAAATGCATCTTGTTGAAGGCATTACGCTGTTGAATAATGATCTTTCGGAATACATTCAGCTTACCTCTCTTTGGGTGCCTTATTTGCATGAGAAGCAAACATCCTACATGTGAATTAATGAAACTTGAATTCTCTCGAGTATCATTCTTTCCATGGATACGAAATGCTGTCTCTTGGCTATTGCCGTCAAAACGATCTTCTTAACTCTTACAAATTTATAATAACCATTGTAATATGTAATATCAAAGAAAATATATCGGTCTGTAATTAAAGCTTTTAATCCAGTTTCTTTGTAATTGAAATTACGCTACCTCGATGAAAATGGTTCGTTTAAAGCGTTGTCTTACTACTTGCTCGAGTCTTTTTTTCTTTTTTCTTTTTTCAGTTGCGACAAATCGCTGTAAAAGAACGAACAATTGGTCTTTATTTACGTTTGAAGGCGCGTTTCAGCTGCCTGTCGCTTCTTGAATATTATCTCTGGTCTCGTTCCTTTCGGCCGTTTGTCGTTACAAAGGTGTCAGCTGCGTTCGATTTCCATACGTAGAACGGTATCCATACTTTTATCGAAAAATCCAGCCCGCCGTTTATGTTTAGTGGGCTTATATATTCGACTTGGATATCGACTCCATATAGCTATAGCTGTACGATACGTATAAACGATGCGTTTCGTCGAAACCGAATGGACTACCATCGACTATGTATGCGATTTGTTTGAAGATACGAAGATGTATATCTCGAACGATCTTCGCTTTTTAGGAATTATTTCTCTTGTACAAATAATCTTGTGAGATTCGTAAGTCTGCTTTTTAGTATTACGGACATAGGAAAACGTATTTACACGATCGTTATTATTTTTTAAAATAACCAAACAAAGATGCAGTTAATTTTTATCGGTAATCCACGATCTCTCGTTAATACGTAACCTTCTTGCGTTCTTTGGAGCATTTTCGACCAAATCGTATGCTTTCATCGTTAGAAAATTTTTCAAATTCGAGGAAACTGAGGAAGAATTTTTCTTGTTACGTGCGACTTCTCGTTTCAACTTTGTGCCAAAGATTTTCTTACAGCATGAGAGAACCTCGAAGGTTCTTTTTTCCTCTCTGTTGAAATAAAAGCGAGTGTGAGACGTAAAAGACTGAAAGATCTCAGCAGACATGAAAGTTAATTCGTGCGGACATTAACCTCATTCGCGCGTCTCTGTATTTTAAACATCGGCCCCTGCCTGCAATTAATCGACCGACATCGTCGAGGAGTATGCTCGCTATTTTGAAATATTTCGGTTCGACGGAAGTTTCTTCGAATCTCTTCCATTTTGCCTGTAGCTTCCGAGTTTCTTCAGAGAGTCGAGTTTCTGCTAAAGTGTGCCGGAAATGTTGCTCCATAGTTACAATTCGTAGAAAGTTTCACGAGGATTCAGGTATAGATATACATTCGCCAGCAATTCTACGTTTCAAATCTCTTGGGCTCTGAAATTTTTGTCCATGGTGGAACTTCTCGCACGTAAAATATGTTTCGCTGCCCGTCAAACATTTTTGTACCTGTAGGCGAAAAATGTCGTGATTCGTCAAATATCTTTTCGTCGCCAACGTCGAACCATCGATCTTCCCTCGCCTCGCGTCCTTCCCTCCAATATTTCGAAAAACATATCGTTCTAGAAACGTACCTACGCGTGGAATACTGGCCACGATGCTACGATAAATACGTACATCGAATAGAGCTTGTTTCTATATCGTACGATATCTCGTAGATATTAGAACGTCGCCCTTGTTTCGCAAAAGAAATACGACGAGCGCGATACAAATATAACGATGTATCTTCCTTTACTTTTACCTCGCGGCTGTTCGTAAGAGATTTCAGGAACACGACAAATTTCCTTACCTCGGCGGGCCAATATCTCCTAGTCAAGTTGATCAGCAAAGAAAGAAATTTTCTCTCAAGTGCAGTTTCCTAGACGTGTTATTATATTTTACGGATATATGTGCGTATTACGTTTCGAGGAGAGGCTGATTTTTTCCGATTTAAAATATCGCTGAAAAAAGGAGAATAAAAACGAGGAAGAAAAATCACCGACGGATATTCCTCGCTGACTGGCGTTTTCCTCGATTCCCCTGTATCCTCCTATTTTCTGATTCTCGGCTCGGTTAGCAGGCGCGTTCAAGGTCGATTAATAAATCTTCATCGGTGGGGAACGGGACCGGGTAGCTGGCGCGATCAGTTCTGGCTGAGGCTGTCAACGTTAACAATAACAAACGCCCGATACGGGGCCATAACCCTGCGCTTGCTCGTCGATGGACGTCCGCGTTTTCACAGACGCTTTCAGCGTTTCACCCGTCAGTATGCATAACCTATTTTTTCGCGTTTCTATGCCGTCACGTGAACCGAATAATGAAAGCTATCGAGCAGGCTGAATCTTTTAGCCAACGTAGTTCGATCTGGCCGTACATACGCGATGCGCCTCCGTTTCTCCCCGACGTGTTACGTAACACGACTATACGAATGCGCGCAGTCGAAACCCCTGCCATTTAACCTTTATCCTGTCGTTTGAATGGAGAATCACCGCTGCCAAATAGCGACGATATACCTGACTGCATTGTTTCGCTAATGTCCCATCACGACACACGACAGTCTCCCGAGGATTCTACGTACGTACGTACATATTCCAAGAGTTAGGATTGCTACTGGAGCTTATTAGAGTAAATGGCTGATTTCTTTTCGGTAAAACGGTAATGAACCGTGATAAATTAAGATCGTTTAATCCAATTATCGTCGAGCTGACGGAATAGTTTGTACGGTTAGTTAACGTTCTTGTGTACCAACTTCGATAGTTTAGTTTTACATGGTTTACATTAACAGCGAATGTACGAAATTGCTATTTCGATAAATAATAAGCTTCTCCCTTGCTTATTAAGTTATTCCTCGTCCGTGAACCCTGGACCCTATCTCATCCATTGATCATCAAAGTTACCCTCTACTTTTCGATTCTCCGACCTTACGTCCTGTACTTTCAGCCCTCGGTATATCCTCCAACTGTCTTCGAAACTTCTGTTGGACGTTTATATTTTGCAGTTTATTAAATGTAACAAATGGAAGCCTCACGAACGATAACAGTTCGGCTCACTCTGGTCCAGTAACGATCATCGAGAACGAGTTTCTACGTTTCGTTTAAACTCTGATCTTCGATCTTTGGCTTAACGCGGGAAGAACGAGAACGAGACGGAGTTGACAAATACGGATTCGTTATTCAACGAATCGTTTCGGTCGATTCTTTTGACGCTGTTGAACCGCGACTGGCTTTGGTCGTGATTGCATTCGACCTCGCGTGGGACACATGGGTCGAGGAAGGTTGGCACGGGAAGGGCGGAGGTGAAGAATGATGTAATCGATGCACAAGGGTAGAGCGTGGCCGCGACACTTGGCCTTTGCGTTGCTCGACGATCCTCCCAGCCATGGCAGCCAGAGAGAAAAGTGGCTGCGCACCTCGCCCCCTCCAACCTTCCTCTTCGTGAAAAGCGTTGGAAGAAAAAGGTTGTAGGGGGATCGAGTTAGCGGAGGACGTGTCTGTCCTTGGGAGAATCGGCCAATCTCAAACTTTTTCGACTTAAGTTCGAGATGCATCCCTCTTTGTTGCGTGTAACGTGCAAGAGTTGGAAATATGACTAGCGGAACTGCACACGAGCAAGGTAAGCACTGCTCTCCATCGCTCAACGTCACGCGCTCCTTTTCTCATTTTAATTATTTCAATTTTTCTGTCGTGGCAACCCAACGAGATCGTCGTCAACCACGTTAATTTGCATAGGAATAAAGGTTAACACAGATATCAGATCAGACGAAACGACAAATTTTAACGTGTCTCGAGAATTTCTTGAGCGTGGTGTCACTCGACCATGAGTTCGTGTATCTGATGTCTTTGGCTTATCTTTATGATCGTGTAGGGTTCTATCGGGAATAAACGATCGGATTTGCCTAATCATCTTTCCAGCTCTCTGTTCTATCTACAGCGATTCGCGAAATTATTCCAACACTCGTAGAAACTTTTTACGTACATGCTATACGAAACATCTTGAAGTCTCATTAGTACTGTAACGAGACGCGACTACTATCGTGGCTATATTGGTAAAATTTGAAACTGATCTGAAAAAGTAAGGTCGGTCTATAACGAAAGCGAATGAACACGTTATACGTTCGTCGTTATTCCGATAACGAATGTACGAGTTGAATTTTTATCGTATAATTGTATTCGTAATATATCTATATCGAGTTCCAAAGATGGAGATAAAATTTATTAAAAATTCCTTATTCACGGCTACGTTCACCTTCCATTGCGTTTTCACGTTCGACATGCTCCACGTTTAATTAAACGTGCCTGACGTGCTTTTCCTATCGCTTTTCGAATACGTGCTAGAAGCCTGATTTAGCCGTGTTCTCGAGGACCGACTTTAAAGCCCTTACGTGGCACCACCTCTCGCCTCAGAACGTAGTCCTTTCAAATTCTTCTTAGCGGTGGAAAGTGAGAAAATATTGTCGAGTAATCACGTTCCGAGGATAATGCGTTGTTGGAAACCACGGAACAGGCGGAAACGCGCGCGATTAGTAAACGTGTAGAACCTTACTTCCACGTGATACGAGGATAACGTCGAGAACTGACATTTAACACGCAATAGTCTCTTACGCTCTTACGGTATTTCTATTACTCATTACCTGCAAATTCAAAGTTATACACGTAAATGAGTTAGGATGGTATAGCGCGTGGTTTAGACAACGAGGTGGTGACCTTAGCCCTCTAGCCTTTAAGGCTGGTTTAGTCAAGTAGCAAGTAAAGTCGGATTTACACAGTTTGATGATAACGTTGCCTTCATCCTCGTTTCATCCTCCAAAGCGAACAGTGTAAATTCGGCTTTACCAGCTACTTCACTAAACTACACGGCCGTGTCTGAACCAGCCTTTAGCCGATGTACGATTAACTCGTAACTAACTTTCGGAAAGTTAACAGGCGCAACTTGTTTTTCCAAACTATAATACGTCGCTTATTCGTTTAACCGTTTGTGAATCGTCTCGGTTGGATCGTGTTTGAAGAAAAAATTATCGGTAACGAGAAGGAACACTGGGTACTTGTTACATAAATTCCACGGTTATACAAACCGTTCGTTCCTCGACGTTGGTGTAAACGAGGATCTACCGTACTCTATCTACGATTATCTATCGAAGGATTCGCGGGCGATGAAATTACGGTGAAAGGTAAACGATGCGTCGATGATACATAGAGAGGCCGCGAACGAAATTTTAACGATCGCCCGTTGAAGTCGTGGAGGAAAATTAGGGCAACGTGCTTGACCCAAGTTTGTTTTCGCGATGAGTTACGAAGGAATGGCAAAAGTTTAACGCGTTCAATGCGAATGTATCTGGTATAAGCACGACGCGTGAAAAATTCCTCGCACGTGTCACGTTCGTTCCGAGCCTTTCTCCGAACAAAATGGCTCGACCTCGTGGAAACTTTAAAGTCACCCTTGTCGCGAACAATAAAAAGAACATAGGAAATGCTTGGCGCGCCATTCTGCGTAACGCGCGTTTATCCGATTTAGTTGTAAATTACTGCACAAAGAATCGCGACACAGAGTCGTAGAGAAAAATTGGTAGACACGTAGTGGAAACGGATATCAAGGAGCATGTTTCGTTAAATACGACTTGTTTACGTGAACGTGTTTATTTTTAATTATTTTAATAAATAAAACTGTTGAGGTTTCGTGCTTTATCCATGAAATAAAATGTTTATGATTATTTGCACTTTTATCTTCATTTTATAATGCAATTCTTATATCGGGAGAAGCCAGCTCTTTGGATGTAAAAGATAACATACTTAACCCTTTAACCTACAACTATGGACATAACCCGTATTAGATGATCGGGCACAGCCCCTGTCGGACATAGCCCCACCGGGCATAGCCCCACCGGGCATAGCCCGTATCGGGAATAGCCCCATCGGGCATAACCCCATCGGGCATAGCCCCGTCGGGTATAGCCCGTGTCGGGCATAGCCCGTATCGGGAATAGCCCGTATCGGGAATAGCCCCATCGGGCATAACCCCATCGGGCATAGCCCCGTCGGGTATAGCCCGTGTCGGGCATAGCCCGTATCGGGAATAGCCCGTATCGGGAATAGCCCCATCGGGCATAGCCCCACCGGGCATAGCCCCACCGGGCATGGCCCCAGTCGGGCATGGCCCCAGTCGGGCATAGCCAAAGTCGGGCACAGCCCGTATCGGGCATGGCCCGTGTCGGGCTTAGCCCCGCCCGTCATGCTCCGTGTCGGGCATAGCCCCACCGGGCATGGCCCCAGTCGGGCATAGCCCCGTTGGGCATAGCCCGTATTATATGATCGCGCATAGCCCGTATTAGGTGAACGGGCATAACCCGTATTGGGTGAACGGGCATAACCCGTATTGGGTGAACGGGCATAACCCGTATTAGGTGAACGGACATAACCCGTAGAATGTTTCTGAGTAATCTACTCCAGGTTTCTGCCAGAATCCCCGAGCTACAAGCCTAACCTTATACCTATCTGGGTCCCTCTTTATTGCAAGCACCCACTTACAGTCTATAACGTTTCTGTTCAAGGGCCTTTGCACAATGTCCCACACATCTTTACTTTTTAGATTGTCTGAGTCCTTCATTATTGCATCAGTCCACTTTTGAGCATCTGGCCCCCTCAGGGCTTCGTACACATTCACAGGTACACACATGCTTTGAGTTTTGCAAACGGTCGCAGTATGAGCGCAACTATCATATGTCTTTGGTTTATGTAATCTTGCCGACCTCCTGGGAGCAATCGATGCACTCACAGCCTCCCCCGGATTATACTCACTCGTTAAATTGTCCATGAAGTAGTCAGTCTCCCCTTCATCGTTTTCGCCATCACTTTGTGTTTCGACGTCAGTCCGGTCAACTCCAAGATCCAAGTTCAAAATCTTCTACGTCCCATATCCATTCTGAGGACCTCCTTTTTATATTGCTCGTCTCCATCTTAACATTCTTGTAGGGAAACGTATTCTCTTCGAACCTGACATGACAAGATATTATTACTTTCTTGGTCTGTGGCAGGTAAATCCTATAGCCTTTGACCTGCCTGTCGTATCCTACGAATATCCCCTCATCTGCCCTGCTATCGAATTTTTCTCCGCTTGGACTTCTCAGGTACCAGACTCTGCACCCAAATACTCTCAGTCTGTTGATCTCTCCTTGGATGTCACATCCCTTACCTTTCCATAATTCCAGTGGGATCTTGTCTCCGATAGCAGCGGATGGGCATAGGTTTCTTATGTGACATGCCGTGTTCACAGCTTCCCCCCACAGATAGTCAGGGAGCCCCGATTGGATGAGTAAACATCTAGACATCTCAACCAGGGTTCTGTTTGCTCGTTCGGAAATCCCATTTTGCTCAGGGTTCCTAGGGACGGTCTTCCTGTGTAAGGTGCCTTTCTCTTTCAGGTAATTTTCAAAATATTCCCCTGTGTACTCACCTCCGTTTGGTGGGTACTTATTTTGGACTGGCGTAAAGCCTCCACTTCCATCTGGTATTCTTTGAAACACTTAAGTACTTCGCTCTTCCTACTGATGATCCTAACGTACATGAAACGAGAGAAATCATCAATGAAAGTCACAAAATAATTACCTCCGCCTAGCGACTTGCATTGAATTCTGCCACTAATGTGAACAATCTCTAAAGGGCGCTGACACATGTGGTGAGCTGTCCTCGGAAATGGTACTTTGATCATTTTTCCTTTCACGCAGACTCCGCATAGTTCCTCGTGTTTCCTCGAGTCCTTCTTCACGCTACTTACAGGGATTTTCCTCATCGCATTTCCATGCAGGTGACCTAATCTCTCATGCCATGATACTTTTGTATGCCTTCGCTTCAATGACCTCAATGTCTTCGTCATCTTTCACAGGCTTCTCCTGATCGTTCTCCACGAAAACGTTTGCTACATGCCTTTCAGGTGGTATTGTCTCTAGGCAGTACACATTGTCTCCTACCTTTGAATTGAATATAACGTCCCCATCATCATGTGTACCGATAGCCTCATCCCTCGTACACACTGTGGTGACACACTTCATTGCTGTTGAGGTTATTCGATGTGTAAACAGAGAAAACTCGTGGATAAATTGTAAGGCAGAAAATTCTTCGTCGCAGTCTTTTGTCTACATGCTGTCGATGGCTTCAGTGCTTGAGAAAACTAAAAAGACCATATATAGAGTTTTCTTATAAGTGGTAACCACTTCAACAAAAACAATAGTATCGTTTCGATTGAATTTCGTCGATACCCACTTCTAACGTCTATCCACTTGTTTCTATAGCAGACTGTATAACGATTCGTACGATTTTAACGAACATTCCGATTACTGACTCCGTTGATCTAAACGCGCGTCTGTATTCCAAATCCTTCGCGTTTTGAAATTTCTGAAATTATTTATTGTTGATTGCTTGCCTTGCCTTGCTTACGTTTCTATGGCGTGCATTTTATTTCATAGAAAATGTCTAGATGAAACGTTTTGCCTTATTTCGCGTGTTATTCTCAACGTATGTGTAAAACAATAATGTATAAAACAATGGAATAATAGTGTTTAGAAAAACGTGGCTTCAAAGCAATATCGAGTTCATTAGTACGGGTGAAATGCGCGAGAAGAAGCAAATTAGCTCTGTTTGTTAGCGAACACGTCTGGGTTTGAGAGAAACGGAGAAAGAGAGAGACCGGTGGGAGGCGCAAAATTACGCGATTCAAATTCTGTTCTGCAGAGTATGCGTGTCTACAGCACCGTGTATTTTCTCTGAAATTGCTGCGATCTTTTGCGCATTAACCGCAAAAAGAACTCGTACGTTCCTACTCTGTAAAAGTGTTGCGAGGATCGTATTTTGTGTCGTCACGTTATTTCATCGTTACCTTTCCAGTCTCGTTCAATATCAGATTCGTTTTACTGTTCTGCATTTACGTTGTTACACAGAGCGACCTCGAGCAGAAAAATCGTCGCATTCGAACTAAAAACCTTCTATTTTTCTAACGTTTCTTTTTCTTTTTTTCTCAGAAAAGATTATAAAGATAGAATTCGGAAGATATTATCGAAATATACGCGAGCGTCGTTAGATTTAAATCTTTTCGATCTCGATCGAATTTGAAACTTTCGTAAAACGTACACATTTGTGGTCCTCGGATTTTCGATCGTGTTTTCAGTAGTACGTTGCGCTTTATTCCGACGTCGTGAACATTCCAATTCGCTTTTTCAGGGCAGACCTGAAGGAGAAACGGTTTCAGGTGAAACAGGTTTCAGTAGTACGGTACGCTTTGTTTCGACGTTTCGTGAACGGCGGCAATTCGTTTCTTCGCGGGGTAGACCTAAAAAAGAAACAGTTTCAGGGCAGACCTAAAAAAAGAACAGTTGCACCTGAAGAGAAGCGAACTGGAACGTTCACGAAACGTCGGAAGAATGCGCAACCTACTACTGAAACCCGAAGAACCGCGAGTATGTCGAGATAAAAACGATTGAGAAATGTTCGTTTCGCGCGACCTACGTTTTACGCGACACTGCGAAACGTCTGTTCAAATTATTTTCCTATAGAAATCATACGTTAACGATGAGTTTAGCCATACGCGTTTCCGATAGCCTTTAACCGAAACCCAACAGCTGCCAATCCGTTTTATTCGGAAATCTATATACAGGGTGCGACCGAATAACATGTACAAGCGGACACGAGTTGATTCCTTATGAAAAAATAAGAACAAAATATGGAATGGAATTTTTTCATTTAAGGCCTAGTTTACGAGAAAATCGACTTTGAAAATCTATCAAGTATAGTTGAATATACGCACCCTGTATATTTCTCCGATACTCGATCGCAGCCAGGTGTTGCTCGTAAAAGAATTCCAGATAGAACGTTCACGGATAGCTGGCAGACAAAGGAAGGTATTTCGAGAAGTTCAATGTCATCTTGGAGAACGTATTGTCTCATAGTTATCATTTTTATAGCCTCGCTTGACCTAGGTTCTCGCACAACGAACGATGAATCGAGGGTGCACTCGATAATGACAACGGTGACCTGAAAATTGTGTCAAGAATACTCGATCGCGACACTGAAGCAACGAAGGCGCGTGCCACTTCGAAGGGTACGAAGAAACAATTTTAAAACGTAAGAATAACCTTCGATCTTGAGTCGTCGGAATCGATAACACGCCAACTATTATTCCGCTGAACTCGCGACGTATTCCCGACGCGGTGACATATTTTCGTGAATTTTTTTTTCCTTCTCCACAGATCGAAAGATTATTTTTAGGAGGTTGCTGCTCGCGTTACGATTGTTTCGCCGAGTTGTTACAGGCCGATTACGAGCTGGTAACTTTAAGTAAATAAAACTGGATAACGTATACGGTGAACTATATATTTTACGAGCCATTTTCTCGAATATTCCAACAAATAGTAATTTCTTTTGTCTTCATTGTACGTTGCGCTGTTTTTATAGGTTTCACGATAAGTATACAGCAAAGTCTCGAGTAAAAAGTTCTCGATAATCTTGAGGAAACAGCAGCGAGTTCGCAACCTTGTATTTTTGATTACCATGACTATAAAGCATCGTATCCTTAGTAGATCTTTCGCGAGAGGTGTTACTTATCTTGGAAGATTTTTCGTACTTGATATGCAGGTTACGTTTATTCAAAGACATTTCGTTCTTCGAATTAACATTTCTGTTACGTCGGGTGACACTCTACCTAGACCAAGCCACGCACCGCGGGCCAGACGGGAACCAGATGTCCGCTCATCCTTACTGCGTATCCTCGATAGTCTTAAGGACCCATGATAAATCTCAGTAATTTGCTAGCTAAGGTCCTTCAGACCGAACAAATATCTTTGTTTCTAAATCATTTTCTAAAGATTATTGTCTACTACGGCTTGACACGGGAAAGTTAGTTTTTCTCACGTACGATGCTTCCCATTAGCAACTTTCTATCGAGGGCGGCTAAGACCCTTCCTAGTCCACCAACCTTCGTTTATCCAATCAGAAACAACGTATACTGTTCTCACTTTCCTGACCAAAAATGTCATGAACAAATCCAATGATGCCGTACGCTAGACACACCCATCGCTAGCTTTTCTCCAATACAGCATCGGCACTGTAACTTACTTATTCTTCGTCGTTAGAATAGTCAACAAGTCATTACCGGGTTACTCTCCTTAAATCAATCATTTACTTAACGTATACATACTCAACAGTGTACCTCATAAGTGTCAGAGATATAACTTTTATAACTCTGTTAATAGCAACGTTATAGTATCTTAACCACTCCTCTTGTCTTGACGGAAATCAGGGGATCGATCAACTCGTGATGTCGATTATTATAATCGTAACGAGAATTTACGACTCTCGTTGACGTGTTCCCTGGCGATTGCGTCTCCCCGCGATTGGTCGAAAAAACAATTTCTTATCCTTTTTATAGGAATTTCGTATAGAAAATAGGAATTTATTTCATTTTCGGCGTTAGTGGGAAAATGATATTTCATAAAAGGACGGTCATTGAAAATTTTATCTGCAGACCTGAAGTTTTCTCAAGTTACGATAACATTTATCCACGGGAACGTTACTTTCCAGACAAATGCTTGCTTATCTTGGTAATACCCGCTCTCCATTGGTCCAGCATATAAGTTGACCCTTCGATAAAAGAAGATAAATTTCAACCTGCTATCAAGATCCCAGCTTTATAATCGTGAGCAAATTGTAAACGATTTAGCGACGTACACCATTCTCTGGTTGACATTTTGTTCGAGCAAAGAATAATAAAATTGATGTTCCGCTTCTTTCTTTTTTGAAATCATTCGCGTTACGTTTACGCTTAACACGTTGACTACCACGATGGTTATCGGTGACGAGTCTCATTTGTATTCAATTTTTTAGAACGATTAAAAGAAGATAAATTCTTTACAGCGAAGAAACTTCGTCGATGTTTTAAATAACTTTGTTAGAAAAACGTGCGCAAATACAATATGATATTTTACAAAAGTTAAAGATAATATTATGGCGTGGTATATTTGAATGTATCGCGGCACCGGCAGATATATAAAATTCGTCCGTGTCGACCAGCAAAAATACGGTCGGCGAAAATTAGAATATCTAGAAAATATCGTTCACGGTCATTTTCGTGAAAATATCCGAGAAATTGAAGAAAAGATTAATTATGTATACGTATATATGACATAGAAGATAGAGCACGAAAAGCGTACATAGAAAAATGAGGTTCAGCCATATATTTTGAAAAGTTTGAAAAGCCGTGTTTCCATAGATATGTACAACGTGGCTGGAAGTTTCTTCGAAATTATCGATCCGGTTCGACGTAGATCGGCCGTGGATAGCAAAACTTTCCACAAATTTCGCGTGTTCCGGGCACATCGAACATTACGGCTTTAAAGTAGCTATTCAAACCCTGGAAAACGATCGAACCGTTCTCGTCGAGCCGAACTCTTTTTGCTTTCGCTTGTACGGCGCGCTAAAAAGTAACTTTCGTTGTGGAACCAGTGCGGTTTCACGCAACGCCGTGGCGGTGCTTCTTCCAACGAGCAGCGCCAGTTTTCACCATTTCAAATAAGGAAAAGAGCGAAACGTTTTAACACGATACACATTAACTGCTGTATCGAGTTTCATTCGTTCGAAATCTCCTCCGTAACCAAAGAAGAACTTGAATATTAGGTCGTTCTGAAACTTCCTGGTGGTTTAGTTTCGAAACAACCTGGCTCCTTTAAAGTGGAACGTTACTATCGAAGGAAGATATAATAAATTTCGATCTGCTACGATCGGTCTAATCTTGTAATCCATGCTTACGGAATATTCGTCTCTACAATTCTCTCGTCGACATCTTATTCGAGTAAAATTCAAAAGTACGAGCTGGCGCGTATTCCGGATTTTTAGCTTTCTAACAGCACGTTTTGCGAACGTTCCGGCGCGTTTCTACGGGGCACAACTCACTGGACAGATGGTACGTTTACCGAGAAACGATTCTGAAATTTTTACAGGAACGCTCGTTCATTTAGAAAATGTGAGATTAGAGATTGCGAAGGGTGGAGAAATGCTATTTCGAGCTTGATGTATTATCGATACGACTGACATAGAACGTTTCGGCGACGTGCTATTGAAAACACGAACGAAAGTCCGAGAAACCACAAATATACCGCATTATGTATTTATGGTAATTATATTTAGCGTGCACGATTTTAATAGACTTTAGATGGAAATTAAGTTGGTTATACTTGGTAAATTGGAATAAATAATAGAAATTCCCTAGACGAAGTAAGAGACGCCCGTGTGATATTAACAATCACTGGCAATTGCTCCTTAATTAATTCATATTCTACTAATTACGTATATTTCGTTCGAATGGAACCTGTCTACTTTGATAATGGACTTGTTATTTTCAATTACTACGTTATTAACTGCTAGCAATTAGTACGATGCAAATATTAATCGATATACGTTGTTGATAAAATTTAGACGAACGATATTTCTCGATTAAATAATACAATACCTGCGCTGCCTTTATTATAATTGAAGTTTCGATTTATTTATTTATAGCTAGTCGATATCCTGTCAGTTGCTTCGTCAAACATTTTCAACCTACAAAATCTGCTATTACTTGATTGAAGTTCGTAATTATCCGTTTACGGTTAATTGATATCGTGTCGATTGTTGAGTTGAATATTTCCAATCTGCAGAAACTGCCGTTACTTTCGTATACGTTCGATGGAATTATCCTGATTGGCCGAGGAATCGCGTGGGTCTAAAAAATTGCAAAGATAGACTTTCACTTTAAAAAGTTTAAGATAGAACTATGCAAATGTCGATCGATCGATCAGATTTAAACGAACGGGGTTTCTCAATTTTTGGAAAGCTGCGACGAAAGGCGGATCGGTGGATGGCCGACGAAGGACGAAAGTTTAGACAGCGATTGGAACGTACGAAAGAAGAAAAAGTTGCGCCGTGAGTTTCGCGTGCTCGAGGCGCATCGCGCGAGTAACGTTCCATGGCAGAGCGTTTAACACGTTGAAAAGCGGCGCGCACGATGAAACAAGCCGCATACATTAGCGATCGTTAGATAGCGTTTCCAGTTTAGGGTTTGAATAATGTTCCTGGAAACGTTCTTAAATCAAGCGAAATAAGAATAGCTCGAGAGCTTTTCCCTCGAGGCAGCACGATAGGCCAATTCCTTCGAGCCGAGAACTTCCCTTTTCAATTTCCTCGCGTCCCAATTTTTCATTAATTAGAACCGCTCCGGATGTTAATATCCGACGGGATATGAATTTTAACCTGTTTAATCAGATTGTCTCTTAATCGGAGACTCGGTATAATTACCGAATTCAAAGTTATTAAAAGTGGAACAATTTCAGTTAGGTTGGTTTTTGCAAATGTTAACACGATATGAAAGGTGAAAAGATAGGGAGAAATAAAAAGATTACCATCTCTGCAAAATTTCGACAGGCACTTCCTGCTGCTGTCGTTCGCTCACGTTCCACGATACTCGCGTGTTCTAACGATAATCGTTAGATTTCATTTATAATAATAATTGTTTGTTGATTGTAAGTTCTACCTGTTGTTCCTTTGTGATTAGGCACTCGTGAATCGGAGGAAACAATTGCTTTTATAAATAGTTGCGTTGGATCGTGAGTTTTGAAGGTGCTAAATGAGGTGTATTATTGCTCGACGTATAAAACGGAATAAAATAACGCGCGTTATTTGTTGCCGTTTATTTATGATAAATTGATTCGTTAAGTTGTAGAGTTGTGTGTAAATATCGCGTACACACGGAATACGTATGTTCGATAAAGTAGAGGAATAATTGTAATCTATTCAAAAGGTACAGCAGTATAACGCGTTATCGAGAATGGAAATAACAAGCGGCACGTTGTTGATGGAAAATAAAATAAGTAAAATGCGTAAGATTAGCCAGTGTATATGCTTTTCTCTCGTGTTCGTATTTTTCAAAAACTCCCACTTGAATCGTACGAGAAGTTCTTAGAATTACCGCGATGTTGTTAGGATATACACTCTTTGGCGATAAATATTTCAAAACAATGTGGCAAACTACGAACTTTAAGTATCGTAACGTTTTCAGTATCGTACCGCGAGTTTTTCTAGAAAACAAACGACACGTTTCCAGCTACGTTATATATGTATTAAATATTTCATGGAACGGAGCAACTCGTGTTACAAATTGTACGTACGCCGTTCATAGAGGGAGAAAGAAACGCGAGTACAAATACGCGAATAAAATATGGAAAGCTAAGTTTACCGTGAAAGAATAATCCGCTGCAATAGAGGATTATGTTCAAGGTAGCACTTACAACGATTAAAAACTAATACCAGGCTGCATTTACTCGACCTGCTGCTTTTCTCCAGGGTACTACGCGTTTATTTCAACAGACGTTACAACCTTCGAAAAAACGTCATTTATTACCAAGTAGTCGAAGAAAATTGAAGAACCTGTACCCTCTGCTAGACGAAACCGTGAAAACTTGTAAAAAGTCCGATCCAGAAATGATCGGCATGGGAGGCTTAAATTCCACGAGACAGCGTATCGTGGAGGGGTTGAAAAAATTCTCGTAAATTGCACGAAGATCGAAAGAAAGAGGAAACCCGTAATCATCTTCCCGCGGAAGTCGATTGATCCCGGAGGAAAAAACACGAGGGCGAATGTTGCGTGTTCTGTGTTGCATGTCGGGGATGATGGCAGCGGGAGGCGGTGAAAACCGACCTGATCGTGCCGGAGGAACCGTACGGCCTTTACAATACCGTCTGGAAACGGCCGTGGACGTTATGCAAGCGGAAGAATGTCGTGTGTTACATCGCCGAAACGATCGCACACCCACGCCCTACATCCTTGCTTTCATTCCACTGTGCATCATTAACCTCTCCGCTGTTCGATGTATCGATTCTGTTCTCGCGTTCTTCTTGTTTCCGAAGACCTTTCGTGACACAGGGTGAAACGGTTCTACACGAGGAAAAATTCCAAGAAAATTCCTTTCTCGTTTCGTGTTGGAACGTGGTGCGAAAGATCGGTAGATCGAGAATGGAAAGCGTGTTTTTCGTATGTAAAAGACAGAGGCGCCTCTCTCGCTCAATCGCTACGGTTTATCGCTGTTTCGAGAACCTCGTCCACCGATTCATCGATCTCGCGATCTTAACCTATTTGCATCGAAGCGCGGATTATAACGCGCGCTGCGACTGCTTCTTTTTATTTCCATTTCAATCTAAATAATTCTTTTTTAAATAAATAAATTTCACTTTTTTCCTCTGTTATAAAAAAATGTAAGATGCGATGTTTGCGAGGTAACACTGTCTACCGATCGTTTTGAACAGTAAATTTTCGATAAACTCCGTGAAGAATTCGGATGTCATTTACTGCACCTACGACCGACCAGTCCTCTTAAGTAGGGTCATGATGCAAATAAGTTAAATACATTTCATAAATAATTTCGCGAATACACCGCAAGATCGTGAAATAGTCGGTATTTTCAAGGGTCAAAGAGAAGTTTCACCCTCTCACAGCGAGTTTGGACAGTGAAAAGAAAAAAGGAGAGAGATACATATATCGTCTACGTATCTTCAAAGTTTCATAATTTGTTGAATTTACGAGAGACCTTCCCTTGTAACTTTTATTTTATCGTCCAGACGCTTGCTACGCAGACTTTCGTTTTATAAACGTTTCGTAGTCTTGGTATGCATAAATACGATAAAAAAAAAATGCAACTCGCGTACTCGAAGAAATTCGAAAAATCCGAACAAGAGTTTGCGTATCGTCGGTGTTAACCCTCGTTAAACTGGATCGAAGAAAAGACAACGAGAAGCTGGGAATCAGAAGGTAGTTTCGAAAGAATCGTCGCACGTTCCTTCGCATGATACGAACATCGATAAAGAAAGTTGGACAGGCATAACTCGCACCAGGTATCGATCATCATCGTGCTTGTTTGCAAACTGGCGCCGACACGACGATCGCTTAACGCCGCTTTCAGCTTGGAATTTTTCCTTCCGACTGGCCATTCCCAGTCGCGAATCTGTCATTTCCAAAACGAATCCTCCACAGGACAGATACGATTCTCAAAGAACTGGCTGTAGTTTGACAGCTTTTCAAAAGCTCATTTTGCAAAGTTATTCTCAAAGTTACTCTCTTCACTCGTAACGTTTACCGGAGTTTCTTCCAACCGGGAAGTTAATTTTTCTATTACCAGGGGCTCGTTACGCGTCCGAATTTTCGAAGATATAATTTTTCCTCTGCAACGATGAAATAGCCGAGCGTGGCTCACACAGCGGGACAAAAGAATGGTTAAGATCCTTTTACCATCGAAAATGGTTTTATTCCATTGTAGGAGCCATTGATAGAACGCAGGAAAATCTACGGACACGTAGTATTTACCAAAGAAAATAAAAGACACGGGAATATTGCAGTCGTGGAGAAGGGAATTTCTTTTTTCTTTCGATAGCGTCGATGTAAAAGCAAAGGATTCCCATTGAAAACACAGGGGTTTCTAATTACTTTTGTGGTTTTATTTTTACAGTTTCGCGTAAAAGCTCTCGTACTTTTTACAAATATTTCAACCAATCTGTACATTTACATAAATGTAAATTTGCGATCGAAACGAACAAATTTATATTTTCATACGGAATCATTCGCTGATGTTTAAATCGCTAATTACACGGTATCTCGCGTTTTATTCGCTCGGGCACGAGCATAAAGCGATGTTCTAAAAAAGAAAAAAAAAATAAGGAAAAAAAGAACAAGATTGAAAAAGAGCCGGAAAAGAATGGTTCGAACGATGGTATAAAAAAGAAATACAAACAACGTAGATATAATAAATGCAAGAAACCGCGACGCGCCACTCGTTCGCGTTTTCGAGAATTAATTTCGCGCGTATAAATAAGGTCGTAATAAGCGAGCAGTAATCCAGCGTTCCAATTAAAACGTTTCCATTTTCAAGTGTTGTGTTAAACGCTAACGAGCTGAAGGCCAAAGCGGAGGCTCTTCAATTATGCAAACTTCCACTGATAACGCATTCATCATTCTCCTAATCAGAGGTATTCTAAACTGGATCATCTTGCTCGCATTGTCGTCTCTCCTTATAATTACGAAAGCATTTTCTCTCGACGAAGAACTTCCGAGAAGATGCGTGTTACGGGTCTCCGTTATTCTTGGTACGAGCAATGGCAGCGAGATTAATCGATGCCAGAATATGCTTTTTAACGAAGCACAATGGCTGACAAAGCGAACGGTTTCGTAAGATGGATGAATCGACGAGAAACAATTTCTGCGCGAGCTTAATCCGATCTTCGCCAACGTCTACGTGCCAGCACGCGCGTCGCTTTCCTTAAAAAATTCCACCGATAATTTGTTATCTCTTGTCGCCTTCTCGCGATACTTTCGATGTTCTCTTCTTTGGAAAGTCAATGGGAAACGAGGAAAGGAGAAATTGAAAATTGTTCTACCGCGTATCTTTTGAGACGTTTCGCTAGACGTAAAAAAGAAAGGAACAAACAAATTCAGAACCAAAATAGTCGAAACGTCGCATACGCGTCGAAACTATCGCACGTACGTGCGCGTACTATCGCAACAGACGATTAGTCGTTATCATTAAGTTGTTTTGCGTGAAAATTCCAACAACGCGTAGTTCCACTTCGAATCGCGATGTTCTTCGCCACCGCCGATTCACGACGATCTCTATAGCTGCACGTGAGAACGTTCCGGTTAAGTGGAGCCACGTAAATCACTGTCATTGCTATCCTATACAATCCACTCGCTCTCGTTCGCCATTGTTTCGAAATCTTCCTGCTATTTTAACCTAAATTGCGTCGATTTTCCTTGCCATTTTTTTCCCCTCCAATTTCACGATACGCAATACGATTACCGCGATGAATAGATAACGAACGAGCGATGCACGTGGACATTCTTGCGTCAACGGAACGATTCGTCGAATTCCCAGGAATAGAATGGGTGGCGTTTTTCGCTCAGTCGGTAAAGATGCACGTATCGAACTAGCAAATTTCATTACTCGCTCTGTCTCTTTTTTCTCTGTTCTCTTTTTATTCGCCTTCTTTTCTCGGGAATATTTTCTTTTTTTTTTTTTCTTCTTCTCTCTTTCGCTTTGTTTCGAACGATGGAGGATAGCAATTTGCATGCCCTGCTATGTTCGGAATATTTTCGGGCGGCTCGAAATGCACGTTCGTGCCTGGAATTGCCTGTTCTGCGAAAATTTCTCATAATTTGTATTTCGAAGCGACGCGACGACGATTCTATTGTGTCTTATATACCTGTACATCTGGCTTCGGGAATTCAGGATGTGTAGCGAGTGCGTCTAGAGTGGGAAAACTTTAAGAAAGGCTTGGCGGTGACACGAAAGGAAGGAAAGAATTGCGAGGGAAATTCGTGGTCAAAGTAATTCGCGATAGCGTAATCTTGAAACGTAAATTTGAAAGTTGCCAAGAATACATCGCAATGACAAGTATCACGATAAGTATCGCGACAGTGTCAACCGACGCACTCTCGCTCTTGTCTCTCGCCAGGAAGCCAGGCTCGCGAACAGCCACGCGGCAAAATGAGAAAAGTTATACCACTGTCATCGTGGATTTTCATTTTCGTCCGCAATAACGCAACGGCTTTGCTCCGAATTGTCCTCGAGATCGTTTGATTTTTCACATCCTCGTCCCCGTCTCTTTCGTTACCACGCGAAATTGCGTTCTCGGGGAACCTTTGATTTTCGTTGATGTATCTACAGTGCACCGATGCTCGTTCGAACGCAAAGATTTCGAGAACGTCGCGTTCGAATTAATTTCAGCGACGATGGTAACTCTTTTATACGATGGAAATCAAAGTACTGCGAATCTCCTATCAGAGCGTCGACGAACCTCTGCTACGATCCTCGAATTTTTATATTCCGATCTTACTTTTCTCGCGTTGCCAACATATAAAATTGCTATTTCTTCGTATTCCAATCGTAGTGTCTTAGCAAACGAAAAGAATTTGCAACGTTTCGAGACGTTTAAATGTTGAGATTATTTGATATGTAAACAGAGAAACTCGTGGATAAATTGTAAGGTAGAAAATATATTTAAATAGAAGTGTAATTATAAGTAAAAATACAATTTGAGCTGGTGTCACCCAATAACTGAAAACTCCGAAGCCAACGTCGCCTGTCTACTGTTTATGGTCTGTCTTCGTCGCAGTCTTTTGTCTACACGCTGTCGATGGTTTCAGTGCTTGAGAAAACTAGAAAGACCAGATATAGAGTTTTCTTAGAAGTGATGACCACTTCAACATTAAGAAACAAAATTGAGACAGGAAATCGCGCGTGTGGTAGAACTCCATTTTTTTGAACATACAATTTGTATAATTAAAGTTCATCGATTTTCTTCGCTGCCTAATATTTTTCGTCCACAGAACAGGAGCTCACAGTCGGATAAGTGAATTCAAGTAGCGAGGTTAACTAAAATTTCTAGTAAATGGAGTTTTATTGTACAATAGGTTTCGTATAAATACGCTAAATATGAGATAAATAAAAAATAAATATAAAATAAGCTAAATATTGTTACTTGTAACGATGATTCGTCGTTGATCAATTCGATGCAGATAGTAAATGTGTCATAAGTAACATACAATGACTATCTTCCAGTGAAAGATTTTTTTATCAAAGACTACGTTTCATTCCCATAGTGTGGAATTTGTATAGTCATACGAAAATACCGAATGATACGAAATTTATTACGATTGGATCTGATTAACTAGTATACACAGTGGGAGTTAAAAATAAACACACTTCTTGAAGGTACAAAAGTTATTCGAAAATCCTTACACGTATTGTTGCATAAGTTGAAAATTGATAAAAAAAAATATAAAGTATGGAAAATACGAATTAATAGTAAAAAGAAAGCATAGGGTAAGTCAATATTATACTAACCTCGTTTTAAAATGTACGTGTATCTAACTCTCGTTGTAAATGCGATAATAGATGCAATGGCGTGTACATACTTTTTGTACGTGCAAATGTATGAAGATATTTATACGTAATTTTCGTTGTGTTGTATTTTTGCAGAATCCTCAAGAATGTGAACAAATAAACAAACGCAAATGCCCAACAAGGCACGGCCTCGTCGAGAGTGGTCTCCCCAGTCCCCTATAGATGTATTGTGAGTATCTCGTAATAAAAAATAGTAAGTTGAATATTGGATGGAAAGATAACAAGTTGTACCGAGATGTTCTATTCGACGCGTAATTCCAATATGTTTTGAATGAAACTGTTGGAGAATGTTTATCAGATTTCGACGAACAATAAAAACACGTCGATGATAAATAAAAACAGCGATAATGGAACGGCCGTGAATATTTCCTCTTTGTTAATACTGTTTGTTAAAATTCTCACGGTGTTATTCACAGTTTTCTGCTATTTTAATTCGACTCTGGCGAAATCCCTCGAAACTGGAACATTAAACGTTTCGAAAATTAAATCGATTTCACGGCTGCTCCGAATGATCAAATTTTATAAACCCACGCATCATCTCGAATCTAGGCGCTTCGATTGCCGCATTATCCGTCACTGAATATTAGTTGCACGTTTCGCGCAATATCAAAAATGCACAAATTTTTCCCCGTGTTGCCGTTATGACGTATACGTCAAAATAAAGTTTAAATATGTATTCGGCTAGCTGAATATACATAAAATATCAATGGTTTATTTAAAAAAAAAAAAAAGTGTGGTATGGGATTGAAGAAAGACGACAGTTAGTCAAATGGGAAAATTTTGATGTAGGATTTGAAAGAGCAACGCGAGGCTCGTGTATTATATTTTATATTTAAATCTGGAAGACTTTCGAAACACGGTTTATTCTTATGCAATCGAACTCGCACATATATTTCTTCCTCTTTTTTTTTTTTTTCATAAATTGGAACACTGTGCGCATACGTAAAACAACAGAAGCTACTTTCGTCTATTATCTTCACGATCTAAAACGTACTAACAAATTGCGATTTCACGGTGCGTTGCAATGCCTGTTTTTACATTTTGCACGGAAGGCAACAAAAGACAAAGACGCCTCGATACGAGATATCGATCCTACGACAAGAACTACGCCGCGTTTTTGTATACGAGAGAATGTTGCAAAGTAAGAAAGATAGTTCGTAAGATGTTTTGGTAGTTTGCGCGCGAGTAAGAAACGCTTCCGCGACGGTATCCGTGACAGGAAGATCGTTGCCTTCCGCGGAGTCTAATTGGTCCAATTCGTAAGATAAGGTCTTCAATTTAAACGCAACGATCATGGCGAGCAGTCACGACAGTGCCGGATGTAATTAAAAAGGTGGAGACGTAGCACGAGGTACGTTGTCCTAAAATTATACTCGTCATAACTGCGGCTATTTTCCCGTGAATAACAACGAAAATTGACGGGCTAACTGAAAAACTGCATATTCGCCTTTTAAACGAGTTCCCCGAGATTCTTTCAAGGGGTTGATCGTCGATCGTAGTGAAAGGTACGCTCACGGTGTATGAAAAAAGTAGTAGATGCAGAAAATATCAAAGTAGCGTAAAAGATATCGCGATGGGGCGCAATATAATAAAAGTAATGCGAGAAGCGAAGAAAATTAAATAATCGCTAAATAATTATTATTCGTTAACAGATTCATCGCCGTGACGATCACCGGTGACCGTCGTGCGAGCGATGTTTTAAAGTTACTATTAGCTATAATACCTAATTATATACAAGCACTCAAAATTATTTAACAGTAGCGTTAAAAAATAATTTCTGAATGGTAGGTACCGAGTATGAATAATAACGAAGATACATCAACAGACAATGTTATAATTGACAATTTCAAGTATTTATTTATACAAAAATTTGGAAATAATTACGTGGGCATATTGCCAATTGATGAATCGTATTAAAGCACAACAAGAAGTATAAGCGGTAAGTGAAGGTTGCTAATACAACCTACAAGAAATATGGTTACTTTTCTTGTACGATACTTTGCAAATTCTCGACCTTCTTCGCATTATCTCGGTAGCATTATTTGCATAGTCGTCTAGTTCATCGCGCGTTGCTATTTTCGCTTCGTATTTTGTGACGCTTACAGAGGAAACGCGGATGTAAGGACGCGAGCGCAGAATCCACGAAGATGCACTTGGCGGTGACTGTGTTAAATAATTATTTCACGAAACGTTTCGTCTGTGCAAATAATGCACACTTAACAACGCGTAAACGTAACAAGTTTCCTGTTGCGAATTATCGAGCAAAGAGCAACCAGTCAGATCAAACCGATCGGTCGATATCGCGTACCTCGAATGAATTGATGATCAAGGTGGAGTTTAATATATCAAGTGTTAGAGTAATCCAGCACTGTGTTGAACTTGTTGTATGAACGTAACGTGTGATGTGATGCACGGCGGTGGTAAGATCTTGTTGGGAGCGAAGTATTTCAGCCGTACGGTACGATGTCTGTTGACGAACTGTCCTCCTACGTTGTTGCTTCTCCCTACCAGCCGTTGGATTTCGTCTGTCCATCGTGTCCTTCCGGCTGGTCCTTTTCCGGAGTTTTTTACCTGACCTCGGAGTCATTAGGTTTACAGCTCAGGGAGGACATGTAATTCGGAATTTCCTAAAGAAGGGAACGGGTCTATCCGTGCCATAAACAGAGGGCCACTCAAAATTCCGAACAACGTTCGACTCGTCGATTACGACGTACTCGAATTTTTTCTCCCATACTTCTTCCTCTATGGTTTTATGATTTATCCCTGGTATGTAGAAATTTCTGGTCGCTGACGAGCGAGAATTTCACGCGCGATACAATTCAAGTTGATTTGATAACACGGAACGCGCGCGTAATAACGCGGCAAAAGTCAGTGGTGGCCGTCGTTTGGCGGCCGGTCGTCCGCGTGGAAGTTAACCGTCGAAATTGCGATTTGTCGCGATAATACGGTCGATGTGCTGCCAAAGAGTGGTCCCGCCGATGCGAGATAAATATTTGGCGTTGCGCCGAAAATCGTCTGCCTCTGTCTCTGTCTCTGTGCCGGCCCTCGGTTCTTCCATTTCGCTCTTCCGCGCTCCCACGACTTTGGTCGTCCAGAATCAACCGATCGAAACCAGAGGGTAGAACGGGCCTATGGTTTTTCGATGCCGCTTGTTTCCCTCCAATTGCCTTCCAACTGGCCGATAACGTCCCTTGGAAACGATCGGCGAGTTTAGATTTCTCGTGATGTAACGCGTCGCGTTTGCAAAGTTGCCGCGCACCCACTACAGCAAATGCTAATTTCGTTGAAGCGTGTCAACGATGAAATCGAATTTGTGGACTCAGAGTCCGTATACAGTGACAACGGTACGAGCTATGGAGAAAAAGGGTCTGGAGAAATATCGGACAGTTTCTTGCCCGGAAATCTGACTTTACGAATTTCACTGACTGGAAGACGCAAAGGATTGAGCGAAGATCAAAAGCGTTAGAGCGTATACGGTGACAATGATACGAGCTATGGCGAGAAAGTGTCTGCAGAGACATCGGACAGTTTTATGGCCAGAAATCCAACGCTGTTGGTCTTCGTTCAATTCTACGAAACATTTAACCCCTTGGCTTATAACCACGAGTCAAGCTCGTGATAAAGAATTTGTGCCATAAGCGAAGACCACGAGTCTAAAAACACTATTAAAACACGTCTTAAAAACGCTATTTGTCCTCAAACGTTGTTTATTATTTCACAATATCTTTTGTAGCCCCTAAATATACATGTTATAAGAAGTATACATCTTGCGCCAGTTCGGGCACACGGCTGAACAGATGAATAGGGCACGGCGCGTGACCGAATTTCTTGCTTACTATGGCTCGCGCGATCGGCAGATAGCGTGTAGGCCAAGGGATTAAACAAAGTCGATCGTCTAGGATCTCGTAGGCGCTGATCGACTGTACCGACGAAATCGTAGCTACGGAGAAGTCGTGGGTTCTTCGCGATCTAATTTTAATTTAATTCAACCAAACTGAGTCACAGGAAGCTAAGTCGGACTGTAAACGTACGTGACGTCTTCCCGATAGCGGTACGCACAACACGTAAATTCTTTTGTATCTTTTCTATTCCTTTGAATCGCTGGTTTAGAGTGACATCAACGTGTCAGATTATTAACGAGTACTTATGCTAATTAGATACTTTGAAACATAGTTAACTTTATCGTTTAAATAAGGTTTCCGAGATGTATATCGTTGGTGAACGAGATTACCGCGATTGAATCCTTTTGGCCACCGAGAGTTTCTTTCAGATCTGCTGGTATCTTGCATTCGTTTCTTGCGAGATTTAAAGCGGCGCGCTCCCAAAGGAGACCTCATTGATCGCGATATCCGCGTCACACTTGTTTGGCTTTTTCTTTTGTATCTTGTAGATACGCTTGTTCCTCGTTGAACGCGATAGTTGTAGATGAACTCCAATTGTCCAACCTCGTTAAAGCGAATGCATATCGTAGGAGTAACGTGTCGTAGGAGGGACATCCGTACATAAAAATAACGTAACATCGATTTATCTCAGTTGGAACGAGGAAGCACAGATATTTCGCGACGTAGCTTTCGTTCCGTCTTAAAACATGAAAGATCGCTTGGAAAGGAAATCCTTATTTTAGGATATCTTAGAGAGACGGCGTACAAAGCTCTCCATATAAAATAGAAGACAAAGAGGAAAAGGAATCTGGTTGGAAGGCAGGATGTATCGCAAAGAAACAGATGCATTGTCGGCGCAGGACATATGTTTCACGGTCCCAAAAGTGGATACTTGTTCTCGCGCGTTTCGTAGGAAATCGATGATGTACGACGACGATCGAGAAGTCGAGCGCTTTTCTCGTTCGCCTGAAAGCCATACGATTTCAAACGTTCGTTAGTTATTCTAAGCTTAAGGACCGGCGGCTAAAAGTTTCGCCGCTTTTAAATTCCGATTTATTCGAGTTGTAGCGCGAGATCGAAAGTTCGCTCGTTCCTCTCGGCGTCTCCTCCTCTCCCGAGACTTCATTAAACGTCTTTATTTAGAAACTGAGCGCCCCTTGAGCTGCGTTGCAGATTCTTCTCCTTTCGTCTTCCTTCTCCTTCGTTTCTCTTCCATTGACATTAAAACGCGCTAGGAATGCGTTAATTTCCTCTTCGTCCGCCGTGATATCGTTAGCTTTTA
Source organism: Bombus vosnesenskii (assembly GCF_011952255.1). Classification (NCBI taxonomy): domain Eukaryota; kingdom Metazoa; phylum Arthropoda; class Insecta; order Hymenoptera; family Apidae; genus Bombus; species Bombus vosnesenskii. The sequence goes on from NW_022882962.1 coordinate 1,333,865, forward strand.
CTCGAGTAAATGAAATGGCAGTTGCCGTTTTACGACCATACGATAAGGTAGAAAGAGGAGGAGGAGCGGGTATTGATTTTTGTATCTCGTCGTGCTGTTAGTAATTAGTTTGTTTTCGTATTTAATCGTTACTCGCTGAAAGTAATTAAATTTGGCTCGCGTGGGTGTAGCGATCTAGCGAATTCGAATCGGCGTGTTCGCGTCGAGGAGACAAGGATCGAACAGCTGAAAGAGAATGATTAGAGAGTAGGAAGAACGAGCCGTGACCGAACAAACTTACGTTGCCATCGTAACTAAATAATTTAGATTTTTAGTTTTCGCCACGATCGAACGACGCGTTCGTGGTTCCTGGGATTTCGATCTCGTGAAACGACAGGACAGTTTCGGATCTGTCGCGAAGAAGCGGGCTGAAATATTCGCGAAATCTCGCAGGAAACATCAACGCGATATTTAAAACACGAGTGGGACCCGAGGAACCATAAATACGACGACGGATAAAAGAAAATGTTCATAAAATAAGAGACACGGAAGGATATTTTATTTGTATGGAATTTTACGAACTGAATTTTTATTCGATAAGGACGATGAATAATTATAATATATATATATACCAGCACAGCGCAGATGATTTTTGCCAATACGGCAAAAAGCTTTTTAGTTAATTAATTTTTAGTTCGCTTAATATTCATAGCGTATGAATTTTAAATTTCCTCTTTTCCGCCAGCGCGTGTAAATTTCAAAATACTTTTATCGCAAGAACAGAAGCAGCACCGTCTATGTTAAAAGCACATCGGAAATTTCGTTATATCGGCGGTGGTTTGGTAAAGTTAGAGTCGTCGAGCCTCCAACACCAAGGCTTCTTCGTCTACACTTCAAAGACAGCGCGGTATTCAGCAACTACGAAAGTGTAACAAGCAAAAGAGAAATTGCACCATCGCTTGTTTAATCTTTCATTCGGCTAAGGTACTACAGAGCAGAGTGTGCTGGTCGCGAGGAAGTTTATTCCGCTACCTTTTTCCACCACCGATGTGGATCGTATTTCTTCGATGTAAAATTAACTTTATCGTCGAAGGGTATTTCGTTTGTCGTCGCTTGGTTCGCAAAGGAAGAAACACGAAAGATGAAACACGTTGAACCGCCGCTAGCTTGAAACGTTTGATCCGTGGCGTATTTAATTACGAAGTATCACGGTCGAAAGATTCGTTCGATGTTACGATAGAAAGCTGAAGGAACGAATTGTTTTTCACACGATTATCCTTATCGGATACGGTGGACCCAACGTGGTGTATCGTGGCTCGTTCTTGGCAGCCTCGGGCAAAAGCAACGTACGAGTTGATTTATCGATTGCAACGAAAGCAACGGTACTAACATTTCCCGAGTTCCAGCATAGCGGAACCTTCTCTTGTAAATGCGTTTCGTTAAGTTTCTCGATCACGTATACGAAAGTTCAGCGTGTCATGAGGTTCCGGCCTTTTTCCTTCCGGCTTTCCACGTCAAGATGTCCACGCGCGTTTCTTCCTGGCTGCTCGAAAGTTTCATCGTCTTATCTTTGTTACTTCTCCTTATCCTTTCCAACGAGTTATTCGAAGTTAACATTTTCTAAAAAAAATGTCCATCTTCCTTTTCGAACAAAACCTAAGATCAAAAGTGAAATGTAAATTATAGAATATTAAAATTTATCCCGAGTTTCGTTCCAAGTTACGAAGTTGCCTAAATCGGTCGTACCTTGAATTCTGTCGATGTTAAAAGGCTGAAAATTCACCATCTCATCGGCGTTCGTGCATTCGGAAGCAGCGCGCTAGTTTGAACGCTATTTAAAAAAAGACAGTGACGCAAGATACGTACGCGAATTTAGATACGAAGATGATTTTAATTAATCTCACTTAACAGGCGTTTGTATCACGGTAGCTGATGTCAGCGTTTCCGACCAGATTATTCTTATCTGGTGTACACTTTGTTTTCCGCGAAGGATCCGTTCGTTCCGCGAGACTGCATGCGGGCTTCCCTGCTTGATTTATAGCTTCGAGCAGTTACCGATAAAACTTGCCCGCGTTCGAGATATAATTCGCAAACGCACCACGATTAATTCCATCGCCTCGTCGATCGCCAGGGGAGGGTCTCCTTGCCCTTTGTTACCGTGAAACAGATCATTACGTTAATTACTACGGATCTTTAATCCTTCATCCGTCAGCCTGCAGGACTTTTGTCGAACCGGTTTCACGAACTGGAGGCGATGCTGGGACGAACGAACGGTAGTAACAATCGGATAAAAGGAGGAGGAGATCCGTTAAAATTGTTCGCACTGTAAGTTAGAATTCACTCTGCCATTTCGACGGCCAAGTAAATCGACAATTTTTATGAAATTTATGAAAATACGAGAAAAAAATGCACCTATGTATTTGTGGCTCATCGGATTTCGATCGCGTTCCCGATAATGCGTTGCGTGTTGTTTCCACGTTTCGCGAGTTTCGGGTCTACCCCGAATAATTGAACCGAAATGTTCGCGAAACGTGGATCGCGATTTGCTATGAAAATCCCGTTTATAGCCACGCGGCCACGCTGGCGACATTCGAAATTTGTGTTCGCAAACTGATGATGGATTTTCGTTGCTTCAGCTACCTGGTAGCTAGAAAAATATGGTAACTCGCAAAGGATTAGAAAGATTCGAAAAATTAAGAAGGAGAATACCTTCGGTTTAACTGAAAACCACGCGTGCAGCGCACAATGAATTGATAAAACTCTTAAAGAAAGATACCACGACGAAACGTTCGTAAACGCGAATAATTCAATTTGCCTGTAAAAGGTCTCCGGTCTGCTCTCCGTTCGACGACCCATTTCCCATTTCACCGGATCTTCTCGCGTAGCTCTGGCCCTATACAGCGCGTTACGATTCCGAAATCCTGCGAAAAAGCGAGTACGCCGACAATTCAACGTTTCGATACCAACTCCATCAGCGGTTACTTCGGGGCACACAGAGCGTACGGTTGTACCGGCCTTTATTCAGCCGTGGCCGACAACGTAATGAATTCGAAGTTACGCAACTCGAGAACGGTGGAACGCTCTGGCGTTCGCCTCGGTTGCGCTTATTCTATCGTGTTTCAATTACGCTGCCGCTGGTAAATACACTGGAACGGGCCAGGCCGAGATCCGCGCCGTGTTTTCCACTTTGAACGCAGATGGAAATCCCGACGCGACGTCGTGCGATTAAGTGCAACGCGTGCGAGACGACCGCTTATCAGTATGCGCGTAATGATCGGTAAGTACACCGGCGTTAATAATTCCTGCCGCGTGGAAAGAATAAATTACGAGCTACACGTGCGTGTTTTTAACGACGCGGATTGCGTGCCACCAAATTGAAAGAGACATGCTTTAATCCGGTAATGCTCGTAGTCGTTCTAATGAGGTAGAATGGAGGGGCAAAGAGATAGGAAAGTTGATTCTGCGTGGAAAAATATTCTGCGCGAACGAAGAAATTTTACAACGGCTACAAAGAGTATTTGCACGTAACCTTATTCCATCGACGAAGCGTATTTTCATCAATAAAACGTATTGTACGTTTTATTTTCGTAGTACGAAATGTTGATCGTTATGTAGAAGGCGAATTATATTTATAATAGTCAGGTGAATTTGACATATTTTATCATCTGGGCGATAGATTGAAATATACTACAACGTTTAATCTTTACGTTTAATCCAAATATTACGTTACATTTTGACGCTTTTTTCTATAAAGTCATCCGCATGAAAGTTTGTTGGTCCATGAAATTTATCTTATCTTAATCATTTGAAAAAGTTTGGTAATCACCGATGACCGCCGACTACCACGGTGATAATTACTTGGTATTTGACTATTACGATAAACATAATGGTGTGCGAAAGAAATAATATCTTTTGTAGCCACTGTATACGTTTCGACAGAAGAGGTGATTTAAATAACGTTTTTACTTCGGAACCTATCGCCAAACCTGTCGAAGATTTTTTAACGTGTAACACCTCGATGTACATATTTGTATTAGGTTGTCCGAAAAGTGTCTTTCTTTTACAGACACGTCTTTTACAACGATGCATCTTTATACAAACATGAAACCTAATCTGTCGAACGTTGTGATCTTTATTTTGATAGAACAAAATGGATCATACGTAATTCGGTGAAATAATATAAAACGGAAAATGCTGCGCGTCCGTTATTTCCTTATAAGACGAAAGAAACTTTTCGGATGACCTAATCTATCTACGTGCAGTTAAAATAAACCGAAGAAAACTAATATTCGTTTCAAATCATATGTTCAAAGTAAAAGTAAAAACAATAGTGTTTAAAAATTCATCCAGCCCACGTTTAGAACCCAGACTACGTTTGGATCACTTTCTGCAAAAATGATACGATCAATAACGATGATAACGTGTGTCATCAGGTGGATGTCCCGCTCTGCCATGAGGCCGGCCGAGGGCGACACATCGGACTGCATTCTGGTGGTTGGCATATCCAGACCGAAAATGGCCGCTGCCTTCCTCACCGTTGTCCTACTCTCCCTCTTTCTGACCTTCCACATTCTGTACGATAGCGCGGTATACAGTTTTCACGCAGCCTCCGCCGTCGAGGGTCGTACCGTCGAACTCGTCTCCCAAGTCCGCGCCACACCGCCTTTGCTCTTCTCCAGCAAGGTGCACTTCCCACGCACCAGCCGTCATCTACCTCAGGCGATCATCATCGGCGTACGGAAATGCGGCACCAGGGCGCTCCTCGAGATGCTCTTCCTTCACCCGCAAATCCAGAAAGCCGCTGGCGAGGTACATTTCTTCGACCGCGACGATAATTACGGGAAAGGCCTCGAGTGGTATCGACGCAAGATGCCTTATTCCTTCAGGGGCCAAATCACCATCGAGAAAAGTCCCAGCTATTTCGTCACGCCAGAGGTGGGTACGAATTCGGCCAAAGACCGCGAATTTTTACACATTCTTGTGCTTTTTCGTACGCGTGGCTGAAAGAAGCGGGACCTAAATAGGAATTTATCTTATCTGCTAAATATCGTGATGAATACTAGCAGTATCTTGTATATTTCTGCGTGTCGTACGCCTCGTACGTGCTTTTTGCCGAACTTGTCGAATTTCTCGTATTGTATTGCGTTGGCAACTAAGCGATTGCGGATTTTGTTATCACGTGGTAATGAGAAAATCCGCAATCACTTAGTCGTCATCCCAATAAATCCACAGTCCAATCGTGCGACGTACGATCGCGAATCGTACGGTTCGTCTCGCGTCAACCATTTGCGGTCGATGTGTTTCTGCGATGACGATTACCAATTGGAAGAAGGAATAAATATTTATAGCTTGAAGAGGAATTTTAAATTGTTGCAACGACGTTCGACTTTGAAGAGAAACTTTAAACGCCGCCACTGTGGCAACATTCGACCGCAAAAGGCTATTAATTCGGACACGGCGCTATCTTTGCGCTTGTTGCTTTACGTAAGAGAGGACGATTTAAATATCGCGTTGCTTGTTTTACGAGAATACCAAGCAATCGTCGTAGCTTAAAGATAGGTAAACCATAGTTCTTCCTAATTATAACGTTTAATTATCGTACGATAGCTTTTTCGCCAGCTCGAAAGACACGCAATAATAGGGTAGTCGGTAAGTTTGTAAATCGAAAGTTACGTATTGGCTCGGTTCACGGTTCATTCGGCCGATTCAGTCACCTGAAATTAATTTGGCGAGCAACGTTCGCGATAGAATCGTACGGTGTCAAGGTTAACTCGTTTCTTACAACCTCGAAGAGGAAATAAATCCACGCGATTCGATTCGCCAACGTTACACGGTGCTGTTGCTTGATACCGTAATTTAAGAGTCCACCATATTTCCTTCGCAAACTATACGTTCAAATTGAACGTTCCAAAGCGAGAAGCGAAACGCACAGGATGTTCCTATCGAAGAAAAGAAGGAAATAAGGAAACTTGTTAGAACTTTTTCATCCTCTTTTGTACGAAACGATGTTTTTAATAAATAAAGATGAAATATCTCCGGACTAATTAAAATATCAGATAATTCGAAATTTTACACGAGACAGAGATATTGGATAAAGTAAAGGGAATTCTATTAGAACAATTCGCTGGTGCGATAACGCGTATCGAATTTTCAAAAATTAAACTAAAGCCAGCTTTTATGAAGTAATTTCTGTTGGAACAACCATTTTCTAAAATGCCTAATAAAAACGTTACACTGGATATAATCGCAGTTAATGCCACGGTCTACGAACACATTTTTGCTTTTAGCGTTACTGCTAAATAACATGCAACTCGCATTCGTGTATAGTTTGCGAACGTAAACAGCGTGGCACCACGAAATTCTGGATATCACGATGAATATCGTTACACGAAATGCGCTTGACACTATGCGTGGATGCGTTGTTGGTCGTAATCAACCGTAATATTATCATACGTGATTATCCTTTCGACGAAATGTATTTTATATATCATTCAATTCAACGAATTCAACGAAACGAGGTGCAAATCGTAGAATCGCGAAAACGATTTTCATCTGATGATGGCTTTCAAAAGCCATACTGATCAACTCCATATTTTAATGATTCCCCAATTTCGTTAAATAAGCGCACGATTGATATTCCGAAGGAACGAATGATTTTTGCTTTCGTAAGTTCGTTCACTGCAAAAAGATTCTAAAAAATTCTAAGGTAAATTTAAAAAACTTCTCTTTATTTCTCGAGTTACAAAGCTGATCGATGTAGCTTCTGACCGGTACGTTTGATAGTCGTAAATCGACAATTTTAAAGCAGTCCCTTTCACGTGTTAAATTCGTGTATCATAGGACCTACGAACGCAAATTATTATACACACCTACGTATCAAGTCAATTACACGTAATCGTTACCATGACGATCGCTGTTCTAAGTGATCCAGCGATACTATGTCTGCTGTAAAATCCAATATATTAAACGTAGGTAAACGATAATACAGGAAACACGCGTACGACAACTTTCTCTAAAATTTCGCAACGAAATTGTTGCTCCGAAGCGTCGCGTGATTTTCTCGTTTTCTCGCGCTTAACGATAATTCCTCACGTCGCTGATTTCTCGTCGCAGGTACCTGAAAGAATCCGCGCGATGAACGCGAGCGTGAAGCTGCTGCTGATAGTGCGGGAACCAGTGACCAGAGCGATATCCGACTACACTCAGCTGCGGACGCACGCCGCGACCGCTTCGACCCTGACGAATGGAACACCACGAAGCATCCAGCAACAGCAGGCGGCGCGTAGCTTCGAGGAACTGGTGATACGACCGGACGGCAGCATCAACGAGTCGTACAGGCCAGTAGCGATTTCCCTGTACCACACGTACATGCATAGGTGGCTGGAGGTGTTCTCCAGGGAGCAGATCCTCATAGTGAACGGTGACCAATTGATCGAGGACCCGGTGCCTCAGTTGCGCAGGATCGAGAATTTCCTCGGATTGGAGCCACGGATCGGCAGGCACAATTTCTACTTCAACCACACGAAAGGCTTCTACTGTCTGCGCAATGAGACGTCGGAGAAATGTCTGAAGGAGAGCAAAGGCAGACGACATCCGCGCGTTAGTCCCGTGGTGGTCACCAAGCTAAGGAGGTTCTTCAACGAACACAATCAACGATTCTACGAGCTCGTAGGGGAAGATCTCGGCTGGCCTGAGGAATAGCCGTCGTAGAGAAGCGGTTCGATCGCTGTGTCATAGATGCGGGTAGCCACGCGAGAAAGTCCAAAGTTCGCGAAGAAGCTGCTTTATTTTTTCTAAACGTCGGAGTACGGCGCAGCTGGTACTGACGCGGTGCAATTCTTTTTTTTTTTTTTTCTTCTAGTTTCCGTCGATCGAATTTTAAGAATGGAAATCACGAAGATCCCCTCGGCATGGACGAGATCTGAACGCGGAACGCGGATTGTCCGCAAGCGGAACGAAGGAGCGGATCAGCTACGGGGAACAGGTTGGTTCCGCGGGAACTCGGCTGGTCCGAGAGAACTTCTTAACAAAGCGAACGCGAGCAAGGTTTCTGCGCTTGACGCGGTTAAAGGAATCTTGTAATTGCTACGGAGTACCTCGAAAATCTTGATCCACGGGGATTACGTGAGGAAGTTGGTCGAAATTAGCGGAAACATCGTCCAGGGAACCGAGGGCAAATTAAGCAACGCCAGCCCTGTGAAAGAAGACAACAGCGCGGAATTGAACGGCGAATCAAGCGAACATTTCGTGCCACAAAGGACGAAGGCATCTTCGTGATTCGAATTCATTAATGGGAATATTCGAGCTTTTGAAGACTAATTAGGATCGCCTTTGGTTCGAGAAATTACGCAACAAAGTTACCTGCAAGTGCATCGTTGTCGTCTCATATTACTTCGTTGGATATTTGAAAATTCTTCGGGAGCAGCAGTTTCGCCTGGTGCTTCTCGTCGCGGGAAGAATCGAGGCTGATCAGGATAAGTACCTTTTATATTTTATGATTAGCCGTAATATCGAAAACGGGTAACGCGTCGATGGTTAAATATAATTCAGCGATTTAGGAACTGTCGATGTGCTCGAATTCCAAGGATCAGTGATCGTAGAAAAACCGAATAGAAATCTTTCATTTCGCACGGACGATGATACAAAAATTCTAATTTCTCCGGAATATTATTGAAAGTAAAAAGTATCCACGAAACACGTTTCTCGTTCGTCAAAGATTTAATACTCGGTTATCGTCTTGTTAACAGCGCGAGATATAATAAAAGGAGTTCCTTTTGTAGGGAAGAAAGGAGAGAGTGCGATTCGTTTTCTGAAAAAAGTGCAACAGTTCCGTTGCCGTCTCTTCGAAGAGGAGGCCCGAGCACGCGAACTCGAGTGAACATCGAAGAGCCCGTGGCAATGAGTCAAGCCATTAAATCGAGTGCATGCAATTTAATGGATATATGCTCCGGCCAGGACTCTTCATTATTATCGGAGATCCTGAGCCCCTCTCGTGTTCGCGTTTCAGCCGTTCGTCCTTGCGTGCTAATTGCTTCGAGTTGTCGCTTCGTAGCGCCGACGAGACCGATTTCTGCATCTCGATCGATGCTCCGTCGTAAAACAACTTTCATTCTCGTACAGTGTTGCGGTTAACGCGTCGTTGATACAATAGAAACATGGATTAGGAAAATACGAAAATACAAGCAAATTACGAACAGCTTTCGGATCACGAAATAGATATAAAAAATCGAGTCTATCTCAGGGAATCAGCTAATTATTCGAACTGCGTCGTATGTTCCCGACAATAGCCACCACTTACCGAAGACAGAAATATCCGTAATTTCTATCGAACAAGATAAAAGGATTCGTTCAGTGTGAAATACCTACGATCGTTCAACGATACCTAACGCACATACAATTTAATTCGCCAACGATAAACGAACATGCAACGCAGTCTGAAACTTCATATTTATTTCCATGATATAAAATGCCCGAACTCTTCGCGCTATATACCGTACGAATTTGCTTAACGCGTCTATCGACGAATTATATTTATTACGAAGCAATTTATTATAAAAGAAATATAAACGAGATACAAAACGTAGTTAGAGAAGCGTGCAACTTGGAAATATGGAACGTTAGAGACATTTGTAATAAAAGAAGCTCGTAGAAAAATGACTCGCGCCAAGTCAGTTTAACAACGCGTGATCCGATAGGCATCCGATTAACTGGACGGCCGAAGATGATCGGCAGGCGTGGAATTGATTAAACGTTCGTCGTGGAAAGGGTAACGAGATGATCGAGGCGGACGAAGAAAATTAGCCAGGCAGCGCGTGCGAAATCGATCGGGCAACGTCTGGCCGTGTGAAAGGTGGGCAAATCGTCGGCAGAAATATCAGGGGTTGAATAGCGTGGAACATCGGGCAGCGATCCTCGATATCAGTCACGGCCACGTGTATCCCAGAGGAGCGGCCTATCGCAGCCGAAACGTGCAAGAGTAGATTCCGGATGGGTCGTTACTCAGAGGGGCTGGATATCTGTCCGTCGATTCTCGGTGGCGAACGAACGAATTCGAGCACATTGTACCTGGTGGCGCGGCTCTGCTCGACTCGGCTCGGCTTGGCGCGCCCGTCTATTTGGGTCGATCGATCTCCGGTAAGAGAGCAGAATGATCCATCGATGCTGTTACCCGTTCCTCCGCGTGGCTGCGCGCAAGACCGCACGTCTTGTTCCATCGTACATTTACCTGCATACACTCGCACACATATGTATCGTACACGTACACGTACAGGAAAAGGAAACTCGCGCTCGCGTACACTCACACACACACACACACACACATACGTACGTAGGTACGTGTTTACGTGCATAGGTAACTAGAGACAACGGAGACGGACAGACGAACGGGACGGACAGACACTGTTCACAGGAAGTAACGCCGGCCAAAATAAAATAGAGACGAGAGTCCGATGGAACGATCGGTTTCAGGAGGATAAGCCTCCTGAAGCTTCAGCGACTCGTTTCGCGGGCCCCGTCGCCATGGATCACATTGGTCCGTGAGTTTACATATCATATAGGGTTAACTAGTTGATATTACAGAAGATTTAATATTTTTATAATCCACATTGGAAGTTGTTATATCGAGTCGTTAAGCTTATTGTGTACAGGAGGAGAGCCACCCGTCTGCATAGGAACAATGGGATTTTAGAGAAGAAAGAGAGCTCTCTGTGATCTTGGGTTTCGTCGCTCCGTCTAATCTGTTAATCGATCGCGTTCGTTTCATGTATCGCGAGGCAGGATATCGTAGTTTTCTTTCGCCGCGCGCTGTGCACGACTCGCCGAATGAATTAGGGGGATGAAAGGAGGATCGTTTGGCGAGCGGCGTCGAGCCGTTCTGCTTCAGCAGCCAGAAAGGCTTCAACGGGAGGAGAAGTTGGTTAAAGCTGTAATTTTTTATACGTGTTACTATTATACCGTGAAATGTTGGCGAATTTCATTCGTAGCGCGATGCAACCATATCATTTTTATTACTATTTGACGTAGTAAGATACATTAGGTCGGAATAAACAAAAGTTAAACTGCACATATCGTTAGAATTAAGAAATAATTGGTAATTACTAATCGTCGATGTTCGAATTGGATACTGATTGCGATGTTTAAACCGATTATTTAAGAAGTTTCGATAAGAAAGAGTAAATAGAATATTCTTAAGATCGTAGATCGAAGTTATCTGTGAGGAATTATTATTGCGCTTAATTCAGTATCAGCGGTTCTTGATCATCGTCGTCATAAGCTAGGACGAAATAAAGTTTCGAACGATTCAAAATCGACACGAACTTGCGAAGCAAGCTTCGACGTTCATTCGTATCACTTTTTATCAATTTATCAATTGCATAAGTTGAAGGGCAGTTAATTTGACTAAAAGCTCGAAGCTCGATATAAAATCACAGAGGGAATTAAAATTTGTAAATTGATCGACATTTTCGTTGCTTCTACTTTTTCGAGTACCTACTCTTTACTTTAATACGCGCACACGTATATTTGATTTGTATAAAAACTAGGACGTAAGCGCGAAACGAATACATATCAGAAAATTGTGATAAGGAGACGTATATATAAATTTTTATAAGGTATATGTTTAGGCGATTTATTAAAATAATCGTGGAGTTAGAAGATGGAAAAAATGATCGTTAATTGAAGAAAGAATAGCGCGACAAATTTTCATATCCTGTATTTTTCGAGGAGACACGACAAATTTAGTATATTTTTAACGTTCACCGAATTAAATAATAGTCGTTAAATCACTTTGATTTGTAGATACGAAAAGATATTATTCTATAAACAATGATTCAAATATTGATACTTTTTAGTATATTTGTAACGTTCACTGAATTAAATAGTAAACGTTAAATCATGTTGATTTATGGATACCGAAATATATTACCCGGTGAACAATGATTCAAATATTGATACTCGAATTTAATAACGCGATATATACGTTTTACACTTAGACTGGCTGTTTTATTCCCCTCGTTATACAATGGTACCAAAAATCTCTTCATTTTGTTTATCTGATCTTTTTTACGCTTCCTTATGCGTGGAATATTAAACCAAAATTAGATGATCTAAAGAAGACGATCCTAAATTTTGTTTAAAATATAGAAAAAATATAAAGAGAAGTGACTTTTTCATCTTAAGCCATATAATTATGAAGAATTTTCCAGGGCTTAACAATTAAAAGAGAATTCATCCTGGGAGTTTACCTCTTGCGAATTCTTATTTTAAAATCTAAATCTAAACGATCGATCCGAATCATCGTATCGTTGGTACGTGACGTCACGGAAGAAAAATCCTGAAGGAATCTGAGGAGTGCGTGTCACGGTTCACCTAAAATTGAGCTAAAGCTAAACGAAATCCTACGGATAGCCTGTTGATGTTCGTATTCGTCGTAATAAGGCTTGTATCGCACACCCTATGTAAACCTATTCCAATATCCAAGGTTCCAGATTGAAGCAAGGATATCAACAGCGGAGAAAAAGAGAAAAGGGAGCAGAGAAATAGTAAGGGGCTCCTATATATCACGTGAAGATAAAAGTTCGCGATAAAATTGACCATTTGTTTCTGAAGAAAAAAGAAGAGAGAACCCGGCGCGAAGATTCCATCGATCGCTCCTGGGGACCCGTGACGCCTCGATGAACGAACCTGGAATGCGTATAATAGTCAGAGAAAATTGCTCGGAAATCTTTCAATACGTTCTCTTCCGTGCTATGTCGTCCACTGGCCATTTGTACCGAATTCGCGACAAAAATAGAGATCCCGTTATACTTCGAATTGGATTTTTCGACAGTGAGAAACAAGATTTCTCTGAACGCTGTGCAATTTTATAAATTTCAGATTTATAACCCTTGACAAAAAGTACTTATATACGACTAGCCTTTTTGGAACATCCTGTATATATGTAGTTTTATTAAAAACCAAAACGGTAGTATTTATAGTGGAAGTAATCGTTTTGTTCGATCAGAAACGCATCGTACAAACGTATTTCGATATAAATTTTGCCCTCTTTTTTCTTTTTTTTTTTTTTTTTTTGCTTTGCAAAGTATGTTATGTACCGAAAAATTTGCAGGAAATTTGCAATTTAAATCGAAAACACTTTTCACGGTGTCGTTCATTAAATCGCGTATCTTTTTCGGCCCGGTGCACCGCGGTATCGCGAAATTACACGGAGAAACGAAAACTCGTTTCCATTGAGTGAGCGGGCAAGGAAAGTTAACTGAGAAACCTTGGAAAATCCACCGTTCGTCTCCGTTTCCAACGAACGCCGTAAAAGTCACGTTATAAGAAGCTGCTAGTAAAAAAAATGTTCGCTAACAGAGATATACGGGATCGTTTCAAAAGATAGCTTGTTAAGAAATAAATTGATCTATTCGCATATAGATATCCGCTGTTTTCATAGGGCTTTTCTTTCATTGTAAGAAGCAAGTTTCCACGTAAAGATATCGATGATATTCTTACAACGTATCGTTTCTGTAACATATGTAAATGACAGGGGTATTCTTTGATATTTCAATTACCGTACCCATAGTGCAGTTTTGAGTGATACGAAGAACGATAGTGATCGAACGATACGATAGTTATGTAGACAAGGGTATCAGAAATCGCGAATGCTTTGCACGCTTCAAGTGTGACACTCGATATCGGAAAGCGTACTTTTCCTTCGGGAACAGGAACAGGAGAAGTGTCAAGGAATTCGGTCAATCGCGAATAAACTTGTCACGGAAAGCTTAGGTGTTTGATCAAGGTTTTATCCTACGAGTATCTTTGAAGCCTCCAGAAATATCACTATAATCGACGAAAAATTCTCCGTTCTTGACCTTCTGACCTCCTTTAAACCTGAAATTTTAATAAAAGGAACAGGTTGGAAAAGAAGCGAAAAAAAGTGGTATCGGATATTGTTATTGCTCTTTTTCTTTTTTTTTTTTTTTTGTTACTAGCCTTTATTATAATCGATCCGTTGCATTCCTCGTTGCATTTCGTTCTAGTCTATATCTCTGTACTATGAATAACAGCTTTATTTTTTCTAACAAACAATTCACCTAAAAAAAATATTTCGTCCCGAACCTTTACGATTTTGTATAAAATACGGTGTTTTCTATTAAATATATTAAATTTAATATCGTATCGTATTTGTTATCTCTTTATTTATTTTTATTTACTCAGTGCACTGTCCGTACACTACGTGTGTTTGTATCTACGTTCTCGTCGCGCTTTGACGAATACATCTATGAAACATACAAATATTCCTAACTTACAAATTAAAACCATTTCAACCAGTACAAATTAAATATATCTTATCTATATAAATTAAACTTAACTCTGTTCAGACTTTCCTTTTCTATTTTACATTTACGTCCTCTTCGTTACCAGCCTTTGTACTAACCACTGCCTCTAATTTCGCCATCGAACTTTTCATATCTTCTGCTAATCTCACACTGTCTGTTAGCATATTTTCGATTTTCCTTTTCAACTTCAGACTGGCGCCCAGCTTATTCACCCAACCCCCGAGGTCTTCCCATAACTTTCCTCTCAAACGCTACGTAACTCCATACATGCATCATACTCTCTCTCTCTCTTCCTCCCTCTCTTTCGCTCTTTCTCTCTCTCTCTCTCTCTCTCTCACACACATAATCTGCATTCTTTTACTCCTATTCCTCTCGTATTCCTTACATTCCCACATCTTAATCGTACCCACTATTCCTTGTCGTTACCTCCGATATTCTTCTTCATCCAATAGACTGCCATACCCAGCTCCTCTTCCCTGGACTTGTAAGTATCGCGATAACTTGACCTGTCTATCCTACTGCAACGTTCATGCATATCTTACTGCACCTTCCTTCCTATTGCATTTTTCAGTTTCTGCTCTATCCTGCTGGTGCATTGTATTTGTTAGACGCAGCTTTATTCTAGGCAACACTTTGGTTTGGATACAAAAATAACACAGGATTCTTGGTGAATCTCTCAGATAGCAATTTCTTACAACGGTACACGCGCGACACCGTGGCAGATACAAAACGGAAGTGGTGCAACTTGAAGAGAAAAATGGAAGTGAAGAAAAAAGAAAGAAGAAAGAAAAGAAACGAGAAGAAATAAAGTCTGTGTGCAAATTCGGCATAGACGGTGAATTCGAACGTGGTTTTTCACAATACCGTATCGTATACTTCTTTATCGTATTGTGATTTACGCCTGTTACGATCTTTTTTGACTCATGCGCGCGTTTCATGCGTTTAACCTGTACCTTAATTTATTCCTATGCTCCCGCCGGTCGTAATGGTTCGTAATAGTCGTAAAAGTTGCGTGCGTCAGGCTGGCATTAATCCTGATTATTCTCGGTCGCTTCACGGGTCACGCTTGCACGATCAATTCTTACGTTTTGTAATTCTCCCTCGTAGCATATTTTTCCAAACGATCGTCGATGTATAAATACTGACTTTCGCGTGCGTCTGTCGCCATAATATACAAATTCTCATATTTCTTCTTTGCTTTCTGCCAGAGCAAGCTAGCTATTCTTTCGTACGACGATTTCCCTAGCGACGCACTACGTGTAACTTGCCATTCCTTGTCCGACGAGGAAGATGTATCGCGTCAATAGCACCCATGTTATATACTAGTCTAATTAATACTTAATTAGAATGTATATAGAGGAAGATAAGACAAGTGGTGTTGGACCAATATTGTATTGCAACAGGACCACTACCTTCGTCTTAAATCTTAATTTACTATCTAAATGTAGTTATATTTTAATTTATTATATATCTTCCAGTTCGTCTTGTCTCGTTGTTCCGACAGTAAGATTTGCCTGCTAACGCGTTTCTAGGTATATCTCTATACCATAATCCTGTACGCGAGCGTACGTTTCCTTATTAATGATCCTCTATGTTTGTGTCAGTCTTTGGTATTTCGTTCCAGTTCTGGATGTTGTTCTGTGGTTTCTCTATTCGTCCAAGCTCCAGAATACTCTCAACTTTATGCTCCCCTTTATGAAGTTTGCTAGTTGGCATATTAATTTTCTGCTTTTCGTTGTTATCATTTCTGTTTATTCCTCATTTCTCAAAGTGATTGGTCTGACTTCTGTGTATACTGTGCAGCCATTGATCGATTATCGTTTCCCTATTTCCTGTTTCCTTAATTTCGCACAGTCGACGTAATAGGTTCTCCTGTATTTTATACTTAAATTCATGTCCTATCGTCGTTGTCCAACTCCGTTTACCAATTAATCTTACCCATGCAATAGTTTCTATCGACAGTGGTTTATTTAATGTTAGATAGTTGGTCGCTTATCGATGGCATATCCTGAATTCTTTTGTCGTCACGGTGTATATCAAATTTGATATTTTAATATATTACATTTCGTTAAAATTGTTTCACGTTAAATAAAAGCTCGATATCGTGCTTATCAAAACGTGTAAATAAAATTGCATTTATTAAAAAGTCTATAACGTCGAAAATGGAAGCTAAATAAAATAAGTGAAACAATACAGTTCGATTACAGTTTCTAAAGGTACACGTTAACTTGGCATTCGTATACACTGATACGCTGTCTGTACATAAATTTCCACTTGAAAAATTAATATTAATTTACAACACGACGCAACATTTTATCGAAAAAGCAATTTCAAATTTCCTGCAAAATTCTACTCGTCGTGCTCGCGCTCGATATGCAATTTTTTAAAACGTACAATGATTCTTCCTTGAAGGTTTAACGTTTCATTAAAAATACACTGTTATTCCATAATTTATTGGAAAACAGCGAAGTTTCCGATAATGGATCTTATCGTTTTCTACCGAATAATCAATTTTTCCTGCCCATCACAATATTTGTCATATTTTACGAACTCGCTTCAGCATGAAGTACGAATTGAGATTCTTTAAGTTCGACGCGGTCATTAACAAATGCGAAAGCACGGAACTACGGCAAATAAATTAACAGATACGATGAAATAACGATCTATCTTTGGAAATTTACGTATTTATCAAGATGAAATAGCCTACTTCGTCACGTTTCGTTGGAAGTGAAATGTTATTCGATAAAATGATTCATCGACACCGATATGATAATGATGAAATCTCATTTTCAATATGTTTCACGTGATTCTAACCGGTTCTTCCAATTTTACTACTACATTTCTACATGGAAGTCACGAAAAAAAATTAATTTGAATAAAATCAATAGAGTTTCTTTCTCGATATCGTCTTGAAAGCTGTGCAAAAAAAAAAGAGGAACAGAGCAAATACAGTTAGAAAGCTCGCCGTGAAACGAATATTTTTCAACGCGGTTGTTTGTTTTTCAGTGGAACGACTGTTTAATCTGATGCAAAAGCATCGGAACACCGTTATTTACTCGCGATAACATCGTTATAAATATTGTTGGTCAATGGTGAAACATTTCGATCCAGATTCTGCGGCGTAAGAGAGTATTTCATAAATTTCATAAATTTCATAAACGTGATATACATCGTAGGATCTTATGCTACAATTAATTTATTTACAATCAATGGATTGTACAGATGTTGATTACACAGGAAACGATGGTAGTTTAACGTAAACTAATCGCAATAACGTACTATAATTTAGACAACTAAATAGTTAATTCGCAACTCTCGTCACCACGGATCCAACGTTCTCTCTCTCGACAACGCACTCTCTGACTTCTCAACTAACATTCTCCGGCTTCTCCACTGACACTGACTGTTAATTCGTCTTTCTCTCTTAGCATCCTTTTGTCTTTTTATCTTAGCTCCACCACGCAGGTGTTCCGCGACCGCTCGTGGTCAGGGTCAGTCATCAGGACTTTTCCACGAAACTATTCGATTGAAGGATCGACGGCACATTGTTGAGCCTGTCGACGCCTCGGCTTTCTCGCGACATCGTTTATGGTTCGCCCGATGTCTCTTAGGCCTTTTGTCCATGATACTACAACGTACATAAATTCCCAGGATGAAATGAACATAATTTTCCAGCATGTACAAGCGACTTTAAAAAATGATCAAACTTGTATCGTACTTTGTTGGAAGCAGAGATGGAAGATAAAGTCTAATACGCTATCGAATTAGTATTAACAAAATTATTCTAAGAAAATACTGCTACGTAAGGAGGCGTTAAAAAATACTGATCTATTGTATGAAAAAAATTGCTCTCACTTACTGTATATCTACTTACACAAGTCGAGAAACTCGTAAACCAAAGCAGAGCGGTCGCGACGAATACGTCGACGAGTTCTGTAAAAGCGTAATCTTCTCGTTTAGAAAACGCAAAAGCAACCAGCACAACGATCGGTCATCTGAATCCTACGATTCTAAGATCCACGATCGGCTGCTTTATCGTTTCGAAATTTATGGTTCGAGTCAGAACAATTGCGTATTTTGCACGAGTTTGGCGGATACGTGGAGCAATGAAAAATTGATTAAAAATCGGCAGGATCGCTTTTAATCGAGGATCGAGTCGATTCAAAGTTTGCGAAATCTCGAAGATTGAATACGAAATCTCGAACGAGGCTCTAAATTTGGAATATTTCGAGGAAAAGCGGTTTTCAAGTTACGCTCTTCCATAAGCTGAAACGCTTAACGCGGTTCTTGCGTTTAACGTTACATCGCCTTCTGACGAAATATCTGCTATACCAGTGTGTGTTAGAACGATCACTGTAGAACTGTACTACATCGTTAACGTCAGAATTATAATAGAACCATAATACGTACCTAAATGTTACCTATATAAATCAGTATAAAATTGTAAGGAAATTAATTCAATGAAATGCATCTAAATAATTGTGTACCCGCTAAATAGAAGTCCGCATTAATTTTCGCAAAAACGTCTATACGTTTTCGGTAGTCGTAAAAGGAGAAGAAGTAATTATTATTTTATTATAACACATATGATTGCAGTGTTAATAAACATCCACCAAAATACGTTGTAGAGAGCCCTTATTCGAGGTTTCCATAGGATTATCGAGAAGCGTGCGACAGTATCGGCGTAATTCCCGGCGCGTATTAATTTCGAGGAAAGAAAGAGGGGACAAAAAGGTACAAAACAAGCGTTTCCCTGGCGTAGGCAAAGAGACGCGCCATAAATAATCCGCTTTACAACGGCGGTGAGTCGTGCATCCGCAGAGGTTAGCGTGAAAAGTGCAGCTTGCATCGGTGCGCCCTGTTATTCCGTGCAATAAATACCTCTCCGTGTTCGGGCAAAAGTTAAATTTCGATCACAGAGTGCTCGATCTCGGGGTCGGATAAACTCTGCAACACCCGAGCTGTATTCGCTACGAATCCGCTCGAAATCCGTTCCGTGGTCTCACGATTCGAAGCGACAACCGCGTCGAACTCCTTCGCCACTGCGATAAGTCGAGGAAACAATCCCCTTCGATCTCCTACCGTTGAATTTCGCGTTACGGGAAATCCTGCGTTCTGTACGCGTCGCGTACGAAATCGTTCGCAGGTTTCCTTCGTGAGATTCACCATGGGTCCAACGGTGTATCGAAAAGAATGATTTTTTTCGATGATAAACGAGCCGCTCATCCGCCAAATCGGCTAACTCTGCGAAGCAGAGAGTAGGAAAAGTTGGTGAAATTATCTAAGATAAGGATCGATCGAGTGCTGTGGCGCTTTAAAAAGTTCGTGAAAGTTAATGGAGTTAACCGCTTTGGCCTGTGAAACGGCTCAAATCGCGTACGCAGATGTACGGAATCTGGAGAACGTTTAATCCGCGGTGTTCTATTTGTACGGGATATTTAAAACTTGATACACTTTATATGGGCTTTATCGTGAAAGGTATTTTCTTTTTTTGAAAAATGTTATTTCCTAAATATATAATAGCTACATACTTTTGGGAAGGGCTTAACTGCGACGAATATAAGCTGGAATCAAAATTCGATGGAATACAAATTTTAGCGATAAGTTGGTATTAAATTTAAGACGAATGCTGGTTTCGTAGGTTGAGAAGTGTGAGCGTTGAACATATCGCGAGCTTGAAATTCATCATAACGCGTACATATCAAAGTGTGATATAAGCAAATTTTTCTACGGTATAATATATATATTATCTGTATATATATACACGTATTTTTTACTACAGTATAATTTTGATGCGAACGATCATTAAAAACTTGAGAATTATACAATTTTTAAGGAGATTATTTTACGAATCAAGGTATCGATCGATAACGTTCAATAATTTCAGCGATATAACAAATTGATGATCGAAACGCAACGTAATTTAACATGTAAGAAATATTTATCTTCTGTGAATGATTCGAAGAAGGTACTAGACCGAAAGAATCAAGAAAATATAAACATAATTGACTGTGTGCAAAGTGGTCGACAATTCGTTCAACGAATCGCATTGTATGAGATAGCGAATATTTTTTGACATTTACTTAAATTCTTTTAATACGAAATACATGTAAACCAAACGATATAACGTAGATAATTTTCGTTGTTGGGAAAAATTCAGAATATAATTATCTTCTTGTTTGCCTACGTTAATTACTTCTTCTCGTGTATAGTCGTTAGACGAAGGAAGAGATCACCGCCGAATATGTACAAACATAAGCTCGTAGCAAACGTTAGTTCGTCTCAACTGATACGTCTAATCGATACTAATCAAAGCGAAATACAAACCTTGATCTTTGCAAACTAGTCTTCGCAGGCAGTCGGTAAGCAGCTTTGAGCAAGAATCAACTGAGTTTGCCTAAGCAATAATTTTGACGAAGTCTCGTATATGTATCTGCATATACGTCGTACGATCGCAGGCAAGTAATTATAGAAGCTGTGAGCATTACAACTTAACCAGATGATGTATCTTGCGAATGATTTCTACGAAGATAAAGATGAATCGTTGGAAATTTGTCGCTGATACTGGGGGCAATATATTTTCCAACACGATCGATAAATAATTTCCAAGTATAATAGATTGTTAATATTTATTTTCGCCTAAGTTTTATCACGATTTTTCAGAATTCCAAAGTTTTAATTAAATTTTGGGAAAGTTCGAAAGCAGCGCTTGGGTTCGCCACAACTCTGAATTAGTAAAACATTCGATTACAGTTGCTATCTTTTTCAACTTCCCTCTATAATAGCAAGCATCTGCTGCTTATCGTGCAAATTAATCTTGTACCGTTCCGATATCTGATTTGTCATAATCGACCGAGATAAGCGAAACACCTGGAACTTTGCATCGAATAGATGTCCCCCTCGTTGTTTGTCTTATCTCGAGCGACGAGATAGAAGACGACCGAAGTCGAAAACAAGACGACCAAGAGTTTTCTCGAAAACATTCGCCAAACATTCTGCAAAAACAGAGATCAAACACATTGGAGATAAAAACGAGAGAGTCGTCAGCGAAGTAGCTCGGCAAAAGAAACGTCATAGTTCTTCGCAGCCAGTTCGTTTCAAACGTGAAATGTCCGCTGTAAAAATGCGTCGCGACCGTCTCGCAACGGCAAAGTTGGCCCTGACACGATGTACCCGCGTGCTACGTCGAGTTAGCTAGCGACGCAAGTGAATTATATCTTGTTACGAACCGGAAGGGCCAACTCCTGTAGACGTCGCTCGCGCGAATAAATTGTATCTCTCGCGGCGAAGTGGCCGACGACGACGCAAGGAGACCCATCCCGCGGAAAGATTAGAAACCGTGAGGCGAGCTGGCCCCGAGGAAAAAAAGAAACGAACGTTACTTTGTAGAGGAGCACCGTACAACCTGCTGAATTAATTCGGTGCACTAAAGACCCCGTGTCCCTTTTGCAGCGACGCAAACGTCGTCCAACCTTTTTCATCCCTGTGTTTCACGTTGGTGCGCGTTCAAAGGCGGCCGCGGCATTATCGCGTTAGATTTGGCTATGTAGTTTGAAAGCTTCTGTCGAGTTCTCTGAGAAAAAGTTTTATGCAGCATGATCTTTCGTATTTATTTCCCAGTGGAATTTATCGCGTGTCACGGAACAGCCAGTTTCACATTATCAGCCGACAGTAAGCAAAACTGGCTTTTTTATATATTTGCACGTACAGTGAGATTTTTGGAAGTTGGTGTAAAAAGGAAATGTTTATAAAATGGAAACAAAGAGGGAGGATGAAGGAGATTTGATTTGGTTTGAAGCATCTGAGTCGTAACTTTTCGATTATGAACTAACTAAATTCGTCCTATTATAAACATATATTATAATTATTATAAACAGAGGGAAGGTGAAACGAATATATTATGTTCGATATTACGTTCAAAAAGGTATCGTTCTACGCTCTTCATCGTAGTATTGTTTTATATGGACTTGCAAGGCAGGAGTTTATTCCAAAGGATATTTTACAGTTTGGTAACGAAGAAAATAGCGTTTATAATGAAATGGCAGCTCTTATACGAATATAACAGTACCTATGTATGTGCCATTTATTAAAATGTAAATCTTATTCGACACAGCATGGAAGAAAGAAAGCATTCTCCAAGTAAATTCCGATTTGAAAATAAAAAAGGCGGAAAAAGGTCGACAAGAACAGCCGGATTAAGATTCGATCGAAGAACCCTCTAAGTTGTCATGGTCGTTCCATTAATCTTCCTCGCGAATCATTTTTGCATATGACTAGGGCATAAATTTAATTCAACGCGCTGCTCAGCTTCGTAAATAGAATGGTTAAATAATTCACGCGTTCTGTTACGTTGATATTCAGTTCCTGCTCTCATAATTCATTTGCTCGCTTTACGTCGCCAGTAACTATCGGGCCGTGATCCAAAACTTTCACTCGCTACCCTCAAATTAGCCGATCGATGTATTTCAACGACTGCTCGACTCAGCTCGAAAAATTTTCGCTTTCCTCCAGAAATTCCATGTAAATTTTCTCACGTATTCCACAATTTTTCCTTCCAGATATGACAAGCCTGAAAGCTGTATTCGAACAAAAATTAGTTAAAATTGGTCGACTGCGTTCGTAGCGAAAGTTTAAATAGACTCGGGTGGAAAGTAGTTGCAGGGCTACCGAATTTCCTAGTTATATGAACAGAATTAATTGAACAAGCGAGACATTTATAATCCCGAAAGAACGTATTTGCAAATTAGAAAGGACACGATCCAAACATCGAAGCTACCTGTATCTTCTATAAAAATAAAAGATCTTATTTCCGAAATATTTTTTAATTCCTAAGGATCTATATAGTCGTAAATTTAAAAACGTACTGTATCGATACTCGCGCGCGTGCTTCGATAAAAATATAAGAAGGTTATTTAACGATAAATGCGGCATATATTTAATAAAATTATTATTTCGATAATTTACGAGCGACAGGATAGTTTCTAGTGAGACCGATAGTCGCGAGGCTACGTATAAATTTTCTACTGCGTTGATGCGATAAGAAAAAAAAAAAAAGGACGTATACGATTTCAGTATAGTCGGTAGAATCATAGTCAGCCAAGCGAAAAGGACATTCGGACATTCTGCTTGACACGCGACCGCCGTTCGCGAGGTTCATTTAAATACGGAAATAAAGTAATTTCGTCTGACAGCGCTAATAACTTGCGGCCGATGGCATACGTTCTGCAAACCCGTCCACGGCCACCATCAACTTAGATTCACTGTTATCGCTGGTTAATACAGCGTATAATGACGGCCGATTAATTGCGATTACGATCGCTCACGACACACCAGTTGCTATCTTGACAATTTACATCTTTACCATTTGTTCGGGACACGATAGTAGAACGTTCTTATGTTCCGCCGCTAACTCCTTAAAAATATTTCTTTCGTAATCTACACATTTTGTCCCCGATAGATATTGGCTGGCTGTTCCAGCAAACTTTCGTTTCGCGTTTAGGAAATTTAACCTGCGTTTTATGTACAATAGCAGGAAAGAAAGAAAGTTCAAAGTTGCTAAGTAATTTATTCGCGTGCACATAGTAACTTTTCCATTAAATATTTTTCGCTCTGCTACTTACAGTCGGTCAGTGGATCGTAAATGTTTTGCTACGAAGTTATAACAAAAATACAGAAATTAGGAACAAAATTGACATCGTTCTTACATACAGAATGAAGCAAGAAATCATAATACGGCATTTACCAGCCTATGGTTATATAACATTGTTTTCTTATTTCTTCATTGGCTCTTGCGAAATTCTCTTTCGTAAAATTATGATATCTTTTTATGTTTCAACTTTCCGTCGCTCGTTACTGCAATTTTACATCGACTAGTATTAAATAGAATACACACGTTGCTAAACGACCAAACGATTATCGACTAAAACGAAGTAACGAAGAATTAATAATTCAACTTTAATCCACTCGGTTCAATCTGAATATTCGACAAAGAATTGGAGAATGTTAGTGAAGGCCATTTCTAATATTTGATTTACTCTCAAACGTCTGGACCCTTTAGTGGCGTTTCAAACAGAAGATCTTCTAATTACGTTGAACAGGCTGCACTTCGTTCATCCTGGATTCTTGCCTGTCAAACTAAAGATCAAACGTCGACATTCGATCAGGATTCTCTCAGGGCTGAACAAGCAGCCCTCTTTTACATACACCGGCCATGTTCAATCACGACATAACGGAGATGATGTAACGGCCGGTACATGGAGCACAGATTAAAAGAACTTTCGAGAAATTCTGTCGGTGAGCTTTCCATTTTGTGCGCTCGTCTTTTTCCGTGGTGTCGAGTATTAACGTGATTGGGTTACGTACCGTGAAGAATCGACAAGTCGAGCTCGCCGAACCATCAAAAGCTGGCTTTTCGTAAGACGAAGCTTCGGATTTCGCTATTTTGACTGCATCTAATGGAAAATATCCTTTTTCGGATTACCGTCTTGGCTACGTTCTATTTTCCTTTTTTTTTCTTTCTTTTTCTTTTTCATCTGATCCAATCTCCAAAGACAATTTTAAATTCGATCTTCATCTTTGAAGGAATTTTATAATGCAAGTAGCTCGGATTCGAAAAAAACATCGAAAAATGTACAAACGTGATTTGCTTTGTTACAATAATACACGTAGAAGCGTAATAAAATATCTTTAGATTTTCTTCCAAGCGTTTTTTAAAAGCGAGGGAACGATCGAATATTTAAACAAGACATTGAGCACTTGTTTATTCGTTTACCGTTCGCTGACATAAACTCCAAATATATTGCCACGAATCTCCATCGCTATTTAATCAAATGGTAAATTAGTAACAAATCGTTTCATTGTTATTAGTTAGTATTGGATCATCGCGCGTAATACGAACTATTTTAGCACATTATAATATGTATCGTACTAAGATTTATAATTGACTGTGGGCTTTGGATTTGCAAATATTTTTTGGTAAGTCGATCGATAAAATTGTGCGTTGCGCGCGATATTCAAACTATAACTACAATTTATCAAACGAGATATTTGAGTAACAGCGTGAATCATTTATTTCAAACGGAGTTAGTCGAAGTTGGAATATCAAGGAATATTATTCTGATAAATTATCGTGGTATTTTAATAGGTGCTTTTATGATCTGGTGGTATTCGTTAACGCAAAGAAAAGAAATATCAGCTGGAACGCAGAAAGAAAAGAAATATTAGATACATCATTCATTGTGCGAGAAAGAAAATGAAAATACTTTAGGGAAATTAATTTCTGCTATTCCTTGTCATAAATCATGTTGCAGGCTATTTTTATTACAATAGCCTTTTACTTTCGTATTCTTTCGCAATTTTTTAAGCTTTTTCATTTTTTTTTTTAAGCTATTAAACCAAAAGGCTCGAAAGAAGAACGTATTTTAAATATCAACCTGAAACTCGTACGATGTTTCTACTAAACGCACTAGCACTATCGCTACGTATGAATTTATCTGTCGTTGCGCGTATATTGTCCTATAGAAAATGGTACGAGAGGCGCCACGTCCAATCACGTTTAATTGTCTACTATCCTCCGACTAATCGACTTAAAACTAGCGTGTGACCAAGCCGAAAGTTCTCGATACGCGGATCAAATTCCTAGTATTCGAGTTTGTACTGGCCAGAACCGGTTGATCCCCAAGGTAGAGGATCGTTAGAACCGTTTGTTCCATTATGAGCATCGAAACGTTACGAAATTGGGAAATTTTACGACTGTCTAGATCGACGATCTAAAAACGAAAAAATTCATCGCGTAAACATGTACACTCTTAAAGTGCTCGCTGGGAAAATCGACTCTTCCCATTGAAAATTCCACAGATTTTCAATCTTTTAATCGAGAACGTCGGATCAATTGATTATCGAAAAACGTTTTTGCAATGGATACGATCTTCATTATTGCTTCGTAACTTTATTGCTAAGCGATAATTAAATTTCTATTTTTGTCGCACAGAGTAATTAGATTACGTATTAAAATCGCGATAATTAGTTCGAAAGACAAACAAGGGAAAATGATTCGAACGAACGGAGAACTTTCGTCGACGTGGCCATAAAGTTTCAAGCCTACTGTTCTTCGATTCTACTTGTAAATTAACGAAGAGAGTGACGATTTCGTTCTCTGCAGCTGTCACCGAGAACTCGAACTACTTGCGACTACCGCTTCTTCCAAAAGAGAGATACTCGTAGATGATACGAACCCAGTCGATCAAAACTTCGATCCTATGTATAAAGTACTCGTGCTCGTTGCTGGTTACAGCAATTCACGTGAACGTGAATTCGTACGTGGCAACAGTATAGAAAGAATTTACACTTCCTTTTCGTAGAATCTTCTGGAAATAGTCGGGAAACATTTGGAAAAATGTTTCCTTAGTTAATTGGAAGCTGAAATTGGTAAAGCTCTCTTCGGTTCGCAAACGTTCAAAGACACTGATGCCTTTGTGATGCAAACTAACGGCTGAACTTAAGCTAGACGATCACGTTTTTGATGCGGTTCATGTTAATTTATCACTTAATCTCACTGTCTGAGGCGCTCGTAAAGCCTCCTGCGAGACAAAGGATCCTTAACTGGATTCGTAACCAGACGCTAGTAACAACCAGCGAGTCGATGAATTAATCAAGTCCTTTGTATCCTTGTCCGGCGTCAACCAAGTGACTACGTAGTTTTAGCCAACATTATCATATTGATTAATTCTTACGCGTTTAGCCATTTTTAACGAAACTTACGTAATTTATGGTTATTTGCGAACAGACTTGCGTGCGTATATTCAATCGATATATTCTAATGCGTTAATTCTTTGCCTACAACTTCTTCATTATCATAAAATAATAATACTTCACCAAGTACGTAAATAAGTACTTTGGGCAAAAAAGAAAACAAGTAAGTTTCCAACATATTCTCGCGTGTACGTATCAAAAATAACTGATGGTTCTCTTAACGACGTGCAATGACTATAAAAATTATTTGCATTTGCCATTGTACTTATTATAGAATTCAAATGCTAATTAATTAGATTCAAGAACTCTTGTATAATTACAGTTTGATAATATGAAAATGAGAATGACGAGAAGAACGCTTTATCGGAGAACAAGCGCGTGCGTGTACCGATACTTTTCGTAGCCACTGTATTTTCTTTCTATCTGCCGCTCTCTCGTTAAACGAAATTCTCGAAATTATTTCCCTCGATCCCGGCGCATTCTTAATTTTCCTCTTGGCGTTCCTTACTCCCTTCGATGCCATTCTCTCATTCAGCCGGTCTGTTTGTTCCAATCCCATAGACTCGGTGGTCTTTGACGCTTTGGATGCATTCGATTTCCCTTTCGTCCCTTTTCACCTTTCACCCCGTCGTCGTCGCCGCTTTCCTCTGCCGGCTATTTTATCTTTCATTCGTCGGCTTTTCTTTTTGTCTTTCAATCCAACGCGCAATCGGCCACTTTTCTCCTTCAATCTAGTCCACGATAAAAGCCCACTTTTGATCTCGGTTGGCCCTTTCTCATGCTAGTTACCCCTTTCGTTTCTGCGTGTTCCCCTTACCTTTACCTTTCTTCCTCCCCATTTCTCGGTCGTTCCACTTTCGTCTTTCAGCGTTTTCCTCCGCTCTCTCTCTCTCTCTCTCTCTTTTTTTTTATTTTATCCTCTTCTGCTCTTTTCTTCGCTCGATGTTTCAACGACGTTCCCGTTTTCTCCGCGTGACCACGATCACTACGTCCTGATTCCGCCCTTTACCCGGGATCCTTGTCAGAAGCCAGTTAACACCTTTTCCCTGTCTTCGACTCGAATATCTGCTTTCATTGGGAAGTTGGCGGTGGACAGCCTCCGGGAAAGCGCCACGACGACCAGCAAAGACTTTCCAACAAATTTGCGCTACGAAATCCCGGCTTCTCGAGGTACGTACACGCCAACGAAAGATATATTAGGTCTTTCGTCGAGATCGCGGTCATCTAGAAGTTGTTCCTCGATTAAGGCTGCTGCTACGTGCACGCACTCAGTGATATCCTTCGACGTGTGGGACTTTTTTCGCGCGAGAAATTAACTCGCGATGAGATAATAGATTTACTTGACGATCGATACTCGGATTAACGGTCTTTCGTGTATTTTATTCGCCGCTTTGTCGTATATTTCTGTCGGTATGCGTGAATAGCATTAACCATCGATAGTGGTATTTCTTTCGCTGTTGAATATCTTTCGTTTCTATCGGTTCGTAATTTATAAAGAATAAGCGGTATCGTTAATTAATTTACTACTTGTGAATAAATCGCGGATTTTTGTCACGCGTTTACAGGGAATTCGGAAAGTGCGGAAGAAACGTGCACGACACGTATATTGTACGTAAATATATAAATTATCCAATGTAGAATATTTATGATATTTATCGGGTGAGGCAAATTTCTGTTTCGCTCGCACCTTTCTTTAATCGTATTCGTGAACGTACGAATTCGCATAAATATTCGCAGTGTATTTATAAGTTGCAAAATGAAGTAACATTGTTAATTTTCCGGTATATATATATATGGCCATAGGGAGGAATTGAAACGAGCTGTAGAGATCGGAAGCGCGTTAATTTAATTCAGGAACACGAGTGGTGGACGCAGCGTAGAAAGCGATGAAAAAACGCCTAACTGTGACGATGTGCAGGGTACAGGAAAAGGCCGGAGTATCAGGGCGTACGGGAAAATAAACTTTCGCGGCCATTACCGTCGGCATCTATATTTAATCGGGTCGCTGCGGGTACAATAAAATTCCGGATCGATTTTCCATTAATCGGCTATTAGTATGCAATAGCTAGTTTGTTCGTGTACGAGAAATGACTTTGGTCTCCTGAGATAATAATAAGGCAGCAATCGTCCCGCGAGGACGTTCCTCGATAACGTGTAACCACTGACCGAGAACTTCATTTATCGAATAATGTACCGTGTAATTCAACGAATTTGTCTTATTATCCTGATTACGAAACGCCTCGTCGACATTGTCTAATTCTTCAATTGCTTCCTTCCTCTTCTGTTCTCTTCCTCCTGCCTGACTTTCCAACCTTTTCCAGACCTCGTCCTGTTAAATTCGCTGTGCGAACCGATCTATCGTACAGCGAATCCTTGGTTGCTCGCGAAACAATGGATTATTTTCTATTTCACGCAATCAATGGCAATACCTGCCTCGTCAAATAAATAGCAATTGAGATAACCAATGCTTTCGTTCCAGTAGCACTCAACATTAAACGATAAACGATATAAACGATATGGGATTAATATTCAGACGCAGCACTATCTCTGTATTTGCTTGCATAAGAGATTATTCAAATAGCGTATTGCTTATTCTACGAGAATACATATGAACCATTTATCGTAACTTGAAATTACGCGAACTGTTTTTTTTTTCCTAGCGAATAACGTCCGATTGTTTTGGATTGTTTTGGAACCCGGAAAGTTCGTTGCGTTTTTTAAGGAATTTGATCGACAAGAACGATCATGTTGAAAAGTTTTCCGCTGAAAAACCTGAGAGATTGTGGAAGGATGGAATATTCATGTTAAGCGAAAGATGGAGAAAGCTCGTGGAACAAAATTGCATCTATATAATTCGATAAATATATATCGAATGGAAATGTAAATCGGAACGAACTTTCCGGACGACCCCGATATTTCAACAAACAAGAGATTGCCCTCTTTCTTAGATTCCGCGCGGTCTTCTTCTTTATATCTTCTAATAATATTTGCAAAATCGCATGGAGTACTTGACGTATAGCGTAGAAAATGTATAACGTAGGAAAATATATAAAATATTCAAAGCAGGATCATACTCGTCGTAGTATTTAACGTACAACTACCGAAGATGCAATAAAAGTATAAAAATATAGAAAGCCGCATTAAAGAAGAAAATTTAGAAAATTAACATCGCGAACTTGCACGTTCTACAATTACAGAGAAAAATAAAGATATATTTTGCAAGGTATCGTTCGAATCCTCAGATATTTCCCTGGAAGATGGCTAATCGATCACTGTGATCAATCCGCTAGTTCTACTGTTGATAACTGTACAAAACCGAGATAATAATTGAGATAATAACCGTACCAAATAATTACCAAAGTACTAATCGAAATCGAAACCGAATTGCCTTTATAAAAATATGTATTTGCGTAAATATCCGCTGTCGAGTGATTAGCATTTACGTGAAAGAAGTTTCCCTGTCAGTAGGTGGAAAGACGGGGAGCGACGAGGAGTAATCGAGACGAACAATGCGCGCCGGGAAATACTTGATAGAGATCGTGTGCCAGAAAAGTAGAAAATTGAAACATCCAACTTCGCCTAAATGCTATCTATGTTCGCGAAAGTGTTGACATTTACTACCCGGCTCTCATTGTCAGCGATAACTGTTCTCACGTTTTTGGCAATTTTCCAGTGCTCGTTCGCCGGCCAACTCGCTCTTCGCAAATCACTCCGTGGCTAACGTGTTAAATAGTTATGCGAGACAAATTGCTTGGCATAATACGGCTCGTTGTCATTGGAAATGATAACCGAGCGAAGCTGATCCCATTTATTTTCATTTTCCTTTCGCTCTGTCTTATTAATCTTTCCAATTTATTTATCCGTTCTTTTCCTACTTCGTTATTATCGTTATTACGATAGAAATCGGCAAAAAATATTTGCCTCGTGTATCGATTGAATAAAACGGTAAATGTATCTTTCTTGGCGAAATTTACTGGACACATACACTGCTGGCCATAAATATTAGGATATCAGCTGACACTTGGCAAAAATTCTACGCTTCCCACTGACTTCTCTTTCCTAGGTATTTTATTACGAATCTGTCATTTCATTCGTACTATATGGAGTCTTCTAGTGTAAAATAGTAAATGAAGGAAAATTTGTTAGAATTATTCGATAGACGTAACAAGCAAGTGTCGTAGTATATATAGCTGGCAGTGTGTAACACCTTTCGCAGTCAAAGGGTTAATGCAGTAAGAAGAAAGAAAGTTCAGTGATCGCGAGCACATCGGACACAATTTTCAACGATTCAAAACTGAATAAAGTGGAGAACATTTACCTAAATAGCTTTTCTCATCTACGTTTCCCTCTTGTTCAATTTGCCGCGCATCACGCAACGCAATGGAAAGAATTTCGTTCCGAATCGATTACTGGTGCATTGGAATATTTGTAAAATTTGAAAAACTAAAAAAGAAACCGCTGTACAATTTTAATTTCTTTCGGCTGGAAAGACCACCCGGCCTCTGGTGGCCGAAACAACTCGTCCCGAGTCATCGTGTACCTGGACGATAAACAGAATACGTGAATAAGTTATGAAAAACAGTATTACGTATAGAAGGCGTCGTATAACGCGCCGTGGTGACAGAATTTACATTTACTACACGCGAAGCTGCATCCAACTTTGTACATGAATAATTGAAACGTGTCATGAATCAACTGATTTCAATTTCAAAAACATCCACATCCCGCACACGCGGAACTCCAAGTGGACGTTTAAAATGCAACACGCGCAACTATGACGAAAGGGATTAAAAGAGAAACAAAAATAATAGCAACGACGTAAAAAGAAAAAGAGAAGAAACAAAGATGAGAAAGAGGAAGAGGAAGGACACTCAAAGAGAAAACGAGAGAACTAAACGGAAATGGGATATGAGAGTCATGAAAAGGCTCTTCTCGCGGAGACTTCCTCAAGAAATTTAGCATTCCCGCCACTCGAAATCGTGCAACGGGAATCGCAATTTTTTTTTTCACAGCCGGCTCCTTTGATTCGAGCGACATTTTCGCGAAACGAATTTCTTTCCGTCAAACGTTAATTACACCGGTCGTCGTACGCGAGTTTTCTTTTTCATTTCCTCTTCGAAATTAGTCGTAAACTGCTTGAAAGCAGCGATCTTACTAATTAAACGATCTCAGGAAATTAAAGGATAAAGGATACATCTGCTGACTCGTACAAGGTGGACAATGTATAACAGACTGATTCTGATTGCCAGTAACTTTTAAATAAAATAAATAACAACAATCTTTTTTCAACACAAGTCGTTCATAATTACCTAATACTTTACTTTAATGCTTGGAAATTATATAGAAGACATAGTGCACGAAGTTGCTCAACGAATATTCACTTGACAGAACGACGTTTCGTACAGATCTCGGAATTTTGGTCTATGCTCTCGCGAATCTTTTCACGATATTTTCAGATGTGCGGATAGCTCGATCACGATCAGATCTTGTCGTATCTTTCACGTACCTGTATCGCTCAAATTTCATTATTAACTCACGAATTCTGCTAATATTTGGCATGCTTTGGACGTAATTTGCGTAAGATCACCGTCATCGACGAATTGCCTTGATAAAACTTTTCAACGATATTTCCTCGCTGTTGAAACATATAACGTTCCATGATTATCTTGTCGTGCGTTCATAAAACAATTGCAAAAGCGAGACAAAAGACGATGAATCGTTCCAGATTAGCGAAGCTTCGAAATTAGTCAGTTACGTATATATTATCCAACCTTTATTTGCAAACAGCGAACGAATTTTTCTCGGTTCAAATAGAAAACATTCTGAAACCTGTTCCATGAAACGATACACGAGTTGAGGATATATTTTTGATCGTTTTAACCGATAGAATCGAACCACGATACACAACGATATACGGAATTGGTTCGAATGGACGTTAATTGCTTAAAAAAAACTCGCAAATCAGGTTGGTTTGAGATATGAAAATTATACGTAAAAATGAACGTAGAACCAGTAGAAAGCAATTCTAAAGGTAGCAAATAAATGAATTCATTTGTTTTTAAAACCTCGTGACGGGCGATCATAAGGTTTACACGGTTGAATATCACGGTTTTATGAACTTTTCCATTTATATTAGTTACACAAGACGGTCGTACTAATAGTTTAACCACATAAATTTCTATTATAAATGAGATATTCTTGTTACTGCAACGTGTACTTAATTAGAACGGAACGTTAATTAATTTTAAGTTACGAAGTAGAAAATCTGTTTATTCGCATGGGAAAATGTTTAATCTAACGTTTGCGTGGAACGAGAAAACGTATACGTTTCATCAACAAAAGAGACCTTTTGTAATCGTGTTTCAAGTAATTTTACCAGAATTTCTAACCGCTGTTATATGTATAATCCGATTTTAATCCAAAATTGTGCAGGAGACTGTTGTTTATCTTCGATATTTCGATATTTCGCCTCGGATGTAATATTGGTAAATAATTGCTTGCAATATAAAGCCCCATAGCACGTACGATCAGTGCGATCCACGCGATAGATCCGTAATATATTCATAAAAGAAATTACAAGGCGCACGTGTTAAAAGGATGTATGGAAAATCATTTTCATTTCTTTCTTCATTGCTGGCGCTTACGTATGCACGTAGGTCTTGATTTCGGTACGGATAGCGGCTTTAACTTAGCTGGAAATTCTCTTCAGGCAACTCGTCGAATTTCCATTCGACAACGGAAGCCCGTCAGAACTATGCTTAAAACAGACATAACTCCTGCTTCGATTTCCACCCCGCGGCACGTTTCCCAGGTAGCAACTAGTTTCGCATGATTTGTCCCTTAATTGTCCTTGCGGTACGTTTATTCCTCATTTAAACTTTAAACTGAATGAAACATTTGCAACAATATTCCATGAAAGCAGTAGTTCGGTCGAGCGAATCGAACAAACATGGTTCGATCGTTCTTAGAATATTCTCAAAGGAATCGTTCGATCTTCGATTCGACGAGCAATCATTTCTGAATCTTACTACGGCGAATCTTACTAAACGTACTATAACTGCGGGTTTTTATGCAAATTCTTATTTCTGGAAATGTACGAATCGTTCTACTTGTTACATATTATGAGAACTATTATATTTTGAATATTTTATATACTTTTACGTACCACGTACATACTGTGTAACTTTGCTCCGTCTAATCTTCTTACAAGTGCATGGAAATCTATAGTTCGGATCAAACGAGAGATCTTCTTTTTTCCTGTTCTTTTTCATCTTTTTCTCTTTTTCTTAATCACGAGTTTGACATGGCACGCACTTCCCAAAGTTATAACATTGTTAGTAACCACTAATGCGAAGGGTAAAAGCAATCAATGGAACAAACACTTATCTATAGCAGGTGGCGAAAGTCAATATCCTTCGAGAAGACTAGACCATCCTGCGAAGGTTTTCTTTCTGTATAATATGTTTAGTGAACTCGATGTGCGATGCTCTTTTCATACTGTAGCTAGAGCAGCTGATCAGGTGGCCAGGATAGTAATTGATAGATGTTTTGTACGTGCAAGTGTCGTAAATATTATATTTGGTTCGCGATGCAGATCGATCAAGAACGGTGTTTCTTTAAGGCTTAGGTTAATTAGTACAAAATAAGGCATGTCTTTGTGAATTATTTGTGACGACACAGTTAAAATCTCTTTAGTAAAACCAATAGTACATTAAAGTATGACATTCGAAGAATATTGTATAAAATTTTCACGGAGAAATATTAAAAAATATGGCAATGGCAGCAATTATTCGGACGTGTCTCGGAAAAAGGTAGAATTGCGGTGGCCCCGATAACTTGGTGCTGGATCATCTGAAATCAAAAAATCAAAGTTCATTCGTTAGGTAACGGTTTTCCCCAGGTAACGCTGGCAGGGTTTTTCGAAATTTCAATTTTTCACTTTTTTGGAACACTTTGAAGGGGAAATTAGCCGCAAATTTTCGCAAAATCGGCTAATTTATCGCTTCAAAGTGTTCCAAAAAAGTGAAAAATTGAAATTAACGCGAATTTCCGCGATTCACTGGCGGGATCGGTTCCTCTCTCTTTCTCTCTCGCTGCTATCATGCTATTGCGAATCTTTTCTCTCCCAGAGAGTTTACATCGGTCGAGTTGTCATTTTGTTTAGAGAACACTCGTGCTCTGGAGGCCTTGTGAAAGCGGAAAACGGTGCGGTGACGTGACGGTTATGTTTTCGCTAAACCGCAGATAGGTCCTTTTTGAAACGAATCAAGGACGATACTTTACGCGCTGGAGTATCCGTGGCGCGAGCACAGTCTCGAACCACCGTTCCTCTTTGCGAAGATTTAAATGAGAATGGAGGAGAAAAAAAAACAGGAAGAAGAAGAGGATTGTTTGGTCTCCGATGCATTCGCGGTACGAAATACATCCGTCGTCAACTATCGCTGCAGGCGGAAGCTGCACTTCCTTTAGTGGCGGATATTAAGCTCTAAATATTGCACTTGCAGCTTGTTTCCTCGAAACGCGATGAGTTTCCCTTCAAATATTTATTACGAAGATGTTGGATAAAATCTGTTCTATAAACGGTGTAATAAATTGATCATTTGCTGCACGATAATTTAATAATGAATAATGTCGGGAAAACTTTAATCGCGACCGATCGTTTACTTTCTCACGTTTATCCCCAAATTTGTTTACCCCCAAAAGAATTTATCGATTCTGGAAAATCGTAATTTGTCAAATTTCGTCCGTACAATGTTGTATGAAAGAAAGTTTATAAAATAAGAAGGTTAAAAGGACGATATAATTTTTTCTGTAATTATTTGATAAGAGCAGTAAATACGTGTATCGTGTACGACAGAATGTATAGTTGTTACATAGTGAAAAATTGTTTAGTGCAAAAATGATTAAGATTCATAATGTATCGATTTTAAACTTTCTTTTACGCACCGCTGTATACGTAGAAGAGTATTATGGTTGGCTTTGCTCTGCACCTCGTCCACGTCCATTCTTTATTATCATTGATCTTTGTTGCCGCTCGTTTATCGTATTTACGTGGACTTTGTAAGCCCAGGTTTTTCGCTAGACAGCGATTCAAAGAAAATTATCCTGCAAACAAGCGGAAAACCGACAACCTCGTTTCGTTTCCTGCGGTTAACCGGTGGGTTTGTGTGACTGACATTTGTGAACATTTTTTAGCGAGCTCGATAACCAAATTTCTGCGAAGTCATTTCTGCGTTGTATATCCGTGATATAGATTTACGGAAATTTAATGGTCAATTGATGGTGAAATTGTCAAAGGAACGCTACAAACTCGTTAATGACATCGATAAATTTTAGTACAAAACGGCGGTTCCGGTAACATTTCCGGCCAATCAGCAAACGACGCATTTAAACGCACCGTATTGCTTATTCGGATCGATTTTCGGGCTGGTAATTTTTCATTCGAACATAAGATATTTATTTAATCGCCTGTAATTATACGCCTTGTTGGTTATTAAACTTTTTACCGAATCGGTATGTTTGTTTATCGACAAAATAATATTCCTGCGGGACAAGTGCAATCAAAGTGATTGTATTATTTTTGGGGAATCGTTTCTATTCGTTTGTGTAAAAAAAAAAAAAAAAAAAATAGAAAAAAGAGGATAATATCAGTGCTGCATGAAATTCGTTAAAAAGCCGCTTCATGACACAGATCGAAGAAATGAGAAGAAAATGAACTTTCATAATGCGAAGAAATCACGAAACGAGTAGTAATTGTTTCATGACAAGCGAACGTAAAACGGTGACAGAATCACCGCTGTTTTAATCGTGAAACGTTGTTCGAATTTCGTTTTTCGAAACAACTTTCTTGCTCCGTTAAATACTTTAATGAGAATTCACATCAACGTTTATCCAAGAAAATACTAATGTAGATCCTTTACAAGTGGGTCACTTTAGACGCGCAGTTAATTTTCCACGTCGAAAGGGCGGGAAGTTTTCTTCTAAATGATTAAGTCAAAGTCGGATTTAAGCTTTTAATATTTCCATCTAATGTTCCTAACATTTCCTACTTTTGCTACAAAGACGCTTGAAATTCAATAATTTCAACGTTCATTGACTTCACTGAAACGAACATAAACTGAGAAAATAAAGCGGTTTATGGGCTAAACGATGTTAAAAACGCTATCAAATATACATACATGCGATTCGTTGGGCCACGTTAAAAATTTTACGAACAGCGTGGGAATGGAAATTCATAAACACGATGTTAACAAAGAAGATTAAATAAATAAAATTGGCAAATAGAAGAACTGCGAATAAAATGCTGCGTTTTAAAATCACAAAATTGTCCCTTTCGGAGAAAAATACATAGCCAATCACAAAAGCCTACGTGCGTCTATCGAATTTTGCAAAATTATTTATGCTTATGTATCCGTACAATTATTATTAATACGTAGACTAGGAACTACTTTTTTCGACGAAATTATATTTTTCTATTCTCGATAAATAATTTTATTTCGAGGAAAATATGAAAAAATTCTTGTTGATACGCCTGATTTCTCATTTTTATCTTATACATAAACTTTCTTTTTCCAAATATTACGAATCTCATTATTAAATTGTCCCAAACGTGTGTTTGGACGTAGTCTCTCAAACGTTACGGTTCTTATCTCAGTGGAACAAAATGGATCAGACGTAATTCGATAGAATAATATAAAACAAACGATTGTGCGTATCTATTATTTCCTTATAAACCGAAAGAAACAACCTAATACATCGTAAAATGAAAGCGATATTAAAACGATAAAAATTCGAGGACCACAATATATTTCGTACAATACGAAACCTGCTATTTTCATGATTTCATACAAACATAACAAGTGTATGTAATTTTTGTAACAAAAGTGAAAGCGCATGAATCGTACCCCGTTTGAAAAATATGTAATCTTAATGCATGAACAAAATTCGTAAAACTAACGTTTTTACTGTAACACGTATTTGATATGTAAGCAGTGTACGTAGACTTTTGTGACCGACTGTATATCTTCGTTAACCGTGGCATGGAAGAACTAAAATCGAGTACAACGTTGACATTTGCCAGGAGTCACCGTAGAGATCGGTGTTGCGCAATCGAACCAAATGGATATCGATGTGCATTGGTACAGTTCCAGACTAAGATGTCCCTCTGAAACTTTTAATAAGCAGCGTGACGACGACGTCGTCGTCGTCGTCGCGTTCCACGGTATCTTCGACTTATTCTCGTCGATTCGATCGATTCTCTTTCGGTACTAATCGGTGAACGGAAAAGGCTGTTCAAACTTTTCTTTCGCGAAACTTTCGACCGGCGCGTTTCACTTTGCCTTCAAGATCCTTGTTACATTCTAATCGAATCTGGTCGTTGACTTACGCGAATTGGATAAGAAAATTTCGAAGCGTCCTAACGAACATCTCGCTCGAACGAAGAATTGGAAGACAATTGTTGGAGGAAAAATAGGACGAGAAGACGAGATCTCCGAATACTAATTGATGCGCCGTGAAAACCTTCTTTGCGAGTTTATTGCCTGTTTCTAATTAAGTAGGAGAGAGATTATCGATTGGCGACAACGAATTATCGTATTTGAAAACTAACGACACATAAACTGCAACAAACTCGGTTGAATAAAGCAAAGAATCTACGTACGATTAACACGATGCACGAGGTACTTGCATGTAGGTTTTTTATTAACATTTTGTTCGAGGAACAAACGTACTTAAAGTTCATTTCCAAGCGAATGAAAGCTAAACGAACGAGGAAACGTGTTTTCCACTACGAATTCGAATTCTATCGCTCGTTGATATCTCGAAATTCGTATTAACATCAGAGAAGTTGATCTTCTTGTAGGAGAGATGACTCTACAAATACGATACGTTTAACCGTAAAGAGCAAAATAATGGTGAAATGGGGAATTTTAATTGGAAAGGAGAGCTCTCGTAGAAATAATTAGCCGGTTCGATTATGTCCTCGTGGCTCGATCGAAAAACTATGTCGTTCGGAACGAGGCCGAATCGAAGTCGAGATTGAAGAAGCTAACGCTTTAAAGGGGACCTCGTAAGGCATTTCGAAAAGTTTTGATAACAACGTGGTAGCCCGATACCGCTGGGATAATCAAATCCATTCGTTCCTTTTCCTCGACAAACTCGCAGAATCGAATCGAAGAGAGCGGGTCAAGAAGGGCCCGGCAAGAAGGAAATCGACGCGGACTCGACTTCGGGGGCACGTACAGCAAATCAAGTCAGACGGAGCGAACGAAACCAAAGACGTTAACGAGCGAAACAGCGAAACCGGAATCCAGTAGCAGTGGAGAGTCGCCGGGTGGTCCGCGAACCTCGTCTCGTTTTTTACTCTCTCGTGGACTCCCGTTAGTCGTTAAAACGGAATTAACATATCATACTCGCGTGTAGGTGAACTCGATGAACGGTTCAACGATTCTCGATCGCGATTCAGCCGTGATACTTACCACTTTACTCTAACGTCACGCACCGTTATACTCGTCGATCGATAAACGACGTTACCGATGATTTACCAACGATCCATACTCTGGTGCTTCGTACTCTTCCAGATACACTTCTCACACGAAGAGATCTTTTTTTCTTTCTTTGTTTTCTAAGCTTTACTTTGCAGAATACAATGGCAAATTTCGCAAATCTTGCTCTTCTCGAACAACTTATCTCGGTATTTT
Organism: Bombus vosnesenskii; assembly: GCF_011952255.1. Taxonomy (NCBI): domain Eukaryota; kingdom Metazoa; phylum Arthropoda; class Insecta; order Hymenoptera; family Apidae; genus Bombus; species Bombus vosnesenskii. The sequence goes on from NW_022882962.1 coordinate 1,373,613, forward strand.
GTCAGCGATGAAATTTACGTCGCATACCGATATCAAGTACGCATTGGTGTTATCGTACATCGCGCGAATGACGCGTTCCGCAAGAAAATGCGAATAAGCGCAACGCTTGGCAGTGCGTCAAATTAGCTTTGCAAAAAGTTGAAACTCTCGGCGAGAAGCTATGGTAAGTCGAATAAAGATAAAATTCGTAAAGATAGACAGATCTTTTAGGTGTATCGAACGAGCGATATGTTTTCCCCGAGTGAATTACAAAAGGTATTGGCATAATTATAGTATTTGCCTACATATCGATTAATTAAGTGCAAGCACATTACACGCGTAGAACCTGGTAAGATAACGTTTCATCGGATAATAAGGCTGTGTCGCAAATTTTCTTGTCACTGTAACTACTACTAACTTGGATGAATGGAGAGTTACGACGAGTAAGATATTTCATTCGAGTACTACGTATACTACTGCCCTGCTCGTCTTTAAATAATTTCAACGAGACGAGAAATCGATATTCGGTAGAGAAAACTACCCAGAAAATTTGGCGAGATACGTAAACGAGAATAAGCTGAAGCGCGCGAGCTTTTTTTATCCGAGTTGCCGGTGAAGTAAACGAAATAAAACTAGTGCATTCTCGTTGAAACGCGATCCTTTCGCCCGTGAACATCGTTTAAAATTAATCGTACAAAGCCGCGAGTGGCTTTCTTCGATGAGATTTCTTTTCCTTTTTTCCCCACGCACGTTTAATCGACAACGACGATCGACAACGTGGTTGAAACGCTTCGAAGCGTAACGAAGCTTGCCTCTCGAAACGAAGAAAGAGAAGGAACGAGGAAGAGAGGAGAGAGAGAGAGAGAGAGAGAGAGAGAGAGGGAAAGAGCGAACGAACGAGAACAGTGGAGAATCGTCCGTATAAATGCGAGCGATGTCTCTCGGTGGGAAATTCCCTGGCGTGAAGCGATCGTAAGAAACGTTTCCGCGAGGTTCAAGTTTGCCACGTGCTGCACAACGTTGCTCGGTGAAAACGGGCTTGCGTCGAAGAAAGGGATTTACGGGGTTACGTGTATCGACCGTGACATTTGCATAAAACATACCGTACGATCTCGTCGGCTCTCCAAAAGGATTTCCAACAGATTAAAAGCAATTGGACCTACTCGTACCCAAGCCGTTGCTTCCAATTCATTTTCCTTTCTCTATCTGATTTCCTTTTGGCGGAAAAAAGGCCAAATGATAGGACGATACAATAGCAGGTGAATCATAAACGCGCGTCTATAGTTCGCGGCAAGAATCTACGCGTTGAAATAAATAAAATAACGTTATATAACTATACTATTATAAACTGTGTACTTTGCGTTTTGAATGATTAATGGGGACGATCAAAATGTCGCGTATTTCAACATACGTATTACTGCGCGCTTTAACGTCGATCGCTAGATCGCGGATTTTTATGAAAATTCGTATCTTTGAGAATATAATTTAAAAAATTGCGTACTCGGTAGAAAATTGTTTTACCTGACAAGTATCGTAGGAAGCATCGTAGTTTGGATATTTTATAGAACGCGCATTCTCTGCGATCTTGCGCTTTTAAATTTCCTAGAGATACATAAAAATTCGCAGTCTCTTGATTACATATACAGAAGCGTATCTAGATATTGTCTAAAGCATAAACGAACAATATCGCCCGACACGAATTGGCTGGAATTTTAGGCAATCGGTATATCGAAATTGTATCTATTACATTACATATCGTTTGTTATATATCAAAATGTGCGTTTTCTTTATTTTAATGCGTAGATTTAATGCGTAGATTCATCAATCTCACGTATGTTCGTTGTGCGTGCGTCCGGCTTTGTTTGCGTTCGAGTTTAAATTCGGTACGCGGTATATTAAAAACGCAGAATTTCGGTTATTATTTTAACGAGAGAAAATATAGATATAGCGTGTAGCGATTGTGCTAATACCGATTTTCCAGAGCCATTTTCATGCAAAATTTTCATCAAACGCAGATTGTGCGAAAGTAGTTCCCTTGGGAAGTTACATACTGCATCCAAGAATCCTTTCATCCTTGGAAGCAGCGGTGAAAGCACGAGCATAACTTCTGCAACATCCTTCCGTGCATCAGCCTCTGTGCTTCAAATACCATTGATCATCTCGAGACAATATTCTTCTAACGCTTCTCGATCCTTCTTCCTTGGCACGTATAATCTTTCAAGTCATTCCAGTCCGGAAGTTTGCTTCAAAGGTTCCCGAATTAAACGCCGAGATGACGTCGTGTTTCAGATGCAAAGTTTCCAACCGAAAATATATCCAAGAGAACGTTTGTTCCGATTGAATGACCAAGTGTATTCTAACGTTGATCCTCGATAGATTACATACCGACTTGTAATAATTATATAAAAAAAAAACAGCAGTTTAAACCTTCGAGTGAACCGTGCGATCGCTTTAGGAAAGAAAATTGATCAAAATGGTAATGGAAGAACGCGACAGGTATACATAGACAAGAAGAGAATTAACTTTATCGTGTGAAATTGACAAGATTATTGGGAATTGACCGACCATTATGATATTAAATATACAGGTCCTTTGTAGTTTAACGTTTCTAAAGAAATAGTTATTCTTAGAGGTTTGAGTAATTTTTCAAATAATTTTTCGCGTTTACTTACGTTTCTTTAAGCAAACATATATGTACGGGAATGTACATATTGAAGTTGGTCCTATCGATAGTAATAATCTTATCCGGGTAACTCGTTTTTCCAAGGTTATCCTACGTCAACAAGAACTTCTCCGCTCTCTCGTTTTCTGTGGAAGTGTTCGTGCATCGACGTAGTTACCAAGCGAATTAGAGACGGATACAGTCCCTTCTTTCGTTACAAATTCAAGCAGAGGTTTCTTTCTCGCAGTAACGCGGTTAGACGCACTTACAGAATTAAATCAATCCCTCTCGATCAAGGCGTAAATCCTTCCTCGAGGTAGCTTCCAACGGGAGCTGTTTCAAGACGGATCTGGATGCTTTTTATCAAGTTGCGCGATGCGCTTGAATCGCGGTAATGCCGCCAGCCAGAAGTTCTTCGAGACCCGATGAAAGTGTGTCTCCAACCTTCGCTTCGGGAGCTCTTTCGAGCCGGCAGCTATCTTTCCCTTCTTCCTCGTCTTCGTCCTTGTCATCGTCGTTCCATTTTCCTCTCTTCTCTTCTCTTCTTCTTCTCTCTTTGTCAGTGTTCAGCGAAAGCTCTGCTGATTTATTTAAAAGACGGTGCTACCGGCGAGATTCTCGCGAAGATGGAGAGAGGAAGAAGGTGAAAGCTTTCCTCGGCCAGAAATATGGTGATGCATTTAAACGGACGTTATTGGAAGTTGCATAATAGTTAGTGGTTGCGGTTGTCGAGCTGTCCACCTATTCTTTACGAAGCAAATTATCTTCGCGCGACTACTTCCAGTTACCTAGAAATAAAATGAAAAATGGGGTAAAAAGACTGCCTTCGGATAATCGAGTATTCCTCTGTAAGGATAAATTTCTGTGGGATTTTTTCTCTCTTTTTTTTTTTAATTATGAGCTTATTGTCTCTCCCGTCTCGTATCACTTTTATATTGCTCTATGAAAAACTCTCTATTATTCTTGATAGCATGCACTGGCTTCCATCGATTTTTTAATCCACTTGCTGTTTACGTTATTTTAATAAAGGATCATACATGAGAATAAATTCAAATATTTTTGTTTATTATCGTATATTAAAATTTCTGTCCTACTCATAATTCGCTGATAATGAACATTTTCTTGTACTTGTTTGAATGTCGATAGAGATACCGATAGGATTTGACGAAGCGGTAGGACGATATTTCGGCTATGTTTTAACCGATGTTCCAAAGTTCAATTTTTATGAGAATTTTAACGGTAAAAGTCGAACGCGCGCGAGTGATTCTGGAGATGTTGAAGGTTGTAAAAAGACATGCGTTCGTTATTCGAGATGTAATAAATATCGCAAGACGAATAAAACGGAACGACAAGAAAAGGAAAAAGCAGAAAACGGAAGAAGCAAGAGAATACGTTTAATTCGTTACAGGTTGATCGTTCCGTTTAATTTATATTGCCCCTAAATAAATTACAAGGAAGTTGAATAGGTTTTCCTGCCAATGAATTAATCTCCTTCTTGTTATCGGAATCGGAGAATTACCTAAATAAAAAGTATTATTGAGAAAATCGATTCGACAAATTTGTCTAATTACTAGGAATGGGGAAAAACGTAAAACTTTGACGAAAGGTCGATTGGATATTATTTTCTTTTTTGAAGCAACAGCACGTAAACGTACTCGCGTGGAAGTGTATCTGGACAGCGGTGTAATCGACTCTCGAATAATGTTTCTGTGATCAAAAGATATGAATGACGTATGTACATACACCTTGTTTATCGTGTACACACAACTCCTCCGTTTTGTCTACAAACGGTGTGACGAGACCGAGTGTCGTTGACAGAGTAATGACGAGATATCAAATATTTTACTAAAACGCAAGTAAACTGCTACCAACGCGCAAACACTGGACTATTCATTTTTAAGGCGAATCGATCGAAAGGAAGCTACGAGGCTACGGTATCAGCTTTATGAATTTTCCAAGCCAAACAACTTTCCTCGAAGAAAAGTCAAAACGTTTCCGTTTATACGTCGCCTTTAGATCACTTCAACTTCCTTTGTTTTGCACAACGGCAAAACGTTATTACAATGGCAATCTTTCGTTAAATCGTGATGAAACATCAAGTTCCACCGAGCAATCGATTTATTTATTAATAGTCTGCTCGAAGCAAAAGGATATCGCAGACAATTTACCGACAATCCCAAGATATAATAGGCCGAAGAGAATCAATAATAAGCCTGGTTTGTCGCGATTTAACGGAATCGTAAAAGGAACGGCAAAAGGATGGGCAAAGATCATTCGTTTATCGTAACGAGCACTGATTATCCAGGGAAATAATTAAACCGCGAAACGATATGAAAACGCGATATATAAGTTTCCGCGTTTGGTTTGGACGATCGTAAACGAAACGTGGCCATTTAATCGCGATAATTCGAAAGTTCGACGCGCATTGTGAAATTCTCACGAGCACGTTCTTTTTCATTTATTCGAGTGATTTTCAATGGAACATCGATCCATTCTAATATTTAGAGTTTCGTTGAATATTCTGAACTTTCATTGGAACTTGCATCGATAAAATTATCGATGATCTCTTCTGAAAATTGAAGTGTTCGCCGTCGTGTTATGATTAAACGCAACTGACAAATGTTCACATTGCGCGACGTTGTTCCCATAGAGAAAATCGCCGATTTTCCAACAAGCGAGACATTATTTTTCCGGATATCGATCGTTATCGGTAGACCGCTGAGTTTTATGCGTTTATAGAAGATTTGCGGATACAGAGATGCACAGAATTCGCATAACATTGCGAACATAGATAAAATAACCGAAGTAAAGCACCGTTTTTAATATTTACCAGATAAAACGATTCTCTATCAAAATTCTCATTCTTTTTTTCTTTTTTAATTATCTTCGTAAAGATATGAATTTGCGTAAATATATCCGCGGTTTTTTTCCACTTATCAACGTTTCGTTTCTTCAAGATCCTACGGACCATCGATACTCGCCTGGTAAAGTATTTGATATTGATCCGCAAGGGGCGAGTTAAACGTGTAAATAGAGTTAAGAAAACTAGATCTTAAATCCTAGTGGTACGTTAAGCAATAAGCTGCGCTGATAACGATACATATCAAGAATTGCCTGACCGATGTTCTCAGTGTCGATCCACGACATTACACACCGAACGAAGAATAAGATCGAAGCACAATTTCGAGGCTCGATACCTTTTTCATTTACGTAGGAAAATAATAACACGAAACACAGGGAAACGGAATTTCTCGGTTCTTTCGCCACTCGATTTCACTGAATTCTACGTCGAAAGATTAGCCTGCGTCGTTCGCTGTCTAATAAATTTTCATTGGGAAATCGTATTAGAAATATTTTCTTGCGAAATCTAATGCGTACTGTAGCTTCGACCGAAGCATCGGTAAACGAAATATATAAATTCGGATATTTGCGATTGCAAATTACGTTTTTATCGCGGTTCGTTATTTAAGGGTTTACTTCTGGCAAACAGAGTATCGCGAAAGCTCGAAATTTCCGTTGTTCCGAATAATTTCTGCAAAATGGCAAACAGATACAAAGTGAATTTTTCACTAGTAACGGCAAATATTACTCGTAAACGGTATTCTATGTGTAAAATCGAACTAGAGTAGCGCGAAGGTGAATTTCCCGAGAAAATGTTCAACTTATATGCGATATATAGAAACAACAAATCAAACCTGTTTTAATCGATTTATTTCGACTTGCAAATTCGCTGAAAGTAGTCTGTGTATATAAAAGAAATATCCAGTCGAGAAGTATCGTAAAGAACATACTATGGCGAGCAGGAAAACAAATTTGAAAGCTTATTTTATTGATAATCGTATTACAGTTTTAGAGAACGGAATTCTATTTTGCAAGAGTGAAACGAATAAACATAGTATACATATCAAACTAGTTAATCGTTGGTAACAATGGTGAAAAGTATCTAGCTCAAAGTTACAAAATAGATCTTCGTACGTAAGGTATCATTTCTTAACTTTATTTTTATCGCAGTTGTATAGCTCGAAAGCGAGTCGAAAGTTAGAAGAGTGAATTATCTAAAGCGAAAGTGTAACCGTGGAGAAACCAAGTTACACGAAAGCGGACACGTTAGATAATTAGAACTAGACGAAGATATTTTGTTATTCCAGTAGACTGAAGATAATCCGCGAAATAAAAAGCAGTATTAAGCCGATATTTTCCTCTCCGTTACACGTGAACCACCCCCGTGTGTCGCGTGATTTATGAGCGTAATAAGGAGACTCGTTGACTGGATCAACGATATATGGCAACCGACCGACAAATGTAAAAAGTGTATAAACGATTACGTTAGAAATCCACGAGACGAATGAAAGAACGGTAAACAGCGGAAAAGGCAAACGTGAAATTTTATTTCTGAAACGGATATGCGCTAAATGAAGCTAAGCTGGCGGGAAATGATTGCATCGACGTCGCGAGGAGAGCGAGTTAAAAGCGAGAGGGATAAAGAGAAAGTGGAACGGGGAAGAAGAAAGATGGAAACACAACAATGGGCCATTTTATCGAAAAAGCCGGAGAAAAAGAGCGCCGTGAGGCAATGCCACTTTTGTCCGGCTCGCATTTTCGCTAGGCCCTCGAGAGACTGGCCTTTGACAGAGTACAAAAGGCTATTGTGCGATGACCCGTTAAAAATCGTTGTCCGCCTAATCGGCCGAAGGTTGATTCGATAAAACGCTAAAGGGCAAGCCGGCGAAATTTGCATCTCGGTACATGCAGCCCGCGGTGCAGTAAATCCGGACCTCGATAAAATTCCCCGTCGACAGTCGACAGTCTCGGCTTCGCTTTTCCGCACTTTCCCCTCCGTTTTTCCACGACCTTTCCTATCGGCTCGATTAATTTCACCACGGCGACAGACCGCAGGGACGATCGCGGCTACAAACGATGTCCCGATTATTTTTATTCATTTGCTTATTTGTTTAGTTCTTCGTCGACTTGTCGACTTTCGTGTCCACGCTTGTTTCGCGTAACACGAAACGAAGCTCGGTTCGAAGTTTTCTCCTTCCTTTCGATACGTGCAAGCTTACGCGCATTCTCGTCGATCTTTAAATCCGTTTCGATGCGAGATTCTGTGATTTTTTATTGATTTTGATTTGTTTCAAGGATTAGACAATTATTTAGCTATTTTTAAAGTTGAAATTTACCTTCTGCGAGTTATAAATTAATAGTAACTTTGTTCAGTCGTATAATATAAAACAGGCAAGATTTTAGAAGTAAAATTTACACATTACGAATCGGGTAATCGCCTTATTCGACCTAAAGTTAAAGCGGAATAATCTACAGCCTGAGGTAATTTGTCAAATCGCTAATACGATTGCTAAATTACGACACGATCGTTCTCAACGTGTAGATCTTTCAGATAGAGTTCGTAGATTTTTGCTTTTTACATGCATCTGTTAGATCGCGTGCTTGCACGAATAGAAAATTCTGTTCGATCACAATCGGTTGCTTGATATTTTAGTATAATTGTAATTATATATAATAAATAGCTACAATTATCGTGTTTCGCGCGAAACTGACAGGTGTTCCAATGCTTACGAACGAGAGCGTAGTATCTGCTCTCGTCATCGATGCTGGCACGATTAAAAAAACTGAAACTTCGTAGGACAATCGTTTAAGAAATTTCCATTCTCAGAGACGAAATAGACTTTTAGACGCATGCGAAAGCGAACTCTTGTAATTTGCATTTATTCTGAAGCACGGAATCGCCTATCGGTTGCAGTATCTCTTTCGGTAAATAAAAGCGTTATAAATAAACGTAAACACGCGTTTATTCGCAGTCGTTGCACGAGTTACGACGAGTCGACGTTTAACGTTTGGTTGGTCGAAGTTGCGCAATTTTGAGTAGCGCATGACGCTCGGCTAGGCGATTACTTAGAGACATCGCGCGCTGTTGATATTGGTAGCTCAGCCAAAAGAGCAGATCCTGGTTAAATAACCATAGTAGTGGAAGTTTCTTGGTACCGAGAAAGAGGGTTGATATAATATTTGCCACTCTCATGATTTGTTCAGTAGGAGAGCGTGTAATCAAAGCGGCTAGCCCCGAAGGAAGCAGAAAACGCGCTTCTTTAGTAGAAAAGTTGGTAGGGCACGGTAGATTAAAGAAAATATTTTCCCCCGATCACCCGACTTTGTTATTCTCCGTCGTAGACGATCGAGAAATTGTAGGTAGCGCTTGCAAATTTCCCCAACACGAATACTTTTTCATAGGATTACGCGCCATATATATTTTCCCTGTGTTCGATGTTTATTCGATCTATTTGGACGCGGACCATGCGACAAGGAAATTCAGTGAAACTCGAGTGGGCTTATTTCGCGATCAACGATTCCATTAAGCAAGACTGCCCGTGCGTAGCTCAGGTATCGAATCTCGAATGAATCGAACCGATTGCCCAAATTCTGGTGGATCGCGTGCGATCGAACCGACTACCTTAGCGCTGTATCAAACTAAACGCTATAGTTCAAAACGAATACATATCATTAGTTCTTAACGAGGCGCGACGTAAGTATAGCTGTAATAAAAGAGAACGAGGACAAAAGAGAAACGATAACATTAACAACTAATTTATTACACATTTACCGCATCTTATATACATAATATACATACAAATTGATATATATGTATATATATATATATATATTGTATATACGGGATATATGTATTATATACATAATATATATATATATATATATATATTATATAATATATACACGTGCATACAAATCGGCGAATAGGAGATAAGGTTTTGCTAAGACGATAATCGTATCGACGATCGTATGGATCGCGAAATAATAGGGGAAATCGGACGAAAGGGAAGGCGTAGATCGCGATCCACGCGATCGTCGTCAACTGTACAGCGACGTTGAACCGAAAGAAAAAGGACGATATTCTATCGACAAAAATCCAGACAGTATTTTAAAATGTCATAGATAGCTTAGTTCTCTACGTATTAATATATCTATTCCTACACATACTTACATCACTCTCACACGTACACAGCGAGCACAGGAAAAATCGTGTTGCGAAAATCGACTAGAAGAAGGTGGTAGGTTTATCGCTGATCGATTTCTATCGGCGAAGGAAACGATATTATCCGCAGGCAAAATGAAGACGCGTGCTCGCGCACAAATACACAGAAATACCGACACAAGATACAGGCGTACACGCGTACACACAAGGAATATTATATCGTTGTCGATGTCCCAAGATTGTTAAACCGGAAACGCGATCATCGACACCCCGAGATCGCTCGGACGACGACGTGTCGCGTTTCCGATCGTGTAATTCACGTTTCAATGATATTTATTATTTTTTATAATAGCGTATACCGTGTATGTGTTTTCTGTCGTGATTACCCACGTTTCTCCTTACCTCGATAGATGTTTAATAACGCGGATAGGAGACAAAGGAACAACGACGAACGGAGCGAGAAACACGAAGAAGAGGAATGAGGAGGAAAAAGAGATTCGGTCCTGTGCATGGCGTCGAATCTCGTTCTTCCATTCTGTAGCAAAACGCTCCGTCGAAACGTTGCTCCTTCTCCCAGCCCTCCCTCCAGGAGTCTTATTAATTCCCTAATTATTGTGTTGTTACTTGAAAATCATTAGGCCGCGATAACGAACCGCGGGCCCGATTGTTTAACTGCATATATGATCGTCGACCCTGGTCGTTGTCTACGTAACCCTTTCGCTGCACGGATGCTTCTTAACCCTTCTTAATCGCCCAAAGAGACAAGCTTTCGCGTCCGACAGAAGGATAAAGCTTCGAAAAGAAGAAAAGAAAAAAAAAAAGGAAAAGAGCGAAAAAGAAAAAGAAGAAAATACGAAACAGTCAACCTTATGATCTTTAGAATACGAAAAATGAAAAGGAGCAAAAAAATTAAGCGTTTTTTAGACACTTTAAAAGTCGTCCTCCGGAGCGTGTAATTTCGTCGTCGTTTTAAACAAGGTAGAAAAAGTTTCGATGTTCACTAACGTAGTGTTAAGCGATCGTTTTTAAGTGTGTTCTTCCGATTCAATCGTTTAAACTAGCCAGCTCGCGAAGGGTTAAGAAGATCATCGAACCCTTTATCCATGCATTGCAGCGTCGACAAACGAAAACGTTGAGAGGGACGCGTTGGCGTTTCTGTCGGAACGCCAGATCCTTCGAAGCGAATCAAAATTCCGAACAACGTTCGAGGAAATCGAATTTGGAAGTCGTAAGCAGTCGAAACGTTAATACGATGACACGACTCACATCCACGATATCCGTCGTTTATCAATATTCGGATAGAACCGTGTCGTTGTTCAAATCGTCTACGCTCATCCTGTATAGCGCGCTTCATTGCGAATTATAGCGCACCTGTGACGGATGGTCGTTAATTACGCGAGAAACGATCTCGTTCATTTTTCGATTATTCCTTTAAATTATTTGCTCTCAAGGTCGGCTCTATTACGTTCGTCGTATTTTTATTCCGATCAAATCGGTGATTCGACGATCGTTAAATTTTACCTTCCGTTAAAGTTTCAACGCTGTTGAACGTACATTTCATTCTTTCGAAACGATCGATGCGATATTATTACGAAGCTTTCCTCCATCGATTTATTATATTTGGTTAACGCAATCGGCGGACACGTTCCGTGCGAAAGGAGAAAATGTTACCATGCAGGTGCAATCCGTCGAAATAAAAACAGCCTCGAAATAATTAACGCGTGTCATTATTCGGTACACGATCGTGTGCATCGTGTGAAACCACGATGTACATGTATCATCGATGTATTAAACTTCTGTGTACGTATAGTAACAATAAAGTCATTGTTGGCGGAAAACTCGTATAATTTCTACAAGTAGAGTAACCGCGTTGCAAGCGTGAATTTCAGAAATTGTACAGAGGTAAATTTGAACGCGTATCAACGTATCGAAACGTAATAACGATATATTAGCAAATACGACGAAGATGTCTAACTGGACGTTCATTTCGAACAAATTTGATCCCTTCGTTTCGATCGTAATGCGCGTAATTATTCGATGCGTTTGTTACAAGTGACGTGTGTATTAGTTACGTAAAAGAAAAGCGATGTCGTGCAACTGAAAGCAATAAGTTGTCTTGCGTAGAACGAGCCTGAAGACATAGTTGTTGACTGATAGTACGTATATAGTTTAAAAAATAACGAACAAACACGTAGCGCATCTACCGCATCTCCATTGTGTGATTTAATAAACGCGATTTAAGAGTATTTCGCGATGAATTAAAGATAATTTAAGCAGAAGATAATTAAAGAAATAAGATAGAAGATATGCTATGTTACGTTAACTCGGTATTGATCATCGTTTCTTGCGCACATATAGGAGCACGGTATTGAAATCCTTGTAAACGTTGCCAAAGAGTGTGATTCTTATCATTAAACGATTCGGAAACGCTTGTCTCTCGTTCTATTTGAGCTGTTTCGGTAACGCGAGCTTCTTTTATCGCTGTGTTTCGATTAATTCCGTGGTTTTGATGGAGAAAATTTGTTACCAGTCGAATAGGTTTCTCTTTTTTCTTTCTTCGAACACGTTTGATTAATGCGTCTTACGAGTGCAATTTATCACACCAAGTACAAGAAAATTGATCAGAAACGTTAGTCTACGATTCCGTGAAATTCATCGCACATCTACGTTCAACGATACGCGTATTATTCGTTCAACAGAATCAGCCCAATCAGCTACGTTTATTTAGATATACGCAACAAGTTCGATTTATTGCTGGCTGGTAATTCCTAACAATTCTTACGCGATTCCACGAACAGATAAATTTAGCGTGAAATTGAGTTCAATAAATATTCGACAGGCGTCTTACATTTTCATCGACTGAAATTAGCTTCGCTCTGCCGATTGTCCAGCCAGCGTTTCACCTCGTTGGCTAACAGTTAATTAATTACAATTATCCGAGGAATACGTTCAATTTATCGTCGATCACGCTTGCTTTACCATCAATCGAAACCAATCGAGCGAAACACGGATTGCCTTGTGTCGAAACGTCAATCCCAGATCCAAAGAGGATGTATCGCAAGCTTTGAATCTCGGTCGGTCGAATAGGCTGAACAGGCAATTCTAAATAATTCCGCGTCTTTTCTCTCGTACTATGAAAACGAGAGCGTAAAAAGCTCGCCGATCTTCGCACTTTTGCGCTTTTTCAAGTGCACGAAACTGCTTGCGTGTACCGATTAGGTATGCGTACTATGTACACGTAAACGGTATCAACGAATTAGACCAAAAGTCATTTTTTTACAAAGATCGAATTTATACAACAAAAAAAAAAAAAAAGAAGAAGAAGAAGAAAGTGACCAAAGTTCAATTACGGTTGCGTTTCTTTGAGCAAGAGCAATGGAGACGCGGTGGAGAGAAGATGCACGTTCCGTTCGACGCGCACCGCCGCAGGAATTTCGAGGGAAACCTTAATACGCGATCCTTAACGAGAAATTAGACATCGATACACGTGTATACTTCGCTGGCGCATCGTCGTGAAACGATGTAATCGATTCACTACGATTTGATGCAGACGTGCACTAAAAAATACAATCTCACGCCTCAGCTCGTTTCGATTCGATCAATCACCTGTTCCGACGTTTACGAGCTTTACCGTGTCGTCGTATCCTTTGTTATAAGTTTAGCTGCTCTTAAGTTTCCTACGCTTCTATTGGCATCGAGAAGTTCTCTATATAAAATCGAATTTTCGGAGTTTAACTTCTTTCGTGCCACGCAACAACATCAACACGTCGATAGAAATGTTTGTAAACCGATAAAGTATATTTCGCGACCTGGATATATACGTATATTTAATCTTTCTTCGATGTACCTTTAACTTTCTTAATTGAACGGTGATTTAACGTGGTTACTTACGATTTAATAGACCGTTAATGTATCCCGTAAATAATAACACGATAGTACAGCTCGTAAAATCGATTTAGATTTCGATTGCGTAAAATTTTCATGTCATCGATATTGGTGATTGCGCGATTCTTTTCTCTTTTTCTTTTCTTTCTCTGTTTATTGCACGGCTGATATACCGACGTATTACTTAGAACAACGGAACTCTGAAAGCAATAAAATTTGTATTCGTTTTATCGATCGTTTGAACTTGTAATGTCCTATTGATTTATGAAATAGCGAACGATCCGGTAGATCATCGATCTCATACATACAGGTGTTCTTAACCGTACTAATATACGCGTACATTTTTGTAACTATTGTATGTATCGCAGCGTAAGAAGCAAAGAGATCGGTCGTTGTTTATTAAAATCAATTGTAACGATGTAAGCATCGTTAACCGAATCGACGATTTCGAACGAATACATTTTTTTTCCTTCTTACTTTTACGCCGCTAATATGATCTTGTGCAAGGTTTCTAGTACTCGTATCATAAAAGATATATAATTAAAATTTAAGTACTGCAAACTAATATATATATATATATATATATATATTATGTGACTCTCCCTCTTTTACTTACATTCTGTATATTGAACGTATTATTTGCCAGAATCTTGTAAAGAATGCATCGTTTCTGTAAAAGGAAAAGGAATAAAAGTAAATAAAAGTTCATTTTTATTTTATAAGTTGTATGTTACATATATATACATATATATACGGGGTGGTTGGTAACTGGTGGTACAAGCGGAAAGGGGGTGATTCTACGCGAAAAAACAAGTCGAAAATATAGAATAAAAATTTTTCGTTCGAGGCTTTGTTTTCGAGAAAATCGACTTTGAATTTTCGCTCGGTACGCGCGCACTTTATCGCGTCTCGTTATAACGGATCTCACTGTAGATCGTTGTCTCGATGGAAAAATTAAAAAAAAAAATGTTTATTCTATATTTTCGACTTCTTTTTTCGCGTAGAATCACCCCCTTACCGCTTGTACCACCAGTTACCAACCACCCTGTATATATGTCGCGTGAATTCCAAAGAACTAGATGCATTTTTACCTGTAGAAATTAATTTCGCATAAAACCTGGGAACGTGGTACACGTGTTTGTAGGGAGAAGATAATCCACGATTTTGCTTTAACGTCTTCTCCGTATCAGACACCTGCATAGACTTCTTATCAAAAATGTACAGCGTTTGTTTCACGCGAGAAAACAATTTATATAAGTTGGCGCTAAACCGAGCGACTCGTACGAGCGCCGGATTGAACAGGAGCGTAAAGAATAACGGAAGAAAAGGAAGTTTCGAGACCGAAAAGAGAGAGTGAGACGCTCCCGAGACGATTACCAACGATTCGATGGTTAGTTTTAATCCTTTTTGTACGTTTATATGCAGTTAAATGACGTGTACATAATTATCTAAATCAGTGTTGTGAGATTAATGCGATTGTAATACCTACACACCGACCCCATTAGTGGAAGGCATGTGCTTCGAATTATTATCCTTGAAATTTCGTGAGGTGATTAAAAGGTCCTTTCGAAACGTCGTTGTTGTCTTGATGTCGTCGACTTGAGACAAACCAATTTCCATTATTCTTACTAAGTAATTTCGCATTTAAAAGAAAATGATAAAGTAAAAACTCTTGTTTAGGATAAAGAAACTGCGTTTACTTTCGAATCGATGACATTAGGACTATCTTTTTATTATCTTTCTATTAATACCGAATTCCTCCAGTTAATTTTATTCTTATTGCTATTAAAAATATTTGAAATCTTTCTTTTACCTCTTTCGCCAGTTTCCCGTTTGAAGAACAAAATGTATTGCTTTCAATTTTACTTTCTTTAGTGCCATCTATATATTACGTATCCATAGTTCATAATTGAAAGTCACGAATGGCAATAAACAGGAAATGATTGAACCTAACAGGGAATGTATCGTTACATGTTGAATAAAGGAAGACAAATAAAGAAATCGGGAAATCTCTAAACAGAAATGAATCAACGATTCATTCTGTAATAAAAAGATACAACAGTGTCGATAATACCGTGAACGAGCTGCTACAGATGCAAAGAAATTAACAGCATGAGATGAAAAATCTATGCTCTGCGAGGTAAAAAAGATGTTCCTATATTTAGACTTTAATAAAAAGCTATACGCACAAATTATATCGCATAAATGTATTATTACATACATTACTGTCTTTCGTCTATTTGCGTGAAACTTTTATGCCAAAATATTACATGTGCTTACAGTAACTGTATATATATATATATCATTTATAGAATATAGTTTGGAGGGGTCCCTTTTCAGGATGCTAAGCTCAAAAAATCTCAGTGAAGATTCTAAATAGAAACGCCCTTAAGGAAATCATGGAACATGGGCTTGCTTCTTCCCTGGTGAAGTCGTATTATATCGTGTTGATACTGCATCAAATTCGATTGAACAAATATTTCGTTGATCTGCGCGTGCGCGGGAAATTTAAATAATAAGGTATATAGATGAGCATACGTTTAAGTTACACTTCAGTTTATCTTCATACTTTCACCGGTAGATGGCATATAATCATAAATGAACTAAAGTCGCATTTCCACTGATACGTTGAAAACTATAATACAAGGTAAACATGGAAGCTTTTAATCGAATATTTCGACAATTTCGCACGTAATAAAAATATAATTTTTATTGCGTTCATGTATTACATGAAAAATATAAATTTATACATAGATTTAAATAGAATGTAACCTTTCATAAAAATGTAGCCAGAGTTACCCATAATGCTCACGATATTTGGCGGTGAAATATTCAAAACATTTGGAACAGTTAACCTAAAACGTGACAGTTCAATATGTGTTAAGCAGATGTCAAACATGAGCGGAATATCAGCGGCACACGTTAGAAAATTAAGTAAATATAAATACTTTACCAATTTTTTATTATATGCTATAGCAAAACAAAAGATGAGCATAAAATTTATTAATCTTTCCAGGTCATAATATCGAGGAAATTCGATTGAGAGCACTAGATAATATTATTTCAAAATACAATCTTGGTTTTGGTTGCGATTGCGATGCTGTAAAAAAAGAATTAATAACAAAGTTATTTAACTGGTTTTCATTTGAAGCCTTCTCAGAAACACAGAAGGTTTTAGATTTATTACTTCGTTTATTAAAGGTATTTAAAAATTTAGTTTCATTCATTTATTCATTAATCAATGATTCAAATACTAACAAACGATAATTGTACTTCTAATAATTTAGAAATTATATCTCACAATAAAAATTACATTTAAAAACTTATAATTGCATATTATTATATATTTTGTAAGACAGATGATAGAAGTCACTTAAATACATTTGGTAAATTAAGACTTCAAAATGAACTTCAGGAATTAAGAAGGAAATTAGGTTCAGAATGGTATGAAAAATTAAATGAAATTGAAGAAGCTGTTCTTTGTTCAGATAAGTTACAAACAATATCATCAAACTCAAAAACTATAAAGGTTCTTATATCTACTTTTAATTTTAATTATATTTGTAAGTATATTGAAACAAGTTTGTTATTCAAATTTCTTTTTAAGGATCCTAGCTGTCCAACATTAGGATTTATCGATTACGACAGGCATAGAACACGTATAAAAGATTATGAATATAATGGAAATAACAAAATACATAGAAAAGAAGATCATAATTTATCTCAAAATGGGCTTACTACTACCTCTGCTTTGAACAGGTAAATATCCTAAATATGTTTTTCACAGTATGATAATTATATATGTGTAATCTTTTTATTTTGTTTTATATGAAATTTCTTATATTTCTTGTCTAATACATATAATTTATAGTACAGTACCATTTGACTTAACATTAGAATGTGGAGATGGAACTCCGATATCTAAAGCTACTGAAGGTGGTATTAAATGGTTAATCATGCCATGGCAACCTTTAGTCACTTCAGATAGAGGTGTCTTAGCAGCAGTTGAAGAAGCCCTAAATAATAGCTTAGATGCAAATCTTATATTACATACATGTCAATTTATAACAAACGTGATGATGCAGGATTTTCCAGCAGAAGTTTTTCTTCAAAGACCAGCAATTGTTTTTGTGAATATTTAAGCTTTTCATTAAAGTGTTATGATATTGTATTGATATTTAATAATTAGTATTTAATAATACAATATTAAATTTCAGATATTACATAATCTTTTGGAATCTAGTGCAAATATCACAAATGCCAATTTTAGAAACATAATACCAATGGTATTGAAAACACTCCACAAATTAACACGATCTTTAAGATTACGAATCTATTATTATTGTGAACCGTGTATTGCAAATAAAAAACAAAAAGTAAATAAATACAGTTTAAATTTAATACTTAATTATAATACTCGAGTACAGCATAATATATTTATAAAGAATACATTTTTCAGTTACTGGCAGAAAAATTAAGCAATAATGTTTATTCTCCTTCTGAAACAAGAGATAGTCCTGATGGAGGATTTCCAGAAGTTAATTATCAAGCATATCAATCTACTGTAAGTATTTAAATACTTTATAAACATTTATGTACCTACTAATGTTTTGTATATTATTTAGGGAACAAGCGAAAGAAGTCAAAGTGTATCAGATAACATTGATGATTCTATTTTACAATTACAACAAATGCTTATACCAATCTTTTGCATTGAAACTTTAAAACGTGTTATATCTCAATTGAGTATTTCTAATAATTCAACACTTATATTAAGAAGTACTAAGTATGTAACAGACGTAATATATGAACTGGTACAAGTACTCGTCATAAGCGTCATGCCAAATGTTTGGCTTTGCAATGATGATATTGCTTTAAAAGTAATTGAAGACATGAAAGTATTATTTGGCATGCTAGGAGAAGTCATAGAATATTTTGGAAATTATAGCACAATAGATGATTTTAGAATAACGTATTTACACCTTATAAGTATTACAATGAAACTTTTAAGCCACATAGTTCCTCTAGAAATAGCGGATGTTATCTTCCCTAAATCACTTAAAACATCAATATGTGTAGCTATAATGGATGCTGCTATTTATTTTTTATATCCAAAACTACACTCTATATTACAAGAATACGGCCGCGTATGTAATTTCTAACTTTTTTTTAACTAATTAGAGAAAATCTAATTAGTCTAATAATTTATTGTTGTACACTTAACAGCAATTTCAAGGTAGCGATGAAATTATATATATTAAAACATTCGACGAAACAAGACTGATAACAAAGTCGATACAAGCAACTATATACATAATAAAAAATACACCTAATTCATCTCATTCGGAAGTTTTAAAAATGTTGTATGCTTCAAAATTAAGTTTACCTTATCACAAAAATTTTGGTATTATTAAGAAAACTATCGAATTTTTACAAAATATGAATAGGTATATTCTTTTTGTGAATTATATGAATTTGGAAATTTTATTGTTGTTAAAACAACTTAGTTATTGCAATATAATTTATTTAACGTTTAAGGTATTCTCCAAGTAATGAAGACCAAACATTAGCTACAAAATTAATATTAAGTTTATTAGCAAATGCAGATACTGATATACAATATGCCACATATTTTGAATGTCATACTTTAGTTAAAAGTATTTTAGGAGTAGAATATAACAAAGAAAAGTTATCATGGGAAAATCTGGCATTTTTATTTGAATTATCTGTGTTAATTGAAATCATATCCTATGGTGTAACACACGATGACAAAAGGGTAAGATGAAATCTTATGAGTAAATTTAGCTTAAATGATATGCAATCTGCAAACAATTATTTATATTTTTGTTAGATCAAGGAAATGTCTGAAGAAATATTAGTTTACATATTAAAAGGAAGATTACAGATGGGAGAAAATGGATGGTTAAAATCTCTAGAAGCCATAGTACAAGTATTGCCTTTTTTACAATGTCATGCTTATCCTTCCTCAACCTTAGGTCAATGTGTAACAAAAATCTTTGATCCTGATGTTTCTACTAATATACAATTGCCATATATCGAGGTAATATGTTATAATTTATTATTGGAAAAGTACATTTCTTATATTCATAAGTCTTAAAATAGTTTGAAAAAATACATGTTTATTTAAAAGGTTTTGAAAGGTAATTTAAGGTTCTTATTTTCGTCGGATGAGGATATTAGATACGAAGCCGTTTGTAGATTGATTTGGCTTCTTGGAAAAGAAAAGGATTCAGTTAAAAAATTACCACGATTATCATCGCTACACGATTTACCTCTTAGCTCACTTTGTATATTTGATCGTCAAAGGGTTTTTAAAAGATCTGAAGGCAGTTATCAGGTTACATATTTTATTACATTTCATACATTTAAAAATTATTCCACGCATTGTAAATTTTATATATGGTCAATACAGAAATAATACAGCCAATGTTTTTACAGAGGAGTAATTTATTATCTGTACTTGAAATGCTAAATGAGCCGAATGTCGATCCTAAAATACGTAAATCAGCATTAGTACAAATTAGCGTTATGCTTACAGATTCTTCTTTACACAAGTTATTTATTACGGAAAATGGATTATCGTTGATCTTGAACATATTTAACAGTGCTCTAGTAAGATTGTATAATATCTATGCTATATAATTCCTTAAATAGTCTTTCTCATTTTACCTAAATGACATCATTTTTTAGGTTGAAAAAGAATATGTTAATTATCCAGATTCTGTCATTCCTATAATTACTATACTAAAACTACTAGCATCCTCTGAATGTTCTATACGTCAGGATTTGTCCATTCGTATTAATGTTTTATCAAATATAACGAGAAGTAAGTGCGACAAAAGATTCAAAATAAATTTTATTACTATATTACTAAAAAATATTTTTTAGGTCTTTTTCTATTTCCAAATAATGAATGTATTAAAACTGATGGTTCACAATTATTATGCTTATTACTTTATAATGAATACATTATGAGATTGAGTGAAAAATATACAGAAAATTATAATCAACTGAATATTTCTTTGCCTTATATTATTGTATCTAAAATGAAATTACCATTTCTTTGTAAATCGCATTGGAAAATAAGTAGACATAGACGATCAGATATGTCTGGTAAACTATAGACTTAATTAAACATTTTAAATATATTGATCGTTTATATCTTAAAGATCAATAGTACTAGTCTGTAATTCTTATTTTCTAGTTCTTCATGGCAATGACTCACTGGTATTAACATTTATAAGACAATATTGGATATGGGAATGGAATGGTGGTATAAATGTGCTTTGGAAACATTTTAATGATCTTCATGATTCTAATATATCAAAAAAACTAAAAATTCTAGAAAATGAATTTTTAGTCTTACGTCTTAGCTTTCCTCATTATAGCTGTCAACAACAACTGTACAATATACAAAATTCAACTACCCATGACTCAGTTTCATGTGCACTTGATTATCTTACAATGTAATCACTATTTGCAATACTTTTATAATGATCATTTATGATTTAATTTTTTTGTAAAGAATTGTTATTAATTCGCTAGTAATTTTTTTTTTTTTTAGGCATATAAAACTTTATAAAATGGAAAAATGTGAGGAAATAAAAGACATAAGCCTATTACCATGGGAACAAACGTTTGAACGATTTTTACTTTCACAACCCGCAAGTAAAGAGGACTGTGATTTATTTGTTGAAGTTTTAAATTTTCTACAGTTTTATATCAATATTACAAAAGATGGTAAAATTTAAATAATTAATAGAATTTATGTATCATTTGAAACACAGTGAAAATATTTGTATTGTGTTACATTAGGAAAGTATAAATGGACTAATAAAATAATGACAAATATAACTAAATCTCTCACCGAATTATTAAAAAGCTCGGAATTAGATAATCAAAACGTACATCAATCTATATTGAAGTTAGCTGGCACATGTTCAGCCATAGGACAATCAGAAAGATCTACTTTAGAAGACCAAGACGTTTGGCTACACTTTATTGAATTAATTGTCTCCACTTTATGTTTAGGAGACCAACAACATTTTTATAATTTAGGTAAATTTCTTTTTTCCACGATATTATATCCTTATCATTTAAATTAAAATAAATCAATTCTTTACAGCTTACCTTGATTGGCTGTTAACATGTTTAACATATTTAATTGGAAAGTGTCATTGGACAAATTGCAAAAATTTATTAATATCATTAGGAAATACATTAATCGAACTCATTATATCCTTCCATGGGGCTGGAACAATAAGCTTTATGGGCTTATCTATAACCAGAAATTCTATTATATGTCTCAATCATTTGTTATATCAAATGCAAATAAACTTCAATAAAAATGTAAGTATAAATAAAAGTTTAACTTAATTAAATATTTCTATTTATAATGATACTATTAACGGTATATGGTATAAATATTACTAGATTTTTGTACAATTTTGGTATGAAGAAGATCGTATGTTGAATTGGTTACCTATGTTGTGGCAAAATCGAGATCCTTTGGTTCGTGCTTCTGCTTTACAACTATTAGCAGGTCTAATGAGTAATTTACATACAGCTTCTCAATTATTGAATTCTATAGCACTAGCACCAAGCGAATTATGTCAGGCATTACTTCAATGCATTATCAGTAGAGAAGAGTCATGCATTGTTAGGGAACAAGCATGTTGTGCACTTAGCAGTTTAATAAAAAATTGCAATTCTATCATTTTTCAATATGTAAGTAAATATTATATCTTTCTATTACGGTAAAAGTAAATTCTAAATATGATTCTTTATTTACTATTATATCCACTTATGTAGATGGATTCTTTGAAAGCAAATGCTATTTTAATATATATAGAACAAAACAACACTTATTATGAAATAAGTGTACTATGTTCTAATATTTATATGTCTACTTCTCTGGACTGTGATCATATGAATAATCAAGAACAAGAAACTGGGAAAGTCCCATCTATTCATAGCATGCAGTCAGGTTGTACATCATTAGTACCACGTGCAATCTCACATCTGTATAATTGTCACGATGAATTACAACCTCGTATGTGTACTTTTTTAACGCTTTTTTAACTACTGTTTAAACAATTGAAAATAATTTATAAATTAAATTGTATGACTGTAAATATTAATTAATATTTTTTAGTTTCTGTCAAAGAATCAACAACTACAGAGATGGACCATTATTTACAATTGGTAGCAACACCATCATTGATATCAGCTGTTTGTAGATTACTAAATAATTTAATACTTATAGGAAAACAAGAAGTTGTTCATCAAATTTATGAACATTCTATTGACAAATATTTAATTGGGTAATTAAACTTATTATATATATGTATATCTGTGTCTGGAAAGATTTTAGAATTTTTCTAATATATACTTCAACTTTTGTAGATGCATTAATGAAATACCTAAAGATGTTGAAAGTAAAAGGAATTTAACACATTATTGTGACATATTGGAAATGTATATCAGCATTTGTAGAGTTTTAACAAACTGTATTACAAACAGTAATGAATATTCTCTTGTAGCTAGCTTTTCAGTTGACTCACTTTACATGTTATTTTGTTTTTTAAATGATGATTTATATTGTAAGTTAAAAAAGAAGAGATTCATTTGTGTATGTATGCAGTAAGTTTTATATAAATTAAATAATGTTTACGCAGGTAATAACACATCGCAATTGATCTCTGTGCGAAATAAACTCTGGACCGAAATTTTCAATTTTATAGCCATACTTTCGTTAACAGAAAATCAACATTTTGAAACAATACAGACCGCTTTAGAATTGCGTGGACCAGAAGCTGTACTTTCATCTATCTGCGTTGCAATGAAGGATTCTAATCCAGAACTTCGCATCAGTGCTATAGGCTGTCTCGCGTTTCTACTGTCTCAAGAAATTGAAAAAGATTCTTCAGGAAAAAGTAGCATCTCACTACAATCAATAATGGATACTCCTTTAACTCGATTGTCAAATGACAATAAAAACAATTTAAAAGAAATTACATCTGATGTTAATACATTTTCTCTACAAAGTGCCAATATGCATTCAACAAAATCAAATGGAAATAAAGATCCTCCTTTAATTTCCGAAAAACCGGCAGATTATGAAGTTGAAGGAAACGAAATTGCTATGAGCAAAGAACTTTGTAATATTTTATTGCACTTATTTATAGCTCATAATTACAACCGATCGAAGAAGAATAAGAAATTGAACGAGGACAAGGATTTGATCATAAGCGCACTTACTAATTTGTTATGTGTATCAAACACAGCTAAACAGGTTGCATTGGAAGAAAATTTACCTGACACAATTTTAATGATATTGAAAGAATCGTATGTGAGATTAAATTTACAACCTTTCGAACTTTTCAAAAATCAGATTGATCGTGAGAAGAAGGTAATTAGATAAAGTAGACCTTAAAAAGAGTATTTTTTAATTTATATTATTGCTGCAGTGATCAGCTGAGAGATTTCTCAATCTCGAAAAAAAAAACAAATATTATTCATACACGTGACGGAATTCCCAACATCGTCTTAGAAATTGTAACAAAAAGTTTTCCTCATGTTTTTCTACAGATTCATCCGTTACTACGCGACATGAATGCTATTTTAGTATTATTAATGAATTTCATGTACGGCAGTACAGAAGTTAAAGTAGCTCTAACAAAAGCAGGACTAGCAGATGTATTACACAAACTATGGGCTTGGATTGCATTAAATAAAACAGTTTCAACCACCGCTTTGAAATTACTAGCAACCTATACTACAAAATGTACTACAGGTATCGTTAAAATTGAAATATACACTTACTGCTAAATCCTAAATATTAAACGAGTAAAAATTATTTGTTGAATATCTTATGCTACTTTAATAATTTAATTTTTCAGCAGCGCAATCTTTGACGTTAACGACTATTTTGCCAGGGACGGGGCTTAGAAAAACTCCTAATACTCTCGCCCTTATACATGTTATTATACAATTAGTTTGCAAAGAAATAGACAAAGCTGGTCAACTCTTTGATAATCATAAATTACACTTTGCATTTCATGTTTTGAGAAATGCAATACACGTTCATGAATGTAGAGTATCAATTTCAAAGGTAATTTGATATTTTTTGATGATATGGATCTCCAAAGCAACGTTTATTTATTAATACAAATTTCGTAGAGTAATCTCCTACAATTTTTTACAAAAATACATCCAATTACCACGAAACGGACAAAACCATGGCCACTCGTTGAATTATATTGCTTAGAGTTCTTAATTGACTTTACTTATTACGAAGAGGGTCAGATATGTGTCCCAAAGGTAAAATGGACTTCTTAACTTATTTCTTTAATTTTTTATTCTTCAATATCCAAAAAATATTTTTATGCTTTTTCATGCGTGTATACTAATCATTTCTTCAGGCTGTCGACGGTTTGGATGTTTTGTTACAATTGTCAAAATACTCTTCATCATCTAATAGAATTCTTGCAATTTCCATATTGCGTAATCTCGCGTTTAACATGACCAACCGACCACGATTACTTAGTTCAGGTAAATTAAGACACGCATACTTTCATATCACGTTACATATTTAAACGATTTTAACATAATACGAAAATTTCAGTGGATTTTATTAATGTTCTACATGACATATTTAAAAATGGTTCCCTGGTCGAAATTAGAATAGCAGGGTCTATGTTATGGTCTCTAATATCCAATAATCAGAAAGGAAAATTAATTGTACGAAGTGCTGGCTTTTCACAGAGTATACAAGAAGCGTTAGGTAGGATTACACTATTAAATGTAGATGATAAGAAAGAAGAAGAGGATTTACTTAAAATGCTACAATATATATTAAAAATTCTTAGTCCAGTGGATACTAAAGCTGATTAAGATCAGTGATGAGAGAAAATAATTAAATACAAGTAATTGTACATAGGAATTGAAGTATTACTTTACATTATGTGAATAATATTTTATTAACGAAATTTGTAATATTTTTTATAGAAATAGCAAGAGGGTATATGTAATATGAATTTATACAATTTTTATACATATTACTATTATAGATATATTTTCATCGTTGTATTTTTATGACTAACAATACGATATTTTGTAATATATTGAATAATAAAAATTATTTAATAAATAAAAAGTAATATTATTCACAAGTTCAATTACTAAGATCACGTACAACAGTATGCAATATAGATGTTAAATTACAATGATCCCTCAATTTACGTGAGTCTTCTTTTTACGGGGTAAATTATAACATAATTTACACGATAGATTTTATGCGCGATCTTAATTTACGCGGCCAGGAAATGCATTTTCCTAGAAATTTTAAAAGTAACAAGTGTATAGAGTAACTTATTCGGCGATATTGAAACACGTCAATACCGCATGTGATAAGGATAAAAGTACATTACGTTGTGCTAGTCATCATATATGTGTACATATTTTTCCTTTTGTACAGACAGACTATTTACGCGATTTTCATTCGCGTAAAACGAATCTACATGGAACGGATACTCCGCGTATATTGAGGGACGAGTGTATAAATTAATTGATATGACTTTGTGTAAATTAGGTTATTTCATGCTACCGACAATATCTATTTCTCGAGTTTCATTTGCGCGCTTCCAATGATTGAAGATAATGCGGCTTAATTCCTATGATGATAGCATTTCGTATTATGCGTTAATTAAATAAAATGTGACATTCAGAAGTTAAATAAGAAATAAATTGTCAATATTTACGGAATACTGGAGAATTGCCTACGTTAAAATCAATTTCGTTTGCAAACATTTAACCTGATGATCATCGGCAGTATTTCCGAAGCGAAGTAACAACATGAAATTTTGCTCGAAAAAAGAAAGATTTATAACGATAAATATATATTGTTTACTAGAATCCTATTGAGAATCTTAAACTCAAATACATTCCATCAATTACGAAACTTAGATTATTAAGTAATATCTCGAACAGATAGGTGTAATGATCCAATACTCATGCATAAATTATAGTTTTTACACATTTGTGCGTCATGACAAGGAGAAGAAAAGAGAGGATAAGACAACAGGAATAAAAAATCATGTAGATCTTTTCATAAACATCTCCTGTATGATTTAGATTTCAATGCGGAACTGTTACATGCACATAATGTCTTACTTCCGTCTCACGCAAATTGTTCGAAATATAAATACAGGAAATCGCTTACGTAATGCTTAAAAAAATTTATCTTCAAAGACAAAAATATTTGAAGTAAAATAAACTGAAGCAATTAATAAAACATCTGTTCCAAAATGGTACGCGCATGTCTTAGTTCTTTCTTATGTAGACCGTTAAAAATAAAGATACAAGAAATCGTTTATGCAATGCTTGAAAAAAGTTAGGTTGAACGCAGAAGTATTTTAAAAGAGATAAATTTAAAGAATTTATAAGACATCTGTTGCAAAAGCGCTTCATGAATGTTGTAACAGCTTAACGGCATCATAGAATAACGATCCTCACCTGTTATATCAGAGAGTAATGCGACGTGAAATAACATCTGAAAATTAATATTTTACGTTGAGAAGTTGACTGATTAATCCGTTCGAAGAAATATCTCGAAAATTCATCGGAAGAACTTACTAATCGATATAACCTCCTCGTGGATGTTACTATGTTGCCTTGAAACGTAAGGCAAGGATTAGATAACCAATCGTTAATAATCGAAAAGGTTCAATTCCGCTACTGACTTTCTCTTTCCAGAACAAATATTTACGGAGGCAAGTTTCTAATATCTTTAGCATCCTAAGAAATAGTTAATCCCACATACGGCATTTTAAAAGGCATATTTATTTACATACAAAATGCCTCTCGTTTAAGGCATCAAAATAACAAGCTAAGGTTCTCGCAAAATCGTTAGGACATTACATCATATTGTAAACGTTCAACACGTTTACATCAGACTGTCGTGACTTTGATATACAACGCTTCAAGTACAGGATGGACTGCGATTCACTGTAGAAGCGAGACGATATGAGAAGACTCCGCGGTTTAAAATAAATCAAAATCGTAAAATAAGTTCTTATCGTACGAAGCTTTAATTATAACTATTATTACATAACAAGTATTATTAAAAATATATATTTCAGAAACACGATACTTGGTACAACGAAGACTTGTAACCGATTACTTCAATTTGTTTCGAACCGTACAACTTCCCACTCCATACTCTCTTATTACTTTTATTACTATCTTACCCTACTTAACAATTTTAAATGTCCAGTTCGTCAGCTAAACGCGCGTCATATTAACTTTCATATTAACGAAACTCCTATCGTTTAAATAAGAGATCGTAAGTAAAAGTCGTGCAAATTGTCCGACGAACAAACGAGTTCGGATAAATAGAGTTCCAGTATCCTGCACATTGATAAAACGGTCGGTCGGTGATAAAAAAAAAAAAAAGATAGGACGTTCCTCCGAAGCTTCGATTGCCATTCGACCGACGGATCATCGATCGATGGATCGTTAATTGGCCATTATTTGGTTGCATGGATTGGCCACTTTCTAGGACGTGGAGCTGCCCTCCCCGCGTTCGTTGCACGCACGGAGGAACGGATTTAATGAAAGGTGGTGCTGTGGCGTCCGTGCGCGTTCAGCATTGTGTTCCAGCACGGCTGGTCACGTGACCGTCAAATGGATTTGCGTCAATGGTGACCTCCGCGTTCGCGTATCTGCCGCTCCGCGCCCCGCTGTTCCGCATACCCCATGGGCCTCACCAAGAGACCCGTGGGACCAGCGTGCACGACCGCCAGAGATGAGGTAAGAAAGCGTCTCACGGGATGCTAAAACTGGATAGAAGCGATGGCTGGCAGGCAGCGGCGAGAAAAGAGGATTTTCAACCGGGTATACGCTGAAAGCCGGGAAATAGGAGATTTCGTTGTGAGGGAAGATTAAACGGGATTGGATATTACGGGGAGACGGTGACGCGGAAAATAGGAGGATCGTTGGAATATAGAGAAATTTAGTAGTATGGCGGGAGGAATAAAAGGATCGCGAGAAGTGGGAAAAGCAAGAGGAAAAGAGTAGAAGGAGGAAGGAAAAACTTAACAGCGGAGATACAAATTGTTAGAAGGGTTTAGAAAGTTAGGGATTGAAAAGGAGCGGAGGGGCATGATGGTAATTGAACGTGCGAAACAAAAATAATAAATGAAACGAAAAGGGAGGGTAGTAAGATGTTCTGTGATAAAGTAGAAGAAATAGAGAGGTGGAAGATTAGAAAAAGCGAAGAAGATTGAAGGAGAACAGAGCAGGATAAAACAAGATAACGTTAATTGGAAAAAGTAGACAAGCAGCCAGGGAAACCAATTGAGCAGGACCAAGCGAGAGACGTTTAATTTTCCACGAAAGTTGACTGATCGAAACTATCGCAAAACAGCGTTACGTAGACACGAACAGCTAAAATCCTGCTTACTCTATGATCTTACTAGCGTTTCTTTCCTTCCTTTTTTTTTTTTTTTTTGCTTTTCTCTTATTTCGGCCACGCACGGAAACGATATATCGTATGGTAGCGTACACACGCGCGCAGCAATGACGCACGAAATTCGTTTGCCAGCAAGCGACAAGATCGCGAATACCCGTATCTGCAGCGATTTTATGGGATCTATCACGTTCTTTCCATTTCTTCCTTCGTGAAATTCAAGGTCACGGAATCGCCGCTCAATATCTTCAACACAGATCACCGACGTGATCGTCGTGTTCTATTTTACGTCGTATCGACGCCTACGATGAGAAAACCGGAGAACGTGTCGTTGATCCGCTTGAAACGACTTCCGTTCTACACGCTGCCAACGATTTACAGTATTTTTCCTTTGTTTGGTTAACAATTTTGATCAATGAGAACGCGGGAAGCGTGAATTATCGGAACAAACAGCTTCTATGCTCTGAAAAAGCAAATAACTTCGGTCGAGGACTTTCCTCTGTTTCGAGCGGAGATGAGTGCTCTCCCGTTCTGACGCGAAAACGCTCGCGCGTGTCAGCTGGCGGAACGGAGTCCGGTTCTTTCGTACTGGCCTCGAGAATTACTCGAAATCGAGCTCTGAGTCGACTCGAGCTTCGTACGAGTATAAAGAGAAACGATCTGCGATTTAACGCTTCATCATCGGGCATTTCTTCTTCATTGGTAAAAAGGGCAATTCGTTGTAGTTTAACAAACAGCTGGTACATTACGTTCTTGCTCTAATACAATTACGGTCAACGTTACGGATAATATCGTAACAGAAGCAAAAAACAATGAGAAATAGGCGATAACAGTTTAATAACACTTGCGTCGACATTTTTAATAAGACTTCGATCTGATTTCAAGTACCAATAAGATCTCAGTCTGATTGAACATACCTACGTATTTACTACGATAAATAATTGCAGTCGGTCGTCTCGCGAAGTTTAAAGTTATATATTTGCACCGGTTGTATTGTCACGGAATAATAATTTTCCGTTACGTCAAACGGTGTCGCTCCTAAGACGATTAAATCTAAATATATTACGTCGAAAGAGGAAACCTAAGGAGTTCGGCACCGCGTGGCAACGAAACTTACCAGCCCGATTTTGAAATTCCAACGGAGCAACGAGCCAACGAAATAATCGAGTCGCAAGCTCGCTGAAACGTAGCAACGACCGTATGGCGTATGGACTCGAGAGATTGCTCGATAAGCAGATTTGTCGAAGCACCGAACTACGCAAAGGATTAAATAAGCCTAAAAGTATCTCAAGGTTCCACGATCTATGAAATCTCTACGCGAATTACGCGAACATGACTTTACATAATGGATCGCAATTGAACTTACAGCGTCGTGCAAAAATCTTCGCGTATCCACGTGGCTTATAACGACAACCAACAAAACACGCATTTAGGAAACGTTCTCGCATACTGCTGCATAGAAACGAAGTTATCTTAATGCTACTCGTTTATGGTATTTCCTAATTCATGCATTTTTCAATAATGTCGCAATAGATAGAGTCCTGATGCAGGAGTTGTGACATTTTCTTAAACAAGTCGATCGAGGAAAGGAAGTAACGACAATATTAAGATTAAGCGTTCTTTTATTCGTTTGAAACAGCAATTTCCATTCGATCAGATGACCGCTGTAAGACTTTTGCATGGTACTGTATCCACGGTATTTGTATCCTGTGCGAGGTACCACGTGAAATGCACGCCAAACTGGTTGCGCTTCTGCCTGTGTCTGATTTGTTCTTATTAAGCTCGATTGATCGATCAAATTGAATTTCAAATAGCTCTTCCTCTCGTGTTTGTGTTATTAATAGAACGCACGAATAAGAAAGCATCTTTCATCGAAGGCCAGCACGATGTCAACGAGTTTTCTTTTGACGCGTTTCACGGAAACTTGAGAAAATAGAATAGAAGGCAACTCGTTCAACGTTCCATGTTTCAATCGAAGCGAGAATGAATCATTTCGATTACTTATTTACTAAAACGAATTTTTATAGAAAATATATGGTAGAAAATATACGCGTATACTACTGAACTATCTGATACTCCTACAAAATCTTGTGCTCGTGGTAAAGGATATCGTTAATATCTCGTGCTGTGCGCTACAAATGTAAGAAGAAAATATCATACGAAAAGACGTTGTAACGTTTGAATGAAACGTCGCAACTGACACGAAGCTTTCGTAATTAACGTGGTTGTTGTATAAATATAAAATACGAAGGATATAGAATAAAAAAATGAATACCGGGTGAGAGAAAGAAAAGGGAATACGATATAATCGACAGGATTGACAGGCTATAATCGGACCGCGATACGAAAGATCATATCTATTATGAATGAATGTATGACATTGAGTTTAATTTACGAATGGCAGAAGAAAAAAAGATATTCAGTGGATAAATTGCCTTCGTAACATGATGAGATAGGAGCATAGCGTGATACGATAGCAATGCTTGTTTTCATACTGTTCATACATGAACTTTACATGAACGAAGGAGGAATTGAAGATTCATCACGAAACACTTGCGATATAGTAAGAATGATAATGATTAGAAGAAAAAATTAATTATACGATAACTGGAAGATTAATCGGACAGGATAATTTGTTTCCCCTCTACGTGTTGCTGGCCGGCCGCATGACATTTTTAAGTATTTTAATTTCCATGTAACATTTAAATACATGGCTGCGCGATAAATTGACGAAACGAATAATTTTTTAAAGTGATTCGCGTTAACCGAGCAAGAGAATTGTTCCATTTCGTGGCTGAAATATGCTTTACTTTTTTGTTTTTGACGCTATTACCTGTCCTATGTAGTTTGCTTGGCGCACCTGCATATAATTAAGTTTTCTATCCTATTACAGTTTAGTGTGTTCAATACCGCATTCCTTACCTTGTTGATAAACGCGTAATGAAAGCCATTCAAAGCCACGTTCTCATCGGCTGTGTTTGGAGAATAAAAATTACTTGTCAAAGGAATTCAAACAAACGTAACTGCTATCTACGTGTCACACACACTGAATCGTTTGCTTCTCCGTCTATTTGCTAACTGTGAATGATAGATGATATGTGATTAGCAATATAAATAAATTATTCTATTATGTAATCGTTTGTAATTAATCGTGATATATGCACATTACATTTAACAACGTACATATTACATTATAAGTACGGATGCTGGGAAGCCAATAAGATATAAATTGTAAAGTTATAAAAAAAAGTTATACTATACTATACTATATTATAGTTATACTATACTATAGTTGTACTAGAGAAATCATAACAGCATTGATGTCTAATAGGTCCGCTGATATATCTATTAATGGAAAGAGAAAAAAAGACTGTTTGGAAAAAAAGTAAAGATACTTTCTACGTGAGTCGATCGGAAACGATCATGCGATATTAGCGATAGATGACACGTCGAATTAAGAAAAATTCAATCGTAAAAACATACATACATCGTGTATCACGCGACATTTGTGGCGAACAGTACGCACATTTTCAGATAAGACAGAAGGAAGGAATGGCAGGAAAAATAACTTATGGTATAGTGATAGCGATTCCTTCTATCGTCGCTACGTAATTTTTATTCGGTTCAGTTTGTTATAAAATTTGTATAATTATAGATTACAATGATATTATGTATCATAAAGTCGAGTTACTATTGAGATTGAAACAAACATCTTAAGCTCGATCTGACGCAGCGAATACAGCGAGCTTACCGATAGATATAATATAATACAACGTAATAAATAGATGTAAATTTGATGTTTGTTTAATACGTCAGTGTTGCATAAAGAATGATTTTATGTATCGTTTAGAATTTTAGAATGCAACGTGTGATGTTTATTAATTAAACACGAGTGACGAGCTAATGTTAAGAGGATTAAGCGTGAAGTTAAATGAACGAACAGATTAGAAACTTCGATTGTCGATGAGAAAGCAACGATTTGGAATTTGAAAGAAATGTAAAAGATTATAATATAAGATAAACGTTAAAGATTATAATTCGAGATTCGAACGTCTTCCGACTATTCTCAAACAAGCTTTCGTCGGTACTTGTGGAACTTGAATGATTAAATATTCGCCAGACATTTCGTTAAAGATGAGGATTGAAGAGACGCGTCATCGAGAAACAGAGGTAACGTTTCGTCGATTTTTACATCAAAAAGTGACTCATTCTCACGCCACGAATATTTGAAAATTAATAGCATTTGTGAGTATCTACCTTTGACAATTGTAATCGAAGTACGTCAGACGGAATTAGAGCGGAAATATAAACCGATGACCCGGTCGTCGCCATGGGTCGTGGAACGCAAGCATTTACAGACAGTAAAATTATCAGTGAAACTTTTGTCGGATAGAAACTAGTAAAAAGCACCAAATAAAATAGAAATATTCGATAAAATTTTTCCTATGATATCTTATATAACGTACACGTACTTTCATTATTACGTAAGATGTTTAACGGTGTATGAAATAATTCGGATTTGCTAGATCGGTTTGTTAGATCGGAATAATGAAAAATTCCAAAGTCGATTGTACGCGCATCATGGTATGCTTCGATTTCCAGCCATTCTCCATACGTTGTTTGAACAACCCACGCGATAATACTCATCGAAGCGCAAACGATTATTGATTATCCACAGGTAATTTTCCACTAACCGCAGACATTAACGAAAAGGCACGTGGAGAGTGTAGATAACTGTCGAAAACATCTCTCAAGAATTCGTTTTCACAACGACCAGTAAAGAACCACGCTCACCATTTATTGAAACCAGACTCAATATCGAAGATCCGCAATGATCAAAATGATTTGCTGATGTAACAAAAACGATTTGGATGCGGTGGATGTAACATTAAACATCGAAAAGAACATGATTTCGTTGCAAGTATCGATGTGCAATTTAACTGAAACGATGACATACTGTAAATGAATAATCCTATTAATCGAATGCAAGCGTTCAACGAAGTTAGCGTGATTCGTAAAATAAGTGTCTCAGAAGATGATGCAAGAGCGCGGGTGGCATTGTCTTTTTCCGCGAATTGTACGTGAACTACAATGCAGCGACAAATATGGCGTGACTGATCGCATCCATCGTGTCTACTCATCAGTGCACGTTGCGAAAGTCCTTTTCCTGCTTAACCATCGCGATCGTGCCATTGTTTCTAAACATTTGCGATATCCTGTTGCAAGTAGAAACTCTCGACGTCAGTGGAAAATAAATATCGATCGATAAAACTGGGGTTCTCGCCGACTCGGAGATGCTAATCTATCTCATTAAAGATGTTAATTGATAGTACATTTAACTGTTCAAAACATATATTCAAAAAATATTCATGAACGGAGAATATACGCCAGTTGGAGAGAAATGTGAAATTTTACTTAGATGTACAGCGACGGGCAAAAGAAAGTTTATAAAATAAGAAGTATAAAAAGACGCTATAATTTTACAAGATGAATTTATATTTGGATGGAGTATATTTAATGAATAAACGTAATATATGGCACAGAATAGATCGATATGGTAAAGAACTTGTAGTACAGAAATTACTAAAATTCATAGTGCATCGATTTTAAGCTTTTTCTCATCCGCCGCTGTGTATACGCATATTCTTGAAAGATTATTTCTTTTGATTCAGTTTCGTAAGTGGAATATCCACGTCATATGCCAACATCCGGAAATACGTTCTGAAATCTGAAATATACATCCTAGAAAATCGGTTTATGTGCCACTCGCATGAGTAATAGCGATAGAGAAGCATCGTGAAAAAACCAACAGATAAAAACAAAAACCATCTGTGCAACCTAGTTGCTCGACGCGCAAGTATCAATTGACGAGTTCTTTTGTACGTGTAGAACCTTCCTCACGCGATTTTTTCTAGTCGAGAGCTGACTTGTATATTAATTGAAATATTAGCAAACAATACAGATGCGTAATAATAGCCAAATGTACGTCTATACACCCTGAAATATTAATTTTATTCGTAGTACGATTGCAATATGTATCAAAGTTGAAACACTTTCCTAGCTCTCTTTCTACTATTTTTAAATAATAATTTTCGATCTATATTAAATGCAGGAATTTTATATCCGCGTTTCGTTTCTAATAACGTCACGCAGTCGTTGGTTTTGTTGGTATGTCGGCATGAAAAAATGAATAACTTTTCTTGTACAGTGAATTACGACAGTGATTCAGTCAAGTGGCTAGTTCTTTTTTCTTTTTTTTAAAGGATATTAGGTAAACACAACTTATGTATGGAATAGAAATTGTAAAGCAAGTGAACGAGTCTGCGTGTTACGGGCTTCATTCGCTCCGGAGCAAGCGTTTTCTTTTGACCAAGTTTTGTTTTTTCTTTCATATCGGTATCATTTCAGTCCGATAACCAATTCAAATTTGGGAGGGTATCGTAAGTGACGCGCATCTACTGGATGTGACGTCAAATCCTTTTTTTTTTTTATCGCACACTGTTATTGCAACTATCTTTAACCGCTGAGTTGACACGTCGAATAACACATTGTACCGCTTTCACGTGATTTTCACACGATTGTGGAATGGTTCAGAGATGGTCTTTATCGGCATCGTGTTTAAATGTTATTTTATAACAAAGAAATTATCGTTTGTGTCTTTGAATATAAGGCAACAATAGAAATAGATGGTACGACCGTGGAATAATTTGCTAATTATAGTATTCGCAATTTTGAAAAGATCTTATCGACGCAGACCTCGGTTCATAGGGTTGGCAGATCGCAAACAGCAACAAACCACTAACGCGAATAGCACAGCTGTACAAATGTGGAATATCTTGTTCCGTATTAATAAATATTAAAACGTTACCTTTGGAAACTATATCGAATACCTAGAGCTACAGTTGCATTCTATCGCACGCACATTAATATGTAATCTAGGTCAATTACGTTTCTAGTATCGCTTAAAGACAAGATTATATGGGTCAATGTGTTATGCGATTAACGATAAAACATGCCATGATTTCACCCGTCGTGCGTTGTTCCTAGTTTTTGAAATTTCACAGTGAATCAGAATAACTGTCGGGCGCCATCGACTTTCACCTCGATAAGATTTTTACGTCAGCAGATCGACTCTTCGGGTAACGCTTAAAGTTTAGAGAACGGCGGAAAATTAAGTTATCGTACAGCGCCTCAAATAACAGATTACGAATCGTATAAAACTTTGACCAAATAAAATGTCACGTGAATAAAGTAACGAGTAATCTTAACGCTCGATTTGCAACCAACTTTATCGGATAGCATTCACACGGAGAACATTTTACAATAATATCACGAATTTTGAATGTTTTATATATTTTTGGATATTATGCGTACGCTTGGATTTTTTGCACCTTTACATTAACCATAAAGGCATAAAAATCAATAGTTTATCTATAACTAAACTAATTAATATGCGTATTTATTTAAGAAAGATAAGTTGATAATTGCGAGAAGATAGTTGTAGTAGACGGTATTGTGTCTGGGTAAATTGGTTTACAATAATATCAAAGATTCCATCTTGTAGTTTAAAATGAACAAAATCTAATAAATCGTTAAAGATAATCTAAAAAAAAAAAACGTTTGAGTGGGAACGAGTCTGTTAAGATTTTAATAATGATAATTCAAGTCATCGAAAGATACTCGTCACATGCCGTTGAATGATTCATAAATTCTGCTAGCCAATCCTAGACCTTGAATGAACGAAAGAAAAATGCATAGCTACGATATTATGCGATACCGAAGAATTTCAGTGAGAATCATTGTAGAATATCGCGTTTCTTACTTTCTGTAGATAGTTATTTTTAATCATATTACTGCAAGCAATGAAGGTAATCATTAATATTTTACGATAGTACGAATATACATAGTAATAATCATCGTTTAATTGCATTAACTTTCTTTCTCCTTGTAACTATTCTAATTGTATTTAATTGTATTAGCGTCGTAAATTGCATAAATTAAAAAAATATTAAAAAACATAAAAAGAAAGGTTTAATGAAAATATTGCAAAAAATTTACTAGTATTACGTGAAATTGGAGATTCAACAATTGTAGCGGAAAGATAAAATTAATGTAATGCAAATTATTGAAATTTCTAGTTAAAGTTTCTATTGAATGAACACTCTTAAGAAATTAACATAGATAAAGAGACGATTATTTACAACGCGATGATCAATGTCGTTATCTTTCGATTTATTTGCAACCTTGTCACTGTAAGTAGCATCATTGAACTTTTATACGATGTAAAAACTTTAACCATGTTATCTAAAAAAGATTTAATTTTATCCACATTTTTTAGTCGCCATGAAACTAATTTTACTTTAGTAACGAATTTAGTAATTCTTATAATTACTTTAATAATACTAAAACTTGAATAATTCGTTCTTTTAATTTATTAATTCAAAAATATACGTACAGTATATCGTGTACAACAATAAATTTATGTTTTATTCTTTTGAATTCTGAATTAAAGTATAATATTTGATCGATAAGCGGTTCTTCTTCATTATCTGTTATTTTTCATTTATATAATAAAAATTTACGTTCAAATATAAATCAATTCGGTCGACTATTCGATTCAATAAATGGTGTTACACTATATCTGTCTATTATAAATTTATCGTTGCGATTAAAAAATGTGTTATATAATATTATAGTGATTTTGGAATGAACCCAATCTATAAAAAGGGACTGTGACCCGAATAATGGCCCTATTCACTGTTCTGACTTTACGTTTATACTTACCTACATGACATCTGCGCCAGCGAGAATCGGACGCCGACACAAAATGGAGGGGAGAGCGTCGAGACGATAAAACTACATGTAACTCTCTCCGCTGCTCAGTATGCATTGAGAAAGCGAAAAGTAGTGAACGAATTATTACGTTATTTCTCGTATTTATATTTATACGGAAGCAACAGAACGGTTTACTAAGTCGTTGACAAGAATTCGATTCCACCAATCACGATTGTCGTTTTAACTTCCTCTGCAGGGTAGTTTAATCTGTACAGCGCACGCGCAATATCGACAGTTTTGCTTGCACGCTTCTTCAATAGCATTTCAAAGTAACGAAATTGTCACTACGAAATTATTCACTTTCTGCGAACACAAATCAATTATTGGAAGCAGTATCGTCGTAACATCCGGTGTTTCGATATTCCAACTTATAAGACAACGTCAAAGGTGAAGAACTGACATCCATACTTTCAGAGTTAACTTTTACTCGAAGGTACCACGTGAAAGTGGTTTGCTTGTATCATGTGAAAGAAGTACACTCGAAAGAGGCATCTACGAATATTCGCGGGAGTACTAGAAGGACAAGATAATAAGAATAAATTTGTACAAGTGTGAAAAATTATTATATAATTAATTCGAAAATCGCGTTGAAAATTTGAATGGAATAAGTGTCGGAAGCCACGCCTAAAGTAACCGATACACTCGTGAGCGTCGATTGAGGTTAGCTTGCTTCTAAATGATCATCGCGATTTAAGTGCGTCCGTCGTCCGTGCGTAGCGACTGACGATTTTATTTGTACACACTGTGCGTGCGTGTTCCGGAGGAGTGCCAGCTCGAAGAAAGGAATAATGTCAAGCAGTGTTTGCCACGCGCCCCTACCAGCACGAATGGAAGCATTCACCACGAGGCTCTGTCTCCGTGCTGCTGACCAATATGAGCGGCTTCTGCAAGCTCACTTCAACAAGGTACGTCTGTCGAAAGATACAACTTACTTCGATCCAGCAATCCACGATGCTAGCACGCCACGAATACCTTCGATAGTCAATCGAAGTACGAGAAACTTCGACGATGCATAGACTGTAGTGTAACTATAGGGTTTCATTATAGGAGATGCTTCGTAGTATGCACACTTTGTAATATAGCGCTTTTTCAAGCGTCTAGAACGTTAGAAAAATAATTGGTAGACTGTGAATATTTATGCAATTTTATGTCTTTACAACTAACCTAACCCCAATGTAAATAGAAATTTGTTTCACCTACTAAATTTTATAATAAACGCTGTACTTGAAATATCGTTTTATACTTTTGTATATTATATGCATTCTGCAGATATTTGGATCCTAAATTTACCAAAAATGCATAACCACCCACGGTCGAATAATTGGTGTGTAAAAATGAGATTGACGATCTGATTGCGTGTTTTCTTTTTTCTTTATTATTCGCGTAAAATACATGAATTTAATTGTACGCGGATAAACAAGATACTACATACTTGTACATCTAGGAATTGACTCATAATATGATGCGATTTGAACAAGTAATCATTGTGAAGCCGTATTTCTTGGTAAAACATTGATCCGTATTCACATGTGACTTCGTTAACGGTAACATTGTTCTGTTTTCCAATTCGCCGTTATATTCCCTTTCGCGGTATTTATTCGTACAGCGTCGGCGTGTTTCATTTAATATTAATTCTGACTTTCGATTAGAAATAAAACAGTCGCTGGAGATGACGAGAAGATTTGGATTTTTTCTTCATTTCCTAAAGAAATGATCGACAATTTGTCAGATAAAAATATACATTCTCTTTTTTTATTCCGAATTTGGAACGTGTTATGATTCATATATATTTTATCATTAAGTTATTGGTATTTATCTGAATTAAATTACCATGAAGACCCTGTGTTCAAGCTGACAGTGTTTTAATACCGATTTCGTTTATTTTATTTTGATCCAAACGCATAGATATTCTAACTACAGAACGTGATATTTTAATTAATTTCACGATAACCTGTTAACTTTATTTCCAAAGCAATTGTATGAGATTATTTAATAAGTTATGCACGGATACGTAGAATATAAATTAAGATTAAATATTGCGAAATATCGTGTACATTAACTCG
The DNA here is from genome assembly GCF_011952255.1 of Bombus vosnesenskii. Classification (NCBI taxonomy): domain Eukaryota; kingdom Metazoa; phylum Arthropoda; class Insecta; order Hymenoptera; family Apidae; genus Bombus; species Bombus vosnesenskii. The sequence continues at coordinate 1,413,530 of NW_022882962.1, forward strand.
AATCTAAGCCAAACTCGTGTGGTTTGATGACCCGACCTATGATTCAACGACCCCACTTGAAGATTAAGAAATTGAAAATGAAATATGTTTTATTATTAGCCTCTGAATCGAAGATGAAAATGTTTGAATTTTTGTGATATAGATCGTTAATAATAACGGATGTGTACAAGTTTCCAATTATGTCTCTTGCATTGGTATACAGTCTCGTGCACCTGTTCAATCGTCTATCCGAGCGACTAAGTTACGCTTCTGCTAAGAGTAAAATTAAGCTATGCAAACCGGTCTTGTATTTTTAGTACGTCACTTTTGTTCGTTGCAACTGCAAGTCAAAATTTTGTTACCATCTATATTGTGTCTATTTATTGATTAATAGCGGCTAACGCGATAGGAGACCAATTGGCAAAAAGATTTCAAAGGAAAACAAATCGAGCAGACTTTCGAAATTTGAACAGTCGACCTTCGATGAAGGCAGATGAATAAATTCAAGGCGGTGCTCGATGACAAATTCAAGGATTAACTTTATATCTGGAACAGAGAACGTGTTAAACCATTAACTTCGTGCAACTTATTTGATGGTTGCAATTGAAAAAGAAACGATAAAAGTACTCATAAATCAGTACTTTGAATGTGTGAACACCGTAATTCGATGAAACGCTGCTTGCTCGTTTCGTAGTAATCTGTTGTTTTAAAATACTCGTAAACCTTCGATGTATGCATTAAATTCCCAGTGCCCTTACGATTTATTCGGAGTACGTGTGTGACTCATAGCAATATTTCAAGTTAAATTGAATATGTTGCTATGTCAAAAAAAAAAAAAAAAAAAAGAAAGAAAGAGAAAGAAGAAGAAGAAAGAATTCATATCGTTGGTACTAGGCGAGAGATACAATTGAAAACAAATCTTTCGGAAAATTACCTCAAAATGAGAAGTTTTAATACTATTGGGATATAAGGAAGGATAATAAATCCATGGAATTCATACGTGTTTATGGTGTAATTCCAAGAAAATATGAGTTATTAACGAATGTGTGATCCGTTACAATTATGAAATTCCTCGTGCTGATAATTATATCTCATATACTACTATACTGTTGCTTATGAAATAAGAAAAAATGCAACGAAAGGAACAATCACTTTCATGGATATAAAATACTTTGAATATCAAACTTATGACAGACATAAATACAATTTGATAACGTGATTCTTCCCAAACGTTTTATACGACAAATGGAATCAAGGTTTCTGAACGCAAAGCAAACATTAGGAACACAAATTAGGTATTATACGAATACTTGTATTAATATATTTTATTTATAACTATATTTTATCTATAATAATAATAAATGAACATGAAACATTTGACTGTGTAGTTTGCCCAATTTTTCTTGCCCAAATTTTCGAAGTATCGCTCGATTATGCAAAGAATTCATTGACCTTTCTACGTAAGAAATTCCAATTATTATTCTACATAAAGTAATTTAATTAACTAACTAATGCTAGCATATTTATAAAATTATAAACTTGCTTTTTTGGTTACACGTTAATTAATCGTATTTGTGCCCGTATACATAAATATGCTATCAGATAATTCCTATAGCGTGAAGGATACACTTCGTATAACCTGGTACACACAGAAAGTAGAACAATCCTCATAATCCTCACGTATCTGCAGAATCATTTAGTAGTAATAAAACAAAGGCAGAAGCCATATCGTAATTGTAGTATGCAGACTAACAAAATTATCATATATAATCGCGTATAGATACGTTAATTTTATTCAGTTTTTATCAGTGTGTATGAAAAGTGCAGTTGCACTCTACAACTTAAGAGATACTAAAATATATTTAACGATAAATTTACAATCATTTTACATGACATCAATGATTCATAATTTTCAATTACTTATGCTTCGATATATAACATCATTCCTCGTAAATAGATACATTACCCTGCGAAACAACAAATGGATGGTCTACTTATGTTCTGTAATTGGATGAGAGAAGCTTCTTGTTCTTCGTGAAATCCGTTCGATCGTACATAGTAAATAATTATTCTTTAACGCAGAGGAAAACTCGAAAACGACGCTCATTCTGTGTATCGAAACCTTCTTTCCCTTTAATGAAATTTCCATTCCATATTTCCATTCCATATTTCCATTCCATATTCCATCCATTATCTATCTAACTATTTATCTACACTGTGGAAGCAAGCATTGCCAGTTTGGTTTTTTCCACGATGTTTACAAATCCAGCGCAATTATTGTAAATTTACCTTTAATCGACGACATTTCCATCGATTACGATTGATCGATAAGACGCGTTTGACGATAACAAAATTATAGTGAAAAAAACATGTAATAGCTTAAAAAAGTAACGCAGCACCGGTCGAAAACTATCATTATAACACATATATGATTATCGAAAACTGTCGAGATTGATCGTTATATTACGAATAAATTGTTTACGTCTTTATTCTCAAAATTCAATGAAAATTTAATATTAGGAGGAGTCGACTCAAGTTTGTTTATTGCCCTGTTATTCTTAACTCGTTTTTGTTTTTTTTTTCTTTTCATTTTTACTTTTTTTTCGTATAGATCGATAACTTTCACGTGATACGATATGAGCGCACCACGAAGAAATCAAGGTGCATATTTTTGCTACGTAATAGACGACGTCAATCAAGGAGAATGTAATAATTCTAATAACCACACAGAACACGAGATATGTACCACGTTCATTTAAATATTCTACATGTTATTCGATCAATTACGTATACACGGTGCAGCCAGTTTCAGCTTTCCAAATTTCAAGTTTAGTTTTTATCATTTTTATTCCTGTCGCATTCTTCTGCTCATTATCGACCCAATCGTATTTTGCCTAATGTTGAAAGGTATCTCCAAACGCGAGGAAAATATGGAAGAACTGTTATTGGTATACATGATCCTCCGTTGCAATTCTTTTTTCCACTAGAATGGAAATAAGAGTCAAATAAAGAAGTGCAAGCAGATCGTAGCAGAATTAATCACGTTACGATCGACTAAAAGTTACCGATTAAATATTTCCTTGCTTCCTATACTCTCGACGACAACAGTGAGAACAAATACGTAACAAATTATAATGCAATACGTAATTGAGTTACTCTTGCCAAATCGGTAAACTTGGCAAAACAGAAAGCAGAGAAAACCGATCGATTTATATAAGACGAGCAAGTACTTCGGCACTAAAATTTCCAAAAGTGGAATTTAATCACTTTGGCCTGTGAATTGCTCAATTATTATTAACACTGTTAAAAAGATACTATACGTTCGCCAAATGGTATCAGTTTGGTTGCAATCGTACGTGTATTTGTATATCATAAACGCGTTAACAGCCTACCATACCAATTACATAAGTATCGTTACATATATCAGAATTCGACTTTTACGAGCATTGTATGCGAGCAAAGCGAAAATGTCGAGTCTAAAGACCAATGATCTATCTGGAACACCAGCAGACTATTAAAAAACTAGTTTCATATGGACCGCGGGTCACTCGTCTAGCAGGAAGAGAGAATAGCAATGAGGTGAAGGTATCCTTGTAGAAATATCAATGATCTTCTTAAAGAAGCATCGAGAAATATTTTTTTCTCATTTCGATTTTGTTCTAAAAATAGATATCGATCTCAGGTAGAGAAAGGAACAATAATAAAGATGATATAGAAGTTAAGAATCATTGGTTAAAAGGAGCTGCACGTAAACAGGATCGATAGCTCTCGCCACGACCTTTGTCGCTAAACTATTTATGTTAATCGAGCCATTAATTAGATACGTATAGTGACACGTAGATTGCAGAGTATTTTTAGTACGACCTTATACCATTTGTAGATTTAACTGTTTATAAACACCGTGGATGATGGCGTTCGGGTGATGTTGCGTTTATATATTTTTATGGGCTAAGGTGGAATGTTTATCGATTACGAAACTGTATACGCGATTGATAAAAGATAAATCTCTGTGAGCGTGCTGCTTCGAAATTGTCGTGCTTCTAATGATACATCGTATCATAATAATTTCGGATATCGTTGGCGGAGGTTCTTCAGAATGATTAAAGAACAGTATATTAACATGGATTTTATTTATCGAACGTATATATACACACACACACACACACACATATATATGTATACATATATACATCAGCTTTTTTATCTGCAAATTCATATCGTCATTGACAAGAGTTACGATTATGTAGCTTCTTAAATTAATCGTTTATTCTCATCGTACAGAGCATGTGTTATTCCTTTTATCTGAAAATGCCAAGCACGTTGTAACCATAACTTGGTTCAATGAAAGTATTCGAGCACTTAAATCTTAATACTGATTACACAATTCAGAGGAAAAAGTCAATATATCTTGGAATTCGATATCGTAGCATGTAAGTTTCTACAAAGATGTCAAATTTATTTGATATTTCGAGATACCTACATTTATCGTAATAATGCGTCAGTGGAGAATATAATATCAGAGTAAACATACAATGTCTCTATAATGATAATGATCAGTAATACCCAGTAAATTAAATTATACTTCGCTTTCCTTTTATATTCTTTAATATGAAACCCACTTATACATGCAGACTGTCAGGAAAATTGTTCAATAGAAATAAATTACCTGCTGTAACAACAATATAAAACAGACGAGAAGAATAATTATTTCTCAAGTAATTGAATAGACAGCGAATTAGTACCTTTTCATTGATAAATTATTGTTTTCTTTACAATTTGATTATGTAATACAGTAATATTAATCCTAATCATAATTGCAGAGCGTGAAAAATCGAGACAAATATCTCTCAAAACTTATCTATTACGTAAAAATCATTCGCCAGTCTTTCTTATTCTGTTTTTCTTTTTTCAGAAGATGTTTTACCAAATAATATTTATTATCAAACTTATACTAATATCGTATTAATATAAAATTTATATATTCAGGTTCTAAAGATTTAAAGTATAAAAGAAAATTTATTTTCTTCGCTTTACATACGTAAAACATAGAATATACATATAGGCAAATACACGATACTATATTTAGTTGACGAATTGGAAAATGTCTATTTAATAACAAATAGCGTGTTGGTGTTATCGTTAAAAAATATAACCACATGATCGAATGGCTTTCGATTGATGATAGTACATATAAAGTCAGGCTTGATTTATAAATTGTTTTTTTCCTGTGGGGTCACGTTTGTAGGGGATCATTGATCGACATTTTAGAGCCCTCATTTGCTTAAAGCGACAACAAGTAATATACATATACATATGCATCATGTCATTGACGTCGATCTAGTATTTAATTTCCGCGTCATTTTAATTGAGAAACTGGCTTTTTGTTGTTCTTTATATTTCTTATACTCGTGTTACGACATTTTTTGACCTCGTTTCTACCTCGCTTCGTTTATCACGTTTATACCTTGTTTTTGCCTCTTTTATCATGTTTCTGCCTCGTTTTCATCTTGTTCTTGTCTTGATTTCCGCTTCGTCTATTCTGAATTTCAAGATTGTTATTCTTCTTAGAACACGTTACAGACATAGTTGTTCGTTTCCTTAATTCGACCGCGTAACAGTCTTTCGCTGTGAAAGTTGTTACTAGTATCTAAAAAAGTATTAAACAAAAGGAGAAATATCCAGAAATATGCTATTGCTTCGAGATTTTGTTAACGTTAAAACCTGATATATAATTGTAATAAATTTTTTACTTCTATGCAGAATAAAAAAAAGGGCAAAAGTTATAAATATGGAAATTGGGGAAAGAGAGGAACGGAAGGCACAATATACAATAACAACGTTAATACATCACGGAGGAATCTGAATGTATCGTATAAATTAGTTACACTATTCTAGAATTTTATTACTACAGGAGGAAATTTACATGCGCTTGAAAAAATTGCATAACGATTGATTGTAATTACTGTTAATCAATGTCATCTATGAAAAAAGAAGATTATTTTCTTCTGACGCAGGGAGAAGTTCCCGAGGATCGTAGCAACCTTTCGTATTTGTGCAATGCATATTTATTTGCATATTATAACGCACGTAATAGCTAGTAGATGCGATAAAAAAAAAATTTAGGCATAACTATGATGAAAGATTTACGTAGCATAACACAGTACCATAACAACATCGACTTATTAATTTTACGTCATATTTTATCGTCACTATTATCTCGGAAAAAATTGGTTATTAAAAGCGTGATATGCTATTATCTTGAACTCCTAAACAACACATTAACATCAACCTACTAAAATAAAATCGAGAATTTTCAAAATGTTTTTTTAGATCATCGTGTCTGTTATTGTTACTTTATGGCTGGGCATTAAATAAGATGGAAGTAAAAAAAAGAGTAAAATTTACGATTAACAACAAATTAAAATATATAGGTAATTTAATGATAATTTTATTGTACGTATTCAAATTTAATAAAGACACATATACGTGTAATATACTCAGGTTCGTAACTTATTAGCTTTAAAAAAAGTTAATCCATTTTTTACATATACACACACACGTCACAACACATACACGTGCAGCTATAAGCATAAAATACATGAAACTGCACGTTCTATAGTATTTTAAGTAGGATCAAATTCAATTCGTCCGATTACGTAAAAAGCGTATCGTCTTACTAATTGAGCGTTAAGACTGAATAAGCACTCTGCAAACCGACTTACAACAATTCCTGTCTTTGGTAAAAAAATATCCATGATACTAAACGTATTAACATCGTTTAGCATTTGCCTTACTTCGTACTCTTTTTTTTTTTTTTTTACTTTTCCCATTTTTATCATAGAAGGTGTTTATGTTATTAGTTGCCAGCGTTTTTATGGTAAACGACAAGTATGAGGAAAAAAGCGGAAAAGACAGATGGTCGGTTTAGACCGAAATACATATTCACGATAATATCTTTTTTGCATTCGTCGGATCGTCTCATCAATTGAAAAGATCAAGTATTAAACGTGGTCGAAAACTGATTGATTTCAAAGAGATTTTAACTAATTTTGTACAAAACTTATCATATGGAGAACGAAGAAATATGTAACGAAGTACTCTCGTATTTATATTTTCTTTGCCTTACGATAAATTTTACAAAATTAAAGTTACAATATCTTTTAGACTACCGAATCTTCGAACATGTTTTTTTCGTAGAACGACGAGAGGCTTCGATGTGTGCAAAAAACAGAGAAGGTTTCCGTTTCAAAAAAATAGCGCAACTGCAAGATGCACATACATTTTTGCTATTGTGAACAAAATTTTATCACGCGAACATGTAGCTCAGTTCGAATCATTCATCTGTTTCCCCTTTCATTTTTTCCGCATACTGATCGTTTACAAGAAAAACGCTAGGAACAGCCCGAATACCCTGTATATTGATGTTGACCTATGTGCACCTAAACAATACAGTCATTAGCGATTTAATACATTTTTTACCTTAACATTCGAAGAATATGACGTAAGAAAGAAGAAGAATTGATCGTAATGAATATTTTCCATAGGGGTTGTACCAATCTCTTACAGGTGATGTTCAAATATCATCCAAACGGATGATAATCAACGAGTGGCTGATCTTTATGACTTTTTCGCTTGCATAAAAATCGATGCGAAGGCGGCGCAATATAATATCTAGATATACGAACTTGAACTCGATAGATCTTTGAAGACCTACGTTGTAACTCGACGTGTACTATCGCTTAACTCTGCAGTCTAAGTTGAAACTTAAAATCGTTAAATCTATACAGTTCTAAACAAAATGATTAAAATTGTTAATAGCGAAACGAGTTTTCTTCCAGTGTCTTTGAAAAGACGTACATTGCTCAGATTGTTCGTCGTGGACCAAAGGTTAACAGGAATTCGGAAACTCGACTCTGTAGTTTTTTGAAAATTATTCTTTCTGGTTTTTTTTTCAATCCTGCTGTGCTCTTCTAGTCTATGCGAAATGGATGTGAAACGAACGCCACGTTTCAATAGACATTAAAAAATATACACAGTTTTTAAATACTTGGTTTTATCATTCGACGTAAGTTTTATAACTTTTGCGTGTTTCGCGCTTCTTACAAATAAAATGGTTCAAAGAACAAAGATATCCCTCGATCGTTATTATATTAAAAGTAGAAAAATGTGCAATTTTACGTTACAATAGATATACTATAGATAGGTATACTATAAGAGTAAGAACACGATAGAATCGAAGATAAGTATCCAAATTTTGTTTAATCTAAACATGAACTTTCCTGTACTTATTTCCTAACAATTTTTCTGTAAACGACGTGCAATTTACTAAGATCAGCGGCGTGATATTTCGTGCGCGAAAAGAGGTCGGCGTTCGCGATTCAGTCACGAAGAATAAAAATCAGCAAATAATATAAGGCGCGTGTACGCGATCTTATCCCATTATTTCCAGACAACAATTCGCCTCGCTTTCGCAAAGAAGACAAGCTACGGTTGCACTTTTATCAAATCGTCTTGCTCGTGCATTGACGCACTTGAGCCGAGGTCGTTGTCGCTTTTCTGGTGTATGGTTCGGATGAAAATTTCGCCATCCGTTTTATCGAGGACGACGCAAGCTTCTAAAGAAAAACATCGCGCTTCCGCGATCGTGATGTTTGCGCGCACTTCTTTTCCACTATTTCTCCGCGTTATTTGTGACGCTTTGCGAAATAATATAATAATACAGAATAAATAATATTAGTAAAAATAATAATAATAATAATAAAAAGGGGATAACCGTGCGTTTCGACAATACAAGTCACTATGCAGTGACTATAGAAAGCATTGGTACACTATTGTATTTATTATAGCATCTACACGTTAATTAATTAGATTCAAAACATATTATTCATTTCGTATCGGTAGTTTAGCTAGCAGCACTTTCGTACGATTCAAAAAAATGTCTTCTTATGAAAATGAAATTTTGTTTATTAAAAGGTAAGTGTATGTTCCAATACTTTCTGTAGCCAGTATATAAGGCCAATATAACATAAAATGTTTAGAAGTGTGAATTACGAATGAATCCTGTTTTTCCCCTCGGATTCTCTTATCGGGTTGGATATGCAGTGAATCTGGCTTATCTGGTGGCTCCCGTTGTTAAACGTTAAAACTGGAACGGTGCTCGATTGAAACTTATCTGCAACAATGCAATCTGAATACACCAGTGACGTCAATGCTCCGTAAAACACGACTCTACTTACGAAACGAGTTACAAGCTTCTTTTTCCTCGTTCTTGTGACGATATAGCCGAAGGCTAAGGCGTAGGTGCGTGATTTATTGTTCGACACGTTTGTCAAACAAAGGAATACACTCCTCCTCCTCCTCCTCTTCCTTTTCATTTTCAAGTAAAAAAAAAAATAGTGATATCAATTTTATCGAATCTTTATATTCTACCGTATATATTCTGTTGTACGAATATGAAAATCATCAGCCTCGTTTCTTATAACTTCGTATAATTATTTCTAATGCTTCCGAGTAGCAAGAAAGTTCCAAAATCCTCAAAGATCCATGTCGATTTAATCAGCGATATTGATAGAGCCATCGATCGATTATACGTGCCGGTACTTCACGCAAGAAAGATAACTTTTATCTTAAAATCTACAGCGATTAAAAACACATAGTAAAATACTAAAAAAACCATAGTAATTATCCGTTCCATACTCTACAGAACAGTTGATGATTGAAATTCATCACTGAAAGTATCATGCCGAATTAACATATGTTTATTCGCTCATTAAAATTTTGAATACGATTTGTGTCCTCTTACGTTGACGGATCAGTTTTAGAATTTCGACTATAGATTTCGTTATCGATACCGAACAACGCATAAATGTATCGCAAATGCGATTCAAGATAAAAAAAAAAAAAGAAGAAGAAAAAAAAATAGATCGTAAAACCGAGTTTCCAACGTCATTGCTGTCTACGCGTAGCTTTCGATCTACCGTTTCATAAACCATTCCTCGAAAGCTGTTTTGCTGGTTATATGTTGACATTTGCACCGAAGACAGCTCGTTATACACGTACATTCCTTACATATTTTATTCCAAGCGTGCCGTGATTACCGGCATCCGATCGATCATGATCGTATATCGAATGTAAATATCCTGAACTCCTCTATCGACTCTGCGAGTACTCGCGATCGGACGATCCAAGCAATTGTGTTCCTTCTACCGTGATTTATAGTCCGTTTATACCAACTTGTTTCGATTCAACATTCAGATCTAATCAAGCAGAAAAATTTAATTTGCAAATTATCGTTACGTCGTAAGCTCGTATTTTTATCTTTTTGATCGAACAGAGAAATTTGATTTATAAACCACGTAGACACGATACGTAAAAACATAAGAGAACCGTGGTGAATTTTTATTTCTACGTCGCGTCAAAAACGAGAAAATATACCATTGTGAAATACCGCACCAATAATAGGATCGAATAACGACAGTTTTATTGTCTGAAACTATCATCGTGTTTGCCATAATCAGTCGTACTGACTCATGACTCTTCAAACGTATAATTACGTGACACAAACAAAATCTGCCCAAGCAACGATACGTTTTCAACGAGAAACGAGATACATTATACTGTTGATAAAATTTTCATTTTAAAAACGCCTAGTCCACCTATATTTGAACGCAAATGGTAAAATTATTCGAAATTGTAAGTTACATTTTACCTCGCATCGCGTTATACACGCGCGTTGCCGATTGTTCAAGCAGACATCTAATATTAAAGAATGGTGTACTTTTCTGTTTTATTCGCAAAATATTCTGCTTTTCTATGGTTATTTATAGTCGGTCATCTAACTAGCATTTGACGTAATTCTCATCGTGACAATAACTGTTGCGCCAGCGCAATTCGAATCTCCTTGATTGCCACGTGGTTGTTTACTACGATCAAATATACTGGCTGGTTACGCACAGTGTAACGACCCTCGTATATATTCATTTGAAATGCGAGCAACGCGGATCACGGTGACGAGCCAACGTCAATCGGATGCATTAAATTATTTCAAATGAAATGGTTAAATTCCTTTCTTCTTTCTTTTTTAACTGATATATATACAGGGTGGTTGGTAACTGGTGGTACAAGCGGGAAGGGGATGATTCTACGCGAAAAAAGAAGTCGAAAATATAGAATAAACATTTTTTTTTTTTAATTTTTCCATCGAGACAACGATCTACAGTGAGATCCGTTATAACGAGACGCGATAAAGCGCAGGCGTACCGAGCGAAAATTCAAAGTCGATTTTCTCGAAAACAAAGCCTCGAACGAAAAATTTTTATTCTATATTTTCGACTTCTTTTTTCGCGTAGAATCACCCCCTTTCCGCTTGTACCACCAGTTACCAACCACCATATGTGTATCAACGAGTTAGAAAAATTTATCTATAGAATTTTACGTATGTGATTTAGCAGAGGAAATAAAAATACACTTTGCAATAAAATTTGTTATGCTTACGTGGCAATACAATTGCCATTAATGCGTTAATGAATTTCTAAGAGAAATATAAAGTATTAAAACATTTATTTCGAAAATATCTTGAGATAAAGTTACGTCAGAAGTTACGAAACCTTTCCTTTTCTCAATGTCAGTAGGAAGACCTATAAGGTTTAATATTACATTAAACTCGTCATTTGTATGATTTCGCGTAGATGCAACGGATGCACGTGATTTCTATGACATTGTATTTTATATTTTTCTTACTCCTTTTTTCATAATAAAGGTGAAAGTAAATAAATTGCGTTACATTTTAACTTAATATGCGTCTGAGTGTGTCGAAAAGAATTTCTACTATAATATTTTCTATCTAAAGGATGTATGTAGATTTCTGTAATTGACTGTGTACACAAATATACAATTTGTCGTAGAACTTTATAAATGTGTAGCAATATCACCGTGTAGTTCTTACTTTATATTTCTTGATCAAAGAACGTTAAATGTATGTATTATCGTCTCAACGTTACAATCGTTCGAACAAACAATCGTTAACTCGGCTCAATTCAGAAACAATGTCGATCAATCATTCGATTCGCCACCAATCTCAATCGCCATTGTAATATGGAATCACATTGGGGAATTGCAAGGTATAATTTTGCCATGTCCTCACGTTCGGACCTTGTCGACTAAATTAAAATGAATGGCGTATCGTGAAATCGAATTCCACGACGAACCACCTGTCCGATCGAAGCACGCTTCTCGTCACGCTATTAACCAACTGTTTTGAACAGCCACGCTATTTATTCTACGTTGAAAATATTCGACAAAAATACTACTATATCGAACAGATAGTACCGTAACTATGTATCGGAATGGTAAACTAAAAATAGAACGACTGGATATATTCTTTATAAATTGATCTATGGGTATCTATCCATCGGTATAAGGAGAAAAATCTTCGTCCATATTGTATTTTAACAGGTAGTAATCTATGCGTAAAACCATTAAACATTTAATCGAAGGATTAATCATTAATCATTGTTATTATTAATCATTGTTACAATTACATGCTCGGTTTTTTATCAGTTTCCGTGACAAAACCAAAGATCAAAAGTTCGTGCCTGTTATCCTAAAAACGAAACTTATCAACTTACATTACCCTTAGGAAAAAATAGAATTCCGATAAATTGTTCGACGTTAGATAACGTCAGGTTTATCGGAAATTACTTACTTAAAGGTCTCTAGAGAAACTCTGTCGATACGAGCGACTTATTCTCGTAACCACGCGTTTCCTTCCATTTTACATTCCATTTACACTCTATCAGCTCTCTACGCGTATATATACATATGTATATATATGTTCCGCGTGTCTAGTTCCGGCTACCAATTTACACGCAATTATCCGAACATTACGCGCGTCGACCGTTCAATTGTTACAATCGCGACTCGCTTGACACTCGCAGCGAAAAATACACGTGACACGTCTTAATTGGATTATTTATGAATGGCGTTGCGGCAATTAGCACGAGACGCTCGCCACTCGTTAAACTCAATTAACGACGCTTGCCGATGGATTTCGATTTGTTGCGTGCGCTGGACCACGTGCGGGCATGTGCATTGCGCCTGCTGCACGCTCTCCTTACTCCTTGCTTCAGTCGCTTTCGATTGACGAACGAAGGATACGTTCGATTTCATACGAAGAGCAAGGCAAAGTACAAGGAATGCCACGGAATAGCTTTTATCGAGAAAATTAATGTTTTAGTCCACTAGAATAGAAAAGGAACTTAGAGGTCGTAAAAAAAGAATGATTAACAAAATATTTATTTTACAGTAGACGTTCCTTGTTCTCCTTTCTTTTTTTTTTTTTTTTTTTTTTTTATTAGTCAGTAATGATATTTAATTTATAATCATTGCGATTTGATAGTTCAGCGACTTCGGTTCTCGCGAAGGAAATGTGTTGTAAATTGGAAAATCAGGAGACACGGGCATTCCTCGTGTTTTCCCCTCTTCGTACATGAACCGGTGTTTGATTACAAAATGCACGAGTCGCGTAACAATCGCAAACTATTTTTATCTTATAGAAAGGAGGTGTGTAAATTTATTTTCGAAATCCATTGGACTTTTGGCCACACGTTTCACTACGGTCGTTTTTGGTATAATCGAATATCTATCGTTCTGACGTTACGCTGCCGAGGCTCGATATTCTGTTACTCAGCTGCGTCGAATTTTGCAAATAAATGCCGAATATCCTTTTCGTACAGTTAAACGACGCAGTTTAATCATGTTCTTCATTTATAAATTCGTTCCTTCTTGAGGGCAGTAAAAAATGTCATTATATAACAGCTACCTGTGCTTCGCAAACGAAATGTTTTATATTTAATGAAAGTGAAGAGGATATACGTATACGATATAACGCGAAACTATAGTATAATAAATAGTAGATATTTATGCGAATTTTTACTTTAACCTAGGTAGACAATATTTGTTTAATTGCTAAATATTATAGCAAGTACTATATTTTGGGTATTTGATATAATTTTGTAGCTTCGAAATTTTCTATAAATCCATAAAAATCCGTAGTCTTAATATCCGTATAAATGAATAATTCTCTCGTATCAAACGGTCTATACAGTAGTCAAAGTGTAATAATACTTAAGGAAGATAAAATATCTTTGAACTCTGAATGAATACGGAAATTATTAAAGAGATTAATTTCGAAATAATCGAGCAACGATTTCAACTAGAATCGTATCGGCTAGATTAAATTCTTAGTAGATTTTTTTGGTTACAGCCTTCGAGCAAAGAGCAAACGCGACTGAATCATAATTCGAACCACAAGGAACATCGAAGGCAGAAGGATGCTTCGTCGAGCAGCACTTACAGCGCCTTCCGTCAATGGCGAAGGGGCACCTCTATGGGCTCGAATCGGTCCAACAGTGTTGGATCTAGCTCGACCGGAGCCCTTGCCAAATTGCCTAATGATGCAGCGACCATACAAAAAATGGAACAGTTTCCACTGGTCCTTTCCGATACCACTATGCCAGAAGAGGATCTTTCGTTGAAGTTTTTAGCGCTGGTATTCATCCTCTCGTTTTATACTTTTTCGCTAATGAAAAACGTCGAATCGTTAATAATTGAGAGTAGTCAGTGAAATGGAATCTCTATCGCTATTTTCGATAAATTTTAATTTGAAATAAAATATAGAAAAATTTGTACGCGTACGCGCTAATAAATATTAAGAATTTAACAAAGGGATAATACAATAGAATGCTTTCCATTTTAAACGTTATTTCTCCGATATAATGTATATATTTGTATATATTTATTGTTCGTATAAAAGAAACGAACTATACGAAAGTAAAATGTTATTCCTTTATCTGACATCGTTTATTTTTAGTATTTATCCTAAACGTTATTTTACTCAGTTATATTTCACTGTAGAGATACTGTTGAAAGCGAAACGTCTGACAGCTATGTAACGGGGAACATCGACGTGCAGAAATTCATCCTTGGTAAAGTCTTAATCTAAGAAATAACTAGCACGTTCGAAATACATAAGATAATTATATAAATAACAACAAGCAACAATGAATTATCCTATCTACTGAAATATAATTGATATTCGTAAAACTTCAGAAATTCTAAAATGTTGCAACGTAATTTTACAAAATTGCATTATTACTACTACTATTTGACTGTTGTTATTGCCATTACTACTATTATCACAGCGATACTTTTAAGATCCATTATCTGTTGAAAAAGTATAATATATACTAAAGTCCAATTATACTAGTTTACTTTTACATGTATGCATTATCTATTGTTAAATAGCTGCTAATAAACAAATTATGAATATAGTTTTATCGTAAACTTTATCATTGCTAAGAACTAATTATATCTGGAATCTAGTTATTAATTGTATTTATATGAAAAT
This sequence comes from Bombus vosnesenskii, assembly GCF_011952255.1. Lineage (NCBI taxonomy): Eukaryota > Metazoa > Arthropoda > Insecta > Hymenoptera > Apidae > Bombus > Bombus vosnesenskii. The sequence continues at coordinate 1,428,915 of NW_022882962.1, forward strand.
TTGTACTGTTTATTTGTTTCTTGTAGAACGCCTTGGATTTAACAGCCCCAGCCAGTGACGTTCTGTTGAAGAACAGATTAAAATCCTGGTTTCAATTATCCGGACATCCGGATGGTTTCGCACCCGCTGGGCCTGGAACAGTTTGGAAGAGAAAAACTGGAGGAGCAGAAAATACAGAGAGAATTGTTTACGAAGCCCTTAGCAAGGACAAGGAATTACGGGATTGCATTCCAAGGTAAATAAAATACATGAATTAATAATTACTTAAGTAAGAAGTTTCATTGTCTCAAATATATGATAAATATAGCATATAGTTTTTGTGAAAGAGAATTCCAAATAAGAAGAAAGGCATCTTACTATTCTTAGAAATGTATATACCAACAATTAAAAGGGATTAAAGCTACTTGAATGTTATCAAACAGTACGTAAATTATCGTGTAATCTTCTATCAACGAAGCTTAGACCGATTGATATATGTAATTGATAAGCTGTAATGAAATTAAACAATTTTAACATTTTAACACCAAACAATTTTTTCGACAGGCTATAAATTCCGATAAAGTTTCGTCCGATTAGTTATCTCTTAATGTAAATTACTTATAATAGTATATAACGATATAATGATATAATCGTCAAAAAACATTTTATCGCGTTTCTAATTTTAAAGCGTTTCATTTTCATGTTTTAGATACTATCGTGAAGTGGAATACAAAGGTGACACGTTCATAGAGCTACAGGATTTACTATTTGGTTTCAACGATCCGCACGTAATGGATATCAAGATGGGCACGAGAACGTTCCTCGAATCGGAAGTGTCAAAGACGACCGCTAGACCGGATCTATATCAAAAGATGATCGCCGTTGATCCAAGTGCTCCGACCAAGCAAGAACACGAGCAACGTGCCGTGACTAAATTGCGGTACATGCAGTTCCGTGAACAACAGAGCTCGACCTGTAGTCACGGATTTAGAATTGAGGCTATGAAATTACCCGGTGGTCCGCCGATCACCGACCTAAAGAAAGTAAAGTCACACCAGGAAGTGCTCGAAACTATGAATCTATTTCTTGGAACAAGCGAGAATACTCGCGAAAAACTGCTCGCACGGTTGAAAAATCTTCGTTCAAAGATCGAGATGTCTGAATACTTCAAAACTCACGAAGTATGTATTAATTGTACATACGCGATTAAATACTTGGAACATCAAAACAGTTAAAAAAGAATTGCTCTCTTTTCGTTTTTAAAAATTTTTTTTAACAGAATTTTAGGAGAACAAATAAGCGATACAACGTACGTTATTTCTTTTCCAGATAATTGGTAGTAGTATTTTTATGATCTACGATGATGATAAAGTTGGCGTTTGGTTGATCGATTTTGCTAAAACACGAGGTTTGCCAAATGGACATAGAGTGACGCACAGGAAACCATGGGAACAAGGCAACCACGAAGAAGGCTTTTTATTTGGTCTCGATAATCTTATTTCTACGATAGAAGAAGTGAATCTTCCAAACGCGTAATTCTCGTATAATAACTATTTCATTCGTGAAATCAACTTACATGAATATCCTATACTGGTGTCATCCTAATAACGGCTATCGTTATTTTCTTTATTTGCTTCAATAAACTAAATAAAAAATGTCCAATTTTCTCTTTGGAAAAATTCCATCGCATATTTTGCAGATATTTTCTGATACGATTGATATATTAAAAACATTAATACCTATACTTCTGTGTATAATTATCATTGGTCTTTGTAAAGAATTAAAAATGATGAGACTGCCTATAAAATACAAATTATGTATTTAAATACGTTAAAACAAAACGCTAATACAAGGTATTTGAGGCGGAAGACTGCTTGTTGTTGCATTTTTTCTATGAACTACTTTTAACCGAAAAGAAGTTTGATAAACATCGCTTTACAGCATATTTAGTGAGCGTACAAAATTTACATTGATGTACAAATATAGTGTTAACTAAGTATAATCGTTTAGAATAATTATTTATGAAGAAAAGTTAGATTGTAAGGTCTATTTTTTGAATAAAATACTCGCTACGTCGAACAATTCTGAGTAACAATCTTATATTAAATTATTTTGTTGTCTAACTGCCAATTTTAGTAGAAAGAACATTTATAATAAAGCATTTCGTTTAAGACGTATAAATTACACAAAACGTATTTTTATTGTATTTATCAGTGTAATTCCCGCTAACATTTGTTTTTCTGCGTAAATACTGATTGTTATATATTAGACGATGTTAAGCAAAATAAATAATAGTATGAAATAATATTATTCAACAATATATACAAACATTTCGAAAACTAAGAAATCTCAAACAAATTTGTGTCATTCGATTTCTATCGATATTATATTTTACATTTACATGATTCTAGTAGAAAATAAAGCATAAATAAATATATACGATACATCTTTCTTCATTACAACCTTATTATCCATGAACTTTATTGAATAATAATCTCCTCGATGTTGGTAACGGGTTGTTCCAATGTACTTTTCGATTTTGAACTGATTATGGAATCGTACCATCGAATTTCGGCAGCTGCTAGACATTTGTGCCTACATAGATAATGTTACATTTATGTATTCATCTATATACATATAATTGCTATGCTAATTATACTAACGCATCGATTTTATCACTTGGTGGCTTTCTTACAGGATTCCACCCAGAAACGGGTTTTTGGTTCGTTACCATTAAACCTCTGACGCAATAAGATAAAATAACTTTATTTAAGGTAGGATCCTGAAAATTTTAATATTAATTTTTTTAATTATGTTCTTATTATAACTTTTTTTACTTAATGTATATATATATTAATACTGATGTTTTCATTGTGTATGAAACAAAATGTACAATTTTTTTAATTGAACGATAAATAATAAACGTACTCGCCACTCAGAATTTAAAACATCTGCTATACTTAAAATATTTGTAGAAATATCTACTTCCTCTATGTTTCCCATAGTATTCAAATAATTTTCTTGCAGGAAGTTCAAAAATACTGTTGCTTGTGACTGGAAGAAAGCTGCTATTTCATCAGGATCATGTACAAATTTCCAGTTGTTTTCAGTTTGAATTCCTGTAAATTTATTTATTCAGCAAGTCTTCAAATCTTAATGTACACAAAATATCTACTCACTTTTTGGATTAATTACTCGCCCGACACCATGAAGAAGCCCTAAAGACTCTTCTCGAATATTACATTTATTTTCTCGTTCTTCTGGTACTAATGATATTAAGATGTCATTTAGAAATCAAGCGTATTATTATAACTTATTATATTTACCTTTTAATGAAATGAAAATTAGATTTAACAAAGCATTTCTAATGTCTCCTATGCTATTTGATAATATTTCATCAACTTTATTTTGTGAAACATGTAACATATGCCCAGCAATTGAATTCAAAATCCTAGTTATTCTTTTTAATGCATTTTTCATTGCAGTTTGTGTAACAGAGTTTATACTAAAATATAAAGGTTCTATATCAAATATATATAATAGAAAAACAGATCATGAATACATAATTATATTTAGAAACTTACTTAATTAAATCTATGCCAAATTTTTCTCTTATATTAGGAGAAAATAACGTTTGAAGCAATTTTGAATTTCCTACTTCTGTACATACAAACACTATAGGTTCTTTTCCAATTTCAAAGTACCTTCTAAAAATTAAAGTTTATAATAACTATATTTCAATAAAAATGGCAAAAGAAAAAATAAATAATTCTAATTACTGCAAAAGAGAAAAGAAACTCTCCTTCTCCTCATAAAAGACATTTGGAAAATCTTTTACAAGAAGTAAACGACTAGAATAATTACTTAAAACTGAACTATATCTGGTAGCTCTGATTAAAAATTCTTCAAATCTGTCTCCTTGTCTCATTATTCTGTCTGAACAAAAATTTAGAATTATTTCGTCACTTTATTAGATATTACTAATAATTTATTGGTTTGAGAAAGAAAGAAATTACTATTTTCATCCATAATTTGATCAATAGGAGTAATCCATTCTGTAATATTGAAACCATTTTCTCTTGCAAGAACCCTTAGAGCTGTTGTTTTCCCACAACCAGATGGACCAGATAAAATTAATATGGCAGGTGTGCCTTTCCTTACTTTATATTGTAACCAATTTAAAATCTCTTGCTGTTTTTGTCTACTAACTACTAATTCAGAAGGGCTTTGTGCGTCACAGGCTTCCAGCAATGCAAACAGGCTATTAGCATTCTTTTTTTTCGGCATTATATCATAAGTGCTTGATACTTCTAAAGCACTAGTTTCTAGTACTTGTGAAATGTTACGTTTAATCCCTGGTGTTCTTTTGATAGGTTCACATTCAAATGATGACATCAACCAACTACTGTTTTTCTAATGATAAACAGAAACATATTTAACATCAGTGAAGAAGGTATTTACATTTATGCATTAAGAATTAAAGGACTTATTCTGTGAAAATATACCTTTGTACTTGCCATACTGTAATGGGCATATAAATTCTTTATAGCGACAAAATATGTTATTACAATTCAGATTATTATTACAAAAATATATAAAATCTTTTGTTGTAATTGTAAGCATAGAAATATTTTCCAGTTATATCAATTTTTCATAGTTGTCTAAAAATAATCATAACTCGATTAATTATACAAAACTTTGTAACATTGTCTTATATGTTGAACTATATTATTTCAAATATCTTTTTGCATAAAAACAAGTTTTCAATATGATATAATATATTTGTATCGTACATAAGCCATATGTTAACCAAAAAGGGGAGAGTGAATTAGGGAAAAGAGCATGATCTTAGACTGTGTTTAGAGAGAATGTGAGAACAATGTGCAACAAAGAACGTGTAGATAACTTGGCTCGTGTACAATTATTATTTCAATATACTAAATACATTTATACTTTTTCTTTTACTCCTTTACGCTTGATTGATTAATCCCATCAACTTTTAATTATATCGCAACATTTGATTAATAATTATCTGTTTGTAAAACAAACGACATAAAGATTATTTTATGTTCTTTTTTCACAGCCGACATTTATTTCAAAATTCAAATTGTTACACTAGATATACATATAGAAATTACAACATAAATTTTTAAAAATATATTTCTGTACTAATACCTCAAAAAAATCGATAATATTGTATTTGAATAAATTAATATATTCGTGTTAGAATACTTCGAAATATTTTCTGAAATTATCCAACTGGTTAGACCCAAAACACTTTTTACAGTAAAGATTGTGACTTTATAAGTTGTTTCCAAATACACATGTCACTTTCAGTATGTATGGTATCGATTAAATATCGTACATTTCAATGTTTGCACAAAAGTTCAAGAAAATATTCAATAACATAATAATAGTATTAAAGGCTTAATTGATTGTAAGCATAGGTACATATAGTTGAGTTCACAGACACACCGTAGTTCACAATTTCACAACACGGGTCCATAGCGTGCTTCCAATGTTAAAAAGTTCAGCCAAAAAATATATGCTAGAAATGAGAGTTTCTAGCGACCAACGACCGAATTACATGCACATTTCGTTTCTGTTGCTGTTGGTGAGAAAAACGAGAAGGAAAACGCATTCGTATCGACGGCGCGGCATAATGAAGGGTTACCAACGATCGGCAAAAATTGCTTACAGTTTAATTAAATATTAACAGTACATTGTTTTTTCTCTAACAATTACAACAAGGCCACTTTGCGAATGAAAATAATAATCAGGCGATACCACAAGCAGCCATCAACGCGAGTAGCAGATAGCAACAACCAACAGTAATGATCTTTCTGAAAATGATTATACGGTATGTATACTATACATACAGATATGTATGATACATCGGAAAATAATTAAAAACACGCGACGTTGCAAGAAGAATCGTATTAAAAAAGAACACGAAATAGTATTCGCACATACCGAGAAATCATGTCAAATTCCAACAATAATTGTAATAGTGCCATCTTTTACAAGATTATATTCTGCTGACAGAACATGGATATTCTTTACGAAAAATTTCCTCAAGAACTCGAACATTATAACTTCGATAAATTCTTATGTTCCTACATTCTAATTTTTGATATAATTTCATTTCAATTCATTTCATCTCCTATGCAGTCATGTTCTCTTAATGTAAAGTAGCAAAATCGTTTCAAAGTTTTCGTCAAAATTTCAAAATTCTCAACTTCGACAAATTTCTGAAATATGATGTTAGTTTCAAGAACCGGAGAAATTGTAACATCTTCTGTACTATCATGTTCTGATATAAAATTATTATTTTTACTAACAAGTTTTGTGCTCGTGGTTTTCTCAAAAAATGATGTCGTTTTTAGTAGTTTCGCAAGTTTCCGAATACCTCTTATACTATTTTATTTTTTTAATACTTACCAATACTTACCAATTTCCTCCAACCTTTTTGTCATATTCTATAACTTATTTCTTGAAGTTATTGGAATTAGAAAGCTCGTTTTCGAATCGGCACTAAGAGCCAAGCGACTACTTTTACCTACCGATGATATACTTGCAATTAGTTAATATTTCGGTTAAATTTTGTATACGCACGTTTCTCCCAGCAAAACTGCCGAAGGAAGAAATGTGTATATAATTCGACCGTTTGGATATTGGAGGCGGTAATGCATGGATCGTATTTTTGGCTAAATTCTCGCATGCTAATTGGCGATATCCCTACTCATCTTTGCTTTAAATTACGGGAAAAGGTTAGATAAGTTGTGTTGATACGTAATCAATCCCAGAGAATGACAAAAAAAGTAGAAGAGTAAAAAGTACGAAAACTTACAGTAATAATTACAGTAAAGTTAATATAATAAAATAATAATTTAAATTTGAGACAAAGAAAAGAACATTTCTATTTGACACATATATATCGGTATGTATATTGTCTTTATATATAACATCAAAAATAAAGTATCAGATTATTGTTTGTGATTCAAATTTAAATGGTTAAAGATATAATCTATTTATAAGTAGCTTAAACTAATAGTTATATTATAAGTAGTTAAACTAATACCAATTTATCATTATCAATTATAAGTATGATAATTTCGGAATTAATATGGACTTGTTGACTATTCCATTCGGTTTATTTTATATGATGTTTATATGTTATAAGTTGTGATTGTGTTTGCACAGATTTACATTTTTACAAACATAAATAAAAAAGCGGAATCTACACAAAAATTTATTTTGCCCACTAGATACTATATTTTAATATAAATGTATAAGCATCCACAGCCTAGCTATAACATTATAAACTCTAAAGGCAAAAGAGTATAAGTCAGAATTATTTGTTTCACAGAAAAATGTATGGTATTTAAAGTAAATAGTAATAAGATTAAATGTTAGATTTTGAATATACTATTAAAATCTCAAGTAAACAAGCGAGAAAGAAATGAAATTGACTTATATTATTATTAGAAGCATAAGCAAAAGGTAGCAATGTAGAATACATTAGCGTATTCTGTTTTTACCAAAATTTGATTTATTCTGTCTTTTACCCATCCACTAAAAAAAGACAGGTCTGGGCACTCGCTAGAGGGAAGTATATCTCTAGGCCTCTAGGTGAAGCCAAAACAATGTAATGTTTAACAAAAGTTAATAATTAATTTATAAAGTTTATATGGCCATGCATGATTATGTACAAATAGGTAGGTGCTATATGTACTGTAAATTTTTCGCGCGAGATGCTTTCTCAAGTTAACACTCACTCAGTGGCCATTCACCACTTTGCCTTCAATATATGAATGGTCAGACTTGTGTTATATGATTGCACAATCTTAGATCTTAGTTATTTTTTGTACTTGTTTAAATCTTGTTATATGCTTTATATGATTGTAAAATATATAATACATACTTTATGATATTGTTATAGGAATAATTTACTGTGTATATGTGAAATATTTCTCTCTAAATGTGCGAACTTTCATAAAATCAGTTAATATATAAACAGTATTCATCATAAATTAATTGTACAATTAAATGATAGTAATCAAATTTGAGTATTTGGCAACTATATTAAAAAATATGACCACCAAATATTATTATGCAGTAGCCAAAGGTCGTAAACCTGGGATTTATCATACTTGGTAACAAATTTTTACATTCAGTATGCATTAATACATTGTTTTAAATCTATTTCAAAAAAATTGTATTTCACTGTTCTTATCAAATAAGGCCTGAATGTCATGAACAAGTGCTTCGTTTTTCTGGACCTGTATTTAAAAAATTTAAAACAGAAACAGAAGCACGCAGCTTCATTAAAGAATATGAGAAAGCAAATAAAGAAAATGACGTGAAAGATGCATTACCTATAATTGGTAAAAGGTATGACACAATTTTAACATATTAGTGTACATAGATGAATATATTAATTGGAAAATAATTTTAGACAAATACAAATTAACAAAGGTACAGACTCTGATACCGGACAATCAAGTTCAAAAAGGCTAAAAACGATAAGTTCAACAAAATATGAAAATATACGGATAGATAAAGTAAGTGTAAGGTAAAATATTTTATATGGAGTTTCACATATAATTTTTATAGATGGATTTTTATATTTATCTCACTATATCATTAATTTTTTAGGATTTAACTCAAAATTTCATTGTAGATGGCAATGGTTTTGTCAATGTATATACGGATGGTGCATGTACTGGAAATGGGGGAAAAAACGCAAAGGCTGGTATAGGTGTTTGGTTTGGTGACAGTCATCCTCTGTGCGTTACAATATATCTTTCAGTTATATTTAATGTGTAATTCAATGTAAATATCCTGTTTAAAAATGTTAACCGTAGAAATGTATCAGAAGCTGTTGTTGGTCGAGCAACTAACAACAATGCAGAAATTAAGGCTGTAACTGTAGCTGCTAGACAAGCAAGAAAGGCAGGTATTAAAAATTTGAAGATTAATACAGATTCCCAATTTCTTATCAACTGCATAAAGTATTGGATACATAGCTGGAAAAAAAAGGGATGGGTTACTTCAAATAACACACCTGTTATAAATAAGAATGAACTAATAGAAATGGAAGAAGCTTTAAAACCTCTAAACGTGGTTTGGGTAAGTAATATATGATTATTTTATTAGTACTTAATGCCTTAATCTTATATTTTATAGCTCATGAATATTGGTACTTTAACGTTTTAGAATCATGTCAATGGTCATGTTGGAATTTATGGTAATGAAATGGCTGATAAATTAGCTCGGGCAGGAAGTTCAAAATATATCTAACATTCATATGTAATATTCACAAAATAGTTATTAAATATATGTGTTTTTAATCAATAACTTAAATATTTACAGTATGTTTACAATTAAATTACACTATGTATTCTTGTATGCATTTTAAGATACCTTAGATTATATAGAAAATATTTGATTTTAATGAAAAATAATGTAAAATTTTTTGTTAGATTAATGTAAAAATTGAGATGTTTGCAACATATTTATAACACATTTTATAAATAATAATCGATTATATAAAAATATGTATTGATTGTAGTAAATTGTGTTAAATTATATTATGCGTATTAGTTTGTAGTTACATTAGGTACCCCTTCAATATTATCAACAGCTCGGTTTTCTGTTGGTCGAGGACATATTTGCTTTAAAAGGACGTATATATCCTCTGGAGATATTTGAAGAGCCAATAATTCCAATATGATTCTGAAAGAATAATTTCTTGAAATCACAATAGCTTTAACTATTATCAAATAATCAAAATAAGATTTTATTTTTTATATTTGTTTATTTTTTTACGGCGTTAACAAATTTTGCACTTATTGCGTTTAGATAAATATTACATATATTATGAAATGCTGACATTTATAGCATATAAGAGCTTATCTCTTTAGCTATATCTTACTAAAGCTTTCACATATAATCGTATAGGTTATATTTGTATAATTCATAAATTATTACCGATAAACTCCTGGAACTGCTGAAATCCCTGCTAGTTCGGCCAGTGCTATCAATTCAACTTGATGAGCTTGTGGAAACGTCATTCTATTAATAAAAAAAGTCTTATGATACGGAAACAGTTCGCCGCGTAAATCTGTCCTTCTACACAACGCTGTAGCAGTGCCGCCAATAGTTTTTTAGTAAATTATGATAACAGTGATCCAAAATAAATATAAATTAATATTTTATATGAATAATTCATATATTTTACTGCATTTAATTATATAATTTATTATCTGCATTACATATATGTTATTTAATATATGAAATTTATATATATTTATACAACCATTATTTAAAATTACATAAAATATTTTATAAAAATAAAAGTAATCACTATGAAACTTTAAAGAATAAAGATAGAAAAACAATGAAAAAAACATTGACATTCATGAACTGAGTATTGCAAGAACTAAAAATATGTTAGAGAGATTGAGATCAACCTCGCTATTTTTATTCAAGAAAAGTGGGAAAGTTAATACATTTGCAGCATGCATCTGGTTTAGAGATAGTAAAAATTCATGAAAATATGATTAAAAACTTTATTTTGGTTGCTTTATAATTGGGAAAAATATATATAAAGTTACGTGTACCTGTAGGAACTTTGGACTACAGATTATGTCTAGGGCAATTGTCGTTTAGGTAACATGCTGATTAAAAAAAAAAGAAGGAGAAAAAAATGAACTCAAGACATGTCAAATATGTTACCAACGAACAAGTTGCAAAAAGAAAAACGAAGTATCTTAAATCTACACTAAGACTAACACTTCATTAAATCTAAATTTATACGTTGGTAACAAACGTGATATAAAATATAATATTCAGTACGCATTGTACGTGCTGTTTCTCAAATGAACGTCGAAAAATACATGAAAGCTAAAACGTCCGTGTATACTTTGCATTTTTATCATCAAATGCGATATTATTTTAATGTAAAAGAATAGGACGTAGTTAAAAAAGGAAACGAAAAAGGAAAGGAAAATAGAGAAACGAAGCAAAAATGATGAAATTATAAAAACACTCGAATAGTCTACAACTTAAATTTGTTTAACATATAAAGCTGACCATGAAACGAATCTTACGCATGGCACACGGTTAACCAACCTTTTAAAATTTTACGCTAAACAACCCTGCTAACACGTATAAAATTATGTACAGCATCACGAGATACAGTTTTGTGCTTTCTTTCTCGTTACAAGAACACATACCAGCTAGTTCTGGTATCATCTCTTTTTTTTTTGTTTGGAAAAAGTTGAAAATTTTCGACTAGCGTACATTGTACGTCATGCATTGATTAAGTTCTAAAAAAAGTATCTGATATACGAAGTTGTTACGAATGTTTATACCCAACATGAACTCCTATTACGTTAGGAATTCCACGAACAGTTTGTCCTTTGAAAGATACACGTTAAATGCTTAATTTAGCAGGGTTAATACTCTCTATTTGTTTCCGTGAAGATATCACGATCGTTCGGAACTGACAACGAATAAAAGCAACGCGGTGATTACAGTGAAGCAACGATCGTCACAACTTGATTCCTAATTTTTCTTTGTCAAGGTGCCCAAAGTCTTATGCTTTCATTCTTGTAAATACTCATCTTTCGTGAAAAGCGCCGTTACCATGGCGACTCCTTTTCTTCTCTTTAAAGAAATAAAACTTATTTTTTACAGATTAAACATGTTTTAAGGTCCTTAAAAATATATAATGCTTTCTCATTGTTTCTCCATTCCTCTTATCGTACTCAAAACGTGTTACGCTCTCGCCTATTTTTGTTTTGACTAGATTCATTCTTAGTTAAAAGGGTATGTAATCTGATACCACGAATAAACGGAAGGTTTAGATTAATATTATATGTGCTCATCCCTTAACCAGAACACACTTCCGAATGCTCGTCCCACGCAGCAACCTGAAATTATTAATTTTATCAATAATCAATGTAATATAATTTGATCATTATATTTCACGCACGATATTTATTAAACATTGCATATGAGATAAGCTTTAAATCTTACTTGGCATTCACGACTACAATACCACTGATGACCGCAGCCAGCACATACGAACTGTGCTACACGTTCATGACATCCTTGACATCGTGGGGGACTATCTCTATCCTCTCTAGCATCCCTGCCACCCGAAGAAATACGAGTCTCTCTATCTTCGATTACTGCTGACTCTTCTTCAACATCGTCCTACAAAGAAAAATATTTTTAAAATGTATCTATATATTCCACATTAAATGCAAAAATATATATCCCATATTATAGTATACACTTACCACATGAGACTGAACCGGAGTGTTGATCACTGGTGTTATCGTTATTTCAGTTCGAGCCTAAAGATATTAAAATAAATGATATTAGTACCGTCAACATACTAAGCTAATTTGTATATGCAATATGAGTAAAGTTTGATTTATATATAAAAAAAAAAAAATAAAATACCTTGGAAGAAGATAGGAGCTCACTGATAGAAACCGGATTAGAGCCTTGATATGACTGCAAAAGGTGCTGGGTTGCCGCACTTTGCTGTGGCATGGACGCGGTTGTTGGTGCATTCCTTTCTCTTTCAGGTGCGGTGAGTAATCTAGCTAAAGTAGGTGAAAAAGTAGTAGGTCTTGGAGATTGTGATTTCGTGAGAATTCCATGAAGTAATGAACCACTCTGTTGAGGTGAAGTATTTTGTGGCGCTGGAGATGGAGCGACAGGGTGAAGCGTCACATCCGGATAATTTTGAGGAGTTTTTACAGGTTCACCTGTAACAATTTTACATGAAAATAATTAATAATTTGCTCGATACTTAACATTTACGAAAGAGTTAAGTCAATTTCTAAATTTGGAACCTCAAAATTTTCCTTTAGAATAAGGTCCTTTTTTGTACGGCTTTGTACGCAATTACATACCTTGTTGTTGACTTAATTTGGCAAACTGCACAAGCACATCCTTAAAGCTCATAGCACTATTTGGATCAACTGTGTTTGAGTTGCTTTTACAAGAGTCTGTACTAGAAGGCCTTGAATCAACATTGTGACCCGTTTCGACCATAGCTCCACCAGCTCCAAGGCCAACATTCACCGAATTTCTCATTCTTCGACCTCTGTAACAGTTCAAGATATTTAATTTTTATAAATCTCACAAACACGAGAAATTTCTATTCCCGGAAACTTAAATCCTTGTGCAAACTTTGTTCAAATATAAAATAGTAGAAATCAGTCAATCAAAAGATTTGATAGGACTTGATGTAGTATACTTTCTGATTTGCATATTCTGATATTCTATGCTTACCTGCGCGGTACCGTTTCAGGATGCCTGAGTCTGTAATCAGCAATGATAGATCTAACGTCGACAATGGCACCTTGTCGACCTTCGCCGATTTGTCTATTCTCCGGACTAAGCGCTTCTGCCTGTTTCCGGCCATTTTCTCCACTTTGTTTGGGTGGTGTCGATTGGCGTTGCGACGCTTGTTTCGAGCCCTTTTCTCTTTTGAAAGCTGGCGAATCTTGAGAACTTTCTTCAGGCAGATCTTCCTTAGAACCGAAACTCAATTTTTCTTTGGATACCGGAGTAGTATTACCGCTACTTTCCCATTCAGGACCCAGCGCTAAACTAGCTGGTGGCAATGTGTCCGCTAATTGTCCATTGCCCTCCATAAATCCCATAACTTGTCTTCTTCTCTCAATTCTCAGGTACGCTTCCTCCTTTAACTTTCTCATGCTCAAAATCTCGTTCCATTCCATTTCTTTGGCACGTGCTAACTCGTCTAGGGCCTATTTTGCAAAGAATAAGAACGGAAATAATTAAGTACCCAAAATACCTCTTGGATATCGCGTTATGCTAATATTAGATAACACCTGACATCTCTTGAATCTAATAAGTGTAAAACGTCTGACATACGTTGGACATCTGTACATAATTTCTCCTATTAAAAAGTACTTACTATTCTCTATGTATATATATAATAAATATCAACTTAATATCCTCTACAACAATGTTCTAAATATAATTAAATTCGATTTTAACTAATAACTTACGACTAAAATGTGAAACTACTTTTGTTCTTTTCTAACAGTTGATATAAACGTGTAATTCTGGAATCGTTTGTGTATATTAAATAAAATTGAAAGCAACGAATATTACTTTTGTCCTTCTCTTCTATCAGTCGATTCAATTGTATAATTCTGGATTTATTTGAACATATTAAATCTAACGAAAAGCAACGAAAAATAATATTTACCTGAACTTCGGCTCGAAGTTGATCAGCCCTCGCAGCAAGTTCTTCCGCGGTAACTTTTTCACAGCCAACGAGAGATGAGATATATTGTTCTCTCTGTTCAATACAGAACTTCTTCGGAGTAGAATTCCCATTTGACGACAACTGCCCATCTGTAGACTTTCTCTTCCTGCTACCTTCCGTTTCCGATTTCGTGCAACGGGAAACTGCGGGTTTCTGTTGCATCGTCTCCACCGAGGACAGGCTTTTGCCTGCTACTTCCGGTTCTGAATCACAGAGAGGTTCTTTTTTTATCGTCGTGGATCGAAGGCATTCGATGGTGGTTGGAGCGGCGGCAGTTTCTTCTGGAAGAGCCGCTCCATTCTGCTGACTTTGAGGAACTTTTGGCGAAGACCTGGACGATTCGTCGTCCCTCGTCTTCTCAGCAGAATCCACCTTCTTCCCATTACCAGCCGCACCTTCCATTGCGTGCATCTTGTTCAAACTGTAAATAAATGTTTTCTCCCGTGAATAAGCATTTCCTCAGCGTCCTTCGAATATTTTATGTCGTTGGCCTTGTACTACTCGCTAAACTCTGTCGTCTAATTATGTATGTATTGCTTATATGCGATTCTTCAATTTGTCTTTTCTTTTTTTTTTTTTTTTTTTGTTAACATTATGACTAATAAGAGAGTACAAGAGATTGCTATAATCGTGACAATGTGACTTGCAGTGTAACACCTTTGATACGATAAATAGTTTATTAAACAACATTTAGATACTACTTAAGATGAAGTTCTTATTATTTTTTTGACACTTGAAATTGATTACAGTACAGTACTAGGATGTCGTTTATTTGTTGATTAATAGATAAGTCAGATTAAAAGTATCTGTGATGTAATAATCACATTGATAAACTTGATAAGTCGGTTAAAGTTTACTTTGACCTTGCATAGAAAATAGTTGTCATTGAATCCAAGGACGTCCAATAGAAAACATCTGGTATACATCTATATTATCATTTTCATGATATCTTGCATCGTGCATACAAATCGGCCACGCGTCCGAAGCAACGGTGTAATTAACCGAGTTGCATAAAGGACTCTTAAGTAAGTGCAACAAATACACTATCTTCATTGTACTATGAGAACATCAAAGTTTTATTTAAGTTTTATTTAGGTATATCCGATATATTATATATTAAAGTAATATTTTTGTTTAATAGGAGGTTTAAATTCAATCTCAAAAGCTAAACTGTGCGATAACTTTGTCACTTGGCAAAACAGCACAATATTCATTCTAACTCTACAAAACGCTAACAACAATTTGCACGAGTTGTAGAATAACTATCCTACAATTATAATTATAATTTATATAAGCGTAGTTATGTACGCTAGTTAATAGAAATTTCAACTTATCTTCGGACATCAAAAACAAACATATTGTATTACAACGTTATATATTACCATACATGTATATATATATGTAATACAAAATACACGAAACACCAATCTTTAGTGCTCTTTAATTAAAACATATTATTTCTTTCCTAACATAAATAACCCTGGTACTATATCATGAACATGTACCTAGATTATCATTACTATGCGGAAACTTGGCATTGCTGTATTATTTATTCGATTTATTTCTTAAAATCACTGAAAATAAAAATTAAATTTCTCCAGCAGGGAATTTATCTAACGATCTGACTTGCATGTAACACGTCATATTAGTGGTGCTGAGAAAATCTGTAACATAAATCTATGAAGTATTTGTTGTAACTGTGCGCCCTCGATCGATATTCGGACGCGGATGAACGAGTGGAAAGTGGGGTTGCTCCCACGACGAAGATGACCCACGGTGGTCTTCGTAACGCGTGCATGGCCGTTCTGCGTTTACCCTCAGCAAGAGGCACGCTTACACGCGCACTAGAATAGAAGGTTGACCACACAGTGGGGTTAACGCTTTCGCGCTTCCTATGCGCTCCACTGCCTGCTTCCAAGAGAGACCGCTCCTCTACAGGAACGTATCTACTCTCTATCATTTACAAATCGATAAGTCCATTTGCAAAAATCTATGGTATCAAGCGCTCAGAAATTAAAAGTATTTTTAACCATGTTACGATCTCTCAAATCTTGTATTTCCATTTTCTTCTCATTTTAGCAAATAAACAACATTTATTTATCGTAAAATAGTAATAAGAGATGACGCGTGCCAATAAGACTCGTCACAATATTTTGGTCAAGATATTTTTTAAGATTAGGAGAATCCAACTGGTCGAAAATGACACAAAGTTGCTACGATCTTCGAAATTTACGTTTCGAGATCTAGCAAACGAAAAGGATTTGAATGTTCTAAGAAAAAGTTTAACGCGAAATTGAAATGAAAAATCGCGCACGATGATAAGACCTTTTTCACATTTTGTTCGAACTCTGAACGTGATATGATATGTTAAAAAAGAAGCTCCAAAAATTTTTAATGTATTTGCGCGTAATCTGTTTTTTGCTATATCTCTGAATAAACTATAATTATTTAGGAAAGTTATATATGTGCTGTTTCGTAATTTTCACTGCTATTTATTGTAACTATTCGTGGAGATTTTTAAATACCATAGCAATATATAGAATTAACGATATTCTTTATCGATGATAAGCGATAAAATGTAGTGAACTATGAACTTCGGAGTATTTTAGTACTATATTTTTATACGACTATTTTTAACATATTAATATCCCGGATATAGGTTCCACGGGAATATATTATATCAAAATCTTATTAGCTGTAAACGCATGTTGTGATTGTTGATGAAGCTAGTAATACGCTGAAAATTTAGATTACGACCGTAGCTCCAAAGCAAACGAAACAAACAGGTATCAAAAATATAAAAGCTCGCACAAACCTCGAAGGCTTCCTTCCTACAGTAGACGATTGTGTATTAAATTATGAATTTAATGATTGGAAAACACGAGCAATAAAATATTTATGCCTTCTTAAATACTAATGGGTAAGCCTCATTAACATGTTGTTGCTATTTAACATAATGTTAGTTTCTCAAAATATGACTGTCAATATTTATATGGAAATGTAGTTATAAATTTAAATTCGATGAAATAAATTACTCTTTTTATTTTTCAGAACTATTCTTGTTCCTTGTTTCAACGGACACTTGAGAAAACGTCTATCATATTTGTCTTGTCAAATATTACATTTTATTAATATTATTGTTATAAACAAAGGAAACTTCAAGCAAACTATTCCTCCTGGTCACAAAGCAGAAAATACCGTTTTCTTGTAACGTCGGTATTCGCGACAAAATAATTTGATCGAATGAAAGCTGTCAAAATGATAAAACAATTAAGGATATTAATTCTACGTTAATAGGTTGAATGTCATACAAATTTTATATACCTTGTCTTAGAAACCTCAATAGATTCAAATATGCCAGAACGCAATATGTAATTCTTTCAACATATTTTCTATTTGCGCACTTTTCCTTGATAGTCTTATCTAAACTACTTACATCGTTGATAATTTCTTAGTCCGTGAAATTTATCTTATTTTAATTATTTAAAAAAATTAAGTACCGTGAGTCATTGATGGCCATCGAACCAATTAACGTGTAAAAAGATGAATTTATATCAGTTCTGAAATACGTTAGAAAACGTTAGATTAATGAGAAGTAAACATTGTGCGGAGAGAGGAAATACGAAACTGTAGAATCGTCCAAAATTCGAGGCCTACGCCTGTGTCTGGTTTGGTACGAGAGACGCGGTGCTTGTGTGATCGTTCGTAAGAGGGGAGGAGGTTCAGAGGGGGAGATTGCACGTGAGAGAGGGAGACAAGACGGTAGAAAGAGAGGACAAAAGAGGGGGAAAACGAAGTTCGTTGCACCCACTCGCGTTCACTGCACTTTATAGACGCGGATATAGGTTTCGCGGTACCAATTCTGAAAAGCGAAGTCTTCTTCGAGTCTTCGGGGCTTTCGATCGGAATAAAAGGATTACCGTTAATTCTAATGCGTCCAATCGACTCACTTCACGCTAATTTGGTTGGAATTTCGTTACAGGAGGAACGAATAATTTTTTATTACTTCCTACGCACGATGAATAGAATAAATTTTCGCAACGACTCTTTTTTTAAATCAGTATTTAAACAGGTTTATGTAATATAAATTAATTTGAATTATTATTAAATTTCCAAAGAGTAGTTAAACATTAAAGTTTCCAACTCTGGAAATAATTTTCAAATACATTCCTCAGGTATTATACGTGCCAGTTAAGTGTTTAAGTAATCGCAGGCCAAGAACTTTAAAATATAATTTAGGTCATGATGCTTATTTTACTATTATTCTCTTGTTCGTCCTTTTTTCCAGGTAGAATGTAACAGGTGGTTACTGGTCGTATTGACTTTCGTTTTCAGCATTTGTGCACTCGCCAATAATCAGATACCGTTCACTTTAACAATTACCCATATAAAACGACACCATACATTTCATAAATATGTTCCTAGACTTAAAAGAGTTGGAAAAATCCTGTTTAAGAATAACGATAGTACCGATCTACTGTCAAACGTAAATCTATTAATTTGATCGTTGTATGGCACAACTAGAAGAATCTGGATATTTTTACTCATTCATAACTAATACCGCATAAGCCTAAAAGGTAGTAAACAGAGGAAACTGAAATAATATTTAATTCATTTTTTACTTGAAATATCTTGGCGAGAATATTTGAAAGAAATCTGCTCCAAGTACCTGTATGATCCATATTGAAACCCGACGTTTTGTTTACTTTGTATCAGTACAATGATATTCCATTGTCATGATTACTAACATTAAATTCACCGTTTTAAATACTTCTTGGTTAGAAAATGATAACGCAGGAGGGAAACAGGCACCAAATCACGTTACACTGCACTAACTAAAGGATTTGTATTTCGTTTGAGTGTCATGCCTTTCACGCTTTCCTTGGCTTCACGAAACAGTAATAGAGCATAGAGCTGTTTAGCTGTGGCGATAGCGAAAGCGAAGGAGAAAGCGAAACCGGCCGGCAAACCGTAATTGAAATCTTCTGGATGAACGAATAAACGAATAAAACTGGGGAAAACTGTATCGCCAGGAGACATGAAAAATATAATCATTAGCATTAATTTCAACGTTAATAATAAGGAGTTTATAAAGTAGCGGTACACGTTGTAAAGTCGAACTGGCCGTCCTTGTGCAACTCTTTCACGCAGTAGATTCAAAGGAGAATAACGACAGGATTAATATCGATCGCGTAATCGAGGTCACGGAGAGGTTATTATCGATGCTATGGATTTACGAAAAGTATCGAGGTTAAAGAAACGCTTTTCAAGTAAATACACTATCGAAACTAATAGCATATAGCTTGTACTACGAGTTCGCTAAAACACACGATTTTTCAGGAAATACAGGAAATATTTAAAAGAAGGATGTAATATTACTTCACCACGTTTCACGGGGGCAGAATCATGACACAAGTGCAAGATCAAAATTTTCTTTAAATAGCTCCATGCGACTAATATTTTCCTCGAACCAGTATGGTAATGACTGTCACGAATCAGGATGAAACACAAGCTAAAACTGGTCCCTATATCGGTCACGAGATAGCAACTTTCACAATTAAGATCTTAAAAAGAAGAAAACAATCGATAGAGTTAGCGTCATTATTGTTCCGCAGATTGTTTTACACGAGACAAAACACGAAATTACAAAGGCTCTACGATTCTTACTTAACTGTCAAACTGCCAACCTGCTCGAATTTTACCAAACACCTGAAATTGATACATAGAATTTATGTTTGCTAACATACACGCATAAATTACACCGTATGCAAATCGTTAACCTACGCACGTTAGATGTATATATCGGGAAAGTTGAGCAGCAGATTGTTACATCTTCTCGGAAGTAACCCTCGACATCGAGAGGTGGTTTCCGGAGAATTGGAGCGGCGCGTACCGGCAAAAAAAGAGCTCTCGCCACGAGAAACCGTTGACACAGGAACCAAGTGGCATAAACACACTTCGTATGCACCGTTCACACTCCACTTGCACTTTTCACCGCTGCCGTTCGCCGGTCTCGGCAAATCCTTTCTTTCTTCGACCCCTCTACCCCGGAGGTAGCCGGACGTAGTCGATCGGAGCCGATCGTAGCCAATCGGCCGCGCTTCGCGTCTTTGCACCGTGGCGAAACACTCGCCACTTGCCACTCACTCTCGACACACACCGATGATTCCTTTACAACGGGTAGTAAAACGTTAAAGATCATGAAAGGTCATTCGTCTATCGCGAACAAGAAACAAAAAGAAAGAAAAAAGGCAAGCTTCGGACACGACAGAACAAGCGAGTCGCGAAACGAGCAAAGATCGAGTATGGTTATTGCCGCGGTTGGTAAGCCGGTGACTGAAGTCTCGTAATCCTTTTCATCGCTTTCTCCGATGCGAAGTTACTTGTCCAAAGGCACTATCACGTTTCACGGACGAAAGTTCTATGACCGTGCCGGCAACCGCTAGCGTATACACGCAGTTCGGACGCGGAGCCTGTTTTCGCGCATTTACGGTTAGACGAAGGACGTCTAACCGACTATAACTCGCGCGAGTAACGCGAATGCCGTCGTGTACAGAAGTCGAAACGATAAAGACGGATGATCGTAGAAACGTAGAGACACAGCGAGAGAGGAAAAGAGATAACGCGAGGGAGAGAGCGGAGTGCAGCAGGTCGGCCGGCTTAGGTGGGGTTGCCGTGGTTAATGCGGTGGCTCGAGGGGGCAAGAGGGGGTGGGCGAGCAGATAGAAGCGCGCGCGTGTGCGTCCGCGCCTAGATTGGGCTAGGTTAGGTTAGGTTAAACGCTTGCCAGGGAACCTTGCAGCGGCGTCCTACTTCTTCTTCGCGAGCGAGCGCGCGCTTTCGTCCTCCGTCTCCTCCTACTGCCCTCTACTACCTCCTCTGTTTTATTCGAGGTTGTTATAGTCCTATTCGAACATCGTCGTTTGCGTGTACGATTAAAACCGCGATATTTTTCCTCAAAATAGAACTTTTCACGCGCACACTTTGTGCAAGCAATGTCGAAGAATGGTTAAATTGAAAAACACTGATATTCCATCGTGATATGGTAAAATAACCTATATCGTATCGATGATACGAATACGAGCAAATTTTTAGACTTTACACTGTGAAAGATGCGAACGGTTTAAAAAACTACCGGATAAGTTATACTCGTAGTCGTGTTTCTCAGTAATTATAATTATAACGATAATGCTAGTTTGTCCGGTTTTGTGATGCACATAGGAAATGGAGGTTATATATAACACAAGGAAAAATAAACCGTCTAAAATTGGAAAGTTAGCAACTTTAAGCGCGAAGAAATTTAATCAGTTTTATAATTTACAGCGGTGAAAGACCATAAGAAACAAATATTGTCGTTTAAAACTGGAAAATAAATTAGAACAATACTGGCACAGGTCGATGTAAGCAACACACGATCTACGGAAAGACACGACGGAAAGGTCGACTTCGCGGCGCAAGTGGGGGAAGAATACGAAGAAGGAAACCTCTGCATCGACGAAGTTGCTATTATTATTGACATCAAATGATTACGAGAGAGACTCTTCCTTTTTTTTCTCCTACTAAAACACGTCGGAAAGACTTTCACGGGAGCAAGGAAAATAAAGAAGGAAAAGACCGATTTTGACCTTCGCTTTGTCGCGAAATCGTTCACCGCTTGGTATATTTTAGAGCCTTGCGGTTAGAAGAAACCATAACCAAGGTGGAACGATAAAGCAAAACAATTCGCGTGTAGCCTATTTCGTTTTTCCTCTCGTTTTCTAGGAATTTGATTCACGTATTAGAAAGTAGTAAAACTCAAACAGGTTCTTTACTATAAACACCTCTGCAACACATTTAAGAATATATAAACACAGGATCTCAAATTTTAAACAACGTTATAGCAAAACTGCTAAGCTACATAAACACTAATCAGAAACAGATATTTTAAGATGTAGTATTACAGATTTCATAGTCAGATACTTTTAATCCATTCTAAATATATCCACCATAAATTGTATCAGTAAGAGAATCGCAGCGATAAATGCAGCGAAACAATGATCATAACTAACGTGTTTTTCCCAGTAGCTAATGTTGGTAACGTGTAACTGATCTCAATAAATTACGAGATATGGTTATGAAGTCGGTCGAATTTCCGGAAATTTCAGAGCGATACGATTAATTACAAAATGATAGAAGAGTAAGGAAGAGAAGAAGGAAAGCTCTATGCTAGTGAGACTTGTGCTATTATTATTATTATTATTATTATTATTATTATTATTATTATTATTATTATTATTATTATTATTATTGACATCGAACGGTTACGAGAGAATGTGCTCTCCCGCTCCGCTCGCGTTCCTCTCGACCTAATTCGCGAACGCTGACGATCGGAGGAGCGTTCTCGCCTGCTCGAGGCGTCCCTGAGCGCCAAGGACGTTCTCGGGCGCGTTGGTGAACCACACGCGTTCAGGTTCCTCGAAATATTTCACGGAATCAAGCTGAGCTTGAATCTCTCCTTCTCTTAGAAGGATCTCATCGTTGCCCTTAAACGATCAATGGTCTACCGTCTCCTTTTCGTGACTAATGAATTGCTACTTTTGGACAAACAACCAGTAGAAAGCGATAAAAGATAGATAGAGCGAATGCGTCAGGAAATTGTTTCGAATGTTCTACTTTAAATAGAAACCGATGCATATAGAAATAACTAAGAAAAAGATTAAATATACGTAGATAGTTTTGAGCGAGTTTTCCAAGTGAAATTCTTAATGTCGAGCTTGTCGAAAAGTGGAACGATTTATCGAAACAGCTATCACGAGGCGGTCGTATCAAAAGCGAGACGACTGCTCGAATGTTAGGACATGTTCGACAAGGCTAGGTGCATTTGCCAGAAACGAGCCGGTCGTCTCGTCCCTGACCGCGAAGGCCTTTCTCGAACGTTGCTGCATCGGTCAGAGGTTGAATTAGATTAAGTCAGGTCTAGACTAGTCCAAAGTTCTGTCATCGTTCGACCAATAGCTGGCGTACGATTTCAGTGAATTTTTAGCGTTGCATTTCCTTGTTCTTGCGCCAATAAATAAAGCAAAAAAGAAATTCGGATCGTTTTCCATAGATGTCAGCAATGCGCGATAAAGCGAAAGACATTACGATTGTTGATCGTCGAGTTTTCGAAATACTCAGTGATATTGTATGAAATTGACGACGCTGTACTCTCGACATTTCACTATTGGGTGTAAAGATTACTCGAACGTCGCCTTCGTTACCTTCGCGTAAAAAGCAACCGTTAATTTAATAAAAAACGATCGATTCCTCAAATTCCATCGTCAAGAGGAAAAAATGGCCTCACTGTAGAGGCTGAAAGAAATGGTTGCAACGCGGCGCGAGCGTGCGGGGAGCATGGCGCGTTATCCAATAACGAAATTAAAACGTCACCACTTTCGAATGATAATAAGGCGAGCACGTCTTCGAAAATATCCGAGAAGAGATAACGATCGGCGCACCATTAGCGTTTTGGTCCGTTGAAATTGCAAAATGCAGTACTTGATCCCGGTATTTAATTTAAGAGGATGAACGGTAATAAAAATCGTTTCGCCCGCGTTGGAATTCCCAAAACCAGTCACGTGTTTCATTGGACGACCATGATGCAAATGGTTCTTCGGGGGAACCTTGCACGCTCAAGGATTCGTGGACGAACCGACGAGGATAGCCGTGAAACTCTGCCCGGTTCTGCGCCTTTTCCACATAAGATCACGCGGCGTTCTACGAGAAACGACGATATATCACGAGGTGGAATGACGAAAGGAGGACGGTCGATTCTCGGCCCGAGGTCGTTCGTAGGTCAAACCGCCGTCGCGGAGACGACCCTGGTCGACTGTTTGTGTACCAAAGATGGTTGGGTCGTCGCCGATCGTTTTCTCGTTCTTTCCAGTCGACCGATTTTCGACAATGTAACATGTGCAATTTCATCGGGTCGTCCTGCGAACGACGCCGATACTTTTCGCCACTCTGTGAACGTCGACTGCCCGCATCGATGCCACTCGTGGTTTATGTCAATCATAAAATTATGAAATTTTTATGGTAGATTCGTTGCTCAATATCGAAACTCGATAAAATTTGTAAAAAAAAAAAAACAACGCACAGTTACGTACAATACGAATCGCTTCTTGTTTCGGCGTTTCAATGAATTCTATAAAACGTTTATTCTTAACCGATATATCTGCTTTATATAATTGTTTATGAAGTTGCGGAGGAATTAGCAAATTAATTACCTAATTAGATTATGCTGAAACGAAAGAAGTAAGTTGACATTGAAGGGGAGAAAATGAATACACGTCCTTGGTGATATCAGATTTGCGAATAGATATACACTGGACGCGACAAGCTTTAAGGTAAAGTATCGTAGAAAACGTTCTACGAGTCTACGAAAGACCTACAAAGTATTTTCACGTATCGTTATTTTGGATCACGACCGAAGCGATAACGATTCTCAGTATCGATAACACTCCGATCGTTGCCTTGTTTTTCAGATCGGAACGCTCTTGCGCGTTCTTCGACTTTTAGATTAACTACTACATCTACCTGCTTAAAAGAGGCAACGAGAATCCGTTAAAACCAAGCAAAAAAATGCATTTCGTGTGATTTTTATCTTCCCAGTGAAGACGAAGATATTAAAAGAAAATAACGAATGCCCGCAAAATGAAATTTAAGCAAATACGCATTATCTGTTTGTAAAAACAAAAGCATTTTTATCAATCGGTCGAGTACAATGTAACGAAAACAGAGAGGTAAAAAGGATCAAAGGTGTAAAAATGTGATCGAACTGGAAGGGGCAAGACGTTCAAGAAGAGCTTAAAACGAAGACAGATGTTGAAGAATTATCTGCATTATCTGCACGTGCGTCAGGGAAAAAGATAAAGACGTAGAGTTTCATTGGTCAACACGAACTAGTGGAGACCATGTAGAAAGACGTCCAACATCCGTGTTTCTGACGCGTTCTCCAGCTCGTGTCTCGCTTACCTACGCACATTTTACCACTCAGCTCAGTATACATCGTTACTTACAATGTACTCTTACGTTCATGCTCACAAGCAGATAACGAATCTTACTCGTAATTACGAGCTTCTTCTTAACGGCATCGATTCTTGTTTGTTTTATATACTTTAGACAGATTAAAAATTCTTCGTCGTTCGATTATAAAACTGGTGAAATTAAAAATATCGTAATGATCTTAGCTTTGCAATTGTCTTTTGTTAGATGGATTACTTCGACACAAATTCGATCTCGAGTAATTTCCATGATTCGTATTCTCGTTCCAGCAGTAACAGGCTTGCAACTGAATCACGTTACCGCAGAAAAATTAACGAGACCTTCCTAACTGTAATCATGTAATAGCTATTTTGTGCACGTAAAAAATTATGTAACTATCTTCGCGCTTCTATCGTACACCGTTAACTTGAATTTTATCGTTGCGAATCGAAATAAAATTTATATCTACGCGTGCTTTCATGGAAAAAAATTATCGTAACGTCGAAGGAAGCGTAATATCGTTTTCGAATTTAATACGAGTGTCCCTATTCTCTTAAAAAGTCGAATGCATGACCTTGAAGCGTGACCTTGAAATTAAAGACCCGAAGAAGAAACTCGAAGTGGAAACCCGAACCATCGAGTTTCTTCGTGATACGTACTATAGTTTCTGTAGTTCTCATAGACCGAGAGAAAACAGCGAGAGTTACGAGTGATCCGTGATTGTGGATCAATGCGCCGTCGTTCCTACCAGAGGTCGCGCCGAAGGTCTTCTTGGTTGCCGCGCTCTTACTAAACGTCATAATCATCGATGTTTCCTCTTTCAGCTAGCAAGCTAATCTTTATTAACCTCGATTGATTAACTATTTCATTTAAACAACGACGTTTCTGCTTTCGTTAAATAAAAAGCCAGAAACATGGTAACACGAAATCTCGTGTACGATTTCAACAACGGAACGAAGAATATACAGGCGATACGAAATATGATAACAATTTGTTATATACAAATAAGGAAGAATAATATAAGAGACATGAAGAGATATAAACAATATAAGAAAATAGAATGCTTTATCACTTCCGGTACTAGATTCGTCCTCGAATTCATTATCGAGAACGTAATCGTTGGGACCGAATGAAAACGACTCACCGTGGCGCGGGTTTGAGTCCGAGGGCAAGCAGTACGTCGATGCCCGCCATCTTTTGCTCTTGGTTCACTTGATTGCCACTCTTCGCACGTTGTTGGTGTTGGTGATGGTGCTGCTGCTGCCGCCTTTCCGTGGCCGGCTGATGCTGCTGCTGCTTACTGTCAGACAGACCATTCTTGCCGATCACTTTCTGACCATTTAGCATTTTAGCATGGGTGACCTTGAGGAGGGAGCGCTTCGCGTCCTCGACCAGCATCTTGGTGACCGGCTGCACGTTCACCGGCACGCCGATCGTCGGTACAGCACCACGACGCAACCTACTGCGCGCAGGAAGACCAAGCACAAGGTGCTCCATATCCTTCTCATAAGAATCGTTGGTGAAGTGGAGGGAGCATATACGCGCAGTTTGTATGTTGAACGGTATCTCGCCGTTCGAGAGGGGCACGCGACCGCACGCGCGCACCCATCGCGAGCGTACTTCCGGTATCTGGGGGAATCGATGGTAGCGGATACAACGACCGCGGGTTTGACGATGACTGTTGCGGCACGTAGCCACGGCGCACTGCGGCATTGTAACCTCTTAATCCGTTGTCTCCTTCGTATAAAATGATTAACGCACACACAGTGTTTCGCGCACAACAGTGTTTCACTCACACTCAACTAACACGCGATAACACCTCTCTACGACATCCTCGATGATAAGGTTGGAAATTCTATCGTCGTCCAACATCCATCTTCACAATGTCATGATTTCCAGAACACCAACGTTGCTCTCATAACTCACGAAACAACACGAAGTACTATTCTTTCACTTTAGAGCGTAAGTGGGCGTTTTGCAGCGATCCTTTGTTTCTGACGATCGATGTACGCGTCGGTAACCAGAGTCTTCCGGTGCGAACAGATGCGATCCAATCCTCTTCTTCCTGATGAACGATTCTTGAAATTGTTCCAATAGTTAATCGACGAAGCGTCGTTAACGGCGTGAACTTCGTTTACTTTGGTAGCAAACGCGTGACTAGATGCGTTTTGCCGGCTGAGCTGCTTTGCCAGGAATCGGTGACACTTCGATACTCAAAACAGACGCACGTGGGTGTGCATGGATCCACACGAACACTGACGAACGCGGCAAAGATGGAAATGTTCGATGTTCAAATTGTTCGATCGGCTTCTGTTGGATCCTTCGGATGTTCCTTTTTTTTAAGACACTGCACGTGTGTGGCCCGATAGAGGAAGAATCGCCTCTTTCCTAAAGGACGAGCGTCGCAGGCGGAAAGTCTTAAAGCGTAAACGTATCACTGCCGTGATATCGTAGAACGTGAGAAACAAGAGTGAGACGGTCACGCGACGGAAGCACTCTTGCGTACTCTAGATGACCGCGGGAGGTCGAAAGGGCATCGGTACCGCCCTGCGTGCGACGCCCTGCGAACTGTGGCTAGCGACGTAGAAGGGGACCGAATATCAAAGAGCGAAAGAGAGGAGTAGACAACGAGGAGGCTGGAGGGGGAAAGGGAATACGGACGGCAGAGTACCAAAAAACGATGTGTGCGTAGGCCTTCGAGCAGACGCCTCCACTTCCTCACGACTCAAATTCAAAACGTCACACGCACACGCGGTCGCGCGCCTCCTATAAATCGACCGTCCACCGCACGAGGGTGGGAGTTGTAAATTGAAGAAAGCGCAACAGCAACACGACGACGACGATCGGGGAAACGCGTGTGTACCGCATACGTCTTTTTCCGCAACACGTGCGAGAGACGGGTCCGCGTTGTCGGCGGAAGGTGTCGCCTCGCGTACCTTTCTCCGTTCGTGACGATCAGCGCTGTTTGATCGTGACGTTGATTGGTGGGCGGATCGTCAAGATGGCGACGGATGACGGTGGCTGAACGACGATCGTCGACGAGAGAGCACGAAAATCACCGAACTTGTCAGTATATACGACTCGTGGTAGTCACGAGAGAGAACACCAAGGGGCAATCGCTGCTGCTGCCGTCACGTCTTCCTCTGTAACTGACTGAAGAACGGAAACGCGGACGGTTCTAATTTCCACGAGGATAGTGACACTTTGAAAAATAAATATAACTATCGATGAGTAACACACGACCGTAATGTGAAACACTGAGTATTCCTGATGGACACCTTGCTAACTACTGAACGCGCGCTGCTTCTCCTTCAGACTGGCCGATCGGGTCCGGCTGTAGAACAAGAGACAGCCAGTGGCAGCTGCGTGTGCCTCCTCGTGTCTGCGTGAAACCGGTGAACCAATGATCGTGCTCCGATGCCGTCGCGGCAGGGATGACGAGTATTGTGGAGGGGGGACAGGGTTGGAAGGAAGAGAGACCAGGGAGACAGGGAAAAAGAGGGAGGAGGTCACCGCTACCGGCTAGGGTCCTTCAGGGGTTCGCTACCCCTCGAACCACGCGGTCCTCCTTGTCTCCGTTATCCGGTATAACCAACCGCTACCGATCTCCTCTCTCTCCTCGCCGTCCTTCTCGTGCGCTTTGCGACCCTTCTCCTTCAGCCACGATGCGCTTCCTCAACCTGGTCCTCACAGGGGCGTTAGGTTACGCGTACTCTTTTTCTCTTCATCTCCACGAATGGTTCGCGTTCGCTTTGTCTGCGACAGCATGCTGAACCCGCTGCTTCCTACCGACGACGACTATTGTCCAGTACTGGGCAAACACGCGTTAAGCGTTAAAGAGAATCAGATCTTGCCTTTGTGCTTCGTCGACTCGAATTTAGTCTCGGAAGAACTCCGTCATCATCGGAAGGAAGAAATATGTCCTCCGCTCTCGTATCGTAGACGTTTCCTATTGTAGAATCTTGCTTGGGATCACCACGGAAAATTCCGTTTCGTTTCGTTCCGTTACGAAAGGACCCTGATGGGACGCAGAGTCCTACAGGAGGCCTTCTAAAAATAATCGAAGCGAGGAGTTCGATTACAGTAAAGAGCACTCGCGATGGAATCTTCGATCGAACTCTCCGAATGTGTGATCGCTTCTTCTAATACGTCAGCGCACGTACGAACGTGTTCCGAGTACGTTTATTTGTCTTCGAATGGTACACTTTTTCAGAAACGTGAACGGTTGATAAAGTTGAGCCTTTAATTATTCCATTCAACTGTTTAGCGACTATAGCATTCGTAGAAAGTTTCTTGCCGATGAATGAACATTCCTCTGGTAAGACCGTTTCGTCTAACGCGTTTAAATAACGCAGAGAAAATATAGTATATACACCTGTATACTTATTTTTAATTTTACCATAGCAGGTAAAATCAGTTCAAGTAAAAGAGACGCGAGTTTAAGCCCAAAGCGAATAGAAATTGGATAAATTCCTGCAAAGAAAAGAATTCGATGGATTTAACACCTTGGCGAACAAGGTGGAAAGCACAGTTTTGTAGCTCTGCTGTGTATCGTAGCACTCAATTTCCCATAACCAGATGTAGCCGAAACTTGAAATATCGTAAGAGACTAAGAATATAGAAGTTTCTTTATTCTTATTCGAATTTGTAATTCGTTTGCAATGAAAAATCGTGAATCGTTAACACGCAATTTCAAAGCCGGTATATTCAAGTTGTGAATACTTTTTAATTCCAGATCGATGTTCTAATCGATGCTGGCGAGCCTTGCCTATATTGTTTCATTTTACGCACTTTGTGTCGATATTTCGACGGGATTCTATCGCGTATCTGAGAATACAGTAGTATTCCTCTCCTATTGCCGCTAATCAGGTTCTCATGGCATCTTATGTGGCACAAAGGAAGGAGAACTTGACCCCGTTCGATCGCAACCGAACCGAAACTGCACGATCAATAAGTCCGGTTAATTGTGTGGATACAAGAAAATTCCATGAACCGACCGACCCAGGATCGACGTCCTCTATCAAATCATCCGAATCGATTTTAATTGTTCGAGCGGCCGATGACAAAAAAGGAAACGCGGTCGAAGAACGAAGTTGGAGGAAAGCGTTGCAGCAACGATTCTGGGACATTTCTGTATTTGTTCAAGAAGATCGTGATGCTGGAGGGTCAGCCTCTTGCTTCGAGAAAAAAGCAAGCAAAAAGGGGAGGAGATCTGGCATTGAGCGAGGAATCACCGGGGATGTTGGCACACGACATCCCTCGCCTCTGCAACACCTTAAATGCTTCCAACGCTTCTAGATATTACTTAGAACGTGGCTGTAGCCACGAATAAAATGGAACGACTCGGTTCCTACGTTGACGCGTAAAATCGAAAAGATTGATTTTTCAGCAAATTATTAATACACGTATAAAAAGAAGCTTTCGCTCTACTGAATATTTAGGCACTTTTATACGATAAGGGTTGTTTTTTTATGACTTTTAGAAAGCTCTATCCCGATCCGGTTTCAAACGAAGCTAAGTTTAACCATAGATGATGTTAGATTTTGATAAAAAAGAACTTAAGATGTCAAATAATGTATACAATAACGAAACAATCCTCTTACTAAATCGAAATTCCAAAATAATGCGAAATAAATTTATTGTATGGAAAAAAGAGGCGCGTTCCAGTTACTTATAAGTTATTTAATAATCGTCGATCGATTAACCTAAATGGATCGATCGGAGGAAGCTTGCAAGGTTGCACATATGCGTGGAATCTAGATTTTCAATATGTATATCATCGCTGATAAGGAACTGGTCCGAGGAGGATTCTCAAGGGCGAGAGAAACAAATTAACAATCTCAGCGATATTAGGTTCACCACATCGGTCATTTTGGTTCGATAATCAAGACACGCGTACCAGATAACGTATGTTCTTCCGTGTATTAGTGGGATTAATGGCATCCAGTTATATCGCTATAGATGTAGTTCGTTCTGCGTACGACAGACAGATTTTCTTCATTGAATGAAGAACAAGTACAGATCTATTTCAATTCGAAGATGGTATCCCACTGGGGGTAGCCATTCACATGCTATATTACTATATCACTAAGCTATAATATTTTACCAAATGTCCTACTGGACAAATTGTAAAATGCAATAAATAAATAAATAAATAAAAAAAAGATCTATTTCATGGTCGCGTTAAAGTTTCTTTTCGCTGCTTGTAAATCCTTACTTTCACCCGGAATTAACGAATTTGAGTTTTTGAACTTATCGACTCGAACCAGACGATGATGGTGAAATCAGAGTTATTCGTTGTTATCTTTAGCGCGCAGTAAAAATAATCTCCCGTATTGTCATCAATAACAGAAGGTCTTCGACGAGGCTCGATGTAGACGCTCTAGTTCCAAGACAAACGTTCTCCTGCAACGCAACAGCTTCCCATCGATTCTCGACGAGGATCTTTCCCCTTATGCGATATCGTATAACCAGTGCGACGAACGCGTCGAGGTATCTCCCCCACGTTCCCAATCGTTCTTTCTCCTTCTCGGCAGCGGCTCAACGATTTTCTCGGAACGCTTCTGCGGAAACCGACTGCGTCCTGGTACCAGAACCGTGTTCTAACAGAAACATCTTCATGGCGTGGTTCTCTGGAGAGTTTTTGTCTGGATGCGTGACCAGTGCGTTCACTCTTTTGACCGCGTGGAGCCAAAGAGAAGCCATCGAAAAGAGAAGCAGGCACGAAAGCCCAGACTTCGGTGTGGTTCACGCGGCCTCTCAAATAAGGACAGACCGATTTCCGGTGGTCTCGCTCTTCCCTCCGTACCTCCGTGGCAACCTGACCCCTCCATCAAACGATCGAGGGTAACCTTTCTCTTTCTTCCTTGTTGTCCCAAGACTCTTCTTTCTTGGTCCAATGTGAAGAGAGAGAGAGAGGGGGGGAGGGGGAGAGAGAGAGAGGGAGGGAGGGAGGGAGGGAGGGAGAGAGACAGAGAGGACGTTGCGCGTCTCGCTTCTTTCCATGACGATACGCAGCCGCTCGTCTCACTCTCCAACGCGGCTACTAGAGCACGTTTTCGCTTCTTCCTCCGTTGGTCGGCTAGAACGGTCGTTCTTTCTTTCTTCGTCCAATATTAGAAGCCAGTAAGTCTGTCCTCGTCTTTGTTCATCTTTGTTGCGTGGATGGTCTTAGCAGGGCAGGCTGTGTGCGGGCGCTCCGCACAGCTGGCACAGGAGGGAAATAAGCCGAGGCGTCTCCAACTTGGGGCCACCAGACACGACCGCCTGGAGAACGACCAAGAAGGATGCGCAGCTGCGACTCCCTTTCGCCGTTTTACACAGCAACTTGGCTGCTACAGGTCGAAAAATCCTCTTCGTGGGACGAAAGAGGATTCGTCTGGCCGTGGGTTGCCCACAATCGAGCTACGCAATTTTAACCGCCTTTTCTTTTAATCTGTTCCACCGTTATCTCCTAGAAACGGAAGTATTCCGCGATAGGCAACGTCGTACAACGTCGTCGCTTTGTAACCTTCGTCGCTGTTCTCCGTTTGTCTAGCCGCGATTGTGTTCTTGCATCGGCACGTTTACGCGTCAAAATCAATTCTATCATCGTGTAACGCGATACGAAATCATTAAGACAGACAATGATGACACAATCGCTTATACGCACACGAATTGCTAATTTACTTCTTAATCTTGCTATTTCTATCGAGACCAGTTGTTACGTCTCAATCTTATCAAAATATTCCAAGGTTCTGATTTTTAATTTGAAAACGTTAAAGCAAATCGCGGTAAAGCAAAGCGTACGGTGTATTGATCAATATTTCGATTCCAAATAACAAAAGAAAAAAATGTCAACGAATTTTGGTGAACGTTTTCATTAAAATTCCTATTGATCGAACTTAACTCGAAATTGCTAGAACATGGACGTCGCCGTCATAACGGCGGCAATAATTGCACGACTGTGGGAATGTATACAGTGTCGCCAGAAACCGTAATCGGAACTTGATGTGACTGGTGCCAACCCATCTTCGAACATGAGTCTGTTAGTATGAACATCGGAGCATGCGTATTCCGACGCATTCACCGTGTACGCAGAGGATCGAAAAGCTTCTGCCCGAGGGCGGCTGAGATGGTACCAGCGATCAGTTTCCTACTATCTTTCCATCCTCTGTTTGACAACGTTACTTTAAAATTCGTAAATATAAGGATTCTATATAATACGAAACACACGTACACTGAGAATCTATATTCTTAACGTGTACATGTTTAATAAGACGTAAATAAACTCTATTTATATCTGTGTGATAATATTGTTTCCAATGATTAGTAATCGACATATTTTCAAACGAACAAATTGTTTGCCAGCGGTCAAGCAATCGGGAAAATAAACACGGGCGAATCAACCGAGGAGGTATACCGGCTGTAGTGACTCATTGGTCAAAGCATTTGCACGCAAGAAAATATATCTATACGTTACCATAGAAAAATATCACGACATGATCGCTTCATACGATACGATCCACGGTGACCAGCTTATCGTTGATAAAAAGCTGCGCGTCCAGATGAAGAAAAATTCTTATTGGTTCCGTAACAGAGTTAAATCGAACGTGGTTGGTAGCCACGCGTTAACTTACATTCCTTGCGTACGCGTGGTTTCAGCAGCACGAAGCAAACCAGGCGGGAGAGTGAAATTTACGTTGACCGCGTGGCAAGGCAGAAGCGTCGTCGGCGGTTCACCAACGAGCGTAGAAAGAGACGGAGGGAAAGCAGCGGGAAAAGAAAGCACGCGGCGGTGTGGCGCGGTGTAACATGGTATATTACATATTTAGCCGGAAACGGTGGAAAGCAAGCTTTGGTGGGCTCACCTGGCTTCTCAAGATTTTTCATCGTTTCTCCAGGTTGCCTCTCGGCTCGTTTTCCAACCACTTCGTCCGCTTATTACGCCGACCTAAGGCATGGTATCTTTGGTACACGGGCGCGTTCTAGGTGGTTCACCCCTCTCTCTTAAGGGGCAACCACCCCACTCGCGTGGTTCTTCCTATCTTCGTCTCGCTTTAACACCGGTGTGACTGTGAGGCTCGAGCGAAAGGGAACGAGAGAAGGGGAGACACCCTTCATCCTTGAGGCGGGGTCCCGGCCACCCCGCTGCTAGGTTCGCTAGGATCAATACCCGCCATCCGATCCAAAGTCCAAGCCACCCTCTCTTTGCCTGCGCTGCTTGCCTGTGCCTGCTTGCCTGCCAAAACCTGCCAACTTTGTCTGTCCAAGTCTCCGGAGAATTCGAGTGGCTTCCCAAATCCGTCATCACCGAGATGCTTTCGAATCACCGGACGGCTGCTCGA
Organism: Bombus vosnesenskii; assembly: GCF_011952255.1. Taxonomy (NCBI): domain Eukaryota; kingdom Metazoa; phylum Arthropoda; class Insecta; order Hymenoptera; family Apidae; genus Bombus; species Bombus vosnesenskii. The sequence continues at coordinate 1,463,547 of NW_022882962.1, forward strand.
GGCTTCGTGGACAGCGCGATTATTCGCTGTGTCACCTTGACAGCATCCGACCAATACATGATCGATCATCGCGTATACACTAGATACGTATAGGCGATTCGTACAGTAAGACTAAAGTAAGAAACGCAGGTGAGAAAATTTCCACGATAATAACGTCGCGAGTATCGAGCAAGTTGGTTTAGATACCGCGTGACGGATCGTTGAAATCTTCCGAATTTACCAGTTCAGAAACTAAGTAACGGGTACCGTTCGTACTATTCGAACGACGTACGTCCATCTGGAGCTTGTTAATTGCGTAATTTTCCCAACTATAGGACTTTTACAGTCGTGGTTGGCAAGAAATTAGAGAATTAAATACGTCGAGACGCGTTAAACGCATTGAAACATCGCAAGATAAACAGAAACATCCATCAATTTCTCTTTAAATAACTTCTATACACTTGTTAATCTTCTTTTCCGTCGTTTCGATTTTATTGAATCAGTTAAATCAACATAATCCTCGATTAAATCACCCCAGCTGTTACCACAATTGGACATTCGGACTCTTTCGGTCGGCATAAGGCAACGTTGGACCTCGACAAGCCCGTGTAGTTTGACAAAAATTCGCTTATCGATCATTTTTTCGAAATTGACACGATACTTCTCTTGCGATCGTGTCTCGAGCCAACAGAAAACACCTTGTGCTAAAATAAAAACCAAGCAGATGTATTGTCGTATGGTCGCGTGGTTAGTAATGTATAAAGTATGACCATCCGATCGGTTGTACCAAGTTATGTTTAATTCATCCTTTCTTTGTCCCCGTTACACCAGGTACAAAGCCGACGTTTCCAATGCACCGGAGAATCGTTTTCGGAACTGGAGAACCGTGCACCAAATTGTTGTATCGCGTATTATCATACACCTCGCGAGACCGCGAAGTTTTCTCTGCATCGCCACTTAACAATCTCGATAATTAAATAATTAAACTTCACGAAATATTTCGAGCAAATCGCGTGCCGAACATATTTCGGCGAAACGAAAGGCAACTTTCCTTTCTTCTAGTACAAATGGCAAAACCTGTGGTATCGCGTTTCGAAACCCTTACACGTTTTAATCTTTGTGTGTATTTAAAAGGGCTACCACTGGATCAATCTAGTTTCATATTCGAGTTTGACGAGTACTCGTCAAAGAGAATACACAAAAGCGTGCCTGTTGCTTCCACATTAAACCAGTTAACTAAAAATCGTCGAGTTCTATATTCTGTACTATATACGAACCAAACTGCTGGCTGGTTTTTTACGCTAGTTTGTCGATACGTTAAAAGGTATTTTACATACCTTTATATTGGATTCATACTTTTTATACCGCTAATCGAATACCAGATAGACATCGATCAATTTTCTACGCAAAAATCTGTACGCCCAAAGAGATACATTCGACGATATATCTATTGGATAGATATCCGCTGTTTATGCGACGTTAAATTATCATGACGGTAGAAGGTAGACGACTTGAATGATGTACGTAAAAAAGGAAAAATCAAAATAACTCTACCATGAGAGAGACACAGAAATATTAGGTCGTCCGAAAGGTTTCTTTCGTTTTATGAGGAAGTAACGAACGCACAACATTTCCCGTTTTATATTATTTTATCGAATTACGAATGATCCATTTTGTTCTATCACAACGTTCGACAGATTAGGTTTCGTATTTGTACAAAGATGCGTCGTTGTAAAAGACGTGTCTGCAAAAGAAAAACACTTTTCGGACAAGTTGATATAATTGATACCTATCGTCATTCGCGATATCAAAAACAAGAACGGGCAATTGCAGTTGCTAAAGCCACGAAGGAAAATCAAAATCGTTTCAACGTCGCATCGAAATCGCTCGTCCGAGCACCTCGTCGTTAAAGTCCAAAGGGTGAAACCGACAAGCAACCGATATATATGTCGGGTTAACATTAAGATTTAAGGCGCGTAACGATTCTTCGTTTGAGTTAGTCGTCGTTTTACGAGACAGAGATTATATTTACGCGAATATACAAGATTTTACAAAATATTACGAATATTGAGTTTAATGAATGATAAGATTAACAGACGATAAGTTTAACTAATAATTAGATTAAAGAATAATAAGTTTAACGAACAATAAGAGATACAAATAATATGTCTTACGAATAATAAATTTAACGAATAATGAGATTAACGATTGATAGATTTAACGAATAATGAGATTAACGATTGATAGATTTAACGAATAATGAATTTAATTAACGCTATTAACAATGTTTCCGGGGTTCAAACGAATCCACGGTCAACGGGATAACTCTTTACTATGCGTAGAATAATTTTAAACACAAAAATACGATTGCTGAGACACTCGGTAAATTGGTCGATGTATCACTTTCCAAGGCGATCACACGAACGAATATCCGATGAAAATCTTCTTCGCTATACGACTGCATTTGTTTGTTATATGCTCGCTGGAGACATCGAGAAGGTTCCAATCGTTGTTGCCAGGCAATTTCTGTCAAAAGTTTGTTGCATACTCTTTGGAAACATCGAGAAAGATCCAAACGCCGTTACTAGGCAGTTTCTGTCTGGAGATTGATTCCTAATACAACGTGTATCCCATTATATCGACATCTCTAAAGTACAATTCTATGTGATTTCTAGGGAGAACGATACAACCGATTCACACCTTCGTCAGGCAAAACGTTTATCCCGTGACCGTGGTTACGTTCGGCGACCAGTTGTCACCTCGAACCCACTTTCGCTTTCACAAATGTCAAACAATTACAAACGACAATTGCTTAATTACAGTTATGATAAAATCTAGGCTAAAGCATTAGAAGGCTTCCTCAAAATTGCAAAGGGAAGGCTCCGGTTTTCCTTTCATCTCCGACATATAGAAATCTTTCCAATTATTCGAATCGTGATGGCGATGTATCTACGCGCAAAGAACACCATAAATCTCTCGGTGAAGAAACTCGCGTCTTTTTTCCCAGTCTGGAAGCAAAAGGGTTGAAAGGAAGATCCATCGGTTCGCAGGCTGGAACCCATATAGCGTCTCGTAGCGCGTTAGGAACCTGCTCTTTCTTCCTCTCGTTACTGCTATAAACGCGATAGCGTAACAGGGGTCAGAGCCCGTTTGGAGGGCGGAATTGCGAGGGGGATTTCCAGGAGGGGGATGACCGTGGTGGTGAAACGCACTGGGGCTGGAAGGCACGCCCGAGGGTGGTATTGCACGATGGTAACGGATGGTAACCGACCGGGCTTGGATCACCGGATGACGTCATTGCTGCGTTACCAGGATACCAAAGATCAAAGACCAATGAAAACGTCACCTTCTCCTCACACGAGCAACCTCTGAGGTCGAAGTCAACCTAACAATAGATTTTTTTTTTTCTAGCCTCTTTCTTTCCCTGTCTCTCTGACCCTCTACCTTTCTTTCTCTTTACTACACTGTTGAATCATTTCTCGATGCTGACTGTTGTGCTTATGATAATGACGCTTCTGTCTTCGTTATCGATTTCTATCTCGACTGTACGACGACGACAGACAGTCATACGACGTCGAGGATATAGCCGAGATTACGTGGCACGACGATCGCTGATATTTTATTTATACCTGTTGTCAGATATCCGAGGCGAAGGATTCGAGGAGACGCGCTCCAAAGAATAATCTATGATAATTATTTCATCCTGCGTTTATTCCGCCTTATTGGATCAAGCGTTCTTAACCTTCGACCTTGGAACAGCTAAGACATTTTCCTGGAATGCAAATGCTCCTTCGGGAACCGGCAGTCATAGTTCACCAGCGATTTATTTCAGGTTTACGAGTGATTATCACGACTGATTTGATGATACCTACGGTGGTATCTTGGATCGATGGCCAGTTTCGATTCTCTATTTTCGTCACGTCGTCGATACGAGATTACGTTTCGACAGTATACGAAAAAGGAAAATAGAAATAATATATCGTAAACCATTTTTGTATAATACATTTGTATGACCAGCGTATTTCCAAGATTTGGGGAAATGAGAATAGGTATAATATATCTCAATTCATTGGAACGAACTTTAACCTTAAAACTCGACCATTTTATTTACGACGGCTGTCCTAAATTCCGTTTACTTTATCATTCAATACCTACTTTCCTTTCTTAGGCCAGCGTCATTAAACAATTCTAATTGCAAGGTTCCGTTTGGTCAGAACAAAAGGTGCGTTAAACGTGAAAAAGGTTATTCATCCTAAACCGCTTATATCATTTGAAAACAAATCGTAGTACGTCTATAATTTGATTTTAATGTCTCCACCGAATAGTCGTTCTCCGTAAAATTTTCTACGATTTAACAATGTATGTTCACACCAGAAATTTCAACGACCCTATTATGTTTTGCATGCATAATGTTTTAGACAGTTAAACGGACAGTAATTCCGGATTTCTAGCTATTCAAAAATTTTACAACTTAAGCAGCTTCCTCGGACCTTTCTACGCCTGCACAGGTCAAAATTTGTACGGGGTGGGCATTCAACGTCGAAGGTTGACAAAATGCGGAGAAACTATGTAGACTTCAATTGTAAATAACCTTTGGTGCTGTTCAAAGTACCACGCTTTTCTTAATTCTGCTTTGAGCCGAGAATTTTTATTTTACCTATTTATTTCTTGCTCACAAAAGAGTTAGCGGACAAAAGAGATTCGTGATATTAGAAGAAAACTTGTAATACAATTAGTAAGAAAATTTGTAAGATATTAAGAAAAATGAATATGAGATCGAAAGAAGAAATCGTATGCCAATAAGGATATTTGTCATTACAACCTTAACGTCGACATATAAGATCGAAAATTCTACCAAATGTCAAAACTGGACAAATTGTGAATGTAAAGAATTAAAAAAAAAAAAAAAAAATATAGGATTGAAAAACAAGACAGAATTATATTTCGAAATTCGCTAAAGTCTACCATATAAATCAGCGAAAATCCGTTTATTGATAATGTTTGTAACGAGTCAGACGCGTAAAAATAATTACGTATCATATTGTAGATACGTCTTATTCGGAATATCGTCGGTTCTCCGGACATTCCGGTTGTAAAATTCTCTTGTACTAATAGGGACAAAGAGGAAAGTCTTATCCCTTCAAGACAAAGCATTTTTACGGTTTCAGGTACGAAACATTCAAGGTTGCACAAGAACCCTGACTCAGCGAGTCATATTCCGGTACCTAGGAAATTCTAAGAAAGATTCGTTATACCAAAGAAGGGATTTCAATAGCTGAGTAGATCGTTCGTACTAGCAAAGTACAAACTCTACCATGGATAAGCGCAAATTGTTTTCCATTGTTAAGCTGACATTGGTACGCTCGCCCGAAGAACCTCGAACAGCTGAGACCACGAACCACCGCCCTGTCTATCGGAAAATAGCAAGAACGAAGAAACGCGTTTCTCATCTGACGGAATATCCTACAGATTATTACGAAACAATTTTAGTTTAAATTTTAATTGTCTCTTCTAAAGGTTGTTTATTATAAACTAAAAAAAAAAAACATTTTCACGCCGGTTTCGTTACCATCGAACGCCTATAAAGCTTCGGAAATATTTTCAACGAATTATCATATCCTTCGAAAGAAATTAACGTATACAAACAGAAATTCCCTTGCTTTAAGGATGAACGTTGTTTGACCATCTAAATAATTCCTAGTGCTATTCTCTACCATCCGAGGTACTCGAAACAGCAACCATTTTTCTCCGTGAAAATTCGCGTTCACCTTTCAGCCTAACGAGACACGTCCGCCCTCCGGTGCACCGTCATAAAGGAACAATGCGCAAGAGCGTGGTTGAAAGAGGGCGAGGGTTCGCATGCTCTCGCCTCCAGAAAACCGCGTGTTCCAAGTTGGTACGGCCGAGGTAGCGGCACACGGTCACCAAAAATACCCACGAAGGATACGCAATATCCGTGAGCGTGCGGTGGCACGGGATCGCGGGCGTATGTACGCTTGCGTATATGACGCCTACGTTAAGAGAGGAACGCACGCATACGCGCACACACCGATAAGGAAGTGCGTCAGTGGATGATTGGAAAGACGGAGTAAGGCGAGACACAGCGAACGAACGAGTGCGTGCATGTCGACGCAGTCGCAAGGATCGCCGTCAGCCGACATCTGGCCGTGCGGTCCTTCGCCCGAGGGACCGAGGGACAAAGAAGACCTTCCCCTTTTCTTAGGGGCCTTGGGCTGGATTATATCGTGATCTCTCGCTCGCACGCACACCACCGTCTATCTGGTACCAGAGTAGCCCGGAGTGGTGGCTCGACGCCGCTGGTCTGCAGGCAGGCACACGTAACGACCCCACCGGTACCGTTTCTATGGTACCGTTCGCAGGGATTAACGCCCCTCCCGCTCGTAGACCGTTCCACTTCCATCCGGGCTGCGGGGTGAGATCAGCCTTGGCCTGGGACCAGACACCAAGGTACGCGTTCTTTCCAACCGATAGACAAGCAAACGGTCTCCGCATGTAATTAATGCAACGCGATTCGCTGCCAGACACGTCACGTTTTTAATCACGGTGTATCGTGTATTTGCGGGACGAAATGTCGTTCAAGGTCACGCTTTGGTACACGCAGGGTAAACCAGTTACGATTCGAATCGATTTCGATATTTCGATATATAGATATAAAGGGAATAGAAAGAGGAAGAAGGAGAATAGCCCAGGTAGTTTTTATGTCCTTGAACGAACTTTAGAGTCGATTCCAAGGTTGGGGCTAATGTTTAGCTTTCCTGCTGGAGGGTTTAGCCGATAACGGGAATATTATTCGATAATGCGAAAGAGAAATGTAGGAACGCGACAAAATGTTTTCTCTAAATAATATTATTTCGTTAGTTGCTTTTGTAAATTATTTCGGTAATAAACAATAACTGTATATCAGAGGGAAGAACGTCGATATCGTTGTTGCAACGACCAGCGACCAAGAGGATATAAAAGCTTTTGTAAAGGTGAAAGTTGCTTTGCAGCTGTTTGAGAAGCTTTTACAAAAGTTCTTGGTCGTAACTCGAAACAAACTTGTTTCGGTAATTATGAAAAGTTGCGATTTCATTCCTTCCATGAAAACATCCGATGCTTACGTTAACTATCGCGTTATTCGTTGGATAAAACGAAACTTCAAAAGGAAACTCGATCATTCAGGAAATTATTCAAGCGGAATTGGATAATACCGTAAATATGCGTTTCAGTTTCAATTGTTTGCAGCAGAGTAAGATAGAGAAAAATAAAATATTATGGAGAATTTTCTTTTGTATTTCCTATACGTTTGGACTACTATATAATTATTACGTAAAATTATTATATTTCTTTCCCCGCGTACGTATAGCATTGATATGCATACCTAGAGGAGATCATAAATTGATCTACTACCCTTACCGAGCAACATCGATAACGTTACCGTAAGAGTTGTAAATAGAAATGGTAGCGCAGAAGATTGTCATCACTGGTGTTATGACCTTCGTATTAGACTCGTTTAATCTTTATATAACGCAACTAACTCATACATCCACGACAGATCGCGTAATTTAATAAATTCCATGTTTCTTAAAAATCTGATTGCTCGTATAAACTTCCTTTTGCCTTGCGATAAGAGTTAATACAACTATCGTACGTTTCTCGTTGACGCGGTTACATGTTAATACCATGTTCGTTGATATTTCTTAACGAAAAAACGAAACTGATGTAGGTAGTATGCTCGTATGATAAATATAAAAGTTTTTTAAACCAGATATCGAATATTTAGATACGTTAGATATGATTACAAATTTCCAGTTACATTTATTTATCGATTATACTGATAGTTCTACGTAGCAAATGTTGGTTTCTTCTATCTTTAAGAGAATACGTATATGAAAGCTTTAGTTTTCTATATAGTTTTCAAAGTTTCGAAACTTTTTTCGAAAGTTAATTTGAGTAATTTCATATAATGTGCCAAGTATTACATGCGGCATTTAAAAAAAAATGTTCGGTTGATAAGCGAAATACGAAGAGGTGGTTCATGCTCCACCGCGAGATTTCCGAGTAACCAATCAATTCGAGGAAGTACAATTCCGAGCGCTAGGGGTTAACGACCAAACTCGATCGTCACTCTTTTCGTCTGTTTCTTGTTGCAACGATACGAAATATTCGAAGACCTATCGGTATTGTCTCACGCGTAAATTGCACCGCCTAGTAGTAAATAGTAAATATTAGTAAGTATTAGTGAATATTTTCGAGTAAGAAAGAATAAGCAACGTAGTTATGCGTTAAAAGACTCATTTAAGCATATAAAGCAGTTCCACTTTGAAAAGAAAAAGACAAAGGGGAAAGATTGTTTGTTCTACATAGGAGGTAAGCGAGAAAAGAAGGAGAAAGCGGCAGAACAGTCATCCTGTTATCGACACTACCGCGCTGCTTATCGTTCTACGGTCAATATTTCTTTCCCCGTTCTTTTTTTTCTCTTTCTCTTTCCCACTTCTCCGATTCCACATCGTTAGCGCGCGTTTGCGCGCTCGTCAATGCTTCTCTTATCCCGACTTTATCGGCCGATAACGCCAATCTTGGACAGCATCGGCGATTACGGCGAAAAAAGGAAGTAGAGCGACGCTGTGGAAGCGCTTTCCGCCGATCGAATTTGTCGGTGGCGAGTGAGCGGCCGTTCTCCATGCCGGAGAACGTGCACGGTAACGACCGCAACCTCGTTACAAAGACGATTCTACGCGCGGTGTCTCGATTCCTCATTGCGATGTGTTCCTTTCGAAATACACGCGTGCATACATACGCGCGCGCACGCTTCTTCGTGCCATTGCGGACCAGCGAAACAACGTCATGAACCAAACGATTTTGTAATTGGAACGTTGATCAGCATCCGACGACATTGAGCGACGACGACGTCCGATGGAATTTGATAACGCGAACCGTAATGACGTCCGTGTAATGAAAACGTACGTTTCGAAATAGGGAAACAACAATCTTTAACTACTGATAATGATCGTTCAGAGAAAACGTTATCGTTTCATTTGATAGATCTCTTCTTCTTTTAAAGTAAGGTAAAATAGACGGAACTAAATAAGAAAAGACTTTAGTTATTTGACTATCCTGATATTTTACAGAAAAATAAATTAGAAAAAGAATTTATACACGTAAAGCTGTTAAAATCACGAAATGTTTAAATAATTTTATACAACATTTTTGTTGAGCAATCTAAGATTTCCTATTCTAAATAATTTCTTAAAGTATGAATTAACGTTATACAAAATAGAATGCTTAAAATTTTACTCACCATTTGATACTTTTTTTGATGATGTTGCTAACAATTCTCTGAGATTTTCTACTAGGTAAATTAAGAACATCGTTACTTTTCTTCTTTCTGGTTCTCTTCTCTTTTACATTCTTCTTCTCTGGTTGAGCATCATTGATAGGGGTCTCTTCTTCGTCTCCAACTAATTCTTCGACTTTAGCAGAATTCTGAACCCATTCTGCTACATGAACCTCAACCTTTTGATCAGTCGATAATGCAGATTCGGCTCTGAGTTCTTCTTCATTGATAAGTTCACTAACAGTTGTAGGAGGGCCTACTATTCCAACTTCCATATGTTCGATCTCCATGGATTGCTTAGTATCAGAATTTCTCCTGGATGATACAGATTCGTTTATTATAAGAACATCTGTATCATCGTTTGTAGTTTCTACTACATCTTCTTTCTTTGACTCTATGTCTGTCTGTTCTTTAGTTTCTTCGTTAACATTTTTATTTTCTTGCTTCAAATGTTTAGGTTCTGCAGCAAATTGTCGGACTTCTGTTGAACCTAAATTTTCATGTACTACTTTTAATATTTCATTTAGTGTTTCTTCTTCTTCGGAAATAGTATTTTTAATATCTTTAACTTTTAAAGACGAATTTTCTATTTGTTTAGAGTTCTCCTCGTTATCCATTTCTTTTAGTCTTGCATTCATTGTTACATCTTCTTTCGTATGTTTCTCATTTTCAGACATAGTATTTTCAATGTTATTAGAGTTTTCTGAATCTAAACTTGATTCTTGTTTTTTGACATCAACGACAGCAACTACTTTCAAAGCATTTTCATAAGAATCATCTAGCTCCGATTCATTTTTATTAGAAATTTCCTGCATCTCTTTATCCTCCACTTTTTTCATGGATGTTGTAGGATCATTTAATACTTCCTCCTTATCTACAACTTTTATTAAATCCATGTCTTCTATTTTACTCTCCGCCATTTTTTATATTAGTTGCTTTTAGAGATTCATTTGAAATATTCAAATATGTATAAATATTTAAATAATGATGAATTTTTGAGGTATATTAAATTCACTGTTATCATGTTACCATATGAGCATATATCGACAAATTAAATTATGAAGTCTTTCTTTCGAGTAATATATTATCCATTTGTGTGTTTCATTTTTATTCTGTAAAAAATATAATACATTAATTAATTATAACATTTACATTTACATTTTATATTTTACGAATAACATTCTCATAATCTCTTCTATCGACCGATGGTCGGTAAAAGCGATTCCTCAAATGAAAATTTACGTTAAAATTTGAGGTTAGAAACGTACAGTATCGTTGAAAACATTGTATCATAAACGTGTAAAGAAACTGCACGATATCAGCGTACTTAAAATATCGATACTCTATAATTATCTCCAGTTTTAGCTCGTGGTTTACAATGACGCAAAAGTTTTGAATATTGAGCTATGGTAACATTGAACTTTGTAATAATTAATCACTGATGTTTAAGCAAATCCTATTCTGCATAAATGATGTCTCGATATCTATGTCACCATTTCTACGTGCAGAAACGAAATTTTCCGCTAATTTCATGAACATAAAAATTATAGATTACATTAAAATATCATAGCTTACACAAAGAAAACTGTAGTTTATTTATATGTCATCTTTATCTTGTTTTGCCAACGAAGACTTAGTATTTTGCGTAAAGTTATAAGAGTTGTATCTCAGATATTATAGATTACCTTCTGTTATATATTTTTCACTTTATGCTGATGAATCCACTTGATATTCACAATATGAAATGCACTTTAGAATAAATCGTGACATTTGTTTGACTCGAAAGTTACTTAATGACACTATCGAGGTATAACATTATTGGGCGACACGTTCATAACCTCACTTTTTTCCTTCTTGACAATACGATTACGATAGTGAGTCGAAAATGCACAGGAATGAAAGAATGGCGATCTCAATAAGTGGAAATCTCGAATACATGTAATCAGTATTAAAATAGGGAAGAGCAAATAGAGAAGGCACATAAAATACTGCACACTAAAAAGAGTATAAAGTCACAGGGACGTGTCAGTCAACCCTGTTGTATATATGCCTTTTTCCGTCTTTCTCTCTCTGTTTCAAAGGGTACTCTTATTTTTACATTATGGCTGACGGTCACGAAAGCAATCCAATGAAGACAATATACTAATATTACTTAAAAAGAAGTTTTCACGGTACCGAAGTAAAATGAGAACACGACCCCGTGGTACGTAAGGCTAGTGACCTCTACCTCTTTGAAGTATGCGTTTATGTGTGCATGCATGTATTTCTGTGCGTACGTATAGTAAACCGACGTGCTTAGTCTGATTTACCTAGTATTATACGCGTGTTGAACGTCCGCGAATTAAATACTTATACACGATTGTATTTTCTGTTCGAAAGAACATCACGATATAGTTTAAGCCAACCATTGTACATACTGGTGTATTTGCGTCGCATTATGTAGCATTTCGTGCCGACTGCATCTTCGCGGATTTTTTTGTTCCGACCAATCAAACGCGTTTACACGTTTCTTTGACAGCGACGCCTTCCGTGGAACGTGAACACGATATTAAATTGTCACAGGACTCGATTCAAGTTAACGATACAATTTTCGCACAAAAAACACCGCAAACGATTCACACAGCAGAAAAATTCTACGTACTCGCGACACACTATACTCGGACTATTTTTCGTTTGTGACCAAGCCGCGCGCGCGTGTTCCCAACAAAATGGCCGTTCTGCGATATAGTGTATATTCTTGTCATTCGCATTTTTTTGCTTCACACTTTTTTCTTTTATATTTAAATATCGTTGTTATTTGTAAATGTATTATGGTGAATACCGGGAAGTATTTTTGAAAATTTACCATTTAATCTATATTGAAACTAAAAACAATTTAAGACACTAGATAATCAATCTCTCCATAACACATGTGATAGTGGCGCCAATTTTAAATCTGATAAGATAGAATGCTTGTATGCACTTTGCTTTAGGAACGTTAATTTTAAAAGTTACTTATTTATTAGGAAAATATTATTTCAAAGTCGAAAAGGTATTCTAAATTATCATTAATCTTATTTGTTAAAATTATTTTATTCGCCCCGTTATTGTGAAACTATAAAAATACGTCGAAGACATATTTCAGCAGATTACGAATATTCATTATAAAATATATTGCTAGTTTTTATCGATACTGTATTTATTAAAATTTTTGTAATATCTGCTTCTATCACATATATGTAGCTTTCCCTAGATACCTTGATATGTTCCAATACCTTTCATCGTTTTCTCTATTTAACTTATCTTAATATATTAATAGTTTCTTCGAAATATGGTTCATAAATATATTCATGCATTTATTAAAACGTTAAGATTAAAATTTGCAAAATCATTTTACATATTTTACATATAATTGCGTAAAAAGGATATTATTATTTAAGCATTTCTGATATTTATAGATAAAAAGAGATGGTGCGTTTTGCATTAAAAATAAGTTAAAACTTATTACTTGGTCAACTTGGTCAATTTAATTGGAAATATGTATATAAATAATGTCTAGTTGCAAGTGAAACAAATTTTATTTTTAGTAACAAATTATATCGTTACTTCTTGATATTATATTATTGACAAATATAGCAAATATGCATATTTTTGTCATATATATATATATATATATAGATATACAGGGTGGTTGGTAACTGGTGGTACAAGCGGAAAGGGGGTGATTCTACGCGAAAAAAGAAGTCGAAAATATAGAATAAACATTTTTTTTTTTTTTTTTAATTTTTCCATCGAGACAACGATCTACAGTGAGATCCGTTATAACGAGACGCGATAAAGTGCAGGCGTACCGAGCGAAAATTCAAAGTCGATTTTCTCGAAAACAAAGCCTCGAACGAAAAATTTTTATTCTATATTTTTGACTTGTTTTTTCGCATAGAATCACCCCCTTTCCGCTTGTATCACCAGTTACCAATCACCCTGTATATATACAGGTAGAAGGATTATGTGGATATATTTTCAAGTAACGTAAAAGATATTGTATTGGTCTTGTATATTTACAGGTTATTTATGATTTATAATCAATAATGTCGTACAATATATATATCAACAAAATAATATTTTAGTCGTTCTTATAAAGCTAATAAAATCTAAAGGCTAAACAGTCAAGGTTGATCTAAAAGTTGGCTTCTCTCTGTACCACGAACCTTTTGTTCATGGTTACCATCGTGTTTGCTACCTAACAATAAATAAACAAACAAGTATAAATCTATACATTCCACGCGCCACGTGGTAGTGAGGGTAGTGATGATAATTAGTATTGTAAACCACGATCGCAGTAAACACGATGTCGAGCAGTCTCGTTTCAGTCTCAATCTAAATGCTTTTTAATTACAATTAGGCTGTGGATTTTTCTATATTTTTGGGAAATTTGAAGTTCCAAAAATGCACATAATGCGCAAAATACGCTAAAACCAAAAAAATAATCAAATCGTATTTGTTGCGATATACAGTAGATAAAAGATCTCTCTGTCTAGGTTCGATCTTTTAAATTATAGTCATAAAAATACGAATTTGTATAAATCACCGCACTCTAATTCTAATAGTTTGAATAAAAATATTCAAGATAGTTTTACATGACAAGGAATAAAGATCTTCCACGTATAGTTTAAGAAGTTTTCGATTTTCGAGAGTTTTTAATTTCCACTGGAAAAGATACTTTTACGAAAGCTAAGAGTAAAATATTTTTCAACTAAAAAGTACAAACGTCGATAGGTTCCTTAGAAATGAAATTATTTTCCATTTTATTTTCTTCCTACAATAAAATATCTATTAGATTTTATCTGAACTCGGATAGAATCAATTAACCATTCTTTAAAGATTAAACTAATTTTCATTCGCCGAAACTAAGTTGCACGCAAATAAATAAAAAAATATTCGTAAATCTGTCGAATGATATTCATTAAATATACGTTACATTACTGGATAATCGAATCGTTTCGATGCTTCCGCGAAGAAACAACTATGTATTGCACATTTTATCGAGTATGTTCTTTGCAAACTCGTTAAGAATCTAACATACGTATAACATATTGAATTATTTAACACGCTCGTTTGACTTTGCGTGATATAGCACATTTTCATCGTCCATAAATCGTGGAAAGTAAGATTAACAAAACAGAATGATGTACGGCAACCTGTTAACTGCAGATCGGGAACATGTAATAATCGGACATCGAATGCATCATCTATTTTGGATACGCTCATTAATAGTATACAATTCCGTTTATGAAACCTTGTCCCGTGGAAATGTCGGCTTTTCATCTTGTTATTCCAGTCGCAGCAGAGTTATTCGAATTCTTTTTGACAATGATCGACATTCTCGGTGTTTGCCGTTTTGATATTTGCGAACTCTCTCGCGGACTCTAACGGTTCAACGATATATCATTCGCGCGTTTGATTTGTTTCTTCATTTCTCATTTCTAATTAACGTTATCATTATTTGCGAAACGGATACGAAATAATTTCTCACGTGTTCAGACGAAATATTAACACAGCGTTACAAATGTAGAACGTTTGAAAGTTCAACACACGAATGTTGTATAATTTCTGTTTAAACGGATTTGAATAATCTCATTATAGCGAATATACCTTGTCAGGTTCAAGGCAAAGTAGAAGTGACGTAGTGGCAATCGATTTTTACTATAGACATATACTCGCTGGCTACACCGTACATTACGATAGCTTAAATTACAAATTATAATCCTAATTTTGATATTCGTCCTCCGTATAAGAGAGCAATTTGATTCGGTACAGTAATTAGATAATTTTGTCGAAGTATAGTCGTGTACATATTATGCTTTATAATATCGCACGGAATCGTCGTTGAACGCGCCACAATTTGCCCGGTTAGCATTTTATCTGAAATATCGTAAATAAAGTAACAAATTCGCAGGTACTGTTATGCCAAAGTTTGCTTAGTTAATATTTCATCCGACTACCAGCGAGTTAAATTATTACCAACCATTTTATGGCTACTCTCTGAGGTATAATCAGAAAATATATCGTATATTCTATTGGATTATAGATCGCAAAGCGTCGACAAATACCGAGAAATATTTAAGGGGTCGTTTTTCGTGCATGCATAGGTACACTGAGTCGCGGATATTTTATTACACGATACATCTGCGTGCCCTATGTGTACGTTATGTAAAATATTTTCTCTACCTAAATCGTCTACCTATATACGCTTCTTTCGTGCTTTCTGTTCACCGAAATACATTATCGTTTTCCTTTTTATCTATCGAATAGCACCTGTTTCCGTCATTTCAGACGCGCATACTTAGTCATTTCTTTCCTTTTCCTTATAATTTTTTGATACCTAGTCGTGATTGTAAATAACGTGTTAAACGGCTTAATGTCTTGTTTGTTGGAGTCGAGTTTACACACAGAAGTAAAACAAACAAAGCATATACATGTACGAACGTTAATTCTTTCGAGCAAAATGTGATTATACTTTGAGATAACAACGTGGTCGATAATTACAGGTACTTGCAATCTATACGAAAAGACGATTTGCTTGCAAGAACGCAAGATATTCGTAGAAGATTTACTATAATGCTTCAACTTGAAACTTTTAACGCGAAAAAATAGGAAAGCGTCGGATACATATTTATTAAATGACAATTAGGTAAGATATGTTTCCGCGTTTAGTTCGTTAATACGATGCAAGATTGTATCTCCTTTTAATGTTTGTAGGTAATGAATAACGTCTTTTTCTTTTTACTTCTATCATGGTCGGATTCAATTCGTTTCTATTCGCAATTTGAATCTCATAAATTTCAATGTTAATCTATCATCGATTTCTAAATATATTTTGTGATCAAGAAATAGTAAATAGGATTATAATTATCGGTCCTTTGAAGAATAATCATATTCTGTCGTTAATTGATCACACAGATTTCTATGACTAACAATGTCTCATGTTTGCGTTTACTCGATCGATATTCATTATCCTTCGTCTTTTCATCTTCCACTTTAACGGTATTTAATTTATGCGTAAATAAATTGTTATCAAGAATATTCCAACGAACTAGTTCACGGGACAATTTAAACCTTAACGGATGTAGGCTATAAAAAATTGATTTGACCTAATTAGTTGTAGCTATATTAAGTTCTTCGTGGCCAGCGATACGAAAGCACTGGCTTTATTGATTTTTAAGACCGATACTTTCCAAATGATCCCCTTCATCATCCGTTATCTTCGTGTTTTAAATAAATATGCATGCTGCACGAATTAATATTTCTCGATCGATTCTTCGCTCAAATTCTTTCGTAATATTCCTGTTTGCATAGCCAAGATTATCTATGCGGCATATTAATGCCTCTCATTAATTTGCATAAATGCTAGCGGCAAGATCAACATGTTTTACTTGTTGCATGTAAATTCGACTTAGATACAGGATGAAAACGTTCGTTCGTATCGTGTTAGTGTCTCCGTTGATAGGATCGTGAGAAGAGTTCACGATCGCCGTGACGATCCATGCGAAATGATCGAATTAAAAACTATTGCACGTTTCGTCGCTTATGCATATCTTATGTATTATCGCCTACTACTTTGCTCGACAAAATAGTCATTTATAGTACGAAATAATTACAACAATGGTCGAGTAACAACAATATCAAAATCAACCGTCGAATCGGTGAGAAACAGCGAAACGAAACGCAGAACTTAATTTCGGGCGAAACGATCCACCGGATACAGTTCGGTAACCCTCTATAACGTCGTATGATATTCAAGTTACATCATACAGCTATATACATATACGTACATAGGTATCTATATATTTAGTGTCCTATTTTATTTACTCGTCGAGACATCGTATTATATCGTCGTTCTCATCGCACCGCCGTCAAATAATTGATTCATTGTTTATTATTAATTCCGAATTCTCGGTTCAAGACGGGACACTATAATTTTTCTGCCAATATACATACGTATTATAGATCGTAAATTTCCGATTAATTATAGAGGGTGAAAGACGATTTTCGCGTAGATTACGTAATCGTTACGTTGCTTTCGACGACAAGATATAATTCTGGCTATGTAACGATGTTTCTCACGCGGAGATTAACCGATTAAAATGTTAAAACAATAACCAACGTCATTGTCACTGACTCGTTGACTAATTAGGCGATTAATAAGTCAAATGAGAATTTAAATCAAACGATGTTCGAACGTAGCCGTAATATTTAGATCGCACGAGTAAAAGGGTTATGCGAATGAACGTGAAATTATTCGAAACGAAACAACGAACTCACTGTGTTTTAAAGACAACGCGTATCTTTATACAGCTTTGCCTATAGATACGTATCGTACAGTTCCATCAGAATTCTACGAAATTACATTCATTTATGATACATTGCACTTATTCCTTACACATCACGATAAACACGCAAATTTTATTTACATTCTGTTCCCGGTATTCACGCTCGTATTTCTATTCGAATTTTAATATCCTATCGCTTAACGGTTAAATATCTTTTGCTATTCGCTACAATGGATCGATCTATTTCTTCTAAAGGAACGAACGAGTCATACAACCGTTTTACTATTTCACGAGGACAGAAATCGAGCCTTCGAGCCCAAACCGATACTGCGAATCGAAAAGCGTTATCCATCTTTCGTAAAAGGGAATCACAAAGAACGATCTTTCGCATGTCAGGTGCGTGACAGTTTGTAACAAGCGAATTTCTCTCTTAAGAATTAATGAAACAAATTTGAAGGTATCTACGATATGAAAACTTTCGTCTCGTCACGGCGTTCGCGTATTGCACTGTCGCTCTGTTTAGTTACTACGTACTCGTCCGTCTAAAGTACGATGAACTTAAAAGAGGTACGATTGACGAGAGAACTTGTATTTTCTACCGCGTTTCGTGCGTTTAGAAGCTGTTACTCTCTCCTTCGCACGTCGATCAACGAAATTGTATTTTCAAATATTAACAAGAACGAACGTTCTATAAATAACAGAAGAATCGTTGATTATTGCGTGCAGATCGTTGAACAAATATTTTCCGTCGCCTACGATCGGTCGACGAAGCGACGAATCTTCGCAACGAACGGAAAAATTCTCTACGAAACGAAATTCTATCGACACGACTTGACACGACCAACACAATTAACAACTACCATAGGGATATACCGGTCGAATTGAATCCGAAACAAGCATTGCATTTCTATCGTCAAATGAAAGAAGGAGGGTGTTTCGGCAGAAAGAATCGGAAACACCACGAAAACGATCACACAAGCAAAAGGTCTCTACAAACGGACTCACGACAGAGAGGGAGAGATAGAGAAAGGCTCTCTATGGAGAGGAAATCACGATGAGTGCAGCGGCTCTCTGACGCGATACAAGGGAAATCTGTGCAGCAATGATGATCAAAGCGAAGGTCTTTGAAGAGGAGTATCACGGTGAATAGGTTGACGAGGATGTTCAACGTCTGTAGGAACGCCGATCGGCCACGTGAAACGTTCTTCCTGTATTTCCGTGTGGGTTTGATGGATCTTCTTTTTCTTCTCTGGCTCGATTTTCGAGAACCGGTAAAGGGATCTCGCGGATGCGTTTCTTCGCTAGCGAGAAGATTCCTCTCTTTTCTTTTACTAGGACTATTCGACTTGCGGTCAGGGTCAAGGTCACAGTGGTCAGGACGCTAAAGTAGTCCTATGCCAGGAGGGGTGTTGATGTTGGTGCTGGTGCTGATGTTGTTGCTGGTGCTGGTGATTGTGGTGTTGATGTTGACTCTGACGTTGCTGTTGATTCTGATTCTGTTGCTGATGACTGTGGTGTTGGTGTTGATGCTGATGATGCTGTGGTTGCTGCTGGTATTGTTGTTGTTGCTGCGGCCTCTTCTGGCTGTGAACCAAAAACAGGACGTACGATTACTTTCACAATGTCGAGTGAATTCTTGCATGGGTATTCGCGACACGTGGGCGTTTGATGACCGTGATTCGACTTGCGACTATTTACCGGCAATGAGCTATGTATGCGCCAGTCCGAGCGAAAATACCGTTTTAATTACGTAATGTTACGAAAACTGGTCGTAGGCGGTTACTTTATGATCGTTACTTTTTTTTCTGCCCCGCGTGGTACGCGTTTCGATGACAATAAAAACGTAGACACAACTTTTTTCCCAGCGGAACAGAGAGTAATCGACTTACAGTAATTTGGTAGGTTGGTAGATGTTCGAACGGGAGCAGTAATTCGTGGACGATCAAGGCGTAAAATCGTTAAAAAAATCATTCTGGAATATTTTCATATCATAGGTTACATCGTATAAAAATAATAAAAATGTAGTTGTTGTACGAACGGTTGACGCATATGATCTAGTCATTAAAATGCAACGGACAAAAAGTTAGCCGACTGGTCTTGACGTACGAAGATACTCTGATAAATTATGAAAAACATGGTTCTTTTACATAATTCATTATGAACGCTCCATTCATTATGTAGAGGATACAAGACTATATAGTCGGTGGATATAGAACTCGTTAAGTATTATAGAGGATTGACATTATGTTCATACGAATGAAGACTAAATTGGTAATTATTCGTAAATATAATTCGTAAATAAAATGAAAAATAGAATAAAGAAAATACAAAATTATCTTCTTGCTGTACGTTCATTGTATTGGTCGTTATGCAACTGATTAAAAAAACGAAACATCGGTATACGATAGACGAAGCTTAACATCGATCTAAGTCTAAATGTCATTACATGACGTATCTTTTTGCTGCAAATTATTCATTTATTGACCACTCTGACAGACGTTGTAAATGTAATTTCTAATTCTAATGAATTTTTTTGGAAAAGATATTTCGCAATTTCTTCCTACTGGAATGTCAAAGCGTTATCAAATCTTACGTGAATTAGAAACTTGAATCGTGCGTAAATGTACTTTGTACTTCTATAGGTATACCTCGTTTGAAGAAGTAAAGTGAAAGGAGCACTAAATACCATAAAGATACCGGCTTGAGTTATCGATGATTAATAATATGGTTACGTGTCAGAAAAATTCATCCATCGTATTAGCCTCGTTCAGTACTAAGTAACAAATGTTGTTAGCGCATTATCGTCTAATCGATGCACTTGCAAAAAATCCAGCCATAGAGCGCTCGATTGTGCAAGATCGTTCTCCTCGATTTTTCCCAACTACACTTTGGAAACATTGCTTTTCGAAGAAGGTTCAATTGCTAGAGTCACGATATTTTTATATCGATGATAATTCCCAATAATTTATCGTCGTTTTCTCGTACACGTTTTTATCAACCTATTATTAAATTTCTTTCTCCAACTTATTAAATTTCTCGAGCTGTAACAAAGCATTCGCCTGGTGCTTCTAAATGTACAACACGTTCTTTCGTAATACGCAGTCACCGGTAACTTGTACGTATTATGTGACAGACAGAACTCTTGGACGAAACAATTCTAGTAAAGTATAGTCTCGAGGCGAATCTCCGCAACAAATAGTCACGTCGCGTGTAGAAAATGTCGAATACAGCGGAGCGTGACTGTAAGCGTGTAAGCACATTTTTTTTTCATCGACCCTGAACGAATTCTACTGTAACAGCTTCTATTATCACGGCCATTGCTCGAGCCCGCGTACGATGGATCGTGTGAAGCACGAACTTGTAAAATTATCGATGCACGAGCACATCCAACGCGACGATACAGGAGAAGGTTTCAAGGTTTAACCAATAAAAATATCTTGAAAGATTTTGGGCACGTATAACGATCCATACGTTTAAACGCAATTATTGGGAGAAAATAATCTTTCCTGGTTGCTAGTAGGCTACAAATAGCTAGAGCTATTCTTGTGCAATAAAAAAGGTCGACGTATTATCTTATAAATCTCTTAGATTTCTTTAACGCGTAAGAGAAATTTAAGAGACTTCTTTATAAACGATGGCTCGAGCCCGAATGTTTAGGCAAATTCATATAGTTTCATCGATGCAATTATAAAACGAAATCCAGACCAGAAAGTTGCTTTTACTTATTAAGCATTACGCTTGAACATTACATTTTTGCCCTTCTGCTTTTATATATTCTCACATTAAAAAAAAAAAAAAAAAAAATCTGCAAAATGTCTAAGCGCGTTAAATAGCACGACGATTGTTTTTTTACATTCGAAAGTTGATACAATAAAAAAGAAGTATTCGAAACATTGACCTCAAATTTATATATGGTAATGCACTGTGAAACTTTTGCATATATTCATCGCGTTAAAATTTCAAATGACACACATTTTTTATAGCAAACGGAACTTTAGTTGTGGGGCAATTTACGGAGTCATAAAAAGCATATAACCTTCGGCTATATGATAAAAACAATAATGACACGTTATTATTATAAGAGCAAATACATCATTCTAAATACATTTTTCAAATTAAACGTGTAATTTCTACAAGTTATTGTTATTGCGTTTACCAATATGCGCATTTGCGATTTCTGATTGACAGTGGAAAATTTTATGTTTTCTTAAATTTACGTTCGTCCAGAAATATCGTATAGTACAAGTTTGACATTATGTAATCTCGAGTGAGGTTGGTTATAAAATGATGTATTATTAAGAAAAGGTCATGCTTTTTTGATTGCACGGTTTCGCTATGTTGAACTACAGGCCAAGTGAAATATCACGTTATATACGCAAGCCGATGATTAAATAAGTACGAAGTTTATGCCCTAATAAAATTACAAATTGTTGCGATAAAATTTCAGATTACTCATTCTCCGAGTTTACATTGTTCCTAAAAATGTATATTTACAACGTTCCGTACGATATACATACTTGATATAATTATCTTACGAGAAAGTTGTGATATCCTACTTTCTCGAACCGAACGTGAGAATTTTTTCGAATTCGAGTTCGTGATTCACAATAATTTTTATCGTGTTATTTTGCATCGGTTAACAAGGATGGCAGACGCGAATGTGTTGGTACGTTTTTGTAACCTTTGAAGAATTTATATCAGAGCACTATACGTTATCGATTTCAAGCATAATCGCGACAAATCTGAATCAGATTGTATTAGTGGCCTAGTGGCCATTTCGAATATTTATTACCAACTAATACGGTTACTTTTAATACGCATATCCTAGAGGCAAAACAGGTCGCAAACTGTGCTTGTACTTTCATGCTTAATTCATATACATATATGAATGAAATCATATTTTTATCAGTTCAAATTGTGCAGATAAAAGTTAAAACTGAAATAATTTCAAGCGTTCGTTATTATCTTATCTTGTAATACATAGGTAATGTATGTAAATAAAAATTGCGACATATGCAAAAATAAATTGCCCTATGCAAAGAATATGTCAGATATGTAATGGACGCGCTGTCTGTTCTCCTCTTAAATAAATACATTTGCATAAATATCTGCCGCTTCACGGTGACATTTAAGACGTTAAAAGTTTCACCGATTAAGATATATGTACTATCATTTCAGAAAAACACGATTTTAATTTTCAATGTTATAGCTCTGGTTATGGAAGCGTTTCCATTTTCCGATAACGTCGTTCTACGAACAGTAACGAATAATAATCATCCGAATTAACCGTTTGGCAGACCATCGATCCTGAATAATTCAATTAAAATGAAAAGGAAACCGAAGCCGGTGTCTGCACTTACGTTTACCAACGTCATAAAACGACGATGAAAGACTGGAACGGTGCAGGGAATGCACGTCGTTGGATTTAACATTCGATACACGAGACGATGAGTCGGAAACGCGCACGTTATAACAATAATACCCGGCCAGGCTTCACGAGGGCCATAATATCGACGAAAGCGAGATTATTTCGGCGAGACGTAATTTCATCGAAATGCAAATTAACCCTGCGGCACTGCAATAGCCGATAATTACATCGGTCGACGATTTGAAGGTTTCGACTGCTATTTTCTTCTTTCTTCTTTTTTTATTCGTATGGCTCTTTTATTTGTTTCCACTGTATATCGTACATAACGAGACAGAAATTCATTCGGATAGCAATTAAACCTGCTCGTCCTTTTTCCCCGGTACTAAACCACTGATTTTGTTATCCCGTCGAACGTTTCGTTCCTGCTAATCGAATTACGTATTTTGCACATCGCGAGACGGAGGTGTCGCGTCCAACGAAGAAAATAACGTAACGAGAATCGTGCGCTTTTTTCCCATGAGATCATGCTCGACATGAGTTTTAATTGAAACAAGGACAAGGTTTCGTCGCAATTTCTCGAGTTTCGCGTGGAATAACGCGCTGAGATTTGTCGTATTAACGAATAATTAAAGAGAAATTTGCTGCAGCAACCGATTGTCAAACGTACGGCGAATAACTTTTTTCAAATTGAACCAAACGACCAGTTCTTTTTTATTTTTTTTTTTTTTTTTTTTTTTTTGAGAAGTTGGTACAATTAGTTTGCTAGACGACGTGTTAAAAAGATTTTGGAAAAAGTACAACTTTTTATATGTGTGCCTGTAATGAACATTTAAACAACACATTTTAAAGATTCGAGGCATGTACATGCTGAAAAATTTATAAAGATCGGTTGGTGCAGAAACAAGCGATAAGCGTCGAAAGATATACGAACCTTGAAATTTTCAGCTGAAAATCGCGAAAAAACTGATTTCAACGAAATTTTCAGTATGTATATAACCGGCATAAATCTTCAAAACATGTCAATGGAATAAATTTTCACTACAGGCTCAGAAAAAAAGAGCTATAAAAAGTGACCTTCGCCATTTTCTTCGCGATTCCGACTAATTGCTATTTCATCATCGTCATCTAGTACGGTAATCCTTTTATCTTCGTAAGAAGACTCAAGCTGTCTGCTTTAATTTTAAGAAAGTTATGCTAGTTTGAAGAGTGTCGGTATATTTACGATAGCTACTGTCCGTATCTACTCCTCGTAGGTTCAATTTATTCATGTGACAACGTATTAGATTAGAGATACTAATTTGGTACTGATTAGAGGCAATGACGTTCGCGGTTGCTGCTGATTTATTAATTGAACCGTTCGCTCGCAAAAAAGTGGTTAACGGCATACGACAAAAAGAAAAGAAAATTAACAAAAATCTTATAACGTACGCAACAACTGGTTTAACGCTAAATTTTGAGAAATTTCCAAAAGTGTAGTTAACCGTTTTAGCCTGTGAACGAATCAATCTCTACAGTCCATTAATATTCATTATATTATGAATTATTCTTAACGAGCATTAATTACTGTTTAATACAAACAGAGATTTAAGAACGATACATATTGATGGCATTATAAATATGAATATCTGGTAAGTTGATTAACTTTAGATTTTCCAGATATCGA
Organism: Bombus vosnesenskii; assembly: GCF_011952255.1. NCBI lineage: Eukaryota > Metazoa > Arthropoda > Insecta > Hymenoptera > Apidae > Bombus > Bombus vosnesenskii. Next base: position 1,488,203 of record NW_022882962.1, read on the forward strand.
TAATAGTTTCGATAGTATTAGGAAAACAGCTACTGTAAAATAATAAAGGACGAACGATGTTGTTAAAATTGTTAAGTTTTTAAATTCGTTGGTAGAGTCGAAGGTTTCTTAGATAATTTGAACAATGCGGGTTCGACATACTATCACGTAATGTAAAACATCTAGGAATATGTTTAAATGCATCCGAAACCATTTTATGTTTATGATAACGCGAACATAAAATTATTTCATTTCTGGCAAGAACGATAACGCGAATATTCGATACGCTATTTTAAACCTAAAGATATTTTTTAGGTCAATACCGAATGACGCAATAATTTTTCACGTATACTTTTTACGTAACATGTGTATAATCTGATAATATTTAGTACCTAATTAAACGAAATTATGTGTAACGATTACTCATGAATTATATACCAGAATCCTTAAGTAATTCTTACGTATTCGAATAAAGGTATCATTCGGTTTTAAAATCGTTCTTTCTTTGTAACACTCGGCTGTTACGGATCCTACGGATTGGTACTAATTAACGAGCATATTCATTTTAAAAGTATCTTTTCACGTATAACGTTAAAGCCTTGTCTTATACGGACGAATACAGGATTCTACTCGCTATAGAAAATGCGAATACGAATCCTATGGATCGGTATTAATTAACGAGAAGAAGTTGCATCTCTGGCAGCGAATCTTCCGAATGAAAAATATCTTTTCACGTATAGCACAAAGAATCTTCCCTTATTCGGCAAAATGCGGGATATTATTCGCTATAGTTTCAATCGGAAAGTTTTAATTAGATGAGAATTATCGTCGAAACCAAATAAGATTATACGCGATAATTAAATTTCCTTAGATGCGCGCAACTGCAGACTTAAGGTTAAGTCACGTTATTCTTGGTTCCAGAAATCTCATTAGCTTTAGACCGTCTAACTCTAGGCCTGAGCCGCCATAGATATACGATACTACGACATAGTACGGTTAAATTATTGATGGTACGCGACCATTGAGATATCGGTGTTTTTGCTTCATCGAAAATCAGATAACACAGTTCGAAAAGTTCTCTATGTTCGAGGCATATGTCATGTACACAATTCCCGTAAAGTTTCAAGGATCACGAAAACCTTTCGATTATGTATCGGGGCTGTTACCTTAAACATCCTAATTGACTTAAAGTACAGGTTGCATGCAAATTGCATGTAAAAAGCGTATAAAGCCAGAAACGGTACGGTATAAAGTAAGAGCTTGTGCACTGCCTACCGACCGAAGATCGTCCGGTTTGGGAAACATAACGACGAATTACCCTCGATGTTGCTTAACCACGCGCCGCTCACGCTTGTCTCGCCACTCGTAACGAGTTTATAAAGCAACTAGATTTCTCGTTCCGAATGTGCTGCAAATGGAAGACGGAGTAACACGCAGAGTTGCATTACGTGTCACACGTGTGAAATATGCGCACGGTCGGTGATCAAATGAATTATCGTCTTTTTTTCTTTTCAGCGAATTATCAGCTTATTGTCTCCGCCGCTTCGTACTTGCTTTTATATCGCTCTTTGAACGACTCTGTATTATTTTTGGACTGCGAAGTTTTATGTATTTGTGAGACTTTTTAAGATGTACATAATAGCCAAAGATACATGAAATATTCAAAGTATGGTATGGACTGCGAAGTTTCATGCATTTGTGAGACTTCTTAAGATGCACATAATAGCCAAAGATACATGAAATATTCAAAGTATGATATTTGTTACGATGTTTGATAGGTAAAACAAATTTCTGTCTAGGTTTCGTTATTTTAATCGTATTCGTAAAAACAAGAATTTCCACATGCTCAAGAAGTACCGCACGCTCTAATTATTTCCGATGGCTTGGAACGATCTTCGTCGGTCTTTTGATGCATTTGCTGGTTACATTATTTTAAGAACGGATATCTAAATAAATCAAAATGTTTTTCCTTCGTCGTGTACTGGAATTTGCTTGTGTGCTCGTAATTGCTTCGCTATTAGTTAAGCTTCAACAGCTTCTAAAACTCTACTTGTCTTCTTTATCGAACTAAATGGTTCATTGGACTAAAACTTTGTAACTTCATGAAATAAGTTTATAAAATCATTTGAGAAACTATATATATCGTTTTATCGCCTGATGTTTTAGATCATAGGCGATTACAATAGCGTGTCTATTGTGAATTACATAGATGCATGCTGTTTTATATCGTAATATGATGTCTCAAGATAGGTAGCCTGTCCGACTAATTATAACCCTAACAGCTGCAAAAAAGCTTCGCAACGAACGTATCGACCTTTCTTCAAATCGAGCACAGCGATAATAATTTATGCAATCGAGTACACTATGATTCGAAACGCAAGTACAACCCGTATTCCCACTCTTTTTTCCGTTTCGATCGAGTATGTCAGTTGCAAAGTACGTATAATGAATTCTTGATCGAAGGATCGTCAGAATTCAGGGCGTTTTTGTCCTCGATCTCGAAGACTCCCTGTCGAGAGATTCGCTCGAAGAGAATTCGCCATCATAGAGATGTGCTCGTCGATATTTCTGCTGGATTTCTTGGTAGCTCGTTGGGATTTCGATGAATCAACGATCAGTCGATACTCATATTCGGTCGACTTTAAAGTGTCTGCTTTTTTTCAAACGAACATGGAAACGGCGGAAATAAAAAAGTCGTTCCGACAACTCTGTGTAAATGTATTTCGTTCGTATGATTTATTCTTTGCCTCGCGTGTTATTTAATTCCGCAACTGTAGCGCATGATTTATTCCACTATTTAACTTTTTACTCGTCTTCGATACGCCACGTTCAAGATGCAGTTAATTTCTTAGAATGCCGATGAAGACGTACATACTTCTTCGGCATTTTGGGTCAAGCATCGTTCGGCACCGGCTAATTAGTATATGATACACGTATATGTATAAATGGAGAAACTCAAACTTGCGTCATTTTGTAATCATTAGTTATAAACTTGATGGATCGTATTAAAAAGATACGTTAAAGAAATATGTGATTTCGAATGTTCCGAATGGAAGGCACTATAGCTAGAAAAGATCGTTTCCATCTATAGTTTTCAGCGATTTAAGTAATTAAAAAGGAAAGACGTTCGAGAAGTTGAATAAAATTGCAATGGCAAATTCTAAATAGAAACGTGTTACGTGTACGCGTGATACTCGCGAATAACAGGAAGAAATTAGATTATGCTACGTTTATAGCATAATCGCTCAGTTTACATCGCTCATGCTTTTCCGAAGCTCATGCATATTCATAAAGGAAGCGAAATACAAGATCGCTCGCAGCAACTCAATCACTGAACGAGCACGACTAAATGAAAAATACACGTAATTATATTTAAGCTGTCGAAGCTGCTGTTACTTGGCACTTATAACATCATTTAGCACCTCGTATTAATCTTCCTCTGATCTATCAACGTATCCGAAGTACATTACGTTCGCGCAATTACCTCGAAGCGAGTAATTGTATTACTTAAGTCTATCATTTCGGTTTCTTCTTTTCGTCGGTCATCTCTTTTTTTTTTTTTTTTTTTGTCAGGTGAGATGGAAAAATAACGAGTATACTTTATTAACTGTCATCGAACGACGAGTTTTACGATCGAAGCATTCGTCGTTATTCGATTAAATGCGCTTCTCGTAAATGCGATAACATCGACCGTAATCTGCTTTGAAGACGTTTCCACATGATTTACGAACGTCAATTATGCGAAATAGGGAAAGAGTTTTATCAAGCCTTAACTAAAAATAGCAAAGTCGTTGGCTATCGAATCGAAAATCGAACGATGTCTGTATTAGGCGGAATAATAAATTGCAATGTCGAAAGGAGCGGTGGTCACGGCGGAAAATTAAAGAGCAGACCGCTGTGAATTCGAATACCTTTTGCTCAGCAGCTATGACTTTTCTGACAGCTAAAACGAGGAAATAACTGGTAAGCATTATTAACTGACGCCAAATGACAAGCCTTATGATCGAAGCATTATTCGTTATTCGCTATATTCGTCCCTTAAATTATTAAATACGATAGTAACGATTGTAGCAATCGATTCGCGAATGCCAATTATGTACATGAAATAGGAAAAGTATTTTATCACGTGCTAATTAAAAATAACGTAATCCTTGTTTTGCGTTTCAACGAGAACGATGACCTTATTTACGGGCTGATGCGAATTGCAATATCGAAAAAGTCGGCGGCAACGGTGAAAAATTAAAGAACAGACCACTATGAATCCATAGCCGGCGACACTTAGGAATAAAAGTGTCATCGTAAAAAAGGAGTGTTTCCTTAGTTTCGCGTGGGTGAAAATTTTTGAGTGCCGCGCTACTACGCCCGTCAGACGTACGGCTGTTAGTAGTAGCTCGAAGAGTACCGGTACTCCGGTCGTAACGACTCTTCGAAACGTGGAGGATCGATCGAGGTGCCGGTGGTCCGCACGTGCGCAGAACATCGCTCCTCTCTCCCTTTTTCGCTTCTAGATTTTCCCTTTCTTCCCTTATTACTTTCCTTTTCTCTATCTTTATCGCAATTCTCATTCCCCTTGTTTTCCATCTTGCACTTTTCCATCTCCTTTTCTTTATCATTCTCCTAGTTTCATTTACCCTCTGCCTCTCGTTTTTCCACTATCCCTCCGTGTCATTACCTATTCCCTTTCACGCTGTCTCTTTCGTTCTCTGTCGGTCTGCTTCCACCGCGTTCTACATCGTATCAAGGTAAATCCACCCTCTGCTCGCCTCCACGTATATCACCACCCACGCACCTATGTGTACCAAGCAGTGGTACGCGCGTGCAAACGTGCACGCAACTGCGTGTGCATGTAGAAAATTTAATGCACGAGCCGGTCTGGTTACGCGTATATGCGTACGTAGTACGTACAACCAGCTAGCGATGGGATCAAGCGTGACTTAAATTTTATCGACGTTATCCGGCCACTTTTGCTCTGTGATCAACTACACGCGTGCATTTACATGTATCTACCTTACGAATGTACACGCACGTGCACACAAGTATTATTAAATAGTAGCCCGTAAGTATTATTAAATACATCTACTCGTTGCATTTATTCAAAAACTTCAGTAAATTCTTTAACTTTGGCGCCGTTCACAGCCGCACAAATTTTGTATATTTTGCCCTTGGCAATGTTACTGTATAAATCGTAATATTTAATTTTTGCAAGATACATATCGCATTTACTAAAAAATTTAGTAATATACTTACGTTATGTACTTAACGTACATACGTTAGTTGTACACATTACATTATTTATTTCAGTTATTTAGTCAAGTATTTCACGTGATATGCTACGTATGACGCGAATTAAATAAAGGTTCATCATAAAATAACTAAAAAATAAAAGTAGCCAAGAGTATACGATTTTTACGAAATAACATCAGGTGTCGTAATACTTACGACAGTGCACTCATCTACATAGTTGATGCGCATTACGCTGAGATGCGTATGTACAAAGCCAACTACTAAATGTTTTCACTGTGCCACGCTCGCAAATGCATAATATGCCGCGAACGCGAAATCGAATAACTCACGCGACACGTCTTTGCGCACGTGTCATCCGTTCGTCGACCCTCTTCCTGGAATACACGCGTGTACGCTTCTTTTTACGTCTGATTTTGGTAGAGAAAAAGAGACCGAGAGATTAAAAACCCTCTCGGGGTTGATGGCGTTGGATGGTAGTCGCACCACAGTACAGGCATTTGTATTTTCCAAATCATTTGACCTTCGTACGCACACATGTCTCTCGTGGACATTGAACCTTCCAGCTAGGTACTCCTGTCGTCCAGATATCATCGCGATAGGAGAATTTCATGGATTTTACAAATATTTTCGTCCGAACATCCGCACGAAGGGTTTGCTCGAAAAATTATTCGCAAGCTTCGCGAGTAACGAATCGATATTTGTAGGAATGCATCGACATTTTATGGGGTTGTTAACGTAGTTGATGCGCGTCGTAATAGCAGTAGCGAGGGAAAAATGATACTACAGCGATGTACCGTATAAATTGAAAGAATAAAAAACAAGGAACTAAAGCTGATTTCTTCAATTTGGCGAGTTTTCAATTTTAGAAATTCTATGTTTTCACAGTAGAAACGTTAAATGTTGACATATCTCTTATTTATGAAGAAAGTTGTTGAAAAATTTGACACGGTAGAAGAACGGAACAATGTCATAAATAATGAATTACAAATTTTTCTGAAAATAACAGGTAACTAACGGACCTGTTTCTCGTCAAAAGAGAGGGATACCGAGCGCGAAAAGCTTTATCAAATAAAACATCAAATGAATTCCATTCTTTATGAATTATAATAGAAGCGAAGTACACGATGCGTGAACGCAACACTATTAACGTAATTGGTGTAAAGGCATCTGTCGTTTCTGCTTCATAAAATGTAACACAATAGACTGTCAGAGTAATTAAGTTTTGTATCTAGAGCCTGAAGAATGGAACTAACATGATTAATAAAAATGTATATACTTCGCATTTCGTATCATAAAATCGCAATATTTAGCTTCGATATACCAGTGACCCCGTTTAAATAGATGATTATCCAGGTATTAAAAAAAAAAAAAAGAAAAAAAACGAAATACGATTTAAATTTTATTAATTTAACCTTCGTTGCCTTACTTAGCATTTAAAACACGTAGTCCTATATCGTTCTGTATTTTTCCTATTTTTTCTCAATGTAAAACATCCTAATGCTAAAAGCAGGATTCAAGTTGTGTCGCGCAAACAGCCATTTATTCTTACAGAATTTAAGATCGTTGTTATGTAACATTTTCTTGTACGAAAATAAATAGATTCGCGCAGCCGTGACTTCGCATAAATTTACGAATTTTTCGCGCGTTTGTACGAATGAATCGACAATGCCGAGCGAATATCCGCTGTTTCGTTTCATACGTGTCACGAACGAAAGGGAGGAAACATTGGTGAAAAGGGAGCCACGTGGCGATACTAGTGACACGTGCTTTGTTCGAACGTGGTCGTTCCTCGACCTTCATACCAATGTGTCAGAAGTGAAACAGGTCCAAAATTAACTTGATTCGTGTTATTCATGAATTCACGGCGATATTTCTTAAACAAACATCTTAAACGCTTATTTACTAGGTCTTCCAGAATACTTCTATCGTGTTTGTTATGCTGCTTTGTATTTTTGAGTGTACATATTTCGTTTGTTAGCTTCTTAACATTATTTTTACGGCTGAGAAAATACTTTACATTCCTTTAAAAACGTCATTTCTTTCGCAATTTTAAGCCTGCCATATGAACCTAAAGATATTTTATCTGGAATCTCCTATCGTCATAATATCGCGAAAATTAAAAATCTATTTCAACGTTTTCCATCCGTAATAATCCCTTTTCCGCAGAATGCTTGCACTTTGTTATTGTGCTGCAACGTTATTTTTGCTTTTACCAAATACCGAATAAACATTAGCGAGATGAAAATTTCCTACCAGCATGAAAATATAAAGTGACGAATAGAGAGGTGAAAATAAATGGATGGAAATACGAGAGAAATTTCGCTGTATCTCGCGACGATACGATCAAATTTCATTTCAAACACGAAACTTTACGATTACTATACGTTTCCTATCCCGTAGAATGTATATCTCCGATATAAAATAATATGAAATATGAAATTTTACTCTGCCAGAGATAAAGTTGCTTTATCATTTTTCAAAGTGTACAATTCCAATATTTAATTTAATACTTTTGCCTTTGATACGACATATTTCATGCAAGTTTAACATTTTTCACTGATATACAACTTTTAGAAGTAAATCGTAATGAATATTCGCGAAGCTGCTTCGATAGAATATGAAATTACTTGAGTAATGACTTAGGTCGATGCCAAGGGATTGTAATAAAACAATGCACGCACGCGCGTGTAATTTCTAGATCGATAAGTGTTCTTGAACGGTATATTACAGGTATTTAAAACCTGAGAAGTGGATTGGAGCATTGACCAGGGTCTATGAACTGAACGTGCTGAGCAGAATCCACCCACCTAACTGCAGGAACACATTGTCTATACAGCTAGTATATCATACGAACATCGATCCGTGAGAGCGGTCTCATGGCTCCCAGCAAAGTACAAATCTCTACGCCCTAAAACGACTGCCACGTGTTACACTGCGTTCTGTTTTTCCTCAGTCCTCTGTCGTTACAAATACCACGAAATTTAATCCCATTCGAGGGATTAATCAATCGGGTTAATTCGAGGCAATCGTGTTAAGAAGTAGCGGAAACAAAAATTGATAAACTCGTGGATATCTCTGTAAATTGTTATTGCATATAACCATCTTGCTTGGAATATCAAAAGTAGAAAATTAAATTCGAATAATTTCACGAACATTTAAAACGAAAAGTTACATATGCGTACAGACTGTGGTGCTATTTTACAACTTTCCCATCTTGAGTCGCTTATTTTCTATTTACAATCGTTTAAGGAAATATTAGTTAGAGTTGTCAGTTAGATTTTTCCAAATAAAGAAAAAAAAAAAAAAGAAAAAAGAAAAAATAATAGAAATTAATCATATCGGAAGTTGCTATCGACTAGTAGTTGGAATTTTCTAGAGCCGCTTCGCTCATTCTTCGCGGCAAGTATATTCCTGAGAACATCGATAATAATAAAACCACTCGAACGGTTGCAGCGGTTTAACGATAATGTAAAAGAATCAAGATCGAAGCTCGAACGGGGCGGATAAATTCATAATTTCTTAAAGCGGCCTAAGTGGCGGTTCCAGAAATAGATTCGAGCGTCCTGAATGCCAATGGCGTAATTAAAACTAGATCGTGCACTTTCTTGCGACCACTGACCGAGATTCGCGTTCACAGTCGCCCGCACCTTCTGTAATTCGAGTGTCTTCTTGTAATCCTCGTATGCTTTTAAACCAACTTCAGGTGTCCCCGCCCTCTGCTGTCCTCGAGTCAGGTATCTCGAGTATCGACAAGTATCTCACGTATCTTGCGTAACTCGAGTATCATCTCGCTTCTCTTTGTAGGGTACGCTTTGCCCAGTAGTACACGCTGCCCGCTCAAGTAGTCCAGACAGCATTGCTACCAGCATTGCGTGCAACGCTTCACGCCTGTACTCCAGTTTTACTTACGTTCATGCAACGGTCACCTTGAAATTTTTTCCTAATCCGATTCGTAGAAGTAGCCGAGTTACGAGAAATTATGTGACTTACTTGACCCGAGATAGAAATGATGAGAAACGCGGTTATAAAAAGTATATTACCAAGAATACGAGACTTTTTAAAATAAAATCAAGTAATAACAGAAGAAATAAAAATAAAAAACGCTTCTAGCAGCGTAAAGATTTTATTTCGATCGAATTATCAGCAGGTGTTTGTAAATTTTGTCATTGTTTTAAAATAGTTGAACTCATTTTTGGAATTACACTTACTATGTGCATATTATGGAAAAGCTTTGCGAGTTATCCTTTTCCGATAAAGTCACTCGAGCAGACTATTTCTCAAATATAACGAACTCTTGGTTACTACCATGTAACATGCTTGCCACATATTAACATATTTTTTCCAACGTGTAATTACAATTGAACTGCGAATGATGTATGTATTTACGTTACTAAGATTATCGTACTTTACTATATGCGCAATATTCAGAGATAGTCAATGGAAAGACTATGTTTTCAAACGATAAAGAACTATTTTACATACTATTCAAATAACTACTTTACAATTAGCATTCAAGAACGAGCGCAAGCTGGTTCGTGAAAACTCGATATTACGTAAATTCTTCTATCTTTGAAACATTCATCGTTTTAACTTATCGTCCTGCTTTCGCTCTTTCACTATTTATTTGCATTTTATCTTGTACAATGCCAGGGTCATCTGACAAAATTATACATTATTTTAATCGGGCGGTATCCATATTTAATTGATTCAGTTCTCGATATATTCGAACCATGAATCTTCAAAGAGACGTAATTCAATTACAAGGACAGCGAAGAACGTTGAATTTCATCGATCGAGAAAGCACGAGACGTTTTCGAACCGATTCCTCCGAAGCGGCTATGTCGCTCGTACTCATCGATCCGTTTCTAAAGGGGCGTTCACATCGGTGATTTGAACGAGCAGAAACGGAGCATCGAACAAGTCTTTCCCTTCTACCTCTAAAACCGACGTAATGTAGACCGCGCATTTTTATGAAAATTCATATATTTGAGAACATGATAAAAAAAAGTAGAAGCTCGATAGAAAATTATTTTACCTACTTAATAATACAGAAAGCGCTATACTTTGGGTATTTTTTATACTTTGGGTATCCGCGCAACTTCTCGCTTTCAAACTTCCAATAAATTCAGAAAAATCTGCAATCCAGACGTAAGACATGCCCTGATCAGGATTACCGCGAATGTTTATAAAGCCCGTATTTTACGAGCGTTATTAGCAACCAGGATGGTACGAATTGCGGCGACTGTCGGTGGTTTTACCGTAAATATAGAGGGAGGCGAAGGACAGCCAAAAGAGAAAAGATGGAGGAGACAAAGAGAGGAAAAGAAAGAGGAAGCGCGCTACGAAATGGTGGAGGGAAAGGAAACCAATTAGAAATATAAGAAAAAAAGTGAAAAACTCGGTGGAAAGGGATTGAATAGGAGGTGGGGAAACGAAGGGTTGAAAAAGAAGAATTTCAAGAGGCACGGATAAACGGAGAAGGAGAGAACCAGAGGACGGAGAAAAACAAGAGACGAATATAGAGATCGAGATGAAGAGAAAGATAGAGACAAGTTCCTACTATCCTTCTCGTTTTATCCCTCTCCTCCGCCTCCTGAACCCCGTGGCAGAAACGTGGGCGTGGACGTAGGCGAGGTAAGCCTTCAGGGCCGGCGAACATCGACCGATCCAACTGGACGCATCGTAAATCGTGACCAGCCTCGTGATTCTCCAACAACAATGATAGACACATCCATATACGACTTTTTATTGGACAATTTTCGAATGTTGCGTCGGTCGAATCGAAAAAAAGGAAAAGAAAAGAACACGACCCTGTCAACATTGGGAGAAGCAGCGAATTGTATAATTAAGGTAGCTTCTGGGAAACGAAGTAGTACGAGTCAGTGCTTTGGGCGTGTAATTTTGGCTTAACGTATTCCTTCGATTAATAAAGAATCATCGTCTGAATATCGATATTCGAGATGCTTAATTCTATTTAATAGACTCCAATGATATTAATTGTATTTCTTTCTTTTTTTCAATCATCGATTTGTATAATTTCATCGATCTAACAAAATACAAAGAAATAAACGCGATTCCAGCAAAAGTTATTCCTCGTTACAAACGGAAAGAAAGCAAAACTAATTGACGAGCAAATATCGAAGATAAATCAGAGAGACACGGGATAAACAAGATGAGTAATGTAAAAAAAAAAAAAAGAAATTAAGAGAAAAGTGATTAATTATCCGGCAGGAATACGTCCGTAATAGAAAAAATCCCGCGAAAATGTAATCGAAAGACATTGATAATTTGCCACTCGATTGCGACCGGGAAAAAAAAGTGACGTTTTTATCGGTAATGCGTTTTAAACGATGCAAGAACGAGGCGAGGTAAAACGCAAATCGAGCTATCCACGATCAGTGGCGTCGAAAAAACAAGCGTTCCTGGCGTCTAGGCATCGGAGAATGCCAAACACCAGCAAAACGTTAAAACGAGCTTTGATTTTAATTTCCTGCATTCTCCCTCGTTGTTGGCCCGCGGCTTTCGAATTCCCGTTCGTACGATCGATGAACGTTCGTGTCGTCACATGAGAACCCTCCTTTAATACCTCTCCCTCTCATTAAAGCCGTCCGCTCAACGCACGCGGAGAGTAGCATCCTAATGCTATTTACACAAGTGCTCCGCCGGAGCGAAAGGGCGTTCGAAACTGTTCCTCCGCGTTGTGACGCCGTGCCAGCGTGTTACAATAAAATATCCATTTGCTTTGAGCCGTATCTAACCGCCGTTAACTGCAAAACTTATATTCGATTCGTCTCTTAACGTCTTACGTCGTCTCTTAACGCTTAACGTCTCTTTAGTCTCGTACACGCGAACCCGTGTTTCGTTAGCTCATAATCAGATGTACTCCGACGATTCGATGGCTCGGACAACATAAGTGGAATTAAGTTTGATCGTTCGAGTCATCGAGAAATTCGGTTTGTTCGTATCGTCCGATAATAAATAGGAGAAGTATAGGCAGGTCGAAAAGTTCGAGTTAAGTTCGATCGTTCGAATGATCGGGAAATTCGGCTAAAATTGAAGTATAAATTAAAGTTGACGAGCCAAGTGCTTTCACTCGAATTAGCTACGTTGCGATCTTTTTTTTTTTAAACCTAACCTCGCTTACGAATCGACGCAGAAAAAGATAAAGATATTTATAGCATAACATCGGATGATGTTACGGAGACATATTTAAATTTATTTTTATACATTACCAAAAAAATAGGCAGTATATGCCAATATGCAAAGATATGCAAAACACGATCTATTCGTTATTGACAAATATTAAATAATGTTTTTATATTTGAAAATTGTTTGTTTAACATCTGTTACCTAACCCTGCTCCAACAGCATTCAGGTTTGATGATAATTACGGTTATAATTATAACCTTCACGGTTATTAAATCGATTAACTAATTATACATGTGATGGTGAATTGCAACGATTTAAAGAAAGATGTGCATGCGATTTGTGAAAATCGCATCTGCGCAGTATTTGTATATCCGATATGTTATGCGTATATGTTAATTTCCCTTCGATACAAACCGATTACGTTGAAGAGAACTATTCGATTTTAATACGATAACTACGTTCGACTTTTTGCATGAAACAAGATTGCCGTTTTAAATTAATTAATTAGTAACTAATACAAAGATGTTATTTCGCACTAATATCCTTGGTTATTTATTTCTTACGTAGTATTCGAATCTCAAGTAAAAGTTTCTGCCAGCCGTGAATCCTATTATTATCCTGACAATGAAGGTAATTTTAATGAGTACGTTATAATAGGAAGTAACGGAAACAATGGGAAGAATCGAGAGAGGTAATGACTTATACGAATAACGACGTTTCTATAGAAATAAAATAAGAACTTGGAAGCTGGAAAATTATTTTCGTTAAACTTTCATTAACGTTCTGGCCGCTACGCGATTGCTTTCATAAAGAACCAAACACGCAGCGTTCTATTATTTCCCAAGCGTATTTAAGAAGAAACCATATTAATCTCTCGTTTAAAGTTGATTATTTTTTCACAAAGATTAATAATTCGCATTTCTACGTATATCGTACAAATACTTTCCAACGTACACGTTTTCGTAAGATCAGCGAAACACATAAATTTTAAGTAATCGCGGTGAAACCGATCTATGAGCGAAAGGAATATACTGAAATAGTTCGAGATCCCAAGGTTTAACTCGATACTATTTTACTGCGAGGAAAACACAATAGGTACGTCACAGATATCTTTATCAATCCTTCGTGGCAGGACCGAAGACTATGAATTTGAAATATCTGCTTGCGCAACAGTTTCGTCGCAAAACGTAGACAAGGAGCGTAGGACAAAACTCGGAGCCACGACCTACTTTCGTACCGTGCCAATTGCCGATCGTGGAACACACAGTCCTAATTAGAGAAGTCTCGAACACCAATTAGAAGCCACGTGTTACAAGATCGACCAACAGAATTCGACCACCTCGTGAGAAAATCGCTGTCCAGCTGGAAAAACGTTTCTCAATGCGTCTATCCAACGATTTCGTCTTTTTTTTTGTTCGTTCGTTTTCTTCGCGATAACCTTCTATCATCGATCGTTCTATTCCAAACATTCGAAGTCGTCCTCCGTGAAAATTCATATGGCAGACGTTCAACGACGAATAAATTATGACAAGCCGAGTGTTCGATCCACATTGGTCTCGATATTCTCGCTAAGATTAAATGCTAGAAAGTTGAGGAATTCGGACTCTTCGTCTTGGAACGAATGTTCTAATCTAAGTGATCGAATGACTCCCCTTCACCAATTATTCCGGAATTCTAACCTAAATCGCGCAAATTCTCTCACACGCTTGTGAAAACGTGGATCGAATAAGAAAAAAGAAAAAATTATTTTTCGCGACGCCAATTTCCACGCGGCAAGTATTTTTCGCCATTAATCCCATTCTCGGTTTTATACAGCCGTGAATGTTATTTACGCGTCATAAATAAATGAAATTACCGCGTATCAAACTAGTTTTAGTTTTAGTCTCTTACTATTTCTTCCTGTCAGGATGAAAAAGTTATGTGACAACTATCGGATAAAAGCAACTTGCAAAGAAATTTTGCAGTTTATAAATGTTTCACTGCCAGCGATAAAATAGATTTAACTCTTCGAAAGTGAGAATTTCACGACTCGAAGGCGGTCCACGCTTTCTTCCCGACAAATATAAATATTCCTCAGTAACAAATTGAAATATAAGGAATCTACAGAATTGTTTAGCGAAAATCATTTCAAATACAACTTCGAATTCATATAATATTCGCCGGAGAATTTATTATTGCCACTACACGTTTATTTTTTTATCGCGCCTCTACTTTGTTTCTTTTCATATTCCATTGCTTTACTCCCTTGTAAATAACCAGAAACTTTCTTAAATCTACTTGATTCAATTACAAAAGTAAAATTGGAACATCAGACAGATCCGCCTCAATTTCGAAACGTAAAGAAAGTTTAACAGAAGTAGAGATTATACCTTCGTGCATAATTTACTAGAGAGAAAAAGAGAGAGAGAGAGAGAGATATGATCGCATCTTAGACAACGTTAAGACATAATCTAAACTCGAGATTTTTATGATATTTACAAAAAGCGTGGAAGCAAATCGCGGAACCTTGTCGAATGTTGTTAATTGGTAGCAAGAGGAAGCGCATCGATCATGCTCGCGTCTCTCTACGTAGGAGGTAGCGCAGCAATTTACCACGTTCGATCTCGTTTAAATATTTAACGGCGGTCATGTATGCACGTCGATCGGCTCGTTATAACCGGACTGACAGACCGGAGGTGGAGCCTGCGAGATACAGTCGCTATCGTTCGCTCGGTATTAAAATGCAAATGATCGCACTATCACCGATCCGTTCTTAGTATCAGTGTGTTACCTCCGTCGTCGCGGACTCGCAAAATACCCTGACTCCATCTCCTTTCCCGTTCTGTATGCATAAAGTATCGTCGTACGCCGCACACCGTACACCTTTCCACGTATCGATACGTATAGAAATTTAATTGTTCAACCACGATTACCATTAAGTACATAGATCGAAATTTAATTGTTCTCGAGGCAATAGCCATCGAACGACCCGAGTGAACTATAGGATGGAACAGTGAAAGTGACAAGGGCAAGATGCTGTTACGTTAAACGCTTCGATAGTTGCTCCTTTATGACCCGTTTCGTTGATTAATATAGTCCAATTACCAACGCCGAACGGCGAAAAACTGATCGGTACCAGTTATGCGATTATTGATTAATTCTCTCCAGCTATAGAACAGTCGCGATAACATATTACGATGTGTAATACGTAATATAAAAAAGAATACTTCTAAGTTCATTAAAACCTACTACCGTTAATTGAATAATACCGAGACTGCAAGATGTTGATGGTTAATTATTGATTTACCACGTCACGCTCTCTCGACCGGTGTTGGTGTTAAAACTTCTATATAATACAAGATATTCAATAAATCGATTATTAATGAAAGTGCTTTCGGAGCTAGCTACTGGTTGGGTAATTGTGAATTCCGATGTCGCGTGGTATGCATGTTAAGTACATTTAATAGGTGTAATTTAATAATTTGCAATGATTAGGTCGAACCTTGTTACTTACGTCAGTAAATATAGGTAAAGACAGGATAAAGAAGTATGAAATACGATATCTAAACTGGTTAGTACCGGACGAGATATTCGACGAAATAAAATTTGAATCTAGATGACGATCTTTTAACGCACGAATTGAAAAGAATATGAATAATCTCCGTCGATAATCGACGATCTCTAGAAAGATCTATTTCTATGGCAAATTGTTGTTTAAAAAAAAGTTCTTTTATTCGTTCTTTAACTCGTACTTTAATCGTAGAAATTCACTTTAACGAACAATACGTTTGCATCGACAGCAACGGCGGCTCCAATTTCTTTTTTTTTTTCGCTGGCAACATCGCGTCTGCGAGTTTGATTCTACATCTAAATGCAGATTGAAGTTGCAGTGAGAGGTTAATCCGTGGATTCTCAATTTTATATGCTTTTCGTGATGTTTCTTTTTTCTTTTTCACCCTTTCGTCCGCCTCTCTTTCGCATTAATTACAGTCGACGTCATAGAGACCAGACGGTGTTTCATTCCAACGTGTTTCATGCGATATTTCCCTCTCCTCGTGCAAAAGATAAATAAAATATAACCATGGATAATTATCTTTATCGAAGAAATAATATCTGACGGATAAAAGAGATCTAGTTGAAAAGCGATTCATTGGAGAACGCGTAAGACAATGAACAACCGTCCCTATATTCTGCCTCACTGAAATGGTTACCCGCATCTGTACGGCTGTTACGAGCGTACGTTTGCCACGATTAAAATGTTCCAATGCGGTTACATTTCATGCAGTCATTGGTCAAAAGACGCGTACTATCACAGAGAACCTTAGGACAAAGCGTTTGGCAAAATAAAAGTGACGGCTGCCGTTTCACTGCTCCGGGGTACGAGTTAATGCTTCTAACGTACGAATGTTCTTTCCCGTTCGAATTGGATAAAATAAACGACACTTCGTGATAATAGGATGCGCTTCAATTTCTTGCCACGAAACACGTTCTTATTAAGTCCCTTATCTATTCTATTTTAATGTCATATACATAAGTTATGTAAATGGACACTTGCGTCACCTGATTGAATTATTTCTTATTCTATGCCGTGGCTAATTATATATCACCGCGAGTCGAACAAACTCTTCCGATCGAACGAGCAAATATCAGGTATTCCCTGAATAACTAAACGTAAGGCTAATCTTTAATATAGAGATATCCATATTCGCGTTAAAATCACGCTCCTCGTATTTTCCATATTGAATAAGATAAAATATTAAACGAGTAAGAATTACCTGCCGAACAGAGGATGCCAAAGTTGCGACTCTTCGGGCGAATTGGCCGTGGAGCTGACTTCCGGTTCCTGTTTAAGTAATCCGCTCCGTACCCTGAGCAACGGGAGGTAAGTGGTGGTTCTTCGACCACTGGAGAGATCGATCGGTGCCGGCATTAGCGTGCCGATTGGTTTGCAGCTGAGCTTGGGTCTCGTTTGCAACGCGTTTTTCGTTCCGTTGCTCGCGTGACCGGATCCTCTGTTAGTGCCGTTGTTGATTCTTGGATGCGACTGTCGTGACCTGCAGACCGGACCCTCGCCGTGATCGAGGACGTGCTGAAGATGAGCCAAGGATATCACCAATAAATCTGGATCCCTAAGGAGATCCGGCCTGGTTAGCGCTTCTGGCAGTCTTAGTTCTGGCCTGGAGGCCAACAGTTTCGGAATTTCAGTGGCCGGAGCCGCTGCCAGACCCGGCAAATAGTCTCTCGGTACCAGAAGCGGATCCGGTATCAAATGTCCGGACGTCTCGATCAATTCTCTAAGCTGACTAGCAGGATCCAAAAGGTTGTCGGTGCTACTGGACGTGGCGCAAGCTTCCTCCATGGCGTGCATTCGATGCTTTGCAGATGATTTTTGATAGGAACTCGATTGGTTCTTTTGCCTACCAACTGACCATTCGGCGGACATTGGTCTCTTGGGTGTGGCTCGATCCGTCACGAAGTACGTACTATGGATATCACCGCTGGACATTGGTCTACCAGAGTTTCTTATCTCCTGAGTGTGAACGTTCAATCGTTCCTGAAAGCTTCTGTTACCTTTCCTGTTTACGCTACTTCTCTCCATGTCTTTCGGATCGGCACGAATAGTAAGATGATCGCTGGGTATTTGATCGCAGCGATTCGAAATCTCTTTCTGCTTCTCGTAATCTCTGACCTCCAACTGATTCGGCGACGACAAAATACCTTTCAAAGTTAGATCGTTCTTCGCGTCTTCCGAACAAGATACCGAACAAGGGGGACTAGGTAGCAATCTCTCGAGATACGCGGAAGAGGGTCTCCTGGAAGCCGGGGAACATGGAATTCCACTCGGTTGCGGCGAGACAACGGTGCCACGTGTCCGAAGTTCCTCGAGGACTTGCTCGTCGAAATGTTCTACATCCTGATACTTGCATTTAGCTTGAGCCTCGCTGTTTCTGCTCGAGCTGATCCAATGAGCC
Organism: Bombus vosnesenskii; assembly: GCF_011952255.1. Classification (NCBI taxonomy): domain Eukaryota; kingdom Metazoa; phylum Arthropoda; class Insecta; order Hymenoptera; family Apidae; genus Bombus; species Bombus vosnesenskii. The sequence continues at coordinate 1,506,526 of NW_022882962.1, forward strand.
TGATTTTTCGTATTCTCCAGAGGAGTCTTCCGATCTTCCGAGTTTCCTATGTTTTGCCTGTGGAAGTAATCCCTATCGGACTCGTAAGCTAGCGAGTCGGCGACTTTCTGTCGTCTAAGATCTTCCAATACTTGCGAATCGCAATCGTCTTCTTCCTCTTCCAAGTCTCTCTCGTTGTCGTCTTCCTCGTGAGGAAATCCGCCCGTCTTCGACTCGCCCGAGTAAACCTCGTTCTTGGGGAAATTCACGGTACTTTCCGGCGACTCGACGCGCGCTTTCGTACTCGGAGAAGTCGAATGATTCGCGATTATTTGAGAATTTCGATATCGGTAACTGGGTATGATAATGGACAAACCGGGAAGATTCTTCGGAGAAGTCGTGGTTCCTTGCGTTTCCGTTGCAGAATCCGTGTTCTTCAACAATCTTTCGACGCACTCCGCTTGAGAATCGGGCGATCGACTCGACGACGACGACGACGACGACGCTTTCGACGCTGGTCTCGTCAACGACATAGCTATATTTTTCGTTATTTCCGGAGTGTGAGTCCTGGTAATAGAAACCGAAAGACCGGGTGTATTTCTCAGCGCATTCAAAATCTTCGAGCTATCGTTATAATCTATTTTCACTGGTTCACCGGGTTCGTCGGGTCGCTCGTCTTCCGCTTCCAATTGCGCGTCGTCCACAGACATCATACTTTGCCATTTAGAATGAGAATTCGTTCTACACTTTGGTCTATTTCCAAGGCCACCGTCCGCTTCGGCAATCTTGCACGATTTCGAGTCCGAAATGTTGTTCTTTATAGAAACGATGATGACATCGTTCTTCGTTTCGGGCTTCTTCTCTTCTTCGTTTTCGTAATTGGTGAATATCTTCTCTTCGTGGATCTGTATTTTATCGCCGGCGAGATTGTCGTTCGTTTTAACGATATCTTCCAGCTGTTGATAGCTGGAAATCGCTTCGTTCCTCGATTGTTCTTTAACCTTACCCGATAATTCCGTGAGAACCGCTGCGCTAAAGTCTTTGATTTTACTCTCACTGGGTTTATTATGAAGATTCTCGTTGAGAACCTCGTACGTTTTCGTCGAGTCGACGGGCAAATCAGCACTAGGCGTATCGGTAGCTAGAACCGGCGAGGCCGTGACATCGATCATGTTCAATATGTCCTGAATGCCTGCCTTGTTCACGTGTTTTCTTTTTTCATTATCCACTGCTGGCTTCTCTTCACCGGCGATAACATCATCCTCGCCCTGCCCCTTCTCGTCTTTTCCCCGTCTTTGAAGGACATTCTGATGAACGCCTTGAGGCAATTGAGAAAAATGTAGTTGTTCCAGTACTACTCGCGGTTGAAACAGCTTATCTTTCTGCAGCCTTTCGAGATTGTTCCTTCCGTTGCAGCTCGACGCATCTTTCTCGAACTTATTTCCCTCCTTTATCTCGTTTTCGTTCGCGTCTTCTTCATCGTCGTCCTCTTGCTCCTCGTCTTCATCCTCCTCATCCTCCTCCTCTTCCTCCTCCTCGTCGTCGTTGTCGTCCTCCTCCTCCTCCTCTTCTTCTTCGTCCTCCTCTTCTATGTCCTCCTCGTCGTCGTCATCGTCGGAACATGGTACTCTTTGTCGTTCCTCGTCCCAATTTTCTTTGATCTTTGCGTTATTCCGCATTTCGTCCAGAGGAAATCCGTAATCACGTCGATGTTTGCTCTTTCTACTAACCTCATCGTAACTTCTCTTTTTTCCAACATCGTCCTTGCCGACGAAACCGTTGGTTCGCCCGTTGGCTAGCTCGTTCGCGCAGATATGTCGAAGGTTGAGCGTTGTATGCCCTGTCTGATTGTTGATGTCTTTTTCTTCGTTTGTGTCGGACGAATTCGAAGAGTTTGCGCTGCTCGTCTTCTGGGAGGTAACTCCCAAGGCAGTCGAGTACATGTTGGACGCCGTTCTCGGTATCGAACGCCATCCTTGCGCCGTCTTCGTCAACTTGATACGATTCCTTTTGTCGTAGTCCTCGCATCTTACCTCGACGATTCTTTGCTCTCGCTGCGATGCCCAGAGAAAAATCGGATTCACTTTCGGCCGTTTCTCTTCCGGTTCCTCCGAGGACCGTTCTTGCCGAATCTGCTTCTGATGCTTTTGATGATGGTGATGGTGATGATGATGATGACGTCTTTGTCGACGGGGCGCTGTGCCCCGTGCAGGGGCCCCGCTCATCACTCCATCCAACGAGCGGTTATTACTCTGCCACCCGTCCACCGAGACGACTTCTTCTGACAACCGCTCCTCTTCTTCCAATCGCGTTAAGTAACTTCTCGGCCCGCCGATCAACCAGAACGTGCTATCTAAAAGTAACTCTTAAAATATTCACTGTACATCGATATTTCTACATCAGTCGGCTCGCAAAGGATAGTTTTTTTATTCGCGATTACATCGCCCGATCGCTCGCTAAGCATACACTGTGATAACCTTATACTATGCAGCTCCATCGACTAAGTGATTAAGCGGTATCATGGGTGGCTCGGATTCACCCTGATCAGGTTCGACTCACCCTGAAGTCAATTTCTCACCGTCCATTAACAAACAAGACAATTTCAAGCAAGCAACGATCGATCTTAAGGGCATTGACATTGTTGACCTAGCACTTCCGCGAACAAGATGCACCGGACACATAGGCCACGCTCTTGTCTTCCTCGACGTTTCCGTTGCCAGTGTTCGACCGCTTAATTTTATTCGCTTCTCCTCCGTTCTTTTTGTTGTACGTTTCGCGACAGCGGAAACTTTCCGCCAGTTTTGATCCACACCGGACGTCGAACTGAAGATTCACGGCTACACCGCCGATTACTATTATCTATTATCTAAAAACACGACGGTATCGCGAAGGTGTCGAATCCACCGATGCCGGAGGTCGTCGACGTTCACCCGGCTATCGAACCGCGATATAGAGCAGGGCGAGCGAGAGCAGAGGATCAGCGAGCTCGTCGATTTTCATCGAGGTATCTACAACGTCGATTTGCATCGAGCTTGCGGCGTCGACTCCGTCGAGCTTACGGCTGGCAGCACTGAGTATGTTCGACCCATCGAGCTTCTCTTCAACTATTCGCTTCTCTCTTTCCACCGGCGTTATTCTCTCTATCTCTCTCTTCCTCCCTCCCCCTCCCTCTCTCTTTCTCTCTCTTTCTCTCTGTCGCTGCTTACACGGTGGTTGCGCCGGCCTTGTCGCACCCTAAATCTCTCTCCTCGAAATTCTTTAATCCTTTCCACTGTCCCGACTTCGCGACTTCAAGGTCCGTTTCCAACAAGCGCGTTCTCTTCCTTTCAGCTTTTTTCACGGGGTTTCTGCACGCATTCCTGCAACGACACCTTTATCCTTGACCATGCACGAATCGTCGACGATGAAATCGTGGCTGACGAACAATTGTCATCGATGACATAACACTCAGAAGATTTATCCACCGGTTACATGTCGTTACGCGCGGAGTCACTGTCTGGGAGCTACTGTCGGTACCTCCTCGTTGCCTTCCACTTCGTCGCCGCCGCCCCCGCTCCACGGAATCGCGAGCCAGGACCGGATCTATCCGTGATGCCCTTGTCTTATTTCCTTCGTTTCTCCTCTTTCGTTTGCTTCCTTAAAAACAATTATTTCTATTTACTTTGCCCTTTTTTACCATTTACGCTTTAAGTCGTCGAAACTTATGATTTCTATGGAAGAACTTTGAAAATACGTATCGTTGGAGGATTCGGTGGAAATAATTTGTTTGGCTACTTCTGAACGATGCGATAGATCTTATAACTCTAATGTTGGCTATTTTTGTCTATGTCAGTTACTTTGGTGCACCGAAAACTAATTGAAATTTTAGATTTGGATAAAGTCGTTGGTGAGAAATACGAAATTTAGTACGATACGTCCTGATGTTTTTATGCCATACCGTACGATTAAATTAAAAATAGTGCTGTAATAATATAAGCCAGTAATAAGTTTCTTCCAATTTGTTTTATTTTTTTCTTTGGTATCGTTAATGCGCTATATCGTTCGTCTATTGAATCATTTTAGTAATTCGGGACCATTTGATCGAGTTAAATTTAGCATGCAAATTTTTTAAATAATTTCCGCACCAAAATAGACATTTTAATTTTATGCTTTGCAAGTGTGTAAGTGAATAAACGCGTCGCAAGTTATTTATAAAGTAAAGTGTGTTTCCACATTTTCAACGCGAGATTCGATCTTCTCGGTTCTTTTATGCCAAAAGCAATGTGACAACTTTTATACCGGATTAATCGACTACTTAAAGATGCTAATTCTCATTTATTTCATAACGCTTTGTAACTTTGTTCGCAATTATTAAATCTCTTTATTCGTATGAGTCATCGAAGGCCACACGCGTATATCTTTATAATTTTATACTATAAAAACATTTCAGAACATTTCCATAGTAATTTAATAGAAAAACACGGTATATTTCCGATAAATTTTTTCTTATCCATATTCAACCATTGCTGTATGTATTGCCCCTTTCAATTTATCAAATTACCGCAACACAACAAATCAAATCGTATAGTTAGATTTCATATAGTTCGATATTTGATAATGTTAGTTTGCTAATATCGCAAGTTAGCTAATATCGTAATGAAAGTAAATTAGTGCGCGAGGCGGTGCTGATATGAATCTAGTACGGGGCGACAAGACGTATAGACCCGGCACTATAACGTTCTTACCCCTTACCCCGAGATAGCCAGCTCGCGACCGGAGCACCGACCATGGAAAGAGACCGAAGGTACGCCGAACGAGGACAGACGCAGAGGAAGAGAATGGGATAACCTGTGTGTATATACGGGTATACAGAGTGTACCGAAGGTAACTTCGATTACAATGGTATCAACGATTTTACCGGCATTAAAACAGAGAAAAATCCTGTCGATTAAGCTGCGCGTTATCAACAACCCTTTCTTCTGTCGTTTTAAATCCGCAATATCCGATAACGAAGTGTTTCAACGATTTTCCTAACATCTCCAATTGCGAGTAACAAATTAGCGCAAGGTCGTGACTAATTCGAACGTTGAACGAACTCTTTTTCCGATTCTCTATATATCGGATTTATACGTATTTTATTGTCAATTTCACACGATTCCAACTTGTCCAATATTCGGATATTTTTGATGTGCAACATGGATACACGGAAAGGAAAGAAAAGAGAACGAAAGAAAAAAAAAAAAAGGAGAAGAAGGAGAGCGTTGGTATTTTCTGAACGAGAGATTTACCCGTGTCCCCGACGAGGAACTAGTTTTCGATAAACGAGCACCTCCTCGTTAAGTGGCTCCACGAAGGGGGCCGAAATCGTACTCACCCTATATCCCCGAAGCGTTCGCGGGATAGAGAGGCCCTGAGAGGTCAAAGTGGAAGAGAGAGGATCGTGCACCAAGTGAGAAGCGGTGGAACAGAGAGAGAGAAATATTTTTATTAAAAGGAGGGAGGCGACTCAATGGAGGGATAAAGACAGATTCGCGGCGCAGTACACCGTGTCGGATGCTGATGCTGCATTAAGCCCCGTTTGCACTTCCGCCCTTCCATTCGCAAGCTTCGATCCTTTCATACGCTCCCTTCGCGCCGCTGCCGCCAATTGTTTTCGATGATTTTTATTTTATATGATATTCCTGACAATTCTACTGAAAATAATCCAACATCGCGGGCGAGATGCTTGCTTTGTTGATTTTTTTCATTTCAAAGCAGTTCGGTTCAGCAATTCCGAATAAAACACGGTTGGGGACACTTTGATAATATCAACCTGATTCGATGAACGTCAATTATATGAGAAAAGAACAGATAAAATCGAGTATATGTTTAAATCGGAGTAAAATGTAATTTCAAATGTCATCGTGGTTTTAACGACGTTCGTAGGAAATTCTACAGTTAGGTTAAAATAACAATGAATACGATAGCGGTAATTATATCGTTTCAGACAATATTTCATTTAGAAGTAACATAGTTACGAAACTGAAAATAAATTGTTTCCTATCTACAACAACGAACTAAATGTTAGAATATAACATTTTTTCCTGAATTTTTGATGAAAGCTTAATTGACGATATTCCGTGTATTTTATACTTCTATGTTTCAAACAGGATACACAACGAATTTCACAATGCCAGGTATCATTGTGTTGAAGAACCATCGACAAACAATGTTACGAAGAGGGGTCTGCGTGTCTAAGGACGTAATCATAAAAGAAATTCTTTCAAATGAAAGCACTATTGACTCGACAGTGTTGCATCACGATGAACGATGACCCGACGATTTACAATTTCGGTATGTTGATATTCACGATTTCGACTTGGTCGACGTACCGGAGTCGTCGAACCAGAGAACGATAGATATTGTTAACTACGGGCTGTTTTTATCACCGAATAAAGATGCTCTTCCTTGTATTCGTTCGTGACTTAAGGCAAACACGAGGTATACCAGCAAGGTCACGTGATGGACTTCGTCCAGGACGAGACGAGGGAGCATACATAGAAGGGAGACGTCACTGACCGTGAACGCACGCGAGACTCGCGACAATTTTGTCCGCGACTTAGCAGGAACTCCGTACATCGGCAGATAAAGCGGAAGAATGCGGCCTCGATAAACTTTGTTTCGTGAAAAACGCGCCTTCGGTCGATTTCCTAATCGACCCTTTCTACTCGACGATGGCTAAATCGATTGATCAGTAGAATATGTAGATCTGTTATATACGTTAAAATACTCGATCGACGTTTAAATACTCTGTTACGAATATCATTTTTCTGACAGATCGTTTGTCTGAAAATATTTGTAAACGTTCGCCAACAGACTGTATTTTTGTTCGAAAAAAAGAAAAAATCAATGTGTCTACCCTCGAGCATGATTACTGTTGGTAACAACTGCATCACATGAATGGCTTCCGGCCAGGTAATCCGAGGGAGTGTTCATTTAACGAAATGTCAAGGAAGTGGATTTTAATCAGTGAATAACTTGGGACGGCAATGATTAAGTCTTTTCCTTGATTTTTTTATGTATAAAGTTTAACGGAGTTCTGTTAAAAAATTAGAATGCAATAACTTCATGAATGATTTAATTTGTTTCAATGTAGAAAACAATTTAGTCTGATGATAAATATAATTATATACATATAAATCAAACTTTTCTATGAATGAATAAATGTTACATGACATGTTTACTTTTTAGTAACTAATATCGCAATTAATGTTTAAATATTATAAAGTTTCAAAATATTGAAATTATATAAATTCCTTTATACTTTATAACAAGCATCACTTGTTTAAAGATAGATAACATAATCTGGACAAAACATAAAGAAATAAATACGAAAGATTTAAGATTAATGCTTTTGTGTAGTTTTTGCTGCAATAAGGCTAGTTTCATAGATAGAAATCTGTGTTATCGGCTGAATGAAGTTCGAGATTTACGATATTTCTTACTAGAGAGCATAGTGATTCGTTATCGGCTATTACCATTTTGAACAAAGTTTAAAAATATAATTCTTTCGATCGTTCAACTAAGAATAATAGAGTGGTTAGGTATTCGTTTTTGAGTGGCCCAAATATTTAACTTATATATCATTCAAATATTTATGAACTTATCGAAAAGCAGATACGAAATAATGCGACACCTACATACATGGTAATAAAATTTATCAATGTTGTTTCTGTATCTATGGAACAATGCATATATGGAACATTTTAAGAATAATTATCTGGAATGTCAACTACGTATTTATTTTTTTGATACGAACAATAGTCTTGGTACAACGAATGCCACCCACTGTGTAAATGGTATTATTAAAATACCTTGAAAATTATCAAAAAAATTTGTGTACCTTTTCCTACCTCTTTTTCACAGGTTATGATCTATGTTTTACAATTAATACGACAATCATGATGTTACTTTCTTTAATTTTCGAAAAATTTAAATAAATTATTTTGTCTCTTTAACCATAGTCATTATTATCCAACAATTTTAATTATACAAATATTCACAACTGATTATATCGTCAAAGTCTATTGAAAAAATGAAATAAACGATACATCTTAATTATCATATTTGTATTATAATTAGATCGCGAATTTTTATTTATTTATAGAAAATTCTAAAATGCAAAACTGCGCAGAATGTACGTAAATTGAAAAAATATATAAATATCCAAAATATAACACCTTCTATAATATGTACTTGGTAGGTAAAGCAATTTTCTACAGAGATTTTACTTTTTTAATTATATCTTCAAAAATATGAATTTGCATAAAAATTCCGTTTAATTATAATACACAACTATTAATATAAAAACAATAAGAAATTCTTACGTATATCTTGTATTCGGCGAATATTTCGTCATCGCTACAGGTGGTCTGGTAAAACCCTCTCCCAGGTTCAGCACGCCTACACATTCCAAGACGTCATTGGATTTTTCTGACTCAACTCACTCCATTCTTACGTCTGATCCCATTGATCCTAACAATATAAACTGGTAAACTGCTCACTGATACAAACGCCCATTGCGTCAATCGCTAAATTTGAATTTCATTCGACTTCATAGAAGTTTAACCTCCTGAAACACCGGTACAACTACCAGTCGATTATCGAAACGCTACGAAATTGGCGGGAACGTAGGCGCGCGGAGATTTGATTTTCAGCCGCTCTATCTTTTGCAAGATTAAACATACAAACATATAGATATCCAATACTTCTCAGAACTTTATAAAAAACATTTTCACTATTTATACCGTGAATCAATATTATCGCGCAGATAATAAAAAGGCAAAGATAAATTCGTGACTAGTATCTTTTAGACTTGCAAGTATTTTTTGATGCGAGTGTTTATATCGAACGTATAAGTCATTTACATTTTTATTGCCGTCTTATATTTTTTTTTCAACAGAATTCGTAAATACGATTTTCGTCGATGCTTTTTCTTTCTCATTTACAATTCCATAAAAACATTACACGTTTTTGCGACTACTTCCCGCGTAAAATCCGTTTTAACATTACAACGATATATATTCAACTTTCTCCTTAACACTCGCGTTGACGTCAGAAATGACTTTCAGGGAAATATGTACGTGAAGTCGACGAATTACATGTACTTAGGAATTTAATTACAATGCTCGACAATTCATCGTCTACGACGGTCGAACGATAACTATAAAAGTCAAGAATCATTCAATGTTCACGTTCTTAGATCATACGTGTTTAACGTTATATGTCATTCCTTCTGTTTTATTTATTCAATTATATTTTCATCGTGTTTCTACGTATATACTTACACGCGCAGATTCGATTTGTAAAATTAAATTTGTTTCGCGTACTTTTTTAAAAATTCTCTTAAAATAAAGTTAAAACGTGCAATTTTTTATCGTCTAAAATCATTTTATTTTTTCCCTTGTTTATATATTTTGTCTACTGTAAGATAGTATATACTTATACCACATATACATTGTAATGGTATTCATATATTTATAAATTACAGTAAATTTATATTACGCAGTAAATTTATATGATGTGTGCGATTGAAATTGATAACAAGAATATTTCTTATAAGACATTTTTTACGCCAGTCCCTTTGATACGTATAAATAAAGACTACTCATTTCAATTGGCTAATAGAAAGTTCAATGAGAAACTCCATTAAAGTCAATAAGAAGAACTTGTGAATTTTTAAACTTCTAGTCAGCTCTAACCGATCATGGTTTCTCTCTAAATATATCGCTGGTGATTAATGTCTGTACCGTACTGCAAGCTTCGAAAATTACACCGTGATCGTATTACCTGGCCAACGTAAGATTTTCATATTAAAATTTTAATTAATGTTACAAATGATTAAAATATAAAGAGAATAAATGAAATGTTGAACTTTCACGAAGTACATAAGAAAAAAGAATCGATCACCTTTCAACACAAGCTCATCCGCCTGATAAAGATAAAACATTGCACTTCAAATAAATATCTCTACGAACGATACCAATAAAATGCTTCCAAATATACCAAAAATCTTCAAAATCGTTGGAAGACAAATGTATTTTGGTCAGTTGCTGCTTAGGCGAAACTGCAAATTTCGATGGAATTTGCAGAGCTGCATCCCTCGGTTCTGCAAGCTGCAAATATCGTGTGTATGAAAGGATAACGTAAGTACGTACATTGTTGACTGGCTGATCGAAAGTACGAGGAATTCGCAGAAGCCACCGGTAAAACTTGCATTTCGCAGAATGATATTTGTAACAAAGTTCAAAATTGGAGTTTCTTCGTGACGAGCTACTATATTTGCGATTATAACTCACACGCCTACGTCATCTCATCGGCGATAATAGAAAAATTTCCTTGATATTACGTCACATTTCCGATATCGTCCGAAGGTATTTTTAATGAACGTAGACAGGAAGGTTGACGAATAACGCGAATTCACTGGATTTCGCGGATAGTCTACAAAGCGCGACCGCATACTTTCTTACTTTCTACGAAATGTCGGCCAACGATGAACAAAGGAAGAAAATGTTCGATGTTGCCTCGATGTTGTCATTTTGATCTATCGTCCGACGTTTACTCGAGTATTACCGCACGAGAACAGATTCTCGATCAAATTTTACTACGTTATATAAATCTACTTTTATCGTAAAATTTTATTATGTGGCTACAGGTTTTCGAGAATCTAAAGATCCGTGGAAAGCACGATATTTATATAAATTTTATTCATATCTGTACGCGGGTTTACTTTCCTCTTTGAGATTCGGACAGGATGTTTGTTTTAGAAAATGGACTTTTTAACTTCGTAATAGAGACACTGTGCTAACTTATCGATTCCAGTCTATTTTCCTGATTATCATCTGGAATTTCCTGTACGTTACATTGTACGTAATTAAAGAACATAATAGAAGATATTGTAATAGCTGATAATATTATAATATGACGATGGCGTATATAAAAATATCAACTAAAATTCATATCAAATAGATCAAATTAACATTAATCCAAAAATATATCGCAAAGTGTAATATGAAATTCAGTCATCTTTTTATCTATTGTATTATCTCACTCGTACAGAGTAAAAGAGTTCTATCAACAACCATCTGTTCCAAAAATGTTGACACACTATCTATTCTATCGGAATTATATTCTACCGGAAGTATATTCTATCTGATATAAGTTCATTTTCAATGCAAAGTAATTTTATTTCTACTAGAACATAGAACACAAAATCATTTACATACTGTCGAAAAAATAAAATAAAAATTTCCTCCTTTTGATGAACGTTCCAGCACGATGAAATATAAATGACATAAAGGGTGAAGCGAATGAAAAAAGAATAGCGGTCGAACGATTAAAGGAAAAGATATTCTGTAAAGATTTCCTAATTTGTTTGTTCTCATAAAATTATCGAACAGAGTTCAACGAATACGCAATAATTACATCTGTCTACTGAATCTTCGATGATGTATGCATCCGTACGAGTAATCGTGCACTGATAAATAAAGGCCTTGTGCCTCGAGGAATACGGCCAGTATGCTGCCAGACATCGATGGGTAACCACGTAAATTTCAACAGGATTTGATTCTCCGTTACGTGATCCGGTGTTTCCCGCAGCTTTCAACACGAACGATCATACAATTATAATCGTCGAGCCACGAATCGGTCGAAAGCGTTAATTTTCGTGATCGGGCCGGTGATATTTTCTGGTTTGTGAAGTTGTGCCATCGAATAAATTATTATAGTTTGCTCAGGCAACTGTGAAAACTGCGACATAATTTTTACTCGAACGTATGATAATAATTTTAACAGTGATTTAAGTCATATAATATCAAGATAGCATCTACATAAATTCTTTCCGCGCGGTGATCAATTTTAAGCGGTATATGTTGAGATCAAGGAACAGGTATGTGCCAGCTGAGACGTCTAGTCGGATGTACCAATACCGGTTCGTGTTTCTTACTAGACTTCTAAAATTAATGTGCTTCCTTGGTCCCGTGTCAATGAATACATCGGACGTTTCTTGAATGAAAACACGTGAAACAATATTCGACTCATTGCCGTAAAGGTCCAGCTCGCTTTTTCGTCTACTTTTGTCCTCGAAATAACGAGAATTATAGGTGAATGACCACAGGTTTATTAAATCCTCTTAGGATGATGTTTAACATTTTTTACGAGCTCTAACACCGATCGTCGAGTTTTTATCATTTGGTTAATCGTTTAGTCGACTGGATTCTCGGTTATTCTCGGCAAATAATCGCGGAAAATCCAGCCACAAGTTGCCTTGAGAATAAAAATCGTTTCACCGAGTCATTGCGTGAAGATAAATGCATTTCGAAGATCACACAGCGGTTACGAGAAACCGAGCGATTAAGTAATTCCTATTGTATGTTCTAGGTCTCGTTTGAAAGACTGGAATTTGATTGACCAAATCCGTGGAACGTAGTATGTACAAGAGGCAGGTAGTTTTTAACGAAACGTACCGATCGGAGAAAGATTTTCCTTCGATGTATTAACTGTTGGAAGAGATAGTAGAGTTATCGAAGTTGATACTCGAACGAAGCGAGCGCTATTATCTTCCACATTGCTCAGTCTTTAATCGATAGCAAGAAAATAATCAGCGAAGCAGAAGCTGTAAACCGATAGAGTGCGGAAGTCTGAAGGTATATCTTTATTACGTCAAATCTCTACCAACAAGCATCGAACATTCTTCCGGTTTGGATATTTCAAGGAAAACCTTGAGAACGAAATTCAGCCTGAAAGGTGCATATTGACCAAATGAATTATATGGAACACCAAACACGTTCGGAAAAGTTTTAGAAACACCCGAACGTTTGGTAAAATATTCTTCGTACGAGAAGCGTAAGTCGTAGTCGACGACGTAGTCAAGTTAGAAGGAAGATACCAAGCTGAATCTGAAAGAGACAAAATGTCATCGATGAGTCGAACGTTCAAATTTTGTTATTTCTTTACGGCTGGTAAAGTTCCCGTTGTTTTACGAAGGTATTTTCATTAACGGGATTGACAGAAAACTACATTTTGGGAAAGATTTCTCTAACCAAGTGCATTAAGAAAAAGAAAAAAGAACGCAGGAAGCCAAGAAATCTGTATCAGACAAATATATTTAAAGAACGTTATAAAAATTTTTATGGCAGTTTTCGCAGCACATATAAACAGAATCCAAAGAAACAACATGCCTGGGACTTTGAAGAAATCTCCAGTGCTGTTCTTCTTTTTGTTTCAAATTCTTTTTTCTGAACTGGCGATTTGCACTGCCAGTATGGACAACGAAACGATTCAACAATCCATCAAACCGATCATATATCCCATTCCTTTGGTACGTATAGGCGCATTAATAAAAATGTTATTTAGATATGATAATCCAGTGACAAATCGTTTAATCAAATATCGTATAATTTAAAAAATATAAATATTAATATATATACAGTAATAATAATTTAATGAAATAAATCAAATTTAATCAGACCTCAATATCAAAGAATTTGAAATGACAAAGAGTCGAATTTTTGTATTGTATAAATGCTGAATACGCTTGATAACGGCCAATAATATCTTGATAGGAATTGGAACGGTGCTCGCAGTATTTATACGAAATTTGCATAAACATAAAATTTCAGTAGGTCTAATTATACATTGCCAAACCATTTTTGTGGAGCACAGCAAATAGATGTGTATACGATAAATATAGATAGCTGTGTGTTCATTTAGTTATTTTTAGACTTTTCGCCCTATCTATGTCCATCTATCTTTGAAATGTTGGAAACGTAAAATTGTAATCCTATCGTAAAGTCGCGATATGATTGAAGAGAATAAACGTAAATATAAATTCGTGAATAATAATTAGCATATGTTGTCAGTGGCAAGTTTGCCGCATGATTTTTCTTTAAGACCTAGGCAGATTAAATACGATTAAAACTCACACAGATCTTCGTTCTTGTTCGATTATCAATCGCAACTTTGGTAGTGTTTTATCGTACAAAAGTTATTGATTAATTTTAATTCATGCTTCTCTGTTACACGAAATTATATAATTCGAATGTATCAGTAAGAATGTGTAAGAAACGTAAATATAAAGCCTTTTGATTCGATAAGATAAAATTTTTGATCGTTCGGATAAACGAGTACATTTTTTAGATATACATAAGAATATCCTTTGATCTCATGTTACAGGAAAACATGACGATAATACCTGAAGAGTACAAAAATTTATCTGTGGTTGGAAAATGTTGTCCACTGGGTGAAGTTCTCGTAAAAAACGGTACTCAGGGCTCGGTTTGTTATCTGGATTCCTCCATGACTGAAAATTTCTCTCCCATCTTTTATGGTTTTAATGCATTTGGTTACGAGGTTCCCGGTGAAGTTCGAAGTTCGTTCGTTGCGATCATCGGAGATCCTTGCAAATACAAAAAGTGAGTATACTTAAGTTTCCAAGTAGCAGGAATAACGATTTAATTTTATTGACACTTTTGATATAACATTGATAAAAAGCAGAGATCGAAGGAGTTATGAAACTTTTAAATAGGTTCTATTTAAAACATAGACCGTGAAACATTTTTTGAAGGAGTTCTTGCATCGTAAGTTTCGATGAGAGCAAAGAAAGAAAAGTTTTCGAAAATAAAAAGCGTTATTCTGCAAAAGTACGATATTATATTGTTAAATAAGATTAGTACCTAAAATTTTGGTACTTTTATTTATCTTGAGGATTTTTATTTATCTTATTTGTCTTTAATACGTGTTCTAAAATAATTCGTTTTCATGGAACTTTTATCATATAAATATTATATAAATATATTATATAAACTCTAAAATATCTGTTCCATGAGAACACTTTTTAAAGAAGTTCCTAAGTATAACATTTATTTCCATGAAAATTCCATAGGAACAGATATTTTCCTAAACGAAACACACATGTTCAAATAGGGTTTTTTTAAAAACGAAAGATAAGTTTTTATTTGAATCCCTGATAAAGGAATTTAACGAAGCAGGAAAATAAAATAAAAAAGATCATATATATGTACATATTTTCCTCCGTATAAACACAATAAGAAACGATTTCATCTTATCTCTTATGTATCACAGACTGTTTTCTACATTTTGTATCCAAGGACAGGTGTCGCTTTTTTTTCATTTTTGATGCGAATGCAAACGATCAGACTGACTTTCAAATTATCTCAAGTACGTTTACACAGGCTGTTCATAACACTTCTAATCATGCAGTTGTGTACAATTTATAGATTATACACAGTTTCGAATTCGTTAGGAAAACATGTCATCTTTGTAATCCAATCTATGCTTCCAAGGAATCTTCAAGTTATAAGAAACATTGAAAAGTCTACTGCTGACTTAACGTGACCTTTTCATCCATTCTCTCTCTAATTCAAAGCGCATCATTATGTTAACTATCTCACCATGATCATCGCACGATTGATCATTTACGATTTATGCAAAAAAATTTGCATATATATCAATTAAAGAAAAGAGTACAATTATATGAATAAAAGTATTAAAATATCTAAAATATCTATAATTTTATATCTATCCAAATTATATATATATACTTTTTTAGGTATATTTTAAATCCAAACAACGATAACAGAGATAACAATTATTTATTAACGAACGGTTCTGTATATGCACCGAATCACGATCCAACGATGCTGCAACCTGGAATCAACTACTGTGCAGAAATCGTGCCAGATTTAGGACTTCACACTTTTGTATGTTTTTCTGAAAGTAGGTAGAAATACTTTTAAAATTAATTATAAACTAAAAAGAATTATATAAATAAAATTAAAATTAAAAATAACTTAAAAGAGTCAGAAATATACTTTTAAAAGAGTCATTGCACGTATTAACTTATATAACGAACGCTAAAAAAATTGTTTCAGGTCGCGTAATAATCACTGCAGACTCCCGAATTACAATCTATGCCTGCGGCCTTTTAATATCGGTGCCATTCTTAATTCTTACCATCGCAGCGTATTCCATCACACCAAATTTGCGAGATATTTTTGGAAGGGCATTGTGCCGTTATTGTGGATCCTTAGCGCTGGCTTTTACGATGTTAGCAATTACACAGTTATGGAATATGGAGTTGTCGGATCAAGCTTGTACCAGTATAGGTAAGATGAAATGTTCAATCTGATAAAAAACATTAGAAACAATGTTATTCTTGTCCAAACATAGTACAGTAGAACTCGGTTTATTGCAATAAAGTGTAATGTCTCCAAAATTTATTTGCACAACACTGAATTTATTACAGCATTTAAATGTAATTTAAGATGTAATAATATAAAACCTGATAAAAAAACGTTTCATGGAAAAAATAAGCGTATGTGCCGATATTTTTACTATTCGATTTAACGAGCTTTTTTCGTCTGAATACGTTCATCTAATTACCTCCTATTATAATTATTTTACGACCTCTTATTATTTTCTCCTAAACTACTAAATCGTCAAAGCTGTTCATTGCCTAATAAGTTAAAGATAAATCGAGTCCTACCGTACTCTATACGTACGTTACCATAGATAGCGCGATTTACGGGATACCATAAAATGATCTGATGTAACACGTAATTCTTTTGGAAGAAAAACCAGTGCTGCTTTGAGATTTTAAATGAACAATTAAAAAGCAATTGGCTTTTCCAGCATTCGTCATCCAGTTCTCCTTCGTCGCGTGCTTCTTCTGGCTAAATGCGATGTGTATAGAAATGTGGTCATTGGTGCGTGTCTATGTGGATCGTGGAACATACAGAAGGATGAAACCCAGAATGTTGTTCTTTTGGTACTCGTTATGGTGCTGGGGTCCCTCGGTGATACTTATCCTCGTGTCGATGATTATGGATCTCAGTCCGATGATACCGGCGACTTACGTGAAACCAAACTCCAAGAAAAGTTGTTCCTTCAAATGTAAGTGGAGTTGGACTCGAATTTCACTGCATACCGCGCACACGCGCCTACAGTTTAACTCTCACAAACATATCACATATATTTAACGTTAATAATATCGTGGTCCTTGTTTTCACTTAATTTTGACACTCTAAGAAAGACTAATTGTCACTGTTATTTTTATTCACATACTTTCGAGGAACGAAACACAAATCATTGGTGACCTATTTAACACAAGACGTATAAATTTAAATCATTCAAAACGACGGTAACAACTGGAAAGAAATATTAGTATAATAAATATTGGTCTACAGACGACCATTGTTTAAGACACCACTTGGCAATTTTATGAAAGAACAATAATATCATCTGCAATTTTAATTTGTAACAATTTGATTTGAATTCCAATTCGACATCATGAATGTGTTTCAATTAACCTCGTACTGTCTTAATACTCTTTTAAGTATGAGATCAGAGAAGTCAGCCTCTTGTCTAAAAAAATATCAATCAAAAAAGAAAAGGTTTCATGATATATCACTCGTGTCAATCTTGATTCACTTCTATATCATTACCCCGTAAAATCATTAATTTCAAGTAGATAATAAAACTACAAATTAAAACAAACATATCGATATTAATTCGATAAAACATATTATTATTTTTGAATTTACAGCGGAAGATGAAGCAATACCATACTTTTACATACCAATTGGATTGCTTCTTGTTGGGAATGTGATTCTTCTCGTTCTAACCTTCGTCAAATTAACTAAATATCAAAGGGACCTCGACTTAAGGCGCCTCGCGAGAAATCAAGAATCCGATCGACTTGATCGAAAGTATCTTCGACGACTCATGAGAACCACATTAGTTTGCATGATTATTTTCGTTTTGATGGGTCTTAATTGGACGATGGAACTAATATTTTGGTTCGTCAACGGAGATTCATTCGACTGGTCCTCCTTCGATCTTGTAAACGCTCTCCAAGGTGTTCTTATCTTCGCTTTATTTGTTCTACGAAGGCCACCGAGAGACTTTGTGTGGCACAGAATACAACAACTTCGTGGTATTAATCAAGTACCAGAACTGGAAGCTGGAAGCATGGAACTGTATCTGCTTCCAACAATGAACGGTGACTCAGTGCCTAGATAAAAGATCATTCCGTGCACATAACTTACTTTTCGACCTTTCCTCGAATTCGTCGTGGATTATGAGATAACTATAAATCAATTGCCGAAACATGCTTGAAAGTTCCTTGATTAGACGTACAATTTTTCTATGAATTATTTATAAAGCGTCGAATTAATCAAACGAAAAAAGTTTGATAATTCTAACAAATTTATTTTATGTAAGACTTATCGAATTATTTATTATACGCGTAATATCGATATAACATATACATATGCATCTCATCAACACGATATATGAGGTCAATATTTATTTTGCATATCATCGATTATGTATCGAGTGTGATTTTTGTATAATACGATTTATTTTAAATAGTTTGATTACCACGTGTCGATTGCGAGGATAATTTCATACTAATGAAAGCTTCATGGTTTATGTACATGTATGTGTTTATATTTCATTTTCGAATCATTTTTCGTTCTTCCATTCATTTCTGATTTGCTGTCACATTGTAATTATTTTGCGATGCTTCATATTCCCTGTGAATATTTTTGTACTCTAAGAAAAAAAGACTTAAAAAATTCATAGTTTTCTAAATATGAAATGAATTTTATGAATTTAATAATAGATCACTTGATTCTTGTGTTTGAAGTCGCATTTGGGATTGTTAGTCGCATAATAATAACATGCTTCGTAGAAACTTGTCTTGATTATGTAAAAATGCCTCTAACTCGTTTTACAATAGTGTATGCAAATTGTGATATCTGTATATCTGTACATTAATTACACAACAGAGAATAACCGAATAGGTTACATTATGATCTTAGATCTAATATACATATGTATGTATATTCTTCTGAATCTTGTATAGTTAACATTAAAAACATTTCTAATAATTTCTAAATATATAATATTTGCAAGCGCATCCTGCAACGTTAAGTTCCATTTATTATTTATCTATTTATTATTTACATAAAATTTCATGAAAATACGGTATAATTAAATTATTTTAATAAAAACAAATTCATGTCTGAAACAATTCAATTAGTATTCATTACTGTATTCTTCAAAGTATGTGTTAATAATAATTTTTATATGTTAGAACTGCTAAGAATTATTTACTTGCACTAGTAATAAATAAATTAAAAAATACAAGCGACGACGTTATATGTTTTGTATTTGGTAGTATTAGCATTAGAAGTGGAATGTATTATTTATTGTAAAACTTTTAAATTATTTATGTGAAATTAAATTCATTCTCATAATAAATATTATATCCATTTTTAAATATATACATATGTTTGTTTCAACAAAAAACAATAAATGGTATTTCAAAAACTGCTTGGTATGAGTAAAAAATATTTTTTATTTGTATCCTTCCCGATACTACATTATACATTTATTTGCTCTATTCTTGCGTTTCTGTCGTGCTATACAAAAATAAAATAATATAGGTTTGTACAACCAAACCACCATTACACACATTTCGCCAATCGAACCAAAAGGTTTTCTACTAAACTAATAAAAATTTGTAATTATCTAGGAGTGCTTGTTCGAATATAAAGTGTGCAAAAATAACCCTGACACACTCGCTATATGCTCTGAAGCGTAAGACGATTAAGCACTAATGCTTTTGGGTAATAACCCAACAGCAAAACCAGGTACCGAAAGTAACTTTTCAACATTAACCAGAAAATTGAGTGTTGTATAAATTACATTATGTATTGTTTCGAGAGTATCATTTTTCACCTATGTATATCTATTCCCATTTATCGCTATTGTATTATCCAGCAAATATCAACATTTTATAGGACACTTTATGTACGAAAACGTTATTCCATAAAATAAAGACTAATTTTTACGAATTCATTATAAAAATATAGTTTTTTAATAAAATTATTTATCCTCAAATTGCTTAGAAAGAACTAATTTACAAAATACTTATTATTTACTGAATAATACAATACTTATTAATCTCTTCTTGTTTTGTCTTTTTGTCCTGAATTCCCAGAAATCTCTTATACATGTTTAAGTTCATAAATACGACAATGCATACAGGTAAAAATTCTAATGTGTCTAAACTCTTTGTGGTCCTTGTTGGTATAACAATTATTTGTTCGTTACTCAAACTCATATTGAGTCCAAAAGCTAAACTAGTATTATCTTTAAGATATAAACAAAATAAAATTTTTGTAGACAAAATTTTATATGGTATAATGATATTAGCTCTCTGTGACATAATTTTCTATCTATTACAGCAACATGAATATGTCAAAAATTTATGAGCAAAATCGATGTATAATGTAAACTATCAGATATCTTATGAAATATTCAATTTTCTAAGTGCATATTGCATCTACAATGCTCATAAAATCAAATAACACATTGCAGAAAGACAATACCCTTTCAACCATTCAACTTTGAAGATGAAAATAATTGTAGAGAAACAATCATGAAATAAGTACAGTTCATCCTTATTTGGTGGAATTATCCTATACAGTACTAGTTTGAAGCATAAAAAATATTCAATATGTTTATCATTTTCATGATATATATGTTGCATAAGTGTATATGCAAAATAGTATTTTAGTCTTTATAGATAGTTATTCATCCTAACAAGAAAATAAAAAAATATTGGACCCCAAAGAGTTACAGTCAAATAAAATAATTCTCAACCACTTAATAAAATTATCCAATATTTGTGTGTATAAATTTGTTAACTAAGCACACACATAAGGTGCAGCATCTTATTCATTAAACATTAAGCGACTATCATTCTGCCTATTCTGACTATATTACACGAACCAATTTATCAAGCAGGTCTGTGATGTCCTGGAAACGGTGGACTAATGCCTAAAATTCCAACAAGATTCCCTCGTTGAGCAACATATACCAAACGATACATTCCTGGTGCTCGAAGCGCAGTATCGCTAAAGTAAATTCGCTCGGTGATCGAATGTGGTTCGAGAGGAACTGGAGACGATTTACCTACCATAAGTCTTTATTATTGATTTACCGAAATAACTATGATATATGTATGCAAAATGAAAATTAATATATTTAAAGAAATATAATAAAATGATATCTCGCTCACCTCGACCTACATATTCATAAACGATATATTCGTCTAGACTGGAAAATTCATTGTGAAAAAGACCCACCCAATCGCCACTAGCTGGTCTCGCGTCTCCTAATAATCTATATGATACTGAATTTTCTTCATCTATAAACCATGATGACACAGGTTGGAACTCTACACCATGGTCCTCTACATTTGGCCTAATCTATAAACATAATGCAAAGTTTTATAATAAAATGACATTTTCTGTTATTTATTATTAATTTTCACTGATCTTTATATTGTACAAAAAATCTTACGACAATATCAAATTCTCCTGTGACAGGCTTATGGTCTGACTGTACATAATTGGAATGACTTTTATAATTACGCTGAATAGCATTTAATTTAACATCGTCATAAATATCTGCATTTACTCTGTACAAAATTCTATCAGTCCATGATGGTCGACGCCTAAATAGAAAATTCTTAGTTAAAAGAAAATACAATTAGAAAATGTGAGTATCATAGTCTTATCTTACTTGAGATCAAATTCTTGAGATGCAAATTCATATTTATAAGTAGGAGGAAATGTAATAGGATTCTCATTCAATTCAGAAAAAGCTTCACCCTTCTCCATTACCATCTTCAATTGATCTCTGGTTAATAAGGATTTTAATTCATTTTTCCTAACTAGTATGTCTATTTCTGTGGCAGTTAGATCCTCTCCATGTAATCGAAAATTTAAGTCACCAATCCAAAACACATAACTATACGGAAAGTGATATGGATAATTTATTTTGTATTTATGGATTAAATTGAATTAATTTAAAGAATATTACTGACTCATGAAATAATATTTTTGAAGTATCTGGACTACTAAAGTTATGACTTGTGAGTATTGTATTATAATCCATAATTCTGTCTGTTAATAAATGATCATGTGGTGTCAAGTGTGTATTTACTATACACATGTTAATTCCATACATATTTAATCTTATACTCACTGCACCTTTATTTCCCTTTAAGTAATGTATCTTTTTACTAAAAAAAAATTAAGGAATGAGTTTATATAATTATAATTTCTTCTTACCCACATGCCTCCACATCCTGTCCTTGTATATTGAGCCTCTATTAATCTTAAATGTGTAATATGTTTTCTTAAGCAAAAGATATTTAAAACAAGACCCTGTAAACGTTGTGTACGTATTTTTACGTAATCATATTTCTTTAATATATCTCTGCAAGAATTGTATACAATAAAATTCTTAAATACCATTTTTGACATAACAATCATTAGCTTTCAGAAATTTAACTGTTAATTTATATATATAATTAAATTTGTTACTGTATTATTTTCCACGTTTATATATATACCTAAAAGATTTAGTCCATGGATCATCGAAGAATATGTCCATCACCATATTTTGTGGCTGAGCTTTAACTTCTTGTAATCTAACGTAATTTATGAATTTAATCATTTTATGGATGACACGAATAAATTTGTGCAAATTATACTTACCCAACAATGTATAAATCTGGTAATGTTTTTGACTCGTTAATCTGATTCACATCAAGAAGTTCATGCAAATCCTCCTCTGGGTATTTAGTTGCCACATTCCATGTGACAAAATAAATTCTAAAATACATAGTAAGTAATTTTTCATTACTAAAATTATTTACTATTATAGAGCATAGATAACAAATATATCGATTAAAGTATAAAACAAAAACATATTTTTAACTAGATATTAAATTTTTAATTCATAATTTAAATTTGAAGCATAAGAGCCAAAGGCTACAAACCAATACAGACTTGAAGGAAAGAACATTGATTACAAAAAGAACATATACAAAAAAAGATACATATTATACAATTTTTACTCACCTAAGATATTTTAATGTATCAGCCATTTTTAGGATAATACGATGTAAAACAATCACACAAAATTTTACTCTAACTTTGTTAGCATCTGGAATCAGGTTGTATTACAGTGACTGTGCACTGTTTTCCAACATACTTTTTAGGTTAAAAAGTAATATATGAAATGTCAACGGTTGGTTAATTGATCTTTTTGTTCTAGATTTTTATTCAAATATTGTTAACGAGTACTTAAAGGGAGGTTTCACAGATGTCACATTACTTTTCGATTATAATACACGAAAACAATTTTATAAAGAACCATACCATTGACAGCTGTGATGCACGGACGAGCGTGCTGTGAAGAAAGCAATCTCCCTTCTACTACACCTAACCATGTGACGTCAAGAAAGCAACCTGTCGTTTACTGTCACCATCGCTGTGTTAAAGTGCATTGTACATACGCAATTACGTGTAGTAAATATGTATGCTTCGTAGTAAATGCAAAATACGTAGTATACTACAACGCCACTTATCGGAATTCTTTCATTAAGTAAAATTCTGAAATAACTCCCATATGCAACTCTTTTAAATGAACTTCATTAATTTTCTTTGTAGTTAATAAGAACATAAATAAATAAAATAATACAAATAAATAAAAAAATTGTTTAGCTAAAAATCCGAGCATTTCGAAATTACAGGTCTCGGAAATTCATTTACAAAATAAGATGTGATGCATTTCTGCAAGCAGAGAAACGATGAGCAGATGTGTGATTAAATTTGTTTTTTCCACTACGAATCTGACTATTTGGATAAAAGATTATAGGTAATTATAAAATCCAGTCAACTACTATTATATGAACGTTCCACTTATGAGTTCTATTCTTTGACAAGTTCGCATAAATGGAGTTCTTACTGCAGTATGTGTAATCAATAATAACCATGTGTAAACAGTAGTGTAGTATATTTGAATAACGCCACAGCCTTCTTGAAAGATACGCGAATATTATAAAAACGACTATAAATCTGTCTAGGTATTGTTCTCAATGTTTAGACATTTATAATCTTTTCGTTTTACCATTTAGGTAGAAGATGTAAATATTATGTTATAAAACATAACTATATATCTGGGACTCTTTAAATAGTTTTTCAAGCAGATAAATGTGTTCCACTGTGCGGTATAATCTAAAGTTAACTGCGCCTCAATAAGAAAAGCTGCAAAGGTGATAATCGCGAGGAAATGAGTCATTGATAAGAAAGAAACGAAGAATTGTTTTCAATGTAATGTACGATTGAATTCTAATATAGAGCAGCAGTTTCATCAATGCGTTATTCGCATGATCTTCCTTGTGGGTATTATTGAAATCTCGATAATCAAGGTATAACGATGAAAAGAAAAAAAAGACATATAAAAAATGGATCGTACCTTTATTATAATTTCTTGCGAAATTCGCCTCCAGTTGCTATATTTTGATTTGTTATCGAAATAATCGTGCGTAGCTTCCACAATGAGAGAAGCTAATAAAAAAAAAAAATCTCCAACGTAGCTTACACGTTTCATTATTTACAATAACAAAACAAGCGAACAGAAAACGAAGTCCGCCTCGTGGTTATCTAATCTAAGAATGTAGAAAAGCATGTCCTTTAAAAAAATAAATGTCCTTTTATCGGACATTTATTCGAATGTGTGTGTGGAAAATTATCAATACATCATCCCGGGATGAGCTGCTCGTTGAAAGAATACGTTCGGATTTGCTGATAGAGTCGTGTACAAATTTCCTGCGTCTTCCGGCCTCAAATACATGCCTGGTGGTAAGACGAACGTCTCCATCGGTGCATGAACATCTGTAAAATAATATTTATTTCTCAATGAATTCGTGTAACGATCATTCGTAATCGTGGAAATAGTCAGCGAAGAATTGTATTATATTATCAAAGTAATTTTAAGAATTATCCACAAATTCTATTTCTCATAGGAATAGAATTTACGTATTTTTAAAATATGACTAAGAAACTTGATAAGCTGGGTGGCAATTTGTTATCCGTTTTTACGTCCTGCCAAAACACGTTATTAATTTCCGGTAACAATGAAAACGTCGCGTGCTCGCTTATCCTTCCGGTCGTGTTAAGCAGTAGAGCGTAATTTTCACGATAAATGTATTTATATTTGGTGTTACATTTCTATATTTTATTCGTACTCGTATTATTTTACCTTCGTTTTAACCGTGTTTTAGGTTCTGCAAATATTCGTGACAGGCTTCAGGAGATTAGGCGCGAAATGCTGACACAAAATCTCCATTAAGCAAAGGCACAATTGTTTCGTACACGTAACCGCATTTCAAAGTGGGTCACACCTGTCACGTTGCTCACAAACTTGTGATTATTCGAAAGTTTCTTGTTACGGGAGAGTAATTTTATTATTTTTGAAATTGCGTTGTCACGAAGGACCAAAGGAAACAGAAAAAGTCGGCCAGTAACTTTTAATAAGATGTCTATTTTTTGGAATGGTGGAAAAAGTTCTGAGAAGTTTGAAACCGAAGTGATACAAATACTTGTAACTTTTATTAGATAAATAGCTGGATATTAAGACTTATCATTATCGTAGTAAAGAGATTAGAAAGTGGCCGTAATATGTAGCAATAAGATCTATACGTTTAAAGAAGACTTTTGACATAGGAATTTAGTTATGTCCTTTGATCAGCTATGGGATAATACTTTTCCTTGCTCCTTCAAATTAAAAGAGAGATACAAAAAGACAAGCAGATATCGTAAGAAACGGTTTCGATCGCAGTTTCGTAAGAAACTGAAGAATATTTCCAGCAAAATCTCAATCAAACTTTTTACGCAACGGCAATTGATTTATAAACTTAATCGAAAGGTTGAAAAACGATGTAGCTGAATATTATGATAACTAGAACCGGTGTCATAAACGAGCGGATGGTTTATGCCTGGCAGGCTAGTGACCTCTGCCTCGCAATATGTAGTATAATCCACGCCCTACTCGTAATAATGGACATTACGATAAAGAGATATATTACGAAGCTAACACATTTACTCGAAACGTTTCCTTCTTAAAAAGAGATATTATTCGACAATTTAAAATTTCTTTTTCCAAAAAGTAGCTACGTACAGCATATTTTATCGATGGCAACCGCGACTATAGAATTGTTTTTCTCTTCTCGTATTCTAAGATAATAGATTGTTACCTTCGTATTATATTATCTGCGTAAAAACAATACTTAATTATCTATATAAAAGCTAACTTTATCAAACCTTGTTTCCTTACTGATGGATCAATCGCACGGGATAAATTGGATCAAAGCGTTAAGAATCAGTTTTCTAAATAAAACTCTTATTTACTCCCTTTATCTTTCGTATCAGGTATCGCTATAAGAAAAAACGAGTATTCCTCTATTCGAAAATTTTCTCATTCGAACGATCTAATTTACAAAATCTGAATACCGAAAGCCGAATTGTAATTTAGAACGGTATCTATTGACAATGTACGTTCGATGATTCATGCTCCAATAATGTTATATTTAGAGGAAAATCTTGACTAGCTGTTATCTACGAAAGTGGAGAATTTGTTTTCTCCTTTGTCGAAAAAAGTTCAATCAGCCACCACCAACAACAGGTCACCGATTAACTAGCGTCGTCTGATCTAACGGGATTTGTTTCCCCTTCCACATTAATTCTCGGAGAAGCGCTTGACCTCCGCCTCGAAACTTTCTCCCTCTCCACCTTTCCAGTAAGAGGTTTTTCCTCCCTTTCGTTCGTTCGTTCCTCGAGGTGAAGGTCGCCAGAGGCGACGCCGTAACGGAGGAAAAGTTTGGACGGGGAATTTACCGAGAGAATCAACCGAGGTATTTCCGGGACTACTGTAATACCTGTGGTATTTTTCTTCCTCGATTACGATCGGGTACCAAAATTATCAGTTCGTGCTTGATATGTTCGATTTAAATAAAATATGTATCCATTGACCTAGCGTTAGCTCGATTAAGCATCAGGCATATTAAATTATTGATAATATAATATCGAAAGATCTTTAGGTTCCGATATCTAAAACACTGTACAAAAGAATTTTTAATCGTTCTATCGGTAGACGAATTTTTAGATCGACGAAATTGCATTTTCTTTCCCTTGAAGATCTACGATTAATTATATATTTCATGAATCACAAGAGAGGCATTGGCGAGTAATAGCGCGAATATTCTGTGTATTACCGACAATGTATATATCTTATTGTATACATTTTCATGCTATTACTTTAATTACGTGTTTCCTAAGCTGTATTTTCTAATAAAACTAACGCTCTGCAACTAGAATGATATATAGCTTAGGTTGTTACAAACATAAACGCTGATACTTTACAATTAGCTAATTTCTAGAGAGACTTACCGTCGGAGTATATGGGGCTTCCACCATGCCTGCAGGCAGTGCATCCAGGTATAGCGGATGAAACTAATGCCACGCGATCTGCAATCAAAGGCATCAATAATATGTGCATTATTACATTATACCAATGGTAAAAACACTAACAATTAGTACTAATTGATTTTCATTAAATTTGAGTTGATATAATTTTAACGTGCATTCCTGTCGTAAACCGTATAAGATTTAACACTGTTTACACGCAAGAAAAAATTTTAATTCTTAAATTTTACTTTTTAATAGCTCGTCGTAACACGTACGCACGTACAATAGCTTCGCTGTATTAATTAAACTTTAATTAATCATTTTCTTTCTTCGTATATAGCTTTACGATCGGTTGAAATGGATAAAACATGACGAACACGCTGATACCGTGCGAAGTGATCGAAACGGAACGACGTTTAAGCGAGCTACAAGAAACGGTGTATGCGTGCATGAAAACGCAGGTGAAATTTGCTCGTTTGATAAAAGAAACATAGTGAAATCAGCACGACGCTCAATTTCAACATTTGGAAAGTATCATTCGTAAAGTAAACAAAAGAAAAAAAAAAGCGAAGTAATGCGAAATTTCTTGCTACAACAAAACTTTACGATATGGATTTTGGCTAAATACTCGTGATTTTCGTTTTTCTTAATTAACGACGTTATTAACAGATTCTGTACGCCGAGGAGGCGTTAATAAATAGCTTAGCGGTAACGTTTTAATTGGTGAAAATGTCTTCAATTACATACACGTAACAAGCCAAAGAGTACACAACTATGAACGTACCGCCGCTGTGATAATGCATCTTTCTCTTTAAAGAAGCTTCAGCTGGCTTGAAGTGGAAGAAGGAAGGCGAGTAACGGCTGCCAGGAAGCGAGCTCAAAGCATCGTCTCGATCACGAATCACCGTTGCGGAAGCTTCTCGACCGAGGGCAGCTAACTGGCGACCCTTCGGCAGGAACATCGTCAGGAACACGAGAAGGGAAGTAGTCAATAAACCATAAGCTAGCCAGGCTTCTCTGTCACTCTCCGTCGAGGCAGCCACTGAACCGATCGCACTCGATATCCAAATCGGAAGCGATAAACCAACAGCCAGGCCAATAAATGCTGCTTCCCGGTTGTTGTCTCGAACGCCGCGTGCTCGAACTGCTAAACAAGCTACTGCAACCAACAGCGCGCCCGGATATCTGAAAACCGATCGTCCGATCTTCAATGCGTCACCTTTAAAATTTCATTCGGAATTTACGTTTCTGTGGGTTTAGAAAAATTATCTTTCTTTCGCTTTTATACCGATAGCGTGTTAGAGCCGGATAAGTTTCCTTCGAATTATAGGAAGATTAGAATCGTACAAGTCTGGAAATATTTCCTAACGATTTTCCATTGCAACGGTGTAATTTCAATTCATAGCCTGATAGCAAGTGTCATTTTTATAACCGTGAAATATTGTCGATGGAAGAGGTTTACATTTCAAAAGTTTACCCGAGGGAAGCCACTATCTGTCCAAGAGGAGTTTTGCAACAGGACATTGGAGAGTTTTGTCCTGTATTTTGTACCTGAACCACCGTAGGTGGCTCGCCATAAAACCATTGTCCAATGATAGCTACCTGCACGAGCACGGCGAATCCCAATACTAGTGCCTGTAACACAGAGGACGAACATACACCATATATTAACGTTCGCGTATGTGGTACACGTATATAAGCTGTATTTCAATAGAGTCTTGAAAAATGTATTGAATGGGCATCGGGCTTTGACCGATTAACGATGAATCGCTGTAATTATTACGATGGCATTCTTAATTAACATTCTTAACGCTTGTCAGTCACATTATAATTTATTGATGAACGGGCAGTTCCCCGCCACGTTCAAGGTTCTATTAAACGATCGCGATTATAAACGAAGAATTATTATAGGAGGAAAAGAGATGCGGCTGATTTTTCTAACAGATTATTTTATAAATTGCTTTCTAGTTTTTAACGTCGCTTCCTTCGATGCATATAATCACACCTATCGATAAAAAGCAACAGAAGAAAATCCGTCGAATCCGTTAGGCGAGGCAGAAAATGTCGGAGATATTAATATTATTCAACGAACGGCAAGGCATGCTTAACGACCACAACAGCTGCATTTACTGCTATTAGTAGCGGGCGTTACTACTGCGTTACTTTTCATTCAGATCCCGTCCCGCACGTACAAATAGTCGATCGAGATCGACATCCGGATCTCCGACACGACGAAATAAGAAAAATCCCGTGCATCCTTCGTGAGAGTTGTTCCACGAGTTTCTGCGAGCCGTTTTCTAAAGCTGTATTCACACTGGCTAGGACAAGAACTTTCGATTGTGTTTCAATCGCCTTACGGCCAGGCATTGGATCAATGGCATAGAAAGTAACACTATGCAAAATTAAAGAAACATGTCTACCTTTCGTTGGAAACGGCGTATAAATTTAGACAAATTACGAATCGCAGTAGAAATAATAGATTCTACGCTCCCCACTTTAATAGTATGCACAATGAATTGTTGGCTAATTTTACAAAAATAAGATTTCTCCCTACACTTTAGAAATGACGTATTATTCAACCGCAAGTAAATTGTAAAATAGAAAATTATTAAACAGCGAGAGAAAAAAGGGAGACGTCTTCTGTCGAAAAAATATTAAGTTTGCTTTCCTATCGATGAATTTTGAATTCATCTTACCTACGCGATGGAAAACTTACGTTGTTCTTACATTGAAATGTATTTTGCAATCTAATGCATTAGGATTCTGAAACGTTATCAAACTTACTTGATAAGGTGCTGGTAGATAAACTCCACTATTTAATGAGAGCAGGAACACGCATTTAACCAGCAAGGCTGCAAATACAAGAGCAGCAGGTAAGCCGACTAATCTAAATGCAGCGCAGGACAGAGGGTTTTGACTGAGGGAGGCTGCTGCTGAGAGTCCTGCCAGGAGGAAAAGGCCTAAAAGTAGAGCTTGTCCCAGAAATAAATGTCGTCTGTTTGGCGCGGTTACCCTTGCCTGGAAAATTTCATTAAATGTTATGTTACTTGTATGTATTTTTATGGCGAAGATAATTTTTACACCGACTATTTTTGTGGTATTGGCGAAACGTATTCTAAGAGCATAATTTACATTATATACGATTTTATAGGACAGAAATTCTGGGAGAATAATGTAAGTAAGTAGTAAACGGCGGCGTCTCACGCGAGAAAATCAGCATGCTCTAATTTTTCTTCCTTAACGAAGGAAACCTCGATATGGCGAACAGAAAGTATCTCAGTGTATGTTTCTAAGGTAAAATCTCCTTGTCTATCTGCGTTTGTACTATTAATGTTCGACAAGCTAGAAAGATACGATAAGGATTGTTGCATGTCAGACCTTTCGCGAAGTGAATCTTTACATGCCGCGATATAATCATACATAGATAAATTATAATTACGCGGGTTAATTTCACCAATTAGACTAACTAATAAAGCAGCCATACGTATCTGTTAAGGTAAACATGGAACCCTTGACGATGCATGCAACTACATGCATATGTTTGATAAAATGAATTAAATTAATTGTTGCTTTGATTTACATTAATATTTCATTTCTCACTTGTGAGAATATTAAATAAAAGAGAAAGGACGAACAGTAATTGGTTCTGAAAACATTTGATCGGGAATACCCCTCCTGTCTTGCAATTTAAATTTGAGAGAATGACGATCAACGTTAAAATCCTTGGCAGCATAATGACGCTATTAAAGATAGTATAGACATCAAAGCTATCAAAGGCTTTCCTGGTGGCTCCTGTTCAATGGAGTGTATCGATACGAGCAGACGACACGACTAGGAGAAATAGGCAGTCGACATGCAAACTAGGCCTAGGTCTCGGCGAAATTACGAGCGTGCTGGTTATTGGAGCTTGTCGAAGTATGAACGAAAACAATTACCATAAATTCTTGTATACATTTCCACGTACTATCGAGAGGAAAAGAGATAAAGGTTTCTTTCTAAGCTCTATTAATCCGGCGCTTCCTCAAATTTCAATTATAGATGCTTATACGACCGCGAAAATACGTTTCACGCTATCGCACGCGATCGGTTCGATTGGTAACAAGCTCTTCCCGCTTTTTTAGCGCTTGTAAAACAAAACGTCTTTGCGCTCTATTTCCGGTAGTGAAACCGTCGAATTATAAATTGTATGTCACCACGACGCTTGCATTTTAAAATAGTATCCTTCACGATTTATATTTATAACTTTTACAAATACCTTTGGGGACTTTTTAAATGAAAACCATCGAGAAGCGTAAAGCGATTACGTGATATACGAGTAATCTACAATGGACGAGAGAAAATTTTTATAGACGCTGTTTTTCGATAAATAAATTGTACATTCCTCTATTTTCACCAGCGAACTATCGTTTCTCTGATCTTCGGTTGAATTTGCGATCGACCGAGATCGGTTTGAAAAAGGTTGGTTGTAAAGGTAAACGAACCGACCTTGAGCAGTACGAAAACCTCGAAGCCAGCCATGAGGAGCATCGTGGCTGCGCTGAGGGCCGCCAGAGGAAGAGCCCAGGGTCGTTGTCTGAGCAAGGACCTCGAGTACGGCCGAGTATCGACCTCGATCTCCTGGTTCTTCTTTCCAGGAGGCATTTTGAACACCGAAACCGTCCTGTTCGGTGCTGGAACGCTGATGACACTCGCTACACTGGCCAGACCGTTCTTGTCCATCGCTACGTCGCTAGGTACCAGGAAGAATTCAGTCGACAACTCGTAGTCCTTCGAGGCTTGAGCTCGTATCGCCGTAGTTCCGGTTGGACCAAGCCAGCTCGCTGTGGCCCACGACAAGATAATCGGGCTCAGTCTCATCGCGTCATCCGTACTTCCGTGGTTATCTCTGTATGGCTCTGTATGGCTCCAAGTTTCTGTAGCGTCACCGGGACATGCACCGTTTCCTGCGTAAGCGCATCCTTATGCGCCCGCCTCCCTTTCCTCCGAAGAATGGCACACCTGTAATTACGATTCGCCTCGGTAATTAAGCCTTGTCGGTTCATTTGATTAGATTTAGTGCCTGGGTAAAAGTGAGCACCGGTTTTAATCAGGGACTGCTTGGAAATCGCACTAACGCGCGTCGCTAATAATCAAACCAACAAATGGAAAATTGCTTTTCTCTTGAAGAAAATATAGACCGTACGTTGTATACTCGTTCTTCCGTCGTACTTCGTCGTACGATTTTTACATTTCCTTCTGGGAAGTTATGTAAATTAAAGATTTACATTGTGACGTAAATGAGATATTTCTAATTTATCTCGCTTTTACCACCACGAGCTCTTGGATCATCTCGCTACAAGTATAACGTAACAATCGCGATAACAATATTAAAAAACTGATACTTGCATTATAACTAAATACACGTGGAGAAAGGATTCATCATTTTCCCAATTACTATAACAATAGGCTATAACTATTTTTAAAGCAAACGTTTACCGCAGAAAAATTCTTTACAAACAATTTTGAAAATAACCAGCGCTAATAGAAGCAAATAAAACCGCAGCCTATTCTGTATGAGAGCCAGGCATGACCAGTCCGCAGGCATTCACGGAGTCTAACACCATTAATTATTATGAACAGGGTCAGCGGTAAGTAGAGTGAAGCATAGACTGAGTAAAACCAGAGTAAAACCTGTAAAAACAGGTATCACGGTGCACATTACTGTAATCGATTTAACATTGAATTATACGAATATTAACTATGACTTTGTATTTAATCATGATAATAAATGAACCTTTCAAGTATCGATCATTGTCTGTCTTCGATATCTCGACGATACTGCTTGCCACACATTTCTTCCTCGTATCAACTTCTTCTAACGATAATGTTATGCTTTCTTTCTTTTTTACTTTAATTATAAACACTATCAAAATTATAACAAAACACAATTGCGAAGTAGATTCGAAAGTCTTTTTGTATCCTTAGAGAATGCTTTTCGTATCGAATAATTCGATGCAACGAAGGTCAACGAACACTATGCAAGTTGTTCCAAGATCTTCGATACTAAATGATATTTTCTGTCAGAGCATGGACCAGTTCTCTGATGGGACAAGTCAGTGGAGTGGCCACGAAGCGCGCGTTGTGGGAGCCGAACTCCGACTAAGTCAACAAGCATTCTCGAGGGAGAAACTGGAAGCAGACTGGAGTTCCGTTCTGGAGGTGAAGCCTATCCGTTACGGAGGAGCCAGGGAGATGGTGATGACGATGCTGAGGTAGTAGTGGCATACAGCAGGAGCGGATCCACGCAAACCTTTCCAATAGAGTTGTCTTTTTCTATCGAATAGTTTAAATAATGGAATGTCAATAATTTACTAAAAATAATACAAACTATTACGCTAAAATTGAGTACTGAATTATGAACGAGCGATACTTCTTACTTACAATTACTTGATGAAACATTTTAGGTAAGAATCGTAGTTGGATAATTGTTCATCTTCGATATTTTATAAATCTTCATTACGTAGTTGCTATTTTTGGCATAAAACATATAAGTTCATCGAATTGTTGGACTGATGAATAAAGGTTTATAATTCGATATAATTATACATGTATATATATATAAATGTGCAAAATAGAAACTTCGATAATCTTTTTAACAATTCATTTTTATAAAAGAAAATTTTATTTCGTATGATGTGCGTGTTATTTCATATAAATTATACGTGTAATGAAATATAGTATAATTATAACGAATACAGTATAAATAGGTATACGATATTTAGAGGTCTAATAAAGTAACATTATTTCATATATATAGAATAGTTGCAGTAAGAAACAAGAAATTCGGAAGATCATCTCGACGAATGAATTGACTTGCCTCTCATGAATTGTAATTGGCTGGCTTTATTATCGTGAACAGGTCTATT
The DNA here is from genome assembly GCF_011952255.1 of Bombus vosnesenskii. Taxonomy (NCBI): domain Eukaryota; kingdom Metazoa; phylum Arthropoda; class Insecta; order Hymenoptera; family Apidae; genus Bombus; species Bombus vosnesenskii. The sequence continues at coordinate 1,540,778 of NW_022882962.1, forward strand.
TTATCGAGACGGATTCGATCTGATCCGCCCCTGACAAGATGAGAGAAGAAGCCGTGTGGAATAAAAGAGAAATAGAGAGAAGGATCGGAATGAAAGAAAGAAAAAGAAAGAAGCTGGTCCTCCGACGTCGAGGACCGGACCCAGCGACACATTTACATATCGTACGTGTAATAACCTCGAAAAAGATTTAACAATGGTCCCGGGACGGTTCTTCTCGGTTGCAAAGAAGAGGAAAGAGGCGAGTGCACGGCTCGGTGGATGAGGAAAGATCGAAGAAATGTTTAACGAGTTTCTGTGCATTCTTAAACTACGAAAAATGGCAAATACTCTCACGGACAGATCCGCGGTCTTCTTTTTCATTACGGAATTCGCTGTAAAAAGAATTGTAGTAATTTTATTTTCAAGCCAGTCATCTTGGTATATAATAAATACAATATAATAAAATAAGTATATAATAAAATAGCCAATGGTATATAACGACAATTTAAAAGGAAAGATCTTGGTTAAAAGAAGAGCAAGTAGTTATATACGATCGGATAAAACTCTTACTCGAAGCTAGTAGTGAAAATTATTTACCTTGGCCTAGAAATTGCTTATAAAATTATTCGTAGCTGATGAAAGTGATAACAGAAGTTCTGTTTCTGGATCTAAGCGGCGCGTCCTATTTGAGCTCGAACTAGATAATATGTAAGTAATATGTAGGCGGCCGGGCGTCACAGATCAATGATTGTTTGTGCACATACCTTCAGTAGCCATACACGATCAATCCCTTGCAACCAAGGTTCGATGAACTCTACCTCGAAAACCGGCCAAACCGTTTGCACGTTTGGTTCGGGTGGCTCAACTTGGTTGATAGTAAGTTCGAACACGTCTTACGTTTCTTACGTTTCCTGAAAACAATGATTCCAAACACAGAGCTCGTCAGATAAAAATCTTGAAATTCGAATGCATCAGCGTCTAGAATTTCCATCATTTCCGCTACTAACGTATACTCGACGGACACCACATTTTAATGGCGTTTAATTCGATGCAGTTTACTTTAGCGATCCAAGTTATCGCCTATATGTTTAAAAGTAGAAGTCAACTTTTAGTACCGCAATTACGGATACACTTGTCCAAAGTATCCATTAATTCGTGGGAAACTATAACTAAAAATAAAAGAATATAACTCGTACTCGTCCCTGTTCTATAATTTTATGCAAGATGTGGAGGACATATCTATCGTAGTTTAATGATTTCAACATTGTTTTATGCGAATTAATTCTTTTTTAGTACGGTTAAAGATTTTCGATACATATGCCCGCACTTTTTTTATACGTTCCGCAATAATGCTACCGACAAACCGGCTTCGACCGGAAACATAAATATTAAACTTACCAAATTTGACAGAAAGCTTTGCAGCGTACCTCGCAAGACTTGGAAGCCAGTTTTTCTACGTTTATTCGAGGTTTGTACATGCTTTACGTCCTTCTCGTTATTCGAAGCAAACATCAGTCGACGAAGACATGTTGAATTTACGATGTATCCTTAGGTACGATACAATCTGTATCATTCTGATGAAATTATACATATTAAGCTATACAAAGTACATCGGCAACGATGTTCCTTGAAAATATAATCATATATGAAAAAAATGATATTTGTTTCATAATGTAGAAAAATCATAGAACCTAGATAATATCTCCGCGTGGATTACGTTCAATTTCTCGCTAAGTAAGAATTCATTAGAACAAAAAGAATTCGCCGATTTCTTCGACTAAATTCCTTTCTCGATAATAACTACCGTACTGCCAGACCCGACTGTTAGAAATGAGATTTACATCCTTATAGGTTGCAGTTTAAGAACAGCTTTACTAAGAGAAACGTCTTAACCATTGAGACAAGGGAAAAATTGATAGAACAATAGACGCTGTCAAAGACAACGAACAACGAAAATCTTTCTTCGAGGCTAGTGTATACAAATGCGTACGATGTACAATGTCTCGCAATGGCCACACCCGGTCACTTTCTCCGCCAAAGCCAAAGTCATTCTTGTACCGTAAGTTACTATGCTTAATGACGCAAGCTACCCACGCTCGATCTAATGCGAAGCACGGTGATCCGCTTTCCTCCTGGTACGTCGGCCAACCATGGAATGTAATTTACAAGCTCCGACGGATAAGAAAAAAGGATAATTAAGACGCGACTCTTTAACTGCAAAAAGCGGAAGATCGAGTCGTATGACGGCCCTGACCGAATTTCTTTGCACTTGAACGTCATTCCCCGAAGGGATCGAAGCTTTTAAAAGTCCCTCGATCGCAAGATAAATCGACTATCGCAAGTAAATTGTTGCGTTACGATTATCGCCTGTAATCTATTATATCGTAACTAACTTAATAAACCACTTCGTCGCAATTTAATTGTATTTAGAATCGTACAGTAAATTTGATCATTCTGTTCGCTAATTAATCTGATTGATATCGCAGTTGCAACCCAATTATTCATATGAATTATAACGTTTCGTTTCTAGTAATATTTTTTTTCGAAATCGTCTAACTTCTAAACGCGATCCAACGAAAAATAATTGGTGTTACGAATTCATAAATACTCGATAAATCAAAGTACGTATTACTAAATCGTTCGAAAGTTGCTGCACGAAGGATTACCTTTATGCGAAAGAAGCTGTCGAGCGTGGTGAACGCGAAATTCCTTCCTCCACCCGAGGAACCCTAAATGATGCGGAGCACCGAACTCTCGGTATTGCAGTAAGAGAAGAGAGAAGTCGCTTGCAACCGGTTTCAACAAACTAAAGCTAAATAAAGTCATGTAGCGGCGCGAACGAAGGAAATCGTTCTGCCGATAATTGCGCCCTCGAAAAACTTTTCGAGCTTGTTCACAAAATGATGACTATTCGCCGCGTAATATTTCGAAAGGGCAGTCGTCGTTATCGGCTATCTGTCTACGTAATTGCCACGGTTATCTTTTACGTATATAAATCTCTGCGTATTAATTAGAACGTATCGCGCGAGTATACTAAAAAATCACAAAAATCACAAAGAGTTAAAAACTGTATACATTGGTCTTTTGAAATATTGAAAACATTTTATATTACGATATAAAATATAAAATTTGTCTTAATTTTCAACACTGAACGCTAGTCGTCGATGATACATAAATATTTAGTTGGATAATAATATGATAAATGACAGATTCGACTACAATACGAAATGGGCGTTCTTCGTATTCCAGAATTAATTATCAAGGAACAAGTTCTTTGGATAATTAATAACAATTCCCTCAAGCGATACCAGTGATCGATCAAGAAGCAAACATTCTTTCGCAACTCACCCCCTTGTCTATTCTTCGCCTCGTCGGGTTTGATACGTTGATAAGTCGACCCTTCCACGGCGATTCATTTGAATATAAATCCGGCTGTCTACACACGTTGAAAGTCTCACGAACGAAGAACGAAGAGAAGGATGGCGAACCAAGAGGACAGGAACAAGTCAAACGAAGAAAGGAAGAAGAAAGAGACGAAATGAAGAATTCTTTTTTCGTTGCACACTGTAACCGCAAACCGCGGTGGTCGGCCATGCAAGATATTTTTTATTCACCTTATTTTGGGTTCCTCTGCGCGTATAATATTTTTTATCTCGTTTTGATACACACGCGCGCACGCACGAATGGAGTTTACAAGCATATTTGCAGTATCTTTGGAACTTATTCCTTCGGAGAATCGTTGAAGTTAATGTGAAATATATGAGATTGTCGTAACGTACACGCATCTGCAAAGTACAAAAAAATTGTATTTATTTTAGTTATTATTATTAGAAAATCTAATTAACAATTAAAGTGACAATTTTGTAAATCTCATAAAGAAACTCAAAGTTGGTATGTACGTACACATTTATTTATACATATTCTCTCCTATACACGATGCCGAAGAAAACGAAAAACATAAACTTGTAACTCAAGGATACAACGTTGTTTCGTAAGTTCAATGACCCAATGGCATGGAAGACTAAAAATGCGAGTGTATAAATTTTTTTTGCTTCTGCCTACCGTTAGTCATTTACATATACAGTCGGTGTAGTCTTACTGTAATGTAATAGATTCGGAAATAAAATATTTGTAAATACAAGTTTATAATTTGTATTAATTAAATTAATTTTTATAAACATAATTTTAAAGCAATAAATCAATGTGGCGAAAGAAACGAATTCATAAAGAAGAATAAATAACCTAAAAAAGATACAAAAATATATTATGCGAATACTTTTAAACGAATACTATTTATACAGTTAAGAAAACTCGAAATAAATGTAGATATTCTATTAAAAGTAACGACAATTACACAATTATTTATTACAAAACCAGTTATATAAAATTAATGCAAATGACATATACTGGAAGATAACAAAAACGTTTCAAAGATAAATGAGTTAACGAACATAAAAGCAATACGTTTAAAGAAGCTACGGCCCAATAAAGAATTTCTTTTGACCCCGAATTTCAAAAAACGCCTGTATATTCACGGTACACGATAAAAGGGTAAAAAGGCTTTTAAAAAGGGCGACTATTATTTTATTCTGCGCGTGAGTGCATTGTTAAAGGAGACTTTTATTACCTCTGCCAAGGACGAAAGCTCACCACGTAATCTCAGGGAAAGCCTATATGGAGTCGCCAACATTTACATCTTTACATACATATTACACGAAGGGTACGTGCACATAAGACCGCAATGCGCGTGTCTACGTGCGCTTACGATGGAGTAACGATATTTATTATATGTCGGCTATGAATTATGGGCCGTTAACTTTGCCTTCGTGACGCGGCCCTTCGCTTCGCGACCAACCAGCCTACGAATCCGCCACTCTGACTGCACAAAAATACACATGCACATGCCTCGTGTATTCCTTCCAAGCGAAAAGTTTGCCTTTAACCAAGCGGTTCATTTGCACGAATTAATTGAATTCCTTTGAATGAAACGTTAGATCGGTAAACGGATCTATAATCCATACGTGACCCGACTAAGGTCGAAACATAAAAATTTTGAATGCTAGAAATGTCTGCAATTCACGATATGTAAAAGCGTATGCGACAATTGAAACACCGTCGACATAGGTTTTTTAATATAACGTTCGTGGGAAAGGCGAGGCACACATGGCGCTTAAAACAGCTTTAACGGCAAATTTACGAGCTTGGTAAAAAATGTGATATTAAATGCTCATTAACATGATAATATGGAAACGGTATGTTCATCCAGCTTCTTTGCCAGGCACTGATTTTCAATTTGGTTTTTTAAGCATTGCTTCCTCTACGACTGGATCAGTGAATATAACCTAATGCGATTAGATTACTTTGGAAACATCGTATCTAGTTTTGATTTCTTTTGATTAAATGATTTTATCTTTCATAAATTACCATGTCTAACTGTATTACTGAAACATTACATAAGAAATCTCAGATAAAATCATACATCCATATAACGCTTTCTTATAAAGTTAATGCCCGTTCAACGATATTCCATACGAACTTACTAGTGATTTAATGTAATTAATTCATAAATGAACAGAATCGTGGAACGATAAATAAAAGCGAATTTTCTAAATAATATTTAAAGAACATAATATTAATTATTAATACATGTAGATATAGGTAAAAATTAATTTAAATTTGTTAAAAGATAATTCGGCGAATGTGTTCGAAAAATATTTCGAGTCTTTATAAATTATAAGAATAAGTATCGAATCTTTATGGTTTTAATTAATAGAGTGCAAAAGTTGCAATTTACTGAGTCGAGGAGAAGTAGTGAAACCACATCCGTGATCACAAAATATGTATGTGAGAATATAAAAGTAACTTAAATATATTTTATTTTAATAATAAAACTGGTTGTAAAAGATGACCAAAACTTAGTTTTGCTATGTTAAGTGCAAATCAATGCACTTAGAACAAATCCTTATATAAGCATAAGAGTATTAGGATCTTAATACAAATTATCTAAACGTTGATAACTAGCAATATTGAATGTGTATGACACGATCATGAAACCAAAGAAGTATGAGTTGTAGATGTAACTTGTTTATATATACCTTCCACGTCTTTTTTTTGATAACAATATATAAATTTCAGATCTTTTCATCATTTATTTCAATATAGCTAGAGTCACGATTCGCGCATCTACAATGATCAAGATGATTATTTTGTAATAATAATATAATAATCGTTACAGTAATAATAGGAATAATTATTATCATTGGAATTTTTACATAAAAATACAAATTACAATTTGTTGTACGAAATCTGTGAAAGATCAGGTCGTGGCTCTGCCAAAAACAAACTCGCTGACAGAGTGAACAATTGATTAAAATAAATTTATAGTCTTGTTCTTGGAGATTCTATTTATCAAGCACTGTACAGTTTTGAAACCTGAGAAAATCGTATTACTGAAATTTAAAATTCACTATTATTGCTTTGCGATATAAAATATCAAAAACGATTTCCAATCGGTTCAGGAAAGCCTTGGATGTCCACATCAACATAATTGTACGTTTTAGTAAAAATTCTTATAAGTGAAATTTGCACACTTAAATAAATGATTATTAATAATGATTAAAATAAAAATACATATTTAACTGAAATTTCAAGATTGATATTCTTACAAAAATTTTCTTTCTGTAAAATACAGATGCGATTTCCTTGTTCAATTGGCTGTAATATTTTAAATGCAATGCAAAGATACGTATTAGTATAAGCAATAAATGGATTGAGTTTGCTAAATTTGTATACCGTATTTCTATTAATATATGTACTGTATCTTCATTTTTGCTTTGAATGATATTCAAAATTAGATTTTTTTTACAAAAAAAATCGTACATATCTTCAAAAGTTAATAATTATACATAAATCCTTATGTGTGAACCTGTATGCGATTTAGTCAAAATTGACAAGATTCAATTATTGATTATTGTGATAATTATTAAAGATAAATAAAAGCTATTTATTGCCAATTCCTATTTTAGATCATCACAAAATCTCGACCTGTGTTAGATTTTTCACTTTCGGAACCTTCACTACCCTCTTCTCCTTCTCCTAATTCAGATGGAGGAAACTTGTTTTCTTCGCTAGATAAAATTTCTTCAATTTGAGTATGTTCTTTAGATAATTCTTTAATACTAGATTTTTTCTCTCTATAAAGGAAATGTAAAATAAATACAACATATTCATAATAATAAAAACTTTGTAAGTCTGATATTTTTATATTATAATAAATTTCTACTTACAATTGTGTTGATGGTGTCTCTTCAGTATCAGAGTCTTTTTCTTTCTTTTTCTTTTTTTTACTAACTTTTTTGTCACTTTCAGATGTGGAGTCATAATATTCATACTGAAAATACATTTATACATGCATTCATTGCATTTGTTAGATAATATAAAATTGAAAGCTGATACATACTTGATAAAGTGGCCAGAATGAAGCAAAGAATCCAACATCTGCAGTTAAATTAGGCAAAAGCCAAAGATGGCATTTGCCAAGTGTTGGAACCCATAAAAGGCAAAATACAATTAATCTAATAAATGCTAATGCCAAAATGAATACAAGGAATCCAGCAGCTGCAACACTTATGTAATATACACCGTGACGGATTGATAATGGCCACAATGGGAAGAGACAAACACCAACTGCACCTAAAACTACAAGGCCTCCGAAGAACCAGTAGTATATAGGAACTGTTTCATATATCCAGACATATGCATCGTTGCAGTCAACAAAATATTGTTCCATATGCATTTCCAAACGTACCTACATTAATTAATAATTTTTTATATTACTTACTTTTCTGTATCTTTTAACATTTATTCCTTTCAGCACTAGAATTCTTGATAATGTATATGCACTGTTCATTAAACATTTAATCTGATAGCATTTTGATTGAATCAAGTATCTATCTTTTGAAGAATGTACTTGAAATTACTTTGATACTATGCTATAAAATACTCGGTGAAATAAAATAACATAAGATAAAGCAAGTAATACCATTGAAATAAGAAATAAGGAAACCTATGTAAGTAATAGCAAATATGACTTTAAAATAAGATATATACACAAATTCATGATGCATATTGTAGTTTTATACAAGTACATACAGAAAGATTGATTATATTTCTTAAACTCATATATGAATTCATAGCACTGAAAGGGTAATTAATAATAACTTGTCTATAAAAAAATTGAACATATTACTAAATAAATAAACTGTCACTTTCGCCTAAAATTTACCTTTGGCTTTTTCTTCTTTTCTTCAGTTTTATTTTCATTATCTTTTTCACCTGTTGCATCTTTATTTTCTTTAGCCTCTTCCTTTTCTTTTTCAGTAGATCTTTTTTCTTTTCTATTTTCCTTTACCTTTTTCTTTATTCCACGTATTTTATATAGTTCTTCTTCAGAGATTACTACCTTTTTTGCTCGATGAAAGAATTTATGTCTTAACATCAAATCTAGAAATTCTGTAACCTGTTCACGTGTCTCAAATTTAGTTTTACTCCATGGTGAATTTTCCAATAAAGCATCAACTGCACGAGTGCCAGTAAAATATTCAACATTGTGATTTCTATCAAATTTTGTTTTTTTCGATGGTACATTGTTACGGATCCATTTAGCCACTGCATATTCTTCCTTAGATGGTTTTACAGGGGCAACTTCATTATCTACGCTTGATGTTTCTTGCTGCAGAAGATTAAGGCTTAATTTTTTACATTTCCATGTTACTTTGTAAATATTTCATTAAATACATATAAATTATAGAACTAGATATAGATTTCATTATTATAAATTAAAAATGTCCTATTTTTTTTATGCAAAACATTAAATTCAATTGTAATTTTTTATGCCGTACAAAAAACAGGACAGTCAAAGTTTAGACGGTACAGATGGTAACTCGCATATACCGGAATACAATTAAAACGATTTTCGAACATCTATGTAAAGAATCCCCATAACGTAAATAATAAGTTTCCACGAAGAACGTAATAAAGTAGTTTATTAAGGAACAATTGAATCATATAATTAAAGTTAATTCACGAATTTTGAATAGAATGAAAATGATTTGTTTGCTACGTCATCCGTTGGATTATGTTACAACACTTATCCATATTGTCACGTGGTTTGAACTGATAAAATAAAATGAATTTAACATCAAACGAAATACTATACTTTCAGTCACCAAATAAACATCACAATTTATATGTAATGTTAAATAATATTGTAATAATTGCAGCCATATGTGATGCTTACATCCTTGCGCTTCTTGCTTTTCCTACGCTCCGCCATGTTGTAAATTCCGTTTTGCGCTTGCGTGCTCAGCTTTATCTACCCATCAACAAACGTGGCATGTGCTTCTGCGTAACATGCTAACTGTAGTAGCCGGCTATTTAAATATGTAGACATATTGTTTGTTTTAAGAAAACGGTATAACTAGTTTTTTAAATACATTAGTAACCTAATTTCTTCTAATTGTAATAACACTATAGTTATCAGTATTTCATATTATATTTTATGATGTTTAATAATTTTTATGTATTTTTATAATTTTACTTCAATACATCTGTTTATAAATTATGGACGCATTTTTTCGACATAATTATTATAGAAGAAACTGTTCTTAATGAAAATTTGAGTAATTTACATTTCTTGTTCTTAGCCTTTTAATACATATTTGTGTACAAAAATATATACATATATATGTAATATTAAATTAATGACGGAGAAATTCAGATTATTACAAATATTTCAAAACGATGAGTTTTATTAGTAAAATAATGATAGAAATGGAAGAACGTAAAAGAGTTAAATACAGATTATTAACATACATATAACAGCATATATGTATTTCTAAAAAATAAAACTGTTTTTTTCTATTTCTATACCGCCATAATTCTATGTGAAGTTAGCTGTTTATGAATTGAAAATTCATGATCAGCTGTTACATGGAATAATATTTCCAATTACCTTATATGTACCAGATTATATATTGATAATTATTACTAATAAGAGTAATAAGCATTAAATTTTACATTAATCTATAAAAGTGAACATCTGTTAAACACTTTTCTATTCTGCAAAGAGGAGAGATTTATTTTCAAGAAAAGTTTCTAACCCTAAAAATGAGTGCACCAATAAGTACAGCAATGGATAATTTAACAGCTGCAATCAGATCTAATATTATTCCAAATCAAGAATATTTATTGCAAGGATCTGTGTTAGACAGTGCTGTGGAAGTATTGCTTCATAGATTACGTGGTTTATGTGATAATGTAGATACTGGGCCAGAAACCTTTAATGATCATGAAATGTGTTTTAGCATCAGGTATATAAAATAATTTTACAAATATTATTTTATTTATGAATCTACGTCACTACTTAATGCTTTATATTTTAGAGGAGCTGAACAACCATTACTTTTACGTGTAAGAAGAGCATTAGATTATCAAGATATGCCATGGCAATTACGTTATATCGGTCAACCTGAATTGGGTGACAAATCAAGACCTACAATCGTTAGAAGTAGCTTAGATATAGCAACTAGTAATACTGTTGTTGACTTTTTAACAGAACTTGGATGTAGGTTAGATTTTGAATATATTGCACGTGGTTATATGTTTCGTAAGGGTAGAATGAAGGTTACAGTTTCCAAAATATTTAAGATGGGACAACAAGGAAAAATACCTGAAAGTATGGAAGCAATATCTCAAAGTTATCTAGTGGAATTGAGTGTTTTAGCACCTAGTGGCCAAGATGCAATAGCTGAAGATATGAGAATTTTTGCAGAACAATTGAAACCCTTGGTACAACTTGAAAAAATTGACTACAAAAGATTTGTTCATTAATATAAAAATTATAAACCAGAATTGAATTTCAAATCATATTTGTGTAAGTCTTTCTGTAGAATTGTATATATAAGGAAATTTTTTATAATTTAAACTATACGAGAAATAAAAATTGTTATATTTTCTATAATTAAATTATTATTCTTATATATTTTTACGTGTGACCTATACCATAAATTTAATTATTGTGTAGTAACATATATACGTATGATACGAGAAGAACATGCACATTATATGAGTACATAGATATTCTATTGTTTATATGAAGTGAATCAATACAGAGTATTTATTGATTTTCATGAAAAATTATATGGCACTATCGTTTTTTTTTAGATAAATAATTAAAAGCTTTCTCTGGTTATAAATGTACATTATTGTTTAATGTATTAATTTTATTGCATAATATTTACAAGTAATCTATAATTAAAATAAGAATAAATATTTTAGATTTGTATTAACAATCTAAATATTGCTCAAACAAATTAATATTTTTAAGTACAGGATAGTAAACATTTAAAAAACATAATCATTGAATATTAATATGTGATGCTAAAGTAGAAATAAACTTTCATTTGACTAGGAAGTAGAAAGCAATATACACCAATGCCATCTTAGAAAGGAGGCCACGGAAGAAGATTAACGCTACATACGCCACCATTTTGTGGACATTTCTACTTGTGCAGTACGAACGAAGGGTTGTGTGTTACGAGACTACGAAATCCACCGAACCAACATATACATTCAAGTAAGTAAAATATAATATTTTATCGAAAATAAATACACACTTGTTTATTTGTACTTTGTTTTGAAAATATTATGCGCAAATAAGAAAATTGCTTCAAAAATTCCATGGCGTCAGTTTTTATTCCGACAAATCCTAAAATGCTTTTGTAATATGTATACATTTATGCGAATAAAATCAAAAACAAAATAATATTTGTATATAGCAATAATATTTCAAATAACGTACGTGATCTACATTCCTGAATAAATCCCGAAATAATTAGTCCTCGTTACTGCAGTAAATTGAGAGCACAACATGGCGGTATGCCGACTTTCCCTTTTCAGTATAATCGACTAAGTTTTGTGACTGACTCGATTGTAGATTATTGAGGTTATTATATAAGATAAACTTGATTATGAAGCAGACACATGCAAAATACATACCGCTTTTTAGCTGTAAATATTATATACAGCAGTATTATTTTCGTCACCGGTCGATATTTTTTTAGTATAGGTAAACTGACAGTGGGTGTCGATTTATTCTCATAGGCCGTAGGCCATGGGCTATTGAATTCGATAATAGGTCCATCAAGGACACTACCTATTTATATGAAATACATCAATTTTCAAAACACACGTACTTAAACTATTGATTCATTAATCAAAACTTATGTTGATAATTTGAAATTTATTTTGTTATTAATAAAAGAAAATTTGTTCTTTATAGACGCAATGTCACGTTATCGTGAATGGGATCCTTCATGTAAAGTTTATGTTGGTAATTTAGGAAACAGTGCTAGTAAACATGAAATTGAAAGTGCATTCAGTAAATATGGTCCACTCAGAAATGTGTGGGTTGCAAGAAAACCACCTGGTTTTGCATTTGTGGAATTTGAAGACCCACGAGATGCAGAAGATGCAGTTAGAGGGTTAGATGGAACGTAAGTGTTATGTAGTAATTATTGTATATATACATATTGCTATGTGTTGTTGTATATTGTATATATACATATTATGTATATGTAATTAATATGTAATAACAATTTTATGAATTTTAATAATAAAAATCGTTTTGTATTTTTTATTATTTTGCAGACGCTGTTGTGGGACCAGAGTGAGAGTAGAAATGTCTTCAGGAAGAAGTAGACGTGGAGGTGGGAGGAGATCAGGTCCAAGATATTCCAGGTAAGAAATCTTAAAATATTGAATATCCATGTTTTACAGCAACATTTGAGCTACTGCAGATGACTAAGTGTCTCACCAAGTAGGTATTACAGTGCAGTTATCAAATAAGAATGTCAAGAAATGATGCACGGGTTTCGGTGAATTTTTTTATGCACAGAGGATGTAAATTGTTTTTTTTTTTTTATTTTATATAGGAATGCAGATAGAATATATTATATACTATATTTATTTGATATTATCGCTCTTCTGGCTAGTACTCTTATGAAAATTGCAAATTAAAGATTTGATAAATTGAAATAATAATTGTATAAAAAGTTTCTTTGAGCATCATAAAATATTTTTATATAAAATGTGAAAATTTACGAGGGTTAGCCGAAGAGCAACCAAATACACTGCATGGGAAACCTAAACGGGAGATGCTAGGGTAAATTTTTAGTTATGGCAGAGGTAGCGATCTCATATATAGCTCATTTCTTTCCCATTGTAATCTCCTTGTGAATATGCTTAGCGAACAACAGGATTCACATACCATATATCTTTTTGACAAACTTATAGGTCCAGATCTTGCAGTCCTCGAAGGAGATCACTGGGTCGTTATCCAAGGTAAGATTTTCCTAGCCCTGTTAACCGCAATTTTCAGGTGCGAGTAGACAAAAGAAAGAAATCAAAGCGAAACATGGCGATTGGCAACATATGAGCAGTCTGAAACATACAACAGTTTTTCTTAATTTTTTTTAGGTCCTGGTCAAGAAGCCCACGGAGATCGCCAATAAGCCGATATTCTAGGTAATCCCCTTATGTTTCATAATTTTATCAAATTTTCAGGGCCTTACCAAGAACAGCCAATCTACAAATTGCAAGTAGGTATTTACAAGTACCGCTTGTATTGTGATCATCGCAATTTTGCACGCAGAATCACAATATATCATATAAAACATAGAATAATTCTGATCGAAATGTATTGAACACTGAGAATTGCGCAATTGTCACGATCGGCGGTCAAATATTGTTAATTGATTGGCATAAGTTGGAGAGGACAGGACTAAAAGAATAGATAGGCTGAGGACGAAGAAATAACTTAGAAAACTGAAAAAAGACAATCGAAAATTTGAGGTCCAGAATTAGTTGGCAACTACGATGCTAGTTTGGTGCATAAAGAGAAACACCGGTGGCAGATAAAAGTAAATCATAGCGGTGTCTGGTGTTAATTTTACCAGTTTAAAACAATTTGTTTCTAGTGCTTATTGTGGTCTTATTATAGTATCTTATGAATTTTATTTTGTAAATGCTTGGAATTAAGTTATTTGGTATTTGAAATTATGATTTTAACGATGCATAGAAATTGTGTAATAATCAATTGCAGTTGATCATTTTATTTGAAAAATTTTGTTATGTATTCAGGTACCAAGTTAAGTAGAAGTTATACATCCAATTTAATTAAATAGTTCGTTATATAGTAAAAGATTTTGATATTAAAATTCACTAATGTGCAAATATCTCATGCACTTCGTATTTTGATCACATTTATTTATCGTACACGCATTGACGCAGTTTTTAATTGTTCTTATTACTTTTGGTGTATTAGTTGTATAAAGTCCAATTTTATTATTTTTTTTAAAATACGGTTTCTTAGCATACTGCACCATGCGTTGCGATAAGTATATAAAGGATAATTTGATACATCCATCATATAAATTTAATCAGATCAGTTGCAAGTAGAGTCTTTTGTACGCATTAGAGTGGGCAGTCTAGGATAATCGTAACGAAAATATCACTGACGAGTGATACATGTGCAATTTTGTGAATTTGGATTAAGGAAAAAAGTCGTGTATACCAATAGTGGCCAGGAGTATGATAACTTTGATGGTTATATTGCTAAAACTGACGTTTGCAGATTCTACCAGCGTCAGCTCCTAGCTCTGCTCGTCTCCCCGCCACTACTACTACTGCTACTACTACTACTACTACTACAGCCACCGTGAAAAAAAGTCTAGCAATCAAAACTGAACAAAAAAAAAGCCTGCCTGCCCACTAACTTCCCAACCAGTCACCATCAGTCACCACCAGTCACCGGTAGGAGCCAAGTCGTCCGTCAGTTGACAGTCCGATGCTGTCCGTCAGTCCGTCTGTTCCCCTTCAAAAAGACTTCTTCGGGCTACCTCAACCTCTAGCGGCTAGGAGCATCGTGAATCCATCGAACAGCCGACGCGATATGAACGAATACTTCTGTCAAAATCTCGGCGCGTCAGTCCGTCCGTCCGTCCCAACTTCTACTACTACTACTACTGCTACTACTACTACTACTCGTCAACCATCACGTTAAACTTAGCCGACAACGCGTCCGCCACTTCTCTTCGACTGAGCAAAGCAAAATGATCACCACCTACACACCATCCCACCACCACCCAACCAAGTACCACCACCACCAACCACCACTACATGTTCACAGTTGTCTGGTATTTCACCGATTTTCAAAGATTTTTTATCTTTTTTTTTTTCTTTTTTTTGTCTAATTGATGGTGTCATGTTCTCTGCAGTCCAATGACAGTTTCTATTAATTAATTATGTTTATTCAACAGATTTTTAGCAAACGGAATAGAAGACACTGGTTAATATTTCTTTTTAATTATTTTAGTGATATGTTGGTACACATTGGACCAGGGAACTGCCGCCTGTTACATAATATGTATTTATAAAGATATATATTTACATATATATCTGTAACAGTTGTAAAAATTTATTTTAACTAAATTAATCCTACTTTCGTTTATTGGTTTCTCATTATTGGTGAGATGTCATTTTGTATTAATTATTGTGTCTAACTAGTTTTATCATCCCTTAGGCAAATAGGAATTAGCCAGTCCTAATTCTATTACGGTTGCCTTGCGATCATTTTCGTACCTATGTGTTCAACGCACGATGTTCTGTTTCGTCTCATACATCACTTAATATAACTACGTTTAATTTTATATTATAATATTTTGGAGGAATATAGAGCGTGATTTAGATGCGATCTTAGGTGGCATATATCTCACAAAGATAATACCATCTTAATGATAATGACATAAAACTTGAGACAAAATAGAACGCCGTGTATTAATAAATTGTTTCCCAAACTTTAATAAAAGTGGTATAAAATGCTTTTTTAATATTTTAGGTCAAGATCCCGTAGCCCTCGCAGGAGATCACTGAGCCGTAGCCGTAGCCGAGACCGCCGTTCTCGTTCGGATTCCCGTGACAGACGGTACTAATATTACCACAAATTAAAAAAACGAACCAGAAAAAATATATGTATAGAAAAGAAGCAGAGATCGAATCTTGCACTTGCAACATAAAGAAAATTGTCATCGTATGTGTTTTTCTACTGTTCAACGTGGAAGAAAGATGAAAGAAACTCATGAATTTATAGCATTCCCAGTACTTCTTAACTAAACAAAGTTTTAGTTTTCGTTTTCAGAGTTAATATGCGATAGTAAGCATTCTGAAACAATCGTGTTGCAAGAATTCGCCTGTTCTATTCTCTTTACAATGAAATTCCCGGTTTCCAGTGCAAAAAAGCGATGTAGTGAATTTACATCGAGGATCAGGTGTATATTTTCTAAATGTTTTTTCTATTTACTTACAGTTAGGTGCTAAAAGTGTTTGAGAGAACGGATCGACTAAATGTGCCGGATGGAAGATAAAGAAAACCGATTTTATATGTACATAAAAAAGATAATCGTTACCACGCGTACATATTCTGTCGAAGCAATGATAATACGATTAAAAGACATTCATAAGAGATATGGAATAATACACGTACATAATGTTTAGCATTTAAGTTGTTAACACTTTGTACACGCATAAAACCTTGCTTATGTGCGTAAAACTTAGACACATATACCCAGGCGTGTGTAGTTGGTTTCACATGCACGATACATTTTCACCGATGCATACACATTATGTATAGAAAGGTATTTTACATGCAACAAAATTATTTGTGATGTAAGCTATCGAGTACGATAAATCTCTTACGGAACGTACTCATTGCTTCAAAGTGTACGGGTGAGACAAAAAGAATTCGGTTGCAATTAAGAACAATTATAACGATAAGCATAACAGTGAGACATTTTTATGTGAAGAAGTTCATGAAGAAATAGAAGGAACGGCCGTTTTACGTTGTATTAATTATTTTGTACTCTTACGAATTTAAGACTTTAAAATAAAAATGTATGGTATAATTATTTTGGCTTTCCTATTGCAAATAGCAGTTTGATGTTCATTAAAAGAAAATAATAAAGTATCGAAGTAATAGCACATCGGAGTCGTATATTTCATATTTCTTATCCCATTAAATATTCAGTTAAAAAAGAAATTATCACATATATATTGAAATTATTATACTTGGTTACATTGACGCTGTGAATTCTTAAATATAAGAAACGTTTCCTAAAGGAAGCATGCATAGTCGAACACCTTGTTGACAAAGATGATAGTCTCTTATGGGTAAAGCAAGGGTTTCATCTAGAAGTTTTAAAATTTCTAAATAAGATTTTAACGCTTCTTGGTGCTTCCCTTCCTCGAGGTTTCTGGAAGCAGTTCGAAAAATGGCATCTGTGTCTTGCAAGGCTTTTAAACCTTTGAAAATATTAGTATTTTTGCCACATTTGGAACATCTGATCATGAACTCGTTTGTGTCTGCTTTTATAGGTAGAACGTTTCCGCATTCTTTACCAGTCTCGCACTTGAATCTGAAAAAGGATTGAAATATTTCATGCCTTTAATTTCGAGCCACAAAAGATTAAAGATTTGAAATAATCGTATCAAAATAAAGAATACCTTAGAATCGTTGGATCGATTTTTTCCAAAGTAGGCCAATGTGCTGTACATGCTTCACAGTTGCAATCGAACCAGTATTGTACTCTTAGTTTCCGTTTCCGTTCAGCTTCGGGAGTAGTTGTAAAAATTGGGCCGTAGTTTTCGGAGATTTCCTCTCCTGCTGGAATAGTGCGAATTGCTCGTACAACCATAGTGGTACCGATAAAATACCTATGTAGCCAGTGATGATTATTTACGATTTACTATTTCATAATTACTATCCTAGTAATTAAATTATGGACGATTGTCATTACGAATTTTATTTATATTACAGTTCGCAATCATAGGTTTCTATTTACCTGATGATACCAGGATTACACGAATGATTAAATAGTGAAACTGTCGAGTAAACACCCCCACCGATAAATTTGCTTTTAGCTTTTGCTAAAATATTGCTACCCTTTGGTACAGCTAATTCCGATATCTGAGAATGAAATGTAAACGTATAAATGCAAACAACGCACAAATATATAAAACCTCCGATTCTATACTTGATACTAGTTTTGTTGAAAAAAAAGGAAAAGGAGAAATAACACGACTTACTTCATGAGCGTTAAATTGTATTAACATTAAATTATGTAAAATCAAACTGCCTATGTATAATTCACCATCGGAGGGTATCGCTTCCGCTGAATCTGGGGTTTTAATCCATTCGGGAAAGTAAGGGCTTCGTTTTAAAAGTCTCAATAGCCAAGTAGCTATATAAGTTCTATGAAAAAGATCTTCCGACGTTCTTTCTTCCTCGTGAGTTACTGTACGAAGAGAAACATAATTGAATACTGTGCATATATTTTTCTCAATGAATATCTATTAGTAAACGTATTTAATATATTAAAAACATCATGATATTAGATTTATTCCATCAAAATTGATGGAATAATAATTGATTAATTGATTACTTAATCCATAGATAGCTTCGAAGTCATCGTGTCGACGAGGTCGCCGTGTCGAAGTCTCGAATCTCCCCTTCGTAGCTTTAAGCTTATCCTTGAGCGTCAATAATTCTTCGAAGGGTTTCTGAACGATTGCCTTTAAAGCTAAGAAACAGTTTACAGAAGTTTCCGAGAACCATAAACTGGGTAGTATCATGCATTCGTTTTTATGAATCTCGGCATCCTTGTTTCTGCAGGGAATACTACAGTAAGCCACGAAGTTGCACGTGTCACAGCTAGTTGGTATCGGTACGAATATTTTCGCGAAACAATGATGACAATTGCTGAGTCTGCAATGAAATTATATAAGTCTTAATATTAATCAAGTATAATTTCCCGCACTGTTTCTGAACAAGTCATTTGACGATTGAATGGAAATCTCGAATAAGGGTCTGTGGCACATTTTGGTCAAAGTTGAATTAACAGTTAAGCATTGTTCTACAATTCCTATCGACCGTTTTAATACACACAGCTTGCAGATATATAGTCAGAAGGCAAATCAACGTTGAATACAAGCAGCACGTTAGGTGTTTGAAACTTATGAAATTTAAAACGCGCTAGTTTTTCCAGTGTTTCTCGAAACGTGCTAAACGTGCTTGGACTCTTTTCGAGGTTTTTATTCAATTAACCGTACCTGTATTCGGCCAACAAGACTGCACAATGTGGCTTCTCTATCACTAGCGTTTCCCCAGGTTCGATGTCTTTAGTAGCAACGGCGTGTCTACCTATGTTACCACCTTCATCCTTAATTTCAACCGCTTTGCTGCAGGAAGGATACAGAGGATTGCAGTCCTCGATCTTTAGAGTCTTCTTTTTAGGCTCCCTAATCTCTTCTTTCTGAGGAATTTTCGACGTCTTCTGTGCCAGCCGATTACCTTTGTCTATCACAGCAAGCATAAGTCTAATGTCTGCCTCGAGCTTCTGTTTCTTGTCCAATGATAGTTTCGCAGTGTCTAATGCTTGCAAAGCGTTCCTGAATGCTAGCACAGCCTCGTCGTGTCTTTTTAATCCGAGCAAACATCTAGCGCGTCTTTCTTGAATTTTATAATGTAACTCATGCGGATATCCGACGCGTAAAGCTTCTTCCGCGTCTGTTAGACCGTAACTGTATTCTTCTAGGTGGTAAAGCGTTGCTGAACGATTCGCCAATATAACGCCTAAGTCTGAGGAACAATTCGCAATTGATTCGATCGTAGTTTTTAAAGCAAAGTAAAAGTTCACGTCGAATTTACGATTATACCAAAGATTCGAGACTTTCGCTGCCTGGTATCGCGTGATTATCAAAGTCGAGGCGAAGATCAAGTTACGTTAAATTTAAAACGCATCGACATAATTCTAACATTGTTATAAAATCAGTGTGCGATGAACTGGGCGCGTTGACAGAATAGCTTACGTAGAGATTGTGAAACGATCAATCTTACCGAAACAAATAACGCGTAGAATGTTAACGTTTCAACAGCATTAAATGAATAGCAGCGATCATCGATTACCTTTCCTAGGTGCTAGCAGAACCGCGTTCGAGTAAGATCCTAGCGCTTTAATAAATTCACCACGTCCAAAATACTTGTTACCAATATCCTTAAGTTTCAGAGCTTTCTCGCTGTTCTTCAGCAAATCTCCCTCTTCAGTAACTCGCACAGGCAGATTATAAATCACTGGATAACGCAGTAGGAAACGGATCCTTTCCGAATTTTCATTCAGAGCTATGAATTTTTTCATATCCTGCGGGCTAACCGCATTTTGGAGCGCCAGGAAATTTGACCGGAAGTAATCACTGACTCCGCTATCGTCCTCCCCTAACATCTTTTTCTACGCTTCCAATTAATTTTCTGTTGCACAAAATACTTTAATATGTTTCACGTACGTATATAGATAGCGTTCGATTTATGCGCGTTCACTGTAACACTTGTCGCAACTTCTTTTCATGGTTTACCGTACCGTTTTTGTGAGGACAGACTAATTACCAATTATAGATTTAAAGAAATCTTCCGTTTCGTTCGATGATCCGTTTGATCCGAGTAAATGATCTCGATTACTTCTCCAGTTGGTAATTTGCGATCGAATGACACGTTGCCGGTCGAGGATGCTGGGACTTACTGGCATCACCCAAGCATCCAAAAACCACGTTCGTCTATTTCGGTACGTGCTATTTCTGCTGCTTCGAGCCGTAGATGTGTGCGATACAACGAGGAAGTTCGACGGGAGCATGTGTAATTAGCGTGTAATGAAATTGTTTTACAAACCGAGTCCTTTGATACGAACTCGTTGAGATTAGTGTTTGAAGCGGAGCCATTAATTAAGAGTTGTACTACTTGCATACAGCATGTTTGGAATTTTATTAGATACAAATTGTTCAAGCTGCCGATGAAAGAATTGTTTAAATAAATACATTATACAAGCATAGTGTGCAATATGAACCATGTATTTATATGTGATATCTTACAAGTAAATGCAAGTACAATATGTACAAAACCTAAACGAGATACAAAATATATCGATACGACATGTACGTGGATATCTTTGTTGTGATAAGATGAAAATCTATCGAACGAAATTGTATAGCGTTCATAATATGATACATATATGTATCTATAATAAATTTGATAAATTACTATTAAAATTATCGATTAAAGTTAAATACATTTCATAAATTAATCGGATAAATACAGATTATGTAGCTAGAACATTTAGAGCGTATTAATTCTTTTCTCTTATCGTCATTAAAAATATGATAAATATTAAACAGATATACTTCATTAATTATACTATTAACAATAACAAAGTCTATTCTAAACAAGATGTTGTTTAAGTTTCTCCTTCGTGTATCTCTCATAGATCATTGCATGCAAAGTACATAAGAAAAAATTAACAGCAAACGCGGTTAGATGTATTGCAAAATGATTTGCGTTTATATCGTTTAATTTCGTTGAATTTTAATTGACTTGTTTCTTGATCCTTCCTTCAACGATCGAAATGCAAAAAACTGAAACGTATAAATATACCCTGTCTCGTCAATTATAAGTAGTATCTAAAACAATGCAAGGATTTAGTGTACTAAACATCTAATTGTACTAAACACTCGTTAAAAGATTACTCAGACTACAAACAGAACGTCCATTTCTTTCTCAGTTTAAAATATTCGATCAGTCGTGTTTTCTTTTGCAAAAATACCTTATCGTCAATTTCGGATATAAATTAAACCGAACGATATCTTCTCTCATTTTTTTCCTTTTTTTTTTTCGCGAGAAGCACCATTTAAACTTTTTTTAATACGTCAAATGCAGTAAATTTCCATTCAGCAGATATCAACATGATTTTTGACATGTTTCTTTTGTTTACAGGAAACGGGTCCACATCGTAAGCGATATTTACGTTCGATTCTGTTGTTAGAAGTCGTAAGAAGCTTCATCGTCCATCGTTTTATGTCTGAACGCCAATTTGTACAAGGCACCGGCGACACAGGCTCCGAGGATCGGTCCGACCCAATAGATCCACAGATCTTCCCATTCACCAAGGACGATCGCAGGACCTAACGACCTAGCCGGGTTCATGCTACTTCCTGTTACAGGTACAGCAGCCATGTGAGCCACGGTGATGGTCAATCCGATCGCCAAAGGCGCCCATCCTTTCGTGTCGGTTCTCTTGGGATCTGTTACTGCATGGATAACTAGAAGTAGCAGGAATGTAACAATCGCTTCCATGAAGATGCCTTGCATTTGGTTGACCAGTAAGCCCAAATTTGTGGCTCCTAAGCCCTTATCTGCCGCTTCAACAGGGATCAATAGCTGCAAATAATTACATTCATTTTGAAGGACGATATATACTGTATACTATAATACTACGAATATATCATAACATGTACTGTATATGGCATACGGATAAATGTTGTAAGAGAATGGGCAACAGCAGCGAGCGTTTAGGCTAATCACGCGTAATGCGTAGACTGTAGACTGTGGATTTTGATTTTGATGCATTTATGAGTAAAATACTCATACTTGGTTTCTATTTTTTAAATTATCCCCACAGAAATATGAAATTGCATATATATTCGCTAGACTAGTAATGCGAGCAGTATGGAGGAATGTTAAACGTAAAAAATATTAAATTAAGTTGTTTTTTTAGTTTATTCTTTACTTATTGCAAGTGGAGGTCCTATTTATCTATGAACCTATCTATTTATAATCTATAATCTATGGATCGTTTTTAAGGTATCTTCGGCAATAATACTTCGAACCATTTCAATCGTCTTGAATAATTTTATAAATATACTTCGAATACGAATATAGATTTATGATATTAAATTTACATAAATGTAGATATTACGAGTTTGCTTTTAGAAATTGCAGTGTATTTTTCGCGAACAGCTCGTCAACTTATCGCGATCTTTCGCGGATTTTGTTTCGTTATGGGATATACTAAAATGACGATCGACGATCAGTTAAAAGAATGATTCGATGCTGTTTCAACCACGTCAATTAGTACTGCAGCATGGGACATTATGTCAAAGCCGAAAAAGGTAACTATGTTCGTTCCTCAATTGTACAGTTTTTATTGGATAATTATAGCCGCGGTTCTTTCAATGGGTTCTGGTTTTCGACAACTACATATAGTCCAGCAACTGTAATTGTGGGCTTAATGGCTATCACATTGCATTATGTAATTTCATGCGACAGTATTGCAGATATAATCACGTCGTAACAATTATGCTTTATCCTAGTTTAAAAAAAGAAACTTATTTACTGTTGGTCATTATTTAAAGAACAAAAGTATGCGAAAAACACACGGGAAAGTATAATAACGATAAAATTGTTGTACATTTATTTTGAAAGATCTGTCAATGAATTTGTTTCTTTTCTCATACTTAATATTTTAATATATTACGTTTTGAAAAGTAATCAAATATCGTGTTCGATTGTGAGATATAGATCTATGAATTGTAAAATATATACCGACAAAGGCTAATCATCGAAATTGACCGCTATGCATGTCTATATGAATTAACTGTCACGAATGGATCAGGCATAATGCATACTTGTAATTTCCTCGAGTCGCTATTTTTTGATGTGACGAATATCGGCAAACAAATGATAAAACCTTGACCTTTAAATTAAAACGACGTTTTAATTAAAATCAGGCGACTAAAAAGCTTTGTTGGATAATTACAGGACAAAAAATCAATTCTCAGACTGTATCTACATTTACATACACACGTGCAACTTAAAAACAGGTTTAAAAAATAAAGATCAAAGAATATATAATATTATTGGTAATGAGAATTCAATCAACGGTAAAAGTGCTAATTAGTAATAATTATTGGTTATCGGTTGAATAAAAAATTCGAAGTGGTTCTTCTCTGAATTTTTGTTGATTTTACCTTTAAAATTCCTGAACCCGCGATTGCTCCGCAACACTGACAAACTATGTAACAAATTGTCTTTAGAAAGCTGCAATTCCCGCTTACTAAAAGTCCCATCGATACCGCCGGATTCACGTGACATCCTGAAATCGGACCTAATACCTGCAACAAAAAGAACATGCGTTCGAATAAGCGTTTGCAAACTATAACAATATATTTTAGAGTTAGAATTTCAGGTAACTTCCTATGGATCTACGACAGATTCGGCAAATATTTACAAAAAATCTAGTGATATTTCGCAAAGGGGCAAAGTGTTCTAGCTTGTTATCAGATTTCTAAACAACCGTGTACACCTGCATGATTCACTCGAGTAGTTCTAGAAACAGGTAACACGCGTGCACATGTTACGTGAAAAGATAATACGTCCGTGTTCTGAAATCTGTCCGTCAAAGTAACCGCGTTTATCTTCGTAAGAAATTCCTTAATTCTAATTCAAATTTCACAATTTCTGGAGCATGGCCGACCAGCGTACATACAGTCGACACATACAGTCAGCCACGAAAGTCTACGTACGCCTATCGAATTTCGTGTATCCGATTTACCAAAGAAACTGAAAACGCGTTTATATTTATATTTATATATGAACGCGATCAGCATTAATGTATTTCCGCAATGAATTACAAAAATTAAAACATTTAACTCAGAAAAATCTTGAGATAAAATTACATGAGAAATTACAAAACCTTTGATTTCATCGATGCCACGGAGATACCGGGCCATTATTGATGATTACGCAGGGAGGTGGAGGCTGCAAGATATTGATATGATATTAAGTCTACGTACGTCTATTTCGTAACATTGTATTTTATATCTTTTTAATCCTCTTATGTTTTTTTTTTTTTTTTTTTTTTTAGTAAAGATGAAACTGAACAAATCCTGTTACATTCGAGTAATATCTGTTTTAACGTATCGAGACAATTATATAATAAACTTTTTATTGTAATTCTATACTTGGGGGATATATGTAGACTTTCGCGACTGACTGTATGCATACTCGCGGTGAAATCAAAGTGCTATCGTCGGATCCATGACCACTTTTACAAAATGTTGGTTTGGAAGCTGAGGTCATCGAGGAATCGTCGGAAATTCGAAGAATGATCGTGCGATGCGAATTACGATTGTAAATCTGAATTCTGTTTCAAAAAGCGTGCCATTTTCGAGGCGCAACCGTGTCGCTTCGAGCCCTTGAAACCGCGTGTGTGACTCTGTATATCTTGCATGGCAACAGTCGCCCTTAATTCACGTTGCAAACTCGAGGCAATAAATGCGCGCGTATGCGTGTTCCTTTGTAAGTAGTATAAATGACGAACGAGTTTAAGAAAGATTGACGTAATGCGATTGATTTGTACGTCCTTTTTTGCAGCCCAAAGTATACAATCCTCTTTGGCGCGAATAGTCGGAGAAATTGATTCATAAACGCGCCGATGAGACGAAATGAAGCTCATTTGTTATCGATAAAACGATTTATGTAAGTATATTAAGAATTCAAGAAATATAATTAGAAGATCGGTATAATTAGAATAATAATTAGAAATATAATTAGAATAATCGGTATCGATATGTCTTTGGTATCGATACAAAAATATTTATTGAGAAACTATGAACGTTGCGTATTTATGTTAACCAAATTAGTAAGGATTTTCCTGTATATAAATGGCTTTCTTATTTCTCGTCAGCAAATATCAAAGTATGGTGCGTCGTAGATTAACCGGGAGAGTAAGAGCAAATACGTCGTAGACTCTGCGACGACAGTCAGCCTGCCGGAAATGTTTGTGGTGGTATCGTGACAGAAACCAGTTGGAAGAAGCTGAGATTCCGAACGAAATCGAGTAGCCAGAAAATAAGTTACAGGAGGAAAGACCGAGACAGATGAAAGACGCTAGTTGGAGAGTCAATTTACAAAGAAGGAAAAGATTCTCGCCCGATCCTCCTCTCCAAAGATTGATCGCGTGCTTCGGTAGAACATGAAAATAAACTTGACAAATATTCTCGAATGCTCGGTTTATAAAAATTCAGCTTTTTTTAATGATCCTTAATCTACAAGTCTATAAGGCGAAAGATGCGACGGAACAAGGCAATAAAAGGTAATAAAATTGTCTTTTTTTCGGTTCTTTTTACATAATTAGAGAGGAAACGAGAGAAGGAGTACAACTGGAAGAAAAGATAGTAGATCGGAACGGTAAAACCATAAAATGGTCCTTGCGTTTTATATTTTAAACTTGCACCGTGATTACACGATATATTTGTGATTCTTCGGCTTTCAATCGTGTCGTTAATACTCGCATTGCCACTCGTCCCGACGTTTTGCGAACACAGCCAGTTCGCTTCCTCAGGAACAAAACGTAATGCGTTAACGACACGATTGAAACCCGAATAATCGCAAGTATGTTATTAAAAAAATGATAGATAGTTAGTGCAGAGCGTAAAGAGATTTAAACAGGGCACAATAGAAACTTTCTTAAAGAAAGGGGTGGGTGGTTCGATTTGAGTCCAGTAAAATCGGGATGGCGGTGGACACTGGCGCGGCGCTGAGCGGCACGGCCCAGTTCTCATGCACGTCGACAAGGTCTCCGTTCGCCCCGGGCGATCGGTACACATGCGCCGACGAGTTGCTGCGATTACGTAACTCATCTTCTCCGACCTTACGCTCTTCTCCTTTTCTTACTCTTGTTCCTCTTCTTCTTCATCTTCTTCTTCT
Source organism: Bombus vosnesenskii (assembly GCF_011952255.1). Lineage (NCBI taxonomy): Eukaryota > Metazoa > Arthropoda > Insecta > Hymenoptera > Apidae > Bombus > Bombus vosnesenskii. Next base: position 1,567,458 of record NW_022882962.1, read on the forward strand.
TCTTTTTCTTTATCTTTTTCTTCTTCTTCATCTTCTTCTTCTTCTTGTTCGTTTCGATCCGGTTATTCGCTGTGCCTTTTATCGACGTTGTCGCGAGGATAGCAGCCACGTTGTTCATTCGGCATAAATTGTCCGAATGCGCGGTGCTTCGAGCAAAGATCAAACGGTGAGATATCGACTAATTGATTTTATTAATTACAGGATGGAGCGCAGGCGACGCGTGGCTCTCATTTAATCGAAACGCGAATGGTCGAGCTCGCGGGAACGCTATGTAATTACCGAGAACGAAGGGTTTGTCGCTTTAAAAGGTCGCGTTTCAATACGCTCTTGTGAAAATTAATTTCACGTCCCCGAGGGACAGAGGCCTTGTGCCGAATGAAAAGAGTCCTATCTCGTGCGATTTTAATTAATACGCGGCTCATCACGGCTCGCCAACAAGCGCGAAGTGACGTTCGTAGACGCGCGAACCTACAAAGGGGAAAGTGTTGCTTCAACTTTTCATCGAGCACCGGCGCGTCCTTCGTCCAACGCTGCACTCGGTTGTTCCAAGAAGAGCAATAAACGAACTCCGGCTTTTATTCGGGAGCTCCCGCCTCGATAAAACTTTTCATGCATGTACGTCCTCTTTTCCTCCTTTTTTTTTCTCTTCTTATACCTTCTCGACGTCTTCTGATTCTTGGTGTGCACGGGCCGCGCGACCCGCTTATCTCGCATTAATCTTGAATTATTAATTCTGCAGAACGTCTAGATATCGTAGACTTACGATGGGATTTACCGGTGGCGAAACAACGTTCGAGAAACGAGCACACGCGAAAAATTGTGAACTTCGAAGGCTCGTGAGATGCTGAAACGAGGTTGACGCACCGCGTCGGCTTCTTTCGTTCGCAGATGGATTGTTACGAAGATACAAGGAAACTTCAGCTTTATCAAGTTATTCTTTAATAATAAATCTCGTTTTTCGGATAAACGGTCTCGGCATGTATTCGGCATTCTTGTTTCACTCGTGTTTCGATGAACTGAAAATTGAAAGATGTTCGTCAAGTAAAATACGAGGAAATTGTCTCTAACCGGTATATATAATCCGTTCAACTGTTTAGATGAGATAAAATGTTCTACTTCATTGAGATTCGTGACCCACGTAGTGACCTACGACCCACAGCCCGAGGATACGTTGCTTGAGCGTTCACGGATTTGCCTCCGTTCTCGTTCTCTTAAACAAATTACGATACATAGAAATCCATCGTAATGTCATGAGTGTCGCATTTAACTGTAACTGCCAGCTGTATTCGATCGATCATATGTTTCAGACGCGTAAACACGTAATTTGTACGTGTCTTGAATATTAATCAGATCATTAACGAAGCACGTTTCGACAGATTTCTTTCGAATCTGAACGCTGTAACCTTTGATCTTGTACTTCTTTTTTGCTATTCGTAAGAAGTTTCATTTGCGTCAGAACTTCTTGTCAGAGCGCGAAACTTTTATCGCGTTCAGCTTGTTGAATACGATCAACGTACATACAGCTTCGAACAAATCGTTTAATTACCGTGTTATTCAGTCATAGTAAACGTTAATTATAACAATTATTTCGTACGATTGGACTGATATTATTAATCAAATTACAAGCAGAGTAACGTACGACGCGAAGATTTCGCGACGAGTCAGCCGATCGTCACGTTCGACGAAACAATTGTAAAATTGGAAGAATTGTTTTTGAAACGGCAATCTACAACTTGTCGATTTGTCGTCCGCGAATCCGTCGATGTTATTAATTACCGAACTATTGTGCAAGAGATTCCAGCTATTCGCACGAGAAACTAACTCGTACTTTGTAAAATTCGCAAAGTATGACGGTGGTCTTGCCCGCATAATTAGGGTGCACGACTTGCACACGAGCTGCAAGGTTTATGTACGATCATGCGGGACAATGATCTTTCACTCTTGGATCACGTTGCACAACAGCTCGAGACGAGGGAGCGGTCTCTCTCATAGGCCTCCGAAAAGACCTCCAGCGAGATGACTCTAATATTTGCCGAAGGATATACGTACAGCTGTTACGACAGGATCGATTTTATCGCGAATTTCAAACGAAACGAGGAATCACGTACGTATCACGATTATCCTTTCGTACGAAGCATTCTATGTTTTCTTTTTTTTTTTTTTGCATTCTTAATCGAATCATCAGAAAAATTCAGGAGTCCAGATCTAGAAACTAGTTTATGTAAGTTTCTACGTAACGGATCTGGACGTGCGTAAGACGTTTGCTTTACCAGACGCATAACGATAAACGTGTCACAAATCATAAACTGTTGCAGTTAGCTAATTATTCTGTCGTAAAGGAAACGTTGTTTTTTACGCAAACGAAAAGAACTGAAAATTGGTAGTAATTAATTTCGACCATTGTGCTGTATTTCTTTCAAAATGTCCACGCAACAAAGTTGCACAATTCGAGGAGGCGCAACGAATTCTACGTAAAATTATCGTCCTCCATGAATGTTCGTCAAATTTCTATGTTTCACTCGAGGAGTTGCTTAAACCTTAGTCAATTCTACCGTCTTGGATAGAAGCGTGCTTATTAATTTGCGGTCACGCATCGCATGACAGTTCTATGATATTAAGAAATTAAGATTAAGAAATGGCTTTAAGGGATTATCAACGTGTTCTCGCAACGTACGTCGGACATCGCATGGCGCAGGTAGGTGAACGATATACGAGGTATCTAAAACGTAACAAACGATAGCTCGTGACGATGGTCTGCTGTTCGCTAAGGAGTGTACGCCTCGAATTACGCAAGTGAAATATCGCTTATCTGATGCACGCGTGATGACGTTACCTGGGTTAGTTGTTGCAGGTGTTACGCGTTATGTGTCTCTTTTCGTTTCATCTGACGTGACAGTGTGTAAACATTTCTTATACTCCGGATGGCGAATAACGCCATTTCATTTTTTTTACAGCTGTATGTACATTCAGCGTAAAGTACAATATTGCCTTGCGGTCTGACTGCGAATGGGCATAGACTTATTAGGCATTTTCTATCTGAAATGGCACTCCAAATCAACTCACGAAGTTCTATTTGTTCATACGAAACTATAACATTTTGTTTGAATACGCTTTAACAACAGTGAAAAAATTATAGTTTTTGATATATTATTTATATAAACGAATTTTTCTATAGTCTTTCTATACGGTAATATCAATTTTTCAAAAAACGCAAAATTCCTTCGTTGACGTAATTCTTTTATCTCTAATATTTCTCGAGATATTTTAAAACGTACGTCTTCGACCCTAAAATTTGAGTGCTGTTCTCACGTTCGAGATGCGAGGCAAGAAAAAATACGTGACGAATATTTTTGGTCAGACTATGAGTCTGTGGAGTTTGATCAAGATCGGTTTACTACGGTTGCGACGTTTCTCGCGAGACCGACGAATTTAAAAAATCTTCCAGCGAAATTGTATTTTCTGGAGGTATTCGCGTAATTTTTGAGAAAATGCAGATCGTGTTAAAATCACGAACGGCTATGTAAAAGCATGCAGATCCGCTGAAAACGTGAAAATGATTTCAGCATAGGGCATTAATCATAAGTAGGCACTTACTTTGTCCATAACAGGGTACTCGCACGCGTATCGTCGCGATGGAAGATTAATAAGTGGCGTTTTTCTCAACATTTGTCGTCAATGACGATTCATTATCAAGCAGAACCAATCGAATTTAACCGTTTCGTCTCGGATTTTTACCATGCGCCTCGAGTTGTCTCACTAATTGCACGACTCGTAAAACTCGAAGCAAATGTGCGAAGCTGCGTCGAGATCGTATCCCGTGGAATCATCCTCGACATTTTTCATTCTACGCTTCGCAACGTGATTATGCAATGTTAACGTCTTCTTCTTTGACAACTCCTCGTTCGTTTGCGACAAATGGCGCATAATGCAGGGCGGTAAACGTATGATTTGCATTCAAATTATCGCCGACACCTTCGACGTTCGTGCCTTATTTTTTTCTTCCTTTTCGCTTGTTCTTTTTCGGACCTTTCTTATTGTCAAACGCGTCACGTAAAAAGAAAAAAAAAAGGAATTTATTTAAATTTACGTATGTAAATGCGCAAGAAGGAAAAGAACGATAGCTACACTACGCCCTACGTATCGAAAATCCTCGCTTCGTCTCTTTCAGTCAGCGTGACTCACTGTACCCATTCCACGTCCCACAATGTGAGAATCGTGATAATTGCCAACGTCGAAATACCGCGTTCCCTTTCGATTCGCTAAGCCGAAGGACTAATTGACAAACCAAAGTCAGGCAAAAAATCGAAGAAAGCGAAAAACAAACAGAAAGATCAGCACCGCCCGAGCAGAGGAAGATCGAACGCAAAAGTACACCCAACCGAAAATGAAATTATGTAAATAACAATTACGAAACCGAAGGAATGTACCGACTAAATATGTATAACGCGTCGGGCAACGATAACGAACGAATGAAAATAGCTGTGACAGCGAAGGTGGTAAGTCTGACCCATGAGTTCATCATATTGATATGTTTATTTGCGTACTTTTCTTTCGTGTAATACCGATGTAATGTAGAGCGAACTGTAATGGCTTACGTGCTTGCGAATTTCTTTTTTAGCATCATGCGAACAGCCGAATGCGTAGTCGAAACGCTGCTACAATCTTGTAATTTATGTGGTAAATAAACATTCTTTTATAACAAAAAAAACGTGGTAGACTGATAGGTTCTCGAATTACTCTATCACGAATTCAGATCTCTCACGATCAATAAATTCTTTTTTTCTCCCTTTTGTAACTTGTTTTCCGCGGATGTGCTTATATATTCATGTTCTTTTATTTTGTAATATCTTCCTTCAGCATTTTGTTAGTCTTTTTCCTTCTCTTTAAATTTACTGCCATTGCGTTACATTATATAAATACAATATACAGGATGATTCAGACACAAGTATTTTCAACAAAATATTATCACATTATCCGGCGGACATACTTGGTGAACGTTAAAAAAAAATTGACCTATCGAATATTAATTTTATCGCGTACCAAGAATACCTTCTTTAAAAAAACGTATCTTCGTTGCATCTTCTCTGATTCAGAATTCGCCGCTGGTTTGTGAAACTTTGGTTGACTTTTCTGAATTTGACAATAGGGAATACAACGTGGCGGAATAATTTCTACGGTTGATGTACGATCTCCATCGTCGTGTATAAAAATGCTATTAAAGCGAGCAACGTCCACCCCGTGAACTCAGAATTAATAGGAATTGTATCGTGTCCACAATATAGACTGATCGCTTTTAATATCTTGCCAAATAATAAATATTGACGAAAATGACAAAATATGATTCATCGATTATGAAAAATGTTATCAAAATCGATGACCCAACGACTGTGACCTTTCCTTGCGAGATAACACGCGACGAAGTAAAATACATAGAGGAACGACACAGAGGATTATAAATAGGCGTATCTGCAGCGTGCAGGCTGTCGGAAAATAAAGTATTAAAAGAGACAGAACAAGAGCCACATTAGTCCGATCGGAGGTTCGAGGCGAGTCAGCGGTCTCGAGTAGGTTGTCGGAGCCTTCAGGGCAGAATTGCACCATCCAGAGAGTTAGATCCCCTTGGGCGAATCAGCGGCCTTATTTACCCTTCTACCAACGTGCCGGCGGCTTTCTGAGATCAACCAACGTCACGTGTAAAACGGAATACACGCGTGTGCATACGTAACGCGTATGCGTAAAAGGCGTTGCACACGCGCCAGACTCTGCGTATAAAAATATTTTTGCCTTTTTGTACCGCCTAACCGTTAGCTCGGTTGTATGACATTTTTATACCACCTGGAGAAACTTACATCGGGTTAGAAGGAAATTGGACGCGTACTTGTGCCTGTTAATCTAATAACAAATAGTGATTTCTTCGTGTCGATATACAGTGGCTACAAGAAATATTCGTACACCATTGTGTTTGTCATAACGCGTGTACATATTAATTAATTAGATTCAGGTATGTGAAATTTCGTATCATTTTTAAGTATAATACTCTCGCGTGGCTACAAAAATTACATAAATGCAGAATTAATAAATAAAAAATTATATAAGTGCAGAAGTACAAATATAAATTTGTAGCCATCGTAGATTTTTTCGTATCATAATCACGTGTTATTTGGCAATAGCGATAGTCGATGCATACGACTTATGGATTATATTTGTCATTAGATATTTATACGAGTGCACATTGCCGACAACGAGAGAATAGGCAATAAAGGACATACATAGGTAATGCGTGTTAATGTTTCAAATTTATATGAATTATATTTATACGCGGCAAAGTCGTGAATATAATTGTGATAAATGATCGCAGAATGGAAACTGATTGGTCGAGGTATAAAATGTTCCACGATGTAATTTAATATAATTTAACTTCATTAAAAAGTTGCCACACTCTTTACGTTTATAAATTTGTAAAAATGAGTATTTGAAGTGTATATCACTTTTTCTTTCGCATAATGGAAAAACGAAGCAAAAACGAATGTACGAGATTGTATATATTAAAGTACCCTTAAAGTGTTCGATTAATGTCGTTTATACGTTGCCGTTTACCCGTTCGCTTCCATTTACTCGTTAACGTCGCAAGAGTAAACGCAGACGGGTAAATACTGACAGACCCCGACTACCTGAACTAAGAATGGTCTAACCGCAAAATACTTCAAAGTATCCACTAGTTCGATCGTCGTTCCGTACCGTAGCACAGGAAAGCCAGAAGATAAAGAAGAAGAGACTGAATTGATAATTCGATCGGCGAGTGATTCGCTAGCTTAGCTCGAGTTACACCGCATTACGTTCCCAAGTAAAACAAGTCGGAAAGAAATATTTGAAAAAGTGAAAGAAGATCTTTCGAAGTGTTTTTAAACGTACGTATCTAGACTGCGAATTTTTATGCATCCGTAGGAAATTTGAAAATACAAAATTACACAGGTAAAAAATTTCATAGGTAAAACAGTTCTCTAGCGAGGTTTTGCTCTTTTAAATTACATTCTCACAAATATGAATTTGCAGAAAAATCCGCAGTCTCTATTTCTTTAGACAGTGTGAAATTTTGAGTTTGTTACAAGTCACCCGTCTGAGATTATACGTTTGGTGTATCGTATTTCTAAATTACGACTGAAAGTGTATTTTTAAATGACAAAATATACGTCCAATAGACACTGTACAGTAGACGATGTACGGTTCCTTTGTTGGATAGATTCTTAAAAGGAACACGCCGAACGACATTCGATCGATCTAAATTTATCATTCTTTCTGAACGAACCATTATAGACTCGATTATTATGTAATATAGACTGACGGTTACGCGAACTAGCTTTATTCTAAATCCTCGTAATGACAGATCTCGCAGAGAACTCGATGTCAGCCATTGAGACGCATGCTCGCTTGATCTGTTCCTTGCTTGAATGATCTTTTCCTTTCTTTTTTTCTTTTTTTGAAATGTTAATGAATGTGGACTAAGGTTCGACCTGCGCGTGGTTGGAGGCGCGTGTTCGCGGCCAGGAGAGCCTGTTCGTTTGTAGTTCATGCCTTCCGGTGAAGATCGAACCGGAGAAGGAGAAAGAGACAGGCAGTCTGGTTGCTAAACGCTTCAGAAAGGAATCGAATTCACAAATTGCTGATTTCGTGGACCCAGCTGCTTCCCACGTGCCCAACCTACCTACGCCTAGTTAAACGACTACGTTAACACGCTGGGTTTATCCCTCGTCGATGCTTCTTAGAATTATCGATACTTTTAACACGTTCACTACAACGGTGACCATCGGTGATCCAGGTCACTAAATTTTTTAGAACGATTAAGATAAGATAAATTCCATGGACTGGCAACAAATTTCGTGGACTAAATTTCCAACAATCTGAATGATTTAGATAACATTGTCAAAAGAAAGTAGGCAAATAGAACGCATTTCGCAAAAATTAAACGTTACGATGTGGCATATTTCGATCTATCACAGATCCTGAAAAAGAAAATATATATATGAAATTTGCACGGCAATCAACCTGTTCGTGTACCATTCGTGTACCACATATTACAATTTTTGAACTTTCATTATGTTTTATGAAAAATTTGCTTTTCACCTCTGCCAGATTGAACGAATTCGTTTCAATTCAGTACAGATTGCGACGAGTATAGTCTAGTTTTGCATCGTCGATTTTCGTGTACCATATTTATCTTGGCTTTTATCGTTACAATTATCACTCAGAAGGAAACTAAATTACAGAAATTAGCGATAACGTTTCAATTTTTTGAGCACGAGAGATTCTCATTGCAGAATTCAATTTGAAAAATGAGAAATATTCGGATATCGAGGGACGGGTCAGAGATGCGTGAAATTTATCGTCGAATTGTCTTTGCTGGTATGGAGATTGAAACGAGTTGCGAAAGTTGGCATTGAGCAGAGAGGAAAATAATGTTCCGAAAGAGAAAATAAGTCACGTTTAAAAAAGATTTACTTCGTTTAATGGCACATGTTACGATAAAATGTTGCTCGCCGGGTTGTTCGCTTCGGTACTTTACGCTTCAACTTCTCTACTCTGCTGTCTGCTACTTGCAACCAACGTCTGACCTATTTTTTTCTCCAGTCGATCAACAATAACCGTTACACTTTTTCCGAACAAACAATAAATTGCCAGTCGAAAGATGTCTAGAGAATTTTCAGGAAACATTAAATTATTAGCTTTCCTTCGTGATGAAAGCCAGGCAAATATACGAGAGATTTGAACGCGTTGGTTTTCGAACATTTAACGTTTTTACGCGAAACTTCTTAAATAATTCTTGTGAGAAGAGATCGTACAAGGAACGAAGTTACAAAAAGTTGTGAAAAGAATTGTAGTTGTTATCATTGATCGATGCAGATGCGTGTAATAAAAATAAAAAGAATTGATCAAATCTAAAAATTTATGGTGCAATATAATTTACAAGATGGAGATAAAAATAAAAGGTGATTCGATAATATTGCATAATAACGATTTATGTACTTCATAAACACCTATTTTTACGAGAAAATACATGATTAAAATTTCTTAATAAAAAGTAATCCGCACGGTGATTATTATTTGGCTTCTCATAAGCGAGTTTTATTAAAAAAAAAAAAAAAAGAAAAAAAGAAATAAGAAATACGTATGTAATACGAACAGAAAGTAAATATTTAACGCGATCTTTTTTCAGATCGAATCTCTTAATTATACTTGTACATATCCAATTATTGAGCCATTTTAGCTTTTACTTCAAATATTATCTTACTTTCTGGGTTAATCGATAAAGAGATTTTAACGAAAGCTTATTACATACTGCAATATAATTTTTCGCCGGTCTTTGATCTCCACGTTCAATTGAATCGATCTCAGGGATCATTTACTTTCACGAAGAATCTCTACCGTTTTATCCGGAATAATATTCAAACTTTTAAATGATCTTTTCTTTTCGCCCATAACAATTTCTAACGATCGGCAAACTCATAAAATTGTTTTCAAGCCAAACGAAAAGTACGGTCATGAAATCTCAAGAGTTCAACTAATTCTTGATAATTTGTAAAACAGTGCGATCGATTTAACGGAAAACGAAATATAAAATCGATCGTAAAACTTTAAGACCTTGCCCGATCGCTTTCGATTTCAACGATGAATAATTTGCACGTGCGGACTTATCGACCAAACAAATTAATTCTCAATTTGCTAATCGACTGAAAAAAAAAAAAGAAGCATCGCGTACGAATGAACGAACGATAGTGAGAGCAGTGGAAACGGTCCGTTCGTCAAACCTCACCTGGCGTGACGTTTTAGTAAGGTGAATGGAGTCCCCCCTTTCTTTCTCTTCCCCACCACCGTGTGCTCCAAGTACATGATTCTTATGGGACGAGTGGAGAACACGATTACTTTTGTCCATTCAATGAAATCAGATAAATGCGAGGTGGCAAACGATTTATCACGTGAGTAATACTCACCACGAGGAAAACTGGAGAGCGCGTGGGCTGCCGAAATTTCGGCAAATCATTATTTATCTTTCTTCGTATTAATCAATTTATGCGAAAGTTTCAAAGTTTTTACTGTTTCACATTTTATAAGTAAACGACAGAACAAAGTAAAGGAGAGATGTGTTAAAACCACGATAAGACGCGGGGAGGTTCGAAAGAGTTTTAAATCTCTTTGGTAATATTACTTATTTTGTCAGGTAAATCGAATTATTACCGTTTCATAAGATAAACATTTTCACTGAAAAATTTGATAGATCTTATCAAATTGTTCTACGTTCGAGAAGCCAAATTACCTTGCTAAACTAGTGTTCATATCGAGCAAATCTTATCAACGACTTTGATAATTAGCAACACTATCAGCGCTGAAAAACGTTAAATATTCTGTTTTAACATAATGGACTAAGTTACTCCGGCTATTTATTTTCCTTAATTATTTAAAAATATGCCTCTACCAATCTTACTTTTCAATCTTTCGAAAATACTCGATACTTTTTATACCATTGCATGTAATTTAACGCGAAATCATGAAATGAAAGTTATATCACGGCTCTCGGTGCGGTAACAGTTAATTTTGTTTGTCGAATCGGTCGAGGCTCGTTATCTTTCCTAGCAGAGTATTAATAATTATGTATCGAACACGTGACTTACGTGAGCTAAGCTGGCGACAGCCAGACCAAAGGTGAACGCGATGTGTATCACCGTCGGAGGATTGTTCGCGGACCACGTGATACAGGATGCACAGCCGATCAGCACCAGAAGAAACGTTCCCAAGGTTTCGGCGAACAGCTTCAACAGAAACTCGAACTTCATCACCTCTTCGAGGCCGACGAAATCTTTCATGCCTGGACAGAACCAACAAGAAGAAGAAGAAAATAACGTGTGACCATTCGGATTACATCGTCGAGCAACATTTTTGCATTCTCGTTGTAACATTTTGTTGGTAATTAAATAACGCATGAAAAGACATGGGAGACGTTTCTCACTGTCCGTCTTTATTGAAACGTCAAATCTCGTAGCGTATTCAAGAAATGAGCGCGAACACAAGTGAATATTCGTCATTGTCGGTGTCGTCTTTTTAAGCATACGTCGCGATGATTGTTATCTTTAACAAAAGAAATCCCGTCTTCTTGTCTGCTGGTGTATCGATCATTCGAATACAGGTATGAATAATTTTAACTCATTGTGCCGACGTTTTTGTACTTGTTTGCTTTCCTTTCTTTCTTTTCGTTACCTTTCTGTTCTTTCTTTCTTTTTTCTTTTCTTTTCTTTTTTTTTTTTTGTTAACGGAGAGGGGAGAGTAATTATGCAACAGAAGTCAATGAGACAGATGGCGCAAAGCCGCTGCGTTCTATAAAACAAAGGGAAAGGTGTAAACAGAATGCGCGAAAAGTTTTCAGTGGGACGACATCGTTGAAATTCTGTTTTTGTGATTATCGTTGGACGAATATTACGTTGAGCTAAAAGATATTACGATCACAATACACGCTAAATTGTCATTACGTAATTGACATAATGGATACCACGACATAATGATACCGCGATTTCATATAAAGAAACCTAATTATATTCTAAGGTAACTGTACGTACTGCAATTTGCATTTAAAAAACTGCAAAGATATTTGTCGCTTTCGAAGTTCCATTTTACATTATAAACATTACCATTATTACCATTATTAAATTAAAATAAAAACACACGAATGCATATTTTTCGCCAGTAAAATAACGAAAAGAAAGTACGTGCAGTAAAAGTAAGAAATGACAGTGGCGAGAAAATTTTGTTACGTATCGACGCTAGATATCAAAATATACAAAAAATAAGGACCGATTAAAATTCCTTCGTAACTATCAGTGTATCCTGAAACGACACAAACGTTTCCTGTATAATTTATTATTTATTATCGAACGAACCAAATCAATTTATTATTGAACCAACAGACGGAGATATCGCCCATATGCGTGCGAACTGTCGGCATAGTTGGAAACACTATCCAGAAGCGCACATTTATCAAAGAATCATTGACGATCGTTAGAAAATATATTTTCTTCTACGATCATCCTGTACATTGCTCGTCTTACTAATGAGAATTTAAATTTATCGCGAATCATATACCGAAATAGATAAAGTTGGAGTGTAAATTTTGCAATCTAATCCTTTCTGATTGGGCGATAGATCTTTGTGATTCATGTAATCTATTCAATTAACTATTACTATTATTCCTTTAGAAACAAATGGCGAATGGAGAGAGATACAACACCAGCGCGTTACGTCGTAATTCACATAGCGATTAGATTATATCTTAAAACAATGACGATAGATTGATGGCACGGGTGCCAATTTTAGCAAGCTACGAAATTTTGTCGACGCGCATCAAACTAGCTTTTCGTTTAGTCCATTCGAAATTCTATATCGATACCCTGTCGATATTACATAGATTACGTAAATTTTAAAGTTGTTCGGACACGTGCGCGATATCGTATCCCACAATTTTATCAATTTCGACGCGTGACTAATGCTCGATTCGCCATCGCTTTTCTAAGATGTTAATAAACGACATACCTTTCCAACCCTTGCCCATTTTCCTCTCGATATGGCAGGCAAGACGGTCGAACAAAGAAGCAACAGCGTCCTCCCTTCGATCTACCACCCCGGTTCTCGTTCTTCACAACAAACGAACGTCAGCAGCGGATTGTTCTCTCATCGGAAGCTAGCTACCATTTCCCGAGAATATCGATCACCGATCACCGGTCACAAGAAACAATCTTCCCTCTCTCTCTCTCCCCCTCTCCCAACCTTTCTCTCCCCCTCGTCTAAAGACAAAGGATCCTTTCGAAATAAGAAGACAATGGTAACAACTTATCACCTCGATCGCCGGCCACGACTATCGCGGTGTTTTATCCGGCGTAACGGGAAACTCGAACACGGTAAAAAAGCGTGGCAAAACGATCGAAGACGAGGGTTCCGTGGCTTAATGAAGCGAAGCGGAAGGAAAGACGAGAATAAAAAAAAAAAAGAGAAAAATGTCTGTTTCACGGTGGTGGCGCACTGGTTCGCGATGTTCGACGGTACAACACGTGGAGTCTCTGGGCTATTGAGTCTGCGGAGCGCGGGTTTCGCCTTCATATATCGCTGTTCTCCACTGCTGTCCTCCCCCCAATCGACACGCGGATCCCTCCTTTCTCACCTCCTCCACCTCCAGTCTGTTCATCATCGTAGCCCCACTCAAAAACTCATTCAAAACGGAATCCGTATCTGTTTCGCATCGTATGGTCCTGCGGGCCAGGATACCTGCGATCGCGAGGCGTAGTCTCGGACTTTGTATCCTTGACATGTCGCAGGTTAATGTATCCTACGCGCGCGCTCCTCTAACGGATCGTGCCGATTTTAACGTTACCAACCTTTCCAGCCAACCAACCGAACCAACACAGATTCGACGGACAAGATGTTGTAATTACCACGAAGCGGTCCGATGTAACTACATTTACCACGGATGTAATTACGTTCCTGGTCATCGCGGAGGCTGTTGTCTTTTGTAACGTAACTGGGATCTTAGGCGGCGTAGAAGGATCTACGATCTCGGGATCGCGTTGTGGGGAACGGCCGATGCGCAATTAAATTTCGCGGAGGCGTAGATATCGGTAGCTTGTGCCAGGGAAACTAAACTGGAGCCAAAAAAAAGGGATACTATATTGGATAACGAACTCCTTGCAATTTTGAATTAGATTAAATAGGAAATTGACGAAGATTATTATTAGACAGTGGTTTTTATGAAATTCGAAGGTACAAAAGCGATGAAATATAAATAATATGCGAAAAAATATTTAAAATATAATATATATTATGATATTTAACAAGCAAGATGATTACCTGTTTGGGTTCCGTTTTTTTTAAATGATATTCCTGAGAATACGAATTTGCATAAATATTCGCCGTATAATTATCATCGTTGTAGCGAAGTAGATGGGAAACGTTAAATAGGATTATTGATACGAATTTGAGAATTTGACATGCAATTAGCTATCTAGATACACGAAAGTGATGTATTTATACATGATAGGTGTGTTAGATGATACGATTATCATGGCAGGAACGTGATTATGTTCTCAGTTTTCAGTATTTTGGTTTTTTTCACTGCAACTGATATCCTTACTTTACATGGAACCTATTTTCTGTTATTTCTAATCACCTTTGTCGGTAGTACAACGTATCAACATACTTGAATATACTTTAGGAAAAATAGTTATAGACGTATTGCAATGTACATTTTCTTATTTCAAAGAATTTCAATGCCGCGCTTGCGTTACTCAGATAAGTTATCACAATTATAAACTTAACTACTGGTATATTTTACGTATTCCAATGACGCACTGTTGTACCAGCGTAAATTAAAGTCTACTGGATGAGATCCGAAATATTCTATGCGAAAAACGAATAATTTGAACAAGAACATTCTATGATTTCATATACGCGTCTGTGCGTAAAATTAAATTAATCTCGCAATTTTATATTACTATATTTTGTACCCATGCCACTATACCGTAATTCTTTCGAAGCTTATACCGATTGTAACTTATTTGACCATTGGAACATTATAAAACAGCTTGATTCGGCTAACGTTCTTTTAATTCACCATAAAACGCACAGTCACGAACAACTGAAAACATACCTCGTCCGTGTGAATGTTACACCGTCAGAAGATCGATGTCGAATAACACATTACATTATGAATTGCAAATCAGTAATATTTAAGATATTTTATAGTTACGTTGCGATGTAAATTCTATAAGTATAAACTAGGATGGAACATTTCTCTAGATAGAATTTATTTAAAAATATGTTTTTCACCTGTCGTATATGTTTGTAATAATAAATCATACTTATACAGACGTGTACGTACATAAATAATGCTACAACGACGAACATTCGCCTTTGTTTTGAAACTTTTAGCTTTAATTAAAATATTCATTGAAATATGTTTTATATTGTCAAATATCCTTTCAAATTGCAATTGTATCGTTCAATTTTATATATATAAAATGTATAAAATGTATAAATTTCAGAATACAGATATCGCATCCAATTTTTCGCTTTACACCCTGTACGTTTGTAAATCGGCGTTCGTCGGACATTCCTTCGTCCGTTCCTTTCATCGTACTTTTTCTGCCTCTCATCCGACTGATTCGATCGTGTTCTTACATAATCCCTGTTGGGTTTAGTTTTTAAACTAAAGGAAGGTGATCGAGCAGATCGTAACACGCAGTTTCGCGAAAATCGCGCGAAACGATCTTCGTTCGACTTTGTTATAGCTACGCGTCACATAAAACATATATCTTTTACGTTTACTTTGAAATATTACTAACTGGTTGCAGTTGTTAATGGTTGGAAATAACGATAATAATTAGCAGATGATCACACAAGATTCGGATATTTGCAAACGTTTGGTGTTATCGCTAATCGTAACTAACAAGGCCTCATCTTATGTGTTTGTTTCAGTGATATCATCGGATGCAGAACAAGGTGATATCAACAAGATAATTACAAACATCGCGAGTCAACAGTGGCATGTAAATATCGTACGGAGTAATATGCACGCATATTCGTTTTCCAGTTATCAATGGTTATCTATGAGCGGCGTTGTTCTACAGATAGATAATTAGGCTAGTCGAATTCTTGGAGATTGCAAAACTGCACCGCACTGCCGTTACACATGTCCCACGATAGTAATTAAGTGCTATTAATTGGGTCACTGCGTAGCAAGGTATCTCCTGCAAATAGATCCTTCGCGCACCTGCTGCTTCATTTGCATCGTTCGGTTATACGAACGGGGTTCAACGAATGTTCGCTACTTTTTGCATTCCTTAATTTTTCACCGATTCACTTCCCTGTAGATCTTATCCATTGTTACATAAAAATTTGGATTTATTCCTTTTTACATTTACATTTGTTTGCAAATCTTACTCGTCGTTATCTAATCGATTTCTTATGTTCGAAAGTTCGAACCAGTCCCTGGTAATCGAAACGAAAATCTCACGGAAGGTGAAATATCCCAACTCTGCTACAGTTCCTTATAAGCTCTTACGATTGTATCGATTTGAAATTGGATACGCATGAATTTAATTTTCTAAATTGGCAGACAGTATTGGCAGGGATACGTATCGAAATGCCCTGTGCAAAGATATGTAGGTTCTTCGGACGATAATTAAGTACCTTTAATTGGACCCGTGTACCGGAGGAATGGTTTCTGCAAACCATCGGCAGGTAGCACACCTGTGTAACTATTCACTCGCGTCGTTTATAGCTAAGCGAACATGAATGGGCAAGAAAAAGAGCGATATCTGTGGCATCTACAGGGTGATTCGGAAACACTGTTGCACGCATTTTTGAAATTGCGTTGACGTAACGACTTGTCGTAGGCGACTAACGCGCGAGAAATGAAATTACACTGGCAAATGTAAACGTTAAAGTATTATGCAGATGTTATTAACGAGAGACGATAGGAGATTAGATTTTTACTCGATTACGATAAATGTCACTGTAACGTTACTTTCATCTTCCATTCCTAAACCGCACCTACGACATTATCAATTCAAGACGCAGTGAGTCATAAAATGTTAAAACGAACCGCGTGTTTCCAATCCGATGTTATCAGTCGCCGAAGAACGTTGTACATAGCGGACGTCCATTAAGGGGACGTCCTTGTCGATGTGACGAGCATCGATAACTTAACAAAGTGGCAAATCGTCGTTGTCTCGTTCGCAACTACGAGAGTTTACCAGAAACAACGATTTCAAAAATAGCGTTTCGCAAAAGGATACCGACCGGATCTATTCTCGTAGGAAGTTAAATGTCAAATTTCACGACCCTTGAGCGAACAATGTGCAAACGTAACCCGCGGCGTATTTCGCAAACTCCGTGCCCCAGAAAGTAACAAGGGCCTCGGGGCTGTACTTATAAGTTTGAAGAGCTGGCGGGGTGTGCGCGTAAACAAAAAATCATATAGATTGTCTATTATTTGCATTACTGGTTTCCGCGAGCCGCAATATAATTGTACGAGAGAAGGGACAAACACCACGGAGCAGTATGTTCTGCTGTTTTAATATTTTCTAGAAGTTTTCTAAATTTGCAGCCCAAGGCGATCGTTGATGAACGTACGATACTAAAAAGAAACTAAAAAGTTACGGATGTTATAATCGTAGGTATGGAAATTCGTATTTTTATAAATCCACTTAAACAAAAGAAATCTAAGCAGAGATTTATTTCACTTGCCGAATATTATGATTAGTACTATACTTTTGATATATTCTATATTTTTGCATATTATTATTATATATTAAATTTCCTACGAGTAGATATAACACCGCGGTCTAATCGTAAGAAATAGTTTAGTTATTCTTTTTAGTCAATGGTTTCTAGTCGCTTCATAAAGTTTCGACGAAATTTTCTCAAGTTACACCGCAAAAACGGTAGACATATTTTTAGGCAATCTGACGATCGTACTGCTGGTATTCGCGTAGTTTCATCATTTTATCCTTTGACTTTCCCTCTTTTTCGTTTAAAACGTAACACGTTCAGTTGCGCGAGCATTCAATAGGAATTGGGAAAATTAGTTTCAGCGAACCCTGCCGCAACGACAACAGCCAAGTTCGTAAGCACCATTTATTACCAGCCTAATCCTTTTGCTTCTCTGCTTATGAACTGTTTCGCGCGTCAATATCCGACCGAAAAGGAACCGTTCCTATTTTATCGTGTAGTGAATGTGCCACGAAATTGCCACGATTATATCGTGCACCGTGATCATTCTTTTCTCTACGCCGTCCACAAAAACACGTGCTACCGCGAAGACTTTCCTTTTTCAACGATCCGCGGCTGAAAATTATTTAGGAAAAGATAGAGATTTCGCGTCATGTTGGTTCACAAGCGTTAAGATCGTACGCGAGATTTACCGATTTAGATGATGTTTACTTATGGTAAAAGTTTTCAACGCTAATGAACTTTGTTTAACGGTGATCGCTTCGCGATTCGCTACTCCAGTGAAAACACTAATTTCCAGTGAAACTTCCTGCTTTTGTGGATCGAAGATTATTTTTATATTATAAATCTCGTTGTTCGGTTTGAGAACCGATAGAGAAAGTTCCTTTTGTTTTTTAAACGATTTTCCACGTTTGTTAGTTAAGAGAATGCTTCGATAAAGGAGGACTTGCAAGAATGATTACTCGAACGTTATACTTTAAAATGCGATCATTGTTTAATATTAATGATATTTTAACTCTCTATTGGTAACGAGAGAACGCGTTTCCTTTGTGTTTAATATATGGTACGGCTATGTGAGTGTTTATGGTATAATGAAAAACGAGACTGATTTTCACATGAACGTAACGACGTTAGCATCTCAGAATATTGAAATTGATATAGAGTAAAAGGATAATGATATAATATTCACTGAATTAAGTACCCTGAATTAAGAATAAGAGCAACAGTACGGTATAACCAATAATATACAATAATCATTTCCACATAATTTACATAGAAGAACAAACAGGTGTTTAGCAGATGCTATTACCATTGTGGAATATCATCGCATTTAGGTGTCTATCCACTCGATTCCGCTTCTCGTTGGTACACGATCATTCGTATTGTATTGCGTAAATTCACAATTTGCTTTGATGGAAGGAATTGCGACGTAGCGATTATTTAGAATCCGCGCTATAATTGCTACTTCGGTTACGGTTGTAGCCGAAATTGACAAGCGATGAGTCGGTTTCCTGGGCAGGAAACAGCCGCTACGTTTCTAGGAAATAGAATGGAAAATAAGGTGTTACGCGAATTTTCACGGTGCGCACAAGCTGTGTATGAGAATCGTGCTGGAAGAAGGAAAATTACCTTAACGTAACGAACGAGCCCGCATGATGAACTAGCTGAACGAACACGTTTACCTGTTACGTGATAATAGTTTTAATCAGCTCCTCCATCGATGTCAGAATTTTTTACTAATGACTTGCCGCGGAGATTCATTCATTTTCTAGAAGCGTGTTTCGAAACGGATTTCAATCTTGCAGTTTACCGCAAAATTCTTTTTTACGTGTTACGCTTGGTGCGCATTCGCATTCAACAAGCGGATAATTTTTGTAATGCAGATTACAACTCATTCGTTTTGACTTCTATTCTCCATGATAGAGATAAAGCGCACCGAAACGCGCTGACTTATCATCGATTCTTACCGAGAAATGATACGGGAAAAATGTCTATCGACAAAGTTCATTCAGATACTGTATATCTTAGTGATATCGGCAAGAAACAAATGCTGCGGAAACATGTAGGAATATCCATTAAAATAAGAAATGAGAATTAAATATTAATAAACAATACAAAAAATCATCATTTTCTTTTACTTAAAAAACGGTCAGAAACAAGTTGAAGCATATCTAACGTTACTGAAAGCCGTGTATCAACCGTGATATTAATAATTAAGCCAAGACAGATTTCGAATGACCCGGGTATCCTTTGCAATTGCGTGATTTTATCGATGGTAAAAATCATTGAAACGTGTGGCGTGCCGTGGCGATATTGACGGTAAAACCGCAGAAATAATCAAAGCACGAGCTCATAAAATCTCCGTTACGCTTATTCACGTGTTGCGGTCTACGGTGTGGTGGGACGTCACCGTCAAAATATTCTTTAAACTGTTGTACGTAATCGAAACCTGAAATTAAATATACCCGACGTCGCAAAAGGTTGCAAAGAGCGTACTGTTGGCCCGGGGCAATTTTCTCGAGCGGAAATTATGAATGTCAGTGCATAGAAAGGTCTGTATAATGGGATGCATAACACGGCGACGCTGATGTCATAATCCAAGTGAAAAACGAATATTTTATTTCGCTGCAAACGAAGATAAATATCGTTTATAATTTAGGTGTCAGAGAAATTTAGCGAAATGTATCATCATATCATATCATAATCGAAATGTATCATTATGAGTATAAATAATGCTCGAATGTACTCTGTTTCGGTCGGAATTTGTCCGGCCACGGACAAATTTATCGTTAAGTATCTCCTGAATTCTGTACTCTTCGAGATTGTTAATGAATTCACGTAATCGTTACGCAAGTACTGGATAAGAAATAAAATTTTTCTATTGCTTAACAACGTGATCTTCGTGTGTTTTGTATAAAAAAAAAGAAAACTATTGATTATCGAATTATCTCCCCTTCGAAGCAATTTAACTTTTGTTCGGAATATTTTCCCCTATCAGAAGTGGTTCTCGAGATATTTGCAAGGATTAACTTAAATGGTACATCCTGTATAATAAATAACGAATCACATAATGAATGACTCTCCTGTATCTGTAATGTTTATCATCGATGACTCAGTTTACCGAGAAATTCTTTTCTTTGCATCTTTCAACATGTAACGGGGATAAGGATAAAAGAATGGAAATAAAAATAATTTAATAATAAACCAACTATTTGCAATTATCTGCCCTCGATCTTCGCTACGTAGACGTTGAAACAGGAACGCGTGTCGCTCCTAAGAAGACGTCGTCGTTGACGAGATAATCAGCAGACTACCTATCATTATGCGTTTATCGGAAATTTGAAGATGCAAAAATGCATAAAATGCGTATAACACGGAAAAATACGTAACATGTGCAAAGTATAGTACTCGTTGTAACACTTGATAGGTAAAACAATTCTCTATTTAAATTTCACTTTTTTAATTATATTCGCGTAAATATTTATTTGCACAAATATCTGCAGTCTTAGTAATCAGCAACGATCGTGAATTTGCTATGTTCGATCGATGTATGCGACGTACTTCTTCGAAATGCGTATTTTCACTTGCTATTACCGATACGTATGGCTAAATCGTCTCTGGTATGTTAGATTATACGCGGGTATTCACAATGTTAAATTATATCAATCTCTATCGAACTGGATCAGGTTTGGATTATCTTTAATGAACGAAAACGAAGCTTTATCGCACTTCATATCGTTTAACTTAGCTTTGTTATCGTTAATATCGCCACGTTCGACGCTGTTTGAAGCTCTCAAGTCAAGAAGTCTTTTCCAAAATTCTCATTCGAAAAGTTTTGCGTAAATAGGATCGAATAACTAAACGAATATTCGATTTGCGGTTTAATTTTTCTCTCTTTTCTGGGAACGGTATAGCAATTTCGGTGTGTGATATTAAAATAGCAGTAGGAATGTATTAATAAAAATACGCGTTATACGTAACGTAATGTATTAATGTAAGTAATTACGTATATCCTTCCATAAGTGCAAATAAGATTAGTTGAGAGATTCAGTTTAATAATTATAGTAATAAATAAATCATATTAGGTACGATTATTCAAGTTAACATAATAGAAAACTGATGTGTCATTGTTGAATGTGTTACTTATAGTGCAACAACGAGAGTCTGAGGAAGTTAAACGAATATATGAATACACATACGAATAGTCCATATTGATGTGAAATTTAATAATTTAAATTATCCTCAATCGTTTCTTCCAATTCATATTTTAGCATTTACTCTTCGTATGGATGTTACGTGCTTCTATGCACCACCTATCGTCCTGATCAAACGCTTTAAAAATCCTTTTTATAATATTTTTAAATTAACGATAATTTCCACGACGTCGTGACATCTTAAAATAATTAGTATCTGAAATACTCCACTATCGAGGAAAAGCGCAACGCTCTTTGCACGTTTAAACACATTCGTGCACATGTGCACACGAAGGCAGCGTTGCATCGTCGAAAAGTACAACGTGACTGCTCTCAATTTTGTTTTTCTGTTTAACGAAAGAGACAAATCGTGGATGAAAGAGGGACGATTTTATCGCAGGTATTCTCGGATAACGCGACGCTACGAACACTGTAAACATCGACGTGAATCCGTATCGTGTAATTACGTATTTTGCCGGTACAGCCGGTTCGGAGCATGTGTGAAGTTAATCAATCCAGTTAGAGCGAAAACTGGTCATTACGGTGGTCTGTTAACGGCAAACAAATGGTAGCCAGTCATCGGTTCACACATCGTTACCTCTTTCATCTTACTTTTGCTCGCCGTTTACATTTTTTGCCAATTCTAGATCCACGATGTTTGAATTGTATTTATTCGACGACACGTGCAACGTTCTGCGCAAAAAGACAACACAAGTTACTTTGTTAAACCGGTTTTTCGGCAATACGAATAATCCACTAGCCTGTAAATGTACCCTGGTAAAATATTCCTCCTTCTACAGTTTCTTTTCTTTTTTGCAATAATTCCAGTAGGAAATTCAATGAATTTTGTTCGAAATAAATGGAATTTCGATAGATCGAAGATCCACGAGTGCAACATAACAAGGAAGTTATAGCTTAATATATGCAGTTTTCAAAGCCTTTGGAAAACTTGATACGAGAGTAAACACATTTTTCTCTTCTTATTGCACATCTATTTCTCTGTTAGTCTTTGTTATTGTTCAGCCTGTCTTCGCTATGCATCGGTATGCGACTCAATTTTCATTTAGCATGCATTCCGAGTTGGTAGCACGCAGAAGAAGCTCATTGTCGTAATAGGCTAGTAGCTACCATTGGAATTTTGTTTCAGTCGAAACAGATCGATTGTAGTTCTAACTATAATACTGTTTTCTCTTATTAACCTGTTATTTATTTTTCAAATCTTCGATAACACCGTACAGAATACTTTGAAGATAAATTCTATCACAAGCAATTCCTACTTCGTGTCTCGTCACGGCTTTTTTTAAAAAAAAAAAAAAAAAACTTACTTTTCCAACGCGATATATGAGATCGAGTAAGCCATTAAAAATTAAACACTTTGTGAAGAGATCGAGCGCATCGACTTCCTTATTTTCATTCTCGTAAGTTCTATAAGCGTGTTGCACGTTCTTATCGTTTTAAGATCGTTCTCTGTCGTCTAAAAAACTTTGCGGCGTTTGAAAAATTTATCTTAGAAATTCTTGAAATAAAAGACAGAAAGAAACAAGTATGTTTAACAGCGTTACGATGCAAAGTTTTATTGGTCGCTAATTCACCGTACAAATTCATTCGTCAATTATCGACCGTTTGTTAATTCATGGAAATTGTCCTTATATCTATAAATTATTTACAAACGCGACATGCAATCGTTTCAAATGTAACTATTTGCTCTCCGTTGTATTGGTGTGTCGTTCCGTATTGTCGGTCAAAGTTCAGCTGCGTGTCGGTTAGGTATATTTATTCTATTATTCTCGCATCATGGTTGGAAAAAATATTGCGCGTATGTAACGCGTGTTTTACCAAGAAAGTCGTTTCGGGTTTAGCAAGACGAGACGGAACTTACTGGAAATTACTTCGAATAAAATTCATCGTAAAACTATTTTGCATAACGTTGTTAAGCCTTTCACCGTGAACCCCGTACGTCGTACGAGCACGTCGAAAATTACAAATTATTATGATTTATAAATCTTACGACGACCCACCAATCCATTATGTATTTCCTATTCTGTAATCTACAGTAAGAGGAGTACACACATTGATCGACAGATAAATTAGTATTATATATATATATATATATATATATATATATATAATTCACATGAAACAACATTTTCTTCCAAGTTCTGCAACATATTATAGTTATCGCAGCACGCTGTCCGTTTTAATCCGCAGCGAAAGGATTAATTCTGATTATTCGGTCATAAGTAGGAACGACGAGACAGAAACCACTTAGCGCGTAATTTTCTAGTTTAACGATTAGCCATGAATGAATAATACGGCATGTTTCTCGGTAAGTAGAATTCCGAACTCGTGCGACTCGGCTCTGTTTAGTAGACATAACACGTAGTAACTTGTTGTATCCGAAAGATTCGCACGATTCGACTCGCGTGCGACGTGCAATCAAAGTCAAGGTGAAATCTGGAAATTTCCAAACGTCGTGGTTGAATCACGCCGGTGTACCAGATCTCTGTTACACCAAGATCGGAGAGATCGTGTCGTGTCGCGGCATCGAGAACCTGACTTTCTATGAACGGTATGATAGATCAAGAAAGATCAATCTTTTTCTATTTATGTTCTTCGGTAAGACGCTGAATATGGAGCGCGTAGCGTTGAATAAAATTGTTTCGCTACGTGTAACGAATGGATGGATACAGGTTGCCGTTTTCTACGAAGCAATACATTTTTCAAAAGATCTTTCGGAAGTCAGCAGAGAGAATTTGTACTGCGTAAAGAGAATAGACACGTTGAGTCGTGCGCTACAGAGGAAGTATATTCTGTTTAATTTTTCTCTTAATTTTCTCTTTATCGTTTAGGGATCGAAGTTTTTGTTTTTATCAAATCTTTGGCAGTTCGAAGCGTTTGAGTCAGTTGCTTTCGGTAAACTGAAACAATGAACGTGTTGCGACAGGTATCGAGATTTGTAGTAACATTAGCACAATTTTTTAATTTTAGAAGTTTATTAATTAGAACGACGTAAACTAGAGGTGCACGCGAATGTAAATAAATTTAGCATTTAGCATTTAAATATAGCAAATAAATATAGCATTTAAATAAATCATACTAATTTATACATAATAACCAATGATCGTTGTACGATGCAAAGAATCTGAATACGTATTTATGAGCGTAATTTATTTATTTTTAACGATTCCTATAATTTACGTCCAATTAATGAATTTACGTTTTATTGAAATTATACGCTCGAGTACATTAAATGTAAATTGGTGGAAGATCGTGAATTTAAATAATGTCTTATACATAGATTTTAACGGAGAGAGTAATAGGTCAACTTTAATTAACGAACGTTAATTTAATGGCCGACATTTTACAATTGAAAGATAATATTATGTTAATCGAACTTACAGTTATAAGTAGTCCAATTTCTGCAAATACTAAGCAAATTAATTACAGTTGTTACTCAACAAGTCTTTGATACGTGTAACCATCGTCATTTGCATGCATTAGCATTGTATCATATAGGCAATAGCGAGTCGCGATCTGTCGAGAATTCTTTCAGTCAAATTAAAATTAGCAATCCATGTATCGCGACTTCTCCGTCGATAAATTGGTAATTGAGAACGATTTTCTTATTTGACAGATTTTTAAATATCTTAAATTGTTAAAGATTAAACATTTTTAAACATTTTTTTATGCGTTCTTTGAATGTTTCATACTAATTTTCTAAAACAGTTTCTCCCGCTCGATAATTAATTTATATGAACAATTTGATATATTATCGTACTTTCGAACAACGTGTAAGAAATTCAGATACCTGTATTTGGTATTTAATGCTCGCAAGAACTATAGCACGTAGATGCGTTCAAAAAAACTTACAATAGACACAGATATCCATTACGAGCGATGGAAGTTGTACGTGGTGTTTTAATTACTTCTCGGTATAGCTTAACGTGACACACAATAAGCGAAGTGGAAAATTTTTTTCCGCCCGTATCCTCCGTATAACTCGTATAAAACAGTGTGAGTTCGGCAGGACACAACGTGTCAACAAATTTCATGGTAATTGCGCAATTATCTCTCTCGAAGGACATACGAGTCCATGTAAACGTAGATAACGTTGTTCCTTGCAAGATGCGTCACCATGAAATAATCGCATATCAAATTAATCGATAGCGATCACGTGCTTTTTTCTTTTTTTTTTTCTCACCGGAAATACATTTGTCGGTATTGACTGGTTTTGTAATACCGTGTATCAAGTCTCTCGTTTCGTACATTTCCACACCTTTGCGTTATGTGGAAATGTCACGCACCAGTATGCTAATAGGTGCTACCGAATTTATATTACTTCCTACTATATTCCATCCTACACTACAGGTAATAGTTCTTCCATGTAGAATCGTGCAGAGCAGTTGGTCGTTTACTTAGTATAATTATCGAAATTACGCGATTTAGTAATTAGAACGTTACTTAATTAAAACGAAAGATATAACAAAAGACTTGTAGGAATAGCCAGGTTTCGTTTTAATATATGGAGTTATACCTACATAATATGTAAAATGGTTATTGCAACGAACAGATCGAAATTATTTACAATTTATTCACACGTGCGAGACAAATTTATTACTGTTAATGCTTCCAAAGTAGATTTCTAGACTACCACTGTTGATCTTGAATCTGACAAGTCTATCTCAAAATTGTGCGAATGTTCCGCACATTAACGCCAGGTTCATCATGAGCTTTGTCTACATTATCCCTAGGAGAAAATCTATATTATATGAAACTAACATTTATTTATACCGTTGTCAGTGCTTCGCGGACGAAACCTTTCGTTTTCGTCGAGTCCCCCTAACATTTTCGATCTAATTGCGCGTATAAAGTCAGCCTTTACCCATTACGTTACACGTTATGCGATGTTCTATATAAATCTACGTTATAGCAAGCTGCCGTGTCGGAGTACGCAAATTGTGAAACAACTTGATACAATATTATGAATTAAAAGTGATGTAAGATAGTATAGAAGAGAGTGTAACGCGATGACTAAAATCGTAATGTAAAATTACCATGTGTGTCGTTACAATAGAAGAAGATTAGAATCTGGCGGTACTTACGATTATACCTATCTTGAACGTCTTCGTCATCCTTTACGCTCACTGATGCATGACGTTGCGATCTCTCGGTTTCAGTAAGTCCTTCCGGAAATACGGTAGACACATTCATATTACCAGTCGACTTGTAAAACTGCGAACAACACAGAATACTTATTTGCAGATTTTGAAATTTATTCACCTTTGAATCATTAATTGCAATCTAATTTTCTGAAAATCACTGTGAATCACTGTTTTAATTTGAATTCAAATATCATTCTAAAGGCAATTTAATTTAAAAACCACGTACTGATGGATCATGCTCTGATCCATCCTCTATTCCTGTAACACGAGTTTCTCATTGTCACTGTAAATGTTTAAGACAAGTAACATATCGGCTAAAATAAATATTTAACGAACGAACGCAATTTACATTCATGACTGTTGTCGAAGTAAACACGCGTGCAATTAACAGAAATTTTAATTTCGTTCGGTGAGGAACGTTCCGTGATACTGTTGGATGTGTGTTTGTCCGATCGTGTTTCCGGATCGTATTAGTGATATTGCTAATTCGACGTTTAAATTCGATCTATTAGCATCCTAGCTGATAACGTATTGCAAATGTTAGCGGTAATTTTCGATACCGGAACGATGTTTGTCAAACACAGGAATCAACCGTCTGTAAAAATACGTGCCAGCGAAGGTAAAAACAAAACGAATAAAATCGATTTTAGCTATTAAAATTTCCAACGGTCAGTCGCGAAAAGTGGTCGATCGTTACGCTTCTTTTATGCGACGAATATATTATAAGCGAAATGCTTTTTTCCCCTACCGTAAACATACATTCGTTCCGGTATTCGGTATTAATGGAAAATACTGTTCAATACATTACACAGTTACATTCTACAGACGATAAAACACTAAATTTCAGATTTATTCTTAAAATACGGAAATACGAAGTACGAAATGCGGAAAGAATTTTTGTGATTGGGTCTGTAGACTTTTCAAGGCACGCTAAAATTTTCTCAAATATCATACGCACTTTTCCTACGATATAAATACACCGCGACCGTGTTCTGCCATTAAATATTCTCGAGACATTGTTTGATAAAATTGAACTCAATTGTTATCAATGCATCGTTATCATCCTATGCGCGTTACACTTTCGAAAGGAAACTAAACCGGACGAGTAAATTCCTCTACGCCCTTCTCGGACAATTAACTCTGTAATACGAAATTAACGTTTCTCGTTGTTGCATGCTTGCCGATTTAATCTGACTAGCTAAATTTTCATTTTTTAAACTTATATTCTAGTCGCAGGAAAGATAAGCATCTGCGCGAAAATAATATATAATAAAATTTAATCACCGAGTCGCTTCTGAAAAAATCGTAAAAATAAAAAAGAACTAGTTACCATCGAAATAAAATATGTACGTTACGATTGTACAGCACAAAATAATAGAAATTAATAGTCAAACACTTTTCTAAAAGGGTGACGGTAAATTGCACTCACAGGGTTTCGCGCCAACTGCTTGGCGGTCGGTTGTATAGTTAAAAACTCGTGCCAAAGATGTAGATAGGAAGGTCTATTGCCTACTGAACGTTGCATCCCTCGGTCGACTTATAGGAAGGCGATTCTCTTCGCCTAGGTCGTGTCTCTTCGTCCAACTATGAACCTCGCCACTGCGCACTTCGCCTAAACCGCGGCCACGTGTCGGAGTTTACGCCAGAGGATCGGGGTTAACCCGCGAAATTCTATGAGGACAAACTGCGCGTGAATGGACATGCGGGGGAAGCCGGACGTTCCAACAATGATTCCAACTACGAGATGTTCGCCAATTGTGAATATAGCGTGACCAACCGAGCGCCAAGATCTCATGTACACGATGCCCTTGACAGCAACCCTGCCGCAATTGCGTGACGCGAAGATGGTCACTGAACAGAAAACACAAACCGTGTACTGTGATCAATCTTCCTCCTATGATAATGCGATGCTTTCGACTAGACCGACGTCCGTCACAGTCCTCGAGTTATTCCGCGCGCTGTCTGTGTTTTTTTTCCTTTCTTGGAACTTCTAACGAGCCACTAGAAGCGCTACCTTAATAAGTACAATCTGAACTGAGAATACGCTAGCTCAGAAAATTGCATAGCTCTGAAATTGGACGAACGTACGCTATTAATCGCATTTCAGTATACGGCTCGTTTTATCATAAACGATCTACGATCCATCGCTTGTTCGTTCGTTATCCTTTAAAACGAACTATCTGTACTGTAATATTTTATTGCGACTCAAATGAAAATAAAACGCTAGGAAAAAAAAATAGAAAGGAATAAAACATTATTCGGCCACCGATCGTCGGTTATCGCGCGAATTTATCTACTCGTTTTATGAAATGGTTTTCTAACGAGTATCCACTGTATCAACCCTTGTCGATGGTAGTGTGCACTGGTCCCTTGTGTATTCTCGAGTAATTATTACGATGGAAACTTCTAGCAAACTAATTCCAACTTCGACTCGACGATATTAAGGACGTTGATAAGAGTATGGTTGGAAGGTCGTCTGGACGGTCTTCGACCGCGACTTCCGGTCATCGCCTGCAACGTCTCACGTCTACCGGCTAACGGCTGGCCGAGATCTCGCTGATACGATTCGCAAGTGGATCGTCGTTGCATCGAAAAAGAATCTAGTCTAGGCGAAACGCGTAAAAAAGAATTTATTCAACCATAGCCGACATAGAGACCAAGCTTTTTGAATGCGGCCGTGAAAGAGTATTTTACGTTCGACATAAATCAATCCTTGCACCTTTCTCGTGGCCTATATCGGATCCGTTAACTGATATTACAGCGATAGCGAGTTCGCGTGCAGATAAAACCGCGACAATTAGCATACGTAAGGTCAGTCGATGGATACAATGAGAAGGAGGCGCGATGGAACGTCACACCTGCAGTGTCTTGCACTCGTTGGACGATCTACGCTCGATACTGGGATCGTTTCAGCATTTGTTTCGCGATAACAACTCACTTTTACGTAAAAGTTTACTTTGGCGATTATTTTGTTGCTGAACGAGACGAGATATTTCAAGGTAACAACGGTCAATCGTTAATATCGCGTCTGTTATCGGTTATCGTGATACAGAAAATGTTATTTAACACCAAAGGTAAAATATGTAGAATGTAACAGAGATTTTACATAGAACAATATAACGAGCGTATCTCGCACGGCGAATGCGCCATACATGTATACGTATAATGAAATAAGATAAGATTCCGACGCTACGGTTCGTGTTTTCTATCGCAGTTTAATGCGGCATTTTTTAAATTTAGCGGTACGATTATCGTATAAAACTATATTTTATAAAATTACAGGTATTAATGCAATTTGCGCAGAGATAAATAAAAATTGAATTTTTTTAATTTCTTTAAAGCGAGAGAAGTTACAAGAATCATTGTTCATTGCACGATACTTATATTTTACAGACATAAATCCTTTATCGTAATACTTGATGCACGCAAACAGAACAATTGTACAATTATTAAAGTTTCATATCTACGTTCCGCTATTTCTGCAGTATCATACACTTTCATCGAGATCTACGGATGTACTAACATGATGTATGACTTGCTACCATTAATCTAATGACAACTACTTCGAACAATTATACCAAACAGTAAATCATTTGCGCCGTTCAATTGGTACACACTGTTTTAATTAGATCGAGGAACTCGATAGAGAAACAGCACATGCTACGTCTACATACGTCGGTTACTGGTTCTCTGTACTATCAATTGACTGATAACGATACAAAAGTAGATTCTAAGATTAGAAATCACTCAATCAACGATCAGACTGAAGGTTTTCATGCAAATACGTATCCTTACGGAGATAATTAAAGAAACAGAACGCGTATAAGGATTCGTCTCATCCTCTAACTTGCATAATTTTGCTTCGGATATTTTTTATATTTTTTCGCATATCACGCATTGTTTTTTTATATATCTCATAAATGCATAAAAATTCTCAGCTTATCGATAACGTTCGAGAGCGGTTTGCTCGATCTTTCTATGAATTTATAGTATCGTGGCATGTGCTTCTTGTCCGCGGAGCCTCTCGATCCAATTTCTACGACTTCGTTTCTTTTCGCGAAGGATACTTTGTCCGAAGATTAATGAACTTGTACCATCGAAACAGAGCTTTGTCAAGGCCGACAGAGAAGGTGTTCCTCGAACAAGCACATACATGCTCTAAATTGAGAACCAAAAGGAGATTAGGGTGTGTTTAAGGCGAGGCGGCTGTTTCTCATTACATTCCGACTTCTTAATGCCTGACACATAACAGCGTCGGTGCTACAAATTTCGTGCACACCTCTTCTCCGAGAATCAATGCGATCTTACCGATTATTCCTTTTGCCGTTCCAGGGCATCCAGTGGTCGAAACTCGAAATTCGCGCAGGGAACGCGCGTCGTTGAAACGTTCATCTTCTTCCAAGCCATACATGGTTCATCGACATTGAAGAACAGTTAGATTTCTGTGGAGAAAAAGAACGACGCGTTTGTAAGGGGGAAGATAATTGCCAGTAGCGACCTATGTGCGCGTTGTGAGAACGATTGTTCGTGTGTATAACATACAGAGCGCGTGTACGCGAAGAAATACATTCTTATCAGCCAGATATATGTTCTGCGGAAAAACAACAAGACGATGAACCAGTTGACAGTGGTGAACTCGTAGAAGGAGTGCTAATAACGATAATGACGATGATGATGATGATGATCCTGTTGTACTATCACATTCTCAGGAACGTACGCAGGCTTATTACGCACGTACGTACAGGGTAGACCAAGAAAAAGAATGTTTTCCGTCGAAATATCTCTTGAACGAGATAATTTTTAGTGGTTCACGAAATTCTGAGAATCTGAAACTGACATATCCGAGATACAGAAGCAGTTTAAATAACTGTATACATATACAATTTTAGTACATATATGTGTAGCGTGTATTTTAGGCGCGTATATTATTATTATTTAAGTTTTAATAATTTAATCTTAAGTTTCATACCATACATTTAACTCTTTAAAATATTCCGTCCTTTTGATCCACCCTATATACGTATACTAGGTCTGTAAAGTAACAGAGGCTTCCATGAACGACTTCGTATCAAGTTTTGAGTGTGCACCATCATGCGGAGGACCTTGAACTTTACCGTCGATCTAAAAAAGGACTAGAGGGAACGGTATAGTACGATTTTCGAAATGAACAATTTGCCCTATGAAAAATTATTATTGGAAAAGGCCGTCATTAATTTCATTCGATTCGAAACGACGTTACGATAGATATATATGGTTGTCGCTTCTGCGATTTGTCTGGTATCGAAGAAATGAATTTGTTTAATGACGATAAGACGCGAGCCAAATGACACGGGAGAGATTAGCTAATTATGACATTATTAATAAACAAACATAACGAAGGAACGGTACACGATGTTTGATTAACGTATAATGGTCTTTTTATAGGAAACCACTCAAGATTAATTAACATAACGCGGCAAGTTAATCTCGTTAAGGCACCTGATATATGGACGAATTAAATCATTCTCAAGTAGAGAATCAGCGGAGGCGTGCAACGTTGCGTTTAGAAATGCAGATTGGCCATTCGATCAATTTGTAACACTAAACGGTTCATCCTGTACGATTATTTTTATATCTGATTGTAATTAACCGCGAACATATACCTTTCGTAAATTGCATAATCTTTTCAAGGAGTTATGCTACGTAAACAGAAATTTATTCCTAACGACGCAATGACGTTTCCTTGCAGCGATAACTGCGATCTGACAATCTTTAACGGTTCCTTCGCTTTTGACGAACGTAATGCAAGAATATATTCACGCTCGACACTGTCTGTATGGCAACAGATACGGATGGCCTGCACGGGCACCGTTAAATTTGTAGCCAATCGTCGTGAACGTTCGATTGAACGTTAAGAAAGAATGCTGAACAAATAAGGGGGTAAACCCAGCAACTTGTCAATCTGACATATGATCGAAATACGACGGTAGAGAGAGAGAGAGCATTGTATCGTTGCATACAAATCGCAGGTAAGAGCTTTCAGGGGTACGTGGTCACGCGCGTGTTACTATTGTTTCTGAAGTTGTTAGTAAAAAATATTTAACCCCGCTGCGTTTCTTCGGTTATTTCCGACCCAATTGTATTTTTCTAACAATAGAAAATATCTCGTGCTTCGATAACAGAGAGAGAATCCTTATCGTTATTTTTCCAGTTTCAATTTCAAGTTGAATCTTCTTTGAACGTTACAAATTCTTGTTATTTCTTAAAATCGGTGTGAGTTTAAAATATAAAAATTCGAGGATCGTGGCAGAGTCAAAATACTAGAAGTTGAAATACTAAAATCGACCTATTTTCGTTTCAAAGAATCAAGTCGAAATCGAGGTTGCGTCATGAGTTCAATAAAATGTCACTGCTTCAATAAAAAATACTAATTGTGCACTTGGCGAGATTAATCAACGGATGTAGTAATTTCTAAGTATTTCTTTGCATCAAGGTTGGTAGTAAATTGTTGTTCTCCTTTCTTTCCTCAAACGATTTGTTTTTTATCCAATTATATTTCGCGAAAAAGAAATAGATCTGCGGTCGAGTTTAGAGGTTTTTCCTCGAATGTAATCGCGAATACGCAACTCGTAACGTTCTGCATCGGCTGTTCTGCGCGGAAATCTCGTTGTCGACTACGTTTCCGTTTTCTAATTGGAAAACACGAACTCGCTTGTTGCAAATATCGGCAACGACAGATACGATATTAAAAAAAAGGGAAACATCGATCGCGCGGAAAATATAGCA
Source organism: Bombus vosnesenskii (assembly GCF_011952255.1). Taxonomy (NCBI): domain Eukaryota; kingdom Metazoa; phylum Arthropoda; class Insecta; order Hymenoptera; family Apidae; genus Bombus; species Bombus vosnesenskii. The sequence continues at coordinate 1,600,843 of NW_022882962.1, forward strand.
AGTAAGATTATTATTTTGTAATTTCCGAATAATTTTAACGAAATATATTACGCGTGTATATATACAAATATACACCGATACGTGTCACGAGCATTATTATTTGCTCGTTCTTTCACATCTCCATGTATTATAAAAACTTCCTTTCAATTTCCTTCGTTAGCCTATGAAGGACATTGGTTTTACTCTCATTCCGTTTAATTATCGCGTCACCGCTGATAGTAAGAACACAATGGTACAAATAACGTGTTACAAATAAAGTAGAACCATCTGGAGATAGGCGCACCTCTGCCATAAAGCAATATCTAAATACGTTTACTGTCGGACCGCATGCGATTCAATAAATTTTTTGTCTTTCCGATTTTCGCCATATTTCGCGCCTTTAACGTGTAACACCTTTACGCTTGTAACATGTAATACCCACAACATGTGTTTAAATTAAATTAGAAAATTTTTCAATTTCATTCTGCTCTTCTTTACCACACTAATTAGTTACGATCCTGCTTCTGATTCTGTAACAATAATAATTGAAACGAAGTACAGTAAAAGGCGATAGATAGGCTTAACAAATTTAGATGGAAAAAATATTAGTTAGATGGTTAGTTTAGATGGAAAAATATTGAAATTTTGATAGGTAGGAAAAATGTAACTGCCATATAGCGTTAATCATACACAAAAGACAAACTCAAAGACATTGATATATTTCCTAGAAGGGTAGAAAATTCTAATATTTGCTAACCGAACGATACAATACGCATTTGTTTCGCATCGAGTTATGTTTCGTGCGGCAGCAAAATTAAAACAACGCTGTTACCTGGAGATCGTCGTTCGTTTTAACCATGATATCCCTACTCTGGTAGCATCTAGCAGAGTACCAGAACAGACGCAGTTAGATACCTACGTGAGACCAGTTGGTTTCTATGCTCGGCAGCCTCGACAGTTGTCGTTCGGTAACTCTTGCAGAGCATTCGCTTTTCCGAGAGCTACTACTGCGAAGCCTGTGACAGGATCCGTTGCTGAAAAAATCACAGAAAACTTTTAAAAGCGACTACCTAGCTTCTGCATTGACTCGGACCATCTTCAAGGTAAGCTTCTTCCTTTATATTTCCATCGATATTTTAGTTAATTTATTCGAATTAACTCGAGATCCTTCTTGCGACTTCGCTACTTCACAGCTTTGACGTTTGTATATCGATTTAGTTGATATTTTCGTTCACATTAACGTGAGATTAAATTTCGTTTACCAAATGTAAATATAAATATATAATACGGCTTTTGTTACACAAACAGTACGATGTTTACGAAAAGTCAGCTTGCTGTTTGAGTCGTGCAAGTTTTTACGAGACAGAACGATGCCAGAAGCATAGTGCGATTAAAATGAAGGAACAGCGAACGAAAGTTTATATTACAAATAGTGTGATGTAAAATATGAGAATCGTTATGACAATGGAGAGTGATTAACGAATGTCTTAATGAAGTGCAATAACAGTACATGGTATAAATCATAATGATAAACGTTAAAGCGATATTTCTATTTTTACTCGACATCGTACGCATCGCAAGGAAACTTATCGTTAGCGAGTACCATTATTATGTTTATCAAATAAAGCTTGATAAATCTGGACTCTAGATAAAATTTATTCAAATTACTTTTCGCCGTAGTATATGTATGTATATTTGTTTCATTGCGAAATTATATTGTACACGATGAGCTTTATTTCGTTATAGGCTTGCATTTCGAATGTAGCCAGGCAACTTCTTGCGTATGAACAACAAATATGATTACGCCAGATAATTACTAATTATATATACATAATAGAAATATCTACGATTAAACCACGGATTGTGGATGCCTATGCACATCTTATGTATACGTGTGTATTGTATACGTTGCGCGGCAACTATTCAAGAAGTACTCAGCCTAGAGATAAAAATAATTGCAATTTTCTAAATAGAGAATTTATATTAGCACATATATAATTCGTGCAAAATTTGTAATTAAAAGAAATTTCGAAATCTATAACCGTAGGTCGCCTATCGATATTACATGTTCTCGAAATAGTTTCATGAGAGATAAATGGGTTAACCAAACAACAACAGTTACATTGTATGCGTCTTCTAAAAATGACGGAAGACGCTTTAATAACAACGTTGCTGTGACAGTAGAATTACTGTCCATTAGCTCGCCTGTAAAACAGAATCAGTAGTATCAGCCGGGGCAGGAGTGGCGTTCGCTACCACCTCGGAAGCTTTAAAGGAGATCGCATGCTTTTATGAAAAGAAATTGAACAATTCCATCGAATCAATTCGTGATCGAGTGTACGTGTGTTTCGCGACTGTTCAAAATTCATTTTCACCGAAAAGAGACACAGGAGAGAAACTTATATCGAATAGATCGTAGACTTCTACGCAATTTCGTATTTCCATTGATACAACTGAGGGAATGTAATTTACATAAAGATTTATTACGCCTGTTAAATATCGTAACAAATATATTCTTTTACTTTGAATATTTTTTATTACATGTTTTTGCATATTACACAAATACATCAAAATGCTGGATCTATCGACGAGGAATCACGCCTACGCTGTACAAGATCTGCCAGGAATGGTAGTAATGGCAAACCGTCAAAGAAGAAAGCTCGTCGTACGCTGTATTTCAAATACACGTATTAAGCTAACGTGATACAACGAGAAAACTTTTAACGTCTTCTTTATTGCCGATTACAGAAAGCAGGATAAGAGAGAAAGAAATGAATAAAGATAAGGAGAGATATCGTGCACCTGTACTAAACCATATAAGGGTAACGACCATCATGGTTGAGAAGTGCACGACAATAAATCGTCGAAGACGTAACAACCGATCTATGTGAAATCGACCGGCTTCCGCTGCTTTCACGAATCCGATCGAAGGGTAACAAAAATAAAAAAAAAAAAAGGAATAAAAAAGCAATGAAAAATAAAAAGAGACGAAATTTCAATGTACAGATACGTTCAGCGTAATTACCATTCTTGAGCGAGAAAATCGATGAATTCTTGCTTCATCTTTTCCCTCGTCGTGACGCTATAGATCCGGTTAAACGATATGCAGGAAAGGACGCAAAACGATATCTTCGTATAATGTTGTGCACCATGTAATAAAAGCCAGAGAAAAATACCACGTAATTTAACGAGGTCACTTGGAATCTAAGGTGAATGATTCTGTTTGCAATAGTTAATTCCGAGAACCAGTCGCGGGAAAACTATACGGAGGCTATAAATCTAATGGCTTTATGAAAGCCGATGAAGAAAACCGCCTAGTGAATTAAAATTATACACGAACGGGTCATAAAAAATTGTTATTCAACGTCTGTTACAACCTTCGACGGCTTCATATAATATGGAAGCGAGAATCGTTGTCGTTATTTCCTCTTTAAAGAAGAAAATCGTGAATCGGTTGTCGTTGTTTACCGAACAGAGGGAAAGAGTATCGCGTAGAAACCAGAAACCCCTTGAATTTGTAGAATGCAAATCGTTAGATCGAGTTGCGTTGCGCGCAAGGAAGAAATAATCTCGAGGCGTGACATCAGCAGAAAGAATCGAACACCCCCAATACAAAGGTAAACGGAGTTTGAACGACACTTTTAATGACACGCGTACCAGATGCCTGGTCGGAGAGTAGTCGATCTGCTAGCTTTACGATCAATAATTTATTTGCACAAACAGTCAGTCCGTTGCCTGGAATTTCGTTACGAGGATCAAATATGTACGAAACGAATGAAGTTGGAAACGGATGACGAGAATAAAAAGAAAGAAAGATCGAAATATCAGCGAACGGATGGTGTCATTAACGGTTTCCGTAAATATCATTTTACGTAAAATAATCGGAATGAAATGTTTCATTGCCAACTATTTATGGTATCAACGATGGATATATTTCCTTTGTCTTTTTACGTAAAGGAGTGGCCACATACGCGAGTCAAATCGCGGACTTACGAGCGCAGATAAAGTAAATAACGTAGCCTCGCTTAACATTTTTCCGCATTTTATTTACTTTACCGTTTGTGTAACGAAGGAAGATCAAACTACCGTTTACCGTAACGTTCGACACATACAGTACTATTCAAATAAATAAAACGTGAATGAACGTTTCACGTTCCATACACGTCGATACTCGACGAGTAATTTTTATAAGCAAAGATTTCCAGAGATCCTTTACCTTTATACTCGCATCTCGGTGTATCTTTCTATCTATAGAAGTCACGAGTTTTCGTAGCTGTAAACGATTATCGTGCACGTGACACAGGCTGCAGCGTGGAAATTGCACGAGATGAGAATGGCATGTCGCAGTCTTTACTTTTGCCTATGGATGATCTCATCCGAATTAAATCCATTATTGAACCGACTGAACGTCGAGTTTTTTCACTCGTCTCGGACGTAAACTCGTTGACGATTCCTCGTATTGTCTTCTCGTTCCTTTTCATCCTATTTGCAATTTTATTCGCTTCCCTCGTCGCGCGATCCACCCGCGGATATTCGCTGAAACGAGAAGCTCGAGCGAGAGTTTTATTAGAAAATGGGCCGTAACGAACTCGTTCATCGTGGAAGGCAGGACGGAAATTAGGAAAGGGTAGAAGATGACAGACCTAGATCCGCGTTAAGATATTTGCGTCAAGTGCGCGAGGCTTAAAACGCAATGACGCGCCGGTGGCGTGGGTGACGATTAACTCGGGCGGTATTTTAACGGGAATGATTAAGTAATTCGTAGCGATTGGGACCGCCTGTCATACTTGTCGAGGATATGACGATCTGCATGAGTAAGGCCCGGCGCAGACAAGCGGTTTACGTTAGCGTCAATTTGCCGCTGCGTTTTAGAACAGTATAGATTTATACGAAATAAATGGCGCGGGGCGCAACTTTGAGCAGCGGCAAGTTTTAGTCTATCAAGACAAAAGCTTCCACTGCTTGGCTGCGAATCGGAATATTGACGTTCGGTGGTGAAGCGCTACATCGTTTCATACAACTCAATTCACACAAGTGGTTTACGGAGCAATCGGACTCTACATCCAATTTTCATAAATTTTTGCACTTAATTCGTCAAAAGATTTCACAGTCGTGCGAAAATAATTACAAAATTTGTCTCATTCTCTGTTTCGTCTCTTCTCGTTTGTCTTTGCAAAGTCTGACACCGATGAAAGTATTTCTTTATATTTAAAGAATTTTTTTATTTGCTATTCTTTTATTAACTATTTTTATTAATCGTTCTTTTGTAATTTTGATAACGGGTTGCCGCATCCATGACTAAATTGTAACCGAGCAAATACGCGATACGAAAATGGAATTAACGCAAAAAGCGCTTTTGTGGACTGCAAGAAAAATGCGTAAATGAGGCGGTGACGACGACGCAAACCGTTCATCTGCACCTGAGCCTAATGCAACCTGGTTGCGTTTCTCGTTAACCTAACGATTCGTTTCTCCAACGTAATTCGTAACGGTATGAACTACACATGCGACGTGCCGTGCGTATGTACATGCATATGTATGCACATGCCCGCGGCCTCGATCTAAATCTATGACGCGAATCGACGGAACTGCTAAACTTTCAAAGTGGTTAATGAACGATGGATCAGAAATGATCTCGTCCGTTCGAGAATTAATGGAATGGAATCTCTGGATAACGCGTTCAATGCGGGAGGGTTTCCTATCTTCCGTAACGAACAGCGAAGAACACTCGTTTCTCTCTAGTTGATCTCGCTTAAAAAATGTTCAGAACAGGTGTTGGATCGTTAAAAGGTATAAAAACAAAAGATGACATTGATACGCGGTATGGATTTCGCATTATGTTAACGCACGATAGTTGCCTAGAGAACGACGAAAATTGAAATATCTAACGATACGTTTGATCTTCGTTAATGATTTTAAGAATGAACGACGGAACTTGAATCGAAGCTGTTAACTTGTTTAAAAAAAAGTTAATCGAACTATAAAAATAAATTACCAAGTTTCTCTTGTAGTTATAGCCGTGAAACGAGGACATTAAAAGAAAATTGTTTTTCTAAATTTAGGATACTTCCTAGGTACGGTTTCAACGTTAACTTCGTGCAAGCCTTTTATACAGGCAATTCTACTTCCGCGGTACGAAATTTTACATTCGATACGTTACGAAAATGTGTTCGTTATAAACTGTGACATGAAAAATTCTAGATGTTATTGACCCACCTCTAAACAGCTTCGTTACATTTCTTTTTTTCAAGTTAACGGGACCGTTTACCGTTCTTTAACGACGTTACGCAAAAGGATCGAGTTGCCCTTCGGAATCTTTTCCTTTGCCAAGAGTGACTCAAGGTCTGCTGATTGAACGAATGAGAATCGTAGACGGCATGAAAAACTATGTGAAAAACTAGACATTGCTTTTTATGGTTGAAACGTTCTGTGACTGACTTGGGTTACCGATACAGCGTTCCGTTTCGGTTATTACAACAAATGGACATAACGTTCTAATCTCTGTAGGTGCCTGGTAAAGCCAAATCAATCGGACGAACCTTTTTACAGATGGCAAATTTAAAGGAGGCTTTAGGTACAAACGAGCTGACCAATAAAAAAGCTGGCCTTTACCGAGCACTGATCGCAGAATTTCTTGGTACGTTGCTGTTGAACTTCTTTGGCTGTGGATCTGTCGTCACGGGCAACGTCGTGGCCATAAGCTTGGCTTTTGGTTTGACTGTAGCCGCAGCGATTCAAGGAATAGGACATATTTCTGGTGGTCATGTTAATCCCGCTGTCACGTTCGGATTAATGGTGATTGGCAAGGTAATGATCGAAGATCGTGATCGTTTCTTAGAATCGTGAAATCTTCGTCGTCGATTAATTTTTAACATACACGTAGGTCACAGGTTACTCAAAAGATATTTATCTACTTTCTTCCTAGGTGGAATATTTTTGTGGACAAAATATCCTAAACATCGTACAAAATATAAATGATACATATCATAATCATCATGGAACTATTAATAGAATATTCAACACGGTTAGATTCATTCTTCGCGCCTTGTTATACAAACCGTGAAACGCGCGATCATTTCTTGGATATCGATTACTAACGGATTGATTTATCGATGATTTATTCAGCTTCTGTTGTATACGATTTAGTCAGACAATTGCTTGCAAGATAATTCATTCATAATGACATATAGACGATCGTTCGACGATGATATGGAATTATTTGATCTCGAAGAATAGTAATACGTACCTAGTGTAATCTACGATAATTTGTTATACGTACACGTTGTGTTATACAGAAAATATTTATGTATTATTTTTATTGATGAACTAATAACTTTTAGTACTGATGTACTGAAACACTTACTTTGTTTTACAGGTGCCAGTTATCAGAGGCTTGCTGTACGTAATACTTCAATGTATAGGCGCAGTAGCAGGATCTGGTATACTAAAAGCGTTATCTCCCGAGAGGATGGAACATGTTTTAGGCGTAGTATCTCTTTCACCAGGCGTTACTCCTGTCCAAGGTTTCGGTATAGAATTTTTCCTTGCCTTCGCATTGGTTCTGGTCGTATGTGGTGCATGCGATGCAGCAAAACCAGACAGCAAGGGGATTGCTCCTCTCATAATCGGATTTACAGTTTCTGTCTGTCATATCGTCGGTGTAAGATACATTCTTCTACTTTAGATACCACCTTAATAATTGTTCATATCTAAGCTTACGATATACTGATTAATTGTTTTATTAATATAAGTAAGAGAATTATAAATATATTTACGCGATATATTTTTAACGAACTATGAGCTTATTGCCTTCTCCGGTTCATGTCACTTCTTTATATTACTCTAAGAAAAAATCTATTATTTTTATTTTTATCATTATTTCTGACAACTCGCAACGACTTTCACCAGATGCATTTTTACATTTTTCTTGGCGAATTTAGCAAAGAATTAAATAAATCGAAATATTCTTTCCTTACTATATATTAAAATCTTTTTTTCTGCTCATAATTCGCGATAGTTAAACTTGAATATTCCGAAGTTCTTGTAATACTTATTACATGCCTTTGACTATACTGTATTGCTTTAACAGATACCAAGAACTGGCGCAGGTATGAATCCAGCTCGATCACTCGGTAGCGCCATTGTAATGGATACATATGAGGATCACTGGCTGTATTGGGTTGGTCCGATCCTTGGTGGCATGGCAGCTGGATTGATCTACACGTTCGTAATCGGTCCTGCGAAAGAGTCGAAAAATTCCAACCGAGTGTACACGGTCGCCGCGACGGACGAGAAGGAGGTACAGTAAAAACGAAGAATTTAGCGGAATTCTCGACACATTTAAATCGATTACGAAAATGATTTTTCTTTCTAATTATCCTTCGCTGATATCTACCGAAACAATTGACCAAAACGTTATCGTTTCATGGAAATATTACAAATAAAGCATTTACCTTTAGGTTGAACGATATGATGATTTTCGTTGTAGAATCTTTCTACGTTTGATACTGTTATGTGTTCCTTGAAAATAAGCATGATGGATAGTCGTTTGTCTTTCCCTTCTTTAAATCTTCGATATCGTGTTTGCTTCACAGAAGTTCGAGTACATAGACAGCGGACACGGTGGACTTTAAAAATGATGCCGACATAAAGAAAGATTCGAAGACGGAAATATCATATTTTTATATCGTATGTTATAATTATGATAATCGGTGAAATCGGAAATATTCGAAGTGTTATTTTTACAGCTACAGAATCTTACCAGCAAGAGGAAAGATAACCCCGCTTGATGCTCTAACTATCGCTAACCATCGCATTCTCAAGTGCCGAATCGTTATCTATGTAATGATTTAAGTGGGTGAAATATGTGAATTTTATGCTATTACAGTTATTTAATCAACGTGTAATCAACCGAAAATATTTAAACAGTTAGAAAACATAATACTCATGAATGTTGATCATATGGAAAGAGCAAAGTAATTTGTTTTCAATTTATGCAATTCATCTTAATAATCATACGTGTGATGATCTTAATTTATCGAATATACAATTATGCATTTGTTCGTTTATATTTAAATACATACATGTACTTTACCTGTAACATTAAGTCGCTCTTTTGTATCACACTTATTTTACCGAATGGAGTTGTTGCAAGCCAAAGATTGATTCTGCCGAACTGAAATGTTATAGTGTCGACATCTTCTGCCAGTTAGATGCAACCTATTTATTGGAAATCGTTTATAAAGCACTTATAAACTGTCGATAAATTATCAAAAATTATATACGAACTAGCATTTCATACATCATTGATATAGAAAATCATATTCGATGAATGTCAATATAAGTTAATCTATGTTAATTTGTAGTATTTTATTTATCGACATTGATATATTATACTCTAGGTTACAACTATATAATTAATATTATATATGTATAATAGATGATCAGAATATGTAACATGCAATATCTAATTTATAAATTCTGGTGACAATGCGTTTTCAATATTTAATCAATATTTATACATCCTTATAGGCAAATGATCAATTAAATATCATTTTTCGTATTCCTATATTTTATATCTGTTGTATTTTTTAAACTCATAAGATACATGTAACTTTGTTATAGATTGCATATTAAAGTATAATTGGAATAATATATCACATATTTAATCATGTTTGGATATATTAATAATGAAATGCATGCATATCTAAGTATGTGCTATAACCAATTGTATGAAATAAGATGTAAATATTTTGTATGAAAGTACAATGACACGTGTTATTTGTACTATGTATATGTGCGATGAAGGTATTCCCAAAAAATAAGCAACACTTTTAATTTTACATTTACACAGCATACTTTGTATTTGATACATGGTTTGAAATGTTTATAGAATATTGAATAATCTATGTTCCTTTTCCATTCTAGCTTGACAAAATTAGCATAATGTGATTAAATATTACAGTAAGCTTAATCCTTTAAATTACCTTGTAAATTCCTAAAGGTGGAATCAAGTGTATAACAATGGTAAAAAAATGTAATATATCATTAAAATGGGACAATTTTACCTATAATTGAAACAAATAAAAAATCCGAATATAGTATTACTGTTGATATATATACACAAAAATGCCTTATGTTTAGTATTTGCATGCACAAATACTAGTTTATAAGACAGATATCTAGAATGAATGCTTAAATTTACAACGACGACATTTTTTAATATTTCTATAATATATTTTCACATTAGTGAAGATAAAAAAATTTGTATAACAAGTGCAGAACGTAGAAATAAACGTATTTTTTTCACTAGCTAAATTTACGTTCTTATATGAAAATTATAATTACTAGGCATTAACTTATTTTTAAATGTTATTGGTATCGTTCAGACAACTTCAGACATGATGTTACAATTGCCATACAGAAAATAAAATAGAAGAAGGAATAAAGAAATTTGAAAGATATACATTGATCAGTTTTTAAATTTATATGATAGATTGACGAATCTAATGATTGAAATGTTTATCCGTATTTATTAAAAATGTATAACGATTGAATTTTGAACGTATAAAATTATGACTTAAAATGTCGATATCGGTTGAAAAAATAAGCGATATATGAATTTTAAATCAAAGTGCCATTTGTCGTTAGTTCCTAATAGAAAATTCAACCCTCCATTTGTTGCAGTTTGTCTTCGAGACTATCTTGACTGTCATTGGTGTCATTTAAACTGATTGCGTGACTTCCATGTTCGAGTTCTATTACAGAATCGTCCAATTGACTCTTTTGTACCTCTAATACATTATCCGATGGTTCAAAGATATCTGTTGATTCTGAAAGGTCTTGTTCGTCTAAAGTCAAATTTGAATTTTGTTCAGGTTGTTCCATAACTTGTTCTTGAGATACTGGTTCAATTTTAATATCAGATTCTTGGGGATCAGACACATCCATGGGAACAGCATTCTCTAACTTAATATCTTGATCTTCTTGATCCTGAGAAGTAGTTTCAACAACAGCCTCTTCTTTCTCTGAATAATCCTCGGAGATAGATGGTCCAGGTGTTTGTTTGTCGTTATAGTTCTTCTGAGAACATTCTCCAATAGAAGATATTTGAGTGAGGTTACTTAAAACTGTTTCTTGCATCTTGACTACAGTATCAGCTGAATCCAATATACTACACAATTCCCGACTCATTTCTTCCACTTCCGATGATTCTTCTGTTTTTATAACAATAATCTTTTTATTTCCATAGACTTTGGAACTGGTCATCAATGGTTTACCTTCTCTTCTAGTGTTAACAGTTGTTGGTATTGCTATGGCTGTTGTCATTACTGGTATTGGTACTTCTGCTGTTGTTGTTGGTACTGGTACAACTGTTGTAGTAGCTAGTTTCGGAGTTACCGTAATATCCTTTGATATATTTTCTACTTGTGCCTCAGATTTACTTTTTTCTTTCTCCTTTTCTGGTTCAGGCTGAATATCATCTATTTTTATTGTTGTTATTGGAGTCGTTGCAGGAGTTGTTACAGAGGTCGTTGCAGAAGTTATTGCTACATCATTGTCATTATATTCCTGTTCTTCATCGTACATACTTTGCTTTTTCTTTACAAACACTCTTTTTAATGGTAATTGCTGTTCATCATCGGATTCGTCGTGACGTTCAGGAGACATTTCTTCAATAGGTTCATATTCTTGTTGCTTACGAGCCTCTAATTCTTCAATCTTTAAGCGCTGTTGTTCGACTCTCTTTTCCAGCTGTTCTAATTTTTCTTTAGTTTCTTGATCTCCTACCGTTAATGCAGGTTTTGATGCAGGACATACAGTTGTTTTCGTTACCGAAGACGATGCATTTATGGACTGAGATGTTTTTAATTCAAATTTCGGAGATTCGCTTAGCACTGTATCGTTATTTTTTATTGTAGTAGTTGGTTGCCGAATATCCGTAGTTGACTGCAACACCGCTTGAACTAAACTTTGGTGTTTATCAAGTGGCTTCTTTACGACAACTCTCTTTACAACGTTACCAGTTGGTAGCTTTGCCAATTCTGCCGGATCGATTATCGTACCATCAGGATTCATAATAACTTCTCGGGTAGTATCTCCCTGACGAATAATTCTACGAACAATTACTCTTTTCGTTACTTTGTGACCTGTACTAGATGTTTGAGAAGTGCTACCAGTTGCATCTTCATCTTTTACTGTAGATGTACTAGTCTCAGTATTACCAGGTTTTCTCACAACGATTCTCTTTATTACTTTAACAGTGTTCACAGCTTTTGGTGTATTACTGACCGCTATAGGAATTTCAGGTTTTTCGTCTTTCGTAGAAATTTGATTTTGTGAACTACTTTGTCCTTGTTGAGGTCTTAATTGATTCGTAGGTGTAGATGATTCTTTATTTTGTTCTTGAACATTTTGATGTTTCAGAGGTATCTTATGCTCCTTAAACACAGATGCAACAATTTTTTGAACCTGCGCTTCAGTTTCATCAACGCGGGAAGACTTTGAGGGTTCTTCATTTTGTTTAGACTGTGGAGGTTTTGTAGCTGATTGAGATTGATTAATAGCTGGACTTTGTTTTATCTTGCTGTCTTGTACCTCCCTACGCTGAATAGGCATCAAAGTTTTAATTGTCTTTTTAATCATATTTCCATCTTTATGTCTTACATATACTACTTGTTCTTTTTGATTTTCCTCCTTTTCTGATCTTTCTTGTTCCTCTTCGCTTTCTGATGGCTTAAGTGGTTTTGGAAGCTTTTTCACAATATATGCTGGTGGTTCGTAATCATCATCTCCATCTGAATATTGTTCTTCTTCTTCATCTTCGTCAGAATCCAAATCAAGTTTAGTTTTATTGTCTGGTTGTAATCCATCTGGTCCCATTTTTTCACCTGCTTCAATATGTTGTTTTATATGTGTGACATAATCTGCTCTATTTCTGCATGATTCCTGGCAGACATCACATGTCAATCCCATACCTGTGCGTTTTGTGTGCGTTAACTGATGTACCTCCAAACTCTCTTTACGCTTGAATGCTTTACCGCAATCTTCGCAAACATGGCGCTTTTCTACAGAATGTGTTCGCATATGTCTAGTTAAATGATGAGATAGAAGGAATGAACGAGGGCATAGTTTACATAAATATGGTCGATGTCCAGCATGCGTCGTTAAATGACGAGCTAGCTTCGTACTTGTACGGAACGCTTCCTTACAATATTCGCAAACAAAAGTCTTATCTTCGTTATGTAGTACCTCATGACGTTCCAAACCTTGTTTGTATGTGAAACGTTTGTTGCAAATGTTACATTGGAAAGGTTTGTCCTTTTTATGTACGGAATCCTCATGCTTTTCTAATTCTTCGGTTGTAAAGAATTCGCGATCACAATGCTGACAACCATAACGCAATTCATCTCTATGAACCTTTTCATGACGTTGTAACAAATTTGCCCTTGAGAATTGTTTGTTACATATCGGACAAGAGAATGGTTTCTCTTCTGAATGCGTAGTCATATGTTTCCCAAGATCATATTTAGAAAAGAACATACGATCGCATTCTGTACATTTATAATTTCGATCACGATGAGCTCGTTGAACGTGCAAAGCAAGAGCCTGTCGTAGTGGAAAAGTACGATCACATTGATCACATGCATGTACTCTTATCTCACCTGGCTCTAATTTTCGCTCCTCTTTAGTACTATTTGTATCCTGATCTCCTTCACTGCCAGCATCTTGTTCCTCCTCATGATAAAAATCATGTTGATCCTCTTTGTCTCTTTGTTTTTCTACTTGCCTATCTCTTTCACGTTCTCTATCTCTTTCTCTTTCTCTTTCTCTTTCCCTGTCACGGTCTCTATCTCTTTCACGTTCCCTATCTCTTTCTCTTTCTTTTTCCCTTTCCCTTTCTCTTTCTCGATCCCTATCCCTTTCCCTTTCTCTATCTCTTTCTCGTGTTTCTCGTCTCTCCCTATCACAACTATCAACTCGAGGCTTTTTACTTCCTTCGTTTTGAGATCTTTGCTCCAAAGGTCGTTTATTGTTCATATCAGGTGGATCATTTGAAATTGGTGGAAATGGTCTTGGTAAGACACCAGACAATGGATAAGCTCTCAACGCTTCATCTGCCTTTTTGCACTGAAGCTTAAATTTATAAGATCTGTCCAAATTCCAACGACACATGTTGCATATCATTTGTGGCATTCCATCAGCTGCATACACCTTAAACATATTATGTTAATAAGTATTACGTAAAAAAATTGCTTCATATCGATAAAAAATTGATTGAAAAAATATAATCTGGTGCAAAAAACAAAATTATACATAAATATCTTATAAGAAAGTTTATCTAAATTTGTTGTATAAGTTAAATTGTAATCATCAATAAAATAGTTGAAGTTTACATATATTTTATAAGTTACATGATATAAAATATTAAAATGATATAGAATATAGTAAGTGAATTATTTTCCCGCCAAAATTGATTACTCTAATTGTTATAACAAGAGAAAATTATTTCATGATACGATGCAGTAAATTATTTTATACGATGTTTATTTCTTCGCATATATCTGTATGTACATAAATATCGATAATACAAAATATCAGAACGAAAATACGATGTATTTTACATTTTACCATCGCAGCATTTACAGGAAGTTATCAATGATATATGATTTTATTTCGTAAATTACATTTGCATAAATAAAAAATATTATACCAAACTTAAAATTTTCAAATATCGATCGATCTATTATTGATCGTACATATCAATCGCATTAGTGAATTAAGTTATTATGATCGAATTGTAACGAAAAATGATCGAATGCATTTTGCTCAATCGGCAAATAACATATCTGCATTATCCAAATCATACCATTCACTGTCTATTGGCATTTTGGTCCATGTAAGATATCGATAATAACGGATATAATTGGACAAAGAACGATACTTCTAACAAAAAAAGAAATGAATAAGTTGTATAGTAACAATATTTAAAAGCATGACTCCTCCAAGAATATCATACAAAAGCTAGTTAGACAATGAATCAGTGGCAGTCGATGCCGTTTTATAAGAAAATAATTACCTCGATGGCGACGCACGACATGATCTGCAGTGTAAGTGGCACTTGAAATGGTTTACTATGATCTCTCTCATAGATAAAGGAAAGTGGTTCAGTTTCGGTTAGGCAAAATCGACAGACCCGCCTGGACCTGAGCGGCGCCGGCCTGTTCTCCATGTTTGCCTATCGTCCGTTCACGCACCTCACAAAGCACACACGCGTTCCAAATAGCCGTTCTTCACGAATGTTGTATAATCGTAACGTGACGTACCGTGAGAACAATTACGACAAAAATGCCTATTTCGATTGGAGTATGTCACTCATTAATCGAAATCCCACGAAACGACGCCGAGCGTCGGTAAGCGTCCCGTCACGAACGGCGAACGAGCGGGACAATGTACACACCGCTATGGCGCTATTATGGCGATCCGAAAACTCGCTTTCTCTGCGTGGCGTCTTCCGAGTTTTCCGATTTGTACAACTTCGGCCTTTGTACATCAGCGCCACCATCATCTTCTCTTCGTCGACACTGAAATATTCTGTAGGTAAAGTAGAACATGTTTCCTTATTTACTCGTTACACAGTCGGTATTTCGATTAAGTATGATAAATATTTTTTTAATGGGAGAAAGTAAATTATTTAAATATTTGTGATATTACAATGGAAATCATAAATTGTAAATAGATGATTCTACGATACATTATTAATTATTTCTCTATTTTACTTTCTATATTTAATGAAATGCTTTCTAAACATTTTGTTCATCACATATTTTAATTTCATTAAAATTTTTCATAAACTGAATAGTATTTTGTTCCAATCATTTATGAACAAGAAAATATCGAAACATTTATTCAGGGTAAAATCGATGCACCATACGTTACTGCAAAAAAATCTGTGTTACGATATCTCGATACAATTTTGATACTAAATATGTACATATTTTGGTTATTTCACGTTTTTATAAACAATATATTTTTCTTTTGATTCTTGCATCTAATAATGTTTTCAACGAATTGGTTTCGTAAATGGAAAATTCTACCATACACTGGAAGACGAAGACGACAACTTACTGTTACCAATCTCGAATCTCTACGTCGTGATATCGAAACAGACGTTCACCTTCGAGCAACGGAAGATTTATTGCAAAGTCTAGGGACAAATGCGACGCATGGCCTATCCACAACCATTGCATGCGATCTTTTAGACAAGACTGGTCCAAATGAACTGACGCCTCCAAGAAAGATTTCTAACGTATTAAAATTCTTACGTTTATGTTTCGGAGGATTTTCTTTATTGATATGGGTATACGAATAAATTTTATCTTTAATGTCGTACGATATACAGTGGTTCACGAAAGTATTCGAACATTATATGTACATATACATATCATATGTGTTACGTGAAACACTTTGAAATTTCGTTAGCACTGTAATGATATAGACATTTATCGCAAACGTAAACTTAGTGGAAAAATTAGTGTATAACACGAACGGAAATCTTAAACGCACGATTAGTGCTACAAATGAATCTACTACATATTATGGCTTATTAATGTAATCGACTGTCCAATTACTTTGATGATCTTCGCGAAGCGTAGCTAAACATCTTTTAACTTTTAAATACATTTTTAGATCCTTTTTAAATTTTACGTACTCAAATACTTTCTACTCAAATACTTTCGCGAGCCACTATATACATCGTATAACGAAAGGTATAAATTGTTTAGATAGGTGCTGTATTATGTTTTTGCAATTATCTTCTGGAATATGGCACTTACGGCGAAGCTTCTAAGGAACATTTGGGGCTTGGCATCGTGCTCGTTGGCTTAATCTTAGTTACAGCGATGTTCAGCCATTATCAGGAGTCGAAGAGTTCTCGAATTATAGAGTCATTCCAGCAGATGTTGCCGCAAAAGACGAAGGTCCTGAGGGACGGCGAAAAAAAGGTATTGTCCGTAGCCGAATTAGTTATCGGGGACATTGTCCTTTTGGAAACCGGTGACCGAGTACCCGCTGACATTAGGATCCTGGAATGTCAAGGTAAATTCGTATCGCTGCAGTTGCAACCGTAACTTTCTTATTTCCCAACAAAAAAGTCCTCGCCTTTCTCTTCGTCGACGCTCGAGATATCTTGTCGATTTTGTTATAAATACAATCTAAAGAAGCGTAAAATATTTGTCTACATACTAGATTATCTAAATTCGATGAATTATGTTTCTTCTTTTCTTTTTTATCGCGTTCTATATATTTCATTTTCACAATATCAAATTATCGTACTCACACGAAGGCACTGCTAAATGATATGAAGTTTAATATACTCGGATCTAATTAATTGGCGTGTCAATGCTCTGTGGTACAATAGTATTCCAATGCTTTTTGTAGCCACTGTTTACAGCGTTGGTACTGTTTTACTCGTTCGATCATTTCGTTTATTCTCAAAGGTAACGCCATCAGTTTCAAATATATTAAATTCGTATATATATCGTTTCGCAGTTGTTTCATGATATTTAATTCATTACAAGTCAGTTTCATTAACTGCCTGATCATTTTGAAGAAATATATACGTTCCACTAAGGTCTTAAGATCGACAATGCTTCGATTACCGGAGAATCTATCCCACTTTTAAGAACAGCCAATGTTCATCCAACGAATAATCTGATGGAGGCAAAGAATATGGTTTTCTTCTCAACCGATATAGTGGAAGGTAACGTATGACGAAACGAGTTGCCGCGTATTAATTTCTCAAGAATTTCCTATGGTTTCTCAAGGCTTCCTGTATCGTTTCGTAAAGTTAAGCTTCGTTAATGTACAACAGGCAGCGGAAAAGGAGTCGTGGTTGCTCGCGGTGACAATACCGTGATGGGTAGAGTTGCTAAACTAACTTCGAAATTGGCATCAAGACCCACGCCCCTTTCACGCGAACTTCATCGATTTATGAAAATAATATCGTGCTGGGCTATATTCCTCGGAATGCTGTTCTTTACCTTGTCCACGGCAATGGGCTATACTTGGATCAATTCGATAGCGTTTCTAATCGGTATAATAGTTGCGAACGTGCCGGAGGGATTGGCAGCCACTATGACCGTTAGCCTCACTTTAACAGCGAACAGAATGGCAAGCAAAAATTGCCTGGTGAAGCATCTCGAAGCTATCGAGACATTAGGATGCACCGCTGTTATTTGCAGTGACAAAACGGGAACGCTCACTCAAAATAAAATGACCGTAAGCGTGCTGTGTCATTGGTAGAAGTCTCTTCGTTTAAGAATTCTGTTTCTCTATTTCTACAAACTGTGGAATATGATTTATTACGACGGACTGTATAATATGTAATAGGCGATAATTTGAAGAAAGTAGAAAGAAAGGAAATAATGACTAAATTATAAAAAGGATACTGTTCCTATTTAAATATTGGCACCAACTTTCTTTCTTTCTTTTTTTCTTCTTTTTTTTTTTTTAGTTTTACAGCGTTCTCGCGTTGTAATATCGTGAAACTGGTGATTACGAAATTAACTTCGTTATCTACTGTTCAGGTCCGACACATGTGGTACAACGGTGAATTGCAAGAGGTAATGGCTTCTGACACGTGGAGAAAATATATTAAAAACACAGGATTTCATAACTTAGCCAGGGTGGCTAGTCTTTGTAATCGGGCTGAATGGGAGCCTTTACCTAAAAATATGCCCGCACCGCCGTTGAGAGAAAGGAAAATTTTGGGGGATGCTTCTGACGCTGCCTTATTAAAATGTATGGAAGTTCTCGTGAAAGGAGGCGTAGAAGCATATAGAAGAACTTGCGTAAAGGTGTCAAAGTATGATCGTTTACGGACTCCATCATCCATCGATGTAACGAACTTATCTTTGTTAATTTAGGTGTCCGAGATACCGTTTAATTCGACGGATAAATTTCAAGCCAACGTTTATATGTGTGGGAAGAAATACGTTGTTTTTTTAAAGGGTGCACCAGAAAGAGTTCTAGAGCGATGCTCGACCGTGGCGTTCGATAACGAAACAAGGAAACTGAATGATGAAATCAAGAAAGCTTATACGGAATCTTGTTATATTCTAGCAAATAATGGTGAACGTGTACTTGGTTTTGCTGATCTCGATCTGCCTGTATCTTCTTTTCCATCGAATTACGTCTTCACAGAGGATCCTCCAAATTTTCCTCTTCAAAACTTGAGACTAGTAATCTTCTGTTTATACGAAATAAGAGTTTATCATATTAACATCTATCACGCACATATACATACGCATACGTAGTTTCTTAAAGTTTTAATTAATATCCATTGGAAAGACAATTTGTTTCTTCAACAGATCTTTGTAGTTATTATTTTGTTATTTCCTTTTTTTTTATATAGCGATTCATTTATTGAAATAACTCTTGTGTTATATTTTTATCTTTATTAAAATGAAATATACACGAATTCATGCGAGTAAGTCGATATTCTACATTATTATTAGATCGGGTTAATATCAATGATGGATCCGCCGAGGCCAGCAGTGCCAGACGCAGTGTACAAATGTCGTTGCGCCGGAATCAAGGTGATCATGGTAACTGGCGATCACCCTGATACAGCGAGAGCAATCGCTAAGTATGTCGGCATCATCACCGATGATTTTTTGCACAACGATCACAATGAAAAGAAACATTCGATCGTGGTGACGGGAGTGGAGTTGCGAGACTTAGACTCGGAAGAACTCGACCGTATCATAAGACAATACCCTGAGATTGTTTTCGCTAGAACATCTCCCGTGCAAAAGCTTCAGATCGTAGAGAGCTGTCAACGACTTCATCTGATCACCGCTGTTACCGGTGATGGAGTCAATGACACACCGGCATTGAAAAAGGCCGATATTGGCATAGCTATGGGGATTGCTGGTACTTACTTTACTGTTTCGTTTTTTAATAATTATTAACCTTGCTACGGCGCTCGAGTTTCGACATTTCGAATTTCCGTTCTTATAAAACGGATTTGTATCGTTTTAAGTAAACGTTTATCATAAAATTGAAACCAAAGATAAGAATAACACTTTTCTCACATCTTGTTCAAATATTTTTTAACTTTAGAAAAATATGTATAATTGGTTCAAAAATGGCCGAGGGAGCATAGCAGGGTTAAATCTAAGAGAAATCAACCAGACAGGAATATTTAATTACCTGATCTTATTAATCTTCGATGATGTTACTTAAGTGACATGTGTTTTAACGCGTGTTTCATCGATAGGGTCGGACGTGAGTAAAGAAGTTGCAGACTTGATTCTATTAAACGACGATTTTGCCTCTATAGTTGCCGGGATCGAAGAAGGACGAAGAGTATTCGACAACTTGAAATCGAGTATCGCGTATACTCTAGCTAGTAACATTCCAGAGATAACACCCTTTTTGGCATTCATTGTACTTGGCATTCCTCTGCCTGTAGGCGTGATTTGTATATTGTGTATAGATCTTGGCACGGACATGTGGCCAGCCGTTTCATTGGCTTACGAGAAATCTGAATCCAACATTATCCTTAGGTACCGATCATTTTGCTTCAAAAATTAATCTCTATCGTTATTATATTAAGAATCTTAAGTTATAATTTTTTTCAAGCTATAAATTAAATTAATCCGAAATTGTAGGAAACCCAGAATTCCACTAAAAGATCATCTCGTCAGTCATCGGTTACTTTTCCTGTCTTACGGACAGATCGGCATAATCGAAGCTTGTGCTGGTTTCGTCACATATTTCGTAGTTATGGCGGAACATGGTTTTCTACCTTATAGATTACTGGATTTACGATCGTCGTGGGACAGTATCGTCGTAAACGACTTGCAAGATTGTTACGGTCAAGAATGGACGTACGAGCAGCGCAAGATACTCGAATATACTTGCCATACCGCTTTCTTTGTCAGTATAGTGATTGTTCAAATTGCTGACGTGATGATCTGCAAAACTCGTCGTGTCTCTCTCTTTCATCAAGGCATGGACAATTGGGTACTTAATTTTGGGATCGTTTTCGAGATAACGGTAGCCTGCGTCGTTTGTTATGCCCCTTATATGAAAGAAATTCTCAGAACTTATCCATTGATCTTTGAGTGGTGGCTACCAGGTGTACCGTATGCGGTGATTATTCTGGTTTACGACGAACTTAGAAAGCTTTGGATCAGAAGAAATCCTGCAGGATGGTGGGATCGCGAAACCTGTTATTAAATCTACGCAAACGGATATAACATAGTTCAATCTACCATAAATTCTAATCGTATGACAGAAGCACTTCAAAGAAGCATTTAATGATAAACACAAACGATATAAAATAAAAAAATGCAATTAATAGAAGAGAATACAGAAGACTATTAAAGTTCTTGATTCCGTGTTAATGAAATTCCAATCATATTAAGCACTTTATATCTAAAAATGCTTGAAACATCGATTATCTTGTTCAATGTACGGCTAACTCGATGTAGCTTTAACGGAGTGTTGGATCGACGCGAGTATGCAGAAGAGCTATGGTTCTCCTTTGGTTCTACGCGGTCATCGAATGTTGTAACCTCGTGAATGGAAAAGTGGGGGATGCATATAAGGCCCTGGGACCCTCTCGATGCGACCCAGTAGTCTCTAGTCATCAATTCCTTCACGTTCGAAGAACCGTGACTTGATTCTGACGTAACGAAAAGACTATATTTTTTTCGAATATTCACGTCCTCCGTCAGGATGAAGACGGAGGTGTTGTGTCTCCTAATTTGTCTCGGTGAGTAATTTTATAAAACCAACGTTTCGATCCTTATTAAGTGTGTAACTGCGTTTTCACTCGTTTAAACTTTCTAGTTTTGTAAACGTAACTACGTGAATCTTTCGTATTCGATAGCAGAAATCAATAGTTTATAGACAAATTGTTTCAAACTTGCTAAATACCTGAATCTTAAAGAATTTCACTGTAAGATAGAAAGACACCGTGAGAATAATTGTTAAAATGACAGCCAGTTTGACTAGTGACCTTTATCCGAGGTATTGTTTTACTTCTTACAAAGTAGCGACGTGGATTTAATTATCGCTACGGCTGTTACTATAGTTTCTATTAGTTGCTAGAATAAGTTTGCTATAGTATCAATTCTATTCTGTAGAGATTCTTAATAATTTACATCTGATCGTGTATAGAGATAGACGCGCAATATGGAAATTGTAGCCTTAATTTACATGCATATTGGTTGAATGATCTGATTCATTCATAATTTGATTTATACGTCCTACATATGTACATACACGATTCTTATCTTCTTACAACGATTCTTATCACGAAACAACTTACACCATCGTTTGTTGTTGAGAAATCAGTTCGCTGCAGCTTCTTGTAGAAAGTTTCATTTCTCTAGACCACGTGCTGATTTGCAATTTGACGAACAAATCGGACGAAAATCTTATTTAATCCTTTCGCTATCGTCGTTTAAGGAAAAAGTCGTTGTTCACAGGCCAAGTTTCAAATTTTCGACATGTTACACAATATGACATATATTCGTATGCGTATGTAATAATAGAAAATGATAAGTAGATAATTCGGGCGGATTTTAGAATGCGTCGCATATGTGCAACACCGGAGCTGTGGAAAGCAACTAGTGCGTCACACGTACGCCGGTGATTATGAAAGTGGCTTGTGTCGTATATTTTTCGTTTCGAGATATTTGAAGTGTTGCGTTTGACGTATGAATTGAATTGTGTTTGACCTCGCAACAACCAGCCCAATCCAAAGGTCCGACTTCTACCACTTTGTAAAGAGCATTTCATATTATTGTGATGTAAATAGACGCAACGGAAAGTAAGAAACAGATTCCTTCTTTTTAGATTCTCGACTTGGGTTACTTCGATAATCACGGTGACGCGTGATGTGGAAATTTAATTAGTGGTTAGTCGATATTTAATCGAGTTGTCTTCTCGGTAATAAAAATATCCATCAGCTAGAATTTTCAATTTTTCTCTATAAAGTGAAAAGTAAATTTTTCCCTAATGTCGTTGATCTCTTTAAAGTAAACTAATTCATGGCGAAATTATTTGAACGTCTCTTTGAATTACCTACTCTACATAAATACAATCCAATCAATGCGATTAATTGGCAGATACATTTTCTCGTCATGGTCTACTATGGTTCCACGATAAATTTAAGCTCGCACGGCTAAAATTATCATCTTCAAAACGTATCGAAGCCTATATAGAGTGTTGGAAAGTTAACAGGTCTGAGCGATTAAACGACATTTAAGTTGTGGCCGAGCAGACACACACGGGGACCAGCCACTTTCTCGCTTTCTTCCGTTCGCGAGGTCGACCGGCGTTTACGTACAAACCGGCGTTTATTCAGGGACGCAAGACGTCGCGTCTTGCCTTGAAAACACTCCGACCAGTCGACCCTCTCTCGCCATTCACCGTTTTTATTTTCTACTCTTTGTATTTTTTATTCAAATTCATTCGTTATTCCTGGCTACCGACGTAAATGCATCCGCATTGTACGGGTTCACCTTTTCGCATAGAAAGAGTTGAAATGAAATTTATTTCTAAACCAAGGTCAAATATGCATTTTCTTCAGAGCAAAGACGTAAAAAAAAATTTACAATTTCCTGCCAGGAAATATCAAAGAATAACGTTGAATAAATTGCAGCCAAGGGTTTTGCTAACACGTTAGAAAAAACATTCGTAAATATCTTAACGATCGGACATTTTTTAGGTGTTGTCACCGCTTTAACGAGGAAGCAAGAGGCACTCGAGCAGAATCGTAGGAAAGTGGCTTTGCCAGCGTTGCAGAAGAAACAGCAACCTACGGCAGACGAGGAAGAGTACGAGGAGGACGAAGAAGAACTTTCGGATCAATGTCCCGAACCTAACGGTTATTTTCCTGATGCGGAACAATGCGACAAATATTACGACTGCCGGGATGGCAAAGTCATCGAGAAACTATGTCCCGATGGTCTTGTGTTTAACGACTTTAGCCCTCAACACGAAAAATGCGACCTGCCATTCGGAATCGATTGCAGCAAAAGGCCAAAATTACGTGAGTATCGAATTGTATTACAACGTGCTCTAAATTATTTCCCTGCTAACCGTAAATAAATTCGATTACAGAGAAACCACAACCCTCTCCACATTGCCCACGAATGCACGGCTATTTCGCTCACGAAGATCCTAGAATATGCAATACGTTCTACTACTGTGTGGAAGGAAAGTATAATATGATCACGTGTCCAGAGGGTCTGGTCTTCTCCGAGAAAACGGGTATTTGCAATTGGCCCGACGAGGCGCAGAAAAAAGGCTGCGGTTCCAGGGAATTATTTAATTTCACGTGCCCAAAAGTAGACGAGTCTGTTGCTGCCACGCACCCTCGATATCCTGATACGGAGGATTGTCAATATTTTTACGTGTGCGTGAATGGAGAGATACCTAGGAGGAGCGGTTGTAAATTGGGTCAAGCTTTCGACGAACGCACTGGAAAATGTGATTGGGCGAGGAAAATACCCGAGTGGTAAGTTCGAGTAAGATAAACCACGTTCAGCGTGGATTATTGCCGAGGATAAATAATAGTTGTCAAAAATTCGGTATTCGTTTCGTGTTTTACTTTCTGACGAAGATAATAAGCAGATGTTTCTACGGAATTTTAGCAAAGACTGGTACAAAGGTCAATTGACCGACGAGGAATTGGACGCTTTGGAAAATCCACCACCGAAACCAAAACCTTCTGGTGGACATAGCAGGAGAAAAGGCGCCAAACCACCGACGTAGATTTAAGATTAAGTTCATCTGTAGATTTTAATGTTCACTGACTTATTAAATATTTCATGGAAAATAAAACACTTTTAATACGTCTCTCTTTTTTATAACATGGGAACGAAATTATTTTCTAATTACAATTGCATAATTCTGTTACTGTTAACATATACTCGTACGTATATAACGAAATTGTCACACGAACTCGAGAGTGAAAGTTTTTACTTTTATTTGTATTCGTAACTTCTCGATAGCATCATAGAAATACGGTTCCTGGTGCTTTGTTTAAGATTTTGTGTAAAGTCATCCTATATAATTATATCAGAGTACATTTATCGGATTCTTTATTACCGGGTACGTATCAAAAATTGTACAATACTTTTTACAAACAAATTAGTCTTTCGAGCTATTCGTATTTGTCGGTGTGAGTATTGTCACTTTTTCTTTAGTGAATTCAAATCGCATGTAAATTTCCGTGAGCAGTGAAAGTGATCGTCTGAAAGTTCTTCGCATTTCACGGCAAACGTTTCCGAAATCTGCTCGATCGATCAGTGTGTCAACGTGTGATGCTTTCGTGATAAATTAAATTTAGTGTCGCTTTCGCAATAATCGATTCGAGGAAATTTTATGTAACACTTTGCAACAATGTTAGTCGCATGTCAAACTATCTTATTCCATCTATAATAATATCGTTACTTTCAAACTGCACTAATAAACAAAAATTATTTTATACTACGATATTTTATAAAACTAGTTTTGCTAAATTTAGAAGACGACCAGAATTATCAATTAGGTAAAACACGCAGTACATCGGTGAAAGAAATGGAGCGAAAGAGGCAAGAAACATAAGAGGAGAGAGTGAAAGATGTAGCGTAACCGATCTCCTGAAGAGGAAATTAACATCGTAAATCGAATGATATAATAAGATCAAACATTGTCTAACAAGATTCGATGTTCGCTTACCATCCACCTAAATTTATAACATAATACATATATGTATAGATTTATTTTAAATTACTTGAACCAGATCTAATAAAAGCGAACCAAAGTTTACGAAAAGCAAACTACCGATATTTACATGGATACGATATTACATTATAGTTACATGGATTTCGAAACATTCCAGGAACGCGATGATCATTTGTAAAGATCGCTGTAATTTTAATTTTTCCGCAAACGTTGGCGAAGGACGTCGAAGTGAGAGTACGGCACAGAAGAGAGGAAGAAGATGAACAGCGGTGACGGTATCTGGAAGAGGGAAAGAAGGGTAAAAGCGCGTGGTCCCTCCGATCAATCTTGATTCTAGACGGTTATCCATCTATGAAAACGAAACGAAAGTGGGGACGAAGCATTGCACGTGGTGGGGACTAACAGGGTATACACCGTGGTGAGTTGCCGAAGAGCTGCAGTGTTTCGCGACGGAGACACCATTTCGAAGGAAGACCAAAAAATACAGATTACCATACTTTAGTGACCAGTGCTTGGAATAATCTTTGCTAGATCGCGTGATTGGCTTCCATCAAAGTCGAAAAAATAAAGGATAAATATGATCAGAGAATCTTTTGTAACGATATTGGCTGTGATTGCCGTAACACGTAAGTATCGTATTTTAATAATTTTCTATGCAAAATTTGAAAGGACATACTTAAAACAATGAAATTATACGGGAATATTTCTCTTCGCTATTAAAGTATATATTAAAAAATATTATACTTAATTACACAAATATTTAAATTAAGTATTGAGATCCTGTATTTTGAATAATAATGGTAGGTAGTTTTATTAATTGTAATAATAAAAATACTTTCGTTCGAGCGTGTCGTTTTTATACCAAATACGATATTATACGGTTTATTTATACCAATGGAAGAAATTAATAATTTTTAATTGCATATTTCTAAATTATAAATTAACATCGCAAAAAGTAATTCAAGCAAACATGAAATTTCTCGAATTTACTTTGCACGTTTTTAACCAGAAGCAAAAAGAGTACATGCTAATTACCGAGAAGGAAAAGAATGGTTTCACTGAAACAGATCTCAGACTTTCTCTTAATTTCTCGGCACGGTTTGCCGCAGCTTCTAAAATACTACTGAATTTCCGGTATCGTAATCATCGCGTAAAACCGGTAAAATTTCATAACTATTTAAACGTTTGAAACTCGTCGCCCATCCCGAGGAGAAAAATTATCCGTGTCTCTAGTACGTTCCAAAGGTATTCATTTCGCCTGGAGAGCGCGTAAAAGACAGTCGAACTAAACTTTCTAAAGCGTAAATGTCAGATCTGTTGCTCGCTGAGTTGCATAAGTATCTGCAGTGGTTGTCGTCTCTATACATATGTAAAACCGATAAATTACGTAAAGAAATAAAATAATGCCGATCGAATTTAAGATTCATGGAACAGAAAGAGAAGTTAGGCTGGTTCGACTAACTCGCGTATGCTACAGCACTTCTCGCCAAGCTACTTTATATGCCTCTTGAAGCGTGGCATTGATTTCCGGTATATCTTACAAAGTAAATGCCGCAAGTAACGTGGAGAAATTTAAGAAATTTGTTCCAGTTTCTTTCTCTCTTTGTATTCCAGATTTTTACAAAGTGAAAACGAGTCCCCCGAGAATGCTACTCCATCGACATTTTCACCTACGTGAATTCCCAGCCCTGTCGTCTGATAAAATATTCCATTTAGATTATTCTTTGATTTATCGCTACACTATGTGATTTTTAATAGCCGCGAATATTAATCGATTATCTAACAAAAATAATCTAAAATTAAACTTTATTTTCACTTGAGAATTTTCATCGATATTTTCACCTACGTGAATTCCCAGTCGCATAGCGTGATAAAATATTCCATTTAGATTATTGTTCGATTGAATAATGTGGGATTAAACTTTATTACTGTAGTAAAAATTCCACTGTCAAGAAAAACTGAAAAATATTCCAACTTCGGCGCTGAAAATTTACGAATATATGCATAAATGGATAAAAAATGGTTGTTTCTCAAATAAACGTTACACGTGAAAAGAACTGGAGAAAATTTCATTACCGCATATATACATATATATAAAGAGAGTAAACTTTCATTTATGTGAAACTTGTTATAGACGGTGCATTCAACTGCCCGAGCAAAGACGGCCAGTACGAGGATTCAAAGCAGTGCGACAAATACTACGAATGCATCGATGGCGTTGCCACGGAGAAGGTTTGTCCAGATGGATTGGTTTTCGATCCTCTCAATCGTAAAGTGAACAAATGCGATCACGTATTCAACGTTGATTGTGGAGATCGTCTGGAACTACGTAAGATCATCATACATTGTACTCGTTGGATGATATTAAATAAAATCTAGTCCTTGAGAATTTGATTATTTTCCATATTTTTGTAATAAATGCTTGTATCAAGTGTTGGAAACACACTCGTCGGAATAAAATTGAACTGTCCAAGTACGACATGTTACGCGTGTCATTGGCTTTTGCGGTTGATGTCCTTGACATACAGGATACTATGACGGCAAGTAATGAAAGTGCTTTTAATTCTCGTTATATTTTTTTTATATTTACAGAACCACCTCAACCCACCAAGAAGTGTCCACGAAGGAATGGTTTCTTTGCTCATCCAGATCCATCTGTTTGTAACATCTTCTACAATTGCATCGATGGCGAAGCGATCGAAATTACCTGTACCACTGGATTGCATTTCGACGAATATAGCGGCACGTGTGTATGGCCTGACAGCGCTGGACGAGAGGTAAACGTTGTCCTATATTTTACATGTGTAATATATTTCTTCTTTCAGTCTTGATGTTGAGAATATCGCAACTTGATAGTACACGTAGTAAATGAAAATTAATATGTTTCGCAACAACGTATTCTACATGTAATGTTAAATTTCATCTTTACAGGGATGTGGAGTAGTAGACAAGAAGTTGAAAGACGGTTTCGAATGTCCGAAGGAAAGTCAGGTCGATACCAGAGGAATGGTTGTCGATCATCCTAAATTTGCTCATCCAGATGACTGTCAGAAGTTTTATGTCTGTCTGAACGGAGTAACACCACGCGAACAAGGCTGTAGCGACGGAACTGTTTATAACGAGGAACAGCAAAGATGCGACGCACCTGAAAATGTCCCCGGCTGGTACGTATGACTTAATAATACAGCAGTAAAATATTTGAACGATCAGAAAGCAAGATTAATTAAACGATTATACCATTTTACAGTGAGGATTGGTACAAGGATGATGACAAGAAACCATAAAATATTTTCTAAACTCATATGTCCCGCATCGGGATCTCGATATCATCTTTAAATCACGTCATCCTCGTTTAGTGTGTAATAATGTGTGTGTTTAGACATTTGAATGTTCATAAATAATAAATTCTATTTTATCTTATTCATCTTATTTTTTTTTTGGTATTTTCTTTTATCGCTTATCCCAACTCATTTATGGTATCAACGAATCGATATAACGTGTTTCTTAAGAGCGAATCTGTGTCGTTATTAAAATTTGCTATGAAAAATATTAGAAGGGACCGTGCCTGTGCAGATTCTATTTCTTGAAATATGTACGAAGTGTCTTTGAGTTTTCTTTCGTAACCAACGAAGCGTGTCGACGGTAACTTTCTCCTGGACATTTTATTGCTTTTTATTCTTGAATTCATCGACGGACGACTTTCGTGTTAATGTACTTTTTACTAGGCACATATGATAACTAGACTGTGGACTTTTATGTATTTATGTGAAATTCAAAGATGCAAAAGCGGAAAAAATGTGTATAATGTACAAAAGTATATTCTATTACTAGTAGTAGTATGGTATTCAAAGTAAAGTGCTTGTTATAAGCAATTCATATAATTTTTAATAAGTAAAGTGAATCTCTATTTACGTTATATCTTTTTAATCGTATCCATAAAAATATAAATTTGAAAAATAAAAATGAGCTATTTGTAATATACATGGAGTATTTGATTTTCACTTAATTTGTTTGAGATAGAATATGGATCACGTATAACGCAAAAGATAAATAAAAGATACGGTGGACGAGACTAAAATTCCATGAAAATATGCATACATTTGACAAATATTGGTCAAATTTGACAAATCTGTTTCTTACAAGGTGTTGAAAATCACAAGACGATATAGTTTGATATTTCTCTAACTTATCGAGTAAGAGATGCTTGTAATAATCATAAGCAGAGAGATAGCTATGACCAATCTAAACTTTCCGAACTGTCCGCTGATTACACTGTGTTTGTGTAATTGCACGGCATTCATTTATACGCGATTCAATCTAAGCTGAAATTTCTTGCGTACAGCAAGGATCAGCTGAATCTGGCTTGATTGTAACAGTACCTTAAAGTGCCATGCACAGAGAAAGGGAAGCAGAAACTCTCTGCACTGCAACGGTTAAAATTTAATCGCGATCAAGTTACTCATTGGAAAACCATAAGTAAATTACCAGTTCTCCAGTAGTTACAAAAATTACTGCTGACTTGATAATACTTCGTTCGAAATACTTGTAATCGATGTTACAATTTGTAAATTTTTTCCACCTAGTTGGTCAAGGATACACAATTTCTCTTTAGCAGAATTGTTTCTTGACTATATAATGATGTATACTTTTGTAATGCTAATACTATATCTTACGTTTTTAATATAATATAGTGCAAAATACAAGGTAGAAAGCGAAGAAAAGTAAGTATTTTTATAAATACCTGATTGTTTAATAGTATGAAAAATGTTTGATTGACTGTACAGTTTAGGTTAAAGATTAGAATAGTTTTGGAAAGAAAAGATCATTTTTCTCTGAGATTTGTACGAATAAGCTGTTTGAGAATCACTGCGTACCCCAATGCTTGAGCTGCTGTACATTCGTTCGTGTTGAGAGAGTTTGCCTAATTTCAGGGGCATTTTGATCGATTTTTAAACATTGCCGAAGAATTATTTTTCGTTACTATAATCCAACGATTAAAATTAATTGCATAACTAATTGGTAAAATTTCGATAACGTTTGTTGATTAAACAATGTTGGAATAATTAAATATTCGGTTAAATGGTATTCCAATAATCGAGGTCGAATAGTATTATAAAGAACACTAGATTCAAAGGTGGATATGTAAGCATACGTTAACTCGCAGAGGGACATTCGTACCACCTATTGGTATAACGTTCAAGAGACTAGGGAGAAGTTGGTCGAATAGCTGGGGTGTAATATTAGGAGCACTTTGAAAGGTAAAGTTACACCAATAACAGAACTAGCGAAGCTCGGGACGGTCAATAGAATATGCAAATTGGCGTTCAAATGGTCGGATAAAGGTTTCCTTTGGTTTTCATTACGTTGTTCAGGACCGTGCTCCTTAGGTTTTCTTTCAATCTTCTATAAATTGGCTGAATAACATCAACGAAATATACGATACAACTTCTCAAATAATTCAAATATAATTATTATTTGACAGAAGTTATTACTCGATAACATATTTGTTTCATCCCCTAATTATTCTAATGCACGATGAAAATTAGCATTAAAAGGATTAGAAGTAGCTTTTATAGTCATCGCTTTTCTTTCGATATAAAATTAATCTTTTTACAAAAGTATTAAATTTCGTATTTCTTATACAGTATTCTTATATAGCTTTTCTCGCGAGTAATATATTTTTCTATCACCCAAAGGATTTTATTCCTACTATTCCTACTACTTCAAGATTGCGGTAGGATCTAGACACGCAGAATCCTGGCTCTGTCGGCCAAGATAGCTAAAAGTAAAACGGCTGTAAAAGTTACATTATTCTATGTCGATTTTTACAACCAGAGGTTTTCAAAGGTTCTTTATCATCGGTATATGGTTTCGAGTACTAGTAGATATAGGATACATTTTAGCTATAAAAGTTGAAGATCTCTTTATGATCCGTTTTATCGTTGTCCGATCGAATTCAAAGGCGAAAAATATTATCTTTTTATGGATTGGAAAATTTTTTGAAAAGACGAGACAGAAAAGAGCGTACAGAAATGTTCAAACGTTCTAAAAGCCGATAATTTCTGTTCATCGTTAGCTAGTTCGTAAAAGAATACAGCAGATTGGGTAATTATGGAGTAACCGAGCCAAATCGACCTACCTTTCGAGAATTTCGAGCGAGAAACTTCTGGAGTATTCTTCCGAAAAGTTGATTCTCTTCTCAGTATCAAGGATTCTCTCACACGAGTTCAGACCTTTCACTGGAGCTTGCGGAAAGTCTCTGGTCCATTTTTTAGAATTAGAAGAAAACGGTAGCCGAGGCGATCGGTAATCGATACCCGTGGAGTGCAAGGGCTCGTAAACTGGCCAAACAACGATTCGTACGAGACGATTGGTTTAGCAGTAGTGGCTACGTTTACAGGTGTGCGATTGCTAGAACAGGTGAGCGATTGGTTCAACCTTTCCGGTTCTTCGTAAACTTCTCTTTTCCTTCGTCAATTTTCCTTCTCCCCTTTTACGAGATAAAGTGCCAGAGTGATCACTAATCTCGCCCACTCTTACACACTTTTCTCTTCGTATTTAAATTTTTATCGTAGCCTCCGAGTAGCTTCATTACATTTTTAGCGAAACGAAGTGTAGTTCGATCCTTCTTTTTTCTCTCTCTCTTTTCTGCTCGGTTATGCGAGAAATCAAGAGCAAGCCCATTTAAAATAGCACAACCCCGGATTGTCGCACGGCTTTTTTAACCTGCTAATAATCGTGATTCGCTTTTTGCTTCCATAAATTATGGTATCGCAGTACGGGAACAATTGTTATGATAATCGAGCGTTTAGCGTTATGCTGCTTAGGCAAAAGACAATATACCGTAGAATGTTCTACGATGTTGTTTGTACTGTAACGGCTGCTGTTACTTTTATGCGCGAATTACGAAACAACGCAACGGCATCAGACATTCCAGTTTGCAATATTGTAGGTAGTATACTCTTATCCCGGTAGAATGTCTATGGTTGATGTAAATTATTCTGCGTTCCAGCATCCTGAATGATACTCGATGAAAATTTGGGAACGTTTATTATCCTGAACGTAATTTCAAGACAATACGGAAACAATTAGTTTTACTTGTATCCGCCTGTCGATGTAGAGGCAAGTTTAAAGGGTTCGTCGCATAGGATTCGGATAGAATTTAAAATAGAATCTCTGCAGTTGAACAATTTGAATGATTTCACGAAGGTGGACGATGAGAAAAGTTCTATAATAGCGTCAACATCGGAAGTGTTAATATTGCAATTGTTGCACTTGATTAATTACATATAATTTTCAACTAACAGTATTGGACAATTACGCGGTACCGCAAGCATAGATCTTTATGACTGACCGTGAATTTTAGACTACAATATCTTTAAAGATAACCAGCGGTTAGTGGATAATTTACAAGTTATATCCTCTCTCTATCTCTTTCCTTCTCTATTCATTTTAGTTGACAAAAATTTCATTTTAGTTGAAGTTAAATTTATTTTTAACTTTAAGCCACTGCTTCGCAGTGGTCTCATGACTCACAGCTACTACTTTCGGTTTGAGCGTGTCGGTGAATTTTCGGAAGAGCAGATTTTCCCGAAAAGCGAGCGTAATCCAAAGTTTATAGCATCAGCGTTGCAGTAAATTTATCCAAGGTATGCGCATTTTTACGATGTTAGACGCTTAGGGAATCGGGTGTTGCTTGAATGGTTTCGGAGAAGATAGTTTATTTGAACAGCTAGTGCAATTTTGACTATTTACAGATTCTGAATGCTTCAAATATTCAGACTCGATTGATTCCTCGAGCTCTTGCTATTTCGCCCTCGAACAGCTAGTAACATGTTTCCATCAATATACGTTTCGATACAAATGCCACCACGTACCGTCTGTTACCTTCCACACAAGAATTTTTTAGCGGTGCAGATCTTTGTTCCGTTAAGTGATTTTATCGATTAAATGTCGTGCGTAACGTTTAACGATTGTTTTCCGATATTAACGGAATTTTTTATTCGAGAGGAAGTTGTCGCGATATTACTAAATTATTGCAAAAGTTCGTTCCTTTCCAATTTTTCTGAGTAGACAATTAAACGGAAACCTCGAATAAGGGTGTAAGGCACATTTAGTATATTTTATAAAAAAATGGTTTTTAGGTTGCCTCATAAGTTTCAAGCTTTTAACGTGTTTCTTGTGTTCATCGTTACATCGCTCTCTAACGAAGTATTCACAATCTATCTGTACTAAAGCGATTGACTAGGATTGTAGAATCCACACTTTAATTAAACTTTGAACAAAATGGTGTATAGGCTTTTATTCGAGGTTTCTATTCAATTATATAGAATTCCAGTTGTAAACAACGGCTATCATTTGGCGACTGTTCACAGAATTTATTCGTTAGCATTCTTTATAATCCAAGATTAGCATGGTTAAAATTTTATTGCAGGAAACGACATCCAGCATGCGCGAACCTAATACATTTTTATCTTTCGTAAGCTCGTTTATCTGTTCATAGGTACGTTGTACGAATTTGCAGTTTTCGTAGGCGTTAACTCTCGTTGCGCTGTGCAATTTAGCGTTTCTGCAACGTATAATCGCGTTAAAAGTCGAGGACGAACTCGAGACGAGGCGGTAATCGGCCGTTCTATCCGATAACGAGTTCCGTCCAACTTCGCCACTGCGTAGCGACGAAGAAATGGAGAACGAAGAACCTAGAAACTGGAACAGGAACGAAATCAAGAGAACTCATAATGAGAGGAATAACGACCAATTTTGTTTTTATATTCAGATTTCTGATATTTCATTTATTCGATTGAGGTAACCAACACCTTATCGACGGTTCTGTTTTATTTAAGACTCTTGACGCATTTAAGCGTAAGATGTGATATTGCGACACAAAAGGAGAAGTATCGAGGCGCAAACATGATCAAGATCGCCCATAGAAATTCGATTAAAACCGCCGAAAGCCTGGTTGCGCGGTCGAGATGCGCATTGAAATGCGCACGCATAGGTCTCCCTTTCGGCAGAGCTCACGATACATATCGATAATTAGTAGTACGATCGATGAAGCGACATGGCGCGAGCTGGCGAAATCTTTCCGCGTATGTATCGCGACCGCGCACCGTGGAGGTCGTTTCGTGTCATGTGTTGTTTCGGTCGAATAAGAAATGTGTTTCGCGATGGGACGGACGGGCGGACGGGCGGAATAACCTTGTCGTTTCCCCGTCTACGAATTCTTGCTGCGCGTAATATTGCTCAGTGTATTTACTTCCGTCGTACAAGGTGTCGCCCGTGAGTGAGATATTCCAGAGAATTCCATGTTCACACTTACGTGGTCCTGTTTTCATATGTGTCGTGGTGGACGTTATTTCATGTCAGAGTGTAGTGTCCGAGGAGGATCTTTGGAGAGCCGACAGAATAGCGGAGGATGAAGACAAGGTAGGACACATTATGTTCTATATTCTATGAGGAGGAAAGCTGGAAGCTCATCAGGTTCTCTTGCGTTCTTACGTCTGGGTATAGCATCTTAGTGTGTCATCCGGGGGGGGGAGGAGAGGAGTTAGGTTACCCTTTCAATCTCGCGATAGAAGAACTCACGATTTCTGATGGTTGATCTAGTCGAGATATTTCGGTGAGGCATAGTTCGAATTTAAAGAATAACCTTCCTGGCGTTCGATCTTTTTAAAACACTTTTTATTGTAAAATAGTAGATTAATCCTGCCGACGCCATTTTGTCGATCGATGCTTGTTCTCTATACGATACCGGATTTTACGTTTATTTTTACCGGCTTCGCACTCGAATGTCACAAAGATTAAACAACTTATTGTTCCTGCTTTCTGCTTCTTTCCAGGGTTTAGTCAAATGTTGTCGAACATTCGCTTGACACGTTGTCTACCGCGAATAAAATTATGATTTTGTCGTGCTGGAGCATTCGAAAGGTTTATCATCCGTATGTATAAGTAAGTTGAAAGTTTCCTATCTGAGAACAAAAGGTAACTTTCAAAAGAACCGATGTAGCTCTACTTTATCGAATCTCTTTCAGTCACCACTCTGTGATATATCATTGTAGAAGAGCATGTTCAATGAAGTTCTAAAACTTCCGCGAATGTAAGTTGATTGGATCGAAGATGATAAATATTTCAGTTAAGATTTCATCCCGTTCCACTCAGATTTTCAATTTTCCATTCTCTCTCGATTATCTCTCACAACTTATAAGGATTAACTTTCCTTTAATTAAATTGGGATTTCGTTCCATGAACTTTCTTAATGTAAAATATAAATCCTACACGAGGTAAGCAACATGTCGGAGCAAGAAGACTTCAGAGAGAAATCGTCTCTTACTGTAAATAAGAAAAGGGATCCCGATGGAAACGCCTTTTCGTTCAGCAAGATTGTCGGAGGATGTTTGTCCATGGATTCGAGTACGAGTTCAACTAGAATGGGGAAGCAATCGCATGGTTGCATGTAATGTAACACGTGCCGGGTGCATTCTGCCTGAAACTTGTTCTTTTTTGTTTTGTGTGGGTCTGATGTTTCCTTTTCTTTCGGGTGTCCCGATGGAGACACGCAGACAGACCAATATACGCGCGAGTACAGAGTATCCGTGTAGGTAACTCTTAATCTCTTGAGAGCAAACACCGGTACTCAACTGCTACGGATGCAATCATTTCCAGTAAAGGCAAATTAGTTTTCCTTGCCTTTCCTTAACACTTCTCTCGTGATCCTTTTTTTCCTTATTCGGATTCCTTATTCCCTATTCGGATTATTATCAAAGATTACAAAATACCTTTGATTGTCAAAGGTATTCCGTAATGAAATACAATTTCTACGCCGAACAATTTTCAAATACGACCTAACCGCGAAAACTATGTAATTCTGATAGATATGGAATTAAAATTTAATTCTTGAAACATATTTTATTCTGAATTTCAAATATAATATTTCCGCGACTTTTCCTAGATAATGTTACGTTAATTAAATAAATTTTAGTTTACTTTTTTCCGCGTATTTAATTACATTTAAAACGACCTTGTCTTGCAACAGCGACGAGAGAGTACGTAAAAATATTAATATTCAGTTACAGGTATTTCATTTCTCCGCTTCTATTTACATGTTTTTAAATGAACGTTCTATTTCAGCCGTTATTACAAACAATTTCATAATGTATAATATTCAGACAAAAAATGAATTCTCGGTAAAATCGACACGTTCGATCTCTATTGATATACGCATGTTGTCGACGTTTGCATTTATATAAGTACACGCATATTTGGAATTTGTTATTTTCATTCGATGAATTTCCAATTGTGCCCGCTGTTGGGACTAATACATTCTATTTTTTAATGTACAATGCTAATGAAAACAGTCAATCACGTTTCAGTTGCTTAGATGCGACTTTCATTAATATTTCGCCACTAACATTTGTAGCGGCTGTTTCGATTTCTGGTGCACAGAATCCTGTATGTACTGTGTATACGTTCCGCAGAAATTACTAGACGACAACGAACGTGGTATCGTGTCGTGCGAAATAGTGGAAAACGAATTGTCACCAAACACGTTATATCGTTCTTTTTATATTTACTGCTGATTGTTCTATCGTTCTTTCGGTGCTATTGGGTTAATCGTGTATCCGCGAAGCAATCGTGGAAAAACAGAGATAGAGTACCGACTAGATACAACGAACAGTTAAAGTGTCAGGGGGTATGTTGGCGGAAAGAGAAAATCGAATTTCGGGGCTACCTGCAAAAGTAACGCGGTAAGCGGAAAGAATAACGAAGTATCGTAAATAATAAGATAAATCGTCGCTTTATTTGTTGCCTCTTTGACTAGCAATTGCAACTATTTTGCCGTACTTTGCGAGCCCTGGAAGTAAACAATATATTACAGAATAACGAACGACGTATTACGAATTGTATAGAAAATAGGTTAATGATTAGGTAAAATGATAACCAAACAGGTTAAATGATTCGATTAGTATAATGGCAGGTATTAATATATACATAATCGGTAATGGCTACAAATCATATGACATTTATTATTGAATGATATTAATTTAGTGGTACAGAGGTTAATTTGCTTTATTGATAAAGTTAGTTTGTTAATTGTTTTATTAATTAATATTTCTAACTTCTGCACGAAGGGACATGTATAATGAATTCGATGCTTCATAATGCGTACAGTTATACAGGAAATTTATCATTTGATGTATGTATAAATGATTGATAGGTGTGATATTAAATGATTATTGTTTTTGTTTGTTCGAATGTTTCGTAGAGAATATAAGTGATTTATTTTTCATATTTTCGCAAATCAGATACGATGTATGTGTCGGATAGTTGAAAATTAAGTTTGATCTTAAGCCAGGCAATGTATGTCTTATAGTATATGTATACCTCCGGCGGTTTTAGTTGGATCTAACGTTCAAAGAATATGTGACAGATTAATGAAACTTCGTATGTATAATGGTTGCGCCTACATAGAGTACAGATGTTATTAGATAAGTCGTTGCGTTGTTAGTTTGACAAGCTGACACTTTAACATATTGAACCGCTTGAATGACAAATGAACTCGATGAGGTTTAAACCGCGGTAACTGTTAATCAAGAGAAGTTCCAAGACACTTTAACGCATTAATCATTATTACGATACATGGTAGTTTAATTAAATTGTTGTTCGTAAAATATATAAAACAGATATTACGATATTTCTATCGAAAACGTTAAATAATTTCTTAAACCTCTGCATGCCGATTTAATCGTATCGAGTGTTTAACGAGGGAGCAATTTAAAAACCTCTAAATCAATACGATCTCGGGCACTTCGAGCACGTAATCTTAAATTTGGAAAATAATTTCACGGAACGATCGTGAACAGAAAGTATTGTAAATATCGAGAATCTTAAAAACTCTTGAAATTCTGGGAAACTTTGAAACTTCTAAAACTCTTGAATCTTTAGCTGGCATTTTGAAAGCCTTCTAACTTTTGATCGGCCAGGAATCCTTGAAACATGCCAATAAAGCCAGAGTAGCTTTTTAAGAAGTTTTGTCAAATGAATAATATGTTTGCGAAAAATAACTCGATAAAATATTAATTCACTTTATATATTAAATCGGATCGATCGCTCCAACTGTATCCTTCATGCAATTTTATTTCTACGGTGTTTATATGTTCAGCTAATTTGATTACGTTTTAATTGTATATTATTCTGGTAGAGAGAGAATTTAGTAATTTTGGTTGTACGTGCTAACGAGCAAACGAGAATGCGCAAGAAAGATAATGTACAGTGTACAGTGTGCAGGGTTGGGAATGAACACTATAAAAACCAAAGTGTGTGAGGATTCATCTTCCAAAGTTCTCGTTATGAACGTTATTTCTACTCCATTAAACGTAGTATCGGCTGCGATCTTTTCATTTCGTTGAAGAATCTATTAGCAAAATAGTCTGGTTTATCGTTGCTCGATTTTTCCCATTACCATCTAGTGTCTAGTAAGTTTTCGTGTATTCTTTTTTTAATGGTTTCAATTTTTTCTCATTATTCACGGTGATTATTCGATCGTAACTTTCCGTGTCGTCATTGTTTCGACGCATTTTCCTGAAAGTACTCCGTGATTATCGAACTATGCTTATTTTTTTGCAAGAACAATGGTTAGGTAATTCAGAAACTTGGGACTCTACACGTTGTACGACATTGTGTGTATATACTGCACGAAAAAAAGCAGGATTTATTCCAAACGTGAAATACTATTTTTCACTACCTAACATACCTATTAACAAGTCCATCTTTTACAACCACTCGTAGGTAATCTGTTTACGCTTCAAATAAAATTTCGCTTGTGAATCTTTCCAAAACGTATTTGTATCTTCCCTGAAAACTATTTCAAACGTTTGATTTAAAATCTGATCGTACAACGTAGTAAAGGTTTCGATAAATACATCAGAATTTTTCCGGGTATTTTCAGAGTCTGGAATAATAAGAAAGAAAAAGAAAATAAACTGAATATCGACGTAGCTTGTCCGCTACGAAAGAAACTTGCTAACGGGAAGTTAATCTATCATAAAAAATAGAAATTAGAAGTGAAAACCGACATGTATCATCGCATAATTTAGGAGCGAGCGTGAATCGTATATCGAGGAATGAAAGCGGTAGAGCACAGTGGTCACGGGTGAGGGTATTGTGCAGAAGCCAGAAGTGAGGATAAAACGAAAAGTCGAATGACGAAGTCACCCGAATGTCGGCAAAGAAAAACAGGAACGGAAGGAGTGCGACAGGTAGGCGGGTTCCCGCAGGAACAATTCGAGATGTAAATCAATGGTTGATAAGGGTGGCTGTCCCACGAGAAAAGGAAGGTCGCTCTTGGATCTGGCTGAACTAGAAAGGAGGATAGAGAATCCGAACTGAGTTTGTACTAGGGAAAGGTGGGTCTTCGTTCCGCGGAAATGCCTCGTTCAAGAATTATTTATTTGCCGACTTTCAACGAAAATTTTCGCCCTTAAGTGGGTTCTGCGTTTTCCACCAAATCCTCCACCACGTTCTTCGCAGTCTTCTAATCCTTCCATTTCCTACCACTGTCTGAAAGTCGCGCCACGAAAGAGGCCGGGTCATGACTAGAACGTATGGTAAATTGGCGTGTTGACTCAGCTGATGGGATTCCTGTATAAAAAATAAGAACGCGTCTACAGAATTTAGCAGCGAGGTTCTGTTTTACATATCAAAAGTTAAGGCTTTCTACGTGATTGATTTAATTTTCGTCAGCCCATAAAAAACAAGGAAATACATAAGTCGTATTCCTTCTCGTTATACCGTTTTATCGTGGAAAACTCAATAATCGACTTATCGTCGAATCTTCGAAAAACGGCCAGAGTAACGTACTTGATATCTGCCTTGGACACTCATATTTCGTAATCTACATGGAACGATTCAATATCACACCGATCTTTGTCTACGCTGTTATATACACCTTTGATCGTAATATTTTGCTCGCGTATCGAATTTGTTCGTAGCTTATCTCGCAACGATCATAAGTCGAGAACACAGCTAAATTCATCTTTTTGAGTGATAAATTTCACGTGAAAGGTACCCCATACATAATCGATATCCGATACTAACGATGGTTCTGCCTAGGCAATCGCCCTAGAGTCACATGATACGTCATGCTACAATAGCCTGAATTGAACGATTTATTGTACAGGCCTACAACACGTCACAACCTTGCGTACGTGGCGTACGAGCTTCGACAAATATTCTTCTCGACCGGTAAAAAGAAAAGAGAGAGGTTTGAAAAAAAGGAAGAACAGACAAGGAAGCGTGGAAAAAAAGGAAGAACAGATGCACAGAACGGATCTATTAAACGTTTATGGTTTACCCGAAAATGTGAACGCAACGATGCGTTCTTTAATACCGCAACACTATCGAAGTATCGTAGTATAGAACATACGAAGAGATCGTAAAAATCTTGTTCTTTAAACGGCGTGCAATAACGAATGAAATCGTTGATGGTGGGCTCGGTGGAGCATCCGCGTTTCGAGCAGCGAGGGACACACGGTTCTGCACCGTGGAATTTCACACGGCAGTTAACGGATGGTAGATGGCAAGAGCGACATGCCGGTCAGATAAAACGCAAAACATTGGGGCTGACATGCAATTAGTGGCAGCGCCGACTGCAAATCGTCTCGTCGTCGTGACGCAGTACCGCGAGATTTACTGTTCGCTCACCTTCAGCGATTTTATCCTGCCGGTTCTCCCTTTTACCGACGTCGCTTCCTTCCTTCCTCTTATTTTTTCCTTCCTTTCCATTCCACTCTAATTTTCTTTGTGCCCTTGAAACGCGTGCACAGGAATTGCTTTTATTCGCGAATACATTTAATCTCCTTAACGCAATCTCCTCCGCCTTCTACTCGTTTCGCTATGGAAATACAAAGGATGACAACTACATTTTTAAACTTGACATTACGCTTTACCAAAACTAATCAGACGATCTGTGAATTACGCGTGAAGCGTCGTTGTGTCCTTTTTCGAAACTGCACAAAGTTATCGAATAAGGAGAACAATGTTACTTTCG
Source organism: Bombus vosnesenskii (assembly GCF_011952255.1). Classification (NCBI taxonomy): domain Eukaryota; kingdom Metazoa; phylum Arthropoda; class Insecta; order Hymenoptera; family Apidae; genus Bombus; species Bombus vosnesenskii. The sequence continues at coordinate 1,642,616 of NW_022882962.1, forward strand.
AGTGGCTCGATATACACCGGTTTGTTTTAATGTGAATATCGATCCAGAGTGGTTGACAGATCGTTTCTAACAAGTTGAACGTTTCGAGAATTAATCGCGCGTTTGGACGAGCTACGTTATTTGACTAATTAGCTTGCTAATCTCGTTCGTTGCTTGCCGGCGCAAAGGGCGCGGAAATTATTCATTTAGACATAACCTGGTGCTGTCCTTAATCGCGAGTTCCTTTAAACATCCTGTTGTATTTCCAAGAATTAATGTAGTTCGTCACAACAGACAGAAAGTATTTTTAGAAAAAGTTGTGATTATGAAACGTCAGCTGAATTTCTACAAGACTGTGCATCTTTTCCTTGGTATGGGTGAGACTTCATTCCATTAGGACACAGCCGTCTTTTATCGGCGGCTGCTCTATTATCTTACAAATTACATGTCTGTCAGCCTTTGAAACTTTTTACCGTAATTAAATTTAGTCTGGAATCTCGATCAAGTTATAATTTCCCAGAATTTCGATAATTGATGCGTAAACGTGAATTGCTTTCGATATTATTTAAGAAACGATAAGTTCCTTGATAAAGAATTTTCATTGTCCTTACTAGCATGGATGTCATCTGCAGTTCACGTTTTCTTATTGGTTCTTCGATTCAATGTCCTGCACTTTGAACGAAATCAATCGATCCTTCGCTTGATTATTAATTTAATATATATCTAGCCTGCGCGTTATTCCATCCTATTAATTTATATATTTCAGTAGCAACGAAACATAGAAGTATCGTTAAAAAGAAAAACAATAGCGATCGGGTCGGTTTTAACCGTAAATACGATAGATATATCAGCGTAGTATATAATTGAGAAAAATGCTCGTTATCATTCCCATCGGTTTTCATTGGTCTGTCTGATTGAACTCTTCAATTTACTTGCAGATTTCGCGCAAACTCGATCACACTTGCCTGCCACTAACAAGATTGCTCGATGAAGCAACGTTATATAAATCACTTTTTAACAGCTTCGCGATGACTATCGCTTTAAAACGCGTCAATTCATCGACGCGTGTTATATACGATACTTTCCGTAAATTATTTATAGAACTATGCGAAGCACGCGTTCAAATTGGATTTTTAATGCATAAAGCCGGGAATTGATTTTCAAGCGCTTTAGAGGGATTTTAAGTTCGACGTGACCATTCGTCGTACATCGAATCGAATGAACGAGAAAATGGCGTTTTTAGAGAGAAAGGTAAAAGAATGGTCTTATGGATTTGAATGGAGCAACAGCACATTATCCTAGTTTAATTTTCTGTCCTACCCAGGCAGCAGTTCTGCCATCCCATTTTTCATGAAAGGGAACGCAGTGGGATAAAGTTACCGAAGGAATTCTTGTTCTACAGGAAAGATTTCCTCTGCAGTTCTAAGGATTCCGTCGCTAACGAAATCAGCGATACGCTTGGAAATTACTTCGTACCACCTTCGATATTCACTGGTTGGAAAATCAAATCTCGAATTTATTTTATTCACGGTTCATTTCGTCGTGGCTCGAACAGAATCAATATTGTAATACGCGAATGGTGAGATAACGGATCGAATCCAGAATGTATCGTTTTAATCGTAATATATTGCGGCGAGGCTATGAAACAGGATTATAGAAATCGACGTGTATTTGGAAGACAGAAAGACGGAGTTGAAAGGCGAAAGGAAATTCGAGGAAACGATCCGCTGTATTGGACTCTGGTCACGCACGGCCAACGAAATTTTTACCATTTTTCACGAAAGCTCTGGTTGCTTCTGGTTCGCTTCCCCGTAACTTCGAATCTATTTATCGTATCAATGTCACATTGTTCGCTATGTGAAATTTACGTTTGATTATTTTAACGTTTATTTCGTCTCGTGTATTAAATATTACGAGGCATTGTTTCAATATTTGCTAAAAATAATAGTGCGCTACTAAAACTTTGCCGAATAGCCAGTAAAAATTGTTTAAGTGTGATAAGCGTAGTCGATAATATTATCGAATGTATTGTACTCAAGGTTTTATTACTTCTAACATTGTCGCACGACCCACGAATTGGATATCATTTGGCTTGCAAGTGACGAATGAACATACGCCAGTACATTATGAATCGGTATTCGAAGTAGTACGGTTAACTTGGATATTTAAATCGTAATTACTTGCGACCATAGAAAACTATTCAGGTATTTGATAATTAATTTTTAGCAATTATTTTTATTCGTACACTACATATAGACAATAAAAGTGAAATAGGATATCAGTGGTAAAGCGGTCGTCGGTAGTTTCTAAGGCGTTACAGAAATTTTCTGTTTGAGTAAACAGATGTATAATTCTCTCTAATTTCTTCCTTTTCTTGCAATTAACGAAATACAAAGAATAATTGCCTGTTCAACGGAAGGATTGAAGTGGCTCGGATTAAAGGTATTTAAATTATCAGGGAATGCTTTGCGCGATAAAGCGTTTTTTATCTTCTTCCGAGGTACTCTTTGTCACGTTTAAAGTAAAAGTAATGGCGATGGTGAAAGGAATTCCCGGCGTTAATCAATATTGTCGGGCTTTTGTGGTTTTCACTAGAGACTTACGCTGTACCACTGGAAGCCTAAGATTAAAATCGTTCTGCGATTACTATATTTGAAATCACTAGTACAACGATACGATACAATTGTTGGTTTGCGGCATCGTGTTACGTGTGTATTACATTTCTGTACAAATCGAACGTTTGGAAAAGGAAACTCAATTATTATATTTTTTCATCTAAATAATTTCTATATACATGTATCGATGATATTAATTATCATTTACGTAGATCGTCGACAATTTTACGAGACTCGTATGTATTTCTTCGAACGTAAAATTCAGCGCTATTTCTGGCAGGCGATAAGGAAAATAAATATGTCTAGCAACGAGGAAAGATCGATATTCATATCTATTTGAAATTAATGTCGTAAACGGAGGAATAGTCGAATTCTTTGCCGGCAATCCGTCAAAAACTCCACTTCAATGCACTTGCTCGTATCGACGCGTCGTATATCTAGGCGTATCGCTTAACCTCCTGGGAGCTAAATCGAGACAGCCTCTGAAAAAGAGGAAAAAAAGAGCCGAGGAGTGAAAGAGAGAGAGACATTAAACAACCTTCAACTTCTTTTTTTCATGCCGACGCAGCGCATTCGTCTATAAAAAACAGCATTCGCGGTGATGAATGCAGGTCTGGCGGTTTTATCCCAGGGAATCGAATGATCGAACGTGAAATTGCTAGAAAATACGTGAGTTCAACGTCGTTCTCGAAATTTCGCGAAAAACATGCGACCGACCTTCGGTATTGGCTGCATGGAACGTGACACCTATTGTTTCTCGATAACGACGATAATACGGAAATATCATTTGTTCGTTCACACTCGGTGTTTCGATGTCGCTCTGCCGAGCAGAACGGTCAAATCGAACGGAGACTCGATTTTCATTCGGAGCCGCTGTTTTGTCGAGCATTTCGAAACGCTTCCTGACGCTCTGTCAACCGTGAACGCGTTCGATCGATCGTTTCCCAGACACCGTGTAATTAAGGAAAATACGTTTCCTTAATTTCCTGACGAACACGCGGAGAATTTCAACCTTATTAACCATCCGAATAGATACGTCGTTCGATCGCTGTTTTTCAATTTCTGCCGTTTCCCTTCGCTCCATTTCGGAAAATAATGGAGTTTTCGCGTTTCTCTTTTTCGTTTATCGATCACGTTTATGTATCTTCGTTTCCCAATAAAATAGTATATGAATTAGACGCTGGAAGCAATATTATTGTCTGCAGATATGGCTATTTCTACGAAATTGTACGAAGTAATTGGAATGAAAGTTATAGAATAAAATTCTATAGGTAGTGTTTAATTTTTCTAAATTATTCTTCATTGCGAATAGTATTTCGCTATGACGTTAAACACCGAAGCCTGATACAGTTTTATGAGTAGCCTTAACCCCTTCCCGTGCCATTTAGTTCGACGAAACAGACCAGACTGATGCTCGTAAACAGAAATTAACATTCAGTCGCGATCGTAACGGGCAAAAAAACAGTCCGCGAAAAAAAAACAGGCTTGTTATGTTTACGTTTGGTATCTGGTCGCGAGTCAGACTCGCGATATTCATGTTTGGGCCAAAATCTTCATCGCGACTCTGACTCGCTAAAGTACGGGAAGGGGTTAAAGATAAGTATGATTCGAAGTATCAACGTGCAGAGATTAGTTATGCAGTCTTGAAGGTGTAAAATCGACCTCACGAGCTTAAACATTTTTATTCCTGTCTATCTTTCATAATTTTTTCTTTATACTATGTGATCTTAATTTTCGTTGGAAGATATATTATTAATATGAGATCGAGACTTTACCAAGCACACATATCTTGTTTTGTCTTTTGCTCTTCGATATATTGTCATACGAAGCTTAAAAATGATGCCATAAACAAAATAAATGCACGTAAACATGTTAGAGAGAAAAAGTGCGGAGAATAAAAGGAGCGTATATTAACATGTACATACATAGATTGTATCAAATGGAACAGTTATAGGTCATCGCTAAAGCGTATTTTACTTTAGCACGTTGCAAGCGGAATACATGGCGTTTCATTCTTCTTTCTTTTATACTTTTTTTTTTTTTTTTACCGAAACTGGAGATAACTTTAGCGTTCGAGCAATTCTTTTCTCTGGCATATTTTAATTGTGTCGCTTTGGAAATATTTCTACCGCTACGGTCGTGTTTCGGCATAACGCGCGACCGACCAAAATAGAATTTCGTTTACGAAATATTGGCAGTCTCCATTTTCGTCACTAGATAAAACGTTTCGGAGCGCTGAAATACGTTCGCGTGGAATTGTAATCGGGTTTTGTTCTCTCCCATTTTACGCGTGACGAGATTACACGTTTTCCAGCAACGAAATCTCCGGGACACGGTTCTCGTCCTATTGTAATTTAAGGAAACCTATGATTGTCACACGCGACAGCAACGTATTTCGTTCGCGCACCAACTCTTTTATGAATTTTTCATTTCGTCCGAATCGTCGTGGAATTTTTAAGTTTTAAATGATGTTTTTTCAATTTTTAAAGGTCGAAAGTGATTTTCAAGATAGGATGCTGTCTGAGACAATGTATGTACCTATCTAGTAGATTAAACTCACGTATGGTAGATTATATTAATCATTTTATACAGAGGTTGTTGCAAAAATATTGAAAACAACATTGGAAATTTAATTTAGATATATTTGTACGAAACTTTCGGTATTTATCTTCTCGACTTTGCTTCTTTAAAGCTTTTAAGTAACTGACCGTTTTGAAGAAAGTTAGAAGAGAGCACTGAAGTGATTTAGAAGGAAAAGGATATTCGAGCGCTTTATTCCACTTTACGTTATTTAAAAATTAAAAGAAACGAGAGACATTACCTTTTCAGGAGTCGTTCCTTTCTTTAAGTCGAAACAGTTAAGGAATTCACAAGATGTATTTTTAATTAAGCGTACGTCAGTCTGTATGTCAGTTCAGGTTTTATCTTAGTTTTATACACATGTTGCAGGCAGTCAGTTGTGATCTCGTGAGAAAATCATTAGAATACAAAAATAATAAATATGGAGAGGACTGTTAAACGACGTAAGTTCTATCAGCCTTTATACAAAATATCTAGAGCCGTAGTTTTACCGCAACAGGTTTCATTAACAGGAAACAAAGCCCTGCAGACTACGGACGTAGAAAATTCAACAGCTAATCAAGAAGATGAGAAAAACGTACAAGAGAAGCCGAGAAACACATTGAAGTACTACTTCAATAGATTTAGGTACTATCATTACTGTTTGGCTGAAAGATTGGACAATTTAATTGGAGCGGTGTGCCTTACGATAATTAAAATTTATTTTTTCTTAATGGGATGGCATCAACAGCTTGATCAACAGGATGCTGAAATGACGAGCACGATGAATATGGACGATGGATAACTTACACTACAAATACATTGTGTATACATATATTTTGTAGAATATTTTACTTTTATTCAAGTAATTTGAAATACATGAAATACGCGAGCGTCTACTAATAACGAGACTGTTCAATCGCGCGATTCTATTATGTACTTTATAAACATCGCTACTATTCAATGTAAAATCAATAATAAATTCCTAAGATATTGAAAACGTTGATTAAATGAGACAGTTTATCATTCAGCCTCTACAGTAATTGAAAACTCAGGAAACACTGCTAAGAATACGATCATGTATAATTCAACAAGTAGGATTTTGCATACGTCAAGGGGAGCAATACTTTCAACAATTCCTCACTTTAAAAAAATAATTAAATTGGGAAGTTCTCTCGTTTGCCTTTCCTTTGTCCGTGTCAAATTTTTGTTCCCTGTACTGTCTTCCTCTTTACACATATTAACGAACTTCAGATCGAACGAAAGCAACATCTCTGGACTAAGTATAGCTTTTTTATTTACCATTTTTTAAAAAGTGGAATGAAATATTAAAGATTATTCTCGCATGCACCAAAAAGCCTGGAACTGTCTCGCTTCATAAGAGCGTAATTTAGACTACGTCTTCGGATAGTGAGGCAGAGCTGCGGAATTTAAGATATTCACGACTCTATCGTAAAAGATGCAGTCCAATCTCCGCGAGGTGTAGTTCATGATGGAAACCTTTTCCGGAAATTCCTTACTTCGCAGTCATTCGACATAAGTCATTCACTCTGATCAGCACTGTATCCGAGTAATTTCGAGCGATTTCTATATCAAACTTTACACGTATTTCTCACTTTCTTTACCTTCGAATTAAAAGTAAATTTGAGCAGTGATGCCTTCTTTTTAACCACTAGACGATAAAATAAATTCTTCAGAAAGAACATCTACGTGGAGATATTATTTTAATTTCAAATAGATATATTCGTATTCGTTGAATATTTCGATGAAATTTCAGCTGCGTATTAATATTCTAAAAATCAATCAATTACTTCTTCTGGAAAGTTAATCAATTATTTTCGATCTAATTGCGCGTAATGTTAAGAGTAAAATTTTTTATGAAATTCCAAAACTATAATGCCAATTTAATTTCAAGCGTGAATTTTTCTTCGTGCATTGAATATTTTTGAAGACGTAGTTTACAGAGGAGATAAAGATTTTGCACTGTAGCATAAGAAATATATTCGATGACAAACGCCAGATTGTTCTTTCAAAGTCGTTCTGTTAACAATAGACATCTGTATTTCACGTTGCTATGCAAGTGTTGTGGATACTTGAATTATATCGTATATTGAAACATTTTCCTCCTATTGTTGATGCAGAATTCTTGCCAAGTGTTCATGCGGAAAGAGATGCGGGATATCGTGTTACTATTGTATTTTGCAAAACTGCTCAGAATTCACCGCCCACGAAATAAAATCGAAAGAATATTTTTATTTAAAAATTAATATTTATATGAATTTGATGAGAATTAATTTTCATATCTTCAGAATTTAACGCATATAGGTACAGTTATTATTAATAACCATTAAATCTTACGAAATTTTACTAACTTCCATCAACGATTAGTTTTAGTAAAAATAATATTTCATTTTCTTCGAAACACCACCACACTAAAAGATATCCACTTATTATTGTGAAGTTATTGCTTTCCACCCTCTTTTCCACGTTTCTATCCAGCGTCGATGTAAATTCATATCCATCCGATCGAGAAATCGAAATTATTCAAATCAGCGTAGATTTACGTTCATTTCTGTCATTCTAAATTCAAATCGGACAGATAAATATGTACGTGTAGATACGTGGAGTACGTTTGGCCTTACGCTTTAGTATAAGTATTGTCGATCGAAATATTATAATCAAGTACATTAATTAATTAGTCTCGATATAGACGTTAACGCATTTTAGTAAATGTTTTTACAACAACTTGTTACAGAGAAAGATGTCTGTAACGTGTATTACATATCGATGTGTGTACAGCTTATGATGGCTATATTTTAAAAGGGAGTATACTTTTTAGAAGTTAACGTCACAGAAATTTATAGCCGGAGAAAGCGGGTTTAGCCTGGTAATATTTTATAATCCACATCAAAATCAAATTTTTCAAAATAGCAATTACTTTAATCATTCGGCAATAACGATAAATATAATCTGGAATAGTGCCATCGATAGTTTGTTGGATTGTCGGTTCCAATGGAGGAAAATCCCAGCAGAAAACCTTTAGACAAGCAAATTTAACGAATGAAAGATGAACGCCCATCGAAAGGGATGCAAAATAAATATTTTTCGCGGATGCGTGTTAAAAAGGGTGAATGTCGGAACGTGAAATATTTCGTCGGTTGGGAATCGTGTTTGTATTCGTATTATCCACGATAGAAGAGGCGGTGCTCGGGAACGCGGAAGATAACAAAAATCACAACAGGTTGACGAACGTTGCCCGACCGAATTGGGACGATGGAAAAACGATAGTTGTTCGATAGATCAATCAGGAAACGTTTTTAGAATCGGATTTACGGGCACGGGACTGTGCTGCTATGAAAATTTAAGCGCAGCCGACGGCGCTGCAGCCGCGCAACCCTACGCTCGATAATTTATCAGGATCATTCCAAGAGTGGCGCGCGCAGTATACGCGAGAATAGGCTGCCGCCGAATTTATGATAACGATAACATTGAATAATTCGCGGCAACGATTGATCGTGCCCACCACGAGGCTACTGCGGCGCAACACGCTTTTCGTTTCAATCCACCAGCCAACCCTAAAATCTGTCAAAATTAGCGCATGATAAATATAAGGCATTGCTGTCGTCTCCTCGAATTAATTGCTTTTTCGAAACCTAATCTTAATCCTCGGATAATTAATCGCTAGAGAAATCCAATCTCTTCCATTTTCTAATTTCCACGATATGGCCGTTTCTTAGTGATCATCGAGTAGGAAGTTTTATCGCGTCTCGATATCGAATGAAGTCATTATGGAACATCAAACGAAGAATTTTGATTGAAAGTAGAATTCAGAAATTAGGGGAAACGTATATTAAGGTTGTCCATATCGATGAGGTAGTTATAGCGTACTCACAGAAACATTCGTTGACGCGAATAACTTGCTAATTAAGCTAATATGCTACACGTTGTTCCGTTATGACTATTTATGACTGAAATATTATAACTGCTACGATTAAGCAATCAATTATTTAATTAAAGAGGAACCGTAAAGTCAGCGGAATAACGTATAATTATGATTTCATTTTTGTTCCGTGTTATTATTGCTTAATTAATTCTCTAAAATCCTTTAGCGTGTGAAATATTCGTTTAATTATAACCGGTATTATTATATCAATATTTCGAAATGAGAATATAGCAGTGCAACGTGAAAATGATGAAACCGATCCTATTTACAAAATCAAGTTAATTTTTATAACTGAATCATAACTTTTCCTCGCTGTACTTTCGATTAAAATGCATTTACATAGTACTGCCAAATGTAATTGTATACCTCCGAAATTGGAAATTTTTAATAAAATTGCTCGAGTTAGTTTAGCGAAAAAGTACATACAGTTTCTGTTGAAAAGTTCGTTCCAATTGGTTTACTATGTACGTTAAATTGTCTAAATTACCATTGAACGATTACTTGTTTCAACGTAGACTCGGCTGAAAGTGTTGAAAGGATCTAATTGTTTGATAAAATTTTATAAAGAATGATTTATTCAACTTCCGATATTTTACTTTATTCTAACTTCGAACTTACGTTACTGTTCCTACGTTGTTGCGTAGCTACTTCTTATTTCCGATATACATAAATATTATAAATAATATAATACTTATACACATAAATACTATGTACTGTATCGAATTTCATATTTCGTTATGAATCGTTTAAAACGTATCGTTCGAATTTGTGAATTTGAGAGTTTCCAGTAGTAGGCGGACGTGTGCATAATATATAAAAAGCGTAAGATCAGTCATGTCTGTCAGACATGTTTCAGTCGTTATTTGCACGGAACGCAGTTGAGGAATGCGTTCAATTTCCTTTACGTGCCACCTGGAAGCATTTCAGTGGGAAGATTCTTCAAGGAGCTTTCGTTTTTCGGTCCACAGAGCTTCGAAGTTACGGAAACCGTTCAGGGATCGTTTAGAACTCATCAATCCAGCTCTAGAATTACGGTTGGAAACTTTGAAAAGCTGAGAATTTAATTATTGAAGAAATTTAATTTGTATATCGAGTATACTCCTCGGTGATCCGGCTTTAGCGTCGGCAAATGAAATATTTTTCATTTTATCGATGCAGACAACTTTCATCTGTACGTGAAATTAGTTTCCTACTTTGTGCGCTCTACTTCTCTTTTCGTAAATTTTAATATCTATGTTTAGTATAATATTCGATAAAAATTGACTGCTCTTCGCCGTTTTCATCTTCTAATTATTTTATTATAAATCTATTGTTTTGTTCGCGTCATACGTGCTTTGTATTCTAAAACACGTATTAGGGTATTTATTAGAATTTTTCAATAAATGTAACGAATAGGAGTGCAGTGGAACTGGAATAAACCGTGACATTTCGTATTTGGTCATAGATATTCGAATTGTGCTGTCTAATCGAGCTTGCTAAGACAGCGATATAAGAGAAGCATGGCAAATATACGCTTTGTACAACGCTGAGAATCTATTAGTGGAACTTGTTATTAAATCCTTGGGGCAAGCAATCTCGCCTAAATGGCAACCACATATGTTCCCTTTCACGAATTCACTACACAACGTAGCTTCAAGACTTACTGTAAGATCTTAAGCGTAGAAACAAAACGATTGACATGACTGCGGCATGCTGTTAAATTGCGTGTTGAAATCCCGTGCAATTGCCGCTGTATGACCTGTGATCTGTGAACGTTGTGATTCAATACACATCGATATTTTCTAAGTAAAGATCTTTCGATTTTGAAAATTTTGTTAATTAAAGAAAGTAGATGTATCGTACATTTCTTATTGCTAGAGTTTGTCTTACATTCAACTGTTTTACAGGATATTATGTGATAGTATTCTATTAGTAGGGTGATATCCAAAGGCACGTTTAGATCAAACGAGCAAGAACATGAAACGAGAGCAAAAACATGCGCTCGTGCTCGCTTAGTGTACTTGACCATCCAGCAATCTGCTCGTAAACTCATTTACACAGCTCAATCTTTTACGATGAACGCGAGCGAACGATTCGGCGAACAAACGCTAAATGGCAAAACAACGAATGGTTCGTTTATACTTTAGTTTTATTAAAGCGAAGGAAGAACGAGCATTCCCTCGCTAGATCTTTAAGTGCATCTTTAGAAATAATTTTAATCGTCGCGGAAACGCAGCCAAATTCTCTGAAACGTTAAAATTATCCACAGGAATGTGTGATACTAGTTGGTAGAGCGCCTCGTAACTTTGCTTCGCTATGTTCTAGCAATTATAACGTTAAGGTTTCCATGTAGTTCGCGAATCCGATCATAATAGCAAATAATTATGATACCATTGCATCAATTATAATTTCATTAATTATATTCAACGTCATGTTAATTAAATAAATCGTAAATTGGATTGAACGGGCAATTGGAATTTTTGGAAATGTTAGAAATCTAATATACATAATTCGCAAACTCTGATATTTCGGAATTAGCGATGTGACTGTAATTGGAAATCTTTTCGCGACAGAATCGAACGCTAAGATGTGGTTTTAAATAAAGCTGTTATCCCTGCAATAGTAATTTCGTCTGAATTCATTCGGTGCTAGTGCGGCGAGTTACTGTGGCTTTTCGTTGGTTGCCAGAAATCTCAAAGTTGCATGTATATATAACGCAGAATAGTTTGTTCCCTGTTTCCGCCTGGAATACTTTCTGCATAGTTCTGGCGAATTACGCCGGCTTGTAATAGGTACAGCCAACAGTGCGATTTAAATAGTTTGAAAAGATTTCTCTTGGAAAAATTGGATAAGAGCTTCCTTAGCATTCCCTTTGATGGTCTCGTGCTTTGCACTCTGTCCAGTCTTACATCTACCGTCTCCTTGAATCACCATTTTCTGCTTCTATCTCTTTTCCTTTTCACAGTCGTTTCCCATTTTACCTTTGTAAGTATTTCTTTTTTGGTATTACGCGAAGAAAGAACGAACCGAATTGTAGTTGAGGTTCATGGAATCTAAGGGATGTATAAAAATAGATAAATTGGAGATATCTAATCGAACTGATAGGCGTACAGGATGTACAGTGACTATAAAAGGTATTTGTACATGCCCTTATTTTCCAATAAAGCGTCTTTTCTTAGCAGGTCTTACTTTTCGTTTTCACAATATCGTTTTGCTGTAGCCACATGAAAGTATTGCTAAATTGCACGAAATCTAATCTACTTGAATTGAATTAATTGCTAATATAAATTCTATGATAAATACAACGGTGTATAAATACCTTTTATCATCTCAGTATATAAATTGTACGCTTTAAATTCGTTCGATTTACTCGATGCGAAAGCATGTACGTTGTTAAGTAAGTAAGTCTTCTCACACTGATACATAAGTTATCGCGAATTTTCTCTTCCTCGTTTTATGTATAATTACGTTTTCCATAAATAAACGCAATGTGCTTTATTATCGCCCATCTGTCAGCTCGCACACGTATAGTCGTCGTACACATATGTTTATCTAAAATTGAACAAATAGCCACCAAATTAATTAAGCATATATATAATCCCAGACAAATTTATGATTAAATTTGATTCCATTACACATACGTTACAATTATCTTTCGATGTTTATACCATATCTAAACGACTGATATTTCATCGAAATATCCCAATAATTTAACGAAAGCCTGTTGTCCAATTAAATACTAATTTAATGAAAAGAAGTTGTTGGAGAAACTTTGCACTCCATCGAGTCAATTGTGAAAGGCTCGTTTCTTTTTCTTAGAATTCAATGGTATTGTGTGACACGGAATCGTAGATCTTCTGACAGTCGATTAAATGTCATCGCTGGAAATAAAAGTGGAGATCGGTTGTGTAACGTTACCAATGACTGATCTTTGCAGGTAGCGATCGGTTTAATGGATAAATTTTTCCCCCGAGTGATTTTAGCGGCGCAACCAATGTGGATAGCTTCGACTTTCTGCGAGTGCATTCTGGGTAGGTAATTTTTTCCGGCACGTCGAGCGTTTGCAGGCTGGCTCGAATTGAACTGGGAATTACGCGGCCCCCAATTAAATTTCTCCATTGGTCCGCCAGTGTGATTCGAAATCGATACTACGTACCTCGAGTGACATCGTGTAATAATGTCGATGAGCTGACTCGTCGGGTACGAACATGTGAGAAGAAAAAAAAATGGAGAGAGACGGAGTCAGAGACAAAGATGGAACGAGAGAATTTTTCTCTCGGCCCGGGAAATCTTCAGTGTTGATGTCGAATGGAAATTCTGTAATAGTCTTGTCGAGCCACGGTTTTTCGGTTCATTGAAAATTTCTAATGTTCGTCACGCCGTGATTGCAGTCTGATTTTAATATTAGTGAAACCTTTTTAGGGATAAGCACGATAAACGCGATCACGTTGAAGAAACCGCATTGCGGTTTGCAATGTTGCTATCCAATAGAAAATTTATTTGTGATGCTTCAAGGAAGATCTAGCATTTCCCCCTTTCTTTTTGTTTTCAAGAATATGAGAATTTTGTCAACTTTGCAATACGTTTAAGAATTATTGTTAATCTTCCATACGTATTGTGTTTATTTTCTATCCACTAATACGTAAAATTAATCGATTATTTTTCTGATAAATAAAAGTATAAAACGATATAGTCCACTGGATTACAAACAGGGACAGTTGTATAATTTTGTTTTCACTTTACTGCTGACAATCGAATTGCTTATTGCGGAAATAATTCAATGCCGTTCCAAAATAAAATTATCGGAGATACAGAAGGGTGTCGTTGAAATTAATTGTTCGTAACGAAACGTGCTTAAGTTATATTATGGCATATTTAATTACACCACGTTATAATCGTAATAATAATCGCATCATATATTAATTTTACCATCCGGTAGAATCAATTGATTTCTTCGAAAGCTAAATACGATATAATTGGAATATTTAAAAAGAAAAAAACATCGTAAACAGCCGCTAAGGCACGAAGCGAAAATTAAGACATTTTAACTGAAGACGAAGACTTTCGCGTTAACTAGGATTTTATGAAATTATGATATTTATGTTTGTCAGAATAATATATTTATGCGACTGCCCTTCCTTCTGTAGAATGAATGTTTCTCGTTACAACGTGATGCAACTCCGTTGGACGGTTCTATTACTAATTTAACTTCCGACAGTACGCCGCCAGCGGCGAAGTTAAATCGAACCCGAATGAAGGTCTTCAGCGCGTTGCTGCCACAACGACGAGAATTCAGTCAGACCATTAGAATGAAAACCTCAGAGTTCGTTATGGTTGCAAGAAAGAAAAGAAAAGATTTTTGGCGACAGGCGCTTTCAATACTTGTTGACGTTTTATCCATTTCCGCTGCGTAATCTGACACTTTTCTCTGCTTGTAAAACACCGGTGTATGTATATTTGACAAATGTCAGAAACGAAACAAATAATTTTTCACAAATTTCTAGTAACATCAAATTTTTCCCGAATATTTTAAGATTAATGAAAATCGTTCCAACGATTCTTTCTCCATATTTAGCATGTTGTCAACCAAGATGGTTATCGATGATTCACTGTTACGCCCCGAGGTTTACTATAGGCCGTGTTCCTAACCGTCTTCCTTGGTAACACAGTATCGCAGACAGATCGTCTTACATGGCCGGCAAAATATAATCAAAGTAGCGATAAACGCATAGCTGTCGTCAAGCAGCGAGTTCTAGAAACATCGATTCGCCTTTGGTTCGTTATTTTACACAAAGAAGGTGGCATACGTGATCATAAGCGCGAACGGTTGCGAGACCCGAGCGTGGTGGGGATCGTCTCCCAGAGAAGACAAAGGAAAAAATTGAAGGGCAGTTAGTATCATTTGAGGATTCAAACGGAATGCATCGAGAGGTTCAGACGAATAAAATCCAGGTCGCTTAGTCTAACGAATACATCGAGAAATATCATAAAGTCGGGTCGAATTGTAATAACAAACTAATTGTATCATCGATAAATCATTTGTGACGTGTTCATTGTAATTTTAAACATTGTTGGAAATAGAAGTTTATATTAACCCTGTTAATTCAGTGTTACAATCATTTGAACTACCTCTGTTATCCTAATCGAAACAGGGGAACGACTGATTCGTGACGTCGATTATCTGAATCGTAGCGAGAATTTACGCCTCTCGCTGACGCGTTTTTCTCGCGAACGGTCGTAACATTCACGTTACTAAGTTTATAAGAAAATTATACCAAATTTTTGGGATGATTAAAATAAGATAAATTTCATGGACTAACAAATTTTCAACAATGTGTATGATTTAGATAATATCGTTAGAAAGAAGTTCACACATACAACGTAATATCTTGTAAAAATATATAAAATTCGTCTGGCAGTCGACGTGTTAAAATCGTTTGCTGCAGAGAACGAATTGGAACAGGACGATGACACACAGCTTTCGGACACGAGTTTTGAGCGTGTTCTTCGATGTTTCTCAGTCGTCTGAGAAATAACAGACTATCTCATCTTAACACGAGCGCGAGATTTTACGGATTGCCCTAAACATCATCGTAACGCATGTTACGAGAATTCCATCGTTGTTGCGCGAAATTGGACACTTGTTGATTCATCCTTTATCAATAGCAGTCGTTCACAGATTCGCTTTTTTACTTACACGATCAACGAGCAATTATGCGGCCTACGCGCTAGGAGATTGAAAATAGGAAAGGATAAAAAGTATACTGCAGTACATTATACTGATAACGTTCTCGTACTCGTTGTCCAACGTGTTATATTCGCAAGTTTCGCGTAATTGAATTCGACGTTCGCGATAGCTGGCGAAACTTTGTGATTTATAATCGGGGCGGGTCGCAATGTTTTAGACGAAAAAGAGACAAGAGGAAATTGTTAATGGTTGGACGCGAACGTTCGCACGACCATCGGGGAAACCGCTTTTCGCAACAACTCGACAATCGAACAACTCGAAGAGCTAAAATCTGCGCGACAAAGGCTAGTTTGGTGTAACTCCTTTAAATGAAAATTCAATTCTCGTCAAAGGTCGCTTTTTACGTCTCCGCTTAACGATTTCTCTTTGACGCGGTTTTCCATATGCATTTGTTATACGTTCAGACCGTTTTGCAAGGCTGCGGTCGACGATAAGTTGGAGTTGTTAACATACCATAAACTACAACCAAGGGAATATCGACTTTTTACAGAAACTCGCCGTGTATCGTGTAACAATTAAAATCTTATGATTATAATCGATTAATTAAGACTACTCGTTAGCTTTGAACTTTCGACAATAAGAATATGATTATGATATGAATTGGATATTCTACGAAAAATGCAATACGAACCGTAGGGTGAAAGGAACAACGCGGAAAATTCTCATTGGAATTTTTTGAAATTTAGATTTTGGCACGATCTAGACAGATCGTTAACAGGACGAAAAAGTTTTTGGCATCGTTCCCTCGTAAATCAATGACGCTAATGCCTGGATTACCGTGGGCTCCACTTGTAGGGTGTTAATGTAACGGTTGTTACAATATATGCAATAGAGATTCAGCAGTGGCGCTTACTTAGCTTGTACAGTTTTCGATTTGCATATATAGACAAGCGTCCTCTTTCCATGTTCATCTGGAATTCGTGTATTCTTAGTCATACGCGTGTAGCTTTAAAAGTTGCTGATTTTTGCTGATCGCAGGATATTTCTACCTTATCTGCGTAAGTAGTTTCACTGAAATTTAACGAAACGACGAAACGCAAACTTTGCGTTTGGTGTCGCGAAGCGCGATACGAGGGACTGTTTTATTTGGATAATACGTCTTTTTATTGATCAAAGAACGTGTTCGATTCGATATCTTGGTAATCTTAATGTCTCATAACGTACAAGCTGCGATGAAACTCGATATCGATGTTTCGTAAATTTTTGAAAAAAGATTTCGCTGTCGACGGCGGAAGTTTCTTTAAAGCAGGCAGAGAATGTGCGAGGATCAATCTGGCTAACACGGTTCGCCATTCTTCGATTCGTCCTGGCTGATCCATCAGGAACGGTGAAATTCGTCCTCCCGCAAAGAAGGAGCTTAATCCAAATTGAAGAATAATATCGCTGGTTAATCCTGGCCCGAGGAGCCAGGAGAGATTCGTGAGAAGAAAGCCGCTGAAACACCGACCGGGAATACGAATATCTCGCGGATTTAAATATTTCGAAATGGCAAGCAGACGTTCGACACGAACAGAGTGAAACGACGAGTATGGTCGAAACGACGATAAGCGTTTCTCGTCGGCCTACTCTTTATTCTTCCCATGGCTCTATTCAGTTTTCTCTTGCTTGCTTCCGCGACACCGTTCGTCTGTTTAAAACCATCTTTAACGATCTTATCTCCCCGGAGCTTATAAACGGTTCCGAAGCTTTAATCGAAATGCCCTTTACCCTGCATTTCCCTGTAAACGACCCTCTGAAGCGGATGAAAAGTGTCATTTGCGTTTAAAGAGGATCGTAATCAAGTGAACACATTTCCCTCGTACAGATATGCATGGTTAAAACTGATTTTAATTCGTTGTACGATAATTTTGCTTCGCTATTTGCCTGTCTTCCACGTATTAATGTGCTTCGCGTATTATTACGTCGTGTTATTGATTGCGTCGCATGATTTTGCAATTACATTTACATGTGATTATGGAGACGCGTCTTTATTTAAGTCATGTTTAACAATACAATTTCATTCTACGACGAGTCGCAAAATTATTCGCATGGATACGCCAGTATCTATAACCGCACTGGAAATATTCGCTATATTACTTGAATATTAAACGCATTACGGCTAGCTACCTCTCTTATTCGCTACTTACGAACGAAAATTACAGAGATTAATATTATAAACATCGATGCTTTCGAATTGCTGGAAATAAACCGATATACAAAGGAAAGGGAGGAAAATTCAGGGGAAATTGCTCGGTAACTCGGATATCACCCTTTTGCTTCGTACTTTTACAGAAGATTCTGCGTGTATGAATACTTTGCCTCGGCTCCTATTAAAGAAACTTCCGCCGTGCTAATGGAATCCTTTTCTCTTCTTCTTTTTTTTTTTTTTTTTGATTTTACAAAACACCATATTGCGTTTGATTAGAGCTTGCACGTTATTAGTAGACTGCGGATTTTTATTCAAATTTATATTTTTAAGGATGTATGTAATTAAGAAGGAAATCATGTAAGTGTAATAGAAAGCACTATAATTTGGACATTTCATACATTTCTTTTATATTATGTTCATTCTGTGGAAATTTATACTTTGAAATTTCCTACGAATAAATGAAAATTCGCAGTCTAGTTATTAGAAATTATGATTGGGAAAGCATCGAATCAGTTACGCAGAATACCACCAGTCATTCCCGGGCGTGTCATGTGCGTTCTATATCGGCATCAAAGTTATAAGAGCGGAGACCTATAAAGTAGTTCCGTGTTATTGGCGTCGCAAGCCTCTGATCTTTGTGGAACATTAAAACGTGCTTGATGCTGGCATTAAAAGCGTTTTTTGCGAGATTTATGAGGACTTTGAGGGATATAACACGTTTAATGTTATTGTAATGTTCTATTATTTTTTGTTCGGCTCTTTGAAATATATCGCGTCTGAAGAAACGAACTTTCGGTTCAGAGTACTTTCGATATTATATCGTGTTTTACTTTGAAGTAAAACGCAAGAAAGAGAGATAGGTTGAATAGCACTTGAGAAAAAATTGGTTTGAAATTAAGTTTAAAGAAGAAAAATAGAAAGATGACATATTTTTTAAAGAGTTCGAATAATTAATTAACATATTTTTCTCATTTTTTCTCGAATATATACTATGGTTTCCTTTAACATCATACATTCGTTTGATAAACGTCGTAGAATTTTCTTTGAGGAAAAACATGCTACTCGGACAAAAAGGATAGGTAATATTGCTTGCACGAGAAGTATTTGTGAGTAAAAACAAAGAAGAAAATGAACAATTTTCACATTTCGTTCATATAAAAATTTCCTACTAAGCTACGACTTATTTACCATATGTCAAAAATTTGTGTAAACTGCGTTCAATAAAGATTGGCTGTTTAATTCTAAACGACGCTACTGAAATCAATATTTTTATTGGCTGTGAAAATATGAAACTTAAACGGACAAATAGTGGTATGGAGAATTGCGTGGTGGTTAAGTTACAGCATGTGATACTATTATACCGGAGTTATTATTCCATACCAAACTATTCACGGAACTGTGGGTCCTGCTGTAAGTATAGGTGACTACTAAACAAGTTAGAGGACACAGTTCGGAGGTCCACCGCGAATTACCAACTCGATCCCAAATATCAGAAACGCAAAATTGCCTTCTACCTGTTGTATTCGCGATAACGACGTTTCTCTTGGATGATAATTTAAATTTCGGTGAAATTCCCCGCGTTCTAGTGGTCGATATTGTCCGATCGGAATTTCTCCAGCATTTTTCCTACCTTATTAAAGTACTTTCTATAGTTGCGCGATGCGACAAGAATGTATTAATTCACGGAAGTTGGACATACATTTTTAGTTGAAATAATAGCCACGGTACGAAGATAATATAGGTATTTAATTTCAGTTTTCCTCTCTTTACGATCTTTTTTTCGTTAGACTCTTTAATCTTCATTTCCGATGCCCCTTTTTATACGACGTAAAAATTTTTACTATAATTTATTACCTTGAAATTTTAGACGACCTAATTCCCTTTTCTGGGATTGATAATAAATTTCTCTGAATTTGACAAATTATTTCCGTCATCTTAATCAATTTCGGCCAGTTATTGACTTAACACACTTTCTTACTTCGTCGCAAATCTATGGGGCGTGAGAAGATAATAAACAATACCATTTTTTGGCAAATAAAAATGAAAAAGACTACTTAAAAGAGAAACGTAGAGAAAATTCAACGTTATACGTATTTTTGTTATTTCTTGCTCGTGCCTGGTGCCCTTTTTCCTACTTCTGTCGCAGTTCTTTACGAATATCCGTAATAAGTTATCCTTTTTTTATTATTCTCGCGTTCGCTTAATTCTTTTTATTATAGTCGACGAGTCTGTAGTTTCGGTTTTCTCTGTAGAACAAAACATCTTTCCACTCCGTCTGGTCGCGAAGTAGCTGGAAGCGAGAAACCCGGCGATAATTTGTCGCGAGGATCTTTGCGAGGGCCATTCTTCTTTTCTTGCAATTTTAAATGTTTCGCGACGTATTTCTTCGTGGTTTCTACTGCTTACGCTAATAAAACCACCAAGTGTCATTTTAAGCCCTTTTCGTCCAAGCGACTTAAGTAAAAAGAAAGGGGAAAGAAAGGATGGACAAAACGAAAAATGAGTAGGAAGAAGCCGACGACATTGCACCTGAATGTTCGGGAGAAAATTTATAATATTCCGTTGTATTTCATTAGGGTATTCTTTCGGGGTTTTACGACGTTTTCCCATGGCGACGGTAAATCGTTCGACGCCATGGAAATTACTGTTCAGAACTATAAAACGTGACGACAGAACGTGACACGTGCTCAACGAGTTTATTTTATAACTAACGTAAATGGATCTTTAGTCGTGGTTTCTACGCGCTCGACCGTCCGCGATATTGCCAGTACGCAAAAAATTTTTATTAGTTGCGCGATAACTCACCGGGAAAATTCACTTCTAAAACGTTTACGGAACGAGCTACCTAAATATACGCTATTAAATTTCATCGTTGCTCAACTTCTTGCATTTAATGGTGAATACTTCGAACGAAAGAAACAACGCATACCTTCCTTTCTGTAGCTTCTGTAGCTGTAGATTTCAAAGAAATTCCTACCGATTTTGTATAATTGTTACGCCGCTAGTTCGACAGAAATTCGAGCAATAGGAGGAATGAAATTCTTGTTAATATCGACAACGGATGTTCATGGTTGAGGAGTTGGCTTCGCGTTCTTGTATCTCCATTAACAAATCCAGGGATGAGAACGCTAATATCGCTCATTAAGCTCAGAAGGAATAACGAGATTAAAATTTTAACAAGCTTAACATGCGCATGGATGCGGTGGTAAATTAATTGTAAAGTTCATCGAGAGGATTTCTCGTTTAATATTCGGCTGGTTGGTCGGCCATGCGTCTGTTTGTAAAAAGGGACAGTTCAATTTTCACGGATAAGTGATCCGCGTACGATGTGCAATTGTCTCGCACGTTCAAGCTAAAACTTGGGATTACGGAAAATTGAATAATACAAGCGTTAAGATTTGTTCAAGCAACGATCGTGATACATGCTTAGAGTTTAATATCATCCTACGTAAACACGAGATTTTTATTGCGACGTTGAATGTATGAGTTCTTTGTTTGTCTTAAGGATATCTTTGTATAAATTCCAAGCCGCAGTTCGAAATATTTTTGAGGTTCCCCTTTCCATGAATATCCTAACACCTATGTGCAAATAGAAGCATACATACTTTCTAGAGAATTAATTCGATCAATTTTCCCAAGAAACAAGTTCGTTCCTCTCGCACGTAGCGAAGCTTCCGCGAGTCCACTCGTTTCCATCGATGGCCTCCGAGCAAACTTCTCCCATGGACGTTATATTTGCGTTTCTTCAACATATTTGTGTTTCGACAACACGGAGAGGGAGAGAGACATGAAATTCCTGCACGCGGCGTGGATATTCTCTCCAATGCACCCGTAGGACGGGAAACTCGTGCGCGCGAATCCACAGGAATTATTGTAGCGACGATAAATGGCGGCGCGCCTTGCTTTTCCTCGGGCGGCGAGGCGCGAGTGTATCTCGTAAGTGATTTACATCGTTCCCCAATTTCGGGTCTTTGCAGTAAGTACACTTAGGGACGTTATTCTATCTCTCGCTCTCTACCGAGCCGCTGGGTGCTGGCAGCAGTGGCGGCGACGCGGGGTGCCGTGCATTCTGCAGGCTGCTGTTTCGCAAGCACACCGAGTGGAGCGTTGGGTGTTGGGCGGCGGAAGGCGGAAGGTGGTCGTGATAACGGCCTCGAGGAGCTGGAGATTCGGGTGCGCGTAGCGCATGGAAGAGGGTTGGTTGCTCGGAGGGTTGTAGGGTGGTAGATTGCTCCCACCGCCGTTGGGTTTCTTGTAAGCCGGTAATCTTCGGTAAGTAACAAAACACGTGGCTGAGCTTAGGACCCCGGCACTCGAGAAATTCTCTTGGCAGCTCTATGCATGTATATCGGTCTGTCGTAATGCGGCATTTGACATCGCTCGCGTATAAAGATTTCTACACGTTCGCTGCTCGAGATTCTTTTCTTGCTCGCGGAGACATCGCGAATCGCGACGCGCCAGTGGATTTACATTGATAATTAGACTACGGATTTTTATGGAAATTGATATTTTCATAGTTACAAGTAATGAAGTAGAACTTACGTAGAGATTCGTTTTAATTATTCGTGAAAATTGTAACGACTACTCTGGATATTTTATATTGTTTACCATGTAATATGCATTCTGTGCGTGTTTGTATGTTTAAATTTCTCAGAGATGCATAGAAATCCGCAATCTACCGATCACTCTATTAGCGTCGGTCTTACGAATTGCTTTTTAACGTTTCATTTATTTGTTGCAGTATCGAGATGATATTTTCGTTGTGGGAATATACACAGAATATAGAATTAGTTTTTACTCCGTGTAAAATGTTTGTTTAATGTTAGGACAATGCTATTGAGCAGAAGCTCCTACTGTTGACGCGTAAAAGATGAAACGTGATATCGAAAAAGCACAGGTTCGATAACCAGCGAACTAACAGCAGCAAGGTAGTAGGTTCCTAGACAACAACGTATTCGGAACATGTTTCAATTCGAAACATATATGTAGAATATAGAGTATCTAGAGGAAGGGTTGGAGGCAGCAGGGGTACGAAGAGCGACGAATTAATCCTCCGTTGTTGGTATTAAAACGGAATGTATTTATAACTCCTAAACCGTTGTGCTTCCTAAAGGAATCCTCCGTACAGTTTCCAAGTTCTCTTGCACTTCTAGGAACGTTGTCTGTTTATTTGGAACGCGAGATTTATCACCTCGTTCGAATTTTATACCTTCGCTCTCTCAGCTCTGTTTTATACGATATAATGATTAATGTCACGCGACAAGAATATAACTTTTCGAATAGAACAGGAGAAGAGTATTGACTGTTAGCCTATCTTTTATAGAAATACGATATCTCGGCGGAAAGGATACTAATTAGCGGGAACAAAATTTTCCGTCATTCGCATATTATCGTAGTCTTTGAGGCAAAAAACATTTTCTTTTGTGAAATATTACGAAGCTAACGAAAACAACTACATAATCTATCCGTTCGATTTTCGACCGCGTGATATCGAAAAGGATTAACTTGCAAATAATGGATGCGCAATGTGCAATGAACGCGCTTTGGCGAAAGTTGCGTTTGTCAAGTTACCGTGGGTATAAATACGTGGCGTTGTTTTATTTATACAAGTATCGTGTTTCGGTTTACCAATTAAAGCGAAGAACAATTTATCATCATATTTATATTCGTTTTAATGATCGTAAAAATATGGTAGCAAAATATGAAACACGAATCGATTGATATCGATACCGGTCTGACTTTCGGCACAAAAGTAAAAGCAAAATGTAAGTTCATTTTATAGGAGAATAAATAAAAAAGTCACGATTCCCAATTACTAATTTTTGTCACAGCGTGATAATTTGATCCACGTTCGTGGAAATAGAGCGCTATCAGTGTCTCGTATTTCCCGTAATTATAGACAAAAGCTCGCAAATAACGATGTAAATGGCGCATGATTATAACCGAGGCTTCGTGCATCACTTATAATGTGAAAGAGGAATGAAACTGTTGGTAAAGAGGCAGCACAGTGGGTGATGCTAGGTACAACAGTAAACACGACAGATTATCCAGGCCATTGCTTAGTAAATCTAGCAGATCCTAGCAAATTGTGCTCGTTTCTCAGATTTGGTGTATACTGGTCTGATATTTAAACGGGACGACTGATCCGGCAGCATGAACAAGATTCTACGTATAAACAGTAACGACTCGTTTAATGAGGGAGATCGTTAATCAAATATCTGGTAACCATTGCATTGTGCTCGTGTGCATGCATTGAACAGTCTTAGAGAACGGCTACGTTTAACGAGTTGCTGTTGAAGATATTAAATTCAGTCGGTTTTCAATCAGCGATCGTAAATTGCCAAAGTGAATACGGATCGCATTCAATTTTTGTCGGTTCTCGTTGAAATCAACATTTTCCAATTTTTCAGCGACTTTTTGTTCGCTCGCGAATACACGTAATTTTGCGCTATTCATTATTTACAGGTTTCTAATTTTGTCAAACGCTATGAAATAATTAACCATGTAATTAAATCGCGAATCTTTTCATTTTTCATCGAGTCAAAATTTGCGTTGGAAATGTTTTCACAGCGATGAAAGGATCCTCGGGATAATAACGGAGTAATTTGTTTTTAACACGATTCCTCTCATCAAGTCCTGTATGCTCCTCTTTTTTCTTTTTTCTTTTTTATTTCACAGATGTATCACATTCGTGCCGTGACGAATTGAGATTCATTATTAAAACAAGCCTTTTTTTTTTTTTTAATTTGCGTTCAGTAAGAAACTGTCATAATTAAAACTAGATTTGTTTTCTGTCACAATTTGGTATCTACTTTAATTGCGGGTTTATAAATTGGCATAACAATCTACTATCAGCGATACGAATGCAAATTAGAACGATATGGAGGTTACCCGTCAACTATCAGATTATCTTGAAAACTTTCCACAGTTTTTCCACAAAATGTTAATACTAATATCGAGTGCCCAGATAGTTGACTTAAAACGAGAATGGAAGGACGACGAAGGAAGACAAAACGTGCCATTAGTACAATCGTTACTATCGCTATCGACCTATCATTGACGATGGATACATACTTTCAGTTCCTTCTCCATCTCTAACTTCTTCGCTCTCTTATACTCGCGGATCACTCCCCGAAATCGTTCGAAGCCTTCGAGCTCGTGTTCGTGCGGTGTTTGAATGCCGGAATCAATTGCGTTAGAGATTATCGCGTTTGATTCAATTCCTAGTTCTGGCTGAGCTTAATTTATTATCGTTCTGCCTAACGCTCGAACTGTTTGGTCATGGACTTTGGCTTCGTCGTGGGTTGTACGTGTTTCTGTGTACATTTACAAGCTCGCATGGATACACGTACGATTTATAATCGCGTAAAACGTGTTGTTAACCCGGCAGGTTACGTGTTAGAATTCGCACACGATCATTTTTTCAACACAGATCATGGTAAATCGGGGTTTCATTACCTGCGATATACGATGACTCGCGAAGTGTGCTTCGTACAGTTATTGTAGAAAATTGTTACGTATGTAAAACATTTTGAAATTTCACGAGCACTATAACGAAATGCGATTGCCATGTTTATGTTTAGCAAAAAAATTACCTACGCAGTATGAATAGTCAGGTTAAACGTGTAATAAATGTTAAAGGTGGACTGAACACCGAGACTCATTAATATTGTGGATAATTACTCGTTTAAATGCATACTTTTTCATCTCTACAAAATATATACTTGCATTAAATATAACCTTTATGGACGTTTTTAGAATCGTTTAAAAACCAATACAATCGTAATAGTTGGGTGTGATTGTGATGCAAGTGAAATTTCAAAATGTTTAGTATACCAATCAAATACTATAAGTGTACGAATACCTTCGAATGAGTTACTGTACGTTAAAAAGATAGCTTTCACAAAAATCTACAAAATCTACTTCACAAGTACAAAATCTATTTTTCTACAAAGTATAAGAAAGGATCAGCTGTTTGATATCCTATTTACGTATAGAAACACCAATACATTCTTCTTACAAAAGAATACCGAGCTTGATGCGTTCTATGTATTTTGCCAAGGGCAAAACGGGCGCCACTGAGAAACACGAGTTAAAAGTTCTTGCAATTGTAAAAGCTTTGAAGAAGTTTCGTCTTTACTCGCTAGGTATCCCCTTTAAGATCGTAACTGATTGCGAGGTGCTTTTGCTCGCAACATATAACCCGAAGAAGTTTGCTTCTTCAAAAGTATGATTATAAATATACTAGAGCATGAACTAACGATAACAAGCATTTTGCTATTGATCAAGAACGACACCAATACATCAGTAACTTACAATAGCGAGATATAGTATAGAGTATAGGCTATACAGCACGTGAAAAGACAAGCCACGAAGTTCGGGAGTTCTCCACCGAATTATTTCCAATTGAAACAACAATTTTAACTTCAAAGACACCGCAAGGTATTATTGATATCGAAAAGGTATTTAACGTAGTTCGATTGAAGGCAGCATGCTAAAAGGAAATGGTCATCTAGAAAGGTTAAATCAAATACTCAACGATGCACTCAAAGAATCGTATCGTTGTCTAATTCAGTAGAATAGACCAACAAAGCTTTTACCATGTTCTTTGAAATTTCCACGCACTTAGAAAGAAGTGATAAGATTAAATTGTACCTAATATCTAATTTCGCGACCAAGTGAATTTTTAGTTTCTTTGATAAGTCGGATACGCAAAATTCGATTGTATGTAGACTTTTGTGATCGTTCGTATACGTAGAAAATTGAAATAATTTTTTTAGAAACAGAGTTACATTCCATCATACATCAAGACGTTAACATTTTGCCTACGCTTTCGAAAACTCCCACCGGCCTCCCATATTCGTACCTGGAACTTTCATAGTATCAACTCGTTGGGAATGGGATGAAAAATTTTTCATAGTTTGCCCAAAAGTTCTTCCACACTTACATATTTCACTGAATTCGGAGCGGGATCTACGCCATTCTTACGCCTTATACAGTTATATCCCTGTTAGAGTTTCGTAGCTAAGTTGCTCGGTTGATAAGTTGCTGTAATATTTTCTTGTTTTACGTAGGTTGAAAAGTCTTCTCTGGCTTAATGTCATCGTGGTTTAGCAACGTCGACTTTATCTCAGCGTTTGATACTAATGAAGTATCTCTATTATATCGACATACCTATACAGATATAGCTATGGTCTCGCGTCGTGCTTAACATAGCGTTTTCTTCGCCAGTCTTTCGAACCTAACAAGTTCAGACTCGTGTCCGTTGTTTGTATTGACTGTTTCTCGATATGCCAGGACGAACTACTCCCACCCACAGTTCTTCGTATCTTCCCTATGGATTTACTTCGGACGGTGTATTCGAGCTGTTTTCTCCGCTTTGATAAATTTTGTTCTCTGCATTTTTCCAATATTCTTTTCTGCAAGCTTCAGTATCCTTCTAGCAGGAAAATAACTATATCTAATAAGGGACATACTGTTTCTTCTCGATTAAACTTTTCCAATTTTTGCAATATATTACTTAAAGAAAGAAAATTACTTAAAGAAAGACATTCTTTGTATGGAAAATTACGATAATCGTCGTTCGATGGCTATTGTCTGTGTCTGAACATTTTTTTGAACGTTTTTACGACGAAGAACGAATCGATCGAAGTTCCTCATTTCTTTTTTCAACGAACTGTATCAGGATGAGTTAGAATGAAATTTTGCTCCACACGCATCTGTAATACATTTCTATCAAGCTTCGTTGGCTTTTTTTTTTGCATAACATTCAATCGAGGTACCATCATTTCCATTGGAAATTTTAGATATTTTATCAATTTTGAAAAATATTTTATCGATGCTGTTTCCTTTACTCTCGTTTGTTCTTCTTTCTGTTATCTCTCTCGAACAACAGAGCAATCAACTTTCCATCCGTCGTTTCTTCTTAATAACGAAAAATTTCATGTAAACCATGAATAGTTCCAACGCATTAATAACAAGCCGGAATATTCAGAATAAACGTCCATCTTACAGGTAATGCATTGTTCGGTGTACCGTGTTCCAATAATCGTTTCCCGATGAAGATCGATTCACGCACAATCGACGCTATGGTACAATGAACGGCGTTTCGTTCGATATTAATTCTCCAGCGTTTAATTTCTATACGATGCGAATTTCGACCTTGGAAAGTGCATAATAAGAAGAGATCGGTGAGAAGGACAAAGGATGATTTTATGTCTACCGTTCTATTCGCAACCGATGGAAAGCGGAAGTTGTTCGTACGGCGTCCGCTGGAATAGCGCGGGTCGAGAGGTTGACGCGAAGTCCCAGCAATTAACACGAACGTTTAATTAAGCATCCCCTAGCTAGGTGCACGTAGACGCTGTTATTCTCACATACCTAAAGCAGAGATATATCGTTACTACTAACAATTATTCTAGCCCGAAAGCTAGGTAGAAAGGGAGCAAGTCTATCTTAGGGGCGTCGGAATTAATAGCGGGACGCAAGTTCCATTCCGCTTTGTATTTATCTAAGCGTGCTTCTTATAAGTGAACATCCACCCTCGTTGTTCGCCTCTATCCTGACCGACCGGGAAGGTGCTACCTTAGACCATTCGACGCCAGCTCAGATACTTATCGGCTCGTTTCCCTCAATGCTATCGAGCCAGGCTACATTCCATCGTAATAGCGTTACATTTTTCAAATCCTTTTGGATGGATAAATAATTCAACGCCATTTCGTTAAATACCTTATTCGTACATTCTATCTACACTGGCTCGTAAAAGTATTCGTGCAACTGTTACCGTAGAAAACTGTTACGCGTGTACGTGGCGCGTGTGTACGAAACATTATGAAATTTCATCTGTGCTATAATATAAGACGCGACTGTCACGATTAAGTTGACAAAATTTGAAGCCATTGTGAAAAAATATATAGAATTTGGTGCTAGATATTTACTGCATACTTCTATTTAATAAAAATTTACTTTACGTTATATTATGTTTAGTATAGTTATAACAAAAGTTTACTAATACGTTCGGAAATAGTATCGGTAAGTGTACGAACGCTTTCGTGAACAACTGTATATTTTGTTATATTTGAAATAAGGAAACGATCGATAAAAATTCGACAAGATAAGGCGAGATAATTTATTAAATTCATACTTGAATTGATAATCCAGTGACTTTTGTTATTTAAAGTGATTGCAAATACCATAGGGCCTTTTACGTCTCGTAGTCGAGGATATTCCGCAAGAGAAATATAGTGCCTTTTTAACGTGGCATCTGAGGGTTGAAAAGCGGTTGTCACGCTAATTGCATCACGTATTTCCATCCCGCATGCCTTAGAGGCAGAATACCATTTTAATTACTCCAGCAATTCTGCTTTCGTTATCAGCATCCAGTTGCGAAAGTTCGTATTTAGAAGAACGTTTTTACATTTGATTTAGCGTATAGCGAGATAAAAATTAATGTTGGTCTGTTAACGTTTTTAACAAGTTTGAATTCTTTCATCCGTTATTTATTAAACGATTATTCAGAAGATTAAATTACACGATTGTCTGGTCTGAGTAATTATGCAGAGGAATTAATGTTAAATATAGTTGTTGTGAAATCGAAAAATAAAGAAAGAATTATTTCGCATTTCGTACTTTACATGAAAATACAAATATCTTTCTGTAATGTTATATACATACACTTTTAATATTCTATAATCATTAGAAATTCCACGAGGACATTTCGTTCGGTATAATTAGTAAAAGTGTGGCTGCGTCTTCCAATTACAATTGTCTCTTTTATCACGTTCATCCTCGTATTCACCGAAAATCATACAAGAGACGTTCCTTGCTAAGTAAATTTCCTCTAATTTATAAATTATAATTGGAGAGCGAGGTTTGTCTTGAAACGTATATTAATTATAAAATAGCGGTCGAAATTAAATTTGAGAAACCATCAAACGAAGTGGCAATGCATCTGTTTTATTTCTTGACACCAGTTTTAATTAAATTTGAATACTACTTCATTAAATTAAGACTTGTGTACATTTATATGCGTTTTAAATAATTATTCCACCGAAATTCTAATTTATTCATAATTCTTCGTTATATATCTAGAGACGCGTTAAAAGTATAAATAAACGATGCTATTGGGTTGGCAACTAAGTGATAGCGGATTTTGTCATTAGGTGGTTACCAACCCAATACATCAAACGATGTTATACGATTTAAATATGTATATTACCATCGGCTTGTTACATGTTTTTGTCGGTAAATTTTCCCAGACAATGTTAAATCGATAGATCGTAGATTTATCTATCCGTTATTACCTAATAAACCGACATAATAATTTGTTCGCTGATTATATACTAAATCGTACATTTATGGGAGCATTGTTCAACGTATCCAATTTAATCCTCGATAAATAGATACGAGTGCCATGGCGCAAAATCATTGGGAATTAATTGCGCTGTGTTAAATTGAAATAACATTAAAAAATTGATAATACAATTTAACTTAATCTCCCGTGGTGTCGTATTGCGCGCTTCAATTTCGTTCCATTCAAACGTTCACTCAACAATTTCGAAACTACAAAAGATCAGTTGGCTACTTTGCAGCTCGTTATTCGAAGTTGGTTACGATTCACGCAACTTTGCAGGGAAAAATGATTTTCTTCGTTTCCTTTTTCTTCTTCAACGTTATATCGCCATGTAAATTATTGGCTCGCAACGAAATACTCGTTGCGTCTACTCCGTTTCGTCGGAACGAAATACTCGTTAATTTATTAATGGAATACTTAACGTCGTATGATTTACCTGCTAAATTACGACGTTTGATTCAGTTGGGGTGTAAAATAAGATTCTCCACTGATTTATGGGCTAACGCAGTACTGTTTGTGCAAAGTACAATATTCGCTTTGCGCGAAATCGCATCAACAGAACGTGATTTGGCAAACAAAATAAACGATAATGCGATAACGCAGAATGGCTGGCGAGAGATTGTTATCCTCTCTCCCCTCTTTCTCTCTCTCTTTCATCTATCTACGTTTCGTACGTTTGATACGTTAAGATATCGTACACGAGTTTGAATAATGAAATGAAATATGAAAATTTCCCCGTACAATTTATTTCATCTCTAAAACATCTTCTGGTCAGCGCATTTAATGTAAATGGTGTAGCGTTTCTTGAATACGGCAGGGTGTACATACTAACAGTAAGCAGAGGGAGAACGCAGCTCCGATTTGGCATTTCGATCCCCTTGATCCTGGTCGATCCTTCATTCAGATACACAGCTCTGATACGGCCGGATATCCTGTGCGCGTTATGGACAGGCTGATCCTGACACACGATGCGCATTACGCAGGGGAACTGTTCCCGTGCTTTGTACAACCGACGATGGCTATTCACCGCGATCTCTTACGCGTTCTCAATGAAACTGATTACGGTAGTAGCCCGATAGGATCAGAAAATTGCAGCCGCGTCTTTATATAACGCAGTTACAAAATCGCTTAAAGACTCTATGTACAGTGGCTTACGAAAGTAGTCGTATATTTGTCAACACCTTTTCTGAACCTAGTATATGTCTTACATTATGCGTTTCGAGATTTCATTAGCAGTGAAACGATATCCAATTATCGTGATTATGTTGGTAAACTTTTAAATAATTTTGAAAATGTATGCACAAGTTACAAGATAGTATATATTTTCTAGAGATCATAAAAGTGCTCAAGCAAGCAACCGTCCACGATATTAATAAGTCTCATATATTCAGTGAGATCGTATATTAACATTTGTAATTCTTACCGTCCACTAATTTTTTTTATCAATTATAAGCTTGCGATTAATATCTCGCTACAACTATAAATATTTTCAGATTGGATTCAAATTTTGTCAATATGGATACCAATCGTGTCTGATTATGGTACTAATGAAATTTCAATATGTTTTATGTAACATGCACAGTATGTATGGTTAGATACACGAGAAAATTTTTTATAGTAAGCTTGTAATAAATATCTTACAATTTCTATGTACGCTTTCAGATTCGTTTCAAATTTGACCAACTATTACAATTACCTGTAACAACGTTATACTAGCAATGAAATTTTCAAATATTTTGTATAACACGTTCGTAAAAGATTCCTATTAGCGTTCAGATACTTTCACGAGCCACTGTAAATGCCGTTGAACCGTAAAACGTATCAATGATGTTGCCGATTTACTTAGGCTGTGTAATTTGAAAATGGATTTAAACATCGATGCAGCAATTTGATTGCCAAGTTTGCGATATAGTTAGATACATGCATCGATTTGAATTACTTCCTACCGCTTTGGCGATATTAATGTGGTAGCGTTAATGTCATCGTATGCGGTGATACTTGCGCGTAACGTTATTAATACGGTAATCTTATTATTGCAGTGATGTGATTAATGCTGCATTAGTGAAATCCGATTAAGATTTATTAGGTGCGACATCAAATGTGAGTATTACTGTGAAATATTCGACTGGTCTGTATCTATTCCATCATAAACGCTATTTGTTACACGTCTTGTTCTTCTTTCTTCTATTTTATAATTCTAATTACGATACTTCAAATTTACAAGAATTTGATCGTGCTTCGACTTATCATCGAATATCGGACATTTTAATAAATCGAAGTATTTGTTTGAAATGTATCATTTAAAATACATAAAATGTAACGAGTTATTATCGATGGCATATCGCTTACCATTCTTGCAGTAAAAAATTGATAGTTTCCCTATTATCTCGCTTATCATAAATAATTTTGTAGAAAATACATGATGGATGACAACAGTGAGATAAGCAGCTTTCACACTCTGACAGAGCCTCTCCAAGATGTGTTATAGATAATAAACTAAGTAAGTAGCTTTGTCGTTCCGCCAGTGTTCGTTATTCTGCTGGTGACACATTAGGATAGTAATCTCCACTGTGAGCTATAATCTTCAATTAGTTTAAGTGGATCAGGCTTCTTATCTTCGTGGACGTGTAAAATCTTCGATTTTACATTAATTTAAACGTTTCAAGATTTTTAGATCTTAACTTTCAAAGATAGTCGCTTGAGAATTTATTTAATATTCGTTACTCGTTTGATGGATTATCTGGAAAAGTGCAAGTACTCCGAGCAGCGTTCTTTAATAGTATTCATTTTTCTTTTACACACTATTGCGTGTAATCGATTGTATTCATCTATTCGTTATATTCGAAGAGATCGAAGATATTCGTTCGTTTCGATGCGATGTCTCGATAGTCGAATCATATCGTCTCCTCAAATTTCCTCGCTGTTATTCGCCATGGACGTGTTAGCCGAAAATTTAAAACGCCTCCATCCTTAAAAATCATCTCACGAAGTGGTAGAAAGAAAAAGTGGCATAAACAACGCTTTATTCATAGTTTCGATCATCGGTATTTTCGTTGTTTCAGCCAGCACATTTGGGAAATATTTTTTATTGCTTTTACGCTATTCCATGTTTCACCTGAAATCATTTTTACGAGAAATTGCTTCCCATCGATAACCTTTATGCTTCAAGATTTCCCGGAACAAGTCGTAAAGGTACATGCATCGAACAACTAAGAGTTTCAGTTTGGCACGTTTCTGTTTTCGCAACGACTGGTTTTTTTCGACCATTCTCATATTAAATACCCAAGTTGGGATGAAATTACTCCCCGGCCTATCGTAAAATGGCCTTTATTGCTCGTTTACTGTTGGTTAGTCTTGGAAACACGATACTCCGTAGTCTCAGCACGACACCGGAAAGCTTAGCATCGTCTTTGCCATTCCCTTAGGCTCCACCTTTTTCCCACTTTTATGAAACAATATGTAACTTTGTATAATGCTACGCTAGCTTTCGTCGTCTTATTTATGGGTCAAGGATTTATCCTGGCTTCCAGATGAAGGAGAGCAGGCTGAATCGAAAAAGAAGTGAGAATTTATGCGAGGATGTTGTTATCTTTGATTCTCCTCTCTCTCTCTTTCACTTCCTTTCTCCTTGTCTCTCTCTTTTCTATTGAAATTTATTATGCAATCTTAAATACGATAATGGACGTAGCAGCAGTCAGTCACTAAATAACAAGTGCTTTAACTATTAATAAGAGAGATAACTGTTGAGGTTATTCGATGTGTAAACAGAGAAAATTCGTGGATAAATTGTAAGGCAGAAAATATATTTAAATAGAAGTGTAATTATAAGCAAGAATACAATTTGAGCTGGTCCAGATCCGCACGCTAGCTGTGTTGCCCAATAACTGAAAAACCCCGAAGCCAACGTCACCTGTCTACTGTTTATAGTCTGACTTCGTCGCAGTCTTTTGTCTACGCTCTGTCGATGGCTTCGGTGTTTGAGAAAACTAAAAAAACCAGATGTAGAGTTTTCTTAGAAGTGGTAACCACTTCAACAATAACACTCAGTCATAATTTTTCTGTAGCCGTAGTGCCGCCTCAACTCCGGACTTCGAATGAATCAGATTCCTGTTACTTTCTTTTGGCCAAAAATTCGACAACTTAATACGCGTCAGAACATTGCCAAAGCGTTTAGCTACAACAAGTTAAAGTTCTTTAGTAGCAATCGAGTTTCTTCCTCCGCGATTATTAATCCTTATTAATTCTTTCATGGTATCGCGTATAAATCATTAACGTGCAATTCTGCTGGGAAATAGATCTTTACAGATCCAGATAAAGAAGCAGCAATGTTTCACTACGATTTTCACAGTAAGCATAAATTTATCTTCAGAAAATAAAGCATTACGAAACCTTTTCTCGTTTCGTGTGCCTTCGACTTTGATCATCCGAGACTTTGAAGCATTGGCTTCGTAACATACAGATAGCATTCTTCGAATCCAGATAAAATGAGTAATAAGTGGCAGGAAGGTGAGTCTATTT
Organism: Bombus vosnesenskii; assembly: GCF_011952255.1. Classification (NCBI taxonomy): domain Eukaryota; kingdom Metazoa; phylum Arthropoda; class Insecta; order Hymenoptera; family Apidae; genus Bombus; species Bombus vosnesenskii. The sequence goes on from NW_022882962.1 coordinate 1,677,437, forward strand.
TGTTAGTCGGGCAAGTTGGACGCGTCAAAGAGACCCAAGGTGAACCTCAAAGTACTTTATCGAATGGTAAGAAAGTGGCGATATAGGAGAAGGAACGCAAAGGGTCATCGATGGGTTGCGAACAGTGCCGATATGAAGAAAGGATGTAGATAAGGAAAGGAGGATGAGAGAAAACGAATTTTATAGGAGAAAGAATCGCACATTAGTTCCACGACATTGGCTTTCAGATAGCTCCTTTGCTACGTGCAGTTGCCTCGAAATTAAATATCCTTAGTCATGTACAGTGTTCGAAATATTACATTTTTCTTTACGAACGTGTCACAGAGAAGTTAAGGATATATCAAGTCGAGTAATAAGTTCGTTCATCTGACGCTCACGTATATCGAAGAATGTTATAAAAATTGTTTAACGAATACAAAAGTACAGGTATTTGGATTTTTTAACGATGGATGTACAGTGGCTACAAAAAGTATTGGCAGATCATCGTATTCATTGTAGCATTTCGCAGTATATACAGGGTGGTTGGTAACTGGTGGTACAAGCGGAAAGGGGGTGATTTTACGCGAAAAAAGAAGTTGAAAATATAGAATAAAAATTTTTCGTTTGAGGCTTTGTTTTCGAGAAAATCAACTCGTACGTATATTATCGTATTATTATAGATTTAGTATCATTTAGAAAGTACACTCATATGACTACAAACACTTGATGCCTAGTATGAAAATGAAATATAGAAATTGATAAAAAACACTTCGTTGGAAAATAAGTGTGCGTGTCTCGATAGCTCTGTAGCCGCTGAGGTGGGATAAATAAACTATTCCTTGATAGTTAGATTTTATGTGAAAGTAAGGTAAGATAAAGAGACGAGCTGTTTTAAAAAAACTGCGAATAAATTTATTGTTCAACCTGATATTTCGTAGAGTTGATAAATTTCAACGTTACACCCCTCAGTTTCTAATTTCTATCATTTTGTATGACACTTTATTCGATATCGAAGAGAGATCGAGCCTGATAAATTACACTCGCAATTTACTATTATTATCAGTCACGTTCGTAATTCCTAATTTGTGGAAACCGAAGTTGGACGTTATCGTTCTTTCGAAGAACATCTTTGTCTTTCGATCGTTGGAAACAGTCGTAAGCGCGTTTCTTGTCGCGATACCGACGTTACCGTAAGTGTACTCGAACAGACGGATATAAAGTCGAAACAATTGCTTTTTACGATGAGTACGTTCCTGGAATATCGGCAGCGAACGAGCTTGTTGCCCCCATAATGTTCCGGTATCTGTTTCAGCTTCATTATCCATTCGTTTCTAAAGCGGCCGAGTACTTTCCCACTCTCTGTTTACCGAATGTTCTTCACCTATTTATGACATCACGTGCTTGTGATTAATTTAACGGCACAGTTTCGACGACGTTTCGCGAATGCCAAACACCCGAGTACCGTAAGATCGCCTTATTGTTTTTTCCGGTTGGTGATACCATTAAGTTCGCGATAGGTGAAGATGGACGAACCGGGGAAAACATTTAACGAGTATCATCAACTCGAGTATCGGTACTTGTGATGATAGAGCCGGATAACAAAACGAAGATTAATTTAATGGAGAAGACGAGTATAATAGACGAATTTTTTTGACGTATTAGATGGAATTTATAAGCGCGCGGTGTTACGATAGAGACTTCGCGTTAGATTTCAACTTATCAAGTTCCCTATGTAATATTTCGCAACATGATACACGTGTAATATACGATCGGAATTATATGACATTTGATAAATAATTATTATAAATTACTTATATTTTATCGCATATTTTGTCAAAAGATATTTAAAAATAAACCGCTATTATATTTTGTAGTGTCAATAATAATACTTTGTTACGAAAGAATAAAACAATATTCACACTGGAAAATTAACGCTCTGGTAGCGCCATTCTTTCTCATGGGGTAATTAACGAGTGTGAAAGCCCCGTTAAAAAACTTCATCGGAGAACTTTCCACCGCTTGTTTCCTCGGATCGTTCCTTTTCCTTTTGTAACTTTTTGCTCCCCGTTGTTGCTAATGAATCCAGCCGAAAACCCCCTCCGCGTTAGCGATAACATCCGAGCGTCCGTCTTACGGTTTTCGGCGAAATCGTTTTCATTTAACAGCGCGAATATCTACAGTGTGAATCGTAGTACAGAGGAAGAAAAGGGGGAGATTATTTTAATCCTGGTTATAAAACGTATAAAAGGGGAAGGATCGAATTCGAATGGCTTAAAAGGCGACTTTATAGGTGGGAACCACGGTAAGCAAACTAAAGGAAAGATAAGCAGTTAATCCATTACCGGTTAATTGAAGTGAATGTGAAGTATCTCCAGTTCGCCTCCGCCGGTTCGTCGCAGAATCCGCGAAGGTAGCAGGCCCAGGGAGCCAGAGTTAATTTATAAAACAAAGAGTAACTATAATTATTATCGCAGTGCCGGACGAGAAAGGGCTGAGGTGAAATTGTGGCCAGAGGTGGGGCACGATGGTAAAATGGTAGGAGGTCGTGGTGCTCTCTGCCAATTAAAACTTACGAACTCGAGCCAGTTTCTAGCTATCTCCCTTCCTCGTCGTTTTCACCCCTCCGTGTTCTCTCTCCCCGTCGCTTCTCTTTCTCGTTTTCTAATCGGTTTTCGAGACTTGCGCCAGGATCTAGCGCCCGGCCTATCGATGTCTCGTTATAGTAGTTTAACTTTAATTGCGCCCTTCCACCGTTCGATGCTGCCTCACAACCGGATGCTACTTCCAATGTACACTTCCGTCGCCCGGGGTACGGCAACGCTTTATGAGGGCTGATGTCGAACGTTAAGCTGATTGGAGTTTCCGCATAAAAATCTGACTGTCGAGTGAACCACGTTGCAGTTAGGATACTATGCAGCTTGTTTATTATCGAACTCTAATAACGAGTTTCAAGCTAAACTCCAACTAAAATGTTTGCCGAAGTTTTAATGGAACTCTCGTTTGATCGATGTGTTTGACAGAAATCGAGTATATACTTTCTTCTGTTGAATCTCGGTTCATCTAACTTTCGGATTCCATGTACAGTAGAGCCTTGTCCGAACGGAATGTTTCCTGCTAACAGATGCTTTCCCGCTATCGTTATAAATAATAATTTCTTGTTTAATCGATACGGTGAAAGAACCGGTTTAATGGAGGATGAACTGTTTACATCGCGGTCACCGAACGTTGAAATAGTGGACGTTGCAGCGTCCATCGAAGCGTAACATTGTAATGCATACTAGCAGTCATACAAGCTACGTCCGTCAAATTTGACGTTCGTTGTAGCGGCGATAACAAACGACAAACGTTCGACGTTTGTCAACCTATCTGCACGGACCTTGTTGCATTTTACCTATTTTTACGGATTTAGCCGCGCGAACGGTAAATTCATATTCGTTCTCAGGAAACTTTGATGCTACATGGCGCGCTATTTTTTTGAGCTATATAGACGATACATCATAGTACAATTTTATTCGCAATGAATGCTACTTTTTCAATGATAGTTTATCACATAGTAGTTTATCTTTGGCAGATTAATTGAAACATATTTCGTGGATAAATGCAGGCAAAACTGATGGACCGTCACGAGTTATCCAACGTTATTTCGCAAATGTTCAAAATTTATTGGAAACAAGTTTGGTGAATTTTCAAGTTCATAAAGTTAGAAGAGATCCAAAATTCTAAGTTCTAAGAAGTTCGAACAGCTTCGAAGATTAAAACTGCGCAGTTCAGAAAGTTCGCCAAAGTTGAAAACCCATTTGATTACACGAGCTAATCAAAAATGATCTTTACGTAGCGATTTCTATCTAATCTCTTCGTGTTTTGTGTTACAGAACATACTGACAAGTAGAATGAGACTCCAAGCTGCGATTATTCTTAACGAAAGACGTAAGTATTAAACTCATACGTAGATCTCAACAACGTGTTTTCGAAGTAGTGTTTAGCCTCGATAAAATATTAAAATATAACAGATATAACGTAAGTCTAATTGCATTTATCGACATATAATTGTATAATTAAGGATTGTTAATGATTAGGATAAGATTTCTTTTAAACGAATGCAGTAAATATCATCTTGTAGAGTAGTGGAAAATAATCGGAAGAAAGTTTAACCAAGAAAGTGCAGACAAGCTATTTTACCTTGCTTACCAAGTTTACGAGAGATGTAGAATAAGCTATCTCCCATAATCCTTCCTTCATTAGTTGGGATCTCTTGATGATTTAAACTTTGCATATTAGAACGACGCCTTAATAATCTCAATTCCTTGTACCATGTTAATGTGCAAATTTTTCTTTTATAAACTATTACTTCGAAAGGCACGATTCAGTGTAGAATATATACAACAATACGATATATATATGGTATATATTCGAAAATCGATTTAAACGAGTTATAATATATTGTTTTACGTAATTATGTTGCTCACGAAAAAGCCAACCATTTCAGTTCGATTTTACTGTAGTTTTCAAATTAAAAATGTGTTTTGCCAAAAATAAGCAAGTGTGGGAACACTTTTGAACGATACTGTATATTCGCTACCATATGCGATAGAAGGTTGGTTGCACTCTCATCTTATAACTAAAAACCCGCCAAAGTGCAATTACTGTAACTGTATTCTGTCCGCAGATTATCCTCTTAATCGTAGTAGCGTTTCCCGATGTAGAATTAAATTCGATGTTTCAAATGAGATTCAGACGCGTAAAAATCATAAAAATCAACGTGAACATTTTCTTCATTTTCTCAAAGATATTCATCTGTATCACCAGTTACGATATTGTAATATACCGACTTGGTTCTAACTTACACTATATCCCGTTAATCTAACTTCAGATTAGTCGTACTGTATCGTACTCCAATTGTACCATATAGACGCTATAACTTATGTTTGTAACTTGCCTTGTTCCATTTTACACTTCGTTGTTTTCTATATTCCTGTTATGTATTTTGTCAATCGCAGTTGCTAATAATCACGAAGATACCACCTTAATTAAAATAAATAATAATAATAAAGTTGGCGGATACAGGCAAATGAACGTATAAGGTTTCCATTTTCCCTTTTCCTCGGATCGATTTCAATCGCGTGGCTATTGGTGATTCCAATACGGTGGAACATCGAGCGTAAATCAAAGACACATCCGGGCCCGATTATATTCGACAGAGGCTCCCTCGATTTCTTCCGACAGCGACGGTTCTGTCCTCGTTCTAGTTTTGTCCCGGGGATCCATCGTCGGCAGGAAGCAATTCGTAGTTTTCCAATCAGAGAACGAGACAGCCGCGCTCATTTTCCAGGGAGTACGCGAGTTGCATTATATCTGGAAACCGGAAGCGGTCGATCAGAGAAGACCGCGGTAGAACTCCCAAGCCGAAGAGAAACCCCGCACGTTTCTCGTTCCCGTTTTCTTTTCCCGCGGGAACGCTATCCGTGATATTATCTCTATTGTTCCTTTAATCGAGAAAATCAAGCTTTTTTTCGGCCGGTCGGTATTTCTACGTCAAGCGGTGAATTGGCTCTTTCGTCGATTAATAGTCCTGTACGTTACGAAGGTATGCGTAACTGATTGTTGGCAAGCGGCTTAAGCACGGGTACGGTGATTATTCGATGATTTCTTACGCGTTTATGCGAAATTTAGAGATGCAAAAACAAGATACGAAGAATGCGTACAGCGGCTCAAAAATGTATCGACGCTCCTATTTTCTAACGAAACGCTTTCTCGCGAGGCTCTACGTTTCGTTTTCATGATATCAAATGTTTGCATTCGTATAAGACGTACTACACTAAATAATATGAAATTTAATATAGCTGAATCCTATTCGTTAGTATAGTATCATGCTATGATAAGTACAGTGGTGTGACAATACTTTTCGTAGCCAGCGTATAACGTGTAACGATACACGAAATATGCAAAGCAGAGCAGCGGTTATAATTTTTAACGATTAAAACGAGTTTCTGTTTAAGTTCCACTTCTTTGGTTGCGTTCATGAAACTATCAATTTACATAAATGTTGGCAAGCGATTACAACTTAATATTTGTTTGTAAATGTTAGATATCTTTTTAGTCTTGTTTCTTGCTACAGCAACCATGCTTTATCGACTTTACGCTACAAAAACAATAAGTTAAGCATTTCGTTATATCGTTGCTAATACTTGAGAAAATTCGCTCGGAACTTAGAAAGATCCGCAGGTAAGAAGAGCTTGGTTTTGCCGTGAATGCACGTGATCTGTACTAAAGTTGTGCAAGTTGTATAAATATCAGATATAGTTGTGTGTACACTGTGTTCGATGGTTAAATCGACAAACTTTGCCAGAATATTCGAGAAATCGTTGGAAACGAAAGACGTTTTACAAACGATGGATCGGTTCAGCTCTGTTAACGAAATATGGATCGATATGCCGATACTTCGCAGTTATCGGGTTAAGAGATTATATTCTCGTTCTGATTGAAACGAGCTGTTCTTGTTTGCAGTGTTTGTGTTCTATAGCGATAAGAGTAAAATATTGACTTAGCTAATGATGTCCTTATGCAAGGCAGCGGTGCTTACATCGTCACTTACTCCACTCGTCCTTTAAGTACTCGCGATGTCGCACCGAGGAGAGTGTGCCGCGCAGTTTGGCATAAGTTCGTCGAGTTTTCCATTCCAGATATACAGCTGTTGCAACTGAAATGAAATTTCAGAGTCTCTCTATATTTGCTTTATAATTTATTTGTATCAAACTAGTTCGATCCTGGACTTTAAACTTTCACCGTGGTTAGATGGCGTATTTCTGATTTTTCCAACTTCGATCGTGTTTTTGCTGGTACGTTGCATTTTATTCTGATGTTTTTCGGAACTGTCTTGAAAAGGTAGACTGGAACGTTAACGAAACGGTGGGAATGGAACGCAACATATTAACGAAAATACGATGTAAAGTATAATTCTTAGTATAATTCTACTTTATAATTTTTCCATATGCACTTTGAACAAAATAGGCTCAAGATTACGTTTTCGCACGGTCGTGCCAACATTTGATACCGATATTTCTTTTCCATTGTTCAGCAGCGGAAGACGAGAGAATCTTCGCTGTCCTTTTTTGTCGATCGTTCGTTATAGCGATTCAGTCAGCGGAATCGGTTTCCAACTCATTTCAACCGATAAAAAATTCCGAGTGAAAAATCGTAGCCGCCTAAAAAGCTGAGGTATTTGCATTTTGATTTTTTTATGCCGCGCCTGCAATTTCACGCTCGTGTTTCGGAATAGACTATTCTGTTGTCATATTGCACGTTCAAAAGGTACCAACAATATGCCAATCGTTTCGTATTTCCTTTGAATGATACCGCGTATTCTGTCGCCTTTTTTTTCAAATTTCGTTCCTATGTATTTTAGGGAAATTAGAAGATGGGCACTTCACAGTCTGTAGGAATATTACGATACTTCATGATGCGATAATAAATTGGAGAAAGAGACATTTTCTCTTTCCAATCGTTGCACCCTTGCATATCATGTCACCACGATAATAGTTATTAATATTAATAACAAATGAAGTTGAAAATCCCATTGAACGTAACATTATTTTATCATCTGATGAAACGAAATCTCTGAGAGACAGTTGTTTTGCTTACAGGATATCACGTATCTGGTCGTATAATAAAACAAAAAGATCTTTTCAGGTCAACTTTTTTTCAAAAAAACGGAGGAATAAAAAAATGGTATTCAACGGTATCAATTTGTTCTTTTCACCCAGAATCAACCCTTTTCAGGGATGCACTTGTTATACGATACCCTTTGCGTATCACTGGGATACCTTGTATTATAAAAGCAAAAACTCCAATTTCTTGTTAAAGTTCTAGAGTATCGTATAAATTCTAAACGGCGTTAATAACTTTAAATAAAGCATAGCACGAGCTATTAATTTTGTCATTTCATTAGTAATTCCTATTTCAGTAGAATGATATATTTTCTCTGTTTCCATTGTGACAGAAAACGTGAAAAATATTGTCTCTAAATATTCTTGAAAAGAAGTATATATATACAGGGTGGTTGGTAAGTGGTGGTACAAACGGAAAGGGGGTGATTCTACGCGAAAAAAGAGGTCGAAAATATAGAATAAAAATTTTTCGTTCGAGGCTTTGATTTCGAGAAAATCGACTTTGAATTTTCGCTCGGTACGCGTGCACTTTATCGCGTCTCGTTATAACGGATCGTTGTCTCGATGGAAAAATTAAAAAAAAATTTTTTATTCTATATTTTCGACTTCTTTTTTCGCGTAGAATCACCCCCTTTCCGCTTATATCACCAGTTACCAACCACCCTGTATAATATATGAAATATATAAAATATATATAAAATCACCAGCAACTACGCCATCAATCGATTTAATTATTTTCATTGAAATAATTCCAATGCCGATTACTCGATCGGTGAAAGTATTTCTTCGGCGAAAATCGAGGCCCGATAGATTTATCGCGCGTCGCTTTAAATCCTGGATCGCAAATCCCTCTTCGAACGACAATTGATCGAGCCCAGTTTCATCTGCGATAAAACTTTTAGCAATAAAGTTTGCGTCGGTAAGAGGTAGTCCATGAAGCAGGCGATACGAAAGAGTGAAGCGGCTAAAATGAAATTCTATACGTATGTACACGTGGAGGATGGGGCTGTGGTGATAAACGCGTTAGACAGAAGCAATTGGAATCCAAAGTGTTCCATCTGAGTTCTCCTACCGAACGACCATAACCTCGTTTCCGGAGATAATGTGTGGCTTGCCTTCGACTATTCTCGAAATTGTCGTGTATCGTGTTCTGATCCTGGCCCGCAGTGCCTCGAATAACCATTGTCGGCGATCCGCACTGTTCGCGAAATTTCCTAATACGTGGATCGTGTGGCCCTTTCATCGGTTACGCTCTACAAACGAGTTTTGCTAATAATGGAAAAGTCCAGTCTAGAGGAAATATCGGCGATATATTTTTATTTTTCGACAACGTTATTGGAGCAGCTTGTGGAACACAATAGAACGGTTTTCTGACGGAATCTACTGCCGTCTCTGTGAAGTGAAAAATGAGATAAATAAGACGTTTAAGTTGCTTGAAAAAATTACGAGCATTCGAACAGTCCTGGGAACTTTTTACGTATATACTGTACGTACAAAACATTTGGAAATCCATTAGCTTTGCGACGGGACACGGATATCGTAATTGTATTGACAAAATTTGAAACGAATCTGACAATGTATATAAAAGTTTCAGGAAATTTTCTGAAAGCATACATTTCGCAAAAATTACCGAAACATTAAAACAGTTAATTATTCGATATATTAATGAGCCACGATATTTAGCGAGGATATCATCAACGTTGATCGTATGTTTCAAACTATTATTTATTAATGCTGTATACTAATTTTTCACTAAGTACGCGTTTGCGATAAATCGTCTCGTTACTTTTCTATACATTTTCGAATTAGTTTCAAATCTTATTGTTATGATTACGATAGCCGTGTCTCATTACAGTGTTAACAAATTTTTCAAAGAGTTTCGTACGACACGCGTGACGTGTTTATAAAAATTTTCCGTGCTAACTGTTCGAATACTTTCGTGTGCTACTGTATACCATCCGAGTGCTTCGTAAAACCTTCTGAAAAATATTTATTTATAAGGCAGCAATCGCTTTTAATTCAATTGGAAAAGTTTGCTTCCTTTTATAAAATCTTTCTTAGTAATGTATACGAGTTCGAGCCACATTTGAGTCAAGAGAAACGAAAGGTAGATTGGAGCTACTAAAGGTAGTTGAAGTACTTTCGTCGATTACGAAAATTCCCGGTACAGGTTGCACGAATCGTCGTAGGTGTATAGTTTGTCTGAAAGTTCCGAATACCGGGCGGGATTAACGAAGAACTTACACGAAAGGTTAATAATTTCACAATAGGGTTCGGCATTCCTCGCCTTGTCCCATAGTTTTGCCTCGTTACCATGCAAACTAATCCGAGCTATCATACCATTTAGCCTCGTTAGTTGTAGCTCGACGAAAAAAGCATCGTTTACCTTGGAAAATCGGTCGCTTAGTTTTTTTACGACGCGTACGATAAACTTCATTACTATCCGAAAAGTTGCTGCGACACGTTGCAGATTTCTATGAGTTCGTTTCTAGAAAATACCGATTCGGGAAATTCTTGCTATTGATTATTTCCTTTTCGCGAAAAAGAAGTATTTACAGATACCTAAAAGATTTTCTCAGATTTCATAACTCTCTTAGATGCGCTGAAACTACTTGGAACTTTTCTAAAATCTTCTCAGATTTTCCGATAGGATTCTTGGACGTTCGAGACTACCCTTAAGGGTCTATCAATGTTCCATATTTTGCGTGTATTGAACGAATTCTTGAATCTCTGCGAAACTAAATCTCGCTTATTCAGCCTTTCATTTTCTGCCACTCAGTTATTCAAGACTCGGTTATTTTTTAATTAAAGATGTAGTCGATTCGCAGGCATTTCATCTTTTGCGTCGAACGAGACTCAGAAATTGCGTTTCTAATTAGCGATACATACGTAAGTTCTCGTGCCGACATTACGACGTAATGCGTTCAACATTGAGAGGCATTCCTCCATTGCTATTCATACGTCTTTCGACGTCTGCTTAGAAATTAATAAGCATAGCTTCGACTTATTCGAGCGAGACTAAGCAACGGGATAACATGCTGTTGCTACGACCGTGTGGCAAATATTTCCCTTCATACGTAATTTCTCCTAAAGATGCTTAGTCCGAGGAAATATGCGTATAAATCAAACCTTGACAAATTAAATGATCAGGTAATGAAGATAATACGGGTATCACCGAAGTTCCTTTAAATATATGGCTTGTTTACAGAAAGATATAGAAGTGAAATACAACGATTGATGAAGGAAAATTTTTAATCGATATTGCTATGAATCTTATTATCTTTTGTACTAAAAATTCTTTTATCATATTGGTAACAATCATCTATTTTGTAGCCTACGTTATATTTACTCATTGCTCTTATCAAATACGAATTCATTTCGTAAAATTGCCTGGTCTTTTTATGCTTCTCATATAATTTCGTAAATGTTCTTTTTCCCGCTACCATACACAAGGTACTATAGTTCGTTTAGACTTTGTCGATAGCTACTTGCACTACCTATCTACTTATTTCTGTCGCCGTCCGTGGATACGATATAACCGAAATGGAGGAGTTTGTAACGCCGTAAATAATAAAAGTACCATTGGCTGTGGTGATCGTTTGTTATTATGAGTATTTCGACACGTTTTGTAGGCATTCGACTTGGAGCTCCGTTCGAGAATTTATATATCCTGGGTTGGCCGTTTCGCGGACGTAGCTCGATTGTGGCAACATAAGTTACCAGCGGAGAAACTTGGCCAATAAATAATTCTTTGGTAAGGTGTCCGCTACTCGAGCGGAGACGGAGCGGAATACGCGAGGGGTGGCTAGCTGGTTGGCTAGCGAAACGATACGATGGCGAGGGCGTATCGAGAATAAAAAGAGCGGCGGAGGGGAGAGAAATAAGGAAATAAGAAATTCGACGGGAGCGTGGCAACAACAAGGGCAACAACAATAAATAGGACGATGGATTTCGTACGCGATGCCGCGAGTTTCCACGCCGCTTTTATATAAATAACCCGGAGACGAAGGTTCAATGTTGCTCGTAAAACTGAATTATGTTCTCCTTTTCCCTGCCTTTTCCATTTCCTTCGTATTTTCCTCCTGTTACTCAGACTCATCCGTGATTGTTACCCGCTGGGTTTGTGATTATTCTGTGTGTGGCCGAGTAGATGCGAATTACGTGTCTCTTTCTTTACGAGAGTGATTTATAGTATCTTAGAAAATGCTGGTTTCTAAGTAAATGCTGAATCGAACTTTTTACGATATGGAATGTAAATATGTATGATATATATCGTTCAATCGATCGATCAATATCAATGATATCGATAATAAATTTAATAAACGATACGCTTATTCGTAACACTTATTGGGAAATTGGGATAGATTTTGTACCTCGATCAGTATCTTACGCTACAAGATGCATGTAATGCAAATGGAATAACACATTCAGCGATAACATAATCAGACAGTAAAATCAGCGAAGAGCATCCAGTTTGTATTAAATATCAGGAGGTGTCCCAATACTCTGTACTTGAACATCTGACTTGTAAACTCGAAGGTCTCGTATTCCCCTTGTTAGCCCAATTAGTCGTTGTACAAAGCCCCGTGAATAAAATGTTTTCGCTTGAGAGATCAACGAAGTATGCACATCGCTGCCTTCGGTGCTTCTATGGGTGAAAAGTCTGCCTTTCAAAGCGGCTTTAAGTGAACATTGATAGACATCCATTCATGGACACTGTTTCACGATAGCGTATTTTACTCCTATATTGTGTAGCAAGTTTTCGATAAATTTCAGCTTTCGATATACCTTCGAGGTACAAAATATGAATCACAGAAAAGCTGTTCTTCCTCCAATAATGGCGCAGCCATTTTGATGTTTCTATATGCAATTCCGATATATAATACGTACTCGATAATCGTAATTGAATATGCGCCTCCTTGACGATGTAATGGCTGAACGAGAAAGTATATAAATTGGAGCGAGAGGGCGTTAACGAGATACGTCTTCTTTTAAGATTTCGTTCTTGAACCTTGTCACCGAAATAGACGATCCATTATTCATTGGAAACTCGGATTTTTACGGCATAGTTTGTGGAATATTTGGCTAAAAGAATTTGGATCGGTGCATAAGATCGACTAGGACGAGATAGAAAAAGTAGAATATTCGGGTTGGCGTGACGAAGCCGTTTCGCATAGACGCGTAGACGAGTTTCGCATCGACTGACACCAGCCCGGAGTAATAGATTCCTTTCTCATTCTGTGCTCGTTACGGCATCACGATATCGTTCCTCTTCTTCCGCTTTTCCACAGCGAGATGAGCCGTGCTGTACATCGGTTGGAGTGCAGAATCACCATCGTAAAAACTAGTCGTTCCCTTCAATGCGCATTTGTCAGCTGAAGATGCAGGCAGCATTGTCGAGTTTGCAACGCTCTATTGTTTGCGTACCCTTGTTTCAGAATGAGAAGCTTCATAGAGCGTAGAGACGTTGGCGAACATTACATTTCTGATACTGTAATCTCGTTTCGCGAGCAACTCTCGCGAAACAGCTTCGCGTTCGAGAGGCAAATTATACAATAATCGATGGTTTATTATTTAATAACGTTCAAAGAGAAAACAGAACGTTAGCAAACGACTATTTAGCCGTGTAGAAAACGGCAACTCGAAACGCTCGAGTTTGTTGAAAATCACGATATTGTTACAAACGACGACCAACGATGCGTTAACGCGCATCGTTTCCGTTTTATTTTCGCTTTCAGTGCGTTTGAAGCACAGCACCGGGGCAATATCAGCTAAATTAATCATGTTATAAATTAGGCTGCACAATTTCCTTGTGTAAATGCGTTTCAAAGTAATTTCTTATTCAGCGTGTAGAATTACGAGAATAACGAAGTCTGAATGTAGTTTTGGAACGAAGCGTTCTAATTGCGCGAGAATAATCGGAATACTTTGTTTCAGTCATTTTAATTTCTGCTTTGCATAAAGGAATATTTCGCAGAAAGTATGATACGAATGTAACATCGAACGAATAACGTAATGTAAATTTGTAATTAATTAAATATAACAATTTGAAACTTCAAACAGAGGCTTAGCCGCATAAGTTGCGACTTAGAGAAGTCTTTGGCGTCGTAATAAACTCTACGAGCAAATTTCCACACGATCGCGAGAACTTCATCGCGCTATTTACAAGTTTGACGAAGGTCCGCGCGAACTGTCCGCAGATTTTAGCTCGGCGCTGATACAACCGAGAATAAAAGCGAGGAAACGGCATCCAGCTGGATTAAGCCGTCGAATTAAAAGGAACGACGTGGCAAGTTCGCGAGGAATTATCTAAACCTCTAATCTGTATTTCGACGAACTTGCCAGTGAAATCGTTGCTAGCGTTCATCAGTCTAGTGTAGGACAAACATTTCGAGGTAAAGATGTACAAGAAAGGGAAGGAAAGCTCGTAACAGGAGATTTCCATTTAGAGAGATTTTCACGAAACCTCTGGGGCTGATATCAAACTGTAAGGGCTCACGCGAAATAACACGGTTGGAAAGCGTTTCTTTCCAAATCTAGAATCGTTGTCCGGACAGATTGCGTGAACCTCATCGCCTTTGTGTTAGAGAAATTTCCTACATCGTCCGTCTGTGTAAACAGTTTAGATAGAGGAAATATTTCGGTTCCCAATTTGTTAGCTTTAATAGAAGACAATTGCGAATAGGCATCAGGTTTCGTCTTACGACGATGTTGCTTTACTCTTGTAATTTCTATAAAAATGGAACGTTGGATACTCGAATATTTGTGCAAGAAAAAGGTATAAAAGAATAAAAGTAATGGCCGGCAGTGCATTTTATAGCGTCGATGATAATCACCGTTCAAGATATTTAGAAATGTCAAGCGTGTCGATTAAATACGACCGTATCACAGATTACTAAATCTTCGATAATGCGTCACGTAACAACCTAGTGGACTATCTCGTGTGATTAATTCGCCATAATTCGCGTATAAACCGCGTATTAAACGAGACTACGGATATGTAAGCGAGTACGTGGCACAACGTGCACACCTTAAAATCTATGAACCCATAAATTTATCTTGTTGGGCAAAAAATACGTAGCCCTTGATTCCAAGGCATTATGTCGTAAACGGTTCTATCGCAAAATCTTCAAATCGTAAATGTAAGAGTGTAGGCGGTATTCATAAAAGCGGAGTTCGCTGCTTACGGAAATTGTAGCGCTGTTCGGATACGTGTCCCTCGAACAGGTTGAACGTTGGCCAGGGGTGAGTTTCAAAGGGCGGTTCGAGTCCATTTATTATCCCCATTATCATGCCAGTGAACTCTGTCTCTCTATTCCCGGGGGAATAAGCTATGCGTCTATAGATATAGTATCGCGTTAGCCCTTTTCTCTCGTCAATGCTGCCGTTCGTAGCTTGTTTCGTTGTCGAAGTATAATCAACAGTGTCGATACTCTGGCACCATGTTCGATCAAGTTTTGCCAACCGATTCCTGGTACACTCTATTCTCCGTAGTTCGATGACACGAGAGCTTTCTCGCTATTTAATGCCTTCTGAACGATGGTAATTTGCTTGGCAATCGCTAAAATTTACAATGGGATTGTATTAACCGTAATTAAAGGACTTATTGTTTCCATAAATGCCGATATAAATGCTGTGTAATTTATTCGTTATTTCGTTTTCTTTATTAGGAATTGTAGTTTTATTTTCTTTATATGTATTTCTTTCTTCTTTCGATTTCATATGTAATTATTAGATGACGGATTTTTACGAATTTATGGAAAATTTAGAGACGTCAAGATTTACATAACGCATCCGATACATCGAAGTATATGAAATATTCAAAGTAATATAAGACTCGTTACATTTTTTATTAATTTCCATCATGAAAATACGAATTTACATAAAAATCTGCGGTCTAATGTTTATCTTTTAATAAATAGAACGAATGACGCGACTTACTCCTTTCGACTTATTTATGTAACGTCTGGTTAATTTCCCGAGTTTTCCATAAAAACCTGTACAGCCACGGAACCATTTCGTTTTATTACTTCCGAGAGAACGAGCTTATGAGTTTATGTGAAATCATAAATTGGACGGACAAAGCTTCCCTCCGGTAAAGTATTGACGAGTTACCGTGTATTGTGTGTCTAAATAAATTCTTGAGCGATAGAATTGTTTGATAAATAAATGAATATTTCTCGTACACGAATACCAGTTGCATACGTACTATCGATAAAGATCTATAGGTTTATTCAATTTATAAATCGTTGGTTCGTCTATTGTTAAGGAACTCGATCTGATAATACAACATAGTATGAAAATTCCTTCAACGAGCGCAGATTCAGCCTTTGATGTTTAAGAAATGTAATTCTCTCTCTCTTTCTCTCTCTCTGGGCAAATCCAATTAACATAACGCATTCTTTTCTTGGAATCAAGACAGCCCCACAGACAAGCGCTTTAATATCGCATTTCGCGCGTCTCTGACACAATCCGAAAGTCCCGTATGAACAGCTAATATATACAACAGTGCGTGAAGTTCGTCTATCGACTAATTTACTATCATATCATAGAACATGTGGAAACGTCGCGCGAATCAAATTTGATTGTACACCTGTTGTGAACCACCACGTACTCTGGTAATACCGAGCATAGTAGGAAATGGGATATCACTCGCTGAAAACGTCTTGTGTATCGAAAGATTCAGTCGAGGAGAAAAATAAATAGAGAGGCAATTGCAATTGGGTATTAATGAAGTTTAATCGAACTAGCACCAGTGTTATGTGCTTAAATTTGATTTACTCTATTTCCTTACTTTAGTAATAATAATTGAATATATTATATTTATAATTTAATTTATAATTATAATATTCATATTTAGAATTTATATAATTTATATTTGTATTTTCGTGCAAACAAGTCATACTTAACGAAACTTCATTGATATCTGGTTTCTGTATATGTACCTCTAATAGATCTTTCTTGAAACATTGACATGATTTTCATATTAACGTAATTCTTATGCGCCAGGAATCACAGCGAACTAGCTTAAGAAGTATGTTCCCGTATATTCGAGTAAAAGAATAGATTTTCGCAAGGAACGTTCTTCTTTGGGAAATATCCAGTGGTAATTCTCATCGAGCGTATTTCTATGGCATTTTCTGTAGCAAAGTGAAAGCTCGAATAAATTTTTCACCCGGGGCATAAATATTTCTTATTCAATTCGATTCACTGGTTTAATACCGTCGCGCCAAGTCTTCCAAAGTGAATTACAGTTAACATTTCCCTATCGATCCGCCGAGTGTAATAAATCCCCCTTTTTTGTACTGTCTGCAAAGGGATGCATCCCGAAAGCGATGGAAGATAAAATATCCGCGGAAGTTTCTGTCTCATTACCGATAAAAGGAGACACGAATGGCGGCACATTTGCGAAGGTACTGGCCTGGAGGAAGCTCCGGTGAATAAAATAAAGGGAGCAATAGGGCCGTGGTGATTGGCTCGTTGAAACAGCGGTATGGGTGAAACCGTTCGATGGAAATTGCCGGTAGCAGCGTAACGCCAAGCTAAATTAATAATTTTCCCTGGCTCCAGTACCCAACATTTCGATAATATAGAAAATTTATAACGTCGCGTAAACCACGCTTTTTCGCCGTACAGCCCTTTCTTCGCTACTTCCATTGCGCTTTTACGAGGCTAGCCAGCTATCGACCACGTGAAAACTTCGTGTTCACCATTTACGCCTATCTTTACGACTTTCTTCCGTCCGATCACGATAGCCGTCATCATGATCTTCAGTAAAACTACATGTTCAAAAATTAAAGAATTTCTTCCTTGTTAGGGACACTGTAATCAGTGGAAGACAGGTTCGAGTATAATACTACGTAGATAGTAGGTTTGCAGTATTTCTCCAATTCTATCGTCAGTTCAATTTATTGATTAATTTATTGAATATATGTACAACTTGAATAGTTTATAAATAACAATAAAATACATTTACGAAATTAGAAGGTTCATTTCGGGGAAATATTTCGCGTTCTATTTATTACAGTGTTAGGAGAAATTTAGAAGTTTTATGACGAACGATAAAAAATGTGCTTCAGAGGTCAATGAAAATTTGTATTTAAATAGTTTCGCTTCTTCTTCGTGGAAGATATCTTCTTAAATTTTCAAGATAAGCTCGATAATTAGTCTCAGTAAACTACTCATTATGATCAATTTAGGCGAATGAAATCGACGTGCTAGTACAGGTTGCGCCAAATGAGACCGTTTAAGGTTAAGCAGCATCATTAAAAGAAGTCAATAATCGCGAGGCTTTTTGCACGTCCGTGTCGTGCAATCTAGCGTTAACCTTTTAACGACACAAATTTTCTTCGCGTTTCTCCATGGCCGTGTTATTTTTCTGTTATCGAACAAATATACCGCGAACATATCACTGTTATTTCGTTAAACGTTGCAACAGGGTGAGCAAATTTCCTATCGTCGGTAATCTATTACAACCTGCTTGTCAGAAAAAAACATGCCTGTGGTACATGCGAAGTTGCACTTGCTTTGTTTCGGATAACAGCGACGAAACCGCAGAAAATATACATCATGGAATAAAAAGTATTTTCATGTATGAAGCGGTAAATTTAAGGTAAGTCTTTGAATAAAAGAGTTTCAATAAATATACAACCGTAGTTATACATATATCTCGTAACTTTTTTTTTCGTTTTTTCGTTTTTAATTCGTTTTTGTATTTTTTATTACATCGAATAGCAAGTTTTATTACATAAAATCTATCTATTCATTTATCTCGCTTCTTTAAAAATATACATACATGTATTTATCCTTCATCGAAAAATTCAAATACGTATATTTTTACATTGTTTAAACAATGTTTATAAACTTACTTATTACCTTAGGAGGAACAAACTTATTACCTTAAAAAACTTTTATTCAAACATACGTATTAATATGTCTTGTTCTTAAGTAGTAAGACCATACAGTAGTAAGACTATACGATTAGCTCAGACAATGATCAATCGGACGTCAGTTCTAGTTTCTACCGTTAAATGATTCGAGTCACTGTAATATAACGACACGAGCATAAATATAAGGTGACCTATTTTTAATATGTTGTACAAAAACTATCTGCCATTAGTATATCAGTTTTTTCATTACGCTGATGGAACCCGCTTATGTTATTCTTATTCGTCATAAAACTTCCACCTCCACGTGTCCCGCGTACCAAATATTTCTCTATTTTACACATCCCATAATGTTCATCCTGACTGGTTGTTTTCTGAACGGTTGTTGCCATTACTCGTTGTTCCTGTCCTCTCCTTTACGGTTCATCTCTCCGGTTTTGCCACACGTTCGCCAGTTCTTCAGCTCACTGTGCACGTGGCGCTGAAATTTATCCCCTAGTAAAGTGACTCTATGCGAACAGCTAGCTGACATTAAGTATTATGAAGGGCCCGTGATGCATGCGTGCATCAGCTATATCTAACGTGAAACAATAAATTGTGCAATTTAATCGTGGCGCGAAGGAATTCCGATTACGCGGCTTCATTACTTTACGAAGGAAAAAGGCGAGGAATATACCCTTGGCTCCGTTGCTCTCGTCGTACCTTATCTTATTCATCTGTTTATTACTCGATCCTGCAAATTTACCATTACTCTCGCGAAGCCAGTCCGGTAAAATCACCGTGAATGCAATTTTGTTGAAACATCGTTCGAGAAGTTAAACAAAGTCCGGTTTTAAATTTCTAATTTACGTTACTTGAATGGATCATTTGAAGAATCTCCTTGTGCTTGGAAGGTTAAGATCTCCGAGGAAAGAAACTGAATTTCTTCTTACTTCGGTGTCCATCTTGAACGATTCTTCGCGAAGAAACTTTAATCTGCGTTTCTGTTGGTTTACCGTTCGTTTTTATCGCTTTGATAAATTCTCACGTTTAATACTTGGTAGAAAAGCTCGTATGAGTTACGATTAATTTACGCCTCATCTCAACATCCTGTGTTTATGTTGCAAAAGTTTGTTTACTCGATATTATATCCTGAGTCAAGAAAAGATGTTAATAAACATAGTTAGGAACTGCTGATTAGGAGATTAGAGAGCGTCGGGATGAGGAAGGTAGATTCTTGTCAGGCCTCGGGCGATATGCTTGCACGCATTCCCCTATTATTTAATTCAAGCACAACGAGTTTAACAAAGTTCAATATTTCTAATAAGGAACATTTTTCTTCAAAGCACCCTGTCACTTGCAGATGTCGCGAATCGTAATAATTTCATTGTATCGATATATTGATTGTAAAATCTAATCGAGAACGAAGCTTTGAAAAATCCGAGAAACAAAGCCTCGGACAAATCAAACTTATCCGATACGTCTGATTTACTTTTCATCGACAGTGTCATTTCCGTCATGTCGTCATCTTTGTCTTTACGTTTCCAGCGTAGTCGATATTTCATCGTTCCAGATCTAGAAAAATGTAAATAGAAAAATTTAAATAGAAGAAATCAAATAAACGAGTTTATTTAAAATTTCAGGCACTCGTATACAAGTTGAACACAACTGCGACAATCCCTTTGTAAAAATACACTTACGTGACTCTTGGTGTTCAAAGTTTGCGAAAGCGCGAAGATCCGTTTTGTCGACAAAATCGGCAGACTTGTGACGCAACTTTTCTCATAAACGATCACCTTCAGCCGACCACGGAGCGGATAGTTGAAAAGGTATTGAAAAGGCGCGAAGTTCATATACACGTGCAAGGATCCACGTTGGCATTGGCCACCACGTCGGCAGTTTTTCCGTTGCGCGTTGCCATTGTTCTTCGTCTTCGTCTCTTTTCTTTGGCTCGTTCCCTAGATCCATCTTTTTTCTCTGACTTTCTCTTTGTCCATCTTTTTTCCTGCCCGAAACCCTCCTGTATACATGGTGGCAGAATTTATTCTCCTGTAAAATAGCCGGCCGTGAACATCGGCCTGGCAGCAGTACCGCGTGCAATTATGTAAAAACTATGCTAATAGAAATTGCATAGAAAAATCCATTTATAGCGGCGGGCAAGAGCGGCTAGGCTGTTCGTAAGGGGTACAGGAAGAAAGGGGATCGGACGATCCCTACCCAACGAAAGGGGTAAGGGTTTCGGTGTAATGAAAAAAACTGGCGAAATTATGCAAATACGATAATGTATGCAAAATGGACTGAATACCGGTTAAACTTGCTGGAATCGATATGCGCCTTTCACAGCTTTTGTTTCTTCTCGCCATTGGCTATTTCTTCTCATTCGGTATTTAACGTCCAGCCGTTTTATAATACGCGCTATTTTTCATTTATTTATTCAACACATGCAGATTTGTGGCAAATGAGAAATACGCGTGCGTAAATGTCCGATAATGTTGTTTTGTGATTATCAATACAAATGGACATCACGGGGATTCGTTTCATTTATTAAAAATTCTAACATGTACTCTACTTTGGATCTTTCGTATACTTCTGTATGGTATGGGTCTTTATTATTTTGTGTAATTTTGTGTAATTTTGTGTAAATTCATAGAAATCCGTAATTACGATAAATTATACACGACGAAATTGGCGAGCAATTTTGTTTTTAATCGAAACGATATTCGCATATTCGTCGAACAACAAGAATTGTAGGATGAGGATTCGGGTAATAAAAGTTTTGACGTATAATTATCAACTAGTTGTCGGACTTCTCAAAGATTTCTTTAAAATTGTACTGCATGGAACGACGTAAAAGGAAATCTGAAGAGGCTAAGTCTGGGAAGTACGTCGGTTGTAATACGACTTCCCATTGTGGTTCTATTAGCGTTAACCGAGTGCTATTATAACATGGAAACTAGCATTATCGTGTTGTAGGATTATTTGATCCAGTTCTTTTTACACAACATTCAATTTGTCGTTAAAACCGCATCGTTTGTCAACTACGTAGGTTTACACTGACATTCTGACCTTGTTATAGAAGCTCATAGTATATAATCTCATGCATATTCCATTAAATACATATACAAGAGTACCTTGTGACCATAGATGTTTCATCTTGGCTGTGACACAGAACGTTCACCAGGATTTAGCCATGATCTGTTGCGATCAGAATTGTTATGGAAAATCCGTTTTTTGTGGTCAACCACGGTTTGATACAAAAAGGATTTATGCTTGTATCGATTCAAAAGTGTAAGAGAATTTTGTCAATTTTATTGGTTCTAGGACGATTTCTCATCCCGCACAAGCGTCTAGTTTTTTTGAAAATTTGACTGATACAGAACCTTTGGCTAATTGCACGCTCTGTCCAATTGAAGCACCTTCGACAATCTTTTATTTTACGATCGCCTGATTCTACGATGACCTGGAAGATTCAGATTTTAAAACGTGGAGAATTCTAAAATTGCGCGAACTTTCGGTTACTGTCCCTTCACCGCATCTTCTATAAATGATTGTTGCCGTTTTATAGCAGCAGCTTCGTAATTTCACTGTATCAACAAAAATATCGTTCGGAGATAATTCAAAACGTGTTTGCCTCGGTCGTATTCTCGACATTGTACAGAGAGGAATTTTCGTTACCTACATGCTTCAAGATTACTATGTGAAATAAATGATACCGCATTCCACGACGTGCAGAAAAAGGACGGAAGAAAAATTCCGAGCATTCGGTGTGTTCAGGCTGCGTTTTCACAGAAGACGTACTTCGCTTCAGTGCTGCATTCATAACGAAGTGTTAAGCCAGACGCTCTGAACAGACGTTCGAGATGAGCACTTGTAACGCGACTTCCGTAACAGTATGTAAGTACTAAATAGCGAACGTTGCTCGAGTCTACTAGCGAAACTCGTGTCAAACTTTTCATTGGAAACAGCGAAGAAACGAACCGACTAATTTATAAACGCGTTTCTACCGTTTGCTTTTGCCAGATCTCGCAGGTTTACAATTCTGCAATTACCGAGTACATTTTCAGGCAACTCGACTCGATATGCCAGTATACACTGATAAGAGCGTTATCGTGGGATTCGTTAAGGCAACTGGCCAGACTAGTGTAAATTTACAAGCGTTGTTCGCGTGCAGTTTTCATTGTAAATAAACACATAACAAAAACGGCAATGAGAAAATAGATACCACCAGGCTGCGATGTACAGAGAGCACGTTTACACGTGGCACGTCGAGCTTTGCGAAGAAGTTCGCACGCTCACCGTGTAATGGACGATTATAAGCATGAATATGTAAATGGCATTTAGGGTGCAAACGGTCTTCAATGCCAGTAGCACGCGCTCGTACTTCAGCTCTTTCATGGCGTTGCACCTTAATAACGTCACCTTAGTCACATGCTTGATGTACGTCGTGTTCGCCCCGCCACTGAATGAAGAATGGCCGACCATATGGAAAATTTTCACGATTTTTTCCATCTCTGAACATGTACGGGGAAAATGAGGGATAAAACGTGATTTTAGACAGTTTGTTGAACGATTTCTTGCACGAACATTTAAAACTAAGATAATCGTACGTACGATCAAACGAGATAATTTCATATATTCGAGTTAAACACAGTTTCGTCTTCCACAAGCGCCTACTTCTAACTCGTCGAATAAATTAATAGAAAATATTTCAGCGTTTAATAGTTTCCGAAGCTGCACTTTGGGAGTGTAATTGCTCCTAATCTTCGTTCCTGCGTCGTTAACATACCTTGCCTTGAAAGGGGAGGGAAGGTGGTGCAACTACTTGCCCTGTATCCGGTTGTAGACAGAACTTCGATAACGATATGCAGTTTCCTATAGATTCCAACTCTTCGTCAAGCGCATCAATTTCCATGAATCGTTATTCAATTCGAAGTCCTATATTCGGCGAATAAATCTAAATTCCGTCGTATTAAAACTTTCATCGTAACTGATAAATACGTATCAATCGTATTATTCCAATTATTATTAATTAAATGTCGCAGTTTGGAAGTTCTACCTTCAAGTTGGTAACTCTGTTTGATAGAATTTCAACATCTGGAATTCGAATCTCAGCTTGTTTCGTATTTTACACAAAATTGCAAACTGTCCCGTGTTCGTTGCGAATACATCGTAACGTTTTAAGATTATCCCGCTACGTCCAAGTTTCGGAGTTTTAATTCGAATCATCAGCGAAAGGTCGTGAAGTACAACTTAATTCGACGTGATCCCGTGGGCTAGTTACGGTTGAACTAATTTCGAAGGAACGGACTTATCGCTGTTGAACTGGCTCGTTGGAGCAAACCTTTAACCGAGATGCCCTCGCAGTTTCTTCCGACATTACTGAAAACGAAATAAAACGAAAACGGTGTTCGAGAAGAGCCGGTACTTTCACATGATTACGTCCAGCTTGTGCCCACTTGAGTTGCTTAATTAACTCCCTTATCCTTCGTAAATGTCAAGAGGACAATACTTGGAGAATCGTATTCCCATTGTCTTGGTAATTTTACAAGACCACGTGTCTTTTATGACTCTGGATTTCGAACTACTCTCTACGTCGAGTTCTGCTTGCTTTTCAACGGTTGAATGTCTTCATCTGTCTATGAAGAACATCCTATGTAATTGCCTCTCATAAAACACATAATGGTTATTAAGTAATTACAAGTATAATTGTTCGCTCTTCGATAAAAGAAATTTAGTCGTTAAATGTTTAATTTAAAGAAAAAATATTCTTTAGGAGAGACAAACATCTACATCTTTGTTCCTTACAATATCACTGCCATTATTATACACCTTTATCGTTTAATGCAGAAGGACTTTTGATATTACGTAGAAAACATTCGAATTAATTTTTTTTTTGTTTTTTAAAGAATATATTCTAATTTATATTCTCTTTTGGCCCTATTTGAATAGTTAAAATCAAATCATGTAAAATAGCGCGTAAGCCAAAAGTTAGAAGAATGCACGATTGAATATTATTGATTCGTACTACTGATTCGTAGAAAGTGCACTGCGTAAGTGATATTCTATAGTCAGATAAATGTTACGATCCTACGTAAAATATTAACAACGTGTTGAGTAATTCGTTTTCTGTACACTCGGTCTATTGGAACATTTTGGTCTGATAACGTTGGAAATTTATAATTAACAGAAATGGCGAAGTATCGATGCTTGGCGGGTTAGGATGCAGCAACGACGCCGTTTGAAAAGGCAGTTTGTGAAAGGACTTCGACAGAATAAAAAGTAACGAGGGTGACATTCGCCGCAAAGGGTCAAAGCATCCTTGCTATTGCGAAAGTAGAATAGGACCATGTCTGTCTGCGTGACAACGAATATCCTTCGAGGGAAGGAAAATGTCAGACCTCGTCTAGACGAAACCTTCACGAGAAATATACGACGCTCGTTTCATTCATTTACAAAATGTCTTCCTCCTTTATTCATGGAGAATTTCACTGAAAATTTGTGCTGAAATACGCCGTCTTACTTTTGTTTAAATTTACGATTAAATTTATATTTAGCTAGTGGTTAACGGCAACGAGCGTATTAGCTTCGTGGAATCCGAGAGAATTCAAATATTCGAATTATGGCGAGCAACTTACAGAGAAACTCTATATAGCGTAACAAAATTACTACGTTAATAAGTAATGTTTTAATTTATATATTTCTGTGATAGTATAGCGTCAGGTTTTTCCATAGAAAATGTACACGCAACAATAAAGAGAACGTTTTTGCCTTATGGCTTCAGCTAAAAACGCGATGCCCGATCACAATTTTTTTCGTCGGCGGCAGCGTATGTGCGTACGCATAGATCTACGCGCAAAACGGGATTATATGTAATTTGCTGCGAGGACGGTCACACGCGTTTCGATGGATTCCAGGGATTTACATGTATCATCGAAGCGAGAAATAATCGCACTTTGTAAAACTTCGATGTATACCTGGAATGAACTGTATTTTATCCTCTTTTTATGTTTTTTTTTAAATACTTCTCGCTTTCATCCTCTGGTTTGATTTGCATTTAAAAGAGTCACACGCGTCGGACAAAATATTCATTACACGCTTTTGTATGTGTAAATTAATTCATATCCTGGTAATATTAATAACTCTGTATATTGATTCTTATCATCCTACTGACAATCTGTATCTCTACCTGTATCACCATTTTAAATTCGCGAAATTTCTTTAATTATCAATTATGATGTATCGTATTAAAGATATTTTGGTTCAGTCAAAAATTCGATATACGAAAATACATTTTTAAGAGGTACTACATACTAGATTTCCAAGTTTATCGAATTGTACGGAACTGAGAGTCGTGGATGCATCAAACTGTCACTTAATAAAGCTCTATTGGTTTACCTCAAATTATCTCCCTGGAAACTCGATGCGGGAGTATCGAAGGTTCCCAATTGTAGCGGCTATCGTTAATTGAATGGAGTATTAGCTCCATCAAGAATTCAGTTGAATGACACGTAGCTATTAGGCATTGATGTCAGTTCAATAGCGATACATCCATTGTGGCTTTTTTCACAGTCTTTGCTGTACGATCTAAACGCGAAACGTTGTTATATATTTCATTACTGTCTTAAGTAAGTAAGCGGTTTTATCGAAGAAATAGTTAAGAAATAAGGGGATTAACAAAGACACCAGCATCGCTTATGCTCCTCTAAATAGAATTCGATACGTTCATTCGGAAGTTATTGCACGTTCTACGTGTCCATCCATTCACGATATTTTAGTTATATAAAAATCTACTGCTCTCTTCATATTCCGTCAGTGATATCGCCAATTCCGACGTACGGTAAAAATTGTTGCTTCAGTTCGGCTGAAAATGAATTAACACGATTCTGTGCACGCACTAACGAACTGTGCGCGAGCTTTTCTTTATCGGTCGACTATTGATTCACGAAACGACAGGCCAATACCGTTCATATCCGTAGTGCAACTCAGACCGGCGTTCCTGTCCGCTTTCCAGGGAATTCGCGGGAATTCGCATTGCACGGTTTCGCGGTATATCGGCGATTTACGAGGCGCCAGAACTTCGACTTTCTCTCTCTTTCTCTTCGCAGCGCACTAGCACGGTGTAACGTACAGTTTGCGTGGGAGAGCCACGGAAAGAGGAACCAGTAGTCGGACAATGGGCAATTTTCCGTACAGACGAGAAGTTTCGTGGTGGGCCTTGGCGACGATTAGATAGGCGTCGGTGTAATGGCGGCAGGTCCAATCTGCATTTGTAATGACGAACGTGGAAGGTGACACAGTGTCTGACCTCGGTGCAGGGACATCGGCCATCTATTAACCCCTAGGGCCACACGAACCCTGCCTGAGTCGTCTGCTTCTCTGTCACGGGGAACCACCCCGGGCAACCCGGTCCGTTCCAACCCTGTTCGCTACCGCGGCCTCTTAACGACTCCCTCCCCCTCCCAACTACCGCCATCGTTCACCATTCTCCGGCTACAATCCTGTCTTCCAAAGGCTCCACGTATATTCGTTACTAGAATATGCGCGTCTCCTCTGTACTTCGAACGCTTTCCATTAAATACATTGGTCCTCTCTTTGTTACCTTGCGTTCGTGTAATTGGCAAACATTTCCACCGGCGATGATACGACACGTGGAATCTCGGAAAGAGCGAGAGAGAAAAGATTCGAGTGGAATAAAACGATAGCTTTGAATATTTTAGAAAATTGCTGAATAGATGTAGTTGATCTGCGAGTATAAAAAAATGTCTCATTATCAAGATGTATCGGAAAATCGGTTGAAATAATAGAACGTCTCAGATAGAAAATTATTAATTAAATATATCTGCGTCAAGTTTGTATATTACAATTACATTTTTAGTTACCGATACAATTTTATTTGTGCAGGTAAATTATTGCGACAGGCGTACTTTTTCATTTGGACGAAGCTCGAACGATATTGATTTATCGTTGAAGTTGGCGGTAATTCTGTCTACGCTACGAACGACCGTAATGAGATTTTACCAATGCCAGATTTCCATGTATTCGACCAAAAGGCGATATCAATTAATTATTATCCTTGCTATTGGATTGCGCTTCTGCAAGTTTACTACCACGCACGATCTCTGATCCTCGAATCTCGGATCCTTTGGTATTCACCGCGAATTCGCAAGTTAAACTGAGCCCTTACGTCCGTTTCTCCGCAAAGCTCGCATGATCGTGCACGAATATCGCTTATACCTATCGGTTGCCACCGATAGAGGACATATGAATTAATGAGAGGAATAATCGACATGGAAACGAATTATTAATTTTGAGTCGTAACACTGATATATATAATATACAATAATACTCATATAAATAGAGTAAATTCCGTTTCCTTATAATTTATTACGACATTTAATATATCATCTCCGAGATTGTGAACGACTATTACCGAGAACTACGGAGAAAATTCTTTTATTAGAAGAGTTAAAAATAACAATTCTAACACCTGTAGCTCATAATAACATATATAGCACCGATTTGACTGTTTTATAATGTAAGCAATCGAATCGGACAACAATTCGTTCTATGTTGCTAATTATTATCCGTAATTTCAGTATCGTAATTCGGTATAATTGATTCGAAAAGGGCTGCGCAAATATACACGTAGACGATATATAATGACAATACGCTTTTCTTATTGTTCTGTGGTTACAGTGGTCGTGGATAGATGTTCCTTTAATTAAGGTTTTATCTGCAATCTATTTTGATTCCTCTGTTTACGTTCGGTGTAATCACTGAATTGCGTTAATTAAGTAACCAATCATAGATATTAACAGACCCACGTTATGCAATTATAGTTACATAACATTAAATATCGTACATGTTGGTGTTCGCTTATTTGCTTGCAACAAAGTTGTGAGACGAAGACCCAAACAACCAAAGAAAGAAGAAAAAAATCGTTTAAAACGTATACTTTTACATTCATCTTAACTTTCATTTACGATTATACATTACGATTCAAATGTTAAGGTTTCTCATTCGAATGCGTAAATAATTTAATTTTTTGTGTTTCGAGGAGAAAGTTCATTGTGATTCCGAAGCACAGAATTCAGAGCAGCTTCTCGTAGATAATCGATGGAAATGTCGAAGAGACGATCGTTATGGTAGATCGTTTGGCTCTGTGCCCCGCGTCATTTGCGTTTAGTTAAAGGATCTACGGAAAGCTCTGGTGTCCTTTAATACATTAGAAAGTATAATGCTTATGTTTTATAGATACCGCGTAGGCAATACATACGTGTACAAACACATATGCGGAAGTCAGTTTTGTGGTATGCGATTTTTGACTCTATGTACACGAATGACGTAGCTTCGTACGCTGATCAATTTGCGTTATTTCTTTCCACATTTTTCTTCTCGTTTCAGCTTTGCTTCGAAAGAAAATTTACATATGTCAGATATAAACGTATTTATGTATTATAGATCTATATGCATGTGGACACTTGCATGCAAAGATGTTACCGCATTTATGCAAATGAAATTTGTTTCGCTACCGTGATAAAATTTGTCTCTTTTAATTAACTTTAATTAATTCTTCCTTGTACGCTATATTTCACGTCATTATTTGTTCTGTTAACTACTATACTCTTTAAATGCAATATACACTGTTTAAAGGAAATAGTATGGAATCCCGATATATGCACAATATTTTCATACTGGTTTTATAACAATACCTAGTTGTACGTTTTAATTACGATATGAAACTTTAACTAGGTCAGTTTTAGCAATATGTAGTTAGTTTTCGCAACATACATGAAATCGCAAACATCGTTCCAATATTTGTTAAAATCAAATCATTTTTAACGTGAATAATTTGTTCGAAGGTTCTTTCGTATGATTTTAATCCTTCCATTGCACTCGTCAAAATAAACTAAACGTAGCGTATCAAATAATTTATGATATAAAATTAAATTACCTTCGATTATCGTATAAACTTCCAGAGTATCGTTTTTCTCGATGCAAATAATACTCGACGAACTTTGATTTTGCAAAGTGACACAGCAACGTTCCACGGCGTTAAGATGAAACATCGAAGGCGGAGTTGAGCAGCCCTCATCAGGACCAGTATTGCCATGATAGCACAGTTACTCGTCAAATATTTACCGTAGGTGATGCTGGCACAGAGGGATCTTCTGATCCTCACGATACACCAGGTCAGGAGAAGGGAAGATAAAGTTGCATAAAATATATTTCATCGACTATTATCCTTTCTTATATTTCCTACATACGTATCGTTGCACTAATTTCATTTAACTTGGACAAATAATTTTAAAATATCGTTTACTATACAGCATACGATATTTTTGATGAAATGTCCAATTCTCGAAGAATCATCAAATCGCAAAGGTTCCTGGTTTCATCCCAAACAGACGTTATATTATCGACGAGTATGTTGAATCGGTTTGATCGTATCGAGATATCGCGTCGAATTCGAGCTTTGAGTATATTGAGGTAGTACATGATGTCTAAATAGGGTGAATGACGTAGATTTGTACGAGTAAACCGCGGGAACCGCAAGGTGCGTTTGATTATCGTAAATAACCGTGTTTCTCGTTATCGAATAAATGGCAGACTTCAAAGCAACGACGAGGTGATAGATAGAAAAATGGCCATGCAGTTTGGATCGAATGGACAGGTGTCTAGACATTAAACATTCGGAGTCCGTTTCGGTCCGTTCTATGAGCGTCCACAAGCAAAGGACTTTGAAGTGTACAAAGGTCGCGCACCTTACACGAACGTGGTACAGTGCGTTGATTGGAGGGATCAAAGCCAGTACGGTGAGCTAGTATTTAATCATCCAACCGCTGAAGAATACATCTACTGCCAATTGAAACCTCTGTCAGAGTTCAACACGTTTTTCACGTTGCCTCTTTCTTCCATTTTTTCATCTTTGCTCCTTTCCGCCATTATGCACGTGTTTGCTCTTACATTCGATCGTTTTTATCTGTTGAAGAGATTAGTTGAAATAAACCGAGCCACAAAAGGTGATACAAGAATGAAAGTGAATAATCTATATATTATTTATGATTTATTGCTATTGTGTGACGTTACGATAATATTATTCAAAGATTTACACAAAGCATATATCACGTTATATCGATTATTCACATATAGTATACATATATTTAAATTGTCAACATATGTAATTGTACGTTGTTTACGGAAACATTACTGTTACTCATGTACACACGCGAACGTATATGCACGCGTATGAATATATGGATCAATGTATTCTATTCTTATAATGTCAACTTACGTATATACTACTACTTTCGTATATACTTAATTGCACACATGCGTTGTTGCGTTATTAAGTGCATACAAATATGTTGGAATGTTCGGTATTAAAGGAACATTGTCATTTCTCACAATATTCTGCCACTTTGTCGTACAGGTATTTCACGAGTTTCAACGTTGAAGTGCACTACTACGATTTTCGTATTAATTATTCTCGATTATCGGAAATTCATAAATTTTACGTCATACGTTTTCCGAATACCTTGCATCGTATCGCGCTTCTATAGCACTCTTTCTCCGTCCATTTCGATAAAAATAGAATGATACTCGTTATGAAAAGTACTTTGAAAGTGCAAGGAGAACGAGTAATTCGCATTGGCCTGCATATTCCCTCTGTTATCAGGTCCGCTTTTTACATGTTCAACTGGCGGGGATCGCATCAACGTTTCGGCTTTCATTTACGCGCGCAAGCGTACTATTAGGTTAAAATTTACGACAAAGTTCGGACAGATACGGCTGCCGTTTCATTGAACTTCAGCATCGGCATCGATGATGGTTAAGCTGGACGGTCATTGGCACAGCGAGCGACAATGAATTTTACGCACGGTGAAATCGTTTGTCTGCACGGCCAGATTCGGTACTTGATTCGGAGGTAGGAAACCACCTTTTTTGCCTCTGCCTTTCGTCTCTTTCAAGTTCCTCCTTTTTTTCTTTTTCACTCAGCGAAAAATACCGTTCGCTAGCCATTGGCTAGCGCGCCCGTAAATTGGTTACCGGACTTCTCTGCGTCGAGAATTCGAGCTTTCGACACCCACAGACTCTAGTGGACAGGTAAACTGTGGACTCATTGTTCTGTTTTATCGATTCACGGATTTCTGTCACCTTCTGAGACTTTGTAGAATAAATTTCTCACAGTTTACACGATAGGATCAAAATTGGCAAAGAAGCGCGGAATATTTTCAGTAATGTTCAAATAGAAATAGAAGTAGTTAGATGGAACGATTCGTTTAGCTGCATTTGATATTTGTATTTCTATTCATTACTAATTTCGCTAGCAGTCGATAAATTTAACAACAAATTGCATTCGACTGAGGCCCTGTGAAAGTATTCATCGATTATGAGATTTTGCCTTTCTTTCGATGGTAGAACGTAGAAGCAGTTCTTGTCGATACTGTGAAACAATGTTCAAACGTGAGGTATTCGGCTCGTTATTCAAAAAGAGAAAAGAGTATAAAAGACTTAAGAAAAAAGTTTTATTAACGCCATTGCGAAATGGTAGGAAAGTAATCAGGGGATCAACGTCGCATCGTGGGATTCTTTTGTAAGCACGTCCGCAGCAAGCACAATTAATAAAACAGAAGTAGTGGCGTAAAGCCACGATCGAGAATTATATTTCCACCGATTAATTATGTTGTGGCGACACCGTGAACCCCGTCTATCCGCCCATCGATCTTCGTGCACGTTCGGCGACGTCCGGCAGCGATCGTCCGGATTCGCGGGTAACTCGCAAGCGCTGAAAGGGCGGTGGGGCTCGCGAAGTTTCGGTTGCGGCGCTTTCGTTCATTCGTCGTTCTGCGCCCGGTGCGCATGATTATCGTGAATACGTGTGTTCGCGGTTCGGTTTTAACGTGTGTCGCGTGTTACCCTGCACGATCGATCGTCTCTGAAAATAATAGTACTCGTAAAATTGATTCTTGATCGTCGACGTAAGAACCATTACCATCGTGTCAAAGAAAAGTGCATCGTTCAGAGGTGAAAGGACAATTCGAACGTGAAAAGTGTTCGGAACGATATCTGGTTTGAGGTTATAGTGTTAGGCAGCGTATTTCGATAAGGAAGGTGCAAGGATCGGGATCTTCGAGTTATATATCGTATAGTGATTTTGAATGAATTTCGACGTATTATCGATCGAATGGATGATACGAAACAGTAAGATAAGTGCGTACGAAGGACGAGAATATTGACGTGCTCGCGCAATGTGATTTTTTCAAATACAGGAAATGCCGCGATTCCGTTGGGCATTGTGAAAGGTCAGGTTAGTTGCGAGCGATCGACGCGAGTACTTTGAAGATCACGTGTTCAGTGTGAAGTTACATGTATATGAATTGTTCGTGTTAGATTTGATTGCGCGTCCCTCTGTGTTTTGCGACAAGTACGTTCTCGAAAAGAAGAATCCTGAATCTGGAAACAATCCAATTGAAGTTAATACCATTGCATGTAACAAGTCGACCGAGCGGATTCACAGTAATTCAACTCGGCGTATAGCGCGACGTACAAAGCCAGACACCGTGTTTCAAACGTCGCATATGCAAGTTCATTTTAATTAATCATTCTTCTTTAGTTTTTGTACGCGTATCGCAATTCCATTATTAATATTTTGTATTTATTTTTTCGCAGAAAGGTATCGCACGTTTTCCAATTAACCTCAAAATCCACTCAAACGTGACCTCAATAACCAAATTGAAACGCGAGATCATTTGAAGTCTTTCTCGTAATTTCTCTCGTAATATAATTATTTGCATGTATTTCTCGAGTAATTTAACATTGTCCTTCCAAATTCATTCGCTTCATACGTCGTGTTTTGTGTTACGTGTTTCGTTTGTTTTTTCTCGTTTCGAGATGTAGCTATAAACGTTTTATTTGAAATGCTTTGGAATTAAAATTCTCAAGCAAGGAAATTCTTTGTTCGCGATGTGTTCCGTATAAACAATGATAATGTAATACAGATGAATATTCATCACGACAGATGAAATGTTTTAGACTTCCGCGGACCATCGTTCTTTTGCTTCTTCGCGAATGAACCGACCACCTCTAACACGTAGGTATTTCATAAAACGTCGCTCCATCTTGCTTTCGAGTAAACCGATCTTGCTGATATTTACAAAAGATCGGGTTTTGCGATCGATAGAATACTGCAACAAGGAAGTACCGTCGGAAAATCGAGGAGATAAAAAATGATAAACATGGAGGAAAACGAATTTAAACATGACGATTTCTGGATAAATTTATTATTTCGGTTTATTATTGAGCTTGGAACAGAATACTGTGCTTTCAATTTCACACGCTATTTCGTTATTTTCAATTAACAGAAAAGTCATTAGTCGTTGGTCGGAAATTGTTATTTTTAGCAATAGAAATATATTTTATTCGAACAACAGCTGATAGCTTAGCTTGATTAAATCTTAATAGATAGATAGAAATGTTTACAAATTTCAAAGATTATGAGGTCAGATTCTTCGAAGTGAACCAGTAATTTATAATTAAGATAGTTAATTAGCATCGTTGCTCTAGCATGAATTTATAAAACACCCTTCAATTACAGCAACGAATCTCGTTCGTTGTCTCATGTAAAGTCAAATCGAGCGGTACAATTTGTAATTAGATTCAAGAATGATCGTTTGTACGCTTTGTACCGTGCGCTGTGATTCTAAATCTGAAAATATCGCGTTTGAAAATTAATTAAAAGGATTGACATCGTAACGAATGGTATCGTTTAAATACGCGTTCGTTCCGATTTGCACTAGGAAGATTGGCAATTTAGCAAACCGTTTCGTAGATATTCAGCGGGATTCGTTCGACTTTAACTGCTGCAGGGATCTCGATTAAAATGGAGCCACGTAACTGGTCTGCTTCCAAGCTTTAGAACACTTTGAAATGTCGCAAGAAATGAGCTCGAGCCTGTAGAAACGCGGACAGTGTCGCGGCATTTATATCCGGGACGTAGAAGAATAAAAGAAAAATTCATTTAAATTTGCGCGTTAAGTGACCTCGTTTCCACTTTTCGTCAACCATCCTTCTTTTTTTTTCTTTTTCATGAATTTATTCTGTCATTCTTTCGAATAAGAGCATATTTCGCGCATGATTGGCTGTAATTGGGAAATAAAATCGAACAACGCGTATAGCGATCTTTTCATTTATTACGTTCGTATTCTGAATTTAAGCTTCGAGTGGCATTTACGCATTGGTTGTATTTATTCTCAATTAGTGACGTCCTTGACCACGTTTTTGTGTAAACGTTCCACAAAGCGTCACGGCGTAGCTGTAGCAATACACACGGACAATAGAATTTAAATAAACATCGTTAATCAGTTGGTGTATCAGTGTAATGTCGTGTAACGAAGTGTAAACAACAAGTTTGCGAAACATCGACTGCCTTCGATGAATTTGTACACCGGTAACTGGATTACAGCGAAACATGTTTGTGTTTCGTTGAAGAAATTAGATTATCACGGGAGAAACTCATCTACGAATTAGTGAACCATTCAACCCATTGGTGATTTCGACGGATTGAATACTCGTCGTTCCAGAGTTGGTAAGTTTATAGATTATATGCTTGTTTTTAATATGATAGAGATCGATACCGATAGAGACGCGTGTAAAAGCCACCGCTTCTAATATTTTTTCATATTGAATCTTCTTTCTCGCACGCTAATTACCAAGCAGTTTTAGTATAAGATTAAGTATAATTGGAAAACCGAAGGGATATAACAAAGTTATGATATTCCGTTTTATGATATTAAGAGACTCTTGATTATACCGAAGTTGCTTGAACTCATAGCGTATTACTCGACTGAATATTCCAGCTTCAATCTCTGTACATCAAAGGACTTTGGTTGATACATATTTTGCTACGGTTCTTTCATACCTTCTTTAATGAGATAATAAAATTTAGTACGCATTATTTTAGGAAGATTTATTGCTATGAACTTACAGTCACGTTCAATTTTACACTATATATATGTATATATATATAGTGTAAAATATATATTTGTGTAAAATAAATCATATAGTGTAAAATATAAAAGATCATTTTGTTGCCAACAGGATGTAAGAATTCGTCAGTGATATATTTTTCAGTATATGGAAATGAAAAAAATAGTCAATAAATTTCAATTTGTCGTTATTTTGAAATAAATAACAATAAATAAATTAACGAACGAGATATATATATATATATATCGAGGGAAAACTTTTTTAGCAAGTTTTATCATGATTTACTAGTTCCATTAGATATCTTGTTCGTTATTTTATTTATTGTCATATATTTCGAAATAACGACGAATTGAAATTTATTGACTATTTTCTTGACTTTCATATACTGAAAAATATATCACTGACGAATTCTTACATCCTGTTGGCAACAAAATGATCTTCTTCAAGGTATAAGCACACGCAGTAGCATACGAAATATGAACAACACAACGACTAATAGAATTTTTCTTTATGCATCGACTTTCTCTCGTACGAGAGATTTTTATTTTCATTGCTAATTGCTTATCTTTTGTGTACGCGAACGGGGAAACCGTTAAAAGTTAATGTAACAGGAACTGCATGAAGCTGCATAAAATCAAGCTTCGACGATATCTATGCGTATTTCAATCGATATGTAGCATAGTGAAGCGGGCTCAAAAAGAAGACAGCTTGATCGACGTAAAATGTATAAAAATGCAAAACCTTCTGGTGCACGACATGCTTTTCGTTGAAACGTTGAAACGAGGTTTTTCAAAAAAGAGAAGAAAAAAAAAGGGAAAAGGATAGAGAAGAATTTATCGTGTTTTGACCAAATACATTTGCGCCTGGCGCGAGCTGCATTTTTGACGTGCCTCCAAGACGATTTTCATTGAGATCGAATGTGTGAAATATTCATGTCCCTGGAGAGAAATAAAATCCATTTTACGTAGAAACCGAATTTTTCTCCGCTTCTTTTCTCTTTTTCAGAAACTTTTGGGAAAATTAAATACGTTACTTATCTGGCGCTAGTCCCTCGGTTTGTCAGTGCCCCTTTAATGGAAAGAGTTCTTTAAAACCGGGTTAATGTGATCTTAATTAGTTGCATTTCATAAGTGCGCCTGTAAATGCGTAGATACTGAATAAAAGAGAAATAGGTAAACACAGGGCGCGGATAATTATAAAGGCTTAAGCTTTTACTCGAATACGGTCGTCGAGAAAGCTGCCTACGATTGCGGACTTTTTATCAGACGCACGCTACAAAATATTATTTTTCGGCTGCGTTTCCAAGTATAGACAAATAAATGAAACATTCACCGAGTATAATAAATAAAACTATCGTAAATAGATAAAAATAGTAAGCGATAAATAATATAATATAGCTAGATAAATGAAGTTTTTGCGATAAATAGGATAAATCTACGAGTTAAAAGAATCACAGGAACAACGCGTACAGATTAATTCTTCGTGATTATAATTCGTTTCGGGGAATATACGAATAATACAATGAGAAACTATGAAGCGAGATAGATGATAAGGAACGTTAAAAGTGGCGCGAATATAAGCACAGATATGCGAAACTTCGAAGCGTGATTCGGCCAAGGTGTAGGAAATGAAGCATACAGAAGCCGGAGTACAGAACGTGCCAAGACTGTTTCGAAAGAGTTACTGGCAATGCTAATATCGGTAATACCAATACCAACCATGCAACCGTCGCGGTATTTCGACCCTAAAGCTACTGCAACCGTGCACTGGAATATGTCCAACGGATATACTTCAAGCTAGTCTTCTGTTTCCGGAGACTAGGCGATTGTTAAAGACAGAGCTGAATACGCGTGATGTACGATTGCTCTACGAGCAATCCGAATTAGACTTGTTTTATTTGCATTTCCTTTATCCTGGAAATTAAAGAAATTTTCATCAGGCTAAGAAATAGGTGTTATAAAGATTTAGATCGTTGAAAATTCTTATTCGCGTATTAATCGCCGTACTATACCTACGTGAAAGAATACACGACTATTATGTATAATATATCGTTTAGTTTAGAGTACTGACATTCCAGCTTTGTCAGTTGTACGCAACTACGTTTTGAAATGCAATAAACTACAGGTACAACGTATTTTCGCATATATTTTTGCGCATAATAAAAAAGTTACAAAGAGTTTGGGGTATTTCATTTTCGTATACTTGAGTTTCGGAGAAGTTCTTTGGCGAGATAAAACATTCGCATGAGATATGGCAAAGAAGTTGTACTATGGAGACGCAGCCAGTATTCATTTTCACGTTCCATTTCCTGATACTCGCTGCATAAGATGCTTTCAAGGGCCATTCAAAGTTTCTGAACATTGCGCTTCTCGTCACACTTTCTCGGTGAAAATAATCCAATTCGATAGCTCCGCGTCATTGATGTAATATCGTTGTCGAAGATATGGGCGTTTTTAATAAAATTATGCCAATTGTATCGCGCTCACATATTTATAGTTACCAAAGTTACATCTGTCATCGACGTTTCTCGCAAATTTTTTTTAATGAAATATTTAACGCGACTATGATTTTTAACTTTTATCAGGCAATCAATTAAGTAAAATTACTTAACGCAGGAAGATAATTGACTATTGGGCATGATCAACGATAAAACGCAAGAGTAAGTCATTTCCTTCTTCATTTCACATATGGTGCTAGCTGCGTCACATAGGTGCTATAGCTCTCATCGCGATATTCCGTTTTCACACAGAATCATAAAAGTACGATTATTAAATCAATATTATTGACATATTATTATTAGACATACTCTACTGTCTATGTACCACAGAACACTTTCTACACTTAGGATACATGCAAATAGATGTTAAAATTACAAGATCAACTTGATCCTTAGTAACCATATGTATCACAAGAAAACTATTTTACGCTACGACCGAAGCCTTTGTTCCCTGTTCTATTGTTAAAACTTGTATTAAAAGTTGCCAACTGTCCTGTGATTTGTGGACGGAGGTGTACGTACTTGTTACTTTATGTCCGCGTGTTGTAGAAACTATATATAGCGATAGTCGTTTTGTGGCTTTTAACGGAACAAACAGCGACAAATAGGACTTGATTTAATTTCACTCAGTGTTTTGCGAATGTCCCACGCTGACCAGGACTGAAATTTTCGAGTGACAGCAGGCCAATTTTCAGGAGGGTTCGCCGAGTGGACGACAAACACGCTCTTTTGAATTTCCCTGCCGTTTCCATTCTACGAAGGATAGCGCCGGTAAGCATCTCGACCGACCGCTCCGCTGTTCGGATTTCAGCTTTTCGGATATAGCGAAGTTCATTGACAACGAGCCTCGAGTTGTTTATCTGTTTCGATCTCTGATCCTTTCGCGATTTCTGATATCGCGTTATGCCCTCCCCTGAACTTTTCACGTTCACTGACCTCATAAATCTTGTCTTTTTCACGTAGGAAACGTTAATAAGGATCAGCGGACACACTTTGTCATGTTCGCTGCACGTATAACGGCATTACTTCGTTAGGCTTTTAATGAGAAATTGCGCGTCGACGCGAACACGTGTAATACGATCAATATTTGCGCAAGATCAAAGATCCATTTGAACCCTTTTAAAGGGTAGAATAAATAACAAAACAAAATGAACTGGTAAAAACTTCTTTTCCACGAAACTTTGATGCTTATCGAACTTTAAAAAATGTGCATTCATGGAAGATTAAATGTTAATCAAGGAAATAGAAGAAGGCATGGAGGGAGGCGATATAAACGTGAAATATTCAAATAACCCGAGACTCTCTAAGATCGTAACTAAAGCGGGATGGAATCATCTTCGTGGAAAATAATAGGCAAGATCACGGAATGATTGGCGTATGGCTTCATTGCTGTCTATCTGATCGATCGTACGCGTTAGACGTCACTTTTGTTCGGTCAAATACATAGCAGCTATAGGTAGGTATAGAAAGGTAGAATCCGTGCGGTAAATGTTGGTGGGTACGTTGGAGAATAACGGAGAGGAAATACGAGGACCTGGGATATCGGGTTGACACGGGAGGAAGGATTTTAATATAAAGTGCCAAGCGTTCCGAGTCCTCGGTTCCAAAGCCTCGACCAGGTTTTGACAGGCGAAAGCGTTCCCGCGTTGGTCGGATCTAGTTTCTTTTCCTTGTCTGTCTTCGATTCCTCGCGTCCCTTTTATCACCGTCGTACCAACTCGATTTACGACGTACATAATTAGCGGATTACCAGCGACGTTCTCGCACTTCGTTCGAAAAATACAACGCTTATTGTAACGTCGTTGAAAAATTATTACGCCATTCGAATGCTCGAAACGACGTCTATCAAATTCGATACACGTTTGTAAACAGTAGCTGGGAGATCGTCTCTTTCGAGTAAGAACTTGTATACGTGTACTGTTTCTATAAAATGGTGTACACACAGCACGCAATAAATACGATAATGCACCTAGCTTTTATGGTTAACCTTTACAGCTTCTGCATCAAGCATTTTAAGCAAGAAGAGTCGCTCGTAAAAATCCTCGGATCTAGAGTTTAAACTGGGAAACGTATCCGCGCTTCTGTAACGTTTCCGAACGTAGCCGTAGCCGAAGCTTCGATGTTTGAAATGTTGGATCAATCTTTTTTTTTTTTGCAGTTGATTAGCGAATTATTATTCTTCATTTCACTGAGAAACATAGCTCGTAGCGTCCTCCTCGTCTCTTATCTTCAGTTCATTTTCTTTATCTTCGTGCATCGTCTCTTTCCGGATAGCAATCGTCGTTTCCTAATCCTCGATACTTGCTCGCAATCCATCCACGGATCTGGTCTTTCTTCGTCCGATCGATCCACTTATTTTCCATTCCTTGTTGGGGCATGCTCTTCACCTTGCTTCGTTTCACCCAAGTCGATCTCGAAGCGATCTCTACGACGAGTTTCCGTTCGACTTCTGCTATCTTCATCCCGGCTCGACGCCTTCGGGGCTCGATAGCTCGGCCACTCTGAATTACCAATGAACATTCCGATCACGTTGTGCCGCGCAT
Source organism: Bombus vosnesenskii (assembly GCF_011952255.1). Taxonomy (NCBI): domain Eukaryota; kingdom Metazoa; phylum Arthropoda; class Insecta; order Hymenoptera; family Apidae; genus Bombus; species Bombus vosnesenskii. The sequence continues at coordinate 1,717,974 of NW_022882962.1, forward strand.
GCTTCTCGCGTTGAACGTTGGCCGAGCGGAGGCCGCTGTAAAAAACAAAGATCGACAAATGGAAAAAAATGCACGGGAGAGAAACGGGTGGCGTGGAAACGCCGGTTAATTCGATTCCGCAATCTGGTATATCTGTTTTTTAATCGAACTTTTTGGCCATGTAACTTTTACCATGGCGTGCGTGCTTCTCTGCGCGTTCAACACACGGCCATGTAGCCAGTTGCGCGACAAGCCAGTGAAACACGGTCGTTTTTCCCCTCAAATCGAGCACCGTTAGCCGAAATAAGATTTTTCGAGTAAAAGCGTCACGTTGAAAACACGAACGAAATTCGAATACGGCGAACCGATGGCGTGATTTGTTAATTGGTTCGCGTTTCTTCGAATATTCTCGCACACCTTGTTTTTTACGCATTCGCTGCCTAAATCGCGCCTACACCACTATAAATGGTGTTTCGTGCTTTTTTCAATACGTTCACTGTGTAAGACGCGTGCTCGAGTCGAGTTCTCTTTTCGATTTTTTTGGAAAAGAACGTGTCTGACAACGACAGTCCGCTATCGCTATAATATTTATAATTCCCTTCTTTCGTGTAACAGTTGAAAGCGATATAGCGAGGTCGTAAAATCTGCCAGGCATTAAAGTTTACACGTTTGATGGCCGAAACACGCAAGTCGAGATATTTTAAGGAAGAGCTTGGTTTCGTTCAGAGCCGTTCCATGTCAATTGAGAACTACGTATTTCTGTCTTTCAATTCGTACGTAGATCGGCGGCAAAGAGTAGCTCGGCAGCTTTAGTCACGAGACGCGTCAGCCCTGAGTGTAACTAGATCAATCGGTATCATCGTTTAATGTTTCAATTTATAATCTCGCTATATATAGCCTACAACTGCACCTTGTACGCATATAGATTCGTAGTTGATACCGTATCTGTATCGTTTGTATTGAAATTCGTAACTGATATCGTCGTCGATTTACGTACTTCATCCGGAACATCGTTGCGAATAAAAACATTTAGCTGGCTCGTAAATGGATTTTTGTTAGATCCGGACACCGTGGACATACGAAATATACTTCTGAATAATGCGCAGTGACCTGGAGTTGCGGACACGGGAGGAAAGAGGAGCAGCAGGTGCACGGAATGTTTCCCTTGAAAAGAACGAAGTTTCCTATTAAAAATTCATTTTTCATCGGAAATCGAAACTGCTAAAAATTCGTCCGGTGTTCGTACGCTTTCCTGTATGTTACTGGCGCTTCGACGCGAGACACAGGAAGAGGAGCGGAGGAGGCGGAAGTAGAGGAAGAAAGGCAAACTTCTCTCTTTTCCACGCCGACGTTTCCTCAATTTCTGTGCCACGCCATGCACCTGCTTACCTGTTACCACATTCCTTTTCTCTCTCCATAACCGATCGCGAAAGCCTATTTTTCAGCGATAAAAATCAATGGCACATTTTCGCGCGGCTCGTACGCCAGACACGTCGACATAAAAAGCACTTTCCCCACGAAGCTCCCCCGTATTCGTTGGATCCCGTAAGGCGCTTAACCTCTTGACTTTCGTCGCCGTTCTATAGAGGCGCATGGTTTTGCTTCTTCGCGTCGTCGTTTCGTTTTCTTTTTCTTTTGCCGCGTTTTCGGCTTCCTTTCACGAAGATGCCTACCAGTGGCACTCGACCAAACGATGTACGATTCGCGTTCTCACGTGCTTCGTCCCTAGTTTGTCAGCAGCAAAGGAACCTCTAGGCACCGATGATTCTTCATCCTTTCGTGCCTCGGAAAAAGCGACGTTCGCTTTCTTTGATCTTTTCAAACTGTGTATCGCGTGTCTCGTCGTGTACTTCTGTTTCGATGATTATTCATTTCTTCTATAAATATGACAAATAAAAGTTATACATTCCGAAACCTAGTTTACGGAAGAATTATTTTTTTATGAAATACAAATCCATTCGTTAATGGAATGTAAATTAAATCGACGAATTCAAAGGAACGGAGTATCGTAAAATTACATGATACGGTTACCATTGAAATAAGAGACCGCGGAAAGTGAGACACGTAACGTATTAATGTTCAACAGGTGAAACAGTTTAGCATTGTCCTCCGTGCATAAATTTTCGTAAACGTAACATAGCTTCTCGTTTTGTCAAGTATATTTTTAATTATGTTTATCTCGTACAGTTTCACGGTTTAAGGTCAGTTTTCCCTGTGCTCGCACATCTACCGTTTTAAACCCCTTTTTGTACAGACATCGTATTCGGTTACGACGTAAACGGCGAGGCAAATTATCGGCGAAGTATCGGTCATTTCGCAATATTGCGCTTCGCCCCGAATCGAGTTCGATCGCCGCGAATGGTTTCTTCGTCTCGTAACAATTTCAAGTTTTCACGATAAGCTCTGGTGTTCCGTTCGTTTTTCAAAGTACGCGCCGAAATGTTTGGAGCTGGTTTTGTTACATATTTTCGCTCGTACGGTGCTTGAGATCGTGTGTCAGCGTGCAGGCTGAATACTTGTCGACTTTTCGGGCGAACGTATTGCCAGGTCAGGGGTTGTCCTCTAGCGGGGGCTGAGCTGCGGCAAATTTTCCGCAAATTTGCCAGGAAATACTCTTTCTAGTCGGCAAAGGGGCGGCCCGTTGGCCAGGATGCCTGGACTTCAATTAAATTCCTGAAAGTTCTCAAGTCCACCGCGTGGTCGCGACGCGGTCGCGGACCGTCCATCCGACGGGAAATTTAATTAAAAAAGTGCAAACACGCAATTTTTTCAAAGTTCTCGCAAATAATTGCTCCTTGACGTTTGAAAGGAGATGCCGGCGCTTTGTTTGCACGCTGGTCAAATGATATCTCACAGGGATAACGTCTAATCTAAAGTCTACCCGATTCTTACCTTCGTAGCCTCGTGTGCTTTTACGTTCTCCAGGACAAGTTTTTCCTTGCGGTTCCGCTGAGAATGTCGCTTGTAAAATTTGTCGTGGTAGCTAGTAAGCAAGCACACAGTTCCGGCAAACAAATCGCTTTCAATCATTCTACCGTGTATATTAATATTTGAAGTGTTCAAAATAATAGGACTATAGTATGACCAGACGAGTAATCGATTAATATGCTCGCGAACATTTGCAAACACTTTGCGTTGAAATATGTCGAAAACAAGGGCGTAAGCCTTTGCAGGTATTCGTCGATGTGGAAGACAATATAGAGTCATTTGTCTTTACTGAACGCACACAAACGCAAGCGACCATTTTCTTTAATGTATCGGCATTACTCCGACGCTCGTAAACGTTCGCGATTATTTGCTGTCCATCGCGTGTTTCCTGTTTCTATCGAAGTAAATTGTCATTAACGAACGTTCGCAAACATTTTGTTCGACCGATAGATACCTAGCTTTCGAGACTATATTATTGACACCATTTGTTTGCCCATGTCGTTAGCAAATACGACGTATCTATAATTTCTACGTCATCCTCTTTTAAACGAGATACTTTAAATTCCATTGTTTCATACGCAAGTTATTTCATTTACATTATTCGTACGTATACGACGGTGCTCTGATGCGGTTCGGTCGATCGATTCGCGTCGTGTCACCGCCGAGTCTTTCTGTCTTTAATTCCAGCTACTCGAACAGAGGGTAATTGCCATTCAAGGTACGTGTAACGCTTCTGTTTGGTTGTAAAACAATAAGACGCATCGCTGGAGAAAGTTCAACGATCAAGTCCGTTAGCTGGTCTCACTTTCGAACTTTTTGCAGAAAGATGTCGTTCGAGCACTTAACTAAATTTGTGGTTCGACGACTACCAACTTGGCCTCAACCTGGTAAACTTACTGCACGAGTTCAAAGATGTGTTAATTTAGACACGTTTCGAGGTTAGACTAGTCGTGGATAGGATTATTTAACTAACTAAACTGAACAAAAAGGCTCGAAACTATTTTTCGCTCTAGTTCGGAAGATTATGCGAGCGTAACATCGTACACGTAATAAATCCCATTGCGTAATCGCGATGGCATAAAGTCCGATAGAATAGAGACGCGATGGTGTAAGTGCCACTCGCTGTGATCGACGAGGATAATAAAACACGACAGAAAAGGGAAAAAATCGTTGGGAACCGATAACGATTTTATATGGAGTGGTAGAGATGCGAGCGATAGGACGTTTTCGTCGATGAATTTTGCGCGGAAACGTTTGAAATAGGCCGCATTCAATCCAGCCGTAGCGGGAATATTTTCCTTAACGTCCATCCGTAATGTCGATGAAACGGAAAGTTTGAAAGCAATGGCCCGATCGACGAGCGCTCCTTTAAACGCTCGCGAGATTCGTCCGCGAAATTTTCGCAAAATTGCACACTTCGCTTGGTTTTGCCTACTTTTCTCTCTTTCCCTCTGTCTCCCTCTCCCTCTCTCTCTCTCTTTCACTCGTCCAAAGTCCTCGGGCGCCCAGAAAACTTTTATTTATTTATCCGCGTCACACACAGCGATACGGTTCGTCCTCGAGGAATATTATTAAAGCTGCCGGGGCTCCTGTTTGACTTGGAATGGCTGCCGTTGCTCGCTCGCGGGGTCTCCAAACTTTATTTGTATTCTGGCCGCGTTTCACCGCGACGCAATACGTCGAATGAGTGCGAAACAAGCTATACGAATTGACAACTGGGTTAGATACACCGGCTGGTAACCGGTGCAACCGCACACGAATCTACGTGACGCCTACCATCGGTTTATATTGGCAAGGCGCGCGCGATTCCGCGTCATATCGTGCGCGTTGTCGCGCCAATCACCCGCACCTAACGCTGCTGATCGCTGATCACGCGGCTATTGTTCCCGCTGGATAAAAGTAATTGCCCCCACCGAGAATTGCCGGCGATTCGTTAAAAGTAATTGTTTGCGCCGCTTTTCACGCTGGACCAAGCTAATTGCTCGTAAGATATATTTTTACCCGTGATTGGCCGTACGTACCATCGATTTTCACGAGTCAAAGGGAACGATCTCGAGGTATTATCTTTTATCGTTGGCCATTACGTTAAGTGCTTAGGCATATCGATCGCGCAACGATGGAATCTGCTTTGTTCTCTCTCTCTCTCTTTTTTTTCTTTTTCAATTTTGTCTCTTTTTTCATTTTATAATAAGTACGCACTTGGAATCTTGTTTCGAAGTTAAAGCTTAAATAACCGTGGAAACGTGCTTGAGCAATTAAAGGCTGCCTTTATGCATGGGTTTTTGAATACTTGAGAAGAAACGCATTTTAAGTTTCATAGGAGGAAGTGGATCCTTTGAAACACGACAAGGAAGTGCTTCAAGTGTACGCGCGCGTCCAAAAATGTGTTCCCCACGGCGCGGAAAGTGTACGTCATAACCCGTTCTGTAACGTGAGAAAGTAAATAAAATGTTTTATGCAAACGCGCGTGTAGTTACCCTGTTCGCTGTGCGCGTGTCACATTCGTTGCCCTCTGTCTCGTATTTCTTTGAAGCTTCGTCCCTTAAATCGCGCAATTACTTGCAATAAAATATTTTTCCGTCCTTCTTACATACGGTCTCGCTAGTTGCTTGTTAGCGATCCGACACTACTCTGCTGTTGCCGATTATTAGCAACAGCGGAGTGTCCATGAGGATTTCTTCACGTGCAAAAAAAAAAAAAAAAAAAAAAAAAGAAAAAGTTCGTTCGTGAAACTTGGAATTCCGATTAATTTTACCAAACTCTACGAATCAATGACGACGGACGAATGTGTACAATTTCCGAAGTATCGACCGCTTTTTCTCGTATAGAATTTTACGTTTATGATCGCTCGAACATCGATAGCACAGTTATCTAGAAACTTTAATATTCAAGTTGACGATCGAAATACATAGACCCGCGTTGTTATTAAATTCTCGAGCAACCGCTGGAAAAGTTGTAACAGTTAACTATTCCGAAGTTTTCGGTGAAAGATTTAAAGCGAAGTTTCGCCGCTAATAGCTTGCATCGGAACACGTTGTTTACGGTTCAAGCAAGAATCCTATTTGCATGATCAACTATGTGAATTAACCGCTTGATTACGACCGTAGTAGCTGTGATTCGTAAAACACGTTCCCGAGTCTGTACGATACTTGGGCTCTCGCAACTTTGTCATTGTTTCGCGTGCAATTTTAAGCCTACGTGAACAATACTGGAATATTGATGTTCCCATGATTCTGGCTCGTCGTGGTTTCTCTTCAATAGACGGCGTTTGACGATGCTGTTTCCACGTTCTCTGCGTTTGACGAGTATACTCGTCGTCGCTTACTTTTCGCCACACGTTTTAGGCACACACTTTCGAAACAGGTCTCAACAGCTAACTGTTAACAGCTAACAGTTAATAACATATTCGTTCGATCGATTTTAGAGATTACGTTGGTCATACGGGCTACCTCTCAAGGCTTGTGGTTTACGGCCATGTTGTTTCACGATTCAGGAAGTAGCTAACGATACATTGAATTGCTACGCAAGCCTGAAATTTACATCGCGTTGCTTCCTGGTTGTGTAGCAGCGTGCGTGTCTTTACAACATTTGCACGACGGAATTAATGATGATCGTTGACAAGTTCCGTTGAACACGATAGCTTAAATTAGAGACAGCAGGTTTCATAGTGTCATTCATTGGATTATACCTCGATAAGCTACAAATAATATAAATAATAGAGAAAATAGGAAAAATATTTTGAGTTAGTTTGAGATCGTTTGACTCGGAAGAAGCAGAGTTTCGACTATTCAATGTATACAGGATGGCTGGTAACTGGCGGTACAAGCGGAAAGAGGGTGATTCTACGCGAAAAAAGAAGTCGAAAATATAGAATAAAAGTTTTTCGTTCGAGGCTTTGTTTTCGAGAAAATCGACTTTGAATTTTCGCTCGGTACGCGAGCCACCCTGCATATTATTTATTATTTCTCAGTTGAATTTTCATTATGCCATCGACGAACGCATTATTAGATAGTTGTAAACGTATGCGGTCAACTTGTACGAAATTCGTTTATTTAACTTTCTATGTTTTTAGTTGCACCAAGGTAACGATTTGATCGACTTACCGCAACTTGTACAGCGAGTTCTCGTACCGTTGTTGGAACATCCGTTTCTATCTTGGTCTTTAAAACATCGTTATCCAGAGACCTGTCCTGTTCACGAACTCTCTGTTCTTTAAGACGATATCGGATGTAGCATATCCTTGGCCACATGCGGGTTTAATGTTTCTTGCTAGTCATGTTTTTTGAAATATTGCTAGAGATTATATCGTCTTTCGTGAAATATTAATAGTCTCGTGTTCGATGATATATTTTGTAACATTACACTTTATAGTTTACGGAATTTGCATATTAAGAGATTTATAGCGGAATATGTATAGTGAAATACGAGCTGCAGTAACTATATCAAAAAGGTACAAAATTGAGGTATTATATCATAGAATTAATACAAGATAAAATTCACTGATTGATGGGTGGATTAAGTGAACTGACGCAGTAACAAATGCCTACATCATCCTGCACGCGTACGTATGGCATTTGCTTTAAATTTGTTACTCAAGTGCATACTGTCGTGTCACGCTTATCGGCCATGAGTAATGCGATTCGATATTGACGTTTATATCAATGTCGGAGACTTGATCGGAATTAAAAGAATTCGACTTTCTCAAGAATTAAACGTTCCTCGACGCGTTATTTCGTTCCATGTCCTCTTAGTTGTATACGTTTTTCATTTTTCATTTCACGTGTATGTATGCGAATATTGTAACACGTAGTGAATCGATAATTTGCATAGAAAATGTGTGTAATTCGTGCAAGACAAGATTCGATCACATTTAGTAGCATCTTAAGAATACTTAACGATTTGATTATTCTTTGGAGAACCACGGACGGAATGATCGCGGTGCGTGTATGAAATTAGAGTAAATATTGTTTATGTGTGCTGTTATTTGTTAATCATTCATGGAGGCAAAGGATTAGAGGAAATATCAATTGTCTCTAATCGAAAATTTCATGAGGCCATTTTCGATACGCAGGCGTAATGTTTAATCTACAATTTTTTCTACAGAACGTCGCGTAGAATGACTTACGTCTTCAAATTGTCATAATATTTTTCTCTACGACTTGTACGAGTTAAGCTGCTGCCCATGTATCGTTCGATTTCAGGATACCTGCGCACCCCGCTGCTTAGGCTGACCTACTTACGTTCGTGTAAGGAGGTTTGCTCGCGTGCAGGAGTATTTTGGCCGATTTCTAATTGCCAATAACTGAAAAACTAAGCCGAAAACGCAATCTTTTTATCCTTGATTTTCGTCTTATTTCAGCTTCAAGAACCGCCCTTTAAATTTTCTGATTTAATATACGGAGTATATTAGAATCTTCATCACTGCAGTCCAGCGTGGTATCTTCTCAACAAAAATATTATACTATATGCGTCTGAAATTTGCAATTGAGTTACGCTAGTAGCGGCAATTTCGATATAGTATCTCTTTTGAATACTTTTTGCACAAAAACGTGGATGTTAACATGGTTCTATAAATTCCTGCAACTTGATTACTTTCTGACCGCAGTTTCATCGAATCCTTTGCAGCGTGGTACTGCATGTGCGTAACTATATTTTGAATGCATTGCAACGGTGCACATTGAAATTGTGGCTGTATGCGATTCGGGTTTCCAGCTACGTGGGAACGCACTCTACGAATAAAGTTAGAAATTCATAGCTGCAATGTTATTCGGGGAATTTGGGGGGGAGTAGATCGAGAACGGAGAACAATGGCAGGTTACGAGTAATCTTCTATATTGTCACTTCTCGCTTTAATCTTGAATCATCGCGATCTTTCCTTATTTGAAATTAGCATTTAAGTATTAAGCAAACAGTTTCTTACAGTTCTCTCAGAGTAGTCGTACGTTCTCAGATAAACAGCTAGGTAAAAGCTGGTACAGTCGAAAGAATCTTATCGTTAAAGTGTTAGTTTCCAATTGGGAAGGAAATGAGAATTCTTTATGGAAAGTTATAATTAAAGAAGGTAGTTTTCGTTTAATCAAGAAGTTCTTTCTCTGCTTGTCGTTGTGTTGGAATAAAGCTATATAGTTTGTAACGAATTAATCTTATCGCCGATCTGCTATCCGTTTAACGATGTATTCGTTGAACTTTCGATGAATTTTCGTATGAAAATGAGGGGCGATGATAAATAGCAAATGGATTTACAAAATCAGTGTAAAACTCAATAAAAAAAAAAAAAGCGAAGCAAGTATTTATCTTAACGTCGATAATGCGATAATAACGATAAGCAATCGGTAGTAGCAAGTCAAGGTCAGATGTCTAGCAGTTATACACAATGCATTCCTTTGTCACAAGCTAAATTCTACAAAGAGAGTTTCCTCTGTTTCTCTCGTTTTCTCTGAATGCGCTCGACACAATTTTTCCGATTCCACGTTTCAGTGGTTCTCAACTCGCCGCTAATAATATAGCTTGCTCGAACAGCCTCAACCAGCTGTACGAAATTCCTCTGTGTTTTGTGCCGTTGCTGGAGAGGCAACGTATTGTTAACCTTTCTGAGCGCATACAGGTCGGTACTCTGACCACTGCCCTCATCTCGGTCTTGAAAAGAAAACAGCAGGAATACGACCGCTAAATTAGTCAGGTCTTTCATTATTAGATTACTTCCAAGTTACCGTTCCTTCCTGACGGAACGAGGACGTTGTGTTTTGCTCGTGAACGTAATCGGATAAGTGGTTGTTTTGAATTGTTCAAGCAAGCAGCATTACGAATTAAAGAAACGAGGAACAAAATTCGATAATTTCGTTGGACCGAAGAAAATTGCAAATTAAATATCGCGTTAACGCTATAATTCTTCTCTTGGACGGCTCTCGCGTTATTATCTGAGAAACGGACAGTTTTGTCGAATTTTAGATTTTTAACTTTGCGAGGGACACCAGATTTTAAACACGAATCACGACATATTCGTGATTTTTCAGGCTTCGATCGCGTTATTCAATACGTTGCGCTTTGTTTCGACGTTTCGCGTACATTTCACTTGAACTTTTCAGGGCTAACCCGAAGGAAGATCTTTTTAAACCCGAAGCATCGTCGCAAATATGTCAATTTTAATGATATTTACACACGAAATGTGCCTCGTTTGAAAACTTATTATCAGACGCGCCATAAACTCGAGAACAGAGAAGTCATTATACGTATTATATCGTTTGCGTTTTTCTCAATTCTTGGATTACGATTCTTGGTTTACGATTAAAGGCTGCTGTTTTGCATTAGATATATCACGACGTAGTTTTCGACGTATAACCTTGAGTAGGATACGTAGGGCGTAGTATCAATCGTAGCATAAACCTGAGCTTACCTTGCTACGCTTGTCTCTGAACCACTACGAGCAAATTCCAGATTACCCTACGCCTCGGATAACATTTACATATGGCATACATTTGCCGTTCCAAACCAGCAGGCAGAGGATCTCCGTCGTTGCGGACCCACAACGATACAAATTTTGGTGAATAGGAATCATGCAGAATAACCGCAAGGTTAGCTTTCAAGACAATTGGCAGAGACATAAACGATATATGATATAAAACAGTATGATATAAATGGTGCGCAAATCTGTCCGTTCTCAAGTTTATGACGTGTCTAACAACAAGTTTCCAAATGTAACATATTTCGTCTATAATATCACGATAATCGAATACGTACAAGGAAAATCACACTGGAACTCCAAATAAAATGAAACAAATGGTCGATAAATCGTGTATTTTATATCGTTCATTCGATGAAACAAGTTGTTGAAAATTAATTTGATAAACAATGTTCGCGGCGAAGAAGATTAGCTCAGGCTTTATAACTTGCAGGGTACAAATACACTGGCGGCTTAAAGTTTTCAACGAGTTCGATATCTGTTACGGATTCGTAGATTAATCGAGATGAAGCGAGAATTTTGCACGGCTTTTAATTTTTTACGGTTGATATATTTCGATGTTTAAAAATTATACGGTTCGTACGTTAAAGATAATAATACAATGCCCAGAAAGCTTCAAAGAGAACATCGCTGTAACATTTGAAAATTAAAAACATAAAATCCGGTATACGCGGGGGATTTCATTTTCAAAGAGCTCTCTGCGAAGAAAAATACGCAAGGCATTTTCAACTAATATTTTTGCGCTAATAAGTGTTCATGGAAATTAAACGCTCTAATTCCCCATCCAAACTTAATTTACAAATGCGAACAAGCAAGATACAGGATAAAATGAAATTTACCATATTAATTTTAAGTACAAAGTGCGCGATTCTTTTAACAGTTACAATATTTTACTATTTAACAAACTACTTCAACAGTTTTCAAACTTTATCTTTCCAAAAGCAAGGTCCGCTTGTAAAAATGTTATTCCAATGTTGGTATTTCGATTTATTGTTGCGTGAAAAATCGCTCCTCCATTGTACCACATTCCACCGCCAATAACTACAAAGAATTTTTGTAGATATACAATATTATATAATTTTTATTATATAATTGTAGATATACAATAAAAAATAAAGAACATACAATTTGGCAAGTATGTGATGGATAAATCGGCAAAATAGACCGGCACTTTTCGCTGTAATTGGAGTAACACAAAAAAAGACTGAATTAATGAAACTAATTTTTAATTGAAATTATCGATAACAGAGCTAACTAAACGATACGTCCAATGATAATATGCTTCGTCGCACTCCTTTCACGGCAGTGAAGCCGATTCTATAAATTGCAGATAATTAAATGCCTTCAGCTACGATGTCTTTTTTTACGCGAGGAAATTCTCATGGACACCTCGCCGCTCTTCTGGGAAGCGACGGGGTAGTGCCGAACTTACTAACTAAAACCCCACGGTGGCCTACCTGACGCTTAACAGAGTTGCCCCGGGACCTCTTTCGAATTACTGCCGGAGCACTCCTGCGTCTTCTCCCATTCTGAGGAAGCCATTCCTCAGGTTTAGTTTGGCCATAGAGAGGGGTCACCCCTTTCAACACTATCTCCTGGGCCGTCGTGCAAGTCCGAGGAGGACCTAGGGCGCAAGGCTGCCGAGAGAAGTTCTCTCTGCCCGCTCCTTTGCGAGCATTACTTCTTCTCAATAGGAGCGGACTGCGAGCAATTCCTGTTGCCCTCTCAGCATCTTCCACAACTGACGGAGGGTCCGAACTCTTGCCAATCGTTAGTCGCGGGACATGGCAGGAAGCCTCTCACACCGGACAAAACTCCAGCGTGTGCTGGGCCGTGTCCTCGGGCTCTCCGCAGTGGTGACAGGTGCTCGTCACCTCTCTTCCAATTTTCTGTAGGTACCAATTGTCGTGTTGAAACGTGCGGGAACGTGAACCGAGATACGAGGCAGACACATTGAACATGTTTTTCTATTATTCACAACTAACTCGAAAATCGAAGCCGATAGGACGTATGTTCGTACGACGTTTTTTCTCTTTTTTTTTTTTTTTTACTTATTTTAACGTACGTTCATCTCGTGAAATATAGGCATGCATTTATGAAGCATCCTGCGCACGGAGGAAACAATCGTCGATTGCTCGCCGTAGATTTCGGCTTCCTCTAACAGGCGTGGCCCCGAAGCACAGCCAGCAAATTTCCGATTACCCTAGCCGGGCTAACATTTACATACGCCATACATTTGCCTCTCTATGTAGCGATCTGTAGGAAATCGCGGGGGCTCGCGTTGACCTCCATCGAGGAGAATCCTCTAGGAATCAAGACTACAGGCATCCATTCAGTCTGCACACCATTGGAACTGTCTGTGGCCAACAAAAATACCAAAACGTTTTATCGCTACGATAAATGGCAAAGCTGTATCGAGCTCGCAAATTACCAGGTTCTCGCCAGACGTTGCGATTTTCATTCTTTTTCTTCGTTGTTTCCATCTTACGGAAACGCTTTCCCCTTTCATTGTACAAACTTGGTTCTCCGACTGTCGATATCGTGAAAACGTTATTCCTCCTCGCGTAGCTTAAAAAAACATGCGCCAATTCGTCGATCGCGATGCACCGTCGTTGCACGATAAAACGTCTCGCAAAATTCGGGAGGCTGCAGGATGTTTCCTTCGTGGGAAAACTCCGCGCTACTTTGCTGTTGGGATTTCATTGATAATTAATGTGTTCACGCACGTATAACACCTTTGACGAATAAGCGCAGAAGCTGTACCTTCATCGCATCGCTTGCTGTCCTATGAATCTGGAAGAATACAGGAACCCGCGGCAGTCTGGAAATCTGTTGATCTGATCCCTTACGATCTGAAAATACCCTCCAGGCTTAGTACGCGCCAGACTTCTGCTATTTTCATCCTCATTTCGCTATCACGCTTCCAGTGACCGTACGATCACACTTTCTCCCTCTATACCATATTTTTAGAAATTCCGTCTCGCGTGACTTTCTGTCCAGTCATCGCTTACCCTACACATTGGTCTTTAAACGTATCATTTACCTTACAGCTCTTCGTAGCTTGAGCTATAGCAGTTTCTAAAGCCTCCAATCCATTACAGACATCCGTCTGAACAATACAAAAAAGAAAGTTGCCGTCAGTCCGAAAATTGCCGTCAATCGATTCATTTATTTCTTCAGGACGGTCAGTTACAGTTTTACAATTAATTTCGCATACAGTTTCATGATTAATTTCATACACAGTTTCTATTCCACGTAACTCGGTTCTCTTTTATCGTCCAAACACTATTTTAATCAGAGACTATTTCAACGAACATATTTCGTATTCTTTATATAAATAGTAAATAAATAAATCTAATACCTACGAATTTCCGACTCACGATTTCAGAATGTTATCACGAGGACAGGGTTACCACGGGAACATCGAAGTTTGCTGAGGCAGTTAAAAGTTGGGCGGCGACGGTAGAGCCGGAATAGTTCGGTTACAGCCGAAAATGGCAATAAAATCTCGCGCGGCACTCGCGCCTAGGATGATTTATCCCTAACGAATTCGAAGATTCGGCTTTCTTGCTTGTGACGGTTCGACCGTTAAGATAACTGGCTTAATTGCCTCGTTCGCTGTGGTTCGCTCCCGGAGAGGCGAAATTGAAGACGACGAAGTTAGACGCTAACGAGCTTTGCGATCGGTTTCCTGCGTTTCCTGGCGAATTTTAGTTCTATATTCTAGAGTTGGGTCTCGTCATTGGATATATCTATCCTCCACTTTGATTTTGCATGTGTGTGGTTTCTTTTCTTTTCTTTTCTTTTTCTTTTGGCAAGACTGTATGTTTCTTTTTAACTTGAGAAACCACTGCACGATTAATTCGTTAAACAAATTTGTACGCCGAGACGCGACAATTGGCGAAATTATAAAAATTCTATGCATCGAAAGCGAAGCTTGGAACGTTGGAGAAATTGAAAAGCGAGTGGAACGATAGAGTGAAACGCGAGACGGATAATCGCGTGAAACGAGAAAGCGAAGCGAGGCAAATCGCGAGGACAAAAGACCGGGCCTTAGATTGAGTGCGAACTCGCTAAACAGACTGCGGCAAGTTGCCGCGTACACCTTCCTTCTATCTCGCCTTCCTGGTCTTCTCGCGTCAGGCGCATTTGCATTTGAAATCGAGATGAACCTTTGGATAAAAGGAACGCCCCGTTCCACCGTTATCTTCAAACACTCGTTTACTTGTATCGTGTGAAAGAAGGGGCCAGGAACGCTCGGTGTGGCCAGAGAACGAGAAAACACGAAGACAAAGAGGGATGAACGGCGTGGCTCGGAGACAGAGGAGACTGCGGAAATTTCGCAACTTTTCCCTGGCGCGACTATCCGCGCTGTAACTCGTACAGGTTTTCGCGAGCTCAACCTGCGCAGACTCTTCGAAGAAAGCAAGCAGACTGCACCCTATTGTTTAGCGCGGGAATGGATGCGAGCTTGGTGGAATACAAAATAGAGACGTGACCTACCTCGATCGTCGGAAGCGTCGATAGAGCCAGAGGTGATGAAATGGTGGAAGGAACGCTGCCAGATAAGAAGAAGAAAAAAAAAGAAAAAATAAAGAAAGAGATCGGGGGAAGAACGCGTCGTGATGACGACACTCCGACGCATAACGTAAGATTCAGCAGTGAATATCGTTGTTCGTGATCGGACGGTGAAAGATATTGAGAAGCGATTTCGTTTTATGCTTAGATATCTTTTCTCAATTTTAAAACGTTACGGTGTGTTGGAATTTCATCGATGGTGTGCACATGTACACGTATAATACTCGCATTTTTATTGTATCTTGCTTGCTGAATCTGGAAAAACGCAGGAGCTGCGTCGTTCCGAAAATCGCGGTCAACCAACTCACAGCCACGCTCCGGAATAATTTTAACCCCGCTGTTCTTCTTGTTGCTTCTTCGCGTTTACATCTTTCCACGTTTGCATTTTTTTTCACGCGTATGTTTTTTCAGATATCTTTGTTCTTGGTTATTTTTTACTCGTAAAAAGTATGGTGCACGCGAAAGACGATGAAATTATATCGGACGTTGGGATCAAATATTTAAAAACTGTCTATATTCGAGCAATATTTGTTAAGATGTGGCATCAATTTCGGGCCATACAGATCGGAGGAGAACAGCTGGATTAAATACAGTTTCGCAAATGATTTCACGCACACAGTTTCGCTCCATACCCAGTTTCCTTTCATCGTGCAAACACTATTTACGGAGAATTCCATTCCACTCACATTTTCCGTTCGTTATACCGTATAAATACAATAAAGAAATGCAACGCGGTGTGTCGACGTTGAGTTTGTACGAGTCATTTTTCGCGTTAAAAACCGACATTACCCGAACGACAATCGACGACAGTACAATTGCATATCGACAAGCGTTTCCGTGGTGCGAAAAATCATTGGATTTCAACGGAGAATCGCGGCAAATCGGAAGTTGTTTGATAGAAGCTTCAGCAACGAAACCAATAAACGGTGGAAAATAGAAAAACGCGGGAGTTCGCAAAGTACCGTGTTCGATCTTAAAACTGAATGGAACGCTGATGAAAATCGTCAGGGCTGGTGGTTGCTGAGAGTAAACCGATTCCACAGGGGAAGGTAAAAGAGCCGAGGATATAAGAAGATGAAGAAAAGGGTAGAAAGATTTGGCAACAGAGGCGCGGATAAATAAAAGCGAGAGAAAGAAACGGCATGGAGGACTGTGCCAGAGTGTACAACTACGTGTCGGGAAAGAAAATGAAGAGAGTCGAGTCTGCGCGGCTTCGTATCTGTTGTTCAAGCTACCGTAGAATCTAATGACGCGAAATTCCGGTTGCATTCGCACCGGTTTGAAGTTTTATCATTCGACTTGGCTGGAAATTTTTGAGCGATCGTTTCTCTGGCGCGCTCTGCGTGCAAACCTTCTTCCGCTCTCTTTGCTCTACCTTCTTTGCTCGTTGATGTTCTTTGACTGTTCGCTAGCCGTGATTGCTTCGTTGCGCTTGCTCTTTGCCGAGAAAGAGGAACGAAACGTCGCTGTTGGCGTAGCAGATCGAAAGGGAATGGCACGACTGACCAACTGTGGCTCAACGTTCAAATATTATAATGCTCATCGAGTGGTTTGTCGATCGAGAAACTCGCTTCAAAGCGCTGGCAAGTGTGGCGATAAATTCTGTTGATTTTAACGGCACTACCGGCAGGTAGCGATGCGAAATATCGCAAGGGAAAATAAAATTCCCCGACTATTCTGAGAGCTTTTATATGAAACGAGTTTTTTTTCTCCTTGTCTGTAATAGCTTCGCTGTATTGTTTTTGACTCCAGTTCATAGAACGACGATATAAATTTCGGGCAATCGTGCGCGGAACTACAGACAGGAATCAGAATGCAGTTACAATAACGTTGTAAATTGAAAAAGAGGTCTGTGCACGAAATCGTTCGTGCTCAACATACATCCTAGAGCTGCAATCAACCGCACGGTCGTGTAACAGCGCTTTGCATGCAAGAAATTGGATCGCTGCAAAAGGTAATCTGATTCCGACCCTAAAAGAATGTCGTTAAAATCCTTTATTTCGCGCTGTCGTGCTACTAATCGCTTTATATCTAGACTCGCATCAGCATGCGACTGGCAACAATTTCCTTCCTTGAAACGCGTTGATATCTTACCACTGTTTCTTCCATGCTGGCTAGTAAAACCCTTATTTTCGACACAATGCAAATGAGCAATTAACGTAATTAGTTACATGTTGGAGATGGATATACTACAAAATAGTTGTTAGCCTCTAAAAAGATATTGAAACATTATTCGAGAGATTTGTGATTTGAAAAGTCGGATAGACCATTGGAAAAAAACAGTCGATCGAAAACAGTTTCTTCTGAGAGATTTTGTAACGGCAAGCATGAACATTTGTAATAATTTACTACATAAGTCGTAAGCTCTGTACTAGACTTAACTAGTAACTGTTATGGGCTGCCTTTCGATCGATTAATCTGTCGTCCGCAATTAACGAGAAACTTTTTTAATTAAATGAACCTTCACTTATAATTAATTTTCAACGTCTTACGATGAATACACGTTTTTCTCCTGTTGGTCTTCTTATTAGTTTCCGACGATTTATTTTCACGGTTCTTGATTACTTCTTAATCATTTCGCTGTGCAATTAATAATCAACTTTATAAACAGATTTTATCGTTCACCGTGAAAAGCAAGAATTTAATAATGAACAGTATACACTTAATGCAAAATTTTAATAACGTATATTTAATCTTCAGCCGATGCAACAAACATTAAACAGTTTCCAATAATTTATAGATTTATATTTCAAAATGTCTGATCAATTTCATTTATTCGCTTGTGCCTAGCAATGTGTGATTAAGATATAGTAAGAATCGATGCGTATCGCGTAAGTAGAACGCTGCGTCAGTGATATAAGTCAACGTCTGATCGGTCATGTTGTATACCGCATTTATCAGGCATTGCGTTTCACGTTGGTCGAACGAAAAATTCTTGGAATGGAATGAAAAGACACTCTGTATAGTTTGCAGACAATTTTTATATTCCAATATAACGTATCAAAGCTATTATAGCGTCATACTCTTCTTCGCGAAGACTCGCAAAAGATATTCACCAGCGGTTTCTTCGACGTCCTCGTCTCGCAAGAATTTCTTTTCAGCGGGAAATTTTTTAACCGTGGAAATAAATGGAAGTCAGAGACAACTAAATCTAGCTAGGAAGGCGGATGTCGCAATAAATTGTACTTCGTTCATTTTGTACCTTGGAAGCTTGTACAAAGACGTTCGTTACCTCTCTAGAAGACGACTTTTCTTCGTTTTGTTAAATCTACGTCGATCGTTTCTAATCGTCGTAGCAAATATAACCTCACGACACAGGTTAATTTTCTCTAGCTCCTTCTCGTAGTTTGCTCTTAACTGACCTTATTCTCGAGTACATACTGTCACCTACTCCTCAGAAGTACGCGCACAGTTCCTTACGAAACTAACCAGCTCTCTGGGCTGGCGCAACACTAAATAAATCAGAAACACTGGAGCTAGGAAAATATTCAAATTTCACTCCAACGTCTCTATACACTTTAGACAAATACGTTCCAAAACCGTAACAAAACGCATTTCGATAAATGTTAGATCGATTAATAAATTTATTGGCGTTTCCTTGCAAGAACACAGGGGACGTGTTATTGCTTTCGTACAAAATGTGTCGGGAAGTACTTGATTTATCCCATCCGACTGTAAATGCATATACACCTGTGTGTTTAGGAAGATAATGTTCCGAGTTGCGTCAGCGGTTCGTGAACGTTACATTTCAGTCCTTCGAGACAGACACGAAACTCTGCTCTGCTCCATTAATCATCGTGAAACCTTAAAATCTAAAATAAATATAAGTCTTCCATAAAAAATTGCAATATATATATATACATATAGCTTTAGATTCTTGAAATAATTTTTACATCTCTTGAAACTTTACATTAGTAGAAAGCCAGGGAATTTATTACTCCGTTCACTATGTAATCATCAGCGTGCAAAATAATAGAAAGAAACGGCGATATCCACCCGCAATTACGTAACAATCAGCTAATGCACAATTCATTGGAATCTCTCTCACTTTTCTCGTTACCAATATTCCATACTCGCTAAGTCCGAGCACGTTCTTCCATCCGCCAATCCTATCGCGTTGTTTCTCCCGATGAATACGAGCAACGCATTAGTCCCGGAAGGCTGCATAATTACAAATGACGAAACTATTACGAGGTTCGCTGGAACTTTTGCGCGAACCAAGAGCCGAAAGCTCGACTATTCGCCGGTGTATGTAACGTGCACAGATACAACGCGCGTACAGGTACACGTACACGTACGCTGGACGAGCAGGACCTCAAGCTGACAAATTGTTATCGCGACGTTTCCAGGATAACGAAATACATAATTCAGCCAGCGTTAGTGGCGCGGAACATTCAGACGCCTCTAGGCTATTGTCGAAACGCTCGGCGCGACACGCTGCAACGAACGAAGGATTTTGTATCGTGGATTTTGTCAACGTTGCGTTGGTCGGGGGCGAATACGTCCAAAGTTTAACTGACAGCCGTTCAAGATGCGTATAGGAGATGGAAGAGGCGACGACGAGCACCAAAGCGTCCCGTCGTCAACACCAACGACGAAACCGCTCTGACACGGAATTAATTAATCATTTATTTAAGGACGGCAAAGAAGCGGCCGGTCGATGAATAAACGAGTCACCAGATTTATTAAAATATTACCGGATCGAATCGACTCTGTTGGAAATTGTTAATTTCTGCTGGAAATAGAATTTCCGATTGACCGTTGGGCTGCGTTCGAAGTATCGTAGATGGAGCGAAGTTTGCTTTCGAGAGATTTAATCGATCGTTTATTTATTCAGGCAGCGATGGAAATTGGTTGGAGCGGGAAATAATATTACGCGTAGATGTTGGTCTCCCTTTGCCATTTAATGTCTTTGACATCAGAAATAGGTTGTCGCCTAAATTTCGTGATGGATACGGTGCATCTTACAACGACGTTCGTTGTTCCCTCGAAACCGCAATGTCAGACTCGCGCAGCGTCAAATAGAATTGTCGAAAGAATTTTTAAAGAGAGGAGGGGGTCGAAGAAATCCTCGCGTCGTACGTACAACGAGAGAAAAAAAGTGGAATTCCTGTCAAACGTCAAAGCGGAAATTATTTTTCGACGTCGTCCGCTAGGATGTTTCTTCTTCGCGTGACGTAAATGTGGCGGAAAAGCTGGCACGAAAAGACGCGGAATAAAGTGAAACGGTAGCGGGATACCTCATTCTCGGAATTTTCGGAAGCATTTCCGAGAACACACGTTCGAGCTTACTCGCTTCATTCCTTCGTTCTGCTCTGTCAAATTATTCAATTCATTTCCGCGCGGCTTCCAACTAACTCGAACTCCTCCGATTGTCTCTCACCCGCTTCCCTTCTTTCTCCTCGTGACTTTCAGCCCACACCAGTGACGTCCAACTTAAATTCAGATTTGCCCTTTCATCACGGATTTCACGTTATCGCTGTTATCGGAACAATGCCGAAGAGGTTGCTTCGTGTTCCACATGGAAAATAGACCGCACATAACTAATGCATTTCGGGTTCGTTGTCCTCGCGTTGCTTCGTTTCATCGATATGTGTATTCCGGATTTCTTTCCTTTAATACTTTAATATCCGCGATTTAATAAACGTTTCGTTATTGGAGGGATAATAAACGCGATTTTTTTTCGTGTAAATATCTCTTATTATTTCGCGGAGTTTTTCTGCATTTATTTTTAAATTTATTTTTCTTTTTTTTTAACATTTTAGCACACTATCTATTTTCTCTTAGCGTTCCGCTAACCCTCAGTTTATTTCGCAATAATATTCATGCAACGTGTAAGCGTTAGTCGAATATTTTTCTCAAGTATCTCGCTAATCGAAAATTCAGCGTTGATGGTCTTTTACTGTATTATTCACAGAATTTTCAATGAATAATTTGCAAGGGATTTCCGTCCGCTTTTGTACAGTGTCTGAAACGAACAGTGCATCGCGGTGATATACCGAGGTAATAGAGTTTCACCGTGTGTGTATATTTGAAGCATGCGAACGCGAATTGAGTTTGATCGGTGATAGTAATCAATTACTCGTGAAAGTAATTAATCACGATATAATCTTTTGACAATGAAACGCACCGTCTCTTGTTTACGTACGGAAACCTCGACATTTTGTTTGAAATTCGTATTATGCGCTAAAAATACCCCTTTTATTTAATATATTCCGAGATAGTAAGGATTCATAGTGCACCGGGCGTATAACAATGAAGCAAATATTACCAGGGAGAGAATTTCTGATTGACGGTGCAGATGATATACGAGTTTCCTAACAAGATATCCTGTTGTTTCACGATGAATCGCGCAGATATTTGAATCGAAACGAGATTCCCTGGAATTTCGGTCGATGGTTGCATTCAAGGGGAACTGTAAATAGTTAGCGAGAACACGAGCGTTGTTTCCCGGAGAAAACTTAAAACGACTGCATCAGATCGAGTATAAACGAACTTTTTCCTATCGCCCATGTATACCGCGCTAATTATAGTTGACCAATAAATTCTAGTTAACCGGTCTTCCCAATTAAATTAATTATTTCTCACAGTTTTCGAACAATTGTCAAAAGGAACGAATATCTTATAGGAATATCGTGACAGAGTATGTCTGTCCTGGAATGAATAAACGAAACATACATATACATATTTCAGGTCATCGAACGTTGCAAATAAAAGGAGATCGAGGTATAGGAATTGTTTTACAGGAACGGTTAAGCAACAAAAAGATCGAGGTAAATGGATAATTCCTCCAAGAGAGTGGTAGTTAACGGATGAGAAAAAATTCCAATTCGAAAGATATGAAAGCGGTTTTTCGTTTGGCCCGTGTAAATAACTGCGTCTGATTTATGGAGCGCATCACAGTGTAATTTAGGATAGGCGAGCTCAGCTTCTCCGTTGGGCGTAAAATACATACCGCGGAGAGGCTGCTCCTCGAAGCATGTTCACTCATTACCGTGACTTAAGGAGAAGCGAAGCCCGGGTAAAGGCGAAATTGAGTGAAACGAGATTAAAACTCGGAACGAAATACTGTGTAAATTCATTGCTTCGGGTGTCTGGCTCGATGAAAGGAGCGACCGTTGCACGCGGAGCAAGGAATTTCTGATAGCGTTAAAATGCACGTAACGAGCGCTCTGCTAGCTTCCCGTGTACCCTTCGTTGCCTTCATACCGCTCTCCTTTTTCAGCTTTTCTCCGTTGCGCGCGCGGTTCCTTCGATTGCTCGTTTTCTTTAATCGACGGATCCCTTGCAGTGGCTCACGGCTCAACGACGAACGCCTATTTCATTCGCCGGCTGCATTTAGTTTTTTCCCCTCCCCGTCAAGCATCGACTGTTTCAGTGTAAATTACACACATCACGGATATCTTCCGCTCCATCCAGTGTCCAGAGGATCGAAATTAAAAAGGAGCAAAGATCCATACATTTGCGCGAAGTATCGCGCGTTTCTTTCCACCAGGAAAGATACTCCACCGATATATCTTGATCTTTCGATACAAGTTTCGCTACTCTTTCGTCTTTAAAACGAAGCAACGATATCGTCGTTGTACGAAATGGCAACGACATTAGAAGTCGTCTATCGCTGTATGCGCGTGTCTTTTTTCACATTTTTATTTCGATTACGTAAAACACGGAGGTTGCGCGAGTCTGACGTTGTTTGTGCGTAAATTAAAAATATTTGGCTCGTTGTGGCTCGCAGAGTGAACGTGGTAATTGAATCGAGCAAAGCACGGAACAAATGAAATATCCGTTTTATTTCTGTTGCGCGTGGCTGCCACGCTCTGAAAATTCCAGCAGCTTCGCTTTCTCTGCAATTATACGTATACGCGATACTTTTCTGGCAATGGAGAACACAACTTACTTGCAACGCGTGTCTCGTTATATATCATAACGGCCGTGCAAACCTACCAAAGTGAAATACGAAGTTTCGCGAAGTTCCAAATCCCGCATGGAACGCTAACTACGTGAAATGTTTTCACTTGAAGCTCGAAAAACGGCGACAAGAATGTACTTGTTTCGCTTCGAGTGTGGGTTTATCGTTTTACCGGCGAGAGAATGAAACCGAACGTTTAAAATTTACGGCGCTCTATAGTTTTTACATCGATGGGAAATTTATACTTTACGTCGAATTCGAAAATGATAGGATAAATAAATGAATAACATTTCCAGTTTTTACGGGAGGGCAGTGGAGTGGTCGTGAAACTGGAAGGTGATCGATTTCGAAGCAATCACCTTTAATGTTCGTACTCGATTCACTCGGAGTAAACTGTAATGGATGTGCTCGTCGATGTCTTTTAGAACTTAACACACCACCATTGATCAATAAAGCCCAGCTGCCATTAATGTCTAACCGAAAGCATCGAAATTTTTACGCTCCGTTCCCACATTTATCGTTATTAAATTTTTTAATCTCGCACATATCGATGTAAATAGAATTAATTTCCACGTTCGAATAAAATGCATTAAATACGAACGTAAATATAAATTGACTTCTTTAATCATTTACCAAAGTAGAACGAATAACATTTTTTTCTCTTTTAGAAACGTTCGAGTAAATTTTAATTACGCGCGAAAATGAAAAAATTGCGTGTTGTGTCCTTACAAGGACTTCTGTTCACGCGAAAGTAACTATATTTTGTAAATATAACACGGAAATGTAGAAGATATAAAATAAAAAAAAGGAAAGAAAGAAGATAAATGTCGAAAAATTTAATACAGCGGTACTCTGTTTTATATTTCTTACTATACTAACATTTTGACTAAATTTCGTGCAGTATCCTATCGATTCGAGCGCGATCGAAATAATTTCGATAAACTATTTCTATTCCTTTTGCAATTTAACAAAGAGATGTCGAAATTGCAACTTCTTTTTGCAAAGCAAAATTCGGAAATAAATTTTCCTGTAATTCGGAATATATTTCTTATTCCATTGATATAACGATTCTGTCAAAGCGTTATTTTACGGTGTGCTTTAACGTAAAAATGTACGTGTGTGAATGTATGAAGGAATAAAAGGAGCGTTAGAAGTTCGGTACGGCGGCAATTTAGAACGTCCAAAGATAATGAAATGAAACAGAAAAGGACAAGGAAATTCCGCGCATGCAGGAAGTTGAAAGAAATGAAAAAAGGACGTGAAATGGGAGAGAAGAGCAGTGTCTGTATTAAGATAAGTGAGACTGGAATGGCTGTTTGAAGAATGTTATTTGGAATTCAGTTCTCGAATGCGAGTTCTCCGGATGTAAAAAATTTGTCACCATGTTTTGTTGCCTAAAAATATCTTCTTGGATCATTTGTTGCCCATTTTGACGTAAACAGCATCGTGAAAAGGAAAAATCATCCTACAGGGAATGTTCGTGAATTTACAAAAAAAATTCAAGCCTTTGGGTAACGTAGACGTATATTTATTGTAATATTTAATAATTGAAAAAAGAAACGAATATGAAACGTTACATCGTACTCAATTTATTAAAAATAGGTAATGTACGCGTACAACATGTAAAATATAAACAACACGGGGAATTCAACAACTGCGACGTGCATAGTACAATTTTAATCTCTCTGCTTCTGAGTCAAAAAACTACATATCTGACGTTTCATGTCCGAGAGGTTTAATTAACTCCGTCAAAGAGCAGCAAGATTACTATTGCAAACGATCTCTGACAATTTTCAAACTCGACAGTATGAAAAATGTTGCACTTCAATCTCAAAGAATATGCCACACAATTTTCACGGTTATGTCGACAGGGGGAAAAAAACGTCGCCGTTTGGCTGTCGCGAAATGTAGCACCGTTTATTTTAATTGCAATAAAACGAATGGCTTCTACTTCGTATTTAGATGAATAGGTATCGTCGCGAATATACGCATATTCTGTTGCTGTTGCTGCTACTAAAAGTAAGATTATATCTGTCTGTTTAAAATGCGTATAAACTAGAATAATTTGAAATTATATCGGAGCGTAGCGAGTTGGAAGCAAAGTCGCGAGGTATCATCGATCTTGCCTTCAAATATTGTGCTTTAAATCCACGAGCGAATACGCTACAGAGGAAATGAATTTAGCTGAGAGAGTTAATGAACATCATATGGATCCCGGTGCACTTACAACCGCAAAATCAATTAGCAACGAATATAGCACTTGGCATCTAGGCCCTTCGTATAAAGGATCGTTCAAGGGTTATTACTAGAAGATCATAAATTGATAATATTATCTTCAGCGAGATATTCGAAGAGATGATTGCTGGCATTAACCCTGCGTTATGATCTTTGAATAATTACAGCGTGCATATTTTATTACGTATCCGTCTAATCCAATATTTCCACTGTTTCGTGTTCGCCTGTAATATCGACGAATTTCAAAATTATCATTCATACTCGTTCAACTTTACTTTCTTCTCTTCTTATTCTCATATACGTAGCGAGCTTCGTACTCTCTCTCTCTCTCTCTCTCGCAATAATCAGCAAATTACTCACGAAACGATAGACGGTGCGAAATGATCGATCTCCATTCGTACGGCTTTCATGGACATATCGAGCCTAGTCCTTTCTAAGGGAAGTCGATTTATGCGCGCTTGTAATTTTCATACGGGCATTGCGCACGCCGGTAGACGACGAAAGTTGGAAAATATCGACGCGCAGACGACCGAGGGTTATCGGTGGACGCGCGAGCTGACCCTGCAGGTTCTCGTGAATTCGCTAAAAGCTCGCCACGCTACCGCTTGTAATGCCTCCCGACACCTTAGATTGATTAAGCGGCAGACGGGCCGTTGCGCGGCAGCCAGCCCGCTGCTAAATGTCTCGCATCTGTCACCGAGCTTTTCTACGTTCGAGACGAGGCGAGGTGAAACGGGGAGAGGCGTGAAGAGGCGAAGCGAAGCGAAGTGAAGCAGGCGAGGTTCCCGCGTGCACTTACACGCTCGCATGTCATCTCGTCGAGGACCAAATCCAACAACCGGAGGAAAACGTACTTTGGTTGCATTCGCGGCCATTCTTCAGGCTGCCTGGCCACCCTGTTCGGACTGCCAGGCATCCAAGAAAATTTTCTCGCCGAGACGTCGACGCTGTTTCGAGCGTGCTACGCGAAATTGCGGGGCAATTGCACGCCCTTAGCTGCTACACGATTCTATTACGTGTTAGCCTGCTATCCCGCGAGCTTTCGGTACCGTGAAACGCGGAATTATGTCCATTTACGTGAGACGATTCCTCAGTCGGGTTACATTATGTTTTAAAATTCGTTTTCTCCACTGGAGTGTCTTTCAAAGACTTTTAATAATAATTCCCAAACGTTTGAACGTGTCTTATTTCGTTTAAATGCCAAACGTTGTATACTTTACATATATTGTCGTTTCTAAGATTAGGTAACGGAATATTTAGAAATATTAGCTAGAACGTTGATAACATCTGCTCGCCGATATAACGCATGGAACTTGAACAGTCCTGCAGCCGAAGCCATAAGCTGCCAACCCCCGGACGTTGAGTTGGCAACATCTGTAGCCAAATTCCGAATCATTACCGCGGATGTGAGGAATTCACAACTCTGTGCTCCCAAAAGGAAATCGTTTGTAAAATCTGTCTGCATGGTAATGGTATTTCGTGTGTCTGTACGGTATAAATGTATTTTCTGTTTTCGTACGACCAATGTTAGTTTGAATCGCGTAGAATTCATTTTTTCTACGTATAAAACGTCGGAGGAAATCCAGTCGAACTAACTTTTTCTACGACTACGCGTATGAAACTTGATTAAATTTGTCAAAGCTTTAATTGCGATCTCGATTTCATTGTAAATCAGAGACGACCAGAATTTTGATCTTGAATTCTGTGAGAAGTTATTTGCTGGGTGAAAGCAGGGTAAAATGGATCGGTGCTCGCTTTTACGAGAATAATTTATACCATTCGCTCAGAGATATTTAATCTATGTTTGTAGTAAGATATCGATTAGTTTAATATAAAATAGCTTCGATAGCAAGGTAATATCTATGGCTATCACCGCTAAGTCTTCGTTTCTATGGGATTTTGTCAGAGATTGAAGCGCGATTATATATTGTATTTTGAACAACGAGAAATTACACGAAGTAAAGTAGCAAAAATTTCGGAGAGTTCGTACCTCTGTGATCTAGTTAAAAATATAATTAACAAACATATAATGAACAGTTTTAGATCGATCAGCAACTTATCAAACCTATAATCTTCAATTAGGAAAAAGTATTTCGTTTTGGACTCAATTTCCAGTTAATACGTACACATCGCCGCAGTTGCCATTGGGCCAAAGTGGGAAGATGAAGAGGGCGAAGAAAAGTGAAACGGAGCAGAAAAGAATAAATTTTTCTCACGTTGAGGTCGTTTCCAATTTCGTGAATGTTTCGCCGCGTGCTGAATCGTCAAACAGCAAGCTTTAGCAGCAATTCAGTCAACGCTATTTGTCATTCTCCGGCTCTTTTTTCGTCCTTTGAATACCTCTTCCTCTGAGATCGGTTACTCGATCAAATACACGTTCGACGATTGAAAACACAGGCAAAACGAATTTTCCTCGCCAAATTCGAAATATGAATATTCGTATTATAAGAGATTGATCATTTTGATTCGATCAGTTTGTTTCCACTCTCGCCTTCTACGTATCAAATACAGAGAATTTAACACGAAAATAGAGATTCGTCCAAAGGATCTCTTTCATCGCTTTTCAACATCCTCGAGTCCGTTAATTACGCAGCTTTTCCTAAAACTATCGAGCCAACGTAGTCAGCGATTAGGCGTTCTATAGCTGGTAAAATAGCATCCGGAAGAACAAAGCAACGAGACGATTTGCTTTCTGCTGAAACTATAACTCTACGCGGTGCGATTTCACTCGGTAACAATTCAGTTCTCTGTGAAATCAACGAAAGGGGTTATCGGGAGTCGGCTAGTGGAACGGGTTTTCAAAACTCTGCTCACTTTCTACTCGGCTCGGTCATAAATTTTCATTGAAAAGTAACTTCCTAGACCAGGTTCCACGCGCTGGCTTTGCCACGGGATTACCGTGGCCCGTTTCTCTCATTGTTTTCATGACGTTACCATGATGGAAAGCAGGGCGGAGGAAGGACCGACTACGTCGAAGAATCGTCGTCTGTCCGAAGTTTCGCCAACCCCTTTCTGTCTCCCTTCGGTCGCAAGCGATTGTTCTCGAGCAGCGCCATAGAAAGCAACCAACCTCGGTGTCTCCTTCCTTTTTCACTTAAGTAATGGCTTGCCTCTGTTGCAATTTCTGGCTAATGGAACGATATCGTAGTTTTTCTGTTGACCCGTTCCGCGAACTCGAACGCGAGCGCGCAATGCGACGCACTACCGGACCACGTGGGGGGCTCTATCAGCATCGATGCTCTCGTTCGCTGTCTCTCTGTCTCTCTCTCTCT
The DNA here is from genome assembly GCF_011952255.1 of Bombus vosnesenskii. Taxonomy (NCBI): domain Eukaryota; kingdom Metazoa; phylum Arthropoda; class Insecta; order Hymenoptera; family Apidae; genus Bombus; species Bombus vosnesenskii. The sequence continues at coordinate 1,746,334 of NW_022882962.1, forward strand.
CTCTCGCTCTTCAGTCCGCGCACTATCCGTTTTCGAGTAATTGTTTCGTCGCGCTGTATGCAAATGTCTGCGAGCGAGGCGCGCATTTAACAAATTGCGAACCGGTTGCGCAAATTTTTTACTCAAGCAGCCTGAAGGACCGGGGTCAGAGGTGTGTAGGACGTATCTGTAGGTCTTTTAATTTCACACTTTTCATCATTTCTTTCTCTAAGCTATCATCGAATAAAACGGTCGCGTTGAAATTGATTTTTCTCGTTTCTGGTTTCTGGTCCCTCTTGTTTTGTCTGATTTCAAAATAACGCTTATAGTGTCCGATCGATAAATTTTTCGTTGCTATAGGTACGCGCAAACGCGAAGCAAATTTTTCAAGTGAATTTTTGCTACATGAAGTAATCCGTTTGTTTTTCCTCTTTTTAATTTTTTTTTTTTTTTTTTGAGGTAAATCCAAACACGAAATCGGAACTATAAGAGGATTTTAGTCGAGGTTTTAGTGTATTACGATGCAATAGCAGGTGCAAAATATTTGAAGTAATCGAGATTGGGATTGGTTATAAATACGACTAGGAAGATCCATATAGGTAGCGCATAGTACAGTAACTTTAGTATTTGAACGATATTAAATTTGCGATGAACAAACTTTTTACAAGTGACATTTTTCAACCGATATCGTACCGAGCTGCACGATGTATGGCAATTCACTGAAGCGAAGGTCTTCAATTTATCCGCTTCGAGATCAACTGAAACGTAAACGTCGTCGCGTACGAAACGCTAACAACCGCATCAATATTCCTGGAGAACGCGTAAACATATCGCGCGTGAATCAAACAGTTTGCAGTATATCCGCGTAGGATATCGCCAAGCGCGAGTCGTATTGGAATCTGCCTCGGTGTTCAACACAATCGTCGTCCGGGATATTAGTGTTCGTCATTGAACCGGGTTTGTACGGCGAACCGTCGCTTAAGGAACGTTAATCAGGACGATTCAGCGTGTAATTCGAATTCAGGCACATTCAATTCCGGGACGGATTGTCCGTGGCCGAAGCACCGTCCCGACGCAAACAACGGTGTGGGCGTCGGTCGATTCCTGCCGAAAATTAGAACGTCTCTTCTCCGTTGACTACGTCGTAGCTCGTGTGACGTTTATGGGATTTGTAACGTTCTGCTAGAGGCAGTATTACAAACGGTGACGTAGCATACCTATACAGCTGCTTGGTCATCCCACCTAAGCTCCTAACCCATCATCTTATATACGTTGCTCTATCCTGACAGTATCCTCGTGTATGTACGTCTGTGACAAACCACGCGCTGATAGCCGGACAATAAATTGTTCATATCAGCGGCCGTCAGTGACGTTCTGCCTTGACGAAAGCTTCTAAGCTCTCAGTGAAACAGGTTTTAATTGTTCATGCTTGCCGTTCGTTTCGTATTTGAAGGTCTTTGAACGATCGCCAAAGATTTTAAAAATCGTCAATGGCGTTCAAAGAAAATTCGAAGCTGCGACAGAACTCGATTTGTCCGAAACTTGCCGAAGGGCAAACAGTTTATGTAATTTTAGTCCATTAAGTTTCTCTATTATTTGTTATTTTTCGTTCGCATGATACGAGCTCACGATCGGACAAATAAATTCAGCCAGTGAAGGTCCGGTTAAACGGGCATTAATTAAAACTTCGTTTCGATAAACGAAGTTCTACTGTACGTTCGTTGTAAGAGAAATGTATTATTTTATTACGATCGGCGTCAGTAATGGTCGATTTAATTGGAAATAATTTAACGAACTAATAAAGCGGTATTTTTTGTTCACTTTACGCATACGTTCATGATAAAAGAAACGACCTGTTAAATATATAATTACGAAATTTGTATTTCGAGCGTGCTTTTAATTAACGGCATAGTAGCCTGAATGGCGTAAAAATTAAAGTAGCTTACCAGCTTGTGCACGACATCATCCGGTGAAACTATTATTTAGAGCACTTTTGTACACGAAAAACACGGTTGTTCCCGGGTGGAATTATTTCTCGTTAATTTTTTAGAGGCGCTGGCCGCGGTTGTAACGAAGGGAAAATTTCTCCGCGACATTTTCACTGTACAAAAAACTACGCTGGTGTTGATCCAGAATAATTTGACACGGTCCTTTGCCGCTTCTTGTTAGCGTTTCAGGTCTCGTTTTTCTTCCATTTTCTGCTTCGTTGTCCAGAGTGTCCAGCAACCGAAGGATTTTTATATCGATAAACGACACGAAACTGGATTTTCATGAAATCGACTTCCCGCCGGAAATTGAACGATCCCTATCGATTTCCATCGTTCGCGCGCTTTAACTTTAACGTTTTCCAGTTAATTCTGTCTGCCGTGGATCGCGCCCATTCTGCCCGCGTGATTGAATAATTGCTTATTCGAGCGATCTGACGAGCATTGGATCAATTGCACGTTGCCGTATTTTCATGAAGCGTATCACGTTGTATCGTAAACGAAAGCTTGGCGATACTCTTATCCAATTAATTGGGCCGTTGCATTCGTCTGGCGCGATTTTATATTTATAGAACGTTGTAGTCTGATTCATGAGAATCATGAAAATCACGCCTGATCAAGTTTACGTTAAAGGAAGGTAACAACGTGCGCTTTAACGACTTTTCTCCGTCAAAATTATCATCTAAATTTAAAACAATTTCAATGAAACTTTTACACTTGTTTCTGCCCCCTCGTCTGTATAAAATGTATAACAAAATGTCAAGATACGAAATAACGTGGACGCGGCTAAAAATATTCTAGAAGTAACAAGAAACTTTCATTTAATATGGAAATAACTTTGAAAAGATCGATCGTACATTTTATATTTGTTATTATTATATCGTTTTTTAAATTATTATTTATTATATTATGTAATCGTTGTGTCCCTTTGGAGAAGACATCCGAGTTGTTTGTTAGATTTACGATGTTCCCTCGGGCGGGTCAGCAAAGGGGAATGCAAAGGGTTAATTTGTAGAATTAACGGAATAGTCGAAGTTTCGTCTGGCACCTCAATTGCAATTGACGTATCGCAAACCCTTGGAATGTCGAACTTAGCGGTGCATCATTACCTTGAGCTTTCTCTAACTCGGATGACCTGTGCTCCGCGCCAACATCCTCAGGGTGGTGTTTTCCCGGTCGTCGCCAATGTTTAAGAAGTTAACTAATTCTTCGTCTGTCAGCGCTCAGCCACTTCTCCGGCTAGGAATTTGGTGCATTCTATCCTCGTGGAAAAGGATGGAGGACGACAAACTCTAGAGACACTTAGACATAGTTGTTCAAACCCTGGAGCAGATCGCATCGAATTTCAATCGCTAAATTGTACTCGCACGCTGTCACACAAATCGCTTTGAAAGTCGCGTACCGCTAAGTTATTTTTTCTTCTTTTAGATCTCACATTGAATATCCTGCGACGAGGTGGCGATCCTCGATACTATTGCGCAAGTATGTTGCTACTTCTTCCTTCGTACGTTTTTCTTATATCTCGTTTGTAATCAACGTTCAGAGAATCTGCACAAATTGAAAGACGCGTGCCTGATCGCGATGGAAAGAATCGCGGGGGAAAGGAACGGGAATTTCTAAGTTCGATTATAGTCGGGAACGTGGCGTCGTCGCTTTGGCGAGCCTGTACAGGTTGCAATCAGGACACAAGAGAAGCTCGATTGAGATTGACTGGATTTAAGGATCATTAGTAGACGCGCAGCTACACGTAGGTAGATGAGTAAGCTGATTGAGTTTATCGGATCGGCGAATTGCCAAGCGACTCCTTCGCGAAAAGGAGTCTCTTCCATTTCCTATTCTTGCCCGTTTTACGATTAGTCCTTGCCGACCGTTTCGTTTCTCTTTTCTCTGCCGCTCCCCTCTCTTTATCCGTGTCTTCCCGATAAAAGTTCAATAATCCCGCGGACTCGATGTAATCCAGCACCGTCGATAATCCCGGCTTTCGTTAATTTATTATTCACCGGACGGTGTACCGGTCGGTCGAGCACTTTACACTTCCACTTGAATCGAGTGGAACGAATGGTCTCGCTAAATTGCATAAAGAGAGGCTACTTCGTTGTACCTTTTCTCCATTTTTATTACGATAACTTCTTCTCTCGGAGGAACAACCTCCTCCTTTCTTTCGTTCTGTCGTTTCAAGACGCCGTATTCTCGATGATCGTTCACCTTTAATTAGTATAGCTATCTCTTCACCGATATTCCTGCAGTTATATCATCGAGTTTGTTGTACGCGTGACTTCGTGGACAGAGCAAATATACGATCGTAACTTTTGATATCTTTTTTTTTTTCTTTTTTGCAAATATGAAAGTAGTTCGATGGTCATCGTAAATTTAAAGGCAGTTTCGCTCGTACAATGTCCCGTTTGTGTGTACAGTGGTCGAACAAAGGAGATTCAATAGAACGCCGCAGAGGATTTTTTTCTTTGTGAGAATTGTTTTATAAGTTACAAGTTTTGTACTTCAAACGGCCGTGCTTTCTATGCGTTTAACAAGAAGAAAAAACAAATATGAAAACACCAAGCAACGAATTTGATTTCACGTTTATGCTCGTGCAGTACTTGCGTACCGCTATGGCATCGGGGCAAGAGAGTCGGCTGAACAAAGAGAGTTCAAAAGCTACGTAAATATAGAATTACGGAACACGCACGAAGGGGAATTTATATCGTTTAATTACACACATTGTAATAAAATAATGTTCGTATTATTGCTTTGTACAAGCTGTTTTAATTTACTGGAAACAGTCGAGCAAATATCAGGTATTGTTGAACGAGAACGCGTTTTTCTCTTGGTACGTTCTATCAGTTACAGCAGAAATATTTTTATGACAGATATGATGGAAGCGAGCAAAAATAAATGACGTGCCGTTCCGCGCCGCACCTTATATTCTACAGCTCGAAACGAGAAGGGAAACAAAATGTTTCTTTTCGTTTCGTTTGTTACCGATCTATTCGGTTTAATTAAACTTTCAATTTCTGCACCTGTGGTGTGCTTTCGTTCCGATCCTTCCGTTTCGATCGCACGTTCGAAGCAATTAAACAATCGACATCAAATTTCCATTCCGGAAAAACACTTTATTATCAGCGTCGAATTAAACGAACTGGCGTTGTTACGATTATCCAATTATCCGTTCATTTTCTACTTTAGTATCAGTCGCTTTATGATGTATTCAGGTTTCACGCAACTTGACTTAACGTTGAGTATCCTTATTCAGAGGTTAACGAATCTATTAGGTTGTCCGAAAAGTTTCTTTCGCTTTATGAGAAAATAATAGACGCACAACGTTTTTTGTTTTATATTATTTTGTCGAATTACCTACGATCCATTTTGTTCTGTTGAGATAAACACTACGATGTTTCACAGACTTGGTTTCACGTTTGTACGAAGGTGTACTGTTGTAAAAAAACACGTTTGCGAATGAAAGATACTTTTCGGGCAACCTAATAGAATACGAGATACTAAGCGTCGAGAACCAATATCGCGAAAATGATACTAACGATCATAGTGTCAAATGATAACAGATATCGTACGTATAGCGAGAGTAAAAAATGAGTATACACTTCGAAGGCGTGAAATTTATTAAAAAATTCTTACGCATTGAAAATTCATTGAGAAGCTATAAAGTATGAAAATAAAGTAGAAATATAAATTAACAGTAAAATAGCATAACGCAGTAATAGTAAAAGATCTTCTTTAAACATCGCCGAAAACATTTTCTTCTGCTGCCACCACTTTTCGAAATATTTGCAACGATAGATTCAAATTCTGTAAACGGTACATCAGAATGTTCCAAATGAAACTTCGCAAGCATCTAATCCATCCAGCTGATCTATCTAGGCGAAGAACGCAGATTTTAAGAACCCAGAACAAATCTTCGCGTTGTAACGTAGACCGCCGTGGGAGTTGCGTGAACGTAATTCTCGCGAATTATGTACCTCGGTCGTTTGTACGAGTACATATTTATCGGTAGAGGAGAGGAAGCGAAAAGTGCTCTCTCTTTGTACGCACAATTTTTAAAACTACCTACGAAGCTCTTACGGTCTCGTAAACAAGCACAGTTATCTCACGGTTGCCTCTCTAATTTTGTCCCGCTATGTGTATGTGTACAAGCGAACCAAGCCACTGTGTGTCGCAGCTTGCGCGCGAGTATGCAGCTTGCAGAGCGACTTTATTGTTTATCGTGGAGTCTACGACGAGGGAGGGTCGCGCAATGATGGCTGTTCAGTGTTCTCCTTCTATCGCTTTTCTCCGCGTTCGTTTCCAATGCTGGAAATTGAAGAGGACGCGCTGCAAACGCATCCTCGATCCCAGGGAATTAGCTTTCACCAAGTGTTTTTGAAAGTCTCGCCAGAGAGAAGACCGTCCGTGTCTGCCATCTATTTTCTTCGTTTTTACAATATGCTTTTCAGCGTTGACGCATGAAGAAGATAGTCGTATTGTTTACCTTTTTGTAGTCGATTTCGATGTTAGAAAACATGTACGAGTCGTAGAAGTAAAAAGAGTCGATTTTTACCATCTATTTTCTTCGTTTTTACTTTACTTTGTACCTTAGCGCGTACTTTCACATTCTTCGTTATGGGTGTGAACCCGAATGCGACACGTGAACTAAAAATCTCAAAGTTATGAAGGAATATTTCATAGTAATCCATGTTACGCGCGTATGTAATGTTTCGCAACATAAAGAAGCATGTTGTACGACAATCTTTCGTTGGCATACAGCGTTGTATGAGACGAAACTAAGATTCGCAGGGAACGTGTTAAGCGGAGAAATATAATTAGAGAGTATCAGCGATCTGATAAATTTGATTATCTTTGCTTCGTGACTCGTAAGGAAAATTTGATTGAATTTAATTCACGTCATTTAATCGTTGTAACATCAACTGCAATTGCATTCTCGCACTTAGGGGGTTATTACTATGGATATACGTCACTTAGCGAACATGTAACAATAGTAAAGTGCTGGCAGCGAACGTGAATTTGTAATTCAAATTGTCTCTTTCGTGCTCTGGCTGAGCAGTCGTGTGACGTGGAAAAGGTAAACAGCGCTGGTTGTCTGGTGAAAATGTACCTAAAGTGAGTTCTAATATAGTGAAATCCTTGATACTTTGTTTGCAACATAATGGAACAGCCGTGTAACCGAGTGCACTTGAAGCTTTTTGAAAATTTGGAACGTCCGAGCACGGAAGTCGTTTCGTGCACGAGTGGAAAATTTCGAATCCTTGAACGAAACCAAGAACCGTTTCATGTTTTTCAGCTGTACAACTTCCAACTAAGACTCAATTCCACTAAAAAGTTTTTAATACTTCAACGGAGTTAAGAATGCTTCGAAGAATTTCGTAATCCATAGCCATGTCGATGAAGAATTCCTTTGAACAAGGGAAGAAGATCGTCTTTTGATAATACGCGTTTGAATAATTAAATCTTTTGTCAGAAATTCGCCGCGAAGATGCCGCGTTTTCTTTTAGTTGTAATTTCGATCGCGTTTCTTTGTAATTCGCGATCCTGTCAAAGTTAAGCCGCGTTATACAACAAATATCGATATCGTTAACGACAGCAACGTTCGAATTCTTTGGAACAACAACACTTTGGATTGGAAAATTCTGGCAAATTTACAGATCAGTGGTAATGGAAGGGATTGGTTATCCCCGGTTTCACCGATCGGCCAGCGTGTCCGTTTCATTTATGACAGTAGCCGCGCATCTGTCTGCACTGGATTTTTCGAATCGCGCGGTAGAAGCTCTTTACGAGGCTTTCGCTCGAACGGGCAATTATACTTTCGGCTACGAATGAAACGACCGCGTCAAACTGTCGGCTAGCGTCGAATTGGTTGCGTATGGCCAACGCTGAACGCCGATTTACTTGGCTGTTTTACGCGACTCCACGCATTCCAACTTAATTGGACAATTTAACGAAACGTTGGCCTCTGTCGATGCGAACAATACCTGAATTATAGCTTGTATCGTGTTAATTAAATTTTCTTACTCGCTCCACGTTTTTGACTTATCGCCGCCGTAAAATTGCCCCCCAGATGGACGATACTTTTCCATTAACATTGATGGATCAAATGCTTTCTGATATGCATCGTTTATTTTCATTGGGAAAGAGCAATACCGATGTTCTCGAGATCAGCTGGATTAAACGTGTAGGTTCGTTTTTATGAAGAAACGAACGGATGAATACGTAATAGTCGGTTGTATCAAAATCAGTATAAGTACAAGAGATAGTGTATAATCCTATAAATGTGTAGTATAACAGATAAAAAGAAAGAAAGATGTGTATAGAAAGTGTATAAATATAACAATAATCCTAGAGAGCATGTTTATACATTTGTATGGACGGATGTTACCGCAAACAGTAGTTAACCTTCTGATGTAATTCCGGCTGAGGATTACGAGAATCGGCAATAACAAACTGTCTCGATTTCCTTTGCCTCTAGACCTTGCAAACCAAAACAGTCGTTAGTATATAAAGGCACAATAATATAGGCTAAATATAAATTTCCGTTGACTTTTTCTTGTGCCGCTACATCAGCCCAATGGTAACGTTTTTGTTTTCTTTTTAATTTTGTGTTTTGTTTCTTTTTACAGAGGTTGTCGCGTACATACGGTCGAACGACTTTGCTCGTTACGTCGCAAAATATTTTCATGTCGTGGTCGGACAAACGTACCTTTTTTCATGTGCCAGAATTGACGATTTCACGTAAGTTGGTATCTTTTTTTTTTTTTTTATGTGACCGCGAGAATTCGGCGGTTTATGGATTTCCCTATCGTTTCGATGCGAGGTAAAGCATCGGCCACATTATTGTTTAGGCCTTTTATATATCGGATATCGGTTGTGAATTGCCCGATATAATCTACATGTCGGAATTGGCGCGGCGAACACTTGTCGAGATGTTGGTTAAACGCGTACGTGAAGGGTTTGTGGTCAGTAAAAATCACGTAATTTCTCCCTTCCACGGCAAGTAGTTCGCGATCGTATGAGCTGTATTTTGTAATATAGGGAGTCAGGGAATTTGTAACGAATCCCAGTGGCTGCCACGTGTTGTTCACACGCTGCTGCAGAACCGCTCCTATGACGTAATCGGACGCGTCTATCACGAGGTTGAACAGCTCGTCTGGTACCGGATGCGCTAACATCGTGGCGTCAGTGGGGATGCGTTTCGACTCGCGAAAGGCGTTTTCGACTTGCTCCGACAACGTGAACGACCACGTTCGAGACGCCGCCGATTATTGAGGCTCAACCTGGCGTGCACCGTGTCCTGGTCACGGTTTTGTCGTTCGCTGTCCGTGGCGTCCGTCGTGCTTACGTCCTTGTTGGTACTCGTCATTTTAACGCAACACGTTCATCTTTTTTTCGCTTTTGATCACGTCATGGTCACCAATTTGAGGTGTTTTAAACGTGTAGATATATTTAATAATGCAACGAGAGGATGAATTCGTAATAGTCAGTTGTATTATATCGACGAACGAATCGACAAGAAGTTAAAAGTTAAAGTTTTTATGTAACTCCGGCCGAAGGTTAGAAATAACGGCAATAACAATCTGTTCCGATTTCGTTTGCGTGTTTCGTTTCGACATTGTCAACCGAAACAATCGTTAGTATTCAAGGGCACAATGATATAGGTCTCTGTCAGATTCGAATTTTCCGTCGACTGTTTCTACGCTTATGTGCCGCTATGGTATAAATTCCAGCGACTGTCTGCGATGTTTGTCAGAGCGCGTATTGGTGTGGTCGCGAACAAGTGTGAAAGTGCTCTGGCCTAGTCATCAATTATGGACTCCGAAACAAATCCTACGTACGTGATACTTACCATCTTCATTGTCACTTAATTAACGGTTTGTGTCATAAACAACAATGTAGAAAGTCGCAAAAATTCACTAATTTCGTCAAGTTTCGCTGCTTCTCCGCCGAAAGTGCATTTCGATGTTTACGACATGTTTCATGCAATTCACATCGTAAGACCTAAAAACTTACCAACTTACCAATTTCGGTCGTTCGTCGCTTCTCAAGCGGAATCGAGAATCATCGAGTTACCACTTGGAGGCGCATACTTCGATAACACGAGCTGCGTCGTGTGGAGAGACTAGTTTAACAGTATCATTAGCGAAACGGAGTCGGAAATGGATCTCACAACGTTTTGGATGCTTGCCGAGCCGGATGATGTCGAAGGACTGGGTGGACTATCGACTCTGAAAGACGTTCTTCGAGCTCGAAGATGGAAATGGCAAATGGACACGGGTAAGGCTATTCCGCCGAACTAAACGGGAAGCAACCTCGGCAATCGAGCGTATGAATCCCGTTGCTTGGACGTTGTGTTAGATTGGCGCGTTAAAAAATTTGAAAATTCCAGTAAATCCGTCTTGAACGGATAAGAAGGACACGAAGCGGAAGAAGTGGCGAAGGTTTGGACGGCGAGACGGTACTAAAATTCTTCGTGCCTCGAGGGTCGTTCTTCGACGTTTGCAGTATGGCGTTGGCTTGCTCCTCAAGACCACCAGCTGTCTCCATAGGATGGAAACGAGTCCCCGGGGATCCATCGAGGCGGCTTGCCAACCAATGGAAAATATTTTCTCCTCTATCTATGTCGGGGAAAGTTTATCGTTCGTTACCAGCGAATGGTTCCACCCCGGACGTCGTTCGTTGGCACGGCTGCTTGGACGTTTGACGAGCTGTTTGTTGGTTTGATACTTCCCCGCCGGCGTCGTTGCTTCTTAAACCAGGTGAAATAGCAACTTACGTATCTTTATAGGTTTGTATAGGAGTTAATCATTGTTCGCATTATGTAAATTTACTTCATTTTATTAAGGATTAGCATAGCTTATCTACCTCAACTATATTTTGACAAACGAGATGTATCTTTTTACAGAACGTATCGAGCTCCACAATTTATATCTCTGTAGGATCGTTTGTTAATATTTATCGTTGGTATTACGTTTTATTTCAAGGAAGAATATAAGTATCTTTCGAAACTGTAGCTATTATCATCGGGATAACAGGGATAAGATAAATCTTAAATATGTACTTCGTAGGATCCTATATTGTCAGCACAGATTTCTGCTTTACTTGTAAATATCGCGATTTAAAGCGGACGAGATTCAGACCATCGATTTCGTTTCTGGTTAAAAGTGTTTATAGACTTTCGCGAGGTCTGGTTCATCAAACCATTTGCACAGTTAATCTGTGTATTCCAGGAACGGAGCTTGCTGAGTGAGATCCGTGAATACATATAATAAACGTTGCGAACGCTACTTAGAGATTTCTGAAGGTTCGAAAACGTGGAAACTTCGATCGAATCGTTTGACCGAACGCAGTTTAATGATCAGTTTAATCACAGAAAGATAGTCATATGTACATTTTCATATATTTTCTATATTTAAATATTAGTACAAAATCTGTTATCGCGCACTGTCATTTATTTTATATAGCTTTACAATGCACATAATTAGAAAATAATATACCTTAGAATAATACTTTGTAACATAAATATGGTGCTTCTAATTATGTTGTGTGAAATGAATAAGTGTAAATATTAAAAGGTAATTATAATCTGATATGAAAGAAAGAAATTAACACAATTGAGGAAGAACAATATGTCTACATATATATATACATATATATATATATATATATAGGTAGAATAATGATATTTTGTCTGTAAGGTTCGAAAACTTGGAAATTTTGATCGAATCGTTTGACAGAATGGAGTTTAACGGCACGTACTAATCACAGAGCTAGTCATATGTACATTTTCATATTACTTTCTTTATTTAAATATTAGTATAAAATCTGTTATCGCGCACTGTTGTTTATTTTATTTAGCTTTTAACAATGCACATAATTAGAAAATAATATATCTTAAAATAACACTTTGTAACATAAATATGGTGCTTCTAATTATATTGTGTGAAATGAATAAGAGTAAATATTAGAAGGTAATTATAATCTGATATGAAAGAAAGAAAGAAATTAACACAATTGAGGAAGACCAATATGTCTATATAGGTAGAATAATGATATTTTGTCTGTAAGGTTCGAAAACTTGGAAACTTTGATCGAATCGTTTGACAGAACGGAGTTTAACGCTACGTACTAATCACAGAGGAGCTAGTCATATTTACATTTTCATATTACTTTCTTTATTTAAATATTAGTACAAAATCTGTTATAGCGTACTGTTATTTATTTTATATAGTTTTTTACAATGCACATAATTAGAAAATAATATACCTTAAAATAATACTTTGTAAGACAAATATGGTGCTTCTAATTATATTGTGTGAAATGAATAAGTGTAAATATTAGAAGCTAATTATAATCTGATATGAAAGAAAGAAAGAAATGAACACAATTGAGGAAGAGCAATATGTCTACATATATATATATATATATATATATATATATATATATATATATATATATATGTATATATGTATATATATATATCTATATATATATATAGGTAGAATAATGATATTTTGTCTGTAAGGTTCGAAAACTTGGAAAGTTTGATCGAATCGTTTGACAGAATGGAGTTTAACGGCACGTACTAATCACAGAGCTAGTCATATGTATATTTTCATATACTTTCTTTATTTAGATATTAAATAAATATAAATATAAATATTAAATATTTAAATATTAAAATAATATACGTTAAAATAATACTTTGTAACATAAACATAATGCTTCTAATTATGTCGTGTGAAATGAATAAGTGAAAATATTAGAAAGTAATTATAATCTGATATGAAAGAAAGAAAGAAAGAAATGAACACGATTGAGGAAGCGCAATATGTCTACATATATATTTAGATAGAATAATGATATTTTGCCTGTAAGGTCGAAAACTTGGAAACTTCGATCGAATCGTTTGACAGAACGGAGTTTAACGCTACGTACTAATCACAGAGGAGCTAGTCATATGTACATTTTCATATTACTTTCTTTATTTAAATATTAGTACAAAATCTGTTATAGCGCACTGTTATTTATTTTATATAGTTTTTTACAATGTAAGAACATGTGCTGACTTATCATTTCACGCAACTAGTACTTCGTAATTTGTAGAATTATATGTCGATCGAAGTAAATTACTTACTAAATGGGTAGCTGTCAGAGTTAAAATCACGTAACGAAGTATAGGCAGGGTTTATTGTCACAGGCTCGCGATCTTTGCTACACTTATGTCGTTGCGAATTGCATTTTTAACGGTACCTTTCTGTTCCCCCGCTTCTTTTAGATTTTTGGGTTTTGCATTGGGAACATTTTTCTTCTAACTTCGCAGCGGGCTTCGTAACTTTAAAGTCGTAATTTTCAAATCGCCGCTACTCGCTTATCATTTTTTGACTGCTCGACGCGATGAGCTGCATTGATGAGCTGGTCAAAAGAAGTTATCGAGTTTCTGGAAACCTTCTTCTGAATCTGTGACTTCAATAACAAATAAATTATGTCGATGTGCACTCTTTTGGGTGAGGCCGAGGAAGTTCGGCGAAAAGAGCTTGTTTTTGCGTGATAAATATTTCGGTTGAAATATACGCATCCTTTTTTACAGTCGATTTTTTACGGTCGAATGTAAGGTTTCTTTATAGGCCGAAGGTTTTCCTGGCAAAAATGTTTCTTGTAATATTCTTGAAGCTTCTAACTATATGTAAACGTCCTCTTTCACTTCGGCGCACCATGTAGCGGCTTCCTCTTCCAGTAAAAGAGATAGTTCGTGCAGAGCTGTTTCATCGTTGATTCTCTCGACATCCTTGAAGTAGTTTCTGATTCCTTTTGTTATACAGGAACTGCTCGATTTGTAAGTGGTTGCTATTTCGCTGACAGCTACCATAGTTCCAATTTTTTATGCAGGAAATGTCCTTTATATACGTTTTCTTTCTCCGAAACTTCGTCGGTCAATTAAAAATTTGTGCGAGCCCTAATTGAATCTTCTGTAGGTTGTTCGATCCGCTTAGATACTAGTGCAAGTACGTTCTTTGATTTGTACGTTAACGACAGTTAACAGGAAAATATTCGGACATTAGCATTATTTTCATTTGTACGTTTTGTTCTTGAAATAAACGTGAATAAACCAAACATATTTTGTGCTATATTAAAATACAGTATACAAAGTGAGACCAGGAAACTGATACACCTGTTAAGGGGTGATTCTATGTAAAATTATAAAGTCTTGGCAAATGTTCAAACTCGATTTTCTCGGAAGCGAAACGATGTATGAAAAAATTTTATTGTACATTTCCGATTTATTGTCTCACGGGTCCAGTCTCACGCTATGTAGATATCAGAAAGAAGTTTTACTTGAAACAATATGTTGTTTAAATATTAAAAGAAAAGTTGAAAACCAGTGATTTTTCATATCACGAAAATATCGCCAAAAATATTTTATAAAGTTTATAATGATCAGAAAAATCTCACAGATAAGGAGGTAGAAGCTTCGTTTAAAAGAAAGAAGAAATAAAAACCATTGTTTCGTGAATAATTAGTGTTTTTTCATAAACAATTGAATTTGTGTCAGGGTACATTATGCAGAGCGACCAGGTCGAGCTTCGCGATATGTCAAAGGGAACACTAGGGCCCTTTGGGAGGATCTCGTCCGAGTAATGGGAATGACGACCGATTAATTGTGAGAAATACAGCCGCGATCAATTATAGAGAATATGAACAACACGACGAATATCTTATATCCTACATATTAAGTTAAATTATACGAAAAATATACGTAAAAATATGTTTGTTATAAGGAGGCACGAATAAACTTTGTATAGTTTAATTCAAGTTACATGCTATACGTATACTACTCCATTAATTACAGCAAAACTGTAGATATTCAAAACCAGGACTAAATGATAGACAGTCGTGTATTAACTACGGCAACTTATAATTTTCAAATAATACAGATAAATCCTTTTCTACCTTCTAACATTCCCCGGCTGTACTTTCTCCAAGTTTTATACATTTTGAAATTTTATCGAGATATTTTGTGAAAGAAATTTATTATTATCATATTTTATTATTAATTTTTAAATTTATTATTATTATTATTTAAGAAGTATTATAATTACTTCGGATACCCGAAGGAATCATGTAATACAAGGGTTTAATA
Organism: Bombus vosnesenskii; assembly: GCF_011952255.1. Lineage (NCBI taxonomy): Eukaryota > Metazoa > Arthropoda > Insecta > Hymenoptera > Apidae > Bombus > Bombus vosnesenskii. The sequence goes on from NW_022882962.1 coordinate 1,761,436, forward strand.
GGGAGTATTAACCACTTACGCCTCTGATAAACCGATTACAATAGATCGTTATTCAGAATAACCTAAGAAGCACTATATACCAAGGTTTCCATGTCCAATCTTTGTTGAGAAGCAGGGGTATATTAAATATCCCTATATGTTATACAAATTATTATACCAGTATACCAAATATACTATATCGACCAGGTTCCTTTTCCAAAGCGACGACGAAATTATTTTATTATATTTAACATTTATTAATATTCAATGTTAGAAGTGTATTTAATAGAAATCATCTAACACTGACGAAACTTTCCGTTTTGTTGTTGTTGTTGCGAACTATTGTTATTATAATAGCTGTGAACTATTTCCATAATTAAAAAATCTATAGGTGTTTTGGATAGGCGATGCTGAACACCGAATAAATCGCAAACGTGCTCGTAATTGATAAGCATCTTCGTCGAATAATTAGTGGGATCGCGGAGAAAAATTGAACGCATTTAGTAATAAATTCGTGGGCAATGATTTCGAACGGACGCATATTCCTTCCGCGTTCGCAGATAATGCGTATAGCGTTTTCATTTTATTTCGAATAACGATTTCAACCGTTGCCTCGTATCGGTAAAGCATCAAATTTGCCCGATGTTTACACACAGGTTGACCGTACTCGCAGTGACTTTGGATAACCGTTATATTTAACAATAAAAATAGCGCGGTGTCCGCCATTAGTTTGAGCATCACGTAATGCTCGCACGGTGTAAATATTGTTCGCGTTATTCTTTGAAAAAAACCATTTGTCATTTTAATTTCCATTTCATAATAAAGCGAAACTCTGTCGAACGTTTTCCAGTTAGCTTAAAAAAAAGTCAGACACAAATTAGACGATCGATAAAATTTATTCGTCGTTTGTCGTTTGCAGCGAGAACGTGATCTTAAAATTTTCTGATTTCGATTTGATCGTCGAGTTTAAAGTTCTTTCGATTCTCGATCTCGTGATTTTGATAAATTGCCGACGTTTTCGTTTAATCGTCATTCCGGTCCCTTTCGAAACAGCAACACGCTTATGATAGCTTTATGCGACAGCTAAATTTGAACTTTATTGTCGTAACCATCGCTATCGTCATTATCATCATGGCTTAACTGATTGTGGTTGCACAAACGTAACGTGATGCTTTCATCAACCTATGTAAATCGTACATTACTCGTAATACCATAGACTGCAGTTTAACGTTCAACAACTATATGTAGGTACTTTGGAATAATAACGCTATGTTTGGCAATAAATTCCGTTGCTGTTATTACTTAAGAGACACATGCGCGTATGTAATTCGTGTTTATAATCTCCTAAAGTATTTCGTCGTTTGCGATAGCATACATTTTTACTTGAAAAGTTAAAATTAATTGAAAAATTACGCGAAAAGATCAATTATTTCGGTATACATGAATACAAAATTCAATGAATATTTATTAGAATATTGAAAGACTCGTTTCATTTTTAAAACATCGTCGCGAGCTAAAGGATCTCCTTCTGTATATATTTAAATATTCGTGAATTCATAGGAAGAAGCTTTGAATCGTGTTATGCGTAATATTTAATAAGCTTTATTCCGTGGCGATAACATTGAATTTTTAAGTATCTTGTTCAATGATGGTGGGAAATATTCTTAATACAAAGTTAAGTACGGCTAATAGATCGTAGTACATAATGAAGCAACGTATTCTACATCGTGAGTGATGAATTGCTTCGTACGCTAAGTATCACACGTAGCCCATTAATACAAATCATTGCGGCATCTATAATTATCTCCAGTAACCAACCGTCCGTCAAGGCAAAGCTATTGTTTCAGCAAGGCCAATCTTGTGCCTATCTAACCGTTTCTCTCCTGTACCTTGCTCTTGTCCGGATCATGTTGCACTCACTGTAGAACCCATTGATTTTCAGGATGTCGGACATAGCTCTCGGTCACCCGCAAATAAACCTAATCACCACTAGGATGTTCTGAATTGTCAAGCCACCTTCAACACTAGTAGCGTCGAGTCCGAAATTAAATTAGTGTTGCAATCGTCAAGACGATACCTGTTGTTGATAACGCCCATGGTCGTCGTTTAATTTGTCATTTCGTTTTTCCCTCTGATTGAGATATGTATTTTGGGTTTATTTCGAGTCGAGAAGTCGAAATAATAAACGACGTACAGCGGCTACGAAAAGTATTACGCGTACTCGATCAGATTTGAATGTCATTTATCTGAAAATTATTTTCTCTCGTTTCGATTGTTCGTAGGATCTCTTCGTTTATACCGCGAAGTACTCTCTATAAGATTGTAAACTGTGCATTTTGAATTATTTCGAAAGCTACGTCAAAGTATCGTTTGCCTTTTTTCTTAAACGAATGGGATTTGTATGGACGTACTTGCATACGCGTGTAACATAATAATTACAATTGACGCGATTACGCTGGATTACATTTTACCAGATAAGTCACAGAAGCTAACGAAAATCAGATACAGCGACAGATTAATCTTATGCTCTTTGACTTTCACATGCGCTTGAGTCTTATCTGACATTCTGTACTTCTTCTTGTTTTAATCCGCTTACACGTTCGTGGGAAAGATGTACATACGTTTAATATGTATCTACTAGGAAATATAGCTCTGTTTCGTGGATGCATCAGATTACACTGATTCTGGAAGTACAATCCCTGAGTATTACAGTAATATCAGTGTACCAAGTATAAACGTAACAAATTTTTCAGCTATGAGTTTAATTCGGAGTGTATAATAATATTAGACCTGCATCGAGTGCTCTACCGATAAATCTAGACCATATGTCATTGAGTAAACCAAATAGAATTATGTCGATATATCATAATCTTGATCATAGTTCTTTTTAGATCATAGTAGCTTAAAAGCTAAGGGATTGAGGAATACTAAAAAATTACATACTATTTATTCTTCTATTAAACGAGTAATTTATTTACAAATTCATTTACAAACTCTAAAAATAAATGTTAAAACAACCAGTACATCAGATTATTTCTAAGTACGGTGCATGAAAGTACAGATCAAGTACTTTCGCACTAAAATTTAAAAATTTACAAACTTCGTCTCGTGAATGTCTCGATCATGCAATAGATTAATTAGTAGGTTAATTATATTAATTACGTTAACTCCGAAAGTATGATCGTATTCGTCGATACATTTAAACAGATCGATACAATAGTCAATTCAATACAATTCATGCGAACTAGTCCATTTCGGTTTACATTCGGAGTAACTAAACCGGACGATCGATCAAGTCTGTCTAGAGGTCATCGAGGCTTGAAGCATTCTCGCTGCCAACATTGTTTACGTTCTTAATAACTTTTGAATTCTCTAACAGTGGACCACTGGTAACAACTGGGTTCAATTTCCGATTAATAATTACCGAAGCGTCGCACGCCAAGAAATAAAATTGCGAAGGGATAACTTTCTTCTTGGCGAAACGATTCACGTCGCAGGTGACGATAGTGTCCGCTGCGTGTAACTCGGAACACGGGTACACGTGCAGACCAAAGGCAACTTCTCAAAAAGGAAACATGGACTTCCTGGCTGCTCGTTCCTTGTAACAATGTCTTCTCGTCTCACCGGGATCTTTACGCTTTTCCACAGTAATGAGGGTAGATGGGGTACTGGAACGAGTAGATTTAATTTCCCTCGGTCCTTATACCCATCTTTCTCGTCTTTGCCAAGAGCTCGCAGTGGCAGTTACGTCGTCCTGCGCCTTTCCTCGTCTAATTGCTCTCCGGATCACAGCACCGTTGTCTTTCAAAGGCAGCCACCTTTGTTGCCGATCGTTTTCGATTTTTCCCATGGTTCTTCGGCATCCGTATCGTTAAGGCGGTATTGTATCACTGGTATCGTTCCATAGTCTGATCAGAGAAACGTGTAGACAGATTTTGAGAATCTAATAAAGATCATTTCGACTCGGTGAGTCCCGAATGATCGTTAATTACATCGATAATTCGTTGATAACTGGCTGATAACTGGTTGATACCTGGTTGATAACTGGTTGATACCTGGTTGATACCTGGTTGATAATTGGTCGACAACTGACTATATTACCGAGATGCTTATGCTTATGGAAATTATTCTATAAATGGTATGAGGTGAGGTTAAAATCATCTGACGGAGTACGGGAAGTGTTTGGTGTCGGCAGGATATATTCCCTGTGACGGTCGACACGTCTATGTCGCTTACTTTTGAATTTATAACAGTCCACTTCGCGACTTCTCCCACTTTCGTCAAATTCTCTGTAGTGTGTGCAGAATTTTGTTGATTTCTCAGCGGATATTGATGAATTAAAGCTGTATCTCTCAAATCGTCGCAGTCTCCTTTTATATCTCGAATATTCCACGCGACGAGCTGCGCAGATCAGCTGATCGAAGGTAACTATCGTCTCTCTTGGAATTTTCTTCCGGACTTTTGACTTCAGTAATGAATAGATCATATCAATCTGAACTTCTTCGGAGTGGGTTTGAGGAAGTTCGTCGAAAAGAGCTCGTTTTTGGTTAATGAACATTTCTGTTGGAATATGATCATCCTGTTTTACGGAGAATATTTGGTGGTATACCTCGTATGGTTGTCTTTTGATCGAGAACTTTCGTTGTAATAGTTTTAAAGCTTCGGACCATATGTGAACATCCTTTTTCACATTGGCCCACCATATAGCGGCTTCTCCTTCCAGTAAAAGAGATAGTTCTTGCAAAGCTGTTTCATCTTTTATTCCCTCTATATCCTTGTACAGCGTAATATTTAAGATGAAGTTGTCCACGTCGTGTGCATCTCCATTGAACCGTGCTGTATAACCTACGAAACTACCGACTTTTGGCGCTGTTGATGGTTGTAGTGTCATAGCTCTGGTCATGAAACGGGATAGCTGGTCCTCTTGCATATCGTGGTTCGTGGCTACGCCCAAATTTGCCTAAGAAAAGAATTTCTCTGGTAATTATATGTTTCCATTTTTGAAAACTCGTAATTTTCTAACAACTTAATTTTGTAAATACCTCGTCAAAACTCTTAAATGGCTCCGCGAAACTAGCAAATACCTGCGAAGCAGAATCCTGTTCCATTTGCTTCTCAACATCCATGATCGTTGCTCGAAGAAATTTCTGATTGTTTTCTTTATATAAAAATTGCTCGATTTGAAAGCGGTTGCTATTCACTGACTGCTACGGTGATTTCAATTTCTTATGCAGGAAACGTCCTTTATATACTTTTCCTTTTCCTGAAAATTCGTCGGTCAATTAGAAATTTGTGCGAACCCTAATTGAACCTTTCGTAGGTTGTTTGATCCACTTAGATAGTAGTGCAAGTACGTTCTTTGATTTGTACGTTAACGATAGGTAAAAGGAAAATATTCGGACATTAGCATTATTTTCATTTGTACGTTTTGTTTTTGAAATGAACGTGAATAAAAGCAAAAATATTTTGTGGTATATTAAAATACAGTATACAAAGTGAGACCAGGCAAGTGTTACATATTGTTAAGGGGTGATTCTATGTAAAATAATTAGTCAGATCGCGGAGAAAAATTGAACGCGTTTCATAATAAATTTGTGGGTAATGATTTCGAACGGACGCATATTCCTTCCGCGTTCGCAGATAATGCGTATAGCGTTTTCATTTTATTTCGAATAACGATTTCAACCATTGCCTCGTATCGGTAAAGCATCAAATCTGCCCGATGTTTACACCCAACTCTGAGTCTCGAGTGATCGTTCGAACGTGGAAGATGTCGATCGTGCTGGCTCGATCGCCTAAATCTCGAATTAGTGAAATATCTCTTGTAACTATGCTCTACCCGATAAAAATATTTTTGATCGGACTGCTAATAACAAAGTAATCTCTACTGATCACGATTCGAGATTCACACTGTACATGTATATTTTAATGGATTGTTCCCGTAAACGATAAACAATAGTATAATCGTAGGTTAAAAACAAAATTAGGCTGTTACAATTTACGATTGACAAATATCTGTTGTCATATGTAATACGCGTACAACGAAATATATATATACAGGGTGGTTGGTAACTGGTGGTACAAGCGGAAAGGGGGTGATTCTACGTGAAAGAAGTCGAAAATATAGAATAAAAATTTTTTATTTTTTTTTTTAATTTTTCAAAAAAATTCAAATTCAAAGTCGATTTTCTCGAAAACAAAGCCTCAAACGAAAAATTGTTATTCTATATTTTCAACTTCTTTTTTCGCGTAGAATCACCCCCTTTCCTCTTGTACCACCAGTTACCAACCACCCTGTATATATTCGAAAAATAATTTCTCGGCGATTTAATATTCTTGACTTAATCCTCGCGCGAGCATGGAAGTAATAACTGTTCCTCCGAAAGTTTCTTGAATCTCTTTTTCAAATCTGATGTACGAGTAGCGTTGTTCGTAACTCTGTTTCGTAGACAAAATTCACTCCCGCTTATTTTATTATTTCGTCATCGATCGTACTCTGAAAGAATCGAGTTGCTCGACGTGCGATTACTCGAGGGAGTTGGCGTGTCCTCTACGCGGCTGTCAAGAATATGCGAACCTACGTGACCATGTTTCGGTGGATCTTTGTAAACACGTTCTATTTACTTTTCTCGCGGTTCCCGAAGCTTCTCAGATGCTCGGCCGTACAGGCCATAACTCGGTTTCATGATCAAATTGTCTACCCTTCGTAGAATGTGATTCACGCGGGAGAAACGTAATGTAACTCTCGGATCAGTGGCTACCGGGGAAGAATCTTCGTCATCCCCGCGTGGAAAAAGTTGGAGCCACTGGACACGTGTTACGAGCCTGCGTTTTTGAAACTTTCGCTCCACCCCTCCCCCTCCCCCTCCCCATCCCCCGAATCGGACACACGGAACGGCGCGCCGGACGACAAATGAACGAACTTTTTGCTTCCGAGGACAGATAGGTCTTCTCGGCTGGAAGCTTATCGCCTCTTCCGCTCTGCATCTGTTTCCAGGGCTGTCTTACTTTTTTCACTATTTTTTCGTGTCATTTGTTGTTGGATCTTGGCACAAAACTAATATTCGTTGCGCACATATACGCGGATGTCGTATAGGTATTTATGAATTTCATACGCTTCTTCTCCTTTAGACGGATTTTCACTCGCAACACACTTTTTCGCTCGTTGCAATATGTTTGCGCTGGAATGCGTCGATCGATAGGGTTCGTTTATTTTTGCTGCTACGTTAGGTTCTAAACGAAGTTGTGTGGCATTTGACTTTACTTGAAAAGTATGGGCGTAAAGGCGTGACCGTGGATGTACCAGGTAAACAATGTTGGCAGCAAGTGCGGGATAAGAGCGAGACGCGAGAGTACGAAGTATGAAAACAGACGCGAGTGGTAATAGCGAGAAGTCGTCGAGTGAGTTGTAACGTCACGGGTATACGAACGAAGAACGAAGTTTGATTTAGAAGCTTTCGAGTCTTTTTATCTCGTTAAAGCAGAGATAAGATCTTAACGGAGACGTTAACGTCGACAAGAGTTCTAACGCATCTGATCCTAACTTGTTACTAATTTTTCTTGAGAACTGTTTCCTTAGTTGTGTCAATTTCGTAACACCTCCACGATAACTATATTTCCCATCGTTGCGAGAATTTATAGGCGCAAGAGAGATCGAATAAACCAGAATTCTAGGAATTTTGATTTTACCAATAAATACATGGTCGAATAATCAACAGAAACAAGATGTTTGAAGCAATAAACCGTACGAGTACGAGATTTCTTGTCTTTGTTGCAAACGTGTTGTCGCAGTCGCGGCTTTGTTTAAAACTGAGAGAATAAAAGGGATTACAATTTCGAGATGCATATGGAACGTACGAGCGTAGCGCGTATTTGCGCGTACGTAACGTTAACATTTTTCCGTGCTTTTATTCAAATCCGACATCAACGTCCAACGATACGATACAGTTGATTCGCCATGTAACGTTGGAATCTAAACGTTGGAAACGTCGAAAAATCGACCGATTTTTCAGCCGAACGTTTCAGAAACCGTCAGTCATGACGCGCAGTTATCATCTGATTGTCAGACTGATCGATAGAGCAGAAGCAACAATATCTCCGCAGACTGACCGGATTTCCTCTAAACGGACCGCGACGGATAATCGGGCCGATCGACAGGCAGCCAGACCTGCCAGCTAGGAATTCGAATCGCGGTGGTACATATTCGCGATTCGATCGTCGAGAGATTCCAGTCGGTACTTCCAGTCGTTCCAGTTAGTCGATGCTGGAGAGTAGAACGTTGCCACGCTGCCATTCGTCTGGTATTTGGTCAGGGCTTCTCGTTCGGTCGCGGCTTACACTTGCAAATGTATTCGTAGCTGGCCCTGGCATTAGCGCCGACCAGTGCGTTCAAATTGTTCTCCGAACTGTCACAGCTGTCGCGTTTCGTCGCGTCGTCGCCAGATATGGGTGAGAGGAAAGCGACGAAGGGTATCGGATACCTCCGTCCGCCTGCTTATATTCGAACGCGAACGCGAACCACCGAGAAGAGCAAATCCTGGCTTATCCTTCAGACGGATTATGAATTAGAGAGATGAACGAGAGATTTACCGAACCGGAGTTTTCTCCTCGCGCTATTTACCGACTCGTCGGGGTGACCCTTGTCATCGAGATTGCCAACCGACGAGAAAACTTGAGTGGAGTAGTGCCGACGATATTTTTACGTCGTTTTTGGATCGTTACATCTCGGCCAATGAAGCAAATACGTTACACGATCGATAAATTTGAACTGCGAAATTTTCTTGCTATAACTTTATCGATAAGATGTGTTTAATAAATAGGAAAAATAACGAAAACGAAAAAACGATACAAAATAGCAGGTTAGATTCTATTTTAAGAAATAACCAGAAGTCACGTTCTTATCACGAATATCATGTATGAGAACCATTTCTGGAGATCTATTTTGGGTTAGTGCTCTTCTTCTACAACTCCTCGTTGGATTTCTTGTCGAGCCTCTTTTCCTCGGTTCTCATTACCTGTTTTTATTCTACCCTCCCAACGTCAGTAACTAGTTAGACCATTGTTGTTGTCGCGGCATGATATTTTTTAACAATCGCATTTACGTACTGTATGCGAGAAGAAAATCTCTTTAGTGGTTTAAATAACGCTGGTAATAACACCCCTTCGTATCGTAGTAAATATCAAGTTTTGGCCGTGCAACGTATCTCTTGAAGGAGTCGTTAAACCGCAACATAGACAGGCGATGTTCTAATCCGATCCTATTAGGTTCCTTCGTATTATGCTGGCATGCGTTCAAGAAGAACGAAACCTCGACGGTTTCACGACGCGGTTCATCGAGGTTCGGTCAGGGTCGATATTAGCGGTCTCATGAAATTTACGACCGATAGAAAATTTTGTGCCTTCGGTCTGGCACTGGGCCCGCGTAACGCGAAACTACACCGAGATGGAAGCAATCCCTTACGCCGCTACTTACTTTTACGAGTTCGAATGCGAGTGGCGCGATTCTCAAAATCAAAGTTTATTCTTCTCTCGCGGCATATCGCGTCGCGTCATTCGTCTACGATCTACGAATTTTCGCGAGATATCCTTCATTTTCTACCTTTCGATAGACAAACACGCTTGGAAGGTACGCTCCGCGAGGATTTTCCCTTGCCGAAGATTCTCGTCGATGAATAACAACTGGAAAAAGGTTAGCGGATTCCAGCGAGGTGAAGGTGAACGTCTCCGAAGAGAACGTTTCGTCGCGTTTGCTTTAAATTTACGTAAGATTGGATTGCCAGCGTTCCGGTTGAAAGACACTGAAATTCACGCTGAAGCAGTCCGGTCCAATCAGAAACTTTCTCACTTGATCCGAACGCTTAACCGTTACAACCCTGATGAAACGATCCGAGAAGTTTTACATCCGAAACATTTCACCGGCATTTTTCCTGGCTCAGGCGATCAGGTTGGATGATCTAGCACTTCCGTTGGCAGATTCTATAGAGCCGTGAGAGAATCCATTCGCTTAATGCTCGTTCGCTCGCTCTGTCGCCTTCCTTCCTGTTCTATTCCACGAATCGCGGCAACTTGCACGCGCGTCTCCTACTTCTTCGCCACGTTCGTTTTCCCTTTCTCGGAGTTATCAGCAACTTTCCACTTTAACTAACAACAATTCGGCAAGCAAACAATTAAGCTTCCTCCGCGGAACGGAAAGTTGGCGCGTCGTCGCGTCGCGTCGCGTCGCGTTGAGTCGAGTCGAGTCGCGATGGAGTTCTGTTTGTCAGCCGGTGTGGCCGTGTCACAAAGGACCGGAGTGCACGAAATTAAAGTATTAACGAGCCACGACGTTTTCCCGTGGGTTCTCCACCTAGATAAGACACTGACAGACAGAAACTAGTTTCGTGACTCAACTTGCCTCCTCTAAAACTTAACCTCCGGCTGGACCTGAATTCTTCATGAGACCCGATAGCATCGTAAGTTGTCGAGATCTTATGCACCGCTGTTCTAGACGGCAGTTAGGCTAATCTGCATCCAGAATTGATAATGGCCAATCGAACTTGCGCCACGCCGCGTCTTCCACGGAATATGTGCTCCGGTTGAATTTGAATTATCGCCACACTAACGTTTTATGAAGCCATTACAGAAGCTCGGTTGATTGGCGATCTTACAACGATGCATCGGTTTCATAGCGATTAAAATTAATTTGGTACCTTAGAACGATAATCAAGTCGGTAAATACGATAAAAATATGGTTCTGTTAGAATCCAATGACGTGATTTCCAACGACTAGCGATAGGGTAGCGATATTTTTCTCGATCGAGTAGCACGGTGTCCGATATGACGTAAATGGCGCGCATGGATGTTCGATCAACCGGCTTGTAACGAACCAACTAATTCGGCCGGCTTATCGTTGATACCGTAAACCTCAAACCTCGATCGTCGTATGAAAGTTACAAATAACCGTTCGATCGTCCCGTGTACAGCAGTCGAGATCGATCGGTGGCGATGCGCCGCATTATGCACTTCCGTAAACAAGTTCTCATTAAAGGGGCCAGGGAATAATTTTCGAAATCGTTGAATGGCAAGCGATGCAACCGACGTAATCTACGGCTGAATCAGAGACGTTGGTGATGTACGATTGTTATGGTATTATCGCGAGTGCAACCATTAGCCGCGGATCAATTGCATTCGAGTAAGTCCAATCGGTGATTACGAGCTCGCATGGAAACTGCGCAATCCTAGTATGATCCGACGGAATGCCGGTAATTCCCAGGATGCGCTTCCATCGTTCCACTCTGCATACTGACTGAGCGTTCGATTCGCAAGTTTGCCCGGTTTTCGTTCGTTCCTGTTTCTCCGAATCGATCACTTTCGGGCTCTGGCAATCGTATTCACCAGCGGATGATGCCTGCGAGCACGCTGTCCGCGATGCCGCTATTAAAGATCGTCTATAGTGCTAAACATCGACGCGGCGTACGACGCGACGTTGGAGATATATCGCGTATCCTAGTCTCGAGTGAAACGGTGCCGTTTTAATGCCTCCATCGACGCAGGATCGACAACACGATGTCACTCGTACCGATATTGAACACTGGAAACTTCCGACTGTTTCTATTTACCGCGATCCATCCGCGGTATATAACTAAACAGGAACTCATCGGACAAGACAGACGCGCTTATTCCGGTGCGCGAATATGAATCATCGAAGCAAGCAATCGCGTACGATTCAAACAGATCTAGCGCCAGTTACGAAAAACTTTCACGGTATAACCATTTACGTGTAACCAGATGCTTCCCTGCTTATTTATCATTCTTGTTGGTAATCCAGTGCGCGACGATAAACGAAGGGGTCTGGAGGAAATTTTTCAGCGTTACCTTGTTCGTAGTTAAGAAACTCGTATTTTACAATTAGAGTTCGAGACGAAATACGCGTTGTAATAGGGAGATACGCAGCAACATGATAATATAGACGATATACGCATTGGAATGGCAAAGCTTTCTACGCATGTACGTCGAGATAGATCTTTTTATAACTTTATCATTCAGAGTTGTTTATCTTGCAAATTCTAGTTTACAAATTTTTCAAGAGATCGTGTTTCCATATTACGACGCTTTAAGGATGAGAGTGCAAGTACGGTACGTCACTATCTTCAACGAGGGTTGAATAAGCCATTACTCGAAGCGTATTATCCTTTTCCGTTAATTAAAATCTACGTAATGCGCCGGCTCTGTTCTCTCGTTTCTCGTAGATGATTCATGTATTATTCGGCTAGAAGAGGCGGGTTGCACGGCAGAGGCACAAGGATTTCAACGTTGCGGCGGTGGTGCGCGATAATTGAATCACGCGATATAAGGCTGTACTTATGGCTTGTCGACGTTCGCCACAATAGCTGCTTGTAATGTTGACCTATAGGAGCTTCCGTTTCTTTGAACTTATTTACTCGCCGTATACAATGGCGTTTGTATCCTCTATAAGTGGCTTTTCACCGGGCACGTTTAGACGAGCGCGAGCGACGCGACAGGGGGAAACGGATGTAGCGTAATTGAATGCGAATACATGGTCGAAGATTCTCCTCCGATCTTTCTGATTTCCGGCAGACTTGCGTTTATGTCTCTAACAAAAACTTGAAGGACTATTTCCGAACACCGCTTTGCCAAACGACAGAGATCATCGAGAATCATATTCTCCCCTTTTATTCTTCTTGTCGTATGTGTTTTCCCTTCTTTCTTTTTTTTTTTTTTCGTTTGTTCGTCAATGCAAACCGTATTCGTCGAACCATATACACTTTCGAGGTCCTCGTCCCATGGCTAAACGTCGCATGGCGAGGTGGATGTTACCCGATTTAATTGGTAAACATTAATTCTGTTATTTTTGTCGGTGATTATCGATCTATTTGTGATAACATTTAGACGGTATAAGGACAGTAAATCAGTATGATCAGTTTCTTACAGTTCAATCGTTACTACATGTAACTAAATATAATTACGTGTACGTATATATAAAATATGTTTCATTTATTTATTAAATTTAACGTATTAAAAAATTTATGTTTAATTTCCTTCGGTCTGCTCCAAGTATTCTTCGCAGTTTAAAACGTAATACTTGACAAATTCTAATCTTTCGTTAATATTATTATCTCGTTCTCTGCTACGTTATATCAACGACTATTTGTTATAATCATAACGATTATAGGAACACGCGATACACGCGATTACATGGAAAATTATTTTCCCCATCTTGTAACGTTAAAACCTTCCTTTTGCCTGCAGCGGCTTTTACAAAACTGTCGATTGGCTAGATCGAGCAAATGCTCCCACTGTGTGTCGTTACTGCACGTCGGTCTTAGAAACGAGAGATTAATTGATCTTCCTTTATCCGAACTGCCTCCTCCATGGGCCACTACTTACGCTCGGCTGGCGACGGTCTACGGCAAATCGCGGAGGGCAAAGTGAAATAGAAGTTCCATTTCTCAAGTTCGATGCATCATAGGTTTGATTTATAGCGTGGAGATCGCGGATGCTGGGGATGATAAGTTGACGGGCGTTACATCGTAGCGTCATAGGTTGAACGGCACCGATCTACGCGAGAATTGGAAATCCTAGTCGCGTTGCAGTTCCACGAAGATAACGCGGAACAAAGAAGAACAAAAAGACCGTCGGATAGTGCTGCGTTCGATACGCCAATAATTTTCGCTACGTTGCGTACGCGTCCATTGATACGAGCAAAACGTCTAGTGTTTGCCTATCAATAGGCGGGCGATATAACGGCAAACTAGTAGGTTGAACGGTGGTATCGTTGGAACCACGCGTTTGTCCACTAATTCCTGTGATTTTCTAGTTATTACAAAATATTTGCTACGGAAAGTTATAAGTTAAGTTCTCTTGGCTAAGCTAAATTTTGTACAATCTTTTATCGAGAGCAAAATTCAGTAGACAGATAGTGGAAGTAGATATCGTACTTAATGGAGTTCGCAAAAATATAAATGTAACTTCAATTATTTTCCAAATAATGTAGAATAAGGATATATATCTAAGCAAATAACACTAGTACTAGTTCGATCGAATTTCATAGATGCTTGCACTACTTGTCGATTTATTGCTGTCCCCGACTGTACATTGAAACTGAATTTCGATCGTCGATGTGGTGGTAATAGTATGATTTGACCACAGCTAACACAGTTAACAGTAAGGTTTACTCGTGTGCAAGGGCCACATATCGAGATAATTACTTTTAACGTGGTAATTAATTCTACAAGATATAACGCTGCAATTACTATCAAGTAGGTAGCCGACCAGACTCGAATTAGTTACTCCATTGCGTATTCGTGGTTGCTTCGGATTGTAAAACTTAGCAGCGTGCTTCATTGTACGCGCAATCTTGAAAATAATTGATATACCGTTTCTGTGTTATAGACGTGGACAATAAGAATTATAATTTATCCATGGGAGGGTAGTTTGGTAAAGTTCTCGAGAATCGAGCGACTAGGGCGAAACGTACCTAAACGCGAGGCGAGACGGGTAGAAAGCGAACGGGCGGAGCGAAAGGAATTAACAGCACGACGAACAGTTAATTGTTCGGCCGCGAACAAAATGCAGTTAAAATTTTCTCGCGCGGTCAGCACTTTCTGCAATACGCGCCAGGAGGACGCGAAATAATTCAACTGCTTGCATAATTAGCTCGGCCGGTTAGATTTAACGAGGGCAATAACGCTACTACCTCGTTCTACGACCACTTAGAATATTAAACGATAAAGCACTGACAAGTCCACTTTCGCACCGATAGCTACCGCCTCGTGTTCACCGACGCGAGCCGCTTGTCGCTTTGATCTCTAATAAATTTTCTCGGAAACATTGTACGTAACGTGGAGTCTGCGTTTTTAACGACGTAACTACGGTAGAGCTTACACAGAGCGATCGTCGCCTTTTAGAAGTCGAAAAGGAAATTTACGAACGTTATTCGTGATATTGTAGAAGGATGATTTATTCGCGCCATCGTAACGATGGTTCTTCCTCTCGTTGTTTTTCTCTTTAGGTATGTTAACGCGAGAACTTGATACTTGGACCTGTGATAAAATGTCAGAAAAGGGGTGCACGCAATGCGAGTTCTGCGTTTTTACGACTTAATTACGACAGAGGGTAGATTATATCTGCCACCTTCGTAAACTGCTAAAAAGGTTTAAGAGGTGGTGTTTGTAACTTTATAACGGCCGTTAAATTCTTCGTTTACATCGCCTTTTATTTTGTTTTTACGTTGCTTTGACTTTTCCTATATTTCAGTTTACGTTCGTACGAAATTCTCCTAGATATTTTGTCGTCGACGTTTCTTCGGAAAACGCGATACTGTAGAACGAGAACGTTAGTTCTCGAAATAACTTTTATCTTTTTTGCTTTACACGAACATTTGATATATTTGTTTTATGAATATTCGGTAATTATGGTTTGATGTTATTCGAAACATGTAATTTTGTTTCTCCATTGTGTGCTCCTCTAAAGCTTTTAATCGTAATTATAAAAAGCACGAAAACCTGACCGTTGTTAACATTAATAGCAACTGTAATTATTAGAATAAATATGGTTTGCAAATCAAACAATATTTGCATATTATTCGTTGCACGTTGCAAGATATCAAGCAAAAATATCGGTTTCATTACGATTCCCTTAATATGATATAACAAGAAAAACCGTCTGGAAAATAAGCGAACGTACTCTTGAAAGGAAATTTGATTTAGAATTAAGTACAGTGTTTTTCTTTCATCAATCATGTATTATAATATGATTTTAAACTAGCATGTAATGTTCGCTATCGCAACGTTTACTGGTTTCATGTTAATAACTCTTTATCGCTTCTCTCGCGCCGCGAGCCACAATCTCACGCAGTTTTCCTGTTCCTATTCCGTGTAATATTTAATGTTTAAAGAAATTTCCAGAAGTTTCCTAGCTACGTGCCTTATCTTGCCTCTCGATTCTCGTTTTTTAACTCTGTTCCGCATCTCACAGTCTCATCTACTTAACTAAGCTAAAAAAAGAATTTCACCAAAAGGTTCGTACGAGTCGTTTCAGACTTCGTCATGATGAATAAAAGAGCTTGTTAAATAGTGGAAAAATTATAAAATATACACCTTGTCTCGTATCTTGTACGAAGCGTGACAGAATTCTTCTTTATATTATTTAACGCGTTAACGTTTCATCGAAAGTTTGCCTTTACCAAACGAAAGACGATCGTCCTTTGCGTAAAAAATTAAATCAATTTTTATACGTCTTTTCTTCGTTTACATCGATCCGTTATAATTTGAATTCTGTTCTATTTGCTCGATTATGTAATTTCTCTCATATTATGTAATTTCTTCGTTTACATCGATCCGTTATAATCTGAATTTTGTTCTATTTGCTCGATTATGTAATTTCTCTCATAAGGGATTTTGGAATGATAAGACTCTCTAATTTCAAAAGGATTCCGTGTTATAATAATACACTCGGAGTTTCTTTTTCTTTTCTCTTTTCAGATGTAGATTGGATCGAGGAATTAAACCGTGGCATTTAAAGAGCTCCGCGCAGAAGGGAAAAGAATCGAAAGTTCTTCCTATAAAAGACGTTCTTTCGATAGGGAAAAGGCGATCAAACGTAGGATAATGCGAAATATATCAGTCCACGTTTAAATGAAATATTTTCCACGCTGTCTAAATACGCAAATATTCCTTTAACGTCGGTCGAGCAATTGTATATTTTCTTTGTTAAATATTTAGAAATTGTTATAAATAACGGAGCAAAAATTGAAAAATGCTGTGCGCACTTTTATCTGCTGATCGTTTGTGCAATCATTGTAAATAAAAGCTAACCGGAAATTATCTAAAATACTGCAGCGAAAGCTACTGTATGTGCTTGGCGATATTAATTGACAGGTCGATATCTGCAAATGAAAATTAATTTTATGTCGTTTCGCAAATACACAACTTTTATCGCCTGCGCGTACGCGAATATATAAAAATATCTCGATGAAACTCCGAGCTTAAAAATCAACAATACGCATTTCATGCAGAATCCTTCTATAGACATGCCATTTCCTGTGGCGTTTCAGCGAGCTAGCACTAAATAGTTGAACTAAATTAGATTAACGACGTATCGAGAAATCGCGTCGCTTCCTCTATTAACTCGTTCCCTATTATGCTTGTTGCAGACTCTCACACGGCTGCCACGTGAAATTGAGATTTCCCGTGACCGTTTGCATTTCTAACTGCACTCTATGCAAATTGCAAGCCAGTCGCGTGTCGTTTCAGATATCAGGCTTAAACCGTTGTGTGTTAATTCGCAACGGGGCGTACAAGTGTCTGTGTTTATTAGCCCCGGAACTTATCAGCGGTAATGTTGCACGGCGATTGTTAGTGCTGGGCTTATTTCCAACTTGCGTTCCCCTTTCTTTTCTCCTCTTCTTATTTTTCTTATTCCATGCTCTCCTTTTTTTCATCGTCGTCTACCCGATAAGAAGCCAACGTTCTATCATCGTAATAACGCTGGTTCGCGTATCGTGCGTTTTTTCTCCGCGACAGATCAATTCGCAGACCGCCTGCTGGTTGCCCGATTCAGCCGAGGAAAAGAACCGCGCAAAAAGCTGGTTACACTTGCCATCGATCGATATTAACGCTAAATGCAGCCGCTCGCGTCGACCTCCGTGCCATTCAAAACTCTCCATTTTTTTCGCCAACTCCGATAAGATTACCGCGAACCAGCCAACTTCCAGCTCGGCCCGATTAGCCTAAATTAGCGGTGCTGAAGTTGGCGATCCTGGTAGTATTTTTCGATATCCACGGCATTTGTTTCCGTTTTCCACGGACGTTTAAAAGTTCTCTTTCTTCTCTACAATAGAACGCGTTTCTGCTCGACCAGATGGTTTATAAATTCTTGAAATTTATTTCCTACTTTATGGAATAACTCTGAACGTCTATTTAAGAAAATTATATATCGTCTACGTATGTTACGTACTAGATTCCACGTTGATCGCGTACAATAGATCGTTCGAAGGAATTATTTCATGGTTCGAAAATTCTATTGGTTGATAGCTGATAGACGAATTTATTCGAGAATAAAATCGTCCGATATCTACGGGTTTTGGCTCGTATTACTTTCGGGTGTTTGTCTACATTCTAGAGCAATAGTTGAAATATCGATATCCTGAAATTCGAGAGTTTTCCCTTTCCTATCACGTTCGAGAATTATACGCGTTTATGATACTTTGCTGTATCCTGTGCGTGCTGTTCTTCAATTACTCATTGGCAAGAATTATACTACGAAAACACGAGAGTTTCTCTGACAAGAGTTTCGTTGGAGGATAAAGATCTGTGCCGATGCTGTTTGCAATCGTCGTAAAGGCAAAAGCAAAGCCAATTTTGCGCTAGCGTGTTGATTAATTTCCAAGTAATCTCTATGTACCTCTAAGCGACTTCATGCGGCTTCCTAGAAACGCGGCATGGTCTTACGTATCAATTTTAAGCCGAACAAATTAGAACGACACACGCGAGACTTGGATAAACTTGCTCCATTCTTTACTCGCGTTTGATAACACCTTAGCACTCCATCATCGTAATGACGTTCTCACGTACCAAAGGCTAGACCACGTATCTCTGACGGAAACTAATTTGCACGTAACTGCGTGCTTCTCTTATCGAACCAACGGGGAACAGTAAAAGGCCGATTACGCTTTCTTGAAACTGATATCGCCGATGTGGAGTGCATCCACGAAGCCCGATGTATTATTCAGGACGATGCCTTTTTTTACATAATTTGACCGAAAGAAATATGTCCATAAAGTTGTTTGATCGAGGCGAGGAAAAAGAGCCGATCTATGTAGCCAGGGTTGGTCGGAGTACCTATATACCGTACGTCGATAAAGCACCAACGCGCGTATAGCGTTTGAAGAAAGTTGTAAAGTCAAATTTTCCTTTTTAGCGAATTACGAATTTATTGTCTTTCCCGTTTCGTAGCATTTTTATGTTATTCTTTGAGAGATTCGTTATTTTTGCTGGCTTGCGACGGTTTTATATTTTATATATTATTTATTTCATCCTGATGCCGTGATCGAGTATCATGTTGCATCGGTAGAACAAGGTGGACGATGCTTTTTCTTTGATGATCTTAACGAAGAATGAAATTAAATCGAAATGCTTCTTCGTAGTAACATTTCTCCTTTTTTTGCGCTCGACATTCTGAAGCGTTTCACATATTTTACTTGTTTTACGTTTCCTACGGACTCTATAATGTCATAATGATATACAGGGTGGTTAGTAACTGGTGGTACAAGCAGAAAGGGGGTGATTCTACGCGAAAAAATAAGTCGAAAATATAGAATAAAAATTTTTCGTTCGAGGCTTTATTTTCGAGAAAATCGACTTTGAATTTTCGCTCGGTACGCGTGTAGTACGTTATAACGGATCTCACTGTAGATCGTTGTCTCGATGGAAAAATTAAAAAAAAGAAATTAAAAAAATTTTTATTCTATATTTTTTACTTCTTTTTTTTCGCGTAGAATCACCCCCTTTCCGCTTGTACCGCCAATTACCAACCACCCTGTATATCTCGTTGTAACAATCGCGTCGAATGGAAAATTAAACGCGCGCGAAGAATTCGGATCGATCTCTTTATCAAACAAACTGTAGCTGCGCAATCTTGTCGTCGTTGCGGTGAAAATGACGCCGATCGGGGGAAAATAACGACGCGAATTCAAATACGGTAGTTCAAAAGACTGTTTTGAATTTCGATTAATTGCGGGACGTAGTAGCCGCGTATTGGTTACCAACACCTACATTCTCAATCACGCGCAACTTCTGTTGTCGCTAATTATCGTTCATTGTCAGTCGCTGATAATTACGATTAAAACCGTCTCTTTCATTAGTAGCGAAATATGCTTGTTTAGTTGGATCAATAAGTACCACGGTAAATTTGCACTTTTCCGTAATTACAATTCACTCGTGTGAAGCCAGGCGACAATTTTTATCCCATGGCAAACTAGAATTTGCAAACAGGACCAAGATTCTGCAAATATTTTCACACTGCTTTCGGCATTATTTTGTATCGATGTATTCGAGTAAAGTTAAGTTCAGTTCACTGATCGAAACAAACGAGCGTTCGTGCAAACGATATTTTCGGGATTTCTAAATAGTTAAATTTTTTGTGATGTTTGTCGCTGATTCTTGGTAATTGCTAGCGACGATCTTGCAAAATTTTAAGTCTACGTTTTCT
Organism: Bombus vosnesenskii; assembly: GCF_011952255.1. Classification (NCBI taxonomy): domain Eukaryota; kingdom Metazoa; phylum Arthropoda; class Insecta; order Hymenoptera; family Apidae; genus Bombus; species Bombus vosnesenskii. The sequence continues at coordinate 1,781,623 of NW_022882962.1, forward strand.
TCTTTCGGAAACGCGCGAACGTTCATTTTCCTATCCACTCGTTCGTGGTTCGATGGTGGTCGAAATGACACGAAAGATAAATAGAGCCGCGAAAACGTCACCAAAGAAAAAAATGCGAAAATTCTGGCCGACGAAGATCGTTGCATTGATTGTCTCGGCTATTCAAGATCTTCGCGAGACAAAGGGATCAACGCCTAGTAAAATTATTGGCTATATCAGTTATGGTTCTAACGTGGACGATGGGAAGGTTAAGCGACAAGTGAGTTTATAATCGGAGATATAATAAAGATGATATATTATAGTAACCGATATAAAAACTGTAATATATTAACCGTGCTATCAAAAAGAATCGAACCGTTATATTACGCGTTTTTTTTTTTTTATTATTTCTGCTTGAATCGGGTTTGTTTAAATAATACGTTACTCGCTGACCGAACATTGTACTACGGAGAGTTACGATCGCCTGTAATGTTTCATACGTATAATATTTTATATTATACTTTCAAGTTAAACGAGAAAGTTCGAGTTCCTGCGATATAGATTTTCATTTAACTCGTTCAACGACGTTTCATACCCACCGTTGATTTACGTTTGCTTAATTAAAGGTAAAATCAGTCTTGAAGAGAGGTTTAAAATACGGTATACTAAGAAGGTACCGAGGGCACTATTTCCTTCCTACCTGCGACGAATTAGATCGTGCAAATCGTATCGCCTTGAGATTTGCTAAATTACCGTTGCCCTCTGCATATTCCACGAAATCGAACGTGCTATTTCCCGGTAAAATCGCACCAATGGCAAGTCAGAGAAAGACGGGCAAGTCTACCGCAAAATTGCGAAGAACGAAACGACTTGGGAAACCTCGTCCAATTTTAATCTCTCCTACCACTAGTTTAACGAACGCAGTTTGCAACGCTGACGAATTATGAACAATGGGTCGAAATATTTACTAAAAAATTAAAGGAGAGCGTTGTTTGTCCGTTACAATAACGAAAAATCTGCGATGTTAATAATTGTATCGTTCTATCGTAACCATTTTTTCACGGATCAATAGTTGTAAAAATTGTTGAATAATTGAAATATATTGGATGGAATTTTGCTCGTATAAATAACTCGATAAGCGTCTGAATTTTTCCGTATTTTGTTAATTAGTTGTTTCATATAGTATCTGTATTGGAAAAGCCACAGTACAATAAGTTTTAATAAATCTTTGAATTTAATATGCTGATAATAGATTTGAAAATAGTAATATTATCTGTCTAAAATTTATTTGAAATTGTAACCGCGGTAACATTTTTACAACGTTGTCCGTTACCTACTCATTAAAAAATGTTGGTTTAATTATATTGTAAATTGAACGCTTGCTACTGTAATGAAAACTTGTACATCACAGATCTCATTAAAAGTATTGAAACGAAACTGCAATAGAATGTGCGTTGTTTTGAATGTATTAAATGCGTAATTGGAAAAATAAATTACTATATGAAAAACGTAATCTCTAATTGTCGTCTTTTTATCAATCGATGGTATTATCGATCGATATTGATATCGATCGATATCTTCTTTCAGGTATATACGTGAAAGCTCATTTAACTCTCAACTAGTAAACTATTAATATGTTTCCCTAACTAATATAAACACAACAATTTGAATTTGCAAACAAAGCCGTTACCACAAGTATCATTTGTTGCCTGACACGCATTCTCGCAGTATACAAAGTTAACCACTTGCCGCGCACGTCCGAATGTTTTTGTTCCAAAATTGCCAACGACGTGTTATAAATATATCAGAACAAATTTTACAAAGTGCATGTATTGCTAATTATTAAAAACGTGGAAAGGTGTCTGCTAGTAACTACTAGTTATTTACTAGTCTTACAACCATGCAAATGGGGTATTTTTCAAGGAATATGTCACCCGCAAAAAAGTTAAAAAAAATCCACAAAGAATGCAAGACAGTCAGATACCTGGACATGACCCTGGACAGGAGACTAACCTTAAAAAACCACTTCACAGACAAAACGAAGCACCTAAAGGACAAACTCAAAAAATTCTATTGGTTCACTGACCGACGCTCCAAACTAAACACACAGAATAAAATTATCCTCTATAAGACCGTAATAAAACCTGTCTGGACCTACGGAATCCAACTATGGGGAACAGCAAGTAATTCCAACATTGAAATACTTTAACGCTTCCAATCGAAAACTCTAAGATCCATTATAGATGCACCCTGGTATGTCACCAACGAACTAATACATCGCGACCTCAAGATACCAACAGTCAAAGAGGAAATAGCAAAATATATTTTTTTTTTATTTATTTGTTGAAATTACAATCAATTCTCGCGTTGAGAATTTTCAGTAAGAATAGCAAAATATAGCGACAGATATAGCAAAAGAGTCAACAAACATCGAAACCCCCTAATTACTGGACTACTTGATACGTCGGTCCAGATCCGCAGGCTGAAGAGACACTACCCGCTAGACCTAAACGCTAGATTCAATTAGTTATCTAAATTATTTAATATTTACTTATTTATAATACATACTTATAAATTATACTTATCTATAATAAGTATTAACGTATTATAAATAATTAGCCCCATGTCATTGCGCCACGCCAGAAAAAATTACTGAAAATTCTCAACGCGAGAATTGATTGTAAATTTTAATAAATAAAAAGAAAAAAAGAATGCAAGGAATGGCTTGCAGCGTTACACCCAGAATGCCTCGAAATATACCATGTTACGTCGGGCGACACTCTACCTAGACCAGGCCACGCATCGCGGACAAGATGGGAACCAGATGTCCGCTCATCCTTACTGCGTAATCTCAATAGTCTCAAGGACACATCATAATTCTCAAGAACTTGCTAGCTAAGGTCCTTCAAACCGAACGAACATTTCTTTATTGAATCGTTTCTAAAGCTTATTGTTACTACGGGAAAGTTAATTTTCTCAGATATGATGCTTTCCACTAGCAACTCTTTTCCCCCGGGGCGGTTAGCACCCTTTCTCACCAACCAACCTAGAAAATGAACCAACTGACAGCCAAGTCTTCCCCTCACTCATAGTCAACATGTCATTATCGGGCTTCTATACTTAAATCAACCACTTAACTTGTACATACGCGTCAGTGTAATTATCATACCTTCTTTACAAAGTTGTTGGAATAAACATTAAATTATACCTGTTAATTCAGTGTAATCTCAATTGAACTACCTCTATTATCCTAACCGAAATAGGGTATTGATCATTTCGTGGCGTCGATTATCTAATCGTAACGGGAATTTACGACTCCCGTTGACGTGCTTTCTCGCGATCGCGTCTCTCCGCGAGTGGTCGAAACATACCATATTGTACAAAATTATTAATAAACAAAATTAGCATTCGTATCTGTGCATAATTTTCTGTGAAAGACTCTACCGAGTAAACGATCAAACTCAAGCAAACAATAACTGATAATAGCAAAAAAAAAAAGCGCGTTGCAAAAATCAAAAAGGAAGATCACCCCGTTCGATCACGCAGCGATGTACTTTACAGAGGGGAAATCTCCCTGTTCGGTCGGCTAAGTGTTAAGTAACGCTTCACGACAAGTTACAGTGTAGCGTTCTGGCACGCGCACCTGTAACTTCGTTGCGAAAGCAAGTAGTTAAATGCAGTGCAAACATAGCGTGAACGCATCATAATAAAATTATTTCGTAGTAATTACGAAGTAAAATTCGAAATTAGGGGACATCTTATCGAGAACAAGAGAACAGACATGGAAGTTGAAGAAAGACCAGCCATTTAAAAGATCTCATTGTTGGAAAGATTTCGATGCTTTAGGAGACTAAGTAAAGTGGCTAGCGATTCTAGATAGAAATAGAGAACGCCGATGAAACGGATGAATCGTTTTCTATTACGATATATCGATCGGGTACGTCCCGGTTGGTCCGCGTTTCTTTTGCTTCTTCGTTCGGCACGCGGTCGGAGAATTAAGCGAAATGAGGAACGAGCATTTTTCGTAGATTGCATCGAGCGCGGAGGCGGCGGCGGTCGACCGGTTGTGCGCCATTTATAAAACTTTCGAGCGCGTTATCCGACCCGATAAACTTAATAGCTTCCCAAATTTACGAGATTTGGCATAACGTTGGGGAAAATTTCGGACCGCTGCGTTGGCGCGACTGTATTCTTAACTCGCTATACTCCAATTTGCGTATTTTCTTATTCGAACAACTTTATGTAGGTGCTATCACGCGGACGAACTCTTAACGATAGGTATACCGTGTTTGTAAAATAAGAAAATTAATTACTAAAAGGTTAGTAAATAAGAAATAATACGAAATTCACTACTACTACTTTAGAAATCTTATATTCTCTCCTTGGTGCGTGATCTCTAAGAGTTATTTTAAGTTTAAAAACTTTTAATTTTAATTTTATACAATTTTTTTTTATTATAATTTAACCGGAAGCAATGGTTATTTAACGTAAACTAAATGCAGTAATGTCATATAACTAAAACAACTTAAATGGATGGTCTACAACTCAACTCACAATTTACAATAAATAACTTGGTAACTTAAAAATTGCTACTTACAGCGATATAATCACTCGTGTACAGCTAGTACTCGTGCAGTTATTCTCAGAAATTATCGTTAATGCAATGCCCACGATACTGTCCACAATACTCTCTTCACTACTGTTTATCACACTACTTTCAATACTATTTGCAAGATTCTCTACAGCACTGATCACTATTGCTTCACCTATGAGACTGTCTCAAAGACTCTTCACCACTGTAAGGGCTACCTTACTTATATACCTTGTTACCCCCAGCATGTACACAAATTTGGTTGGCTCATTGCTAGGTACGCCTCCTTTACTTACCCTTTCTATTGAAAGACAGGTATAAGGCCCATTGGTGCCTCCCACCTTTCAGTACATCCCTTCATACCGGGTTTTCCAGTAATTTTCCCCCAAACTACGTTATAGTGTGTAGGTCAGTAGTAGAACATGTAATAAATGGTAACAGTCATGTTTTAATGAATTTATCTCATCCCCCCCCCCCTCCCCCTCATTTATCCCCGTGGTACTCAAGCGAGATTTCGCGCGATTCACTTATTTTTTGCGATTATCAATTATTTCATATTGTTTCTTCGCATTGCTAAATAATTGTTTTATGTTGTTACGTTCCGGGACCTACTATGAATCATAATCCATCCCTCAGTCAACATGGTGACTATCCATATAAACGTGCTTATTCGGATCTGCAACAATTCTAAAAAATTTAATAAAGAAATAATTTCGATCTCGGATATGGACCATGTTACGGCGGTTCTCAGAAATTTGGTCGATCTGGCTGCCAGAAAAATAGCAAAAAGTTATTAACGATAAAGGGAAATTATTTCGATCATTGAACTGTTCTCGTTCTTTTTAAATGAAACTTTGATTATACCCAAAAGTCGGAGAAAATTGCACACCTGCAAATGAAATAAAGCTAGCATTGAACAAATTCTTCCCATATGTTATACATTTAAGCCTTGTTATACACTTAAGACGATCCTTGTTACGTCAACGCTTTCAGCACTTTCATTGCTTCGTACCTACAATACATAGGAATTTTCCCCGATACTACACAATTTAAATAAATGAATCATATTTCAACATATCTATACATTTTACCGAAGATCGAAATCAAAGTTTTATCATGTATAAATACTTTCTTAACCACTGTAATTAATTTTATAGTAGAAGGAATATTAAAGTATTTAATTTAGCGTTGTTCACGGTCCTTTCCATTAAATTCGATTATATATTCTTTTATTATTTTAATTCAATTCAAATATATACAGGGTGGTTGGTAACTGGTGGTACAAGCGGAAAGGGGGTGATTCTACGCGAAAAAAGAAGTCGAAAATATAGAATAAAGATTTTTTAATTTTTTTTTTTTTTTTAATTTTTCCATCGAGACAACGATCTACAGTGAGATCCGTTATAACGAGACGTGATGAAGTGCACGCCTACCGAGCGAAAATTCAAAGTACATTTTCTCAAAAACAAAGCCTTAAACGAAAAATTTTTATTCTATATTTCAGACTTCTTTTTCTGCGTAGAATCACCCCTTTTCCACTTGTACCACCAGTTACCAGCCACTCTGTATATTTTACAGACAATAGATAATACAAAGCTTGTTACAGTGCAAATTGTAGCGTTGAGATGAATTTAATTTTGTAGTCATGCGGTTTTATTTCGCAGAATATAACGGCTATTTAGTATGTGAGAAACGGTTTTCCAATAATATCCAGCTACAGTATGTAAGTGAATATTTCTCTGATAATTATATCACTTTTATTACTGTACCATTAGACTAGTACAATTCTTGATTTCATATAGTCGTCGCCGTTGTTCGGGATTTGGAGTGGCCGTCCGTAACTCGGACAGCACCTCACTTATTTTTGGCAAAATTCGAATTTCCATTAACTTATTATAAATAATTAGCCATGTCGCTGCGCCACGCCAGAAAAAATTGCTGAATATTCTCAATGCGAGAATCGATTGTAAATTTTTATAAATAAATAAAAAAAAGAAATCCGAATTTCCTACGTGGCAAGTTGCAAACTTTACAATGGGGACTGCGTCAGCAGATAAATTTGGGTAAGCATTAGAGTACACATCTGGTATAAATTAGTGACGTCTCAGAATATACCTCCACAAGGGTACGCAATTAGAAGGATACACAATTACAACAAGATTAGAAAGGTTTCCATCCCATAAAGACCATTGAAATAAAGGAAACCCGGGGCCGCTTTCTAACCTATGACTTTTTATGAAACATGCATACGATATATTCTTCGATACTTACTTATAGTTTGCTTTCTTTCTTTTTTTTTTCTAAGAAATATTTATAGTCTGTACTGCCTACCACGGGCGATCAATTTGACCGCTCGATAAAATATTTTGCAATAAATAAATGCAATCAACACAAAGAAAAGGCTATGTCAAGGTCAGATGATAAACAAAATCAGTAATAACAAATAACAACTGTTACGTCTATAACCTTGTCTTAAACCATCCCTCGATGAAGATAACCACCAGGTATCAAAACTCAGGCTCATAATAGTCCATAAATAAAATTTAGCATCTTTTACTGTCAATTGCTAAGAACATTCTAAAATTCGAGAAGTTTCTTAGGGTCGTTGCCCATTCCGACGAAACAAAAGAAAAGCGGGTTTTTCCCACGGTCAACGGCACCTTCGAGTAATTGCACCTTCGAGTAACCGTTAGTGGACGGCCAGCACCTATCAATATTTTCATATAAATGTCGACCATATTCGTACTTGCTATACAGCAAAAGAATCAACAAACATCGAAACCCCCTAATCACTGGACTACTCGATACGACGGACCAGATTCGCAGGCTGAAGAGGCACTACCCGCTAGACCTAAACGTTAGATTCATTTAATTATCCAAATTAAGCATATGCACTTACTTATAATACTTATAAATTATACCTATCTATAATAAGTATTAACTTATTGTAAATAAACAGCCATGTCACTGCGCCACGCCAGAAAAATTACTGAAAATTCTCAACGCGAGAATTGATTGTAATTTCAACAAATAAATAAAAAAAAAAAATTCTTACTTGCTATCGTCCTTTCCATTAGAATATATCTCACTTTGTTAGTCAAAAAAAAAGAAAATAAAGTTCATAATATTTTTAACGATATGTCAGGTTCGACAGCATATGCTAAACAGTATATAATAAAAGAACAAGCAAAGACGGTATTTTATCTTATCATTGATCACCGTATAAGGAATCATATGATAAAATATACGGAAGAAAAAGCATTTAGAATATTGGGGACTAAGTGGAAACTAGATACAACAAAATTATATCCGGATTGCCTGACCTACCATAAACACCTGGTCGGGGAGCTAGGCGGCCCTGCACGGCAGCCCCGGGGTGGGGCGTGATGTGCGGTGGCCGTCGGTAAGTACGACGCTACCCTGCGTCCCCCCACAACCCGAGGGGCCTCGTGGAGGGCGAGGGACGCCCCTCGGGTTGTGGGGGGACGCAGGGTAACGTCGTACTTACCGACGGCCACCGCACATCCACTTAGGGTGTCCATGAGGATTTCGCCATGTAAGAAAAAAAGAAAAAAAAAGAAAGATGCAATAAAATTAGATGCATTTATTGCTCTGCTATATGTCCGCGGTGTATATGAGGCAAAGAATTTAGATGTCTCATATTTGTGAAATAAAATTTGGGGAGCTGCATTTTTTTAAAAGCAACGAGCAGGAATGATTTTGCTGGAATTACGAGGTTTATACGATTTGATAAGAAGAGCGAAAAAAGCGAACGTTTACGAACCAATAAATTCGCAATGGTATCTACAGTATGGAATTTATAGAGAGGCAATTTATAGAGAATTCACAAAATTGTTGTAAACCTGGTGCATACGTTATTGTTATATCGATAACCTGACTGATGGTCACCTAGTTGAGAATTCGCAACAGCTATCGATATTGGAATTTCAAAGTTGTTCGTAAAGTAATTCGTAAAAATATGAAAATAAAAATGAAATATTTTAAACGATTCCTAAAATAATCAGTCAATGGTCCCTCTTCAAACTGTTTTACCTATCAATTGAAAGAACGTTATAAATTTAGATAGAGCGTGTTTTAATTGAGAAAAACGTTACATTATACAAACTGAAGACGAGTGCTATAACAACATTGTTCTTTTATTAAACCGCGTTAACGGAAGGCTGCCTTTAATTATGAAATTCAACGTTGAAGCGTATACTTTCACGGAATAGAGGATCAAGTTACACTTTCGGTTCAACATGGCGATACCAAACGCAGCATTGAAATTTCAAAGAGTAGCAACTGAATTTTTTTTTTACAAGAGAACGAGTTGCAATAAAATTTCAAAGACTCGTAGAGAACATTTGAGCGCCGAAGTAAAATTAAATATCGTACCTGTTGGAATACAACGATATTAATCGCATACAGATGAGTGTGATTGATCGAACGGATCTTTCCCTTCGTTGCGCAGCGATATCCCTACTAGCGTGCGTTCGTGAGATGTACCGCGGCGGCTAGCACGTGCACGCTCTTTCGAGAATTCGGCGTAAAAAGCGTAAAGTATGGATGGAACATTGGGCACGTCGGTGTCGCGCCCTGACGACGTAACGCTTTGTATCGAGAAGCTGCTAGAATCTTCCGTGGCATGTGACGTCACACAGACATTTACGCAGGTCACACTTTTTACTGCATAGGGAGTGGGTGTTCAAAATCTTTTCAAGGACCATGGGTCACTAAGCCCAGTCAGTCTGAGAATAACTAGCCAACTGTCTATATTCCACAACACACTTATATTTCCTGTAATAATTGTTTAATAAATATCGCATAATATTATTTCAACACAAACATTGCGTCTTCCGCAGATTATTAATCTTAATTTCGAGATTAAATTTTAACAGTACCTATAGATATGTACAGCGCGCAGTAACGACCGAAGGAAAGCTTAAAGAATGAAAATGGGCCAAAACGCTGTAATTTTACAAAGTTGAATTGTAAATGAAAAGGGGAACGAATGTATAATATAATCATAAGCATCAATTTTAAACTTTCTTCTATCCGCCACTGCATGTATAATGTATATGCATATGTATGTATGTATGATATCGTAACTGTGCGATACGAAACAGAAGAGTTACTACTGATATCCTGTAATTAAAATTTTACCAAAATAAATAATTTCTTTATTTGTTGCAAGATGAAACAGTTCTGAGCAAACTCCGAATGTTACAAAGAAAAATATTTCGTGTCTTATTCTTGGTATAATTTCACTCTAAATATCTTTCATCGTCCGGATGTTCCTTTTACTCAGAAATTGAGTTCGCGGTCAAGTTAAATCGATAAGCATCGCTGTAAATGTTTCTGTTTTTCTTCGCACGTTAAAAGGGCTTGAGGGAATATCTTGCATCCGCCATTTCGAGAGAATAATGCTGGTATTTTTCATCAGTTCTTCAGAGACAGACTATTCTCAAGTGCAAAATTTCCATTTTTCTCTTTTTTCTCCCGAAACGAATTAAAATATCTATTCTCTCGACAGCAAAAATGATACGCGATAAGAAAATCGATAGACTATCACGCTTTTAATTTTTCCACAAGCTAACGAATTCGATTTTGCAATAGCTTCGGTGATTTTTGTTACTTCGTCTGTATCATTATCCGCAAATAATGCGAAAGCAGCGACAAAGTAAAATTCAGTCGCGACATTATTAAAATTATCCGAGGGAACAGAAAAATAAATTCAACGATATCCGGGGACGTACTAAAGAAGAAGAGGCGACGAGATGCGCTGTATTTTGGTTAAACCCGTAGCTACTTCTACGTTCTATTTAGACTTGGAGCGTTCCTGTCGAATAAAATCCGTACATGTCAAAAGCAGGAAATACTTGGGAGAATTTTCGTGCTCGCTCTCGAAAGGATATTGCATGCGGAAAATGACCAATGGTGGTACGAACACGCCGCTATGACTGCTAGTTGCAGAGGACTGTGGGGTATCAGACGGGCGAAGTGAATAGCATTAGTGTGAACTCCAGGGCGCTCGGTGGTTCCGCAACTGCAATTGCGTGGCTCGTATCGATCGATGTAATTCTGACTCATCTAGCTTTTGTTCCGGCAAGAAGACTATTGTGCCGGCTTTTCTCCGCCTCTTAATTCGATTTTCTCTCTTAAGATAGTTTTACCGAAATATCTACGGTCATGTTTTATCAGTCGTCTTTTGGCGGTATTCGTCAAAAATTCTTGTAGATCAACATAAAAAAAAAAGTGGTAAATCATACAAATACATTACCGATCTCGCTATCGAAACAATATAATGGAAAACTTTGAAGAAATTGGCTAGTAGTCTTGAGAAGAGATTAAAGGAAACGTGTCGTTGGGCTTCTCGTTACGAGATTCGAATGTAGCAACTCTTTGAGACACCGGTTTAGTCTGTGAAATACGTCACATTCCGATTGCTAATAAAGATACAATATATCAAATGAAAATTTCGCACGATTGCTTAACGCGTTCAACGGCGAATCATTTTCACGTGATTTTCGATTCGAGCTATGCAGGCCATGAATAGCCAACCGTATTGTTCGTTTTATACGTATTAATTATGCATCGACCGATTGTATTCTCGAGTATCTCCGGATCAAGTATTGTTTTACGCGGAATGATTAGAGCGGCGTAGAGGAAAAGTGCAGCGTACGCGGCATTCAACGTGTCAAATGGGAAGTAAATATCGCAATTAAACGGAAAGAAATGCATACGCTAGGAATAAGCGGAGATTCCGAATAATCAATCGATAGCTTGCCGGCATTAAAGACGTCGCTATTAATCGCGAGGTTCCTTTGAACGACGTAATTCAGTGTTTCAAATTAATAAATGCTGGAACAGAGTTCGTGGAGTTTCTAACAGCGTTGCAGAGTTCTCACAGATGCAACAATATGGTTCACGCTAAGTAATGGAATTCTAACTGGCTGGGAACGCGTTGCGCCCCAAAGACGGTTGTCTTGCATTTCATAAAAGCCATATCTCCGAAGTAGGAACGCGTGTTTGTCTGTGGATTTTGGTTGCTCAGAAAGTCCACCCGCGGTAAATATCGATAAATATCGTTGCATAAGAATTTATTTTTCGCTTTAATAAAGCATGTTCACGCGATTATGCAACGTGTTATAAACATCAATGAAAAGATCTTAAGTTCGCAAATTCTGTTTTAATAGAAAAGAGAATTTTCGCGTTCCCTCTGTCTGCATTTAAATGCAAAGTCCGGCGCTAATTGCTCCACGTTTAAATGCAAAACTGCATTAGACGCGTGGAAGGATGAAAATTCTTTCCCATCTAATAATCCATTTGCTTCTTAACATTGTTTCGATGATAACAGTGCAAACATAGGCTGTTCAAAATCGAGCTGTGCTATCGAATACTTATACATATTTCAAAGACGATTTTCTTCATTTTCCGATATTAATTGAGAAAGTGTAATCGGGTCGATTATAAAATACAAAATGTATGACGTGGGTGTATTTACGATGCGTTAATTAGTGCTATATGAGCAACGCGATTAAGCTTTAATTCGTCTTTTGTTTACGTACACAGAGGAGCGATCGCGTACTGCATCGAATGGTTCATAGGGAGCTCTCACAATGGAATAGAATGGGATAGTGATGGCATTATTGTCGTAATTGTGTCTGATCAAAAGCTATTGCTCTGATTTCAAGTAATTCTATAATTTATCTCGTTGATCGGTACGACTTTCCTTGGTACGAACGTGAATCAGGTATTAATTTATTTATTTCTTCGTAAAACGACAATATTTTCTATAGCGCGTAACTATGTACGTATTATAATATTTAATGCTTACGTGAAACTAATTCAGTTGCGTAAAACGCTTTGATAAACCTTTCCAAGATATTCAAGCCCAGTTTTAATCTTGAAACGTTTGCCTCGAGGATTGCCAATTTACTCGGTCAAATTATATTTTCAATTATCTTTTTTATTTAATTTTTTACCTTCTTTGGTTAAACAAATTGCTTGCTTTCAGCAAAACGAGAAAGAAGAAAATTAAACGAAATACGAAGCAGATAACCGTGACTCCCTACAATCGCATCTTTATTTAAACGAATTCCGTTGTTTCGGAATCTTGTCTCGAAACTTATCCAGAAGCTCATCCCTCTATTTACTGAAACTACGTAATTTCAGTGAACATAAATAGATATTCCCTTTCTTAGCAAATTCAATATTGTCTACAACAAAACTTCTCATACTAAATTCCTTTATTCTAGCTGACAATCGCGTTAACAAAACGGACGCGAAGTTAAGATTTATTACTATATGTATATAACAAGAAAAGTTGTACTTATCAACATGAGAACAAGACGCATGGAAATATACTTTCTGCCTGATAAAAGTATGTAATTGCAAAAACATTGGCTCACGCGGTTTCTTGAATCACGAAACCTTTCTCATCTCTCTCTCTCTTTCTCTTTCTGCTTCTCGCAACTTATTTTTTAATTAAGGATTTAATTAACGTTGTAATTTTACGATGCATCTCTCGAGAGAATTATTCGGAACGTAATTGTGGAAAGTGAGGCGAGTATTTTCGCGTCCAAGACCTTGGTCCATAGGTTCGAGGGAGGAAGTTCATCGTGATTCATTAAACGCGAGAATATGCGTTGCGCTTCGCGAAGTAAAAATTGCGCGGCAAGGAAATTGCATAGAGAAAACCGAGTCACGTTTTCTTCGAAGACGTAGCGGCATAGTAAACTACGGAACTTTATTGACAACTTAATCGCATCGGTTGTTAATAGTTTTCGTTTCCCGAAACTTCTCAAAAATTCCAAACTTTTAACAACATTTTACGTCTAGCGAACCATCGTCTTAAGCTAAGAAAACGAAAATTAAGTGCAATCGATTTTTTATTTCCATCTTTTCAATGTTCAATGGTATTTCGATACGATGTCTTTGTTTGTAGACACGTATTAAGCGAAAGTATTGAACCGTGAATGCTTTTAACGTTCAAGGTGAACGTACATTAACAATACACAGTAATATTATGTTTAGTTCATTTATTTGTACTGTTTAATATTCATTAAGAAAAGAAGACACTGAATCAGCGTATGGATAGCATTACATGGGGTAAATCCGCTTTCTTGTCTAACATTTTTCTTTCATTTATTTATTTATTTACATCTTACAATTTGTCCAGTAGAACATTTGGTAAAATATTATAGCTTAGTGATATAGTAATATAACATGTGGATGGCTACCTCCAGTGGGATACCATCTTCGACTGTTTAACATTTGTACAGTCTTAGGGACCATAAATATGAAATGACTAAGTTTTAGGATGGGACTGCAATAAAGGTAAGGAAACAATTGGGTTTACGTAGAGGATTACGGGAGGTAACTAACGGTACAAATTCGAGTATTTTTCTATAGAAACAAATATGCGCAGATGTTCGATTTTCCTGCGTACAACAAATTAGTTTCGCAATATTCACGTATAGATGAAACGAGGTGTTCACAAATCAATGTGGTTGATTGCATTTTTTGAAACTTTTACAATTTTTGTACCAAGCATTTTTTATTGAAGCTTATGTTACATAATTACATCGATTTTCGTTGCGTTTTATTTTGTGGAGTCAAATTGGAGTGATTTGGAAAATAACCGACTCGAACAATTAACTAATCAAATAATATAGATAAATAAATAACGAAATTGAACGCCGAAATGCGGATATAGAATAAAATCTCGACGAATGAAATACAATTAATTAAGAACTTTGTTGCCGCTGGTAAATTAAAAATATCGACCGCATGTTACGTTTCATTTAGTTTTCCACGGTTGATACGTGATATCTCTGCAAAATAAAAAAAGATTCCAGTGTATCATTACATGTAATACCTTCCGCTATTTTCTGCCTTCCTTCCGCTCTCCCACTTTTATTTTTCTTCTTCTTTTTTTTTTTTATATGTTTTTTAATAACATCATAATAACGACGACACGTAAACGCAGTCTCGTGTCTAACGGCGAACGCTTTTTGTTGTATACTCAAAGGCCGTTCTTTCATTGCAGTGTTCGTACGTGTAATGACATTCCAGAATGTAATTTACGGCCGTGTGCGGCTTGCAAGCCCGGCATTTTTGCTTTTTGCGCTTCGTGTCAGAACTGTTCGCGTTTCATAGTTTTAAAGGTCGGATGCAAAAATATTTTTCGTTAGTTATTTCTTTAGGGTGCGTTTGTGTGTGTATTTGTCTGTACATACTGGTTTCGAAGTACACAGAATGCAAAGGAAGAAATAAAGGAGAAGAGGAAAAGAGGAGACCGCTTTGAAGCAGGGTTGTTCTAAACGTAACGAGACGGGCGAATAAAATTAATTATCTTTTTTATTTATACTCGACACTGTTCTTTCTCTTTAATTAACAATTTCATTGCTACGGAATATACAGTCGGCGAAACAAGCGTCATCGCTTAATGGAATATACGAAACGAAATGCGCGCTTTTTGGCAGAAATCTATTAGAAACACGGTTGCATAATGCATCGCAGCTTTATTTCTCTGGTGGCTGAGTGTACATTGCCACGGTTACATATGTAAAAATGTATATAATGTGCGCTCCTACATTGGCATGCACCATGCCACTATGTGCCGTTTTATTATACGGTCTACGCATACCGGATACATGCTAGCCGAAGATGGAAATTTTCTGTTATCCACAAAGACTAGACTAGACTGGCCGTGGTTCACGGTGTCTCGGTAGATAACGAAATTTCCCTCTGTATTTCATATCAGAAATATATTTATATAGGTCTGTCTTTTAGCAGGATTTCAATATCTTTGAACTATCAAACTTTATGGTTGATTCATGCAAAAAAAGATCTCTCCATTGTAGTAATTCTTTCAGAGGTTCCTGATGTCATTGCTTTATTCTTCGCCTAGTGTATTATATTTTATTTCAGCATCGTTTCGAAACTGTTGACATATTTTTTTTTTTTTTTTTTTTGTAGAAAGGAATTACTTTCGTAAATATTAAAAAAAAAATTTCTACGTCTGGTGATTCATGCGCAGCGAACGACGTGTCTTCAAAGAAAAACCATTGACAATTTTAGTATTTCTGGCACGGATACGCAGCTGGCTATGAAAATTTCAAGATCTTAGTTCATCAGGCGGTAAGCTTATTTAAGGAACACGCATTTCGTAGTCAAAAATCCAGCGTTCCAGCGTGAAAAGCGCAAGCCATGGTTGGTTGCTAATTCGAATTTCCTTTCTCATTCTGGCTGGGCAGCGGGTACTTTGTACGCAACAACACTCGTTACCTCTCTGCGCTCGTATTTCGTCCTTCTTCGACCTGCATCCTTCTCTTTCATTCCCACGCAAGCCGCTAAAATTAAAGCGCTCTGGTGTAATGAAGTTAAGTTTTCGGCACATTCCTCCATTTTGCCTTCACCGTTGCCGCGGAATGAACAAGAAACCAGCTAGAAGAACCTGGATAAAGAAACGGGAAATTGTAGGCAAAAGACAGAGTTAACTTTAGGATAGCGTTTATATCCCGCCGACTGGAAGCGTATCCTCCTCGAAGCGGTACATTCGTCAAGTTGTGGTCACCTAACCGTGTTACCTCGTCTCGTCCGCCACTGTTAGCTTTGCCAATTTGCTATTTTTCTTTTTTCTTTTGATTGCCACGCGAATATACAGACTGGGAATTTTGATGAATTTGCAGCAAATTTGAAAACGCAAAATCCACATAATATAAAAAAATATCTAGGTAAAAATATCTAGTAATATACTTGTATAATACTTGGTAGACGAAACGGTACACCAACAGTATCCCAGTATTCCACCGTGGTTCTACCATTTTAATTATATTCTGAAAAATAAAAATTTGCATAAAAATACGCGTTCTACTTCTATACGTTTTACCCTGGCAGCCGCAATAGTTTGAAATACGCTATACCGTAACATTTCATTTTTGCAAGATATTCTATTTGCGTGCTTTTTTCCCCCGTCGATATTACCTAAGTTATTCACGTTGTTGAAAATTTGTTACTCCAAGAAATTTATTTTAATCATCCTAAAAACTGTAGTAACGTGGACTATCGATGGCCACCGTGATAGTTAACGTTGTTAAACGATGGAGGACGAGGTCGAGGGGAAAATTCTTCGTACAGGTTGATCATAAAATGTGTTCAGATAACCGGCAGAAACGAGGACTGTAAGGCTCTTAAAGTTTTTAAAGACTGACGTTCATTTTCGCGTTATAAATGGCTCTTTTAATGCTTCACATTTTTCTATGGATTCTCCGATTTTCAGTCAACTACTTACTAAACAATCTAGAACAAAAATATTAGAAAACCTTCTTAAACTCTATTATGTTTCACTATGAATTTCTATTTCCGTTTCGTTAAAATTTCCTTAGTAATCCTCGTTTATTTTTACATAGAAACAAACTTCGCGAATTCAAGGCACATATTTGAAAGAAACAACCGATAAAAATACACGAAAGAAATCGGGGTTACAGGTAAAACCATAAAGAAATATACAGTTAGGGTTCTTAGAGGAAGCCGTACTACGGTAGGTTAGTAATGTATAGTTAAGCGTTGGTACGAACACAGAATGACGCCGACCACTTTCTAAATTCTCTTAAGCCGGGTAAGTGAAAAAGGGGAAGACCGAAGAAGTACTTTCGTGATTTGTTAATACCCACTGGATTTTATGGTGGATTTAGCAGAGAATGTTTCTTAGTGATTTATGTTCGATTGTGCACCACGAAGTTACTGCATTTCTTGCGCCGTCCTACTACATGTAACGAAATAAAATGCTTTTAATGATCAGTGCAAGTACATTTAAGGAAGTGTACTCATCGACCGTTCATCTATCCGTTTGGTCGACTTCCTATTTAAAAATTCGTTCGCAGGTAACGAGTTCGTTAACGAGATGGAAGCCACTCGGATAAATTTTGTTCGATTGAATTTCAATTCTTTACTTGATTTAAGCCATTTCTACAATTCCAAATTCGTTGGCTGCGATTGATCGATTCATTCGCTCGTAAAATTTGGAAACATACGGGTAACGATGAATGCTACCGAGCCGGATCGCAGAAATATTTGAAAAAGATAAAGAGATGCGCGTGATCGGTTTCCCGCAGAATATTCGGTTCGCTAGCCAAGAGCGAACGCAACGGAGAGACGAACGTCTCGACAAAAACAGGAATAATTGCCACGTGACATGAGATACCGATGTCAGTCGGAAGTGGGGTAGTTTTCCGGAAGAGTTGAAATGCGGTGAACGGTGACGCGAACGAAAGCAGAAATCGAAAATATAAACCGGGTTCCATAAGTCAGGCTGGCGGACGTGGTCGACGCGGTACGTCGATGCATTACATAGCGCGTCCCGTAAAAAGGATCGATGCTGCGGCTGCCTCTCAAGGGGTTGTAGTTAGTGGCGTAATTTTGCCGGAAACGGGTGCGTCGTTTCCCGCGGCGAATCACATTTGTCAACCGGTTGTTTTCGTTGCTCCATTTTTCGCAGAGTCCAGCCTACTCTACTCTACTCCACTCTACTCTACTCTACTGTACTCTACTCTACTCTACTCTACTCTACTCTACTCTACTCTACTCTACTCTATTCTCCTCTGGTATGACCCAGTGTGCTCAGCTCTACTGAGCTCTGGTTTTGGTCTGCCAGCTCGCTTTGCCCCGCTCCGTACCGATTCATTGCGCTCGTCTTGAAAAGGCAGCTGACCTGGCCTTTCTTTCTTTCTGTCGGAGGGATATAATAATTCTACATTTTGCCGGCGCGTCGACGTCGCCGCGAGGAATAAAACATCGGCAGCAGCAGCCGACCAACCAAATCGACTTTCCGATCTCGCTCATCTATCCAAGGGGAGATCGATTGGCTGCATTTCGGCCGCGGGCAGAAAACCACGCGAAACTCGCTGCCATTAAATAAACACTGACTGCTTTATGCGGCACTGATCACTTTTTCCCCGGGCCAACCCAGCCCGGGATAAATTTACGTTCGTTCGTGAATCGGTCGCACAGCCGTACCATTTCGCGAACACCAGATTTTAACCGTTGATTTATTCGATTCTCATTTGAACAGCCGCTGCTGCTCTCGCTAGGTGTGCACGAAGTTAAAGGTAACCCGGCCCAACTTACCAAACGTATTGCACGAACGTTTAACTGCTGAACGCTTTGACGAATGTTCGATACGTGCGCGAAAGTGATCGCTATGCCTGAAATCTCCGGCCAGAACGCAGCTTTACACGCAGAACGCTGGTGAAATTTCGGAACGATCGCTGGAAGAGCGATTCCTTTCGCACAAATAAATCAGCAATTGCGAAATACTCCTTTTTCTTTGGGCGAGTATTTGTTTTTTTCTTTTTTCTTTTTTTTTTTTTTTTTTTTTGAGTGGAAACGTTGTCGAAAGACCGACTTGGATATCGTATTTTCTTCCGATTCTTTTTATATATTGTTGCTTTATTCTTTTTACAGTTGCTTCTTTTTAATTACTTGGTTCTATAATATCGTTGTTGCTTGAAATACATTTCCAGACTATACCTTTGTCCCACTGTAATTTTTTTCCTCGTGAAAATTCAATTAAGCAAGCATGTTAATTTTTAATTATGTCGTCATCAAAAATTCTTCCATTTAATAATTGGATACGAGTTAATTCGTCCGCCCCTATTTCGCACCTTCTTTCATTGTCGAAATAATCGACGTTGCCACGTTTCGTATTTTAATATGTAAATTTGAATTTGTAATTTAAATTAACTTAAAATTAACTTGACACCGGTGGAACTGAAGTTACTCTTATGGACACATTATTTGAAAATTATTCATCCGATTGAGATGAACTTTTTGTCACGAATAAAGCATACGATGTATATTAACGAAGCGGTAAAATTTTATGAATATCTTCTGGCAGAATGTGCCATGAAATAAATAAAACGAGTAGCAGTGTTAATAAAATTTCGCTCAGGTGTTCGAACGCTACGTAAAAATACTTTTAACTATCGCTTCAGTGAAGATCATAATTTCACGATTTAGTTAGAAACCAGGAAAAAGTTGTGCAACTTGATAAACGTTTTATACGCGTGCATTATTTATCATGGACTATTTAATTTTTCATCGAGTATTTAAAGCTCGGAGAAAAAAGATTTTTGTCAATACTCGAATCTACCATTATTGTTAATATTATATACAACTATTTACCTATTCGATTTATTTCATCCAACATTGGAAGTTGAGGGAAAATGTTTCAGCGTGAAACTGCTTGTAACGTTATAATTATATTTACCTAAGAAAATGAAATATCTCGCTAGTTAAAAATTGGCTTATTACAGATATTATGTCAAATATTTTTTTAAGTAATTGGCAATTTCTTATTAAAAAGCAAACTATTCGAATATAGGCAGTTCTTCATAAATAAAGAGGAGCAAATTGAAGGAAAATTTTTCTATAAAGGTATGTTATACGAGACGTCTGAATTGAAACCGAGTTGTATGCGAGTCTTTCGAGCAGAAATTTAAAACTACTTTGCTGAAATATTCTCTCTGCCACGATAGCCTTGTAACGCGTGATAAAGGTAGATCTCCTCGTTAAAGTATGAAAGGCCACGATCCTTTCATGACACAAAATTGTTCTGTTCGCTAACAGATGAAAGGTAATTCAGAAGATTCGTGTTTTCGCGCGTTTTCTTTCTTTTTTTTTTTTTCTTTCTCTCTCTTTCTCTATACGAACGTGACAGTGATAACTGTCACGAGCGCACGGTTATTCGATGCACGAAACGGTTACAAGATATCGCACGGACGGCTCTTGTTAATCCAATATGTACATTTACGACATAAATCAGACAAGCCAGCAAGCGGGTGATATTTTCTTCGATAGTGAAAAATGAAACACACTCCGTAAATGAGATATCGAACAAAGCTGCAGCAGAAAGCAGAAATGCCGCGAAAACGCTGACAGAGATTCATGACTGCGTTGAAAAGAACGAACAATTAGTCGGCTACGTTCCGCGATAAAATATCTGTTGGCAACTGATACGTTTTCTACCAATTAATTCGCGAATTTTGGATTATTTATCATGCCGTGTTCTAGCTTTCAAGCACCAACTATAAATTTCACTGCGGCTAGGCTGTATTTCCATAAAAGTGATTAACATTTTCAAGCTAACGCAACACGACGTGCCATCGTTATCGAATACCATCTCGGTCGCATATATCACTTCTCCAAAATCCACCCGTTTACGACGAAACATTGATTTCTTCTAGTAAACATATAAGTCGAAAATAACCTTCCACTTTGACGTATCCGTAGTACGTATTTATCAAATTTTTAATCAATAATTTATTTAGCGAGCGAGTAATTTTTTCCATTTCCGTAAAAACTATCGATCATGTTCTACTTAAACTGTTATCTTTCGTGTCACCTAAATATCAAGAGGATTCGATGCCGTTTCGCCAGATCATCAGGAACTCGAAAACTTTTCCAACGGACCGAACAAAAATAATTAGCCGTTAATGAACGAGTTCTTCTAGTCGTGATTCTCTTTTGACTCGGTCTGATTCTCGTTCTCAAAGGAATTTCGAATGTTTCATGCTGTCGAACAAATTGCGATCAAAGGTTTGCCAATCCGCTTTTGTAAGTGTTTTCACAGATCTGTTTGACGGTTAACTTTTACTTATATCATGCATTTGATTATCGTGATTTGCATGTTTATCAATGCACGACGTTTATTCAGCTCTTTTTTAAAGTGTGAGTGTAAAAAATCCATCACCCTCTACCTGTTATACGGCGTAATTTCCTTGCAGCGTTTTCACAAGCAACTTAACCACAACTTTATTAACTATCTTGTTATGACGTTTTGCATTAAAAAGTTGATCCATTTCCCATGGCGCGGATAAAGCTTCCTCTTACAAACTTCCTACTTGCTTACGGTTAGAATAAAAAAGTTTAAGATTCTATTAATACAAGCTTAAGAACGTGTTGATATGATTTGCGGAAGAACGAAACACTCGCACGCTTCGTTCGCGTATTTTAACGAAGACACGAGCAACAAGAGTAAACATTTAATTCTCAGTATCGATTCGTTCGGTCTGCATTGAAAATTTCACTGATATTCGACGCTTTTTGGTTTAGCCGATTTATCTTCTCTTACATAAATGTAGCTAGCCACGCACGATAGTATCGCACATCTTTGTCTCTATTTTACACGTGCAAATAAAATAAAACAAAGTAGTTCGACCTATATTCCGTCCGGCTGAATTATTCGAAACAGTTTACAGGCACGGGTTTAACATACTTCGCGTCGCAAACATTTACACGAAATAAATAAAAGCCATGGAAATCTATCGATATACAGTGTGCCCGAAGTTTTCTTCTGACCCGACAGTTCGTTATTATTTCGTATTTTTATCGTAAATTTTTAACGAAGCGTTTGTTCATAGAATATGCTAGTACCATTTGGCAGAAAAAACTGGAACACGCTGTATGATTTATAGCGATTTTTGCAGATTTAAATAACTTAATGAATATTAAACGATTTAAAAATTTGCAATCAACGTTTTATTCTATTATCCTTGAGGCGAGAATTTGAGCAGGATTACCCAGAATTCTGTAAATTTAATCAGTAGGATAGTTTCTTTCGTCGATATTTCACCGTCACTTTTCCATTAGACGAGAATATAGAATTTTCGATAAGCGATGATCGGTTACGAATACGATAAAAAGGTGTAAAAAGGTATGAATCTACTTGACAAGGAAAGTGCTAGCGGATTAGACGTCGAGAGTATTGTACAGATTAATTACGAAGCCATTGGAGAACAAGTTTCGATAGATCATGCTGTATAATTAATCGTTCTTGCTCTGAAAAGACGAGACGAGATTCTTGAAAGTAACGATTCCTCTGTTCTACGTTAATTACACAGCATTCATTAGTTAAATGGGAATTTGGTTCATTGTTTTCTTATCACTTTGAACGGTTCGCCTCTGCTGCAAACCGGAATGATTTTCAATTCTTTTAGACTCGATCGACTGTCTGGATTGCTATTTGCTTTCCATTAAAGGAAAATTCACTTTTCATGGTAGTCTACGTGATTTCTCGTAATAAAATAGATTAAAAATATACACGTTTCTATCTCTGTGCAAAAATTTACCGCATTTCCATGGAGTCTCTCCCAAAAAATGAGCTACAGTTTTTCTATATGTAAAGTAATATTTTCGAAAGAAAATGGCTCGTACGGCGAAGTGAAAGATGATAAAGGGAAAGGGAATTGACAGAGAAAATATTACCTTAAAATATTACGTAAACACATTGCGATGACAAACATTCTTACATAGGTTCTTTGAAATTGAAGTTATGCTTTGCCGCCTTAAATTTCATATTCACTGTTTTCAAGTATTTGCAAGTAGTAGCGCCAACATCCGAGTTTTCGTCACAATCAACCCAGTATATATTATGTGTTAATATTAAAAAATAATGTTATACCATCGCCAAATAAATGCAAATATCCAAAAAGGTAGACGCGAAATCTTGACAATATCATACCATACGTTATACGATATCTGGACTGCGTTCCATCCACATCTTCGCTGGAGAACCGCGCAAACTGTAACAATATCAAACGCACGATTGTCTCTTAAATCGTCTGCCTGTAGGATTCTTTGAATTTCACGAATAATAAAGACACCAAGATAACAGCCTTTCGAACTCTCGCTGTAATATTATAAAGTCAATCGTTCGTTCGAATAGAATGACCGTTTGTACGATCGCGAATGACCAACGAGAGATTTTTCTAACGTGTTTCGTCTGCCTTTGTGTCTAGAACGATTCGTAGACCGCGTCGTTCGGTTGACTGACGTGCAAAATCAATCTTTTAGGAACGTCTCGCATTTTTATTCGTTTATTCGGGCTGGCACGGAGGACGATGTATCGCAACTGAGGCGCGCGAGGCAGCAGACGAGAGGAAAGAAAAATGCTCGCTCGGACGGCGCACCGGGATCTCGAGGAATTCCGCAATGTCAGGAGGATTCCTGCGGGACCCCCGGAGTCACCCAATCCGCGAGAATATTCCCCGATAAAATATTCTTAACTGAGCGCGCAGTCGTGTTTGCGCAAAGGGCGGTGGCCTGCTCGACTCAAGACATTCGACCGTGCGCCTCCTTTTCGTCTCCTTTTTCTATCGGTTATTCGATCCTTATCTTCCTTCAGTTTCTAGATTACGCGGCATCAACTGGAGAACCTTGCACGGAGAACGCGAACCTTCCGTGAGAACGGAATTCCAATCCAATGAATTTATCGCCTTCCATTTGACACTGCTTCGATCTCATTCTCATTCTCCTGGCAAGCACCAGATTTATTTGCTTTTCGTTTATTAAAAAATATTCTTCCATCGAATCGGTATCTCGTACTTGGTTGATTATACTTACACCACTATGTTATAAACAGTAGAAACTCGTTCATGCGGGCCACTAATAATAATAATGTCAGAATTTAATCTCGAAATTAAGATTAATAATCTGCGGAAGACACAACGTTCGTGTTGAAATAATATTACGTGATATTTATTAAACAAAAATTACAGGAAATATAAGTGAGCGTTGTAGAATGTTGACAGTTGGCTAGTTATTCTCAGGCTGACTGGACTTAGTGACCCATGGTCCTTGAAAAGATTTTAAACCCCCACTCTCTATGCAGTAAAGAGTGCGACCTGAGTAGATGTCTGTGTGACGTCACATGCCAAGGAACCTTTTAGCAGCTTCTCGATACAAGGCGCTGCGCCGTCAAGGTGCGATACCGACGTGCCCAATGTTCCATCAATATCCTTACGCTTCTTCCGCCGAATTCTCGGAAGAGCCTGCACGCGCCAGCCGCCGCGGTACGTCTAACGAACGTACGCTAGTGGGGATATCGTTGGGCAACGAAGGGAAGAATCCGTTCGATCAATCACCTCATCTGTATGCGATTAATATCGTTGTATTCCAACAAATAGTAACAATCGATTGTACAAGCGGTTATTACCGAGTCTCTATTATTCAAACTACGACCGAGAATAATTTTGTAATAGGCGCAAACACTCATTCTTGTAACGAATATACAGGGTGGTTGGTAACTGGCGGTACAAGCGGGAAGGGGGTGATTCTACGCGAAAAAAGAAGTCGAAAATATAGAATAAAAATTTTTTTTTTATTTTTTTTTTTAAATTTTTCCATCGAGACAACGATCTACAGTGAGATCCGTTATAACGTACCGCGCGCATACCGAGCGAAAATTCAAAGTCAATTTTCTCGAAAACAAAGTCTCGAACGAAAAATTTGTATTCTATATGTCGGAGACGAAAGGACGCCGGAGCCGTCCCTCTGGAACTTCGGGAAAATCCGTAAAATTGCAACTAAAGTTTACAGTCGTAATTAAACAATTTGCCGTCATTCTGCCCAATTGTACTTGTTTCCGGTTTGTGATAATGAACTTGGGCTTAAGGCGACCACCAGTCGCCGAACGTAGCCGCGGTCAACGGGACGGGTGTTCCGTCCAAGAAAGGCGCGGAGTTACAGTATGACCCTCATTAAAAGAAATACCCATAGAGGTACTTGACAGTAAAACATTCCAACGGTCCCTTCGGACAATGAATACCAGATGTGGAGACACGTACACAGCACAAGCCCAACCAGCCTGGAGACCCGCTATAAAACCTGAGTCTTCGGCAATTAAGATTTTTGCAAACGGACAGGCAGCTTTTGTTCCAAATCGACTAATCGACAGCGACGCCGATCGGAGGAGCTGGCGTACCTAGATACACTACCAGAGGTTGTTTCGGTGGTGACGTTGGGACGAACATTCATTCCTTCGGGAGATCTCATCGACGAAGGGACCAACATCCCTTGATCCGCGAGTAGTACACGTTCGAGTCAGTGTCAGTCTATCTCTCCTCCCGTTGACCGCGGATTCGTTACCGGACCTAAGACCAACGTCGCTAACATCGCAAGTGCCCAATCACCGCTGTTGATTGTCGAATCAGTAGTGTTCCCCCCTCGTAGCATCAGGCCGCGTCTTCGTTATCACACAACGATGGCCAACTCCAAGGGAGGTCTATCAAACGCCCACAACCCTGTTCCTGACTCTTCTCCGACATATATTTTCGACTTCTTTTTTCGCGTAGAATCGCCCCCTTTCCGCTTGTACTACCAGTTACCAACCACCCTGTATATCACTATATTAACGAGTATATTCTATAAGGTTGTTTAGTTTCATTCGATATAAATTCTCTGTCAAAGAAGGAACAATCGCAATCGTGGCACTGAAATTTCAATATGTAGATATGAGTCTGAAGATGAAAAAATGCATATAATATATAGAAATGTGTAAAGTATTCAAAATAGAGTATTTGTTATAATATTTGATGGCAGATGAAACAAATTTCTATTTAAATTTCATTTGTTTAGTTATGTTCGTAAAAATAAAATAATGCATAGAAACCTGTAATTTACTAGTATTTACTGGAACTAATAAGAAGAGCCGGAGAGGAAGAGATAACAATCAGAGCTATTCGGTTTTCCGAACTGTCTTGTCCAGGTAAACTGTCTGTTCGGATAAACGGCGCTTTACTGTACTTCTTCTTTAAATCTATTTTTCACGTCAAAATTTTTAATTAAACGTTCGCTTGTACCAAATTGCTCCTTCTATGTTATTAAGACCGTTATAAAGGCTGGAGGGTCAGCACATTCCGCCAGCAGACGCGTTTATAATTTATAATACCTAAATGTCGAGCAGTCGCATGCAACAAATTTTCGCTCTCAAGCGTGGAATAATCTAGGATCCAACTTTCTCCAGCCACCTAAAATTCCCAACCACTGTCGTATAAACAACAGTCAACTACTCCTTACCACTACCTACGTCCCAGACAACCGATGGAAACATTCGTAATTTTGCTATGTAAAAAGCTTTTTACTTTCTCGGGATAGAATGTAATTTAATTTTGAAGCATTCAAACGTTTACGACGAGTAAACGACATATTCGTGATTCCTCGCGTCTCCATCATAATAAATTGCGCTTTGTCTCAATGTTTCGTGCACATTCCTAGCTAGACCTAAAGAATGTAAATTTTTACCGAAGAGCTAAATAATTCCGTCAGGATATTTTAAGGACATTTAAAGTATTTGAATACAGATATTCTTTATTACAATATTTACATTACATACATTATTACAATACATTTAATACATTATTACAATATTTACAAGTCTCTCGCTTTCTCCCTCCCCCCCCTCTCTCTCTTTCTATACCATGACCTACGCCCTTTGTATTATCTCGCATATCATGTTGCATTGTGCCTTCGTTTTCCTACAGGTAAGCGCTTGTAGCTTCGGAGGTTTGGAGAGCAAAGGTTGCGCCTGATCGGTTTTTTATCTGAACCCGACAACGTCTACGCTCGTGCAAATTTAAACAGAATTGAACTGAAGTTAAAGAATGTCGAGGAAACGTTGAAACAGAGCGCCGATAAAAACACGATTGACAACCGGAGAGCTGCAAGTATGTAATTTAGTTTACGGCGTGAATGCATTTTAGCGAGTCAGGTCTGACTTTTTATACTTCGTATCACTAGCAAGTTAAACCAGTGGAACGGCAAAAATCGATTGGCCGTCGGGAATGGAAACAGGTGATATATCAAATGTCGGATTACCGATGGTAATAAAAAAGCACGAGGATCGGAGAAACGGAAGAAGAAAAAACTATAGCAAGAGAAATGTCTTAAGAATACGAAAAGACGTTTGCTTTCCGTCAAAGCGTTCCACGTTTTTGCTTCTCCGTGAACGTCGGCTTTTGTCTGGTCGCAGCAATGTTTGATTGTATTCGACGAGGAACGCGGAAAGGCAAATGCAGCGAGGAAGAAAGAAAGAGAGCAACTCGCTGGAAAATGGTCCTCGTTCTCTGCGAGTCGCGGTGTTTTTATTGGCTTTATCGACAATTTTCCGCCTCGACTTACCAACCAAATTGTCTATTATGTCGAACGCCAGGTAGTTGTGGACATTACAACGTGAAAACCGGCGAGGAGGCATAGTTGTCAGCGAAGGATGATGGCGAATTCGTACGAGCGAACAATGCAACGAGAAACGCGACTATGACATTTTTGTAGGATCAAATTTTTATTCTTCCACGTGGAAACACTTGAAATATTCGTGAAAGAACGTTGATCGAATAACAGCTGCAAATATCGAACATGGAAAATTGAATTTACAAACGTTGCAGTAGTTATGCGAATTCATAGAATCGGGTGTCAAATTAATTTCCCGCTAAAAATTATACGTAGTAGAACCACGTGCGTAAATAAGAGAATAAAATTCGATCGTTTTTATTAAGCGTACGTAAATAGTAGTTTTTAACACGAACCCATTGCTACTCGCGTTTATATCTTTCATTAATAATTTTATCAAATCGCACCAATAGCATTTTCGTAATTTGCATTGTTAAACGGTTGATTGATGTTTAATTTAAAAATAAAATTAAAAGCAAGCTCTGAAGAGCGAGACCAACCAATGAAACGAAACGATATAATCGCTTGGTTATACAAATTAAAATGTACGAACCATGAGTTATTAGCATCGAAATTCAATTTTTCATGATATTGAGGTGGCGTTAAACGTGTTAGGTTATTAAGGAGACGAGTGGTAAAATGTAATGGTCGATGTATTTTAAAAGCACTTTGAACACAAGTACAGAGATAGTGTATGTCGATCGCAACTGTCTCTCGCTCGATTCTATCGTAGAACTCGCTCTGATAATTCGCTATGCTGATCGCTATGAAGACTTTCGTAATGATACTGACTGATAATACTCGATGAGGATATTGATACTGATTTCTAGAGAACATGTTCGTCTATTTATAACTACATTTGTTGTTACAAAAGTTCGAATGTAATCCCGGTTGGCGATTACAAATAACGATGATAATTCTTTGATCTGGAGTTCATTATTTTTTGAAACTATCAGATCGAAACAGCGTTAACACTCTAAGGCACTAGAATATTTTAAATTCTAATTCCAAATTCCAAGTTTCATCAGTTCGTGCAACGATAGAAAGATCGACGAATCGATCTCGATAATAATTGCAACAATCGACAAATGACTCGTCGAGACTACATCGAAACGTCACTGAAGTTAAGAGAGGACAATTTTAGAAGAGTCGTAGCAGCGAGATAAAAGATTTTCATGAAAATTCCGTAAAGAGCTCGGTAAATCGATATTATTTTCTTTGTTAAATTGGTTTTCAGGAATAAAGCACAGCTCGTTAGAATAATCGTGGAACGTTCGTGAGGCAGAACGATAGAACAGAAGTCACATACGCAGCATCTGTCAGTGACTCGGTCGGCCGAAAATGCTCGCTCGTTTCTCGGACGAATCGTTTGCGGCTTATTAGCTTCTGTTCCCGCGCTATTCGTTTCTGTCAAGTACGAATGGGTCCCCTACTTGATAAATTATCCTGCAATTTCGGAAATCGTTTTCATCAGTAGCAGTCTATCGCCAACACTTCGACTGCACAACCGTTAAATTGCTAGAGGTGTTTTAAGTGTACACACGAGGCCAGCGAACAAGCTGTACGGTGCATACAGAACAACACGAGAATTGCTTCATTATCGCTGTTTATTCACCGCTCGGAAAATAACTCTATTCAAAGGATGAGTAACACGGTTTCTACGGCAAACAGCCGCTGACAAATCGAGCCTTTGTTTTCCATCGTTGTCGATCTCGGTCATATTTTGTCTAAAAACTTGAACGTTATTGCCTCTCGATTGAGTTCGTTTCTGCAGTTTTCTATTCGATCGACTGCTAATAATCGTGCAAGATGACAATCGAGTACGTTTCGCCCTATATCCTCGTTAATTAACGTGAAATCGTTGTTAGCGTTTCTCAACCTCGTGCCATTTATCAACTTTGTGTTTACGTTGTCGGCAAACGTAAAATTAGTCATCACTTGAGAAACGAGTTTTAATCGTCGGTCGAGCGTACTCTCTTTACATTATTAGCCAATATAAAACATTTGTAGAACGCGATTTCAAAGAATTTGGAGTAATCGAATATTTAATTGGCCGTGTACGTTGTTATCCGATGATTAGTAAGGAAAGTCCATCGAATTCGACTTATCGCGGATGCTTTACGAAGAAAGGTATCTCGTGCTTCATCCACAGCGAATTATACTTATACTGACGTTTATTCGTCCATGTTCAAAAATGATTTTGCTTGTTCGGGAAAATGGAACAGATTTTAATTAGCATATCGATGATAGGCAACGGTTGATCATTTCGAACAAAATAGATAGCTGCGTAACGTGTAAGATTTCGCTGGTATTTCATCGGCGATGGTATTGTAATGATATTACGGCAGCGGAAAGTCGGCGAGTACCGGTGGAGATGACGAATCACGGTATGGAAGCAGACAGGAATATGTTTCGGGTGTTCGTTTATGTAAATTGCCACTTACCGAGGAAATCGTTTGCGGGCTCTATTACCGCGGAATAAAATACATAACGAGGCGGCAGGTAGAAACGAGCAGACCAAGGAAGAACGTGAATACGCCTGGCAGAAACCTACACTGAACGGGGAACACGAGGCCGTGTGTACAGAGTGTGTTTCACGAGCTGTATAATGAGCAGACATTGGGAGGTTTTCTCATTCGATAATACCTCTGAGTGAATAATTTTCATTTTAAAGGAGAACCCAGTCATTTTGTTCTTTTCTTCTTCTCGGCCGTTTTAACAGGGACTAAATTCTAGAATGAGCTTTATAAAGCAACTAAATTTATCCAACACCTAACGGATATCACGTTTCAGAGAAATTAAATACTCGTTTCTTTCAGCAATTATACCACACACAGGATCTCACGTTCTCCAGTGGCTCATTGTAGATCACTGAAACGCTATAAACGCATGCATAACGAGTAAACATCGAGAGATCTTTCTTCGTTCGACGATACTTCCTCTCGGCGAATGATCTTCGTTTTAAAGGTGATTTCGTTCTTCTCTTTCCCCCGGCCGTTCTAACAGGACCTAAATTTTACAACGAGCTTTATGAAGTAACTTTTCGTCAACAACTAACGGATATTATATTTCAGAGAAACGAATGATCCGTTTCCTGCTGCAATTACGCTATACACGCAATCTCAGGTTTTTAGCGGCTTATTGTAGATCACGGAAACGCTATCGCAGCCGATGTTCTTGCATTTCTAGCTATATCCTTAGCAGCCGCAGAGTCATAAATCATGGTTGCATTCGAGCTTGTCCTTTGCGATAAACCGACCTTCCACGAAAGGACAAGTTGAATCCCTTCTCGAGCAATTACGTTTCTGGAAATCCAAGGTGATGAGCTTTCTAAGGTGATGAAGTTACACGCTGAAAACGATGCAATTTGCCGCTACTACGAGAGAAGACGCGAACCAGCGTAATAGTTATCCGCCAAACAATTATCGTTGTAGAAAATTAATGACGAGTTTTCCATGCTCGAAACGTATCAAATCGCGAAGGTTGAAATCGATACGGGAAGGTTCTATATATACAAATTGTCGTTCTCAACAGGTGTCGTGTAATTATTTCAAATGAATTAAGTTAACGATCGTTAGCGTGTCTTTGGTATCGTGTACCGAGTAGAAATGAATTCGATTAACGTCGATTCGATCCGTCACGATACGACATGCATATTCATTGATGCAACGCCCATCGCGGAAAGATGCGACACGATGATAGGTCCGTAGGTGAATTCCGCGAAATTGCAATGCCACTGACAAAATGGAGCGATGGCATTTTATCCGACGCGTTCGCGAATACGAGGAGGGAACGGACGAGGACCGCTCGTATATCCGTCTCTTCAGGAAACAGCTAGATGTATACTCGAAAAATTGCAAATAACAACGCTCGTTGTCGAGGAAAATACTATATTTCGCTACGTTTTCGAATTTGCGAATGTACTCGTTTTTGTACACGGTTAGAAATGTTTCTTCGTTATTTTTGTTCAAATCCGATAGAGTTCAGTTTTTAATAGAACGTGTACCTATGTTCGGTAGAATTTAGCGTAGATTTATTTTTCCAAGCGCTTTTACGCAAGAGGCTATTCTGTTAAAACAATTTCACAAAGTATTTTATGCGCTGTGAAAGTTGGAACGGTTCACCGGGCTCGCGCCACGTCAAAAATCGAGATCCGTTTCGTCGTTTATCTTTTGACGAATAACACGTTACACCCGGCCACTTATTTCATCCTTCAGACAGTCTGTACTCATTCATCAACTTTCACAAAACATGATATGTTATCCTTCCCTGACATTTTTACGTTTCAAGGACCTCGCAATTTTATCGAGTGGCTGGAATGTGTCATCTTCCGGTGTAGAAGCTTGTCACGGACACACAATTTTCCATAGTACTTCCATTGCCCTCTTGTTTAGAACAAATTTATGGATGAAGTCGATATTAATGATAATCAAATGCACATAATTCCTCTCGCCGAGCAGAGGTCGTGACTGCGCTTTAATAATTTTCTGACACCATTTTGTTCCGCCGACGTACGTCGAGACGACGATAGTGTAAATTTTCATTAATATATCAAAACAAAGGTACAAAAATGAAACTTGTAAAGGTTGCAACAATAAAAAATTATAGTCCGTCCCGATGAAAAATGTACGTTTAAACATGCTCGCGCCTCGTTTCATCTCGAATATTAACCGATAAATATTATCGCAAAGAAATCAGCAATTATTCTTCACAAATTGTACGTGAAACATCGAATTACAACACCGTTTTTAAGTATACCAGCAGATATCAGTTGGTCGCTGTTCCATTTAAATGGAAACCTCTATCGTGGAAATTTATACATTCGTAGAACCGGATGAAAAATAATTATCTCGCGCGGTAGGAAGAGAAACAGTGGGACGAAATAAAAAAGAATTGATAGCGAATTTTTAATTCGATTTTGAACACGCTTTCTATTTAAAAAACGATAAATATCGATACATAGGAAAGTGTACAGTTAAACGCCAACGAATTCGACAATGTTGCTCGTATTTCCGAAACGTTCGCCGAAAGAGAAATTACACACGAGTTGCCGCATAATTTCGTGTAACGAGCGGAAAGTATAGCCTTTGATGTGAGCGGAATAGCGTACGAGACAAGAGGTAGCCAGGCCACAAAAGGAATAAAAAGGCTAAATAGAGGGGAGGCTGCGCTAAGACTTAACCCTTATGTTAAGTTTATGAGAGGGCAGGCTGCAAGCACTGGAAATAGGTGCGCGAGGTCGAGGGAAAAACGCGTAGACGCGCCCCACCGACGGGGAGTTAAGCTGGTGTAAGCTGCCTGCGAAATTATGAGAGGGATAATGCCCCGAGATCTCTTCTGGAGAGATAGTCGCGACTGGAATGTGGCACGTGCCACATACTTTTACCACTTTGGACAATAACCGGAGCTTGAATTTATTTTCTAACATTATTTTACCGACTCTTTTCTCGCTGGCGCATCTGAATTACGGAAACCAGGCTTCACCTTTTCCAGCTAACCGGTTCCAATTTTATCGTATTCCTTGATACTGCCACTATCTACGAGAACGATAAACGTGAATAATAGAAAGCCAGATATCCGACGTATTTCAACAAAATCACTATCGCGTGAAGTACGATAGGGTTCATGTAACAGACATCTTTATTGTACGATGATATCGTGACGATACCATTACACGATTATTTTTATGATTTCGATATTTCCTTTCGTATATTCGATGTAACATTCAATTTTTGCAAACTGTTACATAGGGTGTCTTGCCTACAAAATGCAATCTGAACGTCTTCTTTGCTTTCGATATGATGTTTGTCATAGGAAACGTGTATTCTTTTTATTGCATCTTGCAGCAGACGAGAAAATACATTCGAATACTTTGAGGTGATCATGAACATCAAAAGAACGATGATATTGTAAGACAGTGTTGTTGGATTGTAGGTATGTGAAGTCGCGGTTTATATTATTAAACGTTCAAAGCGATGATTTTTCGTTTTTAATCTTACCGATTTGTCTTTAGCTTTTCAATTGTTTTCATGTACGATGAACGCGATTTGCGATTGACAAATCGTTCTTTCTACAGCCATGTAGCTTCTTTTGTGCACCGGTTTGCCTCGACATAGATGTAAATCAGATCAAATCTCTCTTGTTTCGAATAATTATCTATCGCGGAACGTTTACCGATACAGTAACGATCGCTATGTAATCAGCTAGCTAGAGAATGGCCCTTGTTTATATCTGTTGATAAACGTAAATTAATGCATTCAATAATTCATTGTTCTCCACTCTCTTTACCAACGAACATCATTTCGAACATTTAATAACCTAAATCGTAAGCCCACGTACCATCCAAACATTGCCCTACAGTATCATCGTTTTAGTATTCAAAATCATCCGAGCATATTCGGATCTATTTTCTCGTCTGCAATTTGCTACGAGATGCAATAGAAAAAAATACACGTTGCCTGTAGAAAGAATGACAACGATCTCGAAAATCTAAAAAAAGAAAGAGTTTTTCTTCCATGGTGTTCCTCTCCGGAAATCCTTTAAATCTTGCTACAGACATTTTCCATGACGATGAAGACCAAGGAGACGTTCAAACGGCCTCTTTCAGCTAAAATTATAGCTATAGAAAATTTTTGGTCCATTTTGTCTTATTTTAATCGCTCTAAAACATTCGGCAACACGAGGGTCATCGACGACCGCCGTGGTAGTCAACGCGTCAAGCGACGAAGGATAAGGTTCAGGGAAAAATTCCTTGCAGAAGTTGATCATGAAATATATTTCAATAATGGACAGTAACGAACTGTACGACTGAAGTAGTAAAAAAGTAACGAAAATCTTTTCTTTCCATACTAAAATTAATAATCAACATTCGCGAATATCGCTGTTGGATTTGAACCTTCTCAAAACGATCGTGGAACGATCGATGGTCGGGTACGGTTTATATTGTCGGAGTTAGTACCGCGCCAGCGGAATTCCGAAACGGCTCGTATATTTTTTCATTCGTCGTATCTATAGCCCTGTACTGGAAAGGCCGCAGCATCTTGCGACGATAGCAGCGTAAATCGCGTTCATCGTATCGCGATAACGCGTTGCTACGATCGCGTTCAACGTTTATCTACGAATTCAAGATGTCGAAGCCGGTGGAAAATTCTATTACGGAAGATTTCTACGTTACAAATACAGCGGCTAGCATGCAGATTGACTTTAACTAGCCTCGCTTAATGAAACAGTCCTGTGGCTAATCGTGTCAATAAGAGGGATCCTATGGCGTTAGTAGGCAATTGTTATGGTTATTGTGTCGAGTTTCCTCGATGAAATTGTCTATTCATGCAAATGAAACTGACTAGAATAATCTTCGGACGATAATCGTCCTCGTGAATTTCAGTTCAGAACGTATATTATCGTAATTATATATATCGCTAAGTATATAGAGGATATTAATTGAAAGCCGCGTAAAATAAAAGATCATTATGATTAGAATTTAGTCTTATGGAAATACGTATCTACGACATTAAAAAGGAGCACCTGAAGCTATTTACGATCGATCATCGATTTATCATACATGCAAATTCAATTTGATCGTTATACTCGTATAAGGAAACTTTTATTCCCGTATAAACTGAAGAACGATTAATTATTTCTCAGATATTAATCGCGTTTGTAGCACCATTTGTTTTCTGTTCGTTCGCGCGAGATTTAAACATTTTATCCTAATTATTCGCCGATCAAAGAGCTCGTCCTGTTACGTTTGATATTATTCACCGTTTAATCTAATCGTGTGAATTTTCTGAAAAGCAGCAGGGATTAAGCGACGGGGGCGATTGGCAATCAATTACAAACGGCAATCATCG
Organism: Bombus vosnesenskii; assembly: GCF_011952255.1. NCBI lineage: Eukaryota > Metazoa > Arthropoda > Insecta > Hymenoptera > Apidae > Bombus > Bombus vosnesenskii. Next base: position 1,817,053 of record NW_022882962.1, read on the forward strand.
CGCGATTACTTGCACCACCAGACGCGAGATCGTTCTCATATAAATCACGCGACAGCCTCAGCCGAAATGGGAAGCTATGAAATCGCTGGCCATGCTGTCTTGCATGTATGTACCCGCCCCTCTATCCGATTTACGGATCTCCGTTCCGTTATCCGCCTCCCCTTACTTTAGTATCTGGCTCCTTCTCACTTTCGCCTGTACAACGGAGAAACCGAGGAACCGCAGATTCCAAGCCTGCATTGACGAGACGTCAGCCCCAGATGCTACCTTCCCTTGTACCGATTCCACCCCTAATTTCTGTCAACGTAGCGCCAACGTCGAATCCGATTAGATTGTTGTCATTAGTTTCGGACAACTGGCAATTCGAAGATTATTTTAGGTTTACACCGAACCTTGCTTTAACTATAATATTTTCTGCCTATACTTTATTGCCGTCTCCGAGAAATCCATTAAAATCAGCAGATGTTCGTATTATTTATGAATTTTGTATTTATGAATTTCTTTGCTTTGCAAGTTCACGCTGCTTTAAAAGACATCGTGTTACGAGTGGTTGAATTCTACTCGACAGTCACTTTCGACATAGAAAAATATATATGACGTTCCATTCAAAAAGTTGCATTCGTTCTATTCGCGTTTCCGAAAAACATCGGAAACGTGAAAGATTGACGCGCATTGTGTCACGTCGTTCGGAAAATATCGTAAAGCTCTTTCCTCTTTCGTTCCTTTCCCATACTTATCGTTTATCGTAGAAACGGTAACCAACGATGATACGAAAATCATGTACATCGTCTCCCATCGGAATTCGAAATATTTTTCCACAGATTCATTGCCCTGGTTGTGCGGCTCAATTTTTTCGAGTCGCAGGATCGTGTTAAGCCATAATTGCAGCGTTATTAGTCTCGAACCGTACCGTATGACGCTCGAGGCGAATTTTTTCCCTCCAGCGTTCAGCAATTAACTTCTACGATCAATGGAACAAGTGTACCGCGTGAAACGTGCAAAACGATCTAATTATCATTATACTGAAAATCCACTATCTCCGTTTTCATAGTTCCCATTCACCGGTACTAATTACCGGTGATTCAACCGCACGTTACGCAGCCCCTGTATTCGTTCGAAAGGAGACGCGCTCAAAGGAAAGCTTTTCTCCAGCGATTTCGCGACAGAGACGTTTTCGACCGGCTGGAAACTAGACGCGGCTCGTTTCGACAATGAGGAGAAGCCGAATAATGGCCGTGGCACGGCCCTTTTTTCATCTGTGCAATCACGGCGATCGATTAACACGGACGCGCGTTGGTGTCTGGCTGTCCTCTGCGGAACAGCGCTATAAATTTTCTCTGTGCTGCGCTTCGACGGGGAATTCAATTTTCTTCCTGACGAACAACTACATTTCCCTCTCTGGGCCTTGTTATTTTTATTTCCCATTCTTCTGGCGTTTCTTTTCCCTAACTTGACGAAGAATTTTTTTTTAGAATACCCACGAATTCATGAATAATTTAGGCAGGCGAATCTGTAACGGTTAATATTCTTCTTGCTGCGATTTTTTAGTTTAGTTCTTAAAACCGTTCTTACGGAATTTAATCGTCGATTTGATAATCGCACTTGTACAGTACGAAAATGAATTAATTTCAAAACGATTCAAACGTTGCTTCGCGGGTTATTTACGCTTTTATAATTATTCGTTTTATTATTTATAGTTAGGACGAATATTTCCCGTCGTATTTACAGTTGTTTTCATCGTTAACTCGAAACAGCATAAATCACACTGCCTGATTTATAAGCTTCATTTTTAGCTTCTCTGATTAAAATTGGTTTTTGTCTGCCTAACTATCATGTTGTTTCCGAACCTTTTTAGTAGCATCGCGTGGCACGCCATTTTGAAAATATTATTTTATTTATCATGACTGTCTAACCAACGTTGAATTTCCTCGAGGTATTTTCGTGTAACAAAGATATCGATTTTCCGAATTAACCGCATTAAAGCATAGTTCTAGGAAAACATTTTATCTCGTTTCAGTCTGCAACAAAGCAACGTTTTCTACAAATAGCTGCATGTACAAATCGTAAAAGAGAATCGAGTGTACGTGCATCGAAGAATATAATTGGATCGAAAACGTATCGAGAACATAGTAGGATTAAATTCTTCTAGAAATTGCAATTATGTATATCATTGTTGCCTCCTCATCCATTTCTATAATTATCTATTATAAAATAAAGTTAGATTTTCCATCGTTATATCCTATAAAATCACATCTTAGATCCTTTTACTAAATTCTTCTAACAATGCTGACTTTTTCGTCTATTTCCGCGTACCGAAGCAATTTTTCATTCTTTCCACGTTTTTGTTGAAATTTTGCTTTGCTTCAAAGAATTAAAGTAACGCACAGCGATAAAAGCTATTGGATGATATTCTAGAAACTCGGAAGGTTGTTCAAGAATTTCTGGAAACTTTTTTAAAACGCAAAAATCTAAAAAGCCGCAAAGTTTTAAACGCCTCAGTATGCGTACAACGCCAGTAAAACCAAAGTTGCAGACGGAAGGATAATTACCAATTATCGAGTTAAGTTAGATTCGCCATTGTTACATAGTTAATCTACAAAAAATAAAATTTCACGCCCGTTTACTAAATTCGCCTAACAAACACGACTATATCGTCGTTACTTTTTCGTCTATTTCTATAACTACCCTTGATAACAAAGTAAAATTAGATTCGTCATTATCACGTTCCATGAAACGAGTCTCAGAGCCGCCTTAGCGTGTCACATCGACCTCTTAATTTCCATTAGAAGGAAAAGTGAGCACAATAAATTGCTCTCGGTTGGTATCTCGACGTTACACCCTGACGTAAAACATTGAAGCGCCGCGATACATCTTAACACACTCCTGAATGCGTTCCATGAATTACGAGGAAACAATTATTATCAGGCCACGACAAAGAGTTAAATCTCGCAGTGCACTTTTGTCCTCCTAAGTCGCGCAAACGTCCTTTCAAGAGGCCATGAGCCATTTCCTCTTGGTCTTTCGTCTTAACTGAACAAAAAAGCTATTTGCATCGCATAAAAGACCGGCTTGATGGAAGGTGCAAATAGGATGAAGATAAGGGCCGTCATTAGCCAGGCTAGGAACAAGTTCGTGGAAAAAGTAAGAGGCAGAAAGTAGGGAAAATAAAATTTCTTCCACGATTATGGTGTATTCCCATATAAGCGATCTTATCGTGTCTGGTCAGGTTTAGCGACTGCTGCATACTTTAGGACCATCCACCGAATTTTTCGATGATACCTTTTTATCGCGCGATACATTTCAGCGGAGGTTCGTGACCGATATACATACTCGAGTCACGCGCCTGGAAAGTTTCAATTTTGATCCTAACACACTTTTTTCACGGCCTTTCTTGCGTCTCTGTGCCTCCGACGTCTAACGTGTTACAGTTTTATCGCGTTATAGTTGTTCCAAATCTTGCAGCGACTTACTTTTGGGACGTAAACAAAAAAGCTATGGGAGATGAATAAAAAAAAAAAAAAGAAAATATTTGTCGATGATGAAGCTGTTTACGAAAGATTTGTTTTATCGTCATTTAGAAAAGTGAAGATATTGAGAAGACATTCCCGTAATATTATGCAGTAAGTGGACAAGTATAACACCTGTCGATAAAAGTTTATCGAATATTCTTTTATCGAAGGTATCGGCTTCTTGGAATAGTTTATGCAGCAGTTGATCGGAAAAGCATCCTTTCAGCGAAACGCCTTTGGATCACATTTTACCGAGTGGTCAGTAAGGGCCAGTGGTCCGGAAAAATACTTTGAGACGCGAAGATGGTTGGTATGCAGCCAAACTGCAAGAGTTTCGTATGCGGCTCGCACTATACACTTCTCTAGTACTTTAAAGTACGAGCAACACAGTCCATGACTCCTTAACTACGAAAAACGGTACAAACTCGCACACCATGTTGAAAGTTTTGCAAAGGCAATTGAGAATTCTCGACAAAACTCACGAGACGTGTAACAGAGACGGAGAAGCGCGGATAATTTTTTGTATCAACTGCGGAAGAGATTTTTTTTCTTCCTTCGATATCGGTTACTCGTTAGCACGTTGTATTTCATCGTCCAATTGCGTTTATATTCTTTCAAATCGTAACAATTATTCGATTCCGTGTGAGAGCCGGATATTAATTGTATAGAACGTGGCTACGTTTCGAGCATCTTTCCGTTGTCAAAAACACGCGAATCGCGGTCTTGTTTCCTAAGGCTGCTTTAATCGATTCGTTAAACTCGGTAAAAATTCGTCTCTCTGGCTGCGACACGATCTTTTCATGTCAGGCATCGATTTTCTCGTTGCAACATGACGTCCTCGATAATAAAACGGTCTCTTCAACTTTTTTCCACTCGACCAGGCATTCCGCCCTCTTCGTTCTTCTAGCTGCTGAATAAGCTGAAGTTAAATAATGATTCCGGGAACAGGACACGCTCGCTCAGCCACATCTTCGAATAATATAACGGGTCTGTCGCTGAACGATGAACCAATAATTTCGGATTGCTGTACCGTGTGCGAGTGTGGAGTGTCGTCTCTTCCTTGCAAGGATTCTCCGCTCGTACCGTGACGGTCTTTTCCTTTAAAACCCTGTCTCGGCAAATACCGAGTACGGCCTTTTCCACCGATACGAGTTTTCGCCTATCCTTCGTACCCGTTCGCCTATTTCCAGTCAATAGGATTCGTCCACCCTCGTTACACGACATACCGAGGGTAAAGCTGATCGAGGTGAAGAACGACTTTCGCCAAGGACAATGTTGTCATTTTTCTTCGTCGAGCCAAGAAATTGATTACTTTCATATCCGTGCATAATAAATCGCGGGTTAAGCTCCGTTCCCGGGTGTCTAATGCCGTAACATTCTTTACAATTGTAAACGAAAACAGATGGTCTTCGTTTTTTAAATCAGGCGTCGTACTAGGAACATGGCTGCGAGAGGATTGAAACGAATCGAACGACCGTGTCGTTAAATGATAGAGCACGGAACTTTATTGGCAACAACACCGAAAGAAAAGCCGTAATATAAATGTGAAATATGAAGTCTTGATATAGCTAAGGTATGCTAATAATCGAAACTGTTGTAAAAGATGTATACTCTAAGTTGTAATTTATTGCCAATGCTATATTAGCAACTGTAAATCAATGTGACAGCGCGCATCGTTTTAATAATCCTTCCACGCACGTTATATAATGCAGAGAATCAGGAAGAAGCGTTCCTTAAATTTTGCTTATGGGGTGCGTTACCATAACAACGCCGCTATCAATCATTCGGACATAATCTGGGTAACATCCTGAATAATTCCGGAAAATGGAATCCCTACCAGATGTGGCCCAATCTTTTAAATTTACCGTAATAATTGTGCACTGAAACAGAAAAAAGAAAAAAAATTATACATATATATGTATATATATGAAGTTTTGCAATACAATTTTAGTACGTAACGTGGATTTTAGTAACGCAAGTAAATTAAGAGTAACTTTGAGTCCTTCGTATTCCTATTCTTTTACTTTATCCAATCCACGTGTCATAGATAACACGCAATTTCTTCTTGATAGAATTTTCTTTTAACGATCTTTGATGTTTCCAGTCACGTTCAGCCCACACAAAATTTCATTACAACAAATGTTCACGAAGGAAGCGATAGTTGCGCTACATATCGTTCTCAAACGCATTATCCATCCTCTATATCCTCGCAATATTTATTCCACTGTAGCCTTCCACTCAGCTCTCCCTTAGCATGGGAATAAATTCGTCTGCAACTAACACGAGGGTCGACAGTGTGGTCGACAAAGTGCGAAAATCGATTTTCCGCACCCTACCACGAATGAAAACTTCCGGCCTTTAAAGAGTCTCATTATTTTCCTGCCAGGAACGATCGTACCTAGTCGAATTCGACCACCCTCATCTCTCTTTCTCTCTCCCTTCGCCAGTTCTCGTCGACGCCGAGAGATCGAGGGACGTGGACCGACGTGGAGGGGGATGAGATTGATAAATTATCGGCTTGAAAAATGCAAAACCGATACTCCCACACCCGCCATGACTGCAAGCTTATATACGTACACGGTTGAGTGGTTGTTTTGTGTGCGTGCGTCCGCGCGCGCGTCCGCATAACCCAGCGTGCGAGAGTAAGTTGCCTGTGCGATGAATTCAGGCGAACTCGTGTTCTGCACATAAATTCCGACGCGCTGCCGCGTCGGCTGTCATACGAAGGCGCGTTGAAAAACTACAGGCTGTATCACCAGTGCATCCTTCATTTTTTTCACCCTAACACGATGTGTTGCCGTGGTTGAACGTTGGCTGACTTGGAGCACACTGACGATCGGGCCGTGAATTAAAATATTGTTGCCGAATTTTCGCAGCCGACACTATATAAAATACCAAGGATTTTTGCGCTTTTTGCATTCGCCACTGCTTACTCCGATTGGAATTTCAAGTTTCCAGCTACGGTCTCTCCATTCCAAGCGCACAAATTTCACGTTTCAACGTCGATCTTGCTCTGTGAATGCTTTCCTGTCGCCATTCGACGGCTGATAAAAACCAAACTATTCCATGCAATCTGCATTTTTCCTGTAATCACTGTTATAAATAGGATACGAAATGTTGGCGTTAAAATTTCGCGAGAACGGCGAAACTTGGGGATCGTGGACGGGAAAGCAAAACAAGTGAATTAAACGCGGAAATGCGCACCGCTCAGAATGGTGCATGTGCATACAACCAAGATTGAAAGCTCAGGAATACGCTGATTTATAAAACGCCGCGGTAGAACGGAACGCTGTTCTCTATGTTGTTAATGGTTCTCCGTAATTTGTATAAATTGCCGGGAAATTTATGTTTTTCCGTCGGTTCCCCGACCGGAGAACGCTTTATTTAATCGAACGAAAACTCATTTTCTCTATCCGCGTTTTATTGTTCGTGTTCCGTTGTTCGTGTTCCGTTGTCCGCATCGTGCTATGTCGTTTATCATTGTTTTCCTATCGCCGCTTATTAGCCAGGTGGAGATAGGAGAGAAGCTAAAGTGAACGTTTATTCGTTCTTTCGAGAGGAATCATTACGATGTTCTTAATTAATAAATATCTCGTATCCATCTCCTATGCATTTTTATACGACGAAATTATTCGGTTGAAATGAGCAAATAAGGAGGGAAAACCCATATTTCAATAAATAATGAAAACACAGGCACAGACGTGAATTTGGAAATATACGAAATATTTGATAAAACAGACAGTTTGTACGAACAGAGTATGATTAAATTATTAAAACCGTTATGGCGCATATTAAATAAAAAATGAAGAAGTTATTCGCGAGATGATTATATTGGAAGAACAAATTACGTATTAATTTATTCCAGAAATAATTGAATATTTTTGTACTTTGAATACGAATAAAATAATAATCATTGTTATCGCATAATCAACGATCATAATAATAATCACAGGCGGAGATGATTCTTTTTAATATAAATATTGACGATAATTCGCGTTGCGTCGAATAATTCTCTAGAATTTTCGTGCATAATATTTCACCTCTGAATTTTACCGCTCCCTTTAACGTACGAAATATTTCATGCGTAGAAATTTCAGTTTTAATACTGCAAATAACGCAGAGAAATTGCGCAACGCACTTTTACAAATATTTCTTCCGCGCGTTTGTTACCAGGCAAAGAAATGGAACGGGTTACGTAAATAGGGCAAAGTGCGTGTGCATCGTTACGTAGATCAGAAAGATATCAAAGGAACAGTTGGAAAGCTTCATCGATACCGCTCTTTCGTATCGTAGCTGCATTATGAACGTATCACCGTTCATGTCAGAACCCTTGGCTTCGAATTCTCCTCTGCCGTTCATCGCAATAAAAGGCACTGAGCTCCTTTTAGTCTTCGAGTATCGATACGTTGAAAAAGAGCGCGCTGAAGATCGTTTATTGTTTCATTGTCAGGAAGCAGTGATACAAATATGGTGGAACGAATAATCGATAACGGTTACTGGTTGTACTCTAAAGCACAAATAATCTAAGTTGAACGATTAAATAAGTTAATCACTTAATTTATTTAAACGCTATAATCAACGAAAAGGAATCCTTGAATCTTCAGCCTCAAAATCTCTTGGCGCAACTAAACGTACTAAAACTCCAATTTTTTACACATAAAATCATCGTGTTGACACAACCGTGAGTCCAACACCGATCGAGAAATAGTTCACGATACTCAACGATTATATCGTATTTTGCAGTTTGATTTGCAGTTTGATTGATCTGTCATAACAGATGACAGATTATTCGATATTCTTGCAAACTCGTCAAATACGTACAACCAATGTACTTGAATTCCTGATATGGTTAACACGAATTTTCAAACATTTTTCATTGTGGGTTTCAACCTGGTTAAATATACTACTGTAACGCAATGCAGATCTCCGATGTCTGCAAACTACATTCGGTAAACAAATTTACTAGAACCTTAAAATTGTAACACGTTACGCTGACAATGATAAATATAGCTTTCAGGGCAAGTTTTACTACATTCTTAAGCTTCGTACATCCACGAACGTTGTCTGCGGACAATCCGCGCATACGGTTGTCCAATATCCGTGTTCAAGCCTGTACTGATATCTCAACGTCCCTGCTCGTCCAACTGCGTAAACTCGCGATCATCATTTATACGAAATATACGTGTAGTTTTCGGTCGATGAAGAAATAGACGAGGAAGATTAACGGAATGTTTCTAGATCTGAAAATTATCGAGAACATTTTATTAATTCTGTTACCATCTATGAATTTCTATAGTTCTATCTTACTCCGGTTCTAGCAGATAGAAAGAGTTTTTAACGTTTCAAGAAGATGTTTAATAAATGTGAAAATTAAAACGAGGAATCATGCGATAATCAATAAGATTATTTTTCATATTTTGTTCAAACTGCCAAGGTGCTGTTTAACGTAAGAAACCTATAGTTGAGTAAAAAATGAGCAAAAGAACGTAACATAGTTAATATGAGAACGAGTCTGTGTAAGCTAAATGTAGACGAGGAGAGAAAGAGAACAGTCTCGAGTTTTTCTAGTAAAAATTTGTCATCTCGTTATTTCCTGTCCGATCAATCGTTCTTTCCACGAGGTTTATGTGGCATGCGAAGCACACGAGGACGGACAAGAGACACGCGTTGCTCGACGGTGCTATTCACGTTCGATCATGCAGTTAGAAGCTGCATTCGTAGGTGATAACCGAATCGAATGAAACGCGACGTAATTCGATTTTCCTGGTGCTCGTTGAAGCGGTTTTCTAGTCCTTCTATTGGACAGTGTTTCCTGTACGACGATCTGTGTACACACCGATACCGACGTTCTCTCATAACTCATAGTTACGACCTACCAGAGGAGATAATAACTCTAAAACTCTTGTTTATGCCTCTGCGAGCGATTTGCCTAGTGAATCATGGTTAATTTTGATAAACACCAACAGAGTGTATTTCTCCGATAACAGGCTTGATTTGTATCCTTTTATTACACTGATTGATCGCGTTCGCCGCATTAGTCGTTTATATTATCCCGGATATATCGGAAATTAAATCGCTTTCTGAAAAGAAATCTGACGTTTGAATCGCGGTCGTGTTTGCGTGATATAATTTTCGGTGAAACGTGCGTTTTGCCGTAGCCGTCTGACGTACCGTTGCGCCTAAGATGAAACATCCGATTAAAAAAAAAAAAAAAAAAAAAAGAAAGGAAAGAAAAGGAAAACGTAGCTCCGAGTACGCGTACATCATCTCCTGTTTGGATTTCAATTTTCTCAACCTTCAACGTTCTTGATTAATTGAACATTTAATATCAAAGGTCGTAATTCGCGTCTAATTCAATTCGCTTTCCTTTTGCTCGCTATCAATTTCGTTCAATGCATTCGAACTTAAAACGTACTCATTACATTTAACCTAATCGTCAAATCCTTGAACTATTTTCGCTTGGCTCGCAAAACGCCGGTATAATTAATGAGACGCGGCAATAACACAAGGAATGAATTATATAAAGGAACCAATTGAAAATTTAGCAAGTCGTACAGCGTGACTGCTCGTTGAAATTCTAAAGCCTTTGACTAAGGTCGCGTACCGGTGAAACGAAGTAACGTCAAACGTCATCAAGGTGTTTGTCGGTCTAATTTAACGCACCCTACGCAAATAGCCTTTTATCTCAAAGAAAATGCGCTATTTTCGTAAAATTGAGAAGCCAATACGGCCAATACACGATGAACGTCTAAAGCGATGCACGTCCAAAGAAGCTAATAATAACGCCGGATATCATCGTGAAAGTTTATCGGATGCTACAACTATGATGTATATCGCGTCAGCCACGTAGATGGATCTTTGCCCCAGATTCCTCCTCGGCTCGCTCATTAACGCCGAAAAATTTCAAGTGGTTAAATTTCAATGTAACGAGGCATTTATGATTTCTCATTCGGTGAATCTTATTAAAACAGCTTTTTGTAGTTCAAGTATTATACAGCTATCGTACGGTTATCCTGCCTTTTCAATTCTACGAGAAAATGAATAGTACGGTAGTCCGCAATAATTACAAGGATTTAAATGATGTAGCTGAACTTCTACTGTTTAAAGCGTGTATACGTAGCGAAGTAAATTAAACTTTTCTGCAGTTCGCGTTGTGTGACTATTCTGTCTTTAAAGTCCCGTTACAAATCCACGAGCAATGTCGGCTGCGTTTTCAGTGAAACTCGAGTCTCGCTGAATGGCAAGTATGTAGTTCAACTATAATGGTACGTGCAACAAACTGTACCGTTCTCTTGGACGCGCGCAAAGCTCTAGAAAAGGGTGGTTTAAAAAGGGATGCTCGATAAAATTTAACAATTTTCTTATGATACCGAGTTTATATCACCGAGAACGAAGAGCCACGAGAGTTTTGCACCGAACGAAAAAGGTGAAAATCGATAGCACGCAGGTCACATCGATGCTACGAAATCCTTGAAAGCTCCGAATCGCGCAATCACGCAACAACGCGAATGCAACTTACATCGCGGTCGATTACACGCGATATCGTAAAACTTTGGAACAGTGGCGCGCGTACGGCAGAACACGGTAAAATGCATGGTAACAGTTGACACAGTTTTTGCTAGGCACTCTGGTATGGTGGGTCAGTGAGTTCGCAACAAAAACGAGCACTATGGCCGCCGGTGTCCGCGCTTGGTGTCAGACCGCAACAAAACCAATGCCTCGAAAACAGTTTCGCCTAAAGTGAGCGATGAAACGAAACACGCTTCCGTTGATAACGACCGCTTCAAAACAAAATACCGAGGCGCAGGAATATCACAAGCCACTTGCAGCTGTCTCCGCCACTCGAGCCTCTAAAGGACTCTATCGAGCGTCCCTCTTTCTTCTCTTTCTCCCTCTCCCCCTCTCTCTCTCTCTCTCTTCTCACCTGTAATTCATCCACGCAGTTTGCACCGGAGGGAACTCGAATTTATGTCTAGGTCGTCCTGTTGAGAAAACTGCGCGCGATAAATTTGCCCTTCTTAAGTGCTTTAAACGTCACTCGACGCTAGATTAAGTTGCGCATGAAACAAAAGGAAGCTTCGAGCAGCCGAGCGAAGGTAAAATGAGAATGAGTAAACAGAAAGGCTTTAGTCGTTTATTTTTATGGTCGTTACGCGTTTATAATAATTTTGAAAAGTTATCGACGGGACGGTATGATTAGTTTTCAATATCTTCCAAGGGATTATTATAGCAATTCAACAGACAGAACTGTATTTGGACGAGCAGTTCGTGTAACTGGAATTCACGTAAGAAATAACGTAGAGAAATACGCTGTCAACTGTACGTATTAGAAGAGCTATCGATACTTCGTACAAATCGAATGCTTCTCACGGTTTCCATTTCCTATTTATTTTATTCTAAATTTGTTATTTCATACGCGTCGCACGTGTCGTATGTCGTAGAGTACCGAATAAAGTTATTTTTGTGTAGGTTGAAGTTAGCTCCAATTCGAACCGGAGGGTTTCAAACTTGGAAATCTGTGAAATTACGGCAAAAGGAAAAAGAAATGTAAACGGTCTCTCGTTTTTCTCAAAAATATGCAAATCTTTCTTCGATACGATATTGTTTTAAGTCCGTGGATCCGCTTAAGATTCGCTAACTTGCTGGACTTTCCGAGAATTCCTGGAGAAAATTGAACTATTTCTCCGCGTTGTCATTCTCTATGCTCTTTCAACGGGCTGCCTTTCAGATATTTCCAGGTCTTTAGGATTTAAGACAGCCCCGGCTTGTCGAGTGTGTCCTTACGATTGTTATTTCAAGACCGTCCAAAGCAATCGTGTTCGTGTTATTTCAGGACCTCGGCTTCCTGGCTTCGGTCTCCTAGAAAACCTCGTGATATTTCCACCATTCGAGTCTTTGTTTGCCACAGAGATATTTTCGTTTCCAAATCGGAAGTGGAAGTGAATGTCGCATTATCCTGTAATAAATTATTCCTTCTCCCTTTATGGTCGCGATATTTCATAAATTTTGTATTATACAAATAGGAGATTATTGGTATTAATTACTTAATGATTAATTATTAATCATCTTGTACTATTCTATTATATCATATGACGTTTTATACAAAATTCGGTCAATTTCATTCGAGGGGGAAGAATTCAATTTCGAAATAGACACGCGTGTATTTCTCCTTCGTTACGTTCTCCTGCCCGAAAATTCAACGCTGCCTGAGATTCTTGGATCACGTACTACGCATTGAAATAATTTCTGAAATCCGATTACGACGTGCGTACTGTACGCACGGTTTGAACGTGGTAGCGCACCTTAATCCTACGAGCGCGTCATGCCGTTTAGCACCATGTATTTGCAGGTAATTGGATCGATCTTACGGGGTCACGTAGGCAGATTTCAATTTTATCGCCTTTCCAGTATTCCCGTTTGAATTAGTCATTAACACATTTGCCGCCACCAACGCATACAGCTGTCTTGAAGTACGTTGATTCGCCTTACAGATTACGTATATTCCCTTTTATCAGAAATGTCTTTACATCAAATAATAACGTTTCTTCTAAAGCACTGTCCATTGTTCCTTTCGTCTTTCCATTATCCTCGGTTGAAACGCGTGAAATGAAACGCTCGACAAAATATTTAAAAAATGTCGATTAAAGAAGATTGAAAACTGTTTTAAAGTATTGTAACAGCGCAGCTAACTGGAATAATTGGATGCACGATAAGCTTCTTGGTTAATACGATACAACTAATTATTATTAAGTGTACTTTACCTAGAATGTTTGATTACATAGTCGGTATTACGGCGTGCGTGATCACTATTAATATCATTGACCATGCAGAACCGTTCGTCAGAATAATATAGTGGAACACAGAGCTCGTGTTACGATCGAATTAACAACTATTAGTGATAATTACGATAATTGACGACATAGTTGTTGATGTAGTCAGTGATTAGGAAGAAACGATAGTAATTCAACTACCATTGCTGCGCGATTATATATCCTACTCTCGTATTTTGATATCCGAATCCGTTAGATGAAATTACACTTAATCGCTAATGGAATTCATTATCTATCCAGACTTTTGTTCTATTCTATTTACTATTTACCACGTTTCCGCGATTAAGCGTTTATTATACTCGTATCTCTTGGAAATTACTTCGTCTTTCTTTTTTTTTTTTTTTTTGTTTTTAGTACTGTCTAAATATTTTATTCCGCAATCACTATCGTACAAAGTAACAAAAAAATGTAACAAAGGTACTGAATTTGAAATTCGTTTTTAAAATCCGACTAAAATACACGACGAAACCACAGATAATCGTAAAATTTTTAATTGCTCTTTCAAAAATACAAACTTGATATGCTTTTATTAAAAAATAGCTGGGCAAAACCCTTTGCAGAATGAACATCGTTGTACAATTTTTATTGTTGCGTTACAATCACGGACCTATCGTTTCGCTGAATATAGTTGCAACAAATCAGATCAAGTTACAATCGACGATATTGAAAACTATTACGTCGAAGAGGAATTTATCAACTTGTTATTAGTGATACTGGATAAGATACGTGTTAATTAAAATTGACGAATTATCGAAAGAAGCTGAGCAATGCTACAACGAGAAACTTACACGCCACACACGTGTACGTTATATTCCTATACACACTCGCATCAGTCAATCAATCATGTCAGCAGCAGAGCTTGCTGCACAACGTGTATTGGTTTTTTCCCTCGAACCACACTTTGCCTATCCTGCACCGTCATCTTATTTATAGCATTTCAATCTCGCTTCTCAATAATTGACGTACACTATAATTCAGGTCTACTGTGTATTTTTCTACGTAGCTGACGAATATTAACCTGCCGTTCTCGATGAAACTCTATTTTAGGTCAAGCGGTATTTCGACATTGATAGATAAAGTGCAATAATTGCTGTTATACTCTTACATGCTCCTTGATAACGATTACTCTACTTTGATTATTTTATATATTTTTTGCATATTACGTATGTGCATTTTTTGCGCTTTTGAAACCTTCCAACTTGCCATGAACGCATACAAATCCTCGGTCTACTTGTAAGTTACGATCTTGTAGATTATTTTCTTCGGAATTTATCAGTTTGATTTTACAATTTTAACAGCCATGTATACCTAGCGTAAGTGTAATATGTATCCAGTAACTCACAAACGTCGGTATAAGTAGAATTTCGCCCTTTTCGCGATGTTCGCTGCTGCAATGCAAAGTACATTGGCGCGTGAATCATGCAACAGAAATGGCCGGTAATTCATCGGGCCGTTATGTAGGGCGACGTAAATCGAGAAGATTGTGACAATGAATCAGCGCAGCTTTATGGCTCTCCATGTAATTAAGTCGTATCCGATAAGCATTAAGTATGCAAACGCGAAGCAAATCCACATTTCGTGCCACTATTCGCCGCTTGTAATCGGATCATCCCGCCTTGAATCCTACGCGATTCGTTCGACCCTTGTAAATTTTCCCCTTCGATCTTAATTCCACATTCTTTTTCGTTCATTTTCCATGGTTGCACGTGAAATGTCGGTTTCCCTGAATTTCAGATTCCTAAGCTTAAACGTACCAATAAATATCACACTTTAAATCTGAGCAGCAAGTAAGCACGGTAAATATTGAATTTCAGATGATAAATCTGATATTTGATTGTCAGGGATTCCACTAAAGATTCAACTATTAGGTTGTCCGAAAAGTGTCTTTCTTTTACAGACACGTCTTTTACAACGACGCATCTTTATACAAACATGAAACCTAATCTGTCGAACGTCGTGATTTTTATTTTGATAGAACAAAATGGATCCTTCCTTATAAAACGAAAGAAACTTTTCGGACGACCTAACAGTTTCTCATGAAAGTATACGAACGGTTAGGAGAGAATTTTTTGATGAATATGTACATTATACGGAACGTTCGGAGATTTCGTTACAGAGCTAATAAATTTTAAGATATCCTGTACAATAAACGAAAGGTTTCTAAGAGTGTTAGAATACTTTGGCCAACCACTCTATCTACATATGCTTCGTTGCCCGTTGTGTCAACTCGTTTATTGAATTATGTTGCACGAGCTTCGAATGTACCTAGTTCATAATGTAAAGCTACATAAGTACTTGTTTGAGACGAATGTTGCAAACTAGTTGGCCAAGTGGACTCTCTATACTTGGATAATCCTTCCAAGCCTGTGAACATCCTGTTTACTTTGATAGTTGGAAGTTGCAAGTGTAGTAGTGACGTTACAAGTCATTGGAGATATTAGGTCGAAGGATAAATAAATATTTATCTCTATACGTATTAACGCTTCTTTTTATTAAAATCAATTCCGTAAAATTCATAATTATGGTTACTAATTTTCTCTAATTAATCAGTTTTTTTCCCCCATATTTTTCAGGGAATTGATTACGTGTCTGCTTGGAAAAGGATCCGTATTAATAGACTCACGGAATGGTAAGTTCCCACGGCTTTTAATTTCGCGAAGTAACGAGGCTTTAATTCATAAAGGGTTGCCTCCAACTGGCTGGGACTTTAACGAGGACATTAAAGTGGTTTCGAGTCATGCCGGAACTGGTACGCATTCCGTCCTTCAGGGAGGCTGCCAGCTGTTAAACATTGCACGGAAGAATTTTTTAACATGACGAACGAACTCCTTTAATTTCATGTAATGAAATGCGTGAACTGTTACTCCAAATTAAAACTGCTTCCGCGTTATCTCGCGAATTGTTAGCAGTTTCTGCCGCTTTTGAATTTCATCTAGCTCGCCGTTCCGCTTTATTTTCACGAAATTCTAGTTGGCGAAAAAAATTGTCCCCGATGTTATTATAAAAATGTTCGCTTTCTCGAATTACCCACCCTATTTAAAAATTCACGTATTTACACGCTCGATATTTCAAGGTTTATCGATCCTATCAATTTTATATCGTCTTTAAAGTTAGCAAAAGTTACGCGGGCTATATCGAAGCTCGTAACTTTTTCTCCTAGTACGTTATACCTTTTCTGCGGTACGCCGGTCGAGAAACAAGTTCATTGGAGAAACAAAATTTTTATCTCGAGTTTTTATTTCATTATATTCGCGAAATGATTACGAACTCGTGACAAGAAGTTTGATGAAAGCAGCCCGTAACTCGGCGCAAGTTAGAGAGAGGCTGCCTAGAGATGAAACCATCTAGAAATTAACCTACTTAAAACTACTAACGATAGATCGTAATTCTTGCTTTCTCAAAGTGACACCGTTCCTATCGAATATAAACTTCTCCATTAATGCTTCGGTACATTGATTAACGAACGAGTATACACTGTATACAACATAACGACCGCTAAAAGAGAGCGTCGCGCCGGAAATGGAAAGTTTCAACGTTATTAAGAAAATTACATTAGATAGAATTACGGTGATGAAATATTCGTCCTTCTCCTTCGATAAGCTCTGTACTTTGCGCTTTATTCGTTTTCCAGTGAAAACCATTTTCAGAGGTAGGAATAATTGGCTTGGTAATAACATATAACGCGATTATGTAGATACAAGGTGTGTAAAACAGAGGTAAATGACGTTATTTTATCCATGATGTTAGAACGCAATAAAAATAACGATTTATGAAAATAATAATTTCGCCTGGTTGTCAATAAAGAGGTACAGATTTGGAAAATGATGCAGTGCTATTAGTACTTTGCTATTTAATCTGATATATTATGGCTTGTAATTAATAATACGTAACCTGTCTCATTCTTCTTATTCCTATGGCCATGGTTTTAATTTATAGTTATTAAAAAAGCGATACAATGTATTTCATTCGTGAGATATTTATTTATTTATTTATAATTTTCTCTGTGGCGCTTTATACCTATCAGCACGGTATTCTAAAATGCTTCGGGCGGTGATGACGCTTAGACAGACAGCAGGAAATAATTTGCGCCACGTGTATCCGTAAAATACAACTCTAGAGATGCGCGCAGCTTACCGTTGCGAGTCGATGCTTATCAACAATTGTCGTTAACTATGTCGTAACTTGGTATTCCCAAACGTTGGGCACCAGTAAATTACCAATTGCTACGCATTAGTGACGTAAACTTCTCCCACGGGCGCATAGAAGTGCTCCCCTTAGCGAACAATAATGAGGCCAATGAATGCGACAGTAGCACCTTGCCAATGTGTTCCTGCTGTTATTTTCATTTTCTTTGAATACGCAATTTAACCAGTGGCACACTCGCTACTACCCATCAAGCGATTAAAAAATTGAAAAACGTGAAGCATGAAACCGTATAAATGTCCAAAGAACCAAATTTTTCGATTAATCTACAATCTAATCGTCTTCGTCACCTTCCGTTGCACGTCCCTAATTTAATTGGATTCATACTTTATAATGGTAGCTCGTTTACTAGAAGACACGATGTGGCCACGAACACCGGTTTCGCAAATAGCAGTTGAAATTACACGCGGTCGTGCAATTACAAGGGTTAAGACGTTTCCTGTAACTGTGTTCTTGCAGTCAGTCGTATAGCAGCAACCTCTTAAAGGTGACGAACAATTAGTTTCGACCGTTCGGATGTTGATTCAACGTTACGTACCGAAGTCGGTCTTCTTCCATTCAGCATGCGACATCGACGTCTACCTGTTCCTTTCTCGCTTGTTCCTTTCTTTCCCATTTCTCCGTATCCTCTATTTTACTCCGTTACTCTTTCTTCGTGCAGCTTCGACCGCCTTTTCCATCGGCTTGACTCCACCGGAAGTACGCCGAGGCTGACCCACATTCGACAACAATGGCCACACTCAACTGGCTGCACTCGCCTCAATCGTCGTAGCCTAGGCAGAAGTTGCCTCGTTTCGGTCTCGATTTTCCAAACGACTTTCCATTCTCTCTTCCTCTCTCTTTCTCTCCTTCTATTTCTTTCTTGTCCCTCGTTTTCACTCCCTAAGGCTACTCGCATTCCTATTTTTCAATAATTTCAAGCGCGCCTCCACCTAATTTCAATCTTTTCTTCATCGGCAACGAACTTCCCCCGCTTGTTGAAGAATTGATTTCATCCTGGGTCGCTGGAAATCGGAAGTTCCACTTTAAAGCCATTCATCGTGTCCGCGGGAAGTTTTCTGATCGATGGCGTTGCTTATTACCCATGTAGATGCACGGACTACCCGCAATTAAAATTGAAAAGATGTGATCTAAATTTAATAGATGATATTTCGATGAAAATTGCTACCAGGTTGTTAGTCGGTCGTCGTGCTTTAACATTCATTAGCGATGACAGTTACTTTTCTGTGAATCAATCATTTTGTGAACGATGGTTGACACTTGACGTCGAATCTATCAACTTGTTAGGCTCGATAGACAAATTTTGTATTCTACCAAATGATTTTATATCACGGAGAGAAATAGTGGATTGTCTTAATATTGAAAACTATGTCTTCTCTACGTTCGATTAAAGGGTTTCTACGATCGTTCGCATCATCGGTTAGCATTTCAATCGATTCATAATAAAAACGAGAATAACAATTCTTCTCGATACGCAATACTCGTTTCCCTTGGTGTAAAACGTTTATCGTGATGATCGATAGTCGTCGTATTATCGCTAATTTATCGAACGGAGTTGTCATTCATTTTGTCAAGATAATGGACGTTTCATTGTACTCGGTTATGCTTGATACTATACCGCATATTTAACTATATCGTTAACGTGATTTTACTTTTATACTATTTTTAGTTAATATAAGTTTACTATATAAAGTTTGTAAAATATTTTCTCAACTCTCAGTTTTCCCAAATGTTCTCTCTCGATACTAAATGCCATTGTAGAAAAAAAACATTCGGCGTAACGAAGAATCTTCGATGTGTATTCTATTGTAGTATAGTAGTAAGTAGTAGTAGTAGTATTGTAGTATTGTAGTATCTGACACACACTCACACACGCTCTTTGTACTTAATTTTCAATTAGCAATTTAGTTTAACGAGTCTGGAAAACGGTTACAGCTGTTCAATAAGGCAAGAAGATCGACGATATAGTTTCACACCTGCATTAAACATTTTTGGAACATAGAAGAGGAGAATGCCGAGGATTTCGTGATAATACATCAGTGTGTCAAGCGCTTAACATCTTCATCCTCTAAATTATCCTTTCCCACTTCTCCATTCCCATTTTCCCTTTCATTGTTCCGGGAACTGTTATTCCCTTTCGTCCTTTTTTGTTTTCGTTCCATTCTATTCTACATGTCTCTTCTTCTTCTTTGAACTTTTCATCTGTCTCCGTTTTATCTATCGCGTACGTACCCGTTCCTTTCCATTCCGCCCCTCGTTTTCTCTTTTATTCTCTTACCACCGTTAGGTTAAACCTATCGCTTCTTGTTCATTACTCTACCATTGCCTCATACCATCGCTACTTGCCGCAATTCTCACAGCACATTTTTATCAAACAACGATAACCCAAAAATTTCGGTACACTTATGGTATACTCGTACCTCTCGAACCTTTCTTTTGCTACACGACGCTACTCATCGACACCATAGAAAGGCCCTGTCGCAACTCACCAAAGGCCAGTCTTGGTGTATTCTCACGTGGAATAAAATTACGAAAATGATGATTTTTGAACGATCAGCGAACAGCAGTTAATTTCTCATAACCTTTCGTAACGGTAGACCGCAGTCCTGGTACACCCGCGGCGTATAATCTTCGTTCGTTTGCGCACGAACGCAAGGAACAACATTTGGAACGAGACAGGGACGCGGTCGAATACACGTGCTGATGAAGCACGGTGTAGCGTTGATTAAAGAACTGCTGGTATGTTTCGCAGACGCGGACGATGTTCCGAAAATAACATTCTAAGCGTTCTGAAATACGTCGTGTTGGGTAGAGAGGCAGTAAATTATCGCGGCGAGAACGCGGTGTTATTCGGCGACGAGAGATACCCGTTTCAGGTAAAGCAAACGCAGTCAATTTCACAATCTAGTCGATCTGCCGGTGACTCAGCTACGAGTCCGCGTCGTTTCGTCTTATCAACGGTATTTTTCGCGCGCTTCGAGTGTCGTCGAATTAAATTTCACATCATACGTCGTAAATTGGCTGGCTTCGCCCCGTTACCGCGTCCATTCGGAACGCGAATTTATCGTTCCATTAATTTGACATTTAATTTTCCACGATAACGACGGCGTTCGCGCAATTTCTGTCTGATGCCCGGTTGCTGGCGGCCACTTCTGAATTACTCCTACCGAATTTGTCGCCGACAATTCGTTGGCCGTGCAATTTCGTTTCGCCGTATTATCGATGTAACCTCCGCGCCCTGGAATACAGCTGACTCTTTGAATTTACCTTGGCTGCCCGCTCCACGACGCCCCCAACCCTTCACCTCGTCCCCTATACTCCCTTTCCCCTAAACCTTGCTCTTCGTCCCGCTTGTCACCCGGCAAATCCTCGTTTTATGATTACGATCTTTCGCGCGGACTTTCGCCATTCTCGTTAATTATCGCGGCCTGCGTACTTTCCGTGACACACATTTCCATCGCGTCGAATTATTTTGTTCGACGAATTGGAACCATACGGGAAACGGAATTTCAATTACCTACATCCTCGGAAATGAACTTTCAGCTACCTATACACCGTTGTTGTTCAACGCACTGCCCGGAGCTACGTTTATTTGCTTTATCGAAATTTATTACATTCCTGTAGAATTTCGTTTATCTTACTCGAGCAATATCTGCCGTGATAAAGTACAGTTAATATCGCGCAATGAAAATTGATTAACATATTTACGCGTTTTAAGTGGGTAGACGTGAAATTTCAACAGGGGGTGTTTATTCAAATTTCAAAAGCGATGCTCGAATATCTTTTAGTAGAACAAATATCGATATCAAACGATGAAATTTACTTTTTTTTAGTTGGATCGTCTGCGTTTCGTGTTGTTGAAGTTGTGTGCGTGTTTCAGCGACAAAAACTTTCCTCGAAAGTGGAGCAAATAACGTTCATCGTAGCCAGTTCCAAGTATATTAATACAGTTTTATATTTAACTTTGTAAAATTTTGTATGCAAATACACGCAACTAGTTCACGTTCGACGATACATGTCGTATAAAGGAAACGGCATTAAAGTAGAAGCATTCCGATATTTGCTTTACGAGCGATATATCGCAAATCTCTTTCATTGTTACCACGCACAATAGTAGAACTTACTTATTTATACTTTTCCTCTTTGTTACTTATACTATTCTTTACAATTGTATTACTATTATGTTCCACTGCTTTCGTTGATTAATTGTATTTTATAAATAACTCCATGGATCAGATTCGAATTTTTTCTCTTCCGACTTTCTTACTAAATTCGTCAAAAGCTTCTTTGCCGAAATTTACGATTCGCTAGATTCTTACAACATTTACAAATATTTTCTGCTTATTCTTAACCATTATTTAGCGCCAATACATAATTCCGACGTCGGTTAATTAACGTCGTTTCTTTCTCAAAATTTTAGGACATTCCAACCTACCATTAAGTCGTACACGAAAATTTACGACGTTTGCTTTTCTTGGAACTCGGTTCACTCGTAAATTTTCTACCTACCTTTCGCCATCGCAACTTCAGTGTCGATTTAATTAACCTTTCAACGTAAACGAGTCGGAATGATTCGTACAATCGGGACGAGGTATAGACGCGACAGTGACGGTGGAAAAGTTGCACCCCGAAAGCGGAGAAACGCGTATACTCGGAGTTTCTTGTCGCCAGTTCAACGCAATGTCGCGCTGCAGTCGAAGAGACTAGCGGCAGCGTTTCGTGTGCGGAATTGTTCGTGACTTTGCCACGAACTCTGTCAGTCGGGAGCACGTCCCCGTGAAATGATCACCGCGATTCGAGACGTGATCCGAGAGCCGAGAAGCTTCGCTATGGTTCTCCTTAAATTTTCCCTACTTTTCGTCCGTCGATGTTCGTTCAGTTTTATAGTCGTCCTGACGCGACCCGCTTTCACTCGCGAAATCCTGCCAATGGCTACGCGTGGTCATCGAAATCTCTGTGACCGACTCATCGACAAACTGTCGAATAGAAAATGGTTCGAATCATTTGGGAAAAACAGCTCTTTTTAAGCAATTATCGAACGATCGCGCTATATTCGTTGTGCTTCTTCATTCATTTAGCGACATCGGTGTGTACTGAACGAAGGAAATATGTAAATACTAATTATATATGATATATGTAAATATGTAAATATTCCTGAGAAGAGTACATTTAATCACAAAAGTCTACATGCCCATCGTGGACATGGAACGTAATAGTAAAAACGTTAGCTTCGCTCTGTATGGCGCGCGTATTGTTAAAATGTAACGTAGTTAGTTCATTTTCAATTTTATTAATAAAAGAGAGGTAAAAAAAAGATACAAGATAGAATGTTGCAAAAATTACGCACGCCTATTGTGTGTACATGAAGTCATAGAAATAGTATTTTCTTTGATAAGTGAATTAAGTAAAATTGGATAAATGATGGAAAGTTAAAGTTAAGTAAAATAATAATAGAGAGCTTCACATTGTTATTCATATAGAGTGGATTAATATCAGGTATATTTAAGGTATATAATTGCTTCTTTTTTTCTAGTCAGGTATTTTGGGTAAATAAAATAGGAACATTGGAAAATATTTCGAAGCAGAAAATGAATTCTGTTTCCTATGAAAGTTTTAATAACTTATCCAGGTGTTCCGTTTTATTCGTAAATAATGTTCTCTAAATTGCAAGTACAGAATGTTTAAAAATTCGTTCATTATCGTCCGATGCATTCATTATAAAACTGCGCTTTAAATAATAGGTAACGTTAAAAGCGCTTGAAACGTAAATTACACGTGTAACCTATATTTTTTATACCTTTTAACAGCTAAATTTTTCAAGTTTTCCTCCGCAACCAACCTTTCCCGAACGACGTATTCTATTAGTTATTATTGCATGATAGATATCTCGATATGGCGAAATATTATCCACAGTATAACGTTTATAAATATTTACAGAGAAGTTTTTATTTTATTTCTTCTTTGCTCTTCAATTATAACAATAAACCTATGAATTTCAATTCAATTTGCGTTCGTTACTTTTTATTCGGCAATTGTATAGATGGAATGATCGATTGAAATTTGTGGACGATGTTAACGAATTTGCGTGAATGAAATGTTGCCTGTTCGGGAAATATCAGATTTACAACATGCCGATGATTTTTCTATATTTATAATTCTGGTGCTTCCGATCGTTTGACATTTTTTTTGGCGGGCGTGGATTAAAAATCACGATTTGTCCCGTTATTTTTTTCTTCTTTTTTTTTTTTTTTTGTTCGACGCAAATGGATGTTAGCGTTTAATGAATTCTGTGTGTTGAAACATGGACAAGATTTCGGACGCAAAAGTTGGAGGATCGTAACAGGAAGTACACAAACGAATATAATTGATTGAAATTCGAGGACGTTTAATTACAATAGGTAAGAATTTTTCGCGACTCGTCGACGATATTACGATATGGCAAACGCTTCGAACCCGAGGGAGTTCTCATAATGACATCAATGTTTCAGTTTTCCGTGGTGCGAGGAAAATTCGAAAATTCCACGATAATAGGACGCGACGATGCATGTCCATGCATTGTAAATTTAATACAAGTTTTATGCGTGAAATTAAAATTTTGATTAAACGTTGAATCGTTCCGGGAACGCAACACAGACGAAACCAAGCTACGTACCACTGAAAACGTAATGTTTTGATTAATATTTATTAGCCTGTCCTGAAATATCTACAATCGATAATATTCAAACTCGGAGTAAAATCGATCGGTATGATATATTTACTCGCTTGGTGATATTTTTTCTCTCGTCGTTTCGTTCTCATCGAAGAATAGGTACACAGCGATTATTATAATTGTTTCGCGTATTTTTCGCTATTCTTTTACCCAAAAGCTCGCATACGATGTACGTAAAGTTCTATCAATTTGCGAAATTCGGTCACTAGAATTGTGTTCTAATAGGATTCTTGTTAATAAATACAAATAAAGGGTACAATCGCGCTATCACCGGCGACTATCGAGTGAGAACAAACGTTCTAAACTAACAATAAAAATTCTCTTTTGTTTTGTGTATCCCAGGCGCTCGAACGAAAGGGGAACTATATGATACACTGAAAAGAATAACCGCGTCTGGGGAATACAAAGGACGTAAAGCCATCTTCAAAGACTTCGCCCAAAACTGGGTCGTACTCGTTACACGTTCGATTGATTTGCAGCTTCGCGCTTATTTGGTAAGCCCTTTTCTTCTTTCTGTTTGCTATCCTTTCGTACTGTCCCACCCTAATTTTACTTTACTGACAAGGAACACTTGAAAGGAATCTTGCCAACTTTCGTAGAATGTCGTTAAAAGCGAATTGTTTGTTATCAAACTATTTAATTGAATGGTGCAAAACGATGTAACAAGTAGACCGAGGATTTTTATACAAATTAAATCTACGCTATCAAATATCGTAGAAAGCGTGTATTTTATATCGGTTCCTACTATATCGTTCGCAGTATGATAATAACTATTCGAAAATGAATTCTAAAACTTGGCCATTTCATTTTATTTAAACCTCGTTATTTCGTTATTGAACATGTCGACCGCCATGCGAATTTTGTAGACGTATTTTGTTTCCTGGGAGCCTCGGCAGATTGAAATATACTGCACCGTAACATTTAATTTTTGCAAGATGTTATATATCGTATTTGCACACTTTTTCTCTGGCAATGTTTGTTAAGTTATTCGCATCGTTGACCATTTTTTAGCAAACGAAGTTGATCTTATTTCGGACATTCTAAACGATTTAGTAACATGGGTAATCGATGACCACCGTGCCATTCAACGTTTCAAACTTCGTTATTCATTTTCTATTCTTTTCTTTTTTTATGTGTGTTTTTACTACTGTCAATTTTTCTTCGTACACGTTTCTATTACCTCGATTCGATTTTTCTTGCGCACCGTGTAAGAACTTGGCTGGAAGTTGAATGTGCGTTTCTATCTGGCAGCTGGTTTCCGGGATGCTGATACGAAAAAAGTCTGACGTTGTCGCGACGCCACGTTTTTCCATCGAACGACACATTGGCACCGAACACGCAGATTTCCGGTTACCGCTGATTAATCTATGCATTGTACCAAACTGCTGGACCGTTCCAACTGGATTTAGTTACGACAATAAAATTCCATTTCAATTGAAAATAATACCTGCCCATCGGGACTCGGACCATCAACATTATCGATTAATAATTAATCTACTTGAAACGCGTGGCTCAAAATGCTATCGTGGCGATTAATCGTGGAATATATATTTTCAGGATGACTTTTCAACGAGCTTCCGTTTAAACATCGCGTTCACGGCTTAATTTAATGACCTCTACACTCGACAATGCGAAAAGGGATTAACGTTATCTCATCAAACTTGCTGACAGACAAAATGTCTCGCTCGACTCGCGCACACATCGTGTTTCGCTTTATTATCTTGACAGATTTTTACTCTGTTTGTTTATTGCAAACGATCTTTCCGCTACGAGTCATTTAAAGCGGTTCATCAAGCAGCTGACTTTCAATGGAGTTTCGACAAAGCTTTCATGACCGTAAACCGAATTCCCTTGTAACAAATCCATCGACATTGACAGTTTCACCAGCACGTATACCACCGTTGGTTGGTTTCCAAGTTAGTTTCGGGCACGTACAGCGTATAACTTTAAAGTAGCTGCTATTAATACAGGATTCAGTCGTTTTTCAAACGGTTGCTCGGTTCCTGGAAGGCACGAGCGAGGTTGTAGAAACGGGAGTTTCAGCAACCACCTTGTGTATTACACATTATTCGTATGTGACGTGACGTATAAATTTCTCGTCCAAACATCAGCCATAATTCCATACGCATTCGCGTGTTGTAACGTTACCAGACAATTGTAGAGAATTATATATATATGTGGGATAGTGTGACGTCAGGGGAGGACGTGGCGTGAGGGGAATTGTTTATTAACGTTGTCAAGATATGTTAATGTTGTCAAGGAGTGTTGTGAGCGTTACCAAGGTATGAGCAAAATAGGGATAAGGGAAAGGTATAAGGGAAGGTATAAGGGAAAAATGAGCATGGAAAATGCTGTCAGAGTTGAATTTATCGTGGTCGTGTGAAGTTTGTTGTGTTGTTGTGTCGTAGAATTAGTGAGAAACGAATACGCGAAACGCGGTATTATATTCGATTTCGTGTGAGTGCAACGATATTGTATTTATCATACTGTTTTCTATAAACTTATAATATAATATTCCTACATATACATATAGTATAATTAAATAACGGAAATTTTCAATAAATGAAGCATTTTATAATAAATAAAGTAAATTTTATAAAAAGTATGTGATTATTAATCGAGTGTCGCGTGTTAGACTTGCTTTGCTTTCATTATATACACATGCACGTTTCTTTTCCTCTAATTTATGAATTGACAATGTTTTATGCGTGAACCTGGCTGATTGCAAAGCTGTCCTGACGCGAAACGATGATTGAATACCGTTTATTTACTTCAGCAGTTATGGCCACCGTCCTAATTAATATTCATACGTCTAGGCGCATAAATCACGTTATGTGAATCACTCTATTACAATTCGGCCGTATACTTGCTATTCATGACCCTGAGTCGCAATCAATATAACTCAATTGTCGTATTTCATCGATTCTTCGAAATACCAATTGCGCGTCACGATAATTTCCATCTGCGCGTTGTGGAAATATTTTCCCCATTATACAGTCAATCACGAAACTCTACATACGAATTTTGTGTATTCGACGTACCGAAGGAACTAAAAACGTGATTTGTCGCAAAATTATTTATTCCATTGTTATTAACGTTTTTCTACAGATGATTAAACCAAATAAAAACATTTAATTCGCTAAGAATCTCGGGATAACGTTGCATCGGAAATTACAAAATCCTTTAGTGTTTTCTACGCTACGAAGATAGCAGGATATTAATACAATACGAATCCTATTATTTTCGTGATTTCACGTCGACGTATTTTATATTCTTTTCCTTCTTCTTTCTAAGTAAAGGTGGTAGATTTGGACGATATATGTATTTCGTAACGCGTGCAGAAAATCCGTGGGACTAACATTCTTGTCACGGTATTTTATATTCAAGGAACGTACATGAACCGTAAACTTTTGTGACCAACTGTATACATCGTCCTCAGTCCTCAACCCGAAATCCAATGAAACAAGAACGACAAAAATTCCAAGTATACGCAAAACGTTATCGACAGTCTCATCGCGCGAAATCGAACGCTTAACTGAAAACGAATGCCGAAGAATTATCTGGTAAAATAACGTGCGGACTTTGGAAGCGAGTGAGAAGAGGAATTTCAAAGCGTAACGCAGCCGATTTACGAAACGGGCGTAGTTTCACGGCGAAACGATCGCGAAAAGCATGGATAACATTCTATCACGGTGTTCTGCTCGCGATAGTTGGGAAAGTGAACGAGACTTTACAGGTACTTCACTGGATAAGTGGGATTCCGCGCATTTCTTCGGCAACCCCTTCCGGGGTTGCTCGAACATTGTAAAATGCCTTCCGAGTTTCGACGTTGCCACGATTTATTTATTCGCGCTGGTAAAATCTGCCGGAATAGAGGACAGACGATGCTAGCCACTTTTTCATTTTCCTCGGCAAACTTTTCACGCGATCCTGCAGGAAATTGTCGACCGGTAAGTCCGAGCGTTCCTTTCGTTTTCCTCTTTTCGCTGGAGTTCCCTCGTCATTGCCCGTTTCTCGAACTTTGGATCGTGACGATCTTTTATCACATCTCGTGATAGAAATAAAAATACGCTGCCTTTTGTCCCCTTTAGAAAACTCTTGCTATAGGAGGGACGAGAGATTCGCGAGGCATAGGGCAGACTGGAGCGTTAAATTAGCATCACAAAGGCTGGCGACAGTTTCCGAACAGGTCGGGCGAATCTTGGTCGGCTGATAACGAAGGAATACGTAAACGCGTTAGAAGCAAACCTCTATTATCCGAATAGCCAACCATCCGAACGTTCCATTATCCGAACATTCAATTATCCTAACGCTTCTGCAGCGTCATATTCTATGTTCCCTGGAAACGGAAACATTACTCATAGTTTTGATTGCAGTCTGTGTGTACACAATTTAATATGAATTCTCCTAGTCGGATGTAATAGAATGGATTCTACTCAACAAATGACAACTTAACCGACGAATACACCGAGGGTAATATCGTATACTACCTATGCTTCGAATTATCAACCTACGTACAAACTATGGTAGCAGGTTTAATAATTATTATATATTATTCATTTGCAAGTACCAAAAAGCAGTCAATACGATCGAAAATATTCTGAGAAATTTCAGGGTAGGTTTCCAGTGGTTATAGTTCAGAGCGTTGGATAGCTTTCTTAAATTAACAAATGAAAATATCGAGTCGATATAGAAGGACCGCGGAGACTATCATTTAATAATCTTAAGCACTTTCCTAGTTTTGTAATTAATACGAGAAAATTGAGAAGTTTCTTTTCGTAGAAATTTTCAGTATCAAGCACCTTTCGATACTTCGCCGTGTGAGACGAACTTCGATATCAGAGCGTAAAGAAAATAAACGTTGCGAAATGAAATTTTCTCTATCCTGTGGTAGACATGTCAATTTTCGCTATCAATTTCTTATCAATGTTCGCATCGTAATTAAATTCCGATAAATTATCCGACATACTGGAATTCGTAGCTGATAAATGTGAAAAATCTGCTTCCTCCTGTTAAGACGAAAATGCAATATTATCTCGCGGTAAATTTTTTTTTACGACTTTAAGCAAGTTCTTTATGTACGATCCTGTATCCGAATTGCTTTTCTTTCTCGGAAACTTCTTTTAAGACTATCTGTTCTAGCGAAATTACTTTGTACCCATAAAACTAGACCATACATTATTCCGATAACGTCGAAACACGTCCTAACTAATGCAAAGCAACGAGGAAAGTAATTAATTTTAAGTTTTATGATCTTTAAAAGCCACGCTAAGATCATTCGTTCTATTATTTAATTTCTCTCCAGTCATTAGATTGCCGACCTTTATCCACCTACGAGAAATTTGAAAATTCAAAAATGGGTAAAATGCAAATAATTTGTAAAAATGTATAACATACCTCGAATATGATAATAGTCTTTGTGATATCTAACAGGAAAATCAAGTTTCTATCTCCGTTTTCTTAATTATATTCATGAAAATGTGAATTTGCATAAAAATCTGCACTCCACTTATCATCAGTCAGCTTAAACTAAGAGAACGTTTACCATCTAATTCACATATTTGAAATTTGCGTCGTTAATTCGTGTAAGGAGATTGCGGCATCGGTTCCCTGCATTCCGAATGACGAATTTCAGTAACGAATAGAAGTTTCTGAAACTGGCAGTGATTTCGGGGTTACAAAAGGATCAGAGTCTGCAAATAAACTCGAAACCGTTCGTGAAACGGATCCTTCGGCCTCGAAGTGGTTTCGAGTACTCGAGATTTCTCTTCGCAATAGTGAAATATCGATTCCACCTCGGAGTAATGGAATTCCGGAGGTAAATTTATGAGCAACCGGCCAAACGCACCAGTTGGACAGTGACTTAGAAATGGAAGCTTCCTCTAAAGAACGACATGGTCACTGTAAAAACTACGTCCTGTATTCCGAATAATTTAAGAGAATATAAGAAAAAAATTTTCCGGATAATTCGAGAAAAGACTAAGAAGCGAAAAGATCGCTTCTTGAAAAAGATCCTTTGATATGTTGATAGATGCTATTTTATAATTTCACCCGAAGGAAATCAATTTGTAGCGGTGACTCGCGAAAGTATTTGAACGCTTATCGCAGAGAATCTTTATGCTCACGTTGCATGCGTCACGTAAGAAATTACAAATTTTCATTGGCGTTATAACGAGACACGCCTATCACGATTGATATTTTGAATTTTTATTCGTTGAATATCGAGGATTATGAATATAATGCGAAATATATATTTACATTTAATATTTTATAACTTTCATATATATTTTCTGATATGTTGGAAACTTTATCAATGTAATCATAATACTCGTGTCTCGTTACAATGTTAACGAAATTGCAAAATGTTTCTTATAACGCACGCGATTTATTCGTAAAAAAGTATCTATCTGTAAGAGTTTGAATAGTATAATAATATAAGTATAATAGTATAATATAGTAGATCTATAGTATATTTCCAAACAAAGAATTGCGATTTCTTAGATATGCACGGTACGAGAAGGAAATAAATTTCGGACTGGGAACGCTTCCAAATTTGAATTTCCACGATGTAGAGGCTTGAATGAAAATTATTCATACCTTGGGAAGCAAACTTGCTAACTTCTCGTTTGCGTTCGAAGCAAGTTTCTTATCCTTGGTTCTTCGTTGTTAAAAGTTCCGTATAAACGCGAAAGAATACGATTGTTCTAGATTATAAAGTTATCCGCCCTTCCGTTTTCTACGCCACATTTAATTCCGTTTCGATCGCGTGTTATCGCGCTTGATGAGCTTGTATTTATTTACGATTCCAATTACGAGAATTAATGTTTGTCTTTACGCGTGATAAAACTTGAGCGAAAGAGCCGGACGAAAGGCATAATTTAAATTCATAACGTCATCGATGCGATGCGTATTAATATCAGACTGTTTCAACAGCCAATTTTGGTTCGTCGAAAATACCTAATTTTCACGTAGAATACATACAGATTAATTTTCGTCCGATCTAATTTTATTTATTAATTCCGGCGTCGAATTCAACGATCGTAAGAAAAACATTTTATTTCGAAACACAAAGCGCGATAGTTGTTAGTCTAATTCGAATTTTCTGTGACAGTCGCATATTCATGGCATAAATTTGAATATTCAGTTTTCGAGGGTATTTCGAGGAAACTTACGAGAATAGTGTTGAAACACTACCAGTGCAACTAGCTAACAAGTAGCAAGATTCATCGACCAAATGGACATCGTATTTGCCTTTGGTCCCGTGTTAATCTTTCGGTATTAAGCACAGGTTGCGGTTTAATATCCTGTTTTTGCGGCGTAGTATCACAGAACGATCGATATCCAGAAGCTTGTGTACTCTATACTGTTTATAATAAGATATCGAGACCCGTTACTTGTATCGTATTTGACTTATCAGTAGTACAACTCAAGCATTCCCGACTTTATAGAATTTCGGTAAGTTGAGAAAGTTCTCTGCTACGTAACATCGATGGATGCTTCTTGATATTAACAAATAGACAATTTCGTGTAAGAGATAATCATATATTATTTCAATTTTATATATGTAAATTATAAAATTCTTCAATTAATCGAAACATTGCATTTGGTTTAGTAACGACATCCGCTTTTATATAATTTGACTAAATTGAAGAAGTTTCTCCACGTGTACGTAAAATCGATGTATATCAAACGATTGACAATTTTATACAACTAATAATCGTATGTTATTTAAATCTCGTATATAAACTATAAAATTATTCAGTTAGTTAAAATATTGTCAAACAGAAATCGCACGTAAAAGCTAGAAATATTGGCCACCTGATCAATTGCGTTTCATAAATCTTCATTTATAATAGCCGTTCAATCTTTGGTCAACAAATTCCAGTCATCAAAGTAAATAATTTCAGTAATACGCGAAGCTTTCAATATCTATTGGTGGAAGGATCGCAGACGATGTCCGAAATGGCCCACAAATTGTTCCCATTTTTCGACCGATAATCAAGCTATAAATTTCACGGCCTTTCGCTTATTTTCGGCTCATCGGCAGACAGCAGAAACAAACTTAATAATTACGGCTGTGTGAGCGACGCGTGTACTTTTCGCAGCGGATGTCCACCGCTTTCACGAATGCCAGAATTAATCGCTACTATCGACGCAATTAACCGCCTCGCTACGAGCCGCGTAAATGTTTTTTGATAATAGTTTAATCCTCTCGAGCCGTTAATTAAACGATTTCTCGATACGCAAGCGCGAAAATTCCGATTCCGTGGCGTAATTTCGTTGCCGGCAACCAAAAAGGGAGACTAAAATTCGCAAATATCTTGCGGGCTTATTAATATTTACATTACCGCAAAATAATGCAAGACTATTTGCCAAATTATCGCGCGAAATTACATATTTGCCGAATTAACGTGACCCAATTATCGCAGTCGATAACGAAATAGAATGTAAATGAACGAACAGGCCGAGTAAAACAATTTCTGAGATGTTGTTCGCGTTGAAATTAAATTCAATCGCGAGATCTGTTATTCCGTCGTTGTAGGAATCGTACGTTGTAGAAACGGTGCCAACTCCTACGCAGTTTAATAATATGATTGATATCTTCTATACAGGACACGGGAAACGGTGACCAACCTCAGAAACAAACCAAACAAACTCGTTTGAACCAGTTTTCATTTCACAGTTCGTTGATATACGCCGTTTTCTGTGACAGGGATTTTTGGATACACTTGGAAAACTAATTCTTTACTTCCAGAGATTCGTTTCTATGTTATCGATTTTATTTTGAGATTGGATTGTTCGCAATGATGGTAAGAAAATTAAAAAAAAAATCGAAGGATAACGTGTTTCAATAGAATTAGCATTTTATCAAATAACATACGCATCGTTACTTTCAGTGGCATTTTTACCATTTACCGGTGGCTTCGCAATTTTGCTAAATACACAGTACACAGTACGCCAACTGTCAAAAATACTACGGACTTTTCGAATAGACTAGTAGAAAACGTTGTTACACGTCACAGTTTTCCGTGACTGTTTTCACGAGATTGTATCGATCGGATATATTTTTCTGTAGCGTACGGTTGGTTTCGTAATGGAATTACCAGATTTTCGACTTCTTTTAGAATTATTCTTATTTAGAATTATAAAACACTATTGTTACGATGGCGAAATGGGCGTGAGTTTCTCTTGTAACAGCTAAAAGGATCGTAACACGTATTTTCAACGAACTGTTAATTAAGACAAACGTTTCTGCTCTTAATTAAGAGTAATACAGTTGAACACAATAAAGAACAAAAACCATTGGAGTTTTCATTGCTAATAAGGGTTGCCCACTCCGAGGATTCAAAAAACGAGCCGTATATGCTGAACGAATTCTTCATTTTCTCTTTAATTTCCATTCTTTTCTCTGTATTTCTGTGCAAAATATTAACCCATCGACGTTAAAACTCGAATAATCACATTACACGCTGTCGAAATTTTCGCAATGCAGCAACGTCATGGCACGAACGTTGTCAATTAACGATTTAGTAATAATTTAAACAATTTTCGTATTGCATTTCGTGATAAATTCCCCTCTGACGGATTCTTTTAATCGCCAAATATGTATTGTCAAACTGTCCTCTATTTTCGTACACTGTTCGTACAATGAATAAATCTGACGTATTACGTCAACCGAATATGCTTTCTATCGCTAAATATGTTTCGATAATTTTTACTTAACGAACTGCGTCATTATTGCAGTGGAAAATGAATCCGTTAACAATAATCCGTTTACACGTATTTATTAATATGTTGCTTTGTAAAATACAAGTATCTATTGCCATTTATTTTTCTCCCAGTGAACTCTGTGCCTGTTTTCTCAAATCATGCATTCGTTTTATCATCGAGATTTTACCATTCCTTTTCGTAAATTGTAACAATAATGAGGAAAAACATCTGGTACGAGTTAAATTTCTCCTCACCAGTGAATAGAACATCCCACCCCCCTCCCCCTCCTTTTCTTCCTTTGTTGCATCCATTGCTTTGCACATTGTTCATTGTAAAAGTTGTTCTTTGTGTCGCTTTATTAATAGAGAGTTTCGTTTTTGAAATTTTTCGCCTGCGCTTCAACAAATTGTAGATACATTTCCGTCTTCTTTCGATTGTTCTCGAAATCGTGAAAATAGTTCAATTTGGATTTTTCGACCCGATGAACCTCGTAATGTCCGTTTCGTTGAATGTATTTCCGCGAAAAAGATACAACAAGACGGAAGGTAAAACAATGCAGCATACATCGTCCATTGTAAACTCAAAAGAAAATGAGTTTCCTCGCTGGTAATTACTAGACTGCGAATTTTTATGCATTTATGGAAAACGTGGAGATGCAAAAATACGCCCAGTGCGTATAATGTACGACGATATATTATCCAAAGTAGATTACTAATTACGATATTTAATAGACGAAGCACGCTTGTATTTAGGTTTCGTTTCTCTAGTTCGTAACGTTCGTAAAAATATAAAAATGCATATGAACCCGGAATCTGTTAATTACTCCTTTTGCGACGTTTTTTTGTTCACTAACTGACACGTCACAAACTACCGAAGCTTGTCCGATTAAATTCGCTGTTATTCTACTTATCGTTAGCACAGAAGAAAGCGAAACTCAACTATCAGGTTGTCCGAAAAGTTTCTTTCGCTTTATGAGGAAATAATAGACGCACAAGGTTTTTTGTTTTATATTATTTTGTCGAATTACGTACGATCCATTTCGTTCTGTTGAGATAAACACCGCGACATTTCACAGACTCGGTTTCATGTTTGTACGAAGGTGCACTGTTGTAAAAAATACACAAAAAGAAAGACACTTTTCGGACAATCTAATACAAAATATTTGAACCAATCGTTTACAATGTCTCGGAACGTGTAGACAACCACGAATTAGAAGCTTGGCCACGATCGAACGAGGTGAATGTTCTCGCATAGCAGGATTTGCGATAAATTCTCCCTTTCATTGGGAAAGAAATCGCGTGGTGAGTGTTAGTCGAGTCTTCTATACCATTAGAAGATTCATTGTATTTCTTTCCTTGCCGCCCACTCGGCGTTACGTCCGTCGTTAATCTTCTGAGAAACTCTGGGGGGATTCATTAACTATAGCGAACATCCGCCAGTCACTGGAGGCAGTCCAGAAATCAGGGTATATATGAGTTTTTCCACGCTCGCCAGCCCAAAGAGACTAAACTCTCGCTACTCCTTGTTTCTCTCGCTTCAACACCGTACATCCTGCTTTTCCTCGCTTTCTTACGAAACCAATTGCCAGCGAAGGAGCGCAAAACTTTCGGAATAATCGAATTCTCCTCGCCGTTTCTTCGCGTTTTTTTGCGCGCTGGCCCCATTTCGGCGCTATATTTTCCACGGAACTGCGTTTCGCTGACGAAATTTCTGTATTCAGGAAACGTGATGTTAATTCCACCGAGTTCATGAAATCTCCTCCCATTATATTTTATTATATCATATAGTACTTTATATAATATTTTATGCGTCATATCCTCATATCCCTGTCGTATTATATTTTTTATTCGTTATTTGAAATAACCTTTTAATCAAAAACTAAGACGACTACACGGAGAAATTGATGAGAGTTTCGTTTTAAACAGCGCTTATTCCTATCTTTTCGTTTAACTTGAAACTACGACCGAAGAAAGAGTTTAGTGGGCAAGACAACTTTCGGCAAGAAATGAAATAGTTACAGTCTTTTAATGGAAATTTCAACACCAAGCTCTCTACAAAGACGATAAGGATTTCGCTAATGAGCGAGATCCTTGAAACTTGCAGCTACAACTTGTAAGTTACAAGATTCTTACAATAACCGAGTGAAACATGATCGTTATCGCAGGGGATGCTTTTTATTGGTCCTTCGCGCTGTCCAATTCATCGGCGATCTAACGAGGAACCAGCTTGAATTAATTCTTTCTTCTTGCTTCTGTCCATTTACAATTCGTCTCGAGGCAATTCGCCAACTTTGTCGATCGAGTAGGGGACGTTACTCGAATTGTATCGAATAAACGCAACTTTTATCGACGATAGTTGCGAGTAATTGATAATACTTTTTCTTATTTTAACGACGGATTACTTATTCATTGTAGTTTCATTGAAAATTCTTTCACAGTTTTAGAATGAATTAAAACTGAAGATAATGAAGGGCGATCTTAACACAGCTAGTTGCATTTTGCGTAATTAATTCGCATTACAAAACCAAAAACGTTCCCATTCTAGCTGCACGTTAACTTATTCTATGAATATGAAAGCGTCGAGGAAATAAAAAAGATGCAAAGTGAGAAGAGAAGTGCAAGCATCGCATCTGATAAACCTTCATGCTCTTGAGAAGAGAAGTTGAAATTTTTGTAGTAGAATGAATTTAATTAAAACGTAGGTTTCTGCAACATAATATCCGATTTACAGACCTCGTTGTTGCATCTGAAAAATTCATACGAGTGTAACTTCCGAAGGAAATGAGATCCGAAAACTTCACAAATTAGAGCTACCTGGGCAAAGTTCTGCTAATTTATCTCATCGTCCTTCAAAAATTGATTACGAATTTCTTATAATTCTCTTTTCATTCCTTGTCACGCAATATCCTATTAATTTCTGTTATTTTATCGTCGTGTATCATTCCGTTAAGCGAAACTTTGTCGAACGAGTCGTCGTTTGAATCTGCAAACTCGAATTTCCTAAGAGAAAAATATCGTAATTTTTCACCGCATAAAGTCGTTTGAAACTCTTTTCTCGTGTTCGCTATAATTAGAGTCACCCTTGTCGAAGTTTAACTATACCGGTGATCTTTAATTCAGACGAAAAACTGAGTTCGTGAGGGTCGTACAGGGCGCACGGGAAGAAAACCTGAAAGAATGCAAGTAGGAAGCGGCGAAAAACGTAGGCTGACGATGTCGATCCAAGAGACTAATCAAGTCCGACGGAGCCTTCGCTCGTTCCTTATGCGTTGCTCGTTCGCATAAACGCTTCGTTGCACGTTCGTGTTATTAATTACGGTCTCTCCTCGTCCCTCCGATGCTTCAGCCTGTTTTTAGTTTTAACGTAGTTTAGTTAACACGTGACGACGTTGCGAACAAAATACAGTTCATAGAACGACGATACCAAAAACGCCGATGTCCAAGCTTCACCAACGAAAGTTAAAAAAAAAAAAAAAGGAAAACAAATCTCGTTTTTTGAATTTCACGTTCCAGCGATTCTCCGTCAACGTTCTTGTCGTCGAATTCATTTGACGCGAAAGTAACGAGGTAAACGCTATAAATCAACGAGCGCTTTTCCATTTTCGCAGCGGTGTTTTTCGCTGGTACGTCTGAATGTAAGTTACTGGCGTTATAATATCTGCAAAAAATCCATCCACCCCGCGGAAAAGCTGGGAAATAGTGACAATGTCATTGGAATTAATGTGGACGAGACAGGTACCGGCCGGAGTTCATTTATTGTCTGTAAAAGCTCTCTATTCGTCATTGTCGTATATACGGTCAAAACAATGTACGCATTCAGCGAGGCCGTGAGGGGCGTGATGGGAGCATGGGAAATGGTCCAGGTCGGTGGAACAGGGATTGTACGATGATAAATAAATCAACGAATCGCCAGGCGGACCCTTGCGATCCTTCTTCACGGTGAAGCACGCGCGTTTATTAACGGGCCGACAATTTTTTTTCAACTCCTGCAATCTGTTGGTCCCTTGAAACCGATGAGCCACGTTCGAAGAAAAATGTACAGTAAAACGCTGCTATCAGCGTTGACCTACGGTTATCTATTTCAGTTCCGCTTGAATATTATTCGCGCTATGTTATCTCGTTGCGGTATTCTAAATACTCGGTCGACGGTATAGTTGACATTATTCTTTAAAAATAGTCTTTTTCGGAAATAGAGTTTTAACAGATAAAAAGAGATTTTCGAGGGAAATCCTTGGAAGTTTGGTGGAAGGGAAAAAGTTTTTTCCGTGGTAACCAACGAATATACACCGAACGTAATTAAATTACAAACCACTTAACTTGTTGCTGAACTTGAGATTAATCCGAGATTACTTTGCAGCGGAGAAACAGTATTATTCTATTACCCCGTTATTGTTTCCTTTATCTTGCATGCAATCGTGTTGGTTTCACGATGTATGATAATTGAACAACACCGGCTACTTTGCACGCCGCTTATAATCCGTTTTTTCTTAAGACGAGCTTAAGCGCTTCTGCTCGCCTAAAAGCTAAATACCAGAAGGGGAAAGGAATTCAAATTAATTCGGTGAATAAATTAAAGTGTTTCTAACGAGGCTAATGCGATTCGATTTAACATTCATCCGTAATCTATATATAAACGTCGTGTATCCAAAATACAATCTGTTTTCTCATTAGCGTTGAAATTACATTGAAGAGGGATCATAAATCACTGGAGTGGGAAAAGTCACGTACAAAATGGCAATTCGCTGGAAGAATGACGAACAATCGTAAGTTGGTTGGATGCCGCGACAAATTTCGCTGCATGTTTCATCAAATTGCCACGTAGGAAAGATGCAAGTTGCTTTCCGATCTTCAACCTAAATTCACTTCGCCTGCTTCTCTCCGGCCCCTGGATTCGCTCGATCCCTTCATCTTGTCGCGTCTCCTTAATTCTGCAGGGGCGTTGCAGTAGAAAGTTTTGCTGGCAAAGCCAGACCAGCTTCTCGAGCGTTTATTTTTGGATCCTTCAACCTTCGTCGCGTTCCGTGTTCCCTCTTTCTTTACTGTTTGCTAAATCCGTAATAACGATGCGCCCCGTTTGAAGTACTCGTCTTAAACCATTTCATACGGAAGTCCCTTTTCCGGCCGGAATACGTGGCGAGCTAGAATACCCGACATAACCTTTCGAACAACTTTGCCAGCAACTTTCTGAAAAACACATTTATAAACTCTTAGCTGGAGTCTGCTACCGCGCCTCTCTCTATTATTCGATATGATGAACGCGAGAACGTTTGTGGCCTCGACTGTTTTCCTCCTTTTACTCGTCTTCTACTGGCTCTCGCTTCGGACGATATTCTCCTCCGCTCGTGTTTCTTTATTAGCACGCTTCGAGAGTCCGCCCTTTGAGACTCGCTTTAGACTCTTTTTCTCCAACTTTTCTGCTCGCTGAAGATTTCCCTTTGCATCGCCGCATCTTGCTTACACATGCATTGCTTCGAGAAGATGCAGGCCGTCGAGTGGTTTGCCGCTCGGTTCTCTTCCTTTCCAATCCTAGAATATCGTTTCTTCGCGGTTGTAAATTTTCCAGAGACCGAACGAAGCAGAATCTTTTGTTCCGACAAAGACGAATACCTCAATTCTATTTTGACCCCTTTGCATCTGCACGAAAGCGGATGTCGCACGAAATAGTCTTTACTCATTTAGGTATCTTGGTCGAACAGTTTCCTTACGACTTCGAGCTGTTGGTTCGATGCTTCTTTGCACGCCTCCTACGTCTTTCCGTTACTAAAATTTCTACGAAATCTCATTTCTACGAAAGGAATGTCATACTTATAATGTCGGGTTTCCATTGACACGATTTATAGAACAATCGTAAACCAGAAACAGTGTTTTTCAAGTATACGTTCTACTTTCCGCATTGTCGACGGCAACTATTCACTTTCCGTTTCTTTTCTGTTTCATTTCGACAACCATTTTCGTTCTCGCGATAACAAGATGTTCTTTCTTCGTTCCGAACATCGTCGGAAGTTTCGCTAGTGAAAAATACTTAGAGTCGCGTGAAAAACAAACGGGAACAAGCGTTTCTTATCTTCGGTTCGAGAAGAATGCTGGCCGGAAATTCAATTCCAACCATACCGTCGCGATCTTGCGTAATACCCGCTTCAAGACCGGCTGAATGTTAACGCCTCAACAACTAGCAGAAACTCTCGTGGTCTCTGTTCATCCCCCTTGCGTTGTAAGAGACTTAGCAAGGCGAAACGTTAGCGCGACGCCGGACAGAGGCGAATTCCGCAGCTGATTAAGGGAATTAGGCGGCCGTTCCAGCGAGTCCTGCGGACTCCATTTAACCGAGCTGCAACTGGAACTCGTGCCGCGTCACTATTCATCGTCTACCGCTACGGTTCTCCAACTATTCCCGAAGCGACAGGTGCCAGTTGTTGGATAAGCTGCGCCGTTTGAGCAACCGCCGACGAATGGACCATAATTCTCGCGGGGCTCCATGCCAGAGAGATTCGCCCCGCGGATCCTTATAGATTCACCGATCCTTTTGTACGATATTCCTCCCGAAGTTTATCAGAGACGATCGTATCCCGGTCGTACGACGTGCCAAAACTTTACGACTACTACGTGGCGACGTCGTGTCCGAATTGCGTTCATAGAACTTCGGGTTACCGTCGAGGTACATACCTGAAACTCGGATATAAAATCCAAGTCGTCGTTTCCAGCATCATCGTCGGTAGCATCAAAAAATCGTTGATGTACAAATTCATCTAATTTTATCCGTCACAAAAATGCACTATCTTTTACAAGGAAATTCTTTCTCGGCCATGTAATAATATATTTCTCTTTTCTAATTCTAATGCTACTTCTTATAGTTTTGACACGATATGACGCGAAGCACGAGATAAGCAGCGAATGAAAGCAAGTGTTTTTATAAATACGAAAACGTTATCGTTTGTTAGTAGAAAAAATGTGTTAAAGATGGTTGGTTGTTAAGTACGTGTTTGTCTACATATTTTTCGGTATTTTCACGTTCCTTTATTCCTCGCGTTTTAATCGTCTGCGCGTAACTCGCGCGAGCAATTGCAATAAACTGCTATTAAGTTTGAGAAAATTGAGGATTAACGGTAATTATCAATTAATTATTCGTACGTTCACTTAATTGATCGATGAACAACTAATACTGGAGAGATCAGCTGATATTGGACAGGTGAGCTAATAGTGGAGACGCGATCTAATATCCAAAAGGTATTCAAAGTTTTGGAATCTCGACTCGCCGTCCATCGGTGGTATCCCTTCGCATTAATTTGTCCGACGTAACAAGTAATGAATCCATGCAGGGGCATGAGTTATTGCATAAGCTCGTCCAACGTATCCCAAACAATGTCCCTACTCTCGGCAAACACAAATCTCTACGTTGTCA
Source organism: Bombus vosnesenskii (assembly GCF_011952255.1). Lineage (NCBI taxonomy): Eukaryota > Metazoa > Arthropoda > Insecta > Hymenoptera > Apidae > Bombus > Bombus vosnesenskii. The sequence goes on from NW_022882962.1 coordinate 1,858,413, forward strand.
CGACCCTCGAGGTCCATTAAAGTAACCATCATCGCCCTCGACGGATATCCCAACCGGTCGAAATGGATCTCTACGTTGGCCACGTTCTGTCTCGCCGATATCAAAAGCACACCGCAAAACTAGCTTCACAATTAGTCGCGAACCAAAGCACGCGTTGATGCTGGCTGCTGGTCTGGCTATTCCGCGAGCTACGCCCAGAAAGCGTCCAGGATCCCGGGATTTCCGTGTAATTGCATTTGCGTCATCCCAACGGGGCCATGAAACGAGAATGCCATTATCCAGCCTGAACTTGTCCGAAACCGCGTGCGAATGAATCTAAGGTAAACGATGGTCTAGAGCGGCAAACGCGGCCAGGGAACCTCACTGAGCCAGCAACGCATCAATTTCATCGCGCCGACATGATCCTTCGGTCTCTAGCTTCGATAGCACTGATTGGAGTTTGACTTGCAGCGGGAGTCAACATTACGATTCGCTTGGAATCGTAGAAAGGAAATCTACTAAGCTGCTTTGACGGAAGATAAATTAGAAATGGGAAATCATAAATAGGAAAATTCAGCACGACTTCGTTCTTTATTGCAGCTATGGTAGAATATCGCGACACGATAAAATTTGGTTTTAAAAGTCAGCGTACAATGGGAAGAATTTTCTTTTTTTAATTTGAGGAGATCGATATATTAGGTCGTCCGAAAAGTCTCTTTCGTTTTATAAGGAAATAATGCATGCACGACGTTTTATATTATTTTATCGAATTACGTATGATCTATTTTGTTCTATCAAAAGGAAGATCACGACGTTCGACAGATTAGGTTTCATGTTTGTATAAAGATGCGTCGTTGTAAAAGACGTGTCTGTAAAAGAAAGACACTTTTCGGACAACCTGATACTTGTTGTTAGCTCATCTGGTTATCAAGGTATAGGGAAATATCTAGAACATTGATCATGAGATTATTGCGAGTGATTCCATTAGCGTGTCATTAATTCATATATTCTTAGTAACAAGCAAAGATCGTTGATAAAAATCGATCAAAATGTGTGGTGAACCATATGGGAAGTTATGTAGATGTATACTTATTCCGAAGGTTGTAACGCAAACTGGTAAAAAATTCACCGAATAAAAAGAGGAGACGATACAAAAGCGAACATCGTATTATAATATCACGTTTTTTTAGAACGTGATTTCAGAGGATTTAAAAATATATTTACCCATTGTGCTTTATCTTTGAAAATACATTATCCGGTATTTATTAACTATCTCAAAAAAATATCGTACAGCTTTGGTCAGTTTTTCCAGTTATTTTTGAATTGTTTGGCTGAATAACGCACGTGTATTTCACATCGTCCGAAAGCTTTTTCCATGCTCATACGATAATACATTTTTCATTTATTCTGCTTTTCCGTTGTCCATTCTGTCTCAGCAGATAAAGTTTCGAAGTGAAAAATATTTTCTGCGACATCGTAATGTATCGATCGAAAGGTATGGCTAATTCCTTAAATAAAATTTTACTTCCACGAATTATTAATATCAACGTATACTATCAAACGTTTATTCAGATAATCAGAAATTTAACGTAGGTCGCGTTTATTACTCGCAACCAGAATGAAAAAAATACTTACGGTAAAAGTTTCGGTATGCTGCTCGCACATAAAACTAGGTTGAACAGTGAAATAACCGAGTAAGAATACAACTGCGCATGTTATGCGTATAATATTAGTGCGGAATTTTTCCAACGTCCAACAAACACTGCAACTACGTACAAGTTAAAATTGAACAAGTTTTTACCGTTCCACGCAGCCGAAACTGAAATTTAGTTCTAAAATATCGTTCAATAGTTATTTCACGTTCTCTCTACGGTCCATGGATGTCGATACGCGTGTTATTCGTTCAAGTTATGGGATATTTTGTTGTAAATTATTAGCGAAAAAGGACCAAGGAGCGCGATATCTTTTGTACAGGTTATTGCATCCAACGTATTGAGTTTCGTACTGCTGCAAGCATTTAAAAGATTAGTTTTATACGCGCACTTTTGTACGCGAAACCGTATTTTATGTAAAAAATATCCTTTTCAATTTCTCGATGTGCGTTAATCGAATTGTCGCGCATAACTTCGGATCGGATTTTGATCACCTACGATGCTAAAATACTATAGCTATATAAGTAATTTCCGCGCGACGATTGCTTGAAAATTGGAAATATTAAAATGAAAATATTTCGTTCGATATCGATTCGAGAAAAGATCGAAACGCGATGGAATTTATTCGCGTGGCGACGCCGCAAAATTAAGCAGCTAATTTATGAACAGAATTCGGCCACAACCTTTATGCAAACACTTCCCATCAGCTATTTAACCGAGGCAGATTAGCATACCGAAATAAAATTACCATCTCGCTCGTCGGGTGTTTCCCGCGTGAAACTTTTTCGATCCTTAGGGGCGGTCGAACTTTCATCCAGCCTGGGATACCGTTTCTTTGCCGCGCCGATATCTCTTCTGCAAGTTCGCTGGGAACTACGGAAACGAGCATGAAAAAAGAAAAGAACAGGATGAACCTTCGGTAAAAGTGATAAAAGAAGGAAAGAAACCGCGCAACGAAAATCTGGAAAAGTTGTAGCTTCTGGGCTTTCCGATCTCCATTTTCGATCTTCTTCTTCTTCGTTTTCTCTGGCATTTCGTGGTAATTAGCGATCGGAGATCCGTAGGGAGGTAATTATACTCTGGCTGATTGCAACAGCAACGTTGGAATGGCGCCATTACGTGTTGCGCAATTGCCACCTTCTCCTTCCGTTCTTCTCGACGTTCTCGCCGACGCATTCCGCAGCCCCCTTCGTTTCTATCGCGGCTCAAAGAAACGAAGTAAACACTCGGAACGACGCGAGCTACGGCCTTTTGTCGCCGCGAAACCACGCTGCTCGGGGAGATGACAAAGCTCGCCGTACCGCGTTGCTGCACGAAAAAAAAAAATCTCGTTGCAACAATTAACTCTTTGTCGGATGTCGCTACAGTGACGCCATTCAGAATTTGTCTTCGATCGGTAAATACGTATTAACATAGTTGTCTGGCGCGTATGACACCGAAGAAAAATATGCCGACTACAAAAGGTAAACGCAGCAGTTATCAACGTTTACGACGAATTCCTCGATGTTTTTAACGATGCGCGTAAAAGAATTGTTATTTCGCTCGAGAATCAACTGCACCTGGACACTACATAGAAGCAGGTACGATTCATTAAAACGGGTTTATCGTGAGGATTATCGAGATCGCTTTTCCCATGGCAATGTGTTTTTGATGGATGTACTCTCATCGAATAACTTGTCGCCGTACGGTCCGATTGAATTTTTGCGTATTGACGATTTTCACGTGACCGATGATGTCGAAACTCAGTGTGACAAATTATCAGTAGATTGGCTTTCAATGGAAAGACTGATAGAAGTGTCATCGGTGAGGCGGTTGTCGCTATTTCACAATCAATTTACCGTCGTTCAAAAGCCATTTTATTGCTGCAATCCATATATTGCTCGTGTCTCCGAAAGTTTACAAGCGAGAGAAAAGAGATTGGAAAGTAGAGCGAAGAAAAACCATTATTAATCGGCGGCACGACGTGACAGGCCTGAAACACTTTTGTTGGTCGATCGTTTATGAAAATTGTAACTGCGACAATGAAATGCCGATCTCCTCGGATTTTCGCACGCAAATTTTCTACCGCGAAACATATTCAGATCTTCTTCCTCTTAACGGCAGAATAAGACGAATATTCGTTAATTTTCTTCCATCAGCTTGCTATAAGTCCGTATGAATCCCGGTTCGAGCAAATAGGCAGGAAATCCACTTATTCTCGGGAATAGCCTCTCGGTAATGGAATGTAGCATACTCTGTTCACGTTTCACGCAGAAAGCGCCAGCTTTCTTTCCGCGAATCATGGACCGAAGAATTTAATCGAGCCTTGACTAGTCGAGGTTTGCGGTAATGGCGCCGCGAAGCAAATGGCAGACAGATAAGTCGAAGATTCAAAGAGGAGACGAAGAACGTGACGAGACGAGGGAAAAAGAGGAAAGAAATACACAGGAGCGGAATGTCGAAGCCGAAAGAGAACGGAAGAAAAACGAGGCAGAGGATGAACGGATATCGCGTCGACGATCTTATTAGAGATCCTTCAACGTGGTCTGCCAAACGAGTTATTTAAGTTGGATGGGAAAGAGAGCAGACGAGCGAAGGAAATGAAGACGATGATGAAGATAAAGGAGAACGGAAAGACGGAGAAACGGAATTAAAGCTTGCCGATGATGGGGGCGAGCTCGTATCATAAAGAGGCGAGGCTCTTTCCTGTCTGCGTCTCTTTATCAGCGCCACCGTTTTAAGGGATATATTAATTAAGAAGCTGTATGATTTAATAACGTCGCAATTACCGAAGTAGCTTGCTCGACCGCTATAACGTATACCGGTTCAGCCTCTACCTCGAGATTCCTTTGGCCAATCTTCATACAAATTGCTGCCTTGCGAATCTCTCAAGGCTTAGAAACAACCTAAGTGCCCGCTGCACCCGTTGTTAAGTTTGTATACTACGACTCGTCTTATTTTACCACCATCTTCGATTTCTCAATTCTAAGGGTAAACTTTAAAAGTGTTTGTTTCCTTTGATCCTTCAGCCATGCACGATTTTTATATATCTATACATCTAATTTATTTAGAGTTTATTTATTTGTATAGATTTATCACAAGGAGGTCCTTGCTTCGATACAAAATCGCAAGGGGAAATTAACAGATCGACTAGATATTATTTATTGACAGAATAAGTAGAGGTGATTTCACGTGATAAATCTATACAAATAAATAAACTCTAATTAAATTAGAGGTATAGATATATAAAAATCGTGCATGGCTGAAGGATTAAAGGAAACAAACGCTCTTAAAGTTTACCCTTAGAATTGAGAGATCGAGGATGGTGGCAAGATAAGACGAATCGAAGTATACAAACTTAACACTTAAACAGCGGGCACTTAGGTTGTTTCTAAGTTTTTGGAGATTCGCAAAGTAGCAATTTGCATAACAGGCGTCCACCGCGACTAAAAAATGTAATATCGCTAACGCCTTTCTGCGACATTATCCTTTGGATTTTTACGCTTTCGTTGTCTTCTTTTATTTTCCATTTACATCTTCAATCGCGATACGATATTCGTACTCGACGATTAACATTTTTCACATTGACGATGGATTGCTCTTTTAATTCTTCGGAAGCTGTATTAATGCGACGAAGCAGCTGTTACCGTGTTATATTCAATTTGGGAGTCGCATAAACGAAGTACCCGAATTCGACGTTAATCCGTAATTCGCTTTCATGCATAATCTGTCGCTTTATATCAGAACAATAGACAAAACATCGATGATGCTCCATGCGATTTACTTGAAGCTTTAAATTTATGTATAATAAACGTCATTTCATGGTGCGTTTAACCACTGAATTCTGAAAGATATAATAAACGTCGAACAATACATTTTGTGCGATTAATATGATTTTCAGAAGCTATAACGAAGTTACGTATGGTATTAGAACATAGCTCTCCATCGTGTTCACGGAGTTCGTTAAAATTACATCTTTCATGGTATTGGTAAAAGTTCATTAAAATGTTCGTTAAAAAAGTTCATTATAATACTTTCAACATTTTTCATCGGTATACAGCGTGTAATTGTTATATGACGGTAGCTATTATATTTTTCGGTACGATATGTGTTATTGAAATCGTGTACAAAAAGGATGAAAACGAAAATGAAAAATCTCATTAAAATATCATCCACTATTTTTCATGAAAATGCAATTTCACCTTCCTGTGTCATGAAATACGATGAGAATGAAAAATAGCGAGTTCATTTTAAAACATGTCAATTGGAACTTTCATCTTGATGATTAAAAATTCGTTGTATTAACGAAACGCGTATAACGATTACTATTGTTAATAAAGATTTCTCTTAAAATGTATGGTAAATTTTCAAATGTATATGAACATTATCCGGGATATTTTGACATTTAAAATTCAGTCACTCGCGATAAACATCCATCTCGGATAACGTAACTAGCGATATTAATAAAGAGATTATATTGATTAAATCGCGTGTATAATTCGTACGTAAATATCTCGTGGAAATATCTTCCATATTAACGATACGCGCAAAACCTTCGTGATATACACGATGGCGCCTAAAACAGAATTGTTTCGTGCTCAATCGAGGATATTGGAGATGCAACGGATACAAAGGTCTTGTTATAATGACAATGAAACGTCGCAACGAGCTTTCCAAAGATCAAGGCGCACGACAATGAGGTTGCGAACGAAGCCATGGAGATCAAACAGGAGCAGCAGGCCGACGCATCGAATTCAAGAACCGTCTCCTCCAGGCACAGACAGCCAGCCTTTCTCCAACAGAGAGCGAAGTAAATCATCCGGGTCTTAAACGAATCGCGGTCGAGGAGATTCTAGATGAGGTTAGCCAAGAAAAGACAAACCATCGCCGTCTCGGCTAGCAGACTAGAGGAATCCATGGATTAACCTCACCCAGCCTTTCCCCACCTTTCCACGCTATACCTTCCTCACGGCAACCATGCTTCCTTATCCGTCGTACTAATATTGGCGCAGCAAACTGTTTGGACCACAAGAGAAGAAGCTGAATAGCGTCTGTTACATCCTGCTTCTCCCGTAGGACCTGTACGCCCTCCGCGGGATTCGCACAAACCACTTCTCCCGTTCCGCTTCAACCTTATGGTCCTCTCGATGTCTTCTAACAGAGAACTTGTTCTCTCTCTATCTCTATCTATCTATCTTTTTCTCTTGCCTCGATGCCCTTAAGTTCCGCAAAGTGAAATTTACAGCGTACTCGATGGCGTGTTCCATGCATGGAGTTCGCTATAGAGGGTGTTAGAATCTTGCTTAATATTCTGCAAGGTCCCTTGGGTCATCTTACCTTCACAAAGGTGGCCGAACTAAACGTGACTGGTGACGGGAAGAATCTGTCGCGAGTGCGGTAAGATTTCGAGTACACGCGCTTTCGAAATTTTCCAACGCACACGTGAGCCACGATCCTCAACGTCCCAATTATTTGGAGAATGGATTAGTTTGAAATACGAGCCGCTCGCAGGCCAAAGTGGTTAATTTCGCTTTTCGAAGTTGTTTAACCCTCGGTGCGAAAACATTTGATCGATGATTATCCGCGATAATTTCATCAATTTTCTCTAGTTCTTGTATCGTGCAGTGAACCGAGTTGGCAAATAAGCGGCTCGTATTTTACTAGGTAAGGAACGAACAAGGATGAAAATAAATTGACGAAGAAATATTACAGAAGGTAACGCTAGTCTCTCCCTTTCTTCCTCTTCTCTCTCCCTCTCTCTCTCTCTCTCTCTCTCTCTCTCTCTATGTTAGCAAAAAAATTCGAGAACTGTTTTCTGCGAGAAAAGGACTTTATCGTAGATATAAAAATCGTTGTAGGAGTAGAATTTCCTCGGAGATTCGAAGAAGATATTTGCGGGCTTCGAGATAATGGACGCCGATATAACGAAGGCAATTTTATTAAAACGTCGAAGCACGCGATTCGATTTATGGCGCAATTCAAACTCTTCCCGCGACGCTTTATGCGGTGACCGCGGAAGTTAATTTCAGAAGATTTTCAATAGCCCGATTTACGAACGGTCGGGACGAATTTACGCGCGACTCTATTTGAAAATTGCATCGCAGACGTTGAAAACACGAGCACCGAAGGAATCTCGGTAGCTTGGAAAGAAAAAGGAGAAAATTCGACGAGGCAACATTCTCGCGTTGTTCTTAGCGTTTCGATCACAGCGATTCCTTTGAAAGGAATCGGAATTCCTTCCTTGGCGGTGGGTTCTAAGCAGGAATAATCCTGAAATAATTAACAGCATGGAATTCGATGAGGAGGCTTTTGATCGAACGAGCTTACGTGCGTAGAATATGCGGCAGGTACAAGGTCGATAAAAAGAGGCTGATAAAGGCGCATAAAGGGAGAGGAGCTTTGCCTGGTTCAATCTCCTCGTATGGAAACTGATATTCTATAAAGCGTCGTGCTGCAGTACACTCTTTCAGTCCTTTGGAAAACGCATCTGTAATGCATGATGACAAAGAAAGGGGATTACGTCAAGGAGGAGGGGAAAAAGATAAAATGAAACGAATAACGATAGCAGCCGGAGAGATGCGCTGTACACTCTCTTTTCACTTCTCCTTTCTCTCCCGTCAGGCTAACCTCTTTCTTCCCCTTTCTATTGTTACGTAGACATCGTTTTCTCGCTTATTTACGTGCCTTTCGGACAGTTTTATTCGCTTTTAGTCTTTCTGCAAATTGGAGTAGCCACTTCGTTTCATGCACGTGTATACCACTGTCCTTCGTTTTATCCTTTTCCCTTCCTCTCTCTCTCTCTCTTTCTCTCCTTTGCATCTACTTTCCTAGCCTTGTTACTGCTTCTCGTGCCGCACCTCGGATGCTGTTTGTTATTTGCTTATCTTACCGTCGCCATTCGTCCCCATTTTCTCCACTTTATTATACTTTTTCTGCGTATCAAAGGGGAAAAGAAACGGCGACACGCTAAGTTGAGCGTTGAAACATTTGCTGGCAGAATAACAGGACAACTACTGAAATTTTCAATGTCGGAAATTTCGGATATTTGCCTTATTTATTACACGATTAAAGCGCGTATAAGTCTGAACGACAAGTTCTTCGCATTTCGTGACACGAATAATGTACGTGACGAACGTGAAGATTGGTATAGCCGAATATGCCCGGTGTCCTATTTTTAATCAGCACGAGAGAACGGTGTCAAGATTATTGGTTGTATTACAGAGCGAATTAAATAATCAGGTTGCGGATTTTTATGCAGATTCCTTTGTCAAATCAATACCTTCGTACCATTTGCTTAATTCCTTTATGCAAAGAGTAAGATCTAGATTTACCTACTAAATATCATAAAGAATATTACACTTTGAATGTTTTGATATGTTTCTGTATTTTTTATATCTTTCAATTTCTCATAATTGCATAAAAATATACGATCTGTAAATGATGTTTACCGTGTTTCTATGGAATTCCACGACGACTAGTTCTTCTTCCAGTTGACAATAAGTTTACAGACGCGAAGACATATCCAATAAAAATTCGTTTCTACGTTCACGCATTGATAAGATGATAATATTCTCATACATTAGTAAATGCATTGTAGACGATAAGACAATTCGTTGTTGTAACATATTCCGATCAGCCGCTCTAAATGGACTTGTAGTATACATTTCAACTGCAGACGCACGCGTGCACACTTATGCAACGGATGTGACATTATATCCAGTATTGAGTAAATACATGCGTCGGTGACACGCCTTGCTCAATGTACGGTTCGTCGATGTACCGTTGCGAGTTATTATGTGACTCGTATAAACCCATACCAATGTACCTGGCCACCTATGTATGTTCGCCCTATGCTCGAAATTTGGGAATGCTCGTAATGTACCACGTGCAACACCGGTACAATCGCTGAGACGGGGCTCGACGTGTGGCCATAGAGAGGTTAGACAGAATCGTATTGTGCAACGCGCAGACTGCGCTAAATTCAAATACACGCCAACCGAATTTCGTTCTGGCTGCGAACAAGCTCGGTTTCCTAGTATCGCGTAGTAAAATCTAAAAATTCTCTTCATCCCGTTTAACGCGTTGATTGCCACGCGAATTTTATATATCTTGCCGTGGCAGCTGAAATACACCGAAATATACGTACTACAACGTAACATTTCATTTTTGCGTATTTTTTCTCTCACTATATTATCCGGATCGTTCGCGTTATTTATCATTTTTTAATCGGTGGAATTATCTCATTATGATCATCCTAAATTTAGTAACGTGAGTCATCGATCACCACTGTGGCAGTCAACGTGTTTAGAATATACTTAATTATACCTCGATTATTAAACGTTGGTAAATTATATTTTCCTTGGAAAAGAAAACAACGAATCTTTCTGGACGACATCGCGGAGAAATTTTCCCAGTTATTACTTAAGAAGTATCTCGATTCATGAAGAACAAATGGCACAATAGGTATTGAATAATAAAAACTAAACGTTCTCTTCATTTCATTAAAAAAGTCAGATTTTAATTTACATCTTGATTATAAAATGTTTGTATATAAATCGTCCGAGTTGTTTCAGTTACATCCTGTATATTACATTTTCTGTAAAACGCTTCTTAGCAAAGGAAACAACAAATCATCCTGGACGGCATTGTCAAGATATTTCTCGAGTTGTTAACTCGGAAACATCCTGATTCAACGAGAAAGAGGTACAAGCGGTATTCGAGTCTTTAACGCGTTGCCGACCCTTGTCAGTTTTCCTTTATTTCGGTCGATCTTTCTTCCGCAACGATCATCCCTCGCTCTTCGCTCGCGGGATTTCGCTTCACGTTTACACGACGTGGTAAATAAGGATTTAGTCGATTCGCCACCTTGATCTCGCTATCTGAACGGCTGGAAGCAGCTAAAAGTTTCTATGATAAACGATTCTGTCTTGATGTTAAAAACTACCCGACCCTCGCCAGTTCCTCCTTTCTCTTCCGAGTTTCACGCTTATCGTTGTTTCGTTCGTTTTCCATCAACTTGTCGAGCATGAAAAATTACCGAAAAGCACACGAAGGACTTTGCCAGTACGTTTGCTAAACAAGCTATTAAATCTGGTAATCCGGAGTTGGAAAATTTTCTCAATTTCCAAAATGGTATTCCAATCATAGCTGAATGCCGTGCGAGATTAATATTTGCCAAATTTCAAAATTTCGATTTGACTTTGCAAAAGTTAGTTCTTCGAGCAATTTTCGAAATTTCAGAGTTCGAGTTTCTATTAGTTGCTTTGGGTCCATACCTTTCCCTCCGTTTTGGTAATTTACCTTCCCTTCATATTCCATAAATCGGTTCTATCACAGTTAGCGGTATATATCTGAACATATTGCCGGATTTAAGCGAATAGATTTCGCAACTAAGGTACAAGACGATAGATTGATTAAATAAAAAGATGTTTCCCATTCTTTCCTAACAAATATTGAAATAATTTATTGTCTAGGGAATTTCATAATTTCTTTTTTCCAAGACGAGAAAACAATAGTCGTTCCGATTTATACTTTTTCCGATAGTAAGTTCGCTAATGGTTTTATCATGTTTTCATAAAAAGAAATCCATTTCCAAATTAACGGTTGGTAGCAGCTGCCACTCATACGGTGAATCGCACGAACCACTTTAATAAAATAAAGTAACTGGAGATATCCTTAAGTGGAACGCCAATACATAGAGCGAGTGAAATATCCGTATCATTTGACCGACACTTATTCGTCTTGATTTCCTTCCGTCGTAGAAACGATTCTCGTTCCATGGTGGTAACATCCGTCACAAACAAGCCGTAAACTACGTACGTGGTTGCCTAGCCGACTGGGCAATTGGTACAGTGAAAACTAAGTTAGACTCGAAGGTCCTCGAAATGGAGTTACCTTTACAAACCCAGTCGTGGTCAGTGTCAGTACTCGCAATCCGCTTGTTCTGACGTATTAGCGAAACATAAGCATTCTACAAATTTTGAGACGGCTAATGTTTCGTCGTTAATTGCTCTAGAAATATCCTCGTTAGAACTGTCGCGGCTTCATTTATTACTCTTCACATTTGTAGCATTGCTTTACTATTTATTCGAAATATCCTTTTGCTTTCTTTCATACACTTTTCATAATACACTCGTACTTTTTACTTTTATCTTAGAGTTTGACACGGCATATTATTTCCATTCGAAGCTGTACGGGTACAAGAATTTGTAAAATACCTTCAATTAGAAAATCCGAAAAATCTCGTCCCTTATCTCCACGGATACGTGTTTTAATCTCGAACTCTTTAACTGGAAAACGATCTTGAGAACGTCGGACGCGTAATAACGGCAGAAGACTAAAGATGGAATTAATTCGATGTAAATACCCGGGATAGATCATCGGGAATAGCTTCCGAGCGAGCGGATGCGCAAAGTCGGTGTTCCGACACTCGAGCGATCACGATCCCCTAATGAACAGGTCCGTAAAATCGACGAGGGTGAAATGATCCCTAAACGATGAACGGCATTCGCGAGGCATTCTCGGCACGAGGGTGGCCGAAGCATCGGTATTCATCCTTCGGCACGTATTCGTCGGAGTAGATTGACCTCCTGAGAAAAATCACGGCTCGTGTCCGTGACTATATTCCGACGATCTCCACTCGACTTTCTACTCGAAACGGTCGAGCTCTTGCTCGTCGAAGACCGCACGCGGTCTGCCGTGACTCTTTTAGCGATTCAATTTTCTTAGGATAGCGGACACGTCGCATAGCTCGGAATTGACTGAATAAGATATACTCGTCCTGAATCGAGAAGCTAGAAGCTAGAAGCTAGAAGCGCGGAATGAAAGGGCTTGAATAGGCCCTTGCCCGAGGTATCATCGTACTTATTCGCCATGGAATCGGTCACGAGGCACGAAGCCAGCCTAGAATTTACCGCTTACTCGACCGTTTTAAATCCTTCTGGCGGACGAGCACCGACCATTTGCCCTTTACTTCGTCAGCCGTTTTTCACCCTCCGTTCGCCGATTCTTCTTCAGTTCCGACGTCGCGCCACTCGAACGCCCGACGACGAATTGCCGAGCCCGCTTCGCTTCCGCCTTGTTCTCGCTCGATTAATATTCCTGCGAAGCGCGAGACTCCAGGAAACGACGTCGCGCTTCTTTTTGCCATCCCCCGCCGATCCTGCAAGTCGGATGAAATCCCGACCTCATTACTAATCGGTCCTGTGAAAGTCGGTAATGGATTCAGGGGTCGCGGCGGGACGCGCTCCTGCTATGAATATTAAGTCTCAGATTTTCGGAAGACATTCCCGACCGCACCTCCACGATGATCCGCAGAGTTGAATAATTTTGTGGTTCGCACGTTTTCATTCAGAAATTTGCTCCATCGTGCTGCGGGATTTGAACCTTCGATTAAGATTAATTTCGCAAGCATCTGCTGTTCTTGCTACGTACGATCAATGGCATACTTCTAAATCTTCTTCTAAATCTACACGCTTCTAAATCTTGCTCGATAGTAAGTCGTTTCAAGTTCGATCGTTCGACTCCTCGTGCCCGTTTTATTTCATTTCACGATCGGACAGAAATTACTTCAAGTACGTATTAATTATCGTATTATACGCCGATACTAGGGAGTTTCCCTCGGCTACGAATACTAATACCTACGTAAAACGTATGTAAGCGTTGATTGATTATGGCATTTATGGATAGGCTAATGGATAGTTTAAAACTCAGCACTTGTAAAGCTATTTTGAATGCTTCATCAATAACGTCGTTATATCATAACGTAGCGACGTGTTTAATTTATCGGTTATATCTATATAATTTACACGTGTGTATATTTATCGTAAACAGTTGTTACATACTAAACGCGTGGAAAACGCGTGACGTTGAGTAAAAGTCTCTGATGACGTGACTAACTTTCACGTAGTATTTTTTCCAACCTATGGAATCGTTTATGTTTTGACGTAAACGTGGTGAAAATCGGAGAGCCCTGCGAAGATACGCGATTATGCGATGTATATGTAAAGTTTCGAGTTTATCTAGAATGGCGAGGTAACAAATCATTTAAGTACATTACAACGCAATTAACGATTATCCGAATAATAACATTTTGATAAACGGCGACATGGCGAGCCCTTGATACGCGCACCGATGTAAAATCCATTAAACCAGCGAAAATTTGCGCTCAACTATGGCGATTGATAGAAGGCTTGAAATAATTATAAATCGATATTAAAATTTCACGATATTAGTGTTTGGAAATTAAGCAGCTTTTATCGAAGAGCAGGTTCGTTTGTCTACGTTAAAGATCAATTACCTTCGTCTGTTAAACGATAAACGAATCGTGTTTACTATTGAAAATTCATCTAATAAAAAATTACGCTATATAGAAGAGACGCCTCGGCAGATATTTGTTCATATTTTGCGATACAATTTGCCCGGTTATTAAACTTAAAATACGTTCCTTCGAACAACCGAGAATTTACTTGAAAATGATATTCATATTGATAGGAAACAGAAATTTCGAAGCAGATGTATTTTCTGCCTCGACGATCGAATGTACGTATAGCCTCGTAAATTACAACTTTACGCTCTTATGATTTCCCTAGATACGTTTATAGAGTTGTCGATACGCAGTCCGTGAATTATCGATACGTATTCACGGACCGCTTTAAACTGTATAATGTCTCCAATTAAAAACCAATCCGTTATGTTTCGCTGCGCAATCGATTTTATTTTTAAATCCTATATTTCGAAATTGCTCGCGTCGTCATCGAAATTTAAGAAATGTTATATTTCACGATAGAATGAGAATTCGCTCGGGATCATTTGCCGAAATTGCTCAAAAATAAAAGCCGCTACGAACAGATAAAAATCGAGAGTGTTTTAGCGAAGTTACATAGGTAGGTGAATGCAATATCTCAAGCGTAACACATGGCGTATTATAAAGTCATAAAGGTTATTCAATTTCCCTTCAAGACACAAATGCAGTTCAAATAACTTTGATGTAGAAATTATTTCATGTACATAAATTCTCTGTACGATGTCGACTTCGAAATATTGCAAGAGAACGAGTGTAGCTTTAAATGGAGATACTTTCCACCAGTAAACTACTTTATCGTATCACCTCGATATAACCGCATGAAATTAAATTAATTTCCTGCCCCTACGAAAAGTATTTCTACGTTGTAGTATTCGCTATTGCATTTATATACTATTTAATTAAGTCTGTGTATATTAAATTTCGTATCATTTATGGATATACAAATGTTATGCTACTCGAGTAAAATATGGAATCTGATAAGAAGACGCTTCATTGGAAAATAAAAGTACGTACTGTTAAGGTATAGAGAGGATTTGGGAAAACAAATAGTTTCAAATTTATTTACAAATTGTTCAGCTCTCCGAAGGACTCGATAATCTACTCGCTTTGTTTGTTTGTTTTTTTCTGATTTCTTCTAATCACTCCTAATGGCTTTTTAATAACTTCTAACCGCTTTTAATCGCTTTTGTCTCAACTAAAACCTGGACGTCCTTCAATGCTCACATACACTTTCACACGTTCAGTATAAATTTTTTTTTATTTATTTATTTGGATTTTACAATTTGTCCAGTAGGACATTTGGTAAAATATTATAGCGGTATACTAATATAACATGTGGATGGCTACCCCCAGCGGAGTACCATCATCGTGTTTGTTAGGTTATGTCCTTTGTGAGATCTGTTGGGTGTTTCCTTTTTAATCTTCTTTTTATGCTTGATGTGTCGACCGTTTCCGCTGCCAGCCGGTTTGGGTGCGTTGCTAGTTCAGTATAAATGTACCATTTATTTACAAGTACCCTTTATAGCCACTGTATCGAGAGCCATTCTCCGATTACCAAGAACTATTGGCACGAAAAATTGCAAACATTTCCTTATCCTTGTCTTCTAATAATATACGTTATTTAAAAAATACATTTCTTTCCTACATTTCGTGTAAACCGTAGGTAGAATGCTGAGATAAATCACGGCAGACTAAAACCGCGAATAGAGGCGACGAAGCAAGCTGTCCCTGGCGATTAAATATCCATTAGTCGGATCCAATCGGTAAGAGAACGAATTACATCGAAGGACGCGTTTCGCGAGGAATCGTACGTGCGATGTCACGGTTGTTAAGAGAATACTTTTGCCGGTGAAAGCCGTGGATGGTAAGATAGGTGGTGCAATAAATGTCACTACGGACAGAGCTTAAGGCTGACCATCACGGGCCGTTTGCCAAACGAACTTCTATCTTTAGTTTTGTCGATCGTTTTGCTCGTTTAGCAGGATCCAGGCCAGCTTTCTTGGCATTCGAAGCACCATATCCACCCTCTTTCGTCCAAGTATCGTTAGCATCGTCGCATCGAGGACACGTTCGTCTCACACCCTTAGGCTTAGTTTCGAAAGCTCTGGCTGTCGTCTGGAAAACACAAACCTCGCAGGAACGACCGCCGGCATCGTCAGGATACGGGCATCCGTTTCTCCAGTTTCTGGTCGAGCTAACCTCCCGATTCTATTTCGCTGTATCTTCAGTTGAACGTAAAGTTCGTGGCATCCGGTTCGTAAAGGAACTCAGTAAACTGTCGAGTTGCAAATTCGTATCGTCATGCCAAACGTGCTGGTCCGAAATCCGAACGAAACTATCCTACGGCTCGCCCGACACGTTCCAAAACGTTCGCCTCGCACGTGTATTTAACGAATTACTTGCTAGTTTGTTTTAATTTCGTTAACGTCTCTACCTGTACGTTTGCTTTCACTTCTCGAGGCGCGTTTCGGTTCGTTGCTGTTCGACTGTGAATATCGAGCTGTGATTCCTGCTATTTTCCAAACATTGTTATTTGCTAGGTTAGACGCACGCTCGGGAATTATCGGATTAACGCGCTTCATTCGTTCGCTCTATTTAGAACTTTTCTATTGTGATAAATTTGAAACGCAACGGAGAGGCAAAGCAACAGGGGAAACGAAGTCTGCGGATTATAATGGAACTTTCCTCCAGCCGTATTCCAGTTATTGCAAAACTCTAATAAATTGTACTATTCCATTTTACTTTTCTAAAAACTTTATTTAGCGTTTCACGTTGTGAGGCACCTACGAGCTGGATTAACAGATTTGTAATTAAAAACAAACGAAGAACGAAACGAGCGGAAAGCATTGAATTTAAGTTAACGTGACAGCACTTATGGTCGCCAGTATACGATTTAATATTTTTACGTTTCACTCGTTGGAAGATATGACTGCGAGGACTGCAACATTTTTATATGTTACAAACACTTCAAGGGCATCGTGCAACGAGAATTTTTCTCCGAAGAACGATCAGTATGCAGCGAGGCTTTCAACCATACGTCTTACTTTGAATTTGTACCAAACTCTAAGGAGTTTCAAAGTTAAACGATCGAACTTTACTGCTATGTTCTACGAGTAAAAATAGGAAAAAATGTGTAAACGTAGATCCGGAAACGTCCTACTAAAAACTTGTAACGAGGATATTAAGCGCGAAAATACCGTTGGTAGGATGAGCGAGTATCGTAGAATAATTTGTCTGCTGTTTATGCTAAAAGCGAATCGATAAAGATGCTCGCTGAGGTGAGAATCAGGAGTAAAATACTCGCGGGAAATGTCAGATATCGAGCATGCTTGTTTTAGAGTGTCTCCGTAGCAGAGCATCTCAATAAGTATTTCTGACATATCACGTCTCAGGAGAGGATCCGACAATTCAAGTATATACTTGAGAACATTGCTTTCAAAACAGAAACTTCGATTTATCGACTATAAACTCCTCTGTGTTATCGTTCCATCTTCAAGAATGCTCACTTCTCTTATAATACAAACTTGTTAGGATATAACCAGCGATTTATCTTGGAAATTTCAATTCCGCGAGACTACAGGTTACATGTTGCTAAAGTCGCGAAGCCGTTTATATTGATAATTTAAAAAAATATTTAATTTGAAATCTATCTCTTTGCGAACTAATAAAGTATAGTCGCGTGAAAATTTCATTGAGCTATCTATGTTACGTAAGTGTTCGCCATTCTCAGCCTCTCAAAGTTCAGCTCCTAAGAATATTCTCCA
The DNA here is from genome assembly GCF_011952255.1 of Bombus vosnesenskii. Classification (NCBI taxonomy): domain Eukaryota; kingdom Metazoa; phylum Arthropoda; class Insecta; order Hymenoptera; family Apidae; genus Bombus; species Bombus vosnesenskii. The sequence continues at coordinate 1,876,091 of NW_022882962.1, forward strand.
TGACAGTATCTGTCACTAACTTCCGCATTTCGGCTCGAATATTCTCTTTCAGTTACTCGATGGCCCTTAAGTTTATTTACGTATTTACACGTTGTCCTTGAGGCAACCTAAATGGAAAAAATCAGGAGCTGTCAGGTCTATCGATCGAAAGGTTTGATTGAAACTCAATTTCTGGAAATAGAACTTTATAATCTCAATTCGTTGAATAACGCCGTAACCTCCCATAATCGATCTTGCAGGTACAACTTGAGAAGTTCTCGAACGAAAGAAAAGAAATTCAATTAAAAAATATTATGAATACTTCTACCGATCTTTTCACGACTTCTGCACCACCCTGTTTATTTCAGCCTCTGAAACACGCGTTTCATGGCATGTATTTCCTTTTATTTGGTTTTCATTTCCAATTAAAATATTTCTTGAATCGAACTAATCGGGTTTTAGTACATGCAACTTATTGCCTCTCCAAGTTATGGAACCATCTCGTAATGTTTCGCCGTTTACGTTCTATTTAACTAGTAATATAAAATTCGATTGAAAATTAATGATCAGTGTTCTTTCTTCTCTTTTTTTCGTTAACGTCGGATAAAATTAAAAATGTATGGATCTACGAGTAAGCTTTGAACATACAGGTAAGTAATATTTATACGAATTTCGAAGTTGAAGGGTCGAATGTTTTTCGTACGACACAAGGTCCATACATTGGCTTTTCCATTACTATTTTTTACACAGCCAGCTAACGTCCGTTCCAGTTTTCGAGCAATTTTGGACTGTTTTGTCATTCGCGCATGTTGCTTGCTTCCCGTTACTCGTTTGTCATTTTACTTGTGCCAGAAATGTTTGACGTCAATGGCGATCTGAAATCCGAAAATTTTTGTTATTTCCAACGCGATACCATAGCCGTCGTCGAACGCTGGGAAAAACAATACTCGCGCCGTTTCAACGATTTTGACTTCCCTGAATTCGATATCAAAATAATCAAGCGTCTCTATCGTATTTCGTTTCTACTCGAAGCTTCGTACGCTACTTTCACCGAATCGCATCGGTGAAATGTTCATCAGAGAGCAGCATAGCGCTTCTCAAGAAGGAGTTCGACTAAACTTCGAGCTGCGCGATCGAATTTGTGAGAGGCTACCGCCGCTGGAAAAATTCGTAGAATCGTCGAATCGAATGACAATGGGCGAACGTGAACCGGTAGGAAAGTCGAACTGCGGCAAAGGTCTGGGGACCCGGAATTACAGTTTCGAAGGAGAGTAAAGCGAGTCGAATCCTCTTCTTCGCCACTCCCCCCATCTCCTTTACGTTCGTTTTGCAGGCTTGTCCCCAACGAGCGACGGCTTGTTTGTCGCAAGATGTCGACCGGATTTGTAAACCACCCTGTTCGAATCGACCGAATTATTCCTGGAACCGCGAGATAATTAAGGAAGTTTCACCGAGGACAATCCGTCTTGGCTGACTGCTTCTGTGGACTCGTCCCGTTGGAAAAGGGGTTGAGAAGACAGACTGGTTCGTAGCGATCTACGATCAACACTCTCTCTTTCGTCTCCCGCCCTCTGTTTCTCTTCCTCTCTCTCTCTCTCTCTCTCTCTCTCTCTCTCTCTCTCTCTTTCCTTCTTCCTCTGTCTTATCTTTCCCTTTCGCTCCTACCGTCTGGATGAACACCCCGTTCGATACGTCTTCTCGTTTGGCTAGCTTCGATCTACCAAGGGACAGGCGAGACGTGCTCGCGTCAAGAACTTCTTGAGATCTGCCTGGAACAATACTATACCTTAGTCCTTACTCGTGCACCTTGCAATTTCGCCTTGCAACTTTCTTGTATAGAAGAGGAAGGAGACCGACCGAGTCTGTGAAACGCAGAGTTCTGGTATTATGGTTTCACGGTAAAACATAGTGTGTCAAGCGTTTGATGAATTGTGATGGAAAATTGTGAGAAGTTCCCTTGGAAATTTAACTCTGTTTACAGGGAAATGAATGCGAATAAGTTGGACGTAGTTGGTGCGCTGTGTTCAGTTTGGATATGGCGAAACGGATATAGAAATAATTTTCAGTTTATTTTGTAATAATTGAAATAAATGATGATCCGCCAGCGATAAGTAGACCGTGGATTTTTACGAAAATATATATTTCTCAGAATGTAGTTTAAAAAGTAGAATATCGGTGGAAAATTGTTCTACCAAGTGATACAGAAAGTATTACGCTTTGAATATTTTATACATTTTTTTTTTATATTATGTGCATTTTGTGTAATTTTACGCTTTAAAATTTCCTATATGTAGATGCATAAAAATTCACAGTCTAGCGATAAGACTACGTAATATGCAATTTCCAATTATTCTTTGTGTTACTTTATTTTAGGTTACGTTATTTCCAGCACGATTGCCTTCGAATTTCTCCCGTTTCGCTCATCAAAGTTTCTCCGTTTTAAATGAACCCGTACAAAATTTACATTAAATACTAGGTTTCCCAGCGGAGGAAAAAAGAGAGCTAAATGCGACTCCGTCCTCTATTCTTGGCAAAAATGCAAACCAAGAAGCGCCGTTTCTGTGCGTGGGTGTATAAAAAAACAGGAGGTTATGGAGGTCGTGGTGGCATCAAAGTATGACCGAAGTACCTCCATCCTCGGTCTCGTTTATGGTCGAGCGTCTCGGAACCACAGAGTGCATCGTATAAGTGGTGACGGAAAAGGGAAATTTCATTTTGTATGGCGTCGTTTTCTTTTCCCATCCTGCTGTCCCTTTTTCACCGAAATTATCTGCGAACCGCTCTACACGCAGCGCTCTTTGCTCGTTAAAGCGGAATATCGAGCTGCATGCAACCTCTGCCTCTCGTTGGTTTTACACACGCGCACATGTTCACCTATCTACACACACTTGAAAAATCTTTGTACTGTTTGGCGACAAGATTTTAATATTATAGATGAGTAAAAAGCATAACGGCTTACGAAGTGTCTGTATAATGTTATTAAATCTACGAATAAAAATAAGAAGAAGAGACGTTGTACGCGTAGAAATGAGTTCAATGGAAGCAAAAGGGATGCATGGTGAAATATTAATTAATACTTTGAGTAACTATGACATGGATATTATGGAGAAAACTATCTCTATCAGGCCTGTAAGTACGAAACCGGAATTTGCCTATAGATGGCCCTTGCTGATAATGTAGTTATCGCTAAACTGCGTCATTGATGGCTTACTCACCAGACTTGGCTCCGTCCGATTACTATTTATTTGCATCGATGGGACACGCACTTTCTGACCAGCACTTCACTTCTTACGAAAATGTACGAAAATGTACGAAAATGGCTCGATGACTGGTTTGCCTCAAAAGAGCGGCAGTTCTTTTGGCGTGGCATCCACCAATTGCCAGACAGGTGGGAAAAATGTATAGCTAGCGATGGGCAATACTTCGAATGAAATATTTTTAATTATTTTCATACAATAAACGTGTAAAATTTTTTATACAAAGATTCCGGTTTCATATTTACACGCCTGGTATTTGTACGATCAAAAATCGAGATTTAGAAATCATTTTACGAATGCAGAATGACTGCATTTTTTAGGGTTGTACAACCCCTGCGCGTTCAATAGTAATAAATGTATTGCAAATAACAAATTAAGGGCACGCAATTTCGCGAACACGTGGGTTGCTCTCTTAGTGTACTCAAGTAAACTCTTCGAAAAATACTTCGGATAATATTAACACGATAATTTCCACGGTGATCATCAATGATCTACGTTCTATTAAATTATCTCAAAAATGATTAAAATACGACAAATTAAATCGACCAAAATATTTTCAACGCTATGAGTGAGCTAGAGAACAGTTCCAGAGAGAATGCAATATTGTATTTTTCAAGAAATAAATGTTAAGGTGTAATATATTTCAATTTATTACAACTTCTATGATGAAATACGTACAAAATATGTATAAAATTGCGTGACAGTCAAGGTAACTTGCCGCGCGAGAGGTCATAATATAAGCGTCAAAGACTACGCATCGAAACAGAAAATGATGCTTCCGATAGAAATTTGCGTGAAAAACATGACGTTAACCTTAATTGATCACTTCGGAGCGTTAAAACTAGCGTTTCAAACGAATAGACAGAGATATTGCATTTTACGCTTTATCACCCGTGCCTTTATCCCGTCAAGCTTCTTCCGCGTTTCATATTCCTTTCCTTGCCCACACCCATCATCCATTTTCCACGTTTATTTCTTTTTTCAAATATCGTAAAGGTTCATGCTTCGCGACTCCTGTTGCCCGTTTCACGCCCTCTCACCTTACGTTCTCCTATTTTCCCCTGTTTTTTTTTCTCCACTGCTTCAACGTTAGACGATTTCATAGAGACGCGTCGCACACGCTAACGTTCACCAGTTGTTCGACGCATCGTATTTCTGTCGCTGACAATAATTTCCATAATGTCGCGACCGTTCTTCTCCAGGAAACGTTGCCACTTTGAATCTATGAATTTCTGTGGCAATTTTTCCGCCGAATTTACCGCGTAGTTAAGATAATTTCAACTACAAGCACAGTGAACGAAGCGGAATGTGTCTTTACACATTCACGTTAGCAATTACATATTTCACTGCCAAAATGTTTCAGATTGAAATTCCTCGCTCGATTTATGGTATTTACAAACGTAAACTGTGGATGAGAAAATTTGTATAATCCGACGATACGTAAAGCGGGCGTTTTTCAATGAAAACCAAATACGTTCTCGAAAGAAATACCGTGCAAGAGAGAATCTTGGCAATGAAGTCAAATATTGGATTGCTTTTATGGTATTGAAACAAGACGATAAAAAAGGAAGCTACCACTCTCTGTCGTACCATTTACGAATACCAAACTCTTTGGTTAACGATATTTTTCAATATTTTTTTATTAAATCCATATTAGCGATAAAACAGAAACGCAATCTTTCGCATCTTTCTAAACAGGCTCCTCTTATAATAGTATTAACCCTGCTGCGATCCTCGACTTCCTTATACCTTAATCTTACCATTGTGTTAATAGAATAAAAGGTTTACAACTACTTAAGAAAATAATCGTAAGCAAAATATAATAATCGTCACGCATACTAATAACGATTCTTTCTTGTTTTCCTCAAACTTGAGACATTTTCTGGTACATGATAGAAAATTACGATTTGACTGAAAAAACGCAATAGGCTTAAAAAGAAACTCGTGGAAGATTTATCTGGATGCATAAAGTTACGGTTCCCTATGTTATCGTACAAACACGACGTCTATTCTCGTACGCATGTTCCGAAACAACGTAACCCTGTCGCGAGGGTGAATATATTTACCAGCGAGCCTCTTTTAATCCAAATTTATAGTCACGTCACTATCACGTTACTTCTCGTGTCACTAGCTCGATTTCAACCGATCATACCCATTACTATTACTGTCACGGTATTTCATTGCGAACCGTCTTATCCTCTGTTGCTGCGGTAACGCGAATCAGTCTTAAAGCTTCCTGTTTTCCTATCCGACCACGGAGCCTCTTCCTTTGTAACGGCAACGCGAGCGAATTATTGCCCGCGTTTTTATTGCACGAGCTATTGCGTGTATGAAGACCGAGTCGGAAGACAACAAATTTTCTTTCGTATCTTTCCAGACGGGCTAGCAGGAAATGGGAAGCGAAGCTTTTGAAAAATAACTCGAGGCATTGCGGTGCTCCGGGAATCCCGTGACTCAACCATTCCATTGTCCGAAGAAGCCAGTAACAGCCGAAGGAGACGCAGGTATTTTTCAAGATTTTCCCAGTTCTGTTTTTCCTCTGTCTAGCCGTCGTTGTTCTTCTGCCAACGTTTTTCGTCGCCATCGTTCCACAGGTGCGGCCTTAAAAGTAAAGTCTTTCCGGTAACGTTAACCTCTTTCGTGCGGCGCTCGTTTGCCGCTTAGCACCGTTTGATACTCGATGGAACGAACCGTGATACTTTCTTCAACCGATCGAAATTCAATAATTATTTTTAAGTTGAGAAGTTTCGCAAGAGTTGATAGAACGAAACGTCCAGAACGACTAACCAGGAGGATACAAACAGTCGACTAAAGTGAACCGTAGTCTGCATAGTCGCGTTTACATTAGACAACTACAGTTGAAACAACCAATCAAAGATAGACGAACCAGCTATCCCTGATCGAACGATCGGAAGCTGCGTCAACTTGGTTGACGCTGTATTTACACGGACGAATTTAAACTGTCTAACGTCGATCGACTCAGTTGCTCGATCAAAAGTTGCAGGACATAAACGAGGTTTCCGTAGGACGCGTTTGATGATCGCCGAATTTAGTCGACCGTCGATTATAATCGACGCTCGTACCAATCAGATTAAAACGGATCGGTACCGTTCGAAATGCCGCTCGTTTCGAGCGAGTAGATCGAGGAACGCAATAAACCAGCCTCTCAGCGATCGGTATTTAGAAGAAAGTATCGGTGAGATCGATCAGCGAAATTTTATTAGACCGTTCTCGGTAGATTGATCACAGGTCATATGACCATTTATTGTCCGTCGAAACAAAGTGATTCGGTCAGGACGAAAGTAGAGCGAAGCGTGAATGACATGCTCTGCAGAGTGGAATAAATTCGAACCTTTTGATCGCTGGCGCTTCTTTTATTCGTTCGATCGTTAAGGTGGTCGATTCGAAACGGATCGCTGGACACCCGCCCGATTTTCGTTTCTCCTTTTTTTTTTTCCGTGTTCATATCGCGACCGCTTCTGAAATTTAATCGCAGAGACCATTCTCTCAGTAATAGCGTCCTTCGTTTTTTTCATCGTGAACGAGCCGATTCTTGAACAATTTTGTTCCTCGTACCGTTGAATATATAACCAACCATCCTGCGTAAAGAAAAGTCACGAATTCTATTTAGCGAATATTAATCTGCATCGAAAACTTTGTTACTAGATGTACGCTGAATATCTTTTATCTGGACACCCGTTATCGAAGCGTTTTATATACCCGTACGTTTCTACATTTATAGGAAAAAGAGATGCAAGAATAAATGGAATATCCAAATTGGAGAATCGCGTAGAGTTGGAAACGATGGAACGGTATACAGGGAAAGAACAGTGCAGTCAAGGAAAATACATACCGCTCTCTATGAGATGATATTATTTCTTAAGATCTTACTTCGAATAACGCATTCCTTTGCCTAATCACCTTTTTACATCTCTATTGTACTTGCTAATCAAATTTGACCAAATATTTTAAAGAAATCCTACGTGGATTTCCATGAAATTTTCTTTAAAAATCGAACTAAACGGGAAATATCTGGAAACGCCAATGATTGGTAAGATAGTTACTATCGGAAATGCGGCGTTCGATTGAGTAGCCGGATGCAGAGATGGTAACACGTGCAGAACGTATCAACGCATATCTTGGACAGTTCTATTTGTATTCATAGCCGATATGTTTCTTTTCCTTCTATTCGCGTTCAATACACTCCGGTCAGGAAAATAGGACCGCGTGAAACTCAACCGACATTTCGAGGCATTGTAGCTGAACGGGCACGACGCAAACTGAATACCACTCTAATGCCTACTCGAAACCTTGATACTGGTATTTACATGGATCCTACGAAAGCTTGGAGTCGATTCGATAGACATTCATGGCCGTGGCAATCGAACGTGTAACTATTCACGGGGGCTACCAACGGTCCGGTATTATCTTGACTGTTCGCCCCTCTCCGCTCGTGCCAACGATCCGAATATTCGATAGCGAAGAGATAGACCTCTTATGTTACTTTCTTTTTTGCCTATTCCATAGGTTTTCCATTGCGAAATTTTAACTTCGAATTATACGTTTCCATTTACCGTTCGAATCGATCCAACTTTTTAACCAGGAGTTTCAACTTCTTCAAAAATTGATAGCGATAAATACTATTAAATATTATTAGTGAAATTAATAAGGAGATTAATTTTAAGGATAGGACCATTTGTTTAGCGAGTTTAGTCAGCGCGTAAATCACCAGTACTAATCGGCGGATTGCGATTTTTTATGCAAATTAATGTTTGATATTTATGAATATAAGAAAAGAAATACAACTTTATCGGTTTGTCGGTTAGAAAATTGTAACCAATACATGGGCGTAATTTTATGCGCGTAAATGCGTAAAAAGCAACGATCCATTCATTAGCTATGCTAAACTTGATCTTTTCATTGGCGAAAGCTACAGTGTTCTATATATTAGACGTTATCATAATTATTCGCGGCTGAGACTCCATAAACTGCTTTGGTTCGCAGGTTTTGGTTAACATTCCCTAGAGTGCGAGCTCGGCTAATTTAGCGAAATTAGACGTTGCCCGTTTTCAAACGGCACGGTACGAATGAGAATGGAAACGGAAACGTATGCATCGACTGAACCAACGGTTCCGTCGAACTTTTATCATAATTTTCTATTCGTGGTTCGTCAACGACCGCTCGGCTAGGTATCGTGACTCGAAGAACGGCTGGTGAAAAAAAAAAAATAGTATTTTATGTGGTGCACGCGCGCCCGGAAACTGGATTCTCGCTGCAGGCTCTTTTTTATTCGTGCATCCGTGCTAACTTTTTACGAGGCTCACGAAGAATGGCTTCCGCCGCGATAAAATTCACGCGTCTAACTGTCCGTCTTTGTTTCCCGTCGTAGTCGTACGCCTGTTTTCTATGTACAGTTTCACACGCACACGCCGCGCGTTATGACATTCGAATCTTTCTTCTCGTTTTGTAAGAATCGTTCGCTAATCTAATATTAGATCGTCGGAAAAGTTTCTTTCGTTTCGTAAGGCGATAATAGATGAGCAACAATTTCTGTTTTATATTATTTTATCGAATTAGGTATGATCCATTTCGTTCTAATTCTATTATTATGTTCGTGCATAATTCAATAAACTAGTATAAAACAAGAAACATTGTGCGTTTATTATTTCTTTATAAAACGAAAGAAACATTTCGGACAACCTCGCTCTTGAGAATAAGCCTGCGTTCTTCTGATAAATTCCGATTACTATCGCAAGAGTTGTTCTTTATCGATTCTTTATCAATTTCATATTTTTATTAACATAACTAAAAAAATACAAACTTATACAGGGTGGTTGGTAACTGGTGGTAAGGGGGTGATTCTACGCGAAAAAAGAAGTCGAAAATATAGAATAAAAATTTTTCGTTCGAGGCTTTGTTTTCGAGAAAATCGACTTTGAATTTTTGCTCGGTACGCGTGCACTTTATCGCGTCTCGTTATAACGTATCTCACTGTAGATCGTTGTCTCGATGGAAAAATTAAAAAAAAAAAAAAATAAAAAAAATTTTATTCTATATTTTCGACTTCTTTTTTCACATAGAATCACCCCCTTTCCGCTTGTACCACCAGTTACCAACCACCCTGTATAAAGATTTATTTCGTATACCTCATTCTGAATATAATTTATATTTTTGCATATTACGTGCATTTTCTAGATTTTTGCACTTTACAGCTTCCCATAGATACATAAAAATCCACGATCTACTGACAGGAAACAGGAACCACGTATGATTCGTCGATTGAAAAAATTTATGAAACACAATTTAGTCAAAAATATTCTTAATTGTATGTGAGGATTTTCTTCTAGTCTTTCCAGTCTCGTACATCGCACAATGCCATAATTTACTAATATTTATATTAGTACAATCCTAACAGTTCTCTGCACATCGCTAGGAGTATGCCTCAATTTTCTATGCAGATTCGCAATAGTTTCTCCGAAAGTAAACGAGATACTTTAAACTGCGAACAAGCAACGTTTTGTATACAACAGCAAAAATATTCGTATGTGTGTAAAATACGCTGTGAGGGGCAATATATTTCAAGAACACGCGAAGTACTACGATACGAGAAGTGCATAAAGTATAGTTCTGAATTCACACCTGGGTATCTTGGTTTTGTTCAAAATATACACGTACTTTTCGCGCACATAAGAGAAAAACAAAGTGACGCATATATATGATGAATGGTAGAACACAAAAGCAAAATAGCAGCCGGAAAAATTTTAACAGTTTTGGTTTAGTTTTCGCATGAACTCTCTATTACTTTTCCCATTTCTTGCTTTTTCTAACGCGATGAACGTGCATTTGCTTCGATTTGGAGAGATCTCGAGTCGATGTTGCTTCTAAATGTGATCCTTCGATCGTATTTCGTATTTTCGTATCTGTGGTTTCGCGTGAGTTTTCTTACAAAAAAAAAAAAAAAAAAAAAAAAAGAGAAGAAAAACGACAATAAAAATAGAATCAAGTTTTCCTTCACCGCACAAATTTGAATAGATTAGACTCGTTCAGGACAGGAAAGTGGCTCAAAAGATTATACTGCGGCATTAGTGCCAGGATTTACTGGCAGCCGCCATTTGCAGAGGGGAGGCTGTGTAACAACCATAATAAAATGACCAACTGACCACCGTAAGAGGGTCGTCTGGCAGGATTTCCGGATACATTTTCGGCTAATCTGGAAAATGGCTTCGTGGCACTTGAGCAACGTTACGAACGTTTCAGTTTTCATCGTATTTTCGTTAGATCTGCTTCGTACTCGTTAAGGATATGTATGCCAGTTTTTCGTGTATATATGTGTGTATGTGTGTGCGCGCGTGTGTGTGCATTTAAACGTATTCGATATTCGATCGGAAAGAAATTCTTCTCAAAATGATACTGAGCAGGTAGAATCAATTTTTAAAAAATAGACTCTTTGACCCTTTCATGCTCGATGTTTTTACACATTAACTTACTGTCTAAACTATATTTCCTTTGCGCTTAGAACTGTCTCGTTAGGATCGTATTATCGATTCTTTTGTGTTACAAATATCCATACAATAATCTTTTCAGCGTAAACAGAATTCATAATGAAGTTTAATTCGTGCTAACGTTTCAATGGCGAAATTGCTTATACGTATACAACTTGAATCTTCGGTGTAATACATCGGGTAGGACCACCTTGTTCCTTTAACATATGCAAGAAAACGTGGACAAAACTTGGTGAATGAATTATGTTAATTACATGACTTGTCTAAGCTAAATTACATATTCCAAGTTGCCGTAAATTCGTTAATTAAAGGCGGACCGTAAGCACAAACACGTAATATGCAACGTGTACCCGTTCTTGGAACTGCAGCGGTAAATCTTAAGTTAGATAAGTGAAACTCCTATGTACCTTTAACGCTAATAAGACGACTCCTTAACTGAACAATAACATTTACAGTAGATGCTAGGAATTCATACGTGCTTTTGCTGTTGCTTCCAAGTTGCGAGTATGAAAACGTCTTGGCAAAGTTGATAAAAGAAACGAGGTTGTCGCTAAAATCTAAAGTATTCTAAAATCATATATAATTTATTTAAAATATATTTGAAATATATATAATTTATTTAAAATTATACAAAGTTATAATAGACAACATTTAATCGATCTTCAAGTAGGCTGATATTTATTATTATTGCGGTTTATTAAATATATCGGAAATGTCAGTTAACACTAGAGCGGTCAAAATTGTTGAGGTTGATTGATAGAATGAGTGGCTGAATTTGTAGTAGAAAAATATATTGAAATAAGTACAGGTATAGTGTATGCTAATCCAGATTCTCACTCTTACAGTGTTACAATACAATAGAAGAAACTATGACAAGGAGCACGTCCATATGTTTATAGCAAAGGACATTAGCAAAAACTTAATCTTGTAGTTCTAGCTAAAGGCTACAAGAAACAACAATAGAAATCTACTTATAGTTCTTTTGTTTCTAGACCTTGTAACCCAAAACGTAGTTTTTTGAGGTAATTATTTTAACAAAAATGACTAATTTGTGAATTTTTATAATAATTTTGTAAGTCCAAAACGGCGCATTTTTTAGATTCTGAATGATTCTTTTGATTCTTTTACTTTGAATTAAGTATTTTTTATGTATCTTCCATCCTAATTTCTTTCGTATAAGTCTTGTATCTTACTCGTCGATAATTCTTGTCTTAAACTCTTTCCAATTTAATTCATTTCCATAAGATTGTAAATCTTCGCAGCACGTAGAAACTTCCAGAACCTATTTGCACCATCTATTTGCAATAATTTCTGCTTCGATATCGTGTGTGTACGCCGTATCAAAAGATTTCTAAATACATACATTATCAACAAAACCGGACACCCGTTACGCTGATGCTGTTTAACAATACAAAATATTTATTTCGATATAAATATCGCCTGATACCAGTGACCATAAGTATTCCGGATACTTTCGCGATTCGTCGTAAATATGCAACATAAGCCATAGAGGGCTGTTGACCATCCATGAATTTTCCGACGATATTCGCTTAGTTTTCCTTGTGCGTTTTCGACAAACTTTCCTAGACACCGTGTATCCCCGTGACACCGATATATGTATAAAGCGGAGCGGCTTTCCACGGCCATAAATTTCGCGAGAAATTTCGAAATCTTTGACAAAGTTTCTAGCGGCGTGTCGCTCGAGTTCCGCCTGTGAAATAAAAAGAGGTCAGATAATGCATAAGGTTTTTCAGGGTGGAGAAACGGGTGGCGTCCTCTCTCATTATTCTTGGTTCGGCCCGTGGGAAAATATTTGAATACTCTCGGCTTATCGTCGACTTTCACCTTCCGTAATATTACCTACCAATGAAGTTGGGGAGAGAGAGAGAGAGAGAGAGAGAGAGAAAGAGAGAAAGAGAGAAGGAAGGGAGGAACGGCAGAAGACGGACAACCAGATAGATTTACGACGACCGATTTGTCGGGGGAAAAGTTGTTCGTCTCTTGGCACGGACCACGTTCACCCCAGCCACCTCTAATGGACGCATTTTGAAATAACGAGCAAACAAAAACGAGAATGCATTTGCTTTTATGACTACCATCTGTCGCACCGACGACGATTTTTATTGAAAATTTCACGCTTTGAGGAGGAGGCGAACGGTAGTTGCAGTTTAATAAAAGCTACCCAATATTCAGCTTTCCCTATACTAGCAACATAAGGTGATGAATTCGACGCGAATGCCAGAGGGAACAGCTATTTCATTATAACCGAGATATTGTATCGAATTCCATTATTGTTTCCAGACTTGATATTTGTTTCTTACGTTTATTCGTGAATTTTGTATACATTGGTAATCTACCATTGGTAAAATAGCGTTAAAGTTCCGTACATGTATATAGAGGTATACATGAAAGTCTACGCTCATCTATAGAATTTAGTGTGTTTGACTTAGCGAAGAGATTGAAAGTGCACTTTGTCAGAAAATTATTTATCCTTATCACGAAAATCTGCAGAAATTACGAGATCATTAATTTCTTTGACTCTAAAGAGGTAACAGGATATTATTGACGCTGTATAATATTAATCCTACTATTTTTATGATTTCATATAAATGCCAAGTGTATTGTAATCTTCGTAACATTGCAGCTTTTTACTCCTTTTTTCTTAATGACGAAAGTGAATAAATTGTGTTACATCTGAACAATCTGTGGCTTAATGTGCCAAAAATATTCGTAAAGCTAAGCTTCGTCTTTACCATGTTTTATATTTAAGCGATGTATGCAGATTTTTGCGACTGATTTGCAAATACGATTACCAAGATATACTAAAAGTTAATAAAGTTAGAATATAAAAGTTCACGGGGAAGAGACTGAAAAGCACCCAGTAAACTCGTGTCGTTCCTCGATTAATTACCTGTAGATAAGTATGCCGTGATTTATAGAACAAAGAGCAAGCAGATATTCCAACTTCTTTTTCTTCCTAACAACGATATAAAATTATAAATCTCGTATCCGACGTTTTATGGAAGAAAAACTGTAGATCGTCGCTAATTACCCAGAACGGTGTTCCGCTGATAAAATTTGAAATTCCTTATCTGAATCTGACGTCTGGCAGTGTGGCCAACGTAATACACGAGTAAACAGGGGTTAGGTTAACCAGGAAATTGCCTCTCACCCAGCAGACAGGTGTTTCCTGTCAGTCAGTAACGTCTCTGATGATTTCTAATCGCATCGGCGACATTTCCGATTAAGTTCACAGACTGTCGCTTTCTGATATCGATTTTACACTCAATATTATATCGCGTGACCATTCGGTGACGTAAGTTACATAATTGATCGTTCACACTCGATAACTTGTACTATCTACGGACTTGTACTATCGTTGCAACACCTTTCTACGTTCCATTCAAGAATCTTGTTTTCTCGAAGACCGCTGGTACAGAATTTTCAATCTTTAAACATCCACTTGATCTTGATTAACTCGAACATCGCTAATTTAGAATTTGAGAGTTTCCAAAAATCCGCTTATCTCGATTAAAATACGAACAGTTAATTTGCAAGATCATTTTTGAAATCTCACGTATCATTTTATTAATTGTTAAATAGATATTCTTATGGTTATGCGACTAACTAGTTTTCCTGTTCGTCGGCGTGATTCCACGTACCTGGAATATAGTGGTGCGTCATGGGATTGTTTGCTTCTTTATGAAGTAGCTAGGTGGTTATGAAGTAGTTCGATGATTTATTAAGCACCATCCTAAGAATGTGTTACGAACTCTCCGAACTTTAAGCATATAGTAATTTTGCAATGCTAGATCAGATTGGAATATCACGCAAGAGTGCATCCCACGTATGTTTTATATACATAGAAGCATACTGGTTTCTTAGTGAGCTATTTGAATATTAAAGAGTAGATAGTGGAAGCCAGAGCGGAGAATATATTTGTAGAAGCGAAGAGAACTACTTTGGGGAATGTGTTTTTTGATATGTATACTTCTGTGGTTGCGAGATTGGAAGGTTCGTTATACTTTTGGTCACTGTAATTGCTAAAAGTATTGCCGTGCCACGGTATACTTTAGGTCGTAGAAGACAGATAAATCCAACTTCTTTTTTCCGCAGTTTATAGACGAAGTACAAAAACTTTTACGTAATGTGGAATATCGATAGAATTAAAATTTTCAGTTAACGACTTCTTTTGGTCGGCCATGTGGTTAATTTCTGAAGTTTATACTTTACAATGGCGAATGGCACACTCTCCTTTAAGTACATAGATATATTTATTCTCCAGGATATGTTAGAATCGAATATCACTGTGATCCGTTCTTAATAAAAAAATAATTGGAGAATTCGGAAACGCATGATATAATTTCGATATGATGGTTGATTAAGCTATGAAAGGTAACAAGGAAGAAACTTCGATAAATTATGTAGAGTCGAGCTGGAATAGATCGTGGAACGTAGATTTCTAATTTCAACAATGAAAATGCAAGCAGAACGTAATTACGATTTACTATCGCTGCTAACAGACCCCGTAAATAAATTCCAAGACGAAAGTTTCCGAGATGAAATTAGCATCTACTAGACAGAATTAATTTAACCGGCAGTCCGTTAGATATTCTCGCTAGTCGTCGGGAAAAGATGGTTTCGAATTATATATTCCGACTGACTCGTACATGCAGCAAACATCTTGCAAATGCGACAATTATTATTGCATAAAGCGCAAAATCTATTTTATTTTCGTGCTGCTTTGATATTACAAATGTCGCGAAATCGAGCGATGACATTATAAGCTATAGTTAAATTTGCCTACTAAAATTTAAAATACTACAAAATTTAAAATATTTTTACGCATAAGATAGCTATAATATTTCGGTACATAAAATAGGTACAATATTTGAAATAGACGAATTTAAACGAAGTGTACATAATCGACGTGGCAATATACGTCTGTTACTGCGGCGACTATACACAGTGTACACACCGAAACGTCGTTTAATCGACTCTAATCAAGCGTAATCGAGTGAACATCGGTCCACACCGAACTGAACGTTCCCACGGGGTAAAATATTTTGAGAATAAGATTAACGAGAAGCAAACATGAGGTGTAATTAGAACGTTTTAACGACCAAAAACGCCCGAATCTACATTACATTTAGTACATGGCAACCTGATTGCTAGAATTTTCGAGGAGAAATTTGCGCGCAGTAATTTTTTATAGGGGAAGAATTCTCGCGCGAAATGTGTGCTACGTTACACGGTAAGTACTACCGTTCTTCGTATATACTTGCGTGGCACGTTTTTATAGAAAGTGTAATCACGCGAAACTCGAGGCAGGTTTAATTAAGACTAATTTAGTGTTCTTAAATTTTTAATGACGCGTTTACGAAAATTGCGCACATTTCCAAGTTAAAATTACTCGAAGATCTCTAGTTTCGTATTTTACGCAGTCGAAAGTTCATCGTTATCGTGTAATAACTTGGGATTATTTTAAGCTACTAATTATTGAAATCGAATAACGATGCTTTAATATCGGCAATGTTTCTGTATAGCTTCCATTATGAATTCTGAATAAAATTATGAAAGTTTTGATACGATAGTTAATTTCAAAAATTGGACAGTGGGATTTTAATATCGGTAATGTTTCTGTACACTGTTCATTATAGGATCTCCGTAAAACTATGAGAGGCTTCGTACGATAATTATTGATTTCAAAAATTGCACAATGAAATTTTAATATCGGTAATGTATTTCTTTACCGTACATTATAGAATCGCAGTGAAATGAATTATGAAAATCTTGATACGATAACTCGAGCATTATATCGTATTAAAGATCAGCCATATTAATAACTGCTATTATCAAGTTTGGACCGATAGATAAGCCAAGGATAAGAGAACAGCTCCGATGGTGACTCTTCGGACTAAACCAGATCACCATACCTCAAGTAGTTCCGGTAAGTCACTCACAGCCATTGCCCTTTGTGAGCCTAAGTAGCCATAACTCAAACTACAGGCTATATCACTTGGTAATATCCTGGTAATAAATTAAATCAGCGAAGATAATCCAGATGGACTCGGTTCAGAACCTATAGAGTTAGCCAGCGGTCGATATCGTAATGAAGAGTTTAACGTTTAGATGCAATGTCCCTTAACTTCTCGTATTCAAGTGTTATTCGTAATTAATGAATTACCATAAATCAAATTTACTATATCGCCAATATTGTAACATAGGAAAAGAAAGCAATTTTTTAAGTATATAAATTTATTATATAGGCTCAGCTTTGTTCTGAAGCTTCATCATGAATCTACACTCTGAAATAAGTGTAAAATGTCCTATGAACGTATGTAATCTGATTATGAGTTTTCGAACTATTGATGATTATCGAAAATGTTCGTAGATTCGTTATGTATTAATTTATTGAAACAAATAAAAATATTGGACGAGTTTTGTTCTTCTGAAAGATTAAAACTTCGGAGATTGCAGTCTTCCAGTAACGTTACTAAAATTTGTCTCGTCTTCTTGAAATATGTATTCGGAGCAACTGTACATTCGAAGGATCCAGGTCAATTGAGTTTCTTGGTAATTAAAGCTTCGTCTGATCTTTCGTGATTTCAAGCTTACATACGTTCTTGGCTCTATCATGTTGCAAGCGATAGAACGCGATGCTCCCTTACGTACACTTAAGCGCAAGCATACCTGTAAAATGATACAGATTCAGCTGTTCGCTATACAACTACGTAGACTGATATATGCGTACACAAAGGCGAAGATCTATGTACTACACATATACTCACCTAACAATGGGTACATAATAGATACGCGGTCGTCTATGAACGCATAAATCTTACGTGTATATTTGCCGAGGCAATACCACCGCTATAAACAGAGTTGTAGGCCACGACCCTTTCAGTTCGTTGTAGTATAAATTATACCCAATTTTATTACATCCAATTTTATTAGCATATAATATATATATATATATATATATATATATATATATATATATATTATATATTTGTTATTATATACGATATATAATTTATTATATATGTCATTATCTTGTTACATTTTTAATTATTTAATTTGTACTTTAACTTTTTTTTAATAGTTCTTTAATTGGAACTAGAATTTAGAGAATCTGTTATAACAGAGGGAATCTAATTTGTTGTATGTAAAAAGTTAGAAAATGACAGTATGTGTAATTTTAAATCTAAAAACTGTGAAGTTTTAAAATTACGAGAGTATAAAGATGCGAAAGAATATAGGAAATCTAGAATTCCACAGAGGAACTCGAACAACACGAAGCACGAATGTAACAAAATCACTTACACTTCTTCAAAATTTTACGTCATACGAGACATAAGATTTGGGAACTTCAAAGAATTTTATCCCTTGTTTTCAAGAAATCATATCTTTCAGACTGAGATCTTGCTTACTTCCATTTCTTAAACATCGACACAATTTGCAAACAACTGTTACAAAAATTCACCTCTGCGCAACTGTTTTTACGAAAATAGTGCAATGTACGTACATTTTTAATATCTTTGATCGGGAATTTCTAGATTAAAGGATTACAATATAGAAATTTAGAAGAACGTATTATATCTGTTCTATCTTTCAGTAAAAATTGTCGTTCGTTGTAAGTGTTGTTTCTGCTCATGAATTTTACATCATTGTACCATTGAAAGCGATGCTATAAGACCATGAAAGCATTAAAATTCGAAACTTGCGATTTATTGCCACGTCTACTTATTTCGCCAGATTTAGCTGTCACTGACTTCCATCTGTTCCACAGTTGAAAAATCCCCTGCTAGAAGGAAATTCTCGTCAGATAAGGAAGTTAGGGAAATCGTTGGTGAATATTTTGTACCTTTTCACGAACTGAAGCGATGAGGTATTTATATTAAATTCTTGTAATATTGTAACAAAGCCAAATTATTTAGCTGACGTACCAAGCAATTTTCATAACGTGCTATAATATTCTATAATACTTTACTATGCAATAACATTTTATATTTAAGGCATGCATACACACTTTTACGATCGACTATAACTTCCTATTCCATTCCTGTCTATTCAAAGTAAATTCTTATAATAATAAAGTCAAGTTAATCAGCTAATATACCAAGCAATTTGCATAACGTAATAGGAAATTGCTTATGGCCTAATCGACTTCCTCTACATTAACTCGTAGGAAATAATGGCGCGATGCACGTGGAAAATGAATATCGCGCGCGTTAAATTGTTGCCGTTCCCGTGACCTACAAGAACGTCGGATACACGTCAGCTTCGTGTCTGTAGCATGAAACGCGCAAGTGATTTCTCACATCAACGTATTTTTTCCGCGAGATACGATGTCCTCGTTCGTCTCTCGCAATTCACGCGTATAATCACGCACGCTGAGGGAAAGAAGGAATATTCAAAACATCGTTGAATCGATCGCGACTGATATTACGTTGTTCTCTCTGGCATGGCTTAGCGGAATCAGGCTGCAAACCGGTTACCGTGAACGCGGAAAGGAATTATTCAGAAAGACAAAGGAAAGGGGAAAGCGCGCGACGATTCAAGACGAAAGTTCGGGAAATGAGAGGAACCCTTTGAGAAAAAGAACGAGGGACATGTGAAATATAAAGAGCGAACCGGTTATTGTCCCGATTCTCTCGTTCGAAGGCTTAGCGTTTCAATGCTTTTATCGTCGTAGGCACGAAGACCTGCGGCGAACCGCGAGATTTTAACGATGATATTGTAGTTGTTGCTCTTTATGTTTGCTTAGTACAGGCTAAGCGTTCGTCGTTGTCCGCGATTCGTCCTACTTATTCGATCTAATCCCCTTTAAAAAATAGGAAGCTGAGTGTTGCTTGCTTCGTCAATTCGCGATGAAACTAACGCGTTATCGTAAACATTTTGTCCTTGATTGAAAGAAATGATGCGATTGTTCTTCGTACAACGATAGAATCGTGGCAGACATATTTTTCGAAATAATTTCATCGAGATAAAATTAATCGTTAAGAAGAATGATAATTTGAAGTTGTAATCTTCGTTTGAATAAAAGATATATCGAGCTATCTCAAAAGTTTCTTTCGTTTTTGTAAGGAAATAATAGACGCATAATATTTTTTGTTTTATATTATTTTATTAAATTACGTATGATCCATTTTGTTCGATATAAATCGGAGTCAATTTTTTCGCGTATTGGAAGTCCAGTAAATTTTGTGCACTTTAAAGAGAAATATTCAACCCGTGAAATTTTCCTAAAATATTCCATGACGCAAGTACTTTTGCGTTTCTGGGCACAGGAAAAATTTTCATCCGGCGAAACTTCCGATTGAAATTAAAGCGAATGTTCCGTAAGAAGCCATTAAATGCTTGCAATTCCCGAGGGAATTTTTTCACGGTTTCGCATACAGAGATTTTTCAACACCGTTCTCGAGATTTTCCTGTATCGCTGGAAACAGCCTCTAAGGAAACCGGAGGCCGATCTTCTGTGTTACGAACTTACGTTAACCCTGGCTGGCTGGGTACCGTACACCGTAGATAACTACCGTAGTAGTATCTCGCAAGTAGTTCCAATAAAAACTTTCCTCGGAAGCCTCCCTTCATCCATCGTATATAGATCTTGTTCCATTTCGCGTAAAAAGAATTCTACCTTTCACTATTTCCGATCCGCGCCGCGCGATTCTGCACGAACTTTTTAATTCGTCTCCACGCGAGAAACCAACCTCACTCCTCTTATACTCTGCATCTCGTATTTCCTCTTTGACGTCGTTTCCGGTTTACTAAAATGCCGACGCTTCACTGCATTCCGATTCCCGACTCTTTGACCCTTCTTGGATAAAATTGTTACCGAACAAGTAATTGCTGTTCGCCTATGATATTTTATTTTTGCAATATATGTGCATACATAGGGTGTTCAGTAATTGGCGATGGTACAATCGAGCGCAGAGTGATTCTTGATAAAAAAAATAAGTCGAAAATTTAGGACGAAGTTGTCCGCATGCATTTTGCATGTGGGGCTTCGTTTTTGAGGAAAAGTATCTTGAAAAAATTGCCACACTGTGTACTAATTCCGACTTAACGAACCTCTCTTTCTGATCGTTTTATATCTATAAACTCGTAGTATTTTTGTACTAAATTATTATGCAGTCCTTATAGTGCATTTTTCTTTATTCTTCGAAAACAAAAACACCGGTGATTTTTACTTCTCTGATTTTGAAAACTTTATTCCACAGTTTCGACTTTTTTCACGAAAAATCACCAGTTGCTGAATAGATTGTGCCGCCAGTTATACGACACCCTATAGGTATACTACTCCGATTAGGAGATAATCTATTTGAAAACTCGCATCGACGCGACAGTACGAAGTATTTTTCTGAAAAGTTTCCTAATATTCGAAAGTCGAACGAAATCTAGAAAATATATTTCGCGTATTCGCAGACGTTGGGTTGTTTCGGGAAACTTGGGCGCCGCGTTTTGCTGCTGCTGTTAAAATCGAACGCTATTCAAATGTAATGAATCGAGAAGCCAACGCAAGTCCGATAAACATTTGCGCTCTTAATTAGTTTCCAATTAGTTTTCTCAGAATTCACTTTGAAGCAAATGTTTAATCGAACGTTTAATGAAATTCGTATCAAGCGAAGATGCCCGTTTTCTGGTCAATGACTGGAAATTGATGGCCGTCTCTCGTGTCCATAAGGGGGACACGTCAGTAAGGAGAAAAAATATTTTTCGTGTACATAGCGTTAGAACCAAAGAACTTTTGACATGGAAATATTACCGGGCTGGACGAGAAAAATAAGAATGGTGTACAGGATGCGCCATTAAAATCGCATTTATTTATTGAAGCCACCGATGCGACGTGACGTCGGTCTCTTTCTTCTCCTACTCATTTTCAGGCGAACGCTACCGCGATATCGTATTGTTACTGGCGTGTCTATATATTCAGATACGATCATTATTGTATTGTTATCGTTCGTTTATTTTGGATTCTATACAAATTTCGTTTGGACCTGTAGGAATGCATTTGGAAAAATTTATCGTAACAAGGAAAGAATTCAACGTTCCGTTGGTATCGCTTGAAGAGGAAAATATCGTAGGTTTTCAGAAATAAAATCTCTTTCGGTATAATTATTTCCAGATATAAATTAACATATAAATTATTTAAATATATATTAATATTGTAATATCTTTGTAATCCACTGATTATAAATGGAATATTTAGTTCATCGATCGGTTGTTAATCGCAGCGATTTCAATCGTCCTCCGCGTTTCAGCGTACTTTCTTAAAATTTTTAAAACAAGATTTAATTTTCTTAATTTGAAGACGAGTTTCTCTGTCTACCAGTTCCTTCCGCGTTTTATTAAAACCAAGGCCGAGATTAGCGCTCATCAGCCTTCGACATCCATCGCTGCAGATGCATTAAGGCTTTCAATTAAGAAGTTTTAATGACCAATTAAATATGACAATGCTGATGTCGGTTCAGATATCGTTATCTTAAGATTCATTCGCAAATGATATATAACATCAAGCTGCGGTGAAACATATTCGTTTTAATACTTTTTTCTTTAATGCTTTTCAAGTTCGATTCTTATTGTCAGTATATATTTTCGAACGAAGGAGAATGTTTTTGAAAACCTTCTCCGTAGTAGAATTTTTAAAGAACCAAGCAATATATTTGACGTTAAATGAGTATGTATCAAACAATGAATATCATTTTTCATGAATGTCATTTAAAAACAAGGTTCATCCCTTAATTACTCACTCAATTATATGAACAGGCCAAGAGAAGTGCTTTATATAGAACAAATGGATTGAAACCCTGTTTGTTGAACCAAGAATAACAATATGATATGCTGAATATTTTAATTGCCAATATCTGGAACTCACGCAAATGAGGACAGCAATATTACGCTAATGAATATTGGGGAATAAAATCGTTGACCTTAATTACTCGAGAAGTAATCAACAATAAAACAGAGAGGGAACGTTTCCATTGGAATTGCTCTTGTATCAACGTTCGCCATTGTGAAATTGCTTTTATTCAGTGCAACCTATGCATAGATCACCTAATTATTATCATGAATTTCGTTTAATCATTTCGAATAATTGTCACAAATCAAAGTATAGTATTTTGGATCATTACATTCTGTATAAACACAAAAATCTTATAAATAATAATTCTTCCTTATCGTGACTGATAGAAATAATTCTTTCACTGATGATCTTGCACGAATACAAAATCATGGTCGTTCCTTCGTAGTTCTAAACAAATTGTCGTATCTTATACGAGACCAACAAGTGTCCGCGTATTTATGACCCCATGTACGAGTTAAATATAGTCGATACAAAGAGTACCATAATTTTACAAAACAGGATAATCGTATTTGACAAGAGCAACGAATAAATATATCTAACACGTATCGCAAAATAAGCGACTGTCAGAGACACTGATGAAAAATAGCCAATACAAAGAGATAACGATACGCGCATGTATGATACCCAAATAAATTACTTGGCGACTTTAAACTTTCTTTTGTCCACTTAGTTGCGAGTATATCGAGTATCGTAGGAAGCGCAAAAAAAAAAAAGATTATATCGATCGACGTGAAGTTACTGAAGAAAATTGTCTAGAAGGTAGAGCACCGTTTCAAGGCGCTATACACACGCAATATTCTCCATGTAAATCGCAACAGGATTTCCCTTATCGTACGATACAATGGGAGTATAGTATCGAGGATGTTATCCAGGTTCTTTCGCGAGAAAAAGCATCGCGAGGTCAGCATCCCTGGAAAGAGAATATTCATCTTGCCGAGTTCCTTTTGCATCTCCATTTGCTCGCGCGTCTGCAGATGGATTTTCATCTGCTCGTCTGTGATACTCCGCCAAGAATATACCTGTAGGTACAAAGGATCCCGTGTGCATCGTTTGACCAATTACAGCGAAACGGAAACAGAACTTCCCACCGGTAATGTAATTCCTCGTCGCTTGGCGTTTGAGTTCCCTTGCAAGCCGCCGAGTAATTATCGCGGTGGAAACCTGTTAGGTTTTCGTTGTTGCGACCAGTCGTAACTTTCGCGCGGCTATTGACGTCGGTTTAATTAATAATCTAGTAATGGGAAATCGATTTCTTCCCACCGCGTTATCTGACGTAGTAAAACGTTCAACGTAATAGAACGTAATTAACCCATTAGCGTACAATTCCTTTTTCTACTAGAACAGTAAAAAACGCGCAATTTTCCTTCCAGCGGATTTATTTCTTCGATATATAATAATTAGACCTCGTATATTTATGCAAGTTCGCGTTCTTACGGATATAATTGAAAACTTGGATATAAAAGACTGTTTATCTATAATATAATACAATATCAAATTATTATAAAGGGTACTATAGTCTGGATACTTTATATATCGTTGTATGTTATGCCAATTCTGTGTTAGGTTAATTCTGTGTGAGCATGAGCGTTAAGGGGTATTTTATTAACGTAATAATGAAGTGATATTAATTCTGTTCGATTCTTTATGGCGATATTTCTAATTTGTTAATAGTTTGCAAACCTTCGGCCGAGTCTGTGTATTTTTAATATGAATTCTCATTTTTGAGTCGATTAAAGTGAAATACTTTTCGGAAATTTAGAAAAGACGAAACGTATAGTGATTGTTGTAGGATCGTGAATGAAACGATATCGAGGACGAAATGCGAAAATTTGATATACCGGTTTTGATTTTCGATCCATCGTGCCAAGGGACGTAAAGTTTAGTTGAAACTCTGTCTTGTTGCTAAATTCTATTTAGCTTGGTGAACTATGCATGGGCATAGACAGGAATGTTATACCCTTGTTTCGAAAAGGACACGTTGAAAGCGGTCACGCAACAACTGGGAAAATTGATTTTAGACACTTGGTCGATCAAAATTATTTCACAGGCATTTTGACTTTCAATTAGCTCGTGCAACAACTGCAGATATCTTCCAACTAATCTGCATCTATAGTGGCTGGAAAAAGTATTTATACACCGTTACATTTATTATATCATCTACATACTAATTACATAGCTCCAAGTATATTACATTTCGCATCATTTAATGGTACTTTCGTATGACTACAAAAATTCTACACTATATGAAAATTAAATGTAGAAGCAGGTAAAAAAAAAAAACATTTCGTTGAGAAACGAATGTGTGCGCAAGTACTTTCTGTGCTCACTGTACCTTACTTTTATCCTCGATATCTTTAATCGAATGAAAATGTCGACCAATGGAACGTCCCACTGGGAAATATGAAGTTTCCTAAACAACATTTGCAGATTTGGGCACAAAAAAATTAAACACTTCGGAATTTCCTGAAGGAAATATCTGGAAAATTAAAGTAAAGTGTTATGGACAAAGTATGGAAATATCGAGACAATAATCAAATAGAAAATTACAATGAAATTGTATAGAGAATGTTTCCCACATTGGCCATTGAAATTCGCATTTGAACTGTATCCAACGTTTCGAACAGGTTGGTTCGTGGAGAATTAGCTCCCGAAATGGCACCTAAGAATCAGTTTTCTCGATTTCAAACGCGATATAAAGGGATTAATTTCGACTACGTGGCGAATTCAATTACTCCGTACGGAGAATCGCAACCATTTATGGATACGGCCGAGTCTTGAATTTCACGTCCCTTTTCATCGCCTAAAGTTTTCTCGCTATATCGTACGTTAGCTCGATCCCTTTTTCGCCTCGAAAGTATCAGAGCATCTTTTCACCGGATGCTATCACTTGCACGACCAACGATAACATTCACGCAATCGTTGTCTTCGCAACAGTTTCTTTTCTAAAACGTTGAACATTCGTCCAATTTGTACGGTACAACGTGAGATCCGCTTAAAGCTATGGTTGTGACCATTGCCGTAGACGTTTCTTTTTTCCCCTTTATACAGATACATGCTTACTCGTGTTACTTTCTTTCCTAAGGCTGGTAGATAGTTCGAAACTCCGACGGTGTGTGGTACTATGCGAGTTGACGGGCCTGGACGAAGGGCCGAAAATGCAGCAAGCAATTCGAAAGCGGATTAAATAACGAAATCCAAGCGGATTTCCGACGAACTCTCGCAGCGAGAAACGCTCATTCCTGAATCATGCGGACGTTCGTTTCGATCCCGCTTTTCCTGATGTCCCGCTATTTTCATTAGAAGCGAATTGTTTAAACGTCTTTCTAAAATTTATTCGCGGGAGATGTCAGCGAAATCGCTCGAGATGTTTGGACATTGCTTTTAAAAAAGAACGACGATATATCTTGGACACTGCTTTTAAAACAAAACTATAAAATATCTCGAACATTGCTTTAAAAAAAAAAAACCATAAAATATTCTGGACATCGCTTTTAAAAAAGCGATAAAATATCTCCTTTCGAAACTAAAGACTTTCCAGAGAAGTTAAAGCTTTCGATGCTTTTTTATTCGGTTATACAGAAGAAATCTCGTCTACTTATTCCGCTAATAATTATATCTACATATTCTGTCGATTTCGGCTTTTGTTTTTAAGAGTTTCTTTATCAGATATACATTTGGCGCGCGCTTTTGCACGAAAAAATATGAAAATTGCCGGCGGTTGACGGATTAAGAAGTCTTCCTTGAAGTAGAATGCGCGGACTCGTATCAAACCGAGGGATTTAAATTCAAAACCTTTATCATATACTGAAAACCGTGGGAAGACATGGAAAGTTGTAACTGTATCTAGAATTTGTATGAAATATCTGTATTTGAAATTTTCTTAACTCTAAAGCATTCTCTGTGAGGTAGGAATAATGGCGTAATTGAAATGGCTTTTCTGGAAACGTGCCAGTCGCGGAAATCTGAGAAATTCTTTCGCTGGCACTGCGAGTTCCGTGTACAATAAACACGGATCTGCAAAACGACCAACGCTGGTTTCAAAACTAAATGGACGAAGTTGCGTTAAGTAATTAGTAATCACATTTAGCGAGCTAATACCGAACTTACCGTGACTTATCGCTATCGGCAATGTTCTATCGTTTATTCGGAAAATAACGTTCCATGACGCTACCCGTTTCTCATCTCGTCTGGTATCGGATGCCATTTGTTTTTCATACAATTTTTCCACTATCCACTCGATTTTGCTTCGAGTTGCGATAACAATACCGATAAGTATAATTCGTCGAACAACGAGGATCAATGGCCGGTAATGAAATAAAATCGAGCCCAGAAGATACGTGAAACGATTTAATAAATCTACCGTGCACTTTTAACTTATTTATTTTTTATTTATGCGCACTGGTTACACGCGCGAATAACCCTGATTTTCGGGATAACGAGGTTGTGAGCCAGTGCCAGTAATAAGACCCTCGAAATAGTGTTGTATATCAAGAAGGATGCCTTCGTTATTCCGCCGTTATGGGTTTTGTTCTTCTAACGAGGCCAAGTAATCTGTCCATCGTACTCCTCCCCGTACGGCTCTCGGATTCGTCTTAGACGCGATTTTCTACTTTATCGCGATAGAAAGGGAATTCTCGTGAACTCTAACGAGACCCACAACCATTCGACTGCGCTTAACGATGTATCTATGGATGGATTTTCTTCGTGTGAGAAACAGACAAACTACGAAGCTTAAAAACGAAAGAAGATAGCGTTGTCGATGAATTGGGAATTGAAATGGAACTACCGAGAGGAAACATAAATATTGCAGGAATTTATGACGTTTATAAATAGATGGATGGATGGATGTTTCATCGTACGTATTTCTGTGACGGCCTGCTCGTTAGATATCTCGAACGTGTCACAGTCCAGAGAAATTGTTTTCCTCTTAATGAAAGGAATTTACACAAACTCTTCTAAAGCGTACTCGAATTTCATCGATATTCAATCTAGCCAATCGATCTATATTCTTTTCTCAATACTAGGAATACGAACGCGTCAGTGCATTACAAATGTAATAATGTTAGAGGAATTGTTCCGTTGCACATTGCAGAGAAGAAATTCGAATCGTCCAAGTAGAGGAAAGAATGTAACGAATTCGCATCGAGTTTAGAATCAAATTATTCGAGCGAGCTGCACTCTCGGAGGAAGAAAGGAATCAGGAAACAGCAACGTAGTTACGAAACAACGTGATTCGCATAATTTATTGTTAGATTCGACCGGGCTCCAGTTAATTACATACCTGGTACTGGCGGAGGCTGTTGAATCGAAACGTTCCCCTAGACTCTAGCCGTCTACAGTTTCGCTCGACTACTTTCAACGGACGTTCCTGTTTGAAATATGAAGAGGTTGTTGGGAAGTTACAAGGACGCGCCAAGTGCGCCACCTTTCACCTTCTGTTCCGCTACATTTCGCAGCCTAGAAAGTTATATTCACTGCCAAGAATGGTTTTATCCTCGCCAATTTCGAAGACACGATATTCCGGTACTTAAACCGTCTCCTGAAGAATGAACGTCGTCCTAACAAGAAGTCTAAGTTACTCTGGTGGCGTGTCTCAATTCGTAAACAGCTTTAAAACTATGACTGTCAGAAGTTGAACGATTTGTCGTTTTAAGCACGTTCTTAATAAAGCTTAATGGAGCTTAATAAAACTTCGTTCGAACATAGCGGAGTAAATGAAGCTTGTAGAAGACTGACATTGGTTTCAGAGAAACTATCTTTTTAATTCTACGTTATTTATCGCGAGATAAAACTAAAAGGGATCTCTATTATTTTTATAAATATAAAAGAAATTCTATACGCAAGCTGCAGATGTTAAAAAAGTACAGGGGTGGTTTTGGGCGACATTTTTTTTTTCTAAAAATGACACGCTATTATATATATATTTTTGTTTATCTCTGGCGACGTAGTACCTGCATGTTTGGAGCTTAAAAAATTTTAATGATCTACAGTTGTGGAAATGAGCAACGCCCGAAAGATAAAATGTACGACTGATGTGTGCACGTGATGTTTGAATACACGCGTTCGCCGATTTCAGAGAAAATGAAAAATGATCTCGCGGCTTTTACGAAACGAATGCATATGGAGAAGTTTTATAGGTTAATGGTTATAAAAATATTACCTTTTCCAAAAGAAAAAGCACTTAATCGATTTTATCATTAATCCCGTACGACGTACATTGCTCGCTTACAAAGAAAATTCAACTTGCGTGCACTGTTGGAGAGAAAACGGAAACGAAGGAATCGTTAAAGGTTGCGAAAGTTCATGAGAGATCAAAAGAAAAGAGGTGCTGTTAGCCTGAGGCACGATTACTCTCTCAACAAGTAAGGAGAATTACCCAGCCGCGTTTCTTGCCAGGCCTTTCTGTCACGAAAAACTTATACGATCAACTCACGGTTCGTACATCGTCTTAAAAAGCACGTGCACTCCTTATTTTTCTGCCCTCTATTAACCAGTTAATAGCTGGCTGTTTTTTAAGAAGAAGAACATAGCGGCATCGTTGAAAGGGATTATCGATCGATAACGGAGAATTTAATTTCACGCGAAGCTACCAAAAAATTTAAATGTTTATTACTAGATTACCGATATTTATGGAAATTCATACTGTTACGAATATAATCTAGAAAATGCAACCTAGATAGAAAATTGTTTTAGCTACTAAATAATATAACCAGTGTTATGTTTTGAATATTTTATACATTTTTGCATATTATGCAGGTTCTGTGTATTTTTGCATCTATAAACTTTCGCAGCAGTGCATAAAATCCCATGGGCTAGTTATTAATGTGCTTTAATATATTCGTGTTCTATGGAAATATGCGCTACAAAATAATTTCAACGTTTTCAAAAGATTTCATACGTCTGGTTCGTTTGTATTTCATATGGTTCCTGACGATTTTAAAGGTTCACGGTATCAGAATCGAACGAAAAAAAGGCAAGCAAAATCGAAACAAACGACGTTATCAACTGATTTCGGACAACTATTTCGAAAATCCAATGAGTATTACAACGTGCTCCAGACACGGCTCTGTTTATTCAACGATTGCGCAACATTCAGCCGGAAAAATCGATTTCGCCGGTGTTGTGTATGCGACATTCACCTGGAATTGCGTCGAGTGCATGGCATAACGTGGCAAATATAAATTTTCAATTATTCTACGTCCTATCGAATTACTTTCCTCCATATCGGACAAACTTCCTACAATCTCGGATACCGCGACATCCTGTCGTCAAATCAATAATATTTACGTTAATGAGAAATTCGGAGACTTTTGTAGGAAGGTGGAAGATATTACGAAGCTGTCTATTCCTTCCTCCGGGAAACGAAATAACGCGACCTAGAAGCTGCTCGATCGATATCGGGGAGAAACAGGAAAATTGTTCTACCTCCTTGTCAGAATCCGAGTCTCGGATTATCGATAAATTTGTTACCTAAGAAACGGAGCGCGGATTTTCATGCTGATTCGTATTATTCGAAATATAATTAGAAGAGTAGAGACTCGAGTAAGATTGTTTTACCTATCAAGTATCGTAGAGCGTACTATATCTCGGCTAGTTCGCATGTTTTTTCATATCGCGAACATTCTCTGCAATTTTGCAGTTTCAAATTTCTTATTAATCCGTGAAAATCCATAATTTACTAATAAATCTCAATACCTGTGAATTATTGAATAAAGATAAAACAAGCTCGAGATGCGCACCAGTTTCACGAAGCGTTAGAAATTTAATAAGTTCGACAAGCTTTAACGAAGTTTCGAGTCTATGAGATTCCGAACATGTATTACAAGCTACAATCTTTGTACTGTTATACCGCGACGATTACACGACGCGACGACGCCACGACGCTGTCCGTACTCTGCATATCAAACTAAAGCGGTACAGTCGGTTTTTGTTTGAAGCAAAGTTCGCTGAAATAAGCGTAGTAAGCGAATTTACGAGATTATTCCACGTACTTTGTTAAAAGTCAAAACAACGCAGGAATCGACGATGATAACTTTCGACGTGTTTTCACTGTCGCAATCAAATGAAATATCTGATTTCTCGCGACCGGAACTGTTTTATCCTTCAACAGGGTAGCGATATGGTTGCTTAAGTATCAATGAACGTATATTTCTCACCATTTTTCCTGAGAAATATTGTACGACTTACGCGACCCACATGGCTAAAGTTTGTCGCACGATACGAAACGTGTCAAAGAGGGAAAGGCAAAAATTGATTGGTTAGTTAAATTTTTTTATATTATCACCGTAGTGTACGCAAAGATTTGAAAATCATACACGAGGTAATAGGAGGTATTGGTAATAGAATAGTTGAAGTAGTATCGCAAGATAAAATTCACTTTTCACGTATTTCCAGCGTTGGCAGTTTCGGTTCGTTGGACCTTTTCCTGTTGAAACTTATTCCTGTGGGAAATCGAATTTGTCGTTCATGGGCACGTGTACTTTGAACCCGAGAAAGGATTAAGAGCCGGAAGTGACGGTCTCGAAAAGTAAACGACGTCGTGTTCTTGAGGAAGGATGGAAAAAGTTTATCTTCGGTGGTTCGTCGAGTGAAAATTCAGTTTCGTGTAACGCGTTTAAGGAATCTCTCAGGCGAAATGTCGGCCCCTTTATGACGTTCAGAACTTTTTCCCTTTCAGCTCAACTGTGTGACCGCTCCTTAATTGCTTCATGAATGTTTAATTAATTAATTAGGCCTGTTGATAGTTCAAAGCCAGGCTAAATTAAAGTCGCGTTGCAAGAGTTGCTGGATTATTGAGTTTAAATCATGCAGAAAAAATATATATAACAAAGTTTGGATTAACTTTACGTTTAAAAAAATCTAGAAATTTTCTGTCGCCGATCATCGTTGAACTAAGATCATCTTTGCTGTCTCACTACTTCTTCTCTAAGTTTTAGAGGTTGATATCTATAGGGAAAATTTGTACTTTGTGTTATATAACGAACATATGTATTTTTCTCGTCGCAATCGTTCTATTATTATCATTTTCAAAGCTCCACGATATTAAACGCAAAATAGAACTACCGTTCGAACTCTATGTATTTTACAATAATTATAACCTGCTATCCGTACTTTCTCGTAACTCGATTAGTTTTAGTAAAAAAATCGTGCTATTTTCCGATTAATATTTCGTATATTCATCAAGAAGTGATGAAATTAACGATAATTATTGGATGCCTGTAGTATGAAACTAAACAGAATTTCAATTTGTGTGCGTTGTTTATCAATATTTCTCGATTCGATAATATTAACATGAGAATTACATTATTCATATCCGTGTTTCATATTAATGATTTTAGGGATAATCGTATAATAATAAACGATCCTATAAATTCAATGGAAAAACGACGAATGTCAAGATACGTTTTTTTTACTATAAATCTAGTATTTTGTAAATTATATTAAAATATGTTGGACCATATTTTGTTATTTCAAATGATAACACTTCTGAAAATAATTATTAAATTGTCCACGATATTGGACAGGAATATCGAAAGAAAGACGTTAAAAGGTATCGGGGGCTTGTCAGGGCACCGAGCTTTGTGGTTAAATTTGCAAAGTAGTTGGCAGAAGTTCACGGGAATCGCAGAGATTCGTTTTAATTTTGGACAAGCCGAAGGTCCTTTGGTATGCAGAATCTTGAATCGAGCTTAACCAGAGTGTCGTTGCTGCCGAAGGAACGAAATTTCACGAGTCGAGTGTCTCTGAAAAATTCAAACCAGAACGGGGATGATCGTCGTTGATATATTAACCGGGTTTCAATCTAAAATAATCTTTGCGACATCGAATCAATTTTCCTCCAATTCGTCTTGCAATTCTTCTCCTGTTTCTACGTTTCAAGCATGAAATCTATACTCGGCTACATATCTCGAAATATTCTTATTATTCAGTTCCATCGTAGATTTAGGGGAATTGCGTCGATTCTAAAAATAATCGAGTAACAATAATGATTTTCTATCTCAAACTGACGTACTGAAACGTTTAGTCGTTTGACTCTTCTACCGAGCTCAGGGTACATATATCCGCTTAAAATTAATTTAACAAATTAATCGTCAAAAATATTATAAAAGAAAGACTCTCTTCGTTTCTACAAATAATCGAGTAACAATATTTTTTTGTTTCAAACCAATCCTCAAAGATTCGCTGCTCTCAGTTATTCCATTTTTTCTAGCAAACCGAGGATATATCTACTTAAAATTAATTTAACAAGTTTTTCAGTTTGTCACCTATTTTGTTCGCGACATTCTATTATTTCATGCCGTTTCACCGTGGAAAGTACGGCGACATTTCCCGAGTTAAAAGATAACTCGTCTCATTTATGAAAAAACTTTAAAGTACTACTTTGTGTTGGTGGTCAGATTGCAGAGAGTTACGCATTCACATCGCCGGTTCCTTCGCTTTTTCTTTTTCTCACCGAGCATCACTTGCACCGTGTCCTCCATCGGTGTTATGTAAATAATCTGAATATCTCTTTTTCACCGACGCCTGATATATTGTTTGCTTATTCGTGCCTCCGTATTTTGCATGTTTTACAATTTCTGTTCGCATCTTTGTTTTCGCATCCGGCCGTGTATTTACATTGCATATAAATCATATGCGCTCAAATGTTTGGCCTGTTGATTTTATTTCCATGTTGCACTGTTATTAAATTCTCCAAAGCAAAGGAACGAAATATCGTAAGCAACGTTTTCCTCCCAGTGTAATCTTGAAATTTACAAAAATATAAGAAAAAGGAAAAAATATCTTACCAGGGCGGGACATATAACGTTAATGGGCTAATAAATTTCTACAAATCCTCATTAGAGAAACCAACGTAAATACAAGAAGCTTTTACATGAAACGAGATGTTTAATTTATAAATTACGTCTGACATGAACAGTAATGTTTGAACTGCAAATTATATTACAATTTCTTTAATGTAAAGAGATATCTAATTTATAAGGCATATATGATATTAATAATGATATTTGAACTATAAACTATATCGGTACAATGTTCATATTCTCTGGCATAACGTCGACTGCTCCTTTCAGCTGCTCTCAGATGTGTACAATTCTTTAACAGTGGAAATAATTCGCATCGCGATGTTTGCTTAATCCATTGGTATGCAGCAGTCAGCTGACTCGACGAGAGGATAGTGAATGCTGAGTTCTGCAAACACGATTACGTTCGTGAGGATTATTACAGAAATAACTTAGCCACAGGTTACCTGATACTTACGTATTTCATTCACTTAGTGTAATCGTCATTTTTTGAATCCTGAAAAATCCAACGAAGTAGATTATTCTCTTGAATCTTTTATTTTCTTACGGGATGATCTTACGCTTTTTAACTCGTTATAACCGACTTGCAGCCCGACCAGAATGATGATTTAACAATTCCAATGTACACTTTTAAGA
The DNA here is from genome assembly GCF_011952255.1 of Bombus vosnesenskii. Classification (NCBI taxonomy): domain Eukaryota; kingdom Metazoa; phylum Arthropoda; class Insecta; order Hymenoptera; family Apidae; genus Bombus; species Bombus vosnesenskii. Next base: position 1,910,136 of record NW_022882962.1, read on the forward strand.
TGATTCAACATTTAACAACGATATATCTACGAATTAATATTTAATAACATAGCTCTGACTCGATTCTTATTTGAACTACAATTAGATTCAACAAAATATCTTGTTTTTAATCTGTAGAGTTTTTACCTATTTACATTGCCCCGTCAGAAATTTTGAGATTAAAATTCTTCAAATCCGTTAATAACTTCGCAGATTTAATAACTTTCTGATATTGGTAAAGGAACATTCATAACTTGTTAGGAAGTTGCTGGTTATTACGTAAGGAAGCACGATCCAGCTAAGTTTTATCAAAGGATCAGACTAGCTGTTGATAATCCCCTTACGTTCGGTCTTAATCTGATTCGCTTTTTAAATCACAAGCTAATTATAATCGTTCCCGTATCCTGGATCTTCGCGCGCCAAAAGTACAAAACATTGCATATTACGTCTAATGGAAAAAACTAAGCTTTCGATATCAATTTTCTAGAATTTCCTGTCATCGGTCGAGGCAAGAACGTTTTCCTGTTTTTAAAAGTTTCTGTAAACCATCGCACAGAGAAGAGGAAAAAAGCTGACAGGATCTTATCGTCGGTCCTTTTGTTTTCTTCGCGATGGATATAGAGACCTCACCGGTGTCTTTAGAGCCGAAGAAAAGCGGCCGTGACAGCAAGTAATTTCTATGGTTAACTGTGACAAGAAATCCGTAGATACGTAGCTGTCCGTGACATTTAGTTCGCGTTAGCCGCGCAACTTTTATTACAAAGCGTGAAAAGTAAATAAGTTTCCGTGTTATTCATAGCAAGTGCATTTCAGTAATATATGCGGTGTCGGACGTTTAACAATCATAATAATTTATGAGACCATAGATGAAACCGCCGGTGGAAAGTTTAACGCGGCGTTAAAACGAGTTCTCTTATTACGATGTGATGTTATTTATTGGAAAATAAAACGAGGCCCAAGTCGCGCCTCGTGCTCATTTCTTCCGCTGTGACGCCAACTTCCTTTTTATCGTCTTCTCCGTGAAAACTGCTGCCATACGGTTTGTTATAACGTCAGAGTTCGCGTATATTTTTATATACTTTTACTTGGCGGCGAACGGTAATTAGCCTAATAAGAAGGAAAATAATGTTACAATTTATCGTAACATTAGAAATACAGTGGCGTGAAAATATTTCCGGCCGGAATAAATTCTTAACATTATATTCGAAAGTCTATATGTAAAAGAATTTTTAATGATGTTGGGTATAAGACTATGACAAACAAAAGAAAATAGCATAATACGCGAACACGGTTACATAGTTGTACAGTATTACCTGAAATTCTTGGAAATATCGCTTTCGAAATGTAAAGTGAAATATAAATATCCGTCTGGAAACTTGCGCACACGCCTGTATCTCAATTTCTTTAAATTTCTCGAAATTTCTAAAAAAAATTGTAGAATCCAAGTGGAGGAAATAGCGACGAGAAAAGATACTAAACGAGTCCTCAGAGTTTGCTTTCGTAGTCACAATTTTAGAAAACAGAATTCGATAATGCGGATCGTTTGAACAAGATGGCAAATGAAATGTTGCGTTTAACGCAAGGTTTGCCTTTGGTGAGTTCAGTTCCTCTAATCTTAAATGTTTTAAATTTTTCATTGATAATCCTTTAGATGGCAGATTATTGCGTGAAATTAAAATTGATAAACTCATTTTATAATTTTCGTTGAGAGGATACAGTGTTGATGGAAAGTAGCCAAATACACTGTAAGATAAGGACGAAGAAAGAATTTCTGTTTTAAGATTTCTCTAATACCCTAGAAATCCGGGACATAAATTTACGTTTCCATGTAATTAAAGCAAACCAAGAGCAAATGTATATCTTGGTGCAACATCGTAACGTGTGTTCGTTATCTTATGGTTAAAGCAAGCTTGCCAGAGTTCGTCTTCTGCAGACTTTATTATCAAAAGCTAATACGATATGTTATTTCTGTGTTACCAATTGATCTTATGTTTATTCAAACATCTCATTGTCAGCCGTGCTATAGAACATGTTGGAAAGAAACGTAATTCTCGGAAGTCAAACTGATCAACTTCGCCATCTATTAATTTGTTAACCTCATTACATAAACGTACGATTAATATTCATTTCTCAAGAAACAAATAACTTACTGGCATAAGTTTGTTGATAGTAAGAAAACCGTCTATAATGATGGTATACTCTAAGGTAAATTTGAAAAACAGTATCTGTAACACCATCATTTTCTCTTTAATACTTTTTAGCTTCTAACGTTGACCAATGTGAACGGTTCAAATATAAATCGTTCAAAGATAATATTTCTTCGTCAGACGATCGAAAATATCTGAGAAATGGTAACGACCGACACGATAAACTCTCTTTATATTTATATTTGCCAAGAGAGATATTCGCTTGGAAAGACAATATTTCTCTATGCAAGAAAGAAGAGGAATGTTCACTTTCAACAGGACGGTTGGTAAAATTTCTTGAGACCCTTTGGAAAAGTGTGAGCGGCACTGAAAGTCTTCAGAAGTAAAACTCGAGGAAAGTGATTATGACTTTTGATGGCCCGTGAAAGTTCGGGCATCAACAATAATTTTAACTTTGCCACGAGAATGGCAAAAGTTAGCGTGTTTTCTCAAACATGAGATTACATTGACCTGGTCGCTCGCGAGTATTCGATTCCCACTTTCCATGAAAATGTGATATCATTCGCATTCACATACTTAGCAACGAAACCACCTGCTAAAATAAAGCAAAGCAAAGAAATCCATAACGCTTATCGGCTGTTTGTTATTTCGACCGACAAGAAAAATAATGTTACTCGTCTCGATTAATTCGTAATGAAACGAACCTTCGTCCTTGATATAAGATGAACCTTTGTTCTCTCAATTTTATTTTTATTCCTTGTTTGTTTCTATTCCAAAATTGTTCCCACGAAATACGTCATTTTGACGATTATCAGGATGTTTGTAAGCTTGCGAAATCCAATGGTTAGGAAATGTCGCGTTCTGAGCGTAGATTTGAAGTACTAGAAAAGTTGGCTGGCCACTTTTGATTTATATGTTGCTGTGGTCGAGCTGCCACGATTCCCGGACAACTTCTACCGAAAATAAAGAAGCGCGATTTCTCCTTCTTACCGCGACGTCCGACTATGTATCGACGGTTAGACGTTCGATATTTTTTGCGCGTATAAATGGATGCGTTTTATTTCCTCTGTAAAATATTTTCACAGTTTCGTTCACGATTTTTGAAAAGATTATTCAGAAACCAACCCGCTTGAAAAATTTAAACTCTCTGGTAATGCTTCGAACAACAATATGACAGGTTGAACGAGCTCGTGTTTGGATTCGTATCGCAATCTCTCCATCCATTTGCAATATTTTCATGAATATGTAATAACACGTGTTAAAATTGTGATTTTAACTTCCGACATAGGCAGACAAAGGAAGGTTTCAACGTGGCATCATAAAAGGGACGAATATCGTGGTATTAAAACAGATCGAATCAGTTACACTCTGAAACTACATTATTTAACTTTCGACAAGTTTCAGCTCTAAATCATTCAAATTTGCACGCAGTTTAGTAAAAGTTAGGTACTATTGGTCGTCCGAAAAGTTTCTTTCGTTTTATAGGGAAATAATGGATGCACAACATTTTTCGTTTTATATTATTTTATCGAGTCACGTATGATTCATTTTGTTCTATCAAGATAAAGATCACAACGTTTGACAGATTAGGTTTCACGTTTGTATAAAGATGCATCGTTGTAAAAGACTTGTCTGGAAAAGAAAGACACTTTTCACAACAACCTGATATAACAAAGAACGCACACTGTCGTTAAACAGTCAGGTAATTTCTAAAGAATGTACTGTTACTCGTCTTAACATTCGGGCACTGCAATATGTTTTAATTTATTGATTTATACCTCACCAAATTATGTTACAAATCTATGATACAAATCGGAACATAAAATTCCTAGGAGTTCTATTACATCTGAATATTTAATAGAAATCATTTCATTTGAGAGACTCGATGGTTCGACATTTTTAGTAACAGAATATTTCGCACGAAAGTAATATGTTTATTTCTCAAATCATCCGATCGTATCTACTTCGCAATAGATTGAGAAGTGTCGTTTACGTGTAAAAATAGACTCGTACGTGCAATCACATTTTCAATATCGGTCGTGATTAACTGGATGTCTGAATTCCTATGCAACGTGGCTGAGAAAAATTGTTCGATAACGTCGGAATTATTGACACGCGAGTAGCTTGGAAAATAATAAAAGTTGGAGCAGAGAGAAAGAGAGAAAGAGAGCCAAGTCCGTATACAATTCTCTCAATACAAACGCGGCCGCGTTTCCAGTCGAAGAATCCGGGATATCTAGTGTCCACTCGATCACCGGTGAACTTTTCCACGGCTTCTATTTTTTGCGAAACTTTCTTGCCCTCCCCTTTGGCGGACTTGGTTCGAACTTTCCTCGGAAGAAGAGACCGCCGGGCTTAGCATCCAAAAGCGGGGCAAACGTAAGCAGAAAATACGAGAAGGAAGTCGATGCTGCAGAGAATCGCGAAAAGTTCATTCTGTGCCAATAAGAATGCATCTCGAGATTCGACAAGAGTCTGTATCGGTGAGGTTGCATAACTAACGAGTATCCCCCATCGTAAATCGGGCCGAACTTCGAGTCGGTTTTGTCAGAAAGACCAGGTGAAGATGAAGGCTGAAATTAATTTAAATATGGAAATTCTAGTTCTCATCTTACTCCTTTTTTCTTTTCTTTTTTTTCTTTTTTTTTTCGTTTTTCCTCCGAGTCGGGAAGATTTGTACCAGGTATTAAGTTGTCCGAAAAGTTTCTTTCGTTTCATAAGGTGATAATAGATGAACAACAATTTCTGTTTTATATTATTTTATTGAATTAGGTGTGATCCATTTCGTTCTATTTCTATTATTATATTCGTGCATAATTCAACAAACTAATATAAAACAAAAAATATTGTACGTCTATTATTTCCTTATAAAACGAAAGAAACATTTCGGACAACCTAATATATATGTAATAAAACACTAACAATAAGAGTGTCGATTAATCTGGATTAATATATTACGGTATTTACATGTGACAGTGGATACAGCAGAACAGATCGGGATCAATTATGATCTTTTGTTAGAAGATTTTAATGAAAAAAAAATTTTTTGGAGATTGCACTAAACCGATGCTAAGAGTATTATAACAAAATCCGAAACAAATATAGGATTATTCGTTTACGATACAGAAGATCATTCAATTGATAGTTTTCGATTAAATGGAATGTTCACGGTACGTAGCTTATCTGATGTAAATGCACATCGAAAATAGCCAGGATGAACAATATCAATTTCTTACAACACCAGATATACGCGTTTAGATGTACGCGTTTAAAGTAGCTGAAGACATCGCGACGCACCGATATTTTTTCATTGAACTTTCGACTCGTTGTGCAAATTATACCTGGCGTGGTTCCGTGACAAAATTGTAGCTCAAAGCCATCGCAGAAAAATAGTGAGTTGTTAGCTTAAGGAGCGAAGCTTCCAAAACTATTGGAACTTGGAAAAAATAATGACCCGGCCGGCAAAGACGAACACTACGAGAAAGAAACAAAGGAGGACCGGCGGCGTTTCGATAACTCAGCCTCACTTATCCAAATGGGAAAGAAGTCGTCAAAGGCGAGAAAGGGGAGAGAGAGAGAGAGAGAAAAAAAGAAAGAAAGATTAAAAGTATGAGAATGCAAAATGGACGGGAGCGGAGAGCAGAGGGTAAAGTTAAGTAAGGAGCTCGCTGAAAGAAGACGGAATTTTATTAAAATATTTAAGTAGCGAATCGCATTAGGGAAATGGCGACACTATTGTTCGCCTGAAATCTCATTATGGTCGAACGCTCGGCGAGGGTGAAACCTCGGCATACGAACTTTTCCATAGAAGTGGGAAGAACTAGCGCGACCTCGCTTAAGGGAGAACAGCCGAAGAAAGAGAAGAAGAAAGAAAAGGTGGGAATAGGTCACTCCGTCAAAATTTCCGGGGAATCGCGTGTCTCTTATGGGTTCCTCGCTCGAAGGTTTAAGGTGCTTTCCGTGTACTTACTTGCCTAGAGAAACTTGCTAATCTCCAACTCCCAAAGCATCATCGAGACTTGGATTAATTTATTGTCTCATTCAGACACCGAGAACTGTGATAACGGTAAGCATGGCTTAACCAACTTCTCCGAGGAAGCAGATGCAAATTTTAACGGTTAAACGTTTGTCCGTTATTAAATAGATCTTAGACCTTTGTTTATTCCATACAATTGAAATCGTATTACGTCTCAAATACAGCCTCGTATTAATACAGACTCTATTGTACAGAGTGTGCCAGGAGGAAACCGAATAACTTTGCCGGTATGTTTGAGTAGGTCATTCCGAATGAAACCAGATCATATACGTACACTATGGATGTTGGTTGATTCGATCTTCAGATAATAATCGTTTACTTTGCTCAAGTATCACGCACAATCACCGGATTTAACGCCTTTCGGTTACTTCTCCTAGGATTATATGAAAACAATAGAAACTCAGAGACCAGAAACCAGAAACGCGCGAAGAACTGATACGAGCAATACGCGCTGCAAGAAGTCAGAAATAGCGGCATCAGAAATGGGATTGAGAATGGTCAATAAAACTTCGAATGGATTTGTGTTTACGGGAAGAAGGTCGTCACTTTAAGCACCTCCTTTAGCTTATGGTAAAAGAGGATAAGAAATATATGAACAATAATAAAAAATTACTGTTCTACTGCAATTATGTGAATGTAAAATGTATTTGTTGAAATAAGCGAAAAACAGGCGAACCAAAACCCATAGTTTATGCAACTTCTTTTCATTCAGAATGACCTAGCAAACATACTGGTAAAATTATTCGGTTTCCTCCTGGGACACGCGGTATATGAAAAAGAGAATTTTGTACTAACTTCTAAACTGTACAGTCAGGGATAAAATCTATGAAATAAAAGAGACTGCCGTCTCGAAGCCGGAAAATTGAACGTACGAAATAAAATCTTAATATTCGTGAAAATAAATTGTAAGGTACTCGGTTAAAAATCTCAATTTCTCGGAAACTGCTGGAAACTTAATAAAATTTTCAAATACCAACGAAAATACGATCTCGCCCTGTGCGAGAAATTTCATCCGAATTACTTCCACTCTAGCTAATTCTCTCGGAATTGACGGTTCGTTATATACCTCTAACGTCGATCGATTTAATAAAAGATGCCTTATCGATGTTCGCGGATCTTACACTTTTCCCGTTCAAGTGGAACTCGATATTGAAACGATGCCCTTAATCGTAAGGAGAATCAATGGAAATATTTCGAACGATGGAAACATGTAGATTCTTCTCTGGTAACCTCTATACGTACAGTTAGACGTTTATCGTAAAACGTACACTGTCGGCCATAAATATTAAGTCACTTGCTCGTTACGTTTATTGAAAAAGTTCAACAAATCTTCCGTTCTTTGGTGATTTACGCGAAGAGGCAATTAAAATCACGAAGGGGATAAAAGTAGTGAAAAATATCCGATTTGTTCTAAACGTCAACAGAGAGTTTGATACTTATGGTTGACAGCGTAAACCATGGAAGGCATAGAATTTGACGGTGTTGGAAACAAAGGCGATCGATCGGTATCGCTTTATCTGAAAAGTATCGGATAGAAATCGACAAGTGAAAATGGCAATTTAATTCAACGATCGACCAATCGGACTATCAGCCTGAATTCTATTCAACGTGTACACGGTTTTGCCCGTAGGCCAACTGCATGATCATAATCAAGAAGCCAGGTACGTAATCCTGCGGAACCGGTGCCCTATGTACACACCAGTTTACTCCGAACAAAGCATAAATCACAAAGCGCCGAACATTCGTTATACGGTATGCGGACCATGAAATACACGGACTCCCCGTTTCTCTGCGCGTTTATGTGCACACGCACGTAGTTATGCCCAGTATCTCTGTACATGGAGTGCGTTACGCTCAGCCAAGCAAATTCATCCGATTGGATTCAGAGTTATTCGTAGCAACAAAGGAGTCAGTAACTAAACGGAGAATGACTGGGCGTATCGTTGATTTTTATCAATTTTCACAAAACAATGCGAAGCATGTTATTGTAGCTTCTTGCGGCGATGCTGAATTTAACTCTTCGTTCGAATTGCAAATCTTTCGGGCGTAACAATTCGCAGTGGTTTATGAAGCTATTCGAACACGTACACTATGTACATATTGTTATTATAATGTTAATTATCATTGTAAAATAATTGTACAATCGCCAACAATAATTGTGACAATTTTTCTTTTGATGATCTTTGCGAAGCGTATGTATCCAAGAAATATCTTGCATCTTCGATGTTCATTCTTAGATCCGTTTCATAATTCATCGATGTAATCATAGCCGCGTCTCGTTACAGAGCTAACAAAATTTCAAAATATTTTGTCCACTATATTCGCAAAAAGTTTCTATAGATATTCAAATACTATCGCGAACGACTGTATTTCATTTCGAAAGAAGAGAGTTGAGTAACTGTTTCCATGCGGGTGCTTACGCACCTATGATATTCTCCAGCAACGATTGTATCAATGGTTAAAGCAATTATACGATTTAGCGAATAATTCAAGAAAGAAATAATGGTACACGCTGTAAGAGGTTGAATTATTAGATCCCAGAATAGTTATTAAATTAGTGATTCGTTGGCAAACATTTGGACACTCAGCGAGGTACACGTAGATCAAAGCAGCAGTGATCTGCAACAAACGGAAATTAGTGCGTTCAAGTGGAAATCTGACGCTGACTTCTCCGGTCGCCTTGCACCAATTATACCTTTCTAAGAGGATCACGAAAGTGCATGCCTTCTACAAACCGATCCTTTGTGCTGGAAACAATAACAACTCACCGCAGTTATCCAATTCTCTGTTGGATGGGTGAATAATCAAATTACAGTGTTATTTGGATTTCCTTGTTTCCGCATGCTGTGAGACGAAACACTTGGTTATTCGGTTAACCATTAATTAATATCCAACAGAACGTGCTCTCTGTATGTTACAATTTTCCAATGGAAAAAGTTAATTCTTCTCTTGTTCTCTTGATTAATCTCTCTTGAACGTTTGTGTTCGTTAGTGTCACGTCAACAAATGGATTTCGTTCGGATCGTATTTTAGAATCAGAGTTATTATATTATTTATCGGCCGAGTCTCGTATATTTTATTTAGAAACGTGTAATTAAAATCTGTCTTCGGCAATCTATATTCAATTAAACAAAATGGATAAATTTACGATCGTTTTATCGCGTACAAAACTGGTACCTACCGTTTTCCAATAACAACTATAAATTTATCGTCGACGTAATAACTATTCATGTTATACTTTTCAAAATAGAGGAAAATACATCGGTGGCGTGTGTATGCGAGAAAAGTGCGAAATAGGAAAATATCGTTTAAAATATCGCCAATCATCGATGAATTTGACCGCCGTGAAACGAACTTGTATTATTTTTATAAATCCGGCTTAGCCGAAGCGTAAAATTGGCCATTACAAAACGTCCCTCGACATTCGTTTTTCATATTAACTTTGTTCTACTGATTTCATTAACGAAGTTAACGCTGCTTCACGTATGAGGAGACAGGAAAGCGAAGCGTGCTTGATTATCGATCGCTTAAATGAACTGTAAACGTTTACCAAAGTATTTTAGCTAATTTCGTGAACGTTTTCCGACACTTCTCAAAGCGTGCTCGCTGAAGTGCCTCTGAAAATGCAAGATTAATTGCAAGGTTAATAAACTAAAGGTGCATGTATAATGTTAAAACACTGAAAGCTGTAATTAGATTGTAAATGAAGTTGGAGTGTTTGAAAGGCATTTATAAAAATTGACTGGTCAACGAGCTTTTATTTCAAACTGTTATTAGAAGTCAACGAAAAGATTCGGTTCTTGTATTAAACGCTATTTCTAAAATATTCAACTTATGCTTTAAGATGAAATTTTGTTCGAAGGTTTCTTGATAAATAGTCTTCGAAAAATATAGCTTTCGACGTATCATATCTATTTATTATATCGTAGGATGATAATTTTATAGAGCGACGAATAAAAAGTAAAGAAAATTTCAGGTTTCGAATTCCACAACTGCAATTACCACGGACAATTTTTCACCGTGGATAGTCTGCGACACGACATTTCAGTACAGTGTCGTCGGCGACGTTTAAATCCCATTTATTTGATTGCTTCTCGTTTAATTGAGCTATCCCTCGCAAAATAGGATTTCGCCAAATGGATTTTCTCGTTGAAACCTTAAAAAGTGCGCGTTTATATGCGAGAAACGTGGTCGGAGAAATCGATTGAAAATCAAATGTTCGTCTGACCGTCAAGGTAGAGATATGCCCTTTTCATTCCTTTTCAACGCGTTACTGGGATATCGTTTGACTGTTGGAGTTGTCTCGGATGAAATCAATATAGCGAAAGGCATTCTTATGGAATAGCACGAGACGCTTCGAACAATACCGCATAGAAAGTCACGAATTTAAAATTGCTGACTTAACCGAGCTATTTCCATCGGTTTTACTGTTTCTTAATTTAACATTTGTATGTTAATTTAAGTATTATCTTAGTCGGTAAAAATCAGAATCAGTTTACATAAAAATATTCTGCTTCTTGGAGACTTTTTCAAGGAAGAATATTAAGTGAATAAAAAGTAGAGAAAATATAGAAAATGAAACGTAAACGAAATAGAATAAGATAGAAAAGAATCTTTCTTGATATTATATGAAATTAATACATACGGATTTATATATTTTTATGATAGAAATTTCAAAACTTTCAACTTTCGATAATGAGAATGCTAATTGATTAAGCTTAATTATACCAACATGCATAATCATCGATAGGAATTTTCAAATCTCTATCTGTATTCGTATGAACAGTTCGAAGTTCAGAAATTATGGTATATATTTCTCTAAAAAATATTATAGTTAAGAAAGCAAACTTTGTAGCGGAATTCAGGCGCGACATAATTATTAATTAGCTTTTAATTAGTACAATACACACAGCCTTGTAATTTGCAAAGGTTAGAAGAAACATGTAGGGTAGTTGCGTTAGAGTAAATAATGTAGCACGTAGAAGAGTGCTCTTCATTAAAATTTCAATGGGAAGTCCTTTTGAAATTATGGAATTTCGTTTTAAGCATTTTTTCATGCTTTGTCCACGAATCGAGATAATGGACTTCCCGTTCACGTGAAATGAGGGAAAGCAGCATTGCTTCTTTCACTGCGTCTTCTCTCTCTCTCTCTCTCTCATTAGCATTCGTAACGCAATACTTCTGACTGGACTCACTCATTTCTCTTGCACTTTACCGTCTCTCTTTTCCGTTCTACTCTCGGACGAACTTCTGGTTCGCGTCAATTAAGAAAGAATTTGAGACTGTACCAGACTTTTTTTCTTATCCTCGTCAACTTCAAACGAACAGCAAAATTATTTAAGTCTTTTTATCTCTGACCATCCACCGCTTCCGAACGCCTTATTTCAATCCTCGATTGATATAAAATAAGCGTTCGCCTGAAAATGCAACCTGGAATGAGCAATTATATTCGGCAGATTGTATCAATATTAGATGGTTTAATTAATTTCTTTATGAATATTGAATCTAGGCCAAATTGCACGCAGAGGTAATCAAGTTCTAGCGTCGCATATGTAATCCGCGTTCGCGTAAATTAAAAGCGATCGCTAGTTTAATATTTAATCGTTAAACCTGTTTTTATCGGTTCTTCTTTTGCCTAACATTTGCTAATATATCTGACAATAATTGTTAAGTGATTATTAATTTTTGAACGATATGGAGATTTCAGGCATAGAATTATTATGTTATAATATTCTACGTACTTTGATTATACATTGTGCGTGGGAATTGACGTCTAAGACACGGGTGTGCACGTTTTGGACAGCTATACGCCTGTGTGAGATATAGACATGCAGGTTATTACGTTATTAGTATATTAAAGCGGTTAAACAATGTACGTCAAACACGTATATATGTAACATTGGTATAAATACAAACATAAATTTAATTAAATTAAATCAATTTAATAATACAATATTATATTATGTTACACATATAATGCAATAGCTCATATTTGATTGAATACCACGTACAAACGAAGCTATTTTTGCGAATGAAAAGCCCATTATTGTACGAATATCGTAAAACACATTAAAGCATACAGCATGGCTAACTTTTTCCAATTCGTTGTGTTCGTTTGCAAGGTGTTTCGACAATTACCTGAAAAGCTTACACGAAACTGAAATGGAAACTATCGAACATTAAATAAGGCGTCAATGAGAAAATTTCTTTCGAAAGTCCGTAAGAACCAGGGCAAAGATATTTTTCAAGATATTACTGTATCGATAAACCAAAATACTTAGATCATTTTTAATTACCTCCATATACGGATTTCGGATTGATTTCAAATTTCAAATTTCACTAATACAATCACGATAATCGTGCCTCGTTGCGATACCAACGAAATTTCGCAAACGTTGTATAATCCCCGTAATACGTTAAAATTGAATATATAAAAATTGTCCATGGCGAGCGTTCGAATATTTTGACCAGCTACCATATGCCATTGCGCTTATTTAACGATCCAAGCCCACAAACGAGAATGATAATGACACGAACAGCGATGTGGAAGCACTGTTGCGTCATCTATTACGAAGGACGATCGTTTCACATGATATTTTATTACCGTTGCAGCAAACGAAGTCCGAAAGAGCCAACCTTCGGTACGCGAGCAAGCTAGAATTGGTTAGAGAGCTTTGCACACCGTGGCGAAAGTTTTGTCGATGTCAGGCAACTTCCGGTGAAGTTGCCGCGCGACATTGGCGCTCCGTGTTCCCTGGATCGTCGAACCATTTAATAGACTTACGTTTACACTCATCTCTATAGACACTGGGAGAGAAAGAGACGCACGGAACGGTGGAATATGCATGGGCTTAAATGGCAGGTTGATACTGTAACATATAGCTCAAAGCTAGCTCAAACGCAAAATTGCTCGTCTGATGGAGAGGAATCGTACTCGGATGCTGGTTCGGTAACGATCCCGTTTACCGAACAGTCTCACAAGTAACGAGCAACTCTCTTTTGATCGTTTGGATTTTGTTGCGGATGATGGGCTGCATGTTACGCTAGAACAAAGTTGAGTCTTATTATTGGAGTTGCGAAGGTGATTAACGGAAGTTTAGGGAGTTGCTCGTGTTTCAAATTCGATAATAGCTACCAACTGTTTGCAGAATCTTTTCTATCGATTGTATTCGTACACGTGTTTATAAAATTGTTTGAACATTTACTATAGAAAACATTGGCGTATATACTGTGTGTGTTGTACGAAACGTTTCGAAGTTACGTTGAAACCAAGCTGAAAATGTACATATCGCAGAAGCTACAAAATATTTCATGCAAACATGTATTTAGTAAAAATTAATATACAGCACGAATAGCTATGTTTCAAGCATATTTTGCAACAATGTAGGTAGTTGGCTGTTTAAGTGGTTTTGTGGTCTCTACAAACTATGTATTTACTTGCACAAAATACCTTGTAGCTTCCGTGTACATTTTCGCATCTGTTTCAGACTTTACCGATATAATCATGACGGTCTAGTCTGATCGTTACGAACTGTTTCGTGTAATGTACATGACATCTTCGTAAAATATCGCTACATCTGTTGAAATACTTTCGTGAGCTACCGTGTGTTGGCAAATACAATTAGTCAAAAAAGAATACGTTGATTGCACGTTCCCTTACAAAATATCTTGCTGACTGGATGCAGTCGCGACAGGATGTGAACGCAGAGTTTTTACTGTCCGGCAACGATTTTGCCGCGCAAGTATCGCAAACTGAGTTCGCAGGAATCCCGCTACGCTGCTATGCGGTCGGTGTTAATGCAGTCCGCAACAAATGACAAACAACAAGCTGCGTCAACGCGGCTAGGCGGCCGCAGGAGCAAAATTCGCGACGATGCGACGCAACTCAGCTCGGCTCGGCTCCGCTTGCCAGCGACATGGATGCACAAACAAGAGTGAGAAGACCTCGATTTTGGCGGGAGAAAGGGAAACGAATAGGTTGAGGGTTACCCATGCAACGTGTAAACGCGCGCACCCTGGAAATTTGCAAGTAAATGGCAATTAATCAGTGTCCGTATGAATGGGCCGGCGCCGTTAATTTGTCATTTCGCGCCGCGACAATTTGTATGTGACTGTCAACATCGTCGAGTTCGACCTCGTGCCATGCTCGCAATAATATATAATACGTATAGAAATATATATCTGTGTACGTATGTGAGTGTAAATAATATATGCACGTATTCGCGCAATTTTTTGATCGAAATTTCCCGATATGAATGAAAGTATCGATAGCGTGTTAGGAAGATTTGTTAACACGTTGACAACCACGCGAATTTTATGAAGCTCTAGAAACAGCAATAAATTGAGATATAACGTAAATACTACACCGTGGCGTTTAATTTTCGCGAAACATTATATCGTATTTGCGTGCTTTTTCTTTTGACTATGTCATTACGGTGGCTGCCGATGATATTCGTATACTTTTTCTGAACTAATTACACGCGTTGTACGAAACATTTTAAAATCTCATTGGCATCGTAATGACACCCTATTACCATGATCATATCGATACAATTTTTAACGATTTTAAAAATGTATACCCCAGTTGCAAAATATTTTGTTGTTATTTCTATACTCAGAGGTAAGATCAGAATAGTTGTTATTTTATTGGATGGATAAATCTATCACACCGTTCTGAGCCAAAAAAACCTTTATTGCACGAGCTTACAGAAAAACTAGGGATAAAAACAAAAAGGCAGCCTATCGATTAAATCTATCAATTGTAATTAGGATAATCCTCTGCTTACTATTTCTTATAACTAACGCATCTGCATATGGATGGCGAGCACGAACTCACGTTGTCATTTTCAACATATTTAATACAGATATATATTTTGTAGAGATCAGAAAAATATTTAAACACGCAATCGTTCATAATATTAATAAGTCTCGGTATTCCGTGAAATCATTTTAAATATCTTTTATACGTTTGAAGCAATTATTCATGCGATATATTAATTTTTCACCAACTGTAAGCTTGCAGTGAGTATCTTGCAAATTTTATGTAGACTTTCAGATCGAGTTCAAATTTTGCCAACGTAATTATAGCAGTCGCGTCTCATTACAGCGTTAATTTTCATTCAACAATTCATTACGGTATAAACCTAAAAGCGTTTTTCGACAAGAGTACGGATATTTTTGCGATCCATTGTCGGTCATTCGTATCGTTGAGAATTATCAGGTTCATGAAGTTTATTTCACTTTGATCGCTGCAGAAAATTTAGTAATAATAAATTTAGGCTACCGATGATAACCATGACAGTCAATATGCGAATCTAATGAAACATCATCGATTAAATTCTGACTGTTATGATCCATGTGTGGCAAGTTTAACGTTATAAAATATTCTGCAAAAGTGGTTTGGAAGATATATGTGTGTCAGGAAATATTAATTCAGTAGCTGAGCTGGCTTTAACACGCCAGTTCACCACCTACACGTTCACGTCGATGCACGGTCCTGGTTTCACGGCTGTTGACTCGGTTTACGCGGTAATGCAATAAATATTTTTGTAACTCCGAACACGCGGAATCGTTTGAAATCGCAATAACAGGCCAAGTAGCTGACGATACGTGGGAAAAGTTGAAAACGAAGTTTTACAGGCAACAGGGACGCTCGTTTCTATAAATTTTTCGTCGAATATCAGTAAATATACATCTCTATCTGGTTATTCCGTGAAAACTTCATCGCGTCCTCTGAATTCCTGATCAAACGCTTTTTCTACGGACGACGGAGAGAATCGATCCACCGGGTAGGATTATGTTCAAATACCTTGAATAAGAAGAAATTCACGTCACTAGTTTGGTAGAAGTTGCCTCTCTTCTCTGCGAGATCGTCGGGTTTCTTTATTTTCGAAATTATAGAAGACGCGTCCATTGATTTTCTCGAACGTGAAACGCTCGATGGAAAGAAAAACGATAGGAAGGATATTTGAAATGTTGGTTCTCTGGATAAAATTTCTACTTCGTAAGGAACCTTGCTCGGAACGTAGCTAGGATTTTCACCGAATTTATGTGCGCACGTTTACGTTTCTATTTTTACACGAATCTGATGGTTTATTGTTCCTCGGCGTTATTTGTCGCAGCGAAAAGCGTTGAAAGGAATGAAATCTCTTAATCCTCTGGACACATCTTAGAAAGTATTTCTATGTAAAATTGTAATATTTGTGTATAATTCCTTTCGAAGTAGAACAGAGCTTGTTAAGAGAAAGGGTAGAATTATGATTTTACAATTGGCCAGTTGCCTATAATGAAAAGTCAATCTCTTTCTTAAGCGAGTGAATTGAAATTACATTTTCCTCGACATTCGGCTCGTTGACATTAAAGTGTAAGAGTATAATATCGTTGAGTAAGTAATAATGAGCTTTCTTTCATCGCATTTTATCTCAACAAGCAATGGAGAACGATATTAATAGGTACAAATTCATTTCTTTCCCGATTATGATCTCGGCGATATTACTGCGATAGAAAAGAAAAGCCAAAATAATAAATATGTACAAATAAAAAGAATTGTTAAATAAGAATTACCGTTTTAACAAGCCGTTTTAAGGATTGTTCTAAAAACAATTCGCCATTCGCTGGTAATTTCTCTGCTTCTCTGTTCCTTCGATGAAACTTTCCTGTTCCCTCTTCTTTCGCCAATTCGGTTTTTTCTCTGCTTTTGCGGTACTTTCCGTCGGTGGAACGACAAAATGAAAGTTTCACAGCGGGTGAAATCGTTCAAGTGTCTCGTACAGCGCTTTTCGCGCTTCGAGTGAACAGAAAAGCTTCGATAAAGTTTCGAGATATTTCGAAATCGTTCCCACCTATCGTATAGACGTTAAGAGCGAAGAAAATCGCGAATCGTACGCTTCGAATTGCGAGGGGTAAAATACGTCATTATCTACGATTACGGATATCGCAGCTTGAACGACATCTTTGGAACATCGTTTCCGAGAACGAAATCAATGTTCCGATGTTGTAATACATACGCTATAATCGTGGAATATGAAATCTCCGATTTAGAATAATTTCATTGAGATTCGATTCTTCGTATATTCTTCAATAACAGCATTTTTCTCATTCGATATTTAGTCGACTAGTATGGCAGATCATTTCGATGAAATTCGAACAGCTGAAACAGCCTGTATAAATAGTTCATTGGTACGATAGTTATTATTATTACATCGGGGATTTTTATGCAAGTTCGTGCTTGTATTAACATAACTAAGAAAACTTGGTCTACGTAAACATTTATCTCGCCCATTAAATATCAATAACAAGCACCTACCTAACTCTGAATATTTTTTTTTTTTATGTTTTTACACATTACGTGGATTTTATACTTTCTAGAAAATACTTCGCATTAAATATTTTTTATGTTTATACATAAAAAATATACATTTTTGTGATTTTACATTTTTCACGAACGAATAAAAATCCACGGTCTAAATAGTTCATCGGTATAATATTTATTATTGAAACTAAAACGGGGTCGATGTGATTCTCACGTTTTATATTTCGTGAAAATAACAAGCTTTCTTATTTAATCACGAGTCTGAATAGGATTTCCAATAGATTTCCACGATTCGTACCATGTTTCCTTCTTTTTGACCGTGCTCCTTGTTTAACCACGACTCTAATCCGTGCGTGTACAATTCTAATAGGAGTGCAATTAGAATATTCGATATACTTAATGGCGTTATTCAAACTGCGGCTTGAATCGGCGTTAACAACAGCGCCAGCTATAAACAGAATCCGATTCAGCCGGGTCTATCGTCAGCGTTTCCCGAGCGTCTGTGTTACCGCGCAGCGATTCTCCCGTTATATAGGAAAATCTAATTAATTTCCGTTTTGTAATGCCGAATTAACGAATTTCTCGGTGGTGGCGTCGTAACGAGCCTGGACCTGGTGGCGCGCGGCTTCAAACGCAATCCGGAGCACGTAATTCGGCTTACTTCCGCTAATGAAGGAGGCCTGCAGCGACACAAGCGAACGCATGGACGTAGGTCAATTTCGACGTTGCATCTAGAATAATATGAGCAACGGAGCTCTGAGAGACGACGAATCGATCCACGTGCCGGACAATTCGAATTCATTCGGTTAATTCCACCGGCTGATTCGGCAGGTTTGCACGGCCAGGGGTCCTCTGCAAACGAGAGCAAATTATTGTCATACCGACGATAATTGAGCATAGCCTGCTAATAAACTGAACCGAATTGCCGACTCTTCGCGAGCGGCCGGGATTCGACCAATTGTGGCCACCGACCGAGACTCCCGCCGTCCAATAACACTCTCTCTCCGTTTATAGTAAACGCCGCGTAGCGTTTACATCAGAAATTACCGGGCCGATTTGCCCGCCCCATAAACGGGAAATACCACTTAAATGGAAAAACCTGCCACGGAACGCGTTCCCTCTTTTGTTGTTGTTCGTTACAACGATGCAGATCGAATGATCGGATTCCAATCTTGTTTAATATCTCCGGTCGTTTTCGTTATCGAAATTGCGGAGTTAGGAAACTCGATAGTGTCCTAATCTTGGAAGTTTCACCAGATTCGTAACAAGACTGCGCATTTCCGTGCAAATTCATATTTTTGTGAATATAGTAATTAGGAAAATGGAACCCAATTAGAAGATGTTTTATCTATCGACTATTACAGGAAGCACTATACTTTGGATATTTTATAGGTAGATAACATCTTCGGTGTTTTGACTTGTTGAGGTTGTCTGATTGAAGAACGAGTGGATGAATTTGTAATAGAAAAGTATATTGAAATAATTAAAGGTATAAGTATAAGTATAATGTTTAAGTTATATGCTGATTCAGATCCTTACTCTCTTAGTGTTACTAGACAATGGAATGATAGGGAACACGTTCATATATTTATAGCAAAAGGACATTACCAAAAAAGTTAAGCTCATAGCTTTGGCTAGAGACTACAAGGAACATAAATAGAAATCTGTTTATTAGTTCCTTCCTTCCTAGACCTTGCAATCCAAAACATAATGTATATTCAAGGGTACAATAATATGCACCTTTCCTTATTTAGAATATTTCTGCGTAATAGCAGTCTCCAGGTCACGGATTAATATATAAATAAAGATGTAGAGTTTTTCTTGAAGTAGTTACTTCAACATGACTATTTTCCTTGCGAATTACACGGGATTCAGCTTTTTTTGCCTATTTTTTCCACCATTCCTACTTTATACCTGGTAATTGATTGCTATATTATACAGGGTGGTTGGTAACTGGTGGTACAAGCGGTGATTCTACGCGAAAAAAGAAGTCGAAAATATAGAATAAAAATTTTTCGTTTGAGGCTTTGTTTTCGAGAAAATCGGCTTTGAATTTTCGCTCGGTACGCGTGCACTTTATCACGTCTCGTTATAACGAATCTCACTGTAGATCGTTGTCTCGATGGAAAAATTAAAAAAAAAAAGAAAGAAAAAGAAATTAAAAAAAATTTTATGTACCACCAGTTACCAACCACCCTGTATATCCGCTCTCTAGCAACGATTAGAATACGAATCAATCATCTTCTGTTGACCTGTAGATACCTATTTATACTGAATCTAAACATATTAATTTGGTCTATCACACCGATAACTATGATAAACTACAATTCTATTATACTTTATAGCGCAAGTAAACTTTTAGAAACTTAACATTAACCAAACAGTTTAACCACTAATCAATATTATTTTGGATACCCTATATATGTCTTCGTATTATCTGTCTTCATATTTCAAATCTTCTATAAATACATAAAAATCCGCAGTTTATTCACGATGGTACGTGCAATATTATCTTTTCAAATCAAAGATAGAAAAGTTTCTGAATACAAAGGGGCAATAGAAAATCATAATAATATTTTTGATGAAAAATTGATAGAATTATTTCTATTCATATGGAATTAAGCGGGAAATAGAATTATAATCCAAATACATTAATACCTTCGGATCAGTAGCCTTTAGAATGTCGCTATACATTATGAAATCAGCCACGTGTTAAGTGGTTTCGACTGTAGACTGTCGAGTACTCAAATAATCTGCTGAAACGTTTATCAACAAAATTCAGTTACCGATTATGTGTCGATACGAATAGAGGTAACGCACACGATAAACTGACGTGGTTTGGCAACTCTTTGTAATAGAACTAATAGCGATAGTCACTGTCGCTTGACAAGATCCAGCGCGCATTAATGTGACATCGACGAGCGGTCGGCCAATAATATCACGTTTACATGCTACAACGTAACATCCGTGTGTAATGTAGCGCGCCGATGGTAAATAGTATAACATTTATACCGGCAATTAACTTCTAATTAGTCTGGTACTACACACACGCGCCGGTTTACATTTACGCTGCCCCTCTAATCTATACCATGTACAACTTCTTTTCATAAGCTTCACATACGTATCGCAATTCTTGAAAATGAGGCAAATTACCTTCCTTTTTCGATGCGGTATAAAAGAATCTCACGCAATACGATTAACTTCGTTTTACAAAATATTCAAGTTAGAAAATTTACCGCAAATATTCAGACGTCAAACCATTGCGCAAGACACAGCCATGCAATCATTTTTAATTCATTTTTTGTACTGATAAACAATCACGTTTTCGCGTTCACAAAATCAATCGTCCTCTTTCGTTTATTATCTTCTATTTTGCATTTTATCCTATCAATTTAGTATTTGTTTATTAATATTATGGTATTGGACTGTAGATGTTATAGATGCAAAAAAAGAAAGGAAATATATTACTACAGAGGCAAGGAACAATATTTCGTTGAAAAAAGTTGTACATTTTTACAACATTCCAAAGAATTTCATAAATTCCACATAAATTCCTCATAAATTCAATACAAATCGATATTTATCAGTTTGAACGGAATTGTACATAGGTACGTCTGTTCGTCGAGAGCTGACGAGAATCTTAACCAGACAGGAATCCGGAAAAAATTGGAACGAGTTTTCAGGACGAAGTAAGCTTCCTTGCATCGCTAATTTTGGAAAATACGAGCATACGCTCTCGTCTGATGCCATCGCGTAACCGCATTCTCTAACAAGCTAAATCGAGAAAGGACTCTCCCGAACGGATACGCCTTCGCAAGTATCGTTGGTTACATACAGAAGGGAATTTCATCTCGGAACACAAATTTCAACCTTGTTCCATTTTGCAGCGTTACACATCGGTTCGTTGTGCCCATATTCACCAGGTTGTGTACGAGAAAGCAAGCACACCATTTTGAAAGAATGTCATAAGTCGTAGATTATTTTTTTTTTTTTTTCACGCTCCGCAACCATCTTGTATGCCATGTTGTTATCTCCGCTTCTATTATCTTTGCTCTTTTCTGCTTTTCTTTATGCCGTTTCCTGAATGTCGCGTCATTGTCCTTTTCATTTTAACCGAAGAGCATCCCATCTTTTGTTCTTTCGACAAATTTTTAAAGGATTTATTTTCTTCTGCAATCTCTGAATTCATTTTACCTCCAGACTTTTTTTGCACATCGTAATGACGAATAAAAACTAAGAAACATAATAATTCTTACTCTATTGCCCCCTTATTTTGTGTTTTCGACATCCACGTAGGTCCTGTTATTTTATCCGAGAGATTACGAATAGAGCAAGAAATCTGGATTACCGCGAACGTAAATATCAATTTTCACGTAACGGAGTGCAAATTATCGTTCTCGTAACCTGGAATTATTACGCACGCGTTTATATAAAGATTCAACGCGTAACGCACTTTCCTCCTGAATCGTCTCGTTTTCCTCCGATTTTAAAGAAGAAAATAAAATACGTCTACAATATTTTATATAAAATCATTTGCTTGAACAAGTTTCTCGTGCCTGAAAACCATATTTCCGTATCTCGATTTATTTTTGTCATATTCGAGGATATTTTTGTCGAGTATCTATTACCTACACGCTTGCAAATATTCCGCCAAGTATAACGCAAGTATTCCACTTCGCATTGTAGTTGAAGTTGGCCTGAAACCTCGCTTCGAAATTCACAGAAAACCGTGTTCTGGCCGAGAGCACGAAGATCCGTGGTCGCGAACACAATAATGGATCAATACCACTTACCTAACGCTACATTGTTCGTAGTTCTCGGTTCTTCCGAATAACCCAACTGTCTCTGTCTCCTTTTATTTCATACGCGGTTGTGTCCGCCGTTTAGAAGCTTGAAAACAGAGGAACGGCTACGTGAAACAACAGAAATTGTCTGCAAGTTGCGACACTTTTTCTCGAGGTTGTTCCACCTGCTTATGGCTTTCGCACACGTGTAAATGCACGGTACGGTGTACGTGCGGAAATATCGATGCGCTCGTGTGCACCGAAACGATGGTGATAAAGTTTGGCAAACAGCTGCGAGGAATGTATCGTCGTTATTTGTCCAAGTGCGATAGTTTTTTGTCGTTCCTTTCCCAGTCGACGTCTAACGATGTTTCATCACGTTCAGTTCTTGTTCGAATGCCTCTGAGGTTAACCGAATGGACTTTCGTAAAAAGGTTACAAATGCAAGTACTTCGAGTAACGACTCGTTTGGGCTTGGTTTATCAATCGAACTGGGTACATCCGACGACTCTTGATCGACCCAAAATTCCGTTCCTGTTGGAGCGTTCTTAACAATCATTCGTAGAAATTTATTTAATATTTTTTAAATTTACGTTTTAACGAGTAATTTAATTCTGCTTAAAGAGATTTGTTCTTTCTCTTAATTGTTCTCTCAGCGAAGCGTACTTATCGAAGTCGGAATGTTCTTTGTAATTATTACTATCAGAAATTTGTATTACGTTTAATCGGTAATTTAATTTTATTTAGAGAAATTAATTCTTTACATTTTTTAGATAATCTGTTCCTTCGCCGAAGCAATCGTCGAAGCGTTCTTTATCAATATTCGTAGGAATTTAAATTACATTTGATCGGTAGTTTACCTTTGTTTAAAAATATTTCTTTCTTTCACGGTTTAGATATTCTGCTCTTTTGTTGAAGTTTTTATCGATGTGTTCTTAAAGATTGTTAGTAGATATTTTTACATTACATTCAATTGATTTAACTTTAATTTATTTTAACTTAATTTCATTTTGTTTAAAGGGATTTATCATTTTCGCTTTTTAGATAATCTGTTCTTTTTCTCTGGGCGGATGCATAATGCGCCTCGTCGAAAGGCAGGCTGTATGTCGCTAATTTGAATTGTAGAATTCCCGTAATTAACGACACCTCAGCATCATGCATCTACATTCAAGGACTGTAGCTCACGTGCTGATGTCGTTAGCTCTACGAGCAAGATTATAACACGGCAATTGCCAATGAACAGGCGACGACGCGACGCGGCCCTAATTAGTTCGAGAATCTTGATTAAAGATCGTAGTCTTTCAGATTGTCACAGCTGCAAGCATCGTCGATAACAACTGAAAAATCGGTCGTTTTGTTTGAAACTCATTTTCTTATCACAACCGTACATTATCTAGTTTCTAAACGCCTTATTTATTAAAACCTTAAATAATCTTAAATATTAAAACACCTACTACGTTACATTTGCTGGAAAATTTCAATGAATTTTACTTTTTTTTTTGGTATTGCATATCAAGAGCAGATATGATGCGAACAAAACCGTAAAATATTAAAATAAGTAAAAAATAAAAGTAGTAGAAAACATTCAATTTGTACCATCAACGGGCACCGTAATTATGGTCGACAGCGTATTTTAATAGATTTTTAATGATTAGATTCGAAACAATCGTATTAACGTCATCGACGAAAAACGGTTTAACAAAAGCGTTGAAGCAGGAAATATGGAAATAATTCGGAGAAAATCTTATGAAACACAATAAGTGCTTTAAATTCAAAACGGGCCACGTTGTATCACCATGTGTATACCCTATTTTCCATTGATCCCGACTAGTTTGAATATCATGACGGTGCCAGCTTAATGAAATTTTCGAATGCCTGTATTGCCACTGCCATAAATTTTCCATCGCCGACTGTGATTTCGTTGGTCGCTGTACGAAATCGTACAAATTTGAAGGGAAATCGAGACAAAAGCTAATATTACTCCATTTTCGTTTTATCGTATGGAAGCGGAACATCGAAGGCTACTACGAATTTATCACATCTATAATTTATTGATTCGCATAAATGTTTATTTCACACGAGTCCAGATAACCGAGAAATTTATTCATTCTTTAATTGATTTAGTTTTTTTAGCACGCGATATTTTATTAAAATTAACAATTTTTTCCTTCGAATCTTTCCACGTTTAATAAAATATTCTCAGTCGTTTTTAAATTTAATCAAAAGAAATTTTCCTATTCTCTCCTATCGATAGAGAATGATATTTCGGATACGATGCTGTCGTAAGTTTATCACAATAAAAATAGATAGAGGGAAGACTGGCAGCCAGCCGGATATCGAATTCGGTATAGTCAGCAGATAGGGGTTTAAAAAGTCGTATCGCGTGCTCATAAACCAAAGTTATTTTGACACTTACCTGGCGTTGCTCTATTTGCTAGAAAATTTGCTCCACTTTGCTTAGCGAGAAATTACCTCTCTTTCTCTCTCGGCTCTCTGTCATCCTCTATCTGTGTTCACCACCCCCGAAGCCACCAGCATCCACCTCGCATCTCAGCCTCATCCAATTCCCATTGCTTGTAGTGGTGCGACGCGGCTATTCGAGCAAAAGCGACCGGGTAAATATCTTGCAGTGACGGTAAACGGAATTGAATAAACATTTTTCAGCAAATAGAACCGACAATGGTACGAATTTAAAAGTCGCTGAGACGAGCACAGGTGGTTCTCCCGCCAGCGTAGAAGCGCCGAACGGAGAAATTGCATTTCACCCTTCTTGCTTCCCTTCTATCGTCTACCAGCTATGCCGTCTTCCCCTTTCCGTGCCTTTCACCTTTCTTTCCACCTTTCGTTTTTCTTTTGCACGCGCGGTCACCGCCGGTTCCCTTTCCGTTTCCGCGAACGACGCCAACCCCCATAAAGTCACACGGCCATGATTCTCAACGATGAACTGGTCGGTCGGTGCACTCGACACTCTGAGCCAGTTATCTCCCGATTCTCGCTGGAAATTGGTTATAAATGCTAATGTACGAGCCAGCTGCGGCGCAATCTCCGATGGTGGAAGCTCTCGAAGGTAAAACGCAGCCGACGTGCAATTTTAAGGTCGGTACGTCGTGGCATTCGTCGCGTCGAAAGACGAATACTCGACTGTTGGCGAAGGAAGCGGAGGTGTTCGGAGGTGCGCTCCAATTTAGGAAGTTAGGAAAGTATGCTGGGATCGCTTTGCGTACGAGAGAGAGGCAGTGTTAACAAAATGTCGAAGCGAATGCCAAGGATAGCTATCCTTGTTACGTAAGTTGTCTGAAAGAACATCCGGAGATCTAAGAACAAGGGCGAGGAATTTAGAAATTTCGCCAGCAAGATGAATATCGAACGAAGTTACAAAAAATTGATAAGTACGTGCTTTGACAAAAATAGATGTTAACGTCGAGAAATGTATTATATTATTTCCATGTGAACAACGTTCCACGTCGTATTTTGCATCTAACTGTGCGAAGAACGCAAGGTGCATCGTTAGAACGACGAAACGATGTAGATATCATTAGTCGAATTGCGGAGTTTTACTCGCTTGTGAAAAATTTGTAGATGTAAAAATCCATAGAATGCGCGTAATATGCAAAAATATATATTCAAAGTACAGTAACTTTTATAACGTTTAACGAACAAAATAATTCTTTTATCGAAGTTGTAGTTTCTCGATTATATTGAGAAAAATATGTATTCGCACAAATGTCCACGACGTAATTATTATATAGCCGAGAAATAACTCTGGCGAAATAAAAATCGTGCACCGATTTGGTCGACAAAAATTGCACGTTCAGGGGTTAAAGCTTTGTAATAGGTGTTACGAATCCCATAAATCAATGTAAATAACCCTGAATCGTTTGGCCGTGGTTCGACTAGGTCCTGAGCCGCGATAAACCATAAAATTGGAACGAGTCGTCTTCGATCGTTCGCAATAAAGGAAGGAGGAAGGAAAAGGGCAAGAAACTATCGCTCGTTTACGAGGATACACAAGGATGTTCGTAAACGGGCTGTAAAGGCAGAAAACGAAGAGAAAAGCGAGAGAATAGGTGTGGAACGGGTTGGAAATCGGAACGGAAGTGGAAAAGGTGAGGATCCATGGAAGCGCCGTCGCGGGGGCCGATTTACGATCGCGAGTCTGCTTCGATAGTTTGTTCTCAAGGCAGACCGTTTCTCCGCCTGTAAAAAGCAAGATCGAGAACATCGATCAGGACAGACTATAAATTAGCATCGAGTTAGTATCCGACGAGTTCAAATTCATTGTCTCTTCTTTTATGTTTGCGGGATCGGGTTTCGATGTGTTTGTGGTCGTTTGTTTGCTCGGAACGCGAATCGGTAACTGGATGCGGCCAATTTTCCTGTTCAAATACGGCTGCGCGTGTCTGCGAATGCTCGGTTGTGAACTACATTGGTTTCCAGGTGCCGAGTAGAAAAGAAGCCTGGCGAACGCTAAATCCTTGGAAACCTTTCTCTACGGGTATCGGGATTTTCAAAAACCGAGGTTTTCAGAAGAAAACCAGCGAAACAGGTTTTATCGCTGGTATCGAATTTTGAAAGGTTCGGCCCACGCGCGTCGAAAGCACAGAGGAATCGAGGGAATAACATTACTACTACTAACTAGCTCGAATCTCTCCCTTAAACGATCGCGATAGGAAAATCGAAAAGTCGAAGAATCTTTTTACTCGTCGTCGATCCATTTGCTTACGAGGTAAAATTACTTTTTAACCTTTTTTTTGTTGCGAACTTAGATTTTTATATTTGACCGTATCTATGAATAGACTGTATTTGTATACTAAGTAACAAATTTTACCTGATATTTACTAAGCATTTCGATACATCCTGTAATATATATTTTAGAGAAATACATAATTTTTAGCATTCGCCTCTTATTAGGTTTATAAAATTTGTCTTTGAAATTGGTTTTCCAATAATCTGCATTAATTTCCCAAAGCTGTTATTCCTGATTTCAAGTGGCGTTCGCTCATCGATTCGTTAAGTTCGTTCCATCGCTTCTCGATAGAGATTAATTCAAGAGATTGTATCGAGATTAATATCAACGAGATTACCAGTGATTTTTATCGCGAAAATGACGAATAATTTTTCATCGTTTTCCAACGGAATGTAACGTCTGACAAATCAGCTTCGTACTTCCTCCAATTAGATAAAAACGAAGGTAGTAGATAAAGGGAAACTGCTAAAGATCGGTGCAACGTAACTTCATAGACTGTATCTTTTTTTTTTTTCTTTTTTGACGGCTGTACCGGCCGTATCACATTTCGGGAAGAATCAGAGATCCAACACTAGCCACAATGGGTTCGATATACCGGAGAAGACAGTTGAATTCGAGGTGGACGCCGGACGTTGAATTATCGAGGCAGGCCCTTTGGGAAATCGTGGAGGAGTTCTTTGGAATTTCTGTTGCCTCGTGTGCCTCCTTCGGTTACCGGAGAACCTTCCAGCGGAGGGACCATAATCGATGATCATCCTCAAATCCACTAATACAGAACTCGCGAGATCGTACAAAAGAAAGCGTAGGAAGGTTGCCAGATAAAAATGGAGGGAAGTACGGCCGGCATGGTGAATCAAGGGAGAGGAAAAGTCGATTCGTCTTAAACGGAAACCGTGACGGGTATAGCGCGATTTCTCCAGGCTTCGACATCCATAAATGCATCGCAAGATCAACCGGTTTAAAGCCCTTGGAGTTCTTGATATCCACGCGTGATTCAGGATCTGTGAGCGACTCGATGTTCAGTGATATTTAAATTCGAAGATTCCACGGAAGATTTTGTACCTTATACAGAAATGTATAGCGACGGTTCTGGCGTCACTGTTGAAATCTAGGAACGCTTCCGTGGTATTTTTAATATCGTCGTAACACAGAGCTATCGAAATTCTTCGACGATCGCAGCGAGGATCGCAGCAACAACATTTTGAATAAAGGCGAATAATAAAATCGTGATATTAATAATCGACAGAATCACGGCTTTATCGCTGATAGTTGCGTACGCGCGTCTCTTTCTACGACGAAAATATACGCTATTGAAAGGAAACGTAATCCATACGGAAATATATTTAATGTATTTATTGATTTGTAATTTTATCATTTAGTTTCGTTTCTCGATAAAAGCCTCTTAGAAGCCAAACTGATCAACTACGCTTATTATAGGGTTTATCCATTTTCGCATTATCCAGATACGGAATTATTATTCATGGTTATTTTTATAAATTTATTCAAGGAGATAACACGAATAATCGTAAATTCTAAGGAAGAATTAAAAGATAATATTTTCGATTTTCATTCTTCTATGCGTTTTAATTTATGGGGTCGGTCAACATAGATGTAGACGACTCGTATATTGAAACATTAAGCGTTTTAACGGCACTCTGCTGCAGAACAAAGAAAAGCAAGTATAAAATCCATTCAACGAATTCAACCTTCTTGCTTTTGTTTGCAGATTACCTCGATCGTGCGAGAGGAAAACGTCGCCAGGTTCGCGCGTCGCGGTCCGCTGATTTATTCGCCAGGCTCTGGAATGAATACACGAGGATGGCACGGCGTACAGGACACGAGCAAATTAGCGGATCGAGTGTGACCGAGTTAAGCGGCTTTTCGCGGTGAGTTTTGCTCCTGCACGTGAGCCGACGATGCGTTAAATCGACGAGCTACGACCGGACGAACGAGACTAGAAGGAAAAAGGAGGAAGCAAGAAATAAATAAATGCAACGAGGATGATAAACTATAACGACGCGCATCGTGAAAGATTCGTGCGAAACGCAGGACCACGCAGTCGCGAAATGCATCGAGAATACTTATTCCGGAGATCTTGTTTGTCAGAATGAAGCCTTGAAGTTGTCATCCACTTGCTTGCCGGTTGCGTTTCCGTCTGCATCTCGCGACTCTACTTGCGGCTACGTTTCCTCTTTTCCATCTTTTCTTCGCGGACGAGAGCGAAGAAGAGCGAGAAACGAGAGAGCGAGAGAAGAGAGAGAATGGGAAAAGCAGGAACTGATAGCTTTACATTCAACCGGTACGAAGAAAAGTTTAAGTGACTCATGCAGACACTCTTGGAATTCACTCTACGCCGTTATTTAAGTTTCCATTTTACCGCTAACAGAGAAAAAGGCGTCGCCGTCGTCGTCGTCGTCGTCGTGTAGGGGAAGTGCTCCTACGTGTGTCACAGTGTCGTGGTTTCCGTTCGTGACACCGGATCGGATTTAATCGATTGGTACGCGCGTCGTCGAGAGACAACTCGATACTGTACGAACATCGCCTCTTCTCCACGAGACTCGAACGAGAGAGTTTCAAAATTGAAATTGTTTAACGACGTATCAAAGACAGAAGGGACCACCGAAGGAAAAATTGGTCGCAAAGGATAATCGCAAATTGCAGGCAAGCACGGTAAAACATCGCCTAACCGATGGCAAGATGTTGAAATTGAACAACGCTCTTAAGGCTCGTAAAGCAGAATTATGCGTTGCATAACGTCGGCGGATTCTTTAATAAGATCGAGTTCGACGTTATTGCACCGGCACCCATAAATATCTCTTAAACGTATGCGTACCTTAAGAGGGCAATATCCCCGAAAACGAGGATCGAGCCTTTCGATTTCGTTCTCGATAGAGAGCCTCATCCCGAGGTAGAACTAATATCCCAGAAAATATCTCAAACATCGATTTTGTCCATAGAATTCCGGGCCGCGTTCCAGTCAGGACAGCCGTCCTCTAGAAAAATGACGGGAGTGCCCGGTTCGCATACGATCGAACGTTCCCTCGGATCCTACGAAATCCCTTCGTGATCTGCTTCCGTCGAACGACCATTTTCTAAGAGGATAATAAAAATTGGCGGTGACCGTAATCGGAGTATCCCGTTATCCCGTCACGACTGTCCTTTTATTTCGAAAGCAGCAACTTTCGAGCCTGGTTTAAACGTTTCTGTCATAAACATTTCAGCGCGAGTCGTTCACAGCGTTCTACCGTACCGCGTGCCCAATGGAGTGTTTCGAACCGCGACTCGTTCGCAACGAAGAATCCGACACTTCGACGACTTTTATTTACGCGATACCGTTAAAAGGAATGGATTCGCGGAGATCGCGCAGACGATCGCGCAGAAAATCGTCGAGAAAGCTATCCACGATCAATGTCAATGACTCGATCGCCTCCAAGTAAATTGCCCGACTCGAGTATGCCCACCGAGTCGTTCGTATTTTTAGGAGAAAAAATCGGCCCGACAACCTACCGGATGATCTCTAGTTGGTATCGAACACAAATATAAGAAAGGAGAGACGATCGTTTTACTCTTACCGTGGAGGAGTGACGTTACGACTCTCACGCGAGGTCAGCTCGAGGGATTTCGAAGAAGATTAGAAGGCCGTTCTTATCTCCCTATTTCTCTTCCTCGCCATCGGTTCCCTCTATCAGCGACCTGAGCTGACAAATGCGAACGACAGGCCGTGCTAAGGTACAGTTCGACAAATGATAGTCAGAGGACAGAATTGGGTGATCCGGTAGGAAGGGAAAAAATAGAATGGAGAAGGACAGCGCGAGACATTACAGAGCTTACGAGGGCTTCAAGCCCGCGAACAATGGCAATACATCGTCCTTGAAGAGGTCCACATCGGACCGCTCGAAAACACATCCGTCGAGACAAGTGAGGTGCCTTTGCTTCGGCGGAGTGCCGGACAAGGCCAGCCAGCACTCCTTTCTCAAAGGTTGTATTATAAACCTTGGAATATGTGCCCTCCTCGTGGCTTACACTTTACTGGGTAGCTTCATCTTCCTTGCCATCGAGGGCGGTACCGATGCCGGGATACAACAAAGGACACTTGCTACCACAATAGCAGAGAATCAGCCTACCAGACGGAATACCACCGCTTGGCTAAAGCAAGTGAGTGCACAACTATTGATTTCCACCCGGCGGTTTTTCTTCCCTTTTTTTCCTCCCGCTTTTTTCTTTTTTTTTTCATTTTGCCTTTCATTGTTGCATTTTTACGGTTCACATGGCTTGAATATTTGTCACTTGCTACGTAACGATTCACGCTGTTACGAACGAACGCTCTTTCTCTCGAGCTATGTTTCATAAATTAAAGCGAAATAAATCTTATATTACTTGCTATTACGACCGTTTGAAACCATTTTGTTGCTTTCCATTCTATAGATTTCAGAGAAATTTTTTCATGATATCGGAATTTTTGCCCATCCAACTATTTTGTACAAAATATTTTTTATTGAAAAATACACAGGCAATAAATCGAGTGGTTAACGGTAAAGATAAAATCGAAAAGACTTTACCGAAAAATCATCCAATTAGCAATTGATCTTTCTTTTGAAAAGAACTATATCCGCGTTTGAATCAATGCCATTGCATTAACGTTGCTCGCGTGTAGTATCGGTGATGACGCGCTGCTTCAAATAAGCATGACGGTATTTGATTTTTTCCCCAATTATCGCTTAAGCGAAACGGTAACGAATTTCGACTTATCGTTGCATCTTTGATCAGAATCCCGTTTTCCTACCTGAGATGACCTCAGTGAACCTGAATCAATCGAATTATCGGTGCGTTCTAGCGTTGGTGCTCCGTTTCAACGAAGTTCTATCGATTGGTCGTCGCCAACTAGTTTCTTCCTTCTTTAAAGTGATACTCGTTCCGTAGAGTCTTCTGGGTGGAAAAGATATTTCCAGTTTCTCTTCGTTTTATCCATATCTATCATGCGCTGTTATTCTTCGACGCTGATAAATTCCAATGAAAATTTTCCTTCCACGCGATTGTTCCTTTCCTTAAATCTGCAACGTTGCGTAAGCGCGTACGTACTTGAAACATATTTTCGCCAAATCGTATTTGTATTATTTTAACGAGGATATTTTTTCTTTTCTTTTGCTATTAAGGTTAATCACGAAGCACGAGCGAAGACGGTGGAAAACATATGGATAATTACGGAGAGTTTGAATATTCTTTACCGTGAGAACTGGACGAGGCTGGCTGCCCAGGAAATCGCACGTTTTCAGGATCAACTGGTGAAGAGGATCACCGAAGACATGATGGCGACCCAGAACGCCGGAACATATGTCGGAAGTTCCACTAGTGATACCGTGACAGAAAGACGGATACCGGAATACGAGTGGAACTTCGCCAAAGCCTTTTT
This sequence comes from Bombus vosnesenskii, assembly GCF_011952255.1. Classification (NCBI taxonomy): domain Eukaryota; kingdom Metazoa; phylum Arthropoda; class Insecta; order Hymenoptera; family Apidae; genus Bombus; species Bombus vosnesenskii. The sequence continues at coordinate 1,942,550 of NW_022882962.1, forward strand.
ATATTCTCTCACGGTGCTGACGACGATCGGTAAGTGTTTCAAGTAGAATTATACGACGTTATAAGTACGCTTTGATTTTTATCCAGAATACGTGACATACGATATTAATATTTGTTGCGTCGATTCTATATGTGTATTTATATTACATTGATACAATAGCTAGAACAATGAGATCAAGTATGACAGAAGTAGAACATTGGCCAACTAGATTTTAATCCTCTATGAGTATTTCACGATAATTTTGCCAGAGATTTCTCATTCTCGAAAAATCATTTTTCTTGGTTTGTAATTTTCATGTTTTAGGTTGCCCGAAAAGTTTCTTTCGTTTTATAAGGAAATAATAGACGGACAATATTTTTTGTTTTATATTAATTTATTGAATTATACATGAACATGATAGTAGAAATATAACGAAATGGATCATATCTAATTCAACAAAATAATACAAGAAATTGTCGTTCGTCTATTATCATCTTATAAAACGAAAGAAACTTTTCGGACAACCTAATACAATGTAATCTCATGCATTAACAATTCACTATACATAAATACATTTGCGTCGTAGATACATAAGTAGGACACATGGTACTTTCCTAGCTATCACGAAGAATTTCTCTACTTTGAAGACTTATACCACGCGTTAAATCAAAAACGTGTTACTACAATTTTCGATTTCCAGTTATCGATTTTTCATAGTAACGATCGATACGTCTTATCGACGACCAATCCCGTATATGTCTAGAGTTTTGCGCGTAACAAAGACCAAATACCTGTTCGACAACTGAGAAAATATATCGTGCAATAACGTATGCGGTTACTCGCTTTTGACTTTATCTATGCGGTCGTAAAGTCGCTTTGGTAACTTATCATCGATCTCTAGTCTCTGGTATGGCTAAATTTTATGAAAGATTCCAGTTATTCGTCTACCACGGCGCAGATTTAAATTAGCAGAGTACGAAGATACGGTACGCTATAAATCTGACAAAGCAAATTTAAACGCAAGCCGATTCCTTATCGCACGGCTCTGTTGTAAAATCTTTTACTGTTCACCTATAAAACGTTTCGAGTCTGACGGGGTAGCTAAGCGAAATTACATCAGGTCAAAGTACTGCGCGGGATAAAAATCAGAACATTGATCGAGCAGCGAGAGTTGCAAACCCAAGATGCAAAGGCAACATCGCGATTCCAAAATTCGCAAATGACGAAGTATCTTACCTTGCACAATTTCTGCGTATCGTCGCTTGACACATTAAGGGCCAAAGATTTGTTGACGCAACGTTTCGTTCGTAATTTTTCTCCGATCGATTTACGTTATTCAGATCTGTTTCTCTAACCTAATGGCTGTGAAAAGTAATTTCAGGGATCCCTTTGCAAATAGTATTTTTGGCCACTGTTTCTTCTGTTTAGATTGTTCAATTGCACGAGATTTAACCCCTTAACCTACAACTACGGGCATAGCCCGTGGTACGATGATCGGGCCGAGCGTATATATTACGGGCACAGCCTGTAGTAGATAATCGGACCAAACGTAAATATTACGGGCATAGCCCGCAGTACGATGATCGGGCCAAATATAATATACAGGGTGGTTGGTAACTGCTGGTACAAGCGGAAAGGGGATGATTCTATATTTTCGACTTCTTTTTTCGCGTAGAATCACCCCCTTTCCGCTTGTACCACCAGTTACCAACCACCCTGTATAATAGCTTGTTTACGTTTTCGGCCCAAAATTCTCGAACGTAAATCGTAGGTTAGGAGGTTAAAGAAGTTGAAATATGTATAGTATTATGATCTCGCGTATTACGTATTTCTTGATCCCTAATAGATAAAGACATTGACTGCCACGCCAATTTTATATATTTTGTTGTAACAATAGATTCCTACACCGTGAAACGTCTAATTTTAGCCAAACATTACACCGACAATGTTATCTAAGTCATTCGTCGCGTTGAAAATTGTTTAGTCCGTGAAACTTATCCTATTTTGATTATCCTAAAAAAAAACATCACGATATGATAATCAACGTGTTAAATCTTTTATCTGGAAATATTAGGTTGGCAACTAAGTGATTGCGGATTTTGTCATTAGGCGATATTAGGGTTGGCAGTCACTTAGTTGCCAAGCCAATATAAGTCCCCGTATTTATGTAAGTTAATTCTTGACACGCTCCGAACGAACGTAAGCGAGATTTACGAGTCCACAAAATTCGGAAATAACGTAGCCACGGTGTACGGAACGTTGCGCGCATTCCGTTAAAAATGAAGTATAATTTGCAATCGGAAGCTACATTAAAACATAAGGGCGAAAAAATTTCGACGCGTCAGATCGGTCTTGACATCGATCGAAACAGCGAGCATCGAGATTTCGCGGATGATATCTCTGTTTGAAGGTAACACGCTCTCTCGTAAATACAAAATGAAACGACAGAGAATTTTACATTCGAACGATTCCTGATAAAACGTATCGGTTTCGCGCGCGGAAAACGCGACAGACATGCGGCGAAGGGATACGGGGATGGAGGCAGGAGAAAAAAATAGGATAGAAGCAACAAGAGTCGGTGGTTACGAGGTCGAAAGGGTGAACCAGAGGCCGGTATAGCGAGCATCAATTTTCAAGGCAAACAAAGTCCAACATTAACGTGTAATGGCCGTGCCGTGGACTGGACTACTGTTGTCCGCTTTACATGTCAGAATACTCGGCATACATATACGCAAACCGACAATTCCAAATCGTTCGACTTGCCGGCGTTCGAACCGAGTGACGTCACGTCCGATCGTTTACTCTGGTTATTACTGAAACAGATTGGAAGTCTATGAGTTTTGTGGATATTGCAAAAAAGGGGAGAGAAAGAGAGGGAGCAGGAGGAACAAGAGGGAAAAGTAAATAAAAGAGTCGCGAAATGAGTGAAGCGTGCGCGCAGCAATAATCAGGTAGGATACGGAACAGCTTATCAAATTATTCTTCCTGTAGCCATATGTCTCTCATTTTCTTCTTTTCTTCTTTTTTTTTTTTTTTTTTTTTTTTTAATGTATTGGCGATTTCTTTCACGACGAAAATTCGATAATACGCGATGTAATTAAAACTTTTATCGGTGCAGCATCATATGCTACTGTTCAGAAGTGTCAATCAATTGAAAAGGTTTTTGTAGTATCCATACTTTCGAGGCAATATCTGACACATATCAATATCAGCGTCCTGAAATATCAAATTCGAGTATTTGCGATTTTATCAAGCCATGATTTTCAATCGGGGCTCAAATATTTTTCAAACATGTAATATCTGACTATTTAGTTAAGAGCACTGACCTCTTTTCCTCACGGATTGTCAAACAATAATAATAATAGCTATCCGGCGTGAATGTGTCATCTTGAACCAAATATGATATACCTTTTGGTGTACCACGGAAATTACGCGTGTCGTGAGATGAAAAAAATTGGAAATCGCTGTTGTAAAGCATACCAATACAACCAATACATAAAGTATCGATAATTTTGTTAGGTAATAAACAGAGATATCGATACTTCCATGAAGTATCAACTATACATATTGACTCGATGTTTGTATCGGTTTGCTATTGCTCGGAAAACATTCGTATTGAAAATTGATATCAGTAATCCGAAAGTTACGATATCTTCCGATATTTCTCGCGCAGTTGTTGAAACATCATCGATACGTGTCGGTATCGATTCGATGGTTGTTTACGAACGGTAGTGCGAGCCTGATGAAATTTATACCATGTTTGGTTTAATCGTTAGCGTGATGTCCGTTAGCATCGAATTAACGTTCGAATGCCATTTGGCGAAGGGAAGGTGTTCTTTAGAGATTGGCGGGGTGGCGGGGTCCGGTCGACTTTAAAATACGTATAACCTGCACACTGAATGATTCGCGTTTTAAAAAGCGTAGATTTTTGTTGCACCGAGAGGTGATTGAAGCTGAATGGGTTCTGTGCCGTAAAATCCCGGCGAGAACTATCGTTTTTGTAGTCGCTGGGTATTGAGTCATTGAAAACGTGCTCGTTCTTTTTTTGTTTTCAGCCTTTTTACGTTGTTGGGATGGCTGTTCATTTAACGCATAGGTTTGATGGTCAAATGAAGAGGATTTTTTTGTACAATTAGCTATGTACTTGGCCGAAATTCGGAATCGTATATAGATAATATGCGATATTTATTTCTTTCGTTTATTATATGATATCCATTTTTTAAATTAATTACGATAGATAAATCGTTGAAGACAGAATTGATTCAATTCTGGATACTTGCAATAAATTGCGAGACCATTGCACTATTGCAATAGAAAAAAAGGATGTTTTGTGGAACATTAAACTTGGAATGATCAATATGGTGGATGAAGCGAAATAAATTATCGATGATCATAAATCATGCAGAAACAAAAGAGAACGCTTTATCGTTCAAATAATTTTTATCGAAGCTTTTGATCTAAAGCGGAGATGGGATACAGGTATGGCAAAATATAAATTCTTATCTTTTATAAATGTTTCAGTTTCGTATTTTCACGATTTATCGCGTATCGCCTTGTTTTCCCATTCAATTTCTCAATCGAGCATCTCTTTTACAGATATCCATTGCTATTCGAACTCAGCTTGTTTTCGTAGGTTTGTTTCGACGAAGAACAGTTTCATTCCGATCTACGACCAATTCAAAAATATCTACCATTTTTTTCAAATACGTCTACCAGTTGTTTCGCCAACAAATTTTAGTTTCGCAATCACGCAATTCGTGTTTACGAGCCTTTTCAGACTTTATATTTCAAAACCGAATTTTTCCACCGTGATCGGGATTTGCAACATACCGTAAACCAACATGGCACGTATAAAACAAATTTCAATGACTATACGCAGCGTTCAAAATCGCCGGAACAAAAATTTAAAAACTTATTCCATTTAAAAACGTTTGATAAATGTCGCTTCGACGTGTCCATTTTTAACACCTACTATCTACAAACGTTATTAATGGAAACATGTAAAATTTCCGATTTTCGAAATCAGTTTTAAAACATTAAAGATTCACATTGTCAAAGATTCATTAATGACTTTCTGATGTTAGCCAAGCGTTTCATCCGACTACCCCCTTTGTATCAGTTCGTAAATTCTTTTATTTCCATTGCCTCTAATTTACTCTTTTCTCTTTTTCTTCCTTCCTTCTCATTCAGCTTCCTTTAAACGACTCTTCAATTTTTTTCTCTTTCTGCTCTCAACTCCTATTCCTTTCTTTTTATCCTTTTCTCTGGCTATAGATCATCTTTTAATCTTTTGTCGATCTTTTGTATAACTCCTAACTTCGCTATCTTTATTTCCTGTTTTCCAAATGAAAAGAGTCAACTTAGTAGTCGCATTCGGCAGCAATATTTAGAAACAATAAAATAAATAAATAAATAAGTAGCACCGATATACTAGGTCGCTTAGAGTAAAGGTGCAGCGTAGGTTTGTATTATCTATACCCAAATGCTGCATAGTCATCACATTAATTATAAACACGTTATCTCGCCTTTGAATTTCCAGACCCCCCAAGAGTAGAGTTATAAATACAGTTATAAATACTCGTTACGTTACAGACCTCAGGCAAATCTATGACACCTATGAGATCGTAAATTTAAATATGCATTTTCAAACATATACATGGCGAACAAACATAAGCATCAAGAGGAAAAGTATTTAAGAATTAAATTCCAGTCTATCTTCGTCATGACGGTTGCAAATCGCAGAGAAACAAGCGGAAGTAGTCTAGGAACAATTTACTGAAAAAGGAAACGTCACAGGAAATTAATTCGTTTCCAGAATTCTCCAACTTATCGGCTCTACTTTCGTTCATGTCCGCCACCTTCCTGTACCGGAAACCACTCAACTTCTTGTCAGCAATGGTGTCCGGCCGTAGTTTGTCTCTTTCTCTTCTAACTTTTTCAATACCTTCCAGTTAATTACTGTGGGCATCGTGGAATTTTGCATCGACCTGCTCGAGCGCAAGTATAATGATCGAAACGAGCGTCGCTTCCTGCGAGATTTCGATACAGTATAACGTCGATAAAACATATTTAATCTTATAGAACACACGTTGAGCCTGAGAGGCCTATGTCGTTTTGTTTTATGATACGAAATGTGCATTGCTTTAACTACACCCTTTTACTCGAATGTATTGAACAGTTAATACTAATAAAAAAATATATATCTTTGCATTTTGACGGTTATTTTCCACACGAAGGCCGATAAAATAATAACCGAGGAGAGACGAGTAATAAACCTATCAGGCTTGACACGTGCACCATAGAGTTAACAAGTTTGTATCGCGCGTGCCAAGTCATGGGTAAGGTGAAATTGAAAATGGGAAATCACGTTACATTTATTGTGAAAAACCTTTATTCCCACTGCGTACAACTATTCCGAGACGCGATAAATATTTTCCTTTTCCATTTCAAAAGCTCATAACTTAACACGTACTCTGTTTACTTGGGGGGTTTGGAAATATCGGTCTTGATATGTACGTAGCTAATATTTCTAGGTGCCAGAAGTGAACTTGCAAGCTTTACACGTAGGAAGTAATGTCCAGCGTGTATGTATTATTAACACCAATAAACCTGTCTGCTGTGCCGGATATGATTAAATCAGTTCGACAAAAAAGCTATTCACCGAGGTTCGCGAGAACAGCATCGAGTGCTTTTCGGTGATAGTACGTTGAAATCTGGCGCCTGATGGCCGATGAAAAAGGTTGGAGATAGACGCGGTACATTCTCTGGATGAGCTAGGACTCGCGTAATACGTACGACCGCATTCAAGAAACTTGACAAGCCTGCGCTTAAAACGACTTTATTTATTTTCTTCCTTTTTTTTTTTCCTATCTTTACTCGTAGAATATGCTATTACTACCTCGTGCAAAGAACCTGAGACACCCCGTATGTTTCATGCAGTTTTTCTCGAGTTTCAACCATATTTTAATCTTCTTAAAATGTCAGCGCGTAGATAAACTACTTTTAAAACGCTTATGAAATTAAAGATTTCATTATGAAAGTACGATAAACTAAATGTTCTGGCAAAAGGTACGCGTCGTTCGTGCGAAAAATTGCGTTAAGTGCATGAGCTGGTTGATAAAGGGAAGGATAAACGGAATAAACGAAACAGAGCAATTTGTATTTGCGTGTAGCAATTAATTATGTCCTCGAGAACAGTTGAGCGGGAACATAGTCGGTGTTATTTGTCGCATAGCCGGCAGCCATCGCTAAAGTAACTCCTACTTTTCCCGGGAAAAGTTTTCGTTGACGGGGGCCGCCACGGTGTCGTCTTCGTTCAGAGTAACGAACTTTTTAATTGGTTGCTGCTCTACTCGAAAAACTCGATCGTTTTCCGTGTTCCAACGACGAGTGGCTGCCTATGAAACGATACAAAGCGAGTCTCATAACGAGAACTTATAAGTCTGTTTAATAAATAAAGTTTTGATACGATTCACAGCGCGTATGATTATGCCGTTGCTTCCACGTTACTTTCGCCATAACTTCTGCAATTACCCGATTTTTCATCCGGCTGAAGGAACCGCTGCAACGAGTTTGGATCCGGTAAATTTCTTACGAATCGCTAAAAAGTATCACAGTGAAGTCGAATGAAAAAATAAGACGCATTTGAAAAAAATGATTACGTTGTTCGTTGACAAGTGGCGAGTTAATAGAACACGATGATAAATCAAAAGTATTACGCGTACAAACATAACGCAAACTATTCATAATTTTTTATTCTGAGAAATTCACGCGGTACACAATGTATTCCAATGAGCGAAGTCGCTCGTACTTTACCTCGCGATACGAATTACGACACGCATTTATCTAAATTATAAGTTTACTTTTGAAAATTACTCTCACGATATTTACGCGCCATTTAAAGCGCTAATTATCCTGCTCTTCGAATTGCCAACGATCGATCAACCTGTGAAACAATTGCCAAGCGTAAACAATGTTTCATCGTGCTATTTCCGGTGACGGTCTCATTCAGACACTTTATCGATCCGCGGTACGCAAGACGAGCCGCACCCACGATGCATCCGGGCGAAACATTTCGTTTCTCGTGGTACTGAGAATTTTCCATAATTATTCGAGACCCGAAGGAAAGCCAGTTTTCGGTTCACAAAAAGATTTCGACGGCGGGAAGTTGACATTCCATTAAAGGCGCATAGTCAGGCAAACAGGCCCCTGGCGTTGTAAACGGCTACGAAGACCGGGTTTGTTCTTTAAACACGTCTTCGTTCCCATCTTACTCGCTATGTTTCGTGCTATTCATGTCTTTCAAAGTTTTGTCCATTTCAATTTCGAATTTTGAGAGACTTCGATATCACTTAATTAGCGATTGCAAGATACGCTTAACGCTGTTACTTCTCGCACTGTTTTACAGTCGACCCTCCTTTGGAAACCATGCTAAGCTTATCAAATCATGTTACATAGAATCGTGTAGCAATTTTTGCAACATGTTATATCGATACCTTCTTCAATTATAAGATGATCGAGTCTAAATGTTTTCGCGGCTGGTGTCACGTTCGTATGATTTTGCTTGCCAGTGATTATGGTAGCGGACAGAGGCTACAAACGGTATCGATATGCAACCTTATTTTTCAACGAAGCGTTCATTTTCATATTTCTCATATTTCATATTTTTCTATATTTCATTTCCATAGCATCAAATTTTTGTAATCGTATAGAAACAACTACGAAATTGCGTGAAATTTAATATTCTTTGGCCTAATTAATTAGTCTGTGAAGGATATAATAAATACAGTAGCGTGCCGATACTTTTTCTAACCATTTGTACAAGTCGCGTAAAAATTATTGCAAAATAAAACAGATGTTTGCGGAACACTGAGAAAAGGCAGAGCTGTGTCAATAAATTACTTTTAACTTCTATATTCATTTACAGATTCCTTTGAATTTTTATCGATATAATCCCTTCCTCGTTACGATATAATGAGATTTCAAAGTGTTCTGTATAATATGCATATTATATATAATTTAATAACGTAAAAAGTTTCTGAAATCGAAATCATCCGTTTGTACTTGTCGATACAAAGCCGTATGAATATTTCGTCGATTACCTCTTTATAGTCTAGACTTACGTAGTCAGAAAATAGTCTGAGCGGTGCTGCTGGACCAGGACCAAGAGGCGAAGTATACAGATCCGGAGGATCAAACTCGATTTTTATCCCCGTCGTAAGATACTCGTTGCATATCACTTATTCCGTATTCTTAGTCCACTTTATCGGCGAGGATTCTTGAAATGGAATTTTCAGGATCAAATATCTCATCCTTTTCGTCAATGGCACATGCATGACAAAGTCCCAAAGATCTACCACGTGTTTATCTGCAAGATTGATATTTTCATGGAAGTAAAAGCTATTGTCGATAGATCCTACGAAGTTCTCGATTTACTCGAATTTTACTGGCAGAGCGATCCCTTTTGTTATTTTTTTGAACGTAACATTTCGTTAGTTTCGATAGGAAGAGATATAAACTGAGAACTACAGAAGAGAGCAACTTGTAGATATTAAGTTGTCCCAAAAGTTTCTTTCGTTTTATGGGCTGATGATGTAAAACAGAAATTGTTGTTCATCTATTGTTTTATTGAATTGATCCATTTCGTTATATTTCTATTATTATGTTCGTATATAATTCAATAAACTAATATAAAACAAAAAATATTCTGCGTCTATTATTTCCCTGTAAAACGAAAGGAACTTTTCGGACCACCTAATATTATGGTAAAAAATATGTTAATAAAAAGTGTAGTACGTGTTAATGTAATTGAACTGATACGACGAAATAGGACACGTTCGAAGTTGTTCGATTTTCAGGATGTAATATAATATTGTATTTGGTTGATAGTAAATTACTATTAGCTGGAAAAATCTAAATCGAATGTCAGAGTGACCGAGGGATCCAAAGCGTAAAATACTTCAGCTTTCGCGGATCCAGCAGGATTTTATCCTCTCTAAGCTCGAACATCACCTATTCATGTATTTTTTCCACTGTGTCTACTTCACGTGCACGTTCTCTAACATAGAATTTCAAGCACTTCTATTGAAAACTGTTTGACAGTATCCAATTTTCAAAAAATACTTTATTTCGCGTAAACAAACATTTTACTCTGAAATAAATATTCCAAAGCGAATTTCAATTATAATCAACGGCTATGAATTTAAGAACTAACGACACAGGGATAGAATTTCCTTCCAACCAAGTACGTCGAATTTAAGCGAAATTCCTTGTGGCTCTAGCAAAACTTTCGGACCCTCGAAAAATCCCGGTGATGCATATGTATGTGTACCGAAATATTTTTCTCTTATAAGTTGTTTCTCCCAACAACGCAAAACGAAGAAAGAAAGGGCTTACATTTTCTTCTCGAAATATTCCACGCGAAAATATTTTCTAGAAATATTTTAGTCGCAATCAGCCGTGTTGCTTGTCGGGCATAGAATAGCTGCGATCCGCGCGATTTCAGGTTTTATCGTGACCAGTCCCTTTCGTCCTGGACGATCTCCGAAGAAACGATAGTCGAAGGAAAAGTCCATTAATCATCTTGCGTGGTTACTTTCGCGTCATCGTAATCTCCGTTCTTTCGTTACCCTGTTCGCCATCAAAGTAGTCGCCGTATTCTTGTTGACCTTTTTGGCTCGCGTATCCCAGCTTCTTCTGCAGCACGTCCCACTTTTTCCTCTTTACTCCCATTCTTTTTGTCAGGGACACTAGCATTTTGCACTGGCAGTATAATTTCTTTCCGCGTTTCCCGTCGACCCGTGCGTTTCACTTCGAAAGAACGCGGGAATAGAAAACGAAAGGGACGTAGTAGGCGAGACATTGTGAGAACGACGATGGAAACACGATGCTGGGAACGCAACGCCAGCGGAGGTGCCGACGATGTCGACGGCGTCGACCACCGAGGATCGAGTCACGCGTTCGCGAGAAGACCAAAGGCAGCTTTTCATACCCGGCAGTATCGCGAATTTTAATCAGAGGACTCGAGGCGTCCTAAGACGACCGGGACTTTCGACTTTTCCGCGACTCGCTAATGGATTGCTAGACGAGAAGAGGTCGCAGACTAATCGCAATTTCGTTCTTCGTTTCGGGCCACGTTAGCTTGTCGACCTCTTTTGTTTCCGTTGCCTGCCTCTGTAAACCATGCCTTTTCTCAACACGGCTGATCGCACTTCAATATTGCAAATCGGTGCTTGGCCCGGGATCGCCTGTACCGTGGAAAACTCAATAGCAACGAAGAATTGGAAAATAGTCAACGCTCTATAAAAGAACGAAAACTACGAATTAAGGGAATAGGATGGGGAAATTGAGAAGTATCGAGTGCTTAAGAAAGAATCGCGAGTTTGCACGAACAAAACGAGCAGGAATCGAGCTAAAATTTCCAAGATTTTCCAAGAGTGGAAAGATTTATTTCGAGATTTTAGGCGAGATAGTTCGTTTTGCGTATAAAAATCTAATAAAAATAACGAAAAAGCTCTGTATCTGTTTAATAACTTCAAACAGTGGTTTGTTTGAAGGAAAAGGGAAATATAACGATAAAAAGTAATTGGTATTATGTACGTTTAAAACACTTGATTATTATTGCTTCGTTCCTTTGTTTCGTATCGCGAGCATTAATCAAGTTCGATAAAACTGGAACGAAGTAGGTAAAGGGAAGAGAAAGGAGTTTGAAGGGATCGTTGAGAAGTCTCGAGATGGCAAAGAGGTCTTTCGCTCCTTCTTTTCGTGTTTCGTTGGATTCGAATCACGCCTGTCTCCTTCTCGTCTTTGCTCATTCTTTTTCTTACTTTTTCTTTCGTGCACTGTGTTCGGTTCGCTTCTTGTCTTTCAGGTATTGCGGCACGTCAGCTTCTTCAGACGTTCTCTACACTATCCTTTCCCCCATTCTTTCACCCCTCGCTACCGTAAAATTGCTATTTTCATTTTCTATTTTCTCTGGCACCTGCAACGAAGCGATACAACCGCGGATTCTAACCGATCTCCGATTTTACGTGCGCCGATAGACGTTCCGCGTAATTCCAAACGCTTTCTTTCTTCTTACAGCTAATGAAAACAATTGTATATCCTAATCGTGTTACAAGTTGCAGCGTTATCATCCTCGATATAGCGGTACGATGAAATTACGAAAGAAATTACGAAGAATTAGAATATGTATCGATTTCTTGAAAAATGAATAGATCGAAATTTACTTCCGATCGAAAGGTCCTGTGTCCGAAAACATCAAAAATTTCTTCCCTGGAACGTGAGATAAAAGCTAGTGAATGAGCCGCACGTTGCTCTTTCGAAAGAATCGATCTAAAGGTAAAAGCAAAGACACGAAAACCAGCTCTTCGTGGTAAAAATATGAAGTTTGTCAAGGCGTACGAAAAATAGACGATCGAATACTGGAAAGGAATCGTACACTCTGATGAAACAAAAGCTTTTAAATGAAAAATCCTAGAATTAATATTTGTTTTATCTACGCTGACTATTGGCTCACGATAGAATCGCCAAAGGTAACATCGATTGTCTATCAAAATTTCTCCGACATTCGTAAAATCGTCTCTCATTCTCCACGCGTATCTCCACAGCTATAGACCATTGATCAAAGGGGAAATTGCTCTTTATAGTCAGACACTCGTATATGAGAAAACGTCGACGCGCGAGAAGCTAGCGAATAAATGTAATAAAACATAATGAAACCCGTGACACGCTGACCATTCCGAAAACGTTGACACTTTTATTTTCCATTCGCGTGGTGGCAAAGTATTTCAGGATCTTCGTCTAGCGTCGTGGTGATAGTAGTACATATCCGTCGACGTCAACGTCAAACGCCACGAGAAGATGGATTTCCTCTTTCTCTTTCTATACTTCGGCAACGGGAATGGTAATATGTACGAATGATCGATCGTTGCCAGAGTGGAATTGTGCATCTCGCAGGATATATTTTTTAATCTCGTTTCCCCTTCCCTATCTCCCGTCATCTTCTCTATCGCAGCCGCCTTAACGTCTTCTTTCTTTACGACGTGTCTAGCCGTAGATAACTTTCCGATTACGCGTCCTCTTCCAAAGGATCGCGCCTCGTAAATTCTACATAGAATAGATGAAACGAACGGCCTCGAAATATATTTCTTGTAATCTACTCTGTCTCGTAAAATGTACGCGGTTCGTGTGGCATTTTGCGCGATCCTAGCGATTTTTCTCGCTTCTGTCGCAACTATTCGATAGCTACGAACAAGAAAATTTCTTTCGATCTTCCCTTTCCTACACGTTCGCCTTTTTTCCCAATCTTTTTTTCTCTTTTCGCTCCTTTTTACGTATATCTCCGCTCGTCGTTCTCTCTTCGGTTCCCAACTTTTGTTTGCTCCTAAAAAGACACGAATAGGTAAAGTTGTAACAGCACGACGAGAACGTTGTTGTAAGCACGGTGCAAATAAACTTTGTTTGCCGAAGAAATCGAAGTTTAATGGAACGCCTTCGCGCTGTGCGCACGCATGAAACATAGCAATATCGCGAGTTTATTTGATATAATTCCAGGATATGCAAAAGATGAAAGGACGATTCTTTAATCGAAGGTTGAATCGAAATTTTCGTGACTCGTCAATAATTAACGACTAAAGATTAACGATACGATCGTTCCATCGTTACAAACGAACAAACTGCAAGTATCCACATCCATCATAATGCAATAGTAATAGCATCATAAATTATCGAAATACAGCATCGATTGTTTTTCAATCGGCGAATGAAACCGCGAACGTTTGTCACTCTCGTTTTAAAGGAATCCAACGATAAATTTCAAGTTACTTTGGTAATTGATGGACGATCATGAAAATACAATTTACGGGAATAACGTTCCTGAACAAACAAGTGCTTTAAAACAGATGGAAGGACAGGCGAACATTGCTTTGTAGAAAAATTGCCATAGGGTTGAACGATGTCGGAGAGAGGAAAACGAGTAGAAAATGAAGATAGTCGTCTTTGATTAATGTCATGGACTTCTCGCGAAAGAATGTGGAACAACGCTTGGCGCGAAAACGCGTTGCTATTTAATTCTAATAAATTTCCAAGTTAACTTATCCTGAAATTGTTTATTACGATTCCGTTTCCAAGAAAGATACTCCTTTTTATTGATATCACAAACAGAGAGTTTTATGAATATAATTTAAAAACTGCAACCTGAATAGAAATTTGTTTTACCTGCTAAATATGACAAATACTACATTTCGCATATTTGATACATTTTTGCGTACTATGTGCATTCTGTGCGTGCATCGAACCTCTAAATTTCCAATAAACGCGTAAAAGTCTACAGGATAATTATAAGAAAAAGGAAAAGTAGTTTGCAGTTAGACGTTAAATATAACGTTGTGCACACGTTTTAACTTCAACATATGTAGGTTGATTTAAACTTTGTTAAAATTTCTGTACGCGTGAGAACACTTAACTATCATTCATTATAATCCGCGGACGTAAGACCGGAATATAGTGGGCACGCAATAACTCAAATTATACGGCCATAAAATATCGTAATAATCTCGCGAGGATAAGTTTCCTGATATCGATATAAATATTATAGCCCGTATTATACGGCACACAAGCCTGTATAATACCATAAAAATTATTGCAAGCAAATCCAGCAACTGCCGCGTAATACCATAACAGTATATTTTACAAAAATAGGCAGCCTCGTGGATACAGCTGCATTCCAACGGACGCATTAACCATCCATCTAAATGCTTTATTTCTTCGTGTAATCTTCCCCATAAAAACTTTACCGTGTAATCCGGCCAGTTTCCCCTAACGTTTCGCACAGACGGCGCTACCCTTCCCTTGACTTTTTTAACTGCATTAGCGAACAATGGCCGTACAAATTCATAAACAATGAACCGATACGTTCGATGGATAGACGTACGGTATACCGTGCACAAGAATTATTCCAAATATCTTTAATCCAATTTTATTCTCCGATCTTGTCTCGAGGATTCATAAACGTAAGAAAACGTAAAAAATTTCGTTGATAGACGTCGATAGAAAGAATAGTTAGCGTTGATTAAGACAAATAAAAAAGCAATAATTCAAAGTGGATAAAAGTGGATCCTGCAGATTACGTGTTGTCGATAAGCGTGTCCGTTCAACGTTAAAATGTTCGAACGATCGAAATATGCGTTCCCATTCTAATAGTTTCTATAGATTTTTCGAAGTGTTGGTTATTTGTTAGAGATAAATATGAAACTCGAGTGATTCAGACATATTCGACGTTTCAGTTTAAATATAACGGAGGAGAAATAACGTCGTTTCATCCCAGGTATGGCAAGAAGCGAAGAATTAACAATAAACAAACATTTCTCGACTGTAACTTCAAAAATGTATAAAAAATATCGATCTTTTAATTGAATTGCACCAGGCATGTTTTTTTACACCAGGAGCTTTCAGTTCGATTTTACGCAAAATTACAACTATACAAATTTTTACTTTTCCATTTTTTTTTTTTTTTTTTTTTGTAAAATGTTTGCTTCTCTCGCGAGTATAAAATATATGACAAATTGGAAAGAATTTCATCATTATGTTTCATACGTTCCGGTTAAAAATTCGATTCGATGTCATATCGGAGCAATTTCAAAATACCGCTATCGTTTACGTCCAACGTTTCGATCAATTTCGCCTCAAGTGGTAGCCGTGGTCAAATGGTTGAAAGGGAAGAAAAGGAGTAGCAATTGAAGCTGATAATGCAAATGCGCGTGAAACTGAGAGGAGAAGGAAACTTCCAAGGTGAGATTCGGTAAGCAACAGCACCACCGGAAGTCCTACGGATACGATACTGCCGGAAATATCGTCGAAATATGCTAAGAGCCGACCAGGCCGCCTTCACGGTCTTAGCATAACAACGGCCTGGCATTCGGCGCAAAACTTCTGAATATGCAAGAGGCAGTCAGCCCCTGGAATTAAAACGAGATCCACCTTCGTTCTCGTTCCTTCTGTTTCTCACTCTCGTTTCCTGTCGCGTTGTTTCGGCGTGGCCGCGAAACATCGAAACGTATCGACGAAATATCTCTCGCTGCTTGTCGGCACCTCGCTAAGAACGCCAATCTCACGCCACCAGCAATTCAAAGAGCACCACTTGCTTCGGATATTGTTCACCTAAGTGAGATAAACGGCAAGCACCGAGTCTGAATAATTTTCGTTCCGTTTACTCAACCGTCTGATATTAGCCTCCGATGGAGGTATCTTTCGTTTTTATGGAATTAAACGTACTACTTGTCAAAATTGTAACAGTAATTTATTTATAATTCGTCTAAATAAGAATGTTGAACGTCAAAAACCAAAATGAAGGTAACTCCAGTTTTTCTTATTCATCAATTTCATTACGTTAGGTAATACGATTATCGTTGAAAAGAATTTGTATTTGTAACGTGGCTCTTTTTTAATGTTTGATATGTACGTAGAGTTTTAAAAAAGACTTGATAAGACGCTGAAGGATCAAACGAAAAATGAAAAGCTTATTTTTCTGTCTGCAACGAGCAACAAACAAAGATTCTTACTTTATTAAGTGTCATGCCTTTCCATCGAATTTGCATGGGAACTAGCTCGGCTCCACCCTGCGCGGCTTTCGCCGTTCAAAAGAAGCGCAAATAAGGTTGTGAAGTTGCACACGGCCAACGGTGAAGAAGTCGAACGAGACTACGTGGAACCGGCACCGTGAGTTTACAGCCATTAACATGGCAATGGCGATTGTTACGGCACACTGGTTCGTTGGCATGGTCGAACGACAACTTTGTCCTGGACGACGACGGCTGCGGCTGCGAGAACGTAGAACTTGTACACCCTAGGGAATACATTAGCCGTAATCTCCACCTTCGCCCTGGAAAATAGCGCCTCCGCCATACCTACCACGTTCCTATACTTGAATATCCAAGCCATAATTTGGTTCTCAAAAGTTTCTTCTTTTATTGCATGGAAACGATATTCTAAGTTTAAACTAGCTAGACTCAAAGACGGTTGATCGAATGTTGCGTAATTGAATCGCGTTTCGTTTAGAAACGAACAAATGTCTAGAAATTATAATACTTTCATAGAATCGTTATTCGGTCAACCATAATTTCATCGAGACAGACAATAAGAGTATTTTGTTGAAACATTCGAGTTTAACAATTTCTGTGAAAGTTGAATAGTTCGAGTAATTTAATTCCAACTGCTCGGTGACAAACGTAGATAACTTGGCCTTAGATCGAAAGAGGTCTTCAAAACTTCTACCTTAAAAAAGCTGTAAAAACTTTGCGCGAATTTCTGAATCCATGAAATTTCCCAACTTTTAATCCTGACCTTTGCCGTTCCGCGACAAAGTACATGGCTCGATTAATCGTATCTCCTGAGAACTTAAATCAACTCTATGTGAAAGAAACGCTGCATACGATGGCTACAAAAGGTATTTCTACCTACTCTTATTTTTCAACTATGCGCCTTTTTCTAGCTGGTTTTACCTTTCATCTTCACAGTATCAATCTTTTGTGAATGTACCTCTAAATGACACGATATTTAATACACTGGAACCTAATTAACTAGTACATACATAGGTGCTATACTAAATACGATGACGTTCAAATGTTTCTTTGCATATTATTTATTACTCCAGTATGAACTTTGCAAGCAACCAATAGTTTCATCGATCGATATCCAAAGGCTGGAAATATCCAAGAGTATAGTCATTCTGTTAGAAAATTGATAGTACATTATCTGGAAATTACACGTTCCAGATACAGTCGGAAACGTATTCTCGGTGTGCATCAGTATAAAAGAGCCGCGACGTCGCCTGGCCCAGATTTTTACTCATCCGTATTTCGAACTCGGTAGGAGAATTATCGGCCGTGTCCCCAATTTATAGACGGCTAATAAAACCGTATGTCGAGCTCCAAGTAATTGGAAGACCGAACAATAAAAATGAATGGGTTTGTTAAAAACCGCGGCTGAAAAATATATGTTCGGGGAGAAGCTGGTGCTTCGAAGCGACATTTCAAATGCAGATCAGTACCGGATGTAGATCCAAATGAACCAATCTGCCAATGACGCAATCCTGTGGCGACGTTGACGTATAACCACTGTTCGAAATGCGTTTTTTCTACGAGCTGGTTCCGCCGATTAAAAAATTTTTATCGTCGGACGCTGGGTTTATGAGCGCACTCATAGAACACACCTGCCAGAAAATGCGTTGCGCTGAAAGCCGAATGTCAGGATTCGTAGTAATTCCGTTTGTCTATTCTGTTTGGTAATCTCTCTTCTTCTTTTTTTTTTTTTTTTTTTGCTTTTTGCAAATTTTTGACGAGAATAAAGATACGTTTGAAAAAGACGAATCTTTTCTAGATGACCGTTGTAAAATAATTTCAACGCTTTCTCTTTATGCTTGGACATTTGTCGGTGCGTATAGTGGCGGACGGAAGAAAATGAAAAAGTAGGTGATAAGAAAAGATAGGACAATTTTACAAGATGAAATTGTAATTGAGGAAAACAGCAAACAGATGTAATACTAGGATAGATAACTATTATCAAGTTTGTTAAAAGTGTCTACTAATCATACTCCCAGGCATCAGGTTTACTTCACAAACCGAGATCCTTTTTATGTCCAAGCAAATGTGAAGAGTGTGGATTCCTCGCATACAAGCAGGTAACGTACGTTTGATCTGCTTTGTAAAAAAAGTTGCAGGATGGGTAACTGGTGTTTTAATCTCAATTTAGAAGGTTTCCAAGAATTTTTTCCAAGATTTCTTACCCACTGAAAAACGTGTCGGACATGGATGACCCTCGTTTACGGTTCGTGGTAACCGTAAAAACGTTTACGGTATAAAATTTAGACTTTCCTTTATTCGCCACTGTATGTAAGTGTACGATATTTGCTTGGAAAACAAGCCGAATAGGACAATAAAAAAACCAATGATTTCATGACGACTCTTATGAAGTAAGTATAAATTCAATATACAAGTTTACTGCCATAGTTCCAAGGGATTTCCGCTGGAAGAAATAGAAAGAAACGAGGGGAAACGAAAAACACATTCGTTCGCGGTTCTTCTCGTATAAAGTTCATTGGCTAAATAAAAATATATTATTAGACGGAAGCGTTAGCCGTAATTTGCCACGGACTCTTCTTTCGTCGAACTTTTGTCGTTGTGAACATAAACGGAGAATGAGTTACAATAGAAGGGACGAGGAAGAAATATCGCGTCTGTTTCTTATTCCGTTCACGGCCAGTCTCAATCTAGAACAGCGTCGGACCGACACAACCAAAGGGACCGAAGAATCGAAACCACGACCCGATAAACTTCCAAGGCGAATGCTTCCTTAATGCTCGAGATACACCGTCGGTCTGGAAGTTATATCGTGGCTCTGCGAAAATAAACTCACCCCTTTCTCGCGACTCGCCGCATTGATGGCGCCTAACCCCTCGATCCATTCAGTTGCGACTAGTCTGGTCACCCGTCCTCTTCCAATGCGAAATATTCTTTTGTTCGCGAAAACATACCGAGTTGTGTAACGATACACTTCTCGTTACAATATTACGTGTCTTGCAATTTTATTCAAATCACTGGACTGCGGATTTTTATGCAAATGTGGGGAATTTGAACAAGAATGCACGCATTGCATATAACGCATAAAAATATACGAAATATCTGAAGCAGAGTACTCGTTACGATACTAAGTGGATAAAGCGAATCTCTGGTTAGATTCCTTTTGTTTAATTGTATTCGTAAAAATGTAATTTTGTATAAATATCTACAGTCTACCAATTATTCTCTGGTTGACTAAGGATTTTTAAGGAAATTCATATTTTTGAGAATACGGTTAAACATGTATACAAATATCATACAAAGACACTATACTCTGGATATTTTATACGTTCTTCGTGCATTCCGTGGAATTTTACACTTTCACGTTTTCTATGAATGCAAATAAAAAGCTGCGGTCCACTTCTTAGAATTCGTCGGACGAGATTTTCACGCTGTTTCGCTCTGAAATGTTTGGACTGTTTGAACTTGGATTGTTTAAAGGTTTCATTATGTTGTTTCGGGATACTAACCTTTAACGTTTGTCGTCGGTAAAAGAAGATATTGGTTAACTTTTCAGCAAACTTTTCGCCAGCAAATTGTATTATTCGAGATAAAAGTCGCATTCAGCGATTCCTGCAAATAAATATTAAATATCGTTGTGAACTTATTGTGAATTTATTATGCGATCTAATGCTTGAGGGAGGTGGCGCGAGCACAATGGTGAAATATGAAATAACGTTCTGAAACCAGATGAAGTTGTGTATCTTTGGACGAACAGCGGCGGAATGGTCGAACAGGGTAAACGATTCACGGCGAACAGCAAAGTGGACAGAAAAACAGGAAAAGACAGGAGATAGCGGGAAGAACGGTGAACGAAGCGTGTGGTAATAATTCGGGGCACGTCCCACCGATGGATTCGCATAGATAACTCGAAACCTGTAATTACCTGTCCGATACAAAATCGATGTCAAAGCGAAAAGACTGGGGACACGGAGGTCGTGAGTGGACGTGATCGAGAACAAACACTGGGCGCGAGAGTTCGAGAGGAACGAATGTACGTGATTTGCTATTCCGACAGTCGAGCATCGGCGTGCTTTCACGACCCTACAGATTTTTCGTAGAGGGATTATTGAAGCACTTTCGGAAGGGTGAAGTGTTGTAGCAGTGTATGCGATCAATTGATGGTATTACGTATTGCCTCTTTGAGGCAAACGCGCCACATAGCTAGTCAATGCCGGAATCGAGAGAAAAGTGATGCGAGAAAATCTAAATTAACCCGGGGGTAACAATTTACCAGACTGTGAAATTGATAAAGAAAAAAAAAACAGCTTTCATGTGAAAGGTATTACAGAGAAAGAGAGATAAAGAAGAGGGGGACAGAGGGAGAAGGAGGGAGGGAGGGAGGGAAAGAGAGAGAGAGAGAGAGGAATTATGGGAAAAGCGTTTCGAACACTTCATACCATTTATTTATTATTCTTTGTTTTTTACTGGTCTTCATATCTCATAGTTGCAACATGTCGACTAAAGCTTCGATTCGATTCCGATACTTAAGCATTTGGTTTGTACCTTTTACACAATTTACGTGACGTGAAATATTTGGAACGGAGGTCTTGAAATATTTATTAAAGAGAGATGCAATTTTTGTTGAAAATGAAACAAGTCTAGCAAAAGCCTTATCAGAATTTTAGGTATATCAAACTTGCAGGTATTGTAGCTTTTTTTGCATAAAAATAAATGTTTATGCGAGTGAATGGAATGGAAACGAGCGGTACTTATTGCTTTTTAAAAGTTTACTAGCTAGTGGATTATAACGTTGAACATCGCAAATATAATAATATTATGTACTTCGTATTATCGACATCGAAGTAACAATCATGAAGCATCAAAGAAGAATCGTTCGATTTCGTTATATCAATCACCGTAATCCGCGTCGGACGTTAAAGAATGAACATTCTCTTAGACATCTTTTTCTCCGGCTGTATCCGACTATCTTCCCGATGGATCTTCGATTTCCGCTTCCTTTTTCGTTTCACCACGCAGAAAAGAAAGTTCAATTGATATTATCGATTACTGCAGGATCACCAACGAGATCAGACTTTTCCATTGAAAAGTGGATACTTCTAACTTCTATCGTTCTTCGTTTACGAAATAAATACTCGTTTGTCGTTACTCTTCTATTCCTCAATTTTTCATACCGTTTTCAAATTTGCCGTGTTCGCTTTAATCCCGCCACGATCGTATTTTTCGTTTAACAACAAAACCGTTTGGCCACGCCGTTTTTATTTTTATATCGTTATTAACTTTATTCGAAATGAAATCAATTTTCCTCCTACAGGTTCGTAAATGGAACGTAAATAAATAACTAACCTCGAAATGAAGTTAATTAATCCCTAAATAAATTTGATTAATCGAAACAATTTCCACCTGTCGAAATTCTATGATATTCCATTGACAGTTACAATTCATCGACGAATTTCGAATACGATCTCATGAAATTACGAATACATTGTTTTACGTCGAATCCTGGATAACGATCACTTGGCATCAGCGTGATAATAATTAATGAACGAATCATGCTTTGAACTCTGGTAATTACGCTATAATTGCACTAATTGTTCCGTAGCAACTCATAATGAGATTTGCTCGCCAGACTAGTTACTAACCTCCGATTGATTTGCACGAATTCATCCATTCGAAATCATCGACCTATTCGAATCTCCTAATCGGACAAATGTATCGGTTATATTATAAATATCAAATTCCGTCCACTGTTTCTTGTTCTATTCGGAAGTTCGTTAACTATGCGAAAGAAAAGATAATTTCCTTCGTCTGTTTTTAAAACTGGACATTGTCGTGTTGGATTCAACATAGTTGTAAAGATAGGATTGAAACTCTTGTGAAAACAATTGTTTCGAAGAACATTTATTGGTATAAAGCTTCTATGAAAATAATTATAATTAATTTTTATTTCTACATGGGCGTTACAAAGTTTCTGACGTTTAGTTAAATAAATAAGATTATTACACAACATGCAGATAAAGTGGCTGCGGAAGTTCAAATATTTGCTGTAAACTTGAGTAAATGTTACATGTTTGTGGCTTTTGCTAATTATTCCCATAATTAACGTCTTCGCTGCAGAAGACGTACCAACTGAACTTCATCCGCAAACACGAATGTTTTCTATCTAGAAGCGTTAGAGATCATTCTATATGTATTTATAAACGTTTCGAACTGTGTACGAATGATTATCGCTTAAATGCAAATGCAAAAACGAAGTAACATGTGGTGAAATTTCTACTTAGAATTTTACGAAAAGAAAGGACGGCGTATTTTATTTCTTTGAATTTAATTCATTTATAATTTTATGAAACGCGAGAAACAAAAGAATCTCTTTGAAATTCTCAGAATAACAACGATGGTGCGGAGAAAAATACAAAAGAATAGGAACCTTTATTTCGAAAGCGGTTCCACTTTATTCCATGCGGAGTAAAATTCAGCAAAACTTTTGTGCGAAGCGACTTTATTGTCTTTAGCAAACCTTATACTTGCTAGTTTTATGTTCCACGAATAATCAAGATACGTATTTCTTATTTGCTTTGATAGAATTCCAACTGTATCTATTTCAATATAAAAACAATATCTACCAATTCGACGAGTCATTGGCAAAGTTCGAATAAAATTTGTTCATACTCTTCCGCAAGTAGCAACACTTACTTTTATGATTTTACGATTTTTTACTATAAAACTTTCTATTTCATCTACTCTTTATCTTCTAGACTACAGATTTTTATATATTTATGGCAAATTTAATAGTAGAAAAATGAACACGCATAGAATATACGAAAATATACCAAATATCCAAAATGTAGAGTTATAATATTTAGTAGATGAAACTTTCTATTCACGTTCCATTTCTTTATGTCGAGAAAAATATAAAAAATCATGGAAACCCGCATTCTACTTATCTCTATTCGCAAAACAAAATTTTACTTAACCCCTATAGTCACTTTAATTATTCTTAATATATCCTCGTTTGCGAGATAAGGCGAAGGCAGCACCGAAAAGTTTCTACGTGGAAGCGAATCGGTTCAAGTAGAGAAATTTCAGAAAATTTACATTGCGGTAAGTCCCGGTAGACAGTGAATATTATCCCGTAGCGAAAATGAGAGGTTGCTCTGCCTCGTTTCGGTTAGGTTCCTTCTTTGCGTTCGGCGGTCTCCGCGGGATACCTTGAAGCGATGACACGTCAAAAACTCGCTGGATATTTGCTCGTGGCAAATATACCAAAGCTGGTACTGCCATGACGATTTTCGTGGCTATGCCTAGCAAGGGAAGTTTTACAGTGAGAAGTCATTAGAAAGTCTCCGAGGACGAGTGAAACAATTGTAGTCAATAACCCAAAGAACTCGCTCTCTGCGCAGACTGCTAAATGCAACATTTTACTGTTTTCGTAGCACCTCGGGGGTAGCTTCTGTATAGAATGAAATTGATCTTTCGCAAACAAACGGAGAAATTCATTTTCTGGTGATCTTGTACAATTTTCATGGACTAAGCGACGACTATTCGCTCCTTCCTTGTCGAATAATGTTTACTTACTGTGATATTTCGTTCGATTTAAGTATTCACGATTAACAAGAACGAACAGTGTCTCTGTTATCGATTGAACTCTCGTGTCTGTATGAGACAGCTAAACACTTTTAACACATTTTTTATAAGAAAGATCTTTTTTTATTTTCAGTTCTTTATTTGTACCCTTTATACATAATCTTCGCAAGCAGTTTTATATCAAATAAATAACATTTGGCTTTCGCTACATTAAGCGACAAGCACTGCAGAAGCTATGTGCATTGTTATTATTATATAAGAAAGATAATCGTGTTTTCCTATTCATAGAACCACTCGCTCTCTTTCACTTCCTACCTCGTATTTTGTATCACATCGTATTCGAAACGCGATATGAAATTAGGATTATAACAAAATATTACTAGTATACAGATAAAAAAAAACAATTCAGCTAAGAAGATCGTGCATTTTGGACTGGTTATATTTTTCGAAAAAAATTGTACGTTAAAGGGTTAGAAGATCTTGCGATAGATGTGCAATCTAATGATAGAAACAACATGAATCTTGCGTGTGTATACGTTGTCACACGAGGGATAAATAAAACGTGGTCTATTTTCTCGCGATGCACCCGTCAAAAGATTCTCCTCGGTTATTCAATTTGCTCCGACGACGCGTATTCGCCCGGCCCATAAATAATCATGAAACAACGTAGCGGCACGTAAAGAGCCGGCCAGTTTTTCCCACGAACGTTTAATCCTCGCGCATCGATAGTTCCGCGTACAAACGAGCTTGTGACACGACGCGTGTATCGCTCGTTGTTTAATCGCTTTCGCGCCGTTTTCAGGCTGTAATAAAGCGCGAAACCCGATTAACTCCGATACGGACCGATACAGAGATCATTCCTGATTTTTCGCGACTCGACTAAGCTGACCGAAACCTGGTGCGCAATGCGAACGAGAAATAAGAACGGATTACGCGTGCGTTTACGCGCACGCGATGACAACGTTCACCAAGGTAATGAGGTACGGATAATTAAGCTCACCCTTTCGCGGACCTTCTTTTGTTCTGTGTACTTTCAAAATGATAGCAGACGTCGAGCAACGCATTGTACACGCGTTCCCTGTATTTTCCATGTTTTTCGTTATTGCATAATCGATTGTTACGTGTATTGTTACGATTGAAGAATTTTAAGACGAAATGAAACAAGTTTCTTTTTAATTAATCCCCTTATTTTATAGAATTTCATCATCTCGTCCCTTCATTCGGTTTCGTTTCGTCGTTGTTGTTTCTTTTTTCGTTGTTTCTTCAAGTACAATGTTCGCGTTCTCTATTAAAGAACAATTCACTCGTCTAACTCAGTGCACATTGGCGTTCAATGAATATGCCCGAAACCAGTCCTACCAAGCTAACATTGTTCTGTCGTGGAATCTACGTTGCGACAGTAGCAAGCATAATCAACCGCTCAGCAAGTTCAACAAGCGATACTCGACAAATACATATTAATTATTGCTCCATATTCCCCATCTGCACCGTCTCCAATTCGATTGCCCACATAAATTCTGCATCGCAATAATGACCGCATAGGCCCCAGAATTCCACTATTCGGCTGACTTGTCGTTCTCGTGATATACGTATTAATAGTATACAACGTGCTTAATGAACGATACACGCAATTTTGCTACGCCCAATACTGTTTCTCGTTAGAGGATTTCGAAATACTATGACGCGTCATTCTTTTTTCTTATTTGTCGTTATTTTAGTTTGATCTATCAACGTGTACATGTGTAACGATGTTGCGTATAATGTATATAACGTAATGATGCCTCTTAACCCCTTAACCTACAACCACGGGCATAGCACGTGGTACGATGATACGAGCTAAACGTAAATATTACGGGCATTCTCAAACGTAAATCGTAGGTTAAGGGGTTAAAGGGAAGAAAGGAAGATATACGAAATCATTGAGAAGTTACGTGACAAAATATTAAAGATCCATTTAACGGCATTCGTTGGCATCGGCAAGAAGACGGAAGAAAGTTTGAAAAAAGTATACTCAAACGGAATATACTCTCGAAGCAAATCGTTAACCGTTGCCAAGTGAAATATTTTTCACCTTAACAGCTATCAAATGCAGGCTTCTCCTTCTCGTTCCTAAGGCCTCAGCTTGGCTTAGCAACACTGTGGCCTGTGCATCCTTAGAATAGGTAAAGCTCGCCAGGTTCAATGGAAAAGCACAAAGTAACGGAAATCGTTAACTTTGATGCCAATTTTCAAAGAGTTCCATTCAGGGTGAAAAGAGTGAACGCTATCGCTCGTACGGAAGAACACAACGCATTATGTCTTTTAAAACCTTCATAGTATTCCACGTTTTGTGCACGGTATCGCTTACCCTTCTTTCCACGTTGTGCCACGTCCTCGTTTAAAACACGGAACGATTTCGTAATTTCAAAAATTCCCTTTTTTTTATTTTCGGATTAGATGGGACTTTTCACCGAATCGCTATTCTACCTCTAAAAATACTATTGTTCATTTGTGCATATGTACATATATTTGTGTTTATTTATTTACTTATTTATTCATTTGTACTGCATTTATGTTTTATTTATTTTTGCAAATATAAATTCCCATAAATATTTACGGTCAAATGATAAAAATTAATTTTAATAGCAAACACTTAGTAAGATTAAACTTTCGAAATATTTTTAAATAGAAAAAACACAGAAATACACATATATACATAAATATACTGCATGCAGACCTAGATATCGCTCAAGATCGATACAAAATATTCTGACCGAATTGCAACTCAAGATCGACGTAACGATCATCCTTCGCAGTAGCATCGATTGTCTGCTCAAAGAAAATAGGTCACGAATCGGTACGATAACGAGCGACATTATTTATTTTCAAATGGAATACTCCGGCTAGCCAATAGTTTTCTGCTGGAAACATTGCACTGGAAGCCCTAGTCGCAGATGGATGCTGCAAACATTCTACTGACATAGCAATGCGTTTCTATCAGAAGCTACACGCGTGTAAATTCAAATTTCCTACGAGCAAAATACACGGCTACCAGGTGAAAACTATGTCCATGACAACAACAACAACAACAGCAATAACGTACGTGAGAATATCGTCAAAATATACATATGTGACGTAATAATATACCCGGAAGAGACAGAGTCGTGAATCAAATCCAGGATTAAAGCTCGACAAAATACAACACAATGTTGCATTTTTGTATCGATAATTTCAATGTGGCGCAGTCGCAGTCTACTTAAAAAAATACAAATTTAGCAAGAAGGAAAATATTAGCTGAAGCTTAATGATCGACTTCTTCGCGTTTTAACCTGAATTTTCAAACAGACTTTTTTTGTACGCATTCAACGTCTTCGATTAATTCTCTTCTATTCGCATCGATCGATTCGATAATACGAAAGAGATACTATAACCGCGTCGTAGAAACGATAACATTTCTCAAGACAATAATCGTAAGCTATGGGACCGGAATTTTTATCCTGACGATAAAGAAATGCGATCGTTGCATGAACAGAAAGAAATCTTTGAAAGATTCGCACAGCAATCCCAAGTCTGACAGGTTCGATTCTCCTTCCGTCGATCGACACGAGATAGCAAGCGGAAAGCAAAGTGTGAACGCATCGTATCACCTTTCGTCGTGTGGGTTGTAGGTGAAGGTTAGAATCTCGACGGCCGAGCCGAAGGGTGGAAGAGAAAGGACGATGTGTAACAAGACAATCCAATATCCTAGCACCAGAAACGCCTCCGGAACTGACAGCTCTACTAGCTAGATGGAGGTTTTACCCTGCCACTCTGTTAACACCGACGTTGTCCTTTGTCATGTGTAAGCTTGCTCGAATCCTGATTAACAACCTGTCCTTGCTTACAAAATATCGAATCTGAATCGATAATAGCGATTTAAATTCTGTTGTCGTATAGCGACCGATAGAAAAGAAACCTATTTATATTTAACACGTCGACTGTCAAGTGAGTTTTATATATTTTGCCCTGAGAGTCGCGATAGTTTGGAATATAATAATAATGTTTAAGTTTTTGCAAAATATTATTATTATATTTGATATACCTTTTCTCTAACGATCGTGTTATCCACGAATGTCGACAATTTTTTAGCTTACAAACTTTATCTTATTTTAAAAATTTTAGTAAAATACCAATGTCTACCGTAAATACTAATACAAATAATTTAATTTCAAAGTTTTCCCGTTTCTCGTAATATTGCTTGAAAATATGGTTGCCGGTATACGTGATTGGAACGAGATACGCAAACACGAAGGCAACGCTTCCACTTTTCTTCTCGCGTCATACCCCGGCAACCAGTTAACCGAGGAACGTACGTGAATTTTCATAAAAATTAATGTCAATCCACAGGGCTCGTTTTAGGAAAGCTCCGACGGGCTCCGTGGCCTCTTTCCATTCATGCCAACAGCCCACCTCGTAATCACGTAGAACGACCTAACCTGGGACGACCTGTACTAACGTTACTGCCTCTCCTCTTTTTATCCCGCGTCTGAAAAATCGAGAAATATTCATCCCGAATGTATTATATGTCTGGATGACGGGAGTAGGTAAAAATGTCTTGTTTCTTGAGCACTTTAAAAATTTTGCTTCGATAAAAAAATCTGTTTCAGCTGATTTCACATTTTTCCATCGCGTTTCCCCATGGAATTCAGACGCTCGATCTTTTATTCGCTTAATTGTAAACACGATTTCGTTGGTCGAAATACGATCAGATTGATACATTTACCATAAATTTCAATTTATTCGAAAAAATGAAAAATAATTTTTGTGAAAATCGAGCGCAGCGATAGACTAAAAATTTCAACATTCTGCTTTCTTTATTTTTTACCTCGGAAGATAAAAAATAATTTTAACGAACATCAAGCACAGTGATATACTAGAAATTTCAATATTATTTTTCAATTTATTTTAAAGAGTAAAAAATAATTTCAACGAAAGTCGACCGCACCGATATAATAAACTACTTATTTCTTTATACTGAATTTAGTTCGTACGATTTCGTATCGTTGCACCAGTTGTACATAAATTCAGAGAGACAAAACCCGGTTGAACGTGGACAGATGGAAAGCGGAGAGAGGAATCGCGCTAATAGAAATGAGGTGAAATTAATTTATCACGCTCTAACAAACTCTCGAATCAAATAATACGAAATAAGGATTATATAGGTATAGAGGAGTGGTGGTCAGAGAGGAAATTAATCCGGTAAATCAAAGTGAAAGTCAAAGAGCCACAGGAGTGACAGAAGTGGGCGAAGTTAGGGGCGAAGGGTAGATAGGGGTGAGGCAAAGAAAGACAAAGGATAGGAGTAGGTTGAGTAGAAGGGGTTATTGGTATTATAGGTCCCTTTAGTTCTCCATTACCGTGGCGTAAGGTTATAAAACTTATTGGATGATAAAACGAGGGCATACCTATTCTCGTTGAAAATGCATCTTCGGTGAGTCCCCGTTTGTGTCCGTTTCCGCGGCAGTTGTATGGTACCGCGTACTCAGTATGTGTGCTGATAATATTGATTCCGTGACAGGTTGCGTTCTGTATGATTTATCAGTTACGAGGTTGGATCGTTCATCAATTCGCAATAGAAACTAAATTGTACGCGGTATTGTAATAATTATTCGCGTATAAATAGATTAACAATCCTACCGTTCCATGATATTAACTCGTCGTACGAGAGAGATAGTAATCGAATAAAGAAGAAACACATTTTCGATTAAACTTCTAGAACTCTCTCTGGGACACTAGTGGGAAAAAGTTCGTCTACGCATTACAGTTTTCAAATTAAAAATCAATTTCGTATCGGAAATGAAATACTTATTGATGTACAAATATTAGGTTGTCTCGAAAGTTTTATAAGAGAATGAGGGAATAAGGGAGATACATTTTTTGGTTTACATTATTTTATTTAATTATGTACGATCCATTTTATTCTATTACTACAAAATGGGTCGTATAATAATTATCACGCATAATTCAATGGGACAACCTAATAGATCAGCTGTTCTACCGCTACGCTATATTAATTCATCGTAGATGAAGAATGATACCAAATGTTGAAGAAGAAAAGTGCAGGTATTGATTTGAAATTAAACTTCCGAATCTCTTGCTAAAATACTAAAGCTCGCGAATTAGAATTTTTTCGTTGCATTCGCTCGCGTTAAAACCGAAATGTTAGACATCCGGCCCCCAAACCGTTTCCTGTTGCATATTGTTAAAAGGGGCACGGTGACAGGTACAGTACACGGAACGCAAATAGCCGGACACAAATTCGAGACACTAAGAGGGGTTGGAAACATAGCAATGTAGGTCCGTGTTCTATGTTACTTGGACAGTACGACACGGTCTAGCTGCACAAGTTTTCTGCGAAGCGACAAACCTTGGTAGAAAACCTACACGTACCAAAGCAACATCTAACTTTCCGGGGAATTTCTATTCCCCTCTTTTTACAGATAGAATAGCATTCACTTCTTTCGTATTAATTATAACCAATAATTAACTGTACGTTTTATCTGTTTCCGGATCGCTGTATTTCTTTTCCTTTGCCATTCCATTTTCACTTGCAGGCAACTCGTAACAAATTGGAAGCTTTGCGACTCTCAGCAAGCTGACTTTTGCCGGACTGAAATATCTAAAGCAAATAAATCATCGGCCGCTATTGTTCGAAAACTACCGGAACGCGCAACTCAAAATTCAAATCGACGACATTCGGCTACATACTAAGCGCAATTGATCGACGACACGCGCGACCCCCAGTGTCCAATTCCAATACATTTGACGTCGCGCGTGATTGTCTTTCCCCGGTGCAAACGTTCTCGTGAACCGAACGAACGAATGATCTTTGATCCGGCGTTCTTCGTTTCAAAAATAGCCCGATTTATCGGAGGCAATTCGAAGACCGAGCGGAACATCGATAAATCTAGAAAGAAGGGAAACGGAAGCGATACGATCGAGGCGTCCACGGACGCCTTTCTCCCATTATTCGGACACGGTGACGCGATAGAGACGAGAAAGAAACAGAGAAGAAGCAAGTAAAAGGAAAAGAGAGGAAGATTTGCCAGATTTTGTATCCAGTTCGCGGGGTTAAAACCTATTTTCCGTGAATACGCGGAGTTTATTGACTGTCGCAAATCGCGTAGCTGAGCCCCTTGCTTGGCCCGTCGTGGTTATTGAGTTCGACCTGTTCTCGCCTATATACGTATACACACCGACGTCGACGCATACGTGTGTCCATAAGTAACGCACGTACGAGTCAGGCCCATAGCCGTGCGAGCATTACGACCACACGCTCAACTACTGACATTACGGTCACGTAGCAATATTCAAATAAACCGCGGTAGAAAGCAACGTGGCATAATAAGTTTCCCCCTCCGTCCATGCTATTCCATCCCCATTCGTCTCTTTTTCGTACCCCTTCGCTCTCCTCGCCCCTTGCGAGAAAGAATAATCAAGCCAGGCTGTACGTCCGGACCGGTGAAGTTTCCGATGGAAAACGGAGAAATATTACGATCTTCGACGTGTACAGGCGCTAGCTGTGGAAGCTTCAAGATTTTGGAAGGAAATTACTCGCAACTGATTTATAACACGGTACGCATTTTCGCTCTGGGCAGCCCCATTATTGCAGTATGGAAATTGCTTTACGCAAGCGTTGTTCAATGAATCGCCAAACTGGAGGCCTGAATGGAAGGCAATCTAATTGGTTTTATTAGAAGACGTTGATCGAACTAGGTAAATGATCTCTTGTCGACTATCAAAACTAGATCGAAGAACGTTTCGCGTATCGAACGCGTTAGCATTCGCACGTAGTACCATCGCTCTATTTGTCGTTTTGTATAAGAGAGGGTGGTTTAAATGTCGGTTAAATGTTCGTGTTCCTTATTCTACGAAAATAGATTATCGTATAATGTGAACCATTTATCGAGATTCGAAAATACGTAGAAAATTTCTAACTAACGGTAAAATTTGTTCGTACAATAGACTTTCAACTAAGAAATTTGTCTTTTTCTTTGTACCTTTCAACAATATCTGCTGCAAGTAATACGAATACTTGTGCAATTTCATAATTTGTGTTCTTTTCTCTGTGATAAGTTACGAGTGGTGCTTCATCAAGACGATTATTCTCTTTTCGTGACGCGTTAAATTTCTTGCCGTGTTATAAAAATGCGTCGTTAGGAAGAAACTGTTTACGTATCTTTAAGCTACGGTGAACGGTTCATATTTTCATAGAATAAGCAACGCAACATTTAGATCATCGCTTCTTGCACAAAACAACGAATATATATAATGGTACTGCACCAAATATAGTAATGGTGCTGTTTCAAAATATTAATGCGAATAACTGTATCTATACAGTCGGTCGTTCGATTTTTGTAAGAGCAATTAGAGTGGATAGAGATAATTTATTTGACGTTCTATTAACCAGGTATCCTTTGAAGAAAAAGCAGTATAACGATAGATGGTTGGTCGTTGTATGGATCGTACAGGCGCCGATAATTCTGTACGACTAGCGAGCGACGAGATAAAATGCGACAGTGCCTTGCCTCATGCAACGAATTAAATGGCAGGCCAGCCGCTCCGACGCAGATTGGAAAATTCGGAGCGCGGCGTGTACATTTCTCAGCCAATGTCAAATACACTGTCGGCATACGCGAAGGTAAACAAAAAAAATAGCGCGTGGGATCAAAACGAATTTCTGGTCCAGTCAAAATGATTTGAGCGAACGGTGTCGCTCTTGTCGTAACTCTATTTTCTTCTTTTTTCTTTTTACTTGCGACAGTTCTTTTCTTTTTTTCTCGACCCAGTTCTTTCCATTGGTGGTCGCATTTAGTTCGAACACACTAACCGCGGATAATTTATTCATTGAACGTGACCAGTATTGTCGAAACATCAGTGGGCGCGTCATTTAACCGATTGCTAAATCGTGCTGTCGCGTCCGATCCAAAATAGAACTTGAAATAAAATCGAAAATAAAATTTTTAATCGCGGAAACCGGAAACCCTGCTGCTGCTACTACCGGAATTTAAATAACTTAATAACATTATACCATTTAGAGTACGTGGAGCCGCGAATTTTAAACAGATATATGTATATCAGATCGTAAAATCTCTATTCGTAGCATAACGTTCTATTGTGTTGAACAAAACGTTATCGAGAATGGTCGTTCTATGTACAGTTATTCAACTAGAATTAAATTACTAGCACGAGCGGTACGTGCGAAATCTTGTTTAAAATCTAGAAACTTAACAACCTTCTTGAATTAAATTTTGAGAAGTAATTAAATAAAATTAGTATTTTAAAATTATCGTAAAAATTAACATCTTATCATGCATCGGATAGCTTCCACGAAATATAATTAAACGAATCTCGTATATACGTTTCCGTTCTCCTCTTATCGATAGATGACTGTCTTCAGATTTTGCTGCTGTGTGCCAGCACATCGAAACCATCCGTGACTCTCGCATGCTTCGCATCGCTAATTGGATAGCGTTCTTAATTAAATTCTGTCGATTCATCGAAAATACGCGTGGTTATCGTCCCAATCGCGCCTGAATTTCGCATTCAGCGAATGATGCGTTTCACGATTTTACAAAAGTTCTGACTATTCCCCATTTTTACATGGAATAGCCGCGACTAGTATAGGTGCCGTTAGTATCAAAGGCTATCGTGGCGTCAAATAAATCAGGGCTAGCCTTTTGTATTGTAAAAGAATTTACGTATGGTAAAGACAGACACTTCTGCGCTCTGTTCGAAAACTCTCTTTGATCTACGTATTCATTGGATCGCGTGCAATCGTATGAATTGATGAAAGGGGAGAAAAATTGAAAAACGAAATACGGCGTACAATGCTTCGAAATACAATTAGAGAGGACCGGTTTTACGCTGTTCGTAATAACGAACGTTTTATTCGTTCCTTTTTCCTGGATACGTTTCTCACGATTCAATTTGCGTTAGGGGTTTGTTGTTAGATTTTGACCAGGGATCCACAGGCTCATAGATCAATCTGTGGTCGAAATATCATCGAAGGCGGCAGAAACAATGATGGAAACGACAAAAATCGTTGGAAGAACGAATAAAAAGTTATTGAGACGTATTGAAAGGTATCGCGATTTTTCAGAGTTGCGTAAAATGTAGAAACTTTTTAATATTTTAAATGTAAAAGATTTTAATATTTATATCTTAATAGCTCGTAATTTTTTAGATGAAATACTTTTAATCTGATATTTTAAATATACTGTATCGTGATCGTCAATTGTATAACTCGTTCGTCTTGGTGCTCGAAGCGAACGCTCTAAGCTAAGAGAAGCCACTTTTACTTTGAAACTCGGTTGCATGATCGGTTTGATAACCAGCGCCGCTTACAGTCGTTATCTTCTGCTTGAAAACCTCTTTTGCAAAAAGAACTCAGACAAGATAGTCTTTAGCGAGCTTACGTTTTTACGACGCATGCGGGTAGAATACAGCTTACGCCTTTACGTATAATCCCCTGTTTAGCCGGAAGGAGATTTGCCTTGAATATCACAGCATCGTATAAAAGCAGACGTACTCTTCAGACTTAGCTTTGCAATCTCGTATCGTATATCGTGATGTAAAGACCAAAAGTTACTTTACATC
Organism: Bombus vosnesenskii; assembly: GCF_011952255.1. Taxonomy (NCBI): domain Eukaryota; kingdom Metazoa; phylum Arthropoda; class Insecta; order Hymenoptera; family Apidae; genus Bombus; species Bombus vosnesenskii. Next base: position 1,977,304 of record NW_022882962.1, read on the forward strand.
TCCGAACATTATATGTACAATACCGCATCGGTAATATTAATTTGCATCGGTTGTTAAATTTGTACTGCGTCTTGTTTCGATGATGCAATGGAGGGCAAAAGAAAGATTAGAAAAAAATAGTTGTGATCGACGAAAAATATTAAATTACGAATAGGTGTAATGTAGATAACTGTTATCAACATGGTAAAACATAGTATCTAGTACAACAGAGTTGCTATTAATACAGCGTAGTTATTATAAACAAAATGAATTTTAATATTCGTCCCTGATGAATAATTTTCCCTGAATCGTTTCAAAAATATATTCTCTCGGAAGTTTATTATAACGAACATCTCAATTCAATTAGTAACATAAACATGTGTTGAAAAATTGATCATCACGTGTCACATAGATTATTAACTGCATACGCGTGTACGACGTAAAATATTTTTTTTTTTATCTTTTTAGGTGGTTGTTTCTTGCTTTACGAGGAACTGGTAATGGGCAATATTTTCATAGCCACGTATTCACGTAATACAACTCATGCCATATTCCTGTCGGAAAAAAGTCTGCAAAAATTTCTGTCCAGCTTGCATTTCCTACGAAGCGTCGTGAAAAAGAAGCGAAAATATTTTCGATAGCGAAACTCGTTCGACGATAATGAACTTAATAATTTAATCGTATATTTGATGGGAACGATTTCTTCACGAGTAAGTAGCACTGAATATCAAGCGAATTAAATTACTAGAGGCTACCTTTCGATAAATTATCCTTTCGTACATAAATTAATAACTAAAATAACAAACAAGTTACAGGGGAAATAACAGTAGGATAACATAAAGTAGGATAAGATAAGTTAAGCTAGCTGTAACAAGTACCAGAGGAATAAGTGTTATAGTGTAAAAGAAAAATGGTATTGTTGTGCTGTGTAGAACCGAAAGACGAAATTTAAATAAAGTAATAATAAAAACTAACAGGTTACAAAGAAAATAAGAATGAAATACAACCATATCTATAAAGATCGGTATACTGCGGACTTTTACGCATTTATGCAGAATTTAGATGAAAAAATGTACAAGATGTACATAATACACAAAAATATACGTATGAAATGTTAAGGTTGACTGATAGAGTGGATGAATTTGTAATAGAAAAATATATTGAAATAAGTATAAGTATAGGTAAATACAGATATAGTGTATGCTGATATACAGATATACAGATATACTGATATACAGATCATCACTCTTACAGTGTTTCAGTACAATAGAAGAAGCTATGATAGAGAGCACGTTCCTATGTTTATGTCAAAGGACATTACCAAAAAGTTAACTTTATGGTTCTAGCTGAAGGCTACAAGAAACAGCAATAGAAATCTACTTATACTTCTTTTGTTTCTAGACCTTGTAACCCAAAACATAATTTATATTCAAGGGCACAATAATATGGACCTCTCCATATTTCGAATATTTTTGTTTCTCTTCGTAACAGCGTTCTCCAGGTCACAGATATACGAAAAGTAAAGATGTAGAGTTTTTCTTGAAGTAATTACTTCAACATGAAATATCCAAAATACAGTATTTATTTCGATGAACGAATTTCTGTCAATGTATCGTTATTTAAATTCTATGTATGTATCGTTATTAAATTCTCAAATGATCAGTTTGAAATCACGAAAAGCTTTAATTCACGGATAAAAAAAAGTTAATAGAATGGGAGACAAATACTTGTTCAAAGATAATTATAGATATCCGAGAGCTATGGAAAGAGCGGTTTGCTAAAAGCGTCCTACGCTTTTGATAACTGGAGTTTGAAGTTCAATAAAAGTGGTTCGCTGGACGATGTTTGTTCTCAACAAGTGCGACTATAGTTTGTCAGCTTTTCATATTTTCTTGTGGGACTGTGTTTCGATCTCTCCCTGGAGAGCGAAGGACGAGTAAACTTTCGGCAAAAAGAAAGAGGACAAGTAGTTGCTACCACGTGGTTAGACAGCGAGTTAAATAGAGAAAAGTTGGTCTTAGGAAAAGCCACCAAGATTCTCTGTATATTTGTATTATCTCTAGCTTGGCGACACTTTAACTAAGTTCTAGGTATTGATCAGCGTGTGCTTTACTTAGAAAATTATCTTGCCTTAGGTTTCGCAGCTTCCCATTAAAATCTTCTGGAAACATGCGACTCAAAGACAACAGCTTTCAGAGACTTAAATTAACATGGCCAATGTTTATCAAGCGCAGAATGTCAAACAACAGCGACAAAGAAACGTTCCATTTTCTGTGATAAATAGATCGTGCGTATCTATGCAGATACAAATTTACTTACACACTATAAATATCGTAATACTCTACGTTGGATATTTTATATATTTTGAATTATTCTACGCATTCTATGTATTATGTATCTCGCATAAATGCATAAAAATTCGCAGCCTGGCGATGAGGAATTAGTTAAGAATTACTCACCGTATGGTTTTACAGTATAAAGCGTGTTACAGCGGGGTTCGCGAACTATGAACTAGAAAAACATAAACGATCTGACAGGAACGATGATTTTTCTCAACATTTTTCGCAGTGTTTTAGATCTCTGCGCCAAACTGTTTTTTCCGTCGAGAGAAAATTTTTCCTGTTTTTTCAATCACAGATTTTCTCACAGCTCTTGTCAAAAAACAACTTGCAAATCATCTACACAAACACAGTTTATTAATCTGCTTGCATAGCGTTTCAACTTACAAACTATGCGTTCCTGTGTACGAAAGCAATTTGTAACATTTGCAGTTTTCGGAAAACACACGAGTATCAAACGACGTGATATCGCGTTTTTCTTTTTAAATCTTTCATCAAAGTTTCGCAGTTTAACCGCTGCAACGTAAATATCTTAAAACAAAAACACAAAATTAAGTAGAATAATAAGAAACAGTAACAAACACGTGTATATTCTCTTTCGACTTTTCTGTTTCATACAAAATATCGTCAAGAGAAAATCACAACGAAAAGATCATTACACATAAATTCTTCACTATTAGTGTAGATGATGTTTAATAAAAAGAGATACGCACAGTGGTTCGCGAAAGTATTCGAGCACCTACCACAGAATTTCTTTATGAATCTATTATACGCATTATGTGAAATTTCGTTAACGCTCTAACGAGACAAGACTATCATGATTATACTAGTAACATTCGAAGCTAATCGAAAACGTGTACAAAATCTACAAGACATTTACTACAAACTTAGTAAAAAATTATTATACGATATGAACCTCAAACGCGAAATTAATGGCAAAAATGGCCTCACTAAATAATATACTAAATAATTAATACGGCGAATAATTGTTCGTTCAAATACTTTGACGATCTTTGCGAAGTGTATGTTCCCAATAAATATCTCGTAACTTCAGCGTACATTTTCAGATCTGTTTAAAAATTTACCGATACAATCACGCTGAGATTTGAAAATATTTTGTCAGATATATACATAAGAAGCTTCCAGAGATACTCGAACACTTGCACGAGCTTCTATATATCAAAAGCGTCGACGTGCACATTAAAACGAATACCGTGGAAATATTACAGCTTGCAATTTATTCCGGGTAGGCGTTAGCTTCTAGAAAGGGACGACCCAATCACGAAATAATTAGGCACTAAAGCGGCTTGCCTATTACACGAAGGGTAATATAATTAATGCCGATATTATACCTCGCACCCGTTCACTCGCACCCCGGCAGGGTTCTCTCCTCATATTCCCGGGAGATCCTGAAAATAAAATCCCAGGGATCATCCGGCCAGCCTCGTATGTATACAGAGGGGACGCCTGGCCCAGCGGCAAGCTTTTGCTGGATTTACGAGTGGATATTATGCAGATGGTACTTGTGGTAAACGTACTGACAGTGTAGTACTGCACGGATGAAAAAACAAAAATAGGGCGAGAATTAATTGATTTGCTTGTACGCGGCGGTTCGTAAATTGATATCTTTTCTTCTTAAAAATATTATATATATGCGTGTGTGTGTGTGTGTGTATATCGACAGGTCGTATTTTATTCGACGGAAAAGATCGGGAGAAATTGTTTGAGTTTACGAATCTTAAAATCGATAGCGGCTAAAGAAAAATGTTAATATTAGAAAATCATTTTTTCGATGCTTCTCGTATAATTTGGATTTGGATTATATCGAAAGATTAATTTTTCAGAGAAATATCTTGTCGAATAAGTTGTGGAAACATTTTAGGCAGAAACGTGGGGGAATTAATATGCCTTTTACGTCCAACACGGTATAGAAACTGGACGCGTTAATTAGCCTGTGTAACGCGCCAATTTGTTTCAGTTTGCGCGACAAGTGAGCAAATTTTAATTATAAAGTAGACATTGTGTGGAAGAGTTTAATTGTTCTTTGGCTGGAAAAATTATCCAGCGGACTTCGTACCGTTTAGTTTCGCCACGTTTCGTTACACTAACGGCATCGTATTATCATAAATCCCATTTCCCCGCGTTAATTCAGTCCCTCGGGCGTGATATTCGGATGCAAACACACAAACCCGTCTAATTACAGAATGTATAGAAAAAAGGAACTTGTCGCGAAAATGAATTTTGTCCGCTTGAACCCAGCGATATTCAACGAACGATAGAAAATTCGGAGTTGTTTGACCACCTGTCCCGAGTACATTGCAAACACAAATACAAACCGGGTCGATTGCTTCTCACACAAAACAATTTGTCGACAGACGAAAATCAAAAAATATTTTTTCTATTTTACTTTAGAGCACAAACACTGCTTGATTTAGAGGACAAATAACATTCAACAATCCATTGATATTTTCTTTAAATCATTCCGATACATCGATAGGACGTCATTTGTATTCGAAATGCTAGTTAAACTTAAAGTATCGTTCCTGTATTAAAATATCAAAATCCTGCTACTGAAATAACCGTATTGGAAAATTACAGAATGTTTACCACGAACTTGTTATGCTTTGGTTATTGCGAACTCTTTACATTCAGAATTTGAAAAAAGCGTTTCATTAAAAAGGAAACAACCAAAATACGTTTGCCAATTTTTTGTCTCTCTCTCTCTCTCTCTCTTTCCTTTCACAAACCGCTACAGCTTCCTGCGGATTTATGATTGTAATTCAGAGTAAAAAATTATTTTGGAACGCGTTTACCCATAGCATACAGATATATTTACGGCTGGCGTGGTAAACATTTTTACGTGTATACAAATGTAATACACTAGCGAACAATATAACATTCTAAACGCGTTTTCATAGTTTATCGAACAGTCGGCGTTGAACAAAAAGTAATCCATATAATCTAATTACGTTATTTGATTAAAATTATGATAGCCTATCGGTACTTTTAATCCTCCATTTACAGGTCATCGTCAAGCTGAAATTTATCGTATGTTGTTTAATTTAATTCTACCCTTAAATCAAACGCTAAAAGTAATATATTTAAAGGCGAAGTGATAATGGTATTTAAGAGTGATTTAATTTTAGTATACAAATCGGTGTTGGCCTCTGATATACTGATCGTTAATTACACGCAGTATCGGATTAAATCTGCGACAAATTTGATTTCCCATCGAATTCGTTGGTTTTTAATACCTCATCCATTTATAAGCATCCATAGTGCAATATCAGTGGAGTTTTATTTGCACAAAAATACGGGAAAATCAATTTATTCTTCGATAAAAATCAAATATACATAAGGTACGGATAGAATAAAAATTCAGTGGAGAAGAAAGATATTTTAAATCTAATAGCTAGAAAATTACGAAAGAGTTTCGGTCCTTTCCAATCGGAGTAAATGTGTCAGTAGAAATTTCTATAAAACAATTAATTTCATAAACTATGGCAGCTTACATCTGGCGGAAGAAAATAAATGATTGACGCTTCAAATAACAAATTCAAGTTTCTGCAACGTCAGCTATTAATTCGTTGACAGTTAAAATTGATGAAATATTTTAACAACGAAACAAACAAAAAGGTCATAACGGGGGGCAAAACTGTGCAATTACTTTCTCGTACGAGAACAAATAAAATAAATACTGTTTAAATGGAACCCGTTATGTGCCTATTAAAATACTTAACATGTACGCTATTTTTAACAATGTCAAATTTCCTTTACAAAAAACATTTTTCTTCAAAATCATCTGATCCTTATTCGTAAGACAATACATTCTTTTTATATTTTTTTTTTCTAAGGGTCCTTACATCTCTTCTTGAATTCATATAGAAAAATCAATAATCTAGCAGAGAATAATCAAGCACGAGGAGAACGCTACAAACGTTCGATTTGCAAGTATGCGATAACTGGAAATGCTTTCACGAGAGCTATTCAGAAGCATTCTTAGGCAATTCGGAACAGTAAATATCATATAGAGAACGGAACAGTTTCCAACGCAAGACGATTTCCGTGTTTTCTGCACGAATGCTTTCTGGCTGCTGTAATTTTGCAACAGCACGTTCCATGCCATAGATTATAAATGTATTTTCAGGAACGAGTCGGTGATTCCTTCTATGTACTGGCAACATTGTTTTTACGTTATACCTTTAACCCTTGTACTTTGCAATCTCGTTCTTTTATGCAGCTTGCTCCACGGTTTTGATCGAGAGGGGTGTTTATTTTATACGTTTCAGTTGAACGTGTTTCGCACGAGTAACAATTATTAACGAACGTACTACTCGATAGAACTTAACCCAGATCCATTTCTTCCAATAGCATGCGTTGTAACCACATTAAAAAAAAAATAAAAATAAAAGAAAAAAACACATATTCGACAAAATGGCTTTGAGAGGAGGATTAATAATCCATTTATTTAAAAAATAATACTTGATTAAAATGTACAAATTCGCTGCCATGTCGGATATTATTTTCAATTAATATTTGTAATTATGTTATACAATATTTTCGTAAATAAATATTTTGTACGTGTTTATTTAGAAATATTTATGTGCTATACATTTATTTGTTACTAACGCTATTTCTATATTATTTTACCACGAAATTACTTCGACGTTATCGCTTGTCAAAATAATTTCAACGCAGATTATGAAATTCAATAGGTTGTCGCTAGGAGGTACGCTATAAATATTTAACGTTTGAAAATCAGCTGTATCCTTGCAATATCATTTTCACGACGGTGACTTATGTTGCTTTAAAAAAATTGAAGTCTCTTTTTGTCTGTATACATGTGCGCTGATATAGAATTTCATTGACCCAGCTGGAACAAAACCTAGTTCACAACTCCGGTATAGTGCGCAGGCAGTAAATATACTTCGAGAGACAGTAACGATCGTTTGTCGGTTGCTGCGATTTCTAAGGCCATAAATATCGTCCTTGAACGTTTCCACGTCAGTAATCGTTGATCTGGATCGCACTAACCCTCCTCAATTTGTTCTTTAACGATCACCGTGGAAAAGTTATCACGGAAAGTAATTTGCCATTAGCGTCCTGCTCCAACTATACGTTACTGAAGTCTAAAACGAAACACACCGGTAAAGTAGTGCAACACGCTCGCAAAAGGGAACAACGACCACTGAGTATCGTGCATGACAAATTTAATTATTTCGAAATAGCGAGATATAATATTTAATGCATGACTGATGCATAATTTCGTACTCCTACCTCGAGGAATAATACCGTGTCGACGTTACTATTAATAATATCGACACATGACCGCCGCAGCTGCATTTGCAGCAGCTTCTGACGGAGACTAATGAACAGCAAGGGAAGAAGATGAACCGAGAGAGTTCCGAGAAGATCGATTTATTCTTATTACGAGGAGAACTTGTTTCGGTGTGGTGGACTACCGTTGGCTATGACATTCGGGTGTCGATCATTACTAAAGGCTACGAACATCTTCGTAAAGCTCAATAGCAACTGTAACGCTTATTTGATAGAAATATCAAGTAGAAATTATGAGAACGTATTGCCATTGAAATAATTTGTAAATTATAAGCTTGAGGGAAAACGTGTAATTTGCGAAGAGCGAACGTTATTTGCTATTTCCAATATCTACTGAAATTTTGAAAAGTTTCTATTGCAAGACAAGATCCGCTCGTTGCTGATAACGTAAAAGGAAAACGGTACCGGGAGTTTCTCTTCTATTGAAAATGAAGCTGGTTAGAAAATGCCCGAAAATTGTAGATAATTACGTGGAACCTGGGTACAGAATGCGTGATATTTCATTCACTAAATAAATGTATATTTTCAACCATTTTCACGCAGAACAGTATGTATTCAAACTCTAGGAGTTTCCTTCGTAAAATCCTACGATCGTCGTATAACGTGAAATATTACGTGAAAATTCCTTCATTATAGCAAGGATCAACATTCGACAGAACCGTTTAATCGTAATGGAAGAAGATCAAGCCCGTTCTACAGCTTTTCTCGTACATACAAGTCGAGTAAATGGAAGGTGCGAAATATTGAGCTGCAAGTGATAATTCCCCCTCGCCGTTTAATTCCATCTAAGCCGGAATGAAGGTCGTTCGTATGAGAAAGTTTCAAGGGGAAGGTGTAGTAGAGTAGTTGCTGGAGGATAGTTTACACTGTCGACAGGCGACGCGATGGTGGTAAGAAAATGTCGTCTTGGGAAGGTGACAGATGAAAGGGTGCAAGAGGGAAGTATTAGGCAGAGACTTATTGTTCCAGTAATTAGTACCAATAGCAACCTCTCGGTGACACGAGGGAGAACGAAACGAAGTAGAGACTATCTCTAAGGTGTGGCTCGAGAAGAGCTCGAGAAGATTCCGTGTCGGTAAACATACAGACAGTAAATTTTTCTGAAATTCCACGGAATTTTCCTGCGCTCTTCGAGATTCTCGCCGACATCCGGTGACGCTTCTTATTACGCGGAGGAACGTGAAATTCATGGCTGTCGTTTAATTCCACGTGTTTTATTACGTCGCTCGTACCATTCTATATTTCTCTTTCAATTGTTTTATCGCTTTTAATATCGAAACGCGATTGTTCTTTTCGAGACTATTGCCGGCAACACGCGTGCTGCCACGCGATGAATATAATTTCAAAAATAACGTATTAACCCGACTCGTGTTCATTTTCCATCAGTGTTGGAGCACGGCTTCTCCGCGTATGGTAAACTCTCTCGCATTCGCTTCATTCCCGGCGAGATTAATCGTTACAACTTTCTATAAGATCGATCTCGATAAACCGGCCCTTATTAAACCACATGTTAACTAATCTTGGACAAGATCCAAATTTATATGTAATAAACGATTCCTCTTCTCGCGAGTCCCGATATAGGTTAGAATATAACACGATATCTTTCGTGAAACTTTCTTGGTCACCGTCCAAATTTCCGCGACATACTCACGATGTCTCTAGAATTATTAACCTATTCGTATTTCACGGATGTAGATATCTTCTGTCTATCTTGCTGCACCCCACCGTACTCCCTCGAGAAACCACGGATTACATAAATTTTATCCTCTTTTTCCTACCGTTTATATTCTTCCGCTTTTTACCAGCTCGCAGAATGTTGCAGACTCGTTTCTCGCCAGTCTATCTCCGATCTCGTCCGTATTTCGTAAAAAGTCGGCAATTTGCTTCGGCCCGTTCACTCGTAAAACGCTTGCTGCCGGTGTGAAAATCGCCACAATAACGGCAACCCCATAGCCGCCTGCGATGTATGTAGCTCCGAATAGCTTTCCACGTGATTTATACTCCGAACCTACCCCATCCTTATTCCCTTAGCTCGTTGTACTGTCGCGACTGTCGGCTTGCATTTACGTCAAATGAAAACGCCTTACGTGACGGAAGAGGAAACAATTAAAGACACATATGGTTTTCTTCTCTTTTCTAATTTTTCTTTTCTCTCTTTTCGGTAGTACGTTGGAAGAATATTTTTATTATTTTATCTATATCTTAACCGAATTTTATTTTTCTATATCGTTACTGTCTAGAAATTCTACTTTATTCGAAGTCTTAGATTGGTCTTCGCTTAGTTCCGTAGCATACCGTTTCATCAGAATCTTGTTACCAAAGCTTCTATAAGTAATTTTCTTAAGTCATAATTTTATCGATCTGGAAGCATACAAGCTAGGAAATACATCGAGGTATCGGACGAGTCCCGAATGATTTATATTTTAACCCTATCGTCGACTTTATCCTTCGCCGTGACACCTTCAACACGTTCAGCCGAAGGACGTGCGTTTCCACGAAGTATGTACGTCTTGGCTGCCTGGGCGCGGCATAAGCCAACGTGCAAGATATATTTTATGGGGTAACATTTCCTTGACAGTGTCGGCGTGTAGAAGCAAAAGTATCTCATACATCAAGGCTGTGCATCATCTCAAACATTCTCTGTACTTCTTTCACATCTTTTCTATTTCATTTTATTCCTTGATTTTTATGGCTTTTTGTCTACTTCTTGAGTACTTCCATATTTTTCCTCTTTTCTTCTTTTTTTTTTCTTCTTGCGTTCCTTTCTTCTTCTTTTCTACGCTTTATCGCCGCCTTTTTCATCCTTTACGTTTTCTTCGTTTTTCTCAATTCTTCCTCATACGACGTTTCCCTCGCTCTTGCGTTCACAGAACCCTTTTCATTTTTCCTTTTCGTCTCTTTCAGTTTTATTCACTTTACCACTTACATTCACTTCCTATTTACTTTTTTACCTTCTGTTTTTATCCATTTCCTTTCCGCGCCACTTTCTGTACGTATCTATTTACTTTAAAGACTCCAGCATCTAGTAGTTTCACAAACAGAAAATCCAACCTTGCGTATCGTGGCCCTCATTCAGTACGCATATTCCAGAGGCTAATCTTCTACACCGATTTACCGCGTTATAAAGGTAATATCACTTTTTCGTGGCAAGAATCTGACCTTTGGATTTCACTCTACGTTCCTTCTAACGTCCGAGAGCGTAACGTACTTTGCTTCTTGATTGCCCTGAATGGTAAAGCCAAGTCTCTGTCGAAAATGAACTCAACTCTCAAAGGAGAAAGTTTTAATTCGTTTGATCTTCCGTTTCTGAACGGTTAGTGCTCGTTAACATTAATCCAGCAAAAGGTATTAGTCGAGCATGTAGCTTCTTTCAATTTTCTTGTAACAGAAAAATGATGGGGGATATTTTCAGGAAGTAAAAGTGATTGCGGTGTATAAAGTAAAGCGAGGTGTATATGTACTTACATGAAGTACATAGCAACTTTAAAGAATAAATTTTATTAATTTAACCTAAGACTATAAACAGGTTTCCCTGGAGACCACATTTTAGAACTGCTCCAAGTCGTTGAATATTACATGTGTGCAACTAAAATTTATAACGGACATCCTGAGCAAATTGTAAAAGGTTATAATTAATTCAAGCTTGGTCTAAAAGTCCTTCATAAGACATTTAATCCTCGTCACAAAATCACTCTTTGACTTGCTTTCCCCTTAACCTGACAAGGTTTTACCCCAGCTGTACCTTCGCAACGAGATAACCGTATTTTGTAATATCAAGCAATTTCTTTATTCTCCCCTTCTGTGTATCTTTTACCTCGAGAATGTTCCCTGTCCAATTTCCTTGGAAACAATGGAGGCCCAAGCCTCAACGAAGCAAAGATGGCGCGAGGCCAAAGCACAGAGACCCAAAGGACCAGAAGTGCTATAAATGTGGAAAACGAGGCCACATGTCGTACCACTGGCAAGAGGGAAGGGGAGATAACGAGGAGCAAAACCAAAGAGACAAAAGGGAGAGAGAATCAGAAGATAAATCGGGGTCCAAGGGCCTTATCACTACGTTAGCTTTATCGTCTATCAGCCACATGGGAAGGGACAAGATCAGCTAGCTTCACTCGGGGGCCTCAAGTCACATGAATCCGGACAGGCATCGGTTGGTGGACTTCGTGCCTGCAACTGGACAGATCAGGATTGGTAAGGGATACCTTGAGATCAAGGGAAAAGGAACGATCGTCGTGAAGATGACTAAGGCCTGTGGCGGGTCGAGCCCATCCTTGTCGAACGCCCTGTGGGTACCTGAATTGAATGTGAATCAATCAAACAATTGGCAATTGTTGACGTGGTTACTCTAACCTCAACCTAACCCCAATCTAATACGGATAATGCCCGCTCTCCTAATACGGGCTAAGCCCGATCACCTAATACGGGCAAAGCCCCATACGGGCCATGCCCCAAACGGGCTATGCCCCACCCGCGCTATGCCCCACCCGGGCTATGCCCCACCCGGGCCGTGCCCAACTCGGGCTATGCCCCACCCGGACTATGCCCCACCCGGGCTTTGCCCGAGACGGGCTATGCCCGATACGGGCTGTGCCCCACTCGGACTACGCCCGATACGGGCTGTGCCCCACTCGGACCACGCCCGATACGGGCTGTGCCCCACTCGGGCTATGCCCGTCACGGGCTATGCCCGATACGGGCTGTGCCCCACCCGGGCTATGCCCGACACGGGAAATGCCCGATACGGGCTCTGCCCGACACGGGCTCTGCACCATTCGGGCTACGCCCGATACAGGCTGTGCCCGACACGGGCTACGAACCATTCGGGCTATGCCCGACACGGGCTATGCCCGACACGGGCTATGCCCGATGCGGGCTGTGCCCCACTCGGGCTATGCCCGATGCGGGCTGTGCCCTACTCGGGCTATGCCCCACTCGGGCTGTGCCCCACTCGGGCTATGCCCCTCCCAGGCTGTGTCCCACTCGGGCTATGCCCCTCCCAGCTATGCCCCTCCCAGGCTATGCCCGTTCACCTAATACGGATTATGCCCGATCACGTAATACCAGCTACGTCCCATACGGGCTATGCCCGTTCATCTAATACGGGCTATGCCGATCACCTAATACGGGTTGTGCCCGTTCATCTAATACGGGTTGTGCTCGTTTATGTAATACGGGTTATGCCCGTTCACCTATTACGGATTATGCCCGATCATCTAATACGGGTTATGCCCATAGGTTAAAGGGTTTTTTGAGTTTTGTGTTTTCTGAGATTATCCGAGAAGAGACTACGCCATGGTCGACCAGGAGGGTATAGGTGATGTGAACAAGGATATGAAGCCGATCCTGAGAGAACGGAATTATGAATATTGGAAGACAATGACGGAATCCTGGTTAGTTTTCCTGGGCTGCTGGAAAGCAGTGGAGCCAGGATTTACGGCAGCAGAAAGGTTGAGACCAGAATGCATGAGAATCGACAACAAGGCACGTGCGTACATTTTCCGGCATGTTCGCCCCGAGTATCTCGGGGATATTAGGACCTTGAAAACACCGGGGGAATGCTGGAAAGCACTAGAAGACGTCCATGGGAGATCCTCGTCGATGGACATCGTTTTATACATGCCGGAACTGGGAACTATGGAGAAGACCCCCAGCATGGATATCTCCACATACTGCGGGAGGATCCACGACCTATGCGACAAGTTGTCCAGCGTAAGATTACAACTTGTCCTTTCCTTACAAGTTGTCCAACAATTTCTAAAAAATTTAAATGGACGCGTTTTTAAGCACACCAAGAATTTTACCGAGATATTCGATTGTCCGAAAAGTGTCTTTCCTTTACAGACACGTCTTTTACAACGACGCACCTTTTTACAAATATGAAACCTAATCTGTCGAACGTTGTAATCTTTATCTTGATAGAACAAAATGTATCATACGTAATTCGATAAAGTAATATAAAACGGGAGGTGTTGTGCATCCATTATTTCCTTATAAAACGAAAGAAACTTTTCGGACGACCTAATAATGTCTGCAAAATATTGCATTCGCTCACTTTTCTCCGACGATCTTATGTAAACCACGATTGTGAAAATTTGTCAGTCCACAAAACTTACCTTACTTTAATCGTTCTAACAGATTTAATAACGCGGTCCATCGATGACCGCCGATGATCGCCGTGACAGTCGACGCGTTAATCGAAGTATTCTAGAAATCGTTAGGAAGATAGTGAGCAGAATTAAAAAATTCCTTCGTAGTATAAAAAGCGGGTTGCTTCAGCGCGAAGAGCAATTTTACAAGATACGACCTAATACCGCCGTTACTAGCAAGCCGACAACCGATAGATGGTCAAGAAACTCTCACAGAGAGATACGAGCCGTACATTCTCTCATCCCCTCGCCCTGGTTGGTCGGATCAGGAAATCAATATAAATCACCTGTCCGCAAACAGCTCGACCAAAGTTGGCTCGGAATCGAAGCGCACACATCTTGAATCGCGCAGCAGCGGCTCACAGCTAAATAACATGCTCGCCAGCCGGCTGCTAGACGATACAGCAGCCGCTGTCCCAGATCGTAATATCGCTTTAATTATGTGCGCCGTATTTGCGCCAGGCCGCGTTATTAATTTCGGGTCCTCGCGTAGAGAGACTTAGCGTTACGACCTCGGGGGATACGTCGGGGATCCCGACGAACCTGTACCACGGAATGGCGTCGACAACCGGGACAAGGGGCGATCGGGGACAAGGGATAAACGAAAGGGGGTTGCTAGCTTCTCTCTCAGGATGCTAGTCGGTTGCGCACAACGCGCGATGCGTTCGCCTAACACGGTACACGGCTCATCCTCGAGATGTTATTGCACGACGAAAGAGGCACGTCCTGCTGTATGCAAATTATTTCGAGCGGTAAATTAAACAGCTGAAAACCGGCACGTAAATAAGTCGACTGCGTCAACGAAACTCGTTGGCTCTTTCTTGCGCGCACGCGTTACCTCGCCTCACCTCGCCTCGACCACCAACATAAATCATCGCGTACGAGTGGATTCTGATTGCGAGAAACAGCGCGCTGATATTCCGGATGTATTCTCGGAAATGAGTTTTTCGGCCTGGTATTGTTTCGTCGACGAGCCAGGACCACGGGCTACCATCATCCGGAAGAAAAGCTCCACCATCGATATCAAACGCCAGTTTTATGGTCATTGCAAAGTCGTTCGTTTTCTTCTTCTTCATGGATTATTTACGTATTCCAGTGAAGGTATAATTTATTCGTACGTATTCAAGAGATAAAACGAAATGCTCGTGTTAAGTGATTAATAACAGTAAAATGCACTGCGCTTGCTTATTTCTTGAGAAGGTATGGTTGGCTTGCTGTATTACGAACAAGTTAAATGGCAAAGATTTGGTCGCTTGTGATCGTCATATCTGCGTGTAACGGAAAATTATTTATAAGGCGGTTTAACGAATTCTTGAAAATGCGATAACGAAACTGAAATTTGTAATTGCCAAGCTCTA
Source organism: Bombus vosnesenskii (assembly GCF_011952255.1). Taxonomy (NCBI): domain Eukaryota; kingdom Metazoa; phylum Arthropoda; class Insecta; order Hymenoptera; family Apidae; genus Bombus; species Bombus vosnesenskii. The sequence goes on from NW_022882962.1 coordinate 1,992,463, forward strand.
TAAAATAATTTTGCTATTTAGCAAACTCTTCGGCTGCAGATTTCTTGATTTTCTAATTATAAGCCAGATAAAGAAGTACTTCTTAATGTGATAGGAAGATTGTCGATATTGATACAGTCAGCGGTGAATAAATTGCAAATATATGTACTAGTACTGGTACAATATATAGCAAAATGTATTATTGCCATGTTATTTAAAAAATAGGTAGCTACGATTTATGATACGATGATAATAATAAGATAGCAAGTGTTATTTCCAGTTAACAATTCCTCGTTAATTTGCTCAGTTTGATAACATTCACCTAATGTTACTACAAATCGATCATAATGCCAGGATCGATTGTTCTGCGGAAGATGCGTTTAATAACAAACTCTTATGTTTCCTCGCACGCAATCTACTTTCCCCACAGACCTATTCAACTCATTTAAACCCTGTAACAGTCCGTGCCGCCTAGAATTAGACTCCATCAATTAAAGCATTATTCTCCATGCGAAACTTTTCCTCCCTAGCGTAATCTCTTCTGCGTAAAACACGAAATGACTGCTATCCATTCTCCGAACGGCATTTCCACTTTCCGCGGTAACACGGTTCCACACATAGCTTCCTCTAATCCTAATTTATTCTCCTTTGCTCCAGTTATGAAACTTGTAAAAAAGAAAAGGGCTGAGTTGGAAGATTTTCTCTTCTAATTGACGCATTAGATCGCCGCTTTGCTTTGTAGCAATCTTAGCTTTCAACTTTTTCTTCCAAGATTATTCTCAATCTCCGTTAACAGCGAAGACTGTTGTTAATTACAATCGCGCATTTGCAATTTTATTTAGAAACCAATTAGAGATAAATTTTTATCAGTGTAACAAATGATTGTCTATTCTCTGATATTACATCGTTTTGATTGCTTGTTGCGAAGTCAATAATTATGCTGGGAGATGAAGGTTTCGTTGCACGGAGCATTCCATGAACTATAAAAAAAGACTATAAAAAAGGCCATAAAAAAACCTGGAAGGGTGAAAATTTGTACAAAGCACGACACCTTTTTGCCAAAGCACGTCGCGTATACAAGTTAAAGACGATACGTCGATAGTATCGTAAGCGAGTAAGCGAGACACGCGAATTATTATGCTTTCGCTGCTGATCGTACAGACGTAAATTAGTCAGAAGCCTAATCAATGGCGTGTAGCCAACATTTATTATTCCTTACCGATGTAATTTCTGTTCGTTTTCCAGACAGTTTGGTCGGCCATCTCGCGGAAAATGCAGCCGCGGATTGCGGTCATCGTGCAAAATAAATAATCCCCGGAGTCTCTCTTCCGTTTCTCGTTCCGTTCCGCTTCGCGTGCTCCGTGTCTGTTACCTTTTTTATCGTGATACCGTCATCTCGTTACATCGTCCAGGTTTATCCTCCCTCTCTATATTCCACTTTTCCCTTTTATACGTTGCTGGATGTAATATGCTGTCGTTGAAAAGCGACGAATGAAAAGTTGTTTCCTCGTTTGCCGGGATTCTGGCGAGAAAAATACTTTGACAGCTATGGAAGAATAACAGCCTTTCGAAAGTAAAGGAACAATCGTCCATAGACTTGCGTTTCTAACCAGATAAACAGTCGACGTTGTTAGATAGCGAGAATCCCGTGAAGAGAGAATTTCACGCAATCCCACCTATTCACGGATGATACTTTTGAAATAAGAAAAAGAGAGAAACCGACGTTAATTTATTGGCGAACCGAAGGTGGCAATTAATAACACGAGATATTACCCTACGAACTCCAAAGCAAACTACGACGAAGATTAAAGTTTAAAGACCTCGAAGGTACTTTTTTTTTACAGGCAATTTATGCTATATTTATTTAGCCGACGATGACGTTCACTCATGCATCTTATAGCCTGTCTCGTCACCTGGTAATTCAGAGTATTTTTCCCAGTAGCACAAACAGAAGATCTTTACATGACGACGCTGATGCGATTTTAATACGATTTCAGTAGAAATACCGGAGATTCATCGCACAAAGTAAAACGTTTCTGTTATTGTTTCTGTTATTTCGAGGAATAAATATGGTGCAACTTTTCGTAGGACGAAACAATTTGTAGATTAAAATTTTAGTAGTCATTATGAGCAAATAGTAAGAAACTTTTTTATTGAAACTTAAACAAGTAATCGGAAAGCTAGCGTGGTAATACCATATAGACTAGCGTACTAAAACACAGCGTATCGTAATTTCAATGGAGATAAAGATCGATCATATTAATAACGTAATTCGCAATTATAGCGTTAGCGGCCAATTAACCTAATAGATCCTATTACGAGCAATTATGAGAATCCACTCTAAATTCGCTGATGATACACAACCGTAAAATGATAAGTACGAAATCAACTATCCTGTGGAAAGAAACTAAGAAGGACAGAGCGAGCAAGAATTTGTGGAAACAATTTTAAAATAAAAATTTCGTTTGTCCATTTATGCGTGACATTTATTTTGCCCTACTTTCGTATTAAGTTATTAAGAGATACACGTTCCAAATGATTAAATCGAACGTATAATAAATACATGTGTGTAACGAAAGCTAAATGCTTCTGCAGCTCTTTTAAAATACATTAATAATATTTTGATTACAGCCGTAAATTAATATGGCATAAATGCTGAAGTATTCACACATGTTAAAACGAGGACACATCTAGCGACTAAATAGCAGCTATTTCACTCGACGTTGCATTTCGAAACGTTCCACTTGAAGTTCAATTAAAACGTTCATGCTCTCTTGAACTCGTGTCGAAACGAAACATTCAGGCAGCCATCATTACTATCGTATCACGATTTACGACGATGCTTTCGAGTTCTTCGAAGGAGTCATTAACGGATGAAAACTTTCGGTTGGCGTAACATTTACGAAAGGTGGCGAAACTTGCAGATCTATTTAGCGCGCATTACAGAGATGCAGCACAACGTCAGGAGCAGTAGTTGTTGCGAACTTTACTTCGCAACATCGTGTCATCCTGTTTTCCACAACGTTTCCGGAGTTTGATTATCGATACGTAGCACGCAACTTGGCGTAAGAACGTTTAATTGATTTCTCATCGTACGTTGTTACTGTCGACTAAATATCGTTGATCGTTAATTTGCAAATATGGAATAAAACTTGCGTATTAATTCACAACTCTTGCGTAGCGTCATTTACAGTCTGCACATTGTATTTAAAGATATATCTTGTACACGGATACGCGTTAATTATCTCTCGTTAACGATATAATTTTAACGTTGTTAGTTAAAAAATTATATGACTCGTTCTCCCAATTTATATTTGTCTGTTAATATAAAACTGGCATGATGGTAAAAAATCACTTGCTATTTTCATTTGAAAACGCGCGATTCATTTTCGATAATCGAAGATTGAAGCAAAGTTGCTGAAAGTTCGAGAAACTAACACTTTCTCGATAATTACGGCATTTGTACTTAAAACTGAAAGCAAACGTTCGACTTATTGTTAGCTAAGTAGAATGTCTTGAACTTTCTGTGCTTTACGAGATCCTGCAGCATAGTGGCATCCAATCGGAGTATTTTCTTCTAACACCTTCGCATTTATAAAAGATCAAGATGCTTGTCAAAGCTGATTTATTCGATGCACAAGTTTTACACAAAAAAATCTTAAAACTTTGTTTTATTCCCTCTGTTAAAAAGGATCGATAACGATGACACAGATTTATAAGATGCAATGACATTAGATATTAAAAGAATTACTATAAAACCGAAAACTCTTATTGAGTTAGGATACCGTTGCATAAATAAAACGCTTTTCAACAATTTTACTTTTTCAACAATATTATAAAAAATCTATTTATGGTTTATTATCTGAGAAATCTTTGTTACTTCGAAATAGGTGAGAGTCTAACTAATTGTCAGACATAACCAAGTCATCGTAAACAAGTTTCTTGAACTTGGACTTGAATTTAAACGGACCAAACAGCTTATCGAACTTGAACATGTTCACGCGAATTTCTCGAGTCCCGCTTCGTATCGTATCAAACAGAAACGAACCTTTCGCATTAACATTTAACTTCTTTTACCATAACCGATCTTAGTATCGTACAACGTGGACTTGGCATTTTATTACCAACTATGTTCATTTATTTGTCTATATCAAATATTCTTAAATTAATTTTAATTTATATATGTATATATATTTATTAGTTCTAATAGGGTGTGATTATTTAAAAAGAAAAGTATTTGTTTGCGATATGCATTTATCTGCTGGCGAATCGATAACTTTCAAAACTTACGCCAAGTTTTTCTACTAACACACTTGCGAAGTCTGTTGCGTGACTTTAATCAGAAAATCTGCATAAATATGCATAGCATCTCATATGTATTCAGCTCGCATTAAGAAAATCGGATATGAATATGCGTCGCTCGACGAACATTAAGTTTCTTCAACACCTCTGATTAACACGCGAACCCTTTCAATCTAACAATAATTACGGCATTAACATACGCGGCAAGGAAGAATAATTAAAGCGTTTCGACGCGTAAAAATAACATAAAAATTGTATCGGAATTCCCACGACCAACATCGTACGTCGATTCGCATAAAGAAATTTCTCAAGATGCCTAAAATTTCCATTGTCTTCGTACTATTGAACGTCACAGATTGTTTTCAATATCTTTTCCGAACGATCCCACTGCGTTACCGGTTCCCGCACAGACGCAATATCGAATATTTTAATAAAAGATGGCCCTCCTTTTCCTACATTTTCGCGATTTGAATAGCGAGCACGTAACTCGCTCCGCTACTGCAAAGAAACTTCGAAACAGAGAAGAACTGACGATAGAATTCGTCGGCCAGATATAAACTTGGATATTAAACCTTCGCATTGTTTCTTTTTTATTTTTTTAATTCGCGTTCCGATTACTCGAAGATCTCTATTTATACATCACATACAGTAGCTAGTAAAGATATTTATATTAATTAATTAGATCCAAGTACATCAAGTTTCGTACAACTTGTACTTTCGTATTGATACCTTTATATATTAGTACCTCCATATGATTACAAAAAATTGAATTTTTATCGCTACGAAAATGAAATTAAAAATACGTCTCGTATATTCCGCACGTTCTTCGTTTTATCTCTAAATATTCTGTGATAATCTGGGATTTTACGTTGGATATCTTGATCGTTCCAAAGTAAATGCCTAAATCAACGACAACACTGTGATTAGCCAAACGATAAGTTCCAACGTCCGATCGATATCTCGAATCTAAGAAACATATCCAATATGAACGATGGACAGATTCGTTCCACCAACCGAATGCCCCGAGTCCATACTATTGCCACTAGACCAATAAAACTGGAGCTGACAATCTGGCGTGGTCTCTAACAAATGGTAACAGATAACAGGTACGAAAAGGGTCACACCATCGTGAATGATAAGGCGAAACGACAGTGACGAATAGGCTTTCGCGTAGTTTCGCGAGGTTTCTACGACTACAGTTCCATCGACGATGCACTCGAAGCCGCTATCATGCACGGTCCACAGCAATTCCAATAGGCGATCCATTATCTTAAGCGGCGTCAGCCCGATCGATTCGCGCCTCCGCTTTTTCCAACTTCGTTCCTCACCTATCGGAAAATGTCTAGCCTTTTTCCCTCCGGCTCTTCATTTTCACCGACCACTATATTTTTTTCGACCAGCTTACGAGATATTAACCGACATTCGCTCGCGAATATTTCGCTCTCTATGTAAATTTAAACACCCATTTCGTGACCTCTGTTACCTGATATTACGATTAATTGTCGGTAGAAACGGCTGGCGATATCAAATTATTGAACTTTCATGAGGTTCTATCCTGAAAAGAGCGAGTATCGTTTTTAAGTAGACCAAAGAACGTGAAAATGATGTAACGGTGGATAATTGTATGTTATATGTTTCTCTTTTCTTAACCCTTAGATTTCATTCTGTTTGTTATGCTTTCTATATTAATAGAAAGGATTAATCGATTCGATTCTTTCAGATTAAAACGAACGAGAATTTCCATTGAAACGGCTAACGATGTTGTTGCAGGTTGCGGCAGCATAGCTCCAAAATCCACGTGGGGTAAAATCGCGACCACGGGCTACGCTAGTCTGGGTATCCCTTTGACCTTGGTTTACTTATCAAGTGCCGGAGGCCTTTTATCCAGATGCGCCAGAGGTGTTTTCACTCGTGCTCTTTGTTGCTGCCTTTGTTCGAATTGTGGCTATTGTTGCTACGATGAACGAAGAATGGAGGTGAGTGCGTAAATCGTAATCGTTTCTCGAGTCGAATTCTTTTATATCTCGAGGGGAGAAAGGCGAGAAAAGTATCGCGGTAGATTTTCGTAAAGCGATACAGGGTCAACGTTTCACAGAGATATTGCCGAAGTAAATAGAAAAGTGTCTGCCTTTTGTCAATCTTAAAAATTGCTTTGAAATTGGCGTGAATGCAGGAGAAAGAAAGGCGAATGAGAAAGAAACGGCAGCAGGAGGAATTGGCGCAGCAGCAGCAGCAATTGCAGTTGCAGGAACCCTTTTACGTTCGTGCGAACGCGTCAACGTTTACGAGCACAGTGGAAATTAAGACCAGCCCGAAGGACGAAGTGTCGAGTCTTGGCTCTGGTGACAGACCCAACGTTACTATACTCGCACCAATCAGCATTTGTCTGGGTGCAATGCTCTGCTACATTGTGGCAGGAGCTTTTACTCTGCACAAGTTAGACGGCTGGTCCTTTGTGGGTACGTGAAAAAGAGATTTCTCTTAAAAGATTTATGCTTTAACCGCACTTTTAAAGTCCCATCATCTATATGTATACCAGTAATGTATAATTTTATACCAGCAACGTGTAATTTATATGTACATACAGGGTGGTTGGTAACTGGTGGTACAAGCGAAAAGGGGGTGATTCTACGCGAAAAAAGAAGTCGAAAATATAGAATAAAAATTCTTTTTAATTTTTTTTTTTTAATTTTTCCATCGAGACAACGATCTACAGTGAGATCCGTTATAACGTACCGCACGCGTACCGAGCGAAAATTCAAAGTCGATTTTCTCGAAAACAAAGCCTCAAACGAAAAATGTTTATTCTATATTTTCGACTTCTTTTTTCACGTAGAATCACCCCCTTTCCGCTCGTACCACCAGTTACCAACCACCCTGTATAATGAATTACACGGCTACTTTTAATTCGATGAAAAGTTCTTCGTACCGAAAATAATCATCGAAATGAACCAATTTGTTCAGATACGATCGTACATTTAATTGAAAATTATGTTGTAAAAATTGTTCACCTAATTGAATTACATCCTACAAGCGTACGATCTAATATCGATATACGTAGCTCGGTATTATATAACTAAAGTTGGTGTTTCGTGTTTAACTGTAGATGCGAGTTACTTCTGCTTCATGAGCCTGAGCACGATCGGGTTCGGTGATATGGTTCCCGGTTCCTATCCCCGCCAAAGCCTTTACGAGTCGAGGAATGTAACCATTTGGTTCTGTTCTTTCTACATAATGTCTGGAATGGCGCTGACTGCGATGTGCTTCAACATCCTGCACGATGAAATCGTTCACAGGCTTAGCCATCAGTCGGAGAAACAAGAACCAGTGAAAGCCAGCCCGAGTGTGGACGAACTATCGAGCGATCCTCTCACGTTAACCTCGTGACAATTTCCGTCTGGCAACTTGTGCCACAGGAACGGCACCGATGACAACGATATATGTGGAACAGAACCACCAACCAACTTGTTCACCCATGAGAACGAAATTAATATCCTAAAGGATTCTTTCAATCAGGTAGACGTCACTAGAGACTGCAAGCCAATTTTGAAACTCGAAGATCACGTTCCGCCGATTCCTGGTGTCTACATGTTGCCGAAGGTCGACGAAGAGGTTGAAGAAAACACCGAAATGTAAAACTTTGTCTTCTCGTAGTCAGAAAAGTATGTTGCATAGAAATAACGAAGCAAAGGACGACCTGTTTAGATAGGTTCGTTCTCGAGAACGCTCTCGTGGAACACGACGTTGTTCGAGATTGATAGGTACCCTTAATACATCGTATATATTATAAATAGAGAGGTAATCATTCAATCACAGTGACATAGTGTGCGCTTCGACGATTGACGGGGAAATTGGATGAAACGCTTTCATCGATACGACCGTCGATACCGGTTTCGAGGTTGATTTATTTCGAAAATAATAACTCGTTATCCTCTATATATTTTTTCTCTTTCTTTTCATAAATTAACGTTTTCGTAACAGAAACTGATGCTTCGCACGTAGGAAGATCCTTTGGTTGAAAAACGTTTCCAGTTATTCGTTCGAAGAAATAGATATATCGTTAGCGATCGATGGACTGTCTTCGCGTAGAGTTGCCGGGATTTAATGTTATTCGGTGCAAACGAATATTTATGCGTACGAAGTACGACATAAATGAGGTGTTTTAAATCTTCGTCGCACACGACAGATGCGGCAATTTCAAAGAAAGTACGCGACGATGTTCGAAAAACGGTTGGAATGTCGTTTCCAATATTAACGAGACGAAAGAGATTCTCAGTTTAAGACAAACGAACGAATTAACGTTATTTTCCTGTGATTTATTTCGCACTTTTTTCCCTCTAGAATAAATACGTATAATACGTGTAATTTCGAACGCTGTCAATTATAAAAATTAGTATTGGATGAAAACCAATGTCGCAAATAAATATGTATTTGCGAGAGAAGTTTAACGAATTAGCAAACTTTCTTTCCGTAAAAATATGTTAAATGTTGAAAAACATTTTACTCGATTCGATAAACAAAGCGAGCGAAATAATGGTAACGTAAATGAGATTGGTCCAATTCGACGAGATATATAATACATATGCTTGTATATATCAAGTTTAATAAGACCAGCAATTACATTATGCGAGTTCTAAGTAAGATATCCTCGGGATATACGAAGTGTTTCCTAAATGTTCTAGGAAATTCCTAAACTTCCTGCAGACGTTCCTACGTTAATTCTGGTTTACTCTTAATGAACATTCATCCCATATTAGTAGAATGTGAAATCCGTGTTTTCGTCTAAACAGCTATCGAATATAAGAATAAACGGAAAAGAGAGGATTATTTTGCAAATACATATATCGAATAATATAAGATTGTACATATACATGCAACACCAACAGATACATACTTGTAAATATATTTTGGTTCTTTGGTCTAATAAGAACGCAACATGGGATCAGAAATACAGTTTCTCGCGTCTCTTATTCAGCAGTCTTGATAATTTCTATGATTTATTTATGACTTGGAAATGACATTCTAACTTATTATGAGATCGACTTAATATTTCTACACACCTATTTAGATAGAAATTCGTAACAGTTTTTATATTTCTGCATTTAAACGCTCATAAAATAAACACATTCTTGTCCATAATGTAACTGAATGGATTGATGCGTCTAGTCGTGTAGTGCATAATGAAACTTTCATTCATACGTCACTCTTTTATACATGTATTGCACCATCATTGATCAATTATTCATACGCTAACAATTCTTTCATAACGACACTGCCAAAATAAGTAAGTATTACCCAGGAAAATTGATATAAAAATAAGTAAATCGTTATATATATATATATATACATATATCTGTAAGTATATTTTATGACAAACACATTTTTCTAAAAGAACCGGACAATGTTTCAATGTAAGTTTAACTTTTGTACATATCTATTTTATTGTCGACTTTTACTGGAACTATTCTATATCTTTTAATATTTCGAACGATTATTTGTGCGATGATTTTACAAAACCAGGTAATACTTTGAAAGATAAACGCCAATTGTTTTTAATGTACCATCGTGCGGCCATTGACTAGACGCAGAAATCAATCGAACGAAAATCATATTTGAATTCTGTGCTCAAGAACAATAACTAAAATACTGTTGCGATTAGGCACTAATTTTTAAGAGTATCGCATATAAAACTATTCACACTGTTTAATATCGGTATATTCGTGATAGAGTATGAGATTATGGAGTGCGTAATGTATAGCTGTAAATTAGCTGTAAAATATTACTCTCGTCAAGTATCGAGCAGACTTTAAAAAAATATAAAGCACTTACAGGTTGCTCTCTTCTGCGTAAGAAAACAGTTCTTTGTACTGTTGCACGTCATAGTTACGCCACATCAGATAAGCATAATTTACATTTGTTAATTAAACTCGTTTAGTTAATATCAAAAAATGGAAGCTATCGGGATGATCGATCGCTAGAATTGTTTCCAAGATTATGAATTATTCATAACAAATAACTATTCACATATGCATGTGTCGTATGCACGTTCAAGCCTCTGAATCTCGTATGTTTTATTCAGATATTTTATTTAAATATTAAACAAAACACAACATAGCTACGTTATAAAAACTTGTATATAACGAAATACTCTACTCGACGAAAGAACTGAATAATCTGGCCTGCAAAAGATCGAACCGCAACCAAACTAACGCATAGTCTGCTCTGTACCAGCGACGAATGAACCGCGTGCAGTAGCAACCTACACGAGTGTTTTTCTGTTTCTTGTAACATATCATAAGATGTAAGAACGTTAAAAGTTAAAAGTTTTTACGCTGAAAAAAAGAGAGGGGAAACTGGAACGATCGACGAACAATAACGTTGAAACTACGAATTCCGAATCGCACGTTCTGGTTGCGCAACAAATAGACAAGCGAGTTTCGTAACGTTGTCTAATGACAATCGATATTATCTTGAGCAGTTGCCTAGAGTTATCGTTATCACTTTGTTGGTGATTCGATAGAGAATCGTGGACGGTAGCCAAGACAAAGTTTGCTTTGGTGTTTGCACCGGACCATCCAGCCATCGATCCAACCTGGCTGACCGAGCAAACTTCCTCGCACTCGTTCCATTCATTTTGAAGGGCCACACGCGTTTCTCCAAGCTGACGCTTGGACAATTTGTTGCGGCAAACCACTTGTAACTTTTCTTCGATTTGTATGACCTTTGGATATACATATTATTGAACGTACCGATAATTTCATCTAATACTAAATATAATAAAAAAAAAGTAGTCCTGCAGAAAGTTAGATGGAATTAAAAATTACATCAACGAGTTCTTTTCCTTTTGTTATATTATAGTAGAATGTTTTGATGGAATAACAATTTCTTGAACGATAAATATTGCCATCGGTGAAATCGTACACAATTACAGTTGGTTTGATAGAGAAGAAATAAAATGCGCGTAGTACTCGAAGCGAAAGTTAAGAAGATGTACCAAGGAAGAATTTACAGACCAGTTGTACCCATTCGTAAATTATGTAAAATTTGATACCAGAACGTAAGGAAGCACGTTTCACAAAGTATACCACGAACTTTCAGTTCTATGAATCAAAGATTTACATATACAGTTTCATACTTCGTATTAAAATTATACAACAAATATTCCACGAAGATAGCAATTTCATTAAAAAATTCCTTTCTTAAGTTTTATTGCCGTTGTTTCTTTCTGCTCATCGAAACGTTAAAAAGAAAGAGATCTTATTTTGTTTCTTCGTCTCTTTACCTTATCTCTGAGAACTAACATAAAAATTCAATTATGAAGTTTACAAGGTAATAGCTTATAAAGAGAAGCAATTTGCTTCATGTGACGCTATCTTCAGCTTCAATGTGAATTCCCATTAGAGAAATCTCCAATTCGACTTTTCTTATTTTATAAGATTTTCCTCTTATGTGTCTCCTGATTTCACGCCCTTGCGTTCTGGTTTCTCTCCTCATTCCTCAGGGAAATATGACTCGACTCAAAGTACTCGTCGACCACCACGAAACTTTAGTACGACAGTTTGCGAGAGAAAAAAAAAAGAACATGTTCAACGGATTTCTGATTAATAAACCGCAGTTTCTCCAAGAAAAAAGAAAGAAAGAGATGACAGAGATTTGATGCTTTGTCAATCAATTTCACGTATTTGATACTTTTGTTACGTGCACTTAAAACGATATAATAATCTGCATTGATAATTTATTAAACATTCGAATTCAAAGTTTTCGAAAACATTCATCTGTACCATTGAATTCCGTTGATGGTCATATTTAACGAATAATACTGTCAATGAGTATAAAGTCAATTACACCGCAACATATTCTCAATTAATAACAAACGAGTTTATACAAAAGGGCTCTTGAATCTCCTAGAATGGTACTTGCAAATTGCTTTGTATCTCTATACAAATGAACGAAAGTTTCTGTAAAAACCAGTGAAATCAAAATAATAAAGGACGAAAAATATTCATTTCGTTTCTTCGATAACGATAACGTGTGTCGTATAGGATTATAACTAATTTGCATATTTTCTGCGAACTAGAATTTTCAAAAGGAACACGTAATACCAAAGTACACGTTCGTCGATTGCTCAAACGAGGAATTAACTAAACCATTAGCGATAGGAAGAACATTGAAAAGTAGAAAAAGAATGGAAATGGCTGATTCAATGTTCGCGTTTGTCGAATCGGCGGGATTTGCTTCTGCCGTCCTTCCGTACTAGCGAATCCTATACAAAATTGCAACGTAATTGTAATTCGAACGCAGCTAGACGTTTCTACGAGCGAAACTCGATCTTCGAAAATATCATTTAATTAATATGAAAATGTCATGAAAAATGGTAATTGGAATGAACGAACATGTCGCTAATAGAGACCCCTAAGAATCGAGCGACGTGGCTGAACTTTTCTATATTACCTTGTATATAATATTAAACGTTGTACGATATTAATACCGACAGTTAACGTTTAATGTTAGAAGAGTACTATTGAAACATTAGAATTTCTATTTTCACTCTCGATCGACTTTGTCCAAATAAGAGTTGCACGTTTCTAAGCGTGAATCGCTATACGCTACACCCGAGAAATTAAGAGAACGACAAACACGATAGGAAATATCATTGGAGATTTCTCGTACACGATAATCATGATCCGAAGAAATAGTTACGTGCACTTCGTAGCAGTTTTGTATTATCTGTTCCCACCTGGAATGTAAATCTTTGTATAGTGAAACTTGCGTGTCATAATTTTTATTGGCGAAGATTAAATGGAAAAATTTTCTTTATTTTCTGTCTCGCCGTGGCAGAATCGGTGATGTGTGTTACGTATGATACGCGTGTATGTGTATGTGCGCATTCTCGAATAACAAATTTGCGACAAGTTTATTTGATTAGCAAATTTTACATCTCAAATTAACGAAAGTCAAAGTAAAAGAGCAGCTACGTTTTCTTTGTACTATTGTTCTTCTCAAGTTTATGCATTCGTTTGTGATTCTCAAAGTTTATGCATTCGTAATAATCTATTTTGTTCATTAACAAACGAGAAATGTATTCGTTCTTTACTTCTACATCACTTTTGTGTTTCAGCTTTCCGATGAGACTGTTTGTAACGATGTTTCTTCGATTTTTTGAAAAGTATACATGTAAAAAGATATGAGAGGAAAGAGCGTGTGCGAAAAAAGAGAAATAGAACGTGACAAACAACAGGAGAACCGAGGAGTACCATGAACCTATCGTTTGAATTGGTGTCATGTAACAAATATAAGAATCAATTAATACTTTGTAAATAGTTAAGAAATTGGACACTATGGAAGTGCATTCGTCGTCACTGTAAAATACATGAAAAAAACGAATTGCTGGATATTGTACGTCTGTATAACCGTTTGTCGGACAATGTATCTTATATTACAGAATAATAAAACAAAAAAGACTTATCAAAATCTTAATTTCCTCTTTTAAACTGATTGCCCTTCCCTTCATAAAGGAACGAAAAGTTAAAATTGAAATGTTAATGCAAGCTGCCAAAATCGCGTAATACAAGAAATCGTTAATTCAATCTATATAGACGTACATTTTAGACGTACATTTTAATATACATACGTATGAATCTTTATTTCTTCTACGCTGATAATTTACGATTTCATAATCGTATACACAAACCTTTAGACCGCTGGACATGAAGAAATATTTCATTATCACGTCTATTCTGTCCTTCATCGATGACCGCAATATTTTGTATTTACTTCTAATTGCATCAGCTTCCATGTTTGAATTGAATATGCGACACTTTATGGAATTCCGTTTGGTTGAACCTGTCGCGTATTTGTATTTATTTGAACCATATAATTGAAATTCATATAATAAGAACATGCCAAGAGAATTCTCTTTACTACTTACGATTTCTCGTTCATATAATAGCAGTTCACGTTCAAACAAAATGAATTCGATGATTGGAAGTTTCTTTAATCTTGTTTAAACGGAATAATTACTACACTCGACGAGATCCTTTGATTTTTGCCCCTAATCGTCATTTCTATATTCTAGAGGGCGTAATAAAACCTCTGAATGGTCGATATTGTAGAACACATGACACGGTATACCGTAGTCGTACCAGAATCGATTCAATTACTCGTCGGTAATGTAACTCCTATATTCGCCGTGGCATATCGTAGAGGGCGTAAACAGCTCTCTAATCTTTTCCGAGATCGGTATTTTAGAACGTGGAACAAGTCCCACATAATGTCAGATCTATATTATATTTTAGTCAATGGTTAAATATAAATGATTTTACAATTAAAATAGTCTCCTTAACAACCAACAGCCGTTTAATCTTGTCCTGTACCTATACTTACTCTTTCGAAATCTATTATTTTTCTTTAACAATACTATTTAATATCTTTCAGTGACACTAACTTAGAAAACATATTACATAATTCTATTTTCTATTTACTTACATAGTTCTGTTTATTTATTTATGAAGCGAATTTAATTATGTGACTTTACTTACTGATTATTTTGTGATTAATTACTGTAACATACTTATTAAATGGCTCAAAACATAGTAATTAGTAATCATCAATTAATGAATATAAATTATATAAATAAATAGTAACTAAAATCTGATATGAAATATTTATTTACAATAATTTAGTTGTATAAAAATCTCGAAAATCTAATATTTCTATTGTTATACTTCCTATAAATATAATAAAATAATTTAAATGTACATATATCTCTACAGGAAGAATTCATTGATATTGAAAATCATGCACATAAATCCTATTAGGATTCAAGATTAAAAACGGAGAGAAAATTAAAAACACACAGAAAAAATATATTTTGTTTCCTTGATAAATGTAGTGTCATATGTACAATGCCATTATTGATTATATAAATTAGTCTTGGTGTTGTCTTCATTTTGTTTGTTTCTGAACGGTACTATTCTGGAGTTTTCCACTTTTTTTTCTTTTGTAATTAAATATATTTGTATTTTAAAATATCAACTTTAAACTCTACTTTAACAATTCCTTTACCCAAATTGAATAATTCAAAACGAATTGCTCTTCATCCAATAAACAATGGACTTGTTATAAACTTGATTGAGCATATAAAGGAATAGGAATGAGAGACTGTTTTTACTTAATGATCATGACAATGTAATGATGCATATTCGGGTGATATCATGACATCTACCATTCCTTTTTATGCTCATCCATTGATACGCCTCCAGGACCTAAAGATACTATCATTAAAAGGCCACCAATCACTGATAATGTCTGTAAAAATTGAGATATATATTTAAAACTTTTAATTGATAACATTGATAAAGGTAACAATGGTTGAATTTTACCTGGAAAAAATCGTATTTAAGGAAGTCCCTAAGAGCCTTATACTCTGGAATGGTCCACCATGCATTATGGTAAAGGTTCAGCGCAGATAATATTAAGACAAGTAACAATGCACTGAGTTTGGTTTTATATCCAATAGTGACTAATACCATCAAACTGCTTCCAAGAATATCTTGCATGATTTGGAGGAATGATATTTCGAAGCGAATTAACGTGGTAAACATAAACGCTAATAAAATTCTACCAGCTAATTGCAAGAGATTTTTAGGTTTATTATCTCCAAGACTTGGTACACCAGCAAATAATGATCTTCCTTCTACTCTTGATTCAGCCAGAACCAGAAGGAGCGCTCCTATCAATGCTAGGTTTCTAAATAGAAATGTTACGTCCCACAAAATATTGTAAGCCAGTGTCTGGAGAACTACTATGAAAAACAAGATTCCACAAGCAATGCTGACTTTCCATCTTCCAATAACCATGACACAACCACCAAGTTGTCCAATTAAATTAATCAAGACAAACATTGTAGCTAAAAAGGTACCACAATGCCAACTATTGTTCATAAATTCTTTCTGTTCTGACCATTGAAACCACATTCTCAATCCATCTTCCAAAAATGTGGCTATAAGACATAATCTTGCAAGAGTTGGCAGTATGTGCTTTCCATTGCGAATTACCTATTGTTAAAAAGAATAATAAGTGAATAAATAATTCATACTTAAACATACTGATATATATATGTTTTGAAATCTTTTATTTCTCATTAGTATTTTACATATTTGTCAATATTGCATAAAGCAAACTAAATAAATTTATACAGAATAAATAAATATTTCTTACAGATTTAATGTTATTAACAAAAGTATCATATAAATAGAAAAATGAAGTAAGGTTAAACATTAATGTTCTAGATAACTTTTAATCTTTATTATCTCAATTTATTTAAACTAAATTGTTCACCTAATCAAATCGGTGAAAGCAACGGAATTCGTAACAGACACGTACATATATCCTTAAAAATCCTGATGCATAACCTTTAATTTTATAAGGTAGAGACAACAATGTAGGAAAGTTTACAATATTCAGCAATATTAAAAAAGCCTTATATTAACAAATAATCAGGAATAAAAAAAATGTAAATTAAAATATGTGAATGTACATAAGAATCGTGTCACGATGACGTTGACAGGAGTACATCTGTGCTCCTACAGGATTTCTATGAGTGTTCTCTTACGAGTTCCTTTGCAGTAGCAGACTTATTCGTAAAAGAGAAATAAATCAAGCACGGTGGCCTGTAAATTCACCTGATCTGCGATTTCTTCCGCTTTTGAGATCACCTCCTGCGAGATCAGCATCTTGTTTTATTTAAAAATCAAAAAAGTACCCATACACTAACATATACACACGTGCGCGCACGTAAGTGATACCGATAGAAACGACTAGACGAAGACAGAGAAGAAGAGGGAGAGACAGAGAAAATCAGAGAAACACGGAACAACTAGGCTTACTGCTCTGCACGACTGTATAAATGGTATTCTCACAACTCTTCTGAATGATGTGGAGTTCGAAGTACGCGTCACTTCCGGCATACGTGGTCGGACAATACATTCCGTGATGTTTTTGAAAGTACAAAAATCAATTACTTAAATTATATGTATTTTTGATTTTCTGAAAGTTACCTGTTATTACTTGCCATCATTTTATAATTTTATTCTTCTCTTTTAAAAACCGCTAATTTTTAACGATATTTGTTTCGTATTTCGAATACTTATACCACTATCGATGACATAACCATCTGATTTTAAGAATATTACTAAATAAATAAATTTTGATGATATAAGTCAATGAAATCAAACTGCAAAATTTATTTGTACTAATAATACGATTGGTTGTAAAATGTTCTTTTATTTTTATGTTTCTATCCCAATTGAACAATTTTGTTTATCATACATAATTGTGATTGTTTAGAATTAAATATTTTATATATTACAATATAAAATTCGCGCCCACTTTTAAGCTGAAAATACAATTCTGTTGATATACTCCATTTTTATTGAGATGTGTATATACACTAAAATAGTGTGCATGTATATTAACTTGTATATCTTTAAAATATGATATATTTTTCAAACGTATGTAAAATGTTTATAAAAAATATGCATATGTCGTCTTCCAAATTATCCAGCATTAAAAAGCCATCATAAAGATTCCATTGAAGAAATTATAATTTTTGATAGATTATAAAGGTTAAAAATATTAATTGCATTTTTATGTACAGTATTTAGATCGTAATTGTTTGATTTTGCTAATTAAGTATAGTGTTTTTTTAACCATGAAATCAAATTTGTATGCACTGTGAAAAGAAGTTTCAATTTAGAACTGAACCATATGAAAATACTACCGAAGCGCCATTGTAATCATGCGTTGACAACTGGAACTAGTGCATAGGCCTTTGTAAATGTAGGATATGTTTTTTATTGTGTTATGTTGTGTAAAGGTAAAAAAATAAATTCAAGATATATCAAAGTGGATGAAAGATGTGTAACATTATTGAAGAATTAAAATTCGAATGATTTCGGAACATATTGTGTCTGATATCAATAATATTTTACATCGTAAAAAGAAAATAAAATTTTTTATAAAACATGTTACTGTTACGATTTATTTTTCGTATTATTCAAATAACATTTATAGAACTAGTTTCATAATCAGAAATACTGCAATTATTTACAATACGTTTAAGCGAGGTAATAAAAAATATAATTTTCACTTAGAGCATGTTGTAAATAGATTTTGGATATTCCACGTTCTTTTCACACAAGGACAACTATTGGTACCTCTAGGGAAGTTATATTTTATTTAAGTTATTATTTTTTATGAGAATTTTTGTTCAGAAATTTTATATCAATTTAATCTTCTATTTCATACATATTGTATCATAATTAACAAAATTAATTAATTGCCATTAAAGATGCATGCCGTAGCTTTATTCTTTATTCCAGAGTGATCAGCATGGCACAAAAAGAAACTACTAATCTAATTAGAGAAGATTTTGATGCTGGCCCATCGAGCTATGATGAAATTATTCCTGGTTTGTTTCTTGGGAATCTTACAGCTGCTACAGATATCGAATGGTTAAAGGAAACTAAAATAAATTATATACTCACAGTAGATTCATGTCCACTTCCAAGAAAAATCCAAGGACTTCTACCAAATTTGATTGTAAAATACATACAAGTTACTGATATGCCACGCGAAGATCTTTTAACTCACTTTGAAGATTCTTATGAGTTTATAGATCATTCTCTACAGCAGAATGAAAAGATTTTGGTACACTGCTATTTTGGTATTTCTAGATCAGCTACAATCGTTATTGCATATTTAATGAAAAAATATAAAAAAAGTTTCTACGATGCGTTTGAAGCAGTAAAAGAAAAGAGACGCTTTGTGGGACCTAACGCTGGTTTTTTAGCACAGTTGAAGCTTTATGAAGAAATGGGTTTTGGAGTAGATAATACTAACGTACAATTCAAAATGTATAAATTACAAATTGCAGGTGATAAGATGCGAAAGGCGAAAATTTTACCACAAAATTGTGCAGATTTGATAAAATCAGATCCTGCTCTTGCTACGGTACATCCAGAGCCAACAGTATATCGCTGTAAAAAGTGTAGAAGAATCATAGCAAGTGCTAGCAATGTTTTGCCACATATGCCAAACGAAAGACAAATCTGGAGACATATAAGTACAAGAAAAGCGTCGCGCGAATTGTTGGAACCGCTACAGAAACGAGAGCAGCAACCGGCAGAATTTTGTACAAAAATATTGTTTGTGGAGCCGCTAGCTTGGATGCCCGATATAACGCACAATGTCGAGGGGAAATTGAATTGTCCAAAATGTAATACGAAGCTAGGCTCTTTTAGTTGGATAGCGGGTAGTCAATGTCCATGTGGCAGCAAAATAGCACCTGCATTTTATTTGGTTCCTTCAAAAGTAGATTGGAGCAATGCTGTGCAAAATGTACAAGTAACTGTATAGTACTAAACTGTATCTCTATAATTAAGATCTTTTGGACGGATGACTAGGATGTAATAACTAATATGTAAGAAGAAATTTTTGGAATCTTTTTACGTGGTTCTAGCTCGATTAACGTTATAACGAATATACGTGTGACCAATGTACTTAGGAAATTTATATTCTAATTTTGTGCCAATGTTCTTACATTATATGTGAACATATTCGTTTTACGACTATAACTTTACATATTTCTTGCCGCAACGAGTACACGACCCGTTCTTCCACAGAAAGAGATCGATCATTGTATTTATACATCTTGCTTTTTTCTATGATTAACATACATAATATAATAACATTGTAGACTAACATATAACATTTCCTGTATAGATGTCTTGTATTAAGCAGATAATACATATATGATTTTTATTATTTATTAAGCTATTTCAGTTCTACAAAATAACGTTTCGAGTTATTTCCATTACCCTGTATTTCGTGCTTAAATCCTAATTTCTATGCAACCATGTTCGATCTGTTGGTCCTTTATATTATATCATCTTCTCTTTCTTACATTGACTTAAACGATGCCGTTAAAATCTTTGGTATTTTATAAATCGCTATCACTTGAAATTTAAAAAGGGATATTATTATGCAAAGAGAGAGTGGGAGAGAGAAAGCTACATGCTTGCGTGCATGGCAGAATACGCGGTTCCGTATGGATGTGCTCTGAATCGTAACGCGTTTAAACTGCTCATCGTAGATCCTTCGAGTCCCCCGTGAATTTCTGTCTGATGATACGGAGGAAGATTGACATTTCCTAAATTTCCATTGATAAATCCATGGCAGGTAGAAGCTTGCATAGAGGTATAGTGTTGCGACGATCTCCAGTATTCGCTGTAGGGATACTGCGCTACCTGAGAAGTCTGTAGAGTATCCGAGTTGTTTTCCTGCGTGTGCGTTATTCTGATAGGTCGTAAAGGTAAAGTGGTTTCCACTTCTCTGTTCGAGGAAACGCCTCGGTTAATAGCAGAACTCCTTTCGTTTCGGCGAAACTTGGCGCGTCTATTTTGAAACCATACCTATGAGTAAAATTTCCAAATGTTCAGTTTCGCGAGAGTATTTATACTAGTAAAAATATTTTGCTTCGCCGAGATCGAAGAAAATCGCGTCTATTTGAGATCGTCGAGGTTCGTATCTTGAAACAGATAGAGGCAACATTTTTACGAAAATATTTTAATTAAAGGCCATGAAACGAAAATATCATTGTGGTAAGCTGTAATTGTCGAACGAAGAGAAAAAAGAGAAGAAGAAACGAACGGACATAAGAAGGGATGCGGCAAGTGAAGACGGGACAGCGTGACGGCTCCTGGCAACCGTACAGTCCACGGCAGACAGACGAATGGACAGACATCAGCGGGAGACGAGGGACGTAGCAGCAGCACCAGTAGCGGATGGATCGACTCGTGTAAACGAAAAGTGTGCTTTCTGCACAACCGTGTAAGAGTCACCACACACGTGCTAGATACGCGACGTATCGTACAGCATACGTCGTATGCCAAGCACAGATGCCGCTGGAACGACGCAACTATCCTGCCAAGCTAATCATAGCTCCTTGCCCCTGACAACCTGTCTCCTCTGATTTTCTGCTTAGCTATCCGCGGCGACCTCCATCCTCTTTCCTTCCTTTTTTTCACTTTTTCTTCTTCTCTTTCCTATACCTCCGTCTGCCTGTCTGCCTTCCTTCTAACGTTGCCCACCATAATCCCAAGAAACATGTGTGAACTTGGCCCACCAAGCGATACGATACTTTTTCTCCTTTACATGCTACCACGATACTTTTTCTCTTCCACAAAGCAAAAATCATCATCGAATGCCTCTACTGTACTTGAAAATACATCTTTCTTTTCTTATTCCATTCAGTTCTTTTCTTACTTTCAAGTTCAAAGATGCTGTTGCCATTACCTGCACTCTGGCTTCCGATAGAGATACACGCGTTGCAAGTTCTTCTCGAACGAAAGCATCCGGATAATGCGTCCTTTCAAACACCCTCTCCAACGCGGCTAATTGTTGCGCCGAGAATGTTGTCCTACTCCTTCTGGGTCGCCTACACGTAGGTGTCGTGGAACTTTCGTTGCACTCTGTAAAATATAAGCGTATCATTTGCCACAATCACTTTATCGCAATGACTTCATCTACAATACGCCGGTCAAACTGTTACACCGATTGCCTAAATTGTTATTTGCGCGGAGTTACTTGGAAGAAAGTGAAAATTCGAGTGAAATATTTCAAGATGCTGTCCGCGATAGGGAAGTAACGCTTTTAAAAAGGAAAAAGAGCAAAGAAGAGAAGCAGCACAGGCGCGGCTATTCTTGAATGACTTCACTGTACTTGAGCATTCATCAAAGCGGTATAATCTGAACAGCATGACTGGAAATGCGTGATTTCGATGGAATCAAGCTCATCGTGGATCGTGGATTAAACGTGAAAACTCGTCATGCGTGTACACGCGGGCCTGTCTCTCAGCGAAACGCGCGATCACGAATCGCGTTTAATTTTCTACGTTTCGTTACATAAGCGTTTGTACGAATCCTAACGTCTCGATCGCGAATACCCTGGATTCTTACCTAACGAATTAGTTGGTGTCGACAGTAAGCGCGAGACCGTGAAATCTTGCGGAGTATGAGGATTCGTCATTTGTGAAACTATCACGCTGTTGTTTTCTTCTTGTCCCGAATTTGCACACAACATTGTTCTCTTTTCGTTTAAGAAATAAACCTCTTTAGTCGAATAGCGATGGACGAACGAATCGAATCGAATCGAATAGATAAATTATGAGCTTCGATTATTGCACAAATATATTTCTTATTCTTAAAATTGATTACTTGAACATATTGAAGTAAATACGCGATAATGTCGTCGATGAGTTGCTTAAAACATTGTTAGATAACATTTCCTGCTCCCTAATTTTCAGTTTAGAAACAAATGTTTTATGAATTAATCAGGCTGTTCATTCAAGACGTAACAATTATTTATGAACGTCGAGGACCGAATGCGTAGTTTTTTCCTGAAAATCTTGGTCCAAGCGTGGCAGAGTAATTAAGGCTCTTGCCACGTGCCAATCGGCTCAATGTGGTTCCAATGTGCTTGGAGAACTTTTTATACTTTTCTAGCAAATATTACGCTCCTTTATCGTTGCCCTATTCGGTTTAAATCTTTTAATCAATTAAAATATCAGAATAACGTCCAACAATGTTTTCAATATTTTAACACTAACATTTACATTTGTTAGGTGCTTTTCAGAGTAAAAATTTTCGTAGTGAATTTTTGTCGAGTATATTATCAACGGCTGCGATCATGGTCGTTACGATCAATTATAATTCGTTTCAGTTTCTGCGGGTCTTGCAAGAAAGGGGTAACTCAGGTCGAAACGCGTATACCTGTACCTTTCTTTTTTCTTTTGCATCGAATGCCAACTAGGAATATGTAAATTAGATAATATAAAAACGAACCGTATACTGCTCCAATTATCGTATTATACGAACATCAAATTCCTCCTCGTAGGATCCGCACTTACTTTAAATCGATTCTTTATGCCAACAGTATATAATAAATGTACATTTTGTCACTCGTTGCTTGGCGATGAAAGCGTTTCGCTGTAGGTCTATAAATCAATTGCTCTTTTGGACGTTTTACGATCTTGTGACATTAATCGTCGATCATTTGAATAGCAAGGAATATCTCTCGTGAGCGCAAAGGCTCGGATGAATCTATAAGCGTGTATTATATCTAATACAATATCTAACAAGCGCGTCTGATTTAACGAATTGTAAAGACTGTTCTATTTCAATCCTTTCGAATAAAATTCGCAGTAACTGTCATTGTACGGATAGATGATAGTATCCAAGAAAGTCTTCGTCACGAGCACTCTGTACGGACAAGATCGTTTTGAACGAACGTTCTCGACGATAAGATTCGTTTCCAACGACGATGTTGCCAAAAGATTAACGTTGTCCCGTACGTAAACGAAAATATACGTATACATGCGACGATCACCCACTATAAAATTGCGAAGCGTGTTCGATCGCGGTAACGTTTCGTTCAAGTTCGAGCGTTGGTTTCATCCGAATCACGCGTAAATCACAACTAGCCGATCGACTTTGCCGGAAGATCGTTTCGTGAAACCGTGAAACGAAGCCATCGTATTAGTTGATGCGGCGAGATGCCAACTGACTTGGCCGAGTTAAAACGTACTTGAAGATCCTCCTCAGCCTCTTCATTTGTCTTTCCTCTTCGTTCATTCTCCTCCCGCCCTCTTGCGTGCCCCTCGTTCTGTCGCTCCTTCCTCTTCTCTCATTTCGCATCTCGTTCTTCCTTTTACGCAGGGAGACACGCACGCAGGAGAGGAGAGAAATAGAGAATTTTAAGAGTAGGTGGAGATTTCCTCGGCAAGCTCCACCTTCATTAGATGCTCATTGGTTTCTAAACGGTAGCACGGCTTTCCGATGTTTTCTGGATGCAACCCCTGGCAATTTAAAAGTACGTACGCGTGCGTTGTCTGTTATCCAGAAATTTTTCCATCGTCGAAACGATAATTTTATTTTCTAAAAAGTGGCAATGAATCTCGTTGCAAGTTTTCGCAATGAATTTGCGAAAGGAACGGACCATTCCCGGTTCGTTTGCATCGAATCACATCGGTCGATTAAATTCTATAAATTGATCGATAAACATATAGTGACATACGGTATAAGCGCGGCGTTTTGATATTACAAGAAGAGAGAATAAGCAAGAGGCGCCGGCGTCATGATGGTTTCGATTTTCAGGGACACGCTAAACTACGCTTCTTTATGCGCCGGAACATTGGTCTTGTTCATAGCCGCGGCTTGACTCTCGTTACACAAGGGTGTCGAGTAACAATTTCGCCCTAACGCGAGTTCCCCATCCTTCCCCTTATTCCCGACTTTCTTCTACTTTCTTCTTCGAAAGTAACAATTTCTTGCTCCCTACTCCTGATTCGAATTAACCGAATTACCAAGCTTTTTCATCTTTGCGTAACGGCTACTCGCTGAAGAAACGAATATCTCAAATTTTACGACGATTCTTCTTTTTCTTGTATTTTTACAACATTCATAAAAATGATATAACAGTCTGCATTCTTTTGATGTTTGAACCGCCGACGGCAACCGCGTCGTAACAGCGCAGTGTCGTGAAAATCGCGAGACTAATCGCAGAACTCGAGCTATTGGTTATTGGAGAATTCAATGGACAAGAAGGGGAGGAATTCGAGAAGAAAAGACAGTACAGCTTTATCGAGAAAATGCTGCGAAAATCAATGAAAAAGTGTTGCAGTACGAAGTGGCGACAGCTGACCGCGTTATATCTATACCTCGACGTAGAACGAGCGTTCCCGGCTCTCAGCAACAATTATATTCCCGGCGATTTTATTTATACGAGGCTTTTACGAGCGCAGTCATTCTTGCTGTCAACCGTGCTGGCCCAATAAAACGCGACCGTGCATCCGTTCTTTCGCTACCCACTTTCGACGTTCGCTTAGACCGAACTATTTCCCTCGAAATAAACGGCAAACCACATTATGCGTCGCGTTCGTGAATTCAACGATTTGATTCAACGATATTCGTTTTACAAGACGGAGATCGCGCGATATTTAAAAGTATGCTCGCGATTCTCGAATCGTCGGCTGCAGCTAAATCAAAAAGTATTCGACGTCTCGTAGTCGGAATGAAAAAGAATAAAAAAGAAAAAAAAAATGGGAGGGAGGGAAACGAAGGAATCTCGCGAGTCAGGAGACCGGCAATAAAATAGTCAGAGGTTCGTTTTTGGTGTTCCAGTCGCGATGAGACGGACGGGTGCGTCGCGACGCGGTGACACGTACACGTCGCACGTCGCGCGACGCCTAAGGAAAATTATGAGCCAAGCCTGGACACTTCACCGTGCCTTTGTCATCCTCTTTATCTTCGCGAGACTACCCGCGACTACGACACACGGTAACTCCTCTCTCTGCTTTGTTCTCTTTCATTCTCACCCCTTTTCGTTTTCTTCCCTCTTCTTCTTTTTCTACGCCCGCAAACCAGCAACCGCGATGGAGTTTACAAATCCACGAAAGAACTTGAAATTCTTCACGATGCACTTTTCTGGTATTTTCGTAATGCGATGCGCGACGATGAACGACTCGAGAAATCCGTCTCTTGGATGCGAACAATTTCTGCTAAGATTTCGACAAGCAATGCTTCGCACGCCTAAATATACAGGCTATGCTTGTTTGCGTATTTGAGAAGAAATTCGATGTTAGAAAATCCTATGATCAATCCAGTTCTATTAGAAACGCGTGGATTTTAGGCGATCGTAAGAGATCTCGGCATGCGTCAAGACGGATCAGTGTCCGACGTTGTGTAACGCAAAGAGGGGAAATCACAGATGCAGTTTTGACCACCGTGACAGTGATCGTTGCTTGACAACTCCCGAAATAGCTTCCATATGTGTACTTTGGAGAAATAGTCTTCACGGTATTTTCCATATATTTCCATATTCTTGGTTGCCCTTTCTTTCTTCACGGCCCGCCGTGCAACAATTATGTCGCCTGGCACTTGCACCACGCGATCAACTTCTTCGTATCTACATAAGTTTCTTGACACATATGTTACGTAAACGATTTTGACCACGATGAGAATATGAAATTGGCTCGACTTCCCGTTGTACGAGAGTGCAACGCGTACTTTGCGTTTATACTGTATTATATTTTCCACTTTCTTTCTCCCTTGACTTTTGATCGTCCACGAACATAACTGTCGACTTTTTCCATGTTTCTTCTTCGCTTACTCCACGTGTTTCGTGTTTGTCACTATTTTAAACTCGCTTCTGTAAGTTCACAAGCTTTGTTCTAAAGCGTATCTCGAATACCAACGTATCACGAATTTCCAAGCCCCCTCGGGTTTATCGAAATTCTGGAAATTTTCATAATCGCGATCAGCTACTGTAATTCATCCGTGTCCGCGAGAATCCGTTTTGCTTAGGCCATTTCTAAAACGATTTTTATCCCACGGGGAGAAAACTCGTGAATTTACGATAATCACCTGACGACCAACTTTCAACTTCCGAATTCTTTTTTGAAATCTGCCTCTCGTCGGCCGAGTACGAGTGTCGAAGGGTGACACTTAACGTCCCGTGACGCCTTAAATCTACCTATAGAAGGAGATTCTCGTTTGGTAGCGAGGAGAGGACAAACAACTCGCCGAAAACCACGGAAAGCAAAAACGCTGCGATAGTGGTCATCGGGCACCGTGAAGACATTCGATTAACAGCGATGAAAAGAGATTCGGGGGTCTGCGAGACGGATTTCGTACTTCTTGACTAAGCGACGGTTACGTTCTCATCGGAGGAGACGACGACTGTCACGGTATTTGCGGTCAGGTTGCCACGAAATTGTCAACGGAGTCGAAAGGGAAAGTGTATAACACGATAACGACGAATGTTTCAAAGGAAAACGAGAAAGACTCGAACGTGGTCTGTCGGAGGAAGAAACATATCATGCTTCGGTTTCTTCGGTTCGTTCGAGCAATTACAAGGGTCGTGCGTCATTCTTGCCAATTAGGCGGAGGAAGCGTCGACGATGCAGTGGAAAAGCCGCTGTTTCAACGTTTACTCTCTTTTCTTCTCCCTCTACCGATTTTCTTGCTCGCTCCTCTGACGACTGGAAGAAGATAATTTTACTCGTGCTACCCCCTGGTCCGAGATCTGTCATCGGTTATGTTCCTCTATGCGGAGACAACCCGCCTGTTTTTCTCCTTCGAGCATCATCGAGCTTTTATTATTCTACCTTATAGACGATAATTGCCAATGAATGAAAAACGTGAACGACGTAAGAATATAAGACCTGCGATTCAAAGTAAAAGCGTCAACGACGCTTAGAGGCGCTAACGATCGTTAAAGACTACTTCTGGACCGACGAAACGTTGAAAGCAAAACGCATCGGCGCTTTGCTTAAACGTAAAGGGTTAACATTTCGTGGAACGAAGGAAACGTCATTCTGGCTGGGCAACCGGCGTTCATCCGCGGCGGCACTGGGAGGCACGAAAATCCCCCTTTGGTTAACAGAGCGTGATCCCCATTACCCGTCGTGCCACCCGCTCCATCGCCATGCCACCGGTCACAAGTAAATTACGCATTCATGCTATTCCAAGTTGGATTACATTGCTCATTGTAATGTATGTCAAGGGTTGACCATCTCGACTGACGCAGGAGGGGGTGACTGCGCCTGGAACAACGCAAGGGTCAACGTGGTGGTTAGCAGACCCCTCTGGACTTTGGTCTGCCTATCTAATTACACCTTCTTATCATTAGCGTTTATCCTGTCAACGTTATTATAATTACGTAACTACGAATTTATTATTCATGACGGAACGTTGACAGTTACCGTGTGTACAAGATAGACGCATGGGGTAATTTCAAGGATAATAGCCAGGCCAGCGATGAAAAGAATTCGACGGGCAAAAGTTGCGACGATCGACGGGTCGCGAATCTTCGCCAGCCAGTTTTCCATCTTTCCAGTTTTGCCTCGAAATTTTACACGTTTTTTACACTGCTTTTTCTCCTGCCATATTTTCATATTATGTGGCAATATTTTCATTCTTTTTGATATTTATTTGGACCGTCAGACTCAATCGATTACTCGTCGCCCAACCTTTGATAATACAGCGCCATATGGCGCAACTGAGCGAGATGTTGCGAAATCATTGCCCTTAATTTTTTGGACATAATCGATTGCGAGCGCGCATTCAATGGATAATGGAAGACTGATCGGAGTTAGCTTTTTCAATGCAGTCACTGGTTTCGTTTCGTTACGGTACTCCGATCGAATAAATTACTCTCTGGTGACTGGTGTATTTTTTCTGAATCCAAGCGCGTTGCTTTCGAGCGTGATAGCGAACGATAATGACATAAAGTTTCTCGATGATTCGAACGAACGCGTGCGAGATAACGGTAAAACGACGATTCGACGTGTTGCAACCTAAGTCTTCGTTAACGTTTGATCTATGATGCGTTTGCCAACTTTTCACCGCTTCCACTGGTTTACGAACTCGTACGAAGCTCGTCGTAAATTCTAATTACAAAGAGATTCCTTTGCGAATCTCGATCCAGCTGTTCCTAGGATTTGCTTGGTTTTCAGAATTTCGAAGGGAAGAAGACAGCAGAGGAGATAGAGATGAAAGAAAATGGTAACACGTAGGACTTTATATACGGGGATAATACGATACAATGACGATGAATAGCCAAATCGACAATGAAAGATTTGATTCGAGAATAAGGGCTCATTATCGCGTTTTGGCTCCTTCTACATGTCGGATCTCCCGCGGAGAGCGTCAACTATTTTTCGACCTGCCCTTTCATACGGTTTCTTCCTTCTCCCAAACAACTTTCCTGTCCCTGCTCGCTTACCAGTAAATTTTTCTTGCGATTTACGCGCAGCGGGATCGTGACGTCTATCTAATCTTCTCTAACTAGAAGAAAAAAAAATTGACAAATTGGGTGATACTTGCTTTAATCTCACTCGATAACGACGCTTCCCTACGACCTGTTTTCCCATACACTCGTCCTTCGATCAGCCTTTCTTGATCATGTGGTTATTCTATTGCCATCACTGAACTCTTGCCAGTAACCCAGTTGAGATTAAATTTATGGTCAATCCTCCAGCATCCTCTTAAACGGTGATTATATTCTATACCGCGTGAGCTGAAATCTCCTCATCTTGCGTAGATTCTATCTACAAAGTCTAAAATATATAGAATGTTTATTTCTTAAGAGCAGAAGTTTATATTCTCACAAAACTTGGAAATACAACACGACAAAAATTGCAAGAGGTTCGTTCATCCTTTTGCACGACAAGCTTCTTATGTATAATAGTTTAATTTGGAGGCAAGACGAGAGGAACCCACGAGGAACCGTAATATCTGTTGGCGGTACAATCAAATGATTTTGTTCTTCTTGTTTGTTCGAGAGGTGATACGGTTCGCGGCGCTTCTCCCGGTTGCATTTTATTTTCGTAACGGAAGCAGAATCCTCGTGTTCGTAAGTCGAGAGAGATGCTCCCATGGGAGAGTTAGCTTTGCTAACCGTCTCCTTCGATATATCCCGTGGCAGGGAGAAAAAGAGAGAAAGAGAGAGAGAGAAAGAGACCCGCACGTGTGCTACTCGACTAGCCGGATTTTTTCTATCTTTTCCACGAATTAACTTTACTTGAAATGGCGAAACGAATGTCGAACAGGCAATATATAACAGTAAATAGTTTTAAATGGAAATATTATGTAAGAATTACAGGGATATAAGATGAGAGATAAGGAAAGATAAGATGAATATAGTATGGTTTCAAGTTCACCTGTTACTAAGGCTGTATGCATTTTCGCTTTCAAAGATACACGTAATATTTCCCAGATCATTTTCGAAAATTGGCCTCATAGATTGACTTTGAATAGGTTCTTTCTTGCTCAACCCTTTGATCGCGAACGAGGTCCAGACTCTCAAGGAACATGAAAAGCACGAAGAGGGGTCGATAATATCTTCACAACTGGGACAGTATTTGAAAACAACCCCCATGAACGAGCTCTCGAGTCTCTTCAGGAAACCCTACTGCTTTTGTGACTACCGGGATGTACAGAACCGTTCCATAGACAAATTCTTTCTGCGAAATCAGGGTTCGCGGATATTAAAGGGGTTGATGAAACGTTTGAACCCTGTTCGAACGATCATCGAGACATCCCTTGCGACCAACTGAAAAACGATTCCTCGTGCTCCGATCAAATTTCCGAGACAATTTTTATATTAACGGCAACACGGTGACATTTCACGCGCAAGCATAATCTACCATGCGATCTTGATTATTCTATCAATATCTTCGCTGACAGATCAACATTTTTCATATTTCCTTAATATAATTCTCGATACAAAATTCATATGGTCATTCGTGTTTACTATGAAAGTTTACTATGAAAACTTGCCTGTTTTATCAATATCTTTACTGGGTAAAGGCTAAAAGTCTCCCGTACTTTATTAACATAATTTTCGATAAAAAATTCATAAAGCCATTCATATTGCGGAAGGGTTAAATGACGCTGTTTGTCGTTCGAGGAGGAAGGATTGCAATCTGGTCACTTTATTCGCGAAACGTTGCCGACTCTTTTGAAAAATAAGCCTCTCAGCCGATTACGCGACACGTTTTACGAACATAAATGCACGTTGCCTCCGCCCCTCCCTCCCAAGCCACAACCGATTTAACCGATAAGGGGGTCGAAACACTTTCGTGCATGGAACTCTAATCTCTCGATCGCAACAAATACCGCCGCCGTTCCCTCCTTTTGACTTTCTATCCAAATTCATTTAATCGAAACACCGGCCGCTTGACTCGTAATGGGCGTACATGGGCCCTGCGAGTCGAAGCTATCTCGCTTGTTCCACGGTAGGATAGGTCGATGGAACCTTTACGTTCCAGAGAATGCCGCGCATAAATTAGGATCGATCGACGTTGCCGCAGCTACGATGGATTAACGTGGTTAATACTGGAACGAAGCATGAATCAGGATTACCACCTGCCACGATTTATGACCACGTGCATTGTTCTGTTACACGCTACTTTTTGGCAAGAGGAAAGACCGAGATCGTGCATGAATATTCAATTTCATCGACGGCTGGTCACAGCTCTGATCGACCTGTGTTTTACATTTTTGATATCGCGTTTTGATTAGTTTCACACACAACGGTTTCACTCTTTGATAAAACGCGTCCTGGGAACATGACGAAATTTTATCTCGTTTATCTTATTTATAGACACGAGTTAATGCACAGTTTCGGATATACGAACTTACAACTGAGCCTGTACTATCAGCTGCTATTTTCTATTGTAACGACCAACTGTTACCGGGTCTACTCAATTATCCGAATTACTTTGTCTCTTGTTCTCGTGTCTCTGTCCACATAAACGAGATTCCGTGTGTACTTTCATCTGGAAGTTTTCTACAACGATGTCACGATCGAGGATAGTTCACGGTAGAAACTCATGATCGTTCTTGTATTTTCTCAATACGCGAGCGAAAGTAAGATCATAATTCCAGAAGGTTCGATTCGGGTGTCAAGGGTGGCGGTGAAAGTAAGAGACAATAAGTTAGGAAAAAAATGTTGCGCAGGCAGTAGAATGGCGCCTGCCTCCTGGAAAAGAAATCCTTCGGTCGGCTTAACGGCTTAGAAATAACGATACAATAGCCGATTACAGTGGCAAAGGGAACTCCTATCTCCCCCGTATTGGGCTTCTAATAAATACTTCTGCGACCTTTTTCTCTCAGTTGTCTCGTTCCCATCGTGACATGTTTATTGCCACGTAACTCTTAATCAGAACCGGCTAATTGATCTTTTTTCATGGCTAACTTGTACGATCTCTGAGAATTTACTATCGTTGGACAGGATAGAAACGCAAATTACGCCTTTCCCTGGTAATTTATCGATCGGTATAAAGAAAAAAGCAAGGAAAATCGTCGTGTTCTATGATAATAATTCTCTAGCGCAGCTGTCTTTGTATTCTTTAGGTTGCTCGCGTGTGTGTCATTTCCGCAGCTGCTATATTAATTATTCTAGATTTTTCGTCGATGTTTAGTTTGTGGAATGTTGCTACCAAGACAACGAAACGTTTCGGTTTATTATCGAGACCATACGGAGATCGTAACAAAAAGCGAGAAAGATTGGGTCAGTTTCGTTCAAACGACATCTTCAATGGAACGTATGATTGAAGAATTTATACCAGCTTTATGGAGAGAAATTTCTTACAAAGATGTCAATCAAATCGTCGCCTCGCCCCAAAGTATAGGAGGATTAGATCGGTTTCGGAAAATAAAATACGATATCGGGTAGG
Organism: Bombus vosnesenskii; assembly: GCF_011952255.1. NCBI lineage: Eukaryota > Metazoa > Arthropoda > Insecta > Hymenoptera > Apidae > Bombus > Bombus vosnesenskii. Next base: position 2,025,044 of record NW_022882962.1, read on the forward strand.
TCTCTGGTGACCTATAGCTCGCGTGCTGTTAATTCGAATAGCAAGAAAGCTAAACAAGAACGTGTTTAGCGGGGCTTTCACTACGAAGGACGAAATACCGTTTAATGGGACGTGCTTTTCGATAGGTGCATGATGGACGTGGGAATTTAAAAAGTTATATTTCTATAAGCTCGAACGTGTCAAAGAAGAAAGAGAGGGGAAATAAAAATAGAAAGATACAGAGGAAGAGAACAAGAGGAAGAAAGAGAGAAAGCGATGCGGAAGAAAACGAGGTTTCTCCCTTCCAAAAGTCCCATTCGCCTACTCTTGAAAAAAATCTCGTCGATTCGTTTCCAGTCGCACGATTCCGGACAATCGCGCCTCGCTCTAATTTGGCAAAGGTAGGTACCTTCTGCTCCCGCTTCAGGAAACTTGAGAAAAACTAGGGTGAATCATCGAGGTGTGTGTCCTCTTGCGGGGGTTTTTTTCGAAGCATAGGAAATTCGAGGCAAAAAATCTATTTTAGAACGAGGTTTCTTTCCCCTTTTCTCGTGTCAAACGAGAGGGGTAGAGTCGTTAAAATCGCTTTGTCGCGTAAGACGATGCCACAGGTATTTTCGTGCAATTTTTTTTAAACTATTGACCGTTGTTTATGATCGATCGAAGAGAAACCTACATAATTATACTGTTTTAGAACGACAAAAGTGATTCTTCAATTCGTTATACCTTCATCCCGTCCATCTTCAAAACTGTCCTTCTTACAATTATCTCTTTTTTCTATCTAATTAAAAGATTGCTCTATTGCATTGGCGATTTATAAATATTTATGTACGATTAAACGCGTGGATTCTAAAAATACGATAATCCGAAAGCGAACATATTTCGTTTAACCCTGCAGCCGCGAATGAGTCGAAATCACGTTCTACGTATTTTGTTCATTTCAGGGGACTGTGATGTTTGTAAGTCGTAAGTTGATAACCAAAAATATTTCCATTTCCTATATAAAATATTTCTCCACCTATTTTGACTTTCATTTTATTGCATTAAAAGTCCCCTAATGACAAACTTGCGCATGATGCAAATATAAAATATGGAAGTCACCATGAGCTGGATGAGCGCCCGTATTTATAAAAGTTTCTCGATTTCATTTCAAAGTATCTAATTACTTGGCCTGAACCAGGTGCATCAGAGTTTATACATCCGATTCATAGATACGTTTCCCTCCCTTATTCGTTGCTACACGTTATCGACTGGGCTTTAATTACGAGTCAAGGGTTCTCGTCTCTTGAGCTTCTTTGTTCGATCTTGAAACGCGTGGCTACGCGTCGTGCATAAGAGCAAAAGAAATAAGCCGTCTCTAATTACGAGCGAGGATATGCGGGACCTTGTGTCCGCATCGACATTCGCCAGCCAGTAATGAAACCGCTTTATTCTTCGGGATCCCTGTTCGATATTCTTTCTTGCACGCTTTGCTCTTATGTAAAAACTCATACAAGCACCTACAAACGCAGCTGTCCCGCAGCTATGAAACCGTGAAACGGTTCCAATTTCGTTTCAACGTTTTCCTCTACTTTTGCCCTCTCTTCTCGTGGCTTCTCTCATGCGAGTCATCCGACAGTTTTCGACTTTCCAGTAGGAGACAAGGAAATACTCTTTGTGTAAATAGCATCTCGCCTCTCACTTTCCCGGAGAAGATTCCAGATAAAGATGAAAACTACCACACGATAGAGATGTCTTTACGCTTTCGCGTTTTACTTATGGCAATTTGCGCGGGTACTGCAGAAAAATGGAAACGACTGCCTCGAAGTTTAGATACTTGCAAATTCTCGAAAGAAGTTACGAAGATTAGCGAGAAAGACTTGGCTATGAAAAATATTGACACACCGCTGTATTTATCGTAGCGTTTACAAAGCGATTAATCATTTAATAGTACTTTTTATCTAATTACAAAAATGTTATACTACGAAAATGGAATGTATAGAACCTGATAAAAGAAAAAAAAAACGATTCATTAGAAAGTAAGGGTATGCGCCAATATCTTTTATAGCTGCTGTAAATATCGCTTTTTTGAAGAAGTCGTCAGCTGTAGAAAGGAACTTGTTGGATCTATAAAAGGAACTTCCATAGACGGACCTATAGAAGCAGCCGAGATCGAGCGGCTCGTGCCCGAAAAAATAAGACGAATACGTTGTCGTAATTGGACCGTGCGTCTTTGAAGCAAGGAGCAGAGGTCCCTCAGCACGCGCGGGGGAGTACACAAAAGAATCGGATTGTTCTCTCAAGAGCTGTTGTATCGAAAGGCGGCTGCTTCTCTTAAAAGTAACGGCCGGAAGATTGTCACGTGCCTGAGAAAAATTCCTCGTTTCTACCGGTGTGTATTGACAACGCTCGTTACCAGAAACTATGTTTGTCGAATAATTTTGCTGACAGCGCAAGTGGTTCCTTCTTTTTTCGAAGGAATATCGAGCGATTGTGCAAATACCGAACATTTGCGGTATACCTCAGATTCATCGGCCCTGACCAGAAAAGGCTTTCAACGCGGACGTGTCTGTGTAAGATATACGTAGGTATACTTTTACCTGGTCCATCGAGGGGTCGAACCTTAAGGCTCTCTATGGAGAAAACAACCGTGAGATTAGAAATCACGCGACGGACCTACCACTCTGACGTGGGTTCGTTGTAACTTTGTAAACAGATCGCGTTGATACCTTTCTCTTGCACGAGCCACAGATGCATTCAAAACGGCAACGGGTGCTACGCGTACTGAATTGCACAGAGTACATGCGATAAATCGTTCAGATTGTAATCTAACTTCCTGCTCGAAACCCTAGGTGATCTCAATTGCTATATTCCGTCGAGTGGTTAAACGTTTCGTGCATGCAAAAATAACTGCACGTTTGTTTCTTCTCGCAAAAAGTCACCCTTATCTGATCCGTTCAGGACCAAAGTGCTAATTATTCCAGTTTGCTAAATTTTTTAAACTAACGCGTCAAAGTATACGTCACAGGCACAAGTGTCTAAATTTTGATCAACAGGATAAGCACGCTAATATTTTCTACAATGCTGTCTTTTGTTCATGATTCTGACGATTCAAATCGATCTCACCTCTTTTTCGCTCCCTTGCCTGAGATCTGAATATCACTTTAAAGCTAATAATTCTGACTTACACTATTTTGCCCATCAAAGATATAATTTCGTCAATTTCTCCTATTTTACGATCTGTAGGGTTCCCACAATTTAACCGATTCGGCGAATAAGCAGTTCACTTATCCAGGGTTTCCTTCCTCTTTTGTAAATATTATCTCCGATCTTTGTCGTTCGTGACTTTGCACGGTAGTTGAACAAATTGGCGAGAAGATCATGAAATTAAATAAGAAATACGATAATCTGTGATACAGTATGGCAACAAGGTTCCTACCTAGAAAATGTTTATCGGCGTCCCGTTATCGGTCGCTAACATTCCGATGGTTCACAATCCTGAAACACCCACCAGCACCTTCGAGCCGCGGATCATCGAACGTCTACCTGGGGCGAGTGGAGTGGCTGGCGTGGATCAGGTCACGGCTTCAGAGTGGGGATATGAGTATAGTACAGACTGTATAGAGCAAGAGACAGCCGGTCTCTCCTGTTTCGTAGCCTCACCTAGGGACCCTTTCCTACATAAGGCCCACGTCCTCACCCCACCACGTCAGTAGAGAACCAGCCGTTGAAGTGCCACGATCCGACACCTCTTCGCCGCGTTGCTGCACCTTTCGTTTCCTCGCGATCCGCGTTTTCTCTTCGTCAGCGTCGATAGTTTCCTCTTATCACTAACGTGGATTATGTGCTGCGACGCTGAAATCTGTGTACGAAAAAAGTGACTGATACCGGAGCTGATTTTGGATGTACGAGTCGAATCCTGCTGCTCAAGGACACACGGTGAATAGCTTCTCTTTTTTGTGCCGGTACCAGATCTTCCAGGAGGCGGCCTTTCTTTACGAACAAAGTTGCCAGATATTTCCGTTCGAGTAGTCTGGCTTCGAACAGGCTGAATTTTTTGAAATTAACAGCGATGGATAAAAGAAAGTTTAAAAATGTCAATAACTTTTGTACTAAACATTTTCGACTATATTGGTGACAGATGTATATTATATTCATTCGCTACTCTTGTAATTCCATTTTGGAAAATTATGGTACTTTTTCGTATCATTTCGATCTTGAACTTTCTTTTGTTTACCGCTATAGTCTCGAGTAACTTGAAAAATGTTGCACGTTTTGCATACGAGGATCTTATGCAACGATCGATGTTTATCGTTTATGGAATTCGATGGTATTTTCTTCAATTAGTATCTCGTTTTTAACATATGTTTTAGAAGTGGATGTTTCTCTTCGAATCAATCGAAGACATTTCGGTAACCGCGATATCAGACGATTCCGAATTGTTAACGACTTGAATCGATAACTACTCTTCTATAAATATAATGATTATCGTCATTTCCTACCGAAGAAGGAAGACTTCTTACGTGTGTCAGTCTTTAACAGAATAATTGCGCGTAATTTATTTATTTTTATTTATACTACTTAGACGTACTCATAATTGATTTCCGCTACGTCCAAGTTCTATGGATAAAGTTCGAAAATGGTTTATTGGAAATCATCCGAAGTGATTTATAAGGCTCTAAAGAAAAACGAAAAGAGGAGGAAGTACCGTGACTTTGTCTCCTAAACATAAGAATAATTAAAAAAATCTCGCTGCGACTAACGAAACTGTTTGATCAGTGCAAAAAATAGGCAAACGATTAATCGCGAAGAGGTTCGAATCGAATGAAATCGGAATACAAGTAGAAGCGCGATCCAACAAAGGGGTTAAGGTCATTCTTACGTAGCTGCAATCGAATTTGGTAGCTCCTTGGACAAAGTCAAGTACTCTCTCGAACGCTGTGATGTTAGAAGCTCGTCTAATTGTAAGACTGCACGATCCGGTAGTACGAGTCGCTTGGTTAGTGCACTGTAAAGCGACGGCGAATGAGAGAAATGGAAAAAAAGAAGGAAAGTGACCGCGCGTGGCTCCGGTCGGTACATCTGTCAAAGAATGGAAAAAGAGAGAAGAACCGAGGAAAGAGGTTGGAAGAGAGGAGGAATAAGAAGAAGAAGGATAAAAAAAACACTGAAAGGGACTCGTAACGAAGGAACCAGCAAAGCTAGTCGTGGGTCCTATACAAACTTTCCTGTCGAAGTTCCAGGGACCCCGTGGGTCCACCTCGAGGAACCTTTTCTCGAGGATCCCTCTATTTAAATGGCCAGGCGTTTGTTCACCAGGACTCGTTTCGTTCTATTGTTCCCGCCTTATTTTCGAGGCGCGTCCTGAATGTCCGCAGCCTGCTTTAGCCCGTCGCTAAAGGGTAAGCGGTTACGAAACGTGGTCCCGACTTCCTTTACAATTTGCAAATTTCCAGTTTAATTTCAATTCGCCATTAACCAAACGCGTTTCTTTTGTTGTCTATTCCGTCGTTGATATCCTTCTATTTCTTATTCCTTGCGCCCAGGGCGGACCGTTTTTTTCTTTTGCTGGAACCGACTCTTTCATCGTCGAATCAAAGATGTGTGAGATTGGATCTGAGAGTTGCCGGTATCGTCTATGCAAATGGTCCACGCTATTGCCAAGACGACCTTAGAATTTAATGGGAGGAACGTACCCACGTGCAGTGGAGAAGCAGAAACCCCAAGTGTATAAACAAAGACTATCCACCCCTGTAGGATACTGAAGGTCGATTGGTGGTGACTAAGACTGTGGATGTTTACGTTTATGCATAATGCAAATTAGCAGAAATAGGCAAACGCATATGCAAATACAGAAATGTATAAAATATCATGGATATTGGAATTCACGTTACGTTTAAAAGATAGATATGCCTACTTTTGTACAAGTGTCTGTAAAAAACGAATTTGTATAAATATTCGCCGTCTGGTTGCAACGACAGATGAAAAATCGGAAAGCACAAAGCTGCAAGATCGCAGTGGTACCTATATTACGTAAGTTTGCGATCTCGAAGGGAAGGAAATGCAGCAGAGAAAATCGGAAACAGGAGGAAGGACAAAACTCAGGACAGGTGTGCTTCGAAATAGAGCGCGAACCGAAAGTCTGTCTTCTGGACGCGTTTCCTCTCCAGGTTTCCCGGCCCTGCTCCGATTCTTCGATCTCCCTTCCTTCGTTCGATCTTGTTCGTCTCGCTCTGTTGCCAAAAACCGAGTACGTCGGTGCTGTGAATGCGCGTTTGATTGTCCTCGACTGGCTCTCTTATAAAATCCCCCTGACCCCTTGGTTTAGTCGTTTCTTCTTTCTTGCCTCGTGCATCCGCTCGTCTCTCTCACCTTACTCGTTCCCTCCCCACCGAGAACTATGCTCGACGAGACACGGGACCATTTCGAGAGAAACGTCACCAGCAAAAGGTGTGTCTGGGGTCAATTCAATATAAATCAGAACCGAGTCTCGGAGCTAAGCTAAGCCGAGCGAAGAGCGCGGATGAAGCCGAAGAAGAAAAAGGAAGGCTCGACGGATGGGAAGGGGAAGGGGGTGTTCGCCACGATGAATAGACTATTTTTAGGGAGCGCTCACGATCTGTACGCAGCCCGTATACTCTTTGTGCGTGTAGCTGTCGCGTTAGTGTGTTTGCGACGTTTTCAAAAGGGATTAGGTACCAAGTGCTCACCTGCCCTTCCTTCGTTTTTCGTCTTCCTCTTACTTCTTCTACACACGCGGATATCTCTGTCACGGTGCAACTCCGAGCTTCTTGGCAACGACTTTCCCTTTATCTTTCGAATCCACGATTTTTATCTTCCACGTTGGAACGATCATCTTCCTGTTCGGTTGTCTCGAGTATCTTCGCGCGCGGAACACCGAAGAGAGGTTCGTTGCAAATCGCACGCAAACGTTTTCAGTGATTTTCTCTGCGACCAGGGAAGCGAGTTGATATCTCTCTTGAAATCATACCCATTGCACGATCTTCGAAATTATCGGGTCCATTGGGTCGAACGAATGTGCCGCGATTTATTTCGCAAGAACGGGTAGCATCGGTTCTTCCGTGGATGTCCCTTCATGCGTGGAAGGGGGCTGTCCCGATCGAGACTCGTGCTAAGAATCTTGGTGTTTCTTGTTTTCCTCGGGGCTGCTCGCGAAAGAAGCCGAATCGTGACCGTTAATGCCTTCTTCTTTATTCTCCTCGAGCCGTGAATAATCGCATTGTGCCAGCGGTTTTCGCGATGCATCTGTTTCGCGTTTCACGCGAATTAATCGCGCGGCTGGCGACGGCGGTAAATAGGGGGACTCCCAGCTGATTTTGTATTGCCTTCGCGTTATCTCATTCCCATTACCCTGTTTCGTCTGCTGCGACTCTCGGTGTTGTTCAGTGACGTGCGAAATCCTTTCGAATGTAAAGTACATCGAAACACGTTTAAACGAAGCGTATTATCGATTCCATTCGAATGTGGCGCGAAGATTCGCTAGATGGACGATAATAAAGAAATCAGGTCGGTAGATAATAAAGGGGACTCTTCGGTTAATTCTCATCCTCGAGAAGAGTTCAATGTCGAAGTCGTTAAAAACAGCTTTTACAGCATACATTAAGGAAAAGAGGGGTCTGGCGTGCTTGTAAGCATGTTAAGGTTTTTAACCGTCGCTCTATTTTATTCCTTTCCTCGGTTGAAGGAAAGTGTTCAGCTCGATCCTGTCTTGTTCTTCGCGGGGTCTACGCAGAGGGTTAGGTAAGGGAGTCCGTATAAGTAAGGGGGCGCAAAAAGGGATTAAACCTGATCGGAGGGGCCACCCAGCCACCCCTCTCCTTTTTACATTTAGGATACGATCCAAGAACGTAGCAAGTATCGACGACCTGGCGCGGATGCTTTACAACCTATAAAAGCGACAGATATGGGTCATGTTTTATCCAAACTGCGCGGACTAAAGCGCCTGGAACAATTTAATGTTATAGTTTCCCACTTGCTACTCGTTCATCGAACGAAAACACCTTCCCCGAAATTACCTCGTTCCGTTCGTACGATGATTTAACTCTTCGCTTTAAGGAAGTTACGATCCCGGATTTTAAACTTTCACGATGCTTAGACGACGTATTTGTGGTTCTTCGAGTTTCGCCCGTGTTCTTGTTGGTACGTTTTTTGGGGCTGCCCCGAAGAAGCGAATTGAAATGTTTGTGAAACTTCGGAACAAACCGCAACGTGTTAATAAAAGCACGAGCGAGACCCGGAAAACCACAAATCCCTTAATGCAAGGCACACTCAATATTTCGTCCTAATTGCTTCATACTCATCAAGCTACTTTCGAACAGTGTTCGTAATTTCGATCTGCCTTTATATTTTGGTTAAGTCAAGTCGATATATTTTTATTAAATCAAGATGTGTTATCGAGTACAACGTTATAACGTACTTTCCGAGTAAGGGTCCGACTAAATCAGAGTATATTTCAACATCCCTCATCGAACCCCTTTTTTCAGCACTTGTTTCCTTTGGTTCACAGTACGCGTTAGCTTCGAACAACGAAAGTCTCCTTCCCATGGCGGTCATTTGTCGTTTGACCACATATATCGGTGATCGTTAGATGAGACGATAAGAGCTACAGGTGAACTGTAAGTCCCCTTTTCTAGACGCACCGCCCCGCAAGCACTTAAGATTTATCTTTGACTTGTAATTACGTCACGAGCTTGCAGCTGCTTATTAAGAGGCCAAAATATATATTTTTTGCAATCAGTTGTGTTTTCACCGCAGAGTATATCAGATTCTTCGTACAAATGATAATGTATCTGCTGATTCTTTAGAATAAAAATATGCTCCTGTATGCTATACACTATCAGCCACGAGTATTCTACTCGTTCAATGTATTGGAAAAATAACAAACCTTACTTTACTTAGTATTTAACACTACGCACACGTGGTGCAAACACTAACAGTTTTATAGTGAAATGCCTGGAAAATAAAATCGGTGGAAGATTCAATTTGTAAGAAATTCAGTTTTCAATGTTCGATTTGTACCAAATATCGTTCTTGTGGTTTGATACTTATGGCTGGCAGTGTATATAATGGTTCTATTCGTTTCCGCGAATACTATGTTAAAACACAAGGACCCATTTCTAATAAAAAGCATACGCAAACAGCTTAACCGAAGTTTCAAGCTGCCGTGTCGCCTTCCACTCGAAGCACAATCGAGAAACACGACCTAGATCGCAGGTGCAGCGCGCTCGACGACTTTGTAATTACATTCGAGATTCATTGCTAGTGCAAATCGCAGGGCATTATGCAAAGAGCATAACGCACATACCGCTTTCCGTTTCTTGTTCAGCTCCGTATGTACGCCGTCTGGAACATACGAAACGTTTTAAAGGTTCCGCGCGTGTCGCGCGACTGGTTTTCTTCCCTTAAAACATTCGACCAGACCGCGTGTGCAATCTTTAAAAACGTATCGTCGGTTAAATCCTTGGAAGCGCTTCTTCAATACGTTCCGGTTGTACTTTTCAACCGATTCGAACGTAAGGGTCGTCTCCCGTTTTTAATCTCCCAATCGCAAACGCTCAAGGAGAACCAGTTGCGCTTTCGTCGCAACTTCTTTGCTTCCACTTTAACAAGTATCGAGTTAATTATTTAAACATAAGCACAGAATGCTTAATGTAGCGTTCGCGTTGTTTCTCACGATGGCGGAGGCAATATCGCGAGCTTAACGCTCGTTGCGCGCGAAATACAGTAGACGTACGAGACAGGGTCGCGAAAGATACCGAACGTAATACGTTAAAGCAAGACGGCTGAAAATAAGCGAAGATAACGATCGTGTTTCGTTGACGGTGTTTCGACACCAAGCGAACTATCGTGCTTTGCGGGACCAGATGGAAGGCACGCTATACGTGATCGCCACCATATGGGCAGGTGCCCATGCTGTTTTACCAGCGATCGTATATACGTAGCCGAGGGGTTGCACATAACGTTGCACATGTACGTGTACAAGCACGAGAACGTGACGCTGCACGGAGAACGCACAGGTAGACCAGGTCTCGAAAGTACGTGAACGCGCGTATAGTGGAAAAGTGCGTGTTACGATAGAAGAACGCGTGCGTGGCATGGCAACAGACTGTATGTAAATGAATGCATTTTTATACCTAATTCACAATACAGTACGCCCCACCCTGCAGAAGGAACCGTTAAAAGTGAAAACCCAATACGTACTGCTACTGCTGCTGCTGACACTTTTCTGTTACACTTGCTTCCAACGTTAGAAACTTGCAACAACGTAATACACATCTTACGTTGTTAACAAGATTAGTTACACGCTACTTTCTACACATACTTCTGTACCTACACTCGCACTAAATGATTCACGAACGTATTGGAAGATTTATCGCAGAAAACTTTTGCGCAAACTTCGTTAACTTTTACACGTGCTTCGCTAATGAGTCGTAGAAATAAAGGAAATTGCGGAGGAGCAAGGGAGGAATTCGAGTTGTGCTAACAGAGCGAAAGTCAATCGTTCTAATCGAATCAATGATTACTTGGTCCAGCGAATTGTGGACGGACAGCCTTCTCCGTGTCATCGATTCCGTTTGTTCGTTAGTTCCATCGCTTTAGTTTGGCAAATCTCTTTTACTACGAGCAACACTGCATGTGCCTATGAATAGTCTTAGCCTGGCATTTAACCGTTCGTTAAGGCAAGCGTTAAGTCGTGAAATAGAATCAGGTGTATGGGTTTCACCTGTTTTACTGTTTCCCGTATGCCATGACAGGTGCATCTGCTAGTTTCGTCACTGTTTTTCTGTTGTTCTTCTGGTTTTTCTCTCTTCTTTCCTTTTTTTTGTCACCACTTTTGACCTGTTGTCCAATTAAAACCGGACATTTATTTTCGGCAGCCCGTATGGTTGATACAATTCTACCGACACCCTCCTTCTTCCTGCGATTGTATCCCTTTAACGCAAGATCGTGCGATATCCTGTTTCTTTGCGTCACGTGCACGCCTTACGTAATTTCTCCTTCATATTCACGTGCAATCTGAATAACTGGAAAATTCATACTCTCTGGGATAAAAAAATTTTGCAAGAATGTTAGATTTGACGGATTTATTTGTCGATGTTTGATCTAATCTAATTTTATTCCAATAACTTTTATCTAATCCGACTTCCCTTCCATGTTCGCGAAGAATCCGTGTAATCGAAAAATACATAAAATTCAGTGGAATATTTGATTGTTAAAAATAAATTTCGTTTTATCGACGACAGTCTGAAATTCTGCAGTATCGTTTGGTTTCGTGTACGTAATCGAAACGGCGGTCGTCCGTGGTTCAGTATCGCGGTTAAATCGATAAAGTTGTTGTAAGCTTTTTAGCGGAAGGGTGGAAAGGGTTAGACGCGTTCCGCTTAGTTAGGGATTTGCTTTTTGCCTTTAGAGATGCTGAAGTGGACGGTTTCGAGATCATTGTCAGCGAGCAGCTCGACGCCTCACGGTCCACCTAACTTGAACAAGGCGCCCCGTAGGCCTTTTCGAGATCTATCTAACACGCCTCCCGCTGCTGGGACGAAAATTCGGGGTGTACCTGGTCAAAATGCCGAAAATATATCGGCGAGAACGACGCCGGTTCGTCGAAGAAGATGCAGGAGCCACGGTAGCGACCTGAGAACGTACTTTCAGGTATCGAACTCGTCTCATTCGAATTTTTATTTGTCGCGTCTGTCCTGTTCCTTCTCAATAAAGTCTCGTTTCCACCGAAGAATCGACATCGAGTAACTTTTTGTTGCTTCAATGCGAACAAAATGTTTCTATAAGATGCTATTTGTTGAAAATATCTCGGCACAATGTTGCTCGATGTGACTTCGGCAGAGACGACGCTTTATGAAGCGACATCGTTGAAAATCACGACCCAGATTTTGCGTGGAAAATTAAGAGGTGGAAAATAGAAGTTGGAAGGCGAGATAAGCCGTATCGTTTGGTTTCAGGCAACGAAGCCTAATTTGCGCGCGAACAAACGTCAATCGATGTCACAGCAACCGGGGAAATCATCGATCTCGGAGAGTTTTTATCAAAGCACGCCAAGGGTCGACGCCGATATCGGCCCGTTAACGTTTTTTCCCCCGGGCAGCAAGTGCTCGACAGCTCTGACCCTGCCAACCGATCCGGCGCTCTTTATGAAAACTAGAACAAAGAATTTCCAAAGTGACAACGAGCTACCACAAAACATCGTGAACGAGGCCAGGGCGAATCTCCAATCGCACGTCTCTGACTTTTTTCAACAAATTTCGATGGCCACCAGCCCCGAAGACGTGATGGAGGCTGAGTCCGTACCCTTCTCGAACAATCGAGTTTATTCTCAGAACGAGAGGAAAACAAAGTTCGCGGATTGTTCGAAAATATCGTATTTACCGAAACTGGCGAAGATCACGAAAATTCACGCTCGATGCAAGACACCGTACCACAGCAAGACTTCCTCTGCTGTGAACTCTTTGAAAGGCAATGGTCATAGTCAAACGCCCTTAACTGGGAAACTTTCGAATCTGGCTATCGACCAAGACTTACCTAAATTTGAGAACATGGACAACGCGGTTACGGAAGTTCTCAACAGGTAAGAGACACGTAAAACTTTGGACTTCGCAGGTCCTCTGTTACCCAAAATCCCTTTTCAACGTTCTTTGTTACTTTTCTATTTACTGTCTTCTTTTTTTTTTTTTTATCTTTTATTATCATCCTTGTCGTCCAGGGAGCAGGAAATAAATTTTACTGGCAAAACCGTGGCGGAAATTCTTTTGGGAGACGTGGAAGAAAGGAAGAAGGTTCTCGGGAGTAGTTGCGAGGAAGAAAACTTCTCCGCATCCGATCATACTTACGAGACGATCGTGGAACGAGACGAAACCGTGGCCGAGGAAGCTACGACTCACAACGATAGTTCCATCTCTTCGGCTAGTCAACTGTTGGAGGATCCATCGCCGATGTCTTGGGCGTTTACCTCGCCTACGAACGATCTCGATGGAGAATTCACTTTGAAGAGACAGCGAGGTATACGGAGGAAGCGGCATCGGAAGGATACCGAGAAAATCTCCGATGGAAAGCGAGCAAAGAGACGATCGTCTAGTCACAGCCCGTCCACTGGCACGAAATCAGCAACGACACAGAACACCTTGATGGAAGCTGTGAATCCAAACGTGAAGAAACTCGCCTTGGAGACCGACTTGGACACTACTTTGGACGAGAAATGCGTGTTCGAACCGAAAGGGCTGTTCTGTGAACTCGACGATCGCAAGGACGAGGAAGTTGGAAAGAAAGCGAATACTTGGGACCTGGATAGTCCAAAATCGACTCTTACCGATGACTTTCATAGTTCGAAATCGTTTCTGAACTCGGTGTCCAACACACCGGAGACTCCGCTGGTCGCGACTGTCAGACGATGCCTCAAGTTCAGCCCGGAAAGCGAACCTCCGAGACAAAATTGTCACGGATCGATCGAGATCGAGTATTCCGTCGTGGGCGATCAAATACACGTTCGAGGTAAGTATAGGAAATCAAGGAGAAGATAGTTGTTGGAAGGTTTCTCGTTTCAGGCACGCATAGGTTACGGTATACTTTGTACGTTTATTTTGATAAAATTCGAATCGCGCGAGTAAATCTCCGAAGAAGTAACGATCAAACCCATGAGATACATTAATCTTATCGGAAAGAAATTCACGAGGGTATCCGCGCCGCGAAGACGTCCCTGAAACAATGTTGCGAAAAGGCATGCGCCAGTCACGTGCCACGAGAGGGGGTGTTTCAGTTGGCACCCCGCGATAGACGACTGTGCCAGTAACCCACAGACCCTCCTGGCAATTGGCTCCCGGTTAGTAAGCCTACCAACATTGATTCTTCGCGGTACACATCCTTGCGTAAACAAGCCTCGAAAAATCTCCGAGACTTGCCCTTCCTCAGCTTCTTCGTTCACACGCTTCCGAGTACCTAAATTCTGCTAAGAAATTTCGTTGAACCATCGTGCTGTAGCTTGCCAATCACATCGATTTTCCAATCGGTTCGTATCTTTTGTTTCTCGTAACCGTTCGTTTGGCAGAACGAGGAGGAATCACTCGGAGTGGAAGCGTGTTGCAGCAAGTAGAGGAGTGCCGCATTGGTCAGGCACCAGCGATGCGCGTAGTGCGTGCAACGGAACGGTCAGCCGGAAGGAGAACGAGTCCTCGTTCGTTCCAACTTCTTTCACCCCCTTCCGTGAACGATACGTTCTCTAATAACTCGAATATCGTACGCGGTTCAAGCGTGTGACCGATCTCGCGACAGAAAACATAAAGACGATCGAAAAAGGCTGGTGCCCTGACGAGACTGTCTTTTTATTTCGTGCAGTGATAAGGTGCAAGGACCTACGGAGGGCATACGAGGGTCCAGTTCACGCTTACGTGAAGGCGAGTTTGAAGAATACGAACGGTGAGGGAGTGGTGAAGAGAACAGCGGTACACAGAGCCACACCGAATCCCGTTTTCCACGAGACCTTGATACTACCCTGCCCGGTGAACAACAATCACTACACCAGCAAGCCCACGTCCCTGGACATCGCGGTCTGGCACAGGGATCGTCGTGCAAGGTGAGCATGCTCGAAAAAGAAAGTGTGCACGTAGTAAAAGAGGGGCTCGGAGGTTGAGATAGCAAACGTAGCCTCGTCGTAGACGGTCGAAACGTGCTCGACCCCGGAACGATTTGCTGTCGGTTTGTCGGCTGCCGGGAATGGACACGCGAGCCGTTCTCTCTTTCTCTCTCTCTCTCTCTCTCTGTCTGTCTGTCTGTCTGTCTCTCTCTCTCTCTCTCTTTCGAGAACATCTTCGCGTTATTCTCAACGTTGCCTTGACTCATAATCGCACGATTCGCTATCGTGCCTTTCGACTATCCGGTAACACTTTCCAAATGATAATCGGTTAACCCGGTAACGATAGTTAGTGCCGCTTCGTACACGGCGCGAGATACTAATCTCACGCAATCCACCTTTGCGTGCATTCCGGCAGAATGTTTGGGAATATTTATAGAACGTTCGCCATCAAGTTTCCAGAAAGGAGTAACGTCAGTTATATGGTTAGACGCGTCGTCGAATATTCATATTAGAATCTCCTGCATGCTGTTCGTGTGCAACGATACATGGATGCACGCGTTTATCAGTGGCGTAGCTACAACGAAAAAGTGTCCTGTCGATGTTCGTTAAAGACATTGATCGTCTATATTCTCCTACCACGACGAATTAAAAATTCATACGAACGAACAAATACAACGGACGAAGCCGTTTCCACGAAGGGACAATCAAGCGACTGTATCATTCCGCGATGAAAAGGCACAGAAGTAGGCGCTGTCTCTGAGGAAAAAATATTGAGGTCAAGAACTACGGCTTGGTCTCGTTAGTGGAAGACGAACGAGCTAAGCAACCCTGCTCCCAATGTTCTCGGCCATCCTATCGCGTCTCCTTTTTAAACGCGATTCGAAACTCTTTACTTCGTTTTTATTATCTTCGAATACAATCGTTCGACGTTCGAATTTCTGCAAAGATTATGTCGCCACACGATGGCCATGTTCGGGTGGAAATACGATAATTTACCGGTCGATAAGAGACAGCTCGAATCCAGATAATTTTACGTGGGTTCGGAAGCAACGGTCCATCCGAATATCAAAACGAATTTCTGGGCTATGTGCGGATTTCTTGCGGTAGGAGGGGAATCGATTCTCTGGAAGCATGCGCACCGTGTTCACCACGTGCACTCGCGAACATCCGCGCGTCTCTGTAATGGTATACGGGAAACAACACAGAAACTGTCTGCCTTTTCCTTTTCCCTCTACCTAATGTAAATAGTTAAAACTTGTACGTGTGTGTGTGTGTGTATGTGCGCCGTTTATCTAGCGACTACACAGTCGTCTATCGTACGTTTCGACTAACACCGATACTGCTATCCAATGCAAGCTGATACACGATACACCAATAAGATACACGACGCTGTGTACACATAGCCAATATAACACGCGTATATTCACGCATGTTTTCGTTTTTCGCATTTCAGACGTAGCGAGCTGCTGGGCTGTATGACTCTACCCCTACCTCTGTCTCAAGATAAGGTAAATATGTCTGAACGTTTTAATTTTTTAATCGCAAGCTACGTATTTACGAAGATAAGTTCGAATCGGTTGCACTCGGTTTAAGACGGAAGAAACACGAAAATAACGTTCGGATTTGATAGCGTCTCGGCAAGGAGGAAGTTTAATACGTGACTGTACGTCAGCTGTTTGCTAGGATTTGTAAGTCTTCCTGGCTTAAGGTCAGGGCTAAGCTCGTTACGAAGCAAGTAAGTGGAACGTTGCCTGGCAAAGATTCACTTGCGCTTTGACCTCGTTAAAGGTGGCAGGTGGCAGGTGTCGTCGCGATATCTCGCTAATTTAATCGAAATCGTTCGTTTACGTTGTTCCACGACACGCGAGCAAGAGATGATCGTGGTGGCCATTTACTGTGTGGTATTCTTCGTGGTTGGAGTTTTGCTGAAAATATTCATGTTCTGTTGAAAGGAAGAGAACGTATCGGCGACGGGGTTGAATTTTTGTCGTTTAATTCAGTTTACAGTCGCGTATTAATCGTCGATGGGGATGGATTTTCGGTTTAAAATACGATTTCACGCCCTAGAGAGAGAACTCGTAATAAAGATTCGCGGAAAGTTTCTATCGCGAATTAACATCGTGTTGGTGTTCACGGTAACTTGGGTCGAGACGCAAACATACGAATCGTCGTATTTTCGATAATTTACGTTTCACTGAACGACTATTCATTTTTAGGAAGCGACATGGCATCCGCTAGAGGCAGGAACCGGTCGGAACACGAGCAACCCTTATGCCGGTTTGCCACAAGATTGCGGAGTTTCGCCACCCCTGTCGAAGGACGGAGAGCCAGATAATAATAATTCAGGAGCGGAAGACCTGACGTATTTGAGGCATCTCGAATTAGAGCCTATCGATCCTTTGACTGGCTTACCTCTGCATCCGGGTTTTACTGCTAGAGGCGGCAGAACACCATGCACCGTTACGAGGAGACTGATAAGGCAAACTGCGGCTAATCAGGTGAGTTTCTTTTTTCCTTTCGCAACAACGTGTCTTCCATCTGCACGATTATACAGAGAGACCTGTCTCCACTACACGACGATGTACATATCGGAAAGTTATAGTCGTTTCACGCAATTACCCCAACAGAATCACAGGGGTCCTCTTACTAGCAGGGTTTAAGTAGGCCTTTTCTGAAAGTCTGCTTTGTCCACGGCATTAGCTAAACGAGTCTCGTGCCGAGCTCTGTCGAAACTCTCTCCTTTGTAGCAAACGCGTGGAAAGCCCTCCCATGGCTCTTCGATATTTCTTCCGATCGTTATTATTTCCCCTGTGCCCGTCCTTTTCTAACACTTTTGACAGAACGTTTCTTCCACTGTAGGTTCCATGGGGATTTTCGCTCTCCTGGGGAAGACCGCCCCGCGTGGAACGCGTGGACCCTGGCAGCCCGGCGGAACGATCCGGTCTGAGGCCAGGTGATCACGTAGTCTTCGTCGATATGACGAACGTAGTGACGCGATCACGGGAAGAGATTCTTGGACTGATCCAGGCGGCCACGAATCAACTGATTTTGGAAGTTTATCGTAAGGGGAACGTTCATTCGTCGATGCACCGGCCTAACTCGATGAACGTTAGTCTGCAGCAATCGATCGGTGGCGGACATCATGCGGTTGCGTTTAACGCCGAGGTCGGTACAGGCGTCCTAGTCTGAACATAGCAAACTCGTATCGAAGTTGTTTCGTTCGAATGATCGGAGGACGATTTGCTCGGATATGCGCGGTCGAAAAGGCTTTGGTTGCTCGTGATTTCGCTTGACTTACTTTTACTTTTCATATCATTCTTCCATTCGCGGTTTCGACTAGATTAATGGACTTTGTTGAAATCGCAGAGTAGCGTTGATCAAAATGTTTTGCGTGCTAGTTTAATAAGTTGTATCGAATTGGAAATTCGCTTTGAATTCGAATCGATCGGATGTTACCTACTCCTTGAACGAAGTTCTCGCAAGCCGCAGCGGGCTGCATTTTCTTTCGAGCTTATTTTTATGTTTCACGTTGCACGCCATGTCGCGCGATACTCGTGTACATTCTTTTCCGTGACTATCTTGTATTTTGCTGCGAACGCGTAATGTATAGCGCGTGTCCGTTTCCTTTGTCGGTGGACACGGTTAAGTTATGATACAGTTATGTTTTATTATGTAACTTGAACGGTTGTCTTTCTTTTTTTTGTTGCTCAACAAGTTCTGTTTAAAAGCATTTCTCGTATTTTATTTATTTATTTCATCCCTATCCCCTTAATGCTAAGACACGTCTTGCGTTGCGTCGTCTGAACAATCCGATTGGAGATACATAGAATCCGCTTGCAGAGCATGAACCGAGAACAACGATAGATTTACGTAAAAATTGTCTGCATGCGATGCCGCACAATTGCAAACCTTTTCCTCGTTTAAAATCGAACGAATGCCACGGCTTTTGCGATTGAACGCGTTCAGGTGTTTCCAAACCTCGCCCCGGATGCACCACCGGAGGAGGAGTTGTCCGTGCGTGAAACACGGTACTGGGGAATCCTGAAAAGCGGTCAAACGCGTTTTCTGGCGCCTTTAGCCGAGAGACGCGATGTTCTCTCCGCGGCGGATTACTTGATCCTCTTCCAAAATCTCGACGAGTTGCTCAAGATCTCCGAGGAAATTCGAGACGAAGGTGGCGGAGTCGAGAGTTACTTGTGTAGAGTTCCAAGAATCACCGCTGCCTATAGAAGATACTTAAGCGGGTTACAACGCGCGTGTTGCCTGTTGGTCGCTCTTAGACGAAACACGGCATTCGCGAAGCTCGTCTGCGAGCCTGCTGTACCGCACAAGAGACGACCCGATTTGACGGGTGTCTTGCTCTTGCCTCTGGAGCATTACAGGTTCGTTTAAAATTCATAAATCCTCGTATGCTTGAAATCTTGCTCGCTATACGTCGTGTATTCGTTCGAAATGTCCTTAGAGAGATGACGAGACTGTTGGGTCTGGCATCGCCAAGGAATTGCCAGCAAGCCAGAGATCTATCTCAGGGATACAGAGAAGCGACGGCTAACGCCGGTGTGATGGAACCACCGCGCAATACCGGTAGACCTTTGCTCAGTCTGCAAGAAGTTGAATCTCGACTGGTTTTCGCGAGATGCAAACCGTTCACGTTGGCCATGCCCGGTAGACAATGGTGCGTCTTGAAAAAGTATCGAAAATATCAGAATGAGGCTGTGGTTACAGTGGTTAAATGTTCCGAAGTACCGTCGCTCTGACGAACGATACGCCTGAAGATAAGTAAAGAATAAGAAACCAAATGTATACGTATATTCGTCAGAATCTATATACACACGGTGCGTTTATTATTTATCATTTGTTATAGCATTCACATATCAATCAATTAGATTGAAGTATATCAAACCATCTAGTAGTATTTTCATACAACTACAGGAATTTGATATTATGATAAATAAAAAATACTTTTTGTAACTATTATACCTCATTGTTGTAGTATATTCGCCAATACACGTAACCACAGCCTGAAAGTGGCTCTGGCATCGTATAAAAGATTACGTGCATCTTCGTAGGTTATTCGGCGGTGCGCTCGCAAAAGTGGAGGGTCGAGCACGACTGCAACCCTCATGGGCCTTACTTCTCACCGACCTTCTCGTATTCGCTCGGGTTTCCCGAGATCGCGTTCTATTCGTAACCGAAGAGCCTCTACGACTATCGAACATCGCCGAGGCTTGTTTCACCGTCCGCAAAAGACCCACTGAATTTCGACTGCAAATCGCTATCAATCCTTCCGGAAGCTCGGAGAACGGTCACGTGGAGGTGAATAGCGGTGGCTGCAGCCCTCACAGTCGTCCGCGACGACGAGTTTTAGTTTTGCGTGCACCGACACCAGAACTGAAGGCCGTTTGGCACAATCTTCTTCAGCGACAGATGTAAGTAGCCTTTACTCGCATCGAGATGCGCAAGTTTCGAGGAATTCTGATAGGTACGATTCACGGACAGTTTGAATAGCTTTTTAAAGGAACGCTATAAAGATATGGTTTACCGTCACGTACCATGTTCAGAGCTCAACGAGACTCCGACAAGCTTGTCACATCGAAACGTTCGGTAGTTTCGCTTGTCTGTACTAATTCGTTATATTTTAGAATCTATGTAAATACAGGCTATGGTGGAACACCGAGTCAGGACAGTCCAGAAGAAAGTCCCATCACCGGTAGCAATTTCACCAACGCAGCGATTAGGGAGCCTACGGAAAGTTCGCAAGTGAGTAAACGAATGATAAACAATTGAGGATTAACTCGAAATCGAGCAAATTATTTACGTATTCTCAATTCGGACAGACTACCAGGGAGTCGCAGAAACAGGACGAGGAAAAGGAATCGCGCTCCGTTGACAGTATTGACAGTATCGTCAAAAGTTCAACGGGAGACAATCATCTGGCTCAATGGGTGCGCAATTCCCATCAAATTCCTCCACCGGATAACGAGGAAGTTCCTATCGAGGAATGGACGGCCGAGGAGTTGGCGGCACGTGCCCCGAAAGAAACCAGCAACGAGCCGAGTCGAGAACGAACCGCGACAGCGGAGGATGTTGTAACGGAAATAATGAGTTCGGATATAGAGCAACAGAGTACAGCTTCGAGCGCGAGCCTCAGTACCGTCAAGTCCAACAGCGTAAACACGAAGAAAAATGGCAGCCTCGCATCTTCCAAGGAAAATTCCACCAGCTCGATCAACATTTGCAGACGATGTCACAGGTAATAGGAAAATAGATTTTGCTGAAGAACTCAAAATGATAGAAATAAGTAGTAAATGAGATGTCCACTGATAGACGCGCGTGCAATTGTAGATCGGGTTGTCCAACACCGCCTTTGACGAGAGATCCGTTTTCTCCGTTGCCTCCGAAGATCTCAGTTGTCCCGCCAACGCCTGACTTCTGCACCAGGCATCGACTTAGAAATGGATTGCACGATAGCCCAGGAAGGAACAGCCCATCTTACACTCCGGCCGATGGCAACACAGAAGATGGGAGCGAAGACGACCTTGATTGCGATGGCGAGCCACCGTACA
This sequence comes from Bombus vosnesenskii, assembly GCF_011952255.1. Lineage (NCBI taxonomy): Eukaryota > Metazoa > Arthropoda > Insecta > Hymenoptera > Apidae > Bombus > Bombus vosnesenskii. The sequence goes on from NW_022882962.1 coordinate 2,046,167, forward strand.
GGTAAAGTTTAACGCGAAAGCAAGTTCGAAAGATCGATGATAATGGTATTTCGTTAATTTCCAGAGTTCTAAGAAGATTCGGTACCGTGAGCAGTTTGGATCAGGACGACGAGCTCGAAGAGCAAGCAGACGATGACAATCGAGATTCCGAGTCTCCACCTACGGGTTTAAGAGCGTGGACGGCTCGAGCAAGCAGTTACGTAGTCAGTAAGAGATCGTCGTTACTGGAACAACTCGGCGAAGGCATAGGTGGATACCTTCTTCAATCTCCGGTCCCCCCTGAAAGAACGGAATTCTCGTTGGACCCGAACGACGAGGAAGGAACGACGTCCGGAGCTACCTCGGGGGACGATATCTGGGGAACTCCAACCTCTGGCGGCCCCGACGACGAAAGCTTCACCGCGAGCTCGGTAATGATACAAACCATTTTACGGTAATACGATAGCATTCGAAGGTATCGCTAGGAACACGACCGATTCAACGACACGAAAGATTCCCGAGTCTGATTGAAAATCGATTACGCGCGCGCGATATTCTTACTTTCTCTTCAGCTTCGCTTCTTTCGCCGATCTCACGGCTTTTGTAAAAGCTTGTCACTTACATTATACCGCAAAACAGTCGATGGTCGTATTGCGATCTAAAACCGTGGGAGGTTAAAAAGAGACCGTTTGTATTTTCATTCAGTTTCAATTAAAGTAAATAACGGGATCGAACGAGGCAATAAAATTAGAGGGAGAGAAAGAGAGAGAGAGAGAGAGAGAGTAAACGATTTAAATCAGTTAGTAAGAGACAAAAATTAGTTGGTAAGCTTCGCACGCATCTGCATGACAATGCTTGCCCTTTTGTTTGCAAAGAATCACTAGCCCCAACTGTGCCTGACTTCCCTAGCCGCCGCCCATCGGTTCAGGCAACGTCGTTACTTTTGGCGAAGATAACTACGGCCTAAACCTGTCGGTGGAGGACGAGGTCGACCAGGAGTCTGAGAACGACGACTGCAATTTGTCGGAACTGAACATGGATCAGTTACTCGGCAGTGGAAGTCTCAGCTCGTTGCGGTGTTTCCTGGGCAGGCAAAGGTTAGAGCCACTCCCGGAGGAGGAAGATTCGTCTGGAAGCGCGAAGGATCAAGTCGGATGGTGGTGACAGCGGTTTCAAACGGCGACGTCGAAGAACGTCGGCATGAGTTCCGATGGGAATGACAGGGATCGTATCTTCGCCAGATTGAGCCAGGAGGATGAAGAGTTCCGGAGAAAGATAGTGAATCTTCATAGAAAGTTGTCGGACGTCGAAGATACTTGCACGACCGAGGTTACGTCGTCGGATATTTCGAAGGAGGCGGAACGTTTGAAGGAACTGGAATCGGTCGCGCGAAGGGCGGAGGAGACTAGAGAGAGCAGAAATGCCGAAAGAATCGAAGCCGAACAAGCAGAGAGGGAAGGATATTTGTCGGCGGAACTCAGAGACACGAGGGATCGTCGATATACACACGAGCGAAGAAGACGGATGGAATTGTTCGGAATTCAACGAAAAACAGGCAAACTCGACGAGGATTCGGAAGATCAGAACGACACCAGCCCTTCTAGAACGGAGAAAAATTTCTTATACAGATTGAGAATAAAACGACGCAGCATGAAGCTGTTTAGTTTCTTAAGCGGAAAGGCCGCGGATAGATCGCAAGAAGAACGTGCCGCGAGACTATTAAGGATGTATATGCCTGAAAAGGGATCCAAAGCACAAAACACTATTTCTATTCATCATACGTCCAGAGACAGACGATTTTGGAAACTGCGAAGTCGAAGACGAACAAATTCCTCTTAAATGCAAAGGGATGTGCCACCTTCGGAGAACGGTCGATACAGGAAGGAGAAAGGAAACGATAGAACAATCGCCGTTTCTTTGTTATTAGAATTTCCAGTATTCGAGTTATCGAAGTTTTTTGAATTCTATTTAAGCACGTACAAGTTCAGACTTGTTTTCATAGAATCTAGCGTAACGATACGAAAGGTTAGGTTTACAATTTCGAGTCTAGACTATTTCTTCGTCTCGTAAACGATTTCAAAGTACGCCCCGGTACTTTCGTCGAAAACGATTAGTCGAGTAAAAAGTTGCAGAACGCGAGAGTCGCGTTCCGTATTGTAGCGTGCTTGTCAGATTTTTAACGGAACGATTTTTTTCAAGAGATTTAAAACGGTCTAGTGAAACGTTTTCGATATATATATCTTTAAGATGTTTCGTTTAAAGCGTAAGACTGCTCGTCGATCTAGTCTCGCTCATTAAAATATAGACGAAGTTTGTTTCATTTTTGGAACACTGTATCTCAGTAGGTCCGCACGACTGACGCAAAGCGGCACTCATCTTCCACCATAGATCTTGCTCGAACATACGAAACCAAAAGAAATTGTAAAAAAATAAAAAAAAAGTGGAAAAAAATTGAAATTTTAACATTACTGTTGGTAGGTTGTAACATGGCCAAGTGGCTGTAATCAATATACAAAATAAAGTATATTATTTGTTCACTGGCTGTTTCCCTATTTCCACTCCTGCGGTATCTTACGATAGCATAATTTTAATATTGATTTATGAATTACTGATTTATTTTTTACTTAATACTTAATACTTACTTAATACTTGGTTTTACTTACTTTGCTTAATACTTGGTTTTCATGGTAATCCAACAATATAAAGTATCCAATTTTCTAGTATTGTAAATTGTTCCATTTTTGTCTATACATATATGTACAGGGTGATTTTTCTGTTAATTAAATCAAAGTAATAAAAATTTTACTTATTTTACTTTTGTTAACAACAAAGAATATCTTTATTTATTTAAAGAATATAAATAATCGTGTTACTAGTGAAATCTGCTGCAAATTATTTGCAAAGTCTTTTCTAATTGAATAAAGAAAACTGAGATTTATACGACGCGATGTGGCGATCAACGTATTTACAGTCAGTTGCATGTTGTATTTTAGTTTCACAGTACCGTGAGTAGTGAGAGGTTATAATCACAAGAGAATTATTTATTAAAGGCATAGTGACTAAAAGTATGACAATAGTAACGCGAATTATATTGAAATTGAGTGCTGCAACTGGCGTAGGTTTTGCTGGTTGGTGTTTGGGGAAGTTTTCAGAACAGAAACGACATTTGAATGCAGATATAAAAAACAGTGGAAGTCATATTATTTCGAATGTAAACATCAAAGAAATGCCCGGTTTACCTTTATTTGGAACTGTTTCTGCAGCAGTTCCTATGGAAGTTGATACAAATATGGGTTCAAAATTGTCATCGACAGCTACAAGAGTATCAGAAGTAAGTTATTTCAGTCATACTTAACCTCGATAAGTAAAGATAAACAGTATGAAAAAATTTACCTTTATTACATTTACCGCTTGTTATGATAATGCTATTTTTTTCTATTCTGTTACTCACGGTTTATTTATGAAATCCTGTAGAATAAAAAAGGAAAAGTAAAAGTAAAATGATTTTCATTTTTTACAGATTATGAAGTATGGTTTCCCTGGATTGGATCATGTTAGATCTTACGAAGATTTTGTCCTTTCTTATGATAGAAGAAATAGGGTAGCTCATTGGGTCTTTGAACACTTAAATAAAGATAGGTTACAATCCAATGAGAACATATCACGTAGTAAGTGTGAATTCAAACCTGATCCAAGTATACATCCTTTTTTTAGGTAAATATTTGGAATTTGAAACTATATAGAATATTTTTTAATTAATGTTTTAATAATTTTATTGATAATCAGATCAGAAAATCATGATTACAAAGGCAGTGGATACGATCGTGGACATTTAGCAGCAGCTGGGAATCACAAGTGTGCTCAAAGTCACATAGATCAAACATTTTTCCTAACGAACATGGCACCGCAAGTAGGTGTGGGTTTCAATAGGGATTCTTGGAATAGATTGGAAAAATATGTTAGGCACTTAACCAAAGTTTATAAGGATGTATATGTCTGTACTGGTCCTTTATATTTGCCAAAGTGAGCAAAACTTTGTTACTCTGTGTAATTTTCTTTTTTTAAATATTTCAATTAAATACACGATGATTACAGAATAGAGGCTAATGGGAAAAAATATGTTCGATATGAAGTTATTGGCACAAATCATGTAGCAGTACCTACTCATTTTTATAAAATAGTTGTTGGCGAAACATATGATTCTAAATTAGAAATGGAAGCATTTGTAATGCCAAATACTCCTATAGATGACAGTGTACCTCTAACAAATTTCCAGGTAAATTAATAATATATCAAAATCAGAATTTTATGATATATCCTATATGAATAATCATGATATATATATCGTGACAGGTACCACCAGAAAGTATAGAACGGGCTGCTGGACTTTTATTTTTTGATAAGATCTCACGTGATAAATTAAGTAAAATAAATGGAAAAAGTATTCGATAACCGCAACACGAAGGTAAGAGGCAAAAATTGAAATAGATAGAATATTCTATTTCATCTGAATTTTGTAGATACATGAAATTAATTTAATTGAAAGTAAATATATATTTACAAAATAGAAGAGATTTTAGTGAATGATAATATGTATTTACCGATCACTTAAACATCTCTTTAAAAAAAAATTGTACCTGAAAATTTTAAACCTTTTATGTATCCCCTATATAATAACAAATGTACATATAGCAATATACTTTGTATGACTTGTATATGAACTCTTTCTATATGTATTTTATAAAAAGGGAAGATAAATACTATGTTGAAATATTTAAATTTTTATTGTTTTTGTACATTTAGTTTAAATTGTAATAATTATTTATGCACAATATTGCATGTTGTCACAAAATAAGTACTCACGTGAAAAGCGCATGCACACGTAATTTTTAGTACTCAAAATTTCAGTCTTGCAGAAAACATTAATGATATTCACTTTATAATACACATTGAACAAAAGTTATTCTTCATAACTTACAATAAAAGTGATTACTCCTATCATTTCAAGTATAAATTCTCCACATAATTGTGTTTTTGATTGATACCACATTATATGTATAATGCAGCGATTACTATAGTGGATACATCATTCACATCGTGATACTACGATACATGCTTAAAACAAGCATGCTTAGTATTCTGCAATTATTTCAATACATATTCTCTGATTAAAAATTCTTTTTCTACGATGCACACATCAATACGATAAATAGACATTTCTGCTAATCTCGGTCCTATAAGACGAAAGGATAGTACACCTTGGTCAGTATATATGAAAAACATAGTACCAACAATATGTTAACTCTCATTTCTGTAAAGAATAATTATTCTTGGCTATTGAAAAACGATGACACAGTTTTTATTTACGGTTGTATCGTTTATATTTTAATAGACAAGAAAATTCTTCGCTATTACTTTGGTCGTGGTATTAAGTAATTACATACAAAATAATTCATTATTAAATACTATATTCATAATATAAAATGCTAATGGTAGAATCATTATTGATATTTTCAACGTATCTAATCTATGTACAAATTGAACCAGCACAACGTGTCGATACTGACGAGCGAGTAAATGCACGTACAGTGATTAACGCGTAGCGTGATAACTACCCTTTACAACAATGAAGTCCAAGTTTTTCTCGCGAGTAAACTGGATAGCTTCTACTCCCACGTATCATCTTTTTGTTTTAACAGCGAGGTAGAAAAAGAGGAGCCATATATAGATTTCCTGATCTCTTAATGAACTCCCGTTTTTCTATAATGACAACACGTGAAAGGAAACAAGATCGCGTAAAGGATTCTATCTGTGAACAGCGTTGCTTTACAATATTTTTACAAAGTTCCGGCATCTTCACGACGATTCAAATAATAAAAACACTACGCTGTATTGATATTTAACAGTATTTGTATCATGATTGCCCAAAGTTTAACGAGTAAAACAGTAGTAATGAATATCATTATGCTTTAGAGATCTCGATGTAACGTCTGTGTTCAACACAATTTTGCAATGTACATTTTCGATGCTTTAAATTTACCGCTTATAAATAAAAGCTTTAAGTAGGATCAATTAGGCACTAAAATGGACGGGTTTCGTTTCTTAGGAGCTTCTTCCGAGTATTGCTTAAGTTAAGGACACTTAATGAAGTTTTAAGTACACTTTGTATAACTATATGATTTGTTCAAACCAACAGCACGATTAATATATAAATTCTATGGTACATTTCTCATCTCACTGCTCGCGATAAATTTTTTTCTTTTTTTAAATTCTTTTCTCAATAATTTTCTTGTATATCCCATTTTGACTTCTACCTTATAATCAACTTTTAATTTTACAGGCAGTTTTAATACGTTTCATCTTCAGCGTCGCTTTCGGATGTCTTCAAATCAGTTATCATGTCCCAAATTGCTCATTCAACTCCTTATGTCAATGTGACAGCTGCGTGATATGGTAGCATGGACTAGAAAACGCGCGATGAAACCCCGTATATTTTCATTGATCGTTTGGAAGCAGTTTCGCCGTGAGAACAACACTCCTTTCTCTCTTTAAACAACAAATACTGCGATAACGATGCATATTCCCGGCAGACTAGGATTTTTCGAGACGCGAAACATTCATACTATGTTCCACCGTCACGAAATAAATTCTTAGATTAATCTCTCTTCCGGTGGTGGCTTCATCACATTGTCCATTTCTACACGCGGATTACTGAATTCTTGAGCGCTTGGACTGTATGTTCCTCGAGTAGCACGTTTCTTTCTAGCCATCATGAATAATGCAACTAAAGAACCTGCTGCAATAATGAACAGGCATCCGACGATAGGACCAACGATTACCGCTATATCGAGCGCTTGACTACCCAAAAAGTTTTCCGTCTAAAATAGAACACAACATTTATCGCTCGTAATTGTATGTGAAAGAAATTATTATTCTAAAATATTAGAATGTACCTCTGTACAGTTTTGTCCGGTATAGTCCGGTGTGCATTGACACTTGTAACCGCCGTCATCTCCACATTTGCACGTACCTCCATTTTGACAATAATCCTGTTAAGGGAAGGAATGTGAGATATAAGAAAACTAATCGTCAGTGTAGCGAGTAAGAGAAATGATCCGAGAAACAGTACCGCTCTACAAGGATCCATCATTCCGCAATTGTATCCGCAATAACCTGGATCGCAAATGCACTGGTAAGTTCCTGGTAAATTTTCGCACCGTCCCTGACCACAATCGGTCGTTGACAGTACACATTCGTCTATATCAAACGAACAATCCTGTCCTATATAACCGGTGTCGTTACAATCACACACGAAACTATCTACACCGTCGTAGCATTTTCCATCGTTTTTGCATGGTATATTTCCTTCTGCATCTGGCGCGCAGTCATCTATATTAATCTCGCAATACGGTCCAGAATAGCCGGGTAGACAAGTACATCGAGGTGTCTAGTAATTTAAAGTAATAGATTATTACATATTACAAATAATTATAAATTAAATCATAGGTTTATAATTATATTTTATATTTATAGGTAATTAAATCATCGTTTTTATAAGACGAATAAAATTCTCATTGTATAAACCTGATATGCTATATACCTGATGCAAGTAATCGCATCTACCGCCGTTTTGGCACTTTCGTGCAATGCAATAAGGAGTATCACAGATTGAACCTTCGTAACCAGTCGTACAAGTACAAGTGAAGTTGTCGCTAGTTTGTGGATTTACAATATCTGCGCAACTACCACCGTTTTTGCAAGGTTGATTTTCACAAGTAATTAGACGAAAGTTTTCACATCTCTCGCCAGTAAATTGATCTGGACATTCGCAACGGAAATACCCAGGAAGATTTATACATACACCGTCGTGCTGACAAGGGCTAAGGGTTACGCACTCGTTTATGTCACTGTCGCATCTGAAATAAAGATAAGCACCTAAGATAGCGTAAATTTAGTTTTTTCTGATTTTCGATAAGAAACGAGTGTATTGGAATTTGATATAATAGATTATGTTATATACTAACAACCATCCCTGCCAGCCGCTATTACACACACACGTATAATTAGCGATTCCATCGATGCATGTTGCTCCATTCTTGCATTTATTATCGATACATTCGTCGATGTTAAGGGAACAATCGTCTTTTGCGTATCCAGCCGGGCATTCGCAAATGTAACTGTTTGCTTTATCAAAACAGTAGCCGTCATTTTTGCAATCGGAGTCGAAGCAAAGTTGACAGCCAATACTGTCATGATACGTTGAATTATTTTCTTGTAATGCTAAGTATTCTAAGGGTGTAAAATTGGCGTTTTGATATACTTCTTCGTACGTGAAGTAATGCAAAAGCATACTACCAATTCTTACTTCACCCAAGCATCCTTTAAAAGCTTCTCCTATAAAATAGAAGACGTATTTTCTAGTCACAATGCAAATAAAAATATATAATAAGTATTACGTAAATATTACGCGTATAATTAAAAAATGTTTATGTACGCTAATATATTACCTGACATTACATTGTAAGGCGGAGAAGCGGTGGTCAATGTACGTTCAGTAAAATCTATCGAATTTTCATTAATACCGCTTTTATTTTCTAGGATCTGTTTCCCAGGGCCGATCGTTATGTAACTATGTTTATTCGATAAAACAGAGCCGAGTCCACCAAGAGTGACCGTTCCGGTAATTAATAAATCATACCACAAAAGAAAACTAAAGTTCGGGCTAACGTGCGATGCATATTCGTCGTTGGAATTTGCATATCCGCATTCCATAGAATTATTGCTCAACCTCAATACGATAGACGTCCAATTACCATCAGGTTCGGCTTTACCAAACGTTAGTATTCCTTGATTCTGCAAGTTCAAGCGCCAAGATACCGTAACCTTGTCCTTGTAAACGGAAACGGTAAAATGCTGATCGCCTATACGAGGCGCAATATGCATTAACGTGCCACCGGTATTCGATCGATACGTAATCTGAATGGTATCGATCGTCGAGTCGGTCACATTTTTCTCTTCAACCTGATTATAAACGTAGGTGAAAGAAGTCGTGACACCGTTAAAAGTAGCATTAGCGATGCACTCGTAACCATCGTCTAGATTTTGACATTTCGATCCAGAAGGACAGTCCTGCAGTTGACAGAATTCCATTTCCTGGCAGGTTTTGCCGGTATATCCTCGTGGACATTGACACCAAAAGTCGTTCCACGTAACGTGGCAAGTTCCATTGTGATCGCATGGACTACTCACGCATACGTTGTCGGATATCACACCCTTAAGAATTTTGTCATTATCGAAAGTCACGTTACCAAATTGTATTGGGGTGGGAATATCGTTTGCCTATAAAATATTTTTTTATATTACCGCTAAAATATTGTACTGTAATTTATCACGTGCGATATAATTTTTAGCGAAATTTTGTAATATCGTATCACGCAGATCGAATTGAAAAACGTATCGTTACCTTTAGAGGGAAGAATTCGACGACCATAGTCTCAATGCCATTCGATATTTGAACGTCTTGAATGATTCCTTTGAAGTTAACTTGCGGTACTTGCGGTACTTCTATCTGGCGATTGTCAACTTGCCGTATGTATCTGGATGCTTGTGGCATGCCACCCAAGTATAGTACAGTTACGTTCAATTGACCGGACGCGCTGATAGTTTTTCGGAAATATTCGGTACCGTTAATCTTCACTTGCACCAATGTTACGTTTCTAATTACTTGTATTAGATGATTGTTTCCATCGTTTAATTTTACACCGCCAACGGTGTATGCCTCTGAACCGTTAAACTGAATCCTAACGAGTAATTCGCCTCCTTCTAGTTGAGCTGCTATATAAGTTTTCTCCTGAGGTTTAAGATCCGTTTGTGGATTCGGTTCTGTTCCTAGATAAAATATATCACCCCTATCTTGTCTCGTGCGAATGAACATGGAAATATCGACGATCGATCTAACTGCTCGTCTAGCCATATCGGACACTTTTACGGTTACGTATCCATTTGTGATATTCTCATATCCGAACGTCGCTGCTGTCATGTTGTATTGACAGGTATGACCAAGATATGGTCTCTCGCATTTACAGGAAAAGTCACGCCACCTGTCCGTGCAGTGGCCACCGTTTTTACAACGATTTGGCGAACATTGGGCTTCGCGAGGACATCCTGGCTCAACGTCCTCCATGTATACGGTTTTTGATGAGGTACCAGAGTACACCTGAATTATGACAATTAGGAAATTTTTCATAATTTTGATAAGCTCGTACGACAAATATTTCTTATTTAATATCTTAATTTAAAATTCCATAAATTCAATGTATTTTAATGTGACTACGTATATCGTTTATGATCAGAAGATATCGAACGTACCCACTCTCCGTTAATGACTACATCCTCGGTGCAACCCACAAAGAAAGATGGGCCATGGGTTAACCGCCGCAGATAATTGGTCGTACCGCCGACATAAGTCATCGGGAAAGATGTATGATTTGAATTGGAACCTTCGTTTAGACTAATGGGATAGATCGTTTGTTCCTCGTTAGCCGAGAGTACTAGATGCGTAGCGTTGATCGCTACAAACACTTTTTGCCAAGTGGAGTCGTTCAATTCACTGCCGATAAATACGCCCTCCCATTTGTTCAGAAGGCTCGAGTGCAAATTTAGCTTGCCATTAACGAGTTCAAGGATATAAAATGTCGAGCCCTTTCCGATGGCCAGTAATCCATTTGGTAGAGTCGTTCGAAAGCGAAATTGTATGTCGTATCCTTCGTCTCGAGTGGTATTCACTAAAACGTATGAGCTGCCGTTCAAAGACATTGTCGTTACCTATGAAAAAAAAAACAAAAGGAAACGGTATGAATTGGAAGCCAGCAGAAAATTGCGACCTGTACGTTTACGCACCTTCTTCTGTGTCGCGTATTCATGCGTAAGGCAATACAAGGAGCGCGATCAAGTGAGATAAGCGATGAATTTAAGAAATCGAAACAACTTGTGAATTTGCAGGAAGAAAAGAAATGGCAAGTCAAAATACGTAAATATAAACGATGCTTACGTAGTCGCAAATTTCTCCGTGATATCCATTCGGGCAGGTACAGTTGAATTTATGTATCGTTTCATCGACGAGGTATGGCCAACAAGTTCCACCGTTTTGACAAGCATTTCCTTGACAACCGATCAGCTCTACCGAACAATTTTTACCACCGTATTCTGGCTCACAAGTGCAGGTGTAATCAGCTCTTCCATCGGTACACACGCCGTGCTCGCAGGGTGAATATCTTTTACACTCGTCGATATCGTGTTGACAATGATCGCCTTCATATCCCTCGTCACATTCGCAAGTGTAACCACCAATACGGTCTACGCAGGTTCCAGCTTGGCATGGATTACTATCGCACTCGTTGATATTTACTTCGCAGTTTTTCCCCGTAACACCTTGTACGCAAAGACATTCGTATCTGAAAATAAATTGTTAAAAGTACAATTAGTCCTTCTTTCTTCGGATTATTGATTATTCTTTGTCCTTTTACTTCGAGTATCACGATGCTTACCCACTCGCATTCGCATAGCTGAACTCTTGGTTGAATATCGAAGGTAACGTCAACGCGTCACTCTTGTACAATTCCATGTTAGATCTCTCCAAGCAAGTACCATTATACTGACAAGGTGAACTCTCGCATTCGTTTATATCGACTTCGCAATTTTTGCCAGTATAGCCGGCGTAACACTGGCATTTGTAATTCTTGACATCGTCTATGCAATGAGCACCGTTCACACAGGGTCCTGATCGGCAGTCGTCGATATTTTTCTCACAATGTACACCCTCAAAACCGGTGTCGGCACAGTCACAGGTGTAATTGTTTATACCGTCTATACATTGGCCATGATTTAAACAGGGCAATGGTTCACAATCGTCGATATTTATCTCACAGTTTAATCCACGGAAACCAGGTGAACAAATACACATGTAACTAGCGATCTCATCGACGCAGGTTGCCCCGTTTAAACAAGGATTGCTTTCGCATTCGTTCACATCCACGTCGCATGTTTTCCCGGAATAACCAGCTGGACACTGACACTCGAACGTGTTAATACCATCGATACACGTAGCGTTATTTTTACACGGACCGCATAAGCATTCGTCAATGTCGATGTCGCAGTGATCTCCGGAAAATCCCGGTCTGCAGAAGCAATTATAGCTGCCATTTGTATTCACGCAAATACCGTTGTTACATAATGAGCTACCTTCTACCTCGCATTCGTTCACATCCTCCTCGCAAAATTTTCCTATGAATTTGAGTAATCGATTAGTGGCTACCAGTTAATCGACGATCGAATGGAAAGCTTGAACAAGGCTCTAGAGCACATTTGGCACATTTTTGGGGGGAAACCAGGTTGTTTCGCGAGCCCAACTCCTAACGCGTTTCTTGTGTTCGACGCGTGTATTAAAACGAACGACAGGGACTGTAGGACCGTGCTTTGCTATTAATTCAACCATTGACCAAAATGTGCCATCGATCCTTGTTCGAGATTTCATTTCTCAATTTAACATATGAAAATTGAGGAAAATAATTACATCAACAAAAACTTCTTATTGAATTTGAATAAAATATATCTTGTATAAATTCTGTTTAATAAAATGTACCTTTGAAACCATCTCTGCATTTGCATTCAAAACCCTGTTCTCCGCGATCGATACACGTGCCGCTGTTACAAGGTTTCGTCGCGCAATGGTCAACGATAAGGGTACAATTGGGATCTCTGTAACCCTCGCGACATTTACACTCGTAACCAGCGATACCATCAACGCAAACTTTCCCATCAGGGCATAGCACATCGACGCAGTCGTCCACATTCACGTCACAAATCTTGCCTTCAAAGCCGCGAGGGCACTCGCAAACGAATTCTCGTCGAGACCTTGGTATCAGCGTGCAATTCCCATTATTCTGGCAAGGATTTGACGCGCACGCATTGTACTCGCGTTCGCAATTTTCATCCATGAAGTCTTTCGTACAGTTGCATATGTATCCATTGATTCGATCGATACAAGTACCGCCGTTTTGACAAGGTTGTGATAAGCACTCGTCCACATTGATCTGACAGTTTTTACCTAGTGACATTAAGATTGGTTTTATTAAACGATATTTATGTTCCGTTTATAGAACAATTTAAAAGCAAATAACAGGTATTTCGTTCGCTTGTGATAAAGTTCCGTCGTTTAGAAAATAAGAAATATCTGTTATTTGCACTCTCGATTCATCTTCTCCACTCTAGATAGCGAAATTAAAATTAAAATATAACGTAGAGATAATTCGCGGATGATTCGTTCGTTGATGGAGGAATAAGCGCGAGTAGTTAGAATATCCAATCCTTGATGCAGAGTAGATGAAACAAATACGAGCGGCAATGGATGAATGTCAGTCACGCATTACGTATATGGTAAAACGAGTATTATCGTAGAATTTGACAAGCAAAGCGTCGTGCAAGAGTTCGCGAATAAATTGATTACCAGTGTATCCTGGAAGACATTGACAGTAGTAGCTATTCTGTTGATCGATGCAGATGCCGCCGTTACGACAGGGATCACTGGAGCACTCGTCGACGTCGATGGAACACTCGGGGCCTGTCCATCCTGGCTCGCAGGTGCAATAATAACCGCCGGGCTGTTCGAAGCGAGACGTAACAAACAAAGCAAGAGGCCACATAGAGATATATTCGACGGGACGCGGTTGATTAATCGGCTGGGTGTGCATGCAAAGCGATTTGCAAATGTCTGACTCACATAATCGTGACAAGCGGAAGCTTGTTTGCAAGGTAGATCGCGACAAGTGATCGGATCCTTGCATTGAGGTCCTGTCCAAAATCTTGGGCACTGACACATAACACCGAAACGCGTCTCGAGGCAACTGCCTCCGTTGTAGCAAGCGGAACACCAATCAGAGGCGGGTGATAGACATGTCGTTCCTAATGGTCCACGCGTTACGCAAAGACAATACGAAACATTTAACAAAGAAATACGAAAAAGGATTAGTGAAGTAAAGGAGACGATGATCTAGAGAGACGTTAATCACGATACAAACGTATTCTCGACAACAACAATTTTACGTAATTTTCCACTTTCGGTTAAAATAGACTTTATTCTGGATAAAACAGACGTAACAGACGCACACGGTGAGCGTAACGATGACGTAAATGGTGATAGCGATTAACAGACCGCGGATGTTTGTGCATTCACGTGCAACTCGATTATGCAAAAAATCTATAAAATAGTCAAACTTTGCGTACTCGTTATGATATTTGGTAAACGATAAACAAATTTCTCGCGTAGAATCTAATTGGAAAATATGAATTTGCATAAACATCGGTAGTCTGGTTTAAATTCGTTTTTTAAAAAAAAAAAAAAAAAAAAGAACGAACGAATTCCTTTATACATTGAGATTTCAACACATTCGTTATATTTACAATTTCAAGCTGTGTCTTACGCTTTCACTAATAGGAATTTAATCTATTACTCACCTTTCCATTCCGGCGGACAAGTACAGTTGAATCCGTCTTTGTTACTTGAGCATACTCCGCCATTACTACATGGATTACTGGCACAATAATTGATGGTGCAGTTCGGAGGATTGCCCATGAATCCAGGATTACAGACGCATTGTGGCCCATGTGCGTCTTCTACACAGATGCTATTCGGGGGGCATGCCGCGTTCTCGCACAAACTCTTAAGCTCGCAGTGTCGACCGGCGTATCCGGATGGACAATTACAATGATAGGAACCAACGTCGTCCACGCAATCGGCATCGTGCATGCAAGGATTCGACAAGCACTCGTTTAAGTTCAATTCACAATTTTGACCCTCGAAACCGTTCGGACAGTGACAGATGTAGCCACCGTAATTATCATAGCACACGCCGTTATTCAAGCAGGGATTCGCCAAGCATTCGTCGATGTCAATTTCGCAATTACCACCTTCGTATCTGTAATAGGATGAAAACGATTAATAATTCGCTATAATTTTTCTGCCTCGACAGGTTTATCTTTCAACCGTTACAAAACGGTTGTTGATTAGATATCGAATACATGCATATATCGAAGATAATTACATTTTTCTACTAAGCGTGTGGGTTCTCATTCGAACATTAAAACTGTGGAACTTGGTTCGTTCATTTTTTGTATCTAATACGTTTATTATATACTAACAATAAGATGTTATTTCTCTTCTTTAGGTCTTGAAAGTTTCAAGCTTGTATCTTTGAACGTGTATGATGCGGAATGTACCAATGTATTTTATACATTCCAAGGAGATCACGTTTTTCGAAGCGTCGATAAAAGAATTATTGCCAGACGGTGCAGAGAAATGTGCAAATAAATCGACAAGGAGTTTAATCGGTAGTTTCATAATGTACAGTGTACTACAGAGATGACAAACTAAAACGAGAGTATACGTAAACTGCTTGAGACTTTCCCTCGAATTATTTAATACGACGTAAACGCCAGAGACGTACCCCGTTCTATCGCATATGCAGGTATAATTGTTGATACCATCGATGCAAACTCCACCGTGTCTGCAAGGATTCGGTGAGCATTCGTTAAAATTGGTTTCGCAATTTTTCCCCGTCCAACCAGGCAGACACTCGCACTTATATTCGCTTTCGGTGAGCGCTATGCAAACACCTTCGTTTCTGCATGGACTTTGTTCGCAAAGTCGTACACCGAGCTGCGATTCGCAGTAAATTCCGGTAAAGCCTGGCTTGCAGGTACAGCTAAAGTCTCCTTTCGAGTCTTCGTTGCATGTGCCACCGTTGCGGCAAGGACTGCTCATGCATGGCGGACCTGACAAATTTTATACAGATAAAATACTTTAGCATTTATCGGGAAACAGCGATTCTAATAGCTCTAATAGCGAAAGAGTGTGACGCCAGTGCTCCCGAAATCCAAACACCTGTTGTCAGATAAAAGAGCCCATAATAAAAGAAAACGCGATAGGATTGGCAACTCGAAACTTATATATGACAAGCAGATAGGAATGTTAGTATACAGTTCTTATTTATAGAAACCCCGGTAAATGTATGGTGTTCCAGGTAGTTAGTGTCTTCGGCATGCTAATTTTCTTTAACTCGTGATTGAAATAAAATAACGTGGAACGAGATGTTCGAGCAGAATATCCACCGTGCAAACCCGTTTCTTATAAACACTCGGCTTTAATTGGGAATTAAAGACGTGTTATTCGTGATATGTGATTCGTCGCGATATTCTGTGTATGTATGTCATTCAAAAAAGGCAGACAGATGATGAAATTCATGCAAAGATTATAGACGAAAGTTAAAAAAGAGAATCCATGGCCGACTGAATCGTAATCGATATTTCAAAGCTTAATTTAGACATTAATATTTCCAATCACGATTGTATTATAAAAGGAACAAACAACGAGAAACTAAAATAAATACAACACGATTCGTTACGATGTGTTTAACCGTGGACTTGCTTTTCAAAATTTCTATGCTAAGCAACGTAATTCCATTTACGGTGAAGATATTACGATTGTAATTTATGATAACGCGTATTTCTACAAGGCCATGGATCTATTTCTATCTTTCGCTCTGTGCCAGAATCCCGTATTCGACGTCAATGTCTACCGTTGTCAATTTGACAGTTGTTGCCGGAATATCGGGCGTAACAGTGACACTCGTAACGATCCTGCCGTGACACGCATTTACCATGCATCATGCATGGCTCGTGATGGCAGAAATCCATGGTGGTGATTGCACTTGATCCTACACCACCGTTAAGTCCGCTCGTACCACCTGAAAGTTTCGTAGGAAAATCTGCCATGCAATCTGCTACTTGTATCATAAATCTCACATACGACCTCACATACGAGTAGTCTGAGAGTTTACGCAGGAACCAACTAAATATACGTGATTTTCACTCCGAAAGGTGTGCAGTGATCCAAAAATCTACGGCTTAGTACTGGATTTTTCGTCTACGGAAATTCTATTCTGTGGTTCAATTGCTCGATTCCGCTTGTAATTGAACCAAACAAAGGAAAATGTGTTATTTCGCACGTATTTAGTATCTAGTCAATTTCTACATTCTCAATATCTTTCTTCCTTACTCGGCAAGATATCCTAAATATTATAAATATTAATATTCGTTTGAAAGAACGTTGAAATCCTTACATCCTTTGTTCTCCGCAGGACAGGGGCCAAAGATAGCTCCGTTATTGATGGAATCGTTAAAAAGAATACCAGGACCTTGGAGGATACATCCTCTGAACGCTTCTCCCACGATAAGGGAGCCATTCATATCGTAATCGGGCAGCGTAAGGATCGCAGCATTGTACGTTGCATTAGCAATTACCTAAAAAGAATCAGTAAAAAAATCAGCGTTGTAACGAGAGATAAGAATATAGCTTTGGAGTCTCAGATCCGCCAAAGAGGTAAAAATTACTTTTTTAATTACTCTTTTTAAAAAAGAAAAAAAAACGTAAGTCGAATGATCTCGACAATGGAAGGGGAGAGTAAAAAACATTTTTTAAGATCACGTTTTTCATTTCATAAAGTTTCGAAAACATCGATGTACGACTTCAAAGGGAAACATTATAATTCAAGTCTTTAATATATCATAATAATTTAATCTTTTAATTTAATTGATCGTCAAATCGTTGAATTTATTAAACAGATATAATTCGTCGCTAGATATGGGAAATTTATTATAACGAGGATTCTTTTATCTTGAAAAAAGTGTCGATTACCTGCGTGTGTCCTGCTGCGTTTAAAGTGAGATTTCCGAGTCTAAAGAGGATATTGACGTTGTGCCAAACATTATTCAGTAATCTGGCGTTTAGCCTCGCTTTGTATCGTTGTTGATCGATGATGGCCGCAAACAGAAGTCCATCCGGGGTCACTTCCAAACTAATCGAATCCTCGTTGTATTTCTGCATGAAAAGTCGACCTCCTTCGCATGTTCGAAAACTCAAACCGCTATGCCCATGCACGGACACGAACGAGCTCAATTTGAGGAACGCCGACCCATTGAAATAGGCTTCCCTGGAACGTTCATCGTAGTTTTTGTGTCTGGAATCTTGCGGCGCTTCGTCGGTGACTACTAATAAGCTCGTAAGTACTAGAACATCAAGTAGTAAAACGAAATATATTACGTTACATGCATAAAATTTCTTTCATGGTAATAAGAAATATAATAACTTTTATAACGGGGAATAGAAATTGTACGTCTTTCAGTATGTCAGATATCGTAAATATTCGAACATTTACAGATATTGACCGAAAGTAGGAAAGGAAGGACGGTGTAACCGATTATGCGAGTGTTCCAATTTCTGTTATCGCTATTAACTATGTAGGTTGAAATTTCGGTAAGATAATGTACGCTTGTATTGGATTCTAATCGACATGTGTACACGAAAGATTTGATTTCTCTGCTCACTGAAACGTTCAATTTAGGTTACTGAATTGCATCCTCTTCGATAAACTGGTCGAATGGTTGTTCGAATTCCTAGTTTTATTCGATATTGAACGAATTCCATATATTTAGTTACACTTTTTTCTTTATCCGAGTTCTGGTTTATTTACGACATTTCTTTTTATATCTCTGTAGCTTGCGTGGCCTCGTGCTATAGAATATTTATTAAGAGAGTAAGTTTTTCAATCTAAGCTTTATCATTAGGTATTTTAAAAATACAAACATCCGTAACTTTCCAAGCAAGGCGGTTGATGAAGTCCACTGCACCCACAGGAGGATCGATGGTAACCAATAAATAATGCATGAGATGCATCTGCACGCCCTCGTAAGGTTGTATAGTTAGGAGAGACTCGTTTAAGGTGGACATTACGGTTATACACCGGCGAAAATTCGTCGAAATCACGAACCTTGGTTAATTACAACTACAACGTATTGATTATTTACGCGGAATGTTTATCACGTGAAAAATAAATTTCAGAACAGATAAAACAGATATTTTCCATTTATTTATTTATATATATATATACATATCGCTATATTATATTTATATATAATCATCATCATTTATTTATATATGTAGATAAATTATGTTTAGATAGACTAATCCAGGTAAATGGAATTAATCGCACTTTTTTTGAAATTAAAGTGCGCATGTTACACGCCAGGTTGCCATGGGAAAACAGAATTTAAGATAACATTATAATTCGATAGAGTTAACGTCGCGTATCTGGCCTTGTCTGCCTACACTTTGAAATAATTCAATACATACATCCTTCGAATGTATCGAGTACATGGAAAAAAATTAAATGTTACTCGAATGACTAATAATGGGAAAAAGGCAAAAGTGTGTTGGAGTGCGATTAAATAGTGAGAGAGTTTGTTGGAAAGGAAAAAATGGCATACACCTGGTATGAACCTATGGTACGTACACGATCGTAGAAAGAAATCATAAACGATTTATAAAGAACACGATGGTAATAGTTCTTACTTCTTACATTGTCAATAATTAGGAAAATTCCGAAGTATTTTTTCTTATATTTAACGGTACAACTAACAAATTATTTTACGCGTATACAGCGAAATTGATCAATCGTAAGTTTTATGACAACCGATAATAATATGGAAATTATTCGAAGTGAGATCGGTTCCAATACATACATATATACATATATATGTTAACTGATAAAAGTACTTCGCTGTATGCTGTCTCCTCTGTATTTTCATAAGACCTTGAATAACACGTCTCTGATGAACTATTCTTTCGTACGATCGTTCCCTAATTTACATATTCTGATGTTGACATAATAAACAGAAACGTTGTATCTCGCACAGAATTGCCGGTGTTATCATGATATTTCAGTGAACGTCGTTAATGAATTGCAGAACAGCTTGATCGAAATATCTATGTCTATATATAGCGTCGTTACGAAGATAACTTTGGGATAAAAAAATGAAAATTTACGTAAGCACAGACAAAAAAAAAAATAGAAGAAGAAATATCAAAGTGGCGGTTAAATCATCGTAATCGTAACAAAATTATTCATGCTCGAATCTAAGGAAGCAACAGTAAGGTATCTTTAATTAAGATTCATATCGTGCTGGCTCCTAGAGTTTTTCCACGATTCCTCTCGCATGAGCGCACGCGACGCGTTCGAGAATGAATACATGGCAGGAACTCACGAGTTTGCGTGATTGGCATATAAAATACGCACAGAGAAGACAGTTGTACTTTACGTATGTTGTCTTAGACACAATGGGGAACACACTGTGATGTGAACAATTGCAACGATGTAGACTTGAGAACATTGAGAAAAATCATGGAAAGTATAGTTAATTCTATAATATGTTCGAACGTTACTATATTATAGGAATATTCCCAATTTCTTATATATCTTAGTTGTAATTGGCGATTATCGTTAGAGATAGAGATAATTAGCAATTATACTAATCGGTACTTTTGTCCGATAAAAATGAATTCGATAAAAGTTGCCTACGACTATAGCATTAGAAATGCTACTTTACTCAATTTCTAAAAAAAAAAAAAAAAAAGAAAAAAAGAAAAAAAGGAAAGAAAAGGAAGAAAAAGTTGCAAAACGAGATCTAATTACTTGATATCTTGAAGTGGATGTTACTCCGATTATACCGTATAAGTAGAAACGGTTTATGGAAACTACTGATCGTGAGACAACGCAGAAAACAACCGGAAGTAACTTCCTTTTCTTTAGAACGACGAGACGCAACGACAAATATGGTGACGTGCCTCTGGTTTTGCAGGTCTCAACTCAACGATGAATCGATAGAAAGACGTTCTGTTTCGTGACTATGCAGGCGTTGAAGTCTCTTCTCCGCGCAGATCAACGGAGGAAGATTTCTCAGAAATTCGTCGGGTATTTGTCACACTTCTGAAGTTGAATGATTCAGAATAGAATATCGCTAGAGAGTAGCGATTGAAATAAAAAGAAAGAACTATAATATAAGCAAAAATGTAACCAAGACGTTTATCAAGATTATTATTATCGAACCTTTTCCCATAATTTCAAAATATCGAGTCGATTAATCTTTGATACAAATAGAATTAGAAATTAAATGTATCTAGCTATTCGAACGCTATACATAAAAGTGACGCGCTATCGTTAATTTTACGTTATAAATCCGATAGCTTTTTTATTACTTCGATTGAATAATATTTGGATCAACCGTAATTGACTAACTATATCTACCGTTTCAAAATACCTATTAGTTGTTCAAGCAACAACAAATCATTAAGATTAAGAAGAAAATGATTTATCTACTTTATATATTAGAAAGGAGTTTACTGTTAGAAAGCATAACGGATCGGACAGGCTACGTAAAATTTCACGATTCGTTTGGCATCTCGATGATTGGAAGAATTCCTTCTTATTAACAGCAAGCATGTTTTGTTACAACGAGTTGCAACAATTTGTGAAATACATTCTATGCGTCATAAAATATTTTATTTCTTCTGTCAAAGTAATGATCGACAAACGTGAAAACCCATTAAGGATTATACAATGTCCAACTAATTAAACCGACTAATAGATTCCTATTATGCGAGCATACCAATAGAATTTCTTAACACGGTGAATATCTTTGTTGGTATGTATTCACATATGAGTACAATATTATGTGACTCAACGGCTTAGCGAGTCTTGCCACGCCTTCGTTGGTCACGAGTAACTTTCTTTGTTGCTTTGTAGGAAGCTACTTATTCGAGATACTGTATACTAATACTCGTAAAGTAATAGATGCAACGATAGTAAATATGTAGTACAAGAAGAGTGGGTTAAGCAACAGACAAGTGGAAAATAAAATATACACGATGTAACGCGTACCGATAGATCATCTCTTTTTATTACAGTAAATACGTCGAACACGAGTTTAATTATTTAAAATAAATATTTATGACGAAAGGCTTAAATTCAGTGACGCAGAGAGATGCAATTATTCGAAGCAATAGCATTTTACGAGCTACCGCTACTCTCCTACGATTCTAAATACTTTTTTCGTTTAATTTTAAAATAAGTACGACTTAATAATCCAGAAGTTACTTTAGTATGTTATTAATGTATTTACGCTTTAATCACGAATTGTTTCATAACGTGATATTATGGTTGAATAATGTGATTGATAATTTTATTAAGAAGCAGGTACGAACTGTGATGAATTTCAACAAACAGAATTTATCGCGGCGTGCACTCGGTACGTATAGTGGTCGCGTGAGTTGTTTTACTAACAAACCCGTATCTTAGCCTCTCTTTTTGTTCGACGATCTTCTTGTACTTCGTAATTTGCCAATCATGCATGAACAGTGTAATATTTAATATTAGTTTAATCCCTGTAAAGTCACGCACGATACGAATAATAGCAATTTGTTGTTGTAGAAAATAGTAAATATTTGTTTGAATCGTTGAATCGTAATTGAAATATCAATAATTTCTATACGCAAGTAACGAATAGTAGAAAAAAATGTATTATACGCACGATTCGTACTCATCTATCGTAAAACGAATGCTGATAGAGGAGAACATTATGTGTCGTTAACGTCAAAAAACAGGTTATGGTTTCGATGACTCACTGTCTCGGCTTTGTAATATGTAGATGCAAAGAACTCTTCGTCCCGATCTCCACCGGTTATACTTTCAACGTAATCGTTGAATTCCTATACGTGGTTGGGTCGAAAGACATCATTTGAGGTTTATTTTTACCTTTCGACAAGACGAGAATCAACCGCTTTCCTTTAAGAATAGAGGTGTTAGCCGAATGAGGATTTATTCGAAACTGTTTAACCTCGTGGCTCACTTACGACTTGTAGAGCACAGAAATCCAATTAGGGAAGAAAGAGTCTTTTATTTCAAGGATGAGATGCAAACGTATGTAGAACGGACTATTCGCCTAATAGAAAATTCATAGACAAACGTAATTAACATCTAAATAGCCGGTTTTTACGTTTGCAAGTTGTAGCATTTTCGTATTAAATCGCTACGTGAATTTTTGCTATCGATATTTTAACGTAAAAAAGTCAACGCGAGTGGAAAAAAGGTTAAAGATGTACGAAGGATTATTTTCTGATTCAAAGTCTGTTGATGTAAATTGATGGTGTAACCGTGTATTATCGAAATAATTTAACGATAAACTGTCGATTGTAACGATAATAGGTATTTTCGTTTTAATTGAACTGATTTCAGTTCGCTTTGAAACGATCTTCGTTTTTGAACGCACACACATTTTAACGCAAACGGATGTCATATGCACGTAACACTCCATCATGTTCGTAACAAAACAAAAATCTATTTCTTAACAACCCGAGTTGATGAAAACCAATTTTTCCTGACACAAAAATGTTGAACGACAAACATACAAGGGATTATAATTGAGTGCAACCGTGGCTTAAATATCGCGTCAAGTTTTTCACGTAGCTATGAAATTTATATAAAAACCGCGTACAGATCAATCTTCTTTATTTTTTATTTACAGTTTTCATTATAATACACCAGTTTTTTATATTTTCCGTTATACATAATTGTATTTCCTAAAAAGATGATAAGCGTTTCCATTCATTTTCGTTCGCCCGTATTCGCTCTGTACAGATATCTCGACATAATATAGCCGTGTACACTTACGCCCACCGTCCGATATATGCAATTTCAGTTCGCTACAATCTACAATCGTGGTCTCGTATTCGATCGGCTGAACCATAGAGTTTAAGTTCACCAGATTCTGAAAATTACCATTGCTCTTACTTAATGGGATGCTCCGGTATTCGCAGAGTACTCATTTTCTACAAAATCCAATCGTAAATGTCGAAGTTCAAATTTTACATAGCGATACGGTTGTACAGACCGGCTGAAAAATTTTCACGGAAACACGGAAAGCGGACAATAGAGGATGGAATCCTTTTCTGAAAAAGTTCGTTTTCTCTTTTTCGACCCTATGGAGAAACGGACCTTGAAAATTTCTCTGCTTTGTAATCGTACGACGATTTCGAAAACACCCTGTGTAGAGGCGACGTTGAAAAGTATAGGAGAGGTAGTAGGACAGGTAGTAGGACAGGTAGTTACAGTGAAAATCAGTGTAGGTTTTGCTAACTGAACGTAGACGGTTCCCACGGATCATAGATCCTCGCCTTCGGGCTCTTTCAGAGGAAAATTACCGATACGTCAAACAAGAATGTATTATACAATTTTCTGCGAGAAATTTCCATTCTCGTCTTCGCTTTCTCGTACCATTTCCTTTTCCATATCTTTATCAATCGATTTAGCAATCATCCCGTAACTCCACTAATTTGAGAAACGAATTGAATTTACAGACTAATTACCTCGAAACTTTAACTTAATCACGTTTCATTATCTCTAAACCAACACGAAGATTCTAAGTATTTGTGTTAGAGCAAAGATAGCAAACGATAACGAAGAAATTATCAAGAGCTCGGAACCGCTAGGACTTTCGACTTTATTTCAAAGGTTCTACCTGAGCACTTTCAATGCGCAAGCTGCGCCGTAGAATTTTACGTAACGTCATGCCTCGCTCATACTTGGAAATGACTGGCGGTGGCCTTGCGCGACAGGCTCCGCCATTGATCAGACTCGCCAAATTTCAAGGAAAGGAACACGTCGTGCTGAACGTTAATTTCACCTTCCGGGTTACGCCTGTTTTGTCGGTGGAAAATGCATTCCTATCGGATTACGTTGGCATACCGTGCTGCTGTGATCGGTTCTATAGATCGGTGAATGGGTTTCATTCATTTGAACAGTGGTTCTCACGGGATCCGCTATGTTTCCGAGGTATGTAGAGACCAGATGTCAGGATAAAGCGAAACCACCGTCAAGAGGGAGGAGAATTGTCGACACGGTGAGAGACAGACTCAAAGAATAGGAGAGGCCTTTGAGCAAGCGAGACGGAGAGACGGTGGATTTCGAAATGACAGAAAAGGGAGTATAGAGGATTAATAGAGAAGGAAGGAGAATAAAGGGCGAGAAAGGAAGAAAAGGCGAGGAGTACCGCAAGTAGATTCCGCGTGTATAATGACAGGCAACTGCATTTTCAATCGCGTTCTCCTGCATAAAAATGCTCGAGACCGACGTGCGCTGAACTTTATCGTGTGTACACAATTTTCCATGAGTGGACGCGCCTTTGATTGACATGCATCGATTGCATAATACAACGCATGGTCGCGCATTGACGTTTAAGAAAGGATTGGATGAAAAATAGAGGAAAAAATATACGCTTGAAAAATTCGATAACGTCATATTTGTTTTTGGGAAATATGCCTGGTTTATTCGATATTTCTATCGAGTTGTTAATTATTTATTGTTTATTAATACAGCCATATATTTATATATATTCGATAACAATAACCATGCATTATTATTGGATATTGTGAATTATAAATCTGGTCGATGGAAATGCAACGGTACATGGAATACATTAATCGCCTTTGTGCAAGTTTCATTAATAAGTCTTTCGTTCTCTCTTTTCAATAAAATCTGTGACAAATTATGATTTTCTATTGTTAATAGAGAAAAGTAAATGTGTTAAACACGCGTTTTACGTGTAGAAAGCGAAACTAGATAAAGACATAGGTGACGCTAATTTTGTCTTTTAATTTC
The DNA here is from genome assembly GCF_011952255.1 of Bombus vosnesenskii. Lineage (NCBI taxonomy): Eukaryota > Metazoa > Arthropoda > Insecta > Hymenoptera > Apidae > Bombus > Bombus vosnesenskii. Next base: position 2,071,747 of record NW_022882962.1, read on the forward strand.
ACCTTTTAACGTAGGAATCTGTCAACGGCAACTCCGTAAATTGTAAAGAATCTTTTTCGAAATCTATGTTTGTTTATTACTCAATTTTATTTAATTAATTCTCTTCGATCGATTTTACTCGCATGTATTATTGTTAAAATAGAAATAACGTGTAATTATGAAATACGCGACGCTCAAGTTGCGAAGCAAAGGCAACTTTCTCAACAATTTGTGAGAAAACTGCGCCTTTGGGAATTCGTAATCAGCTTATGGAATATCTTTGGCGATCTAAAATGTACACCTTTCTATTAATATTTTCCTCGTTTCATACATTTTTTAAGCTATACTTTGCCATGTTTAATACCCTTTTAAAGAGTTAAATAACGTGTATAATTAACGCTGAATGCAGTCTTATAAACACGATCGTTACAAAATTTAATGAATTTACTTTGGAAACTGCCAGGTGCACGCTCGCCAAGGAACGCTTTGAAAACACATTCACACATCCAAATACATACGCGCGATGAATACAGCACGGTCTATGTTACATTAGATAATAACAATTTCTTTAACTACAGAATGAAACCATAGCCGCTAGTATAAGCAATAGCTTGAGATAATACTTCTAGAAATGCGTACGCGATTCGGACGAACTTACTATTCTCATCGAAATATATTTTAACAGAAGCTCTCATCGACTAACTTTACTTTCAGATCGTCCATAGTTATTGTCATTATCGGCCATTAAAAAAAATTAACGTGATTATATCTGACAAAGACTTTTCTATCGCAGGGAGAAGTCTCGAACCTTTTGATGTTCGCTCGACGACTGATTGAAACCGATCATCAACGGTTCGATATCGGAGAACGTTTAGATTATCGGCGCTCGGTCGGCCACGAACGCCGATCACTGAAACGAGTCCTCGAGGAAGGTTTTCGCGTTTTATCGTCCACACTATCTTCTCAACGATTGCCAGATTGTGGGAAGAAATCCCTCGAGGATCAAAACTATAGATCGATTTGCGCAAAATAGAAACAAGATGAAACTTATGAGAAAAATGTCTGTCGTCGAGAAGCAGATTGGAATAACGACCTTGGTATATTGCAGCGTGCATGGTTACAATGCTGAGCGAAAGGCGCGTTACTAGAGCTTCCGGTTCTCTGTGATGTCTCGAGAGCACGTTTCGAGCAACGCTGCGTATATTCGCTGCACGACATCTCCCTTTCGTAACGGTATAAACTTTTACCACAGCTTCTCAGGATCATCGGTGTGGATCAGTGACCGACCCGACGCCACGACAACGACCCATGAAATCGCTGCCTGGTCGAAGGCTCGACCAGAACACTGTCGCGTACACTCCGGGGTTGTAACCATGAAGGTTACACACTTTGGATTCCTCGTTTCTCTTCTTTTTCTGCATTTCAATATGCCATACAGCCCGGATTTCATTGAAACTTTTACGTCCCGGATTCATTCGCAAGACAACTAAGCGAAGCCACGTTATTCTGTTTTAAGCTTAGTAGCTTTTAGAACTTTTTTTACTCGCAGTACGATTTCAAGGATGAAGTTTTAGTCGAGTTGACGAACAATTACGTCCATTATGATGGTTTTCGGAACTTGAGAGAAGCGACGATAACTATATAACGTAAGTTTAAATGGACGTGTGAATATTATCTTTAACGTAGAATGTCCAGGTGATTGTCATTATTAAAGCGTTGCTAATTCGCGATATAATTATCGTAAAGCAATTTTTATCTTCAATTACGTTTCGTGCTAAGAATCTTCAACTTTACTTTCACCTACTTATTAATACATAAATGTTCGGAACATGATTTTACACCGTGTATGCGTTACATAAACCGTTGTTTTCTAGTTATTCACCTTTACAGATTAGCCGATAGAACGAAGAAAACGGTAAGTCCTTATTTTCACAGTTATGCTTTTTAAACGTTGAATCAATCTCCATATGTAATATACCTGTATCTCTTAACAAGCGTGGAGGAAACGCTCGATATACGAAGATCTACACGTGTTAAAAACTTGGAACTAAAACTAAAGAAAAGGAAAAAACGAATGGAATATATGTATAAACGTTCTAATTAATAATTCGCTGTAGAATAACATAAGTAACAGTGTACAACTTTCTACGTGAAAAAATATTTGAATTTATACTTGAGATACATTCGAGATATATCAGAGATAAATTTAACAAAGCAGATGGAAGAGAATGATCGTCTGTCTGAAATTTCAGCGCTGATATTTTAATCATACGCCGAAGGCATAACTCTCGTAACGTGCCAATTATTCTAGCGAAGAAGAAGAATAAAACCAAGGTATAATAATGCCAAGATTTGGACTGGTTGGCTAAATCGCGAGCGTATTGAAATAATACCTTCCATATACATATACGCGCCACGTACCACGTACCATTGTCTTCTGCCTCACCTTTAAAAACGACACGCTCTGAAAAAAAAGCTATTCCGAGTGTGTGACACTCGAACGAAGAATGACACGGGAACTAAGGGAAAAAAGGGTGTCGTTTCTTACATATGAGAGACTTGCATTTTAAACGGCGACCGCTTTGCATTATGTATAGGCGAAATTTTACAACGATAAAAACCCCACATGCGATCGTTGATCATTGTAATTTATTCCTCTCGGTTGACCGACATTATGTTAGTTAATTTAAAAGTGGGTAGTAAGTGAATGAATTTAGATTACGATAAAATTATAAGTTTGTAACTTGATAGTACGTTTCTCGATTCAATAACCATCTTAATATATGGCGGCAACTATCAAGTATCAATTTGATATAAATAAACACGTAAGTACGATTAGTACAACTACAGAAAGCATAAAGTATAATTAGTAACAAGTAATCGCGAGTGTAAACGAAGAAATATGATGAACGACAGATTCGAAGCTAGTACATACGTATATATGCATGTATGTATATATATGTTATACGGAACGTATAAATGAAATACCCAAGTGTGTGCTTTATTTGAAAAGTGTGACACGCGATGAATGGAATTCGCGAAAATCGTTTTATGAATTTATCTGAATGTGAAGTTTCGTTGAATAGAATTCACAAAGGAAATCTGTGAAAGTATCGGTTTTCCAAGTGAAACATATCAACACACATACGTGCATATGCGTTCCGCGAATAACAAAGCTACTTCGGTCGATGTAGAAAGTTCGCGTAGGGCTTCAGTTTGAATGGGCACCGTTTTCTGTAGGGTATTAAATGGGATACGACTGTCTCGTAATATCGATAGAAAGCTAATATGCTATCGCAAATTATATGAATTTTAGTTATCGAACAACCGATACGATTATACAATCGATTATACAATTTGCACACGTATCTTTTTTTTCAGTTCTAGCTGTAAATCCTTCGTCTGATAAAATCTGGCACAGGGTTGTGCAGAAGAAAAAGTGGCACAAGGATACGCAGAACTCGGTATTTTTTCTTTTTTTTTTTTTTTTTTTGTATTCGTGCGCCTCATTTCGCGTTTGACGAAAGGAAAAAAAACAGAATAGTTGGAAATCTTGCTTGATTTTCCAACCACGTCGACGCTTCGGTCAACGTAAACGGAAACTCAACGGTACGAGACGCTATTGCCCTACTTTAATACGGTTAAATCATAAAACCAGTCTTCCTATTGTTAGAAAAATTAGAGCCGCAATGAGTCACGATACCAAGATGCCTTCTGGGTTTCACGCGGTTTATCTAAATGCACGCAAAACGCATTTACATTTCAATGGCGTATTCGTAGGTAATCCTAAGAGCCTACAGAAATTCCTTTGAATTGATAAGGAGAATCCAACAGCCGCTTCAATAGAATTTCTTCGTTACGAGACATACCTGTTTATACGTTCGTTCAAGAGAAACCAATTTGGTATATGACACGCGTAAAGGTGTGAACTTTGCTTGTGTCGTATCACACGAAAGTAGCTATATTTTCATCTTTGTAAAACGATAAGCGTATCTGAAGCTGAACTGTAAGGCCTGATACGTATAACAGGCACGTGTTGTTTTGTAGCCTAACAATATATGTTTAGATTTAGAGAACGAGATCGTACCATGACGCAATGTATACTATTCAATCACATGTTAATCCGTTTTTCAATAAAATGAACGTAAATCAACAGCAATCGATCGCGACGATATCTCTGTTTTTTGTTAAATTACAGAATCGGTGTAATTTAAAGATAGAAATGAAGTTTAATATAATTAATAGACGATTGATTAATTAAGTAATTTGTTTTCACGGTACAGTACGTGATTTGTAAGAAATCTTTTAGGCGATAAATTTCATTCACAAGTTTATCGACGATTGGATGCATTACAAGAGAAAATCGGAGCGAAACAATTGTTATACAGGCATAAGACTGAAATGAGCGTCGCCCTAATACCGCAGGTTTCGATAACATTTTCTGTACATATACATTTCTGTATGTACATTCTGTACATTTTCTGTTTCTACAACGTTGCTCGGTGTGCGATGCGGGTCGATGGAAATTATTTCGTGTGTTGCACATTTACGTCGCGACGCCACGTACATCAGCATAATTGCTATACGTAGACGAGTTACGTGGTCTGGTTGAATCCAACGAATCGCAAGAGGCACAAATATGTAATTACTGTGGCGAGAGAATTATTTAATAATTAAGTGAACGGACAAGTACGTAAATTGTAGAAAAACGATCAAATACAATAAGTCGAACATCTACCCGTCGAAACTGTTTCATTGACATTAATAAACTAGTGTCACGATTACGACCAAATCATTTTGTAGAGAAAGAAGTTTTTCTGATCGTAACTTTGTGACGAATATTGGTTTAATAGTTTCGAAGGAGGATATGTAACAACATGGAGCATTCAATTTAATTTATTTAGCATTTAATTTATGTAGAGCTGAAGAGAATTATCAGAGAAAATTGAATGGGTTAAAAATTAATTCTTCTTTTTTTTTGCACTACTTTGATAGGCATCGGGTCATTTTATATAGGTATAACATGCAAGTGATTCATATCGAGTTACAGAAGGAGCGATCTCATATAATATTTCAACTCATTCGTTTCGTATTAGCAATGATATTTCCTCTTGAATTGAATATAAATTACGAGAGCGCCTCGAAATTGCATTATATTTAATTCTTGAAAAAAAAACAAGATATTCCCAATTTTCTAATCAACCTAAATTCAGTGTACAAATAATATTTCTTACTTTTATCTATGATAGTGGCAACTGCATAGTACGAGAGACGTTTCTACGAAAATTTGAACCCTGGTTTCCCTCTTGAGACATAGAAAAACAAGATTACGAATAATGCCATCGAAAGTCCAGGGACAAGAAAGTAGAGAAGACAATAATACTAAATGTAGCACATGGCCTCTGAGAACCTCTCTAGTGTCCTGTCCCCGTGAATTCGTTGAAGAAAAACCTTTTCCGAAACTGAAGAACCATTCAAGATTTGTCTAGTGCTTCATTCTGATGATAACCAGACGACTGGGGCTATCGACGCACGAAGCGCATCTAAGTAAGCGCGTTTCTAAGTAAGATTTACAAGATTTTCAAATACATGTCCAAATTTCGAGATCTTCAAGTTCTTACGTATTTAACGCAATACGAATATTATCGAAGAAATAAAATCGTACGTTATTACTTTAATGTATAATATTATTGTTTAAGGATCAACGATGACACATTTTTTTTTTTTTTTGTTACAAATGTTCGTTTCAGTAACGTTAATAGAACGTAAAATAAGGTATAATAAAAGTTGTTTGGAGCATAATAACGAGGAAACGGTTTACCTCGTACAAAGCGTATAAGGAAGCCAGAGAATCCAGGAAGTAATGACTAATACAGTTACAGTAAAGTTAATCAAACCTACCGTTAAAGGAACGTAACTTGGGTATTCTACGACATTCTACGCGTTACTGTAATAACAAGGGCATCGGTATTGCTACTGATATATAAAAAGATCAACGATATTCATCGACTGATATGCAGTAAGTATTGCGTGAAAAATTCCTTAGAGGTATCGGAGGAAGAACAGAAAAAAAGGAAGAAGAAGAATCGCAAGGAAACATCCTGGGAAAGATACGAGGATAAAGCCAGGAATAAAGAATAGGAAAACTACCACTGCATGTACACGTAATAGTAACCATTTGAAACGTCATTAAAAAAGTAATCTGGAATGTTAAAAAGTAAAAAAGATGAAAATCAAAGACAAGCATGGAATCCGTGTCACCAATTACATCGAGTTCTTCATTAGCGTAACTTATGTCAGCGACAATACCTAATCATCGTGGCAAAGCCACATACGAAATGAACATAGAGGTGAAATAAAATAGCCAGAACTACGTTCTCTCTATTCGTTGCGCTTCGATGACCCCGAAAAAATGCAATCTGCTGGAATGTTGAAGTTGCATTCGACGAATGCATGTAACACCAAAGAAGGAGCCCAATGCACATGGAATCAGCTAATTCGAATTATATCGAACGGTATCCAGCTTCGAAAATCTTCCACACGTTAATACAGAAATAATAAGTCGGATGATCGTCGTTCGTTAATGTCGAAGCATTGTTGAAACCGACACTAATGAATCCGTGAAAACGAACCATAAATTATCGCTTCAGCTGATAAAACATTTTCGTATCATCTTTATCTTCGTACTCGATAAAAAGAATTGGATTGTTGAGAATTTCCCGATTAAAATGCACGTATCTCCGTTTATTTATTTCCACATTTATTTCAATTTCTATTGCGAGTTAAATAAAAGTAATTTCGTTAATACTCGGCTAATGGGAAATCTTTAAATGCTTCAACTGGAATTTAAACGTATTAACTGTTTCTAATTATAGTTATGAGCCATTATCGTTCAAATATATTATCTCGCGTCGATAAATAACATTTTTTCTTATAAAGACAATGGTATCGTTCTAACCAAATTCACTCTTTCTTTATCGATCCTTTAATGTCCGTAAGTACCATACATAAATACATACGCAAGAATGTTTATCAGTTTCTTGCTTGTACTACCTCAAAGAATTAGAAGAGACGAGAGACTCGATAACAACGATTTGTTCCATACATTAGTCACAACAGAGAAGCAGATACTATACGTTTTCTTTTAGAAACGAAATAGCTTGGTTTCCTTTAACGATTCAATGGTAATCGCTTTTTCAAGGAGTACGTTATTTTTCGTCAAATTACTCGAAGCAAATGCGGTCGAATGTAGCGTCGCGTCGGCTGCGGAAGAAACGGTCGCGGTAAAATTTCTCAGACGTTGAATAAAACGATGCACTTGTTACGGAATCTACTCCACTCTTTTTACGCTGACGATAAGAAGAAAGGAAAAATGACTATGGCTAGCATCGTCCGGCAGGTATAACGACGAATGTGGAACCTCTGTTCTGCGCAGTAGGTTTGCATGTATAGAGTATATAAAATGCGTGTGTCGTTTGAGGCACGCACCTGAGCGTGAAGCGAGGGACCAACGTTAATGCACCGACCTGGCTTCCACCTGCGCTAGACGAGTCGAAATGTTTTTCCTTTACTAAGAAATCCGTAGGTACGCCGACCCTTTGGACGCCGTGTACTTAGGCACGATCCCTCAATGAGAGAAAATGCATTCCAGCCAAAAATTCTGACCGTCATAAATTTCCTATGTTATAGACATGCGCATAAAATATTCCTAACGATTCGCGTTAATCTCGAGAATCGCTCAAGCTAATTAGCATTAATCGAGAGCAAAAAGCGTAGAAACTGATTCCGTTCTTGCGGCGCTAGACGCTGTTTTCAGTTAGCGAAGACTTTTAAAAGCTTTCACGAATGAAATTACGAACACAAGAGATGATATAAAGGGAAAGTAACCTAGAATACTCGAGACTAATTAATAAGCGTGATAAAATTTCGTATAGGATAAAACTGCGCTACGTTTTTACGCGTAAAGGAATAGCAAAGGGAAGCGGTTGAACAACGCAAGATATCGCGATTGTAAGACGATCGATATCCTACTGGTCTGTTTTACGAATACGACATCATACAGGTATATCGAGGCATGAACTTTTCCCTTGTTAGATGCGTCTTTCACGTGCCGATAATTACGCGTGCAACATTCTAATGCTTGGATTAATAGGTTTGATTTGTGAAACAGAAATAGCGTCTTACGTGTCTTTCCGTGATTACTTCGGTTGTTAATAGGCTACCTGGTCATTGCACCAACATTATCGACCAGACACTCGTAATTCCGTATTTCCTTCTTTTACTTATGAAGCGCTATAGCCAGCGATCGAGTAAATCGAAATAATATTTCAGAGCTAAGAATCACAAGAGGAAACTTGGACGCTGTTTGATGCCGGATGCTGGAGACTTCAACACGCCGAGCAAGATCCAGCGATCGTTATTTTACATATAATGCATTTAATTCTATTCAATAGCAAATATATATATATATATATATATATATATATATATATATATATAGGTATATATACCTATACAACTGTATACAAGTTACGAAAGCAATACACAAAGAAGAACAACAAAGAGGAGGAATATTTGAAAGATACCTAGACAAATGTCCGACAAGTTCGAGGAAAGGAAGGCTTAAAGGTACGTAGAATTCATAAGAAGCGAGAAAACGTTTATTTTAGTCTATCCTGGTGTAGATAAAGCAGTAACAGTACTTCAGGTAGACTGTAGACGATCAGGTGTGCGGAACGGTTTGGCAGGGCGGTCTCCCCACCTGTCACGAATTCAATGCTACTGAGTTCATCGTTTGCGTTGATCCACGTAGAAATTTGAACGACAACGCAGCATAGGTTACCCGCCACTAGATCAAAAAATCAATACACGATCGAAAACAGTTTATTTATTCGTACGGCGTTCAGCGATTTAATTTAACTCGATAAAATTGAAAGGTTTGACGTTCTGCGTTCTAGATCTTGGGTCGTAAAGCGAGTTACAGGGGCCGTAGCGACAAGCAGAGAGAAACACGGAGTAAGAAACGACGCGCGAATGGCGAACATGCCCGGGGCCTTACTCACCTGCCACGACGTATCGCGCCCGCATTGTCGTTGACCGGTCTAAAGATCTGCAATCGAACTCGAGGACACCCGCACTTACGGCGTCTCTTGTTGCACATTCACTCGCGAGACATCCTCGGTCACCGCACTCGTCCCTTTTATTTTACAGTGATTTAGGAAAGACGCACGCTTTTGCTTTTCACGCACTATAGAGCGGCACTGGTCGCTTCGCTCCTTCACGTAATACATCCACCCGCACCGACTATGACCGTCGAGAAACACACACCGAGCGAGACTGCGGCGGCTCTTCTGGAGAACGTTCGGTTGCTATTGTGAAATCTCCCTCCATCGACTCTGAGCACCATCGCCACGGCACTAGCATGCTACGGCCCTGTGTCGTTACCAACACCGGCTGGATCGCTTCTATGTCTATCTTTCTCTTGATCCTACTGCCAGGTGCGGACCAATCGATCGAATTCTGACAATTTTTCAATGCATTTTAATCCAAATTCAGTATAATTGGATATCGTAGTATGCCACATCAATAATATACAAGTTTTGAATATTACGATTAATATACATGAAAATATCTTACGAATTATTATGAAATTATCAATGCATATTTTCATATTTGTTTTTAAACGATTATAGTTGTATGAAGCATTACTCGGGTACGAGATACTAATATAAAAATTGGATATTTCGGTGAAATAGAAAATCCTGTTGTAAAAATGTGAGTATTAGCATAATTACTTATCTTAAAACAATTCAGATATCACTTCACATTAAATAAGAGTTTTTACCTTGTTTGATAAGTTTCAACGTTTAAAAATATGTTTATTGATATGTACAATAGAAGTAAGAAAATGATATGAGATCCTAGTTATTTGTTTTGAAATGAAAATAAAAAAAAACACCTCTTACCGTGACAATGCCGTTAGACATTGCCGTGACCAGGATTCGAACCTGGGTTACTACGGCCACAACGTAGGGTCCTAACCACTAGACGATCACGGCTAACAGAGGACTTGTGAAACGTTTCTTTTTGGATAGTTTTATATGTTACAACAATACAATCTCAAACTCTTTTATATATTTCGTATTACAAATTATTTAATATGATTATTGGATTACTCTAGGATACTTAATAATAATATTAAGTAAAATAAGCGAATGGTGATAGTGACTATGACTTTTGAAGATTATATTGCCCTCTATGTATACGCTTACAATCATCATATCTTACCGACTGATTTTTAAATTGTTATTATCTTTGCTATATCTTATATAATTTAAAAAAGAAACTATTACGAAAGATCAAGTGAATTATCCTTGCTTTTTAAAATACTGTAATTTATTAAGATATTTTCGATAATGAAATTATATATTTGTTATCACTGTTAATAATTGTTAATACTATTATAAGCTTAAATATTATGCATTAGTTTTTCAACTACAATTTGTAATATATTTAATTGTTTAATATAATTATATATTTACTGAAATAGAATAGAATAGATAATGCATTTTGCAGGGGAATAAGTCATAGATACGCATGTTTATATAATGAAATAATAATTAGTTGTAATTACGTTAATAAGGAGTAATCTGCTCGGTTATTCATTTTTGTCCCACCCTTTTAGTTTCTTTACACTTCCGGTTCCGATCTTCCGGTTTCTCTCTGACAAGCTACTTTTCTTATATTGCTTATATGTCGAATTTGGCAGTTCAAACTATTTTGCGCGCAGAAAACAAAATCAGTGTGTTACGATACAAACGAAAAGCATAAAAAATTGTATGAGACTTAGATATAACGGAAAAGGGAATTCTGTTAGTGTAATACGAAAGCGAGATTTCTCGCTTTTATTATCTAGTATTCACGTCATGGTTGCTATGAAAATGTCACTTCACTGGTGATTCATTTGTTCATTAGCTGGCATTTCTTCTGTTTTTTAATAGAACATAATGTAAGTACATACAGACTGTTTCATTGTTATCAAATTTGAATTACGAATAAGTAACGTTGTGTATTGTATTAGTGTTTATTTGTGTGCTGTATTTGTGTACATAGTGATGTAGTTAAAGAAGGTTAAGTAGGTTAGAAAGGAGAATAAATATTCCTGTTATCAAAATGTTACATTTATAAAAACTGTTACGTGTAATGAAAAGTAAAAGAGTCTTGAAATATCTAAAATTTTATAGGTTTATTCCTATATTTATATACAACTTTCGTTGTTAAACATTTACCACGATGAAATAATAGGAAATCTTTATTTATAACTCCATCGAAAATATTTTTCGTTCGCGTAATCGATAATTAATGACAGTAAAACAGCTTTTTGTACGTATTTTTCGTAATTTATACTACATAAAATAGTAATTTTCGTAATTTTATGAGAAATATAATTATCTTATAATTGTACAATGCAACCTCTTGTTACTCCAATATCTTATCATTCCAATAACATTATTTATACTAAAAACATTTTATATTTAGGATGATGGAAGAACCATTGAGTCAAGGTGCTTCACCATCTGGTGATAGTAATTTTTCTGGAAGCGGAGAATTAAGTTCCACTACTATAATGAGTATAGATGAAAGAATGTTGGATGTTAGCTCACGGCATTCTTTAAATGTTCTTAGAACACCTCCAACCAAGAAGGCAAAACGAGTGAGATTTTTTAGAAATGGAGATAAATTTTATACTGGTATTGTGATGGCTGTGACTCCAGAAAGATATCGCAGTTTTGATAGTTTAGCATCGGATTTAACAAGAGCTTTAATATCAAGCGTGACTCTACCTAATGGTGTTAGAGCAATTTATACTATGGATGGGAAAAAGGTTCAAAGTATTAATGATTTAGAAGATGGTAAATGTTATGTGGTTTCTGGCCAAGGAGAAATTTTTAAGAAAGTGGAATATTCATCTACCAAAGTAAGAAGAGGTAGTTCTTTATCTGGATTACCTCAATCCCCAGCAGGTACTGGTAGACAAATAAGTGCAATACCACTGTGCGTAAAAGCAAAAATAGTCACTTTAATAAGACATGGTACAAAACCTCGTAAAGTTGTACGTCTTTTACTAAATAAAAGAAATGCTCCAAGCTTAGAACATGCAATGGAAGCAATCACAGAAGCTGTTAAGTTAGATTCTGGAGCAGTAAGAAAAGTCTATACACTCTCAGGGCAACAAGTTACCTCATTGGAACAATTTTTTGAAAATGATGATATCTTTATAGCTTATGGGCCTGAGAAGTCAAATCAGGAAGATTTTGAATTAGATTTTGAAGAATCTAAGAGTGTGCAAAGCTTCCGAAGATGTCCATGGACATCAAAGAGACAAATTGGTCCAATGCCAAGAATGCCACGTAAATCTGGAAAAAAAGTGCTTACTACACCTCAAGTGAGGACACCGAGTCCTTCTTCGTTAATATTACCACAACCACTACGTTTACACTATGCAGTAGGACATGTAATTGGAGAAGGTAACTTTGCAATTGTTAGGCATTGCTCTCATAAGTGAGTATTATAAGAAATTGTAGAATATTAATAGCTAAAAATAATAAAAAATCTATCTAAAAATATTTTATAGATCTACAGGTGCAGAATACGCAATGAAAATTGTAGATAAGTATAAATGTCAAGGTAAAGAAACAATGTGGGCAAGCGAAGTATCAATTTTACGACAAGTTTGTCATCCAAATATTATTAATTTAATCGCGGAACAAGAAACTACTGATCAACTGTTTTTAGTCATGGAGCTTGTAAAAGTACATTTGTTTACAAATATTTCTATTTTAAATATCAAAAATTGAAATTTATATCAAGAGAATACTCCGAATTTGCGTTATTTTAGGGTGGTGATTTGTTTGATGCTATTGCTGCAGCAACAAAATTTTCCGAAAGTGAGGCTAGTGTAATGATTGGACATTTAACATCTGCATTAGCTTACTTGCATTCACACCAAATAGTACACCGTGATGTTAAACCTGAAAACCTTTTAGTTGAAATGGATGGAAATCATGTTAGATGTTTAAAGTTATGCGATTTTGGACTTGCTCAAGTTGTAAGGGAACCTTTGTACACAGTTTGTGGTACACCTACGTATGTAGCACCAGAGATACTTGCAGAAACAGGATATGGTTTGAAAGTAAATTTATTTTCTAATTAGATATATACAATTTATTAATATAATTTTAGAAATATGAAAGACAAAATAAATTTATACCATTTTAGATTGATGTATGGGCAGCTGGAGTAATACTGTATATCTTACTTTGTGGCTTTCCACCATTTGCTTCTCCTGAAAATAAGCAAGAAGAATTATTTGAGCGTATTTTAAGCGGCCAGTATGACTTTAGATCTCCATTTTGGGATGAGATTTCAGATTCTGCTAAACAATTAATATCGAATATGCTCCAAACACAACCTGAACTGAGATTTAGTGCAGAAGATGTACTTGATCATCCATGGCTAGCGGTAATTGTCATTATATATTCTATAATAGAAAATTTATTTTATTATCTTGCATGGCTTACCATATTTTTTTTTTTAATTGATATAAGATCGTACTAGTAGTAGCCACATGGAGAATTCTTCTTTTGATTATATACATATACAATTTTTTAATTATTTATAATTTCTTATCAATTTGCTTATTAATTATAAATTCACTGCCATGCAAAATATGCTCACTTACTATATGGCTTCATTCTTAGTTACTTGAACACAATGCTAGGAAGGCTTCTGTAGTGGTTTGCTGTATCTGTAGCAGTGCTTTTGTTTTTCTTTTGTCCCGCCTCTGTATATCAGCAGAGCTTTTAGGCGAACAGACCACAGCATCAACACCTACCAACGCGCCGGAGCAACACTGGTATCAGCGTGAGCCGATAAAGTTGGCAATTTTTGAATTTGACTTCTTCAAAAATCCAGTTCAGGGTGATAATTCGCAAGATGAAGTTGGTGATGCTCCTGATAGCAGGACAAATGTTAAAAACAACCGGAGTGAAGTTTTATCATCAATCGAATCAAACAGCATTGATTTATTTTACAACAAAGTTCAGAAAAATTAAGTTATGCTGAAGTTGATTTTTATAACAGAAACTCAAATGATAAGACTTGTGTCTTCAGTCAATCAATGAACGATCTTATGAACAATTTAAATAAAAACCAAGTTTACTCTACCATTTAAAAAATCATCGATAGTAAAACTTGTTTGAACAGTATTCAGATGGTTAATTCAGTGTTATTAGATAGCTATTAAAATACTCTTAGAATTCAAATTATGGTGAATTGTGAAGATAATTCACTTCAAGAACATATGTCTACTTCCAATAGAAAATAAACTAATTTCTTTACAAGAATTCATAATATTTCACGTATTATGTTGAATATATGAATCAGCAGCATACCTTTAAAAAACTTAGTTCAATTAATTTTGTGACAATAGGACAGAAATATAAGTAGAAACGTCTATGAAAATTTAACGACTTGTGAAAATATTGCTCCAACTCTTAAAAGCTAAGATGTAAAAAAACTATCATAGTTTTTTAATTAATTGGTAATTTAATTAGTAGTAATAGCGATAACACGGTTAAGCAACTTTGCAACTATTCAATGTTACATGAAAACAAAGATCAAGTTCTGAACTCCAAGATCAAGTGAAAATTCTGGAAATGCTAGTTTCTATTGTGATCAAGAACCGGAAAATGATAGTGTGTGTGATCTACATGAAACTAGGTGTGTAAATGAAGTTTTATAGTTGAATCATACAAAAAGTCTTTTTTATAAGCATGAAAAGTAAACAACAGAAGTATCACAAGCTCCAACAATTACACACAATTATCACAAGCTCTAAGTAATGTACAACAGCTCCCAAAAGAATTCGAACGCCTACATTTGCGACTTTTAACGAGCAAAATATATGTTAAAGTGAAACACTTGAGACAATACTGAATTTTTTTAGTCTGAAGATTATATCAGTAAAATTATGAAATATTTTAACGATATACACAGTGCATTTATTACAAACACGATTCATCTGTGGATCATAAAAGTATTCACACGTACAAACGCATGCATATATTACCATTGACTATGTATTATCTTATATTAACATTTAGTTCTTTCACCTCTGGCTGTAACAATATCTTTAACTTTGTTTTCTATACTATGAAGTAATTTTTTGCGATATTTACAATAGAATTCCATATTTTTATAAATCTTTCTTTGAATACTTCTTTCCTATTTATTATACATATAATTATGTAATGACCTACTGATTTCAGACCATAAATGTTATTTATAATCAATGTCTGGGTTTTATGAGTATTTAGGATGCAGGGTATATTATGTAGTACCTATTCTTTTAAGATTCAGTCCGTATGCCTCGGAAGTAAGAATGTATTAATAAGCCTAATTTTTCTGCACTCTGTTTTAGACTCTCTTAACATATATGTAAATATGTATTTCTTAAAAATTCCATCGATAAATAATAAATTTCCAGTACCATTGGCTGCCACACGACCTCGCACCATGACAGAATCATCTCCATGCTTTACTGTTCGACGTAAGTTTCGTATTTCTATTTCGATATTCGATTTTCTTTACGTATAATTGCATTCATCTATTAAAAAATGTTAGATTTACTTTCGTTCGTTCTCACTGCTGTGATTCCAACTTCTTCGTACTCGTAGCTTCTGCAGTTCGATAAGTACACGTAAGAATAATACGGAATTAGCTAAACATAAACGATTTTTTACTTTGTCATAGAGATTCGTTGTAAACATAGCTTAATTCTAAGCGTTCGAATACTTTTGTGATCTATCAATAGGTATAACACTGAATGCTGAGAAGATGACTAGGCAAAGAAGTGCGGATCTGATTGGTCATTTCTGATAGACTCAATAACACCTACCGATCTGTGCTTGTAATTACCATACTGTAAATATTGTATATGTCATTAAATTGAATTCTAATTTTACCGATATAATTTTGAGATTTCCCTTTTGCTACAGATATATTGCATTGAATACGTGCTCCAGTTTAATGTATACACATGTTTCCTGGTTAAAACTTAAGCATTCGAATACTTTCGTGAGTCATTGTATTTCAAACCTTAGAAACAGTTTATCAAAGCGATATTCAAATATGAAATAGCCAAAAAGTAATGTAAATCCAAGAACTGCTGGAAGAAATAAAAAGTTTAATCGTTTTTCATCGTACCACACAGTAGAGAATTTGGAATTGGTTGTAAGCGAGAGAGTGACTCCTTATTATCAGAGTGTGTAGAAAATGTTTTTCTACATATGGATTGTGAGATGAAAAACGGAGAGAGAAAGGTATGGAAACTAAGAAAAATATATATGCAAGATTAATCAGAAATATAATGAAACATCGTTAGGTATAAATAGATAGAAAGACGACGTTACAACATAGAATTCAATTACAAGAAAAATATAAAATGTCGAAGGTCAGTTTTAGATAGTACAGCAGCTGCCAGTAGATGCAAGTTGAGCAAGCAGTGTGTTCACATCAGATTTAACATTGTAAATGCAATTTTAACGACCGATAGAAGAATATTATCGTAATTAGATATATTTATACGATAAAATACGAATTATATACGTGAAAATTATCGCGGAACTAATCCGTTGAAGAGTCCAAAGTTTTAAGTAATAATTACTTTAACGTAAGTGCACAAAGTCGATTTAACCAAGGAGGTGACGTCATTTGTTCGTAGCTCTCGAAGACATTGATCGCGAATCAATAATTCAGATTAGAACAGGTGAGCATCACACATAAACAAGACATGCCAAATGCATTTAAGTAGCTTATCTTATATTTGATATCTATTGTATGTAGTTCAAGTATTGAATTAAACTATATGTAGAAATTGCTTTATCCTTATCAAGTTGTAAGTAATTAGAGGAACATTAGTGAGGCGAAAATCGTATCGATAATAGAAAAATCCTTGTGACAAGTGACAGAGGGCGACAGTGCGAGAAATTACGAATATTTGTGTAGCTTGTTGCATATGCTTGCTCAAAGGTAATTCAACTATCGCTAGGATAAATATTTTTATAAAGCATCGCGCGTGGGGTATTATTAAGAGCAATAAAAGCGAAGCTGGTGATAATTAGATCAAGGAACCTTAGAAAACATAGTATTGGGTATGATAATCAGTAAAGAAGAATTTATTCGATACATAATGCTTTTCATATGAAATTATTTTTGTAGAAATTACGTATAGTAAATTTTACGTGCATTTTTCTCCCTTTGTCGCTTGATGATACTTTTGTAGTTACCCCGCTACAATTTCCATATTTTTTAATGGAATCATTACTGTGTACTATAACGATGTACATATATAATAAGTAAGAAGTTTATAAAATATTATTTATATATATAAGCATTACCATTATTGCTATTCATTTTCATAATTTGTATTGTACGTATGAAAAATTAATTTATCATAATACTTCATACTACAATCGATTTATATATCGTACTTTTTTATCGTTAGCACGATTAATTCGTACATGTATACGCGGTATTATACAGATCAATGCTGTCCATGGTTGAAGCTCCTCGCGTGGCTTTGTCCCATCTTCCGCGCTATCGCCATGAACTAACGAAAGAAATCAGAGAAAAGAAACCGAACAGACTTAGTACGATCCTTGTCATTTTTCATAAATCTCGTTCGTAAACTAAACCATGAAACTTTGATTTTTGCGGGAAGCATTTGTATCAGATGCGTGTGTTTAGTGCATCGGTTAGGCGTCCCTGTATCATAGTGACAAAGTCAAAGCAGGAGAGACTCTCCAAGTTTCGTAGCTTATCGTGGACAGCATTGGACGTAGATTATAGAAATTTAGAAGTGATTTATGCCAAATATCAGATGGATTATTTATATTATTACGTACATGTATAAGTATTTACATACAAGATAAATCCCGTATCGACATTTGTTGCTACATTCTCTACTTCTTTTTCATTTTTGTCGCTATATATACATACATATATATACATCTATTACATATACGCGTATATTTTCGACTTGTCTGTAAATTGTACTCTTCTTATTTCTGTCAGAAAAATGAATTAAAGCAACAAATATGATAAAAAGTGACCAAATAATAAGCTTGATTCATAATCACTTTGAAAACCATATTTCGTAAAATATGTTTATAAAATATATTTATCTTTATACAGCAAGGTATCGTACTTTGAGCGTGGATATCGTTGTTCGTCCAAGTACAAAGAGTTGTGAAATTATACGGTTAGTGAATTTGCAAAAATCTTGCGACGACGATCGCCAGCTATATCTGATGCTCGTAAGGGACGAGTCACTCTGAGCGGAAGTGCCGGTACGCGACGCTGACGATCAGTATAGCGAGTTCAGTAGTAGGCTCGCGCGCCTACCGTGAGGGTGGCTGCTCGGCACGCAGCCTGCAGCTCGCCTTTCTCGTGTTTCTCTCCTGTTCCATTACTATCGTTTTTTTCTTTTTTTTATCGATACAAGCCGTCCTTTATATTAACAACATGTTTTCCAATGGATAAACTTTCTGTTAAACCGTTAACTAAACATATCGTAACAAGTGCGTGTGTGCATCGAAGTGTGTTTAGAAAAATTAATACATATCAACGATAGCTGACGAAACAAAGTTCACTGTGTAGTGTAAATTAGCATCGACGCTGCTCTGATCAGGTGAGACATTAGTCAAATACAAATTTTAATAATGTTTTCACCGAAATTAGTAGACATTTACTTTCTTATCTCTGTTAGTTGCCTTCGAACAAAGTTCTTTTTTTTTATGTATATTACGACTATTGATGCACCTTAACGACTTTGAGATTATTTTATATATATATATGTATGAAGATTAAGTAATAATTGCTTATAAAAATATGTAATTAAGTTAAATATTTACGCTTATATTCGTATTATATCTCGTTTTGTATTTTTCTATTTTTCTATTTAATGTTTAAATTCAATTTCAATACTCGATATTAATCTATCAATAATTTAGTTTGATTTCCATAGATATACTAATTTTTAATTGGTATTCTCATCGCGCTTTCCTGAGTCAAAAGTCATTTATTTTACTCTCGAACTTAAGCTTGATTTAAATAGTTGGTACTGTAAAAATACTGTTACGCTCTGATTAGCATGCAATATCGATTAATGTTAACGGTCACAGTATGAAATCTACTATCAGAATAGAAGCGTACATTTTTCTGATGTTGCGAGATGCGTAGTTTTGAATTATTTTTACTTCAATATCGCGTATTGTATATTAATTCAGGGTATTTAATTTATCTTTATCATTGTATTTTACTTTCTATGTTACGCTTTATTATCCTCGAAAGAATATATCTCGAACGAAAGCAAATAATTTTGCAAATAAATGTACTTATATGTAACGACAATTGGTCGAGCGCAGAAAAGATATTTTATATGCTTGAATTTTACAAACCTGAAGAAGTATTTAGTATTTAGTCACGAAGTGCAACACGATCCTTATTCCGTGCTGGATTAACTGTTCCAAAGCTTGAAAGAAACGCTGGTAATTTGCCAACGTATTCTTTTTCTCTACTATTAAAAATGAATGTATGGTATTCGGTGATCACGATCGTTTCATCGTTTTATTCAACAGCTTTGTCGTTATTGAATCTGAAGGCGATCGATCTCGCCAAATTTGGCGAATTCTCAACACGGTGTACAGCCTTTTTTCATGTCAATGACGTTTTCGTGAGGTAATTGCATATACACGCACGCGCTTATATAAATACAACACTGGCAGAAGATATTTCGTGTTCACTCTCTTCTTCGCTCGTTAAATTCTCGTTTCGTAATCTCTTATTCAGCCAATTGTAATAATTATGCAAAATTAAAGGTGTACCGAGCTCTTTCTTTTTTAAGGTTTGTGACTCGCGTAAGATGTTTGCATAGAAATTTCTGTTCTATTTCATAGCGAAGCTTTCGACGTAAAATACGTTCTCACTTCTGGCTTATGTTTGGTTTAGGCGGAGCTAACGTTTGATCCGTAAGCAGTACGTAAACAAACTTCAAAATAATCATACAAGCTTATCGCTTATCAGGTACACAGAAGCGTAGATGCAGGTCACGTTTGTTTTTGCACGTTCACCGAACGTAAATACGTAGTCGACTTGGCCTTGCCTCTGCATTTCGTGTTTAAAAGAAACGTGCTACAACGTATCGAACTACACGCAATTTTTTTATCAATATTTAAAATAGCGGATTAATCGTTTGTCCGATCGAAACGTTCTCAATTACTGTTTTGTAAATTTTCATTCGTGTCGAAAGTCATTCGCCAAGCAGATTTCGTAATCCCGAATGACGCGGAACATAAAAAAATATTCATCTTTTATCGTACTGCTTGCGTACGAATTTAAAATACAATACGTGTTATTGTTATCATTTTTTCCTCGTAATACACGTTCATTTACACTAATTCGAAATTACTTTGACGAAAGACGATGAATAGACCGCAACTGATGTTCATTATCAGACGAATAGACGCGATTCTTGCAAACGTTTGTCCTACTTTCTTAAATTACATATCTGCGAATCGGCCTTTCATCTACGCTGTATTATCCTGATCATATTAGAGTCATACCAGAGTTTTAATTATCCGCAATAGTATCTCAGAGACAAGTTACAAGTTCTGTGTACATAGTCGAAGAAATCAAAGCGGCAGGCCCGATCGTGTCCAGTTGGAGAAGAACACGGCGCGCTCTTCCGGCATGGTAATTTCGACGCGGACATTTAACGCATCAGTTAATTTGTTAGCCTGACTGTTAGTTAGGTTTGGTTAGCGTGCCTGCGCGTATTTAACGCGCACGCATTAAACATATTCAGAGTGATGAATGTTCTAGCATTCGTTTCCCGTATAATTGCAGAGTAACATCTCTGTGCCTTTGTTTTCTCCTTTTCCCCCGAGCGCTGTACTTCGTCTCGTGTGTTTTTTTCACTTTTCGTCTTATCTGCTCGGACAAGAATCTGTTAGGCTAAAACTATCTTCCTTTCGTTAGCTTTTATTCTTTCTTGGATAATGAAATGTCATTTTACTACTGCATTTTACCTTTGTTGCACCTTTCTAACAGATTTGTTGAATTTTACAATTTATATATTTCGCGACAAAGGAAGTAGATTGAATAATTTTACGAGTTCGTCGTATCGGAACGATACGTCGTATAATAATTTTACGATAGTTTTATTAGATTGTCTAAAGTTATTGCATCTAACTACAGTGCTGCAGCAGGCAAAACGTATCGTAAAAATGTCTCATTGTTTCGAAGAGAATTCACGTATGTAATCATAAAATACGCGATACGATAACGGTATTCGTGTTTTGCGGGATTCGCGTTGTGGATGGCCAAAGGTTGTGATGATTTATCTGGTTTGGGATCTTCGCGATCCCGAACCCTACGCTCGTAATCATTGTTTCGGGCCATATTCTCGGCTATCTTTTCAATATCCGAAAAAAATTGCGATACTCGGACACTTAAACGGCATAATGGAGAGTGCACGGAAACTGTCGTGCAGACGATCCACGGTGCCGATAGCGAAAGAACACGGCCAATAACATCGTTAGACCGGTCAAGCTGGTAAAATGTCGTTGAATTACATTCGACATTTTTCAGATTCCAGTGCTCAACTTTTAATCCCGACGATTTTTCTTCTGTACGAACGTGTGACGTTTCCTTAAAGACTTAAACTTTGTTTCTGGCTTCGAATACAGCTTCCTAATAATGTTCCTTAAATCGATCATCGATGTGTTTCCAAGACTACTGCTCGATCACGTTGATCGTCGAATTCATCACGATTGGCTGTAACAAATTTATCGTCGATAATCTGTCCTGCGAGTCCATGAGAAAAATGACTTAGATCGCTCACGTTATCCAACATTTCCGTGGCGCGCACCTTCATAAATCACCTTTCATCATTTCTTTCAACATGTTGCGTTCTATGTACACGCATTTAAGAGTCTGTATCAACGACAACGGCATACATAATGAGACGCATAAACAATGGGTAAATGCTTTTTCGTTCTCGCTCCCTCACTGTGGTCGGCGCTGCACAGTGGAGCTGTATGGCTTTTGCTTCGGACTCCATAACGCACTTTGGGGTTCATAAGCGATAGCAGACATCCTCGTACAAATGTACACGCTTCGGATGTCGTAACACACCATGCACTTCCGCGCCATTCACCTGGAGAAACGTTCTCGCGGTAAGAAGAGCGTGTTTTTAGCTTGGCTGGAGTAAATGGGATTCAGGAAAACGCGGTGCACGTAGGGAGAACGGTTTGGAGAAATGGAAGCGGTCTCGATGTGAGATTCTTAATCGTATCAAAGAGGTAACAATATCTTTCGTACGGTCGTTTTCCTTTAACGAAGTTTTCCGTAAGTATCGTAAGTAATTAAGTATCGCGCGTAATTGATATCGTAAACAATAACAGGAATATTTCCGTGACAATCTCAAAGGAAAGAGCATAGAGTTTCTTTGAACCAGCCGCAGCTTTTACATCAGAAAGTGAAGCTACATAAAACCACGGCGCTGAAAGCAGCGACATTGGGCTATAAAAAGAAGTGGTATTGGTGAACGAAATTGAAGGCGAAATAACCAAAAGGAATTTTTCGAGTACAAAAGGTCAAATTAGAGTTTGCTTGTTTTGACCTCCGCTATTAAATCCATATGATTCCTTCGTTGGTGGTCTTCGTATCACAGTTTTATTACTGCGGCAGTTGCCGAGAACAATCTTGGTGAGTTATCGCGATTATTTATACGCAGGTATTCGCTACAAATTCGATGTTCATATTCGATAAAATACTACTCGACAGCACGATAAATTAATCGCTCGATGCTTTTGTTGGAATACAACTCGTAATATATTGTAAGAAACAAAACGATGCTTATATAAATATTCAAACGATACTTATCGTAACTAACGTACGAAAGAAGCTATAATTCTTCAAAAGTGCAGTTAAGTTGCCCGTTAGTAGCGTAGTTAAGATCAAAGCTTCTCGCTGGATGCAACGCATCGACCATGTTTTGCATTTCCGAATATCTCCCCAATGGGGTGCAACAGAGTTTGTGGGATCACGCGGCCGGACATTGCGTGTCGCGGCATAATCGTAGAGACTGCTGGGACTAAATACAAAGCAGCGTCAGATTGAGATAGAGCGTAATTTACTCACTCCGACGACTCTTAATCGTTTGCGTTACTACTTGTCGCGTACTTAAGATCGACGGTGTCATCCGAAATGCTACTTTACCGTGTCATATTCTTTTTCTTTTTTCTCTATTTTATCCTTCACGTAAGAAACATATTCCAGCTTAATATGAACATTTTTATTAAAAGAGGAGAAGAAACGTTAATTTTCCAAGACGTTGGTAATTTTCTTTATACGCTTTATACGACCGGTTCCATTCATCGTGATTAATGCAATAAATTTTCGATGGTAGCAAAATATTGGAATCTGTCGTTTCGGATCTCGATGACACGTAACGGATGAGATTACTCGGAATTTATTAGCAACCACCCTGCTGCTTCCAAATTGTGCTGGGTGTCAAATCGAATTTCCTCGGTTACATCCGGCTAGTGAATCACCATTTCCCAACATGAACACCGTAGTCTGTTTCCTTCTTTCCCCCTTGTTTTTATATCTTCGCGTCCAGATTTTTCTTTTCTATCCGCTAATCTCTAGGTTTAAATAAACTCCTTGGAATAGTGAACTGCCCGTGTAAGATTTGTCGAAGAAAAGGTCGAAGAAAGAAGAGGAGGCGAAGGAGTTTGGAATAGGGCGTGTTGTAGGTCCTGTAGATAAATGGCCCGCTCTGCTGAACTTCTCTGATAGAGATATTAATCTTTCTCAAGGAATCTTCTCCTCCGTTATATCGTCGCTCTCCGTCCTTCAGCGTTGACCAATATCCTTGTCCTCCTCTGCCATCTTCGGTAATATCGTTATCCGTCTTTCCAAATCTTTCGTCTCTCTTTCGGACGTTCCGCATGCTCGTAAGCCATCTCTATTTTTCGTAAGTACAACGGTATGAAAAGTAGAATACCATATGTCCATGTCAGAGGGGAGGAACTCGAGACACGACAGGCGGATCGGGCAACCTTGTTCCTAAAAGTCAATCCTCAAAGACTTCCATCGTGCAAATAACTTTTGTTTACCGTGTTCTCGTACGTATTACGGTCCGATTTTTCATACGTGTTAGATTTAAAGCGTACACGTGTTTTCTTAAAAAAAACGATAATTCAGCATTGGTAAAGTAGCGTTAACAAAAGATTTGTAGGCCTTTCGGTGGGAAGAAGATATCGCAATCTTGTGCCGTTAAGGAAACTTGAAAGTCGCTTATGTAATACTTTTCATTCATTGCTGTTCGTATATACAAGATGGTCGCATAAAACGATTGTATCTCTCCTTTTATGGTTCGTACAAAAGCTACAAAGGCGCGTGCAAGTGTTTCTTTACCATTAACGCGTGATACCATCGTAGAACAAATTTTTGCATACGGATATCGGAAAAACGTTGGAACAACGAACCGTATATAATATATTTTAATTGTCTGGCAAAGTAAAGCCCCAGCATTAATAAACGTGAGTGAGCAGCGGTTTTCTCCAATGTCCAGGATATGTATCCGGTGTGTGATTATAGCGGTGGGCATTGGTGTTGCGTTGTTCGTGACGCAGCGGTGTCGTTATAGGCAGGTGTGAGGAGGTCCATGGTTTCCACACATGGAAATAAATGCACTGCGTTAATACATACGTACGCACGAGTACACGGTAGTAGTGGGCAGAATGCGTGTGCGCACACGCGTGCGAAAACGCATAAATATACAAGAGAAACACGTTCACCTACACTATCGCGCGTCGGTGAACGACTAAGTGGGAACAATATAGTGTTCCATGGGGATGCATGGTGTGGCACGAGCGTGGAATCGAGGTGGACAGATCGATAGCAAAAGGGGCCTTCCAGACCTTATGGTGCCTCCTCCACCTCCTATTCCTCCTTCTCTTCCTGTTCGTTCTCTACCTTGTTCCGTTCTATGAAATTAACGTCCGTTTGTATCCTAGTTTTTCCAAGTTTCCAGAGCATTCTGCTCGATCGTGTTCGATCAGTGTGCAATCGAATGCCACTGTTAAATTACGTTCGCGTATAAAATTCACATACGATCTCGCGAATGGTACTATTTCTAGTCTGTTTGGCGAAATTTGAAGAAAATTAAACTCTTTTTACCGTAATTGTAAATATTGTATTACTAGAATTTCCAACGTTTACGCATATTATATCTTTTAACGCCCAAATTTCATTCCTTGAGAACGTTTTGAAATTATTAAAGAGCAATTTTGCCAATTGTCGAAATCCTCAGATGTTTCCAAACGAAGTTAACTCTATCGATGCTTGATAGGAATGATAATTGCACGAGCTTATAGTTTTAAGAAAATAACGGTGTGACCGTTGGGTCTACAGGAGGTTACATGAGAAACGATCTGGTATCCAATGGCGTGCCAAGGGAACGGGGTTCGGATATAGTGATTAAAGCGATACTTCCGCTGGTCGTTATCGAGCCGCGAAGATAGCATCGCGGTTCTCGATCACTGTCAGGACGCGAACCCCCCCGACACCATACCAGAAAATCCCCATACCGATGTACTACTGTTATGGGAATCTCCTTAAATCCCAAACTTGGCTTCTTTGCCTCGCCGTTTGTTTGTCGGTGAACTTTCTAATTAATGGGAACACGCGTTATCTATTCGCGGTGTGTTTTACACGTTCTTAATCGATTTTTTATCGAGGGAAAGGAACAGGTAATTAGAACGTTGATTTCGATATATTTTATCTTCTAGGAAAATTTACCATTGTAAAAGACGTTCATTAAATGATTGGATTGTTGACCTTATCGTAACAATGTAAATATGCGTACGCCAGCGATTTAAAGCAGAGGCGAATGTACATGTTGCAATAAACTCGTACGGTTTCATGGCGTACGAGCAATTAAACTTGCCGAGGCCTTGATCACCTCTGTTAATGAGAATTGCACTCGAGACTGGAATATTTTACTTTCTACTGTTTTATTCCACCGGTCAATTGAGCGTAACGATGTTTCGGTATATCGCTACCATAATAATTAAGTATTTCTTTTGCAGAGACTAATTGGTTTCACGTTATTTTAATCGATCCGTATAATTGCACAGACCGTAATTAAGCAAGAGAGGTATTCATTCGCAATATCATATAAAAATCATACTTTATCTTATAAAACGATCATATTTCTATTTATTTATAATCGTATTTACTTACTGTACTTACTGTAACTTCTCTATGTTGTTTATTGTTTGTCTAATACGTGTGTACTACGATCCACAAAACCATAAAATAGACGCCGTAACTAATCTTTCGACACGCTATTAGTCTATTTACGACGCTATAATATGTATCTGAAGTTGTACAACGCATCCAGGGGTGGTAAGACTGTGGAAACAACGAAGAGGAGGGGTGCAAACATACGAAGCACGTTCTCGTGCGCAAGAAGCGGAAGCTGATAGAGAGAGAGATAGAATGTATTAAAATATGAGAGTACTTGGTCAGCGGCCGCGTGTACGCGCGTTCAACAGTTCGAACATCGGAGTTTATGGTGTGCAGTATCATGGGAGGCAGGGTAGGCGGGTGTCGAGCCTCATTAGACAGCACGAGACCCCGTGCATCGTGAGGGGTTGCCGCATGGGACTCGATGGAAGTGCGTACGACGAACCGGAAACTAACGACGTTACCCCCTCTATCCTATCGACCTTTCTTTTGCGCTTACGTTTTCGATTCTTGTGTTCGATCGACAGATGTACATCATGGAAGAGAATCGTTTGTTTTAAGGGTTTACCCGTGAATCGACGCGCGGTCAAACACGATAAAAAGCGAATAATATAGCAGTCTTCGTCTGGTCTTCGTCTCTTTTTATTGGGAAATTTCAAGCGCCAACCAGACGAATGTTGTTATTTCTGTCTGTAATTTAAATACATCGACGTTTGTAATTAAATAAAATCAAGATACGATTATACGAAAAATCATTTAAGAAGCTTCTTGTATTATCGATTAACGCATTCCTCTATTAATATTTTTGTTACTTCGACATTGGAAATATAATTTGGTATTCAGGCTTAGCGTATATAATGTCGCATATAGCGACGGACAACATCCATAGAGAGCTTATGCGCGCCATGCGCTCGGAATATAATGTAAGAGATTTGGACGTAATATCGGAGGTTGTAAATAGGCGCGATAGCAAATTGGCGAGTTCATTTGTCGTGTATTAACGGTGTTTATACTCGCAGCCTGCGGGACAACGCGATCGTCGTTAATCACGACAAATTCGCCGTGATTAATTATGCTTTCGCTCGATTAGCTTCCGTATCGCGAGAGCCCCCTCTTTCGGTTGTTGAATATTCGTCCTCTCCGATTTTTCTTCGTCTCTCTTTCTCTCTACGCGGTACTCCTCTCCCTATCCTTCTTCCTTAACCCCTGTTTTCCCTCTCTCTCTTTTGTCAACGAATAATCGGCGAACGCCGCGTTTTGTCGTCCAACGATCAGACCCTCGACGCTCGCGTTTCACCTCTGTTTTATTCCGAGTTGAAAGAGCGCGCGATGTTATCCTTGAACAAGACTTCAAGTATCGTAAAAGGCGCGGCTCTCTTTGATGATCCACGAACGATCGCGGCAAACCCAATTGCTTTCGTTATCGATCAGACTTTTGCAGGTTTAAGACCGTCGTTTGTTGGAGGCTCCTCTCTTTATAATTTACAATTTACGAGGTCTTCGGCAAGCTTAATCTCTTCGTCGTTATGCATCCTCATTGTTATGTCATGTTCTTTATCGCGTAACCAAATATTTATTTTTTTACGTTTGATGTTGTTTTTCAATCAATTACATTCGCGAATATAGCACGGACGAAGAAATCGTGTTTTCGATGGAAACAACGAATACACGAAAGATAGTTGGCTACTCGAGCGATATATTCGATGGATTTTCGTTCTAGAAGAATATCAGGAAAACAAGGTGGTTCTCGAAAGAGACGAGAAACTTCGTCCCTTCGACCGGATGTGTCATTTGGTACCTGGGTCACGTAGCTCTTCGTATTGACAGGCCGACCAGCCAACCAGCCACCCTCTACCCTTCTCTCGTCTGCTCCGACTCTTGTTTCAGGCCTAGCTTTATCCAGATTCCGCGGAACAATTGCGTCCTCTTTTTGCTTTCGCAGGATAACGCAGAGGATTATTGCTCGTTCTACTTACTCTTATCACTAGTCGAGATTTTTATATTGTTTGAAATCTATGTTAAGAAAGAATCAAATGTGTGTGTGTGTGTGTGTGAGTAAATTTGTAGACCACTTTATATTAATTTAGTATACAAGACATATAAATATTTTGCTTAAATTTCCCCTGCTTCTACTTGTTCTACTAAATTTAACTTTCGTTACGCGTATCAAAGCAGAGTAAGTAACGCTTAGTTCTGTTTGCTTACAGAGTATTTAGTGTAGCAGATATGGTACAGCGATGAGCCTGCAGGCACAGGCTCAAGCACAACGCTCTGCGAGGTACTCCCCAGGAGACCATCAAGGTGTTAGAAATTACGTTTATATCGACTTTTCTCCTAGCCATGTTCGCGGTAAGTCAGAATGTCGAATATCACGACAAAGATTCAATCGTGTCAGTGCGACGTAAAATCCGGAGGATGAACAAGCTTGTCAGTCGATCTGACACTTCGAAAAGTAGAAATATCAGTTTAATCATCGAGATTAAAGAACATGTTTACGATTATTCCAGCCAAATTGGAAACAATAGCTCCGACGCAAATTACATTCGTTTTCCTCGACGAGTTTTAACGTAATTAACACGAACACTCTGTTCGGTGGTTGGTATCGTCACTACGTTGACTACAATTCAGTCCTCTCCTCGTTCATCATTGGGGTTAATCCTGTACGTGTTCGAGTGTACGCGACCTTGTATTACTTCCTGCGTACTCTGAATTCTGGTTTGACGGAGCATCGGAGGGGAAAAGAGTTTGTAATTTCGTGGCTATAATTATTGGTGTGAACATGGAATTCCACGCTATTGTACGCTGCTGAGGAATTCGCAGAAAAATTTAGCGGACGCTCCAAAAATGTGGATCGTTTTGATCGATTTCAAACGACTTTCGAATACACCTCGAATAGTATTTGTCGTTTAAAATAGCGCGTAGAAATTAATTATCGAATCCGTGATTCTTTTTTTTTCTCCTTTTTTTTTTGTAGCTGTCCATTACCGGATTCCATTAGAAATTATCCGTTTGTTTTGGAGACGAAATATTTAGTCTCCGTTTGCTGCGCACACGGAAGGTGGAATTTAACGGAATTAAGTTTCTTCTTTCCTACAGCTGTAACGCAATTAACAGAGGGATATTCTTATGCGATAATGTCTGGCCGTTAACACGTTCCCATCCCTTTCTTTAACGTTAATCTCCAGTCTAAAACGGTTACCGTGCGCCCTTTATTTTAATTCTCCAGACTTACGGAAAAACTCTGTCTTTCTGCTGCTACTCACAGCAAACCAACATTTATATAATTGAAATTCTTCATCGTGATAACGCATCCATTGTTATTAAAATTAGGATTAGTGATAGAATTGCGAGCGAATATTATATCGTACAATATACTGCACATATTTGTCTATTAAATAAACTTGTAAACCGACTAATCGGATGAATAATAATCACCAATACATACACAACCCTTTAAATTGATAACAAACAGAGATGCATGGTAAGATATAAATTGCGCGCAAAAGTTGCCGATTATTATATGTTAAACCTTCATAGATTTACAATTAAGCCCGCATAGTGCCATTTTCTTTTATTTTACACGCTATATGACTGTTTATACGTGCAATATGTTACGAAGACTTTTATCGCTTTCCAACGGTGTACACGGCAAAGAGAGAGAGAGAGAGAGAGAGAGAGAAAGAGAGAGTGAAAGAGAAGGAAGAAAAAAAGGAGAGAACGCGGGAATTCTTCGCAATGGCATGGAGGTACCAAGCATAATTTTCCACATGAATGCACTGCCGACTCGTCGCTTTTTCCTAATGACTGTCTTAATTAATATCCACCTAGGCGCGGTTGCGTCGAGCTGTCTGTACGCGATCGCGACCTTGTCGTCCCCTCTTCGTACCACGGATAATTTTCCGCGCGAATGACCGAACTTCACTCTCGTTCGTCGTCGGCGAGCCGTTGGCCGTCCGCTGCTCTTTTTTCCACCTTCTGCGTTCGACGTCAGTCGGTGTCGAGGGGCCTCTTTACACGACTCTCAAGCAGACCTCGTGCGGATGACAAAATGTTGTAAATTGCCGCGCTCGTGACGCTGTCCTATCGCGCCATTCAAAGCGAGATTATCGATCTTTCGATAAATATTCCATTAATATTAGAAGTTGGTCTCTGAATCCTTTGAACACTGGATCCGCATCTTTTAGATTCGAAATTTTCACGATGTTCGCTGGACGAATTGTATCTGTGCTTCTTTGAGTATCAATCGCGTTTCGCGAGAGCGTGGTGAGCTTCGTCGTGGTTCATTGAAACATTCGCGAAACGCAGGAATAAAATGCAACGTATTATCAAAAGCACGATGGAAACTCGAAGAACTGGAAATATGTGTGTCGTTCATTTGCATCGTTAACGTTACTTAACGTACCGGACGTATGCTTGTAAACGAAAGAATATTTAGAGCATCGAAAGAAACAGGTTGTTGAGAGTACAAAACGGTGTATGGGAAGTACGAGCAAGCAGGGAATGTTTGCTCTCAGCTGTGTGCCAACTCGTTCGCTGCTTGTACGCTCTCAATACGCGTAACTGATTTCTGCCATGGAAAAGAAGCTAAACACAGTTTACCTTAATTTATATCCGCAGAGTTATTCGTTAAAGATATCAAATAACGATTCGTAAGAATACCTTCGCGTTATTATAGTCTATGGGTTGGTAAAACAGTAAAGAAGAAACGTAAATTAATTTTTACGGATTTTGAAAAATCAACGAACCTTTGAACGTATCACTTCTCTGTTAAACCGACGATACGATTCGTACATTCGATCGACGCGAGAATAAATCAAAAGAACGCTTTCAGTCGGCCCTCAAAATTGACAATTTTTTAGATACAGCGGCTACAGAAAGTATTTGCACGTATTTTCCAATAAAGCGGTTTTTTCATCAGGATCCACGTTTCATTTTCGTAGTATGAAATTTTTGCAAATGTGTGAAAGTACTACTAAACGATACGCAATTTAATATACTCGGATCTGATTAATTAGTATGTAAATACTACGGTAAACACGATGATGAGCAAATACTTTTCTTAATCACCGTACGTCACTCTTCCGGTGATCTTAACGATAGGTCCATCTACCATATCAACCATAGGTCCATCGTACCGACGATAGATGCGCGGAAAAGTGAAACGAAATTATGGTCTCAGCGGATGTTCTTTTCCGGGAGACAAAAAGCGTGTGGCTAACTGGTTCTCAGCAAAGCTGCCGCTAAATGGTCGAGGTTTTCCAGCGGTGGTTTCGTTCCCTACTTCCTCTCGGACGAGTGGTAAGCTACACAGACGAAGACGAAGAGATTTTGGGTGTCGAGTGAGCCACGCCCCGGCCATGAGGACGAGATGATACCATTTGCAACCCTCTTTTGGTAGCTGGCTGAATCCTCGACCACCTCCGTCCCTCCGTTGCGTAGATAATAAAGGCCAACGCCTACCTCGCAACACGCCGAAGAGAGGGCATCTTCTGCTGCAAGATCCGGCAACACCGGAGGGTGAGAAAGGGCCAATTGGCTTACGCAGAATCTGCCATGCGTCATACAACGTGCCTTTTACCGCGAAAACTTCTGCCTGATGACTCACGCTGCGGCTTTCCCAAAATCCCTGTCGAATTTTCGCTGCCTCGGTCGATTATTTCTTTTGCTAAATTTACCGAAAAATACGTAAATGCGTACAACGAAGCTCTGTCTCCTCTTGCGACATAGAAACGGTTGGCAAAAGTGATCGCTGCCTTTCGAAGGGTTATCTGCACATTTTAGTATGCTAATATACTAAATCGACATGCTTTCTCGTCTGTTTCTGTTTCGTTCTATACGAAGGTTTTGCGAACTTAATTGACTCGTAGACAATTCAATTATTTTATGAAAATTAACACGCGAAGTTCTCTTGGAAAATATTTACGTCAGAAATATCGATTTCTTAAAAGCGTTCGCACAACTTTATAGATTTGTCAGATATTGCTCATATCTCTGGATCAAATGAATCGCTCCCTTTTTTAGCTACGTTGTATTAAAGTACACCCTCCCAACCACTAAATAACATCAAAATCGGGAAATCAGGCAAATTATATTTATCTATACTGTAATCTTTATTTATTGAAAGTTAAGTCCTAGTTGAAAAGGAAAGAATCTATAAAAATACTCAGATATTCACCGTTGTAACTTACAAACTGTTACCGATCACGAAAAATATCATCAAAATATATTTCAACAAAGCTCGTCTTTCTTGCAAGAGGTGTCCCTTCGTTCAAGTCTGTCAAGTATTCGTTCCATACCTACATGCGAAATGTCAGTAGACTATCGTCAGACTATCTATCGTACGGGAATATTGCCAGTTCCATAGTCTTAGAGGATAGGAAGAATATACGCTTAATGGAGAATGGAGAATGGAGAAACGCACCGTAAGATCTCGCGAGTGTCAACGTAAAAATTATTGCATAAGGGAGAGGAACGTGGGGTGGAAAGCCGACTTGGGGATGCGTACCTTGCCTCGTGTGAATGCCCTTCGAGCGTATTTGCACGGTCAGGCATCGATTAGCCATTCGAGGATCGACCTAACCATCGTTCCGGAATTGCCTCGATATCTCCGTGAATGCTTCTCAGGCACTTGCCCCGATGCGAGTTTCGCAACATATTGAGCAACAATAGAACAGGAGGGTGGTCGTTGTAGCATCGATATCGCGAATACGACTCGAGATATCGTCATGAGACAATTTCATACGACTGTTCGTTTCGCTTCGATTAGAGTCGAGTTTTATTCCTGTGACCGCGCGGATCGTTCCACGACGAGACGCTCTCCTCGAATACGAGAATTCTCTAAAAGTAAAGTTTCATTTTCGGCTTCCAGTTTTCGTTCAACGCAACACTTAATAACCGTCGAGACAGAGTCTGCAGTCCTGTTACCAAAATTATTAACTAGCGGGCTATGGATTAAGTTGGAGCTGCTTCCAGAGGATCTGTCTACGAAGATATATTTAACCTCGTAGATGATAGGTCTTCCGATTATGGAATTTATGAATATCTTAGTCAACGTGCGTGAACATTTGTCGTCGAATTTTAACCGCTGATTATGGAAATTAAACACTTAGCGCTAGAATTATCGACGATTAAACGTATAAGACTTTGAATCAACTACAAAATAATACACTCGAGGCAAGCTTTTACCCATATACTATGTACAATACAATAATAACTAACACGTTTAATATTTTAGAAAAAGTCGTTGAAAATCCCGAAACTGCACCGTTGTAAATCTATGATATCGTTATGAAAAATTATAAATTGGTCATGTCGAGGCTAGTAGTTCTGGCGTTCAATTCTCGTCTGGCTGAATAAATATAAGACATGTTCTGTAATCTATGAAAACGATTTTTGAAGAAATGCGATTTATAGAACCATCTGAACGAAGGTTTGAGGTTATTTTTTAAATCGTGTACACAAAAGTAGGGAAGTTGAGGAGTGGTGGAGATAAGGTGTTCTGTTTTCGCGTTGCCGATTTTCCGCGCCCATGCCCATGTGCCACGATAAGCCTTTAATCGAAGATTAATATTACCGGGGTTGTTTGGTAGAACCCCTGTCACGCATCGCGATTAAGGGCAGACCTTACGTGCCGTGAGCTATTCTTTCTCTCTTCTGCAGATTTCTTTCCACATTTGCCTTTCTTTACGTTTCTTTCGACGTATCATAAATACGCAATATCCTTTCCTCGTCTTCTAACCTTCATTTTCTTAAATTTTTATACATATGTTTCGTCCGAAAAGTTTCTTTCGTTTTATAAGGAAATAATGGACGCACAATATTTCTCGTTTTATATTATTTTATCGAATTACGTACGATCCATTTGGTTCTATCAAAATAAAGATCACAACGTTCGGCAGATTAGGTTTCATGTTTGTATAAAAATACGTCGTTGTAAACGACGTGTGTGTAAGAGAAGGATATTTTTCGAACTTAATACATATATCGGCTCATTCGTCGAAAGTTCTATCTGTCTGTTTTAATCAGAAGTTTGACATGGAAAGAGAGAAAAGCATTATGAGTTCAACCATCAACGTATTGCTTTCAGATCTTTATCACAATTCCTGCTAATATACAGAGTGGTTGATAACTGGTGGTACAAGCGGAAAGGGGGTGATTCTACGCGAAAAAAGAAGTCGAAAATATAGAATAAAAATTTTTCGTTTGAGGCTTTATTTTCGAGAAAATCGACTTTGAATTTTCACTGTAGATCGTTGTCTCGATGAAAAAATTAAAAAAAAAAAAAATAAAAAAAATTTTATTCTATATTTTCGACTTCTTTTTTCGCGTAGAATCACCCCCTTTCCGCTTGTACCACCAGTTACCAACCACCCTGTAGATAATTTCAGGATCATTCTACTCGTGTCGTTTTAGTGACACGCGATCTTACTATCTTTTTCAATAAAAAACAAACAGTTCCTGAGCTAAGAAAATTTTCTTATCTTAAATGTTTTTTTTTTTTTATTAAATGTATTTCGATGGCAGTTTCGTTTAAAGTGCCGATTTACAACGAGAAATAGTTGTCACGAAACTAGCACATTTCCTCTGGTAATTTGAATATCAGGCTCGTAGGAACGAGAGATATATAAGGAAATTCCGGTATCGCGATAGGTGAATAAAGGCGGTCGTAAATCAAAAGTCGATATTAATTGCCATATCAACACTAGGGAGACATGTTTACATATGCACCCCGGGTATTTCACTAATTATTCCCTTCTTAAATATCTCATAAATCATCGTGCAATTAGTGATAAGTACTTACGTAGAATTGTACGACGTATTTACGTGAAACTAGACACTGACTGTAGGACACGTAATGACACTATTACCATTAATGTGTACGTCCTTGAAATTTCGATCAAAGGCTTTTCGTGTCCCTAATATCACTCGTTATCGTATTACCTCCTCTAGGGGCCAAAGCATAAGAAGGAAATTGAACTCACATCGAACTAGTAGTTAAATAACGATCAAATATCGTGCACGAAAATCTTTCCGTGCTATAACTTAATTTATACGTATAATTATGCGTGTGAAAATTTAATATACCTAAGTAATTCTCCAACTCTCGAAGATAAACGACAATCGTTTATAAAGCGAGGAGAAACGCATCGATTATGAATAATTAGTTGTTGCGAATAAAAAATATCGTCTCGCTTCGCTCGGACAGCTGAATAACAGATTCAGTGAATTTTAACTCGCAATGGAATTACTAAGTAAACTTTACCCATGAAACCTTCGAATCTTCCGAATTTGATCGTTCCATTACCCCTCTCGACTTAGTCAAGGTTACGAAGTTCTAAACTTATCGCGCTATCGAGTCTTCTTTACCCCTTTACCCTGGCGCGCGGCACATTATTATGCATCCCCACGCTACCAAACTACAACTTTAATCATATTAAAAC
The DNA here is from genome assembly GCF_011952255.1 of Bombus vosnesenskii. Taxonomy (NCBI): domain Eukaryota; kingdom Metazoa; phylum Arthropoda; class Insecta; order Hymenoptera; family Apidae; genus Bombus; species Bombus vosnesenskii. The sequence continues at coordinate 2,107,548 of NW_022882962.1, forward strand.
TAACGTCGGCCCCTTAACATGATAATATTATGAATATTACTCGGAATTAGGATAAACTTCGAAGTAGATCGAACATCCACCCTCCAATCTCTTTCGACAGATTCTTGTAACTTCTCGTTAAACGTATGTCTATCGGTACAACGTGATTTCTTTCGATTTCGAAGTTGTAAGAAAGCGTTGTTGATATATGGAACCTCGAAAGTTCTCCAACCTAAGCCCTCTTTCGCTCGCACTTTCCTTCTCGATTTCTTCCACTCTTTTCTGTTCTCACTTTCGTTGTCGTAAGAATTGAGAATCAATACCAGTGGAGTTTCTGCAACTTTACGCGAGGACTTCGGGGGAGGGGGAGGGGGTGGGACCACCCGTGCTTCTAGAATTCCCGGGGCAGGGGGTGTTTCCAGGATACTATGTGACAGCAGCTGTAACGCTCCAACCCCCAGGGCTCGTTGGCTGGTTGGCTCAGGCTGTTTCAAATTCTAAGCCCTAATACCGCTTCTTTGGGGTACCTCGGGAAATATCGCGGGCCAAAGCAAGAAAAAAGAAAGATTCCACGTGCTACTCACCCCAGCGTGACATTATTTTGCTAAGAATGTATTGGAGAACCGCATATTTCTAGCTCTTAGGGGGCCGTTAGTAAATCATCGTAGATAATTTCTGCCGCGATATATTAAACTTTGTCGTGATCCTGAAATTTACCGCAGTGATGTTATATTGCATCGTAAATAGAAATGATGCGACGACAATTTGACGAAAATTATTGCACGATACAAAGGAAAACTAGCGTCCTGAATAATTGTAATTCTAATATTTTACGTCGTAATGTACATTTAGGCAAACGATTATAAAATCTGTCTCGTAAATGAGGCGGAACGAGCGAAGTGTTATGTAGTTGTTATATACTGTCGATGTTCAGTGTACTTCTGTACTTTATGTACGACATGTTCATAATTTTCAATTAAAAGTAATAGCAAAGATAATGGCGAACCCATGTATAGCGATATATTCGTAAAGGGAGAACAGCGCTTTGAGTCTCGATTGGGAAAATTTAGTGTAAGTGTTTCGTATTCTATTTCACGCTTATAGAACCGACGCTTCTCAGTATTGTACAATAAGTTATTGTAATCTAAAAATCACATTTATCGAATTACCGATGAGATTGTATATCGACAATATCGTATGGACGCTCGTTACGATGGTCGAACAAGGAGAACAAGTAGTATAAGTTAATCTATAGTCAGACGTCCAACGATAAATCACCCATTGTCTATACTAGTAAGTAGAAAATATTGGCAATGAAAAATAATTATCTACAACGGTAGTAATATCGTTTCATTTTGTCATCGTTGGAGATGAACAAGAGGGCAAAAATGAGAGAATGTAGGAATTAATAAAAGCCAGGTTGTCGTTATCAACGGTTACACATACGCATGAATTCATCGTATCGCTTTGTGCAACAGAAAGTAACGAGCAAAAAGCGGTCTGCGTAAATTCTCGAAAGTTTGCTGGAAGGCGAAGGGAGAGCTAGTGAAGGCATGCGTGATACCATGTAACGTAAGGTAGAGAGTCGAGAGGGGTATGAAAGGCAAAGGAAAGATAGTGGCCAGCCATAAAACCGAACGATACTGTCCTTTCCCATGTTATAACGAGTCTTCGATACTCGAGTTTCGTTTACCCACTTGTTCGCGTGTTAATGACCATTGGAGAACACGAAATGAAAAATTGAATATTAGTGGCAGATAAACACGCTACAGGATCAGGGATCAAGATCAATTAATTCTAGGCGGTTTCTGACGACGGCATCGACGTACACGTGCGTGAGCGCAATCTTGTTCAAACAATTAGTCTTTTCTGCGAGACGTTGAAACGCACGGTTGTTCCTTTGAAATGCCTGCCGGAGGAAATGAGTGCGCGCATTTAGGCCGATAATATTCTTTCACCGATCTTACCATGCCGGAACGTTGACAATAAAATTATTATCCTATGAATTTGTTGTCGTTCAAATATTAAAGTTTATTGTATAAACTAAAATATGTTGAAATTCTTTTTCAAAATACGTTATCCAACATCGACGAGAGCTTCGTTGACGGCTTCCGATGCTAAAGCGAGAAAAAAAGCGCTACAGGACGATTAATCTTGTCACGGTTAATTTCGTTTTAATTCGTCCGGCGATTCAACCGTAAATCAAACGGTATGTCTAGGTTCGTGATATCAAACGGGACGAAATTCGTCAACACCGGATCCGCGACTGCTAATGCGGTTTCCTCCGTCACAGGGAGCGGAAAGTGAAACGAAACGTCCTGGTGAATAAGCGAAACGAGAGAAAAAGCAAAAGCTGGCGACACGCGGAACGATCCCCTTGAAAGTTTAAAGTCAACTTTCGCTTTTCCAGCGTCGATCCGCTGGTAATGCCCTCCTGCTCGGCGTGCGCTCCGCCATTCCCCATCTCCAGGAGTCAAGGTAATATCGGCCGCAATAAACGCGGCTCACGGACTAACTTTCCCTGAACGGGCGCGCATGATCTAACAGCCACGTGGGAAAATCCGCCCCCTCGCTTCGTGCCGTTTCGTCGACGTGAAAACGCTGTATCGCGAGGGGGCGCATCGTTTTCTGCCGTTTCATAGAACAGGACCGTTTCCTCTTTTTCCCTCTTTTTTTTTATTCCTCTCTCGAGTACGTGACCGAGAATTCAGATGTGATTTCACTTTGGCACTAGGCTTAGGCGCTAACAGATCCTTTCAACCGATCCTTGTAATGTATTTTTTAGAAACTCGTCCAGTCTTATCTTCATCTGTTAACTATTATTTCATCGTATTTTAATATGGTAGATTGTCGTTAAAATCTGTTACTTATTCGTTAATACGATTTATCTGATAATTAATCGAGTTTATGTGAACGTTGCGTCATAGATTTCTAGCTTGACAACGTCACGTGTCTGAGTCACCATTGTACTTGCTTTGCAGTATGCATATTATATTCGACCTACATTTCTATATGGATAGAGAAAGAACGATAGTTATGACAAAATTGCTTTCTGCCAGATGGTATTCTATGACGTGCTCCTTTTGGGAAACCCGCAGTAGTTTGAACGTGGAGGGTGCGCGCGTGCGGGACAAAAGTTTCTCGGTGCTTCGAATTAATGGCAAATCCATAGTGGGAGCAGAGCGCGCGTAAGCTCGGTCCGACCTTGCCTCGCAAGCGCGATCTTCCGCTCGTGTTTAGTGCTTCGAAAGCTCCATCTCTCGAGATACGTCGGTAAACTACGTCGGAAACTTAACTCTCTTCTGCACGAGCGTAGCTTATCCATCGAGCTTTTGACCGTCGTCGATAAACGTGTTTCACATGGAATGATCATATTTTGAAATTACATGGTCCATAATAAAAATAGACTGCGAATGTTTACCCGAATTTATATTTTTAATAAGGTAACTAAACAGAGATTTGTTTCATCTGTTAAATATCGTAACGAGTTCTTTGATTGGGATATTTTATATACTTTTGGATATTATGCGCATCGTGTACATTTTTGCATCGTCGAATTTCCCATAATCGCGTAAAAGTTCGCAGTTTTACAATAAACAAAAGCAAATCAATTTCACAAAAATGTAACCACCATGTTTGCTTCGTTAAATCGAAACACGTTAATAATATTCGTTTGTCGCTATTACATACTTCGTAACTAAATTACCCAAGATTTTATTATTATCATCGATCAATGAACTTTGAAGGAACAAAGTTTCTTGTACAACAATCTGGTACTGGAGATCTACGGTCTTAAACACGTCAGCCTAATTATTCCGATCGTGATGTATCATTCTAATCACGTACAAAGGGTGCAGCCTGGAAGGCACGTCTCCTATTAAGGCTCGTTTGCCTCCCAGATTCAATTTACTCGTTCGATCACGGCAATATTGTAGTTGGAATTGTATAATATTCGATGCGTTTACGCGAGCAAAGCATGAGCTAAATGATGCATGCACGCGTGCACAGCTTAAGCTGATTCAAGGGGATGAGAAGGGGAGGGAATTGGCAAGCGATGCAGAGTATCACGGGGGATGCTTATTCCTGTGTGCAACACACGGGGGTGCAAGCTTAATCTTCGGAGATGCCAGGCGGGTAACCTATAACGGGATGTGTCGATTATAAGTTGTAAGCTCCGACCCGCGAAATCCCATTCGTTAATACACGAGCTTGTGGTCAACCCGCAAGTGGATCGAGATTTTGTTGTTCGACTAGCTTCTCTTTGCGTGCGAACTCGGGGATTATCTTTATCGCGACAGCGTTGATGAAAGTATTAAGCAATTTTAATGATAAATTTCTCAGCGGCGTTTAATTCTTTAACCCTTAAACGCATGATCTTCTCCAAATGGATTGAACGTTTCTTGAATCGATCGGGTAACAATAAAATATTTTAAAAGGAATAACAATGATAAAAAAAAATAAGACGAATAATAAAACAGATGGTTATACAAAATGATTATATGTACTTATATTATATTATGTGATTGTATAACAGCTAAGAGTAATTTGTTTCATGGATAGAGCTGGAAAATTAAGTTAACGCATTCAACCTTAGAGGGAAAGAAACGAATCCATGTCTAGACGAAGAAGGGTTGGCTTATTCTCAAAGTAATGATTTAAGACCTATTTGGCACGGATCGTTTATTTCCGCGAAAACCGAGGCCAGGAGGACTTTGTTTCAGTGGGGAGGTTTGATTCATTCTTGGAGTATGACTAGCTTCCTCAGTATGAGTCACGTTTTCAATTAAAAATTACTGTTCTGACATTATGGAGATTAAACCATCTTGTTAAATTTCTGTTTAATTAGAAAGAACATATTCCTTTCGTCATATTAAAAAAAAAAAATGATAACGAGCTACTGTTTGTTTCATGAATCTATTCGAGATATACTATGGTTTCTCATATTTGTGGATTACATTTTATGATGTTTCTGTCCCCGTGATCGGGGAATGGCAATGGACGTAGTTTGATGGAGGAGACCACGATGTTGGCGCTGAAGGTCCATTATGCTACCGCGATCCCTCGCAAAATCGACGTCAAAATATATCCCACGCAATCCTGCGTAGCATGAACCCTTCATTTTCAACGCTTAAGCGCGCATACCGAATTTCCAATATTTTTCATTAAACTTATGCTTTGACCGATAATAATTACATATATACTACTATATCATCTAGGCTTTAAATAAAGAGAAATATAATTTGAAATCGTTAATCATACGACAAACAACATTTTACGAAATTAGAAGAAGACAATTGTTCATAAAACTAACGTTAAAACATTTTAAGATATTACGCGTTTATACATATAGTTAAAAATGCACCAACGCAATTTACAAAACGTGTCCGTATCGGTCTCCTATTTTTACGGTCCGTGATGAAGAATTAGGGGATGTGTCTTGTGGTGACTGGTTCGTGGTTGGGGTTTCAAGACCCTGTTACGGCTGCCGGATAGACCGATGAGATTTTATCCAAATGATATTCATGGGCAGCGCGCATTACGCTACGAAAACAATAAGATGGAACGGATAAGCAGAAGTATCTATTATCACTGACTCAACTAGCGATAACATACTTTTAAAACCGCATTCGAATACTGAGATTTCTTATTTGATCTTCCCTTGCGTTTTAATATATTTACATTTTGACATACTTTGATTGGAACAAAATCTCATTAATTAAACACACAAAAGGAAAGGTAAAATATAAATATTTATTGCGTACATCTAATTGTGTATATCTATACGTATATACTCATTCTTTACATTTGATTTTCACGAACGTCATAACGAAATTCACACATCTCTTTTTCACCAGTTTTTGTTCTCGTTGATTAGAATCTCCATTATGCTCTGTCAAATAAAATTGTTTCTATTCCATTGCGCACCGCCTAGATATAACAGTAACCGTTTCTCTCAACACATGTTTGAACGAAAGGGTTTGTATAGCGGTAGACGGACGTGTCTTGTGGAATTCATAACAACGTATTGGTAAGAACGAGTGTTGCTCGTTGCAATATGGGCGATCATGCACCAACCCGTAGCCGAATGTTTTAGTTTTAGCCCCAAAGCGATAGGGGCTGGACTAGGCGCCTAGGGTCCCATGGACTTTCCATGTGCACCCTCCTTATACCCTAGCGCCCGATCTAACGCTGGAGGTGGTTGTGTGCCTAGGGTGGTTTCAGTTTGCCGAGGCACCCTCGGCAAGTGCATCTATTGTCCGAGTGCAAGAACCCAAAAATACGCTTATCTGTTTCATTGACGGCCGAGTCGAACTTCGTGATTCCTTTCAACGCCTCTGGTAGACGAGTTTTTACGTTCTTTCGCCTTTTTCTTTCGATTACTCGCGCTCTTACTGCTTCGGTATATAGAGTTTCTAGAGTGTGAAGCAAAGCGAATTAAAGTGATTGGATATCTGTATGTGATCGATACTGTGAGTTTTCAAAGGGAATTAAGAAGTCGAAGCTAGTGATGGACTAATCTGCTTTGTAATAAGTGAAACGTCGAATGGAATAAAAGTGAAAAGTAATTTACTTGATTATAAATATGACGGTGTTTCGGGATATCTTTCGTAGTAACTGTGATTACCGTGCTTGATAAGAATAAAGATGGGAAAGTGTCAGCAGAATTTCCGTTTTGATACGGATATCAAGTAATTAATGTGATTAAATTATTCCCTAATTACCGGCTACATATTTTTCCTTTCGTTTAATTTTGTTTCGAAGGTGCGATAACTTTGAGAAAGTTATAATGGCTATTCAAACGTTATGTTATTTATTTTTACACAGTTTCTCATTGAACATAAAATTACCTAAGCGTCATCAGAACTTCCGATTCGATACAGACATAAAATAAAGTAATACGTTAGTGATAATCAAATATGGAAAAAGATATTAACATGTCGTCAAAGAGAAGAACTTTCCATGTGGATTGGGATTCTCCCATGAAACCGGTACTGTAAAAGGAGGCGCCCATCGTCCTTGAAATACACATCATTCCGATCTCGAAGCAATTGCTTTGAAAATGTAGAATATTACGAAGTAAAGATTGTATTGGTGGTTTACGGCCTAAGGCTTTAAAAGTCGTTCGATAGCCGATTGCTGGGATATGAGAACGTCGTATCCGAATTCTTTTCAAACAAGCGCAGATCAAACGAAATGGAAGATACCGCCATTAAAGATAATGGAAACGGTTTAGAGCACCCTCGTTCTTGCGCAACCCCTTGCGAGGGAGATACGCGTAGAAAGAACGAAGATGCTGAAAAATTTCAGGATTTGCCATCTAATATAAAATCTTTCAGCGAGGAACGAAATTTATCTTGCAACTGGATCGAAGAAACATTATCATGTTCGTATAATTCACATTTAGAGAATTCAAGCACAACGAAAGAAGAAAGTACGGAATTTATTAGCAAAATAAGAAAGCACGTGGAAACTCAAGAAGACAGTGCCAATAAAATTAAAAGTATCAGAATGGAAGATTCTATTAATTCATTATTTGAATTAACCGTAACAAATGACATAGACGATTCAGGCCAAGAGTTGTCGAACGAAAGTTCGAAAGTTAATACAAAGAAGGATTTTGATTTGAAGTTATATCGAGAATCTTTCGAATGGAAATCAAAGGTATCGAAAGTTATGAAGGTTTCCGGAGCGAAGCGGAAGTTAGATACGATCAAGACAAAAAGTTTGATTCCAAAAGCAAGACCGAAGAAACAGATTTCGAATGGACGAGGTCTTGTAAATTCTAGTTCGGAAAGTTCGGGCATAGGTTCCCCTCTGTCGCCTTTATCGCCGTTAAAGGATACATCGACTAACGTAAAGGATATATCAGCAACTTCGATCAAAGAGCAGTGGCAGCAAAAGTTCCGATTCGGATCTCCAGATTCACCGTTGTCCCCGGAGAGTCAGAAATATACAGCGTTTTACTTGATTGAGGAGCAATTGGAAAAATTGCGAAACTGCCCTTGCGAGAAACGACAAGCTCGGGTAAACTTTTTCTTTTCTACAATTTACATATCAAGTATCGTTATTGTCATTCATTAATTGTAATTAGAAACTGAGTAAATTCTAACCTTTATAAGATGTATGTTTGCAGTAGATACCTTGCAATTTCCATATTTACGTAATATACATCTTGGAATTTGTTTCAAAACATTGTCAATACAACATTCGCGATGTTATTATAAGGTTTCTGAAAGTTTTATATAACACAAATAGCATGTTCGTTAAAAGTTCCCCGTTAAAAATAGTCAAACGCTTTATGAGTCACTATACCTACATGTATAGTTATAATAATCGTAACAATATATTCCACGAAGTGAAGATCATACGAACGTTTAGCCAATTGGTACGTCAAAATCGGAAGGTCTAGGTAATACTTTACGGAGACAGCTATAAATCTTATGAGTCACGTTCCAGGGCGAAGCAAGTCCCGTGGTGTGCAACCACGTGGTAAAGGAATTACGTTCACCCTCTTTCGACGATGCGTTTCTCCACAAGCTACGGCGCGGCGCGATCATATGCGTGTAAAGCGTGCGTGCTTCTCATTCATGAGGATGGTTCCTCGCTAGCGTTAACCTTGCATTCCTGTTCCTTTCTGTTAGACCCTTCACGAGATCCGACATACCGTTCAAGCTCCCCATTAAAGAGAAAGGCTATTAGTGTTGTTATTTCTTACCGAGGGATGGCGACACTTCACACTTCGTAAATACGTATACGTTACACACTATCGGTCTAAGATATATTCGATAAAACAAAAAATAAATAAATTTGTTTGAGATTGCTTAAACGGTGTGCTAAATTAATTATATTTTATCGAACCCTTGCACATTTTCAATAACGTTTCAGTTATGAGAAGAAAATAAGTCGAATATGAGCTTACCTAAGCATATTGAATTCGAATCACGTATGGTTTCCCGCGAAATTAATATCTTCAAAATCGAATAGATCCTCGATACGGCGTCAGTAGTCGATAGAGATTGGTTTTCGTCGAGTATGGAAGGAAGCAATTCCCTCCTAAGACGTTTGTCCTGCTCGTAAGGAATTCGAATATCCTTCTTAGGCGACCGAGCTCATCGACCATTTATTCCGCGTGGTTCACCACCCTCAGTCGCGAAACCACGTACGGGAGATATAACGCGGTTATACGTGCACCGTCCAAATGTGTCACGGCATTCTTTTTCTTTCGAGTGATATCGACTCTGTAGGCGAATCTCCTTCTTTTATTTCCTGTTTCGTATTTGTTGAGCCCTCGGGACGATTATAACTAAACCTTCGTGTGCCGGAGCAGAGACAGGTAAGATCAACTAGTCACGAGAGCTTTCTGTATAAGGGAATACATCTTTTTATTCGTACACTTTCAAACTTGTCACGAATGTTGTACCAGCTTGTGCAGTGCTTTATCGTTTAAATTAATCATCAAGAGTTATTAAATTATTCTCGTTTTCTTCGCTACTAACGATAAGAAATGTATGTATTACATTGACGTAATCTTGTTTTATGCATCCTAACCTTTAACGTTTCTATCTATTTATGCAACAAATTTCTAACTTCGTCGATGCTAAAGATATCTGTACTAAAGAGATTTATTGATTTATATGAAATATTTATCCGGAATTTGAATATCATCAATTAAATTCCGAGCTGTTTTTAATTTTCAGCTTGAAACAAAAGTCTGTTATAATTATGTATCTACTAAATAGAACGCCATCGGCTGCGCGCGCATTTCACATATATCTACATCTTTATCGAAAGTAACGTTTTGAACGAAACATTTTTATTTAACATTTTTTAATTACTTTTATATTTATATGTTCAAATATTAAGTTATCTTTTATATTTCCATAGTTCTTAATAATAATGTTACCGTTAACTGCTTTTTATCGTGTTTATCGTCATGTTATACATATAAGGTATCATTGTAGTTTGAACCAGTACAACAAAATTCAGTTTAAATAAAATGATTTGGCAAACGAAATTGCAATTGAAACGATAAAGATATAATACCGCGTATATTATGCGTTCAACAAGTTGTAGAACGAGTATTACTAGACAAGTAGTTCACTGGATTGATCTAATGGGTTCATTAAGTATAACGTATAAAAACCAGTTAAATAATCGATGCTTCTATCGATGAAAGTTTCGATCGAACGAAAGCGAATGAGGATCGTATATGAGGGGTCTTTGTGTACAGAGGGATTCACTTTCATGTGGAAAAAGTGATTCGTAATAATCCCGAAGCCAGTGACATGGCAATAACGTTTTCCGTAAGCCACCCTTTGCGTAGTCGGAAGTTGGTAGCGGTTGTCATCGGCTTCTCGATAATTTCCATGTTTCTTCGACTGTGTAGGCAGTGCTTTCTAATCGAAATAATTGGGAGCCCCTGATCCAAAGGGCTAAGCCACAGGGTCGTTGGTCTGCGTTATTATATTGAATTCGTGGAAACGAGAAAGTAAGTCGCCGGGAAGGCCATTGAATGGGAAACTAGAAATCGGGAAGCAGACAAGCATAAGCTTGGTGTGGCTTTATTAATTATTTCGAGGGCTCTCTTTAATCACCCCTTCGCCACCATGTGTGCCTATACAGATGCGAAGGTATCGATTTTTTTTTGTTTACTGATAAAAGAAACTTGCTATATTATAAATTTTTTTGTTATCATGAAATTTTTATAATACTTTTTCCTCGCTACTATTCGTCGTTAGTCCTGTAAAGTTTCTTCTAACAATACCCATTTTAATAAAAAATTTCATAACAAAGTGTTTGAATAAAAAATAGAGTGGACCTTTGATAAAACCATAAAGCCATAAAGTTCAAATTAATATTATTAATAACCTAATATTTAAAAAAAACTAATTAACAAACTTATAGTTTAATAAAGTAATATATCAATGATTAATAAACTAATACTTTATTGCGTGAAAATATCTTTATTTTTCTAATTCGTATTGAAATAACAACATTATCTCTGTCTATAAATCGTATTGGGTCGTACAGTTAACCCTACTCGCGTAACTAGGAAATCTGGTTAGATGGTCATGGGTTACTTATCATGCATCCAAAATCTTCTGGTGCTGAGCATTCGCTATCAATATGTAGATCCAGTCAGGGTTACGGTGGTTTGCTTGCACTGTACCGACACTCGTCACGTTGTCGTAAGAAGGGGACTTCTTCGAGGGTGGAACGTTTTCATGTACCTTTTCCATACCGACGCCGATTCCACAGTCATCACCAGGAGACCAACAGCCTTCTCTTTTTTCTCGAGTGCTTTTATAATATTCACCCCGTGTACACACGCCTCGCTTGTGATTTTTTCTTGCTCGAACCCCTCTCGAAAATAGCACCGACGCGACGATCGGAGATCGGGGAAACCACCTTTCGATATTGACCCTTGAGCTTTTGTCGGTCTCCTTATCGCGGTTTTTCCTCTCGCCAACAGGAACCGCGAAAAATAAGTATGTACCTAGACGTTTTAGAATGGTGCTTTCTTACAAGTATGTCGTCGATCTTTCGATTTCTTTAACAACTCGGTATAATAGAGGGACATCGTTGCGGTGCTTCTTATATGATAAAAAGAAAGAGCATACAGAGGAAAACGATTTCCAACGCTAGAATTTGTAATACATGGTAAATATTTAAATTATCTTTGCAGTTTAGAGATAAGAAAATATGAATGAGAAGAGCTTTGTTTTTACGCAATGTTTGCTAATATCATCGGGTAACACTTTTTCTTTTTGCATTGAAACGAAGTTTTGAATTAATACGAACATAAAAGAGTAGGTTTTTTTAGAACCATTTATTTTAGTTAGTTTGATTTTAATAAACCAATTTTTTGAACTATTATAAGCTGAATGTTTTTTTTCGTTTCTCAAGGCGAACTATTAAATTCTGTACGTACGTATTACTTTTTGATATTCGTCAAATATACAGGGTGGTTGTTAACTGGTTGTACAAGCGGAAAGGGGAGATTCTACGCCAAAAAAGAAGTCGAAAATATAGAATAAAAATTTTTTTTTAATTTTTCCATCGAGACAACGATCTACAGTGAGATTCGTTATAACGTACCGCACGCGTACCGAGCGAAAGTTCAAAGTCGATTTTCTCGAAAACAAAGCCTCGAACGAAAAATTTTTATTCTATATTTTCGACTTCTTTTTTCGCGTAGAATCACCCGCTTTCCGCTTGTACCACCAGTTACCAACCACCCTGTATAGCAAAGCAAAATTGAAGCAAAATTAAAAGAGAATAAACACACGGATATGTAACTTCTACGTCATACAACGTATAGGGAATCGATGAGGCTATCGTATTCCCACGTTGTTCAAAGGAATTCGTAGTCAGCTATTACCTGGCACGTGCGTGAAAATTCGGTAGAAAGGTGTCAAGTAACTTTGTAAAGTTACTGGTTGGAAATTTCGTGGCAGTGCCGTAAGTGAAATAATTGCGGCTTCTCGCCGCTTCTCATTTGGTCGCGCTTCGCCGTGCGAACATTGTTGTAGATTCACGACGCGATGTGCGCCTGCGCAGCGCGCCACGGCTACGTCGTCCTGTGGCGCATCGGACGCTTTGAAACACCGTCAGTCCTGCCGAGGATCCTTCTAAGGGTGCTCGTTCTATATACTTGGAGGATCGTACGATATAATTTCCAAAAGACGGTTCGCGATTTCGTTCCTTCGTTACTCCTCCTTCGTGCAAAGAAACGTTTTCCTAGGTCATTGTATAGTTCTCTCTTCTCTTTTTCGCGAAGTATGTCCATTTATGTACATGAAACTGATAATTGATTCTCTTGGAGAACATCATCGATGAAATTTTTATAAATATAATTTATCGACCTTTATATGTGTGCAATATTATTTTTACACTTTCATAGAATAATCATGACACGCGTATACGTGAGATAGCAAGAGATAAAAAATTGTGTGAGTGAAGAATTAGAACGACAGCAGGGAAAAAGACGAATGGAACGTTCGAAAAAGCAAGCGCAAAGTATCGATGATTTATCGGGAAATTTTCAGTGGTTCGAAACGATTTTTGCCACGTTGCAATGTGGTCACGATGTCCGGTGCATCAGGACTCAAGCCATCCGTGATATTACCTAGGAACAATAACGGCGCGAGGAGTAAAATTTGCAAATTGACTTCGCCGAAATCTCTGATATCGCCTTTAACTGGAAATTCGTCGAAGAAGTCGCAAGAATCCGCCACGGATTCTCCATCGTCCAGTCCCGCAAGTCTTCCGTGTCGTCGACATCCCACGTCGAAGTGTTCAAAGCGTGGAATCCAGTAAAAAGTCGCCTAAAAAGATATTTGCAGCAGGAGGAGCGACAGCAAACGTCGCAGGTACAACCGTATTGTCCGAAAGCTTCTCCGAAACGTTCACCTAGAAGATACATATCTGTGTTTGAGGAAGATTTTCTACAAGACGAGATGGTTCTCGGCCTTCGTGTCTTTCCACGGGTGTTGAGCCAGAATGTCGTTTTTTTCGAGTCGCTTTACACGTTGTGAAAAGGAGTTGATGCAATCGCGACAAGATGTAGGTCAAGTGGACGACAAGTGCATCTTTGGTGGGTGGTTTTGCAGACGAGGCCTTTATACCGAGCTACCAGAACCGCTGCCAACAAGCGATCGCCGCGGCAACTACTACATCATCCCAGATCCCAACAGAGGGATTCAGCTTCGCACCTGGGTGGTCCCTGAATGTTGAACACTTCTATCAGTGGCAGAATCGGGGCAAAACTACGCAGCAGGTATTGAATTTTCCAAAATTCCATCGAAACGTTCTCGAGAAGACGATGTTAATACGAACGAGAAGAATGAACAGGCTGTACGATTTCATAAAATTAAAGACCAAAAGATTGATACACCACGTACGTACGATGTGAATAAGTCTCATCCATATTCGATAAATCAATATCTTTGCTTCACATGTATGGAGTTATTTGACTGGTTTTAACATACTGTATATACTATCTAGATCATTTCTATCGCGTATCTTCTGGATTACTTGTATTTCATCGTTGCTAATTTTCCGGATAAGTAAATCTATGCGTATCTATACCTTATGGAAAAAGTTATAAAAGTATTTGGAAAACCGAAAGCTATAATTGACGCGGTTACCCGAATTCTGGAATTGGAAATGAGCTGTCAAGAGCACACGTCGTCGTTTGTCTCTTCGCCGGGCTAGAGGTTGATGCGCGAGATCCCGTTTGCTGTGGGTCGCGTTACGAATTAATTGAAAAACGAAAGCAATCTCGCCAAAGCTTGCCGTCAGTCGCGCACGAATTGCGAACTCGAATACATTTAACGCGAATCACTTCTCTCTTCTGTTATTCTATTTGTTCCTTTTGCCTCTCTGGCTGCGCGCTTAGTTATCCGTATTTATGCGTGACATTTTCCGTGTTTCCTCTTCGATTTCGATTCCGCGCGTTATTCGTCTCGTTTCCCCCATTCTATTCATTTCCTTTTTCTTTTTTCTTTCTTTTTTTTTTTTTTGTTTTCCACTGGCCCTCCATCTTTCTGCTGGCTGTTGCTCATTGGTTATTCGTACCCTCTCTTCCTCCGTATCGCTCTATCTCTATCCGTTGGCCAGTCCGTTTCCTGTTCTCTTTCGCGTTTCATCCCTCGAGGCAGATTCGAGCAAGAACCGATTTTCACGTCCCTCATCGAGCTAATTTCGGCAACCAAGCTGCAAATTTGCGGTACGACGCTATCGAGTTTTACTTCATTTCACTTGTGCCGCGGGCAATTTATACGATGGTACTTTGTTCTCGTCATTTTCGGCCTGGAATTGATAAAAGTGATGGGACGTTCGGCCTCTGCGATTTACGAGTTCCTCTCTGCACCGTGATTGCACTTCGATTTGAAATATTTAGCGGGTAAAGCTCCAGTAAAATTTGCTAAATAATCGTCTTTTTTCACAATCAACGACTCGTTATTCACGTTATTCGAAATAAATTTATTCACAGTTATATCCTGCATTTTACTCCAGGTGATAAAAATGCACCGTGTACTACGAACCAGGGTAAAAGTGTAGTTTCCTAAAAATATGAAGCGATTTGATTCGATTGAAATCGAGTTGTTCTTATTTTCTCAATTTTTAATTTTAATTTCCTCTACATCATTGGCAATTTTTCGACAAAGGAAATTTAAAGATTCTCAAAAGAGAGCGGTTGGTGAGATTATCGAATACGTTGCCCGGGGGTGTGAAGGTGCTTTGATCACCCCCAGAATCCTAAGTTTCACGTCTCGATTTGCTCTCTCACGGTGTTTACTTTAAGGGATGCCACTGGCTACCAGCATCTTTCGGTACGAAGGAGGACTGCACTTCTTCCTTATATATATTGCAAGGGAATTGCTCTTTGTTCCTCTCTGGGCCGACGAACGAGGATGAAGTTGTTTCATTACCGGAAAGTTTCACAGCCGGATCGTTCCTGTGATCAAAGGAGAAATTGACTTTGTTTATTAACCGTCACGACCCTGCTCTGCTTTAAAGTAATTAGCGGAATATGTGCGAAACACATTGAAATCACAGCGTAATTCTGGCTACAAAGGAACGCGGGTGATAATACAAACTCTATAATACCAAGTGCTTTATATTATACTTTGTAGTAGACAGAAAGTTAAAAGCAGCCACAGTTAGCTTTTTAGTATACTGATATCCGTTACGATAATGACAATAATAGTGATAATGATATAACAATTTTCGTTAATTTGGATAATTTTTAGTTAAATTTGTAGTTACAGTTTTAATTTTTCTAATATTCGTCGATACTCTTCTTCGTTTCTGAAGAAGATGCTTTCTTTTTTATCAGTTCCGATGATCATCTATTCGATGTAAAATTTTGTTTCGAAAATCAGACAGAAATGATAGATGTATCGCGTTTATTTCACAGGTTTGTGAAAACAATACGTGATCACGCTGTAGTGATCGATGATGGGATTACACGGCAAAGTACACAGGTGTTTCGTTGTACACTGTACGCTGTACACGTTCAGAAAGGCGTGACTGAAGAGGGTGGGATAAAAAGAAATAAAGGAAAAAAACGCGTGCATTGGATGTTGGTCGAATGCCAGATCATCGAAACGTAAATTACCGGTAGTAGAAGAGGAAAAACAGAATTTGTAGGGTATAGAATCGTTGGAATATCTGCCTCTTCCGGTCGATTACACCAAACAATATGCTCGCTTGTGTATCTGTTTAATCGCTGCACTTACAGCAGTGTAATTTAACGCGTGTTGGGAAAGTACGCATTGCGCTTTGTACTATGTACAAGGTAGATATATGTAGGTAATAATTGTAAGATAACAGGTTCAATGCCTCCTACTGACTTTTGGTCTATACTGAATCCAACGATGAGGACGAACGAGTATCAAATTTTCGATTAATCTATCAATTATTCGAAATTATTGAATTTCATTGATCAACATAAATATTTGCTGCTGTACTATCAGAACGTTTTATTACATTACGTCACGATATATATATTAAAATATTATAAAATGTTATTATACAAAGTATCGTATAAAATTATCGAAATCGAAACGTTTTACTTTTTCTTACTGTAGGAAATAAATGTCACGATTGCTAGTAGTGATATTTATCGAGACTGTAATGTCGTGTGTCAGCTACATAGACGCCTTTAGGAATTTATATCTACAAGTATAAAGAACCATGAGTCAGCGAGAACCAACGATTGAATTAAAGATCTATTTTGTCGGTAAGATAGTTGAACAGGCAGAGATATGCGCTTTGCCTTGGGGTAGGTTCGCTCCCGTCGAGTTCAGCCGAGTTACATGTAGGTACGTGCTTACGCGACCTAAATCATTTATCGTCCAATTGCCAATTTGCAGCCCCAGGAAAATTGCTTTGCCACCAGGGTATCCACCCTCTTCCTGCGTGCTTCGTTCCTCTTATTCTTCTTTTCTATTTATGGAATTTCATCTTCTTCCTCTTCCAATTTTTCATTTTCGGACGGTAATAAATATTTTCGTGAATTTCGTTTCTTATTATTTATATTATAAGCTTGCTCTTAAAAAGTTCGAGGTTTCTCCGAATACAATGCACGTTAAAATTTCTCCGCTCAGGAAGAAAAGGATTCTAAAGGTTAAGATAGGTCGACGCGATAGAATAAACTCGTGGTTAATAGCTAATGTAATTCACCACGTGGTTCGCATTTCTAGTTCCTCCGATTTTTAAATGCCACGCTTTCCACGAAGAAATTGAAAACAAACTACCGTCGATAAATTCTTTTAACAACACTAGCAAATATATGAAAATCACTAATTTTACAATCGAATAACATACGTGGATACAACCCTTCAGATTCCATTTACTGATAGTCTACCTCGTTCCAATATTTTCCAATGTTCACAATGTTTCGCTAGAATCCATGCCAAAAATAGGAAAGTAAAGCCGTTTTACTTTTATTTGATGTGTGTAACGCGTAATGTTTTTCTTTCTGTGTTCGACCCAACGTTGTCAGCCAGAACATACAAATATCCGTAATCCTTGTGTATTATCCGTGATACGTTCCACGTCTATAGAAGCGAGGCAACGAGCTCGAAAAAATAATCGAGAAATATGCGCGCCAGAGGATGTCCTGATGAAATAAATACTCGTACGTCACTGGTATGCACCGCTTCCGGACTATAAATTTCGTATCGATATCGGATGTCCCTTTGGGCTATCGTATCTCATTCGTTGTCCCGATTGTCCATCCTTTCGTTTTCTTTTTTCTTTCCTTTTTTCAATGTTGTTCGCACTTTGTTACCGTGCAACTGGAAGAGTAGAGGGTTAGTTTTCGTTGAACGAGGAATGGCAACGCGATCGAATTTCCCGTTGAAGCCAGTTTTAGTTAGTCACTGAATCGTCTCGTAATCTTTGAAATTCGATCTTCGTAAACGGATTATTCGTCAAATTATAACAATGATAATATATCGGTGAAGTTTCCCGGAGAATAGAATTAGTATTTTTGTTTCGCGAATACAAAGTTCAACGTCAAAAATATAATCAAATTGCAAAAAGAATATTAGTGACATAGCCATATCAATGCTCAACGAGCTGTGCTATAACCTTTGTATATGCAACGAACGATGTAGAGATTTTCGTAAAATATTGCATTTTATGTACGATTCAACTTCAACTTTTACAGTACTGCCAACGTAGTTTTCACTTTGTGCTTCTGCGGTTGTTCTTTGAGGGCATTTTATATCGCTGGAAAAGCGGAGGCACGTACTTTAAGAGAGTCGTGACGTGTCACGTGATGAGAATATAACGTTCGTTTCACGTCACAGTACGCCCTTCGTTTACGTAGCGAAGCAGAAGAGGGACCCTTCCCTCCCTCTTTAGGGTAAGAAAATGTCCTTGTAGAATGGCACTACTCCGCGCTTAGATCTTGACGAAAGCATCTGCAATAGTGAGCAATAATGTCAAATCTCTTGGAAAGATTCAATGAAGAATTCTAGCAAATTAACAGCACGTTCCATTGTCCCCTAGTTAATACCCAATTGTATTTTAAAATTTATTAGACGTTGCAACTTTCTTCAGTCTGACAAGCAATCTCGTATATGTCAATTTACTTCAATGAAAGTGAAGGAAATTAAAAGCTGAATAAAGCTTCGATGTCCTTATTTAAAGTGGATACAAGTAAAATCTTTATGTCATTACAAACATTGGATGATACTAATGAATAATTAAAATGACAGATAAGCAATTAAAATAAGTGTATCCGTCAATTAGCCGGCTTGTTGACGATCGCCGAGTTCCAGCCATTCAGACATGAATCAGAACGGGGTGTGTCATCAATCGGCAATTAAAGAGTGACACGTTCTTTCCCCGAATGACGACGAGTTCGTTTACTCGGTGATGCAGAAGGGAGGATCCTTCCTCTTCTGGTATGTCCTGAGGGCAAAGGGGGGCGCAGTAAAATGCCGGTGCTACTCTCGAATCAGACACGAGCATTAGATCTGGTTCCCGCAGCGTGGCAACCCTCAACAAACGTCGAAGCTCGTTAGAGCTTTTTGGAGTAAGTTAGCAAGCGTGTCTGTGCGCGTCTTCCATACAACTGACGATACGTGAGACGAAAGAATTATTGCAATTTCGGCGTGACGCTCGTCGAATTCGTAATGTCGTGCGCGGCTCCTTTCCGCGAACGGCACGCGTCTGCCGTACAGATTCGAGCAGAATAGTAGATCCGACTCTCCACCGCGAGATTTCTAACTGCTTGACAGGAATTTATATCAATTTTAAGCTACCTGAAATCGTACGGGTTGAATAGCCCGACTACCTGGAATCGTGGATTTGTAACGTTATTCTAAGAATCAGGGACATAACAAATCGGCAGAAGTAAAAATAGAAAGACGAATACGCTTATCTTACTTTTTTTTTCTTATCAGTGGATTGTCCCTATACGGACTGTCGCGGGTTTCATATTTATTTATTTCTTCGTTGTACGAAGGATCAACCGCGGCAAAATTAGCCTTCTAGTGCAATTAATGTCAATTTAAGAGTTCGCGTTTACGAAATGGCAGCTCCGATATTTAAATTCCAGCTATTTATTCGAAGAAAATGAAAGGTGTATGTTTCATATTCAAAAGTGCGAAAGTTTATTACTACGAATTTATAATGTGCTCGAAGAAATAATTTGTGTAATTCTAACTTAATTTTCGTTTTACTCAAAACTATCGGAAACTGCTCATTATGACAGGCCCTTCAATTACAAAAGAGAAGTTTCGTTTCCCCTGATCTTCTCGCCTGTCAGATATTCTATCATTTTTCGCGAATCGGTCCACGCCAGAAATCGCTCGCGCTCTCTTCGTTCCGGAGAACGATCGAGAAATAAATAACAGGAACAGGATCTAACAGAAGCGATGAAAAGGTTACACGTTCTCGGTACGAGCGCATGTGGGACCAAGCAAGGAGTCGTCCCATGAGCGAAAGTATTGTCGCCGCTCGTTTTCGCGGCTACACGCGTGCACGTGCGCCGTAAAGCAGCTTAAGGATCGTTAAGACGGCCTCGTGTGGGCTAGTTCTCGCACAGGATGCCCACACGATGCGCACAATGTACAATAGCAGGGTAGGGCCTGGTTGCATCGTTGGTTACAGCCTGTGATCCAGGTATATTTAGCTCGCGTGCATCGTAATGACGCGTAGGTGTAACTCATTCATAAAACATAAACCATGTGGCGCCGTTCGAGCCGATAAAAAGAAGAGAAGACGTTGATTTTTGCCGCTGTTTGGGGGAATTAAGACGATTATTGTCAACTCGATCGCTAGATGTTTACGATTGTATATCGCGATTTAGGGTGGTTGGATCTCGACTTCTGAAAGTTCAGGTGTCTGAAAGTTAGCCTCCCGAGAAACTTATAATTAATGTTATATGATAGTACCCTCGATAGTTTCGGCGAATTAATGTTGTCGAGTTTAACTAACGTGCTATTGAAGTATGTTTATTAATTTGGCGTAACTATGCTTCATAAGGTATATTATTCTAGTTTGAAACGAATGAGAAGAATATAGCGAAAAGAATTATACTGGAAACATAAATACCTTGTTCAGTACCTAAAAACATAAATATCTTGGTCGGTTTGCAGTAAAAATATTTCAATTTGTTCAAGCATACAAATTAAAAAGCTTAACCTTTCGGTCGAGCGTAAATGATTATCTCGTATTCTTCGTGTCTGAAGAATGCTTATAGTACGAGGTAAAGCGAGAGAAACACGAGACAAATGATATACGCAATCTCCGTTGCAGAGGGTTATAATTCTTATTGGATTGCCCGTAAGGTGGACCACCGAGTCTCGAAAATAAGTCGTAAAAGTGGACAAGGACTCAGATACGGGTTTCATGAAAGTTGCCGCGTAAAAATAACTTGTTCCTTCCGGATTTTCGTAGTCATGACAACGAGTTTCCTCGAATCTCGAGAGGGTACGATACGTTTTATGCCACACTGCAGGACACGTACACTTCTCATCCTGAGGAAAGAGGGTGCATCCTCCGTTCGTTCGTTCGTTCTTTGGGGGACGATAACTCGGTTACGAAGGTTCTCAACTCGAGCAACTTTAATTTCTGTCAGGTATCAAATAGGAAAAAATATTACCATCAATTTTAGTTCTTTTGCAATTTTATCATGCACGATTCAATATCGTTTTTTAAATTGTAGCAATTCTCTTCACGAATAGCATAATTTTATTAGATAAAATCATAACACTTCCGCCTTAGAAAGTGGTTCACTTTTGCAATTAATTTTTGCAAATATCTAAAAGTAGATAATCTTTTAGACATATCACTAGCAAGCCAACGTGTACGTTGCATTTGGATTATCATAGCTTTGGATAGCTTTCGAGGGAAGAAGAGTGGAGTAACTAAAATAAATAGAAGGAAAAGTGACGATTCGTCCATATTTTGGTTTCCTTGATTTGCAAATAAAGCGAGGGGTCTTTGCGAATATGCGCGGCAACGTATACAGGGAGAAATGGTAAATATAGAAATAAAAGGTAGAACGAAAGGGAAAAATGGGCACTGACAGAGGGTGGGTCAGCACGTGGTTCATTTGCAACGAGTAGTTCAGAGAGAAAGAAAAATTCAGGGCGATGACCGTAGGAAAACAAAGAGAACAACGAGCACCAAGTGCAGCTTTCGTATGTGCATAAATTTTAACGTCTGCACGGCTTCCCCGCGCATTTATCACCCAAATAGAATTTTTACGATTAATGAACGCACTTCTAATTATCTCTCTTTTTATGTACTGGAACGTACGAATTGAACCTGTGTATACGTAAAAGCAATTTATCCACCGTTAAATTGAATACACTTGCTTGTAAATTTCAGATAATGTTTCATTTATACCGAATATAAATAAAATTAATTCATAAAACTCATCTCAATATTTTATTGCTCAAAATGTTGTCCTCCCTTTTTTTTATCATTTACTCATTTACTTTTTTTTATCGTTTATTTCGTTCTTCTCTTTATGGCTTACGGTTTATATCTTGTCTTGTCTCCTTTTACACCTACAGTTATACAAAGTTAATTGACTCGGGATGGTAGAAGCGCGCCATATTCTCTTTTTAATTAGCTCATCTGTATGACAATCGCTTAAAACAATATTCAGTGAAATGGAATTTTATCGAAATTAATATATAGCGCGATTCCTAAACCATTTTTCACAGACCAAAAGAAACGAATCTATTTCGCATTAGCTTCTGAAATTACACTCATTTACGTGTAGATTGCTTCCGTGTTCGTTATCGGTTCGCTCGATAAACATTTTTTCCAGGTTCGGTAATCAACGTCATATCGGACAAAGAGGATAATTTTATCTCGTTCAGAGGATTATTTGTTCACGATCGTTACTCCGCCCTACCACCCTCTGTCGCTCTGCAACGTCTTTTTCATTTCGACTGACTGGCCCGTCTCGATATCGTGGCCAAGGCAAACCTAATTTCATCGCCCCATTCTCTTGGCGCCCATCGAGTAGCCCCTTCATAATCGGACGACAAAGGCGGAGCCACCCCTTTTCCGCCTTTCAATCTCTCTCTTTCAACTCGCACTCTCTTTCTCTCTGTCTGTCTCTCTGTCTCTCTGTCTGTTTCTCTCTCTCTCTCTCTCTGTTCGTCCATTCTATGCCCATACGTATCCTCTTTCCTCTTTCGCACTCTCGTTCTCTCTCACGAAAGGATCAGTCCAGTATCCATTTTTGCAAAAGTGGCATATATGAAGCATCCCCTAAATTCTGAGGGAGTCACCAGTTTCGCTACTGCCTTTTAACGATTTCATTTACCCGCTATGATTCTTGAAACGATGGGGAGCAGAGGTGTCATTGCGGCCCGGTTTCATGTATTCGGGATCGACCGTGTCAAGAGCGAAATTCATTTGTACCGCCAGGTTGACGTTTCAAAGTGGAAACTGGAAAATTTCGTTTGTATTATTTCGACGTGGGGGAGAAACGCATCTGGCCATTTTAAACGGAAACTTGTTAAATCCATACTACGTATCTTCTTTCGTTAAATATTGATCGTAAGTTATCAATGAAAAGTCGAAATGTTTTGCATTCGAAGCGACGAGTTCTCTCGTAAATAAAACTAATCACGCGAAACATCTGTCGTTTTGCAACAAACAATTGTAATTGCAATTTTTCAAAGAAAATTATTGTTTAGCGAATTATGAACTTTTTGTCTCCTCTGTTACGTACCAATTTCATTTATTCCTCGAGAAACTCTATTACTCTTGGCTTGGAATTTCTCTCGTCAGATACATTTCTTAGTTCTCACGATGCACTTCAAGCATCGTTGTCAATCAATACAGTGAATCGAAGTGTTTTAGCGATTTTAACAAAGAATTAAACAAATCAAAATATTCTTTCCTCGTTGCTGATATCTCCTGCGCTGATATCTCGCGATAGTTAAGCCTCGAGACATTCTGAATAAGCTCTTCTCATATTTGCTTCAATATCAGCCGAAAGAAAATTTATATCGCTACATGATGGAAGCGCGTGGAAAGTTGACTATGGCGCATCGTAAATCAGGCACACGTATGATGAGAATGAGTCACAGGAATGAAAGGGAGGATCGGGTGCATTGACACGGCCGTTGTTATTTATCGTTCGAACGAAATTTATCGTTGGTTAAGATATCTTTGAAAGCAGAAACGCATGAGCAATTACCTAGACGGCGAGCCTGGGAACCGTGTACGCAGGGCTGATCGATATTCGACTTGGCGTCGATTATCGTGCAGGTTGCCACGGGTAGGTGCGTATAGGCGCGTTAAAAGGCAACACGATGGCCGGCATTACAATTAATGATGGTGCTCGTATGTGAATCGTACGGAATAGCAATCGATAGTACAGCACCTGTCAAGAATGCTCAAGGTTACCCTCATCGCTGTCATTGTCCACACGGCGAAATTCCCGCCGGGTTTCCCGGTCCTCCTCTTTTTCAATCGGCCGCCGACAAAACAACCAACGATGCCCATTTGCATTTAATGGGTTTTGCTAGTTTGAAAATTAAAATGAGACGCTTGTCAACCGGTGCGATAGCAACGTTAATATTTGCACAATCGAGCTGATTATTTCGCGCCTAGTTGTACGAGTTGTATTCGGAAACCACATCGGTCAACTCCACAAATCGAAAAGTATAGAGAATCGATGGTGTTATATAACACTGTTTATCTTTCATTTCTTTTGGAATTCATTTCTCGAGATTTTATTATTTTTTAGGAAATAAATGAAAACTGGAGTTGATCAGTTTTTTGGCTTTTGAAAGGCTCGTATCAAAAACGATAATCTCATGAATTTAGCAGTGAATACACATTCGTATTCTTCGTACGAAATGTGTAGCTTATTTTACAAGTACGAGCGCACACGCGTTATGACGTACCTGAATAAATAATTCGATATAAAAAAATCTATTGATTCTAAAAGAAAGGTAATTAAATTTTTTCATGCTAAAAGATTAATGGTACGAATCTAAGCGTGAAACAGTAAGTAGAATGCGAGTGTAATCCAAATCAAAATAAAGCCAGCGAATTTGGCGTAAGTCAAGAAATAGAGCGGCATTTTTACAGTTTTACGAGCGGCCAAACTAATCGGCAATCTAAGATCGTTTATTGACGAATTTATAGCTTTTTCTCGATTCTGTTAATTTACGGAACAATAGCCACGCAGCGCCGTTCGCTCATTGTACTCTGTTTCCAGTTAAGTTGAATTAAAACGACTTATAATCGAGCTCTCGTCTCGAGATCCTCTCTTCTCCCTTTTTCTCTCTAGCTACTTTCGTTCCTATTTTCATCCCTCGTCCACGTCGCGTTATTTTCGCTCGAACAGAAAAGATATTATCTTCTTGGAAGACGATGGGATGCGCAGTAATTTTTATTAGCTTCTCCTTATGCGATTAGTTTTCCCTATCTTATTAACATTCGCTTGAACTTTTATCTTTTTCAAATTTTCTTGTCGAATCGACTAGCATTCTATTCTTAAAACAATTCCTATCTTCTAAATCACTTTATTAAAAATGGTAATTACGTTACAGCTTTTGTTATAAAGACATCATTGCCGGAATAATTAAATAACTAAATAAGAAAACACGAGTTGACTTTTACATTACAGAGACTCGATCATAAATTCGTAAAGTAGAATATAATCGTAACTTGATTTACACAACTTGAGGAAATACAAAACACAGATAATATTAATCACATTTACAACATTTCGATTAACATTTCACTTCCGCGTGTCCAACCACAATGGATACAGTTACTTCGAATTACTCACCAATTGTTATCGTCGATTCATTCTGAGAAAACGTTCACGCTGCTGCCTGTATTTCATTTCTTTCAACGTACGAAAGTTGTATTCACTGTCTGATAGAAACTACTCGCAATAATTGCTCAGGAAATCCCGTGTCGCGTCGAACGCTCGACAAAAGGAAACCGAATGTAACAACGTTCGGTCGAAAGAGAAGAATGGGACGCAGCAACGAGATAGAATTGAAGCATTAAAAAGGAAAAAGAGAAAAAAACGATGAAGAAGCGGCGGAAAAAGGGTGTGAGAGAGGAAGATGGAAGGAGAAGGAGCGAGAGTACGTACGCATAGAGAAGTGTGCGCGACGCGCGTATTCAGTTACGTCCGGTGCGTCGCGCCGTCGAGACGCGCCGTTTCGGCAACAAGTTTCGTCCGCGTGCGCTTCACGATGCGTTTCCACGCGTGTTTTCGTTGTCTCGTGGTTACCTTCGCAACTTTGCTTGAGAAACTACATCAACTACACAATCATCGACGATTACTTTTCGTTTCTGTCAAACGATTATTAATTAGCTATTAATTAACAACGAAAAGAAAAAGGCGAATAAAGATCTGGTGGTCGTTAGTAGATCGAAGAGACGTACAGTGTCGATGAAGTTTCTAGAATTCTTGGATGAAGGTATTAAAGGAGGGATAACGAATGAACAACAGACGAATATTTATTCTGTTGGATTTCTTTCGTTAATTTCTAAAGCGATTGGATAATAATATAGCAGCGAAAAAGGCACAAGTGGATTACCGTTTCTGTTTACATGGGGTGGCGACGGTCAGCAAAATTGAATAATTGGATAATACGAAATGGGATAAGTTGGAGTGGTTGAAGTCTTTCTGCGGTGCTCTTAAAACAATGCGCGACTTAGTTGCCGCTACTTGAGAAGCGTCATCGATCGTTTCTCGTTCGACGCTCAGAGATCTCCCGATTCTATCGGTTCGCCATTCTCCTGGAGAACCGACCAAGTGCTATTTCATTTAATTTCGCCGTGTCTCGCTTTTCATCGAGCGCAAATAGTTTGGCAGTTCTTCCTTCGAAAACTTTGAAAGTGTTCTGGGAACGATAAAAAATATGAGAAGTATCAAGGCCGAGTGATTGAATGACGAAGAACTTGTAACGATAAAACTTGAAATCTTTCCGTAAAATATAAATCGTTTAATGGTTGTGATAATGGTTAGTCTTGAAATTAGTTGAGTTTGCTGGTTGATGTTTATTTCGTCCAAGAGTTAATCGTTATAATACCGTAATTAATCGTTGTATTAGTTCTATCAGTTGGCTTATCAAATTTTTATCAAGCAGTAAAAATTTGTATAGAAGCTGAAGCTGTAATTTTAATCGATCGAAGCTCAGTTGCGCTCCTTTCGCTTTCGTAAAGAAAGAAAATTGTGAGAACGTAGACGAGAGTGTAACCTCGACAGAGCTTTGAACTTGTATATTGTTCGCATCGTTACACGTTGCTTGTTGCACGTCTGATGCACCACCGATGCGGTTCTAAGTGCACGAAGTCGAAAGAAACGTGACGACACGCCTCGTGAGACACGCACGTGCATCGAGGACAGCGAGATCGTTCCATTAATAGATGGAGAAACACGACCGATCGATCGTCTAGGCATGTTGATCGGTCAGAACCAAATATTTCGAGCAGACTCCTAAAGGGACCGTATTGTGCTTCAAAAATTAATTACTGCACTATTACGCACAGGCAATTATCGAACATATTCCATAGCTCGATTGTGTCAGTTTAATTATTAGTTTCGTGTATTGTTACAAAACGAAAGGTGAAAGGTACAAAGAATGACAGGAGTGTTTGTGCCGGACAAACGAAGCTTTATCGAGGTCCAATCAGCGTGAATTTAACGCGACGTGCTAATGATTTATAGCCGACTGTGTCCCGTAATGAAAATTGGTGGCACCTAATCATTACGTTGGTAAATCGTTACAAATATGCCGTTAATCGACAGGAAATCATATCGCGATTCGAAGATCAGCACGGATGACGAATGTTAAGTGTAATTACGGCCAGTAGTTCCACGAGGTTACATCGTTGGAGTGTTCGTGGCGCTCAATTCGAAGCGATAATTAGTGATTCCATGGTGAAGTCCCGGTATAGTGCGTGAATTAATGCGATTTGGATGACGTTAACGACTGTTGGCATCGACGTCATGGCGTGTATTAGAGCACCAAGATCCGTCTGTGGATCGACCGACGACATCAAGGCTGATTCGACCCGCAATGTCATACAGGTACCAGGCCTCTGTTATCGCGCACGCATGCCGATGTCTACTCGAGTAAACTGCGAATTTGTAAAGCGTCCGCGGTTCCATTGTGTCCGTCCCCGAAACGCCAGGTGCGATCATAGAACCATCAGATGTACGATTCGGCTGCTATATCGTCTTATCTATATCATATTTTTTTATATTTTTGATGATGAATATATTGTGATGAAATATTCGCAGGGAAATTCGTAATAAGATATTTTCTTCAAATAATCATGATAAATTCTACGAGAATATATGTTTACTATACATTGTAGGGATAGCGAAGTACCGTAAAAAATTGAAGTAATATTGTCACAAACTGTTCTCTTTTCGGTTCTCTCTCTCTCTCTTTCTCTCTCTCTCTCTCTTCTCGGTATATTCTGTATTGGAAAAAACGAAAGCGCGTAAAGAATGGTTCTCGTTTGTATACCGATTAGAGAGCGTGAAAGACACGTGCTGTATTTGCGAGTCACCAAATTGCTCGTTTCAAAGGTAGATATACTCGTGAAACTAGCCTCGCGAGTTTCCAAGTAACGAAATCGTTACTGGAAATCGCCGGCCAACCTATAAAGCTGCTCGCTAGGCTTCTGTGTAATAATGAAAATTAGAATCTGCGTGGTGACCCGAAATTATGAAGGAAGTTCATCCTGCTTCTCTCTTTGCTACGTTCAAAAATAATACGGTGTCTCGACTGGTTCGGGGTTAAGACGTGTGTGTTCCCGCGCTCGAATACACGTCAGAAGTACACCAGTCACACACGAGGCACACGAACATTTTCGTTAGCGCACGCACATAGACGAAACGAACGTGCACAGTGTTGAACTGGTAGACGAATCGTGTATGTAAATATACGCGTGTCTCTGTAGAATACGAATGGGCGCACATGCGTGCATCAACTCATAGGTGCAAACAGAGAAACACAATTTCACGTTAATGTGTGTGTGCGTGTGCGTACGCGCGCCAGCATGTTGTGTGTGTGTAGACACAGGCACATTCATTTACGCGGGCTAACAGAGGAGAGGACCAATGTACGTGTCTGTATGTGTGTCTATGCGCGTGTGTATGTATACGTATGATTCGGTACGCACGGTGACTAATTCCTTTCCACCGTCAAGCTCCATCCTCTCCCGACCTATCTCCTTGTCTGGCCAGTTCTATTCTTCCTATTCGCCTCTTCTTTCTCCTCGAGCGTCTCTCGGGATTTTACACGCGAAAAATATCGGTGTACAGCCAAAACAATAAACTCTCGGTGCATCTATCCCGACGGGATACCCTTTCGCGATTTGCCTTTTCTTTTCAGAGGAAAGAAGCTCGACTGCGGGACCGGCCTTTTCTTTATACACTGCACCGCGGAGGAGATTTTCGCTCTTGGCGAAGGAAAGAGTGTAGAGCGCGCCTTCCGGCTGCTCGAGGTGATTAGGAACAGTTCTTGAGAGTGTACGTGCCGACTGAAGGAAGTCTTAATTGACTGTTTCGGTGCTTTTTCAACGTGTGTCCTTCGTTAAGATAATGGCAAAATAATAGACGGATATAAATGGAAACGTGGAAATATAAATTTTTTGGCCACCGTTTTCTTTGATTAATTAAAGGTATGAGAAATTTTAGAGGAATTTCATAGAAGTTTCATAGGGGAATAAATTTTACGTTTAATTGGCCGTTCATCGCTTTTACGATATCTTACGAACGGAGTTAGGTTCCTTGTCTTAGTGAATTACGGTTCCCTATGTAATCGATGGTTTAATTACTTTTCGCTTATAACTTCGGTACGTGGTAAATGATCTTTGTAGCTTTGCATTTTGTAGCTTTTTATTATGCGCAGCAGTCGTGCGAGCGATGTAATCGATTGGAATTCCGATTTCATGAAATTCAACGAAATCAATTATCATTAAGTACGCAGAGGTTGATTTAATCGTAATGTCTCTGATAGACAGAACGCACCTGCAGCTCAAACGCGTTGCTCGTAAAGTATCGCTCTGTAGGCAGAACGATAAAACTATGCATAGCTTGCAAACAGGGGGCCATATACATACTTGGATAGGCTTTGCGTGCACCGCAGTTAATAAACGTAAGTGTGCGCCTACATGGTTGCAATAGGCAAGAGATAACGTTTCTATATCGGCTGACGTGCGAACGCGTGATTAGAATACGAATGAAAATATCGTGCTCCTTTTGATGATGATGACGAAAATCTATGGACAGACCGTCCAATTTTGACGTCAGATTTCTATCACTGTGCTATAAATTATATTTATAATATAGCAGATCGGTAACGTTATACATTTTTTAACATATCCTTATTCGCTAGAAATTATTATTTTCAAATTTTATTTTGGTTTTTTTTTTTTGTTAAGCAACCAGTGTAATCCGCATACACGTGCAGTCCGTAATCTCTATAGTTCTTATTGAAATTCTATAAATACGTATATTAATTGGCGCAAAATTTATTTTGATTTGTAGAAACGAGATTGTATCAGACATTGAATTAACTTGTTAAATTTAAAAGCACCATATCAAATTAACGTGAACTATTTTTTGTGCAGATCTATACCGACTGGGCGAATTACTATTTGGAGAGAGGTGGGTGCAAGAGAAGGGTGACAGATCTTCAGTCGGACCTCTGTGACGGTGTTCTTCTAGCTGACCTAGTTGAAGCAGTCAGTAAGTGAATTCCATTATTACATTGATAACCGTACATTTGGAAGTCAATGAGATTGGTGCCAATAATAAAGTGGCAAGTAACAGTACTCAATGGCCGAATCGTTTATGGTATTGGACAGTTACCCATAACACATAAATCGTCAGTAAAGTCGTTAGTTCGTGGGGTAACGTGGTCACGTGCTATACGCGAACACCATATGTGATGTACCTCGATAAATTCACGATTTGCTGCCCGTTAACCAGCAGAGGACATCTTTGTATTAATTATCGTATATTTCTCGTTGCAGCCAATCAAAAGGTGATTGACGTAAATAGAAAGCCGAGGAACGCTCAACAAATGGTAAGCTTCTTTTTACAAATTTTTGCGCGTCTACAGTTCTAGACTATTATACAGTGGCTATGAAACATTGATACGTCATTCGAATTATAGTATTGCCTTTATACACAAATTAATTAGATCCAAGTAAACGAAATTTCCTGTCGTTTAATGGTACTTCGATATGATTACACAAATTTGATACTGTGGAAATGAAATGTAAAACCTGATAAAAAAGAATCACTTTATTGGAAAATAAAAGTATGTGTCGATATTTTTTTCTAGCCATCGTAGATTGGTTTCATAATTAATTACTGGAGAAATGTGAATCAATTTCTGTGTACTCTGTCTGTCTGGGCATTAATATCACTCAAAATAACGCGTAATAATTCCTAAGATTGGTAACGTTTATCCGCTTATCGGCGGATGTTAAAGTATTATTTTTGGAATATTTCATACGTAGAAGGAAAGTACAAAAACTTTAGCGTGAAGCGAATGAGACTCGATCACCACAGCATGCAGACGTTTACGACTTGTCTTTTAAAAATAGAAAGCCTATAACTGCATTCGGGGTACATAGATAAAATCTGGACGAATGTGCCACTCATCTGCAGTTGCGCCATAGAAATATAAAATATTAATTCTACTTGTAAAGAAAAGAAAGATTTCTATACTATATTTTCATTTCGTAATACGTTTTTTAGAATGTTATATTCTTTAAATTTGCTTCGATATTATCGTTTATTCGACTCAATGAATTTGTTATTTTCATTGTGAGAAATCTGAGAAAAATCGCCATGGTCTCAGATACAATTTTTGATACTTTATAAAGTAACCCAATTATTTTATAATATAAGGCATCGCAGAATATTTTAAATGATTTGAATTCGATCAAAAACTATGTGTACTATGTTTCACGACAAGAATACGCGATTACCTTATCGAGTCAAAAGCCTATTAGAAACGTTGTTGTGATCTTCTTAGTCAGATTGGTTAGTCGTTGCATCTTGGATCTCGCTACTTTTCAATTCTAATGTCGAAGCCGTAGCGAAAGGACTAAGGGAAAGATCGGAGAAATGTGAATGGACAGACGAAGTGAGTACAGACGAGCATTTTATGAATCCCAACTACATCTCGGTGAAAACGAGCTGTGTCACATCCGGATAGAGCGACAAAGTCGAGTTGCACTTTGTGGGATAATGCCTCGTCGTGTTTTCTATTTGCATAATCTCGATAGAATGTGGTGCAGGTCGAAGATGACCGCAGATAACATTTGTAATGTAAAGTAGCAACTACGTATCTCGAAAAAGGTTGTATATTTCTAATAATCCGATTTGTGATAAATTACATTTACAAATTATAATTTCTTCAATGTGAAGACAAAAGGAAAAGTGTTAGGATGGAAGATTTATGTTCACGGTAATTCTGTTTAATTAAATATTTTAGCAACGAGTTTATTTTATATCTTGCTTGAATCGGAGATTTTATGTTTGATACTTCCACGTTTAATATCATCGTTTAACGTCTGAGTACACTGTTCTTGGTAATTGTACAATAGACGAAAATTACATAAATTAATATACTAACTCGGTTGGTCCTTAATTCTAACGAGGCCATTTCCCATTTTCATAACCAGAGTCAATGGTTCGTTGTAGCTTGGTATCTTAAATGGCTCATTGTCAGCCGGAGTCAGCTGCGTTTAAACATCTCGCGTAGTTTCGCGATTTTAATGGATTTTATTTCTAACAAGCAGTACTTGTCCTGCGACAATAGAAAGAGGAATAATCTTCGCGATGTAATTACGTAATAATAGTTATATCCGCGTAGATGTGTAGGCGTAATAGGTAGTGCCTGTGACTGTGTCCAATCCATAATTAGTACGTGATCTTCGCTGTACGATGTAAGAAGTGATTTAAGTAATGCGAAACTTACAAAGCATCAAATTAGTTATATCTTATTATAGTCGCAAATATTTGTAAAAATCTTTTAATATGTAACTATGCGTCTACCTATACGTTTTGACGTACTTCTCGCGAAAGATATGGATAGTTTCTATCAGAAAATGTGAAGAGCTAAATGTTAGAAAATTTAATTTGTTTCGGTCAGTACGTGTCTCGCCTGCCAATAGTGTCAAAAATTGTCTTTACAGAGTTTAGGAAGTTGTTCGATGTTCAACATATTACTTAACCATTCGATGACCTAGTAAAGTTGCAGCAAAGTTACTTTAAACGTCTTAGAATAGAGCTCTCGGGGAATCTCTTTAAAACTTTTTCAACGTTCATGCCAACATGTCGTCTAGCCTAAATATTCACAAATAGCATCTACCTCAGAAGATGTTTGGTTAGAAACTTAATTAAACGAGGATCATTTCCTCAAATCGTTCCAATTATCGATGCTATTTAAAAATATTATTAACAAAGAAAACTACAATTGATTCATTGCCACAAATATTTTACGCAGTACATTTTGGGAATTTTCCGAAAATTCTGCTACCCTTTGCTATACTAAACGAGCGCGATCCGTGGCAGACGTACGCTTTCCAATTTCGCGGTGTCGAGGGTGGACGAAGGAAAGAAGAAGGGCTCCGGTCTATAATTAAAGCAACGAGGTTGCGTCTGTGCTCGGTGCCACGCGGCTATACGTGTACACACGAAAACGTGCCCAAATGTAACGCGTATACGCGTTGAGGTATATGCACGGCAAAGCGCGAAACCCGAATCACGTGTTTTTCTTCAAGGTTCGCTCACGCAGCACGCGACTTACAGCACGTCACTTTACAGGCCACAGTAACTCCTGCGACACGTCCCAGTCGTAAACCAAAGGGAACGCGTACTTTCTAAGCTTTTTCCACGATAAACAGGAAACCGTTGATTGCTCCAAAACCTATGTTCTAGTTTGTCAGTTAAACTTTGCGTGTCTCGCCAAATCATTGTTCCAAATTTAAATTATCCTCGTTAAAAGAGGATTACTCCACGGTGCTTCGTTATAGTTACCATAGGCATTCTAATTTCCGAATAATATAATCTATTTTTCTTTTTATATTTTCTAACATTTTCGATATAGGATATTCGTAAAAGTATAATAAATTTTATATAGGATATCTATAAGAGAGTAATATTATAAGATTTTTTGATAATGTTTATATCGAAGGAAGTTATGTCACTGGTTCTTGTCACTTTTCAATATAAATGTAAAACAAACCGTACACAGACCTAATATTGTTCAAGGCAGGGCTCTTATCACGAAGGATAAACACGATATACAAATAGGGAAACTTTGATAAATAATGGGATCGGTGTTTTTAAAAAGGAAAGAGCGAATTTGTTTTCTTTCAAGAAGTTATTGTTTCCTTTTTATCGCGAGATTAGTCAAGTGAAAGAGGTTGGTGTTGTTTTTAAAAGAGTCATCGACCAAACCGGAATCGGTGGCTAGCATCGCATCTCTGACCATCCGAGCCGGTCCATCGAGATCTATTTCTATTTCACGGAGAGTCTACTCCCGTGAGTGTGAGTCATTCGGCGTATACGTTATTAGTCAACCAGCCGTCTTTTAACGATACCGCGCTAATAAATTATAAATATAAGCAACGCTTTAGAAATAAATAAATGGATTACGTTACGGTAGCTACGAGAAAACTTTATTAGAGAAGCGCGGCTCCGCTTTGATAACCATAAAAATATCACGTTTTACAAGCTCGCGTTAACTACGGTAATTGATAATTAAAGTCTTCTACTTCTTTATATCGTTCATCGTATTTTTCTCCTGAGAAACGTGTTAGTCTTTTACGACGGGATTGAGGAAGCTTAACAAAGACTAGTTCAATCGCGAACGTTCTAAGAAAGTAATACGAAAGTTTATTACATGAAACTTTATAGAATATGGTTATTTGAAACAAACCTTTTCTGTAAAATCCATATAATTGAAACGGTATATATTTGGTATGCAACGGTGTAAATTCTTGAAGAATTATAGTGATAATACATGATACGACATTATTATCAAAATAATAATTAATTTTGCGAACAGCATACGTATAGATGAAAGATAATTTGATAAACGTTATTTCGTAAATATTTGAAGTAATAGTTAATCGAATAGCTTTGTTACGAAAGAATATGGACAAAAACCACATCCAAGTGCAAATATACTTACCCAATCGCCTGTATGTCCTTGTCTAGCAAGTCAACGAAAATGCTCGCCACAGGTGTCCCAGATATAGACGCGATATTTACACGGCAGGTTGGAAGAGAGATCGAGAGAACAGCGGAGAAACATGGGTGTGGTTTCCTGGGAAGAAATTTTGGTTGGAAATGGTTCTTCCTCTTCCTTTGGAAATAAAGTAATTTACGGTGCAACGTTCAAACAAATGTACACTGACAACTATATTCTTCGTGAAATAGTTTAGACTTGAACAATGTTCAATTTCTTTTCGTTCATATTTACTTTTCGGTCAATTATTACTAGTCTTAGTGTTCGCATACGGGATATATTGATAGTATGTGGCTAGCTAATCATTACAAAGGAACGTGGGAATGAGAAAAATGTGAAGAAGAACTAGGCATTGCACCCACACAACATGCAATTTCCAACTATCCTTCTCGTCATCTTTCTCGGCTATAATTCTATCTCCTGTTCTTTGGTTAATTAGTGTCCAGCAGAGCAAGATTCCTCTTTGTAAGAGCTCATCTGTCAGCTTCTATTGGTTGTCACGCGAACCTCTATAAATTTTCTTTGTCTACAAATTAAAACTTCTTCGGTCATAACTCCTATGCAGTTTTACTTAGTGTCTGAACAAATAGCAATAAAGATGAAACGTCCAGTTTTCGCAAGAAAACTCTCACGTGCTGATCAAATATTTCGCGATAAGATACGCTTGGTATTTCGTAATATTTTCTAGGGCGTTGAACGCAACTTCGAGATATGTCAGATATGTACAGACCCTTGCAGTTAACAGATAAGTGTGTCTACTTTAATCTAGTTGTCAATTGTAATTGATGTAACACTGACTTTGATATTAATCGAATATATTTCATCGTCATCAAACTTTAAATCTTTGCTGAGAAATTTTCCTGGTGCCGCAAAATACGAACCCTCGTAAATAAAATAAGCGACGTCGAAGCTAGTTTCTGGCAACTCATGCAAAATGCACGCAGGGTAGAAAACGCGTTGACCGCTCTCGGCTCATGAATTTCCATCCAATTTACTTGGTTATTGTGTGTCGTAGGAGTTACTCCTTGCAGGATCCGGTCCGAGAGGGTGGTCCTGTTTTCCTATGCTCTCTTTTTCCCACGAAAGTACAACATCAAATTAGGGAATATTTCAGAACTTCACAATGTAACTGCATATCGAGTAAAATGGAAACCTCATTGGCTTTCCAAATTGCCCGTGTATTATGCTGCAATCCTTACAAATAAACGGAAACTAGTTGTCGGAATTTATGATAATTTTCGAATAAAAAGAACAGCAAAATATTGCCAGAGCCATTTTGCACAATCGAACTAATACTGTTAGTAAAATCTTACAGCAACAAATTTGATAATAACGACAATAAATTTGATAAATGTCTACAAGTGAATTCGATAAATTACGAGACAACCGATTTTCCTATTCGGCGTGAAATTGTAAAATCGTACAACGTAAGATCTAAAGTTCAGAAATTGTACGTTGTAAACTAAACGACGGAAATCCACGCTCCAAAACTCGTCACTTGTCGATTCGCTATTACTATTTAACAAAGTGTTGTGCAAGAGGGTCCCAGTATTGCGCTTCATCGGATCGAAAATGTCTTCTACCGTTCATAAAGGCTATATATAGGGAAGCTTCTATCGAAACCCACGTCGAGAAAGCTTTGGAAACGCGCGAAGTAATCGAACCTTTCATCGGCAAGGACCGCAGTTACCGTAGCAAATTGCAAATACCGTGAAAGATTTCGATGATAAAAAAAGGTAAAGAGGGATAAGACCTCAAAAGTTTCGGCTCGTTATTTTTATGGCAAACTGCTTCATCGCGGTACGAACTGACCCCACGTTACGAGCACCGGCCACGTGGATACCTGCTTTTAAGGCTCGTATACGCAACCAGCTACTACTCCACTCCCACTACCTGCTTATTTCTACTTCCCACTTTTATCCGCCGTCTCCTTCTTTCTCCGCATCCTGCTAACATACACTCTTCCATCTCCCAACCCGACCAATTGCGGTGTAGCTTACCTCTACCTCGTGTCTGCGTTCTCTGTCTCTTGTCGGTTAGTGTCTCACGAGTGATCCGGTAGCGTGGATGCTGTGCCGATCTCGCTGGAAACTTTGCGTCGTGCCGGGAAACGCATACGCGATATGTATCTTTGAGAAAGTTATACAGAATGTAATAAAATAATATCGTCAGTTTTAACGGACATACATTGTCCGAATTGAGTTTCACGTAACTGGTATTCCCTCCTTTTTTTTTTCTTTTTAGATTTCATAATAAGTTTTACAGTGAGTGATCTCTGAACGTCGGTTAGTTGGAAAATTATCGATATTTTCTTATCTGTTACGTGTCGTTAACGTTTAAGAAGGACTACCGTTGTAAAAATGTTTGACGGCGACAAATTTGGAAATTAGATAGTGCTTGTTCGATGCTGTATTTTTACAAGATATCGAGAATTAATGGTAATAGCAAGAGCAAATAGTAAGAGCAAATAGCAAAAGCAAATAGCAAAAATACATTCAGACTCGGCTACTGGATGCGTTATATCTGTGGCCTCTATCTATCATCAAGTAGTACCCGACGAGTGGTGGTCTGTTAGTACGGATGCTGCAACAGTTTCCCGAGTTATATTTTCGCGCCAGTGTCGGTAAACACGAGATATCGTACGAGAGTGTTCTTGAAGTTTCAGAATTGAATGAAACGGCGCAGTAAAGAGAGACGAGTAAAATCGAATATCCTGTAAATGAAATACTCGAATTAACCACGAAGGATTAAAAATAAGGGGTCAGTTGAAATGAAAATTTATATCACGAGATTCTAAATATCGTTGGATTTAAAAAAAGAAAAATAGCATCTGGACGCGTTTTCGTTGGATGGATATTTCGTTTCACGTTACAACTCCAATTTTTCTGCGTTGCGCGAGATAAATGAAACTCGCTGGAGGAAGACGTAGGTCAAATGGAAAAGGATGGACCTTGGATTTTTGTAATCCTCGTAACGTGAATGGTATTACGTTTTATGTTCGCGATAAAATTTTCAGCCCTTGCTGAAACGATGTTGACAAATGGGACCATTTCACTCGATACTAGAAGAGATGTTTCGAGAAGGAAGCTCAAGAACGAGGAAGATTTGATACTCAAGCTCGTAACGCCTTAACGCTGTAACATAGAAACGATTCGATCAAAATGAAATATCAAAGAATCGTCAGAAGACGAAAAACGTGACGAGGATGAGAAACGATGGGAGATCGTACGAAATGTATAATCGAGGGTGCGCGATATTTAGTACGGTGTTCATGGTGTAAAGGATACTTTGAAAACGATACGACGATCAATCGTCCTGTTTCTCGTGACGCGGGTTTGTTCGCGTTGGCTTGCCACCTTATTCGATCTCTCGACGAGGAACTCTCTTTAAGGGACCACGGTTCCAGTGTCCCAGAACAAAGAGAGGTTATTGCTATAAAAGAGAAAGAGAGAAGGAAGCAAAACGTCCGAGAATCTCCTTAAGAAGGTTTATAAATAGGCATGGCCAGTCGAAGCGATATTTTCGCTCTCTCGGTGAAGCGACAATGAATTGGTCACGACCACTGTGACGATAAATGCCCTTCGTGGCTACTCCTTAACAAGATTCGCTGCAAACTACGAACGAAATAACGATTTTCGATGTACAACGTAGAAATCGAAGCCTGTAGTTGCGAAAGAGCGTGTTGAAATTTCTTATTATTTCGAGTCGAACGTAGTTCGCGGAGAAATCCGTTGCGATTGTTTTGACAGTGTGCGTTCGTAAATTCTTAAACTGTTGTCGTTCGCGAATTATACAACGGTGATTCAAGAACAGCTTCAGTGGATCGAAATAGACTTTGATCTCCGTAAAGTGTCTCTATTGTCGCCACGATGGATATCTGGAATCGGAAAAAGTTTGACGTACGAATCGAGGACGATAAAGAGTTCTTTGACGTTAACAGGTAAATTTTTTCTTAGTTTCGATATTTAAATTACCGAATGTATAGCATCGACGCTGTAAGGAAATAAGCTTCTATTACTTAGAATGTTAGGTAAAACAGAATTACGTTATGGCGAATAACATATTCGCCGTGGACGATAATGACGATTCTTAACGAAGTTGTCCGTTTCTGCCTCGACCTTAGCCAGATCTGACACGATCACATGTGCAGCGGTCGAACGACAGGAAAGTGCTTGCTCCGCGTCATTGAGCTGGTCGTACAATTTTAATTCCACTGGTAATAGAAATAATTAGCGTCGTCAAGACCGTAATTTCAATTTAAATCTCTATGCCACATACCGAGAGTAAGACTCGAGCAAGAGAGACCTGGGATTTCGAGGCAAACGAAATAATACGAAATAAGTGGGTCGCTCTTAATCTTCGCGCAGCCTTACTCCGCTCGTTGCAATTAAACAAGAAACGTTATCATTTTTATTAATTTAAATAAATGTTCCTTGGTTGCTAATCCTTGAAACTGAAATTATTAAGAGCTTATTTGACGAATAAGCTGTTCGTCTTATTACACGTGTTCGTTAAATGTTTGCCATCGCGTTGGAGATTTACTCGAAGAATGTCGAAGCTACATTATTCGACGTTAGTATTTAATCGTCGACAGTAAACATACGAACGATCGGTATTTCTGTACCATCGAGTCGCTGCTTCAAATGAACGTAAAATAAATTACATAACCGCAGCGAGTGTCGCACAGGTCGCTCGTCCGTGTGCAGATTAATCTGCGTGTTCGTGCTTCTCGTCGAAAGACTGGCATACCTATTGCACTTATACGATCTTACGTAAGTGATCCTACTTCCGTCGTTCCAAGGACTTAATGCTACGTAAGGATCACCTGGGATCGGAAGAAATAATATCTTCAAATGGAATGAAAAAAAAAAAAAAAGAAAAATTATATCGTTACATATAACGACAGGGTATATAACCATCAGGCGATCCTTATGCAGCATTAAATTCTTGGAAGGATGGAAGTAGGGTTGCTATAATAAGTGATAGAACTTTCAACGAAAGAGTTTACAACTCGACGTAAACTTGGAACGATAAGCCTACTTACTGTAAAAGTCAGGAACGAAAAGTCCCCAATTTCTTGAACGCTTGTAAGACAAGGAACCGGAAAGATACGGAAGAGACATTAACAGATTTATTATTTGGTAACCTCGTTATTCGTATGAAAAAAATCTTAACGCGATCGTGATTATTTTGTAATAGTTACAAAAAGATGGAACAAAAAAAGGCGGGATAGAAAAGGAAAAGAAGGTTACGACCGACATCGATGAACAACGCGTCAACTTTTACTCGGTTAGGCTGCGGTTTTACTTTTTACGTTGCAACAACAACGGCCTTCAGAAACGCCGGTCGCGTTGAAACGAATTCCAGCGCTTCCGGTATTCTTGGGCGGGAAACGTTCACGCTACGAAGCGAACGACACAGCGGTTTCGAGCTGTCTGAAACACAGTCACGTTTCTTTAGATCAGCTCTTTCGAAACGATTGTATTGTACGTACACACGTATTATTCCCGTGCCTCTGAATATTCACATAAACACAAATACGCACAAGTTCGTGCATATTCCTATTTAATTTTCACATCGGTATATGTGTCAACGTATAAGATGAAATATGATAGGATTTTAGAAGGTGCATTCATTACTTGGGCGTTTTACGCGGATGCTTGTTTTCCAGGTAAAATGTACGATAACCCTGTACATATACGCGAACATATCTGGTTTCTGGTATGTATCTACGGTTATTACGAACGTGCCAGAAGAGCAATTCTGTACGACGATTATTCGAAATAACAGCGTAAATGCAAATGAGAATAACTTGCACGTTAAATGATATTCGGCGTATTTCAATTTATAGTATTATTAGAGTGCTATGCGCAGTGTATTTAATGACGTTATGCAGATATAATCTTTATCGTCTCGGGACTTGTTTCAACGTCATAAAAATTATGACAGACAATTCGACTAGACATATTTTTAGTTGCACATTCCGTGAAACGAGGATAAAATTAACACCCGTTCTTTGGATCATTTTCGACCGAATCGAGTTTCTCTATCGTTGGAAAATTTCTTAAATTTTTCGACAGATAAGAAAGAACCGTTATCGATATGATTTTTTTGATAAAAGCCTTCAATTCGGTTGAAACGAAAGCGAATTTGAGACATAAAAAATTGCAGGATCGCAACAAGATTGAAGTGTAGAAATTGTGTAAAGCCAGTGTTTTAATTTAATTAATTATACCCAAGCGTAAATTGAACGATATAATAAAAACGAAGTTAACGACGAGTACGACGATACTTTTTATAGCAGCGGTCGTGGCAAAGAATAAAAGGGGAAAATCAACGAAAGCGCGGTTAAATGTTATTCGCCACGCATTATTTCTACAGTTTGAACAGTTTCATGGGTGGCGGAAACGCGAAGCGCAGCCAGCTTTTAACGCGTTTGTGTTGGCCTGTGAGCACGATGCAATTTCATTGAAATTTGTTGGATAGGTCGGTTGCAAATTTTTCGTCAGGCCGGGGCCGCGGGGCAATCGTGGACAGAAACGAAACTCGAGTGCAATTAGTCAGACTATGGCTCATCGACTCGCGGTATTTTACACAGGTGTGCACGTACGCGGAATTGCGGCGGCCGCGTGCATCGATGCATGATCGTCGAATCGCTCCTCTTTCTCTCCTATCTGTATTTTCAACGAAAAGCAACTCTTGCGTTCGTGTTACCAACGAATTAGTATCTCGTTAACACGGCATCCCGTGTTCGCGTCGTTGTGTCCTTGCGCCTCCTGCGTGCATGTATTGTTTGCGCTCGTTACATTTATACCGAAACCTGGAAAAATATCGTACGAAATTACCGCTATCTCGTTGAAATATCGCTTTAATACGGCTAACGTAACAGCTAACGCGGGAGAAATAACAAAACTCGCAGCTTTCGAATAATTGTTGCAACAAATATTATGTAGTGAATATTTTTTAGCTATGTATCTTTTTAGAGCTCAGGTAGGTTACGCTGTTCGACTGAAATCTTTCTCGTTAAAGAAATTTCTCGTAGTTGTATCGATCAGTTATTTAAAAAGGAATTAAACTCCTGTGAGTTCACCTGCTGATAATTATAGATGAATTAGTAATTGTAGAAAAGATATACACAGATATTTCTGTGTTTTCTCGTAAACTTCTTTGAAAAGAGTTTGTGAAATAAGAATTGGAGCATGCACTTCGTTA
Source organism: Bombus vosnesenskii (assembly GCF_011952255.1). Classification (NCBI taxonomy): domain Eukaryota; kingdom Metazoa; phylum Arthropoda; class Insecta; order Hymenoptera; family Apidae; genus Bombus; species Bombus vosnesenskii. Next base: position 2,149,499 of record NW_022882962.1, read on the forward strand.
TTAGGTTTTCGCGAGACTAAACGAAGCATAACAGCGGCACCTTGTTAAGAAACAGAACATAAAGTAAAGTTCTCGAAGAATCGTGCAAACAGACGTAGACAATGACTTTACAGCGTGTTTGTACGCGTTAAACAGCCGTGGCTTCGTCATATTGTACAAAAATCCGGTGTCGCCTAGTAACAATGCTCACGCGTGCTTTTTACGTGCATTGTTGTCGACACGCGTTGAAAGCGCGGTAGGAAAAACGCTATGACGTCGTTGACGAATGAGGAAGAAAGGCTGCAAAGCCCTGTGACGGGAAATGCGAACGAAAAAAAGAACGAGAATAGGAGAGAACGAAGCGGCGCCGGAACACTTCGCGTCTACTGCATCGAATGCGTACGAGCATTTTAAACCTCAATGAAAGTCAGAGGAAAACGCGTCTCGATCGCTATACGTGTAACGTTGTTTCGCTGTATGAATCGCAAAGTGTAAAACAATAGTACGAGTCCAAACGGAAAGCGTTCGATCGCTACCTTCGTTATATTTCAAGTTTGAAAAATAAGATTCTGAAATCCTTGAAAATTTATCGCATTTTTATCATATCATCTTCGTCAATATTAAATTATGTTATTATTAGACGGAATAAATTTCTAAATTTCGTTCGTTTAATGAAAAAGTTAACATTGTATAAAGAATGACAAATCCTTTTATTGCGGTCGTTACTAAAGGGTTAAAATCCTCGAAGAACAGCAGGAGGGCGTTTACCAGACTTTCTTGAACTTGGTCACAGACGTAATAAAGTGACGAAGTTACGATCTTCGCCATACTCTTTAAGCCAACTGTCGCAGGGGTGGCGGCATACTTAAATGGCTGGAAGCTTAAAGCGTTAATAGTTGCGTACGAAGATATATTTCCACGTCGTCGCGCAGCAACGTTGCTCAGATACGTATCGTCCATCGCTATTATTCATACAGTATATCAGATCTCTTTGCTATTACGTATACATATATGTACATACGTCTGTTCCATCTCGAGATCTCCTTCGGTCCCGTTCCGTTCGTGTCGCTCTTAACGATCCAACCAATCAATCGAGATTCCGCATAATCGTTGGCTACATTGCGTATGCATCCCCATTTTCGGTCCCGTTACGCTCCTCTTCCCATCTTTCGTTCTTTCTTCGTTCTTCTCCTTTCCCGCCTCTCTCTTTCTCTCTCTCTGTCTCTGTCTCTCTCTCTTTGTAATTTTACTGGGCGGACGCTGAAATTCACACGAGAAGCCAGCCAACGAGAGAAAAAAGAATTCCTGAGCCGCGTAAGCCAGTTCGTAAAGCTGCTTAATACGAGCCATTAAGGTGACAAATTCCAGGAATCATAATAATTCTTTATCGTTGACAAGAAAAAAAAAAAGCATAATAAAAGGGTGGTTTTATAGCTCGTCACGAACACTTACTTGGTACTTGCTTCTGTGTCGGAAAGTTAAGTGAAAGTCCGAGTTGCGTCAGTCGAATATACAAAATTCATTGTCCTATCGAGACCAGCACGAAATTATGATAATGCACAAGTGTAATTACGTATCTCACATAATAGTATACTCTGCATGTGAATGTTACTTAAGATGGCAATCACTGTAATAAGTGTTTCAGATATTATTTTTAAGACTATCCTTTTAGCACGTTATAACTTCAGCTGGTCTCGTATCAGAGATGTAGTGAACGTATCGAATGCATTTTATGTGTTAAATACCAGAGTCATTTAGCATATGGGTATTTTTCTAGAACTAATTGTAGCATTTCTTTCGAGCATTTATTTCCAACTAGTTCGCGATAATGTATAATACAATGAGAGAAGTAGTACGAATGATTCAGAGATAAGTAATTCCACTGGAAGAAACGGTGTCTATCTCGCGAAAGAAGTTTTTCAGTTTTCGTTAATGGAAATGTGAAAGTTTAATGTGTTCACGAAACGCATTGGATATGATTCAACGACCGATTGCGTAATTTCGTCGTGTGAACAATCGTCCGGGTGCTCACGGTGCGTTTGCATATCTCTCGCGAATCAAGCGGTTTCAGCTTCGTACGTATGTGTGTAACCACAGGAACATTAACAGAATTGAATGATATGTGTAAATTGTGCTGACGGACGATCGAACGATTAACAATAATTTGGTCAGCGCGATGATTTCGTCATTATCGTATCGTTGTCCTTGAAGGAAATTTCGCCTGATAAAATGCCTTGCATTCACCGTATGACATTTATATTTTTATACTAAAAATATTCAAATCGATTTGTTTCGAGATTCTTATCAATATTCGCATGTTCTACAACGACGATTAAAACTTCTACTAAATATTCCTTGCTTCGAAATCGAACGAAGGTTCGAAGAATAATTTACACAGGTGTGAAAATGCAGTTTTATGATTTTGCAATACTCTTCCTAAGAAATTGGACGCTTTGTAATCCGCCAAGTACTGTCTGCGATCTTTTCTTAGTATCGTTCAGCTGGCCAAGGTGAATCGAATTCGCGCACTTGCGCGGCCGCTGGCTGATCCAGGAAAACCTGATAAAGTAACGCGAGCCGTTCAAGAAGGCCCAACCGATTACGGAGCCCAAGGCGATTATTAGCTGCCGCTCGATATTCCTTTTTTTTCGCCGCCGAGCCGCCCATTTTTTCTCGCAGATTACGCCATCACCGTTATGCACATTCCATGAATTCCATGGGTCGTTGGGATCGTTAAACCCGTCTCTTCTCTGCCTCCGTCACCTAGATCGATTCGCTAGCCCCCGTATTCCATTCGATGACTCACATCGAGGAAACAAAGAAAGTAAATTGGTCTTTCTTTTGTCTAAGTCTAATATAGGATACATAGCTGTTATTACGTATCGAGTATTTATTAAGCAAGTGATACAGAGCGTTCGACCGAGATCACCATGAGCTGTGTCAAATAGAGGATATGGAGAAGCGTGTAGCTTATGACAGTGACACCTGCGGTTACAACCTGAGAAAAATTAGCCGTAAGAAATTTAATGCAGGGCACGAGTTTCGCAAGTCTGGTTTCGCGTTGCATTACTATGTGGAACTGTTCGTATGTAAAGTACTGTAACGACCACAAAGCTCGTAAAAATTTAACGTCAGTGTTTGAGCATGATTAGTATCGTTTCTATTTGCAGAGTCCACTATTCTTCGTAAATATTACAACGAACCATGAATTTTCTATTATTATTTAATTAACATCCGGTGTTTCGATCCTGAATTGATTATACGTTCTCGCATATAAATTTGATGAAATGCTAAGTAAACAATAGTCCAAATGAACTGTGCAATCGATTCGCACTCGCTTGCTTACTGTTACCTGCCAACAGTGTTTCCTACGGTACGATTGCCAACTTGATAAGCTTCGAGCACACGGAATGAAAGTTATTCTTTGCAAATTAAGTATTTCCCACGCATAGTTACACGCATAGCATGCAATTTAGCGATATTAATGACTAAGAAAATTTCAAACACGACAAATTTATCGTGTAATTAGTAAATCCATCTCGTAGCTTATATTTGCATCTCCGTCGTTCGCTCTTAACGTTGATTTTCTTTTAATCGCACGTTTAGAAGCAATATACCGTGGAATTTGAATTTTTTGATAATTGGTTGAGTCGATATACGGCGACAATTATGCTCCTTGTTCGATCAATGTGTTTTAGAAACGCTTATGTAGTTGCCGATGATGGTTACCTTCTAATTAGCAGGATAATCGTTTAACATTTTCATTTCCCATGTTGAAAAGGCCCGAATATAGGCATTGTCTCAGGAAATGGGTTAGACCTGTTAGGAATCTCCCCGTTGCTCGAATGCAACTCACGTGAAATCGTCTGGCAGGAGCTTCGCGGAAACTCAACCTGAATTCCAATTCTCTAACCTATTCAGCGAGACAACCACCGTATCGTTAGTTCCAACGTAATTATCCATTTAATCCATTTAATCGAATTACGCGTTTCGATACCTTTATTTTAGATTTCTCTTAATTGGCAAGAGCATTCTCTTCGATCGAAGATATCGATCTTCTACGATAGATATTCACGTATGTTTGGAATTTAATAAATTGAACTTTTTTCGTAAGAAATTTGTACAAAACTATTTTGATCCGAAAAAACTGTAGTCTTTTGTAAGTAATAGTAACGTACGAGTATTCACGAGTACGAGTATAAATGTAGCGTGAAAAATATTTGAAATCCTACGTACCTTAACGTGTAGCGAAATATCGTGGAATGAATTTATTATTTTCTTTGTTTTCTCCGGGTAGGGAATCAAAGCAAACGCCAACGGCAATTTTCCAAGTGGAGAGTACGAGCGTTTCAAACGACTGGGACAAGCACGCGAGAAATGTCTTTCTCCCTGATATTTGCATGTTCATATCTCTCGATATCCTTTGCCGATCACACTGTAAAATTCTGTCGCTCGAACTTTGAATTTCTGTTGTCGGCTTATGCAAATGAACGCAAGCCATCGTTTCACCGTTTAGATATTCATATAACTATTTATGAGACAATTTGTCGCGCAGAATTTCCTTTACTCCTAGAAATTGCTATATTTCCTAGCACGGTAGCAAATTTATACATTAATATAAATAGTTACTCCATAAAATACTCCATGAAACGATGTAATAAAGTTGTATATCGCAATAATACCAATTCTTGTTGTAGGTCGTTCGATAAATATAATAAAAAATTTTTTATTAACGAATATCATTGACGCAAATTGAGCGTATATAATTAACTGTCCTCTCTTTTTTTTTTTTTTTTTTTTTTTTTTTTTGGACTATCAAATGTCACACGTAAATGTCATACTGGGCTCTTTCGAATTCTTAACGTTATATAACGTTATACATATTTTTGTATACTGAATCCATCAACGTTATACTTTCCACGTGTACAATGGATCTTTTTGTGTATTTTCTTGTAGCTACTATGCTCGCATAATTCCTTCAACAAGTGCAACTCATCGACGATTTTTCGATGACTTTGCAACAGCTCTCCCTCTCTTTCTTCTCTCTCTCTCTCTCTCTCTTTCTCTTCTCCCAATCATAACGTACTTTCGAAGACTTGAGACAGCCAACAGACTATTTTGCCACGTGCTAACGTACGCCCAAATCTCTACGTGACATCACGTATACTAATTTCTGCGGATATTTTTAAAATTATCCCCAGATCGTAGTTAATACACTAGGATGAACGTCCGATCTCTTGCGATCGATCCTTAGGCACTTTGCCACGCAGTCTACGGCTACGACACAGTTTGACTCGCGCTTATCGTCTATCACAATTGTAGTGTTTTCACTGGGTATAGCTTAGATAGCTTCGATGTTATATTTTTAGAAAAAGAGGAAATAACCGCGATCGCTGTGCTGTTCGTTCGCGTTTCCTCTTCCCCTTTTTCACTTCCTTACTCTCACGGTAATTATGAAACAAGGTCTGCATGCAACAGCGACTTGAAAAAGCACATGGCCCGTGACAAGAAAAGCCGGCCTATATCCGACAGATAAATGCGATGGCTGTTTAGCACCGAGGAAAGTCCCGAAGGCACGAGCCATCTCTAAAAATAATCGGTCTATCGGCTTCTTGTGTACCACGAAGCACCGAGATTAGGGGTAGTCCCTGCGCGTCAGCCAACTTTTCTTCCGTTTATGGAGTCAATAAAACGGGAAAGTTACAACTGCCGAACTTTATAATATCGTCTTTTTACGATCGTCGTGTGAGAGTTTACCAACCACTTGGATAAACAAGAAGGTGACGCGATAAGTGGAAAATTATTCAAGAAAAGAATCCTCGACTAGCGTAATAAATTTGTTCGACTTTGTTAAACGTATTATAGCGAATTTTTGAACGAACGTTCGAATATAAGAAAACGAATGTTCCACGATTCGTATATCAATTGTACGAGAGGATGACGTATATCGCTATTCCAGTCAACGATTTGTCAGTACATAATTTATATCGCTTGGTAACTAGCATTCCGACTTGCACGACTTATACCTGTACAGCGTATATGAACCAGGTATAATACTTTATGTTCATAAAATTTGTTATACCGTTAACGCGGCATTGCATAAGACGTAATTATGTCACGTTGCGAGATGCGCACTTAAGTGATTTATAGTTTGATTAAAAACACAGAGCGCTGGAAAAGGTAACCGCATCGAGTGCCCGATGGCTATTACGAAAAGGAACTTGTTACGTTAAGGACAAGAAACTTTTGCATCTTGAAATATCTTGATAACTGCCGCACCGTACACGCGTACAAAGAGAGCAATATTTCCTTTTCGTCGACAAGCTACGGGGAGTTTCGGTTTAACGGTACTATCGTCTTGTCAGTGGTAAAATTGACAGTCGAACAGATCCATTAAAATGATAACGTAAATAAGAGACTTTAACGAACGACTATCGATAAGCAAATTTCTCCTTCTATTCGATAAGGATCAAGAGAATTGTATCGTGCCGTTCCATATTAAACGATATTTAACGAGGCACGAAGTATTATTCTTTAATCGTCCGTTTGCGCTATTCATGGGAACCCATATTTTTTAAATTGATAATTAATTTTTGATCTATTCTTTGATATCTTTGTTCGTTAATAACTTTGTCGCCAATAAAATTGCATTCCTATGATACAGTGTAAATTAATATAATTCCTCAGCGATACAAAGATAAGGGAAATATGTTATATATATATATTAAACAGATACTTTGTTCCAAGAAGTTTGCTTATTCTGCAAGAACGATCTCAAGCCTTTCGCAGAGTCTTCTCGTGTAAGCAAAAAATTGGTGGTATGGTTAATCGTGACTGTAGCTTTCTTTCTTCGATCACTTTTTTGTGTCCTACCAAAATATATCTCTCCGTTGAGCCCTGATATAAAAGAGTATTCGAATATTGAAACGATATTTGAATATCGGATAGCGAGACGCGTATTTACATTTTCACAGAAGAAATGTAATATAATTTTCATACGTAAAGAGCAAACACGTAAGATTCCATCGCCAGACTGTCCGGTCTCTGACAGCAAGTATCATTAAATTACATTACAAGTCGTTCTATTCCATTTCACCGGACGTTTTCTTATTCAGCGATTCGTCGCACGATTTAATCGTGTTAACTGGACACTACGAATTCAAACGTTCATTGTGTTAACTCTTGGGCCCGGTGATGGCGTTCAGCCAAATAAAAGACGGTCACTTCGGTAATTTTCATCTTTAAATGCCACAGTACACGCACGATCTATCATCGCGAAAATAGCATGTGTCTTACTCGTTACAAAGCGTTCTATAAGCTGCGGCAAAATTTGCAAATAATAAAAATTCAAATATTTATATTTCTTTTAATTATATAACGTTAGAGCTTTCGTTGTTCCATTACAAGTAGGCAAAAAGTGGATAAAATTGTTACCCTGCTGCTTGTTTAATGTACGTGTCAGAAATGATTATAGTAGCACGATAAATCGTGTCTTTACATGGAAAATACGATGTTGGTGATTAAAGTTTTGCTACATGTTTTACGATTGGACCAGGCACATCGCTAATAATCAGGTACTGACGGGTGTTCTGATCCGGAACCAAAGAAACCTCGAAAGTAACGTGTAGCTTTAGGCGACATCGCAAGAGCAGGGATCAGCCAAAGGCATAAACCTTGTCGGCGCAATTCATCGTTGAAATCCTGTCGCTGTTGAAAACGACGTTTCAACGTTGAAACGGTTCGTGCAGAGATCGTACGAAACAATTCTCCATATAATAATTAAATATATACCAAAGAGTATTAAGTATCTATTAACGTTGATCGCTAAATAATATAACTGCTGATATTTATAATCGTCGAAGCAGTCATGCCGTGAGACTTTTATCTCTAAACAAATTCTTATCAAGTACCCAACAAATTATTTTTAAACGGTGAATCAATATTTTTGACGATAGCCTATCGATTTAAGGAAGCACTTTATTTTGCAAGATATCTCCATTTGACACTTTGTGAAAATACAAGTATAACAGAGCGTAGTAAATATTCCGCTCGTCTTTTTCGATAACTCGTTAATCCATTAAAGGGACAACGTTGCGTTAACAACGTTTTATTTATAACTTTTTCTCCGTTACTCTGCATTAAATTCTACTTTTTAAGAGTGTGATTGCAAAAAGAAATTCGAACGACCATTATATCTTGTTCCATCGACACTTGTATCATACGACACTATGATAAACTCGAATTATGAAAATCTTGTTCGTATTCTGAATCGATGACGTTGCGTTTACTTTAACGCGTTGTCTCAATGCTTGCACCTTTAATGGGCCAAAACCTCGGGAACCTTGTGAACGCAGTGTATAAGTTTCCAATTAAATCAACGAGGAAGATCACAGTGGAAACTGGTCTGTCAATGTGACTCAACCGATCATCCGTGTAAATCTGATTTTTACGTGGATCGTGGCTACCACTTATCGTTCCAACGAGGATCTCTATTCCACTCACGTATCCGCGAGATGCATTCAACGAAAAACGGAAGGACAGGGGAAAAAATGAAATTATCTCTCTGCGAGTTTCGATTTCTGAAGCGCCGGTGCCGCCAAGCGACGACACCGGTTCCCCACGTCAGATATCAGATCCTCCTCGTCGGTTTCTTGCGCAATCGGCTCCTTCGACTTTTGTCTCGTACGATCGCGCGACGCGTAGGTATACCAAGCGTGCGCTCCATAAGGGTGTGTCGATAAACCCATATTTGAAGTATGTAACGAACTTGCTTGTAATAAAAAGAAAAAAAGAGACGAAAAAGGTCAGTTGGAAAATTGGTTGAGTCAGCTTCTTGTTGTGCCACGATAAAAGAATCTCGAACGTGAGATTCGTTCGTATCAAGTATAATTAAACGAAGGCGATGTTTGACTTTGATCGTCGATGAAAAAGGCAGATTGGAAATTGAGATTTAAAATACGATATGCATATTCATGACGTAAAATGAACTCGATCGACAAGGGTATAGTATCAATTTCTTATTTTTCCATGTAGAAAGATGTAAGAAAATCTGTTGCTGGAGTAACGTCGTAATCTGTTTCGATCGATCGTTATAAATTAAGATCAAATTATAGTTAGAAATGAAACGAGGACTAAGATTAAGAATAATTAACGAAACCGTCTGATAAATTAAGAAACCATCGTATTACGTTCGACGATCGTAGTAAATTAAATCACGAGAGTCATGAAAATGGTTTTATAAAAGATATAGTAACAGATATAGGAAGGTCCATAGAAATAAATAAAAGCTGGATCGAGTAAACGAGCGCGCAAGATGTAGCAAGAAATCGGTAGATTGGCGATACGCATGAAATCGAAAGCCGAAGAGAGAGAGGCTACGAAGACGTTTCTTACGTTTCTTCTTTTTCGTTTCCTTGTTGTGTAGCGGAGAGGCGAGGACGTTACCATAAGGAGACATCTCTTGCCATCTTTGGCTCTGTAGCCGTTCTCCTTCCTCGAGCACGGTTTCTGAATTACAAACCTGATTCAATGTACACGCCATTCGGCCGATTTGAGGGACACGTAGCATCGTCGATCCGTTGATTGCATCTACCAATGGACTCGGTTAATTGGATACGCGTGATTCGATGGGAATTTTGACTCAGCCTGCGTTGCTCGCCATCGATATTCGTCATACGAATGGCGCAAGCTATTCTTAATACAGCGCGCGTAATACCATTTCACGGCTTTCCTTCGGTTTTATAGTTAGGCATAGTTGGAGCAAGTACGTCCAAAAATATGTCAGCTATTCGAGCTATGCGTCGAAACGACTTCGATCATCTGAGCCTTTCTCGTACAACAAGTTTCCAACTAACAACAATTTAGTGAAATTACAACAAACGAGTGGCGTTCGATTTCTCTAGAAACAAATAACTCACTTTCGTAAGATTACCCATCGTAGTAAAAAGTGCATCATCGTCGCTTTTCTCTGCTTTCCAATGTACTCAGTTCGTCGATATTGCTTCCAGGCGATTCATGTACATCGCGAGCTTAGATTCGTAGTACAGACAAAGTCGGGGAAACTCTGTGGCTCAAAATACGACGAAAATCAAGAATAAGTAAATCGCGTCGAACGCTTCGTTCTCGAGGCTAAATTTTCTCCAAAACGAGACTTCGAGCGAAACAAATCTTATTCCACATCTTCGACTTATCTTCGCTTTATCCGTAGAGTAACGTCCCGCCAATTATCCATTGCTATCGAATCGTATGTGATACACGTATTTAAAAAGTGGTAGTTTGGAGAATCGAAGGAATTCGAAGAAAATATCCAACGATCAACGTGGAGAATAGAACAACCTGTTGGATGCACCTTCGACCCTTTATTAGGAAGCACGATGTCTCCCTTAAGAGCAACGTTTTCTTTTTTCGCTGTCGAAGGTTCGCACGAGTACGCGTTCGACGGAGACGGTCGACGACATAGACAGAGAAATGCATTAAAAAGCGCCATCGCCATTTACGGCTGTCATCTCGCGTGGATAACCCGTGAGTGCTCCGAGAGGGTTCCGATGTGTCGCGTTGCGATCTCGTGGACGACGCAAATCTGTACCGCGTGTATTCACAAAGGTCTGCGTCAACTTCGACAAAAGCTCGCAACCCTTTATCTTGTCGAGTCTTACTTTCGATTGAGATTTCATTTCAAAGCTTCGTCGTTAATGGAGTCTGATAAGGGTTTGGGGAACGTGCGTTCCTCCGAAACGAGGTTTCAATGGTTGCTCAGCATCAAAGACTGTTTGATTTATTTGTTGCTAGAAGATTAATGATTCATCGTCGCTTGGAAATTCTGCGCTATTGAACATCCTATGGTTAAAAGTATTTCTCTTGATTGGGAATGTAAAAAGAAGGACAAATGGAAATTTGGAAACGTATACCGCGTATACGATTAGACCATGAATTCTTATGCAAATGGTTACGCATACAAGTATCGAAAGGACTAGAATTAAAATAGACATTCGTTTCACCTACTAACGGTCCTGGATGTTTTCCCTTCTTTTACACCTTTAAATTTCTCGTAAATGCATGAAAAACCTTCGCAATCTACGTATAATATAGTTACGATAGAAGATCGATTCTTCGAAATACGTATCGGATGTCAAAGGAGAAATAAATTCTCGATAGAGCCCAAAAGATCTTCCGTCAATTTTCCATTGTTTGCTATTTCAATTCTTTGATTACGCGTTATGTACGCCCGAGTACACGATAGAGTCTATAATTTCATAAAAATAGTAAATGAAGATATATGAAAATTACGAAAGAGAAGGATAAAATGGGAATAAAAGGTAGGCAAAAGTAAGAGCATGTTCTGTCAATTACTCGATCCGCGTTTTCACGGTTTTCCTGAATTCTGTTTCTCTGTCGGATGTCCGCGGGCATGGCACCCCATCGTTGTTGGTCGCATGTAGCTCGTACGAACACACAGGCAATCTAGTTGTTACCTACGCGTGGGCACCCAGGGTATTGTCGGGTGAGTCATCTCTCTCTCTACCATAGCTCGTGTATACCTCTCACCACCCCGTGTGTGCAGCGTGTGCAGTATAGTACGGTTTGTTTTCTGGGTAAAAGCCGGAGCCGCCGTGGCTCTTAAGAACAATGGAAACAAAAGAGGCAGGCCGGCACGCGTGCTAGCACAAGGTAGCCATGGTCACGGCGGTCACGTTTCGTAGAATGTTGTGTCGTATATGTACACCGTGCTGCCGCGTCCTTTATGTACACCTACACCACGCTCCTGTGCCTTCCTCGCGTTGCTCTACCCTCGAAACTATGTACGCCGATATGCACCAGTCACCTCGATACGTCTACCGTGTCTTGGATTCTCGACTATTGCTCCCAAACGACACCAAAGACGACGTTAACCCGTACTTTCCTCTCACTTTCCCCTTTCGTGTGGTTTACGTCCATTCTATTGGCTTGGCAACTAAGTGATTGCGGTTTTTGTCATTAGATGCTATTGAGAAAATCCACGATCGCTTAATTGCCAAGCCAATAGATGGAACGTTCGACACTTTTGCTACCGCTTATGGAGGAATATTAATTTTTCACGAAATGTACGAAATAGATATATGTTTGGTTACGTTTGGTATCGTTGTTCAACTCGTAAATATCGTGCGAGTAGAATTTACTTTGGTGGAAATGCATAGATTAATTTTTAATCCTTGGTTTCTTACTCGGATCGTTGATAATCGAGGCAACGTAAATTGTACACTTTTTCGTTATAAATTACATATTTCATCTCGCTTTCTCTACTTAATATACTCGTGCTTTCTCAAGTTTCACGAGAAAAGTACGTATATAAATTAATGCAGCGTAAATTCTTCGTTATTTTATTGTTAATTACTTGGCTTCTTTCGTTTCTTACTTTCCCTATTTTGCATAGTACTTTCGTCGATTTAACGAAAGAAGTAAGAAATCTGACAACTACGAAAGAAATCCATTTGAAGTAAAGAGCTTAGAGCGTCAACCGATATTTCAGTCCCATTGAACTGTCACGTCAGTCGTCAGAGATCTTTTCTCTCGCAGTTGTGAATCCAATTACAAACGGAATGTAAGACCACAGTCCTAGATAATGTTTCAACATCAACTGGATCGAATTCTGCATCGACATCCTTCACCGCGCCAAATTTAATATTGGATGAGGCGAATTTAAATTGAAAGCGCGCGTTACGCAACTTAGTCTTTCGACTTAGGCCACCGACTAGCTACGGGCATATCCTTGGGGATCTGTTGAAAGGAAGGAAAAAAAGAAAGAAATTTTCGATCGATTCGCACGGTGTACACGAGTACACATCGGTTCATAGCGTGATCGATGACGAGGTTTTACGTGTGTTGCGCAGGTCGAGAACGTGAGCCTGTGCGTAGGAGCGCTCCGAGCTCTTGGGGCGGACGTGGGCTCCGTGAATCCTGGCGAATTGGCTGCAGGATCAACCCTCTGGCCGGTCCTCGCCCTTCTTTTCGCCCTCTCGCGATACAAGCAGAGAGCCAAACAGCTTCAAGACATGCCTAGGTAAGTTTCAACGCAGATTCCTTCTTACCGACTGTCAATGTAGATAATCCCAGTGGTTTGTATCTACCGCGGATAAGTTAGATTTTCTGTACTAACAGTCGATAATTGCGTGTCGTATCGATTGCAGATAAATTCGGAATTATCGAAACGTTACCATCAAACGCAAAGGAAGAATGTCTTCTAAAAAGGATAATGCACGTAGTTCTTTAATATATTTTTAACTGATTTGATTGGATATTGAATACATTTCGTTTATGGATTTCGCCAATGATTTTTAGCCTCGTTTCGAAGGTAAACTGTACATCCAAATTTTCCGATACGATCGACCGGTAGCTTCCAGTAGATGGCCTTCTTTCCTTTCGCCTTTCTTATCGTTAGAAAGAAATACGACGAACAATTTTCACGTTACAAACGTCACTGTAGCACGAAACTACGAAAATATTCGTTATATTTGTAAAGTTACATGTTTGTTAATTTAGAAGACAGAAAAATCGCATAAAAGACATTTGTATCGAGCTCTCTCGTATCGAGAGGTAAATTTTCAGTGACCATCGGCGTTCAATCTCAATTTCAATTTTCATCTCATCGTTATCGATCGGCATACATCGCGATAAGTAAACGTTCGTGTCGTGCCTTCGACTCATTACGGGAAAATTTTCGCGCACTTAGATCTCATCGTACTTTTATTCTTGGCGAGTTCGAATCGATACCGACGTCCCGTCGGACGAACGACCTGACGGCGTGCTCATTAACGTCCGCGTTAATCAAGCTGTACGCGTGCTCGCACCACCGAACGAACGCGAATATCACGCTATATACATGCAGGAAGTGGCACGACTGTGTTTTACACAGCCGTATCTCGCGTAGTAACGTAATTGCGGGTTCCTCGGAGTTTCAAATATTTTAATTACTCCCGTCCGCGGTTAATTGCTCCCGCGGCTCGCCAGAGTATACCAAGGAGCCCCACTGACTTGCCGTTTTTCTTAATTCGCGTTTCCCGTGAGTCGCGACTGTCAAGGTCGTTATTTTTAAACCCACGCGCAAACTCACGCCTACGCGGGGCAGACTTTTCGCGGAGGTTGTGCTTTTCACCGAACGAACGAGACGATATTAATCTTCGTTACGTATCCCGGCGACAATTTTTCCTACGGTTGCTCGATATTTCAAACCGGCCGTTTTAAGAAACTTCGTATCACGACGTCGCTCGTAATTTGCATTTCCGTCTTTATCGGAAAATCGATAGCGTTCGAATAGAAACGTTTATTTCTCTCTTTTCTCTATTTGCATCCGAAAAATCGTGCTCGCGCCACTCACGCGCGAGATAGTTGAAACGAATTAATGAAAAATCGTAACGTTCGAGCAAAATGGAAGAAGAAGGATCCCGCAGGGAAATTCGTGGCGAGTGGAATGCGAGGTTCGTCGTCTAATGGACCGTGTAACGATTCTTCGGCGGAATGGAGAAACGTAAACCGTCGGAACCTTTAGGAACGCTCGACATTAACATATTAACAATGCTCCATTATGCCCACGACTGAGTGTAGACCGTGGTCGTTGTGTTACGCTCGCCACACAATATAACCACACGTATACATCGAAACTCCCCCCGCAACACAAACCAGCCAACGTGGGTGTATTATGGCTCTGGCCCGTATAACAAGAATATAACGGGTAACCAAAAAATTCTATTCCATATTTTCCAGCCGATATATTACCCGTCACGAAAGCTCCTTAAATAAGAATTCTGTCTTTTCCATATACCCTTTGATCTTTCTGCTACTTGGTTCGTACTTTCTAAATATTTACAAATATCTCATTTGGCTGCTGCATCTCGTACGAACAAGACAAGTAGAGAAAACGTACGTCTGTTATTCAGGCGAGTTTCGGTTCGTCGACTTGAAACTCTCGGTCGTTGCTTGTTACGACAAATACCCTGGCACGATGCTGATGCGGCAAATTTTGCGTTTGCACAAAATTTGATATCTTTTATTTGTAATTAAAGAATATGCAAAGTTGTGATCTGATACAGCAGGGTATCGCGTGTATGTGAATTTCTTGTCAAAGGCAATATATTTACACGCTTGTTATATTTACAAACATTTACGAACTCTCGAGTAGTATGTTTCCATACGTAACACATAATGTGCTCTTTCAAACAAGCTTGCACGAAGCTTGTTAATCAATCTAATCCATCTAATGTTTGTTTGACGCTAAGGGGCCGGCGAGGATCAAGTATAACAACTAAAGTATCCGAAATGTAAACTAATAATTCTATACCGTACTTCTAAAAACACACACAGCAACAAAAAAAAAATAATAATCGATATAATCGATTAATTTAATCAGGAAAAATTCACTGGTCTGGCGAAACCGTGTTACTCCGCTACGATATACGATACCAATGCGTGGATGGGAGGCATGCAAACTATCGTCGTTGGCTATCGGTACGAACCCATGAAACCGTACGAGACGTTCGAATCTGTAATTAAGTGGACTTCTCGAGCCACTCTGTAGAAAGCTACTCGTGCACCGTTTATACGATTTGTACACACGCTTGCGTGCAAGTAGAGGAGACACGCGCTCAACTCTTTGCGTACGAGGCTCATACTGGCGTACACAGGGTGTATTGTCGAGTCTCGGTACAATACTGTGCGCGTGCACGTGCTCCAGCTATGCCAGCATTATCATAAAAATGATTGAAAAATCCAGAATGGTAAGCGCTCGTGTGGGATTGGCCGGCTCTTACGGAAGTGGTGCGGTGCGATTGGTCGCATGGATGCAGTGGGGAAATCCACGGAGGCTGTGGGGTACTGGTGTATAGAAGATAAAGGGAGAGTGAGAGGAAGAGAGAGAGAGAGAGAACGACGAACAGCACGGGAAGGCGAAGAGAGCGAAACGCGGTTGTCGGACGATTCGAGGGCGAAGAACGAAGAGGGGTTCATGGGGGTGAAAGCGAACAGACGAGGAGGGATGAACCTGGGCTTTCACGTCCTGAAGAATAGAGAGGGTGGAGAATGGAAGGAGAGAAGAAGACAGAACGGAAGATAGAGAGAACACGAACGGAGAAGCTTGGTGCGAGGACGAAGGAGAAACGGATAGATAGGAATATTGCGAAGAAGAGATGAAACGTGTATACCAGAGACCCTGCTAAAGGGAAGGTATATCGCATCTGTATGGGGATCCAGAGAAGAGAAAGGGGGGAAGAACGAACGAGAGAGTCTGGGGTAACCAGAAGCGGGGAAGAGAACAGGGAACAGAAAATGAGAGAGAGAGAGAGAGAGAGAGAGAACGCGATGGGGATTGCTCGAATGAATAGTGGGGGCAAGGGCGAGAGAGGGAGAGAGCGAAAGAGAGAAGCCACGTGCTATGGGAACAGGAATGGTTCTCTCTCGGCGGGCCTCAGTTTGAAACGGGCCATCAACGATGCCTACACACCATGGCCACAGTATGACCGTGGAACAGCTCGCCATAAGGCATCGTCGTTGCTTCGGTGGAAGTGTGTAGTGTAGTGAACGAGGTTCCGTTCGGGACGACCGCTTTCGATTCCTGTTTCTGTTCGTGGATCGTGCGAATCGAGAGAACTGGCCCACGTAAACAAAGAGCGAAACAACACGTTGAGAAATATGCTTGCTTCGGAAAGGATCCGTACGTCGATTCGTTTCGAGAATATTGGGTCGATGTGCGCGATGATCCGCTCACGGTTCTCACGGTTGCACCGAGACAACGAGATCGACGATTCGACGATCGATTCGTAGCGGCTGATCGAGAAACAACGAGATGGTTTTTGCCAAACGAATTGCAAAACGATGTACGGTTGCGTGCGCAACGACGCTTCCTGAAATGTTGTTTGCTTGGTCGCTAAGGGAATCAACATCGCTCCGTTAATAACCGGTTCATCGAGAGATAAATATAGTAACCGCTTCGAGAAAATCGGTAAAGATGTACCGGTTGTCGTCGGTGGTTCTCTGGAATTAGCGACTCGAGCGAAACCTTCGCCAGGATCGCCAGCTTCGACCGACCATGCGATTCGTTACATCCAGAGATTTACGGATGAGAGTAATTATAAATTACGAGCGCGGCCAAAGTCGTAAAATCGTTTATCAACGGTCGAATGAACGGCGATGATGGATTCGCGTGAATCCCACTAATCGCAGCAAACGGTGCTGTATATTTGCGCGAACGCAGCCAACGTATATGAATCAAGATGCAGGAAACGAATCATAAAGCCTAACAATAGTGTAACGGTGTAAGAAGAAATCGTAAGCGTGCGAATCGTCGATTCGACGAACCTAAACGAAAGATCGAAGTTAAAGGCGAAAGATATCGCGAGCGATATCGAACGACGAACCGAATGAATCACAGCCGGCCGCGATTCTCTTTCCGATCGCGTTCTTCCTCCGCGTTCATCGATCCACACACGCGACAGAGAATTTGGCAAAGAGCGATGCGACCGAACGTTCGTTTTTCGAACAAGTTGAAACGTTGCTAAAAGCTGTCCCTACCTATTTGTTTATTTACCAAAGCGAGCGCGTTGCGTCGCGTCGCGTCGCGTCTACCGGTTGATTCATCGGGACACTTTTGACCGTCAGAAGTGTCAGTGCACGCAAGAAGTGCTACTATTTCGGATCGCGCGGAGACACGACCGAACTAGCCTGGAAATCGCTGCAAAATGGGAAACAGCGGAAGTAGCGGCGGGGCCAGCAGGAAGGCACGCAGCTTGCCAAATTCACCGGAAGCGCACAGGTATCGTTCTTCGTGATTCGATTTCAGTTTCTCGACCCTTTCGCCGCCACTTCTCCCGATACTTCCACCAACCGAAAACCGGTTATTTCGTTTGCGAATCTTTCCCACCTCCTTCCTCGCGTTTCCTCCGATTTTTCTTTGTGAATTCCAACCAAGCCGGATTCCAAATAAATTATGTACGACGTGTTTAAATATCTTTGTTCGCTTCGGCTCACGATCGGCTAACGCGATGCCTCCTCGACCGAATAGATTACCATGCGATCTTACGTATGTATAATACATACTTAGTTTGCGGATTGAACTTTCACGATGACCGCCTTGCAAGCCCAAGTGTGTTCTATGTTTCCACGCGGCTTCTGGATTTCACGATCTACCCGTATCACGGCAACGAATACGTCTTGTGGTTCGGATTAACTATAGCCTTCGAACGTTAAACGTTTTACGACTAACATTTACGCGAATTGCAGCATGGTGAATTTATTACGACAAGAAGGAAAACGACCTGCTCCTCGTAAACGATACTCTGTTTGAATTCCATTTGTCTGGACTCGTCGGAAGTCAAATAGTTTGTACCGATGATTTTCAAGCTTTTCTATCTCACAACGCGTAAACTAATTATTAAAATTCGACCGCACCCGCACGAGATACCTCGTATTTGCTTCAACACGGAGCGCTCACACCGGACGACCGTATACGTGGTTTTTACTTGATCATCCAATGGAGAAAACGTCAGTGTCTCTGACTAAACAATCGGGTATTGCACGTTTGAAAAATTCTTGCGACACGCCAGTCGCAAATCGCGGGTTTATACGATGAGAGTTCATCGATTCTTCGCGTTGCCTATAATTTTTCGCTCGAGTAACAGCAGATAACAGAGTAACTCGAGTAACAAAATATACGAATCGGTAGCAACTAAATTTTCGAGTATCGAGAAGTATTCTCGTAGAGCTAAGTGATCTTAGAGAAGAGCGAACGGAAAGAACTGTAAAAATGAGAATCACCCGGCGTGTATAATTACGCGGTACAGACGAATAAGACATGCTCGGTCACGATCTATATTGAGAGAGGAAAAATTCAAAACCAGATACCCCGCCTCGTGTTCCGAGTGGCCATCGCCACGGGGCCCCGAAGACCGGTTAGGCCTTGACTGCAGGTCGCACCTCGACACCTTCTGTACGAGAACCTCCGACGCGAACACGCGATTCGATGAGAACATTCTGTCACGGCATCTTTCCAATTGTAGATCACCTGCGTTTCACACGAGCGACAAAAAAAAAAAAAAAAAAAAAAGAAGAAACTTCGATACTGTTATTTCTTAGCAAAGAGAATCTTTCTGTCGATCGACGCCAATGTCCGTTGCCAGTATTCGCGTTGCAAATCATCGTTAATAAAAGGATAGGACAGACATTGAATATTCTCCGACGATCGATATCCGATTACCGAACAAATCTTGAAACGTGAAAATCCAGTTTGGATTAAGAATATTGCGCGTACAGTATGTGCGCGCAAAATGAAGTGGCGTAGAACGAACTGTAATCTAGAATTAATTTCATCCTTTAATTGATTTCTTGCTTTACAAAGGACATTCGTTTCAATGCAACGCTGTATTTTTAGTTGCGTCGATCAACCAACTACATTATTCTTACGCTTCTTCGAAAAAATATCTGTCTCTTAACACGCGTGAAACGACTTCTGTCGCGTGTATAACAAATCGTACGTCGACCATAATGTTCCGTTATCTATTCGAAACATTTTTACGATACTTCTGGTGTTCTCGCAGTGCTCGTATAATACACGTAATACGAACAATAACGTTACGTCGAAATTGCTTCGATCGTCGTTACACTTACCTAGAAAAATCTTGTTTAACAAACAATTGGTTGCAACGATGTTTGTCGATATAAATCTGAACCAAAGTATATCGTCGAAAATAATAATAATAATAATAATAACGATAATAATAATGATGATGATGATGGTGGTGATAATAATAATAATAAAAATAGCTATAACTTGTACGTTCGATCAAAACGTTAACGTTATAGCAGCTTAGAAAGACGATTCTGAGACGAGCCGAATTCGGGGGTGAAAAAAAGCTTAGGCGGCATTAGGAGGGACGAGTTGGGGAGACCCTAATAATTTTTAGGGACCACGAATCCCACGACCCTCGAATTCTACGCACCTGGCATTCGATCGACGAAAACCAAAGTTTCCTTTTAGAGAGCGAAAGGCATAGACAAACGTCGTATTTACGTTATTTTTGCCAGATGAAGCTAACTCGTCGAGCCAATGCTCCGACGGTGTATCACACAATGGAGCTAAAAAATCGGTTTTGCGAAATTCTGTCGTAAACGAAGTCCTGGCTGTTCCGTGGGAGAACCGGTCTGTTGGCACGACGCCTTTCGAATAAACTTCGCTGCACGCGAAGCAACTCGATTTCTGTGCAATTCAAATGCATCAAGTTCCTATTAAATGGCTGCCTTTGTTCTGGTTCATGTGTCCTCCCCGGAATCAATGGAGTTTCATATTTTGTAACACGACCTTCGTCGCGTACCCGCGGACGTGATAACGCCGATACACAATGCTCGCGTACGAAATTCGTGTTTCGCTTTGCAACCTCGATATTTTTGCCCGTATAGCTCGGCCAAGTGTTCCGTTGCTTTGTGCTCGTTGCGATGTGTCAAACAGATGCGAATCAAACGGTTCTTGCGGAACGGTAGTGCGCCATTTTTAGTTAAATACGTGACTAAAAAGCTAGAATTAAAATACAAGTATACGAATATCAGATAACGATCGATTAAAATACGATCGATGGTATTTTAACGAAAAAGTCTGGTCGCGAAAGATATGTCTGTTTCGGACAGTGAGATGACAATAAGTTTGTATATAGTCGGTCATTGAACGAGCCGTATGTAAAATAGGAAGAATTTAGAGGACTGGCAGATATTTAAGGCTGATAAAATGAGAAACGTCGACGTAAGTATCAATAAATCGTATCGCGGTAATTACAATCCCATCGCATCGTTTGTCTCGTATACGTAGCTGCGCTTTCTAACAGAGGAATATCGATTAGCGACAAAGCTGCCGGTATCTACCGATTGTCGAACGAACGTAGTCGCAAGATTTATGAAACGGAAGGAACGTTCGACCGAAAGATTAATCATCTAACGAAAAACGTAGGAGAGAATAAAGTGTATCGTGGCGTATTAAAGGAAACAAGAAACGGAAGAAACTAGTGGAAGAGAAAAAAAAGGACAAAGAAAAGAAAAAAAGAAGCTGAGCACGGGTCGGTTATTCGCGAAGCACGTGGCACAGCACGGGTCGCGATACCGAACAGATACTTTCTCTTTCTTTCTCGCGTATTTCCTTTTTCCTTGCCCTTTCGTCTCTCCTTTTTCACCGACTACGCCTGTAAGTCGACCCGTTTGATTTATTATTCGCGACTCGTGCGATTATTTCACGCGGGGCCCATCGTTCCTCTCCCTTCGTTTCGCCGTCGTCGTCTCCCTTTCCCTTCGTTTGTTAGCTGAAATTCTCTTTATTTAGCGAACGAGTTCAAAGACATCGGAGAGACGAGCGTGAGTCCATGTTTTCGATGTGAATGGCCGCAGAAATAGATTCTCGAGTACGTTTTCGCTCCTGTTAGCGATCGCCTCGTTAAAGTGCGTAGTTCGACGTCGAAAGATCGATCCGACGATTACGCGGCGCTCAATGCGATGTCACCGTTGCCTCTGTAACGTTTCGCCTTTGAATTTCCTGCTTTTCAACGAAAGCCGATCGGTACGCGATGTTCGAAAAACGCTGCGAACTCTGTTTCGCTGATTTGACACGACTCGTTAGAAGGGCAGATGGAGAGCTTGTAATTAAAACGCATGGTCCTCGCGTTACGCAACGTTCGAATATGTCGAACGAGGCTCGTCGAACAAAAGGACTCGATTATTTTGGTCAACGCGAGGAGACTGAACGATCCTTTAGACCCTCTCACTTCTTGCCTTTATATCTAATTATCCGTACAATTGTATGACACAAATTTAATTAAGATTCGAATCGATTCGAGTAATCGATTAATAATGGCAAAATTTTATTCGTTACAAACCACTCGTATCGTTGGCAGAAAGCTTTAGTCAAATCTGTGATTACCGTTAAAATAGTATCGATTTTAATACGTTTCGATATAGTAGGAATGTTAAATGAAAATTTATAAGAACAAGGTAATCTATCGAGTAACATCGACGAACAAGATCACCAAATATTTTAGACGGATTCGTAATATTTTAGAAATTCCGTGTATATTTGTCGATTACTTTACCGAAGGTATATATCGTAAGTGTACACGCGATAAAACTGTTACTCGAACTTCTCGAATACTCGAACGTATTCTTCGTAATACAAACACTCGAGGGAAAGTCACTTCCCGCTGGCAAAACGTGCCTCCCCGAATGTCATAATTAAGTGTAACCTTTCGACGGTCTCTTGTCGCGAACAAAGAGCAGCGTTCGATCGTTTCGAAGCGAAGATCCGGCCGTGCCCTGAGAACTCGCGGCCGACCAACCTTTTTGTTCGGTGGTTCACTTAGGTATTTGCCGTTCCTTAAATCAAAGCCTTTGCATCCTGTTACACGTAAAACGCGTACGACCGGCAATTTTTTCCAACGATATTCACTTATCGATGTTACTTTAATGTTTCTTCAAAATTATCTTGGCTATGATGAAAAGGCGGTAATATCACGTGAGTCGGTCGACAGTCACGAGAAAATTACAGTGCGCAACTCAAGATCGTGGACGCGATGTCTTTCTGATGAAAATTAATGCTTTTTGTAACCAGTTTTATAAATAGAACGAAATTACATCTAACAGTACCGATATATTCTTGCTTAACTGGACCGACTTGCTGTTACGTTTATGACTGTGGATTTTTATAGAAATTCGTGTTTCTTTTGGACAAGAAAACGAAAATATAAACACTAAATACGTGGGTTTGTTTCGCGTTTCGTTATTAGGTAAAAACGTAATAATTAATGTAATTAATTCTCGTAGAGATTTTTTCGTTCGCGATCTCACGTTATAGATCGCGTACAGTTTCTTGAACTCGATTATTTTCGTAAGACGAAACAATATTTATGAGTTCGATGATTACAGGCAATCGATGATTGTTTTTATTCGAGTCGAAGCGATTCTTGGAAAAGGTCTCAGCTGGATTTCGTTAACTCGATATTGCTCGCGAGTTACGTTCAATTTACGCGACCTTTTAATACCTAAAAAAATATTCGGAAAGGAAAAATATTGCTCGATCAGAAGGCAGTTTTCTTTTGCCAAATGGCGATGTATATTAAGCGACGTTAGTCATCGGAAGGCTGAATACACCCGCGTGTAATAAACGCTTGTCCCGCGTCCTTGCGTTTCTCAACGTGGGGAATAATAAGCGGTGCTCTGGACGCTTGTGATAATAATATCGTCCGCGTGGAATAGTGCGTCGGCCTTCCTGGTAGAACACCGTCCTTTTTCTCGAGATTATCTAAATTTATCTCGTGCTCTGGAACAACGTGCAACGGCTCCTTCGGCTTAACGTACTTTCTCCTCGTGCTCCTTTCAACCACTCGAGAATCGGCCTTATAGCCTCCTCGCGAAGAGTAATTATTCCACTTCGAATTAATTATCGAGGCTTTTTCGCGTAAATCATCGAGATCCTGAGATGCACGCTCTCGATACGTGGAAGTCTTAAACACGAGTGTCTGGCGTGCATCGAAACCCATTTATACTTTTACCTCGTTCTATGCGGTTTCGCTATGCAGCCAGTCGCGAAAGATCGCGCACACCTGTCGAATTTTGTGTATCTGACTTGCCAAAGAAACTAAAAACGCGGTTAAGATTACTCATATTTTCACACGTACGATATGTGTTTTAACGCGTCGGCAAAATTCCTGGAGCTAACGATTTTACTATATCTCTTTGATCGATAACTTTAGTGGCTAATCTTTTTAATTAACTTAATTAATCTTTTTTTATTCTACGGTAGCTCGATCTTATTATCGATTACATGTGCTTCCTAAGAACAACAAAGTTTATTATTTTAGATAAAACCGAACGATTTCCGCGTAATCTCAACTTATCAGGTCGTTGCACTTAAACCGATCTTCTTCGCAAATGTGTAAACGCGCAATCCTTTATACGAAATTGACGTCTCTAGTTAATTTCAAAATAACTTTACATTTGGCTCGTATCCACCGATGACACACAACATTTCCTAATACCACGAATGAATTAGCTATTCACGCGAAGCATTCGAGTAACACGCTTGTCACGCGAACCTTCTCTTATATACCTTGCTACTTGACGCAGATTTATATCACAACGTTATGCTGTTTCTCTTACGTTCATTTAATTGCAGATGAATTACTTCAACGGATGATCAAGCGTTTGTTATTTTTTCAAGTATACCATAGTTGTATACCTCGTTTATCTTTTGTTCTCTTTTTTATTTTTCGACAATTATGTTTCGCTATAATTTACATCTTAATTTTCAGCTTATTTAATATGCTAATTTTATTCAAACTTAACGATCTTATGCTCCTTTGCTTCTACCATGCCGGTGAATACATCAGAGCCTTTCCTCGGATTTTAAGCAGATATTTCTCTTGAGATATTCAGTTTAGCTACATTTTCATGCAAATTTCTGTCCAGCGACGTACAAGCCTTATTTCGTTAACATATTGTATATTTGCCTTTCTTTAAGAGCAAATCGAATTAGAGTAAGACAAATGTTACCGACATTTTATTTGGAAAAGCACTTACCATTTTTATTAGTTTAACCTTTTAGAAGCGTAGTACACACACACACAGGCGCGCGCATATATACATATATATTTCTGAAAGATGCTCGTGCAGCGATATCTGAAACGTTGGATTATATATCCCGCGTTTTAAAATATACCATTTCAAATCTTATTGCCTCGTAACAATGATCATCAATTTTGAATATAGGTGCATAAATGTGATACTTTTCGAATTCTTTTTACTCGAGCTGTATCTCCTTAACAAATTGCAAATATTATTGCAAGCGATATCTAGCAAGAATGATTGCTTTTGGTAGGTAAAGTTTCTGTGCACGTTGTCGCAATTTGCATTTGTATACGGTTTATCGTTTCTATACGGTTGAAAAATCATCCGCCTAAAGATCGTGACAACTTCCAACGAGGTTTTCTGTGTGGGGCTTTCACTGTCGTTGCAAACTGGTCCTCAAAAGAACTGGTTAAGCGTGCAATTACCCCTAATATCGTGTATAAATTACCAGATTCATTCACGCGAACTATTCAGTCGCGTTAAATCTACTAAATCCGAATTGAGTTTATTTACAATATACATTTATGTCCGTTCCTAAAATGCGAAAATCTCGAATAGCATAGAAATGGCTGCCGATATACGTACATGAAAATATAGCCAGAAATCCTGTTCAACACGATACCTTAATTATTAGAAAAACTTCGCTAAATGCAGTTCAGGTTTCACGCGAACCGGTTGAATCTGTAACTAACAAGTGTTATTTATGTTCTAATTTTGCAAAAAAAAAAAAGAAGAGAAAAAGGAATCAAATATGAGAAACACCAGATGAATTAAACATACAAGCAATGGATCTATCTTTTATTTTTCATAAAATATTTATATTCGGAAACGTACGCTACCGGCCTTCCATACGATCGTCGATTCTTCGCAATTTTCAGATTCCTTAAAATTAAATCCGTTAAAAGATCCAACTTCTGTTCGTTCTTATTCTTCTTCGTCTTCTCTACTTACGCGATTAACACGTACATCTGCTCGTTCTCTTATTTTCGGTGAACCACGTCAACTATCGCGTCGCGTTTTTCGTATCGCATTAAGAGTCTGCTTATGACAAACCTCCAACGAGATACGAATTCCATCCGCGATTTTGTACAGGGAAATATGAAAGTCGGCGGCGCGGTTGAGAAGAGGGGCAAAGTACAAAACGAGGAAGGAAGACGCGGTGGAAAGTATGGCAATTAGTAGAATCAGTCCGTGACATCGGTTGACCTCTGGCTACGGTTATCTGCGCTAGGTGCAGAACTATCCACGTAAATGGCGCGCCATAGTCCGATATAGTTAAGCACATAGGAGAGGAGAGTTTCTAACGGCACTTTTGCCTAAGCGCAGAACACCGGGGTTAGGTTGGACTCTCGGGCAGATAAAAGCTGCGCCAGATGCCTATCGACGCCACGCGGCACCCGGCGACATTCCTTCTAATTGCTTCGAAACTAGCGGGCTCGATCCGCGCCGATTTTTCGAATTCACCGACCAATTAGATCTGGCCACGAAGACACGATCGGGCTTCGAGGTGGGGTGCCTGCGTCGTTCGCGCTTTCACGAACTCACCTCGCAGCTACGCCTCTCCAGTCTCCAGACTACTCGTCTCGTTCAGGTAAAACCGTAATTTTACGCGCTGCTCCACCGTCCAACTCTGTTATTTATCGCCGTTAACTCGTTAACGATCTCGATTTTTTATGGGCGATCGACGTTACGTATGCCGCGCCACGAGAGCACTGAAAACAGCTCGCTGGCGAAGGCAGTATTCTTCGCGATTTTTCCCCGCCGACAAACACAGCTCCGAGGTGAAGTATTTTTCGTTTGAATAGGAAATTTAAAAGCTCGCTTTTTAAGCAGCTATTATCTACCGTGGTATTACGTGTTTCGTAAGAGATATTAGATATAGTCGATATATTATCGCTGTGGAAAATCTCTATGGATAGTCAGAGATGTCGAGTATCGTTGGAAGGGAGAAATTCCAGCGGTTAAACGTTTAATCGTATAAATAAACGAATTATGGGTTACTAACGTGAAAGGCATAAGACACTCCATTTTAAATATAAACTCGGAGTTTATCAGGACGATGTGAAAATATTCGTCTTAACGATACGTTCTAATTAATCAAATTGAGTTGCACGTGTAGTTTGTAAGCGTATCGTGCATGCGTTTCGTCATACGCGTATCGCGTAACATATGTACGTCGCTTCGATACTTGTGCATGGTATCGGAGATAAGAATCTCGTTACATTTTCCAAGAATCCTATCACTTTTCGGAAGTGCGTGCTTGACGCTTGAAGTAGCAGGGATGAGAAATCGGATATCGATCCTCGAGGGTCTCCCATCGGATATGGAAGCCAGAAGCTTGAGTAATTAACGGAACCCCCTTCCCCTTTGCCCGTAGCTACGTATACGGGTGCATACGTATCTACATGCCTGTGTCTGCATTAATTGTCTCCGCGACGTGTCAATATCGCGCGACTGCACGAAACACAAGCAGCGTTTGTGTGCGTGCCCGTTCACGCGAGTTGCATATGAAATTCTTGAAACGTGATCGACCAGTCGCGTTAACAACTTGTAGAACTAAAGGAGCAGCGTATCGAGTCGATAACAAGTTTGCTAATTAATAGATTTTATTTCGGCATGTGACGACTCATCGCCGTTGTATCGTGTGTCACGTGACGGGGCGAGTTGAGCGTGAAATCGCGGTAAATAGAATAGCTGTAAGTTTGATGACAAATTTTTTTAGCACGTTTTTAAATTTACGGATCAGAAATAGGTGTATTATTTATAAATAGACTACGGGATTTTATGGAAATCCACATTTTTACGAATATAACCGAGAAGATGAAACCTGGTTAGGAAATTCTTTTTCTCGCTAAATATCTATAGAGACTACTATACTCTGGATATCTTACACCATTTTGCAAATTATTTGTATTCTGCGTATTTTTCCACTTTCAAATTTCTCACGACAATGTACGGTCTATTCGTAACCGCACAAGCATTAATCTTTCAACTGATATTCACTACGACGTTTTCTTTTATCCGGAGTAGCGATCCACCTTTCAAGTTAAGAACTCTTTTCCTATCGTTCTATGTATTATACGTCTGAATAGAAATGTCAATTAGCGAGCGATTAATGTCGTAGATAGTCGCAATCGAGCTTCCAATCAAGTGTCTATAGTTGTCGTATTTGACCGTCGAACTCTGTTTAAGCCGCTTAGAGCTTTCAAATACCGTTCTATCTCGTTAGGTTCGCGACACTTGTCGATATCCGCGTAAGGATGTACTTCGCTAAGCGCAAGCTTAGAAGTTTTACGCCCTTGGTGCCCGATCCTTGATGCTCCGAGCTTCATAGTATTTTCGATGACGTACCACCATTCGAAGAAACGTCGTTTGCTTACAAACGACGGACAAAGACATCGTAAAGATGATGTTTACAGCCGAGGCACGTCATATCTTGCCATATTAATATGTCGGCCGGTTGCAGACAAGTCGGCAAAAATTGCAAAACGTGAGAGCAATGGCGCTGCCGTTCGCAACACCAGCCGGGGACATTAATTCCTGATATTACCCTCGTAAATATTCGCGAAACGCTCTATCCCGGCCTTCTTCGTAAGATTGAAACGCTTTTTTCTTTCGTTTGACGCGAATCCAGCGTCCCTACCATCGCAGGCCCAGCTCGCGGAAAGGATTTCAATTTTTTTTGATCAGTCGACCTTCTACCGCCGATATATCACGCTACAAATCTCACACGCTGTTGCGCCCAACGAATCTACGGCAGAGAAAAACCCGTAAATCTCGATGGGCCGCCGCGTCGTTTCTCTTTCACAGAATACGAATGATTTGAAAACCATTCTTCCGTCGATATTTGCTCGGGCTCGTGATGTATCGGCCGACTACTGAATTCATAGAATATCTCGTTTGGATAGATATCAGCGATATCGATACAGCGATGTATTACGGTGAAACAAAAAATGCGAACACTGAAAACCCGTGAAACGTTAACGCCGACTACTTGACCAATTTTACATTTTTTATCTGTGGCATCGGAATAGTTTCGCTTTCGCGTAAAACAGGTTACGAATTATTTTTTAGCTAGTTTCTTACGCTATCTACGCTGATTGCTTTAATGCTAATCGTCAAAACTACCGTCGTAGTTATAAGTACGTTACAGCTAGTATTCGTCTATTGGGTTGGCAACTAAGCGATTGCGGATTTTATCATTAGATGGTAATGAATACATCCAGTGTTGAGCCGAATAAATATCCATATAGATAGGAAAGTGTCGTAGTAAAAGTTGACGATGTATTATGTCTGACCAATGTCCGGATCTACTGCGATGTCGAACTTACCGATTAAATAGTAATTACGATACTGTAGAGAGACTTGAAAAATTTAATCTACATAATATATAATTAAGCATATATATATATACGTTATAAACACTATGGAAGACAAATTTCCTTTAAGAAATTTGTCGGCGTATGGAAGATGTAATTATTATTTCCTTGTGTAGAGGTGAACTCCATTAAGTTAAATATAGGAGTAAGTATTTTAAACACTGTCGAGAAATGGTAGCCTTGTGTCTTATCTTTTCCGAACATGCCGTGAAAGGAGAAAAGTGTATTGCGTACAGGCAGATGAAAATAAAAGATAAAAATTATATAGTTTGAAACGAAGTACGCGCGTGGTAGTCGTATTTACTCGTTTTCCTGCCATTTCATTTGTTCGTGTTTTCTCGTGTTAACTAAATAGAAACTGAATAGAAGTATTTAATTTAATATTGAAAGCTAAATCAACGATCCACGGTGCTCGTATTTATATCTACGTTATCTCAGCGCAGTTTCGAACGTGTGGGTAGATGATTCGTTTTTAAGGAGAATAACCGGTTCTCTATGGATTCTTACGAGCAATATCGTCCAGTCGACACGACTCTCGTATCCTCGTATATCCTGAGGGAACGTTCGGGATGTATCTCGCTTATCAGTACAAATACAGTTCCAATAAACATCTGGCCATCCTTTATGCATTATAATACGGGCATAACCATGTCATTTGAAATTTTTAATCTAGTCGTAAAAGGAGGTCGGCGATTAACGCGTCTTGTTGGGACAATTTATCCTGAGGCTTGAAAATAATCGCAGCTTACGTATATCCTGTAAAATAGAGGCTTAACGACGCGTTTATACGCATATCATGTATATTAATCAATGCTTGTCCAAGTAGCGTGAGCTGAAATAGATATTTCGTTAAAAAGATGAACGCATCAAGGGCTGGTTTCTGAAACAGCACGTCTACGATACCGTAAAAATTATTCGAGAATTAATTATCATCGTCGTTCAGCAAGATTATAAATTACAATTTTAATCTGTGAAATACTGTCCTTTGTTAGCTGGTATGCTACGCTACTCGCTGGACGTTTGCAAAATTTTATACGCACGCAGGTGCGACATTTCCGTAATAGAATAAATTTCAATTGATTTTAATTCTAATTTAACAAATATCTACGTCTATGTTCGTCAAATTTAGTTTCCCCTCGAGAGAGAGAGAGAGAGAGAGAGAGAGAGAGAGCAGATAGATTCCACGTATTCGCTGACATCTCAATGAAAACATCCCAAAACGAGAACAAACGAATTCTTTTAGTCCTGGTTTCCAGGAAAGCGGCGCTTTTATTGGTTGATTCATCAACAAAGGGGATAAGAAATCTGGCTGAATAATGGCGCGTGTAGGAGAATTGGGAAAAAGCCGGGGCTTCTTTGAGTACCTACGAGCCGACGTCATCGTTTTAACCAAATATTTACCGTTCACTGATGACGCGACCACGACCGATGCACCCAGTGTTGTTAACTTGCTGCAGACAAACCATACATTTTACGTTTCCACGAGTTACTTCTCAGTTAGTTTCGCGAACGCTGTGTGTCTCATGGGTTTTGCCTCCGGTGTCTTTCCTTTCCTTTTCTTCGACGTTTTCCTCTTATTTTATCCCCACGGAAGCATCTATTCTTCGTTGCGTTCTTTCACTCGATAAATAATTTCTAACCCACTTGCAAACGTATTTCTGTCCTGTTAAATACGCAGTATATACGCTGCTGCGTATAACAACTAACGAGAACATTGGAGCATAGTATTCGTTAAGTATTCGTTAGTACCCTATGAAAATTCCGATATATTCCTTTGAAATGCAGATGTTAATTGTTCTCGCGATAAAAGCCACAAAATTATGCGTGACGAACTAACAGGGCGGATGTGGCGGCATTTGAAGAGGTGAAAATGATTTTTTCCGCATTACTATTCGAGATACCTCGCTTATTAAAATTTGTATCACCCTCTCGTCACCGGGTTGCTGATTCAAAGAAGTTCTGCAGACCGATTTCACGGCACCCTACACCAGAACGAAAAGGAAAGTACGACGATGCTTCGAGGAGAAAAAAGTATTCCGTCGAAGGGAACGCCGTGTGCTACGAACGCGAAACGACCACCAACGAGACTCTCCCTCTTCGTGTTTTCGTTTACCAGCGTTTTCTTTGGGCCACGTTAACGCCCTCGTCGAGTTTCCTTCTTTTTTCCCCTGGCTTCGCTCTCTTTCTTCTTCCTCTTGTTGCTCCTCCGTCTCTTTCTTTCGTTAGTCTTGCTTTTTCCCACTCGAGAGCATATGATTTCGGTATGCGATCCGGTTGCACGTTTATACCAAAGCTACACCGATGAAGAATTTCCGTCGGCGTTCCAACGAGCTCTGCTCTAATCGTTCGGCCTGATTTTCCGTTCACGCGGCGCACGTGCCGTATCTGAACACATGCGAGTATTATTCCCTTGCTAGCCAAGTGACGCGATGCGGTCGAGATTACCTCGGTGAGCAGAGAGAGAGAGAGTAATTAAGTGGCATAATTACCGGATGGTTATCTGTACTTCCGTTTCGACGAGTCGACGCGACGGCGTGAAATTTCATCGTCGCGTTACGCGTCGCTGCCGTAATGCTTTGCAGCTTTTGATGCGATTCGTCGGCCTGCTTGAAAAGCTTAAGTACAGCCTCTGGCCTTTGGAAAACAAACAGTTCTCGGAAAGGCAGTTTCGACCAGATCCGTGGAACAATAATTGCACGGTCAACAGTCGTGACCGTGAACGTGATGAAGCATCGTCGGTAGTCGCTTGCCTATCGTCAACTATCGTCATGGAAGCTGCTCCATAATCGTCAAAAGATACAAAATAGCCAAAAATAGGAGACAATCTCTTTAGCGCAGAAGGATGTAATTTGTAGAGTACGGTGAGAGAAGATCACCAGTGCTTTAAGTACTAATTTTTATAATTATGAGAACCACGAGAACGAATCTGGTCTGATATTAAACACTTACGTTGAATAACTGAATCTCCACCCATTTGACGTTGAAAAATTTGAAGGTTTTGTAATTTCTGATGTAATTTTATCCCGAGAATCTTCCGAGTTAAATGCTCCTTAATCTTTTAAATTTCTTTCGGAGATACATCAATAATAATCGTACCGACGCGCAAGCGTAAGTAATTTCGCGACGTGGTGCGTTTTTCATTTCGATGCAAATCAAATACAAGAACGGAGTTAGGTATATGATGAAAGAAGGAATGTTTAGGAAACTAGCTACTTACAAAGTAACAGGTAGATACGACCATCGTTTGGGACCAGAAACGATTTCAGTCTGAATAACAGTAACGACCCCATTGGGACGATGCTTTCTAAATTGATCTCTTTGTTCCAGATTGCCGTCTCCGTACAATAAGCAGTCGGCAGTGGGTGGTGCAGGTGGCGGACCCGGCGCTGGAACGACGAGTATACCCTTACCTGCCACCGTAGCCGCCACCAGGAGATGTCCTCCAGACAAGGTTAGGCCCGCTCCAACGCCGACGCATCAATCACAACTTGGTAAGTTCCCTTGTTTCAAGCGGAAACTTCGCAAAGTATCGATTGGCTGTACTTGCAACAGCCTCGACGCGTTTAATTTTCCAAAGATGTCCGTGCATCAAGATTATTGAGCTTTACGATTACTTTAATTAATTACGAGGATAGGTAACATTTTGCTAGTAGAGAGTTTTTTAGTTAATTAACTTGAATTGGTTAGTTTAACGTCGATATATACTTTGCTCGACAAACTTTGATTTGTACTACGTTAGATGGTAATATCTTGACGTAACTAATATATTAAATTACGAAGTTTCGGGTGCACTTAAGACAACTTAAGCGATATTTATGGCCACCTTGGGATTTATAGTAGTCGCATACGTTACAGCTTCGTGATATAATAATAAAATATCATTTAAAATACGGACGACGAATTAAAAAAGAATTTGACACTTTGCACGAATGTTTATATTTTTCAGTCTTCGAATCGCCGTGCTTCCCGTGCGAGATAAATATTTAACAAATAAGATAGAGAAATAAAATAGAGGATTAAACTAAGGAGAAATTTGACATCTATCGATGTATTGAGAAGAATTATATGCATAAAAAATATAGTATTCGCAATAAAGCTACAATATATTAGAAGTTGCTTCTGAGGATAGAGTAGTGTCCTTTCAATGCGAAGGATTAGCAGAAAACAACTGTCTGGTCTGTATCCTCTTCGCTTTATTTGAAATATTTTCTAACACCAATAAGAAGAGAAATTTTATAGTATTCCAATAAAAGTAAAGACATTATCCTACATAAAAGAATGTAAGATAATGCGAACGTTATCAAGAGTATTCGAAGTAACAAGCAGGGGAGAAAGAAAAAGTGAAAAGTCAAGATTAGATTATGCAAAAGAAACGACATTGTTTTTTCCAAGTCCCCCTCTACTTATGGCGTGAATTGCTTTTTATGGAAAGTCATTAGCGACCGAATATCCTGAACAGTTATCGCAAAGTAACATCCTGCCATGATCTTTTAGTGCCTGCAGTTTATCTGTTTCTGGCATTCCCTTTCATTTTCTCGACGCGACTGTCAGTTTTCCCCTCGCGATACTTCACGTTTCTCCTTTGTTGCTTCTCTCGCGATTGATGTGTCTAGCTTTCCACGTATTTGTTCGCGTCGAATTTTTCACCAACGCGTTTTCGGTATATTTGTTTACGAGAAAGATATTTTATTTTAACGTTATAAAAGAAAATTCTTTATAGATTCAGTGAAGATACAAGAGATGTTTTTTTTAATATAGAAAGTATAATCATTTTCATTGCATTAGCTCCATCACAATCATCTATCTAATTAAAGTTGATTAATATAAGTTTCCTGAAACTTTCTCAAAAAGCAAAGTCAAATCGTATTATTTCTACATATAGTCTACCTAATCGAGAAGTAATTTACTCATCTTCTTTCTTTAAAAATATACGTCCTTTATCGCAAATCTCAAATTCCTGTATCTATTCATTCTTTAAAACACTTTTTACGACATTCTTCGAAATGCATACATTACCGATAAGCGAGCGAATCTATTACTCGATCCAATGTATTACAAATCGGTAGTTCTATCGTTCGATTTTTTAATTAAAATTAAAATTTCACCGAGTCCCATAATTTCTACCTATACCGTTTATTAAACGCGCTTCAAATGAACGAATTTCTTAAGATCTCGAGGTAACACGTGGAATTTATTCTTAAAGACACAAAGGTTCGTGGAGGGTGGCAAGCGGTACAGTAGATTCGGTACCGTGTTAAGGACACCCCATTAGCCATTAGTCCTGTGAATGGCTTTTAGCAACCCTTTGCGCATTTCTGGCTGCCACGAGAGATCTGGACCACCATGGAAACTGGCTTCCATGGGGTACGCGACCCTGTGTCCCTTTTAAATATATGAGCTCTCTTGTACGAACGTCGACTTCTCTCTCTCTCTCTCTCTCTCTCTCTTTCCTTTTCACCCCCATACACTCATACACATTTCCCTCTGTTGTACATACACATACGGTATTGCCCCCTCTATCGTGGTTACATGCACGCATATCAGTCGTTCTATTTCGTGCAAGTGTAGCTAACCGTGTTGAACAAAAGTGCGCCGTATCTGCACCAGTTTCTAACTGTGTTAGTATTTGTTGTAGCATGTGTATGCGTGTATATACCTCGGTCACCCTATTTCGTACGCTCGTGGCTCGAATAGCGTGTTCTCATCGTACTAACACGTATACATACACATCGCGAAACTCCGTTAGGTCCAGTCGACAAGTACGACTGATAGCGAGTACGCGTGTGTACGCGCTTGCACACGTACGTATTATGGCGGGTAACTTGTATAGACGATGATATTACCTACATCTATGGTGGCCGAGAGGAGGTAGGTAGCCCGCTACGAGATGGGGTGGCACCCCATAGTTTATACTTTACTCTCAACTCCCACGTTTCCAGGGCGGCCACGGGCAGATGTGCACGCCGATTTACAGTGGTCCTCAACCTACGGGAATAGTCACCCTGTTTAGCGTGAAAAATGACACGACTGGTACAGGTCTTCTATAATATGCGAAATATTACTCTGCGAAACGAGAGACTCGATTCGTTAGATAGAAATCTTCGTGGTCTTAAGATTAGAAGGGACCGAATTTGAATAGATTCTAATTCTTTTAAATCCAACAATGATAGCAAAATATTCTCAACGATTAAATATTTAAATTATACAAAGGAAGGGAGAGAAAGACGTTTTAATGATGTACGAGTAATAATTTCGCTTGATACGATACGTAGAAGAATATGTTATTCGTACGAGCGTAAATATATTCATCGTAATGGCCAAACGAGAAATAAATTTCTTCCATGAGGTAGAATTAATTTGTTTCTCGAGCGAGGCACAAATTTATGAAAATGACTACAGTCGACTACAATGGTCCTGACACCTGAATTAAACCTGTCAATTATTAACTTGTTCTGCGTTTAGTTTGCATAACATCTTATCTCGTTACACAATGCTCTGTAGTCGACAAATGCGTTTATGAATAAAACATATTCCGCTTAATGTACAATGCAAATTGATACAAAGAAATTTACCTCTTCGATAGAAATCGAATCACGTCCGTCGCACAATGGAAAACAAATTTCGAATACAAAACGTTTTCTAAACGCGAATTGCTTTCTTCGTGGATATATAAGTTTGCTTACCCCAGTTGTTTACACGGTTGAGGATCGCTGGTAAGTTTGAAGGGGATGCAGTTCTCTCATATATATCGTGGCTGTATCAAAGCCAGCGTGTTGCGAGCGGCTGGATACAGAATGTCTTTCGGTTCGAAATAGACTTCCACGTCCTATAACGTGTTCATAATATATGTACGAGCACGCATAAGCGTGCGTACGTGCGTAGACAAGACGTGCCGTCGTTCGTGGTTTACGATATTATTTTAGGAGCCCTTCGTCGCTTTTATTCTTTCCTTTCCATCGTTCATCCAGCAAGCGGTAGAGTAGACGGTCTAGGCGACAGGCTCTACACGTCTAGGTCATGGTTTTGATTTATGCTGTTTTAGATGGGTTCTAGAGCGTTCTCCCTTGATAAGACAATTTCTGGAATGTAGGAGATGTATCGCTTACGTACAGGAAGAGTAGATTTCCTAGAGAGATTTTAGATTTAGGGTTTGTGTTTTCTTTCGACGATGTATCGTGCTGTTTTCACCGTTATCGTTGTTTGCCTTAGATTACGGTTAGGTTGCTTAATTGCGGTATATCTAGCTTTAATTTGTCTCGTTTCGTTTCATTTCTATCAATCACGAAACAGGAATTGTTAATTCCATCTTCCTCGTTGATGGAAATGTTAATTGTGGTGTTTCTATCTGATCGTGAGTATACCGAGAAATTACACGGTCAGGAATATTTTACGCGACGCATGAATTAAACCTAAATAAGTATGTGTAGAGTAGATGTATAATAAAAACTTATGGCCCTTGAAACTCTGTTAGTTCATTCAACGGGCGGAACAGTAAAAATCGGTTGCCAAGAGAAGTTCTCCAACGAAGAAAATGGTAGATACGCTTTGTCAAGTGCTATTCAGCTGGCAACCGGAGAGAGTTAATAAAAACATTTCGATAACTTTCAACAACACACTTCCATCGGTTTGAAGCTGCTCGAATTGACGGTCAGATTGCATATTCTTGTATTGCTCTCACTACTATTCCATGTATACAAAAACGGAATACGTTTCTGCTGAAAAGAGTATTCAAATAACAAGATAGACATTGGAATATTCAAAAAGTAGTACTTATATATTAACAGAAATGTTTTACGTTTCACAATTTTTTATCCAATACGTAATTATTGTAATCCTTAATAGACCCTTCTTAAAAAAAAAAAAAAATATCGATTCAACGAATATGGAGGAATTTGTAGGCGAATGAATACTTTTATTTGATATTTGAATGTGATTGCAAATCGATTCAGTGGCGCGAACAGTCCGCTTGAATTAGAACCGAATTATCCTGCACGGCCCCTTCGGGAAATCTTTCCCCAGAAATCATCGTTTTCATAAAGCGGGCGTTCGGCGGCGCAGTCGCGTGCAGTGACAGCTTAACTCCCGCCACCCCGAAAGCTCGATAAATTTTATGGCTGTTCTGTATCCGACTACTGGAACCCCACCAACATCTTTTGTAACTCTCGTCTATCTCTCCGAGCCGAGGGTACAAAGTTGCAGCTGCTACTCCCTTTTCGTACGAAAAAAGTACTCTCGATTTTTGTTGTTTTGGCTAAAATAATTTAGCACCCCTCAGGAATAAGCAACATAAGAGATATTAAAATACCGTGTCGTAACTTTCTCGTTAGTCGTTCGTTGCTTTGCTGGTGTTACAGAGTTCTATTATAAAGATATGAAAATTATTGAAATCGATGGCTTCTAATTAAATAGTGAATTTTCACTGTCAACGTTAAAACCCATGAACATTTTTAATTCCGAGATCAGCATATTTATGTAAATAATTCTGCTACTTCAAACTTGACGTACGCTTCATGAACCTGCTGATATAATGCTTTATTGGCGGAAACTTACATAATAAATGAGCTTATGTACGTATATTCACCCACATGTGTATACGCTTATGGGTACATAAGATTACTTGCTTGGAAGCACATGTACATATGTATCAAATTCGTGCGCAGTGTGGTATTTACTTCAATTAGCGAAGGTATTACGAAGGATTACCAGAGGTCCAGAAATGAAATGCTATCGCACAGGCAAGCTTATTGATCAAGCTTACTTTGAATCCCCTAAGAAATCTACTATAAACAGAATCTACACTGAAGTAAGAAGAGCAAATGTTTTCTCGCCGAAACGAAGTAAATTAAATCAGCTTAAAGTCATCTAATTTATCTTATTCCCACGTAAAATATGTACATCGAACGAAAAAAAGAGTCAAGGGCATTGCACGTTTTTCCGGCATGATGTGATCTCATCTTGCGACAGCTAATTCCTCAGGAATTCGATAAGGATGCTCAGGCGGAAAAGAAAAAAAAAGCGAAAGCATCTGCATTTGTCAACAGCTGGAACACTCGAATAATTGTAGTACTATCATTAAACAGCGTTGCTTAACGCGAACAGGAAGTGCCTATCCGCTATAAAAGGATCAGATCGAATAGGTTTCGAGGTTCTCATCGTTTTATCCTTTGATTTAATTTTTTATACGAACTTTTTGATAAGAAGAATCAAGAGAAGAAGCACGATGAATACAATGGGTAATATGCATAATATTGTAGTGCCACGTTCGAATGAATAAAACTAGATGAAAATAAACGTGCGAAAATCAAACAGACTGAACAAGAGCATGCATGCTCGTAGATATTTGTTTCAATTACAGTGGAATTACATAGAGTAAATCGTTTTTGCCGGCAAACGAATCCCTCGTTGGGTACGAGCTTAGCATAAGCCTTGTAATCCTGTAGGAATCTCCCAAAGAGACATCTTGGACCGCGACAGAGAACGAAGTGAAAAAAGAAAAACGGTCTCGTGTTCGTCAGTGTCGATATCGGCTGTCTCTTTCGTATCGTCTTTTGCTAGACAGAGAGGAACATAGAGACGAAGGGATATAGAGAGGGTTCAAAACGAAGAAGGATACGATGAGGGACGGTAAACGAAGGAAGAGAAAGGAAACGGGAGAGAGGCACCGAGAAAGACAACGAGAGAAAATTGAAGTCGCGAAGCACACGTAAGACCTGCACCCGGTCTTTAACCCCGAAGCACCCGAGAAATCAGTGGCTCTCACAACATTTAAAGGGATCTCGATCCACTTGCCGTGAAATTTGTCAAAATGGTTTGACACGGGATGGTTTATGGAACGAAATTCTGTTTCATTCCCACTGATCTTGAGAGATATTTGATAAAAATATTAGCTGAAAACATTCCCCTTTTGAATCGCGATTTAATAGTACAATTTTACTGGATAATTATTTCACCCTCGTTTCTACCCACCAGACGATTTTTTCATTCTAGTAAATCACTCTAACGACGTATACTGCAGTCAGAAGATTG
Organism: Bombus vosnesenskii; assembly: GCF_011952255.1. Taxonomy (NCBI): domain Eukaryota; kingdom Metazoa; phylum Arthropoda; class Insecta; order Hymenoptera; family Apidae; genus Bombus; species Bombus vosnesenskii. The sequence continues at coordinate 2,188,498 of NW_022882962.1, forward strand.
CTTGTTCGCGTAGAGGTCTGTTTGCTCTTTCCTTCTTTCTCAGTTTCATTTTTTATTGCCTTGCCGCTCTTGGCGCTGCACGCTAAATTGCGTACCCCGTTAGAGGCAATACGCGAGTGCACTTGGAGAGAGGGAAATATTTGTCATATGGCTCACTTTGCGCTAGTAAACGTCGTTTACGTAGAGAACCACTGACTAGATGCTCTAAGACCCTTAAATCTTTCTTTCTCTGTTTCATCTCCCTTGCTCGCGTTCGACCGAGTTAAAAATACTATACCTACTCGTGTAGTGCACCGGCTCAGCGCACAGGTTTTTGAAAATTGCCCCTCGATAACGCCGCTCTGGCCGAGGGGATGAAACGATGCCAGGTTCATGGCCAAGTTCTTTTTTCAACAGAATCCTTTGTGATTGTTAAATGTGGTGATGAACCGAGAAGATTTAATTATCCTTCTAACTCGCTACGTCAAATATTCTTTTGTTACGACGTGCAAGAGAGTCTCGTAACTCGTGAAAGGGTTGGTCGTGATAAAAATCTGCAGTTGTCCTTGACGTTCGTGACACGCTACTTGCACCCACGCACATGAAAGCGTCTTTCACTTGTTAGATGTAACTTTATAGTCTGTTTATAATTAACTTTATAATCTACTTTGCTTTAAATTTAATGTCTCTGCGATTCGTTCTTTCTTAATGAAAAACTATTTAGTAGCAGCTGATCTTCGTTAAAATTGATGGGAAATTTCGAGACGATCTCGTACCGAGTAGTACAGATCTTTAAATTACATTTGCAAAGTCTTGCTCTGTGTTATCACTGCGTGCGTACGTACCGTACGGTGTCCCGGGAAGCACAAAACAACTTACTCGTTAGAAACAAGAAGGGCAAGAATCATTCGCTTCCTAAGCGAAGAGAGAAAGGAGAAAGATCGCAGACCCGAAGAAACTGTGCTAATTATAAGTACAAGCTTTTTCACAGTTTAGCGCTCGTTATTTATTCGTTTTGAGTCATTCTGTAAAACCAGGAACAGTTCGTATTCCTCTATCTCCATCTGTTGGTAACGGAAAACCGGAAAACATAATCAAAGTAAAAAGCTAAAAATACATTACTTAAATATATACTTAATGTCAGCAATTGCTGAAACGTCTCTGCTAAATATACAATTTTTATCTCGCGTGCAATGTCTGTAAAAAAATTGACATGCTTCCTTATTTTCCAATGAAGCGTTTTTTTTTTATCACGTTCTGTACACTTCGTGTTCGTAGTATCAAATTTTTGTAGCCATACGAAGATACTGCTAAATGATACGAAATTTAATTCTACTTGGACCTAATTAACTAACTTATAAACGCTGTAATAAATACAACGATGGTGGGAATATTTTGTGTAGCCATTGTATAAATATACGAGGTAGTCTACCTAACTTTATCACCTGGAATATCTCGTTTGTCTTTGATGATATTAAAAAATGTTTCAGGTACATGTTGAAATGAAATCACATATTTTTTAATACGTTAGTGGATGCAGCTCGACGTTCTCTATAAAAGCTTGTAGCTTGAAGATTTTGTAATATTTTTAATATTACGCTGCATTAAGTATATTACATTATATTACATATTATATTACATTTTTAATATTACAGGCGAGATATTCCCGGCGATAAAGATAGGTGGACCGGTCTGTGTATATATATACATATATGAACTTGTACCTATACAACTTGCTAGACTACCTAGAGTATCATGGGAGATACTATCCTAACTATCATGCTAACTATCCGGGTACTTACTACCTTCGTTGCCAGGGTTTATACGGTTCTTCCTACAACCGTGACGCTTATTTAATCACGCGCTGTACGCGCATATAGATGCATTACTTCCTTCAAGCTATCCTTTCACTTGGTCATTTTTGCACGTATGCAGCCTTACAGTAGATTATCGCGATTTTTCATAGAATATTACGAGGTTAATCGTTGCTTCTTGCGCGCTAAGGGTACACTTTTATCGTTAACAATAAGTCCACCTAAACAACTGTAATCGTTTACTGGCCACTGCATGGATCTTTTTGCACCATGCAGCAATTCGTCTCATGATTTCTTATCAATATGGAGGAGCACCGTTAATGTCGTCTATGCAAACAAAAGCATAGCGGTGCACTCGATATCGACTGTGCATTTCTATTATTTCTATTGTTGCTTTCATTAGATTATGCACGCAACATACGCTCCTCGTCAGCATATTTATAGTAATCTAGGTTACCATTGAATTCGTTTGCTTCTAAGGGAATGTATAATTTATTTTAGTCTCTCGTCGGATAAGCTCGTAATTGCATATATATCTCATTTTTATCAGAGCTCGTTAAATAGCGTACAGAGCATAAAGGTAACCGCGTTTGACTTCTTTGATAAAAGACAAAGAAGCTAGGAGAAATAGAACAGAGCAGGAGACAGAAGATAGGAAACAGAAAGAGTATACGCGTAGACACCCTTAATTACTCAGATTTTACGTAAAAGTAACGATACTTGGATAGTCTTTTGATCACTTTCCTTGCGATATCGAGTCATGCTCGTGATACTTAACGAATACACATTGCATTTATAACAAAATTTGGTTTCGACGCTAATTTCATTCTTCGCTCACGCTATTGATTAGAAAATATGCGTAGTTGTTCGATAGTTCGAATAACAAAATAATCAATGTTTTCCGTATCGAATAGAAGTTATATGTAATTATTAAATATTTGAACAAAACAATCAGTATTTCCTTTGTGACAGTATTTTTAATTACACCCTCATTGTACAGTAATTACTCTTACAGAATTACAGTTACATAGTTAAATGTTAGTTTGTTATTAAATTACTGGTTAGATAGTTCCCATTGATCCTCGAGGAAATTTAGTTTACGCACTGACCACACAACGTTAACCATTCGATAATGAAATACATCACTATCATAATTAACCGCATTGTTAACCTCGCAGCACTTGGCGCCTTCAATTTACTTCTACCTCGTTATCTGTACGCGGTTGCTCGTAAATCGCGTAATTCCATGTTCGTATTATCGCAAACGTCGAACGTATAGAACGTGGATTCAAGCACGTATGCAGTGAATAGACAGTAGAAGCACAATACGAGATGAAACCAACCATAATGTATTATACCAGGATCTCTATTAGAGAGAAGATAGACGGACGAGGCGGATGAAAAATGAAGTGGTATGTGTTGTAGGTTGAATAGCGCTAGCACCGCTGTTCCGGGCAAGTCTTTATTTCCCCGAACGTATCCCGAGAATGCGCTATGCTAAAAATTTGTTAGCAACCTTTTTCCATCTTCTGTTGGAACAACGTACAGCTTTTGTCGGTATATTTTATGTCCAGTCACTTAATCTTAAACAAATCCTGCTACGTTCTGTCGGTCATTTTCCACGCAATTATATTTTCCTAAGAATAAAAAATATCTTTACTATTTGAACAAAAGATAGGAAACGTTTTATCGGTATGCGTGATTTCTTATCTCAATCTGACGTTAAATACCTTCTTCGAACATTACAAATCGTTTTTATTTATCAAAATAAGAAGATGATTGAGAGAAATATAATAGTTCGAAGATTATTATTATCGAAATTATTATCAATGATACGGCAAATATTGAATTAAGCGCAGTTCGTTTAATAAAACCTTTTCGCGTTTACCGTTGCGAACCGGTACTTCGAATTTGATCGAAGAAACGTCGAATTATAACGCAGTGTGCAAATATTCCGACTACTCCACCTACGCTGTAATACATAATTTTGTTAGAAGGATATGTGTAAATGACGTAATATAAAAATGATAATTGAGAAAATAATAATTTAGTAAATATATGGCAAGAATATTTTTTATTTTGACATTCACTATTTTTATCTGAATAAGCGCGAAAATTTCTGGGTGGCGACGTGTGTACGAATCTTGCTGACGCGGGTTTCGCTCCCTTTGCTAACAGCCCCTGCAATAATCGGCACGTTGGCCTCCTGCGGGTCGTTTGTTATGCAAACAGACTCTTTCATTTTTTATCGAAGCGAAATCTTGACAAGGTATGTTCGATGAACCCGTATCGTCGAATATCAATTGAAAAAAATAAAATCGCTTCGCTGAATCGATATGCGATTTTTAAAGTTTCGTTGAATCGTCAAATTGGATCGTTGCTTACAAATTCGTAATCTGGTCGTGCCAAAAAGAAATATCGTTCGAAAGGTTCAAGTCTACTTGTTAATTGTTACGTATAATAGAAAGCAAAAACGAACATATTTCAAATAGAATGATATTTATGTAAGTAAAATTAACCAATCACTTCTGATTCTTGAGAAATTATTCAAAATAATCATATAAGTAATATTTGGCCAACACTCAGGCGGATTGGTGCTCGCTGCCGCGTCAAAGAAGCAAAAAGCAAGGATACGAAAGTGTATGAAACGAGTTCGCGCCTCGTCGGCACGTCTACTCTCTTTGTTTCGACGAAAAGCTCGGAAGATCTCAGTGTCTTCTATGGTGTAGATTCGCCGCGACTTTTACCCTCGACAATTTCGAGCCCCCTGCTTTCGCGGCCCTTAACCTTTCCCATCCATCCCATCCCTGTACGAACACGTATCGCACGAAGTTGGTGCTCAGGTGCGTGGCCGAAGCTGGAGTGTCACCAAGAGGGAATACGAGCGACTTTCTAAAGACACAAACTGTATTGACGGCGCACCCGCTTTTCTCCTGGAAATACGTGCTCTCATTCGTAAAAAAATCCTATACATTATACGAGGAAAGCTGCGTGCGCGTTATAACGAGTGCTACCTTGATCGACAATACGCGCGTGCGCCAGTTTCACTTCGCGAATCCTATAATTGTGCAGTGCAGCATTCAGTTATTATATTAAATCTGACGTAAAGAAAGACTCGCAGTGGTTGATAATAAAAAAGAAAAGATAAAGAGGAATTAATACGAAGTAGTAACAATTTTTATATTAAAATTATACAAAATCTTCTTCTAAAATAATACAACTTATTTCGTTCAACTTTTACGAGACTAACGAGACAGCACATACGTTTTAAGGCAAATTTCAAGAAAATTGCTGCACAACTAAATTTTCCTGACGCCATTGAAACCTACCAAGTGCATAGCTCTAAATTTGAAGATTACGATTAATTTATATTTTTAAATAACAAATTTATTAAAGCTTAAGTATACTATAGTCTGTATTATTATAACGCTGCGTGCATTGTTAAACAAACCTGGCTCGAATGGTTTAAAGGCACAATAAATTTTTATATCGACGGTTGAACAAATCTACGTGAACCAGCTATTCGCGACAGAAGAAAAGTATCGGTGAAACCTCGAAGCCAACCCTTGGCGAATAACGTTGACGTTGTATAGATTTTTCAGCGCATAGCAACACGCATCTTTCCACACGCCCGTTTCCTTTAATACGTGGCTCATATTCAGCCGTGTACCTACCGATACGTTTGTGTATAGATTTTACGCTTGCACGCGAACGACCGCGGTCTGTGTGCATTTGTGTAACACCGTCGCGATTCTCGCCGGTTCACCCCTCGAACCAGTGCGCAATCCCGCGTGCATTTATCGCATCCTCGAAAAGATGCGCCACGAATCAGGACTGTCGCAGAGGGTTCGAGGGCAAATGAAACGTCGGAAATAAAAATCAGTTTGACGTCGGGGCGGATCGCGTTGACACGCGAATTAACTAAACGCGAGTTTCTTACTTTGCGGCGTACAGGGTACCGGGATGATAGGGAAGCAAGCACAAGGCACAAACATTTTCTTTTAGCTCTTTGTTCGGATTCGAGAGACAAAAGGTGAGACGTGCACAATGTGTTACTTCTCTATACATTTGTATTCGTTGTCGGCACATCGTTAATAATTCGTCGTGAAGCATAAACGTTTGTCTTGCATTACTCTCGTGCATTTCGCACTGCACAGTTTAGTTTACTATTTAAATAAAATACGAATAGAGAAATTAAAGGTATGAGACGAAGGAATTGAATTAGATCAGACTAAGATGATTAAATTGCGATATAAATTCGTGAATCGTAATATGAGTTCGTATCCATTGTCAGCACGTCGTTAATAATCTGACAAGAAGCGTAAACGTTTCTCTCGTATTAGTCCCGTGTATTTTTCATTGTACGGTTCAGTTTATTATTGAAATGAAACACGAGCAGAAAAAGTAGAGGTATAAAACGGATGAATTGAATTGGATTATAATATAAATGGATATCTTGTTTCAGTCGTGTTTGAGTTAACTGTTACGTTGAATTTGTGGTAAAGCTCGTTCGCCTAAACCATCAGTTATCGAATGGTGGCCTTTCTTCTAATACGAACGATGTTCCACGATGATGAATGCGCTGCTTGTACGGCTGTGTTTTTGTATTCACGGAATGGTTACAAAAGAATGTTCTCGCCCTCCAATAGACGGTTTTATTTTTTAATTTCACCCTTTGTAAAGTATGAATGGGACAGTTTTTCTTCTATTGCTGGCGAGTTGCGTTTTATTTGACAGCATAAAAAGAGGTTTCCAGCTTTTCGTTTTAAAAAATTACACATTTTCCATGAACAGGACAATTGACTCGGAGTTGATGTATTCGAATCGATAGTCAAAAATTTCGACGTACATAGAAATGACATTTTGATTCGCTTTTTAGCTCAACAATTTTCCGCTGTTTTTCCTGACGATTTCTGTGACGGTTAATTCGTAAAACTCGAAACTTGTCCAAACGCACTGAATGCAAAGCGCGCGTGCGAGTGTTCGATCAAACCAACACCTACAAACATCTAGGTGTCTAGCAAATACGTATGAATTTTTGTACAATACGACGCGAATCTCGCAGCTGTTTGAAGTTTAACATCGAATACGTCAGTGATAAAAATCAGTTCCTTTTCAGCGAAACCGAATATCGTCATAGTTTGGGATATGCGTCCTCTTTCACCGGGTAACAAACTTGATTTTACGAGCGTGAATGAAATCGTTTCAATTTTGTGTTTACGGTCGACGGTGTAGCCATATAGTTCTCGCGATACTGAACACGTGTTCCCTAAACTCCGACATCGGTAATGTTACTAGCGATGCCATCTCAAATTGAACTTATATTGATAATTTGTTAAACTACACGAGAGATCTCGTACCGTTTAATAATCCATTTATCAGTGGAACGAGAAAAAATTCTATTTTCTATTGAAAATTAGTTTCGTATAATTTCGCGTAATAAAAATTTCGTACCGTGTTAAGTTATATTAAACTTCAGCCACTGATAAAACTACAAAGGCGAACATCAAAAAGCTTCAATCTCGTGGCTTTCTTTCATCCGCCAAGAAATCATTCCTGCCACAGAATATTTGCAACATTTTTTCGTGCTACTAAATTTTCATAACCACGGCGTTTGCCAATAGGAAAGCTTGGTTCACAAGCTGCGACGTGAACGCGTACGTATATACGGAGCACGTACACAGGTCGTCCAGGATGGCTACGACGAAACGGATGAAAAGGTAGACACATAGAGAAAATACTGCAGGGCGAGGGCCAGAACTCTTTGAACCCTCTCTCTGTATTTTCCTGTAGCGTTCTTTCTCTTGCTTCTTCCATGTTGTCGTTTGCACGGCCTTTCGCTCTCTCTCTTTCTTGCTTTTTTCTGCCAGTGCTCCTCTGGTAGCTCTCGAGCGTCTACGGTTTTACTGGTTATACCAGGAGCCAACGACGCCGTCGTGCTGCATTTCCATTATCGAATTCCTCGCAGTCGTTCGTCGCCCACGGTCGTTTATGGTCGCGCGAGAAGGTGACATGTTCTGCGTAAGATTTATCCGCGAACGAAGTCACGAGGAAAGCTGTGCTTGTCATCGAACCGACCTCCAAGGTAGGACTTATTCCGCTGCATCTTTTATTTTGTCCAGCCCTCTTTCACCGATGCTTCCCATTTATTTCGATTACGCTTCCCTCTTTGTCCTTTGTTTACGTCTTATCTCACCGATGAACGCGTTAACCCTGCGAATGCTTTTGTCCGCGCGAGTCTTTTCTTTTATTTCCTCCGACGTGCGCTCTGTCAAAGAGAAATTTAGATTAGCGAGTGCTACCGATATTCATCCTGTGTATGACTTTCTTTCATCTCGCTAGTTTTTACAAGAGTGACAAAATATAGCGCGTTTTTTGTGAATAGTCACATACGCAACTTCGTTTATTTGTTTATTTATTTTTTTTTTACGATTTTTTCTCTGTTTGCTTCTCGAGTTGCGTCGCACGTGGAATATATACCTATTCGACGAACAATTGCCATTTGGTTCGCGCGTTCCCAATGCGTGGGATGTTTCGAGTGAAAAATGTGTTTGCATTCCTGACCATGTTCCACGATTTTATTTTCCTGGAAAAAAGGGTGCTGCCGCTGCACCGTTGAACGAGAAAAGATAGAAACTGGCGCCAAGGTTTATTTCTCTTGGTTGTCACGGTCGTTGTTGTGATTTTCTTCTTTCACGTTCTATTCTCGATCGCTATCTTCTGAACTACAAATATTCTGCTGTTCTTTTTCTTCTTTCTTTCTCCTTTTCTACGTCTATTCTATCTTGTACAGAGTCAGTCTACGCCTCGATTTTCCTACCACGTATTTCTCTTTATTTGCTCTTGCAAGTTTGTAGATATTCAAATAACAAGTGCTTTCGCGTTCTCATCTTCTAGTGCGTATTATTTCACACATAGAACATCGATAATTTTGTGACAGCTAAAAAAACTCTGTGGTTGTTTAAACAAATACTCCTTCTTACCTTTAATCTGGCATTCCACGTGGAAATCTGTGTCCGATATCCTTTGCTCTTCTTGAATTCACCACTGTCGTGCTCCGTACTCAAATAGTCAACCAACCACTTGTAGATTCAATAGGCGAAATAAGGTGACTGTTTCGCAACGTTACGTGTACTTTCCTTTTACGAATTTTTACTCGCTTTTATTCCTTACTGCTCTATGCTTATACATTTTTCTTACATTTACAAACTTAGTATTTACAAACCTCCCTTACAATTATAAAATTACCTACACGTTTCCGTAATTAACGTTACATCTTAACCATATTTTTAATGAATTCATTATGAATTAAAAGTCGTTGCATTTTGCTTTCGTCCACGTAAGGTAAACTCCTCCATGCTTCCCAACAACGTCCAATTAATTAACATTTAATTAGATCTGTCATCGCATAAGAGTAACATTAGATTTCGCTGTTCTCGCTAAAACGCTTAAATCGAAAAGATCGTAGAAACAAAAGAGAGCAACCGAGATGGACGAAGTTGTAAAACTGGGTCAGTATCGTGGGACGAATGATCGAACTTTGAAAAGACGCGTGAACCTCCACTTGAGTGGCGTTCATTGGTATTTCATCCGTATCGCATTGCACTTCTCTATTCTTACCTGTGCCCACGTGCGAACGCACGTAACAGCGCGTGTCATGTACGCGTCAAGACGTTCTGAAAAGGACACGCAGTCGACACGTGTATCTGACAGAGAAGAGAGGGGTTGATCGTTGAAAAGCAGGAGATTCCAGGAGGGTAGCTCAAAGAGAGAGGGAGAGAGAGAGGTGGGCGAGCAAAGGGAGGACAAATAAGGGAATCTAGGAAAAAAGGGAGAGATTGCAATTTGCTGAACTTCACTGTGAAACGAGACAGCTGAGTGACGGCGAGGCTCGTCGTGCTTGGGAAAAAAAATCGCTGGCTGTGTTACGTCACTCCACCGATGAAAGTACATTCTTTTTCCTTTTCCTATCTGTCTTTTTTATTCTTTTCTTTTTTATTTTTTGTTTCATGACGCGTGATACGATTTTCGACGTTGTTTTATTAACGCTGAATCGAGTGGTGCACCGATAGAATTTGAATAATTCGCTGGAAATTATGAGGCGACCAGGGAGCGAGGAGTTGAGGAAACGATCGATAGCAGGCCAATCCTGTTTATCGCTCCATTTATAATTCAGCCTTTAATTAGCAGCTAAAGCAGAGAATTTCACTTGTTATTTTTACCAACAATTCTTGCACCTGCCGCTATGTGCACCACAAATATTCGAAAAACGAAGCGGAGAGTGTTGCGAAATGTGGAAACGGCGCCCGACGTCTAAACTGCGATACAACTACGTTTCTTTTTAATTTAGAACGTTTAGATCAACTTTATTAATACAGAACTTCTTCGTCGATCCCTTTTATTTTATTCGATGAATTCATCTTGGCCTTTTTCTTCGATCTGCTGCTATCCTTCGGCAATTTCAAGAGGCTCGATTTGTTCGTAGTTCTCTTCAATCCTGCCATTCTAACTCGTTTCTTTCTGCATTCTTCGTACACGTCTCTTTCCGATCAGTGAACTTCCTTTCTTCCAAGTTGAAGCGTCGCTGCGATGAAAATAAAACTTGAAATAAAGAAGGTTTCTCAAAGGATGGGATATATATTTTCCGTTTCCTTCTTCTTTTTCATTTTTCTTTCTTTCTTTTTTTCTTTTTTACGAACCCAACGATGTATCCTGGACATTCATTTCTGATTTCAATGCGATCCTTCGTTCCTCGTGCTTCCTTTCAATTCACCTCGGCAAAGACCGGATATTCCTTTTCTCCAACTTATCGATTCTCGAGTTTTTCAAGTGAGAAATAGACGATAATGATCCACGTCCTCCGTTGCTGACCGACAGAATGGGGCTGCCGATTCGTTTGCTAAATTTATTTGCAAGTCAATGTTAGAATCCCACGGAATTTCTGTGATCCTCGATACCGACATAAATGTTGAATAAATAACTTGTACTCTACAGATATTTCATAAAACTATCTCTTACTTATACAGATGGAAGTTGAAAGGATAGCAGTTATTAAGATATCGATTGTTGTCAGAAGATATCTTCTGTCACTGTACGTTGCACAAGTTCTTGATTAAAGGGAAACTCGGTTAATATTCGTATTGTCCATTAAAATATCGAACATTAATCTACCAAACACAAATGTACGAAATCTCTACGTATCGATTAGAATTTCATGTCCCGCGCAATCTCGAAATCTTAATTCCACTGCTCTCGGTATCTTGTTTAATTAAATTTCGCTTCTCAGTGGTTAAATTCATTGACGATATTCCTTCGAGAAAGAGAATATTTATTCAAGATAACGAGGTATTATATCCCGATGGTGTGAGTAAAGACCGCCGCTAAGCTTTGATCCGGATTTTTCGATTTCCGCCCTCATCCGTGCGTTTCCTCGAGCTTCTATTATTCCTGCACGTCGGTGAATTTGAGGGAGCGTAGAAGACAGGCTTGAAAATCCACAGAACGATATTTCCGATATGGTTAGTAGTCAGGATACTCTCCCCTAACCGTATAATCTGCACCTAAGCAACGATGCAAGGGATGGTACAGGCCTTTTTCACCATCCTTCGCTATCGAGTGTACACGCACGCCAGCCTTCTTTATGCGCATTTTTCTGCCCGTATTTCTACGCATATTTATGCAGCATGCGATCCACCGCATATAAACGAGGTGCAAAGTCTGAATTTTATATAAAATTGCGGATACGTATACATAAAAATTTCACTATACTTCTCGTGAAGGATAGCTTTTTTTTTAAATCCTGCCATACCGTTCTGAATACGTGTAAGTTTCCTGATAATTTATATTTTACATTATATTTTCAATATATTTCTTTAGAAATTAGCGTTTAAAGTTTGTAAAAGCGTTACGCATCGATGCGTCGTATGAAGAAAGGAAAAATTGTAATAATTGGAACTTTGGATAATTCTTACGTGATTCGTCCATGGTTTGTAACAAACGATCCAGTGGCCAAGTGTATTCGTGCAACATGCAACTTGTCAATTCGCGGACAAAAGAGCGTACACTTTTCGTAGAGTAGTTCCATTTATTTACACCGCGGGTACCAACAGCTGCTAGCGACGTTAACTCCATCTTGTTTCCTTCGGAGCTTTCCCCTACCCTTCATCGTCACTCTAGTGAAAGGCGATCAGTTGGTGGAAATAAAAAATTAGGGGATGTTTCTTCGTCTGGATATTGGATCTTCGTCCGTGATTTCTGACGTGGAATTCAAGGGTGAAAATCAATTTAAACCTCGGGAACGCGTTACACAACTGGTTCTTCTCTCTTCGAATCTTGTTATATCCTCAGGAACATACGTGCATCGATGTACGATATAATTCGAATGTTTAACAGTTTACTCACAGAAGTGTTTAAAAGACGGAAGAATCCTTCTCGAAGCAAGACAATGAAATTTAATAAGCAGCGATTAAATCCCAGATCAAGACTGCTATTGTGCGGTCACCTCTCGCTGAAAATTAAGATAAGAGAACAATGAATAAGGATGAAGTCTGAACGAAAAAAGATTGGTGCAAAGGAAGCGAAATTAAATTGGAAGATGGAGGGAAAAGGGAGAGGTAACGAGAGAGAAGAGCAGTAAGAGCTAACAAAAAGTAATGCAAGGCATGGTAGGGGCTTCCCAATAGCAAAATAATAGGAAATGGAAAGAAAACATAACGGTTCACGAAAATGATGTGACAAGATGAAAAACGATAATGATCGCGACGCAAAGATATTATAATGGAAGTTGCAGACGTGCGCGTGCGAATACGATACTTTAAATTCCGTTTTCCGCTTCGGGCAAAGTGCAAACGCGCGGTACACAGACACATTTACAACTCATAATCAGAAATTGAATGAACAAAACTTCTGCTACGCCGGAAGTAGGTATATTACAACGCTCTCCTCGGGCTAAAATGAATTTTAATTTACCACTTCTATGGTAGCTTGTTCGTGGTTCGCGTGCTGCGGGCTAAATTGAGAAATAAAGACGCGAGAAAAATTTAATTTCGTTATTATATGCAAGGTCGGACGTGTAAAAAGAATTGCCAGATCTAGGAACAAGACTTGAAATTAGAGAAAATCACGGACTATTACGCGGTAGTTTATATTAATTGCTATACTTATTATTCATTTATGCGCGTTTAATTATACGTATTTGTATTTAATGCCGACCTTATTTTCTGCGGTAGCAGTAATTTAATGAACATTTCTTTTTTTTTTTACAAAGATATTTATCGTCCATTCGCGTGTCTGGAACTGATCAGAGAATTTTACACGAAAATATCTACTAATCCCATAATCAATTTGTATCGGAAATATCTATCGTAATTTCTGTAACGTGCGAAAAATTAGATTTCGTGCATGCAGGAATAGAACCATACCCTCTGTCCATCGGTTTCTCACAGTGGCATGAAGCATCACGTCCACGATGAGATCCAACCCAAACCGGAAAGCAACATCATTTATATGCGCAATTTTTCATGCGCGAGATAGGTTCGAGCGACGAAGCAGAAAGGAATGCGCGGATTAATGGGATTCAATTTTTAAAGCGAATCTCCTTTTTGCACCTGTTCAATCGATCGCTGAGTTTAATGCACGGCCGATGTTATATCACCACTTACACGGTTGAATTGATTTTCGAACACGGTTCGATCGCACGCAAACGTATACCTACAGTTGCGTATCTGACTTATGGGAAAATTAGATGATGCGAATGTATATCGTGTCGGTCAGTAAATTTAGGAAACCTTGCTAAAATTTATCAGTTTCGAGAATACTTGAGTTCTTGTCAAATTAGAAAAATACGTTAGGTGTGCAGAGAACACCGAATTAAAGACTCTTGACTTGACCAATACAGTAACTAAACTAACATAAGATTTAGAATTCTTACGACGATACATGAATCGTTGTAGATATATTTTCTATTTTAAAATCTATTCTTAGAATTTAATCTTAAAGCTAAGATAAATAATCTGTGGAAGACACAGTGTTTATGTTGAAATAATATTAGGTGATATTTATTAAACAGAATTACAGAACCAAATGTATTTAAAATATAAGTGAGCGATATAAATATAAAACATAAGTGAGTGATATGGTATAATTAACAAAGTGTACAGATGAAGAACTTATGGATTGTTGACAATTGGCCAGTTACTCTCAGACTGACTGTACGTAGTGACACATGGTCCCTTAAAAGATTTTGAACCCCACTCTCTATACAGTAGTGAGTATGACCTGTGTAAGTGTCCTGTTCAAATGCCTGTGTAGGTATCTGTATAAGATCAATATCGTTGTATCCCAACATCTATTATATAGACAATACGTATTAATCAATAGGTAAATAATTATATCCAAAATCCACAATGAAACAACTTCCTCCTTTTTTTTTTTAATTTTACATTTACAATACAATTTTACAACGTCACATGGTCATTTTAATCCACAGTGAAAGGGTTAGAAACGGGTATCCTTCGACTGGAACTGCATGAAATAGGACGAGTTTCACCTAATGTCTACAATACTAGAATATAAAATCGTAGATTGCCAGGAACACTATAGATGATAGTGTGCATGTATCACGAACGTGAAAGTAGAAAGTCTTATATCCTTTGAAAAATATGCTTAAACATCGTTCATCTCGAACGTCTATTAAATTTCAAAATTACCATGTTTAACAATGCGATAGCGCCAGTAACAGATTTCGTAGCTCGATTTGGTCGACGAAGACAATTATGCGGCCATCTAATCGAATTCTAGAGACCTTGCTACAAAGTCTGAATTATCATGACACGTACGTTATTAACGATAATGTATCCTCTATTAAAATATGAAATACGACACGATAAGAACGCCATGCAGCTATATGGATTTTATCACATTGGACATGATATTTTTGTAACATCACACCCTCTACGATTCCCCATCGAATTAAGAGTCTAGATCGCAAGACACGATAGACTTGCTGCAAATGGATTTGGCGGTGAATAGAAAATACTCGATTCACGATGTGCTCCAGCGTTGTCAGAATGCAATTTCGTTGCGATGCCCACAAGGGAATTGAAAATATAATATGCGTCGGATATCGTCGCTGGTGATCTTGTTGCGGAGCAACCCCCTAAAAGGGGGTCGCGACCACAAGAATCATCCAGATTCATCTGCAAATATTCAATTTGTTGAAGAACAGATCGGAAACGTTGATTCTTCGTAATGTTTTTTCATATCAACATTTTCATAACACATCGTTGATATAGTAGGATATAATGTGATACCGTAATATAATATAACGATATAATATCGCGATTTTTATTCGGTGTGCCGCAAGAATTTTGTAAAAATTGCGATACCTGGCTACTAGCGTGGAGCACTGACCTTTTTCCATAAATTGTCGAATAAAAACAATGATCGAATACAATGTATTTTTAATGCGTCACACAGAATTTTGATAATGAGCTTATACGTGTCATATATAAAATGGAAAAAAGTTAAAAATCGTTAACATAATATAATATGATAGAATTTCATTATGTTGGAGAAAAGAACAAAAAATACATAGAAAAGAGACCAAAACTCACGGTGGTCTTATGAGTCAACTACCTCCTGACAATATTCAGGTCTTAAGCTGATCCCACAGGACCGTGACAGAAGAGGCTCCGCTTTGTTGAACTCATCCCCGACTCTAATTCGTATCGACGACCGCACGTGCGTGAATTCCCCGAAGGAGAAAAAAACACGTGCGCGAAATCGGTGAAGCCGATAGCAAAATTGAAACGAGAGGAAACTCCTATCGTTTGTATCACCAAGGAAGGCGTTTACGAGGTTCGAGCCAATCCTATTATCATCCGAACTTCCTCCATTTCCTTAAAATCCCTCGATCGCCTCGTAATTTCATTAACAGCTACTCTTTAACGAAAAGATTCGAAGAATTAAAATTTAATTCAATAAGTTAATTAAAAAATTAAATTAAAAATTAGAATTTAACTCTGCTACGATTCTCCAATTGTCATATTTCCATCTCTTGCTCCAACTTTAGCAAAGAAATAGAATTTATGATGTTTCAAGAGGTTGTTTAAAAATAAAATTGAAACAAGAAATCATACACGCGTGCAACTTGTCAGGAGATATAACGGTTTATATAATTGGAGTTCGTATAATAGAATCTCACCAATTCTTCTCATGAACAATTATTTCTCACGTAACAAGAATTCGTTTTCAGGCGAGTGAATTCAAGCAGCTAAAGTTCAATGGGTCGAGCATCGAGTAAAATTTTGCTCGAATAAACCGTCGCAATAAGACCTTTCCCTCCAAACTACAAATATTTTTTAATAGTTAGAAAAGTATAATTGGACCGATAATGACCGAAAGAACGTAGCAGGATTACGTTGGAAACATCGTGAATCCTCTCTATCAACTTGTCGTTCCTCTGTGGATCAGAGATGTCAATAGACAACGAAGTGCAACGAGAAAGAAATTGATGACTGCGCTTTCGAGCAACCGTAATACGATCGACTGACACATGCGACTAATTACAATCTAATCTTCTAATTGAGATTCGAGCTGCAGCACTGGAACCCTCGTGCATTCGCTCACCGTTATCCATACGAACCGCACAAAAGCTCAGAAATAGCAGATGAGAGGCGTCGCGTCGCGTCGAAACAGACGTCAGAAGAGGCGTTAGAACGAGAAGAAGCTTCGTGCTCGATTCGACGGTTAGTCGATAATAGAGTTTTCCGTGGAAAAGGGTCGGTTAGTCATCTCGAAGATGGTCGATGGTACGGTTCTCGTAGAAGCTGAACGAAAATTCTAAGGGCTCTAATCCCCATCTTAGACTCACGCGGGGTGGCCTGACCGTAATTCGACTCCTTAACTAATCATTTTAGCTCTCCTCTGCCCAACGTTTTTCCCTCCCGTTCGCTTCAAAGGCCGCCTTTGACCTCGCGTTTCTGCTTACAAGCAGATAAACTTTTATTTCTCTGTCGCGAGGATAACGGATTGATTAAAACTTCTCTGCCGATCAAAGCGTTCGTTAGGTAGATTGGTTTGAAAAATACTCCACGGTCGTTCATGAGCAAATGTTGTTAACGATCGTGATAACCACTAAACGTACTCGTTTAATTTGATGTTCGTATAATTTTACCGGGTTATCGATTTTCGTATTTTGTTGAGTCTACGTTATCCCGAAATTTCAACTGTAGGTAGATGAATTACGTTTTTGGTATAGACGCAGAAACATTCGCGATGTAATAACGTATCGTCCTGTAAAAGAATCGCGTCAATAATCTTTCAAACAGTTCACGATTCCTAGACTTACGAAGGTTGATCATTTCTATTCTTTAAATGACCGTACGTATTCGTAATATTATTGCTCTTAAAGGCTTTCACCTTGTGCACTTAAGCGTGTAATCAAAGAATGAATCGTAGTGCTTTATCTTAAGCGTAACTCGATATAACGGAGGTGGGAACAGAAAACAGAAACCGATATTTCCAACTATAACATACGTGGGAGTAAGTCGTCTCATATGGCAATCTAAGAACGTTTACACTCAGTTTGTCTCGCAGCGATGGAAAACGCCTTTGTTAGCCGTTACTTTTTCTCTATTTGCTGTGTACGATATCACGCAATAATCGTATCATTTTCGTCATTTGTTCTTGGAAATTTTTCATCAAATATATTCGATAAATTGTTACGTTATCAAATTATGCGAACGGAGCAGAATCAAATAAATAGTATCGATGACATTCCCCGAATTTTTAATCTTAGCATTAACGTAACGACGTTCTCTCTTTACCGTATGACGATGTTATTGAAATTTTTTTAATTCCCTGTCAACAACTATACGTACGTACGTATAACTTCGTAACAGGCTTAACTCTTCACGCAAGAAATGAAAGGATTCGAATTCGTTACGTTGTATTTGTTTTAGACCTGACTGTCTAATTACGTATAATAATTTGATGAAGAGCTAAGTGCATGTTCGACGAGCGTGGAGAAATCGTTTTGCCGCTAATCTTCGCTGATCTTCCGTTCCCGGCAAATCCTCCGGTGTGCCAATGGAGTTCCGTACACATATCGCATGCACCGCACGCTTCTCAGTGACTCTCAACTGGCGCTAACTCTCCTTTAATTGAACTGCGCGTTTAACTATCGTAAGAATGACGCATAACTGTCGATAGTCGGTAAGAAAGGAACAATAACATAGAAGATATCTGTTCATCGCATCCGAGTCCTTCCCGAACGAGCTTAGATCCCGAAACGATCAATATTAGAAAAATACGAAAGATCAATTAGAAATTGGCGTACCAATCGAGTTAGTCGAGTGAAAACTACGTGATAAATAAAGCGGTAATTCATCAAACAAGCCGTCGCAGTTCGATTCGATGGCAGACCACGAACATATTCTACAAACCCAGTGATTGTTCCTCTCATCGGGCGCGCATTATCGAGCTTTCTGAGAAAATAAGTAATCTGCGTGTTTATGGTTACATCTGTTCAGTAGAAAGTATCGAAAGTGGAAAGAAGAAGGAAACGAGAGGCAAGAGATAAAAAGAGAGAAGTCAGTGTCTCTCAGAGAGTCACCACTGAAGTTAATCGCTTTGGCCTGTCAATCGTACATTCACACGATTACATACGCATGCATACGCATGGGTCGCTCGAGGCACACGCTCGCACACACAAATATGCAACACACACACACAAACACACATACAGAGAACACGCTCGTACACCACGTAGACTCGATGCAATGCCCTTATGAGTTCGTACACCGTTAAAGACGCACTAATGCAACCGCTGCTCGTTGCTCCCTCGTGCATCGATGCACTCTCGCCACGAAGCGTACCAGCGAAACAAAAGGAGGGAGGAGAGCGTAGAGTGGAACAGTATGGAGCTGTACCGCATTCGCATGAAATGCAAGTGCGAGTTTACGTTAGAACGAGAACACGGGAGGACGCATCGTCCATAATCGGTCGATCGCACGAAATTCGGTTAAAAGTGTAACCGCCGCCACCGTAAAAACGTCGTGAGAGCCCCTGTGCACGTGACATTTGACTCGTGATTCTTGATTTACGATGGCAGTTTAGTGCGAGTTCGGTAAGCTATTTGATCGTTCTATCAAACTGTGCGATATCTTTCTTCTCTTTGTCTGATTTTTTACGGCGTTTTGTCCAGCGTCACGATTGTTAAAGATTCGCCGCGTTTATTTTGCACGTTTTCTAACCGAGAAACGCGAAATAGACAGCGTGTCTCTGTAAATAAGAAAATGTTTATCTACTCGGGGAAAAGCATTTTTTTAGTAGGTCTCCGCCGCGAGTATATTTAAAGTGGGATGAGAGGTAAAATTAGAACAACGTGAAGTTTGAAGCACTGTGCTTGGAGGAAATACAAGAACGAGTTCGCACGCGTTCGCTGCCATGAGAGCGCAACAAGTCTTGCTTAGCACGCACGTTGCGGAATTTCGCAGCCCTTTGCATCCCAGGTTCCTCCCATTCTATTGTCCCTGGATGCCATGCTCCTTAATTTCAACTTCTTACTCTTTCGACTGTCGTATATTATTATATATATCTTCAGTATTGTCTAAACTCGTAAAATAATTTAGAAACGCGTAAAGTCTGAAAGACATCAGCGATAGTTTCGCATGGTTTCCGGTTAAATATTCGTCTACATAGAAGCACGTAATGTACAGGCTGAGCATATTTATGCCAATTCATGCCTTTGATAACGGTGAAATACGAAATATACTTTACTCCTTAAATATTATAACAAATACGTACTTTATCTTGCACGCCGTGTATACACGTTTCTTCATATTACGCAAATATACATTCTCTGCATTTTTGCATGTTTCTCATAAATGCACGGACAACCGCAGCCTGGTAATAAAATACTAACCTGCAATATTCAACATCTATCCTTCAAAACGCTGGTACATGGAATACATAATACACGAGCATGATTGAAAAACACCTGGCGCTTTGGATAGAGTAGGGATAAAGAGAAAAAAGAGTACTGGCATGGGAGAGCATGATAGTGCAGGTGGTTTCTATGTCCTGGTATATCCTGGTCAATATTTGAGAATTCGGGGCGCGCGAATGTCGTTAATATCTTGCAGGATCGATCGGTCGTGCTCCGACTTCCGATGAATCATTTTCATGACAGGCAACCTCTAATGCCTGGTCACGTTTTAACTTCTCTATCTCGTCTCTTCCCCTGCCTCTTCTTTGTCAGCGATGCCTCGATTCGCTGATAATAAAAAAATCGAATTTATTACGACACCCCGTGACTGAAGCTTTTCGTAAGGCGCTAAGAGTTCCGGCTGAGATACAAATCTCCGTACTCTTACAATAGCCAATTGATTTATAGTTTACTCGGTATTATCATTTAATTGACGATGACTCGCCGAAGTAGTCGAATGGATATATTATGTACGTTGTATGAAATTGTTTAAAATTCCATTGGTACCATTACGCAATTATAATTATATACATTCGTAATTATAGTTTGAAACGAAGCTGAAAACGTGTATAGAAATTGGAAGATATTTAGAGGAATCACGCATTTTGCAAAAATTCTAAATTATTAATTATACCAGTAAGCTTAGATACGTTTAGCGAGGCCATCTCTAACACAAATCGTGCAACACTAATCTTCATGTAGCTTACGATCAAAATGTAGATTGAATATGGGTGTTGTCGTGCACGAACAGTACGTAAGTGCTACATATAGAAAAAGTGAAAGAGACAAGGACAAGTAAGCTGTGCTAATTTTATGTAAGCGACGTAACTACGTTGCCTTAAAAAGCGAAGCGCGACTAAGGCGATTATCTCTTAACAGTAAAATCCAAGCATGCAATGTACCCATCATACGAAATTTGAAATAAAATGAAACCTCTGCCTTGACATTTCTCCGCTTTATTTCATCCTGTTTGAGATCAACGTATACAATCATTGGAATCCTAAATCCCGTTTTAATTGCGCTCTTTCCTTTTGTTTGGCTCCATGCGTATTTAAATTCCAATGGCAACACAACGAAAGAATGCGATTCACCGATTCGCCGGCACGCATGGTATCCGATTATGAATGCGACTACGCGTGGTCGCGCTCGTTATACGATGGCTGATCGATAGAGGGTTAAACTAATAACGACGCCCCTCGCAAATAGCCTTGCAACATCGTAAGATTTCTTCATTCTCAGCCACGAACCGTTTATCTCGTATCCAGTTGATTTGTGTCGCGTACGTAGTTTGACAATTGAGCTGATCGACCGGCCGGAATTAGGCTCTGTTATTACGGCGAATCAGTGTCAGCACCGGTGCCAATGAAGAACGATCGCGGTTGTCGAGATTACCGTAACGAGTACCGATCGAACGTGTGACCGGCGCGCTCGAATTAACTTAAGTAAATAGAGGAATTGATTTAAGCCACACGATCCTTAATGTGATTCATCGCGAGGAAACTACGTTGTCCGAGTTTGTTACACGCGCAACGTGGACGCGAGTTCTCAGAGCTTGCAGCAAATTAAACGTACGACCATTCTAAATTATAAATTGAGCTCGATTGAATCCGCGCGTTGGCTCTTTAGTTACGTAAACATGCTCTTCTCGGATACTTGGAAAATACATCAAATTAAACGGTTTGCGAAACTAATTTCAAACACGTGTTATCGCTGAGAATGGAATGTGAAATTATCGCGCGAAAGTAATAAATCACGAAGGCCTGGATAAGTTGGAAAGTTGATATTTTGAGTGATGCGAATACCAGAATACCATAATCGAAGATAATAAGAAAATAGATAGTAATTCAATGGAATGACGATAAGAATTTCAAAAAGGAAATAAGTAGCAATTAAATTAAATAAGCTAACTTGCAGATATAACTAAGTAATAATCTAATTGATTTGTTCGACGAATCCGAGTTAACGATTCCAAAGTTCTGAGTTACGAGCAAATAATTAATTGCTTCGTGGTTATTCTCCTGTGCTGAATTTAATTATCATACATGCGATGTTGAATTATTTAGTATCGTCGTTCGTCTAACCGAACGAGTTGCTCTGGCTTATATTAATAAGTCACTCGGTCTTTCTGCTAATTACGGGTGTGCAACAATAGAATGACACGAGTAATAAATTACATAACTTCTGCCAGCTGGCAGTAGCGTGGATCAGGATAACGCAGCTGTTTCATGATCTAGATTAAAATTTATCAGGGATCTTCATTGCGACAATTTAGGTACACTGTAAAGTGTATCGCGTAATTTTCTATTTGCAGTAATCGGTCGTCTATCCAATTCTTTTTAAAAAATAGCCTTGAATAATTCATCCGTATATATATTTCCTAATTTCTCCTTTGATACCAACTAATTAATTAGTTTTTTTTATTGAGAATTATTCTCCGAAATAAATACGATAAAACCTCTGTTATCTGAACGTATCTTTTTTAAAGTCACGCGTAGAAGAAAAATGTGTTTTAATCCATAAATTTCTACAACGGAACGACTATAATATTATCTCTGTATCACATGGCAGAAAGTATCTTTCCGTATTGCGATACACAAGGCTGAAAAACAGCTACTATTATTTTAACTTAATCTTTCGTATGTAGCGGTTTTAATGTCCTTTGTGTCCGTCGAATGATATAACTACTATGTTTTCATGCAAGATGATCTATTAATTCGACGTGTTATAACTTTGTCCCATGATAACGTAAATTACTTGGTGGAAACAATGTCTGCGATTACAGTAGTGACAGATTGAGCAACGAGCAGTAGCGGATTAATCTCCTTGCATGGTAAATGCACGCTGTCACGTGTATGTACCATAGCAGGCCTGCGGTTTATTTTGTCTACAAACAGCGTATACTTCCCAGACACAGCTACGGAGTCGAGGCCTGGTACAGTATTGCGACTGTGCTCGGTTAATGAGCCAACCGATCGTCGTTTTATTGAGACGCGGCCAATGACAGTGTGAATACTGTTAGAAAAAGACCAGACGAATTATAAGCGTTTATCGTCGATCGTTTAATTAAATGTTACGAGTGCACTTAGTGCGGATATTTTCTCGAATATCGAAAATTTTATCATTATTGGGATTCAGAGTAGCTGATGGTTCTTCGTCTATTGTGAACGTGATCCTTCATCTCCTTTTTTTCAGAGTATTTACTACGACTATTATATCCGCTATTTCACTGCATCGATGCTCGCTCAACTCGATTGTTGGTTAAAGATGATATCTTTTCATGTTTTAAAGCAAACAGCGATATTCCAAGGAACGATTAAACAGGATCAATGATTTTCTGTTTCAGGTGGTTTAAAACATGGAAACGGTGGCATAGGCAGTGCAAGCAGTTCGAGAAGCACAAGTCCGAGTCAGCAACAGTCACCCCAAAGCGGACTTTCTTTCATTCCTCAGCCCAGAAATCAGAATTCTACGAATAGACAACCTGCAGCTACTACCCCAAGGTAAATATCAATTTTTCCTGACGATACAGCATACATTGGCTGCTATGTATATATACTTTTTATCCTTCATTTTCTCAATTTCTTTTCGTCATATCTTTCTTCGCAGTAACACAATTGTTAAACTGTCTGCCATTTGTTATCGAGCATACTGTAGACTCGATAATGTTTTCCTATCGTTGCGTCGTTCATATTATTTGCTATTTCTCACAATCGGAATAATGGCATCGAAGAACTAATCATCGAACATTAAATCGTTTCAGCCCTCGAACGTCTACGGTGGGCAAACCCAGCGGCGTAAGGACTGCTCAACAATCGCCATACGCCACCACGGGAGCTCCCACCCAGCAAAACAAGAACTCCGTCTTAGACAAATTCAAACTCTTCAACAACAAAGAGAAGAATCAAGATCGCGGTAAAGCTTCGTCCGGTGTGTCGAAACGTACATCCAGTTCTTCCGGCTTTTCCTCGGCGAGATCGGAACACTCCGATAGCTCGACGTCGCTGTGCGATCAGAGCAAGTTGCAAGTGGAATCGCCCAAGAGTCGTGCGCTGAAATCGAAGCTGCAATCGACCAAGCCGGCGAAACAGGCGAGCCCGAAGAC
This sequence comes from Bombus vosnesenskii, assembly GCF_011952255.1. NCBI lineage: Eukaryota > Metazoa > Arthropoda > Insecta > Hymenoptera > Apidae > Bombus > Bombus vosnesenskii. The sequence goes on from NW_022882962.1 coordinate 2,212,382, forward strand.
AGTGAGAAAAGAGCAGAGCAAAGCTCAAAGTAAAATAGCACGGACGAAGGGTGCACCTGATAAATTGGTCGGCTATAATCCGCCCTTGGAAGATGTCAAGCCGACCAGTAAAATCGGTGGCGTGGGAGCCAAACCGGCCGTGGACAAAAAGTCCTCGAATCTCCACGATCTGCTGAAGCAACAGCCTAGCAGTCAACTGCAGAAACCGAATCCTTCCGTATTGATGCCTCCTAAGCAAATCGCTCCGCAAGACGCGAAGAACTTTGGCAGCTTGAAGAACGACTCGTCGAAACAGTCGCCCAGACCCAAGATGGAGCTGCCAGCCAAGATACCCGACACGAAAGTTCATCTGCAAAACATGAAGGTTCCACCGAACGGATTGAACAAGGACGTTCTAGCGCAGAAAGTATTATTGAGCAATACGAATGGAATGATCAAGCAGACTGAGCACGAGGAAATCGTCATCACCAACGAGAATAGTTCTACGATCGATCACACGTTGTCTATGAACCAAGCGAATTTGTGCGACCAAAAGTCGACGGTCGAGAAGCAAAAGGAGATCGGTGAGAACGTACTGACGAATAATCAAGCGGCACCCGTGGAAAATAGCAATCCGTCGAAGCAACAAAATACGAGCCTGCCCGTGAAAGCTCGAATTCCAAACGAAGTACACGAGACAGAAAGGATAAATGGAAAGCAAACACCGCCCGTTTCTCCTCGTAACAGCCCGGAAACACCGATGGATGTAAAAATGGCAAGCATTCAAGAGAACCCGGCAGCTGCTGCAACAACTCACGTTAACGTTCCTCCTCACGGGCAAGTTTCGAACGCGCTAAATTTTGGAGCGAATAAGCAGCCACCGGTTCTTAATAGTCCACTGCAAGGTTCAACCTTGGGCGCTTCCGGGAGCCCAGGTTCCAGCATTCCGAAGCCCACGGCCTTGGTGAAAGGCACTTCGAAACCACCGAAGGAAAACAACATGCCAGGCGCACCGACGCCCACAAAATTAAAGGCAGACGCTTTGCATCGTAAGCTCGATCCGAACACGGTTGCAATGGTGTCACCAATGCCAAGTATCTCGGACCTGATGTCCGAGAGCTCTCATAGTAATTCTAATAGTACTGGTCAGAGTAATTCCAGCGACAGCAGCGTTATTTATAGGCCCAGCAGCGAAAGTGGCAGCGAAATCAAAACCATACCTAACAGGAAAATTGACACAACCTTCGAACAAATGGAGAAGGTCAGTAACACTGTCGATACGTCGATACGTATTCCTCGGACGAACGATGTATTTAACTTCGGTAAAATATTACTTGACGCTTTTATAGTAGGCGATAGGCGGCAAGTATTTAACTGTCAGCGATTTTAGACGATTGCAAGGACTCGTCTTTGCTGTTATAGTGTACAATTCGCACAAAAATTATTGCGGAATAAAACAAGCGTTATCAAGGAAAAAATAGAGATACGTCAGAAAAATGTTGTATGTTTAAAAGAAAATTTAATAAATTTCAAAGAGAACACAACAGAATTCCGCAGAAAGAATAAGAGATCTTTAAACGAAAAGTCGCGTGTCCGCCAATGTAGTCCAAAGCACCTACTGTGAAAACGTTGAGTAATTACCTATTATGCACGGCTGCTAATAAACTTTGCATAGTTAGCGTAATGCAAACCATACTTTAGTTGCTAAATATCTAAAATAAGTGTTAAATGCAGGATCAGGCGTTAATTTAGTCTATTTTATAGGTTTTGTCAGAAAGTTCAACGTGCGGTGGAGGTTCTATGGGTGACGACGAAGCAGAGATGACAGTGAAGCCTATGCAGCCTCTACTTCGCGGTTACACGCCGGGTGCAAGGGCCCTTCAGACCTTACCAAGCAGAACAACAGCGCGACAGTACACGATTCTTCATTCTTCTTCTCATCATCATGTCGGTCACGATTACGCGGACATCGACGTCGCCTCCGGTTATCTGAGCGACGGGGAGGTTCTTCGAGGTGGCATGACCGTTGGTAGTAGAACTATATCCGACTTGTGCGATGGTTACATGTCCGAAGGCGGTGCCTCGTTGTACGCACGCAGAATCAATCCGTCTTACGGCCACGATCACGAGAGGTAAGTTTATAGAAACGTTCATTTTTATCTAAATATTTCGATTACGTTTATTCGACTGTCTAAATTAGTTGAAATTAAATTTTAGTTAAAAAGCAGTTAAAATTTATGGATTACCGCTGAGAAACAATACATGCTTCGCTAATCTATCATTCGGTTTCATTTAAGTCGGCTCGAGATTGTACTTATTTGTTATTAAAAATCCAACTTCACAGTGTTTATTTTTTGTTTACTTTTAGTAACATAAACTTTTAAAATAATATCCTTTGATGCAAGGAAGATGAAAAGATTTCAAATCGCCTGAAAAGTCTCCAAGCCAAAGCACGCTACGTTATACGTGTTTTCGTCCATTTATTTCCACGAGGGCATCTTGTTGCTTCTTGGTGCACGTGTTTCAATGGCACGTCGAGTGAGTCATAGTTCCCCCATGAACGTAAAATGTAAGCCGCCAGATTTGTCAGCGCACGTGGGCCCAATTGCGGATTCTAACCGATGAATATAATTTTATTAGCGGACAAAGCGTTGCCGTTCTTCAAGAAATTGTTTGGAAATTTTCATTTCTCCTATTCAATCGTTCTCTACTCGCGATTTATTTAAGAAAACGTAAATCAACCTCTAAAATTCGAACAAAATTCTTACATATACGTCATAGCTAATTAGCGAAAAAACGATATTTTTCACCCAACTATTTATTACCTTACAATACAATTGTGGAAACGATTGCTAATTTCATTTTAAACATCAAGGAGATACTTAAGTAATATTAAGTTATTCTAGCGCGAATCACTCGACGAAGTAGATTAACGATGTCTGAATCAGACTTAATACGGCATGCACCAAGTAGCGATGCTACTACTAACGGCCTTTAATTAGACGAAATTTGCAGGGGCTAATTTCGTACGGGCCTCCAATTACTCAGCTCTTCGCAGCTTAGCACGGTTATCTTTGGTTGCTTCGATTGAATTAAGAAAGCCTTGTCGAGATGCTGGTTAATTAACTTTTCTATGCTTCACTTTTATCCATTCTTCTAGTCTCTCATCGAGTTACCTTACCTGAAAATCCACTAGTTTTCTGTTAATTTCAGACCGTTTCGAAAGTGTTTGTGTCTAAATTACGTTCACGTAATTACGAACGCGTAATAAGTTCGTGAGATTTGTGTTATTAACATTCGCCGAACGAAAAGTAAAAGTGAAAATCTATTAAACTCGAAGAAAATCAAAGTATCCTTAAAACGCCCGAAACGCTTAAAATATTTGGTTATCAGATAATTCCGCTTAGTATATATTTGGTGTACCTTTACGGAATATTTTTCCTATTGTGACCAACCAATCAAAATCGGAGAATTTCGTTACGACGGAAGTGTCGAAGGATGGAAAGAAAATTTGACTGGAAGCAGAGGAGAATTGGCAATGGAGAAAAAAGCGGAAATGGGTCAGTGGTGATCATTTCGATTAGATTCACCGCATTGAGTTTGGATTCGTCTCGGTCGAATAGAATCTCATTGAAGCGTAGGTCGTTTTATCCAGCTCGTTCGACTATTCAATCTCATTTGATTTCCTTCGAACGTGTCGTCCATGTAAAGTGTATTGGACGAACGACAATAATTTCTCGCGAATGCCCTATATTACAACTCGGTCCAGCAGATAAGAAATTCCACTGCAATTTTCGCAGGAATATAGGACACGGCCATCGTTCGTAAGGAAACTCCGGTTGTATCGATAATAGCGAGGAAACAGCGAGTTAACGATTGTGATGCGTTCCATGCGACGAGAATAATCATAACGGAAATGTTCTAGCGCCATACTCGTAATTTTGTACGAATATCACGTATCGCGTTGACAATCTTGGCGAAAGTTGCTTCGAATATTAATATTTTTAGAATTATATTCTATAGAGATTTTTACATAATCAGAATCCATCGATTCATTCAATATCGCGTCCCTGCGCACATAAGGACCTTCGTTAACATATTGCTAGCAGATCGAGGGGATTTCCCCATTTCACTTAGCGAGGCACTGAACTCTATTGACGTAACAATAGAAACTTGTAATTCCTTCATAGACTACTACCAACCAAAGCATAATGAAATATTCATATCTCCGTCTCATCCAATCCACAAAATCGTTTCCATATTAATTTAGGATACAGACAGTTTCCAATCTCAGTATACGCTATAACGTACAACGAACATACAATTCTTTGGTGAACTACTGGATTGTGTTCCTTCTTTCCGAGCCTGTTCGATTCTTAGGTTTCCATTTTATAAGAAAAGCGGAGACACGAAACAGTTAGGTCGGATGAAAAAGAAAAAAAAAAGAACTCAGTGAACGTCCCACCTAGAGTGACTTCGAGTGGATTATCCCGATTATATCGAGAAACGCCTTGAATTTAAAGCGCGCATCTATAGAGCCGTGCCCCGTGGCAATTTGCCCTCTGTACCGATATTCGAAACCTCGACACGATCCAGACACTTGTATGGCTATACAGTACATGCGACCTAGGCGAAAAACGTATTATCGGCAGTCGTTCGATTCATTTTCCGATAATAGAGACAAATTGTTCGATCGATGCAATTTGTTACAATTTGTTACAATTTGTTATAAATGGATAAAATGCCATTTCAAACGGAACGAGTATTATTGCAGTTGTAGCAATAAAAAGATGCTTAGGCTTTTATCACACTTAAACTAGCCTATTAAAAACAAAAATTTATATGCCATAGATATATTTCAGTTTCAGCTTGTTTCATAGTTAAGGTCGTAGCACCATTTATCGATGATTCTAAAGTTAGAGTATTTGATTCTATTTATTTTACTACATTCTGTATGATATTTCCTATCCTCTCGGACTGAAACGATCGTTTCTTTACTCTGTCATCATACCGTTTACTATCTCAACTTCTCGATTGGTATCGTGACACTTTAGGACGCTTCAATTTTCCACGGTAATTTACTCAGCCAACGACAGTCGCTCGTCGAACAGAAATACTGCGGAGTATTGCGGAGCGTTCTGAAGGTAACGTTCAAGCCAAACAAGCAGAAACATAGACCGAGAACAGCAGCATTCGCTCGTGCTCGTTTAGTGTAAACGGCCGTCTAGCAATTTGTTCGTAGAATTATTTACACCGAAAGAGCTTCGCTGCGAATATACGTTCGTTAAAATTAGACCGTGCACCTTCTACCACAATGCTCGATAGTTATTTCCAGTTCGATCCTTACTTACATCAGCGACGACGACGTTTGACGAAATTCTAAGGCAGTATATTATAAAATGGATCGCATTAATGACGTCTAACGAAGAAATTGTAAGAAATCCTACTATAAAATAAATTATACGATAATCGAATCGTATTAGATCATTCGGATGTTTGATTTCCTATTCGGCGAACAATCGCCACTCTGCGAAAAATAGCTCGCTTACGCTTTAATTTCGCTAAGCACAGACGAATACGAGGGATTGCTCGTCGTTAGGCTGAAAGGTACCTTTAGGACACCCACGCGAGTCTTGGTAGTAGGCCAACGGAATAGCCGCTAGGCCGCAGGAACAGCGGTGTTTTCGTAATACGCCAAACAGCCGGAGGCGTATCATGGACCCTCTCCAGGCTTGCTAACTCGTTTGGCACAAGCAAGCCGCGTATCATCCGCTTGAAACCCAACGCGCTTTTCGGAAATTCAATATACTTGCCCCCGTCTTCTGGCTCGACCCTCTATATATCCTTCCACCATCGTTGCGAACCCCATAAAGCAGGGCGAGCGCACAACAAAGAAGGCAAGTTCTGAGAGCCATATTCCAACGATTACGAATCCTCCAACAATGCTAGAGAACATTATCTCTCGCTTATCCCTTAGCATTCGTGCTTTTAATTCTTTTCTACCGAATACTGTCGCTTCTGCAGCTTCGTATTTGCTCCTTTTTTTTTTTTTTTTTTATTGTGTCCGGAGAGAATTGCATTCGACTGTATTCAGAGCTGCTAACGATTATACTGTGAATATTCGCGCAAATTCAAATTTTTCTGACCACAACTGACCAAAAGTGGAAGCCGCATAAGCAAAAGTTTATTTTATTTGCTGAATATCGTAGTGAGTGCTATATTTGGAATATTTTATATATTCTTGCATATTATGCTCAACCTGTGCATTTTCCACTTTCAAATATCCCATAATTGCATAAAAATCCGCAGTCCACTAACGAGTTCGAAGAAAATTCGTGCCAGGAAATAAGGCAAGGGGCGAGAGCTGGCTTTCAGCACGTCATTTACGGTACCTTTAAACACAATATTTATTCTAGAATTGACACGAAATTAGGATACCGTCGAGGTTCTATTTAATTTTATCTTAATGCAGTTTCCAAGTTTGATTACTGCTCCCATGTGTGGGTATGTGGTTCCTCGTTCTATTTAATTACGGGCTTTACGCGATGAAGACAGAGTCGACGGAATTTTGACTCGCCAAGGTGGAGGTTAAACCCTCCAGGTGTTCCTAATTGCAATCATCAAACATTGAGAAAATGATGTTTACTCTTCCCTTAGTTCTTCCTCTTTTATCCCTGTTAAATCTCTTTAGTACGTCTGATCCTCCCTAACAAAAATTTATGACTTTTGTCACAGTAATCCATAAACCGTATAATGTCCTATTAATTCAAAGCGTTAAAGAGGAACGATGTAACGACGAGTTGCGCATGCGATGCGCTGTAAGAATTATTGCAAATAACGTAATATGGGAGAAAGAATTTATTCTACATGAAATTGTAATGTGATAAAAGAGCGAAGATTATGTGAAAAACGCAATATGAAAGTGAACGAATAAATTGCCACTGTGACGTACAGAATATTTCGTGGAAATAACGAATAACCAAAAGACGAATAAAAGTAGAGCAATCGGTGAGTACAGAATTAGCTAGTACATTTCAAACAATGTTCAGCAGGTGTATGTAAATACGATTGCCGTTTGAAATGTCAGGACAATTATCGAGGAATCGCAGGTACATAATAGAGAATACGTTCGGCTTCAGTATCGAACAATAATGGATTGAAACAAACAGCAAAGCGAGAAATCAATTTAAACTACCGAGAAGAGACGTGGCATTCGACGTAGACGTATGCAGAAAGATAAACTTCTTTGTCTTTTGCAGACGTTGCTTCGTATTGTCCCTTTCAGTTGACAAAATGGTAAGCGCACGATCATTCGTGTGTTGCCAAATTTTGACGTCATGCGTTGCAACCTGCAACGCCTTTTTTCTTCGACTAATTTTAAAACGTTGTCGACAACGATTTTAACCCCTTAACCTACGATTTACGTTCGAGAATTTTGGGCCGAAAATGTACAGCTATTATATATTATATTTGGACCGATCATCGTACTACGGGCTATGCCCATAGGTGTACGTTATGGGGTTAAATCAATATAGAATACACTTATTTACGTATAAATCATTAAAGCATCGAACGACGACGATTTGTAGAAACCAATATCCACCAACATGGCGAATTTACGCGCTAAACCACGCGTTCGATGTAATTATCCTGATAGATCGCTAAATTACTTCGCACGGAAATACTATAACTCTTTGACCGGTTGTAATAGTACACTTAATCCTTCTAATTGTTTCATAAATCACGAATTGCAACTTTCCGGATAATATGTGTTCATAGGGTATTGATTTAAATGGTCGGCTTTCGAGGCATTTGAATTTAAAATTGAAACTGCGATTGAGACTTTTTGCCTAGATGCATAATTCATAGCAGAGATGTCTAGGTTTTGTATGGTAATGCGGATTATGAAGTATTCTCTGCTAGAATATGTCAGAATCCTAGACTGGCGTAAAAATTGCACGGTATAACTTGCAACGCGCAGCGTTCGCGATTTCATCGTCATCATTCGTCTGATTAAAGACAAATAAAAAGAACCGCGAGTAGACGTACATTCGTTTGACCATTACCATATAATTCCATCTCTTTCAAACGAAATTTTCATTCGCCTTTGATCAAACAAACTTTTACTTAACCCGCCTCTGTCAATAAAAAATTCCAAACTGTGGATTTCTATCGTACGAGCAAAAGCTCATAGTGGGAGGTATCAGAGTTAATACAAAGTCCAATTATACCAACTGTTTGTTCGCCGACAAATGTATACGTACAAACGGAGTTCTGCTGTACTCGAAACATTGCGCGGAAAGAGTCTCATTTCTGATCCCAAAATAAAAAAGAAAGTAAGAAATGACAAAGAAAACAAAAAAGAGGTAGAGATAGAAGAAGAGACCGGATCGAGTAACTGGAAGGAGACGTTGGCGCAGTAGAGAAAGTTTATCTGTAAGAAAAAAAATTGGTGGTGAGTCGGTATCTAGATTCTAGATGAAGACGAGGACGTGTCGTCGCGAGACGATACGGAGTGAGATTGGCACGACGCTTGCGTGGGCGGCGTGACGTCACGTGGATCGATCCGTCGGCGGCGGTTTCGCTGGTGCGATCTGCCGGCGACGTTGCTAAACCTGGCAGAGGGCAGCTTAAGGCGCCACCAAGGGTGGTTCTTGCGCGACAGCTGAGAAGGGCGCGGAGGGTTGCACTCGGGGGTCGGTTTGACGGGAGAGACCTATCCGTAGCGTAGCGCGTAGTGGCGAGGGGTGGGGAGCATCGTCGAGAACGAACGAAACGTACGTACGTACACGAACGACGGGAAGTCGTGGTTAGCGATAGTTCTCCGGGGACTGAGGAGCCGGCTACTCTTCGCCACGTTCCCGTCCACACTTTTTGTTTCATATTTTCTCCCAATTTACACGTTCCCGGATTCGCACACGAAATCAATCACCGTCGGCCGGTTTCGAACCAACTAACCGAAATATTGTGATGTTCCGCGGAAACATCGGCCGCGTGAGGAGTGTACGCGTTAAGAACGTTGCCGAGTGACGTCCTATACGGAGGAGGTGAACCACGATTTCCGAGACGCAAGTTCAGGGTAATCCTTCGTTCCGTTTACATTTTCTTTTGTCTCGCTGAGTTTCAACGTTTCGTCCTTTTCGCTGGCCTGATCACCGGATATCGGTGCGTCCGGGTGTCAAGGTTAGGAAGTTTTAGGGGATGAATGACCTGTCACGAGTGTTATTTTGTCGCGGACCTTCCGGTTACCGTCCGATTCGAGAGACAGCAGAATGAGATATTTTATTTGCAACGTTCTATGTAAAGTGACGGATATTGCACGGTTTTGTGAGTTGAGAAAATGAAAATGACGATAGTATACAAAATTTGACGGGAGGGTGGTAGTTTTATTGTACGATATTTGCTTGAGAAAGTGAGAATGAAAAATTATATGGTCGAATTTACGCGAATGAAAATATATTCGAGGAATCGTTCGATCTCGTATTCCGAAGAAAGTAAACGTCGATAGCCCCGTTGAGTTGTCTTTGACATCGATTGAGATGCTATACTTTTCAATAATTCCATAGAATAGATTTTTGCCGTGCCGTCTATATTTTCTCTGTATCTTCGAGTAGTTCTCGCTACTTGGAGAATTGTACATTATACATTTGTACGGACATAAGAATAACAAGAGAATCGCTATGATACTAAGAAAACAGCCATCGTGTTCGAATTATCTCGGTACGAAAATATTGATATAATATTATTACGAAGGGTCGTTAATATCGAGACAAGACGATCGTTCATTGTAACCATCGCATCTTACCGAAAAGAAAGGTAAGAAAGAATGGACGAAAATCTTGAAATGTTGATGAGAACACAGCTGTAACTTTCACCGTCTTTTCTCTACCTTTACTTTCCTTCGATCTATCTTTAAGGAAATAAAATCTTTTCGATGGAACTCGTGTTAGAGGTATTGAAAGAACATCGCTACACTTTTACTTTTCGTGACTTTACTTTTTAAATTCTTTGGTAATTCACGCGCTCTTCCCAATTATCTAAAATAAAATCTTTCATAATGCAAGGCCATCGACGAATATTTTTGTTCGAAATGGAGCAACGAGTTTCATGTCACCTTCGATTATCGTTAGATCGTAATGTTTAAGACAGCTTAATCTTGATTAAATTAAATTTATTTCACGCGAGATATAAAGTATTGAAAACGATAAAGATCAGATTTGAAGAAAGTCGACTAGACTTAAAGTAAATTCCCGTATCGTTCGATATAACATGTACAGCTTACTGTTCGGTATCGTATATTGATTACGAAATCTGAAACAGTAAACAATTATATTACGTTTCACGCGACGCGTACGGCGTCACGGATAATTACAACGGTATGAGAGAAACGCTAGTCGAAGAAAGCTTGTAAAGAAATGTCGGAAAAGCATTATTAGAAGCAGAACGCGTTAATCACATTAGTTGGTAAAGTCTTGCGACAGCAGTGCGCTCACGTAAGCACAGTAATCCTAATCCTAGGCGCGTGATTCGTGAATTATTAATCGCACGAGCCACGAGACTTTCCAAGATTTGCATCAGCAAATTTGTTGCTCGGAGACTTGTCTAAATGCAAAGTAAACATACATATCACACCTGCGATCGGACGCTCAGCAACCGACTTATACTACTTATAAACTAATTAGTCAACGTCCCAGCCGTGCAGAATCTCCAGATCTTTTACGTCAGCTTAACAACCGCTATTGATTTCATTTCTTTATTCTCTTTGTTCAACATCTTGCCTCCTTTATCCGCATCTAATCACATTGGTATTTTAAGTATCATACCATAAGAACACGATAATAAATCATCGTAGTTTGACTGAAAAATTTGCCAATGTTCTCCCGCCTCACGTTACATATAATAGCTGGAGTTTCGAGTTAAATCACGCGACCTATACAGACTTTTAAAATGCCACGAGCACAGAGTCAAGTTTTAACGTGGTATATATAAATCAACGCGTTTACCTTCAGATTACAGGTCGCGACGTTGCCAAGAAGGAAACGTTGATTCGTTAAGTTTTTGTGCAATTTTAATTGGCGACAATCACGAAAGTCGTCTGGCACAAAGGGGACGAGGTGGACGCGCGGACAGCGTCACATCGATTTAGAACAGCTCGCAGGACAGACATTGTCGGCCAAATGGATTGACTCGCGGATCTAATCTCGCTAATAGAGCAATTTCTATATGATTCGAATCCTCCCTCGTTTGACACGATTCATACTGCCATGGTAACTACGGTGCTTTTTCAACCGCCTGCAACATTCTGTCGGAGATTCCTTACAAAAAAGCCAACTACGCTCGTCGTTGTCTAGGTACATGCAGCTTTTATATTCCGCGCGTTAACTCATCCGGTGTGTCTTTAAATAGAAAAGCTCTGCTATGGCTGGTACTAGTCTATTCGTTGCTTGAAAATCTTCTTCCAAAGGATAAGTTATCCTACAGTGGGTACTCCGGTACTTGGGTACCAAGGTACTCTGCAATTATTTTTCTAAAAAAATTTTATTTACTAACATCTATAGAAAGATATCGATCAGATGAGATTTATCGCGACAAAGAAGCGCAGTTAGGTAACTTGAAAATCCCAAGAAAAAAGAATGGTTACCTCACGTCAAAGCTTATTTAAGTTTATGAGGAATTACGACAACATACGTAAAGGGGCAAGCGAAGCAAAACTTGGCATAATTTTTAATTGAATATTTTTTAGAGCGGTGTGGCGTTGAGCGTAAACATTAACGAGAGTCGCACGTGCTTTTTTTTTTAGATACGTGGGTGGTTCGAGGCGAGAATTGTCAGGGGTGAAAGAACTGGTGACCTCGAGAAGGGTGCAGAAGAGACCCTCGGCAAACGTTGTAAGGTCGGATGGAGGTTGCATCGGGAGCAGTCCAGGAAGTGGCAGCGTCATCGCAGGCGGCTTGTTAGGCGGTTGCAGCGGTGGCAACGACGCCTTAGCGGAGTTAACCATCGAGGACCTGGCATCTATTCCCGCCGGAAATCACACCTCCGCCAATCACACAGGCCATTCCTCTCATCACAAGGTCAGCGAACTTAGCTAAATCGATATTTCGTCGGTGGTATTTATCCTTTAAATAAACGCCAAAGTATAACCGTTGCCAAACAGGATAATGGCGAATGGAAATATTGTTTACGGGTTCGTTACACGCATAGTTAATTATTCGTCAGTGCAGAATTGTTGTTTAATGGAAGCTCAATTATGTACACGATGGTTGATGCTTTCTAAAGAACAGTGAATTACAAATATTTGCTTGTAATTTCATTTTATACAATATCTTCCTTTCGTCGACTCGTGGCAATAGCGGTAATTACATTTGCATAATGCACAGTTTAAATGTGTCGTTACATTGGATATTTTGATCTAAAATACTACGTATTTAATTTGTTAATTAGGGTACCACCGAATACGCATTTCTCTTCAGGGTCCGTGTTTCTGATAATTCTACGTTATAATGTATTTTAGTCTGTTTATATGCGCGCAATTTCTGAAAACATCGTTAGGATGAACGAATAATTTTATATATGGAATAATTGTCTGGTATTTATAAAGTAGCTGGAATAATATTCATCAGAATATTCCCCTGTACATACTTAGCGATCGATGACTCCACTTTGGTGACAAAGATGGCATGAAAATATCGCGATTCGTTGAACAGGTTGATCATTTTTGAGTGAAAATTGGAGGGGCGCGGTTATGATGGTAAATGAGACAGATAGGTACGAACGTGCGCAACAAATGCCACGATTTTCTCCCTTTGTTCATACGCTCCATCATTTCCAATCAAAGTAATCCGCCAATAGCTTGTTCATTAAACACGCAACGATAAACACGACGTACCAATTCGGTCGACGTATCAATTAGGGTTTTATTAATCAGTTGACATCGGATTGCTCGGCAAACATTGGTTGCAATTAATTAAGCTTACAATTAAATCGGAGTTCCGGTGAATCAATTCCTTTGGAAAAAAAAGAATGGTAACGAGCTGGAACAATACGAATTACCACAGGCTTTTACGTATACGCGCGTACCTACAGAACGAGAGAGAGAGAGAGGAAAAGCGAAGGGTTGATTCGCGAGTCATTGCGGTTTCTTGGAACAAATCTCTATAATTGACAAACAATTGCTCGCAGCCGACAATATAAGAACTACTCGACGTATAATAATTATTCAAGACGCATTACGTTGTGTCGTCTAATTATTGAATAGATGCGTGCACGGTCTCACCGAAACGTAGGTCGGCAACGCATAAGCGCGGATGCGAGTTCGTGCGCAAACAATGAAATTACAAAGCATTTCGCTTCTACATATGCGTCAGCTGTTGCGTCGTGCAGCTGCCGTATACTGGGTGGTTCATTTTAAATGTTCTACGTTCAGGCGATTGGAAATCAAGTTACGGCAAAAATCGAATTAAAATGCCACCGTCGCTTTGACAATTTGCCTGTACATTTTTCTCCATTGATCTCGAACCCGAGAATTTGTTGTTTGATGGCGCAGATGAAAACCCCGGGAATCAGCCTGTTTTAACAACGAGAAACAAAAATATTGCTCCAAACTTTTTGTGCTATGTTGATGCACACGAAGCACATCGTGCGTAAAATCATGTACAATCTAGTAAACGTTACTTTGCCTTTTGTCCCCATAAAAACCGTATATTTGCAATTTTAAAATCATTAAAAAAAAGAAGAGAAAATGCCAAAGGATAATATCGTGAAAATAGAACGCCCGACGTAACAGCTTTACACAAAAGACAGCAATCGAACGCGCGAATATTTCTACGTTCCTCGACAAGATAATGGCGTTACTGGAAAACGACATATGGTTTTATCGCGCAACGTATTTACATGACAAACAGCAGAAATTTCTCGTTGGTTGAACGCCGGTATTTTCCATCGGATAAACTGCATTCCCATGCGTGGATTCGTCAGGGGCGCATAACGCGTGCATCAAGGCACTGAGCGAATCAAAGTGTCTTTAATCACGGGAGCAATCTTCTAGGTGATCTGTACCCTTTCAAACTGGGACTTTCCCTCGCTTCGGCTATTCTCTACCGCTCTCAACTTTTTTTTTCCTATTGGTTGGTCAATCGGTTTCTCGTCCCCCGCTTCTTTCACCCGTTCCAATTTAACTTGCGCCTTGTGTATCGCGCGTTTATTTTCTCCCCTTTTATTCCCTCTTAATATACGGCGGTGCATCGCATCGCTGTAACGCTGCATGTTGCAGAGCGCTTGCATTTGACCCCCCTTTCCCTAATAGCCCCGTTCACAGCGTGATCTCCCTTTTTCTCTCTCGCATAGTGCATAGCGCAATGCCGTATGTTGTCGGAAGTTTAGATGTTTCGTACGCGCGCATCCTGCACCATCCACCCAATGAATAAGAGGCTTAGAGGACCCCTGAGATATCTCGAGGCAACTTTCCAAGCCACTCTTATCGTAGCAAATAAAGAAGAAAGGAAAACGGAGAAAGGCAACGAGTATTCGACTCTCCGGCATTGTCCTTCGATTTGTCCACGTCGTTTCTTATATCTTTCCTATCTTACCTATTTTTTTTTTTCTTTCAAATTTTTTATCCTTTCACGGACGACCACGTCTTTATTCCTCTTCGCCGATATTCCCTACGGTCGCTGTTTTCTTCAGTTTCCCGAAGGAAACGTTTCCTCGGGAGGTTCGTCAAAATATTTCGACAGATAGAAACAACATTCTTTGTGAAAACAGTTTCTTCGTGATACTCGTAAAGAAGCAGTTCTTTCCAGGCTTTGTCCATCAATCGAGGAAATGGCAAATTTTACTACAATGTTTTTAACTTAAATTTGATTAGTGTGTTTGAAAAGTTGAATCAAACATCTAAAATTTTGCTAAATCTCTAATACTGGCAGTTGAAATTTTACACCATCGTTGGTTGAATTTATATCGGGATACCACGACGAAAATAAAGGCTTCGGGGATCGGTATCGATTCTCAGTCCTTTCCGGGGGGTTCTTTCATATTTTATCCTTTTGCTTCCGGCTGGTTGACTTTCTTTAGCTCTCTTTTCCTTTCTTTTTCTTTTTTCTTTATTTCTCTTTTCGTCCCCCCCAAAGGCGAGAAAGGATTTGTGAAATCTTTGGAGAAACGTCTCTGTCGAGACGAAAGGCGCGAACAGCGTTTGGTGCATTCGGTCGCGTAATACAAAAAGGAACGCGTTTTGCACGAATTGGGAAGAAGGGGAAGGATTAGTGTACGCGTTGCTGTGAGTTATGCAGACGGGTCACGGCAGGTCGTCGAATGGAATCGATATCTGCTCGCTGAAATAATAACCGTTCTCTTTTCCCGACTATTCCTACTCCCTTTGACGGTCTCTGTCGTTCGTAGGCAACAGTTATCGCGAACAAAATGTAGCTATAGATGCACGCGAGGGAGGACCGTTTCGCTTCGGGCCATTTTCACGTTGCCTGCATCTATCATTGATAATACGCACGTGCTGGCTGATCATCAACCACCTTCGGAGCTTCTCACTTTCATATTCAGCCCACTGTGTTCCGCTAATTAGAAGCGTTGTCTTCTTTTTTTCAGATTGTATCATACCCTGTTAATGATCGTTAATAAACTGCGGTTGTCTATGTAAATTCGTATTTTTATAGATATAATTAAAGAAATAGAAGTCAGGTAGACGATTGTCCTACTTGCCAAATATTACAGAGAGTAGTACAATATTTGTGCAAATTACGTGTACTCCGTGCATTTTTTGTACCTTTAAAACAGAGTTCCTAGTCCAATCATTAGTAAATCGCTGATATTTATACAAATTCATATCTTTACGAGCATAATTTTAAAATATCGAATCTATATAGGGAATTGTTTCATCTATTAAACGTTGTAACGAGTACTACGCTTTGGATATTTTGTATATTTTTGCATATTATATTTGCGTTTCTGCATTTTTGCATCTTCCAATTTATAAATGCATAAAAATCCACGGTTTGATCTTTGGTACTTAACCATATTTATTTGGATGGAATTTAAAAGGAATAATCTAGCGCGGTTTACATAAATTTACATAAATTTGAATACGTGTTCGTATTTCTAGTTCATTTTGTAGGATTGTCGTTAATTCGATACAACCTTCCTTCGCGTCGATATCCCAAGGTAAAACTTGACGATACGTTGAATCGAATTTGTCGTGTGGCAAATGATACACGATGGTTTGTTTCTTTCGCCGAGACAAGTAGGGAAGTTCTTGCAGCCTTTTAGTCTGGGCACAAAGTGGACGTAGAGTGATGCAGCGCAGTATATGCAACCGCATTTTTGCGCGTAAAATTTCTACGTTACAAGATGCATATTAAGCGCAGAGTGACGCAGCGCAGCATAAGCTCGGAGGAAGTAGCATGCTCTGCGTTATACAGCAGTTTATGTTCCAACTTCTTGTAGTTTTAGACGTCCGAAGACATCGTTCGTGTTGATCTAGGAAATCTATATTTAAAATTTAAACTTCATTCAGATATGATAGGAGCTATTTTGCTGTTTGTACAGTATCGATAAAAAAGACTATGAGAAATGGCAGAGATACGCTGTTGGGCTGAATCTGACTGTGATAAAAATCCAGCTGTATAACTTGATGACCGTGCGGCGCAAGAAATTGCTTTTCACGTGCAACCTAACGCAGCTTATATAATTTTCGTTTATTTTAAAAAAAAAAACCTATGGTATGCTACGTTATTGTATATTTAGCTTAACAAAAGTGAAGGAAAGTTGCGAAAGAATAATAAAGAATAATGGAATAACGGGTAATAATATTCCCACTGCATTTTTTATTGTACAATTGGTTGGCAAATTGAAAATTGTACGAGAGAAGTTTCCCGCGTTCCGAATTTTGCGATATTTCCGTAATTTATGTTCTTTCTCGAGTTTGGTTTATCTCTTTCGCGTAATTACCCTATTAAACCGAGTAAGACGTAAAGGGTATACGTTTCGCTTTTCCACAGTTATTTCATCTTTCTATGAATACCCATTCAGCCAGTGGCTGGTTTATTCTGTTCGAAATATTTGCATGGTAATGTAAGAGCATTACGAATAAATAAAACTGCTCATTAGCCGAATTACAATCGTCGTTAATGAGCGGCAATTTTCACTGAAACGCAGAAAATGTTCTGCCTTTAGAGGCAAATAGATCGATCTCTCTTTTCAACTGATAATTTGAGACCTCCCTACGTTAATAATTGTTTTATACAAATTAGTAGGTTTAACGTACCGTCGAATAAAGTGACTTATCATTGATAAAAACGAAAATTTCTCTCTACGTGCGTTCCATAGCTGCACACGCGAATGCAATAATTATATTGAAATCTTAAACTATCCAACTTAAAAGTAATATTCAATCGGATTACTCTTTCTTGTCTTTGTCATTAATTAATTCTCGATAATATTGGAATATTTATATCGTCGATGTGAAAATATATATTTAAAAATTCTGTGCTGTTTATGCAAATCGTTAAAAAAAGAAGGGAATGGTAGACTTCAACCCCTTCGCTGCTATTTTCAGATATCCATTTTGTGGTCATTTTAGATGATCAGTTAAGCCGAGTTAAAGGGTTCTCCGATATGATACCGTTCCCCTTGAAAAGTTAGTTCCTTCTATAGTCGATAATCCGTATAGGATAATCCTCGATTTTCCTGGTTCGAGTCGGAAATCCCTGACCGACCCGAAATGTAATCAGTTTTCACGTAACGTTTCTTTTCCGCCTTTTGAACCCTGCCACTTTTCCCCCAGATAACGCAAAAAGGGTGAAAGACGATGGGGTGTGGCTCGCGTGGCACCTTATCATTTACAAGACAATGTTCCTTTTACTCTACTTTGCCTGCAAATCGCGTTATTTAAATACCGACATAGATTACATTAGTCAGCACACGCCGCAAAGTAGCCAAGTTTTTCGATCGTTTCTATATCTTGCAATTAATAGAGATTTTATACGTATCGATGTATTACATATCGTCATAGATTTTATAGTTATTGAAAGGTAATCAATTTGTTATACTTTAATATTCTTTTTTTCTATTTCATTACAAAAGATATTCTACAAGAACAAACAACGTATTTCTATTAATTTTGATACTTACGTACTTGTGTATTGATTTATCATCTAGATACTAATTAGATTTTCAATGTTTACCATCTTCACAGATTTACAGATAGGATAAATAGATCAGATAATTTTGCGCTATATTTTCATCTTTTCCAACTCCAACCTAATTGACATTTACCATCGCAACTCTACATCTGGCTTACGATTATTTTAAAACCCGAAATAAATTACTCTGCCCCTTTTTTTTTTACCAGATACAATTTACATTCTTTCTCTCTAATTTACATTGTCTACCATTTCGACTCATCCGCAACAGCGCAGGAAAAAAACATCCAATCTTGCGAAAGGAAATTACGCGTGAACGTACCACATGATAATAAAGAGTCGGTGACTCGTTGATGTTTTGGTCGGTGATACTTTTTGCGGCAGCCTGTACACAACCAATGTAGTATTCGGTAGCCGGGCGTTAGTAAGTAGTATCGTGGCATAAAGTGGGGAGCAGAGTCGGTGAGCAATGGATCGTCGACCCTCGCAGTCGGCAGTTAACGTTCGTCCGACTCATGAAAACGTGACGTTCGTCGAAGGTGGTGAAAAATGTCAACGGTGTTGAAAAAACAATTTTTCGTAAATTTCTCACGGTGAAAGCTGTGCTACCGCGCCGTGCTCGAGACGTTTTCATTCGCTACGATTCCTGCCAAAAAGAAAGAGAGAGAGAGAGAGAGTGAGAGAAAAAAAGAAGGCCAACTAAATGACGCACATTCGAGGAACCCTCGATGAAATCATCTAATTCGCTGAGAGACGAAGGAACCCTATAATTTTCTAAGATGGATATTCTACCTCCGTAATGAATATTTAGTGGTGTTCCGTGCTGTGGATCGGTTTCACGCCTTGCTGTTTTCATTGCAAAGTGACTCTTAGCTGAATAGGGAAAGAGTTTCACGGTACTGTTTGCACGGTTGCGGTTAATGAAGAGCCGCTTTCAAATTTCGTGTTTTTAGACGAAACGTGGCGAGAAATCATTTGCCGCACAGCTATGTTTCTGCCGTGTTATTTAAGGAGAAGCAGCTTTAATATTCTTAGCTTTTCTAACATAACATTATTATCGTTGTTTCATATTTTTTTACCTTCTGGAAGAAACTTAATTCCACGGAAACTTTAATTCTTCCATATATTTGCATAGAGCGAAAGATTCGCTTATTTTAAACCATGTAAAACTTAATGTCACGTTTGTAAATTCAAATTAAATGCTTTGATTAGACAAATATCGAGAGGTATTTGAAATTCGTGTTGAATGAAGAGTGTCTGGAACAAATAGGCACCCCAGTTAAATTGCACTAGTCGTCGAGGGTAACAAGGGTGGTTCTGCTCGAGGGCTATCCCTTAATTATCCCGTGCAATGACGCATTCGATGTTCACACAGGTATTCCACCGTTATCGATCCTTCGAAACTCGTAGACACGTGTATCAGTGAGCATACGCAGTACCGGCTGTCAAGAACACTTTACGAAGCTGGCCGAATTAATTTTACGAGTGGTACGTGTTCAGTGCGTGTAAAGCTACGTGAATAATCATCCAATGTGACAGGAACGAGTGTAATTAACTATAATCATTCTGTTAAACCGGTCGCGAACGATCAAGTAACGATACAACAACTGTATGCGCGCGTTTGTATGAAATTAAAGGACGCTATTAGCGTACAGTTTGGAATACGTGACACATCGATCAAAGTAGAAGAATGGTGAGTTTACTTACGAGAAAAGATTTCAAAGTTAGGTTTTATCACTTTACGAGAAAAATGTTATCGTTATTCCAGATAGTTTTCAGGCTCATAAAATTTTTTTTCACATTTTTTCCGCGTAGTTGGAGCGCCGTTCGACTGCACCCTGGCGCTGTCTGAACGATAACATTTGCTCCGTTAGAAAAAGGAATGTTTTCACGAGAACATTTCTGAAAATAAACTAACTGGAAACGAAAGAATGAAAAACGTAGCCGACGCTGGCGTCTTCTACTCGAAACAAGGCACCGTTTGTTTGAATTTTTGTGGCAGTAGTGTCATCCAAAGATAAAAGAATCGCCCGATATTTGTTATTCTTCGATCGTTTCTTCATGTAAAGTTAGAAATTACCGTCGACGAGAACCGTGTTTCGGTCGAACTGCGAACACGTTTCTAAGGGGCAGTAAGAGAAAAAGCTGCGTTTGACCCACGGGGATCTTTTGTCTCGCTTATGGCCTCCTCGTAGTACGTTTACGATCCGGGTAGTAAAAACCCGAGGTACCGTTTCTAACCCCGTGAGTCATTTGATACGCGATATAACTCCGCGTGGTAAATGAAGGGATTGGAGAGAATCAGAAACGGAGCAGCAGCGGAAAGATCGATGAATGTTGGTTGGGTCCATTTATCGGATCGTTTAAAGCGATTCGATTGATTGCATCGCGTGAAAGTGGTTGCCGAACGAGGCTTGACAGTACGTGGAACAATATCACGAGTTGTTCGCTATTTTGACACTTCGTGGATTGTTCGTTTTTATGAATCGTAAAATCTGCCAGTCCGTAATAAACGTAGGTGGATAGGAGGCTGTAAAAAGAACGTCATAAAGGAGAATACATAACCGAAAAGGAGGAAAATAATATTAACATTGATGTGAAGATTAAACTATTCATTGCAAGAATAAATACTGAACTTTTATTTCTGTGTCGTATAAAAAAAATAGTGTTTCAGAAGGAAAGTGAACATTTAATTGGAAATTTTAAAAAAAGGGAAAGAAACGAAGAATAAAATATTCGACTCCTAGCATTCTCGTAACTCAAACAGTAAAGGTCATACAGCAGTGCAAAAAGATCTTGTACTCCTTCGAGCAGTTGCCGCGCCGTTCCGGCGCCCTCTTCTGAATCATGCTATGAGGGTTCTGATTCTCGCAAACCGCGCGCTCGAGAATCGATAGTAGTGAAATTAACTTTACCGAAAGTCCTTGACCCAGGTCGCGAGTTTGATTGCAGCGGCCCCGATGATATCCTATTACGCGTTTAAAGGCTACCGACAAGAATTTCGCAATAAAATATTTTAGAAATATTCCAACAGGATTATTCCACTGAAATTACATTTATAGCGATGCCTCTTTACACTTTAATTTGATATTACTATCAACACGACAATACTTACAATAATAATAACAAGTTGTGTTATTTATAATAATTCGTCGAGTTTTTTCAAGCGTGTTTTAATCAGAAATAATTGTTTGTTTCCGTAAACAGAGGGTGCCGGGTGGTGGAGGCGTGATTGTGGGGGGTGGCGGTAATTCGGCCACCCCCCAGGGTGCACAACAGGGGAGTAACCTGGTATACCGTGTGGTGAGCTCCAGACATCCTGGTCATCATCCGCACGTGAAAAAGTCGGACAGTTCTCAGCAAACGGACAACTCGGCGTTCAAACATCAGCAACAGCCAGGCTTGAATAGCTCGACGAACAGCAGCTCAAACAGCCAGCAATGGAAAAAATATATCGAGGCTGGAGCTGCAAGGGATCGGGAGAGAGACAAGGAGGCTGCACCTCCGAGTCCTAATCCCTCCAGGCGATCTCAGGTAAACATTTATACAGTTTTGTTCTTTTTTACGTCGTTGCATCACCGGACAATATTGATTTTTTGAGATAGTCGGTTTAGCGAGCTTAATGCAGTCTTTGAATTTTATTTCTGTAGAAATTTCTTTTTAGAATTTCCCGATCCTCGAGCTTACGATTTAAGTTCCAATAACGCGTGCCATAAACAACGACAAGATCGGTCACGCGTCGAACCAACATCACGGTTTGGCTGAGCGTTCAAAGTTGTGCGAATCGCACATGTCTTTTGATATGTAAATGCATGTGTAAGGTACAACTAATTTTATTTTGCAAGATGTTTGATAAATAATTACTATCAATTGATCGTTGAACAAGAAAGATTTATTATCTTGAAGTGAATATAATGAATCAACAACAACGACGTACCACGTCTCTCACACGTGTTGTTTATGTTTGACCCGATCGACGTACCATGTCTTTCACACGATATTGTAGGTTAAGAGGCTAACCCCTTTAGATACTTTCATGTTCTGACTGAATAATTTCTCTTTCAGGAGAAACATCGGAAACAGGCCATGGCCGAGTATGCGAACGGCGAAAAACCACAGAAAGTTTCATCGGGAACATCGACGAGCGGCAGCAGCAAAGTTAGAGGTGTACCACAGAGTTTCGGATATGTTAAGAGACACAGCGCTGGCACCAGCCCCAGTCCCAACGGAGTTCAAAATGGTGGCAAAGATTCGACGAGAACTGCTCAAGTTAGCGCAGTTCCAAGAACGAAGGTAAGATCGCTCAGTTTCTTTTTAATTTTCTACACGGTGGTATATTAGGCGAGCATTAATTAACGGATCTTTTGTTTTCGTGTGACATTGCAGGTCAAAGTATCCGGTGGTACTCAAACATGTACTACAGAACTTCAAGCCAACTCTTCCACGTCGAATCAAGGACATCATTATAAGAGTTACAGCCTCACAGGTCCTAGCGCCAGCCAACTTTCTCAATCAGTGCGAGATCGTCTTATGCTCGGATCGCAAAGTTTACCAAAGCCTGGTAGCCCAGAATTCACGGCGCTATTTGCATCCGCGCATCATCGCGAAAGAGGATCCGGTGCAGGACCAACGGCTACTTCCTTCTCACCGCGGGTACTCAAACCATCAGATGGAAGTCTCAGCGATACGTGCAGCAATTACGCGGCCCCTGATCTGCAAGGATATTACACTCCCAATAGTCCGTATACTACATCTTGGATGAGACACAGCAACACGTACACGCCAAGTGGACGTTCTCAAGGCAAGTTTTTATGCCGTTTCAAACATATTTTAGATCAACTCAAGTGTTGCTACTTTAGCTTGTCATTTTTATAAATTTTACGTTTTACTACTGTCAGAAAATATTGAAATAACTTTAGGTCAAAGACTAGTTTTTGAATTGTTTATTTTGAAAGGAAAAATTTGTCTAATTTCAGGAATGGGATTGTGCGAAGCTGACAGCGTAGAATCATTAGGATCGCATCGGGCAAGCTTAACACACGCTCGCTTGTTGATACATCAGAGAGACTCGACAGGATCTCCAGCTCCACCGAGACTTAATAGAAGCAATTCTATTAGGTAAATTTACAGAGTAGTTTATTCGCTGCATTAATTTTCACGATATTACATCAAATTTTGTTACAAGTCATTTGCATACATCCATATGTATAGATGCATGACTAGAGGATGCAAATTTTTCACCACATTTTTTCAAACGATCAGTTTCAGCTTTTTTCTGATTCTTTTTCTAATTAACCACTCTATGACAGCGATTGCTCGTTTACGGTGAAATAACGCAGATCATTTGATACCGTTCTAGCCATCTGCGGGACAGGACATTCCCAAGGTAGTGCGAAAATCTAGAATACACATTCGTCGAGCCTGTTTTCCATGCATAAGTATTGAAAGAACGAAACCTTCGAGGGTTTTGTACCCTACACGTATACACGAGTGCCAATTATACGCACTAAAAACACACATATCCATGTGCACTTACTTCTGTCGAGTTTTACATTTGTATTATTGATTTTAAATACTTTAGTTATTATTTTGTTAAGTCGATTCTATTTTTCTTTGTATTTCGTATTTGTGATTGATATGTGCTTCTTATCCAAACGCATGTCGTTCCTCGACTAGTGTGGTGCGGATTAAAACGGTAACAGACATAACGTGCGTCTTTCTCTCAATTTATCGTTTTTCCTGTCCAGAGTATGCGCACTTCTCGTTAAGTGCTAATTAATTATTTACTCATTCCTCGTTTGTCAATGACTTGATCCTCGCCATACGAGTTAAGGATTAAGGCTTATTTGCATAGCGAAAGGAAACATTTTACGAATATGTAAAGCTCGAAGGTTCTTTTTGCTAAAAATATCTTCGACGCTACGATGTACCTGCGTTTAATTCCGTTTGAAATACTTTTCCGTGAAAGTCAACTTTTTTATCGTTTATTCGTCCTCTTTCGCTGTGCTATTACAGAACCGTACGAGTGTATACACGATCGAGAAGCGGCACTCGACATTCAGACTAAAGGGAATTTATCTTTTAATTAGGAGCCTCTTCTAGATCGACTAATTACGTATACACTCGTTAGGTAGACGGGCGTGTTTCCATCGACGTCCTAAGTCAACCGAATACCAGATGCAAAGAACTACTCTTGTCTGACGAATCGATCGATCTATGTGGAATTTTTCCGTTGAATTAACTTTAACGAGCTCTCTCTCTCTCTCTCTCTCTCTCGCGTGCGCGCGCGCGCGCGGTACGAAGCACGTCAATTTCTTCGCATCTGAACATTTTCATTTCAAGGACACGCATACACGTATACGCGATTGTATTCAGGAATGGAATATGCTTTTCTCCGAGATTAATCTAATTTCTGAATGCAACCAAGCGTAACAAGCTATAAATATTCAGTAATTGTGCTTTCTATCGTTTGAAAGAAAATACTTAGGTAATCTCGTGTGTATGGAAGATACAAACACTTTCTATAACGTGAACGAGATTTTGTAAATTATTTGAACGTCTTCTCTTCTTTCAACATCGATATTAGACGTTTATCGATGCACGTTGCGCGCTTTCTATTCTTCGAAGATACAAACAGTTCGTTAAACAATCGTGACAATTATTATATATCGAATATCGTTTCATCGCATCAACAACTACGGTATCGTAGTAATAATTTCGAGTACAGAAATACTTAACGATATAATAGGATCGATTGAAAGAACTTTTTGCCTATCTTCGGAGGCATTTACGATATAATACCGCAACGTTTCTTTCTATCAAGTATTCAGATGTTTAAACCTCTGTTTTCGCAGATCCACGAAAAGCGAAAAAATGTATCCGTCAATGTTAGCTAGAGGAAGTGGAGCTTCGTCTTCCGTTGGCGAGGAAGTCGGAGTCGGAATAGGAATGGGCGTAGGCGTTGAACCATATTACAGCGTTCCTGTAGGATCTACCGGGTGTACGGGACAACACTGGTCTCAACCGACGTCTCCAACGCCTACGCACACTTCTCGGCAACCACCTAATCTTTACCAACACGTGCATAAGGACGACGATAGTAAGTTTCCGTTTAAAGTTATCGTTATTTTTTTAAATATCATTTTTACCAACCGTCGAAGATACGGCATGTTCTGTTACATAACTTATCGAGGAATTAACACCAAAGTAAACTCGAAGGAACGTCACAGAAACGCGTAACACGATAGCGTGCATTTTCGACATAGAGATACGCACAAGTTTCCTGCGATGTCGCTTTTCATTTCCAACCTTTTGTCAAAAATAAATGGGAAAAGGAGAACTTTCTCTTTTTTTGCCTTCAGTCCACGGTTCTTCCGTATCTTTGGTATCGACAGCGAGCAGCCTATACAGTTCAGCCGAGGAGAAACAGGCACACGAGCTGAGAAAATTACGACGAGAACTCGTGGACGCTCAAGAGAAGGTTCACTCGTTGACTAGCCAACTGTCGACAAATGTGAGTACATATTAGATCGATTATCGTAGCGATAAAGCAAGCTTGACGTATATTAACTACCTGCTACTGTTCGCTTTAAGTTGTTCGTATTTTGTAATTTCTGTACCGGTCTATTAAACTGACGTCATCGTGATATACAGTTTCTCAAGGCGGATCTATCCTACTCCGACGAAACAAGATACGTTCGTTCTTATTGTATCAAACGAATTGGTGCAAATGATTAATCATAATTAATCGAACGAGCCAACGGTTAGCAAAGTTATCATTTCATAGTCACGGTTTGCTTTAACGAGCTAGATCCGACCAAACCTGTTGGTACAATTTTCTCCATAGAACACCCATATATCATTCTTGCAATGGTTTATATACATTAGCAAAGTCCATTACCTTTGTTTTGCTTGCTAAATGTATTTATACGTTACGTAACGTGGAAAACGATGAATAACGGGTATACAGAAATTAAGTGTTAAAAGGACCTTCTGAATTCCATTATACGCATGCTTTTAAATAGATAAACGAATAGCAACTGTGTTCAAGGTAATCGTTTCCTTTCTTGTCAACGCATTTTAGAATACAATGGTTAGCGTAAAAGAATATTTTTACGCTAACTTTTCGTTTCAAAATCATCGATAACTTTCTAATTGTAATTTATACCTATTTGTTGTGATATTACTTATAGAGAAAAAGTATCGAGATAAAAAGGAAACGTGAATAATTTAAATCATCTGAAAGACAGAAAACGCAAATTCCACGAAATTACATCTTTTTCTTTTAAAACTTTTCTCTTAAAATCGAAATTTTATAACGTCGTTGCCGTATATATCGAAACAGAACGCGAGTTTCCTATCAAAAGAAGGAAACTTATAATTCGTTTCGACGATTTACGAAACCGATGAAACGTTGAAACGATTTCAAACGACCCGCGTTGTACCACACAACGAAAGCGTCCGTACAGCTGAATGGCTGTTCACCAGGGAAGATCAGTGGCCTCAACCAATCGGACGCAAAGCGGCCACTTACGGGCATCTTGGATCACCGTAGCGTGGATCGGTAGTCAGTTTACATTCAGTTTGTGCCGAGACGCGCTACTTTAAACGTCGTATGTTACTTTATACACGTCGTGAATACAAATAAACGCTCGATGTGTTTGTTGATCGAAAGTGAACGATCGAATACATCATGGTTCGGCTTAGTGGAAAAAAGTGGTAGCAGATTATTAGCGCGAAAAATTGATTCGTGTTCTGTCAACGTCTTCGGATGGTGATCAATCGGCGTCTCGATCGGCGGCTGGATCGATGTGCGTGAAACGCAGTCTTCCAACGCGGCAAAGTGGTTGAAAGAAAAGTAATCGAAATGGAGTCGTTTGTCTGGTTTGATTTTTACGAATGTAAATGGTGATCCAGTCGTCTCCTCTCCATAACTTATCGACCACGGTTCGTTCATTTTATAAATTATCAGACATTATCGTTTTACGCTCGTGACACTTCCTACATAGATTTGTTTACCATTTTAATTCTTATCTTCTCGATATCAGCGCAGAAGTTGCCTAGATAAAAGAAAAGTTCGTATTGTATACGGTAACGTTCTTGAAAAATTGAACAGGCGATAGTCCGTGTAATCCTCTGAATTATAACTCACGCGTGTATAGCTCAAAAAATGGTAAATTATATTGTTTCCCTGAGTATGTTTTAGGCAGTAAATTTAGATCGTGCAAGCAGGATAGACGATAAAAACTTGTTAGGATACGATAATTCGAACTGTGTGACGCAGCTTGAAAAAGAGACCTTCGAGCCGAAGCAAGTCTCATCGGCAAGTTATATGGGATACACATGCTGAGATACAAATTACGAGCAAATCGGCCGCCTCATTTGAACGCGATCTTAGCCCGTTAACGAGCGCGTAATCGCGATACGATCGTCAAGTATATCGCGGATCGATTAACTTCCGAACCAAACCACGCACATTTGCATACAGATTTTGTGTTTCTCGTTATTGGATTAACAAGATAATAGTTACACTTCCGATTTCGATTTTTACACATGAGACATAACGAGTATCGCGACAAGTAGCTTAGAAGGCTTTAGGACACGATTGTTAGCAAAAAAGAAAAATATATTTTTCTATTAATTTTTCATTTCAAAATCATCGATATTCTTCTAAATATAATTTGTATCTTTTTGGTAGAACTTCTAGTAAAAACATACATATGGGTGAAAATCCTGGTTTTCTAAATCAAGTATACATGAAAGAGGAAGCGGAAAAGATGATATTATGAACTCATCAACCTTCTTCTAACATTTAGCGGTATTAGAATCATGAGAGTATCGGTAACTATAATGATCGCAAGCTATTGACGAGAAGTTAGAAACAACAGTAGGCTAAAAATATTACGTAAAATTGAAGGAGCGTTGTTTTATCTTGCAAATCCTTTCGCTACAAAGAAAAGTCATAAGGATTTCTTTAGGTCGTAGAGCGAGAATAACGAGAGAAATGTTTTACTTTAGTGTTATTTCTCTTACCGGTAATTTACCAACTTGGTATGTATATGTACATTAAAGACATCAACATCACGGTATCGCATTGGATCTCTACAAATGTTGAAAAAAGTAACAGTTCAGCCCCTGAAGTTCGTTTACCTCTGGATGGATATCTATATAGAACATGTTCAGCACAATGATCACGCACGGTTACAAGAAGATACAAATGATTTACACTAGTCTCGTTGCTCGACACGCTATGAACCCTTTCGACGATGCGTTTAGAATACGTAAAAACGAGCTATCGGTGGCACGACTCGAGGACATTTGGTTGTAAGTGGGCAATTTTCTGAAGAAATAGGAAATTTTCGATATCGGATGCGCGATCGTTGTTCGTGAATCGTCGGACACAAGAGTCGCATATATGGTAGGAAAGAAGCGCGTCGAGGATAGTTCCTAGGAAACGAGGGATCTAACTCGAGTTGCGATCATTTTTGCGCTACTATATGCGACCAGTATCCAACATTCCCGACGCGTACACCTTCGTCCACTATCGTCCTACCTTATTTTCTTCTCTTTGTCTTTTTCTCGCGTTTCCGTTTCTGTCATCGACTGGTGCGGCAGTCGGGTCGACCGTCCGTCACTCGTGCGACCGGTCGACGACGTACCGACTACCGAGCAATTGCGATGACTCCTGCCAACGGGAAAAGAACTGTCTGTGTGGACTCGGAACTCGCGATCTTTCCTTCCACCATCGCCATTTATAGTTATTGACGCCTTGTATAGTTGTTAATGGTTCCTTGTTATGCCGATCGTCCACGCGGTTCACCGACATATCCTTTCTTCGATGATGTATAAATTTTAATAATAATAGACGCGCAGTTATCGAAATCGATCGCTCTAATGTTGGCAGTAAACGACTTATGTATTCATTTAGGGCGGCGATCTTCGAGTTTTCCTCGTCTTGCTAATGACTGGTTAATAAAATTACTCTTCGCTGGTTGTTACGATTCTGTGGCACATCAGAAAATATATTATATGTTATATTATATACAGAGTGGTTGGTAACTGGCGGTACAAGCGGAAAGGGGGTGATTCTACGTGAAAAAAGAAGTCGAAAATATAGAATAAAAATTTTTCGTTTGAGGCTTTGTTTTCGAGAAAATCGACTTTAAATTTTCGCTCGGTACGCGTGCGAAAAAAATTAAAAAAAAATTTGTATTCTATATTTTCGACTTCTTTTTTCTCGTAGAATCATCCCCTTTCCGCTTGTACCATCAATTACCAACCACCCTGTATAATATATATATATGTGATATTTTTCAAGACACGTTGTTTCGACGTTTGTTATAATTTTATTCGACAATACAAGGGAAAAGAAACTAGTGCCTCTGACTAAATAGTTAGGTATTTTAAAGGCATATTTAAAAAATTCCTGCGCCACACCTGTAGATCTCTCGTGGCAAAGCAATAGGCCGCGGCACACTGGTTGAAAATCGCTGATTTAGGGAGTTGAACTAGTTTTCAACGGTTATCTCTAAACGAGCAGTCAGGAATTCTGATTTAAACGATATGTTGGTCACTGTTTAGGAATTGATATTCATCGAGATGATAATTGAAAGAAATTCTAGAAACCTCGATTTAAGTAGCTCGGAATTCTGAGTCGAACGGTTACTTGTTTAGTGGGTGAACATAGGCTGTAGTAATGAGAACGTTCACGTAAAAAAAATAAATAGAGGCTTTTAATTTTTTAACTTTAAAGTATGAAAATTATCACGCATCGGCTATCTCGTTAATTTCTAAATGATGTTCTCGGTGATACGAGCTTACATATTTACGTGTTCCGGTCTACTCGCTAAGAAAGAAATACGAAATATAGGAGAAACATTATATTTACCATTTTTAATGTACTGGTAAGAAATCGGGTAATTATTAAAGTATAAGGTAATTTTTAACAAGCCTTTCACAATAATATGAATTATTAAAACTGTGAAATTCTTTTTGAACGAAATTCAACGATATCCGTTCTCGATGCCAGAGAATTATTAATCGGATGTTTTGCAGGAAATCAAATTCCCTTAGCGATTTTTTACGAAACTCTATGTTGCGTCTACCGTTACAAAAATTTTCTCAAAAATAAAACGCATCGATTTTGCTCCTCTGAAGCTAAAATCGTTCAAATGACACGAGCCATAATTAACGGTACAGCTAATGCAGCAAACACGTGCAGTGTTCCGAAAGACTTTCGCTCGTTTTGTTTATGCGCGTAACATTCTGGGCAATTTTGGATGAATCATTACGAAGCAACGAGAAAGTTCTTTTTCTTGCAGGATAGATCCAACGACTTCTATCTAACTGCCGTCGAATGCAAGTTTCTATCTCGAACGCAACGTAAATACACTCGTGCCGATTTTTTTTCTTACCGGTAAAAGCTGTGGACAAATTAGGCCTTATCTGATAAAAAGAAGTGTAGCAATTGGTTGTTATGACAAGCATTATGAAGAAATATCGTAGCTACTTACGTGGGAAAATGACTAATTATATTGTTCACGCGCTCGGTGTTTCGCCATTGACAATTTTTTGCTAGTAATCGAAATTCCAATAGATGCTTTTAGCCGGAAACCAGGCAACATGTATTAAATAGCAGGACTTTCTAGACCAATCGACATGGTTGGAAATACCTCATATACGGCGTTCCTATCAATCTAATATCATACGAAACGACCCTTATGTAACTTATTAATAAGAGTCGATGGAGATTTATTATCTGTGTCTGTCAACCGATCGATCAGATATCAGTTTTGATTTTTCAGTGCATTTCTCGATTTAACTATCGATAGTTCCTTATATTTTTCTTATATCTTCCTACGTTATGTATTCTTTTAATGACGTTTTAAACTTTATTTAAATATTACAGTCCAGAATTTTATCCGCTTGCAAACTAGGTCGTTTCGTCAGTTTATTGTACTCGTATCGCTTTTACTAGCTGAACATTCTTCCAGGAAACTATTCGGAGTTTAGAGTTGATACTAAAAAGAAATTGAAATCCCGAGAGTAGATAATTAGTTTGTTGTATGTAAATTAGTTACAATGAACGTACATCGAGCCAATTTTCACGAATCGAGATTTCGTCTAGTTCCCAAACCATTTATATCTGTTTTCTTCTTCTTAAAATTGCTCTTCTACGAGGAAAGTTAGAGATTTGCACTGGAAGATGAAAGCCGTGAAAGTAAATTCATGTGACATGGTCGCAACAAAGATGTAACGATCTTTTTAAACCTAATTCTTTCTTCTCCGATACGAATCGATCTTCCGGTCTTCCCGGACGATTATATCTTTTCCTCGACGATTCTCTTGAATAAGTTTTTTATAATTTGCCAACTAAATTGCCTCTTTTACTGTTTTACGCGTAAATGAAATATAATTCCGAAAAAGCCAAGGCCATAATTCGTAGATTTTATCGTTACAACTGGTCGATAATTTAAGCGGCGTATATTATGCATCGGCAGATGGTAGAGCTTAAATGAGTCAGCGAACTATAAAAATTTGCGGAGGCGATTATCAAATCCAACGACGTGAAGGATGTGTCCTGATGGGTCGTAACGTAAATCGTGCGATGCGTTTTAATTTATAACGTTTTAAAATTAGGATAGCCTGTGGAAACTTAAACAAATATTTGAATTCGACGCTATTTTTAGATCTTGATGTTCATTGAAGTATGAATGGTAATTAATGCCTTCACGGTCGATAATTCTAGAGCATATTTACAAATGTAACGCGCGCCTTATGAGCAAAGAAAGTTTACAAAACATCAAATTATTCTATGTAAAATCGTGAGATTATAAGAGAAGCTTATATAATTTATAATTTTTCAATCTGCTGATATTATTAGTTAGTAAATTATTGTACAAGAGGATCGCAATGACGGACGCGTGATCACGTTCGTAATGATGAAATTACATAAACTACCGTTCGTGGCATACTTTGATATTCCGACCAAATCTGAAAAACGTGGAGACGACTTCTTGTCGCAATTGAACAAACATTGTAGAGAAGAGTCGTCCCTTCGGTGCATCGTTCGTTTTCGTTTTTTCCTCGCATAAGTACATACGACTGGAGATTTACGGCCTCGGCTGACCCTATGCTTTTACAACTTCGGTTGGAATAATCGATTCTCGGCCTTAGGACACCGTACCACTCCCCCGTGAAAAATACGTCCACTATTCTTCGTAGGGCGTCGGACCCGGCATCTTGAAACTCAGATTTGTCATCGGTCTTGCTCGTAAATCGAACACCGTTCTCTGATGTCACGAACTTTTTTAAAATATCGTTAAGCGTAGCGACAACTACGCGACAAGATGTTTGCCGTGTGCGAAATTTTCTAGATTCTCGTCGTTTTCGCTGTAACAGAATATGATGGCCTTTCACATTTTATTCGAAGAGGATGAAATTCAAGAGAAAGAAGAGAGGGGACTTCGAAGGAATTGAAACCTCTGATTCGATTTATAAAATTATACAGTGACAGTCGAAAATGAATTTTAAAAATTCGTATAACATTGCCTTAACTACAAATTCTTACCTATGTTTTTTACTATTAATTTGTATATCTCTACGTCGTGTCTCTTCGATCAATTTTCAATTTAAGCAACGTACGCGTAAGAATTTTGAAATAAATTTCGTATCTCCCAGGTGTATGCTCATCTTCGACTCTCATCTCGTTCTAAAGAAAAAGCATCTACAGTTAGTTTATCACGAGAAACGAAGATGCAAACAAAAGAAGCAAAGAATATCTGTGTCAAAGTCAAGCCATGACTGCGATCTGTAATGGCTATAATTGAGTGGCTTTTACCTTTTAGCTAAAACGCCTGCATTTTCCTCTCTTAAGACCAATGGAAAATCTGTTATCTAGAGTCATTAATTACAAGAAAAGTTTCTAGATGGACGATAAGTGGCAACGTTGTTCAGGATATATCGCTAGCCCAGATACAACCTCGTTTCTGCTGTATTAGCAATTCTAGTGTATGACGGTATTTTTCTTACAATATTGTTGCGTCATATGATAGTCCAACGCGCATATTTACAATTAATCGTCGGCATAACGTGACACGCGCGACTTTACAACTTGTGCGCAGTTTCCGGTCTGTCCGGTAAGATTCCTCGTTTCTTTTACCAGCGGGGAAACTTATTTCTACCAAGGAAACTTTATTTGAAATTCGTATTGACTTAATAAAAATCTGGATTTCTACGCGTGCCGACTATAAAATCTGCTTTTATCGAGCTTACAGCGATTCTGTATAGTCGTCGAAGTAAATTTGGTAAGAATTCTGCGCTTACCCGGAAGGCCAGAATACGTAATTGATATCGCAAACGAGAGACATTCTACACACATTCAAACGTAAAACGAGTCTCCAATGAAGTTCTACGTTTTTAATTATGTTCCTGATAGTATACGATGATAATATAATGATAATCGATAATGATGATGACTGATAATATATAACGACGACGATTCGGCAAACTATTGTTGCGAAAGCGATAGATTTCGTGAAATCTAAATTCTTATTTATTTGATAAAATCCTTGGATAACACATAGGTCTCGTAGATAATAGTTACGCATACCACATTTTTTTCTATACACGTTTTTGCATACGTAATTATACGATGCATATATTTGCAATTATTAACCACACCCGTTACGCGATGCTGCAAACGAAGACGACGAAACGTTGTCTCGTAACATCTGTTTCCTTCAGCTTTTGTTGCTTCTTTCGCCGTGTTTCTTGCGTTGCTGCTTGCTTTCTTTGTTGCAATTGAATTTCCATTGCACCGCATTTTGAAAAATTTCCTAGTCGATTATTTTTCCCGATGTTGATAGAACTCGAAGAAGACGATTTTTGAAATGCCTTATTGAGGACAGCAATTAATATTTATTACCTTTATTACGCCTTATTAAAAATTATTAGTGTTCGTTAAAAATTAATGGGAAGTCGCTCGTCGTCGTTGGAGGGTATGCCTAGCTTTAGATTTTTTATGTTCGCGGCTGCATTGTCGCGTAGGAATAAATTAAACTCCTCTCGTCTCTAACATTAAGCAGCTTTGTGCTTTATGAAACTTAATTTCTACTCGAGTATAGAGTTCATTTTTACGGCCTTGTTTTATGGTGTCCTCTATTTACGTTCCGTATAATCTACGGTTTGTGCCGTGTGCTTCTCTTATTTGTATCTCTTTCTCCAGACAATTTTCTTTAGCTACGTTTTGCAAGTTTATACAATGATCGCGGAGCATGTGTTACGCAAGCCTGCGAAACAAATTCTTCGAACTCAAATACATCCCTTCACGGGTCGCAATCTCATGACCTAAAATTCATTTTTCTCCCTAACTGTACGATTAATATTCTCATCGTAAGAAATTCTCTGCTTGAAAAATAAAATCTGAAATATTTTGTCATTCTAATATACTCATTCGTATACTCGAATATTAAATAGTAGCGTGTTTCGTAAACAACCAGCGGTATTTTATTCGTGTTCGAGATAACATCTTGTGTAAAACATTCTTCCTTTAAATAAATAAAAGAAAAGAAACCTGATTCAAAAGTAAGCATAGATGGATTTTCGTACTCGCAGAAAGGACATAAAAAAATAGCAATTCACTGTATCCTCGATACGTCTATCATCGTCGTTATTCCAAAGGAGAAAAGAAATGAGCAGAAGATGCTTGTTATTTGTGAAACGAAGTATCGATTGCGTTATTTCAACCGTCTGGTGAAGTTAAACCAAGAAACTCATCGGTGGTACGCTGCAAGCGGCGCCACGCATAACGAGCGTTTTCATACGCTTTATTGATATTCCATTGACAACCTATTGGCACCCAGGGGCGTATAGCTGGTGGAACCGGCACGACTTCATGAACTTGCCTCGAAAGACAACTTGTACTGACCGCGTGGGAGTTCCGTTAATCCGTAGGAACCGAACGAGAACCTCCACTGGCGCAGGAAGTCATAAACTCTAATTGTTACCATTGTTCCTTATCGA
This sequence comes from Bombus vosnesenskii, assembly GCF_011952255.1. Taxonomy (NCBI): domain Eukaryota; kingdom Metazoa; phylum Arthropoda; class Insecta; order Hymenoptera; family Apidae; genus Bombus; species Bombus vosnesenskii. The sequence goes on from NW_022882962.1 coordinate 2,247,535, forward strand.
GAAGATGGTTGTTAATCCCTTTGTGTTTCCGTAATGACCAGGCCTTTGATCTGGAAAATAGCAATTCCACAAGATCTTGGTAATTGTCCATCCCTCGAACTTTTGTTTCGTGGTAATTGATATGTCGTTAGGTGCGTAAACAAACTGAAGATTTATACTTATGTGCATTCGTTGCTACTCCATTGTCGTCATTCACACACACGTTGAGTATTTCGCTCGATACTTTGTTACTTATTGCATAGGACTTCACTTGAGAATCGATAAAAATATCTGGTTCGTCCATTTTGACGAAGTATAGTACTTTTCATTCGTCAGTCAACATATTCGTTTAACAACGTTGGCTACCATCGTGCTATATGATCCATGATACAGATTTTTTTAGAACGATTAGGGTACGATAAATTTCATGGACAACAAATCGACAACAATATACATAATTTAGATAACATTGTCAGAAAAAAATGTGCGGATATGATGTAATATTTTGCAACAATTAAATGTTACGCTGTAGTAGTACACTTCAATCTGTTGAAGCTGCCAGAGCAAATATATGTATATATAGGCTAACGTGTTAATAATTAAAATCATGTATATTTCAAAGCAAATTTAGTCACATTTAGAGAAACTACTAGCTATGATTACTAAATAATAATTATTAAAATGAATAAAATATCGATGCTTTTTTTATGCTCCCGATATTTTAAATAAATTTTTACATAACATCGATAAATAAAAAAAAATCGGAAACGTAAGAATCTTCTTAGGAACATGTTAAGCGTGTAACAATAAGAAAGTACAAATGGAAGCTTCCTATTTCCTGAAAGTATTCGCGCTTCTTGATCTCTTCTTCTCGATGAGCATCGTTCGAGTACTATTGTTTTTCTCATAAGGAAAGAAACTTCTTGGCTCGATGTTGTTTATCGGATAAAAAGTTCTCCGAACGATAACAGATAAGAAGAAGAGATGTCGATCGAAGATTGCGAAAAAAAAGAGGATAAAAAGGATGCCAAGCTCTACGCCAATGGTTGGAAGGGTCTGGCCCGGATCCTGCAGGCTCTTTTGACACGAGTATACCAGCTCGGCTTTTATCCGTGTTTTTCTTTCGTCAGAGCAACCCCGATTTCTTCTTTTCCTCGGGCTGGCCTGCCTCCAGCCTCGAACTCGTTTCTTTCCTTCCAAAGCGGACAAAATCGCCGGTGAATTAGACGATTATGCCTGTCGAAACCAGCGAGGGCGACATCTCGACAATTGCAAACTTCCTTTTACCTCCTTCAAATCCCATCTTGCGCTCGGAATCATACACTTTTAAGAACGAGCAATTACGCCAGACCTCGATAAAGGATTCTTTCGTTTTTCGTTACTGTGATTCCTCGTAGACTTACACGTACCGTGAAACGAAGCAGAGAATGTCCCGGGAACACGGCCAAACACGGACACATGTTGGATATTAGCCTTCGCTATGTCGTTCCTGAGAATTTTTGGCAATTTCCAGAATTTCTTTAACGACAATAGTTGATTCTCTGAAACCTATAGCAATCGCACTGCGAATATTTATGCAGATTCATATTTTTATGATAGGAATTTGTTCCGTTAAGTATTGGAACATGTACTATATACTTTGGACATTTTATATATATATCGCGTGTCACGCGCATTCTACGTGCCTCTGCACCCTTAAATTTGCAGAGTGCAAATCTGCAGAGTAATAATAATAGAAGTAACTAACATGTGTTTTCGTAATAAAAATAAACATGCTGTTTAAATGAAGGGCTGTAATTGTGTAGTTCCCTTGAAGTAAAACGGAACCATAACTATAACAATTTTGTACGGATTCCCTCGTTTAATAATGGGGAATGCGTTGCAGAGAAGTTGCAATTACAAATCAGCCTAATAATATTCTTTACAACGCAGATATACACGTATCTCCCATAATCTCTGGCGATTTAGTATTTACGCAACACCACACTACAGATATGAGATTCATCGAAAACGGACATTAAGCTCGAATTAACTTTTTCTTTGCCTTTACATCACGATTCAAATACCGAATAACGATGTACTTGAACGATAAAACGACGAATCAACGCGTACCTTTGTCAATTTGCTCGCATTCGATGTCTGAGAAACATGCGAATAAGCTTCGCGTCATTAACGATTTATAAAAGGAGCTTCGAAGCCGCTGCACGCGCATTGTTCTCGATCGTACGTCGGCATGCAATAAATCGACGAAAAAAGAAAAAGGTCCAAGGACAGAAGGTTACTCACTTTGACATCAAACGATGATAAACAAGAAGTTGCGATTCGCGACGTGTCGCAAACCAGAGGCCGTTCGATCAAATCCGGCTTCTTCCGACTAGTCGAGAATAGACGGGGAATAAAGGAATAGGAGAGTTTGCCTGGAACAATATCAGAAACATATTTGAAGTCGCGGATCGTTGAAAGGAAATTTATGGAGTCTCTTGTACCATCGAACTAATGTTAGATCTGTGCATGTGTTAAATTTTTTTTCATTGTAAAACTCGCGCAACGCGTTGCTTGTACAAGAGGTACTCGCTCGTAACTCTGATGCATAAAAATATCAACAGGAGCGTTCGATTTGCAACTTGTTGTTTACTCGCTGATACCACGAATTGATAAATTATGGTGCAGAAAGGACTTGAGAATTACGAAATCGATAAAAACTTTTGACACGTATTACCAATTCGACATCATTGGCGTAAATTAAAGGTGTACCGTAATAGCCTTGGCTTGAATACAAGAATCCATAAAAGTATCTCTTTAATGTGATTTGAATCGTAATTCAGGTTTATGAGGTCGAGAAATGACGGGCGTAAAAACGACTGACGTCGACAGGAATAATACCGTGATAAATATTACGAAGGTGATATAAATCTTTTTCTACCGATACCGATGATATTTGTATCTGTAAACGTTGTTCTACATATGTCCGGAGATTTACTTTTATCTTTCTTTACGTTGCCACACGTATAAAAGGAAAAGAGTATCTCAATATATGCTTCTAATTGCACGATCTTTAATATAACGTTCATATTACGCTATCGTGGCATGTAACGTTGATATAATGACACTAGGTGCAAGGTAGAGGGAGAAAGGAAGTAAGAGAAAGAGAAAGGAAAGTCGCTTTTTGTCCTGGGGTTTACTACATATGTATGTATGACATATATATATGATGAACCCATCCATAAGGCTACCAAGCAAGCGTTGGCCTTAATCACGGGAACAGTAGAACCAGGTCAGGCATTACTTTTATGAAGACCGAACGAATAGTTCGATAGAGACTTTTGACAATTGTCACCTTGATCCGAGACTGAGCGAGAACCAGGAATATTCGCTTTTTCGATGAAGCAACGAACCGAACGTCTCTCGTCTTTATTAAGACGATTGTTATAAGGCAGAGAATATTGGAAAAGGAAGATTCTGTAACCGAGGAATTAATTTTTTTTCGGCCAACATCGAACGATAGTATGATAAACGATTCGGTCGTGATTCGAGCGCGTCTGCGTAAGGAGGACCGTCCAATTCTTGCCGTCAACGTCGACAATGGCAGCGGTAACAATAAGTGTGACAATAATAATGATAATTCATCGTCCCCCGTGGTTGGTGAGTTTAATTCGTCAACTTGCGCGTGTATATGCGAGGAATGGGCAAAGGCCCCGAGAAGGCGCAGAGAAGAAGATCCCGGGACTTGATTGAAGCCAACTGGCCGGCCAATCCCGTACTCCGGCTTATTAAAACTCGTGCCGTTGTTTTGTCTTTTGTCTCTCCTTTTAATGTCCGGCATTAACTAGCCGCCTCGAACCCGCGCGTCCGTCTTTGTAACCATTTCTTTTGACCCTCCCTTCTGCTCGCTTCCCTCTGCTTCTTACCTTTTTCTCTGCCTGCGTTCAACCGATGAAACCGTAGGCTCGATCTACAACTGGGACAAATTCCTTTCGTTTCGTTATTTCGCTAAGCTATCGTCTAATTTTATTTATCTTATCCAACTCGCTAGTAGATTGCAAATAAGATTATAGAAGGTTTGTTTCCTCCGATGAAATTATTTCAATAGAGGATCGTATCGTTGAGAGCGACCAATGGAAATCGTTTCTTAGTCCGGACGCGTTTTTCTTGGATCGGTGTAAAGTGGATGTTACGGTCGAGTAAGATATTAGTAAAGCATAGATAGATTTGTAATGTTTGATTCGCAAGTGTTTGATTTAATTTTACTACTCTTTGCATCTGCCACGCATTTTACGAATAAAATATTTTAGAAAAAAAAAAAGAAGGTATCGGAAGAGACGGAAACGCGAAGAGATAGCTAGAACATCAGAGTTAAATCGGTTTTCACTGTTCTGTGTATTTATCAATGCCGATAAATAATATATGCTTGACAATACCGATATCAGTGCGGAGATTGAGGAAAAACGTGTCAGCTATATCGTAGTTGTTCGCATGCACGACGTAGTTCTGTTATCAAAAATCGTTCGCTGTTTCGTAGAAAATTCGCTCGAAGAATTTTAATCAGCGCTGCCCTACATGAGATGCACTAAGTATAATTTACATGATAATAAGCTTTAATTATGCAAATGTGTTGCATCATTGGTGTGTAAAGGGAATGAACATCAGCCTGGTATTGTCTTAATATTCTCCGAGTTACAGTTTTTCTTTCTTGTCGATGACGATTTCGCGTGCCATCAGTCTGACGAAACCTGTGGAATTCCGTGCACTTGATTACGCTGAGATTCATTCGCCATGAGACATTAATTTCATAACAGGAACTGCACCTGCGGCTACGATTTCCCATTAAATCCTCGATCACTCGTGCTTCCATGAAAATGGAAAAATTTGCCATTATCATTGTAATGCGGACACGTTGAATAGAAAGCAATCCACACCCCGGTGAAGCCACATGGTATATCTCCGAATTAAACGTGAATTCTCGATGTGAAATTGGCAGCTCAATTCGGCCAATCTATCGAAGATTATATAGATCGTAATTTAGAGGAGTAATTGGAAATCTAGAAAGCGATGAAATTATAACAATAGCTGAAATTCGGATAGCCATCGATTTAATCTCCGCAGCTTGCATTTCCACGATTTTCATTTTAATTAAACATACATATATATATATAACGTCTTTAAAATGAATATCTATATTCTTCGAAATGTTCATACATATACATTAACGTCAGGTGAATGATGTATAAATAATTGCCACTACCAAAGTAATTTATTATAGCAATCCTCATTACGCATAATCTGTCGCTATCACTTTTATATGTATTTATATTAGTGACAGACGAACGATCTATAATAATCATTGATACGGAAGTGTATTTATTATAGCAACCTCCATTATGCGTAATTTGTCGGTATCTTAATTAAATTTTATAATCCTCCAGTTATGTTCTTATCTAACAGAGAACTAAATTATATATTCGTCCCCACGTTTATCGACGTTGCACACTCTTTCCCATCTAATGCAGCTTCGAACAGCTAGAAAATTATAAAAGATCATTCGGTCGATATCGTTCCCTCGTTTTTTCCGCGTTCTTTCGTCCCCCGTTATCGGTAGATATCTCGATGAAGTCGTGAGCGATTAACGGAGGGCTGTTGACCTCACGGTGATTAATAAAAGAATTCCCCGAGTTGATCGATAGGGACACCAGCGTTCTTGTTCTTCCACGTTCCCCTATACCTACCGTTCTTCCATGAAAAGAAATATACATACATATACTCTGGGTTTAGCTGCGCGCTGTTTTTACCCGAAGGCGGCTATCATCGCGGGAAAAAGTGGTAGGTGACGAGACGAAGCAGGAACGAGAGAGAAATAAAGGCGGTGCGCCGAGTTCTTTGCTTGGATTTTGTTTCGCGTAAATTCCACGCGCGTTCTCCACAGCAAATCGATGATCTTCGCTCTGCGATCTTTATCGCGATGATTCGTCTTTCAAGATTCATAGCTCGCTCGAATATGCATTCTGTTTCGCGAGTTAAACAATTTCCATTTTTTTGCTCCTTCGTTAACACCTATGTCTGTGTTCGTTTTCCATAATGCAACAGAGATAACGATAAAAAATTTTTAAAGCAATGGTAGGAGAATAGTGACTAGATACGAGACACGGATCCGTTGAATTCTTTCTAACGTGATATATACTAATGTTTAAAAAAAGGAATTGGTATAATGGACAATTATAAGATAAGAACGCGTATTCTATTATTATTGTTATATTATCGTAATAACCATCCTTCAGGCTCTGTATTATGCACGAAAATTAGATATATCGACCTTGAAATGAACTACGTTCCCAAAATTATACGTCGTTAGTTAGAAATGTGTCAAACGCTGAAAGGCGTAAGAAAGAACTTGGGAACTAGGTGTTGAACTCGATGCACTTCTTTACCCAGTAGGTATATTACATGGTCTCTTAATCATGACACATTGGCTACAAAGCATAGGAGTTCCGCTCTATTCTCATGAAAAATGAGAACCTATGGTTTTTTACTTTCAGTTTTCACACGACGGAAGAACACGCACTGGGCGTGTGTTCGTCACGAACTATATACTTCCGGCTTCACGATTTTAATTACAATTAACCACACATGTCTCTTACGTCGCATGACGCGTCTATTTATTCGCATTTCCTTTATCCCTCTTTTTTTTACCTACAATGCATCGTTGTCTGGCCCGATAAGATAATTCATCCTATCTACTCGCGGCATTACGATCCACACTTTTTATCTCTTCTCTTCCTCGGACTCGTTATTAACACGAGGAAGCTCCTCCGCACAGCTGGAACATGCAGCAGGAATTCGAAGCATATGCGCGAGCAAAAGTATGAGAAATATTTATTTCGATATTTCAAGTACGCAGGTTTCTTATATTGTCGCGATATATCGTAATATTGTTACCAAGCAATATCGTTATAAAATATTGCACTACGATTAGAAACATGAAATTTCGATATCAACAACGTTATAAATAGCAATCCCTTTATTTTACTCGATACCTTTAAATTAACGATAAAATCGTAGAATCTGAGTGGAAGAAATAGTCAAGAAAAAGATATCAAGCTTATCCTTGGAATTCCTTTTCACAGTTACAATGTTAAAGAACAGAGTTCCGTAATATCAATTGATTGAAACTAAAAAAGGAAGAAAATTACAAATAAAATTAACGTGACGTTGAATCCTAACGGATTCAAGTTACTTTTATAATTTATATAGTTCCTCGACGTTTTGTTAGTACGTTATGCATCGTGGTCAAGTTTTCGGAATTCTTAAACGCTATTCCTCCCCGGAACATTAACGAACGATTACGTAACTCACTTTGTAACGCAAAACACTTGCGCGACTTGGCGTCAATTAATTCCCATCGAGGAGACGTTTCATCAAGGTCCTGACATTTAACGGAATCACCAGATTCCTCGAAAATAAGCAGTAAGACAAACGACGAGAAACGACGCTGCGCTATCAATCTCGTTGCTCCTGTACGAAACACTGTGCCGCTATCCATCAACGGGAAATTCAAATATGACCGAGGAAAAAGGTGAAACGAAGAACGAGTGAAGAAAATACCCTAACGATACGAAGAACGTGACGTATCGACGTCTTCGAAATATTAATATTTATGAGCGTCTTCCTGCAAAGAGAATGCACCTGCGTTGCGTGTATGCTTGTGCACGTACGCCGCAACAAAGCTGCAACGTCGAACATACACGCGTGCATTCTTTTTTTTCAAGCTTTCAAACGTGTGCAACGTTTCTTCGTCCTACCGAGAAACCTTCGCTTCCCATCTTTTCTGCGCGAGAAACTCTGAATAGCCGCCAGGGATCCGAGAAAAGGAAAAGTCTACTCTGGGGATTACTTATAATATCAATGAAATTATACCGACACCTGTTCGCTGTCCCAACTATTCCGCGTCTACGGACGAGATATGTTGCGACGTAATGTCGTTTACGTTGTGTAGCGGATATGTTCGATATTAATATACAGATATCACTAATTTCATATTCAGATATTAAAGGAAAGTAGATAGACACGTAAAAAAACAAAATAACATTTTATTCGTTGGTCTTCTCGATCAATTAATATCATCGAATTCCGTGCTTTACGCTTGATATTTTTTCCCGGATCCTGGAAATTTGTAAAATTCAAAGGAATTGAAGCGTTTATGACGTTGTGATAAATTATGTCGTATTGCTTGGTCCTTAGTCAATCAATGGTAATTTTACCATTAAATATACCGATATTACGATCAATGATTAATGTCAGGAAATTCTTTTAATGTTTTAGTAATCACTTCACATCGAATAAGTATCTACTGATTTATGAAAACGTATATATTACTTACACAGATAATTTGAGACATATTTAATTACTCTACTAAACTATATATTATAGACAACAAATGGTAATCAGGGCTTGACACGAATAGTAGAAACGTTCGAAGGAATTACTATCAGATTATTATTACCGGAATCGAAGTTCGCATCAAACGTATCGAGTAGACGCAGCAAGGTGCATGGGGATTTTCTTCTCCGCCATTTTAGTGCCATTATTCGCTGCTCCCGGAAACTTCCCGGTTCGAAGTTAACGTCGCGTACGGTCGACTAGCTCGCAATAAAATTGGACATAAAATAAAATAAAGACGAAGCAAAACAGTATGGAGGATGGGAGATTTAAACGGTCTGCAATTATCGAGATCAGCAGAATATTTCTCACAGTCGAGAAGCAAACCATTTTAACGAATAATTCGTCCGCTTTATACAGCACATTTTGTAACATTCGCATACTTTGACTATCGTCCATCTTATCGTTTATTAGCTTTATAAAAGAATCTTAGGTTTCGTTCAAACAACAACAAAGTATCATGCCGACAAACTATATTCGAATTACCATTTTAAAGTAGCGTTGAGCGCTGTTAATCCGTTGCTAAAACTATTCAGAAACGTATCCAATACGCTGCTAATATTACACGATCTTTAAATATAGACGTCCTTTACGACTCTTCCGTTGATTCTGCAAAACCACCACACCTTCTACGTCATTTTTGTTGTGTTTTTTCATCTTTCGTGCAATCAATATTCCATCAGGTACTAGTCCCGATGAATAACAATCACGGTTTTTTTATTGCGTCGCGCAAAAAGCTATAGTTCAATAGGATTACATATCGTAGTACTTGTACGTGCCACACACGTGAATAACGTACAGCCACATTATGCTAATCGCTACGAGGTGAAGTATCGTTTGTTGGTAGACTTCGATTCGTGCAATGTAAATGCTTTGAAATAATTCTTTGGCTTCAACGAATTGGTGACCCGTGATGTAACGGGTCGAATTAACGGGAAGAATTTAGGATAGCTACTATACAGCTGGTCGTTGTGATAGCAGAAACGTTTGTAGAAATGGCACGTCTAATGGCACGGCAAACTGGTTTATCTGAAACGCTAATCGATACATATTTATAGCGGACATAAAGTCTCGAGTGTGCATAATTTACTTTTAATACTTGTGGACATAGCGGCAGTATCTTTATCGCCTAGAGAAATTAATAACATCGGCTTTGCATATGTCTTTTCATGGTTAGCGAACCATTATAGCTAATCAATTTTTCCCAGTGTAAAACAAGTCACTGTTAAAACCGTGATAACATTGAATTACGGAATGAACTTATTTAAAGAGCAAAGTGTATTTAAAAATGATTTATACATTTATATGCTGTTAGATACTGATCTATCTAATTAATAAACGAGAGAGATAAAGTTAACTTATACTTTTTCTAACAGCCTTTATCTATTTGAACAAAGTTTGCTATCTTTTATCATTTTTTGAAGAGCGTGTTGTTATAAATTAGTACAATCGGAACAAAACGTAGCGAATTACATTGGCATATGACATTCTGGTGTGACTCGTCACAGAAACAATCAGATATCGTCTCAATTCAAGTCGATGCGCGTCAAGACTTCATTTTCATCCGCTTAAATAATTCAACTCTCGATCGTACTCTCTAGTCACCAGGTAGTCGCATTAAATTGCAAAATGTTCGCGACAAAAAGGTGGTCTTGGCTCGGCTGGCCCGTGACTTTAACGTTCTCTTAAATACGAACCTAATTCGAGTTGAGTGGAATCCAGCCTACGAAAGCAGATGGACATCCAATGAACCAGTTTTAATTTCGATGACTGCGATTAAGCGCTTCTTTCGAACAATCGAATTCTGCATACGGATCGCGCGTTCTACGTGACAAGAAGAAATATTTAACTTGTCACGAGGCAAAGATTTCTGCCGCTGATAAAAGTACATTTAATAATAACGATAAGAGAAGCTTCGTTTTCATCGAGGAACCAACGAATGGTAAATTCTTCTTGAATTAGAATTTGTTGAATCGAAATACGCGATGAATTATTATTATCCCCGAGATATTTTTACATTATGGTTGATTGAGATAGAAATGTTCGTGTCAAAGTAACACCAATGAATGCTCGTTCGATAAAAGTAATTTAAACGTACAACTAATAAATCTTTGAATTGACAAACTCATCGAAATTTTAAGATGCTTAACTTTACTGATATTGTTCAAAGTTTTTATAGCCTGTCTCTAACTATTACGTCTGAAGTACTCTGAATCGTCGTATCGGAAATTACAGTCTGATGCCGCTAGATAAATGATTAGCGAGTAGCATAAAGCCCCTTAGTTGATTTAGGTCAGTGACTATCGTTGTTACTCTCTGTAACTGGAACATATGCTTATGAATTCTCTTACGATAATACTATAAATATGCATACGCAAATATCCTATAATCGCTCTCTAACAAGTACATACAATTTACGTTGATTTTATAAGAAGCAAATATTTGTTTACAAAATTTCCTCGCTAAAATCGTAACACTCGGGGCGAAGATTCTTTAAAATTAAGAACAATCTTCTACAAAGAAAACGCGAGGTTCTTTATTCGACGTTTAAACACCGTTGTAAAGCCCACTATGTTAAACCCGATAAAGCCGCAATAAAATTACGGTAGCACAATAAATCTACCTATCTAGTCACGGAATTAAGATAAGTCATTATCTTGCGCGTTTATGTTTCAATTCCGAAGAAAGATTCGTCACCTAATCTTTCTCGACGTTTACAGTTTTCCATTTGCGACAGTTTCGCCTTGAAACCGATTCGTTAAACGATCGTAATAATCGTTTTTGCCAGCGTAATGATTTTCTTCGAGAAGCTATAAAGTTGAAACGTTACGTCATCTCGTACGAGACCCAATTTAGTTATCAATGATGCTATTGCTACAGCTGTTACCGTCATGACCTCCTATTTGTAATCTTCTTTAAACTATGCGATTGTAAATGCCACACGCTACTGATAAACTCGTTGCTACAGCGGTGCCATTATCCTTCGGTTTCGCAATCTGTCTCCTCTTTGTTATATAAAACGGCCCGTGCCACACATTTTTGTTTGTTCGTTAAACGATGAATAGCAGAAGTTGATCGTCACCACAATGTGGCAATAGTGTTTCGTCTCAAGTTACTTAAATTAAGTCGTTAGCGTGATATAGTTACGTGTAGGTGCAGAGAAATGTATGTCATACCACGAAGAACGTTTCTTGCACAGATTGGAACGTGATTAGAAATTCGACTTACCCCAATTATTCAACGTCTGAGTTCTATTTATTCAAGATCCTTGCGCAGTAAAAAGTTGCACCTATCAATCGCCTTCGTTATTTTAGAAAATACTTGAAAGAGCATCGCTGACACGACTAATGTCTGTGCAATTATCTCATTCGAATTATATAGAGCACATCAAATAGGAATAACAAGGAACATGGTTAATTACCAAAACCCCTTCTAAATATCTTTCTCTTCGCGATCCATCAAAATCACAGCTGATCTTTTAATTTCCACGTTTCTCCCTTCACAGTTGGTCTTAATAGCTATTTCTCACATACATATGGATTCTTTTAAGCGCATACGCATCTTCCCATGCGCTAACTAGGCTAAAGAGAGATTAAACTTAATTCTATAATACAGAACCCGTAATACTTATTTCTCGGTAATTACGGATTGCTAAACGAGAGATTTCAGGGTATTCCTCGTTGTAATTTTCTTTTCAAAATGTCTCTGGTAGCTCCCTTTATGGAAGTGTCACGGGAGTAACGTTGTATTAGTAAAATCATCGGACAAACGAATCCGTCTAATGCGAGATGAATTATTTTCACAGAATCGTTCCACTTCGTTTGGAATTTGAATGAAAAACAGACTCGATAGAAATGTTGTGTGTATCGAAGACATTCTAACAAATGATATGTGGTGATTGACGATAGCTCGCTGTTCCTTGGCCGCCACTATTACGGCAAGAATGCCAAAGACTCCATCCGACACATAGTAAACCGTCACCGATGGATCTGAACGTGTGTTCGCGTCGAGTTCACGACGGCTATGCGACCATAAGGTCGCGAGGTCGCAGCCGACCTCGAGCCGTCTACAGATCCGACTCGGAAGAGCTTCTCAAGGAAGCTGGAGGCCCTTACGCTCTTCCTCGGCTCTCGAATTTTCCCATAGCTCCGGACGATCTCCAACAGGTACCGAGATGGACCGATTTCGGCAAAGATTGCCTGCTAATCGAGAATTACGGGACGTTACGAGGCTCGAAGAAAGTAAACTCGCCGGATGAGCGCAAGCTGGTAACCATGAACACATTCAGCAAGGCCGACCAAGGACGCAGCTATCTGCAGAACGATTACGTCCAGCAAACCGATGATGCGCGAGTGAACGGTCAAGGACAGCTGAACACGTTCTCAGCTAGGAACGAATCGAACGAAACGAAACAAGATTCGACTCAAAATGGCTCGGCGGATCGCCTGTACGATACCGTATGCACAGAGGAATGCTTAAACGATCGCGCTACTTTGCATTCTTTTCGATCGAAGAACGATGCTTTTACACGAGACGATCGGTTAACCGATTCTTTTCAATCTACCGTGATACTCGATTCTAACTTAAAGAAATTGAAGGAGATGGAAAACTTCGTGAGCAATTCAGACCCGATAAGAAGAAGCGGAAGAAGGAGCTTCGATATTAAGAAGGATGACGCGAAGTTCAAGAGGCCTGTTCTCGTTGATAACAAAAGAATCAGCAATACCAAAGACAGACAACCGATCTACGCGGTTCCGAACATTTTGTCGAAGTCGAGGCGCGATCGACGAATCGCCGTCGTTGATGGGAATTACGTTCCGAGCGGTGATCTTTACCGCACCACGGCCAAGTATATCGAAGATATTAACAAGAACATCGCGGAGATCGACAAGAGTTACGAGGAACTGAAGTCGTCCTCGAACTCGAAGAATTCCGCCTATGGTGTGATCAACAAGATCGCCAAAGGGGAACTCGATCGGTCCTGCAATCTTTACGGCTACGCGAGGAAAAGGGACATGGCGCCGATGCCTCCCATATCTTGCGACTTTGGGGAGAACTTCGAGGAGAAGACGGAGAAGCAAGTAGATTCCGATAATAAGACAGAATGTTTGGATAGCACTTTGATTTTCAAAAGTAGGCCGAATTCCTTCGGTAAACTTCCACCCAAGTTGCTTCCAAGATCTTCCTCGATAGAAAACACTTCGAGACACTCAACAGGATCCACGACGACGTCGTCGACGAAGTCGACCGAATCTTTATACGCGATTAGCGAAACGCTAACGAACGAAGTTGGACAAAATGGCGAGCTAAAGTCGAGTCTCCAAAATAACACGTCGAAAAATCCGATTAATTGTAAACAGGATCCGATAAGTACGGAAGGATCCGACGAACTCGAGTCGAAGGACGAAATGTCTTCCACCGACGACGACAGACCAACGATCGTTCGATCCGTGGATCGTTTACCAGTCACCAGCTCGATTCGAAGGAATCGTTCTAGGGTCGACTCTGCGGACAGATCCTATTTAAAAAGAGATCGAATTTTAACCGTATCCAAGTACGATAACATTCGTCGACCAAACGATATGACGGAGAAAAATCTGTACAATTCACGGTTTGAGGCGAAGCTGAACGACAATAACAATCTAGAAAGAAGATACGATACCTTACCCTCTCGGAGATCGAGAGCTTCCTCGAGACCTCTTCACAAATCCAGCGAAGACGTTCTCGATGGTGAACGACATGTCCGTGTCAGATCGTCCTCCCTTCATAGGCCTTGCACCAGCAATATCGACGTCAGCGATCGAAACGACGAATCCTTCGATAGACGAAAGAACTTCGAAAACTTCTTCAACAGTACCAGAGCTCTTCCATTCTACCTGATGGATGCCACCGATCTCATACTACACGGTCAAATAGACAGAACCAGTCGCAGCTTCCAGAGGCAAGATCATTTCCTCGGATCTTCCTACGGTAGAACCAGGCACAATTCCTTGGAATCGGAAGAACCAGAAGACAAAGATAACGACGATAATTGCCGGCACAGCGGTTTCGCCACTTTGCCTAGAAGAGGAAATCTCTCGAAAGATCAGGCATCTAACGATCCTCTTAGACGTTTGTCCGGTAACGTGCCGATCCTCGAGCCGCTTTACGAGCACGCAGTCAGCGATCCAGTTAAACCGAGAAGCACCGAGAACATCATTCCTTGGTGGGAACTAGCAACTAGGAAGTACAGGCATCGAAGTTGCCCGTCATTGCAGGTAACGCAAAGGAAAATTTCGTCCGGTTGCGTCCGGTATCAACGGTCGATAGAAAAAATGTTTCGTTGATTAATAAATAGATCAAACAAGATGTACTCGTCTATTTAGATTTCTTACGATCGGTATAATCAATATCGATGGTATCATAGCACCGGCCATAAATATTTGATTACTTCGTGTAATGTTAGTTGAGATTGTATTGCTTTTATTTATTAAATTATATGCGTCTTACGAAGTAAAATTTATTAGAGTCTTGCAATAAATGCGACGAATAGGTGCTCTAATACGAGTAATTATGGTCATCGGTATTGGTATAAGCCAATGTCGATTTAAAATCTTAGAAAGGATTAGTCGCAAGATCTTTTATGTTTTAAAAAAAGGTGTTAACATCGAATTGAGGAAGACACATTACAAGAAGTTTTTTTATATTTTTTTCATTGATGCATAGTATGGGGTGGTCTATCGCAATCATTCGACTCACGCTACCACTTAATGTCTATTCGATCGGGTTCATTGGTCTTAGCGCCTTTCACGCGTCAGAATAGACCTTCAGCGTTGCTAATTATAAGATGGCTCTTGATAAATCACACATATCAATTCGATTCTTAAGGACTAACGCTATTGTGTCCTCTTAAGTCATCATTAATGGCACTGCGAATAGAAAAGTGTACGATAGTTGCAAATTATTTTAATTGCGACTTCAATCTGGTTGTAATTAAAACGGGTTTACAATACAATAATTCGTATTATATATTTATTAGATATAACGAGTAAATCATGCCAAACTTCGAAATCACTTGCGATTAAAAAAGAAAGATAAAATTAATTCGTGGTTAAGGTATCGTCAGTCTTCGTTTATTTTAAAGATCGTAGCTTGTACTAAAGGCCAATTAAATATGATTTAACGCATAACACGAAATAAAAATTGATATTTTAATTAACTTAATTCGCTTCGTAATAAAGTAAATCTTTTGTTTTCGATGATACGTCTAAATTTTATTATTAGCTCATCAAATTCAAATATCGGAGAGACGACGTTTCATATGCATCGATATAATAATAAATAATTTAATCGCTTCGTCTTAAGAGAACGTGAATCTGTATATTTCAATTATTTACCTGCGATTAGCAGACTCGCACGATCGTAGCTGGCAAATTTTTCACGGTAAAAGAAACACGTTTAAGTCGCTGGTGTTTCGAAGGAAAAGGAAATGAATAAATTCGAACGCGGGTACTCTCGGTCGTCAAGGCGATCTACGTGATTTATTTCGCCTTATGTCACTGCTTAAACTGCTGCGGGTAGGTGGAGGTACTCGAATAATAAATTCGATAATAAGACGTCACGGGTGGAGCCGTCAAACGAAATTAAACCGAGCGCATACCATTGAACCATTAGAAAGACGATGTGTAACAAAGCGTAGGTTGACAATGCCACTCGTGGTCCCGATTGAATAATTATATGCTCGTATCCCGAGCCTCTTCTGTATCCTCTTTAAACTCGATCCTGTTTCGGATCACGCTCCTCTCGTGAGTCGCATTAATATAACATTTCTGTGAAACTCAATTTCCTACTCTTTGTCCTCGAAAAAAGATCGTGCACACCGTTATCCAAAATCGACGTCGTTTGCTTTTGTCATTACGATTATTAACTCTTCGTTAGACAAACATATTTTTTCACACTCTGCAGGAAAATTGAATCGTTCGCATTCAAGCTTCGTTTCTTTACCGTTCTAGACGTATTCGAAAATATAAAATAATTCTGGGACACATTTATTACGGACGACAACCTGAATGTTCTCTTATCTTTCTAGGGTAAAAAAATCTCGAAGTACTCTGGTAGTTTCTGATAAAGTTTTTTTTTTTTTTTGGTGCACGAACGATTAGTTACATAAAATTGCATTTCTTCGAGTACCAATCTCGTCTCGATATTAAAACTATCATAAAGAAAACGAAATGGACGCGATATTAATTTTATTCTAAAAACGACTAATCAGCTTGCAGATAAATATTAAACGTAGGTACTAAAATAGTAGATAGCGAAGTGGTAAACCGCGTGCTTGAAAAGATGCCAAAGGAAAGGGGACGTTACATATTGAGGGTAATACAGAAGATTTTCATAAAACATCTGTTAACGATTGCGACAGAAATGTAGCGGTCGAAATTCACGTCACGATTGTTCCCTTTGTAACGTGACTTTCGTTTCTAGAACTATGTTCGAGAGATTGTTATTTGTCCCCAAAACTATTTGGACCTCTTGACCAACATGGAGGCAGTAAATCAACGCCTCGCAGAACCTTAGCTTTATCCGGTAGCAGGCCCTTTTAGAATTTTTTCCTGGAAAAGAAATTCCATATATCTGCAGCAGGTAGTTGTCCTAAAGAAACATTCGACTCCCTAGTTCTAGTGCATCTACCGATTATCGATCTTCAACCAATGATACGTCTGTACATTTGCAGATGTTCTCAGTATTTTTATCTCACGGTCAAATATTTTAGTTTCTCAGTGCTACGATTGGTTGGATTTCTTATTAAAGATAAGTTTAAAATACTGCTTATCGTTTGGAACGTATTTATTCAACTATGTGTAGCGTTTCGTCGACCATCAGATATAATTAATATCCTTAGGGACGTTAGTTGACATAATCGATAACACTTACACGATTTTCACAGCAAATCGTCGGTGAAATGTTCTGTTCTTGGAACTTTTCCATCATTGTTCTTCCATTTATAGTTGTCGAATGGACAAACCGACAGCTGACGCGTATAACACGTGTATTCGTTATGGACAGTTTGTAATAACGTTATTTAACTCCTCAGCAATCATTGTCATTTAACGCTAGAATCACCGAAGCAGTCAAAATGACAGGAATCAGACTTTTCATCGTTACAATTCCTTTTAATATACAAGTATCTTTTGGTAATATTAATGTTTAGCTATATTGAGATAGAAACGTTATTACATCATTGATTATTGTTGACGTTATGCTTCTTTAAGTACTGTGTATTATGTAGAATCCATTTAGCTCGGTAGCTTTAGCGTTAAATCATGCGTGGATACACGAACAAGTATTACAGTTCGAGCATAAATTACTTGGAATCTACGAGAGGAAAGTAAGTTATTAAATAACTTTGTAACGTACCATATATATGGTAATTCCAATGTGTAACAGCTGTACGGAGGAAACACGTGGTCCTTGCACATTGCTCTTTTGGAATTTATCTTATTAAAGTTGACTACGGCAGACGTAGAATAAAATGTTATCGGTTACGTACATAATAATTATAGTGTATAGTAGGGTGTAAATAAATATTCTAGTAGAAGCAGCACAGCGAAAATGGGCTCCAGTAAAGAACTCTTGCTAAAACAACCTATTCAATTACCCGCGTACACTCGAAACCTCTTTGCTTCCACTTGTAACTCTGGCATAGAGTGCATTCTCTTGACTACTTCAACTGCTTCACCGAGAAACGACCTTTCGTCCATTTTTTCAACTACTACTATTTCTTCCTTTTTTTCTTATTTCCACAAATACGGACGAGATACGTTCTTTCGCATTTCATCTTTTAATTAGAAACTTCCTAATTATTTTAATCACTTCGAGTGACTCGATGAAAAGTGTGTGCAACGTTAGAATCAATATCAACTAATTAATTGGGCATTCCAATGATCAATACTAGAGACTTGACATTTATGCTCGAATCATGCAATTCAATTTTGTTTCAACCAAATAGAATCCTTTCTGACCGTATTTTTATTTGTACTAAGAAAATTGGACTAGTTTTCGTCCTAAATATCGAACCCTCCTAAGGAACTACGAAAGGGGAAGCTAGGAAAACGTTCCATGCTATTTATGATATCATTTGTTGTATAGATTTCCTAGGTAGTTTTCTTCGTTCAAAGATTGGAAAAGTAGCTCGTGAATAAGTCATGATTATGTAGGTATAGGAAGGTCTATCGTTAAGGATCTCGAACCTATGTTTTCCCACTGACCCACGGGTCAAAATATTCAACAGCACGTGGGGCCAGGGAAAGTCGAAAACATATAAAACTGTCGCTGGGATTTGTGGTAAGCCACTTCACTCGTTTAGGACACGTTGGATACCGTGCTCTGTTGTAAATGTCCCCAACTCCCCCGCAAGACGAGGATTTATCGTTTCATGGTTCACTTAAACGTTTTGGCCCGATATTGTGTGCAAGTGATGTTCAGTGGCGCAGAAAACTTCTTTTTTTTCCAGGGTGAGGTTCCAGTCTTAATATTATATAACGTGGCTACAAATAGATTTTTAATCAGAATTTACATTTCATTTTCATAGTATCAATTTGTTTTAATCGTATGAAAGTACTACTAAATTTTTTTTTATTTGGAAGTAGTTTACAATCAATTCTCATTGAGAATTATAAGTAAATTATTCCAGCGTGTTACTATAACGTGAATAATAAGTGATTATCGTATATTTGATTCTACCTGAATCTAATGTTTAAATCTAGAGGGTAATGTCTTTTTAGCCTGCGGATCTGATCCGTCGTCAAGTAATTGAGTAACTAGTGGGTTCTGGTAGTTGTTAATTATTATATTATATCTATTACTGAATTTGAATATTTCTTCTTTTATTGTAGGTATCTTAAGGCCGTAATGTATCGTTTCGTTGGTAACATACCAAGGTGCATCTATTAAAGATCTTAGAGTTTTTGATTGAAATCGTTGAAGAATTTCTATGTTGGAATTACTCGCTGTTCCCCATAGTTGGATCCCATAGGTGCAAACAGGGAAGTACTACTAAATGATGCGAAGTTTAATATACTTGGACCTAACAGTTAGCACGTAAATGTTATAATAGATATAACGATGTACAATTATTTACTGTAGCCACTGTATATCTACTATATATTAATTCAATTTGATATACGGAGACATTCTTTGAGATGTCACAGTCACGTCCACCTGTAACCTTGTGTTATCGTACATTCTTTGTACACGAGTCAATCTCAAGCACTCGGATATTCTTATAATCTGACCCATCGGGTATTCTCATATCTGTTCCAAACGCTTCTCACGTATACATATAAAACTCGAACATATTACTTATTAAAATATCCACGTCGGTTCCTTTATACGATACTAGTACTATAAACTTTATACGATTTAGTGCTTCCAATATATTTTTACAAGTATACAAGCACTAACCATAGCTGGTTGCGACTAATTGCTAGTCTTATGTGTGCCAAAATTTTACGCAATCCGTAAACGTACGCATATTCATGCGAATAATGATCGAAGCTCTGATTATCGAGGTCCATTTCACATTTTACCTACTTTCTGATTGACGTACAGACGAATAGGTTTGCAACAAGAGAAGATAATTCATATTTGCATCATATCCTTAATATTATTAAGTTAACTGTGATTGGACTAAGGAAACAACAAAAAATCACTCTAAAATGCATAATTAAAAAGTCTGGCACATTTTAAACATCCTCGTTCGGACATTTGAACAACTTTGACTTGATGAAAAATTACAAAACTGAAATAGTGTTGTACTGTAACATTTTCAGAGATAAAAGGCTAAAGATTCACTCACGAGGCGTACTGTGTCGAATGTATCGGATAGAGAAGCTCGAACGGCCCTGATCTTATTAAGTCGGTGTCCCGTGAAATCGTACGAAACCCTAACTAAGATGGAAATTCAATTAACCGAGTGATGAGTACCGTGCCGGTCGGCTTTCACGCAAACATCTTCGAAAACGGTGTTACGTGTTAGACTTCTGGTAGAACTTGATCGAATCTATCGTTTAATTGCACGTTGGACCTACAGAGATGCAATCTCGCAGATGCATTAGTCTATTAGAGGTTCAACGTGGCGCGTTAGCACGCCCGGAGAAAGTTGCGGTAGAATCGCGAAAAGCTTGTAAGAGGATTAGATATAATACCTGCAGGTTAATGGAACGTAGAAATGATCGCTTAATGCATTCTATTGGATAAATTCTAAAATTACCACTCTTTTTTTTATCGCGAGAGAAAGAGAAAACCTTATTTCCGAAGTTGGAAGTGTTCGGGAATTTGCACAGCTTTTTATACAAGAAGAAAAATCTTTATGTGCCCTGTTGCAAACGAAATCAATTAAAAATAGTAGGTTGTAGTAAAATGGAAGAAAGAAAAGAAATGTCTAGTTTGCATCAATTATAGCTCGTAAGTATGTAAACATTTTGATCTGATTTGTATACTAACAAGACGTAAGTATTAGTAAGATATATGAATTCGTAACAAATTAATTATCGGAAGGTCTATTTATTTATTTAAAAGATCTATTTTCTCGCGAAACCGAGAGATTCAGACGTCATACGAAATTGAAATTATTTAGTTGAAACGTTCTCAATGGTACATTAAAATAAACGGCTCGTCGAAGTATTAACTGGAACAATTAATCATGATAGTTTGTCTATCAATTTTGAAGAATCTGCTCTGTGTTATTTATAGCTTGGCGATCAGATTAGCTGGCGATAACGAAGTGTTTCCAAATAAAAAAATTATTCCATAATGTTTGACATTTCTAAATATCATTCTTTTAATAATATGCAATTAAGTTACTAAACTAGCTGAAACCTGTAACTAAATTGCATTCTGCCAAAAAGAAGCAAGTATCGACATTCCTTTCAGCGGTAGCGTACGTAGTTATGGTTCAAAGATTCGCGTAAAGAACCCAATGGAGAAGTTACCGTATCTTGCGCTAGGTCTTGCACATGTGCCAATACTCATTGCTGTGTGCACTTACATGCACTGGGGTATACTATTTCGTGATGGAGAATCGTTCTTCTGCAGCCTGGGAACTGTTAGCCCAGTTAGCTTGGGTCGTAACGCTTCGAAGATTATGCCATGTTCACATCTCGTGCTATCTGGTTTCGTATGCCCCATGAGACATTCGTATGGAAAGCAAACTTACGACCCGTTCAATGTTTCTCTGCCATCGTTTTTCAACCGATATTGCACGGGAGCTTGTACTAGAAATTCGAAGATTTTTCACTGAAAATCACAAATAGAACTGTCAATCTCTAACCAACTGACTTAAAACGAGGAAGGAAAATTAAGACCAGTTAAGAGCTCGACTAGGAATAAGAGTGTGGAAGGAAAATACGAAGAATAAGAAACATAATAAGAAAAGTTAAGAAAGTAGATTGGCATGAAAAAAAAGACGTAACCGTACTTTCTACGTTTTTTGTAACTCTGTGTAATTTATATTGGATTAACCAATGGAAATTATCTTCGACGATCTATAAAATTGTAGAGAATTCCTTTTACCACTTTAGCTTTTTTTCTGTACCTTCTCCCAGTTCCTGTCTCGAATCGAAGATATTTCCATTTTTCCTGCATAGATTTTCTCTTCGGTTCGTTATCTAATAATCGACTAGATATATTCCTTATGGAAATAACGAATTCACTGTGTTCGCTAAAAGTGAACTCGCGCGGATAATCACGACACAGATTTATGACACGTGAAACTCCGCGCGTGTTCATACGTGACACTTCGTTACCTGCATCCTTCGATATTTCCTACATCAATAGAAACCACATTTCGCGACCCAAAAACTATATTAACCACGAGAACCATTGTATCGAGTAGGTGCTGCTCGGATTTCAATTTCGCTGTCTACGATATTTTCGACATTCACGATATTTACACCATCTATATCGTCTAGTCTTACTGGATAAATATTTTTTAATGGATTTATCATCATTTCGAAATGATAATAAATAAAATTCGCAAACATAAAACGATTGTATACGCTGATCATAAGTGCCACCTACATTTAATGAACAAATTTAATCAATTTTACTTCGTTTAGTATTTTGCATTATAAGACGTGTATAACGTGAATAAAATTACAGATTTATCAGAAAATAAGTAGATTTCTAAATCTCGTCTTTCTAAATATCATCAAGTGCTGTAATTCCTATGATCGGCAGTGTATAAACGTGGACAGTAAATTTAAAATAACGTTAACAATGCAAAGAGTTATGGTATACTATACGCATAGACATCGCGTGAAAATGTAAATACTTCGTTTTATTAAAAAATACTTAACGATTCTATGTTCTACGTGCGTGCATAGTGAAAAGGGTATTTATATTCCAGTCCAATGTTTTTCTCGCAGGCAAGATGGATTAAAAGGTAGATTTTAATATTCATGCCTGTAAATTCCTCTTCAGAAATACAGAAACTCTGGGGTACAACATCAACGCGATTCTTTTAAGGGAAACAAGGCACGTCACTGTGCAGAACGATGCATTTTACGCGCATCGTCGGCACGTACGTTTTTGCCACAGCAGCTTCCGGTCCAGTTTTTAGTCACTAGCTTCGTTTCAACTCGCTCGATCCCTCGTCAAACTCGATACACGAGGTAAACTGAAACTTTTCTTCTTTCGATCTTATCGAACGAAGAAAGTTTAAATTACCAAATGTCAAGTTTAAACTATTCAAGAATTTTCGAATACCTAAGTGCGTACACGCTTGCGTATGACGCGAGGATTCTGAATTACGTTCTCCTTGTAATATATGCGTAAGTGCCGGTTTTACTTTCATAGTTTATGATTAATTGAAAAGAAACTTGAAATTTACAGAATCGTTTATACACATTTTGATTTTATCGAGACAGAGAGGGATGGTGTAGTGGTATATTTTCGACTCTTCGACAAATTAAAATTATACAACTGGAGTCTTTTATAATATCGATAAATAACGAGTAGAGAAACATATATCAAGGAGTTTATTCACACATTTATCTGAAATTTCTTCGTTAGTTTCAATGTATTCGTTCGGGATAAACTACTGAACTAGAATCAGGTTTATGAAACATTAAGTTGAAACATCAAAGTATCTAGAATTTCACAAAATTAGAAAGTACAGAAACACGAGGAAAAGTTACGAGTTTCATGATCAACAATTAAGTCATTTCCTACTATCATTTGCCGCAAGAAGAACATTTATCCATTAATATCGGTCTTATCGCAATAGTATCATATTAATTTTCTATCTCTTTTATCTCTTGCAAAACGTACAACTGGATCTTACAAACATCCTGTATGTGGCAACCGTATAATTAGTTTTACGAGCATAATCTTATCAATACTATAATTAAATCTATGATGGGCTGTGTTTTCACATAAATGTGTCCTTGGAATATAATTTTCAACGAAAAGCACAGATATTTAGCGAGTGTTTTATGGATCACAAATAGAGATAGATCGAAAGGGAAATTCTGCTGATTTCAAGCGTATTTATAGCTTTCGTTTTCAATGGAAATCGTTGGTCGAGTATCGTCACGGTTAATAACGATGCTGCATCGTAGAGGGTACGTGTCTCGAATATCAATGATTCGCGTCTAGTTACGAATTACGTACAACGCGCTTCCATGTGAGTCATGTATTTGCGTGCAATTAGCGGAGAATTGCGCGAAACATCGCTGCACCCTCTGCACGCGGCTCCGTTGTGTTGCGTTTGTAGAGAACAACGTTTAATTCATGGTAAAGCTAAAACGACGGAAGGATGAAAGCAGCTTAATCGTTGCTTTTCGCCGTATTAGAATTTCCTCGATGCCACCTACCAAGCTATTATTAGAAACGAAAATCCTTCTCTACGATGATTCTCGCAAATCGTTTTATGCGAAATACTTTATGGAAAATTATAAGAAATTCATATTCAAAAAATGTATATCGCTACACTCAACAAATGAAAAAGAGATCTCGCGACTGAAGTAAAACTTCTAATTTTATCTTTCGATCAAAATAGATTCGCGAATCGAGGCGAAGAGTAACCTGTTCCTCTACGATGATTTATGCGAATCGTCTTATATGAAATACCATGGAGAATCATATGCGTGAACCCACACCTTAAAAAGACTGCATTATTAGACTCGGCAAATGAAAAAGAAATCTCACAATTGAAGTAGATGCATAGATCGCAGCAAGAAATAATCTGTTCCAATTAAACGCATATTTTAATGTCTATATTTTCAAGCCACGCGTTTAATGTACATAGTATTTGATATCTTCAAGATATCATCCCTGAAGCAGAGATAAAGATAGAACGGTATCATCCACTAGAGAATTTTCGTTTCGAAAGCGTGGTCGATAGCGGTATCACGACTGGTTTCTCGACACAACTTTGACTTTTTTCCCCATTACGGAGCATCTCTTATGAGGAAATCGTACGAGCTTATCGAAGAATCCTACACGATAGATGCAGATTAGTATTGGACGCAGATTTGGTACAATTAAGAGCGGCGTATTCGTCGTGGGTAGAAGCGAGTCGAAATGAAACCGCAAAAGAGAACGGTGAAAGATGATCTACGACTAGATCTTTCGCAGGGTGTATTATATCAAGGAAGACGAGACAGTGGGAAACTAAGGCAAGTGCGATCAGCATTTCGAGGCCGATAAATTACTATTTTTTTAGGCACTTTACAGACGCTACGTTCTACAGATGTTAGAAAACGTGTACTTATTTTTTTCTTCCTGAGACGCGAGCAAAGTGAATTTTATTATACGAAGCACACATCTCTTGTCTGAGTATCCATTTGCTCGAGAGTTTTTACCCATTTCTACTGCCGCTTACAAAAAGTACTTCAAAGCGTGCAATCTGTAGTTATATATCTCTTTAAATTAAGGACCGAGCAATAATAATGCGTAAAAGCTTTCCTACAAATGCCCCATAAGTATATAGCAATAGCAGATGCGTTACAAAGGTCCAACTACGCGAATCGGAGATACAAAACGAATGTCTATAATTGGAGAAAATTCATCGTGACGTTATGAAATATGTATCTCAATTCCTTCAAATTTCATAAAACAGCAGTATCTTCACAGACGAACAAAACATCGTGCAAATTCCTGAAATTCCCTTCCGCAATTGCGATTTGAATCGAGTAAAATTCAATGATACAAATTGACTAAAGAGAGATTACGAATATAAAATGTTTCGCGTTAACTTTGGTCCTTAGGATAAAATAAGTTTCAACAAAATTTGTCGGAAGAAGTACGCAAATACAATATAATATTTTGCAAAAGTTTGATATCACAGCGTAGTATATCTGTTGCTCCCAAGGAAAAATATACAGAATTTGTGTGATAGTCGATATGTTAATAACGAATTAAATAACATACAGAGATTTTCGTATGCATTTGTAAGATCAGCTCGGTGAAAGAAGAAGAAGAAGAAGAACGACAACAACAACAACGTGACACTTTCCAAATCGATCGAGAGCGAGCCCGACCATGGCAGTTATCTGTGGCAGATAAGTTGAAACGTGTAGGCGTCGCATGCATCAGAATCGACGATCGTCCGTGGGTCGTTTATTAAACGTAGGAGTTTGAACGATCGCGAGAAAAGGAAATTAAAGAACGATGTTATCACTGGGTACACTTGTTACTTTACTCTGATCATTAAGCCTGGAAATCAAAACGAACTAATCTTCGACGAGGTTGACACGCCATGCTAATATAGATGCTAGCTGCTAATCCAACGTCCCTGTTCTGCGTTTCTAGATACGAGATTTAAAACTCAAGTTTGACACACCTATGACAAACAGAGTAGCCGTATCGCGTTCAATCCGACCAATATTTAAATGTAGAATGTCTACCTCAACGCGTGAATATTTATGAATTAAATTCGCACGAAGGTTATAAATTATCTTCTTCCTCGAGGATTAATTACTAGCTTCATTCTTATATTTACCATCTCCGTTAATTGAGATTTACGTCTTAATTGGTGCATTATTATGTGGTATATCATGATAGAAAAATAAAAGTTTTTCCCTATCTTATGTGAAGATTTATGGTCAGAATTTCGAACTCACTTTGAAACGAACTCGTATAGAAGCTTAATTAACGTCTTCGATTTAATATGTTTCAATTCTTTTAAATTGTTAAGCATCTTCCTGTATAAACTATAGAACGCTAAGGGGAATTAATAAAATACAGATAATAACGTTATTTACGATTGTGTTCAACGTGTATTACAGGACGCGACGCGAGCAATATAAGATCGTTTATTTATTTAGCGACGAAGCCCAAAGAAACCGTTCGAGGTGCGCTTCGACAGAATGTTCGAGGAAGGTGCAAAGCCGACATGTAGGTGGACTGCACTTACGTGCATATCGTATACGTCTGATACGATAAAGAAATATATTTCTACGGATACGGTTGACACATTCGGCGGTAGGTGAAGCAGTATAGCGATCGCGTTAGAGTCACGCGTGGGAGCGCATCGCATACTTATGCTCGTCCAAGATCTTTCGAGGGATTTACTGGTCTTCTTAGTAGCTTCAACTCGTTCGAGATTTCCGTTCTTGTGTAGCAAACGCTTACTTTACTGACGGCACTGGAAGCAGTTCTGATCCGAACAACTATACTTATTCTGAGCTATATATACATACTGTGGAAGATCTTGAATTCGAAATTTTCAAGTTAAAGTCTTTGATAAATCACAGACCATCGGATAAAGAAATGTTTGTTCGTAGAAATAAATAATTGAGGTATGATATCACTGTTTAAAATCACTGAACCTTGGACATTGACTCGAACAATATTAACAATACGAGTGGAGGTTGACATTCCGACAAAAGAGGGAACATCGCGTGTCTGACAACCTGCAATCATCGTTGCAAGCGCGAAAGCTCGTTCCGTATCCTACGTTATGAAGCGAAAAGCTACGACAATGAAGGAGTCCTGAGATAGGTCCGAGAAAATTACCGTGTTGCCGCTTTACAGGCGGAATAATTTCTCTGGTATTACGCGTAGAAATGTTGCTCATCCACGCGTCCTTTACCCTTCTTTCTTCTCGTTTCCTCTTCGTAGTTTCTCGTCGAAATTTCTCGGTTACATCGTGAGAATCACGTTTACAATATTTCGAATTTCACGTTTTATCTTATGTCGTCCTACAATGAATTAACTCGTAATATTTCTAACGCTTATTATTTGTAATACTCGTAATGCTTGGAAGAAAGATACTTATGAAAATATCAAAGTCATTTAGGTTTGAAAATGAGTTTGTAAAATAACAAATTCACATTTTATAGTTGTATCTGTATTTCTATAGACACGTGAGATCTTTCAACCGATTATTTATCCTTTGAAATAAGTGAGTATGAAACAGTTGGTGACCACAATAAGAGCACCCCGTGGAGTAGAAGATGACCGTGTGATGTATACGTTCTGATGTTTGTTTATCCAGACACCGGATACATGGAATTTTCTCCTTCCCCGTGTATTCTCTTTCCTTCATTATTATTCCCATTCTTCTTACGAAAAGCGTCCAGAAAAATTGAAAGAGCAACGTGTAGGTCGCATTGTGGGTCAGCTCGCCTACGTCTTGGATACGTGGTTGGACGCTCATCCGACCATGTTACTTTACCAAGGGTACTTGATAGACTGGAATAAATAACTGCGGGAAGGAAATCGTGATAGGATATGACGTTTCTCTGTGTCATAGATAAAAAGAAATCTAATTGCTTTCCAAGCGATAGCGTAATCTTAATTACGTTTGGTATATACCCTGTTGATAAAAAAATTGCACGAGTCAAATAATTATGTCGAAGCAAATGAAAAAGGTTAAATTATGTCCAAGCCATTCTTTCGAAACTACGAACACTATCGATACACGAGAGCTAAAGAAATCAGAAACCTTCTTCGTATCCAGACATATTTACAGCCGAGAGGATCATTTTACCGCAAGCGTAGAATTTTCGTCGCTTTCTATCTTTATGAAAATCAGTTTTTATTGTGGCTACTTGCTACGCATGGCCACTCGACGGAAGTAAAAAAAAATATGAATTATCGTCTCGCTATTGAGCACAGGAAGGAAAATTAGATGACCGAGATCGATAGGTGGGAAATAGCTGCCCGGCTGTAACACTCGACTCGTTATCCGAGTCCCATGTTCTGTTTCAAAAGCTTCCTGATAAAATTATTAGGACGTAGAAGATTCATAGGATGCTCTTGTCTGATTATTTCGCTGATCTCTTCAAACGTTTTAGGATAGAAGATAAACGAGATGAATATTATTTTATCTGTCATCGTTATTTTTTAAGCACGCTCAATTTTATTCGATACGCTTTATAATCATTTTTACGAGTAACGTTCGCTGTTTCTCATTACCCTGTGAATTTTTCTGTTACAGGCTCATGTAGTGTCCGCGTTCGAGCAATCTTTGTCCAACATGACACAACGTTTACAACAACTTACTGCAACGGCGGAAAAGAAAGTAAGCGCTCTATTACCGACCTAATAGTTTTCAACACTTTCTAAACGAGCATATAAAATCACCGATATAAAAACAATGTCACATCGAATTCTATCGACTAAATTTGTACTTCAAATAGAAGTTTCATCGTAAAGGATCGCTATTCAAATATGAAGTCTCTAACGGTGCAACGATAGCACGAAATTTAAAGGGATGAACATTTCCACCTTGAACCATTGATTTTCCATATACAAAGATGCCATGAATCACATACGACAGAAATGAACGATCATCTCCCTATACCTTTCCCCTATTTATAAGCTAACCTTCGTAGTTACGATTTCTCGAAAACCTGGCATCTTATTTCAAATTGTTAAGATGCACGCAAATCGAAACCTCGACCAAACGATTAATCGCTCGCTGTTTCCAAAATCGCCTCCAAATCAAAGATTAAATCGTCCAGGTGACTTGAAAATCATGCAATTATTATCCTCTTACCCTGATAATAAGGTTAAGCTATTAAACGGTCTCACCATGATTCCCATCCCTGCAGAAGACGCAAAGGCTCTCGGTCTTCGAGTTCCAGATTCCGACAGCTTTAAATCAAATTCGACCTCGTTTAAAGGCCCCGCTCGCCTATCCAGCCCCAAGTCCACTAGAAAAAGATCGAACGACGATAGCAAACTCAAGAAAGACGTTAAGCGTCATCGAAATATGGACGTAAAAACGTCGAAGAAGCTACCGGATTTAAAGCAAGAACAAAAGGCTCAACGAACCGCTACGTTAGAAACGCTGAGTATTTTACACGCGAAATTGGAACGAGGGCTGAAAAATATTTCGAACAGGACGAAAACGCGACCAAAACTTCATCCGGATACTCCAAAGGACTCCGGTACCCCAGCGAATTCAAGTCCGACCACGATACGCACATCCGGCCGTAAATCGACAATCGGCGGTAAACTGAGAAAAAAATCGTCGACCTCCCAGGGAAACAAGCCAGACAAACTTAGGAAAGAATCGAGCTCAAAATCCACAAAACAATTGTTCAGCATGGCTGAATCGTGGAGCAGCGACTCCGTGGTCAGTCATTCGGATAACTGTGCCTGCTGTCACAGCCGAGAGCCTTGCCCCTTTCACGGAAGCGACTTCTACGGAAAATAAAACTACTCTGTTTGTTCTATCATCTGAGAAATTTCCATGCTTTACTAACGAATGCGCAAATAAGTCGATGTAGTTACTAGGAGATATACGATGAAGTTTGAAGAAAATCTCGTAATTTACTGTAAACCAAAGGTTAGAGTCCGAAGTGAAATTAAGTAACGAGTTGTGAAATAGATACAAATTTAGATGTTTTATTCGACTAATTATGCTGTCAAGTGCAAGATGCATTTTACTGTACAAAGTACGCTGGTATGATCGTCGGTATAAGGATTATTTCTTATATTTTTTTCAGATAGCGATACAATTATTCATTAAATCGCGTAGCTACCGTCGTAGTACAACTTGCATTCGTGTTGTTGAAAGATAGAAATAAAATATGAAGACAAACTGCATGCGTAATACTATCACAGCTTCGTACAGTTATATGGAAGAAAAGGAAAGTTTCTTTTTTTTATGCTCCTTTCTCTAATATCGTTTCTATGTGTTCATAAATCTTTCGGTGCAACAATATATCACGAATCGCACAGTCACTCGTGACGCGCGTATTTACTCGAAACTTTCTTAACTTGTACAAGCGTACCGGCATTCTTTGCAAATCACCAGATAAAATCTGTGATCTGCGGTCGAGAAAAGAAAAAGCAATATTACTACAATTTACTTGTTAATTTCAGGATTCCGAACTTCAAGAATTAAGAGAAACTATCGAAAGGCTTCGCAAGCAAAGCGCGGAAGCTGGTTTAAACAACGGACCACCCGCGAACAACGGTCGCCGTCACACCCTCGGCGATTCCGATTCTGGGACGACAGGCTGCACTGGTAACAGCAACCATCAGGGTGCTTCGATGGCGAGACAGTTGTCCGCGGATAGTGTCACTTCGTTGAACTCGTTGAGCAGCGCCTGTTCGGCCAGCAGCCATCACAAGAAGAAAGGTTGGCTTCGTAGCTCGTTTTCAAAGGCTTTCTCGAGATCACGGAAGAACAGGCATGGCTCCGTTTCCGACGCCGAAGATTGCAAGGAGAGCGCTAGCGGAGACCTGAGCGCACCGAACAGCCCTAGATTGCCGAGCGCCTCCAAACACGACTCTTCCCGAGCTCAAGGTACTCGAAGTAACGGACAGAAATCACCCGAAGTGGAGAATCCATTGACCGGAAGCAAAAGCAGTTCGGCCTTGTACAAAAAAGAGGACGAAGACGTGGTGGAACTGAAGAAACAACTCAGGGAAAAGGATCTTGTGTTAACAGATATTAGACTCGAGGCTCTGTCATCGGCGCATCAACTGGAATCGTTGAAAGACACTGTTATCAAGATGAGGGTAAACATATTTTTAATCTTGTGGAAAAATTCTTAGATTTTCAACTTTCTTGTACGACATGAAAGAATCAAATTTTCTTTACAGAACGAAATGCTTAATCTGAAGCAAAACAACGAGCGTCTGCAGAGATTAGTAACGTCAAAATCCTTAACATCCTCCCAGTCGTCACTGCCTAGCGATCCAGACAGACGTTTCAGCATGACAGAAGTAGCTTCCACTGTTGCTGCGCTTTCGAATGGCGATACCAGTACGACGGCAGACCAGTTAGAAGATTTAAATGTACCGGAACACCCAGTAGTCCCATCAACCACCTCAACTACAGGAGAACCAACTTTGGAACAAGATACGGATGGGAAAAGGATTAACGTTGCCATTTATCTAGGTAGCGAGAAAAATTTCAACTATAATCTCGTAACTGGAAGCACGTCGGATGGCAGCATCGGTGAACCTCCTCATTGTATTATCGCGAGCGTTTGCATCAGCAACAAAACTACATGGGACTCCCTTGATTCTACTGTAAGGCGATGCTTCAAGGAGTACGTTTCGAGAGTCGATCCTGTGACAAACTTGGGTCTGGGAGTCGAATGCGTCGCTGCTTATCACCTTGGAGAAGCTTCTAGGTATGTGTATTATAATAACTATTTTTTCTTACCGATGTGTATACTGATATTTTATTTTATAAAAATACCCCGAAACACTTACACGTATATTTTTGTAATATCTTCTGATATAGGTGTACCACGGATTCCCAGCATCCAGAGTTACTTCCTTGCGGTTACTTGATCGGCCACGTGAAAACCATTTATCTGGTGCTTTCCGGTTACTCATGGCTGGCTGTGGATACTCTCATACCACGGTCCATTGTGCAGCGATTGATATCTCTGCTAACTGAACATCGTAGAGTCATTCTGTGCGGACCCAGTGGTACCGGCAAGAGTTATTTAGCTGGAAAATTAGCTCATGCGTTGGTCGATGCCGATAACGATACAAAGGATGCCACGGCGGTAGCCACGTTCAATGTGGACCACAAGTCCAGCAAAGAACTCAGGCAATATCTCGCGCATATCGCCGAAAGATGTGATTCAAACGCAGCTGACGAACTACCAAGGGTAATCATCCTCGAGAACTTGCAACACGCCGCATCTTTAGGAGAATTATTTAGTGGCCTGCTTGGTACTAGACATTCATCTTGTCCAGCTATTATTGGCACCATGAGTCAGGCCACTTGTAGTACCACGAATCTTCAGTTACATCACAATTTTAGGTACATCTTATCATCTAACTTACCCTTTAACGAGAGACAGCCCACTTGTCGTATATTTTTATTAGCGCTTCTTCTTTTTCTGCAACGAATATCTTATTTTCAGGTGGGTGCTTTGCGCTAATCACATGGAACCAGTTAAGGGATTCTTAGGACGTTATCTCAGGCGGAAGCTGTTGGAACACGAGTTGCGTGAGTGCGGCGGAACTAGAAACGCAGAAATGGCAGCAGTTGTCGAATGGTTGCCCCGGGTGTGGCTACATCTCAACAAGTTCCTAGAAACCCATAGCAGTTCCGATGTGACAATAGGTAAGATCATTAACAATATTTATACTCAGTTCAGTAATATCGGCTTCATCATAGACATATGAAATTAAACGTATAACTTCTAGGACCGCGACTATTTCTGTCCTGTCCGATGGAAGTAACGGGTTCTCAAGTATGGTTTACGGACTTATGGAACTACTCTGTAGTACCTTATCTGGTAGAAGCAGTCAGAGAAGGTTTAACACTTTACGGTAGACGCGTGAGTGGAAATGGAAATGGAGATTCATCCTGGGAAGACCCGGCTCAATTTATCACATCGAGTTATCCCTGGATTTCTACGCACGCGGTACACGGTGGTAGCGATGCTCTTCTTCGTTTACGACCTGAGGACGTTGGCTACGATGTTGTTACGTCTGGACACACTTCCGGAGTCGGCGCATCTAGTGTGAAAAGCCTTGGTAGCACACATAGCGATACAGAAGGAGATCCACTAGTTAGTATCTTCACTTTTAATAAATTTAACTCTTGAATGATACAACATGGAAATCAGTATTAGAAGTTCTACTTATTTATTAAGTTCATTGAATATTATGTTTAGCGCTTCCTGAATCTCGTGATATGATAATTAATTAAAATTTCTCTTTGTTACAGCTGAATATGTTGATGAGGTTACAGGAAGCAGCCAATTATTCGAGTCCTCATAGCAACGACAGTGACTCGGTTACCTCCCTTGACTCGTCGCACACTCGACAGTCCGAAGATTTAAGTTCATCGACATCTTCGTCGAGAGGCGTAGAATCAGCACTTTAATTCAATTCTGCTCTCATTAATGAAAATGAAACACAACTTCTGAATATAATCGTGCATCAGGCCAGTTTGTAATATTCAGTTTGAAGAATAACAATTTATACCTATTTGGCCGTATGAGAATAAATGCATACGAAAATTTGAAATGAAAAAAAAGAAGGAAAAGAATCAAAAATAAATTTTGAATACCTTTAGGATATAAATCTTCTCTTTCTAACTTTTTACGACAAAAAAATATCAAATGTTAAACGATCGAGCTATAAGCGAGGACTAAGGTATTTTCAGCAGTGCGTGATATGATACTCTTTATAAAACATGTCCTTCCATTTGCTCTTACACGAGGCGACAATGTGCATTACAAATGAAATTAAAAATGTCGAGAAAAATTTTTCAATGCCTACAGCTGGCCTATATTTATTCTAGATCTTTATGTGCGTCATGCACTTCGGTGTGATATGTAATTAAATAAGTAAGAGACAAGCAAGCGATACTTCTATGTTCTTTGAATATACCGACGTATGAACGCATACGTCGTCACGCGATGCAATAATCTACGCTGCCGTTACGGAAGTACGAGTCTATTTTAAACAGATACATTTCTATGATCAAATCAAATACGATTAAGTGTAGCTTAACGCGAATCTACTCGAGAAATTTGGATGGAATATACAACAGTATTATCATAGGGCGTAAAAATAAAGGGCTTCGAACTGAGCCAAGATTTAGGATCGAGGAACCACCATTCCTCACGTCCACTACTTTCAGGTAATAGCTTATCGTATTCGATATACGGATCTCATGGACGGACCGCTCAACAGAGTATTGTTTCGCCTTCAGAAATACAGCGCAGTTCGAAGTGAGTATGTACTGATGGGTGTGCGTGCAAAAATAGTCTATTTATACATACTTTGCTACGAAATCTCTATTTAATTAAAAAATGTTAATATAATATATTATATATATACACACACAACCTAACGATGATGGCGCTAAATTTATGTTACGAATAAAGTTTATAATTAGCCAGTAAGATACGTGAGTAATATTCTGGTCATGTAACATTGTAAATACAAAATACGAATGGAATGTACGATGACGCTAGATGCAAATTTGATTCGAAGTCCCATAGTAGCCTGCAAGATCAATTTTGGTTATGGCGTGTAAAGTGTATAAAAGAAAAAAGAGACGGAAAGCAAAGGAATTGAATGCTTTATGTGCAATTTATCAGATTGCAACGTACCAACTGCCAGAAGCCAAAATAACAGAAAATAGCACAGGCTACGCCGAATATACATAGTGTACATGTTTGATAAACCTTGAAGTCGATTTCAGATTTCGATCAGTATCACAATGTCCATGAATACGATGTGCATGTAATAATTATACAGTCACATTTACAGGTTTTTTACGTTTGTACCGTATTTATACGCTGTACGACGCTGCACTGGACCTTTATCCAAATAACGATAATTATTGTGTCATCAAATAAATCACACTAAACTTCATATGGTTGGATTAATTCGACCGTTCTTTTTAACCAACTTCATCTTCCACATTGTACGGTAATCGTATGTACAATCCTTTACCTAGGTATTAATGATAAATTGAATGAAATTACATAGGCAAAGCTGTTTTATTTAGATCAAAGATATACATACACTGTACTTGTGCATAAATATGAAGTAATAAGAGTATTAAGTAGTAAATATAAATAATCCAGCAATATTTTACTAAGTCTTAAATTTCAACGAACTTTACTGGAATGACATTAAAAAAGTATTGTTTGCACCTATATCATTTATAAAATATGAATGTGTTCCTAACATCTTAAGCATTAAAGTTCATACTAAATATTGGATAAAATATATACATATATATATATATATATAGGCTACCGATGGTCTAAAATAACGTTGGAAGCATACTTCTTATTTTTCAAACAATATTCTACAACTGCATAAATAGTAAGTAGTCTTCTATCCATGGCACTTAAATGAGCTTCTGTAATAAGGGGTTGAACACCAGCCATTACGGATTCATGAGCAGCAAGTCTTGCAAGAGCTATGCTTAATGTACCACCA
Organism: Bombus vosnesenskii; assembly: GCF_011952255.1. Taxonomy (NCBI): domain Eukaryota; kingdom Metazoa; phylum Arthropoda; class Insecta; order Hymenoptera; family Apidae; genus Bombus; species Bombus vosnesenskii. Next base: position 2,283,322 of record NW_022882962.1, read on the forward strand.
CTAAATAATTTCAAACGATCCCATGTAGTTTTGTGAATCCTAAAATGAAAGTAGAGTTAATAATTCTGAAAAACTTAGAACTTTAATGAAGACATTGCACTTTTTATTATAAATAAACAAGATTAATACATATATAAATACGCACATACAACACTGATACAAAGGTGCTAAAATATCAAAATGATCTATATCAGGATTTCCAAGACTTTTCCCATTATCAATTAACAACACAGCTGGATTATGAAAATTATTCTGTGCTAATTCGTAATGATGGCGATCACCATTATCCATCAAAAAGTCAAAAATCGCAGTATCTACTAAATCTAAAAGCCTGCTCGACGATTGCGGAGAATATGCTTTAGTGTCTTTCACCTAAAAAATCGAATATTTCCATGTTATTATCGAGAAAAAAGAAAGAGAAAAATAGACTTGTTGCATACGTTTATCTAATAGACTTACTTTTTCACAATAGTTATCATCTGTTTCCCATGCTGCAAGCTTGTTTTTTTTATATGTCCTTTGCCATGGATGACGATGTTTTACAAGTCTTAGATATCGTGGTAACCAAGAAATTAAAGCACCTTCTAAAATATCTCCTACTCCACACACTGGATCCACGGGAGAGCAATAATGACAAACACCATACAAACAAGTATCATTACCATCTTGATACATAGTAGCATAAAGTTCAGGCGTTGCACGAGGCCGAATTTCATTCCTTAAGTCAACTAAAAAGATTTAATACAAAATACTAAAATTTTTTGCACGCAATCTATATAAAATTATATATATATAAATTTTTACTAGAATTTCTATAGGAATATACGTTTTCTTATAACAGTAAGCGGCACTCTTCTTAAGGCCAGTAAGGAAGATAAATAGAACGCTACTACTTCGGCATTGTGTCGATCTTTTCCATGATAAACAGGTCCTCGAATAATAGCGTCCCTAGAATACCATTGAGGCTTGAACATCGCCTTCGTTCCGTGTTCTAAAGTTAGCATCAATTTCAATTGTGTACCAAGTGGTGCGTTATCTGCACGCATCACTTTTGATTTACGCAAGATATCTAAAATTGTTCCTAATTCAGGCGCAACCGGTGGTATTAACTGATGGGCATCAGGCCACTAAAAATATCAATTATTAAAAATAATTTACAATAAAAAAGATATTTTATATTATTCGTTCTAGACACATCTCGATACAATACTAACATTATTGTTAGGTATACTCCATATATTTTTTTGAACAGCATTAGGCATTATCCTTAATTCAGTAAATAATCTTTCCAATACTATTACATAGCTAGTATTTTGCTTAAAATATCTTGACGGTAATAACTGTATCTCCTCTTTAATCTTTTTTATCATATCTTTCGCAACTGATTTTTGCGAAACTTGTAAATTTTGTTCCGCTTGAGATATTAACTGTTCCTGTTCCGGCTTTAATTGCGAAATAGGCATGCCTTTAGAAGAAGTTTTGTGCGACGAGCTCTCTACAATCATTCGAATAAAATATACATTGACGCTAAGGACAAGAATCAAAAGACCGCCCAAAGCGATGAGAGCACAGCGTCGGCCAATCATCTGTGAACAAAATGTCAATTGAATAAACGTAACATAGATGGCGCACTACAGGTTTACTTGAATATTATAACAGGGCGACTATATGGCTTGAAGATCAATCTATACTTACGCCATTTTTGTTCTTGTGAATTCTTTTTCAATATAATTTCCTAACATATAATAAACATTTTAATGCATGTATGTACTAAAAGGAGTCTGTGAAGACTAAACTGATTAATATCGATAATACAAAAATCAATTTTCTAAATCAAATGTAACGATTTTATCTAAGAGATTCTATGAAACAAGTGTTAAAATACTGTAACATGTAACATAACGACACAGTTTTAACGAAGCTGTCCATATATATGTGTTACGAATTGAATTCAAAGAATACTGAAAAGCTGTTTTGTAAAGAAAAACATCTATTTATATCACCTTTGAAAATTGGCCACGCAGTTGCTGTCACCTGATAATAAATATTTCCTTCATGTTTTGATGAAACCTCTGCTTAGTCGCATCCAACTATGATGGGACGGCAAGTATGCGTCGCCATTTTTAACTTCAAACCAAAGTACTCACGCGCCGTAAAGCACTGTATTAGTATCAGAAATTGTTGTGAATGAACATTAATTTAAAAGATAATAAAAAATATCGATTTTATAGCATTCTTTAATTTTGGAAACATAAATACAATTTGTTACATTACACATATATTAAGAAGAAATCCATTTGAAACATTTTCTGTAATTATATACATATACGTTCGTATATACATTTACGAAAAAATTATATTACATATGCAGGATAAGGAATTGTAAAACAATAGTTATAATCTTGGATTTATTTTATAAAAACATGTAAACTACACGGTGAATATAATCGAATTAAATTTAGGCTATACTTCAAATGAAGTAATCCGTTCAAAACGCGGTGGTGTTCGCATGGCTCGGCTCTAAATCGTTTTCATTTCTATAGTTACACTCGTACAAACATTTATGTCGATATATACATTCCAGAGTATATTTTTATTCTCTTCGTTGTCTTTCTCTTTCTCGAGCAAGTTCTGTTGCATAATCATAGGGTGATCCTCTTCTGTAATTAACAAGCAATTAGAAGTCTATAATTAAAAATATATTTTAAAAAAAGCACATATACCTGCCTATGACGATCTTTATCACGATAACGATCTTTACTTCTATCTCTATGTGATCTGTCTCTGCTACGACTTCTATGTTCTCTTTGTCTCCGACTTCGATCACGGCTGTTTGATCGTCTGCAATGTCGATCCCTTTCTCGATCTCTTTCTCGGACACGTTCTCGTTCTCTTTCCCTTATACGATCTCGCTCACGATCCCGGTCTCTGTATTTGTCCTTGCGGTCTTCATCAGATCTAGAAAAACATTATTCAAAGGGAAGTAATGCGGAATAACGAATAACGTTTTTAAAATATCAACCTGTACAAGTGCATACATATGTTGCACTTATTTACAATGGAAGATACCAAGAAATTATTCATCTTAAACACCTCGATATTGCATATTTGTGTAGACTTTAGTGTTGATAGATATCTAAAAATCTTGCATTCCTTGATATCCAATATAAAAAGATTAGTGTACAGTTATTGAGATAATGAATATCGAGATGACTTCTAAAAAATTCGAAATTATGTAACTTACGAATGTTGCTCTTGCAAAGAAATTCAGTAAATTCAATATTCAGAATCTAAATAGCACATATAAGTATAAAAACAAGTTCATTGCACTAAATTTATAAAGCCAGCGAATAACTGTACAAGAATCAAATAAGAACATACACATGTACTAAAGAAAACTGAATGATGATACACTGAGATCAAGAGTATTTTCCAGGAGATGGTACGTCTTTAATCTTCACCCAATTTTCCTAACAAGTTCATAGAATATTATTAACCTTATACAAATTAGTAACGTGATTGTATTCATACCACGTAGACGCACCTGGCTCGCCAGTGACTTGTTCTTTCAGCCTCACCCCACTGAGCTTCGCTATCTGGTATATGCCGTGGTTGATTCCGTGAGGTGAGATTGCCGTTATCTTTCCTACTACTGCTATTACTATATTTTCCATGACTATTTAGAGTAATAGGTGGCTTTGCATTTCGGGCATTCATAGATTGTTGTGGAAACCTTTCTGCTAATCGATGTTCGAGTTCTTTTTGTATAGGCACTGGTATTCTTGGAAATAACGTTGAAAACCACTCTAATTTAGTAAGAAATTGTTTGAGAATATCACCCATCTTCATTACTTGTCCTCCACCAGCTTTTACATCTAACTCATCTTCATCTTCCAAGTAATCACTATACCAACTAAATAAATCTGCAGGTGGTTGTGTATATCTGTTAACACCAATAATAATATATGTACAATACATCAAATTATTAGAACATTTCTTTAAAGTAAAATCTAATATCATAATATTCTTACCTAATATACATAAATCCTAATGCCCGAATATATGGTGAATCAAGGTGATTGATAAGACCATTTAATTGTTTCCGTGTTAACCTCAAGGTGAAGAGTTTATATAGTAGACAATAAGCCGTTGAGACAATTCCACCAGCACCGACTCCTCGGACCTGCATGAACCGCTAAATTTACACCCCCCTATGTCAATCAATCACATTCATATTATATTATAATTTATTGACCGAGAACATGCTACTCTGCAATTAACTGTGGTATTAAGTGATACTGTATGCTCAATGTTTGCATTCGGACCAGTTCCAGCCCAATATTTTGATACTGATGCCTGATTATTTAATAGCAGTGAAAGTCTAAAACATTTAGAACTTTCACTTTGAATGATTTACTCTAATTACTTCCACCTTCTTTGTTTTTAATAGCAGTTCTCATTTCATAGAACATCCAGGTCCTTTAAAGTGCTATAAATTTGGACTGTTTCTATACACATGGTAATATCTCTATGATTGCCAGTTTTATGTCAATAAATAACAATTAAAAATGAACAATGTACAAGAAAACATACTCACACCTCCACACATGCCAGTCTGCCCTGCTGTTTTTCTGCTTCCTTTCTCCCATGGTTCCAAATGAGACACCTTATAGTAAATTTCATCGATAACCTCATGGTATGTTTTCAGTTCATATAAATTCACTTTAAAATAATGTGACGATTGTATATTGGTTAAAATTAGTGGATTTAAATTCATAGTTCTTTCATTTCCCCATAGAGGTAATATATTCGATTTTTTACCCTCCTTTTGAGTTGGACGACGTTCTTCATCGCAACCACTGGAATTGTTCCATGGTGAACCTATGTACAAGTGTTTCATTTATGTATCTGCCGAATCACGTAATAGTTATAGTAATCAACATACATAGATACTGGTGGAATAGAGGTTAAGTGTATCGTAATGATCAGAACGGGCCACAAAATACCTCGTCTCTTCGTCAAACATTATAAAAATAAGGAATTAAAAAAAGAACACAAAAATACAATATATATTTGCTTACCATCAGCTCCTTCCGCCTCTTGCACTTGCATGTTTGTTTCGTAAACTTAAAAGTCTTACAATGAACTGAATAGAACAAATTCACCATACAACCACACACCACGTTACGTTTCACAAAAGGTTTACAAAGTTCATAAATACAACAAAGAATAAATGTTTTTATATGTTGAAAATAATTAAATACAAGTTTTAAAAACTCGCATAACGCTTTTTTCTGCAAGTATATGAAAAACTGACGTCAACGGGAAGCGAAAAAAAAGATACAGTACTGTAATGCGCATGCCTACAAAATGGCCTACAAAACATCCGGTTTCATTCGCATGGTATTATTCTCATTTATAATTACACAAGTAATTTAAGTAACCAAATTGTCCTTTGTTGGTTCTTCAGTCTCTGAGTAGATCGTCATAAAAAATGACTGAAATGTAATCATATAATAATTTTTGTAGATCTTAATGAACGGACATTGTGATAAAATAGATATTATATGTACCTATTGCAAATGATATTTCAATATTTTAAACCATGATCGCGTGTTTTAAACTACACGTGAAATTACACAAGGAACATCGGGATCTTCAAACACAATATTTATAATTAAATTATTTTGTAACCCTCTATTACAAAAATACAATAAACTACATTTAGTTTGTACTTAATATACGTATTTTCTAAACTTCTTTTAATATAAAAAACGAACGTGTGATCTAAAGATTACATGTTATATTTGAAATGCGATAACAAAAGAGTAACACTTTCCCTAGAAAACATATTGTTACTAGAATACGGTAATACAGGCCACATACTAGGCAATATTTACAAATTCAAAATTAATATTTTAATAAATTTAATAAATAACATGTTTTAGATTTGTTCATGATATACTTTTTCATTGAAAATATATTTCATTAAAAATTATATTTAATTTAGCATGATAATATTGGATTGGCAACTAAGTGATTGCGGATTTTGTCAATAGGTGGTCTTAGCACATTCTTTTGTTTTGTCAATGCTTCAAAGCACCTAACCTATATTGTTTTCTTGTTGTTTGGACTTCCACCTTTAATTTAGTAAAAAGATTGTATCGATTGGTTATTTAGTTTCGTTTTTATGCCAATTTAAAAATGAAGGAACAAGACGTGCATTTCAGACATATTTTATTGTATTATTTCCGAAAAGGCAAGAATGCATCGCAAGCACATAAAAAGTTATGTGCCGTATATGGGAATGAAGCTTTGAAAGAAAGGCAGTGTCAAAATTGGTTTGCCAAATTTCGTTCTGGTGATTTTTCAGTGAAAAATGCTCAACGATCTGGCCGCCCAGTTGAAGTTGATGAGAGCCATATTAAGGCTATTATCGATTCAGATCGTCATAGTACAACGCGTGAGATTGCAGAGAAGCTCAATGTATCGCATACATGCATTCAAAAAAAATTAAAACAGCTTGGCCATGTCAAGAAACTCGATTTATCGGTCCCTCATCAGCTTAAGGAAATTCATTTGATGCAACGCATTAGCATCTGCGATTCACTTCTGAGACGCAACGAAATTGATCCATTTCTGAAACGACTGATTACTGGCGACGAAAAGTGGATAGTTTATACAGCCCAGGCGACACCAGAAGCTGAGATTCACCAAGAAAAGATTATGCTGTCAGTTTGGTGGGATTATAAAGGAATTCTGTACTTTGAACTTTTACCAAGAAATCAAACGATTAATTCAAACGAGTACGTTCAACAACTTGTCAAACTAAGCGATGCAGTTCAAAAAATGCGGCCAGAATTGGCAAATTGTAAGGGTGTCATTTTCCAGCATGATAATGCAAACCTCTACACATCTTTGGTCGCTCGTAAATTATTAGAACTAGGTTGGGATGTGTTGTCACATCCACCAAATAGCCCTGACCTTGCACCTTCAGATTACCATTTATTTCATTCCATGCAGAACTCCTTAAATAGTACAATTTTTAATGACGCTGATGATGTAAAATCACATTTAATTCAGTTTTTTGCTGGCAAAGATCAGAAGTTTTATGAAGATGGAATTATGAAACTGCCTGAAAGATGGCAAAAGGTCATCGATAAAAACGGACAATATCTAATTGAATAAAGTTATATTTTTAAACAAAAATTTTGAATTTTCCTTCTTATTTAAAATACGCAATCACTTAGTTGTCAATCCAATAGTTAACAAACATTACATTGCATATATGTAGTTTATAGCGCTGTATCAAAATTATTGTTAAATATAGAAATGAAGATATTGTAATTTTTATTTGTAACATATTAATAGAAACATAAAAGTTAATTATAAAGTTGTACAAATTATTATATTAAAATATATGTATAAAAGTTTCTACAGAATTTTTTATTTTATATTATAGAAGTAAGCAGATGAATAAATAACTGTATAACGGACAGCTGAGTTTGTTTACCACGTGATACTTGATATGTATATGACATACGTTTTTAAAACGTCAATGTTACGTTCATTCTTATATGATTTTTAATAATTGTGTTGATTCTATGATAAATAAATTGTCTTTTAATATGTTCGTAATATCTAATTCGTACCGAAAAGTACATTTTTACAGAATGTTACTCATGGTATACAATTTATAACTGTTTTTCGGAATAAACATGTAGGTTATTTTGAATATTTGTCATAAAGAATAGTTCATATGTTAATATATATTACAATAACACGATAAGTTATATAATCGTAAAACAAAATATCAAAATTATAATAACAATCATGTTAAAATTTAATCGATGTAACAAGAAATTGAAGCACATATACTGCATTCCTTATTGGGAATTTATGCAGATAAAAAGATTCACACATCAACGTGATATAAAGGTAAAAAACGTATATTTTCTATTACATCTATGTAACATTAGTCCTATGTGTTTTGGTATGAAAATTACATTCAGACATTTACTAGTGTTTTCAAATTCCTTATGAATACATTCATTCTTCAATGTAATTATAATAAAAATTTCTGTTTAAGTATAGAATTATCTATTATTATAATTATTATGTATATATATGTTTAGTAAAATATATATACATTGAACCTCTTCAATTAAAATGTTACTTGACATAAATAATCTATATACTCTTTATTGCACTTCAAGAAATGGTATCAAACGTTAGAAGTTGCAGAAGATTGTGAAGATGAGACACTAAGATTAGCATTTGTTTATCAAGCAAAGAGATTCCATCCAGACAGTGGTACATCAGAAGCTAATGCAGCCAAGTTTTCTGAGGTATGAGATATCTTGTATTACTAATAAAGATCATTTAATATTGCGAGTTATAATACACTTGTAATATAATTTTTCACAGATTGAAACTGCTTATAGACAGATTCGTAAAGCAAGAATAAAAGACAAAGAAAAGAGCACGAACTTACCTGAAGTGGAAGAATTTGATATTAAAGTATATATGCAACATTAAACAATATATATATTACATATTATTTTTTTCCTGATCTAATATATATATATATATATATATTCATGTTTTAGCATACAGCTCCACAGCATCGTCATTATTTAGTTTATAACATAGGAATTGGAACACATAGCAAAAGACAAAAGTTATATGCAATAGAAAGAGCTCAAAAGGCGGTTGACAATGTATTAGAACATAGATTAAAAAAATTACAAGCTGAAGAACGTAATACATTAGTTGGAATGGATAAACAACGTGCCAAAGATATTAAAACACGTTTTGGTATGGATCGTTTAGTAGAAGATTTAATTCAAGAAGCAATGAATAAAGGTGAATTTAAAGATCTACCAGGCATGGGTAAACCATTGAAAGAAAATACAAATACTCGAAGTCCATATGTTGATTTTGTTACTTACAAATTAAATGAGGTATGATAAATTAATATAAATTAGAAATTTACAATAAATTATATGCAGAATATTAAATTGTAGATACTAATAGAAAATGGATTTACTCCAGAATGGATACAATTATCTAAAGAAATAAGAGAAGAAATACAACATTTGCGGAAACAATTAATAAACGCCCGTAATAATGTGGGAGATCTTCCATTAAATTACACAGATGAAGAAACTTGGAGGAACATTGTAGAAAATTTTAGGTCTGAAACAAAACGAATAAATAGTAAAATCGATAAGTATAATTTATTAGTACCTATACTTCAGAAACAAATGCTTCATACTAAATTAGAAGATCTTGCAAACGAGGCACTTTCAACACCACCACAAAAAACAATTAAAATAGATAATTCAATAAAAGTACATTCTAATGCTCCTATCAAAGAGGAAGACACTTTATTTGGAATGATATTTTCAATTTTTAAATAAGAAAGTATCATAGAAAACATACTGTTTTATTGTATTACATTATTTTACTACATTTCTTTTAAAAAATCTTAATACTTCTATACTGATTTACTACTATTGATAGAAAATTTAATATATATATACAAATTAAAAAAATATATATATATTATATATAAATGTACCAAATGATACATAAAATAATTACATAATATCTTGAGTTCAATAATTCCATGTAATGGAATTATCTTCGTTTAACTGTATCCTTCCCGTAGCTAAATGTTTTAGAGCTAGTGGGAAGATACAATGTTCAACCGTCTTCACTCGCTCTTGAAGAGTTTCTATAGTATCATGTGGCAGTACAGGTACTGCTGCTTGTTCAATGATTGCTCCAGAATCTATATCGGGCTGAAAATTATTTTTAATAATATAAAAGAATTCTTTAATGTAAAGAAAAATTTCTAATATAACATATATCATACTTCCACGAAATGCACTGTACATCCAGAAACACGTACTCCAGCTGCTAAAACATCTCTATGTGCATGTGCACCTTTAAATGATGGTAATAATGAAGGATGCACATTTATTAAGGCACCACGCCATTGATTTACAAAATTATCTGATAAAATGCGCATGAAACCAGCAAGACAGACTATTTCAACTCCAAAAGCATTGAGTTCAACATTCATTGCTGCATCGAATGCGTCTCGATTAGGATAATCCGTATGTTTAATAACCTATGATCACATATTGAAATGACTTATGGATGAAAGATAAAGAAATGTACAAAATTTTAAAAACAACAATTACCACCGTCTTAATACCAGCTTTTTCAGCTCGTTTAAGTCCTTCAACATTTGGTTTATTAGATATTACTATAACAATTTCTGCACCAATATGTTGAGATCGATCTTTAGTTGCATCAATTAGTGATTGTAAATTGGTTCCGCTACCGGATATCAAAACACCCACTTTTTTTAAAGGCTTACTTAGTTGTGAAATTATATCTGGTATGTATTGTCTCATTTTCAATTCTAACGCTTCCTCAAAATTTTTAACGTGTATTCTAGTCTGATTTTCTGCAATATTTAATGTGTATAAATATAAATAAAAGTATTTTTGATAAAATAATTTTAAATGGAGCTTACTTTTATAATTAATTATATGTCCAATAATCTTAGCATTTTCTATTTGTAATTTACTTAACACTTTGTCTTTATCTCTTTCCGAACAAATTAGGATAGCTCCAATGCCACAATTAAACGTTCTTAACATTTCTTCTTTATTAACTTCTCCTATGAATATATAGATATTTTAAAATATATATAAGGATAAAATAAATTTATACGTTAAAATTTGAATAACATTTGCGTTTTCTTACCTACAGTTGCCAACCAAGCAAAAATTGGTTGAATAATCCACGTCTTTGCATCTAAAACTACTCCCATATCTTTTGGTAAAATTCTTGGGATATTTTCTGTCAGACCTCCTCCAGTAATATGCGCAAATGCTTTTACTAAATTCGTGCGCAAAGCAGGAATTACTCCTTTTACGTAAATTTTCGTTGGTTCTAACAATTCTTCGCCTTTAAAGAGCAATAGATGTAAATAAAATTCTCTTTTTATAGTAGGAAAAATACCATAGATAAAGAAACAAAACAAATACCGATTGTACGATTATTTTCAGAAAAAGGTGCCACATCTGAATATTTTTTATTTGCTAATTTTAAAATTTTTCGAACAAGACTGAATCCATTACTATGCACACCACTTGATGATAAGCCAATTACAATATCACCTTCTTTTATGTCATTTACACGTGGAAGCAAATCATTTCTTTCAACTATTCCCACAGCAAAACCGGCTAAATCGTATTCTTCGTTGAAATACATATCTGGCATTTCTGCTGTTTCCCCGCCTATCTAGATCCATTATTTACGTATAATATTCTTACTTAATCAATATATTAGAGGAAAAGATTAAAAAGTACACTTATTTTTGCTTACCAATGAACATCCAGCTTTTCTACATCCTTCACTTATTCCATTTATAACATTGCTAGCTATATCAACGTTTAATTTACCACAAGCAAAATAATCCAGAAAGAATAAAGGTTCAGCACCATGTGCAAGAACATCATTTACACACATAGCCACTAAATCTATGCCCACTGTATTATGTTTTTTGCATTCAAACGCTATCTGCAAAATTGATAGATTTTACACATTGTTATTATATTGGAATTATTATTGCTTATACATTATAGAAATACATCTATACATTATGTAATCTTTTAAATTTCTTATAAATATCTATATACCTTTAATTTAGTTCCAACACCATCGGTTCCAGATATTAAGATTGGATCTTTATAACCAGTAGCTTTTATGTCAAATAAACCACCAAAACTACCAATCGAACCCATTGTACCTAAACGTTGTGTCGAGTAAGTTGTTGGTTTAATAGCTGAAACTAATGAATTTCCAGCTTCTATGTCCACACCACTACTTTTATATGTCAATTGTCCATTGTGCAATATAGACCTGGTAATATTACTTGATTAAATCTTTCTTTTCTTCTATATAATTTTTATTACATGATACCTTGCTATTCCTTTATGTGCTATATCTGTTCTAAATTGCTTTCCTTCGAATGATATGATTCGAGCGGCACGTGTTGCTTTAGCAGCAGCCAAAGCCAATGAAGGTGCTAAACTTACAGTAATTAAAACTCTTCCACCTAATAAATAAACAAACAGACAAATATTACTGAACTCGTATATATATCTATATACGAATTGACACAACCAGATACCGTTCAACAAAATATACCGTTGGTTAATAACTCTCCTTCAGAAGAGATACTTGTGCCACTATGGAAAACAAATTGATTTGTTTCACACGAAATATCATTGACACCTATTATAACTTGACCCTTTGATGATGATACTGGATATCCTCGAGATGCTAAAATAACACCAACAGCAAACAGATTTTCTTCCCATATAACTTCAGATTCAACTAAAGAACCCTCACAACAGGCCTGTATCAATAAATATTAAATTAATTCTCTAATTCCTTCATTAATCCATGCATTTATTAATTCATAGTTATAATTTCTCATATTAAAATAAAAAATAACCTTCATAATACTAAATAAATCTGATTTCAACAATGGTAACACTACTTGTGTTTCAGGATCTCCAAATCTACAGTTAAATTCTAGAACTTTTGGTCCTTCTTTTGTTAACATTAATCCAGCGTATAATACACCTATATTTTTAAAAATAATAAATTTTTTTAAATTTGTTTCTGTAAAATGTATTATAAATTATAATATAGCTCTAATATCTGATACAAACCAACAAATGAAATCTGTTCTTGTCTAAGACCGTCAACAGTTTTTTGTAAGATGTCTGCTTTCACTACTTCGTAATCTGCTTTGTTTAACAATGGACATGGGCAATAAGCACCCATACCACCTGTATTTGGTCCTGTATCTCCATCAAATATTCTTTTATGATCTTGTGCAGGTGCCATTGGCACAATAATTTTCCCTGTAGAAAAAAAGGAGTTTTTGCATAATAAAATTACAATAATTTTCATTAAAAATTGTTTTTATACCATCTGTAAATGCAAGTACAGATACTTCTTCTCCTTCTAATAATTCTTCTACAACTATTGATTCACCAGCAGACCCAAATTTTCTGTCTGTTAATATTTCATCTATAGCTTTACAAGCTTCATCTTTATCTTTTGCTACTATGACTCCTTTTCCAGCTGCTAAACCTGAAGCCTTTATTACAAGTGCTGGAAATGGTGCACTATAATAAATTATTATATATTTAATAATTTTTCTTAAAATTTACCTATAAATATAATTTTTTAATATACCTTTCAACAAATTTCTTTGCTTCTTCTGCATTTACAAATCCCTTCCATCTTGCAGTAGGAATTTGACATTTATCCATGAATTCTTTTGCCCAGTATTTATCCGCTTCAATTTTAGATGCTGCTTTTTGTGGACCAAAACAATTAATACCTACATTCTTTAATTCATCTGCTAATCCATTAGCCAAATATTCTTCTGGGCCAATAATTACCAAATTTACTTTATTATCTTTGCTCCATGTTGCTACTTCCTACGTAATAAAAAATCCTAGCATAATTTTATTTAATTCATTCGTATAATTATATAGTCCAATTCATAAAATAATAAAAATATACCTTATTATCTTTAACATTTAATTTCACTAGAGAAACTTTGTCAACTGATGAAATTCCACTATTTCCGGGAGAAACATAAATTTTATTTACCTAGAAATTTTATTAATTTTATTTACCTATATAATAATATATTATATTTAAGACACTTACATAAGGAGATTGTGAAAGTTTCCAAGCAATAGCATGTTCTCTACCACCACTACCAATAACTAAAACCGCATACTGCATACTGCCTAAAGAATATTAAATTTTATATTAATGATGAATGAATTGTAAAAAGATGTAACATAATAAGAGTATATACAAACAAATAAGCTTATCAAATTTTGTATAATACTATTTACATATGTACATAATACCACATTATACATATTATGTATAAATATTTACTATATATTAAATAAAAGCAAAATATTCATAAATTCATTACAAGATCATTTCGTGATAGTATTACCAATATTATTCGATATTATAAACTATCTACATAATACAATAAATTTATAACCTCCGTATTTATTATCTTTCGTAAAGTTTTTGCACTTTTTTAAGAATATTAAGCCCTGAATGTAGTAAAGCTCTTTTTATTGCTTTATTGGCTTCCTAATTTAATACACGTGATTCAAAATTGTATTTGATGTGATTCCCACTACTTAAGCAATAACGTGTTTCTTGGAGCAACAGGTGGTAAACAAGTAAAGTTGAAACGTTTAATCGTTCTTGCTTATATCTGTATAACTATGAAAATTTTAACGAATTGCTGTAGCTTGATTCGCAGAAAGACTGCTTCTTTGCGGGGGTTACTCCATTATAACTCGTGTGTAACAGACGATAACTTCTGACCTTTTAAAATAGCTCGAGATATTTAAAATATTATGCCGCGGAACAAATGTTGAGCAACAGTATAAATAAAGATTAATGTTCAAATAAATGAAATTTATTGCTTTAAAATATGAAACATAATGTTTTCATTATTTTAGGATCAGATATTAGGTATTTTAATAATATTATTATTTAATAATTATACTTTTAATAAATAAAAACATATGAATATTGCAAAATGATCATCCATGTATGAATATAACTTTATGTCATAAATTGCGGTACTGCAAAATCAACAAACCTTGGCGTTGCATATCCATATCAAACGTTGTACGTCAATGAAATACTATCATTTGTTTTCACGAATTATCGTGAATTTGTAATCGTGTGATTGCATACTTGTAATCTTATAATTTTTATACAATTCATGTGTTTATTGGATCTAACTTTAATTCAAAAACATATGATACTGCTATTTTTATTTCATTATTTCTATATTATCTAGCATTATATAAATTATGTGTATAACATAATAATTTTTTTCTCTTAATGTGAACAAATCGTCAAAGAACAACTATGAAGTTCTTTCAAATGATGACATTTTGTTTCTATTTTATCTAAGAATTACACTGTCACTACAAAACAAAATGATAAAAAGATTAGAAAAACGAAATATGCCTTTATAATCTCAAGTGATACTTATAAAAGCTTTTTCATAAAACTTCTACAAGTACAATGTTCAACTTCAATATTATCAGCCATGCGAGCCGATTTTGGTTTTGTACAATTGTATCTCTTCGACGAGGCATGCGTCAAAATAGTCGTTTTTCAAGCCATAGATTTTTGTCCAGTGCAGGAAAGGCAGAAAAGCAACCATCTGAGACAGAAAACATAATTAACGCCGAAATCGCCGTTATGAAAGAATGCAAAACACCTCCAGAAGTTAGCAACCATAAATGTTACAGTTACATTAAAAATTCATATTTATTAATAAAAGCTTTTTTCATTTCCTCTGTACTTCTTTTTTCATTTCATAAATTTTATTACGCATTGAATTGTAAAATTTTCTCTCTTCTTATCATTAATCCATATTTAGGATCGGAAGGTACCGGAAAAGCCCAGACTGCAGACTGTTCGAGTATATCGTTGGAATCCTGAAAAACCAAACGTAAAACCTTTCATGCAACAATTCAGTGTGGATTTAAATAAATGCGGCACCATGGTATTAGATGTATTGGCATTAATAAAAGCAGAGCATGACCCCACGTTATCCTATCGAAGATCCTGTCGCGAGGGAATTTGCGGAAGTTGTTCGATGAATATAAATGGTGTTAATACCTTGGCTTGCATCACGTAATGCGAGAAAAATACCATTTTTTGTTGTTTCATAATGATAGTATGCATACATTACTCATATCTGCCTGAATCATAATAATTATTCAAAAAATTGTAACACTCATTGTCAGACGAAGTAAAGTAAATAGTTTATAATATTTTTTATCCTAAATCCGTATAGTATCCTATCTTTTTATTCTTAGAAAAGTGAAGGAATCGCCAAAACCTATAGTCATATATCCTTTACCGCACTCATACGTAATTAGAGACTTAGTAACGGATATGGAACAATTCCTGAAACAATACCAGCATATTGAACCATTTTTAAAACGTCCCGGAGAAGACAATTTTCTTGGTTTACGACAAATCCTACAAAGTCCAAAAGATAGAGATAAACTTAATGGTTTATACGAGTGCATCCTCTGTGGATGTTGTACTTATTCTTGTCCACCGTATTGGTGGCTTGGTGATAAGTTTTTAGGTCCTGCAACTCTTCTGCAGGTACATGAATTATTCGTTACAGAGAAGAATGTCCTATACGTAATATTCAATACACCATGAAATATTTTTATCGTGCAGGCTTATAGGTGGATAATAGATTCACGTGACATGGGACATAAAGAAAGACTTAGTAAATTACGTGATTTTTATTCCGTATATCGATGTCATACTATTTTCAATTGTACAAAAACTTGTCCGAAGGTATGAAGTGCACAACGTTATATAAAGAGTAGAAATTCAAATATTGTTAATAACTTATATATTATTATTATGTGGCTAATTCTTTCAAGGCTCTAAATCCCGGAAAAGCAATAGCTCAAATAAAACGATTGTTAGCGGGACTAACAAAAAAGGAACGGCCAGACATGGAAACTCCACTTCCAAATCCATGTAACGGCGAAGGACAGTACCAATGCAGAGAGGAATAGATGGAAAAAGGAAAACATGATTAATGAAACATTATTCTTGATACGATTTGTAATTGTATATAAACCGGTATTTCTTATTACATATAAGGTTTTATTTGTTTTTCAATGAAAAATTATCAAGATAAGATTTCATGAGAAAATTAAATTTCTTTTTATATTAACACGTACGGAAATTTTAGTAAAAAAGAATATATTTCATAAATTTTTAATAATTACAAGCGTAAAAAAATATAAAACATGAAAATAATTTCTTATAACTATTATTTGTACAATGTTTTGGTGCATATCAGTTACAAAGTTTCTCTATTATATTTTTAATTTTATTATTAAATTAATTTTATTTATATTATAACTGTGTACTTGAAAATTAAATCAATTTAAAATATAATTATTTTAATTTGTTCTTCTTTATTAACCTAATGAAAATAATTGAAGTTGGTCTTTCATGTTATGTATAAATGTGGACAACTTTTGTCGACTAATTAGTCAATTTATATGATAAATAATAAATAGAACAAATAGATTAGAGATCAATGATTTTTGAAATAATGATATTATCTAGAACTAGAGGGAAGTAACATAATTATAGATGTAACCTCGCTCTTTTAATTAAATTGTGATGCTGTTCATTCTTGTATTGAGTGTTAGTGGAAATATTTTGCGGTGCTACGTTTTCGTCATTTTCTTTCGATAATAAGGTATCAACAGTCTCTCGAAGTTCACGATCTTGTAACCAAGGATGTAATAGAACTTGTTTGATTGTAATCCTTTTTCTCGGATTTACTGTCATCATACTCTTAATCTAAAAAGATTATTAGAAAATTATTATTATTATTTTTTATTTAGAAAAATCATTATTAGAAAATAGAATTATTTCTATTCGTGTATCTTGCAATAACATTTCATCGAATACTACTATACCAGATCTATAGCTTTGTTTGTTACATGTCCAAATTTGGAAGGAGGAAAACCATAACGTCCACACTTTATTTGATCTTGCAAACTCATATTCTTGTCGTAACAATTAAAAGGTACTGAACCACTTAAACAAGCATACAATATTACTCCCAAACTCCATACATCAACCTAGTTAAATTAAAAAATATGAAACATCTTATTTCTTCTAGATATTTGTTGCATATACATACTTGATTCGTGTAAGAACCACGTCCAATAGTAGACAATATCTCAGGTGCAACATACATAGGGGTCCCACAAAATGTCTTCATCATAGTTTGTGCATCAACTAACTTTGATAAACCAAAGTCTGATACCTTTGCTAATGTAACATCTGAATTGCTAGCTAATAATATGTTTTCTGGCTGTAAATGTGACCAAAGAATATTTATTCACTATTTATATTATACCGAAATATCACAGATATTTAAGAAAAACTCATACCTTCAAATCTCTATGAGTTATACCACAATCATGTAGATAACTAACAGCTAATACAACTTGATAAAAAATCAATTTTGCATGTTTTTCTGATAATCTTCCCCTGCTTCTTATTCTTTCAAAAAGTTCACCACCTTCCATTAATTCCAAAACTATGTATACTGCTTTTGGGGTATCTACAATTTCTACCATTCGAATTATGCAAGGCTAAAGAATAAAGTACATATTAATACATTCTATATCAGGTTAGCAATTTATATATTCACTTACATGTTTCAAGGCTTTTAATATTTTAACTTCATTCATAATTTTCTCAGGATCATTTAACGGATGCTTTTGTCCATTTGTTGTGCCGCCTATTTTCATAATAGTTTTCATAGCAAATTTTTGACAACCTATTTTATTAAATACCATATTCACTTCTCCACATGCCCCAGATCCTAATTTACATGACACTGTATATTTATCTTTGAGTTCTGGAGGAAGATTGTTGCTTTCACATGCTGTAGTACTCATGAATATATAAACTGTAGCAAATATTGTATTATATAGCGCAAATAAAATGTGAGATTTATGTATAATATATACATGCTTATTATAAGATATAATTTATTTACCAGTGACTACAGGTTGTGCTAAAGATATTATATCGTTACTTTCGAGTATTATCTTATTCCCACGGCCTATTTTTTTTTTATTAACAAAAGTTCCATTTTGGCTTAAGTCTTCTAAATATACTATGGCATCATTATCATTACCAATATATTCTCTAGTTATTTTAAAGTGTATCTTACTCATTACGCTAAGCCATTTTGGTTTTAATTCATTGCTAGTAACACAAATATCACAGGATTCTGCTCGACCAAGAGTATAAACATCTTTGGTCATTTCTATGAAAGTAAATGGAATTAACATAGGTAACACAATAAATATCATATATTATAAATTATATAAACTTGCACATAATACACAATATTAAATAAATATATATTCTTACCCATTGTCTTAAAAGGTAATTTGATAGGACATAATCTGCCCCATACAGTCGTGGTTTTCTCTTGTGATGACTCTTGTGGAGTCAAATATATTGCATCCACACTTTGTGTAGCAGGTAATGTCAAAACAATTTGTTCATCGTTCATAGTTATAAATTACTTGGTTCAATACAAACCAAAAATATTTTTAAACTACGTCAAGGTTTTAGATAATGAAAAATAATAAAATTAAGAAGAAATTAAATATAAACAGAATCAGTTATAATATTAGTGTTTGATCGTAATTCTGTAGAAAATGGTGTTTTAAAACAATATTAAGTTTATGTCAGAAATTTACAAACATTAATTTTGAAAATATTTCATTACTCTCTTTACAGAATTAAGTACAACAAAATTAAATTGCGATTGCACAGCATTAATCCATAACGTAACGACGTAACTCACAAAATAAATAAACACGTGAAACTGCGGCTCCGACAATGAATTTGAAGTACATTGTAAGTTTGTAGATAGAAATTTGAATCTTTTATGTCGATAAATTAGGTATCTGCTACATCTATTTATGTATAATCAGGTATAATTAATTTTTAAGATTCAATATACATATTTTAGTATTAATAGAGCTATAGACGCCTTTATTATAAGTTTTTTGTCAGAAATTTTTACTTACGTGCTTTATTTATTCTACAGATCGTATTATAAATGTGTTTACATATTATAAATGTATTGCGAGTACACGTATAATTTATAAAATCATAGAGAATCTTTCAATCATCCAATGAATTTTTCATTGAACATTATGTACATGTAAATAAATATTAAAGTCAACTATTAATGTATGTCAATAATATTTTATACAACTAAAAAGTGATAATTGTATTATTAATATTTATGACATTAAAAAATGTGTAAGTAAACAATTATAATGTATTATCTATATTTTCTATCAGTTATTTTTTTATTAAAATAATATCCTGAATTGTCTATTGTACATTACTTTGTTATTTAATTTTGTAGTTCTTATAAATAAGTGTTAACTTTTTGGTAATTAAAAATTCAGTATTGTTAATATGTACAATAACAACGCGTATGTAAATTTTTATTGTATGAAACAAAATATAAAAATAATAATAAATTGAAGAAAAAAGATAATCCATGAAATCAAATAAGTTGTAATCTATTAAAAATAAGGTATTATTATTTATTACACATAAGCAAACAATTAATCACAGTATAGAAAAAAGCAATTTGCTTCAGTGGTAAATAATAAAAATATCTTTTCGTACTAGATGTCATAAGTAGAATGCAGGTTCTAGGAATATAATAAACATTTTTCATATTGTAGAATTTAATTGACAGTATGAAATTATATATAGTCGGATAAAAAATTTGAATGTTTTTATGACTTCGAACCGCAAGTTTAGATATAATAAAAAGGTAAATCTTAACAATAACTTCACAAACTGGCACTGGTTGAAATATGTATAGTTTTTGTAAGCATGTACGAAATTTTATGGTAAATTTACTAGTTGTAATTAATGATATATTTCTAATAATAATATTGTGATTAGCATTATTATCACTTTAATTAGAATTCGTTATTTTGGCAACTTACGGTTCAACGGAAATTTTACATTTCTTTACATAGCCGTGGTTGTACAGCTTAATCGACATAGGTTTACCACGATGTCACAATTGATTCACATATATTTCGTTTTCATTTTTTACTGGCATTACGTTTAACGATTGTAGCATATATATATATATATATATATATATATACATACATACATACATACATACATACATATATATATAAATATATCATGTATTTGACTTTACAAAAATTTATTTATGTATATTTACGAAAGTAAGAAAATACGAAACGCCACTAAGGAATTATTATTCAATGATAAACGTAAACATTTTAAATTACAGGCTTTTAGGTATAAAGGGTAGGGCTAACTCTTGAGCAGGAGGAACAGGGAAGTTAAGTTTATAACTATCAATATTAAGGTAATAATCGTACAGATAATTTTTTTGCATTATGTATATGTGTAAATTAGTTTTTTAGTTGTTTATTATGTAAAAGGTGAGCTGCGTGTATTTCCTTTATGTTCTTCGTATCAATGGATGGTACGTCAGTGGCGGTGGTATAAACTTCATAGAGATGTGTGATTTTATCTTTTATTGTCACACATACTCTGCCTCCCTTTTTCTGCTTAAGAATGGGTCAGGCTATATCCGTTTTTAGTGGCACTGTTGTCCATTAGCTTAATGCTGAGCGTCGGTTTCTTTCTTACAGTGCTTACGGCTTCCCTAGGGAGAAATAAGAAAAAAGTTTATTCAAACACACTCATTATTATATATTATTTTGTTGAATAATTTAATTGGTAAAAACGTTATAGAACTTACCAGAATTAAATAAGTCTTTCCATTTGAATAATTGTTCATCTCCTACAAACACTCCTCTTGGCTCTTTCTGACACACCTCGCCACCTTTCTCTTGAATTCTGCATAGCTTTCCCTCCACTCTTTCTACAGTGTTGCAATTAATGTCAGTAAAAACAGTTGAAATGATATAGTAATCTAAATTTGTACAATACAGAATATTACTTACGGCAGCATCCACATTAGCAGGACTTTCATCATTAGGATCTGCAAGCATACTAATAACACTTATGAGAATAGTCTCAACTGTGTGAACTGGTAACCACCGTTCTGATGCTTTTTCATAGCCCCACTTATCATCTCCAGGTTCATGTAAAATCGATATGCATACATTACCGTTCTTTTCGACTATAAATATAAAATTACATTACAATTTTTATTTTGTTATATAATATATATAAAAATCTTACTGTTAAAGAAAAAGTCTTACTGTTTGGATGCCATATTTCTGTTATGAACTTCATTCTCGGTGGCCTAAGTGGATATTCTTTTGGAAACTGTAAGTGTGCTTTGAAAAACCCACCTTCACTAAAATGTAAAAAAATATTTGTAAAAATATGTATGATATGCACATATGTATGTATGATATTATATATTATAAAATAAACAAATTAATATCTTACTATAATGTGTCTGGAGGTCCAATAATGAGTACTTCCCACTGATATATGTCATTGTCGTCTATGAGGCCTGCTGAAAACCCTTCTACTGGGTTTTTATTTAATTCTATAGAAGAGAAGAAAATTTAAATCAAGTTTTTGTATTTTTAAATAATTTTCTCATGAAATTGAACTTGAAAAATATTTTGGATTAATAAGAATTTCATATATCTAAAATGCGGAACAATAAAATAATATTAAAACACTGGAAATATGCTTGAATCAGCAAACACAGAACCGTCCAAAAATAAATACGATTAATCATACTTTGAATCGATAATAAAAACATCGAAAAAAATCGTCAATACAAAGAAACATTGGTCTGGATACATCAAAAGGATACTTTTGTTATTCAGTGTTGTTTAGGTTAGGTCAAATTGAAACGCACAAAGCAACCGTCATATACCCACGGGGTTAGCGAGACAAAGGTGACACGATATTTCATGTAAAATTCAACGATAAAGATCAATTAACAAAGAAGAACGAAATCACGATAAATGGTAGCAGCAAATTTTCAGGAATTTCATTGTTTCATTCGTTGCCTTAGAAGTAATACAGTAGTTATGGTTCGAAGATTGACCTTCGGTGGTCGTTGCACGGCATGGTTTTCTCTGTCTTTTTTTTAGTCGAAACCGCGTTGTATTCGGTGACGCGCGAAATGCTATAAATAACGTTGCCTGCAATTATTTTCGGTAACAGCGTAAACGGCCTTCGTCGTGCATGAAAATCGTTCATAAGAAAATTTAGACCCGACACGGATGTAACTACTAGTAAACGCGATATTAAATGCTAGGTTAAAGTTATTCATGGGAGGTACACTACGGTTCCGTAGCCGTATTGATTTTCACGCCCTAATCAGGCGCAGGGCCATCGTGAGACTACGGAAGGCTTAATCGGTGCTCACATAAGGTTACAGAGGTTTCGAGAAAGTGATATTTCGACAGAAAAAATGTTCACAAAAGCCAATCTCAAGGGTCGAATCACAACGATGATGAGATCGCACGAGTTTGGGGTATGAGAACGGTTCCGGCTTTTCGTTCAACTCGAATTTGAGGCACCGATCACACTTAGCACTTATACTGGCTTTGCTGGATACCTGCTAATTGTTTTCGTAGTAGAAGCGCGGACTGTGGCTCTGACATTAATAAAAGTTCCGTTAAATAAGACTAAAGCTGAAAACAATCACTTTTGCTTGACTGGAAAGATGGCTAGGTACGTCGCGGAAGCAATGTCTGCGCATGCGCTACTGCTTAAACATATGTTCTTCCGTCTTTCTTATGCGCCGGTCTGATCAAACAGCTACGCATTCTGTTGGAGATTTTGCAAATATTACGGATCTTTTCGCTGTCGATAAGTAGTTTCCAGTAATTAAAAGATAATAAAAATATCAACGAAAGACAGATTGGACCTAACATCTGATGTATTTTTGTGTCACGCTATTGACTAAGGATCTCGTCTGTGGTCACACGTTTTAGGGATTCCAGAATACACTTACCATTTTAATATCATTCCCAACGTTACCGATTCAGCGTAGGATAAGATTGCAACGCTTGTAGCGATTAGAATTGGAACTAAATTTTAATGTGACATTCTGGACTTAAAATTATGTAATCATTGACTAAGGGCAGGTCTTCGTCGCTGTTGTGATCTTAACAGTCCTTGGTCAATGATATACATAATTCCTATATTCGCCGTAGCAAATCGCAGAGGGCGTAAGAAACATTGGTTTCTTCGAGGTCGATACTTTAGAAAGTGGGTAAAAATTGGTTTTCCTTTTGTTAACAGATAAAATACTAGAAATGCAGAGGATGAATCGGTGTATGCGAGGAGAACTTTAAACAATTAGATCGTACAAGTTCCTTCGATTAAGCGATACTAACGTAAAATGTCTTATAGTCGAAGTTAAAATAAATGTAATCTTTAAATCATATTACTTACACGTAATATTTAATTAGTACATACGTAAGTTACAGTGCCATCTTACACAATTTTATAGGAAGTGCGTCTAATGCGATGTACCTTATATAGATTACATATTGTATCATATTATAAAATTATATTTATTTGTAAATTGTTCTATATTTCTTTCAATCTATCGAATAAATCAATTTTCCTAAAGGGAATGTTTCAACCGTTATCAACATAAAACTTTCGTACGTAATACCGCAAGTCGTGCAATAGTCTCACAAAATAATTCTTACTATTTATTCATTTATACGTACAAATTGCTATTGTGATACGTCTTATATAACTAAGGCATAGGTAGCCTAGAAACGATAATGAGCATAAGAAACGTAATGTAACGAATGTAATAAAGAAGGATACGATCAGAGAATACGAAGCAGAAGGCACGCAAGAAGTAAAATCGAACGATTCGATCAAATTAAAAAGAAATATTCCTTCGATTTCAATCATTAACGATCTTGTAACCTTATTTTACGCTGAATCTGAGAAACGTTGAAGCGGATCGTTCGATATCTTAACTATTCTCCGGCCTACTTTGCAACGAGGATTCGATTTAAAGGGACCGCAAAGCAAACGTACGATCTCATCCTATTATCTGATGACGCGGTTCAACGCTGGGATCTATGGAAATCCAGGGCGTGGCTTTAATAATGCCAAACGATCGAGAAACGCGGAGCAAGGAAAAAACTTGGAGAAGTTCAGCTCCTCTTAGGGAGATAGCCACCACTCCTGCAGTTGTCCGTTACCTTCGGATTGGTTCCCACCTTTTTACGAGGATAAACGACCCGGCGACGAAAGTGCCGACGATTTCCTCTAAACCGATCATCGCTCGGTACCCATCGATGTAATATAGGGCGAAGGAGCTCCGAGTGAGAAACATTTCTTCACGGGAATCGGCTTTGATTCATACTTCGCTAGCAGGCTCACTTTTTTTTTCCTTTATTTTTTCCAACCGGAATTTACCGGAGAAACGGATTAGGTTTATCGAACCGAGGGAATAGACGTTAGGGTGGGAATTTGGTTAGTAACGAGGGATATTTTAGAAGACTTACGATTAAGTAACGACAAGGGTATATACAAAAATGTTACGAGGAAATTTCATATATATCGGATAAATTAGAAAATATATATTTGCAAAAATAGAGAAAGTAAAATATGCAGGGTGGATTATCTTTTTCTACCTTCAATAGCAGCTAATATAATTTTGAGACTGGATTTATGCGTGATATTATTTGACACTTGTATAATTATAAATCCTACGTTTTCTTTTTTTCGTTAAAAATATTGTACGGTAGTTACCGTTACTTAAAAACACATAACGTGCTACACGTAATCTATTCTGGTAACAAAGCAAGTATTCTACCATGAAAGAATTTCATCGCCAGATTTTATTGCTGGTCATCTTTTCCTCGATACCTGCAATCGCGGATAATACAATTTTATTGTTCGATTTAAGCGAATCACCCGTGTATTTATAAATTCTATATCTTTTTCCTTTCATTGAAAAGCTGTATTACTTATTGTTAGCCGGAAAATCACGATATAATGCGTGTCCGACGATAAACCGAGTATTCCTATCGTAAAGGAATTTCGTCGACGATGCATGGAGCGACGATCACGACTTTTTTAATCTGTCGGTTTATTCGTCAGTTTAAACAGCAAGATCGACACGAGGGCGACACAATATCCGTCGAAGGAAATATTAAAAGAGTCATTTCCACGTCCCTTCAATTTCAGCCGCATGAGAAGCCGATTAATAGCTGGGGATAATATCCGATCTCGATTCGTCAAAAATACGTGGAATTACCTGTGGCAAGAGCGAGAAAAAACATTGGAAGAAGTAGAAAAGCGACATGACACGAACGTCTGATACGATTCATAGTGATCATACATACTGGTACGATTAACAGTTACCTAAGTACCTACAAGTTGGAAAGTATCGAAAGATGTCGAGATCAATATTCGATATTAATGCCTTTTCAAACGATATCTAATTCCATTAGGTTGTCTGAAAAGTTTCTTTCGTTTCATAAGGTGATCATAGATGAACCACAATTTCTGTTTTATATTATTATATCGAATTAGGTGTGATCCATTTCGTTCTATCTCTGTTATTATGTTCGTGTATAATTCAATGAACTAATATAAAACAAAAAACATTGTGCGTCTATTATTTCCTTATAAAACGAAAGAAACATTTCGGACGACCTATATAAACGATCTGATTCTATAGCAATGGAATAGATATCGATATTATGGCCGATATTTGAGAATAGATTTTTAAGCTACTTTATAAATAATAAGATAACAAGTAAATACATAAATATAAGTACGCGTAAGTAAGCTCATAGATGGTTAATATCCAGTCCCTTGTAAAGTTTAATTGTTTAAATCGATTAATAATACAGCGCTGACTATCAGCCAGTATTAATTCACACGTTATAGAGGATAGCAAAGGAATTTTAACGTGTTCGATATGCCAGAGTATTTCTGTGATTCCTATCGTGACCAATTGCAAAATGATTTTTTTCAAAAATGTCTAGAACACTCGCTAGAATGTTAAAAATTATTTAGAAAAGACGACGTCGATATCGACGTTATCGCTGATGGGCTACTTCCTCTTCGATACGTGTACTTATTAACGCGTTAATAAATACACCATTCATACTCCGTTTCTACAGTATCAATAGATACTTCAACAGAAATATCAAATCGATACCGATATTTAAATACGAAGAGCAACTTTTGCGCAAGCAAACTGGCATACCGATAGGTAGGCAGCGCGATATCAATGCCAAGACTAGTAACGGGTAGACGAGGATAAAACAAGCATTCTATAGAATACAGGAAAAAGACGAAGAAATCCCATGGCGAAGCAACGGTGCAGCCAGTGATTTGCGACTGGTCCTTCGGGTATTTCCGTGGCCCCGTCAAAATAAATTGTTGTTTCCCCTTGTGAATTAGAGGAGGACGGACCTGGTAGCCGCGAATGCCTCAAACAATATCGTTAGTACCTTCGAGACTTGAGGGAGATCTCCTCTTCTCTTCCACGCCGCCCCTTTTCTTTCTCTTCTTCTCTTTCTTCTCCACGATTCTATTGTTCGCCGTCTCGCTTCGACCACGTCCAGCACTGAAATTTATGATACGTCGCGCATTTATATGCCCACACCCTCCATAAATTTTACTTTACGCGCATGTAAGTGGCTCCACTTTTGTTCATAGATTCCTTCGACTGTCAGATTTATGCCCACGTACGTGCTACGGTTCGATGGCCGAGACACGGTAGAGGCGGGCACGGAAAGGGAAGGATACTGTCCTGCCATCGAACGATAAAGCTACCGAATTGCCGTGATAATATACCGCGACATCGAAAGTCGGTTATGCGTAGAATTTCTATGATTTTTCTAACGCGAGATGTTTTCAAATGTTGGGATCGGAGAACGTACAGTAACCACGAAAACAAGAGAGAGAAAGAGATTTAATAAAGACGGAACGAAATCGTTCATAGAACGCGGATTTTATGGAAATTTGTATCTCTGTAAACGATAATCGAAGGAATAAAACCTGTACGATCTATATGCTGGCTCTATTTATTTCTCTTCAGTCGGCTGATTACTCTTCTCAGAATTTTTCACACAATTGCGATACGACCACAAGTCGTATAAACATAAATAAACTATGGCTCTGCATGCGAATTTACGTTTTTATAGATTCTAACAAAAGGCTGCAACTCGAATAAAACCATATACTCTAGGTATCTTCTAATTATAATTCGATAAGACTCTAATATTTAATATTTGATTCTAGTACCTAAATTTTAAGAATCGGATAAGTCTCATCCAAATGAGATCACTTAAATACCTGCTTCATTTATTGTTGTATGGAAAAGAAACTACTGAAATGAAGAAGCTCGAACATCTTATGGATGTGCTCTTCAGGAACAGCGGTAACGATATCTCAAAGTATCTAAAGAGATGACGAGGAATAAAAGGAAAGGAGATACGGCGAATGGCGGGATAATTCAAAGTTCGTATTCCTTTTCGTGGCGAAACTCGATCGGCTCTCCCGCTACTTAGAACACCGGAAAAATGCTGATGATCCCGAGATACCGAGTGTCCTGTTAGCGAAACAACTTTGCCTGGCCAGAGGTAAATTGAAATTGGACGCAGTGACGCGAATTATTATAATCCTGGGGTCGCTTGGAAGCCCTCGGGCGTTTATCCCCGGACCTCTCTTCTTTCCACCACCGATGTAGCTGTATAAAATTTCGAGCCAACGTGCAACGTTTTCATCCACGTCCTCGTGGCTATCTCTCGCGTACACACGCCACTGATCAAAAGTCGCGCGTGAACGTTTTCAGACCTGTACGGTGTGAAACAGGGACGTTTGGCTGCTTAATTTTTCGCCAGACCACTGCGGACGTTGCAGTTATTTTACCGCGGTCAATCGGCACGGAAATAATCTTTGCGATATGGTTTTCTTTATATTTATTTTTGACCTTTCGAATTTTCTTTTATAACAGTTAAATAACGTACGATCTCTCCACTGTACAGGTTGTTTCAGCAGCAACGGTACGATCAGCAAGGTGGCGATTCTACTTGAAAGAAGGAACAATTCAAGTCGAAAATATAGAATAAAGTTTCGTCGAGATTCTCGAGAAAATGGAGCTTGAAAATCGAGATTCGTGACAGCGCTAATGAGATTTCAAAATACCCCATAACCAGACAGCGGGATTTTTATGCATTTTTATGCAAAGTTTGAAGGTACAAAAGTGCAGGACAGAGTGCATACATAATGGAGAAAAATACGCGAAACTTGCAAAGCGGTGTATTTTTCATAATTTTTTCCTAGACGAAACAAATGTTCATCTACGTTTTATTTCTACCCTTGTATCCATAGAAACATAAATTTGCACAAAAATCCCCAGTCTACCTATAACGCGTTTAATTCTACTTATAAATGATGTCTACGAGTAATCGAATATTTTCGCCAGTTTGTATACGTACCTACGTATACTGAAGACACCAAGGCTCAAGGTCAGCCTTTAGGAGTTTAGAGGAAAAGCAATCCTGGCGATGAAGTATAGATAAGAATGAAATATATCGTAAGAGGCTCCAGGGGCAGCTGTCTGGCGACGATTTCGCATTCGACAAGCTAAAAGATTCACTTCGAACGCAGCAGACCGTTCCCTCCGGTGGTTACCGGTTAAACGAGAAAAGTCGCGCGTTTGCGGCTGAATTTTCGAGCGATATTTCCGGTTCGCCTGAAGGGTCGTCTGGTCCAGGGGCAACCGTCGATGTATCAAACGTTTCACGTTTCTACATACGTATTTACACATCGTTCTTACGGTATAGCAATCAACTACGTATCATAAAAGAGCAATTTTCAATTCGCAGATTGCTTCTCGATTCGACGATTGTTTTACGTTTACGTATATTTTGTCACTTAGTTATATACTTGCCATTTAGGTATATTTATTATATATATACAGGTATATATATTACCATTAGGTAAAAGAAGATAAAATTCATCAAGACAATCGACGATAAGAATATATTCGGATGAACCATTCAAATCATATTTATTACAAATTTAGGATCGCTGAAGTTCTGCTGATCTTTTTCGTCTATCCACCGATGGTAGGTATTTATTTAACGTTCTAAACACGCTTAAACAGCTGAACATACGAAATATCGATCTTTCGCAGGATCTGTCTACCGAAATAGGCGAGCCTCGGCACAGAGGCGGTTTAGTCCTTTGGAGTAAATGTTCCCATTAGGCTGCGGCGGGCAAACGACGAAAGGAGGAAATCCTGCGACGATAAACTACCGGCAGGATGAACCGGCTCGCGCACGCTGCAGTTTAATGTTCGACGTTGCTATGTTGCAGCGACGCATTGCTAAACTGCATGTACCAAAGCGTGACGGGCGTTCTATATTAGCCAGAGCCGTTTCTTCCGTGTCGCGAAGGATTCCGTCTGCTTTTTACGACACCCTGCCTTCTCGTAAAATTCTCGATTCGTTATGGACACTGTACGTGAACGTGTTGTACTGTCATAAATATTTGCTGCAACTCTGTAAGTATTCTAACGTATATTTACGTTCCCGACGTGCACGGAATTGATTAACCACGATGTCGCGTTTACCGCTTATTTTCTTTTCTTTTTATCGATTTAATTTTTCCAATATAGCGTAGAGACTGTGGTCTCTGAACGCCACTGCGCATTTATTCACTGCGAGATTCGATGCTAATCTACGTGTCGTTCAAGTTTAATCTCCTTCATGGTGAGGATTAAAAACGATGCGTGATAATACATCAACGACACACAACGCGTAAAAGGAGTTGAAAATTAAAGGATTTTCCGTTTCTTAAGACCGAAGCTTTTTAAAAAGGATGCGACTGTTTCGGACTATTTTTGTGTTTTTTTCCTTGCTGCCTGCTCGTCAATTTGATACTTTCAATCTCAAGATCTTCATGCTACGAAAATTCTCGTATGTTTACGATTGTGACGTATCATGACACTCCGCAAATTTCTGCAAATTTATTAGGATAATGTTTCACGACAGTCTGAAGTATATAGGAAATTTCCAACGTTATAATTTGCCGATAACACTAGTAAATTGAAGAGTATCTGGAATTTTAAGTACAATTTTCCGTCGAATAATAGTAAAAAGATCGATTCGACCTACGATGCCAATTTCCGAAAGGTCAAAAGCTATCAAGAACGAGTCTCTCGTCTGTATTAACGTTAACAGAAATACGAAAAATGCTGAAAAGATAACTTCCACGGTAAGAAAATAACTTCCAAGTTGTATGGCGTTACAGAAGGGTTTAAGTACGGTAATTGGTGATGCGTCTCGATTCAACCGCCGCTATTACATTTAATTATCACCCTTACCGCTGCGTTTAACCATTATCAGAATCTCGGATGGTAGTAGAAACGCGTGAAAATGCAGCTCGCCGTTTCCATGATTTCCAGCGTGATTCTCGCGGAGCGGCAATCGCTTTAATGATCTCACGGTACGCCATTAACTAAGCGTTCTGAAGGGCCAGCTTCCTAGACGAGCCAACGTCCCTTGATGGCGTCCTGTGACACAACGTACGAGCCCTTTTCAACGCTCCAACCTTCCATAAAGTCCCCCTCGGTCCTGTTACATGCATACGCACACATAGTGATGCCGCAGTCGATGCTGCAAGACAGGTGAACCTTCCATGCCGTGAAGTACGAAGTATTGATCTGGCTGGAAAGTCTTTAACTTTGTTAATGTAAAATTCATAATTTGCTATATTGATTCGTAACAAGGAAATAGAAATTTAGTAAAATTCTCAAAGTATCGCAAAGTATTTGATAACTATGTTTCACCAATATACCGATCGGACTATCATAGTCGCGCGTAGAATATGCAGTCGATAGTCGATGACGAGTGATAACAGAAATTTTCACGGCGCGAAGTACAAAGCACCGATCGGACTGAAAAGTCTTCGATTAATTCGGTAATTCGCCACGTTGATTCGCGAACGAGAAAGCGGAGATTTAATAAAATCGTCAAAATATTCCGCGTCTGATAATTATATCTTATTAATACACCGTTAATACGGTGCTATTTTAATTTGAATTTCGATTAAATCAGTTACCATCTCAGCAAGCTGAAAATCAGATTCCGCAAGGAAGAACGGCTACCATTTTGACATTTGATCTCTGCACCGCGGTTGCAGGATTTCTATTTTCTTGCCTCACGGAAGCTCGCGAGGGCTTTCAGGTTTTAACGGTTTTGCACACGGAGGGTTGAAGATCCCGGACGTCGTGCTTTACGAAAGAGAAAGAGAGAGAACAATGGAGAAAAGGAGAAAACAGCGGGCAAGGCATCCCTACGTTTTCGTAACAAACGTTTCGACCACGTTTCCGTTATATCGCATCCGTGTGAGTTCAGGATGACGAAGCAACTGTGCAACAATGTTTGCTTCCTCTTGCCAGGGTATAACGCTCGTGACGGCGCCCTTTTCTTGCGTGCTCGATGATTCTGATCCAGATGCACATAGAAGTTGCGTCGAGTATTAGAACAACTCCTTTTACGGCGTTGTTTGTCTCTCAAATTTTGCATGCGTCGCTTCTTTTCTTTTTTATTGATCGCTTGAAGGATCGCTTTCGGCACAGTTGAGGTTACATAAAGATGTTAGAATTTTTGATACTGTCTGGTAAAAGGATTTGGATTTTTAGATTCTCTGGTGGTTCTCCGAAGCAGACGATATTTCGTTAAATCGACACGTATCCACAACTGAACGCGTCTCCTGTGTATATCGTTGTTTAGTAGCGTGGTTGTCTCGATAGAAAAGTTTGTGATTCTGTATAGTTGCAATTTCTTGAAAAAAGTAGCGCAACTCGGTGATCGTTCGGGCAGTTTTTCTTAATTATTCGCCACTTACCTGTGTTTATTACGTATTTTTTTTCTATAGGTTCGTTGTATTACCTTCTGTCTTTCTTTATTGAAAAATTCGACTTGTTATCTAAAGAATTTTACTGAAAAATTCTTCACTAATAACGAATTTTTGGTCGAAATAAAATTCCCCAGCGGCGCGTCAGTCATCGGTGCGTTGCATCAAACTTTTGCGTTTTCAGCGAAACGATCGGTTCTTTCATTAAAAACATTCCTTTCGTTATTGAAATTTTTCTCCTGTCTTTTATATAATCATGTTATTGAAAGTTCTCTCGCGGAATATTCAGCTGTAACGAGACTACCTTTTTTTTGACCGACGAAACGTAAACGGTGCGGCGGTCTGTAAATTATAATGTAAAAAGTTTAATTAAAAGTCGATGTATTTTCATATAATTACAATTAATTTCTATCCTATATCATTTTCGTAGAATAAATATAGGATAAAGATCTCTCGTAATTTAATCTTCCTTCGTTAAAATTTCTCTATACTTCCGCAACATTGTTATATACGTGTATCGTTACAATTTCTTCTTTTTAATCACCAACTGGCACAAAGATCGCAGAATTAAAAAAAGATAGATGTATCATATTTCCCCTGTGTGGTCTTCGATTCTACTATTTCCATAACGGTATTTGTCGTTATAAAAAATAAAAGCGGAAATTTTAACTACAGTGGCCACAAAAAATATCTTTTGGCAAGTCCTACTTCTCCTTCTCAATTTCTTCTAGTCGTATGAAAGTACTACTATATAACGTGAAATTTAATATACTGCAATCTAATTAATTAAATTAGCATAAGAACTATATAACAAGTACAACGATGTATAAAGCGCAAATAGTTTTTGTAGCCGCTGTAAATGTTATCACAGGAATCATCATGTTTCTGTGAATTTAACCGAATTTGCCGGCATTCGAACGACATCCTCTGGCATCGAAGACGTTCGAGGGAAGCTATCGACTCCTCAGATTCATAATGCGTCGCACGCGCATCGAGTCAATCCGATTACACGGCTGAACGGAGTTAAACACGCTCCTCAACCCACATTTCGGATGACGTTTACGCATGGTCGCGCCTCGGCTTATGGGGAACCTGTCTCGACTGTATTTCCAGTTGTTTCTTTTCGCTAATCCTCCAATCGGGTTACGCGTGAGCTACTCTGACATCGGTGACTTCCAATTCTATACTATGGAATCTGTAATTCCTATAGAGAATCACTAAACAATATACGAATCGTATGAAAATTGTATTATTCTCGAGAATTGTCCCGGGAGTTGTTTCAGTTCGTTATTACATCAGAATTCTTTACATTGGAAATACTAGAGATTTATTATTATTTTCATACTTTCCTTAATGCTTTCGGAACGGGATGTTCCTTTAAATTGCGAGAAAATATCTTTTCATGAATTATTAATGAAATTCTTCTAAGAACGAAGCTAAATTAAATTTGAAATGTTTCTGACACGAAGATCACGCAATGAATCAATGACGCAAGCAGAAGACAGATATCAGTCGTCAACATATACATCGGGTTAATGTAAAATTGTCCGAACAATCATCGACTTATTCTCTGCTGCAAGAAACGAAAATTGTCCCAAAATTGAGGCCAAGTGAAATTTGAAATTTTCTATCGATACAATCGCATTGACTGAGTCGATGAGAACGTGATAAACAAGTATCAGCCGTAGATATACGCGTTAGTGAAAATTTGTCTCGACGATCATTGACTTTTACTACTGTAAAAGTACGACACTTTCGAAAACGAAACGATACCTGAAATTTGTTATCGATGCAATCGTAAACGGAATCAACGACGCACGCAGAAAATATGTATCAGGTTTTTGATACACGTCGAATTAATAAAAATTGTCTGAACAATCACCGACTTATACTACTGCAAAGAGCAAACTTTTGGTAGGCAAGACTAAATGAAATCTGGAATTTTTCTATCACAATGCTGGAAGTTGGTAGAAAAGGGAAACGTGTTGCAGAGGGGAAAATAACGCAGTAAACAGAAGAAGGTAAAAAGGGGAAGAGGAGGAAAGAGAGAGAGAGAGAGAGAGACAGAAAGTTCGTTTAATTAGGAACGAGTCTACGTGGAAAACGTGGGTACAAGGATGGAAGTATCCTGAATACGTAATCAACTTGTGTTTCTACTTCGGGCCACTGACTTTCTCGTCACCACGTTATCTCGTCAACGAACGACCTAAGAAACTTGATAATTCAAGATACAATGACGGCAAGTTCAGAAGAAAGTGGTTATTTAAGGATGTTACAGTCATTAGACGGATATTATATCATTACGATATTAAGTCTGAGATAAGCTTCCTTTGAAGTTAAAATCCGAGCAAATTGAAAATTGGGAATCTCGATTAAGGAAAGTTGGTATGGATAATTAAAATTAAAGAGACTTGACAGTTTGGGAGATTGAAAAATCAAAGTGGGTATTACGTAGTCGATTTTATTACAAAAAAAAGGAGCGTGGAAAGATGATTAATAAGATTAAAGATAAATATGTAAATAAAGATACAAAGATACATATTCTGATAAATATTCAAATAATAATAATTTATTAAGTATATTGAAAATGAAAAAACGTTCATTTTACCGTGAATTACATCGTAACAAGCATTTAGGGGTTAATCAAGTAATAATTAAGTTAATGATTGATTTTAGGCGGTGAATTGAAGGGATATGGTTGTGGGAAGGTCAGTGATTTGAGGGTAATTTGGTTAGCTGGAGCTATTGGAATGTACCCCTTGGGAAGATAATCGAGGTTACTATTGATTGAAAGATTTGTAGATTTTGGGTTGTGGTTTATCAAACTGTTTCGTGATTTATTCGATCAATATTGACTATTATCGATCCCGTACACCTATTCACTGAAATTTGAATTTACGAATACGCTATTTCCTCAATTTAGAATCTGGGGTTTAGAAACAATTTAGATATCTGGAAATTCATACTCGAGAGAACCTCCAGTAAAAACATTTTTCGATCAAAAAGAAGAGAGAAAGAAGAAAGAGAAAGAAAGAAAATTGAAGACGAATAATTGAATCAAACGCGAGCAATAAGAAGATATCATATCCATTGTGCTATGAAACAAAGTGACTCTGTCTATTGCAAATTCGATAGAAACATTCCATTGTGATCTTTTGTCATGTTCCGATTGTCAATTTCCAAATGATCGTGAAATGTAAAATTCTGAAAGGATCGAGCGGTTATTTTTCACGGTTCGACGAGATACAGAAAGTTTGCATGGGCGAACAGAAATGTGGGAGTTCCGTGACACTCTACCCTCTTTGGATCCCGGGTAAAGCAAACATTTCCACAGGGGGTTTGAAGTTTGAAGTTCCGCGAAACGGAAACAACAACGAGACCTCTCAATTACTCTAATTGCGTGCTTGAAAAAATCAACCTGAACAACGACCAAACTTTGAACGATTCTTCATTAAATCCTCGTCCAACGGCATACCGTTCGACAATCGCGTTTCTGCTTTTCACCATGCGCATCTTTGACATTACTGCACCGACGTCATTTTACTTCGACATAATACCTTTAAATTATCGAATGTTATATCGTAGAACAATAAAGTGCTTAATAGTATCGTTGAAGAATATCAGCCAATAGCATAATCAATTTGCGAGAAAAATTGACAATTTTTAAGTACCTGCGAAAATTGACTCGAAGACTGAACTATTTTCTACAAGTTCCTCGATAGAGTTATGCTATTTGACAAGAAGAATGTCACGATCCAATAATGTCACGTTTCACTAAAGATCCTCGAAACGCAAGACTGTTATCTACGAAGACGAAAAAATTCTTTTCATCGACGAATGACCAATTTATTAATGATTCTCCATTATGGACTAATTTTTTGAAAATGTTAAAGCACACGAAATATAAAAGTCATTGTAACGTACCAAGTATAATACTCAACAAGCGAGATAACTGTTTATCTAGATTCCACTTCTTTAATTATAATCTTACAAAAATATAAATTTGCATGAATATTCGCAACTCAGTCATTACATATAGCGCCGTACTTACCGCATATTGTCATTACACGCAAGAAACTATCGATATCTCTCGTATAATGTGTATCAAATGATAGATGCGTGTGTTTAAGCGACAGACTACGAGAACGTATGCCGGCGGAGAGCAAGGTACCCGTTTTATAGACGATTATTGATTTCGTGGAGGGATACGGTATCGAAAGCCCATAAAAACGGATTTACGGGTGCCGCGGATATAATGGTCGACGGGGTGGTTCTCGTGGCAGGGTTAAATCGCGCGTTCCACGCTCCTCTGTTCGCGAAACGACTACGTTTCTGCAAAAACTCTCGACACACACTGTGAGTCGCGTTTTCTATCCGTCGATTGTTCGCTGAATGGTCCCGGATTACCGCAGCCGGGGTAGTTCTGGGAAATGGGAGGAGGAAGTGACGAAAGGATGAATGTTGAACGAACAACGATCCTGCCGATGATCGATGGTATTATGTTTCGAGTAATACTTTTGATGGCTGTGTCGAAGTTCGGACGAGAATTGTTTGTAGATTTGTCGTATCGATTTTATTTATCGCTAAGTAAATAGGATTTATTGGGTAATCTTTTATGAATGAGGTTTCGTGATTTCTTGTTCGTTGAAAGTGATGGGTTGGGCATCGAAACCCAATTGAATTTTACTTCGCGAACTTTCCTCGCCAATATTGAATTTTGGAAGAGGAATTGTATCGATTGTTTTGGCACGAAGTTCCATCGAATATATTATTCGAGAGATATTTCTTTTGCGAACCTTTTACGATATCCTTTTTACGAACAACCTTTATTCGGTTATTTATAAGGATTTAATTACAAGCAAGATACCAGGAATAGGCAATCGATTACACGATAAATATACACGATCCCGCTAAGCACTCCCTTATTAGCAACCGCAACTAAATTCTCAACTCGAGCGTAATAGATTCGAACGATGTTAAAGAGATAAGTCGATATCAGCAAATACGAAACTCTACAAAAATTCGGATATAATTCGTAAAACGATCGATTCTCAAACCTCGACGTGTCACACGAAACTAACATGAAACCAAAGATAAAAAATCACCACCCGATATACACGATCTTCCATAACACCCTTTTATCAACACCTAGACCGAATTCTCACTTCAAATCTAATACTCCGAAACAAAATCTCTCAAAATAATTGATTCCCGATGTACGTACAAATTCACCTACGACAACTCATGAAACGATTAATCGCATCAACTGACGAAGAAAGTAAAAATAAAAAGCCATCATCTTCCAAAGCGCCTGCTTGTTAGAGCTTCCATCAAAGTTTCAACTCGCGAGGCGCGTCATCGATGTTATCCCTTGTCCATATCAGGAGACGTCCGGAGATCTTGCAGGTGTGCGTGCTCGCATGCAGCTGCGCGTGCACGGTGGTTACAAGGGGCGTGCATCTGCACGTGCACGCGCAGGGGAGCGTTAACGGACGCGTTGATGCACCGCCGGCGGCATCCTCCATCCACTTGTCGGGTAATTGCGTTATGTATTGACTCGGTTTACCGGAGCGAATAGGGGAAGGTTCCCGTGTGAGGGACGTCGACGCGTGGAAGGGGGATGGGAGTTGCATATTAATTATCCGATCATTCCGATGCTTAACGAGCCACCACATCGTGCTTGGGACTACGTCGAGCTTTTTCGCGCTTGCGTTGATCACAAGGTATTGTTCGTTCGCGGTTCGCTTGGCTGCTTTGATCGTGCTAAGTTGTAAGAGTGGTTTATGCGTTTGGAACGGCACGGGTACAGTCGGCTGAACGCGTTCAGGTTCGTGGTTATCCGACGAACGGTTCGATAGAAAATTTGAAAAGACCAGAATGAAAGAAAGGTCGAACAGAATACGCGAGGTACAAGAAGTTCGAACATTTAAATTTAAAAGTTGCGTATAAATTGAGAAAAATCTGAATTTGAGTCTGAATAGAAAAGCTTTGTGCGCGGCTTCGTATTTCGAATCTGAATTCAGCTGGAATCTCGATTTGCATCTAAACGTGAATTTACATTAAAAAAAAAAAAAAGAAATAAAACAAACTTAATAAAATCTCTTTCGCCTCTACTATGCATGTATCGCTTGAAAACTTTCGATTCTCCGATCGTGTTCACCGGCAGTTAACGTTTTGAGAAAGGTCAACATCACAAATCGAAATGTAGAATGCAAAATCACGTTTCGCAATATTCCGACATACGATACAATCGAATATTCGTTGGACGATCGAACAAGCGCAAGGTGTCGCTAATAGCACGTTCGACGATGCAAATTGCTGTTCTTGCATCGCGTTTACGATCTAGTCAATAATTCAAATCGCACGACGGCCAGAATCTGAAACATCCCTTTCTCTGTTTTTCTTCCTATTGTTTGCCAGCAAGCTTCGTAAATAATTCAATTGCATGGGCGTCCACGCGGCAAAGACGAGAAATTTAACGACATTACACGACCACAAGTACGATAAGATTATCGAAGGCTGATCGAAATATTCAGATTTGCCGTTAATTTCCTCGAGGAAGAGCCGGACGACCGACTGATCTAGCGATTTCAGATTCACGGAGACTTCTCGCGGAACTTCGAAATTGCCTTTCTATTTCCGGTGTGGAAGCGTCGCGACGCCAATGCGAAAATATCTGAAATTCATGAATCTATCGGCAACGAGACGTGCCGGGTTTAAAATTCCAATCATATTCAAAATAAATAATCAAATATGCATTTCATCGATCGGTCCTGTTATTCGTTTATTTCGACCGCGTTTACGTAAGTTTAATTGAAAACCCCATCCAGCTGGAATAAAACGTCTGAGAATCTATTCGTTCGAATGCACCACGATCCTATCCACTGAGAATCAGTAGTTCGTAGGATTTGTAGTTTGTAGGTGTTAAATACGTGTAATCCCTAAATGTCCTAAACTACTAGTAAACCCTATAGTCTTTTGATATTTGTATAATCAATCTTCAATCTTGACAAACGTTAACGATAATTTTATCAGAGAAATGTACATACACATCTTGATGACTCGTGTGAACTATAATTTTCCGTATATGTGATCGATAAACGCAATGATACTTATCAACGAGACTGTATAACGTAAGAAAGCAAGAACATTGCGAATATCGTCGAACAACGGTTAGAAACTGCGAAATTTCACGTGTTTCGTGAAAATTCTTCCAACTATAACCACATTTTACTAATTCTTTCCTTTCTTTTTTTTTATGTCGTTTTCTTTTTGCGTCCAGGCTACGAACCAGCCATATTTTTCAGCAATAAACAACGAAAACTTTTATCCCGGCATGATATACAACGAGCGAAGTAAATGCGCACGTTGCCGTGCTCCGGAATACTTTATGAAAATACCGCGTTGCGATTCTGTAACCGAAGGAACGTTTGTTTAAACAACTCAGCGGTCGTTTGTTTGGCAAACGATACCGGAACGCTGCCGGAAAACGAAAGCTTTAGGCTGAGAATTAATTCGATGATTGATATAATATTTAAAGAAAAAGCGATTATTTCCAGGGAGGAAGGGAATGTTTCTGAGAAATACAAATGTTCTATGAGGAAAATTTGTATCGGTTTAATTTCATCTATTCTATTGGTGGAATTCTTATGAAAAAATGATTATCATTAATGAATCGAAACGTCATACATGTCGCTGAGATAGTCTCAACCGAAAACAAATACGTAGATTTATCGCTTCAGTTACTTCGTAACTTAAGAAAGTGCGATATCAGATACGAAAGTGTTAAATTCGACAAATTTGAAACCAGTTTTCGTTTCTCAAAGTAAAGATACCTGCTTTCGCTATTCTTCCAGTTATATTACACGAATCGAGAGAAGAAAATATTCCTTCGATGCTAATAAAAATTTAAAGATGTCCCACATTCGAAAGGCAAAAAAGGAAATGAAAAGGAAAAGGAAAGAGAATTACTTCAAAGCCAGCTATTTCACATACGGAAGGGAAATTCGAACCGGGAATGGAATATGATTCTTTTCGATACTTCTACGAGAAAAATTCCGGCATCTCGGAGATCGAGTCGTTCCTTTTAGAAATTCTTTCGTCGCCGCGCCGGTCGCCGGCAAGATAAGCCGGTGCGATGGAAGCGCCAGGCGGAAGCTACGTCTTCCTCTGGATCGCGCCACGTAAACCGTAGCAGATATGCAAATGCGTCGTCGCGGCCGCTTTCTGCTAATTCGTTTTGCGTACTCCGCGCTCGAAATGCGATTTCGCGCAAATTCCTCGTTGTTATCATTCATTTTCCTACGCGTTACACCTTGTCTCGCTACTAAAAACCTCCTACGAACGATTACTACACGCGAAATATCAAACATACTTCTATTTGGCCTTAATTTGCGAGCAATCTTTCTACTGTGTATTAAAATGTTTATGTTTATGTTTATTGTGTTAAAATGGTGCGCCGCAATAACTACGTTGCTGAAATATAATTTTGAAGGGAATCGTTTTGTGTGAATTCTGGATATACGTAATTATTTACTTGTTGGTTAATAGGAACTTTGCATATGATGGATTTTACAATGGAAAATACACAATGATTCGTGTATCCTCCTAGCAGTTGTGAATGTTAACGTTTGAAAAGCGAATACACAGTGTGGAAGGGTTAAACTACAATAATTGAGCGACTATAGTGTTTGGCGAACAGAGAACCGACGCGTTCCTGCAGATCTCCTCTGTTTTAAAAGCGACGGTTCGTTCTTCTGCGTCGTTCGTACTGTACTCTCAATCCTGACATTTGACTCTTTGCGACAGAGAATACTTTCTAACAAGGAAAATGATTAGTTAATCGCGCAAGGTAATTTTCGCAGATAATTCGTATCATTTAAACTGAAATCGAACCGTGTCCACTGTTAACTATAAATATAAATGTAATTATTTATGTAATTATTTATTTAAATATAAATGTAATTGAAACGCGTCATGTTGAAAACACGTACCAGTGAGCAGCACCAGAAATCAAAAAGAATAGAAGAACAATTCTAGCGTTAACGAAGTGTCGGTCAGGCAAAGTAGGTCACACATGATCGGCCTGGTCGCTGCGAACCTATGCAAATGCGGCAGGTTTTTTCCGTCGCTTGCAGCTTTAACGGAGCGCGCACAGTGTACAAAGACAACTCACTCGGGATCAAGTTACGTGATATGCTTGAATTCGCGAAAACGATACCTCCATGGAGACTCGACGTCGGGAGTATAAAAAATACCACGAAGAAACGAAACGAAGGAACGATAAACTAGAAAAAAGATAAGGCGGAATGTGAAATTGTTTATATATCCGTCGGTCAGAAGCAGCCGCCGAAAGATTAGCGAGCGCGACACGGCGATAAAACACGAGCGAAAGAATTATCGTTTCGATGGAAGGTAGAAATAAAATTCCAAGAGCCGCAAGAATAATGTCAAGAGATTGCGTAAAACAGAGGAATGATTCATCTGGAAACTGTAAATTACGATTTAATTACGTTCACGAGATTATCGAAGCGTTTATTCTCTTTGACAATCCGTACGTTCCCCGTTTCCCCTTCAGAAACTTCAGGGAACGTTATCCCGTTCGTTTGCTTTGTTCCCTGGCCCTTAATTAAAAACCGTTCGATCTACAGGAATACCGATTGTTCCCAGGGAAAATCCATTTTTGCTATCATTTTATCATTCGATTTTATCTACGCGCGCGCGCACATTCTTTGGATCGTACGAGTTTGTACGTACTCGGTCAAACTAATTTTTGGGACAAATTGGGAGAGAAAGGCGTTAGTTGTTCGTCTATATCTGATTGTACGGAACTAACGGGGATAATATAACAAGGAAGAAGGAGTAACAATACATAGCGAATTTCGTACCTCTTGATAAAATTTTAATTTCGATCCGAATTTAATTCTGAACTACCGATTACTAGTTTTCTTTATTTCGATTAAATTTCTAAAACAATACGATTGTAGTTTATTTCATTTTATGTATAAGTTCTTGCATTCGTTGAAAAACAGAACAATTGGAAGCTAACGTTTGATAATATACGTGGAGGTATTAATTGCACGGGAAATTCGTTTCGATTAAAAAAGACAAATTGAATTTCGAGGATTCGCAAATTAAATTTGTAAAACATTAGAAAGTTATTCAGTTACTGTGAATTTCCGATAAAAATGCATTAAAAGTCGTACATTAACTTTTTCACTCGAGAATAAATTTATATCGTTCGCGTTTCAAAAATGTATCTTTTTAAGTGCATTTTCTGATTTATTTGTAATTCTGTTTTACATTCGGAGCAAAATAGATGATCGAACGTTTACTCACATTTTACACCGAATATTTCTGTTGATTAAACGCGTATATACGAGCCGAACAATGGTAGGATTTGCGTTTGCTCGTGTGTTCATTATTTACAGCGCTGATATTATAATCGTCAGCTCTTTTGTTATACGAGTCCCTAACATCCG
The DNA here is from genome assembly GCF_011952255.1 of Bombus vosnesenskii. Lineage (NCBI taxonomy): Eukaryota > Metazoa > Arthropoda > Insecta > Hymenoptera > Apidae > Bombus > Bombus vosnesenskii. Next base: position 2,326,413 of record NW_022882962.1, read on the forward strand.
CGGTTTGTTCGCGGATGTCTGTCATTTCTGCACAATGTGCCCGGCCTGTCCACTTTGTTCCGACTGAATAGGTACACGCGACGTTATTTTACGTGGAACCTAATTGGCGCCAGAAAATTACTACTGAAAGAATTCGCGGAATGTTCAAGTACCTACCTTGTAACCAGTTTTTTCCCCGAGTCCCTTTTCGAATTGCCATTTTTTACATACAGTGTATCGCATGAACAATTGGTTTCACATTCTTCAAAGTATTCCGGATAAGACTCCTATACGCGTACAAAGTAAATTATGCATCAGAATAATTTCTAATTTGTGCGTTAGTAGAAAGACCAATGCGTCCAAAAGTTCTATCTGCGTCTTATTTTTTGTTTCAACGGGCTGTTTTATTTTTTACGACAAACGCAACCAACGAACAGGCAATGCGAAACGATCGATCAACAGTCAACGGACAACAGCACTAAATTACAAAAAATAAGAATTCGTTCGACTCGCGATACAACTTGGAGCTGTATGGTTCAAATCTCAAACGATATCAAAACCAATCCTAGATCGTTTGATCCGGTCAGAAACTTACAGGAGATGCACAGTAGGAAAGAAAAGGGAGAATGCACGGAGAGGATGACGGAAGGTCCAGCACCGCGTAAAACTGTGAAGCGAGACCGACATCGTAATTTACTCTTTATGGCCAGACTTCGCTAAATCCCTTCTGGTATTCTCCACTACTCGCATACACACGGACTTCGCTTGTTTGTGACCATGTCTGCGCCACCTATTCTTCTCTATAAAATCGTGCGTCCAGGCATGTGTGCGTGTGTCTGTTCGTAAGGGTGACATCACGCGAGTAGTTTCAGTGAGAAAGGTGGAGTGAAGTACGAGGAGAAATAAACCGCGCGAGACGGGAAACATGATGGTTACCTAGCGAGAATAATGACCGGCGATTTTTGGTCGGAATTCGAATTTAAGTCGGAACACGAGGGTTGATGGTGTGGAGTGATCTGTTGTAGTTATAGTTCTCTCTATGGACTGCTGTATATCGGGAAGAATTTAAGGATTGGCCATATAACAAAGAGCTTTATTTTCGAAATATCGATGGTATTGGAACAGAACGACAGATTTTCAAGCAGACATTTCTACCTGGAATTCGAACTTAGATAAAGACGATGTTCGTTCTACGAACTGTAACAAGCTAATAAAACGTAAGTATCGAAGATATAGTGGAAATTTTCGAATAGAAACATTCTTGATGAAAATTCGTAATTAAGGTGTGTAAAGTAACTTGTAGTGGTTACAGTTCGTTCTATAAACTAGGATAAGAATTCGAGATATAGCGCGGATCTTTATCTCGAACATTTTGCTAATACAGGAACAAGATTATGGATTATCCGATAGATAATGGAAGTACATGTAATTCGGTTTCAAGAGCGAGTAGGAAGGATTTCTAAGTTAAGAGACGTCGCAGTAGCAACGATGCTAGAATCGAGAGGCAATAGCAACGATATACGAATCGAGGGATCCGATATTCGAAGCGGAACACATAGCAGAAGTGTCGGTGAACTTGCGGAGGTTTCGTAACTATGAGCTTGATAGCGATCTCTCGAACTTTGTAAATTTGGTAGCTCAGATTTCGGATTTAAGAAACTACTGTTACCATTGGAGATACTCAAAGCAGGGATCCTAGTAGCGACAACTTCCAATTTCCAAATATTCAATGTATCCTGTTATCGATATTGGAGAACAGTTAGAGATTCTGGTTCTAGAGGTTTGATAACCGTAGAACCGCAAGATAAGATAGCAATTTAAAAGTTTTCTTTGTCCGCAACAGTAAGCGTGCATTATTTTTCTTCATTTAGATATTGCTTGCCTCGTTTGTTATTTACGAATATCTTTCGAATAATTATGGAGAAACACTTGAGTTCTTTATGGACTTGATAAATTTATTTTCAAAGGGGTTAAGCTGATGAATTCATCAGCGACGTATTTTTAAATTATTTTGGATTGGAAATCTTGAATAATCTAACAGCGACCGGGAGGAGATTTAGAAATCGTCCACTCGATAATTATCTATGGTACGATAATCTGTCTGAATTGAAGATTTCGAATGTCTAATAACAATTTGCAAACTTGCTGACACGAAATTGTCAATTGTCTAAAACTCCAAAATCTCTTCCGTCAATTATCCTCAGTTTAAAAAACCTGTCAACCTCGATTTTCTAAGCCAGAAACCCATCAAACTCCTTATACTCGACTCTAGAAACCACAAGATCTCACGCAAATGAACGACGCTCATAAAAATAAAAGTGCTAACGAACATTCGAAAAATGACTCGTGCAAAGTCTCGCTTCGCAGAAGCGCCGGTTATCGGTCGTCATTTTTCTAAGCAGAAAGAAACGTTCGATAGCCGAAGCCATAAAGGAGGTTGGAATTATCGAACAACGGTAAAGGTAAGCGATAAATTCGAAGCAGCAGCTCTAACTGCATCGCCCATTCGCCGGGTCTTTCCAATTTCTCAAACGACACCCCGAGCTTCGAGCCACCCCCTTTCATCCCTTATGTTCCTGTAATTCTTTCATCGAGTCGGCAACCCAGCGGAAGTTGCACGATCTTTACGACTTCCTCCTTTCCTCTTTTGAAAACTGCAGCCCTTCGTTACACTCGAACAAACTTCCATCTTGCATCCAAAGCTTCTTCGTCTCCGTGTATATAAGCTCGTGTTCCCTCTGGTCTGACGACTGCAAGAACGAGCCATAATTGCCGCCCGGTAATTAGCATGCATTGTTCCTGGCGGAGGGCCGGGCTTCTTAATGCAAACGTCAGAACAGTTTGATTTCACGACGAGAATAGGATTTCTGGCGAACCGTGAGACGGTGTCACGCATTCGAATTCGCTGGAATTCGTGTGAAGGGCTCGTGGAAGGCTCGGGAGAAAAGACTGGGCTTTGCTGATGCGATTTCTCGAGGAGCTTGTGAATAGCTTCGAGGCGAGCCTATTGTTTTCTTCGATGGCAGTAGGTTTGGCTTTCGTGAAACGGAATCATTCTACTTTTATCAAGGGTAGTTTACAGCGTGAATTTTGCTGTTTCGTTTGTTCATTGTGACGGAAAGAAAAGTTTTTACAACTCGACAATTTTCCACTCCAATTTTCCACTCCATTTTATACACCAATAATAATTTAGAGAAATTCAACGATTTTACATTCCGATACTTACTACCCCGATTTTATACTCCGCTTTGTACAGTAGATAGAACTCGACAACAAGCTGGATAGACGATAAAAAAATGAATTAAAAAAAGGAAATGATTTCCCTCTTTACACGGTACGCTCTAATATTCCCACGAAAATGTAGAATCTTACCAGAAGCGAACCTCTACTCGAAAACTGCGATAGCCTTCTGCAGTTTCTCCGAAGGTTGTATATGATATTTCCGGTAGTTTGCGTTGCGACGCGGTTCCCTATTATCCAAGGCTGGCTTTCGATCGCGCAGAGCGTTTTGTACTCGCGGCACGAAAGCCTCCTTACTCTTAATCCTTAATTAACCCCAATTCGAACCGATCCACGGCAAGTAGTTCCAGTTCAATTCGAACTTTAATCTGAACCTCGAGCGGCATTTCGAGTAACTAGCACAGAAACGGAGCGTCGTGTTTTCCCTCTTCCTATTTGGACACCGACGCGCCATCGACGAAACAATAGTTCCAACTTCGAAAACGGAAGAGCACCGGAAAAATATGCTTCGTCCGAGAACTCTGGTTTCCATGATATCGTGGACTATTTAAAAGAATATACGGGACCTTTATCGCGGTATGGTATTTTCGATCTTTTACGATATAGCAAGAAATGTACGAAAGCAAAACGTAGTTAGAATAGATCCAATGGTAATCCATTCTGACATTCGATTCTGCTGCCTAATTAACGTTAGTTATTCATCGAGGCTGATGCAATTCGCTTGCATATTGTATCGATTGTGGCATTGCTTTGACATAACATTGCTAATCACTATCGAGCTTCATGGTGTTCGGTAACAACCACGCTATCCTATCGTTCGCATGAAAATAGCGCTAGATATCGATATTTCCGCAAGATGAAAATTGAATTTCGTTAAATCAATCGATCGATTAATTAGACAACGAGAGAAAATTAGGAAATTGACAATCACGTTACATCGAAGTATATCCGAGTAAGCTATTTCCATCGAGGTGTGATCGAAACTGTTGTTTGTTAAGAGGAAATCGTTAAGAGTAACAGCAATAATAAAATTATTACGGTGAATTTTTGTTTAACTATTTAATCTTCTCTTCCAAACCTTTGTACATCTCTTATCCTTTACATAAAAAAAAAAAAAAGAAAAATCTTCAAAAATGTCCAACCCTATCCTTTCTATTTAATAGCTTTGTAACGCGCGTAGCCGGAATCTAAACACAACAGGATCCGAAATGGTGTCACAAGCGTCAGGAGGCTATATAGAGAGCACCACCATCCTCTCGATTTCGGATACTTTCGACGTGGCCACCGGGCCGTGGTCGATATAAATCCAAAGTTTCGTGGACACGAACGGGCCGGGATCGTCGGCGAATGTATTCCCGCGCGTTAGGAAATGGAACTGTTGCCCGCAAATACCTATCCACGGCCCTTAGTTTATGATACCACATTCTACAAGGCCGGGTAATATACGTACGGGAAGCGGGATAGTTGCAGCAGCGCGTACACCCGAAACTCGATAGCGCAATTCGATGCATTGATCCGCCAAAGCTTCGGGTAACTACGTATACACTGCACGACAGGCAAATAGTGTCTGTCTCTCGTGTTCAAAGACAAGAGATCAATCGATTCTGGGCATCGTACTCTCTCACGCTCTCTCTCTTTCTCTCTCTCTCTCTCTCTCTTTCTCTTTGCCCTCTCTCACTTTCCAACCCTATGTTGGAGCACGAGTCCCTAGCTCAGAGGAAGACTCACGTCGCCATCAATAATTCACTCTGTAATTAACTTCGGAGACGAAAGGATGATCTGAAAGCGTTGAAGTTTGGAGATAATTAGGCAGGCAGAAGTCTTTTCTTGTTTCAGTTGTTCGTAGTTGTTTCATCATATAATTAACCATAAGTAAGAAAATTTCTCGGTTATAGAGAGTGTTCGTTTCAATTGTATACTAAAGTTTATCCAAGCAGTATTTTTGTCGGTGTGAACGAACGTGAAACGAGTACGTAAAAATTCGAAACGTAGAATTCTAAATGGAAGCAACGCTATAAAATAATTTTCAAGGGAATCACGAAGAAGTGCAAATGTTGCAATTTCGATCGCTGAAAGATCGTCGATCGATGAATATTAAAAAATATTTGTGACCTATTGCCACGAGGTAAAGTGATATTACGCGATATATTAACGTGTAGTGGTACGTGTTTATACAATATCCGACATATTATCAACGAATTTCCTACCTAAGAGATCATTTCTATAAAACATCAGTTCCGAAATTACAACGCGGTCATAGCCATCGATGACGTGTCTCGACAGCCGTTTTTACAACATCAAAGAGCAAAGTTAATTTACTATTTCCAGATCTTGACGTTTCACGCTCGAACGGGAGCGAACAAAATCAAGAGCAAACGATCGAACTTCCTAATTAAAGAGAGAAACATCGTGGAACACGCGTCGCTTACGCACTTTGATTCGTCTCTTTTGACAAGCAATCAGCTTTCGTCTTTCACCACTCTAAAACACCTCTTTGAGAGTGGCACAGACCATGTTGAAATGGACGGGGAGAGGGGAGAGGCGACCGAGGCTCTTTTGTAATTTAAATAAAGCGCGACCCGGCGCGATTTAACATTCTAATTGCACGGTCAGGTAAACCGACGAAACAGAATGTCGACTGTTTCACCATTCGAAACACGAGATCGAGTATCCTGGATACGCGAGGCGTGTAACGATATTTGTTTTTTCCTCTCTCGTATTCTCTCTTCTTTTTTATTCCGCCTCTAATCCTTTCGAAGTGCTTACAAGAGCTTGCAGAACGCGGCAAATCGATCGATCCTCCCCATCATTTCAAACCGTTTCACGAGTCTGACGCGACGGATCAGACGATCGTCCGACAATATTTTTGAACAAACGGATTCCCCTCGCCGGGCGATAACTTTCCACGCGTAATCCCGATTTCCATTATCTGCTTCCCCGTGAAAACGAAAAACCGGAGGATTCGTCTGTTTTCATAGATCTCTTCAAGATTGATTTATAACGTTGCTTTTAATGTTAATCGATAAGGGAGAAATTAGTTTCTTTTTTCTTCCGATTCGCGTGTTCTCTTCACATTCTTGTTTTATTGGACAAAGGGACTTTTAAAATCTTTTACCTTTAAAATCGAAGTGCCTTGCCTTTCTGCTTCTCTAAAAAGTTTTGCTTTTCTATCTTTTACCCTCGTTATTCTCGTTTTAATACAATACAAGGATTTTTATTGTCTTAGTTAGTTAGCCGTTAGATAGAGGAGAAATTATTCCTTTTTTTTCATATTCTTATGTCATAATTTCAGTTCCATTTTAATAGACAAAGGGACTCCTTAATAACTTTTAAACGTCGAGTAATTTCATCGAATTTTCCATTCTATTTATTTTACGTGAGAGAATATTGTTATTTAAATATATTTCACGAATGAGCGAATTTCTAGAACGACGGCTGCGAACCACCCTCTGTATTAACTCCAAGAGTCACTTGTTTAGAGAAGAAATTCAGTGGCAGTTTAGGATATGAGGTTCGATTCCGGATGAAATACGAGTCTGGACGAATTCCAACGATACACCCGACTTTCCCGCATGAAACATCCATAGGGAATAAATAAGTCATAAAAACGTATTATCGTTTCGAAACACACTACTACATCCAATAAAATAAAACAATTCCGAAACGATTAAATAATTACTGCACCATTGAATTAAAACCATTGAATTATCAAAGTGTTTACAGCAAATGTCGACTGCAGCTGATATTCTTCGCGTTATTCATCTATTCTAGCAACGATATTTGAAGAGTGTTGAATTTCTTTACTCGATTCTTTACTCGTGTTTATAAATTTTTACTGGAAATCTGTTTCTAATATTAATTTTCCAATAAACGATCGCCCAAGAAAGAATTCTGGAAAACTATGATCAAGACACGTCAAGATCTTAATATCGATGAATTTCTCAAAAGACGAACGTTCCTTTATCGACTATCGCTGTCACGATAAATTTCCTAAATTGCCAGCGTTCTCTCGCATAATCGAACTAACATTATGAGCGAAACTTTACAAGTCTGCTACGGTACTAATAAGTTCTCTTGTAGATAGTGCAGTAACGAGTTAGACAGTAAACCAAACGATTTACACATTGCAAATTATCTAATTCTCCTATTTGACGTGTAATTATGCAAATTTCTAAAAGCAGTGCGAAATTTCCAACCTGTCGATTCACTAATATTAATATTATCAGTAGATGAATCGCGATGCAAGAGAGCGGAAAAAACACGTGGACAAAGAATCTCCGTTGCAGCTGGTCGCTGAATCGAGGATCGCAAGCATCCGCTTGGTTTTGTTGGCGACGCGTCGCGAGGGCGCGATTTACTCTTTGAAACAGCTTCGGGGATAGAGAGAGCCGCGAGAGGCGGAGAGGTTTTATTAATGCTCTTCTCTCGTCGTACAATCGCGGGGAACCTATACCAGACACTCGAGCCATCGCGAGCATGTAAATTAATTTTCTGATCTGGACGTGTGTACCCGCCGGGCTGGATGGCTTTTGTGTCCCGCGCATCACCGTTTAAACTCGGCATCGATCGCGTCGTATGCGCCGACGGATCGCCCCATGGTTATTAAAACAATTGCTTAATACGCGTAACTGCGCAACGCGCGTTAAATAAATGATCACCCATCCTTCTCGCCAGGCTAAAGCTCCGGGCAAAAATCATTCTGCCCGTGTCCTGTCGATTTTGTTGGAAATTCATGAGCCATGGCCATCGAGCTACTGTGTTTGCGTTTCAATGAAAGGGTTACCGGGCTGGAATTACACGATTCTTAGAGAGAGGGAAATATCTGCTTTAGATATATTTCCTGGCAGTTTGGGATTTTGAAAATTACCGTGGAATAATTATACTACTAATACTACTAATGGAAGGGTTGGAGTTACACCACCTTGTAGCGAAATATCTCTTTGTTGAAGTTTAGTCGAGGTTCTTCAGGTGCTTGGGATATTTTTCATTATCCTGGAACAGTTATCTCATTTTTAGTGGCACGATATCGTTAACGAAAGGCTCTCGGAGTTTACGAGATTTTTGTCATCTAGAGAGGGATATATCGATACTTCTTTCTTGGGATTTGATCGACGTGTATGAAATTGAAAATTTCTGCAGGTACTGCCAAAGGCTAACGCTAGCTAGGCTAACGTTATCAACGTTCCATTGCTTGTTTAAATCATCCCGTTTACGTCTGTTATCTCGTCTTCAAATAACGATGATTTTTAATAAGTCGACGTACTCTCTTTCTCTTGTCATCATGCGCGATCCTTAGAGAACATCGTTCAAAAAATCGTTCAATTAGTGTTTGTTTCTGGTTCGAAGCGACAGACCCTTGGAGAGATTTTCTTTTTCAGACTTCTTCCACAGGCGAAAGGCAAGAAGGGCTTTGTGTGCCAGGTAACGACACTCGAATCCAGCCAGTTACCGCGTATTTCGCATTGGCATGTAGCTACGGCACGTCGGCCATGCTCGAGCTGCGGTGTGACGGACCATTGTGCGGTTTCCTACGGCAAATATCGTGCGCGCTCCGGAGCACGTGGACAAACACACACCATCGCGACGCACGTAGGATGCACGCGTGCCCACGCAGAGCGAACACACGTGTACACGAGCCAGGATCTCGCATGCTTTGTCCTCTCGATTATCGATCGTGCTATTGAACGCTATCGAACTAGCATTGGACACCTTTGTCATCAAACCTCGTGGAAATCGGCCAACCTCCCACAAAACCGTTCCGTCGCCAACGTTCCATCATGGTTTTCGGGGTTTCCATCGGTGGGCTTCCGGACGGTGGATGTTTCTTTGATGGGTTGGTCGACGAAGTGGTACGGAGGATAATTTTGTTATAACGGTTTGAGTGCTGATGGTAGTTGGTAATTCAAGTAATTATAGCGACAGGGGTCTCCATGGCTTCTAGGGAATTTTCATGATCGGGAATTCGATTGGGAGAGTCTTGGGATAGTTGAAGGAAGAATTGTCAAAGCAAAAAAAAAAAAAAAAGAAAACGTTGAAGCAATGGATGGTTATTGCGAATTGGGTTTTTGCATGTATACGTTGATTTGGAATATTTGGAATTTTGAGAAGTGACCAGAAAATTTGACGTAAAAGAGATGTAGAGAGCGTGTTTGTAAGAGATGAGAGATGTGAGAGAGACGAAGAACGTGGGTAAAATTTGAAGAAAGTTTAAGGAGTATACTTCTTTGGGGACCGCACCTTGTTTTAATAATTTTGTGTGAAAGTGAATAAATTTATACACGCGTAAGTCAAAGTATCAGATCTAAGTTGATCTAAGAACAAATTGTAAAAAAACCTATTAAGTTGTCCGTAACTATTGAAAGAATATCAGTAGAAAGTAGATTGAGTAGAGTGTCGGTAAGCCGTGATGGAGAGACACGAGGGTCAGAAATTCGGCGGGAAAACGACTAGTTCGGAGTGGAAACACGTGCTCTCTAGGTTCCATATGTATCGTATAAGTAGCATGACAGCTGTTGGAGCATCCACTCGAATTAGCTTTCGGTTTGGTCGCGAATCGTTAGCCGATTGCTTCGCGAAGCGTGAAAATCGGTTTCGGCTACTCAAGGGACCGTGGTAAAACGCTTCCTCGTGACAATTTCCTGCTCGATGGGAGTAACGTTAATAGCCACGGACATCTGGAAGTTGTTCGACCGGACAATGTTCCGTGTCGATCGGTTCCACTACTTTATTTATCCCAATCTCGTTCTAGAAATTTAACGAAACTAATTTGACGATCGAAATTCCTCTCACAGAGAATGTTATATATGTAACAGGCGACGTCTATCGTCACGATGAAATTTGTCAAAAAGAGAAGTTTCAACTTAAAAGTCGCGAAAGTTCAAATTCCCTGATTCTCAAATGGAAATTAGATCTTCGTTACGACATAAACCGATATTGCAGAAGATTCTCAGAGTTAGAAACTTTTCTAAGGAGCAAACAACACGACCAAGGGTCGCCACTTTCCTTCCTTCGAAGTAGATACGAAACGGAGCTGATCGAAGCGCAAGAAACTCTAAACGGCAATGAAAGACCGAATACCGAAACCCGTTGCAGATAATCCTCTTCGATTTCGTTGCTCTTTCCCTCTCTCGTTCTAACCAGTTTGTTCTTCGCGAGGAGGAGAAAGTTCCTACGGCACGCGAGTTTGATCTCCTTACCTTTTATTCCCTTCTTCCCTTCCGTTTGCCTTCGAGAAATACGCGGAAATAGCTGGTCGATCAAACTCCACCGATATAACGTTTCGTTCATCTACTTTTCCTGCACTGATTGCCAACTCTGAATTTTTTCTTTATATCGTTTTTCTCTAGCGAGGTTTAGTAAGCTTAATGGCGTCGATTCTTAACACACTCTGTTTTTTGTCGATTTCACACGGCCTTTTTGCTCGTTTCTATAAACTGAAGTTAAATAAAATCGGATTGCATCTTTGTCTCGTAAAAGTTTGACTTTACTTGCGACTCAAACTGTAAATGGTCTTTCGCTTGAAAGTTGGAATTCTTTTGCTTTTCATCGTTGTACTTTCACGTTTTAACACTGTTACGTCGAATTCTCGATGATAACTCGATGATAACTGGCTATTCGTACATATGTATATACGAGATCTTCCAGCTCAGAGACTTAAACGTATTATACCGATTATGAGAATAGCAACGTAGTTAGACTTTATGCTTTAAAAATTCTGAATTATGTATGCTAATACTCTAAGTGAAAATTACTTAGAGTATTTGCTGTACTAAAAAACAAGGCGTAGCAACGCTATGAAATACGAATATTTTATAAGCAATGCTCACAAAATAATCACGAGATTCTTAAACCTTATCTACTCAGAGCACAGTCAGAAGCGTAGCTTTAACAATGTATTTTAATTTAAATCGATATCTCAATTTATTTCGATGATGTAGCATTATAAAGTATACGTAATTGTAGATCTATAGAACTATGAATAGCAGGCAGCAGTGGCCTGACCTATATCTTTTCCGAGAAATGTGTATGTCTAGTACTTAGTAGTAACAGTAAAAGAAAGCGCAGACGCTGTCTGTCACTGACCAGCGCACCACCAAAGAGTTACGATTGGTTCGTGACGCGACGCGAATAAGAGGTCTTATTGAAAAATTCGATTCTCTTCGAACGATGATATCTCAGCAACGAGTAGTCGGATCGAAATGAAACGAAAAGCATTTTACAGGAGGAGCTTTACTTTTCACGATCATTCCTACTGGATTTAAGGATCGTCATTAGTTTCGCAACAGCCACTGCTTAAACTTTTAGAAATATTGATAGGTATTGCCAGGGTATTTAAGGTTTGTCGAAACGAACGTGTATATTTTTTGAACGATATCTTTTGTAAGCGTATTGCTGACAATTTTCATAGTAATTACAATGCGAGATTATGTGTATTTTGCAAAATTTCGAATAAGAAAGTGAAGGCGGAATGGCAATATAAGCAATAGTTCAAATCGAGTCCAATTCAATGTAGTTCCAGAAAGAATTTAAAAAAGAAAACGATCGTATCTTTAATGCTTATTATAAGCTTAAGGCGGTTCTTCATGCCAGGTATTAATTTTTTAATAAATACGTGGTTGGCAATTAAATTGTTGAAGTGGTCACCACTTCTAAGAAAACTCTACATCTGGTGTTTTTAATTTTCTCAAGCACTGAAGCCATCGACAGCGTATAGACAATAGACTGGGACGAAGGCAGACCGTAGACAGTAGACAGGCGACGATGGCTTCGGGGTTTTCAGTTATAGATCGGGACCAGCTTAAATTATATTCCTACTTGTACTTACATTTCTGTATTAAAATATATTTTCTACTTTACAATTTATCCACGCGTTCCTCTGTTTATACATCTAATAACCTCAACATAAATGATTGCGAATTTTGTCATTACCACCTAATAACAAAATCTGCAATCACTTAGTTACCAATTCAATACAATCTCACGCTAATCTTACATTGTATCGATATAATCATGGCGATCGTGTCTCATTCTAGTGGCAATGGAACTGCAAAATGTTTTATACAATATATACAGTATATACATAAAAGTTTTCTATGGTAAGTATTCAAAGGTATTCATAGGTATATATATTTTCCAGTAGATTCAAGAAACTTGGAAATTCTCGGTGATTCTAGACTACCGTACTTAAAACGATCCATCCATCGCGAATGAGACGTCTCTTTCGATTCCGTGCGGTGTGTCGCACGAGTCACGCGAAACGAGTAGGAAAAAAGGCAGCAGACTTCAGAAATACGTCGCGCAGCAACGTAACTCTCTCTCGTTAGACTTTGATCCGCGAGCAGGCTGGCTCAAAGCGTTGAATACCGCTTTCCAATTTATCGTAGGACGTTCGTTGGCTCAAAAGAACCCAAAAGCCGCGGCTGTAGATCATTTTTCGCTACACCGTCTGCCGCGACCAACGTTGTCATCGGCCTTTCAAAAAGGTGAACAGGGCTGACGCCTGATTCTCACACAAAGGCAACGAGACATCGTACTCAGAAATATGCATTTCGCCGCGAACTCCGTGACAAATTGTCGTAACGAGAATATATACGGTATTAAACACATAATTTCCGATAAAATTGCTCGCTAAAAGCTTCTTGTACGAAAGGAGCATCTGACATAATTAAACATGTTCCTTAACGGCTAAAACACGCTTCTAAGATCTTCGAAATACGCAACTGTCGATAAAACCCTTGTCATAAAATCTCTAACATCTCTCATAATGGACAAACGTATATCGTAATTAAAAAAACCAACGTAATTCTTCTTCGCATGGTAATAATTAAAAGGAACTTTGAAAATTCCATTACCCATTTTTGCGCTATTCTGCTGTTCCAACCATACGCCTCGTCATTCCCCGCAAGCTATATCAACGGAATAAAGTCATCGCTTGGTGTGCGTCTGTTGTTCTTCCGACAGCCTTGCTATTACTCCACCCTCTAGCTCTATAAACTACAGTTATGGCAGCGGCACGCGCCACTTCCGTCGTCCTCGCGAAAACAAATACCTACCCGTCTCTCTGTTATCTATCCGCGATACAAGTTTTCGCCTAGGTAGCTAATTAACGCGTTTCTGCGTGTCGCTCTTTTCTAGTTGCAGTTGCAATTACGAGCGAAATTTCATTCACGCACACTTACGTATAGAATAAGTACGTAGATGCGTGTGTATGTGAGCACGCGCGCGCACACGTGTGTGTGTACGAACGCGTGTAACTCAGCTCGGTAACTTTGTCTATCTCGCGCTGTTCCGCGCGTGTCAAAATTATTATCTCGTTAGTCGCAAGTTTTCGGGCGGCGCGGCGGCGCCAGGACACGTTCAAACTTCCGGTAAGCGACCGGAAGCGCGGCAGCGCCGGCGAATATTCGCGGTGGCTTGCGAGAGAAATCAGAAACCGTTGACGTTTTGCGAGAATTAACGCGAGCTCGATTCGACGAACCGAGAGGCATAGCGGCGGCCATGAAAATGCCGCACGTCCACCGTTAATAAATATTGGACATCTGCCCAGCTCGTACGAAACGTAATAATCGAAACGTATTTTTGGGGAAGTTCGTTAATTGATCAGAATCTTGGAATTTGTATATTATTAATTGACCAAAATTTTGGAACTTGTATCTTAACTAATCAGAATTGTAAATCTCGTGCATTAATTGATCAGAATTTTCGGCTTTGTATATGATCGGTGAGATTTTCATCGTTTGATATGAAATTTATTTCGTGCTTCCGTAGGTAATGCGGATGCGAAATTGTTTAAGGCAGCGATCGAGTAAATAGGAAATTAAATACAGATTTTTATTCTATCGGATTGCAACTAAATGATTGTGGATTTTGTTTTAGGTGGTATTGACAAAATCCGCGATCGCTTAGTTACCAACCCAATAGTACTGTATGTATACTGTATCTATACTGAGTTCCTTATAATTTAAAAGTTAAATAAACGAAAGAACTTGTCGAAGGTTTTGAACAATAAATATTTCAAATTTCCCTTATTTGTTGTAAGTGTCGCAATACTTATAAACGAGAGTGTACCTTTCGCGTCGTTCATCTTCCTTCTCTCTCTGTTGTTCTTTGATGTTGCTTCCATGGCAAAATGAGATTTCTGGTTGAACGATATATTAACGGATTATCGATGTTACGTTTCGTAATTGGCATTCGTACCGTTGGCCGTTCTCGTACTCGCGACATCACGCGCCGCCGGATGTCAATTATAATTATTGCCACCGCATGGTGCGTGCCCCGGAAGTTTGTGGGAAACTCGATGTAATTTCCGCGGTGTTTTTGGACCTGCTTTGAACGATTACCGTTATCCAAGATTTGAGGTTGCGTTAGTATTACAAATTCATTTTTCGAAGCTCCGTGTCGAAAATTCAGTTTGCGACGAAATAATTGTACGAAACGGTACGAGAGAAGATGGAACTTGATATTTATGTCCGGAATATTTGAAATTGAAGCGAGGGATATTCTAATGATCGAAATAAAAATGAGGAAAATAGAATTTCAAATACAATAAAAATTGAATAAAACTTTAACGTTACTCGTAAGGATAAAGTTTGAAAGTTACGGGATACTATAGTCTTGAAAACTATCTTAACTTTTAACGAAGAAGATTACAAAGACCAGTTATTACTTTAAAGTCAAAATATAATTTTATCACGAGACGAACAGCACACTTTTGTTAAATTTCCTAGATTTTACGAGAAAGAGAGGATCTACTAAGAATCACGAAGAGGCTCTACGTCTCTGCACTCTTAATTAAAATTTTGGACTTTTTCCTAGGCATAAAGGAGCGAGCATATTGACACAGGAAATGCGCGCAAGTTCTTAATCTCAAAAATTGCGTTGGAGTCACGTCCGTATCGTAAATCCAATCTCTATCCGCGGCATTAACACCAACTTAATTTTGCCCGAGTTAACAGGCAACGAGTTAAGTTAATTACGTCATTATACGAGTCTACTCCTTTATCCAACTAGAAAATTAATCTCAAGTACCATTTCAACATACTAATGTTCGTAGAATTATCCTTATTTTTCTACGTTGGTGTCTTAGTCACGTCATTATGTGGATTAATTTGCTCTAATGTAACAAATTAATTTAAAAGTATGCGTTTCAACATGCTGAACACATACATAAAATTCTTTCCTTTTTACATTATTGCGCAATTAAATTTCTTCTTAACATAAAAATTAATCTCAGACAGTTACTGTTTGTCATATTAAACTACGTAAAATTGAGCACTCTCTCTCTCTCTCTCTCTCTCTCTCTCTTTATGTAGTCAGCTTCTTATTCAGAAAAGGAGAAAGATAATAAAACCGATAGTTTATTCATCATTTTACAATTCCGCTCCGCTTTCAACGGACGAAACTTTCGTACGATCGAATTTTGCTTCAACGAAATTGAACTAGCTCAGTTTCTATCTAACCAACGTGCAATTTGCAGAATTCATTAATAAACCGATATGCGTACCGTGATGGAAGAGAATTCTCGGTGAAAATTTGCCGACGGTTACCTTTTTTCATCGGTGATTTTTCGACGCCTACAAAAGTTTCCAAGCACGTAAATCCGGATATTGATCCGGCACTTGCCAAGGTATTTTTACGTTATCTCTGTTCGCGCGAACTTCAACCGGTCAGTTGCGTATTTTACATTTGAATGCGGAGGCTTGTTTTGCTGATATCCCGTTGGTAAATTCGTAATTGAAAAGACGCGAATCGCAAATTCTCTCTCTTTTTGTTCCGTACTGTTGTGTCCAGAATTATTCCACTGGTTTCGTTGCAAAAACCATATCGATTCGATTAAAACGTGTTGTCAGTATTGAAAGTATTGAAAAAGATGCAACTACAGCGAGATTTGCGAGTAAGTTGTAATAGGATTTTTTGAGTATCAGTAACGTATACATTTAGCTGTGTTTGTACGTGTCTCTTTTAGTTTGGTTTCAAAATCTGCTCAATTTTCCGAAGAAGCTATATTTTGTCCTAATAAAAATCGTCAAATAACTATAATTTATAATATAAAAAGGAAAAGGTAGAGAGAAAGGAAACTGGAATCTTTTACACTCTTCTATGCATCTATAACTCCTCATCAAACTCTATAATTCTTCATCAAACTAGCTTCAAATCAGCCAGTACCAAAATTTATCCAACTAAAGAAGCAAATAAAGTCTGAATCAACTGTCAAAGAGAAAAAAAGGAGAAAGAAAAAAAACCAGCAACCTTCTGCATTATTACATTCACCCATTACTCTTCATCGAACTCCATAATTCTTCATCAAACTACCTTCAAACCAGCCAGCACCAAAAATTCAGCAGAAATTGTCCACTCCATTCGAGAACGAAAAAAATCTGTATCAAATAAAAAAAGAAAGAAAGAAAGAAGTACGCTTTACATTATTCTATCCACCTACTACTCGTTGTCAAACAGCGGCATTCTTCGTCAATCCACGTCCAAAATGTGTAGCCAGCGCCAAAATTCAGATGAAGCTATTCGTCGCATTAATGAACGAAATAAAGTTTGGCTAACGTAAGAGGGAGTGAACGAAAGGAGGTATCGATATCGGCTGGAAAATCCATCGGTGAAAGCGTAGAAGCGGCACGGCTGTCGTTACTGGAGAGACCTCTTTCCTGTTCCACGGTGTCTCGCACCCTCGGGAGGTATAGAAAATGGGGGAACGGAGGGGTTGCTCACCTCTTCCTATTACCTCGAGTGACATCCAGGCTAATATCCTTCCACTTCCTGTCACTTCATCCCGCTGTGTCTATTCCCTTCGAGGCTGTGCACGCTCGCACGCCAACGTTTGTGTATGTTTGTGCATGTGCTCGCCAGTTTGTGTACGATCCTCACTCCCACGGGAATATTCGAGGGACCGCCACGTGGAAAAAGGATGTCGCCGCTTTTGCGAGTCGAACAAAAATTCCCTCTAGCGATTTTCGCTCTCTTTCTAACTCTACCATAATCATAGTCCTTCACGGCGATGTCCTCTTTCTTCTTCAACGACGACAAGCTGAATGATGGGAAAAAGCTAAACACACGCGATGCAATTACATCTGTTACGCTCAGAACGGCGGACTTGTGATCGATTGTTTTAGGCCGCTACATTCGATATGTCGCAAGAATTTTGAAAACACCCGATGTACCTGACTCTCACGACTTGGATCGTCAAATAAAAATGCAGTCCCGGGTCAAATACAGTATACTTTCTACTGTTAATTTAATAAATTTTAGTAATTTATGTGCACCATAAGATGGAGAGAAAATCGCTGGCCCGCAGATCAATTTCGTATTGCGATTTGCTTTCGCTCGACAGTCATTTACACGCGTGTAACTGTTGAAAAATTGAAATATCTGCCGTGCGACTGGACATCGCGTACTGTGACGCAGGACGCGATTTAGAAGACCAAAAAAGGAAAACGAGGACAGAATACTCGTCAAAGTAAAAGAAAAGAATAATAAAAATGAAGACAAAGATAGTAGTTGAAATGAAAATTAAAAAAGAAGAAAGAAAGGAAAAATACAAAGAAGATTTCTCGCAGTAAAAAGAGGAAAGAAGAATACGTTCACCGGTAGTTAAGCCAGCGTGTCACCTTTGCACGTTGGATTTCGATTTCGCGTGTATAGAAAAAGTTTCGAGGCGGCACGGCGGCAGCAGCCAGCCATACACCCCTAACGGTAGATCCAATCCCATCCTTTGATCCTCGCTTTGCATTTTAATGACCTATCGTCTGGCTGGCTTTAACTCGTCGTCGGTTGGTCACAAAAAAAAGAGGACGAATAAAAAAAAAGGCACCCTCTCTACAAGGAGAATATTTTGTCGGCTACGCGAGCCGCGTTTTCGAAGCAAGCTGTTTTGAAATGCTTTCGATCCTACGTGAAAATAATCGACAGGTAGTTTGCACTAAAGGAAAACGAACAGTAGAGAAAACGATAGTACGTATACGTACTGAAACGTACAGAGAATCACAAGGATTAAACAAAATGGCGAATTCGGTACATATATTTAATAAATCAAATATCATGTCTATCTGTCACTTCGCAAGAACCTTCTTAATCCGCTTTACTAGAATCATTAATTTTATTACTCCATATTAGTTTCTAAAAATCAATTTAGTAGCGTCATAATATTCTATTACACGCAATTATGTTGATTACGAAGGACACAATCATTGGAGTAAAATCAATTTTGCAATTAAAACAGGTTCTGTTAAAAATAAGCACGTGAAGTACATAAGCACATACAATAAGCACGTAAGTTCAAATACCTTCTTTATCATTTTATCATAGGCCCCTAGATCCTCTTTTAAAAAAACACTTCTCAATTATTCTTTTCTCTTCTTCGATCATATTCCTCGTAAATTCCAATACAAATTTTTTTCGAGCCCTGTCAATTGTTAATTAGGTACGGTGGATGATTGGAGGGTAGGTAGACGCGATTATCCTGTTCCCGATCGTCGTTGGTTATTGTAGAAACGAGTCGACCGGATGGCGGGGAAGTTTTAACGAACCAGCCGCTTTAAAAACCGGAATCGATGTAACACACCGTGTACGATTGTCGACGAGGGGCATATGCGAGAGCTCGCGTGTCCGACGTACCCCCTAATTAACGTTCTCCAGTGTTCCCTCATTTGCGAGCCAATTCGACCCACCGGGATCAAACTTTAGAATTACTTCTTTGAGCACGCGATAAACCGACTCCGGGGAATTTTCCTCTCTACCCTCTTCGAGCACTAAACCCTCTCTTTTTAAATTTTCTCTTCGTGAACGAATCATTTTCGCGGTAATTTAGCCTTTTGGAATTAATTATTTCTTTTTTAATTACGTCTGTACATACACATTTCACGATATCGTTATATCGTTTTACATATATAATTATGATCGGTAATGCGCATCATTCGTCGTTACAATCTCTCAATTAGAAACCATTTTTGAAAAATTACAACCTTCTACGCTACTAATTTGTCCACGCGATCGCTAATACACCGGAAACTGGGAAATTTTTCAACGTCGAAATGCAAATCCCAACCAACTCGTGAGAGATGGGAAACGTTGATCTCATTTCCACCCCATAGTATCGATAATTTCCGTTCTTCTGCCTCCAATGCCGTGATAATGAGCCAAACAAAAAGTACATCGCTCGGCATGCGCAACGGAGAAATTATGCTCGTAAATAACAGCGCGAACTCGCGGATCCTTTATTAATGGCCAACGATTGCATACGTTTTCAGATTGCGCGCTATTAAACGGCATTTCTCTCAATAATTATCATATATACCTGTGGACCAGGGTTCGAAGGTCGAGATCCTAATTAACGCGAGTCCACGTTTCTCATTTTCCAGGCAATCGGCCACGCAGTCGCGCCAACACCGAACTTTCGTAACCGAGCCCTTTCGCGAAACTGGACCGGACCACCCTCGCTCGTTAAATCGTAACGGACCAGCTGCGTTCTCGTCATTGTCCTCGAAGCTAATCGACGTGTTCTAATGTCCTGTTCGCTCGTTTTCCTACGACAATTAAGCTGCTGTTCGGGAACTTCCCCTCTGGCTGCCTCTTACGCTTCCTTGGTAGTATATTTATATACGCGCGTATACAGGCAAAATGTACGCTTTCTCAGTGGGTTTAATTCGAGCTTGTCGAACGCGGTACTTTGTGGCTTTTCTTCTGGTTGAAAGATGGAAGTTTTGATGGGAGAGGGGATAGGGACTATAACGTGACGGTATTACCTAATTTCTGACGCATCGTGGCTCTTTTGTTATGTATATTAATTTTGCTAGAACTTTCGGGTTATCATGTGCTGGCTTTCATTTATTTTTCACACAGTTATATTTCTTCGTTGTTAAAACATTTTTTTAATTCGACAAGTAAATGAACGTTTTAATGGAATTATTCAATTGAATTGTTTGAAGTTTACGCCAAACGTTATATCAATTGGAATGTAGAAAAGGGGTTAAGTGGAAATAAATAATCATTTACCAATAAAAACATACTTACGTACCACTGAGAAACATACTGTCAGTATAAACTATGTTTCGTAACAGGAATTATCTATATTTTACAAAAGATATAATACCGTAAAAGATAACTTTCAATAATGATTTTATAAAAGAACGTAGTATGTATTGCTACATACGTACATGATAATAATTGTTCGCTTGTGTGAATCAAAGGGGTATCAGCATTACACCGTCGCTTTGTAATTTTCGTAATAAATTATAAAACGCATTACCAGGCTATTAGCAATAAAACCAGCTATCATTTAATACAATATCGGATCAACAGATATCCGATAACCGTTTATTGCAACCGAACGCATCGATGCAGAACATAGCCATACGGGTTTCCTCTTTCCTTTCTGATGTCGCTAATTGTCGCGTTTCAGTATGCTGATACGTTCCAAGTGTCTTTTTTTTTAATTGTGTTTGCCTCGTCGCGTCGTCGCAATTAAAATCTATATCTCCACAAACCAATCGTTATCGCAAAAACACGATGCTAATTATAAGCATGACAATGGTTTATCTTTATTCGTATAATAGTGCGGGTATAAACATTTCTATAGATCACGAGTGACTGAGAAACAAGTAAACTTTTATGTAAAATTAATGGTAGCAACTGGAGATGTAATTTGGGGAATCCATTCCATTCCATTGTAATTAGAAGAAGAAATGGTAAATCATAAACCAAAAACGAATTCAAAGGATTTTTTCTTCCAAACAATCGAAAAAGATTAAAAGACGCCTCATTTCTTTGTTTCCTTTGTTTCGTGGGTCTTCGACGACATGCCTCTCGTAGAATCCATTTTATATCGCATCCACGCTATAACTAATATTAAAAAGAAAATAGTAATCATAAATCAGGAACAAATTCAAAGAATTCTTCTTTACTTGTTCCTTCCAGACAACTTAAGGAGATTAAAGCACGTTTCACTGCCTTATTGCTCCGTTTTCGTAGCTTTATGTATCTCTAGAAACATCCTGGACGCCATCATCCTATTTGGTATCTTGCGTCAAGGAGCCAGAGTACTTCCGGTGGTTCGCGAACGAGAAAGCGCTAATTAGAGCGTCGACTGCCAGCCACTCTGGCTCGTAGACAATAATTATCGCGAGAAATTCACGGTGGGTAAAGGACCAGCGGTAAAACCCGTGGTGTCGTTTTGAAACGCGGATTTCAACCGCAAAACCGGATGCTAACAACGTTTTAACGTTCGCCGCGAAAAATCGTCGACGCTTTTGTTCCGTCGTCGGAGGGCAGGGAGAACTTCAATTTTTTAGCCGGTAGCCGATGTAATTTTTGATCGAAATTAAAGTGCTTTCGAAGAACCATTCTCTTTACCAGGGGGAAATGGACAAAAAACGGGGACAAAATAAAAGCACGAACAGAACATTCATCTATAAGCGAGTACGCGTTTCTGTTATATATTTATATTGTTTTTTAGTTTTAGTTTTCATACGCAGCTAAAAACTAACGTTTAAGTTTCGATGCAGTGGAAAATTAAAATGTTCGTCGAAACCATGCGATTGAATTAAAAAGATAAACGATTTTGCAGAATCGCGAGATTGAACGGCAATTCAGTAGAATGAGACGCGCGCGCAACTTTGGTCAGACATTGCTGTACGAACGTTAGGCTGCAGGCAGATTATTTTCTGTATTACACTATATTAGTGTTATTTGAGAGTCAATTATCGGTACACAATATATAATTATTAATCTATTTATCAATTTCTCTATTTATTCATTAATTTTATTAAGAAAAGGTTGAAAATTCTAAGGGCGAACGTGATGCTTCGTTTGGAGTTTTGGAGCAGTTTTACAAAGTTTTTTACAACGTTCGTTTGTTGGACAGGTCTTTTGTTATTTATCAGAAGGAAATTATACATTATTGAACACAGGCCATTGTGTGATCACGTGGAATCCCGTTTGATCTACATACATTACACGCGAATATCAACCCCTGTAACCAAATGAGCACCGATAATTGCTCCAGTCGCATTAATTACTAAGTCGATATTCAAATTCGCCCGCTACATTATAATAGGTTTTTGTTTAGCGTCACACACGCGCGACACGTCCAATAATTGCATAAATTATTTTCATTGCTCGTTTCATTAATTTATCGTTCACACGTTGAACATTCAAAAGAAAAATAATCCCGAGAACTGTAGCAAACGATAAAAATAGACGTCGTACTTTATTCCATCTTCCACGTTTCTCTAATCAAAATTAAACTAATTTAAATGATACTATTTCCCGTGCATTTTTCAACCCATACACCTGCGTAGTCTATCGATCGATTAAATGAAAAACTTTCTTACACAGAGAGAGATCAATCGAGCCTGACATTGGAAACATTCACCGAGAAAGCTAATGGAGGTTCGCCGGTCGGTTTTGTTTTGTCCCGACGTTTCGAAATGGGGGAAATAAGCGTCGGTATCCCCGAACAAGTAATTTAGTCCCATGTCTTCCGGCTTAATTACCCTTGGTCGGTGGCTCTGTAGCGTTGCGTATTCGTTTGTCCCGAGCGCAATTACGTAAGCGCATATCCCGTGTCAAAGGGCCAGAAAGAGATGAAATGGCAAAGAGAAACGGGATAGAGAATTGACCGTTTTCAGGTTGGACGTCGTCCTAGTTGGGAATTTTTCCCACGACTTGCCGTGTACGGCCGGAAACTGCTCCGACCAACAGAGGCAAACGTCAGAGAAGAAACTGTAATACGCTCGTTAGCATGGTCATCTAAATGCAAAAGTGTCTGCAAGAGAGGATGCTCCTTGTAACTAGTTGCGACTTTAATTTCATTCCTTCCTTCCGTATCTGGTTCTGTATTTGAAAAATGCCAGTTCAATAGTCCTTCTGGAATCTTTCTAGGATCTTGTGGACGTTATTGCTACTTTATTTTAATTGATCGTGTAGTAATAATATTCAATGATAGTAGTTGGCGAATAGTTAGCGATTAATCGAAATGGGAATGCTTGATAAATGATTAGATTAGAAAAGCGACTAGAACATTGTTTGACAATGTTGGAGAACGTTCGAAATATCTAGAAATTTCAATATTGGGAAATGAAGGAAGGATTAGAGGATAATAGGTGGCTACAAAATCAAGCAATCGATAGTTTTTCATCCTATATTTTGCATAAATCTACTATCCGTTTCGATGAACCATTTGCGAAAATCAACTCGCACCATATAATACAACTTGCAATGTGTAACTACATACTGAAACAAGTTTCTCATTTCCAATTTAGATATTTCCACTATACTTTTCTTCTACCTTGTTCTATTTCACTAAACGCAAATTCATCAAAACTGTTCCCAAGCGCTAAATCAAATATCGCTAAAACTGTTTCTTGCAATTATATCTCTTGCGAGCAACCTAAATACACGTACAAATGGTTTCATCGTCGATAAATATCCTGCCCGAACGTACAATTTCTCCCTCGGCACCGGCGTTATTGTGTTTCTTTCACGACACGACGAGTCGATATGTCCTTTCCCCCCGTGTTTTATCTTCCAAACGAAATAAAATTCGATGGATATTCCCTCTTGGCCCGAGAAAATTTTTAGTCTTCCGCGGCACGTTGACCAAATAGTTTTTAGTTTCGTTCACACCGCGCAATATCTTTTTTGGAAGGATGGCTATTTGTGAAAAAATTAACTAATATCAATTAAAAATTTAATTGATCTACATTCAGACACGTGAATCTCAAATTGTATAAAATTGATACTAATTGATAAAAGTTATAACTTGTTACTTTCATTTGGAAATTTAAAGTTTCGAAGATGACAAATTTTGCGAATTCAGAAATTCCTAAATTTACCGATTAATTGCGTAAGTTAATAAATTTGGAGGCGTGCAAATATTAAAAAGTGAGCAATTGCAAGTTTGAACATTTAAAAATTAACAGGTTCGAGGTGCTAAAGCATAAAATGTTGTTAGCTTTCCCGGGCGCGACAACTAACCAGCTTTTACTGAACCAAGTAAACAACCGGTGACAGTTAGAAAAATATTCTTTTGCGATATTTTTCCGGTCGTAGCGTACACGGCATGAAATAATAGGTCGCGACAAGTTTGACTAGCTGGTCGACTTGCAAACACCTGGACATCGAAAAACTGACTGGTACTCTATGTACACGTATAGGCTAAGTCGCGTTCGTTTCGTTTTAACTTTGTCGCTGGAAATAATTAGCGGATCGTTCGCTCAAACGAGCATGTCGTTTTACAGGTATGCAGTACAGCGACTGTACGACGCTGCATTTTAATTGGTACGTTGAAAATTTGCGTAACGTTTGATATAATTGGAGGATCGTTTGCGAACTGGTCACTTTGGTCTCGTACTTGTGCAAAGGTGTATTAACGTTTGCTGTTAATCAACTGAGTATTAAAGTATTTTAAACTGCTGTTTTTAACAAATATTTAGGCTATATCTTAGATTAATTTTTCAATAGCTGTAACTTAAAACTAAAGCCGAGACTTTAAAGTATACAAATTTCAAGGTTCAAATTTTGTAAATATAAAACTTCGTAAATTTACAGATTAACGGATCTAAATGCTTCAGGCTTAAAAAATTAAAAACTCGGATTTGGATTAAAAATTCAAAAAATAAAATTTAGAATGTTGTTCACCGTTTGAAACAAAACAAAATTATCTCCGCGAACGATTTCCTTATACGAATAGCAGAATGTCAAATAATATAAAATTAAAGTCAATACTGCATACTATACATATTGTACACGCGTTTCGATAGTTACAAAATAGCACGTACAATATGGAACATACATTTGCTACGAAACAGCATTATTAACTATAATTATAATTATTTGTTCAAACAGTGTTGATAGCCGCTAATGTAATATTTTACAAGTTTCGACAGGCTGAGTCGATTAAACATTCAGCACAAATATCACTATATTAAATAGACCCTATCTGATTTCCCAATATTTAGCTCATTGTACTGAATTACGTAGAAATGCGATCGTTTCCTCGTAAGTAACTTCGTTCGATTTGATCAATTATAATAGCGAACTTGATCTCCTAAATTCGTTAATTATTGTCACCGACAACAACACTGTCATGTAATCTATTTATAATTGCCAGAGGTTAAAACATTCAAATATAAGAATGTGACATTTAAAGTATACGTTCTAATATTCCTTAATGCTTTGTATTAGGTTGTTCGAAAAGTTTCTTTTATTTTATGAGGAAATAATAGGCGCACAATGTTTTTCGTTTTATATTAGTTTATTGAATTATGCACGAAAATAATAATAGAAATAGAACGAAATGGATCATACCTAATTCAATAAAATAACATAAAACAGAAATTGTTGTTGCGACACTCAACTAACTAGCGACCAGTCAGGCACAACTGATCGGTTGGTATCGCGAGCCTTGAACGTTATTAGCGTCCAAGGTGGAGGATTATAATAAATGTAAAGAGCGAGGTTTAGTTCACCTTATTTATTCCACTCAATACTCTGATTACAACTGTCTTTTAGTTCATTGGTTATACTGTTCCACTCAATACTCTGAATACACCTGTCTTTTAGTTCACTGGTTATACTGTTAAATATAATTGTCACTGACTGAATACTGTTATATGTTGACTCTTAGAATACTGGTGCAAGAGTGACTCTTGGTGATGTTGCTGTCGTAGAGGAAAGTTCGTGGTGGGTGTGTCTCAAGTCTGTTCCTAACTGATCATTGGATAAAGACGTATGTTTGAGGATGGGCTGGCCGCCCTAATGAAGGTTCGCGCGCGGGTGACCTTACTCTTGGGGAAGACTCGCGTTTCCGGTCTTCCTGAGATGTACCATAAAATATAGAAGTTACGTACCTTATGGGTTTTTTCCGTGGGGTCCTAAAGTACCTTGACTGTTCAATAGGCCCACTGTTTATGATGGGTCCGCACTAGGGTAGACCCTTGACGGTCGTCCTGCTCGAGGATCGCATCTGGTTCACATAAAGCGTCGCGGTAATTACCAGGTGGCCACTCCAAATCCCAAACAATTGTTGTTCATCTATTATCATCTTATAGAAAGAAAGAAATTTTTTGGACAACCTAATAAATGAAGTGTTTTCAAGTCACCAGTGCAAATCCATATCGTTCCTCTATCCATTCGCGATAAAAACAATGCTTAACAAAATCTTCTCTCCATGGTAGTAAATTCCTTAATATTGGAATAATTTTTTAGCCAAGAAACGCCCAATAATCGTTATTATACATGAACGTACATATGTACACGTAATAAACTGTGCATCGCAGCAACAGCAGCTTTGCTAACACGCTCGTAAGCAAGTCCACACCGTTCGTAAACGTTCGACAAACTGATTCGTTCTATGTAAGGTGGAAGGAAACGGAGAATGGAGGCGAGCGTGCATCATGAATGTCGTTATCGGTGTTGTCGCAGCGTGATTTCAACTTTGTTCGAGCGATTTGACACTGAATGGCCGTGGGCAAAATTGATCTCAACCCCCCGTTGCGCAACTTCCTATCCCGTCTTACCGATTTCCATTATATTAAACGGAGCTCGAACTTGGCGGACCAATTTTCCGCGAGTTACTATCGTTAATTGTGCATTGTATTCGCCTAATCCATGCATTTTCGTGCATCGATATTTTCTTGATTAAATAGCTTTATGTAAATTCACTCTCGACTACGGTGGAAATTGAGTTTCCGAAGATGGAAATTGACTATATAGACTGTGGCGAAGAAGTGGCGGGAAAATTTGAATTTAAATGGGAATAGAGGTGCGGGTGATATTTCTTTTAGAGCGAAATCGCGTGATGTAAAAAAGAAGAAAGAACGTAGTTTCGGTTATCGAACAGATTATTATTTTTCAAATAGAAAGATTTTATAGAAGAAGAAGTTAGTGTTGGTATTTTGAAAGAAGAACTTTCTCGATCAGTTTCTTCTCTCCTTCCATTTTGTTGATAATTCCTGTTGGATAAAATTATGGTATCGTTCAATTAAAAAAAAAGGGAGAAAAAAGCAGAAAAAATCATCGTATCCATCCATTTGATTAAAGTTTGCCTGAAATCTTTAAGATTTCTTACACTTAACCGAACCCTGAAATCTGCGACAAAGAGGAAGTGCGCGACAATGGAGGGAAAAAAGTAGGGAGAAAGAAAGGAGGAAAGGAAACTCAAAGAGCGTCTTAACATTCGACGTCGACACAATTGTCCATCCGTTCATGGTCGGACTTTAAGCGAGCAAGTCCCCTCTAAATCCTGTGAAATCCCCGGTAGAGAAGTTTACGAATGCTCGACGTTAACGACTCGCCTCTCGAGTACTCCCGTATTGCCAGCTTAATCGCGCGTCATTCCGCTCAAAAATGCCTCGCGACTACGCTGCAAACGACTCGACTATGCACCACCTGGGGATCGTTTTCACCAGTTCTGGTAAATACTCGTCGAATCGAATTTAGGGGTAATTAAATTCCACCGAAAGGGTGAATCATTCGACGGCTATCCAGATCGAGTTTGGGAGAGACATGGATGTTTTGGTGTTCATTGCTCGATCGAGGGTAAAGTGCTCTACGTCGATGGATATTTACATTCCTGTTTACAAGTATTTATCCATTTCATCGATGTACTTACAATCGAACAGGGTTGCTGTAAACACGTACTTTATTGAGAAAATATCGATAAAATTATCGCCTATTAGTCGGTTTGTTCGGAAGTAATTTATTTTTTAGTCTGTTAAAATTGCTCAAGTAAATACTTAACAAGCGATAGTGCACGTAGGTATTCTAAAACATTGAGTATTTCGGATCGTTGATATAAATCGGCAAACACAATTTGTCAGTTTATCGAATATCTTAACAAAGTCGGAAGAAAATGTAGGCGAGGTGAAAAATCCTAAATGGCAATATATCGAATGGTACCGATGTCTTTTTAAATATCTCGTGGATTGTCGATATGAATCAGAAAATTTGATAATGAATATTTGCCTACTCAAGAATAATTGTTATATACACGTATATCGCATACCTATATATACTTATGAAAAGAAACATCGTACGAAGTATATTATTAAATCCTAATATGCTGTTATATTTCATTAGTATACTCCTTTTACTAAAATTTATTTATATTCTTATATATATAATAAATGTTTGTATTTATACGTAATAAATCTCCAAATATCCATCTCCCAATCTTTCAGCCTCTAATTCTCGCAACCCTCTCATCTAACGTATAATCCCAGGACCAACCGTAATCCAACCGATCGCAACTTAGCAACCTCCTCTAACCGCACGAAACGAATCATAAACAACCCTAAATCCCCCGTAAAACCTCGTCTCCGTTACAGGATGCTGGACCAAACTAAAGACCCAACAAACACACGCCGACAAACAGAATCAGACACCAAGACCCACCTAAATAAGGAAGATAACAAAGGAATCCCCGGTTTCATCCGTTATATGTCCTGAATAGCTGTAGGATCGCTGTCTGGGAAATTAATTCGAGGCTAAACGAATCCGAGGATCACCGAGGGTTGGCGAACCAGTAGGGAAAAGGGGAAACGGAATGTTGAGTCAGACGTTACCTGTTTTATGATAGATTGAAAACGATTGTTATTTTCAATCATTCGAGTATTGGAAACCAATTGATAATTTAGAAGAATTTTGATAAAAGTTCGCAGATTTAATTAAAAGTATTCGACGGGTGTTTTATCTTTAATTCCAAACCGTCCATGTTTAGGGGTTGAAAGCTACACCAAAGTTCAGAGTTATTTTCATTAGTTTCGATCTCTAAATTTTCAGCAGGTTTCAATAACTTCACAACATCGAACTTTAGTATATAGAATTTTGAAAATATTTTTAAACATCTTCTTTATTTCAAACGAAACTTCCAGATTATACTTTATAGATTCAATAGTTGGAAAGTTGGTGTCTACGAAATACGATAATCAACAAAACCTTGAATAATAATTTGCTCGTGATATTCGACTTACACGAGCGTTCAATTACTTCTGTACATTCAATTTACTACTAATATTTTCACGCGTTTTAATTGAAACTTCGCAACCACGGGAAATCGTTGAAAGTTGCGTGGACGTAGAAGACGGACAAGTGGACTGGCTTGTAATTTACATCGTTAGGGTATCTCGTTTGATAGTAGCGCTCAAGTAACGCCAGGAAAGTGTACCGGAGATCGATTCGAGGGTTGTGGCCGTGTAATACGGAACATCCGCGTGCGTTCGTGGCCCTGGAATTCGCCGCAAGGATCGTGAAATCCTGTTACAGTCGGCTTGCTGGATGGCCATTTAGCGAGACAGACGTTCCGCCCACGGATTAGAGGCTAGAACGACAGGACGTTTGACTCGGAGACAATCTATTGTCGGATAAAGGCGAAAGATAGGAAGAGAGGAAGGGGACGAGAGACGTTCCTATCGGAATCCACTTTGCAGACGGATACCAGGGAATTTTGAATGTCCTGCGCAAGAAACCGATCCCC
Organism: Bombus vosnesenskii; assembly: GCF_011952255.1. Lineage (NCBI taxonomy): Eukaryota > Metazoa > Arthropoda > Insecta > Hymenoptera > Apidae > Bombus > Bombus vosnesenskii. The sequence continues at coordinate 2,356,111 of NW_022882962.1, forward strand.
CGTATCGACAGTTCCGACTGTATTTATGGTTGCAGGCTGACCAGTACGCTTCGACTTCGAACCAGTATGCGAGTAGAAATAGGGGATGAGGACATGTTCGATGTTTGGATTTATCTTTCGATTACATTGGTGAAATAATAGTGGATTTTATATAGTAAGTCGAAGTAAGTGGATCACAGTATTTCGTTCATTCTGTGACATTGTCGAATCTTTAAAGATTCTTCTGTTCTAAATCTTCCGTTTAGTATCGAATGTTAAATTAACATTTACGATCAATTGAATAGAAAAAACCGCGAAAATTATCGCACTATATATTCTCTTGTTTAACGTTTGTCCTTAAAAATTTCATCGTGTAAAATCAATATTCGATTGATCGAATATCAACGATTTAAAAAATTACCGTACCATTTTCTTCGGTATTTGTCTCTAAAATATCATCTACAAAAATTATTTTGTCATTCTTAATATTCATAGTTTAGTACTCACGGAGAACGGTCAACATTCAAAGAATCGTTAACGGAATAGAAGTATACGTGGTCGGTTGAAAGCGTAAAGCAAGTAACTGGTCGTGAATGGTCCTTAGGAATTTATTAAAGTACATCCGGCGAATTTACGAGTACGAGAACAACATAATCCCAGGGAACTCGTGCAGAAATTTCCTTGTCGATCGAGCGGCAGGGCTTAAACGGCCGAGTCTCTCTCATACGATAAAGTAGAAAAGTGGATCGTGCGCCGCTCGCATTCCGTGGAAATTGAGCTTGCGGCGAACGGCCGCGTTTTTCCGCTTTATTCTCCACCCTCTCTCTCCTCCTTCTCCATTTTCCACCTTTGTTCTTCGCGTTTCTTCGCGCGATTCTTTCATACCTCTCTCAACCCTATCCCCTTGATCGTTTTCTACAATCTTTTTTCACTTCCTTTTTCCCTCACTTTCGTCGTGGAATTAATTTTGATCTCCAGGAATTAACGTAGAATCGGCGATTCTCGAAGCTTGCAAATTTTTTCGAACTATTCAGATTTCTACGGAATATTCAAAAAATGTTTCGCCTTCGATGCTCAATGGTTTCACTGTTTCATTGACAGAAATTTATGACTCGTGAATTAGAAAAAATGGAAGTTTCTAAACGATTTTCCGAGGTTGATGCTTCGCGCGATCGTTAAGTGGGAATTAATAATTTCGAAATTAATGCTTCGCTCTTGAGAAGTTTACGTGGAATCGACAAATTTCGATGATTGGTAACTTTTAATCTTTCAAGATTTCGGGGAATATCTGAAAAATTTTTCGTCCGCAAGTGTTATAGCTTCATTGGGAAAAATTTATCATTCATCGATCGTAAATGGAAATGCGAGAGATTAAGAATTTTAAGGATTTTTCGCCATTAATTAAAAATCCACTTGGGTCTCTTAAAGATTCGTTGAGATTTGTTTTTGATATGGTTGTTTAGTGGAAATTTGTTAACGGTGGATAAATTTCGCTCGAGATTTATTTGATCGGTGAGTTTATTGGACCGAGCGCTTGGATTAATTGCCAAGTGAAATATAGAGGCGTATCGTAGACGCTTTGTGCGGGCAATACCTTTTCCATAAAGGAAGAATGTAGTTTAATATCGAGATATCGCTATGTACCTTTAATTGCGTTCGCCTCGATGTTTAATATTTCCTCAGAGGAATTCTCCTTCTATTTCTGTTCTATGTTATATATATATATATTCTATGTTATCCAATAAAAGCGATTGTGGAGGATATATATGTATAACACTTTTCAAATTGAATGAAATTTATTTATTTTAATTAGACTAATTAGGTTATTTTATTATTATCCAAATTATTTTATCATTATATCAATACACATAGGATGGAAAAACTGGAGACTGAAATAAATTTTTATATATACATATAGATTTCATTTCTTTAGCTATATTTATAAAAATATGAAAAAGCATAAAAATTCTCAGTGTAGGTGACGTCATTTCGCGATTCTTTAACTAAATTGTGTACCAAAACAGTGGAACGGCAGCCTCGTTTTTGGGAAGCCTACCTCTGATCGTGGTTCTTTCGCCGACAACGCGTAACCGCGGCAATTTCCACAGGCTGTTAGCAAGGCGGCAACGTGGGTAAGGTGGCGGAAGGTGGTAAAGGGATGCACACGAGCGAGCCTCTCGTCGACGTTAATTAAGAGGCATTAAGAGACTCTGGGACGACGCTGGTCGTCGGCCCTTTAATATCTGTCGGTCGGCAACCGAGCCGTAACCGGCGATTTTCCGCCCACCGGCTGACCCAGATTTTCCCCTGTCTCTCACGCCATTCATAACGAGACTCAATCCCTTTTCTGAATCCTCTCGCGTTTCTTTTCCAACTTTCTTTGTTTTTTACCCTTTTCTCCCCTTTCCTCCCTTTGTACGCGCGCTTCTTTCAGCTTTCGTCGCTTCGAATGCCACTTTCTGAAACCGAGGATGGACTAATCGTGTGTGTTTCACACCGACTTATTCTCCTCTATGTGATTTGTAAATACTAAAAGGCTTGCCATTTTGGTACGAAATATTCGGATGAAATATCGGCTTAACAATTAGTTTTAATCTAATTATCGATTATGGTCGAATATTTGTTTCGGTTAGCGCGATATTTCTTACCATAGTAGTTGAAACGTCGTAATATTTGGCCTCTGGGCATTGTCACGTTGACTGTTTTGATATTTGGTAGTTTATAGTGTTTCGCTGTGGTTATGATGGGGTTAATGCTGTTTTGAAGATTATTTTGTTCACTGGTTTGTCTTCTGTTCTTTCCCGCCATGAAAGTAACTCCACAGTGAAAGGAGTATTGTGTAATATTACAACTCAATATATTTCTCTAACAAATAATGACACCCTCTTTCACCAAAAACTTTGTTTCCCTTTTGTCTGCACGAGACAAAGGAAACTTTCGTTTATACCGCAACGCACGTGGTCAACCCCATTTTCACAGACGTTTTAATTAGTTTCTACTTCATTAAAAGAACTCCATCTCGAAACAAGGTGGACAAACCTTTGCGCTATTTTGTTTCAGAAACCCAACGCCTGCTTTGAACTCGCGAAAGCTGATTTTTCGACCGAGTCCTTTACCTCTAAAAACTGATCTTCGAGATAAATCAAATCTTCTTTTTTCCTTTCAAGTTTCACAGATTAAAATCCTTTTTCTTCTCTTCTGGAGCATCGCATTAAAATTTGAGAAAAGAACATGTCAGTAACATAGGGATTTATCGATGCGAAAGAAAGCTCCGAATATAGACCATCGCGACATTTCTCTGCGTTTTAAATAATTTTTTAAACAACACATTAGATCTATTTATACGTATCACTCGCATCTTCCTATTATTAGAATTACTCTTGAATATTAGCAACTCGGCAGTTATATTTCCATAAAAAAAATTCAAACTTTCCTATAATTTTTAACCTTCTTTCCATCTATGACCTTCGCAAGCTGACACCCAATTCCCATTAATTTAATCGAATCACATGAACGATCATAAAGCTTCGTCTGCAGTTTCCGTAGATCGATCGTTACGGGCTGAATTTTCCACGAGTTTCGGTTAATTCCACGGAATTCCGTGATTATATGCCGCTCGCGGCGGTAGCCTGCTCTCTTCTGCTCGAAATCGCGGCGATTTCACACCTCGACAATCAACTGGCCACGCATCTACCCGTACGTAGCCGTTCGTCTTTTACCAACCGACCAATCCTCGATCCGCTCCAACTAGTTCGAAACTAGTTCGAGCTGACGTCGTTATTCCGGCTTCGTTCGTTCATCGACCGCCACGAGGCTTTTAGCGGCTCTCTTTTTTGGCGGGCCAGTCCTATGCAGTTGATAAGTTTCGCGACTGGAATCATCTGCTCCTGATTACCTACCATTTCGACCGTTAATTTCATACTGTCACGATTTCAGAAGCAATTTACTTGATGGTAATCGAGAGACTTTATTTCAAACGTTGGATTTCACTGTGTTGGTGGTGGGATGATAATTTGTGGAAGAAGAAAACTTTTCTATTATTGGCAATGAAATGGTGATTTTTTAAAGATACGACGTTTTCTATATATCAGTGATGGTATTAGTGGCGATTTTTTTAAAGGATCGAGGTTTCCTATGTAAAATTGATGGAACGGTAATTTTTGAGTTATCGTTCTACGAAAGCCTTGAAACGAGCTAAGAATTCAAATAGATCCGACTAAAGTTACAATTGTAAAGGCAAACAATGCATTAATTCGCTTCGCTACGAACATCTTTCAATGATTTGATATTACGATAAACAATATTTTCTAAGTTACAAGTTCCATGGGAAAATACATATTCAATCCCCAAAATCTATGTAACGTCTAATCTAATATTTATGAAAACAGTTGCGTACGTTCAACCATGAACAATTTGTCGCTCGAAAAACCGTGCAATTCCGACAAAACGAATCTCGAATTTGCGCTCGTACGAACAAGTTACACTTCAGAGCACGTCGATGCGTAAACAGTAGGAACGATTTGTTTCTCCTTCCTCGAGAGGCCGTGTAACTTTAAACGATGAATCCTTTTCTCTCCCTCTCTCTCTCTCTCCTTCTCTCTTTTCCCCTATATATACTCGATTACCAGGACGATGCAGCTTGGATAATAAAGATTTTCGGCTGGATTCCCTATTGTTCGGGCGCTTGTACGCCGATAACGGCCGCTTTTCACCGCTTCGTTCCACGACCAAGCTTTTGTTCACAGTTTTCCCCCCCGAAATTACCGTGAAATACGTTTCAGTCCTGTAACTGGTCTGCCTGGCTGTTTAAATCTATTCCACAGCATTATTTCTACCGCTACCTCGACTGTAAAATCTATACATGTATCTGCTTTTTATCTGTGTATACGTGCATGTGGATGCATATATATATGTATATATATATACACATCCACGATCAATTTAGTGGCTTTACCTTCTGTCATGAAAGTTGATTGAGTTGCCGCGGAATTGATTGAATTTTTTTTCCGCCCGCGGCTCAGACCGAATCAACAACTATCCGGAGAATTCGGCTAGGTCCTATTCAATATTGCGTTCTCATGGTGAAACAGAGTTGATATTGGAAAAGAAGTTGATATAGTTAGAGAGGAGAGACAACGTTTTGATGCGCATAAGAAAAATGATAGAGTTATAATGAAAACTTGTACGTCTATGTCGTATAAAATATTATAACCGGAATTATACTGTCATAAAAGAGCGTTTACAAGTGTGTTCCTCTGTCGTTTTAGGTCTCTGTAGGATTCTTTTTACGAAGAAACCATAAAATCTTTGGTAACGACTTCTCGCACGTATATTCATTTTTATATTCATCTCAGTAAGAATATTCATCGATTATTAAATAAAAAGTGGCGAAAGTTGTGTAAATTATATGCGACCCAACAGATCTTGAAGAAGACAAGAAAGACGTGTTCTACTGTCTGACACGATTCAGATTACTCTACTTACGTGGCTATAACGTGAATCGTAATTTAGTTCCCGAAACTTAAGAAACAGGAAGATGATAAGGTTTGAACGCCAATTTGTTCGTCTTATTCTTTGTATCTTGCGCCCGCAAGAAATAATTTCGGGACTTTTAAGTTTCCATGAGCGCCACGGCGAAAGCTCGAAGAAAGCACGGTGATAACGTTATCGATCAATGTTGGCTAGCTGCTAATTCGACCGTATTACACCGAGGAACTGTCTGGCCAAGGAAAAACAAGGAGTAAAGGCCAGGAAGAGCAAACCGTAGCTACATTTTCCGTGGCGAGGCTCGCTGGCAACAAGGAGGAAACAAGCACTTCCTTCTTGGTCTTATCGGGCTCTTTGCCCGTTCAAAACAGACGTCGGCCCTACGAAATTACTGTACGTGTGCGCACACAGTTCCTCCGTGTCTGCTATTTCGCTCGTTGCTCGTCCATCTAACTTCAGATCCCTATTATCCTGTATTTTATATCTTAATACTTTTCTGCCAGTCTATCTAGATTTGTATTTTTATTTTACGCTAACGTGCAAATTTTTGTTTTGATAAATGAAGGAAGAACGAACGAAGAGGAAGTTTTTACTTTATATCGAATTAATTACAGCCCCGCTTCGAATCTGGAATTTTCTCCTCGATTTAGAGTTTCCCAGTGTCGATGGTGATATTTCAGAATCACCATATACATTCACTTTTCCTAATGAGAATCCGATATCTCATTGATTTCGTACATGAGTATCAAATATTATTATAGATAGTAGTGAGATTACCATTCCAAAAAATTAGCCAATAGTTACTATTTTGAAACTCGTACAATGGTTGATAGTAAGACGTGTTTTGGTAAGAAAACATAAAGAAATGTTGCGGGTTGCGTTTCATCGGGATAAGAGTCCTTTGTTACTTTTTCGAATCTGATACGTAAAAACAGATCGAGAGTCATCTACACCAAAATATTATGTTTCTCACAACGCATTTCAAACTATAAAGGACAAGGAAGAATGCGAAGAAAGACGCTGGTTACGCAAGAAATTCATTCTTTCGTCGCGAGTATAAGGAAGCGACTAGGAACGAAGGGAGATGGAAAATAATGCAATCTAGTCTGGAAGAATGGAAGAAACTAAAGAAACAAAAGAAGCTGGTGGAAGGGCAGTGATGAAATTAGTAGAAAAACAGTAGAGAGGACCGTGGATTGAAACGAAAGAAATAAAAGGAAAGAGGGCAACGAGGAAGACAGCAGCGGGGAAAATGGGGATGAAAAGACGATCTAACGCGGAGTTTGACTCGTCGGATGACAAGGTTACTTTCACGGGGATCGAGCAGTGGACTGGCGAAAAGAACCGCGTAAAACATTTTCCTCGATCCATTGAAGTCGTTTCAAAACGGCCGAAGAAGCTTCAATCTCGACGGGCTAAACAAGAAAATCCTATCGGGGAAAAAAGTGGCGAAATCCCGTGCTTCTTTTTCGCTAGAATTAATTCCACTTTGTTTCTTAAACAGTGTAGGATATAGAAATTTATTTATTACCATCCTACTTGTTATGTTAAGACCAATAAATGATTACTAATCTGTCATATATCTTTTTTAATTCTTATACATATATAATGATCGAAAACATTTGGGTCTTGATTTTGTATAAATACAAAAACTCGATTGATTTGTCTTCTTGGACCAATTGCAACTAATTATCGCGTTTTATACGAAACCAGGAAATCTTTTAATATTAATGAACACGCGAATGGATGAAAGATAGATTAGAGACTCAAGGAATTAAATCCTCTTTGACAGCACGAAATTTCATTACATAAACCGATACGTTTTGTTCAAGTAGACGCATCACAATAGCATGATTCAACGATCACAGCAACACTGATTCGAAAAACACTTTCGACTACATCGACTTTGCTCGAGAAGCTACAGAGACTATCACATGGCACGGTTACAATAACTGGAACGATTCTGGCGTTTCGCGGTGTCTGGTTGCTAGAGTTCGTCGATTTCAATAGAACCGGGGACAAAAACCTGGCTGAAATCTCCTTAGTACGTGAAAAGGAAAAGTATAACACGATATCGTTTCGGTGGACCAGAGATAAGGGATAAAAGGAGAAACGAGAGATTAATCGACCCGAAAGCGGTGACTCGATTACGAGTAAATTGGATCTTTCGTTTCGCGATTCCTCCTTTTCCTTTTCTCTTTACCCCTCCCATCCTCTCACTCCACTTCTGCTTCGTTTCCTTTTCTTTCTCGTCTCTTCTTTTTTTCCTAAGAAATGGTGGAGAAGCGAAGGGGCTGCAAACTGGATTCAAGTGGCCATTAAACCTCTTCGAAGTAACTGCTGGGACTCGTTCGTTTCGACAATTTCCACGGGCTTTTACGAGCCCTGCCACGCCGACGAATTATATTAAACAAAGCGATTTCTAACGAAATATCTTTGCTCGTCGGATGAGAACGTTTATTATCGCGGATGATCGTGTTTCGAACGATTACTCGCGATTATTTCTTTCGCGGTGTGGTATTATCTTTGCCTAATTATTATCGGTATCGTTAAGGGATGAATCTAGCGAGAGAGAAATGGAGTAATTTTTGGAGACTCTGCGAATGAAGATTTTTTAACCCTTTAAGATGTGAGAGTAATTTGAAATTAGTACAATAACAATTAATGGGATACTATTATTTGTAATATATAGTAGTGCTGGAACTAATGGATAATTTGATTAAATATTGTGAACATATAGAGAAGAGTAATATTTACTAATTGTTATATCCATATTTTACTAAATAAAGGTAAACATTCAGAGAGCGTAAGAAACTTCTATTTAGCTATATTCATAAAAACATGAATATACATAAACATCCAGGGTCGATCAATCTCAATTTTGATAAATAGTTCCATATTTCTTGATATTTTAGAAAGAACAATGCTCTGGCGAACATGTATTTTTCCATCGGTTTGTTCCGGTTTTCGGCACAGTTGGACCGAGTTTTTCATGCGAGATCAGGGTCGCTTGTCGTATTTCCGGTGCATCCTCCGAGATTGAAAGCTGCTCTCTTTATGCATTTTCTCTGGCAAAAACATGGCCAGGGAAATGGTATGGAAAAAAACAATCGATGGAGATAGCAGAAAAAGATGAAGGGGAAAATGAAAAAAAAAATCAGGGAAGGAGAAACGAGATCGCAGTACATCGTCATACACCGTGCAACCACTTCGATCGATGAACCAGCACGGTCGGATGAGTCATAAGATTAAAAATGAGATGAAAGGAAACTCATCTGCTAGATGCGTCTGAAAATTTCTTCTTCTCTGCTGTTTCATTTCTTTCTTATTAATTGTCTGTCGATTTTCTTTTCTCTTCTATTACAACTTCAAAAATTCGTAAATGAAACAATTTGGAAGATATACACTTGTATAAGGTTCGTACAGAGTCTCAATGTTGATACAATGCGAAAGATATCAAAGAATCACGAGCAAGCTCAATATCAAAATGTACTCTTCGAATTTGCACGTTGGCGTCAAGTTATTGTTATAACTCTAACAATCCGATGATTTATATTTTAGCCGTGTAAAGATCTACCTCGAGGAAGACGAAGGACGAACGGAATTAAGGATCAGCTATTAGGATGAGTTTCTGGTCCCCTGAGGGTACAACGGTACCGAACCGCAATTCACGCGGAGGTATTTACCGATCGAAAGAAAAGGAGACGCGGGCATGTTTATACGACGGGGCTTGTCCCAAGGGACATGCAAATACCACCGGAGAAACTCTTACAGGTATTCGGCGTTATCTGAAAACGATTACCAGGATAAGGGACAGAGGGAAATGTATGGACCGCGTGTAATTCTCCACGGATAATCGCGCTCGTTAATGCGTACAGCTTCCTTCCCCTTTACAGCGTTGTTTTGCTTTATGTAAATTGGCGAATGGCCGCTTGGTAATTTGGTTAGAGGGACTGTTCTAACGATAGACTATGCTTGGCAAACAAAATTGGGATAAGGGGTGGCGTACTATATTACTATTTTTTGTGATATTCTGGTTTAAAGGTTGAATAATATTATTCTAAATAATTACGTTTGTAATTTGGAGAAATAATGTGAGAATTTCTACTGCGTTATCTCTGGAAAGGTGGAAGGATGGGGCCACAAAATAGTTTCAATATCGAGTAAAATTACGGCTACGATCGAAAACGTTTAAAGAGTAATTGTAGAATATTATAATTCATAGAACTAAGCGAAGGCACTCGATGATGCAAAAGAGCAAGTACAGTTAAGTGGAGCTAATGCGATAACCTTCTCCTGCTGTTCATCGCGAACGAAATTTACCGAACATATGCATGTTAATTTCACTAATTCTTTCGTAGCTTGCTACTACACGGTCTAATGAAGATTACACAAGGGCGTTTAAACACCGATTGCAGTTATTACTTCATATCGTTGCTCGTTTGCTAATTAAGTGGAAATTATTGTGCTTAATATTACCACAAACGTAGCAAACAAATTGGTTACCTGCAAATTAGGATGGTAATATCGGCCATTCTAAACAGAATCGATTAATTTTCACCTGGCTTGGAATTATTCTAAAAACTGGCGATTCTCGTTTATAGAATATTCCTTGGATGCCATGAACGTATCTATTAAAATAAAATAACATTAAAATGGAAGACATTTCATACATCCGATTAATAATTTTTAGAATCGTTGTAATTTGATTCTGTAATCGACTCGTTCTATTTTATTTTACGAAATTACCAACAACTTTGGCTATGGGAGAAAAAACTTGTGTCTCGTAATTATAGACTCGTGTCACCTGTAGCACGATACGGCTTAGTTTCCGAACAAAAGAATTTGTTATTTGCGAACTAAGGTTAAAGGATATCATAACAAGCAGCTTTACGGTAGAAGATACAACCATTGACTTGCTCTACTTAGAAGGCTCTGTAATCAAAGTTTCAGAAATGCATGAGATATTGTTGACTTGTACTACTTGATGATCCCGGCTCTGCGTGGCAACGTGATTTTGTTTCTTGTCTTGTAATCAAAAGTCTTTGTTACTGATTCGTTCCACTTGCGTTTCATGTAAGATCCTCAAGGCAATTCACGTTTAATTTTGACACACGATAAACCAACATGATAAAATAAAATATTTAATTAAAAATATTCTGTTCAAGACATAAGCGTTTTTTTCCACAGAAAATCCCCAGTCTTTAAACAAATCTCCGCAAACTAGCCTTTAAGAATCATCGAGGCTGCATTACCAACCACTGAAACCAACTGCGAAATTGAAATTGAACGGGCGCGGTCGTTCTTCTCGGTTTCCGATAACCAGAAGAAGCCAGGACGTTCGTTCAACAGGGATCATCCCGAAGTTAGTTTTGAAGAAGATCTCGACGATGCGGCAAATCGTCGGGAGGAGAAACGAGCCATAAGAAAGTTTTGTCGTAGATAATGCGGCCGTCGAACGACTTCGACTCGATCACGACCGCTTTCTATGGAGTTTCTGTTCGTCAAAACTGCACCACGTCGTACACGAATTATCAAGAGATAGAAGAGAGACAGACAGAAAGCGATCAACGTGTCGAAAAAGGCGTGCAACACCGAGAAGCGCGGGAACGTTTTCAGGATGGCACAATAGGCGGTCACAAAAGGACGCTGGTAAACCGACCCTCTCTTCCCTCCACGAGAACCCAGACGTCATAATTTTCCTCAGGAGTTTCGCCGTTCGTTGTCAGTGCTCTCTTATCTCCTTCCCTCCTATTTCGTCCCATTATTTTCTTATTTTCGTTGAAAAACAAACTAATCGGAGCGCGGTTCGAAAGCAGCCGTCAAAAAAGTTTTTCTAGCTTGAAAAGCCTTTCAGATTCTTCGGGTGAATAGCGGTGAACTTTGAGTTCAGTGAAGTGATTTGAAGATGTTGGCGGAAGTGGAAGTGACGATGCGACGCTCTGACGTCGAGATAGTTTCAGAAGATTCAGCGACGACTTGATAAACTTGATCGTTATGGATCTGTGTAAGAAGGATTTTGATTGTGGCGAAGTCTTGCTTTCATTTATGTTAACTCAGTATTTGGAAGTGATAGTTCATTTAAGTGAAACTTATCACGTATTGTTTTGTATGTTACTATTAGACTGATTTGTAAGAAATTTAAATGCGCAAAAATAATCAGAATGTACTCGTTATGATATTTAAATGCTCTGTTTTGAATTCTATTTCATTAGTTGCGTGTATAAAAATACAAACTTGCATGAACATCCGCAGTCCGGTGATCACTTTTGTCATTAAGTAGGTGTGAAATATGTTTGAGAACACCTGGAGATTATTAGGCGTTGAACTTTGTTATTGCTCGATCATGGAGACCCTAAAAGTCATGGACCTTGGAGTTTCCAAATCAGCAAACTCGTAATACCCTCGAGAACATCTAAGAGTCATGGAACCAATTTCAGGACTGGCCTCAGACCACATGATATTCTATTATACAAACTTTGATATTTCACAAACTTTGCGTGATTCGAGGTGGATCTCGAGTGATCGTTAGATACAAGATCCTACAATTCTGGACAAGTTCCACGTTTCTCAGTTCATGAAGGTCGAAATTTTACGACATGTAGATGGTCTTAACGTACCTAAATACGTTCTAGTTTTAGAGATTCGACGGGAATTTCGAGATTCTACGTCCCTTGGGTGATTTTAATACATCCTAAGTCTGGTTGATTAAAGTGCTCGATATCCTTCGTTCATAGAATGATGTTACGCGAGTTCTGCCTTTAATTATTCATAAAGATAGATGATCTTGAGTATATTCTTCGTGGAATTCAAGATTTACGTGTTAATCTGTAATAAAACTCAAGATTTTACAATCTGTTGCTAGTCTTCGTACAAATAGGCTCTTTCTGCTTTCCAAGATGAATCCTTACGTCTTTAAGATAGAAGTCTGGATCTGTTCCACAATTCCGATTGTTCTGCTTACTAACGGATCATGCTTACAAATGGATCATCAATCCATAATCGGCCTTCTAAAAGCTCATAATGAGAAGATAACACTGCGTACAGTTTGAAATACTTACTAACTTACTTAGAGAAACTGACGCGTAGATTATGGTTGTCGTTTCATTTAGTTTCATCTTAAGCTCGCGAGACTCTGTGCTCTCTCATACCACGACGAAATGGAAGTAACAGCTCGATACGATTTTGCACTGTAATATATTATTTACTAAATTCTATCTCATACTTTTCTCTCTCTTTCGATAAATACAATTTCAATTTTGGAGCTGCCTGAAATTTCCACGTGATAGATCAAGACACAGAAAGTTCTAGTATTTGAGCTTGTAACTTGCGGCTAATTAAACAGCCTTGCTTCTCGCCGTACAAAAAGCACATATTTGTTACTTTACTTTAGCTTTAGCACTTCTCCCTCGCCTTTCTTCCATCCTTCTCTATTCTAACCTAACTTCTCCCTTACTTTTCCTCCATTCTTTTGTATTCTAAGCTAACTTTTTGATGTTCTTTTAGCCTCTTTCCCCGCGTTTCTTTCGCCTTCTTTCCTTTTCGCCCTCTTTTTTCTACACGCTGGCCCCTTCCATTCGCATTTTTCATCCGTTTCTCCTGGCTAGCTTCTTTGAAATTTCCCTCTGGTTTTGCAGAGGATTCCTTGCAACCCTTCCAACTCGTCCTCTATTTTTTCCACATTTCTGTCCGCTTCCTGCTTGCTCGCGGTGTATTTAGTTTTTTTCCCTCCTTCTGTCTGCACTCCTTGTTTCCTTTTTTTTTTTCATTTCTGTCCGATTTTTCTCTGTTGGTTTTGTTTCATGTCGGTTTTTGGCACACATACACACACACACCACACACACCCTCTCTCTCTCGCTTATTTTGGCCTGTCTCTGTTCATTTTTGCGTTACAGAGTAATACGCGATTTCGACAGCAACACGGAAATCGAACATTGAAACAAGCCGATTGAAAGGTCTCGAACGAACTACCACGGGAATCGCAGTAACAGGGATACGGATGTAATAAAATAGAAACTGACGAAGAGGATACGTGAGATAGTAAACCGAACTGCAAAGGCAGATTGAAATGAATCAATTAATAAATTCGATGAAATGTATCGTGCCACTCGTTCTGTCGTTTTCTGCAAACAAACTAACAGTGTGGATGTTTATCTTGAAAAATCCAGATAAATCTTATCTTTCCTCGTGATCGTACGAATTCGGTTGAAATGGGTGAGTGACGTTTGGAAAACCCATAGGTATTTGTTGAGTGAAAAAGGGTTTGCAAGCGATTGTTGGTCGAATTGAAAGAATGTTAAAGTGAATTTAGTTCATGCCCGCGTTTTATCACTTTTGTGCAACGGTTAAATGAATTTCAATAATTGTTTTATCAACGACAGAGTAAAATTATTTTTCACATTTATTCAGATATGTGCAATTTTGTGTGCTACACTGGATTAGCCACGTAGTAGTGACACACATAAACGAGTACGAGTGTGTGTGGGAGTATGCATGCACAGTGTCTCGTAAAACAGGAGAATACAGCTGGTGAGACAAAAAGAGTGCTGAGACGCGTGAATGTGTATCTACGAATATCTTGTAGATCGCATATTGAATAAATATGAAAGTATTTTAATATTATTTCTACACGTAATGTGAGTGTTCCCATACATTTATTTTGGCGACTAAGATCCACAATCTTTAACAACGTTATACACATCATATTATCACATATTGGTCCCATTATCTTTAACAAGTAATTCATTTTATATTAAGGTAAATAAAAATTACCGATATCTAGATAGAATCTGATATCTCGAATAAGGATCGACTATATCGAAAAGACAAAGTGAAATCCTTTAAACTTCAATTCCAACTAATACGTGCGAAATGCATTCGACAAATGCAGTACTACGTATAGAGGACTTGGAAAGTCTTGGAATAAACGCTTCGTACTAAAGCCATTTCTGTTCCAATCAAATATTTCAAGATAAATTCTCGTTCGACGAATAAAATAGCGTTATATGAGGATCGATAAATCCGATTCTACTTCGACTTTTCGTTCGAGCCTCGATAAAGATGTATTTGATTTTGATTGGAATTCAGAAAACGCGTGAAATTGGCGAGAACACGGTCCAAGTTTCAGTAGATGGCACAAGTTTCGAATATCTTCGGTTTCCCAAAACTTTTCTATTATATTTTTCTGTGTGAAAATTGCCACGGTGGAGGATGGTGTCAGAGAAAGTTCCTGTTTATCCAACGAAAGAAAGCCCGAAGTAATCGACTCGGATGTAAATAGCCGGTATTTAAACAGAGAATCTCTTTCTGATATTAAATCGGGTTTTCATATTAATTAATTCTTCGACTGTCGTGGAACGAGGACTTTCAAAGATAGAAATTTGAGTTTTATTAAAAAAAGAACGAAGTTTCTGAAACGAGACTAAACGAGTATATACGTGTTCTTAAATAAAATTAATGTAAAAGCTGTAAGTTCTATTTGCTCGCAGTATCGAAGAACGAATTGCATATATCTTATGTAGTTTTATTGGGATTTATTTTATTTAGATTTGTAATTCTTTATCCTTTATATTACTTGCTCGATGGAGTTTCACAATCCTCTGTACTTTTTTATTTCACTTAAGTTCTAAAAATAATAAAGAGGGACGAATAGATAGAATCAAACATAATAAAGATTAGTCAAAATTAGTATGAGACTGGGAAAAAACAATAATCAATAGCTTCATTTTGGTTAATACCTACAAATATATATGAATATAAAGTAGTATCTATAAAGTATCTAGACATAGCCAGCTCATACTTGTTCAAATTTACAAGCAAGATCCATGATGGGAAACTTCAATTCGTCGATGTAAAGAATTCCTCCCTTTTTTTGCCTGATAATATATAATACGAAAAAGAAACATTTATTGCCCGAAATTATTTACAGAAATGAATCTCATCTGTTTCATTAAAAAACTAGCCTCTTTCACACCAAAAGTTATTTCAAACAATTAAATCATCAAAGATCTATATATATATATATAACTTCACACATTACATCACCAAATTAAAACAGCAGCAAAATTATAGCACGGAAAAAGGTCTCCTTTATCCAACGCACTTTATGAATCATAAGAGAAAGCGTTTCCCATTGTTTCGACCCCGCCATGCCTCTACACCACCACGCAACAGACATTGTTCCGGGAAATAATAAAATCCCTTTGGTCGTCTAGCGTCTAGTTCGCTCTTCGTTTTGCATCGCGATCCAGTTACCCGTATTTCACCTGACAAATATTAATCTCGGAAGTGGTAAAAGGGTCGACCACCCCCGTTTACTCCCTTCACCCCGGTGCCCGGGTCTAGAAACTCTCGTGCATCCATCGAACGGAACGATATTATCGAGAAATTGGAAGTTACGGCCGTACGAAAATGAAAGGCGAGGCATTCCGAATGGACTCGAACGCGTATCGCCCGCCGATCTAATTACCAATGGACGAATTCGATCGCGAGAATTCGGTTCATTACCTTCCACGGTAATTTAAATTCAGTTCCTGGTTACAGGGAATGAAAAGAAAAAAGGAAAGAAGGGATTAATCTCGGGAATGAATCAAACGAAATTCTACGAACGAGCCCCCAATTAATTTCCGTCTTCGTGGAATAGCATCAAGGTTGCCTGCCTAATTGTAAGTAACAATGAGTAATAGTTGGAAGAAACGATAGAGATATATTATAATTAATTAATTATGCCAGTATTGAATTTATAATTAAAGAAGTAGTTAATCTATAATTGCACAAGTATGGAAATTATTATATGTATTTCGATAATCGATAACTGTGTTTGCGCTGGGCAGAACAGATTACAAGTCTAAGTAATAGTACATATTGTATTATCAAAATTCAACCTTAGAGGGGTTAGTCGAGATGCTCGTGATAAAAACGACTTGCCAAATTTGTTCATTTTTTGAAAATGGGAAGTAATCAGAAGCTGAAGTCACAACACGGTGAAATGGACATAAAAGGTGGTCTATACGTTGATTTATTTTCGAACGAAAACTAGTCGCTTTTATAAAGATCTTTGTTACGAGATTCACAACTTCGCGATTTAATTAGATATGCGATTTTATTATAGACACACTTATAATTAATGCTTATAATTAATAATTAATATAATTAATAAAATATATTGGAAAGAAATAAAAAATGTTAAAGTATTTTTTGTTTTCCTACGAAAAGAAAAACGAGGGACAATGACTGCTTTTATTAACAATTCGTTAATACGTTATTCTGCATATAAAAATACTCTTATATTTACGTCTCTAAATAAGAAACGTTATAACTGACTACTTTCCACCGTTCAAAACGAATAGAGTCAGTCGTAAGAGACAGAAAAAGAAGAAACATATAATACGTCCGTGCGAATTCGTTGTCCAACGCCTCATAAGGGACAGAGATCGACTGGTCGGCCACATTGGGAGTGGGAAACCTTTTTACGCGGCTGTTTCGCATGAGAACGGTAACGGAACACGATTTACGAGTGGAAAATAGAGGCACCAGCGAAAAGCTTTTAGTCCTTCGTACGTCAGCAAATATGTGACTAACCCGAAGCTCGGGGGTGCACGGACCCGCTTTCATCCACCTGTGTAATCGTTCCCTCTGCGCGTCCCTTGACCATTCTAACCGTCGTTCCTTCCGTGTTCCACCGAAATCATATCCTAACCTTTCGTTCTCATCTGTGCCTTTCACTTTGTTTTCCACCCTTTACGTTCGATCTATCCTTTGTCACTGCCGATGAGCATCAAATAAGCTTTAGACGTTGTCTTATCGGTGCAAGATTCCTGAATGATTAAGTTTAGTAATGGAATTTGACAAAGAGAACATATTTTCTGACGGAAATAACATATTTTAACGATTCTACGCGTCTACTTGTTCTTAGAATTAGTCGTGTTTCATTTTATGTCGCTATTCGTAATAAAGCATATCTCGATAAAGATCGTAATGGGTAAAAAGGTTTTTGAAAAATATAAATAAGCCAGTGCAAAACGCTTCGAAAAATTCTATAAAACGTTTTCCATGTGTCACACACGCTTCCGACAGGTAATCGCGATTAATTAACATTTAAACACTGGCTTTTAAATCATAAGTCAACATTTTGCACGGGATTACGCGAAGTAACGTTAAAAGGAAATTAACGTGGAAAACGCGACAATTATCTCATCGGTGAACGACTGTTGAAGCGTTATTACCGATATATGAGCGCCGGAGGCAGTGAAACGAGCAATTTCTACTTTCATCGCGACTTTCATTTCTGGCTTTTCGTGGCTAGACGACCGCTGAATTTCGAGAAGTTCCGTCCCAAAGGAAATTCCACGATTTTCGACCAACTTTCTTAACCACTTCCTCTGCAAGGATCGTAGATTTATGAGATGTTATCAAATAATGTTTCACCTCGAGCGTCGTCCTGGAATGATACGATTTAATTATTAACGTGTGGACCAGCCAAGGAAACTTTGATGAAATTTCAAGCGAATATTTGCGCAAGCTGGCTGAATTTAAGATTATATTAATACTCAGAATAATAGAAGAAATTATCGAAAACCGCGACGATTCTAGATGAGAGAGAAATTGTATTTATCTATATGTATAAATATGATTGAAAACGTTGTTGTAATATCGAATATAGAAACTCTTTATAACGTAAGATTTCATTAAGATAATTTCATTTAGATCGTCCCAAAAGCTTCTCTCGTTTTATAAGAAAATAATAGACGCATAATATTTTTTGTTTTATATTATTTTACTGAATTACGTACGGTCCATTTTGTTTCAATAGAATAATGTTGAAATTTCTCCATAATAAAGCAAAAAATGCTGTGCATCTATTATTTTGTTATAAAACGAAAGAAACCTTTGGGACAACTTAATAGTTCTTAAAGGCTTTCTAATTTTTTAATAATTGCGCAGGTTTACCTAAGTTTTTATTAACTTACTTATGAATGGGAATGTACGTATGTACACGTTCTCTGTAATATATCTCTCGTCAAATATATCAAATAAATCAATCATACAAAATTCAAGTTCTAAAAACACCGCTAACATCACGATAGAAGTCATAAATCCAAGCGTAGCTCGAGGTTCGAGCGTTAAAACAGGGAACATTTAACGCAACACGTAGAGGATTAACAGAATGTGGTGAGAAAATCGGAGGCAACGATTTGTCGACGGATCGTTCCACGGTTGTTTTTTCGTTAAAACGCCGACAAGTACAGCCGTGGAACGCGTGAAATTGGTAGTTTCGTCGTACGAACGACAGCTTTTCGAACGAAAGCCGGAACGAGATTTCCTTTTTTTCCTCTTCTCCAAATGATTTCCAATTGAAAAACTCTTCTGGCTAGCCAGCCAGCCAGTCAGTCAGAGTCGGCTGTCTTGTCGATCGAAAAGTCGCGAATAAATTCAACGAAGCATAACGTCCGACGAAATCGAAAAAGGGAACACGTTCAATTTGTGAAGAAGGGAAAAGAAGGGAAAAATAACAATTACCGGGAAAGAAGGAAGCGACGCGTACGGGACCTCGTTCCGGCAATTATTTCCTCGAAAAGAACCGGCTGCTTTATTAAATCGCGCAATTTTTCATCTCCCGGCTGGTGTACGTTCATCTCTTCCCTTCCTCAACGAGGAACCGTCCACCAAGGGATAGATAAATAGCGAGATAATGTCCGTAGAATGAGACAGCAAGAGTAAAATTAACGTTTTCCTTCGTCCGTGATTTTTTGCAGCCGTACACCCGCGACATTTTGTCCTCCATTTTTCTTCGATTTTCTTCTTCTTTTTTTGTTTACAAATGTTCTTTTTCTTTTTTAAGATACATTCCATTTGTACTTCTGAAACTCTACTTCTTATTTGGACTACGTAACGAGTCCGACCCAAGTCCATTTCGTTTTGAGTTTTCACTGTTTAAGTATAATATTGCCTTAGAGAAATTCCTCCTTTCTTCGTCTCCTTTTTTTCTTCGTTTCTTTCCTTTTCATCCGTCCATTACACCTATCTTCTTTCTTTTTTCCCTTTTTGTCCCCCTTCCTTTCCTCCTTTTTCTTCCTTCTTATTCTTCTCTTTAGCTGTACTATTCTTTCCACACTTTCTTCGTGTTTGTATCTTCGCAAACATCATCTATGTTTGAAATACTTAGTTCATAAAAGGCATGGAACATACACAGAGACAGTAAAATTGCACTGAATGCTGAAACCGAATAATTAAAAACTAATAATATCCATAGTATCTATAGTATCTGTAATATTTATTGAGACATAACACCGATTTCGAGTTATGTAATTTTGAGGAGAACAACAGGATTAATTTTACCTTCTAATTATACCTGCAAATGCCTTATACATACAAGAAGCCAAATTGCACGAATCGAATAAATATTCCTAGAACAGGTATCAACGGAGAAATGTCAATATTTTTCTGCGTCTTCATTGTTCTTCGTCATAATGCCAATTCTTCGTTTAATTGCCTGCGCAAAGAAGCCATATAAAGTAATGGTAACGCAATACACTTGGTCATCGCGGACATACGTACACTTATAAACATGCCAGACTGTATCAATAAAGTTTCGTTTTACAGGATAGAATGGCCTGCTATAAAGCTAGGTTTCCACTAGCTCTCATCGCGTCTCGCGTTTCGCATCTACTTCCTCCGATATGTATTCACGTTTGCATATGCATCAGTGTCGATCACGAAACCTTGGAATAGTTCCGCCCGTTCATTATCATCCGGTAATAATATTCTAGATTGGCAGCTGTTAATGCTTCCAATTCTCATTGCTTCATTCTGTTTCATCGCTGTTTTTTCTTTTTTACACACACACACGCTAGTAAAAATTGAAATTGCTCTTTCAATGCTATGTATACTCTCGGCTAAAGTTCTCGGCTAAAAGTTCGGACTGTGATTTACAGAAATTAGGAATTTCTAAAAAAATCCATCTCAGAATTCTGTTAGCTTAGAAAATTTTTTTGTAAAAATTTTACCATAACGGCATATTTTGCAATATTTATTTCGCATTAATAATAAAATTGCCAGATTAATAATTTCAAAATTGATGTTGCGTATGTCAGCAGTAATTTTTCCATAGATCTTTTACCACCAAGTTTTCCAAGCGCCCAAAGAAGGAGAAAACTGACGTTCTTCAATTCCTAGATTCGATTCCTAGATTTTATAAGATATGTAATGATTCGAAGATTTTGGCGGATAGCGTGTTCCAAACAAGAAACGTAACGTCTCCCATTTCGTTTTAATTCAATGTTGAATGGCGCGCAATGAGTGAAACGCATTAAGACGAACATTAAAGCGACTGGCATCCGAATATCGGTGGTAGAAAATTAAACCAAGGAACGAAATCGTTTGCAAGAAATCTCCGGCGAGAAGCTGATAACCGACCTTCCTAAATTCCCTCTTACCCAGTTTCATCCCCGATTACTCTGTTTCCCCTGTTGGGTACTCTGGGGAGAACGATTCAAGAGCGGCTAACCAGAAATCCATACGCAAATGTAGTCCAATGCCGCGATCAACCATACCAAATGGCCTTTCCTATTAATTTGCGTTGTTCATTTGTTTTAGAGAATTACGAGCCACTTTTCTTTTCTATGTAAATCCTGGGACGTACTTTTGTATAGAAATTTTAGGCTACTTACGATAGCGGTCTCATAACAGCAATTGATCACATTTTTAAGAAATATCTCTACACGATGTTACATAAAAACGAATCTTTAAACATTCACTCAATAGCGTTATTTTTTGTGATCTTTCTTGATTCATCGATTTTTTTACGAATCGGTACATTAATAAATAGAGACTTAAGTTAAACGTTAAGAAAGAAGTATAGAATCATTTAGGACGAGCCATAGGAAGAACGAGATTCTAAAACGTAAATAAATTGTTTGAAACATGAAAAACCGATTGTACGATTACGGATTTATTGAAAAATTATTTGACATGGTCCTTGGAAAAACTCTTCCTATCGAGAAGGCAATAGATACAAAATATTCATCTAATAGAATGTAGAACGACTGACTTGTAATTTACGAAATCCATTTGTATAGATTTTTGTTCTACTACGAAGATTGTTATGTTGTTATTTGTAAAATATTAAGAATTTTTCAGAATTGGAATTGTCGAATTATTCGCATAAATAAAGTTCTATGCCAATATGATAGTGATTGAATGGCCTTAAAAACGAATGACACAGAGAATAGAAATTATCGTACACGATGCAACAGTAAGGCCTAGGATAAGCTATCGAAATTTTTTCGTATCGCACATTCTTCTTGGTACATTAACTTACAAACGTTCGTACGAACGACGATATTTCGCGTAACAAATGGTTCGCTCGTGGAAACAGATAAACTCGAAGAAAAGTTGGATCGCGAGAATTACAAGGGAATCTTGTAGCCTTGTATATTATCGCGAGTCTCATTACCGGATTCCTGCAAATTCGTAGCAGCATCTTCCTTTAAGCTCGCAACGAGGAATCTTTTTACCGTATTGGAACTCTTTAAGTTACTGAAGTAACTTTAATTTTCAATTCGCAGATCTTCGACTAATTCGAATCGCAGATTACTCCGAGAGAAAAATCTTACTGGTAATTAATATACTTCTCCACAGTCGTTTGTAACAAATATTTAATTTCAAGAAATATAATTCAAAACATTTCAGAGATTGAAAAATTCGTAAACTTGGAAATTCCAACATTTGACAAAATAGAAACGAAATCCTTGGAACTCCCTCTAGATAGCATTATTAGCCTCTAAAATAGTAATTAAATTCGCAAATATATTACGCAATTTCTATCACACGTTCTTCGTTATCTCATTTACCTGTAATACAGACATCCACGTATACTTATCGAATATCGATACAATATGATATTAACGTGTATGACCCATGCATATCAAATGTAGGCAAACAATTTCCACGTTTTACGCGAAATACCGTAACAGCGCGAGGTCGAGCCTGAATCACAGATACCTCGTGTTCGAATTAATTTCTCTGTCAGCAAAATTGGAGAAATCGCAAATAGCGCGACACGCAGATGCCCAGACAGCGGGTTGGCGTTGCTCCCGACATCGGAGCCGAATGTCGGCTGAGCCGAAGCAGAGATTCCGTGAGTTCTTCGCGGCTGTTTACACGAGATATGGGTATCACTGGGCATTAACTGGGGCGGTGGCTGTGCTTGGATATTAATTTTCGAGACGCGTCTAATCTTGCATAATATGCGCGTGATTAAATAGCGCGACGCCGCCTCCTACGCTCTATTCGTCCTTTCCCTGCGTCGTGTCGTGCCTTTTTGTCTTCCACCGTCGTCTCTTAACCGTTTGTTCCTCTTGTATCCCACCGAGAGTTCCGTCGCGTTTAGTCTAACGCGTTTTCAGGTAAGGAGGGTTTCAGGTTCGAAATGGTTGCTCGTTGCTTGAATGTTCGCCATGCAAGTGCGTGAGGAATTATGTATTATACCATGCGAAGAGAAATTCTAGAATAGGTGAGTCTTAGCGAGAAGGAAGATTTTGATTCGAAGGTGAATGTGTTTGAAATTTGTAGAAAATGATGTAGGTATACCGTACTCGTTACATTCAAGTTCGGATAAGTTCTTTAACAAAATTATTTTTCTCCTTTTTTTATGGACAAATCGTTAGAGAGGTATAATCTGTTAATTGTTATTTGGAAATTCGAAGAATAATATGTATCACGTATAATCTTTCGTGTATTTGAATTGTTACACGTTATACATATAATAGACGAAGATAGATATTACTTACTTTATGATTTTGTATTATTTATATTTTTAGTAGCGAATTTACGATGCAATTTACTATCGAAGAAAATTCTCAACATACATCGATTCATATTTATTTCAACGGAAGATTTGGTATCTACTTTAAAGAAAATATTGATCCTGATGGCTAATGGCTTACACCTACCAAGTCACCCGATACAAAGCCATAAATCTTGATATTCCTAGGAAGATAAGGAAAATGGATCGAAAAAGTTGTCACCAATTTTCCATCGAATTTTCAATAACACAAAGCCACCTGACTTTACATCGAATATCTGAAAACGTCGCAGGCATTTTTCATAGTGTGAGACAATCTCTCCTTTGCTTCTCGACGTCCCATTTATCAAACGCGTAGACATACGCTACAGGTTATTTCGAGTTAACCTATCAGTGATTATGATTGTCGCTGAAGACTTGAATCAAGGTTTTCGTCGTATAATATGAAATATTTAATGCAATTTTGTTACCCTTGGTTTTTGTCTTATCTCGAGCCATCTCCCTCGCTTCAAGTGTACCACGAATTTAGAACCAGGTTGTAATTCCGTAACTATGTAATTTCTCGTTACTCTACATTAAAATTATACAATATGCATATAATGTAACAAAATAATATCACGAATATATCGGAAAAAAGCGTACGAATTAGAAACAATCGAGGCATCGTAACCGACGATCCGCTATTGAAGGGTTAATAACATTGGAAAAATCGATTGGTTCGACGAGGCATGATACAAATTGACGAGGCAACGCGGATAAAAAAATATGAATCGTCGAATTTCCACGTACGCGTGGCGATCGACGACGCGCGCCGAGCCGATTTTCGTTGGAAAACTCGCGCAATCCCCGTTGCGCCATTAATTTTAACGATTCGATCTTGCTGCATGGAAATAAAATTATACGGCCGTGCAATAATCCGGGCCGTGGAAAGGGAGAGAGATCACGCGTCGCAAACACGGCCCTGATTGATACCTGACGCGAAAATTTCGCGTTTACATCGCGAATGCGATTACCTGTGCTGGATGTCGGTTCGAGAACCGTCTACACGTCATGGGATTGCACACGCACGACATTAAACTTGTAAATAGAATTATAGAATCGCCGGAATATTACGGTCGGTCACATCTGAAACGATTGTGCTACGTGATTACATCGCGGGATGAAATTTTCGCCAAGCAAACGCCCGGAAGAAACGAATTCCCGACGGAGACGCGAAGGATGCAAACTTTTCGGTCACGATTTGTCTAGTGACTTTCTGTCGCTGCCAAGAAATCCTCCGCCGAAGAAATGCACGAGAAACGCGACGTGCGTTTCTTAGCGGCGCAAACGGGCTTCCCAAGCTTCCTACTGTTGTCTGCTGACTTAATATCGAGGATTACCCACCGGTGAGTATCGGGTTTTGTGTACGGTGGTGTTTATGGAGTGATGTGCGAGATTTGAGACACAGTGGCTCGCGAAAGTAGTGGAACATTTCTAGACATTTTTTATGTATGTATGATACAAAATATTCTAAATCTCATTTGCGATGTAACGAAACGTGGCTATCACACGATTACATTGGTAAAGTTTGAAACTGATCTGAATATATACAGAGAAGTTACAAAATATTTGTTGGAAGCATACACTTGGCAAAGATCGCCAAAATAATTAAACGGTCAATTAATCACTATTTAATAAGTTACGATATGTATTGAGATCCGCGGTGAATAGCGAATATGAAATATATAATGTAAGCAATCTGAAGATAAGATTAGTAGAAATCTCAGAATAAGTCGATTCCAAACCATCATATTTGGTCGAACTATCAGTTGTTTATTAAGACACAGAAAGCAGTTTTAGTTTACTCTTTAGAATCTTAAAAAGTACAAAAAATTATATCTGCTTCTATTCAACAAACTCCATTAAAACCTAAATCCCAAAACCACTATCGAATTTCTTAAACCTCCATCTCCCCACTATCACCAAATTTCCCTGCACTAGTATATAACACTATTCATCAATCATTCCTCAATCGAGCCACAAAAGTTGCCAACTCCAAAACTGCTTCGAAACTCGGTCTAATAATTCAAACCGCTGCAACGCTTCGATCGTAAACCTACTCCTTAGCATCGTCCATCCAGTTGGTCTAATCGCATGGTAGTCGCAACAGAGAGAGAGCCACGGATCGATCGTGAGAAAGAGGTTGGGTGTGTTACCTCGTTGAAAAAGCGACGATCCATCAAGCGGATCGTATTTTCGCGGAGATCGGGCGGATCGTTTTTACGAAATTGCGTCGCGTTCTTTGTCGATCGATTTGCGTGGCGAACAGAGAGACAGAGGAATGCAAGTGGAAAGGAAGCGGAAGAAGGGGTGAGAGTAACTGTTCTCACGGACGACGACGCGTAAATTATGATTCATCTGGCAGACGACGAAGCGCGAAAGGGTTGGTCGGGAACCGATGAAAGAGAATCTAACCGTCATGTCAGGGGACGTACACCGCGAAGTCGCGGAGTGTCTCGTTAATGGGTGCGACCCGAGGGCGTCGAACGAAGCCTCGATTCGACGTGTGCACGCGCGAGCAAGCTTCCGTCTGCCGCGCGGATTTGCGTCAACTGTCGATAAACCCGCGCTTGCAAAGTTACGAGAACTTTATTTCTAGGGAAATCTTCTTTGCAGCAGAGATTGCCTCTTTCCTGGGAACTAGCATGCTCTTATTTACTTTGCGTTGTAGAAGAATGGCCACTGGGAACGACAACAGAGTTTGTAAAAGAATTAGATGTTTGATTGTTTATTTTATTTGCTTCTTGGCGAACAGAAAGGTGTTTCATAGCAACGGAGCGATTAAAAAGGATTTTGACTATTTCTGATTGTTATTAATTTGTACTTAAACAGAAACTCGTTCAAGATTCCATAAATTAACTAAGACTAAATTAATTAAGAGCCTTGGTCTTTCTATTTCATCTTCGTAATAAATAAATTCTAATGTGCGTGGGGAAAAAACCCTAGAAATTCCTTTCTACGCTACGGGAGATTCTATAAAACGAAATAAATTTTGGTTTTAATTAGTAATTCATCGTTAATTTGGTAAAACACTTTGGCAAAATTCACATAGTTAAATAGAAACAAATGATTTCCTGAACTTCTTCGGCTTCTCATATCTGTAATCCATATATCGTATCGTTTAATTAAAGAACCCCGATAATTTGATTTCTTTCAACGTTTTCAATTCCTAAGAAAATTCTATCCAGAGGAGCGTACAATCTCATTTTCGCCACGACCGCGACGAACCGCTAATGGTATCGCAATAATTAATTTCGCGGTAGAATTGTATGACTTACGCGAAGCCGGAGGTAAGAAAGAAACAGCCGAAAGTAACAAGCGCGGAAAATAAGAGAATTGTTCGCGAATATTCTTATTTTTTCTCTCTGCCCCTTTCTTCTACCTTTCTTTTTTTTTTTGTTGTTGTTTTTCATTTCTAAGTATTTTTCTGCCACGAGAAAAGTATCTCATGGGCACGCTGGAATCTTTCAAAAACACGCTCGCGACACGGAAGAATAACGCGAAACAGAATTCGCGGCAGGATTACACGGCGGTGGTAAAAATTAATAAGAGGTACGATGTAAACATGTGCCACTGTGATACTCTAGGGAGGCGTAATTAATTCGAGACTTTTCTCCATAATCTGCATGGATCATCAAATAAGATTAGACCAACCAAATGTATGCAGCATTCGGTGTACATATTTCGCGGAAAATATTCATCAGTTTTACTAATAATCAGAGCTTCGGAAAATGTTAAGTAATTTGTATCGAGTATAAAATTTGGTGAAAACGGCGCAGGATTGTAATATTTATGCCGTAATTTAATGTTGCATCGCATAATCGTTTAATTATTGATAACAATTAACATTAATGTAAATTTAATTTTATCCTGTATGTCATACACGTATCTGTATATATCGTTGGTTCCTGGTATTATGATTGACGGCGTTGAAAGGCGAAACACGATAAATTATTTGAAGATAATAATAAATTTTTCCACGCAGAGCGTCCTTTTCTATTTTTGCAAAGAGTGCTTATACATTTTTCTTCCCGTGTATCAATGTGATATACGAGAGAACGAGGGCTTATAAATCCAGTTAAATCAGAGGGAAACGTATCGCGAGCTATGGAAACACATATTTGCGCGTAACGGAAGCACGCTCACGCGCGGGGGCTGGTTTATCGAAATACGAGTATGACAAAAGTAACACAAAACCCATTCAAAGCCGGCTTTTATGTACTGCCTCGCACAACATTTGCATACGCTTTTGCTACCTTCGACCTTTCCTAGATATTACCGACGCGAAATCCAGCCTCCTTGGCGAGGAAACGAAAGTAGCGCATATTAGAGTCATCTCTGGTTACTTTAATACCACTGGAATAGCGAAATATCACGAATTATAAAATATTCTAGTAACCTGATGTAAAAGAAGTTTCTCTTTAATTCTACAGTTGGAACGTAATAATAAAAAAAGGAAAATAATTTGAATGTGTTATTAAATATATTTACGTATCTGTAACTGTACGTTATACGTGGCGTTTACAATAAAGAATGAAGGTTATATAATATGAACGATATATCAAAATTAGATACCACAAAAATTGCAGAAGCTTCTTAAAGTAATCCAATGCTCGGTCTAACATTCTATGTTTGTAATTAAATGCTCAATACAAATCAATTATAACGACGCTACTCCAATTTCTCAGAACTCGTGCAAACATCCTACTATGTGATCCTACTATAATCAGCTTGGTACACGAGATTTCATTAAAAAAAACTCCCTAGAAATAATCAATTAAACGGATAACAGGTAAATCCGGATGCAAAGCTCGGCCACGTGAAACGTAGTTTATTCAAAAGAGCGGCGAGCCATCGATGAATTGTCAGCTTTAATTCACGGTAAGCGCTCTCGAAGTACTCCGCTCTCCGCTATACTCCGGCTCGCAATAAATGCAATTTAAAAATGTAAATTTCCCCGCCGGCTACCTATGAGCTTTCCCTCGGTTACTCTTTTTATTTTTCCTCTTTGTCTTCTTCTACCGACGATCCTCTAGCATCGCCTCCTCACCGCACCTTTTTACGATTTTTCTCCCCTTTGAATTTCGAATGAACGAACGACCGAGTCGGGAAAAATTCGCGATTCAACGGCGCAATTAAAATTTAATGC
Organism: Bombus vosnesenskii; assembly: GCF_011952255.1. Taxonomy (NCBI): domain Eukaryota; kingdom Metazoa; phylum Arthropoda; class Insecta; order Hymenoptera; family Apidae; genus Bombus; species Bombus vosnesenskii. The sequence goes on from NW_022882962.1 coordinate 2,384,568, forward strand.
CCGCTGATACGTGGGCGGGTATAATTTCCGAGCCATGGTCTCGTTAATACGGCGAATTTTACGCAACAAAACGGATTACATGTTGGCACGCGATTAAAAATAATTTTCCTTTTATTAGAATACTCCACCATGCCTATATCCATGGCTTGAGGTATTCATTGACTGGTATCCGGTTACGCGTTCTTCAAATTTACGATCTCTTTTCGCCTGCATGACACATAACCTCACGTCCGTGTGTATAGGTATGTGCGAGCGCGTTTCGAATGGACAAAACGAGAAAAAAAAAAAGGAAAAAAGGAAAAAATGCGAGATTGGCGGTACGTAACGACACGCTTGCACTATGTAGCCCGTGAAAATCAGTAAAATGTTCGGACCACTTTTCATCTCGTCGTCATGATGCGCTGCGGTCCAAGTGTATCTTTCGACAGGCTCGTAAAAAATGCGCTCTTTGAGTCCCCTCCAACCCATTGTTCACGTATTTGATTATACTTGTGTCGGTGTCACACTAGATTTTAGAATACCTCGTTCTTTTATCGGAAAAAATGGCGCCTATTTTATATACTGAAAATCTAAATTAATAATAAATTTAATGTTAATCAAGAAGGAACATCGATTGGATGTTGAACGAGAATGTACAGCGTTTGGGATTACATATTATTAATGCTTGTTTCTAAGATGATGTAATTTATGACGTAATAACGGAAGAGGCGGGAATTTCAAATATTGTCAAAGCAGCCCTGACGTGTTAGCTACCGAGCGATTACACGCATTAACGTTAATGCACATTCAGGTTTAATAAATATTAAAGCTCGCGAGTGTAGGCCCGTCGTTAATTAATATTAACGTTAATATACTTTACCCTCATATTATCTTCAAAAGTATAAACGTATATTTAAAACAGAAATAAACACATACCTAATACTTGCCACATTTCGAATGAAGAAATATTTGGCTTCTAAAGTGTTTGCATGATAATAAAATTTAATCACACTGCTTTTATACCGCGTTCAAAATTCCTGTACTATATATTTAATCAGTAAAAAATCGAACTTTTAATTAGCTGCAAATTCATAGCAGGTCATAGCTAGCCATGGATCACGTCCATAAATACTAATAACAAGATTTAATTAATATAATATCCAGAACCCATGTGCACCTGGTAGATACCATGTGCTCGTAGAAATGTTAATTTCAGACGAAGAAGGGTCAATATAAAGAGCAGGAACAGGACAACTTGCATGGAAGCTTAACTCCCCTCAAGAGGATAATAAATATAAATACACACTTCTAAAGGTGAAGTTACTTCATCATCGGTTAATTGCGACACTCAAAACGGCTTTCGCGTTGCTCTATGCATAGAAGGTGACCAATTTTAATCTATCAGTACGAATCATTAATAAAATACTCGCTACGCTACATAATAGTTTAGGCAACAATTGAATAGTTTTAAGGAATGTATAGGCTGGTGAAATTAGTTTTCTTGTAAATGGAAGCGATATGTAGATGATACGTAGAAATACGATTTCTTAAATGGAATCATCTAATTTTCAATACAATAATCGATGCAACTCATTATTTCCAACAGAATTAATGTTAAGCTATTTACGTTAAAAAATCATTAAAACGATATAAAAATTCGACGAATTTTTTTTCGAGCGATGTAAATTAATATGAGAAAAACTTTGTAAAATAGAATAAAGTTAAAGTAATTTAGAAAAAGTTGTTCATCTCTAGCTAAGAACATGGAAATGTTTCAAGTTGCGATGCACATTCGTTAAGTTAAATTTAGAATTTGATAAAGCAGGGCATGCATCATATTACGTAAACATTGCTTCTTAACTTCGCACAATATACATATTAATTATATTGGTAATTACCATTTAATGCATGCAACTTCACAAAATGAAAAACAGTTGAAATAATTAAAAAAAAATTTCATCATCTCTAAAAACATGAAGATAGATCACGAAACATGAAACGTTCGTTAGGTTGATTTCGAATGACGAAATGCATCCTGCGCAATATAGACGAAAAATCATTTCTCAGCGATGTGACGAGAAATCTCATTTAAAGATTAAATTTCTAACGGGTGAACTTTGCTCCTTACCTTATAACTCATCTCACCACGTGTTAGCGTTACTTGCGAATCTGGTGGCGTGTGCGAAAGGAAGGTTAGGGAAGAGAGTCGGTCGCCGGAACATGCTGATTACAGAAAACCTGCCGCGTTCGTCGGGAACCGTACGTATACCTATCCACGAGATGTTTCTTGCAGCATCAGCTTGTTCGACGATCGTACCAGGGTTCGATGCTCCTTTTCACCACGATCGTTATTAACTTTTTACACGTCTATGGTAATCATGTCACTCCGTTCAGAAACTGTCGAAGCAAAGAAGATTAGATCACCATCATCCACCCACCGTCTCTATTGTATGTACTCGCGACTCGCGAACTCGTGACACTAACTGCACTATACTATCATTTTCGATACCCGCGAATTACGATTGAAATTTAAACGCGATATTATACATGCGACATGTAACCTCGATATTTTTATTTATTCTATAAAATTATTATTTTTAAGAGCACACGATTATTAATATTGGTCAATTCCAATTGACGATATGTGTGTATTATTCTTAATCTGATTCGATACTTTTGTGGCAATATTTAAACTGACCAATAGGAGACGTTGAAACAATAACATCATTGGTGAAAGCATATAGGTAATAATACGGTACGTCACAACACGAAACACGATCCATGATTGGCTTTCGCGTTCTGTCCTCTAATTGGCCGATTTAGAATTCCGTTTGTAATGGATGCGTGGTGTTTATCTCGAGTGGATTAACTTTTTCATTATTAAGTAGTGTTAAAGAATAGTGTAAATAACGACCAGTGTTCATCGTGTTCCGAAATCATTCTTCGTATCGATGTTGTAAATATTTATTCAAAATATCTGACTTTAATCGCACACGGTCAATATATTGTCAATATTCTCCACTCACCGTACAGTACATAAGCATAGTATTAATACCCGGATCGATTTTTCAATATTCGCCAACCTTCAATTTCAATATTAATATTTCAATATTAATGTTATTATCATAAAGATATAAAGATAATACGCAGCAAGTTATTTCTTACCGTGTAACTGAATTCGATATAGACACAAAGAGAACGTGCGTAGAAGCCCCTTCTATCCTTGTCTAATGAGGTATACACATCGACGCCGTTCGCTGATCGGTAATACACTTATGTATATATTTACGATTGTGCATACGTTAGTAGCAAGGGGCCTCTGTAACGTTTTGTTTTTATTCCTATATTACATTTTTAGTTCGCTCACGCGTCCTATGTTGATACACATCTCTATGTTTATTATTGATCGTGTCTGAGCTTCTATAAGGCTATGATTACATCGTATGGATCATAGATTTTTTATTTTTGTTACTACTAAAATCATACAGATGATTTAGACAAAATTAATGTTGCTTTTTATCGAGATGATTACGTATATATATATATATCATATAACACATACATTATATATCTATATATATACATTTATATTGGATTATATTATATACATATATTACACATGTCACACATATCACATCACATATGTATACATTATGTATTACATATATATTCATATATGTATTTGATTGACGTATTTGTATTCGATATATTTGATTGACGTATTCATATTCGATATATTTGATTGACGTATTCGCCAGAACGTGCATCTACAGCGACCCTATCATAACAGGCTTAACACGTTGAACACCACAATTTTGCGATTTCCAGATTAAACCACGTGTGTGCCGACAATACTACTCACTGTTATTTGCTTTAACCGAAAATGTCTCGAATAGAAAGTTCATCATAGATACTACAAGATACTATAAGATACTACATACTACTAGATACTACAAGACTAACGTGGTTAACGTGGTATTGAACGTGTTAAAATAATCATCGATCGCGTGTCAGTTTTCCGTACAATCATTCGAATGACGTAGTATATACTCCGTCACTTGTTATTAATTTCCGCGTTCTAGATATCGTGTTTCACTTTTGTCCGCGTGTCGATCGTCTCTGATCGCCACGCCACTTCAGCAACAACAGAGCGCTTCGGACACGATCTCGCGTATCCCGTGAGTTAACAGGCGTCGTTATTAATTTCCCACGCGCGCGTGTTACAATTTTGGACTTAAACGCGGAACACGTACGATGAGAACGCGTTGATCCTTGTCGCGAGCGTGCAGCGCGGTGTGAAACTGTCTTCGTTGCGCGCGCAACGCGTGCTGTTGACCCATCGTCATGGCAACCGTGCGACGAGTCTACACTCGTCCAAGGTGGATGGACTGCGGCCTGACGCGACCGAACAGAAGTCAGTGCACGCGCGGACGTCAAGCCGTATGTTCATGTTCTCTCTGTGCGAAATCGGAGTGACGTTTGACTTTGCCTGCGTCGTTCGTACTGCCGGTTTAGAGTGCTTGTGTTTTCTGTATCACTGGACGAGAGGGGGATCCTTAAGGCCGGCATTCATCGTGGCTAGACAGATCATGGAGTGACTGTTCGTCGATCGCACAAATAAGGTATGTGTACATCTAATTACAATTTATATTTTTGTCGATACTTACTGGCGCGAGGTTTTTATCGAACCGAAAGTTACTGGGCTAAGAAGGTTCTCGTGACACGGTTAACATTAGAACTATCGACGAGTAACGTACAACACTTGTAACAACGATGTCAAAATAAAAGCTATGCATTTTCAAAAACCTACTGCTGCAAATCTAGAATAATTATATGAAAAAATTAAGAATTGATTGTTATGATTACGGTGATATATAGTTCTAGTATTAAAAAATGTGCACGCGATAATATCGTTACGAGATCGTTGACTAACGCTTACTCGTCAGGTGGTAAAATTGAAACGATAAAACTGATAGGTTATTGAAAACGTTTTCGCGGAACATGGCAGGGCATATATTGTAAAAAGAACTAAGTGGCTTATGTGTGAATTCAGCAACCAATATTATATCGATACTACGTTCGATAACATATCTCGATCATGATTCTCTTATACAATTTTATAAATATTATTAACAAAATGACAAGTTATAGGTTATCATTATTAATTAACTCTTTTGCATAGGGATTTCTCTATTTAAAAGTAAATCGTACAAATTACAAGTTATCACATTCTACTCGACTATCTATTTTTATTTTATTTATTCAAATTCCATATGTATATATATATATATTCATTTTTGTAAAATTGTAAAAGTATAAAAGAATTCATAATCTATAATTTTTAACTTGTCAACTCACTGATATTGTTAGAATTAAATAATTGTGCAAGACGGTCCATAAAACGCGCGAAAAGAAAAAGAAAAGATGGCTTCCTATTCAAATTTAGGCGCGAAATGATTAATCCAATATTCTTTACACGGAATATTGTTACACGACGAAAATTCGCAACGATATACGTTTCAATACCTAGAAATGTATAACTATCGTCTGTAGGACGACACCGTGATGCGTCGGAATACGTTAATGGAAACGAATGTTTCTCAAGTGCTTCAGTCTCTGTCAACCATCGGTCGAGTGGTTCTCTCTGCTTTTAGTTTTTGAAGATCGAGTTAGAAGTGAGTGCGCCGTTTATCAGGTTACGATGAAAGCGACGTTATCCTCGGGCTGAATGCACTTTCGTGATTTTTTCCCCCGTCGTTTCGATTTTGAACGGGGATAAAAAAGCTTTTCACCTGGACCATCGATCCTTTTAAATAATCCTCGCGTTGTTCGCGTAGACATAACCATGGCTTTTTTGTTCGATTTTGGAGAACTTGGACATTCAGAAAATTGCCAGCCCGTTTTTCTAAAGTAGAATAAATTATACTTATTCTTGAATAATTCGAAAAAATTTTTATACAGAAGTTCATTTCTCATAATTAGCAAGTTTCAGAATTAACGATATGAAAGACATTTTAAGCTCAGTTTATTCTGTTTTTCTTTTTAAACTAAATACACTAAAACGATCTCGATCATGTAGTAGAATAAATAGTAGGTATATTTATAAAATAGTAATTGGATTTCAAAATTGTATATCTTAATCTCATCATTTTTGGTGGAAAAAAAAGTTGGCTAAAATATTTTTAAATTTCTATCCCATCATCTTCATAAGGTTATTTTCTTTATGAACATCTACTATGAAATTGTTATGTATTTCTCTATAAAATAATGTTCTCCAATTTTATCAATCCTCATGCAATAATTCTCTGTAGCTTGTTTCAAATCTCATACGATTCTCTATCTTCTGATATGTTGCAACATTCTAATAATAATAATAATAATAATAATAATAATAATAATAATAATAATATTTATTAATTTCGGCTTTTGCTGTCTCGAATTATATGTCTTAATTGTTCATCCATACAAATCTTCACGTACATATTTATGAATTATAGAGCGACACTTATAAGTTATTAATAAACCTACATATATGCTACTTATTCATAGCTTTGATTTAGTTTTGCACTTTCATTTTCCTTTTTCTCTAAGGTGCGAATCCAGTTGACTGCCTATTCACAATATTTTCCTTCTACAATTCCTTTCATATTACCTCTCAACTTCTCCATTCTCTTGCACTTCGTTACACGGTGTTTCAACTTTCCTTCCCTATCATTACATAATTCTCACCTCTTTTTATCTTCCTCTAACAAAAATCTATTCGGTCTCTCGAAGTTGCCGCATCTTACCCTTGCTATTCTTTTTTTGACTATCGTCTTCACCACGTTTACCTAGATATTCTGGCCTAGCTTCGTATCCAATTCATAGCACTGTAATAGCAAACTCCTTCATAAAATCTCCCTATTAAACCTTCAGTATTTTAAACATTAAATCACATCCTCCACGTATATTTACGCTACGCAAATACCATATGTGTATATTCGACTCGTGAATCGAAACGAAACATCGAGTATTCATAGAAGGATTGAGATGTGGTATCGAGTGAACCGGAAGTTGTTTAGAGGCTCATGAAGTTGCCGAGCAACACCACCAGTCTAATTCAAACGATGTAATTCGACGCAAGATCGTTGGACCAGTTGGCGGTACACACAAAATGGCGTCTATCAACGGGATGCGGCTTGGTTTAAAAGAGCTTGGCCAAATTTCGGCTTGATGGAAACTGTAGACGCGCCGACTTCCGCTTTACTTTAGCGTTTCAAGGTTACCACCGCAAAGACGCGCTCTAGTCTAAATAGTTCCTTTCCGAATAAGCTCGTCTCTACCGCCTTTGTTTTCGTTCCACCTTCACCGTTCAAAAGGATCCGTGGTTGCTCAAAGCGAGAAGAAGCTTCTGCAGTATTCCGTTCACGAACCCTCGTATGCATTTGTATCCGACCCATAGTCGTTTGTCCATTTAGGCGACACGACAAACCCGAAACAAGACTGCAGCACGTCTTTTCTCTGTAGTCTAAACGAATTTCGAACGCGATCGTAATAAAAATTTTTATTCTCCAACCTTTCGACAACTTTACTCGTTTGTGTGAGAAAAAGGGTTACTGTTTTTGCAATTTGATGGAAGTTTAACTCCTTAACCCACGATTTACGTTCGAGAATTTTGGGCCGAAAACGTAAACAAACTATTATATATTATATTATATATTATATTTGGCCCGATCATCGTACTACGGGCTATACCCGTAGTTGTAGGTTAAGGAGTTAATGATGAAAAGGGAATTATTGGAGCAAGAATAGAAAGAATGAGAGAAAAAGAAAGGATTGATCTTTGGTTCAGGGCTAGCGGATTTATTAGTAAGGCTCTGTTTATTAATAATGTCTCTTTATGCAACACTATGGATAGGATATCTTGTACTTTTATTTTGTTAATAGGATGATAAATATGAAAGGGTTAACTCTTGGAATTTTTCTTTACTTGTGAAAGAGAAAGGTTTGCAGTCTTCTTATTGTAATGGGAGTTTGACGTTGTAATAAAAGGGAGCATAGAGGTGGAGAACAGGAAAAATGAAGGGGAAGTAAAGGGAGGGTGATCTTCCATCTAGGAGTGGTAGACATATTAGTAAGATTTATTAGCAAGCACATGTCCTAGACATGGGAACGTTGGTAGTGACATCATACCTTTTAGACACATTGGAACACATGTTTGTATGAACATGATAATTATAATTAGCCAAGGACTCGTGAAAATTATGTCAATGTAAATTCCTATACCTAATAGCGAGAGTGCATGCGTCACAGAGGAAATAGAAACTATTAATTGCTATAAGCGGATTGCTTGTGTAATGTATAGCTAATATGATATATACGTTAATAGGATACATTAATATTATAATACAAATAAGGTAAGAGGATAGATCCCATAAAAGATATAAAAAATTTTACAAGATTATCTAAATGTATGAGTACATAAATTTTGTACTTGTACTTCCATGTTGTATATTGTATATAAGCTGTATTATATGTATTGGTGACCTATATTATATGATAGAGAAATAAAATATTTATTAAATGTAAAATAAAATAAAAGTATTGGTTTCCATAATTTGCTCTTCATTTACAGTTAATTACTTCGATATAATTTTGTTACATACACAAATGAAGAATATAAAAATTCTTATTTGTCTTTCGGTGAAGGAAACTTTATCACACTAATTAAGTAATTTCGATAGGTTAGTATCACCGTCTTTTATTTTTATATCGAAATGCGTAATTCGTTCGGTTTCAAGCACTGTTTACCAAGCTTAAATTTGCACGCATTTGTTTATGTTAAAGTAATTAGGTCAGAATTAATATCGGTTGCGATACGGTAATTAACGAGGGTACTTCGACGTGCCCTGTTTGTGAAATACGGTCTCGTAATATTTGAAAATAGTAGGGAATATTTTGTACCAAAATAGTAATTTTCGTTAAATTACAGATTAAAAGTGCGATAATTTATTTTCATTTCATATTTAGTGGCTTAATTCTGTTATTTCGTAATCTAAATTACAATCAAATGTAAATTAATGATCTTAAATCACAATATATTATATACCATATTTACATTTATAAAAATTAAAACTAAACCAGTTGAAATTGATTTATTCTTATTAATACTGGGTTGTTTGGATTACTGGGTCGATTTATTTGTAATAACAATCCAATAATAATATTACTTCCACAAAGATAATTTCCTCCCCAAATAAACTAAAGTTTCGCTGCAAGATGAAATAAACTCTCGCTCATACGGAAAATTTGCTCAAATTAGACTATCATCGAAGCGATTAAAAATTGAATATCGCAAGATTTTCACTTCTATTCGCAATTCGATCGAAAGAAGAAGAAAAGAAAAAGGAAGAACGTGTTCGATAGTATGGTTGGATAGGATAGGATAGGATAGGATGGTCGAGGCTTATTGTTCGTCGTAATGCAGAGTTTTCTATAGGTTGAATCGTTCGTGAATTTTTTTTCTCTGATTGGAAAGGTACATGGAGCAGTATGCATAAGAATCGAAATTAAGGGTAACTGAGGATCATATTAAGGGCGGGATGGGCCGAGTGGTGTGTTTCGATGAATGTGGTCGGAAAAACAGATTCGCTTCGAGTTGGAACTCGTTTGTTCGTTCGTGGTAGGTTGTTTTATTAATTGAGATATCCGGGTCACTAAAGATTCCTTTCTTTAGGGGCTAATTGAATCGAAAGGCTCCTGCCAGCCTGAGCGGTGCACTGACTTATTTGCCAGCCCAAAAAATTCATATTTTCATGATCTTTGCTAAATGGATAATAAATTGGTTCCTAAACAGATATTCCTTTCGTCCAGCAAATGCACGACGAGTATACTCGACGTATTAAGGAATCTTTACGTATCTCCGTACGTCTTTATGTATTTTATGTACACTTTATTGGTTTGGCAACTAAGGAATGCGAATTAGTCGGTATTGACAAAAACCGCACCTACTTATTTGCCAGCCTGAGCGGCGCACCGACTTACTTGCCAGCCTGAGCGGCGAAGAAAGGATCTTGGTCATCTTTGACTATCCATTAATCTTCCAATTTCATATCTAGAATTCAAACTTTAACCTTTTAATTATCATATATTTTTATTATCATTCAGTGTATCTTATAACTAGATCGTGGATTTATCCCTAAATATCATAAAGCTAAATTATTGTGATTGCAGTAATACCCAATAGATATATAAGTTTTAGATATAAACAATTCGTTTTATAATTCTAATAATTTTTGCCAAAACCTATTTAAGTCTAATTTAAATATTCTATACATGAATAATTATAATTGGAATGATATTATAAAAACAAACAACTCCGCGCAATTACATCTCTATATGAATAGGAGTCAATGTTAATTTTATCAGACGTAGGAAATTTCAGTATAATCGTAAAAAGTTGTAAAGTAATTTCAGTAATAGCGAAAAAGAAAATCTCTATAATTTGCCATTTTGGTAGATTTGGCAGTCTTAACTTTAAATATTCTAGAAAATATAAAAGTCCTTTGAAGATAGCAGGGACAACGATAAAAGAGGAAGTCGAAGTATTTTCGGTTTGGCCGGTTTATTCGATCACAAAAAGGTTAAAACGAGTCGTGCATTGCTTCACCGGAAATATTTGCCTTGGGAGGAGAAAATATTTAGCTAGAGCAGAGAAAAGCCAGAGGGTTTGATGGGGTTGGAACCGCGACTTTGCGTTTGCCGAAAACGCGGCGAGGGGAATGGGGAAAAATCCTCGCCCCGATAAATTTCGAATGTTTACGAAACGGACCGGGAATTTGCAACACGCGAAACTTCGGCTTGTTGCTCTCTCGTCATGGTGAAAAATTGCGCGCGGCTTTCCCTCGAAATTCATCGATACACCGGAGGGTCGACGTCGTTTATTAAACGATTTCACGCTGGACCGAGCTGCATCGCGATTTTATAATATCCATACGGACGATATATGGACTGTGCCCGTGTACGAATACAAATTTCGTTCATTTCGATGGACTTGGTGGTTCGTGAAAATGTGCTCTACCATCGGTATCTAACGGAACCTAATTCGTTAATTTCGAAAGGAAAGTGTTTTTTTCTTTTGTTTCCAAAGAATAGAAAAACTCTATTTCATATCGATTAATAAAAGTGATTTAGAAAATGTTGTAGTTTAAACAGAAAATGATAGCTGCCATTTATATCTTGTTTAATACATTAAGATTTAAACAAGTAGCTCCACCATTCAAATCATCGAAACGTGCTATAAATTCACAGTGATATCAATATTCCTAGTAGTAAACTTTTTCATTATTGAATAGGTAACCTTTGAATATGGAACCTATATCTTGCTTCCTCTTCCAATAAAGACAATTTAAATATTGGAACTGCTACAAGGTGTCACGTAACTGAGCTGCGGAGTTTTCTTTGTCATAAATTACTTATCTGCTTTATTTCTATATTTATTTGTTTAAATTTTCACCTGTTATAAATCGATTGAATAAGTTTTACGATTTTTAGAAAATTTCTATTGCGTGAGAATCACAGACTTCGTACAATTTTAACAGTCGACCTCGATATTTCCTAACTACACGAGATCCAGGCATGAAATCAAAATTTTCAAGCCAAGAACAACTTAATTTTCATAAACATCAAACGCTATCCATTCTAATTAAACTTCATCTTCCGCTTCGAAATTTGACGATCAAATTAATTGCCTGCTCGCTGCTGAGTCTAATTTCTTCGTCTATATTGAGAGTTAGCGAGCAATCGCACCTCAGAGGAAGCACTGAACTCGTTCTCTCGTCACTAGGATCTGTTCTTTCGCGTGGCATTCGATTGAAATTAGAGAAACGAAAGGGGATGCACTTTCATCGATTCGCAATCGGCGCGAGAGTTGTTTCGTTGTCTCCGGAATCAAAGAGGCGAAAGTCTCGTCGTCTCGTTACCGTGAGAGTCGAGAACAACTGCGTTCCTTTTTTCTCTTCACCCTTTTGTTCCGTCCCTTTCTACTTCTCGTTCTTTGTCAACCGAAGACCGAAAGAGTTAGGTGGGGGTTGAAGAAGGGAGTAGCAGGGAATGGTAGGAGAGGAAATGCGATTTGTCGTGAAAACTGTCGTTATTCGCGCTCGCTGTCATCTCGACAACGATCATCGTTTCGATTGCACGCCGATCGACTGCGTTTATTTAGGCGCTGCTATTATTGGACGGTATTCCTTTGATTGCACGTGCGACTCATCATTGGTATTAAGTGTAGAGGATAGAGTATGATGAACTCGAGCAGCTTACACAGCGTTTCGAGTTGGAGAAGAAAGTTAATGGATATTTAGAGTCAAAGAGAGAAGTCTGTTTCAGTAGAAAATTAATGGAGAAAAGGGTGATTCTTTTAGTAATTAATCAGGACTTTAGGCTATGTATTTTGATGCATAGTATGATATAGATTGTAGATTTATATATTTATGCAACGATTAATTTTATTACGTTGTTTATTAATGATTAGAAGAAACTTTAGAGAAATGATATTTTATGCGCATCAAACATACTATAATATTCATATGTGATACAATTTTTAATCAACTAATTACTAAAAAAGAATGTGGCTTTGTGTGGTTCGTGCATTAATCAAATATAGACGGAATAAAAAGATTTCGTTTAATGCAATAACTGTACAGTTTTTAATTGATAAAAATGTCAACCCTGATGAAGTTAGCTGCAACACCGATGAAACGTTGGAATAAAAGAACTATTGTACACGGCTTAAATCCGAAATCTCAGATTAACAATTCTAGAAATTTTCGTTTGTTTCGCATACGGCTCTTTTTCCAATAATAAATACAGAATATTTGCCTTTAGCATTTATTATCTATCGTTTCGAATGATTCTAATAGTATGCCGTGTCACTGAATTGAATGTTACGGGATGACTGTTAAGTAACACATTTCTTCATAATGAAGACTATTATAACGCAGTTGAGAGTATGATGTCGAAGTTCCTGATGATTCACAGGTGAAGTATGTACATCGTAGAACAGGCTTGCAAACTAGGAATTAGTGTTAGGTAATCGGTATGCAAAGTATGAGATGACGAATGCAAGTGAATACTAATTAAGAAGAGAACTTCAGCTCAAGAGGATTGAAATGCGAATGAACGCCTGTATTTATGTCACTGGCTTTATATTGCCAACGTCATTTGTAGCAGTACCTATATACTTAGCATAAGGGAATTATTATGGAAAAGAGAATATCAAATTTCGAATATTGGAGTTTATGAGAAACCTACATTTTGATGTAGTATTCTGCTAGTTTCGATATTAAATTTGATATGTATTTCGTATTCTCGTTCGATGCAACAAATAAAATAAGTATACAGAACTTGTATTGTATATGTAATGGATAACAAAATAATATTTTAACAGTGGAACAACCAAAGCTTGCTTTTATTTATTTTTCTGTAATTACTCGGAACATGTAGGTATTTTTAATTATTGTATATTTTTATTTTCTACTTTTATTCATTATTTATTTTATGTTTTTCATTCAAGTTACTGTGCTAACAATATACGTTCTCGTTTTACAATTTTTGTAGTATTTCATTTAAAGGAAATCTTGAATACCAACGTGAACTATACTTACCTATTTCAAAACACAATAGCTCCTTTGATACTGAAAGAACGCTGACAATAAAACATAAGCGTAGAGCATATTTCAAACACCTTTCGTATACAAAGTTTCCATGATTCTGAAATTTCCTGACAAAGAACTCCTGACATCTGTCTTTCTGGCTTTTCATACGTCGTTAAGATTGGTTGAGAAGCCTCTGTCTCGCCGCGAACAAGAAATATATTGCTCTTTCTGAGCAAGTGCAAGACTGTTTCGTATTTTGAAAGCACCGACCACCACCAAGAAATTCCCTCCTCTTCATACAATGAATCTCCTCTGTATTCTCTACTGTGGCTATACAAATTTTTCTTCGCCTTTCTATAGCTTCTTTTTTTATCAGCTTCATCCATAAGTCAAACGATGAAGCGTAGTAGCTAATTTTATAAGCAGCAAACAAATTTGTCTGTTTTTAAATTTCTACGTTTCTTTGCTCTGAAATGTAGAATTTTTATTATTTTTATCAATTCTCGAGCATGCATGGATCTGATTTTAGATGAAAGGGCAATAAGTCATGGTTCCTTGTATCGTAGTACATCGTATAATATAGTTACATCATATCAATTTTATTTACCATTTGATATTATTTACTATACAGTATGTATAAGTTCTTACTCGCTTTCCTATAATTCCTTCAGTGGATATGAAATATAAATGTTTGACAGCGAGTAAAAATTTGCTATTTTCGTATTTGCTTGCTTCAAAATATTGAAATTTCGTTATTTTTATCTAACGTGAGATATCTATATATCCACAGAAAAAAGATGAGGAAGGAAGTTCGGCAAATTCCACTCCTTCTTCAAATTAACATTTCAAGATATGATCAACGGAACGGTAATATTTATAGAAAGATCTGGATCGCTTCCAATCCAAGTAAACTGACTTGCTTTTTCCTCGATGCCAGATAGGAAGCCGTGAAATTATTATTTTCTTTTTTTTTTTGCGGACCTCTCTACAAATTACGAGGTCGTGCAGTTCCGCGAGTCGACGACGAACGAATCCAAAACGAAAACACGTTCTTCCTCTAATGAGTAAGCGTTTATCTTTGCTTCCATCGACAGCCGATCTATTATGCCACCGAGCTTTCTCTCGTTTCCCTTTTAGTTTAACTACGTTCCTCGGGTTTGTCACTGTTTTACGATATTAATCCAATTCCTGTAGAAAGTATATCGGTAAATAAACGACACCCCTAGTTTAAAGCGTAGGCTAAATTTTCAACGAGAGTTGCAATTTCGAGAAAACCGATTTCGAAAATTCATTGCACACGCGGGGCCAAAATACACACCAGTCAAATGGGAATATAGAACAACCTGGAAAACTCATAAAGAACTTTACGATGTATACTATGAACCCAAGAGAAATTTCTGCTAAATACTTTATTTATTACCTTGAATAAGGTGTATTGTTCTCAATAAGATAGACACAAGATCAATATTTTAATTCTTTGCTTACAGATTCTCCTATGAGCGACACAACAAATCGTAGAATACTAGTCGTCATTTAGGTAACATATTTGTAAAGAGTTGGAAACCATCCCCCTAATCTCTCAAAAATGTTCTTCCTTTTCAAAGACCTTCGAATGTAACAATTAAAGTTGTCCTAAACCTTTAAGAGAGTCGTTCATGCAATTGATCAAATTAATATATTTTTGAAGATATTAATTATGTACGAGTTAAAGAAATTAAAAAGTCCACAAAGCAGAACTGTTCTATTTAACTTTTTAGAAGCTGATTATTATTTAGAAAGAGTTACCTTACAGACGATAGATATATCGCAAAGGTACCCTACCAAAATTGAAGAGCTAAAGGCAGCATGCGCTTGGCTAACAGCAGCGCGCGTACTTTTCCTTGCAGCTGTATCCACGGTGAGCGAAATAACTGCAAATATTTTCTCAAACGGATCGCGACGGCGATTTCTCAAATATATCTGACCAACTATCCGGTGTGCGCGATGTTCCGACGTACCTACTATTTGCAGCGGACAGTGGAAAAGCTTTAAGCTCGATCTGGCATCGGACCAATTTCGCGTCGATCGCGACCCCGTACACGTTTCACCGTTGCCGACCGCGCTCTGGGGGTGAGACAACCAAAAAAAAAAAAAAAAAAAAGAAAAAAAAGGAAACGGAGCTCGTGAATAACCCCATTGGCGTGTAATCAGTGCATGGGAGTGTCCAGGGGCGCTTTATTAAACCGATATGAGTTTTTCGACCACTTTTGATTTACCCACCGATTTCGACCCGTTTACCGCATCGACAATATTATCTCCGCGAGGCTCGTTAAAAAAAGCAATCGTTCCAAGCTATGGAGAGAGTAGAAGCTCGAGAATTTCCCTGGAATTGATATTCCATTTATAGAATCAAGTCTATTATGTTTCGGAGTATCGTGGTCGAGGATTGTATTTGATGGGATTCTTAGAGTTTGGTTGGGGTTCGATGAGACGCGGATTTGGTAAATTTTCTTGTAATCGAAGTAATGAGATTTTATAATATATGAAATTTTAGTGATTTTTCTGGTGATTAAATGAAATGTATCACTCATAAATTGGCTCACGTTTCGGATATTCGTGTAGAAGAGAAACACAAATTGCTCGTTGTTTCGTATTTTTGGTTTCATAAGACATGGATTTGTTAGATTTTGTCTATGATCTATGTTTTGGATTTTCGTAGTCAAGAAAAAAAATTCGTTCTTTGCTTTGTATTTTTGAGAATTAAAGTCAAGGGTTTTTCTATTTCTCTTGTTTTTAGTGAAATGTAAATCTGTTGGATTTCATTCAGGTTAAAGAAACATTTTTCTTCAATAGTATATGCAAATGGAAACTCGTAAATTTTTGTCGAATTAACGTTTTAAATTAATGTTCGCTGCAGGACAATCCTTCTCCCGTCTTTTTTATTTATTTTGTAAAATATAAATTTGTTGAATGTTTGAATAAATCTGGATGAATATATTATAACATTTCGTATTTTTTACATGCCGGCTTTATTTTTACTTCCACCTTACTCATCTTTATGAATCTGATTTTATAATTCAAAATTAGATTCATAGCTTACGTCGCGAGAAACATTTTCATGAAATGTCTCCGCGTAAATGTAATATAACACTAACTAAAAGTTTGGAATTATATACTACATGTTGTTTAAACCAGAAATCAGATGGAATCTTTTCGTTGCAATATTTTTTTATTGACAATCTATCGAAATAAATTAATTTAATAAAATTAGTAAGAGATATAGATATATACGAAACTGTACATCTTTGTTTCTATAAAAGTAAATAACAAATATTGTTATATTTCTTTAGATTATTTTACGTCTCATTTTAAATCTGACAATTTTGTATTTTTTAGTACAACTGTAAAAATAGTTCCAAACAACGACTTCAAGTCTTAAATTGGTAATAAATCATATTACGAAGTTGTTTATAAAAGAACAATAATTATCACTCTTAAACGAGTTTAGAAAGACAGCAGCATCAGTCATTTTTAATTAATCTGCATTTAATTCTATATATTTGTACCACGTTCTCTTTAGAAGAGGGTGGGAGGTCGAAACATAATGGATCGCTATCTCTGGCGGGATGTCGTGATCCCGGCTTTTCTTTGGCCGCAATTAGTCGCCAGTACCGAAGGGGTTCCATGAGAATCCCCTTAAGATGGGGAGATTTCGTGGCGCGTAACCACCAAGGACCAGCTTAACTTCGCGAAACATAATTAAACCGCCTTAAAGTTTTCCATTCCGTGTTAATTCCTGCTTTTATCAGTGCTGGTTTGGTCTGTAAAACGCCTTTTTAAATATCGTGCCAAATTCCTATCTTTAGTAGCCCTGTTGAATAATATGGCTCGTAGACCAGCCGGTGTAAATTTTTACTTGAAAAATCGTATACTTTTGTAACGAAAAGGGTTTCCCTTCATTATTTTATTTTGGAAGTTAATCAATTCGAAAGATTTTAATCGATTAAGGATTAATACTTTTAATTTTTGTTTCTCGTTATATCTTCATTTTAGATTTAATCCGACGTTTTTTATATGCATACGATTCATGCGTTTTTCACACGTATGTTTTCGTATGCGATTCAAGTAACATTCGATAATCAGTTTACCAAATCCGTCTTCCTTCGCCTGAAGTATTGCGTTGGCAACTAAGTGATTGCGGCTTTTGTCAATACCACCTAATGACAAAATCCGCGATCACTTACTTGCCAACCCAATAGTTCGTACTATCAAGCAATCGATAAATTATTTTCAGAATCCATCGAATAGTTGGATATATTTTCGAATATATGAAACTTATAAATTCATGTTTCCATTTGATGAAACATTCAGCGACGTGCAAAGATCCTCGTTTATTATTTATGATTAACTCTGCCGCGGCGAGTGAATCCGCTCGGCAACGGCACTAATTTCAATTGTAATAAGGTTATCCGACGCGGTGTAGAACAGCGTAATTCGAAGGATGCTAGACGCCGAGTAAATTTGGACGAGCACGTGCGTCCGCGCAGATGTTGCCGAATGACGACATGTATAAACTTGGAATTTAGAGTATGATGGAAACAGTCTGGAATCGGTAGACGGTATCAAGAGCTTTCGCAGTTGCCTATGGTGTCATCGCCGTTGCTATCCAATCCGGAGTTAGAAGCTCCCGGTTACGTATTTCTGTTAGTACGTAAATCCATCGTGTTTCCGGAACTGGGAAATTGATTGCTCTATAAATCGTTTCAAACATATTGTGTAGATGTATTACTGTTCTTTCTCATATGTTTCGGATAGATATTTAGTGAATTTCACAATTTGATCGTGTATTTTAGGTAGCGGGTATTTTCTATGTTTTAAATTTTTTGTATGTTTAAGCTACCGGATAGTATATTTTAAGGATTAGATATTTTACGAAGTTTATTCTCCTTTATCACTTTAAATATCGGACAGGCAATATGTTTGAATTTTTTATACCTTTGTATGTATTATAGATTTTTTAACTTTTCAAACATTAAATATATGCCAGATAATTTGTCAATTCACTAGCTTTCTTTTAAATCGGTACCTATCTTAAACTTTTTCAAATATATTTTTGAAATTTGGTATTTTATGGGTTTGATCTTTTTACCCGGTTTAAGTATTAAATAATCTGCGTACCACAAATTTGTCGTACATATTGGGTTGGCAATTAAGTGATTGCGGATTTGGCATTACCATCCAATGACAAAATCCGCAATCACTTAGTCGCCAACCCAATAGAAGAGGCTTTACTCGTATTGGTAATTTGTAAAATTTCAGTAATATTAGTTTAATGGTGCAAGAGAGTTCGATGTTTACATATGTACTGCGTTTACCATCTCAACTTCTCAATCGTCGGTGAGAGTGAATCGTCCTGGATAAATTGGTTTCACGGAACGACAGAGGGTTGCCCGAAGAATTATATTTTTCCAGGAGTAATCTTGTTTTCCTGCACGATCCCCTTACGTCTAAAAATTAGATTCTTTCTCGGAGAATGGCTCGTTCCGGCCATTTTATGTCTTTCAATTTCGATCGACTTCTTCCTTACGTTCGAAGGAAAGCTTCCGAGGGATGATTTGCATACACGAAATGCTCGCTTGGGATTCGTTTGTATGTGTACGCCGTGGGGGTTGGAATTAATTCGGGGGTTCCGAATTGCTGTTACGCTTTGATGCTGCGATTGTACACGAACCTTGATAACTGTGAACGTAAATTGTTTTGAGAGATGGGATGGACTACAGGGTGTGTTTCGATTCTCATGAAAACTGGTGTATGTAAATATCTATCACATTGCGATATATCAAATATTCGAGTTCGTTATATAAATTTTTTCAACCGTCTTTTCCAACAAATATTTCTATCTTTCTATACGTTATTTTATATATACGTATAAAGTTTAAAATCTGAATGCGAAAGATGCGCCGCTTTGTCAAAACGACTGTTTACCGACTAAACTCTCGCAATTAATTAAAAATTCTTGGTTTCTCGATGAAACTGGCCTAAACTTTTCGCGAAATAAACCTCTCACGTTCCATTCTAAAGTTGCAAAATATAACGATAAAAACAATAGAGCACGCGAAATTCGTTCCACATACGTCTAATATAATAATAGAAAAGAAACAAAAAGTCGGAGAGAGAACGGAGTCGTTAACCGGACCGAGTTCGCTCTCGAAAGTCGAAAGTTCTTTCGGAGTCGCTCTCGAGTCGCGCGAACGCGACAAAAAGCCGAGCTAAGTACGAGACAAAGAAGGCCTTCACCAACTTTCCTTATCAATGCATCAAGCGGTTGGCCTGGACGATAGAATTACCCCACGAGACTTTTTCCACTTTTCTTGCGGCCATGGCCTGCACAATGGGGCCTGCCAGCGAACGGTACATGGGAATACTAAATTTTAAAAGTAAGCCCCGGCAACCGCGAAATTTATAGCCGGCGCGACTACAAGTTTACAATTACACGGAAGAACGAGGACGGGGGAATCCGCATCTTAATCCCCTTTTTATCTCTGTCCTATCTTCATCCGTTCCACTTCTCCCCCTGTTCGTCCCCTTTTGGCCAGCTATCCGTGACGCTTCGAGGATAATTTGCTGACCAAGTCATCTCCCTATCCGCCTTCATTTGCGAGGATACATACAGATGCGAGACGAGTAATGATCGTAGTATAGAAATTGGATCTTGGGATTACGGGAAAATAGATAGATTTTCCTATGTATGAAAATTAATCGATCGACACCATCGTCTCTGGTTTATTAGGCTAACTCTCGCTTTACGAAACTATCGATGAGTTACTGTATGTTTGAGTTGGATGTGTTACTTTGTACTTTGATCGATAGCATGTAATCGTAACTGTAAGTTAAGATATAATTTTGAAATCTTATAAGTTTGTTTATCGTATGCCGCGTTTGTTACGCTAGACAAATTATTTCTTTTTTTTTTATCATTTACATCGTGTGCCATTTCAACTTCTCAGTTCACTCGCCCATTTTCCTTTTTCCCGTTTGGATATCTGTAAGAGTCTTTCATTCGAATTTTTTCCATTCACGCGGAAAACGAGATTCGCGTTACAGTCGATAGTCAGACGGTATAATTTTCGCGAAAGCGATGTCCTTTGCCCTCCGCAGAGAAAAATGTTCTTTCTTTAATGACGTGTCACTGGCGCGAACTTAGGGGTCTGCTTTCTATTAAAACTTACTCACGGGATTGTTTTCCAACGAAGACTTCTCGTTGGAAACCCCTCAACCCCTCCACTGGCGAAACTCCTCGCTTCGAGGTTCTTGGTTTCAGAAGCGTTGATGAAGGGGGAAGTCGAGGTTTGATAACGATCGCGATCTCGAGAGGTAAATACACTGGTTTACGAAACTATTCCACCACTTACCGTACAAAACTTTCACGCTCATATTGTGTGTGTTGTATAAAACAGTTTGTTGAAAACATTTGTAACTTCGTTTTCACCGTAACCTGCTCCAACCATTAGGATTATACCGTAGGACTCGTTATATATTCGTAAAAGATTTGTATAGGTGTGCGAATACTTTCACGAGCTACTATAACGTTGACGAAATAAATCTTCGAGGAAAAAGGACTACGATATTTAAATTTCTTTCGAAAGATCGTAAAGAAGAGATAAATGTGGAAATATTTCTTTTAGGAAATGATGTGATTTAAAACATATGAAAATGTACACGTTCTTTGATACGAAATATGCTGAAAGAACTTCAAAAGGAAGCGGTACTCATAGTTGAGGAGTTAATATTTCTAGTGCCTAGCGCGTTTCAAAGGTGCCGGCTAAATATAAAGAAAATAAGAGCACGATGTTTCCATAATTCCTCCGATGTTTTTCGTTTTTTTAATTTGCTGTTACGTCGAAATATCCTCCATCTTTCGCCTTTGAATCTAAGAACGTTTCCCGTCTAACCTTTGAAAGTCAAATTTAGAATACAAACTTTTTATATCTTTTGTAGCCTCTAGAAACGAAAAGAGGAAATTTCTCTTAATTTCTTTCAACGATGGGGCATATTAATGGTAGACGAATATGTTAAAGGATATAATTTAAACAAAATCATTATTCACGATAGATTTTTCAACGATCTGCTGAATTCACTTCTTGATAATCACTTTAGAGGTAAACAAACATCGCGCATCGCAATAACAATTGCTTCGTCAATTTTCTAATTTGAGATAACTCCAAGTACCAACGAAGAGAGAGAGAGAGAGAGAGGGAGACATAACTGTTAACGAGGCTTGCGATAATTCAAACGGACGAGAACAGAAGTTAAACTTGTTCGACTCTGTTGGTCCCCCGAGCCACTAAAGCCGCCCTGCGAAATCATTTGGCTAACGAATCGCGTAGTTTCCCATTGAAACGCCTTCGTTTCCGTCTTGACTGCACCGACGAACAAGTTCCACCTCGCTCCACTACTCTCCTTTTGGAATGATTCTCGAAAAATACTCTTCCTCTCTTTTTACCAAGTCTCGACCTTCGACAAACTTTCTCTCGGTCGGCGCAACTTTCCTCGCCAACTTCACTCTCTTCCAGCTTCTCTGCCTTCTTCACCTCGTCTGCGAGATCGAGAACGAGCCTCGACGTTCAATGTTCTTAACAAGTTCCTTAAGCTTTTGTTTCACGTATGGTTCAAATCTACTCTCCTATTCTTCCAACCTTCTTTGACTTCTTTAACTTTTTGATTTTGTTTGGTCCCCGTTCGTTCGTTTCTAATATTACACAATTGGCCGAGTATTTGTAAGAAATTATCGAAAAGAAAAGGAAAATAGATAAAATGCCACGAAACTACAAGGAAAGACAACTATCGTCCCTTAGAAATAGCTAAAACGAAAACAAATAGCATGTAATATTCCAAGGTTAAAGAAGATGTAAACTTCTACGATGAAAATTTTCGTCTCAAACGATGTAGTTTATTTTTGATTCTGCGATGTTTAGTTTTGATAGAAAAATATTTAACCGGGTTAAAAGAGGACAATTCGAATTCTTCGAAGACTTCGGTACCGAGTAATGGGAGCGAGATAAGATCCTTGGGTGTTCTTGAATGTTCATTGTTCCGGGTTTTCTTGAATACATAATGTGAGATTCAGAAGTTTTCTTCCATGGAACATAGAGCGCAACGTAGCTCTCGTTATACGAAGGCTTTTTATTCTTCTCGAAAAAATATGCTGATTTATTTACACGAAGAAGAGTAAGTTTCGCGAAGAAGTTTTTTAACGGAATTTCCTGTAAGAGGTTGTTAAACAGAAAGATGACTTTCGCGAACTATGTAATTCCTTTTACCTTGTTAGCCGATCTTTCCTGTTTGCATTATTTTATACAATTTTACAAAGTTTAAAAATTGTATTTCACGAAGTTTCGAAATTGTATTTACCGAAGAAAATCGATCCAAGTTTCGCGATACATTTGTACCGAGACCAAGCAAATCATATTGGCTATTAAAAATTAGAAAGAAATTTTTTGTTTTTACAAAATTGAAAAAATGTTACTATCATATGCTTGTACACTAGTTAACCAGAAGCTTAAATCTATGATATGCACGTATATGTAAAATAAAATAAATAATATGCTGATTTGTAATTGAAAATGTATTCTGCTCCGTTTCAAACTGATTATCAGTTTTTTAATACAACATCAACGACGCGGAGAGAAATCTATCCCGACAAGAATAAAAGCGGAAGCATCCTCGTCTGCCAAGTATTCGGCGGATTCGTCGGCTAATTTCGAACCGTTTAATTAACCACCGCGCCGTTTCAATTTCTGCTCCTCGGCGCGCTGCATAATCGAAAACGATAAATCCCACAGAATCGCACGTTTCACCATCCAATCGCCCTTAGTTCTCAACGACAATCGACCAACAGCATCGCGAAACAATATCGCGGCCGAGCCATCGAATAACTAGCGAAATTTTATTTTTGCAATCTCTACGCGATATAGTGGTCAATTTTCAAAGCGAAGTGGTAATACAAATAGAAACTAAATTGATTTCATTAAATCAAACACGCATCCCATCTAATATGCTTTATGTTAACATTTTTTCATTTAATATATTTCATATGGAAATCTAAGTTATGCCGTTTATGTTCGTAAAACTATAAAAACGTAACAACCGTTCTCTCTTCGTTCTTCCTGCAAGATTCAACCCCTAATCCCAAACACCATAACGTCGGTCACGTGGAATCTTTTATCTGAGAAGCTTCGGTGCTGC
Organism: Bombus vosnesenskii; assembly: GCF_011952255.1. NCBI lineage: Eukaryota > Metazoa > Arthropoda > Insecta > Hymenoptera > Apidae > Bombus > Bombus vosnesenskii. The sequence goes on from NW_022882962.1 coordinate 2,408,405, forward strand.
TGCAACCATTTCCGCCATGTCGTCGTCCTATGGACGAGCTTCTTAAAGTAGTCGGAAATTCGACGTGTCTAGGTTAGCCTGCGTGTCTGGTTTTCTTCTGAAAAGGCTAGAAGATAGCGGAGGAACGAAATGCGCTGGAGGAACAGAGAATTTCCTTGGTAGCTTCTTTTTAGCTAGATCTCCATTGGCGGAGGTTTTCTCTCCGCTAAAGCGTCGAAGAGAGATGTTTATCGGGCAGGCTGCAAAAGGAGTTAGGTTGCCGGGGATCGTCTCTTTTGCCACCTACGAGGGTGTCTTCACTCTGATATTTACGTTCTCCTTTCCTGGGAATATTCTTCCCTTACGTGGTTACTTCTTTTTCGCGGTCTGTTAGTTGAAAAGTGTTACAAGCAGAAGAGAATATTCTTCGAGCTCCTCGAGTAAAAAGGACTTTCAATTTGTTCCCGTTTTTTCTTTTAGCTTTTGGTTTGGCGAACGCTTAGGAGAAATGGAGGGAAAATTCCGCGAATAGATACGGGGGAATAATTTGTGGAAATTTGATCAGCATAATATCATAGTACGATTCAACCAACTGTATTAGGTTTTAACGTATGAAATGTCTGATTTTGAAGGGAATCGTTCTTCACTGAATTCTAAAACTGTATTATTTAATGTAAACCGTTTATACATGTATGTGAACGTTACGTGTCAGTGTACATTAGCGTTAAAAAATTGAATTTGTACACGAAAGACGCAGTTCTCAACTCTAATGTGCTATACAGTGATACATCTGCAAACATACAAATATTTATACGAAAATTTCATGCATGGTATTGTAGATATAGCTTAAATATACGATGAAAAAAAAGAATGCTTTCGAGATAAATGATATAAAAGAGACAGCATAGTTTCACACGATTTTACATCCATAGAGACATTAGTTAACATATAATAAAGTCTAGTTTGCAGAATAAGTGACGTTTACCTATTACTATTTGCGGTGTTCGAATCGTATTCCCTCATTTAACAGCGGACCAATAATAAACAGTCTAATATTGTTAGCAACGATTCGCATAGTCCTATTACACGCGTTGACCGAATTTCACCGCTTATGTGTGGAGCTACGATCAGCCTCAATATTTGTATTGATTCGAGTGCGAACGATCCAACGCCGATTAATTAGCAAAATGTGTATTTGTTTCCAAGTTAATGCAACAAGATCGCCCGGAATCGCTTGCGTTGTTTCATTTAGGGGCGCACCCGACGACCATCGATCCTCTATCGCTCGAGTATCGACAAACAAAACTCTGTCAAGCGACTCTATCGCTAATATAGACGAACGGAACTACGTACAACCAGAAGATACGATAATCGATCCTTCGTAATATCTGCGCAAGCTATTTTTCATTCTTATTTCAATTTTATTGTACGCTCCATCGAAATATTAGAGACATAGGTGTGGAAAATTTCAAGAAAATTCAACGTGGACGATTATTTTAGAGAAGTAAGTGTAATAATTACCGTGTCTAATAAAAGAAGAAAATAGAATAGGTGTTTTACATTTTGGAACGTGTTAAATTTGGTGTATATCTTCTTCTAATTTTTTACACATTCTTCATTTCATAAAACGTTACAGAAGCAGATAAAAAATTTTATTCAAATAATCTTCATAGAAGAGCAGATTAAGGTGCTTTAATTAGTACTGGGTACAAAAGCACGTTCATTTTGTCAATTATACTAATTAAAATTCTCCTAGTCTTTCAAAAAGGGGTAAAAAAATTTATACCTACCTCGAGACACATTTTTTCACCTTTTCTTCCGATTATTCCCCTTATTTCGTATATCTGTGTTAAATTTATCATTATCCTCTAAAATAGGAATCTTTACAATTTTTTTTTTTTTTTTTTACTACAAATCTTCAAGTAAAATCACTTCTTTTCAATATATGTACATACGATCACGAAAGTACTTGAACGCTTGTAAACATCTTTTATGAATATATAATATATGTGTTGTATAAAACAATTTAAAATTTTATTAGCGCTGTCTCGATTATATCGATCAAATTTGAAATCGGTCTGAATCGTAAGATTCTCGAGCCACTGTATATTCTTCTGGAAGACCTCACTACCCTCGGAGCTTGGGTTTAAAAACAAAATACTTGGCCGAATCACTCCGTAATCCTGAAATAGGATACAAATTTTGTCCCGTATATCGTCGGTCGTTCGGTATTCGAGAAAATACGAGGTAATTTTTGTTAAACGAGTCGGTCTGTTTACCGAAAACTTGTGACAAGGCGAAGTAGAGGAAGAAGAAGAAGAAGAAAATGAGGAGGGTTGAGAGACTCGTCTCTCGAAAACTTGTCATATCTTGGCTGGCATAAATTTTACCTTTTCGTACCCCCTCCTATCTGCGATAAATGTTACGAAACAAGCAATTTCGTCGTTTCAACCCCCGAACAAAACTTTAACCCCCTTCTGACATTCTTCCTTTCTCGTCCGATTCGTATTCGTCGACAAACCGCGAAATTTGCAAGTAAATGAACGAGGGGAAAGCCGAAACGTCCGTCTTACCGGGACTTGCCTTCTTCTTTCCACTAGTGGGACAATTTAGACGAAGCAAGGACGAATTTACGTCTCTTGCAGGGCAGCGTTCGGAATAATTAATTTCAGGTCGGTTTTATAACGTGCACGTGGATCTTTTACTGTTTTTCTGCGAGATATGTTTCTCATATGTTTGATACATGTAGATTCTTGGTTGTTTCGATTAGTTTCATTTGTCTTTAGGATAACCGTTAATTTTTTAACGCTTAATAAAGAATTCCAAGCATTTTTCTGGTTTCAATATTAATGGAGATCGGTGTAATTTAGAATCTAATCGATTTACAGATATTGCCAAATTGAAATACTATATGTGTGTGTATGTAAAAACGAAGAAAATAACTTATACCAGCCAGTCTGTCATTTAGTCTTATTTAGTCTATAAACGCTTCTAACATCTACTTAAAAATATAGATAAGTCAAACAGTTAGCGAATCATTTAAAATTCTAGAGAGTTAAGAATCGAACAAAAGACAGTAAGCCAGAGAAGTAAAACAGGAGTGAAAATCGAAAAGGGAATGAAAGAAGGAGACAAGCTCGACCGGCAGAGCACTAATTAATCGTCGAAACTTTTAACGGACCTTCACCCTCTACCGGGCTCTCTGTTTCTCTTTCATCCGATTGTTTCGACCCTCTCGCCTCTATCTTTCGCCTCTCCTCGCTACGTTCGGTTCGCCCCACTTTTTTGTTTCGCCTTTTTTTCCCGATTTTTTCCCTCTTTTGTTTTGTTTTTGTCTGTGTGTATTCGTTTCACCGTGCTCGACTTTGCGACACGGTTGCGTCGCGACGCCAGGATTTATACGGCTATCGAGTACAGGGTGTCGGCTCTCTGAATTTTGGATCGCTGGTTTGGGAACGCGACATACCGACCGGTTAATTGGACGTAGATTTTTTCCACTGCTTTCCGCGTATATTTTTTAATTTCAAGGTTTGCGCTTGACGCGAATGGCAAGTAGAAGATGGATGCCACTTTTTGGATAGAACAGACAGGCAGAATTTATTCTTTGTAAGTAGGACATTTATTTTGAGCAATTCCTGTTTTAAATGAAATTTGGAATTAATTATTCTCGTGTTATTGATCATTATTACATATGTTGTTGTATATTTCGAATTAATTATTCTCGCGAAATTAATATTTTTGTGGCCATATTTTACATTTAGTTCCACGCTCGATCTTATACAGATATTCAATTTTATCGAGACACGGTATTTTCTGCATTTAATATTCTATTACTCATTTACTCGTATTTGTCCCAACCACAGTATTTCCTGTATTTAACGTTCGGTTATTTGGTTATCCATTTTCTTCAAAACATTAATCGGTGTTCTTGAAATGTGGCATTCTTTTAAAGAGATTTTAATTCTTTCTGTCTTGAAAATGTATTAAAGTATTGTCGAATGAAATATGCTTAAAACGATGATATTTACTTACGAATATCGCTGTTGTTTAGTTCTATGTATTATACTTTTGTTTTATTGATTGTACTATATAATGATAAGGTATGCGATAATTTCGTATGAATTATTTTAATATTTTTTTCCACAATATCTTCCCTAGTTAACAAAAGCCTCCTCGTCATTCATTCCGTTTACCTTAATTTTCGCCTTTGTCTCGAACCATTCCGTTCCCTTTCCCCTGGTTCACTTAGTCTTCCACCTCGGTCTTTACGAACATCGGCCAAACTATTTGTCACTCAGCGCCGTGAAACGTCCCGAAAACATAAATTTCCACTGACGAGAGACAACTTTCCAACTTCTCTTGTCGACCATGCTGTCAACGGGATTCTTTGGCCTGGAAAGTCAACTCGCGGATTAACCGGTCAGCTGGAAGCTACAGGAAACGCAATTTCTAATTTGTTCTGTTTCTGTTTCCATCCTTTTTGTCTGGCGATTAATCACCGAGCTTGAGCTGAAATATAGCGCGAATATCAGTAGCTATAACATTATAATAATATAATATTCTATAAAAAGAACTATTCTCATTTAGAAATAATAAATATTCCAATCTGTCTTTCTTAAATAAAATCTTTTTTCGATCAATTTATTTTTCAATGATTTTTTTTAACAAATTTAATCTGTAAAATCAGTCTCTTAGATTCATATAACATTTTTACATAAACATCCCACTGTAATTTCCGCAAGTTTGAAATTTCACTTCAAATAAACACAAGCGTGTGATTTTTCAAGGATACTCTGTAATCATCTCCTTAAATTTTTCTTAATAATTTGCTAGACTTTCCAATTAATAATCTCCAATTAATGCTCGTATACGCCACCAGAATTAAAATTAAAATTGGCGAAATTAATTTTACTAGCCTATAACTTCGATTACATTTTGTTCTACTTGGTTAACACCTCGAGAAACACGCGAAATAACGCCGTTACACGCGACAACTTGGAGTATACGCGTGTATTCTTCCTGGAATAATAACAAATGTTGCGAGTCTTCATCAAAAAGGAGAGTCGAGAAAGGGCTTTGTTTGACCTTTTGGCCATTACGATGATAATCAATGTAATTAAGCTTGGCGTCGTAACAGAGCAGGCAAAGGTATACAATGATTACGGTTGACTGTTCCAAGATTAAACGCCGAACGACGAGGAACGAGATTAAATAGAGTTTTCATCGGTGAGGAAAGGAAGAGACAGAGGACGGCTTGCTCTTCTTTAAATAGAATCTTCGCGAAAAGACTTGGGCGCAATTAAAACGGCTATTAACGTGGCTACGCGTTATAGAAGATCTGTGAATTATCGTTTGGTACAGGTTTAATAAATCGTTTTATTACACGCGAAACTCGCAAGAGGAAAATATGACAAGTACATTTTTCTCCATCTTTTTAATTTTAATGTCGTGCCATTAAAATTACACGTTGTTATAACTAAAATGTAGTATTTTGACGCGATATAGGCAAGAACGTAATTTCTTGTTTTTTTTTTTAATAACGACAACCTTCAGATTGAATTCCGTAGTTTAGTCGTTTGGAAAGTCTGTTAAATCACGTGGAAATTACTTGCATAAAATATATGAAAGTTTATCGATGAAGATTTTTTGATATTTGAAAAAGCTGAAATAGATGAAAGTTTCCTTTAAAAAAGGACGTTCCATATGTATGTTTCGGGCAGAAATTTTCAATTGTGCGCGTCTCGAGGATAAGAGAAGAACGAGAGTAAAAGAGGGCATACAAAGCAAGTGTATTTTTCATTTCGATCGAGTTTCCCGAGCCGCGGGAGGGATCATGCAATTTGAATGACAATTAACGTGGTTTTACTTCACCGAAGGGAATACGACTACGTAGGATTATGCAAATCCTATGGTATAAAGACGTCGTCTTTCACGCGGATAAACGGCGTACTCGATGCCGCGAAGCTTAAACCGCGATCGGAAATAGGCTGATTTCTTTCAGTTGAATCGACAGGAAACGAAAGTATCTTTTCGTGGAAAATTTCGTTAGTGAATAACGTGGATTTGTTACTGTACGAATCTTAGACTTGGTAATTTAGTTGAGAAAGAAAACCTTTAAAGCTTTTTTATATGGAAACTTGGAATAAAATTACTGTTTTAATTATTTTATGGTTATCAAATTATGAAAAATAAAAGATATACAACGATAGTATAACGTTATACTAGTTTTGTCATTTAATATTGCAATTTATAATATCGCTATATAACTCCTATAAACTTTCTATTTCATACTACCGAAGCAAATGCAACGAGACGCAAGTATCGTAATAATCTCACCATACTAATTTGTACTTTGGATCAGACGAATGGGGTATTTAGGTTTTAATTAACTTAAAATGGGACATACGACCAAGTTACAGCATGCTTGCACATAAAATTTCAACGTCGATTCCGTCGTCTGGTCCTCTTCGTCATCAATGCTGGAAACGTTGGAAGGGACATTAATTTCCGGTCTCTCGTTGGCGTTCCTTCTTATGACCATCTTTATGTCGCTCCGACTGAATGAGATCGAAATTACACGAGTTAGTTCTATCGCAAGGTGCATGCAAAATGAGCCATTCCTCTTCTTATCGCGTAGAATACTAATAAGAGCATAGATTCATACTATCATTATTTTATAATTATTTATGATGAATTTTTACATCTGTACGTGGTTGTCAGTTCAGTTTCTAATAGAACACTCGTCGATTGTAAATCATTATCGTGTATAGTCAGCCTGATAATTAGCAGACTAGTAGATTTAAAGCAGACTTATTAATGGACACTAAGTCGTAAATAATTATGCGAAACTACACGTGCTGTAGTAGAATATCATCGATTATAAACGATCGTCACATATAGTCACACGATCAATGACGATCAGTCACAGACCATTAAATTCACATATTATCATCGACAAGCGGTAATAGCAGTCTATAGTCACGTATAGTCACTTACAGTCAGGGCTACAGTTACCGCTAGCAACGTTCTACCACATTACGTCTGCGGTCAATGACACGAAACCTTCTAATTAGTAATATTCGTTGCTTTTTATTCGCCATACGTACCAAAATGTATCCTGTCGGGAATTTCGGCGGTTTTAATGAAACCGCACTGGCGTTCTACCGTGCTCATTTGGAGCGGAACAACCGGAACAGTTATTTCAATTATCGTGTATCATAGTTGGCCAGCCAATTTTTACATTGTCCGCAGAGAACATTTGTAATGGAAACGAACGAAATACCGAATTATCGAGCGAATTTGCGAATATTTTCAACAGTCGTACGCATCGAGAATTTACAAGCTGACTTTGTTTTAGAATTGTCACCTGTTGTTTTATTAATAGTATTATATCGAGGCAAGTATAATGCCATCAGCTTATCATATAAATGTCCATGTATATCATGTAACCAGTGCTTTTGGTAATTCTTCTTCATGAATTACTCGTGATATAATCGAGTTGTTGTCGTCTTTGTTTTTGTTTTTCTATAGAGAATTGAACATTAATCGTATAACTTGTACATCGAAATTGAGAAATTTGCACGGAACAGAGTTGATCAGCTTGAATTTTTATTACAACTCGCTATTCTACGCTAATTCATTTATAATTTGGCAGTCTATCCGACCGAGACAATTTCATGAAATAAAACTGTAGGGTATGGGGGAAAAATTAATCTAGTTCGGTGTAATAGCACCCCGGTGAAAACTGGAACTTTATCCATGAATTTTCTCAAGCAAATCGAGCCTTTCGAATGTCATTTCGCGTTCTTCGCTCCGAGGTTTACGTTACACGGCGGAGCCCTAATGGCACTTAAATCGTCTCCGACATAATTCAGTTCCAATAATCGTTCCGATCGTTAATATGTCGTTCCTGCGATCCCGTTAATTCCCCATCGTGAGACCCAACGTATCTACAATCGATTACGTGCAATGGAAGCATAAAAACAAGAGTAATCACACGGTAAGATCATAATGTGGATTACGTGTGAAAAGAATCCATCGTGTCGTTTCGTGCATCGTAACTGTATTTTGTACTCTGCAAGTTCGAACGTGTGTATGTTCCTTTCCCTTGAGTCCATTCTCACTCGAATATTTGTATTCTTCTGTTTAACCTACTAACCGAGTCTAACTAGAAATTTCTATAATTATAGGAAAAAGTTGCTAACAAAGAAGAATCGCTTTTAATCAAGCTAATTTCAGTCCTTGCAAATGTAAATAAGATAGATATTTAATCGTAATAAAAAGAATCGATATGTTTAAAAATATACCACTCGTAAATAAAGAAATCGTTATGTCCAAGTCGAAGCTGCAGGCTGAAATTTGACCGATAGATTTGAACATTTATTTCCCATCTTGCGATGGAAATTTTTTAAAACTCAAGTGTCCTGCGAAACCCTATGGTTTAGATGGTTAGATTCATTACTTTTCCTCTTTCATAGCAATTTTTAATTGAAGAATCCCTCGAAATCATAGATTCGTTTGCTCCTCGATAATAATTTTTAATTCAAGATTCCGTGGAAAGCTCTGGATGCACGAGCACCAAGTGACGGGATGGCCAAAAAAGACGTCATTAAAACTTCATCAGGCAGCCATGAAAGGGCTCCTCTTGCGTATCAGGGGAAAGAAACGTTCGACACGAGAAATAAATTACTTAGGAAGTGCAGAGCGCGCGCGCTGTAATTCCCTGACGTTGGACAAAAAAGGGGCAATTGATCGCGGAAGATTTAGCAAACGTGCTCTACCCAACGGGGTAAACACTCCCGCAGGAGGTATCCCCGTCTGGCGATAACTCTTCGCCTCTCATAAATTACCGGTTCGACGATTTATCAGAGGCGACCGTCGAAATTCCTTAACTACGTGCCCCGTCGGTGAAAGAGCTCCATTTCCTTGCTGTCGCTGTCGGGTCATTCGGCGTTCCGATCATTCGAGGCATAATTCACTGCGAATGATCGTTAATGTTCCGCCTCCGTGGTTTCATTAATTTCCCTCTGGAACTTGTGCCACTCTCTCCCTCTCTCTGGGTGATGGGTTCGTGTGATCGAGGCATGGGGCAGAGAAAGGGAATCGTAGGAATTATGAAGCAGAAGTAATGAAAAATTTGCTGAGAAATAGTAGAATAGTTAGAAATTAGAGACAGGTTGAAGTGTAGGAGAAATCGGAACAGGACAGAGAGAACAGATAGATATAGAAATATAGATATGAGACGTAGATCGAAATTTTTATGTTCCCATCAAGAGGAGGGTCATTAACGTTTTAAGAAACTTTGTGATAAAATAAAAAATTTTCTTTCGTATCTTACCATCTTTGATATCGTATTTTAACTCGTAGTTTGCGAAATCTGAAAAAGTTTCATAAACGATAACATTTTTACCGATTTGCTGAAGAATGAAAAGAACGATGGTATCTCTTTGTACTTTGATTTATTTCGACTAGCGGTTAGGTGGAATAAAAAAAGCGATTCAAGCGTGCGATAAAAATGCCAAGACTGGAGCAACGATCAAAAGATTCTAGAAGAGTATAAATTGATCTTAAAGAGGAGCAAAACTTGATCAGAAAAAGAAGATAAGCGAGAATTGCGTAAACAGATAAATTAACTCTTAGCAGCGACTAAAAAGCAAGAAAAGCGACACGTACAGAAACTTGCGAGAGAACTCGTAGCAAAAGGAAAATTAGGGTCTTAGGTACAATAAGATTGCACGAAACATCCGACGGAAAAAAATTGCCCAGCACGCGATGCTACTTAAAGGCGAAGCAGACGTAAAAATCTCGCAAAAAGGGAAGCATCCGGACAAGGGGAGGTAGGTGAAGCTCGTCTCGTTTCACTAAACAAGAACAAAGAAGGAAACTAGATAGAGAAACGTAGCGTTGACGATAAAAACCGGTAGAAAATGGTGGAAAAGGCGTGGAAGAGGCGAAGGCAGACAAAAACGGAAATACGTAGCGACAGATAAAGAGCGTGGCGATAAGCAGTCGTGATAGGTGGGTCACGGTAAGGGATTCAGAAACAAAGAAACAAGATATACGCTCGACAGGGACGATCCCAAGCGAAGCAATAAGGATAGAGGGGAGAAAACGACGAGAGATAGGAAGAGGAATGGAGACAGCAGGGGTTGGGAAAGGGGGGGGGGATGGTTGGTTGGTGCTTGGTAGGGTAGAACTTAGCCAGAGGTGGAGTGTGAGGCTGAGGGAGAGAGAGATGGAGAGATAGTCACTATCAATTTTCCTCTAATGGGAGTGCAGCAGCGTAACGAGGTCGTAGGAGAGGGTTGGAGAGTGTCGCGAGTGATCGCACTCGCGGTAACGAACTCAGGACACATTGTGTCGGTGACATTAATGACGTAACGAGAGAATCGACGACGATGCCGGTGCTAGCTCGGCATCCTCGGATTTTCCCCAAATTTACCACGATTGCCTCTTTACTTGGGCCCCTCCACCAACCGCAGAACTACAGGGTGTTTCAATAATCGTAGAACAATCGACAAGAGAGAACTGTTTCTACGCGAGGAGATGAGTCGAAGATATAGAATACAATTTTCTCGCAGGACGTTTCGTTTCCCAGGAAATCGAGTTTGAAGATTTGTCAGGTATACTTGAACTTGACTAATTTCGGGATTGGACAGCAGCGAATAATTGACAGGAGGTTATTCAAATGTGTGAAAATAAGTCGAAATTCTTTCAGTGAACGCTTCATTTTCTAAGAAAATTAAATTAAAAAAAAAGAAGATGAAGTATGCGGATACATTGAACACGTTGAGATTCTACTTCGTTGGGAACGAGATCTTGCCGACTGTACGGTGAATATTGGGACAGCCTGTGTAGTACCGTGTTGCATGTCAGGGGATGATCTCTTCCGAAGATTTCGAACTCGGCGGAGACTTGAGACTGATGAAGGCAGGTGATGCTTTTAATTAATGAAGAGAGGATGTTTTGTAATTGATGGTAAATATTAAGCAGTTACTTTGGATGGTAATGGAGGAGAATTAAAGGATCTAAAGAGACCACAGAAGGGGTGATAGCGAGAATTCGAGGTATTCGCGGAGCAGTTGATGAGAGATCGGGGATCCTGGGAGTATAGATTAATTGCCGATTTAAAGTTATGTGTGTAAATTTGCATTTTATGTTTATATACGCTTCCCAGTTAATATAATATTTTTAGAGTGAAACTAATATTTGTTTTTGTGTGCCGTATTGTTCGGGACGTTAATTGTACAGATAATATTCTATTACATTTATATTATATTGCACATCGTATATTAAATTAATATTACATTATGTTTATATTAATTTTTATAGAATATTATATCAATCTATTATGAGACAACGTTGCGTTGTGAATCGAGCTCTCGTTATTATTATATTAATAATTTCGCGTTTACAACCTTTAATTAAAAATCTTCAAATTGTGCAAATTTCCATTATAATTAACGCCACGGTTACACAGCTTGAAATATCTAATTTCAATTTTTACATTCAATTTTTCGATGTTCTTCTATTATATCCTTTGCTGTACCATTATTCTTCCATATCTCATGTTTACACAGTCGGTAATCGATGCGTGACCTACATGTATATATACATAGAATATATACGTACATAGAGTTTTGTTATCAAGATCAAAAGACTACGTGTATGCATCTAAAATTACAAAGTAATGGAATTTGCAAGGCTTTTTCTTGCGTTAAATGAAGATTTCATTTAACATGGTGATAGCAGTCCTAGCGATGACACTCGTTCAACGCATATGCTCATCCTTATCTGCAAGACTCGCAGAAAGATATCAAAATTACTTGTCATTTACGAGGCAAATCAGAGACGACTCCAACCATGAAAAAAGCCGATAAGGCTGACGAGATGTGGGGATACTTTTAAAAGTTTCTGACGATCATCGGTTGAAACGAGGGAGGGGTGGGTGGTGATGGGTTGAATAATATCGCAAACGAGCTGACGACGCTAATGACGTAACGACGTGGCGCTCTGGGAGAGGTCAGCCAGGTTCGAGCTGCGCCGATTTTCCCTGAAATTCCTCTTGGAACCCGTGAAACTGTTGGTGCGTGGCGAGCGGCAAACGGGCGAAAGTAAGCGATACCGGGAACTGGAAAACGGGCTGACGTTTATGCCAGCGTCACACACCGTTCCCAGTTGTACATTTGACAAATAAAATTTGCGTCCCGTCTGCGAATGGCAATTGTGAACGAGCTGGCAGCAAACCGTGACACGTTTCGTTTACGCATGTTCGTACAACCTCGACGAAAGGTATAAAATTACTCTCGTTCCACCAACGTTGCTTTATTGGGGATCGCGTCTGAACCCTGTTGCGCGCTGTTTCTGCTGACTATCAAAGGCTGGCTGACTTTTTCTTTCACAAAGCCTTTCGAAGATTTTTTTTTTAAAGTTCTATATAATTTGGGGTAATTAGTAGGAGTGAGATGAATTTTAGTATGTTTTAGACATATTCTTAATTTAAATAAATTAATTGCGATATGAGATGATTTTATTTTACAACTTTGTGGTTTAATTAGATGTCATTTTCTTGCGATATAATTACGGATAGATTCATAGAGATCGTGTAATACGATGTATATTTTGTTTAAAAATTCCAAAATGTATGCAAAAGAAATGAAAAATGCCAAAGTATTCGTTTACTATTCTTGCGATTTTGACACACAGTAAAGCGTTTCCGTGGACATTTTTGGAAATTCTATGTAATTAGATTTTCTGAGAATTGCGTGGAATGTTTCTTTTCTTGAATTCTAAGAGGAATTAATTGTAATGGGGAAACTAGGTGAGGAACATCGAGCAATCGTTCTTTCGTGAAATATTCTCAAATTCACTAGCAACTTTCTTACACCGTACCTTTTCAGTAATTGTCGGTTGGTAACTTTCTCCGTCCCAAGGGTGGCATTACAACCCTACTACAGACGACGAAGTGCTTGCTTCCTACTCTTGAATCTGCGTTTCAGACTAATCAAGAATTACGAGTTACTCGCGTTGCAACTGTTTCATACTTGCAGCTAGTTTTTTCTTTTTAGTTCAAGCACCAAGTGCTCCTGCTAGATTTCCTCGAAAAATTTCTTTACTTCAATTCCAGTATATCTATCATGTTTAGAATTCATTTTTTGAATCATTTTAGAAAGATAATCGTAAAGCAATTTTATCAGATCGTAATATATGCAATGTCCATTTATTTATTTATTTTTTGGTTAAAATAAACGAACTTTAGTTTTTCGTCAAAATAAATATTTTAAGGGAAGTACCATTTTCAAAAAATATTTTCGTTCTGGATTTTATAAAATCTTCAAAGGTGGATCTTCTTTGATCTTCATTTAGTTAGAATCCCTAAACAGAATGCTAAAAGAAGACTAACGACGAATTCATCGATAGCAATCTTTCAAAAAATTAAAGATTGCATTAGTATTAAATGCAGATTTGATCATAGAATGGCGGATATTTTACAATTTCTGGTAGTAGAGTCGATCAGAACTCGTTGTCGAGCTACCTTAAAGGGCTGAGGAATTTTTACGAAGCATGAAAGTATTATACGTTCCACGTTAATTCTACGTTAATTCCGCGACGACTCCTAAGACGTGCATCTGGAGAAAAAAAGTAAAATGAAAAGAAACGTGTGTGGAAGGGTGAAACGGACTTTTGCAGCCGGAAGGCATGCTCATGCGTACACTTTCGCGGTAATTGAACAAGAGTCGGCCTTTTACTGGGTACTTTTCTGCCTGGCTCAAAGGAAATCCCTTATTTTCCGAGTGAACGCTTGAAAGCTTATAATTAAAAAATCGTGGGAATTTGCTTTGTGCTTTCACCACGAGGTAACTAGAACGATGATCGGGTTGCTTCGTTGAGAAAAGTACTATAGCGATATCTTTGTCTCTTATGTGTTAGTCGTCTGTCTTCGAAGAATGTACCGTGACTTACTCTTCGCAACAAGGTAGGTGGCTAGTCAAGCAACGACGTAATTTCGCTTGTATCATTTTTATAACGAACGACTTCATATATTTTCCATTTAGCAGTCTCTCTTACTCCAATAATCTTAAACAATAAATTTAAACAATGATATTACAAATAAATGAGATTTCAATTCTTCGATATGTCAGATCCATCGATATTTCGACATTTTCTAATATTTCATTCGCTCTTTCACCCGCAAAAATACAGTGAACGTTGAAGTAAAAATCTTCGAGTGCAACCTGGACTACACATTGCAACGATCTAACAAACAGAATGAAAAATATACGAAGAAACCCTCCCGCGACCAGTTTTTCTAGAACGTCGTAATCTAGTTTTTCTGGAGTCATAGTAGGAGGCTCGACTTGGTAGAATTAACGGGGTTCGTAACCCTTTGGCGAGGACCTGGAGCACGCGAAATACCGCAACCCCCTCGGGCTGGTGCGGCCGATGAAAAAGCGTGCACCGTTGGTTGAAGTGTCAGCTAATGGCGATAAGTCGCCACCCCGGAAACGAGCATTTTTGCAGGAACCTGGTGACTTCAGCAGTTTCATTCTTCCTCTTCCTGTTGCGTGTGAAAATACGAGCGACTCTCCGCCCTCGGGGTCTGTGCCACAATTGCCACGACGAAATCGTGTAGCCGCTACTTTTTCACTTCGTTGCTACTGGCTTTCCTTTTTTCTTTTTCTTTTTTTTTCTTCTTTCACCTTCGAAGGATCGGGGATGTGGGCGTTGGAACAATTAATTTGTTCGAATTAGCGCTATGACGATCCAAGTAATTCTCTGGTAATTGTTGGATCTTGTGGGGTGAGTTTGATCGATCTGTAGATTGGGAATTAGGTTTTTTTTTTAAGTTAATTCGTTTCTCGGTGGACAATTTACGCGATGAAAGGATTATTGGCCGTCAATCCTGTTGTTTTTGTTTTGTTCCGTGAAAGTTAGGTGTGTTCGAAGCGATTCGTTTTTTAGTGGATGATATATCTCGTAGAAAGGATTATTATTTTCTTGTTTAGTAAAACAGTTGAATATTGATTTAGGATTTGGGATTTTATTCGTGACGTAGTTTATTACAAAAAAATTGAAATCGTTTATTTTATGAGTATGTTAATTTAAAACAATTAGACTTTTCCTACTGAACCATCGAACTAAATCGTATCAAAGTTGTGAGAAACATGACCTAGATACTAGGAATAAAAATATTCGTCGTAACAACCCAGAGAAATATTTCACTAAACAGTCATAAGACGAGAATTATAATAATTTATTCTTCATCTCTTATTTATTTCTTCCTTCTTAAATTTCCGGATACGATCTATTGAATTGGCAACTAAGCGATTGCGGATTTTGTCAATACCGCCTAATGACAAAATCCGCAATCACTTACTTGCCAACCCAATACATTTTGCCATTTCGTTGCTTTTACTTCCATAACTGTTTTTGATGCGTGGGTTGGGAAATAGTAGGAAGAGAAAAAAAAGAGAACGAAATCGTCTAGGTTACTGTTTGCTCTGTAGATGGAAAGGGCTGGAAAGTTGGGGTAAGAGGAAGCACTGCCGGAAGTTGTCCGGTTCGTGACCATGGCTCTATCGCTTTGAACTTGCAATTTTTATTTGTTCCATCGAGCTTTACGCTTCCGTTACGAGCCATGATATAAAGCGTGCGTTTGCATCATTAAGGGCCCCGAGGATAACGACGTATCGCGTTGAAAACACGCACAAATACTGGTGCCGTTTAAAAATATCGCCTCCTGTTAAATGCACCCCGGAAATTGCTCGTTACCAGAGGTTTTTCAAGCTCACGTCGATCCTTCATCTTTTAATATCCGCTCTAGGTAGTATTATCAGAATTTAAGGATACAAATATCGCTGGGATTTTTGTTGAATTTTTTATTCGTATACAATAGGTCTTAAGTGTGAATTTAATTAAAAATACGGTGAAAAATTGTTCTTAGGGTTAATCCAGATTGCTTCAATAAAGACCAAGTATGTAAAATGCAAAAGATTACAAAGGCTTAATTTCTATACTGGAAGATTATGATCGTGAAAATAATAAAAACACGTAGAAAAGATATATAAAAAGATCATCGCACAAAAATCTCCCAAACATCAGAGAAGGATGTACGAAGGAAAATTCTTCAAGGAAAAATCTTCGAGGGAGTTTTCCTTTAATAAATCCCGAACAAAATCCATAACACTGCAGCACACTTTCTCATCGTCGATCACAGATGCCTGTCGTTGTAAACCCACTTCCTGAACGAACCTCTCAACCTCTGAACGCGTAAAACCATTTATCTCAACCAGCCACTGTTACGAACCTTTTAATCGTCATTCTCATCTTCGCATGCCGTTAATTTCGCGCGCAATTCTCGTCCATAACGTTTGTGCACTGGATGCAAAAGCGTTGGTTGGCTCCCATTGGAAAACGCTTTCTCATTGATTCTTCCACCCCTGTAGCCACAAATGTGCAGCACTCCAGTCGTTAATATTTAATCGTTAATTTTATTCGATCGGTAAACACACATACACGTGCATACGTGTAGAAAGAGGGAGCGAGAGAGGGGGGATTGGAAATGGGTGAATAATGGGCCTCGACGGGATGCGATATTCTTCCGATTTTTCTTCACCCGTGGTAAAATCACTGGCACGATGACTCGCGCCCGATTATACGCCAGCTCCGCCGTTTTTTTTTCATTTACGTTCTCCGGGGAAATACCGTTAATTTTTAACGACACCCCCGACGGGCATCCGTTACGGGTGAACGAGCCCGGGAAACGACATCGAAATTTCCCGCAAAAATCCACGTACTTGGACAACGCTCGATTTATACTCCTAGCGAATGCGAATTGGGACTGAGCCTTTAAAAACCGTGAAAATCGTTGAAATTTTACTTTGTTCGTGATAGAATTTTCGTTTTTTCTCCCTTTTTCCGTTCCGATGAGCTGTGATCTTGTTAAAAGACTGAATAACGGACTCCGCTTTTTTGAAAATGTGCGTGTTAGGTCGTTAAAGCAGGGGCAGGTATGGCAATGGTTGGACTTTGAACGACAGTAGTTAGTTTGTAGAATTTTTGAATGAGCAGGTGGATTTCAAAATAGCGATACTATTTATCTGTTCCGCTGAGCTGTGATCTCGTTGAAACAACGAACAATCCACTTTTCTAACATTATTTTACATCTTTACGAATAATCAAAAAGCTTGCTTACTACTTCTTTTAACGTTGCTCGTACTTAAGGTACAGACACTTATGATACCTACATTTCTAATATTTGCAACGACAGTTCGCTATATGAGAATTGCAGGAGCTAAAAATATTATTTAACCTCCATCTGATTCGACGTTTTCTCTCTTTTTTAATCGCTCTCTGTTCTTTTGTCCTTTCTTCGCTGCTCGTTTGCTCGTCAGATTATTCACCGCGATGAGATATGGTAGTGGGCCCATACTTCTTCCAGTACTTCAGCGTTTCATTAAAATCATTAACGAGACTAAGTAAGGGAGAAATAAATATTGCGTCGATAGAGATATTAATGAGAGCCAACCGGAAAGCCTCAAGGGCTGCAGTCTCTCTATTCGCCCCGCGAGTAATTCATTATTCTCTTTTCTCAGCGGAGCGGGTGTGCAATTGTAGCGATTACTTGCGATTCTTTGTTACGTAGATTAAAGATTGGTTTAGCATCGAGTATCGCTCGAATGAACGAAGCTATGTAAAATAACTTATTAACGGATTATGTTATTCAATTAAATAGCAATATAATAACAGCAATATATACATGTACAAAATAAATAGTAGTTACGAGAATAATTAAAAGAGTAGCAGTAATCAAAAGAATATTGGCGAATTGAAAGTGGGATTACATTATATTGTACATTTTATCGCGCAATAAAAACGTACTAAAACATGCTAAAATTTATAGAGGATTCAACTATAGAACATTAAATCTTAATTTTATATTATTTTTAAATTAATCGCTCGTCGCGTATCATTTTACTGTTCTAGCTTCCACGTCCATAATATACCAAATTAATTTATTACGAAAAGTCGATATCGCGGTAAACATGAAATTGATGAATTTCTGTCTCAACGAAGTTCCAATATGGTTACGAAAAATTTGTCTACAGGATTTAAATTTTAATTTTATTCGGAATTTAATTGTCCGTCATTTTATTTCGCGATGTTTGAAACGTGAAAAATCTCACGATGAAAAATCCAAATCGTATTATTTGTTATAATATCCAGCGTAGTGAAACACTACCTCAACTTTGATCCTGTTTCTTCATTTCTATTCATAAACATATAAGTGTATATATAGTTTATATAAGTTTTCTACTTTGATGTTTCATTGAGTGACTCTTGGCCCGATTATTCGTGGTGAAACGCATGCCACGAGGGATTGTAACGGAAGTAAAGGAGACGTTGGATCGAAGGGATGGGGTAGGACTGTCTGGAAGGCGAAGGGAAGACTTAGTTATCCAGGAAAGGGGTCGCGGAACGGGATTCTCTGGTTCCCAGTCAGCACTCAGACGCGCTTACCTGATCTGCCACCCTTTTGTCGTCGTTCGCGATGAAAGGGATGCTTCACTGGCTGCCACCGACTTTTTAATCGACTACGGTCGTTTTGCATCAACGATAGGTACCCTTTCTTCCGTAGAGTAGAGTTCGTCGATATATTGCACTACTTTTTCTTTTTCATTGATAGATCGGCAGACTCATTCCGTTTGTATGGTTCCAGAGGAATTAACGTAGTATCGAGCTTTTTTCTAGGCGTCAGAGATCACGAACCTTACATATAGCGAACGATAATGTTTGGAATTTAGAGAAGAAAGAGGCTCTGCTTGCTTGAAAAGAAAATTTAATGCGACAGAATTTGATTTAGAATATGGTTGTGTAGGGAGAGCATTTCTAAATTTAATCTACATGGCTAGAGCATTCGAGCTAATACGAAAGAAACAGACGTTTGCGTCTTTATCGTAACATTAGTATTTGTCTAAAATATTTGTTGTCTCTAATATTAGTATTTGTCTCGTATAAAACAACGCTAACCCAAGTTTTATCGAAATCAAATTAATTCAAGTCTTAATAATTCCATTATTTCTACTCCGATCAACTCGCAACCCAGAACACGCAAAAGTCTCAAACAAGTATTTTCTTCGTTGGCATTAGAACACCGAAAGGGGCGCCTGAATCTCAGCGGGAAACATAAGAACACGGTGGCGCATCCGGGCTTATATTTACGCGTGCACGGTGTAGGGAATTAGAATCGTAAGGTAGCCTTTTTACTAGCTGGAATTTTCCGGCGCGGCGCCATGATTCGAGTATACCAGGGGTGCACCGGAAGTTACCCCGCCTGACCGAACTGCAAAATTCACCAAGCATTCTACCTATCCTTACCTCGGTAGAGGGAAGCTTTACTTCGTAAAGCGTGGAACTACCTCTTAAAAATTCTGCGATCGGTCCTTCTCATAAAAATAAAATTCCCTCCGTGCTACCCCTTAGACCTCGAAGGGTTGACTGTCTGGAGAATCGAAGCTCTCGATAATTACGACCCTTGCGCGCTAGTTTCACCAGTGAACTTTTTATTTTCGTTGCTTCGGCGCACATATCCAACGTCGTGTTTGCCTTCCTTTCTTATTTTCCGTCTTCTTCCTTGTTCTCATGCTTTGCTTTCTGTTCGCGAGAAGAGACTTCATTACACAGGGTGCAACAACGGCGAGCAAAGGGGGCCAGAGGTCCCTTTAGCTTTGCTCCTTTGGCCGAGGATGTTGCAGCAACTAATTAGAGTGGGATGAAATTTAATTAAATTAACCTAATTAAACGAATCGCGGGAAACGTCGGTGCAGTGTCAGTCGAGATAAAGGGCGGATAGAAGGTGGATGAGGATCGTTCGCGTCGAAGCTCGAGCTTAAATAATTAATCGACGATACCTTCCTCCTGTCGCTCTCGACGCTCGTTACCCTTTTTGCAATAATCTCTTTGTGCGTTGATATGCGATCTATGGCTCGATAATGTGATTCGCAAACTATTATTCTGTTTTTCCTTCTCTTTTTTTGTTTTTGTTTTTTTTTTTTGTTGACGTGAAAAATAAATTAAATTGGTCGAATATTTGGAAACATCGTATTTTCTGGAAATTGGAACTTGTAATTGATGGATCGGGAAAATTTGGTTGGTTTTTGTCATTGGTGAATATATTTTAACAATGTTGTCGAACTACGTAATCATATTACTTGATGATAGGTCTCGATGAATCGCGATGTTTGCTGTTGTTAATTAATGAATTATTGGAAAGAGTATTGAGCTGTAAATATTGGCAATGGGTTGTTAGGTACTTTGGATCTTTAATTGCTCAAATATTTACGATATTTACACGATTTTTCTTGTAGATAAAACTTTTAACACTTTTTTCTGTCACTCCATAGGAGACAATTTGTAAATTTTTTTATTTATGTATTTAATTTATCCTCATGTTTTTTAAATATATATTACTTTTTTATTTTTACGTATTACTTCCTCTACTGTTTTTTATTTTCTGTAGGTACCAAGACATTTGTAAAATAAGCAAGCAAATAAATAAATTTCCTCTGTCGCAATGCACAATAGTATACTTGCTCAACAGGCATTCATTTTTATAGACTCTTTGTCTCAGCAATATGCTTGAATATTTAAAAAAATCGTGCAACAATGTATTGATATAACGAACCTTCAGAATTGTTTCTTTTGAAATTTACTTTATTACAAACTGCGTAATAACGGTTTAGTAATTTATATACGAACACCAGCGTATACCGTGTTCCTCCACCGTTCCTCGTATCCGATTATGCGTGTCACGTGTATCAGAAGCCTGGAAATGGTCACCGGGAAATTCGAGCGACTCCCTGGCAAATAATTACAGGAGCTCGACTCACGAATTATCGACGATCAAGGTAAATATTTTGCTAGAGCACGAAAATCGCTTCGGACGGCATTATAGCGTAAAGAGTGCAGTTTCAAGAATTCTTATTTACGTGATCCGTGTCGAAAATTCTCGAGGAAAACAGTAATTTGCACGAACCGTGACCAATTATATAATTCTTTCATTAGAACGTTTTCTTACAATTATTTATACGCAATAATAATAATGATAATAATAATAATACGATTATTTTCACTCTTTCTGTACAATTTACGAAGTTAACGAACAGATAATTAATTTTATAACGAATATATTAACGCTTTGTTCCTAATGAATAACGAGGATTGAAATTTTGAAACTAAGTTTTAATTCATCTTATACTTCTCACTTCTCTTCAGGAAATTTTGATAAAATTTGCCAAATTCATGTAGACATGCAAGCGCGAGAAGGTAACCGCTCTTCTTCTAATGGCGTGCTTTTCATTTCACTACTTGCTTTTCCTCACGGCTTACACTTTCGTAGGCAAATCATTAACGCCGTTTTAATCTCGCGCCGCGTGAAACGAATAAATTGATACTTTCTCACCTGTAGTTTTTTTCTTAATTGAAATCTGAAATGAAACTCAAATAACCAGAATTAAACAGCAGATAGAACCCGATAGTAACTGAAACCACTTGTGTTGAAAATTGGTTTGGAAAGTGTGATTTCAAGAGAGTTTCAGCGATCGTGGGATATTTTTATCGATATTGGCTGAGAGTAATAGTATTAAAAGAAAAGCGAAACGTTTGTAAAATTGTTCCAATGAACTCTTTATTTGTTATTGCTAATCCACTTAACGAAACTAATTGACGCTTATCATCTAAACTCGCTTTAATTCTCCATAAAGAAACATTCTAATAACGAAATAAATTGAATGTTTTCGATCGCATGAAATAATTAGGAACACGATATCTTTCTGCCAATTGTTTATCGCGTTAAATTTTTAAGTTAACGAGGAACAGAACGAGGAGAACGAAAATTACGGATTCATTGAGAAGAATTGGAACATAGAAAAACAAAAGGAGAAATCTATCGTAATAAATCTCGCGATGATGAACGTGAAACGAGCATAATACTAATAATGATGTAATGCAAAGAAATCGAGCATTGTTGAGAGCGAATTCGTCGGCGAGAGAAAACTCATTTAAATTTGAAAACATCGAACATCCGGATGAAAATTAATGAACGCTCTCTAGTGACTGCGATCCAACGTTCGCAAAAGAGGTGGAAAAAAAGCAGCGGTAAAAATGAAAACTAGAAAGTATGGACGGGTATGGACCGATTCAATCGTGTCTGGTTGATTGCAGTGGAATCGACACTCGTGAAAGTTGCGCACTTGGAGAGTTTCGATGCTTCAAGATCGACTCTGGTACCCGATAAACCTGCGCCTAGCTTTGTTGGCCTGAAAAATTAAAGTTGCATCCTATTGGTTCGCGCTATCGATCAATTCATTCAGAAGGATAGCATACGATAGTCGAATTAATCCGAATATTTGGGTGCTTCAAAGCGAGTTTCTAAACATTTTCAAAGATACTGGCTATGCGAGTAATTTTCTTGGCGTGTTTGATTTTCAATAAATGGGAGAATTCTTTACATTGTTGTATCAAATAAATT
Organism: Bombus vosnesenskii; assembly: GCF_011952255.1. Lineage (NCBI taxonomy): Eukaryota > Metazoa > Arthropoda > Insecta > Hymenoptera > Apidae > Bombus > Bombus vosnesenskii. The sequence continues at coordinate 2,430,912 of NW_022882962.1, forward strand.
CAAAATGAATTGTGTAAAATGTCAGAAAAATTGTGGTATAAATCTAGTACGCGAATAATTTGAACAAGCAATTTCCGCTTCAAAAATTCCTCTTCGTCATTCTTTTCGTATCTTCGTTTAGTAAAACGTAATTCATTAACGCGCAAACCCTATTAACTCGCGTACAAAGTATCGAAATACCTGTTCCGTGCATTTCGAAAGCTAAAACATTTGCCTATCGTCGATTACCGATTTTAACCAACCTCCAATAAAAATGCAAATTATACGATAAGAAGCCAGACAACGCTACTTATTATTAGGAAGAAAACCTGACGAAACAAGGAACAAACGAACGATAAATTATTATGCTGGAAATTGTTCAAATCGCCAAATCGATAAATAAAAATTTACAAAAATAGAAGTAGTCCGGTTTCCAGGATACTCAATCGTTAGCAGGATAATACGAAAAATTATAATCTGGTCAAGGTGTAACTCTCGTGAAAACATCGGTTTCTCGCTAGACGACGGGGAGGGGGAGAAGCCAGCGAATTAACGATCGCTGAGAGCGTCGCTTCTTTATCCCCGTAGGACACAAAGAGGGCGAACCCCTTTTTTTTCCGTGGCCGTTTCTTTGCCCGCACTTTCCCTTTCAACGCCGGACGAAAGGACAACAAGCAAAAAGCGTACGCAGCCGCAGGCATCGTCCCTCTGTCCTCCTTTTTCATCGTTGTTCGTTTATTTTCCTTAGCTTTCAACCGGCTCTGTTTCCGCCCTTCGTTTTCACCACTTGACCCCGAGTATATTTGCCGGCCATGTTTGTGTTCGTTCGCTCGTGTTAGATATCAGCCCGCCTGGAAACGTAAATATTAATACGTTCGCCTGGTGGACCTCTTTCAAAGCGATAAATCTCTCCTAATGGCTATATTAGCCACATAAATCAGCAGAATCAGTTCCAGTTTTCCGACTGCTGGGAAAACGCCACCGTGAATCGTGCCCTTCAGCCTTTGGATCTAAATTTTTAATGGCGTTCTTTCGAAGATTTACGCCCCCTCGCGGAATTTTTTCGCCACTAACGGTGTAGCGTGCACCGGTGTTGTTGCCTTTGAGCAGTTTCGCGGATGATTAGTTGGCTTTTCTGCAGGATAGGCAATATGGGAAATGGGCGATGTGAAAAAGGTTTCATGAATTTTGTTTTATTTCCGACTGACGCTACTTAAGAAGATTCGCTAGGATTCTACAGAATTTTATTCCGTTTCTATTCGATCGATTTATCAGCATTTAAAACACTTAGCGTCTAAAATATTCAGTATGTGAAATATTTAGTACCTAGAGTTGACTGTTTCTTTCGCGGTAGACTACTTTTGCAAAGAGGAAAACGAGGATGGAGAGAAATATTCGTAATCTATCAACGTGCAAAATGTCAATAACATGGACGATTCAAACGAAGGAAGTGGCTCTCTTTAATAGAAATCGCTTAATTACCCGCTATTTATCTTGCAAAACACAGAAAAAGGTCGTCAGGATCGTAGAATCGAGTTAATTAGTCGCTAAGTTCGTTCGTGCCGTTGTGTTTCTCTGAATTTCTCCACGAACTGTGACTGCATCCACTTTTTCACCACAGATTACGCGTTACAGTTAGGGGTTGAAAGAGAATTTCCACGTCGACGAAGCTGTAACTCGTCACCAACGTCGTCTGAGACGCTCTTCCTCGTTTCTAGCTTACCTCGTCACGCAAAGGTGATACCAGGTATTCTCGTATCTCGGCGAAGGGAACTAATCTGGCTTCATCGAAGTCACTCGACGTACGAAAGCATCTTCTAAAGTTAGCACCTATACCGCGAAGAAGGGGTGAAGCTCCTCGTGATCCTCTTCGATCTCGTAATTGCCGGGCTTTTCCAGATCTCGGAAATCTTGTCCAAGATTCGTCGGTTCTTCGATCGCGACTCGGATCTTCTTCGATTTTATAAGAGACGCGAGTAACTTCGATTGACTTGCTCCTTGTAGCTTAGGAAATTCGAAAATAGATTGGAGAGCAGTTTCTAACTATGGTTTCTTTCCGATGGAATTTTGAAGATTTTTAAAATCGATGGCCATTTGCAAATTTGGATAACATTTCGTTGTTCAATGGTAAATACTGCGATTATTAGATTATGGGCGCAAAATGAAGAAGCAAACGTAAATAGAAACGATTCGATGAATTTTATATAATTTCTGGTATTGTAATTTTTACCAAGTCCATAACGTCGTAGTTACTAAATAAATAATAGCATAGAAAATAGTCTCGTTTCTTTGTTTACTTGTTCGGAAACGGAAAGCTCGAATACACCGATCAAAGTCAATCGAAGTTTTCTCTTTCGACATCGAAAGTTTCGGACCGAGTTAACGCCTTCGTCAAAACACGGGGCTACTCCCCTCTTCCTTTTCTTCTTTGGTAATTGCCGGTACCTTCTGGATCTTCTGCCGAGACTCTCGACCACGGTGTACTCGGATAAGATTTTTCTGGCGCGTTGCCAACTCTTGATTCTCTGACCCGAAAATCCGCGAAGAGCTTCGTTACTCGCCGAACAAAAATCTTTCTCTTCTTTTACGTGCACGCACGTGCATGGATATTCATTGTCAGACATATTATTACGAAATAATGATTCAAAGAAAAATTGAGTAATTTCGAAGAAACGATATTTTGCTTTAACGAGGTTTCTTTTTTCTAGATCGTGCAGACGAGTAAAAAGCATAGGTTTTTTTCTCAAAAATGGAATCCTATAATTTTTAATGCGATAACCGACGCAGCTCGTTATTTCGTATAAACAAGAATATAGCTATTTATATCGAAAAACCATTTGCGTACTGGTTTGAAAACAGGGGCTTATTTCGTAGTTGAAACTTTAACGAATGTGCTCAAATATCTTTTCTTTTATTTTTATGTCCATACGTCTATACTTTTTAAACAAATTCGAAACCCGCCAAATGACGAACTCCCTATATAATTTCACCTGGAATATATTATATTTCACTTCACAAGATCTCTGGCGTGGATGTAAAATAATAATCAATTTAGCGTGGAACGAATCATTAATCAAATACTTTAAGTTTAATATTACGAAGTGGTAGTTAGTAGGCGTTTCGCTGTTGGTTAACAGCCGTAAATTGAAGTGGGGCACTCTGTATGTGTATGTATATGTGTGTGCATGCAGATAGAGAGAAAGAAAGAGAAAGAGGGTGAAGTGCAATAAGGTGGAAGCGAAGGAAGTTTTTTAGCGGATGCAAGAACAAGATTCAAAAGTTTTCTGGAGCTCATCTGCTGTCCATGGAAAATTGTATTCGAGCTTCTTATCGTATCCGTGCCTTCGCTGCCGCCTCGTTCGTTTTGGCTCATTGCATCGTGATTTCCCGAGAACGATCCGCCATTCATGCTCTTTGCTTCCGCTTATCTTGCCAATAGTATTTATCGTGCTTCATATTTATGATTTGGATGAATCTTCTTGTAGAGATATCTTTCTATTAGAGGAATACTTTTTATCAATAATGCGACCTAGTTAGTTTCGAGTCGAACCTTTCATCGCGACTGGCTATTTCCAGTAAGAATTAGCGTAATATGGTTTTAGTAATATAGTTAAACAATTAAGTAATAGTTAGATGTGGATATAACAGATGTATTATTTTCTTACCATATTAATCTGTATGTATGAGAAGGATATTATACGCGACTCGAAAACAATTATAATTTCATTTCTACGCGAAGGAATTTAAAGGAAAAAATGCAACTTAATTAATTTGTTCCATCATACGATGTAACGATTCTGAGTAATATTACCGCGATAAATTACTTCACGGCGAATTCACGGAATAATTGAATTTACGTAAAATCGAGGAATAAGCGTGAAAAATTCGTTTAAATTGAACATGTACGAAACAGATTGGAAGAAAGGCAGAAATTTGTTACGAAGCGTTACACGCTACTTTGGATTAGCTCTCTATTCTTAGCGTACAAAATACTTCAAACTATTTTCTACCTTCTATCTAACATACGATAAATAAATATCTGTTAGCAAATTACAGCAAAGCAAATTACATAGCCTGATTCAAACATGTTTGCGATTTGAACAATCTCCCCACTCAAGAACATCTACAACTGCCTGTATCTAATTCCACAACTACTCTTAATAAAATCCCCTAAAGTAGCCCCGAAAATACACGAAGCATTGCTGGCTTAAACACAAAGGGAACAAAGAACAATAGCGGCCTCCTTAATTATTTACAATCACGGCAGGCTTCTCTAAAACTCGGAGAAACTGGAGGAAATTTTAGGGAAACGTGACAAAAGGTAGAAGGAACAGGAAACACTTTTGTAGAATCCACGAAAGGCGACAGATCCCGCAGAAGGTCTCGAATTTATCTGCTACACGTTCTTCATAACGTTGACAATGGCGATTCCCCGGGGACGTGGTTGATTCCCGTAACGGGATAGACCGGGAGAAAGCGTGTTTTCTTCTATTACGAGATCGCCTCTCGCCTCGCCCACCAAATCCTTTTCTTCCTTTACCAAATTCCGTTCTTCGCGACGCAAACCCCTCGCGTGATTCCGTGGAATCGGGCGTTGGCGGTCTTCCAGGAACACCCTTGCCCCGGTATACGTCGTTAAAAGGATTCACGAGCCTCTGGCCTGGCAATAACAAGTTCGAGGGAAACGATGAAGTATAATATGAACGCGATCTACTATCTGCTACAACACGTCGCAACGTGAATAGATCAATTTACGCGAGAGAAATGTTCACTTCTAACGAAACAATGACTGACGCGACCATTCACTCTGCAACGTTGTGTGCGCGATGTTTTAACGAGTTGCGAATTTCTACTTGCTCGAGATGTATGACGAGCGAGACAGAAGACGGGCGTGAGAATGTTGCGGAAGAATATTTAGAGATGGATGAGAAGATAGTCTTGGAAGTTGTATTTATTGGTACACGAAAGCGTTTGAACACCCATCGTTAGGAAATTTTTACGTATTGTATCGGAAAATCATGAGACATTTATCGCAAACACACATATATATATCTAGTAAAAAATTAGTATTCAGGATGAATGATCATTTTGAACATATAGCGAGTGTTAAACGTGATCCCACTGATTTTCGAGTTTTATCAATGTAACGAACCTGTTACCGTAATAGATATTTCTCGGATCTTTGCGAAATATATATCTGTGCCAAATATCTTGAAATCACTGTAAATGATTTCAGATTTGTTTCAAAAATCGCGATAGTCTCACAACAGTGCCAACGAAATTTTAAAATGTTTTATATAACACGTACAATATAAACGTGAAAGTTTCCTGTGGTAAATATTCGAATATTTTTATTATGAGCTACCGTGTATTCTTGGTAGGTTCAAGGAATCTAATAAATAAAAAATCAGAATATTTTTTGAATGGCATTTCCAATTTTCAAACAAATTTCCACATAATTTAACCGTAAAGGTCTTGTCACGATACCATGCAAATACGATAATATACGTGTGTGTGTAGAAAAATTACGAACGCTATCAGAAGCTCGGTACAAGGATTGGCAGCGGGTTTCGCATTTTCGGCGAGGAACGGTCGTGTTTATCGCTGGCCTTTGGCACTTTAGATTACCGGGGTTTGGCAGTTTGCAAGATAGATAGCTGGATGGAACCGCGTACTGACAACGAGGCATCGCACATGTCCAATCTCTGGATAAATAGAGACGCGCATCAAGAATTTCCGTAGCGTCGTTTCCGCCTGCAACGGCCATTTTCCACGAGCTCCGAATTTCCTGCATCAAATGCTCGATACTCGAATTTTAAATCAAGATTTATTCTACACGAAACAACTTTATAAATCGTTTCTACGTAATTTAGATCAGTAGTTTTCGATTTTTTACGGTTCGCCTATCTCCTGAAAATGTATATGAAACTGGCGTACTTCTCGCGTACATAGATAAAACTATAGTTCTAGTACAACAGCGAGAGTAACACGAAACGTGTGTACATATTCAATTTTTCATACTTCAATTACATATATCGATAAGCAAAAAGAAATCACTCGAGAAATCGCAGTGGGTACGTTTTTACATTTTTGTTTGCAATTACAAGTTGATGTGATATTGATTATCGAACAATCTGATTTCTCTATGATATTGTTTGAATATTTTCCGAAAATGTTTATACCTTTGATTCTGCTTGACAAAATTCTGCCATTCTGTCCATATGTCACGAACAGCTGTGATCAGTATAGACGTAGAATTAAACGCAGGACGACCTTGTTACTACGATTCGTTCGGTCAGCTCAATAAATCGTTTAAATTTCGAATCTGACCGTCTTATACGAGGAATAATCGGTCGGTGGAACGTGGTACGATGGATGAAAAAGCGAGATTCCGATGGCGCGTTCTTGTCACGTTTTCGACTCATTGGATGGCCCGTGGTCGATAACGAGAAAGATTTCCGACCGGGCAGAGGAACGATTTCCCGTTGGCACGGCCACGGTTACTCTGCCCACGAATTTCCGACGTCGAAGCCGCTCGTTTTCCGAACCTCGTTTACCGAGGAATCGGTTGCCAAAGCTTCCTCTGTTCTACTACCGATCTTCAGAGAAAATATTCGCGACTAAATGCACTGATAAAGGGATTCACGTTCCGAGACAATTCTGACCGATAAAGAATCGCATAGAATGTTGAAAAACGAAACTAAGATGTAGAGAAAATTCGGCGAACAGAAATTCATAACGATCTTATCAGGGCAATTAAGTTATACTTATAGAGCACGTTTTCATATTACAATCACGAGTAGTAGTTTGTTGGAACAACGAGAATTTTGGGATGGATATTTACGTAGAAAAGTAAACTATCGTGATTCGGTATATTTTCAAGTGAACGTTAAAACGAAACCCGCGATTTCATAAATATGAAATTAATGATAAAACGGTATATTGCGATTCGATAAATCATAGGGGCCGAATTTTGATACGAAATATAATTCCGTACATTTTAAACGGATTACTATGAAATGTAGAATTTTGAATGTGAAATTGCATTATCGTGGAATTTCCGATTAAAGCATTGGAAATTTTTTATTTTAACAGCTGACTCTGTACACATTTCTAAAGTTGTCATTAATTGTGTTATAGAGAAAATGAAGCCGTGCTTATAATACAGGGCTTGATTGTCATTTCCGAGAACAACAAGCTTCACATGATTAAAGAAACTTATACTCTCCAGTTCCAAGAAGCTGAAACTTTAATCAGAGTTCCTGAAACTCGTCTGTTCCCATTCAATAACGAATTGAATAGCGTGTCACAATCGTGAATGCGACAGTTCACATCAGAAACTTAAAATATCTCAATTAATAGCAACCTCTGTAATATATTGTATTTAATATCTCCCGTTATCTAATTGTTTGTAATTAATTCGCGTGACTCGTTGCACCAAAGAAACAGAGACGAGGAAATGAACAGCTTCCAATTAACGATAACGCCATAGACGAGTATTATATGAAACGAAGTATGGATTTATTAATAACCAGCACTGATCACATTTATTATAACACAAATAATCGTCCAGTATGCAAACTTTTTAATAAATGGGATAATTCAGAATAAAATAATATATCATTATTAAACGAATAACCGTATTACACTATAATCGTTGCTTTAATTTACAATGTATATACTTATATTATACATTTTATTTATTCAGAAATTCATATCTATTTATAAATATTTCTCCATATTTTCTTTCTCTTCTGTAATTTATACGCAGAATCTTTTGGAGATATCAAGAATCTCAAGAAATTCTTAGTATTAATGTTTTACAAATTCTTCTATTTACACGATTCGAACAATTTAATAAAATGAAATTATTATCACGATTTTACGATATAGAATGGTTACACACGTTATAAATCATTCGACCTAAATTAATTCCATGACACTTCATCTAACTCAATAGCAAGCATAAGAAATTTTCCATTTCAATTTCCAACCCTCCGTAATCGCGAGGTGCAATTTCTCTCCCTCTTTGCATAAACCCCTTCGTTACATACCATAAACGTCAGCTACTAAACGCAAAAATCGTCAGTTTCCTCGAATAAATTCTAACAGTAAGATATATCCTTTATTCCCAACTTAAATATTATACCATTTCACCATTTTAATACGGTACTAAAATTATTCAATAATTTCGATATCAACGTACGCTAAAATCCTACAAGTAACATCTTCTATCGAACATCTTTTACACATTTTTTTCATCAAATATCATCCCCGGAGATTGTTCGGTATTTGCCTTATTAACGTAATTTAAATAATTTTTCAACCCAGACGAGTTTCAAAAAAATCTCTCATCGCGATCCCTTCGCGACCGCAAACTAATTTCTCTTGCTTGTTCCGTAAACTCCTTCCACGTTCCATAAACCTCACCCCCCTTACACATCGTAAACTACCGCCGCGCAAAAATCGCCGAATCTTTCGTCCAAGTAAATTTCGTCCTCGTTTAGTCGTCCTAACTTATACAACGTTGTACGTAGCAGCGACGTTGTAATTCATCGTTGCTTTCTCTGCGAGAGGTTCGCGGGTGATAAAGATAGTCCGGACGAGAAAAATGGACAGACTCGGTGATGGTGGCAGTAACGTCGCGCTATACACACAGCCGGTGGTTGCAAGCGAGTGTATGGTAATACTAGTTGCTCGGGAAATTGTCGTAGAAAAGTGTCTGGTATCCTTTGCCAAGCGCATAGAGATGACTGCGATATATTAGCGCAACGTCTACGAGAATTTTTCGCGTTCTTTCGTGCCACTCGCATTTTCTACGAGCTTCTGTTTCTGCACTCGAAGAGAGGGAAATATCTTTTTCTGTTTGGTTTCGTTGTGTGGCCCAATTTGCTTTATTTACACGAGAAACTCTGGATTTCGTGTATTTTATTAAGTAAGTGAATTTTCTCGGATCCACAATTATTGTTTCTTACAAAAGTAAACGTACAACTTTAACGAAGTTAACTCGATCATGTAAAAATACGTATATGATTTTAACGAAGTTGGTTTGATGGAACGAACATATTATTACGCCAAGTGGACGAAAACACGTAATTTCAAACCAGCAAGGTAATTAAAAGCATGTTATTCTATATTTTTTATTTAGTTTTCTGTATGGAACTATTCACATCTCTGTTTGTTTAAGGAGTAGAGAAATTGTAGAAATACGAGGTAAGGTCGTGAGGTCAGTGCCTTTTGGCTCCTTAGGGTGGCTTTTGGTAGGAGATCGTGGTGTTTGATATGCAAGAGGTTTATAGATGGCAAGGGTTGTAATATGATAGTAGACGGAGTCTGAGTTTGGGAACTTGGAGGTTTTCATATGGATTTTGTATGTGCTGCCTCGGTATGTTCTATTTTTCCTTTACAAGAAACTTCGGTAGGAAGATTAATACGATAGAATTATTAGAAAAACACATGTTACTAGTAATTTGAATTTTTTTATCATTTTCTTAATTCTGTATACATATACCTGTATGTAGATATATTATATTAACAGCAATCTTGGCTTGCAGTGTTAGGGAAAATTTCACGTAAAATTCTCGGTTAACTCTATACGAAAACATCTACTCTCCGAGTAATTTCTAATTTGACTTCCACGTCGTCCTCCTTCCATGGTGTAATAATCGCCAACTATGCTTGTCGCGCAGATAATCAAACTTAATCAAACTCTATCAAGTAGACTTTACCGGTGTCTTTGACATCATAGTACAGAGAGGGACGCATAGAGTTTCCTGATTCATAGGATACGTAAACAGCGGAGAGATCTCGCGTGCAAGATTCTACGAGTGTTTGATCGCCGGCAGTATCCTTTATACTCTCTGTCGAGGAAACGATGAACCTACCTTTCATTAATTAAATATTCTCAGGCAAATTTATCACAGAAGGGAAGTCCAAATTCAAAGCGTAAAATAAGAAGAAAATACGACGCTTTGACACTGGCTCTTCCAGTTCGTCTATTTCGCTGTGCAGACTGCATATATGCATACATACACGACCCGTACATAATGCAGTATGCAAATTCAGTGGCCGAACCAATAGCCAACCATCCAACCACTTCCAAAGATCCCTCCACTGTGCAACCATTCCTCTGCTATGCTTCTTCCGCGTTATTAACTCGGTCTAAGGTCCGCGACCCAGTTTCGCTACCCTCGTCTCGAACAAAAGGAACCAGAGGGGGTTGTTAAGATGTCGACGGCACGTCGGGCCTCGAGCTATTACGACCCACACCTTTGGTTTTCGATACACCAGAGGTAACTATCTTCTGGCATACTACTCCCGGATTTGGATAAGGCAACTATTATAGTCTGTTAGGTTTGTAGGTCTCGAAGCCAGATCGAGTTTGGAAGATTTTCTTTTTCTTTTTACATTAAATTTTTATATTTGGATTATTGAATTTATATGTTTATGAGAGAAATCAATTGGTTCTATTAAGTCTGATAGATGTTTTTGTAGAGTAAAATGTTCTCTTTGTTTTTGCGACTGATCTTTCTTTTTATTTTGATTCAAGTATATTGACTTTATATACGAAGGAAACGTTTCGGTTCTATTATTAATGATAATGTCGATCTGTTTTCATACTTGCTCTATATACTCTTCGAACAATCCCTAAATCAAATCCAATTTTGTAAAAACTTGGTGCACACAAAATTCCATATTAACTCTCGACCAACTTCCGAGTATAAGATACTCCTCTGTGTACTACTTAAAACTTGAATCGCTTCTAGCTGCAGTGTTGTAAATTTTTTAATATCACGAAAGTATCGAGTATGAGCTCTTAATCAGCTAAGATTCTAAAGGGAAAGCATAAAGCAAAGCAGCGATTAAAATTAATTTTTCTTTACGCTTCTCTTTAAAAGTAATCTCCTTGTCCTATAATCGGGACGATTAATTGTTCTCCAACGCAAAAACTTGGCAACAGTTTCTCGAAGCGGAGAGGCTGCACGCACGACGATAAGACGGCTACGATTACCGTAATAGAAAATACTTTCCCTGGACGAATCCTTAATCAATTTCAGAGCCCGATAACTTCGATTAATCGCGAAGAAGAGAAAGACAGAGACAGGAACAGAGAGAGAGAGAGAGAGAGAAAGAGAGAGAGGGGCGAAGGGATTGAAAGAAATCTAGGTGAAGAGCGCATCGTGGCGAATCAACGAAATCCCCTGGAATAAAGGCCGGTAGAGTTGGTTCGCGCTCAGAAATTAATTCCCGGACTCATTAAAGTAATTAAAACCGGCGGGGCTGCGGGGTTAAGGGAGAGACAAGGGATAAAGTGAGATCAGAAACTATAATGAAGGAGGCTCGCGGAAGAACTTGGAACAGGCTAGAAAAGTGTAAAGCACACCTGGGGTGCTTTGACTAATTCGAATGTTCCAACTGAAAGTAGAAACAAGAAGAATAGGAATTAATCGGACGAATTTTATTTACAACGTTTTGCGATGGATATTCGATTCGCTTCGCGCGAAATTTCCTTTCTTAAATCAGCGTTACGTTTTTCTTGAAATTCTTCATTTCCAACTAAAAATTATATTCGGTAAGAATAGTTTGATTCGAATGCTACACCTGCGTCTTAAAATGCTAAACTTATGAAATAACGATTATAAAGCAGAGATCATAAAATGGAAAAAGATTTAGTATCATTAAGAAAGATGTGTCTCATATGTGGGAATTTAAAGCTTTATATTCAAGTAACTTACTGCCATAACATTGTGAATAAACTTTAATATTATCAAAGCTTTATAGCGTGTGTGCTGTACAGACGATTGACGTACCATCCAACAGTCTCTCGCGTACTATCAGTGGTTCTAACTGTGAAACAAATGAAATTTCTCAAAACTTCTTGGAGACTCTATTTCTAAAAAAAAAGATCTGGTTGCGGAACTCTTTATTTTTTTTCACACGGAACGCTTTAAAGCGTCAGCTTCGTTTCTGACTATTAACAGAGCTCCGGTATGGTGTCTGGAAAAGAAACTAGTCCGGGTTAAAGCGGAAACGGGCAAGTAATTTCGTTTCAGCCGCGGCTCGAAATTCCTACGCGTTTCGTGGCAAGGAAAGACGCGCGGCGCCCTGTGGCCACGTATTTCCGGAATGCGGCGAAAGACGAGTGAACAGAAAGTACGAGACAGACAAGGGCCGAGGCCGAAAGAACACCAAGCGGCGTGCAGCCGAGTTGAAAATAAACTGAAAAGCGTGGTCGAGCTGCACGCGAAACACTTTTCGCCTGACTTTGTACTGCTTAGAGTTCCAGACCAGCTACGAACCAGCCAACCTTCTTTTCCTGTTTTTTCATTGCTCGTCGTGAAAATGAACGAGATGAACGGGATTAAAAAGCCTTAGCCTAGTAATTTTATGATTATTTTGATGGTTTCAAACGAATCCGTGGTATTCGGAGTAAAGTATTTGAGGAATTTTGTTCTATTTTGTGCGTACAGATTATGGTTTGGAATAAAGTTCACCATTTCTAAATTCTATTCATAATTACATTTATATTTTGACAGATTAACATTTTATCAACTATAAATGTTTAATGAAAATATATGCATAGATAACAAATTTGTTAATTTATATGCAAGAAACCATCAAATGATATCAAACAAACGAATAAAATTGCCGTTATATTAAAGAATTCGTAATTTAATTAATTCTTCAAATCTAAAAAATCCTTTTACGAATATATTTTAATCAGCGAAAAAACACGATGAATTTAAAAGTATAGCAACCACCCTCTGACTATTAGCACACTTAGAAATTATTTTTTCTACTTCAATTACAGTTTTCGCTATTTATTATGTTTATTTACTCAACCTAAAATATTATCAGCTACGATCACGCTAACCTAGCTGCAGGGCCATTCAATTCTTTCCAGTGTACACTTTACTCTTCTCTAGTATCTTCTATCGTCTTTACATTCAGATCTTCAGTTAGCTTTTCCATTCGACAAAAGTGGCTTGCACCAGCTCGAATCCCTTCATTCTCTCTTTTGGCTCGCGTCTCCCTTTCACTTGGTGACTCTCTGCTTCGTGGTATTCCGTCACAGATGAGCCAGCACCGGAAGCCACTCGTGGAACCTCAATATCTTATCAGTGGTCTCCTCGTCCCAGAAAAGTACACGAGAAGTGAAGCCGCCACGTAAAACTCGGCTAGCCCACTTGGCCTCTCTTCTCTGCCTCTTTCTTCTCTGTTTCTTCTTTCTCTTCGTGTTCTTCTTCTTTTCCTTGGTCTATCTTTATTCTCGACGCTCTGGCCCTCGTATCGTTCGCTTTCCAGTTTATTTTTGACTTCGCCACTTCTCGACGTCGTTCCTCTTTCTTATCGCCACTCCACCACTTTTCAGTTTCCTTCGACCACGTTCGACCGGCCTCTCTCTCTCTCTTTCTCTCTTTCTCTCTCTGTCACGTTCCCGTTTCATAGATCGTCGCTTAACCCGCTGCCACACGGGCACGTCTTCTTGATGAAACACTGTGCTCCCGTGTCCTGGATCTACGGAAGGCGGAGTACAGGGTAGGAAAGTATGTGTTGGAAGTTTTCGGCAGCGTTACGAACATCGTTCAGTTTCGAGGAATTTTTTTCGTACGAGGAATTTTTGTAAAATTTTGCGGAATTATCGAGAATCATGTTCAGAAGTAATTGGGATATTTCGGAATTTTTAGGATTTCGTACGAATTTTTCAGTAATTTTATGAATTTCTGGAATATCTGGATTTTGGCCAGCTACGAAGAGTTGTATAGAATTTTTGGTTATCATGAATTTGAACAAATTTTTTCCGGATTCTTTACAAGTGGTGGAAATCTTGTAGAGTATTTATTTGAATTTTATTAGATTTGTCTGGAAGAATTCTCAGAATTTTCAGGGATTTTCTAGAACTTTTCGAAATTGTCAAGGAATTCTAACAGCTGTTAGAAGTTCCGCGGAACTTTTGAGTATCGGTATTTTTTACAATTTTACCATTCGTTTTCACGTTTCTAACACATTTGACCTTAACTAATCCCAGTTACCTACTCCCACCAATCTACATTTACAATACGTATCGTTTTCAACATTTTCCTGAAACCACCCTAGGATATTCGCGTAATTTCAACGAAACCGCGTTTAATTAATTCCAGCCGCGATCACTAACAAGAGATATCTCCTCTCCTTCCCACCCTCCCTCCCTCTCTCTCTCTCTCTGCTTTCAATTGATTAAATGATTCACAAATTTATCCTGTCAAGTTTTATTTTTCAACGCATTTCCACGGTAGCTCGCTCTACCATTCGCTTCAGCTCGCAATCAATAAGATCCACGGCTTTTCACCTAAGATCTAACAATATCTGGTTTGGATCTGCTTTGAATCCTTCCTTCTTTCTTCCGTTTTCTTCGAAAGGCGGTCGTGATTTAATTTCATCTCACCCGTAGAAGCTCGATACCTCGTTGCCCCTCGTTTGAGCTGTTGGTTGCTTGCGAACAAGGGCGCGAGAAAATTCAACCGCCCTGTACCACTGATCTCGCGGTCCTTTCCAGTTAATTTTCGACTTACCTCGCTGCAATCGCGCGCCAAAACTCTGTTACACCTTTATCCTTGTCTTTTATACTCAGTGTTTGCACTCCGCAACGATTTTCCACTAACTTGAACTTCAGCTAACGTTGGAAGGCAGTCCGGTTAAGAGAAAAAGCGTAGAATGGAGGATCGTTGGTTGTTTGATCTGATTTCCTTGGCTCGTCTTGTGGATTAGGCAGATGGTACTTTTGTATTCTTGGTGATTGGACTCGGGGATGAAACGAGATTTCTGAAACTGACCTGATTTCTTCGGTATTACGTGTATATACTGCAATTGTTCGCTGCAGTTCTAATTAAAGTTAGCCTTCGTGCAGTTATTCTTATTTAATTTCGACCGTGTTGAATTTCGCTGATTTGAATATTAATTTAAATATAGACAAATCTTGCTGAGATTTGTGTATTTTAGTAGAAAAAGTTTTGATATGGAAAGGAGCAACTCGATAAAAATATTGTCTCGAACGATCGTTTTGAGTAGCATAACAACGTAATTGTTAGTAAAATGTGGATATTCTGAAGTAAAGGTGAACAATTCTAATGTTCAGAGTATACTCGCGTATATGCTATCTGATTTAACATTACGCTGTGTTGCGTATTTAATCGGAACCAAACTAAATGCAATTAGATACGATTAAACTTTACCAAATTTGACATGTTCTTACGTATGCGTACAGACGATATGCATGGAGAGTTCGGGTCTAACTGCACCTGATCTAACTCCACGCGATCTAATTGGATTGTATCGGATCAAACCTGACGCGATTTGACCTAACATAACTAGATTGCATCGTACCTAATTTAGACCTGATCAGTTTGACTTGAGAATGAATCGACGACGTATGAATGTGTGATACGTTGCAGCGTGTCCAATTGCAAATGTATAATCCCTACACAATTTCTGCTGAAAATTTCTTCTTATCTTTATTCTGCATTTTTACGCCGCTTTAACCTTAAGTTTCTTCAGTCATTTTCAACCCATCGCAACGAAAATTATATTTTTCTAACATCAAAGAACATCGTGGTATGCATAATTTCTCCTTTCAATTTTATATTCATTCTCTTCGGCATTAAAAATTCTATTTATCCGCTAAAATAGAAGCAAGACTGAAATACAAAAGACCACGATGGTAGCCCATCGGCTATCAATGTAAAGAAGACTACCTTACTCTGCAAATCATCCAATTTAAGATCCATCAATCTTCGATCTAAATTTCTCCGATATCTCAGCCCTCTTAGAAATCTTAGACCTCGTTAAAATCTTCGTCCGACCATTGATTCCAAGCTGCTCGATTTTGGCGTGGAAAAAATTTGCCGAAATACGCGGATCTGAAACCTCTTTCTTTCAACTGGAACCTCTTCCCCTGAAGAGCAAGTCTCGTGGAGCGTTTTCGTTTTTTTTAAGCGGCTTTCGGCGGCAAATAGAGGCCGCGCCAGAAGCGGATCGCAAAGCGGACCGCTCCAGCTACGTCCGGATTTCATTCTCCCGGTCTCTTTCGTTCACCTTGCTTCGTGCATCTCTGGTTGCTTGTTGACCCAGCTCCCGGCGATTCTCATCGAGAGGAAAATAAACGAGCCACTTCATTCGTGATTTCGCGGCGAGGATTTTATTGGCGTCCTGGCCCCACGGGAAACCAGTATTTCTTTACCGGTGGCCGCTTTTACTTGCACTTCACAGCGGATGCAACTCAGCCAACGTAGCACGCCGTGTACGGTCAAAGGTCGTGTAACGAATTGATACAGCGTATTCGAAAGATCGAGTGTTATTGCTACAGTAGTTTCATATTCACCTCGTGTCGTTTCAAAAAGAATCGAAAACGTAGAAGCTAAGAGTACGTTGACGTTAAGCGACTGATTTAACCGTTGCTTTTATCCAAATACTGTAACGAGTATTTTACTATGGATATTTTGCATAAATGCGCCAACGTCCACGGTTTAGTCGTTATACGCGATGCTAAAGCTAAAAGATCTTTAAAATAAGCATCTCATAAGCATTTTATAAAGCCACGTTTCTTGCAAGAAAATGCTTACGCGCTAACACATTTTCATCAGATTAAAAAACTTCCCCGTAGTATTTATTCCATGCAAGTAACCCTTATAATTGGTAGAAATTTTACAGGATTAGCGCGAAGAATTGACACAGCGCATTTAGAGAGTCTGATCGGTGAAAGAAGTTTCATGAAACTACAGAGTGTCTGCTTTATTTGGACACTGTGAAATATTTCATAAATTGTTTCTGTTCCTGTTTGTATTCGTTAAACCAGAAAACTACATGATTTTGTTGATCTTATCTTACTGTTGGTTTGTACCAACTCACGACTCTCATTCTGTATTACTTCGTACTTGGAAACTAGAGAATAGCAGACTGGTTTTTGAGGTATAGACTAATCGCTTGGGTATACACGAGTTATATTCATGAGAGCTTCTGCTCGAGCATCATCCTGACCTGACCTCCACTGTCAGGACATCTAGCAAGCATTGCTCATGAATCTATTATCAGGCGTCAGACCAAACACGATGTATGCCATTTCTCCTTATTGCATGCTTTCGTTACTCTGCAAATTAAATTAATTCTTTCACAGTTGTAAATTCATTTTTTATTTTCTTTTTCCTTTGCAGGTGAGTGGACATACGGAAACGTTGTAATTAACATTGAGGAAGAATCTTCAGTTTCGACGTCGTGTCTGGTTCGTATACTTTGTACATATAAATACGAATACTGGACCTCTATATCCACTTTCATGGGTGTTAACAACTTTCGAAGACTTTGGCCCATTGGCTATCATGTTTCCTTCACGATGTCTTGAGCAAATTCCTGAGGAAAGTTCTGGCCAGCGGCTCCAACTGTAAGCATAAGTTTCAAATCATCCCCTTGGAGAGATTATCATCCCTTTGATCTTATTTAGGTAGTGACCAGGTATTACTAACTTTACCTATTCCCGTCATTTCGTTGAGTCTCATCGTTTCACAGTATCAATCGATCAATAAGAAAATTTTGACAAAATTCCACATCCTTCCATAATTTCATCTATAATTTCAATTCGATAATTTGATTCTATGATTTGAGAAAGTTACAAACCACGAGTACACGGTACTTAACGATTTAAGGTAGTCGGAAAACTTGATTTAACGCCACGGCCCTTAGAAATACTTCGCGAACTTTGTCATTATTAATCACTGTCGCTATTATCGCATCCTTCATCGAAATTTCCAACAGAAACATAGTTTGCCAAATATTTCTAACAAACATACAATCTTCCAGTATTTTTCTCTAATAATTCACTCCACAAACTGATCATCGCCAGTGAAAAGAAACGAGAAATACTTATCATCCTTTTCACGTCGAAAATCCCACGTGTCTGTGCAAACCGCTGACGGTTCTACAGTTTCGATCAAAAACACCTTCTACCAAACACACCGGTATTTTTCTATAATAATTTACTCGGCGAATTAATCATCGCCATCGTAAAAGAAATAAAAACGCTTTATCTGTCACGTCTGAAATCTCTCGTTTCCTGAACGGAACCCCGTTTCTGACCGGAAGTAAAAAAGTTCAATACCTCAGGCTGTCTGGCAGGGGGATCGTCCGTAAGCGAACGAGATTATGCTACCGTTCCCCATTTATTTCTTACACATGGAATTTGCTAGGCAAAGCTGTCCCATTCGTCGGATCGACAGCTCGACTTTTCGCTGCAACCTTTCGTCGCGCCCCTCGTTTCAATCCTCTCTCGGTCTCCTTCGCTTTTTTCAACTGGGATTCGGAGATTCGCCTCGTGGAATTCGTCGATTCCTCTTGACGGAAGGCTCGATCTATCGACGGAACTATTCGTCGGAACCGTCTCGAGATATCCAAGGCCCGGGTTCCTCGAAATCGTTCGAAATGATTCTGAGAAATGGATGTTCCTGGAAGACGATCGAAATGATTGAAATCGTCCCCGTGATCGATCTCTCGGTTATCCTTTTTGTCGCGTTCGTCATTTTTATCCGGCGTAAATAATTGCTGTAAATGCACGGGATGGATTTATAGCTTCACTGGCTAAATGTTCGAGTTGGTCTATATATAATATCTAAAAATATCATATACTTTTATTTTATCGGACTGCTAGAAGAAAGACGCAAGCAACTTTCTTAAAAAATCGGTTTGAAATAGGAAGTTCGAATTAAGAAATTATTAGTAACTCTACAACTTACAATCTTACATTTACAACTTAGAAAACAGCTTGTAGATCTCGAAGGTGTACAATGAAATTTTGCTTATGGTATATCGCTTAATTTTCCGTGAAAAACATCTTTGTATTAGACAAAATAACGACACTGTTAGAAAATGGTTCGCTTAATTTTTAACGAAATAATAGCTGCTTTGTAAGTCATCAAGCCCACTGTGTATAAAGATAGTTGGTACTGTATCTACAGAAACCTTATAATCGATCGCAATATCAATAATCAATTGCAATATCATCGTCGTCGCTTATTCGCATTTCCTCTGCGATTCTCAAACCGTCATAAAACAACAATTTCCCTTAAACTCTCTTCGATATCCAGCCAAACTCCCAACAAAACTCTTCGACCACCGAAACGATCATCGCTATATTCCCTCAGCAATATCCACCCCCTGTTCAAAATCAATCTTAACTCCAGCGAAGACGAGCCATTTCATCCACCCCGAGGTTCGAAGAAACTTGACCGGAACAAGCCTTCCGTTTCCTGTCTTAGTGAAAAATAAAACGATTTCGGCTGGTTGTTCAGGGGTCGTAATCAGCAGTTGGTCCGACGAAAAAGTTACGCCGCGTCTCGGTGACGCAGAGATTCGTCTTATCTTCCGGCGGACGATTATACATATACGTTGCACACGGCGCATCGGGTGCGGCGGCGCACAGCCGCGTAGACAGTTGGAAACTCGATCTTTTTCTGTCAAGAACTTTCCAGGGGTTCGACTGCAATTTCAGTCCGCGAAACGAGTTTCCTCTTCCTCCTGTTCCTCCTCTCTTCGTCGACCAGAGTACGGCCGCGCGTGCACGTGTTTCCCTATAGATCTTCATCGAGTTGCCCGCCCTCAGTTCCACGAGAACTGCCACGTTGCCCTGGCAGAATTTCGTAACAGCTCGTGTGCATCCACGGCTTGCACGCAAATCGCGAACTCCTATCGTAATGTTATTTAATAGTTGGACGTTTTCAATCTTTGGTTCGCCGTACAGTTGTACACGTTCGCTTGTAGCTACACAGTTAGCTACAAAAAGTATATTTGTACAGTACGCGTTATAGCGTCAATGTATTAATTAATTCGATTCGAGTATATGGAATTTCTTGAGGAAGTAAACGTAACCAGTGTATATGCGACTCACGATACCACGCAGCTTGATATTCAATTACAGAAAATAATTTTGTAGAAAATATCGGTAAAAATAAGCAGCAGAGATGTATAAATAGAGTTTGAATATAGTTTGCTTCCTCTTTATATCCTTGTTCGCGCGATGAAAGCTTTATCACTGTGGATTGCTCGATTACAAGGTACGAAACGTGTTAAGCGGAAAATGTGCAGAAACTAGTAGATAAATTGCTTTAAAACTGAGTAATTTAAAGTGGTGCAGGGTATGACAGGCTGTTAATTAATGAAGTTATACACAGCGTTTCAGCGGGTGTTCGATTCAAGCTGTAACTCACTCGATATGGATAGTTATGATTAATATTTGGTATCTTGCTATTATTCGGACGATTATTTGTAACTGTATTCGTAAATCGCCAAATCGATTAAGATATACATCTTTTCAGTTCTCACTATTATCAGTGATATCGATCGTTGCAGTTTTTATATATGAATCAATGTCAACGAAATTCTTAGTGCTCATCTTTCTTTTATATTCTTAATTCCTAGATAAAAACATAATTAAAGAGAAACAACGAAATACTTGTTCTTCTAGAACACGTGAAAATTTTATCTTCTAAATTAATCAAAATGTCGATATGATAAGTTGAAGAGATATTAAAGAGACTTTAATTAGCACTTTTATATTATTTATCTAACATTATTCAAATTACGTGTTGTTTGAAATATGCACTTGCATTTCACGTTCACACGTCGCAACATGTTGCTTATCTCACGTAGGAAATCGATTGTTTTCACTTCATAAAGGAGGAGTGAGCAAGAATAAAGTCACGAATGGTGGAAAATAGAATTCGAATGAATTCCAGCACAAAATTAGAAAACCACCGAACACACGATGAAAAGCAACGAAAATGTGGTCCATTCGGATTTTATGCGAATATTGCTACATATAAAAGTACGAAAATCAAAAGTACGAAAACAAAGGAAAGGCTTAATAAAATATCCAATTACAAAATAACAATTTTCCTTTAAACATCACAGGAAAAATTCTAAGGAAAGAGACGAATGCAAATTGCACGGATATTTTCTGTATAAGCGAACAGTGATAGTCATTCTTAAATACGTAACAATTTCCGTATCGAAATATACGCCGCTCCTTCCGTATGCAAATTCGGTGTTAATTCGAGATTTGCGGCCGGGACCGAAATTTAATGGAAACAAACGAATCGTTGGCTCCGCCGGGAGGCCGGATTAGTTGTGTTAATAGGAATATTTAGGTAACGCGCCACGTAGGAATCGCGGTAATTATTACTCTGATGAGAATATTATCTGGAAACTCGTCTGCGCGCGGCCGTAGCCTGACGAAACTTAAATCTGCGTCCCTGCCAGGTTTCATGACAACTTCTGTATGCATGCGGGTCGCAGATTGCACCGCTGAATGTTCTCGATTGCCCGTTTCTGTGCTAGGTTTCCTCGCCGGTAGCTAGTTACCGACAACTAGTCATAAATAATGGAATAATATCCACGCAAATATAAAAGTCACAAAAAGTTAACGAATGCTTGCATTGTTATCGAGGAACAACGTTAATTAAATTAATAGAATTGAAAGAAATCTTCGTACTACGTCTTCTATCAACGTCAACGATACCGTATCTAAATTATCGACAAATCCATCATCTGTCAGCAATCACCAGGAAAATTGATATTGCGTGGCAATAAAAGACAAACTCGTCAAAATAACACACATAATTTCATATACCATAGACACGTTGTAAAATCGACTTATTTCTCCAGACAAGTTTGTTATTTGACAGTTTTTCAACATTCGCGCCTAAAACACCGTACAACGTAATATATCGTGCCAATTGAAATTCTCTCATAACGCTTACTCCATCTAAACAATTCTGCAATTCCAAACAAAGCATTCGATCGTGAAAAATCACCTTAACCGATACATACATAAACCAAATATATCCAATCCCTAAAATGCAAATGGCCAAGCCATGAGCGTCCTCGATGGCTCGTTTCCCCGCCGCGCACCTCATACATCCCTCGATCTCTCGCGTAATATCCACATGCGTGTACACATCTATACATCCAGAGGCGATGCACACGCACACGTTGAACACAGCCGAGATGGACACCATCCCATGCAGGGATCCGTACGGTCCAACGACGTGTGAACGGCTTAAGCCATTACAGCGGCCGGCTGCTGAGGCGCGTGTTCACGTTAATTCCACTGTATGGTGGCGTATGATCGTGGAATTTACATAACGCGGCCGCGTTGAGTGCGTGAACGACGAAACAACCTACCAATTATTAACATTGACTGCCAACACCTCGCATCGATATTTGCACGAAGGTTACATTTCACCGAGTTTCTCGAGAACGTGTCGGCTTATGCTGTGAGTAGCGTTGGTACGCGCGTTCGAGCATTTGGTCTACACATTTATATTTATATTATATTAGGCAGTTATGGCGTAAACTAATTCAGTTGTTATTGCTAATAATATCGCGTAACATGTGTCACGTATATTCAAATATACAGGATGGTTGGTAACTGGCGGTACAAGCGAAAAGGGCGTGATTCTACGCGAAAAAAGAAGTCGAAAATATAGAATAAAAATTTTTCGTTTGAAGCTTTGTTTCCGAGAAAAACGACTTTGAATTTTCGCTCGGTACGCGTGCACTTTATCGCGCCTCGTTATAACGGATCTCACTGTAGATCGTTATCTCGATGGAAAAATTAAAAAAAAAAAGAAAAAGAATTTTTATTCTATATTTTCGACTTCTTTTTTCGCGTAGAATCACCCCCTTTCCGCTTCTACCACCGGTTACCAATCACCCTGTATATGTACGATACAATAGTATAATATCATAAGTGATAACGTGGAGAAATGACCGAAACGAAGAAATAACAGGTAATTTATTCTCTATCGTAAGAATAAGAGTCGGTGAGAACGAAGTTTTTACAGAATTTGGTTATCTTCAGCGGGTAACATCAAAATCAAAAATATACCTAACAAAATTTCTTTCGTTCGTTTTGTTCTTGACTTTTTCACTCGCAAATGCCGTAGAGAATATAGGGAACGTAGAATGTATCATCATTCGCATTGTTTGATGCAAAACGCACACAGTACATTATCAGTAGTATTCGATATACATCTAGACTGACGGTGCGTCATTTATTACATTTCCTAGGACAAGTCACACGTGATATATCGTTCATTACATTCGGTAGCGTGGATCGTATGCAGTGCATTTAATTACATTCGATGCTGCAAAACGTATATGCTACGTATTCCATTGTATTCTATGGTATAAGACTATAAGATAGGTAGGTTGCGTGCTCAATTATACCCAAGAATGCATGATGCGCCCTTCGAATGAACTAAGCCGCTCACCCACTAATCGCATAGATGGCTCACGATCTCGAGCATTCTGCTCGACTACTAGATACGCGGCTTAACTCTCCAATTCCTATAAGTTCGGATTACGCGGCAATATGGAAGACCTTGCTAATTTCTATCTCTATTAATCGAAGATAGTCCACGTGGTTAATTTATTTTTATATACGTGTAAAATATCTTTCTTTCGTTCTTACTAGAAATTATACATTTCTGTTTACCGTATTTTATTACTTCAACGAATAACAGAAATCTTAATTCTACAGGGTGGTTGGTAACGGGTGATACAAACGGAAAGGGGGCGATTCTACGCGAAAAAAGAAGTCAAAAATATAGAATAAAAATTTTTTTTTTTAATTTTTCCATCCAGATAACGATCTACAGTGAGATCCGTTATAACGAGACGGGATAAAGTGCACGCGTGCCGAGCGAAAATTCAAAGTCGTTTTTCTCGAAAACAAAGCCTCGAAAGAAAAATTTTTATTGTATATTTCCGACTTCTTTTTTCGCGTAGAATCACCCCCTTTCCGCTTGCACCACCAGTTACCAACCACCCTGTATAACGGAGACAAACATGTCCCGAAGCAGCGTTGTTACACTGTTCTCTACTATACTGTTTGTACATGTATTACGAAAAGGTTTAAAAAGAGAATTTGAGCAATCATATAAATAATTTTATATTAAAATTAGACCCCGAATTATTTAGATCTCGTACATCGAATACATTATTGTCGGTCAGAGATTCATAAGGGATGTAGAGATCGATCGTGCGGTTGCTTGCTTCGCAATGCGTGTTCTTTGATGCAAAGGGTAGAGGAATAATAAGCAGAGAGAGACAGAGAGGGGGAGAGAGAGAGAGAGAGAGGACGTGTGTGTGCGTGCATTATGCAACGATACGTGTTGCAAGGGTTCGTGTGCATTATTGTTTGTAAGTTCCAGCAGCGCATTGTTGCGGCAGGTGTAATTGGAATTATCGAGGAAGGTTGGCTAGTGAATTTCTGAGCTTCTACGAGGAATCGAGCTGGAGTGAATTTTTGGTGGTTGGAGTGTTTCCTGAATTGTTACATGCTTGTTTCAATAGCTTTACGTACATTTGCGTTTTCAGTTCTGCCTGTAGGGCTCAAAGTTTCTGTTTTAGTTAATTCCACTAATATTGGGAGAGATTTCATCTATTTCATTTAGACGAAACTATCGTCATCGAGAAATTTTAACTTTGTATATCGAAGAAGAATTCTTTAAAAAATTTTTTTCGATTATACCAAATTCTAACCTTTCTGTTTGCTAAATTCTCCTTTGGTGAAATAAAATTTAGCGCTTTTGACATTTTAGTCTCTGTGAATAATCTTCTTTTTTTTCTTTAAGCAACTGCTGTTTAGAATTTTACAAATTCATGAAATTAACCAAAATTCCTATAGAAAGTGCAACAACAGGGACTTTATCCTGATATTTGAGAAAAAACAATGTACCAAATCGGGGTTTACAAATAATATCATAACTCGTAGCAATCGACGTAATCGAACGTGACAGTGTTTGATAGAATTCAATCTCGTGCTCTTCGGCCATGTTCCGCATCCGATAATATAGGAAAAAAACATGATTAATTCCGATTCCAACAGCAGCATGTGTAACGTTTCCAACAATATCTGTCAATATTGTCGTTGTGTCTAGATTTCAGCGAATCGTCCACGCGATGAATTTAATCCTACAATTCGTGTGATATATTTTTCAATTTTCGTTCAAACGGCATCCCTTCGTATTTAGAGTACTACGTATCGAGAGCCTTTAGTCTCTAATCCACTTTGTAAAGATCCTTTATAACGAACGATAAACCATTGTATCGTTGCAAATCAAATATAAACTGCTCTTCTGCCTACTGATGTATTTACCGAGAGACTGAAGCGTATATTCAATGCATTCGGAATTAGAACTTACATGATTCGTACAAAAGGTATTTAATTCGTGTTATGTTTCATTATCCATGGACAATATTACTAGCAAAATTTCAATTAGCCGTATGAAAATTACGATCTGAATGATATCTCTTGGTTACAATCAGTTCCAATAATTAAAACGTTATCAGTATTTAAAACGAAACAACGATAAAATACAGAATAGAAAATAACTTGTATATTTAGAACAAATTTTTAAGTCAAAATTAAGTACGATCGTGCAATAATTTATAATGTCCGTCCAAAATAATCGTACTAACGACACTATCAGGGAAAAATTGAAACGTTTGCAATTAAATTTGCATTTTCCTATAGCGATTTAAATGCGCGGCATTCCTCGTAAACCCTTCATACTTGCATCGAATGAACTCTCTAGATAACCAGGAACCGTATTCGCGTAATAACGCTAGCCCGTTACGAATAACAGTCGCGGTACCGTATATAACGCGGCACGACGCCGTGATCGAGTATACGATTGTTGCGAAGGGGATGATGCGTGGATTATACGCGCGCGAGTTGCCCCATAGGCGCGCGTTCTCGCGCTAATAAACGCGCGCGAGCAGGCTAACGATTACGAGCCGAGGCTCGTATTGTTCGCCACTCGGAAACAATGCAACAATGGCCTAGCCAGAGAGTAGATTTAGTGATGCTCGCGCGTTCACGTTCCACTGTAATGATACTTTCGACAGGAAGCTTGACTGTTGCTTCCTAAAGTCAGATAAATCAGATACATTTATATCGGCACCGTTTAACGTTACGGTATTATCGCCTATTAATCAAGATTTAACCGAACTTTTTTTCTTATCATACCTCTATCCCAATTCTAAATCGAACGTTTTAATTCAATTCCTATCAGGTTGCGATATATATAAACTGTACGATTTTGTTTCATCAATTTTCAAACAAATATATTTACTTTCATAAATGTATCGTAATGTACGAGGTTGTAGTTTAGAATTTTCCCTTTCATTCATGATTTTAGTTCTTTCTTTCTTTCTTACTTTTTTTTTTTTAGTAAACGTAATTTGTAGTTATTTTACATTTCTTCAATTACGTTAACGAAACTATGGATTTGATCTTTCATCATTACATAAAGGTACGTGAAATCCATTTCCATCGTTACCTATCTTTTCTCACGCAAAATGTATAATAATTCTCAGCATACACTCGAATCAAAATTAACGCCCCAAAAACGTAATTACACTCTAAACCCACCCCTTATTTCCAGCAAATATATATATATGTAGGTACTATCGATTGCGAAATCTAGATGTGTTCCAGGGTTCACCGATTGCCCTAGAATTCCAGTCACGATGAAGAATTCGATTTAATTCCGAATAATTATCGCATTTGCATAATCGTCTGAACACGGAAAACTGATAGCGCGCGACCCTTCCCCTCCCCTTCTAATGACATGTAGTCGCGGCCAGGGCACACGGAGTTCGTCCTCGTGGTATCGATATTTCTGGCACGTATTATATCGCGTTACGTGATCCAAAAATTTACGCGCAACGCTCACTATGTCGTCGAAGAACGGTCCGGTGAAACCGTAAAACGCGAAGGACGTGCTCGGGCACAAAGGGTTAGTCCGAGAGACGTTGGCACCACTGGATTCACGGATAATTGTTATGGGATGCCGTTTAAAGGCGATAGAATCGAGCGCTGTAAGGAATTAGAATTAAGCGCAGAGGAATCGCAATCCACCGCTTTGTCTCTTCCTCCACGTTTCCTTAGTCGGTTTAGGATCGAGTTTTGGGCATTGATTTTGATTAGATTACATTAAACGAGTAGCATGAGAGGTTAGATTTCTGGAAAAGTGTGATTTGACGAATTTTAGTTTGGGATATTGTGGGTTAGAGTATGTTTTATTATTTGTTCGAATAATGAAAGACCAAAGACTCGTTTGGAATATTGAAGTGCCTAATTTGGACAGGTAAAAAGGCCATAAAATTTTAATACGAATGATTAAATAGAGGAGAACAGAGGACAAAAATGATTTGATTCTATCGTTGCTATTGGTATATCAAATTCGTATGAAGTCATATACGTGAACGTAAATAAGATAGATAAGATAAATAAGTAGTTGTAAACGAAACTAGGTGAAAATGTAAGTAGTAGTTGTGTAGTTGGTCAGACGCTGGGCTCCAAATAGGAATACCAAAGTTCGAATCCTGATGATGACAGAAATTTTCCAGCAAATTTTACTAAGTTTTTCATACAAAATTAAACGTAGAATATAAATGGGGTTAAATTATTTGCGATAAATAAATTACACAAAATTGATAATCAAATTTAATTAGAGTGGTAAAATATAAAATTTTCTGGAAAACGTTGTTTCAAGCACAAAATAGGGAATGTGTAATTGAATAAACTTTGAATGTAGGGAGATTGTGAAAGCATTAATAATTGGAAAGGAATATTGAGGTGTACATTCACTGAATGAATTTACATTCAATCTCACACTGAATCTACATTTAAAAAGAAAATAGGACATTTAAACGGAATTAAAATTGAATTAACTCTTGAACGTTATTCAGCGAAATATACGTACACAGGAATTACATCCACGAAAAACGTATACAAGTACACATTAAAAGCTTGCGATACAAATTACAAAAAAGAAAGAAGAAAAAACATGCGAACAAAATAGAAGAAAATTCTTGTTATTACTAATAAAAGAAGAATACGTATACTATATTTGTACAAAATAAGGATTCTTTATGAATCATCGTTGTATATCGTAAAAAATGAAGTCGTCCCATAATCTAAAACTTTTGGACAACATTACAAGAAAAATAAATCCTCATCCTACTAGAGAAAAAGACGAAGAAAAGAATGAAATTCCTTCATTTCTTGGCTACGAAACATGTTATTCAGCTGAAATGAATGGAAGAAAAAAAGCTGGCTCACTGGAGAATGTAAGAACGGACACAGCCATCGTAAAGAGTTAAAACAGTTCAATTACGATGCATTTCTCGGAAGTACGGCCGCAATGCTCCCGGCTGAAATGTCTTTTCAGCGAGCTATACATATAGAGACGGGAGAACGGAGGAAAAAAATACGTCGACTTTGTTAGGTAATGAAAGGGCGAGGTCTGTGAAAGCTTCGCGACGCAGCTCGCGGCAATGAAGTTTTAAGACGCGGCTCTGACATCTAACAACCGTTTTCATCGACTGTTGCAAACCATCGTGTCGAGGCACAAACGAGATATGTCGTTAAAAGCAGCTCGACGTCCTGCAAATTAAAACTGTTCTGAAAGATCTTCTTCGTGTTAGAGACAATCTGTTTTAAGAACTGTTGAAGGCAGTTAGTCCGAATCCATTCTTCCCTTGGACTTGTGAAATTTTTGACTCTCAGATTTTAGTAAAAATAATCTCGCGTAATGGTGGAATGAAGTGTTTGAATGGAGCGTAATATTTGTTTTATCGCGATCAATAAAACACACAAAATTTGAGATTTTTTAAGATAATCAAGTCGTTAGTCTGCGCCTTATGAGTCTTGTGAGCGCCTTTTGAACATTCTGACGAATAATTAACACGGAATTCGTTCAAAATCTTGCAATCGAATACATACCTCGGTCATTCTACTTGCCTTTCAAACCAAAAATTTGTAGAGAGCGCCCTGGCGGATGTTAAACGCGAGACGCGAGAAGAAAACGAAAATAAGGACGAGTATCGAGCGAGAGTAACAGCTTTCTTGAAATTATGTCACTTAACCGCGCGGCAAGTCGAGGTAATCACTGGAAGAACAACAAAGAAGATGTAAATATCTGTTGTCTCTATTTTCTGTTGTTTCTTACCCGCCGCTTTGAATAATCCCTTCGCTTGTTTCCGAAACCCGTTGCCACCGCTGAATCCACGGGATTCCGGTGCTTCTTACCTTAGGCGCTTACTTTCCACCACCAAGTTGACGATGAAAGAAGTGGCTTCGCGCAACAAGATCGGATATTCATGAGTCACTACTTGCTCGAACATTGTTCTGTGTATTGTTGAGTGATTTGTTCCGTCTTTCACTGTACATCTCTTCCATTTCTACTCTACGATATTCTATGATAAAAGATCTCTTTTGAACGGCACGATGAACTCTATTTCAATCGTTATTTCAATCAATTATCAAAATTCTTGGATGCCTTAAACACGCGTATTTTCATCGTTCCAGTATTCAGCGCTTTATATCTGTCAAGAAGATTTGACAATGATGGTCTATCAAACCGTGCAAGACCAATCCAATACAATTGAACGTACAATAGTACAACAAATAACTCAATCTCTGAAACGTTAACCATCGAACACTCGAACTTGCCGAATCAACGGAATCATATTTCTTCCAAGGTTAGAAAATTATATTACAAAAGAGAAAAAGGCGCGCTAGTGGTAGGATTTCTTCCACGGATGATCGAACGTATCGATAATCATCGAGCAATTCCTTCGAAGCAAACTGAAAGAGGATTATTAATCACCGGAAATTACGCTCTGGCGATCTACGAACAGAAAATGGAAGACGAAAGTTGCTTCGAATCGAGGAACAAACGACGTGATGGTGAAAAGAAGGGCGGGAAGAGGAGACGAAAAAAAAAAAGATGGGAAAGAAAACGGCGGAAATGGAAGGAAGAAAGGCACCGGGTGTATACACAGAAGGACTGGCGAAGAAGTCCATAGAAAGCCGGAATAGAGGAAAAACACGAGCTTCTCTCGCTTCCTCGAGACGGCTCGTCGTGTCTTCTTCTTTTTCCATCCCCCTTTAGCCGATAAAAGAATCCTCGAGAAGAGCTGCGAGTCTATGGAGACTGGACGACGAAACCTGATTGGATTATTTGCTTACTATCCCTTCGGAAGCCTCTGTACAGGGTGTTTTTAAAATGTTTGCTCAAGCCTTCCCTCCTGCTTTATTTTTCTTCTCCCTTCTTCTACCATTGGAAAGTTAAAGAGCTCGTGATGTAAATTTTTTCTCTATTAAAATCTTCTCACTCTGCATTATGTTTCTGGGACTTTATAGTGTGGTCTTTTTTACCTGTGTTTGATATTTTTTGAAAGAGCAGAAAAAAAACGATAATTGGATCAGAAATGTCAAGAAACCCTTCTATATTGGACTTTGTTTTCAAAATGTTCGTTCAACCTTCTATTATTTTTCTTTTCCTTTTTTCTTCTTCTTTTTCTTTCTTTTTTCTCTTTCCTTTTTCTTTTTTTTTTATGGGAAAGTTAGAAGGTTAATGATACGAATTTTTCTGCATTGAATCTTTTGGCTAGTATTTTGGTCATTTTGTATTTGATTTTGTCATACGAAAATACTAAAATAATCTGATAAGAAAGAGTTATTGATAATTTACCATAAAACTTGTCAAGGCATTTTCGTGCCATTTAAGAGAATATAAAGCGGTACAAGGATATTTTTGGAGATAGTTATTTTATGAGGTGTTATCGTGGCTCGTTGAACATAATGGCAACTAGCTATTTGAGAACGAACTATTCGAAATATTCCCGAATAAAAGACCTAGATACAAAGTGCACGCAGATTCTCTAAATAGTCCTCATTTATCACTCCAATGACTAGCCATATTCTTCACTGCTCGAGCTTGGAAAACTGGAGAGATTGCGCTTGATGAGTCAGTTGTTACGTAATTGGTTGTTGCACAGCATCATAGTATCTGCTTAAGGATAAAAGAAAAGAGTATAAAACTCTTTCGACATCAAATGAGACTACGCTTGGGTTCCATATGTTCTAACAATTTGAACCTAATAAATAATATTATTTTCTAAAATTCAGTCTGATTTCTAAGAATATGTACGTACTTTTTGCTTGTTTAATTGCTTGAAATAAATAAAGTTCTCGTCGAATGTCGAAACAGTGTTCTCGTGGCTGTTGTTCGGATACTTTTTATATTGGCTGCATTTCAATCTCGCTTTCATCTCAACATACAAAAATTGTAACTGTTCTAAGAAGATATTTAACATAAAATCGAGGCGGGAAATCATATTTTCATATTTTGTCCAAACTTGACATTTTTCTCTACTGCGTAGAAAAGTATAATTCTTATCATTTTGTTAGTGAGAAACGAGAAAGTATCGGTTTTGTTTCAATTACGGAATGCATTTAAATGTTCATGCTAATTAATTAACTGGAAACGCTATGATGGATCGAATGTATGTAATGAAGAACTTAATTGGTAAATCGAGTAGTTCTGAACTTTGAAGAACTTCGCGTTATCGAGTTTCATATGTCTGCTTTCCGTCGTGTTCTCACTAACAATAAGTCTTTGAACGAGAGCAAATATACTAGCTTCCGTTTAAAAGTTGCTAGCGATTAAAATGTTTGCGACAGACGTACGTAATATTTCATCTTCAAGAATACTTGAATTCTAACGTTCAATGCAGCTTTCAAGAATTTTTCAATCCACGAGTTTCATTTAATCTGTCCTACATTTAACAGTTTCAGTACAATTGTTCTCTATTTACGTTGAGATTATTAATATTCGCATTAATCTGACATCCCTTTGCCAAAATTAGTCGCCATAACTACTTTTGGACTAAAATGCAAAAGCACGATTAAATTTCACTTTTAATATAGAATTTCCACTTCCTTAATTTCATCTATAATTTTCATATCATTCTTGTTCATTATCTGTTGCTGGTAATATGAATTCTTTAATATAAATTTCCACATTTGTGTCATTATTCATCATTCCATATTATATAAACTTCCCAACCCGCAAGTTATAACTTCAACGATTTAAAACCTGTATAAAATGTTTCAACGATTCCATCAACATCCTCAAATTTCACTCGTTAAATTCGTTTCAACCTTTCATAATCCATTGTTACAAATATTTTCTTACTCTCCGAGGAAAAATTCCTCGTAACCTTCTTTTAGAGTACGTTCACGAACTAGTTGGGTCTCGTCTCGTCTCGTCTCGTCTCGCTGGAATTTGAACGATAACTGCTCCTTCGAGTTACATTGACGAAAGTGCCGACGAGAATGGCTCTAATCTTTGGTGTTGCCTCGTCCATGGAAAGCTTCTGCTCGCGAATAAGGAAAGGTACGTGCTCGATTCACGAGCCTCCCCCTTCTCGAGATGATACCTTCTTACAATCCTCTCCTCTATCGCGTTTACGATGCACCGTTATACTGTTCTTGCGAACGGTCGATTATTAAATTTTCCTCTCGTTCCCAGGACGCTTCGTGACTTCCATTCGATGGGATACGGTGGTTTTTATTAGGAATCTACTCGTTCGTCGAGGACAATATCGCTGTGTGTAGGT
Organism: Bombus vosnesenskii; assembly: GCF_011952255.1. Lineage (NCBI taxonomy): Eukaryota > Metazoa > Arthropoda > Insecta > Hymenoptera > Apidae > Bombus > Bombus vosnesenskii. The sequence continues at coordinate 2,463,393 of NW_022882962.1, forward strand.
CAATTCGGGGTCACATGGATTTTTACAGCGAAAAGGATAGAATTTAGGATGATACAGCTGTAACGAGTAAAAGTGAAGCTTTTCACGCTTGTGTGTTGGTTAAGTAGAAAAAAAAGGGAAAAATTGAATGGATTTTGGTACAGTAATTTTAGGAGATATTATTTAATTTGATATCTTTGGAAGTATTTAAAAGGAAATTAAAGAATGAGAAATTTCACTTTATTGGTATTCTTCTACAGTTAAGTATTTTATTCTATGTTTTTCTTATTCTTTTAATATTTGTTGAGTCGCTCGTTCTCGACACAATGCAAAGCATCGTTAAATTAACACACAAAAATTGCGATTAAAGAGCATACATTGACCAATTTACTAATTTTTCAACGATCAATTTATATGGCCAGTAAAACGAATCGTATTGAAATAAAAATTAGGTAAAAAAGGTAATCCGAAAAATCCAAGTATGCGTACAGAGTAGAAAAAGGGACAGCATTTTATCAAGCCTAATACCGTCCCATTAGAAAATCCTTTTCCATCGATAATAAACGAGTCCCTTAACAAGCAGCCGATGTCCCACGGGAGTGATTTAGCTTTTACATTAACGACGCATTAACGAGGAGCCAGGACGATGCCAAAATCCCTCTCTGTTTCTCTCCCCCGTCCGTCGATTCGCCTCTAAATCAATTATGATAATTGGCCGGCAATAAATCGTTTATTACTTGAACGAATCGTTCGTCGTTGGAACGGAGCGTCGATTTCGCCATGCAACCGAACGATCAAGACTTCCGGCTGCGCTTTTTTAATCAACCGGAAAAAATATCAATCGTGCAAAATATTGGAAAATCAGCGAAACCGGAGCAACTGTTTTATTAATCTCATCTCCCCTGCTGTTGCGGCAATTAGAGGGATTCGGCAATCAAACTGTTTTCCGGCACAAATTGTTCGGAAATAAATTGACACAGGGGAGTAGCACGATCGGTTAGGGGTGCGATCGATGGGTTGGTTCCTTCTATGGTTTTTCTGTAATTGGAAGATTTGCGGAAAATCGGGAGGGATGAAGGTGTGTATTATGTTCAGACGATCTTATTTAGGGGTAATTTTATATGTTATCGTTTGAATTATTTGTTTGTGCAAGATAAGAGGGACACATATCGATAGTATTTTTTATAGATAAATATTCACAGGAGATATTTCGATGGTATTTATTTAATTCACAAAATGAACATGGAAAAATTTTACTTAAATGGAGTACTTTAGGATACGAATAATTTATTACGTAGCTATGTATATTATATTTTTTCAATTTCACCAGCGATTCAGTTGAAAATATCAACGAAATTTAAATGTACTCTTCCTTCGTTATTATTTCCTTCTCGTTGTGTTGCTTCTCTTACCTCAAAATAAATCTACTAGACGATCTATTACGCGAAACACGGCGCAACTATAACCCTTCGTTGGCAAAACTAATTTAAAATCCATCGTCCAATTTCATCTTGAACAATCGAACCCTCTTCGGAGGAGAAAAAAAAAAGAATGGTCTCGAGTCTCAGCAGCTAGGACACATTTATCCGACGCGAAACAAAAGCCACCCCCGGGCGTTCTCTCGCTTCTTTACCTTTTCCCCTCGCTTTAACCGGGCGCCCTCTTAGGTGGAAATTAAATTTTACATCTCGCTCGTGTCCAACTTTTCTCGTCGCTCCTCGTGGCGTTGTCAGGCGTTAAGAGAAGAAACGAAACTTCCTCGTCCCTTCTCCATCGGTTCTCGAGTGTATCCAGGCTTCGCGAGAATTTTTCTACGGGTCTTCCAACCTTTTCAGCCGCTGGCGAGCCATTGAATTATGTATACGGAATAAATAAAGCCGGTTGAACGAAATTGGACGCGGCACACGCGCGGTTCCAGGCCCAAGGGCAATTTGAATTTCCCGCCCCTTCGCGACCAGCTTTCGCGGAATTTTACTGTGCTACCGAGTAGAAAGCAGCTGCTGCAAATGTTGTACAAATCAATGTGTAAAGAACGTATGATTCGCGTTTGATGAAAGTCGAATTACGAAGGGATGGAAAATTTGTTGTAATTAGGCGAGCGATGTTTCAAGATTAAGGGTGTTTAATATATTCGAGATTGGAAGTCTGTCAGCCTCTCGCACGATAATTATAGCAATAATATCGATGGATTGGCAAGTGAGAAGTCGTAGATTGTATTGTAAATTTATGTTACATAGACGGAGTACCAATTTAGTTTACAGTTTCACAGATGAATATGTTTTATATTTTATAGTAAATAAAATATAACGACAAGGATTCTGTGATTCAGCATTTTTTAAAGTATAAAAGGAACACCGAAAAAAGTAAAATTGCGGTACTTCCAATGCTAAGTTCAAAGCATTTTCTCGAAATTCGAAGAAATTTTACGAGGAACTTGCTTACGAAATCGCATGCCTAAGTATTACAGCCATTCCTACTGAGAGAATTTTAAGGAAAAGAGTCACGTCAGACGCGAATTTTGCTGGAAGAAACGTAAGACGAGGAAAGAAATTTTTGTTAAGCACAGTTTCCGGATAGTTCTCATTTTTCCAACGAAAAATTTTCAACGGCCGCGTATTACAGGCGAGTCTCGCGTACCCAACTTGCAGACACCGTGTTCCAGTTTTTAGAAATTCACGATATTGGTTCACCGTCTGGACCGTAGCACTTTCCTTTTGGCAAATATCATGTTTTCTCACAATTTTCTGCTCGTTAACCGTGGCCCATTCACGCCTCTCGTAATGTCGCGAATTTTCAAACAGATATACCGCTATATCTCACCGAACGCCGCATTATGATCTGTCCAGGGAATCGTTATTCCCTATGATGATCCGTTTTCCAACGATTCATAAGTAATCTGGAATGTTTGAAAGTCTAATATTTTGTTACAGAAGTTGGAAAATTTATAGTTTGGCTTGAGATTTCTATGTAAATTTATACTTTTATGAATGCAAGTAAAGAAATGCAGCTTGGATAGTTTTATCCAATAAATATCACAGTGAATATCGTACTTTGCGTATTTTATACATTTCTTTGTATCGTGTGCATTCCACGAGCGTGCAATTTCACATAAATGCACGAACATCTGCGTATAAATGAATATGAATAACCTTTTTTGTTAATAATTTGGAAACGGGTTATCTTTCGTTTTAATTGAATTTCGAGTGGAGTTTAATCGTTACGCGATTGATTATTTCTTTGATAATTTTTGAAGCTGGATCTTGTTTAAGGATTTTTTATTTGCCAAGTGTTTGGTATTATTTTTCATCGTCCTTTATTAATCGTAGGTGGAATTTAATTTAGCAGCAATCCAGACCTGACAAATAGATAGCGCTGTATAATGTCACGCGAACGTTGAATACGCATTCGTTTAAAAAGTATTGTTTTATTTGCTTAGCACATTGTACTGTAAAATGATAAAAGTTATGATTAAAATTTAATCGATATGCGAATCAACCACGATCTCGCTTCCTTCAGTAAACAAAATTTTGTAACTTATACAGAAAAGCTTAATGTTAGCGTAGTTAATACTTTTATTGAAATTGGACGTCTGCTTTGAGAGATTTAATGGAAATCCAAACGAACATATTATGAAAGTACGTACTAACTTAACGTCAGTCGAATCGAATGCGAGGTCCGACTAAAATCTAGCCTGAACTAATCCACGTGAAATCTTACCTGAGATCTAACTTAGGTGAGTTCTAATCTACACCTGATCCAGATCTAACCCACCCTAATCCAGTACAAGTTACACACACCCAAGTAAAACCTAATCCTGCTCTGCGGAAACTCTAAATAATATCCGAGTTGCTCTAATTCCAACTTTTGTCCAAGATTTATCACTGCTTTCTCTACGTACTCTAAAACCAAGAAAGCAAATAAAATATCAAATTCGTAGAAATAAGAAGAGCAGTGAATCCAACAACAACACCATCCGATATAAATTACGCTGTTAAAGTTGAAATTTCTACGACAATTCGAACATCAAATTCGATTTTAGAAATACAGAGTTTCTTCATTACCACCTAATGACAAAATCAGCAATCACTTAGTTGCCAAGCCAATACAACCATCCAAGAAATGCACCAAAATCTTAGACGTAGACCTATTTGATATTGCTAGAAAACAGGAAATAATAGGCGGATATTCCAATTTGTTGCTTGGGAAAATTAAATCGGTAGGACTAAACCGCGGATCCTGGTGGCTCGTTACACCCGGTTATCGACGTCCGTGACCCAAGTTGCGCGATCCAGAAACGTCGTTCGAAGTGGCGTCGTTATGGCGACTGGAATAACGAAGGAAACACTCCGTTGCCACCATCTTCCTGGATATTGAATATTTCTCTTAAATTTATCAAGTAAACGGTTCCCTTTGCTTCGATTAAATCGGTCGTAAAATTGATCTTTATATTTTTGGAATTTGCGGTAAATTGAATCGATGCGAGCAGAGTGGTAAGTTGGGCGGCGAATAACGGTAATTATATGGGTTGTTTTATGGCACGTTTGGGAGTAATTAGCTGATGAAATTGCTTCGGTTAATGTATAGCGTAATTCGCGTTGTCCGTAGAAAAATTCCATACGCAATGGGATTCTGTCATACTTGTGAAAGATTGCGCGTAAAAATTAATATGCACCGAATTATTGTCGAAAGCTGAATCAACGGTAAAGTGTGTAGAATGGCAAAAAGCAAAATGAAACGAGCAAAAGGGGGAAAAAGAAGAAAGAGGAAAGAAGCGAAGAGAGAAAAACGTACACGTTCCATCGATCTTCTTCTCGCGAAGACAACCCTCTTAAGCCTCATCCTTGGAAATTTGCGATGAGTTTTGCAAGCAAAGGGAACTCGAGGGGAAGAAAACAAAGGGCCAGAAAGAAGCGTGCACACGGGCGACCAAGTTCTCTGGGGAGGAATTCGTAGCAGAGAAGTAAAGCTGCCCCAGAGTGGTGGGCTAGCCGCGTTCCCTTGAATTACTGGCGTCTCAGCGCCCAGGGAAAAATACAACCCGACCAGGGATCGCGTAAATACCGAATGAGACTCGAAACTACGAATGAACAACGAACTTTCTTTTTACTCTGTCTCGTTTGTAAGATGCGCGTACGATAACCCCGCGGTGTCCTTTCATAACTTACGTTTAAAGATTTTAGGGAAGCTTCCGATTTTTTCCCCCAACTTCTTCATTTGGAACAGAGCAGCGGTTGCGTTCGAACGATCTTCTGGATTTATGGCGAATACATCGTAGAATAAATTGGTTTTTGAATATCGTATTATCGATCCTCCTTCTTCTTGGATTTTATTCTGTTCGACGATATTAAAAGAGACAAAATTTCAGTAGAAAAAGAAGGGAGGCAGGAGACAAACGAATATGTAATTTACTATTGTTATTATTATCGTTGTGCGCGTTACAACAAACATCGTTCCAAATCTTTTTTATAATACAAAACACACGTTACAATCCCCGATAAATTGGATCACACCGAACCAACGTGATTCACGCGGATAACGGCGACATCGCATCACAGAGGAGGATCGTTGGCTGACATTTTGCAAGCATAATCGAGGGAAAATCCATCGAACTGTCGGAGTACCGACATTGTGCGCGATACGCTTTGCCTAAATGCGATTTTCTATTGTTACCAATCCGCGTATTGTCCGTTATTTAATTACAGAAAATTAGCAACGACAAATGACCGGCTCATTAATGTGCAATCCAGTGATATTTGATAATCCCTTCGCGTTTGAGCAACCTGTGTTTGTTATAGGTACAGTACAGTGAAACGTTGCCAACGATTCGTTCGCGGCTGACGATGATTATTCTAGCGAATTTGCATCCTTCGATACAATCCTGGCTTTTTCTACATAAAGTAACGTGTATTATATTACAGAAATTATTATCAAAAAGATATTATATGTTAATGATTAAAAGAATTAATCTATGAATAATACGTTATAAACAGAGTATTATAGGTGAAAAATCTTTGGTGAAGAATCGTTGCTGCAAAGAATAAAAATTTATTATTGTAAAATTGGAAACATAACTCGCTCGCACCGGTGCAACTTTAAAATTGATCGCATCGAACGATAATGCGAAGGAAGCGTATCAGCAAAGAACGTATCTTCCGATTCAGGCAACCTGATCAACCGATCGACTTCCGGTAATTTATGAGATGTCGAGAGTCGCGAGGATTCACAATTAAAGCGATCGACGCTCATTGGTCGTTTAATATTTATAACATAATCGGATTAATCGGTGAATAAATGTTGGCGGCACGATATTATTGATAAAGTCGGGAGGAGGTGGATATAAATTAACGGTGTCAGCCGGTAGCAGATAAAATTGTAAAGTAGCTTAATTCCGTCGTTGCAAATTACCGTCATCCAGATCGCTGCGATCGATGGGAAAAAATCGTGTTGTCGCAAATCAATTTTGCTTCGTTTAGTAATTCGCGTGAACAGCGTTTTACATATTGAAAAATAAAAGAACAACGACAAGTGGATAAAAAAATGAAAGCAACATGAAAATTAACAGGGGAAATTATTTATAAAATTGCGAGCTATCGCACCGATATAACTGTAAAACGTAATTTGAAAAGATATGAGAATCGCGATCGCACGTCTGTTCCATCTTTTTCTCTTTTTTAAATAGATTCTTGGAAATTAAACCAGACAATAAGGGAGAACGAAAAACAAAGTAGATTTTAGAGTGGAAAACACGTATGAAAATATTTACGCCCTTTTATCGCGAAACAACGCGATCTGATGATACGTGTTGTTTGTTTGCGTTGTTAATATTTCATGGTGGAACACGGAAATTCGTCTGGTTGATACAGGAAAGAAAAAAAAAAAAGAAAGAAAAATATAGGAAAGGAGAAAATTGAGAGAACGTAAAAATCCCGGAACTCTGATTTTATATATAAATTTATTAAACTTACGAATTTGTAAACTTGCATGATTACTTTTCTAAGTTCGATAAACTCATTGTGTAATTTGTAAATACATCTTGATACATGTACGAATAAAATATGTCAATTTTAGTCTTTCCTTTGGGAAGGAGTTGAAAAATTAATGACAGGATGATCTAAATTGCATACGGAGAGAGGTTGAAGCTTATGTTCTATTTATTGAATACACGCGCATGCTCGAATCAGCAGCACTGCTACTCTTAATTAATTAACCGATCGAGTTCACGTGCGCAGCGGAAATGCCAATTAGTGTCCTCTCGTTTCTACGATTTCGTCCAATTGAAATTGCTCGGCGATCCCTTATTACGCGAATTTAGTTAAATTATTTTTTGCAAAAGTACGACGTTTCGGTTACACCGGATTTGCTTCGTTCCACCAATATTTTGATTTTATTAAGGTAGAATCCACGTTATTAAAGGTTAATCCACGTTATAGCAAGTTCTTGTCAACGTTAATACGCCAGTTCTGTTGCGCTTTATGTGCTTTGTTCGTTTTGCTAATGTCACGACTATTTTTCGTAGTAATCCTCCGTTTCTTTATACCGAAATTACTCTATTTGTCTCCTCGAAATATCGCATAATTTCTGTGGTTTCCATTTGCACCACGACTTTGCTTCATTTTCTTTCTCGTAATTATATTAATTCAGCCAACGATACGTTCTTTTAATCACATTTCGTATATCTTATCGGTCTCGTTGGTACTTTCCACGATTTCCGTAGCAAATTCTTTTTGGCAGAGGTACACACTTTCGTTTGCACTGAGTTTGCTTTATTGGTTTCCCGTGTATTTTCTGTGACTTTTGTGGTGGATCCTTCTTGGCAAAGATGCACTGCTCCCTTCGTACTAAGTTTACAGTATTGGTTTCGTCAGTATCATCTGTGATGCTCGTGGGAAATTCCCTTTATCGGTTACTGTTTCCAAAAAAAAAAAAAAAAAAAAAAAAATACTACTGGAAATGTATAGTTGCAGGTTTTGAGAACTCTTTACTCGTGTAATATTAATTCGTCGTTTAAAAGTGAAATTAATTCAATCTTTGTCAAGATGATCTTAATAATCGAAACAAACACGATAGATTTACAATAAATCAACTTGTGTCTTCTTCGTTTCAGGTATTGAAAACTAGAAGTCTCTTACAAACATACGTGAAAAACGAAATAGCATAAGAACTGTAAGTAACAACTTTATTATTTAAAGAACAGCTACAGTCTATCCCATTTTTATCAGCTTCAAAATTCAATCTTAAAAATGGCACACAAATCATTCACAGACTTGAAATTCTACCATCGATCAATCCATAACCCTTTTCGATACTAATGGCAAAACGATAAATAATTGAAAAAACAAAACTACCCTGACATGTTTTCTGGGCGAACCTCGAATAACGCGAAATTCTAAAAATCTTTCAATTTAATCAAACTTTCGTAAAACCTTCCAAGGGAAACAGAAAATCCATTGAAAATTAGAATCACCTTAGCAATGATGGTCGATCGGGCAACGACAATTATTGGACGGGTTTGCTCGACTGTGGCAACACACTCGAGCGAAACACGAGACGGGCCGGATGAGCGGCGTTAACCGGATAACGCGGAAAATTGAAAGGATGAGTTATTGACAGAGGTGGTCGCCAGCCCCGTTTTCCCGCTACCGCCTTTACCGCCGTGGAAATATGTGACATGATGTTCTATTACTTTTTAACGCGCTACTAACCGTGGATCATCGTTGACCTGTGCTCCATTCACCGGAAACCAGCCGTTTCTCCGGACGATCGCGCGCTTTTTCGCGCCTAGATGCCCGTCACCAAGATACAGATGGATTCGATCGCGTCAATGATCGTTCCAACGTTTTGTTCTTGATGGAAGGGACGGGCATTTCTACAGTGATTTATTCCCTCTCTGAATTTTCGGGAAATATATGTGCGCCCAGAAGATAGTTTAGGCGAGCATTTGATTTATGGACCGACAAATATATCGAGTTCTTACAATGCGAATTACTTTCGTGAGAAATTTGCGTTTCGTTCTTCTGCTTTTAGTTTTTGTAGTTTCATGTTAAGAATAAGAAGTTTCTGTATATCGTCGGAATCATGATCCTTTCTGGAATTTTTCTTTCGACAACGAGTAGAGTAACGCGATAATGCAGATTATGATGCATTTAAATTCGAATAAATAAAATAAATATCATTTTATAAACGAGATATAAAATTTCATTTGCAATGTAATTCTATATTTCAACAAGCTTCTGTGCTGTCGTGTCTTGAAAAATGTTTTATTCCGTTATGGAGGTATTTACAAAATTGTGCGATACCATTTGTTTGAAGAAAATAATATTTTTGTAATTTACGTGATATTTAACGAGTGGAATGTTTATAATATTCTTCTGCTTTTGTATTCTTTTTTTTTTTTTTTTGTAATATTATGGAAGTGAAATTTTAAGTTGAGATCTTAAGGGATTAACGAGCATGATTTAACGAAGCTTTTTTGTTAGAGGAGCAGGTTTTCAGGTTGCGAATGATGAGATATTACGAATAATATTATAGTATTTTGTAGCTTATGTTATTGTTATTATTACGTAACGCAATACAATTGTACATATTAATTATTCATCAGAGAATCGTTACAAAATTGGTGATAAATTAATAACAATGTACGTATATGTTTACAGATACAATAGAATCTGCTTATGCAAACTATATTGCAGATAATTAATTTACAATAATTCCGGTAGTAATATCGACAAAGAGGAAATATAAATACTTTATGTATTACAATATTACAGTAATACGTAACGCGAACTATAAACTGGGGTTGCATATGTGTGACTTTATGCATAACACAAATTCCAGCGAATCAAAAACGCATTGTTTATGGATCAAACTTTCCCAACTCGCTGTCGTAAATCATACGAAAGCAACACAGAGCCTAACAAACACACATCATTTTAATGCAAAATGTAACTTTCAATTTTTCTATTCAGTCGATTTACATTATTCCTTGATCGATTCGTATTATTATGCAATAACAACGCAAAACTAATTACAATTGCAAAGCAACGTGAAAAATACTTTATTTACGACTTTTAACAATATGTGAATTCTATCTTAAAATCGTCGAATCTACGAATTTCGAGGCTGTCTAATTTCTAAATTATCGAATCTCTGGATATACAGCATATTGAACATTCAAGTGTTCAAATATTAAGATCTTGAAATATTCAAATTATCTGATCCTGAAATCTTCAAGCTCCTGAATACACAAATTTCTAAACTCTTAAATATTCAAATTTTCATTACCTTCCGTTCTGTAACGCTACATTTACGCAACATTAACGTATAAAATGTTACCTCTCAGCCCTTAATGATCCTAATTGGCCTCAACGATCCTTGAAAATACGTCGTTTCCAGCACACGTACGCATATGTATAAATATGCATAGCAAAATGGAAAAATTTCCAGTTGGAAACGAGAAAAGACGAGGTGGAAGAAGAAGGAGGAGCGGTCGTTTGGTCCAGCTTCACTGGCAAGAAATCGCGATGGATGGGTGAAAAAGGGGCAGAGTTCCACCACTGTGGAACAGCGAGAGCGATCGCGAATTTCGCCGATTTTCTCGGGCATAAATCCACCGCGTTTTTTACAACGACGACTCGCGCTTTTTAATAAAACCATTCGACCACTGGTCCACCTGATGAAATATCGTCTCCAGCCCGGGTTCTCGGCCTACGCGTTCTCGGTTACCCCTTCTTCCGCTCACCCACCTGCGTACCAACGCCAACACATACCCGATGCATCGGCCGACCTCTTTCCGATTCGCTGCTTCCTGGTAAAATTCCTATTTGAGAGTGTTCGATTGTCGCTAGATCTGTTTGTAAATACAGTGCTGGATGAAAGGAAGTTTTACGCCATTGTGGGTGTAATCGGCTCAATTTTAATGAAGACGATATCGAACGATTAAAACACGATACATAATCAAAATAAATAATGGAAAATATTCAGTTTCTATCGTGAATGATACGTTGGTGGATAATAAAAATGTGGGAGTAAATATATTACACATATGTCAACGTCAGAAATATTCAACATTGAATATAAATTAAAAAAGAAACATGCGAATAAAGATATTAATACGCTATATGCAAACGATGGTTCATTGACAATTATTTAAGATATGTAACGTTTAATATAAACGATACCTTATTGAATAATCGAAACGAAATATTATACAGAAGCATCGGCAAATTATATTACATTTAAGAGATAGCACGATCCAAACGATTTTTTTATTTCAATTATCACATTAAAAAATCTCCACTTTTTCATTCTGCACGCTGTAAGTTGGTGCAGTCACCCTTCCAATTTTCACTCCTTCATCCTGTAGAATCGCGAATTTCGCGAGGTTCAGCCGGATTTTCATGCTATCCCGCGTGTGTTCGTCTTTCACGCGAGCTCGAACGATCAAGCTCGGGCACGGGGCTCAGACCTCGTAATTTCCGCGGAATCGCAATTTTCCCTCGCGCCGGAAACGTTTAAATCCCTCCGTCCCGCCCATTAATGCCATACGTTCTTTCAGACTCGTTATGAATATTCTCACCTGCGCGCACGTGCGACCGCGTTTCCATAGAGCGAAAAGACAGGCGAAAAAGAAAAAAATCGACATAACGAAAAGAAAGAATAGAAAAAAATTGAAAAAAAAAGAAGGTGGAAGCACGCGTCGTGACGCCTGGCCGTCGCGAATTTTAATTCGTCTCGCTCGTATTTATCGCGTCGCGCGTGGTCTCGCGTTTGTCGTCCCGAATTGCGGATATGTTAATTTTCTTGGCGAGATCTGCTCCGTTTTTTTCTGTTTTAGTTGTACTTTATTTAACACATTTTCTGTTTTTAACGTATAAAATTAGGTTTTACTGTAAAATTGCGTTATTACATGAAAACACTGCTAATGATAATTAACGCTTATAAAATACTTGAAATTGCAACACGTCTTTTTCGGCGTATAAAAATAAAATAATTATTTACTTAGTCGTTGAAATCATTTTAATATTACAACTATTGACAAAAGAAAAATCTATCTTGCAAGTAACAATATATGTATACTCTATATTGTAAAATAGAATGTCATAGAAAAATTGTAGAAGAAAACTCTTATTAATACGTAATATAGTTCGAAAAAAGAAAACACTTGAAAGCTACACTTTAATTAGAAATAGCTATGGTATTATTTTGCCAGTTTAGTCGATTCTTATGATGTTTGTGTTATCATATTTATTTTATGTTTTGATTGTGATCGTTTAAATCACGAATCTGCAAACGAACTAAAATATCCTATTCGAACGTTTGTCTCGCACCAGATGACCGTTTTTCCTTTTTAATTTCATATGAAACGTTCGTTGTCATAAATATATTTCAATATGAATTTCGTAGTCCATATATTCGTACTCGTGACAAATGCCTGCGGCAACCAGTAAATTGCTACTACAAAAGCGTTAATATTCTCTTTGTTCGGTTGTTCTTCGATATGCTGAATAATTAGCATGATTACGTGACTTTGATCAGAATAAAAAGAAAAACAAAAAGGATATAACAGAGTGTATGATTACTTTTTAAGTCCTTTGACATAATGTGGGGATGTTGCAAGTAGAAATTATTAGCACGTTAATGGATTGAAATCGCGGCCAATGAATTCTGTCCCTTTTTTGAATTATTTATCAACGTTTCGAGAATTCTATTTCCATGGAGAACACGCGAAAGAATAATTTTCTTTATTTTCTATTATTATTTCAGACTATATTTATATGTAGTCCTTCGAAATCGATAGTTCTATTGTTTAACAAGTGGAATATATGATATCTCGGTAATCTCTTCCTTTTTAATTCTCTTCAAATTTTATTTTTTATAAGTTCCAAAGATTATATGGTTTAATTCTCCTAAATCTTCAAATAATATTATGTTAAACGTTAAACAGCTTATTTGCTAGTTGGTTGAAGTTGCATAGGAAATTGAGACGGAACCTAAGCTTAGAGTATCATCGTTGTTATACTAAATTTGTCATGCAATATTCATTGTTTTAATTTACATACATTAGCGTCTCTATTGTCAGAATGCCATTTAACCGAACGATCGATTATTGGATCACGGTTTAATGGAAAATTTGGGAGTGGTAAGGAAACTGGGAGGAATTGTTACGTTTTTATTTATAGCGTTTGTTCATGTTGAATACATTAACAAATCGATTATCTTCTTTCGCACCAGGACAAAGATACCTAATTATCCAAACAGGGTGTGTCATAATTGCATCGAATAATCAAAATTCTATTACAGTTCACGTTTGATGTTACGCGTGCGTGTCTATAAATTAATAATTAATTAAACACAATGCATGTACTTCGGTAAAATTCATCTCGAATTTTCAAACAATCTGAAAAGTGTATTTCTCTTACCAATAATTGATTAAAAATAATTTCTCTCGTACACTGAAATACAAATTCGATTCTGAATGGGCCAACAGAAACAAAGAAAGGGATGTTCTTCTTATCGAAACTGAAAAATTAAAAGTTCCCACCCTGTTACGTATTTGGTGTAAGAGAAACGACATAATTCTAGAGACAGTAAGTAACATTTTACATTATCGACGAACAAAAGAAGAAGGGAAAGCGAGGAAAAAGATGGAAATATATATATATATATATATATATATATATATATCGGATGGTCAAGTAGAACGGGACATTCCGGTAATTAAACGTAGCAGATGGTGAGCGAATAGGCGCAGCAGCATGAGCGAGAGAAAGCTTTCGAAAAAACGCTGGGGTTCAGCCTCCGGTAGCCCAGTTGAATTTAAATTCCTTATCGATCGCTCGATCCAGACCCGGGGATCGTTTATTTTTATCTGGTTCGTAGCGTATTGCTGATTGCACGATTTCGACGCTCGAATTTCTATCGAATTCGCAACTTGTTGATTCATTTATAGGATTTGGCAATCGCCGCTATGCCACGCCAACTTTGCACATCATACCTTTTGGCAACGACCCGATGCAACGATTGCGCAACGAGAAACGCTACAATTTTCCATACCACAATTTTTTCTTTTTTTTTTTTTTTTTTTTTTTTAATCATTCGATTGTTTTTCTTCCGAGGATGAACTTTTTCACTGGGAGATAAAATGCGAAATACGAAATATTTGAGCGATCCTTTTTGTGGGTGGTGAGAGTGTTATGTAAATTCCGTACAATTGGTTTGGATTTTTTCCCCTTTTCGTTTTAACTGACGTGAATAGCGATTTTTTTTATCTTCCTCTCGATTCTGTTGTAGCAATATAGTTATTAAAGGTGCGAGATACTGTAGGATTAAATTGGTTATGTGCTTTTTTTTATCGTGAGAAACCGTAGTATCTCGTATTTCTTTATCTCTGACAAATGTCTCTTATTTGGTAGATGTAATCGTTCTTGCGACGACAGGTAAAACACAGTATCTTAATCGATGAGTAAAATATTTTGATTATTTGTAATAATATTTATAATACTATAGGCATGTTATTAATTTTACGGAATTGTTAGATACATTCGTAAAATATTAACTTTTCCCAATGTGAATGTACCTTCGTACGAATTATATTTTGTAAGGAGAAGTGGGCCGTGTATAGTCAGACACATCGTGCAACGTGCGTACTGATTTTCCAATATGATTGTCATTTTAGAAATATTCTTGCATTCCGAATCCAACTACGAAATCTATAATTCCTTTAAGATCTCCATTATTATTAAGAAGGCTTTGTGAAAAAAGAAAGAGAAATATTAAAATATTATACAGAACTTATATTTCTTACTAGAATTTCCAATAATATCAAATTCATATTCATCACGAGTGTATATTTTCAAATTATAATCCAAATAATTCGACCTACCTCTCGATTTACCATAGGAAGACGATATACACGATATCAAAACACGATATAATTTAATCAACAGAATCAATTTCATCGACGATTTGTCTGTCAATCAATTCATAATCTATCATTGACTCTAATAATTTCGCGTCTGCCCAAAAACAATATCACTTTTTCTCATTTCGACGACCAGACAGACATCACGAGTTCCCATTTCAACCTTAACCAGCCTCCGTAGCTTCGTCTACTTACATCTGCAATCCGAATTCAATAAGCGGCCTGGCAAAAGGACGACTTCGACGATCGATCAACGGACCAACGAAAACGTAATGAAATACCTTTCGGATCTTAAATTCGGCTCGCGTCCATGTCCGTGAGATACCATCGGTTTTTTCCCCCTTCTTTTTCCTTTTCTTTGAAAGAAAAGGAAACTTCGACTGGAACAATTTGCGATAGCATGGGTAAACTGGTTGGTTTTTTGGCGTTTCTTCAGGAAAGAGAAGAGATATGGGGAAAATGGAAAATAGGATGTGGCGAAGTAGCGGAAAAAAAATTGTTGAAAAGAAAGTGACGATGCCGGGGATTGGAAATGAGAAAGGGAACAAGAAAAAGATTAGGTGCAAAGAAAGCAGATATTGAAATAGGGGAGGGGAGAATGGAGATAGGAGAAGAATGAAACACAGGAAGATAATAGAAAAGGTAGGAATTGGAAGTTTCAAGATGATTGAAGCAGCGTAAAAGAATTTTCAAGCAGAAAGAAATAGACGAGGAAAAAGCGCGGGAGAGGAGATTGGAACAGAAAAGGTGGAAATTAAGAAAAAAGCTAATTGCAAGAAAGAGGAAGATCGAAACGGAAGAAGTGGACATTTAAAAAGAACTAATTGTAAGAAAGAAAAATATTGAAACGGAGAACTGAAAATTCGGAACAAAGACGAGTGGAAAAAGGCGAAGAAAAATACGGTGAATTATAAAATTAAGAAGAATGGAGAATACAGGGGAAGGGGAAAAGGAAGAAATAAGATAATGAAAGGAAACGAAGACGGAGAGGTAGAATAGGATAGTGTGGGAATGTTAATTGAATATTAAAAGGTAAAAAGAAGATGGAAAGGAGGGAAGCGTAAAATAGCGACGGGAAAAAGAGGAAACGGAAGAAAGAAACATAGCGATAGTGAAAAATAGAGAAGGTGGATGGGAGAAGAGTAGGAATCCGCGAGCAAGTCGGAAAAGAGAGCAAGCGAAATAACGAAAAACGGTATTTCCGGAGAGAAAGTGAAACAGCGAAATAATAAAAAAATGGCGAAGGCGAAGAGAAATACTAAAATTGTAAAAGCATCGAAGTCAGATAAATGAAACATGACTAAACATGATTAAACCGTGAAAGAGCAACCAAGACAAAATAATAAAATCGAAGAAAGAACTAAACGTAAGAAGAAACGAAAGTGTTGAAAAGAAAGAATGAAAATTGGAGAACGCGACGAAGAAAATATATAGGAAATAAAAAATATTTAGGTACTAGAAATAGAATTAGAAAATAGAAAATATCAAAGAAATTTCTATTGGAGAAGGAAGAAACGAAGCAACGAATAGAAAACAGAAAAAACGTATCTAAGGAAATAAATATCGAAAAAGAAAAAGTGACAATTAAGACAAGAAGAATGGGAACGAAGGTGAATTCTAAAACGAAGGAAGATAAGAAACGTTGGCCGAATGTGTGCCGCACGTTCGGATATAAAGGCGAGCCGGGTCATAGCAAGTAATAGTAGCTCGTAAAGTTCACATACGCGGAGACAGACGGACCGTGATTCAACGAATACGTCTTTCTTATTATCGCTTAAGGATCGAACGTGGTTCACGAGATGTCCTAGATTCATCGAAGCGCAACCTTCGTATCGTCAGTTTCTTGCAGCAGAAAATTTCGGGAAAGAAAAGTCGTCACGACGTTAGATACACGGTGACGTTCTTCCCTCGCTTTCCTTTTTAGATTTATGATACTATTTTCCCTTCTTTTTTCCTCTTATTTTTGAAACGTATAGCGAACAACCGATCCGTTACATTCCCAGCCAAGATTTCTCCTAATATTTGTCTTTTATACGAAGCCGGATTAGGTAACGAACTTCTCGTCTCCCGAAGAGTCAAGAAATCTTCAGATTTCTTGTAATCGGCAAAACATACGGTTCTATTTATCTCTGGATTTCAGTTCGACTAACCGACTAGTTACTTAAGTACGGAGAATCGGATCTTGTTGACGTACTCGAAATGGTTGTTAATATTTAATTTTTTAAGTTAAATATCCTTCTATCTTCTACTTGAAAATTATTTTTCCTCGATTCGTTATTTACATTGAAACGATAGCTATATTTTGTATATTCCAATTAGGAGACTTTTTTAATTTCTCGCTGCTGTTCTTCTAAATGACGTAGCTTCTCGATGAATCGTTCATGATCTTCACATAAATACAACGAGATTTCATTGAGAAGATTGCCGCATATTTAATATATACTTATCAGCAAATATTTAACACGAATCTTCAAAGCAGGTATTTAAAGGAAATTCTGTCGGAAACGAATGTATACATTTTTTATACATTCAATATCCTACATATTCTAAACGTGTACTCTACGACGACAAACTATCATTGTTCCTCCTTAGCAGACGTTGGCTTTTAACATTTATTTCGTTCTTTATAGTTACTCGGGAAGATTAATTTTACAACTCGTCCATATCCATTTTCTATGATATCAAAGCGCCATTAATCTTCCACCAGTGGCTCTTGCGCTACGAAAATGGACCGTGTCCATTTTCTGTGATACCAACCTACCATTAGGTTTCTGCAACACATCAACCGGAAATCTATTTCTCCCAATAGCTATTCTCGACGTACACGTCTTTCCATCCTCTTTCCCCTGGACGAGAGTTCTTAATCTTGGAACTGACGTCATTCGGCGTTCGTTCGATTATTCATCGACGCGCCTGCTCCAAGTTATCCGCGAGGATCAGCTTTTATCTTCTTTTCCTTTAAACATCGTGAAACGTTTTTTAAACGTCTGATAACTGGAAAATTACACGGAATGTACGCTATTTGAGATATTCATAAAACAGAAAAAAATCCAAAATTATACGAGGTCAAAACAATTTATTAATATTTTATAATATTAACTTTGATAAACTCAAATAAAGCTCAAAGTTCAGCACTTGAATTTTCAAAAAGCTGATCCAGCAAATATTTTAACACGTACGTACGTTAAACTACGTTTATATCTATGTCACATGCGTTACATAAAACTAATATTTGCCCAATATAGCGAGTTTCATGACCGCGAGAAAATGAAATTTCAAGATGATTCAAGATTCGTATAACGCACATAATATATTCGTAAAACGTACTTACAAGTGTTGCGATACTCTCGCGAACCTGTGTATACGATAAATCCAGAACATAAATATATATGAAATATAATAATGCAACAACACGTCGTTGATACCGTTCGATAGCCTCGCGCTATCAACCTCCGTATATCGATATCCCTTTTCACGAACATTATTCTCTAAAGTCTAGCCGTACACTACGGCCGAGAAATTACGAACTTTCACGATCGACGTCCCGTCGAAATTGACTTTATCGATAAGTCTACCACCAGGCCGCACAATATGCGCTCTAATACGAAAGTAATTTACGAAGGCGGACCAAAACTGGTCGTCTGATTGATTTATGCATGGCCGCGCGGGATGTTCCATTACCTAATTCCCAGGGCCGATTTAGGTCACGATGTACACTATCGTGCATAAGCATTTCGATACTTGTAAATTATCGCAGGTACAAGGAATATACTTGTTAAATGGATCTTTTTAATTTGATTTCGCCTCTATTATATTATTTCAGGCAATTGCTATGGAATAATGAAATTTTCGAACAAATACTCCTGCTATTTGTATACTAAAGAGAATTAAAGAAGAGAAAGCCAACATTCGGTGTTGTATTATCTACAATTCGTAAAATTTTTAATAAAAGAACCTTTCTTCTTTGATATTCGTTAGAATTTTCATAGTATTTTTTGTTTTTTGTTGCGAAGTGTATCGATTATTTGTTTGGACCATGTACGTAGAATCTTTATTTATAAATATCTCCTGTTTATTGTTAATTAAACCATATCGATACCTTGCAAAGGGCGTTAATAAAGTCTTTGAGTTGCGTAGAATTTTCGAAACGGAAAAAGAGACGTTTGCAAACTGAACGAAATATTTATACGTCATCTGCAACAAACAACTTTGTACGAAATGTTAATCCAACATCGCTTATCTAATTGCTATTTGTTTGGTATAATTTTCTAAAAGCTGAACAAGCAAGAGCCACAAAACGATTCACCGACACAGCAACCGATGCTTAAGTAAATCCCGGCAAGTAGTATTAGTCAGTATACAGGCAGACGCACAGCTCTTCGCTAAATCAAACATTTCCCCTACGTCTTACGCTGCTCCGTTACAGTCAATTCCTCTTATCACGATCAAAAGGCATTATAATCAAAAGTTCTGAAAATATTCACGACACGTACAGCGACGAGCATATAAATTGGAGAAATGATTGATTTAATTCAATTTAATTATTGCTCGACATAGAAATGTGCGGGAGGTTCTGTATGTTTTCAGCGCTTCGAAGTACAAATAACGAATATTACGGAAACAAGATAGAAGTAAAATTATTCGTAATGCAATGAATACGAATATCACTGCTCGCTATAGAAAAGGAAAGAAAGGATCGTGACGAGTAATCGCGTGATACTATTAAATTAACAATTATGATAATTAGTCGGAATTAAAAATTGTTGTTAACAATAACTAGTAAAAATGATTAAACGTACAAGGCTAATTGTTATTCTCCTCCGTTCTTACTACGCTTCTCCGCATAAAAATTGTCACTCGGTATATCTTTCGCCGCAAATTATAACAAACGCAACGGTTAACCAACTTCCATTCCACTTGATTCTACATATGTGGTACACGGATATTAATTTCATCTCTACCCTGGCAACGTTAAAACACAGGATTTGTACAATACAAAACGATGAAATGACGTTTCGCGAAAGCTGGTTCCCCCGTTCGCATGCAACGCTCTCCATGATACATGATCATCAGAAATAATGGAGCAGCGTGTGCGTAGCGACAGGTTGGCCCGATAGAAGCTGCTGCTCGTAGCGGTCGAATCGATTTGATTACAGCGAATGATCGAATGCAAATTAGCGGGGCGAGGATATGATCGGCGATCTCTCCCTGTTGGCCCGTTTTCCAGATTTCCAGGCTCGCCTCCAACGTTTCCCCTTCCTTCCCTATCTACCCTATTTCCACTCCGCGTGGCCCAATTTCTGACTGGTCTCGCGGCATCCGATGGCACCGTTGTTCCCCGAGCCGTGTAATTTCCGCGAAAGTCGAAACAATTGGCCTGCGTCGGAGTTGTGAATGGATATGGTGCGAGATGGATCGTTACCTCAGCCAGATATACGCGTAGATGGAGGACCTTTGTTTCTCTGAATCGTTGATAAACAGTAGATTCGTGCTTTGCGTGGGATGGGAAAGGTGTCTTTGCGATAGAATATTTGGCGCAGATGTTGAGCTTGCAATTTCGAGTGGCACAGAGATGCAAAAGGATTGTCAGCGAGGGATGATGGAGCGGAGAAAAAGATTCCGACAGAAGCTGTTAACGGGGTGTAAAGTGAGGGGGTGCAGAGTGGCGGGATGAGGAAGATAAGGATTGTAGAGTAGAGCGAAGAGATAACGAAAGCTTAGGCAAGATGCGAGTATTTACGAAAATTGCATGAATTCTCAGTCGACGGATTGATATATCGTTTAGTCGTCGTTTACATCGCACCAGTGGAAGGTTAAAAGTGGGCGAGAAATAAAAATAGAAGGCTGGAAGGTTAAAGTCGAGTTGAGAAGAAAATAGAAATGAAAGAATTGGTGGTAAGAGATTGGAATACGGATGATTTCGACACGGGGTTTACGAAACACAGATTTTTTAAATAAACGGCGTACAAAACAATATGAAAAGAAAACATATGAACGATGACGGAGGTAACTATTTCCACGTTATATGTTGTGAAGAAAATTACACAGCAAATATAACACGAAGCTAAGCCATCCAGCAAGATATATGCAAAAATGAGAAAGTAGAAAGTAAAAATTCAACTTTGGAGGAAGATCGTAAAGCACAGATTTCTCTCTAAATCTACGACTACCAAAGGAATAATTCGAAAAACAGTTGAAGAATATAGAAACGTAGGTAGAGAAAAAGATAGGGTTCCTATTTTTGTGGAAAAGGGACTATGATAAGAGAAAAGAGAAAGAGAAAAGAATTAACGGACGAAAAGAGACAGACAGACAGGCGCGAACTTCAAAAGATAATGACGTATATAGTTTGGGTAGCAAGTAGAATGAAGACGCTTCTTTATTTTATAGTCGTAATTACGCGTTCAATGTTAAACGAGGATGAAGAAGTATTTATTTTTCAGTAATAATTACAAGCTTTAAGAGAGAAGAACGCGAGAGGACCGAACAATATACCGAGGGATTGGCTTCTACTTTATTCGTTGCCTCGCCTCTTTCTGAACAATGAGTGACGAATAAATAAATGACGAATGCCAGACGAAAAGAGGGCGAGAGGGGATGGAACGGCTTTTGTTTTGCACAGCAATTTCGCGTTCATTAAGCGGCAAACAAACAAAAGCTGCCAGTTGAGAGGAAAACGAATAAGCTTTCTGATAAAAAGGAGAATGAAGAGAAAAAGAACTCGCAGGGATAACATGCAGAAATAAGTTAGAGGCAAACGTACGTACATACGTTCGTACAGTTGCTCGTGAAAGTATTTCAACACTTGTAGAATGTTTTACAAATACATTATGAGTGTTTACGAGTGATACGAGACATTTTGAAATTTCTAATTGATTTATATAACACGTACGGTATAAACATAAAAGTTTTCTACGCTAAGTATACAAATTTATACTAAAACGATAATAAACGTACACCAAATATACTGCAGCTTCTGTGTACATTTGCAGATCGTTTCAAACTTTATCAGCATAATCGTAACAATCGTGTCCCTGTACAGTGTTAATGAAATTTCAAAATATTTAATACGAAACACGGACAATATGTACATAGAATTTTTCTATAGTTTCGAATACTTTTGTCAGTTACTGTATACGTGTATATAATACTGTTAACAGTTGTAGAGAGATGGACACAATAGAGGAAGAAGAGAATTTTACAACGTTGCCTGAGCTGAAAATCGCTGCTCTTTGCCAAATGGGTTAAACAAACGGTACACGATGATGTGTACGCCTAATGAATGTGTTCTTATGAAACTTTCAAGATCTCGTTAGCATTCGTCGAGAGGATTTGATTGTTTTTACGTCGGCGTAATTTACGAGCATTTCGATGTTTTCCTTTTTCGAATCCACTCGACGACGAACGAAACATACGCGCGTCATCCCTGTTATATTTAATGAATAATCCCGGGCTTCTTTGCCGTATTTCACGTTTAATTTCCGCGATTTTGATACGAATAAATCTACCAATACTTCTATACGAAAGCACGCTAATAAGTAACTGGAAAAAACTAACAGTCTTCTCGTTTCCCTTTAATAACGACAGACCTGTGTTTTTTTCTTAATTAAAAATTTAGGTATTGTTTCGTTTGTTAAATGCTTTTATTAAGATTCTGAGAATTCGAATTTACGATCGCGTATTTCGACACACATTAATTACCTTATTTTCACTCAACAAACAATTAATTAGCCCTAATCTATTCTCTAGCTTAAGTCACCGTCACGACAAATTTCCATTACTTAAAAGTCTATAATCAACGCTTTTACTATAATAAACGCGGAGCACTATTTTAGTAGTAAAACTTACAATAAATTGACTTACGTCGCTATGACTCTCAATCCTTTACCCAAAGGCTGAAACAAGTTTATATTTAAGTTTCATTTCTTTAATAGTTTCCGATTTGCAAAAATATAAATTTGCATCAAGATTCGCGTTCCAATGATGAATAAGTATCCGAAAACTTTTAAAAAGATATATACGTTTGCTTCACAAATGCAGTATCCCAATCAACTCCAATCTACCCTCACCCTTACCTGGCCACAGACTATAAAAGCGCGAGCAGTTCATTAAAACGACTTTGCCGCTTGAAAAATAAACCGAATCCCCTTCGTGCTCCCCCGATCCCAGCCCCTGAGTGAAACAATATGTTTCCCAAGAATTGCTCGTATAACAGAAACGGCGAGGGGTCTCGTGTAGCCCCGAGCAACGAGAGAAACGTTCAATTGGAACGGTTTCACGGAACGAAAAAAAAAAAGAGGGGGGTGGTGCACGGCGAAAGCCCTTTTTTTTAATCTGTCGATATTCACTCGACGACAAATTGCGACGATAGGAGCAACGGGAGGAGCAGTCCTCTCCTTTCACGTACTTTCCGTATACCAGGCCATTTATCGCCGATAATTACACAGCTGCATCCTCGCAACCCCTAACCAGGCTTATTTTTACTTTCCACGGTAATCGAGTTAATTACCGTTGGTTTATTACGTAGACGACGCGAGTTACGATACGACGTTGCCGAGGCTTTCTATACTTAGATTTGTTCAATGATGGACGTATTATGCAGAAGCGAAGAAAAGTATCGACGCGGATCATATTTTGTAAAATGTAACTTTCGAATGTGAAGTTGAAATACGTCATAGTTCGTAAGATTAAAAATAAATAAGAAAAGATATGTCGTTTAGAGGGTGAAATTTCAATTACCGTAAAATCGATACAAGAATCGTAGAATCATTTTGGAACAGACGTAGAATATAATATAATTGTCAAAAAAATGAATAATAACGAAAACACTTAATTAACCCCCAAAACTACTACTTGCTTCGTTCTAAACAATCGCAAGATCTAGTCAATTTCGTAACGAGAACAAGTAATCTAACGTAACTGCGTCTGACTGCAAACTTCCGTTTCTACTTGCTTTTACTCGCTCAGTTTAAAAGAAACGAACAATAAGAAACACACGTAATCTTCTAATCAAAATATCTGCGTAATAAGTGAAAGTGACTGTGTCTGGTTACGAACTTGCAATTTTATTTCCAAAGAATACGCAATAAGAAACACGTCAAATTTGACAGAAGAATCGCTACCAATTTCATTCCAAACGAATAATTACAAGAATTTGCCGTTGTCTTAAGCTTAAGCTGAAGCAGTCGTGTCTGATTATAAGCTTCCAGTTCTACTTACTGCTCGCTGCTTTCTGCTTTACGTCTCCATCTACTTTCTCCATTTATGTTCCTGACACAGACTTCTTTCCTCTCGTACCTCAAATGGAATTCCGTTCCTCTATCAAAGAAAAACGTGTCTCTATGCACACGGAGGAAACGAAACGGTCGACGATAAAAATTGTGGGTCACAAGAGCACGTTCCCGGCCGTCAATAATATTTAGTAATCGCATTTATCATTGAGTCTTGGCGGACTCTCCTCCCGATATCAACAAAAATGGTAAAAGGGAAGCGTTCAGTGGACCAGCTATCGCAAACTTCGTACCCTCTCTTCCCTCTCTATATTTATTCTGCTTTCCTCTTTCTCGCTCGATCGTTTTAAAGCTTTGCTCTCACGAACGCGGCTTTTATTTCTCGACGATAGTAAAAAAAAAAGACTTTTCTCCAGGTATCGCGTATTATTCGCTAGATATTCTTTGCACCGTTTGCACTCTTTTAATTTCACCTGGAATCAGAGAGTAGACCAATTCTTTGATTCGAACGAGTTTGCAAAAAGGGGAACTGTTGGACTGAATTATTCTCAGAGTCGTGCTAATAACGAAAGTTTGTTTGACGGATATTTGAGTTGAGGCGAATGGCAGACAGTTAGAGGTTCAGGCTGTGAATCGCGTTCTCTGTATTGTAGTTCGTCGTACATCGTTTAAAGCAATATTTGCGAAGATTAGATTTAAAAATACAGCTTACGCTTTGCGTCCGTTGAATAATAAGAAGAGTTTGTAACAGACCAAAATATTTTTGATATTAATTTTTCCAGCAGTATTTCTGAAGTTTAGTTTAAAAAAAAACGTGCGATCAGCACGACGTTACACTTGCCAATAAATAAATAAAAAGAATTGCATTTCGTGGATGAACTTTTTATTATCTTTCTTCAATATATCCAGAAACTTATCTCCTACCGAACACGATCAAACGTGAAAAGCTACGTCATTTCTCTTCTACAATTATCGTCTTGTAGGATCTTATACTGCAATTAGTTTATTTACAATAAATGGACTAAACGGATGTTGGTTAAACAGGAAACGATGGTTGTTTAACGTGAACTAATCGCAATAACGTATTATAATTAAGACAACTAGATAATTAATTTGCAACACTCGTCACCACGGATTTTCAACTCTCTCTCGACAACGCAATTCGCACTCTCTGGCTTCTCAACTAACACTGTTGTTAATTCGTTTATCGTCCCTTAGCAACCCCTTGTCTTTTGTCTTAGCCCCATCACGCACATGCTCTGCATCCGTTTGTTTATAATTCGCCCCCTCCCCACGCCCCTCATCCACGATATTACAGTCTTATACGATAATCTCAAGTATCATCGACTCCTTACGATCGTCTCAAATCCATGTTCACGCCTTCAATAGCCATCAAGCATTAATACGTTCCAAGAATTATCTGGAAAATACCAAACGAGTTTAGAACGTCAAAATATTGTAAAGTTGTTCTTTCCAAGAAAATGAAATTTTCACTAATTCCTACGATGTATAAAGCATATCACGCGGTAGTATATCGCATTGCACCATTGGTAGAGGCACTCGCACGCGTTCTTCCTTTCTGTTTCGATCGGCTGGATGATGAAGGCCGAATAGAAGGGAAGGAATCTGGAAAAATATCACGGTCGCGAGATCAAACGGAATGGATGGCACGACTCGCTAACCCCCTCGTCCATTGGCCAGATAGCAGAGACAGATATACAGCAGAATGGGTGTGTTCATGTATGGATGCAACCCTCGTGCGTGTACTATCGAGGGTTCGAGGGTGAAATGAGAAGCGAAACCGGTGAAACGTCGACGGGGTGAAAGAGATATAAAGGGGTTGAATCGCAGGGTTCAAGACAGATATTTTACTTTGGCAAAGATTTTAGAATATGAAAGAATTTTGAATATGAATTGTGAAGGATTTTAGGGACGAGTGTTGGTTAAAGAAGATCGTTGAACATTCTAATTTGAAAAAGTTTTAGAATAATTTCAGAAATATTTTCTAGAGATCTTGGAAATAACGTCGATGGTAGTTTTTGAAGAGTTAATTAAGGAAACATTTTTCAATTTAATTTGATCGAATTATTTTTAAGTATTAAATAAAATTGGAGATATTTGCAAATGCTAGTATCAATTACGTACGATTAAATTCGTCAAAATGAAATTTCATATGTACTAATATGGTATTTTTTAATAGCAAGAAATTTCGAGTATTTTACAATAACAAGCGCGTATTAATTGAAGCTCGGGACAATCTGCGACGTATTACAATTATAATATTTCGTGGAATATTTGGAAATTTCTATTTTTGGTAGCTAGAAGTTTCTAATTATTTGTAATAATTTGTGAATACAGATCGATTGAAATTCTGGTAATTGCTACCACGAGATAATTACAGTACCTTATTGAATAATAGAGTGTTTGGAAATTTGTATTTATTCTTAATTGTACAAGTTACGTGTACTCGCGAATCTGTGTGTCTTTAAAATTTTATCTTACACTTTATATCAATAAATTTTTGAATAAAAGCTGAAAGATTCTAATAAATAAAGAATCGTAACGAAATTGCAATATTTTTATAGGCTTCGATTCTAATTCCTTGGCAATAAGTAAAAATTACGATATTAAAATTAAAAGAATTAATAAAACTATGATTCCTCCCTTTACTTTAATTACGATTCTCTTCTCCTATAAGGTAGTGAAATCCTTATTATAGAATTTTAATAATCTCTCGAACAATCTTCGGCAACAAGAAGTTTCTAATTTGTAATAACGAGTATATTAAAAAGTCGAGGATCGTCTCGAATATTTCCAAGAAGGAGAAGAAGAAAGGAAAACAAGGTGAAATTGCTGGAAGCTTCGATATGAATTTAATGCGATACTCGAAGAAGGTCTCCAGCGGTCCCGATATTTCGAGAATTTCGAGACGCTCCGACGTGGGAGGACACTCGAAAACAAATAATGGGCAGAATCAAGTGTCCGTCACTTGGCCTAAGTGAAAAAGGTATCGAAGAACCAATGAAAGGACAAGAAAAGTGGAAAAATGAAAAGGAAGCAGCCTGCCTTCGGATAAAAGGAATACAGTATCGACTGAAAGCTTACTCTTGCTCGCTACGTTGCATCCTGGGAATTAATATAAAACGTACCTCGAAACACTGTGCTATCTCGACCCATATAAAATGGAAAAAGTAATAAGGAGGGAGAAACAATTTCCGAATAACAATTTAATTTAACGAATTTCATTTAACTAACGGAATTTATGTAGAATGGAAATTGGATATAGATATCTGAAAAGTATTTTATTAAAAAATTAAAGAAGTTACGATACCGGTCACTTTCTCTAGGGAAATTTTAGATAATAAGTTAAATAACAATTTATAACAAGTGTTATGATTCAACAAAGGTCTTCAAACAGATTTAAATCCGCCATAAACAGAAGAGAAAGGTATTTCGCGTATCAACAGATTCGCGAGCTGAAAAAGCTTGAAAAGACTTTCCTTCTGCTGATGAAAAAATTTTCGAATAACAACCAGATATCAACGGCGAACAAAAATAACGAGATCGACGTAATATGTAAATTCCGTTTAAATATAGAAAACCGTGTAGGCTGGAAAATTCTAGAAGCAAATATTTCTTCTTCCAAAAAAAGCATATCGTAAAATTTATTAATTTAAAATATAGTATTAAGCTGTTGTACGATGGACGTCACTTTTCAATATCATATCGTTCCAATTGTTTTAAAACGAAGAAACACTTCTAATAATTGCTATCAGTGTTAATTTGTTCAAAAGGTTTCAGTCTACTGCACAATCAAATATAAATCTACTGTATTCTATTTCTTTCAGAGTGCAAAGCGCAAAAATGATTTCTGGATATTTTTTGTCTTTTTTCGGGGACAAAACTAAAATCAACAAATACCTATGTTGATGGAAAAAGAAAAAAATATATTTCGTTTCGAATGGTTCTTACTTTGATTACAAATTTTTATTTAAAAGCAAATTATACTATTGAGACTATTAACGTTTATTTTAACGTTTACTTTAACGTCCAAATTAACGTTAACCTAATACAGTTGCAAAAAAAAATTATATTAATTCAGGTGATAAAATCGTTGATTAATAATATCCATTTCGAGATAACTTACACATAGCTATCGATACGATTTATTTGAAAAACATTATTTTCTATGAACTTAGCTTGTTTTCAACAAAAATATCCATCGATTCAACTAACGCATAGTGCTTTTTGCAGAGATTAAAAGTCCTCGTTGTAAAACAAATTATACTCGTTATTACTGTTGAGGTTATTCGATGTGTAAACAGAGGAAACTCGTGGATAAATTGTAAGGCAGAAAATATATTTAAATAGAAGTGTAATTATAAGTAAGAATACAATTTGAGCTGGTCCAGATCCGCACGCTAGCTGTGTTACCCAATAATTGAAAACCCCGAAGCCAACGTCGCCTGTCTACCGTTTATGGTCTGACTTTGTCGCGGTCTTTTGTCTACGCGCTATCGATGGTTTTAGTGCTTGAGAAAACTAAAAAGAGCAGATGTAGAGTTTTCTTAGAAGTGGTGACCACTTCAACAATTACAAACAACATCTAATAGAAATCACAAAATTCTCCCATTACAACGAATCGTACAAAATCAACAGATACAAGAAACTACAGAATCTGTCGAAACTTTCCAACGTAACACGATAACACAAGAATCTGTAATCGCGTTCCAAAAAGAATTCATCTTGCTTTCTCGCAGGAAAGTCGAAAGCTGGGACGATCTTTCGGTCGAAAGGAAACTTTCGAACTTTAGCGTAGAGTCCACGTACCGTAGAGCAATACAAGCGAGAGACGCATCAGAGACAAAGAGCAAGAACGTGCAGCTTAGAAAGAGAAAGATAGAAAGACACAGGAAAGAGGATTTCAATCTATAAATATAAACCATTCGGCCAATTCCAGCTGCTCTTCGTTCCCTTTATTGGATGCCGATAGTAGCTGCGAATCCTCTCCGCACGGCTTCCCCTTTGAACTTCCCTTTTTGTCTCTATCGTGTCTCGATCCTCTGTTATCATTTTGCCTTCATCTCACCCTCTTTCCACCCTCTCGAAACTTTCTGTGTCCATTCTGTGTCCTTATACTGCCCCGAGACGATTCGTGTTGCGTATACATTATTCAAAGTTAAACCGAACGTTCTTTATATTAGCATCGTGGATTTACAGATGAGATACGATTTTTGTTATGTCAGTTTTTTTTTTCATTACTTTTCTCGATAAATACTTTCACCTTTCTGTAGGTCGTTTAAACACGTTAAGCGGATCACGCATTAAATAAAAATTTCTACATTTACGCTTACGCTTTTTACATTTACATTCATTTTTGCTGTTTTTTTTTTAACATTTATTTACCCTTACTACGATTTAAAGTAGGTCGAGTTTAATTCTTCCGAATGGAATGGAATTATTTATCGAGTATTGTATGAATTATCTTGAGCAGAAATAAAAATAATTGATATAACAGAATATAGAAAAGTGCGTTGAAACCTAGAGAATTTGGAAATTAAAAAGTTGTTACGCGTAAAAAATTGGAAATCCAAGTGGCGAGTTAACAGGTTAAAACGAAAATACTCCCTTTTGCATATGATTTTAATGTTTGAATTTTCATATGTACAAATGTGTTTTTCTTCGGTCGAATGAAATATTAAAAATCGGATATTTCGTACGCTCAATGTTTTTTTTAATATTACTCTTCGTTAATACGTTGATGGTTCACTCGTTTGTGATTCGTGATAATAGCGAGGCAATGCTCTTATCGTACAGTACCACGAAATAATGTAATGAAATTAGTCACAAAATTAAACTAAATATATGTTCGATGTCGAGACAAACAAATTGACAAATATAAGAGCGCTATCTCCCTTTGAATGGGTCCTAAAATATCGATTAACGTTGAATCTTCGTTTGAGAGTAATTTACAAAATAAAGACTTTAACGAGTTGTCCACTGTGCCTGTCGTTACACGCGGTAATTGTTAATTGATATCAAATAGGGGTTGTTTGCCACGGTTTTTTGGAAATTGTTGAAAATGATGGTAGAACAGAACAAATGGGAGGGCGGATGGAGGTAATGCTGGTTGTTTGAGGGTAGTAATCGATTTTTCAAAGGGAGGTTCAATTGACTGGTACTTCGAGAGATCCTGCAAATGAAAAAAATTGGAAACGGATTAAAGAGATAATTGCAACGGTGATATCTCTATTAAAATAGAGTAATTAATTAATATTACAATTTCAAAATAGAGCCTGATATTGGAGCTGTTTTATTAAGAAAAATATTTTTTTATCTGGAATTTGGAATATTATTTAATAAAATAGAACGTTTTAAATGATTAAAAAAATATCCTACTATTTAGATCGTCAACTATACAATAATTTCAGAGCTTCAAAATATTAAGTCTTCGTCGTCTTCTATCTTTCTCATTTAAAAAACTGTTTACTTTGGCAAAAAATTGAGAAAAGTCGGAAATTTCGTTCGTCAACACTAAGGAAAGGAAGCTGTACGATCATAAGCCCCTGTTCAGCGAATCTTTCCACGAGAGGAAGATCAATAATTACAGTTCTTTCCATCGTTTCCGCTTTCTTTCGCAGTGGAAAGGGTGGCAATTAACTCCTCCGGAAACATGACGGCTTTGACGAAGTTCAAATAATAATTAGCCACTCGAATTTCCGTCTCGAACCTTTCGGTCCATAGAGAGACAAGCGTTCTATGCTTCGTTTTTATTTCACGAAGAAATTCAAAAAACAATGCATTTCCCTTTTTAATAGAAACCATACACGCGTGAATGAATACATAAATTAACAATTAGACTTGTAAATTGAGAAAAATAATAAAATAAACGATATTACCTTTTCTCCTTAGATATATACAATTATTATCGGAGAATATTTCGTCTTCTCATTATCTTTCTACTTTTGCACGTTTTTTAATAAACTTATATAACCCGTAACAAATACAAATAATTGTAGTGGTAATAGGAGTAATACGAATAAACTATAGTTAGATGATATATACGTATATTATAGCGATTTGTTTGTATTATTATTATTTTGTGGAAATAAATTATTAGCAGCTAATCTATACAAAAAATTATTTTTCATATGTTCAACAAGAATTTCTTCTGTTTTCATTTATTTTATAGATTGCACTATCGTCAAACAATTTCTTTTCACGGTAATTATTATCTCTTAACTTCCTTCGTCAGAGTGAAAAAAACTTTTATCAACTGTAATTTCTTTCCTGATGAGCAAGAAACATTGAATAATAAAGAGTTAATTGTTACTTAATTTTCCTTCAACCTGAAACAAATATAACAACCAACGTAAAACAGGATAAGCATTTAACAAAATTTGCATTCTTCGAAACGAACAAACTTTTTATACACCTACAACGACTCTACAGATAATTTTTGTAAACTTCGTAATTTGTAATTCCACGTTTAATACAACGCTAAAGAATTTTCCAACTGATACTAAAGATTTTAAGCGTTTTGATATTAAACCATTAATACAGTATATATTATCTATTAAGCATCGTATAACAGTATATCGTATTTTCAAAATTGAAACATTTGCTCGATCTTTTTTTATTACCAAAGTTTAACTTCTTTCTTCTCCGTCGTTATTTATCGTCAATAAGCGATTTCAAACTTTTGATTAGCGACATGTAATCGAATCATTTATAGTATATTTATCTTTGTGCCTTCTAAAAGCAAAGTTATCTTCCTCTGCTTTAAACGTTCATGTTAAATATACGCGTAATTACGCCGGAGATGCCGCAGCTTCCGTTTATGGTATTCGAGAAAATGAAGTCGTTTCGAGGGGTGGAGGGTGAAAAAACTTGGAAGAATTCGTCGTGAGGCAAATCCGTGGAAAAAGATTTCGCGGATGCAAAGTTTCCGGCGACATGTTTGGCGATAAAAGATCGCGGAAGAAAATAAGCTTTTTGGAACTGGCGGCGAGCTTGGAACACGATACGGAGGTGGAAAGTAGCAGCAGTTCAATTTCAAGAGAAACGGGAACGATCGTCGTTAATAAACTTTTTACCACGGCTATTCTTCTCCTTTTTCATCGACGTTCGAAACTCCTGTGTTCCTCTTCGTATTCGTTTACTTCCTTCTACGTTTACTCGTTGTTTCTTTTGGAATTTTTGGTTCATAGGTTTTCCACTGTCGAAGGAGAGCTATGAACATTGCAGTGAAAGAGTTGCCAACAATATTTGTGTACCTGCCTGAATGGATACGTAATATCGTAGTCTCTCGAGAATTCATAAAGATCGATGGACAAAATAATTGACGAAACGAGAAAAAAATTCTTATAAATCAGCATAGGCCTGTCGTGTAAGTAATTAAAGAGATTAAAAAGATCGTGTATTTCGTACGTGTATCGCTATAGCGTTAAAAAAGTGACGAATGAACATTTTCCACAGTATCTAAAAAGATGTATCCAATCAGTCTTCTGAACCGTATTCCATTTTTCGTCCGTGTCTCAGCCTCAACGAGACAAAAACTTCCTTAAAGCTCGCCCTCCACCTAAATAAGGAAAAGAAGCAGTTTTTCATATCCAACGGGAGCCGTGGCTGCTAATTGAACGCGGCGAGTCGGTCGATTAGCTTGCGTCGTGGGTGTAATTGCGCAGCGAGGACTCGCGGCAGACTAAACGTTAATTTAATTAAACATCCCTTGGCTTAACCCTCATCAGTTCTTCACCAGAAGAATATTCTTGGCGCTTGTAGCACCTGGTTACTTGCCCCGAGTTGCTTTTCCTCGAGAACCTCCGGACGATTAATCAAATTAAACGTCCGATTTCCGGCTGGAGTCCCTCTCTCGCGTTAACGAGCCCTGTTTTCGCTTCTCCTTAACTTGACGTTCGAAACGCGATCGGAGGGTGACTTGTCGTGACTCCTAAAAATCTTCGAACATTTGCACAGTGATTACGAAAAATTGTGGCGTGCCATTGTATTTGTTACAATATTAATATAGTAATTAATTCGCTCCAAATATAAATTTCGTAACAAAGTTTAAAAATGAAGCGTAGAATCTGATTAAAAAAAAAAAAGGTTCATTAAAAAATAAGAATATGTTCCAGTACCTTTACAATGTTATATATTTTGAAGTTTTATCAACGTTGTAATGCGACACGGCTGTCGTAATTATATCGATATCGAATATCGAATACCGAGGCGTATCGATATAACGAGTAATCGTTTGTTTAAATATTTTAAACACTTGATTCTTTACAAAATACATTATACTTTACAGAATTGTTTCGAACTTGGCCAATATATTCGCGAAACGATGGTCGTGTTTCGTTACTGTGCTAATAAAATTCCAAAATGTTTCCCATAACAAGTAATATATTCGTAAGAGTCTTCTACTTGGAGGTATCCGAATTTTTTCTTTTTTCTTTTTATAAGCAGGTGCACGTCGATCGAATACTTTTCAATGGAAACAAGTGTTCCCGATTTTTCTGCCAGCTTTTCGTCGTGCAAAAGCGTAATTGGACACGTTCCATGCTGAGAAGAGACGAACGATGCTTCCAAGTATCGGGAAAGAGTTCTCCGATGAAAGAACTTTTCTACCGGAATTAAGGACACGAAGCTAAGGATGGGTCGTACGAGCGAGTTTTCGGGAGCAACGACTCGATGATTTAATTTCGACTTGTTGTCCAGAGTTTTGATAAATTGTCGGTGGTTTGTCGATGTTTCGGGATTATTGTGTTTACGCATTGGTGTAGATTTCGTGTAATAATTTAGATAAGAAGGACAAAGTTTTATTATCCAGTGTCTTGTTTATCAATGTCTTCGACTACTCGTATTATCATTTATATCCTTATTAATCGATATCTTCGATTATCATATTGGAAAAGTCACGACATTTTGTATAAAAGCAACGACATCGTCAGAATATTTACGAGAGGTTTCGAGGTATTTTCAGACTATCAAGCAGCGTATAATCGAATTTAATATTTGCCAAATAATCTAGAACAGTTTCATTTACATTTTCTCGAGTTAATGCTAACGAACAACTATAAGTGGTACTTTAAATAATCCTAAATAACTCCTGATATTACATTAAACGTTTAATCGGCCATAATCGGCGTAACACGCCATAAAAGCATAGAAGACAAATCTGACAAAATCGAATCGATCAACAAAATCAAATAAAATCAACCCTTAAATTTTCGCAACTTCAATCGACAAAATTCAAAAGTTTCTACTATATTCGATTGTATCCTCGACAAGAACAATTGGTTTTCTCTTCTGTTTATATTCAACTGTAGTTCTCGTGGCACGGTGCGGTACGCAGTGAACAAAGATGGAAATAATCATCGTTCGATTTTGATCTTATCGTTCGATGATATCATTCTGTGAGTAACGTAAACGTGAGTTATAATTCCCTGGAGATACAGCACTGTGAAAAGTGAGAACGTGGTTCGCAAACGTGCGAACGTGCAAACGTGCGAACGTTGTCCGCGAACGTGGGTACCTGGTCTGTGAACGTGGACTGCGAACGTGCGAACGTGGCCAGCGAATTTTGATTTTTGTCTGATTCAAATGCCGCATGTGCGTTGCGTCGTGACGAAAAATATCGAAAAATATTCTTTTTCCACGAAAATCCATTTCGTATTCCGGCGATGATCGTCTGGTAAATTCCCAAAGGACAGCTACCCTTTATCCTCGGCGACAGCTTGACAAACACTGATTACGGGAAACCGAGAAAGCGCCGAGATAAAGCACGGCATCGTCGATTTCCTTTATCAGCCTAAATTGCCCTCGTTATCGAAAAGTATTCCGCCGGCGTCTCTTGGCTTGCCACAGCCTATTTTACCCCCCACACCAACCTCGACGCCAACCGCGGCCAAGGAACATCAGGCGTCGCGTTTGCCATGAGAAATTCATTTCCACGTGCTCACAGATGATCTGGATTTAAGAAATTTCCCAATGAATATTAGACAATCTCGTTAAACGATTTATCAATCGAGATTCTTCGATATTTTAATTTTGAATTCGCGTTACAAATCTTTTCACGGGTGTTTGTGCATTTTTAGGAAATTTCAATTTTCACAAATTTCATTTCATTTCATTTCAATTAAACGACAGATACTCGTTGCGCTACAGTACATTACGAAGTGCGAATATATCAGAAAAGTTTGAACAAAGAATTGTTTAACGTGCCAAAACGGACGGAGAGAAGATGCAGTGAAAGACAAAAATTATTTACGATCGAACACGTTCTATGGACAGAGTTATTAGATTTAGAAGTACACTTACTTGATAAAAATGTATCAACTTTTCTAAGTGTCTCGCAGGGACGTACAAAATTTAATAATTTAAGCAGCGATGGACAGTAAACAACATCATTTGTCAACTTAAAGAGGAGGATCGAGGCGACCGCCGTCCTACGTGATTCGTACGATATTAAATTTAGTTTACGTAAAATTCACGTACATTACACCTTACTGGAAGGCTGTAAATCGTAAAAATTGTACCAATTGCAAAGCCAATTATACGACACCCTAAGAAACCCTTCCCGAAATTTTACCTCCAAAAAGAATTCCATTCACGTACCTCGATATCTACTCCTTCAGTTCAAAGAAATTTCAATATTAATATTTATCAAATCGGGTACGAACGATTCTATTCGTCTACTCGCAAAGTGCAGTTTCTAAATTTTCCCTAATTACATCCCTTTCGCATTGAGATTCTCCGATATCCATTCACGTGAGCCGTTATACAGCACAAAAAGGTTCGTCTCGAAATTTTGTGCTGAAAAAAAGGGGAATTCCGTTCACGTATGCCAGTATTCTCCGAGTTCAAAGAAAGCCAACGTTTCCGGTTCGAAAACGTATCGATCGATTCCTTTCCCCGATGCATCCCATTACGTGTTTTCGCCCGTTTTACATCAGTCTCGTGTCGCCTTTTGCACCACTGACAGAGGAATACCCTTTTCACGGCGCCGTGTCGGCTGAATACTCGTCCCGTTCTATCCTATTTATCGCGAGCGTACGCGGGAGAGTAAAAAATGGAGTAAAAAAGGTGGTTGGAACGTAGTATCGGGCGACGATATAGCGATCGCTTGTCAATCATGGTCTTGCCGCGCCGAGTAGACGAGGAATTTACGATTCCATCCAGTAGAGTGACTTCGTTCGTGCCCATTTTCATTAGTAGCTGAGGCATCGTGCTCTGCTATCGGAAAAAGATGGTCGTGAATTCGTGTGATATCGTTAACGACGCGATGAGAATTTGTGACTGTTCGGTTCTTCGCGTAAACAATGGAGAAATGTGGGAGTTGAGAAACAGTTCTCGCGCAATTTGGTAACGTAGATGTGATGAGGGTTGGGAAGTTTGTAAAAAGGAGCTGATAAAAGGAGGTTTGAGAAGATTTCGTGTTTAAAGATCCTCGACGATTCAGGAAATATCGTAGTTTATGTATTTTTGGAGTTGTAGAAATTCGTATTTGTTTGTTTTTTTTTTTTGTTCTTTATAGTGTAGCGATTGAATTGGATTGTGGTTAATTTGACGTATGTTTTGTTATTTATATATTCTGAATTCAGGGACGACGAGAATTCAGTAGATTTTATCGTAACGACGATCGAATTGATACACAGTTGTACGATGAAATTGTATTTGATGGACAGTAGCGAGAAAACAAGACTCGGTAGTATGAGAAAATTGCTGCTTTTTATTGAAGGTGAAAGCACTACGTTAATTTTCCTCTGGTTTATGATTCTACGATGTGTTATACATACGATCGTGTACGAGTAGTATAACGAGGGAAAAGCAGCAAAAAATCTATTTGAGAGAGGAGAAACGAGGAAAGCATAGCGGGTGGCTGACCAATGAGGCTAATACCACTGCGAACCTTAAGATCCCAGCTTTAAGTCGACGAATCCGTATTTTTCCTGAAAATTCAGTGACGAATTTTACAATTTAGTTTTATATAAAAACAAACAATGGATGAGTTAAACTTGATGATAACGTGATTAATTTCTGCACCTTCAGAAAATCTAATTAACCTAATTAACTTTATGGGAAAAACGTTTATCTAAACGATGTATACTTTACAGAATTTAGAGAACACGAAAATTCGAATTATAATAATTCTGATATATTGAACAATCTTAATGCTCCGATTACATAATCGATTAATAACAATACGATCTTGAGAAAAAATTCATCAGTTTCAACTTTGCAAAATTCTTTCGTATTATTCGGGAATTCGATCGAAAATTTGTTGACACAGCTAGCAACAACATCGAGAGGAAAAAGCGTGCGTAAGGGCGGAAATTTAAATTGGAAATTAACTTTCGATTCGGCAGTTGTGCCACAAAGACGGTAAATGAGCACACTGGTACGAGGTTTCGAAACGACGCACAGTTCGCGGTAGGTTAATCGTGAAAAGCGATTGCACACCATGGCGAATCGCAGTCGCGTTTCCATCGAACTTTCGAGCTCCGGTAGCGGCGGCTAAGAGAACGAGACCGTGTCTTATCCCGAGATCAATTCGCTTGATCCTACAAAGCGTTCAGTGGATTCGACGGCGAAACGAACTACGAGCTGGACGCGCTGACCGATAATACGCTGTTGATGTTTAACGATCAGCATTACAGGTGTACCATTTACGGTTACGGTTTACGGGAATTTTCAAAATTAATAAGAAACGTGCCATCTGGTTAAAAATCAATACCCATTAATAGTGTTAATTTTAACATTTAATGAGTGAAACAAATACTGTTTAGTTTCATTTCTTCAATTATATACAGGGTGGTTGGTAACTGATGGTACAAGCGGAAAGGGGGTGATTCTACGCGAAAAAAGAAGTCGAAAATATAGAATAAAAAAAATTTTTTTTTTTTAATTTTTCCATCGAGACAACGATCTACAGTGAGATCCCTCATAACGTACCGCACGCGTACCGAGCGAAAATTCAAAGTCAATTTTCTCGAAAACAAAGCTTCAAACGATAAATTTTTATTCTATATTTTCGACTTCTTTTTTCGCGTAGAATCACCCCCTTTCCGCTTGTACCACCAGTTACCAACCACCCTGTATATTAATAATTATTCTTTTTTATTGATTTACGTAATAAGAATTTGGATGTCATTTTGTAAATGAGCTTTCCCCGCTTCATGATTTCTTCGATACACATTTTATACTTTAATCGCGTATAATTCTATCTCTAAACTCGACCCATAATAAACTCAAATTACATAGGAAATAATCTAACGATTCCCGCCGGTGAGTACACGTAATTCCCAACATTATATCATTGTTAGGAAACGTTATAACAATTGATTTACACCGACAAAATTGATTTACTGTAAATAATAATCGGCCCCATAACAGAAGTTTACAAAATGTTCGATCTAGTTGGCGAGTTGTAACACGCTCCCATGGGACGTTAATGGAATATTAATCGCACAGAATGTCGGACGTTAATTAGCCGGGCCACGTGTGTTCACGCTGTCCCTGGTAATCCATCGTCGATCGAGCACAACTCGTGTCTCGATCGATCTCGTTTTACAGTAGTCAGACAGTTTTCGAACAGAGTGGCGGCCAGCTTTCGATTCTTGTTGGCCTGCATTGAATCGATAAATTAATAGCGATCATCGTGCCGACGTTTTCGTCACTGTGTTTGCTCTGTGATAGCGGTGTCGAGTGTCCGTTGCTAGCATCCGATTCCATGGTGTCGATACGAGGTATTGATTTAACAGGGCCTGCGGACGCTTTGAACTACGACACCTGGCATCCCTGAAACTCGAGTCAAACTTCACGTTCCCGTTGTTCTTTACCTGCTTGATCAACCGACCAACCCGTTACACTGGTATTCGATTCTGATTCCGGTTGGTCCTCGATCGTACATTCCAGTCTTAACCGCTTACGATTTCTGTAACTAGATTTTTATGCACTTTTATGCACAAAGCGGGAAACTATAGGAAAGTTCTACAAGATTTATACAAAATTATACACAATTTTCTACCGACGTTCTTTTCTTTTAATTCTATTTTTAAAAGTATGATTTTGCGTGAGAATCCAAAAGTTTAATGACGTCATACAGTGGCTGACGAAAGTATTCGAACATCGCTGGAAGCTTTTTACGCGTAGCATACTTGTTGAACGTCGTTTTGAATTTCGTCATTAGCGTTGTAACGAGACACGTCTGTCTCGATTACATCGCTTACATTTGAAACGGATCAGAAAACGCATATAGAAGTGTTCTATCGTAAGCGTACATCTCGTAAAGATCATAGAAGTATTTGAACTGTCGGTTATTCGGTACGTTAATAAGCCAGGATATCTAGTAAGATGATATTTTGTTCGCTGTATGTCACGTTTACGTACGACGAAAC
The DNA here is from genome assembly GCF_011952255.1 of Bombus vosnesenskii. Classification (NCBI taxonomy): domain Eukaryota; kingdom Metazoa; phylum Arthropoda; class Insecta; order Hymenoptera; family Apidae; genus Bombus; species Bombus vosnesenskii. The sequence continues at coordinate 2,502,923 of NW_022882962.1, forward strand.
GATCTCTCAACCACAAAGACAACGTTCGACAGCGTGTACGCGAATCCATCGACTTTTCTCCTGACGTCGTCGTCACCTGGAAACGCTCGAACTCTCGGGACGAGAAGTTTCTAAAAGCCCTGTCTTAAGTGTTGGAAAGTTAAAAATAAACGCCGTGACCGGACGTATCCTTCTGGTGAAACTTTTTATCGAATCGATGGGGCAGCGATGGCCCTGAAGAGGGTCAGCAGGATGAAGCTCGATTGAAAAGCTGCGAGATAACAAGCGTACTTTTCTTTAATGGACGCGTTAGCGGAATGATCGCTGCTGACGTTAAGTTCTTTCAGCGACAATACTCGTGACACGAAGTATTTCGTTGGATCCGAGAGACGAAGTTGGAATTTGTTTGGTAATTCTTCGTAAGGTTCGATTGAAAAGCTGGTAAATAATAGTTTTGTCGGATTAAAGCGTCAAGTTAATAACTTTGTAGTATTTGCAACAGATATCGGCGATTGTTTCGTGATTTTTCTTACGTCACGATAACTAGAAGACAACTAATTTTTGCAACTGACTAAACTAACTAAATTCTCTAACTAACTAAGTTCGTAACTAAATTCTCAGCATTTATGTAAAAGGAAAATGATTAAGAAAAATAAATTATCTCTTAATATCTGGAAAAAAAAGCGTTATGTAATATCTTCTATTATTCCTCGTGTACCTGTATCAATGCTTAAAAACAGCTACTAGGATAAATCCCACGGTTTTACTTAAATTTTACTTCCAACACAAATACCAATTATTTCGAACGAATTTACATTCCTCGTTCCTTACACTTGTCTCTCAATCTCAGTCGAGAATGTTAAATCGAATTCGTCGCCGATGTATCTTCCTTTGAGAGCAGACTAATCACAACAAATTAATACCAGTATCTTTATTGCATTCGTTGTCTATAACGAAATAACCCTGACACGTAGTTTCTCGTTAGAATGAGAACGTAAAAAATATTAAGGAAGAGAAGAGAGCAGAGGTAGATTCGCCGAAGGAAAATACAGGGAAGCAGAGAGCGAAAGAAACACAGTGTGGTCGTCCGTTTAAGCGGTTTAATTACTCGGCTGTAAGCGCGCTTCATTAAAAGCACGGCATTTAATTTACTCGCTACACCTGCTCGCTGCAACCGAAACGGCCAATTAAGATTCCTAATTTCGCTGTTATCGCGCGATCGTCCGTTGTGGATTCCCTGGATCGATCCAAGGGCCGCTGTGACTCGTCGAAACCGACACCTTCACACCGGGAAAACGATCGACGTTCCATGGCTAACAGAGAACTCGAGAACCACGTAATAATATCGTGATCGACCGACATCGACACGCAAAACACCGTGTACTAATTGGAGTTGCGACTAATTAGTTGTAGTTAGTCGACTATCCTCTTCGTCTCAACGCGAATATCCGATTTTACTTATTTCTGTCGCTGACCTTCGATTCGATCGATACCTCGTTGCATAATTGCAGCAAAATATTTGTAGTTGGGCTTCTGTAGGTTTTCTCGAATTTAGAAATGAAACGACGAATGTATAGCATGTTTGTTTTAACGAGTACCGTGCGCGTCGCAAACAAAGTCAACCTTATGGAAAAATTTTAGTTCATACTTCCTTGCGACATTTTTCTGCCAGTAAATTGTACCTCTAAACTCGGCAAACATTTTTAAAGCAAAAGGATCAACGTCGACGTCCAACTTGAAGTAAAATATCTTTGAGATCTGCCTCCCTGCAAGGTAAATCTTACTTTTCCAAGAGAGTAAATATGATTTTAGAGTAAACCTTCTATTCTTCAAACGATTGTGCTCGAACCAAACGGTAGACACAGTTTCGACGAAAAGTATTGAAAGCCGATCTATGTACGATAATGGTCATAGTACATTTATATCTTGAGAGTGGTCGTTAACATGTTATCAATTTTCAAATTCTCAAAGTTTCGCAACATCGAATTTGTCAATTTTTTAAATTCGAAATATTTAAATGTCTAGATTATCAGATCTCATTTTTAAATTTTCAAATTATCAAATTTCCTAGTGTCTCTAAAGCTTTCAGGTTTTCAAACACTCAAATTTTCAATTATGTCACTATTATTTATCGTTACTATTCGTTCAACGATATTCCTTTTACGGACAACTTTTACGGACTCTGTCTCTCTCTCCCTCTCTCTCTCTCTCTATTTCTCTCTCTCTCTCTTTCTCTATTTCATCGAATCTTAATTAATTAAAGACAATTTTAGCAAAAGCAGGATTTCACACAAATGATGAATTATCACCAGCTAAGAACGGATTATTCGAAAGGTCCCAAGAGGGTGGCTGTCGTCGGAGTTGTGTAGAGATAGTGTGTCAGAGGTGGAGGATGAAGGCTAGTTTCCAGGCGCGCAGATGCTTTGGCCCATCCGATCGAGCTTTCTCACCTCGGCTATAATCATGTTAATTAATTGGCTGCCGGTTCACCTTGCTGGCTGCGGTTCGCGAGGGATACGTTGCGGTCTGACCGTTGGTTGGCCAGCTTGTCTCTAGTCTCGGAGGCCAGCCCTGCTCCCGGATGATGCACAATTGTTGTCCCACCCGATCATCTCTTCCCTTCCATGAAAGAGGAATTATTGTGTCATTGTTCTCTGATTGAGCCGTAATTTTGCCACTAAAGGAAACCTGAGTGGCCATTTAACCTCGCGGAAACCTTCGCCAGGTTATTGACCGGCCACGATTAGCAAAATATCGCGGACAGTAAGGTAATACCGTACAATGACGTAGATTAGTTTTCAAAAATCCCCGTAAAGTAACTTCTCCTGCAATTTGCAAAACGTTCTTTCACATTTCGAAAAATTGTACAAAAATTATTTACCACGCATATTTACGATTTTCCACCTCTTCTCTACGTACGATATTTCTACTACACCCAACCCAGAACAACCTGCTCGTTGTCAATTTTTCTCATCCGAAAAAATCTCATAAACGCACCTTTGCTTCGACTAGAAAAACAACAAATTTGCAAACATATCTTGGCTCCTGAAAATCATACAAAAAGTATCCACTACGCGTATTTGCAGTCTTGCGCCTCTTATTTTACACACGCTATTCCTACTACGACTGCCAAGAACTTCTTCCCCATCCACCTTTCACCCTAAAAAGCCCCATAAACTCACCTTTCCGCCAATTTGCAAAAACACTCGCCCGTACTTCCAAAAGTGACGCAAAAATTATCTGCCCTATCCATCTACGATCTCCAACCTCCTTTTTATTCGTAATATTCCCAGTACAATTCTGCAGGATACCTTGCCAACGATTTCTCACTTTCAGATGCCCCATAAATTCACTATTCCTGCAATTTTCCTCTCCGCACGATGATCCTTCGCCTCCGATAAAACCGACGAAACGGAGGAGGCGATCCCAGGCTGCGAATTAACGGCGTAGCGCACGCACGACAGGAGAAAGTCCTCTGGTGCGAAGCGAAATGGACGAAACGCAAACGGGCATAGATTCCGGGGCAGCCGTGCGTGTTAATGACCACATGCCGGTGGTCGCCGCGTTTCACCGACCGATGAACAGCCTCGGAAAGAGCCTCGCCCATTAGCACCCTCCTTCTGCCTCGATTCGCCCTTTCTAACCCTGCCGCTGCATCTCCTGCTTCTTCGGGCAAACTCCATCGCAGATTTCCAACCGAGATTTTCCCGGGATTTCTGGAATTTATCGACTGTTTGCAAGAGGGTATAAACTCGCCAGGGCGGATCGTCCGAGCGATTTTTCGCAGGCTGCCTTTCAAATGGCTGCATGAAATTGCACGATGACTCCGGAGGATTGTAAAATCGGGCAGCAGCGCGGTTATAACAGGCCAAATTTTGAATCGGCGACGAAACGGAGCCGGATTACTGCGGTTCTACCTGTATTTTCCTATACGTACTCCTTGAGTTCTCGGTTTTAGAGTTTTTCGAGAATTTAGACGGTGCTCGGCAATTGGGGAGTTTGGGGGGCGGAAGGGTGGAAAGTAGAGCGTTTGGAAATTTGTGACGTATCGCGTCGGGAATTTAAATAAGATTCGGGGATTAGAAAGTTTAAAAATTTTGGGAACGTTAGTGTACGATTGGACATTTCAATATTTGACTATTTAAAAGCATGAAATTTCGAAACGTTAAAAACGTTCTCAGCTTCGGAGGTGTTGAAATTTTGGAACTCGATATGCTTTGAAATCTTGAAAATTCAAAAATTTCGAGATTTGAAAGTTGGAAATATTGGAAATTTGGCAGCTGGAAACTTTCGCACCTTGACAATTTTCCAACTAGACACTTTGAAAGTTTGAAAATATGAATATTTAAAAAGTTGAAAGTTCGAGTATTTAAAAATCGCTATATCTGCCGCTGTATTTTTTGTATTTTAGAAATATCGATCCTTTAAAAGTAGTCTGGAAGATATCTCGGGGCAAGGACTATCCTAAATACTGTAAATTCCAGGAAAGTAACGGTTCTGGGAGATACTTCCTTACTTAACGCACTCCTTAAGACATTTTCTCTGCTTGTTACTCCAGGACAGGGCAGTTAACTCTTAGATAACATTGTTTAACGAGATGTTTCTGGTGGCAATGGAAAAACGGTGTAATGGAAGTGTACGTTCTGCGAGAAAAGTAGTTCGGAAAGATACACTTGGCGTTTCCCTCGAATTTCGGAAGATAAAGAAAGAGACAAATTTAGATGATATTGTTTGAAAGATAACGTTCTATTTTATAGAACAAAATTCTGCCATACAAATTCTAATAACAATTTCAATTCTACTTGAATTCCTCCAATTTATTATCATTGTAACTGAAACATTGAAATCATCGGGATTATTCCTATAAATGATTATGAAATTTATATCTTAACTCAGATGAAAACCATACATCAATGCACCATCCAATGCAACCAGTGTTTAAAACATTTCAGAAAACAAAATTATATTGTATTTGACTTCATCAACAAAATTTTATAGATTTTATAACTCAAACGTTTAAATTTGTAGATTAAAAGTAAATAAAGATCGTACTCGTCGTATCATTTAAAACATAGCGTATTTTACAAAGTAAAATCATGTTGGTTTGGAAAGATTGTCCCAATATTTAGCTGCGGAATTTTGCTTCGTATAAATTTCGTACGATTCCAATTTTACATGATTCGAATTTAATGTATAAATCTTATAATTCAAATATTTCGAAATCAACAGCATCGATGTGAATCTTAATCGTGCTATAATATTAACACTCCGCAGCTTCAAAATTCACAATATTCCATATTTTGAGAAGCAAAATTGAAATGTGCGGTCAATTTCCGTTTCTACTTTGCGTGTAAAAATTCCCATTCCGCTTCCAATGTATATACATTTTATTTATAAACTCGATTATTCGAGTCCTTTCATATTACAATTTAATCGTCAAAAAATCGTAAAAATTACAGCTTACAGTATATAGCTGCAAAATTCAAAGTATCTCGCGCTATAAAAATCGAAAAATCGCATTAATTTGAAAATTAACTTCTCATATTCTCTTTACGTTCTTTATACTTCGCAACAAGACCGAAGCAACAAGGTCGAACAAATGGGATACCAAGAGGACTCGTTTCTGCGAAAAAGCACGAACACTATAGGAGAAATTCGGGATTCTGATACACTTGTTATCTTGAGGTTGTCTCGCGTGGAAGATCGATGAAGCTGGTGATGAACAGGGACATTCGGAGAACATTGCTCCAGAGGATGTCTTCTGTGCTAGCGTCACGGTGCAAGTGTAAATTCTATGAGAAGGGAGAGAGAATAGTTCTGAACAACACACTTGTTACTTTCCGTAAGTTCCATGAGAGGGCTCGATGGAACCTGATGATGAACCGAAACGTTTCGGAGACGAGATGCTCTCTGCAGTTGTTGAATTCGGAAAGACGGTCGTAGGAAACCGCGAAATCCCATCATCTAACCATTGCCCAGAGCGTACTAAACCCCTAATCTATTATCATTATTAAATTCACATTACGAGAGATACGATAAAGTCGTTAATCATGTCATTTTCTGTTGACGGTAATTTCTAATCGCTGAAATTATTAAACAACGAAGAAGGTTCTGTCGTTTCTCTTATGACAGAAAAGGATAATGCGGAAATATAGGAAAACGTAATCTTATTTACCAAAATTTGTTACATTTAATAAGCCTTACTTTGATGGGTTTTTTAATTAAAGAAAATCGGTTAGCTTGTCAAAGATGAGGAGAATTATTATTGTAAAGAAGAAGACTCTTTTACGCTTATGATGCAAATCTTACAAAAATGGACAATGCCAAAAATTGATTCTTCTTTTTCTGTTTGATTACAGGTAAGAAGCTGTTTTAACCGAAAAATCGAGTCATTTGAGACGGAGGATTGGAGACGCTCATTGTCGAATATCGGGTAAGTATCATATACAATAATAATTCTAACGAAATCATGAGATCATTGTGTTCACTAATGATATACAATATCGATCACAATTAATACTTTCCTAACACAGTCTTCTGTATTTCTAGAATTCTATCTTTAACCGCACTCGATCCTCGCACGTACTTTATCTTGATTCGACAGTTATATTTCCTATGATATATGCAATAACTTTTTGTTATACACGTACAACGCGGACGGTTTTATGATGTTGAAGATACTTGTATAATGGAATTTCATCTTTTCTCTTCTCGTTATATCGGGTTCTTATCGTCGTGTGGCTTTAAACGAACAAAGATTCGTAACAACAGGAATATCGAGTTTCTTGATACGGAACAACGTCAAATCACCATAAACAAAGCATCCTCCGCTGAAAAAAAATAGACTGGAGCCAAATTTATCAACTCCGTGTAACTCCAAAATTCCCAAGCGAGAGAAGGCAAAATAAAATTCAAATCTTTCTCATTTTTCACGCATTGTACCCAAGAACGTTTCCATCGCTATCAACTGCAGAAGAAAATTCGTGTCGTATCGTTGCTCGGGAAATTCCATCGTGGAACGCTTATCGTTCCTTCTTCTCCATCGCCGGCACGTTCCGAATTGCCAGGTCGTTTTCAAGCCGAGGCGACAAAGCGACTCGTCGCTTAAGTTTTCCCCAGTCGTCGTAAGAAAAGCTTTTCCATCTGGCGACGCGTGACACCCGTTTTATCCGTTATCCTCCCTTCTGTCTACCGTTTTGGACGTCAGCCAAAACTTATTAATTTACTCTACTTTCCGTTCGACGTCCCTTTTCTGACAGGCTGACGCCCCACTCGTTAATTTTCTACAACAAGTAAGTTTACGCGAGCTTCACCAAACAGGAAAGCTGCACCGTTGAAGTTTTTCTTACGGTCAAAGGTTAGTAGCGGAAAAATATAACAAGTCGGATTTTTCATATTTTACAGAGGAACAATTTTTTCGTTCGATGTATGCTATCTATCAATGTTCACATTGTTAATTTCGTTTTCTTGACTCGACTTCGATACTAAACGTGTGTATATCTTTGCCATTTTCAAACATTTCAAAAATATCGTTCGTTATAACATCGATCAACCGATTTGCTATGAAACTTCGTAGGTCCTTCAACTATTTCTCAAACACTCGTATCTTTGGATTTAACATGTCCTCTTCCCAGTCATATTAAAATATATTAAAATATGTACTCTCTTCTAGCCGTCAAGTAGGATAGTAGAAATCTGAAAATCAACTAAAATTATACTAACGGTATCCCATAATGAACAACGATCTTGATTATTCTGTGCGATTGTAAGATGTCGACGCTTAGGCGAGGTCGAATAATCGTCGTTTTGCTTATCATTGATCCTGCGGATCAAAAAGGTATCCTCGTTTTTTATGGATCGTATTCTGTCCGTACGTTATTAGCGTGGTCCAATAGTTGGAACACGATGTTCTTATTTCCACTGCGCGATTCTTCTTGTTATCGTGTTGCTCCCTGTTCCGTCTTGTTTCGCTCGTAACTTCGACCAAGTTGTTTTTCTTCTTCTGGAGTCGGGGAAAGGGTGATTTTCCCGTTCCTTTGGATGTACCGTTAGTCTCGTTGTTTTTTGGTTGTTTGCTCGTTTCGATCGTTTCAACGTAGTTCTGTGGAACAAAGGCTATTTTTAGGGACGAAGAAACAGCCTTTTAACGTTACTCATCGTTTTGATCCTGACTACTGATTCACTTATTTCTATTGGTAATTGTCCCCAAGACTTTAAAAAATAGCCTTAACAAAAGAACGAACTCTTTACAAAATTCTGCTTGTAAAAAGTTACTTTAATTATCTTCATCCGCAACTATTCCGCAGATGTAAAAGAAATGTTGTGAGAAATGCTTTTCTACAAAGATCGCATATATAGAACATTGTGCGTCAACGATTGCCTTCAATTGCGATCGTTTCCGTGGTCGATCACAAAGAAGAGAAAAAAAGAACACCAAGGAAATAGGCTGGAAATTGTTTATCGAAAAATCTGACCTGTTTTCCGGCAGCAGCATGGCGATAAAAATTCTCAGCCAGGAAGCACGATTTGTGACAAACTGCCCGTTTCTTTTTCTTCCTCTATTCGTAAAACTTAGGAGAGGGCAGGGACGAGAAGGAGAAGAAGTGGATCGAGCACATTGTTCGCGGAGCTCGAACCTCTTTCTTTTCCTAGCCCCACCCTCGACGAATTTGTCAGGCGTCGTAAATTCGATGAGAGGCGCCGCTAGACGAGGTCGATTCTGTCGATTTACGGCTACCCATTAAGACGCTATTTACTCGTTTATGGGTTAACCGAGACCCGCTCGATACGTTTATTCCACGTTGGAAAACACAACCAGACGTGCACTCAGAAGTACGAGGATTACTTATTTTAATAAAAGTAATGATCTGTCCAACTCGATCGCGTTGAATTAGTCGAAATCGCGTTCTGTTTGGAAGAACCTTTCTACTGCGTATACAGTGAGAATGCAAAATGAAGACACGAAAATTCAGAAACTCTTATACGTATGTTTCATAGATTGAAAATTCATTGACAAGATACAGCATTCGTAGGAATACAAATTAATAGTTAAAAAACGTAGAGTAAAAATATTGCGCGTGAATATTATGCATTCCACTTAGAAACTTCAAAATACCTTTGCGTCGTATAAAACGGCAGAGTAACACAAAATCTGCTACTTTAACGTTAACTATTAGGTTGGCAACTAAGTGATTGCGGATTTTGTCATCAGGTGGTATTGACAAAATCCGCAATCACTTAGTTGCCAACCGAATATGTTCCTTTGAACGCAGTGAAACGTTTGTTCGAAACAGTTGTTCACATTAGAAGCAGTGTGACTTAAATTTAACGATAGGAAAACATGACTAAGAAAAGGGCTATTTACATAGAAAAGAACATTTTCTACCGAGGAACATCAACATTTTTACAAATGGAACGAGAGATATATTTTTATCACCACGACAGTGTACGATAAAAAGGCCTTGGATAGCCAGGCACTCTTCTTCCGCACCCTTATCTCAAGCACACGTTCCACTTCTAACGATCGAAACTCTGTTACCCGTGCACACACATTCACTTGAAATTTCCGTTCTTATAAAACCTCCCAGGACATCTACTTTTCTTGCGAATAATTTAATTAAGGATAAAGATTTAGGAAAATCTGACTTACAAATTCGATAACGCGATAGGGACGTTGACAAGTATTTCAGTAGATTTTCAGATTTTTTGAAAGTCTTGAAACTTCAAGAACCGAGCTGCCGACTTACAAAGTTAAGAAAGTCGAGCGAAATGTTCTCTAAGGATCGCCGCGGTTATATTTACTTAACATTTTTATCGCTGATATTATACGCGAATATTAAATTAGAACATTATATTTGGGAATATTTGTCTTTGGCGTGTTTTCCTTGCCTCGTTATTGTCTTTTCGTATAAACGCCATAGATTATTCGTTTATTATGGAAGAAAATTGTGATTAAAAGCAGGTTAAAAAAAACCCATCGGTCTGACTAAACAGTAAAAAAATAAAAAACGTCACGTTTCGATATGAAGAAAATTTCTCTATTTTATGGAAAAAGGTAATTAAGAAAAGAAGGTCTGTATTCCAGTGAACGTGATCTATTGTAGCAGGCCTCCAGCAGTAGTCTATAAAAGAAGGAAATTCCCATTCATTCTTCCCTATCGACCAAATAAAACGCGAAAACCGAGCAAACTCGCAACCGAAACGAGAACGAGCAATTCCATCCGTCACGGTTGACGCGAATCTCAAAAAGTTGCTGTCGAAACGCGACGAATGCGATTATCATAGTCGCAACATTGTTGATTTATGGGATTTACAAGAGCGGTATATAGAGAGAGAGAAATATTGAAACATCGAACAGGACGTTGGAAAACGGTGGAAGCACCGGTGATTTTGGCCGACTGGCTTCGACAAATATCGAATTTGATAAGTGTTTATGACGCGTGATAGCGCTCACGATATTAAGCCGCGGCCGATAAATTAATCCGCGTCTCTCACGTTCGCTTCACGTTTTGTGCTCGAAACCGCGTTACGAAACGACGACACCGCATCGACCGCACGTTTTTTTTCCTTTTGCTATTCCTTTTTTCTTTTTTCTTCCTGTTTTTTTTTTTTTTTTTTGCTTTTTTCCTGTTTTTGTTTTCTCCTCTGCCCTCGACACTCATTTCGATTAATTCGTTTCGACGAAACGCACGGTTTTTGAATATTCACGATCGGCGGTTGTACACGTTGTCGAGTTTCGTGTTCAATTCGACGAAAACACAAAACGATGGCGGCAGCAAGTTAACTAACAAGTGGCATGAATAAAGATTAAAAGAGGGATGATGGCCTGCGTGCCGAGAAATATTTCGGTCGTTACAGGGTAGTTTGATGGGGATGTTGATGGGCGGGGCTTTTATTGTTGTTGATTCTTTTAGAAGGGGTGTGTTACATGGAATAGATTGGTTAAGGTTCCTGACAGGTATTTGGAACGCTGTAGTCGACTAACGTTTGTTACAAAATTATACTTCGATCGATGGAACAACAATTCCCTGTTTTTTCAAGCTTTTTTTTGAAAGTGGAAGCTTTTATCGTTATTGGCGTTGTTTAAAATTTTTGTACTGGATAAATGTTAGGATAAATGGACGAAGGGTAGTTTCAAGAGATGCTGGTTGCGCGATTATCAAAATAACGTTTGTTGAAAATTAAGATACAAGCCACAAAACATGTATTTTCTAAGGCTTTTTGTAAGTGTAGCCTTTATTATTTTTAACATTGTTTAAAAATAGCGGAAGGTGACTTCTATGTATAAGAATTCAGCATCCATATTTTTATGTATAAATTCTTGTTCCTTTTTAGCTTGTTAAATTTTATTGCACATTATTTCAATCGAAAATCTACAAATAATTCAAGGAAGAAAAGAGAAGAATTGGTATTTATTTGCTTAATATTGAGAATGCCAAATTAAATTAAATGAACTGCTAAATTAAATTAACGAATGCTAACGAATGCCAAAGGAGGAACAGAGGATTAAGAGATTTTATGGAAAAATTTAAATCATCCTTTCAGATCATCTAAAATGTGCAAATGAAATTCTCAATTCAAATAACTCTATCGGTATCTAATATATAATTTCGCAGTTGTGCGATTTGGCGAGCTCATATTTCTAACGATGTAATCCATACGGGCGTGTAACAACGTGCAACTCCACACTCGTATACATTGCATCATTAGAAATACAAACCTACCGAATCTCACAACGTCACTAGTTCAAAGTCCCATGATATCTCGTTGAAGCTTACGTTAGGTTCAATCGCGTATTTTGTTTCAAAGCTATCGTCTATCGATTTTGCCGATGTAATCAAGCAGTTATATCTCGTTACGAAACTTCAAAATGTTTGATATAACGCATACGATACTCGCGATAAAAGTTTATACTACTTGCATTATATAATATTTTCGTGAGTCACGTAAGTAACGAACACGAAGCTAAACAAAATTGAATAACCAACACATGCCACGGGTTATGTCTATTCGTTGTTCGCTCGCGGTTCACCACGATGGTCTGCCGCGCGTTTATCGACGAGACAGAGAAGCCAGCGGAGCGACTATCGGAATTACGAGTGCCATTAAGAGCGGTCGAAAGGTTCACGGAGAAAACGGCCGCGTCAAGGCCCGTTTACGAGCGACGCCGGCGTCTCCGGCGTCCTGCTGACGGAAGAGAATCGAGTTTAAGCGCTTTCACCGGTCGCACCGAGCAGCCTTTTACCGCGAACTCCTGTGTTGCGGCCTGCTGAAAAAAAAATCTATAACGCGTGTAAGTGTGCAATCGTTGCTGGGAAGCTTTAAAGGCCCGTGTTCAACGTCTCCTCTAACGTCGTTCCCATAAGCTCGTCTTTGCGTTGTTAAGGGGGATATCATAATGCCACGCTGTCGTTTCCTTTTATACGAGATAAAGGGTTCCAGTATTGTATATTACGTATACGCTTAATTTGAATTTTACGTGGTACGTCAGAGACGACGAATACTCTTGTGATTGAAAATTGCAAAGTTACTTTAATGTAAGACAGATTCTATCGTATCGTTCTAGAAATACATTGAAATTTCATATTGATATCGCTAATTCCGCGGTAGAAAAATAAATTTCACAGGCTAACGTAGAATCGATTGACTGTGGGTAATTTTCAACCGAATCGTATTTCTCTGTCGCCAGAGGATTCTTAAATTTGGGAAAAATATTCGAAGAATCTCTCCGATGGATTCTCGTTTCGATTTCACTCGACAAAATTGTCTCGAAGGATTGAAAGAACTGTCAGGGAAATTTTTCTCCATTGAAAGTAAAGACGCATTAAGATACAAACAATTCTCACGAGACGCGAAGAATCTCCATTTCCACGCGCGTTACTTACGACGAAAAAAGGAGAAGAGAAAACATTGCGGCGAAATGTGCGGTGGATAGAAAGGCCACGAAACAGCGGTTTAATTACCAAAGCGAGAGATTTTTCGAAATTCATCCTCGTCCAACGATCCCTGTGCAAATTGCCCCTTAAACGACTCTCTAATTACGCTTCTTGGCCGGCTATAATCGTTACCTTTTACCCGCCAACTTCGTCGTATTATCCGAGGCTAGAAGAACTTTCCGACTTATCGATAAACTTTTCGGTTACTGCATACTTTTATCGAGCACGTGGAACGACGACAATTCCCTCCCCTCCTCTTGCACCCTCGCGAAGGGAGATTCATTAAAAATGTCAATTAGAGCTTCCGCTCCGATTCACCGAGGAATGTGCAATAAGAAATTTCCGCTTCCTATCCCAGATGTCTTCCGGTTTCGTCCAGAAGATTCGTTTCTTTTCTTTTCGCGAATTTCCAGGAAACGATGTTTCCCATTGAAATTGCGAAATTTAAATATGAAAGGTATGTATTTCGAGATAAGAGAATAATAATAGTCGGTTGATATTGGAGCGGAAGACTGGTATTGTTGTTTAGAGACTTTTGCAACTTTGTTCATTTGTTTAAGCGAGTTGTATGTTTATTTTATGGAATCTTATTGGAAACAGGCGTAAAGAAAGGGATCGATGTATAATACAGTTCGTCTTAATACAGTTGTTGCTGTTAGTTGGTTTTAATATGAAAGGGCGTAAAAATATTCTGGAGGTTTTGATTTAGATTAAACGATCTAGAGGGGCATTGCTCTCGCGTTGTTCAAATTTTAGGATGAATAGAAAATCTTCGATGAAAAATCAGGCAGCGAATAATTATCGAAATGGGGAGCTCGTTCGCATAATAGCGTTCGCGTGTGCTCGCGTTATGCGTTTCGATATCCGCGCTTTTTTCAGTTTCTTTTGTTTGCCAGTATTCTGTCGTCTATCCGTTTTCTTTTCTTCGTTTTTTAGCAGAGTTCGATGAATTACGAACATTTTATAGATTCGGAGGTACCTGGACTTTTATATTTAAAATATAACTATACATATATTTCTAATTTTTATATTTTCAATCAGAAATGGGGTAATATTTGAGGTGTTGATAACGCGATTAAGGAGTTTGGAGATTAGATGGTTGGACGGTGAGTGGAAGTTTGAAGACCTGAGAGGTTAAATATTTGAGATCGGAAATTTGAGAGATTAATAGTAGCTTGAGGATGTTTGAACTGTGGCAAAAACTTGCAGATTTGATGATTTACAAGGATGTTCGTAAGTTGAGTAGATGAAAAATTCGAGCGCCCGAGGAACAAAGGTTTCTTCGAATATCTGAATCTTCGGAAATTTGGAAATTTGAATATCCAAAAATTTGCTAATTGGAATAAATTGCAATCGTGCGAATGAATGTCTTAAAATCGTCGAATCTCGTATCGTTCGTGCCAAAATTCACTATTCACGAGCGCAATATCATTATCATTGTCGTTTCCAAAGTCCTGAAAGGTTATGATTGCCAATTACGATATTTTATCTTTCACGCGCGTTATCTTCGACCAATGTGTATCACTTCACTGCAGCGAACCCGAAGATCCGACAATTTATCACCATTAACGTCGACAAGTATTGCCATAATATCGCATTCAAGTGGAGTTTCGATTTATCGATACCAAAGCAACAATTCTATTCTACAATGCATTCGCGCGTCTCATCGATTTTTTAATACTTATCGTATCGTGAAAAATAGATTATCCTCAAGTAGCCTACTAATTTACGTATTTCCTGTTACCTCCTCCCTGAGAATTTTTTCATCGAACTGTTTACGAGATGATCGAGCTAATTGACCTATCGATTGACTACTTAACGAGTCTTTAAATAGAATACGTATCGTGTACATTAATATTCATTGCAGTTTATTAAATTTTAATAACATCAGCGAAACGTACTCGTTTTCCGATTTCATGGACCGAACGTCCAGGAATAAAATTTAATATTTCAAAACGGTCAGTGTGATGATCAGTTCAACGCGATATCGAATTGCTGGTCATAATTATTGTACTTTACGATGAAATTAAATGCACGACATATTCTTCAAAGGAAATTATTGTAATATTCGAGCAAATTTTAGTAGCACGCGTTAGTTTTGCGTAAGATGGGTCAACAGTGTGGTTGATTTCCGACGAAAAGAAACAAAAAATCTGGTCACTGGTATCCAAAATATTTTTATCCTTAACGCCGGTAAAAGTTCCATTTTCTTTCGCACGATGGCTGCAAAAGTTCGCGTCGCGACGCTTTTATTCGAGCGTTTCGCCAACGGTGCCGATATTCGTGGTTTTACCATGGCACCTTGCGTTAAAAACGACTCCGAATCCCATAGGTGACACCGGTCTAGCGACGTTCCAGCCACCCGCGGTGATTATTTTCGCTAACTGTCGCGGTTAGCCCGCGAACGCGGTCCCCATTAAATGCCTTCGACCAAAATGTCCTCCACCACTGTCCGTCCACCCTTGATTGTCCATTTTACGCTTGAACCGCGTTAATATGGAACGAGTACGATGTGAGAAAATGAAACATTTCCCTGCATAGGAATATTTTATTCTTGGCATTCTGAAAAGTACGTGATTGCAACATGGTTAAAACGACGGTTGCCATTGGAATTTAATTAGTACAGATTAGAAGACTTGAATAGAACGAATAGAATTAATGCTAATTTCTAAAAATTAGCACAAATGAAATAAATTATTATAGAATTATATAAGATAAAGATAGAATTAATAGTAATGAAGAAAGATAAAAATATTTTAAAATAGGATTGTAATAGAACGTTAAAAGAGAAATTTTTGAAAACGTTGAATCTACAAGGAGTAACTATCTTTCGTAAATGTGTTTGAACAAACACTGATACTGCAGGATGTGGAATTATTTTCCTAGTTGTATGTGTGATTCTGGCATTATAGAAAATTTCCTGTCGATAAAATTGAACAACAACGTTGCTTTAATTCAATGGATTAATTAGTCATTGTTCGTAACTACGTAGATGTGGTTACGTAAGATGAATTTTGGAACAACGTCTCTGGGCACGTGGCCCGATATTAATAAGAAAAAGTTGAGGCGGTTTAAATTTCCAAACTTTCGAAGCATATATCTTTCTCGCACACTTTAGCTACAGTGCATTAAATCTCGAGCAGGATACTTCTTCTGCTGTAAGCTAGTTTTTGAAACATGTTGCACCACTAAAATCTCTAAAGTGATTCCTGAAATGTCTCGTATATTCTGTGTTGTTAATCATCCACCCTAAAAAATCGCAGAATTTGTTTCTAAATATCCTACGCGAAAGGAACATCGGCTAACTTCCTCTAAAACTAGATACGATACATTTTATTTCTATTCTTCTATATATCAATCATTATAGTTTACATCTGCGATAAGTATTATAGATGTCTTTTAAGCGTACCAATACCCAAGCATACTTCGCTAACGTTTATTTCCTAAACTCGAAGCGAAGCATCGTAATTATCGCAAATTTTACGTAAATTATGTAGTATCGTGAACGAGGGGCCTGGGGGGTGTCGGGCGAATTATAAACAAGCGGCTGCGGAACATGTGCATGGTGGGGCTAAGACAAAAGACGCGAGGCCAAGACAAAAGACAAGGGGTTGCTAAGGGACAAAAACGAATTAACAGCCATTGTGAGCTGAGACCCCAGAGAGTGCGGATTGCGTTGTCGAGAGAGTGTGGTCCGCGTGAGAGAGAGCGTTGGATCCGTGGTGACGAGAGTTGCAAATTAACTATCTAGTTGTCTTAATTATAATACGTTATTGCGATTAGTTCACGTTAAACAACCATCGTTTCCAGTTTAACCAACATCTGTTTAATCCATTTATCGTAAATAAACTAATTGTAATAAAGATCCTACAATTATTATTCACAATTGTTATTCAAATTATTATATCGGTCTCACCAAACGTCGGAATCGCTGAAAATCTCGTTTGAAGCGTCCTTCGTAACCATTACCCCGAAAATCTTATGCAACGAGTGAACCACCAATTCATGAACTTCTATCACGGAGACTGATGGCTTAGTATACTCCTAAAGGGTTGATTTATAGCGTGACCTGTAGCGTCGCCTGGCGAACTTTCAAATTCAACTCTCCGATGGCTTGCAACATGTTCCAGAGTGCAACGTGAATCACTCAGGCCACCCAGGAGCAACTCGCTCGTTTTTCCTTGCTGCAGTTTAACCAGCCAACTTCCACCACGCAATTAGACAATTCCATCAACCTTGTAACCACTTTCTAAGCGGCCCTGGAAAGTTAGCACGCGCGGCTCGCGTAAATTACACGCGTCTGTCTCGTGACGTGGCGATCCCTGACAGATTCGTAATTCACCCAGTGGACACCTAACTTGTAGGTCAGCGGCTCGACCCTGTCACGCGTTGTATTTGTTCAAGCGTCAGCAATAGCCAGTTTCGAGCCGGGTTACTACCACGCAAACGCCATTTTCCTCTTACTTTTACCATTTTCAATCTTTCATAGACAT
The DNA here is from genome assembly GCF_011952255.1 of Bombus vosnesenskii. Classification (NCBI taxonomy): domain Eukaryota; kingdom Metazoa; phylum Arthropoda; class Insecta; order Hymenoptera; family Apidae; genus Bombus; species Bombus vosnesenskii. Next base: position 2,520,330 of record NW_022882962.1, read on the forward strand.
TTCGGTCGTTCGTTTCAATTTCGTTTAAATACGATCGAGAACTTCTCGTTTCTAGGACAAAGGAAAACTCGGAGTTCGTGCCCGCATCTTGCGAGGGAACATACCCTATGTATAAATCGTTGATTTCAATGAAACTTACGAGCGATGTAGTTCCAGGAAAAATAGCTCACGCGTGTACCTTTTTCAACGTGCTCGCATTCGAACGGGAGAAAACAGCTTCCAAAATTGGAAACACATTTCACGGAATATCTCGGAAAATATTAGGTTTGAAGAGTTGTTCAAATGTTTGTCGTTTAACGAAGAATCGACAATGTTCTTCGGCTACCAGTAATTGACCCATCGCACACTATTCATCGCAGAGAAACTATTCGTACTGTTTGCTTTTTTATCATTGTACGAGCCATCTACGACCCAAGCTTGTTAACTCCACATTTTTAAATTTCTAAAATTTTGATATCAAAGTACTTGATCGATGCTTGTCCTATATAATCCATCGTCGATCTTGTCTATTTTCTGTTCCGTGCAGTTACTCGATCTGGCAAATAAGCGGTTCGTATATCGTATTTTATTTCATTAAACGTTACGTCAGTTTCACGTAAGAAGACACTTGCGATCCCTCGTGGAACAGCCTGTCCCGCGTGTACGTATTTATCGTATCATCTTCTACGATAAGTATTTACCTTGATAAGCCAATTTAGGTCAGCGTTTCGATTACTACCGCGAGTTACACTCATCCACGGTGACACAGTGTGAAACGACGAAAAGACGTGCTGGAAAGCGAGCAACATTTGCATGCTAACGACGCGCGTCAAGGATGCGTTCGGAATATTCGCGGTGAAGGCGAGATAATGGGATTAGCGGCACCGTAATGGTGGCACTGGATGCGCGCGAGGTTATGCCCGTATATGTGTAACCGAAGTCGATGGGGAATTGAATTCGTTGGAATCGCGTGTTCGAGCGCCATTCGATTTATTGTAATCGCGTTGTTGCCTCCCGTGGAACAATCTGTGACGGTGTACTTATGTGTCGAATACCATCGAAATGGGGGTGTTTCCGTGGACTTTGCTTGATCAGGTTGTTCTTTTGTGAATATTTATATACGGTATATTAAATATTGTACATTATTTTACATATTTATATTATATACAATATCTGTGGATATTTTAGGGGAGAAATTTGTTGGATGAATTGGTAGGAATCGAGGTATTTAGGGTAAGAAACGGGCTATCTGGGATAGAAATCGCACGTTTGTTAAGTTATATTTGTATTTTATTTATTCTATTACGCTTATTATTATGTTATTATATTATACTTCTTATATTTACCAATGGAAATTTATTTTAATATTCTTGTTACCAAAGATTTTGCTACTGAATATCCGTCATTATTGTACCTATTGTTATTATTAAAGTTGGTATTATATAGTTTTTATGATCTCAGAACATGGAGTTTCTTTTGTAAGATAATAATAGATCAATAAATATACAAATATTCTACTATTACGTATTTTTTAAACACCAGTCATTTTGACTATCTTTGGTAGAGATAGCCACGTCTCATATGCCGGTAGTTCTAGTATAATATTAAGTTTAGTAGATTTAAGCGTCGTAGATTAACAGATTAACGTATGATGAAGTTATGAGGTTTTTGGAGGTTGAAAGGCAAGGTTTACTTTATACGTTGGGAAATTTATTCTTTGATAAGGAATTTTGGTGAGTAAATGATATATAGATCAATGTAAAGTTCTTAAAATTGTGGGTTTGGCGGTCGATAAGGGAGATTTAACGTATGATAGTTCGACAAATGTACTGCTTTGTGTTAAATGTTGGGATTATAACAGATCATCGTACACGTAGTCGAGATTGAAAAAAGAGATTGATTTAAATATTTCAAAGGATTTTTCGCTTAAGAAGATTATAAAATAATTGTTATATCTTCGAGCGATTGATTATTCGTTTGCACGAATATATGTTCTAGATATTTCTTAATCTTTATAACGTAAACTGAAAACCATGGTAGTGGAAACTGAGCAGCACTCTCACCTTTCCTCCTTCGAGTTCTTAATCGAAAGCCGCAACTCGGTGAAACTTTGAATTGAATCGGACTACTAGTTGCGGATCTACACCGCTGAATGCTTGATACTAGCTACGCGATAACACGCGTTGTAGCATCGTACGTTGGGCCGGAAAGCAGGGATTAATATTCGGAAGAATCCATCGCCGCGTTCGTTCAAATTAAAGTTCCACGACGAACAAACGACTTCGGCAAACGAAAATTAAAGCGGCTAGATGTGACAAACGATTGTATCTGGAAATTACAAATTCTTTGAAAATTTAGATACTCGATGTTTTATTTTCTGTAACAGTAAATTCACACAGAAGAGAAGAAATAACCCCGAACCTCGTAACCTTCTCGTTCGATAAATTGATCGCTCAAAGAAAGAAATCCATCCAGCTTTCGTTACAAAAGTTGCCTAATTTTTCTTTCAAAATATCTTCCGCGAAAGAGAGAAACAAAATACAAGATATCAAATTTCCAAGCGTATTTCCCTCGAATCGTCCAGCACAAAAGAATGCTGCTCGCCATTATACCACGATTCTGTTCCTCTTCTCCGCCTTATATAGCCTTCAAAGTTCCTTTAACCCAACAAAGAGCAAGAAAAGTCAAAAAATCAAATTCCCAACATATTTCCCACCAAATCGTCCACCACAAAAGAATGCAAGCCACTATACCGCGATTCTCCTCCTCTTCTCCGCCTTAAACACCCTTCGAAAATTCCTTCAACCCACAAAGAAGAGCAAAAACTAGCAAAACCACCCTCTCGCCCGATCCAAAAGCATCGCCGCGTGATTTACATGTTTGCGGCGTTGTTCTCGCTAGGAGAGGGATTCCTCGCGAACCTTCCACCACTGTATCAATGTTTTCTCAGAACGTTTACAGCATCACAGACTACTAGATTGTTTGCCAACGTCCAAACAGCGGTTGCGTGCACGGGGTGTCTTCACCCTATTGCACGTCCTTGTATATGCGTATGTTTGTATTTCACGTACGTATGTGTACGTGTGTGTGTTAACTTTGTACGAGAGTCCGGAAGATTCATCGGCTAAAGTGCATTCTTAATACCCGGAAAAAGGGACTCTCTGCTTCCTCCCTTATTTATTTACGAGCCCAGTTCCTCTTTCTCCCTCTCTTGCCTTCCGCGAGCAGCGCTAATGTAACGAGAGGAATCGAGCACAACGGATTTATGCGGTCGCTGGTTTGCTAGGATAAGGGTTCGTGCGGTGTATCGCAGAGGAAAAGTGTACGGTGAAGTTGCTGTAATCCACGTATCGGGATTTGGTCGTTTTGGTTAGTAATTGCAGTGCTTGGGAAAGTTGTACGTCGGTGATCCTGTGTTTAGAAGTGAATTAAAAGGGAATTTAGATTGCCTCGGGAAAGTATCCGGACGTTTACTGCCGAGAGAATATTTACGGATATATCGTGTGCGTTGCGCGAAAGTTGTCTAAATTTTCCGAAGATTATATATGGAAGCGTTACATCGTGATAGTATTGGCAAATCGGGAAGCCAATCTGAAAGTGGATATGTAAGTTATAAAACGTTCGCTGTAATCATACCCTTAGGGAAGAATATCGATACACAGCGTGTGAATAGCGGAGTTTTATTTTTTATCATATTACTATTTTTCAAGAAAGATATCGGCATGGGATTCTGACGCAATTTCAACGATAAAAGCGTAAGAGAATTGCGAAACATAGGTGTAGAAAAGAAGTAATCGTTAAGAACGGTGAAAGAGCGTAGTTCAATTAGAAAATACGGTGCAAACACGAAAAAGAAGTTGGCGCGATAAAAAGATATTCGATAAATAAAAACAATTCAGCAAGTAAGAGGAAACGGTAAAACGTATTAAAGAGGAAAGAAATTCCTGCGATAAAAGATGGAATTAAATGTACAGAGGATACTAGAAACCTACAAGTCCGGCAAATAAATTTACCAAGCGATAAAACTTCGATACATCGTACGAAAGGCAACTTTCTCGATCATTCAACGGCCTCGCAACAATCCCCTAACTATACCCGAAAATTCATGCTCCAACAACTCATCTCAAGTTGGCTTTTACTCTCGGAAACATTCGTTTTATGTGTGTTCTCATTGCACGCGCAAAAGTCGTGTTCTAACTCGGGAAGAAGAGGTCCAGAGTAACAATGGCTGCCGTGCTATGATCGATGACAGCAAAGGTACAGGAATAAACGCTGTGTAGCCGCGTGTTTGCGAATAGTGGAGCGTCGTCATGCACCTTTGCACAAGGGAATGCACAAACAGGACGAACGACGTTGTACAAACTTGACAATTCCGACCTGTAACGCTGCCTCTCATTAGCAACTTATAAAACATTGTTTTATTCTCGTTGAGAGCAAAATTCAAGTAACGATAATCTAACTCTCATCTTTTCTCTAAATATTTATTTTGTACGTATCGATCGAAAGTCTCCACGTCACTGTGTAAATAACTGTAAATAAATGGAAAAGCTGCTTTTAACAAACGTTTTATATAGTATATAGCATGTATAGATAATAAATATACAAAACACGATATAAATGGTCAATACTGTTGAGAATTGTGAATCTTAATTACCGAAATACAAGTAGAGGGACGCTAAGGTTACACTTAGAATTCGTATTAAAATAGTTTTAGATTTATTTAATAAACGATTTCCAGGATCTCCGTCGATATACATTTCCATGCGACTCGGCACTCTCTTTGTCTCGCCATCTTCCATACCACACTACCCACGGAACAGTTACATTCATCTGTTTTTCGAGACACACGTACTTCCACACACTCATATTCACATACGCGTGTCACTACTACGCGGCCAATCTAATTTAGCACACAAAATTATACATATCTCAATAAATACAATCTCTCAAAATCATTTAGAAACTTCTCCAACAAATACGAATGTCTAGGAGAGCAACTAAATAATCTACGACACAGCCAACTATGAAATTGAAAAGATGTTGAACGATCGGTTACATGGAAAAATCGCAACATATAACGACTTGGAGGATGGAGGATCAAGTTTCGAGATGGATGGTATATGGAGGTTGTGAAGGGCTTTGAAAACGTCGCTGGAGTTACGTGACGCCGCTGCAGGAAAGTTGGCGAACGGGGTAGACCGTATATTCGCGATAAAACGTCGAAAGTTAACGAGTGGTCCTGTGTTTCAATGACCGGTCCATTACTGTTGAACGATCGTACGTTGGGTAAACGTCGCCCGTTTCCCTTATTTCGTGACGTAAAGCCGCGGGAAATTGGGTGAACGCGATGGAAGCGTTGCGCTTCCGGCGATCGATCGTAAAACTTTCGAATTAATTTCTCTTCGAGAACGCGTACACAATGCATCTGCAGAAAAAAGGAAAAGGGAAAAATATGTAAAAATGAAACGGCTGGAAAATTGACAATTCTTTTAAATTTAAGATAATTAAGGATATATAAGGGAAGAAATTTAATTTAGAGGGTGGGAATTTAAATTGTCATAGAAAATTAAGTTAGGTTTGTTTTAAAATTCGCAGGTGCTTTGTTGACGTTTAAATTCTACTGGCAAGTTAAATGAAATCTTTACAGAGTTTAAAGCGTGCTTGTGATTTATGTATATATAAGCTGAGGAATATTGCGAATAATGTCTGAAAATTCTATAGGGTGCGGCTAAGAGTTATAAAAATCCCACTTTAATTCTTGATGAATAAGTACAGTGAATAGAGGGTGTAATATAAAACCGTCGAAAATTCATGTATCCAAGATATAGAGCACAGGAGTAAATGGAAGGTCGAAAATGGCTTGTGTCGTAGCTGTAGGTAAGATGTTTTTCTGCAACCCTCAAAGATCCTGCTTTTTCTTTGAGTGTATTGTAACATATTTAACGTGGGTGAGATTAAAGATTAAACCATCAATTTAAAGAATAGCCCATTACGTAACAGTTATAATTTCAAACTCCACAGACGCACGCAACGACAGAAACGAATAAATAAGAAAGTAACAGATATCGTTAATAAATACAAACGTTACGTATTCCTTTAAAAATATCCCTCAAGGAACGAAGAAAACTTCAGCTGCTCGAGAAGAATTCATTAATGCGAGAAGACGCATAAATCTTACGGCAGCGCTTACAACAACAACCTTATGAATTGAAACTATAATGAAACTGAATAAATTTAAAGACGTTCAAATAATTTTCACACCGAATAGAAAATCCTCGGATACTCTCAAAATCTCACTAATCCATCGAACCATTTGAAGAATGTTTCTCGTTAAATTCTTTCGAACAAATGACCGAATTGCCCGAATTCGCGAGACCACGATATATCCAAAAATATATGACAAACAAAAAGAGAAATCTAGGTATTACAAAAAGTATACGTGTTATTGATTCGTCAACTATTAACATCCGTTATTTTTCCGCCATTTTTCAATCTTCCAAAACAGAAACCAGAATATCACAACGTATTTCAAAAGTAGCATGTTACGGCTGGAATTTCATCGTCCATTAAGTCGAACTTGCTGAAAGCGAATTACACGAAACATGGCTCGTTCGAGCGTAATTGCTAGGCGGTAGGTCGCGTGTTTCTCCGCACATTTTTCGCTATGGGAGAAAGAAACATGGCGGAGCAGCAGTGTCTAGGATAGCCAGCGAGTTCCTCGCGGCAGTTAAGATGACAGATCGAAGGGAATCGAGTTCGCTCGTGTGCAACGGCGAGCCAGAAAACAAGTAGAGTGGAAAGCGGGCCGCAATTGCGCCGGTCCCATCGTGATTTAATGCAACGCGACTGGCAACGATCTTATCTGGCCGAAAGGTCGACCCATCCCAAGGGAGAGCATCGCCGGATTGCGACTCGAGAGGATTCGGGAACGTTCGATCCACCTAGTCGATAAATTATTCCGTCGTCAACTTTCGTCGAGTCGTTCCTTCGTTTCTTTACTATTTGCAGCACACGAATATGGTAGAAAGAGCCCCATAACAGGAAATACGTTTCTCCTTGTACGAATTCGCCGCACTTGAAACATGTCCATTCGGAAGGCCCTTTAAACTATCAAATATGTCACGGACTTCCAATTAATCCTATTAATCCGAGCAATCTCGCAATGTATCGCGATTGCCATTAAATCGAGGTATTTTCTAGATTTCGAATTCTCTAAAATCCCTCGCATTTAAAAGCTATCTGTTTTTGGGAACGTTGACCCCAAACGTTGGACAGTAAACAGCAGGGAAGAGAAGAACAGCAGGATATTTGGACACAGTAGAGTTTGGAAATAACGTTGAACGTAGAACGGATCTAGACATTTGTCTTAGGACAACAATTTTCTAACGAGTAGCGAAATTTGTTCCATTCGTCGAAACTGAAGCAAGCACTCGCGAAACGGAAGATTCGCCTGGCCGGGAGGATTTGATTCGAAGATAAACGAGTGGAAGTAATCCGTGCAAAAATATAACCATAGCGGTGGAGTCGTGAAGACTGAAACATGGGACAGTCTGCTTTGAAATATTCATTAAACCTTTCATTACTTTGATGAAACAATGTTTCGTGGCAAGAGACGTAGCCTTCCCTTGATTACAACCGAGTCGGAATAATTTAATAAACGTAATGTCGCTCTAATCCCGCGCAATCACGATTTACAGACGCGCGTGGGCCCTCGAGGCAAGGTTGGCCGAGTAAGAAAGCCATGGGACTATAGGTCGATTCACATACAGGTACTTAAGTAAAGTATCGGTCGTAAATATTAGATAGATCTTTCGTAAATTAAATAGATCTTTCTGATTTTATTTCCTAGCTATCTCATTGTATATCTATTATTTTAATAGCATCACATGCTCTTCATGGTGCAGGATATTATACTTATGGCTGGCTGTGTATATAGCGATGGGGTCTGAAACTACAGTTGCGCTAATTACATTGTGATTTACATTACATTTATGTATTTTCAATATAATTTAATTATACGCTATAATTAAAATACTATACAAATTATGTAATTCAAACTTTTCTATCGATCCAATTGCTAATTACCGAGTTCAATTGAATTACAATGCAAATAAAGTACGATATAATTGAATTACATCTAGGAAATCTGAAGAAGTGAGATAAATATTTTATAAATATTTAAATTTTTCATGTCTATGTATATGTCATTTCCAATTCATATACGATTCCATCTCGTGTTTATGTCTTTCAATTACATTATTCGATTGTACTTTGATGTAGTACTTCAATTGCAATTACCAATTCCATCGTAATGTAATTGAGCGATAGGTCTGAATTACGAATTACATGTAATTCTCATTACGAGTGCGATGTAATTAAATTACTTTGTAATTATAATTTATGCAATAATTCGGTTGTAATTCCGCGCAACACCATCTGGAACATTTCGAGTAGTTCCGAATCGCGACGTATCGTACATGTGACGACAAATTCGAGTCGTTTCGAACATAATTCGAAGCTTAAAACTCTTGAAAGTCTTGATAGACTCGCTAGACTCAACGACCAGACTTCGACGTAAGTATCACTTGTCTGCGATTTATAGGTCTCAACAAAAAAATTGTTATCTTTGACGAAACGTGCCACGATATATATTAGCAGCTGCGATATTTGCGCGATAAATATTTACGGATCAAATATTTGACCGAGCTTCCATGGAAGTTAGAAAAATGGTGAAATAAATGGCCTTGTGTAAATAGCGTCATGTAAAAACGTCTAGGTTCCTTTTCTACCGAAACGTTGGCCTCGTTTGCTTCTGTGTGGTTGCTACGTGGATGTATAGCGAGATTTAGAGTCGAACAATTGAAATAGGTACGATAAACGAGAAAATATTTGACTTTGAAGTTAATTAGTTATGTTAATTGGATTGTGTTTCTGCGATTGTATTTCGCGGTATAATGGAATTTGCAGGAATGATTCCGTGCATTTCACATTGTTGACATCGAATTAACGAACATTTCAATGCTGTTATTGTTATAACGTATATAGCACGATATGGAATTCGTTAAATTGTTTCGTTCTTCCCTCCATTATTCGTTTTTATGTTCCAAGTAGAAAGAAGTATTTGTTAAACGAATGCTACGTGCCTTTTAGAATTTTGCTAGAGCCGAAAAAAATAATACCTGAAATTCTCGAATTCCAATATGTTTTAAGATTCTCTCAAAACACGCATTAAAAATTCGAAATTCTTCAAATATCCAAAAATTTCATAAAATTCGCAAATTTCCTCTGAAAATTCCTTAAATCCCATCGCGAGACGAATTGGAACCGGGCACGGGGACACCCACAGACTTCCGGTCGTGGTTGAACCGTTTAATTTCCCTCTAACCAGTCGTCCTCAATTCGAGGACGACCTAGAGTAATTTTGCTACAGTAGCAGGTCAAGTTGAACTGGTAGATAAACTCGATTGATCGCGTTAGAAGCTCGTTGCTATTTCTGCGGCAACCTTGGGTCACGGTTACATAATTTATGTCAAAGACCAAGCGATCGCCAACGATTTTCACATGCTTTACAGTCGTTGAACACGATTTGTGCTAACGTGAATGGCCCGATTTGAAAAAGCGTCGCTTTCAGTAGACGGTCGATCGTGAGTCGATAAGGCGCGTTCATCGTCTATTTCCGCTTTACGTAATACTGTCCCAGTTTTGTCTTTGATAGGTCTCTTTTGTACGGAAATTCTGCGTTAGTTTCAGTTTACTTGATAGTTCGCGTTTGTTGCTGGCTGATGAAGGATGACAGAATGGTTTAGTGTGCCTGTGGTCGATAGCATCTTGATAGGGTGTGATCGTAATCGAATTTGGAAATCGAGTAAATTGTGTGCAAGCAACAAAATTCGAATGTTCAGTCGGTTTAGTCGTGTTTTGTGGAACATTTGTGAATTTTTCTCATTCATTTGGATTACTGCAATTAATAGAGCTTACGGAATTCATGAATTCTCTTGTTATATTTGGGTACTGTAGTTGAAGGATACGAAATTTAGGAATTTTTGGATCCAATTTTACCTACGACCATTAAACAGTATGGAATTTTTATATTTCTTATCAATTTTAGCTACTGAAATTGAAAGTTACAAAATGTCTAAACTGTTTTATTAATCTTGACTATTATGATTCGAATTGCAAGCAATCTTTAACTGAAAATTAATAGCATTGTTCCTGAGAATAGAACGAATAGTAACTGTGATTTATGATTATGCATATTTTTAAATTAATGAAAGACTTGTGGATATCCCTATTGAATCTAATTATGTCACAGCGTGTACCACAATTAATTCTGTTACAACGCACGATCTAATATCGTTATAGCCTAAATTTTACGACAATAATTCATACGATTTTGATTGATTAAAAAGACTAGAAATTCTCAAGATCCCGATGCTTGTCGCTATAATGACAATCTCCCGTGCTTTTATTCAATTCAGCTGAATTCAGGAAGTTATAAACAACAATTACGAATTTGCAAAATGCATGCTTATAAACCTGGTATATAATAGATGAAATCCGTTAGTATCGTTTTGTCTGTATGGAATGTAATTGGCTGTAACACTGAAAACTCTACCAAACAAGTAGTATAACATGTTCGTGTATATACATCAATTAACGTAGATTCCGGCAGTGTTTGTCACACTTACGCGATATACCGTGGAACACGACAATTTCCAGTCATATTTGTACCCGACAATTAGAACTAAACTCGGCGAACAATAATCTAACCAGGTGAAATAACCTAAAATTGAACCCACAAAGTTGTGCCACATAGAGGACCATGGTGACTCTGATCAATCGGTGTTTGTCGTGCATACATATGTACATGGGATATGTGCATTTCTCTTGGTATTTGTGCTTGACAATCAGAGCTGAAGTAACATTTGTGTCGGGGAGGTAGAAACAGGCGAAAATTGGTAAATCATCGCGTAATGCGTAACACGAGGCATAGCACGTCGCGTTCATGTCAACGTACAAATTATTAATTTCTATGAATTCTTTAAAACCTCATCATAGATGTATGATATTGTGCGTGTTATTATACAAACACTTTAACAATTCTCTTTATACGTTTCCACGTACATTACAAATTTCTTCGTATGCCCTTAGCTGAGATTCAAGTTTCTGGCGGCCCATATTCCTGTCAATTTCCTGGAGTATTGATAGATTTTACGACCTACATATATCGTAGTTATATATGTACAAGCATATCCAGTACAACAAAGCATTATTGGTTTGCCGCAGTGCCTGCTATGGCATTATTTTTACATCCCAAAATCCTGCTTGTAAACAGTAATGTAAAAATATCATATACGAAGGATTCAGTGGGAAGGATATCTTTTCCAAAGAGGAAAATAGACGTGACAATCGTATCTATCTAGTTTCTGCGATAATCCAGTCAGCCATTCCCCATTCTTCGATGATCAAAGAATTTCTAAGGCACCGTAAGTAGATACAAGGCTTTATTTTAATATATTCTTAATATTTTTCAAATATTAAAATTATTTCCGATTAAAAATCGTCTCACTTTTTCATCGAATCTGCCGCGTAAGTGATATTTCATTAAAAAGAATCTAAAAGATTACAGATACTATACGTAACAGAGCCCGTGCGGTATAATCTATCGATTAGGATATCCATTAGGATATCCCTAGGAGACGAATATAATGCACATATATCGGGCTAAGTGGACTCTTTTTTACTACGAGCGAAAATTGGGATCGAAGTGATTGCTCTTGGTCCATGCCAGAAACAGGCTAAAATTGGTTAAAATTGCTTGAATTACGGAACGCGGTTTCGATCACGATAGACTGAGCTGAACTCGATTAGCGAGTGGGCTGAAGTGGAGCATGAACTGGACCGGTGTTCCACTTCGTGAGTGTTTGAAATTTGCGCGCACCGGAGGATCAATCGAACGGGAAAAATCACGACGTCGAGATATCGAGTGTCAGCAGCTTGCTCGTTCCACGTTCCAGTTAATTTTTCCTAGTAGGTACAAGTAACATTTTTTATTATCGGTTTACTGTTTCTTTTTTTTTTCTTTCTTTTTTAACTACACATTTATCACACATAAGTGAATTTGAACGTCCAATTTGGATATTCAGATATCAATCGTGATGAAAAGGATCTTTCGAGATTGACAATAAGCACTTGCATACATTAATTACCTAGCGCTTAGCTGCTGGATTTCTTAACGAATTTTTTAAGAACTTTTTAATGAATCTTACGATCTTACGGTCGCATATAACCTAATGCGTACTATTTTAATGCATTTTTAATATTTCAAATTCAATTAATATCATCAAACTCATCACTGTCAAAAATCATCTACTACCTTTTCCAATAAAAAATTTGCTATTTCTATGTACCACCTTCTCTAGTGATTCTCGTGTAAGTATTATCGCGTTACTAAATCAAGAAGATTAGACGTATATAGATAACACGTGCATTATAATCTCTGTGATATATCTCTGTGAGGCGAGTTATTTTTAACTTGAAGAATTTATTACTAAACTGGATCTTCCAGCGACTTTCTAGGAACATTAATTTTTATCATCATCAGTTTCAATGATGAAAGCTAACTCCTGTAACGATCGTTAAACAACCATCTAAATTCCATTCTAACCGCGAAACCAAAGGAAGCCCCATTGGAGAATCCAACCGGCAACTGAAAGTCATCCTGTTAAATTCTGGAAACGATCTCACGAGCGAAATAGAGGGAAGCCAGTCTATTCGAAGGGTTCGTGTCACTGGACACGAAAGATCGCGTGCACCAGGAAAAATGCAAAAATTAATCGAGAGATGGGCTAAAGTACCGGAGTGTAAGCTCGAGGCAAATCGAAACACGTTGAGTGGAAATTGTCGGATGAGGTTTTCCAACGTGCAGACCGCTCGTTTATTTAATCGCTCATTCGCGCGATCAATTATCGGCCACCGTCCCCCGATTAATCATCATCGTTCATTGCGAAAATCGCCGAGGGATGATGAAACACTGGCAAAGGTAAACGATTGTACAAAATTTCAGGGGAAAATGCTTTCGCGCGTGCAGAGGAAAAAATGTCGAATAAAAAAGATGGAACTCGTACATAAATTTTTCATTGTGATATATCCGTAGTATTTTATAATTGCGCTTCAGGGTTTATTCGTACTTTTGTCCAATTGTCCTACAAAGAACGTATTTAGTGATCGTGATTATTCGGATGACTATTTAAAAAGTGCGAATGTAAATGATACGAGTTAGAAATTTAAGAAACAATAACACCGCTTCTGGGAAAAATTAAGAAACTCGCAAAAGCGTTTCAAAAATTCTGACGAATATTTCCAACTAGCCGGATCCTCAAAATTTCCGACAGCTAGGAAATTCCTAAATCAAACAAGTCCTAAAACTAAAACTGCCCGCGAACCGGGTCACGTCCAACTTCCGCAAGCCTCCCAATTCCCATCGGTAATCGTGGTTTCGCGAGGTATCAATTTATGTTCCTATAAATCATCCATCTACCTGATGCATTCGAAATAGTTTGAAAAACTTCGAAAAAATTGCAAGTTATATTTAAGGAGAAAAAAAGAAGAAAAGTATACATAAAATTAAATTCTTTAAAAGAATCCTTCTTTTCACGTAGAACGATCATACACGGGAATTTTCTATATCTAATCTTCGTTTTTTTGGGAGAATTCTATGTAAACGTGATTTCTGTTGGGAAAACTTTTTGCTAAAAATATAGACGAGTTTTCTCACAGAAATTTTCCCGCGAATATAATCCCCGTCCATTCGTTGCAATTGATCAATTAATTACTTATTCTTGCAAGTAATTTCGATAAACTTTTTCTTTGTATATACAGTGTAAGTCTCGAATAACTCAGAATTTGTTGTCCAAAGATTCGGAACATTCAACGGCCTACCAGGGGCATTTATTAATTCTTCGAATAATTCTTTAATTAAAATATTCGAACGATTCGGAGGTTCGTTAAATCATTTAGTGTTCTAATTTTTTATTTTCGCATTCACTCATTTATAATAGATGAAAGAAAAACACGGAAAGAGTTGGTTTAAAATTGGAAATTATTTAGCCTTTGTGCACGATCACGATTTTGATTTGCGGTTGTCGTCGTTTCGACTAAAGCATTTCGGCGCGGCAAAGGCCTCGTGACAGAAAGTCGATAGGAACGTTGCTGAAAATTAATGAGCCAATCGTGTGTATCCCCACGCTGCTCGAGTTGCTGGCATAATTAATGATCCCGTTATTTGTAGTTTCTTCGGTTCTCATTGAACTCCCGTCGGTTTTCCCAGATCGATTCTGGTTCTTTCGATGAAATCGATCGATTAAATTAACACGTTGCTTGCCACGATGGTCGTCGGTGTCTGGCGTTGCTATATCTTTTAAGTGAGTGATTAAAGTAACATAAATTTCTAGGATTAGAAGATTCGTAACAGTGTTAATGACTAGTATGATATTTTGCAAAAATTGAATTGGCGCGGTATATTTCAATCTACCGTGACTCGCAAGGAAAAAATATATCAAATTGGCATGACAGTCAACGTGTTAACAGAATTTATTTGACAAATATTGAATGAAAAATTGTATGGTTAAAGTCACACGACAGCTAAACTGATTGATCAACTTCATCGAGGTTAATCGTTTAATCTGCGAAAAAATTGACGCTGCAACTGCTAACGGTTAAAGTATAAAATTTCTTACGGAAATCTTAGCCATACTCGCGCGACTCTCTACGAACTTTTAGGTTCTAGAAAAAATTACAACTCCTATGATCGATTTAATTTGCTGGAGTTTTGAAATTACCATGTGATAATGACAGGTTTATATAGAAAACACTCGGTGGTTTTAGAAGCGTTCATTTTAGAAGCGACCATAGATCGGTTTGCCCTCTGTTCCTCATGAATTGCTAAACTTCGCCAAAGTCGTAACTTCGCTCTAGCGGTTACTTTCCGAAAGTATTATTCATCGTCTTGCTCACCTTCTATATTAAAGTCCACTGACCAAAATCCTAGCGTCTGCAGACTTTAAAGTAGAAAAGTATCGAGAAATTCTTTGTTTGTTTAAAGCCTCTAGCAACCGAGAAGTTTTACCATGCTCTAAATCGAACCAACTTTCACGTTCTGAAACGAATAAGTTCCTAGATTTGTGTGCATTTTAAATAACTCGCTCGTATTCAGATGATTAATTAGAATATTTTTGGAATAGTCTAACCCTTTGATTTACAATTTGTCTTTTTAGCAGCTATTTAAACGAAGTACTTTTACTGCTGCGATACCTGTGTGTTGAATAGAAAACAAAATAATTCGCGAACTGCAAAGTAGTTTAAAGCAACTTTTGTTCTAAAAACGTAACAGGCCATTGTTGAATTGAAACTATATGCCGCGTGGGAGTTACGGATATTATCTGCGAGACAAGAAATTCAGACAAACCATGCAGAATTTCGTGACAGTGAAATACGTCGTATTTGTACAAAAGTATGTACTTACGCGAATGAATAAACGAAATAGTAAGACGTAAATATTTCGTAGAAAATGACGATGAACAAGTCTCTTTTAATATGACACTTTCTCAAACAGCTCTTTAACAACGAACAACGAATCTCTTTTGAGGTAAAACTTGAGAATGACTCGCTTCCTTATTGACGATTCCCAACCATCTTCGAATCGGTTACAAAAATACCCTGAACCACCTTCAATTTGGAAACTCAAGTGAAGTAATTAGCCCCAAATCAACCGAAATACCGTAGGCCGATAAGTACATATTCTAAAAATACAAAAGACCTCCGAAATCTAGAAAAATCTAGAAAAGTACCGTACGTAAACCATCATCGAAGAATCCTCCTCGATGTTTCTAAAACAAACCCAACAAATAATAATCCTATCATGGCAGAACTGTTAAATGTCGCGAACATATTCTTAAAACTCTTACAGATGGTCCAGTTCACCCAGAACGCTTCACTCCGTCAACAAACTACGCAAATTATTTTAAAAAAAGACCTTATCACCTTCATCAAAGAATAAAAAAAGAGGAGAAGCTCGACATTGCGAAAATAAATCTGAACAATATTAATCTTAGCACGAAAAAAAAGAAAGAAAAAATAACGGTAATCGCAAAATATTCTTAAATCCATTAAAAATCATCCACTTACGAAATACCTCGTTTCATTGGAACAAGCTATGTTCACATTAGCTGCTTGAAAAACCTCCCTTGCTATCGAAGACAGCAAGAGACAGAATGAAAAGAATATTGTACGTTATTATTCAGCGTTTCGAACTCAAAAAACGTGGAAGATCAAAGAAAGGACAAAGGACAACAGAGCATCAGGATAAAAGGAAGAATCCTCGCAGGTTGTAGCAACAGAGAGGAAGAGGCCGGTCGTCACGCGTGAAAGGGCAGTTGGAACGACTTGGACGTGGTCGATTATCGGTGATCAAGCACGTTGCGGTCATTGACGCGTGTTGTACGCGGGTGGAGTCGCATTGTTCTTCGTGCAGCCTGGGAGAGGCCTTAATTACGCCGCTCCTCGTACGTCGTGCGTGTACGTTTGATTTGCGTGGCTGGGCGGCCGTTACGTTAATTACGCGCGGACAAGTACACGCTCGCATCGGTCACGTCGATGCTTCATCCGAACGATGAACTCTCCTCGTTGAGAAACCTCGGTCGAATCGTCTTATCTTTTACTCTCTTTCCGCCGCTTCAATTTTTCTACCTGGTTTCTTTTTTCTTGGCTAGAATTTTTCTGAAATATTTTTGGTATTTTACGCGTATACGTGTCACATACATACATGTATCTAGGATCGTCGTGATAACATGTACGTTTTAATAAATCCGATGATAGATTCGCTCGTGCATTACAAAATACGGTAAGAGGCAGAGGAAGAGAAGAGAAAACATCGATGGAAGAAAATCACGTCGATCTAAAGACGCGATAGAAGAACGAGATGTTTAGAAATAAAATGGTAAAGCTAATGGAAGAAGGTATTTAAAAATACGTTTAATACCGTTAATGTCGATTTAACGAAGTATGAAATTTTAATAGAATTGCAACGAGTTTCGGGTAGAAAGAGATTTGATACAATAAAACCTCTAACAAGTAAAACATTATATCAAATGCTGCACATACCTCGGCGAACAAAAATAACCTGCCAGATTTATTGCACGCTCGAACAACCACGTAAAACACGGTATGATGAAACATGGCCATTAGACGTTTCAATTTGTTCCATGTTACCAGGCACAGTGTCTCATAATCACGTATTAACGTCGTTATAACGTCACGTGAGCGAAAACATTATGCCGAAAAAAGGCGAAACACCAGGGTGAAAAAGCGAAGAAAAGGAATGGGATGAAACAAATAATGGAAGCAGGTGTACCGTGAAATAACCAGGAATTAAAATTCAAGGCTACTGAATGTTAAAAAACTACGTTTCGCATTCGTCGAGTGGTCGAACAAAATGAAACCTACGCGATTAACGCGACAAAGAGGGGAAAAGAGAAAAGAAGTACGACGATACAACCTGCGACGGTGCACAATTTCTCTCTCTCTCTCTCTCTCTCTCTCTGCTTTCGCGCAGAATTCATTTACCAAAGCTGAAGAGGGTGAGAATCGCGCTATACCACCGCAACGAGATCATTTATCAACGAAACAAAACGATCGGTCGTTGCAATAATGAACATCAAACGTTGTGTCACACGTTGGCTCGTGGTCGAGTTAGTCCGAGGCGAGGAAATAGGGCGACAGAGGATGAGGAAGGGTGGATAGACGTTGATTTAAGCAATGTGCGCCAGCGAATCTTCATTTTCCTGAAAGTTTGAGTTTCAGGCGATTGTCGATGATCGTATCCCCGTGTTAAACATCGTTTTGAAATAGAAAGATCAAAGAAAGAGGTGTATTCGAAGACCACAAGGAATAACCACGATAAAGCTTCCTCTGAAACAGTTAAAAGAAAACGTTAAATCGTCTAATTAGAATCGAGGATAAAATAGATGAAATTATTGATCCATTGTCATTTCACGTTTTAAAAATAAAATAAAAATAAGCATACCTAGTATCGTTTCTCTCTAGTTTTCCATTTATATACAGAGTTGATCGATATGTCTTTTCCCTCAAACGGCAGTGAAATATAACGAAGAAATATAACGAATTTTCCATAACGACAAATACAGAACGCTATTTTATATTACAGCAGCAGAGAACTTGCACCACTGCGATTCTTAACCTCGCAAATGAGAAAATGATTCCGAACGTTGTGTGGGTGGTGTATCTCCGTGATCTTCGTAGTCAAAGATCGATTCGATTCGACTCGACTCCACTCGAGGCCATGGGTATATACAGAGGTAGAGACAGAGGCAGAAGGGCTGTGAAACGGGCGAAATCGTCTGGTTTCGACTATGAGCCCCAATAATTCAGAGGCAAATTCTATGGTGGCTCGACAACACTGGCCGAACAAAGACCGCTGCTGGAACGGACAAAGGGATCACCAGGATTGACCCCGGCGAAAGTTCTCGTCTCTGTCTCCTGTTCTCGCCACTCTTCCCTCTTTGCTCCTTTCTAGTCGGTGGCGTGGTTCTCTGTGTCACTATGGCTCTCTGTCTCTCGCTTCGCTTTCCACAAAACGAACCTCTGTCCTCCGCAACTACGTTCCTGTACCTCGTGAACCTGTGGACAAATGAATGCGTCGCAACCGTAGTTGGATTAAAGAGTGAACGATGCTGGAGTGAACCGTTGCGAGGCCGAGGGTTGGAATGGTGCGAGAAGGTCGTTGCGAAAGGCGAGACCGTGGAAAATGCTTTGAGGGTCGAAAATGGTGCTCGATGTTCTCTCTTTTTATGGACAATTTAATACTTGATGTTTCTTTGGTTAATTAGGACAACTTGGGATTTTCGCAAAGATTCTATCGCAGGATTTCCTATAATGGAATTACTACCGATGGTAGATATTCACGAGAAAAGTTATTTAGGGTAGCAAATGGTAGCTTCTCGTTTAGGGTTAATTCGATTAATTAACCGACGAATATATCGATGTTGACTAAACGAATCCCTGTTCGGTTGTGTTAATCTACTTATAAGATTATTAATGGAAAATCCATTTCTAATTTTGAATATTCTCACGTATTACATACATTCTTCTACGTGTTTGCACATTTAAATTCACCATAAATTTATAAGTATCCGCAGTACATAAAACACCGTCGCCTATAATGCCGCTTGGCAGAGTCAGGAGCTCGGAAATTTATCGAAGACGATAGTTCCAACAAGAAGACCAAAATGTTGAAATACGGGAACGCTATACTTAAAACCGCGAGCAAATTAATGCCTACTAGCTGGCGAGCAATAAAGTGTGGCTTAAATTAAAGCGACTTCAGGGAACCATTCGCTGCTAACTATTCGTCTAGATAGCCTATTCGCGCTAATTATATATTCCATTGCTTTTGCCTTTCTATTCTCCTCTCCGATCCTTTTCGTCTCGAAACGAGTTTTGTTTAATCGATATTCATCCCAGTCACGTCGATTCGATTTTGCTTGCGACTTCCTCTTCTTCTTCTTTTACGTTTTTCAATTTTCATAGAAGCATTTATCGAGAAAAGTAGGAATCGTGGGTAAAAAGAAAGCACGATAAATGAAGAAAGAAGGCAGTGGTTCATAAATTACGATTAGTCGAGCTTGCGGCGAAATTATCGCAATAACGGGACAATGATCGAACGACGATTCAGTCTGGCGAAACGTAGTTATTTTTCTATCATCGTTGCGTGTTCCTCTCTGTTTCTCTCGCGTGAAGCTTTTCGTTTATTAATATTCAAGGGGGTATTCTGGTCTAGAAATGTGAAAAAATCGAAAAATTGTTTTTTCATATTTCCAAAGTTTAAACATTCGAGAATATGCCCTTGAGAGAATTTTTCAAAATTTCAATTATTTTATGAGTTACAGCCATTTTTGTGACGCAGCATCTGCCCCGGTCCGACCAATGTGCAATAAACGGTAGACGCTGCCCGAGTACCTACGTCTCAAAACTTTAAACGCGTTTTTCTCGAAACTACTTTTTTCGAGTTGGCGTGCACGATATCTCAAGTTCTAATGAACGGATTTATTTTAAATTTGGTCTGAATATTCCTTATATACTCCTCTATCGTCCGGACCACGCTCGGCTCAAAATCTTTAATATTACTATTTTTTAAACGTTCGGAATTGTCAAAAAAACGTGCGAAATAAGAAATTTTTTTCAAACGGCCGTCATTTTGTGAAAAAATGTTGTATTGACTTTTCCAAGGTTCAGACGATAGCGGCATCCATACTAATTAAGAATCCGTTCGCATTTTTTGTTTCGAATGACCAGAAGGGTTGATATCATGCACGCCACGACACCCCATTTTTTTGGCAGCACCCACTTTGCCAGCTCATAACTTTTTAAATATTGAGTTTTTTTTCAGTGAATTTTCTACGTAATCTCGAAATATCAATAAACAAATGCTAAACAGAAGGATAGCAAAAATATTTTTTGTTTCGCTTGTACAGAGCTTCAAAAATCGCCCGAAATTCATGCCTCTAGACCAGAATACCCCCTTAAAATGCCACTTCGAATCAAAATAATAAAATATTTCAGTTTCTACCTTTTTGTTAAAAAAATCATTCGTGCTTTCATTTCCGAACCAAATACTCTGTCGATATTTAAAATACCATGATTATATCGATTTGAATTTTTCTTCTAACTGATAGCCTTAATCTTCGATCATCGAATTCAGAAAATCCAGGATAAATATCTTTTTATCGTTTGAAATGTCATCCTCCGGACCAAAGAATGTATCAGCTTATTTTAACTAATTCTATTCAATTAATTTTAACCATTAAATTATCCAAAAGAGATCTCTCTGGTTCCATGATTAACAGGAGTTGGTGATCTCTTTTTGCAGACCAGGCCATCATGGACGTTGAGGCAGCGCTGCTGGAGAACTCTCCAACACTGTCGACGATCTCGTCGGATTGCACCGACACCACATATTCCGGCCCCGGCTCGCCCTATTCCCCGGAATCGCCGATCATCGTCACCTCCTCGTACAAGAAGACAAAGGATGACGAGATCACGCCTAGACCGACGCCCAGGCACCCGCTACCGCCCCGGAAGCCCAACTTCCGGATACGACCGCCCTACCTTATGATCTGCATCAGCATCATAGAGGTAACTCTAATAAATCCACTCGTTTGTTCATCTTTCAGAAACTTTATCTATCGATCGATAATTTCATCCTAAATAGACTGTGTGGAATATTTATGCGAATTCATATTTTTAAATGCACGGATAAAGAATTAAAACTACCTAAAAAAAAAAAAAAAAAAATGTGTTCTACTCTAAACGTTCGAAAGTTAAATAAATTTAAATGAAATATTTATGTTTGAAATTAAGTTTAGAATAGTTTGGGTAGCTTGTTTCTCGTGTTTCATATATTTCTGCATTTGTGCGAACGCTTCTTCGTATTTACATTTGTACACCGATATAAATGTAATCGCGCGACTATTCGCAATCTGTTAATAGATTAGAATTTTGAAATATGTGCGTTCGTGAGCGTAACTATGGGACGTTTGTTAGAATGATTTCGAGCTAGAGCAAGGATGTTTGCGAATGAATGGCGAAGTTCGAGTGGAACTCACGATTTCGGTAATTTGATTTGGAAATAGACGCGTTCTTGAATGGTTTGCGAGACTTCGCCGTGATTCATAATTGAGCACTGATTAATGGTTTTTGGGATGGTTGGTGAACCGTTTGAGTGCAGTGCAATTTACAAATGGAGGTGAAAATTAATTACAAGATAAAGATTGTTTTAATCCAACCAAATGGAAGCCTCGAACGAGAGTCTAAGTGTACGTTCGGCGATATTATTTTGCGGAAGAGCGGTTTTTAAGTTCCACTTACTTTCACTCCATCAGTTTTAAATATCCAGCGTTCTTCTCGTGTTCTACGTTACGTCGCTTGCTGACGAAATATCTGCAACTTTCGCATGTGTTAGAATGATAGTCGCTGTACCGTGAAATTTTCGTTCCCGTTTTCCCACCCTCGACAGCAAACAATTCTACAGAAGCGAGAAATCGGCGAAAAGAGGTCGCGCCTCTATCGACAATTACAAAAGGAAGCTCTCGATCTCTAGCAAAAATAAAGAGTCCTCCGCGTCGATATTATTCCGCGTGACGTCGAATCCGGCAAACCGGATGCTCACCGAAAAACGTGAATGCATCGCACGATTCGTCCGAGCTCGAAAAATTTCCCATTAGCCGGGCTAATGCGTCGTTGAGGCTGTTCTGCGACAAGGACGAGACGATGGGAATCTCTCTCAATTATTCGCACGAGTTCACGAAGGAATATCGTACTGGTATTTCAAGAAACTCTAGCTCGACTTGAACGGAGAAGAAAAAATAAAAGAAGGGAAGAGGAACGAAGACGAAGAAGAAAGAGGGGAAAAAATGGAGTCGAGACGTTCCTCAGTCTGTTCTATATCTTTCTTTTTTCGTGCTTTCGCGTTCCTCCGTCGGATTCTTCTCTCTGGCTCGATAATAATTCCAGTGAGCTTATTCGAGCACTTCCGGAAGCTCGCCGGTACGAGCAGCGAACGTGGCGGATAAAATGCGCCGAGTTAAAGCCACCAAGTTAAATGCACCTTTCTTTCCTCGCTCAGTTTCACGCAATAAAACAGAAGTTAACGCTGTCGACGGAGTTAATGAAACGGCGCGAGATCGGCGGTTGAAAAGAATGGCGGCTCGCGATGCGGAGGTCCGATTTCCACGCGATAATCGAGCAGATAACAGCGACAGAACGATTATCTTGCGGGATGTTCTGCAATGGATATTGCGAGCGTCCTGAATTTCATCGTTCAAAGTTTTCACACCTGTCGCAAGGAAGCGAATTAATTTACACGTTCAGGAAATTTTAGAACGGACGATTTTCTGTTTTCTTTTAGGGAACGTTCTCGGATAGATACCGAAAATTCTCTGAATTTAGTGTTTTTTAAAGTTTCCAAAATCGTTAGAGGAGAAAAATTCTGTTGATTCGGGCGATTGCTAATTTGAAAATTTGGAAATTAGAATGAGCAACGTCTTTTCATCTTCTTTTGGTTCTTCGTTTTAAACAATGTTCTCGAACGGGTATCACAGCTAGTGTCTTAATAAATTTGGTCTTCTAAGACTCTCAAGATAGATCTCTGCCTGTTCGTTCGCATCATTAGTCTCAGTTGTGAAGTTTGATAATTCGATATTGATAGTAGACGTAAACAGTGGCTAATGGGTTTTTTTAAGTCGATATCCAAGAGAATGATAAGAGATATTTCTTGGTTGTAAAAAAGATAAGCGGAAAGTATTATGGGAATATTTAAAGTCATAACGGTTGGTCCAAGTTAGTCAACTTCGTGACAAAAGATACAAGATTAATCTTGAATAAGAGCGAAAATTTGTACAGTTCCATTTAAGTTAGGAAATGCTTTTCACGATCCAAAGTACGTAGTATGTTTAATAATTACATTTCTTGTAACGACTTTCTCGTTCGCTCGCGCATGAGACATTAATATTTAATATTTATTTTACAAACGATGCACAATTGCGTACAAAGGCAATGTTTATTACGTAACTTGTTGAAAATTGACGTTCGAGTTGGACGCCACCTCATTCAGAGCTTTTACACCTGCCTGCATTCACCAAAGGCAATAATAATAACGAATAAATTACATTTTCCCCTCATTTTTCATCCTATCAAAATGTACGATATTGTCAATTATCCCGCAGGTAGAAAGAAGCAAATTTCCACTTTGCCGCAATTGAACAAGTACGTTCGTTAGATTCGAGCTGTAAATATAAATGATCTACATATTACTATCATTTTATACTAAATCAAGATACAACGTATTTGCAGCTACTCAAAGTTACAAAAAAAAAAACACGCTATTCTACAGTTACTTTTGTGGCAATTGACCAGAAAATTCCACTCGATCGATCGATTTCTGCATATACTTTGCCACGGAACCAATTCCTCTCTCTCTCTTTCTCTCTCTCTCTTTCTCTCTCGTACGAAACAGGTTCCAGCAAAAGGCGAATAATCCAAAACCGCGTAAAATTCCTGTTCCTCAAGCAATAAAGGGATATTCGACGAGCTGTGCTCGACCCGCAGAGAACAGCCCTCTCTGGTAAAATCAGAGTTGGCGTGGTGGCTGATTCGTCGAAACAGGGAGGAATCTAATCGGCGTGCAGGTCCAGTTTCGCGCGATGAAACGAACGATAACGTTTTCCAGCCGTGTGGACCTTTAATGAAAACGCTGAGATAGCGGAAACGGTGATATCCTGGTTGAAACGCTCGGCGAAAAGTCAACTTCCGTTTCGGTAATAATCGTGCCACCGACGCGACTGTTCGCTTCGCGTTCTTCGCGTGTAATAACGCCACCAGGAGAGGATGTAGGATAACGAACGCTATAAATCAGAAGTAAAAACGTGTACCTGTAAATATAGCTCGTTAGAGAGTTCTGATAAATCACTAGAAACTTCCCATCGAAGGGTGGAAGTCTCTTAACGCCAGCACAATCGCCGTTAATCGCTGGATACCAATTTTTCAATCGTAACTGCTCGTATCTGTTGTAGAAACGACGACAAATTGATGAATTTCCGATGCAGATAGAAAACCGAAGGATTAGTGCGTGGAAAGGACTTTCGAATGTTTGAATTATCGCATGTTTCTGTTGAGAATTTTGGATCTTAATGGCCGAAATAGTGGTATAGAAACACTAAATTTATACTTAGAATTTGTATCAGAATAATTATATATTTATTTGATAAACGATTTCAAAGATATTCGTCGATACACATTTGCACGCGTCTCAGCATTTTCTTCCATACCAGACTGTTAACTGAACAGTTTACGTTCCTTTGTTTTCGAGACGCCGCGTACACGCATACTTTCACACACTGATATTCACATACATGTATACACTACTACGCAGCTAATCTAGTCTAGCAGATAACATTATACGTATCTCAATAATTTCAATTGATAACGATAAATAGTATTAAAAAAATTGGAGAACGTTTGAAAGTTTTTGTCACGATTATAGAACCTCGTAGTTTTCTACTTTATTTGTTACAGTAAAAATATTGGATGCGTTGTTTGTATTCGTATTCACGTTTTATCGAATATCGCTCGCTAATAAATGTACTTTTTCTTTCTTTTTTCTCTTCTTTTTTCAAATAAATTGAAGCGTAAAGTTTTATAGTTAAGCAGAGAAGCGAAAAATACTCGTATACATTTGTTTCCGTAGGCGGCCGACAGTTTATGATTTATTTAATGGAAGAAACCAAAACGAAACTGGTACACGACCAATCCATGAACTTTATCGTTCTCTCGAGCGATGTTATATCTCGGCAACACTGACCATACATCCTACAGGCGCATTTTTTTCTTCAGATCGAGTCTCTCGTCGGATATAAAATTTCACGATAGAAATTTCAAACAGAAATGAAAGATTGAAAGTACGAGATTCCTATTGGATTGTCTGTCGTTACAGTAGTACAATAGTTTCGATCGATTGTGCGTTAAACTCGATTCACGGATCTCCTGGGAGATCATTTTGTATCTATGATATAGGGTAACAACGTGAGACAATATCGATCTATTCATTGTTTTAATATTTAGGTCACTTGAAATATCGAGAATATACGGTCAACTATTTTTCTTATTTTTATCTGTTTCTAATTATTTTTATTTATTTTATATTTATCGTTTTGCATAGATAAAATTCATGATATTATTAGTAATAAAATGTCAAATTCATATCATATAATTGATCTATAATTTTAGCGAGCTTCAAACGTCGATAACATGACTTTTAAAATATTAGAGCAATTTTCATTTTCTATCGTTATCGTTATCGTTTTCAAGTATCAGTTTTGCTATTTCTGACCATTGTATATTTGTTTTGTTTTTTTTTTCTCTCTAAAATCTGTGGAATTTTAGCAAACTCTAAATATCAGAAATACGTTTTGATATACTTTTTTCCTTAATCGTTACATTCTCTCATATTACTATTTCCATTCGTCAGTGCCAATTTTACCTTAAATTGCAACTATTAAAACGCATAGATCTTCTAGAACGCATTTGCCTTTCGTTATTTCCCTTTTATCAAGAACCATGGGTTCCATGAAACAGAATCTTCTTTATTCGTAATTGTTCGGCTGTAATATCCGATAATTTTTAATCAAATCCATCTCGATGCTTGCTGTACCCAGGAATTTTCAAATTTATTACTTCGAGCGATCCGATGGTCCTGAAAACCTCGCGAAACTCGCTGTATAATCAGAACCCGGTCGAATCGAGAGAAATCGTCCGATGACGACAGGTGTTTCTAGCCTGACAACTATATGCCTCCGACAACCATCCAGTTTCGGCAGGAAAAAAAAAGAGAGGAAAAAAATAGAAAAAAAAGGATTGATGTTCTCGTGGATGTTTTGACGTGCTTCGTGTTCCGTGGAAATTTATTCGTTGACCATCCCGATAAATGGCGAGGAAATTCGTTTTATGAATAATTTCGTTCGAACAGACTAGTCCCAGCTGTTCTACGATCGCCGAAATAATTGGAAAAGCTGTTTATTGGCGTTCGTGCTCGTCCATTTATATCCGCGAAATTCCTGACAGACACTGTGTATCGATATTCTTTTAAAGTTCGTCATTCATATT
The DNA here is from genome assembly GCF_011952255.1 of Bombus vosnesenskii. Lineage (NCBI taxonomy): Eukaryota > Metazoa > Arthropoda > Insecta > Hymenoptera > Apidae > Bombus > Bombus vosnesenskii. The sequence continues at coordinate 2,547,042 of NW_022882962.1, forward strand.
CCAGTCTATAAATCTTTTATTAGAGATTCCTGCGTAATTCGACGTTATTACGAACCCTTCAATCATAAGATCCCATCTCAATCGAAGAAATGACAACAAACGTCCACTTAATCACGTTCAAACACGCGTAATACGTCTCTCAGGCTCCGAACGAGACTGTCCGACCTCGAAACTTATCGTAAAACGTGCTCCTCCTTCTCATTATTCAGAAACTTCTAGCTTTTCTTATCGTCCATCCGCGAAACTGGAAATTCAAGCGCACATGCCCATGTATCAAAGTTTCCGTGGCAATTTTCATAGCGCATATTTACTCGACAGTTTAGCTCAGACTTACGACACGCCGGCAGCTCGTTGGACCACAAATCGTACAAAATCTCGTATCTCTTTCTCCACTCCTCTCGCCCCTGTTCGCTACGATCTTTTCGCTCTTTTCCGCGGAGGAACGTTTCTTCTTACGTTTGACCTGACGCGTTCACGCCCCGGATCGCGACACAAGGTTTCCCCCGCGTAAATCATCCGGCGATGCGGATACACGCCGCTTTCGTGCCCCCCTTTTCCCTTTTATCTTTACGTCCCAGCTTTTACGAGCACTGTGTGCCTTCCAGTCGCGGCACGTTGTTTAATGTAAATAACGTAAGACGAAAGATTCGAAGAGTTGGAAATTAGAAAATTGCAAATTACAGGATTTGGAAATTTGAATATCTGAATATTTGGAGACTCGAAGATATTCGGAGGTGCAGAAATTTGAAAATTTGAGAATCGTTTTTAATCTTTATTGGATGATGTTCAAACTACGTTGAAATATCCGTGATCAAAATAAGATTCGTCCTTAGCTTAGCAAAGATATTTTCGATATAGTTTTACTGTCGTAATTACCTACGATTGTTGATATTATTAGAAAAAGCAAGAATATTGAAATTTCCACGTGGCAAACTCTATTCGGTTCATCGACTGAACCAAAGGAGCAAAAACTCGAACGCGCATTATCGATGAACAACCTAACGAATAATTAATTCCATTGGCGTATGGAAATTCGACCAGGCAAAATGGTAATTAATCAAAACTGCTTGTTTAATGCCGAATAAACTGCCGTCGCGTCGTTGTCAGCCTTTAAATAATGAACGATCCGAATATTCCTAGCGTTATTATGAATGATAATTGACGCCGTGCACGGTGCGCTTAGCTGCGAGAAAAGACGCTGTGTTATCGCGAAACCAGCCGTATAATTCGTTCATTGTCGTGAAAATGGCTGGCGTAGCGTAACGCCGTGAGTTTAATTGGAATTAAGATTTTCTGAAAACCTTCGTTTCTTATAACATCGTGCAACGTCCAACTGATATTCCTTGCCAAATCCTTAGAACCAACGTTTCACCGAGTCCAACAAATTACAACCACAACGATACAAAACAATTGAAATTCAATCTCAAACTTTCTATATTTCTTACGACAAACGAAACTCATCCTTAAAACACTTTTCATCGTATCGTACGGATCGTACAAATTCTACACAGTGTCGATACCATACGATACTATTCAAATATGATTTTTATAAAATCGCTGTATCCTTTGTCAAAGCCCAGCCTTAAAACACATTTCACTAGAAAATTCAAATATCAGTCTCGATTTTCAAACGCTGTATACTAGAACTTACCCTTGCAAACACGTGACGCTACACGTTATCACGCATCCTGTACGCTAAATAGCATGACATCGACGATTAAAATGCATTCTGGATGACGACAGATAGCCGTTCACTGCCTGGGAGACGAGGCGACGTTGCGCAGGTGGTTGGTCTACGATCCACGTCAGAGGGTGCAGGGCTGGAGGTTCGTCTCGTACATGCTGCTGCACTCGAACGCGCTTCACCTTGCGTTGAACGTAGTCATCCAACTGGTGCTCGCCACTCCGCTCGAGGTGAGTTAATCAAACTAATTGTCGACCAGCCAGCCTCGTTCGTTGGCTACTCTCTTTCTCTTTTCTCATTCGCAATGCTCGGCAAAGTGTATCTTTGGGTGAACCGATCGATCGCGTTCAAAGGGGCTGCGTATCGAGTAAAAAGTCATTATCGAAAGAACACAAAGGCATGGAAAGAACGGCAGGTGGAATTTAACATTAGAACTATCGAGGGATAAAACTTACGTCAGGGAAATTAAAGCGTAATGTATGGACGAGTGTACACAGGCTATCGGTATTTTTGTTTAGTCATTCGCGATATTGGCATTTAAACAACGTTTGAATTAATGATTCTTCGATGTAGATAGACGAACGTTGTTTCGATTAAGAATTATACTGGTTCTGTTTAAAATGTAAAACATACGCGATCTTTATTTATAACCTACGGTATCTTCCTCGGTCTTCCGTTATTTTTTGCGAAATATTTTCTCCTAACGAGCCATCGTTTATCCGTAGATTTCGCAAAAAAGTCACGGAAAATTCGCGATATTTGCCGTCGTAAATCTAGAAAATTTGTACGAGTCGAATCATTACAGATTGGTCATTTCGGCGTTGGTAAATTTGTAAAATTTTTACGGAAAATAACGGATTGCTTATTTATTGATCGGTCAAATATATATAAAATTTCTATGGGAAGTGATGAATGAGTTATTCGAAACACTCTGATAGTTCTAATATTAAATGGATGGAAAATTTTACACTGGCTAATTGATCGAAATTTATCATCCCTTTTAATTCTTTTTCTCTCGCATTTTGTCATTGTCTACATTTTTTAGTTAATCGATTAATATTCGACGAACGAAGAGAGAATTTCGTATTAGAAAGAATGTTTTCTAAGGGCATAGAAAATATGTCGAACGAACGAAAGACGATATCGGTGGTCGTAGGTGGAACAGGGTCGAATAGGGGTGGCAACGATCTACTTAGGAGGTGGTGTTTGCGGAGCCCTTGGAGCATCTCTTCTCCAACCGAGCCTCTTCTTGGTCGGCGCTTCTGCGGGTGTCTATGCTTTACTTACCAGTCATCTGGCGCATCTCTACCTGGTTAGTTACAAATTATATTATTCTGCTATTATTGACATACGTATGCGTATAAAATAAAATTTATCTATGCGGAAGTTGTCGATTCCTTTTTATCTTTCTTTGCATCCTTATTGTACCTTATTGAAGTAACGTTTCAAATCGAAAGTTTTAAATCTACGCTTACACACATAGAAGAACACTCTGCTTGTAGACGACTAGGTAACGATTGTTCAACTTGCTTCGTACAATTTTAATTTGCTCGAACTTGCCACATTCTACTACAATCTTCTACAACGAACTCTAACACAACCGTCTAGTTTCGTTCGTCTTTTATTATTTGTAACGTCACCGACATACTTGCCAGATAATTAAAAGAAGATGTTCCATGTCGTTTACAATCACCTTAGTTGCCCAGAAGTTCGTAATCTTGTTGTAAATACACCATGATCCAACTTTCTGCAACTTCGTTACGCCGCGTCTACTGCTGCGTTTTTAGTTTTAATGCCATCAAGATTTCCTTAAAAACGAAACCTTGCGACATCTTCTCGAATTAATACCGCTTCGATCCAATTTCCCTTAACGCGAACAAACACGAACAACTTTTATCTACCAACCACTCGTCGAACATTGACTCATGACTCTTCTCTGTCTTTAATTTCCAGTGTCACGGAGAACTCCGCTACGCCGGCTGGCGTCTAGGTGCCGTGTTACTCTTAGCAAGCGCAGACGTCGCGTCACTTCCAATTCCAGCACTGCTCGGTTGCGGTAGAGTCGGTTGGGCAGCTCACGTGGCTGGCGCCCTGGCAGGGCCACTCCTAGGCCTGGCAGTGTTCCCGAATCAAAGCAAGAAAGACGCTAGAGGACGAAGATTCGTGAGGTTCGTGCGACTTCTAAGCGCGATCAGCGTGATGCTGCTCGTGGTTGGCGCCATTTTGGGCAACATCTACGTGATCGCGTTGCCACAGCTGAGGAAGCCCTCCTGACAGAGGATCGAGCTGCTCGTCAAGCTCTGCAGACGGTCCTTCCTCATCGTCAAGATCAGAGAGGCCGCCGAGAGCGTTTTCGAGTAGGAAATCGCGCAACTCGCTGGCAATGGGAAAATTTTTACGACGTTGCTCGGACCCAGGGAAAGAAATGATCGTCGTCGAAGTTGGGATCGCGTGAAATTATGAGAAAAGAAAAAAGAAAAAAAAAGAAGAAGGAAGAAAAAGGAACAGAATTGGAAGATAACGTTAAAGACGAAGAACTTTCGGAACTAAAAATTTCTCGAATTTGCAAGCAAAAGTAATACGGAATTGTAAATGGAACTGAGAAGCATCGTTGAAAAAATATGTCGGCGAATGTATTACGGTGAGGTGAGAATTTGTAGATTGTTATTGCGATACGCGTGGAAGAAAAATTGTTGTTCGAACTGCGCAAATGGGTGAACAATTAGATGGAAGGAAAAATAAGACGTTGGATATAAATGAAACGGAACAGAAAAGCATCGTGCTCTGTTAAAGGGCAAGTGGTGGATGTACAACGTGAACGTAAATCGATTGGAGCAACTACTCGCAGACTGTTGTTGCGATACGCGTGGAATAACAAATTTTGTAAACCGTGCAAATGGGTAAACAATTAAATGGAGAGAAGAGTAAGAAGCACGTGGGAGGTATTACGATTGAAGACTATTTGCAAGTCGTTGTTGCGATACGCATGGAAGAAGAGATGCTTCGAACTGTTCAGTTGAGTGAATAATTAAGTTAAAGGAATAGAAGGCTTCTTATTTGCAGCGATTGTCGGATATAAAATTGAGAAGAAGAAAATTGAAGATGGAAGGAAATGTATCTATCGAAGGAAGAAGAGAGCAGAAGAGGGACAAAGATACATGTACGTTAATCTTATTAAGAACTTGGCTAAACTTAGAGTTTATCAAGCCGAGAAAAGCGTGCGTTTAATTACAAAAGGAGAAAGACTTTCCGCAACAAATATTTAAATATTTAAGGGAACGAAAATCGCTGAGGAATTAAAACCGAGTAAACGATCCAGCGATTTCTATCGAAATAATATTTACCTTTACCGAAACTGCCAGAAGAGAACCACTCACCGAATGAGTCGCCTAAAATAGATAAAAAATAAAAATAAAGAAAAAGCAAGATCAACCGATCAACCAAAAAAAAATAAATAAATAAACAAATAAATAAATTTGAAGGGAGAGAAAGAAGGAAGAAAATTGCCTGAAATTCCAGCTGGCTCGATTCAAGTTTCTTCGACTGTATCGACAGGAATGATCAAGGGTCTCCTTTTCGAAAGAACTATAGCATCCTGTCTGCGTTTAGTATACTTCTCTGCAAGGTCTAGCCGTTCTTCAATTTCTGCCTGATGTATTCGGCTAGCGGGAAGGAGCAGAAAGATATTCTGGAAATTTACGTTGGCCAAGCTGTCTCTAATCGTGGGATTACGAGAGGTCGTTGCTCGTGGCCAACGTTTGTTCCAACGGCTGACGAATCGACGTCGTTTCGACGAAGAATGGACGCGTCGTATAAATCGCTTATATCGCGATTCTTTATTGCACTCATCAATGTTAAGACGCCAAGATGAATAGGAAACTTCGACTTGACGCTTTTTGGTGTTTGTTTGGATGAAAGCGGAGGAGCTGGTTTCTGGAAGAGGCGTAGAATTCTATTTGGAGATGGATGTAGAACTCTCGATTGTACGAGGATTGAAAAGAAACGGGGAGAAGGAATTGATGGGACTGGGATTGTTTAACGGTGAACGTAGAACTTTTAATTGCACCCTCGACGAACGGAGAAAAGATAGAAAGAAGAAATTGAAAGAGTTGCACCGTATAATGATGGGATCAGTAAGTTTGACCATGTGTTTGATAAATAGCAGAATGTTGAAAGTAGAGATCAAGGAAACTACTGATTTGGTTCTTCGATAATGCGTGCCATGTGAAACGATGGATTTGGTTGTTCAACTTTAGACCTTAACTTTCAACGAAGGAGGAATAAATTGAAAGGAGAAATTGAAGGGAATAGATCGTCGAGAGTTAAAACTTGGTGATATAGTTTCAATTTACTTCAGTTCCTAGGTGGATGAAGAACAGATTGAAATCGGAAGTTAGACAGTGTTCGATAATGAGTGTGATCGATAATAATAAAATACTCTTTGCTGGTTACTCAGTGGCTATGCAGAAAAGATTGGACGAAAGCTGAAGAAAATAGACTATTGGAAAATAAATTTCGTATATAATTTCAATTTTCTTTTTAGTTCTCGATGGATGGAAAAAAGATTAAAAGCAAAGGTCGAAGAAAGCAGACTATTCAAAGATAAACTGATACGAACGTTCGACCTTAGCCCCTGGTAGAATAAAGGAAAAGTTAAAAGCATAGCTTTTCGCACTTTTGCTGTACATTTAGCGGACGAAGAAAACGTGAAACGTTCGTCTTTCTTAGGCAAAAGAAACGATAGAAGGAAAAGTCAAAAAGATTAAAGAAGTTGGACTTCTTAGAGATCGCTGTAGAACTTTAGACTGTACTTGATGTAAAGAGAAACTGTACAATCGAGTGGAGAATCAAAGGTATGAATCTTGTTTTGTGTTCTCGTTCGACGAAACAGTGAGTGAAAGACTGATTCGTGAAAGTTCGGAGGTGAGAGAGAAAGAAGAGCGTTTAATAGGTGGATAAGATGATTTTGTTGAATCGAAGCGTTCAGAACAATGGCACGAGAACTGTAACGAATGATGTCGATCGGCAGATAGTTGCCGAGGCGACGACTGTACAATTGACTAGTAGTAAGCCTGAAATCCGTTGATTGGTAACGTATTGGTAGACCGTTGTTTCTGGTAGCGCGAAAATCGATGAACAAGAGAGACATTATGCTGCGTGTACTTTTCCAAAAGAAGTCGTTTTTCAAGTTCACTTCATTTATGGACACATCGGATAATTTTTCAATCAAGAAATACCTGTTGTACAAATTGCATGCTGTAATTTCCAAGCTTTTTCCCTATTTTCTCTTTTTTTCATTATCGAAGAATCTTTAAATCCTAAAGCTTTAAGATGAAAACAGAGTTTCTTGTAAAGACAATTTTCCTCCATAAATTATGCATTTCACTCTTGCAAATTTGCTATAAAAAAACAACACTTTCACGATTGTAGAAAAATGTCTTGTAACTGCTAATTGAGAGCAAAGATTTATTTCTAAACAACTAATTTTAATCAAATTTAATCGATCACGTTTAGAACGATTTAATAATTGTCCTCCATACTTGAACATCTACTATTAGAAATTCCTTTGTTAATTAGAAATATCTTTAATTCGACAATTTTATTATCTTGGCGATTTGAAAATTGAGGTTCGTTGATTTTTGTGCGTATCCAGGAATAAGTAGGGATAAATAGTTGATAAGGATGTTCTAAGATAATTCTTCGCTATAAAATACCGATTAAAGTAACGATAAGTTGGGTATTCGTTATTTAAAAAGCGACTGCGAACGACGAATTTCTCTTATCACTCTTTTTTCCCAACCGATACCGTGGATGAAACCGGGAGAGAAAATTGCGCGACTCGAGAAATGCATTTCACGATCCCTCGATTCGTCGTCCCAACGATGCGTTTTCCCGTTAAGGTGGATGGTCGTCGAGTCGAGGACGTCGTTGTCGTCAAAGATGACGCGTCGCGGAACGACCTGATTTTCTTCTGAAAAATCGCACGACTACCATTCGAAAGTTATATGTCTCGATCTACTATAATTTTTCGCGTTCAAATCGTTTTATATTCAAAAATTTATTTCCTCTTATCTATCTGTGGTTTTCTTTGCTTTTGAGTTTCTGAGTATTATATCGTAGAATTTTAATTGAAACGCAATTTTAATCGTCCAAAGTATTCTCCCAATATTCTTCCGATTTCTTGAACTTTCCTTAGACTTTGTTTTTATATATTTTCATCTTCGATTTCCATTATGTATTTTCATTTGTCGTAGTTGCTAGATCAGATTTACTTCTCGCGCTTTTTCAAGTACTTCTCGTGCGCATTCGATTTACCCCCTTTGCGCTCCGATTCTTTCATTTGACAATCGCTACGTTAAAATGTTGCTCGTCTGTCTCAGAAAGCAAATGTATTCTCGATTCAACAATTAGGACGTAGTTCTCTACGTAAATCCATAAATAAATTGCCACTTTGTATTTGCCACATGATATTCACGAGCCTAAATCCGAGAAAGTTCTTCTAAAATATGCTCAAGGACATGGCCCAAGTTTCCCAAAACGGGATCAAAATTAACTTTCTAAACTTCCAAATTTGCAAACACTGCCAGTGTTCCGTCCCCCTATAACACAGACATACGCAAGACATTTCCTCCATAATGGAAGATTTCTCGATCTTTAATATTTCTATGGTTTACTATAAATAATAGAGATAGTAAGTCTATCGTAGAGTTAATATTGATTTTTATATAATGCGATACTATAAAGAAGAGAGAAAGAGATGAATGAAAAGACAGGAGGAGTTGGCATTTCGTTCTGGAGCTACTAATGGACTCATTAGTAAGGTTTCCCAGGAGGCTCGTGCCTTAGACACGAGGACGGTACGACGGAGGTGACACACCGCGCGCTCCTCTGACGATTCACAGGACGCATTTGCATGAACAGGATGCTTAGACGACGAATTTCAGAGAATTGCCCTGTTGCCACGAATTTCTCTGATGGCGAGTGTACAAGGACCACCGCAATACCAGTTTCCCAACTGACCACAATTTTCCCTCAATAATGAATCACTCGTGTCTTCTTCTTCCTCGTCCTCTACGATTCTTCATCTATAATACGAATACTCGATAGAAATTGACTGATTTTTCTTCTCTATCCAAAACTTTAAGCCATCCTGCTCGTTGCATTGTTTAAAAGAAACAATTTTATTGATACACTGCCCATACCGGTGATCTTCGCCACACGGATATATTTATTCATTCCTCCGTGGTCCAATATATTAAAAGATGAAGCAAATCTCTTCGATGATTAATTTAAATTAATATTTAAATTAAGAATCCTGGAATTCTGCTTCTTCGGTCGTGTTCATAAAACTATGAGTTTACCTAAATATCCACCGAAGGACCAAGGAGTATTCAGCTTATGGTATTCTTAAGGACGTTTCCATTTCCATAAACTTTATACAATTGGCGAATTTCAGCTGAATCGCTGCAATTTCTTTTCGTAATGGACAATTTTATTGATACACTGCCCATATCGGTGATCTTCGCCACACGGATATATTTATTCACTCCTCCGTGGTGCAACATATTAAAAGATGAAGCAAATCTCTTCAATGATTAATTTAAATTAATATTTAAATTAAGAATCCTGGAATTCTGCTTCTTCGGTCGTGTTCATAAAACTACGAGTTTACCTAAATATCCACCGAAGGACCAAGGAGTATTCAGCTTATGGTATTCTTAAGGACGTTTCCATTTCCATAAACTTTATACAATTGGCGAATTTCAGCTGAATCGCTGCAATTTCTTTTCGTAATGGACAATTTTATTGATACACTGCCCATATCGGTGATCTTCGCCACACGGATATATTTATTCACTCCTCCGTGGTGCAACATATTAAAAGATGAAGCAAATCTCTTCAATGATTAATTTAAATTAATATTTAAATTAAGAATCCTGGAATTCTGCTTCTTCGGTCGTGTTCATAAAACTACGAGTTTACCTAAATATCCACCGAAGGACCAAGGAGTATTCAGCTTATGGTATTCTTAAGGACGTTTCCATTTCCATAAACTTTATACAATTGGCGAATTTCAACTGAATCGCTGCAATGTTTTTTTCGTAATCGCGATATTAAGAGAATACAAATTTTATAATGTAACTTTACCGCCCCCCCCCCCAAAAAAATATTCCAAATGAAATATCGCGTCAACGTTAGCACTCAAGTTTAATTTGCTGATAACCAGAACAAACTATCTTTTGAAAATTCCCATCTAGAAGTCGTCAAACCCTACAACTTCGAGAATTCGTAATCAAAATTAACGTTTCGAAAACGAATCTTCGTATCGCGATCGGCAACTTGAGTCATGTCACACATTCAAATGAGAGACGCTGTCGCAAAGGTGGAGAGAGCGCAAAGGGGTTGTTACTCAGCCTATCCTCGGCAACTTGCAGCCAGAAATCATTCGAGTAATCCTATCCCACTGAATCGATCGGTGAGAGTATATCATTCGCGAGTATGCGATGAGAGAATAGAAGAGACGACGGAATAGGAGAATTTAATGGAGGTAAACGCGCGCAGAAAATTCCGAGAAACGCGGAAACGACGCGTGGGGTGTTCACGCGTACGCGAATGCGAACGTGGGCAGAATTTCGAACGCGGCTCTTAGTTGCTTCTCCTTGCCCCGCGTATCCTTTCTTTTTCCACGTCCAGAGCAGAGAAATTAAAAATCTCCGTTGTCCCATGCGCTTTTACATTTACGACGCCGTAATCTTTAATTCTACGCGGAAAGTGTTTTTCCGCGATTCTCGCCTCTATGAAAATTTCACGGCAATTTGACCTCTTGTCTTGCGACGTCAAGACATAAACTATGCGAAAATTACAGATTTGATTCAACAAGAGAAGGTTTCGTAATGTTCGAAACAATGGATAGTTGAGATTTTCATTTTGGTTTCAAACCTGCAGATTGTGGAAATTGTGAACTTATTTTTTATCGATAGGTGTTGTTAAGATGTTGCGCTGGTATGGACGATTATGTTAATCTGAGACAATTTTTGGTGGAAAAAAGCACGATTTATTAAGTTATTATAATTCGAATTATTAAGATCGTAAGGGATCGTTAAACGTAAGGGGTTAAATGAGAGTGATTGCACTTTTATCGGTTAATTAACCCTCTATAACCATCGCTTGTTTTGTTTTGTTTTTTTTTTTTTAGTTTTCGTATATGATAAAAAAGATTCTAGTTAATCGTTGAATTTTTGTTTTAACGTAATAATCGAAGGCTAAGAATTATTACTAATAAATTGTTTAACAGTCGTTTTCTAAGATGATCGTTTGATGGCTTAAGGAAATAGAGTAAGATTTAGAGAGTGTAGATATACGAATAAACAATTTTTGAGTCTCAATTTTACAGTGTTATAGAGGGTCGAAGGAATTTAATTAGTGTTATCTGTAAGAATATAATTGTTACGTTTGACAATGGAATTTTTGGCAAAGGAATTGTGCAATGGAAGAGGATAATTACTGTGATCAGTAATGGAAAATTCGTTCGAGGAATTGGCTAATTAATCGAAGTATGCGTGTGATAGGAGAAAAATGGGAAGGGAAAGTAATTATTATCACCGACTATTTTACTAAAAATAATCGACGGACTAAGAAAACGACTCGTAGTTGAACTTTCAGGCAACAAATTGCCCGTCGACCAATTCTTGTGCAGTAGAACACGGACAGAGAAAAGGGATGAAAGGATCAGATCTTTGAAGGCTGTTAGGGGATAAGAAGCGCTGTTAAAATGCTCTTCCTTGGATTCTTTTCATCAAATCCAGAAAACGTATCGTAGATTTTCAAGAATTCCGATTTTCAACCGATTCGAAGCAAAAAGAGCCGAGACGAGAAAAGAATTTCCGCGTCTCTAACGAAAAGAAACTAAAAGTTGGTGAATTTAAGTGGAAAATCTCCGATAAAACGTCTAATTAATTTTGTTAGAAGCTCGTTGAGAATTTTAAACGGTGGAAAAGTAAATCGAAGATCTTGAAAACCGGCTGGATACGAACGATAAAAAGGAATTCAAGGTTTTCGAGCAAATGAAAGGAATATTCTCATTCGAGAGCCCGATTTATGGTTTAATCGCGTTTCCTTTGGTTAAGCCGCGACGATGCATTAACGATGCTGCCAAAACCGGAAAACAATACATTTATAACTGTACGTAGTACTTACTCGATAGTAAAGTAGCGCGCCGAATCGTGTTCAGATTACCCACAAATTTTCAAAAATTCGTCTTTTCGTATTTACGCCTCGATGAAACGTGCAATCGATAATACAAAATTCGTGAAACAAATTTTTCAAATATTTTCATCGACTAACAATTTATCCCTATCCATTTTATTCCCACGTATTACTAAAGATAAGAGAAGAAGCGGCTGCTCCATTAGACAATAAGATTTACGTCCAAGATATTTTTGTTCTTTCATTATTCAAATAATATTATTCAGGAAAATAATCTTTTAAGGAGATAAAAGAACGTCGAATCAAGAAGCGGAAAGATCTTAAGGATATTTGTAAAGTCAACCGCTTTTCACCGTAATTTTCAATGACGATTATTTGTGGGCAATCCGAATGGAAGAAGATGTGTTCTCTCCGGCAATTTAGTCGATCACTGTACCTATGTATTTGTTTATCGATATTATTATACACTTACAGATATACAGACAGGTATACAGACACACACGAGGCGAACTGGCTGTGATTATGTTAGTGTTACGAAACCTACGTCGACACGATTAATAATTATAATAATAATAATAGTAATGATAATACGAATATATCTGTAAATACAACCGACTAATTGGATATAAATATAAATACGATTATATACGCTGTGATTTGATCACGGGCATATTTAACGGAGGGTTGTCACCTCTCCACTGTGTATCGAAACAATCGATTGCCTGCAATAAAGTCGAAATCGTTCCACGGTTCCCGTAATCCTGTTGCCTTTTACCTTCAACAAACACACGCTACGGCCCGATTTAGTCCAATTTTGCGGATAATTTCCTGTTATAAATGATTGATAGCTGGAACGATCGATGTTTCGTGACGATGGTCGAACGATTAGGAGAAGATCGAATGTGATTCGACCGGAAGGTAAGAGAATTTTTACGTAAATTCTTGCTATTATACTTCTCCGTCGAATTGACGAAGAAAGCAGCAAAATTTCGATGATTCCAACAGACACTCTAGGACATATCGATTTGCTTCTTCTACCAAATCAAACGTACGACTATCAAAATCAATTAAATAATAAATAACGTTAAAATAATAAATAGCGGACACGTTAATGAACCACGTATGAACTATATAGTGACTAATTAATACGTAAATTACGTATCGTAATCTAAATTACAAGAACATTACGCGAAACAGTTCGATTTAGTTCTTCGAAACTGTAAAAAAATACTTTCGAACGCGTCGAATGATCGACAAATAGTTGGAACATTTCTAACTGCGAAAACATCAAATGTAATGCCACTTTTTCCCTTAAAACTGCTTAAAGGATTAGCGAAAAAATTACGATGCTGAGTTCCGTAAATGTTTATTACGACAATCGTACAATAAAACATATATATATATATATGTTTGTGTATATATATATACATATATAAGTACAAGCCTCTGTGCGGCATTCGGCGCGAATTTACGGCCTTGCTAACGCGATACAGAAACGATTACGCTTTCCCGTGATCCGTTTCCGGCACGGTGTCCTTACAATTCTTAAAACGACGAAAGAAAGTTGAAGAGAAGGGAAGAAACGAAAGGATCGAAGAGGAAGAAAGGAAAAAGCGAAGAAAGAAAGGTTCACGGAGGAATCGTTCTACTAATTCGATTACAGCGTCGCTTGTCTCCATTGATTACGTTCGATTAATTACTAACTAAGCTTACGATCTAAATGATAGCACGTGACAGTAAGTTAACTCGTTTCTAAATCGATAAACGACGCGGAAGAACTTTCGACGAAATCGATGAAAATCCGATCGTAGATCGATCGTTTTATAGCACCGCAGCGTACGAATCACGACAGATTATAATTAATTATGTCCACTCAGTATACGGGGGTCTAGTGAATAAAAAAATAACATACAGGTTAAATGCACCTATGGTGATCGCGATGCCACTGATAAAACCACGAATTATTGTAACAAAGAGCTTTGTAGCTTGAAATAAATAGAATTATTGGCAATCGTTCCGAGATTCGCTTGTTTTGTTTTGTCTCTTTTTTTTTTTTTTTTTTTTTAATCTTTTCATCCTAATTTCTTTTACTTAATCGTTTGCAATCAATTACTATAACAGGCTATCAACAGGTTCGGTCGAAATCGTAGGGTCGAAGTTTGATGATTTTTTTTAAAAGATTGATGCGTTTTAAACATTTTTGTCGTAACGTTCGATCAAAATTCTTTAAGTTATCTTTCATAGAGGAGGAACTAACATGAAACTTTTAATGGAAATTGTAGCGTCGAAGAAAGGGCTCCGGCGTAATATTGAATGTGCCTGTAATAATGCTTCCTAAGCATTTTTCAGTCACGACAAGTTCTTATTATAGTCAAATAGGCTGCAATCCCCTTCTCACATTTGCATAAAAGGCTATTATTAATGGGATTATTATTGGTCGCAATCACTGCCACAATATTAAGCATAATCTTAATATATCGAAATGAAAAGGTGACGAAGATCTTTGTGAAAATAATTATAATCCAAGGAATAATTTACTACTCTGTTGGCACAAAACCACCTAGACTCGTATAAATCAGAGGCACGTCTTTAAACACGCGAATAACGTGAAAGCCATTGAAAATGATTATGAAAATAATAACAAAGATAAAGAATAAGGTCAATCAAATCGGAAACCCAAAATAAACTTAATACCAAACATCAAGCGTTTTGGTCTATAGTTATCTAATAAATTTTTATTCCAAATGTCGTGCAAAAATTACGCCTCCTTTAACTAATTCCTTTAACTAACGCGACAAATGAAATTCCACGAGCAAATTATCTTAAAACCCAACGTCTCGATAATTTCAGCCGCCAAGATTTTGTTCCATTTCAGAAACTGTGTCTCTGCCGCTTAACCGATTCATTCGAAGTCTATCGAATTCGCACGAATAAATCAAAACGGAACACGGACCACCCTTGTAGCAGGCTAATTCCCGGTTAACGGGGAGAAAATGGGGATTGGGGCGGCAACTTCCGTCTTTATCCACTTATCCTTGCAGAGCACGGAACCGCTATCCCTCAAAATTACATCCTGATCGATCTTCGCAAAACTGTGGTTCCTTGCCAGATGAGTAACGTTCCATAGGCTGGCCAATGGACGAGAGTCGAAGAGTTTCCTACCTCCTTCCATTTGGACAAAATTCCTATCCAGCCAAGTGGGCGAAGAAAATATAATTGAAAGATACGATTTTCGAGTGATCGCAAAGGGTTGGTTAAATTAGGGGGTGAATTAAAGTGTATTACTTGGTGAAATTGACTTTGGATGGGATTTGAAGAGCGAGCGAATTTTAGGGAAAAGGAGACGAATGTTGCCCCCGAGGTGATTAATGAATTTGATTGCAGTTGGTTGGAATAGGTTGAAGTACAGTTTAGATAGTAGATTAAGGTTCGAGTATTTGTTTCTAATCTAGGTTTAATTGTAATCAAAATTGTTCCTGGATCAGAGATTTATAGACGTAAAGTTTAATTGAGAGCCAATTGTAATTGTAATTTGCTTTAAATTAGGATTAGGTTCCAATTTACATTTGATCAAAGAGCGTTTAATCAAAGAATTTGGATTAAGAATGCTCAGGTTGAAACTATACATAAATTTCTTTTTTATGATCTTTACTGAATCAAAATTATTCAGATAGTCCAAATAAGTGACCGATAAATATAGAATTTTAAATATCAAAATCATTTTATTGGATGCGTAAATTAATTCAGTGACTAAATGGGTTGTGAAATAGCTGTTATTGTGTAACACATCTACATGCATATAAGGAAACTTCCAAGCGTGCAACATCACGGAATTGCAGTTAAAATTACTCTGTAACGTCGTGGTTACGAGGTTTCTAACGTGGATCATAGATTACTATTATAAGGATACGTAATGAGAGAGAGAGGGAGGGAGAGAGAGAGACTTCGAATCTCGGAATGTGCCTCAAATTTTGTCAATTATTCAGAATTCTCTTCGTGGCATCGCCTTACAACAAGCTAATCATTGAACGAAACAGAGAGCTATAATTCCGATTCGAGGAATTAACACATTCACCGCTCACTGTAAATACTTTCACTCGAGAAATAAAGAATAATTTTCCATAATTAAAGAATAAAATTTTCATCAAGATTTCTTCGCAAAAGTCAAACTATCCAGTCAAAAATACAACTAGTTTAAGAGCAACTGACATGTTTTTCGTTTTTTACTAAAAACATTCAACGCTGACATACTTTAATCGATATAATTTAACATTAACGCATTAACTTTGCGATAATGGAAGACAATTCCAAATTCTTCCTACCTTCTCGCGTTCACCTTCTCTTTACCCGTCACTCTCGAAAATTTACTCCAACAATATAGCAATCGACAGTTCTTCGCAAGCCACATACTCCGTAGCTCGAACTGAGATCCTCCATACCTTTCCTCAAACTATCCCTTGGAAACGTATCGAGGCAGCAGTGAATCTATTAACTCGAACGAACCTAATTGCAAGGAAAACAGCTTGGCCCGAGCACGGCCAACTTCGATCAACACTTGAGCTGCTTGCACTGTACCCCGATCTCCGTGCACCTGCACTCTAGACAAGGTCCAGAGAGCTCGGTAATGATCCTTCCAACGCGATACATCCTTCCGTAGATATTACATCCAGCCAATTTTAGCAAGCTAGCTACCGACATAGGAATTTCATTCTCTAGAACCTTAGACGGCGTTCCAGTCTCTGTCACATGATCCTCCATCTTCTCGCTCACTTTGGAAGACACTTTGTCATCCTCTGATTGGTCACTAACGTTTGCAGTCGATCTGCTAGTAGTCGATGTCTCTGTCGTCTTTGTATCTTTATTATTCTCATTGTTACTTGTATCTGAAGAGAATAACAGATCCAGAACAGTATCCAGAGAAAATATAGGTTCATCCAGCTCTGTATTAGCTCCGGAAGATGGTTTGATCGTAGTCGAGTGAAATTTAGAATTATTAACTTTTGTCAAAGAATCTCCGAGCTTCGACTCAGACGAGATATTAGCGTCGTTGATTTGCGAAGTATTTAATTTCACGAGATCAGAGTTCGTTGTATTAAAAGAAGAAATAGCATGTTCTTCTTGTTTCTTGGTAGTATGATCCATGGTTGAGGAAGCAACCTTTTTGGGAATCGTTTCGGAAACACGATCCAAAGTTTGTTCAGTTTCTTTGGTGTTGTAATTTGAAGCGATTGCTTCTTTTATATGTCCATCTTGACTCAGATTATATTTATTCTTGGTGATTAGTCTGGTTGGATCTTCTTCTGGTCTGTACGGTGGACGTAGGAGAGATAATTTATCCACGAAATCAAAGTTTGCTTGCAGAGGCTTTAGAGTGCTGGTAGTCGATGGCCTTGAAGTGGTGATTCCATGTTCTACCAGGTAAGGAATCATATCCTCGATCAGGGAAGGCAGATCAGGAGCTGGTTCTGTCTTTATCACGTCGCGGAATGGGTCTGGAAATATTATCGGCTGATGTAGCGATGGTGCAGTGGCGTCCGCACGGTCTAACACAACCGTTGGTGATTCTTCTGCTTCTACTGGAAGTAATCGAAATGTTAGAGTCGATACGTGATAGAATTGTTATTGATTAAATTGTATTTGAAAAACATTTTAACTCTCCAATGTAATTTTTTTGGAAATAGGAGGATGCTAGAGAATTATGGAATTTGGATGTATAAATAACGAAGAAATGCTTATAATAATTGTTTGAGGTAAGGTAAACTGAGAGGACAAACAGTCTAGAAATAACAAAATAATATAATTTTTCTCTTATCTGAGAAAAATTCGCTTGATCATAATACAATATATCAAACCTCGCCTGTTTACTCCCCAGACAAAAGATTGAGAATTAAACAAGATATAATTCCATTTCTTCTGTGTTAAATCAATAATGTACCAATTAATTGTTGAGCAGAAATACATCTCACAATGAGATCTATTTTTTTTTAGAAAATTAAAATTGAAACAAGGCGAACAGCAAAGGTAATTCAAACAATTTTTAAAGAAATATTCTTCTATCAAAGGTTTTTTCAAAGACTTCTTCGTCGTGTAAAATTTTTCGTACCACAGACGATTTTTCCGCAACACGTCTCTTCGGTGTTGATCCTTCTACATCCGATCTTCAGAGGTGGACATTTTTCCGTGGAGCACACTACCTCGCCGTAGTAGCACATGCAAATCACGCAGATACTGCTGCTCGGCACAATCTCCCCGTGACGGTACTCCATATTCTCGAAGAGACAGTTGCTGGCTGAGATTTATGAAACAAAAGCGGAGAATCTCGTTGAACTCGCCAGCTTCGAAATTTTCTCGGCCGCCTGAATCTTAAAATTATTTTTAAATTATAATCTAGCTCTCTATAACGCGAATTGTTCCTCCGCTTGTGAAACAGCCAAGAAATTACTTGAAAAATTACAATTTTTTACTTCAATGAAAAAGTTAGCAATAAAAATTTACGACTGTCGTAGATAGATTGTTCGATGACAATATGATGTACATAGCGGTACAATTAGATGCGAGCTCAATGGATTCGCGTGACACAACCAATAGAGCGGAAAATACGTTGTAATAAGAAAAAGCTGAATTCGAAGAAATAAATTAGACGTTCGTTACCATCGCTTTTACGATGAGGATTGGTGATTGGCGCCGGAACCACGGTGACGCCTGTTCCGATTTCCAGATTCAGATCGGTGGAATGGTAAGGGGCGTCGAAATAGGGCGGCTCCCTTGGCACGAATCCACCTTATGGAAAACAAATCCAGTTCAAAGTAGAAACACGGAAGAAGCTATTAATGTTACATTCAGAAACGAGAACTATAGGGAATTCACTTGCGGTACAACTTGTTAAATTGTAACGCCTTCAATTAATTATCAGTATAAAGTTCAGTAAATGTTCAAAGAAAACAACTGATTAAGGCATTTATTTCTTAGTATTCATTATTCTATATTCAAAAGAATATGCATGCAATTTATATTACACGTCTGTAATGTTCCCAGTACCACGAAGCAAAACGGGGAAAACAAGTTAAAACTTCTACGAAATAGTAAAGTAAGAATAAAAGTAGAAGCTTCTAAGGTCCCATTAATGAAACCGCAAGCAGCTGTTAAAAACTCATTGAGCAGGAAAAAGAGACGAAAAAAATAAGGGAAGAAAAACGTAAAAGCGTTACTCCTCGAAGGTGTCACCGCGAGAAGAATCGTGGTTTACGGTGGACGTAAAACGCGAACGAGGGTGGCAGAATGTATCCGTGGGACGAGTTTAAAATATGACCCACCTTCGGTCTCCACTGGCGGGCTGAATCTGTTTTCCTGAGTGGCGATATCGTAAAATCCGGAGGTGTCGGTGGGCCGTAGCTCCGGAGGCACTACCACCGAACCGGAAGGATATCCGGTAACCGGGGACGGGACTGTCTTGTCTTTCACCAACGCGTCCGCCGCCACAAACGGAATTATCCTGTATGGAAACGAATAAATCCAACCATTTCTCATTTCTTTCAACCACTTATCCTAAATTTGTTCCGCAGTTTTCTTCGTTCTTGGAATTTGAAAAATTACTCAGAAATGCATCTTAAATTTTGCTTAACTTGAATTTTGAAATGAGATTTTGAAGATTGATGCTAAGAACTGGTCCATCTTGTACAATTTTACCAGTCACAAGTTGATAAGAAAACAAACGAAGAAAAGAAAATGAAGGTTTCATTTATAGGAAACTTTTACTAATCCCCAATGATCTGGTTATCCTGTTTGGCGGAAAATTGTTTTCAAGTAGAACGAAATTTATTCTCAGTTCTATTATTCGTTCTCGGGAATGCGAAGATTAGGAATCTGACTAAAAAACAAGGTGTATATCTAATTGCGAAATATTCTATACTCTCTACATATGTAGAATATTCTAATACTATTTTAAGTATCCTCTCTTTTAATATTTACGACACTGTATAAACCTTCGTTAAACGTTTCAATAAAAATAAATTTTCCAGTATCATCCTCGATCCTCTCTTCCATCTACGAAAAGAACGAATATTAAACATATCAATAATTTTAAAGAATCTTCCATTATTACGTTTAATCGATACGTTTCTAATATCAACAGTCTGTCCCAAATTTCTGTCCACAATTTCTCAGTAACTTGATGAACCAGTATTTACCTTACCTAACATTGGGTAACGACGGCGGCAACGTTGGCTCGCTATAATCGTAATCATAATCCTCGCCTTTCTCACGGTGAGTGATGTTCAGGATAGCCTCGACATCCGGCGGGATCGATCTAATCGGGTTGATGGTCACACCATGTATGTGACCTACCGAGACGTTCGTTTTCACAGTCACGTTCATCACCAGAATGTCGTCCGGCATTAGTACGGTGGATGACGTCCTGGTGACGGACCCTTTGCCCATCGACTCCGTGGTCTGCACTGGTTCCACCTAATGGCAACAGGTTATATGGTTTTGACTCTATCCGCGAATTGATATCGACTGCTTGTCAAACTAGACGTTAATCGATCAACGATTGTCAAGTCAACAACGTGTAACGTGCCTAATATTTTAAGAGACACGCGTAGAGGAACGATCCTATGATTTTTCATAAATTTAGAAAGTTTCTTTCCTCTTAACTTTCGATTACGCAAATTTTTATAGAAATCCCTCCATTTCTCACTTTGTCTCTAATCCTACGAATGTCTACATAGTTCGCTGCTAAACTCGTGATTCAACTAAATTTGCATCAAATATTTTTAAATATCACGAAGTAAGAATACCTATACCGTCCTTGAGATTTTCAATTACATAAATATTAATAAAAATATTAATAAAAATCCCTTTCGTTTCTCGTCTTATATGAAACCCTACCAATGCCTACATCGTGTACTCTTCAGGTTACGTTCAAATAAATTTTCGACAAGCATTTCACAATATTGAAAAAGCAGAAACGCCTATAGTGTCTTTATCCAATTTCCGATTACGCAAATGTTAATCAAAATTGCTCTATTTCCCGTCAATCGAGTATAAACCATCCGGAGTTTGGGTAATATTTTCCAAGAGATCGAGCCAAGGGAGTCTCGCTTGTATCCACTGGAGTATCCTCGATTTATTTGTTATCCTCGAGCGATTTGTTTGCACACTAACCGTCGAGTTGGCGTGCTCGAAATCCTGCTCGAGCTTTCCGCTCGTCGACGGGGTCGTATTCTTGTTCCTCACGGTCACGTTGTGCATCTTCTCCTCCTCTGACTCGTGTAACTCCGTCACTGTATCGATCCCGCTCGCTTCCGGTAACAGGGTCGTTGATTCCTTAGTCGCCGTCGTCGTAGTCGTGGTGGTCGTCCTAGTCGTAGTGGTCGTCGTATCGTCCTGCGACGACAGATCCTCGATCACGTTGATCGTCGTCGACTCGCCAACGCTGTTCGTCGAGAAAATCGTCGACGAGTCATTCGAGAAATCGTCATCCTTGATCGACAAAGTTGATTCCAGCGTGGTCGAGTCCACGCTCGTCGTTGACTGTAAAACGATGTTTATCTATACGGCCTCTTTTCTTTTTTAATTTCCGTCGATGTAATATCAAAGATATTAGAAATATCTAGAATGTTAGAAATCTGAGAAAAATAGGAAAGATCTGTCCCGTGTCTACTTTGCGAACGTTTCACGAATTTCTTCGTATTACTCAAGAATTACCTCTTCGACGATGACGGGAGTGGTAGTGACGATTGCCGGGCTAGATTTCACGTAGTCCACCGTCTCGAGGATCTCGTTGTCCATGATGTCGGTCTCGAAGGTGGATGGCCAGGATGTAGAATCGGTGGAGACCGAAGATTCCTCCACGACCTGCCTCGTACTAGAATCGATTCGTTCCTCGACTACTCGATGACCGCGTCCCTCGACCAGAGCATTCGCGTGGGTTAGGTTTGTCTGATCAACTGCCGGCTGCATGGAATATTCGCCATTATCAGTTTCGTTGCTATATAATCTTGATCACCGATAGAAAGGAATGGCTATCAGTGCTTCGTATGAATAGCGAATTAATTGGAAATGGTCAGTGATAGAGTTATTCGGTTGTTAAGCGAACGAGTTATTAAGTGATCGAATTGTCGAGTTCACGACTCATTGGATATTGAGAATCGTCGAGCAATTAAATCGTAGAGATTCGCGTTATGCAAGCATTGTACCATTAAACGTACTAATGGATCACGGGGTATTACGACAGTTTGAGATAGATCGGAGTTAGATAGGACGATCTGAAAGATATACGGATTTACGATATACGAAACATAGAAAATATCGCGAGATATAAATAATTTAGAAAATATTCATATCGATATAAATTCGTGTAAACGTGTACGATCTACCTATTAACTATCGTGACAATATTTCTGAAAGTTGCGCGACAAGACAATGCTCGTTGTCAGTGCACTTCCAAATTTATCAAAATTAACAAGCAGACATAAATGTCAACCTTTTGTCAATAAAAAATATCGACGATTGAACGATCAATAAGGCAGTTTATCTTAACCGGACGCGTCTGATCGTCTGATAGGCACGAACCCCGATTTCACCTGTCATCCATCGTCATAAAAGACGGTTTGGTTGGTACGTGGCCGATGCCACGTGATTTACAAGCGGGATGGAATTTAATTAATGCAATCCTGCCACGAGCGGACGCCGTGTCAGACATTTAACTTAGTTAGTCGAGGAACGCAACGCGATGCATTCCTCGCCGAGAGATCCGTCCTCCTCGATGAATCGACTCTGTTCTCATATTTGTTAGCCGACTGTTACCCGTTCGAAACAATTATACGATCATTTGTCTCGACGATTTTGTCGCTTAACGTTCGATGCTTCGGAAACTGTTCGTGAAACGGAAGATGGATTAGCGTTTCAGCTTCTTGCGTTCCTCTCCTCGGCTATTTGTAATTAAAAGGATATTATAGTCGCTGTATTAGAACGTGTGCAGCGTGCGTTGAAGTTCACGAGATATTGATCAGGTGATGGAGTGGAAAATTCACGAGATACTGGTCAGGTGATGGAATGGAAAATTCAAATTTGAGAAAATGATCGTGTCGTTTTGAATAACTTCGTTGTAACGTTGAGTAGGAAATGGAAAAAATGACGAGGTGAAATTCATTTGACGCTAGAAGTACCAAGTTGAAATTTACGAGAAGATGATCTCTTATTTATTAAGAAAATGATCGTCTCGTATTGGTCGGTTTGTTCCAATAACTTTTAAGCGTCGATTAGCGAACAGAAGGAATTATTTGAATACGTTAAAAAGTTAGTTATTCGTTATATGAGAATGCTTGAAGAGATTAAAAATAGGAAATGAATGAAAAACGTACAAAGAAATTGGTCTCCTTGCGAAACTTGGCGTAGTCCTTGCTGATGAACGCGTACGAGGCGTAGTTCTGGGTGGCCTTAACCTCGATGCTACCGCCTTGAACGTTTAATCTGTCAGTTTCTTATGGCATTCGGGCTAAAACACCTAGGTGGTAATCAGGGTTGTGAAAGAGCACAGGGTTTTTGCTGGGCGCCCCACCCGGCTTATGTGTCTCCGTCTTTTCTTTCCCGACTCCTCTAATAAGCAACACGGAAGGAAATTGGAACGATCGTTCGCCTCCTGTGTCCGGAAGTGCTGCCTAAAGTCAGCTCGTTCAAGAAACTACAAGATTTTTCTCAGAAATAATATCTTTTTCTACCTTCCTCTACGGTTTACCAACGACAAATATTTATTTCACTTTAATTTCATCCAAAATGTATTTCACTAACTTGAAATCTTATTTTAATAAGTTTTGATTAAATATCTGTGGAAAGACCGTTGGTGGTTGATAATTAAATTTCGAGGAATATCATTATCGTGGTTTTTCGAGCTGAAAGGAAAAATTAAAATTAATTTCACTAAAAAAAAATGTATTTTAATAAAATCTTGTAAGACTTTATGTTAATAGGTTGCTACAAATTTCCGTAGCACGATCCTTGGCATTTGATAATTAAACTTTGAGCAATGTCGTTATTGCGACTCTTTTACGGCCGAAACGAAAAATTGAGGTTGAGATAAAAATTCCAATCTTTTCCAGAACCATGAAATCGCCGAGGATATTATCCTTTTCACGGAATCCGGATACTCAACCGAGCATTTAAATTTAATGATTTTCCACGCGATTCCACGCTTCCTGCGCGATTTCCTAATTCAATCCAACTTCCGCCGTTTCGTGACGTTTTCAAGCTTACGAGATTAAGTCTGGAATTTTTATGAAAAACGGCATAGTTATTTGCGTGTTTAATTCTTTTCGCGAAACAATAAAACGTAAAAAAGGGACAAAGAATTAAAATTTGTTGTTTTCCAGAAAATGGAAACTCTCTGTTCGAATTTATTTAATTCTGGCCGATTCGCTTCAATTCGAGAGTATTACGATGTTCAAAAAAATATATAAAGCTTTCCATATTCCCATTTAGTGACCTGTTGGCCATTTCACGTTCTCATTCACTAACTCGATTCAAAACTTATTCGTCCGTACCCAGGGTTTCCTGCTAAAAAATTCACTCGATGCCTCCGGAGAAATCCTCCAACTTCAACTCCAATATCTTCGTAGTAACAAACCATCGATTTCATACCCCATCTTCGCGCCCTACCAAAACTAACTTTGCCCATGAATTCCCTGGTACCAATTTCAACGACTAGCCCAATCGATCAAAAACGAGGTTTGATTTACGATTTTCTATCTTATCCTTGATCGTGCAAGGACCTTTTCGTCGTCTGTTTAGCAGCGAATCCTCAACAGATCGTTTCAATGACGATCCATCGTTTTAAATCGATAATCTTCATGGGTGAATTCAAAGTGCCTTTTATCCTCTTCGATTTTCAAGTAAATGCAAGATTTTTCTACGTACAAAATCCAATAGCATTTCGTTAGAAGAAACAAGAAAATGAACTACAGAAACGATAAAAGCCAGATGCGTGTACTGTCCAGTATCGTTATCAACAATCTCAAAAGTAACTTTCAGATAAAAATGGTTCCATTTTGCGCAGCGAGAATTGACGATTGTTAGTATGAAATTTAACGAGCTTGCTAGATGAAATTTTTCCATTTCTCTCGATATATTTCCGCCAGTCCTGTCGTCGTTTGAAGCAAAGGAAACTGTTATATTTGTTAAATTAATTTCAGTATCCCTATTTTCCTAGGGAATAGAATCGTAGCCGAAAAGAAAGAAGAAAAGTTATGCGCGAATTAAAAAGTTCAACGTGGAAGCGTAAAAGATGCAACTAATAAAAATCGTCTCTAATGAAAATCCTCTCTAAACCGAATATTATTTGACAAAAGAGAGGCTTCAGCCGTGTCACAACGACAGAGTAATTTAAGATACGCGATTTACCACGTGTACGATCGTTATCGAGGAAGAAGCGACGATAGCATCGGTGTGAAGCATGATTGACTCAGAGACAGGTTACTCGTCTTAGGGTGAGAGTAATTGGTCACGAACCGGAAAACACAATCCGGGCGTGTCAGTCGGGCGGGGCAAAATCGCGGCAACCCTGATGCGAAGGCATTACGACTCACTGCAGTTATAGGTGGATGGACAGCAGTGTCCCTCGCGTACGATCGGGCTGCAGCCTTGAAGAGGAGGTGCACAAGCAAGAGGCACGCAACGTACCGCGCCCATCGCGCAGAAACAGTTATCACAGGCGGCCTTCCATTCGATGTCCCGAACCATCTCACCCTCCTCGTACACTCTCGAACCCACGCGACACCCTGTGAACCAAACCTTTTTGTTAGCTGAAGAATTTATACGATAAATTACGTAACAGGTCGTAACATACAACGACTACAAAGAGCATTGGCACACCAGTCTATTTGCTATAACACTTACATATTAATTAATTAAATTTCGTACTCTCGCGCGACTACAAAAATTTAACACTATTCGAGCGAATAGAATCTGTTAAACCTGTTTAAAAAACGTTTCGTTGGATGATAAGGATCCGTGGCGTTTATACGACTATTTCGTTGATTCATTCAGTCGTTGGGTATATTTGTTAACAGCCCTTATCCTACAAAAATCCCTTAAATCCGACACATTTGATACGCACGACTTTCAAATCGAATACATACGCTATACTTGAAGTCTCAATCTATTACAGCCCTATTCTCGGAAATCGAAACAGGATCACTTCGCTAATCCGCTAATTTAACTTTCCGATCACCTCTCGTTCGGTTCGAAACGCCGAAACGGTTCCGAGGGTAGCAGTTTCGAAATCTGCTCTCCGGAAGCTGTCATAAAGCAACGAACAGCCAATCTCCTTGCGCCATCGCCGAATACGGCGATTGGACAAAAAGGACGTAGGAAGTCAATATCGATCGACGAGACGATCCTAACTTAAGTTCTATCGAGAAGATACCGCCCTGAGGCCGTTATTAGACGCCTTGCCGTCGATCGATGACGAGAAGCGAACAATGGGACCCGGTGTTCGATCGTTATTCAGTGTTTTCACGGCGGACTTGCAGTGGACGAGACTTTAGGCGATGCCAGAGGAGGCTAGTTTCGAGGATAGTTTGCTGGCAACTGTGCGGGATTAAGTCGGCGCGCGGCGGTTCGAATGGACTTCTAATGGGGTGGAAACGAGGCTTTGGAGGGAGGTTTAAGTTTTGAGCGGCCGCGTGTAACTGGCCGTTAAATGGACGAGCAACGGCATCCGAGAGTGTTGGTCTTTTGGTAAATGCTGAAAGGGGTATGTGGTTTCTGAGGGTGGAAAAGTAAAGTCACGATATAGCAGCTCGATGCTGGAATATGTAAACTGATTCTCTACATAGACGTGAATAGCCTTGTGTATAATATCTCTCAAAAATATATATAAATATAAATATAAAAAATCTCAAAGGGATGAATGTATCGGAAATACGAAGAATTCTGACAGAGAAAATGAGTATATTTCAGGTATCATTTTTGCCAGGTAAAGACACGGTATAAGTACATTCTTTATATGTGGATACGATTAGGTTTCTGTTTAGTACTTTGTCATACGTAATATAAAAGAAAGGAATATACAGGGTGGTTGGTAAGCGGAAAGGGGGTGATTCTACGCGAAAAAAGAAGTCGAAAATATAGAATAAAAATTTCTTTTTTAATTTTTCCATCGAGACAACGATCTACAGTGAGATCCGTTATAACGAGACGCGATAAAGTGCACGCGTACCGAGCGAAAATTCAAAGTCGATTTTCTCGAAAACAAAGCCTCGAACGAAAAATGTTTATTCTATATTTTCGACTTCTTTTTTCGCGTAGAATCGCCCCCTTTCCGCTCGTACCACCAGTTACCAACCACCCTGTATAATATAAGATGTATTGAAAATATGTAGAATCCAGACAGGTGAAATGGATACGCTTCGCGTGTAATTCTTTATGAGCGGAGACACGGTATCTCGATAGCGAAACGAGCAGAACGATTTTCTATTGATTTGGTAAAGTAGATTTTTTGTTTTCGCAGGTTAAATATGAAAAAGGCAACGTGAAAGATGAATTTAAATAAAAAAAAAAACAATCTGTCGATAGAATTTAAAAAATGAACTAGAAATGGCAAATTGAAATGTCAATTGCACAAACCCAATCAAAATAATTCCAAAAGAACACACAATAGTACACTTAAAAAAGATCAATCAAAAAGCTTGTAACGAAACGTTGTAAAATGAAAAAAGCGTACGAAAGTTGCGCGATAAAATTGTATGGAAATACTTTTAATACGAAAATACAGATAAAAGTACTTTTTCGAAACGAACGATAATAATGAAGAAGGAGTAGAAAAATCCAGCAGATAAAAACGTCAGCTCTAAGTAACTGCAGGGATGTAGTGTCGAAAGCAAAAATTCGCGGAAGTAAAACAAATGTTGCACGTCGTCGTTTCACGCGTCAGATTTTCCGGGAAACATGATTTCTCATTTCCACGGAAGAAAAGGGTGGCCGCCGTCGTAAAATTGAATGAAACTGGGCGTTAAGTGAACGAGCGGAGAAACGGCGGCCGCTGTCGTGGTGGAAATCTTTTCGAAGCACGAAGTGTCATGGGATAACGTAACGTCGACTGGCAGAGCGAACTATTATTACATTAAAACGTTTCCCTTCAACTTTCTAACGCGCGTGCATGTGTGTGTATGTACGTGTTACGTACATTATCCTCCATAAGTACCAAATTTGATCATCTTTATTATATGGGAAACGTGGAAAACACAGTCAAAATAGGTAGAAATTTCCGCTTGTAATATCTAACATATGAAATATAAATGTCTAGAAGTAGGTTGAGAAAGATTAGAAACGACGTTATATCTTACTGCTAGGGTTAACTTGCATCAAGTTATTGCCTAGCGCGATAGATACGTAGATACACGAAATATTTAATAAAATTCACCTATTTATCGGTAATTGTTTATTTGTTAGTGAGAACTTCATATTTAATATTTCCAATAATATAATATTATGGTGATATGAATTGGCCGTTAATTTTTTATAACGACTCGCTTTTAGTCCTACCAAGTAACCAGGTACTTTTACAGGGTTTTAAAAAAATGAACGATATTTTTAAACTGTGGCAATATACAAAAATATAAATACTGTGGTTGAGCGTAAGAGAAGCGAATACATCAAAGTCTTTAAATGTTTCGTCGAATATCCGGTATACGAATCGAACGCTCTTTAAAATTCGACTTTCGAGTTAATTCAGTATTTCCAATCGCCTATTTATGCTCAACGTGTAGGTTAGTGATCGTCTGGCAAACAGAAGCAGTCGGTTCGGTTCCGTCTTTTCTGAAAAGCCGCTCAGACAGAGCCGGCCCTCTATCCGGTGAAAGTTGCGACGAAAAGTTTAACGCGATAAAAAGGAAAGTTTGCTTCGGTCGCTGTATCAGCCGCTTTGGAAGAAGCCGACTGGCTCTCTCCCTCCATTCGGCTTGCTGGCCGAGTTTAAATTTAAGCTCAGCTTATGAGGAAAAATCGCATCGCAGCGCAAAATCAGCGAGACGTTGCATGGCGAACTTTAATCTCTTTAAATTGCGTCAGGTTTTATCGCGTACCGAGTACCATCTAATTATCCTTACGAAAGGCTTTTTAAGAATTCCTCTTTCGTCTCTCTTTTTCTGCCCGTTATGAGAACCACTTTTTGTTCCGCATCTTAGTTATAATTGAGAAAAGTTTTACTACGCATACGTGCAATACATATACGTACAATACTGTCTACGGAATGCTAAAACAAGCGCGAAGGATATTGATCGTACGGGTACTATTCTGGACTTCAAGCCAATGAAGAAAGTCCCTGCATAAAAGCTTCCTTCGACGCTTATTTTTCAAACTATAAACAATTTAGTTTTACGCTAGAAATAAACTACTAGATCAGTGGAACCGGTTAACGAACGATCCATTGTATCTCTGAATTAAAAATATTTCTTATATGTTGCATATTAAAATACTCTTTTTTTAACCACCGATTTTACAATCCTTCGCACACGAAAGCAAATACTTCAAAGACGTAAGATTGAAAACTTCGGGAAGCAGAAACTTCCGGAGCTAAAATCTTTCGAAAATTGCAGGGGTGAAAATGATAGTTGCGTACTCCGTTTGATTCAATGAATAATTCGTAATTGCAATTGCTTTCGAAACCTTTGAGATTCGAACGTACGGCTTCTTGACTCAGCTTCTTCCATGCAAAAAAAAGGAGAAAGAGAAGAAAAAGGGGGAATAAATGAAACGTTTCACTCACCGTTTCCCGTGATCGGCGCCAGCGTCGACGAATGGAGATCTTAAAGAACAGAGAAGAAGAGAATGCGGTATGAGTTATTATTTGGATTCGCGGCGAATGAAGACTACACTCACGGGTGCAATTGTAGGCAACCGGGCAGCAGGAGTGCGGGGCATACAGTGGAGTGCATCCTGGCAGGGGCAGCAGGCACTTTGGTCTGATGCATTTTCTCGCTCCAGAGATGCAGTAGCAGTATTCGCATCTACGTGAGCCCATCATCGCCGAGCCAGGCCCGTATCTCACGCCCTCATGCAGGCAACCTGATTGTTAACACCACCGACCATCAGCCTGATGTTGAATCTTTTAACTGCAACCACTCTCGAACGTGGTCTGCTTTGAGAAAGCAACTTTACTTCTTACTCGCGCTATATGTACCTTTCAGAGCTATACTATTGAGTATTCTGAAAGAATACATTGCTTATCTATGTTAAAAAAAAAAACTGTTAATAAATGTCGTTGAGTCTCATTTCAGTGGGACTTGAAGATATTTTCAAAAGAAAGAAGATGCACCGATATCTTTCTGAATCAATGAATACCTCGTAATTGTAATTTTTTTGCGGATTTATAATTCCAAATCCTTAAGTCTAAAGTCTTAGGATCGTGAGATTTTTTAATCTCGAAAAGTAGAACCATTTGAACATTGTAAGGAGTGAAATGATAGTGACCTATAAGATAAAGAATAAGAAGGAAAAGAAAAGATAGATAAAGAACCTAGTTCGCAATTCTAATTTGCGATTGTAGCTTGTATAATTATTAAAAAGATTGCACACAGGGTAGAAATAACAGGAATGGGTAGCAAACGTTCGCAGAAATTAAAATCCTACAAGCCTTAATGGCAAGTTTGCTAAATTGTGGGGCCAGATAGCAGCAACTCTAAATCATAGGTTATAGGAGCGATAATTTTCAAGTCGTAAACTGTAATACCAATGAAGTGGAGGGTAATAACAGCACTAGCCCTCGAATAGTAGGCCGCGGTAGCATATCGTAGATTATGATAACAACGAAGAAGGTGTAAACCACAGTTTCCCTTACGTCGTAAAGCACAACGACTATTCTCCACTCTATAAACTTGCTAAAAATAAGTGCAAGCACATCAGTTTCGGCAAACTTAGTGGCAATGTTAACAATCTTATTCCGATAGCGATATTTCAACGCCTATTCGATTACTATTCTCTAATACCATAACAAGTTGCAACAACAATATCCAACATCGATATAATCGTTGCCCAGCGAGTTTCGGGTGTCTCTAAATTCCCTCTGTCTACAGTTCTGCGATGATTACCTTGAAAACGAGAGTTCTGAGGTTCCTCAACCTTCTCTTCTGCCTCCACGTGAACGTTAGACCTGCGTAGCATGTTCATGGCGTCACCTGAAAATGTTCATTCGTCTTTAACTCTCTGTATCCTAAATAAATTGTTTATTAGAGCTTTTTTATTGAAACTAATAATATCTAGTATTAGCAAAGAAATAACTCGGTTCAAATACAAAGGTGTATGCCGAATAAATAAAATACAATTATTATATTATATCGTTTTCATCGTTCTTTGCTAATATTACATGTTATTTTACATTATATAATTCTAATTTAGAACAGATTGATTTCGCGATGTATAACGTAACCGAGCGAAGTTGAGACATTTTTCATAATCGTACTAACGTGTCTCGCTGCAAATTAATTCTGGGCAACAGACGTTCTCTCCTGGCGAACGAACGCGACATCCGGTGGGTGGTGGGTTTGGCAGTCGTGGACAAACTCGAAGACGACATCTCAGCGCACCGTCACTGCACCTGCACTGCAAGCAGGGCTCGGACGTGACCACCGACGTGCCCTCTTCGTATCTGCGACCCTCGTACCTGCAACCTGCGACAGATCGTTCCGTTTCAATGACCACACTGTCCAGAACGTGTAGCATAACATAGTTTATACACCACCATGCAAAAATTTAAAATCACTTTTCCAATTTTATTTATATCAGATGACGTGGCGAACTTTATCATTAATTAAAAATTCGTTTCGTAAATTACGGATCATAATGTCTCGTTCTTCGATGCAACTTTTTACTAGGAAACGACACATATGTATATTAATAATTTATCAAAGAAAGAACATTTTAGTAATTATATTTATTCGGATTCTTGGATTTTATGGAATTCGAAATCTTCGCAAGAAATGTCTACAAGAGTACTTTCATGACACTGTGCATTCCTAAGCACGTACAGTTATAGAAACAATTTCTGATTCTCTGACTAATAGCTTTACACGAACACAGGTTACAAGCGAACAAAATTAACGACGATACACGCGTCTGATGGAACATAACATAAAATGAAAATGTAATAAAGGAAAGGTAAACTAGCGTCTGTTTAAATTTAATTTCAGTTGTCGAAATTGCGATGTTTCCAATCTTATTTGATTTCGGTATCCAAATTTTATTTGAAATATGGAAAATAAATAGGAGCACTCGGTATATCGTATTAACGAGTAAATTTACGAATGAACACGAGGATTAATTTTAAAATACCGATAATACTTATTACTATAAATAAAGGTAATCTGTGATTGGATATAGAAAAAATAAGCATTTACGAATCAATATTTCCACGTTATCAATTTGTGTCGATGAAGAAGGATAAAAAAATAAAAACGAACATTCAATCCAATTTATCGTATCATCAGTCCTCAAACGTTACTCTGCTCTGCGAAAAATATTTTAAATTTGCAAATAAGGGAATTTTAAATACCAAAGTGGAGCGAAATTAATACCTTAAAATTGATATTTCGGACACAAAACTGGGCCAACATTAATACTCTAAACTACGAAACTCGTCCAAAAGAAAAATTAAACATTCAAAAAGACAAAAAGGACATTTAATTCCATTTATTGTATCATCGATTCCGAAACACAATCACAAGCAAATGAAAATTTAACTGTATAAAATGAGATAAAAATCATATAAAATATAATACACACGAAACGAATCAAAATTAATCAGTAAAAAAGGATAGAAGGGAAACTAAGTGTTCAAAATGCAAAAGCGATTTAAACTATACATCGCTTTATTTTCTAGTAGATCGCTTCTAGCTCGATTCGATGGCGAATGACTCATTTTGCTCGAATTTCCAGGTGAATTTTCGACGCACCGGAAGCGTGACCGGTTTCCCTTTCAAAACCTATTCCACCAAGTGAATAGGATTACGCGGAATCACCGCGGAATAATTTGTAATGGAGCTGTGCACGCTAGAATAACGCGATCGTGAAATAACCCCTGACTGCCTCGTAACGATTTTTTCGGTTTGAACAAAAAAAAAAAAAAAAAATTTCGTTGTTGGCCTTTGTTCGACGCGCAGGATCGAACAAAAGGGGAAAATAAAAAAGATATAAAAAATAGAGAGAGAGCGTAGAACCGTCAGAGTGGCTTAAAGTGCAACGCAGCCCTGCGATAAATTCATTTCCGAGCCACTGAAGGTGTATGGCGTGCCCAATTTGTAGCTAAATGTGGCTCAAGACAAGGGATCCCGTCAATGAGGATAATAGGATTTCAGTGTGAAAGATACCACAAGATGGAAATGAATGTGAATGTTTATCGCGTGACACGTGAAACTGATTTATTCGCGGAGAGTAGATTATCGAATGTGTTGCGAATTATAGAGACATTGATACATGGAAATTGGATGATGAGAATCGATAGTAATATGATGTAACGTCGAATGATTTTTCTTTTTGCATATTGAAAAAACATTCGAGGTGTAATTTTTTCAGTAAGAAGGTTTAATGAGGGATACAGATGTATTAGTAATGTATTAATGGTCGAATGAATGAGGACAGGTACTTTTATCGAGTGGAATGGCCACGCGATTGTGTGTCTGCCCAGGACTGATCGTTTCTACTTGCTATATTCTTACTGCGAAATCCATGAGTTTAAAGTATTTGAACAAATAAATCGAGATGAAATAGGGAAAATACATTGCTAGAAATAGTCAAGAAGTCAAGTTTCTAAATATTTTCACAACATCCACTGCAGGACTTTGTAAATGCATTATTTTATAAATATTTCCACCGACGTATTCGAACATTCTCTGTAACATCTATTCGACGAAACGATTCGCTAAATCTTCTTATCCACGATTAATCAGAGAAGATTAATTCTCCAAATGAAATTCTCCAAATGAAATCAAAGTCGCTGAGACAAAACTTTCGTAAATTTTCCCTTCGTGCAAGTAACGGAGGAAAGAAACAAAGTTGCACTATCGATTTTTTGTGTGGGAATTTCTTCCTTGCATTCCTAACGACTTCGAGAAAACAAGCAGAAAGTTGAGGAAATGACAACAAAAAGAATTAGGACGCCATTAGTTGTAAGAACCGGTAAAGCTCATATGGAAGAAACTAGTCTATTGTTGGGTCCATAAAAGAACAGAATCAAGTTGCCTAGTGCGAAGCGGACAATGGCAAAGGAACGGACGTGTCTTGGAAAAACGATCTCATTTTCAGAAAAGAATCGAATGAGAAATTTGTTGTAAGGAACTTCAAATTGCCCTTCGAGCGTCGGTGTGCAAAGATTACAGGAAGGGTCGTCGAAGTCATAGTGAATAAAGTTATTATTCGAGATAGTCCTATACAATTTACTCTAACTATGGAGAAACTATTGCACAACATTGATCGTTTTTATCCTATCAATTTACTTTACTTTACCCCCTTCCCCTCGCTACGGGACTGCGGATTTCCATGCATTTTTAAATTTTCTAAACAAACGTAAAAGAAAATGAAATTTAAATAAAAGCTCGTTTCATCTATCAAATATTACAGTACATATTTTATTTCGAATGTTTTTTTTATTTTTCCATATCATACGCATCGTGCGCATTTCTATACCTTTAAATTTCACAAAAATCAGAAAAATTCGTAGTCCACTGATCGCTTTGAATTTCCAATTTCGATGAAATACGAATAAAGACAATTTACACGGCCTTTTTCTTTCTTTTGCATTCGTATACAAAACGGAAAGTGTGAGTTACCATTTACAGGTACAATGGTCGCCACCATCACCTTGTACCAGAGACAAAGGTTATCCAGCGTGAGTACCCGGCAGCCTTGGTACCCGGTCTCTCGCGTGTGTGAAACGTCACGTTACACGCGTTATGCTCTCTTGCCGGCGGCTGAACGCCAGATCGGTCGAGAGACGGTGGTTCGTGGAAGGAGAAAGGTTGAAGGAAACGGCGAGAGGATCAGAGGGAAATCACGAAGGCAACTAGGGAAAGGAACCACACGGTGTACCAAAGGCGCCGGAGGAAGGGTGCATAGGAAGTCGAGGGCAGAGTTCGCTCCATTCATAGCTTCGTATGCACACGCCACACTCGAATGCACACGTGCACCGCTGCGTTTGACGGCGATGCGTGCATCGTGATGCCGGCCAGTGACTCTCAAGGCCGAGCACTGCTCAAGACCCGCCTCTATAATTAGCCGAGTCAAGGTTTTTCATTCTGATTCTCCTGCATTTCGCCGTATTCGATCGTTCAGACTTCGAGAATTTGTTGGTTTTCGGGATCTTGGGGCTGCTTTTATAAGCGTAACGATCGTATCGATAGCCTCTAAGTGCTTAGCATAACTGTGAAATTATAGAAATTATTTGTATAGCAAGTTGGGACGTATTTGCTATATTCTTTGGAGTTTTGCTTAGTTAGAGTGATTGAGGTAAATATGACGATCGTTTGTATAGTCTTCGTACTATGGAAATATTTAGATTGCTAAATAATAGAATATTCGTCCTAGCGTGGAAAGAATAAATTTCTAATTGCGATATTTATTAGCTACTCGGAACCTCGTTTTATCATTTACGTACTCTGTGTACGTAAATAATAGCAGTAGTACGAATTGGACTGAATGTTATCAGGGCTTTGCGATATCTTGCGAGAGTGCCATCACGGATGTTGGTAAAGTCTCTTTCGCGAATCCTCGTATGTCGATCCTTATCTAATATTAGAAACTGGATTGCAATATTCGTAGACAGCAATTAAAATGGTCAGAGTTTGTGCAACAGCCGTGGTATAATGAATTTTCACAGAAGAGAAAACAAAGACTAACAGGAATGTTCATAAACCGTACTGTATCTTATTACATCCTTTCCTTCCTAACAATCTTCCTTCGCATAAATTATACTTATCTTCGATAATTTTGTGTTTGTAATCACGACAATGTGTCGTGATCTGAGCTTTAATGAGAATATAGAGATTATGATCGAATGGATAACGGGGTCTGTGCCTCTGTCTCGAACAAATTATTGTTCATAAAATTACAGGAAGTAATACTGATCGAAAAACTGAACAATTAATTTCCTCCTTCCTTCCTCCTTCGTCATATTCCTCTGTCTTACATTTTTC
This sequence comes from Bombus vosnesenskii, assembly GCF_011952255.1. Taxonomy (NCBI): domain Eukaryota; kingdom Metazoa; phylum Arthropoda; class Insecta; order Hymenoptera; family Apidae; genus Bombus; species Bombus vosnesenskii. The sequence continues at coordinate 2,583,108 of NW_022882962.1, forward strand.
TAGGTTAATTCGAGTTTCATCCGTATAAATTTAAAAAGAAGAAAAAACACGCTACTTTCTCAGGCAAAGAGCTATCCTGTAAAAATTGCTTTTTCTACGAAAAGGGAAGGATACTGTCCCCTGTAAAAAAAGGTATTCGCCCTTTTTTAAGCAGTGCTTTCTTCCCAACAAACTGCTTTCTTTCCTCGAGGGCAATCTTTATAGACTCTACTCCTTTGAGAACGCTATCAAAGAAGAGGATATTGGTAAACTCGGTGGCAAACCTTTATTACATTAAATTTAAAGAGGCCACTTTTCGTTGTTAGAGATCCATTTGCATAATCGATGTTACTATCGAATAACACACGGTTACTTGCTATGCGGGCTCAACGGGCTTAACACGGCGTAACCACAATTTTATCTCGATCACATTGGATGATTTAAGTTTCTTACATAGTAATTATTTCCTTAAACATTTCTTTTCGACGTGAGATTCAGTTCTCAGGATAATGAAAGCAATATACAAAATTACAGAATTACAAAATTTTCCAATAATCGTATTTCAACAATATAGGATCCAATTTCCAAACCATTTAAGAGTCGTATTTTATTTTGACAAAACATCGACCATCCTTATTCGATCCAATTTAATTTCCTAAACCACTCAGCTACGAAATCACTTAAATGATTCGTACCCCAAAAACCGATATATCTAGAGCTTCTAACCATCGAATCACTTTTGCCAAAAACCCAAAGTTCATCCTTTACATCCTCGAGAACTCTTTCGCCCAATCGAATTCAGTATCCCAAACTATTCGAAAAAACGTGTCCTGAAGACCTAAAGTAATCCAATAATTCGCGAAGAAGAAATAAGTCAAGAAACAAAATCACCATAGAGGTTCCTCGGGACTTTCGACCGAAGAAAGGCATCGCGAAGATGGGCCGCGAGGGTGCGCTTTTAATTAAAACATGGCGCTGGGAGAAGGACGATCGGCCGGTTATTAATCGGACACGATCACGCGATATTTCCTCGCGATACGTACGCCAGCCGGCACGAATTTATCGTCGCGCCACGGCTGATTTATCAGCCGGAATCCGATTTATCAGCGCGACGCAGCCGCGCGAGATCCTCGCGATCCAGACGCGGATTGGTCAATCTGCTCGATTCATCGCGACGCCGGCCCACTTTTTTTGCGTTTTCATCCACCCCTCGCTCTCTATATTTCCATCTTGTTAAGAACACACAGCTGGCCTGGCGCTCTGACAATTTTGAGATCGAGATCGTTCTGATTTGTTGTCGAATTGGACATGACGTGTTCCGAATTGAGGTTAGGTTCATTCACCTCTCGCTGCGTTTCGTACGTTCAGATTTGAATCGTTGAGGATTTCTGATTTCTTGATTTCTCGGGATTTCTCGGGAGTTGAGATAATTCTGAACGATACCAATATAAAATACCAACATTTGATATTGGAAATAATGGCGTAACATTAATTTTCCAGCAAATGAAATTTTATTTAAAATACTCCAGACGAATCATCTTTATTGAATCGTTAATTAAATTCCCAACCATCATTCGTTGGTAACTCGTTTGCTTTCCAAAGTAAATGATTCGCGAATTTTGTGCAGAAAATCTCTATCCTCTTCGCAAACATTATTTCATCGTTGCTTCAATTTCCGGTGAATATTTCGGAGCTTCTTCGTTTTTCGTAGCTCGGTTCGACAAATCGAATCGCGGACTTCCGGCTATTGCCGGAAGCGCAACTCGCCAGACTCTACCTCTGGACGATTGGTCGTCTTTCGAAATTGAGTTCAATCATACGTATGTATATTTGTACAAATTGAAATACGTAGTGGAAATTACCCTGTTTTGAACCAGTTCGAGTGGATTTAACTTGCATGTTTGCATTTGGATATGATACTTTGGAATAGGTTAAAACGTTTAGTTAATATATTGTCGGTCGTTGAATTAGCATCATTTATCAACAATTTCGCTGAATTATTTCTAATATCTTTGTTTACATAATATTTGCATTTCCCGCTCAAATTTTATCCAGGCCTCAAAACCATTTTAATCCTCGTGAAAGAATCAAATCCTCTGACAAATGAAATATCGTATAATTCCATTGACACAGAGAGCAATAGAAACAGTGGCTATTTTCATCTCTCCAGCTTCGTAATTAAATAAATCCTTTCGCCTTGAATTTGATAAACTTGCAAGGGCCACAGGATAGAATAAAAAAAGCCAAAGTTTCTATCTAATGTTATTCCCACCGGTTGTAGCAGTTCCACCGTATACATATGTGAAAACACATGGTGAGAACTACATTCGTGTACCGCGTTCGTACACGGTGAAAACATTTCATCGGGAAGAAAGAGACGGCGAATAATCCGACAGAAATGTTTACCAGCCTTCGCTGTTGTTATTAATTTAACGTTTTTCCCTCTCGGTTGGCTAATTCGTTCGAGCTCTCGAAAGTGATGTAATTTCACACTGCGATGATTTATCCGAGCGTGGGAAAGTTGGTGATTTATCGAAATTCCCCGCGAATTTTCAATAGCTTACACAAAGCTTTGTAATTGCATCGACGATTCCTTTTTTGCAACGTTTCTGTTCGAATGCCTCATCGTGTCGTTCGAAACGATTATTAAAAACCGTTTGTTTTTCCCTTTCTAAAGAAACGAGATTTAAAACGAACGAGGAGATCGGGCACGCTTTAATTCCATTGATTTAGATTCTCCGCAACGCCAGCATGCTTTAATAATTATATCGTTCGCAACGTTTCGTTTGGATCCCCCGGGAGATTCTTTTCACGGTTTGTAAATACTTTGTGCATATCAACAGTCCTAATCGAATTAGAACCACGTACAGAAATTTCATTTCTCTAGCTACGATACGAAAACCACACGAGCGAAAAATGCGATAGGTTCGTTTTGGTTCGACTATTTCATTCTTATATCGCTAGCTGGCTAAAAACAAGCATTTTATTAAATTAATTAATTAATAGTAACCTGCGTGATTGAGGTTATGAACATTTTTTTTTGATATTCAAAAGGATAATACGAAAGGCATATTTCAAATTAATTAACGACTGTAAATGAAGTGTAATAAGATCCTTGAACGTTGTCATCAGAAAATGGCATTAGATGGTACTTCGAAGAATTAGATGTTGTGTCCTGAAAGTAATTAATATAGAAGGTATAAAAAGTATGAAACTCGGTGGTTGGAATGGTTTCAGATGCTTGGTAATACCCTTGAGCAATTATTAGACTGCGCATTTGCATGGCTACCAACGAATATAGAGTAAAATGAAGTCATTATTTTAATGGAATTCGAATGGTCGACTTGCTTTTCCATACATTTCTTTTGTTGCAACATTAAATACAATGAACTTGAATATTAGCTTTTAAAACTAGATAGTTATGAAATGTTAAATATTGATAAAGACACTCTGTTATTTTCTGTCTCTGTTGTAATTCAACAAACTCGTGTCCCATTTTCATGAAAATATTATGTTCTATAAAAACTTAGTCGGAAATGCTTCGAGTTTTATGAAACATCAGGTATTGTAGAAAATTGTGCAAAATTATCAAGGACTGAAAAGAGAATTTATGTACAGAATCAGAATGGAATTATGTGAAAGCGATACGTTTCTGTTAATGGATAATTTTAATTTCAAGGGAAGAGGAAGAAATTTGAAAATGACGCCGTAATTCCAATCCACCATCGAGATTTATCAAGATGATCGTTTGTTAACGAATTTGTGGTCCACGAAATTCAGCGATTATCGACCGAAGTTTTATTACGTGAAAGTGGCGAGATAGCATTATGCATATCCGGAAACTGATTGGAAACGATAAATGACCGACCATATTGAGCGGTCTATTAAACGAATTCGTTTCAATTTCCCACGTTAAATCCGTTATTTTCACGTTGCATTTCGATTAACAGACAGAAATTCTTAATAGTGTGAAAATTAATACAAAATAAGAATCTGAATAAGATATACAATGTTAAAAATTTGGGAAAACAAATGCCAGAAAATTCCCTGAAGTAAAAATATGTTAAACGTATATAACATTCGTATATAGCATCTTGCAAAATGTAAAATATTAAATCTTCGCGAGGAATGTTTTCTTAAAGTCTCGTACAATTCAGAAGAGAAATATGTAAGTCTGAGAGCAAATTAAATGTACACATAGTAATTTAACATATTTATTACTCATAATACACGAATAGTAATAAATCAAATATATTTAGTTGATATGTTAACATTCAGACATAATTAAAGATATTAAAATATTATGTGTATATTTGATAACTATTGATTACTAGAAACGATCCAGTTCAATTTCCATGGTACGTTTGCACGAAGCACCTGTGAAACAAAATCTGCGTCTAGTTCGAAAAATCTGTGTTGCAACAGTCCATAACAATATTTCAACTTTGCAACAATGAAACGTCCTCCCTCCTCGATAAATATTCCTACGCATATGAATCAATCAACTAGAAAAAGAGGACTGAGAGAACTGATAGAAACAAAATGATTTAGGAAGTTTGTGAACGAAAATTTCTTCAACCAGCATAAATGATTTGGACTTTTTCATTTTTACATATATTCTCGATCGATGTTTCAATATTTTCCAATATTCCCAGCAACAGGTGATCGATATCCAATAGTATGTTTTTTGGGACATGGAAATACACATCTAGCACGGAATAGAAAGAACGGAAAGCCTGGACGGCCCCGTTCAAAGTTGAAAGAAAATTGTACGCGTGATGCATCAGATTCGACGTTGAAACATACTCGTGTATTCTGTGATCATTGTCACACGCTCCCTTCGAACAATACGCACGGGCTAAAGGGGGATATTGTATTCGACATTGATCCATAAATTAGCGGTGCAACGTAAGCTCCCGGAAGTGCTTAGCGCGGTGCTTCATCATATGACACGGGACAACGCAATATTGTTATACAGTCCGATTAAAATATCAAATGTCGCGTTTCAGTTATCAAATTTAATATCATACACGCGATAGAAAGATGAATTTCATTACCTAAGAGAGAGAGAGAGAGAGAGAGAGAGAAAACTTTGTTGCCCAAATTGCCCAGTAAGTTTTAATTCTAATTTATAGCGGCTCCAAAAATGACACGAAATGCGAATAAAATAATATAGCAAGCTGAAATAGATTCTTCGAGTTAATTTCGAATTTGTATTTATTTGTATATTTGTATTTATTTATACTAATTTCTATGATCTATTTTATAACTCATAAATCGACGGTTTAAAAATATTTCATTATATTTGGAAAAATCATGCGTTTAAGCGTTAAGATCGTCTAAGGAATTTATTACTTGGTTCGTGAAAAGCAACTTCTCCATAAGCAGTACGCATCTTAATGGCTGTTTATGCTGAACTTTTACCTTTCAGGTCGGTTAGATAGAAGATAAGTATGAATAATGGCACATGTTATTTTCTGACAATAATTTAACATCATAACGATTTCTATCTTTATTAGCATAGAACACAGTATTAATTCTAAGCGAACGGTAATTGCAATTACCGTTACAAAGACCGACAAACAGAGACACTAGCGTTAATATCGAATTAGCGTGAATAATTTTCTCCCCGGCGATATTGACATCGATACGTTGTGATCAAAGTTAATAGTTTAATCACTTCGTATTAGAACTCGCGGCTACGCCACAGGGTTTCAGGGTGTATCTCTGTTTTCCATTCCTCGATATTACTGCTGAATTTCATATTGGCGCCGATATCTGCCAGATAGTCCATATCTCTCTTTCTCTCTTTCAGCTAGTGAAAATTTGCGTTAAAATTATCGCAAAATCTGATCACGAACGTTTATCATCGATCGGATAAATTAAACGCGTATACCGAAATTTTATTAGAAATTTTATCGTTATTAACCGTCGATTGGTGTCGCTGAGTCATTAACGATTATAACAATTTTGTTTAAATCTTTGGGTCAGATTATTTCGATCTTAATTTATACCCTGGCGTACTACGCCGTATCATTCGTGCTCTTTATCGCGTACAATAGAGAATGAAAATTAAAATTAACTTTCATAAAATTAATTAAATAACCTGACTCAAAATGATATATGATTCAACGGTCAACGATGCTAAGTGACGGCTCGTTCGTTTTTCTTCTTCACAGTGTTTTATCGTTAACTCGATTAAGACATTTGTTAACCACAAAAATTATAAGGAGTAGTCTACTTTGAATATTTTATGTATTTCCATGTATTTTACCTATACGCGTTCTTTGCATTTGTATACTTTCAAATGTTTCGTAAATTGCATAAGACTGCATAAAATCCGCAGTCTAATTATTAGCAGTGCCATTATCGTCACGAAGAGTAATCAAAAAACGCGAGCAACGCCATCAACGAAGGCGTGACGTAGAAAAGGGGTTGTTAGAAGCTTGCAAGAAATAGAAAGGAAATTGGCACGTAGGATGGCCGATCCGAAATATTGGCAAGGTAAAACGCTACTCGGACACTGACAAATCGTCCATTGTTGCGCAAACTATGACGCGCCCCTTAATCAAGCCGGATAAATACGAGAAGCGCGCTTTAGGGATAACGGGACCGCTTCCTGTCTGGAGAACAAGAGGGAGAGAAAGAGATATGGAAAATGGCACTTCTTCCATGGTCGGCCAATTCAGCTTTGCGTTCGATGACCACGATGGTAATGGTATTGTTGGCATTTTGGTAAAATAATACAATACGTCGAGAAACATTCTGATTAATTCAGAAACGTACTTTTTCCAATTGCTTTTCGATAGTTTTTTAAATTTTTTATTAGAAAGTTTGGACACGCATAGAAAAAGTATATTCGTTTCTGGCTTGCATTTCGGTAGTTTTTAAATGTTTGATTAAAAAAATTTGAACATGCGTGAAAAAGGTATTCGTTCTTGCTTTGAGAGGATAAAAAAAATATTAGTTACTGATTTTTTGAAGGGTGATCTATATTGAAAATCCGTAGTTGAAAAATTCCAATTGCTTCGTAGACGTATGTTTTAGCAATGTTGTTCTGTTATTTTTCTAACTTTCGATTAAAAACTTTAGGTACAAGTAGAAAAGAAGGCATTACTTTTCTAACTTGGTTTTTACTATTTTTTGACAAAGTTTATTTATACTGGGTTTTCAAATACTTTAGTCGCTGCACGCTCGTTCTTTGATCAGAAGGCACGTGAAATTATTTGAAACGAAAAGACGACATAGATTAAAAGGAAGGATCAGGTTTTTTTTCTTTTTTTGCTTCTTCGGAGAATCGCGAGCTGGATGGTGGTCGATTTAATTCGCGAAATCGACGATACTGTCTTGCACGCTTGGATGGTTTCGATTTCAGCTCTGCCAATCGCTCCTCGTGTCCCCTTGGGCAGAATAAAGAAAAAAACAAGACGTAACTACGAATCTTTATTCCGTGGAACATAACAGAGATATGATTTCGACGAAGTCATTCGAATATGGGGCGGAATCACGTTTCGAAATGTTTTTCACAATCTTCCTTCAAACTTCTCCTTTACCGTGTCTATCGTTCTTATTCTGTTTTTTTTTTTTTTTTTATCTCGAAAGAAAATTTGATTTTGGTTCACGAGGACGATTTTTAATGGAAATATACAATGGCTGACGAAGGTATTTGATAGTTTATTTTACAAATTTGTAATTTAACGAACATACCGAAAGAAATGAGACCTAAGCAAAGATTTGATTTTCATCTGGAACGTCGTACTTTTAGAAATCTTTTTACAAAAACCTGTACATCGTTTAAATCGAAGTTCGAATCTTTCATTTCCGAAGCTGAAATATATTGATAACTAGTTATTGACAGCTGCCTTAGAACCGAAGGGCAATTTCTTAAGTGGAAGCCCGGTTAGCTTGTTCCGCCCATTTTAAATAGCTGAGATCGGAGATAATGGAAATTTCAATTATCAGTCGATGCTTCATAGGCTCAATTAACGGCGATAAAATTCTAATTAAAGAACGAACGTGCTATTATTAATAACAAATTAAAAGGGACGTAACTCAACAATTTCCTTCGGATATTACCATCTTTATCCTTTATATGTTTTCTTCCCTATTTTACATCCTAATTTCCTCAATCTCAAAGACGTACTACAAATGGCTTTCTTCCAATCAAACATATCCTACAAAAATAAAATTGGCGTGTAAATGAAGGAACAGGATTATTAGTTCTCAAGAGAGTTAAACGAAGTACGTGTATAGTCGTAAAGGAAATGTTGGAAATCGATTCAAGACTTTTTCTCGCTGCGATCGGCAGCTCTGTGTTGTATTAAAATAATCGCTTATAAATTTTCATGATAAACGTGTTAATCATGTTTATAAATTCGCACGATAAATATGGGGAAACTAGCAGGTATTTCTGAATTAATCAGACATTAACTTAGATAATAATCCATGATAATAAAATTCGTTCTGAGAATCTCGCGAATACTCGTTCCATGAAAAATTCCAATCCCCCCATTTTTATGGGATATTAATATCTGCAAATCGCTGGATCACATTTTATCATACACTATCGTTCTCGAGTGGGAACTATTATGATCGCAACCAGTTTCTCATTCACGATGAAACACATCCTGGGAATAACTCTCGATAATTTTCAACGTCGAAATTTTCCGACGCGATTAGAAAAATCGAGTTAAAACCAAGCATCGACTAACGCTATATTCACTTACACCAATATGATATTCAGCATGCCGTGTGAACCGTTCAGCAGTTATAACGTTTAACCCTGTAAATTGAAAGATAGAGAGAAGTAACGTTACCAACATTATTATCTAAATTGACTTTGCCATTTACTGTTATTATACGCCACTTCCTTGTAGTAAATGGACTTGTGGTGGTAACTCATCTGTGTGGATGTGTATGTTTAGAAATTAAATATTAATCTGTACTCGTGTAATGAAATTGAGAAATTTACAAACAATGAAATTGATCACCTAGTGGCTTTTGAATATCTCAGCTGATCTATTCTCTGAAAGAACGCTAGCTTGATCCAAGATAATAATTAATCTCGATTCTAATATTAATTCAATTGAATTCTTGATTCAAGTATCGATTTCAAGGTAAACTCTCGTCTGATTTTCCGGTATCGATCGTTGTTCGTTAACGTTGCTCGCGCTTATCGCAACCGCACTGTCCGACCGCGGAAAATATTTCGTAATACGCGACCGCGTATTAGTTTATTGGAAAACTATGGTAATCGCAATGATCCCTGCTTGAGCGGCAATTACACGGACGGCTTCCGAAACCGCGGAACCGAGGCTTTTAGATAGGCAACGATCCGGGACCAGCGATCGGCTCGAATTAACGCGTATACGCAAACCAAGATTCCTAAATCGCGCGAACGAAACCCGCTGGAAAATCGGCCAAGCCGCACGAACCATCGATCTCTCGGTGAAACACGTTTGTTTGTACCCACGTTCCTGTATCGTTGTGTAATATTCCACACCTCACTGAATATTTTCCATGTGTAAATTGTATGTTTTTGTTTCCCTCGCTTGAAATATCGAGACTCGATCAGAAATTGTTGTGTCATGCGTGTCTGTATTTGTAGGTTTTCCGTTCAAGGTAAAAAGGTAATAATTGGTAGGGGATGATAAATTATAATTGTTCGGAAACGCTCGTATTGCATTTTGAATAATTTGCGTGAATAAGTACTGTTTTTCATCGCTAAATAATTTTTCACGTTTGAGAGGAATACATATGACGTTTTATTGTCGATTTTCTACCGTTGAAAGAAATATCGGAGAATGGTTAATATTGGTGATTTCGCGTTTCAGTTTTATTTCACAGGCTGTTTTTAAATCATTAAAAACTCTCTTGCTTGTTATTTGCCACTGTGTAATAAGGTTTTCGTTTAAGATTCAATAAATTAATATGGTTAGATTTTTATCTCAAAGAAGATTCTAATAAGAAATTTGTTTCACAGCGATGACCTATTGCTCGAAAATAATTCGTCTCGGAATTGCTACTGCGGAATTGTAAGATGATGGCAAGAAACGGTAATTTAGGGTAGAAAATTGATATAAAGCGTAGAAGGTTGCATTGGAAAACTAACGAGTCATTGAATATAAAAGGTTTTGAAATTGAAAATTGGCACGCGATTACACGTGGTAGAAGAAGAAAGTCAATGTGTGACGAGAGGCAGAAGTTTTCGAAAATAGACGTCGATATGCGACGAAGGAAAATGTCTGTGAATTAAAATTTCACATAAATAGATGTAAGAAGAAGGTTCTAAAACTGAAAGGTGATGCACGACAGCAGCAAAAAGTAGCTGCTTAGGTTAGAAAATTGATATAAAGTATTATATAAAGGGTAGCCTGTGCTAGAAGCAATGTGTAATGGGAGGAAAAAGTTTCTAAGGATAAAAATGGATATGTGATAAAGAAAAATGTTATTTCAGGTAAAACTTGATTTGTGGTCGAAAGTAAAGGCTTTTTCGGCTTGAAAGAAGGTATACGATAGTAGAAAAAAAGTAATTTAGAGTATAAAACAGAAATAGAATAGATGCGGCAGTAGATGATTGATAGAAAATGTCCATTAAATTGCAATCTGTGATGTTCGATTAAAAAAAAAAAAAAATAATAAAAAAGAAACCATCTATCTCGCGATTGGGAAAAACATATTTTCGATTGAAAGTATAATACGAAGCAATGAATGGAACCTTCTGAAGTTGAAAATTGATACACGACGAAAGTAACTGTTTTTTTTTTTTTTAAATTGGAAATCCATCTCGTGTTATATGAGTAAAGTTTATAGAATTGGTAATTGACATAATTTTACTTATCTCTACCATATTTTTCAATTTTGTATAATAATTGAAACTGTCTCACGCAGTCCTATCAAATTCGAACGATTTCGATCTCATTCTAACGTCTTTTGTAAAATCTCAGCAAAATAAAAAGAAATGAAACAAAGATTAACATTGTATTCCGTGAATATGCCGTGCAAGATTCTTCGTTGCTCCATCCAATGAAATCATCGATGAAAAATTCGCATGAGGAAACGAATAAAATCTTAAACGAACCGAAATTTTAAACGAAATTCTACGCCAATGAGACACGTACACGGCTACAACTTTCGTAGCCTGTCTCACGAGTCACTTTCGAAGGTATATACGAGCAACCGGGCGATGAATGGACCGGAACAGGTTCTGAATCTTATGCAATGATAAATGAGTGACCCCGCGGCATCGGCTTCACCTGCACACCTGGACGGCCCTCTCGAAGGAAAGGTGTGTGCGTGTCGACGTTAACGCGCCGCTCAATGGGTCCTCGCCGAACCAACATCCACGTGAATTAATCGATCAAATAATCGTTTCCGGGAATCGCGGCGAAACTCACCGCCGGACGTTGTGGGAACTCACGACTCGCGTTGGCTTCTCGAGGAATTTAATCCTCCACTTTCGCTTATCTACGCGACCCTCTCGCCTACGTAATTGCACGTACAAGGAAAGATCTGTGGTCTTCTTGAGAAACCTTATGCGTACTAATGCTGCTAATGCTCGTTTAACAAATTTGATGATCTTATGGTCTAGAGATAAAACGAAATGAATATTATTCACTGTTATATCGAAAAGAATTTGTTGATCTAGCTGTTTCGTATAATACGAAATACGCAGAATGCGAGTTCGTCTGTATAAAATTCTCCGTTTCCATTATCCTCTTCTCAAAAACAATTTCCATCCTCGTATCCGAAAATTATTAAAAATCTCTCCCCCAGCAACCGCTTTCTATTTTCTCCGCTCATTTCGCGAACCACGTTAAACAAAACGAAAAAGAAAGAAGAAAATAAAACAGAACTAGACAGAATCCAATATAGGAGGAACAAAAAGATCGGTGATAATCCCATCGACGAGCGTTGAACGGAACATTTCACAGCGTACGAGGCAGTTACCTATTAAAGGTATCGCGCAAACGCTTTACCGATGAAAAAAGCCCGTTGGAAACCGGCCGGAAACAAAGTGCGTCCTCCGTATCAATGGAAGCGCGGCCGGAAGCTGTGCACGGGCATCAACGCGCTCGTACCTTCTCTGTCCGGCGTGTCAATAAAGCTTCGCCCAATATTTTCATCTTTGCGCTGGCTACGTGTCACTGTCGTCTCGCTGTCTAACACGATATATCTTTATCAACGATGTTACGACACGACAGGTACCGCGCAAACGTGTTCGTTTATTAAAAAGAAAGAAAAAAAAGCGAGAGGGGAATAAAAAGAGGAACATAGAGCGAAGAGAGGAAGAAACGAGCAGAAAGCGTGCGTTAATTTTAGCGAAGTTGATGTAACGGGCCGTGACCAATGTCGGCTTTCCTTACAGCCGGATGGCCTTCGAATAGTCACGCTGCTGTTTGAAAATTTCTTCTTCCGTAATTTTTACACCATTCGGTGATTCCAAAAAAAATTCACTCGGTTTGTAAACGAATCGAGGATTTTAAATTGCCAGAGACGTTACAAGCTGAGGAAAGCGCTGTGGATGTTAAAGAATTGGAAACGAAAGTTTTAGACATTTTCTTCAGCAAAATATCTACCAAAGCGTTAAATGCAATTTCCTTTTCGAAATTCTGAAATTTCCTCAAGCTTTAACTATCTATCTGCGCGCTTCTTAAATCCATTGCAAAATTCCATAGGAAATTTTTAAGCATTAGAACGATCATTTTAGAATTCTTGAACTTGGAATATCTTTCCTACAAATCATAAGGATGACGAACGTTGCGATTTTTGTACCGCAAACACCAGATTTCTGAAACCTTAACGATTACACGTGCATCTCGAGTATGAAATTTACGATTGAAAATAATTCTTTAGAACTCCGAAAGTACCGAAGGTTTTCCACTTGCTCTGAACAAAATATATCATTGAAATAGAGCGTTTTTTTTGCTCTATTTCTATTTGCGGATCGGTTATTCGATATTTCGGATACGTCCGTCTACACCAAATTTCAAACGGACGTGACTGGTGGCGCGTTGAACTCGTCGCTACCTTCGACCCCGCTAGACAGCTGACTGATTTGTAAACTGAATAATTCATGCCGAGAATAATTAGGCGTTTTATGCCTGCCGCGACCACTAACGCGATTCAATTCGCGTGGTTATCGCTCCGCGTACGGGCAGAACGGTTTCCCTTCGAGACTGTACAAGGTCGGTGACCCTTCGGATTAAGAGTCGAAGTGCGAACGAAAATCAGTTGATATCGGCGACAGTATGCTGATCTCTCTTTGCACATTTCCGATAATTTAAATGAAATTTGATAAAATGATAAAACGCTGTGCAAAAGAAGGAAAGTGAAGCGGAAAAATTATAAAATATCTGTTTCCTTTGTTTGGAATAAATATGCTTTCGTTTCCCATCGGAGTAGCATTATTAAGGCTTTGTGCTTGAAAATAATTTTGTTGCGCGCTCGACCAACGAACTAGGTACACTTTTGCAGTGTAACTTTTTGAAACCAAAGGTTTCTCTTTCGAAAAGAAGAAGTCCAAAAATATTTATAAATTTGTTCGCATAGTATTCTTCTTCCCTTTTTATTGGTAAAAGCAGCACGAGAAACAATTTTCATGACTGTGACGGCGCCAATGGAACACAAAGGGTTATTGAAAGTACCGTTTCGTCGAAGCCGACATACTTGCCATCGAGTGCCATACAGTGTTACTATTATTTTCAGAAAATATTCTTCCTCTGTATTCCATAAAATTTCTACAGATATTTATTTTTAAAGCTGGCATTGCTAAAAAAAAAAAAAAAAAAAAAAGAAGAAAGGAAGAAAAGGGAAAGAAGGGTATGAAGGAATAATATGTCCTTGAAGATATAGCGCGTTTCATCTGTATCATTAACTGTTATATCGGAGAATGATAGAAAAGCGTATGAACATTGTTAGGCGAAAGCCATCGAAACTGGAACTTTCCTCGAGTGTCCAATTACCTTTTCAACTATGTACACGATACTGTGCCACTTTTCGATCCGGCCAATCCCGTAATAGTATCGACCTCCTAACAATTTGAAACTCGACACGCAATTAAAACGAAAAGTACAAGCCAAACTAGAAATGAACATAAAGAAAAGAAACATTAAGAAACGTAGTATAAAAAGAGTTACACAGATGTACAAGAAGAAACTTTAAACTTCAGCAACAGCTTCAATCGACGATCGTTCGTTATCGTACCATGTGTATGTGCGTGTACGTGTACGCGTACGTGTATGTGCGTGCGTGTATGTGTACACAAGGATGGAGGAAGAGGTGGGCTAAAGTTGGAACGGAAGGAACTTTGGCCTCGCGAGTCCCATCCAGCAGCCCGAAAATTATGGCCACCTTCCATTGTAGTAATTCAAAAGATGGTGGTGATTTGTTGTTGAAGAGAAATCGTTGCGCTCGAACTTAATTTACAGCATGGTCCCGCTGCCGGCAGGAATTAAAGCGTCCAGTTCCACTGACGGCTTTCAAGGGGGCTGAACAAAGCGTCCAACGACTCGGAAACAGCTTGTCGTTCCTTTACGCTTTATAATACTCTACGCGATACGCGCGAGTCTTTATTCTTCTCTCTGCCTGATATCCAATTAATTTTCACGTAATTTTAATTTTAATCCGAATTTTAGGAAATTATATACTTCTTTAGCGCGATGAATATCGGATATACAGCGAAGAAAATTAAATGATCCAACTGGCGCGTTTCGCTGATGCTAGCGCAAGTACGTATGTTCATCAGCAGGTAATTAGAGGAAAAATATTTTCTCTCCGACGAGGTAATTAAAGCTCCTCTTTGTTAGTTTTCGGCTTTTAGAGACACGTTTCGCCTGTTCAATTTCAAATTGAAGATTTCGGTAGATTAACTCGGCGTGTTGCGGTCGCGTTCGAACTTCTCCGCGATTACGGTATACGTGATAATTGGCATTAAGAGCCGAGAACTATACACAGATACTAAGTGATTTTTTATATAGTCACTGTTAAACTGGAATTTTGCTAAGAGTCGCTTTTGTACGAATCTTTTATACAAATACAGAACTCAACGACCATTTTTAAAGGACTTGCATGCCTCGGTCTAACAGATTCTTTCTTCTTAGAAGAAAGTAGAAGAAGTAGAAGATACTTCTTCTTAGTTGCAAAACACATTAAACCAAGAAAACCATCAAACATGTGCCCCCTCGTGATCTAATCTTTGTATTAAAAACTTCATTCGCAAAGTTGGAATATGCTAAAATCCAACCCTATCTATTATCTATCCCTATATTCACAGTATAAAACAGACATTCGATTCCATATCGCGATATCAAGTTTCCGAAACGGGAAGTCGACTAAAACGAGCCGTAAAATCCTTAAGGTAACCGGCGCAATTGCTGACTGAGAAGAAGATTACGCGAGAAGGAAGCGAGAGGAAATGGTTCGAGGCGTTTTCCTTACCGCGAGTAAATATTCCTCGCGGCCTCGCTAGGATCAGAAGAATCGAAAGCGAAAAGAAGGGGCTGAGGAACAATCGTTCAACCCCGGGCATAACCGGCGAGAGCGAATCTCGCGTTTTATCGAATATCGATCAGATTTCTTCGCCGTTGTTGTTTCTGCGGCTGGTCTCGCGTTTGATTTTCTTTCCCCGCCACCCGCCGTTTGCGGAAGATTCGGTACGAATGAGAAATCAGAATAACGGGAGAGGAGAAGCGGTTTGTTTAAAGGGTAGAGGGAAATCAAGTATTTCGCCCGATGTTTGCGGGCAAACACGATCCGCCTATCCTTTATGCAAACCGCGCTTTCTCGAATTATTTTGCAGAGACCATTGCACACGCGTGTACGCAAGCTGCGGAATATTATATGCCTCGACGAAAAACACCAGAGAGGCGCGTTTTCATCGAAATCGCGGACCAAATGCGTGTATGAAATGATACCGTTGAATAAGATAACGGGAATTAAGAATTCTTGCTGCCATCGCTTCTAAAAGTCAAGAATCTTTCGAGTTAATAATCGTCCGAGACATCCTTCTTTTAATAACAGCGGATAGAGGAAAATTTGGAATATTAAATTCAATATATTATACAAGAATCAATAACAGTTTGATATATATATATATATATATATCAGGTGGTCCGAGAAGCTTCTTTCGTTTTATAAGGAAATAATGGATACACATTTTCCGTTTTATATTATTTTATCGAACTGCGTATGATCCATTTTGTTCTATCAAAATAAAGATCACAACGTTCGACAGATTAGGTTTCATGTTTGTATAAAGATACATCGTTGTAAAAGACGTGTGTGTAAAAGAAAGACACTTTTCCGAAAACCTAATGTACCAAACTATAACAGCTTCTAACCCTTGACACATTGCAAATATAAAAAACATTAAACAGAGAATCATTTTTATACGGGACTTGTATCTTGCCAGGGAAAGTTAGCCTATGCCAACGCTTATACCGATAAACAATCGCCGATATAATAAACAATTTGTAACATCATTTGGCGAAAGAGCAGAGTACGACCATCGTTGAAATTGCAAACTCCGAAAATTGACGATCGAAAGTGGTGTTAAAAGCAAGCGATGCCGATGACTTAATGCAGCATAATTTTCACGAATAGAAAACTATAAATTAGTGGATCGGAACCGGTAGATCATCGCGGAATATTTCAAACGCGTTCGCCAGTTTCTCTGTCCACACTTCGCTTCCCACGTTCCCCACTTGGTTGCCCCTTGTTCTTGTTGACTCAGGTCAGCCTTAAGGTCTTTGAAATTATACGACCGCCATACGGCGAACATCTCGTGACTATTCACCAAGTGTGTAACCACCTCGCCGCCGAGCAAGCAAGAATTCCGCTCACGGACGGACAGTTGGATCGTTTGATCGGCAGAAATGTTACGTAATATACCTCGCCGGCTGCCCAGGCTCGAGATCCTCTTCTCTCGTTCGAGTATGCCGGCGCGGCGTCGCTTTCGACGAAACTGGTCCCACGACTTTCGCGAACGTTTGGATAACAGTTCGACTGTGATCGTGTTTCCTCCCGAATATCTCTAAACTTTGCGACTTTTTTTATATTCTCTGGAGAAATTTGTTTATATCCTCTAAAGGATATCGTTGTTATCGTACACAAACCACGCTCAGTATAGTTAGAATAAGCATAAATGGACGTCGTACTGGTGAAATGAAGTTAACGCTTGTTGCGACGAAAATTAAACTGTAGCGTACGTTTCGAAGATTTTATTGAAAACCTGTTTTAGCGGAACAACGTTTGATGTTAGGATTCTGGTCGGTTTATGGGCGGCAGTGTAACGCGTGTAATTATACGAGGAAGCAGTCAAGTAATTTAAGAGTGTATTTTTAATAGCAGGTAATCTTACACTTTTTGTCTTGAATTTGAATATTAATAATATGTAGGACGCTTTTCGTGAGATTAACTTTGACTTTTATCGAGATTAAAGTACTCTCATACGGAACGTGCGGTATAAATAATATCGAAATTTTTATCGAAAAGGAAGGTGTGAATTGGATAGAGGAATAGCTTGAGAAATTGGAATATTCTGTAATGATTCTCTGGTTTGGAAGGATTAGAAAATCGAGAAGGACAACAGTGACCCAGTGTAGACAGATCCTTCATACCGAGGTGTGCTCGCCGAGCCACGTTTCGTGAATACCAAATTAGCGCCTAGTTAACTTCCGACGAAGAAAGTCGTTTGCATGTTGCACACGAACTACCTTCTCGCGTGCGTGCAATTTCATGCCGGCCAACAACGGTTATGACTTCATTCCATCCTCTGAATCTCGATTTCGAAATTCGTCAGCATCTCTATATTCGCTAATTAGCTGCCTTGATAAAGGATCTTGAAATAGCGTCAAACGTCCTTTATAATATATCACATTCTTAATGGAAGCGACTATTTTGAGCGTATAAAGAAGAGCTTTAAGATCTTCGATTTCTACTGTTTTAATTTTTAAAACTTGCAATTTTTAACGCGTTTGACTTAAAATTTTCAACGCGTCCATTCTTTTTTATTTTCCAAGACACGGACGCTTTTTAACGACTGAAATATTTTCCTTGGTTAAGTTTAACTCCAACATGACCAGTGTTTCCAATTTCTTTGTCCTTTTTAAGAGAAATTGACACTATTAGCGCAGCGATCGTTTTAAACGTGCAAATAAAATTGAAACATGCGCGATACCTGCAATTTTTAGCTTTCGAAAAGGCATTGAGAATCGTGTCAGTAAGCTAAGTGCTTGTCTAAATAGCGAAACTCTCGAGCAGAACAAAGGCTTCCTCCGCGAGCAACTAATTTTCAAGGAATCGACCGAGTGGAATCGGTCCTTTGACGATCGTAAGAGTGACTCGCAATTAAACGCAATGCAAATCTTTTCCTAAACGTTCTTAACAGAGTCTTGTACAGCCACGAAGAAGCTCTTCGCCGAACCGAGACAAGAACGTCGAAAAGAAACAAACGATCGCAATAATCGCAATTGTCCCAATTTTTTAATCACCCGAAGGCAGAGTCGATTTCTTTGACCAGTCGAACGGGACATTTAGCTTCGTCTTTGAGCGAAACAGAAATCCAACGAACGATGAATAAGAACACTTTCTTATTCGATCTTTCGTGATGGTCGTTATGGCCTAGGAAGAGCGACTAATCGAAGATGGATAATTAAGTCGCCATCGACTTTATCGCGGATTCAGGGAAATTCTTTGATCTAAAGTGCGTTGTTAGAGCCGATCGAATCACGTTGAAGACCACGTTGCGAATGCTGGTCGTAATCGAATGAATGTTTACCGTGTCTTGGAATTTATACGTTTGCGTAATATATTACGAAGAGGAGAGAAATAAGAAGATTAGAGTAATCGCTTTTATACACAGAAGTAATCATGTTTGCACGATTAACGAATCGTTAATTGAAAGTAAATAATTGATCTATAGTTATAGGGGAAGATTATTAAGAAGCAACAGATTTGAAATACATAAGCTGCGATAGGATGGAAACAATATGTGATGGAAATAATTAAAAATGAAAGGTCGCTCGTTATTTAATCGTTAAACGCTTGAAACCACTAAAACGAGATAAATAAATTTCCAATCCATCGAAGATGAAGAAGAGGAACAATGGCGCGATTCGATCATTGTCATACGCCAAGAAGGCGAACCGATTTAATTGATTCGCCGACCGATTCGTCAACGAGCTCGACGGCATTTTAATCGCGGTCGTCTTCGATGAAACCCGACAGATTTATAAATAGTCCGCCTGCGTTTCCACGTTCTTCGAACGAATTTTAAAGAAGCCGGTCGCCGCTTTAGTATACATCGCACTAATTAGATCGGTTAGACTGCCTCGACTTTACATGCTATATTGCGGCACAAGAGAGGGATTCGCGCGAAAAGAAGGAGAAAAGCGGTCGGTTTCACGACTCGATCGATCCAAAGTCCGATCAGGTATGAACGAACGTTCGTTCTACGAATTTTCATAGAACACGTTCGAATTTCGCGTCGATGTCACCAGTCATATTTCCTTCGTCCTTGCTCTTATTCTTTGATCGTCTATGGATACGTGAACCAGCAGCTAAATTATTATTGCGACGACTTTATATGTTATAGGGGACTGTATATTGATATTGCGAGTGATTTATCGAATTACAGGAGGATTTTCCGTTACCTACATATTCAAACGTGTATCATACATATAATTTCTACACTTGTACGTATATACATGTGGAATTACGAATATTTGTATGCACGTGGACGTGGATTTACGATGTTGTTCACAATAAACGTGTTAATTACGCTAAAATACAGCTAATTACGTATCCTGTCATATTCACGATATAAAATAAATACCTACAATTCCAAATACAAGCTAAAGCCCTCCAACTAAATTATTATCCATACACGATTTGTCGAATTAGAGAAATGCTAGCGAAAAGTAATGGCTTTGGCGTTTTTTGAACAGGAAGGAAGAGAAAAACGATTAATCGCCGAACAGAGTAGAAATCGATTCGAATGTTTCTTAAGTTAGTACGAAGTTTGAGTAATCGAATTGGGGGCAGGTTAAGTGGCTTCGATGGCGAGAATTAATGGTCGATATTGTCGAAATACGATTACGAACACAAAACACGTATCTCCGAGAAGCGATCGATTCTACTTTTTTGATAAATAATAGACTGCCGATTGGTATTTATGCAAATTTGTATCGATATAATTAATTTCGAGGTATCGTTCGAGTAATCCTACGTAATATCCTAACTTTTTAATGTCCCAGCTTTCTTTAAGCATAGAAATTACTTAAGAATCTCTAAGTAATTTACTTAGACTTACTTAATTATCTCTAAGGAATCGCACGATTACTTATTAGCGCAGAGCATATCCAAAAATTATTGAAATGACGAAATTACATTTGTATTAGGAAATAAATCGGTAACAGATCCGACCAAAATTGTTCAGAATGGAATAATCGTCACTGAGAAAACGAATACACTGACACGTTTCGCGGCTACGTGCGATTATGCGATTCGCTAAAATTCGTAATATGTTCCGCCGGTATTAATTATTATATTAATTATCAATATATCGGGGAGGCCGTCACACGCACCGGCAAATTTATAATTAAATGTATTCTGGACGGCAGCGGGATTGAACCGTCCCCTGTTCCGAATTAATTTTCAACGTCGAAACGCCTAACTTGTCACGTAAACGGCCTCCGGTCCAGGGCCATTCGATCGTGCGCAATTAACATGATCAAAGCTTTATGAATCACTAAACGAGACTTGTCCAACGTTCTCGCCGTATGTCGTGTATGCTTTTGTCGCGATCGATCGTTTCTGTAAATCGCTTCTGAAATTACCAGCGCAATCCTCTTTTCAATCGTAATCGATCGTAGCCTTGACAGATTTTTTGCCAAATATAATAATCAAATCTAGTCAAGTCTACTAAAATTTATTTAATAAATTCAATAATAAAAATTGTTGAAGTAATTACTTCAAGAAAAACTCTACATCTTTATTTATGTATATCCGTGACCTGGACATTGTTATTACGCAGAAATATTCTAAATAAGGAGCGGTGCATATTATTGTATCCTTGAGTATACATTATGTTTCGAGTTGCAAGGTTTAGGAACAAAAGAAATAATAAACAGATTTCTATTTACGTTCCCTGTAGCCTCTAGCCTAAGCTATAAGCTTAACTTTTTTGATAATGTCCTTCTGCTATAAATATATGAACGCGCTCCCTATTATCCCTTTTTATTGTAACACTAAGAGATTAAGGATCTGAATCAGCATAAACTTATACTTTATTAATTATTTTAATTATTTCAATATACTTTTCTATTACAAATTCATCCACTCGTTCTTCGAGCAGTCAACCTCAACCTCAACAAAAATCAAACATCGAACAAAGCCGGAGGATAATTTCTCTTCAAAATCTTGCGTTTATCCGATGCAAAAATTTCGTTGACAAATCCAATCCGGAGGAGTAAATTACAAATTTTTATCGATATCGGGAAATTTACGAAATTCGACGGTGCGGAAGTTCGAGTACGAAACAGGAGGAAATACCTGAGTGAAGTTATTTGCGATCAAAATCATTGACAAGATTTAATCGATTAAAATATTAGTTGTGCCTTCTCTAACCACCTTACGAAAAGTATAATTTAAAAGGATAATACTTTGACGTTTCGTAATAATCAATTAAAAGCGACGAAAACTTGATCCCGTTTTACGAGTTCATCGTCCTTGCCGATCGATTTGATCGACGAAATCATGCGTCACGATGACTGTACCTAATCTATCTTCCCTACCTATCAAATTCTTTATCGAAGTCTGCCGATTAAAAGACCAAGCATCTACACGAAGATATCTGGAAAGAAAGGATGAGTGTACACGTAAGAAAAAGCAGGGCAAGATTCTCAGCCGATCGCGGAGGTAAACATGCCATCCGACCATCAGCTGGCATTTAGTCAGAGGAGCGACAAGAACCGAGCTCATTCACGATTACGACGTGCAGCTTAGCCGTGAACACAGAGAGACACGACGGATACTTTGTACTAGTTTTTCCAGGCCGACTCTCCACTAGCTGGCATTATTATGTGTTCTCGGTACGGGTAATTAGCCTGGACGCAGTAGCGTGTACACGTATATACCGGGTGACCATGGAGCACCAGGAAATCGTCGACCTACCGCTGCAACACGCTCGCTGCGACTTTCACGCTTCCCTCGTCTTTCTCTCCTTCTTTCTTTCTTTATTCGTCCCTTTTTTTCCTCTTTGATTTTTTTCAGGCAATTCGCTATTTGTACGGTCGATATAGAATGGCAAATGCCGCTGGAATGGCATTTGCTTTGTGATTTTCACAGGTGATTTTATTCGAAGGTTGAACGCGAGATTGACGATGTTCGAGACTCGAGAAGTTATAAATAAAATCGAACGTGTTGAATTGAAAAATTGGGAATTCGATCGGCAGAAATTATCAGAGTATATATTGATTTCGGTGTTAATTGAGGAATTAAAATAATCAGCAACGTTGGTCAAGGTTTGGTTCAAATTAGGTCGCAAGCAGTATTTCGAAACATTAAATGTAATAATTAAAAGTTCGCGAATGGACTTACCGGTATACCGCGGTGTAAACGAATCAAAGGATGTTCTGATAAAAATTACAGATAGAACTGAATTTCCATCATAAATTAAGAATATGTGAACATCGATGGAAGCTTAAATATATTAATGAGAATTAAATATAAATGTTGAAATTTGGAATGTATCTGCTGATCAAAGTTTAAACGTATCAAATTATCGAAAGCCGCGTAATAAATCGTATGTAAAAATGTATCTATTTTCGCGCGTATAGATAAATAAATCTTTGAAGTAACAAAATTTTACAATAAATCACTTCAAAATTCCTAAGACCAAGGTTACGACAAATATATTCGTCGAGATGCAAATAAGCAATTGAATTTAGAAAATCGTTCGAAAGCAACCGATACAGCACCTCACACGGAGAGTCGCGTTTATAATTTACTTCGTTTCAATTAAGTTTCGAAGATTCGTTCCGGTTAGACGAGTTAACAATGAAGCAACGTGGAAGCTAGCCAAAAGCTGGCAAGATGACAGAATCGAAATGGCGTAAGAACGACGCGACCGGTATGTTCGATTAAAACTTAATCTGGCATAAATGGAATCGATACAGAGAACCGCGGAAAGATCAGAGGCCTGCGTCTCCTATTCGATATTTGCCCTCGTGTGCAGCTGCGAAACCGGCCACGCCACTTTTATTTTATGAAAATGAACATTTCCATTCCATCCGTGGCCGATCGCAATGTCAAAGACGACCATGACGGCCGCGGAAAGTGAAAAGAATACCTTTCAAACTATTAACCACGGTTAAAACCCGTTCGAAAGTGTATTAATTGGTCGTTACAAGGGGACCAAGGACGCCATTTATTCCCCTTCCTGTCTCCCCACCTGCGTTTTCATGGAATGCGTGGACGATACACGAACGAAACACAGGAAAAGGATGTCGGGAGTTAAGAACGAAAATTGTTCTTGCGGTTTTCGATGCGATTTCACCAGAAACTTTGACTCTACATATTGTAAAGGAACTAAATAATTGATATTAGATATGCTTTTTGAATTTTTGCTATTATTCCGTCTATATGACGTACACATAAAAATAAAATTCTACGTTATAAGTGGGATAAAACCCGATCAATTAAATTTAAGTTGACGGGAGTAAGAAAAAATATGTGAACAAAATATTGAATTCTATCCTCGCGAGTTAAATACATTTGCTCAGAGGAAACTTCAGAATAGAAAAAAATTAATCGCCAAGGAAACTTGGACCCAGGAAAAGCGAGAATAAACATAAGGAAACGTAGAACTGGAGAAAACAGCGAATCGCCTTTCTTCTGTTCCGGCGTTACCTTCTTTACTTAATTCTGCCTCTCAAAACTTTCCTGCTTTTAACCAAAATCTCTCCCATCAAGTTAGCGCCAAGTTAACCCGACAGTCGCGTTTCTTATCGTCATCGCGACGGTATTTACGCGCAAAAGCTCGACCAAGTTATTTCTTGAGGACTCTTGTTCCCCGAGGAACCAGCAAAGGGAGACGGTTCATCGAGGTCGAGTGCCGATTCGAGGGTAGAAAAACCGGGTCGAGTAAGATCGAAACGACCGCGAACTTCGTTCGAACGCGTTATATTATGCGACAGACTTTGCGGAGTGGCATCGGGACGCAAGAAGCGTCGTCCAGCTTGGCTACATTACGGGCCAGAAGTGGCTCTATCAGGACGAAGAACCGTAACAAGGAGTCCCGCGGGCGCGTTAATTAAGCTAGAAAGCTCGTTTTCGACGTTGTCTATCCGGGCTTGGCCAACTCGAAAATTCTCTGTTCATCGTGGTCTAAGAATAGCGATTTTATTCCGAGATATTCGAGAGAATATCGTTGTTATTCGTGAGACATTTGCTTTGTTTTCGATAAGAAAGATGTTTCGCGATTGGGGGTGAATTTATTTTATATTTAAAAAAAAACTCGAAACGATAGCCAAAACGACCGATCAGAGAAAACTGGTAAAAATTATCAGCTTTGCTGGTAAATAGGTTC
Organism: Bombus vosnesenskii; assembly: GCF_011952255.1. Taxonomy (NCBI): domain Eukaryota; kingdom Metazoa; phylum Arthropoda; class Insecta; order Hymenoptera; family Apidae; genus Bombus; species Bombus vosnesenskii. Next base: position 2,607,676 of record NW_022882962.1, read on the forward strand.
CTTTGCAATGTTTTTAATTTCAAAAAATCGAGAGTATTTTCTTATGTTTGAGGTAATAGAAAATGTCTATTAATCGAGCTTTTGACTAATTCGTATGGAAAAGGCAAAAATAAATTTGTAAATTTAAGAGAGCCGAATGAAAATTTTGCTGCTCTTAATGTTGAGCGTAGAAGACCAAAATAACGATAAAAATTAAATTGAAGATATTGGAAGCGGAAAAGTAGGAGAAGAATTTCAATTTGACTTCTCGTAAAGCCAAAACCTGACAGCAACGTTGCGAGTATGTACCATTGAGGCTAAATAGAGCATACAAATCGAAAGGAAGATTGATGGAAAAGCTAAGATCAATGAATAACGGAGGCGAGTATCAGCCACGATACACGACCTTCCTCTCCTAATTATCCTAAACGTAGGTCGATATAATTTATCTCGCGACGTCTTTTCTATTAAAACTTTGGCCACTTGCACGAAGGATGTCAACGGATGAAGAAAACTGCTGAACCGAGACCGATCCGAGTGGAGAAACTCGATTTTAAAAGCTGAAATCCTCGTTTGCATAGATTACACGCTCCGCTAATAAATTTACCGAGAAACGCATATCTCGATGATTATTAATCAATTGGTATGTTAATAATCCTACAAAATGTGAGAACACTTATATACAAAGAATATATAAACAAGTAAAACGACAGACATAAGAAGAATAACTGTGTGAACGAATGAAAGAAACGAATATATCAAGCGATAAAAGAACACGTGTATAGGAACAAATATACGAAAAAAGAAAGAAGAAGAAACGTACGAGCAAGTAGAAACACACGTTAGAAAAACATACTTTCATTTCGTTGGTGTTTCCTAATTTTCTTATCGTAAACCTTCAATTCCATTCGCATCGTGAATTCGCAAAATGCTAAATGGACTAAAATTTCTTCAACTTTTTCAATAAATAAACAAGTCTGCGAATAAAACTGCTGATATTCTTACGGCTGGTAGCGTGTGTAGCTATCCCAATTGAGAATTTCGTGTCCGTAAGATCTCAATCTCAGAATCAATGACAGCCTGGCCAACCAAGTTAAAAACTAACCGGTGTGAAACATCCGGCGGAATCTTCGCTGGATCCGACGATATATCTCGCGTGAGCCAGATGTTTGGCTGCATACGCCACCTCCAATAAACCGGGATAGTTCCATATCGGTGGACGGCAGCGTATCCGGCAGTTGGCACGGAATCATTCTAAAATAGAAAGAAACGAGGAGTAGGAGAGGAGAGGAGAGGACTGGGAAGATCTGGTACAGTCTTGCAGCGAGAATGATATATAGATCCAGGTCTGATTCGGACGTACCATGTAAGATTCATTCACCAAGAATCGGCCGATCGTTCGGATAGGAACAGAAGAGAATCACTTAGCCGATCGTCGAGGGAACGGGACACACGAGATCGAATTCGAGAAAGGGCGGATTCACGAGGAAAGGGGAGAAAGAGAGAGAGAGAGAAAGATAGGGGAGAGGGGAAAAGAGAGGACGTCGCGAGAGATAATGGACGTCGGAGAAAAACCGGTGAAATCTCGCGAAAGATCGAGTGGACGAGTACCGTGAACGACGCGCGGATTTCGTGCGTGATGAGTGACGGCTAAAAAAACAGGAAGAAAAAGAGGGAGAAAAAACGTGGTTCACAGTTGGATGGAAAATATGTCTTTGAGTTTGTTAATGCTCGCGTTCCGATGGCTGGATCGTTTTAGGACAAAATATTTGTAGAATAATTAGCTGAATCGTACAAATAAGCTTGATATCGATTTTGAAAATCGTACGACGATTTTCCGTAAGAGTAATATCATAGAAACGACTGTTGCGGAAATAGAGCTGAAGTCGACGATTACGAAAATAAAAGATTGTGCAACGCGTGTACTGGAAATGATAATAAACAGCACGAGATAACGAGATACAATTATTTCACGAAGCAGGTTTATTTAAAAAAATAGGACGTAATGTTTGTTTTGTAAATATTAGAAAAATGAAAGGAGTTTAAATTTGACTGATAGGAGTCAGTCTTAAGTCCATCCACCTCGAGCGATGGACAGAGCAAATTTTAAGGTTTCGACGAACATAGACGGAAATATATGGTAGAAATTGTTGTGGAAGGACGTTTCGAGGGAATTAGAGGAATGAAAGGTCTTGCGATGTTTATGGCTTCTTGCGATAGTACACATAGATAGGTGTTGTACGATGGAACAGGATGGACAGCTGTCGGATTCGACGTTGCAGCGTTTCAGGAACCGATATGCATCAATCCGGAGACGATGGAACGTGGAATATTTGATACGATACTAGATCGTTTCGTTAGATGGTCAAACGTAGATTTTTTTGCTAAATGCTCTCGAGATAGCATCGTTATGTGAGCGACAGTACTAACGGAAATGAAATTATTAAATTCGGGAACTCTGGCGACTGATAGCATTTATCAAGAAACGTGTAACATGCTCTGTTTAACTGACAAATAAACTAGTACACGAACTTCGATACTACATTGGTATTAAATAAATTGGAAAAGTCTCAAGTACCATTGCGAATATTTAGCAAATTTCCCTTAAAATCAGTCACCGTATCAACATCCACCGAATGACAATAATTTGGCTCGATAATTTACAAAATTCTCTCGTTGTTCTGGATATTCCATTGCGGCGAGCCAACAGAGTCCTGAATGCACCAGAAGACATAACGCTTTCTAGAGCATACAGCGCGGCTTGAAATAATATATTTCCGCAGAAGTTTGAGACGCGCGGGCGCGAACGCGAGGCTCGTTGCGAGACAATAATTCCGCGTCCCGGAAGGGGACGAACGCGACACGAGCGAAACAGCTAAAGTTCTTAGACATTTACAGCGGCCGTATAACGCCGAAAGCGTGCGGTCTGCTAAGGTACGTAAACTCCTGTTGGCCTCCTGACTTGGTCCTATCGTTGAACCAACTATTCTTGGACATTCGCGACGCTTAACTGCACACGGTGCCCTTAGTTGAACATTCAAACGACGATTCCCCTGGATCGTTAGCCGAGGATCGAAAGTTGGAGAAGTAAACGAGAAACGATCGTAAAGTTCTACCTGAGATCGAGTAACGCGCGTTCGGTTTTCGATTCGATGATAGAAAAGAGAAAAGAAGGAAATCGCGTAATTTGCATCGACCACGCGAATCGGTCTAAATACATTTCCATTAATTAACCAGTTCGCTCTTTCAAACTTTAAAAGCGAAGTTTTTAATTGATACGAAACAGTTTCTGGAGATAACGGTCGTTCGTTTCCCGGAAGTAACGCTTGATTTCACGTATTAAAATTTGAAGTACAAGGGAAAAGAATCGTCAATTTCAACTGCAGATGAAAACTTTGGTATAGTGTGTTTAAAAAATACCATCGAGAAACTAGTACGAGTACTTGAACGTACTAATTTTCGCAACAAATAGCTCGTAACATTTATATACATTTTCAAATTGATCCCAAATTCTGTCAATATAATCGTGACAGTGGTGTATCGTTACGATGCTAACCAAATTTCAAAACATTTTATGACACATACGATATAGACGTAAAAGTTTTTTTATGATAAATGCCCAAATACTTCTGCGTTCCAGCGTAATCTCCCGGGAGCCTTTAGTTCCAAAGCGCACAAAATAATCTCTATCGTACGAAGGAACTTCCGTTCGCCAGATTAGATAGGAAGAACAACTGAATCACCCTATCTGGCCAGGTAGTCGGTCCTCGCACCGAAAAGGACAAACGGATCGTGTCCGAACCTCAAAAAAATCCGGAACACGATCGATCACGACGTATATGATCGATCGATCGATCGTCCTGCGGATGGATTCTGGTAACGTAATCGTGTCGGTACATTAACCCTGATCCGCAAGAATTGCGCAACGAACGATCCACGTATCGAACAATGGCGTGTTTCGAGTGCTCCCACGACGAACGACGTGGGAAAACGCGTATACACGCGTGCTTTCGTTTCTGACATCTGCCGATGATACACCGATTACAGAGACTTTCTTTCTCCGAGAGTCGATCGATATAGCGGCCAACAATAGCGTTTCGTTATTCTTCGTCCCTCTTTTGCTCTTTCTCTTTTTCGCCGGTCTGATCGCCAACGATAAACTCTGAACCGTAATGAACGGGCTACGCGTACGAGGAAGTATTACTTCCCTCGTTACAGATCAGCCGCGTTTTAATCAATCCCTCGACGCGGCAAAGTACGGTTCGCCAAAATGGAACGAAGGTGATATCGGAGAAACGTTCTTTGCTTATCGTATGTTGAGTGGAGTGTTCGTTTCGAATACAACCGAATTTTATACGACATCGAGTTACTTGGAAATCGAACTCTATCAATTTTGTTTTTTGGATACAATTAAGAAAAGGACATTCGGCCTAGGATTTCGATAGGATTTGTGAAAAATGTAATAGAAAAAGTGTAATAAAAGTAGTAATTTTTTGTTATATTCCTTAAGAACAGAAAAGCACTTCTATATTCTTCAATATTTTAAAAATGATAGATTCTATATTTTGCATGGAGAAAGACGATCGTATTTCCTTCGTTATCAAACTTGCTACTATGTTATACAACGATAATTAATGGATGGCGATAAAGTTGTAACGCGCGAGTTCTACAATTTCATCGATAAAATTACTACGATTCCTTAACAACCTTAAATAAAACTAATCGAAAGAACGAACACTCGTTCGATTAATCTTACGCAAAACGATTTATTAACGCTATTAAATTTGCGCTGCTTGTAACTTGTAAATGTTCACCGACACTAAGACTATCTTTAGTAACTTTAACCAAGACTAATTTAGAAAAAAAAAAAGAAAAAGGATAATCGAAACTACTCACCAGGTTTGATTTGCTGAGGTTTGGCCCTGGCCCATGAGGTGTGAAGCATGAAAAGCAGCAGGAAGGCGAGGATTGCTCCCAGGCTGGCCAGGCTCATCCTGTTCTTTCTGCTAGTCGACATCCACCCACGAAAGTAGACTTTCCAACGATTTCCACGATACTACGATTCGATGTGGATCGATCGAAACCGAGCAAACGTAGGGAAGCACGTTATTGACTGGACTACTGATCGACCTCGACTTTACCTGAAGTCGTACACCACGACGAGGACGAGGACGTGGATGAGATAAGCGTGCAACTCTCGAAGGAGGAGAGAACTGGCCTCTGTAGAGCGGCTAAGAGACCAGGCGAGGATCGAGTGAGTGAGGATGGACTGACAGACGTGCGGGCGTACGCACGAGTCAATGAAGTGAGTGGTACTCACCCGTAGAAGCCCTCACCTTACCCAACCCAGACCTCGTCCCCTCGCCTCTCTCGCACGTCTCCCTTTTACCTTGGCTCCCTTCTTTCCTCTTGTTCTTCCTTCTCTTCTTCTTCTTCTTCTTCTTCTTCTTCTTCTTCTTCTTCTTCTTCTTCTTCTTCTTCTTCTTCTTCATCCGTTGAACCAAGATACTCGTTTCCTCTCAGACCAAGGAGTTTCTGTACAGACTCCTTTCTTCCTTGTCCGCGTGTATCCCAAGGAACGATCCGCCGTTCCATTTCTTCTTTTCTGATCTCCTCTCAGAATCGCCTCTTCGAATTTTTTTCTTCTTCTTTCTGTACGTACCCTTTTTCTCCATCCGTGGATACGCTTTTTGCCGAGCTTCGAGTAATTAGCGTTTTGGACTTGAGTAGCGTGTCAATTTTTTCAGTTCTTCGTGTTCTCAGGTTGGCTCCTTTGGGAATCTTCTCCGTTTGGATCGGCCCAGCGCTTTCTTCCTCGTGGTTCTGAAGCCTCGTCTGTATCAGCCAAGTTACTGTATTCGAGTGGCCGAGGGTTAACAACGTTGCTGATTCGTGCGGAAACTAACACGTGCCGCCGGCTATCTTATGCAAAATCTAACGCGCGCCACCGGCTATTTTATGAAAAAAAAACTAACAATTTAACTTCGTCCGTGAAAACACGAGCTCGCTCGTGGCCGGTCATCGTTTTGTTTTGCATTTTGTACACGAATACACGAGTCTACTTGTGATCAATCGACAATGCGTTAAGTGAACTTGACTACCGAGGAGAAGCGTGGAAAATTAAAAGAATAACATTTCGAGTCACGTGACCAACAGGTTTGCACTAGTAAATTGCTTTAGAGTAATGGAATTCAGGTAGCACGACTAACGTCTAGCGAATTAATATCTGGAACAGAACTTTCGCCACAAATCGTGTTTTGCTACTTGTACTTTCTGACAATATGCGACGATATACTTTCCTTAGAAATGATAACTGTCTGAGATTTGCTTTTGCGTAAACGAACATCGAACACGTCGATTGTATGTTCATTTGTTTCATTATTAATCTACCATTGAAGTATATGACGTTAATGGAAGACGTATTAGACTGAATAAAACTTTACTGCAATTCATTTTCCCTGGGAACTCGTGTTTCGCGATCTTCATTTTACATCAACCTTGTATCCCGATGTGAACCACACGATTCTATTTCAAGCCTGATCAATTCAAGTTACTGAGCTTACAGGAGAAAGTTGGGATTTTTCGCTTTAGAGAAAACGATATTTGAAAGATAAAATTGATTAAACAGAGACAGAGAAGGAGAGAGAGAGAGAGCTTATGACAAGATAGTTTATTCAAGCGTGACTCTTAACAGGTTCAGTGTCACATGGACTCACGATTGTTGCCGGAAGTTGGTACTTCATTAAACGAGTAAAATCAGAAAATTAACACACGTTAAATTGTCATTTTCTTTTAATTAACCACTTTAGCGCTGCTTCTCTATGTAGGCTTAAGTTCTGATAAAATATGGATAATATAAAGGTCGTCTCGTATGCCACGAATTAGCCATATTCTTTTGGAAGCTACCATGGTCCCTACGTTTACCATTTCTTTTGAAATAATTCGTACATTAAACAATTTCCTGGATGGACTAAAAGATGTTCTTAATCTGTTGCAAATGTCAAGTTTACGTTTCCGTCAACTTTCATAGCACTTATTCCAAAATTTCAACTCAATTAGAAAAGTGATAGAAATATTCCAGTTATTCATTATGGCAAATAACAAAGTATATATTTAATAAAGATATTTAATATCTTCGTTTTAAATCTTCCTCGCATCCAGTATACGTATTTTATACCAGGTATATTCTTTAATGCGATTGTTAATTAACGATATATCAAAATTTAACGAGTGATATTGATCTATCAAATTCTTAAGACGCACGAGCCTTATACCTTGCTGAATTTTCTTCATCAATAAGCAAGCATCGTTGCCGAATTTATTTCGTACCTTCTCTCCCGGATATGATGCACTTGCTCACCTCTCTGACCGCCACCTTTTGTTCACCTCCGATCCTTTTCTTTTTCTTATCATCCTCGGGTCGCTTCCTCCTCGTCCAGCGGACGGTCAAACGCACTCTGCCCTCCTCCGTATGGTCAGGATCCTCCGCCTCTCACTACGGTACCCTCGCCTCTTCCTGCTTTTCGTTTTTCTTCTCTCCCTCGACTCCTCGTTCCCCAGCCTGTGTCCCTTCTCTGCTTATCTGCACCCACCTTCGCGTACGATGCTCAACGTCGATGATCTTTCTCCGTCTCCTTCGCAAAGACACGACGCGCTTCTAGGTGCTAACAATACGCACTCCACGAGCGAAAGAAATTGGTTGCTCGGGAAGCTTCCAAATTTCGAAAATTTATCGCCCAATGTTCGAATCGACAATCCATTTCTGTTCCTTTGTTTAATTTGTCTTCCTCGATTTTTCTTGATTCTTCAATTTTTACTGGCTCGTGATTTGGAAGCAACTGAATTTCTAATTTCGTTGGACGATATTTAGGTTCGATTCGTAGCAGATTCTATTCTATTGCCACGGTGACCATTTAATTCTGAGCTTTTTATTCGTAAAATCGGCAAAACGCTTCCGGTGAAATATAGCGGTGGACATTTAATTCTGAGTATTTTCTAGTTTTGTACAATTAGCGAGATATTTGTAGCGATTCGTAGCGAAGAAACGTACTATCAATTTTACTCGATTTAAGTTCCCTAATTTACCAAAAAACTGTTCACTGTGCTGCCTACGCATACATTATACATACATAGGATTTACAATGTTACGAAACGAACAACATTTTCATTATTTTGTTACGATCTTTATGTAATATAACGTGAACTCAGTTCATCACTGCAAGACTTGCATAGACGACATTCGTTGTCTTCTTCCCACAGCTTTCTACCTTCTCTCTCTTTCTCTGTTTCTTTCTCTGGTTTCGCCTCTTTTTTAATTCATTCCTCTCGACCACGACTATCGGTGTACCGGGAAACATCTGAAAAGATGAATTTCGCCCGGTGTCCCCATCCTATGCAAACATCCCGGTTATTTGTACGGTATTTCCGCATCTCAATAGAGAACGTTATTCCGTTTCGAAATCATTTTACTTGGTAATACGATTTTCTGTTTACTCTGTTTTCTTTCGCGTATGAAATTGCGCATGAAATTTCACGTTCCTCCCGAGTACGTCTCGCAATTTTCCTTTTTCATGTCGTATCTTCTTCTCTTCCTAAGTATGATAGAAATTATTTCCAAACAATTAACTCGGATGCGTCTACTATCCTCTTCCAGTAGAAGTATGATTCCAATTCCGTTTTTCAACTTGTGATAGCACACTTCGTACTTGATGCTATTCCTCGATCAATATAATTTTTCTAGACTCTTCGTTCTGAAATTATTTAACAGCCACAAATATTTATCTATAATTTTTTTATGACCATTATACGACAAATAAAAATTTCATACAAATATTCCGACTACAGATCGTCTTCTAATTCTATCTAAAGCGATAAACAGTAACTTAACAGATTAATTAACTTGCTGAAGTTTGAACGTATTCGAGTTAAACGGTCGATTCGCGCAATTTTTCAATCAATTTTCGTTGATTTCTAAAAATGTATATTTTATATTTAGCTCTCGAAGCAAAATCTTGTTTCGTCGTCCTTCGTCGCGATTCTCGGAGATCGTTGCCGTCATTAAAGCAAAAATATATAGCTGGAACAACGTCTAACTAGATTTTAAGTCATGCAGCAAAACGTATAACTTGGCGAGGAATGGCCAACCGCGAACAGGCAACTGGTGGTTGATGAAAAATGAAAATATCCTTGATCTATGCAGCGTGTCCAATGAAATCTAGTTTTACGTCTAGAAATCTCAGCACTCCGCTTTCTCACGTACCTCCTTCTTTGAACAATTTTGGGAATTCATTTTGTCAACTTTCACACGTTAGACTTAATTCGTGTAATTAAAGAATTCGTAGCTACGACGAACTTATTTAATGAAATCCTGCCTGATAATCCTATCCGATCCTAGATATCCTAAAGGATAAGCATCTACCTGTTCGTGTAAGTAACTTGCTAACTAAATATCTAAATTAAATATTCTTCTATATCTCTTCTACTCTGCTCTTTTTCTTTTTTTTTTTTTTTTTTTTTTTGTTTTTTTGATGATCATGCGTCGTGGTAGTTGCCTATACATTTTTGTTTAACGATTCTCTTATCATAGAGAAATGTAAAAAGTGGTAACATCTTAATACATACTCCATACACGCAGTCGATATCTATATTTCCCAGAAACCTGTCCCTTGTACTCTTATCTCTTCCATCTAGAATTCCCATAACAGAGGACGAGGCACGATCTTTGTCAGAAAGTCAGCGAGGTTCGGTCTCGACCAGCAACCCCGCTAGACGATCTCTATTACGCAATCTCCGTTATCGGACATCGTGAAACCCCATGAAATTTTCTGAGGTAACCGGCGCAGCCACTCCATTGCCTAAGGCTTCGACAGAAATCGCCTGGAACCCGCTCAGAATTAAGGCGACATCGTGCTGCCATGTCGCGAACGTCTGTCACGATAAACCGAAAATGGAAGTTAATGATCTCTATCTAAAGACACTTTGCGATACGAAAAATCTGTGAGAAAAGTTCCCGAAATTCCTTGATATACTCTCAACGCTTTTTTTTCTCTTTCAATCTCAGTGCCTATTAAGGTATCGTCGAATTCCTAACGACAATTTTAATCGTCATCAAGTACGGGTAAAGTCATTCTAACGAAAAGTTGATATTTCAGCAGACTCGCCAGCCTCGTCTCGTCTTTAGTGCCAGAGTCAAACTAAGTTTCTCCCGGGTGGCAAGAGCAGAACGATCGAGTCTGTAAATAATTCAATCATCAACTACTCTCAGCTAGAATTTACAGCACGCTCTGTTCTACGAAGCGGCGCGGCGTGAAAAACTTGCTCGTGGCTCGTTCCGTGTTCACCAAAAAGAGAAAAAAGAGGGACGAAGTTCGATCGGCTTGCAGCAACTGCACGCACTTTCGACCGAGCTTTGAAAGAATCGTGGGTGCCGTGTCGATCCATGGAAAAAGTATGTAACTTGACCGATAAGAAAAGCAAATCAACTTGCAGACGTAGAACACGAAGAAGAGCGTGCCGCGAACAAGTCTATCCATCTTCTTTCGTAGAAGCTGGCCAACTCAAACTATCTAGAGACTCGTGCACGCTCTTGAGAGTCGACGGGAGAGCAAAAAACGCGCGAGACGCAGCAACGATCAAACAGCATCTTAGAACAATCCCTTCATTTTTATTCCCAGTTCAACTAAGGATGGATCGGGCTTCCTAAGACTCGGCAGGCTCAAAGCGAGAATGCGACTTTTACAAAGCGCGTGGATTTTATTGGAGCAATCCGCTGGAAGAACGCAGCTCTTCGAATATTGATGTGCAGGAAATTCTATTACGATGGATTCTTGCAGCAGATGTACGTCTGTCTCTGCCTGTGATCGAATCTCTGCTTTTCGGTTGTTCTACAACTTGAAATTTGATATTTAGTGATTTGGAATTCAAGATTTCCCTTTGGCAATATAATCTTTCGAGACGTTCGAATGTTCTTTCTTATTCGTCCATCGTGTTATTTGAAGGATGGTTCAGTCTTTCTTCTTCCCAGATATTTTTTAGATTAGACGTTTCTCCAGAATCTGTAATTTAGTAGTCCGGATGATCTTCTAGAATTTGAGATTTTTCTCTGGTAATTGCAATTTCTTTGGAATTCTTTGCCTAGTTCCAGAAATACAACTCATTTTTTACTTACTATTTTTATTTGCTTATTACTTTGAAAGAAGGAGGAATACGTTGAATTTGACGCGGGTCGGATAACGCGATATCGTTTTCAATGGCAATTACAATTTTCGACAACGATACAAGCGGTACAGCGCTAAAAAGATTTGAAATTTTTCATTTTTCTTTTTTTGTCCTTCTCGCCTCTTTTGTCTTTTTTTGCCCCAATTGTTGGCCGTGCACCGAATTTTGCATTTTCCAGGCTACAAAAAGGTATTCCAACTGACTCCGCTCAATTTGCGAATACCGCTCCCTTTGAAGTCTCTCTTTCCGCAGGACGATCCCATTGAAAATCGCTGTCTGTCGGTGAAAAGCACGTGAAATGTCAAAAGTGCGGAACCAAAAGTACAACACGTGACTCGAAATTTCGGTCCGCCAAACGCGAATAGATTTTATTCTCTTCCAGCATCTATTTTTTTCTGTATCTTCTTCTACTATTCTATTCTCTTTTGTTCCTTCAATTATAAACATCCTGATGTCATTCGGACTTTCTCGAATGAAAAAAAGAAAAAGAACCCGCCCCGAGCGCTTGTTTAGCTTTTTCAAGTAAACCTGGCTTTTGCTGCACGGTACGATCACAGGAAATCGAACAGCAATTTGGAAGAAGGAACAGAAAAGTTTGTTCGTGGTGAGAACAACTTCGTTGATAACGTTAACTCATCGTGAAGAACTTCGATTTTCAAGCTTCCTTCAGAATCGGATAATTAGGTTCTTGGCCACCAGCATCAAAAAGTTGCGTGCTCCCTTTGGAGCTGAATCGATTGTGGAACTGATTGTAGAATACAAATGAGAAAACGTGACTTTCATTCCGAGGTATTAAATTGTTCGGAAAATTCGTAGCAACAGTTAAGAAGAACTTAAAAGAAATGTATTTCCATTATACCTTTTGTACCTTTCGGCATCTATAAGTTCGCCAATCTTTTCTTCAAATATCGAACACGAATTTCTTCGAATAGCTTTTACAAGCTTTTAGTGTATTAAATTTATTAGTCGTATCTTTCCAATAAGTTCCCTAAAGGTCACGGTAAATGATAACGAGAATCCTATATTAACTTGCTTAGTAATTATCAAAACATTGTAATACGCTTTTAAGAATCGTTGAAAATAATAAGATCAGCACGCTCGAAGATACAAGAAACTTGATAATTTACCGCAATGTTTTGTAAACAATTTCTATCGACTAGGTCAAACGCTTGAATAGGTGAGAGATCATTTTTATAATTGTTCGCCAGTAAATAATGTAGCATAAATAAATACGATAATAATATAAACAATTGCCAAGTGACAATCGATTCTTTTTTTTTTAATTAATTATGCAAACTAACAAGATACACAATTTTATCCCAATATGTACGAAATCGTACAGATTTCTTCTACGTATTAAGAACTTGGATGAAAATCGAGTCAAAGCATAGATGCGTGGCGATCGATCGTCATGCGATTTCTCACCTGGTTCCATGATCTCTCCCGGACCTAGGCCAAAACAATCGATCGAAGTCGCTAATTTATATTCGCGCCAGCCCATTCACCACCAGAGGGGACACGGTTAATCGAGTTTGTCGTTAATTGAACGAACGCAATTCCTCCTGGTCGGCGCCGCCGACAGAGCCCCGCAGACAAACAGATAGACAGACAGTTTGTTCGGTCCGTTTGTTCGTTCGTAGCCGTGTCTACGTAGATGGCTAATTGTGACGTCCATGAGAGAGAGAGTGAAGAGATCGTTACGTCGTCCATCACCCATTTATGGCCGCGTAGCCACCTGCTTCTCTCGTCGTTTCGCATGAAGATAGAGCCGTTTCGAACGAAAACCCGACCTCCTGTGAGTATCGAGTATTTTGTAACGAGTCGCTACGACGGTATAGAATCTACACGATCAAGCAACTGGCCAGGATCAATTTCATTTTCTTCCTTTTTCTTCCTTTTTATCCCGTGTCGGTGTGCGTATACCTTTTTTCTATCTACCGGATCTCGTTCCTCGAACGCTGCCGACACACGATGAAGATGATCGATGGGGACCCACGCGCGCGATCCACGAGACAGGATCAACTAGACGAAACTTAGCGGTGATCGTTTATTGATGACGCGTCGAGTGCCTCTGGAGCTTCGCTCTCTTGAATTGATAATACCGGGAATTAACGCGACCAAGAGCGCGAGTTTAAGGAGCCATGGAACGTGGTTTAAGGTTTCCTAGTGGAAATTCGAAGAGCTTGAGGTTGCACGGTGCGACAGATTAGAAAATTATTGCAACGCTTGGCTATAGTCTTTGATAAATAGACCGCGAATTTTTACGTATTATGGCGTTATTTAATGGTATATTAATATATATGTTAATATATAAAAATATAAAAAATGTAAATAAATAAAAATGTAAAAAATATTTTAAGTAGAGTAATGGTTATCGTGATTTTCAGGAGAAGCTCGAGAAGCTTAAGACGAGCAGGTGTAAGGGATTAAAAAATTATTATAACGCGTGTTAACACCACGAATAAACGTATGGTTTTGCAAATATTTTCTGTTCGTTTATTGCCCACGATCGACTCGTTCCTTTCTCTGTCCATTCTAATTAATTATGAAATCTTCTTCGCGTGTTTCATCCGATTACATGAATTTCTTAGAGCATCTGTTCGCTTCTTCATAAAGCCTGCTGCTGGCATTCTGTTCTAATTGCACCGCACATATTTCATCTCTGGGACAAATATCTCGGTAGGTGCCGTGCAATCGAGCAGAGAGACGATGCCTTTTCTATTTGTCCTTTGAAATGGCGAACCTCCGCGACCTGTCTTCCTCGATTTCGATTGTCAACCACATATATCATCCATGACAAATATCTTCTCTTGATGTTAGTAGAATCTTTGGTATCCTGCTTCTCGTTTCCTATCTTGTCGTTCACGTCTTCAGAATATTTTGTGTAAATGCTATGATGCGACAGTTAAGAAATTTAATAAGAATCTTTAACGGATAATATTAAGAATTAATATGCAGTAATCGATTGGTGGATAATTTAATGGATAACTAAATTAATATCGTATTAACACAAGTGGACTTAAATTGACTTCAAACGTGCAACCATTCAACGAAAGAGTTAATCTGACAAAATGATCGTAGCATGATTACGCTAATCTTTAATCGTGTTTGTTCAAAAACAGGTTCTCTAATACCAAAACCCACTAAATGCTACCACGATTATTGCACCATCGTTCTCGTTATAAACTGCGTTAAACCTTTTGCACCGTTCAATTCTAATGCACTCTAAATGTACCCAGCATAAACTACCATAAACTGCATCGTGATTAACCGAATTCTATGAACTATGAATCTCTGAACTGTGTGAATCTACAGTATCGTTCGAGAGAATCTTCCCTCGACTTATAACAGAAGATTCTTTTAAATTTCTACATATTATTTTAATTAATCTTCGATTATCAAAATGTATCATATTCAAAGGAATACTAATCTTTCTTGCACAAAATTTATTTCCACGTACTAGGAGATAACAATAAAACGCTCGAATTCGTTCGAAATTATTAATCGTTACAATTTATCCGAATCTCTTTTACTCCGTGCAATGTAATATTATTCCACTTTAATCGTCAAAAGTACATACATTCTGTCGAATGAAATTCACGAAAATCGTTCACAGCTAAATATCGCAAAATTAAATAGACCGGCATAGTTCGCACGGTCGTCTGTCGAATTTTAGACCACGCGAATTTAAAAGAAAATTTCGTCGAACGTTTCCATCGATCGAAATTAAGTTCTACATGGAATCGAGTGGACAGACATAGAAGAAGGGATGAACGCAAGAAACACAGAGGAGTCAGAGAAGTCGGAAAAGTCGGAGATGAGGAAGAAAAGCAGCTTTAGCGTGCTAGCTTACTTATCAAAACGATACAATTACGACGCGGTAGTCGACGGTTTTACATAATGCATATCGAGCTACGGAGTAATGTTCAGTGCACGCACCGCGGTGGCACTAATTTCCGTGAATCAACAGCGCCAGGAAGCTCTTCTTGCGCGACCGCTCAAGGAGAAGTAACCGCGTAGTCACATCGGTGATTAGTGATGGGACCGATCATGGATCATTCAACGTCATAATCTTTGTCAAATCATCTCTTCTCGAGTCTGCTTATACCTTTAAATTTTTACCATCTTCGTTCCTCTATTATTTTGCAATTATATTTCTCTATTTTGAAATTTCCATTTTTGGGATTTTCAAACTCCTATTTTTATATCTTTCCAAACTTTGCTCTAGCTTTCTATGTATCTATATCTAGAAAAATTCGCCGCTACTCCAGCTTCCATCTTCGTGTTTTGAGATTTACAAAGTTTCCTGTAGAGTTGCATCTAACATGTACCTTCAGCGGCTTCATACACAACAACAATCGTTACACACAGCACTACGCTTCAGCTGTTCTTCTCTCTGTTTCTCTATTATTATAGAAATACCAGAAAGTAATTTCCTTCTCTGCGACATATATCTTCTGAGCTACCTCTCCTAACTTCGTATGGAAATTTTCTTTGTATTAACGTTGCTTAAAATATCGTACTCGACGATAGCAAACCACATGCAGATTAATTCAACGAAATACTGAAGGGCTTTCCTAAGGAGGAAAATACAAAAGTTAATACTCAGACGTCAAAAACTTGCGAAAAATAGTGAAAAATATTCAATTTCCTACATACAATTTCTTAATAAAATACAAACCGATGTTCCTAGTATCCCTATAAATAGATATAATTTATGTATGTAAATGTCTTGTCAGAGTACCGTTCCAGCCTGAACATCGATACCAAACGATTTACGTGTGACTTCAACTTCTGAAAACTAACTCTTGAAATGAAGAAATTTTGGTCGGTATGACGCGCGAGGGTATTGGTCCCATCACTATCGGCGATGATCGGCAAGCACACGGCAGGCGGTCGGCTTCTTTCCCGCAGCTTCTTCACAGGGCGACTCTCGATCCATGTTTCATGAGGCTCCTCGTGCTCGAACTAGAGAGAGGGCCGGCCACGTACAGGCACTTACAAGCCGAGGGAGGCAGGCCGGTGTTCTGAATCACTGGTACTTAGGCGATTCTTTGTGATCGATGCACTCGCGACACCACGGCGCCACCCTTACCTTTTTCTTTTCGCGATTATTATTGTCTTTATCCACCGAGAGTGAGAAAGCTCGTTACGGATGTTGTACGAGTGTTCCTGGTCGAAATTGCTCGCTGCATTTCCGATATCATGAAGTCAATAAAGGAGGTATAAGGAGATCCTCTTAGTAGTAGGACAAGACGATGCTAATATTCAACAGAATGAGAACTCCTGTTGGAAGTTGGAGATTTTTCTGGCGTATCGTAATGATTTTCATAATCCAAATTATTCACGTTTCTTAGATTAACGTTACGCTCTTCGTATTCGTCATTTGTCATTTTTATTGAAGATCGTATAGATTTACGACTCGCTCTTTGTAAAATGATACTTGTACGGAAATGAAACTTGTATTTTACCGTTGCATCGTTAAACTGAAAGATATACTTCTTCGTGACAAATTGAATATAAAGTCGAATATAAATTGATTAACAAATTTCTTGAAACGATTGTCATTTTGACCACTTGTTTCTAGCATTAGGAATTATTAATATATTATATATAAAGTGTAGTATAAACCTAAGTATCGTAAGTATAAACAGACATGTTTCCCTTTGAACACGAATGTGTAAATCAACATAGTACGTCGTATCTTTAAAAAAGATATTCCACCAAAAGAATCGACGATAGCTTCCAGCGCATCTAAACTTCATCCGAAAAGAGGGAAAAACGAACGACACATCGAAACCTAGAGCAACCACATTTATATAATGTATTTTATTTTGAGAAGCGACATTTCATTTTCACCAAAGCATTTTCTCTTTTCCTCGAGCCGACAAAGGGATGAGTCGGGTTGTCTACAAGCCCCAGGTACCCGGGTTAAACGAAAAATTCGCGCACGAAACGTGCGTGCACGGTTGCAATGGCCACGATGAATAATGGACAGGCGGAACATTTGAGGCAGGGATGTCGTGCAGGCCGAATTCGTAGAAGAGCATCGTCTCATACACGCGTCTACTGCGAAATACAGGTGCGTACGAGCAATATAATCCCGAGGATTTCAGGGAATCATCGACGAATTCGACGAAGTCTCCTTTGCGGTGGATGGCGAGAGGGTGTGCGTGACTTATGTTCGCCACTTGTCCCAAACGTGCGTTTGCGAAACGATCACCGATTTCTGATCGTTTGTCTCGCCCGATCGCCCATCGATCTACGCAAAGAACAGCTAAAAGTACATCTCTTGTTATCGCCCACTGAGTTCTCGGTAATCCAGATGAAATTACTCGAGATTTTGCAATTTTCTTTATGATCCTGGCTCTATGTAGCATAATTTAACAGGAAATAATTCCTTTGTTTTGTCTCGTGAAAATATTGAATTATTATTATTATTAATTGTTAGAATTTTAATTGAGATATTTGTTTGAGTAGTATAGTAGTAGAGTAGTATAGTTTGCGATATGTTGACATATAATTTTATAGTTCAATACGTTTGCTATGTTTAGTCAGACAGTATGACTGGAGCCAGCATTCTTTTAAATCTAATTTACCATGATGTTTCCAACAATGTGAACAAGATTTGCCTCACGATACCTTTTTCGATATAAAAAGTACACTTTAAACTTCCGGGGCGTCGATATACGAGGCAAAATTAGTCTAAATGTGTAATATATAAAAAATACCGCCAATATTTAAAAAACTTACTAGAAACGCATTAATAAACTCGTGTTTATACGCCAATATCGGTTCTTCCTAGTATATCATTTAAGTTCCGGAGGAAACGAGACGGGACGAACATCGGTATCGCATCGCGTAAAACGAGGATGAAAAATTCGTCTGACAGGAAGCCGATGATGCGTTGTTACAGCTGGCATATTCTTCGATCCTCGATACAACGTTCCGCGATGAGAGAAATTTAAACGAAACATGGAATGGGGTCAGGAACTGATGTTTGTGTAAACGCGGGGTTGGGCTTCCCCAAGTGGAAACTCGCATTAATCCATAGCTCGCTACTCACTTGATATGTACTACGTTTTTTTTTCCTCCTGCCGAGTTTTCTCCGTCGCTTTTCCGCCACCCCCTTTTCGCTTCATTTCTCTTTCGAACGTGCTATAACATCCTGCTACCTACTGCGCTGCGGTGGCATACGACTGAACAAACTGCTGCACAATCCGGCTGATACCGCGAGAAATCTCTGTATTTGTGTGCATGACAGCTTCGAAATTACTTGAATAATACATCTCATTTGGTGTATCTTTCTCTCCTCCTCTGCCTGTCGCTGAATTGCATTTTGTCTTTTTCTGAATTGGATCGAGTCTAATGCTTGCTATCGATAGAGTTTTAGTTATATTAAAATTTTGAGAAACTTAGTGCGGGGAATCCCTAAGTTTCAATATCTTAACGATTCTTTTTTGTTTCATGCCTGTATACCGTAGATTAAATCTAATGTAAAGTTAAAATGGAAATGTGGCGTCACCTGGTATGTGAGGAGATAAAATCGTTTAACCTCTTTGCTAAGATTGTGATCCTTTCTATCTTTAAATTTAACGGCGAAACATCTTAACGAGGCTTGTAATTAAATTGAAATGTACAAGAAGCTTGTTCTTAAAAGTGAGCAAAATGTACGCGCTTTATCTTATCTTTAAGCGTTGATCTAAGGAACGAGCTACGTAATAGATACATCATCCAATCCCTTTATCATTTTAATTCGGCCCTAAATCCTCCTTACATTTCAGTTTCCCAACACATCATTCCCAATGTTACCGATTCAGTGTAGGAGAAGATTGTAAATGGTTTAATTCAAACCACTGACCAGGTACAACAGTTCTATACTTCGTCTATGATTCAAACCATGTATTATGAAAAACGTAAGAAGTTATTATTATGAACAATTTATTAATATTATATCATTATACTATTAATAATAACTGTTAGTAACAATATAATATTATGTAATAAGTTTTAATTCACGATTTCAAGTTTCGAGACTTGTCTGCACTATAACAGTATTATTTCCTGCAGTACCGACCGTCGGTACTGCATGCAGTTCGACTATTACCACTGTATCGGATACGCGTTCAAGTTTAAACAGGGGAACAAAGATGCATGCGACTCACCATTAGGTGCAGATGTGATTCAGAGAACTTTATCATCGATGCTGTAATAACTCAGAAAAAGTCAACATCGTGGCCGTCATCAAAGAGTATGTTCGTTAAAGGAAACTAGGAAATCTGTAATAGAATGTGAAATATTATAATTTATTCTTAAACACATAGTACTTCATATAGAAAGTTTCAGATAATGAATGAGATTGAAATTTTAATAATAATAAGAATTTTATAAAATTGAAAGTTCATTATTTTAGATATTATTTTAGTAAAAAAATTAATATTTTTAATTTTTCAAATTAATTATCATTGAAACAAAATATGAAGAATAGACTTACATTTTTAGCCTTTTGTAACGGCATTAGGTCTTGCCAAGATTATAGACAGGAGTGAAGATCGTGTGAATAATCTATAATAAAACGTGAAATGATTTATATCTTGTATATTGTTCTTATAAATAGTATTATGATTTAAAAAGCTTGATATAACGAAATAGAACTTTGTTGAATTTAGATCAAAATGATGAAAGATATAAATAAATTTATAAGATTAAAACCAATTACAAAATAAAATTTAAATTACAAATTTTACTCCAAGAAGTTATAATATATAAACTACTATGGTTTGGGGATGTCTTGATACCACGATCTTCGATAACGAATAACACTCCTCACCGTACATCCATCTATTTTTTTTTTTTTTGCTGCAAATATCTTACCATCTACAGAATACATTACGGCTATCAGTAGACCGTCAGAAGTTCTAACAACACAATCGAATATATGTTTGCCAACTTTTACAAATATAACAAATGATAAACTTTTTAAATGCAATTTAACGAACTTTAGTGCCTCAATTCCATTTCAATTTACGCCATTTTAGATTGTAGAGGGCGCATTGATACCTCTAATTTTTTATACATTTCGGGACATGGGACGCAAAGTCTCATAAGGTAATAATAGAATAAGTACTACGGTAAAAGAGAATAAGTACTTTCCAGCGTGACGCAATGTGGCGCGCATAACGTGATCAAGGCAGCACAATCGATTTAGTGATAGCGACTCTGTCTACTATAGGTTTTCCTAACCTCAAAGTAACGTATGAGCTGTGCGTGTAACGAAAAAATTAGAGTATTAAAATCAAACACAGGAGAAAGGAGATGGGCGATGCCGAACTTCAGGAAGAGGAAAGAGAAGTTCTTCTTTCGATATATGAAGGAGATTTGGCTTTTAAACAGTTGACACCTACTACGTTTCAATACAAGGTTTGCTCTTTCCAAAAATTGTGAAATATAATCACGATTGTACTCTTAAATCATAAAATATAATTCTAATTTCTAATTTTAAAATAAATCAGTATCGATAACGAGTAGATCGTGTTTATTCAAATTTTATGACTTCTAAGTTATAATCCTTACATATTGTATAACATTGACTTTATATATAGTATGGAGAGGACAATGATATGAAATCATTTCTATTGGAAATTTCATGGGGCACAACATATCCATCAGAGAGGCCTACTATTAACATGAACACATTTTATAACAAGCACATGTAAGTGGAACCATGTTGTTCACTGACTATTCTTGCAGTCTGTTGCTTTTATTAAAGGTGAATGATTGGAATACAGTGTGCAAGAAGTAAAAGACAAGGTGCTGCAGCATTTGGAAGCAGAGGCGAATCAGTGGCTAGGAAGTGCTATGACTTATACGTTATTTCAATATGTACAAGAACATTATACTGAGTTGATCTCAGCACAACCAGACTCTGTAGTTGATCTAAACTTACAAACCAACCAGCTTAAGATAACAGATGAAAATCAACAGGTAAGAATTAGTTATGTTAAACTATAAATTTGTTTGATATATATGAAAGAGGACCAATTTCTTATGCAAAGTTGGAGGAAACAACAAAAAAGCCAAAGAAGGAACATTTAACTAAAGCTCAGAAGCGTAGACAATGGAATAAGGCAGATGGAAAAGGAGAAAGGCCACGAGGATGGGACTGGGTGGATATAGTAAAACATTTATCACAGACTGGCCCTAAACAGGAACAAGAGTCTTAGTTCAACTTCATTGAAATATTTGTACAGGTTAAAGGCTTGTTATATTTTTATAAATTATTGGAAATAAACTGGTTTCCATATCAGTTTTACTATAATATATCACCTGTGATAAAAATTTGTAAGAAAATATTTATAAATAATTTTCTCATTGCCAACAGATAGTTACAAGATATGCAAATAAAATTACTTAAATAATTAACAATTATAAAATTTTATCGAGGTAAATAATATGGAAGGAACGATATTTTAATTTCCGATGTCCTTGCACTTCTCTTTTACCATTTTACGATTTTTTACAAAAATCTCCAACCTGCTACTGGTAATAGGTTTGTTTCTGTCATCCAGCCTAAAAAATAAAACAATATTTATATGAATAAAAAGAATACAAAACTTCTATCACATAACAATAAAATTATTTACCTTTACTTTCAAGGTCACTAATAAAGGCTTTGTATTCGCCCGAGATCAATAAATTCGTAGCGTAAATGCTCTCTATGGCTTTCGATGATTGTATGCGATTATTTGTATTAGAGTACCTTTTATTAAGTACATAAAGTCGCATTAAAGGATACGACAGATCGCTCACTTCGGGTTTTACGAAAACATCCTGGAGAAACGTAATACTTCAAAATATAAGCATTAAAATTCATTTATATGATTTACTTACAAGTGGCACTTTTAAAGACATACAAATAAACAAGCCGCAAAGGCAAGCATGGAAATATGCTTCCAAGACATCATAAGGCTGCGCGTCTTTTTTAAGACATATAAAAATAGTTTTGTTTTGTACATCAATAGAAATCAAGTATTTTCTATCTAAGAAAAGCTTCAATGCAAGCTCGGTATCACTTGTTAAAATTATATCCTCTTTTATAAGAGCCGCGAGGGAAACACCTATTTTGATATTGAATCCACATATGCTCATTGCTGCAAAAGATATAATTAAAGAGCAACAACATGTAGTAACTTAATGCTTGAAAGTAAAATACAACATCCTTACTCGGTTTTGTTAATAATAACACTGATTCCTTTTTGTTAACTTCTTCGGGTTTTGGAATGACTTCATTCGAAATATAACTTTTTACTATTAAAGCTAAGCGATCTTCGTTTAAAGAATTTAAGCATAATGCTTTTACAGCCATGTAATTTGCATATAGATGTATCATCACGAGGAAGAGATACAGTTCCATTATGTATCTACATACAGATTATAATACCATCGGTACATTGATAATATCGTTAGCACGCTTTTTAACAGAATTAAATTCACTTATTACGAAAACAATAGATATATGTCATTAAATATTTACCGTCCATTGTGAAAAATTGAAAGTATTAGAATACCAACAAAGGATGCTATTAAATTTACGCATGTTTCTTGACTTCCGTCTTTAGCAGATACATCTGCCAAATTATTTTGTAATGCCTGTAATGCAAATTAATATGTTATAACTAATAAAATCAAATCTGTTTTAGGCCTTTTGTACCTGATGCTGTGTAAGCGCTGCCCTTGTTGCCCCACCAGCAACACCGACAATCGATTTCATCGCTGTCGAAATGCACAATATTCCAAGTGAATAGGAAGAAAAATAGGGTAAGAATAATTCTAATCCCATTGCTAAATCATTAAGAATATCAGCAAAAAGCCTCCATTTTTTACATTGTCCATCTAAATCTGTCCTAATGAATGAAAGATAATTGCTGCTTTTGTAGAGATTAATTAGAAGTATTGTATTCCTATATATGATTTTATTTACCCATTCCACCATGCAAACACAATACGACCAATCATTCCAGTCCCATCTTTTAATATCCATGTTATAGCTGCTGCTAGCGGAGTAGCTGCCGCTTCACCTACACCTACCCCTTGCATGATAGAATGTGTTGTAAGTGTACCCATTATGGTACTTGCAAATGCCTATAACAAATAAAAGAGTAGTGATAATGGTGTAATTTCGTTCGTAAACAGTAGTTTCACTCATAAAATATAAATAACGTTTGCAGCTTTCTATGCAAACTAACCTGAACTGTATCCCATATTTGATAAGGAGTGTAATCAGGGTGAACGCTATCGGGATATCCTTGAGGTAAAAATACCTCTTTTACAATCGATATGAAACCAGAATAAAAAGACTTCGTTCTAGTTGTGTCTGATAACAGTTCGGTTATCGATTGCTCGTCTGTAGACCAAAACGAACGATAGGTTAGGTAAACTAACAGTGATGTTTGTCATGTCAGAATACAGTTACCTTTTGATTTGACGAAAAACCTATCCTTCTCACCCCCGTAGGCCTCGCTGAATAGTAATCGTTCATGCATCTTGAAGTGCACCGAGATTACGTTGGTTTGATTTGAATGCACCGTGTGAAAACATATGCACTTTTATTAACGATCATAGTAGCTGTTACATTCTCTACGGGCGATTACACCTGCACTATAAATGCGACAAAATTCCCTAATATTCTACTCAGAAGATTTCATAATCGAATGTTTTTGAAAAAAAGCTTCCGTAATGTGTAAAAATGTACAAAGAAGACAACAAAAATACAGTTTTCTTTTTTTTTTACCAATCAATATTATGCCTTAATCTGAAAATGATATTAAAATGAAAAATCTTCTGTTTCATTATTCGAACATTTTTTATATTTCACTTTTGCAATTTTTTCGAGACATTCATATCTGGTAAAATTATAGAAACGTCTTCGATTATTCCATTCAATTCGTTTATACAGGCATCCAATCTTCTTTTTACATTCATTGCATCAAATTTTACGTTCTTGTATAAATTAATCTTTTGCATTTTGTTGTGGAAGTCGGAAATTAGGTAGTTCCCACGAATTTCTGCACCACCACTCATTCGACTTGTCATCGAGTGTTTGAATGATTCACGTTTATCTTCCGTACTTTCTGGTAGGTCCCCTTTATATTCGGTCAGTTCGTTTTCCATCATTTTGATTTCTTGCAATGTTTCCTTTTTAGGTTCATTTTTAATTAATTTACTCATCTGACGGCCTTTTCCTCGAACTGCATTGTCTTCGCCATGTGCGTAAGTGTCTAATTGGAAAATGTGACCATTTTTCTGTTCTTTCATATTTTTTAATTTCACCTTTTCTACATCAGGATCAAAAATTGTGCGAATATTACTCTTGGATGAAAATTTCATTTTCTTATTCAATCTCAGATTATGCACCTTAGTATGCGATTCTGTTATGAAACAATTTAAAAAGTTTCGTTTCCTTTTACAGTCCATTCTTAAGTCACACTGAACTCCGTGAGAAATTTTCTTTTTTCTTCTCTTCCGTACAATAGGCTTACAATCTGTTACTTGCAGTTTTTCGTTCGTACAAACGTTATTTATGTCTTCTACATGGTTAGACGTTCTATCATCAATTTTCGTATATTCTGTCATATAATCATTTATCGAATTATTTTTAATGTGACTTGCAAGAACCTTTGAATTTTCTGAATCAGTAACTTTATCATATCCTACATTATTTGAGAAAATGTCAAATTCACTTCTGCAACAAGAAGAATGTCTGCAAGCAGTTTCAGTTTTCTGAAACAACTTTTTTTCTTTATCAAGACTGACATTTTTAAGAGCACTGACCTCGTCCCGCAATTTTTGTACTTTAAGATTTACAACAGTTACAATTTCTGCAATCTTATTTAAACTATTTTCTCCATCTTGGGCCTTGCAATAACAACGATTTGGCGTTGCTTGTTCTGCGTTTGCTGACATGTTTATTGCTATTTTTATATGACGACATATTATACGTTCGAAATAAAAAGTCCAAAATTATAAAGCCTATTTTTCAACATGAAAAGATAATTTTTCTTCTGTGTTACATTGGATGTTTGTTATATTTTTATATGAAAATAGGTTACAGGTCCCTTATGACATTATCATGAAGTAAATTGAGATTCGCACGTTGCTCATTTGTTTCTGTATTTAATTAAAAAATGCAATAAATACATATTTTTTTGGAAATTGCAAACATGCTGCATGTTTTATGAGGCGTAATATGTCCGAAAGGTATGTGAAGGAAATTTTAGAAAAGCTGGAAGAAATTGAGAAATTGCACGGGAAGTTGCGTCGTTTGGTACCTCGAGTAAAAGTCTATGAATCGGAAGGCACAAAGACTAATCAGTTCATTATGGAAAAAACGAACGATAATACAAGATATTTTCTGGAACAAAACCCTATCGACCTCTGTCAGAGATTAGAAATTGCAAGAGAAATGTCTAAAGACTTGATAACCAAAGTAAAGAAATTATGCGAACCCAATGCAAAGACCAGAAAATATTTCAAAAAGTTTAAACATTATTCTAACAACAAATGGGAGAGTTTCAAAGACTATTTGTCGACCATGAATGCATCAGACATTATCTTCGGTAAAAAAAAGCAATAATTATATTAAAAATATAATAATAATTAATTGTTTAATATTCGAAATAGATAAATATACTTTATTCGGTTATCGTTATTACAATTTCTAGTAAGTAGAGGCTCTCAAACATCAGAAGCCAATTTACCTAGGATGATTTCAGGAAGAACGTCTTCAACTCCTATTCCAAGAGTAAGCCAGATTTTTGGAAGAAGAAGATCCACACTGAGAGATCTACCAGAACAGTTATTAGCGAGTTTTGGTTATTCTCGGGATTCTAATTCTGTAAATGAGAGTATAGTGTTAATGCACGACCATGCTTTAGGTAAAGATGAACCGCATAAGGTGCAGAAAATGTTGATCATTCCAGACCAGGAAACTGAAACATTGAGGGTCGTTGCATCCGCAAGAAGAGTCTCGGTAGGAGGTAGCGATAAACGGTCTTCATAAATCACCATGAGAATACATACCAACATTCAATTTGAGCAACGAGCATTTCTCTGATCATATCTAGGACATTGACGTGATCATGTTTTACAAACGATATCTATAACTTCCCTCGTAATCAACACTTGTAATAAAAGAGATTACAACGGACGTAAAATATAAGACATTGGATCCAAGAGAAAAATTAATATCACGTATATTAAATATATTGATATATTAAATTATAATATTTGTATATACAAAAATTGAACTGCAAATGTTTACTCCTTTATGGAAAATTTGAAAGTGCCAAAATCCACGTAACGCATGCTTCTATCGAGATTCTATTTTTCGATTTATATTAACAACAATATGAATTTGCATAAACAATCCCAGTGAAGTAATTATATATACTGCGTATATTTAATATATATTTTTTATCTGTTTAAAACTTACCACCAGTGTTGCGAATATTTCGCATTACCGTACTATACTGCCATCTGAATCCGACTGGAGAATGAACATTGCCATACTCGAAGTGGCCAATGGAAAAGAACGGAAATGTTTGAACGAAACCTTAGAGTGCGTGGGCTGGCAGATGGGGGTACCGGAAAGGCGGGTTGCACAGGAAGTCACGGAGGTTCAAACATTACGATCACGAGTAAATCCTTCGATCGTGCTTAATTTAATCCCCTATGAATCGAGTTCGTTTGTAAATTAGAAGGAAACATCTAAACTTTAATATTACAGGTTTACGTTCAATAGTCATAACTTAGTATATCCGTTTACGTTTCATGTTTCCTTAATTTAATTGTCGTCTTTCCTTTGCCGTTTCCGAAACGATTGAAATATAATACAAACGACTTACGATTGCGCATGAAATTTAGAAAAGGATTTTGTAACGTAACTGCAACTTCAATGCTGCTTATGTACCATAACTAATCTCTTCGTTTTCGTTTCTAAACGATTAAGGTATGACGTGAACGTGTTGTGATCGCATATCTAATTAAAAAAAAGTTTTATAACAATTGCAAATTCAATGCTGTTTACGCACTATGAGTAATCGATTTCAACAGCGATCAAATAAATTCAGATATTACACCGCGGTTTGTACGGATTCCAATCGCATCGATGGGCTATTAGAGACTTTGCAGAAAAATTGTGTCCGTAACGCGATTTTCTATGGCGTAAAAAGTGGAACTCTGACTTGCACATACTGAATTCTTGCTCGGGGCGATGAACAATCAGCACTGGTAATGGGTCTAACGGTTTTTCCTAGGGGGAAAAAAATGTGTTTTCAGACATAGAAGCAAGCATCACAGATATTTCTGTACGCCGAAAAACGAGCTTCTTTGCGAAAGAAGCATTGCTTTGCTATTAATTTTTTAATCTCGATTTGGATAAAAGATTTCGCGTTTGTACCTACGTTCAGTGTAATTAGAATATTTCGAAAACAACAGCAAGATTTGAATATGGGAGAGCGAAGAGAATCGTAACAGGATAAAACGTCTGCCAGTTTGAAGCTTCGCAAAGTGTATCACGGTATCAGGAGGATAACAGAGGCTTGGTTCTGAAAACAAGAAGCGTCTGATAAACAAACCGGGCGCACTTAAGCGAACCGGGTAAAAGTGCGAATAAACGAGCGTACGAAGAGCGTGCCGCCACCGTTCCCCGTACCCCTTCCTAGGCCCCCTGCTCGTTTTCCAGTCAACGACTTCGTCGGATGGTGTTGCACTTGCGTACACTGTTGCATGCGGGAAATATGGTGTGCCGCATACACGCACGTGGGACGCGAAGGTGGGGCTATGTCTCGCAAGCTATTCCTGTACACTGTACACTGTACACCATGAAGTCGCAAGTAGCATAACAACGCGGCCCTATTCGTCGTTGTGTACGTTTCGTCGCGGCAAACAGATAGGGTGGTGGATTGATAACGCAACGACATATTGGAATTTCGCGTTCTACTTTTTCAGCCGTTAGGGGTTCAGCTTGTAGGAACGTTTACAAGACTCCATATCCGTTTTCATTGATCGCCGATGGTTCTAACGAATCGAAGAGAGAAAGGATTTGTCGAGTCGCATTGAACGTCGTGTGATGTTTCGTCGTTAACAAGTACAGAGCGAGCTCGACGATTCCTAGAATGACCGTCGTTGCTTCAATGTCCGTTTATGGTGCGAATGAAAGGACCAGAGGATTAAGGATTTTCCTTTTCAAATTTCGACCAGGCGAACGGACGAACACGTGTTTCGAAGCTTTATGTTATTCGTAGCTGGGTCTTCCTCGAGTAAAAGGTCAGCATGTTTGTACAGCGAGTCTGCTGCGAGCAAATTGAACGTCGGTGATTTGTCTACGTACGCGTGTAGGATGTAAATGCGTTAAGAAATTCGTGGAATGTTTTTAAACACCTGGCGAAGCTGCTAGAAGCCTTCGATATGAAAGCTACGAGACAGCGAGTTTACGAAGGAAAATTAATATCGCGACGGCACGGGGCACGCGACTCGACGAGTCACACGGTATTCTTCTCTTTTCCTTTCTTTCCTCTATCGTCTTTTGCCCCTCCCCACCGTTCCATAGTTTTGTAATGCCTCTCTGTCTCTGGCACTTCCTGTGTTCCGCCA
Source organism: Bombus vosnesenskii (assembly GCF_011952255.1). NCBI lineage: Eukaryota > Metazoa > Arthropoda > Insecta > Hymenoptera > Apidae > Bombus > Bombus vosnesenskii. The sequence goes on from NW_022882962.1 coordinate 2,636,524, forward strand.
CGTTCACCTGACTGCCGGCACCTGCCTTCATAACTATCTAGGTGTACACAGTGTATAGAAGCGACCGCGTATCCTATGGGACTTTAGTTTCCCCGCTCGTTTCATCAGCCACGCTGTGCTCTCTGGCTTGTGCCTACTGGCGCACACCTGGAAACACGTCGAGTGCGCTACACGCAGTCGATGTTACGCTGTCGTTCACCACGGCTGGACTATCGAGCTTTTCCTCTCCCGCTGATAACAGTCGCTCCTCGAACCGGCGAACCTACCTATCGACCATTAGTGTCCTCCGCGACCACAACTGGTTTCGCTTCTCCGCAACTACCATTTGGATCGAGAGGTTCGAATTTAGAAGTATATATATTCGTTTAAGTAATTTCTCTAATTCCTCTAAGTTTCATATTTCTTCCATATCTTTCATCTCTTCTTTGAAATTCCTTTTTGTCCCTTCGTGTCCTTGGTTTTCTATACTGGGATTTCTTAAGAGCGAGTCCCAAGGGATCGAAGGTCGGCTTAGATCTCGAATGCCAGGTATTAAAAAGTCTATTGCGAACGAACGAAAGTTTTTCGTGCGAGGAAAGACAGTGGGGCCTTCGTTTAGATAGTTTCCATTGGAATCGTCGATATTGTTTAATTAATAGGCGACGTTTCTATTTTGCATGTTCTAATTGAGAAGAAGGAAGAATATTCCGTGGAACGTTTCAACGAGGATGGCGTAGAAATTGCTGGTTCCGAGGGAGCGTGCCGAGCGATCTTCTTCCGTTTTACGAGCCTATACTCGGCTCGGTATTCGCGAGTTCTTGCGGCAGTGAAGGATTGTTTAGTGTAATAACGCGTTTCTCGAAGCTTGAGAGGTGTATGTTCGTTGTAAAGTGACTGTTAAACTGTTTGCACGTGGAGCTGATTTGTTATCGTCGGGTTTAGTGCTCTAGAATGTCATCTGGATTTCGTAGTCGGTGAGTAAACCTTGCAACACACGTTTCTTAATAAGACCAACTGCGTTTTACTCTTCTTACTGCTCTACGGTAGTAGGTTAAAGTCAAAAAATTATATTCGTGAAAACTTTCTCTCCGCGTAAACCTTGCAACACACGTTTCTTGATAAACCCAACTATATTTTATTTTGCTTACTGTTAGTAGGATAAAATCAAAGAATTGAATTCCTGAAAACTTTCTCTCCGAGGATAGCGGATTAAAACCGATGCTTCTGATCTTTTCTGATATTGCTATTTTTGCTTTCCACGCTTATTGAAACGAACTTAATGGATATTTTTGAAAAGTATTATTACTAAGGATGCTTAGGAATACTAGAAGTATTGTTATTAAGTATACTTAGAGATATGATTTGAAGATATTAAAAGTGTTAGGGAATGCCGTAAGGTATTCGCGATCGATAGAAACGATCGCTGACGGGAAATCCCAGGGTCGCAATTTGAAAAACAAATTTCGGACATTGCTAGTCAGGGCAGGTAGAAAAGGCTATTGAAACAATGGGTGCTCGCGCGTTTCTTCTCATAGGCGACTGTAATGGCGTCCCTTCTGGCGTAAATACGCACGTGTTCCGGCCGCGTTCCAAGATCGAGCAATTTCGATTTTCCCATGCCGAGCTCTCCCACAACAATTTTCTTCGTGAAACTTTAATCGCGCAAAATAACTACACAGAAGATTCTAAACTTCTTCCAGTATTCTTATAATAATAATAATTCTTTTTCTTTTGTCATCAACCCGACAGTTTCTTCGCTTATATAAAACCGAACGAAGGTGCCTTCTTTTGAATTTCTACGCTTGTAAGTCCAATCTTATTCTCTTGTTGTTGCAACGAACGAGTTTCGTTTTTTTATTCCAATCGCAAACAGCCGCCAGCTAATTCTCACCGGGAACTATTCCATTTTCCTCATTCCAATCACCAAGTCTAATATCGTCGATTAAAATTTTCCGAATTACGTACATACCTGTATTCGACCGGGTTAATTACCAGCTAACGATTGTTAAATTACACCGATCGTAGAATATATCGAGGCTGTAACGTAACAAGGATGCACTGTGATGTATAAACCGGCACGGTGAATTATTAATTTGAAACAATCCGATTGACGAGTGAGAATAATGGGGCCACATGCATCAACCATTCTGCGGACTGTTTACCTATTGCCGCGTGTGCTGCTGCGGCAGCCTCTTACAAAGGAGCTCGTACCTACCTTCGTTCCTCGCCTACTGCCTGTTAAATGGCTTGTTTCAATGGAAAATACGCCACTAACAAACGTTAATTCAATCGCATCAAGCATAATAGGTATTTGCTCCTTCGACTTTCTACGAGGATTTGACTTTTCATTATTCTCTATAATTCTTCCTTTACAAATCTATTAATTCTCTCGATCTTCCGCGTTCACCTTACTTTTCATTACTCTGCACAACTTTCAATTCGTAAACTTTTATTTCTTCGATTTTCTTTTAACTTTCCACGTGGACCCTGCTTTCCATTATGTCGTACAGTTTTCTATTTAGAAAGCACACGATAAAAGAGGAAATGAAATCAGCGATAGGAAAAGGGAAAATTTGTACGAAAAGTATAGTAATGACGGTAATATTGATATTTGTATAACAACATTATCCGTAATCCAAGAATGGTACTGACTCATGAATGACGTTGAATAGCTACCAACGTAAGTGATAGTACTAGTAAAGTCCAAGAACTTTCTGTTTTGTGTATCAATATTGGCTCGATGAGACCAGGTATGTTAAATATCGTACATAATCAGTATTTACCTGAACCAAGTCGTTCGTGCAAACATGCATATTCGCGATACATTTCGAATTACGAAATACCTGAAAAATCACCTTGTCTGCGCCTGTAATACGTTCCAAGAAAATCTTCTGCGATTTCGTCAGTGGAAAATCAAAGGTTACATGAAGAAATTCACAGTCCGGTCTTTCGTTTCTGCGAACGCGGTCGGATTGAATGAAAGAGAAAAAGGAACAGAAATAATAGAAATAAAATTGGACGATAGGATAGCAAGAGTGCATCCGATGACATTTTCCTCGCGGCACGTTCACACCTATCTGTTGGCAACGATCGCGCGTGTGCATACGTGTTACAAACGCTTCGTTACGTTCTCGAAGGCAACCTCGAGGCCAGGATCCCCGACTTTCTCTCATCTCGTCGCATCCATCTTAGGTGTGCGGTTGCATATGCACGGAATGCAGCCGCTGACCGATAAACACGCGTGACGATCAAAACGATCGAGGCTGACCGATTACCAAGACCCGTTTTTGTATGCTTTCGTATTGGTGCCATCGATGTTATCGGTTGATCGTTTGGTATAGAAATTCTAATTTCTAATTTCGCGATTCATTTTTGAAGATTGATGCACGTGCACATAGAAATTGGATTTTTTTTTTATAGGAACAGGGGATTTAAATTTGCTTGGAATTTTCCGTATTAGATTTATGTTAGTCGTGTTTCGTGATGTCAGCTTAAGGGAATGAATTAGTATGGGCAAGGGAACGTTGAATTACGGTGGTCGCGCATACGCGAATAGCACGACGTTTTGCGATAGTAACTATTGTAATTAAGGATTCAGTGCGCTTCGTGTAAATTTAAAATCGTTTGCTTCTGTTTTATTTCGACTATTTTATTAACGTCTTCAATACTCGACAATTAGCATCCGAGGCTTTAGAATCTGAAAAAATATTCGCCAAAAAGATTGATGATAGTTTTGGAGTGGAATAAATCCTAAATTTTTGGTTAACAATTTAATGGTTTAAACAATAAATTGCTTTTTACGATTAACAATTAATTTTTCACATTGGGAAGTCTTTAACGTTGAAAATAAAAGTATCTTCAATTTTCAGTTAAAAACAGTTTGTTCCAAGAAAGCAAAGAAAGTGGAGAACGTTAAGAAAAGTCTGAGAGGTTGCTCTATCTTTTACGATATTTTTGCATGGAATATTTGAAGATCTTTATGCAAAATTGGAAATCACCGTGAATACGAAAACTGCTTGGAAACGTGTTACTCTGATGGCTAGGCCCCGATGCACCGCGGCTGCAGCTGCCGTGCCGTGAGTGCTGTGACAGCTGCAGCTTTTTACTTACTGCACTGGTTACTCTGGTTTCCATGTGCGGAAGACGTCGGACGCGGTATGATCGCGCCGGTCGCACGCCACTGCCCGATAAAAAGGCCGTGGAAAAAGAGAGGGAAACGACGCTGCCGACGTAATATGATATCCCATTACATGATAAATAACAATATATAATTATTAGGCAAGTTTTTGATCCTCGCATCAAATTCATCGACCTTTAGGTTCTTTAAGCAAAGATTGATTACTCTTATTCGAATGTTGAAATCAATTTACATGTGTACATTATCGGTAATAAATAATGCGAGTAACTTTCGCCCATTTGTATTTACCGATCGTCGAAAATCGTTCGTACGGTGTTATAGTAATAAAATATAAGGTACCGTAATAAGAACAGAGTGTAGTCATTATCTGCCTATAGCGCATAATTTTTGCCTGTGATTAAATCAACGTTCTGTGAAAAATGAACAAGCGTCTGGATACGATATTTGAAATATACTGTACGTGTAATTTACGTTGACTAATTTCATCGTGAGCGTACGTAAGATGTGCAGTTATAAACAAATTTTTAGACACAATTTCCTGTTCCTAATGTGATACTTGTCGAGCTTGTAGAAAATAATAATGCAAGAATGTATCGTAATTAATTCCACGCTGCTTGGACTCGTAGTCCTTGAAATCGAGTATTTCGATAAAGACATTTAATATTTCAGCGTTTAACTCGCGTAGTGGGCGGCGTGTCCGCCGTAATTCCGTGTCTTGTTTGTTTGCAAATTGGATGGAACTGAAAGGCAAAGGTCTGTGTGTCCCGGTTCGTTCGATAAAAAAGCTGGAGAAGACGACGTCTCAAGGCATTTCGTTGCGATTTTGTTTTTGTCCAAGCTGAGCATTTCAAACGCGCAATTAGTAATTTCGTCAGAAACAATCGTCTACTCGCTCAAAATCCTTTCAAAATCATTTATCGTGTACGGCCATCAACGCGATGCATCTAAAGTAAAATATGCTCGTCGTGTATAATGTAATAATTATGTATTATATGTTCTTCTATAACACCCAACAACACCAAAATCTACCTACCTTTTCAAAGTATCCAGAAACGCGTTCCAAGCGAAAGATAGTCGAATCTGGATACTTGAATATCAGCCAGAAACGTGCACTCTGGATCCTGACACGGGTGTGAGGGACATCTGGCCGGTGATCCTGCTGCCGATGATACACCCGATGCAGGTGCATCCTCGATCCGTGCAAGCGGGCGCGTGATTTCTTCGCTATTTCGGCCTGTCGTGAGTTGAGTTAGGTTTCTTTCCCCGTTGCTAGCCGGGGGTGCTTCCACAATTGCAGCAAACAGATGTTCTGCACGCTTTCAAAGATGTTCCACGTCTGGGAGTATCGTCGATCCACGAACAAGTTGCCACGCAGTTGCATAACTATCCGCTTTCTTTCTTCACGAAATTGCATTACTCGCGGAAATGATACACTCTCCTGAGTCCAGATCCCGTCTGTCGATTAGATCGATGAAGGGAAAAAAGAGGAAAAGACCATAATAGCGATCGAATATGCATTAGGTACGTGTACACGCGTACATCGGAAGCGAATTCTTAATTACACGATGGTACCATACATAATTACGAAGATGAGAGCCGAGCTGGAAATAAGAGAAAAATGTCGCGCGATGATGAGATAGTTCGTGGTTAGGGTAAATGGAGAAAATGCACGCGGAGGTTTCCGTTTGAAACTGGGGGCAGGAGACTGAGCGTTAGAAAGAGAGAGGATCAATCGAGAGAGCTGTAATTTCTTCTCTTTTAAAATTTCCTGATACGCTTTTCGCTTAGGTGAAAATTTGATTCGCTTCGTACGGATGATCGTAAAAAAGTATTGGCGGAAGAAAGCGATGCAAATTTTAAATAGGCATGAAAGAAATTACAATATATGGAGCGGAGGCAGTAGATAGAGAATCAAAAACATGTAATTGGAGAATGGCAGAGCCGATGGAATTTCTTGCACACTTCGTTGTTCATAAAGAACTTGAAAAATGTAGCTAGAATTTTTCTAACAGTTCCCTCGTCTATGTATATCTATGAAACTCCCTGTTTCGCGACTGAAATCTAACAAACGTAATTATTCAAATTTATCGTGCGTGAACACTGAAAATTACGTAGGTATTTTTATACCGTTTCGAATCCTTCAAATTACGTAGTGAAAGGGTTGAAACGAAGATACTTACTGAACCAAGGAGCCGACAAATTATGTAGGTTGTTATCCGTGAATGGTATAAATTTATGTAACAATTCGTGCGTGCGCTCGTAAAATCAGCAATGTAATAACCAGAATGGGTTTTCGTTAAAAAAAAAAAAAGAAAAAAAAATAGTTAAAGTTAACTGCGTTTCTCGTTTTCCTCGGCGGGTGAACAACGTGAATTCGAATTAACTGTTGTTTTATGCGAATAGCTGACGCACTTGCAGCACGAAAGGATATATTCGAGAAGGTTGGTTGGAGGTTGAGACACAAGATGAACTGGTGCCTATCCTTTCACTTGGCCGTTTTGTGATACGAACCTCCCTACTCACCAGCGTATTCGCTGGTACGTGTTTGCGTCCGTTTATCCTTAAGGCCGATTACACAACTACGCGAATACAGGGTGTCCCGTTTGCTTGGAATTCCAGAAATTTTGTTGAAACGGTCGCTAACATCTCCATGCTTTTTCTCGATACAATTTTGCTTCCAACCAGAGAAACTTTTATCGACAATCGAACGTACTACGTTATTGACGATTACCTTTTGGATTTACGTCAAGGATTTATCAATGCAAAGGAAAAACACGTTTATGAGAATCCAAAGAACAAGTTAAGATTCTTCCAGTCGTTCCCCGATCATAAGCAAAAATCTTGTTTGTTTGTTAACAAGACGATTGAACCACCCTGTATATGGTTTCAGTCAAAGTTCATTAAACCCGCAACAACTTTCATCATTCTCTTCAACACAGTATTCACCCACTCGAATACCAACTTACTGCGACCACAACAAACATCAACAACCGAGCAACCATCTTCGCAAAGTAGCAATTTGTCTAGTGAGAAACAAAGGGCCATGACAAATTAGGACAACAGGAATTCTTGGAGACGATTCAAGGTAGCAGAGAACGATTATAATGGCTGTACGAGGTAACGACTTTCCCAAGTATCACTAAGAGACAAGAAGGTGCAGTTAAGGCGATTTGTTGAGAATTCGCTGAACGTTGTCAGTCCCGCTTTCGTGTTAATTACGTGGCTCAAGTGGAATGCATAGATTCCATCGACAAACTTGAACTCTCGGTGTAGAAGCCAACACCGTTGAGATTTACCTATCGATCGAATTCACGGGAGTTGGAGGAATCGAATAATTTCACGAACCAACGAAACGTATGTATGTATCTGTATGTCTGCCATATAGTGAAAAAGTTCGAGTTTCGTAACGAGCAGGGCGACGAGCCAAGCACAATGTAATTGCGCCGGATAACCCGACCAACCTCTCGAAACCGGTCATAATAGTTCCGACTTCCGGTCCTCCGAATCAACGGGACGGCCATGGTTTTTGTCGGTGAATGGAAAGGATGTGTTAATTAAAAATGACGCCTTGAATACGTTTACAGTGTTAGTGGGATCATGACGTGGTTTGTGAGCTACTTCGACAGAATGGTGAGGAATTATTCTTTCTTTCTTTCTCTTTTTCTTTTTTGGAGTAGGTAAAGTATCTATCTTTTTGACGAGGAGGGTTAAGCCTTTTTTTAAGAAAGTATATTTTGAGTGTTTAACGAGATCGCAGTGACTTACAGTGGTGAACGTATTTACTCAAGTACATTCAGCTTGATTCGACAAATTCAACTCAGTTTTATATCATGATAGCCTTTATTTCTATTTTGTTCTCTTATAATATAGGATTCAAAAATATATTTTTTGTACTTCAAAGCATTAACGAATTCAAGATTGAAGAAGTTGAGATTACGAAATGGAGTCTGTTAACATTTCTTATGGTATAATTCATAATTAATAATTATTAACTTTGAACCGCTAAAGGGACTCTTAATGAAACTGTGAAAATTAATAAGGAGATCCATATTAGCTCCAAATATTTTCTCCCTTGTTTTACTTTTGTGATAGGTTTGATACTATACATATTTTATTTCCAATGTTTCGTAAAGGCTCCAGCCTATTAATTTCGATTCCACGAATATTATCATCCAACTTATATATCAAATAATTACAAAAATTTCACTTAGACACACATTCGTATCACTAAACACCTATTCCTCGTTTACAAGAACCCATAAATTACGATACACGCAACAATATTAAATACCCGTATAGGATCCAAGAATCTCAATGGAACCTTCTCACACATTCTTTTTCAACGAGGTAATAATATCATATAATCCATTATCGTTCCCCACAAGTACCGAAGAGCACGAAACATTGAATAAATCTTGTATACGTGCAATTAACAACGAGAGTATTTACGTTGCTCGTTCATTGTACACAGAGTCCCGAGGAACCTTCGGGATACCTGCTATACGTGACTACATTATACCCATCCAGGACCACGAGATTTCCCCCACCAGGTGTTCGGGGAAGGAGCAGATGTACACGTGGCGCAGGAAGTTTAGTTTTACAGAAAGAGCAGCTGACCGATGCCGTACATTCCTCGTTAAAGAGGATGGTCTCGGTGGTTGGCTTCGAAAAAACGGGGTTGATCGCTCCACGAGGAACTAGTATGGCCTAGATATACACCCACATGTTCACGCGGAAACGAAAGGGGCCCCCTTTGAACAACCAGTCCATTAACGTGCTGAGGGCACATTCATTTCCTCGATGCACGCTCTCATTTCACGTTTTAAGGGATGCTTATTCGACACGGGGAACGAGCAGCTCCCTACTTCTTTTTTCTTTCTCAAGAAAGCATTTGTGAGAACACCGTGGTGCTTTCCCCTGTTATCAAAACGCTATGACTAATTCTATTTTTCGTTCTCTATCTACTTGGCGTAGTTCTATTAATATTTATTACCGAATGAAGTATCGTTTGGTTTCATGGTCGTATTTTATAAAATATTTTTTCATTTTTCTTTCCTGAAAACTAGATAACCTATTATGATCAATTCGTGTATAATATATCTAATTAACAAGCCTTAATTAACAAGGCAGTTGAATATGCAACACCGTAACTTTCCAATCCTATACTTGGAAAACTCCGTAACCTAACGCTACAAGCTCGAAATCGTAACCAAAGAAAGACGGAAGAAAGGGGAAAAAAATTTGAAAGAGTTTCCTTCAGGAAATTCACGATGGTCAAAGGGTTGTAGGTGCAATAGTTTTTGTGAGAAGTTCACGAAGAGAACCGGAATGAGAATACGAGGCAGAAGTTAGACCATGAGAATGAGGTGATGGCAAACGAGAGCAGAAGGTGGCAGAGGAGGCTGAGGAGGAGGCAGAAAAGCTGCCGGTCAGATTGTGAGCCAAGGGAGGAGGGTTGCAGCTGCTGTGACAGCTGCACACTTCCCAATATTATTCGCCGGGCTGTTCCTATCCTCCGAATGGTCCCTCACATCGACTCTCCAGGTGCTGCTAGCATCGGCGCCTCCAAAAATCCTTCTTTGTTCCCTTCGGAGCGCGTTGGACCCACCTTATGCGCGATCTGTTGCGTTCAATATCGATCGAGAGTAAATTTCGTCGATTTTATTTCCTCCTGTGACGTGGAACAAATGTATCTCAAAAGCGTATCCAACGTAGGATTGATTTTTCGAAGAGGTATTCGATTCTGAATGTTTGTATCGAGGGTCCTTTTTTCTTCGATGCTCGTGTGGAAATCGAAATAGTGTCGATGGATCAAAAGAAATCTTTTGTATCTTCTGGAGTACTTCGTAACGTTAGATCACGAATTGTTGCGGGGAATATCGATATATCGGTAATAATAGGTAAATTAAGATGGGTTTATTATATTGTATAATATGGATGATTTATTTTACAATTGTTAAAGGAGCATTCTGCGTAGAAATATTGAAATCCATACCTTCCTGAATGGTTATAAATGTTTAGAATTTTCGATGATTCATATTTTAGAATTTTTTCATTATTCTATGCTTGAGATTATTTCATCGCATGGAAGATTCATCGATAATAAAATTCACTGATTCCTCGTTTCGTCATACGAAGATTCGTCTTACTCGATTTCTGAAGAGAAATTTAACTCTACACCCTTTGCAATCTTTATATTCTTAATTTTTCCTTATTCTACGCGTACGTGTAGTAATGCACATCTTACATAAAATAGCGAATATTTATCTTTACAATGTTCTCTTATTCTGCGTTTAAATAGAATAATCCAGATCTTATGTAAAATAGTGTTTCATTGTCGATTATCTTTAAATCTAAATATGCACGTCTCGAACCTATTCTCGTTCCAAGCTGACCAGCCTTGCAGCATAAAAAGCACGCTGGTGCACCACGATTATTGCGTAACCATCAACTTATTCAGGTCGGTCGCTCGACCTTTCCCCAGTATCTACCTGTGCCGGATGCAAAACTGGACTAAACGTCAGGGGAACGCGTGCCAGCCTTACGTGTCTGCTACGAACGTAATCGCGATTTCCCTCGCGGTTGCAGGATGTTCGTGCACCAATATAGACGGAAGTCCATGGAGAAATCACGAGACTGTCAGTTCCAAACTCGTCTACGATAAGAAGATGTATCGTGGCTCAAACGTTTGTGGCATCGTGCACGCAACTTTCTATTTTGCTCGTCGCTTTGAAAGGTGACGATCGACTATCGTTGATACACTGTAAATATCTGTGCATTTATTAGGTAATTTAAAAACGCAAAAATCTACGGAGTGCGCATAATATGCAAACAGTTTTGTTGCTATTGGTTGATAAGGAGCTGAATTTCAAAATTGTTCGTATGAAAAATAATCGTTATATCGTGGTATTTCTCTGTGATCTTCGTTCTTCACGCCTAATTTAGTTGACTTTCATGCACATGACTAATTTCAACGGATGATAAAGGGATGTGGATGAGAGGACAAAGGGTAGTTTTTTCGTGAGTTCCGGTTCCATTAGGGTTAAGTAAGCTGACACATACGTTTCTGATAAGTCAGCATCTGGGGCCGTGTTTGGAAATCGGAGAAACTGGTTATTAAGGATATCGGATCCCTTGACACGAGAAACGTTACGCACCAATTACATTAGTGCGCGATATTCTATCGCAAAAGTGGCCTGAATTGTGCTGTTGGAAAATGCAACGGTCTGCGACTACGGTTTTGCTTTTCGCGTTTTGTGATTCGAACGGTTAATGGACAGAAGTGATTTTTCACCTTTAACGGTGAAATCTTCTTGACTTAGCACATCTGGCTTTTTTGCAATCCTCTTTGAAACAAAACACGAGTGATTTTTTAAATGTCAACGTAGTGAAATCTCTCTGAATTAACGTGCTCTATTTTTTTCGCAATCCTCTTTGACAAATCCAACCTTGTGACAAAACATTCAACTTCGACATTTCTGTTCACATTCTAAATAGTATAGTCACCTTATTGACGTCTTAGGAACAGGAATCTGTCATCTTTAAGACATCGTGTGATGTATTTTGAAGTGTTTATTTTAAGATGTCAGATTTTTATAAATATCTTATAACAGATATTTTATCAAATTTTTCCTAAAGAAAAAATAATACAAATTCATTTTCCTGTTTAACATCTAAAGGAAGGGGAGTCAAACGTAAGCTGGTAGCATTCTAGAAATGCAAACAAAAATCTGTGAAAGAGGGAGAATTTCGAGGGAGAACTGTCGAGACTCGTGCAAGTTTACCCTGAAGAAAGAAAGATTTTGATCTAGAGAGAAAAGAGGGGAAAGACACCTGCCTGGCGTACAAGAAGGGTCGGGAAGGTGCATGATCGTGAATATCAGTCAGTAAAATTGCAGTACGTCTTCAAAGTATTAATGCGACCTGACATGGCACACCTGTTGCAAACTTCAAATAAAAGAATCCTCGAGTATACAAATTTCAAGACGGCATTAACATTGTCTCCTATTCTTTCCTTTGAAAACAAAAACTTCAAGTAAAGTAATAGGTATGTAAGTAGAACAGTAAATGAACGGAAGTATTCTCGATAAAACGTATCCAGTCAAGGTGAACAATGCTATTAATGGCCTGGTCGACGGTTTTAAATAACAATTCTTACAATTCACTTCGACTACACTCATCGCAACCTAAAAGTAAAACCATTAGTTTGGTAGGAATTTTTGCAAATCACATGATACGTAAAATTGGAATATTCATATGATTTTCTTATAAATTCCTTGAGATAGTGCTTAAAAAATAAATAAGAAGGTCTACAAAGAAGCAATAGATATTCTTTCAATTCATTACAGCTTTTTAAATAGATTTCATTGTTCTCAACAGTGCAATTGCATAGCGTTAGGGGTTACCATAGCACGAAGCTGAAATATGCGCAAGAACATATGTCATGTTAATTAACGTCGACAGAAAGCTGTTAGAGAAGGACGTGCTTCGAATTCGACATGGATCGTTCCCCTAAGCCCTAAAATATACACACCCCGCAGAGAAGGGCGAGACACTCGTAGTTTATCTGATGGTCACCTGGAATTTTCGAAAAAAGCAGAAACAGATGGTGTAACCTCCGAACTACGCGGGATCTGGTAAATTAAAGATTCAAATCTTTCGTTTCTCGAACTTTCTGAATGACCATAATGAATACCAACTGAAAGGGTGAAGTCACTGGTCAAAACTGTGTCATTTAGACAAGATAGGATAACGAATGGAAGAACTGACTAACGCGTTAGGTATTAGAAAGCAGATCTATGATATCGGTGATATAAATTCTTGGAATTGTAAAACTCTTTATTCTTTTATTTCTGACTACCATTATAGATTCAAATTGGGAAATTGAATTACAAATAAAAATTGTTCAAAACGACGTTTCACCCTTTCGTAATTACCATTATCGCCACTGTTATTGCATATTATTATATCCAAAAATGACCTTACCAACTGTATATTGTCTTTTCCACGATTTATTTACATTCATATCCGTTATATGGTCCTATTACTACACTCTACTTCACGTAACAAAATGAAGTTTTCATTTTACTATCATCAACATACCATAAAAGCGCAAAGAGACCAGGTATTACAAAGGTGGCCCGTTTTCGACTGTCCTGACGAGATAGCGTCTCACGAAGATCGAAGGCGGAGTCTTCGCGGATGTTCCTTGTTAGAACGCTGGCGTACCGGTTCGTGTAGCTGGCCAGAAGGCTCGATTCCGGCCTGGTGGGGGGAAGGTCGAAGAAGGCCGCAGCTGGCTAGATCTTGTCCGCGTACTTACATACAGCTGAACGCGGCTGAATGTAAGGAGTAAGGAACATGCCTCGCCAGTCGGGCTTTACAATGTCGTTTTCCTCCCCACCATCTCGCCATACCTGCAGTTGGCAACACGAGTGTGTCTTTACTGATCACGAGTCGCTATCGCCGCGGACAAATTCTTTGTCTCCGAAAGGGCGCCAGTAAAAGTACCGCTCTGATAGAAACCGTCTCACAACCTGTCTCCAGGTCATTACTTAGATCCTACATCGATATAATTTGATTAGTCGTTAGATTGACAGCTGTAACGCAAAGGGAAATTCAGGTAATCTTTTCTATGGAGACACTTATCTTAGTAGAACTTACAGTTTGTGACATACTTTATAAAGATTTATTTTCTTTATCACTGGATCTTATCTTCCATTGAAATTTATTATTGAATCTACATATTTGTTGAATTCTGTAGAAAAATGATTCGTTCGATGAAATCTCCTGTAAAAGATAAGTGATATTTGAAGAAGATTCAAGGATATCGTAGTTTGTTGTATATATTATATGATACTCTGATATAAGAATGACTTTTATTGGGCATTTTATCAAGCCGTTGCGAACATCCCAGGTAACCTTAAACGATTTCTAAACCGCGATCCATGAAGTCAGCGGCGACTGTACTTGTGCCACATATCCGATAATCTCTTTCACACGTTCCTTCATTCACCGTCTCTCCCTGGTCTCTGTCCTTGTCTCGCGGATACTATTAGGCTTCTCTCGTTCTCTGCCTTCCCTTCGTTCACTGGAACGAAGAAAGAGACAAGAAGGCAACGGACTCCCTCGACGGACAGGAGTTTACATCTCTGAAAATTATATCGCGGTCGCGGTTCATCTCGCGTGAATCCTGCTGATTTTGTCTCGTTCCATCTCGCATAACGAACCACCCCATTGGCCATTTTCCATTGTGTCTGTCCTCGTCGCGCGCTCATCGCCTGTCGCTTTCTATCGGATCCGCCAATCAGCGCGCTTGGTCCAGCGGGCATGACGCGACCGTTCCGCAGAGAGAACCGACCGACCGGACTGCGAACAGTCTGTCAGTAAACTTCGTGGCGTGCGTTGGCTGGCGCGCGTGCTAGCAGACCGTTTCCATGCGTGTCACGACACGGATACAACGCCAGCCGATCTCTCGAAACGCTTATTAATATTTATAAGCGGCCAGTTAACTCTTCGAAGTGAATTTTTTCCTGAGGTTCGTGAAAATTGAGATTCGCGCTGAAACAAATGCCGATATCGGTCCATCGTCGTATTGTTTTCTTGTGTGTTTTACCCGTTTTTTAAAACAGTTGCGACAGTGTCGAAGCATCGTCGCGCATTGAACTCACTCGTTTAGAGACGCATATACGAATGTAGTAGTATTATTGCATATTGTATCGTTGAAATTTTGGACGAGAAGAAAAAAAGATGGTGCGTGGTCTGTCGCAGTGGACGAAAACCTTGAGCTTCCCCGCGAGGGTGTCCCCCCAGAGGCCTGCCAAGGAGTCGAAGGGGTTTCATGTGAGCCCCAGTGCTAGCCCCACGTCGCCACCCAGCCCGATCAACGACAACATGGACAAGGCGCCGATTATTACCGATGAGGTTAGATTATATCTTTTTTTTTTATTTCTAACATTGCTTGTCGCGGTTTGTAGTAATGCTTTGAAAGCTTAATCCTTGCAATAATAATAGGTTGGTTCGTAAGAGGGAAAACTAGCAAGGCGCATTGTGTTGTGTGTATTTACAGTAGCTCATGAAAGAATTCAAATACTTACCATAGAAAACTTTTGTATATATATCGTATGTGTTATGTAAAACATTTTGAAATTTCATTAGCGCTGTCATAAGGCTCGTTTATTATCATTATATTGCAAATTGTATACAATTAAATTACAAAATGTATATTGTAAGCATACGATACTTAGTAAAAAGTTAATATCATAGCATGAATATATATCTCACTATATATTGATTCTTTAAATACTTCTGTGATGTAGTATCTTGCATCTTCTATATGTATTTGCATTTCCAAAGTTGTTTCACTTTATCAATCTATCTCAATACATTGCTAATGAAATTTCGAGATGTTTCGTATAACATATATATGTAATATATATTCATAAAAGGTTATCATAAATGTTCGAATGTTTTCTTTAGTTACGAATATGTAAACATCCTACGTGAGTCAATGACATTTTAATTTTTGTAGGGTGGATTAGAAACTGTTTTCAATGAAATATCAGAAAGTGTTTTATACGTTGTTTAATTTGCAAACGAATCAAGACATGCCAACTTCCACGTAGGTCATTCCTCGAATATACTGGAGCAGAGTTTCAAGTTTATCGTCATACGTGTTTCAGATAACGGTCTGTTGCTATACGCTTCGAGCAGCTACGGTTAATCGCCGGTTATGCGTTTCAGTTCTCCATGCATTTATATTTGTAACCAGTGGCCCGCGTGATTGTTTACTTTTGTTTGTTTGTGTTAAAAAAAAGAAGTTCTAGACGACCATGAAATTAATTTGAAGTATCCCTAATCTTTTAATAACATTTATGGAACAGTGATTACTATAAAAAAAACACGTATTTTTTGTTTTTGAAAAATAAATTTTACTTCCGCTTAATTTAGGTTAGGTTTATCGTTCGTTACATTCAGCTTCACGACTAACCGTGCCGAACAGGCGTGTAACATAATCTTCATGCGAATAAAGGGAAACCGCAGAATGGGGGAAATCTATTATTGGACAAAACGGAAACAGAGGGTTGCGTTTCGATATCGTTTACAAGAGTACCATTCATGATTCTATATCGTTGCAAGCGTTGTTGGCACAGTCTCCATCTTTTGCGTACGCGCCCCTGTCGGAATACGTTGCATATTAGCTCTCTTATCGAACTAAATACACGCATTCGTGGCTATCGAACCGCGAGGGACTCATTTACAACGCCCAGAACAAAACATATAAATCTTGAACTCCGAAAAAAAGAAGGGATTTCGGTATCTATTCCTCGAGTGCGTTTGTACAATCTATTCCAAAGTTAAGCGATACTTTATTATAGCTTTAGTAATATTGTATTATATTTTCTAAAAACATGCTTCTCCACTAATATTTCTTTTCTATGTATTAGATTGGTGTATATGAAATGTTCTTTTTGAAATGAAATTTAACCGCATATACTATATAGATTCTTCAATGCATTACATGTAAATTTAATCAAAGTAATTTTTACATGATATAGTTTCCTAAAGAATAAGTGCTTTAATTATATTAGATTTCTGAGAATTATCAGTTCAACATAGATATGATGATTTGAAGAACCTGCACGTGATTAGTTTCATTTGAGAGGACATTTCATATGCATCAACCTAATATGTGCACAGAATAAGTATTGTATTATAGCAAGTGATTATATTACCCGTTACTATATTCCGACAAACTGCAAAAATTCATTTAGATTATGTAACATAGTTTCATGTTATGTACGATGTTCTTTGATTAAAACAATCACATAACATAACCTAAAGAAAAGGTCGCGTTGCCATGAGACGCGACAGACAGCCTGTTTCAACAGAACCGATACTACGCCGTTCCTTCCAATGTTTGCCGCGTATTTTCCAAAGAGTTTCTAATCATGCCGACAGAGCGACTGATTTATGCCACGACAACCAGCAACACGTTTCAAATTGTTCATCATGTACAAAGGTTTCCGAACCTGGCTTCGTTCACAGGGTCGATCGTCCCTTTATTATCGATTGCATACCGCGACGATTACTGCGCCATAAAATCATCTGTCTCGAGTTAGGTTCAACGTAATCGTTTGCTCACGATCACCGCCCTCTACATTCTTTAAATTGTTCGGCAAATTGTTTTAAAATTACTAGGAACTTTCAATTACGTATATACATATACTTACACTAAATATTTTGTAGCTTCTATGTAAATTTTCTTTACTAACGTAACAATTATAGCCTAATCTCATTACAATGCTAGTGAAGTTGCAAAATGTTTCATATAGCACAGAAATACGCATACATTTGTAATAAATGTACGAATACTTTAGTGAGCTACTATACACAATATCTGGGATTAACTTTGTTCGAATGTGTAATCTATTGGCTATGTTTTCGACCTTTTATCCTCATGTTTTTATGTAACGAAGTAAATGGAATTTATTCATAGGTAAACAAGGGGTCGCTAGAAGTCACTCGACATTGTCACCATGGTCGCTCCCCCTGTCATATTGACCGTGTATTTAAAGAATCGAGTCCATCTCTTTTTGCGGTCGGTTTAATCGTTCCAGCCCCCTCGACGACGCGTCGTCAACACACGTGCGCGCCGTTTACGATTCCTTTTGTACGAACACATTTAAGAACGTTCTCTGTACGCAGTGGCTGGTGGTCGGGAGTGCCAACTTTGCGCAGGGGGCGATTGGGGGAATGCGTTTGTGTAAACACAGCCTCTGGGAAGATGACAATGGCGGCGCGACTGCAGACGGCACGTGCCCCACGTTGAAAGCAACTTTTTTTTTTCTTTGGCAGGCTAATTCGTGCCACTGGCGTAACTAAATATATCGGATGGCAATAATATCTATTAAAATAATAAGTAAAACAGTATATTCGTAATAATTATCAATAATGCATTTAACATGGAAAGTTTGATAATTGTAATGGCGAAATTGGATTGGAAAGGAAGATCAATCTGTACTCGGGTTTTCTTCTGATAGAAAAACGACCTCTTTCTAAGTTCTCCTAGATAGATACTTGTACTTACATGGACCAGTTTCAAGTATCGCAGTCGGCTTGCTTGATGAACAAACTGGAGAAAGCGAAGCCGCCCGGCTGAATTTATCTAACTGCTCCCACGGAAACGTTCACATTTAAGAGAAATCTGAAATACATAACGTACTTAATCTCTTGCTTATAACATTGAGTTATGCTGCTAACAGAGATTATAGTTTCGATTCAGTAAAAATAGACTGTACTCGCAAGAAAGATTAACTGGAATTCTAACCTCAGTTTTAATTCTTAAATGTGAGAGTCATGAAAAGAAATTATGTACCATTTCATATAACACTTCAATATTATGTCATCTAACAACATTGAATAGCTAACGCTTGCTTAAGTAGATATTAAGGAAATAAGGTAACGAATTTTGCTGTAAAACATTCGATTTATTTCAAACGAACGTAAGAAAGTAAAATACGTAGGGAACATCTTGGAACATTTGTTTTCGTTGTGACGTACATAGAACGGGACCGAAAGAGATAAAGATTTTGGCCGGTCCTATGCTTACAAGACTAGTAGTACAACTTTTACTTAACGCCTCGAGACCGAGCCAAACGGAAACTACGAAGAGCAGAAATCTCGCGATAATGGACAAAAGTTTCGCCTCGTAAGTTCGTAACAGAAAACGCGGACTCGCGGTTAAAGACGTCCAAGCGTTCTCCGGCTATATAAAATAAAGCGACGGCGAGAGCCGGCAGTGTCGGCTAAGGAGGGGGCAAGAAAAGGACCGATGAGGACTGGTCCAAAGGCGGGGAAAGGCGACGGCGGAAGCGTGGGAACCGAGCGTAACAGATGGCCTCGGCTGCTTCCGAACCCGCTCGGCCTCCTTCGTGCACCTCCGTGGCATCGACTGCTTTCCGTTCTCGCGCGTTTCGTACGCTCTATGTATCGATGCAACTCGATTCCTGCAAAAAATAGATTCGTTAATCTATTCCCGTATCATTATTTTTAACATAGGAAAAAGCAATCTGATTTTTTTAACCTATTAACGAATTGGGAAGACTATTATATCAGTATATGTTCACTAACAAAGTATTCGCAAGTTCTTTATTTTTTAAAGAAGAAGTATTGAAGGGGTATTCTTAATCCATTAAGAACCAAACAGAGAAATAACGAAGGTTGCATAAACGCAATATTGTAGAGGATTTGATCCAATAACAGATTGTAACATTTTTACTGTCATTGTAAGTCATATATAGACAGTTAAATGTATCAGGAGAAATAGGGTTATATAATTGACTTACGAAGCATATACATACATACCGTTCGATTGAGAGTGGAGAATGGGTTAAGAGGGTAACGATGCAAAACAAAAAGTGCAATAGAAGATATATGAACGGCTAACACACGTGCACAAGCCGGCAACCTTAGCACTTAACCCGATGCTGCGCATCAGTAAGGTCTCAGAAAATATCCAGATACGCTTTAATACGTTTCGAATGCAGTTGTATAAACGTGTTAGTAGTAACGTAAAATGCACATGTCAAATATTAAAAATTAGATTGTACTTCAAACACGACAGTTAAACAATTAGATGTTACAGATTTAAAAATTAAAATTATATTCAGTAGAATTGAAATAATATTATAGTAGACACCAACAATAGAACTACTTTTAAATAATCTGCGTTCTAATGAGCTTAATCAGACCGTCGCGAAATTCTAGGTATTTGAGAATGATAACAATACAGGAAATTGTGCCAGAAAGCGTTGCGAGCAAATAATCTTCCGGAAATACATAGCACGGACATGGAGATGATTGTGATTGTGTCACATCATGTTAGTTATCTTTTATCACAGTGGTTCTCTGACTTATGGATCATTGAAACAGATTAATAAAGCTCGATATTATCATGGTGCATTTGTATATGAACACATTACAAGAATTTCTCAGTGGCTCTCTTATATTGTGAATCCAGCTAACTGTCAGGAAAAACTATGAGCTCGTGTTTTAGAGTGTCAGGGAGCTTCAGAGGGGGCGTATTCAAAAGAAAGAACCAATTGTGGTGAGAACTACATATATTTAGTCAACCGTTTAGTTCCAAATGTTACGATTGTTCTATAATTTGTATACTAAATTAGAATAATCCAAGATATCGTTTTTCATTGCATCATCAACTTTAATTAGGCATAAATAGTGGAATAGAGACAGAGAAGATACAAATTTAATAGAATCTTTTTTATCTAAAAACAAATTTTTATACCTTTAGTAAATCTATAAATGACACTCTATTTTGTATTTTTATTTTTATCAACTGTATCTTTGTTTCTATTCCTTTCCTTGCTCTATTCGTCAGAAAACAAATCTCTAATCTTAATAAAATCTTCAACCTATGCGCAACATTTTTGTTCATGTTTCTTATTAAAGAAATGCTAAAAACAACTCAGAGGATTATCTCTATGAGATCTTCATAGGAATTGTATAAAATGACATTGACTGCTTAGTTGCTTCTTCTGTCAGAGTAATTGGCTTTGGGCAATACCACCAAATAAAATATCACCAAATTAGTCTTTCGTGAATTAAGGACCGTCTCCAATCAGCTCTTATTAAGCTACCCATGGAAAGTGACTCCTGGCTCTTGTTCAGGAATGCGAGATAACGCGGATGCTTACAAGTCGTTGTAATTACCGCGTGTTAATTTAAAAGCAGGTCCCCGCCAGCCTTCCCATGGAGGCCACCGCCTTCGTCGTGGCCGGAAGTTGCTATGGTGTTTGTTCCTTCAAGTATTGTTCCCTCCGCGCATTCCATTGTAATGAGAGGCCTTTTTTCTCTCTCCCTCTCTCTCCTCCTCTTTGGTTCTCGTGGTTTTAGAAAATAGGCGTAAGAGACAGTCGGTGATCGCGATAGAAATTACGTTTAACAGGGCTCCTCGAGTGCGATCACCACTTCTTTTCCGGATACTTTTCAACCGGCTCTTTGGTATTGTTAGCCGGGAGTTCCGTAATGTTTTTATCCTTCTAATTGGTAACAATGAATGCATGCTCTTTAAATATAACGATGCCACTGTCTTTCACCGTTATACATATGGCGAAGACAGCTCGTGGAGTAATCAATGTTGAGGATCGTTAGTATTGTGGAAATATTGCTTCTAGATTAGTATAACGTAAAAGTAATTATACGCGTATATAATTAGAAGAAATTTAGGTATATAATTATTTGAGTCGTAACGTACAATTTTAAATCAACAAAATTCTAATTGCTTCCCTTCTTTTCGAGGATTTGTAGTTCGTCTAAACACAGATGATGGAAAATCGATGGTAGATAATTTTCAGTAGTTAATTCTCTGAACGACTGTTATCTTCTCTGCTTATTTACGTAACTATTGGAACGGCCGTTGATATCTCCAACGACGCTGCGTTTTAACGCACAGCATGCACATATATTTGTTTTAGTTGTCGAGATTACGCGGAAAGACAAAGTGATAGATCCTCCCTGAGCTGAAATTACAGATCAGAGTGAGCCGTATAACATTCGGTTGGAATTTAAAAGTTTGTAGATTTCTATGGTTCGATAAGATAGCAGAAAGGCGTGTTCGAGATATGAAAGGCTATCGGTAGCGTTTTTACTCGGAATTCTATCATTCGAACATTCTTCAACACAGCATCGGCATAATGTTATAGTCGAAATACACTCGCTGAATATATACGAGAAACAAAGTACATACATATGTATTTATTAATTCATTAGAAGCGATAAATAAACTTATGGAAACGAGTCATTGTCTTTCTTAAATTGAACATTAAGGTACATACCGTAGCTTGCTACGTGTGCCTGATTAGTCCGTCTCATGCAAGGCTTAAGTATATCGAAGACAGTTAATTACTTATGAACATTTATTATCAACCTAACGAAACAATAATTTAAAAAATGAATTCCGGAAACGATCGTGAGATTGATTTGTTCTTTTTTTATTACAGTATTATGTTGAAACGTTATTGTTCTTTCCAAGGAGAATCATTTCGATGGTATTACCGACTAGAATTAATACTTTCCTAGTGGAGGAGGATACTAAATCATTAAACCGAGGAGCTGCAACAACTATTTGGAGAAACCGGTCCGTTTGAAATTAAAATGGTCTCGTTGAAATTCTAGTTGTGGTCGTTCACGGGTCGTGAACTCTTGGAGCCCTTAAATCCCACGTTACAATTCTTCGTTCGGTCTGAAAGTCGTAGAAACAAAGAAACGAATGTCCCATTTTTCTAATACCGAGAGAGGTATCTAGCAGGAGAAATGAAACTTTCTTCTTTCCACTGACTTTCCTCGTTTCAGTAAAGAAACCAGTGAGTCTGATCTTAATTGCGACGATCCATTTTATGTGTGATTCGTATTTTAAAGCATCGTAGAAACAAACAGAATTTCGTTTTTTTTTCGACTCTCTCAATAATCAAGTTGAATTATTTATTTCAGTTCGTTGCCTTTTCCTATTATCTTCCAATGAAATAACGCGTTCGACGAAGATTGAAAAAGGTCAAGCTTCGTTGTGTTTAATTTTTTAATTTACATTTAGAAGCAGAAATTTTGTTTAAAGAGAAGAAAAACATATTTGACCTTGTAAATAATCTTGATAATATCTTGTCTATACTTTCTCATCATATATTTATCCAGCGATACATTATAACTAAACAAACAGAGCGATAACTAAACAAACCTTTGAATCAGTATCTTCTACAATACAATTTATCATCCAATGCTATTATCAATAATCTCAACGACTTTGTTAAATACTACAATCAAATTGATAATACTTTCTACAAACAATAGATTTCGTAGGGTTCGCAAAGTACGTAGATACGCTTGCACCTGTGAAAAGAGATTCGCAAAACAATTCCAATCTGAAAGGATGGTAACTAGAACGAAGGACATTCCTGGAAAAAAAACGGGACATGACATCGTGCGAAATTCACGGGTCACGAGAATTACTCGGAAATCGTAGAGTGCCATCCCCACGACCGCTAATTTATGGGATTCGAAGTGTTGCCGGTGTACGGCCGAGCCCAGAGACCATTTCGTAGCCGACAGGAAGTTTTCCTTTCGCACGCGATCGTGTCTTGCTCTGGTCCGTGTGATCGATCCGCAAATAGCTACGGGAAATTTAAATTTACCGGACGATTCGTAATCGTTGAACTTTTGCACATCTCGATCACAGAACGCAGAAATCTATATCATTCGCTTGCTTCGCGGAAGAAGATATTGTACGAGTCTATTCTATGCAGAAATTTTAAGCTATCTCCCGAGGATAATTCATCGTATTTTTAAAACACGTTTCGAAAGACAAATTTTTAATTATTTTCGTTATTATACTATGGAAAGAACGAAAGAAATCTATACAAAATACATATTGTTTTTTTTCTTCAAATTATACAAATATCTTTTTAACAAATTTACAATAATTCTTGAATCAAATACCCTTTAACGAGTAACATATTTAAATTGATATCAAGTCTTGGTATTCAAGTGTATCCATTTGATCGATGGTCTAAAGTTTGTACATGGTATTGTACGTGTACGTATATTGATTGCGATAGTTAAAGAAGCGATTTGTAAATCGTTGAGATGCGATTTCGTAATGTATCATTCATAGCGTATAATATTGCAGAAATACTAATTATTGCGATTGAATGAGAAGTTGTGAAATTCTTTGTTTCATCCTGTATCCAATAAAAGATCATCCAATAAAAGAAACAAAAAGTTTTAGGCTAAAAAAAAATTTAACCGTTGCAAATGTAATTTTCACTAAAATTTGTTTCACTGATAATTTGATAACCACAATATTTTGCCTATATCGGAATAGCGAGTTTTGCGAAATCGATGAAATTTCTTCACGGTTTCGAAACGGATCAACGGGAGCAGGAATTCGGAAGATTCTATGTATATGTTAATCCTTGGTCATCGAGTTGTCAAGGTCGCGCGGTTTCATGCCGACGGAAAAAATGAGATTCGCCCGTTGGTTTCGAAATGCGTAACCGTCACATCCATGCATCGCTAATATCAGCAGAGGATTTTTCGAATACCGGACACTCTCGTCCAACTGCTTTCCGTTTCATTAAAATACTGCAAGTTCTTGTCCGATGTGTTGGTCCTCCGATACTTTTCCTCCAACAACCGAAACGATTCCTATCCTACACTTTTTAAAACCTCTTAACATTTTGAGAAACCCTCGACAATAATAAAACGATTCTTACCTATTTCTGGCCAGAATTCTTTATACGTAAGATTTTGTTTAAATTTCTATCGAAAAGTCGTTTCGAAATGTAGATAAACAGCCACGCACAAAGGTGAAGTACCAAAGAAAAATACCAAAGTGATCAAACACATCGAATTTGCAAAATTCCAAGGATCTCGAATATACGAACGATCGAACAGATAAATCAGAATAATGGAAAACGTTGATAGACAAATCGAGGCGAATTTTTCAAGGAAATCTAACTCTTATCTTTCATTCGTCGATATTGGAATAGGGGATTTTCACATGGCGGACCGGGTTAGAAAATTCCTGCAGGGCCGCGGAGATGATGGTCGTCCTCGAGAATAAGTGGAACGTACGCGAAGATCGTGTCCGTTATTTCGCCGTGACGTCACGACGACTTGTAACCGCTGTAACAGCGCCATGGAGAGAGACTAGCAGTGATGTCAGCCTCGCGATGCTCCATGTCGGTATTCTAATTCGCCGATCACAGCGTTATGGTGTTTCCTGGAATAAAGGACATCAGCCAGAGCCTCGAATCCATTTGCATTCGCCTGTTCGTCGCCGTTTGTCCAGTCAGAGAAACATCGTTTATCATTGGTTGGAAAAAAAA
Organism: Bombus vosnesenskii; assembly: GCF_011952255.1. Lineage (NCBI taxonomy): Eukaryota > Metazoa > Arthropoda > Insecta > Hymenoptera > Apidae > Bombus > Bombus vosnesenskii. Next base: position 2,661,541 of record NW_022882962.1, read on the forward strand.
AGATGCGATCAAGAGGATTTCTTGAATCGTTGTATCGGTATTCGATATTTCAAGACGCATCGTCGTATTATCGAACTTTCGACCTTACGTAACCGACGCTTTCGGTAATACGATTTTCCGTTGCTGTTGCGCCGCTTAGTTTCCCTGGTGAAAGCACCGTCTCGTTTTGACGATATTACGGAACTTGCGCAACGCGAGATCGTTGGCCCCCGCGGCTTAATTGGCAGCTCTTTGTTTTAATTAACTCGCCGCCGGCCTTCTTTTCGATTGTTTCCAACTCTTCTTAATGGCACACGCTCCACCAATGAGGTCGGAGTCGTGTCATACAGAATTATTATCGTGCCAATTAAACGTAATGCACCAAGTTCACTGCCAGAAAGCCAATTTATCAATCTCTATTTAGACTCGTCGCAGAAGACGATCTTTCTTGCTTAAAGACGTTTGTTTTAAATATTAATGGAAAGTCACGGTATCCTTGATAGAAAATTAAAAATTCAGATTTCAATAGGACGTTTACGAAGGAAGGAAGGTTCGTCAATTTTGCAATAAGAAGCGGTAGACGATGAACGAATTGTAATGGAGGAGATCGAAGTGAAATGAAGCCTCGATCACGGTCAGCGCAAGTGTATTTTTATTCTCGATATCATGATGCGGTCGGTGTTCTTATGTCTTCGTGTTCGTTCTTTTTTTTGTTTTGTTCTTTTCTTGCAATCTCCAAGCTGAAAAGGTAGATCTGTCTCTTCCATTCCCGGCGGTGTTTATATCTCAACGGCAGTGGCTGGTTGCGTTAGATTCCTCGACCTTGCCGGTCGTGCAGGTTTCAACTCGCAGGCATCGGACCTCCACATCTATACCGGGTGTACCTGTGTGGAAATGTTTGATTCCAGGTTGAATGAATACTTGTTTTGCAGGAAATTGCGTTTGTCAGTTCTTCTTGAAACTGCCATTAAACAGCAAATTCAGAATACTATCGGATATCACTGTTATACGAACGTTTCCCAGAATATCGAACTTCCTTCGCAAGAACAGCAAGAAATAAAATAAATAAAATTAATTGTTAGCGTCGTTGTAGTAATCATGCCATCGAAGAACAAATTCAAGATAGTATTGAATGCCATGATGTAGGAATAGATACGAGGATTAAATTATATCCCTGAGAAGAATGGTCAAAGATAAAATAAAATCAACGGCACTATCGATTTTACAGCAACGTATCAGAACTCGAAACACGTATTAATAGAGGCAATAATTATTTCCACGCACGACGTAACGCGTCAAATTTATTCTGGTTCCTTGCCTCCCGCATGGTTCTCGGTACGGGTTCACCTCCTGCATCAGGGTTATTATTGAACATCGCTATTTCCGAAAACCGTCACGACTCCATCGTCAGTTTGCCGTGGTCGACAGTTCTTCCTGGAAGAAACAACGTGGCATGAAAATTCTAAAAGGATCGGAATGCCGCTGTCTCCCATGTTGTGTTGCATCCATGCCACCTTTGAGCTCGGAGAAAGTCTTCCACGGACGGATTTAGATTTATTAGACAGTTGTTACACACTGTCCATCGTTTATTTTCCCGTGTATTTTCAGCCGTTTTATCGCGCGTCTATTTTATACGTGTAACGCATCCACTAAGTGTCCATCGGCTAACGAGTTTAACTTCGTATTCAGATATAAAATTCAAATATCATTATTTCAATTTTTCGAAAATTCTTATTTTGATATGGAAAAAAAGCTGTATAAGAGTCGCACATTTTTCAGAGTAGTTCAGTTATTATGAAAATGTAGAGTTATTTTTTTCATGCGCGCTATACGGACATTAAATTAGCATTGCGAGGATTTAAATCTACAAAAAAACAACGTTGACATAAGCTCTTAACAGTAGCCTACCAAGCTTAGCGACATAATAACATGGGCAACCGATGCAGAGAGCAAATTCTGACGCAGAAAAATTATCCCTATAAAGAATTGTGATTTGTCGACACGAAGAAACTATATAGATGTAATGTCAGTGATTATGTGAGTGATAGCGAGCTGAAATTAGATTCGCTAGAGCGTAATTTTCAGAGCACGAATGGAACAGTGGTCGTTGTAACCATAAAGTACCATTGATGGAACCGTTCGGACGCTAATGGGTTCATCGTTTAGCATACAAACAATGGAACCATGTATTTATCGGTAGAGTCTATCATTTAAGCGGCATCGTAAGAATCGCTGACGAGAAATTACCAGCAGCGACTTAATAATGAAAGATTAGGTAACCAATTACATACATTGTTCTATAGCCAATCTGAATTCCCAATGTGTTTCTATGTTTCGTGGCACGGGTCTGCGAAGAAAGTTTGGTCTATACGAACTAGACCCAGTGAACTTTATCGATCGATGCTTGAACTCTTTTGAACAATAATTTACTAATTAATAATATCAGCGAATTAACAAGTTACAAATTATAAATTATAGACTCCTCTATAATTTATAACTTAACGATCTTAAATCGAATTATATTATCAGATGATTTGTAGTTTGTAAAAAATTTGTGACGTTGCATTTGGTTTGTTATCGAGCATGTCACTTTCTAGTAATTAGCAAATTGTAACTTGTACAATTTGCTAATGGCATTACGTAATTCGATTGTACAGGAACGCTCAGGATTATCTACAGTGGTTGGTGAAAATATTTGGTCACTTATCACGGAAGACTGAAAAATTCAACATACAACACGTTTAATATATTCACAAAGATTTGTTCTGACTTCGATGAGCCTAATAGTGTTCGGTGTCAACGATAAAATCGTTGTCACATAGTTTGAGAATACGATTCGCAAACTCGAGACTTGTTCGCCATCCTGTAATTCTAACTAGTGTTATCAAGAGTAAATAACTTGTCGTATACACATGGAGTTTGTAGCGTTAATTCTTTGTTTGAAATCTGTTATTTACGTATTTCGCAGACCTCGAGTTACAAAAACACGAGTTTCGAGCTTTATTCTTCGCAGAATGTAATAAGAAGGAGAAGGAATTATTTGTTGTTATTATGGAGACATTTAAAGGTACTCGTATTATTTTATTTGCTGTAGTTTATCTGGAAGCTTTAAAAGGAATTATATTTACTGCACACTTGATAATGTATATCAATATGGCGAATATAGTAAGGATAAAAGGAAAGATTAATTATCTGTTATCGTTATTGGAAGATTTAAGGATGCTACATAGTACGTACTATTTTGTTTATAGTTTATATTACTTCAAAGGTATGGGAAGTAATTTTCACAAGTATCTGATAACTTTACTGATACCGGAGACCAATGTCGCGAATATACTAAGAGAAAAAAGGCAATTATTATTATTGACAGGCTCGAAAATATAACATATCCTATTATCCTATTTGTAATTTTTATCACTTTAAAGATTTAATATTAAACTTCGTCAAATGCCTGATAACTTACAGGATTACCCGTACGATTGACGAATATAATCTAATACGATCAAAAACGATTTAATTCTCTACTCTACTAAGTGAAATTAAATAAGCAGAATAAAATATCGGTATTTAAAATAAAAAATATTCAACATTAATTATACATGACCTACGAATCTGTAATATTACCTTGTATCGAAACCTACAACCAATTCTTCTCACAAAATTCGACGTTTCCGAGGAACGTCCGGACTACGTGATCCACTATCTCGACCCTTATCTATCTTTACTATCTACCGATTATAAAACAGTGTTCAGGAAGAGAATTCACTTAGATCAAATCGTACATGTGAAACATACCCACCCAGGTGAAATGTAGGTTCCGAACTCTACGGTGAAGAGTCGTGTCGCTGAAAATTGATTACCATATTTCATCGTGGCGGTAGTTGGAATGCCACACGGCTTGTTTATGGGGTATGAGACCCGGTGCATACTCGTTTCGTAGACAGGGCCGCCTGGTAACGACTACCTGTTACCCAATTAATCGCTACCCACGTTCTAAGAGGTCCAGTTCCACTCGACCGTAGCCTTTGATGGAAACCAAACAATTCAGGAACCTATTCGTTTATGTTGCAAAAGGTCGGACGCAATTATTCGATTCACTGCTTGCTGGATACGAGATATTCCTGGCGTTGTTAAAAGTTTCGTGTTTATCGACCTGGTTTCCTTTGTTAAATTGAAATAATTCGATAGGTGTGCTTTTTTGAATGGAATAGCGGACGTTAGAGAATGGAAAGGACAGTAGATAAGATCTGTTCTTTTTGTGTGTTGCAGAATTTCCAGGACCTGGAAGCTGAGAAGGCAATAATGGGCTCCATTGTGTATTGCATACATCATAAGGATGGCTGCAAGTGGTCCGACGAACTTCGAAAGTTGAAGGTAACGTTATATTTTTCTTTCCTTTTTTGTTAGTTTCGATGTGCGCACCACAATTTTTACGTTTTATATGGTAAAGACGGTACTGTATGTTGTTCAGATAATCGAAGAGTTTCGTGAACAAAGGGCTTGTAAGTTTCCTATTTTCGAGTAAAATTTTCTAGCTAAATTACTATGAAGCTTTTATTCGTGTTGAGAATGTAACAAGGACAAATTCTTTAAGTTGTTTAGTTCTAGTTTTCTGGTATTAATTACGTTCGAATTGGTAATTATTTAAGAAAGAAAAAAAACTTTATAGTAATCGAAAGAATTTAAAAACTCGAACTAAAACCTTCATAGCTAAGGTATTATACAACTAAAAATTTTGCCCTACGGGTTCTTCTCTCAGAAAGCTCCACGACTGATACATGAAAGTGTCAAGACTCTCTACGGGTCTTTTAATTGTTCTTTATAAAATTACTCGAAATTTTGGATGTGTAAAAATACGTTCTCGAGATAGTTTCATTATGCATTTCTGATCTTGAGCGACCTTGCGTTGATAGGTCGTTGAACTGGTCCCGGCACGGTTAACTCCCACACAGCTTGCGGATAACTTGTGCTGGTTTTCCGCTCAATTATAAGAACAATTATCGGCTCTTTTTACCGTCATTAATATATCAATTCTTACATGATCTCTTGTCAAGTTACGAGTTAAAAATAGTCTATATATGCTATAAATGGCTATAAATGGCTTCGCAGTTCTTTCTTGTAATCAGTAATGGGAAAATCCCATTGTCGGAAAACATTATAAGGAGCTACAAGATTGACCTCGAAATAAATTTGATATGACTTTTTAATAATTCTACTTACACAAATTATGTTAAATTTTTTTGCACCGAAGTACAAAAAATTTAGTAATTAGAAGTTAGAATCAGCAGAATTCTATACTTTTAAGAATCATCGGAAAAACTTTCGAAAAAGTACTCTAAAAATTCGATTTTATTGCAGTATTAAGAAATATCGAATAAATTAAAAATTAGAACCAAGCACATTTCAAACGAAAGAATTCTCACAAAAGAAATTTTAACCTACATATATTAACATAATGCTTTTACACGCTACCGTAGACGTTATTACTATTTCTTTAATCTCCGGTATGCGGTTCGTTCACCCGAGTTTCCCCGATTGTCGCAATACGAACATAAATCCGAAGAGAACGATCCGATCGGAGTAGAAGGAATGCGCCGTTCAAGTCTCACCGATGTAAAAATCGCATTATATCCTGTTTAGGCTCACCTGAATACCTGCAAGCACGACGCGGTCCCCTGCAGCAATAAGTGTGGCGCGATGATCCCGCGTGTGCTGATGGAGGACCATTTAAAGTACACTTGCGCCCAGCGGCGAGCACGCTGCGACTTCTGTGCCAAAGAATTCACCGGTCACACGCTCGAGGTAACCGCCACTGCATTAATTAGAAGAATCGCGATCGAGTGCCAGCCGTTAACTGTACTATAGTGGGAACGGATGCAAGCGAAAGCACCATGAGTTCAAACGAAATTTCTCGAATTCTTTTTTCTTTTGTTTAATATTCATTTAGTCATGGATGAATGATTACAGTGGCTCACGAAAGTATTTGAACTTTCATAGAAACTTCTTATGAACATATTATGCGTGTTATGCGAAACATTCTAACGAAGTCTTATTAACATCGTAATGAAGCGCAATTATCATAATTATATTAGCAACGTTTGAAGCCAATTTAAAAACGTACACAGTAGCTACGAGATATTTAATCCAGGTACATATAATTCACAGAAAAATATTTATATTATTCATTATATTAACAAGTTACTATATTCAGTGAAAACATCTTTAATACTTTTATATACACTTTCATTGTTACTCCGTATTTATTATAATTTAGCTAGTATTATTTCAAAATTTTCTATTGTGTGTCTATATATGTCTATAATTTAATCAACTATTTAAGGATATAGCTAACGATTCTGCTCTTTATCTACAGAAACACACAGGGACGTGTGGCTATGAACCACTCTACTGCGAGAACAAGTGTGGCATGAAGGTGCAGCGAAGGCATCTCAGTCAACACAAGTTGGGCGAGTGCGCGAAAAGACTGGTGGCCTGTCGTTACTGCAACAAAGAGTTCGTTTTTGACACACTCGGTGCTCATCATGCCAAGTGTGGCCGCTTTCCAGTCGCTTGTCCACACCGTTGTGAAACTGCCGTCTTACCAAGAGAAGATCTCGAAGTTCACTTGAAAGATCACTGCACTACACACCTCTTATCTTGTACTTTCAAGGATGCTGGCTGTCGTTTTAAGGTACATCAATTTATTGCTTTATATTACATTCACTTTCTGTCTCTTTTCCATTTTATAAGATTAATATCAAAATATTATTTTTTGTCACAGGGAAATCGATTTTCGTTGGACAAACATTTGGAGGAATCAGCAAAGATGCATTTAAGCTTGATGTGCAGTGTAGTAACAAAACAACAGCATCAGATAACCAGCCTGAAATCCGCCATTAGCAAACTATCGTTAAATTACACGGGCACACTAATATGGAAAATTACGGATTACAGCGCTAAAATGTCCGAGGCGAAAGCCAAGGAAGGAATGGAACTCGTCAGTCCTCCTTTTTACACTAGTCAATATGGTTACAAGCTACAGGTAGGCAATACTTAATATTGATTCTATATTGTTTTCCTTTAATCTAAGTTTTAAGAACTCTACTATACTACATATACTTACTTACAATGTAAAAATATTGAATATTTCAGGCGTCAGTTTTCTTAAACGGAAATGGAACCGGCGAAGGAAGTCATATTTCAATATACATAAAGATTCTTCCCGGAGAGTATGATGCTCTGTTGCGGTGGCCATTCTCCCACAGCGTGTCCTTCACCATATTCGACCAGACGGTGGTCGCGGAAAAGGCGTGCAATATCGTAGAAAGCTTTATACCGGATCCAACATGGAAGAATTTCCAGAGGCCCAGTCGTGAGCCCGATTCTCTCGGTTTTGGCTTCCCAAGATTTCTCTCTCACGAAATGGTGAAGAAACGGCATTTTGTCAAAGATAATACTATGTTCATCCGAGTAAAGGTCGATCCTAGCAAAATAGTTGCTGTCTGAAAAGATAACATCGACCCGTATTTTTATTAAATACGTTGTATCATACTAACTCAATTACTATCGTTCCACGTAACACATTTAATATTGTTACGCCGCACACACATGTTTCTTCACATGGTTTATACGTATTTTTTACTTTTACACGTATCGTCAGTCCAGTAAACGATTAATGATACTTGATATTTATTAATTGTGTACTTGGTGTGATAGTTCGAAGTACTTTACATATGAAGCGCATGGTACTTATATCGTTACACTGAAAGTAAACTAATGTAGAATTGACTAAAACAAAATAGAAAGCAATAGCGACTTACAAAACAAAACGACTGCTGTGCGAAACATTTGGAGGATCTAAATTCGGAGAATTATTTGAATTTTTATTACGAACAGAGTTTTGGTTTTGGCACATTGATATTTACGTTAACTACCCTTTATACATAATTTTGAAGATTTTAGGATATATTAATAACATGACAGGCGATCCTCTAGTTATCTGAAGCGATATGTCTCTCAATTAAACGAGAGCTGATTGAACATGTGTACATATATCGAACACCGAAATTTTGTAAGTTCTCACTTGTAGCATCAGACCCATCCTATGACTGCAGTTCCCAATTATTTCCATCTTTTATTTTGTAACATACGTTTCCACATTTTCTACACTGGATGATTCGATTTACAAACTTAACACGAGATTGGAGGTTGCAATTTTGACTGAAATTTGAGTAGATCAAATTTTTCAGCACATTAGGTTAAACCGGTCAACGTTAAGTTTGTTAAAACGATATCTACCTTGACAATTCAAATCAAAGATTATTAAAGGACTGTGTATTATAAGCTTAAGAGATGTAAATATTGTGAAAAAAAGAAATAGCGCCGAACGAGATGCGAGTTAATTAGTCGACAGATCTACCGATGTAAATATAAGTTTACTTTATATTAGTGATAATGAGAAATTGTGATTGAGATGCTAGTGACTGTATGTAATGATCTAAGAATAAGAAATAATAAAACTATTATATCGCATTCATATATTACATACTATGAATATATTATTTTATTTCCCATTTTCTTTATTTCGTTACACGAAATCAACAAAAATGCATTATAAATACTTCATATCAATACACAATATATACATGTATATTTACAATCTAGAAATTACGATAGATTATACATGAAAAAGAAAAACATCATCTAGTGATCAGTCTATTGTGATGTCCCACTATAATGAGATTGTGTCAGTTTTCCATCCTAAAAAATATAAAGTTAGCTTTAGAAAGCATAAAAAAGATTTTCTTGTAATAGAATTATTATCGTATGAGGTACAGATATGGTTTGTATCCTTAGCATTTGATCCAGAGCATGTGGCAATAATGGACGAACACTGTTGATTTCCATGGCAGTTAAATGGTCCAGCTTAGCGTGTAAACCTTCGCTTTTAAGGAATGCATCTATTGATGTACGGAGCTTTGACATTCTTATGTCCCATATATCCTAAAAATTAATTAATACATTAGCATTAAAAGGTATACTTACATTTATATTTATTACCTTCACTGCTGTTTTTATTCTGTCCGCATCAGGTATATCATCACTACCAACATTCAGTAAAAGCTGTGCTTCTTCCATGTAATGATTACTGGGCATTTTTATAAACAATCTAAAATAACAATTTATTTATACGAAAAAATATTTTATCATAAGGGATGAAAGAAGCACATTTACTTACTTGGATAACTTTTCTTCCTCCTTCGTCTCATTTAAGCCATCAACGTCCATCCAGTCTTGATTAACGATTCGACACTTTTGTTGCTGCTTCAGGTTTACAGCCAACCAAATCGGAACTTTCACAGGTAAACCGGCTCGAAAAGGGCCCACAGATCCCGAAATTAAATGAATCATGTCAAAACTAAAATTCGGCACAATGGTGACTAATTCTTTTTCACCGAGAAATTCTACTTCACTCGGATCCATCGTTCAGCGTTTAATATTTTATGATAAACAATGTTTATTAAATAAATTTTAACATCTTCCAAACAGACTCAACGTTGCATCTGATACGACAGTAACACTAAGTTTTGGCGGGAAACTTGCGTACGCAGTACCCTTCTATGTTTGAAACGCTACCTGTTGCTCGCTTCGTTAACTTCGGATGTATGTAAAGCGCATGCACGATATTAATTCGATATATCGAAATTCGGAATTAGTTTCAACTAAGTTCTGTTCGTTTGGTCAGTTTAGCGATCCATTTGTAAAAATAATGTCTTATTTAAAAAAAAAAAGAATATTGTACGTTACAAAAGATGTTAAACCAAGACAAAGACTTTCATGCTGGAACTATTTAATTGTCAGGTAGTATTAGGTTATTAGACAATAGTATATTTTAGTGGATATAGATGATTATTTTTGTGACATTTATTTAGACCGTTGTGTGATACACAGAATGTGGAATGGACATTAGCATATAGGCTGTTTTAAAATAACTTTTTAATATTTGAAAATTCAAATATCGGTTCCCTTATCTACTTTGATTCGTTTATATGAGATTCACATTTCTATGTTTAACATACATTTCACATCATTTTCATGCAAATTACGTATCCATCATATGTAATCTGTATGAGACTGTCGTTTCCCATTGTAGATATGTTCGTGCAGATATGTTATATATTTATTCGTGTCTAATTGTCATTAACAATGAATTTATTATTTGAAGAATATATTTATTTTGTTTTCGAAATAATATTATTCATAGTCAGTAGAAATGATTATTAATTTTTCAGTTTCTATATATTCATTATAATTTATTCTAAAGAAATGTCTTTTTTTTTTTGGATATACACTGAAATTTCATTTAATTACCATTGATCATCATTAAAACAGAAAATGTAATCTGGAAATACGCTCAGACAAATATTCAGTGCTTTAACAAAACTTAATGCAATACAGTTTCTTCGTATTTTATATTGAGTATTAAATAATATCAGGATTCAGATTATTATACATCGAATTATAACACACTAAACACCAAAAATACATCACGTTTTGTAAACTTATTATTAACACCTTATTTTGCAATTTCAATGATTTATTTATGGTAGAAGATAATTACCATATATCTTCTTATCGTTAATTTATTATCAATAGTGAAATTGATATCCACCAATTTCTAATTGAATCGAGATTCAATTTTGATTAGTTTATTCACGATCAGAAATGCCAAAGAAGTTCATCAGCCTTTGTCTTTATTTTCCATCAGTTCCTCGTCCAGTTTTTCGTGAACGGATTCCACGTGATTTACATCTACTTCAATGACGAAGATAGACGCCGGTGGCGTCTCCTCGACGTGATCCACTTCCGCCGGAAGAAGCGGCATTAAAGGTTTGTAAGTCTGTAATTCCAGTGAGGTAATACGGGGCGATCTCGGGGTGATTCTGTCATTTTCAAAATTGTCACTTTCATTTCGCTGCAGATCGTTGCTGTTTTGACTCGCGTTGTCATTTTCCTGTCTATCACTCGAAGAGCTTGATGTGTTTGCTGCATCGTTTTCTCGAATCGTAACGTTTCGAGGGCTCGAGAATGATCCTCTAGATCTAACGTCAGTTACCTGTAATTAAAATTCGATCGATAAAATAAGATATATTTCCAATAATTTTCAGGATAAAATGACAATCTTATCTCTAGAAAAATTAATCGACAGAAGCTGTAAAGGCCTGATAGCAGGAATTACTAAATAGTAGATTTTTAAAAATCACTGGATGTTTATGCATTTTGGGGGAAATTTAATGATGCAAACATCTACAGAATGTATATAACATCCAGAAATATATATAAAATACTCAAAGTAGTACACTTATTATAGCGTGTATGAAGAAATTTCTAGTTATTCTAGTTACTTTCATAAGAGACTAATACAGGTAGGTCTCGATTAGTGCGAGTAGTAAATCCCAAAAATAGATTACGCTATTCGAATTCACATTATTTGAATATTTGAAATATAGGAATTGGTTCTAATTTAAAGGAAGTATACAATAAAAATTGTTAAATATACCTTTTCATATATATTTCACTAAATTATAATGGCACAAACATGATTATTATTTCTCAAAGTATTTTAAGTTGGTCGCACTTTCTTCTGTTTCTTTGTATCTTCGTATATGTGGCGATAAGCCAGCAGTACTTTGTTCGTGCCTCTGTTAAGTTGCATACTTCGATCCATGTTTGGATCGGCATCCGTAATTTTTTGTTTCGCGTCGCGTCATGACTATAAAACAGAAGAAGTTCAGAGACGATTTACGCATCGTCTCGACGAAACAGAAGTTTAAAGATAAAGTTAAAACAAAAGACTAATTGTTTCCATAGTTGTACCGGATGAGAAAAGACTCGCAAACCTCGCATTAAATGAAAACCTCGCATCATTTTATAATTCGCACCAAATCGAATATCGCACTATTTAAGCTCACGTTAATCGAGATCTACCTTTAATTAAAAATCAATCACACCGTACCTGACGCAGTAAATCCGACCTGATAACTCTTGTAGACGGCGGTCCACCTGTTTGCCTCAGGAATTGTCTCTGGGAACCAACCAAAGAGCCACGATCGTGAATCACGCTAACTACGCTAGATTTCACGTCACTGTGCGGAAATAGAAGTCTCCACATGAAATTCTTAAGCGCCGCACGGAAGTCCTTCAGATGGTAAGCGTAGAGCAATGGATTGCCAGCTGAGTTCAAGTGTGACAGGATTATGCAAAAATTCATCAGGACATCGTGCACCCTACACCTTGGACAGAACGCCATCACACAGTTGATGGTGTAAAGAGGGAACCAACAAATAATGAAAAAGATCACGATTCGCGATAGATTTTGCGTCGCCTTCACTTCACGCTTCCTGGCGGCCCCAAGTAATCGCAGCATGGTTCCAGTTGTCTGGTTTCCGGTACGGCGACCCGGATTCATTGTTACAATTTGTTGCAGCTGCAAGAACATGTAATAATAAATAATATAATTAGAGAAATATTCAATATATCTTTTTCACGAGAATTCATCGGATGTAACGTGGTAACTCTTCTTTAAAATAGTAGAGGAAGAACGAATAATGCACCTCTAAAGTAATTTATAAATGAAATTCTCAGAAGATTATATAAATGAAAGCCACAATCGTTTATTCTCAGCACCATAATTACTTTGTCACCAAGAAGATCGCTTTATTTAAGAACTGCAACCGACGAAAAACCAGATGAAGGTATTTAAGAAAAATGACGGTGCACAAATTTGATAAATTAAAGAAGATAAATTTCGAGGGTCGGCAAACTGGACCTTGTCTTCGCTAATTCATTGTCCTGTTTGCACACCGTATATCCGCATACTCACACTAGTACGCATATTCTGCTCGTATATTTACGGTAAAAGTGTCTGACCTGCTTTACGACCACTCGGTATATATGGGTGTAGAAGGCTGCAATTAATAGCGCGGGAAAGATGATCGTGGCGAAGTACAGGAACACTAAGTAATCGTAATCCATCACCTCGGTGAAGATGCATTTCTCATTGGATTTCTTGCCCGCGTTCCAACCTAAAAGCGGCAGGAAGCCGACCAATGTGCCAGCGATCCAACACACACAGATTATACCTAAAAGAACGGAACCATCTTTTAATCTTTATATGTTTGTTTCAACTGTTCCAGATGAATTATTATTAGGTAATATGGAAGTAAAAACATAAAGAAGAGATCACTGAAAATGTTTAAAATTCTCATCCTTACAGTTTTTACCGAAGACCGATTGTATGGAACGGTGATATATGTATGCAGCAAGGAGAGTGTTTTGGACAAGAAATAGAAAGATTTATAGAGATCCCGCTATAGAAGAAGAGAATGAAAAGTCGGTCAAAGGAGCCGATGATAGACGTGCATGTGAACGTTATCGATTGGAAAGTACGGCAATAAACGCACCTTTTCCCCTCGTTGGAGAAATGGTATCAGTCAGTGGGCTCGTAATTAAAATCACTCATACCATAAACAGGCGAAATGCTTAAATTAATCATGGCTAGGTAGCCTGGCAGTGAAATGAGAAACGTCTAATCGTGTCATTAATTTTTTCACGAGTCTCTCCGATCCTTCGATGCAATTTCGCGCGTTTTACGTGAATTATATTTAACAAACGAAATTTTCTAACGCTTTCTTATCAAAGTCTGATTTTAATGAATTTCTATGTTGTTTCATGTTTCTCCATGAAATTTATTTAGAGCCTCACAGTTTTCCTTTTTCATTTCTCTTTCTACGCATATGTACTTTTTCTCTGAGGCAGAGAAATGCGATTTCCATCAATTTCGTCGCAAGGAGGAAGGAAAATCCTTTGGGAAATCGGGCGAATGGATATGTGATATGTATTTCATACTCTATGCTATATGTTAACATCATTGAAATGCACCGAATGCAGGTGGAATTTTTTCAATTACTCTACTAATTACATAATTATCGTGGGGATTATATATTGCGAAATCAATACATTGTCGTATTACCTACTTTTATGAATGAGGAAAAGTAACATACGCAAAGAGATATTCTAAAAAACTATTATAAAAGAAAATACGTTTCACTTTAGAGAAAAAATCGTTTCTTATTTACTATAAGCTACTAACTAAAGTTACATAACAGTTTTTATATAACGTAATTACAAAGATGAGAATTTTTATAAAGAGCAAGTATATTGATGCTTAAATATCCCAAGTATACTAAGAAATTCACTAATTGATCGCAAGTAAGAAATTTAATATTTAATGCATCGATTAACTTCAAGTTAAATTTCTTAAGAATATGCACGACAAACTTCTACTATATACGTTATTAAAATATGCGCAGGGAATACCACCTGTTGCCGTCTAAAGTGCATTCTGTTGCATCTCATCGATTCGGTTCCACGGAGGATTATGATGTAATTTCTTTGGGAAAATCAGCGTAAGTGATACAAATAAACACATATTAATGTAAGATAAAAGAACTTTCACATATATTCACCGTAATACTACAGTGAAATTAAGACCAAATCATGGTAACAATGGTCTATCTGCACAATATTGTCTAATCAGCATTGTCACTATTTGATGTCCTACATTCTCGTAGAACAGAACGTGATAAACATATGCTACCATGTGTAGTTACATATTATACAGCAATAGAAATATAATTGTCATTTTATAAAATTTTATAAAATTTATATATACGTATTTGATTTCAAGCAAAGTTCGATGACTTAAAAATAGCTTGGAGCTTTTTGTATTTTAAATTATGATAAAACGTATTGTCTAAAAAACAAAGAAGTCTACCTTCGATGCCCTTAAGACTATATGTCGTTTATTATTCAAAACATTGCAGAACATTGAAGTACTTTTTACATGCGAAGTACTTTTTACTAGTCGTTTCGGTATAAGCTGTATATTTTGCATAAACTGAAACATTCGATATTTTATGTCCATTTTGCATAAACTGAAACACTCGATATAGATGGAAAACAAGGTTCGAAATATGTGAAGAGTTGAATAACAGGTTCACTCGAACAAACAATTTCGCAAAATATAATTACGTGGTTTGTGCCTCGGTGTTGTTTTATCGCAGCTCGATTAAATGGTTATGCGTTTCATCCAGAACGCTTCTAAGAAGAGGTGATTTTAATTGGATCATCGGATTGTACAACAGTAACGACGTAGCTAACAATTACTCGATTTACCCTTGCGTTTCTTCGAACTTTTACCGAGCTCACTCAATTATCGACTCGTACTACTTGCGCATCGACGATTCCGTTCACGGTAAATTTTCTTGTTTATCTTCAAGAATTATCTTCGTTCATTATATCGCACACTTATATCGTATTTGTAAAAACAGACAAAACAGAATCTAATATTTTTAAAAAGCGTATTAAAGCGTTATAAAACATTTCTGATGATTGATAGATTTTTTTTTTAATTACTGCGATTAACGTGGATGTCCTGAGAAATGCTTTAAATTATTATGCGTATTCATGATGAAATTCATCTGCTGACTTAAATTACAGAAATTGTAAAGTAGAGGAATTTCTTAACTTAGAAACTCATTTACTAACATTTAATAAAACTACTTGAGAAATAATTGCTAGTTCAAAAATTTAGAGACTCAAAATTGTTAAATAAACGAATCCTTATGAGTTTAAAAATGAAACCAGTTTTAGATCATTTATTATAATATTAGTTCAAGTTCGTCGTCCTCATTAATTCTTACCTATGGCAGTTTTAGTGCGTACGGTGCGTGAGTATCCCATGGGATGAAGTATCGCCCAGTAACGATCTATGGACACCGCTACCAGACAGAAGATACTGATCGTGCAGAGGACGATAAGCACTGAAACGGTGAACAGGCAGGCGTGTAAATTCGTTGGTAAACCGATGCTGGCCAAAATGGCGAAAGGTATAGCGAACAAGCCGACCAAGAGATCGGCCGTGGCTAGAGAGATGATGTAATAATTAGTTCGTCGACGAAGTTTCCTCTCTTTGCTGAAGACTGTGATCACCAAACCGTTACCAAACACCGCACACACTGCCACCAGAATCTCGCAAACTGTATACGGTAGATTGAGTTCCGAATGGGTCGACGCATTCACCGCTCTTACAGTCGAATTACTAGCCAACTCGCTGGCATTTGATGGAAATTCCATCACGATGAACGCTGATACTCTGAACGCAATCGTCATCTACCCTCTGTCGATCTGATCTTGATGATTAACTTACTGCTACATTTATCAACGTAGTTTATCGAAAGAAATGCAGATTATCGAGGAAAATGGAGATTGTAGAGATAATTTTTTGGCATTTTTATATAGTCGATGTTTGTTGATGTATATCAAGTTGATGACTCATTAATATTCGTTTGTTCTTCATCGTAGGTTTATGTAACGAATGTGGTAGTAAATGGAAATCGCGTGACTAGCGGTTCTCTTAGTGTTTTTAACGAATCCCCTTAATTTCTTTATACAGAATATCCATGATGCTCGATATGTCACGCGAGCACGTTCCTTGAATACATCTTACTTTCTTAATGTGAAGGGGACGTAAATAGCAAATAGCATGTCAATGGAATGAAAACGAAATCGGACATCTTCTGCTTCCTTTCTGTTTCGAGAATCTTTCGAGTCACCGTTAAGAATCGTTCGATGACCATGTCACGCTCGATGGTAGACAATCGATCTTATTTTAAGAGAAGGACATTGACACGTACGGGCAGACCGGAAAAGGGAAGCATGGTCGTTTATTTGTATGGACGTGCCGCGATGATTAACGATATTTATATCACTTTTCACGCAACGAGCTTTGTCTCTATCGTGTCGTTTAGTAGTGCCTACTAATTTACTTGAAATGCACAATTCTCTGATATATATCTCTAACAAAACGCGTACGATTTACGATTCTTATCGAGGGCAAAGAATAAATCAAAAATTATACAAAGTACCAAGCCTTCTATGGCTATTTTATTATATTTTATTATATTTCCAAGTAGCCAAAAATATCTGCCTGAAAGTCATAGATCAAAAATCATCATTACGTTAATACTTGCATTCCTCGATCTTCTTTCCAAATGGCCACAAATAGATTGTGTATAACAGAAAGCTCAATACGGTATATTTAATAAGACTTAAATTCTCGTTACACTCGTCCAGAAGTAATCGAGCTTTTCAACTATGTTTCTAGGTAATTTAAGATATCTCTGAAGATTCACGTTTTATCAAGGAACAATGAATCGTCCATTGAGAAACAGGATTGCCGGAAATCTCGAGATTGCGAGCGATCGAGTTCATTAAGTGGACATTTCGAGTCCAACCACGTTTTGATCGCGTACTTGCGAAATTTATTGCAAGATACGACCTTCCGGCGCATGTTCATCAGGAGGTAATTCAACTTCCACCGGTACGCGTGCCTTTGATTATGTCTGCAACTGTATTCGGGTCAAGCATGAGTTTTTATTATAAGTCTAAAAATCGAATCTTCAATCTTCGATATTGAACAGTTTGGACTTGGAGAAGTTCTTTTACTGGTTTTTCAATTATCCCCATTATCCTCGTCCGCAGAAGTTGACGAATCTTCTTTTCACTTCAACTGAAATCACGCGGAAAGAATGGATGCGATGGATAGTAATTGAACCGATTAGATTCTTGTTAACTTTCTCCTTCGGTAGACAATCGAGCGCAGATATCGTTCCTATTAAATGCTACTTTATCTTTTATTTTCCCTTATAAATTTAATCTCTCTTAGAATATTCCTAAAAGTATCCATTTTTTGTATTTCTTTACCAAACTTAATTTGCAATGAGGAGATTGCGAGCGTGTCAGCCTTTTCATCTTCAGTGTTCACAACAGTTTTTTTTCGACATACATTAAAATGCATAAGTTTTCGAACATACAAAGGGTTCTTCTTTAGGAGCACTTCTTCGTTTCCTAACATCTGACTCAATGTAATATTGCGGGATATCTTTTATTGCCTGAGTCACAGTGGTGTAATTAAACTACTGGTCCTCTTCAAGAACAAAAACAGATTAAACTTTTAATTTCATGGCGATGTGACGGTGCTATCTTCGGGGAAGTTAAACTTAATGAAAGAAGAATCAACGCCGACCGTTTCAATCGCGTTGACATCGTGACGCAATTTCAACGCTTTTTTCGTTTCGGTACGACTGACGGAAAAATTATCAAGCATGCCGCGACTTGGCTAAAAGTTATTGAACCTTCGATCGACAAATGTCCTTGATATTCATTTTAAAATACTGAAACATTCAGCATATCTTTGTAATTGGATTTTTAGGTTGTATCAATATTTTCGTATCTGCACTTTGATTTTTGACCAGACGTTTGTCTCTGTTGTTATGATTAGAGCAATATCTGACAAAGCAGTTGAAAGAGTGAAATACGACTTAGGGTGTCGAGAACAAAGTTAAAAGCAGTAAAAGTCGTCATAAATTGTATTTTAATATCATCATGTACGCCGATACTCTATTCTCAGCCTTTACGCCTGTCCTTATTTATAGAGGCTTAGCATATCACTTGCCGATCATCATTATAGTATTTTATCTAAGATGTTACGGCCATACTATTTTCTAATTCGAAACACGATATTTTTATCCTATTTTTATGAAAGAACATCGATTCACTTAATTCAAATTTCAAATTTTAATTCCGATTAATTTTAATTCTAATTGATCTTAATTCCGATTAATTTTAATTTCTGTAGATCGTATATTCGAGGAAAAACCGATTCGAACTCGTTCAGTAACCAATCAGAGTGACGCCGATATTTACCCAACCAATCAACGTCAATCAACGTCACTGCGCGCTTTTTTTCAAACAAACACTAATTGATTAGCGATCGATGTAAATTGTCGCGGTTTCTCGAAACTTTCCGGTTAAATCGAAGATTTAGCGTGAATGAAACACACCCACGGAACACGTCCGGCTTCTCAACCCCGTGGCGCGTAACTGAGTTCCTCTTCGTGACACACAGGGACACTGCGACGGTGGAGGTGGAATAGACGCGGTCGTAGATTATGGTGGTAGTGGTAGACTGGAGAAGAAAATCGGCGATTATATATCTATGTTTCCGTATTTTATGTAGATATAATCTATTATGCATAACTCTTGAAAACGGAGGTAATTTAGATTTAAAATCACATAAATCTGCGCATCGTAATCGATATTAAATATTTTTTGTCTTATTCATCAAACTTTGAATCTTTTTATCATGGTCGACTATCTTGATTTAAAATATTGATATATACAGAATTCATTTGTATACATTTCGCATGTTCTTTTTTACTTCTGATGGATTTCACCTCCTCCAATATTTTCTTCGATCTTTTACAGAAAATTGACTGAAGCAGCGATTCACGATTTGAGACTGTGGATGCAGTTAATCTACGTATCTTCCGGTAGCATTCCTTCAAGCATATCTTACGAGATTTGTAATTGGATAAGCGTACCACGAGTGAAGATTCAATGACATATCTGGAATATACGCGTAGGTAAGAGAGAAGGGAATGTAAGTACGAGACGCGGCATGTTCATATGCGTGAAATCGTCAAAGAAAGAATAAAACTCTCCTTGTGCGAGTAAGTAGTACAAATTAGTTTAGCTTCCTCTCGGCGAAATTAAAAGTCCCGTTCCGCCTCTGGAACTTTTTGTAATATTTTATGAACTCTACGTCGCGGGATACTTTATGGCCAATTTCTTTCTTTTACTAACGTTACTAACTCGTCGAGTTTCTCAATTGTAATTTGTTATATCGAACGTTTCAATTTGAGTAGATCTGTGTATATTTTCTTAGCAAGTACATACATGTATGCCCAATGGGAATTACAAGACAACATTGGAGGACAATGTTTTCTTAATGGAGCCCGATGGAAGGAACGTGCAATAGTGTTGAAACACTAACACCATTATGATGATTATCGAATTACGAGCGTAAAAGAAAAGTTGTTTCGCTTAATTAGACCTTCTAAATCTAATTTCACGTGCTTGCACGACGCGCCCTTCGCTAATATCGGCCAAGGTGTTTCTTGTCTTGAGAAATTCGACAAGACAAACGGTCGCATAATTAACCACGCGCGTGCGTTCCATGCTTAATATTGGTCACGAAAATAGAGAACCCCATTTCTTTTTCAACATCGTTATTTATATCAATGTAAATGTCAGCGGATCTTCTATCTCATTTAAATCCAGTAAAATTCGACGAACTGCTGTATGGTAATACTGAAAATTTAATTCAATTGGATAATTGATGGAAATCGTAGGAATAGACTATTTACTGCGTGTACTATTAATCGAATCAGATCCTCTTGCAAACAAGCGGGTATTTGTTATTCCGTTCGACATTAGACAGGATCGGATTACTGCCAAGGCTAACCAGACAAATGGGTCTGCGCATTTTTCGTTCTCCCTTTCCAGAAGGTGGTTATATCCGATGTCTGTATGTGTGTCTATGTATAGAAGTTCGTTTGAAGTGAGAAATCGAGTTCTGAGTAAGTTTCTGGGGATACAATTTTATTGAAAAGTATATCTTACGTGGTGGATTGATTTTCTTCTATATCTAATAACGTTCTTTCCTAGCATATATATATATATGTTTTAATTTTCCTGTAAATTACTGTTCTAACGATTACCGTGTTAATGGTTGAACCGACGATGCGAGAAAATTATAGGGTGTTATAGAATTAGCGATGAATCTTAATTGCTGGGGTGGCCTTAAACATGTCTTCGACCTTTGCCTGTTATTACACTGTTCTAATAACTGGCAATTACGTAATTAGTCCGACACGCAGTGAGAACCACCGGCTTCTATGAATTTCTTAACTATACATATATTATAAAAACGATGAATTTTTAAAAGGAAACGTACAGCTCAATCGACGGAACGCGTTTCCTTCTCGATAGTGTAAGAAGATATAAGCTGTGGGTGGAGGTCATGGATATCTCAAGGTTATTCATGTTATTCCTCCTATGTTGCAATCAATATTTTAATTTTACAATTTACATAATGTTTTCCGCGTTAATATAATTATAGGTGTAAGGAATAGCATGGGTAAATTAATTTTCATTAGACTTTTTATAGATTTAGTAATGTATCCAGTAATATTAACTTAATAACATTGAATTTTAATTTCAATTTCGTAAACTAATCATAAGTTATTTGCTGCCTTCGTATATTTCAATCCGATTAGACAAATGATTTATGGAATTATTTCTCGCGTCAATTTTCAAAGTAATCTTCAAATGGAACGAAGACAGCTTCTTTGGTGTGGAACTTGTGCTTCAGCTTGAAAGCATTTCTGTGTCGAATGTTGGTTAATAGATTCTCGATTCTTTGTCATGGAATATAATTGTCTTCTGTATAAAAAAGAAGTAATTGAAACACACTGGTTGTCTCAAACCCACATGGGTTGGTTGAATGATCGATAATTGTGATCAACACTCGATTAAACTGATATCAATTTAACATTTATTACGTAATTAACCAGTTACTGCTTTTCTCCAGTCCAGTTAATAATAAACATTTTATTAGGATAACGAGTAATTTAAAGGAAAGAATCATTTGAATAATCCCTGATTTTGGGGATTTTAATGAATCAATCCTCTTCAATAGAATAACTTCAACTGATTGATTTCAACTGCTGAAAGACATCTTCTTAAAACGGAGAGGTCTTAACGAATAGTAAACGAGTCCATTCTCAGTAATTCGAATGTGCTTTATTGTATGTAACAGGCGCACAACAGATCGTTTGACATCGCATGAAAGGATCCTTGATTGTGATGCAAAGTTGAATAAATCGTGGCTAGACAACGCTAGGTATGCGAATTTGCATTTATCTGAATCGAAAACGGGTCATGCTGCACGGGACGTGTAAACACACCCGTGCAATTAAACTATCTAACGACTTAATGCGACTAATGTGATTGAAAGTGGATGAGAAACTATGGAAGCCAGTGGCACAAGTATGAATATGAATTTCCTGATTAGGTAACAAAATGTGAAAAACTTAAGAAAGTAGAAATATTTCATTTTATCTTTTTTGACAAAAATATTTTCGTACTTTTTAATTTTATAGTTTTAGTAAGTAACATTTTTTCTAATGAATTTTTGTTTCTTTTTGAAAAAAGAAATTGGTATTACGGGTGGAAAGAATTATAGAAATTGATTTTTGAATAAAATTATAAGCGATCAATGAATAATAAACGGACTGAAAGCATTTTGGTTGAGAAATTGCAATGAAATTATAATTAATTGGTCAACAAGGTTCAATTGAGTTCGTTGTGTAGTACGCTTTATTATGACTGCTCTATATAGGTGTGTGGTAGTTAACTTGGTGTGATAATTCAGGTGGTCTCCACCTAGGGGAACGCAAAACATATTGCTAAAGCCTTGTGACGACTAGCGGGATCCAATTAAAAGGACAGTTATTTTATACGGTATATCCGTGGTGTAGAGTTCTCTTGATATTTTGTATAAAATGTGTTTAAGAAAAAAGTTATATTAAATTTCTTAAAATTATACTTTTAAAGGGCGATTGAGAAAAAAAGTCAATATGGAATGAAAGAAAATTATTCTATCTTTCGATTTTCTTCTATATGTTCCTTTCATCTGGAACATTCCTGCCCCTGTCCAATATCAATTTTCCGACTCACAATATCAACGTTAACGAACCCCTTCGTACTTACGCGATGCAATGTATGCTCCACTCGATCGACAAAAATGATCAGTTATCTGTATGTCATATTGATTAAATAATAACCACTCTATCAGTACTCGCAGTTAGATTTGAAAAGCTAATTTACAACGCTGATATTATGAATTTTATTTTGCTAACCTATAGCAACTTCTGCTGAATTTTAATTGTGTTTTTAAAATATTAATTTTGTTTTTAATCACACATATAATATTATCATTTAAAAAGGAAGTATAAAAAACGACAATTTTTCGCGTCTTTAAAAAAATCATGTATGTCAAATTCTTTAAATTGTCTTTAAATTATCAAAATTTTAAACATTATATATCCTTATATAAATAGATATTTGAAATTATGAAATATTATACAGTGATGCAAGTTAATTTGTATACAATAAAATAATTTTATGATTGATTAGTTCATAGAAAATGCCGTAGTATTAGCCCTGAATGTGTTTCTGTTTGATCGTGTCCATGGTTCCAACGTTGCTCGTATTATTATGTATACGAACCATAGAGCAAAGGCGAACCCAAGGACCGTGAAGACTCCATAACTACAAATAAATCAATATTATACTACTGCAATCACCTTGGCTTCCAAAATAATCATAACTTAGATTAAGAATGTCTAGTACTTTGTAAACCAGGCAATAAATGCTCCAAGACTTATGATTACGAGTAGACTATAATTAGCTAACGGACGTAAACTAAGTCGAGGCGGAATGCGTTCCTCGTATCCGCTGGACAACCCAGTTTGTGTTCTTTTTGGTAGTTTCACGACTTTCGTTGGTGATTGTAATATCTGTCGACAAATGCTGCCGAAGAAACCACGTCGATGGTACATCTTAGTTATCTTATGTCGGTACTGTTTAAAATACGCGATTATATAATTACAAAAATGAAGCTAATGTAACTTAATAATTCGATTCTAAAATGTTATTAAATGTACATTTACCTTCACATTTATGTATGTACAGAGTTTATATAAATTTCTAACAAGTAACGCGCATTCGTTACTTCGAACTGGTTGCAATTCCGGATCTCCCATGTATTCGATATATTGACATGTCTGTCTATCTTTCTGATTAGGTACAAAAACACCTGGTTTGCTTGTATCTAAACTAGAGTCCATCTAAAAAATTAATGAGTTAGGATTTTTCTACTATAATAAGATTTTTTAGATAATCAGTTTTATACTTGTGATTGGTGACAGAAGGATGTCGATAGAATACTCTCGTGGTATTCTTGGTCAGCTTCAATAGCTACCTGAGGAATGTCTTCTACTTTAATCTGTAAAAATTATGTTTAAACCAAATCGCATGATATTTAAAATTAGGAAATCTACCATCTTTTATTACCTCGAAAATCTCAATTAACTGTTGCTGTGCATTCGCTAGATAAACAGGAACACGACGCCTTTCTTCTATACCAATATCATCCGAAGAATAGTCTTCGCCATTAAAAAATTCCCATAGTGCTAACAGAAATGGTCTGTTTTTTCTCTTCTTTTCCAATGCATCGATTAAACTAGTTGCTGTTAAATGTGCTTGTTTAATTGTGCCTAATAGACATACGACCTAAGATAGAAATTAAAAAATAATTAAATACTTTAGGCATGTATTTTACGTTTTACGTACCTGTGAAATAGTAGCCATAGAAAACATTAGAACGTATTGGTATGTCGGTCCTTCAAGCTCTAAAATTTGTTGTCGTACAGTTGAAGTCCATTGATTTGTAGATACTCGACTTCTTAATCCAACATCATCCATGTGACTTTCTATTTCGCATATTATTTTTGCTAAAAACGGTTGCGAAAAAACCTGAGGAGTATAAGTTTGATAAATACGTGTTAGCGGACAATCCACATATCTACAAAAACTTAGCATACTTTTGTAACTCTGAATAACATTAATGCATTCTTTGGAGCTACAAGATCTGTTCTCATAAATCGTGGAAGTAATTGTTGAAATATAGCTGTGTAGGCTAGTAGATTATGTGCTATGAAAGGCATCCATCTATATGCATCATGTATCTTTCCTCTCTCTTCCTCTTCTGCTTTACTGTAAAAAAGTAAAACAATTTGTAATAATAATTTCTCAACAGACCTTTTACTATATATACATACCCTTCCTTAGTATACGTTATACTAGGGAAATATCTCCATGGTTGAATAAAACTTAACCAAGCTTCAAGAATCAATCTAAAGGAACTATCTAATGGCCAATGATGTATGGCTTTCCGAAGGAATGTGTAGATTTTACCTTGAACAGAAGGCAAAATAATTCTGAAATGGTAAAAATATAAATTATAGTATTAGTATAATATTTAATTGTTGTTTAATTCTTTTTTGATTATGTATATACCGTTTAAGTTCATCCATCGCACTTTTGTCGCCTATCGTGCTATTTGCAAATTCGTGCAAAGTTTTTATAAATGCTCGCACTAAACGTATATGCTCTCCGGAGTGGATGCTGTGCTGTAATTAAAGTTACGTAGAAATGTATATATATATTTTACGAAAAAATTTCAACTTGCAACAAAATGTAAACTTACTCGACGTGGAACGGACGCAGAATATGCTGTGCTTATTCGTGGATTTAATTGATCATCTTCTATGTATTCTACCCAAAAGTCGAGAAATACTTGCACTACGGTTTCACTTCTCCAAACTTGCGGTAAACATTGTTGCTGTGGTACGCTCGTTGTAGAATTCGGAGATCCTGGTGATAATATCGACGTTCTCAAAAGTCGCGGTGTTTGCATTCTGTAATAATTTCTGATTTTTAACTTATTGTCTAGTTCTAAAGAAGTGCCTTTTTATTTATATATCCCTTATTAAAGTATTTTTTGCTTTGCTCCAAGAATACCTTTTAGATTCGGGTGATTGTACTAATTTCCGTTGAGGTGTTTTCCTAATGTATGGACTAATTATTGGCAGAACTGGAGAATTATCTTTAGGTAGAAAATGGTATAAATAACAGTGTGCTAATTGAACGTAAACAGTTTCCCAATTGATCCAAATATTCTCCTGTTGCTGCACCTGCAGCCAGGGATTTGTCAAATGATATGCAAAGTGGAAGATATAATATTCAAAGGGATATGTATAACTGTTAAGAATTTACCTTACACAAATTTTTAAAAATATTTCATGAAATTATTAAACAGAAATATAAAAAGGATACTCATATTTAAAGCAGATACACCACGTGTACCCTGGTCATCTCTAATTTTGTCTAGATAAAATGGGGGTATTACTCCTTCCTCTAACATCGAACGTATCTTTACCTGCAATAAAAAAGACGTATATGAAACTCAATTTTTGTTTATTTTATAATTGTCAATAATGTATAGATCTATTTTTACATACAGGTAAAAATGAAACTGGGAAGTTATATTTCAAGTAACAATCTGGCAATAACTTATAACATAAAGAAAAAACTGGTCCTTGTGGATTAAGAAAGTTATAAAGCGTTTCATGCTCCTGTGGATTTTTTTTAAAAGTGATGCTATGTAGTCCCCAACCAATGTTGTCAGTTATTCCGAACAGCGAGTCTACTAATATGGAAAATACATGTTGCAATTCCGTTGTGCTTGATTCATCTATCAGCGTTGCTATTTCCTTGCATCTTTGTACCAATGGCATATTTATGTATCTTTGTAGTTTGATCTATATAATAATTAATGGACTAAATTAGATAATAATGCAGTCATTGAATTAACTTACATAAATCTGACTTATAAATACTAATAGAATTTTTAGAGCAATGTATTATATAAATTTTATCAGTTTTATTACTATTATTTTATTTAAAATACATTATATACATATTACATATATTTGTATAATACAGTTACGCAAAGATAAAATATATACAATATTTTTTATATCAATTTATTCACAGAAAATGATACATTTTTAATCAATACAAAGCAAATTGTATTTTTTTATTGAATAAATGTTTTGTTAAGTTATTTCAAATAAACCAGTTAAGAATTTTTAGGTTAAATTGAGGTTAGGATATGTTAAGGCAATAAAATTTACAAGTTAAACATTTATAAACTATAATACACGTATGCAATACCGTAGCAACGTCTGAGGATGCAGCCATGTCTGTATTTGTTCGAGTTTACGTGAATTGTTAGAAATAACATTTATAAAAGTATAACTGACTTAATTCGCGCTTTATACACAAATTAAGTTGTAATATTTACCACCATAAGAAATTTTTTCCCTAGCAGAATCTCCCAAGATTTTAGGAATTTTATGCTTTCAAAGTGCATATTTTGTGGATAAAAATGATAAAAAATCAAATTCATTATTTTTTATATAAAAGTTCATTTATATTTGTATTTAATACAATCCTCTTTTGCATTCAATTAATAGTTCGTCGTTTGCAAGGTGACTCTCATTCAACATTCACATTATTGCGTTCCAAGTTTCCTCATGGTGATTAGCAATGCTATGTAATTATGCAATGCATTGAAAATATAAAATCAAAGTGAATCTCATTGTTTTTTCTGACTACATGAATAAATTCCAGGTTTATATGTCGGTAAAAATGGTACGTATTGTGTCCATTTCCATCTGCAGAAAAATGAAACAAGTTGATAAATCATTTGAAGAATTAAAAAATGTTAAAAAGATATTATTTAAAAAAGCTTCACCTTCGTAAAGCATCCATTCCAAATGGAAAATCAAAAGTATTGAACATATACTCTTGGTCTTCTTTGTCGTCCCTTTCGGTATGTAATTCCATTTCCTTTGACCAAGCAATGAGCCCACGTTCCTCAGGGGTACCTTAAAAAATTGATAATAGTAAATGCATACGAAATATTTTATTGTTTTATAAAGCGAAACAATTGAAAATTCACGAACTAAAGATAATATGATTTTTGTACAAATTGTACCTGGTATAATATTATCTAATAAACATCCTATTACACCCCCCACCAAGATAGTCGTACTAAGTAACACGGTAAATACACTGTCGACTATGTCATTTCCGGTTTCTATTACACCTGAGTGATTGATCATCCACTTAGATAATACCTGAAAATTCATGAAGACAATTTAGATTTCAATTGGTATCGTAAATCAAGTTCAAATACTACTTCAAACAATTACGCTACTGCTATATAATCGTGAATTATACGTAACAAACAATTAAGAAAAAACTGAAATTGATAAACATTTAATTAAAAATAACTTTACCAGTGGAAAGAAAATGGAGAATCCAAGAATGTACAAATTCCTTGCTGAATTTAAATTTATGTATTGCAACGCAGAGAGGCCTAAAAGAACCATATATTTAAATAGTTTTTACTTTGGTCTTAGAGTAATTTTATTGTAAAAGATATATTTTAGTATACCAAAAGCAGTGATCATTCCAAACATCACGCAAAATATTCCGCCGACTATTGGTTCGGGGATAATGATAAAAACAGCGCCAAATTTGCTAATCAATCCTTGGAGAATCATCAAGACACATGCCCATTGAATAACTCTGCGACTGCCTACTTTCGTAACACCTGATAATGTTTCGTTTAAACAATGAGTTTAAAACACCATACTTAAATCGCTATAAATCACTTATAAACACAAAAAAATGTAACTCGTATTCTTTGATATTTTTTTCTGTTTTTTAGGAAAATCAAACGATTTACCAATAGTTCCCACATTTTCTCCAAACGTGTTTGTACCGTTCCCGCTACCCCAAAGTCCAGCTAACATCGTACCAAGCCCTTCTATGCCGATACCTCGGTTAATGGCGTGAACCGGCGGAGGTGGTGCGCCTGAAAATGGAATTTCAAAAAATATTAGCTACAAAATTTAAACTCCATAATTTCTGAATTTTTTTTTTCAATTTTATAAATTTCACATCTTTTAATATTTAGATTCTTAAATCCTTTAATTTTCAAACTTTTAAATGTCTAAGTTTTTTAATTTTTGGACAGTTATATTTATCTGTCACTGTGACATTGGACTTAAATTAGAGTACCAATTGTTTTAAAAACTTTATCATTCGTTTTGGATGAGATATCCGGTATCTCGAATGCTATTATGTATTGCATAAGTTAAACACAAGTAACCGATCTCGAGCAAAACATACTTTGCTAAAATATTCATATTTAATTAGTAGAATAATTATATTGAGCAATGTAATTGCAGTTCTTGGATTTTACTTACCGCACATCCTGGAGGTAGTTGGATAATAACTGATAGATTCCACCGTACACGCTAATACACCAGCTAACATACCAAGTACACCAGACAGGGATACGGTCGGTGTACCCCATTGACCAGGATATGGGACACGGAACCATGGAGAATCATTGATAATCTTTAATTTACTATCTGCTCTGGCTGGATGACCGACTGGCAAAGCATCCGTCACGGTTAAAATCGCGCAAATTATCCACATGACTACTATTGTTAACAGTACCTAATACGAAAAAGAAATAAAGACAGAAATGATAAAAACTTGAATGAAGGAAAGTTGGTACTAAAAATACAAACGTATAAAATATAAAGAAGAATAAACGTGAAATAATTACCGGGAATAGCTTAAATAATTCAAACCACACGATGCTTATTCCCTGACCCTTACGGTACATCAATATCGGGAATGGCACATTAACAAGTATTTGAGAATACAATGTTAACATCAATATTGTTCTGCAAGATCAATATACAAGAAGTTATGTACACATCATACACTTTCCTCGTTACGTATCAAATTTATTATTTCATTCGTTGATTAAATTATATGAACAATATTATCGATGTAAAAAGAGAAAATATGTATACATCAATTTATACGTTATATCATCACTATATAAATACAAAAAAGATGAGCTCACCCAGCTGCTATACCCCAATGTTGAGACGCAGCGTCAGCTGCATTTTCAAAGAGAGATATTCCAACGAGAGAGACAGTTGGCACAATAGTCAATGGCGTAATAAATTTCAACAAATATCCAATAATACCTATTCAGAAAATTCCATTAGAGAAAGAAGATTTAATAGCCAAAGAATGTTTTGTCTATGATTAATGATTACAATACCTCCAAATCCAATGACTACTTGGAACAAAGCGGATACAGCGATGGCTCCTGAAAGTTCCCTCATTCTAATTTGCCATAGTTCTGTGCGGTTCTCCGGAGACATTTGATTTAAAACTTCCGGCTCTGGACACTTCCATTGTGGTAAACTTAGTATCGCCAATGTTGGGACTAAAAAGGATATAGTTCCTCCTTGAACTAGCGGCAACCTACGGCGAAGAATAGGAAAAATAAGAAATATAGTATCGATTACATACTGGAGTATACAAGTATTAGAGTATTGATTTGATCAGGAACTAAATTGTACAATTAGCTATCAACAATTACTAGTTAATCGTGATATATTCGCGTCGATAGTAATGAAGTTATAGTTTTCGTTAGAATAATACAGAATCAAATATGTAAAATGGCAAAATTTCAAGAAATTTTCGTGTCGAAAGTATATTGAAATATTGGGATGTAGGAGTAAGTACTGCTATATCAAAATTCTAGAGTCTGGAAAGATACTGAGTAGAATATTGATATATTACAAAGTAGATCTAAGGACTATACATAATGTAAAAAACAAATTGAAGAGAAGATTTCCCACTACTACAACTATAATTTTAATCATAAAGTTTGAAGTAATAAACGAATATTATTTTTCCCGGAAGCTGTTGGGAATAGTTAACGATCTATAAATCTTGTTAAACAAGAGTTCAAAATGATCCAGCAGCAATAAAGTTACGAAAATTAGCATTATAACAAGCTGAAAAACAGGAGTTACCAAGCATGAAACATGTATAAATATCAGCTGCGAAGATAATTCCACTATCCAGCCTTGATCCTCGAATTCATGTACGTACATAAATTAACACGTGTGCCTTTCCGATAGCGTTTCTAATCGCTCTCGTCATTCATTTAAATGCAAATATTACTCTTTTTTATTACGGGATAATAATATGTAATAATATTGAAACACTGATATACTCATTATCATCATGATAAGATCTTTAGCATAAAAGATCATAAATGAGAAAAAAAAGACGACTTTAATTTTTCTATTTATTGAAAGATAAACATAGAAGAAATAAAACAGAAGTGCAAATTTTGTCGTTTAGAGATGAATTATCTTTCTCTTATTTTCTTAAAATTTTGTAAACTGAAAAAGCTTGTCAGTGGCTTCTATTACTAGATAGCACTTTGTACAAAATTTCATATTCTTATAAATATAACTAAAAATGTGAAACTTAAATAGAAATTTCTTTCTCATGCTAAATATTTTAAGGGGTACTATCCATGTATATGCATAATGTATATTTTTGTATCTTTAAATTTCTTATAAATGCACAAACTTTCTACTTATTACGAATACTCTCGTTTCAAGACGAATTCTTTATGAATTTCGATATATATCAATAACACATAGTAGCTCGACGAAGCTTATATCAGTAACAAATTGCTCTAGATTCATATACGTAATTGTTTCACGGTATTTGTAATGATAATTGTAAATGCCGTCTCGTGCTTCCTTTGGCGCCTATCTAACGTCACTTATCAATTTAATGCTCTAGCCAGAATGATTCGCGGTAATTTGAGTCGAGTATACAAAAATGCTCTCATAAATTGAAGAAGCTCTATAAAAAAGGATTAATTTACTGTATTACTTTTGAAACGACTTTAATAACGACGAAGTTAAATATGAATTACGAATCATTTATATCATTTAGATTGACAAAGATAAATTTTTGCTAATTTAATTACCTGCATCCTATGGTGGTTTGGAAGAAAGTGACCAGTCCTGTGACGAAGATCATGGTGGAAATTATATAACTTCTCGATGGATCGTCCTCCGCCATGCACAATGCTGGAGTAAGGATGAAGGGAATCGAGACTATTGCACCTATCATCGTTAGATAATGCTGAAAAACATTATTCTTTTCGCAAATGATGTTAACAATAGGAGATAGGAAATTTAACGGTTATGGAAAAATTTTGATGATATCAGAGAATTAACTAGACTTAGAGCTTATTAAATGATTATGGTAATCTTGATCGGTCTTGGATGAACACAGTCGAATATCTTATCAAGACAAATTATATAAATAGGCAAGTAAATAGGGAAATAAATCGGTCCACCTCCTCTTGGCTTTCAGAATGTGCTTATCTCAAATAAGTTATCTGATTCAAACATCAGCTTTAGTTAATATCTATACTTTTCTGTATCCTTGAGGAATTTGAGCAACGTGGAACATTTTTGAAAAGAAAAACGCGTTCACTTTTCCTTGATGTTAAATATAAGATGTACAAGTGGTTTTCTTCCTACAAGAATATTTTACGCTTAATTTATTACAATAAAAAGTACCTGTAAAGCCATAAATAAGCAAAGATACCAGGGCGGGACATCGTCGATGCCATAATTGAGATTCGTGCTCCTGTTATTGCCAGCAGTTTTAGTATTCGACAGTGGTAATGTTGAATTTTCTAGATTCTGAAACAATAAACAGGTGCACGCTGCATAATACCAGCTTTGAACAATTATCTTTGACTTTGTAGGATATTTGAAACCGCATGCAGTATTAATTCTGACAAAAGATTGTACTAGAACTTGTTTAGATTTTTAAGGATTGTTTGTACTAAAACCCTTTCTAGATTTTATGAGGGCTGCCTATCTTTTCTTTACTTATTTTTTTTTTTTTTTAAGGAGGAGTGGAGGATTTTTAATGAAACCGTAATTTGTCCTCTTTTGCTAGAAGCAACCAGAATTTAAAACTCTGAAAAGGTATAAGCAGCACCGTCGCATACAGTAGAATATATTTTTTATAATAAGCTCGGTTACGTAATTACGTTGGAGAACCAACTCGCCAGGAATAACTGTATCATAGTGTTCATTAAGACAATAATATATTGTTTTATTAATTAACACATTGAAAAAAAGGTAATTCAATTAAGGAAAAATTTTTTTCATCGGTTTTTCCTATGTAAATGTTTTAAGCGCCCTTTACTTAATTTACCATTTTATTACCGTTACCATCCGAATTTTCTATCTGTCTAATATTTTAGTGTTAATTATCAATGATCAATAACTCCGATTGTTATCCTTTCTTATTTCAAAATATTTGCCGGAGAATGTAATATAATGCGATTAGATCCTAATATTCCGGTATCAATACTGTATAAATGCAAAAGTTCACTCGAAGTGGGAGGAGGTCTATACTTTTTACTGGTAAAATAGAATGTATCTCGCAATCTTGAATCTCTAATTACGATTCACGATCCACGACGTAGCCAGTGTTCTTAAGCGTCAATTAGAATCTAAATATATACGTTATATATCAATACTATCCTTTCTCAACAACACAACCATTAAAGTTCACAGTCAATTTTACGCCTTAAGTGTACGCAGTGCCTCTCAGCAATCTTTAGGATAGAAATACACTTGCGCCAAAAATTGTTGTGATCCAAATGTATCCAGCAACATTTGATGATTACTAATAAAAACTTTAAAAGTAACAATAATGATAATTTATATTTTAAATCGCATTAAGCTTGATACGATAACATTAGATTCCAATTAATAATCTGAGAGCCACTATTCATCTACTCACTTATATATAGTTTGGGAGAATAGAAATCAGACGGTATAAATGTGGTTCTCCGAATTGAAAATCTCTATCAGTAGAATACTGAACTGTAAAATACCGAAAGAATATAAAATATAGAATGATCGACTTTTTAAATTAAGCTTTAACCGATATTTTAAAGCGATTAATTAAATAAATACAAGCAACAAATATTAGATTTATATATATATATACGAATATTTATTATTAATTCATATAGGAATGAGTGAGAGTGGGAAATACGAAAACCAAGTCCCCGTTCCGCGTTGTAAAGCCGAAAAATAAAAATAAAGTACTATACTATCGTTAATCCTACATTAATACACGAAGTATTAGAAATCAAGAGCTATACAAACTATGAAGATTTCAAGCCGTCATTAAACATTATCGAACGATGAATTATTTAATTAGATGTTCATCCAACTATTTTAATAAACAACGTACCATTAAATCCAATTATTTTATGCGATTGACATTCGAATCAATAAAAATCTCTTTATTATAAGAGTTATGATATTATATTGTAAATATGATAAAAAACAATCAAATTTATAATATTATAAACATTATGAAAGACAATCAATCAAAAACGAGAACGAAAAATTATAATCAAACGCCGTTTTCCCAGTCACTTACTATTTCGGTCATCTGTATTCCATTTTCAGGCATATTGAAATTATTTTGTTCACGGACACGGAATACAATTAATATTCTCTACAGCACTGCAATAATAAAAATCCAGCGATCCACAATTACGAGAAGCTCCACAACGATTCTCCAGAAACCGCGGGAATATAGCGAAAACTCTTCGAACTTCGATGACCACGCGTGCACGTTAAACCGACGTTAACAACGAACTGTATCAATAGGCGACATTACTCTTTAATTTATCCCTATATGACTACTTCGATACGAGGAACTAGTCGATCTCAGATTTTTTTGTCTTAGATAACAGACACCACCAGCGAAATTTCACTGAAAATTCATAATTAGAGAAGCGACTAATTGACGGTAATTAAAAGTTAAAATAGATAAAAATGTGTCTCATAACGTCATCGCTATTGACCCCGTTATTCGATACAACGCAAAACGCGTATTTAAAAGAAAAAGAAGTCTCGTAACATCGATGAAAAAATCAAATAGAAAAGCTTCTCAAAATAGCGTTTTGATTGTAAATAAAAAAATTGTCAAATAATTAGTAGTATTCTAAGGCTGAATCTGCTCAAAGATAATGTAATTGTATCTCTTAATTAATTTTAATTTGTTTGTTGCGATTGTGTTGCGATCGTAGTGCTCATAGATTGTAAAATTAAATTTTCTGGGAGCTTACATATCAATTATTTGCCAAAGAATCTCGCGTGTATAAATCCGCATTGATAAAAATAATATTATCTATAGTCTGGCCCGAATTTCAGGGAAACGGTATTGATGAATCTTTATGCTACTATCGATTTTGTTAAACAGATCATTGATCAACGCTTTATCGATTATTCAGTGGCTGGAGATAGTTTTTAAATTTGATATTATACGCGTAGTATAAAATTTAAAAACTATCTCCAGCCACTGAATAATCGATAAAGCGTTGATCAATGATCTGTTTAACAAAATCGATAGTAGCATAAAGATTCATAAATTTTATACTACGCGTATAGTATTAAATTTTATTTTTTTATTTTATAATTTTTTATAATTTTTTGTATTTTTATTAACTTCTATATTACGAACTGAAATTTATTTTAATAAATTGTTCTACGTTGACTACCAGTTATCTATCAAATGAGAGTTTAAATCCAAGCTATTACTTTATGTACACCTTTTCACAGTAAATTAGTAATACAATGTAAAAACAAGCGTAAAGACAAAATTCTATCACATTGTACTGTTTGTAGAGATGTAGATATGGTTTTGATCATCCGTGGTTTTGATAAAGTGCAATGAAATCGGACTTCTGACCGGAAATGATAATGTTTGAGATCACAAATATTCTTATTTTTTCATTTTATTGGACTCTCGATAATCAAGGATCACTATATTTTTCTAGAAAATTAAATAATTTCCGTAACGTTATCTAATAAAAAACTTGATAAATTATTTACAGAAATATAAGTCGAAATAGGAATAAACGTTATGAGCGAAGATTCTAAAATTGTTAGTTCCGTAAGAATTTGATTCTCCTGCCAGAATAATGGGGGCGCTTCTGTTTCGAAAAATGAATAAGCGTAGAGTATGTAGCCTCAATATCCGCATAGCCGTAGCTGTGTATCATAACCTATCGAAGTGCTTCTTCGTACTCGTAAATAGACGCCCTAACAACGCCCTAATTGCATGAATCTTTTGAATTTTTCTGAAATTTTGTGAAAAAGAATTGGACAAATATTTAAAATGGATCAACTGGATGAACCTATGGACGTAGAAATAATCCCAGTTACCGATGATGCCAAGAATGTTGATTCTGAGCAAATCGATGTAGAAATTTTTAATTCAAACAACATGCAACAACCAGAGGTAAGAAAATATTAAATATAATCATTTTTCATGATTAATGTGCATGTTTCATAAATTTTCTGATTGCCATTTTGTTTCAAATTTTACAATACATGAGACATAAACGTAGATGGTATATACATATAATGAATTCGTTGATTCCTTGCTTTGACTAAGGATTTCTTTACAATCTTAAATTGTAAAAGTGTTATGTATACACTGAATTATGAAATTAGATATTAATGCATTATATTTTATATTCAAACAGATACAGTTAGATAGCCGTTATGAGAATCGTGGTGGTACTTTCATGACAGGCGTAGATATATTTAGTAAGGAAGAAAAATTGAAAATGGAAGAAAGAGCCAAACGTTTTGGATTAACTGACAAAATAAAGAATAATTTATCAAATCCAGAACAAGATTTGTATTCTAGGTAAGGACACTGATAAATATTTGCTTGATAGATAATATAAAATAACTCGGATATATAAATAACATAGGTTGTCTTAATTTTTAGTATGGGCATTGTAGAAGATAGTGAAAATACAAAAAATATCAGACTAAATGTAATACACATGAGAGGCACGGAAGAAATGAGTACGAAAGATGTCTTCAAATATTTTGAAGATTATGCTCCAGCCTCCATTGAATGGATTAATGATGTTTCATGTAAGAACAATTTAAATCCATAAATTTTACTAACATAACTATCAATGATTCCAAAAAATTGAATTATTTATAAATTTCTTGTTCTTTATTTACAATATAGGTAATGTGGTATGGTTAGATAATTTATCAGCAGCTAGAGCTATATTGGGATTATCAAAAAGAATTATTGGTTTGGAAAAGCAACAAACTATAAAATCATTCGATGGTAATCCCGATGAAGAAAACAATGTAACTAATGATGATTCCATCATTGAAATGGACGAAGATCATGAGATCACAAACACTACAAAGGAGACAGGAGAAGATTATATAAGTATCAAGGATATTAATTGCCCATTACCTCCTGGCTTGTGGAGGAAAGGGATAAATTATCCTAAATCTAAAGCAATATTCCTCAGATTTGCTACCAGAGCCGATAAAAAGCAACCTAATGCAGAGAAAATGAGTGAATATTATAAAAAATATGGAAACCCCAATTTTGGAGGTATTATTACAAACATTATTAAAATGTCCTTACAAATTACAAACATTATTAAATTATCCAAATATTAAATAATATTATTTCATGCAGGTATTAAAGGAATTTTAACTGAGTCTCGAAAACGGTTGTACAAACAAATCAGACAAAATAAAAGAAAATTCAAAGAAGAGCTGCAAGACGATGTTAAAGATAGAAAACGTGTGAAGAACCCCTGGGGTGCATTGTCTGAAACTTGGGGACTCAATGATGCTATAGAAAGTGAGTTTGGCACCAGAAATGAACCTAAAGATCAAGGGCGTAGTGTAAAGGAAAGATTAGGGGTAAAATATCCTTCAAAAGAAACTACACACACTGAAGAACAACGAAGTAATTCGAGCAGTGATAGTGAAGATGAGTGGTGTAAAAGAAGTAAAGTGTTGCGAATGCGAATGCATGCGGATGATGAAGAAGAGAAGATACACAAACGACGTGCCAAACTTCAACAGGTCAGTAAATTTTACTATTAGCTAAATAAATTTTATACAATAGAGGAATTTATTTAATCACTTATTATGATACATTTGCAGACTATGTTAAATAATTTAACTAGAGGCAATGATTTACGATCGAGGCTCAGCTCTCCGAGGAAAGGAACACAATTTCATGATGCAATTCAAGTAGTTGTAACAAATACAACTGCAACAAAGTCGAATTCTTTAAAGCTTAATGACTCAGAGGTAATTATTGTTAGAAATTTAATATTGCATTATATGCATATTTACATTTAGTAAAAATCATTGGATACGGGTTTTATTTATGACATATAGGAGGAAGATGGTGAAATTATCGAAGATAATGAGAGCCAGGAAAAGGAAGAGAGCGAATGGCAAGGCTCTGATGGAGAGGAACAGGAAGAAGAAAACGAGGATGAAGACTATAGTGATGAAGATAGTGACAAACCCGCAAGAGAAGTTCAAGGACCTAAGGGCAGTGTAATAAAAGTAGTTCAACATAAACCTCGCGTTGCTTCCACAGTGTGGGCGAGACTGAACAATGTAAAAAGTGAGGTTGTCGATAACTCCATTAAAGATAGGTAAGTATTGAAACAAATCAATATTAATGTTTATATGAATTATGAATAACATTTGGAAATAACATATAACAATATTTTAAAGGCAACCGAGAATACGAGATCTAAGAAATACATTAAAAGGTGATCTTCGGTCTCGAATCAGAAATCATACAAGAGGTCGCTCTCCTTTAAGGATAGAAGTGAAAAATGACAAATATACCGAAGGAAGTGAAACAGAATAATTGTCGATTAGTCGAACGAATTGTGACAAAAATGTGAAATATGGTTGTGGTGTTGTTTCAGTGGAAGAGTATGATGTGGTGCAAACTTCATAACTGATGTATAAAAGTACAGAAAATGCACTCATTACACCGAATTTATTACAACTTCATTTAACTCATAGGTTCTTGTTTAAATTAACGATGCCCTAAAATTACACAAAGTCATATTTTAATCGTGAGCATATTTATTTATGTTAATAAGATATATACGGAAAAATCTTTTTGATATACAATCGAATAATGAAATTTGAAACAATGTATATTTTTAGCCTCAATTGATTATGTATCTTGCACTACCAGAATAGACCAAGTTTCTGTGCGTATAAGAATTTAAAATTTTATGTTTAAGTACAAATATTTTGAGAGAATATATATTGTATAGATATTTCTGGGTATAAAATTTCCCCATATTTTTTATTCATATTACACAATTATAAGTACGGATCGTACATTAATCTTTTAATACGACTAATGTTAACATTTTGCACATATTGATAATCAAGTATCATCTTCCTATTTTTAAAATGCGATAAAATATAAATTAGCGGGTAATGGGTGCTTCTTGGAGTGTATATAAATATTATCTAGGATATAGATAACAATAAAAAAGTTTTTCGATTAACACATTGCGTACTGAGAAAGATAGGACATATTTTTAAATATTCGTTTGTACAATTAACACTTTTACTGAGAATCGTGCATTTTATAATTCCAATTGGAAAAAAAGATATTTTTGGATACGTCATAATTAACAGAGAAATAAATTTATACCTTATCGTACAAAAAAATTCTGCAAACGAATATTTAATTAATTGCACATCGAAACGATATATAGTGATTTTATAATCTGTTTTGTCTTCGGCGATTACATCAGCTTAAAAAGGCAATGAAAAGTGAGGAAAAATACTCGATACGGTTGTAAATAAAAATAAAATTGTACGAGACTAATATCTTGTACCGAGACTATATATGTCGAGCATTTAAGATATATTTTCCTTACGTACGTAATAACTAATAAAATGTTCCGAAAGCTGTGATTTCTTAGACGTAAACATTAAATGAAAAGGAGATGCAATTTCATAACGCCAGTTAATCAGCCCTCTTTGATTTCAATTACAGAATGAAATTTTTGTTGTGTAATAATTAAAGATCTATGTGTAATTTTTACACATATCCAACAAGATGTAAAAAATATGACAAATGGACAGAATTATATGAATATTCTGTATCTTCAAGTTCAGAAGAAATAGGGATAAGAATAATTATGACATCGATTCCGAATAATTGACCAATAAAGCCGCTTTTATATTAGCACGATAATACTTTGAATAGTCATTTTAAAATACAATAATCGATAATTATGATTTCAGTACATATATATGTATAATATATATATATATATATTTATCATTTACACAAATAACAATTAGTCAGAGAAATATTCGGCTGAAGTAATTTGAGAAAGAAAAATAAGAAAAAAAAAGAAAGATGTATCGTTCGAAGAACACAGTGGATTATCGGAATATTCTTTTAGCCGCATTCATAGGTTTCTAGCCGTTACTTTGATTCTCTACGTTAATTTAATCTCACTTTTGTACTGCTTACGGTCTCAAATAAAAATTATTCTACTGCAATTTATTAAATAAAAAATATTTAAATGGATTCTAAGAAAAATAATTAATCACATTACAAATGACTAAGTGGAAGCTCAAAATATTGAAAATGATAGATTCTATGAATGCAGCTTGGAGGCACGAGGTAATGTAATGCATTAACAAACGAGATGCGATATTTTTGACGCTATTAAAGCGCGTGACAGTTTTTTTAACTTACATATTTATCTAAAATCGCGTGAAAACCATTTGGTAACTACATTTGCTAACCGTGACTTGAATTTACCTAATATTATTATATCTACATTTTTATATGTTTCATCACGTGTAAGATCTACTAGATTCGTGAACTAGTCCTCGCCAACTAATATTCATTTCTCTCTGTTTGCTTCAGAATCAGAAATATCAATCTCGTTTGCTAAAAGGCAATCGTGCAAGATATCGAGGATCTCTTTCGTCTATCCTACATAAAAACTGTTGATGTATTTTTTAATTTAATATTTTTCCCTTTGTCAAGCCAATCAATAAACGCCATTTTCTTAGTATTATTTTCGTACTTTTTTTTTTTTTAATTCCCTTCGTCTTGTTTCCTCTTTTTCTTCTCTTTTTTTTGTTCTTTTTGTTTTCTCATAAATGACGTATAACATTTAAAATCCATAGACGAAATATTCTTTTTATATTCGGATATATAAGATATGAATCGGCAACAACAACAAATACACGCAACGTTTAAGTATATTAGGCCTGATGGTATTGGTAATAATTCTATCAATGTATATTAAACGCTACAATCTATCGTTGCTCGCATTTCACTTGCATCCTATGTGTCTCTTTCTTCGCGATAATGGTGTCCCAATGTTATCAAAATTTTTTCCTCCTCATTTTTTAATAATAATTTTTTAGTTACATCAGCAGCCGTTATGGATTCTTAAGAATATCCGACAACAGGTTTACATTTGATAACGTCCCGTGAAATTTGTACGTTTGCACAAGGTACGATACTTAACACACGATCACAGCAAATGTACAATATTTCTTGCGTTTATTAATCGTTTTTAATTAAACATCAAATTTCATATACCGAGAAGAGAACAGACACGAACTCGAAACTTTGTGGAATTTAAATGCATCGCAACTTTGTTTCTTAATACATTTCATTAATACTTCACGTTTGATATTGATCTCGTCCTTCTTACGTATATAAACGAACAGAAAGATCTTTAAAGATTCGTCTCACCGCTTATTAGATGAACAGTATAATAAATTGTAACGAAAACTTACAAGTCAATCTAGTTTTGTTGTTTCGTTTGATAATGTCTGAACTTTATGCTTAAACTCTGACTTGTAAGTTTTTCCTCTTTTTTTTTTTTTTTTTTTTATCAGTTTTCCATTTTTGTTTGTTTAAGTCAATTTTCACGTTGGAAACGAATTTGGAACACCGATATCGTCATAGTCAGCCAGCCGACTCGTTACAATGTCCCCTCGGTCTTATCGAGGTAGCTCGTGAAAATTATTCGACAAACATTTCGCGGTTCGCTAATCGTTCGCATCTACTTTTTGAGACTCTGAGAATTAACGTCTTAAATACATACACAGATTAAGTTACGAAATTCGGACACATAGCAACTGTACACGCAGAAAGATTCGGACATATATAAACGTCGTTCAAAAATCAGCTTCACGCGTATAACGCTTGAAGATATTTCTTTATTTATTTAAGCTTCGAAGATAAAATCGAAATGCATACGAGGAAGGGAAGATTATACATGAATTATTCTTTAATTTGTATTTTTTATAAGAAATTAATGAAGCTTTGAGGGAACATTATATTTCTCTTGTGTCCATCACTTTCCTTCTTTTTTCTTTTTTTTTATAATTTCGATAGATGATGATTTATTCTTTTTATAGAAATTTATTGCACAATTCATTAAGGGAGGCAGAATGTAGAAATGTGAACAAGAGCCACAGACATTTCCGAAATCTTTCTTCTTGTATTGAATGAACTCGTGCTCGAGACACGCGGAGATACTGACAATTTAATGAATTAAGTTAGTTATTCTAGAGAAATTCATGTGTATTTGACAGATAGTAAATTCATCGAAGAGTAAAATTAAATAAATTCTCAGTATCATCAGGCGTATTGTGAGCACAAAGTGGAACGTTTCACATTGAGGATTTAATATGAACGGCATACATATTTCAACGAACGAATGTCCTCTTCGAGATTTCTCGCTTGCGCAGAAAACCAGTAAACGAAGGAATTTTCCCAGCATGAAAAACGTATGACACGTAATCGGTTGATTGTTAATTTACATCGGTGAAATCACCGTTGAAAAATTTGTACGACATCAAAGATATAGTTGCAGTTACAAGGACGCGGAATTGTAAAGAGATATCAGATTAAATTCTTCTCTGCAACTACAGTAATTCACGACGATATTTGAACACACAGAAACTTTGTCTGAATATAAAGATTAGAGGAGAAAAATGTGATAAGTACATTTCTTTTGGTTTTATGATTTTGTAATGCAACCTTATGATTAAACGGGAAGATTTTAATATGATATAATTAAAAATAAAAGCAAGCCTATATTGAAGAGAAATTTAGAAAATTGAAGTATATTGAAATATGTTGAACAGTTAAATTTTCTATGATATAATTACAGATATATTTATAATCATTTTTACAATTGCAAAAATTGTGATGTGTTAAACAGAAATTAAAGATGCTAGATCTTCTATGATATAATACACGCACATTTACAACTGCATAATATAATAAATAGTTTGTTAAAATTGATTGAATTATACTTGACAGAAATTAAAAATGGCTAGAGTATATTTTTATTTTCCTGGAATAAGACAAAGGATAATCTCGTTAACTTTCAATTATATATTTATTGAAACTCTTGATCAAATTCTGACTATTCGTTATTATTTTTAAACGAAAAATTTCATATGCTTGTGAAAATTCCAAATTTCAAGCTACGAAGATCAATCGTAAATTATTAGAAGTCTCGTATGAAAATTCCTGTAATATCTCTTTGACTACGATGAAATATTAAATTCTCCTCCGGTAGATTGTTATTTCTCACAAGGTTCCGGATATAAAAGCAGCGACAAGGCTAAATCGATAATCCGATAAATCCTTCAATGCTCTGTAAAGCATAAAAATATGCTGAGAAATGGAAAAGGACACTCGAGGGGAATAATACAACATTCTTCCTCTCTTTCGTTCTCTCTCGAGTTAGTTAAATCGTGAAAAAGGATACTCGAAACCGAAGGCAACGAAGCGTCTTCGTTATTTCCACAGATGAAACTTCTTAACTTTGAGGGAAACAAACGCATCGATGCCTATCTCTTTCTCTTTCGAGTGAATTATTTTACGAATATACAACATACCACTGACATGTGTTTATTAATGGAGAATTATTTTATTAGATTATATCGAAGAACGTGAGATCTGATAATCGAGGGAGGCAAATAGTGTTTTACACTCTGGATCCTTCGTTTTGCGCTCTCTTTCTATATTAACTTTTCTATCGCTTTCTTCGTATCTCATTCTCGCTTACATGATCTCTCTTCCACTTATTTAACAAGATTTTAACCGCTTACTTTCATGTCTTTGATTTCGACTTTAATTTCGAAGACAAGAATAGTACCCGTTCCTCTTTTTTTTCTTTAAATAAGTATTCCAAGCGTGTCCTCGCCATCTTGAAAATCATCCGATTGTCATTGGAAAATGATGAAACATACTTGTCTCATACAAGAGATTTTTTGTTTCTTTAATTATGATTTTTAGAAAAATAAAAATAGATGATGAAGTAAATTGCTCGTCTCTTATTTGTGCCTCGACATCGCTCAAATTCGTTCCTAAGTTATCACCGGACTGCGGATATTTATGCAATAAAATAATATTTTTGCAGGTATAACTGAAAAAATGGAATCTAAGCAGAAATTTGTCTCACCTATTAATCGTTATAATTTAAGTAATGCACTTTGGATATATTATACATTTTTGCATCCTTAAATTTCTCATAAATGTATAAATAATCCGCAGTCTAGCTATCACAATCGGATTTCTCGCCATTCACCATCGACGACACGTTCGTGTACCTAGCTCGATTATTATTTTACCCATTTGCCA
Source organism: Bombus vosnesenskii (assembly GCF_011952255.1). NCBI lineage: Eukaryota > Metazoa > Arthropoda > Insecta > Hymenoptera > Apidae > Bombus > Bombus vosnesenskii. Next base: position 2,705,656 of record NW_022882962.1, read on the forward strand.
CGACATGTTTCTTCGGAGAAGATGTATCAACTAGGGATATATATTATATTGAATATAAAAAAAGTATCGTTTGAATATACAAGTACATTTAGAGTGAAAAACACGAATCGAAACAAGAACGTTCACATTATCAATTTAATTAACATGGTGAGTGTTTGAATTCAAAAAAGTGGATTATACGAATATTATATTATTGGCTTTTAAATAAAAAAAGAATGCATAAATAACATAAGAACATGGCGTAATTTAAGCTATTTGTGAACGACAAGCAATTGTTCCTCGAAACATCTGTTAATAACAGAAGAAATCAAAAGAAGTAAAACAAGCGAAAGGCGACACATAGTACAGTATAATAAAAACATTGGAAATGTAAAAAATAGAAAAGTTTACATATGATAATATTCAAACAGACACCATGCGCTCTGTCGCACAAGAATGGCAGTATCAGTGTAATAATACCTGTAAATCGTGAAACAAGAAGTAATTAAACCGCTTAGAAGAACTGGAAGCTGGGTCGAATGCAATTAACTATGAATTAAACGTTTTTCTCGAGTATCTTGCTCTCTTTTTCACTTTTTCATTTGCTCCTTCTCATACATGCATTCATTCGCTCGTTGTGTCATCTATTTTCTGTCATCTATTGTCTTTCTCGCTTCCTCTCGTTCGTCTACAAACTAAATTTAATAGAGGCAGAATAGAATTTCTGCGAGGTACATAACTACTATAAGAATGACACTGAATATTATATAATAATAATAATAATAATAATAATAATAAAAATTAATAATAGTGGTATTAATAATAATAATCATTAGGTGTAGAAATTGAGAGATATGAAAGATTACATCATTCATAATATCAACCGCTACATACATTCATTAATAAAATAAACCTGAATACCGTAATAAAACACACAATACAAAAAACAATGATATTAAAGACGTGCGACATTGAATGAAGAATGCTACATAAGCTATTAAATGCCCTAAAACCAGTTTGCGTCTTAGTCTATACCTGTCGCTCTGAGAATAGAAGAACAGGAGATAATAATAGCAATTTTTTATTAAATTAGAATTGTTCAATAACATAGAGCAGATTTGCAGATGACTTTTCTTACATAGGTGTGCCAGTCATGTATCTATTCCTACAGTGTTCTTGTTTTGTTAAGATTTCACACTACCTTTGGAAAGATTATGAGCCACATCTGTTAATGTGGAGCCAGTAAACTTGTAAATAGGTTTTTGGGTGTAGACACTGATCTGTGTAGATGACACTACTTCCTACAACTTACTTATTACAATAAACTCAAGCAAGATATTTTAATTATACTGTCATCAATGACAAGGTTCCTTAGACAATCCACCAGAGAAAAAGGAAAGTAATTCATTTCATAGGTGATATTCACAACAAACTCTTTGGTACAACCACTGAAACCTAGGTCAACAAAAGTCACAACTCAGATCTGTTCATTGAGATCTCTACTTTTACAAGAAGCTTGTTAAGCTCTGGAAGAATATTAATGAAAGGAAAGATCAGAGTGCATATATTTTGGTAGAAGATAACAATTTAGTCAATTTGGCTAAATCAAGCATCTTTCACATTTTTATACAAGATAACTTTATTCCTATTATGGTTAAGCTCTCTGTTATCTTATCAGGGTCTCAGTCTAGCTTCTGGGATTTCAAGTTTGTGCTCATAATCAGAGATGGTTCGGCATATCAAATTAGGTAACTGGATATCAATGCACAATTCCAATTCTAATGATTGGAGTTTATTATTAATGCATAATATTCTTATCCTTCTTGTGGATTTGGGAGAAGAATAGATCTAACGTAATTCCTGCGTGTTGTAAAAGACGACTAAAAGAGAAACTTATTTAAAAATAGAGATCTGAAGTAAAAATCGCTAGAAAAGATTACTAAGGCACCCCTGGAGCTACTGTTAGAAATAACAATATGCAAACCGGTAGTGTTAGATTGGTGTATAAATGGACATCAGCTAATATATCCAAATACTCTACAACCGAAACCAAAAGATACCAACACAACATTCCCAAACCTAGCAATAAATGCTTTGGTAGAACAACTGTCAATCACCAAAGCTAATTAATCAAAGCAACGTATGACATGGATACACCAAATGAACAGAACCGTCATGCTACTACACAGTAACAGTACCCGCAACTACAAGACGTCATTACGTAACAAAGATTCATCGACCAGAAAAAAAGTCGTGATTAGAAATAACAGATACAACGCATATGAATTGCAAAAAATAAAGGAAGAAGTCACGAAAAAGTCAAACACAGACGAAAATAGTCTACAAAAACAAAATCATAAAAGAAGAGAATCGCAATACCGAATGATACAAATATTGTACAAAAAGAACAGAAAAAGATCACGAAATTAATAATAGAAATGAGACAGCTCTGGAAATAAAAGGCAGTAACAATAGTCGCAATAGTCCTATACACACACGTTCACTCAAACATACAAGAGGCAGTAATACCTATGACAGCAGCAATAATCATAAACATGCTGCAATAGTAACAGAAGAACATATGACCTGATAAACAAAAACCTGTCGTATGATCTTTAAAACCACAATAGTAGAATGAAGTTGATAGAAAAAAAAGATAATATTAATAAAAGAACTACTATCAGCAAATATTTCAGTGAATTTAATGGCTGTTCAAAATATACTGTATGTATGTGTATTCGCACGCACACGCGTGTATATACACGTTGGTTACAGCAAGCACGCAGTTACAAGTTCTCTTTTACTCTCTCACTCTCGTATTCTCTCACTCTCATTCTCCCCCTCTTTTTCTCTCTACGCACTTACATTCATTTTATCGGTCGCCGCGTTACGTGGCTTAGAATATCTCACACATTACACCAACCACGTCACTCGCTCGGCAATTAAATCACAGACAATGTGTATGATACGGTGATTAACAATAAATCGTCAACTAGCGTTACCTATATATAATTCGGGATAAATAAAAGTTATTGTACAAATTAATATTATGCATTCAATTATAACAAAAAAGGACACTGTATTTTTGTTTCTTTTTTTTTTCTCCGGTAAAGACATGCGAATGTACAAGTATATGCACGGACACTGCGGTTTATTTATTTCTTTACCTCATTCACCGCTCCCTTCGCCCATTTTCTCAAATTCGCCTGTGTGTATGTCTTGTAGCTCGACTTTTAAGCCATGCTCCGATAAAACGTTTTCGTAAAAGTTTCATTTTGTTCTGTCTTCTTTATTTTTCTTTTTTCTCTCTTGCATCCATTGTAGATAACTGTAAAAGAAGTACACTTCTGTTACTCTGACGTCACACCTTCGCCTCCTTTTCGGTCGTCCTGCAGGCTCGCCGCAGCTGAAACATTATTGATCGTTTTAACATATATTGATCACTTGTTGTTTCATTCGGGGTTCGACAGTGATCAAAAAGAGAGTAAATACCAGTAGACTACATAACGTTTTCTTGATGATTCTTTTGGAATAACAGAGTTTCTTCGAAGATGTATTGTTTCAATACTTCTTTTGGAAGATCATCTAGCTCCATATCAAACTTAAACGGTTCCGCTGCAACTGGCTAAAAATTGGGTATATTATAAAGTTATCTTTGTTATTTGTACATTGGTGTTTACTGGTAAAAAATATATACTTCGTCATCTGGATCATAATATTGCTCTAAATACGGATGCGCAAGTGCATCTTCCACAACAATCCGTTTGTTAGGATTAAATGTCAACATTTTATCTAACAAATCCAAAGCTCGAAGATCAGCATCTGGAAATAAACTTGTCCATGGAACCTTTGGTTTAAATGGTAATGATTGAAGATAATTTCGTGCCTAAAATATAATTATTCAATGCAATCTATATCATTTTCTCAGTGAAACAAAATGATATTAAACACAAAAGAATTACTAAACATAAAAAAACAATTAATACTTTTTCATTTATGATGCACTCAAGATCCTCAGGAGATGGTGATCCCAGAACTCCTAATATATGGTTCAGTTGGTCTAAGTAGTGTTTGCCAGGAAATATTGCTCTCCTTGAAAGCATTTCTGCAAGAATGCAACCAACTGACCAAATGTCTATAGACTTAGTATAGCCCTGCAAAATAGAAATGAGATTTAATATCTTGTTACATTCGTTCTAAATTGAAATTGAACAATCCATTATTTATTTACCTTGGAATTAAGCATTATTTCTGGAGCTCTATACCACCTTGTTGCTACATATTCAGTAAGAAAACCAGCATGATTATGCTCTGGATCAGCAACTCTAGCTAAACCAAAATCACAGATTTTAAGGTCACATGTGGTATTTAATAGCAAGTTGCTTGGCTTCAAGTCTCTGTGTAGTACATTTGCAGAGTGAATGTACTTTAATCCTCTTAATATTTGGTAAAGAAAATAGCATATGTGATCATTACTAATAGCCTGAAAATAAAACAAGTTTAAGTATATTAATGTTCCTTTAAATAACTTTATTCATAGTCATTTATTATGCTGACCTGTGTTTTGAGAAGTTTATATAGATCAGTTTCCATTAGACATTGAACAATATATACATCTTTCATTTGTTCTATAGTAGGTGCCCTTAATATATCCCTTATATCTATTATCTAAAAGGAAAATGTAAAGTGAAAGTATATATTTAGAGTAGTTTTATACATATATATCTAACTGGCTAATACATACATATATACATCAAGTTACTCACATTTTCATGCTTAAACCTAGTCAAAATTTTTATTTCCCTTAATGTTCTTTGACTATATGTCTGATGCTCAAAGGGAGAAATTTTTTTTATAGCTACCTTTGTGTTTGTTACATTATCATAAGCAGATCTGTAAAAACAAATTCCAACATTTGAACCAACATTTGAAACAACATTTGAGAAATTACTCACAACTCTTTTTTTCTTCATTAAAACCTATTTCAATATTATGCATACAAAACATAGCAACATCAATAACAAAGGATGGTAGTGCAACCTATATACAATATACTGGTATCTCCTAATCTGAAACCACAATACAGGAAATGGTTCTACAATATTTAAAAGACCTCCTTTTTAAAAATTAAACATATGCTGGAATTTAATTCCCAAAATGTTATCAAGATTACAAGTTACAACTCCAAAATATTGAAAATAAAAATAAAGTATAAAATTTAATTAAGTGGTCATAATGGAATAGTAAAAGAATTCTCAACAAAGACAATTTGAAAAATTTTGCGCATGAAAGTTGGTCGCTTCTACGAAGATATTATTCGTCATCTCATTAACGGTACAATGATAAGACCGATAAGTGAGAGATAAGCGATGGAAAACAAGGAAGTCGTAACATTAACACGCAAGTGGACAAGGATTTGAAAGGGTGTGACAACCGTGTTCAAAACTGGCGCCAAAAGACGACGATACATTACGATGAAAAGCACTTAGTAGCGGCTACAGACGATATCGGGGCAAAATCAAAATCTTTCGTACGCATCATGGAGCAAAAATCTAGTCATAAAATCGTGAAATCACTCGATGACTGTATTTTTGATTGTTTATCTTTCGGCCTGTCAGCTAGTCAATACGAGGTCGAATGTTTTCAGAAATAACGCGAGAAATTGACTCGAAGACACTTACACGACCATCCCGTAGGCACCCTCGCCCATGTACGATAAATTCGTATATCGTGGCCCAACCTCGAAAGTTTGTCCACGAACGACTTCGCAATTTGGATTCGCACTTGCAGAACCTTCACCCGCCATTTTGACAACTATTTTGCGGCTCCGGCGAAGTCAGAACAAGTCCTGCTTCTTAGCCGACTGGTCACGAACGACATTGCGATTAGATCGACTTACGAAGGAATTTTACGTGTTACAGTAGTGCTGCCTAGTGATCGGTTGTCAAGCACTTCAAATCGTATCGAATATGTTCATGTGGCGAACAATTCGAATCGCTTCGAATGGGATTTGGTACCCCAAAGCTCCCAAAAGTATTGAAAGTTTCGGAAAGTCTTGTCTTGGAAGTCTTGAAAGTATTCGATCATCGATCATGAGATTTCAGAAACGATCTCTCTTCTCCTTCTTTCTAATCTGATTGCTATGAATTTCGATATCGTTCAAATATTGAATTCTATTCTGTTATAAATACATTGTTATATTAAAAAATGTCGGGACAATAGAAAGTTTAAAATAGCAATTGTTCTTCCTTTACTTGCTTGCTTGATTTCTCTATAGAAATTTTTATGCATAAATACATGTATATCGTTAAGTTTCCTTTTTGTATTTTATTGCTGAATCATGCAGCTTTGAAATATGCGAAATAACATTGGCAATGTAGAGAGCGCTACAGTTGCAATGCAATTAACTTTCTCATCTATAGTGATTTAAACTGTGACGAATTGTCAGTTTGCGATCTGTCGTTGCTGTGTTATTGTAGTGGTTTTGTATTAATAATTAAATTTTATAAAAGGAGTCCTCCAGAGCTATAAAACATTAAATATAATTAAACTACAATATGAATGCGCCTCCGACCTTCGAATCGTTCCTTTTATATGAAGGAGAAAAAAAGTAAGTATTACAAACCATTGGTTAACCAATTTAAAGGTTTTCATTAAAATGAAATACATGCATATGATTTTTCCTCTATTTATAGAATAATCAAAGAACAAGACACTAAAGTTCCCAATGCCGCGATTTTCACTGTTAATAAGGAAGATCATACCCTTGGAAACATGATACGCAAGTAAGTACATCTTTGCAATTTCACAAAAATTTATGTAATTTTTATAATATGGATATATCATACTAGCAGTTTCAATTGTTCATTAGTCAGCTACTGAAAGATCCTCAAGTCTTGTTTGCTGGATACAAAGTTCCACATCCATTAGAACACAAATTTGTAATTAGAATCCAAACTACATCAGACTATACGCCACATGATGCTTTTATGCATGCTATTACAGATCTCATAGCAGAACTCTCACTATTTGAAGAACGTTTTAAGGTAAAGAATAAATATATATCATGATTTGTTATGTGACTATAATATTGTGTGTGTAATATTTCAGGAAGCTATTAAGGAGAAAAAGGAAGGACTAGATTAAGTCGTATCTTTTTTCTTTTATATTTATAATTGTATATATGTAAGGGATTAATATGTATCTCAAGTTTTTAGATTATTAAGAGAACTAATTTACTTTAATAAGTACACTGAAAATGACTGGTATTTGTACATATGAATAAGTAAATAAAAACAAAAAAAAGATCTCACTCTTCATCTTAAATCAATTTTTCTTTCAAAAAATAGGAAACATAATAAAAATCAGTTCTTGTTATTTAAAGTAAGTCATTGCTGTGTAATTTAAATAAATTTATGCAAAATGCTAAAATCAGTCTCTTACAATTTTATTTTTTTTAACTACAAAGTTTAGTTATAATTTATTAAATGTACATTTCAAGACAAGATTCAGATTTGAGACAAGATATCAACCCTGTATTAAAGCTTAAAGTTAAAAGGCAAGACAACGGTAAGTCATAGTAGTACAATTCTGCTGAAACGAATTTTGTACAAAGATTAATGGCAAAGAAAAACATACATACGAAATAATAAATACTTACTTTCATTATATTTCAGTACAAATTTTTTTCAGAAAAATGTACTACCAATCATGTTGACATAAGTTCTGAGACATTGTGAAGAAACTCTGTGAACTAATTCTAATGGCTCGATCATTGAGTTTGTCAATTAAAGGAACTATTATTAAATGTGTGACGTTTTTTGATACTAAATAAATTATTAAATACAGTTACAGGTTGACATAAATAACTAGTATGTACATAATTACATTTGTCTTTCGAACGTTTCTTGACGTTCGAAGTTTCGCATGGTATACGTTTAACTGTTTATTACATAAATAATAAACTATGCTCCCATTCTATAATATAATTCAGCAATGTATCATAAAATAACTTAGTCGTAACTGGTAATAGAACTGGTATATGACTTTGTACTTTAACAATCACATGAAAGCGCAACGAATATACACAGAAAAACATTCTGGTGAACATATATAGACTTTCAAATCATAAATTTAACACGAGGAGCACACATTTCTCATCGAATTGTCGATGTATTTTGAATGGACACACATATTTCTATGCAGGAAGACATGCACAGAACTGTAGCATTAAATTCTTTTATATAAAAATATACTCTGCAAAAATTTTAACAGGTCTTTTTTTTTGTATCTAAGATCTTTAGAAGCAATGAGATAGGTCAACAAATGACAACACGCCATTAAAAGGTTTCAGCATCATCGCAATCACGAGTATCATGTCCAAACACTGTAAAACAGGTAAAACAATCGTAAATGGAATTGGATAGAAATACGGAAGATTGTTAGACGGATTAGTGTGAAATATTCAGTGTATACTTTAAATAATAACGTATTAGTCTGTGTTAAGGTATTTGTCCAGTTTTTAACTAATATTTTCTAGGAATTAAAAAAGTCATTTAAAAGAATTTTAAACGCTTGCTTTTGTTCCTAGGAAAAAAAATATTATAAATGGATATGGAGAGAATTGCAATTCGCAAAGTTTTAAAGAATAAATTCTTACTTTCACAGTTTTCGCAGTACGGTCTTTCCACCGATGTTTTCTTCGGGGGCTTTACGACCTTTTCCGTATCTAGAAAGTCTTGAGCTTGTCGTGGGCAATCTTCCGTTTCGTGTAAATCAAATTGTTCACAAATATCACAGAACATACGTGGCGCAGCCATTCGTTTTTCTAATGTGGTTCTAAAATTAATTAATGAATATCATACCATTGTTATAACATAGGCTTATTTAAAAATTAAATATTACGAACTTGGTATACTCGTCAGCTTCATTGGCAGGTACTCCTATTTCAAGAACTTCAACTTTACATAGTAAAGCTTCGTTTTTACGTTGCATCTCCACTATTACAGAATTTAAGAAATCTATTTGACTTTTTGCTGTTTCATATTCCTCTTTTAACTTTATCATGTCAATATCTTTATCAACTGAAATTAATAATTTAGCTTTACAATAGAATTGAAAAATCAACAAAGAAGATTAATGAATTTTAAATAAATTTTACCCATATGTTGTTTCATATCACCTCCTGCTGCCTATAATATAAATGAAAATCTAGATATATTATATATTTATTTGTAGCAAATTTACATTAAATTGAAACTCAAGTACTTACATCGTAATTATTCTTTATGTTTTCACGAGTAAGTTTTAATTGACTCGTTGCTTCTGTCCATTTAGCAGTAATTTGTTTATTTTCTCTTTCCCTGAAATGTAAAGTCCATATAAACGTGTGAAGTATTAGAAAAGTATGAAGTTATTTTTTGTGTACCTACAAATTACTTTGTGCTTCTTTTAACTGTGCAGATTCCGTGGATACAAGGTTTAATTTTTCTACCAAATTTTGAATATTTTTCTCGGTTTCTTTTTCTTTAGTTTGTATGGTATTTGTTAACACTTCAATTTTCTTTTTCTGTTCTACAAGTAATCTTTCAAGAGATTCTTTACTATCAACTAGATTTCTATTTTCTTTAATCGCCTCACTTAGTTTACTTTGCATAAGTTTAACTTCTTCATTTTGCATCTGTTCATCCGTTTTCAATTTTTTCATTTGTGCATCTTCTAAGGCTTTAATTTGTGCTGTTAATTTATCGATTGTTACTTCTTTGTTATTCAAATCATTAACTTGTTTTTCTATCGTATCTTGAAGCGATTGTTGATGTTTTTGCAATTCAGAATTTTTCTGCATTGCAAATTCAAGCTCAGTTTGTTTAGCTTTCATTTCACATTCTAAAGTATTTTGTAATTTCATCACAGATTCTTCTTTGGAGCTTTTCAATTCTTTTATTATATGTTCTGATTCCTGAAGCATGTTATTTTTTACATCTAGTTCTTTTTGTATAGTCTCCAACTGTGATTCTAACGTTTTTATATTTTTCTGTAATTTTGATTCTACAGATTTCAGATTATTTTCTAAAGAAATTTTTGTGTCCGTGATGTTAGATATTTCCTTTTCCTTCTTTGATAGCATTTCTTGTAATTTTTTCATTTCCTCTACATTATCCGTTTGTTCCCTTTGAATAGACGCAACAGTGTCATTGAGCTTCAAAATTTGTGCTTCAGTGTGTTCAGTTTCCTTTTTCATTTGTACAAGAGCATCTTCTTTGACTTTAATCATTTCCGCAGCAACATCTAGTTTATCCCTCAATTCTTTTACTTCACTGGACATACTATCTAACGACGTAGTAAGATTTTTGTCAGTAGCTTCTTGATTAGCTATCAAAGCTTCGTTCGTTTTCTGTAATTCTTCATATTTTTTTTGTAACTCATGCAGATTAGAATCTTTTTCTGTCATTAATGATTCTAATTTCGCACGGTTTGTTGCTTCAGCTTCGAGTTTTTCTGTCAATTCTTCAATTGTCCAACGATTGGCACTTTGATTAGCTTCTAACTTAGATTTGATCTTTTGTAAAGTCTTTGTTGTCTCTTGAGAACTAGTTAATTCCGTCTTTATGTTATCAATCACTTTCTGAAGAGAAGACACCTCCTCTTTATGTGTATTTTTTAAAGTTTCATGTTGTTTTTGTAGATTAAGAATTTCCTCTTTGTTATTTTTTAGTTCATTTGAAAGATTCAATGATTCCTGAGTTCTTTCTTTAAGTTCTTCTTTAATGTAATCATTTTCTTTTATTTGTTTTTCAAGTTCTACATTTTCTGTTTCAAATCCTTTTATTTTGCTAGATAACTCCACGTTCAATTTCTTCTCTTTTTCCAATTCAGATTTATTATTTTCTAATTCTGAGCGTTGTTCTTGAATTAATGTATTAGCTTTGTTTAATTCTGTTTCGATATTAATCAACTTCAACTCTAATGATTTGAGCATAGTTTCATTTTTGAATGCTTTATCTTTAAATTCATCAAGTTCTTTTTCTTTTGTTCGTAAATCCTCGTTGTATTTCATAAGTTGCTCCGATGAATCAGCGGAAGTACTTATCAAATTTGCAATATCAGCTTCCTAAATATAAAACGAATAATTAAATATTTTACATCTAAAAATTAAAAATCTATATATCTATTAAAAATCTAAATAAACTTTAAATAAAGTAACTATTTACCAATTTTTCCTTTTGAGAAGTGACTTGCGACAGTTTATTTTCTGTACCTGCAACTTGTTGATTTAATTGTTCTATATTGCTTTGAAGTCCTTGGAATTCATTCTCCAGATTTGTCTTAGTTTGTTCCGATAAAGTAAGTGCATTTTGTAAATCTGAAACATAGACAACAATAATCTTAATTTAGCGATACAATTACTGAAATTTGATATTTATATGTTTTACCTAAAGTCTTTTGTGTGAGATTTTTTATTTCTTCATCTTTATTGGCAAGAATCGACTTCAATTCAAGGACATCATTTTCTAATTTACTGAGTAATAATGATTTCTGAGATATATAAGCATTTGCTTCTTCTATACATTTTGCTTTCTCTTCAATCTGGCCCTGATAACGTTTAGTTAATTCTTCTATTTCAGCTGCAGTTGTTGAACGAAGTTCTGATAGTTCCTTTTCTTTCACTTTCAACTCTTCGCTTAATTTCTTCAATTGGACTGAGGAATTGGCCTCGGTAGCCATTAAGGAAGCGATATCATGTTCCTAAAATAGTAAAAAGAATTATATTTAGTAGTAGAACATAATATTTATAGAAAGAAGTACTTACCAACTTCTGCTTTTCCTGGACTATTTTAAAACTATCATCAGCAATTTTTTCGTACTCTTGGATTTGTTTAGAAAGCGAATAATTCTTTTCTTCCATTAACTTGAGCCTTTCGTTTAGTTCTGTAAATTAATTTAAGTAATATAAGTTAAGATTACACAGCTTTCTACTCTAGTACTTGGACATCTTGTATTGTGAACATACCTTCCAGTTTCTTTAAAGCAACAGATAATTCTTCATCTTTTTTCTTATTTATATCAATTTGCGTGGATAGTTCAACCATCAGTTTTTCAGTCTCAGATATTTTTTGATCAAGCTTAGTAGAAACTTCTTTAATCTTCGAGTCTTTCATATTCAATTGTTCATTGAAAGACTCTGAAAGTTTGCTAATTTGCTTCATATTCTCAGTCTTAAGATTCTCCAATGCAACATTTTGTACTTCTAACTGTTTTTTTGATTGTAGTTCTAATTCTTCTGTTTTTGCTTTCAAAAGATTTTCCTTCTCTTCGACTATCTTATCATAATTTGACTTCAATAATTCCTTTTCACTTGTACTTTCCTTTTTAATATTTTCTATCGTTTCTGCAGCTTTTTGCAACTGCTCTTTCAAAGCATTTGTACTGTGTTCAAATTGCTTTTTCATATCTTCTATCAACGTATTCTTTTCCTCCAAATCTTTCGTCGCACGTTCTATTTCTGTCCGCAAACTTGTCTCTGATTCTTTATGAACCGCGCTTTCTTGTTGATTTTCTTTTAATTTTGATTGCAATTCAGTTATTTGATTTATATATTGCTCCATAAGTATTCTTTTCTCTTGCATCTCATTCTCAAGATTATTTCTACTTTCCTCCAAAATTTTATTGCGACTCTGTAAGTCTAAATCAATTCGTGATTAAAATAAATTGTACAAAATAGTGCATGATAAAACCCTTTCCCAAGGTACCTTCGAGTTGCTGCGTTTCTTGAGTAGTGGAGTTTGAGACTTCATTGCGAAGACGGGTCAGTTCTTCTTCCGTTTCGAATAATTTGATGCTATCACGTTCAAGTTGACCGACACGTTCTCTTTCTTCCAGCAACAGCTTTTCAAGATCTTTGATCTTATTTTCATTTACAGTATTTATCACCTAACCACAAACGTATTTGTTTAGTATAATAATAAATCAATTTAAACAGACATTAACTAACACAAAGTGCATTAAGATATACAGTATCAATTTTCTATCCATAAAGTTGGTTTAGGCGAGAGTGCAATAAAATACAAAATATAATTTTTTTTTGTATGCTTCAACAAGTGTAAGACATATTATTTGACTTTGCAGAATAACAATATACAACCGTGTGTAACATAATGGAATCAAAAATATACAAATTTAACACAGTATGATAAACAAAATATGAAATGAATAGCTAATAAATAAATAAATAGAGTACCAAATAAATAAATAAAAAAGAATTACATTGATTCTTAAATTTATCGTACGATGACTTAATTATTTACTACATATTAATAATTGATTCTTATGTAAAGCACAAATTTGGCGTGAAAAAAAGCAATACTGAAAATAGCAATTATGTTCATAGTGCACCGTAAAGCGTGTTAATCCCGCACCTTTCTAACGGATTGTACGTAACGATTAGATAAAAATCTATTCATTACATGTTACAAATTTATCTTTTTCAATCTATAATCCTTTCTTTTATCTTTTTCTTTTATATGCCCTAAGTAATTTACATACGAGCATCAAATAGTGCTAGTATAATTTCAACTCTAATATTTAATGTCAACGAAGATTGAGAATCAATTAGTTGGGGAAAGCATCGAAGAGATACTGCGACATCACATATTATTTTGACAAACTTGTGATGAAATGCTAAACGACATGACTACAGTGATGGTAAGAGAAGCAGTGCAGAAAAACAGCATCATCAACCCCTCCTCTATCCCAAATGGCTGCCATCGGATACTCACACATTGCTCACTTCTTTCTTTCTGAAAATAAACGATAAGTTTTTTACGTTAACCCATAGCCTAGAAACAAGCTTTTGTCATATACCATACGAAATCTTTCATTTTTTATTTTTGGTAAATTATCTTTTTAGACTTAAATAACTTTCCAAAGTTCTAATTATTGCTTACGAATGATTTGGGTCGGGGGGGATTTTAACACTTTATCGTTTTGAATTGAGTTACATATGTATATACTATGTATATACTAGCTTTGCCCATCACCATTTTATATACAAGCTCCTAATACTAGGAAAAGCATGTTAATCTAGTCCCTAATTTTAATGTTCTGTAGTTCTTTGAAATTTTGCCAAGCAATTGATGTATAGTTAAACATCTCAGAACAGAAGTAGAAATTTGGCAAAATAAAGTGAAACAAGAAAAAATATAAAAACCATGAACATGTTTTTCTATTCCACCTCGTGTTTTGTCGTTCGTTTAAGCTATTTCTAAAGTTCTTCCTAAAAATGTTCACACTTACCTTACAATATATCTCATATTAAATTAATATATTTTAATATATATCGTTTTATGTCTGGAATAAAAATTGTATACAGTTAAGATGTGTACCTGAATATCATCCTTGTTAACCGATTCTTCCTCGAAACGAAACAGGAGATCTTCACACTTCCTCTTCTCTTCCTCCAATTGTAAAGCAAGTGCATTTTTCTCTTCGAGTAATTTTGAAAACGCAATCTCCGCGTCAGTAACGGTTTTTTGCATTTTCTCGCGATACTAAAATTGAAATGACACTTTTCAATATTATCATAATATTAAACGACTAAATAAGCTACGCATGATAATATTACAACCTGCTCATATTCTTTTACTACTGAAATAAGCGACTGTTCTGCCTGATCTGCTTGATTTGCTGCTTTCGTAATTCGTTCACGTTCTAAATCTCGTTCCTTCCGGAGGATCTCGATTTCCTGTTGTTTCTCCTTTAACGTTTCCTAAAAATGGTGGAGATATGTGTAAAAAAAAAAATTGCTAATATCGTTTAAACATTTATTAGGAATGCTCTATTGAAAGGATTTCTCAATGCAGCATTACAATACATATTTAGTCAAGAAATTCATATCATAATCGCGCGAGTTTATATCATAATAACACTTTCTATGTTGATCATAACAAAAGCAAATATTTAATTATTGCCATCAAAACTGTGTGTCTATGTACTTATGCAAAGACCATGTTTATTCTATTCATAGTGTGCTCTTTATCTTGACAGATTTTTGTCACTATTCTTACGTTACTCGAGAACCGGTTTTTGATGAATACGTGAAAAGCAAAGTAAGTTTGCTCGATAAAAATGCAAACCGCATAGCGTTACACAGATACAGAATTTGCAATTTAAATATACATAATTATCGCTATATACAACAACGAGGACATCGTGTCGCTAACGATAAATACACATCGAATACTTTATTCTCAACACGAATCTCAAAAGCGTGTAAACCGAGCAGGTTGAATTATTTATTGCACACTTGATTTGATGACGTTTAATTAAATAAATACGAGTCGCATCACAAATGGCAGCGAAATAAATGATTGGAGATAAATTTCACAATACTGGTAACTTAGAATGCTTTCGTTCAGTTTAAAAAAATAAAATAAAAAAAAAATTAGTTTACTAGAAAAGTATATACTCATCCAGGTGGGAATGAGATTTTTAAGGAGATTAAAAGGAATGGACGGATGATTTTATTAACATCACATACAAGTATCAAAATACTTTTGTAAGCTACTTATTGTCTACTATAAAACTAGTGGTAACGCGCTATAATATTCTAAATTCTAAATGAATCAACATGACAAATCTTAACTTTCAAATCATACTGATTATATCTGAAATTATGCAAATACATAGTCACAATATGTTTGTTAATGTATTTCTATTATGTGGAGTGTATGAAGGATATCATCTATTATACTTCTAATTAAAGAGGGTATTGATAAGTAACCGAAATAAATGTTAGATCATAATCTCACCTGCAGGGTGATTCGTGCAGGTGTTGAGGTGCGAAAACCAGGCCGCTGGAATTATAGATGCAACAAAAAACAAAAATATATCATGCAACAGCCATACAGTTAATCCACTCAACTCCTACCTCTTATTTACTTCCTCTTCCAATAAATAAATATATATATCATTTTTCTCTCGATAAAAAAAAATATATAAAGACTCTGTGAAAAGAATACTGTACGAATATATGACTTTTCTGTAAGCGTTCTATAAAGTTAAATACGCCCAAAGATTAGGAATACTGGATATCTCTTTGGATCGTAAATTAGGTTCGACTTAAACTAATCTCTAACAATCGACAATGTTATTAACAAGAACAACAGCAATGATAACAAATGTAACACGCACATACAGATATATATATATATGTATCTGTATACTGTATGTGTGTGTGTGTCTATATCAATCTAACAACATCACTATATGACTAAGAAGCTAACAACTCGCAGTTTCACTCGCAAACGCGTTTCAAAGCAGGTTTAAAGGAGGTGATGCTTTATTTATACAAACTAGCAGAAACGCGTTCATTGTACTCCTTGGAATAATCAGAGAATTATTTATTCTACAAACAAGCGTATCTAATACTTTGAATCTTAAGGTACAAATCTGGTACCAAAGCAAATACACGTTTTCCAAAATTTTAAAGCCATTGCCACCATCTGTTCGAGTTTTTTTTCGTTACCTTTGCAGGATAATCACAGCAAAATTTTATTCCTTTCTTGTCTTTTTCTTTTTTTTTTTTTTTTGCGAAGATTCAAAATTTTAGAAATACATAGAATATATAACAAAACAGCCAGATGTGTGTTCATATAGTACTGACAATTTCAATTACATATAATTACAAAATGGTGCATGATCTCAAATTTTTGAACATTAACGCGTTCGTAATACATAGACTGCGGATATTCATACAGATTCAAATTTTATTAAGAAATGGAACCTAAGCGAAAGTTTGTACTCTAGATATCGTATACGCACGTTCTGCGCATTTACGCGTTTTTAAATTTCTCAAAAATGTATAAAAATCCGCAATCATCGTCCCAAATGAGAAATCTATTCTTTCAATCCCCTGATTGTTCGAGCGGAGTGGCAAATAAATTGGACAGTCAGGAATCTGCGTTCTGCAGAGAAGATACAAGCTGCAGGCGATCTTCCTCACTCTGGCTCCGTGAATCTTACCCTCGTGGCGCTAACACCAGCCTTGGTGGCTGTGCTCGCGGTGCTGATGATGCTCGACATCGAGAGCAATGACTCTCTGGAACCGGTCTTCCTCAGGGACGTGTTCAGGGCGGCGCCAGTTGGCTTGTGCACTATGCACGATGACCTTTTGCTGGACGGCGACCGGCTGACCTTGTGTGCGGGTGCGAACAGACCGTATTTAGGTCGACACTCGAAGTACCTGAATGAATGCTAAACTGATTAGCAAAGCAGAGGTAGAAAGCAGGAGCTAATTGATTTTTTTATATCGTTTTTCTTAAACTTTATCCACTTTCTAAGTAACACAGAGATTTCTCTGTTGTCGTGTGATTCATTTTGTTACATAATTAATGGAACTAATGGAAATTTAGTTTGATCTTTTCTCTGATCGTTTTTCAATAGTAAAAGAGAATACTGGTAATAAATGTCAAGGCTGTCGTCGTTATCCGTTTACATTTGTATGCAATCGAAGTTATAAATACAGCCATTGGCGTGATCGAATCGAGTTAATTAATTCGAAGTTGCAGAATCTAGGGAGAAGCTTGATCGAACAAAACGCTACACCCACGCTGCGAATACCTGTGCTCTATTATGATCTGAATTAGACATTTCTACAGCTTAAAATCTATACCGTTCTTCCGCTTTATATATCATAGATTAGATTCGCAGAGGTATTAAAAAATATATTTCGTTGAGAAGATTTATCAAAAAATAAAACAATTCAACAAAGATAAGATCTAAAAACAAAAGAAAGATGATAATAAAGAGTCCAAAGAATCTAAGAAGATAATAGAAAAGTTTCTTTTTCTTTTAAATTCAAGCACCAAAGTAATAAAATAATTTGTCTAATTTTCTTGGACAAACACGTTTTAAGTTAACAAGGGAATCGCGAGGAATGTGTAAATGTTAAATAACAAAATGAATCAGACAGATAAGAGTAAAAATGTAAAGACTGATACATATCTCTTCAGGGCATAAAAAATTGTTAAAATGGGGAAAAATCCATCACGCATTGATTAGGGAAGCGATGTTGGGCGACTGAAATTTTTGGTCCAGACTATAAATTTCGAATATCGATGCAGACCTCTTATCGTTGACGGAACCATCGTTCTTTCCAATCGGCTCATCTAGTTCCACACCGCACCATTCGCCAAGTGCAAACTCTGTGATGCCGATGTACCTGAGGACACCGGTTTTGCTGCCTTGACTGGACGATACTATTACCCTGTCACCTATCCTGAGATCCCTCTGCGACACCGTGGACGATAGACTCGTCGTTGATGCGTCTGCGTGACGAGTTACAATACGTTTCTTATAACAGATGAATTTTTTACAGTAGAAGAATACATGCATGAAACATTAAGATAAGATTACGTAAAACCACTTTGTCAGAAGGTGTTTAAGATACTGGTGATTGGAATTAATCCTCAACTACAGTTAGAAACGAGACTCCTAATGAGTGTAAGGATAGATATGCTATCACGAATATTTTGAACGTAAGATGTTTTTAAAAAGATATAGAATAAATATGTGAATGTTAAAATATTTCTAATATTAGTAGTAATAATGATGAAATAAGGAACACAAATGAAAAAAGAAACTCATTAATAGTTTTACAGACAATTTAATTAAAATCTGTAAACATTGAGAATTTGATAGCGAGGAATTTTTTAAAGAAACAATATATCAGTAAGGATCGTTTAAATCTAAATCTTAGTTGAGGGTTAATCCAAAAATCCACTGTTTCTACATTTACAATTTTTACAATTTAATCGACGATAAGAAAGTGAGGAAGCGGTATCCAAATTTATTTATTAAACAGACAAAACTCGTTGCGTGGAGAATTAACTACATAAATAATCGGACATCGAAAAACCTAGACTACGCTACGATGCATAATGGAAGAGACAGTATAGTACGTCGTTCTATTTGGGGAGATTTAAAATTTCAAGTGTTTAGGTGATAACGCTACAGAACAAGGAATATTATACAGCATGCTATGTATTAAACACAATAATAAAACAGTCTACATGGTGCAACTTTAAGCTGTACAGCGTGCAACTGGACGTTCACTCGGAAAAGCATAAACAATTTAACAGAGAATTTTGCAGAGATCATTTCCTTACCTAAACGATCCTGAAATAATCAACGATTGTCAAATAATAGGTTGTTGCATAAATTCTGTCTGATTCTTGATTTACATAAACAGGTTGCAGTCAATGTTATAATAAATATGACAATTCCATACATATACACTGTCTATCATGAATATTAGAACACCCATTCGTTACATTTGTTGAAAAATTTTAACCGATACGTATCAATGAAATAACAAACTTATAATAAAGTAACTAGAAAATAAAAGCAATAAAGAGCGTTCAATTTGTATGATGACAAATGTGGTACCAAGAAATTTTCATCATTTTCAACCACGGAAACGAATAAACAATTTTGAACTCGTTAAAATGCAACATACGATAAATTGAATGATTTTTATAAAAGATCCACGTAGATCAATTTTGTACATCGGATTTCTGCAAGATCTACTCTGGCAGATATAACTTATGCAGCAACCTAACACAACTTATATTGTACAATTTACACGATACTCTATAATGTACATCTTAAACCTACAAAATTCTCGAACAGCAAACGAACAACTCGTTTCTATTCTACGATTCTATCGAGAGGAGACACCCAAAAGAGGAAAAAGAAAAGAAGCAAATTCTTTCAGATTCTTCTTGTACGGCTCTCGTTCCAAGCGTTCTTAAACAGAAAGTTCAAGCACACTACGGACGAGGAGAATATTTCTTGCAGCGTTCCTTACTTAGAGACGGAGATATGGACTTGCTGAGGCTTCCTTTCGCGCTGTCACTTGGCGACGTAGGTGTCTTTTGTATCGGTGATGTTGCAGCGATGATATCGGTCAACGGTGCTCTGGTCAGTCTGGTCAATCGAGAGAATATTCCTCGCTTTGGTTCGCATTGGAAATACCGACTGCCAGCCACGGATCCATCGTTCTTGCCTGAAGCGTCCACTCGTTCGTTAATTTTCGTCGAAGATGATTTTCTCCTCGAGGATGACGGCTAGAGCTTACCAATAGGTTCGTCCAGTACCACTCCAGCCCAATCTCCAGGGGCAAATTGAGTTTCGCCGATATAAGCAATGGAGCCTGGTTTTGTGCCACCGACCCATACTCGATCTCCTATTATGAAGCTGTCCGTGTCCTCCGTCAGAACCACGCTGTTATCTAATCAGGGTGGAATTACATATAAGCGTGTTTAATTGCGCTGCTGAGTTGCTTTGCTTCGTTAGAGTTTTTTGTTCAAGCGTGTTTTCTTTTCTCTTTTAATTTGTTATTTCGGGGAGGAAAATAGGTTCGTTGAGCGGATTCTCTAAATCGAGTCTTTTCTTTTGCTATAATTTTTCTCGATTCGATATTTCAGGAACGCAGTTTATCGCTCAAGTCCTTTCTTTTCGATTTATTTTAGAAACGAAGATAAACTCGTTAAATACGAGTTCTCTTCTCTATTCTTATTTTATTTAGGGAAGGAAGGTTGACTCGTTGAATGGGATTTTTGATCCGAAATTTTGCTTTTTTTTTTTTTTTTAATAATTTTATTTTATTATTTTACAGGGGAAGATATACTCGTTGAGTGGAGTTTTTAATTCGAGCGCTTCTTTCTTTCCGTTCTTTTTAATAATATTGGCAAAGATTCCTGTCGGTGGAATATTCCTTTTTCTTTTCATTTTTACGTTAATAACGGCTATAGAGATCGTTCATTAGGCATCAGGCATACACGCAACAAAAGCTACACAGATTCACAAGAAAAACGATGTAATTGTATGTAATCGTTATCGCGGACCGATGCGAGAATAATCGCTCATTTTCAGAAAGATTAGTCATGTCTAAAAGAATCTGAGGTCATGGGTGTGTTGATTTAAGTACTGCGAGAATCACAGTTTCTGGACGAATGCCAAGATAACAGAAATTCTATCGCAGTCGATGCAAGAATGAAGTCATACGAAATTCACTATACTTTTTGCACTGCGGTGCACTCAATTATTTCTTAGTATATTCTTCGTATTAAATACTTTAATAAATATTATAATTTATCGATAGGGAAATGCGATTGGATACAAAGTGACCAAAGAACATGACAGGGTTAATATCTTATCATGTAAATCTCTAAAAATTTAACGATTATTTTTTGCATTCACTGTAGCAAAGACATAAAAAACTAGAAGGAAAAGAAAACAGAAAAGAAACAAAGCACCTACCTGATCCTCTGCGCAGGCCAGCCTCGCTTAATCGACGGCCGTGCGTTTCCCAGAGATGATCCATCTGGTCTGTGGTCATGCAAAACAACGCAGAACAATGCAAATCAAACGAAACAAAAAGCATGCTTTCACGGGGCAAACAAGCTTCGTTTATCTTCATTTGGTCTTCAACTCCGTCGAAGAGTTGAACGCCACGAAATACGATTTAAAAAAAAGGAAAAAAAAATTAGAACACTAAAGTGGATATAGTGGACGTCACATTGCGTAGTGAAAGATCAAGATTCGTATCATGTGTTACGCATGATAACACAAATCGTAATACGTTTTTTTTTTAATTGCACTTTGCTGATACGTAAGACAGGAAGTTCATTTCCTATGGGCCAAGTTATTAAGCGTAAAGTTATGTAAAACAGGGATCAACGAGGCGTGTTCAAGTACAAATCGATCGATGATGATGCTGTAAAATTTTGCATTTAAGAGTTTAATGAATGCGCAAGTAAATATATTTCATATTGATAATTAGATATAATAAAAATATAGTTTGAAATAATTGGAAACATGTATCTGTGTATTCGAATTTCAGTAATTGAATATTTAGCGAATACTGAACAAATTGATCAACAGGAAACAAATTTAACAAATTTTAATTACAATTTTAATTACGTACAATTTGGATATATCGAGTACTCGAATATTATCCTTTCGCTATTCAATCGTATATCGTAGGTTCCTACAGTATTTCTACTTTGCTATTTTAACTTCGTTTTGATACTTGAGAATTTTTAAAATATTCATTCATTTTTTGGGCAATTTCATTCTATTTATTTCAATATAAATTATTTAATCATTGAAAGAAGATGGAATGAAAAACAAAATATGTATCGTAGCTGTCTCGACAATAATTTAATTACAACGTAGGTCGAGCGTGTTATCTCGTAGCTTACGATCTCTACTAGTAAAAAACTAGAGAAAAATGTCGCGATTCGCGATTTAATTAACTATTCATGAGCGATCTGTGGGCGAGCCGGTGGTAGTAGGTCGGTCGCGTGGGTAGAAGCCTCTGTTCTACGAGATCAATTCGCGATTAGAGCGAAACTATCGAACATTGGATCATGCATGCACGATACGGTTAAAGATAATTCTCCGTATGAGATTTTTCGGACATAATACTTGCAATGTACGAAGATTGTACAATCTTCTGTATGATAAGAAAAATGAATATAAATAGGATGAATTTTAGAATTAAGAAAATGAATAAATAAATAGTAAAATAAGCTAAAAGAAACGATAAAGTAAGATTTCTAGAAATCCTTTCCAAATTTCTCCATTGCAATCAATTTGTGAAAAGTATAGAATTTAAAGTAATATAAATTAAAATAATATAAAATAATATAAATAATTCATATTCAATAGTAAAGGAAACCTATATAGTGATAATTGTTACAATATTATATTGCAAGATAATTAGAATTATTGCGTTGCAATAGTAACTAACCGATTTGTAACAATATTATAAGATAATCGTACAAGATATATCGTAAGATAATTAGAATTACTGTATCACAATGATAACTAACCCAAGATGAATACCAACCCCAAACTACTGAAGTATAAATCGGTTAAATAATTTAAAAATCGACCATAAAAGATTACGACGCAGTTCTACTTTCCAAATACATACTATATAAAGATCGATGCATCATTATCTAACGCTTCGAACCGTCACACGTGAGTCATTCAGAAAAAAAGTACAGAGAAGAAACCATGCAAGTCGGATGACCAATTAAGTTCAGGTAAATCCTACATATAATGAAATGGCTATATAAAGCAGTAGTCTTATTTTAATTTACTTCTAGTGACAAATATAGTGAACAAGATGCTATCAAAATAAACTTTGTATAGTATCAAGCACTTTGACCGGCTGACACGTGCTATGCTTTGTGATCAGATCCGTACAAATAGTCATACGATCCAAGATATTTCGGTTCCGCACGGATGTAGGTAGACGATCCATATGTAAACAAGGTTAATAGTAGTACCGATTCGATTACTATTAAGGTCAGGTGGCAATTTGTTCCTGGAATCTAATCTAATGAACATCCCGCGTAACGCGATCTTCACAATCTCTGTGACCGATTCGATTTTCAATCACGCTCAACCAGTCACTCGCTGATGCATCCAATTTTTCTTGCGTACATACTCTGTTGAATAATATTGAACGATGTATTCGTTGTAGAGTTTGAAGTTGCGGTTGGAAGCTTTGAAAAAGTTGCATTTTTCTGGAAATTTGAATTTTAGATCATGATTGATTTGTTAGAGACGAATTCTAATGAAAATTGTGAAAGGTCGTAAAAAAGTTTTTCAATATTTTCAGAAGTTTAAATATCGCGAAAATGAAATGTATGCGCCACGGTTCCTCTTTAAGAAACTCTATGCTAGATATTCTAGAAATTCCACTTTTAGATATCTTGGAAATGAATTCTAATGGAAATTGGAAATTCATATAAACAGATTTTTCCGTAATTTGACAAGTTTAAATATTATGAAAATGCAATCTAATATTTGTAGCTCCTATTCGAAAGAATAGATAATAATGTATACGGTTGAAAATCCTTCTAACATTATTATGGAAGATTATAGAATAGACAATTTTTACGCAAACCCTCCTATCTTACATATAAAACGCAAATGCTTTGCATTTAAAGAAAAGAAACTTGGTCCCAACCCAAGAAGGTGTACCTAAACTTTAAGTATAATGAAATTATTTAAGAGAGTATCGGTAATGCATGCAAGAAATTATGTTCTACGTCCGATTAACGAGTGATGTGTATCCATTAAAGGAGATAATGAATGCGATTCATCGTGTTGTGTTACTGGCGCCAACAAGCTGGTGGATGAAATTCGTGAATTGATCTCAAAACCGGTTGCCACTGCCGGTGTGAATATCAAAGAGGCCTAAAACAAGTAACATCTTCGGTCTCGTCCACCATATTTAGTCGATGGTGGCACACGGTGTTATTGGACATCATGAAACCGTGATTACGTCAGAACGAAAGATTGTCACTTTAAAAAACCAAGCATGACCTATGAAGGAATGCTAATGGGACGTGGAGAAAAAAAACACGTGTAAACATTTGTATGACGTGTTTGCAACGTTGGTATCACGCATGCGATAACTACTCGACCAAAGAATTTTATGAATATTGGTCACCGTGAACCACAAGTAAAAAGAAACATTAGGTATAAGACACAGGTAATGATCTGAATGATTCACATTGAAGATAATTAATAGCAATGGGGATGAATTGTTGATGTAATCATACATGAAACATCAACTGTTAACCTTTGCCATATTAATATCTGCAATAAATTGTGAGAGAATGAGCGGATGATAAAAGATAACTTGAGGCCTTAACTGGCGGCCTTTCGATCGTTAAAGGGTTAATACATAGAAAACACCGATTTTTCTCCTATTCAAATTAACAAGGCTACTTTCAGTTCTTTAGGTTTCCGGTAAAGGGGAGTCATCCATACTACGACATTCTCAGTTTTTTAAATTCTAACAATAGAATATTCCAAATTTGTTCAAACCCTGAATGAACTATCCTCTATCTCAATCACCATACGTTATTATCATGCTCTCTTAGGTAACTCCAAATAAAAATATACAATTCGAAGAACACCAAAGTGCGCTCAATCTTGTTTTCCTCCTCCTCTATTAACAAAGAATCTCTTTAATGATGAATATCAGATACCAGGAAATCAGATCTACGTCTACGTTTCGATGCCAATTTGCAAATTCACATTGTTACCTTGAGCTTTTCTATCGCGTTGCGAAACTCGAGCCGAAGCGGCGCTACGCGCACGACCGATCATAGCTGCAAGGTGGACGCCGTGAAAATCCCTGCCCGAAATGGAAAGCGTGGCGAGCACGTGGGAGGAAAGACGAAACGTACGGTTGGAAATTGAGCGTACAATAAACACACGCGAATTGCATAACGCAATGTGCGTCATACGACGATGATTGCACCGACTGCACGCGTTGCGAGTCCCTTCCTAGCTGCGGTACAACCGAGCCACTGGATGAACCAATAAGGCAAGATAGCTGCCCTCGATGCGAGACCAGGCGCTTTTGTACGAGGCTAGCGTCTCTTTTCGCCCCGCCCGCCCGTGAATAATCGAACAGACTATCTGGATCTTGCCGCTTGTGCGACTATTCTAGAACAACATCAAGGTTTAGTCTTTGATCATCAATGGATACCCTTGTAAGAAAGGTTTTGGGGCTGAAGTGACTGGTGCTTCAGAGGTCTTTAGGGTCTTTAGTCTACCACTGTAAAGGTGGTGATGATATTTGAGCTGAAGCGATACTCAGAGAAGCCAAGGGATGATCAGGATTCTTGAGGAAATCACTTGATAATATAGAGCTTAATCTGAGAGAAAGAGGGAGAGAGAGAGAAAATCTGAGAGTTCTAAAGTTGATCTGTAGGTATATAATGATATATGCGATGCACTTCTGTGAAATAAGAGATATGTATGATATTTGGTAATTTGGTTGAGGAGTCAAACATGTATGTTATCTAACAGTTTGAAATGAGAATTTAAGGCTGAGACATTTGGTGATTTAAAATGGAAAATACTCACAGAAATAAAGATTTTGCATCTCAATATAGTTAATTGACTGATTCAAACATTACTTTGAAATAACTGAGAGTAGAGCTATAAAGTAAAGTAAGAATACGTCTGAAATATTCTCTACAACTTTCAAAAACAAATAAGTTTCTGAAATGAATGGAGAACAGCGAATAAAGGCTTGATTAAAATCAACCCTAACAAATACTGACAGAGAATCTCATAAAAATATCCATTAAAAATTTAAAGAAAAAGTCCATCAAACACGACCGAATTAATTGAAAAAAGCAAATTAATTAATGATCTATCGTTTAATTAGTAACGTTAAAATCAAGTAGAATTCACTTTACCATTCCAACTGATCTCTTCGATGAAACAAAGTGTTGACGGTACTCGATAACGATCTTAGTATTTGTTAGTGAGAAATCGCTATATTTACCAGATCGCTCGGACGAGATGTGTTGCGTTGAGAGGTGGAAGAACGACTCGCGAGAAGTTCGAGAAGTCAGACTTGTAAAAGCATTCGTTCACGCATGTCTCAGGGTCTCGTGGGCGTACTCGTTTATGCGGCGTGGGGAATTAACGGAGCCCTTTATTTGTATCGTTTCCTCGACTAATATACACATGTGCTGAGTAGGAATCACATTCGACGATTCGTTATTCATATTAATTCAAGTCGATTTTATAATTGTTGCCATTATAGACTATAAATACAAATGTTTACATCGACTTTTCTAGTTACTCTATTTATAAAGAACATTATGAACATAAAATAAGAGAATAAACGATATTTGTATTTTAAATGATACAACAAGTCATATAATAATATGATCATGAGAAGTTTAAGGAGATTTCTATGATTAGATACTATCTCCAGGTGATATTATGTTATCAAGTGAATTTCTAGAACCTGTTTATACATTATGTATACAATTAAAATATGATGCTTCTTGAAATATTTAAAAATTTTCTTCGAATTAAGTAATGTTTTACATGTAAGAGACAAGGTATATTGGACACTGAAGCTAATAAAATATTGGATAAAATCATATAATCTTTCCAAAACATGCATATACAGTGTGATATAATAAATAAATTTACAGAAGACTCACTCATTGATGGTCTTGGAGGTGATGGCGGAACAGCTGGTCTTGGTGGTAAATTGCTACATGGTCGACCAATTTTTGAGGGTGGTCTTATTCCTGATGGTTTTGGATCAGTCATCTTTTATGTATACACTCACTGTTATATAACACTGAAACATGCAAATGAAGGGTTAATAAAATTGAAGGAAAAGTACAACATACATAAAAAAATAAAAATTCTAAAATATAGATATACATTGCTATATTTTAACAGAATATTAGTAGAGTAACAGTAATATATAAATATTATGGTATACAAAATATCAATGGTAAAATTTTATACGAATTACAGGATTCAATACTATATATAACAAAATAATTTTAATTATAAATATAAAAATAATCTTAAATCGTCTTAATTGCCTTTCAATTCTTTATTTATATTTAGTTTTACATTGATTTTCCGAAAGAAAATACATTCGTATCGCACTCAAAATTCAAAAATCATAATCGAGAAGTCATTAAAGTACGTTGAAGTCGAAATCAAAAACTTGAATTGCGCACGCACTTAAGTAAAATACGTAATAATTATGACAAATGTTTGACACTTGTTAAAAAGCATAAAAATACGATCTATTACCTTCACATATAAAAATAAAACATGTTAAAATATGAATTTCATTTGAAAACGGATATTATGACGTTAAAAAAATGTCAAACGGAAAGTTAACCTCATTGAGATGAAAGTTCATTGTTTAAGAAGAAAAGAAGAACAGACATCATACCTTATTTAAATATGACGTGATGTTTTTGGGCACAATCAATTAACATATTTTACAAGCAACAATTAAAACATCACTATGTTCACGAACAAGCACCGCGAAATATTCGCACAAATTCACACGGCGGCCAACGGAAAAGTGACAATTATTGGCGACAGAAGCGCTGTCACGGTCTGCTGGCGAATTAATTTTTAACTTTCTGTCAATATTCCTTGTATTTAAATGTAATTATTTATATCGATAAATCTCTTTCGCACACTGTCCGATCTTTTTTATATATTTAACATATATTTTATAACCTTTCTTATAAATGTTTTTTACGATTGATTATTATCTTTATTTACTACCTTTTTCTATTTGCAAACAACAACGTTTTCAAGTTTCATTACTGTATTATTATTGTTTCCGTTTTTCATAAAGCAATGAAGAAATAAATTCAATATATTTTTATATTAAATAAAGATTTGAATATTAATTTAAAACTTTCGATATAATAACCAAATTTTTGTAAAATTAATATGACAAAATGTCTGGTATTTAAATAAATTTCTTTGATTTTATCAAGCGTCAAACTTCAATTGGTCATTGAAGAGTCACATTTCAGGGTACAATCGCATAAACAGGTTTGAGACACTTTCGCGGATTCTTAGAAATCAGTTTTGAGGTTAGGTTAACATAACCTAACACACAAAAAATGACGGTTGAATTATCAGCAGTACCACTTGTTTCTTTATCCGCCCAAAGTAAATGTGTTATTTCATCATTATTAAATCCTCTAAAAATTTTGCCTTCTGAAAATGGATTACCAAGGTAATTCAGATTTTGTTAATCTGATAAACTCATTTTCAAAGTTTCAGTTTTTCTGTGTTAACTCTTAATAGTTAATAATTTTTATCAATTTCCCAGAGATTGGAGAGGCCTCGCGCACGTTTGCAAATTAAGTGGAGAAATAATACCACTATTGACGTCGCATCCAGATCCAACTGCATATATTTTAACAGCTTGGCAACAGCAAGAAAAAGATATTACGCTGAAGGATTTACAGACTGTGCTGGAAGAAATTGAACGATGGGATATCTTAGACGATACATCAAAACTTTTTGGTTTGTACTAATTATAATATGTAATTATATTTTGTTACATATGCATTTGGCTGTAAATCTAAATTTCTCTTCTTCCTATCATATTAATATTACAGAGAAAGATGGTGAAAGATACCTAGAACAATTGCAAAGGTCTCAGACATCAGCTGAAGTAATTTCAAATGACATTGATGAAAAAGTTCTTACTGTAGGCAAGTAATATAAAGTATAATGTGATATAATTAGGCAAAGTAATCAAAAGTTACTAAACATATATATATTATTTTTTAACAGATGATATTCATAGACTAAAACAAGGATTAGAAAATCAATATTATGATGCTTTCTTATTGTATGCTGCTGAAGATGTTAATTGGGCCACTGAAATGTTGGAAAAATTGGAAAATAAATATAACTTGAAGGTAAAGAGATAAAACTAATATTGTGTATGAAAAAATAATAAAATATAAATAAAATGTCTTTCAGCTTTGTGTAAAAGATCGTGATTTAATTGCTGGAGTTACATTCGAACATGAAGCCATAATGACTTTGATATCAGAACGCTGTAATAGACTAATTGTTCTAATATCAAACAATTTTTTAAAAAGCCCAGCAAACAAATTCTTTTTGAGCTATGCTCAAGCATTAGGCATTGGTAAGTTTTGATATCAATTCATTAAATGATGTAGATTGTATGATTTGAATCTCATATTATACTATTTATTCTAATCAGATAAACGACAAAGGAAAGTTATACCATGTTTGTATGAAAAATGCAAATTGCCACCACAGCTACAATATATGTTTATATTAGATTATAACAGAGTGGGTTTGTATGACTTCTGGGGAAAATTAAGGGACTCTGTACAGGTTGTAAATAAAGTAGAAAAAAATACCAGTATTGTCCCTGTGAAAGATTTCAGCAACTTTGATGCGACTAATGAAAATGAAAAAGATAAAGAAAGTACAAAAGAATCTTTTGAAGTACAAAAACCTCGTTTACAAAATAATAAAGAAATGCTTAATATAAAAGAGAATCCAAACATTCCTGAATTTGACAGTGTTCATAAGTTGAAAGATAATGATAATTCGAAAGATAATTTTTTACAATGGACAAAAAAGAACTTTTTACAGTGGTCCAAAAAAGAAAATAATAGAAAGGAGTATGTACCAATCTCAGAGACTGTTAGTTTACCATCTATCAGGAATCTGGATACATTGAGCACATCAACAGAGTTAATAGAAAAAAAGAATAAAACAAAGTTTATAAATAAATATGTAAAAAGGGTACAGTTAAAAAAGATACTTGTCAAATCATAAAAGAGTATATTTTATTAATGTATTTCTGTTTAATATGTGAAAAACAAAATATATGTAGTTATATTATATTTAATAATAATGAAGTATATTCTTGTTAAGTCTTTAATAAAATATTTTTTATGTAAAATTGAATATTTTCATTCGCCAATATATCGATTTATCTTAACGTATATTTATGTATAGATATAGATACTATACTATCAGAGTACCTGTTGCATATCCACGTGCTTGAAAATAGCTATCTTTTGCCTGCATGTGTAACTCCGTATCTAAGTAGGTAAGTTGCTGTGTTCATGTTATTATTAACACATAAATTAGTCACATAAAAATATGCATACATTGTTTTAGTCGAGTCTTTGTTCTATGGTAATCGTGAGAGAAAGTTAGAAATAGATTGGATTGGTTTACTACTATTGGTTTACTACTACAGTAGTCATCTAACCATAAATGTCCACTGTCTCAAGTAGTAGAATTCCCGCCAAGCTTTTCACATTTTGGCGCCATTAAGTGAAATTGTTTTTAATTGTGCTTTTATGTTTTTTTATGACTTAACTTTTCATTTAAGTAAAGTGCAAACAGTCTAATATAGTAAAAAGTATTTAAAACATACGTACATCATAATTTAAGTAAAGTCAAATATTAAAAATGGTACGCCGAAAAGCTGATGCAAGGTTAGTCACAGATATATTGTGTAATTAATATTAGAAACTTCATACAGTGAAATATATTAGATAATGACGATTTTTAAACCTGGACATCTGAAACCCGTTTATGATAGTCTTTATGGATCTAATTGTCGAAAAAATTATTGTAAAAAAAAAGTCCCTAAACTGTTTCATTTGAACCTGTCATTTTCAAATGCGTGAGATTCATGTGATGTATACATTACTATAAGCAATATTTTTATGTGAAATATTAACACTTTATGTTAAAATTATATTATTATAAAATTTAGTGTTATTGTTTTAGATCAATTGACAGTTCGCGTACAGCACGCAGTGATAAATCTAGGGTAAGAATATTTTGAGAAAAACAGTTTCTAATCACACCATGGCTTTATAAATTTAATGTTATTTAAAAATCTTTCTAAATAAATAAATAAGTATAGAACGTTATTAATTATTACATACTTTTCTTAGACTGACGTTTTAGTGGATAGACGCAAAATTCAAAAGGCACACATTTTGAAAGAAATTCGATATTTTAGAAAAAGTGTAAAATTGCTTATACCAAAACTACCTTTTGCTCGTATAGTTAAAGAAATTATGACAGATTTATTTCCTAGAAGTGATGTAAGAAGGTAAAGTTTATTTATTAATAATATAATATAATATAATATATATATATTTAAAATAATATATAAATATTTGAATTTTTAAAGTAAATCAAAGATCTCATACTATAAATTTTATAATTTGTACATAGAGTACAAGAATCTGCACTTGAAGCACTGCAAGAAGCTACTGAAGCATATCTAGTTCAATTCTTTGAAGATTGTGTATTATTGTCACAGCATGGAAAGCGTGTGACTCTTCAAATTCAAGATATGATTTTAATGAGACGACTCAGAGGAAGAGATGATATTATAAATAAATGAAGTGATTTCGCTATTAGGCTTGATAATTTTATTGTATATTTATAATATATTTTGTATATTTGTATATTTGTATATTTAATAGTACCTGATATAAATATTTTAAATATTCTACTAATTTTATTAAGGATACGAATTGTTTCATGCTATGAAGGCTACAGCATTGTTTTTACCTTTTATGAATTGTTTTATTGTGTGTTTAATAATTTGCATATATATTATTTGATAATACTAATTAATAAAAAAGGAAAAATAATATTGACTGTTATATATTATGATTATGTATTAAAATTGGAATATTCTTGACAAATTCACTGTGTTCTTATCTGGCATAGTATTTAGTATAATGTCCATGACACTAAGAATTGTGGAGTGTTTGATAACAAATTAAACTTGTAATGATTTGTTCAATAAAATTTATTTTATGGGAAACAAACTTTTGATAAAATTCTTACGTTTACTTTACGAAACTTTGGTAAAATATACATTTCTTGATTCTTCGGCAGGATCTTAGAATAGTACATATCGAAGCTTCGTAAGGTTCACTTCGTACGGATTTTGTTCGAATTTTCTTCATATGTAACGTAACATCAGTTAAATGTGATACAGTAAAAACGATTATTAAACAATAAAATATAGCGTAACCGGTTGTTACGATAAAATTTCTTTTATTATTTCGTACGGGTTAGCTGCCATCACTCGCAACATCTGTCACAAATGGAACATTATATTACGATATCCTAAAAAAACCGACTAAAAAATAGTATTACAAATAACAATGCTACCTATCTACGCGTCTATAACATATGTATATCTATAATACAATTTGATAAGGAAATATAAAAGTCACCTGGAAATAAACAGGCTACTCTTTTGTGTTTCTGTGTATCTGAGAAAAATCTCGCATCTCGTAATTCTGAATTTCTAAAAAGACACTTTGTAATAGGCACAACATTAATTACATGTTTATGTTGCCTGTCATTGTTCAGAAGCGAAGCTACGACAACTCGCAACTTTACCATGGCGATGCTTTATGACCAT
This sequence comes from Bombus vosnesenskii, assembly GCF_011952255.1. Classification (NCBI taxonomy): domain Eukaryota; kingdom Metazoa; phylum Arthropoda; class Insecta; order Hymenoptera; family Apidae; genus Bombus; species Bombus vosnesenskii. Next base: position 2,738,486 of record NW_022882962.1, read on the forward strand.
TTCTTTATTCGCTATACATTTTTTAAGTATCGTGTACACTCATGGCTAGTAATAATCTGACTTTCGAAAGATTTTACATAATTTTTTCTTCTTTTCCTTCTTTTTCTCGATCATCTTAAATATGTACATTCATTACACGATACATCATTGTGTGATAGGGAAAGGAAATACTGTTTATCGAGGCGAGTCTGTACATCTCGAAAACAACTTCTAATATAGAATAGGAAAACAGTTTGAAAGACGAGCGAATATATACGATATTTGGTTGCGAAACATCGCGTAGCTGGAATCACCAAGCTCGATCAACAATACGTTTATATACTACAATTAATCATCGTAAAATTAAATAACAAGTCTTTGTATCGTCGTAATCTGACAAAAGTCATTTCCTCATAAAAGATCGCACTTTGTTCACGCATTTATCCATAAAGTTCTTTTTTCGTTTCGGCTCGGCTCCTGTTGGAAGCGAGAGCAACGAGCCCTGTTCCCGTGATTTAGACTTGTATTCGTTTGACGAAATGCTTCCGTCAGAGTCTAGCCCCGCACCACAGCTTTTCGCTTTGAGCAGTGTCGATTTATCGCTTCCCGTTACGACCAGTCGTTCCTTCAATTCTGTGTTACTATCACAAGGATCAACGTTCTCTGAACTAGCCTGGGAGTCCTTTTCGTCTTCCATGCTCGAAGTCACAGACGACAACGCTGTATCTACACTCACGAATCGATTCGGTTTCGGTGGTCGTGTTGGTAAATTTTGTTCCCCTTTGTCGTTGTTCTCCTCGAAATTTGACGATTTTTGCAACTCTTTTTGCTCTACAATATTAACCGATTCCGATTTTATTTCTGCAGCTGTTTTTAATCGCTGTCTAGGAATTGGTATTGGACTTTGATTTCCATTCAACTTTGTTTTCCGATCATTAGACTTGTGAGAATGAAGATTAACAGTTGGCCCTCTATCTATATTGTTTTGTGCCCCTTCTGGTATAATTTGAAAAAGATTGTTTTCTACTTTAGTATCAGAAAGTCTGTCTAAAACCTCCAGGGATATTCTGGAGTCAATTTCGTTCTCGTTGCCTGGCTTCGATGATTCTGCAGTCTTCTTTTCTGGCACTATATCTTCATCTAACAAACCATCCAAGCTTCTGGACCTTGGTCTCGCCTGTGCTTCTGGTTCTCTAACAGGAGAAACCGATTTCTTCTCATCTTGATCTAACAGTTCCAGCGAACGAGATCTGGTGGACGGAGAAGGGGGATGTCGTGGAGGTCTTCGTGGTACTGGACTTCCTCCAGGCTGCGTATGGGTGAACTTCAATCGCGGAGACGTAGGCGGTAAACCCATTAACCAACGGGACGGACTTGACGATTTTCTAAGCCTGCAATGAGAGTAGAAATAGTAGTGGATTCTAATTGTGTGGACTAGTAAATAAGCACAATTATTTTGATACAGTCACAAGTACAACAATCATGCAGCTCTATAGTTTTATTATTTTAAGGCACAAGATTGACATATATGAAATATTGCTTCGTTCTTCGATTATACACATATCATTGGTTCATCTTACAATGGTTTCTTTAATTATTATTATATATTTAAATATGATATGAATACAAATTTTGTTGTTGTAAAGGAATCATTCTAAGATAAAACACATTGAAATATCTAGCACACTTCATGGCTATATAAATAATAAAAATTAAAATACACAATAATAATAGAAAAAAAGCAGACTATGTGAAGAATAAGCTGATAAGACATCAATTACAACATAAATGTAAGATTAAATTTCCTCGACTGACCTAGACGTGATTGATTGTCTTTAGCGTGATTGTTAATCCTGGCTGCATAGAAATAAAAGAATTGTGTTAGAATTAATGCACTCCAAAATTTAGTAAGAGTTTAATCCTCTAGATGAATATTATTTTTGTGAAAAGGATAGATACCTGCTCGGTATGGCTGTGGGCGGGCCCTCTAGTCAATCTCGCCCTCCTGTCGAGTCTTTGTCACTGCCCCTGCTTTCATTACTGTGCATACGTTGATAGTTCGGTGGCTGTCTTATAGTTGTGTTACCCGGTGTGTTTGGTTGCGTCACGTCCTTGGGCGCGATGCTTCTTGGGATATCTGATCTGACTGGTATTTCGCCTCGCATAAACCTGGCAAGCAAATTTTTATTTTTGAGAAAATCTTCAGTATATATTCAGATCCGAGATTGCAGAAACTTCAATAAAAAAGAAGAAAAAGAGCAAATTATGTATAGTAAAGAAAGTTTGATATTTCTAAAATATAATGATTTATTATTCCAGACATAAAGAGCTCAATTTTGTAAGCATCAGAAAGTTGGGTGTCTTTTTTTAACTTTTATGTGTTAATAAATGTTTATGATTACCTTTCTAGTTTGTCTACGCAGGCATCTTGGTAATCATGGATCCATCGTACACCATTGAAATGACAAACTGCTCGCATATCTTCAGGGAGTTCTTCAGGCTCTGGCCACTGGAAGTTGTCTATGATAGGAATTATATTACATTGTGATTGTAGAGCTGCTACAATCTCCTGTAAACACCATTAATGTAATATAAGCCACTTTTCTAATAATATCAGCAAGTATACCATTTCACAAAAACAAATTGAATCAATAACTTACCCTATGAACCCAGTCTTTGCATTCACTGTCCTGTATACACCTTTCCAAAGCCTTGGGCGTCAGCACAAGGAGGAAGTGTTTAGCCTGCCTGATGCTTTGCAGCAGGTTATTGTCGAATTTGCCGGCTTCTAACCTTTCAACATCAATGAACACAGAGAAGCCTCTCAGTTGCAAGTGGACTTTCAATAAACTGGCTAACTGAGATCCATTTGATCTTCTATAACTAACAAACACGTCCAAGGATTTATCTGGTGATTCATCCTCCGAAGAACCCAACTGATTGTGCTGCATATTCTTAATAGCATCTAATATCCTCAACCTATGGATGCTATTCGCGATGCCACACTCTGTCAGTAACTGATCTTCAGACAAATTCCTGATGGAGTCTTTGTCAACGCCAGCATTAAGCATACTGTATGTGTAGATTGAGAACTCCTGACCAATTGATTGCAAGAAACTATTTAAATTTCCCGTGTCTCTACTGCTATAATCAGCCATCTTCTTTAAATTCTGCAATTCTCTGGTAAACCTTCTCCTCCTGATACCATTTGTTAAACCAATATCTTCTTTGAGATTCTCTTCTGTCAGCTGTAACAATAAATCACCATCCACTCTACTTTCCACAAAGTTCTGTGCACATTCCGCGAATCCAATCTGTTTCACCCACTCTCTGACATCTTCTGTAGACCAGAGAGGTACCTGTTGGCTGAGTTTATGAGGAATCTCCTCCCCAATTAAACGTAATGCCTGCGCCGCGTACTTGGAAGCAATTGCATTAGGACAACTAGCTACTTTCTTTAACGGTTCAATGGCTCCTATAGCACGGAAGATCTCCGTGTTGCCCTGCTGTTTCTTGATGCCAGCCTCCATACAAAAATGGAAAGCTGCCAGATTCCTAGCTTCCTCTCTTTTCGAGCTTAGTACCGGTACCAGCCTCTCAAGCCAATTTTTACTCTGACCATGTGCATGTGCTAGATTCGACTTGGCGAATTCATAGGGATTATGTGAGGTTACAAATGGTTCAACTAGATCCAGTGTACCAGACTTTAACACTGCAGCTTCTATTTCCTTATTGGCTACTAATACAGCAATTGCCAGACAAGCATAGTACTTAATGTTGTCGTCATTGTGGAAAGCTAGTGGAAACAGCCACATAGGCACTTTTCTCTTGATCATGGCTTCCTGATTTTCTGCACCACCATATAGAGACAGATTGGCGAGAGCACCAGCACAGTGTCTCAACGTTTCAATGTCGTTCTTTCTACATTCGAATAGAACAGCATCTAGACCACCTAGCCTGATCACATCGCTGCAGGTCCCTTCGCTATGTTTAAACAGGTGTTCCAAGATTCCAGTGCCTACTCTCGAATGATCCACCGAATTAGCATTTTTTGTGCATACACAGGCAACGTTCACAACCTTCTCTAAACCGTGTTCCACTACGTGTGCCCTGTTCTCTGTGGTCAGACACTGTTCTAATAATCTGGCCGAAGAAAACTGTAGTTCATTATCGCTGGCTATACAGTTGGACATTAATAAATCAAGACCACCTCTCGTTCTAAGGGTGTTACATAGGGTGTAACCTAATTCGTGACCATGAGTAGGTACTGCCCACGCTTTTCTAATGATTTCGTTCACTCTGTCTAATAACAACGGTGCCTTGCCACTTTTACAATCGTTGGCTTTTAGACGTTCCACGAAATTGTCTAGGAAATTAGAGTATTTGGCGATGGCTCGATCGACGTCCTGGGGATTCGATTTTGAGCATAGAAGGTCTAGATCGTCCAGAGGTAGAGAAAGTAGTTCGTCTTCAGCCGGCCTCATGCCGTTCATTAATTGATTCACTGCACTCGCTGCGCTGATCATTGAAGATTTTGAGGTGACTCCTTTCGCGATTGTGATACTTGACTGCGAACTTGCTGCAGAAATGTGTTTCTCGTGGTTGAAGATCCCGGTTGAAGTGACCGTTTGTCTTTGTTGTTGTGCTGCCATAGCTTTCTGAAATAGAAAAAGATAATCCCTCTTAGAATTGTTAAAGTTATTAAAGAAGTTTCAAAATTGCAATGAAGCTGTGAATACAATTTTTCTCTATTTTCCTCGTAATTCGTAAATAATAATGACGAATGTAAACCTTTTATCAAAATGATTGTAAATATCTTTTTTCATCATTTTTCTTATAACTTGTGGAAATTTTGAATATAAAAAGAACATAACTCGTCTTCCTTCTTTTTAGACCCTAAAGGGTAAAACAAACTCTTTAAATACGACTGAAAGAAATGAAAAATTTTCCGAAAGTTTTAATATAAATGAATCATTCTTGGTCGTACGAATCATCAAACGCAAAGGACATCGTCAATCTTTAGAATAAGCGTTTTAGGTTGACGCTGAACACGCCGTAACTTGGCGTCACAGAGAATTATCACTACTGTGCCACGTCCGCTCCCCGTATCTTTATTATTTCTGTATCGCTACGTAACGCATCAAGCACGACGGAACATCTCAAACTTTTCCATTACTCTTCCTTTTCTATTATCGCTGATTAAACGCTAATCTACATCATCTTCGACTTAAGTCTATTGTTTAGAATCCACACCAAATATCACGCTCTCTTTCTGTCATAATTATCAAATATTGGTTTAAAGTGTTCTGTATCACGTGGTTTATTCAATAATTAGAAGAGTTTACAGTGAAGCTTCTGGATTAGATAAAGAAAAGATACTACTCTCTGATATATATATTTTCACTTTAATTAGATACTATCAGACATATTTGCTAGATTTTTCTAGCAGATATTCTACACGTTTCTACTTGTTTTCAATTGATTTAAGCTCGGCGCTACTTATTTTAATCTATTTATCTCACGATTTTCGATCAAATCTTTCACCGAAAAAATTAACAAAACAAGAAAACATGACGACGATAAAAGTCTATTTCTCTTTAAGAAACTTTTTTTTAAAAAAATTCTCCAAATCTACGAAAAGGATCTCCAAAGTTTCAAAACAAAATCCTGTAATGAAGGTTTCAAGAGCTAGAGGACAATTTGAATTATGTTGTTTTGCCTCGGAGTTGTTCGGACATATATAACGTAATAATAAATAAACTCTGGCCAAAACAATGTCGCTGCTACGCGCAATCGTAAAAAAAAAAACGAATTTAATTTTCCGGTACTCTCCCGACCAGTATAAATAAACGAACGCGATCGTAAGGTAACCAGTTTTCAGTCTCAGTCTCGAGCGATTTTAATAGCGATCAATACACAGTCTTTAGCGAATCAGTTAGTACCGAGCGTCTTAGAGAACATTCTCTGTATTTATAATTATTTTAAAATATATTTGACGGTTTAACATCAAGTTATCTCGTCGTTTAAACCACACGACCAACTATCCTCTACAAGCGTATCGAGTCAAACCAATAACGAAACACGAAGAAGATTCGAAGAAAGAATTATGAGAAAACTGAGAAGAACGGCAACCAATTTCGAGTCGAGGCTACACTTCCGCAGCATAGCAGCGGATTCCATCGTCTTCCGGGACACGGTGTCGAGCTACCGGTCGGGAAATCGAGAAACACTGAAAGTCGACGCAAGCTGATCACTGTTTAAATTTGCAGATCCCACTTTTCACGACGGAGATGATGGCGTATAAATTTACGAAGAGCGTCAGGACGCGCCTCTAGTCTGCACGTGTGCCAAATAGCATAACGGAGGATGAATATATTGGCCGTTGAACGGTACAGGACTCGTGCTTTTCGAATGTTTGCTTGGTGGCTGGCCAAACACGAACGATTCTACTTGATGGTGACCATCGAATGTTTCGACGTTTCTTGGTATCGTGGGTTTTCGACGAAAACTGTGACATATTTATTACGTGCGATTCTTTTTTAACGTTTATATAGTGCGAAATATCGAGTTCTTGGAACGGACGAATTTTTGTGAGTAACGTTCATTTTTCTTTCTTTCTTTCTGTTTCTCTTTTAGATATTCTCTGTATCGCCTAGCACGACTGGACGTTAAAATATCAACGTTTACGTTTTGAAACAGGAACACGACTACCTACAACATTGATCGATGCTCTTCGTATTATTTTAATTCTAATTAATTATATATACATAACGTACTTAGGAACGTATTAATCGAATTATTGAGTTATTTGGTCGTTGATAATATCTGTGAATGATCTTTCTTTTTATTCCAATTTTCGAACTTTGTACGCCGAGATATGATTGTTAAAGAGTGTTGCTGTTATTTTCTGTTTCTCTTTCTCTTACTTTCTCCGAACTGAATGAATCGCTCTGTAGCTTCATCGTGGATGCAGCCATGTTATTGCTTTCCTGGTGCGACAGGTCGCCAGCTTTTAAGCTTCTCTGTTCCTGCAACAAACAGAAGCATGGGTTTTTATTAATACTTTTACGAGCTCTAGACTCGCGAGCCGCATAAAATCATCTTTCAACGACCTACGTGAAGATAACGTTTCAAAACTATTTTAACTACCTACGTGAAGATAACGTTTCGAAACTATTTCAAAGACGATACAAACGCTTAAAAATATCCCTAACGTTTTTCAATTTACTGCAAGATTGTTTCGAAGAGGGAAAGGAACGCGGAGAGATACTTTGAGAAAGCGTAGCCTTGAAATATTTCATCGAGTAAACAACTAAATAAAAATACACCACAGATCCTTTACAAACTATATTATTGTCATACTTATACATCACAAACCGTTGCAACGAAGAACAAAACTTAATGCTAGCAAGGAGAATAAAACCAATTCGTAATTTAGCAATTGGATTAAATTCGAGCGAAAATAGCAAGTTCCACGTAAGAGAGTGCGTATTCGCAGAAAATCGTTGCTTAAAAATACTTCTAGGAAATCCAACTGAAGCTTCATTCGTTCGTGTTGCCAAATCACTTCGAATCGAGAGGGAACCTCCAAACATCGCGAGATCTCAATATACAAAAACAAAAGCGTCAAACAGGTTCGGCAAAAGTCGTCAGTGAGTGAAATTCCAAAAACATTCCAAGAATATTTCGCGTAAAGTTGCGAAACAGTATCGAGGAACTTCAAAGAACTGGAGAATATTTCGAGTAAACGTGTCGATGATAGGGCGTCATTTCAACGGACTGCAGACACGAATATTTAATATCGAGACGCGTGTTGTAAGGAATTAGCGTGACATCGAAGACCCACTTACTGCGAGTTGGCTAATAACGACGCTAATTCGCGGATGAGATCCGATAACATCGGAACGCGAGCCACAATTGCGCCACTGTGACTTGCAAGTAGCAGCAGATTTCCATCGTTTTATCGTGACGGAGAGTGTACTCTTATTAATCGAGACGCTTCTGAGCTCTTGTCGAGCCTACTGGACGAGACTTCTTTCGCGCAATTATCGTTGCGAAAACGTCTCGTTGAGACTGAGACTACACGATCTGATTCTTAGTGGCGCATAGTGAGACGATAACGCAGATAAAAATTTCAATCGTGGTCTTTTTATACCTATAAATAGATTTTTCATGTATAAGAATTATGCAGATATCGATATTAATAAAATAACAATTATGCAAATTGTGCAAAGTACTTTTGATAAATTCAATGGCGCGGAAATTCATAGAATGCATACCTGTAATAGGTATATTAAAATATATAAAATTTTCGAAAGTGGAGGGAGTACTGGTTCTCTTTATAAAAGTATAAAATTGCATAAAAATCTGTAATATATTTTTGAACGTTAATGTTTATGCAGATTCATATTTTCATGAATATCATTGGCGAAGTAGAAGGTAGATAGAGACTCGTTTCATCCCTTGGTAGATGCTATAACAGGCATTTTTCTTTGGACATTTTGCGCATTTTTGTATATTTAAATCGTTTTTAATTAGGACTTAGATCGATATTATTCTTGAGTATCGTCGAATGAGAAATCAGAAATGAAAAATTTGTTGAGCTCGTTGCAAGCTTTTAGATTCTTTTTTTTTTTGCTTCAACCACAATTTCAGAAGATAAGTAGAATATTATCGTGTGAATAAATATTTTTGAATGAATGAAATTCTTTCATGAATAATTAATCAGAACCTTCAACAGTCGTACATGTGTGCATTATATTTTTGTGAAAAATAAAACAGATGTTTCTTTCTTCTAGTCTTCATAAATTATTTATGAAGAGATTACTATTTTAACAATGTTATTTTGGGAACGAACCTTAAAAAAAAATATAATGTTTCTCGTTCCACTGTCTGGCAATCCGAAGAGTTTCGTGTTTCTAATTAAGCGTTTGTTCTTTAGGATATTCAATTTATATTACGTTTCTTCTATACGAAAGTGTGCAAGAACGATTGGACACCTTTCGGATCAAACGTTGGTAATCGTCGACATGTAAAACGTTCTGCAAATATTGCCCCTTGATCTCAATGTCACTTGCTATCTTTCGTCTAGATTATCAATCATACTTCCATCGAGGAAAATCAATACGCAGCTTCGTCGGATAACATATCAATTGCAATAAAATGGAGAAAGTTTCCAATAAATACAACGATTAACGTGAACCGTCCAACTCCTTAAATTTCCATCGTCGTTGCGAAATATAACACGAAATGAAGAAATGTCCTTCGATTTAACACCAATAAAAAAAGAAAAAACACTCAGCAACCGATCACAAAAAACTGAGAAAAATTCCGAACACCGGTAAATACAACGATTGACGTAAATTTTCAGCCTGCGTCAGCATCGGCAGACATAAAACAAAATAGAAAAATTCTTCAACTTAACAACACCAATCTGCCAAGACGCACTGAACAATTATTATTCACTAAAAGAAAAAATTCGAAAAAATTCGAGTACCAATAAATATGGAATTGAAACGATGGTCAAGCGTCGAAGAAACGCTGTCCAACGAGCATCGAGGCGGAAAACCTCGAGGACGAGCTTCCGCGACACAGTTCCATAACAGTCTGGTCCGTCGAAAGCTCATCGGCCGCGGCTCGACCACTCCGCGCGCGCTCCGGCTTCTGACGTATTTCTCTAAATATAATCCGAGCGTATCGTCACGAGGCTGGCCAGCGTCGTTCTCCGTGTTTCGCTCGTCCCTGCCACCTTACGCGCGAACACGAGTCCCCACGTGCCACCATCGTCTTATCGTTTGTTTCTTGGACTTTAAAGTGCGATTTCACCGAGAAATCGCGAGTAATTAATAATTAGTTCTATTTGAAAGATTTCCTCCAAGTGGAATTATAATTTCCGATGGTTTTGGATCAGCGTTGAGCGACGTGATTCAAGGGTTGAACGACGGATATTTAATGAATTTTTGGTAAATACGACGTATTACGACGAGAGAGCAAATGGAGGAGAAATTTTGATGATTCGTAATTGTATCATACGATATTATACGATCGTTTCGATTCTTGCGAAATAGCAACGTAGCTTGTGATGGTTTTGGATTGCTGTAAAGCAAATAATTGCACGGACATCGTTAAAAATTACTGTGGAGAAGATTCGTTTGGTTCTTCCAATCTTTACAAGATTCTCTCGAAATAGCATCGTGATTTGTTACTTTTATTCGAGTTGGTGTAAAGAGCCGTGACTCGATTGAATGGCGGATACAGTGAATTGCAACGTAATATTTTGTCGAGCAACGATTACGTACAATTCTTTTGTGTAAGTTTGAATTAATGTGAATGGATATGTAGATACATTGCTAGGGTAAAAGTGCGGATACGAAGATCGTGACGTTTGAATGAGTAAGTCGAATGAATAAATTGGTTATAACAATAGAATTATTGATAAGCAGTGAGATAATAGATCGTGGACTTGTTTATCGACTCATAAATAACTTGTAAATTCAGAAAGGCGACGTAACCATTCTCTTTTTATAATCCAAGATGTAGTCAGTGACAACTTGGCATAGCAGGCTTGTGGCGAGCAAATTTCCACGTCTCTTTTTATCGCTTTCTACCGTTGGATCGTGTCGTTGAATTTGCCGAAACCGATCATCCGAGTGGACAATTTTTCGCGCCTTGTTAAAAATCACGAGGTTTCTGTTATATTATTCGCAGAAGCGCGAACTCGCTGAATTAGAATAGCCGCGCGCGGGTAAACAAATTCGACAAATTTAAATGTACTCGTCCGGCCATCCGCCTACAGATATTTCTACGATCGTTTACGTCAGCTACACGCGACTTTCAAATAGCTCGAAAAAATGGCTCGAAGTGAAAATAAATGCCACTTGGTACACCGAAACGTTCATCGACCATCGTTGAATTATGGTGGTCGGATTAAGTTGGAAATTTACAGTTGCGTACTTGGTATCGTGTTGATTTGATAAAGCGAAGAAGAAATAGATATTGTATCTTCGTAGGAAATAATGGAAAAATTCGCATGAAAGTTCGTGAGACTTTGTGATCGAAATTAAAGTTGAAAATTCAATAGCGACAAATATGCAGATTTCAGTTTGCGCAGATTTGATAAATATCGAATGTAATGGGTGCAAGATGAGTTAGAAAACGAAGAAAAAGATAGCGGTTTTAGGTTGGAAGAAAATGTTGGAGACATACGTAGAATAAGGAACGTGTCATTTCCCGCCATTCCTCGACGCTAAGTGTGATAACTTTATTTTTGTTTTAGAGATACGCAAATCAATACTAGGTAAGATTAGATACTAAAATGATCAGAAAATTTACTTGGTTATCGACTAAGAGAATTTATCAAATTGAAAGAAAAGAAATGTTTGTCATCCTTAATCTTATCAAGAATAATATCAAGAACAATATTAAGAATAATACGTAAGAACGAAGCGATTGAACGTCATCGAAAGAAAGCATCCATTACGCGGAATTATGTCAACGAATCGTCAAAGAGAGATCACCTTACGTATCATCCGATCAAAATCCGTTTATTTACTTCGTTTCACGAAAGATTTCCTCGAATCGTGTCAATAAATCACGCTCTTCTTACGATTATCGATCCAACACCTGCGTTTCTTTATCAACGACAATGCAAAACGATTTTTGTGTTCTCTCAGTCGGATCTCGATTATCCGTCAAACTCCTAGCTTTATTACTTTAATCAACAAATTCCTAAATTTCCGATCTCCAGTACAATAATCTACTCAGTCCCATACAGTGTTGTGCAAAGCATACGCATAACGCTTCAACGGAATTCTCGAATCGTTAATCCCCATTGGAAGAACGAGTTTGACACACTGGAAAAATATAAACGTAAAAATTACAATAAACTCACCACTGATCATCTTGCACGAAAGTTTCAACGCACAAGCAATTTACCACCGACGATAAAGCACACACAGTCACTTACCACGTGTTCTCGATCGAACACTTTTCGATGCATGATGCCGCGATGCACTGGCCACGGTGCGCTCATCTCTGCTGGAGTACATATTATACTTCAAGATACCACGAATTTTTTATCCTCCTTAACTCACTAACACTCTGTTCATGGAATTCGAACTATATAACAAACTACACGACTAACGTGATTCACAATCAGATCGAATTTTAATCATCGAATCGATAAGATAAACCTCGATATCAGCTTCAACTGATAATACGATCGTTTATTCCTCTTTTTCACCCCTCTTCCCTCCCACCTAAAAGATATAACGATATTAAAAGTAATACGGAATCACAGCGAATAAAAGCGACCACCGACAGGTTCGATGGAGTCGTTGCGACGCTCAGCGACCAGACTAAGCAACGAGACATCCACGAGCGTTCAATTTCGTTCAGAATCTCTACTGCACCGTGGCCAAACACGAACACCAGCGAGCCCGGATTTTTCGTTGCGATCCCGTCGCGTTGTTTCTATTTTTCCACGACTAAAAATAACGCTTGTATCACTCGTACCGATGCATGGATTGTCGCGAATTTTCGGATACCTGCACGGCCAACGTTGCGCAATAGTTCAAACAGACGCTTCCGCGATGTAAAGAATGGCCGATGAGAGACCGTGATGACGAGGGAAACCAAATTAGCGTCATTCGTTCGCTTTAGTTCGTTGTTTTTGTTGGATTTGGTTTTCCCATTCGGTTGGGTTGAAGAGAGATCGAAGAACGAAGATTGCGTTTCGAATATTGTAAATTCATCTAGTGACGGGATTTAATAACATTGACTTTGGAACATTAAGGTAGACGTTGACTATAGTGTATCGTGGATCGATTACACCTACACTTTATCTATATTATACTATGTTACACTGCATCGGTTTCGAATTTCGTCATAAACAATAAGTAACGTACATTACAAGACAACGAACACTTTGTCGTAGACTATCTCGCGTGCCAACGATACGACAGGTTTTCTTTGTTAACAAGAGCTTATTAACACGCTGCTATTTCGACGGATGCGCTTATAAATAATCTAATCCTGCGTGTGACACTATAGTCGTGCAACATTTCTGCTATTAGCGTAATCGCCAAATACATAGAAAGTTCGAACATCGGAATTTCGCATTGACATGGAATTATATTCTTCGAATGACGCAGTGTTCGGATACTGGTGTTTTCTATCTTTCGAATCATGCAATTTTTGAACGTTATAATCTTTGAAATTCCACATTTTCAAAAATTAATTGTTCTGGAATATTTCGCAATGTGGTTTTAAAATCATTCAAGTAAATTCTTCGAGTAAGCGAGCATTTCTCTTTATCCGTCCGATAACGTTATCGACATTTTTTTCAAATCAGAAAAACAAGATCGTGTCTTCTCTGAATAGAGAAACGATCAGAGCGTAAGAACCAGAAGGAAGTTTGGTAAAAATTGCTTTCATGAATCATTATCGGTCGAGTACACGATAACGCTATCGGTCTCTTTCTATAAATAAAATTGTATTGCATTGGACAGACGACAATAATTAATTATTGCGACAATATCAACGATGCTTTAATACCGCGATCGATTTTTCCGTAATCGTTTCGCCATAATCCTTTGCTTCTTCATATTTCTCACGGACTTTAATCACTAAGATTCTTTCTCTGATTAATTTTCTAAATACGCTATAATTTATCTAGTCTGCGGATTGTAGCTCATTTATGGAAAATTTAAGCGCTATCCTTCATCTATTCTATAACATAAGCGTTGATAGTTTATAGATCTTCTCTTTATTTCGATGCTTTATACAAAAATTCGTAACATAGTCGATGGGATCTCTCTCTGGTTTCGTTCATTCTTCGATTGTTTCTTTTTTTTAACTTTCCTAAAATACTAAAACGATGAAACGACAAGAAAAAATTGTAATTTATGGTATCTTACATAGATATATTTCAAAATAAACTCTCGAAGCTTGTCATTTTGTACCGATATAGATAGAAATGGGTAGAATTTTTGAGTTATGCAAATCGGAGAGTCAAAGGTGTAAAAATGTAATATGGAAAAATATATAAAATATCCAAACTTCTATATAGATGGTATTCGCTATAATATTTAACAAATGAAATTAATCTCCGATTAGATCCAGCCTTTTCGTTTTCATGAAAATATAAATCTCCATAAATATCCGCGGTCTAGTGATAATAAATATCGATATCGACCGAAGGAAAATGAGTCTTCCGGTCGAGAGAGGTTTTCGCGGACTCTTTCCGGAGGCCTTGAACGTGTCCTTGAGAAACATTAGAGGAGATGCTGGCAATTTACCCGAGACAAGTTTCGCGGTCGAGCTCTATTTCGGTTGTGCGGAGATATCGGTGACATCCACGTTTCTCGTTGGCACCGATTCCCGAAAATCCGACCGAAAATTTGAGGGCTGATCTCACTGTATGAGTGTTCATCACTGAATGAACCGCGCTATGAAAAACAAGTACAAAGACACGATGTTGCGCAACGAAGTAAATCGTTTCTTGGACCCCCGCGAAATACTTGGCACCATTCACACTATCATTTAATACACAATACGTCCTAGTGACGTTCAAACAACTTTGTTTCTTACAGAAGTCTTTACCGTGTTGTAGAGAAATTTTCAAGTACGTAACGTTGCTAAGCGACCAATGTTTCACAAAAAGTGGATTCACTTATGGAGAAAATACCACGACGTAATAATTTTACGTTACATATTCGTTGAATAATCGTTTAGCAACTTTCTTCCTTCATGTACGTAAACTTAACAATCCCTTTCTTGAAAACTAGCTACGAGAATAGCTTAAAGAAACGATCAATTCTCATGACATCATAGCCGATGTGAAATCACCGTGTTATAGATCGAATCGAAATACTTTAATCGTACCATTCTCGGGGATTTATTAGCAAAACTTTCGTTCGCCATGATTCTTTGCCGTCCTGTGCCGCTTTTGGGCCTCAAAACGGGGAAATATCTCCGTGTTAAGCTCGACAACTGCTGCCCCATCGACACACGCGAACCGACCTCTAACAGTGCCAGCAACTAACTGCCTTGCCCTCAGGAAAACGCCGATCGATCGTTCGTGCTGTTTGTTCCGCGTTTATTCCGTTTGAACCGCGTTCACCCTCGTGAGTCGAGGGGAAATTTCATCTCCATGGAAACATCTCTGCGCGTGGGAGAAATTCGTCTCTTTCTTCGAAGTTCTTTTTTCAAAAAAAAAAAAAAAAAGATCCAGTTTATCTAGTCTATTTCTAAAATTTCATGCGAAGAGTTTTATCACGATCCCCCGAAAGTGTAAAAGCTTCTTGCAGATGTTTGATGTTTAGAAGCGTACAGATTTTTCTATTGGAAATTAGTATTTTTTCAAATTGACCGTTTTGTCATTTGTATCAGTTTGCCTTCGAATTGCTCGATCAATTTTCTTTTTTGATCAAACTTAAATTTCGTTTCGAATGAAAATACATTTGAGAATCAAAGTTATCGAAGCTACGGTCTCTACAAATTCGAGAACAGTTGATTTCTTTAATATTTTTCTACTTGTCTTGCTGTTTTAAGAGTCCATAAGAATATCGATCAAGATATTCAATCTTGTAACGAACTCCAAATTTCTTTCTCTCTTTCTCTCTCTCTCTCTCTCTCTTTCAATCTCAAAATTCTCCCAGTTGATAGCTATGATTCATTCTATCGAAGCCACATGCGTAACAGGACACGTGCATCCAGTGATTCATCTGAAAATGCAACCACACGTAATGATCTCTAAACGTGTTTGCCAACAACTGCGGTTACTTTGAATGCAATTTTTGGAACCATCCAACGGCCGATCGGTAATAAAACTTTCTTGTATCGAACCGTCTGAATAATCCAATTTCCAGAAGTTGCGTGGCTACTTGAACTACTTCTAAGAAACATTCTCGAGTTCCAAAATTGTACTCCCTATTTTAAATATTGCCTCATAGCATAAAGCTCTGAAAAACGATCCTTGTCCATGGCTTATCTTCTTCCAGGAAAACATATACATTTTCGATACGTTTCGTTTCACTGCTCCGACTACCAGAACGTATTACCATTCGAAAGATCGATAAATTACCCAGGGGTAGTTTCTATGACGGACTCCTCGATATGTCACAGAAAAGCACGCTAACGCAAACAAATTTTTAGAAACCGATCGATCGAGGAGACGCGTGTTAACAGGGTAGATTTATAGCGAAAAGAACCTTGGACAGGTCAAGGCTCGCGTAAGGACACGCGATTTCGAGGGAACGGCACGCGGCAACCAGGGAAAATCCATTGTCTTAAGGGTAGACACGCGAACGTTCCATTAAATCGTGGAAGAGACTTCCACGTGCGATAAATTCGAAGTGTGGCTATTTCGAGGCTGCTCCCGTCCGCGTTTCGCGACAATTGTTTACTTTAACATTGTTTGTTGGATGGTGTCGAGGATTCTATATTCTAGGAGAATGTATTACAACGTCGAGTAGATGGAAGTATGGATTTATATAGTTGATTTATGTCTGGTGATTTAGGTTGGTAGCAGAGCTGAAATAACTGGTAATATTGAGTGGGGTAAACAACTACAGAACTTTCTTTTGTTTCATTATCACGTACTGTCTTACTGTCAAAATCTACGTTAGCGATTTATAACTTCATCTACTTATTATTAGCAAACCATAGTCTAACAATTTAAGAAAATAATGTATCTACAGTTAATATGGTATCCTGTAACGAAAAATGTACAAGATACATTGTAAGGGATTGTTCATTTTGTCACAATGAGATTCAAATTATCGCAATATTAAAAAAAAAGATTCGTCTAACCTACCCTATGTTTGAAAAAGGATCGACCTAATCTAACCTTAACTTCCAGAGAAAGATCAACCTAACCTGACTCTACCTTTCAAAGGAAGATCAACCTAACCTAACCCCAGCTTCCAAGAAAGAGATAAACCTAACCTGGTTGTACATTGCAAGAGGGAAAAGACAGAAAGAGAAAGCGAGGAAGGGACGTAACAGGACGTCGAATTGCCATCGATAAATTGAGACAGCAACACAACATCGTGCATCGTGGTAGCAGTCAGTGGCTCTGTGTCAAAAATTCCCTAGCTGACTCAAAAGCTACGTGGCCTGGTGAAAAACGCTGGTTAAATTTAGCGCATGGACGTTGCGTAAATAGACGAGTATCCGGTGAAAACGAGTTACGTTGTACGCATAATCGACAACGAGGCCCTGTGATTCGCGGTCTATCCGAGTTCGACGATTTTCACCGGACAAATAACCCCATTCCACAAACCTACATACTTTCAACGCGTTCTTGGAACATACTTCGACATTGCACACCACGTAGGAAGAAGTTGAGACGAGGATGAATAAATAACAACGACAGTTGTTGATCGATTCAAGATAAGCTATCGGCGTTTCTCGAAAATCGGTCATATATATAGAACCGAGTGATTATAAGAATATTCCGCGTTTGTTATTATTATCTTAGACGAAACACTTTGTAATTGGGCAGTTGTTAATTAGATCGAACCTTCTTGATTATTTCTGTTTGATGATACTGAAATAAAAGCTCGGATAATAATGTTCGATGTTGTTTGATAATTAATTAAGAAGATTGAATAACTCGGTTGATGTTTTGTCGCCGGAGGATGAAAAGAAACGCGATTAGAAGATTAATTTATTAAGAGAAAATTATCTTAGTTTAGTATACTTGAAACGATTTCTTGTTAAACTACTCTCGGATTATTGTCGATAGAAATGATTACAAGCGCAGAAAGATGCGACAGAATGGTAATTTCCAATGGTAAATTCTCAATTCTCTAAAAATTCCATGATTTCTTTCTTCTGATCTAATCTGGTTTCTACCTTTTTTAGGCGAGCAACCCTAAAACCAACATCGTTAGAAGAAAAAGATCGCTAAGAAACGCTTTATTAATTCCGTGAAAAGATCATTTTTCGAATCATAATCAGATCGATAGTTGAATCTTCTTCCAGATTTCTCTCGTGGTGACGCGTGTGCCGAAGTTCCAACGATGCAGTAATGGCTCGGCGTTTCCCCGAACATCGGAGACGTTTAAGAAAATGTTTATGCGTCGATCGCGTGAGAACAGTCGGTGTTCGAACGCGAGAGATCATCAGCAAGGAGAAGCGATCGTGTCAACGACCCAAGGGAAGGCAAGTTCCTCTCTGCTAGCTCGGTCAGTTTCGTGCCAAACTATTGTACGCGAGTTGAGTTTAGGCCGCACCCAGTGCAACGCCTTCCGGTGAATCGTCCGGAACCAACCGATATCGCGATATTTGCTTTCCAACTACATTCGCGGCGATAACAATAGACGAAAGATACTTACAGCGAGTTTGAGGAAAATAGGTTTCACTTCGTGTGAATAAATTCTAAATCTTATTGGACACAGACTGCTGCAAGTGTTCCGCTATCTATAGATGTTACAATTCGCTCTTTGTGAATGGATTATTTATTTTTTGATCCTACAACTGCAAGCTCTATTCATTTTCGTTTCAGATATTTCGAAGAAACGGCAGTTCTTTGTTATTCGTACATTGTGCGCTCTCTTGTATAATCATTTCTAGCGAATCGTTACAACGTATCATTAGCGAATCGAAGAATCGTAAGAGCAAACTCCTCTTTCTCAATCTTATAACTTCCCATCGATAGGATAGTTTGGTTGTTGAATTTCATTTGTTCTGTTATCAAACTTGTGACCATTAGCATTGCGTATTCGTATGTCATATTAAAATTTTCTTACTTTCATAGCACAAAGTTTCCCAACATACTAAGAAAGCAATTATACATATCTATTAAATTGTCCGAAAAGTTTCTTTCATTTTATGAGGAAATAATAGACGCACAACGTTTTTTGTTTTATATTATTTTGTCGAATTACGTATTAATAACACTGCAGGGTTAAGAGTGAAATACATCACATTTCTAGACCACAATTCTGGAATTCCCAGATCTCAATCGTAGAGCTCGCGAGAGATAAAGAATCTTTATTGAAATTCTACAGCTAGCTCCTAAAGCTCGCGTTTAACGAATAAATTCATTCTTATATATCTGCCTATTCTGGTTCTCGCTATGTGTCACCTTATTAGGATGATTTATCACGATCTTCACGGCAAGTTAAGAGGTTCTAATGTATGTGAAATACGCGAGAGTTTATCAAACTGTCGGAGACAATTTTATGGTAAACTCACCCTTGCAGCGGCGACGCTCTTCTCAGCGGAGACGCCATCGAGTTCGACGCGCGCCCTGGCCGCCGTCGCGGCGCTTTGCTCCTTGTACGAGACGTCGCCAGCTTGTAAAGCTCTCATCTCGGCGCTATTTGCCGTCGCCTTTTCAGCGCTAAAGCCGTCCGTAACAACCTGCAATTCAAACGAATCGAAGATTAATAAATGTCCATGTTACAGTAAGATCGGTTAATTTTTCAGTCGCCCAACCTTCGACATCTTGTAACCTAACTTTCGTCTTTGCACAGAATGATCAAACTCGTATGTTATGAGATGTCATCAGTCTTTCGTGTAACAACGAAAGAATGAGAAAATGTCGCGTATTCCAGGGTCCAGCAAGAGAAACTATCAAAAACGAGAAAATGATTCGAACAACCCTATGGTAGGGTGATAGGACTCAGCGAGAAGGTATCACACGTTTGCTAAGAGAAACGCAGAATTTGTGGAATAAAGCGAAACATTGTCTTCAGATGTCCAAACTCTGTCCAAAATCGCGCCAAATGGCATTGGCGCAAGTTGTCTGGTTCTACGGAGATTTACGCTCAATGGACAGACACAAGTCTAATTTCGTTAAATGGCATTGGTATGCGTCTGGCTCTAAGAAGATTTAGATCCAATAAACAGACGTACGTAGGACGGAAAAAACTTTTCAGGAAAAATAAAAATTCGCTTGAAAAATATTCACGTGTGAAATTTTACTCAGGACGTAAATGATTTAGAAAGGTTAATGAGACTGAAGGGATTGATGGAGGACCGTTAATTTTTCGACTGTATTATTCGAAGTTTGCGAAAGAGGGTGGAAACACCGACCTTGCCATGACGGAAGTGAAGTTAAAAATATAATTCAAGCGGAAAGAGTTCAGCTCCTAAGGGAATAAGGCGTGACATTCGTCGATTAAAAATAAGCGGCACGAAACCGACTATCATTCTACGCATAATACTATTACGTATAATAATATTATGAAAAATGAAATGCCATCTTGGATTATTATACCATGTTCTGAGATGTACACAGCGAATAGATACGTCACTGATAGCTTGGCTAGAGGAGTTACCTAGAGATAGACTCGAAGTCCTTGACCTAGACTACCTAGAGGAAACCGCACCTTCGGCCAAACATTGCGCAGCATCGCGATCTCCACGAGACATCGATTATTTCACGCGCAATTTCGAACAGAAAATGATTCGATTCCAAAACTAAGTTTTCATCGATAAATTGTCACAATTAGAGCTTCTAAGTCTTCTAAGCTTATAATAATAAAATGATCACGAGACTTGGCGAGATTTAGAATGTATTATATTATATTATATGTATTGCATTGTATTGCATTATATTTCATAACTTTGAAAAAATTCTTGAATCGATAAAATATAATTTATTGTAATACTATACATCGCTTTCTCCTTGTTTCCTTTTTAAGTTTTTAAGCTCTTCATCGATTAGTGTTTAAAAAAAAATGAAAGATAAATTGAATGTCTAGATAAGATCGTTTTTTATAACAAGTACAAAGACACAGTAGAAATTGTTCGTTGTAGGATTTGGCTTTGTTCTTACGTGACACGTGAATTGTAATTTTGTGTTTTACCTTACTGACGATAAACTGCAAACTGAGTACTTTCAATTCTTCAACTGCCATACTATAACTTCCAAACTGCTCTGTGTAACACAAATCAACACAGT
Source organism: Bombus vosnesenskii (assembly GCF_011952255.1). NCBI lineage: Eukaryota > Metazoa > Arthropoda > Insecta > Hymenoptera > Apidae > Bombus > Bombus vosnesenskii. Next base: position 2,759,382 of record NW_022882962.1, read on the forward strand.
ATGGCACTTCACTTGATTAAAAATCCCAAAGAAAGCCAAATTTTTACCCGAATTATTTTCCCTATTTTTAGTCATCAAAATACTGCTTCTCTATCTTTCACCAACCTAATCTACAAAACAAAAGTACCAAACATCTGAATCGCTATCTCTATTTTGCCATTTGATATTCAAATCACGTCCTTGTACAATTGAGCCAATATTGTTAATGAAATTTTACAGGCCACAAATTGCAAATTATCAGCGATACTAATAAATCCTCTTTCATAATAAACTTGACAATAAGACAGGTGACGCTGTACACGTAAATGTTACAAATTAATCAATTCTACTTGACGTATAATTGCACAATTGAAAGAGACAGGATCAAACTTGTAATTTGTGACTTTTACTAATATTATCGTATGCTAAATTATTATTATTATCGTTATACAAGAGAGCTGTTCGCTATCCTCAATCTAATTTGTAAAACGAGAATACCAAACATCTTACCTTCGTCTTGGAAGCACTTGTCATCTTTTTCTGTTCGAATTTCATCGTCTCCTGTCCAGCAGGTAGGTTCGTCATATTCGAGATATTCGACATGCTGATCGGTGGACTCATATTGTGAAGATTATTCAGTGAGTTCAGAGAGCTCAATTGCGAGGGTGAACCTCCTGTTAACGTAACTGTTCCCGTGGCGGGTGGTGGAGTGTCTGGATCCGGAAACGTCACCAGTGGCTCCGTCAAGTCACCTTCCTCCGTCCCGTTTCCATCTCTGTGAAAAATACAAAACTGGATTTTGTAAGGATTACGAGCAGATTTTCGCGCGTTTCGTGTTTATGCGATGCGAGGAACGCGAGAGAAGCTTTGAAAATAATCGCTTAGCACGCGGCTAAAACGGGAATTTGCCGGTTATAAATAACGCGGTGGACGTGACTTTGCTGATTACGAGAGAGAAATCGAGTCTAGTCGCAGAGACTCTTCAATTCGTGAGGTTTCGATCATTGCACGTTCCAATTTTGCACGACAATTTAATAGAAATCTAATCCTGTACGGAGGTTTCGTTAAATTTTATACGACAATTTATTTGAAGATTTTTGACAGCTCAGTGGTATTCTTGGTAAGATGTCAATTTAAGATTTCTCCTAGACACTCTATGGCACGAGAAATTGCTATTAATTTCATTTACCTTGATTTGATAGGATTGATTTTTTGCAAATTTTCTTAAATGTACTTTTATCTTCGTTCGTAACAATCCTAATTTCTCAATCAACCACAATAAATCGTTTTTTAATCTCGAGTTTTATATAAAATCTTAACATTGATTATATCAAACATTTTATCTGTCCTCAATATTTCAAATGTCAAGAAACGTATCGCGGAACTTCCTCTAAGCGAAAATTCGAGATTCACGGCTCTCACTGCTTCTACTATTACAAAGTATACTTTTAGAATTGTCACACCGATATTAAACACGAATAACAAATTATCACAATAACAACATAGTGATCCTCACGCGTATACAAGATGATCGATCATCATAAATCAATGAAACAATTTACTAAATATATAAACGAACGTAAAACGAATATAAAGAGCAATAATAATTTAAAGGACCTACCTATCCACGAGGTTCTCCATGCTGTTTCGCAATCGTTGTGAAAAGTTCGTGGAAATATTGTTCTTCATTTCGGATATGCCGCGTTGAAGTTCTCTTAGGTCGCTCTTCATGGAGCTTGCTTTCATCTCACTCGATGAAGACGAGGTAAGAATCCTCTGCGAGGATTTGGCCACCCTGCTCGAACTGCTGCTGCTGCTCTGGCTCTGGTTCGTCGTCAGCATCTGCCGAGTCAAAAGCCGTTTACGTTCTATTTAAAATCCACGTGAGATGACTCACTCTCGCCTATTCGTCTCAGGCTCTTCCTCTCTCACTCTCATTCTCTCTCTCTTTTTTTTGTAACCGCTCTCTCAAAGCACACCTTTGGTCTCTGTTTTTCACGCGAATCGTCCCAGTCACTTTTCACAGATTTTTCGTTCTTGTTAAGCTGTTTGGACCCAATCCATGACATTTTCACGGTTATTGTGCGTGTATTGCGAAAACTTACGTTTCTCGATAAATTATGTAATTTCGGTGATCTGATTTGTTTCAGGGAAATTAGATGACAGTGTTTTAGGGAAGGTAGATCAGAACTTACGTTTCGTATTTGTGTATTTGAAATTTGACAAAGAGGAAATTTTAAATAGAAATCGTACGCGGAGAAAAATTTTAAGCACTCGATGATATAAAAGATCACACGGCGCGACGAAAGATTCGATTATCGAACTGTTCTCGTTATCGGATGGTAGAAAAATCTACCGAGTAATTGAAGGTATAAACTATCGAAGTGAAATGTCATGTCAAACAACAGAGGCGGTCTTTTAAATTGCTTTTAAATTAGAGAAACTTTATGTGACACTTGATACTCCGTAATCAGCTGCATATATCAGTATTCTACTTCTGGCACACCCTGTATATCAGACATTCGAACGCAGCGGATTATTTCCAGTGAAATCAAACTCCGAATAATTCATTTGCCGTGGCAACGATCGATTCGATGGTTATTCCAAACAAACGATGTAAATTTATTTTCTAAATACTCTAGGAAACTCTAATATTCAACAGATTCTCAGAACATTCCTAGGAACGTTCGTTAGACGACGAGTAAATTCAACGTCCCGAGGAAGAAGCGATTATGAAGAGATTATGAATCCTTGAGAATGATATCCTTGAAGATCGCAGGCCTGCAAGTCGTATGTTTGGTTTCGGTTAGGTTAAAAAAAATTCACGTGGGCAAGAATTACGTAAAGTGAGAAGGATGCATAAGATCGGTGATTACGTGAATATTTCTTTAGAGATGAAGAATTCCGACTAAAGAGAGATAAGAAAGATCGGTTTTTAATTCGAGTGTCTGGGAACTGTACGTACGATATTGATGATCGTGATCAAAGTTTTTAAAGATTTCAGTTTCACTTGTGATAACGATGCAAATGTTATGAAAATATAGAGTTCAGAATAAAATTATTTAGAACTAAATTTTAAATTGATGAATCTTTGTATCATTCGATCGCTTGTGTGTGAATTTTTGTATCGAAATCTCATCGTTCTAATTTAGATTTAAATACACAGGTGAATTTTCGTATTGAGAATTGCGAACATTTAAATGCTTGAACTAACAAATACCATTTTAAAATCTGGTTCATCTCTTAATGAATTTTCGGTAAATGAGCCATTAGTTCTCAGTCATAATCTGAACTTCAATTTTTTTTCCACTCATTGATACAAAGAATGTAAGAAATTCTCAAATAATTACCTACTCAACAGACTGCATCAAAAACGATCTAATTATGATTACGCGACGATCGTTATTTTCGTCTAATCGACTTATCGATGCAAACAGACTATCAAATAAAAGAAACTATTTAAATTCCCGATAAATCACGACAATGCACTTTCAAGAACGCTGCCTCGAAACAAAATACACTGATGAGTATCGAAAGCTTACTGACATGAAAATCCATTAAGGATGGAATCGAGGCGTAATTAAAAGAGAATGTTTCGATGATAAGGGTATCAGTGGGCGGTACTGAAACACGTGGACTCTACATCATTGCATAATCGGTTGATTTCGACCAACGAATCGCGTTTCTAGATCTTTATATTATAATTTCTTAATAAAATAGATACCCCAGACTCTCCCTTACTTTCAATCGAATTTTGATCTTATTCCAAATTTTCTTCGCGATCTTTTAGTTAATCTTCTTTCTTTTTAAGCTTCTGCCGAGGATCAGAGTCACGTGATTGAAAAGAAATACGTGACCGAAATTATGCGAGGGTTCAACGTTTTCCACGTGTACCAATCGGTGCCAAGAGGATTTTGCTTATTGCAACTAACACAGATAACAACTACAGACGATTCTATCTTAGTACAATTACATATATATAATTTTAGTGCCCATAAAAAGCGAAGGTATAAATAGTTTCAACGAGAACGTGTAGGTAATTCTGTTTCAAGAAATCGCGATATCCCGTGACCGAAATAAACAGAAAATAACAGGATTTGAAAGTAGGCGCGTACAAAGACCGACGTGTACTTAAAGTTTCATTTTGAACAAACGAAAAACAAACACACAGTTAGTCATATTTTAATAGCAACGAATGTATCGAGGAATTTTTATCTTTCACGCTGTTATATTGTTACTATAAAATCTATTTCGAAATCTGCTTATAATAAACGCCTCACGCTTCGTAGAGATTAAACATATTTTTACTCGCAATAGGTTTTCAAAATATCGATCATGCCTTATCAAAGACGATAGCTCGGTATTTTCGCTTCGCTTTCGTTGAGAATTTTCTCTTTCTAAGATTGTCTGTGAGTTGTTCTGGCCACGTGGCGCGTGATACTTGGTGAAAAGTGACGTCGATTTAATTTTGGAAATTCGTTCAAGCTGGTCGCGGAACTGGGAGGCGTTCCCGACAGAATAATTCCTAGTTTTCGAGAAATTCGGGAAATTTGGCGTGGGTGGGAGGCGTCGCGTCGCGACGCTCTAGTCGAATTAAAGGTCATTCTTCGTCATAATCTCCAAATAGAAAGTTCGATGGCAGCTTATTAAGTCATTCTTGAGAGACACGCGTTAGGGTAGACGGGGTTGCAGCGATTAAAACTCACTCTTGGACCTGAATTTTGCCAGCTCTTGGCAGAGAAACATGCGAACGATTAGATGTAGTTCGTGCAGTCAAAACAGTGGTTACATTTAGAAACTTTCAGTGCAATCGATCGATAGCCTGGTACGTAGTTTTTTGTATTTTGATTTCTTTCTATTTAAAAATTCGTTTCACTTATCTGGCAATTAGATTGGTGTTTACGCGAATGTTTATGCATTTACGCGAGATTGAATATAGAAAAATGTACGCCGTATACAAAAATGTAGATCATATAAAACATAACATATATATATATATAGATTGCGGATGTTTATGCATTTATACTTCTGTAAAAAACACAGAGTTCGTTAAATATGCAAAGATGTATAAAGTATTCAAAGTATAGTACTTGTTACAAGATTCAGAAAAATATAAATCTGCATAAATATGCAGTCTATCTAGTCATACAGATAGTTATATATTTAGAATTGTCCGTTTGATTGTCTACTTCTTTAGAATCGTCTAGTTTAATTGAAATACAAATATTTTGCATAAAAATCCAGTCTATCGATAATCGTTTTTGATATACATTCCTTAATATTTGTATCTTCTTTTTTATTACGTATGTAACTTTGTTTGGTGTTTTATTTTACGATTAACTAATTAAATATGTAATTGAAAATTTACCTGTGACGACGAAGTGACCTGTGGATGATGGGTAACGTGGCTCCTTCCGCTCACCATGTTGTTCTTTTTTTGAAAATTCTCCATAACAGTGTGCATGTCACCGTTTTCCCCTCCCTCCACTGGGAACTCCGACATCTGCAATAAATAATAAACCACGTGGTTAATCATCAACTTTCATTGCTGGTTCCTATTGTTTTCGATGTATTTATTTCATTTTATTCTCGAATTTAAAACAATTAAATATCGTATAACATAATCGTCGCACTAATTTATACCGACTCAAAAATAGTGTCAAAAATCTATTATCGTATGAGCGAATTTAACGACAGAATGTTCGCATAAGTCTGTATATCGTAATTTGTTGTCGTACACAAGTACTATCGTTCACCGTACGGCACACCAAGTACAAATGATCGAACTGTGAAAAGTCGCTGCGACTGGAAATCAGGCGAACAGCTACCACCCACGTGCTCGTTAATTGCACACGACCGATCCACCAGCTGATCCCGGATCTTGAAAATTCGTTGAAAAGTGGTCGGCCTTTCTCGCTTCATTAATTGGCTCGCGTTTCGAAAGCATATTGGTATAACGCGTGAAAAGTATTATGGAAACGAATGTTTGTCGCTTGCACTCTGAGAAGATTACCGAAGACCAGTAAACAAGAAGTAAATACGTTCTTTCTTAGATTCGACCTCGATGACGCGACCGAGAAATGCAACTAGAGAAATACACTGCCGTTGTTTCATAGTGCCGATGTTCGAGTGAGGTTAGACTTGGTATTAGAGGAATAAAAGAGGAATAGGAGGAAAAAGAAAAAGAAAAATAATCGAAGTGACACGAAGAAGCTTTGTAAAGCTTTCGATTCCACGTACGGCTTACGAGCACACTTGGACGTTTCTAGGAAAAAGACATGCGAGATATGCGAGTCTCGCAACACGTCTGTTACGTAAATGGAACCTTGTGGTCAACGGAACCGAAGGAAACACGTTCGCATACCGCTCGCGCTTGTGTATCAACACACCAGCATACACGCACGTCGAGTACCCCGTTTAAAAAACTGCTATGGCAAAATGTAAACAGAGTGTACTCGCGTTTAGTACACGTGTAAACGGAGAGTACACGCGTACTCTATATTGACATGTGATAGTAAGGCGAGACATTAGTTTAGCGCTAATTCAATAATTGTTGTTAGAATGTCCTGATTTGATACTAATTCTATACATTAGTGACACCTAAATCGTACCATGGAATAACATCAAAGTTATTAATGCTTATTGAAAAACCTAAAACTTTCAAGGTTTATAAAAGGAACGCTATCATATTTTTATATAGTATTAACTACAAGGTTATAGTATTAACTACAAGGACTATACGGTGATATTTATCACAGGTAAAAATTGATAAAGATAGCAGAGAAAATACAAAGCATTCATATAAGAAGCATTACTTGATTACATAAATTGTGTACAAATAGTTGTCACATATGAAAATTGGCCAAAATTACTTGGTATAATCAACGAACGATCATTCAATCAGTGATATAAAAAGGTTAAGAGAAGAACGATACGGTATTTAAACGGGCACAGTGGCGCGCGAGTGGCCGAAACACTAACCATTTGACAGTTCAGCGAGGGCACGCACACTTCCTCTTGCAACCTACTCCTCTTTACTATCTCTTCTTCTCCCCGCCATTGCCTCCTTATCGTTTTGAGAACCTCGATCGACATGTACTCGCAGCATCCCGATGCGATTCCCGGATCTGCACGGGCACTGGCGTCACACGGAACGATATTCGTTCAATTTTACGTGTCATCGTTACTTGTGGTTTTTGACTACGCGTGTGATTGTTCTTTCATCTTGACTACGAATTACGCAACGATGACTTTTTAATCAGATCCGTCACTTTCGTAACGGGGAATATTGAACGATGATCGATTTCGATGGATGATTATGCTGGAGAACGTATAAATGAACATAAATATAGATCGCGAATGCCTTATGAAAAGCGTGATCCTCGTTTCAAAAAAGAAGAGATAAACAGCGAGGTCTTCCGTTCCTTTTCTGTGGCTGGAACGAACAATTTTTAGAAAGAGAAAGAGAAATCACGTTAAATATCTCTAATATTTCTAAGGCTCTGAGGTACACGCAGTCTATATTTCGTATATCTATGAATGAGAAGAATGTGTACCGGCTGACACTGAGGACACACACGTAACCGGCAGCCGGATTGATAAGTATCGCGTGACGGTCAGACTCGAACTGAGCGACTGTGTCGCGCTGATGCCGCGAGAGCCGCGATCGTAGCGCCGCCCTCCCCGCCACGGCGACCCCGCGAACTTACGAATTCCGCATAGCGAACGCGCACGTGAGAAAAGCCTCGAATTAAGAACGAAAACCAGGTCGTACGTCGGGATTCTAGGAAAAAGCAATGAACTAAATTAACGAAGATGTGCTTGACTATTATATGGCGCGTGAATTAATGAAATAAACGCATTAAATCTCTGATAATTGTTATTCAAAGCGTAGAAAGAAGACCACCCCCCTTCCCCGTAACGTAAACACTCATGTCCGAATCTCATACTGGAACTACTGGTATAGACAAAATGATAAATTTGTAGCCTCATAGAAATTTAATAAATTCACGCCGTATTTTAAGAAATTTAAATGATCTTTATGTAAAAGATTCATTTCGATTTCGATTACTAATTATTTGGCAATTCTGATGTTAAGCTTTTCGATAATATTGAAATTTAATGAGAGATTTTGGTCATTGTGATAGTTTTTATAAAACCTTCGTAGTCTTAAATATTTTATTTCCAATATAGATATTACAAAGTCATTAATAAGAATTCTACCAATAATAAACGTCAATTTTTGAAATTCCTTTATTTCTTACATAAAACAGATGGCACCATTTTATGAATGGACGAAAGAACGAGGATGATCGTAAAGACGTTATCTTATTAGCTATGCTTTTTTTTCTTCGCCAGAGATAAAAGGCTGGACACTGTACACAATGCGGAGGAGAGCGACGAAAGTTTTTCGTCATGCTAGAACGACCAAAGACAAAAAGTGCCGCGTTATTCGCAGAATCGAGTTATCGTTGTCCCAGTTTTACAACCGCCCCCGTTTCAACAAGGGGTAGCGGAGCAATTAACGGGATCGAAAAATCGATCGATTTTATGGTTTGACTTCTACGAATCTCCATGTCAATTGGAACTCAAATTGGAGAATAAAATTCAATTCATGAAGTTGCTTGTTTATGCTGAACGTAATAGGCTTCTCGATGTATGAGAACGACGACGTTGAAATTGTCACATGTACAGGCTGCCTCGTAAATAACAATTGTAAAGTATTAGAAGATCAGCCGAGAGCTTTATGACAGTGGAATAGAAAATATAGAAGTAAAAAGGGCAAACAATAGTAGAAAATAAAGAAAAATGCATCGCTGATCGATTACCAGACTGTAAAGCTTTATGCATTTGCGGGATATTTAAATGTGGAATAACGTACAGAGTGCACATAATATGCAAAAATATTTAATGCTCCTTGTATTCTGCTCCATTTGATCATATATGTTATAATCTGATAAAACCGTGTCACAAAGAAACAAGAAATTGAGAACATTACATCATACTCCGGAAAAGCTTTGGACTATTTAGCAAGTTAGTAAAATTTCTTTTTGGAACAACACTCGTATATCTATCACTATCTATTTTCAGTCTGTCTATAAAACTAACGTGTTTAGAAGCGACTCGTGACAGCCCTCGATTGATTTACGTTTCGAGGGAATGTTGGTTTCCTCTTATCTACTGTTCTGGGCTCACAGTGAAGCGCGTCTGAGAATCCAGGTCAGGATTTTCGTCTGTCGTGATACTGAACGAACCACTGAAGGAAGCTGAGAATGTATGCCAGTCGGTATTCGGAGCGAGGGTTATGGCATATGGAACTCTTTCGAGATTTGGACACTCCAGGAAAAGAGACCAGAAGATTGCAATGGAAGTGATTAAACCTTCCTCTTTTCGAAGTTCCATATTGTCGAAATTGAATATAGGAGGAAGAACGAAGATCACGATGCTACCTTTTGTAGAAATAATTTGTATATACAGGGTACTTTATCTGACAAACAATTTTTTAACCACTTTGCGGTCACGTAAGAAAAGTCAGCTTCGAACCAAAATTTAACAGTATCGAATGCAACAAATGGCCACGTAATAAAATTTTCGCTAATAGTTTCTACTCGTGTGTAGTAATTAAGACTGCCACACACTGCTTGAAACGATATGAATCAACTCTAATATCCACAATTATGGTATAACAAAAGATCTTTTTTATTTGATACTTTCAACCGTAAAGCAATTACAATATTGAGCCTAAAAGACGATCGGAGAAAGTTCAGAAAGAAGACGCGAACCAACCATATCAAACGCTGCACAACGAACCTCTTCACCAGCGATATTACCGTCATTACCTCTTAAGCTCGGCAACCAGAGCCCAATCCCGTAAGTCATCTTCGATGCACTGTATAAGGAACGAGCGACGATGAAGAAAGAAGCAGAGGAGAAAAAGTAAGCAGCTGGGCGATGGAAAAGAGGGACACAAAGACTGGAATGCGGTCTAACGAGGTGAATGTAAGAAAACTCCAACAACCAGGACGTCGAATGTCGTGGAATTTTGGCGAGAGTATACCGGGTGTCCTCGACATACGTGTCGGCCGTAAGAATTGAAAATTCAGTGAACGGATCGAAGATGAAACAACGATAAAAAGTCAAAGAGGAAAACGAAACAGACGGAACGAAAGAAAAAAAGATAAGGAGAAATATTTTCGAAAAGAAATAGATAAGAAGTTAGGTGCGGCGTGCGACGCGCCGCCTTGATAGGTCAGCGACCAAATAATTTCTTTCCAGCTAGTTCGTTAAGAAAAGAAACGATAAATGTCAACGATTGGCGCCATTTGATTTATGGAGTCATAAATGGCGCAATAAACGCTCTGTTACGATTACCACGATCCATTGATCCATTGATCCATTGATTTCCTTTAGCGATTAGATTTTCTTGGCACGATTCGAACAAGTATCGTTGCACGATGTTGATGATTGTTTGAACGTGTCGTGATTACATAGGTACGTGTGTCCCGAGATAAGAATGTGGTCGATAGTGAAAATATTATGTAGGTTGTTTCGATCGATAACTTCGACTTGACTCGTCTATTATTGTTGGAACAGGTGATAGGATTTTCTTGGATGGTTTTCGAGTGACGCGTGTTTCACTTTGTTTGATTTCGCTTCATTGGGAGTGTTTTCGTATCACGTAGATAATTGTCTAGGTCATTTAAGAATTCCATGTATCATTGACGAGTGTAGAAAGTTAATCATATTCGTTAACAGACTGCCGATGTTTACGCAAATTCATATTTTGAAGGAACAGACTCGAAGAGATGGAATTTAAATAGAAATTTGTCTCGCGAAATTTGAAAATCATGTCAACATGTTTCTGAAGAAGAAGTATATCATGAAGTATCTTTGTGTAAGTTTCGAGAACTATGCATATGACTTTGTCACACCGGCGTTGACGAACAAGCTGTAGAATGATTATAGAATTTCTACAAAAATTTTGTGAACGCTATTTACAAATATTTTTCTAATAAATGACAACTTAATAGTTCGTCTGGTTACAAAGAACGCTCCTTTGTACAATTCCACGTGCATCTTCGTCAATTGAAATATCTATAAGAAAAACCTTGATGCCCAAAGGCACTTAATCAAACGCATTGATAAAGTTCAATCGAGACAATTAAAAACATAGTCATTTAACAATAACTTGTCTATTTCGCGTGTGGAATGGAGTCTCAAGGTTTCCAGCTGAGTATAACGGAGACAGTTTCTTGGCGCTTCCGTGTGGCTTCGAGCAAGCAAAAGGTTCTATCACCGAGAGCATTGGCAGACAGCTGTAGGCGTATTGACTCTCGCCAGACACAAAGAGGCGATTCGGAGACGTCGCCTCGTGACACTGTCGTTGTATCGAGAGAATCGTCTGTATACGAACGGGTTGTAAGCTCGTGTTCATAATCCTTGACGAAGACGCCGCTGTGCCGCGCGTTATAGCCGGATTTCCAACGATACAAAGGCTCCAATTCGAGCCTCGTCCCACTGTGATTCTCTTCATCTTGATTTTATTCATTGTTTATGCTCCTTTTATAACTCGCACAATGTCTCGTGTTTAAGATCTAAATAGGATTTAATTATTTTGTTAATTATTTGGGAAATGTTGGCCGCATTGTATTTTATTTATTATAAGAGAAAACGAGCTGTTGCAATTTACGCGTATAAAATTTGTATCTCAAATGGAAAGAATAAAATTTCTATAAACACGCTTAGACTTTGAGAACTTTCACGCAGTTCTTTGTTCTGTTCTTCTGCAAAGACACGTATGGTTTTCAACTTTGTAGCCTACTTTATCTTTTGTTTAATCACGTATAGAGATTCATCGATGATCAAAATGTCGGTAAGATATTTATTGCATGCATATATTTGGTATATCAAGGAATTGATATACAGCACGATATAATGGACGATCGACTGTTTAAATACTTTCTTTTCTGTTTTCTGCAAGATATAACTTGCCCGAGATATTTTGTACCTTCTATGTACATTTTCAGATTTGTTTGAAACTTTATCAATGCGATAAATTTGCGACAATTTATCGCGATAAATAGGGCTTCGTTAGAGTACTAGTGAAATTTCAAAATGTTTCACGTAACACGCATAATATATTCATAAAATGTTTCTGCATGTACTCGAATACTCTGATGAGTCAGTGTGTGTCTACGACATCTTCCACTCGAATAAATCGACACGTTTAAATGGAATCTAAAAATTGAATCTTGCATCTGCACAAGTTTCCTAAACTTTGAACTCGTTTATCTAATCGTACGTATGACGTGAAATGACGCAAATTTCTTTTAATTCCAACGATTTCGTTCGCGATCGAGCTATGGAAGGTGTGTACGGCGTGACGCGACACTCTGTTGCCCGCTCAAACAAAGAAGTCCTCTGTGAGTTCCGAAGGAAACACGTTCCTCCGGTTCTACGCGCATAAAGGAGCTCTCTCGCCTAGCCGAGAGCAGGAATTCCTTGACGACTCGTCGTGGCATTGAGACACCAGAGATAAGAACCGGAGGAATTTCGCGCCAAGAAAATCCACCTTACCGATTCCGTGATAACAGGCCACGAATTCTAAAGCAAGTACTAAATCAACTAAAATCGAACGAAGAATCGGAAGAAATATAAAATTACAGATTTGGATGAAGATATAAATGGTGACAAATTTTTTAAATGGGAAATCGATTATTGGTGATATTGTTTATCAGATTAGGGTAATCGATTGGTAAAAGAGCTTTCGAATTTTAAGAGAAGGTTAAAATTAAATAAATTTAGGTGTAGGTAAAAAAATTGCAAGGGGAATTGAAGAAAATATAAAAAAACAGAGAGTTTCTAAACAGTGATAAAATAATCGTGAATTTGTAATTAATTAATCGGTGATCTTATTGAGAAATACGGTTCAACCAAATTCGTCGAAATTTTAATAGAAGAAATTGCGATTAACGTCTAGTGTAGAAACTAATGTTCCGCTCCTCATCGAAACAAAGTTCGAATTCGTTGGAGATCGTGATTTCTCTGATTTAATTAACATTTAATTAATTATTATTAATAAATTTAATTTTATAATTAAAGCTATAATTATAGTTTTATAACTATGAATTTTAAAAAAGGTCAAGCAGCTCTAAGAACTGGGGTCTCGAACCTGAAACGTGTTTCAGTTAATGTCAACGATTAGAAAAACATAATTACGTATATTAAATGTGAAATCTGCAACGAGAAAACTTGTTTAGTCATTGAGACTATATCCAGTTAAAATATTCTTATATTTAATTTTGGATATAATGAAAGATACTATAATGTAAGAAACGGCTAATAATACCACGAATCAAGTTTGTACCGAGAAGAGGTAGATAATTCTTGTTAATCCTAATTTTTGATGATCGATAATTCTTATCAGCTTTGATATTGTCGAAACTGTACTTATAAATATCTGGCTGCGATGTAATCAAAGCGTTCAATGAACGTTTATTAGTAAACAATCGAACGATTTCAGTACAACTGATTTAACCTTCTAAAAATTATTATCTAAAAATATCATTTAAACTTCAAAGTATCTCCAACAAGATCTTCTGAAAATTACTTGATTTCATTGATCTTTTATTCCACGAGAAATATTACGTTTGTATCGTATTTATTTTCAATAAATTCATTTAAATTGCACAACTTTCGTATTCGATTCACGTAAGAATAATTAAAACGCGAATTGAATTAAATTAATTTCAGTGGAATATATTCAATTTACGATTCGACCAACAGACAAGAGGTACTTCCGATTTGGGAAGCCCAAAGGATCCTTTATGGGACCGGTTTGCGAAACTTTCACGCCAGCCAGAACTTTGAAACAGTCCTTCACGAGCTGGAACAATGAATCTAGAACGGATCAGAGGAAGAAAGAGCACCGTGTAACATTTGACGAGTTGAAAGTGACAAATTGCCGGTTCTAGATGAGAAATTAATCGATGCTGAGGATCTTTTAGGGGCCATTAATTATTTTAAGTAGAAGGAAAGTTGGACGGATTTGGTTTGTAGGCTGTTTGACCTTATTCTTTAACTTCGAAGCATATAGTTTGTACTGTTTATTTTAACCAAAAATGATGTATCACAAAAAGGATTTATCTTAATTTATATCAAAATGAAACTAAAAGATATTTAAAAAAAAATCCCTGAGAAGTTCAGAAATTCAAAAATCCAAAGACCTGAAATTTTCAAATTTGCGAAATTTATATCCTTCTTTTTCATAAAAGTTTTCAGAAGATTTACGTCACGAGGAATGGACGAATTATTAGAATACGAATTCTTATCTATATTTTACTGAAAGAAAATCTAATGAATTTAATCTGCAAAAGAATTTCAACGACCGCTTCTCTAGAATTCCTTCTGCCCACTTCACATAAATTAATATTGAGAAATATAATCAGCGTTTGAATTCCAACACGCTAAGGATCACATACACAGCATTCAGTATCGTTGTCTTTGGTAATTATAATAACCAACTTCTCGTTCGAGCTGACCACTTTAATAGGAAAAAAAAATGTGGTCGGAATAGTCCACGCTTCGTTTCATCGTTAGACCATAAGCTACACACATAGTGTACGATAGAAGTTGAATGGGCAAAAAGTCAATCGAAACGATTAAGACATCGGCAATTGCGCAAAAAAATGGTGCGTTCGACGATTATCGGTGGCGATGCACTTATATCGAGCTTATGGCATTCGGCCAGCGCATTCTGTAGCCTTATATAAGAGAACACAGACACAAGGAACACGATGATTACATGTCATTAGGTGGAGCGCGCGCTGCGGACCGATGCCTCTCGATTTGGCAACTGCTTCAGCATGATTCGAAGGCTGACCAAATTAATTAGTCGCACAAATCGTCGCTTCAAGGTCGCAAGGCCTTACCTGAATCTTAATTGATCGATGTTCCGTCGTAAATTCGCCTAATTTACCTTTGGAAAAATGCTCTTCGTTTTTAACGCTAACCTTACCAGACCCGGTTTCAAAATTTAATTAAAAATTGTACGTTCGTCAATATCTCTTTTGTTCGTCCAACTTTATGTAAATTCTTATATTAACAAAAATTGAAAAGTTGATTAATTAACGGAATTTACATGAAGTCAGACGAACAAAAGGAATAATGATAAAATTTTAATTAAATTTTGGAACTGGTCATTTGACCGGGTCTGGATGGAAATGGAGAAATGGAACTTAAATATAGAGAATAATTAATAAAGTTATAACACGTTGAATTGAATTTTCTTGATTCTAAAAAATAATTCTTTTTTGACAGATGGATAACGTAGGTACGATCGGTTGTAAATTTAATTAAGACAGAACGAAGTTGGAGGAAACAGGAACTGGAATGATTCATTAAACATGAATCTGATAAAGCGCGTGATAAGTATCGATTACATACAGCAAAGACAAGATGAATCACGATCGCACAATCGCGTACTGAACAATCAGTAGTTGTTTAGTTAACAGATGCTGATTACAGCGGAAGGAGGAACAAGTTGCCTACTCTCTTAGCACTCTTACTACGGGTAAATATTCCAGTAGTAAATAACTTAGTGTACAAATCACGAATTCGACGATACCAGACTTCCCTTCTGCGTTAAAAAATACCTAATATTTTACCGTAAACACATTTATTAAAATGAAAGATTAATGCCATAGCCAAACATTTCAAAGCTTTAAAAAAAAAAAAAAATAAAAAAAATGAAGTAACCACCCACGTTGAAACTATCGAAGCTACCTTGCACAGCTCATCTTATCGTCGTTTCTTTCACCGGTTAACTCTTCAATTATCTTTAACCATACACGCCAATTAAATTGCCCGTTTACCTCATTTAATCGTCGCTCAATCAACAACGTTCTCCGTTGCGTAAGAGATTCGTCGAGTCTCGTTTTATTCGGACAATCACGGATTCGAAGAGAGGGGCACGTGAGTGGAGGCAACGGTTCCAAGAAGCGGCGACACGGTAGCCAAAGAAACGGCACGAGACGAATCGCTACCGAGAAGCGGTCTGTTAACCCGTTTGCGACCGCTTGAACACGATTTGCGTCACCGTGTCGGAATACTGGCGCGGAATGCGCACGGAGAAGAGGCATCCAAGGTACTCGAAGAGGAAGTCTGGTTCTTTCGCGCGTCCCTCGAGAGGACAGCTGAAACGATGTTGGAATAACACTCGAATAGGTTACGTTCGATGGCGTGGTGACGAAACGTGTAATTTTGTACGAACCTTTCAACCGTATTTTAATACGCGTACATTGATTTGTAATTCGATGAATTGTTGTTATTTATGGAACGATTGGTAGTACGGTATCGAAGGAATTTTCGTTTCATAATGATATTACGTAGAGATCGTTGTATCGCTTCGAGGTAGAGCACTCGGATAAGTAAATCGTCGAACAGAGTAACGATTTATACTATTAATGTATATCGCGATGAAAACAATGTCTTTATCTTTGATATCTAGAGACGATCGCGAGAGACATTTTTGAAAGTGCTTAGTCAAGTTTGTCTATCTTAATCGACGATGTTTTAAAGCAATGATTCATACGGATTCTCCGTATCCTACTAGTTATTATGTAATCGAATATTTTGACGTTTATCCAGAATGTTAAGGAACGTCAATATTATAGTACGGTGTGTCATTCCCTCCGTTTCGAAACAAAAGCGTATTCACTTTTTACGTTGAGGAATGAATGAACGAGGCATTGTGGAGGTGAAAGTGGGCGACTGTGAGTAAGACGGTGGATGTTCTGGTATACGGATGCAATCGAGTTGTAGTAAGTTTCGATGGGAAATGCTGGCCGCGTGCGGCTCGAATTCTCAAAGAGTGAAGAGAAGAGAGTTCACGTTTTAGTTTCTATTATCTTAACGTTCGAATGATTGACGGTGAAAGTGCGTGAATAGAGGAGATTCGAGTTTGAATTTCCAATTATGGCCACAGCGTCTCACATCCTTTTACGATTGTCGTGCAATCGAAATCATACATAGATTAATCTACGTATAGGATATTTTATAAAAAGTGCAAAGAAATAAATATTTTATAATGTACATTACAGTATTTTATAATGTTCCGATACACACGCGTCTGATGGTGAAACACGATACTCGCGACGTTATAAAATAGAAATCTTCTCAACGTTCCTTCACACCATTTTAGAAGCAGAGAAACTTAAATCATAACTTTGTTCTACGATAATTCATCTTATTTCACACCAAGGTACAAATTCATTTCTCCGTTGCAATTTTATCCAAATACAAGATCAAGAAGAAAAATACAAAAAGAAAATTGCCAAAAATCTTGATAAACAGCGTTTCACAAATTCCACGCGGTTACTTCAACGACGCAGCTACGATTTCTCGGCTAATCCGCTCAAACAGCCTCAGTACGATCAATTGCATCGATGCATTCGTCCCAAGATTCCCGCTATTCCCATTTCATTCACCTTCGTGGAAGAAATCGAGGCGGCCGAGCCACCTGTCCCCGCGCGATCGTCGCTTTTGCTATTCCGATCACAGTCGTTCGTACGAGCACGAACCAGAAGTCATCACAACAGTAAACACCGATTAGTCATCTGGCGAACTTAGAAAACCTGACCCCTTCGTTGCAACGTGTATGCAATTCTATATATAAACTTTACAATCTAACCGACACATTCGTAGAATAACCGTACGTTCAGCATCGATTCCTAGACAGCGAGTGGAGTTTGATATGCCTAGAATGTATATACGTGTGTACTCGTGTATGACATTGCGTGTGGTTTTAGCGCAATGATGTCACGCCGTTGTAACGGATCGTGACGCGGTGCTTTGATTGCCTGATGGATGGTTACAACCGCGAATCTCGTTTGTGACCGAAACAATGACGCGCACGAGAGACCGTGACGTTGTGATTAGGCTGTGTGCACATATAGCGCATCATCTTCTTTCGCAGAATTCTCTCGTTCGTTCGTTCATGATCGACGTTGTAAAGTCCAACTCTTTATCGTGGCCGTTAGGCTATCCAGATTAGATTTCTCCTCTCTGTTAACAACAGCTTTTTTACAGCTACTTTTTTCGTTTCGTCTCGATCGGCAACGTGCATCGACGTGGTGTGCATTTCGACTGGTGATAAATGAGAGGTGCGAGTGTTGAAGGGTAAAGAGATGCTCCGAAGTTGAAGCGAATAGAGATGCGAGATACGTACATAGATTAGGATGATGGAAATTTTGTTTTCTTTTGGTTGGATCTGTAGCTTGTTTGCTTTCGGATGTGTAACAGGAAACATCGAATGTAGCGATAGGTGAGTCGAGATACGTCAGGATTGGAAGTTTGTTGGACTCGGGTTGAGAAGTGGTTGTTCGAGTGATAAAAAGAATCGAAGCAGGTAGAGACGCGAACAAGTTTAGGTAGATGAATATTATTTTTATACAATGAAATTGATACCTGTTTAATCGTGTAGATCTTGTAGGGAGAACTGTACTATTTAAAGAGAATCGTACTATTTTATGAAGATCTTATCACGAAGCTATTTCAACGGAGGGTATTATATTCAACTTTTTCATTACAATTTTTTAACGATTTTTTAGAGACATCGTCCCGAATGTCTTGCAACGTATCCAAAGGTAAAAGAGATGGTAAAAGTTCAATGTGAAAAAATTATGTCAGTCTAATGACAAGATTGGATCGTACAGGCCTGAATACAGAATAAGATAAATAAGCTTTAAAGTTAATAAACGTCCGGTGACTCACGGACTGCGCACTCTGTACTTCAATTTAAACTAAAACAGAACTATTTCTTCATTGAAACAATAGATGTTAAATCTTTCTCTTTAAGACAAAAAAAAAAAAAAAAGAACGTTCTGTATCGTCACAGTATCCAATTTGTAAATCTCGGCTATTCGTCGAGCGCAACAAACGAGCTACGACGAAACGTCATCGTTTTTGAACAAACAACGTAATACATCATTCACCGTGGCAATGAACGAACGACACAGATCGAAGCCAGCTTCCTTAGAAAAAATCGAAGAGAAGAGAAGGAGAGAGACACAAAAAAAGAGCTGGAAAATCGGTGAGTCAGACGCGACACTCCGCCGAGCGAAGATTAATTTGTAAAATTTTGAATTCTCTCGACACCTACTCAAATAGAGTATGATGTCATTCGACATGTTCGCGCCAAACACTCATTGCGAAAATATGCGTAATTACGCGAACGAGGGAAGTCATGTCACTTATGATCTCGATAACGAGACGACGACGTCGAGATTAATTGCTGCCTCGCTATCTAACTTTCCTTTGACACGTACCATGTTTACTCCACACGTGAATATTATTTATATGCGGTTACATGACGTTGCTTTGTCATAGTTAAAAGGAAAAGATTAGACAGCTAATAACGATAACAATAGGATAATGATAATAGTGTCTGAAGGCATTTGAATGTATTTGAAACGTATGTACGGGACTGAAGATTCTTGCCAATTTTAGTTTACCGAGTGTACGGAACTCGAAGCAACATGCGATCCAATTTTGTTTATATTATCGATCATCGATATAATGTAATCTTATAGCGGACTATTCCATTTTATTTTCTTTAAGCGATCCTTAAAGCGAAGATATAAACTTACCGATTTGAGAAAAGCGCCCCTGCCCTTGTACAGCAAACTGCTGTGAGACCTGCTGCTTCCATGCTTGTGCAGCATGTTCAGTCCCCGGTCGACGCTCATTCATAAATCTATTTTGACTCACTGCCACGCGAAGAAATTTCAACCGATGTTCGATAATTGATCGTTACACAGCTCCTACTTTTTGTTATTTATCACGTTCTATTCATAGAATCTTCAAGGACCACTCGACTTCGACGATAGTTTCGCAGGTCATACAGCTCTTTCCGAACACGATCCAATGGTCTAGTTATTTTCCCAGTTACGCACTGTATCAAGAAAACAAACACGACGAAACGATTAAAATTCGCGAGTATTTCTTTTCCTTATAAATTTCTGTTTAAAACACGCTGAATTTTATTTATTCGGTAAATGGATTGATCTTTCGCTGTGCAATGAATTTACGGTCGCGAATAAAGTCCGTTATCAACGAGGGAGCAGTTCGTGGGACGCAAATAGAACGCCGAAGCTGGTATCAAAATTATGCGTGCTCGAGAACGTTGTTTTAACGACTGAAAATTACGGGACGAGATAATAATTTCGTGGTAGGACCAATACAAACAGATCGATGGGATTCGCTTTCCACGGTTTTGTGACACGCGACCATCATCCCCCTGTGAAACAGCTGTCCAAATAGAGACGTTGTTTTCCCTGCGATGGAATTCCGATGAAGCTTGAATAAGCGAGGAATGCAGCCGACGAAAGTGTTTTATTTTCCAAGATACGTATGTACTTGAGAAACTATCGAATGTCTACAACGAAGGGGACATTTCTGTTAAATCTTGGATTTGTGCTGGTCAAGGTTCGGACATGTTTGAGAAGAATACATCGAAGAATTAGCTTCTTAAATACAAAAAAGAATTTAGAAAATTCGAAGAAGATTTCTCTTTTCGAACGAACATCGCTATCTCTAAGAAATGTTACAGACTGCGAGTAACTTTAACATGAAAAGTCAACACACATTGTCAAAACGTTTATAATGCAAACTACAAAAGATCAAAATCGCTGTCAATTAGCCGCGTCTGGGAAGAAAAGAAAGAAAGATTGTCATAATACGCGTGACGCAAGAAACAGAAAGGCACTTAGAAGGTTTTATCAGCGCAGCTTATCAGCGCCGCCGATAATATTCGCTGTAAGAGACGCAGATAAGGAGCGGTTGGATTATTTTCGATACCGTCGGCCAATTTTGGCTGCGTGCATCGACGCTTGGCTCGCGAAGGGAATCGAAACGTCCTGTTTCCGGCCGAGGAAGTCACGCATTCAGCGCGCCATATCGTCTCGTGTTCGCGTGCGCGGCTAGGAATGCACGTGGCTTTTGTTCTAGCCGGTCTCGAGACGCGTCTCTCCTTGCCTTGCATTTCTATGCAGCCGATCATGCGGAAGTAGCTCACGCACGTCACATTACGTAACCGTCGTGACCGAAAACCTGGCTCGATCGAACGTTCACGTGCCTCGTGTCGTTCGAAAGAACCTTCGGACTCCATTTTGTAACTTGCAACAAGAATAAGTCGACGAGAAGAATCGCACTTGGAATTTGAAACGTAGGATTCTTTTCATCGGGATATTTTCTCTTTTCGATACCACGATAAGCGTCGAGAAACTAGGATTCTTTAAATTATAAATAAATAAACTAAAATAATTTTCTATCAACTTGACGATCGGTGGAAAAGAATTAACCGGAATTGACTGTCTCTTTAAATAAATCGTTCGTTTCATAGTACAGTTTTTTTGTTTTTAAAACGATATATCCAATAATGACATTTCTACGAGTTTCTTATCTCGTAAGGAATAATAAATAATTTCTTGTTAATGGTATACGCTGAATTACGTCCGATTAATTACGCGCGAAAGAAGTGCGTCGCGTCAGAATGGTAACACGTTAAGATGTAACAACGGTGTTACGCAAGCCACCATTTCGGTCACGACACCTCGGCGACAACGAAAGACCAATCCAACACAGAAATTGATTGCATTAGATAAGACGTTCGATTTTCGTCTTTGCCTGCGAACTATCTTCACTTAGTGCACATAGTACACTTTCAATTTTCCACGAAATCCTCCTCGTTCACGATACAACGATAACTCGTTCGCTTCGACGATTTCAATATGTAACTCACTCGTTAAATCATTCGTTTCGGTCCAACCTCAAACGAATTGAATTCGGTAAAAGAAGCATTCGTTTCGATCATCGCACGAGCTCCACCGTTCGCGGACTGTCGACATCGACGCGTTCGTAACGTACGTATAGCGAAGGCGAAAGGTAATCGAACTAAATCGTTCGAACAACCATTCACCGGTACACGAATGGGTTTAGGTCGTTGTAAGGAACACTGTATCGATGGCCGGGGCAGATTCGACTGGCATTCGATCGGCTCGAGCCACGACGCGAGACTACCGCTACGCTCGTGCCCCAGTCGCTACAAATACCCCGTTATCAATGGCGGGGCGCGTTATCATGCGGCACGAGAGTTACTGAACCAGCGATATAGACAGGCTCACGAAAGTGTTCGAACACTTGTAGATACCTTTTATGAATATATTACGTGTGATATACGAGACATTCTGGAATCTCGTTAGCGCTCTAATCGATCTAAGAATCGGTCAAATTCGAAAGAATGTTTTGTAAATATATTATAGAAATTATAAAATATCCCATATATATCGCATATAGACAATCGATACTATTTCTTCTCGATATTATGACACGATGTAACATCGATCGTATCCTCAACGTGGCTATGCACGCGGTATACTAATTTTTTATTAAACGCGCTCGATCAAAGCGAATAATTTTGTAGCTTCTATATAGATTTTCAGATTGTTTTCAAATTTGAACGATATACCGACGACAGTCGCGTGTTGTCACGGTGCTGATGAAATTTGAAAATATTTTATGTAACACGTAGAACGTGGACATAAAAGTTTCCTATGGCAAGTGTTCAAATATTTTCAAGAGTAGGCGATCGGAATCAGCTGGTCTCCATCTCGGCCTGATCGAGCAACGAAGAAGTCTCGGAACAGGTGGAAGGGGCATCTAATCGTGCGACAGAGAACACCGCTTCCGAGGAATCGATGATTCATCGATGGATCGAGGAGGTGGAGAAGCTTGTTGGTTTGCAGAGAGGGAGTTCGTTCTCCGGAAAGGTAGCCCACGGAGGATGCTTCTTCGGAGAATTTTCTCGAACGATGCCGCGCCCTGAATACTTTAGTAGCAGGAAAAGAATTAGCGAGCTGATAAATTGGGATTTTTCAGAGGAAGTTTGCTGATTTATTGGGAGATTTCGGTGTGCCGTTTTTGGTCGATACGCGCGCGACACAAGGAAAAACGAAACGAGTCTATTTTTGGCGATTCTTTGATTTTGAAAAAAAATCGAACGAAGAGAATTTTAAGAGAATTACTGCCATTTCCTATTCAACCTTAATACGTCCTATTCGCCCACGATCGCTGACGAATAATTAACCACTGCTCTCATCGAAGCATCAAAATGCGAATTAATTTCTCTTCCACGAATCCATAAACTGCTCCGATATGGATATCAACGAATTTATATCAATTTCGTATTCCAACGTCTATAATTCCACGTGCGTTTTGAAATTGCCAAGTTCTCGAATCTTTCAACACGTTTTATAAGACGAAATTTCGAAGATTCAACATCTTCGCGTTATACTTTACGCTGTTACTTCCTTCGAACCGTGTCCATCGATGTTTTTCTTGTTCTTTTCCTCGTGGTTTTACGCTTTTTCTAAGAAATCTCGTCGAGTTGATATCGATAAATCGCTATACCTACTACCACCACTATTAAAACTTTCAAGAACCAAGATGAACGATTCAAGGCCATATCGAGACTTTCGTGAGTTTTAAGCTTCGAATCACGTTCAAGACGATTCGTATCTCCGTAACATCCATAGCCTTGAACTTGAAAAACTTGGAGCGACCATCGCCAATCATTGGTAGATTCGAAAATTGATCGAAACGTGAATGGACATCGACTAATCGGTTCCGTTCAAACGCTCGGTCATTCAACAGGCTAACTCACACGACTGGAGGGACTGAGCGTGGTCGCTGGTTCATTCATTGGGCGATGACGTAATCGCCGAGCGAGTACTATCAGCGTGAATTGAGCGACTATAGTGCACAAGGGATGCACGATGTGCAACGTTCCCGGCGCGGAATCTAATTGACATACCGCGAAATTCGACGGTCAAACTTATTTATGAATCTTATTCTTACTCGTCTCCTTCCTCTTCTTCTTCTTCTTCTTCTTCTTCTTTTTCTGCTTCTTCTTACTTGGCTTGGTTGCTCTTTGAATCTCGGAGTTTCGCGAAATCGTCATGTCGTCTGATTTGTTGGAAACGGTTTGTACGATAATAGTAGCAGATTCTTATTCATATATGTAGCGTAGTTTGCTTAATTTAATCTGTTGAAAATGAAATTCTTATTTAATTTATTTCGTTGGAAGTGATTTATCTGGACATTTTTATTTATGTGATCAACGCGCGTAAACAAAGTGTTTAGAAATTCTAATGTCTTGAAATTTGCAAGTAAATAAGAGACTAAGAAATGGTAATATTATGTCTTTGTTTAGAAATTATCAAGTCACGCTATTTAGCACGGTTGTCGTCATAATACGTCTGCGACAATTATAGTATACCTTAACTACTATTCAAATGAAATAATACATTGTTATTATAATAGCGTAACTTACCGATGTTTCCACACGTACTTTGCGCTTCACAGTGGGTATTTCCCATATTAACGGCAAAGTAAAAATTGCCGAAACTCGCAAAACCTTATAAATTTGAAAATTACATAAAGAAACATTAACAAACGGTAGAATCCACTCTTACGTGGCGATTACACAGCGGGCGATGGTTGTTTGTGTTTACGAGGATGAATTACGTAAAAAAGAGAACGATCGAATGATATGAGTCATCTCTCTAGATATACGTACGTTCTATACGATAGATTTCATAGTTCTTCGTTGAGTTTCTCGGAAATTTTATGTCTATGTCTTGATATTTCAAGCTTTCCTTGGAACAGTCGGATCGCAACTGGTCTGACCTATTTCCACGATTGGGGGAACCTTTAAAACACGACAGAAGCCCTGAACTTGGACTCGAGAAGGACGATTAGGTGTCACGAGTGGCGTAACTCGCGCGGCTGACTCACTTTCGAGTCAAGGATGTCACGACTCCGAGCGTCGTGCTCGTATCCTCATTTAACCCGTTTTCGCTTGTATCTACTTAAATCAAGAATCACGTTCCATCGAACGAGACTTCAAACATCGTCATCGACATGCTTGTATACCAAAACATCAATGATCATTTTTTCAAATTCCTCGAATGTATCCTAAGATAATATTATTTTACAAAGAGAGTATTTTCAATCGGTGATTTATAACCTATTAAATACTCGGTTAATGTGATAATCTTTGAATATATTCAAATATTCCAAGTAATCGTAATTAATACATTTGCATTCTCTTTTGATCTAGTCGATAGCGTTCGGTGTGTCGAATTTCCAAACAGAATCAAAGAATGCAAACAGTTCTATTATATATTGCAAATATATTTCAAATAGCTCTAACCAATTTATTTCCATTTCCTTCAAATCCAGTCAATCGCGTCAAACGCAGAACGAAACTCTAAGCGAAACGAGTTTTCGTTCAAAATTCTCACACCCAATTATCATCGCTACTCGAACGTAGCCAAATATTCCCTCTAATTCCGGCAACTACTTACTTTCCAAGTAAATAAACGATCGGAACTAGGCGACATAGTAGGCACGCAACGATGGCAACAAATTTTCCTCTCAAACGAAACGGTAGCGTGATTTGTCAAGAGACGCGCGTTTTGCGGTATTGCAGCAACGAAAGCGTGAAGTTTTCAATCGACCGTGCTACGGGTAATGACGTCGTAAATAACGCGTGCGAGTGAGTGAAGATTAAAAGGCTTAAGATTAGAATATGTTGGGGTTCGATTGGGTCGAATATTTCGCATACGGAGAGAGAGAAACGGAGAAAAAAGAGAGAGAGAGAGAGAAAAAGAGAGAGTGGCAAGTGCGTCGAACCTTGCCAACCGTTCCAAAGATCGCAGCCTTCCTCTATTAGGATGCCAGCCATTCCTTCGAACGCTCTATAAGAGGATACGATGCTTCTTTTTCTGCTTATCGAGCTCGATATGTTCGAAGAATGTTTCTTCCATCGATGCTATGTTGTTAATCTGTGCTTTTTACTTTGCGTAACGTTCGTTCTTTAAACGATAGTTTTATCACGGAAAGTCTTCTACTTGAAAATAGACTTGAACTTCGCGAAAGAGGAATTTTTAGGAGCACGGAGGATCGGTGAGGTCTGGTGGCGGGGTTAGATGGGTTATTATGGGTTTGCAGATGTGGAATGTTGAGTTGAGATTGATCGACTACTTGGCAGAGGATCACCGGAGTTTCCGATTGAATTATCGTATTATTAGAATGTACATCTATATCTCGTATATCGTATTATTAGATTGTATATCTATCTATATCGTTTACATTGTATTATTAGAATGTATATGTATGTCTCTTGTATCGTATTTTTAGAAGGAGGTTCTTTTAATAAGTAAGTTTTTAATAACGTTAAGAATTTGTAATAAATTCCTAGTTACTTTTACATTTCTAGTCTATCAGCGATGGTACGTTTTGTATGAAAATCGAATATCATATAAAAGTCAGCATACTTGGGCTACATACTTTTAATTATTTAAGACGTAGAAGATTCACAATTAGGATCATCGAGGGCCACTCAAACGGTCAAATTAAACAGCACACGCGTCATCACGGGCTCTATATGTTCCTAGGTGCACGTTGCCCTCGCCGCGTCTAAATCGAGATGCACTTCAATCGAGCAGCCACGGCAACTATACTTAAACTTAACGAACACAACTCAGCAGCGTAGCCAATGCTGCTTATTTACAGACTAATTAATTTCAACTTAATTACGAAGATTTTTCTCAAAGATTCGATCCATTCGCGTGGCTTTCGTTTCGATTTTCTCGATCGCTTTGACCGTAGTTACCGCGCAAGATCATTCGTTGGAGAACTTTATATGTGACAGAAGATAGCAAAACTCGATAACTGTTTTATCTCGTATCTGAACTTTAATCTTTGACACGATAAGCTTTTCATTTCCGAGATAATGAACAGTCGATTTCATTTTTTAAATAAATGGCCTTCGTTTATAGAAACAAAGGAAATTTAAAACAGCGGAGTTGTCCGATCTGCCAGACGACGATCCTAGTCTTCGGATTCTATTTTCTAAATTGCTAATTTTCGTAACAAACGAGTTCCTGATTTCCATTTTCCTAACCTTCGAATTCCAAAGTATCGATTTCCCAAATGATACAAAGTCCAATTTTCATGGCTTTGGCTGTCAAAAAATTAAAAACGCAGTTTAACGAACCGTTACAAACAGCTCCAAAAATTATTCTGATAACGAAGAATGACCAAAAGGAAAATACATACGCACATATGTTGTTACGCCACGAGGCTTGCCACAGGCTGTGTTTTCTAACCGTCGCTCGCGGTCCTACAACGTCGCAGACGGATCGTCGCGGCTGCCCGGCAAACAAACATTGTAGTGACAAGCGCATGGTTCATTAAGCAAGGCGACCCCCAGAAACGTCGACTCGTGGCCGTTATTTTACCTCGCGTAAAAGAATGTGGCGTGATCCGAACGTAGTGGGGGTCGCCTTCCAGAAAAGACCAAAATAATCGAAGGGCGGGCAGTACCTTCTGACGAGTCGAACGTGACACACCGAACATATCAGACCAATAGCAAACGAATTTATCTAGAGATCAAAGTCGAGTCAAATTTCTGTAACATCTTCATCAGATTATTGTAAAATATATTGTTCTATGTTAACCTGTTAATACATACATTAAACCACCTCTGTTATCCTAAACGAAACAGGGGAACGACTATTTCGCGGCGTCGATTAACATGATCGTAGCGAGAATTTACAACTCTCGTTGACGTGCTATCTCGCGATCGCGTCTCTCCGCGAACGGTCGTAACATATGTAAAATACATTTCGAAAGTAACGTCGAAACGAAGTTGGTCGAAACACCGTGTGCCACGGAGAATTAGAAAGTCGTGA
Source organism: Bombus vosnesenskii (assembly GCF_011952255.1). Lineage (NCBI taxonomy): Eukaryota > Metazoa > Arthropoda > Insecta > Hymenoptera > Apidae > Bombus > Bombus vosnesenskii. Next base: position 2,787,176 of record NW_022882962.1, read on the forward strand.
CGTATCTTGGTTTCTCGAAACAGAAAGGACGATAATAAGTTCAAAGAGACGGCGAGAGCAGTGATAAGCCTTTTGGAACTACTGTCTGGTAAGAAAATATCGATAACTAATTAATTTCATTTGATCCTATCGGTAGACTTTAAAAATTGCCTTTAAGTCCATAAAATTCACTTATCTATATATCTTACTTTATATTATCGGTAAATTAGAAAAAAGAAAAATCCATGCTATCGATACGATACTAATACCGAATAATAATCCGCTAATAATTGATTTAGATACAAATAAATAATAAAAAAAATAACAAAATTTACACTTCCCCTTACCGACTAGCGAATGTTAAAAGGAATAAATATAAAACAATTATCATCGAAGAAAATCAAAGCTCAGGTATAACGTCTATATTTTGTAAAATGATTTTACGACCATTTCGATCGAACGAACCGCGTTTTGGCAAATCTCGAACGACGAAGAATCGTGACGAACGTGTTTGCAATTCGCGACACGATCCGTATCGGTGAAACGAGGACCGGTCGTTCGTGTCTCATCGAATTCATTCTCACGACATGACAACAGAGAGTCCCGGCTATGATTCACTCCTTTTATCGAGCCACTTAAACGCGTGGTATTCTCCAGCGGTGATAACAGCCGCGAAACGTGAACGGAAACGGGCAACATTTTTATCCTTCGCCGCTATTTATGGTGACTTACGCGGAAATGGATCGTTCGTTTCACCGTCTACTTCCTCCACGCTTAACCAAACAAGCGTCAACCGTGACGTAATATTTCGGTATACAGCGCTTAAGATTCTATGAATCTTCCGTAGTCTTCCAGTGTACGAGAATAGACACTTCCGGATTATTATCGATGTTTCACAACCTTGACAAAATTGTGAACTGGTTCGGTGAATTTGATCGAAGAGGCATTTTAAACGTAGACGAGCAGGAAATTTGATAAAAAAAAAAGAGCCACAATGTTACGCGAGTTCTCGTACGAGACTTAATTATAGTAGGAAAGTTTCATTCATGAAACTCCAAGGTCTGGTCCAACTCTTAACCTGGAAGATCGTGTAATTAGAAAGCCCAAGTTCACTGAAATCTGATTTTTTTTTTTGTATTATGGGAAGCTGTGAGCGAATAATTGAAAATGTGATAGGAAATATTATAAAATTGATTAGTTATTACATTTCGTGTCTTTAATGGATTAAATAATTTAGAAAAAGAAGAACAGATGTGAAGAAGAGGCGAGAGAAACAGCTGGATTAAGTAAAGTTATATTCTGTTACAAAATACTCACTCGATATATTAACCGGTTAACTGTTTCTGACGAGTATACTCGTCGCGAAGAAATATTTCGTGTTACGACGAGCACTGTCATAATAAAATTAAAAATTGAAACGGTCAAAGTTTTCGAAGAGGTCGCAACGGCTGACTCTTTAACTCCAGCTTAAATGGAATTAGGAAAAAAGCGAAGAATATTACTTGAAGAAAGTGATAGAACTTTAATTTTCTTCCCTTCTGGTATACAGGGTGGTTGGTAACTGGTGGTACAAGCGGAAAGGGGGTGATTCTACGCGAAAAAAGAAGTCGAAAATATAGAATAAAAATGTTTCGTTCGAGGCTTTGTTTTCGAGAAAATCGACTTTGAATTTTAGCTCGGTACGCGCGCGGTACGTTATAAAAAAGTTAATTAAAACAAAATTTTTATTCTATATTTTCGACTTCTTTTTTCGCGTAGAATCACCCCTTTTCCGCTTGTACCATCAGTTACCAACCACCCTGTATAATATCGTCTCCAAATTTCTAATTGTCAAACAACAACAAAAAAAGGAAATGTGTTCAGCTTCTCTATCGCGTACGTAACCTCGTTTCCATCGTGGAATTTGTTTAAATCCATGTACAAATTGATCGGGCAAACGAAAGATGAGTCTCGCGTTGAAGAATGAAGTTTTGACGAAGAGGGGCAAGTTATTGTGGCACAATCCGGATCGGTGAGTCACGAGACGCGTGTCACCGTGTGAGATACGCTGTGAAGAGTAGAGCCACGGCTCCGTGGAGGAGATCGGTGATTCACCTTCTGCCTGCGGGCTTATCGCCGCCTCTGAAAATTCATTACGCGAGCGTACCGCGTAATCGCGTCGTGTTCGGTCCCACCCATAGAAAACTTAAATCGGGGATACGTTATCGATGAAAAAAAATCGATGACATTAATCACCGTTTATGATTGATAGAGGAGATACGTTCCTTAAAAAAACGTTATCGGTATTGTAATGCGTAATTTCGTACGAGAGAATAATATGGGAAGATGTTGGAAAGAAGAATGATTCATCGTAGGACAAAGTATTAAATCTTTTCGCAAGATAAAATTCGACGATAGACTACAAGTTTTATCAATTCCGTTACATAAAGCACACGATTAACGTTCGGTTCTCAAGAAACAATTTTCTTTCATCAATTCGCCAATTACGAGAAGACGATACGAATAATAGGAAATTCGAAAATAATCTTTTTCAATGCAAGTTTTTCTGCTTGTTTCGAATGTCTTGTAACACGAGTGGTGTCTGGCGTCTGGCGAATATGTTCGTTCAAAAGTAAATAGATACTATTGGTTCTATATGTTTAACGAGTTATTATGTGAGTTACAAAAACGACGCGTAATCTTGTCCCAAGTTCGTAATATCGGCTGAAGCACAGCGAAGAAGCTGTGGAAGTTCGTTACGTAACAAGAAGGAACTTTAAAAAAGAAGAATATCAACGTGTCGTAACGTGGGAAGGGGAACAACGAGAAAAATAAGAAACTTTCGTTAAAAAGTGAAGAACGTATTGAGACATTTGATATGGCAATATAAATTTTTCAAGCATAAAATCTGGAATCGAAGAAAACACTGTTTTAAAAAAGCGAAGAGTAAATTGAGATATGCAGTTGGGTATCTGCCATAGCATCCTCCTACCGCGTATCTGTGTGTACAAAATAAATTCGCAAGATTTCAGCGAGTAATTCCAATTCGCCGAGTATTTTTCCGCGTAAGCGCAGCCACGAGCACGCGCAGCATGAACGAATGAGCTGGATGAATGGACGAGGCTGTGAATCATTCGTGGAGGAAGTTCAAGGTCGTACGTTACGATACCGAGCCACGTGCTTCTGTATCGCCTTGTGCGTGTTATCACGAACGCATAATGTGCACGGCCATTCCACGTTTCTTCTTCGTTAAACCGCGTTTCTTTCCTTTGGAAAGGTCGACGACCCTTATCAAGCCTTTCGTTTACAAGAATTCGTCAACTTTCAACGTTCGTTCTTCCGGAAATTTTGTAGAATCTAGTACTCGACGCTCGAACATTAAGCAATAATTCGTACAACCCTTGGCCCAATCGTAATTCCAATAAATTCTAAATAAAACATTTCTATGAATTTCAAAATCACACTCCGATTTAACGATCTTAATGAAACCCTAGATGAAACATATTTAACGTTATAAAATCGAGCAAATTTGGAAACTGAGCACACCTCGATTCAACGACCCTAATAAACCGTAAAAATAAAACATCCTTGTGCATTCCAACAGTTTAGCATACGACTTAATTTTAACGATCTACCTAATATAGACTCCAAGTTAGAAACGATCTTTACGTATTCCGAAACCGTATGCCAACTTAATAAGCCTGATTACGCGTCTCAGCCAGTAATCGAACAAATTCTTCGAATCTTCGCGAAAATGATTCATCCGTCGTGGTCGTTGCACAACGACCTGTGCAGATTGTGCAGGCCGTCGATCTGAAAATCGAGGATCCACAGGGGGGAGGCAAAAGCGCAACAAGAAATTCGGCTGAGTCACTCTGTCGGTGGATCGTTTGTGGTATGGAAACGCGAAGAGCAAACGGGTACGCGAGTTCCCATACCGGGCCCCTTGGCGAATGCCGATGAGTCACGAAGGAATTCCAGACGTGCACACGAGAACAGACCCCCTTTCCTTTTTCTCACCTCTGGGTCAGTAGACATTACATGCCAGTCGGTCGGTTTACCACTTTGAACCAACCGATTCCTGGATGACATTTTGCTCGACACGGCCTCCAGGCGAGTTACGTTCGTATTAACCCGCGGTTTCGTACCTTTTCTCCTTTTATTTGTCGAAAGGAATTTTCTTTCCAGAATGTCGCGCATCATTTCCCGTATAATCGTAGAATATAGTAGGTGTTGTGATTGTTGCGTAAAGGTTGCATAAGAGGTCGGTCAACGGAGAGACGTCCGGATTTGTATGGAGAAGATTTGGAAATCGTAGACAAAAAGATGACGTATGGAATACATTTATGAAATACCAGTTCACAGGCGAGACGCGATATTCCGTCAGAAATAGTAAGAGACACCATTTTCGATATAATATTTGATCGATAAATTTCAAGATCGTTATGGACAGGACGATCAGGGAATCGTTCAACGAAGAGACGTTCGGAGGTGTATGAAGAAGATTTGGAAATCGTAGACAAAGAGGACGTATGGAATACATTTATGAAATACCAGTTCACGGGCGAGACGCGATATTCCGTTAGAAATAATAAAGACACGATTTTCCATGTAATATTCTACTGACAGATTTTTGGACTGTTATACGAAGAACAAGCGGGATACGTCTGATAAAGAGACGTTTGATAGTTTGATATTCTCTTCGGTAGATTCAGCTTGTTCCCTTTCTTCGCGGCTTTAAAGGCTGTCGTTTATTCTGGTCTCGCGAGTGGATGAAAACACGCGAAGAAAAACGTACGCCTCGAACGAGTTTCGCGACGATCGTAACACGTGAGTCAGCGACTGTGAAAGTCGAATGCTCATCTCGTAGCAACCGTAGGTATACCATGACAGGACTAACGATCGATGCACCGTTACAACGACCAGACAACGCGGTGGCATTGCCAACCAATGCCTCCCAGGCCAGCGCGAAATTCCATGGAACTTCCGTTCACGCACGTTCCAGAATTCCTAACAAGCTGAACCCTCTCAGCGAGGCTTCGTTTCTCGGAAGTGAAAGCATATTTTAATAATTTTTTATCTCGTTGAATCATGGAGAATTTTAATGAAAGGGACTGTTGGCTTGTTTAGCAACTATCAGAGTGGTTCAAACGATCAGTTTCTAATGTTTCACAGTGGTTTTGTAGATTTAGCGTAGATCGGACGTTACGATATCGCTATTAATTATCGAATCGCGTGTTTAAATCAAATTTCGTTTTTGGAGATTTGAACGATTTTTAATAAACCATACGCGTACATAAAGAAACGTTTTTCCCATGAATCTTCCACTTTGATTTTCTCGAGATACGTAGTTTGGTTTTACATTGTACATTTTGGTTTTACATTTGGTTCGAAGTAATAGATTTTGCGATATCTCGCATATTATTTTAACTACACCGTAACTTTCCATCGTCCGACATACGAATTTTTATATTCGTTTGGCGATTTGAACCAAATACAAAACACACGTTACATTTGTCGTATTATTCGAGCCACGGAGCAGAAATCGAAAGAAAATCCTAATTCGCGCTACAGCTCTAAATATTCTCTTATTTTATACAAATTCCAAGTTGTCAGCGGTTTCTAATGGTAGCTTGCGAAGAGAGCAACAAGGTGACACGTGTACCTGTTCGTTTCCCTCCGTTCGAACGATTCGAATCGAACGATAACATCTCCGTCTGGCAGGTGAAAACCACGACGAATGGACATCGAAATGGACTCACCTGAAAAAAGAAGAGAGAGAAGATTCACGTTAAGATAGGATTCGAGGTTGAAAAGTGGCTGCTGGAAATTACAATGTGTAAGAGAGCGAATGATTTTAATTATAGTGTAACGACCTGCGACGTTTTGTACGCCCACGTTTTTCTGAGCTTTTGTGAAGGCGTGACGCAGACAGCCAGAAAACGACGAAACTAGATTACATCGGCGACGGAAAGTCGCGCCCTTTCTTTTTTCGCGACCTTTCAGTCGGCTGGAACGCGTTGACTTACAGCGCTCGATCCGGAGAACCGGAATTCGAGCTTATTTACGAGCCACCGGGGGCTTCCATCGTGGGTTTTCTTGTTTTGTGAGAGGTTGGAAAAGGAGTGCTGCTTGATAAGGAAAGGTCCAGATTGTTCGCGCCTTGAAAGTGCAGTGTGTTTTGCGCGCAGACGGTAGACTTCGTCACTGTGCGAACAGCGTGTTTTGGTCGGAAAGTAAAGATTCTATCGTCTGCGAGGAAATTGAGCGCGATAGAACTCCACTTTTAGAATGAAATTTCGCTTAACTTAATGTTCCATTAATCGAACATTCGCCGTTTCAATTCGCTTCACCTTTTATTTATTATATGAATTTTGCGCTGGGCTGTTTCTCTGTACGCCAGAGTTTGACGCGAATTACGCGTAAACGCCACAGCAATGCAATGTGTGACGGATAATTCTGTTCTCTACGCAAGCACATTGGAGTGAAGATTTTGATAAGTAAATTATAATTTTTCTTAAAAATACGATGCGTATACTTTAATTTTAATAATTTACTTTAATAATTAATAATTGCAATCGAGTGTGATATATTTTAAAGTACGGTACGATACATAGACTCACGGTACAATTTTCAAACTCCTAGCGCGATAGTGTTTTTCAAATTGCTCTTCGTTCTCTATTTTAAAGCGACATTTTGAGGTTGAAGATTCTAAAAAATTACAAGCATACGGATCGACATGTTAAAAAGAGCATCTAGTAATGGTATATTTATATTAACGAGAAGCAACAACTGATACGTGACACTGGAGTATCAAAAACAAATACTATATGTTCTGTCTGTATATTGTTAACACTGTTATAAAACGTTGTGAGGGCAAAAACAGCGTGAAGCAAGACAAATGAAAAAATCATTTAGTTCAAACGGTGAGCGTACAAGTCGATAGAGTGAGCCACTATAGTGGCGCGTCGTAATATAAGGTGACATCCGCGAAAGCCACTATAGTGGCGCATAGTGTCTAAGAGGTTAAAAGCGAGCTTCTATTATGTAAAAGACCAAAGATTGGTAACGAGAAAAGTTCGCAAGCTCCTGTTATGCGAAGAAGTCTAATCGTGTAAATTGTTTGTCCTCCGAGTTCAGATACGTTCGGATAAACGAAGCTGAAAGCATTCTGCTAAATCTGATTCTATTTAATATTGGATAATGAATATTTTATTCGCAAGAAAGTCGAATATCTAATGCGAGCCTGGAAAATCGAGTGTTACGTGCCTCCTGGCATGAAACCACTTTCCCAAATCTAATTCATAACTTGTCCCTTAGACACACCTTCCTCGTATCGAATGTGGACTCTAAACTCTACTCGCACAGGAGCATAAAGAAAATAATCTATCGAATCCAAACACGCGAAAATCCGAAATTATCCTCTCTTACAGGAAGCTTTGCTGGCTCCGCGACAAAAGCTACGAATCAATAAAGAAATTTCAAGGAAAAGTCACTCACCCTCGCGTAACTCGAAGCGTATATTGGTATAAGTAGCGTTTCCAAAATTCACGGAACTTCGCGGAAGCGATAACCGATCGAAACTTGTCTCTCTTGAATCTCCGATATTTTCCCAAACCTCAATCTTCTTTTTCTGAACCTTAATCGTCTAAACTGTTAATCCGTAGCGATCGTAGCTCACAAGTTACATAGCAAATGGCGAAAAAATTCTTGCAAAATGAAACGATCGGTTTGGGAGGAATCAAGAGATTGCGAAAACTGTTTACAGAACACATTCAAAGAAGAGCGTAACAGAATTCCACAAAAAGAATAAGATGCTTCTCTCTTTAATCTCGTCTTTAACCAGACATACGGATAACAGACACTCAAAATATATTAAAATTTCCACGAAAATTGTGTCTGGTTGAAACTAATCGTTTTTAAAAAATTACGTATACATTTGTAACATGTTCTAGTGTAATCTTTAAATCTCTGAAATTTTATTCCCAAAGAATTAAAAATCTTCGAACAGTTTCTCATCTCGGCCGTTGCACGATCAACCGAACGAAAACAATCATCGAAGATTGCCAAACAAACTCATCCCCTCGTCCTCCGAACAACTTTCCTTTTTCGAAGCGGTAAGAACACGAAATCGAAGGTTGAAGAGAGTAGAAAGGTGAGGAGGAAAAGAGGGCGAGGTAGAAAGGGTGCGCGTGGGTGTCGCTAATCAGCAACGGCGCCACTCAAGTGGATTATCAACCTGCGAGAGTCTCGAGGCCAGGCGAGTTCGCCAAAGGGAGGGGAAAAAGAGAAAGAGAGAAGAGAATGTTGGGAGGAGAGAGCGAGAAGAAGAAACGAGATCTGTAAACCGCGATGTAAATGACCGCGGTCACGCTCGGTTACGTCAGATGTCGGTGTGAGTACACCTTTACGGCTTACGGAAGGGACGACGACGTTGCAGAGTAAAACGATAAACGGTCGAGTGGAAAATTGCTCCACCGATTTGCCAGGCTATAAACCATCGGGAAAAACTCACTTTATGAGAAACGTGGTTTTTCTATCGTCAGGAGTAAAGTGGTTTCGAATTAATCGATATTTACAAGAGAGTCATCCAGTGAAATGATGCAGAAGGGATGAGTTTGGAGGATTTTTTGGAGAGGACGAGGGAAAGCGATTATTGATTCTACGTCTTTTTGGCGATGACTATGCTGTGGATATTTATGCACTTCAATTTCAATATGCAAAGATGGAGTAGAACGCGCATGGTGCGCAAGAATATGCAAAATTTCGAACTAACGCACCTAAAGGTACTCGTTGAAATATTTAGAGGTTGAAGCAAATTTTGTTTCTTTAATAGTACGCGTAAAAATCTGTATTTACATAGATACGTAGACGAGTTTCGTTGCTTTCTTTATTCGTGTCTTTGTATCGGGCGAACGTTTTCTCTGTCTTTTGATTATGGAGATATTGCATACAATTTAAAAATCGATGGTTGACATCGAGAAGCGACTGGTCTCTGATAAATAAGACGAATAAATTCTATTTATTGGTGGATTAAAAGTTTCTGAAATCTCCATTTATTTTTCTCGGACGTTAAAAATGACAAATCGCTTCGATTAACATCACGTGCTTTTGCACGAGAGAAATCGAGTCAGACACCTCGAGGCATCGATTTATCAGATGCCGACAGGCAAATAGAGCTTTCGATTACTCTTTCCGGCGAGAATGCGTTGAAAAGGGAGGAAAGTTAGCAGCAGCGTTCAAGTGAAACGATAGACTAATGACAGACAGATTTTACGGTGAATTGCTCGTCGATTTTATACCCTTTGATCAAACCAAGCCTCGTGACACGTTAATGCTTTGTGCAATCAACGTTTCTCCGTGTGTTTCGTTCCAACAGCTAACTATGTACCATATGTAGTCCCCTTCCACGCTACTATTTCTTTCACTGCGATTAAAGCGCAAGGATTTTCCGATTAAAAGGAGAATTTTTATCTTCCACACGCAGCGTAGAATTTATTCTTCGTTTATCATTTTCCTCGTAGGACACGCGATCATTATACTACGATGAATAACATTTTGAAAATTTTGAAAAGCACACGTTTGATTCCAAAGCAAAGTGGAAAGACAATCGTTTTGGTAACGCGGGATTAATCGACGATGTAACGAATTTTACAAGCTGTTTCGTCGCAAGAAGTAGAAAATACGATTTTATCGTATTCCTTTGTTATTCGATCGGAGTAATTCAAATGTTCCAAAATTCACTCGTTGTTGGATAATCTACGACGTTTCCTACAGAGAATTAATTCTCGAGTAATTAAAAACACGCGAACGAGACAAACGAGCGCAACTTTTATTTTCGCCATCGCGTTAACTCTGTCGAAAGATAAAATTGTAAACGAGCGTAGAGACTAGCGGCGTTCTCAAGGGAATTTCGACAAGGTCGGCGAAGAACAAATGGTGAAACTGACTCTTTATTAATACATAAAACGTGCAAACGAACGTTTTTACGAGGTAGAACAATTGGGCACGGGAACACGTTGGGTTTCGTAACGGTTTACGAGTCGTTCAATTAGAGATTTCCTCCATAAATTCTCTTGCTTGACAGAAGAACGTTCTCGTTGCTCGAAAAGGCGCCGCGACCGCCAATCGCGTTACACACAAACAGCAGGAAAAAAACACGATAGTGTCCTTTGCGGTTAATCGATTCCACCATTATTTCTTTCTATTTCTGTTGGCAATTACGATCTGACCAGCGACTCGCGTTAATCGAGCTCTCAGCATTTTTTACTCTCTGTTTTTTTCCTTATTTCTTTGAAGTCTTTAATTCATGATACATTTGTGGCACACGAGCTGAGAGATACGTAACGTGACCTAAATTGCGCTACATACCCAAATTAGTACACGGGACGAAGAATTAAAAGGCCGAATTTAAGTTTTATACCGCCTTACTGGAGAACGATCCAATTACGAATTTGGATTAATAAGAGTAAGCGAAGTAATTAGAATTTTGAATTGGTAGACTGTTACGTTGTGAAATTTATTGAAGTCAGGTTTTCAAAGTTTGTCTATTTTTCTTTTTTTTTTTTTAAAGTATTTTTTTACAGTTTCATTATGAATTTGTGGATATATTTTAAAAGTACTTTTCGGATATTTGAATTATTTTAATTACGAATATTTCGTGTCAAGTTCTTGAAGTTTGTCTACTCTTTAAAACATTCCTGAATATTTTAATTGACTCCGTTGCGAATATTTCGATTCGGCTTTCCGGGCTTGATGTACATTTTAGAGGATGTTCGAATATTATATAATTGCATTTTTCGAATAGAATACATTTTCATTGAATTTTCATTCACTTACATCATCGAACGGCTCGTATCTAGGCTCTGCAATTATGCGAGTTATGCCGCGAATGCGTTACAGAATCAAGGAATGTTGGTAACGCTACGACGCTCTTAATTACCTTCTGCTTTACCGCAAAACCATATACTACAATCTATAAATTTGCAATGGTTCGCCAAGTCGAGAGTATTCTAAAAAAAGATCACAGAAAAGACACGGACATCTGACCTCGAAGATATCGGATTATTAAAAAGAATTCTAACGAGAAGTCTAGTTCGATGATTTCACAAATATTCACATTGATAGAACGAAGGAAACGGGACGAGAATTATACGAAAAATTCGTGCGAAATACCAAACGTTTGTATACAACCAACGTAAAATCGTAAAAATCTAAATATCAACAGTTATTTAAAAACGATAATATCATTTAGTTACCTGTAAATTTATTGTTCGAAAAATTCCAACAAAAAGCTAATCGAAATCGAGTCTACGAGCATTCGAAGTAATAAAACAAAGAAAAACAAGAATATTACATAAAAAATCGTTCAAAAATCTAAGAATTCCAGTCGACGTTATTCAAATCTCTGTGTAAACAGAAGATTGATGAGATAATCGAAAAAATAGTAACACAAAGAAACATAAAGGTAATAATCGTGTAAAGGTCGAGGTTAATAGATATACGTACAACGATGTCGACAGTCAGAAAAAAAACGGATAATTAGGCGTCTGAGTTTAGTGAGATGCTAATAAACCGATTAACGAGCGGATACGAGACTGTTCCTAGTTGTTGCAAAGTAAGATGCAAACGTTGTGATAAACGAATCTTCCATATGCCAAGGAAACCGACGTTAATTGCCTTCCCGTATTAATTGCCTCTAAGTAGGACAATTTTGCGGAACGATCCCCTCTCAAACGTGGAAAAACTACGTTATCTACCGAGTCGCATCGAGCAACTAATAACATCTGATAAAAAACTGTTTAGAAATTTTAATCCCCGCCGGTTAATTGCGTATTTTTCAAAGGAAATGGTACTTAATTGGGGGTAGATCGAGCGAAGTTCTCGATAATACTTAGTTTTGGAACTCGAGTGTTTTTTTTTTTTTCGGTTCGAGGTGTCGAAAATTTTTACAGAGCTGAATTATACAGAGAGGGTTTTAGAATTTAAAAGGGTCGTATAATAAATATTCATAGCGATTCCACGGCCGTAAGTAACTTTCCGATAAAGTAAGATTCTAGTACGAAGTAGTTTTTTGATTTTATAGCTGAACACTGAACATACCGTGGAATAAAGTACGCTCATGTTATAATATTCATTCGGGTCTATTTTCCCCTCAACACTATCCCTAACATTACTTTAATAGACGCTATAAGGAAAAGAATGTCGATGTATACTCGTTATTACTCTTATCAGCAGCAATATCCTAACTAAATTACACCGAACTTGTACTTCTACCACTCGTTGTTTAGATTCGCATCAACAAACTCGAATAAGCCGAAGTTTCCTGTAGGCAAAAATATGCCTATCCCACTCGTTGCTGACTTCAGTTACTGCTAAAATTATTCCTGGAATTTCCACAAAGTATCGAATCACACGCAAGATTGCGTTCATTTCGTCCATCTTTCATCCCCAATTATGTTCTCTATTTCCAATTACGGTGCATCGTAAAGAAAGAATAAAATATTCGCTACCTTTTACTTAAAGAGAACGCAATCTACGCTTTCATCTATCAAATGCATCGTCTCGTTACTTACGAAGGCATTGGCCGAGACACGTGCACCCTCCGACACCGTAATCTCAGACGCGTGATTCGCCATTGTCTCGCAGACGTGCAATCTTACAATTAGCGGCGGACGATGTGTCAACATCGTGGCATTTTCGCTTCTGCTTGCAGTCCGCATGACATTTCTGCGACAACAGAAATACGATTCTCTCTACGGGGGACAGAGTCGCGCGCGAATTTTCCTGTCTTTGTCGCCGCCACGTTCGCCGCGACAAATGCAACTCGGATCAGCTGGCGAAGATACTCTGAAGTTTCGAAAAAAAAAAAAAAGAAAGAAAAAAAAAAAGAAGAAAGAGCAGCAGAAACACACACACAGGGCTTCCTTCTTATTTTTAAGTTATAAAATTTTCAGAGAATTTGGATAATAAAAATTGTTTGATAGCAGAATGCAACATGAGAGATGCAGTCGTTACGTTTTCGAAGAAGCGAAATTTGCGAGAACTCGAGGGACAGAAACTTTTATTTTCGTTTGTAGACATTTTTATGGAATCTGGATCGTATAAATTTTTTGACGAGAAGACGGAATCAGAGAGGCGATCGTTGCACTATGGAAGAAAAAGTGAAGTCGAAGTAAATTGGCGAAAATTTATGAGAACTTAGGGACGTATTTATGTACGACGTAAAGTGGTCGTATCTTTTTTGCTTGCTCTTGCACCGACTTGTTTAGTAAGCTGTGCGTGGCTTTGAAAGGGAAGAAGGTGCACGTGTTGTGAGACGTCAATTCAGAAACCAAAGAAAGTGCAGTGTTTTGAGTTGCAAGATAATAATGAAAACGTAGCACCTACTACGTTATTTTTAACCGTCTAAGCACGTAGGTAGCGCTTTGTGGCGTATAGATGCGTGAAAACATATTTGCACACGCTTTGGCCTCGATGGGAACAAGAGCGAAATTCACGTTGATTTAAGAAATCCAACATGAAATTTTCATTTCGGATTAATCGAGTTTCTCTAGAACGAATAACTTGCTTTCTAAAAGCAACGCATTCCAGTTAATACGTCGTTTGCATCGCCATTTACAATTTTTAAGAATAATTCCGACAGCGGGATCATCGTTTAAATCCATCAGCTGAAAGTCAACGAACGATAAGAAATTTTTCGTAAGCTTTACTTTCCTTTTAAACTTCCATTCCATAGAAATATTTATCTGAGAAGTTCAAAGTCGACGAACGATCGTTTTATCGAAGAAAAAGCATAATGTAAAAAGAAGTATTCGCGTATTCCAAATATTACATTTATCGATTCGCAATCGCGTAACACCACTCACAATTGCATAATCCCATCTCAAATATCCTACACTTCGAACCAAGCTCACTACGAAGGATTATACCAACCAATAAGCTGACAAATAAGCCCGCGACGATTCGTATCTCCGATTCCTCTTCATCCTCTCAAATATCCACAAATGCTCTTTTATTTTTCCTTTATTTTTAGACAATAGTGTCATAGTTGAAGCTATATATTTTCAAATTTACATAATCACTCGTCCAACGTCAGAAACGAGAATAAATCGAGACGCAGCGTTATGCGTGCGATCTAATCGATCGATATAAAATTAATCGCCGATTCAAAAGAACCAAACGATCGGCGAGATGTTCTAAATTTTTCATGCGCACACGGTACGTGTAACATACAACGATATCTAAAATATTCAAGACAGTACGTTTGTTACGATGTCTGGCAAACGAAACAAAGTTCTTTATAAATTCCATTTACTTAGTTACGCTTATAAATACATAAAAATGCATAAAAGTTGGCAATCTGCTGATATACATAGCCAACGAGAATCGCACGTGGTTTTCAATATATTCTTAGATCACGGATAAACGACTCGGTTTGACGATTCCACACGAGACTTCGAGACGCTGCAAAGTGGATTAATGGGATCACCAGCCGTGTAAATAATTCTTTCATTCCTGCCGATTCATTCATCTACGAGCCGGTTGCTTCTTTCTCTCGTCCGTTTGCTCGTAATTACCGCTACGCCACGTTTCTTTCTCTTTCTGTCTCACTCGAGAGTGTCTCTCGGTGGCCAGATTAAACGCATCCGGTTCGTCGTTTCACGCGTATGCCGCTTTTGTGAAAGCGTCGAGACGCGTATGTACACTATACACGACGTTCCACGAATTGCTGTTAGCTTCGCCGGAATATTCTACGTACGCGCAAGGCGCTGCTCTTCCGGGCGTTGAACGCCAAACCGGAAGTAACTGCGCCCGACACCCGTGTTCCTCTGGCGCACGCCGCGTTTCTTGTTAAGCGGACTGTACTTCATTACGGAAACGGGAAGCGTAAGTCGTTGCGGCGACTCTTTCGTGTGTTTGTTTCCTTCGGAATTTCATTCATAGCTCTGGCCTATAAGGTTTATTTGTACGGCGTTTAAGTATACGGCGTGGAGGATCGTTGGTCGCGTGGTTTGAATGACGAGATAACTCGATATTGAAACCATCAAATATACTTTTAAATAATTAATAAATACAGAGAAAGAGAATTAGTTAGTTCCCTCGGTACTAACTAATTCGCTAAAGACTGCGCATTGATCGTGCCGCTACAATGGTACATTAACGAAGGTGTAGAGAATAGATCGGAGTTTCTCAGGTTTACTTTGAACAATATACGATAGCTTACGAAAGTGTTGGAATATTTGTAACGTATCGCGTATAGCCTTTCATGAAGCAGTCAGGAATTTCATAAAATCTGATATCAAATTTCTTCTTGGGATAGCTTGTTCAAGATATCTCTTTGCAACCTCAGATTTCACAATCTCTCGAAACTTCCTCGAGGAAACCTTGAGCCACGGGAAGTTGTCATTAATAAACTTTTTCTCAGGGTAATTACCAAAACTATAGATTACCACTGTCTGCAAATTTCAGCCTTGATCTTTGCTATATGCCCGTATCACCATGAAACCAATATACCGGTATTACTAATCCTAGAATCGACGATGAAAGAAGTTACGAAAGTTGCTGATGCTCGAGAGATTCTCATACGAAGGGAGCTACTACGGTTTACGGTTCAGGAGCATCCCTGCTCTCCTAACTCTCGGCAATTTAGTAGCAGTTACACTTAACGAGCAACGCCTGTTGCTTGATTGTCTCAACGAGGCGGCTCCTCCACCCTTTTTCCGTGTTCACCTCGAAAGAAGCAGACGAAGAAACGGTCGTTGGAACGGAAAAAGAAAACCGGCTGATGGTACAAGCGAGCGAGAGGATTCTCGCGGAGAACGAGGAAGAGAAAGAGAAGAGGGAAGGACGAGAGAGGAAGAAAGAGAGAGCGAGCCGCCCACAGAGAGCGGATGCTGGGTCGACAGGGTCACCTCTCCGACAAAATGAATCTTTTATGCCCTCGCACGCGTGCGCGCCTTTACGACGCGTCCTCGAGAACGAGCCGCTCTCTCTCTTACGGTCTCGTTTCGAGACTGGACCGCACGGTAAACGATTGACCCGTTCAGCTCGTTGCTTTCGCGCCAGAGTGCATAAAATCTGTATTTTCACCGAAGACATTCCGTTTCTAACGTAAAGGCTACAGCGTGTTTCTCTTTGTAATAATTTCCTCCTACGACAATTAGGAAAGATATTCATCGACACGTTGATCGCGGCGGTGGTCACCGGTGAGACGCGTTTAAAAATCTTCCGAAATTTTTTTTGGGATGACTAATATGACATAAGATAAATTTCACGAACTAAGATAATTTTCAAACAATTTTCGGAAAAAACTAACGCAAATACGATACAGTATTTTGCGAGAATTAAATCGTTATTAAACAAAAAGCGTAGGTTATTAGTAATTTAGTTTGTAGTTTGATTTATCCTACGTTCGTATAATTTTTGGCACGAAGGGAAAATGTGAAAGGCAAAGGCATCCTCCTCTGGGAGGAGGACATTGATATTAATACCGCTTTAACGATCACGAAGCATCCGTTTAATGAACGCGATCGTCGCGTGCCACGAGCCACCCTGTTATTCAATTTAATACGGCACCGTCGGCTTTCGATCCCGCCACTCACAAGCAACGTTTCGTGTTGCGTATAACAAAATTATGCCCGTGTCAAACGATCATTTGCCGACTACATCTTCCGTTTTCATTTCTTCGTTTTTCTCTATATTTTCGATCTACGATCGTATTCAACTTGACAGGATATCGTAATTGGAAAGACACGAACAATACTGGCGGAATAAATATAAGAATTATTTTGCCATTACGCTTTTGAGATCAACAAATTATCAACTATCGCACGCTACCATTTTTCCAAAATCTTTTCGCCAGGGATCGCATATTTTTCCCGAAACGTTTTTAAAACGAGCCTTCTCCCATTAACGCGAGATTGCTGGCGCCAAAGACAAATTACCACGTGCGAAAACCACGAACGAGCCATCCGACACTCCCAATAAAAGCGAATCGCGAACGAGGGAGACTAACGAGCAGCAAGAGAAGAATATTTCGTACGAATGTTTTCCTGCCACGCGGGAAACGTTGCTAAATTTAAACGGGACCTAAATTCAACGTGTTTAAAACGAGACAACGTCGAATGCAACGGCCAGCTTCTTGTCGACGTCAGAAAAATTGGACGCTGTCAGGACACGTGTTTCGCGAGGCCATTTTGATCTCTTCATAACTTCCCTACCTTTAAACTTACAAATGTATCCTACCAAACACCGTTTCCAGCCTTTCTTTTCGCTATAGAAATATTTCATTTCGCGCATTCTATCCAGCAAAATTCTAACTAAATACGTACACCGTAGACGATCGTATTTCGTAACAATTGTTACGAACTCTCAACTAAGTAGCGATCAGTCAGGTTGCATCTGATCGGTTGATATAGCCAACCTTGAACAAGATTAACGCTCAAGGTGGAGGTAAATTAAAGCTGTCGAGTAGTAGTATGTTTAGGTTATGTATTTGCAAGTTAAGATACAGAAGACGGTGTAGTATAACACGAAGAGTCTGACGCTCTGATGAAGACTGTTGCAAGATTCTGTTACTACTGTTTCAAGAAGCTTCGTCCGATCCTTATATAATAATTTTCCATCCACAGGTTTTTCATGGTTTGTGGGCTTTACACCTGACCTATCGGGCATTTAGGGTGTTTATTAGCCTCTTAACGAGGTCCGTATCGTAAGGTTTATAACTGAGGAAGTAGAAAATTCGAAGATTCCCAAAAAAGACAGTGCTGTGCGAGTCATAAACGGACAGCCACTCTAAGTCTCGAACAGCAATTATCTAACGTATTCGATTCGAAAAAGTGACGAGTTTAACGACTGTTTTCTCGGGTGATCCTAATTCGGTGAATCTAAAACTACTAAATTAGCGAATCTACAGGTACAACATAAATTGGCCTTGTTCGCTGATACGTCGAGTTCCCATCTTCAAGCTCTTCCTCTGTATCACAAACATACGCTTTTAACGAAAAATTAGCGTACATATGAATGCTGGTCTTAAGCATGCAATTAGCTGTGAAGATAATCTAACGTATCGTGCTTATTAATACAGCGAATGACCGTTCAAACACTCCGATGATCTTTGCGTAACGTATGCTTGCAATTAATATCTTACAAACATTATGCACATGTTCAGACGCTTTAAACGTATCTAGCTAGCGATCGTTGGAATACTTTCGCGAGCCACTGCGTACAATAAAAATACCTCGTTGCGTAGATAGGAAGTTGGTGGGTTATCGAACCGTTGTAAAAAATGAGTCTGACTGGGAAAATAGTCAGAAATGACAGCCACCGATGATGCTAGACCAGAGCTAGATCACGCAGAGCAACCTTTTTTTGGGTAAACGGATCGAGCGGCTCTGGGTTTAACAAACTCGGTCTGGTTTCAAGTTACGTAAGCCATCAGGGATCCGCGAATCGCCGGAAAAGATTACCAGACGTGGTCGGTTGAAATAACTTTGGCGATCGGCCAGCGAAAAAAATATCGGCTCGACGATTGTTGCGCGCGTGTCCGTTTGCACGTTTCGACGGCGCGACGTTACCTCGCGACGAAACACGGTCACGTTCACGGTCGTGCGTGCCCAATGAATACGTCGGGATTCATAAATTTCTACGAGACAGCCGTGAATCTCGTAACGTTTGATTCCCCTGACCGGTATAACATAGGAAAAATACGAATCGTTGCGTTGTTTAGATCGATGTCAAAGTTAGTTCGGCAAAGTAGTAAAATAGTAAGCTTCCTGCAAAGAAACTGGGTCAGTCGGGGGTGCAAGCGTTTTAGCCTTGAGTCTCTTCTCTGTGAATTTTTCTTTGTATCAAATAACGTTAGAAATATTGGATGTAAGGAACGAGTACGTATAAGATCGCAGAGATATCGATAAGTAGTATCCCTTCTCCTTTTTCTCTTCTCGAAATTTGTATTTTTATTAAAAGCGTAAATTTCGTTAGATAAAGGAAGATATTCTTCGTTACCGAATATCTCAGGTACTCTGATATGATACGACACGACTGGAATTTCATTTACGAAATTCTCACGTCATACTAATTGTATCTATGCATTCGCGTGAATATAAAGACGATCACGTTGGAATGTTAGCTCGATGGTTCTATCGTTAATTAATCGGAACGCCAATTCGTATAAGGAGTTCCACTATAAAAGATCTCGAAGGAAGTTGGTAAAGTCGAATTCTAAACAGTCTGAGGAATCCTATTATTACGTGTTTACGTACATTGAACCAGAAAGGATCTTAACCTACTGCGCGTCTCCATAATCGTATTCCGAGAAACCTTTGACGTAGTGCTAACATAGAGAAGCTCTGACGTAGCGGCACACGTTTTCACGAACCAAGCCTAGCAAACCTCCGACATACCGCTGTCGATACTATTTTCACTAGCCAGCCGTAGAAAGCTTCTGACGTACGACCACGTCCGGCCGGACTAAACCATCTTCTATACAAACTCAATTTCTTTTTCCAATTCGAATAAGTTCTCCTAATTGAAGTTTCTTGTCGTGGACAAAATTGTCGTTGTATCGCTTGCTAGAAAATGTTACACGTTTCCGTATGCCACGAAACATAGCCTGTAGCCTATTTTTGGAAAGCTTATTGCTTTCGCCTACAAACTTGGAGGAACTTTTCTCTTATTAATTTTCAACGAGATTCACGCCAGAATCAATAAATCAGAGAATGGTATACTGTGAATGCCGAATCGTTGTACGCAATATAAAAGTTTCGTGCGCTATGTAAGAGTTTCACGCGACGATATTACGTATATGATCGTGTTATTGGAAGGTAAATGAGTTTTAACGCGAAAAACAACTTTAACGCGACCATAAGTCGGCAGGCGTTTCTTCAGCGAACGACTCAACCGGTAAAACCGTTAATCCAATGAGCAGGCCAACCAACTGATCGCGAGGATCAGGGACACCGCGCTTATCGCTAAATCGAGGAAATACCGTAGAAACGACCGACTACGCTCGAACACCGTTCTCCAAGAATCCGCGATTAGGGTACAGGGTTGGTTAAACGACTATTAATCTTACGTGTTTACTACACAGTAGAGTTCGATTTGCGCGAATCTCTCGAAGGACAAACAGTGTGTATAACCGGAGACCGGTGATTCGCGATTTTTCATTCAAGTAATTCAAACTTTACGTTTAGATCGGTGGATTAGCGTTAATATTACAATTTCTTTCGAGTAAATAAAATTCTATTGTACTCTGACGCTGCAAACGCGAAACCATTGAAAACGACTGGTATCTGATCTTCTACTTTAGCGATTAATAAAAATAGATGAATGGTGATTATTATAGTAACAGAATATGTACAATTAATTTTCGATGGTAGTATACAGTGTACATCGGTGAGAAAATATTTTTGTGAACGAATTTTAACGATGGAATACGGTGAATTTCTGTGATAGACGATACGGTGGATCTTAGTCACAGAATATAGAAAATTTGAGTAAAACGTTTGGAGCTGACATAAATGTCATTTACGCGAACCGAACTTCGTCGCTATCGTACAGTAGTGGAACGTTAGAAGCATAAAGATTGTATCGTGAAGTGTTAACACAGAGAAGTTGGTGCGATATTCGAATTTTATTGCAATTTTCTATAGTTTGACCTTAACGGACCAATATCTGCTGTCTCCGTTGCAAAAATTCTGCGACGTCACTTGGAATACCGAGGACAGCGAACTTGTACAAATCTGAAGATGAAAAAATTTCGTATTACCTTGGTATGCAGGCCCGAGAAGAAAGTGCGTCGCGGCGCGGAGTACGACGACATGTTGATCTTGTTGACGACCATTGTCATGGCAGCACGAAAGCGTGTTCCTTCGTTCGATCGATTTCTTTCGTTATCTCGGCTTTCAATTGGCACGCAACTCCTCGTTCCGTGCCAGCGTCGATGGTCTCTCACTCATTCGAACAGTCCACGCGTCTGTGTGTGTCCATATGTACCAACCAACAACCCCGAATAATCACTGTCTTCTTTCTCTCACATAATCGAATAACATAAACGAGCTCTAAAAACGCGTTTTATCCAACGTGCTTCTCTCTATCATCTTTCCATTATTCTTAACTGAAATATCCAAATAAAATTCACTTTTATATATAGAGAACGTAAGCCCGTATCCGACAAGTAGATTATCTTTCATAAGAATTAAATACTTTTCTGCCACTGGATACACGGGAATACGATTCAAAACATGAACGACTTTGAGAACAGCGCAATGTAAGAGACACGAAATATCGCAGAGAAGCAAAAACCCAAAGTGAGAACACAACCGAGATGAAGTTCGCGCGGTACTGACGGCGGCGCGCGGCGCAGCGCGGTATATAGTCTCCCCACCACTCGGTCGCGCGACCAATCGGAATGCGGTCCGGGCGCGCGCCAACTCGGCGGGTAGATACGAATAGTGGTGGCGTATCTGGATGAGCGGCAGTCTCGCCGTGACCTTCGAACTTGGAGGGCTGTGTCTAGCGCGATGCAAAACAGCCACGAGAAGGGATAGAGTGCCGATCATTGGAGGCTGTTGGATGGAAACGATATGAGAAGAGTAGTGGTAGGGCAAGAAGGCTGGAATATACTCGAAGTACGAGTTCGAACGACCAGTAACTGTTTCCACGGATCCCTCCGTGTCGCAGATTTTGGATTACAAGCTATTTTTTAAGGGGTGTCGACCATACCTAAGTTGGCACGGTGGTAGAAGAATCGTTGAAATTTTGTTGACGACGCTATGAAAAAAGGTCTCGCGTCGATCGAATAATATTTCGATTCATTTCGCGTTCGCACGCGATATCGTGCACGAAGATTACGATAAAAGCACGATAAATGTACGTTTATTGATCTTGTGATATTAATGTCACTTTAGGATGAAACAAAATTTGTAATCTTAATATGCCGTGATTGAAAATGAAAATAATCTGGTAGGTTCGAAGAATGTCTTTTAAAAATAGCCGACGATAAGTTGACAATGTTTTACAGGGGCCAAGGGCATGATTATTAACGTCGTTACGCCAATTTAACGTGATTAATATTAGCGTGGATAACAAATGCTACATTAAACATTTTCCAACCGTTCAAAAAAGTAGGAAAAACACATATCCGATCTAAAAATCAAATGGACAGACAGCTTCAAAGTGGAATTGTTTAACAATATATTGCATTTTAAATTTGTTTCTACGCAAAAGTCAGGAAATGTGACTTATCGTGTTTTTCACCTGTGGCAATCTTTTTATACGCCAATCGTTTCTTTCTTTTAATTTCATTATTCATATAATACGATGATCAAAGTATCGTCAGAATTCGCTAATATCATCAAAAAGATTTTTTATTAACCGAAATTTTTTTTTTACAAGAAAGAAGTGTTAATTAAACGATTCGTTCATGTACTTTGCGTTTGAACGCGATATTGTACAATTGAAGCGTGCGTTTCGGGCAAGTTTTTCTTATTCAAATTCTTCTTTCTTTTTTGAAGCACGGAACGTGCTAATTCCTTTAGAACCAAGATTCAGTGCTTGTTCTTTGCGCGAATTCAAATAAAACGAGTATCTTAAACAGTTCCAATATTTGATTTTGAGTGGCTAGCGGGCCGGTTTCTACGTCAGCGTGGGTTTTGGCACATCTCGCGAATCCTTCGTGGCGGATGCATAAATTCGGCTGTATTACCGCACACAGGGTAATAAATACGCTGCACGTTTCGACTCCAACGTTTCTGCTATATTTTATTTAAAAGCGTGTCATTATTTCGTTGCGTTACATCACTTTAAACCTGACACGAAGTTGTTAACACATTCTCACAGGACGCTTTGCATTAATTCGCTTCCTATTAATAATTATTACAGATTATTAATAAATATGCAAACATCGATAAAACAAAATATTCAACTTCGATCCTATAAAAATTCTCAGACGGATAATTCGATCCTCTCGACGTTCCATTAAAATTGAAGACAAATCACAAAGTACGCCTAGTTCTCGTTGCATCAAGCTAATGACAGAATAATGTGTTTGTACACGGAAATGTTCAAAAGCCGGAAGCCTCGATGACTAGGAGAAGGACAGGATCGTGGTTCGAAAGTTACGATTTCTAACTCTAAAAATTTACATGGAAACTACCAGGTCGACGACGAATAGAGCGGAAAAAATATACTTCGCCCATGAATACTTCCATCTCGTTACGGATCACGTAATTGATAGCCGTGCGTCACAGGCCGCGAAGTAGAACCGTCACCTTGCCAACAGCGATTCTGGCTGTTGATTCTCCTCGATGATTAGCCGCGACTTCCACCGGGTACCAGGTCTGTAATTTTCTGTGGCAACTTGTGCACGCGGTATGCAAACGAACGCCACCGCCTGGGAACCCGAGAATCTTCGCATCTCTCCGAGCCCTGCAACGTTTTCTATTTGCAACTATGAATGCTCGATACACTCGGTTACAATGTTGGGTATCAAAGATTGCAAACGACTTTTGACGCAGAGAAGTCTGAGAATGACACGATACTGTAATTATCGAAGTATGAAATTTATAGCAAAGATATGAAAGCTTGAAATATTTGAAAGAACGCGAGAATCAAACGTTTGGAAGAAAAAAGTTGCTCATTGGCAAAGGTTCGACGAACCCTTCGCGAAAAGGGCGCCATCAGGTCGGAAAAATCTCGACTTCTGACATTGGCGAGGAACAGCTGTCCCGGTGTAGCTGTGAAGTGGGAATGCTTAAAGGGGTCAAGGACCGACGATGAGGAAAACCACGATTGTCACTTTCTTGGTAAAGATCCGGAAAGAAATAACCCAGGAAAAATATCGAAAACGGAGCACCTAGGATTCTGTAGGAACGTGAATCGAAATTTTAAATTTAGATTATGCGGTATCGTGGCGATAACGTAGACAAACGCGTAACTTAATCGCCATTTGCGATATTATCAAGCATTTCTTACCATTTTTGAAGAAATTTGTCACATTTTTAAATTACGCAAAGAGAAAAAGAACACGTTGAATTTAATTTTTTACTTTCATTCGATTATCAAACGTGTCGTTTTATCGTGATCGCAACGTTATCGAAAAAGTATCACCATTTCTAAGAAATATGTAAAATATGTATTTAATGTTTCAAGTTAACGAGTAAAGCAGACGATAAACATTTAGCGGAATGTTTAATAATAAACTGGGAGAACGAGTATCGAAGCTGTTTGTTTCTCGGGAACGTGGTCGAGGAACACGTCGCCTTAGTGTTTCTTTTCATAGTATCGTATAAGTTGACTCACGATCAGTGGGTCATACAAACCGGAAGCGAACGATCGGTCCATTAAACGGAAACGCTGAGAACCGCGTACGAATTTAACTCGTTTCCTTGAATCAAAGTCGTTCGGAGCCTGGTTTTTATTCCAGAATCCGGGCATTCGGCAGATCTTTCGCTTCTTTGAAATAGAGGAAACCTTGAAACTGTGGAGAAAATGACTTTTCTATTTTGAGGATCTATCTGTAGAAGAAACTCGGAGTTTCGCAGGAATATACGAATTATTAGATATTACCGTCTTAATAAAATATACGAAAACATTTTCAAATTTCAAGTCAAACAAATTTCACAATAACTGTTCTTGTTATTAACAATTTTTATACCTTGCAAAATTTTCGATACTAAAATTACGTACATCTAAATATATATCTCAATAATCGCTATAACAATTGCAATTAAAATAGTACGATGTTCTTATTTCCTATCGCAATAAAAATTAATATTAATTCCACGAGAAGATCCGCGAATTTTCAATAATCGAATTTTCAATAATTCTATTGTCCGCTCCTGATAAATTTACTAGTTTTCCTAATTTTAATAAATTTGACAATTTGATAAATTTGTTGATCCTAATGTTAAAAGAAATTCGTGAAAAATTGAGAATGCTGGTGAATTATCGGTGGAAATTATTCGACGACAACTATTTCGACAAAGCGATTTCCTCGGGGGCGCTGTTTCATCGGTTCATCGTGAACTTTGACACGGTAAATCAGGAGCAGGCGTCGGTGAATCGTGCTCGCCCGCGTCCCGACGCCATTAATTTCGCTCGGAGCACGATGATGGAGCCTGGGGGTTCCTATTTGTGACCACGCGAAAAGAAAACGACCTGAACGCTTCAGAGGGATCGCAGAAGGGAAAAGAAACGAGGGTACGTGAACAGGCATCGGCGTCAAGGAGTCGCGTGTAAATTTATCTTCAAGCGAGTTGTACGCGAGCCTTTCTTCGTACGCCGAACTTTCTGTCGATTCTCGACCTTTCACGAGCTCCAACAACTTTACCGAGTTCGTTGGCCATGGTTACACCCTTCGTCAAAATTTTATCCAAACAGGATACTTCGAACATTTTCCGATGATCTACAGAATTACATATTGTAGCATCTTACTACAAGTAGTTTATTTAAAATGGATTAAACAGGTGTTGGTTAAACAGGAAACGATGGTTGTCTAACGTGAACTAAGTACAACAACGTATTATAATTAAGACAACTAAATAGTTCATTTGCAACTCTCGTCACCACGGTTCCAACGCTCTCTCTCTCTCACGCGGACCACACCCCCTCGACAACGCAATTCGCACTCTCTGACTTATCGATTCACACTCTCTTAATTAACACTGACTGTTAATTCGTCTTCCTCCCCTTAGCATCCCTTTGTCTTTTCTCTTAGCTCCACCACGCACGTGTTGCGCAACCGCTCGTGGTCAGGGCCACGCAGGCCTCTTCCGCGTAACTATTCGATCGAAGGACCGACGATATATGGTTTATGGTACGTCCGGTATCTCTTAGGCCTTTCGTCCACGATACTACAATATTGTACACATAATCATACGCACGTATCGTACAACGTGTGTATACAACGTAACGTATCTCTGGAATTCTCTGAAAGTGAATCGATCAGAGATTTACGATTCAGCGTATCGATTATGTAAAGCAAAGACACTTTAGAGATTTTATGCTGTGCGTTCAATAAAATTGTTGAATTTGATTCCGCGATAATCTTCGTTTGCTGCGAGTGGATATTAAATTTTCATACTTGGACTTTTCCACGCACAAATATTTCCATACGTTTCCTAAAATTCTGATTTTTTCGTAGAAATACCTCTTAAAATAGAAAACCTGTATCGATTGTCGTAACGTTATCGTCGTTGAAGATACACTAAGTAATTTAGTATCGAAACGTGTCATCTCATATCGGGAAAAAATATCACGATTGTCGGCGACGTGATCGTTGGAAACGGTGCTATACGAGACTAGCTCCAATTAAGAGCGCAACAACAGCCTTTGGCATCGTTTCGCGGTATTCCAATTAAAATTGCAAAATCCTCATCGTGACCACAAATGTCCCTTTTGATTATTTTATCAAAGAATTCCAGTCGGGATTCCCGCCGTACCCGGCAAGTACATGGTAGCAATCGCTACAATGTGTACGGTGTACATGCACGCTCGAAGCGATCGATCAACCACGACGATTATCCTGCTGTTTGTGGCACGTAGACGTTTTCACGCGTTCGAGAAAAACGATCTTGATCGGCGTGCCGACGGAAATGGAGAGGAACAAAGAGGAAAGAAGACGAAACGATCGTTAATGGCACGTAATGCGCGCTATGGACGCGAATTATCCGGCGTAACTGTAATTTGCGCCTTTTTTTCGCTCCTACTCTCCCCCTGCGACGTCCCTCGCCATGGATCCGGCTGTTTAGTTGCGTAATGCTTGTGCAATAATTACCGATGTTTGAGCAATTGACCGCCTCCGGCGCTACCGTGCGTATCACGCCATGAAAATGAAAAAAGAAAACGTTCGCCAGCCGCTTCTATCGATCCTGCGAGATAAACGTGAAGTTTTGATAAACGTTCGGTAATCTCGTTAACTTGGTCGATGATCGATAAAAATTGACACGACCAGCCAGGTAATTTGATTGTATCGCTCTGTCACGGAAAATTGAATATCGATTTTTCTTGAATCGTAAATCGATGGAGACACGATTATTCTCCGTATGGGAATTATTCGCAGGTTATCGGAGATAGGAGATTGAGTTTCGTATCGGAAATTAACAGCAACTTTCAATTTTTCTTTCCTTTTTCTTTGAATTTAAGAAGTTTCTAAAAACCTTGAGGATTTTCGGATGTCACAGGACTTATTTGATGTTCTAACAAATTTTAAGACTATCTATAAACACTATATCTATTCGTTCAATTTTAAACAACGGTCGTTACACAATTTTGCAAAATTACTATGAGAATTGTTAGCGATTATTAGAATTATCGTAACAAATTATTTCAATCTTCCGTAATCGGTATCTCTCCTTCTTTTCAATTTTCATCAATGTTCTCCGATAAATCCAGGAAAAAACAACTACGCAGAAGAACCGAAAAGAAATAAAGTTTTTTCTTCAGAAAAAAAAAAGAAAAAAAGAAAATATAAATCCAGAAGAAACTGCTACTTTCCAAGATTTAAATGACATGTAAAATCCTCGTGTTCTTTTTAAGTTTGCGAGGCTGTACGGCGTCGAAAGTGTCGCGCCAAAAATACGGGCGAAAATGGCCGATTTAGCTGGAAGATTGAGTAGCCGGAGTGACTAACGTCTTCTCGGTTAATGGTTCAATTGTTCGGTTCGCTTGGCGAAATTTAGCGAGGATACACGCGAAAGGGACTGGAGAGCTCGCGTGCCATTCGCGCGTGAATTTCTCGCATCGGTCGCGTGACAAATTGCCTCGTTAATTCGATCAGCGCGATTCAATTTATTCACTCTGATCGCGGCTGATTTTCCGCTAATCTCGCGCCATTTCGTAGACGTCACTCCGATCATTTGTTACGGTGTACACTGTGATCTACCACGTGGAAATAATATTTTCATGATTTTTCATACCTTCTGCACAAAGTGTATTTTTATCAACGTACCGCGATATATCAACAGTTCGAGAACGACAGGAAAGAATGCAGCAGGGTTAACCGTACAACCGGACCGTGATAAATAATTCGCTAATTTTCGATCTTCTGTCAAATCAATTACAGAAGATACTTTTTAGGCGAAAGCTTCATCCGCGATAAATATACCTATGGTAACCTGGTTTTTTCCTTTTCGATTAAATAACCCAATCGTCTGACAAAGACAACTCTACAAAAATAGCGAATAGCCATCGTCTGCCTATCAAAATGCTAAAAGCAAATGAAATCTTTCTGTAAATCATAATAACCCACGTTTAAACATAAAAATTGACTAACGACGCCTACCAATTTGCCTGGTAACCGGTTCCAGTAGTTGGAGGAAAAATTAGGCGAACATAACGAACGATATATTTAACGTATAAACGAGGATTAATGATTCTGTGCAACAGTGTAACACATTCGAAGGGAATACCTTGTTTTGACGGTCGCTTGGCGAACGTTTCCCGTTGGCGAATCACGATTAAAAAATTGGCAGCGAGACAGGTGCGTAATATAACCTCTAGAGCCCGCGGTGTCGCTTGGAATTCTGCCAAAGTTACGCAAACGCGTTGCCAACGACAGCGAATATTCAAGTATGATCCGGCTCTGCCAAAACGCGCAAAGAATGGAATCCATGGTCGGCGAAAAAACAGGCCTCCGCCATTTGAATTATTCGAAACACGATGGAAACTCTACGATAAGCGTTTAAAAGCAATTGCAGTTTTACGAGGTAAGGGATATCATATATTTAAGAAAAAATTACGAAAAGTATTACTGCTTTTATATCGAGTTAATCTTCGAATGTTGTAGAACGTTCCCATATGGATAAATATAACGCGACATATGTGTAAAAATTACTGCGAATAAATAGAACGTCCGTTGACAAACGAATCAAATTTTATTTTTTGCATAGGCGATTATCGCTCCAATGAACTTTAAAAGTCGTGGCGTTCGATCAACAAGATAAATAACATCGTATTCTCACAATTAGTAGTCTACTATAAACTGTAATTATTTTCAAAACATTTTCTTCGATCAGAAGACAATTTCCATAACAAAGTTCATCACGTAATCAAACAATTCGCTGTTTGTCGATCAAAGTTTCACGTCATTCGTGCAGCAATAAAAAATGGATGAAAGTTGAAGAATACGATTTCATAAGAAAGTGTAGATCGCAAATTCTTCTTCTTTATTCTCCTCGTTTTCATCTTCGACTTCCTCTTCTCCGTAATACTCCTCCTCTTCCTCCTCTTCCTCCTCTTCTTCTTCGAACATCTCGAGAATAACATCTTCAGCACCCTCGGGGAAGTACTCGTCTATCATCGCTTGCGCCTTTTCATCGTCTTCAGTGACGAAATACGGCTCGATGCTCGCGAAGGACAAAAAAGCATCGTCGCTGATCCTCCGGAGGATTATTACGAATATCTCGTTACCAGTTTGATATTTTGCCTGTGTCAATGTTCTTCGTTTAATATTTAATCATCCAATATTTTATATCGTCGACGTACGTATAGCAAGAAAAGAGAAAAGAAGATTTGATCTTCTGAACTGGCACTGGTCAAGATCGCGAGCAACCGATTCAAATTAGATTCCAAGATATATATCGATATTAATTTTAGAAACGAACAGTAATTTACGAAATACAATCGAAAATAAAACATAATATAATATAATATAATATAATAAATTAGAAGTTTAATTTTATCCAAACTGTCGAGTTACTAACGATCTAACGATACCAATTGAGAGTTAAGTAACCTTTCTTTCGAAATCTTCGGGGCTGGACGCTATTCGCCTGGCTATCGGTGGATTATCGAACTCGAAAGCGCCAAAATATTCGATCGCGTCGGGGTACAATGCGCATGTTTCACGGACCACCGCGAACTTTGAATAGTAAAACTTGACTGCGCAGAAGGGAGCCGGTGGTACGGGCTCTTCGTAAGGGTGCACTAGTTCCATGTAATTGGAGAAAAGGGTCGTGTACACGTGTACCTTGCTTCTGGCCTATAGAATTGCGAGAGTAATGCGAGCTGTTGGAAAATGCATGTTACTTCGCCTGGAATAAATAATCCTCGGAGGAAACCGAGAAACTTTGTAACCAACGTAATTAATAATACTTTAAGTAATTAATAAACAGTCATAAAGAAGAGTCGAGAGGTGAAAAGTTTGAAACAAAAAGTATGTATAAAGCGAGTGATTAATTTCTATTCGTGTATTCTAAATTTAAAGATACCTGAGGAGGTACCCAAACCGCGGGATCGGTGCGAGGAAAATCCTCCTCATCCTCGGGATCAGGTTCATGAACGTACACGTACCTCTCCATGTAAGACTCATTTAAGGAGGAAGGAGCAGCGTTAGGGTGTATCAGTGGAGTCGTGCTGGTTAACAAATGTATCAGATAATCCTCGACATCGTTGATCGCTCGCGTCGGACACCTTTTAGTCCCTTTAGGACATTCGAAGGGATAGGGTACAGGCCAATCAGGATGAGGACGTCTACCTTTCAATCTCATCGCTATCGTTCTACCGTCCATTAATCCTGACATAGAATAATCGAACAATCGCGATATAAAATTAATTGTAGTCAAAGCGATGTCACCTGTAAAGTCCTGCGACGAAGATCAAAGTAGATCAACGGTTTTTCGTTTCTTCCCTTTGTTCTTATTTTGAAGTTTGCAATTCTATTTTTAAACACTTCCTCGCAGCCAATGTTCCGCGTATTCCGCTAAACAAACCGTACACTCGAAAATGTCGAGACGAAATTTCAAGCAAAATGTTGTAGACATATGGCGTTCAGGATAATTTAGTGAAAAAGAACCTACGTATTTATAAACTCTTTTTCCACAAAGTTTTAAAAAAATTCATACCGATACTATTAAACTGTCTATAAATAATTAGTAAAATTCGATAAAATATAAAAGCAAAATGTAACGACAGAGCTCTCGTATAAAACATTAATACGTAAAGACAACTGTGTATAATAAATTTCGGTAATAAAAAGTGAAAGTTTTGAAGGGGATATCGAAGAATTTAAAAAGTCACCTGCTACCAGTTCTTTCGTAATCTCCACGTTACTCTCAACGAACATCTTCTCGATCGTTTCCTCGTTCAATTGCACACGAAGCTCCTCGAGCACGTCGAAATTTTGTCTAAACAGCGTATTGATTAGTTCGAGGTACGGAGGGCACTGGTACTTGTCCCTGTGTCGACCCTCTTCCTTGAACACCCAGGGATAGAAAACCAGAGCGGTGACCTCGCTCAATTCGAATATCATCTGTGCCAGGAACGTCTCGTACATCTCTCTTTCCTCAGCTTCTTTCTTGGCACGTTGTTGATCCTCCACCACTTTTCTTGTTTGCAACGGATAATTTTGCAATCAGCCGCTAAACATTATCCACTAACCGTACTCGTAGCAAAACTGATTACTATCGAAATAAGTTTTTATTCGGATGAAAATTTGTTAATCGACGATTAGCGTTATTTGATCTGATATTTTGTTTTCGACAAAGATATAGATATTTGTTACTCGATTTTATCAGGAAGATAATAATACGTTTCTATGACACGTGCAATTTCTACGTCAGAATAACAATATCACATAATACGATGTACAAACGTAGGTACATTCCATTTGATATTTATTGAATTGATAAAATATTATCGCATCGAGTTGTTTCAAAACGCATGTCTCATATCAAATATGTTTCTTTCATATTTGAGTATTTCGATATTTTGAAATTCATTTCTAGTTCCCATATCATTACTTTCGGATACGCTTCTTTCTTACTCTGGCTAAAACAATTATTCCTCCCCTTTACGTGTCTATTGTTCTCATTTCGAATAAAAAAATGCTCAAACCTTGCAGGTATAATTGTTAAGAAATTATGTTGAAAATTTCGAAAATATTATTCGATGGTTGACGATAACGATACCTGATGGCTTCCTTCTCTTGCCATTTAATCTCTTCCTCGGGTGTTCTAGTGCTCACATCCAGCACCATTTCCGGTTCCTCCTCGTTCTGCACCCTTTTAATCTCCGTTACGAGCAGTTTTCTAAGCTGGGGGCAATTAGCACCGAACACGAGGTTCACCATCTTGCCATTTTGAAGAAACATCCAGACTGGCTCGCTTCTTCCGCGAAATCGTTCGAGATCGCCGATGTAATCGTTCTTCACGATCGCGTAGTTGATCGTGTCACCTCCTATCTCTAATTTTACACTTCGCAGGGTGCTCACCATGGCGATACATGGGCCACACCACTCGGAGTAAACGTCAGCGAGAATTAAACCCTTTCGACTTAACAGCTGTTGCCAATCATCCTCGGTTTCCACTTCGACCTGCAGCTGAGTTTGCTCTTTTCTTCTCGCCATTTTACAATTACGGTACTCTTGGTGGATTTATGTGGCGGCAATTTGTATCGAGCGTCGATAGGTCGAAGCGCGCAAATGTTGTTCCGACGAATTTAGCTGTCAGTTCGTAGCAAGTTTCGATCGACAGGTTAGTATCGTGTAGGTTAATAACGTGTTTAGCATCGTTTGTAATTAGACTTGACAGGTCGGAGTAACGTAGGTTAACGTCTAGAATTATTTGCAGCTACTATCAATTTGTAGCTACACGTACGTATTAGATCGTACTAGTTTAAGGATATTTAAATCAAATCGCGTGTACAGCTCTCGTCCAGTTTGGTTTCACGGTCATTAAGCAAGTCTCTTTACGGTCCACGTCAAACGACAATATATTCGAAGTAAAACTTTCAGAGACACGATAGAACGATAATTTCAGGCATTAACAGCTAGAACGAGACTGTCACGCGTTCGTAAATTGCATTTTACCATACGTAATACGTATATACGAATTACAGAGTTAAATTACACTTCACTGCAACAATTCTCCAGCATTCCCACGATTAATCGCGTTTAATTATGCCAGAAGCTTGTAATCGTCGCTTACATTAAGAAAACCATTCGTTTTCTCGTATAAACCAGACGATTGATTGGAGACGAAGGTCTGGATTAATCGTGGCCACGTGATTTACGTCTACTGACATTTCCATCGTCAACGACGGATGTGAACGATGAAGGAACTACGCGCGTTTAACGACGTGAATCTCGCATCCTGCGGACGTAAGGAGAGAAGCGCGAAGAGATCGAGGCCGACGATAACGCGTCTCGACGACGATCTTCACTTGTCGTCGCAGCGACCATCCTCTCGTTTAGTCTTACGCCCCTAATTCGCGGTCTAGCCACGATAATTAGTACGTTCGCGATCCTACATCAGCAGCTACGTTATGTGACTGACATGTCTTGTTTTTGTTCTGCCAGTAATTTGTGCTGCCTTGCGCGAGACGAGTGACGTTTGAGACGCGTGGAAAAACTCCGAGAGAAGACCGGCGAGTTTGTTGCAATTTTAGCCGGTTTTTCAGCGAACTACTAAAATGCTCTAAATAGGACGTTTAGAAGAGAAGATTTGCGTTTGCTCTTTTCAAGAGTTTCGCTATTTCTGTGTCTCCTACGTCTCTCCATTTTGTTGCTTGAACGAGTCGGATTGAAATGTTGAATTTTAATGGAGATTGACGCATTGCGTGACTTACAACGTCGAGTCATATACTCGTCGTATAGTCTTTTTAACAAATTTGACTGGAATCCAGAATTTCAGTTCCGTTCTTGGAACGAAGGATTTTAACAGTTATAAATTACCTGTAATATTTCAATAGTTTGCGATGGATACGATGTTACAACGGATAAATCACTATTACCATATGAACATGCGATTATTAGAAAAATTGCGTAATGAAAGCTATGCGAATTTGTTTTGTTCGTGATTTCGATCGATATATTTAGCTGTTCTATTAATCAAGTTTTTTGTACTTTATAACTGTGGATCTGACATAGCTACGCATAATAATGAAGTATGCGAATGCATTGTATGCGCAGTTGAATATGAATCATCTATCGATTTCCATTTAATCGAATGAATAATTAACGCTGCATTCATTATATCGATACACACATACTAACTACAATTATTCTGTAACTGACGAAAACTAGAATGTCAAAAAATATATCAAAACAGTGTACGTGCTCATAAATTGATCGTATTTTTACATAAAACTCCAGACACATCCGAAGAAGATATCAGGAAGTATGAAATATTAGTAAAAATAGAAATTATACGATAAGAGGATTCTCACCTGAGTGATGGAGTTTTCGACCTGTTTGCTGAGTAGTCGAAAACGCTTGGAATTTGCCACGGTGTGAAAACTTTGTGAGTTCAAACGAGTTCATTTGATCGAGGCGAAATTCGAGAGGCACTGCTATTACGAAATATCGAACACAGAAATTGCGACGCTTCCTGTTCTCATAAGGAGAAAAACAAATATTTCGAAATATTAAAATCATTTTTATTCTAGTAATAATAATAATTCTATCCTGTACCCTGTATCTGTAATAGATATCTATAGGAATTTATAATTTACGATAGAAGATATACAGTTGAAGTAAGATCGAAGAAAGAATTCTTCCATTTTTAGAAAATACAATTTCTAAGAAGTATATTTGTTAACTTGTTATAAAATTCGCAAATTATTTTTTAACTGTAAGCTACATCGTATTACAGACGCGTTCATACAAATGTCATATCTATAATCGTTCTTCGATATTTGCATTTAATAACGGACACAGAAAATAACACGAAATTATATAACGATCAGAAAACAAGCATAGAGTTACGAAAACAAAGAAGATACAACTAACCGTGGTTAATTTCTTCAGTTTCACGCGACATCGAAGCCGCTTTGGTCGCACTTATCTCGCGACTCGTCCGCGGAAGAAAATTGCGTAATTGGAGTCGCGATACGCTCCATCCGGTCCGATGTTCCGCGAATAACGTCGTCCAATTCGCGGTTCGAGTTCGAGAAAACACAACAACGTTTCTAGATACGAAATGAATAATTCTTTCCAATTGAATCATCTTTCGTTCGTTGCTTTTCAGATGTACACACAAACCTAAATATAATACTTTGTAATAGCACGATTTAAAAGTCTTAGATCACCTTTATTGATAATTCCAGTTAGACTTGTCTTTAGATTGGAAAATCATTTTTAGATATTCTGACAATTGCGTTATTTGTTTGCAATTTAAAAATTCGGCTTGAATCATTGCAACGATAGGAGATCAGAGGTGAACATTATGGAGTATCTACTTCAACGTGGAGATATCTGATGCAAGGGAAAAGAGATTAATTAATTTTTTAAAATGTTTTGAGAACGATATAGTGACAAATGCTGGACGATAGAAACGAAGAACATCGACTGAACGTTTGATCGAATTTTATCGTAGAACTCTTAAAGGGTTGATTCCGAAATTTATCAACAGAATTCCAGAGAATATTTTTACGGGATCTTCGACTCGAAACAAATTTCCAACGAAAATAAATTGACAAAAAGATTCGAGAAATTTCTTCGAACTTGAGCAGAATGACTCGAAGAACAGTTGCTTCAATCGTCTACTTCCAAAGTAATCCCAGGGATCATAAAGGAACACATATATACCTCCAAATGAAAGAAACTCTGACATGTTTACAAATTAAATTTTCTATCAATAAACCGTCGCAAATGAAACTCCAACAAACTAATCAAAATTCTACGCTCAACTCGTAGTTATGCTGCTTAAGACGTATACCAGTAGACCTCTTCGCCTTCATTACGCCAATGTATCAAGACCCATGACCGAACAGTGACAAAAGTACCGAATCAGAGAATCTCCTCGCGTGGATCATTAAATTCGCTGGTGCATATAAACGGCAATGAAGAAACCATGACAGACTGGGTT
The DNA here is from genome assembly GCF_011952255.1 of Bombus vosnesenskii. NCBI lineage: Eukaryota > Metazoa > Arthropoda > Insecta > Hymenoptera > Apidae > Bombus > Bombus vosnesenskii. Next base: position 2,822,941 of record NW_022882962.1, read on the forward strand.
CGTTTCAGTCGTCGTTACCCTCGATGAGGCAAGACGATTAAAAGCGTCGTTGTCGCGACATTTCGAACTGCCCTTTCGGCTGTGACACGTCCTGGTCCCGACGAAAATAAACGGTCTAGGCGACATCCTAATTAGCTCGCGTACACGGCCCTCGTTAACCCTTTGAATTGAAACGAAGAACTTCGGTATTGCTTCGCTTTGTTTCAATCGTCAGCCATCAAAGGTTGCGCACCTTCATCCTGTTGCAATTGGGAACGTCGCACCGTGCCGCCAAGTCCATCTTAATGAAAGTAGCGAAAGGAAGACGGACCGTTGGATGCTAGAGAATTAATTCCGGGATTACCAAGAGCGGTGGAAACCAGCAATTTGTAATTTTTCAGAGAAATTTGATAGATTCATATCGGTGGAAATTTTGGGGCATTTAATGCTGCGCTTCTTCTCGCTTCTTCTACGCGTGCTTTCTTCGCGATACTTACTTCGTAAAAACACGTGGAATAGATCGAGTATGTAGGATATTAAATACACAAAATATATTCGGTCAAACGATTGGTATTTATATCTCGTACTCTACGTTAAAGTTTGTTGAACGAATTCGACTATGCGATTCCGAGTGGTCAGTCGATTTAAATAACCATGTTGAGACCCCGACTGATTTCTGGCGCCAACTGTGACCTTCGCTAGTAAGGCGGAAATAACAAAAATTCGTAAAATTCTTGGCTTTGCTTGAAATTGAAATAAACATGAATTTAAGTCGCTATAAATCACACACAGTGCCTCGCGCAACGTACAATTATTCCATCGTTTGCAATCTACGATAAATTTCTTTATAGCCTTTTTAAAAACCAATTTACACGCTTCATCATACGTATTTCCACCATCTCCTCTAAACAAACAATAAGATCGCCATTAAACCAGCGCAATCACCACCGCCACCATCGTCGTCCTCGTCGTCGTCGTCGTCGTCATCGTCATCATCATCATCATCATCATCGTAAACGAGGTTCTCTAAAGTAACCATTCCGTAAGAGGTTCATCTAGAGGCGCGGGAAAACCCATCAAACCCGCGTGAAAAAAGAAATCACTCGACGCCGGCCGCTCGGTCCTCGTCGCGATAGCGTATGCAAAGGGGACGCAAGAGCACCGATGCCGCAGCTATAAAGACAAATAGTAGCGAAACGAGCCCAACAAGGCCTAACGACGTGTATTTGCATCGGTCATTAAGACGGCCGAGAAACCGCGGCGCAGGACGGACAAAAGGATACCCGCCGCTAAAGTAACGCTTATCGCCGCTCGCGAAAGCGCATTTTCTTGCGTAACACTGGCTCTTGACCTCTTCTGCCTTCCCTTTTCTCAGCCGTGTTCCCATGTTCATAAAATGTTGCATGTAGCTTACGGTTGGACAATGGTCTATGCGGTTAGGTGCTAAGTATTTGATGGTGCAAGGATTCCGAGAGATTGTAAGGTTGGTTTTATCATTTTCATGGACATTCGTAGGATAGAGATCGCGTTAAGATCGGGGCTGACTAACGGGTAGGTCATTTTTCAGTTTTACCACTCGTTTAACTTATATAGAATCAGCATTTTGTTTCTGCAATTACCAAAAACAATTACTTTGATTATCGATCATCGATAGAGCGCATATAAATTTCATTTTCTCGGACAAAATTTTGAGTAGCGCCTAGTCGAGCGAATTCATCTTAGAATGTATGATCTAAGAGTGTACTGGGTTTATTAGAGTAAGGGTGGATCTGCATAGATAATTGCGAACAAGCGTGAGTTTGGTGGCTCTCGGTTCGTACATTCCATTCTACAGGTTTTCATTTTCCTCCCCTATTTTCTTTACCATGATGCTGTTCTAGAGTAAGCACAGTAGATCTCCATCAATCCTAAACGTCTTCATAGAAGAACCACGTATAACAGGAGATCACTGCTGATATTTCTTGCTGCTTATGATTTTTGTTCACAGAATAGTCGTCCATCTAGAAAAGTGGATTCAATCGACGGTGATTTTTCATTTCGCTAATCATTCATGGAATGCACCCATAGAAATCGTTCGTAGAATTCATCGCCGATACGTAGAGTAGGTTAGAAGGGCTTTCTGCTCGAATAAATCATACGAAATCATCGTTCAAACGTTCGTCTTTAACAAGCAAGAAACAAAGTGAATAAATTGCGTGTGTTACAATTCTCCATAGAGATATACGCGTGTCACCATTCTTCCAGTCGTCCTTTGCAATTAGTGTCACGTTCCTGGAAGCGGTGCAGATACATTAATTCCGCTGGCGACGGAAAAAATGGTCGCGGATCGATCCCGCGACGCGGCGAGATAGCCTGGCAGACCTTCGACAGCCGCCCACTAGGCTCGACACGTTCACCATCGTAAAACTTAAGCAAAATTGCCGCGTGATTCATTATTAATGTCGTTATTTCACGGCGGCGCGCTGGGAAGGTGCAGCTACTTGTCTGTACATTTATCTTCGCGATGACGAGTTTCTGGAAAACGATCGCCGTCGAACCTATTCTGGAACGATGGAAAGAAATTCAGGCGACTCTGAGAAACGTCGTTCACCTGGATATCGTCCGCTTCCTCGAAATACGTTGTCAGTCGTTTCTAAAGTTCGAGGAACTTTAACTTTTCTTGGTCCGTTTACTTGTTTCGTGAAAGTTTAGTTGTTGGAAGGTTGGAACACTTCGTCCTGTGTTTTTTTTTATTTGGAGGTGTTATTCCGGTTAAACGGTTGGCAAGAAATCAACAACGTCGCTATATATTGTGTAATTTAACGATTTATATTATCAAGTTAACCAAGCAACGTTCTTCGATATTTAAGAATTAAGACAATTTATAATTCCAGCTTCTGCGTAGATTTGTCTTTTCTATTTCTTAATATGTGTCGAAATAAATAATATTTGATATTATATCTGACAAAGGTACGATAAATGTATCTCTCTGGATTCTTCTTCCAACGAACAGATTAAAAATGAAAATGGACATTTGACACAAATCGTACAACCGATTGCCGAATATTTCGTTACAATCTCGCTTTCGTATCAACAGAGAATAAATCTTTATGTTTTAAGAAGAGCTTCAAGGTGAAGTTAAAGATTACCAAATTCTCGGCATTCTAACACTGTTTTATCTTAACTTTGTTTAAACAACGTTCTTTTAACGAACAATCGATCTTCTGTAACGCACATTTTGTCCCAGTTACGAGTTTACGAAACTTCATTCATGGAATCTTGTGCTCCAAATTTTTCAATCTTGCGACTCAACGCTGCTCGATAAAGATATCCAGGAGTTCGGTTTTGATCTTTAACCCATTTAATCTGACAAACTCGTGATCATTCGCGTGGAAAGAGACAAGTCGAAAGCAAAACACGTCAGATGCCAACGGTGGACAGACACGAGACGTCTTTTGATCCAGCTAGTTCCATAAATTTTGTCTTTTGCCACAGGCACCCAGTTCTGTCCATCTTCTACGTTACTGACAGAGTCGCCATACTTGCGCGCTTTTAACGCGGTTATAAAATATTTAAACGCCGAATAAAACATCGTCGCAGCGATCTTTGCCAGCGATGCTGTAAGTGGAACGAGCTCGATTCCGAGAACTACGAAAGCGGACCTGTTAAAAACACCTGTGAAATCGGCAACGTAGCCAATTTTATTGCTCCGTGGAAAATTTTCAAACCTTTCCGAAATTGCACGTGGTTTTCTAAAGGTTAACGCGATTATCGACTAACGTGGTCTTCCTTTTACTTTTACAACTCTGCCGTAGTTTTATGTTCCAATCTCATTATCGTTTTAACGATTAAAACAACTTCGAATATAATCCAAGAAAAATGCCTGGCTTCTATCTTTTTATAGAAACTTTTTTAGATCTTCTTAGATCTTTTTTTAGATTTACATATATTTTTTAGATTTCCTATGACTTTTCTAAAACACGCGCATAGTCTGTTTCTGCTCCTTCGTTTCTTTCCTCTTTTTAATCGACAATATTTCTGGCATTAAATACCATATTCGGCATGGTCAGCAATTTCGGAACGTGCCGAAAATTCCAATTGCGACGATATTCGTTTGTAGCCTGCCTCTCTCTCTCTCTTTCTTTCTCTCTCTCTCTCTCTTTCTTTGTCAACAAAATTCGTACAATTTCTCCATGACACGTCCGCAGACGGTCAATCGGGGGGATTCCAAGTAACGAAGCTGGGACTTTCCTCGTTCCTCCAAGTAAGTCCAGCAAATCGTGTCAAGCGTGCATCGCACGACAATCGCGAGTTGTGAGTCATACGCGCGCTTTCGATTAGACCCCCCTCCCCCACGGACGAGAGCCGACGTCGTAGCATGATTATTAATGCGCCTCGTTCACCAGAGTACGAAGGCACGAGTAAAGTATCAGAACCTTGTTAAGTGTCAAAAGAAAATCACCTGTCAGTATCAGAATTCGTAATTATCTCATTACATTGATTAAATCTTGTCGCGGTAATTCATAAAAATTCTTTCATTTTTCTGTGACAGTTATGACTAATACCAAGATAGTCGAAGGTGTGATTCACGTGAAAATGTATCTTGCCAAATAAGTTCAAAAACGCTCGAATTCTTCCACCTTATTAGATTATCCAATCTGTAGTATGTACGTACGATTATTTAATCTATAATTCATATTTCCAATTTATTTGGCTAGCTATGGATTAGCAAACGTAAAATACAGCATTATGTCTACGCTTTTTCTAGTAGCTGTTTTTAAGTAGTTGTTATCTATTGTCAGAACGATGTGCCTCCAGCAAAATATTGAGATATTACACGCAATTTGTATTTAGAGATATTCAGTCTCGTATCGCATACGTATCTATGAACGTATCTATGAAATTCAAGTATATGTACATTAAAGAATAGTTGTAGCGTTAACATCGAAGCGGACAAAATGATTAATGCGTAATTTCCTATAGAAATTTTACGGATTTGCAACTGTTCGTTTTTATCGACTATGCAAGCAAATGTTTCTTTTTTCGTTGCAATATTTATTGTATATTTGTATATTTTGATTCCTTTAGTACGAGTCTCGTGCTTCAGTCAACCAATATCAGAGGAATAATGACGATCATAAACAAAATATTCATAAGATATTAATCTTATCAACACGAAGCATCATCGTATCGAACCTTGACTTCGTTCCTCCAAGCAGAGGAAAGAAACGCTATGTATACGTATGAGAATCGGAAAAGCTCGTGGAAAATCGTGCCCGACCTTCGTGAGTTTTCTTTCTCCGTCGTGTCGTTTTCCTCGCGCAATCATGATTAACCTGAATCACCGTCGGGATCGCGGAACCCACGCGCACCGCCTGACCGACGCGACGCCGCCGTCGGTTGTTCGTTACAAAAGGGGAGGAGATAAGCGAGACAAGCGGATCGCGATTTTTAATCGGTCAACTGAGACCCAGCCACGCTCGACTCGGTAATTATCCTGGTAAGCGTGGTCGTTGGGCTTACTCTGTCGAGATAACGAATGGCCCGACAGATTTTGAAGAATCGTTGTGGTTCATTCTGTCGACCCAGTTACCCATTTTACTTCCTTCCGTGATTTCCGGAAAAGAGCAAGAGGCGCATAATGACTAATTCCGGCTGTGAGAAGATATTACAAAATCAGGAAGGAAATATCAGAGCATCGTACTTGTTAAGAGTAACGTTAACTTTATCCAGAAACTGATCGTACCGATTCATATATCATACTGCGATGCAAAAAGATCGATTAAAAATATTAATCCATTTAGGGAGGAAGAAATTCCATTGTATATTATTCTATTGTATTCTTTGTATCGCATTTTCTTAAAGTTTCAAGTTCTTAGAATTTCTATACGTACATATTGAGTTGGCAACTAAGTGATTGCGGATTTTGTCAATACCACCTAATGACAAAATCCGCAATCACTTAGTTACCAACGCAATATGTATAAGTTTAATGAAATGAAACTCTTAGCCTGAGTTGTCACTTGCGCATAGATTGAATTCTAGAGATTCGTCAACAATGTTTGCCGTGACGTTTGTCGATAAGAAACGAAAATTGTTACGTATCAGTATGGGAAATATTTTTGTTCTTTTTTTTATCAATTTTAGGTAAATCATTATACGTATCGAGAGAAGACATCAGAGATCGTTGGTCGACTCGTTGGCAAAATGAAATTACACCAAGTTCTCCAGTTGTCCGGGTGGGTCGCGGTTTGCCACGGGGTTCTACGTGTTCGTAATTAACTGCCGTCATTTATCTGGCCGCGTAAGAAGAATAATGAGTGACGCCGTGGTACGAAACTTCGTTCCACCAACGGTTGATTAATTCGTAAGTTAAATCGTCGTGGGGGTTCGGCTGCCTCTAGACAAAAGGATGATGGATACGAATCAGCTGCTTTGAGGAGGCACCTACGTATGTACGTGCACTACCTCCGTGATAAACTACTGTTTCGAGTTCCTCCGGCAACCAAGAATCAGGAAACGCTGGCAGGAAAAACACGAGTAGCTTTGCCTCTTTGTTTCTCGAGGAAAAGAATCTCCCGGTGAATTTATTTTTGTGCAGAGAAAGATAATAAAAGATCTTTTCCATAGCTTTATTTGGTTGTCTGAAAAGTTCGTAACGCGTTTGGCAATCCACGTACCAACAATAAGTTTCATATGTAAATATTTGACGAGAAATCGTCGAAGGAAACGAATGATACGCGATTCAATAAAATATTAATTCTATATAAATCCTAATTCTATAAATTCCATATTAACTCTGCGAAGATATATCGCGTTTAAATTTTTCTTCTCCTTGCGATCTTCCCAAACGATTCAGCGGTACGTTGAAATATTTTTCAGAAAGCAAGTGACGAGTCTCGGAACGCGTGCCAGGAACGTCACGAACGAGTACCAGAAACTTCCTGAAATTGAAAATAAACATTTTTCACGAATTTATGAAAAACCGCGCGATCGAACCGACCGAAACGCGCGAAAGATGAATGATCAGGGAAGAGGCGTTATTTTTAGAAAGGTTCATAGGAACGTTCGTTCTCTTGTTTCCTATTGTTGTCGTTTCATCGTCCTTTCCGTGATTAATCTCGCCTGAGATCACGAATTATTCTTACGCGGTACTAACTACGCTACGAGGCTAGTAATGGGATCCGGAAGTAATTTGTCATCCAGTCCAGACGTTCCTAGCGACTGAAATTAATTATTCTTAACCCCGTGTCTTCATCGAATCGTTTCTTCCTGGCAGACCGCCGATATACGAATCATGTAAATCGCTTATGAAATCGAACGTGTTGCACGATTAAAAATTATTCAATGGATACTCGATTCATACGTACGTTTCCTCTGATTCTTGCCCAGCATCTTACAGAAATTGATTGTCTATCACGATACGAGAATATTTATGGCCTTTGTTCATCGTGAGTGATACTTAATGGGAAAGCTGTCATGATAAAGGAACGCGAAACGGGATACGATGAGTGAAAGTAAGCTACGATCGTTCGTTGTTAACCGTTTCAAGATGTTTCAATAGTTTGAAGCTTAAAGTGATAAATGTTTGTCGAAACCATCGATGATTAACTTCTAATGGATCGACGAGACAGATTCGTTCTGATAATTATATTGTTTGGATTTGAAATCGATTACAGTCGAATATGGTTAAGTTTGGAAATGAGTATGGTTAGGTTTAGAATAGTGGTACAATTTGAAAGGAAAATTGTAGAAATTTCTTGCGAATATTATTTATAATATTTCCCAACATAGCTAAATTTCGTTTTGCTAAGATTAGGTATAGTTAGGATTAAGTACGAATTAGACGTCGTTACGTTTAAAAATGTACGTATAAATATTTTCTACGTGAGAGGAAAAGTACGTTAGGTATGATCGCGTTTGAAGAAAGACTATGAGGAAAACTTCTTGAGAATATTGTCGCAATATTTTGTTAGCATATTTAGACTTCGCCTAGGCGCGGTTATGTTTGTGTTTGCTACAAATAGGTATAATCAAGTTTGAAGTGGGAGGAAAATGTAAAAAACTAACACAATATTTACCGATGCTAAGGATTAAGCAGCAAGAGTTTCTTGGAAAGTTTCTCTAAAAGAAATTTTCAAGAAATTACAGGGTCGATCACTTTGTATCTACATGGTGTCCTCTAGTTACGGCTATCGATTCGATTCGAAACATTTTTCATCGAGATCGGAGTGCAAGGCTGGTACGAACCGTGAAAACGTTCAACGAGATAGATACGTCCGTGTGGGTTTTTTGGTATGCAGCATGAAATTAGTCGCCTATTTGTCATCCTCGCGCTATATTTCGTGCTCATGAATATTCGATCGAGACGAACGACCCGATGCAACCGTGATACCTTAAATCTCTCCGTTAATCGGATACTTCCAGGCTTTATAAATATCGTGGTCGCGTGGGTCGCGTTAACTTCGTTCTAACCTGTCACGGGGAATTCGCCTTCCCATAACTTATGCTAATTTTAATTTTACGAACACCACCGTTTGCCTCGAATTCGTTTCGAACGTTTCCCTTGCATTTCCTCGTTTCGACATTTTAAAATGCAAGGAAAAGTATCGTTTGATCTTTATTTTTGGAACGACTTGCATTTACAACGCGTTACGAATACAGTCACACGAAATTTTCCATATTTTTTAACCACAGAATGCTCTTTGGATCGTCGAAAAAAAAAAAACACTCGTTTGTTATTCAATCAGATTATGACACGGAATATGTCCGAGCTTAATGAAGTTATGCCTCGCGATATCTGTTTAAACAAAACAATTGAAATCGCATATATGAAAGAGAAAATTCTCAGGCTTAAAACGATGAATGAAATGATCCACAAGAGAGATACTAATGTTTGTAAAAAAAAAAGAAAGAAAATTGTTTAGAAAATTAATACAAAAGATCAGACATTTCGTATGTTGATGAACCATTCTCGCAGTGTATAAATGGCTTTTTCTCGCATTTCTCAAAATTTATCCATCGAACTCTGTGATTCAGCCTGATCATCTATATTTTCTGTATAAACAGTTTCCAGACTCCGCGTGCCTAAACATACGTTACTCGATTATTTTCAGCATCGAAATCCAAGGACTGTGTAACCGTGGTATTCGCATCTTCCATGTTCCAAACTCCAAGGTCTCCACCGATTCTATCCTCATTCATTGACCATACCATACGTATTAAAAGATGGGATTTCCCTATAAGCGTCAAGCACGTATATCTGAAAACATTAATCAAGTTATCTGGCATCAAATTCTCCGGAATCCAGGTAACTTGGCACATCCGAACGATCGTGTCTCTCGATATCTATAAAAATAAGAATCGTCGTATCGACATCCACAGTCTACTTGCGACAAACTCCATCTTAAACTCACTATTCTACATAGTCGTATTACGATCGATGCTACGTTACATTACGTATAAATTCAGAAAAAAAACATTCGTGAAACGACAAAGTCAACGGATCGCCTTGGAATTGATTTCGTTGATCGATACGATCCAACGATCACGACGTGACCACGACGATTTCCGCCTTCCAGCGAGGAAGAGTGGTGTTTAAACGCGTAATCGTCGGAAACATCAATTCCCGTTGAAGCGTAGGAGACGCATACCAACACCCACCAGAAAGCATCATTGCGTCTTAACGTGTGCCACGATTGTTCTAACGCCTGTCGATGCGACAAGGTGTGCGTAAGGTCAGGGCGCAACGTGAATCGTGATACGCCCCTGACACGCTCGTTGGACTTGACACGCGTCCCTCCATTTCCTTTCATTATTCTCAAACCATACTCTTTTTCCCTTTCTTTTTTTTTTTTTTTTTTTTTAATGAATTGAACGTAAGCAACGTCCTTACCGAGAAAGAAATATCATGTTTCTTAATGTATTTAATGTACTAGTATATTCGTAGATACAGATCTGTAAATCTGGTGTTGATCTCTAATCTAACGGAATTCAGTTTATCTATTGATGATCGTGCAAATTCGCAGAATTTATCGAGGAAATGACGATCAGCCAGCGAAAAATAGAAAAAATTGTAAAATTCGAAATTAACATACATCGGGATTGGAATCGAATGTCGAGATTGATTGCATTGTTACAAAGAGGATTCCTTGCCGATTCCCACGAAGGAATCGAATAGAATCACCGCGAGCCTTTTCAAATGCGTGCGAGGCGTGGCGCCTGCGGAGTAACGTGGCGAATTTATTAGCATTTCAATGGTAATCCGCTCGAGCTAGTATATACCAGCCGGTTGAACTTGTCGTACCACAAACCTTAATAAATAATTTACTACTCGCTATATAATAACACGTTCGGAGATCAGCAACTGGAAGTTGAAGAAAAAAGGAAGCAGTGTTTATCCTGGCATAACTTTTCAAATTAATGAACAATTATTAGATTAGTAACCGTCACTTACGATTTCCACGCCCAGGCAATTTTCTCGTCGACCTATTGGTTCTATATCCTCTACATCCTCTACAATCCTTCTATCAGGTTTTGCGATTCTCTCCGACACCTGAGAAGCTATCATTTCCATCGTTCGTAATTTTCACCGACGTTATTATACGAATTATCGTCACACGATTCCTGTTCTTTCCGCGGAAAAAACTTGAACACTCATTTCTGACAATAATATCACCGTGTATAGCGTATCTCCATGCATTGTGCGTAATAATTGTTTATGGAAGATACTGAGACTCGATTTACGAGCGTTCAAGCTCGCGATATAAATTTCAATCTTTAAATACGAGTAGATTCGCCAGTTGTACGATATTTGGGTTGTGGTAATTTTCTGTTGGTCGAAGGATCGATGAAATATCGATGGAACGATAGAAGATAGCACCGAGGAAGTTTGTTAGTCCGAAAAGATGAAAGAATTGGTTGAATCGAATGAATGGGTCTTCGAATCTTAAGATTTGCTGTAATACTTTTATAAAAGCTACACGAGAGAGACTGCAGTATACGACTTCTTCGAATAAATATCTTTTTCCTCTCTTTTCCTTCGTACCGCTGAAAAGACCGTAGACTCGAGAAGTTACGTTCGAAAAAACGCTCACATTTAAACACCATGACCGCATCTTTTACCTCTGTTTTATCTGCAAAACGCAGCTTTCGACCAAGCAAGACAAAATCTCAAGATCAAGATGCACCGAGAAGAATCGAGCCTTTATGCAAAATCGTAACTCACGGGGACGTTTTCGTGCAGCGCGGTTCCTTTTTTCTTTCGTCATTCGAGAGACGTAATTTTCCATGGAGGGAGTTGCGGTGGTCGTTACCAACGGTGACGAGGACTGCAAAAGGGTGCAAGAAGGAACGAAACGGACGAACAGCAACGGTACAAGCTTTATATCGCGCATAAACATTCCTGTCGTAAACGTCGCCGTTTCGACTGACGGAAGCGGCCGATAATTTATGCGAGAACGTGTCTTAATTGTTACAAACAAGCGCGACCGACCGTGCTGGACGAAGGCCCGAGTTTTAATGAGCCGCCGAATATCGTCGACTTGATACAACAGGCAGTTTCACGAGGTTAGAGAATTTTATGACAAGTTTCGGCACTGGCGGTGCCATTTGTCATTCGTCGTTTTTCTTTTAATTTGGAAGGAAATCACATTTGTTTGATATTATGTATTTACAAAAATTATTTGTCCTGGATCAATCGTTGTTTACTGGTTTGTTAATTCATCAAGGACCAAGTGTTTAAGCGATGTGTAACCAATTTACGTATTCTTTCGCCAAGAACAATGCATCAGGATGTAAGACGAGCAATGTACACGTTCGAATGGTAGATATTTTACAGAAGATGAGAAACAACAACATTTCTACGATTTAAACGAAGAATGATTCGTCCTGGTGTACGAATTACATCGATTTCTCCAACTTTATAAAATTCGCGATATTAAAATAGAAAATTTTCGATGATATCAGTTGATCGAAATGGGACTGGAAATGAAACGTTGTTTTAACGCAACGTTGGACACTGAACAATATAAAAGGTGCATAAATTAAAAGACATTGTTTGAAATTCCTCTCGTTAAGCTTCAAGGTGGAATTGAAACCTATAAAACCAACTTCTGCAAACAACTCCAAATGTTCGATCCAGCGTTAACCCTAATTTACGTTCGATCATACACCGAAGTAAATGTCCAACGAATCTCGTACTTCCACGAAGGAAGAAGTCGCACATTCCACGCACTGTCTCCACTAAGATAATCCAGATTAACCAAACAGGACGTTCTTAGAAGGAAGACATTGACGATGTTCCAGAAACTGGGCAAACGGACGTAGCAAGAAGCATCGATAAAGTCGCAAACGAATCCCCCCAGTGGCGTGGTTCAAAAGGATATCCGACAAATGCGGCGGAAAGAGGCAGAGAACCGAGGAAGAAGGTTCTTGGACAAGTGGCAGCAAGATATTCGGTAAATAAATCATGCTACCTCCGTAAATCTTCGCGTTGGATGGGAGAATCGGACTATTATTAATAGCGGCGCGTCTTGTTACTTCGACGACCGCGCGACGTCATTTATTTATGGTGTTAAATGCCATAAAGCAGCCGGCTAGAAGGAATTCCTTTCGAATTTCTCGCTGAAAAGGATCGACCGCCATGTTATGATGCGAAGAAAACTAAAATATCAGCCTTTAAACTTGTCTTAATTCAGCTACGTATATTTTTCCAATGATCGACAGTACGAATCGAAGGTTTCGCGACAAGAACCACCGAAATTACAGTTTGCTACGAGATCCAGCGTAATATTTCACGATGAAATTAATTATACAGAATTAATAAATCGCCCATAAAAATACGATGCTTCCATTTCTTTTACCGCGAGACTTTGATTAATCAAACTTTCCAACGACAGTTTCGATCCCGTTCAAGTCGATTAACGAAGATCAAGACTAAACGTTTTTCTCATCGAATTCGTAAAGTAGGTTTGACAAAGTTTTTTTAATAACAATGATTGCGCAACGCGCGACAATTGAACGAGATCATGAATTATGACAACAACGTTGAGGCCAATTTCAGCAAGTTTACGTTCGGTCAAATCGAGGCCAGCCATCAATTTCGTGTTCGTAGAACGCGTTCTAATTGCGAGACAAACACGAGACGCCGTACTCGAGCTGCCATTGTTGCTCCCCGTATTCATTGATTCGTTCCATACCGAATGGGGAACGAACGCCAGGACGTGGCGTGTAACTTGGACGATCGTATAACCGGTGCTACAAAAAGGGAATAAGGTAGAGAGAAGCCGAGGTGAAATCGAATCGATGTCCCTTTTAATAATTTTCGATGCGTCGAAATTTATACCGAATCGGTGGAATTAATTTCGAAGATTACGAAAGGAAGTCACGAACACGTGGATGATTAATGGCGATGATACGAGATTTCGATCGAGGTTAGCTTATCAAAAGACCTTAATTAAGCCTTTACATATCGATTTCACCAAACTGCTCGCATGCGATGCACCGCTGTTCGAACATATACGAGCATTTGCTTATTCTTGGTAAAACATATTTTACCGTGATAATTTGATTCCTTGGAGCCGAGTATAATGGAATATCACGATAACACAAATAAATTAACTTTTACAAGGCGATATACATTTGTAATTGTCAAAGTTTGTAAAAGCGCACTCTGTTATTCGATAAACTTTTTATTTTCGCACTCTTTAATTTTTGAATTATAATTCAGATGAAAAAGTCATTCTTCTAACTCGACGCAACGTCTTCGATCGCTAATACAATGGTTTAACAAATGATAAACGTATACGAAGGCCACAGAGGAAATCATTATGAATGACACTTCTACTTTTCACAGAGAAACAATTTTAAGATTCCATTACATCTCGAATCAATCCTAAAATCGTCCCTTTAATTCATTAATTGATCTTCAGTCAATTAGTATGTCATCAATTTAGGATTAAATGGCAACAGAGGATGAAAGCGTCTGTGTATTTATGAACGGTAGTATACGTCGTTATCTTTTTTCATAAAAACAAGATAAAGCTACGTTGTACGTTATATCTATAAAACGAAAGAAGAGAAAAGTTGGATTAAAAGAAGAACTCCTTAAAAGAGCGTTGGATTCCTGGAAAAAGTGTGTCACACGGTGGACAACAGAGTTCCCCGTTTCTCGTCCCGTTCTCCGATTGTGAAACATTATTTACGACCTTGCCAGCAGATGCTGCTTGTAGGTGTACGGCCAGCAATGGTAAACCACAAAGATCGGTCTTCATTGTTACAGCAACAATGCTTTGCCGTTGCGAGCGGTCGGCCACGTGTCCTTGCAACGTGCTACCCAAACAAGAAAGTATACCGGGATTCGCCACGGGAAGTGTTAACCTTAATAACGAGCTTTCAACCACCCACCAAGGTGCCCTAATTACGAGAACAAGCTGACCGATATCTGGCTCGTTTCTTTTTTCACGTTTTCGCGACCAACGAATGGGATTATTGGACGCGTTGAATCGAAAGCATCAGTTCTGTCCTCTGCTTTGGTTCGAAAGGATTTTGATATTTTTGATACAGTATGCTAAGCTATGGAGATGGGTTTGTAGTGGATGGAGACCACAGAAAAAGGGTATAACAATTTATAATTATATTTTTAATGGAGAATTTAAGAGGAATTTAATACGCTTCGTACGTTTTATATTAACAAAATCGTATTTTTATTTGATTTTCACATCGAGTGGAGCACTCTTCCTGCGATTAATTTTTTCTGTAAAATTATACGCAGATGTCAATTTAATTTTTCCGATCTATTTCCCATCTTTTTACCACGAATATTATTCCGTAATCTTCTTTTGAGCGCATTAAAGCGGATACGAGACGAAAAAGCAAGGCCTTGAAAAATTCTCGTCACAGCGAGTTTTTTTTTTATCGTGCACTAAGTTGTCACGCGTGGAAGATCCAACCTGAAGATCACGTGAATTGTCGTTGGCAGTGCACGCTTGATAGAAAAGAATCTCGCGTTGACGTTATTAGGCCTCAGACGGGATATTCGGTTAATCGTGTTCGCACTCGCCAGCGTAAATCAGCGAAGATACGCCAAAAAGGAAAAGCAAATAGCCGGGATTTAACGGCATTAACCTTAATCACGAGCTTTCATACACCCACCATGATGACCCAATTACATACACTGATGCAAGACATACTTCTTCGTTATTGTGATCACTTACTCTCGCCGTTAATCTGTCAACTATCAAACATGCCATTCATTTGTCCAGACGAATCTCATGTTTGTTTTCTTTTCTTGACTTAATCTCGGATAAAAGGCGATAAAAGATACTTACAATTAGAAGAATCTTGTTAAACATTCTTTTGCATTCAAAATTCTATCATCTTTATGTGCTAGCATATACCATCGCGATAAATAAAACATCAATTTTATTTTAATAAATTCCTCTGCGATTGTAACGATTGATATTCAAATCTCTTCAAACTTCTCCAAACGTAGTATTCGCCCTTAAATTCCTTTAAAAATGATTTCCATGCCTATTGGACAAAATCTCAAACATTTAAAATTCAAAATTCTACGCTTTTCGAAACCCCTGAACGATTCAGTTCGCCTCTGAAATACGCGCGAAGAAATAATTCTACCGTCCAAGTTTTCAATTTGAACTTTCAAAGTACGAAAATTTCCTGTCAAGTCGAAAAGCACCTAAACGACCCGATTCCTCTGTAGAATGTACATATACCGCGGAAGAAATAATTTTCCTTCTGAAAATTGTATTCGAGATTCCAAAGCACGAAAAACAAATTTCGCTTCAACACTTGCTCAACCATAACAACTCCGTTACTCCTTGATTCCTCTACGTCCATCCTATTAATCCACAAATCCCGCACGTTTCTCCAAACCTGAAGCGATCAGAATCTGCGTTCCAGCAGTTTATTCGCAGTAAGGAGCTCAGCATGCAAATAATCCGACGTATTATTATTGTTAGCATTGGATTAATTCGGACTTCGTTCTAAAAATATTGGCATTGCGTCGAATTTAGAAGGAAACCGATGTATCCTGATCTTCTGCGTTTTATTATACGAGCAGGTTGCATAACGCGACGCGTCAAGGTCATCGGCAAGCGCCACTGTTACGCTTTTGCAGCGACGCTCATTAAACGTGCGAGAACAAAGCGGGCAACGGGTTTCAGACGGTCGTTTCCGGTCTAACCCCTCTCCATCCAGCCTTTTGTCCGTTTCTGCGGGACGCGCGTAATTTATAACTAATTTGCGCCGCATTGTTCGAAGCGTTCGAGCGGACCGCAACGATTTGCATTGTCCAGTTGCGTTTGAACGAACCGTTTAAAATGACACGGATACGTGTTTAATTTGTGCACCTGTTGGAACTGCTAGTAGAGACAATTGCTTTGGAAGAAATAGCGAACTTGGATGTTTCAAAAGGATTAATACTAAGGATTAAATAGGAAAATACTAAATGTGGAGTGAGATTTATTCCAAGTGGATGTAATGAATGTAAGAAGCAGAGTAACAAATGTAACAAATAATCTTCAAAATCTTAGAAAATTTAAATTCGATCAACTCGAACAATTTTCCTAACGCTTATGGTTTGCAGCGAGTATCTTAGATTTCCTCTTCCAAGCCAAACATACGAAAATCATCATTTTCCACAGAAAATCGACCATTCGAGAAAGATGTGTTCGAATGGAATTTAAGAAATGAATGCGACGAATGCGATATGAGCGATCAGATTTAAAATTATCGGCAAAGTCGGACGGAACGATTGTCAAAAGAGTCTTCGATTACTCTATTAATCTATTTGATTTGCTGACAATCGAGTTAACGCTAGTTTGCACCAGCTGCACCCTTTGTTCTTCAACGCATTCCATCGTCGGATCAGCACGTGCGACTCATCCGTACCGCGCGCGGCAAAAGCGTCCCTGGAATGGGGTCAGAAACGAGAAAAATCGTTGCTTTTATGTACCGACACCGACCGACGATGCGGCGACGTCGCTTCCACCGTATACAAGAAATCTCGTCACGTCTCCCGCTGGCCGTGTCAATCGAGCTAACTAGAGATAGCTAGTTATTGTGTCTTCTACTGTAATTAGGAACCTACCGACACCAGGTTTCTTTCTCAGCCACGTTCCCTCGTTAAACTGCCGATATTAAATACTCGCTGATTAAAAAATTCTTTATTTTGTCGTTAAAGTTTCTAACAATCTGTCACTTTTATAAAAGACTGTCGAGATTAAATGCGAGCTGTACATAATATATCACGTTTAAAATGTCCAATAAATAATTCAAATTTCCAATCTGCTAACTTTATAGCAAGATAATGAATATCGTTTCTGATCATTAATTTTCCATCGGTTAGCACGTTCACACATATACTTGGTGTATATTATTACTATAACATACGATATATAAATGAAAATATGTAGATCGTTACGAGTGTACAGCGTACATATATGTTCCACTGCGAAAATTATCACGCGGCAATGTAAGCTTTCGTTTATATGAACTGTGAAACGTTTCTGGATGGTTTCCATGGAATGACTCGGATGAGAAGTGAAACGGTAAATGCGGTGACGGAGAGAAATGTCGGTCGAACCTCGCGTCGCTGGCAGAAATGCCGACACGCGTCTAAGTGACAACCACTTAATAACTATAAAATTATGTATTTATTACATAAACGGGAGCACCGATACGTCGTGGCTTCAAAGACCTTTAACTGACTAAATGGCACCTCGTATTAGCCCACTTCGTGCCACCTTTAAACGTCGTAAACGTCCATTAGATATTACGCACGTAATACGGTATCCGAGGGCGTGTGGGCAGAGAATGCGAGCCAGACAAACGTGCCTCTTTGCATTGTCTACGAAACGATGCTACTCCACCATGATTTCGTTGTTTGACAGAAGAAAAATCTTGGAACGATCGTTTCAACGCAGAAGATCACCGTCATCTTCTTCGATCGAGGCGGTACTCTTGGAAAATGTCATCGTGCACCTAGATATGGACCAACTATGTTTAGATCTAATCCTGTTACGTTCTTCGAATCTTTCGTAACGCAATCGTCTTTTTTTTATGTTATAAAATCCTCTCATAAATCTTTATAAAATTCAGTTTAAAATTTCATGACCGTGCTAGGGTTACTTTGTTCTTGTCGCGATAAAAATTTCTACAATTTGACGAACTTTCAAATGCTCGTATTGTTAGATTTAAATTTTCAAATCTTAATCTTTACAATCGTACCAATCTCTGAACCAATTTCTATTTCTTTCTGCTGTAGTCGAAGATCTCCAGTTCTATTTTCTTCGTTTAATTGAATTTATCAAAGCACTGTTCGGAGTCATTGCAACAAATTTTCTCGCGGAATAACCTAAATTTCTTATAAACTCTTCGAATCGTCTGAAACAACTCACAACTGTACATCTCTTGCGGTCTGGAAACATCTCGTTCGCGGAGTTATTATGCAAAACTGCGAGACACGCATCGAATAGAAAATGTACTCTCTTTGAATAAACAAAGCGCATTCCTGCATGGTAGATGGCAATTATCGCGACGCGGTAATTATCCTAGATAACTATCGGAGAAAAACTATCCGAGTCCATATCGGCACTTGTCTATTTCTTGTCTACTATAATACAAATTACGTTAAACGCATTTAAACATTAGATACAAGAAACCACAGTCTCTTACACTCGTGAACATCTAGAACCATGTTTTTTAATTGATCGTTATTTCCAGTTAACATAAATTCAAATTTGCAAATCGTCGATCGTAAATTGAAATTAAACGTTATGTAATGGTTGACGTAAAGAAGAAAGAGGACAAAATAATCGTGATCGTACTTCAGAGCAATCGTAGCAAGATGTCCATCTTCATCTTGCAGAATTAACATTTTTTTCTGCGGCTCGTATGATCCGCGCGGCAGTTTGTCCAATTTTCGAGACATCAAATTGAAAATTTCGTCGCGTAGGTACTTGCCAATAATTGAACCCGCGGCCCTGTGTCCTCGATATAAGTCAATTCTCGTCGATTTATTAACATCGAATCGACCTAACTGAATTGTAGTCTCGATCAATTCATTTTTCTTATATATATATCGAACTTTGACTTCTAGATGACGCTTGAGATTTGACATTTGGAACGATAAAAGTGGGACAGACAATGAGATGCAACGAGATTTAGAACTTGGAATATTCAATTGACGGGAAGATAATTTTGTTTCAAGATGTAAATTTTCTTCTTCGAAATTTCCAGTCGGAAATCTCAATTTGCAAATCTCTAAATTTTCAAATGTCCAACTTCCACTGTTTAAATTTTCAAACTTTGAAATTACAATAGATTTTCAAATTTTTGAACGTTCAAATTTTTCAACTTTGACAGTTAGACTTTGAAACATTCGGACACGCAAACTTGCAAATTTTCAGGCCTTCCGAATATTCGAATTCCCGGCTTTACGAATTCCCAGATTTCTCAATCCCGTTAACTAAAATTTCACATTTCCAAATGTTCGAATGTTCAAACTGCAATTCTGCTAATTTCTTTAAATAACTTTAGATTTATCGAAACAACTTCCTGCTTTCTTCCAACGGTTTCACTACATTCACCTCGAAAGGAACATCAACGTTTTCAAGCGAATTCCACTCGAATTCCAGTGAATCGTCGACGCGGTACGATAGTCACGGTTGAGAGACAATCGCATGGGGAAACATGGACGAGGTGATTGTGGGCGTCGCGGTCGGTTTTCCTCGTCACCGGGGAATTGGTATTTTTCTGGCGGCGCGTTTGTGATGTTTCGCGCGGCTCGTAAGGCTGAAAACGATGAGCGACGACGAATCTGGAATCTTGTAGCGTGCGCATCACCGGTTAATTGGTCGAGGTGACGCGAAACGAGGTCGTGTCACCGTGACGAATGCCAGAGATTCGGGTCGACGCAATGGCGAGTTTTGCCCGAAAACAGAAACGTAACAGAACGAATGAAAATTCGAATTCAACGTACTCAGGTCTTCGCGATTGGATCGATCCTGAACAAAAGTCGTGATACAAATTTCACGATTATAAAATGCTTGGGACTAAAGCGAGAAAGGATTGCACGAACAGATCGAAGATTTTTACAATGGGGGGTCGTCGATGCGTTGAGAGCAAAATACGCGTTATTCGCAGTATGCGGGAAAAACACATAAGAAAAAGAAATTCGAACGATCGAACGGTGATTTGTTCGAGGCTGGAAGCAATGGGTAACGAACATCATGGTCACGTACGAGCACTCTGCATCGCCTCTCGTGACGATTTTGCTCGCGAACCAGATGTCTCTAGGTTGGAAAGGTATGCGACCAGGAGGCTTTGTTCTCTCGGAGAGAGACCGAGAATTTAACACGTAGCCAGGTCAGTCGTTAGGGAAGATCTCGCCCCGATGGGAAGAACGTTGTCTTCGGAGCGTTTACTCTGTCTCCGTAAGGCCGCAATTCCGATACACGAGCATTTGAAAATATTTATATGCTAGATGCGATTAAATGAAATTGGTAATTGCTGTAACCCATTGATTACCGTGACCCCAAAGCTGGCGATTTTTCTTGGTGCCTTTTATGCTTATAATCAAGCAAGAGACGTTTATGTAAACGTAGGTCATTTAAAGTTTTGTTAAGAGGTTATTAGAAAGTTTGGCTGCTAAATATACCCTGTATATCTAATATCTTAAGTCATTAAATTCATAGAAATCTAATTACGAGCTACAAAATTTCGTAATAAGTTTATGAATTGTCTGTAGAAAATTTAAATTCAATATTCCATAATAATTTCCTTCGATTTTAAGAACAACGAAAACAATTTACCATGCAAGCTCGGCAATTCTTCAAAAACCAGCGCCAGTGCGAGCAATGAAAATGTTCGAAAATAAAGCTCAATCTTCCTTTTCCGACTTGCCTCAAATTCCAAAGCCAATCATCAAGACACCCTGTATAACTCTTCGATCGTAATTTCCGTAACACTTTAGATACTCGTCGAGTACGACGTACGAATACTATACAAGTAGGATAGAGAGAAAAAACGAGAGAGAAAAAAAGCGGGCAACAGAGATGAACGAGTGAGAGTAAAGACAGGATCACAATTAATAGGTGGAAACGAAGATGGTGCACGCTTCTGAATTAGACTTGCAAAGCACCAGCATGTCGACGATCAGTTGGGGACGGCGGTGCGTGTGCACCGTGGTATTAGCAAGTCAGATTTCAGAATCGGGAGCTTCGTCCGGACTCTGGCATCGCGGAAAATCGTCCGGTTTATTTGCATCGGCTCGCGTTTTAACGATCACGTGGAAGATACGCGACTAAACGAATACACTTGGAGCAGAGAACGCGATCAAAATAATCCCGACGCGTGCTAAACGCGTTGTTCCACGAATCTAGTCGCTGTTCCCCCTGGTGAAACACTCGAGTTGTTTGTCGAATCTATAAAGAAACCCCAGCCTCGATAAATAATCCAGCACCGCAGCTTTATTCCAACGGTGCTCGAGCATAGTCGTGGACGAAGACTCTGAACTGTGGGTCGAGGTATAGTTTGAACGAACAAAAGTAAAGTTCCTGGGAGAAGTGAACCGTCGGATACGTATAGGTATTGTCTAACTCTGAGAACGTTTCTTTGCGAAATAATAATTTTTATTCGACGTAAAATTGTACTATATACGACATTCTATCGGGGTTCGTTTCTCGCAATATTATAAAAATTGTTTAAATTGTTAAAGAAAAAGAAATGTAAAGATTCGTGTGTCAGAGTTTTTGGATGAAAGATACAAGATACAGAAATAGGACGGATAAGACAATTCTCGATTAAGCAGATTTTGTATGAAACGCTTAACCCCTTAACCTACGATTTACGTTCGAGAATTTTGGGCCGAAAACGTAAACAAGCTATTATACAGGGTGGTTGGTAACTGGTGGTGCAAGCGGAAAGGGGCTGATTCTACGCGAAAAAAGAAGTCGAAAATATAGAATACAAATTTTTCGTATGAGGCTTCGTTTTCGAGAAAATCGACTTTGAATTTTCGCTCGGTACGCGTGCACTTTATCACGTCTCGTTATAACGGATCTCACTGTAGATCGTTGTCTTGATGGAAAAATTTAAAGAAAGAAAAATACAATTTTTTATTCTATATTCTCGACTTCTTTTTTCGCGTAGAATCACCCCCTTTCCGCTTGTACCACCAGTTACCAACCACTCTGTATATTATATTTGGCCTGATCATCGTACTACGGGCTATGCCCGTAGTTGTAGGTTAAGGGGTTAATGCGTTATTTGAAAAGAACGCGAATGAGCTTATTATTTAACCGAATAGATGTATTATTGAAAAAATGGTAGCAAGTTTTTGGTGTATAAATATGTAGTAGCGTATGTTTGAGTAAACACGTGGATCGTGATGGATGGTGAAACGAATGGTTTAGATGTCTAACGAAGAATCTGAGATTATCGGCGAGTAGAAGAACCTTGTATGCTATCAGACGAGATCTGGATAAGCGCGCATAGGGAAGAACATGGGTATTTGCAACAATGCGTTGTAATCACGTTTCGGTTTCCACGATGAAATCGAACGATGAGGCGCGTTACATCGAGCGAATAATAGTCACATGTAGAATCCCTTTAGATAGTCATCTACCACGGAATTATCCCGTCGTAAAATTCGCATGCATGAAGGAAGAAGGGACCTTGAAGCTGCCAGTCGGTCAAACTACGTCTACCAGACGCGACTATAGTCGAGACTAAAGATTCAAGATTCGAGATAGCTGAATAAAGTGAAGAACGCTTTAACCCAAACGAATCTCGACAGCAGTAACGCCTTAAATAACACTGAATATTAGGAAAAAAGAGGTAGAACTAACGCGAAAAATTCACAATGACGTATCAAAGTATCTAATTTAAAAGATCTAGCTATAAACCGTCTTTCATTCGTCTAATTTATTTAACTTCTCAATTTACTTACTTAATTTGAATAAATTTTTCGTTTTTTACTAAATCGCCAGGATGATCAAAGATTTTATTATTCGATTCAATCCTCGTTCAAACGTCTATCAATTTTATTATTATTTCGAAATTAACATTTCAAATGTTTCGACCAAAGAGTTATTCAAACTCGCGAGAATCACATTGCCGAGGAAGATTTCTCGTTTCCTTTGAAAACGTAAAAGAGAATTTTCACTTGGTTCGAAACCAGATAAGTTGAAACACACCTCTCGAAGCTGTGTGTCTGTGAAAAATCGAACGGAAAAAGGAGCAAGGAAAGCGAAACCGGTCGTGGAGTAGACTCAAACGATTGTTCTTGCAGTCGTAGAAAGTATCGAGGAATCGATCGTGTAAGTCGCTTAGCTTCTTACATTACCAGTTGCGCATTCTTGCACGTGCGAGACTGTTCGAATGCCGTCGACTGGTTTCCGTTGCACGGTTTTCTCACGCGAATAGGAACTTCCACTTACGATCTCTTATAAACATTAACCCATTAAGGAATAAGCGGTGAAATAATACGTAAAAGCTGCGTATACGCGATATTATTAAACAGACGTATGCAAATAAAACGAATCGTTGTTTCGTCGTAAGTATGAAAAATATATTACAACGATAGATCTCGATCGTACCAGCCTACCACAAATCGCAGTTACAAAATGATGTTCTATAGTAATCTGTGAAAAAGAATAGTTTATCACCGTGCTACAAAGTACTTCAATTTCTTCAAATTTTATTATGTAAAAAAATATCGATTCTTGGAATTTCTTTTCATAATCGCATTAATCCAATACAGATCGATAATCTGCACTGATTAAAAAAGAATTACAAATGAAAATTTATCCGAATGAAAGAATCTGAAAATTTACCACTTCGTAAGGGACTCTTCGTGCAACTTTGTGATTCGAAGATGTTATCTCGTGGTGACGTTTAATTATGGGATAGTTAGCCATGTAGGAGTAATGAAACCTCAAAATGGATATCCCTGTTTGGTAGTCGCGATCCGTGGGAAGGCTCACAAATGGATCGTTTGTCGTTCGATTGGTTTTACGAATGTACGAATGGATGTAAGAAACCTTCTGCTTATCTTTTCCAAAGACCTCGAGGATTCAGCGAATTGTTTCAAGGTTCACCAGGACATTCGCGAAATTCTTGGATTTCTTTCGATTTTAAATTATTGGTCTCTTTATTCGATTGCAAATACTTTGGAAAAATGAACTTTAATACGCACGGTACGAATTTATGAGAAAAAAAATTAAGAGAAGCACTCAGACCGCAAGGTACGATTACAATATTTAACATATTTTACATTTCACATTTCTTAAAAGAAGATTTCAAAAGAAATCTATTAACGATGCGATATCTTAAAGCATCCTAAGTGCTTCCTAGACGACTTTTTGCGCAGGCAGGCGAATAATTAGCAAACTTCAGAGCTTCCATTTCGAGCGCGGAGAGTCTCTTGATATTTCGCGGAGAAACAGAAAGGGTACGCGTCTCGCGGATCGATTTTATCTCGACGACGGCCCCTTTGAACTCCCCGCGATCACGCAGGCTGAAAGATTTTCCTCGAGCCGCGTAGGATGCATGCCTGTACTTCCGGCATCTTTTTGCCGCCAGTTAAGAGAACTCAGCGTGTTTACCGACCGTCTCATGGAAGAAATATCGCTCGGGCTAAATTCAAATAATCAAGGGATGTTTCTGGCATGGCTACAAAAGTGTTTCTTAAAAGACGAAAAAATCGAGGCCACGTGTCGACCAACTTTTTTCATGAACTACATCGCCTGTTAATTATCAGTACTTACCCTTTTATGATTTTACTTGACAAGATAATATCTAGTTCACGTTTAATTAATATTTTTGCAATTTGAATATATTTTCATTTGCAATAGGTATTTTATACCCTATAATTATTAAGCTTCTTTCAACAAACCTTCTTGAAATTGAACTTTTCGTTGAAATTATTCGTAATACGTGAATGCTAGGGCCTATGAAAACTCCTTCCGTATAAAAATATTTTTAACGCAAAACCATCGCTCTACTCTTGACACACACTATCGTTGGATCGTCGATATTGTACATCGTAACATCCACGATCCAAACGACTCAAAATTCGCGACGTTTGATTGGTATATTTATTGCAACTGTGTAATCTATTTTATGATAAACTGGCAGCAAGTCTAATCGCATAAAGATGCGATATATCCTATTTCTTTTGTATCGAGTCCAACACTGATCGTTTCTAAATGAAGCTAGCGATTTGACGTAAAACTCACGTTCCTCGAGTACGCAGGATCAAACCGGAAGCTTCGGTGCTTGCGACCCACGTGCGAAAAGTTCTCACCGGTGTCGCAATGGCGAGTGGAAAGAGAAGCCGGTCGTTGAGCTGCCCTTTAAATAGACGGGCCGCCTTTTCTCGTCGTGGGACGCCGTCTATTTCAAGACTACTTGCAACCTCGAAATAAAATCCGTGACTCATACCCCTTTGTTTGGTGTAGGTGGCCGGCAACAACATACAATTCTCAGTTACGCAGCCGTGCTCACGTATTCTAGCGTCTAACGAACACCAGACAATAAGAAACCTCGCCAGACGGACACTGGTCAGGAGATCTCCGCGGAAAGAGGAAGCTGTGTCTGGCTGAAGCCGGTGCGAAGAAGTATATTCTACTTAGAAGTAGAATACGCTGGGCTGATGCGTGAAAGGTTCGACCGGAGGGCCAGACAGTGTAATAAGCGTCGAGGAAAAATCACGAAGAAAATCAACTTTGGCGACACACTGCATTACATTTCTGCATTTTTGGGAAATTTAAGGATGTAAAAACCTATCGAGTGCATACGATACGCAAAAATATATAAAATATTCAAAATAGAATATTTGCTATTTATTGACACTTAAACCTTGTCTATTTATATATATTAGGTTTATTGGATTAATTAATATTTCCATAATTCTTGGATATATTAGCTGACGTTATTAATTAATCAAGAATCGAGTGCCATCTTCCTCCTTCTTGCCTTCATTCTCTTTTCATTCTTCTTTTTCCATTCTCCCTGTATATCTTTCCCTGTACAAATCGAACTATACAAAATCGAATAAAAATGCCCTAAAAGCAAAACGACTCATCCAACTATTACCTCCGCGTACCATTTTCTGTATCAGTTTCGTTTCTCTATCGAAAAACGACTACCTCGACCAACCCGTTGCTTTTTCACGAACGACAAGTAAATCTTGGATACGCCCACGCTGGCCGCGGTCTTCAACCGATAATAATTATTCAAATGAACCTTATATCCGGTTCACACGCGCGTGCAGGTGCCTCGCGTGTGCGTGACATCGTACCATATCGACGAGCGAATGTTTCACGCGTATACGCGTCTTCTCTCGTGTTCCTCGTCTCTTTTCTCCCCTTAATAAACCAGCTCGCCAGTCAAGTTGTAGAAAGAAGTTTGTGCCGCCTGAAACTCGTCTGCTTCCCTCTGATCCAATGTTAATTAGGAATATCGAACAGGAATACGATCAGGAATATCGAACAGCTACATCGTCTCGTCTCTTGGATTAAATCTTCCGACCTGGTGTTTCTCTCGACGCGATTAAAATCGTAAAACGAAGGTTATATAGAGTCCTTTATTGGAATCAGACGAAGCAGTTTGGAACAATTTTCTATGGAAGAAACACCAGATTATGTATGAAATAAGTTACTGTGTTTTAATCGGATTATCGAACACTTATCGTAGGAAGTTTTCAGGAATAAAACGTGTTGCATGAAACTTTTTAAAATTCCATTGATAGACACTGTGACGATCAGATCACGGACTTTTATGGATTTTTGCAAAATTTAAAGGCACGAAAATGATTTATATTCGTAAAATATTGCCGTAGCTGTTGGAATACGTTCGCAAACTACTGTAGTTCGCTCGACTGAGTTCTAACGTTCGATATTTCCATATGCATCGACATTAACGCGACACCCGTAGAAAGGAAATAAGGTCTAAGGTAAAGAAAAGGAAAAACCAACGGAACCGGTTAGAATGCTCGAAAAATGATAGACGTACGACGCACGGCTGGCATTTAATTATAATGCAGATTGTATCGGGACACAACGGGCGATCGGGACAGATCAGTCTCGCCCCTAATCTGCATTTATACGCGGTTACCGTGGCCGCAGATTGCAGCCTACTTTCTGAAACGGTCGCATAACTGTCTCGTATTGTCGCGATTTTAATGAAATGGGCGATAACGGTAAACTATAACGAACGTATTATACCTTTCTATTCCTAAATCTTTGTCAGATACACCGTCGCAGAAACGACATACATATACGTAACTTGGAAAGAGGACATTTAGATAAACATCATTTGGATGGATGAAAAATTGATTTTTCAATGCAAGTTCCTGCACGATTTAAAAAGATTCGTAGGAATTACTCGACTGTAAAATCTGTACCTTCGCTTTTCATTATCGCGCATATAAAAACGCTAAAATTGAACATAAACGATAAAAGATATAAAACCACAAAAAATATAAACATTCAGACGAATATATTCCAAAAAAGTCATCCATGATATTTATCTTAAAAGAATGAAAATCAAAGACGTGGAACGAGAAATCTGTCACGTCGCATAGGAAATCCGAGCGATCGTTTAAACTTCATCCGGTCGCCCACTCGTAGCGTAAACAGGGCAATTGGCAAGAGACCGACAGAGATCGATAGAGTATAAAACATAAAAATATAAGACGTAGTCGAAGAGAGTGTAAGGGAGAACGCTGCACGATTTCATTCATGCGCGACCCACTTAAATTTCATTCAACGATCGGCTTCGTAGCGAACCTTCGGTTAATACCGGTCCGCCTTTCTCTCTGCAAACTGCCCTCGGAACCTGTCGCCAACAGCTTCCATCCAGTTTTCCCCGTTGATACGCGTTTTACGAGTCAGCTGAAAAATTGCGAACTCGTGATGATGCTCGATTAATTTTTATGGATGAATGATATCGACGGATCGTGCTCGTAACTGGCGTTTTCATTGGCCAATAAAAGGATCGAATACTCGTACGACGTATGAAGAAGCGTTTCCCGTAATAATAAATGTATCGGAGGAAATAGGATGAATTTTATATTACGATTGGTTTCAAGGACGATTGACCATTTTTGTTGGTTTACGTCGAATCGTTGTGATGCAACGTGCATGAAGTTCGGGAAAAGACTGTGGATTGAAAAGAGATTGTAAGTACGAACTTTGAATACAATCGTTTCTTTTGGTTGGACTGTCGAATTGCGAATGGATGTTTTACTGACAATGTGAAAATTGTTGTTTAGTTTGAGGATTCAATTTGCAGTGATATTAAATGAAAAGAGAAAGAAAGCTATCGTATATAAATAAATTCATAGATGTGCACAAGCTGTAGTTTCGAAAAATTTCACCGAACTATTAAATTTAATCCTCGTTCCTAAAAATAAGAGATATAATACTTAAATTTCTATGAATCTAATCTTGCAATTCTTCTTGAATTTCGCTTATTCTAACCTTGTGCAATTCGCGGAAGAAATGTAGCTCAAGGATCACCCAAAAAGGGAAATTGCCTGACAAGTGAAATATTTTGCATGATTGTGGGCTACGAAATTCGCAAATGCAGACGACGAGAAATCGCTAATACCGCTCGATTTCTCGTCCCTCGAGCTCGAGCTGACTCGACATACGTGCCAGCGTGCAGATAAGCCAGCAGAAATGGCTTAATATCGTGCAACGTGCACCGTGTCTTGTTACCAAACAACCGGTTGCTGATAGTGCAACAATATTCTAGAATGGAGAACAGATAGCCAACGTTGTTTATCGCATAGCGGCAAACCGAGTCGATACGTCGGCCCGCAAAGCTCGAATAAATTTCCTCTATCTTCATCTTCTCCTTCGTTTATCCCTCGAAGGAAACGTAACAAATTTTTTCAAAGAATATTTTAATTTCACTAAATAATTATTTTAATCCTATAAAATAGTACAGAAGATATCTGCATCTCTCTGCAATATTTTCTCGTATCCTTTTATCCCTAGCACAGATTAGGAGCAAACTCCAAGCATTCGAATATAAATGAAACGCATAAATGAAACAACAACTAAATAAAGATGTGAGAATTTACCCTAATACCTTTCTACCACTTACTAAATTATATTATTTTCCTTCGAATATGTCTCGCTATTACGCAAAGGTTTATAACAAAAATATTGCCACAGCTAACGCCACTATTATAATATCTCAAATTTAACGTGTGTTCATAGATTGTCGCGTCTACCTGCACATCTGAAACATGTAAACGAATCTATTAATTTCACATCACGCAGTGCAACAAAATACGTCGCATACCAAGCAACGAGTTCCTTCACGTTTGCAGCTCTCGAGTTTCTACGCTACTGCATCCGACACGATACGATCGATCCATGGAATGTCAGGTATTTCCTGATTGTGAAACCGACCCGTAGAAGATCCGCGAACACGTTCTCGGGGCTCGTTAAAACACCACACACGCGTGGTTCTCGATAAATCAAACTGTATCGACTTATCGAACAGACTGCAATGATGTAACAGAGGCCACGAGTGCGATCTTCTTTTGGACTAAGTTCTTGAACGCGCGTGCGATCTCGCTCGTGCCATTAACGAGTGACGATGATCGAGAAATGAAGACATAACGACTTCGAGGAGAACACTTCGAGGAAGCTGCGCTTTTTATTCCATCTTGATGACAGAGCTGATGTAATCGTTTTTTATTTTTCTTTTTTTTTTTTGCTACGTGCAATTTGCAACTTGTTTTGTAAAAAGTTGTTTTCTAAAGAGAGATAAATTGACATAACGATCTAATAGAATAGCACGTATATTTCTGTTCATAAATATAAAGGTACTTATGCAAAACTAGGTACGTTTGTAATGTTTATTAGGAAATTATTTATATTACTGTAATACTTGGAAACATATTTGAAGAACATACTTTTTAAACCTTATTTTCACAACCTAATCTCACATTCGAAATTTATGACAATATTGTAAAAAAATTTTCATTTAGCTTTGAATTTCTGCCTGTCAAGTATTTTGTGTTTCTCTTTTTCAGAATTTTTATTTCCAATCTTTCGTGGTTTCGTTAAGTGGAAAAATAAAATTTGCTGGTGACGCGTAGAAAATATTGCGTAGAAGGTACGTTTTTCCTTATATTCCAACTATACCATTAACGCATACAGTTGATTCGATTGTTTTGCAACAGATCGCGATTTTGATTTAATCGCTCGCGTCATCAACATTATTTGAAGTTTTATAAAGGTACAAGTGGAAAATAAACAAGATAATATCCGAAGTTCCATTCTATACAAGGTATGTTTCTACTTACGTTGCATTGGCGCCAAAGGGGCAATCAAACAGATCAGGCGATTCGATTTCTCTCACAACGCACTGCATTTCTTATTTCGAATCTTTTGCGTCGGCGTCTGTGATTTTCCGCGAATCGACGGCTCGTTAAGATACGTGGTCATTCTAATTTCTATTTTGTCGTAATTTTCTACTATCTACGTTCCTTAGATCGATTTATCCGCTTCATTCCCAAGTTAACTCACGTACAAAGTTTCTGAGACATTTCAAGGATCGAAGATTCCATGGAATAATCTCCAATTTGTCTGACTCACAGATCAAGTATTCGATAAGTGAAAACACGATTGGTTCGCCATCGAAAAACTATAGAAACTACGCTTCTATTTCTCTTCTTTCGCAATCACCACGCGCAGTCACCCTTTATATTTCACAAACGTTTCTTGAAATACTCGCATTATCGTCAATCCTACATCGCTAACAGACGTCCAATTTCTCTGCAATTAATTTCCTGACAGACGTATCACGATTTGCATTGCTAATACGTTCGAAGGTTCTCCAATAGAGCGGCCAAGACGAAGGGAAACACGCATGAAAACGGTTTATTGCGAAATGGAATTCAGAATGGAACAGATGCGTTCTCGAGTAAGAGCATCGAAAGGTTAAAAAGAATGAAATGCACCGATGTACAATATCTTTTATTACCCAGTTGCCTGAGACGAGGCTTGTCAACAGCTTAACGATGACACGTATTTTCATCAGCGTGATTCGATACGAAGAGGAATTTAACGATAAATAGAAAATAAAAAAACGTTTAATCTGTTTCAGGCTTGAGCTTACTTTAATCTTTCGAAATCTAAAGTTTGCTGTTACGCGATGATTCTTTCAGTTTTCAGATCGTTTTTACAACGTGTATACACGTTATAGTCGGGTTACCTGTAATGTACGAACGAATGCAATAAATGTACGAACGTATAGGAACGTTTTAGGTATTCGTTATCTGAAAAAAAAAATAACTGAATAAAAATGGAAAATGCAAGCAAGTGTTTAGAAATCGACCTACATACATATATTGCAATTATTGCGAGGCAATTAAAATTGGTTATGCTTCGCCGATTTTGGCATCGATTTGTACGGTTAGTTGTACGATCAACGGTGCGTGGCTCTGTCGAGTATTTCGCGATTGATTCGATTTTTACAGGCGAATTGAGGAAAGATATTAATTAGATTTTTCAACTGGATTAGAATTAGAATTGGGAAATATTCGATAAATTGGTGTTGTGATAGCTTAATTTTCTCACTAAGTTAATCAATTAGTATCACCCTACACTTTCGAGTTTCATATCAATGATCTACTCTAACGTTCCTTAATGTAACAATTCTTTTTCATCGCGACGATAATACGTGAACCATTTGATCTCTTTATCGATAGATTAATTGAAGGTATAGGGGATAAATTGCTGTGCTATTAAAGACAATGCCAATCGAATCTAATTCTATTATGATACGGATAAAGTTGACCAATCGATCAATTGTTTGTACTTATCGGAGCGATGATAGCAAGGAAAAACAATTTTGCAAATATAGTTATACAAATATATATCAATTTCGTCTTCGCTACTATTGACTAATTTTCAAAAAGATTGTCATTCTAGAATCTTGAACAGTATGAACCATACTGGCAGAAATCGTAAAATTAAATAACCTTATGATCATCGTTCTTCAAGATTGGGACAAGCACATCTATTTTAATTAATCAACATGACTGGCAACAACCAAAGTATCAATAACACGTCCAACAAAACACATCTTCGAGTTAATCACCGATCCCACGCATCTTCCATAATCTAGGAATAGCTCAATGAATTATTCTCGTGACGCAAGATCCTACTCTTACCTCTCTTCCCAATATGTAAAATCTAACCAGAAGATCTATCTTGGTAACAATTAGCGAGCGCTTCAGTTAGCAATTAGATTTCACTTAACCCGCGCCTCGAAGCGACGCAAAAGCAAGCCTTCAGAGAACAGAAAGAAGACAAACGAGAAGGATGATGAGTCTCGTGCCGGCCAGACGTTGTGCAACAGATCGTTGGAGGAAAAACTCATCAAAGGCGGGCCGCTACGACGCGCACATACTTTGCGATGATATCTATCGCGATGATAAGAGCATCGTAAACAACCCTGCGAAAGCTTTATCGGTGACCTTTCGACGCGGCAGCGATGCTCTAATTGCCATCGTCCCCTTTGAACGAGCTGCGCTTATGCGGCGATAACGATGAATCGTTTAGGTGAATAGAGATACCCCTAGTTACTCGATTACTTTTAATTAACCCTGTGCCAGGCTTGGTCGAGATCGGCCACGCTGCTGACTAATCGTTTCCTTCGTTCTGGTTCCATTGTTGTCAAGTAATAGACACGATGTTAGCTATTTTGATTGATGGTGATTTTAGTTACTGTGTGTGAGTGGGTGTCACTGCAAATCTGTGACGTTTGTTCTTCTTCGATCCTTGTCCTTGAGTGTTTTATGATACGTACAATTAGAAAATATCATTTACTCGAACGATTTTGGTCTGCTTAATTAAAATGTCCTATCTATTATTTCGAAATTGCAGAAGATCGAAGGTTCGTCATTTTTTAGCTATTTGTCCTCGGATAAACAACAAATTCACAGAGTCGAGGTTTGAGTAATTGAACCATTCAGAAGCTATATTGATCAATTTAACCCATAAATTGAGAAGTACAGGGAAGCGATGATGTTACGGACACTGATTTTTACATTTACTTTAGAATTTATAAAATACGTATAAATATTCGTATCATCTTCTTACGATGAATAAACTTATAGAAGTAAGTAACTTGTTTCTTGAGAATTGAATATTAATCGTATACTTATGCGATGAGATTAAGAGAGAAATAAAAAGTGGAATCAGTTTGATTTGTGAAACGCGCAATTTGTCCTCCTTCGATCTTTAAATACTGAACTCCGGTCACTGATAACGTGAAATAGGAACATCAAGGTACAGTGATATCTAATAGATCGCGTGTAATCCATAGAGAAGGTCGTAGGTGGCAACGATAATCGGCTTTCTTTCGATCGGAACGCCATCAATGAACCGTCTAAGCGGCTTACGATTAACGCCACGTCGATTCTGTTCGCAATAAATTTCGATACGATCGGTACAAAGTACGCCACCGACAATTCATTGCACACTGAGAGACAAGATCTCGTGAACGAGAAATAACAATGCACTCTTGCATTAAATTATAATTCCAATTTAACCACATAGCCATTTTTATAATCCACTTCCCTTAGTCAATTTTGAGTATCGATTACAGATAATAGAAGATACGGAAAGATCATCGACGATGAAATTTATAACGTGTATAAATCGTTTCGTAGCTTGGCGTGAATTCTGTGGCACCCAAGATTGGTGAAATCGTAAACCACGACGTGGAAATCCAAGGCGAACATCGAGGCGTTATCGCGTTGCAGCCAGGTAACGAGATTAAGTTCGTTACTACGACGCCGAATGATGATCAATTGTGGTGAAAAGGTCGATACGATCGTAACAGCTGTGTGAATTGCGCAATTTACACCTTCTAGAATTTGAGAAAACAATAACGATTTCTACACTCAGATATTCCGTACAGTATAACAAAATATTTATCCCCAAGCAACCGATATAGAAATCTATGTATTTAGATACATGTTGTACCTAATCGTACTTAAAGTAAATCTAATCAAAACATGATCTAATCTTTTCAATTCAGATCTAACGATATTTAATCGAACGTAACTCTATGTATCAAAGCCCTGTATACCTAATATCGAGTTCACAATAAAATGGCAAGTGGAATAATAATCTACGTCTTAGGAATAACATTATGCATATGTTTTAACATATTTGTCTTATGAATATGTTAGAACTCGAACTCCTTCTAACAAAAATCTGAAAATAAAAAACATCGTTGTTTTCCAAAGACGATTTCGTCCTTCGATGGAAAACAGGTTAAGGAGCTACGTTCAGGAAAACGTGCCACTCCATTATGTCCGAGCAGTCGCATCTCCTGACACTGTCGTATAATAAATGCCTCCCACACAAGACACACGACTGATTTACAACTGTGACGGTCGAAAATCACCAAGATGAATTATTACTGGACGATGGTATCGCGTTGAAGATTCCATCGACGTGAAATCGGCAAGCACGCCCCTTTCGCAATTAATGAAAACCTGGTGGAATGTGAGTGCATCGAGCAATTATGCGGCAGCTGGATTAGCGTAGCAGCCAATCGGAAGGCGGTATCTCCAGGGACGTCACGGGGCAAATAGGAGAATTCTATTATTAGCGTTTAATGCGCGGATATTATGCGGTAACCCTGTCGAGGTGGCATCCATCGAGAGTGGCCAGGCTCGATCCTTATAAATAATTCAATGTGGTGTCGCGTGTGCACGAGCGTGTGCCCGCTATGGCGGATCTTTTATAGTTTAAAAGCTCCCGTACATGAGGATACGTGTATCGCGATATACGTATGCGATACACATCCCGCATTAAAATACTCATGCGATACAGTATCCGACTGATTTCATAGCTAGTGAGTATTTTCCTGTGAGTAAAATCTTGCCCGTGAAATACGTGTTTTTTTTTAACGAACGATATAACATGAAAAGAGAAAAATGAATCCGAAGCAGGTACATGTTGGGTTCATCCGATTCACAGTGTAAGAGAAAAGAAAAAGGATCTTCTACCAGGAATCGCAACAATCGTCAAAAATGTTATAACATGAAACGTAGTATTTTAGTTGAAATGATCTTTGGTATGGAATAACCATTATCGGCTATAAGATCAGTGTTTAGTTACTAATAAACAGTATCAAGCTGGAAATTGTTTTTCATTATCATTATTGATGAGCGAATTTTTTTTTTTTTTTGTTACCAATAACTGTTACCGATGACGGATTTTCCCCGTTATCAATAACCATAATAAATGAAGAAAATGTTCTTGACTATCGATAATCATTATCGATGACGAAAATCAGTTTCCGCGTGAATGCTTATCGCGAAACGTGTATCGCAATACATATACATATGTGTTGCCTTGTGAACGAGCTCTAAAAAGTGAAAAAGAAGAGACGCGAACAGCGGACAGAGGGAAATAAAAACAGAGCCGCGGCCTCGTCAGTCGGCCAAGGCTGCAACTGGTGCACGTGTGGGCTGCGACTGGTGCACGAACTCGATCGTTCAACGTGATACGCAGACCGGTGTATCCTTTTCTACGATTTTCGAACCACTCGCATGGTCCAACGGTTGATCGACGTTGCGTCGATCACTCTATTCGACACGATCGACCGTGCCGCGTACAAGGTGCACGCGTACTCTGATTCAACGAGCGTCGTCGTTAACGGTGATACTCAACGATATGCAGATTACGACGGATGTTATTGTCGAACCAGATTTTCCTTTTAGTCTCAGTTGTTATGATTCTTGAATGTCCTTAAGTCTCATTTAGATTAGTCGAGAGATTTTAATTTAAGTCGTTTGAATTTTAGTAATCAGACTTGCATATACATGTCTGCATTGCATATATAATAGAGTGAACGTTTCTTGAATGTTGTTCTATATTGTAAATATCGATTACCGAATTTTGCCAAGTTTTATAAATAAAATGAAATGATAGCGTGGACTTCGAGTTGATCTCGAATTGGTGGGTCAAGGCTGTGATTCCGAGGTGTGGGCGGACCGCATCCATGCACCGATGGAAAATGTGCTAAGTCGATCGTTTTTGTGAGATAGCCGACGGCTAATTCGATTTGCATAATATCAATAATTTAGAGTCAACAGATTGCTATTTCATCGAGATATAATTACTGGAAACTCATATCTATTTGCTATTTAATGTGATTATACATGTTACGCGTTCTTCGTATCAGTTTGTAAAACTATTTTCTGTTCGTTGGATCGCGAACTCGGCAATATCGCAATAAATTAAATTAACTTAGACTAACGATAAAACTTTTAAGTACGATATTTTCTAAGTACCAAATAAGAGAAATCTCTGTCTTTCCTACCTTCATTTATATTCCATTACTTTATATTACAAGCGCCAATGCAAGTTTCAGCTATTTAATTAATAAAATTAAACGATGTTAAAGTTGCAGTATTCGATATTTAAAATAAGACATTTTAAAGGTGGGATTTGTAATAACGAGATCTCCAGTGACTAAAGGAGACTATAAAAGGTATTAGAGTAT
Source organism: Bombus vosnesenskii (assembly GCF_011952255.1). Lineage (NCBI taxonomy): Eukaryota > Metazoa > Arthropoda > Insecta > Hymenoptera > Apidae > Bombus > Bombus vosnesenskii. The sequence continues at coordinate 2,859,478 of NW_022882962.1, forward strand.
CAAGGAAGAGTGTATCTGTGAAGGCGTCAACAACATCTCAAGGTCAGTTATGTTTCTACAAATAACATTCCATACACAAGCGCACACATTCACTTGGAATCTAACTCGGATGTTATTCATAAAAACACGAGTGACCTTGAAATGTCCTTGAAGTCACCACCTATTTATTTCTCTCCTTCGAATTCCAATATACTTACGTTGTGATGGAAAGTTGGAATGTGGTACAAGGGTTAAAAAAGGTCAAAAGCGCATTAGAACATCAAAGAGAAAGGGTAATAGGTGAAAGCGTCAAGGCCGCTTCGTAAGAGCTTTTATATTCCTTACATGGCCCTAAAAAAGGCCGTCTGTATAAAAACTTATCTGATTTATCTATACAACAATATTACTAAAATACTACTGTTAGTCTTATTATAAACAGTTTGAATAGGTTTCAAGAAAGGAACTTGCTGTCGATCGAATCTCCCATATACCGAGGTGCTAATGGGGTAATTATCTCGTAAGAAGTAAAAAAAGTAGCCTTCGAGATCCTCGTGAAACGAGAAAAACCTCCTTGTAAACAAAAAACACTACAAACTGCTTGTGGAATATGAAGACAGTGAGTGAAAGAAACGTCGTTATGTCTGAACATTGGTTTGAACATTGATTCGTGACTCTGACGACAAACTGGTAAGATTGAAAGGCAAAGCGTGAACGAAATTCGATACGCTTGTACCTCGACGATATCTTCAGACCGATCTCTAAGCATCGTAGTAACGTATACGAACAAATCGATGAGATTAAGAAGGGACGACCAGATAAAAATGGCGACTGGGCGTAGACAAACGTTCCCAATTGACGACTTCAATTCGAGAATCGATACGCTCGATACACGTGTATTTCATTAATGGAATCGCGATCTCGATAAAGACCACACGAAAGTTCGATTACGGGATTGAAACTGAACGAGGAACGCGCATAAGCGTTATCCTCGGTCAACAAACGTAAAATGCTCTGATAAGCCACGATACCGGCGAACGACACCGATAGTTCTTGAATAAAGGTGAAAGGAAACTGGATTTAAGCATATACGGAATGAAACCGGTTTCAATCTACGAACCACGAGAAGGAAGCGTTTTCCTGTGTCTGGTCAAATGGAAATCAACGTGTAATCTGCAAGATTCTAACATCTGACGAATTTCTCGCGATAATATAATTCTAAAGGAAGAAAATGTACGAAGATTATCAAAATATATACTTGCTTGATGGAGAGATTGAAATTTGGCGCGCTAGTGTTTCTTTGTACTTCCACATACGTTCCGTAATACTTTTATTATCTCATTTTATTCCAAGCTATCTACTCCTTTTACCCTTTTTACAATTTTAAACAGACATTTATTGAACGTTATAAGAATTGTAAAACTTTATGACCGATTTTTAGCAATAAATAAATTCTATTGTTAATGGCGATAACCTAACCTTTATGTGTTTTCCACTACGTTCGGTTATTTCCGATACTGATTGAGTGTTACTTACAGTGGCTCATGAAAGTATATTTTGAACACTTATCATAGGAAAAAATAATATATCATTATCACTTATATATATATATATATATCGTGTGCGTTATACAAAACATTTTGTAATTTCATTAATACTGTAAGGGGCATTATATTGTCAAGATTTAAAACCGACCTTAAAATTTATGTAGAAGTTACAAGATATTTATTGCGTATTTAATAAAAAGTTAGTAGACAGCATTCAAACAGCCATAAGTATTGTAATTTCTATGTACATTTTCAGATTTATTTGATTAACTCTATCAGTGTAATAATGATAGTCAAGTCTCATTACAGTGCTAATGAAATTTCAAAATATTTCGTATGGGGCACATAAAATATTCATTAAAGTAAAGTAAAGAAAATATTCATCAAATCATTTTTTCATAAAAAATTCATAAAATATTATCTGCATATAGACGCTGGAGTACTTTTGTGAGCAACGTTACTCGTAAAAAATTGAGTAATAGTTATGAATGCATGTAAGAACTGCATTAGTAACCTTTACATTAAAGACAATGCTTATAATACTTCATAATTGTCTTAAGTAAAATTCTTCTTATAAGAAATAAATAATAAATAAAAATTTATGTGCGCAAATAAAATTAATGCAGAAGCTGACATACCAGTCGGCTTCTGTAATCCAACGAAGCATCGTGCCCTGTGGTTTGACGGAGCTGCTTGATACCTCGTGGTGGCGCCGCAGTGCGCATTTTCCACTTAACCTCACTTCCTTGGTTTATAGTTAACTCATCACTACATTCACGACGAATTGTACGGAGAATTGCATAAAAACAGTACTGCCGTATAACTGTTTCTACTCAGAGACGTTCGCGGGCTAATGAGCACATTGCGTGCATTGCGTTATAACAACGATACACGTAGTGCACGGCTGTCATGTGAATAGTCGAACGATTTTTACGCGACAAGTTTTGAAAAGTTGTCCCGCCAGAAATCATAGAACGCGCGCGTTCGATACAGATTATAAACGAACCAAGTCTTTCACCGCGAGGAAGTTACATCATGTCTGAAAGGTCACTGGTCGGATCGCCACGTTCACTACGATTCACCCACGTAAATTCTTTATTGCAATATCGAACATTTGTCAAATTATATTAACGTGTCATCGGAAACAAAGAGTGTGTAGTAGCGCTTCGGTAACTGGTCAGAAGTTGGAACTAGAGATGGAAAAATATCGATTGTCATAAACATCGTTTACCACCGATAGTTTGGTATGTAAGTATCGATTATTATCGCTTATTTCGGTAATTAGATTCCATACATTTTCCCATTCAATGAAATCTTTAATAGAATTGCCAACTGAATTATTTCATTCTTACAAAATATTGATTTATTATCTATGTATATCAAGTTATTCTACTTTTTCAACTGTTATATATTAAAATACTGTTTAGCCATCAAGTGTTTTAAAAAAATAGCAAAAACGGACACGACATGTTTTCCCTTGTGGTTTTCAATTGCCACGTAGAAATGGAATTACCAACCTGTAATATAGTTTGCTACCTGACTAACGATAACTATTTATATTAGCTAACTATTATTTTATCTATCTATATTACTTTAATAGATAAAATTCTACAATTATAGAATATTTTAATTGGTCTCTATTTCAAAAATCTATAAACTACATTCCGGTATTCGTTATATCACGTATGCTACATATTTTTAATGATACCAAAGATTTACTCTACGGAATTCGTAAGAACTAGTGGGGATAACAATGGCCTGTTAATAAATCACGGATAGTTAACGCAGCACTACTGTATTTCGTAGAAAGCGTGCACGCGCGAACAGCTGTTAACGTTCACTTCTGTCACTGAAAGGTAGTTACGTTTTTTACACTTTCAACTGCGAGCGAGTTTATCCGTGACGGATAATATGGTCGTAATTATCGCGGTCGTCCTCGTAAATGTACGACAATAACTAGCAATAGACACTGGAGGCGCGAGACGACCGACGAAAGTAATGCGGCTGCGCCATATGTTGTCTACACTCAACTTCTCGATCTCTCGAAGCGTCTCCAGTACGATTTCAAATCCACGCGCCCACGTTCACTATTCGTTTGAAATCTTACGAGGAGCAGTGGCGCCTGGGTAAAATATTGCGCGGACCAGCACCAAATCCGGCATGGCGGCGCGTGATGCACTAAAAACTCGACGCGAGTCACAAAACCAGTCGCGTAGTGGGGAGAGAATCTTTATTATTCGACGAGGAGAAGTCATCCTTTCGTATTAGATTTCCATGGAGATTCGAATTACTCGTTGGATCGAGATACGTTATTCCGTACGATGACCTCGAGCAACGATGTTTTTAAATGTACGAACGAGAGAATTCGCGTTTCACGAACGTTCGAGTCGAGCAACACGATCGCCACCTGGTAGCTCCGTTTTCAAACATACGTGCCGCGCAAGTGAATTATTACGAAACGAATCGGTCTCGCTGTTCGTTCCTGTTCGAATTTCGTAGGAAATAAACAGGTAAGGAACGAATAAACGTTCTACTATATAATTCGACTTTTTCGCATAACCTTCAGCTACATTTATTGGCTATATCAAGGTTTAATAGACAAACTTTGTGCGCATGTTCTATGCGCATAACCAGTCAATATAAACATAGGTTATTTGAAGCTTTATTAAAAAGTTATCTTCCTGTTTGACTATAGAACATATAGATGAAGTTTGTTAACTTCACCTGGTACAAGCTGGTTATCACCAGGAAGGCCTATTAACGTAACATAACCGCGAAGAATGTCAACAATGCTTCGCGAATTAACAACTATTCCCACTCTTCGCTCGACGAAAAACCGCGACCGTTATGGCGCCACAGAAAGACGCATTTCGTGCGATTAGCGTGTAATATCGTGTCCGCCATTATCATATTTCTGTCTGGCTTGATTCATATCGAATCACAGTTACACGGGGACAGTTTGGTCGTTAGCGGTTCTTTCCTAGAAGCCAGGCATTAATATCCGCGGGGACGTCGCTAGACTTTACGACCGTACGCGGCACGCGAATGGCTTTATTTTCGTTAGAAACGCTGATCGACGTTGTATTCTGTTACGTAGTGTGTACGCCCACGCGATCACGTAGTTAACACGGCTGTACACGTACGAGACGCCGCCGGCAGTGTATTGGCCCCTGCATTAGCATACACCAAGGAGTGTACAGGAAATGCCGAGGCTTCATATAGTATTTTTTTCTGCAACTCTCATAGAAGCCACGCTGCCGCCGCCGCGCCACGCAGAAATTTAATGCAAGCCAGCGTCGGAAACGGTGAACGTGGCTCCCCGCGGTTTCGCTGCATGTTTACAGAGCTACCGCGCGTTTAATGGCGCCCGGGACAATTTTTCAAGCACCTAGAAACGGCTCCCGTGTGCTACGGACTTCACGTCGTGGATGATTAATGTCAAGGATATTATCAGCAGTTATTTTCCGAATCCTCGTAACTATCGTAATTTAGATACGATGCGAATTACGTATCATTGTTAAAAGCAATATACATGTTGTTTCTTTTCGCGATACTGTGAAGATACTATGATTAGATGGTCGATATTATTGTAAGCTAAGTAGGAGGCGAGGCGCACAGGATTGGTAAAAGGAATATGTGTTCTTTTTTCATAACGTTGTAAAAAGGACGTCTTAAGATGTAATTGTCGTGTGCTATTATAATGTATATTTTAAAATGGAATTATTAGATATTATGTATAATTTTATACTAGTTAAGATACCGAATGTAGATATATAAAAATGCATATTGTCCTTGAAAAGTTGGAAAGTATGATTTCAATGAAATGATCTTCTGAATCTTTACTTTTGCTATGTCAATTATGTTAAGTGCCTTGCCTTGTAAGATAATTACATATTTGATTCTAAAGACTCTCGCATCACTTAGCATCTATTTATTAATTTAGAAAACTCACTAAATTTGTTGGTTATTCAAAATCAAATATAAAGACCAGCTCACGTAGAATCTTTAAGACATTAGTCACTTTAGGAAGGAAACTATACAAACGTAGTTAAAATAGCTAAGCAACGCTTTAATGGTGCGTAGTATGTTCATGCAAACGTTATGAACGAGGCAGTACACGCAGATGACTGATGCAAACGTTTGGAGAACGTAAATTCATAATTTAAAGCGAATATTATGTACATTTCTTCGAAATCGTCGGGTACGCGTACACGACGGTCTTGTAATTCCATCTTCGATGCCACTTTTACGCGGAAACGAACAAACAATTTCGTCTATACATTCTCCGCATAATGATAGAGTTAACGGGTCGTTATGCGAATCTCGATAGGGCCTCAAGCGAAATTATACATGTATTAGACATTTTCCAGGATAGTCGAAACATGCGTGTGGTCTATAAAGGCAGTAATAATCTCTACAAAATTTGCGACAATGTTATCCTCCTGGCTATTTCTCTGAATTTCATTTTTAACTATAATTTAGTACTGTTTTGAATCATGTTTCTGAACCACGAGAAAAGGAAACGATAAATACAGTGGCTCATGGAAGTATTCGGCCACCTTTTACGAATATATTATATTATTTATACGAGGAATTTTTAAATTTCAATACCACTGTAATAAAAGCTGGCTATCATGATTATATTTCTAAAACTTTATTAACTTGAAACTTCTATACTTTCAGATTAGTTTTAAATTCTTCCAATAAAATCTACTTTCAATATAATGCGTGTCCCATTACAGTGCTAATGGAATTTTAAAATGTTTTATATAATATATACAATATATACGTAGATAAAAGTTTTATATGGCAACTGGTTCATATAATTTCGTGTGCCACCGTAGTTCAATTATGGATTAGCAATCTTCCTTGGTAGATCTATAGTTTTATGCTTCCTTGACTATGATAATGCTAGCTTCTCGTGTAAAGACTTCATTCGCCTTGTTCCCATGACGTTTATCCGCGCTCTTATTTTCTAACAAATTAGGTCTCCTCGCTTGATTTGTGAACATGTACACGGTGCAACGCGTTTGACAGTAAGCGATTTATATCAATGCTTGCCTTGCCTTGTTACGCGGTTGTCTCATTCTTCTGTAGCGCGTAATCGATTCAATCATCCTTCGCGATTTGTTGCGCGTCTTAGATTAAAAGCAATTTTCAATGTCGTTTCCTTTGATCCGATCCTGCGCCACTCGCCTCTTCGTGGAACCGGTTGAACGTTGTCGAAGTTGATACTCGTAACAGATAACTATCTCGCGTCTAGCCTGACTACACTTTTCTTGCTTCACTCGCACACGCACATGACTACACTTTCACATTTCACTTTGCACTTTGAATATCAAATTTTTGCATTCTTGACATAAGCTTTCGGTTTATTTTCAGTTCTTTGTGATGTATCTTATAAATATTCTGGAATTCACAGAAGATGTTGGAAATATTTCTATCATAAATCTTCTGAACATTAAACATACATGATTTATAGCAGATTTTTTTTCCTTTAATATAATTGATAACCAACGACAGGACAAAATTTAACGTTATCAGTTTGTCAAATCCAAACTTCGGAAAAACGTTTCACATGCATCAACCCGATAGTACGGCTAATTTAAATTGGACATATCGTGGCATCATATTTTTAATGATTACATGTATCGCAGTGTATAGAGGCATTTAGTGGAATTTTACACAGATGGTCACAGAAATCCACAATTAATCCACAACCAAAGGGATTTCACATCGGATCAAAGATGAAATTCGCTTGATATCGACAGCTATGTTTGATATAAACAAGATGAATCACGCAACTGGGCATTATGCAATGTCTCCATTACAATCGCGATTGTCGTTTAGATATGTAATCCTGATCTTGATTGATCACCAAACAGTCTCGGATCTGCGTGCCTCGAATGTTAGCGGAATAACTGAATCTAGCTGAACCATCGACGTCTGATTGCCTAGTGATATACCGAGTGACATTTAATATCGATTTTTCCGATAGATCGATCGTTCTTTCGTACAATTCTTGCTTATCCCTTTGAACTCTTTCGAATTCCAACGAACAAACATCGGTTGCAAGGTAAAAATTCCTCAAGAATATTTTACAGGAATAAAAGTTGATTTGCATCGTCGTAAACGCGGTTATTACGAACGAACAATTAGGTTCAGGGAATGCAAACGACTAAAGATATCGGTCAGGAGCTTGATTTCTATAGCGATTCTCATAATGCCCTAAGCTTCAAATACTAAGGTTAAACGTGATTCTAGTAGTAAGGAAGTCGTTCGACTCGGGATTCTTCGGTGAAATTCCTGGATACGAGGGAATATCCTCGCCAGGATCGGTTAGACATTCCATTGGGAGCATAGGAACGGTCGTCGATCTGAAAAATGATCCGTTTTAGCACAGGATAAAATGTTTTATCGCGTTACGCTGTTAGATCCCTTGGGCGTATCAGATCGTAGAATTTCTGCAGATTCCAACGATTCCATCGTGAGAGAACGATCGTCAGGTTCGTAGTAACGATTATGCACGCGTATGCATCATTCTAAATGAGCATCGGGATAAATAGACGATAATCGTATGCGCACTTTCGCCGCGACGAAGAACAATGAGACTCGATGAACGCCTTGACCTAAACCGCCTCTCGACGTTGCCTGCGTACCGAGAAAATGTCGATCAAGAAGTACCTTCCAGCGACTATAAATTAGCCCTCCCCGTCGATGCTTTTCCCAGATCGTCGGATAAATCGGAAAAGAATCAACTGTCGTGTAATAAATTATCCAACGTCCGTGATTAAACAGAGATGAGATACCGAAGTGATAGTTGATGCAGGAGCAATAAAGTAGCATACGCGCAATATAAATGTAAATAGGCGTCGCTATGAGAAACACGTTAGTATCTAATCTTTTGATTAGAGTCGTTTAGACCGGCCCTGGCAATTCCACGTTAATCAGTCATTAACGCTCGTAGATTTCTGCGCTAACGGTTTCGATCCATCTCAATTAATCGTGTGTCACTTAACAATCGAGAAAATAAAATAAAAACTAACGAATAGTTATTCGGCCATTCATTCGATCAAATTACATGCTTCGTTTAATAGGACAGTGTTTTCGCAAGATCGTCGCGTACAGAACGCTTTCATGAAGATACAAGATAAATTGTCCGCGACAACGAGTCTGGTCGAAGTCGCAGGCAATTAGCATCCAGCCACGAGTTGCCTCACTTCTGTTTGGGAGATGTACTGGCGTATCGTGGTCCAGAACATCGATCGTAGAACATTGTATTGACTGGCGATATCAGAATCGACAAAGTTATCGCAATGCAAGCGCGAGTAGTCTCGTTAATCACGATCCAGGCGCCTGGATCGCGATCGAGCCGCGAGATCTCGACAGTGACACTCCGCGAGCTACCTCGCGACGCAGCTCTTTCTCTTCATGTCTACGATGCTGTGCATATTGTTACGGGTGCACGTGTTGCCTAGCCAAACTGGCGTTGTAAATCACGCGATTATCTCGTTCGGGATCGTACCGGTGATCGAGCAATGCATCTGGGACTTGGGCAACGGTGGCTTTACATTTGTCCGAATCACAGCGTGAATCTTAGATTAATCTCAGATCGATTTTCGTTTTGTTAATTGTGGTTATCGACGTTGATCTATTTACGTATCTATCTGGAAATCAAATTCTCACTTTTATCATACTGTACACGTACGAGTACTATAAACGAAGAACCTCGATAGGAATCGAATGTAATTTTGCTATCTATCGTTAACTTGAATGTGATCTATCACTTGCTTACAGAAAGATGATTGCAATCTTATTCCTTTTTGTAATTTTGTTTTTTAATTGTTCTCCTAATTCTTTTCCTTGGATGGGTGTTATTTTTTCGAAATATTTTAATTGACACGATTAATGATACAAAACCTTGAGAATTTTTCTCGACACGAGAAAGAGTGAGAAATATGAAAGAACCACTGTACGATAGAATAGTTCCACGACTAAGAAATTATACGCTATCAGGCTTTATCGAAAACGCGCGATCAATCTACAGAAAGCCATAGTTACTCCAATATCTCTAGTCGGAATATAACTGTACTTAAACCCTAATATGTATAATTAACACGCTATACGTTTATTTGTTCCGACCGAAGATATAAAAATCGCGTAATGTAGCGCAAAAAATGAAGTACCAGTTACGATATGATAAATGTTGCGGTCACGCTAATGGAAAGCTACTATTCCTTAATGATCCGTTTGATTAATCGTAACGTCGGATGTGACAACGCGTTAGACGAATTAGCAACAGGCTATCTCACTTTTCTCGGATCTCGTAATATGATAATTACACCTGGTGAAGAAGGACTCTACGGTTCCTCGTTCAAGGCGTCCCACTTATCGGAACGGACCAACCATTAATAGATTCGATTAATCAACTTGAAATCTTAGGCAAAAGATGGCCAGAGGGACTCTCACTCGCAGTTACAATAACCTTTCCAATCTTTCTTCGACGAAAAGACGTTCCAAAGACTGATCGCCGCCGGCAAAGCCACTTAATTATCATGATTAACTCGATTAACTCGTCCTTCGCACCTGCCTCATCCCTTCTTCTTTTCCTCTTCTTAAAAACATCCTGTTGACCCCTAAAAATTCACCTGGTCTATAAATTTATTCGCTTAACGTAGCCTCTGATAGATGCCTGTGCTACTTTCTTTTTTTTTTAAGTTGGTGCACACGAGATGTTTCTTCGAAGATCACTCATTAAATTTTGTCCTATCGGCAATTTTAAACTACATTGAAAGAGACGAAATTTGCAATAAATTACGAACAGTAGCTACGAAAATTATTTACACGTACCATTAGTCTCCAATGAATCGTTTTTTTTTCTTTATCAGGCTCTATGCTTCATTTTCATAATATCAAATTTGTTTAATCGTACTGTTGTTTAATCGTGCTGCTAAATGATACGTAACACAATATGCTCGGACGTAATTAATTAGTATGTAAATTCTGTAATAAACATAATGATGTGCAAATGATTATTTTAGCCACTGTATATCGATCGTTAAGAAGATTTATAATAAAAATGCCGAGACCTCATTGTGTGGACTGTTACGAATAGTTGAAATATTCATATGACTTTTTATGTGAATTTAGATTTCAAAAAAAAGCGAGATAAATATTTTTGGTGACATAAATTCTGCATTTGGGCGAGACATTGTCCATTCCATTTAGATACTTTCCAGTACATAAATTATTCGAAAAGGATCTGTAACTGGTTGAAAAAATGTCAGAAATTGAATTCTATAAACTATAGATCGACGAAACCTGTTAGTTACCGGGGAAATTTGAAAAATCGAATCCCGTGGAAATTATTTGGATTAAGAGGAATTAAAGTTTTATTCGAAAAAAAAAACTGGAAATCCTTCAGGAGTAAAACGAATATAAAAATCCAGGATTTCACGGCTCAGAGACCTTTAGCGACGGTGATGAATACAGTTGGAAACGTGATACGCTTGGTACTATGCTTCGATTACTATTTTTATTCGACGCAATAACGGAGGACATTAAGCTAGAGGAACATAAATTCCCCGTGTCAAAAGGCGAAGGCAAACAAAATGGATTTTCCGTTTTTACGACGCCTTGAGAAAACGATCCTGTTCGACGGTTTCTCAGCTGAATAACTGTCCTTGCTTCTCGATTACTACTTACTCATTAAAGTGTCGCGGGGTTCGAGGCGATCGCTTCATTTTCATGTCGATAATGTCTATTACACTGCGTGGGACTTTACGATACTCAGTTGTTTACGCGATTGTATCGCTCGAGGAGAAAAATTATGAAGAAAAATGATTGTACGTTCGATATTTATTCAATGCCTTTGTTGCAAAATCGCGGCTGGGAAGGATAGACGTCTGGACAAGCACATTGACTAATAATTAATAATCGACCAGCGCGTTGAATGCTTTTTCAAGTTAATATGGCAATGAGTTGTAATTATCTTATGTCAAGAAGATATATTGATGGAAAGAGTATGGTAAGATGGATATTATGTCAAGATTATCAAGATATTATGATCAAGATATTAACGGAACATTTTCTAGTTATCGTTGACACAAGGAATCGTCGAATCAAATTTTATCTTTTACCCATTCAGAGCCAATGTTGCGTCGATGTATTTATGTTTTTTAAATAATATGCGTTCGCTTTTTGGGCCTTATTTTGTGGATTAAAGAGAATCTTAACAGATGCTGCAGAAATATTGCACGTCATAACCAACCCTAATGAAATGTACGCAAAATGCTAGCAGTTCTTTTTACTAACAAACCTCAACACAAATATTTTTCAAATATTTTTCAAGAATTTTGCCCTAACGGTGTTATCGCATATACCACTCAAGTTCCGCCCTTTCATAAATCGTTTTTCTTTTATAAAGGCACTTGCGCTCCGCTTGAAACTTTTTACGTGTGCTGCAAAGGTGGCCAGCGATAGCGTGGTGTCCCCATTTTCGTCACGAAACCTTCAATTAAACCCGTAAATTGTAAGAAATTCTTAGTCGTTGCGAAACGCGAAGTTTTTGCATTAGTTCACCGACCCGTGAAGCCCAACAAAGGATTCACGAGAGAGTTCTCGCTCGTGACAGCAGATAACACCGTGACAAAGTAGTCGCAGCTTTCCTGCAACACCTGATACCTCGTAATTACCCGTGTCATCCTTAATTGGGTTATGCCGACTGCTCGCCGCGATCGCCGTCGTGTTTCGCGTCGGCCTTTTTTATCCGATCTCGCGTTACGCGCCTAACAAACGCACCGAAATAATCAACGTAATTTGCAAACCGCGTCAGGCGTTTTCATTACTTCGTTTCTTCATATGTTCTTGACCTGAACAACGGGTTTCGCTTTGACGCCGCTTTCTCGAATTCATTTCCATCGTCTATACAGTTTTTATAAATTAACTTTTCAAAAGAGCATAATTCTTTCTTTATTTGTGGGCTATATCGTGCGTATTAATTAAGTTCTTGCGATAACTGCGGGCTACTTTTAAAATACAGCTCGTTTCAGGAGTACGAGTTAACGAGGATATTATTTAAAATTGTGTAAGTTTTCCTTCGTTTGACCGTTATTAATTTTGTTCTTATGGTTATTGACATCTGATTTTAAAAAATGGCTATCTTTTTAAAAAGATACAAAATAGAATTACAAGCATCTTGTGATCGTTCCTTCGATTTGAAAGGAAGATAGCGATATGTAACTGGATTAAATTGGGTGTGGTAGAGAATGGTGAAAGGAACGTTCTTTTTTTTTTTATTTAAAAACTCCCGTTCTTATTTAACAACTAATTGAGAAATAAAGAGCGATATCCTAACATTAGTTTTATCGAAGTAGATACTAGCTAGTCAAGAGAATGAATTAGAATCTCTAAACTATCAATTTGCGTATGTTACAGAATGTGTTATAAAAGGGTACCCGAGAAATTAATAGTAAGTGGCAGTAAGTAAATGGTTCGATTTCCTTTTTCGTAACAAAAATGTCAAAATGTATACGATTTCCCTTTCCTATCTTGACTGTTGAGAACGTATAATGAAACGAGAAGTGAGCAAAAAGAAACAAAGTACATCTTGTTGAGGAAGCTGCCAGGACAAGAACGCAAGCTCGAATGATTTACGATTCTTTGGAAGTCGTAAAGACATCAGCCATGGAACACTGAAAGTTCTTACGGATATTTGAAAGAAAATTTACGGTGTTCTCCCCAGACTCGGTGGAGAATTAGTAGAGACGGAGTTGGGTTAATTGCAAGGCAAAATACGCAGCTTTTTCTATAAGACCGGCACCAATCTTTGATATATCGTTGGTGATAAATTAGCGAAATTTCGTTCGATTACAATCTGGGCATAGCGTGGCATTATCTCATATCCTTGGATAAAAACTAAACATCTTGAAAGCTCGTAAACGCTGGAGAAATTATTAGATTCTTTAAGGAGCAATTATTTAGTAAATCAGTCTTAAGGAATTCACGATGCAATTATTCGCCAGGATTGCGTTAATTTCTGCCTTTCGACAAACAAAACAAAACAAGTAAAAAGTCTACTATTTTCGCATGGAATAACGTAAACGATCTTCAGACAACTTGAACGAAATTTGATGTTAATTATGATAATTAATTATACATACAATTCCGTGGAATCTATAGTAAGATCGAATATATGTATGTGCAAATGCGAGGGACGTAGAAAAAAACAGACGGGCAAATATTTTGGTCTACACGATTGAGTTAACCGAAGGACAAAATTTCGGGTATTAATAATTAATTGCGAATTCTTGCGTTATTCGTTGGTTTATGATCGAAGTGAGCAGGAGAAGGATACGAAAAAATACATTTCTCATTTTTTATAAGAGGATAGTTTTTAGATTCAGTACGTTGTCGATAGATCGTACGTTACCAAAATTGTTTGTCATAATATTAGAATATTAAAGATATAAAAATTCTGTTCCTTAATAATTTTTTTACAAAATTTTGTCAATTTATCAGCTACATTCGAAAGGCATCGTGTTCGATCTTGACAGATTCCTTTCATTCTCAGCTATGTTATATTAAGATATTAATTTTTAGTCAAAAGTGGAAATAAGAAAATCTTGACAGATTCCTTTCATTCTCAGCTATGTTATATTAAGATATTAATTTTTAGTCAAAAGTGGAAATAAGAAAATCTTGACAGATTCCTTTCATTCTCAGCTATGTTATATTAAGATATTAATTTTTAGTCAAAAGTGGAAATAAGAAAACGAAGAAAAATTTATTTGTCGGATTATTTTTCCTACGAGCTTCGATTTTTTTCATCTTCCGTTTTCCGTAGTAATACTGATTCGTTGTTTTACGACAGTTAAAGCACGAATTAACATTTTGTTGTTTCAATTTCGGTGGTACAGTCGTAGTTTGTCATGCAATTTGCATAATTTAAAGGTTGGTTCGTGTTAAACATTATTAATTCGCGGCACGTAGTAATAAATATTAATTTTCGAGGGTTTAATTTTGGTTTCACTGATCGCACAAGCTGAAAATCGTTATATATCAATGCGACTGTCTATATTAAATTACTGACTCCGAATGAACGATGTAATCTTCGGTTAATTATCGGGTATCTCTTCAAAAAATTTATCGGTATGTTCGAACATGTAATTTGCAATGCAACTTGAAGTCGTGCTACCCGAGCAACGAACAAATTATGATGAACGTTGTAAAAAGCAGACCGACAACGCTTACGATTACCGTTACGATTCTCTTACTTGTAATTTACGTCACTTTTTGTGTCGGGAAACTCGAAACACGTAATTTGTTAAATATTACAGAATTCCTCGGATTTTCTTGTCCATTATGTCAATACGCTTGTCTTATACGATTTTTAATTTTCAATCATTTTTGCTTCGAATGTATCTATCTCTATAAACATTCAATAAATAACTTATAATTATCGTTCGTATTAACCATCCGTAGGAAAAGTGTATGATTTACGTTTAGGTATAATTCTTCCTATTATCTTACGTCTTAATAAAAATCTAAAGCGAGCACAGTGTAGTATTAACTACAAATTTCTCCAATAATTCCCCCAAAATTATCATACAATCTAAAGAAACCTTTGTAAAAATTCTCCATCGAGTTACATTATCGAAAAACGTATCTTCTTAATTTTCATGAATATAATATATTGTAATTATGAATTTTCTAATATTCCTAAACCTAAGGCGATAAAAATAACCTGTAGAAAGCTTCGTCGCTCTAAACTACACCACGAAAAAGGACACTTTGCTTCGTTTTATCATCCGAAGGAATGAATTTTATTCTCACGTTTCTCTCGAAATTCGAACGCTTCGAATCTCGGACAAATACGATGCACGCATGCAACTAAAAAGAATAGAGTCGCGGACGATCTCAGCAGACTGCTTGACCGATCGTAATCGGTTTTTTTCAGTCGTATATCAACGACAAGATTGGTTTCAGAAAATAACTCGCAGTCGAGTTATTCTCGACTCGAAGGCCGCGTGCCCGTTCCGTGTGGCACAATTGCACAATTGCGAATCTGTTCGATATCTATCAGCTGACGGGCAGCCCCCTTTCACCCGTGCACACCCCCGTCCAGCCGTTTTTCCCGTGGATATCGTCGCTTAGCCGCGATGGTTTTTTCGCAACGCGACTCGTTAGGATCTAACGATGCCGCTCTGTCGCTTGTGCAATCGATTGGTAACAGGTTCTGTGAGAGATTCCTTCGACTGTTTGGTGTTATTTAAGAAGATATGAAAGGGGAGAGTATTGAACACGTATCGATCTTATTGATCGTATTCTGGGTGTGGTAAGATTTTAACGAGCGAGTGTAGAGTGTTTGGAAATAGAGTTCACATTAGGAATACATATTCCGTCTAGAGAAATATTTCGTAATATAGCGTGCGCGTGTGTGGCCCTGTATCCTCGTATTATGTTTTGATAGTTTCTTTTAAACGTTTAGCATTAATTAAAAAATTATCGAAGAACTGATACGTGTCGATTCTATCGATCATATCGTAGGAGTAAAAAATACGATTTTGTTAATAACGTAGGATTTGTAATAGCGTAGGGTGTTGGATGAAGCGAGGAATGTTCAGCTTAGATAGAGCGCTACTTTTCGATATTTTACACGATGGAACCCCCTTTTGCATCTTTTTTTTTTTTTTTTTTGTGTCCGTCTAGTTGTCTCTAAATGTTTCAGAAATATGGGATTTAATTTCTGATAAATAAATAGCGATATTACTTTTTTTTTGTAACTACGCTTTCACGTTTCAAACTCCTCTAGCTAATTCTAATAAAATTCCATTTTTATCGTCTAAAGAAGCGTCTCGGTATTATCATAATCGAAGCGTGCTGCCATCTTGCAGAATGGTCACGCACCGAACTTACGATATCTTCTGTCTTCGTATCAACTTGTATTATGCACTAAAGATTCGAAAATTCAAAACATGTCTCTCAGATCTTCTTAACAACTATTTCACGATCGAATTCTTACACGTGCGAGAATCACGATTAATATTTGAAAATTTCCACAAATATTGAGTTATAATATAAATATTGAGAAATAAAAAAAACCGGACGAATTTACCTTACAAACCAATAGGACAAACACGAAAAACGATAAAAATATTTAAGAATCGGAAAGAACTCACCTTCTTGCGATGCGGACAGCAGGACGATCCATTGCCCATGGTTCTTCCGATCTGCCAAACAGCGAAAGAACCGAGCTACGCATCGGTTGACAATATCCCGACGCACCGGTCGCCTTTCTGAATTTTCGTCGCACAATCAACTCTTCTGTTCGTCATCGTTGCGCTGAAACCTGCTTCGAGAAAGTTGTCGTTTATTATCGCGTTGGTATTTAAGCCAGCTGGTCCATTGAAAGTTCAATCGCCCCCGTTAACCATTCGGTGAATCTTAAGCGAATTACCTTCCGAAGAATCGTATCATCGTATTCTTCTTCAGATTTTTCTTAAGTCTCAATCGTCCGTTTCGTCGGTCTCTTTGAAGTTTTCTCGTTTCTCCATCTTCCGCTTCGAGTTCGTAATAAAATATCTAACGTTCTCGAACGAATCTCTCTTTCTTCACGTTTTTCGAGATTTTCTTCTATCGCTTTTATCCGTCTCTTCCAACTTTTCTTCTATCGTCATCTTCCTCTTCCAGTTCATAACGCTATACCCAACGATTTCGAACGAATCAACGATCAATCTTTTCTCCTTCGCGCTTCTTCGTCTCTTCATTCGTCGATCTTATCAGCCAGTTGGAAATTTTCTCGTTTTCCCATCTTCCTCCTCGAATCCATAATATCTAACGATTTTCCAACGATCTTGCAGGCGAAGAGTCGAGACCGAAAGAAGCAGAGAACCACGATGAAACGACCGCATGAAACTGAGGAAGCCGTAGCAATGGAAAGGAACGGATGGGCTGACAGTAATACTTCGATAATATAGATTACCGTGTCAGCTGTGCAACTCGTGGAAATATAAAGTTTCGTCGTGCAGCGTCTCTCCGGGATCGACAAAGTCGGTGAGTCGAACGGAAAACTAGACTTTTCTTGATAAAAATCGGTTTCGAGTCGGCGATTCGTTCATTCGCTCGGTGATTTCTCTTTTCGGAAGCGTAACTTCTCTAAATCGCGGAAACACGTAAATTCGTCACGAGTCGTTGATCGCTGTGCATATTCCGTTTCCTCGACTTTTCTCCTGGTTTCGATATGCTTTTTGGCGCCAATTATGGACCAGCGTGGTTGTACAGTTGAGCGATAACAGCTCCAGTTTTGACCTCTCGATACGGGAACGTGGAACCTCTAACGAGTGTCAAGAGGTTGGCCAAGTCGAAAATAGAATCTGACGTGTTACACAAGAATGTTTTTTAATATGGTCTCGACGGATGGTTCGCGCGTCTCGAACACGTCGATCGTTGCATTTCACCGCTCGTTCGTCGATCCACGAGATTAAAGGATAGTTTCACGATCACGAAGAATCTTAATATACAATCGTTTGTTGCTACACAAATGTACAGTACGTCGATGCAGGAGATCGAGTTGAAAGAAGCATCGCGATATTTGAAATTCAAGTTGAAATATAGGCGCGAAGTTTCAACAATTTTGTACGGCAAATAAAATTCGAAGCTCGTCGATCGTCACACTTCGCTGTTTATTTTTCTGTAAAATATGAACGAGACGACGATCTATAGGATCGCAGATTCACGATCGCATAGATTCTTAATGTACCACACAAACTGATATTAACATATCGAATCGATTTGAAGAATATATCGTATTATTTGAAATTCAAATTCTATTTCAAATATGGTCACGGAGTGGCGACGTTTTCGAGTAAAAATTCAAGGCTCGCCGATCGTTGCACTTTAACGTTCGTAAAACGTCGATAATACGATAATTCGCAATCATAACCGAGCCGATAACCATACCGAATCTTGTTAAACAAAGAAGTCTCGCGGTTCGTTAAATATAAATTCAAATATTGGCGCGAAACGGCTATCTTCTCGAACAGTGATTAAAATTCGACTCGTGGATCGCGATAAGAGAAAGAGTTGGTCACCGGTTCGGCGTATTTGAAAAACTGCCACCGAAATTCGAGGAAAGTCCGCTTCCACGTGTTTACGCGTGCGCCAGCACACGGTACCAATATCCACGCGAGTCACCGCTTTATTTTCCACCGTTACATCACTGTCGTCAGCGTTTCACCGCCTTCCCCCCTCCAACGACAGTACTCGTAGTTTATCGAGCTTCGCGAAAACAAAGATCCACGCGATCCTTCCTGTCACGCCGTTCGCGACTAGTCTTTCCGGTTCCTCCATCGCTCCTCCTAGAGGATATACGAAGATTTACGACGTTCTCCACTTCCACGATCCACTTTCCAGGAAGAATTTCTTCACCTTCGTCTAGATTTCGTTATGGCGGGGAACAGAGAGATTCGACTTTGTACTCGCGTGATTCGGGGCAAAGATTCCGCTCGTACGAGTTTCAAAATGTTAACAATTCTCTTCGAACTTCTAAACAATACACCAACCTTCGAAATACGTAGTTTTGTATCGCACTTACGTACACGAGGAATCTTAAACGTTCGATCTTTTAATTTTCACTTTTGATACGTTCAGTCTTTCTTGATATGTTCGGAATTTTGAAGCGCAATATATATCGCGATTTGCAGTATGTAATTTTATACATACACCATACACAGAGATTACATATACGAAATCATAAACTTTTAACAAACGAAGCACTTTCACAAGCGATATCGATCGACGAAGATAAAGTTTCTACGCTTCTTCGATCGTGGATACAAAGAAACTTAATGTATCATTCTCTCCGAATTTCAACGCTATACAGTGCTATTCAAACTGAGGAATATAATTCTGTATACGCGAACAACGAGATCTCCAACTAGTCGAATCACTTTTTCAAATTCATTAACTTTTCGATTACGATTGATCGATTTACGAAAACTCCTTGGGTCGTCGATTCAAAGAAATTTGCTAACTTCCTTCGAATTTCGAGGCAGTACACTTTCAATTCACCGCACAAATTTTCGCACAACTTTCGAACCACACTTTGGAGCTCAAACTCGCGAGGTTTAATTCACAACTGATCGATGCATAAACACACTTGTTGGATCATCGATTCAAAATGGATTTCGCGCCCTTCGAGTGACGGAGAATGCGAGGACGAACGGATCGCGAAGCGTTCGACACATAACTGGCAACAGAGGTCCGTGCATTTCATTCTTGCGCAGCACGTGTTGATCGTAAACAGTCACTTGCGTCAGCGCGCGTCCCGCGGAAACTCGTTTTGTCAATGAAGCGACGAAACGCGTGAAAACTGGCGTCGTTAACGCTGCGAACAACCTGGCCGAGTGTCGTTTCCCTGGTCGAGACCGAAATAGGCAGGCTGAAACAAGGAAATCGATCCTCTAGCCGTTTTCCGTGTCTCTTTTTCACTGTCCCACTGTTCCATGACGACGTTCGATCGACCAAATACCAGAGACGACACGATGGAATTTTCATGCGACATTCTGACGTAACGAAACTCGTTTTCGCGACACTTTGCTCGCACGTTGAGGCTAAATCTCACTTAAGCCGCCGCTCTTTCGCTATATCTGCAAATCGCTGACATCATTTCGTTCGTTTCGCGTCTTTATCGGTGGAACATTACGTATGTTTTTGTCACAGTCGCTTGGAAACACTGTAGTTGAGTAGAAAAGTGCGTTCTAATATCTCTATATTGTTACGTCATTGGTTTCGGATCGATGATCGACGTCGAGCGAATTTCTTGCAAGATTTTTAATAAAAGAGTCTTGTCCGGGCAATGGAATCTTTTCTTAATTGCTTTTCTTCGCGATCGCAAAATTCTTAGGTTTTACACAAATTTTTCCTCGACGTTGTATTTTACTAGACTCGTGCTTGACACGTAACTAAAGCTATCTTCATGTTCCTATTAATAAGGTAGTCACTTGAAAAATATCACGAGCTTTACTTTCTTAAAGACAAACTTATCGTTAAGAATGAACTATAACCGTTCATGATTTAATTAAATATACTTTTTCCACTGTATAATTACGTAGCACACCTACGAACAAATTATCCAATAATTATAAGAAATCCTTGACTGTTCCGTGCTCTTCCAAAAACAGATAACAGTTAACAAAGATCGTATTTTCTCGCCTGGAACAAGTCAAACGAGCAACTCGCAACTCGTTATCGCATCAGCGCACTTAACGACTAGTCGATAATATTTTCCAACGATATTAGTTTCTATAGTTAGAAACGGGCGAGCACGTTCGATGAAAGCGATAGATTAAGAACTTCGTAGCACGCGATTCGACGGGCATACGCGGCAGTTAAAAACTGGTGAGCACGTAATCGAAAGAGAGCCAGAGGAAGACTGAAGAAACTCGAAGAAAGCCGGCTTCGAGGTTCTTCTCTTTCGCGCGACACGAACGTCGTTTCTTATCGTGTACCGCCTGTAAACATTGCTTATATGTATCATCGTCGTCATCGTCCTCGTCGTCGTAGTCGTCGATATGCCGATCACGTCGATTTCAGGTCGGACCACCGGGCCAAACGCGACCCTGGTTTCCGCTTTCGGTCACTGTGCGCCGCAATTTTGAAACGGTACTCTTTTCGACGAGAACAGAAACGTTAGAGAGAGGGAAACGAGGTCATCGGCCCGAAATTCGAGTCTTAATTTCTTCTTCTGGACACAGTTTCTCGTATTAGGTGGGAGTCGAAGTTGGGTTAGTATCGCGGAACAATGTTTTACGTGGAATGGAACATCTGTCTGTCTTTTCTCTGTTCTTGCACGTTTTCGAATATTTACGCTTATCAACTGCACAAATATCCGCAGTTCTAAGATTATAACTTAAGCACTTACGAAACTAAAGCAGCGTTCATACGTTTAAATGTTATCGAATTTACGTGATTGAATTTCAATTTTCAAGATATTGATTCGCACCGTTACCATTCTCGTTTTGACGATTGCAGATAATAACAGATACAAATATAGAGTCGACACGTTAAAAAACAGACTCAATAGCAAAGTGCGGAAAGATATTGCGCATATATCGCCACATCGTCAATTATTTCTCGTTATCTTCGCTTATACATCGAAACTTACCTCGAACGATCGGTTCTCCGCTCGATAGATCCCGCGTACAGTTAATTCGTGTATCGGCGAGTCCGATCGATAAATCTCGACGATCGGGCAAAATCCGTTACCTTTTTCAGCGAGCCAGCCAGACAGCGTGCAAAAAGGACGGAAAGCTGGAGAAGAAACCATGTGGATGTCCAGTGGGTAATGATATTAGCTGTAAAGAGAGAAAGGAAAAAGCCCAGAGGCCTGCCCACGTGTAATCTAAGACTCGCTTCCCTTTATCATTAATCAGCCTTGCAAACAGTTTCATTAGGTCTTATTATTTTCTCGGCTGTTATCTGTGACTCCTTAACAGCGTAACTTATGGCGTCCGACAGCCTGATTAGAATCTCCCTGGCTGTAATTTCTCCGCTAGCCGGTCTGCCATTTATCGTCAATGTCCCAACTGCCAATCGGTGTCGTGCGCGCCGATTGCTCGACTCGGAGACCTCCTTCAACTCGCCACTTGCAAAAGCCAAGACTTGGGCGTCGGTACTCGCGCTTTTTCCGCCTTCGAGACGTTCTTCTTCAAACAGAAAAAGAATTCCCCGTCGTCTGGTATCGTGTCACGAGGTTTTTGTCACAAAGGAAACGAACTGTTCAAATGCGAGTTCGAGACACGATGACTGCAGCGTTTTTGTTGCAACGGATATCGCCGCGTCATTTTTGCATTTTTCTTTTTCTATATTTCTGAATAGTGCATTCCGCTGGTTGTCGATGGTTCTGTATTTCAAAATGAAGATATCTTTTTACGAATTTGATATTTTGATAGCGACCTTCACAGAGATATGAAATTAATTTAGATAAGAGCGTTCCGAGAAACAAAGGATTGATGTTGTAAGAATAGCAGGTAATTTGTATTGATATAATCTGTCGCGCTGCCAATAATTTCTTTATTCAAATGAATATATTTTTTATGGTATTTTGGTAGTAGGACGAAGGTAGGTGTAAGTAAAATTTGAATGGAATTGCCTCCGAATCACGGAGTACGAACGGTGGTCAGTATCTTTGAAGGTATTAGAAGAAAAAAGGACGACGATTTATCAAAACATGTATAACGATTTATTAAGGATCTATTTAAGCATGTTAAATTTCATGAAATGCAGGTACCTACCTATCTACTCACTAGCGTTACATTAGACGCGCATTTTACTCGCAAAACTGTACGATCTATTTCTTTTTATTTGTTTACTTTTTGTTTTAAAGGAGAGTTGCATAGAATTGCATTTAGTTTCCTTCGCCGATTTATTCTTGCTTAGTACGATCGTCGTCACACACTCGAATCAAATACATATTTCGAAATATTCCAAGGATATTATTTTCGTATTATTTTTACACAATTCCTGCTTCAATCAATTTTTTTTCTTTTCTTTTTTTTTTTTGGCATCTCATCAATGTTCTTTAATTTTGTTTTTTTTTTCTCTCCTTTTCTGTTTTCTTAATCAAAGATATCCAGGAACGATCTTTGCTCTGCATTGTCGATAAATTTAGATAAGGCAAACAGAACGATCTCCTTCGACATCAAACACACGACATATCGAAAATAATTTCTGTATTCGAGTCGTTTGCGTGCTGGCAAGGCCGCGCACGATCGTGCTAGACACCAGAATAAATCTGCGTTTTAAATCTGCCTACGTTAGTTTTGATTGCCAGTCTTCAATGCTCTGGTATTTTTTTTTTCAGATTTTCCATGTTTTTCCTTTTATTTTAGTTTGTTTGTCCTTAGAATTCGTCGTTCTGTCGATCGTCCGAAGGCTGAGACGTGGAGTTTCGAAAAAATGGTTTCGATTAAACTTTCGAGTCCGAAAAACGTGCTCGCACTATACAAAACGTTGCTATTTTATTATGCGTATGAACTAGAATTTCTTTCTTGTAGTCGCATGCAACGAGAAACCAAATTATATCTAATAATTCTCCACACGTGCATTCCAATTTTGATAGAAACTATTGCAAACAAATAATCTCGATGAAAATGAAAATTTTAGTTGTTAGATTTTCGAAAGTGGATTATTTCCGATTTCTCGCTGCAATCGATCGTTTCTTACGCTACCAGTCGGAGAGAATCTTATAAACTTAATTTACACAATCGATCCTACGTTGTCGCGAAAAATTATACGACGCGCGAATGCAAATTATCGAGCGATCGAAAAATTTCATCGGGAAAGTTTAATCGCCTCGCCTTTGAATTTTTGTCTTTTTTTCCTTTCGCTGTGAATATACTTGTGTGTGTGTGTGTGTGTGTGTGTGTGTGTGTGTGTATGTGTGTGCACACGCGTGCATTCATGCACGACGTGTTCCTTCGTTTGTTTATCCGTGTGTTTACGTGCTGCATTTTTCTTTCTCTTCTTCACATCTTTTGATTCATAGTTTCCCATGGTATTTGATTATTTAGCCGAAAGTTGTAGAGTAGAACGCTTGGAATTAGAAAGGCTGGAATCGACTACGATCTTTTTTCCGTGAAGATCCACTCTACGACGATAAATGTGCATATATCGATAGATCGCTCTTCTTAACGAAGAATCTAAAGAAAAAAGAAAAATGCAAATAAAAACTCCTCTCTTTTGTTTAGATTCTTCGTTAAAAATCCTCGACGCGGTCTTAATTATAATTGATGAAGTTTTTACAGCTAGTTACCAGAGAAAATAAGGGCTTAAGACCAATTTCGTTCTGTTTTTTCCTTTTCCAAAAATGTTATTCGAGAAACGTTCATACTTGAAACGTGTCCAGAATTTTAAATTAAATTTCAAGCATAATTTTCAAACGAAAACTCGTCGATAAAGCGTTCGATAACAATTCCAGATTTGTCATAAGCGCGAAAGAAACGTAAGGACGAATGTGTCGAGAATCTTTTATTTAACTAAACTTTAAGCATAAGTTCGAGTGAAAATTCATTGATAAAGCGTTCGATAACAGTTGAAATTCGATTTTGACGCGAAAGGAACAGTAATGGTAATTCGTTTCGAATTTTGATTTCCAATAATTTCTCAAAACTGGTCTCGAAGCACCCGGTGCGTAGACATATCTACGACATGTGCACGATAAATCTTGAAATATATCGACTGCGATCAAGATCGCGCGTTGATCGAAAGCGTACATCGAATAGTCTGTGCGAATCTCCTCTCTCCGTTGTCAAGGATCGACGCAACAGTGTATCGATATACTGATATACCATTATGGTCGGTTCCTTACAGTATGTTTTAAGTTACGAGCTAGTTTCGAAGAAACGCGACTTCGTCTATCGGAAATCGATTTACAAAGACTACTTAGTTGTGAAAGACACGATTGAATCTACAATTCAGGAGGTCGATTTCGATGGGAACGGGATAGGATTTTAATGTTTTCGTAGCCAATCGTTGATCATCGATCGTTCCTTTCACGATGAACGTACAAAGTCAAACATGGATCTATTAAAAACAAAAATTTATTCTCCGACGTAAAAATTGTTATAGATTGTAATATAAAATTTGTCCATAGGCATTGTCCTTAATTTGATCTCATTATTCTTTATATTTATTAAATTAAATATATAAGTATATTTATTAAATTAATTTCGTTTTAACCCGCATCCCCCCCGAAATCGACCCCCTGGCTACACACCATACACGGAGAAAAGGGTGATACAAAATCTATGTCCAATCGAAACCGACACACACAGATAGAATAAACTGTTGTTTAGTTATTAGTTTAATAGTGATCAGCAATTAATTGCTTCCATCTCGTTTTACGTAGATTAAACAGATATAGGCATCGTAGACACGTAATTGTTATTTTAGTTGTTATTTCTTATCTGCATTCGTGTTACTTCTTTACAGTTTCATTTTTTCGTTTCCTATTTACACTGAGTACATTGCCTCTGTTACGACGGCCTTTAAATCTTATCACTTGTTTTCTAGAACATATCGAAGAAAACACCCCCGAACTTTATCGACGATGCAAGGCGGAAACTCGATCGAGACAGCGCGTTCTCGGTCCGATCTTGTACATTTTTCTCCCTTTTTCTATCATCAGGGAATTCTTCTATTATCGTGAGAAAAATCCGCTCTCTTCGCGCCACTCCTATCGAATTTCGTGCAAAATATTCTTCCGAGAAAAGTTTTTTCAAAAATATCTCTCTGATCTCGTTCTTCGAGAATCGAGCCAGCTAGGAAATCGTCGCTCGACACCTCCGCGACATATTTCTCCACCCACTCGTGCTCTTCTTTTATATTACAAAGATTATTCGGTAATCGCTGACCTCTACTAAATCGTATTTAATAAAACGCTGCGAGTAGCGATGCAAAATTGTACTGTCTTTACAATTACCATTATTAACGCGGTCGGTCGGCCTCGCTTTCCCGAAAATACAAAAATTACACGGCGGAGATCAGCCTTTCTACTTCGTTTCCCTATCTTTTTACCTACAAATATTAACTCTTGCCACCTATCGTTGCGACGTAATAATATATTACACAAGGTCCGCCCTTATCGCCAGACGGACGTTTCTTAATAGATACAGACTATCGCGATTTTATAGATCGACGATCTCCCAGCGAGCTTAGTCGCGAGGCTCTCGATCGTTTTCCACGAGCATCGTTCGTACGAAAGTTCGGGCAAATTGCTAGGAAGAGGAAGAGAAAACGTACATTAAATGCTGTGCACACGGGGTGACATCGTCGGTTGATGGAAACTCCGTAAAACGGAGAAGATTAACTCGATTGTTTCAGAGAAAAGTCTCAAATGTGTCCAATAATTCTATTTCTTTCGCTAGATTTTTAAGAACAAAGGTGGATGGTCTGTAATATAATATAAATAATTTTTAAATATTCTTGAGCCAATTTTTGTAAGAATTTTTATTATCTTTTACTTGTTTCTTCTTTTCGTATGGGAAAGGGGTCGCGACAATTTAATCGACACCCCATGCGTCCCAGCTAATATATAAATCTTACAAGTGTTCGTGTGTGTTCAGGTGTATGTGTAGAAGGCATACGAGCATCCCTAAACATTATTTTGGCCGTGAATTTAGAGTGGTTCGAGCGCGAATGGACGATCGCCTGTTCGCCTCTAAAAAAGTACACATATATACCCGCTAATAGAAACGATCCTACGTGTGTAATAGCATCGACACGAAAGAATTTGTTACATATACATATCCGTAGAATATTCGTACATGTACAGGCTGTCACATTTATTTTCACCTCGTTAAATATTCTCTATTATTAACTGTGACACGAAGAATCGTGTGTCAGAAATAAATAATTTTTCTTAGAAACGTTTCCTCGTGACGTTAATAATAATAAAATATTTAACGGGGATAAAACGAATGAAAGAACCTCTACGCGTAAACGTACCTGTAAAGTTTTAAAAGAGTTCACACGCTTATCGCTTTACGTACACGTATCGCCGACAAAATTTCACTGTATATACAGACGCCACGCTAATCGGTGGCTTTGATCGGGGGTTAATTAAACGCACGAGTCCACGAAGAGGTCAAGATTCACCCTTCGAGCGTGGTTCGCCACGCGTTTCCCACGAACCTGCTTGCAAACCACGTTCGAGAAGTCCTGACGTCAATCATTCTCATAACATTCCATGATCCGTTAATAAACTACTTGTGCAAAATTGTGAGTTTGTGTGTTCTAACAATTCGAGTCGATACATACGAATACGATTTTTATTTAAGTAAAGGATTTTTATTTTATTTAATAGTTTTGCATCGTTTCTATTTTAAAGCTATCACAGAGGAATTTTTCTTTTTTCTTCATTTAATCGACGGCTGTTTAAACGACAGGACTCCATAGGTTTATTTATCACGGATATATTTACAAGTACAAGACACCAAGAACAAGGGACACGCAGAACATTAAATAGACGATCATAAATCGATCAACGATCGAGCACTCGCATTTTGTCCTTTTTTTTTTCTTCTCATTTTTCTTCTTTATTCCTTCCTTTTTCCGTGAATTCATCGTTTGCACTTGACTTTGTTCTAATCTCGTCTAGAAACATAGATCGTCCCGGTAAGAAAAATTCGAGAGGCGTTCCGTTCCAGCGAAAAGGTGTTTCCACGGTTCGAAGTATTTCAGAGTCTGCTACATGATTCGGGGACTCGTATTCGATGATTCGAACGCGAGAAAGAGACAAGTGAGTCGAACGAGCGAGAGTTCTGCGAGTAAAACCATGCCGTCGAGATATTTCGTTTTAAAAAAAATATATCCTCGCGCGATGCGTCCGAAGAGGCTAGATCGTCTTCCTAAATCGAGAAGTGCCGGATCGTTGAGCCTAGTATTTATATATACTAAAGTACCAGCTATTTTTTTCATTTTTTTTTTATCCTTTATTAATATATATGTATAATTTATATGTATATATACGTACGTGTATAGAGAGAGAAAGAGTAAAAACGAGCTTCGCCCGTCTGCGCGAGAACGAACGCAATCACGTAACGCAAAAAAGGAAACATCGAGACGGGCGCGAGCTTTTTTTCTCGGTGTCAAGGGTTTTCTGAGAATGTAGCAGTTTTTTCTTCTTTTTTCTTTCTTACAGTCTAGCTCGAGAATGGAAGATTAGCGAGGGGAGAATGAGGAATCCAAAGTGACGAAAAAAAAAGAAAGAGAAAATACTAGAATCAGAAAACGCGTACACAAGGGTACAACTTCCACAGCTCGACGCTCGTCTTAACACCCACGCGATTGCTAACCCTAAAAAATACGTGCCTGCCCATTGAAAAAATGTTCGTCCTCGAATAATTTTTAAGTACGTACCCTACACGATTAAAACCTTAGAACCTTAACGATTTTTTGTTTACCTTAGATCGAGCTCTATTCTACTATTTACAACAACACGATTGAGGTTTTTTTGTGTTTGTGCCTGCCTGTTTCTCCCTTCGTTTTTATCTCCTTCGCTTTTTTTTTTCTTTCATTTTTCGATGCATACCCTTCGTCATCGAGGGAATATCGAAGTGTCCTCTTCTTCTTCTTCTTCTTTCTCTTCTCTGTAACTCCTTTCTTTCTTTTCTTTCTTCTTCCGTTATCGCTAATTGTGAAAAGGCTTCGGGCTACTTTCAAGGTACGCGAATTCTCGAGGTTACACGCTAATATTTACACGCTTACGAGTGCTAACAGTGTGCTCGCCGTCGAGTTTCCAAAGTCACTATAGCGATTCTATTTCCTCGACGGTTGCCATTTCCTTTTTACAGATATTACACGCACGTGACGAACTATTCTTCTCTCATTCGAATTTCTTTCTCTGCCCTGTCACTCTGCTAGAGAGTTAGAAAGTACGAGAGACGTCCGAAGAATTCTCCGAAAAGTATTTTATTTCTAATTGAATCAGCGATGTGTGAAATGAAAATTGTTACAACGAATCAATGGTCATTTTTATGAAAAAAAACGTTGTTGGAACTATTTAGGAGCAGTTGTACGTGGATACGAATATAATCGGCAAATGTTGGACTTTACACGCGTTTCGAAAAATTCTTTGAACGTCTACGAATCTAGAACGAGACCGGAATTGAACAACGCGAACAAAGCGATGGGGTCGATGGCGATTCCTCCGTTTAACAATGATAAACTGGCAGTGCTGATGCGAAAACTGTACTCCCAGGGAAGAACTACGATCGGTAAAGTCCTCTTTAGAATGAGATACGCTGTAAATGTGGCACGTGCAAATGATAATTTACCTTCCCATCTGCTTCTGAACAGACGTGCGTCTGGAAAACTGTTGTCACTGTACAAATCGATTTACCTCGTTCTTCTCTGCGTTCATTCTCTTCTCTCATCGATAAATTCACCACTTCGTATCGCATATATAGAAACCTTGGAATTTTCCAAACGAAATATTCGAATATCGAGGAATCGAATAGCGTTTTTATTTTTAGAAACGTCGAAAAAATGAAAATTTTATATCGGATATTGAGAAACTTGGAATTTCCCAAATACAGTAGCCAAATATTTTGAAATCGGTTAGCGTTCTTATTTTTAAAAATGCTTAAAACGTCAAAACGTTATATCGAATATTCTGGACAACTTTAGAATCTTTCGAATACTGTGTTCAAATATTTAGAAATCGAATAATCGTGTTCTCGTTGTTGGAAATATTCCAGAAATGGAATAAATTATATTTTAATCTTTGTGCCGCATAAATCAAACTGGCATCATTTCCATTTCCATCTTGCCTTTACTATCAGTCATAAACGTTCTTCGTCATTTATTTCTACATCGTTTACATCTACATATACGTTAACGATTTCTTCCTCCTCGACCCGTTTAACGCATTATCTTGAAATCCATGCAGAATAGAACGAGGAAAATCGCGCTTAAACTCGTTTTCTAGGACCCCACGACTGCCCATTCTGTGCTTTCGATCTTCGACTTATGCTTGGTACTCGTTCTTAGATCAGATTTTAGTTTGTTTACGATGGAAACGTGCTAGAGACACCGAGAGGATTAAATCAAGCGTTTCTCTTGCTACAAGAGATTTATGTTTTAAAGGATACTCTTATTTTTATCGCGTAAAGTCTCCACGTCTACGTATCGTTTCTCTTATGCTAAAATTACAATATGTCCAAGTTTCTAACTTTATAACGTAATTCAAAATCATTTGATTATACGTTCAGTTCAGAACTTGTCTAATATATTTTGATTCTATTCGAAGACACTAGTCTTCGAAATAAATGAAAAGATTTAGAAGCTTCTCCTTCAAATATTTTTATGTTGATAATTTTTATTATCCACGACAACGAATATCAGTTATTCGTCAAATTTTGAATCAATTTTAGGAATATTTTTGATAGTTTGAATTCTTTCACGATTATTAATACTACGTTTGAAAGAATTTCTTATATTACGAAATATATAATTCGTACAAATGTAGCTTCATTTTACATTTTATTTCGAAATCTCGTTATACTGGAGAAGATAAATATTATTATTCGTTCAAACGAACTAAAATTTTAATAATTAAATTAATCACGTATCGACGATATCGACATAAGAGGAACGATAGCAAGATTAATCCGTAACGATTCTACAAAGAGAAAAATGCGACTTTACAGTACGATGAATCTACTCGAACAATCCAAAACTACTCGCAGTCGCAGGGTTCTCTAGAATTTGTTTACTAAATAGATTGTTTCGTTTTCCGTGCCCTGTACTATCGATTACTTGCACTTAACTTCCAAATGTGTATCTTGTGTTCCCGTCTATGCTACTCTCGTGTATTTTTTATGCTTAGAATTGAACCGACGTGTGTCTGTGAATGTGTGTTTGTGTTATAATATATCGTAAACGCAATATATTAAGGCCTCTTAGTTACTAACGACAGGTCGTCACGTTTATCATCCTCCGCTACGACGCTACAAC
Source organism: Bombus vosnesenskii (assembly GCF_011952255.1). Taxonomy (NCBI): domain Eukaryota; kingdom Metazoa; phylum Arthropoda; class Insecta; order Hymenoptera; family Apidae; genus Bombus; species Bombus vosnesenskii. Next base: position 2,890,518 of record NW_022882962.1, read on the forward strand.
GATACGAAGACGGCGACAGAATTTCCTGCTTCTCTCCCCTTCTTTTTCCCTTCTGTCGTCCCTCAACAAAAAAAAAAAAAAAAAGAAAAAATACGCTCGGCTATTCATTGTACACGCGAAAGTCGAAAAGTGCTTAGCTTTCTAATCTTGGTTTCTCCCTTTTCCCGTATTTCGTATCAAGGGAGAAAAATCGTTCGAGAGAAAGGACGCGAAATCTGCGTCACTCTTGTCTCGTCTCTTGGCCACCAAGAATCTGGTGTGTGCGTGTTGTGGACCAATTGTGGATTAATTGTGGACCAATTAATTGCAGGGATCTCAGAGAGACACGCCAGTCGATCGTCTTACTAGTGTGGGGACAATGACGTTATATCGTATTTTATACATATTTATATTTTAAATTATATTTTATATATTTTATAATATAGCGGTTCTCTTTAGATTTTCTTCTTTTTTTTTAATTTACAAAGGTGCCTTTTATAACGCCCTTTCGTGGTTTCATACTTGATTCGAACTTCACAGGCTTCGTTGGAAATTATTCATTGGAAGCGAGTTTGAGGATCCAATACTGTTCATAGTGATCTTGAGTAAAAGTGGTGAAGTGTTCGGTTGACGTGAGGAGGATTCAAGAGAAGGTTCAAGGAACTATAAAAGGTGTTTTAAGTACAGCCCTAATTTCTAGTTTATTTATTTGAACTTCGTGTGGCTGACTGTCATGAAATTAGGTAATAGACTGGCGTCTTGGCAGTTTTTGTATCCTCGTGTCGTTACTAACCGACTGGCTGTGTCTCTTCGAGCAGAAACGAAAGTAGCTGAAAGCAAAGCTGAGCTGAATCCGGTGCCATGGTTTGTCGAAGGAAAGAACGGTGCGGGTGTAAAACCTGTGAAAGAGACGTGTTCCAACCGACAGTGCTAGAGACAGAGAACTGAAAATAAAAAATAGAAAGAGGCAGAGAAAAATGAAAAAGGTTGGAGGAAGGAAACTAGGTAAAAAGAAAAAAAGAATAATGACGTGCCAAATCGGAGACAAGAGACCCACCGTTTTGCAGTCGTCTTTTTTACTAGTTTTTCTTTCATTTTTAATCTGTAGCAACTTTATTGTTTGGTGCATCACGTGCCAGCCACTTTCCATAACGAAGGCATATTTGCTAGTGTGAAGTATACGTGGATTTTTTTTTTCTTGTCGCTTAATTGTCTAATATCGTCATTATCTGATAACGTAGGTATTTTACGACTTATGAATTATCACCTAGCCTCCAATTATTATTCATTTATGTTCCGTCGTTCTCCTTGCGATCGAGAACCAACAAAACATGCCATTCCATTAATTTTCCAAAAAATGTTTGTTCCTGTTACATACGTGTATGTGTACGCGTGTGTGTGTGTATGTACTATATACTTGTATGTGTGTGTAATAACGCGAAGAGAGTAATGTATCTCTATGTATCGTTCTTTGTTTTCTTTTTCTTTTTATTCTTCTCTTCAATGTGTTTTCAAATTTCCCTCCTTTTTTAATTATCATTTTTCTTCTTTTCTTTTTCGTTTGTTTGCTACTTCGTTTTTTTTTTTTTTTTTGTCGCCCGCTTTCTTTATCTCGAGGTGTATATCGTTAAATGCCCAACTGACCAGCTACAGTGAGCTACGTATTTACAAATCTTGTTTAAGTAATCGTCTATGTATTATCTGTAAATTTTTTTCTCATTTAATAGGAAACATTGAATTTCACCCGCTCACACTCGCTCCATTCCCTTTCATTCCCTCGGGTACACGCGCACACACTCAAACGTACACTCGAACTTTCCCTTCGTTTCTTTCTCCGCTATCTTCTCACACTCCTTTCATCCCCACGCTTCCTCTTGTAATTAATCAAATTGCAAATCGGACCGTTGCGAAACTTGGACGGAACCACGGTGTTCCTCTTTCACCACTTATCGCTTAGAAAGGGTCCTGGATAAATCCCTACCCTTTCTTCACTCACTTCTTTCCTTTCTTTCGTTTCTTTTTTCTTTTATCCTAACCAATCGCTTGAAAGCGTTCTCGCACTTTCCATCGGCGAGAACGAGCGTTCCACGAGACTGACAAGTAAAATTCGCGGAAGTGAAGCCTAGAGTTTTTCGTGAATCGTTCAAAAGGCTGTTAAAAGATAAAAGAGCGTTGGGTCCAGACGTAAAAGTCCGCGATAAAACAAGGTGAACCTTTTTTTTTGCATTGGCACGCATCAAACAAAAATAGTTAAAGAGCTCTCTGGGATAGGAGTCTATGGATTTATGACAAATATGTTTGATGTTTGACAAATATCGAGTATATTTTTTAGGCTACAGATTGAATCGTTAAGAGACTTTTTAAATTCTTTCTTATAAATATGAAAATAGGAAAGTGGCTAACATTGAGAGACTAAAATCTCTAATACAATTTATCCAACTCATCGTTTCGTTTTATGAGTCCTTTTTCCAGAAGTCACTTCAATTGCGTTTCGAAAGTGGAGAGCTAGATTTATAATCGTTGAATAATTAAAATATCAGTCTCGAGGAAATCTCGCCCTTTGTAACCCACGATTTCTTCAATTACAATCGATCGGTAACACTAGTATGCTTTTCCAATCAAACAATTTAAAATACAATATTTCGTTTCTAAAGGGAAAGAATTCTAAATGTATTTGCGAATTTATTTATTCAGTAACCTTCTGTTCTCTTTTCATTTTCTAATTTTAGATACACAACGTTTTTTCCATATCTTATTCGGAAAGCAATTTTCACGCTATCAACATCACTGTAGCAGAATACAAAGAGTAAGAATGAAAGAAAAGATCTAAGAGGAACATCACTGTCCGTCCAAATATTCGTGGTACGAGGGATTTGTTTAAATTTCCGCTGTTTCTAATTAAGGCGACATCGTTTCGCTGCGTATAATCGTTTCACAGTTGAACAACAAAGAGGCGACTTTTTACGTTTCATAGACTCATCATCTTACGTAGCTACTGCATGTAACTATTGTTGCTTGTCTGTGATTAGACACGACGAAAATTTCGCATTCCGCGGGCCACGTTTGCTGGTCTCTGATTGTGGTGATTTAGTTTATGAACTAGTAATATATATGTACACGGTGAACGCGATGACGTATTTACATATGACGAGAAGAAGCGCTTCAGCTAGCCGAAACGATCAGACCGGCATTATTTAAATTCTACAAAACCAGAAAACTTCCACGAAGAAAGGGTACAAGATCGCAACATTTTCAATATCGTCTCCGAACATTTAGTACACGCCTGGGCAAATCGCGATCGCGCGTTTAAACATTAACTTCGTTATATATTTAATAGACTATGTTCGCTTTTATTTCCTGTACATCTATTGTTTGCAGAGAGTAGATGGTTTCGATTTGAATATTTTTTCCCTTGCAAAACCTCGATTAAACGTACACACTTCTATTGCTCCGAATCGTAAAAACGACGGTCTTGATCGATCGTTCGAAAAGAAATGCATGTCTTTTTTTCGTGTCTCAGGAGAAGCAGCTGTTTCTCGTTCTCGTTAAAATTCTCTCCCTAAAGCCGACCGTTTCCTTCTCTATATTAACTCCCTTTTCGCCAAGGGTTACTTAAACGATAATCGTTACGTGTTTTTTTGTATTTATTCGTGATCACGCGAATAAATGGTTTTATAGTAGAAATTAGTTGAGTCTGCGTAAAAAAGAGAACACATGCGTTGCTTTCTCGTCTTTGTCGCCCATAATAATAAAAAACGAGCTTCCAATTATCTTTTTTCTGCTACTAACGCTAAATCGCTACCTAAAAGTCCTTACGGTAATTCTCGTGAAAATCTACTGGCTACCTAAGTTTCCTTAAAGTAAAATCACACTCAGAACGTAATTATGTATACCGCGCGCTCGTCCGGCCTCAGAGTGCGTTTGAATTCATGGTATAATGGTAATTGTTAACTATTAATGGTACTACAAACACTTTCGACGTGATCTGAACAACGATTACTTTGTCCTGGCCAAGATGTAAAACCTTCTTGTTAGGACAATTACAATAATCGATCGTAACACATGAACAACGTGCTTATACGTAAGAAGAACGAAACTAAGTAATTCAAACGCAATCAGATTCGGAAAGTAGAACGGACATTCTAATTCTACACTCCGGAGGCCGTAAGCGACCATTCACGTCTAAAAAGAATGAAAAACCAAAGCGAGATCTCGCACGGAAGCGCTCTAACATAAAGTTCGTGGTAAATTAAACTAGAACGTCTATTTATCTATACACCAAAGACGACTCTCTGGACAACGTCGAACAAATCCTTCTTCTTCGATTCTTTTTAGGGATCGCTTCTTCCATTCAAACGCTGTGTTCTTCGCTTCTTAAGTTCTCCTTCAGTTCACGAATACCGTCGTGATCGCCACGATTCGTCGGCAGTGCATTTATTTATTGGAATAAAATTGCGTGCGATCCACCACACGCGAATCCAGCATCGTATCTTCTAGAAATGCACGCGATTTCTAATTACCTTCGGATCAAGGTGGCTTCTCTAATTACGAGAGAGGAGCGACGTCGTCCCATTTTTACAAACAACGACCTAACTATAGTAGAATATCTCTTAATGGAGAACGACGCCGTGAAACGATGAGAACCTCATTTCGAATTCTCGTTTAAAAAACCTATCTTTCACTTTGATAGAGATCACCACGGATCAAAGGATCTCTGCTGTTCGTAACTCGCTAAATAAACTAAATGTTCGCAGCGACTGATACGGAAGCTAGAGCCCAGCTTTCGCGTGTCCACTGCACTTCAGCAAACGGAAGTTCGCTCTTCGTCGCGAATATCTCGGCCAACAGGTGTTGTATCTTCTTAAAAGAGTCCTCGGCTGTTTGTAGATCAGCGCGAGGATCTAATTCTAGATCGTAGTCCATGAACGCGATCGTTGTATCGATCGAACATCAGGATTCATCGAGATCATCGAATACAATACTCATAGATCATGGTTCTCTTCGCTATCCATAACTTTCTTCCTTTTATTCGAGCATGTCAAATCGTCGATGTACTTAAACTATATGGTCTTCAACCCATAACGAACGATTTATATTAGAGTTCTTGAAACATTCCGCCCAAATAAACGACTCCTAGCGTAACAGAGAACTATGTCTACTTCTTTGAAACTTCGAATGATTTCTCTAAGATCCAATCCCAATTTTGTTCAAGACACATCCCGTTTGGAGTCAAGATTCGCGTCGCAGTGCGTCACGCAAAGTTTTGAAAATCCTGACTCTGCCCATGATTCGCGACTCTGCTTCTTCCGTCTTCGCCTTACATGCAGCTTCTCGCTCGAGTTCTCCTTTCTCCGACGAAGTGGCTCGGTCGTGTGTGCGCCATCTCAAAAGGACACGCTAATTACAAACGCTTACGAACCGATTTTAATGCATCCTAAGGGTGGCGCTGAGCGTTTCGTTGAAAAATTCAGGAACGAAAGGGGCCATCGATCGATCCTATGGATCGTGTTTCATCCTTTTGCGAACACGGTTCTCATCCACGATTCCGCTTCAGCAGGTACAAGGTAAACTGGAGTACTCGCGGAGTACTCTGAAACGCTTCTTTTCGCTTTTCAAATTTACCGATGGAGAAACCGTGTAAAATATATATGTATATATATATATATATGTATATATATATATATATGTATATATGTATGTGTATGTGTGTATATATATATATATATATATATACACACACATTACACATGATTATTCTTGGAATAAATGGACGAATACGTTCGACGAAGGAGCAATCGATCCTGGTCACCTTTCTCCCGTGTTAATCGATCGTTGGAAACGCGTCACAGCGGTCGTGTTTTACATGTGTATCATGTACATTAATGATAGAAGCGTGTAAAATCTAAAAAGAAAAGAAAATAAAAGAAGACTGGCCCGTCTTTTCGACCCTTTCTTACAAACTACGTATACGCCCTCCTTTTCTTTCGTCTTTTCTTCTCTAGTTGACCAAACTCCAATCCCTCGAAACTGATTCACCTTCTTCTTTTCTCTTCTTCTTCCTCTTCTTCTTCTGTGTATCAATCCTTCGACTGTGCTCTTCGTATCGTGCGCCTTTGTATTTCGGTATATTTTCTTTTTTCCTAGGCTCCCTCTCGTATGTATACAGCGGTATGTATAATATATATTTATAGATATCTATATACATACACGTGTCTATGTATATACATATCAGCTAGTCGAAAATTGAGGCTTCAGCGCTCGGCAGTCTATTGTCTCTCTTGGCTCTTCTTCTTCTCCTTTCTTCCCATCTTCTTTCTCCGAATTCGCTTTTCTCTCTTTTCTTCGCCCTTTTTCCAGCCTGTTTCCTCTTCTTCGTTCCATCCTTGTCTCACTTTGCCCATCTCTTTTCCTCGTCCTTTCTCACTCTTCTTCTCCAGGCTGTCGAAAATTCTTCAACATCTGTCTTCCAGCGAAGCGAATGCTCGGCCGCGCGTTCGTCATCAGCTTTCGCGATTTCGGAGAAGATTTTTATTCCCACTGGTGAGGAGAGGGTGGCAATTCCGAGGGATGAGCCACCGTGGAGCTGCAAGTCGTACGAACAGATCATTAGTGCTTGCCATTTTAAAGAAAACAAGTCTTTTTTTATGTCTTTTTTTTTGTTCGTTCGTTCTATCTTTTTTATTTTGTACTTTTTCTTTTTATCGTTCATGTGCTTTTTTTCGATCGTTACTCGGGGGTGTGTATATTCTCTCAAGTGAGACTTGCGGGAGAAACAGAGGTGTATAGCTACTTTTTCAAATCTCCGGCTATCTGTGCCGTGTTCCGAACGAAACACACCGGACTAGGGACTTGGTAAAATGAGGAAAAAACAGCGTTTTCTTTATAAACATCGTTACAAACATCTTCTTCGTCCTCTTCGTGCATTTTAGAGCAGCTTTACTAAGCCCCACAGTCAAGGGTATCTTCGAGCCAAGATCAACGAGCCGTGTCCACGAATTCTTTTTATCTTCTGCAACTTTGACAACACAACACCAATTATAACATACAGTTTCACATCTTCGGATCGATCCCATTTTCCTGCGATTCATCTACGCGGTTGATAATGTAAAACCGACTACGTGTATCGATGGCTCGACGATACCCTCACGCGCAGAGATTTGAACACTAAGATCGGTACACGACGAAAGTGCAAAGTGCTCCTCGCTATTAGAAAGGATTTTTCTTTTTACGTGGGCAATCGTCGAAAGCATTCGTTCAAACGGCACTTCGAGTTTCGTCGGCTAAACAATCGGACAAAGGGATGACATATGGTGGTAAAAAGGGATGGGGGCAGCATATCGTCAACGAGTGGCAGCAGTGCGTCTCGAAAGTGTCGAAATACAATCGGTGAGAGGATGTAACAACGTAAAAACTCAACTAGAATTACGGTAGATCGTATAGTGGTGTGATGAAAAAAAAAAAAAAGGGAAATGATACAAAATAAAAGTAGAAAAATGAAAAGAACAAAAAAAAGAGAAAACGGATATGGCAAACTAAAATACATTCCGCAACGATTGGCCCGAAGAAAGGGATTTTTATGAAAACAAAAGAATCGACTCTCGAAATCTTTGAGAATTCGTGGTTCTTCTAGAAAATGAATTAACTACGGGATTCGTAGACTATATTTTCATTTTTCTACCGTGTGTCTCAAGCGTGTATCATACTGCTTTACTTCTACGAATTACGTATGCGTTAATTAATGTCGTTTTTATTTACTGTATTACTCGATGAATGAACGGAACAAGTGCGAACACGGTCGAATAAATTCGCTATGGCAGCTACGGGTCCAAAACTACCAGCGGACCGCGTCGTTCATCGACTTCTCGATACTCTCGACCGAGGAAACGCTCTGCGTTCTCGTGACGATCGATTCGAAGAGTCGCGTGGACATTTCGTATCGGATAAATCGTTCTTTGTCACGCTCTTTTTCTCATCTTATGTCATCGGAACTGTATCGTAACGCGCGAGCGGCGTTTGAATTTGTCACTGTGTAAACTTTGATTGTTACTTTCGGAATCGTTTCAGTCCGTGGACAAGATATCCAAATAGCTCGCGAGACTCGACTCTTCAAATTGTACGTTGCCGGGAAGACAACGGATAAAAGGGAGATGCAACCGACAGGTCTGGAGATGAACAACAGAATAAAAACGCTTCATCTGATTTCCATGCAGCTGTCAGCATGTGTGACAGCCGGCCGTTAATCACGATTCTATATCGTTATTCTTTTTCTTCTTCGATACTTCACACGAGACTCTCACAAGCCAAATTAATCAACTTCGCTGTTTGTAAATTTCTCTGTTTCGTTACAACAAATACTCGATTAATACTTCATTCTTGGAAGTCAATATTCACTTCTATAAGTTCATTTATCAAGAAGAACGTTTAACCGTAGAATTATATGCATTTATGAAATATTTTAATACACAAGAATATACAGAGTGTACGTAATATGCAAAGCCATATAATATTTTTAAAGTTACTGTACCTCTAGGTATAATAACATTTAGACGGTAAAAAACAAAATTTCATAGTAGTATAAATCTACGTAAAGATCCACAATCCGAAGATAGTGTAAATAATACAAAATTAAAAGAGAAAAGTGGTAACAAAGATTTTGCAACGTCGTTGCCTTTCTCTGTTTTTCAATGTATGCGGTTGATCAATGTGGCTTCTAAATGGCTCATACATTCTCACTAAGATTCTCGAAGATATCTCTTTTCTTTTCTATTATTTCCACGTCTCTCTTTTTAGCTCTCTTTACCCATTTGTCTCGTCCGTTCCTTGCAACGTCTCCCCTTCACGTAGTCGCCGTTTTTTTAGCCACCCTTTAAGCCCGCTCGCAACTTTCTCGCCCGGTTCCTCCCTCTCGATACGCGCGCCTCTAATTTCTGTCTCTGTCACCGGCCTTTCGCTTTGCTTTGCCAAGCTCGCGGGAAAAGTCAGTCGTGAAAATAGCACGGAAACAAAAGCGGTCAAAAAGGGAATACGCTACTACTTTTTTTTTCGTTTCTTTGTTTCTCGAATTCACCCTCGGCCACAACTTTTTCGTCTGGTCTCGAAATCGCTGAATCTTCGACCTCCACCACTGTGTCGAAATTTATTTCTGGGCTTTGAAAAAATGATCCCGTCGCGAGTAGTCGCTTTCTCCGCGGCCGACAGGATAAAAGCGACGCCGCGCGTGTCAGACCGCAGCTCGTTTGCACGCGAACGTTTTTCGCGTTATTCCCCTCGCCCCCCTGCCTCAAATTTCGTGGAAAACGTGGCTCCATTAGTTTTCAAGTATACACGCGATGAAAGAAGGCAATGCTGAGGAACTTCGCTGCTTTTCTTGTTCACTTTTTTTGTTTGTAGAATTTTATTTTATTTATTATCATTGTTTCTAATAATACTATAATATTCTTGTATCCGTTTTCCTCTATACAAATTGTCGTAATGTTGTGAATTCTAAAAAAATTAAATCTAAGATTCATTATTAGACTGCGACTATTAGATATTTCAATATTTTAGACAATTTTGTATATCACGTATATTGTATTTTAGGTATTTCTGCAGCTTTAAGTTTCGCATAAATGTAAAAGCCCGCAGTCTACTAGTTACTGACATCTCTTCTCTTCGCTATCCAATATTTAGTTGGCCCAATTGTTAAGACTATTAAAAGCTGGTGGATTGAAATTTTTCTTGCAGCTTAAATATTTCGAAAAATATTGCGAAGGATTAAGATTATAATAATGGGACGTGATAAAATTCAAACGACGAATTTGCACGGAAAGTAAATTATCAACAGAGGACGCTTAGAGATTGGTCGAGCAAACTTTCGAAAAAATGGATGATTTAGCAAAGTTTCCTTGGTTAACTGGAACCGCGGTACACGTAGCTCTCTTGGCAAAGCAAATCCGAGGGTCGACAAAATTTCCGCCGAAATCCATGTCGCGTCCCGGACTTGGCGAAATGACAGTAATGGCTTCGCGGGTCTCCTGCTTCTTAGTTTAGTATCACGTGCACGCGTGCAGTTTTCGCGGCCTCCGCGATACACAAAAATTCTGTATTTCAACCTCGCAACATTTCTACCATTGTACCGCACAATCTGCGCAAAATAGAATGGAGATCAAGACAAAAAAAAAAAAAGAATCATACACACAACGTACAAAAAACAAAAACGATGGATAAAACCAGTGCAAAAAAAATGTCTACATTGTGGGAAAAGAAAAAATTACGGAAGATATTGATATTTTAAAAAATCATTTTTCTTCCCCTTTTTTTAATACCCGAATGTTTTGCAAAAAAAAAAAAAAAAGAAAAAACACGTAGTTTTGTTGAAAAATATTCAAATCGACTCGAAGATTACGGTCATTGTGCCAACAGCCAGATCACGCCAGGACTTGCAGTCGAAAATTGGTAATTTAAAAGAATTATGGATTTCAAGGATACCAACGGGGATCATTCTTAGATGAATCAGGAAAATTTGTCTACTCTGCTACTATTTCGATACTATCGAGCAATGTATTGAAGTATTCTCAAGGAAAATATTACGCTACTTTGTGGAATTACTTTTCTAGGATAAAATTGATATTCAGGAAGTTGATTTAGAGGAGAGGATGATGGCAGATGATCTCGATCTACCCAGGTGCATCAAGAAAGAGAGTTTCGTTTCCCGTGTCGTTTCTCTTCGTCCCGTTCATCCGATTCTCAATGAATCGCGACACGATCCGTTCAATCGCCTTATTTATTTATTTCTCGAATTCTTTTCTCTCCTCGGGCCCGTTTCTTTCAACTGAAGGCTGCATGGTTGATCAGGCCTTTTTACACTCCTCGTGTCCAACAAAGCGCTCTTTTCAGCCGTTCTCTCTCAGCGTTATTTACAAGTACCACTTTCACAGCGACTCACGATCAAAAACGTAAAAACGCACCAGCGACCAGCCACTTAAATATAATTAAATATAAACATGGACGTGTGACACGTTCCTCTGCGATCGATAGACATTTTAAACAATCACGTGCTTACATAGTTTCTCGACTATTCATATTGTATATGATAATAACATACTGTAAATATAATATTATTGTAGAATTACATAGGACAATTCTCATAACGAGTCGTTGACATACATTCGTCCTTTTTTTATTTATCTTATTACTTTTATATTATGATATATAATATAATACAACGTAATAATATTAAAGTACGTGTTCCTCGAAGATCGTCGAGCTAAGTTCAGAAGCAAAACGTTTAATCTTATCTGTTAGTATCTGAACGATTACATGGAAGGAAATACCATCGTTCGAGATTTTCTACGCGTATCGTTTCGACCCGATTTAAAGCTTTCGTTAATTGCTCGTACGCCAAACTGCCGTTAATTAGCAGAGCTCGTCGCGTTCCTACGACGGAACGTCGACGAAAGGCGGTTGAATTCCTCCTCGGGGAGGCATCCGCGCCTCTTTATCTTTATCGCGGTATTTAGAAGTGGAGGCGTCGAGTGTCGCCCTGCTATGTATAACTGGTTACTCTAAGAGGCCATTTAAACGTCTGAAAAAAACGTTGTACGCACGCACCAGGGAACGTGAAGAATTCCCTCTCGAAGAAAGGAGAAGACATCGCTTTTTGCACTTCGTTTCCCATTACTTTCCTCGAATTTCTTAATAAGCAATTTCGCGCTGTCAATCCTTCCACAAATATAACGTTAGAGTCGTTGAAAGATGAAAGATACTTGGAAAACAGGTTTATTCATACGCTTTGCCAAAAATTCATATCGAAGATTGCGTAAAATTTCGATGGGAGATTAACAATTTGTTAATTTGTCGATTTATATTAACTTTCCGAACTTTGAGTACTAACGTTCGATCTCTGAGCTTTGGCTATTAATCTTAAATTTCCGTGAAAAAGGAAATTTCGATAGAAAACTTATTAAATAGACGATTATTATATTTTACTAAAATCAATTTATTTCTTTCCTACAGCATCGCTTTCAAGTAGCATGCAAATGTTCCCACCGGTCATATCGGCAATATTTTATTAAATTAATGTTCAATAAAGGCTGCACTCTCTATAAACGTGAATATATTTTCACATTACTCACGCGCGTGACTCTAATTACAGTGAAAAATAATTTCCACCGCCTATGAAAAGGTTAATTCCATTTCTTTGAAAGCAAACGTTAACGTGGTTTAAACGCGTTGGAAATTGGGAGCGAGTCGATCGATCGATCGATCGAACGATCGATAAAATTAGCAAATCTTCGAGGAACAGGCCAATAGGGAAGAGAGCAAACTGAATTATAGGAGATTTACGATTCCAAGTAGCCAGCGAAGGCTTCTCGAATCGTGTCAGGCGCGGATCGGAAGTCGGTCGAGCGGAGCTGGTCGCTGGCGTGCATCCGGCAACGTGTGTCTCACGAGGATCCACCATACATATATATATATATATATATACACTCATATATATATATACATATCCATAATACACCTACGTATTAACCTGCTATTCGACTACATTCCTTAAACTCACTTCATCAACATATACATATATATGTACATATACATATATATATATATATTTGCATATTATTATATACACAGTATCAATCATACAGAAGTCTCTATGTAATTAAAAGAAGAAAGAAAAGAGAAAAGAAAGTATACGTAAGAAGCAAGGCGAGAGTTAAAAACAGTACGACGAATATAATATTATACTATATAACGATACGTTGATCAAGGAGGATGGAACGAAAAACTGACGAAGAAAAACGAGTGAGAAGAAATATACAATAGAAGAAATAAGAAAAAGGAGGTCGAAATGGTCGTAATTGGGAAACAAAAGACGAATAGATATATGATAATAAGTAAGAAACAGAAAATGCAAAAAAGATATGCTTGGTAAAATGGTTTGTTCAAGTACCTCAGCGAGCGAGGTCACGCCGCCTAGAGCTGACTCTCTGTTCGTTCGGTTCGTTCAGGAGGAGACGTAACACGATTGGTAGTAGTAGTGGTAGTAGTAGTGGTAGTAGCGGTAGTAGTAGTAGTGGTAGACGATAGCGGTAGTAGTCGATAGTAGCTGACAGTGGTAGATAGCTGATTCGGTACTGGTAGTGGTAGTAACGTGTACGTATACGCGGCGTAGGGCGCTGGGTCGGCGATCGGCTTGCTCTAACTTGACGGCAGTAAGCAACACGAGAAATAATGTTACACACTTCAAGATCACATATGAAAAGAAAGAATGAATTTTTTTTCTAACTTTTTTTCTTTTTTTTTTGTATTCGTTCATTTTTACTTTCTTAAGGGACTAGGGTATTAATTGCATCTATCGTAACTTCTAAGCACGTTACAAGTCTTTCTTTTCGACCCTCTTTTACATTTGACTTTGACGACTCTTTCTTTTTTCTCATGGTAGCCTCTTTTATCTTAAAATTTCGTTCTTACTTTCTATTTCTCCGTGTCTTTTGTAGAATTGCGGTGAGAGCAGGGGTGGTGGGTTCAACTCCTTTTTTCGTATTTTCTTCTTCCGCTCGACATTTCTTTCTTTCTCTGCGTATCGGGACAGATGGCGCCGATAATGTGTTCGATCGTTTTACTGATACTTTCACGGCATAGAACGTATACATGGCTACATCTGCGTATATATATATATACACATATATATGTACATATATATATGTGTGTATACATATATACACAGCAAAAAGGAACAATTACGACAGAAAGACAACGCGACAAAACGCGGGGGTTAATTTCTTAATCGTTTCCCAGTACTAACGAAAGCAGTGGAAGAACTGGCCGGAGTTTTTGGTTGGTTACCGAGGGCCAAAACGGCAAAAGGACGTCGACGAGGAAGGGTCGTCGAGGGACAAAAGATCGTTCTCTCCTGGCTCGTTTCGATCGTTTCGCCTCGACCCTCTCTCTCTCTCTCCACCCCTTTACCATCCCTTTACCACCCCATCAGCTCTCTTTTTCCAATCTTTCTTCTCTCTTTCTCATTCTTCACGGTTTTTAATTTCCGTCTACGATACGCCCTTGTGCCCGCTCCGCTGCCTTTTTTCTCTTCTTCTTTCATTCTTTCCCTCTTTCTCTTTTGTCCTCTTTTCCTTTCCACTTTCTTTTTTTTTTTTTGCCTTTTATTTTAATCCGGCTTGTTCTTACCGCATCGACTTCGACGGGTGGGGAAGGGGAGGCAACACACGGTATATACACGGGTGTGTACCCCTCCGCTAACCCTTTCTCTCCTTTTTTCCACGCGCACACGCCTCTCCCCCTGCCCGCCCACCCACCCAACCTCCCTCGATCCTCTGCATTTTCTTGTTTATTCACTTATTTTCTTTGTTTCCTTTCTAACCCTGCGCGAAATTCGAATTGGTCTTGGCTTTTTAATATAATTGGTCGTTCAAAGGAGAAAGGATTCGGTGGACACTGGTGATATCGAGGGTAGGGAAAAATTCAGTGAAAGGAGGCTCTTCGATTCTCGAGGACCCGGTCTCCTCGTTCTTATCTTAAATCTTTCCCTATTAACCAAGCCGAAACTTGGTATTCCTTTTCTCCTATATCCTAACCAACATAGAGTCGTACCCTGCTTTTCTTTATATTTCCTTTTGTTATAATCGATCGTTTTATAATCTGGACGATTCGCCACCTACGGCTTACCTTGCGAAGCTCTTGAACGCCGCGGACTGCGGATTTATGCAGAGCGGCACGCGCGACGTGTTCAGCTGTTCCGCTATAAATTTGTGCATTTCCTCTGAAACAGACAACGTCGGATCGTCGAGTGAATTCTGGGTTCTGTATCTCGACAGTCCTGGAAATTAGGAAGGCGAATACGAAGGTGGATCGAAGCGGTCTAGGTTCTCGTTTCGCTCAAGGGACCACGTTCCTCGCGAACCTTTCAGGGTGTCCAATCGATGGGAATCGTCGATCGAACGTTTTACGCTTTATTGCGCGTTGTCACGCGCACAGTTTACTCGTGCTGCGACACGTGCCTGGAAATATCTCGTTGGCGAATGATGATATCGATGAATCGAGCAGTCGAAATTGCGAACGATGTATGCACGCGAAGAAGAGATAGAAGCTTCGTTTAGTTCTTCAACTCCTCAATTCGATAGAAGAAGAGGCAGAATTTAATGGACACGCTTTTTATAGCTTTCTCAGTTACTTTTCTTTCCGTATTCGTGGTCCTATAGAAGTTTATAAAAGCTCCTTCCCAGTTCTACATCACCTTACAATTGGAATTTTTCTGAAACTATTCGATTTACTGAAAATTTGTTCTTACATTTGCGTTTCTGTAGAACATTTCCGACCTTCTTTGAAATTACAAAATATTCTTCGCAATAGAATTCTCAGTCCACGATATGTTTCTAAATGTTCTATATCTACATGCACCACTACAATTAGGATAATACGACGAACATTAACACTCAACCAGCTCTTCGTGTGCGGACGATAATAACAAATAAAATACAAAATTACAAACTTTCCAGAAAGCGTTCTGGCATCCATCGAGAACTTCTTTGTTCGTAGCTACACGATTCGCGCGTTTCGTCTTACGACACCTTTCTTGGACACGTGCAGCCGTCCGCGACTGTTCCAGTCGGAACAACTCGACAAACGCGATTACTCGTTACGAGCATCGCATGCCTGTCGTATGACAAACTCGAATGCGAAATCAAACGCGTTAGACGCGCCGTCTACGATAATTGTACGAGTTTATTATGTGGCGCGAGCTCAATAGGCGTAATTTAATGCGAATTCGTGCCTCTGTTGGCGTTTATAGATCGAACAAAGGCGCTATATTTTAAAAAATGTACGGTAGCATGTATCCAAACGGGAATAATTTCTTATGGGACCATATAAATCTAATATACAATTGTACGTTTTATTCTACGTACGTATTACGAAGATGAAATTTATAAAAATGCAAGATTACGAAAAATCTAGGAGATTTTTAAACGAGGCAAAGAGGAGACCCCTTTTCTATGGATTTAAAATTCATTGGAATGTAAAAATTTCTCGTAAAGCTATATAACAATTTAGAGATTAAAAAACATTTGAGAATTCACAAAAGAAATTTGATCTCGTGTATTGTATATCTATCTAAACACGACAAAGATGAAGCGTATTTCTAACAAACTTAAAAAGAAAAGAAGTTTTATAGAACGGTCGAGTATAAAGGATATTTTTCATCGATGCAAGTACGATAAAGATAAATACGTATACCTCTAACCAATTTGAACGTCAATTCCGAGTTTAATTTCATATTACAAGCTCGCTAGAAGATTTCTGAATACAAATTACTCGTACTATATCATTTTCCATCCGACAGCATGTTAAGACGATAAATGCAAATGGCAACACGTGGAATAATAGAAAGACTCATAAAGTAAGAGATTAAGGAGAAATTTAAATATTAAATATCTTTGAATATCAGAGTTTTAAGCACCCTAAGACATCTGGAAAATAAGTTTCTCGAAGGGGATACACAATTCACGCCGAAGTAGCCCCTTCAGTCAGCCTAACGAACGAATGGCGTGCAATTTTTAACCGCGATATTAGACCCAGTTTCTCCGACGATTACTTTGGAAGAAAGTCTGCTGCGATAACTAGTCGGACCCCCACTGATAAACGATGATTTATCGCGGTCGTATTCGCGAACGCACGCAACAGTCTATCGCATCGTTGTTCCGCGTACGGTTCCAGCCACGTGTCCAAGACGTTTACTATTAATAATCCAGCGTGAGTCACACCGATGCATTTTTCTCTCCAGCTGAAAACCCGCGATTAATACGGTGTCGTGTCGCGCGAGCTGCTCGGAAAATCCACCCTTTCGATAATAATTCTTCGCTCGTTTCCGCGCTTTATTAGCAATCGTTGAGAGTAGCTCGTTATCGGTCCACGAATACGGTTATCAGTTATACGAGTCACTATAGCGCAAAATTAAATCGATATGGTCGATAAAATACTACACTCACGTAACTATTGGTACTAATACAAGTTACTAGTATTCATAAATTCGGTTATCATATAATACGTAGAGAGGAATTGCAATTACTTTTTCTTATTCATTGTCTAATTTAAACGTGACGCGTGAATCCGGCGTGAAAGCTGAATCTGACACTAAAAACTACAACCCTAAAAATAAGCGTACGAGAGCGTCGAGTAATTTGGAACGTTGGTTCGATGGGTGGGTGCAACTGTCTGAAAATCGTGGAATTCTATACCGTGGAAAATTCACGAGCTTCGTGGGTTACGGTACGGTTTATTAGCACCCTTCGAGAAATCGATTCGCGTTATTGAATCTCTGTTACCCTGCGGCGCAAAGTTTCTTCGCTCGATGTTGATCCAAAGTTGCTGAACGGTGGGAAAATAAATTTGTTTTTCTGTTTTACGGAGGAACTTGGTATCGAGAGTTTTAGGTGGCTATTCGTTCCGATTTTCTAGTTTACTTCGATGGCGATAGGGAGCGTCTTAGATAGTTGGCGAAAGATCTCTATAAAATCATCGTCGAGCGAAGAAACAGACCTCAGAGCTGGTAGAGTAGGACACACTTTTTTCTAGAAAATATCAAAAAAGCGACCATGAAAATCTACTTTTAGCGATATTCTCCGCCAAAATCGGACAATATCCTATCTACCAATTGTTCCTGGCGTGGCAGCTTTTCAACTACATCCCTCAGATACTCTGTCTCGTGAATCCGATATAATCTAGGTCGCTCTTCTTACGTTCGATCATGTTCCGATTTTCGTGTTTCACCGAACTACGATCTTTCGTCTGTTATTATAAAAAATCATCATTCGCCAATCGATATATTTCCAGGAAGAAGCTTCACATATCGTGTTCAACGACAAAATCAGCATGAAAAGAAAATTATATTCGTTAGAATCATTAGGTTGGCGTATATGAAATTTTCTCTTCCATTTTCAAATTTTAATTGTACGTAGTCTCTATAAAATATCATACATAGCTAATGAAATAATAATCGATAATATCACACATTTAATAAAAATGTTCATGCGTTTCGAATTCTATCATAAAGCTTCTCAACACACCGAGTAAACATAATCCATATCAAACGTCTTTTCTCTGATTCCATATCTTAATAGGAAAATTGAACGCTATCAACCTGTCAAATTCGAACTTACAAAAAACAAAACTTCCTACACGCCAACCTAATAAACTCCGACTTAAGCTTAACGTGAAATCTGTGTAAAAATCATTCGATATCGAAGTATCGTTTTTTAAAGTACACGTTCTTCGATCTGTACGATTCTTACCTTTCACTTGCTGCACGGTGGTGAGCTTCCGTTCCCAGAGATCGTCGAACGGATGAGACGTGGCAGGCTCGAAGTCCCCCGTGTACTGTCTCAAGCCTCCGCTGGTCGTGTAACAGCACGTGCACATGCACGAATGATATCTCAGTCTCCCCTCGTCCAGATAAGGATGCGCCAGTGCATCCACCACGGTGATCCTCTTGTCCTGCGAGAAGTTCGTGAACGGGGTCAACGAACGATCGATACACGACGCGAAGCCCGCCTCTCGAAAACGATCGATCTCGGCCGACTCCGGCTATTTACGGGGACAGTTAACCGTGTTAATCTCCCAAGAGGTAGGAAAAACCAGAGTTCCAACACGGTTAGGGACGAAAACGAATTTACGGCCACTGTTCGAACGGATTGCTCGACTGAGATCGCTAACTAATTACCGGTTAATCGTTAATAAGTTTGTACGTCATCGTTATTTCCAGATCGGGACACGTAGATTGGCTTTAGATTAGAAAAATGGGAATAATAGATTTTAGAAAAGAAAGAAGAGATTGTTCTTCGTTAACACTCGAACTACCACATCAGTCAAATTGACTGGTTTTACAATTTTATTTTTAAATTTCTACTTCGTGTTATATTTTTTTCCGCAATGATGTAATGACTTTTGCAACGGTAACTAAAAGAATAATATAACGAATTTTATTTTGTTTTTTATGTACTCAAACTCAAAATAATTTTGTATTAAGGATACTTATACCAATACCAGTAGGAATGGCCGGTACTCGTCAAAGTGTAAAAGGATTCTGCAATCTGTTTATCGAACCCCAATTAACCAGTTTCCTCGTTTTGTACAACGTCCCACACGTTTTTCAAATTTTTACTTCGTATCATTCGATATGACGATATCAGTTATCAGGAAAATTCCGGATCGATCGCTAGATCGCTAGATGCTAACACTAGAAATACCACAGCAGCAGATAAGATTGGTTCTACAATTTTATAAACGTATCAACCCTCGTGTAGGGATAATGGTCCCAGATGGATTAATAATGCCAAAAATGTACTGTATAACATGAAATTCCTTTCGTAAGAAAGTAAAAAATCATTAAATATAAAAATATTCCATTATTGCGTATTTTTTAAAAGCCCAGACATTTTCACTGGTCTTGGTAGAAATAGCTTCGTGTTAACTATCGGTAGTTCTAGCGTTAAAGAAAGGGAGAATCTTTTCATTGATTTGAAAATATCTACGATATGGAAATTCCTCATCCGTTGACTTATTCGTTGTCGGATTACGGATCTTTATTAGCGAATTTACCGTTATGGACTCGACCAAAGAAATAGAATAACGTTTGCGCGAAAACATTATTTTACGTTAGAAAATCCCTTGTCCTTAGTTTCAGTTCTTTCGTTAATTCACCCTTCTCGCTTTGAAACACGCTCTACATAACAAAGTCCTTGGCGAATCGAAACTAAGAACCTCAGAGTTAACATATTTCTTCTGCCGCCTTCAACTTTCATCTTTATCCCCCTTCGTTTCTTTCCATTCGAGAAACTTCAGATTCTAATGAAGCCTCGACGAAACCAAGCTTCCCTGTTGTTTCTTAAACAACGACGATCTAAAATTACGGAAAAGTATCGGAGCAACGCTGTAGAAAGAACGAAAATCCACGAAAAGTTTCGCAAATGGTAATAGCCCCGCAGTTTTAGTTTTACGAACGATGAATCAACAGTTTCACGAGAGGAACGGTTTTAACGCCTTCTGAAAGCTACGTTGGAACTTCATCTCGATTATTCATGCCTCCATTTTATTCTCTGTTTGTTACTGAAAATGGCCACTGGAGTGGCCATTATTCAATCCGTTCTGAGCGCTTGATGTCTTAATATCAACCGCGTTAAAACGATCACACGCGGTTTTACAGAAGTTAAGCGTGTCGTACGAACGATCTAAACGTAAACGAGAGTTCGAGGACGAGATTCAGGAAAGTAGGCTGCGTTGGCGTATTCCCGTGCTTTAATAACTACTCGACAACCTACAAAGACGGCTCCGATCTCGTTCGAACGAAGCCAATAACTGCCGAGACTGTGTTGGTTTTACCGAAATCCTGACGAATGTGGCGGCTGCCAGTTGTAAAAGCTACGTGTTTCGATCTACACTCTCGTTCACAAGTATTTTTAATATTCTACATTGCGCGAAATTGACAATGTTTTCGCATCCGCCTAAAGAAAATGAGATAAAGTTGAAAAGCGATCGGTAATTTTTATCTCGTTCGATAATTATACAATACACGTTTTTAGCGTGTGTGAGAACATCGAGTATCGTAAAACGCTTATGAACCGGAGTGTACACGATTTCTTCTGACTTTTTCGTTTCTTCTCTTTTCGCGTTTCTCCTTCTTTTTAAGCTGGACAGTCGACAGTAAAGATTTTATCTCGACTTTCGTATTATACAAACACCATGTCCGCGAGAATTTTACTATGTCGCGGTCGTCGCTCGAAATATTTTTTACGAACTGCCACGCGAAACTTTTCACGGTTTTTTGTTCTTCGACATTTTGCCGTTTCTTATTTTGTTAATTGAAAAGGTCGGTTGTAATTCGTTCGATGTACAGTTTCGTGAACCGTTGGAAGTTTCTCGAATGGAACGATGACGGAGTTCGATGACTTATCGCGTCGCCACGGATGTTGATAAGGGCACATCCTCGCTCGC
Organism: Bombus vosnesenskii; assembly: GCF_011952255.1. Classification (NCBI taxonomy): domain Eukaryota; kingdom Metazoa; phylum Arthropoda; class Insecta; order Hymenoptera; family Apidae; genus Bombus; species Bombus vosnesenskii. The sequence continues at coordinate 2,911,482 of NW_022882962.1, forward strand.
AACTTGCACGTCTCTCTTCGTAAACATAACTACGAGTTTCAGAGTCGATCTATCATGCAGCATGGTAGTAGCTAGAATAGTTGTTGCAAAGAAGTTGACCAACTTTCGCAGTTCCTCGCCCAAGTTTCTTCGCAACCGGTATATCGATTATCATTTTTAACGACAGATTCATTCGTTTGAAGAAAGTCTGTCGTATTTATCGAGTACAAATGTTAGCAAAATGTACTCGCAACTTCCAGTCGTGTTTAGTGCTGTTTCCTAATAAAGTTGTACACCTACACGAGCAAGCTTTATACTCGATATATTCTATGCTCGAAATTCCAATCATATAAATTACAATCCTATAAAGTCGGCACATTATGTCGTAACGATAGCTGAGCGTGATGAAACTTACGGGATCGAAGACTAGCATCTGGCAGAGCAAATGGACAGCCTCGTGCGTCGCCTGGCTGCTAAGGGTGTAGAGGGCCGTCAACGAGGGTGGCTTTGGTGCGCGCCTCAGCATGTGAGATCTCGCACCCTCGCACGCGAACCTCATGTCCTCGAGGGTAGGCGTGCCCAGCAATTCTGTGATCAGTTCCAGCTGCAAAGCGAATGAAAATGTTCTCGATTTTAGAACCTGGTCTTCTCCTTCCTTCGTCACTTTCACTCCGGCCGCAGAAACTTTGCACGTATCGAAAGAAAATAAATCGTTATATTCGGAGAACAGGCAAGATTCTCCCGCCATTTGTCGTCGTAGAACTTTGTCGATGATGATTGTTGTTGGATGAACATACTTTTACCTGACAGATCACTCCATTTTCGTAGAGTTTCGTCGCAAAGTACAATAGCAAAGGATCGAGGAAATTGCAATTATTGTTTGCGTTATGAAATTAACTTATTCGCATAGAATTACAAGAGAAATTGGTGATTCACCGGCGAATTTAAAACGTTCACTCGTGGCACGGATATTTGCGTGTATTTGTATGAGAAATGCGTCCAATTTTCAAATGAAATGTCATCGAAGAAAGCGAAATTCGTTAATCGATGGTTAAAGGACTAACCTGTTGCACAGGACTCTGTGCCTGAAAAAGTATCCGCCGACGAAGAAGCTCGCCAAAAATGCAACCGACACTCCAAACGTCCACGGCTGCGGTATAATGTCGCGCTCCCATCAGGATTTCCGGTGCGCGATAATACTGCGTCACCACTTCCTGCGTCATGTGCTTGTTCTGATCGGGTTCCTCCACTCGGGCCAAACCGAAGTCGCAGATCTGCTCGCGAATAAGATTCATAATTTTGTCGTTATTAATTCCGTAGAAAGATCGATGGTTTCCCTTATTTTCTCGTTTATTATTTTTTTTACGTTGATAGCGAAGAAGTTTGGAAGATTTAGCCAGCTTAATCACTTTGTTTCGGTTAGTTTACTTACCTTTAGTACGCAATTACTGTTCACGAGTAAGTTCCCTGGTTTTATGTCCCTGTGCAGGATTCTGGCTGAATGAAGGTATTTGAGGCCTGAAACAAAAACGGATTATACTTAGTACGAGAATTCGACGATTCTTAAGTTCGCGAGTTTTTAAGTTCGCAGGTTGCCAAATCTTAGACTTTCTACGCTCGTGGATTTGAAAATTCAGACATCTTGTAAACTTCCAGATCGTTAAATCGTGAAACTTTTGAACTTCTACTTCTGAATCATAAGTCCAGAAATTGTTCAATTCTCAGATCCACGAGTTTTGAAGTTCCTGAATTTTTAGATTCTTACACTTCCTAAACCTCTAAACTCTCGGATCTCGAATTTTGAATTTCCTAATTTTCTCAATTTCCAGTCACTCAGAAGCTCTAGAATGCCTAAACGAAGAAGTTAAAAAATTCATAAATCTCTAGATTCACGGATCTTAAAACGTCTTGTGACGTTTCCGTGGTTCTTAATTCTCAAACTTGTAACTGTCAACATGCCAAATTCCCAACTTGCCAAACAACAAACCGATATTTCAAAATGTCGTATTTCGCAACTTTTCAAATTAAATTTCCAATTTCCTAAATCCTCGAACCCCTAAAGTCTAAAATAGGAACTGCCTCTTCCTATATATTTCGAATCCTGTACCGAATTCCTCGCAGCGCGGTAACCAAGCCACGTTCCAAGACAATCAAACTTTCCGACGAGCCATTATCGTTCTAAAACCTGAAAAGACACGGATGTTTCTCATCGAGGAGGCGAAACGCGCGACCTCGATTTTCACAAAATTCCTGCGCCAGGTCGTTAGAGCCTCTTCACTCGACTCGACAAATGCGCATACATTCACCGCAGATTATCCACCGAACATATCCTCGTGACATACCAATCCGTAAAATTAAACTATTTCCTACTTTCATAGCAAACGTCGTATTTCTTACGTCTGGTTATCATCGGTGTATAATATAAGACAAAACAATTATCATAGTAATATCGAGAATCTGTCCCTTTGTCGCATAAAATTTCGAGTAAGAGATATGCGCGGTTCTAAAATTTCAAAGTTTCTCTATTCCGGCTGGCCAATTTTCTAGCGTATTAGGTTGTCCGAAAAGTTTCTTTCGTTTCATAAGCTGATAATAAATGAGCCATAATAGATGAATAATAATAGATGAGTGATAATAGATAAATGTTCAAAGCAAATAAAACGCCTACGATATCGATCATGCTCAAGTTTGCACCAAGAACGTGTTTATTACAGGTTTAATCAAATTACAATTTCTGTTTTATATTATTTTATTGAATTAGGTATGATCCATTTCGTTCCATTTTTATTATTATTGTTCGTGCATAATTCAATAAACTAATATAAAACAAAAAACATTGTATTATTTCCTTATACGACGAAAGAAACTTTTCGGACAAGCTAATATAAATTACTTTAAGAGATGCTACCAGCGAAGAATGTACAGTAATTCCATTTCAGGAACTTGTATTTATAAATTCTAGAAACGCGATCCCGATAATTTTCCTAAATGTGCAATTTTGTATTCTGCATCGAGTTCGAAAATTTTAGTTGGTAAAGGAAACGACATATCGTGCGTAGCAATTTAACAATTAGCGATGTGAATGCTATAATGAATGAAATGATATGGAAATATTTTTTGTAGCCACGGTACTTTTAAATTTACCGGATAAACGATAGCGATATGAGTACAGAGTCGCGCTGATGGTTCATGGAAACAGGATTATTAACATTTTATTGAACGGAACAAGTGGGACGGTGGGTCGCGTCCCCTAAGTGCTCGTCATCGACGACAAATTGCATCGAATCGCGAAACGTCCTTCGTCGATGGTAATTTCGCACGGTGCGCGCGCCGAAAACCTGTTTTAAATTGAAATCCGGATCGAACAAGAAACCTGTCCTTATTATCAGCGAGAAAAAGGAGAAAAGAAAAAGGATCTTGCGAGGATTCTTCTTCCGACATTTTTATATTCCAGTTTGCTCCGTCTTCTTTCTACCTTAATTTAATCGACTTTGAAAATTAACCCGTGAACGCATAAATTATTCTTCGGTTTGTCAGTATAAAATAATTCAATCTTCCTCGTAATCACAAAAAGAGCGCAATTAGGTACAAAAATAGATATGAAGTTTAAAGAATGCTCTTATAACGCAACACAAAAAATTGCATTGGACACTCTGTTTATTTCCTGCGAACGCGATTTCTCTTCCTTCGCTTCTATTTTATTTTAATTCGTGAAAGTACCTCTTAAATTTCCTACTATTTTTTTATTAAAACACTCCGTCCACATACCTCGGCATAAAATATCTCCAATCTACGAAGACAAATGGTCAAACCAAATAAAACGTTTACGATATCGAGCATGCCCAAGTTTACACCAAGAACGTGTCTATTACAGGTTTAATCAAATTACAAAAAAAAAAAAAAAAAAAAAAAAAAAGAAAAATCAATTTTCATTCCTCGTTATAATATACGCCAAACGGAACTTTAAATAACTGATTTTCTAGAAGTCAACCATTAACATTACGTTCATCGTATTCGTATATTAAAATCAACGCTGCTCGAACTCGCATTCTCACCCTCGTTCACCGTTCTTGGTTCCCCTTAGTCGCGAAACCGCGAGGCGAAACGATATGTGTTCAAGGCAGCAACGGGGCTGGGGGTTTGTTATACATAAGCTGGTACGGGGGATTGAAATGGGGGCGCGAGTTGAATACAGGACAGATTACCGGGCCGCCCCTCGGAGGGTTTACGAAAAGGGGTGGCAGCTTGACTAACGGACGTCGAGTGTCGCGGAGCTGTGGATAAACGCTCGTGTAATCCCTTCCAAATGGACACGCGTGTCGCTTGCCAAACATTTCATCTCGAGTAACCGTTTCATGGGAGTAATAATTATTTCATTGTCGTTCCGTGGAATATTATTCAATTTCACGGCGGTAGAATATTATTGAATTCCTTCCTCGAGAAGGGGATGGGTGGAATTTTTTTTTAATAAGAATAATTTTAGTCTCTAAATGGAGTTTCGTACTTACTGGCTTCCGCGTTCCCCATTATATCTTTTGTCGGATCGTCTGATACAATATATTATTAGCGAGATTTATTTATTCGGAATTATTCAGACAAGTGGATCCTTCATGAAGTTCAGTTACGATTAATTACGATTTTATGCGTGGCTTTCACGAATACAGTTGTACGTATTGTTAAATATTGAATTAAACTTATTAAGAGTATTTAGAGGGAAGGTTATACTCGTAGAAAACAAGCAACTAGTAGTACCTTCGTTTTAATAAAATCCTAGTTTAGTAAAGTCCAATTAGCTTAAAAACTCGCAGAAAATATAAAATGGCCTGTTAAAATCTACTTTTAAAATTCAATTAACTTTCCGCGTGTAACGGTACATATCCGAGAAGGAATTCCTTATTTAATGCTTCGTACTTAAAAATGCTACTAGATTAAACTTAAAATTTAAGGCACAATTTGTCTTACGTACAAAGTTACTTACGAATTGCTTAATACGTACGTTTTGCGCGGTAGACTTTAAAAACCACTTTAAACAGTTGGTTCCTTCTTAAAAGAAGAAACATTGATCAACCGTATTTCTTCCTCGCGTAAAATTATGAATGCAATTACAAAGGGATCAAAGATCAAACTTTCCAGAGAAAGCACAGCACGAAGAATGGAAAATTTTGTACACGCGCGACGCTAAGCCAGTTATTAACACATCATACTCGTAACATCTACGTAGCGCGTTAAATACGCACTGTGGAACGTTATTCGCGATATGTAATGCGCATTACGGCCACGGTACTGAACAGTGTCACTCCCTTTCGCGTAATTATTTCGTCGCCAGTTTCTCGTGCATCCCTTTCTTCCCTTCGCGAAGCTAAATCTCGACGCGACACTACCGTGGATGGAGACCGATCGAGCGAGAAACAGAGTCTTCATCGTCGTCGACAGGCGTGTAAAAACGTCAGCCTTTTCATTCTCGCATCCTGGCTGACGAACGAAGAGCATCGAGGAAAAAAGCCACCTGACCGATGCGAGGGGGTGGAAAGAATCGCCGGAGAAAGGGTGAAGGAACGACGGAGGTGAAACGAAGGAGAGACCTGAAAACGGACAGCAACGAAGAGAGGTACAGTGGTTAAGGGTAGGTTTCCCGTTGAAGGGTGAAGTGAGACAAGGAAGCGTACGAAGAAACAGGCTGGTTTTCGAAGAATCGAGAGTACAGTAACGCACGAAAGTATGCGAACACTCGTAGAAATATTTGATGAATACGTGCAATACAAAATATATAAATATAACTAGATACGTAGGTTACGGAAAAGATTTTGAAATTTCATTGGAACTGCAACGAGGTTCGATTATTGCGATCGTACTGGTTACGTTTCAGACTAATGCGAAACCTGATCGCAAAAGTATCGAAATAGTCAAGACAATTATCAATTGCACCGATAAGCCTAAGTCAGTTTTTTTAATTTTGTTGTTTATTGTCTGTTGGATTATTTAACGTTTAAGACAGCTGTTCTTGTTGCAGATGAATATTTTTACGAAACGTACGTTTGCGATAGATATTTTTAACTTCTATGTACGCTTTCACATGTGTTCCAAATTTTATCGACACAATGATCGTGACAGCGCGTTTCGTTACAGCGTTAATAAAATTTCCACGTGTTTTGTACTGCGATACACGCACATCAAAAATTTCCTATGGCGAGAGTTGAAATGTTTTCGGGAGCAAACTGTAGAAGAGTACGGAGAAAAAGAAGGGGAAGACGAAGGGTGAAAGTCGGCGTGGAAGAGAAACAGGAATGACACAGTCGGGGGTGGTGAGGGCAAGGGAGTGACGAGGGGCTGCAATAAGAGCAGAAACATCGGTGCCAGATGAGTGTGCCGTGAGTCATGCCGCATTCAGACCTCGACTTTTCTCTCTCCGCAATAAAACTCGGTAATATTACCGGGGTAATCTGCCCCGTGGGTGCGTCCGGTTGCGAATTCACCCGCCGGTAATTAAAGTCTCTCTCTTGGTCCCATCTCTCTTTCCACCGCAGGACTTCGCACACCCTCGCACTAATAACTCGAGACGCGGGGTGGTTATCCTCGATGCACTTGTTTTGTCGATTCTACGAGTGAGGTAGGATTATTATCTGGGTTAGCCGAGCTTCGACGTCTTAAAATTCAATCTCCAGGCGTACATAGAGTAACGAAATGTCGTTGTATATTATGCGACAGCATTAGCTTTTGATATAACAGCGAAGGAACGAGAAACTATCGTGCACTTGGAGGCTGAGCAAGAAAAAGTGTTCTCATGAACGAGAAAACGAATGGATCTAAACCTTACGGTAAGATCGTTTGAGTCAACGAAAAGTTATTACGTAAGAACTAATGAAATATACAACGAAATAACATCCATAAAGATTTTAACGAGTTGTCGATGATTTATCATAAGTCATGCATGTTCATCGTACCTCTCTGTTTCCGCACGTTCGTTTAGTTTATCGGTTGTATCGGCGCGTGTGAAAATAAATTTTTACGATAGTGGTTAGCCACAAGGTGAATCGAATTTGCGCTTCGCGTGACTCGTTCGAATTCGCTGGTTATTCGCTTTTGAATCTTTTACACGGTGATTTTTAGACGCCGCTTGTTTTACCACCAGTAGAATTTTTAGGTAGCAAGCATAGCGGATTTTCGTGAATTTTCTTCGTTTCGATGTTTGTTTTATATTTAGCGGTTTCGACACAGTATAAATATGCATACTTTTGGCTGCGCGTTTTTCATTGCTCTAACGAAGGGAATTCATAGCGTGTACTGCTTTAGTTGGTAACGTTTGGAGTTCGATTATTGTCCAGCACACGATACAGTCGATGGTATAACGATATACGAGCCACTAGGAAGCCAAGCTGATCACGATTCCACTTTTCATTCATTTCTTCATTTCATTGCGTATTTAATTCTCATTATTAAGATTTAATTCTCATGGGACAAACGATACGCTTGCATAAGTTGATTGGTCGAAAGAGATGAGATAAATGGTGATAAATTCTAAAATATACTTAAAAGACAGCGTTTATAACATCATCGGTTTTCTGTACTTTTCAATTTATGAAGGTGATTAATGTGGCTTCTGAACAATTCATATAGAAATCTTTTAACCTGCTGACGCTGTGATGGAGTATGATATACCACAATTATTAATCTTCCGTATTTTTCTCCTGCATCGCGCTTTTTTATTTCAACAAGTATTTGTTCTTGCATATAGTAATTACGAAAGCAACTGATAGTTCATTCTAGGTGACAGAAGAAGCAACGATAAGATACAAGGTTCGTGTCATAAAAAAAAAGAGAGGAAACTAACAAATTTGCCAAGATCGTGCAGCGGAGGAAATCCTTGACGATGGTTATAATGAAAATTGTCTTCTGCATTATGTAACTTTGACTATCTTCTTCCACCGGCCGCATTCATCGCACGTGTCTACGAAAATAAAACGTCCCAGGGTTTTCTACGAATATACAGGGTGTCACCTGTCAAGCGGCCGACGTGGCCTTACCTTTGCGGCTCGAGGACGCGTGCAACTATTGTTCGTATGAAAAAAAAAACTTCGATTCAAAGGGAGATGCTCCGCGCCGGGATGAATTGTTCCGCAAATGCGGGTGTTACGGGCGGACTTTTAAGATTGACCTCGTCTCCTTTTCTTTTCTTTTTTTTTTTTTTTTTTGTCTTCAGAATATAAAAGTCAAGGTATCTTTGTTTTATCTTTGTTATCGATAGACTGCGGATTTTTATGCATTTCTGAAAAATTTCAAAGGGCAAATGTGGAGAGAACACGCAAAGTTACATAAAATATGCAAAGTTTAACGCCTATTATAATGTTTAGTAGGTAAAACAAATTTCTGTTTGGGTTCCATTTCTTCATTTGCCTTTATAAATATATGAATTTTCACGAATATCCGTAGTCTAGCTATCGAGTGGAAGATTACAGCGCCGATATACGTACTTTTTTTCCTTTCCTACACGACTGAAGTTTCTTTTTACATATTTCTTTCTTGGTATTTCTTTTTCTCCTCTGTTAATGCTGCGAGATGTTTTACGTTTGGACGTTACGTAACTTCGATTTGCAACGCTCTAGCAGACTGCATGCTTTCTATTTGCAGTGTCGTCTGGCGTATTCTCTTCTCATCGTCGGTGTAATAAAGAAATCGCGTTTAACGTTACTATCGAGTTTTAGTTTCCTTTGTCGTCCGAGTGATTCAGAAGAAACCTTGCGGAAGTATTTAATTCGACATAAAAGTTTTAATTAATATCCTTTTCGTCGATCCTGATATTCTCTTTCATCGTAACATTACCAAAAAAAAAAAGTGCATATATCGTGCTTCCGTTTCGCATTTATTTACAAATTCGTAGCACATTCAGCGTAACGCGTTCGTAGAACCATTTTCTTAGATCAACCTCCTTTAGTGTACGTTCCAAATATTATCAGATAATTTATATATCCTTCGGTTCAATTAATCACCGTCTCCTCGAATTCCAATTAAATCCCAAATAGTTTCTACAAAATGACATTATAATTTTTTAAAATTCCAAAACGTTTCCCACTGCCCCCTCCGTCAATTTCTCCTAACGTATACTCCAAACATTATCGAACGACATAACACAAAGTTTTCAAATCCCACTAAATCCTTACGAAAGCGATGCTAAATTTTTTTAACCTGAAATCCGCACTATAACGTCTACAGTACAAACTATTATATAGTGTATTATTATATAATTGCATTCATTATCGTAAACAAAAAAAGACAAAAATAGAAAGAACTTTAAATAATCTCGTAGAAAAATCTAACGCTACTCTAAAAAAAATAAACAACGAAATTTCCCACTTTCGACTCGGTCCAGTCAGACCTGTTACCGGTGTTCTTCGTTTCATATCGCCACCGACAAAATTCGTTTTTCGCGACAAAACGCGTCAAGCGTATTGTCGACGCGTATCGACTTTCACGCGTCACGCCGAATCGCTAACGTTTCAATTATCAGTCGCGTTACGTCGCAGGATTCCGGCATTATGCGTGGCCGTTACATCCCGTGAGATAAATAACGGCGACGGATTAACGTAATAGAGTGATTAATCGGACGCAGCCACGTGCTCGACGCTGGATTAGAGCGTTTTACGCCAGGAACTTTACCGTGTGCTAGCTGGACAGCTCGGATCACCGCCGCGATGAAACCAGTTCTAATGGCTACACGGAAATTCCCAATCTCTGACGGGTTACCGATGAAACGTTGTTAGCTAGGCACGCTCTGCTATTGGAAAATGGATCGCCCTGCTTTCGAAAATTGATATTGGTATAAGGAATTACGTGTCAAAGGAACGATACACCTGGCACTGTTTCGTCAATTATTGTTCCATGGTAGATTCCAGTCAATTTTTATTTATCCCACAGAGAATCATACAGGGTGTTTGTTTTTTTGTGATTTTTTTTTGTTATTCAGATAGGAATTGGAATTTATAACTCGATTAGTAATCGTTAGTTTTTGCTCTTTTCGTTTCTCTCAAATATCTACTTTCTTGGATATTTCTCGTAATAAAGTCTGGCTTCTTTGCGGCAGAGAGAATTTAAGATTTATTACAGTTGATTCGTATACAAGTAACTCGAAGTCTGGGAAGTATTAATTATTACGAACGAATGATAAACTATTAAGACACTTCGTTTTTTTTTTCGTCGGTTATAGCTTGATCGATAATGACAATTTTAATGTATTCGTTAATTTTATCGATTCAAAAATTATCTACTCAAATTTGATGAGAATATGCATCATTGTCGATACGTATAATTTCTCGTTTCAATTTTCTTTCTTATGTTCTATTTCTTAGAACATTTCAAACTCGCCTTGCTTATTAAAACAGGATTAAGATTGGCGGCAAAAGCATCGCGGTGGAATACGCGACTTTCGAGATACTATTTTCCCAAAAAGTTCATGGTTACGTGTAATAAATTTTTGTGAAAGAAATCCAGTCTCCTTTAAGAAAGCGCGTTTCTCTTATACAGTTGCGGTTTTGAGAAATGCGCGTTGAAAAATTTGTCGACCCTCCAGCACGGGTATTTATAGAGAGATATTTCTATCCGCGTGAAAATAGTATCTTCTACCTTATGCGAAGGTCGTCGACCTATTTGTTCCCGATTTCCCGACTTTAAACGACGCTTCCTCTCGAGCAGTCTCGTAAAACGTCTCCATTAATCGTGACTTAATCAAGTGGAAGGAACCTTCGGAAAACAAACGCATAAGTTTGTCGCCAGTCATCGACTAAGATTTACGTAGTCCTTGCCGCGAAAATATGGAATCTTTCCAAAGTTCAAATTGGTCGATCAACTTTTCCTTCTTTCCGTTTTTACATCTTTCGTTTTTACAAGTCTCTTTTTAAATATTAATTTAATATCAAATATTCAGATTTCCATAGTTGTTTGTCACAAAAATATGGAAATCTTCCAAACTTCCAGTTGAATAATTAACTTTTCGATAATTTCTCTTTTTACAGATACTGTACAGCATTTATTTAGTCTATCTGGTAGTGTAGAAATTTGACTTGGTTTCACATAGTTTATAAACATAAAATAAAATTGGAACTAAACCAACGGGTGACTGTAACATCACAGAGACACAAGGCACAAGATTCTTTCGATATGTCTTCTCTTTCTTTTTAAATATTCTATTTTTCTAAATATTCTTTCCATTGCACTACGTTCATCTATTCATTCGTTCGTTGTTTCGTTCATTCGGCCATTCATTGTCGCTCTATTTTTTTTACTATCTTTTTTTTATTCTGAATTCCATTTGCTTTTTAAATTCGCTGAAATATTAATCAACATTCTCTTCGAATTTACATCGCATCCATTAAAGACCGATCCACGTTAAACGTTCCGAGAACGAGACAAAAATGGAAATTTCAGGTTTCAGGTGGTTTCGAGGGAAAAGACCGCGGTTATCGGCCGCGCTGAAAATAATCTCGCGACAAACAGCTTCTCTCTTTGTTTACGATGTAATTCGGGCGACGCGACGCGGCGAGATTGCGCGCGAGTTTCAAAATTAACCGCAAGGTCAACGGAATCGACCATCGAGTGGCGATCTCCGTGCGACACGGTCGAGGCCAGTCTCCGACATCTCGAACCGCCAACATCGAGATTCCAACCTAATCGATTCCTCTTTTTAAATTGTTCTGTAACTCGTGCCGCTCGAATCGTTTGAATAAAACGATCTTTTATATCCTTACACGTTATCAGAAATTTAGGAAGTTTTAAGTGTCTTTTTTTTATTTTCATTTATCTTTAGTTTTAATTTAATTTAATTTAGTTTAATTTAGTTTAATTTAGTTTAATTTAGTTTAATTTAGTTTAATTTAGTTTAATAAGCTTTTGCGCGTATAGCGAGTATCGTATTTTTCATATAAAATATTCGCACAACTAATAATCCAGTCGAAACCATAAAACGTTCCAACAACTCTCCATTCGAAAACCAAGTAGCCTCCAAACCAAATCCTCGAATAGCAACTCTCAAACCCTGGGAATCTTTCAACCACCTCCGTTCAATTTATGATAACCAAAAAAAAAAAAAAGAGCCTGCTTTTCAATACGCGATATATTCCCACCATCAAGACGACGAAACCGCAATTCCAATTCCACGACACAATTCTTCTAACTCGCTCATAAATATACGAATCTCGTCCACGACACGCCGCAAGTAGTTCAGTTGCTTGCTGCAATCTCGCGCGAGTTCCCGCTAACCTGTATATTTTTTCACGCGCTGTTCTTTTATTCCTTATTCTCGTTCCGTTCTGTTAAGGTATCCCTTACATTTTTTACCACTGCTCGGGTGATGATCATCCACGACACACCACAAGCGTATTATAGTTCCTAGGAATGATTTCGCGTGAGTTCTCGATAACGGTTAGGAAGAGAAATCGAGACCAAGTGGGAATATAAGCGATGGAATACGTCACGCCAGGACGATTTTACGTCGGTCTGTGGCAGCGTTATCGGGTTCATCGCACCCGAAGAAGCCGGCTATGCGTGCCGTTCCCGCCGCTCGATTCCTCATTTCTCCTCTCCAGGGACGATGAGGTCGCCGCGGCTACCAGAGGCTAACGCAACAGCCACGCGGGGATATATCGTACCGAAAGTCAAGGACGAAGGACCGGCCGGCTGGTGTATTAATTCCAAGGTCATCGGTGCCTTCGATCGTTCCTCCTACTCACGGCCACTCACAGCCGCCTCTGCTTCGACTATGCTCGATCGCGCGCGGAATACGTGTCCTCGACGTCGCACCTGTTGTCGATCTCCTCTCCGTAGCTCATCTCTCGATCGATTTCCATTCGATTTTCTACGGTGGAGTTTGGCAGCAGGCGGCAGCAGGTTGAAAGGGAACTTTAGCGTCTTGATACTTTTGCATAAGCGTTCCTTCTCATTTCGAGCTTTTCAGTGTAATATAACAATAAGACTGTTAATAAGATAACTGTTAATAAGACACACACACACACACACGGTGCTGAATCCAATAGATCTAGGCGGCCTTTATTAAGAAATCCGGATTCTTGCGTGTAATTCCGTTTGTTCTATATCGAAGAAAAATAGGGAACAAGAGAATATTCTTCCTAACGTGTACTTTGTTGGAGAAAAATTGGAAGCGTCGAAAGTAGTTTACAAGAAAGTTTGACTCTTGTATCGTGGGCAAATTTAATAGCAGAAAGGTAGAAATAAATTTGAACCTTGACACTTTGTTCTTGATTTATACGTGTTTCGCTTGGGGAATAAGTCAAAGAACAACTTGTCCGGTGCATTTTCTTTTCTCTGTTTAAGAACAACGGTGCTCTGTTTAAAAAGCGTAGACGCCGAAGGAAATCGAAATGTCTGCAAACCAACGCGGTTTCTTTCCTCCCTCTATTTAAATATTTCTCCCTCTAATTAGATATCTCGATTCACCTCTTCTTCGTTCGAGTTGCAAGTGTTCACAGAGGAGTTTTTTTTTTTCGGATATACAGATCGCAACGATTGCTTTGCATTTTTCTCTGAAAATTTGACGCAACGTTTAAGAAAGTTTTAATTGACGGAATTGATAGAATATTTTTATTATATTATTATTTTATTATTTTATAGGATTATATTTCTTTATCGGTATAACGTTTAAAGGAAGATGTAACAGATAGAATCGGTACGATATTCTTATTAGAATTCGTATAATGTTTAACCAAGTATGACGTAGCATGTCCAATTGGTACGTTATTTCTGTTGTAGAATTGAAACGGACGATGAAAATTATTGTTTCGTTCTAATTAATTCTGAGCACTGTCACTATGATTTGTTTGCCTGTGATATTGATCAGAGCTATATGGCTTGGCGAGAGAGCGAGCCGAATTGTCGAGTCAACGTTGAATGCTAGTCAGAAATAGTTTTGAGGTTCTACGTGCATAGGCGGATATAGGTGGATAATAGAGATGATGGATATCCATTAATGAGAAGCATTAGTGAAATTGGAGAGCAGCATTTCGATAATTCAGGTTAAGTGTTCAGAATCAAGCATATTATATACTACTAAGTCATTGATCGACTTTTAAATGCACAAAATCAGACGCGTCAACTAGAACTATCTTACATAAAATCGACGACGAAACGGAAAGAAAATTTTTAAACGCGTTTATTCCTTTCACCCACTCTTAGTAGATATTCACTTAGTATTCCGTGTCATTAAATATGTAAATCGATTCCGTGACGTTTCCAACAAATTTTATTTATCTATACAATACAAATTTAATCGTAAAAATAATTCTCACGATTGAAAGCAGCGAGAAGAAAAATTGCAGATAGCTATTCTTTGAAATATTTGAGAATAAGATAAGTTACTTCTATATAGCTGATAAATTTGAAGGAACTGCATTAACTCGCTCATCTAATATCATAACAAAAAGTCCATACATTTTATACTGTAATAACAAAAAATTCTGATATCCTACATTATATATACTACGATATTTCTCATATCCTACGTTATAACAATAAAAGGAAAACGTCAAACTTCAACGAAAGGCGGAAAAATCGCGATCACGTTCGGTAGAATGGACGAGGTTGGAAGCTCGTTAGCTCCACGTCGACGTTGAAAGGCTCCATCGTTGACGCAGCTTCTTTTTGCCACCCGTTAATTACATTCTTGCCAAGGAACGATATTTAATCGAACGCGTGAATTTCACCGCGGATGATTATATATTGGGACACTGAAGGGATGTAGGCCAGAAACCATAAATAGCGCGTCCTGTCGCAGCTGTCGATGCGGAGAACATAATGTTCGAGACATAAAGGTCGGAGACGTCGAACGTTTTCATCCCTCAGGGGAAAATTCAATTTTCAAACGTTCCGCGAGCTTGTTTCAATCCCAAAGGAACTATATCGTTGGTACGCGTAAGATTTTGCAGCGGGATTACGTCTGATTCGTTCGATCCGGCTGAGATTCATTTCGTTCATTCGCGAAACGGTACACTGATCTTGCAATTTTTACTGAAATTTACAAAAAGTAACTGGTGTAGAATTGTTCGAGATTTTGAAGTTACCCAAATGTTTATAATTTGTACGATTACATTTTTAACTTTATGCATATTCGTCTTCCGTTCCTCCGCAACTGACGTGTATTTTAATTACCACTCGAATAATCCAAATGCATTTAACGGTATTTTCAATGTTTCAGAACGATAATTTCAATGAAACCGAGCTAGTTATTTCTAAAACTCTGTTCACGGATATCCATTCGATCATCTTTTCTCTCGCAACATTTCACTCTCCTACTGTATGCAGAGTTTAATTTCACGAGAGAAGCCCCGAATGTTCTCGAAATAGGAGAGGAACATGGAAAAAAAGAAAATGATCGAAAGTTGATTCGAACGTGTTATCGAGTGTCGAACGAAACGGCGCGGTGGTATTATTTGCTGAATACGAATGCACACATATCAGATGGTCGAACAGAGCGGAATAAAGAGCAATCGCAGCGGAGAACGTGTCGAGGCACGTGGGATGTGATGAAAAAACAGAGAGAGAAAAAGAAAGAAGAAAAAATAGAAGTAAAAAGCGCCAATAAAACCGACTCGATCTATAAAAGTCGATTGGAACACGTGAACGCCAGCATAATTCAATGTTAACGCGTCCACGTGACCAACCGTCATTCGCATTTATAATCCTCGATATTTATTCCTGTCGCTCGTTTAATTAACCTGCTAATGAAATTCAACTCTTTCTCATTTTGTTTCCCGTAAAAATATCTCCATGCACTTCTTATATAAATAATTGTTTAAAACGCGTACATTCGATGAAAATGATCGTAAAAATCGCCACTTTCAATCGAATTATATATACGAGTGATTCCGATGAGAATGTTGTTCGGTTTTTCGATTAATTACGATCCTTTGTAATTATGCTTATGAAACGTGAATTTCGTATCTTTGACGTGTCGTGAAAAGACGGCGATGTCTGCAATAGACACTGTTTTTGTTGATTACAGAATGCAATTGATTTTATAATATTTAGTAAACTGATGAAATATAAATTGCACGTAAATTTGGAAATTTAATTTTATCGCTTTAAATTTGCCAGAATTTTTCAGACTTACGAAAGTTTCATATATTTTTACGGTTCGAGCGTTCAATTTCCTAATACACAATTAGTGTATCGCCTACGTTATACTACGTATAGCATAGCAAAGTAAAGATTCTACGCAGACCAGTTTCCTTTCACAAATCCGAAACACTTTAAATTTAGTATGTCTTCGTCCGTTAAAGATTCTTTCGTGCGATCGTTGATTCGAACCACTTGCAAGTAGAATACTCTCGTCACAGATCGGACAGTCAGACACGTCCATAACTCTGTGCTACCTTCATCTTTCTCTTCCTTTCCTTCCTTATAGAAACGTTGGGTTGTAACAGGCTTTTAATCGTTGAATAATAAAGTATACGTCGAGTAATATCGATAATAAAAACAAATCTTGGAATAACTCCTACTTCTCTAAAAAATCTCTTCTTCTTTTCCATTCTGAAATGATTCTTTCAACTTTTCAACGATCCACACGGAATTTTTTGATCTGTTCAATTATATACCGCACTCCTAATAAAAGATTATCGTTTATTGTTGTCTTTGTCCGATTGTTAGTTTATATATAATGAAAATAAACAGCTATACGTAATGCTAAAGCTCCCTCAATAGAAGTCGATATTAATTTCGCTAAAGATACTCGCGTATGTTTCCCAAATTTTGTTGCTAATCCCAGAGACAATTCGATCGACCTTGTATCACACGTGTTCTCGTTACGCGCAACCAAATCGTCACTTGCGTTTCGCGAATCGGTCTTCATCCCGAATCCTTCGTTCACACGAACTCTCACTCTTAACAGTCTTTCAAAATTCCTCCACCGATGCAATCAAAAATACAATCAACATTCACCGATAACGATTCTCAGCGATTAAAAAAGAAACGATATTCCTTTAATTAAACCTGCACGCTGGCAGCGCAACGTCCAACAGGAGACGAAGAAAGCTGAGAAACAGCACGAGTTGACAACGCGAATGAAATCCGCCCGCATTATTTCGCACTTCTCGGCTGGCGGCCGCTGAAAGGCCGCGTTACTATTGCGAAGTTTTGTCGCCGGCCCGTTCTTTCTCGCTTTCGTGTCGCGGAAAATACGAAAAAAAAAAAAAAAAAGAAAAGAAAAGAAAGAAAGGAAAACTAAGGGCCGCCGCCGGCCTGAAACGTCAACGCGGCGAGCGTTAATCCCGTTTCTTGGTTGCTTTCACGAGGACAAGGCGGGGTCAAATATCGTGATCTTGTTTGAGAAAAGTTGAAGCTTGGCTTAATTAAAACGCGAGGAAAGGGGGGCTTGGCTGTTGAAAAGCGCGAGCGGAGAAACGAAATGCGAGAAAGAAGAGACCTTTCGCGCTTGAACGTTCGAGAAGACGGAATTATTAGACGCAACGCTGCTCAAAAGCTTAGAAGCCTTGGTTGTGGAAGAGGAAGTGCGAGCACGGTTCTGATGCATCGGCTTTTTAAGCTTCCAGCCCTCTGTAATATCACGTGGCACAGAAGTTGCGTATCTGAGCGTCTATTTTTGTTTTATATTAGCCCGTATATTAGCTTCAAATCGTTTGTTTATATTTAGTATCGGCCACATTTGCTAGATTAAAGGAAAACATTCTCGCGAGTTAAAACTTCTCTTTGTACGAGCAAACGTAAAATCTTTTGGTTAGAACGACGATTTTATTTATGAATGTAAGTATTTGAAAAAAATCTTCGACGTTCATCGTCCCATTGCGTAAAAGAACGAAAGGTTCGACGATGCTTGTTAGCTGCTTTCGAAAATGTTCAATTTTCATTTGATCGGAGAAAAGTGCGCTTCCACGTCAAATCCTTCAACGTGGAAAGGACGATGCAAGAATTTACAACGTCGATTGAAATCTATCACCCGTGCCGCAAATACGAATTTCCAATCAATCACATCCTCCATAACTCACCTCGACAACCTCCCACAAAAAAATTACCGCAACTCACCGTTCGCGAGGGAGAAAAAAAAGCAGAAAATGAAAGAAAGGAAAGCAAGGTTTAAGTGAAAGAAAAAGACGCGAAAACCACATCCTCTAAAGACCGAAGACTCTAACAAAATAACAGACTTCCTGTTTCAAAAAGAAAAAAGAAGAAGCAGGATAAACAAGAGAAACTGCAGACAGAGATAGCGACAGCCTCTGCCCTATCGAACAAGGATCGGCTTAATTAAAACATCATGGATGGAGGATAGTTAAGGAAGCGTGGAAGACCATCGTAGAAGAGGAAGGAGCGAGGAGGTTAAGCGAGTTGGAGGAGAAGCCGCGGCGAGCAAACCGACCGGATGACGGGGTCTGGGGTCACGGATGGGCGGTGGCAGGACTGGTTTCGGGCCAGTCAAGAG
Organism: Bombus vosnesenskii; assembly: GCF_011952255.1. Lineage (NCBI taxonomy): Eukaryota > Metazoa > Arthropoda > Insecta > Hymenoptera > Apidae > Bombus > Bombus vosnesenskii. Next base: position 2,929,891 of record NW_022882962.1, read on the forward strand.
GAGAAGAGCAACTCTGCTGCTCTATCTGTCCGGGGCTTTACGTGCAATCTTCTACCGGGTGGGAATGTTCGAATGCACCGAAACGTTTCTGCCTCGTGAGAACATCCGATATCAGGTAGAAAAATCCTTTGGAAACTCCGAGAGAAGAAAGAGAAGAATCGTATGCCTCGATTTCCTCTTTCATTCTCTTCCTTGTCTTTCGTTCTCTTCTTTGTTGTGGTTTAGAGTCCCGATACTTTGAACGTTCAGTTCGTAGCGGAACATCGTATAGACAGTCTGATACGTTTAAAATAATGATAATTTACTTATTGGAGATTGCAATAGGAACAGGAGAATAACACGTTACGATACATCGGATAAATACATCGAAAGATACATGTCGAAGATATGTCTAGTTCGTGGTATCAAGAACGCACCTTTAGACGTCTGATAATTTTAGTCTGATAATGGTTAAGGACTAGGGTGCATAGGGTTAAGGGTAGTCAGACTTGCTTTCTTAAATAGTTGGAGCGAAAAAAAGAAATTTTTAACGTCACGATGAATCTTATTTTTCATTTTTCCTCGATGATATTTGATAGCAAGAGCAAACGATGAAAAATACTTGGTTTTAGAAATTTCCCTTATAAATCTGTGCCGCGTGTCTGTTTCGATGGATAAGAAAGACTCGTTCTAAATTAAATGCGTTGCCCGAAACTAGCCGAACTCGTAATTCCAGCGAGCTTCCAACTTGCCGAGTTTCTTTCTTCCCGCGGGGAAAAAGCAACAATCACGGGGAAAGGATAGTCGAGAAAGAATGCCGAGGTCTTCCCTTACGTTTGACGCGACAGCTGCTCGATTTCACGGAAGTTCTAGTCGAGGGTGATTGAAGACATCCGCCTACACCCTTTTTACCCCTATACTTTTCTCGATCGATGTCACAGAAAGTGCAGAGTCATTGGCTAAAAAGCCATATCACCGTTCTAGTTATAACAAGTTTAACTTGTACGCAAACGTGTATCCTTTAATACCGAAGAATCAGTGCGACAAAGTTGAACGAGGAGTAAGTAGGATAAACGAATTAACCCTTTGCACTCGAGGACTTTTTCGGCCGGGCGTAGCAGCTACTCCGGATGAATCTTACAGCTAGTGCAAAATGATTTCATATACGAATTAACTTACAAAAACATTATATTCTAGTAATTTATCTATATTTACATCTTTGAAAATATGATTTTGTAATATTAATTTCTGTATTTTTTTTTTGTGTGTGATAACTTATAAAGCATTCACCAAGATGCATTCTTGATATAATTAATCTCATTTTTCAACAGTTCAAAATCAAGTTCATCTTCGTTTCAGCTAATTTCACTTCCCACAACCACTTTTTTAGGGTTTCTAAACTATAATACTTTTGCCATGATCGTCGAATCCGAACTAACGTATAGTTGAACCATAGTTTCGCAGGGATATGGGATTAAATACTTTATCTCCGTTTTAAAGTCTAACACTTTACACTTCCTAACAAAGAACACAAAGAGCTGAGGAACCAATTTACGAACCAATATTGCACTCGAAATCTAGCATAAACAGGGACTATCGCCTCTCGGTCGTCACTGGAGCTGCAGCACGGAATGCCGTGGTGACTGAAAGTCGCCTCTCGAGTGCAAAGGGTTAAACGAAGCTCGATTAAACATTAATTATCGTTGCTGATCCACGTACTCGACTCTCGTTGATCGATGATCGTTGGCTAAATGAAGAAACTCACGACCGAACGTTTATTCCTCTCTTAGGAAATTTGTAAATTCCTAAATAATAGTTTGTCGTTAAAGACTTTTTCTTTCATACATATACGAACGTTTTGCAAAACTCTTCGTTAATTGCAAGAATCTATTTGATACTGTAACATATAAAATTTAATAAATCGACATCAGCAACTACGGTGTTCGTTTGCAGCGAAGTGTTTTAAAGCAAAAAATTATGGAAGAAAGACTTTCGCGAAAGAAAGTTTTGTCACAGATGTATACAACTGTATACAACATCTCCAAATTTTTATTGGAATCTCAAACAACTGGATTCACGTTCCGTCTTCGACGACTTCGCTCCTTCCTTCTGTTTATCCAAGAATTAGCAACAAGGACTCTTTTTTGCGAGTAAACAGCTTGCAAGTAGCAAAGTGCTCAGGGTGTTGACGATCGCATTAGACGTGAAAATTAATGCAAATCTTATAAGAGCGTAGTTAGCACGTCGAGAATTGTTCCAGTATTTCAGCTTTATTATCTCTGCGATCTAGTCGCATCCTATTTCGTCCAACAGTGTCCCCGGCCGCGTTTTCTTCTTCTTCCTCTTGTCTCGAATTAACTCGCCGAGTTTTCCGAGTCCCAGATCCATCCGGTATGCGACACGAACTTTCATGCGCCGACACCTGCTTACATCCATCTTGCCAACTATCTGTCTACGTCAAAATTACGCCCACTTTCTTCGTTCCGATACGCTCCATTTTTAGGAATCGAAATTGGTACATGGGCTACTTAAGTTCTCGTTCTATTCTTTAGTCTTTCGTTTAAGTATTCCTGTCCGTAATGAACTAATCGTGTCCTTTTCAAAATAGTAACTAAATTTCTATTAATGTACTTTCTTTTTGTAAGGCTTTTTTGTACGGGTATCATGAAAAATATTTGTCGATTACATTCTTCAAGAAAGATTAATCGCCTCGTTAGAAATTTTCTACGTACATCTCGATCTAAATGAAAGCAGAAAAAGATGCACGTATCATACACTCAAAATCGAGAAAATATTATGGATAGTAACAATTTTGCTAAAAAAAATTTGCAATTTATTTAATATCAAAATTCTATTAAAGACAGGAGATATTCAAAGACTTTCAAAAGCAAAAGTAGTATAAGAATCACATTCTTCTCTATCCTCCGTTTCGTTGAACGAGATTCACATTCGAGAAGAAGGGAAAAGGGTGCTTCGACACGGGTCGCTAGTCGGAAAGAAAAAGGGAGAAAAATAAAGGAATACCGCGGAATTATTATTCAAAGAAGCATCTTCATCGGAGTGTGTATAATCATTCGCCGTGTCGCGATGCTTCTTCCGGAGGCGGAGGAGTATCGTTCAACCGCGCACAGACCGACGTTCCTTCCTTTGTATCCTGATTCCTGCGCATCCTGGCGCGACACGCGCGAACAACGGAACCACCCGTGACAAATTACCCTCGAAAACTACCGGCCGAAAGAGAAACAAAACTATAGACACCGGCATGATGTATTAACGCGCCGACTTCCATACATTCGTGGAGGATGGGCGGGTGGAAAAGGGGCGAACACGGAGACACCGGGTTTTAACTCGCGTCGTTGTTTCTGTTGGCTCTTTGACGAATTAATTTCGACGGAGCAAACCCAGCGACTACGCGGTGTTAACGATGGCCCGGTTTTTCGGAAAGCAAACGTTGCTCGCAATTGGCAAGTAGATTTTCGACGGTGCTTCAAAACAGAGAGAGGGTTTCTTGTGTCTGCTGTGGAAATTCCAAGGGTTTCGTAGCCTTTGTCCCGTTCGCCAGAATTCTGGTTTTACAGGGTTTTCTTGTTGTTTATTTGCAGGCTGTGTCGGGTTTGCGGAGGATGCTGCTTTGAGATTTTAATTGGTTTTCGCGTGCACGATGCTGGGACAAATTGTGGGTTGCTTTTGAAAGTTTGGAAAATCGCGACGACGTCGGCAAAAAGGATCGAGCATACGTAACATCGCAGAATTTATCGATCGCATCGTAATGGAATTTATACTTGTGGATTCCAAGAATTTAATACAGTTTTAAGAGCCAATTCAACTTACTTCTAATACAACGTACGGTGTGAAAATATTTGAAGGAAATTCGTAAGTAACTCTATATACGTCAGGTATATTACAATAGTATTCAACTTCAACAAGCACGTTTATAAAAATACCGTGAAGATCCTATCTTAAACTCGTTATAAAAGTACCAACAGCATCTTTATCCTTTGGAAACTCTTGTTACAAATGCTTCCGATATTATCAACGTCAATTTTTATTGAAACAGCAACACCGTCACCTGTATTTTACTTATTTCGTATCGCGTTATATCACTTTAATCTCTTATCGCATAAAATCAATTTCTAATTCAAATTCTATGGATATGTAGCATATTCAAGATCCGTACTCCAAAATATCAGAGATCTAGATCTTTTCAAGCCCTCGTTCGGAACAGGCTTCCAGAATTAAAAAAAATCTTCCGTCAAGAACCCGATAATTTTTCGTCATAGCAACATGTCGATTTTCCGAGGGAGCGTGTTTCTTTTTACTCGCGGAAACACGACCAGTCGACGGAATAGAACCGCGATAAATTAACGCGCGTATCTGGCGTGCCACGCCGTTTCCTTCTGCTTTTCGCAACCCTTCAGCTGCTCGACGACGACGATTTCGTTTCACCCGAGTGCCACGGACAGCTCTCGTAAAGAGGATCGATCGCGCAAAACCTAACCCCTCCCGCTCTTTCGGTGTTTCCAACCTTCGGTAAAATGCTCGATCGATGAATGGAGTTTAACATCGTCGATTGCCATCGATGAGATATACCTGAATATTTTCGACGTTTCAACGTTCTGTCGCTTTGCATTTTTTCGAGTAAATTGCCAGGGGTGGTTTTGTTCAATGGTGAAATGCGCTCATTAATATCGGAGCATTGACCGAGATTTTTAATTCCGATTTTAAACGATGAATATTTTCCGATTTAAATAGAGATGATAAACAAACGGATTTTAACGTAGGCGTCTTTTGGGTCCCGAAAGAGGAGAAAATTTAGAAATCGATGGAGAGATGTATCTCAGAGGAAGTTATTATTAAGAATGATTCCAATTACTGCGTTTTGTCTACTAATTTGCAATATGATTCGTAATTTAAGCATTTCGAGTCGTGACTTATAATTGGACGAGGAATTTTCGTTTATTTATACAAAGGAATATAAAATGTTGAAAATGTTGCGCTACTTGTTATACAATTTTTAAGCGAGTTTCCCTTTACGTCCATGAAAAAACGATGCGAGTAAACACGCTCAGACTAGTCACGATTTAAACACGCTAAAATGTTCTAAACTCAATGCTAAAGATACTTGAGATTTTTTTAGGAGAACTTTTAGAAAAGTTGATCGTTCGAGAGAATTGTAGATATAAAACGGAGGAATACGAAGGTTAAGTTTCTTACATCTTATTACATATATTTGGCTGGTATAAATTTCAGTTAATCAAGTACGTGGTGCACTTTGTTCGAGGGTGGAGGGCATATTTAATTTAACTGGTCTTGGAAATTTCACGAGCACAAGGTACAAGAGTACAGAGTATGAGAACAATCTAATTTTACTCCATACTCGTCAGACAAATTCTTAGTTGCTCTTTGTTACTTGCACGCTAAACGGTACATTAAATCTACGCGACCCAGTTCCCTCCGCTCTTTTATTCAGAAAGCGTGACTCCGTTCTCAAAAATCGTGACTCTGAGTCAGCATCGTGTGACACACCAAAAATTTGGGAAATAGGAATCTTGCCAGCCAGATAGTCCACCGCTTGGCATATTCACTCGCTCGTGCATTAACCTGTAACCGCTAACTGAACGTTCTCTAACGAAAAGGTGGAACATAGATCCCATGGAAAATTTCATCGCAAATATCACAAGAAAATTCAACATGCCCGACTCGTATAAGTTTCCTCGCGTTTTTCTCAGAACCTCTGGACCACGTTAAGTGCCACGTCGATTAAATTCTCGTTACCATTTCCACTACGAGTTGCAACTAATAAATTCTCGCGTATAACAATAACAAGCTTGGTAATAAAACAAACGAAATCCTACGAGTCAAATTTATAGCCCGCCACTCGAACGATCTACGCTGCAGACAAATACGTGAAATACGACAATAACAATCGTAAGATCGAATACGTGAGACTTACGCGTGTAAACAATTTCGTGGCGAAGAGCGTGTTTAATTCACGAAATTCCACAAACGTTAGGAAACTTTCGCGACTAACTGTACTTCCAAATAACATCGAATCTCTCTTTTTCCTTCGACGAATATAAATATTCGCTGTGTGCCACCTCGCGCGTGTCCACAGCCTCGATAATTATTACTCGATGGCTGTGTTCCTTTCACGAAAGACTCTCTTCCCACGCGTACTATGACGCTGCCCGTTATTTGCATATCTCCGCGTGACACGGCCGGGACAGAGCAGACAGAACAGAAATTGCGGGGACGAGGGAGAGAAAGAGAGTCCCAACCCGATAAAGGGGGTGGAGAACGCGTCGCGCCGGGGTTGCTGAAGAGCGGAGCCACAGAGATGGAGGAAGAATCGCGACCGCTTTAAAGTAAGATTTTTTTCGAGCAATGCTTTCGAGCCTACCGCTTTGAGAAAAGAGTGGCCGTGGGTTTAATTAACTCGGCATTCTTCAGCCGCTGGGGGATGGACCAAGTTGAGGAAGCTCGGTGTACAGGGTGGGGGATAGACTTTTTCAAAATAATTACACGACGATTCTGCTTGAAGAGACAGAGAAAGAGAGAGAGAGAGAGAGAGAGGACGCGCCTCGTCTGTTCTTTTGTCGATCGATTTGAAGAATTGCGACGCCATCGCAGCGACGGAGGAGACTGTATGGTGTTTCCGAGACATTAGGGCGTGTCGAGACATTGTTGCGTGTTTTGGAAGCTCCGTCTGTTAGGGCGAAATGGAAAGATGGAGGAACGGAAGGTTTATCAACGTAATTTACGTGGAAATATTTTTCACAGGAGATATAGGTATCGTTTATTTTAGTAGATGGGTTATTGATAATAATAGCCAGTATAGCGATATCGTGTTATGGTTATATTCTGGACATAGACTGGCCAGAGAACATTTATATTGAATTTCTATGAATTTTTTGTACGAATTGCTTGAATATTATAGGTATAAGTTGCGATGAAAAATTTCTACGCGGAATTTATGCAAATTATTCACGCGACTTTTGCACGAATTTTTATACGAATCGTTCAATGCTGAATGTTCGACGATGATTAAGCATTTTGACAGAACAGTAAGCTTGTATCTATCTTCGAATTCTTATTAATTACTACTTCCATCGATCACTGTACGATTTATTCAAACACGTGGAGCGTTCTGAAATTCGTACGATATATAAGCCAACAACCCTAATAGACAGCGTAGAATTCGTGGAATACTTATCCTATATCTCGGTTTTACTCGGAAACTTGTCTAAACATTTCTCAGCAACTATCAATAACGACGCACCACTCCACCCTTAAGTATTCTCGTCTTTAAGGGTGCGCAATAACGCGCGTTCCTACTTTTACAGGCTTCTCTAACCCTTCACGCTTCTTCAGCAAAATGTATTCTTTCAAGCAATCCAAGCATCTGCTATTTAAATAACCGAGATAATCGATATTCTACGAATTATTCTAGTTGCAGAAAATACTTGCCCATCAACCACAGACGGAATGAATTTCATATCCACGTAAATTGAGTAACGGCAAAGAAATTTTTCAATAAAGATTCGATAATAATCCAAAGGGGAAGGAAAGAAGAGGATGGTTAGGGGCGATGAAAGACGCGTTGCGAACATTTCGAAGGGAGCGAAGGAGAAAATTTCCAGGTTTTGATCCACGTTGAGACGCGACTTTGATTCTCTCCGACTGGGATAAAAGGGTTCTTGTCGAAGGACGGACACGAGTGGTGTCGTTACTCCCTTTTCACAGTAAGCTTCGCCACCCCCGCCCTGTCCGTGGAATTTTATTTGAAAGGGGTTCATCGGTAGCTCCGTTTCCACTACAGTCGAACTTCTTCGCGAAAACGTATTCGCTAGTCTTGAAGAAACTTTTGAAAAAATTACATTATTGAGAAATATTAATTTTCCACGGTTCTGGTTATTCCCGACTAAAATTATTTAATCTCAGATATCGATTCCTATACGGTAACTTCTTTCATTTGAACGACAATTGTCACGATTTTCGATATATTATGTGTGTGTGTGTATTTATTCGACCATTCGCGGAGAGACGCGAAGCAAGTCGACGGGAATCGTAAATTCTCGTTACGATTAAACAATCGACGCCACGAAATGATCGATTCCCTTATTTCTGTTAGGATAATAGGGGTAGTTCAGTGAATATAACACCGAGTTTAACAGGTTATAATATTATATATTTCCAACAACTTTATATAGAAGCTAGTTACGCTGGTGCGTATGTATAAGTTAAGTAGGTGACTGATCTAAAGTTGGAAACCCGGTTAAGAGATGTTGATCGTTGGAAAGGTTGGAGAATCAGTGAAGTTCAGTGACGATGCTGTGGCAGAGGAAAGCGGATTTGTTAATGACAATTTTGGCTAGGAAAGTGAGGGCAATAGACGTTGCTTCTGATTGGATAATAAGAAGGTTGGTGGACTAGGAAGGATCTTAGCCGCCCCCGAGAGAAAGTTGCTAGCGGAAGATACCGAACGTGAGGAAAACCAACTTCCCCGTATCATCCCGTACTAGACGATAAATGTAAGGAACACTTGAAATGAAAGATACTTGTTTGGTCTGAAGGACCTCAACTATAAAAATGCCAAGATTTATAGCGGGTCCTAAAGGCCATTGAGGCTACGCAGCGAAGATGCGTAGACATCTGGCTGCCATCTGGGGCCTGGTTTTTGGACAGAGTCACCGAACGTAACGATATATATGTCGGGTTTGTCGGGCTGGCGCTAGTTTTAGGGGCGCGTTGCGTATCTTCATTGGGACAAGCCATCGTAGTTGTTCAAAGAGGTTTATATTTACAATTATGTGTACAAGTGTTGATTCCATCAAGCATAGAAAGAAGACTAAAAAAGAAACGTCCAACAGATCTCGCAAAGGACATAACCTAACAAACACGAAGATGGTACCCCGCTGAGGGTAGCCACCCACAACCTAACACACATCAACACACAACCTAACCCCAATCAAACAGCCAAAAAAGTCTACCAAATCGGACAAATTGTGAATGTAAACAACTAAATAAAAAAAGTGTTGATTTAACAAGGTTTAACAATTTAACGTGTTTATTGGTCACTCTTAAAGTAAAGACAATGTTCTTAGATTTAAACGAATCCACGATCAACGGGATATCTCTTTGTACAATTGAATATGCTTTGAAACTCAAATGACGTTAGCTGTGCACGGTATCTTTCTGACTGATTCACCAGACGTTGTGTGCAAACTCTCCAAGGAGATCATAAGAATAAAAGACTGACACGATCACACTTGTCAATTGCGTATTGATCGGGGTTATCAACCAAGTTCCAAGCGCCGTTACTAGGCAGACCCGCGTAGAGCCGTCACAGCTCCTGCCCCGGGGCTTGTTTGTTAATACAGCGTGTGTCCCTCGATATTGCTACTTCTACTGTAAAGTAAAAACGTTCATCCCGTAACCATGGCTATGTTCGGCGACCAGTTATGTCACCTGGAGCCCAAGTCCACTGTCACCAATCTCGGGCAAACATAATCAAATCGTATCACAACTACTATTTCTAAGTTCTATTATTTAAGTACAGCTATAATGAATAGTTTAGACCAAAGTATTGCGAACCTTCCCAAAAGTCCAAAAGAAAGGCCCGTTGTCTCTACATCTCCGACATATATGTACGTACACTTGCGTCGAAATTTTCATGGGAAATTTGTTTCTGTAACTCTTACCGAGCCATTCACTTTTTGACTGGGCGGCCGTGTTCCGGTTTTGTTCGTCGTAACGCGGCGTTCCGCGTGGATATTCGTCCGTTTTCGTTGCGTCGATCGATCTGACGCTTTTGTAACGAGCGTTTCGAACGAAACGGCAACGAAAAAATCAAGACAGCAATAGCGGGAAGGAGAGTAGGAGAGAAAGGTAAAAAAAAAAAAAAAAAAAACAGAGCGAATTAATACGTTTGATACGGGCTATTTCACTTCCGATTGCGCGAACGCTGATTGATTTAAAGCGATCTTGCCGTGGGCCCGCGTTCCTACGCTCGTCATCGCGCGCTGTACACCCGATTCGATTTAATTACGCGGAAACGCGTTTCCATTGGGGAAACGAATGGAAGAGTTCGACTTTTGTTGCGTTCTTGTTCCTAGCGAAAATGTTACCTGTCGTATCGCAACACTGTAAATCCGAGTACTGTATTTCTGACAGACAGAGAGCTAGAAAAAGACGAGGATATTGCGAATTCGCGATAGCAATTGTAATCTGTTTCTCTTTTTAATTGGACAAATCTTTCACTGAAATGTTTAAACGCGTTCGTTGAAGATATTCTTCGTTGATATTGTTTCGTCGATCTCTGGGAATAACTTCGTAGAAACGTAGATTTCTAATGGACAGACACGATATGGTTTCTATCTTCTTGCGAATATTTTAGTCGATGAGATAAATTTGTAATCGAAATCTACTAAAGTTTAGTATTCCTCGTCGATACTTTTCGATAAAGAAAAAACAGCGTAGATGGTACGGACTTGCAACGAATAGAACAGTTTCTTTTTCCTTACGAGCACTCTGACAGTTTAGGAGAAAGGAAGATTCATTAAAATAATTTGCTAATCATCCAGTAATTATGTCATCCATTACCGCCAGTAATTTAGCATTTAAAGAACCGGAATCTCCGGTTCGGTCTTAATATATTAATATATACAAATGTCGAAGATTAGACAAACTCTTGCCAAACGCTTATCTATTTCCATTTCCATAACACGAATTTACGCAAACAGTCAGGAGAAAAGGCGGAGAGGACGATAAAGCGCAGCAGGGACGAGTGAAAATCATAATTTAGACGAGAATGAAGGGAAAAAAGAAAATTGGGGAATGGGTGAGCTAGACAGAAAGTGAGATGGATCGTTTTGCTCGGTGAAGCCGCAAGAAACGCCTTGAAAAGCTCCGGCAGTGCCAGTGCTGGTAGTTAGACTTTCAAATGAGAAGGGATTTAGCGTTAACAAAGAAGTAGAAACAAACGAGGGAATATATCGTGGCTGGTTGACTACAGGAACAGCGAGGAAAAGGGTTGACGGCTCTCTTAACTCTTGATAACAATTATCATTGCATACTCGAAGGAAAACCGGCTAAAGTGCAAGCCAAATATAGATCAGGATTTAACGAGAGATTTTTCACGTAAAATTTGCGATCCTAGTGGAAAACGTACGTATAACGTGGCTACTTGAAGTTAATCGGAAGAGATTGAGGCAGATAGTGAAAAGTCGTTGTATGTGGTACGCATAAAAAACGAAAAGGTTTCAAATTTAGTATAAATTTCACTTACGATTAGAAGCAACACTTTCGATGTTCGAACTATCGACGATTAAAGTATTTCGATATTACCAGTTACGTAGTAAATTATTGCGCAAGAGGACCCGGATATCTTTATTCAGATTCGTCGTTAACATTTAAGAGAAACAAGGTTTTCGAACGAAAGAGAAAGAAGTGAGAAAATTAACGCGTTATCAAGACATGTAAATAAAGCGAAATGCAAAGGAGCGAGGCAAAGTAGAAAGAGACGGTCACTGGACAGACAGACTTGGCTGACCATAGTGAAAGATGGTCGAGTAATTCGACGCGTCAGACGTTGCCAGACGAACGCTCTAACATCACGGAGATCCAGAGATGATCCCAAGGGATGAATAGAAACGATCCTGTTTACTCTTTCCCTGGTTCAACGCTGCAGGCAACACAACGCAGATATTTACAAGAAGAAGTTTTATCCACCGGGTTTCTTCCTTTTTCTTGCTTTCTTTCTTTCTTTCTTTCCTTCTTTCTTTCGTTTGATTTTTCTGTGCTCGTGATTCAGTGAATGATCATTCGGATTTACGTTCCTCTCTTCCTTTCCATTTCTTTCTCACGTTTTTGTTTTCTTTCCAACAATGCGAAAGAAATTCTCCACCCTCTTGTTTCTTCGTTCGAGAATTTCTTTCGCGTTGTTTTTGAACGATCGCTCGCGAAATCCACGCTTGAATAAAGCTCATCCCGACAATGGATATCTCTGCAAGTTTCAAGGAATCGATATCATTCCAACACCGAGTTTTCTACCGTGGAAACTTGGTCTTTTCAGATCTTTCACGGTTCGATCGGCAAAGCTAAGCTTAATTAACCCTTAGAATACTCGACATTGTTCCAATCTTTCGACAACTTTATCGAATCTTGTCTCTTCGAATTCGTAATCTGCGAATCGTAATCGTCCAAAGAAGTTGCACGGTCTTCTTAAATTTCCAGAAACTCTCGGAGAAAGAATGGAATTCGTATCTCGATTTTCATATCATTCTGAATATACGTTTGCTACGAAAATCTTCTGATTTCTACGTACGTTCTCAGATTGCTTTCAAATTTGACGCATACAATCACGATAGTCGTGTCTCGTTACAGTACCAAAATGATATCTCAGAATATTTTCTATACCATATGGACGTCAAAATTTCACACGATGAGTTTCCAAATATTTTCATGGTTTACAGATTTATTCTTCTCTAATGCGATTAATAACGAAATTTAGCGAAATATTGGCTCGTCGAATTAAAATTGTGAGAGAAACGATGTCACATGCACCGCCTCTAGTGGAATCAAATTTTTCCTACGAGACTCTGTTCTCGAGAAAATCGATTTCGAATATTCTCCTCGAGCGGTTACAAGCGAGGATTGTTTTAACGCTCGAAGAACCGACGACTCGAGAGTAGTTACTCGAGAATAACGACTCTCGTTTCGCCATCAAAGCGTCCGTCATTTCCTATGTAGAATTGTTTAGGCTCTGTACGAAGTTCAGCGCCGGTTCTCAGTGTCCAGGGCGATTTGCCACTTCAAAGAGATCCTATATCATTCAACCGAGCAAAGTAATTGGATGAGTCAAATTTCGCGCGAATCGAGCCGCGTGTCGCTAAAATTTTCGCCAACGAAAAAGTTTCTTCGTGGTTGTACCTACACTTGGCGAGCTTAGCTCGACGAAGAATTTCTCGAATTTTTCTATCGCAGTCTGCCCTTTTTTCATCGAGCAAAAAACGCTTTCGATGTTTTAAGAAAAGCGATTCTTCGTATCTCGTATTTTCTACAACTAGATTTTTCCATATTTCCGTGAAAATCGAAAGAATTTGAAGTAAGAGGGAAACACGATTAAGTTAAAATTCTCATATTTATTCGTCGGAACGTAAAATCCTACTACGTTCGTCGTCTGTTCTCGCGCGAAAAATCAACGCGATTTTCACGATACACGCGGGAAAGCATGCAAATCGTTGGGTTTGAACGTAGCTAGAGCGCCAGCCTCGTAGGAAATTGACTCGTGACTAACGAACCGAGAAGACTCGCTGAGTTCCGACAAAATGGCCTCCACGCGCAACCAAACGCTCCCTCCTCCCACTTGATACCTGTTTCTGTCGATTAGAGCCTTCGAACTGCAGGCTGCACGTGACGTTCGCTCGTAAAAACCGCGTAACGAAATGAAAATCTGCGTTTATCCGTTGCAGACGATGCTACCCGTCTCGATACTGTGAAATTCACCAACGAACATAACGTTCGTTAGAAGCAATTTTCCAATAGCACGCGATTATTTTCCTCTTCGTTACCAATAGCCTCGAGAACCTGACAGCTTAAGAGATTTGCCGAAATGAGCTAAGTTTGTCACGTCGAAGATATATTTCGTTACGAAAGTTGTATCTATCTAATCCGCGGTTGATGTAGCGTAATGTAATGTAATAATATAGATATAATATTCCCATAAAGCTAAAAAAATGTATCAAGCTTCTTGATTGTCGTATGAACCCTTTGCATTCTGAATTTTATTTCAATTTCGTTATCAGCAACTCCCAACCATTTCAAGTGTTTTATTTGAAATTTACTTTAACTAAAGAATAAGACAATTTAAATACATAAATAAAGAAAGAAATTCATTTAAATACCAGTTTTATTCACACTATTGTTGTATTTTATAATTTTTAAATGTACGATATATCTTGAAACAATTTCCAAGATACAACCTTGGTTTTCTTTCGCACGTTTCGCAAAAAAAAAAAGATGGAACTGGAAAAATATCGAGTGGGACTTCTGAGATAAAAACTTATGTCGAGATAAAAACTTAAGTCGTAAAGATACAACCTTTAACAAGACTCGAATTCCACATCTCAATTCATCCATATTGATCATGATCAAATTAAAAAGAAAAAAAGAACACAAAGAGTTGTTAAAAAAGAATCGAGAATACGTGCGATTCTACCACAGTACATTGGATAAATCCAAACGAAGCAAAGAATAATTTATATTTACTCACCTCGAAGGATCTGGTAGAGGAAGACCTTGATATGGTCGGGGCTGAGATGCTGAGGGCTGACGATGATCTTGTGCAGGTCGCTCTGAAGCAGCTCCGTGATCACGTATCTGTGCGGATGCTCGTTAAGGAATTTATGAACAATCGTCGAATCTTAACTGAAATTAAACCGTATCGAAGGAACGAGCCGCTCGATTATCACGGCTGATTCTCTCACAGCGTCATTTACACGATCCTCTACGACTCGCGATAAAACCTTACCAACGAATATTAACTCTCTATATGCCGGTCGCTCGATAAAACCAGCTCGATCTATCAAGCTAATCGCGTGAGTACACGCGCGGGAATCAATTTGAACGACTCGTTCCGGACCGCTCCCTTTCTCGTTTCCTTTTCGTTTTTCCCTCTTCTTGGAATCTAGGGTATCCTCGTTGCGCACTTGTTACAGCAACATGAGCTGATAATAGCGCGAAGTGGAATGTAAGAAAATTAGAGTTACGACTGGATTATATAGGTGGATCATTAGGAAACGGATTGCTCTGAAATTACGAACAGATAGACGAGGATAAGACGAAGATAGTGGAAGAGTTGAATTATTACAAATTGCCGCTATCAAATTCATAGGTTATTTCATTAAAATTTATCTGCGTGATTCGAGAGTCTACTTGCGAATTGTGAAAGTTTAATAACGCAAATTGGAAGGTAGGAAAATTAAAGCTGGATCATCGTAACAAGTGGATTATAGTAAATTGTATTTTTATATAACCAGTGAGTAGTAATTTACGTTGTATTATATAATATTACTCATAGAAAATAGCGTGAAATCTGTTAACACGTAGATCGAATCTACGCTAAAGAAGACATCCGTGTCTTTCGTTCGCTATCATCAAGAAAATATTTCTTACAATATAACGAATATTTCTTTCTTATTTGTAATTACAAAATTTCCCCATAGGAATTCTGTTTTAATCATCTTTCAAACATTTCAACAGCCCTTGCGAAACCTTCTGTTCCCAGTAATGTACCATTTTCAACGATAAATCTGTCAAAATGCGAATAAAAAAAGGAACAAGGAAACAGAAACTAATCTTCATTGGAAAAATAAAATGGTAACAGCGTCGATCGGAACGTCTGCTACGACGAAAACCTTGGCAATCAGGTGGTTCTCGTTCCTGATCCGTCGGCTTAATGGATTCCTTCGTCGTCCTCGAACAAGTTAATCCGTCGAAATGAAGGGAAAAAAGGAGGGGAATGGTGCACAAGGGGAGAAAAGAAGCGGAATAGGAAAGAAAGAGAGAGAGAGAGAGAGAGAGAGAGAAGAATCGAGCCCGATGACGTCGAGCCGTGACGAAAGTAGCTGGCCTTAATAAACCTGCCGGGGTAATTTACAGCGCTTGGCCCCGGCTCCACGGGGTGAAACTTCTTCAGAAAGTTAAGCCGCCACCGTTCGTGGACAATGGCGAACGGAAACTCGCGTTACCAGAAGTATCCACTTTTGTTAATGGAGCTGTGGATAAAAGTGACCCATCACGTTTCCTTCGTTAAACGTTTGCTTCGATTAATCGTGTTTGTACGTTTTGTAAGGGGATTCCGTTTTTATATCGTGTCTCGAAGATGATAGGAAGAGAGATGGACATTTCTAGAAGCGTAAAGAAAGTTGGTTCGTCGTCGTTCGAAGTTGCGAGACCGCGATCGGGTCGATAATTTAAAGCCTGAAACATCGTTCTTTCTCTAAATCTTTCCTTAATCCTCTCGTACGAAAAATGAAAAATGCATGCAAAGAAGTTTTTACAGACATCAAACGTATGGTCAATTTTTTGTACAGAACAACTCGCTCGCGATAGGACATTAAACGTATACGAATAACGAAACGGAGCAAATTCACAATCGAACAAAGAACGACAAAAATTTCCATTTCACGCTCTTCGAAATTCGTTTCACAGTCATTTTCGACGACTCTCCGAAAATTCGTTACAGACTGTCCCTTAGAAAAACCTTCGAGCTTCTTAAATTTAGACCACGTGAAATCCTACGTTGAAAATGAATCAAAGCTAAGCGGATTAATCCGAATCACACCGTTCGCGAGAAAAAATCCGGAATCGACGAAAAACACGGAGCCTGTAAAGTTGGCCAATTACCAGGGTTACGATAATCACAAGCACCCCCTTGTTCTCGCAAGAAACTTATCGACCCCCTGCCGTAACTTCGCTGCACGGTAATTTCACGATGGAAGGAGAAAGAACAGGCTCCTCGATCGACAAGCCACGCCACGAAGAAAGGGTAGGGCCAAGAAAGAGGGCAAGCGGAGGCAATAAAAAGTACTCGAAAAGTTTTTACGCGATCCGAACGATGGTCGAGCGTTCGGCTACGCCGGAAGTAAATGGGGTGGTTGTATCGAACCGTGCCATCATGCACGCGCCTCTTCCTCCGCTTCCGCTGTAAATCGGAACTCCCCAACCACAGCATTTACGAACCTTCGATTTCATCTTTTCCACGTTGATGTTCGCTTTTTGTCTCGCGCGATGTGTCGTCCCTACGTTGACGATATTAGTCGATCGTCTGAAAGTAACGAGTATTTTTATTCGACTTTGTATCGTTGACAAGATCGATAGAGCCCTATATGATTTGATATTTCGTTAAAAGTTACGGTAGATCGTTCCGTAATTGTCTATCTTTCGTAAAAAGCAATTGAAGTTGTTTCGTCGAATGGCACGTTTGCATGGTATATTTCCGCTTTGAGAAGAAAACGACGAAGAAAGAATTAAATTAGCCTGACAGAAAGGCACACGAATAAATGCGACTGTGTAGTAATAGCTATCTTATGGATTATTTATCTATTCTTCTTTTCTACGCTATCTCGTACGCTTTTATAATGGGTGACATTATTCTACCATTAATGTTAACGTGATTCGTTTCCAGCTAACTCCTCGTTCTTCCGTATGAAATATTAAAATCTCTTTCACGTGTAGGATGATATTCTAATCGAAAGACAGACGTGTCCTCGGTTTTCTTCCGCTATTCCCATTCCAGAAGCCAATTATTTTATTCGATCCATCTATCGAAAGAACGAAGACAATGAGGCAAAGTATACGATAAAATACGAAACACAGCGTGCGAACGATTAATCATATCATTTACATTTCCTGGTTTCCGAAACCTTGGAAATGCTCCAGAACTCTGGCATTTCCAGCAAAATACTCCATCGCAAGAATCATCTCGTTCACCGTATTCCCCATCAGCCTTCCCCGTACGAGAACGTAATTCATCTTCGATCGGTGCGCGCGTCCTTCGAAATTTCGTTTTTATCCAGCACGACGAGCACATAGTCAAAGTGAAAGAGAGAAAGAGAGAAGGTTGGAGGAGAATGAAATAGTATAATGGCGGAATGAGGTCGACTGGTAGGTTGGAATGCAGGTAGAGGCTGGCTGCGAACCTGGTGTGGTATGCAAGTCGACTGGTCCGGCTGGCTTCGGACTGAAACACCTAAGCGCACACAGCCTTTGCCGACGTTCCACGCTTTCGAGCCGTGTCTCTTCTGAAATACGATCGATGGACCGCTTCGTACG
Organism: Bombus vosnesenskii; assembly: GCF_011952255.1. Lineage (NCBI taxonomy): Eukaryota > Metazoa > Arthropoda > Insecta > Hymenoptera > Apidae > Bombus > Bombus vosnesenskii. Next base: position 2,947,705 of record NW_022882962.1, read on the forward strand.
CGATATTTCCAAGTAGCAGACTCGTCCACGGGATGCACACGCTCATGGGAGGCCGGATATTTTCGCGAGAAACGAATGGTGGACGAGGCCGCGCCGCGAGTTAAGAACCTATCGCGGTAACCTGTTTCGAGATCCTCCAAGATCGATCGATCGATTTGACGGCTGGTGAGAATCCGTGCAGCGATTCTGCCCAAGAGAAACTGGAACTGGCGGCATGCGATTCTTCCTCGTCAACCATAATCCAAACCTGACCAAATTTCTTCTGATCGTGAGAAAATAAAGGATGATTTATCGGTGGAAAGGTTGAGACGTAGCGAATTGGACAAGTAGATTGCTGCCCGATTATAAAACTGTATTGCATCGTTATACAGCGACGATGTTAGATCGCGTAGGAAGTTCGCATGTTTTTAAAACATCGTTTGTAAGACCCGTTTCGACGATGTTCGTATCATTTCATTAATTAATTAAATTATTTACCTCGTAACTTCAAAGCTTCTGCTCTTACGTTAATAAAATTCGGCATTTAACGCGCGATGCACGCGTTTCTTCTTTAAATCATTTAACAATTACTTATGAAAAAAGTTGTTCGTCTTTTTGTGTTGTAACAACATTCTTTGGTATTCATAGTACGATAAATATTGCAATATTCCGCCTGACAGTAAACGCCAACCAAGTGCACCGACCATAGAGCCGAGTTTTTTGAAAAAAGAACAAGCTAAAATTATCTTAAAAAGTCTGTCGTTAAAAATCCACATAAAACTAAGGGGAATTGCTAATGCTTTTCGAATTGATAATAATTAATAGAAGAGAGATACCCGATAACCACGGACCAATTACCTCTCGCGCTTGAATTTTGACAGAGATGATAAAGGATTCTTCGACGTAACGAGAGAGACACTTCTCGCTCGAACACTTTTGCCAACAACGCGATACTTGGCACACGACAACTGCGTCAAACGCGTTTACGAGTTTGTTGCTTAAAAAAAAAAAAAAGAAAAAGAGAAAAGAGGTGAAAATAAACTGTACGATCCTCCACGTTCGACGATTTTCACTCCGACTTCATCGACCGACGAACGTCGATGAAGAGAAAAACGATAGAACGCGCTGACTCTCGCTAATCGCACGCCAGATCTACCTCAAGCCAATTACGAAATATGCTTTTTTCGTTTCTCAAACAATTCTCGCTATTTCGGCTATCTCTGCGAATATTCCGGCACTTGTTCGGACATTGTTTTAAAATCGAAAGCGAAAAAGTTTTCTCGCTAATCCAACGAGCCGAGTATCACTACGGAACTAACCTGGAGACGTTTTAATGAAACGACGAATAAAAGCCATTATGCCGCATACGTGACAGTGAAAATCCATGGAGACGAAACAGAATTCCGGCGAGCTTGGATCGATCGCAGCCGAAGGGCTGCGGACGCTTTCAGCGTATTATTTAGAATTCGCGCCGAGATTTAATCGCGTTTGCGGCTCCATCGCGATTTCCCGGTTCGCTTTTCACCGACACCGTGTCGATCGAGTGCCATCGAAACACTTTTAACCGCGTCGCCATCAATCCTCTACGAACGATCCGAAATAAAAAAAAAAAAAAAGACGCGTAAAAAAACAATCGTCAGCTTTCTCTTGACAATCAGTCGGGTCTCGATAAGCTTAACAATCTGCTCGATGAATCTCGATTACCAATAAACTACACGCGTGAAACGCGATCGAAACGACGAGTCGATCTTGGAATTCTTTCGAATACAGTATCTGGGAAGGGAACAGCTAAGAATTCATTTAAACGTTTCTATCATAATAAAAGAAATTATTATATGTATATATGACAAAGTGCACAAGAAAAATGACAAGTTTAAACGAATAATTTAATACAACTTTATATGCAAATGAGACTGAGTCTCTACATCTTCTTAAGAGTACTAAACGTTTTTAAAACCTTTATTCATACGTTTTATGAAATGTAAAATTGGTACTTGTAACCTTGATTTTAATTTTAATTGTATTAATAAGGATGAGTATCCTATTTTTTCCGCACAGAGAAAGTACCAAGAAGAACAGCAGGGTTAAATTACGTTGCAAATACTTTCACTGAAAAGTTCTTCTTATTAATCAAAAATTCTCACGTTAAGTTGTACGTGTACACGGAGATACGACGAATTAAAAAAGGAAGAAAAATTCGTTGAACGAGCAAAGGCTGATACGTTAGTCGTTGGATTTGCGATCGTTTAATATTCAACTGATTCTCGTGAATCGCGAAAAGGAATTAACGCGTGATTATCGATGTAAAGGGTGAAGCGCTTATCGTCCGTTATAATAGAGTTTGCTTTAACACGTTTAATAAAGCGATTCACCTGGCAATCATCCCTTGGAAGAAACGCCCACGTAACAAATTGTTGAAACGGGACCGAAGTAAAAGGCTAACAATAATCGATCGCCTTGATCGATGGGTTTTAAAGTTTTAACACGTTCGACGGATATCTCAGTGAAAGGTCGAGTCTCCGTTTGGTCTCGAGCATTTAAGAAGCAAGTTTTCGCGGTACTGCTGTATATATATGGCTAGTTGATCTGGATAAAAAGATTCCATTGTTCCAGTGGAAGTAACGAATTGCACTTTCGCTGCGATTGGTTGTGCGATCGACAGTGTCTAATGGGTGACACGCGTCGTTCGATACGTGGAATTTTTGCGCCGTTGACGAAGCGACTGTGGAACAGCGCGGTCCGATTTCGTTTGAGAAAGTTATCGAACTTTAGAAAGCTGCGAAATTAAGAACTATTAAGAACGAAGAATTATTTATGCCGTCGTCGTCGAAGGATAAATAATATCGAGTATACTGGCTCGCAACTGGACTCAAGTAACGCTATTCGCGTGCAACGAGAGATCGCAGAAGTGGCAGAAACATTAACGAACTAAGACTATAAACTACGATAGCCTTAGTTTGTAAATATCAACTTTTATCGAATAAACTTTACACATAAACTGGCTGATTCCCTGGACCGCCATAGTAATTTCAACTTTCAACCATTTAAAAGCTTCGCCAACGCCGTTGCAAACTCTCTTCGAAACTCCTAAATTCCATCATTATGCAACAATTTGTTAATCAAGCATGTATGTATTTAAAGTACGATGACTACAGAAAGTATTGCCATACACCTTTGTTTTTCCATCAAACGATCTTTTATCAAGTTGTACGCTTCATTTCCGTAGCATCAAATTTTTATAGTCGCATAAAACTACCACCAAACGATTAATTTCACGTACTTGGGTCTGATTAATCGTTGCGTAGATGTTAGAATAAATGCAATCGTATAAAATAGAATACAACTTTTTGTAACCACTGTAGCTTTCTATAAACGATGGCCAATGACCAGGCGTAATTTCGTTTGACGATTATCGATACACGCCTAAGGATGATCATTCGCGTTATTCTAATAACATAAGGGAAGAGGGAAGGAGAAAGACCCTTCTAGTGAATCGATTAACTAGCACGAACCTAACGCGGTTAGCGGCGTTGTCGAATTAGCATAGATTATCAATATTACCGGGCTAGACAAATATTTGCGTTATCCAGAGATCACGCTACGAGATAGCGCAATTATTTGGGGCAATAACACGGTTCACCGCGTACCTCTATCCCACACGTTTAACGTCTGCTCTTATTTCGAAACATGAAAAATATCGAAAAATTTGGGACAGATACGAAAGTTTCCGACGATAGATGTTTTAAAGATCTTTTTTCTATGAAACGTGTTAAACGTATAAAACACGTTATATACGTTCACCTTTTTCCATTTTATCAATATGCAATCCTCTTTTGATGCTATTTTCCTCCCACGTTCAATGTTCACATAACACCATTAAAAACAGTATATCTTTCTTCATATAGCAGGACTTTCAATACTCTCTGATAATCGTGAATTAAATTCCATTTCCTTCTCCGCCTTTATTCCATTTCCTCCTCCGCTTTCACCTTCCTCTTTTTGCATATTTTTCAATGGAACGAATTTCTCTGAATGACGTTGCCTAAACTAACACACCCACGTTCCCAATTCTTTCATAGACCTTTGATTTCCCAACTTTCAATCGCCGTTCACCTTTTCCCTCGTTCATCCATCCCCTATCTAAACGCTGCAGCTGCATTTTTTTTTTCTTTTTTTTTGGTTTTCATCGCTGCGCACAGCCTTTCACCTTCGCGACAAATAAAGCTTATCGAAAAACCGCAATATTTTTGCTTTCGTACGTTTAACTCGCGCAGTTTCGCTCTTGCGAGGGTCGACGATTCAACCCTCGAACATTTCACCAGGCGCCTGTTTCTCGGCATTAATTTTCACTCGACTGTCGTTTGAAATCATCGTCGTCGACCCTTTGATCAACGTTGCTACGTTCGAAAGAGCGAACAAGAACAGCCGATCTCCGGTGATTCGTACCTCGTTACTTTTGATCTCGCATTAAAATCGAGCAAAAGTTAACAGATTCGTTATCCTATCTCGCGCGTCTTCTTCAAACGACACCAAACATCGCAGACACCTTTCCCCCTTCCCTTTTATCTTTGTCCCATCAAAAGTTGATTTTGCACCATCTTTTTTTCGTTTCATCCTCCAAACGATTGCAACCTGCGTGTTCCGCGAGCTAAAAAGGAGACCGGCGAATCGAAAGGCGGAAACTTCTCAAAGATCCAACCGTAAAGGGCAAACGCCCTGCAACGATCAAACGTTTGGCAAAATATTCGAAAAACTCTTTCTCTGTTCGTCGTTCCTACACTTTGATATCGGAACTTCGCGCAACACTTTTCAACGAACTCTTAAAATCGGAGAAACGTGTTCGCAGAGTGAATATGAGGAGAGAGGCATAGTTTTCGAGGAGCGTCCTCGTGTTTCTAAGTATTAATCGGAAACGGAGCGAAGTCGAAGGTTTTCCAAGGGATTAACGAGACGTTGGATGGAAGAGCGAGCTTTGAACAGCGTTTCACTCTCGGTGAGAACCCTTTGACGAGCTGACCTTTTCAGAGCCGACGCACACTCGGGGGTTGATCCTTTAACTCGGAACCGCGGCGATTCTGCCGTGTTTCGCGCGATTTCCTTTTACGAACGCGCGCGCCGATCCCTGGCCAGGAATTCGCTCGATGAAATCTCGAATTCCGTGTGTGCTCAATGGAAATGCGAATCACCGTTTCCATTAGTCCGATGCTCGAGTTTGATGGGATAATGAATGGGGCTGAGGAATTCCATATAGCTTCCTCTTTTTAATCGACAGCTGTAATTTTGATTATTTAAAAGGTTCGCAGGGAAAATCGAAAGAAAAAGCCCGGTTATAAAGTTCTTGGATATTTTCCGGGTGAATCGGGGTGACAAACATTTTTGCAAATATTTCCTTCCAATTGCAAGTCGTAATTGCGATCATCGTGCATTTTTCATAAAACCTAAACGTCTAACGAGAACGAAGAACCGATGAAAATCTTTATCGAGTAAAATCGAGATCACGAGCGACGAAGGAAGAAACGCGCACGAAACGGTAACCACTTCCTAGTCTCGTTGCTTGTCGCCAGCTATCGATCGCGGATTTCCACTTCCGCGTCGTGCGTCCGCGATTTCCCTTTTCCCTTTCAGCCGACGAAAATGATTGCGAGGAAGGTTTGGCGGTCGCGTTGGTGCATGGCGCTCGGGGCGCAGCGATTGGTGGATCGATGCGTGTCTGCCTCCTGGTAGGCACGTCGACCGGTTCCTGGACAAAGCGACTTGCCCCTAGTATCACCCGGCGCGAAGGGAATCGAGTATCCTGCCGTTTCTCCTGTCCTCCGCCTCTCTCTTCTCCTCTCCGAGTCTCGCACCGCGATACCGGTCCGAGGAGGAAGAAGAACCTGGAAGAGTTCGGATTCTTCGCTCGAACTTCGCCGTCACGCTCCTTCCACCATTCTTCTGTCAGTTTTTTCACATTTTCACGGCGGGTGTCACGTTCGCGTGACTCTGGTCGTAATCGGCGATTAGAATAGCGAGCAAGTAGCGGTAGAATTATTGTCGCAAAGTAAGACAGGTGTTCTAGGAACGTCGAGGAAACACAGAAACGCGTCGAAACGTTCGAGTCATGTAAATCCGGAAGAAAACGAAACAGAATTTCGCGGCAGGAATAAGAAGTTTTTACACGGAGAATCGCGTGCCACGTCGTGAAAGTGTTCCGAAGAACTTCGAAAAGAAGCGACACAGATAAAAACAGGTAGAGAAGAATGGTTTCTGGGTGAAGTTCCCGTTCGTCTCTGGTAATCTTTGCTTCGATAGTTGTTCTCGCGGTTCGAGTATGCTTTTTAGATCAAACGTGCAACTTGCTGACAACACGTGAAACGTGTATCGTCGACGAATTAAAAGATCATCGATAAACCGAGCGAACGTCTTCCTAAAAGCACCAGCTAGCGTTTCTGGACGAATGTTCGGTAGGTGAATCTCAATTTTCCAAAGGATCTTCCTCGGCCGAGCGATCATCGATGTCACAGGGATGAACCTCGCGTCTCTTTGTTACACATGGCGTAAGATAACAAAGAAGAAGAAGAAGAAGAAAGAGAAAAGAAGGGAAGAAGGAGGAGGAGAAAAGTTAAGGACGATGATGAAGGCTTAGAGCGCGAGGTGTTCGAGCAAGGCCAATCCGGCTCGTCCGACCGGTCAACCGAGTTCGAACTCGGCTGGCAAACAACTACGGGAACCCGACGAGTCTCGGGATTCTTCTGCGGCCGATTCCTGTTGTCCCGGTGAAAAAAATACCGATCTACACGGCACGTGCAAATTCTACGCCCAGAACCTTCTCCTTATTTCGAATCGCCGATCTTTCGAGTTTCACGATTCGACGATCGAGGATTCTGTTCGCTCGACCCTCTTTGGGCATTGCGTGGGTGTTTCAAGGTTTTTCATTGAAATTTGGAGGCGTGTTGGAAGATCGATGGTAACTGGATTTTAAAATAAACAGGATTATCTTGGATTTAACGAATGATGAACAGAAAAAGAAAGAAAAAAAGGTGAATGAAAATTATAAAAAATATGGGGGTTTATATGAAAGTTCATTATGAAAATAAATACAATACGAATGAAATTTAGGTTAAGGTGCTTAGGGGAAATACGAGAGTCTGTTCAAAGGTGCATAGTGAAAGTATAATACGAAGATGCATTTTAAGGACAGTGACGAAAATATGAAAACTTCAAGAAGGCTCTACGCCGGAAATATGAATATCGCGAAACGAATTTCTAAGCGTAATATGAGAGTACGCTAATGGCATAGAAAACGCATTAACAAGAATCGAAATGCAAAACACAGAATAAATATCTTATGCGCCTTTTGATACACATTTTTAAGAACCGAAAGGGACAACACGTAATCGATTAAAGCAGAAAGAGTCGACTGATTCTGGAAAAGAAAGATACAGCGGCAATCAAGCGACACAACGGCCGCGTATGGAGAAAATGAAAACTCAACTAGAAATAAAAAATGGATCGTGGAATCTCGTTTTAGCAGGCGGACCAACGGTTCTTTTTATATAATAGCAGAGAAATGGAGGAACGAATAAGGCGAACAGAGGAAGAAGAGAGAAAGAGAGAAACAAAGGACGGGCTCTCGGCCCAAAAACTGCGCAAGAGCGATCGATACACGGCACGATACTCGATATATTGCGGAGAAGCTGCCGGAGAGGAAGTTACAATCGATGTTTCCGGTTCGTGGCACGTATTCGTCGAAAACACCGTTTTCCCTGTTAGAATAAAGCGAACTAGGCGTCGTTGTGCTGTCATTCGATTATTGCGATTCAATTTTTCGTCTCCGCGCTAGAATTTGAAACCTTTGAAAGCTTCGCATTTTATTTCCACGTGTTTTATTTCACGTCCCATTTTAATTATCCCTCTGACGACTAAATAGTGAAACAATATGCAAAAGTTGCGTGGATGAAATGTTATCGAAAGAATAAAGTAAATTTTTTTTTTAAATTTGTAGATAGATTGCGACTTAAAGAGAAGATAATTTATCGCGTAGTATTATAAATATCTCAGTTTCGACAGATGTCGTGCAATTGTGAGCTTTAGACGAAAGAAGAAAAGACGCGAAACAAGTGGTTCGCTAAACAACAAGTTTAGCAAAACCAACGTGTACAATTTCGCACAATTTCCCTCCGAAGAAAGTTTGATTAAATTTCGAGCTAAAAAGCTTAAAACATTCGCGTTTAATATTCTTAAAAGTCAAACGAGGAAAGTCCACTCGGTTCACAGTTGTTCCGTTCATTCCTTCTCTCTTTTTTTTCCATTTCTCTAAGCCGCATTTTCGAAGTACACGTTCCTTTCCCCGGCCCCCAGCAGCGTCGTTAGCAGCCACGAAATTTATTCAGAATTTTCCCCTTTCTTTTTTCATCTTGCGCGTGCGGTAGCGAATTTTCTCTCCAACCGTATGGTCGAGAAATTTCAACGGTGAAACTTCAACAAAAATTCAACCCGCCACAAGTCGACGAATAACACGACGTTGTAATTTTTCAACCCTCTGGACATTTAGGGTTCGACAGATTTCCTGTCTGTTTGTCACAGATGCGTAAATATCCAATGCCTAAATGCTGGTAAAATATACGTACGTAAGACGTAAGAGATCTTTGAAACGGATCTCATTTTTCACCCGTGTGAGAAGAAATAACAGGATTTTTCAACTTGGATCGTAGAATCGGTCGGTATCTCGATGAGTTTGGCCGTAAAGTTCAAGGGATCGGACGGAGGACTCGTTGGACGCGCACCTTATTAAGCCAGAATTCCCAATCGACTTTCTTCCACGGCGTCGCGTGACGTCATTCGAGGCTTTATTAAGAAGCAGCATCTCCCACGGGACTCGAAGCCTCCAGACTACACGAAGAATCCTTAAACCGTGATCCAGACGTCGTTGATTGGCCATGAATAATCGACAGAACCTCTACAATTTCTTTTCACGTTTTCTCCCTCGAGCACGCACCAAGAATACAAAAATTTCCATTTCCACGCTACAACGAGTAAAAGTGTTTGTAGGTAGGCGACGAAAACAGAGATCGATACGGGGGTGGTTCGTTAAAAAAAATTCCTTCTGTCAAATTAGAAGCTTAACTTTTTCGTAGTCCAAACAACATTTTGTATTTAACATCGATTAGTCCGTACTAGTCGATAAGCTATTTTCAATAGCTGTTTTCAAATTCCAATGCATTTTTATACTTTGGTAACCAGTAACGTGTATATCTACGTATTGCTAATTAAATCAACGCGTAATACAAAAAAGAGAAAATATTTGATACGTTAAAACCGAGAATAATCGAGCTTTCTTTTTCTTTGGGTAAATTCATTTTCTTCTATATCTGGCATTCTTTGGGAAGCTTAAAGTAGCTTTTACGCGTATATTCTTTTTCTAGAAAATCATTGATTATCGAGAATCAGGGAATATGGAAAGCACGAGGTCGTTTATTTACACGCGTTTCTCTGCGGTCGTTTTATCGTTTGAGTCAGCGTTCGTGATAAAAGAGCGGAGAAGAGAGATGGATCGTCGAGGCCAATTTGATGGGATGTGTCGCCGAGCGGCGAAAAATCAACGTCCCGCGAAAAATAATCTCCACAGTGGTGAATTGAAATTTCGCGAAATAAAGGTTCGCGGTTTCCGGTCGATCGTCGATGTACGCGCCACACATCACCTCGTTCAACGATTAAATCTTCGTTCTGGCATGCATATGACCAATAAACCTCGATCCATTCCTTCGCTTTGCCCTCGAATCTGATTTTTCCCCTTCGCTGGGAAGACGATCGAACGGAAAAGGTAGAATAATTTATTGCAACGAATTTTTAACAGGATCAAAGCTGTATTACAGAGCTAGTGATAGTTCTACGTGTCATTGGTAATCCATGGAGGATCTTTCGGTCGTAGATTCGTGTGAAGGATACTTTGGTGAGACGTCTTTTGAATAATCGTAGTTTAATCCTTCCAAGAGTAATGAAGCAACGGAATTTTGAAATAGAGGACGATACGATAGTTCGTGACGTTATGTTTTGCGTTCATTTCAAGAGGAAAGTCTATCTCGAAGGTATAACTGTCGATAAAAATATAAAAAGGAGCGCAGAAGCTATATTCTACGTTTTACGGAGTCTTTAAATACGTGCGAAGTACCCACGGAAGATAAAACGTTGATACGAAAATATTTTACACAATGTTTCTTTTTCTACTCTTCGAATAAGCAACCTAACCCAGCCGCAAGGAATAAAACAAACGAAACTAAAGAAGATAAAACTACAACAAAATTGAAACCACCGAACGTCATAGTAAAACTCTCTAACCTAACCTCGACTCTCAGCCAGAAATGTTATCTACACGCCGGACGTTTTAAATTTCAATCTTCGAAATTCACCATTTAATTTCGCAAATTTAAATTTGAAATTTGACAGGCTATATAATTTCTGGCTATAACCGACTATCGTTCCGACGTTATATCATCCAGAAGCTGCCCTTCATCCTCGTCCCAAAAATGTATTTATAGACTCTGGTTCCTCCTTCTCGATACATATAATAGCACGAAGCAGTTAGGAGCAGGTGTGCGTCGACGCTGCGTGGAAAATCGAATTTCTCCTGTGAAATCAGGCCAGTAACGGCCGTAATAGAAATTCATCAGCGACTGTAAATTAATTTTCCTGGCGAAACTTTGGCTGTCAGCGAGCTGCCACTGATACGCGGCCACGCTTTCGTTACGCGACCACCAGTTCGTTCTGATCATTCAGTTGTTTCCCTCTCGTCCGTGGGAAAACGTTCGTTCGGGGTCGTCGAATTAATCTTCGGGGGACGATATAACGCGATTTATCGCCGCTTCAAACGGAATAAACAGATTTATCGTCTGCTTGTTTGACACCGATCGCGTAATCAGCGTTAGGGGAAGGAAGATTTAAGAGGAAACACTCTCTGTAACTTGGCACATCATTAAACGAAAGACAGGAAAAAATGAAAAAAGCCAGCGAAAACGTCGTAAGAATGAAGAACTGACGTTTGCAAATTAAATCGTTTAAAACCAAACAAGTTGCTGATGCAAGCTTGAACATACAACATTATAGAAATCGTGTTTTAATCTAATCGAATTCACTTACTATGAAATTTACTTTCTTGCGATGTAATTTCCTTGAAGCACGTTATCCTATATTCCGAAAGAGTATAACAAATAACCTCGGTATGTTAAAAGATACTAAAGATGCATCGCCTTAATATGTAAAGATACGAAAAAAAAAGACGAGAATGTGTCAATATTCTTTTTCATCCAAAATCTAAAAACTTATCACATAGCACAGAGAATAAAAAACCGCCTATTTTTATCCAGCCGCTTATAATACATTCGTTCCTGCGCAATTTACGAAAACACGTAATATGTTAAAAAAAAAAAAAAAGAAAATAAAAAGAAAAACCCACGAGCATCCTATATAAAATAAATAAATAAATCGATCTGCACCTCAGATTTCTCAGTCTCCGCCTCGCTAGGGAAGATATTCAAATGTCGCGCAAAAGAACTAAAGAGAGAGCGGAGCGTGTTCGCGTGAGGAAGCGCGATTACACGGAAGAGACGATACGATCGAGGGGACGCGAATATCCGGATCCGTCGGTAAACTCGCGATAACCGTTAGTGGTCTATTAATTGATCGGCGACATCGGCAATACGTAGCGTGCATTCATTAAAGCACTCATTAAGCTGCGAGGAACGACGTGTCCGCGTTCCCCGGTCCAGTTCTCGTTGGCTTATTATACGATTATCGATAGGCGTGCACGCAGACCGATACGCGTGCTCGCGTGCTTAGGCCCCGTAACGAACGACTGTATCGCGCGTCCTTTCTCGTTCGCGTTTCGTCGCATCGAAGCTTCTGGCTGGCTCCCTTCGGGATAGATACGTCGTTCCACATATGAAACGTCTGTCCTTTGATTTTCAATCGCGAGCGATAAGGACGGATGCGGATGAGCGATGCGATGTAGTGATATGGCATGCAAGTCGATAATTAACACTTGACGATCACAGAATAAAAAATACGATACGTTTTTATCGATTACTTTTGTTTCAATGTCGCTTTACGATCGAACAGGAGAATTTAAACGTGAAGCAAATGGAGATGTAGTTCGAAAACTCGTCGAGCTCGAAGGTGCGTATGTGTAAGCATCTTAATTATAGTTTAATTGTATTAGGTGTATATATATATATATATATATGTACATATGAGGCAGAATGAAGTTGGCAAATATTAGCTTCTCTTAGGTTCTTTCTTTTCACAAGTGAAAAAACCAGTTTGAAATATTTTATAAAGTACATTAAAGGAGCAGGAATTCGCTACAATACACGAACGTTCGGGATTGCTATAATAAAATTGTTATAACTTCATTATTTCACGTTGTGAATCAACGTGGTTATTCTCGTAACTTTTCTTACGAGTTTAAACTTGATACAGTGGATCGTAAAAGCTGCTGCCAGTATGAATTCAGTATTTAAAGAAGCTTATGTAAATATTAAGATAGTTTAACGTTGATTGTAGAATTGAAGATATTTCGTCGAGAAGTAAAGTTGAGAGAGAAGCTTGGAAATATTATCGGCAATAATACTTTAAGAGCGAAAAAGAATAAGAGCGTAGAAATAAAACAGCGACAGACAAAAATTTCCAGCGACATTGAAACAAACAAAGACAAACAGCGACACGTTTATGAAATAAAATAAAGACAAAGATAACGACGAAAAAGAGGAAAGATATATATATATATCATCGTGGCAACAGACGAAGGTGGTATTGATCTAGCTGTATCGCTGAAATACCGAAATGGAATAAAGGCGACCCGTGAAACTCGGTTGGAGAGCAACGATCCTGACCGGAAACCGGCCGGACGGTGCATTTAACGTGGCCACCTGCGCATGCACTTACTTGGAACTCGCTAGCTAATCCGCAATCCGAGAATACGACAAGCCGTCTCGTCTTTCGTAAGCACCGGTTCTGCTCGCCGCGTGGGAACCCGCGTGATCACCTACGCGAGACCAGTGTCTTCTCGCCCTTTTCCCTATTCTATTTTCCATTCTTTCACTTTTCCCTCGCCATTCGTCTTTTCAGTTTCTCGAGGAATATCAATGGATTTTATTCGAGTCTTGTTCGAAAATCTTTGTAGATCTTTAAAATCTTTGGCAATTTTGATAGGTGTTTGATTCGTGTTTTATAATGTTCGAAGAACAATCGTCGTAAAATTGATGCAACATTTTACGACAATCCTAGCGTTAAATAAAAATCTTTGCGTTAAATAAAAAGCTTTTGTGGATTATGCAGCAGAATTTGTAAATTCGGGATGACGCATCCCTTGCAATAATAGCGCGTGGAAAATCGATGAAAATCATGAGGGATATTTGGCAGAGATCGAGGAAGAGATGGACAATCTCGCGTTAAAATCGATATCAATTAAAATTTAATGCGGTTAGGAGGGTTGGCTGCGTTTAATGCAACACCTCAGACGCAATGTTAGTAATTGATAGAGGTATTAATTACCGATATTAATTAACGCGATTCCAAACGCCACGAACCGTTATTTGCCTCGATTATATTAAAATCGCATATCAAACGGACAAACGCGTCGTCATTCGTTAATGCGAAAGCGTCAAATTTTCGCGCGTTAACAATAGCAATTAAAATTACCCCGTCAACCATAAACAACCGTCCGGTTGCCAAATCGTTGAAAGAAATAATAACAGAAATCAAATTTGACGTTAGAGAACTGCGGATGGCCACGGCACGTACCAAAGAAATCAAAATGAAAAGCAAATGAGAAATCCGAACGCAAGAAGAAAAAAAAACAGATCTACGTTCGTATGTTCTATACAAAGAAAGATCATTCAGATTCCGAAAAATGTACCATCGTACGAACTAAAAATTAGTTACGAACTAGAAAAAGCATATTAAACGAAAGATTCCTATGGAAAATAACGAAATGGTTAGTTTTAACATTCCGGTAATTCTAAGCTTGAGTCACCACGTGGTATTGTAAGAATGGCGATCGATCATTCTCAACCATAATGACATTTAGACGACGAGAGATAGAAACGTGGGCGTGAGAAGGAAACTCTTTTTCCACGCAGAAAACGTATCTGGGTCGAAACGATGTTTTTTCCTTCCCTCGTCTACCTACCAAAGTATTGGCCATCGTCGTTCCTTCCTGTTCGATTTTTCCTAGCAAATATCTTCGATCCACCACCGCGTGTAGGTAGCAACTAATGACGCAACGTGATGCAACAAAACGTAATGTAATTGTGGAAAAGAAGGCTGGGATAAAGGAAAGGGAAAGCAAGGGTAACTTGTCTCTGCGATCGATGAAAAGTACTACTTTGGTTTCTTTTTTGCACAATTCTAGTATTATGCAAATTGTATTCCTCTGTTATTTGCGATTGATGGAAGGCTCTTTTCCTTTACATATTTATTTTGGGGGATTTAGCTTGATTAATTCTTTATGAGAAATCGTTGTCGCGGTATTTTTCTAGTTTGTAAATCAACACTCGGCTGTATTACGTATTAATATGTGTACATATATTTATATAATTTTGGCATTTGGACATGGATACCTAGCGTGAATGAACGTAATTCGATCGGTAATTCAAACGAATAGCCATGATATAGTACTATAATTTAGTATTAGAATTTCGAAACTAAATAATGATATGAAATAACTTGAATGATTATGTAATTATTACTCACCAGTGGTTAGAGGTAACTCTTTGCAATATCATATTCTCTGTCTCCTATAAATATTCAATAAAATTTCCGAGAATGGTAGAATCGAAAATCAGAATAGTAAAATTCTGAAATATCAAAGTACACTGAATCTCTCCTTAAGTTTCTAATCTTCTATTCTATCCTTTCGAATCTCTGTGCTAAAATTCCCAACAACGAATTTCAACGATCAATAGGATCAACGAAAAATGAACTAAAAAGAAACATCTACCTCAAATCGACAAATCGCTCGAAATAATAACAATCTTCGTTACAATGTCTTAACGCGAATTACGGCTGTACACACCGTAGAAAATTCATCGTGACTAATCGGACACGAGCAAACCACTTTGAAGTAAGGTGTCTCCTATTCGTTCCCATCGAGTCGAATCCGTGAACGCTTTCGAACGACCTGGCTCGAAAGCGTTAAAATCTCTGCGGATCGCCGCCAGCGAAACGCAACACGGTCTTAACACCAAAGCAAGAGGAAAACAGCTAGAACAAGAAGCGAAACAGAGAATGGGAGTTAAAGTTCTCTCTGAGAACGTTTGACTGTACGTACGGTTAAGTCGCTTGGAGAGCGAGAACCAACCATACGACAGACACGAAACTCGTTTTCGTGGGCGTACGGATACGAGCCTAATACATCGCCAGATACGCACGATTTCCGTGTTCCAATTATAATATCTGCTTGAAGCCGTGAGAGATCGTCTAGGCCCGTGCGATTTTCAACCGGTATGCCGCGAGAATTTTTTAAATATGCAAATATCCATTTAGTCAGGTCACTGACCTCTTTTCCCTTAGATCTTCAAATAGAAACAACGATAGTTCGGTGTAAACGCCCTGAATCAAATGTAACCTATCCTTTTGGCGTAACACAGAATTGTAATAGACTGCGGATTTTTATGCATTTTGTGGGAAATTTGAAGAGGCGAAAGAATGCACGCAACGTCTAATCTGCAAAAATATGGAAAATAACCAAAATACAGAATATTCTAATATTCGAAAGATGAAACAAATGTCTATTTACGTTCTGTATCTTCAGTTATGTTCATAGAAATGTAAAAATGCATGGAAATTCGTCGTCTAGTAATTAGGTGGCGTGTACCACCAGACGAAAAAGATCGAAGATCTAATTTTCAAGCGATTAGCGATTCTTGGAAAAATTGTTGTTTGCATTACGTTGTTCGTATCACTTAAGGGATGGCGATATGGAGTAATAAGGCCACGATCGAACAACCGTTGCCCCGATTTTTGTCCATTGCACGCCGCACTGTGCGTCGATGTGTCTTTGGCTTGTTCCTCTTTCTCTCTGTCATCATCGATCCCGGATTTATTTATAGAGAGGCTGTTTCGCGACGCGACGAGTTTCCGCGTGCTGTTTCCTGAATTCTGTCTCGTATACTTGTTCGAAGAACATTTACCATTTTGTGTTTGTACTTTGCTTGGTGAAAGTGATACTTGATGGTTCAAGTTGAATTTGCAGTCGACGAATGGTTTGGTGTTGCTATGAGTTGCGATCGAAGAAAAATTGTACGGTTTTCTTTATGAAAATGAAGCTAAAGGTAATGCAAATGATATTTGAAGTGGTTTTGACGTATTGGTATTTACTGCGAATTAAATTTAGAGATAATAATAGAAGAAAAATCGCAACGGTGTTGTTTCTCAGTGGAAATAACGTTGGAAATTACGTAAATGATATTTGGGGTGTTTTCGACGTGTGCAAGTTAGAAAAATGAATAAGTATACGTATATAATCAATTTTCATTACATCATGTAGAGCCTGATCATCTACTCCCTTCCTGAATTTATTAACATTCGATACTATCTTTAAAAACCATGCAACACATGATCTTCGCTCAAACCTTTTGCACAATCCTTAAACAATAAAGAAAACCAATTAAGCAGAAAAAAGACGATAAAGCCACGTCCCTAATGGACATCGACATCCTCGATATCCTCGATAATAGGGGTAGACGCAATACAACGCCCGGGTTCTACTATGCGGGTTCTTCAAAGAATTATATCCAATATCACCACCCGAAGATGGATCTCCTATATCCTCTATCTCGATTACACAAAATATTAAACCTAATTCAACAACCACTGGAACCTCGTATCTACTAAAAACAGCATTCAACGTTCGCACCCACGAGATCGCAGCATTGAAAATCAGAGCCTATCACACTAAAGAAGAACGACGTATTTACTTTTGGTTAGAAAACTTTTCGACCGCGGATTTCACATCTTTAAACATCGCATCGCGTTATCAAAAAAAGAAAAAGAGAGATAGCAGCACGATCAAAGAACGCGATTAACTTGGCCCACCCCCATCGCCACTCTGTTGCTCTTCGTTGCTAATTCCCATCATTGTAATCATTTTTCTTTTTACACGACCACGAGATTCATCGTCGAAAACCAGCCGTATTATAACCAAACCTATCAAGCCTCGGCTCGAATCCATCGTTCGAACGAGCGAATCCTCTATCCCGGAAAATCGATCTATCGATCCTCGTGCTCTGCGAAGAGGAAGTTATATTATCAGTCGCGCAACAGTGTAAACGGACTCGAGCAAACCAGAGTCAGTTGATAGAAGGGTTGGGGGGTTGGTAGAGGATCGTAATGGCACGCTATCGAGCTATCAATAGCGGTGCGGTGCGCGCATTAATAATCCATGATTGCCATCGAGCAACTGGAGCTGCAGTCCGGCCGCCATGCTGTATTCATGCGGACCAAGGGTCCACAGGACGTCTGGCCTACCCAGGGGTGGTCACGGCCGCAGGCAACCCGGTGAAAGCGAGCTAATCGAGCGGGATCCTTAATTAGGAATTAGACGGCGGTTTACAGCGGAATCGCGACACCCCGGCTACCCTCGCGAGAGAACCATACGAGGTTGGTTGGTTGGTTCGAGGTCAGTGAGAAGGG
Source organism: Bombus vosnesenskii (assembly GCF_011952255.1). NCBI lineage: Eukaryota > Metazoa > Arthropoda > Insecta > Hymenoptera > Apidae > Bombus > Bombus vosnesenskii. The sequence goes on from NW_022882962.1 coordinate 2,965,351, forward strand.
GGTGGCTCAAGTTCCGCGACTGATGACGTCCCGGTAATTGGAGGAGGACGGTGGACTGGTATTTTGATTGCAGAATTGGAGAAGGTTTCGCAGGGGTTCAAGGGTAGATGATGAGGTGGTTGGAAGATATTTTTAGCTGAAAGTTGATTTCCCTAGTATGTTTGTAAAAGTATCAGTGGTAAAGCGGTGGTAGGTTTGCAGAGTATTTTGGGGGCTGTAGTTTAAGAGATATATGATAAATCCAAGAGCAACGTGTGTGGTATGGTGTTCGATGGAGGTGAATCTTGGGAGATGGTGTTAAGTATTAGGTTGTCCAGAAAGTGTCCTTCTTTCGCAAACGTGTGTTTTACGACAATGCACCTTCGTAGAAACGTGAAACCAAGTCTATGAAATGTCGCGGTGTTTATCGACAGAACAAAATGGATACGTAATTCGACAAAATAATATAAAACGAAAAACATTGTGCGTCTATTATTTCCTCATAAAACGAAACAAACTTTCAGAACAACCTAATAGAATGATCAAGTTGGAATATTCCTTTGGATAAAAATGGAATATAGGAGACGTAGTACTTTAGAGGGCAGCCATTGATGATGATGTAACGGTAATGTTTTCAAGCGGAGATGAATCTTCTAGGATAGTCAAGAATAACAGCAGCAATAGTCTTTCGTATCGAAGTAAGTTTTGCCAAATCCAGTTGATATCTATTGCGAATGATCTCCCACTTTCTCAAATCACAAACGTCAAATGTTTCCACGCTAAAGCGAAGCGATGACGCTCGTAAGAAAACTTTAGCATCATACCGTGTATCTCGTGTAATGGAAGCAACGAACGATTCGATAGCACGCAATCGAACCGCTGTATTAATCGGTAATCTCGTTAGCGTATCGCCTACGAGACGGTGGTTAGTCGGGCTCTTCAATTAGAAATTAGACAGTCGCTTTCACCGAAGTTCGGCTTGAGTTCCTGTGGTCGATCGAGAGCGCTGCTGAATTTTCCATGTAGATGGAATTAGAATCGATCCAGGCGCATACATCATCTCGTTTGAACTGCCAATGATATTAAAGATATTAAAACTTACAACCATATCGACCTGGTTCTTTCGTAGCTTCGATTTGTACCGCCGATCTATTTTCAATATGCAGTAATAACCCCTAATAATGAGAATTTGAATCTGAATTTGAATTTAAATTAAAAAATTTGAATTTAAATTTGAAACTTCGAATTTACCGAGTCCACTGGACAAAATGTTTCAACATATTCGTATGCCATCTATAAAAAGAAAAAAAGACAAAAAAAAAAAGAGCAATTTCTTTAGCAACGCTCGACAACTACCTGTCTAATAGCAACAAATGATTCCTTCCACTGATACGTGTAATTTCCAATTTTTGAAGTAAGTTTATTGTTGTTTGAATAAATTCTTAAGGAACTCAGAATGTTCATATATTGTCAGATATTGTTCGCATATTATCAGATATTGTAAAAAGACATTGAAGATATTGAAATATTGAAACGATCAGCAAAACTTATTTTCACAAGGAAGAAAAGTAGAATTACTTGCAGATTCGTTTATTTTTGGAAGAAGGTGAAAGTTTCCTTCTAGTCTGTTTATAAATAAATAGGGAACTATTTAAAATTCTACATCGATTGTCTTTGCGTTATAACAAAAAGAAACTCTGCTACTTCTAGCGTTAAAATTCTAATAATTGTATATGCAGTGGCTGTGTACTATGACACGAAAATGTCAAAATGATCGCGCATCGCGAATAGTAAATTAGAGAAACGATTTCGATGGCTCGATAACCGGCGAACCGTGGCCCAGATCGCCTTATTGCGGCCTGGAACGGGCTCGATCTCATCTGCATAAATCGAAAATTCGATAGCGTGTCTCGCCAGGGAAGCAGCTCCACGAAGACGCCGCCTAATTTCTGATTAAGGGCGGGCTTGATTGGATGAATACATAGAGGGGAAGACTGTCGCTTGAGAAAGACAAATATGAATCAGTGATTTCACGCTAGCAGCCTGTGCAACCGATTTAACGATGTTTATGTCCACCGCTCGTCGTAAACATTTCATCGATCGGGAGAATGTTTACCAATTTATATATAGATTGCGGATACTCGTTTAAATTCATATTTTTGCAAATACGAGTAAATAAAAAAGAAAGAGCAATCCAAGCAGAAATTTCTTTTACCTGCCGAACGTTACAAACAGTATCGTACTTTGAATACTTTCTACAGTTTCGCGCATTCTGTATATTCTTGCGTCTCTTTACTTAACTTGTATAACTCGCGAATTTATTTATTATTGAGATATATATAATTTTGTGCGCTACACCGGATTAGTAGTGTTACACATATATGAGTATGAGTGTGTGTGGGAGTACGTGCGTGTACAGTATCTCGTAAAACAGAAGAATGCAACTGTTCCGTACGCATTGCGATAAAAAAATGGTGATACAAAAAGGATGCTGAGACACGTGCAATGCGTATCTACGAATATCTTGTCAATCACATATTAAATAAATATGAAACTATTTTATTATCATTTCTAGGTGTAATGCGAGTGTTCCTATACATTTATTTCGGCGACTAAGATCCACAATTATAAAATTCCTTATATAAAATAAGGGATGCTTCTAGGGGGACGAGACGAGTAAGTTAATTCGCTTGCAGAGAACGATAGAACAAGATAATTGAAAGAAAAATACACACATCAATCAAATTAAACACATCAATTTTCTGACGCGTTTTTAAACAAGTGCGGGTGAATTTCTCGTACAAGCAAACTCAGCTAGAAAACGTATGTATCCGATTTAAAAAAAGCAAATAAGATGGCAACAGCTAAAAACTGACGTTCCACGAAACCCTTCGACTCTGGAACAACCATATCGCTCTTCGTTCTTCTCCGACACAGTTCCAACGTTTTTCAAAATCTTCGATACCGATAAATTCCACGTGCCAACTGTTCGTAACATATGTGGCTGCACTCAACGGCAAATACCGCAGCGCAGTGGTTAGCGCCTTATGTTACGAACGTTTCGGGACCCGGGTTCGAATTCCGGCGATTCCGATTTTTCTTCTTCATCAAAAATGGAAGAAAAACAGCAGTACCACCCCATCGGCAGCGACATCTACAGCCAGCAGCTACAATTATCACGGACAACGCATCCACCCTCACATATATATGTATATACGTCTCGACAAACCCTGATAAAATTGGAGGTGCGTAACGAGCAAGCGAGAAAGGAAGAATCGATAAAAACGTAATCCGCGGGCGAATCGATCGGGCGCGGGCAGCGTGAAACAGGTGGTCCGTGTCGAGGCGGGAATTCACTGCGCTTGGTGGCAGTAAATCGTGCCATCGTGTCTTGTCTCATCAGCTTCGCAGCGGTGCATGCACCGTTGAATGTGACTCGTGTACGCGACATAATCGGCGAGAAGACGACGAGTGACGAGACGACCGATCGAGGAGGGTCCCTTAACGACCCGTGTCAAATTTTTGATCCCTTTAGATGCATATGTAATAACACATTCTGGCGATATGTGTCTAGAAGCTGATCTTACGAACATAATGCGACACCCATATTATAATAGATTATGTTTCATTCATAAAGTTTCTATAGACACCTCCTCTGTCACGATATCCGTAAGTTACTGATTTAATCGAATACGCGTCATTCTTCCGCCATATAATTCCGCATACGCTTGTAGAAATCGCGTGATCCGATGAATATTTTGTTTAAAGAAATTGAAATATATAGAACGTAAATTAGAGATGCGAAAATATCCTGTTGCTTCCTTGGGGAAAGAGAAGCGCGAGCAACGCGCGTTTTCCTTACGAACCGTTCGACTGTCATCGAAACACAGACAAACAAAAAGATGTCGATTGAAAAATAAAAGAGAAACGAAGAAGACGGTTCTTGCGACAAACGCCCTCGGTAACGATGATTTATGCTGTCACGCCGGATATCTGTCTGGATTGAAACTTGGAACAATAAACGAGGAAAGGTTAGGACAAAGAAGTTGACGAAAAGAAGAGAAAGGTTTTAAGGAGTTGTCTTCTGGAAAAAAGTAATAACGAGGAGCACCGGTGATCCGTATTTATATAAAAAAAAAAGTAATAAAGAGGTAAATAGAGCAACGGCGTGAAGAGGTAGAAGGAGGGAAAGAGAGAAAGAGGTAGAAAGAACTGATTTATCGAGCTGCCTTCATCGAGATTAACTCTCGTAGCTGGTTCGTGCGATCTCGTTCGCTTAAGGGGCCATCGACTATCGCTCTCACGTTGATCGATCGATCAATCGTTCGGCGGCTTTGAATGGCGCCTGACTCCGATTACGATCGACGAGTCACCGAGTTTCGCGGAAAGTGAAATCTCATGCGTTTCACGCTGACTCGCTCCAATTCACGTAATAAGAAATCAGACGTACGTTTCGGCGATCTGGTACATACATCGCGGACAAACTCTCTAAGAACAACTGTACCTTCCACTCGTAGTTCTACGTGAAGTAACATCTGCCATGTTTGACTTGCCTTGGTGCAATTGAAGTAGCAAGAGAAGCAGTAAGACGAATTCTCGAAACTTTGATTGAAATCAAATTGTACTTGGACAGTTTGTACAAAATTTCAGAATCTTCGCGATGATGTCCATTTCTAAAAGGCAGATCTTATGGATTTCGCAGAGACTTCGGAATAACGAGAATCTCTCTCTTATTTTTATAATAATCTTGGAATGTGTGTCTCGATCGAGGTGAATTTCCGAGATTGCGTGAAACGCGAATCTCGGGCACGTCCTTTTCAAATCCCTTCCGGAGGAGTATCATAGAGAGGAAAAGACTTCCTCTAGAGCTCCGACGGGCCAATGGTGTTACGTAAGCGGCCGGCCGGTTACGTGCAGATTGCTCTCGCTGGTTACGTGGAGGCACCGTTTGTTCTCGGCTCTGTGCGCGTCACTTTTCGTTACGAGATCATTACGAAACCGCGGAGGTCACGAACGTGGCGACACGTTGCTATTAGTCCGTGATATTTCAAAGAAGTTTCGCTTCCAAACGCTACGCAAACTCCGTATTTTCACCAACTCGAAATACAGTACTATGCTTTTGGTCAGTTCGATTATTGTTGGATCGATGAATTATTGTGATCTTTCGCTATTATACAGGGTGGTTGGTAACTGGTGGTACAAGCGGAAAGGGGGTAAAGAAGTCGAAAATATAGAATAAAAATCTTTTTTTTTTAATTTTTCCATCGAGACAACGATCTACAGTGAGATCCGTTACAACGAGACGCGATAAAGTGCACGCGTACCGAGCGAAAATTCAAAGTCGATTTTCTCGAAAACAAAGCCTCGAACGAAAAATTTTTACTATATATTTTCGACGTCTTTTTTCGCGTAGAATCACCATCTTTCCGCTTGTACCACCAGTTATCAACCGCCCTACATAACGGCATATGCATGTACATTCCTGTAATATCATGCACACTCGATACATATAGACGTCACTACGAACGACCATACGTCGTACTTTGCTTCTTCTCGCTTGCTTCACTTCTTGCAGTAAAGTGTCTCGTTACACGCGCGTTTCGCTTATTCCCCTGCCTTTTCTCTGTGTCCTAGGAAAGCCGAGTCCTGGATTAATCCATATCCATCAATCATCGAGACAGATACGTTACATATTGAGTAGAATTCTGATAAAATATACCTTGGGGGAAAAAAGATCCTTGAATGTTTCATGAATCGACAAAAATTTATCTTGACAATCGAGAATCTTTAAAACGAACACGTGTATCCAGTTTCCTGTTTCAATTGGAAAATAGACTTCTTCTAATAAATATTTTCAAGTCGTGTTACATATCCTGTGCATATAACATTTAACAATTTTCAACGTGTCTTCCAATTTCATATATACAATGTGCACCTTAACACAGACAATTTCAACAATGAGATTGTTCAATCTGAATTAAAAAAAAAAAAAAAAAAAAAATAGAAGCTTCGATCGAAGAGGAAGATTTAAATATTGCTCTCCCTTCTGTTAAAATCTATTAGACGAAACGAGAGACGATCGATTCACCTAGAAAACCAGCCAGTTTCCAGCTGGAGGCGATAGTGTAGGAAGGTGTCCTTCTTGAAAACGAAATTAAGTTGAAAGTTGCGTCCGTGCGCAGAGGTGGGACGGACACGTGTAGACGAAGAGGTAACCCAATAAATCTCGAGGCTCGGTTCTCGCGTTACGAACGCCGGAAGATCAATAACGCCGTGGCGGAACGATGGCGTGTTCCGTCACGTTCCACGCCGGGGAAGAAGCTTAATTTCAAGGTGAAACCCGTCTGGCTCCTCCCGTTTTTCGACACTCCGATAGACCCTATCCGAATCTTACGAAAATTGCTACAAGATTCCTAAGAATAAAACTGCAAAAGAAATAAAATTCGAAAATGATTTGTCAGCGATATTCAGGTGGAATTTCACGTGTGAATTCGAGTTATGAAGCTTCTATCGTTCGAACAAATTCTTCGAGCATCAGGTTCTATTCCGACGCATCGAAACGAATTCGAAAGATAGTCTCGTCGCTGCAGATATCTCGCGATATTTCTCTATGCAAGCCAAAACTTTTCGAAAAAATTGTCCTCGCTATATTTTCACTTTGTCGTTACGATCGTTGTCTTGCTCTGTTCCCGCGAGGAAACAAAAACGCAACCAGCGACAGATTTTCTATATGATAAGGAAAAGGTTAGAAGAAAACAAAAATGAACGGAAGAGGTCGTTCCGCGGAACGACGATCGTTCGCATGAAACATTTCCACGTGGTCGACCGGTCAGGATCGACAAGGGTCGCTGGTCGAATCGCTTCTCCATCACGGTATTTTTTCTTCTACGCTTTAATTGCTAGCTGCCACGGAACTGCCTCGATTAAAAGTTTCCGCGCCGCGTCGCTTCAGACGAACGTTGCGTGCACTTGGCTTCCGCAGCGACTGAAAAATCCACGGGGTACGGGTTAAGTGGTCGAAGATCCTAGTGGACGCATCCCATGGATCTTCTATTTCGCGTGATTCGGTTAATTTGCTCTCTCTCTCTCTCTCTGTGTGTTTCTTTATTTATCTTATCGAATCTTCTCTGCATGTTTCATTTTTATTTCTCGCGTGGTTTCGGCTAGGCTTGATGCCGGCGAATATAAAATTTTAGGAACGTTTCTTCTACACGGACAAAGCGAAAATTTGCCCAAAATTCACAGGAGATGATGTGCTTCTATATGGTTAGATAAACGTTAAAAAATTTGCATGCTTGTAATAGAAGAAAAGATCATTTAAAAAAGAATCAAAGTTACCTATCTGTATATTATATTATATTCTCTGTTCCTACACTCTGTTCCTACATTCGGCAATAAATTATCCTGTTCGCTTCTAACCGATGAAATTCAAAATTTGCCAAACTTCCGTACGATAAAATGTACGAACTCGCGATATAGGAGGATAAGAAGAAGGAAAATAGCGAAGTCGTAATTCGAGGTATGAATTCCTTGCAGCGGAACGATACTGTTAAAATTTGCGATATTTCCACGAAGGAGTCTTTATGCCGGGTAGCGTGTCTCGACGTTGAAACTAACTCTGCATAGGGAGGCGGCACAAAGTCCCGGAAACACGGGACGCTGTAAAAGAATCACCGTTTTCGGACTTCTCCGAAAGACAAACCAGTTTCGACCGTGCTGTCGACAAGATAGAAAAGGATACATTTCTTGGAAGAAGTCCAGATGTGGTGGCTGAAGGATGTCCAGGGCCGACAGGACCTGAAAAACAGAAATTATGGCGAATTCAGGATAGGTTGGTTCGATGTTACCGCTTAATTGCTAGACTTCGGACTTTTGTAAATTTATGAGAAACTTTCAAGTGCAAAAATCCATAGAGTGTACGATACAGTGTTACCTAGCGTATCTAGATCACAGTTTTTGTTAATTATATCTATAAATACACGAACATACATAAATATCCGCTGTCTAGTGATTGCTAAGTAAGAAACTTAATATTTGAGAACACAGTTGCTCCCTCGAACAACGCGTGCTTTAGGGACACGACTGTTCGCGTACATGGAAATCCGCGTAACTGAAATAACCTTCTCCCCTTCGTCGCAAAAGATTGAAGCAGAAAAGAAAGAAATAGCTGTGTAGCTAGCAGGAACGCATTGGTCGTTTGATCTTTTTCCCAAATTCGTCCGTTCGTTACTTCTACGCAACGACGATTTGCGAGGATCTAATTGACACGAACGAATTCGCGTTCGCTCTTTCTTGTCTCTCGTATTCGCCATGGCGAAAAAAATTGTAACAGCACGCTAAATAAATTCGAAATGAACGTCGAAATTTCCCCAGAAAAGAATCCGCGTATGACCCAAACTGCGTCGTTCGAGGGAGCACAATTTTACACAAAAATAACACAATTTTTTTTTATTTACTCGTCGATATATTATGCGAAAATATTTAGCCATATTTGAACCATAATGCATCTACAGGATGCGAAAAAAAATTATCACGTAAAATTCGGACATTAAAGATGATATAAAAAAAGGATGAAATTGTTCTTCCATATCTACGCTATATTTCTTCTAGTTGTTCTCTATTTTTGTTCTATGTTTTGTTCTTTACTTTGAAATTTTTACACTAATTGTCTACGGTTTCATGTTTCCTAAGTAACGAATCAAGGAACGATAAATTCACTTTAATCGAAACTCGAAGGTTCTCCTCTGAATTGAAAAATACAAGCGGTGCACAAGTTATTATTAGACGAGAATTTCCTTGGGGAATTAAAATTCTTGGAATTTGCAAACGCTTCTCTGTGCTCGAGAGATCGACACGTTCCTTCAGTGGCCGGACGATAATGCGCTTATCTAGCTCGTAAAACAAAATGCCGGCTGTATTTTCATTCTACGGCAGATAACCGCTACTAACCGAGGCACAGATAAGCGAATATACTGGAAAATCAGCACCTCCGAAGGGGAAAAAGACCACTGGTTTTTGGTTAGACACCAAACCTACAGTTATACATCTACTTATCGACTTTTCGTTCAGTCTCGTCGAATAATTTTGAATTTTGGTAAGAAGCGGCTGTTTTGTTACTTGAAAGTCAAACACGCTACGTTTCAAGTGCGAACAATTTTTAAGCAACTTGAAACTTGAAAATAATTTCAGAAAAACAGAAGAATTCGATACTTGGAAGCATTGTATTTGACGACAGAATTTGAATACTCGTCTATTTCTAAAATTCAATCGTATTCTTTATGAAATTTTTATAATAAAATTTCCAACGTCTGTCAGAGAGAAAACAGAAAACGCTAGAGGATTCAATAAGAAATATAACTTAAGCGATTGCTCGATCTTTCAACGTCTACCATGCTGTTCTGTAAACGGTATATAAACGTAGAAAGAAATAAAAACGTTTCGAAGTGCCGTTTCAGAGACGACAAAATTTGATCGATCGCTATAGCGAAAAAATTATCATGATCGTTCAACAGTTATACTTTATAACTCTGAAAAGCTTCAATTTTTCGACATGCCAGGCGGGCAATAAAATAAATATTACTTACGTTTTCGTGTTTGAAGAAGCAGAGCATCTTCAACTCCCTGAAGACCCGTTTGCTACTCACGAGGCTCTGAAAGACGTTCGGCAGTTTCTTCAAGGCCACTCTCCTACCGTCCCTTGGATCCGTCACCGCCCTGTAAATCATAAAATACGAACGTTACCAACAATCGCTGGAAGAGGATATTATTAAACACGCTTTATCGTTTCTTTGTAATAAAATAAATGAATATAATGGAAGTAGATTTATCGGAACTGCAGTCGTTGAAATGAAATTCTCGATAACGAGGTTTATCATCTTGTTGATTTTAAATAATTTTAGTTTATTAATCGAATTGCCGTGCATCGATTCTACGTATCCGCTTCATAATTTCGGTTGAAATACGCCAAATGCCGGACATGGCAGAGTACTTTTTATCATCAACTGCAAATGAAACGTATTCAGATGATATAATTTTCTACAAAAACGATCGCATATCCAATTTGTAAATTCTCGTAATTCCATCTATCGCTGTGAAATCTCCAAAACGCGGTGCAACTCGTTAACAAAAATTTCAAAGATCCCTACGATTATTCAGCCCAAAATTTATCCACCATCGAAGCTCATCGACCTCGCTGATATTTCCATCTCGCAGCTATTTCATCGGCAATATACATCATCTATCGCCGCAAATACTTCGAAACACGGTCAAACTCATTAAGAAAAATTTCAAAAGCCGATACCAACCACTCTCCCCCCGAAAAACCTACCACGATCAGAACTCATCCATCGAGCATCGAACAATCGAAATCCCAGAAGAGTCAACATCGAGATAGAGAGCGGATGGGACGATAAATTTCGACGTTGGTCGTCGATCCGCGAACACGAGTGCCAGGGAATAGGAGGAACGCAGCAGGGGTTAGGAGGGTTAATAACAGAGAGAGCGGCCACGATCGATTCGTAATCCGCGAGCAGACGACGAGGCCGCACAGGGCCTGGTCCCTGGAATAATTATTGTGCCTGCAATTAGTTCGTTTACGGTGGCTCGATTTCATTGTCAGTCAGACGACACCGCAAACCGACGATTCCAATCCCTCGTTTTCATTCGACAGTCAATCTCATCCCGCGGCTGGTCGAACCCTGTCCGACGACGTCATCCGCGTCCCGACGCCGCGATCAACCGATTTTTTCACATTTTTCAGAGACAGGGTCGTGATCGTAAAATCGGTTGTCGTGCGGTTCGTACTGCTTTCTGTGCGTTTTCTGAGTTGTCGAATGGCAAATAGAAGGGAGAAGTAAGGGTTGGACGAAGAACAAGAACATGGTAGATCAAGTTTAATAATATTGGGTTGGCAATTATACGATTGGGGATTTTGCCATTAGGTGGTTATGACAAAATCCGCAATCACTTAGTTGCCAACTCAATACACGCTCGTATAACGCGATGAAAAATTAGGATAGTACTTATAAGATGAGACACATCGATCCGTATAAAGCGTCGGAGTTTGGAGTTTGTTTGAGCGAGTTGACAGGTTTCGAACGCCTTTTGGAACTCTTTTGTGGAAAATGCAATACCGCGCTGAGTAGCCACGCGACATCTTGCGTACACGCGCACAGAGAATCTGATGATTATAAAAGATACGAAGATTTAGTTCTTATACCTGAATTACTATGGTGTAAGGCGACGTTTTATAGCGTACGGTTTCTCGAAGTTTGATAATGTTTGTAGAGTAGAGAAGGGGTAGTAGGGATAGAAGTGAACCAAGCAGATTGTTAATTTCTTCTTTCCTAAGGTACAAAGATTCAATTCGTTGATCTGGCAGAAAATGTACGTATAAAATGAAATAATAATTCAAAACTCTGACGACTATCTCCAACGAATTCAAACATTCTCATATGATAGAAAAGGCAAAAACATTTCTGAGAATGAAGAAAAACAGCATAAACCAATATGTATAAAGCAAAATGAGAATTAAATCGATGATAAACGCAACGCAACAGTTTCAAACATTCTTCCACGGTTGAAGATATAATATAAATATTCTATAAAAGATTTATAGGAGAGGAAGGGAAGGTCGGTAAAAAGTGGTGGCGGATGGCTTTGTACGAGCATCGAAATGAAAATTAGCGAAGGCAAGTCCGCGATGCGCGTCGCACGCACTACTTCAGGGTCGTTCTACTCGAAATCAGTGGCCTCACTTCCGTTATACACGGCAAACCGAGTGCGATGACCCTTTTCGAAGATCGTCGTACCTTTCTTCGTTCGTTTCGTGACTCGCTTCTGTGAATCGAGTTTAATCTCCGTCTGCAGCTATGGACCCCCCTTCAACGGGGGGTCTTTCTTCAGATAAGATAATTAACACCACCAAATTCGATCGCGATAACCAGCGAAAAGTTTGGCTGCCGTTCGTCTTCACCGTAGCTCCCATAACATCACTGCCATTTCTACCATATCTTTTCATAGTCAATCGAGTAACAATGAAATTGCAAAGTTTCAATTTCAAAGCTGGGGTATTCGAGGAATCGAAGACTGGAAAACGTGGAAATTGGAGTGTCTGAAAAATTACGAATTGGACGGTTGGAAAGTTAGAAGTTTGAAGACTTGAGAATTTGGATATTTGGGAATTCGAAGGTTTGGGAATTTGAGTATCTGGAAGTACGAAGCATTGGAAACTTAGGTACATCAAAATTCGAAGCTTTGTAAATTTAAAGATTTAGGAAGTCATTTAAATATTTGAAAATTTGAAAGTTAAAATACTAAGAAATTCGACAGTTCGCAAATTCAAAAGGTCAAAAATTAAAAGATTCGCTGCAACTGCAATTACTTTGAGATGGTAGGAAGTGTAGAGTGCCAAAGAAATACTCGGCGTTTTATTTAATATCGTGTTTATTAACTCGACTAATGGTTTCGTTACGAGTCTCGACCGATCTCTTAATCCCTTTCTTTTCTTTTTGTCACCTCTCGATATCTCCACTACGCACGCGTTCGTTAGGCATTCGCGATCGTAGTGACGTACGCCTTCTTCCGAGTATTTATCGGAAGGACCATCGAATATCGATGGTTCATTAGGCCTGTCGATACTTATGCTTCGTCAAGATCTTGCTTATGTTTCGTAGGTCTTTCGTAAACAGTCTGTCAACGATGGTATACTATGATTCGACGAAACCGTTGAAAAGAGAGTTGTTCTTTGCTGTCGAGTGCCGTTACGACTTCAACTATAGGACCTCGAAGAATTAACATTCCTGAAGAAATTTTCTCTTGTCACGCAACAAACCTTGGACAATCGTGTAATCGAATTTAAGCAACCAAAGAAGCCAGGCACTCTTCACCACCGATAAGAAGCTGGTTTCTCGAATCAACAAGTACCTGCCTACGTCTGCCTTTTCCTCTATCCCTTTCTTTCCAGCCGGAAGGGTTAATTCCATTGGACGATAATTAACATCCAAGCGCGGGTTAATTTAATCGGGTTGAATTCTCATCGGATCGATGTTACTTGAAACTCACACGCGTGAGCCAAACACGCATACGTGTTCCTTTCTGTTCTGTTCGTTCGGCCATGTGACACGTTCCCTCCGCATATTACACCGCAACATTGTTATCAAGCATGGTGGCGCGCATAAATTCCGACATGCGACGAGAAAAAGGGGAGGGAAAAAAATCAGACGAGGAAAAAAAGAATCGGTCGCGAGGAAATAAAGGGAATAAAGGACGCGCAATTTAACCAGGCAGTCGCAATTTTCTGCAAAAGTTACGACCTCTTCCACCTCTTTCCCGTTTTTTTCAACTCTTCTTTGTCTGGCTTTCGCTTCCGATAAAGCTTCCGAGCTTGCTTCTGCTTGCTTGGTTGCCCGGGATTTGTTTTGAGAGGAAGTTTTAAATCGAGATTCTCTAGTTCCTAACCGAGGTTCACCGTGGAAATACTGTTTTTAAACGAGAACGTAACGTCCAGATAGAGCTGATAATTCATGACGTTGCAAGGGCTTCAGGCTGGACTTTCAGGTTAAATGAAAGATGAGCTTTTGTGGTGGAATGAATATTGAATAATTCCTTCTGCGATTATTTTTTATGATCCACGAACAAGAAGCTGAATTGTTAAGAAGCACTTTATGCAAATCCTAGGATACTTTTGATTTTTAATATTGTACTAACTGCGATACTCCATAAATTATCAAACGGTTGAAGCGACAACATTACAAACATTATTCTTCGAAATTCATATTACACTTTACGATTATTTGCACGATCTTTCGATAAATAAACTCACGGAAACGAATCATCATCTTCCGTTATTTAATATTACGCGTGATTTCCAATTTTTCATGGGACATTTCATATGTTACAACTTAGCAATGTCGTAATTATTAGAACGATATTATAACAACTATACTTGCATTATTTTCATATCGCTATTGTCACTGTAAATGTACTCCAGTTATTGTACTATTACTGCAATACTTTTAGAATCCACACTTTAGATCGCGTCATTTCTTTTCAAACATTATCAAACTGCCCAAAATACCATTTCCTCTATAAATATCTTCTTCTTAACATAAGCCTCGAATATTCCAATATTCTGCAAACAATACTGTTGCATTCGAAACAGGCTCCATTATCTTCGGAACACACGTACCAGTCTCTATCTATTCATAAACAACGTCTTTTATCTTCAAATAGAACGCAGCAACTATCGTGCAAGCCAATAAAGAGAATCGCCAACGTGTACTTCTCTATTTATCCCGAAGAATTCTCCGCTTTTCTTAATTTTAATTCGCCATTCATTTAATCGAATACTTCTATAAATTCGCCATTCACCTCGCAACAACACCAAACATATCGCAACTTAGTAATGTACATGGAAATTGTATTTTAACACTAGAACTACCATATCAGTCAAATTGACTGGTTTTACAATTTTATTTTAAAATTCCTACTTCATGTTATATTTTTTCCCCGCAATGATGTAATGACTCTCGCAACGATAACTAAAAGAATGATATAGTGAATTTTATTTCGTTCTTTATGTATTTAAGTTCAAAATAATTTTGTATCAAAGCTACTCATACCAATACCAGTGAAAATAATGACTGGTACTTGTCAAAGTGTAAAAGGGTCCTGCAACTGTTAATCGAACTCAATTAACTAGTTTCCTCGTTTTGTACAACTTGCCACACGTTTTTAAAATTTTTACTACGTATCATTCGATATGACGATATCGATTATCAGGAAAATTCTGGATCGATCGCTAGATCGCTAGATGCTAACACTAGAAATATCACACCAGCCAAATTGACTGGTTTTACAATTTTATTTTAAAATTCCTACTTCATGTTATATTTTTTCCCCGCAATGATGTAATGACTCTCGCAACGATAACTAAAAGAATGATATAGTGAATTTTATTTTGTTCTTTATGTACCCAAACTCAAAATAATTTTGTATTAAGAATACTCATACCAATCCCAATAAAAATGACTGGTACTTGTCAAGGTGTTTTTTTTTTGTTTTTTTAGTTGTTTACATTCACAATTTGTCCGATTTGGACATTTGGTAGAATTTTCTTGTCAAGATGTAAAAGGTTTTTGTACAACTTTCCACACGTTTTTAAAATTTTTTACTACATATCATTCGATATGACGATATCGATTATCAGGAAAATTGTTGATCGATCGCCAGATCGCTAGATGCTAACACTAGAAATATCACACTAGTCAAAACTGACTGATTCTACAATTTTATAAATGTGTCAACTCTCGTTTAAAGATCATGGTCCCAGATGGATTAATAATACCAAAAATGTACTACATAACATGGAATTCCTTCCGTATGAAATGAATAAATTAACAAATATAAGAATATTCTATTATTACGTATTTTTTAAAGACCAGTCATTTTGAATGGTTTTAGTAGAAACAGCTTCGTGTTAACTATCGGTTGTTCCAGTGTTAAAGATGACAGAACTCTACTGGCGGATGTATTCGCGAGAATATATTTCCTTGGTTCTATTTAATAGAAAATTTGGAAACTAGATCCGATGTATTTATAGAGATCGTTTAGCCGGCCGTTTAACGACCAACAATGCCATTACCGTTTCTGCGGCGGACAACGCGCGCTTTTTGCGCCGCTTGTTTGCCGCACGTCCATTCGAAGTAGAATCCCATCAAATCCCGTTCACGCGGCCTCGCTTTAATTCCGGACCGCTTGCATGTGAAATTAAATCGAACCGCCTCGACAATGCCCGGAAACAGCACGTTGCAGAGATTCAACCCCTTACGCTGTTGCGAATCTATTCTGCGAATGGAATGTCTCTAAGTTCAACCTCGTGTCTCGTTATGGACTGTCTTCTAACACATTGAACGTCACGGCTGCTAGTCTTTCCGTCGGCATTGAAAATCTCAGGAAGAGTAAGAAAAATGTCTTTCTTCCTTTAAAACTACATCCGATATTTCGCTGGGTAAATCTTACGTAAATTGAAAGATAATTCATAGATAAGATAATCGTTCTTTCTTTTGCGGAGTTAAAAGAATTTGAGGAGAAAAGAAGGAAGATGGATAAGCGACTTTTGTGAACGCAATGATTCGAATTGCGGTATAGTGAATTTTAAAGAGTAACGAAAAATAAATTTAAGTGGTTTATTGGAGAAAAGAGGTGGTTCGCGGTACGTAGGCAACGAGCTATTTATCACGTGGAGAAATTTGAATAGATCTTTCGAGATCGAAAATGAAAGCAACGATAAGAGGCAGCTGGTCTACGAACAAGTAGGAAATTTACTGCGTATAATGAGAATAGATTTTATCTTACTTTCTGTCGTACAATCGAAAGGTGATTTCTTCTCGTTGTTCCTTTCACTGGATCATCGTTGAAAAGGAAAAGATAAAGGGAGAACGTATTTTTCGATTTGCTTCTATTCTACGATGCGTTAGGTTGTCCGAGAAGTTTCTTTCGTTTTATAAGGAAATAATAGACGCGCAATATTTTTTGTTTTATATTAGTTCGTTGAATTATGCACGAATATAATAATAGAACGAAATCAATCATACTTAATTCAGTAAAATAATATAAAACAGAAATTGTTGTTCGTCTATTATCACCTTACGAAACGAAAGAAACTTTTCGGACAACCTGATACAACAGATGCGGTTTCGAGGGTTAAAACTTAAAAGCGGTTCGACGATCTCGCTGTACTTTCTTACGATACGGTTACCAATTTTTCTAATATATGTAGCGACCTTTTCGATACGATTAGAGTAGAATAATTATAGCACAGGAGCATTTCATCGTGCACTAATTCCGTCAAAGGGGGTTTAATAATGTTCGTCGGTCAACCCTCGTGTGTCGAACGATGCGTCGTAAGCGCAAAATCGTTTCATCTCTGTATTTTGTTATCGCAGCTATTCCAATCGATTTTCAAATAGAGTTCGAGTTGATTATCGCGTGGAGTATCTAATTAATCGGTAATTAAATCGTACAGTATATCCTACAAAAGCTCATCCCCATAGTAAACACAGTATACTCCACCCTTATTTTATTTCATCCAACATTTTTCTTCTCATTTTAAATTCATCGTTCTAACATCATCATCGCGGAATATTTAATTAAACGCTGATTAAACGGAACTCCACGCCGCTAATGGAACTCGTTTCGCCTCTATTTTGTTATCGATTTTCTTTATACGGGGGAAACTGCCGCATTAATTCCCCGTAGAATGTTTTAACTAAATATCGAACAAATCGATACCAATACCGATCACGCTCTACCTATTTTCTACTCGATACACCAGAATATTCGTTTATTTTTCATGTAGCCTGATTTAACCCGTGTAAATCACCATTAATCGACTAAAGTAAATCAAAGCGAAACATGGAAAAAAATATTATGGACATGCTTCTGCATATTGAAATATCATCGAGTGAAATTCTGCCTCCACGTTCGTTTTATCGAAACACCTTCTTCTCACAGGAGAAACAAAAAAAAAAAAAAAAAAAAAAAAAGAACGACAGTGCTCGCGAAAACTCCTACGAACTTTCGGTTTTGCGAAATTCTCGTATCGACGAAGTTTCAATGCTCGAAACTCTCGAATCCTCGATTTTCGAAATTTTCAAATTCCCAAGCTACACCGACTATCGACTTTTCGAATTTGTTAACTTTCAAACTACCCAATTTCTCCAACGTTCTATTCTCAAATTGCGAAACTTTCAAATTTGTTCATACGCAAATTTCCAAATTTCCAAGCTCTCGGAAGGTGTTAATTGCGTTAACTCTGCACTTTCCCATATAGCGTAATTCAACTCTTGCGAGTCACCGTTAATCAACCAAGGTATAAATTATTAAAAAAAAATTGAACAACGTAAAACGTAGAAATATAATGCCACGTTGAAATATTATCGACTAAAGTTTCATACGGTATTTATTTTACTATAACATCGTCTTTCCGTAGGTGGAAAATAATAGTAATTCGACCGGGTGGTGCTCGCGAAAACTTGTTTTCCCGTCGCTGTCTCGGTTCGTTCATCTCTGTGTGTTCGTTTTTGCGTGTCGTCGTTCTCGTTGGGCGTCGTTGTGTAGGTGAAAGGAGCGAGGAGAGCTGAGCGCGATTTTGCCGCGTCGAAAGTCTGACGAGCATTAAATAGTTCAGCGAGCAACTATACTAGCTGGCGGAGCGACCGGCTGAAACGTTGAACCGGCGCCCGATGATTTTCTTGGAAGCCCAGTGATTTTGCCCACAGCGGGAAATTACGCTCGCCAACTTCTACGCAGCCGGTGAAATGGGAAAACTGACGAATATCGCGCGTTTCTCCCGTTAAATATCGTCTTCTGTTATATTTCCGATACCACTGTTTTCCATCGCAATATTTATCAAAAGCTTCAGCTTCGAAATTTATTAATATTAAGATCTCTTCTTCTTCTTCTTCTTCTTCTTCTTCCGTTCAACGATAATCGTATACATCGCTTACTTTTAATAACTTTAAACCCGATTCTTAATTTTATGATGCGCAACTCGTTTCACTTGGAAACGTACACTTCTGGAACAACCCCAAAGCGCAACAAACAAATAAACCGCGTGTCCTATCGAACGATAATCGTGCACGTGTCACTCGTATTAATAATTTTAATGCAAAATCTCGATATCGTAGTATTTAACCACGAGTCTACAGTTCTTATAAAAATACTCCTAGAACAAGCCCCAAACGAAGAAACGACAAAGACAAGTAACAAACACCGTAGCGCGCAGTTCGATTCGCTTAGCAACTAGCCAAATAACGTGTTCGACGATAATCGAACCCGCCGCTTACGTAAAAAGCATTCGAACAATAAAATAAAGTAATTAAAGTACGGCCGGTTCAATTCAATTAACTCTAAACCGAATATCCGAGTGAACGGATAATGCTGGCCGCAATTACACGCGAGAAATCCTGTAACAAAATAACGGTGTAACAAAGACAGAATTTCCGCAAATGAAATAGAAGTAGGCATAATTCGTAAACGTTATCGCGTCCAGTTCCATTTAATTACCATCCAATTAAACATTGCGCCGATAAACCGATAGCGCAGTTACGAACGAACAAAGAAAAATCAACAACGAGACAGAGAAGGGCTGGTGGGTCTCAACCCTCTACTATCCCCTCTATTACCCTCATTCGGTGTCACTATGAAAATAAGGGTAAAAGGGCAAGCGTTATCGAGGATCGTACAGCTTAATCAGTGTTTAATTAAACGATACAAACGATATTAATTCGTTGCACGATGACTTACGGTTTTATCTATTTATCCAGACGTTGTCGTATAATCCCCTGAATAAACGTGACGGTATTGTTTGTTCGCTATAACGTTGCTAGTGAATGATTCATCCGTTTGGAAACGAAACGAATTTGCAGGGATGTGTGGCTCGTGAATTTTTAAACAGGCGACATGGTATCGCGAGTTTCCACAAATTTCGTTAATAATAGACGAGAGTCCACGATACGATCGAACAGTGGAATTTCATTAATTATGTTGCAGTAGATTTTCAGTGGAGAATTTGGATTATGATGTATCTACGGCCACTAGGAATTTCGAAGGAATATAACAAATTGAGGTATCGTTTACAGTATGATATTTTCAACGTTCTACAACTGGAAATTTGTTTAATCATATACCAAATTTCTACTTTGATTTCAAAGCATAAAAATTCCTATGAATTATATTTAACTATTATATGAGAAAATAATAAACGAGAGAATAAGATGTTAGTGAGATAATATAAAAATCTATCCTTCAAATATATTAATTGTAATAATATTGTTGTTAAAATTCCTTGTCATTCTATTTAAATATTATTTGGTTCTATGTGTATTCATACGTCTGTAAAATATACTAATATCCCTGAAATGTATTAGTTAATCGTATCCGAGTTAACAAAACTATTAAAACCATAAAAAGATCTGTGAATGCATTAAACAAATCGGAGGACAAAAGATTCGATTCAAAGATCAGAGACAATGAATCGTTCTTATTGTTAGTCAACGTTATCTTAAGCGATTACGTGGGTCAGAACTGGTCCAACAGACAACCGATTCAGGTCTGAAAGATTCCATTCATTCGGCACGCGTGTTCTACCTGTGTCGTTGAGAGTAACATTTTCGAAGAACACGAAAAGTTGGATACTACGAGCACCTTATTTCCCTTCGGGTCGCTACCGATAAAACCTCAACATTAGGTTTGTGCGTTATCGCCATAGAGGAATACGAAGGGAAACATTATCGTCTGTGCCACGTGGACGAGCATTGTATTCTCTCTCATCTAGACATGCATAAATTTCAAGCAGACCGATGAATTGTTAACGCTGAAAACCGAGGAAGACCACGATCGGGATCGTTTAACATTCGCATAATTTACTCGCTACGATTCTGGTCGAAAACGATGGAAATTAGTTTCGAGTTGTCGATCGAGACTTTCGTGATTTGCGATAACTCGATCTACGAAAAATATTTTCGAAGAGTTCCAAACGAAGAATTAATCATGTATCGCCTTGAACATTAAAATTAGAAGATGGATATTAAATAGAAAGTGAATTTATGCGAATGAATGATTTATGAGAAATAATCTGATGCAATTTCTGCGACTCTGTAAGTTAAATTTAGAAAATTTAAATATTTGTTACCTATATATATAAATATTAAAATTAGAGAAATTTGTATGTACTTTTAAGTTAAATTTAGAAAAGATATTTTTAAGGACGATAAGACACCATTCGGTTATTAATTACTTTTTGAATGTTAAAATCAGAAAATGGTTATTGATTATTTTTAGATATAACATAAAACGAGACTGAGAATTTATCAACGATGGCTCGTTTATTATTTAGATGGCATTACAATCAACGGTATTTACCAGCTTCCTGTTAATTTTTCAACTTTAATTTGCTTTTGCAACCTGTAATTGTTGAAACCTGGAAATAGCTGCGCGTGTTGTCAGCAAGAATGGCGAAAGGTGGGGAAAAAGTTATCGATCTCTCGCACGCATGCCAGTCACTGTCTACACGCGACCGGGTCCCTGACCAGCCGTTGCGAAAGAACCTTCATAATGTTAAAATAAATCCACATGACGAAATAGCAACATATTAAATGAAAAAATGAATTTAAAAAATTTGCGAACAATTTTTACAAATGTCAGGAACGATCCACCCAACATTTCTCTCTCGCTACAGAAGAAACAAAAATATTATTTCTATGCTTAAATATGTTTTTGCGATAACTAGATGTCAAGAACGATTATATTTCGCTATTAAACAGTTAAAAACATTGTATCCACAGCGAAGATATTTTTCTCAGCGATCGACCTTCCCCGTTTTCAATATCAAAAAGATAAAAACAGGTACCGTTTTCATCGCAAAACAAAAACAAAAAAATATATACTTCCTCAATGTGTAAATATTAAATTCCATTTTCACTTTCCAAAAAGCGTAAATATTCCTCCTAACCTTGAAAATATCACGATTTTTAACAACTAACTGCCTTTTGTCTGATTTTCCAAAATGACGAAGATATCGTTTCTAATCTTGGAAGCGTCATAACCTCCTCATCAAATTTTCATTGCCACGAAAAAATGACAGAAATCAGAGAAAAGGGAGGAAAAAGGAAAGAAAAAAAGAAATATATTTTTTCTGAAAAAAAGGATCGAAAGAAAGGGTCGACAGTAGAAAGATTCGAATGACTGACACAATTAGGGGGATCAATGTGTCGCAGCGCGGTGTGCAAATTGGCAAGGATCGAGACGGATTGGCACACGAGCAAAAAGCTCGTGACCTTGAGGTGCACCGGTGACCTTGAGGCTGACGGCACGGCTTCCGCATTGCTGCGAAATGGTGGGAGGCCGTCGCAGGGCTTTCGACCGGTCCGGCCAATCCCATTCGCGGACCAATCTCACCGATCGAACTCAAATCAGACGCGACCACAGGACCAACCTATTAAATCGGTCAAATTCAGCAATCAATCGGTAACGTAATTTGTCTCCGATAATTTTACGAAAATCCTAAAGTAGCGAACCAAAAATTACAATTAAGGCGCGGGATAGCCTTATTTTTAGACGGCAGATAGTTTACGAAAATAATTGAAAGAGTAGAACCGTAAGCAGACGTCTTTCTCGGCTATTAAATACCGTGACGAGTACTCTACTCTACTAACGACGTATCAAACACTCGATCCTTTCACTCTGAAGCTCGGCGTTAATATTCCAAATTCATTCACGCGTGATAAACAATCGCATAAAATTTCCTTTTCTCGCAAAAAGTAGCAGCAAAAAAGGGGACGCAAGAATTAATGATAAAAGCATTAATGGTCGCTAGCGTGATTTTTATTGCGAGTGATGAGCGCAAAGGCGCGTCATAAGAGGAGTTCCGCCAGAAAAATCGTAATACTCGTTGCTTGGTGGATGATGATAGGAAGCAGAAAGATTAGATCCTGGGAACAAGAAGCTGGCGGATTCGTGTTTGCGTTAAGCGTTTCTTGCTACTTCGAAGCGGTAAAACGGTTCTACGAGATGCGCTGACCTGTTATCTTGCAATCAGTGGCGCTGTGTTTAGAGAATCGGCGTTCTGCGGTCGGTGCAGCTTTTTCGGCCGTTTTCCAACGTGGCTGGTTGAGAGCGTCGCAGTGCCACGTAATCGCGTTCGCGAATAGAATATTCCTCTTCAACGTTATCCAAGTTCTTTCTGCGACATTATTACCTGCACCTTTTATTTATTTTTGCTTTTGTCGCGTTCGCGTTTAAAAGTTTCACGATCGAAATTCCTATCGCCGGACTGAGAATAATTTCTGTGGATGAGGATCGGGTAAGTGTGTTTGAAAATGTTTACATTAGCATATTAGTGGCGAGAGAGGAACCATTTGCAGGATGCAATAAACCAGTAATAAGATGTATACGATCGAAAAACGAGGATTTTGTAAATTATTCAATGTCCTAAAAATAAAGTATTAGAAATACTGCGCAAGCTTTTTTAAGGGTATATTTATCTGTGTTATAGTCGTAATGTCGCTCCAGATGATATAGATCTTTTTTTACACATTTCCAAATGATCTCTCCAATCATCCATATGATATAGGTTTTTTCAGACATTTCCTGTACTCGTCGCATCTTGCAACCATCAACACGCGTGAGCCAAAAGAAATAATCCAATACGACTCACGTTACGTATACGCTGATTGCTAGCAGACGATTCTTCGGGAATTACAAAGCTACCCAAGAAAAACCTGCGGATGAAAAGTAAGAAGAAAAGAGGGGAGAAATTCCTATGTGAATCATTAAAGAGTAAAAAGAATCGTGCAAACAGCCACTGGGAAAACGTTTTTAAACGTGATTTTTATTTCTCTTTGTAATCGTTAAGTGAAATCCTGTCCGCGATTTAATATTTCTATATAAATTCGTTCCTACGAAATAAATTCTTCGCTTATCAAACACAATGGTGTTTAATATATCGATTTGATTGGCTGTTTCTTCCGGCGCTTCCGACGAGTATATATCGCACGGAAAACTTTCCTACGACAAAATAGAAAGACAAATCCGGCAGTGTCACGGTGATTCTCGAGGAATTCACTTTTCAAACCGCTCTTTCTGCTCGCGAATAAAACCTGACTCGTAAGATCTGGCTAAACATCCCCTCCCCCCACCCCACAGCAACGAGAAAAATCTACTTTCTCCATGAACCATTATTATGAGCACGAAGGGCAATTAACCTGATTCATCAACCATACGTCCTGTTTCATATCGATCGAATCAACGATTGGAGATCTTAATAATTTCCCGATAAATTCCTTATAAATTCCTCATTTGCCGCACGTATTCCGATACTTACGAACGACAGTGTACGTTATCTCTACGCGTAGCACATCCAAAGCAATATATCACTGAAATGATATATTACAAAATGAAAAGATTTCTCCAATGTAGAATCTCGAGAAGGACAAAAATTAACCCGAACATCGATCAAACCAATAATAACGCAAGTAAGCAACAAAAGCTTCGATGAAACCTGCCTGATAATCTTTTATAAACTCTAATGACAACAAGAAACAAGGAAGAAGGGATCTGGTCGTTTTTCTTTCTCGTTAAACAAGCGCTAACGCCGGCCTCCTGTGCAGGTCGCATCGTCCAAGCATTTTCCGCGACATTATTACCGCGATACGATCGACGACTAGCTCTCAATTTAATTACCGAGCCCGCGATGACCGCGTAAAAAAATCCTCTGATTAATTATGAGCGCAATTAGAGGCGGCGATAACGACGCGGTAATAAAGTCCTGAAATCGATCCGGTTTTTCGCGCGCACGCTGCCCCTGCTTCGGTGGTGTCCCGTAAGAGGACGAGCCGGTAATTTATTCACGATCAGATTAAGCCTTTCTTCTTTTTTTTTTTCATTAGCGATCGATGGAAAACGAAATCTTGTATTTTCGCGATCGAACGACCGAACGTCGGTATTTGTGCTCGCGTTACGTCGATTACGCGACTGCCAGGGATTATTAATCGATAACGACGATCTAGTTCGATCGTGTACTGGGATAATAAGGATGAATATTAATTAAAGAGACGTGTTTCCGCACGAGATCGAGCGAAAGGCGAGGAATTACGAGGGAAAAACTTGGTACGGAAGACACAAGTTCGTCGTGGCTGTGAGAATGTTGGAATACTTATTCCACGTAATAAAAAATGAGTATCTCTATCGAAGAATTTTAGTATCTCGTTTTAGAATTTTATAGGACGTTCGAAAATCATCGCAATGACAAATAGATAGAAAAAGAAACAGAAGAAAAAATGGCACGGTATGTCCCCTTCGATACTATACAACTTCTGTTCGTGATTAAACATTTTACCGTATCATTCGTATTTTTCCAGATATTCAAGCGTTTATCGTTAAACAGGCCATACTGTGTATGAATATTACAACGAAGTAATTTAGTAATTGAAGAATGAGAGGTTTTCAAGCGATGGTTATAGGACGTGATATCTTGATGATATTATCGGATGAAACACGTGTTTCATTTCGTAAGTTCAATTTTATCTGCTACACCTATATACGACTCTCGTAGAAAGAAGATTAAAAAGAAAACACTCCACTGACTTCATTGAAGAAATAAAATAGTCAAACCAGAAAATGGTATCCCGCTGGGGTAGCCATCCACATGTTATTTAGCAAATAAGTTATTTACCAAATGTTCGGGTGATGAAATTGTAAAGTACAAATTAAATAATAATAATAATAAAAAGAAACCTATATACAATTCCCTTGACGCTATGTTGGAGATATATGTCATGATAATCATTAGAAGCAGAGTTTTAAATGGTCGAGACGAATAATTATATTAACCACGCTTCGTTGGAAACTAAAAGTGCGTAGAAATACCATTAGTAGCCATTCTATATCGTCCTGAGTACTCGTATTTGATTTTATAAAAGGCTGTTGTCAAAGAGTACAATAAAATATTATTACGCCTATCATCAATAACGCAAAGAAGCTCCAAGGAAGGAATCAGACGCAATTGCGGTTGATTTATCGAATCTTACACATACTTTCGCATCTTCGGTACTTCGTTGCAAAATAAACGCGCGTAGAAATACTTTTTGCAGCCACTGCAACTGCAAACACGCCTCGTGTCACACACGATTAATGAATAACCCGAAACGAACAGACCACCAACCGCGATCAATTTTACAAAATCTTCCTATACCTTTCAGAATTTGCGAAGAGTAATCCGACGAGAAATCAAGAACACGGCAGGCACGCGCGGCTCGCGTAATTAATACCGTCGATTATGCGTAGCAGGCGATAATTTATAATTGCCTGAACGCAGACACGCGGTCGAAACTTACACGGCAGAGGAACGCGCCGATCGATTACAGCTCGTTAGGTTGATTTACTAGCAACGGGAGACTCAGCTGTCAGACTACTCGCCCCTTAACGACGCCTGTTCATCGCCGACGATGACGACGACGGTGCCACGAGGATTCCTCGTTTCGCCGAATCCCACGAGTGTTTACAGCGAACGTAACTGGCCGGTTCGCCGTTTCAGCTTCCGAGAAACTTTCGGCCTTTCGCCTTGAAAGAGTCTGTCATCGCCTTGTGAGTAGAAGGGCGACGAGTCGAAAGATCTCGTTTCGACTCTTCAAACGAACGCACAGACAGAGTTTCGGTATCGGTTGTTTTCAAGTACGTTGATCGTTGTTTGACGTATGAATAGGCAGATACACGGAAAACACACAAGACGCCGTATACTTTTGTGTCTGTTTGACTCGTCTTTCGCGCGATAGGTTTTACGAAATAAAAAAATAAAAATGGGATAATAATCGTTTATATTCAACTATAGGGTAGTTCGCTAGTGATTCCGATTATAGATTCAAACGAGATATTTTGTAGGTTTTGGAATCGTTTTCCTTCGGCCCAAGTGAGTTTTATATTTTTAAAGATTATTTGCACGTTATTCGAGATCGTGAAATTAGAGGGAACGTATTTAGGTCGTGAGTAGTGTATCGTTTTTAAACCAAGAGAAAGACGCCATTTCGGTACCAGAAGCGCAACGATACGAACAAAAATAGAGGAAAACGATGTATTAAAAGGTTTTACAAAAAGGAAAGGAAAAATGAGACGATAAGATCGGGAAACACGTTGAATTTTCCGCAGTCGAGTATCGATCGTTGGGATTAACGTTGGTGTAAGTGGTCGGATGTATTTACACGAGTAAGCTCCGACTTGACTTTCCTCTAACTAGTTTAAATTTAACGCACGGAGAAACTGCTGTTTCGGCGAAACTGCCGTGACTTCTGGCCAGAAGGCGAGTGCGAGCTTCTTGAAACGGTTACGCGATAATAGAGCTGTAAGCGGTGTGTCTCGGAGAGGAGAAAGTGAGATGTTGTTTTGCTTGGAAAAACTTCCTCGCCGCGATTAATAACGCGCTACGTTAATTCCAGCTGTAATCTGTTATTTCTTTCATTTGTGCCAGTACATATTAATTTACTTTTAGCAGAGAGTAGATCGTGAAATAATATCGAGTTGCTCTCTGAATTAGAGCGACCGAAGAAGATTTTAATTATAAACAGACGCGTTTGTTGTATCTCTCTCAGGTTGGGACAAGCAAGAAGCTTATCGGTAACTCTCGCCTCATGTAGTAACTCCTTACGACAGAAGAAAATCGTAATTGAATTATAATATTGTTTTGTAAAGTACACACATCATTTGTATGACGAAATTAAGGAATCGGCAAAAAACAGAGTTAATCGGTTCAGCTTCTGAGAGAACTGGTATAAGACAATTTGAATCGCATCAAAGTTAGGCTGCAAGGACGTGAACAAGTCATCAACGAAGAAAAGAGAAACGCGCGAGACAAGAAAACGTTCGGTCATCAGCTGGAATCGCGTCCGATTGCTGCTCGCTTACGATCAGCGAATTTCACGCGGTTCTCGCACGGGCCACTCGCGTGTTTCCATTTCTCACGGTGTCTCAACGCACAGGAATCGCTCGTAAAACGACAATTATGACGGATTATTGCGATCGTTCAACAGTCATCGCCTTCTCGTCACGCTCTCCGCCGTGCCTACACGCTTGATTACCGCAATAAAACTCCCGACGATCGTCGTTAATGACCCACCGATGACAAACCATTAAGCGAAACGGACAAACAAATTTATTTATTCGACGCCTTGTTTTCTCTCTCTCGATACAGACACGTCTTTATATCGCCTGTGCTCCAGTTTTATGGCATAGCTCGTGAATTTGAAGAATTTCTGTCATTTCGATTACGAACCGTTTTTTTTTCTTTTTTTATTTCAACGTCCAACGACCGAGGGACACGTAACTGGTATTTTTTAATCCTGCGAGGATCCTCGAATTTTTACGCTGCCCGCAAAAAATATATTAGGACAAGATTTCACTCGTGACAGGTTTAACGTAATTTCCTTTGATGATAGTTTTTAAACGTGAAAGTATGTTATATATAATCGTATAATCATAGTTAATCATCTTTCAAAACGACTCACTTGGAAAAACATAGTTTCATTTCACGTAATCCTTGCAGAACGTTCACTTTCTTTCGTTCCTGCTATATCCTTTCTGCCTGCCACGAACAGCAAGTTTATCTTCCGATAGAATCCACTTCCACCATAGTCTCGTCTATTCCCAGGTGTTAGAGCAGGCCAATTTTACTTTCAACTTCGGAACATTCTACATTTCTCGAATCCATTCTAATTTACACTTCCACTTCGATACTCGAGATAAAACTCGACCCGTTCCTGCTTCTACACGTACTATTACCTAGATTTTAGGTATCTCATGATCCCACCGGTTAGAATATCCCAAAACTACCGCAGATTAGATCCTCTACGTTTTGAAACCCGACCCACACTTCTGCACCCGTAGATTGCGGAATCCGTGTCTGCGGATAGTCCTGGCATTACGACGATTTTCGCAGGGTTGTTCGCAAGATCGATAGAAAGTCAGGGTCCAATTTGCGTGGGTCTTCCTTCATTCCCCTGTACGTTTGCATTTCACACTTTTTTTCATGTAACACGCGGTTATTCGTAACGTTGAACGCATATCGAACAAATTAATTCTTCGAACGATCTTTATAGCGCAAAAATACTTCAATTGGTGACTTTCAATTTGGAAGAGGAATATTTGAAGAACGATAAATTAATTTGTGGCGGTTCGGTACCAACAGGACGCCGACAGATCGAGGCATCAACGCGGCGCAACACCTCCCGGGCGATCCGCGGGTACCAACCGCCAAACACCAGAGGGCTACTACGACGACAACGAGTCTGTCTGTCTCGCTAGCGGTCGAATATACGGTGTCACGATACAAATACCGCACCTAGCGAGACTCCCTCTACGTCTAAGGCAGGGACTACCGGGCATAGCCTTACTGACGAGTCCACCGGTAGTCCTGGGACGAAACGCGCATTCTCTTTTCACCTGGTAGCAACTACACCTATCCTACAAATTCTACAAAGGGATACTTTGGAATATGACTTTTCGAATAGTGTACGATCTCGTGTTTTCACTGATTGTAGCTGCGTTTGTGACTGTTGGCATAGCACTACGTCGTTTTTTGAGATTGCAGAAAAACGTATGAAAAAAATCGCAAAGAATATTAGAAATTTCGTTAAAGGATTACCGATATTTGCACGAAATAACAAAGATGCGCAAGAAATAATCCATCAAACGCGAAGCAACGATAAATCAAATCGTAACACGACTCACACCTGCTCCGAATTAACTGCAAATAGCACTAGTAGAAACCATTGCAATCCGTTGCTTCTTGTTACAACTCTGCTTAGTTACGCGAGTCTAAATTCCTCGATTCGAGAATTCCCCAAAGTCCAGTCGTATAACACATCGTCGTTAAACTTGGGCAAATTCACGTTCCTTCGTCGCGAAACGAACATTTTAATAAGGCGTCGCTCGGGGCGACTTTTAACGTCATTATCAACGAGCTTGCTCGTCGTTCTGAAATTCGCTCTCGCGACCTGCGAACTCGCTGAGACACGATGCGATCTTGAATAAACTGCCGGTCCGCGACTAACAAGCCTTGGCACCGGAATCGACGGCAAAGATTCGAGGATCGACACCGCGAGAATCCACGGTGTCGCTCGTCTCGAGGGTTTCCGTCTCCGGTACGACGATGCTGCAGCAGGGCGAGCAATTTCAACGATGGGAATTTTCGTGAAAAGAAGCTTTGCTCGGCAAGAATCCTCCGTAGGCAGAATTTCGATTTAAGGGAAGTTTAATTCGATGGAAAATGAGGCGATTTGGAGATGCCATTAAGCAAATTGCTGTCCTGTTCTGGACGATCCATATGATATTTCTTGTGGAGATTTTTGGGGATAAATAGAGGAGATGTACTGTCTGATATTGAAAATCCTAGAACGTGTTCTACTTTTATTAAAACTTCAACGTTCGATGTACAGATTATGAATTTTAAATTGTACATATAACGTCACACGTGGACAAATTTTGTTCGAAATAAAAATAACAAAAGAACAATTTTTATAATATGAATAAATAATCCAAGTTACTGTACCACGCCAAAAGAATTTACTTATAATTCTCAATGAGAATTGATTTTAAATAGTCTACCAAATAAAAAAAAAAATATGAATAAATGTCTGGCTTCTGTGACGGGTAACTTGTTGCTATTTGCACCAAATAAATCATTTCGACTAATATTCTAGTGTATTGGGTTTTCATGTCAATTTGAATTTTAAATGGTAACATTTACACTATGCGCACATTTGAGTCATCAAATGGTCGAATTCCTTCGCGCAGTAATTTGTATTTATTCATCTTGAGGTTTTTATCTCGGAATAGAGAGAACAGACGCGTATTATAGAAATTCTGAAATGCTAGAAATTAGGATTTCCAGTGATCTCTATACCGTGTGATAATGTATTGATAGATGGATTTATTACAGTGGGTTAAACAGAAAACGATGATTATTTAACTTGAACTTAATGCAGTAGTGTGATATAACAACTCTCCATTAACGACTCTTGACTCTTGACTCTCCGGTGGCTAACTGACAATCAACGACTGTTATGCCGAAATATATTGATGGCCGTTAGGCCTATTGAAGTTTTCCGACCTTTCAACTTGTCGGTATTTGCGCTTTATCATCGACATTGTCTGTACGTCGGTGATCTTTCCAAGGTACTATTGGACTGGCAAATAAGTGATTACGGATTTTGTCGATACCACCTAATGACAAAATCAGCAATCACTTAGTTGCCAACCCAATATAATGGAGACCAAAGAAGCCGCTGTAAAGAAAATCGTTGTGCCAAAAATTAAACACTAGAGAAGAATTTTCCTTGAAATGAAACCCACTTCAACAATTCTCAAAATTGTTGTCCTCTCAATTACTCTGGTAGACAAATTACTCGGATTCTCATCTTGTCGTCGTAACTTTTTTACACCGTTCGTTTTATAAAAATTCAATATTCTTTTTTATCCTTCCGACAATCGTCGCCAATCGTATTTTCGACGTGAAAGGTACACCCCTGACGCTTCTAGACACCCTCCCTACGTGCAGGGAACATAGTTCGTAGGGAACGTTCGACGATATCGTAGGACGAATGTAACGCGCTCAAATCGAACGTACGTTGTATCAACAACGTCGATTGAGTTTAACGAGGAATCAATAACGACAAAACGAAATTCATATCGGCGGACACGAATCGATGTTTTTTCTCGTATCTCTGCACACGAGGCGGACGAATGCAGGAAAAAACTGTTGCTCTTGGAAATTGGATTCGCGAAACAGTGACACAATCGATCTTTGCTTTCGATACCAAGCAACGAGAAGATACATGGAAGATATTTACGAAAGCATGAACAATTTTAGAAGCAAGTTGAAATCGATGATAAGACTTCTCGGCAATAAATCCGTAAGTCAGAGCGTCTTTCGCGTGAAATAAAGTTCGTGAAGCTTACTTGAAACAAAGAAAATGGAAGAATCTCAAACACGCTTTCAACTATTTTGTTACGTAGGTGAAAGAAGAAATCACAAAACCGATAGATCGCCGGTGATTTCCTCGCGTCGCAGTTCGAACGTTTCACGAATAAGGTGAAGAAATTGAACTTTGTATATGATAATAGAATTTATTATGCAAATCCAACCAAGTGACGGTTCAAAGTGTTACAACAGAATGATTAAAGTGTTACAAGAGACTGATTCAAAATGTTTTAACAGACCGATTCGAGCGCTTATTTTGGAGGGTTTTTATACTGAGGTTTTAGTTCCTCCGGAGGGGTTGTCGTCTGGTGTATCTCAGAGGCGCCTATTCCGTTACTTTCTTCGTTCGTTATTGTTTCGGTGGCTGTGGTATGCAGCATGTCTAGCCTATCCTATCACTGTTTCTGAGCGGGTGGTCTTCTTGAGCGTGTGACAATTTCAAACGTACCTCTGTTATCGCTTATGTTATGTTGTATCATTTTTTACGAAAGAAAAAGACGAGAAAAATGGAAAATAAAGCGTTCATCAAAATAAGAGCAACTATTTTTATAAACAAAATTATGTCCTCTATATTTTTCTATCGTTCTTCTCCTGTCACGAAAACAGAACTTTCTTGCTTATCTAATGGTATTTTTGATATTTTTGACATATTTACCATAAAACACGAGACATAAATAGGAAATACGAAACCAGGTAAAATATTTTTACGCAAATCCATATTTTCGTAGAAACACAAACAAAGAAATAACATTTAATTTAATACAGATTCGTTTTATCCGTCGAACATTATAAGCGAGTATTCTATTTCTGTATGTTGTACGTCTCTTGTATACTTTTTCGCAAAAATCCACAATCCCCTCGTTATCGACTCTTCGACATCTATACTCTTGCCATTCCATTGCCAAACTCTTCCCCCACACACACATACACACACAAAAAAAAAAAAGGAAACACTATAAAAAAAAAACACACTACAGAAAAAAGTCTAGAAATACCATTTTAACGATCCTGCGAAATAACACTACAACAAACCTTCTGTGGTCGTCAATCGAGCGATAAAATTGTCTCTCTACAGTCCTTCCATGGGGGGTCAACGTCCTTTCACCCTCGAACAGTCGCCAGTCGCGATCACAACCCCTTCCACAAAGGGTGGGATGGCGATGCGTGACGCGCCGAAAAAGAAGGACGCCTGTTGCTGGCGCTAGGGCCGCCAGAGGACATTTTAAAGCGAGCCAATCGATACGATTCGAGGTCGACCCGATAACCTTTGCTAATGGAGCCCCTTCCTCTCTCGGCCGTCGTCGAGCTGCCGACACGTCAAACGCGATCCGGCTACGTGTGTCGGGGGTCAACGACTCGCAACCACGAAATCCATATTTCATCGAAACGATTGAAACTAACCACGAGACTCTAACCTCCGTTTCGTTCAACTTTTGCCCTGTTTTCTTTGTACCTTCTCCCTTTCTCTCTTTCTTTTTTCTTTTTTTTTTGTTCGGAATTGTTTCACATACAGCGTCTGGCGGTAGAGTCTCTATGGGGTGGTAGGATCGAGCAAGGGGTGATTTCTCGCGAAAATGAAAAATAAGACGAAAGAGTACAATAGAGGTTTTGTGTATGAGATTCTCTTTGTTACC
The DNA here is from genome assembly GCF_011952255.1 of Bombus vosnesenskii. Taxonomy (NCBI): domain Eukaryota; kingdom Metazoa; phylum Arthropoda; class Insecta; order Hymenoptera; family Apidae; genus Bombus; species Bombus vosnesenskii. Next base: position 2,998,492 of record NW_022882962.1, read on the forward strand.
GAGAGGGACAATTTAAAAAATCTACTCGGTACACGTGTACTGACTCTGATATTTAAATTTGGCAGACTTTGATAACACGATCATACGCGCGACAATGTGATGATACAGTAACGTAAAGTTAGAAAAATAAGCAAATAAAATGGAATTGATAAAAAGAATATAGAAGAAGATACGACAGATAACGTTGTAAGAACAATACAAAATATTTGCGAAACAAAGAATATTTTGATACGCACAGGATATTTTTCCCTGTACATCGGATATTTCGTACGAAAATAGTAGCCGACAGTTCAATAAAAAGTTCATGAAATTACAAAGAATCGGAAGCAGATTTTCAAATAGAATTTTAAAAATACTGAATTTTCCATAACGTAACGCTACAGGTACTAAAATCAAAATTGAAGAATAAATTGGATTGATTTAAACAATTTTCACCGAAGTTACGTTCGATTGACGTTGAAAATCAATCGAATATTTTTACACGTTATCGTACATGTTTCAATCGACGATGATGAAAAGAAACGATCGCCTGATTGATTAATATCGACGATAGTACAATTCATCGAGTTTTTTCAGAAAAACCATCGCGCCGCTGAAACTTATTAATTCCAACCGCGATATTTCTATTTATGAGATAAGAGCGATAAAAGGGCTGCACGAAAGTGCAACGCCTTCCCGTGGTCGTTTAGAAGGCACGCGAGAACTCCCTCGGTAAATTTATTCGCGAGCTTCGTGATTATTAAATCGCGCGATACGACCGCGATTCCTTCTATGCCACTCTTTTTCCTTTTTTCTCTTTTCGATATTTCGTTCTTCACACTTGTAACATAACGAGAAGAACAAAAATGCTATACGATTCGTTATTATTTGTTCGAATTAATTTACAATTTTTAATCGGTTAGCTAAAAGAACGTTCGCAAAGAGATTTAAAATTCAGTTTATAATCGTAGAATCGAAAGTTAACGAAGAAAAATCAATCGCGGTTACATAGGCCATGTGCTCTCTGTACGTGTAATCAAGATGTAATTTATGTTTCATAGAAACGAAAGTACGCATGAAATAAAAAAAATGATTACTTTTCGTAAGATCGACTATCTGCGATGAGGTAACTCGACTTCCTTAGCGAACAGCCACACAAATTTTAAAACTCTTGAAAATTTCCGTGCAAAGTTCTTGGAAACTAAAGTTTCCAGAATTCCCGTCGTCGACAATTTTTCATTCCTGTCCAACTAATTTCATCCAACTGTGGCAATTATTGTTTCGTAATACGTTCCAATTCCATATAAATCCATCGGATGACAGGAAATCCATGTAATAGAAGTTCTCTACGCGATAATCTCTGCAACTTTTCGTTAAAGAATCACAGTCACACGATGGAATTAGTCGGCAGACTTAATCGATAATTCATTCGGTGCAGCTAATCTTAAGTAAAATTCCGCTCCAATGGATCGAGTCCAGGTAAATCGAGTTATACGAGGATATTAAAAAGTAATTAATATCCAAGCTCTAACTATCATTTTCCCATAAAAAAGAAAAGATTGTACGTCATCTGATAAAAGAGGCACAAAGCACGTGATTTAATACTTATCGAAGAGCGAGGCTAAAGTTGCTGGCATGCAGGAATTGTTTGAACCTGCTGTACATTTTTCTCCATGCAAAGAAGAAGAAGAAAAAAGAAGTTGAGCCAGAGGCTCGGCTTTAATTCCGTCGCTCGTCTAGACGCTTTTGTCTGGTCAAGAACCGCGTCTTCCCTTTTGTCGATTCGCATACGCGATATACGCATTGCATATAAAAGATGGTGTCCCCCTTAGAACGCGTCATTATGAATTTAAACGTGCCACAGGATAATTGCCAAAGCGCGAGCAAATTCTCTCCTCGAAAAATTACTGACACCAGTTGGAAATCTTTGTGTGTTGCGTACGTACATACGTATACTTGATTAAATCAAATAGTTGAACGTGTTTCAAGAATTCAGATTTTACATTTTTCATTAGCAGTTTCTTCAAGCTCCTTATAATTCAAACTATTTATAATTCTATTTATATTAAATGAAAGGATAAAAGTAAAACATTTTACACACATATCGTTACAGTGTTTCGTTAGTTAACGCTTTAATCGTTGGCTGTTTCGCTGTCTGCCCATTTACTTTCTAATCGGTGAAAAGACGAATAATTTAGCTATGTGAAACACGGTCACTTTAACTCGTCTGCTTTATAATTTTCTATTAATTTAGATGTACGGCGTATTAAAAAGATAAGAAATTGTTTCTATGCTCAGACTTAGTAGCAATTTTTCTCGAACATCGCTACGCATTTTCTAATTTTTATAATAAACCCACCTATTCCTCGCAATAATTTCCTACAAATTTCCAGCGAATTAATCCTCGGCGTTGATCCACGTGCGCATTATTTTTCTAAATACAATCACGCTATAATAATCTTGAACGATTTCGACTCGATCGACGATCTTTCCCGATAAATACGGAACTCGTAAGGAATAAATATCATCTAATTTCCTAATTTATCTGCACGAAACAAATCAAGGAATCTCAAACTTACGACAAGAATGTACGTCTCGGCAGCCTAATACGCTCGCCCTGTGAAACTAAAGCAAATATTTCCACGTAAAGTCGAGCGGAAATTGACTATCGCGGCGGTTAACGCGCGGGAAATCGAACGCGCGTGAAAAACCACGCTCAAATTAAACTCAGAAAGCCATCGAGCGTCCGTCCGACTGCTCTTCGGCTTTTCTGCACCGTGTTTTCATTCTCCCTTCATAGAAGTAATATCGGGTGTGCGTGGTAGCCCGCGGTTATTGTGCGTACGTGCGTCGTATTGCGTGCTAAGCTTCCTGTCGTGGTGTTGCCGCAGTACCGGACGTACCAGACTTTATATATTTTATGCCAGATATCACGGACACGCGAACCGTAGAGCGCCGATAAAGGAGGAAGAAGAGGAGAAACGAACGAACCGCGATAAGTGGCCAGACTGTGAAAAGTTTGAGTACAGGGTGTGTCGCTTGGATGCTCCATTCGACGCAAAAGGTTAAAATCAGGGAATTTCGTAGTTGAATCACCGCAGATTTGAATTTTGTTGAAACGTGCGATCGTTTGGAATTAATTGGAATTATATTGGGAATTTTCAGAAATACCGACACGTACGTACGTTACACTCTGTGGATTATTTCAACAATGCTGCGTGTAGAGATAGGGAATTAGAGTTAGAGAATCGAGGATTAAAGCATTGTCAAATGGTGATAAATTTAGATTTCGTACAAATTTGCTGCGATTTAGAATTTCGATTATATGTACCGTAGAATTTTGATTATTTGTCAATTATTAACGCGTAGGTATTGGTACGATGGTAACTTTTATCAAGTAGATCGTAGACAGAAAGTTCGGGCGTTCACAGGGGAGGAAAAATGAAATTTTTGACACTATCGGGAAACCAAAAATAAGAAGATTATAGACGCCTGGTGTTTAGCAGTAACCTGTGCTAAAATTCCGGCCAAATGTAAACCATGGAACGACTACGGCACGCTTTAGGTGTCTAAATTCTCGAGCAACGTAATCCTAAGCCAACGTAAAACTAAACCACGTTGAACCTTATCTACGTTTTACAGCCACGCTAGGATACGACTTCGCAAAATCCATCTAAACCTATCCGAGCTTCAACCGACGTTCGAACGATAATACCTAACTATATTAAAACAAGTTAAATCCAGCCTCCTCCTTGCGACTTTAGTCTGTCGAATGTAAAAAGTATGCAAGTATGAAATGTAATACAACTAAAAATGGGATACGCTTGAGACTTTCAATAAAACGTGGCAAATCTACGAAATTTTGCAAAACTTAGCGATACGATTAATGGCTACATGTCGACGATTAATATTTCTTCAATTGTTCAAGGAGATAATAAAAATATATTAAAAAATTACAAATATATTTAATCTTCTCTCTATAAATAAACAGGAGAACCATTTCTCGGCTTACCGTATAGCGATCGATCTCTAAGAGGTGTTATGTATTAGCTTCAATTTTAGATCTTTCTATTTCCTCATTAATAATTTCAATCCTACTACGAATTTTCATTGTAAGTCTCCTCCAGATTCCAGATCGTAGCCAACGACTCTCGTGCTTGCAAACAAGCGAACAAACGCAAAGAAACTAGATAAAACTTGCGTTCTCCTAATTCGATCGCAAGACGACTCCTTGCCCGTTTTAAAACGAAATTATATCCGGGATAAAGTTTGCCCCGCGATTAGATTAAGGGCAGCAGGGGAGCTTGTTCAGCGCGATACAACGGGCTTTTTTAATTGAACGATCGAGCTTGCAGACTCGAGGGAGAGAGAGGGGCCTGCGCACCGTTGAAAAACTGGGACGGTTCGATAGTTGCCGGGGCAGCGCTCGCGCGACGATGAGCTCTATCAGCCTCGTGGCCTGAAACTAGTTTGCGAAACAATCGCGATCTTGCGAAAAAGGGATTGGTCAATCCCTGGTGACCTGCGAGCGGATACCTTTTTCCGAACCTGCAGAGTTGCTCCATCCGAGTTGGCAACTTCCAAACCAGATGTTTTCTCAGTGTCCTACAAATATTTTCAGTTTCTACCGGTTTCTAATTCCGTTTAATGATTTGTCAAGCATAAAACATGAATTCTTTTATACAGGTTATTGCATAGAGCGAGTCACGAGTTTGTTGAGATTTTGTTAAATGAACGTGGTAAAAGCTACCCGATCAAGAAGCAACTTATTTCATAATCTTCTGTAAGAAAGATTCAAACAGGCGTATTTTTCCATCGTTCGCGTAAATGTACAACGTTTTTCGAAATTCATACGCTAGCGAAGGTAGAACGAATTTATTACTCAAATATTTCCATTAGTACGCGAAGAGTGAAATGTTAAAATTCGTGAGAATGGGAAATTTGGTAATTGCGGTGTTAAATACGAGGTGAATTTGCGCAGCGTGATTTCTGGCTGAAAAGATTCTGATTTCGAAGCTCGCGCCGTATCTGACGCGACTAAATAAGTAGTTGGCAATTAGATCGTACGACCGAGGGCGCAACCACGTCGCGCCAATTGCTCTCTCCTTTTATAAGAGGCCGTGATTCTCATAGGAGTTTCAATTAAGAGTTTCGTGAAAGGACGCATGGAATCACGTTGCATTCAGAGAGTCTCCTTTCTCTCACGATTCCATACCTCTGTTAATTAAAATATAATTGCAGCCGGTTAACGAATTGCCGATCAACACCGATTTACGAAATCGTATCTAAAAATCGAAGATCCAAATGACTTTTCCAATCACGAACAACATGGAGCAGTCGACTACCTACTTATATACTTCGTGTTAATTAGACTATATTTACCATTAATAAAACAACTCCTATCTAGCATCGTAACTACCAATCAAGAGTTTAGCATTATTTCGACTACGCGCATCCAAATACGTATACCTCTGTACCGATGTGATCATTAGGTCGTCCGAGATGTTTCTTTCGTTTTATGAAGAAATATAGACGCACGATGCTTTTTGTTTTACATTAGTTTACCGAATTATGCACGAACATAATAATAGAGATAGAACGAAATGGATAATACCTAATTCGATAAAATAATATAAAACAGAAATTGTTGCTCGTCTATTATCACCTTACGAAACGAAAGAGACTTTTCGGACAACCTAATACAATTACGATTAATAAATCAACTCTGAACAGAGATCTCAACTTCAAGCCAAAGGTCCGGAATTATTTGAATCGCGAGCAACTCTCATAAGCTTCGTACACCGTCTCGCGGTTGTCAAGAAACGCAGAATCACTGCCAAGCCGAAATAATTTATCAAATCGTGGCATTAAGATCCGAGAGACAATTTCATCCACAAAGAAGCCAGAAAGCGCGCCTATCGTCGGTATACCGCTGAGAAGCGTGAAAAAGGACAGTGTCATCGACGTCCACCCACGCGTTGGCATTCATTACGAAGACACAGCACCGAGTTACGCAGGCCTAACCCGTGTTCCGAGAGGAGTGTTCGGAAGGCTCGCAACAGGCACGCCCACGGCGCGTATGAAAGAAAAAAGGGTCGAGGCAAAAAGGCAGGAAAACAGCATGGAACAATAACGGTGCACGCGCATCCTCCGACGAGACAGTGCGTGGCTGCGGCGTGTGGATTCCTTTGAAAGTGGACGACGAGCGTCCGTCCCCCACGGAAGGCCACTTAAACGCGCCGGTGCAGTTGCAACGCACGCGTATATACCCACGGGGGACGAGATCCTGGACATCTGCACGGGAACAGCTGCAATTGCCCACGGATTTGCCCGGATGCAACGCGTTCCCCGTGGCTAATCCACTTTCACCGTATTTTTACAATTACTCGTATGCCGTGGGGAGACCACCGTGCATCATCGATACTCTCCGTGTGTACTTCTCTATTTTATATGTTTTTCTCTTTCGAATCTTTTCGTAGCCTGATCCGTTGATTCTTTTTCCGGCGGAAAGATGGCGGAAAGTTTTAGGATTTTTGTAGTGGGCTGAATAGAACGAGACAACGGGGTGATTTTGCGGGCAAATGTCCTGATATCGGACACCACTCCGTGGTATTTTTCTCTATTTTCCTTTCTCCTTCCTTTCTTGCGACGGTTTTTCGTTCAACGGAAGTAGAAACGAAACTTTTCATAGCGCGATTAATTGAGTTTACCAGCTTGCAGGGATATTGCAAGGTTTTACCGCGTTCGAAGGAGGTTCGAGAGTTTGCCGATTTTTAGACGGCCATACGTAGAACGAGATGGGCGATGGTTTTGAGTTTAAGTGGCGTGAGATCGATATCCTTCGTGATATTCGCCCGCCCTTTTTTCTTTTTTTTTTTTTTTTTGCATTTGATACCACTTTGCCTCGCTGATCCCTTGGGAACGAAGAGATTGCGTCCGATTTAAAATAAATACATTTGTCACACCGTTCTGAATCATTAAATCGTCAACCTCGTTCAAACGAAAAAAAAAAAAAAGAAATCAAAAGAGACGAAGGACTGAAAACGGTCGATATCTAGCCTAAAGTAGCCGGTCTTGAAAGCAAGAATTAACGAGCGATCTCGAAACCGCGAGGGTAGTCTTAATTAGATCGCGACTCCGTCTTGGTTGGTCGGCTGGTTGTTTTTCAAACTCGAGGGCACACGCCGTTGGGAATCGTTGAAACGATGCAGAAATAACGAGAACCGGTAAAGCTGGAGCGAGAACGAGAACGTTTGAAGTGCATCCACCGGCTCTCCACCGATCAAAGTAGATTCGTAAAGTTGTCCAAAGAACAAGGAACACCGAGTGGCTCTCCTCTCGTCGAATGTATCAACGATCAAAGGGTTAATACCACGCGTTGGAAATTCGTTTTTTTCCAGTAATTAAACTTTGCTCTCTTCTGTCTTGCGAGTTTGCACGGGTTACAGTCGTCCTTCGCACTCTGCCGTAGATATCAATGGAGAATTTTCTTCGCGGTTTTTGGCAAGAAAACAGAACGTTTAACGAGGATGGGGTTGGACGCTCTCGATTACAATTTATTCAAACGCAAGTGGAATTTTAACGATAGAATTAGCACGATAGATCGTTGCTTCTCGCGCTGATAGGAAAATTGTGCAGCGGTAATTATATTCATACACCGACTGCATTGAAAAATATTTGCACACGGATAAAGAATATTTATTTGCAGTTTCAAAGTAGCCACGTACGAAAGCTGGAAGACTAAAACGCTATAAAGCGGGTGCACACCCACGCGCATCTTTCACCAAGCCGAATAAAAAACGGCAAACGATTCTCCAAAAATAACCGGCAGACTTCTCTCATGCAGTTCATAAGACAGACTCTCCGTTCCTTTTACACGAAATTCATAAATATTCTCTCGTCTTCTCTCGATCTTCATTCACAAAATATTCCTTTCGTTAGAAATTCAAAAGCATCAAACGAACAATCGAACAAGCAAAAAAAAAAAAAAGAAAAAAATGAGAAGACTATTAAAATACACCGACGTATCGTGCTTGTGCAAATTCATACTTGTCATTGTTTCACTGTCTAGTAAAAATTCCTCATAAATAATCGTCCTATCGATATTACGGAATATAGACAGCGACGAGCATGTAAATACGAAATATCATCCCACCAAATTCAACTTGGTTTGCTCGTGGCTGCTATCGCAAATACAAATTTTATATCGTTGCGAAAATTCGGTCATGTCCAAGTTAACGAATAAACGATCAAATTTACTACAAAACATAAAGAGGAAAAATAACGATTTACTTTAACGATTCTATAAAAATAAAATTTTAACGAGTGACACGAGAATCGTAGAAAATTTCGCCACGCAATTCCTCGCTGGAACTCCTTGTTCGCTTGTTCCTTGCCAACAGAGGGATGAAGTTCATTAGTCGCAGTCGAAAACATCCCTTCCTCTGGTTTTCCAAGTTACGACCATGAAAGACAAAGAGGGAGAGAGAGGGAGAGAGAGGCTGCATTGAAAGAGGGAGACTTAAAACTCGCTTTATGGGAGCGAGCGAGATTCCTACGCTGCACTCCAACTCTTTAGTGGCTCGCTTTTACGGTCTTCCTCGCATCGACCTCCCGCCAATTTTCCCTCCCCCTCGTTCCTCTTCGATTCTACCGCCCTTTCTCCAAAACGAAACGCCACGAGTGTTTCGAAAAACGCCTTCGACCATAAACGCCTTCTTGAACCCGATGCTGCTGCATCATGGAACGATCGCACCGGCTTTGGAAAATAAGGAACACGGGTCAAGCGCTTGAAAATGGAGCGAAAGAACCTTTCCAGATGCAGAGTTGATTTTTTATATTTCTTTTTGACGAGATATTCTAGGAAATACTAGAAGATTTGGCTTTATTTGGTGATAATTACGATCGACCACTTTGAACATTCTAACAAGGAAACGTTTTTAATCTCGTTTTTTAGTCTTCTTTAATTTACAACTGTTAAACCGCGAATGTTGATGCGTTTAACAGAAAATTTGTTTTTAATTAATCTTTTACAGTTGCATCGATCGTTATGATACGAAATTTCGAACTCGGGTTCGAAAACACGAGTTGAATTTTATTCCACCATCCTCTGTTCTACGAATTTAGAGCGATAAGTTAATTTGCGTAAGAGTGTGCAAAATGTTAGAAACAGAATATTTGTCACGGTATCAAGAAAGCGAAACAAATCTCTATTTAGGTTCTATTTCTTCCACTCTCGTCGAAATATGCATACTGTGATAAAAATCGACCAAAGTGCATGAGAAAACCTTCAGTTTTATAATTAAATAGTTTCGTACAGTTCTACTCAAGACGCGCGTTGTTAAGTAAACTGAAGCCTCGCGAGTCGCAGCGTTCTTCTCGCGTCTCGTTACACTTGGGACGCAAGGAACGGGTTGTTACTTGGTTGCGTGGGAGGACACACGCGCGTCTACACGTGCGTACGAAGACGCGACGGAAGGGGAAACACGTGCGTAACGAAGACACACACGCATAGTCGCGATACTCTACTAAACAGAACGACCTGTTGCGTGAATTTTTAGTGCTTTCGAGTCCGCTCCGGGCCTCCGTGGCCTGCGGCCGCGGCTTTTCTACCCGCAACTTGCATCTACAGCTTCCTCTTCCACTTTCTTTTCCTTCTTCTCTTTCGGTACATACTTCTTTTTAAGCTGAACCATACACAGTTCCACCGAGCTGTTTACTGTCTTTTCTTTCGTATTTGAAGATCTTCAAATCGATTTGTAACAGATAGCCTCCCTCTTACCGCGAACTATTTGCATATTTCCTTTATCTCTTCGAGTTACAATATCCCGACACTTTGGAAACTTTGTCTCCAGAAAGAGAGAATTAATTCTTATTTTCTACAAGATACATTCTTCGAATTATATTCTACGCGGTAAGGAACTTTCAAAAAACAATTTCTTCAAAGTTCATCGTCCTTAACTTTCTGAAACTGTATTTTTTTTAACAACACTCGTTTTACCTACTTTTCTCTATGTGCATAATATGACAGACGTTTTAATCGACTAATTATCTTGGAACGGGATAATTGGTGGAGTAAAACGCTGGAAAAGAGAGACAGAGAGAAAGGATCTCGTTAATCAGAGAACCGAGTGAAGTTGTAAATTAATCAGTTTACAGGAGCAATGGTAATTGCAGCATGTTATGCCTTGATGTAATTAGCTTGGAAGCTCACCTGGACACGCCTAGTGCACCCGACACACGAGATCAATTTAGCGTGTGACGTATAGATTATTGCAGCCTACGCAACGACGCTTGATAATACTCTCTGCTCTTCGCGGTACGTATCGTATGCTTTTGAACGCGGATATTTCCCAGGTCTGTCGGTATTTCGATCAGCTTTGTTGTAGTTACAGTGACAAACTGACAGTGTATCGGTGTTGCATAAGACGAACTGTACACGGACACCATAGCTGATGTTTCAAAGAGAATCGATAGAATCATCGCTCTGAGGAAGGATGACCCGTATCATTCGAAGAATATCAATTTACTTTGTATTCCTCTCGAGCGATTCTGTTTGGCAATTGTTTGGTAAAATCGTATTGCAAAAATGTTTTCTGAACTCGGGTAGATCGCATAGGAAGATTCTCGAAGAAATTTTCTATTATTTACGGAAATCGAGATTGGAAAAACGAGCGTATGAAACATAGTGGAGCGTAATGTTAGTACCGCAAGTTGTTAGAATTCGTACAATTTTTATATCCAACGAAAGAAAATTTTCTTCTGCCGCTGATAATCAAAATTTCAATTCAATTTTAGTCGTGTTTTATACAAGTGGCTGACGTATACTTCGTGCGAACGAGTCAACAAAATGGAAGAAAATTTAACGCGGATCACTCGTTATCGTTACAGGCACTAATATTCGATATTCGTTCTGCTTCCCAACCATTTCCGCTTATTAGCAAGAGAAATTCGGTGGTAGAGTGAACAGAGAGACGGAAAGACCAGACGAAACCTGTCGTGGGATCGGCTGAAGCGTTCTAAAGCGGTATCGCACTGGTCTCTCCCCGCCAGGGGAATTTCAAGCTCGTGTGCCAGCAGTCTGGTTAGTTCGTAGCGAATCCAGCAGGCTGGAAGAACGAAGGTCTGCTAGTTTCCCGATGGAGCGAGCTCTCTCCGTTCCAGACACTGGATCTTTGTTTCTTCGCCGTCGAGGATTCGCCAAGGTGTTTCAAAGGAAACATTATTCTAACGTTTCGTTCGCTGACGGCCTGGTCTGATGGAAGTGGAGCAGACCGAACGAGATGTGGAACACGTTCTCTTCCGTCAAGGAATAAGATTCGAGATCAGGCCACGTAAATATTTGGCGGCCGAGCGTGTTCGTTTAACGGTTTTGATTTAGTTAATTTTAAACGTATGAATTAGGTCTAGTTGATAAGATAATTCGCAACGCCATTAATGAAATTGATTTACGAAAGCGACGAATCGGATACCGCATGAAAAATGCAAACCTTTCTGATTTTATCGTCCTCGTTAATCGTCTCGTTCTTAAATAATACCTAACGATCGTTCGAAAACTTTCGAAATTCTTAATCCCCGTTGACAATACAGGGAACTATCTAAAGATTCTACAATTACAAAGTAAATGCCTCGTAGCAAGCAATTCCCATTCTACGAATCATCCATCCGCGATATATCGTCAGTTCGGAAATTACAAAAAAAGCTCAAACGAGCCTAACGATTCCGGCCTGACTCTTCTTCTACCGATCGACTGAAAATTCCACAAATCCGAACCAAATTTCCCGAAATCTTTCATCTGCCCTGATAACTAAGAAACTCGTCGCCCAGAAATTCTCCAACTCGCCGCTCCGTAACACCGATCATCCGTTCGAAGCTGTATTTTCCACCAATCGCGGGAAGACGCAATCGCGAAGAAACACGTCAACAGGAGTCGTAAATTCCCGTTACGATTATAACAATCGACGCCGCGAATAGATCGATCTCCTGATTTCCGTTGAGATAATAGGGGTGGTTGAGAGGGTATAACACTGCGATTAACAGGGTTATAAACTATACAAGGTGGTTGGTAACTGGTGGTACAAGCGGAAAGGTGGTGATTCTACGCGAAAAAAAGAAGTCGAAAATATAGAATAAAAATTTTTTTTTAATTTTTCCATCGAGACAACGATCTACAGTGAGATCCGTTATAACGTACCCGAGCGAAAATTCAAAGTCGATTTTCTCGAAAACAAAGCCTCAAACGAGAAATTTTTATTCTATATTTTCCACTCCTTTTTTTCGCGTAGAATCACCACCTTTCCGCTTGTACCACCAGTTACCAACCAGCCTGTATATTTTTAACACTTAAGTTACACCGTTACTTGTGATATACGTCGTAGACAATGATTTGGCGTATAGAGATGCGAGACACTGGCACAATATTCGTTGGTAATCGAGCAAGGCTCTTAGAGTTTCTTTGTTATAGTTGACGTAGCAATAAGGGAGGCTAACCCGGTACTGACATGTTGACTGTTCTAACGTTGTAGAATAAGTAAAGTACACTGACGATGCTGTATCAGAGGAGAGCTAATGATGGTTGTGTCTAGCGCACGGCACCATCGGATTTGTTGATGACACTTTCGGTTAGGAGAGTGAGGGCAGTAGACATTGCTTCTGATTGGATAAAAGAAGGTTGTGGTGAACTAGGAAGGGTCTTAGCCGCCCTCGATAGAAAGTTGCTAGTGTGAAGTGTCATACGTGAGTGAAAAAACTAACTTTTCCGTGTCAGCCGTAGTAGACAATAATCTTTAGAAAGCGATTTATAAAAACGATATTTGTTCGATCTGAAAGACCTTAGCTATCAAATTCCTGAGATTTACGATGGGCCCTTAAGAAAAGCTATCCAAAAAGCTCACTACTCTCGAAAATCCTAACAACCGTTCAAGAGCATAATCATCCCTCAGTCAACCATCCAAAAGCCCGTAATTTCGAATCAAATCCTCGACTATCCACCACGATAATCCAAAAATCCTGCAATTCCCAAATCATCGTTCCATCCTGTTCAAAGCACCGATCGAAGAGCCAAAAGAACTGGAAAGCAAAGCCCGCGGATAATACCGATGACGTCCGGAAAATCGGAGTCAACCGCGGGAGCGACCCTCGGTTATCCAATTACGCGAGCGGAAGCAAACGGCAATCGGTGGATCATAAGCGCCGTCGGCCAGAACAGCGGCAAGGGGATGACAGAGAGAAACGGATCGCGGGGTATCGCGTATCAGTGGCCGGCATAAAGGTTCCAATTAACGGTTACACACGCGATACGCGTCGACCAGTGCCGCGACAACGGGCACAGCGTCGCCATTAGGCTGCGTAACGACGACGACCAGAGGGGTCGGTGTGTCGGTTTGCCGTGAATGCGGCCCAGGCTTCGTCCAAAGGGGACGAGTTTGCACCGGGTATACACAGACGATAAACAACCGGCCGCCCTCCTCCTGGTTTCGCGTATAAGGCCTGTACAAACTTGTCAACGAACCTGACGATGATTTATGAACGGACTTTCGTGAAAGGAGCCACCCCACGCTTCTCCTCGTGGCTCGCCATATCAAATTCTACGCTATAACGTGATCACGCGACAGATTGTACCGGCCGAGGAAGGAAAATCGTTTTCACAGCGTGCGCCTCGCACGTTGATCGTCGAATTCACTCTGAAAGATTCGTGAGATGGAACAATGGCGATTTGTGTGGCGAACAGAGGAATCGGAGAGATGGTGCAGCGAAGTGAATGGCAGGCGGAATATGATTTCGGCGCTTGTGGCAATCGTAAATGGAGACTGTGCAGATTTCGAATGGCGAGATGGTTGGTGATTGCGCGGTAGCGTTTGTTTAGGTAGCGAGGAAGGTTATATGGAAATAAGCAGACTTGTAAGTAAGGAGAATTGTAAGTGGAAAGATCGCGAGAAAAATGATCTTGGTCAGTGAAAGCAGAATTTGCAGTAATTCGAGAACAAACTTTTTCCTAGCGTAATAACGTATAGATTTAGAATTTAACGTTCTCATTCTTCTCTCAATGGACCAACGAATCCGCGTAAGAACGTTGTATTAAAAAGTCCATAATTGCTAGAGCAAGTTCTGAAATATTAGGTTGTCCGAAAAGTTTCTTTCGTTTTATAAAGAAATAATAGACACACAATGTTCTTTGTTTTATATCAGTTTATTGAATTATGCACAGACATAATAATAGAAATAGAACGAATTGCATCATACCTAATTCAATAAAATAATATAAAACGGAAATTGTTGCTCATCTATTATCACCTTACGAAACGAAAGGAACTTTTCGGACAACCTAATAGTATTTCATTCACTCTCCAAACCCGTCTCACCCTCGTTTCTCTTCGCCCTTATTTTTTCTCCGCTGTATCTTCTTCCTTATTACACCACATTCCGGTAGCTTTGCCTAAAATCCAACACACGGTGATACTACAACATCGCTCTGAACATAGAAGAACAGTGGTGTAAGTCCTTGACATCCAAGATTAAATCCCTACGCTAACCCAATTTCCCAGGAAGTACAAAACGGGAAGGAATTGGACGTCGGACGAGGGAAGAGATCGTGGAGGGACTCGTTTCACGGGTTGACGAGTCTTTCATCGTCGCTGAAACGGTTCCGCCAGGACGAATCTGACAGGTGGAGACTGCAGGGCATCCGACGATCAAGCATACCGTCCCTTCCAGCTGTCGATAACATTCGACTACGGAGCGTTCAAGGGAGGGACAGTCGTGACAAGATGCTCGATCCAAACTGCACGTGTTCCGATGTGTTTCATCACTAAAATCCTATTACCGTCGATATCACCGGAGACAATTGCCTTCGATCGTATTCCGTGAACGTTCGCGCCAATTTCGTCGATACTTTTCACGCATCAAATCGATATCTTTCTTCCGCCTTTAACAAAATAATTGTTCAATGGACGGTACAATCGGAGAAATATAAATAGTCGGAACCGCTGAAAACTATTTAGTTTATATTCCGTCTTACACATTAGTTGAAATTTCGTAAATCTTTTCGTTCAAAGAAATCCGTGTTATAACACAAACATCGTAGATTTTTCGATATTTACATCGCGCGTAATGTGCGTAGTTAAAATAGCAAAATTAAAATATCGAAACTATTTATAATTAATAATCATGAGAATAACATCGATGGGTTTCCATAGTGAAAACTAAATATTCGCAAGAATCTATGTATACGTATATCATCGATGGTGGTTAAATCGATGGATTGAACGTATTTCTATTGGAATATTTCCAGAATTGAAGAGGGACTGTCAGTGACTCTGGGGAGAAAGATTAGATTAGGAGTGTCACACTTTGTACTGGATTTAATATAAATGATGGAAGCACTGATAGTACATTGAGAGCTCTGGGAAGATTTCTTCGATGAGAAATTTATTGCGATAAGTAATCGTGAATTTATTGCGGCAATCTGGATGGAAATGTTTGGAGTTTTTATTTTTAACAAAATAGCACTCGTATTTCAACACACTCTATGATTATCAATTACTTTGATAATTGCACGATTTATTAATTTCGCGATATCTTCGTCATGATTCCCCATGTTCTTTCTATCCATAAACACGATCTTTTCATTTACCTTATCTTTCCTATAAGTATAAATGACACTTATTTCTTGTAATATATTATTTTGCATTTATTTGTTTTCGATGAAATGAGAAGTTGTAAAAGCTTGATTGCGTGATGTCGTCTCTACAGTGTAAAACCAAGTCCAATTTCTCGGCCATCAGGCTGAAATAAATAAATACACACGTGTCATCTCTACAGAAACATAACAAAATATTCCCGTTATTAATAATTGGTAAAAACGATTTGTTGCATAACGTGAAAAGGTACGTGGCCAAAAATTACGTATCTTCCCGATTGTTCTTCGACGGATCCGTTGTATGATACAACGGGACAAAAATTCCAGAATCAAAGAAGTTATTCCACGAAGAAAGGAGAACAGAAAGAAATTGCGTCGGGACGATAATCGACCGTTTCGTCCAGACAAAAATCGAAGTTCGAAACTGGTTTTGAGTAAAGGTTCGTTCACCCGTCCAAGTCCTATCTATTTATCGCAAAAAAGGTAAGTTTCACGATAAAAAGAAAAAAAAAACAAGTTGTGCCAGTCGAGCTCCAGCTGGCAGCGTCTCGGCCAAAATCGATAACGCGATGATAAGCCGCTTTGCGGCCGGTCTCGCGCCGGTTTCTTGCCAGACCACCTTCTGCCGCAGTTTCCACCGTGAATTCTCCACGTTGCGCTTTTCCACGCGGCATTGTACCCTTTGTCTCGCGCTCCTCTCAACGAGGAACAACCCTCACGAATGGGGGGAGGGAGGGGTGTACGTGCTTGTACTCTCCAAAGAAACCGCATAAGGATTATACGTCGCGTCGTTGATTGTTAACAGGCACGATAATAATTTTCATAAAAAGATACACGTACAATTAGAACAGTCTTCTCTCCTATGATTTTCCCACTACGTCTAACCAACCCACCGAAAATTCATCTTAAGTCGCAACAGGATATGTATTTGCAAATTAGACACGATTCGCAGTTTCCAAAACCATCGAAACCAACGTCACCTAATCGGTCCTACCGGAGTACTCGAGCAACCAATTAAGCAGCTCGTAACAAGAAACAACCAAATAATTAATTATTCGCCATAGTTCCACTCCCAACTCGGGCCAGCCAGTCTTGTCGCTTGCAAATTATACCAATGACATTCTCTGATATTTGCTTCCCCATAATTTCCCGCTACATCTAACCAATTCCTCTTAAAATTCGCCTTAAATCACATCGATACCTACAAATTAGACCACCACTCACCGATCCGAAAACTATTCGAACCAACATCCCCTGATCGATCCTACCATAATAACGAAGTAACTGATCGAGTCAGTGGTAACAAGAAACGACTCAGTAATTGATTATTCGCCAATTGCACGGTCATTTCCATCGCCAACTTGAACCGGTCGCTTCTATCTCCGGAGAAAAACAGGTAGCAAAACTTCGATTCTTTTTTTCGAACACTCGAAGGGCGGATTAAAAGGCAAACGAAACGCATGAATTAACCGGCTGCAAAGCACCTCCCTCCCCCTTGCAGGCAGATCGATCGGCCCTTCTCCACCAGCGGCAGCGTCCTCGCTGTTACCCCTAGGAGGTCGCAACAAACTTATTACGTCGCCAGGAACGGAAAATTGGCGAAGTTCTAGCCAGTGGCTGCTCCTTTGTTCGCCACCCTCGCCCTTCGTCCGATATCGAGCGACTCACCCTCTTTTCCCAGGACCCGCTTGACCACGTAAACACCCCTTGTCTGTAATCGGAACACTCGAAACGCCGGGGACAACGCGTTCGTGAGTCCTTGGACGCGTACACGGCGGTGGTTCACCCCGCTTTCAAGATCTCAAGAAGACCCTTCGTGAAGAGGAACCATTGATTAAATGCAGTTTGACGCTCGGATAGATGGGAAGTAGAATGGCACATGGTCCGGGGTAGATGGTTTGTTGAAGATGCGAGTAATTCGAGGGTTCTTCGTGCTGTGAATTTTGAGAAGCTGACAATGGTAGCAGGATTTTCGCGGTTTAATTTCGAGGAACCTTTATCGCGAATTTCCGTCTAAATGTGGTTTCAGATGTGGAAGAATTTAATAGTTTATATCGTAGACGAGAAAAGTGGACGAAGTATCGATCGTAAGAAGTAAGCAAAGGTCGTGCTTGGTTGGCAGAGCAGGAGGATTATAAATAGTAAATAACAATTATTAAAATACTTTTGCTCGTTACAGGGTGATACGTCGGGCGACGCTCTACCTAGACCAGGCCACACACCGCGGTCAAGATAGGAACCAGATGTCCGCTCATCCTTACTGCGTACCCCCAATAGTCTTAAGGACCCATCGTAGATCTCAGGAATTTGCTAGCTAGGGTCCTTCAGACCGAACATCTCTTTACTGAATCGTTTCTAAAGCTTATTGTTACTACGGGAAAGTCAGTTTTCGCACGTATGATGCTTCCTACTAGCAACTCTCTCGGAGGCGGTTAGCACCCTTTTTCACCAACCAACTTAGAAAATTAACCAATTGACAGCGAAGTCTTTCCCTCGCTCTCCCAATGAAACCTTGCCCTTGACAAATCAGCTCTTTCTTCTAGATTAGACCCACCCACGACTAGCTTTCCTTCGACACAGCATCGTCACTTTACCTCACTTATTCCTTATCTTATTCTTTATAGAATAGTCAACATGCCATTACCGGGCTTCTATACTTAAAACAATCACTTATTTAACTTGTACATACGCATCAGTGTAATTACCTTCTTTACAAAGTTGTTGGAATAAACATTAATTTATACCTGTTAATTCGGTATAGCCTCAATTGAACCACCCCTATTATCGTAACAGAAATCAGGGGATCGATCAGTTCGCGACGTCGATTATTTAATCGTAACGAGAATTTACGACTCTCGTTGACGTGCTATCTCGCGATCGCGTCTTTCCGCGAATGATCGAAACACAGGGATTCGAAAATGGCAACAAAGTTTACTTTATTTGCTGTTTTATTCGTAAGTTATTCGTTCATTCGTACGTCATTTCCAAGGTACACGCGACAGGAACGAGATAATGGATTTATAATAAAATTATTCGATATAATTGTATCGTCGTATGATGGAACGGGCGTATATAAAGTAGCAGAATGAAGGTTTCGATCAACGTATCGTTTATTGAAAAACGCCGATTCGTTATAATATTTAAAGAGACTTGAAAAACATATCGTTGAATTCGATAATTACGAGAGCACGACTACGTCCGTGACCCACTGTACGTCACATTGATCAGTGCGCCAAAAGCCGGCAAACGTTAAAATAAACAAAATCCACGCGCAATTGCACAATATCCCCATGATCGGGAAACAAACCAAAAAGCACGCATCGTAGAATCCCGAATCCGATTATCATGGAAATCTGGCGAACGAATTCGAAATTCACCCACTGTCGAACCAAAGCCCACAGAAAAAAGAAAAGAGAAGAAAAAAAGAAAAAAGAAAAATTAAAACACTACGTTTTGGTATCGATAGTAAAACAACAATTTTCGATGCGGATCGACCAACTCGTCGATCGAACAGAGGAAAAACACGTCGTGGTTATAGCTGAAAACGATTCGAACAAGCTCCAGGGGGTATTTTTCGAACGGTTGCGCGCCATTATCGTCGGATGTGCAGTCGCGTATGGTGGTGTTGTAACCGTCGATGGATGGCCGGTCGGAAACGATATTCCTATTAATAACTTGGCCTCTGTGTGCGGCGTCGGGCGTCGATTTTTCGAAAAACCACGGAAAACGATTCGCTGAATCGGAAATAAATCGACGCGGTTCGTTCGAAAATTTTTTAATTCCGTTATCGGTCCTCCGAGCGATTTCTCTCTCTCTCTCTCTCTCTCTCTGTCCCTGTCTCTGTCTCCCTGTGTACCTTTAGATTTCGTGTCTCTGTTCTTTTTCGATACCAAATACGGTAAACCACGATCGATAAAAATTGAGGAAAGAACGAGAGGGTAAAACATAGTGATGGATGAGAAAAGCAGCTGATGATTTACATATAACGATGCTTGGAAGTCTAGGATTAGTGTTTGTGATTTATAAAGGAAAATTATGTACCGATAATATACGATATTTCGTTTATCAGGTTCTACATCTCATTTTGTAGGAAGAATCGAGTCTTTGAAACATTGTTTGAAATAGATATAAACTAATAGTTGAAATTCAATCTTTCTCGTTATATAGTTACATGTTCTAACTTGAAATATACTAAAGTTTCAACATCCAAATTACCCAAATTCCTTTCTCATGGGAAACGAAAGAAGAAATAATTCAAGACATTATACCAATCGGATTTCATCCGTATATCGATAAATAGAAAAAAAGTGTGCGGTTTGCATTGTTTTGTTTATCGATTAGTCGGGCGACGAGGGTAAAATTGAACGAGGAGGGGAAATGAATCGGATTTCCGAATTTCGCGACACGGATTTTCCTGAAAACTTCGAGCCGATTTGAAGCGTTCGCGAATCGATGTTTGGCCTTTTGTTCTCGGGATTGTTATTCCGCATTCATTTTACAAACCGGTGTTGGAATCGCCGGGCTATCGAGAGGATTGATTTTCCAG
Organism: Bombus vosnesenskii; assembly: GCF_011952255.1. Classification (NCBI taxonomy): domain Eukaryota; kingdom Metazoa; phylum Arthropoda; class Insecta; order Hymenoptera; family Apidae; genus Bombus; species Bombus vosnesenskii. The sequence continues at coordinate 3,018,654 of NW_022882962.1, forward strand.
TTTATTATCGTGCAAGTGGTCGAAACGTTTGCGATTCAGCCTGTCAGTGTTAAAAAGTCACTCGTTTATCCCGAAACACTGTCCTATCAATTGTTTCGCATCATTTTTGTAACCTCGAAAACATCCATATCCATATACAATTTACTTTATACAAATATGAGCGTGATTGTTATTAAAAATTGCAGAGAAACGTACGAGTGCGAAAAAATATTTTATCTAGTTAAACAAATTAATTTACATAAAAAAAAAGATTTAGATAATTGTACAGATTATTACGACAATATTAGACTACGCGTTCTTATTGCCTAACGAAACGAAGCTTCGAACGAGATAACGTTTTTCAAAAAGTATAACAATTTTTTAACGCTTTCAAAAATTTGCTTCGCTTTCCAAAATTGTCGTAATATGCGAAAATGGATGGTATTCCTCTCTGCTATATCCTGATACGAAACCAAGAAAATTTCTACTGGTATTTCACTGGTAGTTTGGTCTCGGAACATCCATCTTATTCCATCAGATACTTCATCGAATCTACGTTTCCTCGTGGATCGTTCGCGAGAAAGCTTCTCTTGGTCAAATAAATATTCCCTTTCGCAACTATCCATTTCTGTCTCGAGACAGTATAGCAGGCTAAGCTTTCGATCGGTTGAAACCGCTACGATTCGTTCGTTACATTAGCTTCTGGATCAGAGAATTTCTGTCGGTGGAGGAATCGAGCGTCGGAAGAATCGGTCCTTAGGCGACGCGGTGTCTTCGATAGAACATCGATCGATCGGGCCTGACGCAAATTGCCACAGATGCACAGACGTTGCGACGCAAAAACCAATTAACCCACATACCGGGAAATTTCGTTTCGAGCTGGAAACGTCCTCGAGTTCCGGCGAATTTCAAGGATTTCCGCTTAAGGAGATATAACATTCGGCGATATCAAAAAATTGATATCCCGCTTTTATCGCCTTTTTACCATGTCTATGCTTTGGAGATTTGTTTAAACAAAAATTATAGTTTGATAAAATTATGAAGCCTTTTTTCAGAAAACGATGCGTCACTTGAAAAAAAAAAAATTAATTCTACCAAATGTCCAAATTAGACAAATTGTGAATGTGAAATTTTAAATAAAAAAAAAAAAACTTGAAAAAGTAAGCCAACCGTACAGAGCAGCTATTGTATTTGTTAAGTTATACAGACTTAAGTTAAGTTTCGCACGGTACTTTTATCAAAATTTCACCACCATAGGCACCAATATTCGAAAACTTGAAAAAGACGATTGTATTACTCGTAAGATGTCCCAATACCACTTAATGACAAAATCCGCAATCACTTAGTTGCCAACCCAAGTTCGATATTAAATTCAACTGTACAAACAGAATCTATTTCATTTATTTTTCCTATACAATTGAAAGCGCTATTGCTTTTTACAGGAGCCGGAACTTTCGAACAATAAGATAGAACGTATAATTAACGATAATTTGATCATCTACGGATCTGACTTGTCTTCGATCCGGAAAGAACTCGTTTCCTCTTCGATACGTGAATTTTTCAAGTTTATAAAATTCACGATACAGTTTAGGAATGAAAGAGAACGACGACGATTGATAAGCGAAGTTTGAACTTTGGTGACACGATTAGAAGCAGAAATAAACAAATTAGGGCAGCATATGGGATATGCAGGTTTCAGCGAATAGGAAGAAAGCGAAAAAAAAAAAAAGGAAAAAAGAAATAGCTCGTTCCTGTGTCCCAGAAACAGACAGCGAGGAAATATCTAGGCCATTATAAATAATCACTACATCATTGTGCTTTGCCCGACGTCCGCATCATGTATCTTTCTTAATTAGTCCATTCCATTTTAACGAACCATAATCTGTCGGCGCCCGATTACATTTTTGTTCTTTTTCTTTTTTTCGACTGTCCGACGTCCGAGCACAACTTATCAAACCTATACGACTATGCATAAAAAGAAGTCAATGAGACAGAAAGACAATCTCTTTATTTCGTTGCGTTAAACAATTCGATCGGACGATTTCATTTGAAATCGCGAAGAAAAATATGAATTACCGATGCGAAATGTCTAATTAACATACCATAGAAATTGTTAACGCGTATAGGAGAGGACTAAAGCAAATCAAAGTGAAAAAGTTGCGAAGAAATGTACAACGCAAATGTAAAGAACAGGCTTCTATCAATGTGCATATTGTACGAAAGATAATTCAAATGACCAGCGCATTTGTAAATCTATGGAATATCTCTGCAAAATTATGAATTAGCCATTTTCACCAGTTCCCTGGTATTCGTTTATTGAGAACTAAATAAAAATAAAATACACGTTGATAAATACTTCACAGATATCTAACTATCAAGCGCTGAGAAGTCGCAGGAAACATTTTTATAACTTACGAGTGTTTCGTAATGCGGAAGTTGGAATCGGCGATCAAAGAATTTTTACTCGATCGAATTATTGGAATTTTTAATTCATAGCTACGAAAATTTAAAACGTCGACCGAAGCGGTTACGAGCTACGCTCGCGTAAAGACACTCGGTGAATCATTTAGACGAATAGAATCGAAGCACAAAGACAGTTGGAATACATTTTCCGTGCCCAGAGAGCGGAGAACCCATTTTCCACAGCGGGAAACGGACTTTAAGGTCACGTTGTCGTGCTGGTTGCACAGGTCGACGTAACCGGAGCATCGATAGTGACGTAAACGCAAAGCCGAAGCCCAATGGGAACCTTGCAGATTAATGCGGTTATACGATTCGCCAGGTATGTCACCAATCCTTCCTCTCTTTTCAGTTTATCCTTCGAAAACCACTTAAAATGCTTCGGGAACTAGCGAAGTTAATTGGTCTACGTTATAAATGGAGAAATTCTGGATTCGAAGAAGGCGGAATAAAATACGAGGATGTAATAATGGAGTAATTAATACGAAAACATAATAATTTCGTTGCAAACACGCGATAATTGTATTAATAATTATTTAATATTAAATATTGCTAATCCGAGTATGATACGTAGAAACAAAAATTTATCGACGATCGAAAAAATTCTTTGACAAATTCTTACGTACAGGATGTCTCTTAACAGCCTGTTGTGTCCTGTTGTATTTCATGGACAAGGACAAGTAGAAACAGTACTCTGCAACGAACGTACATTCGTAAGGAGATAAGTCGTACACCAATCGGATGAATCTTCAAAGTAAATTTTCTCGGAAACAAAGCGTCGTATGAAAAGCTGTTATTCTGTGTATTTGATTTGCTTTTTCACGTAGAAATACAGCCACTCAATACGCTGGCAAGAAAATTTCTACAAACGTCCGAATACCTTCGTCAGACACTAAACGTGAAAAAGGTAAAACGAAAGGAAAGTAAATTAAATGCCAAAAAGAAGAGAAAGAAGATAAAGTAGTGGCGTTAAAGAGAATAAACAGAGGGCGAAGAGAAAACTAAGAAAATGCACAACGAGCCGATTTAACCCTTTGATTTCGCAATCGAGGTTCTTTCCGTTTCGACGACCTCCTGAGACCGGACATTTTTCATAGAAACGTGCGCGACAGCCATTGACCAAAGAAACGTAGAACCACCGTACACAGTGTAGGACCGAAAGCTCGTCCACCGTAGAAAATATGGGAAACGAGAAACGATATTGTTAACAAAGCGCACGCTGCAACAACCGCCGCTACTAAACCAACAAGATCGCTCGGTGTTCCGTTTCAGCACCGCTAAGAGTGAATAAAACGCACGATACCGGGGAAACTGTGTTACACCGTATAAATCAGTTACGGTACGTCGACCGGATTCGCCGCTGGAAAACGCCGGACTTTTCGTGCAACGTTCGAATCGTTGCAGCCTTTCTCTGTTTATCTTGCACATAAATTTCCGCGTGTTGTTTGACATCGAACGGTTAAACTTGGATGTAGAAAAATTGCAGAGATATGAAATTTTAGAAGAGGGTGGAAATTTTCGAATCGTGAAAGATGGTGGAATAACGCGTTGCAAAATATCGAAGGCCATTGGATTTCAGTAGAAACGTTGAATCCAGTCTCGTTATTGCGATAAACGTTATTATGATGTAAACGTTGATTTGATATTCGGCGCAGTAGCTGGAAATTGTATTTAAAAATAGAGTCGAGATTGATAAAATTTGAAATTTCATAGAAACACTGAATATCGTTAGCGAGAAAAGACTATGAAAAATTAGTCAATTCTAGAGGAATTTTCAAATATTCCGGAGTCAACGTAATCTCTGAGAACGAAGGAATAAAAAAGCTTCGCAGCTTCTACGTAAACGTTTCGTGAGAAAAGTGAACGACGATGTAACGTGAAATTAATAAAATCAACGCATACCATTCCATCATCCTCTAAAAATCTGACGATCCCTCTTACGATTCAACAGGCTCACGCACGTATCGATAAATTGAACGATTCAGGAGCGATATCACGAGCGTTGCTGGCGTGGAAACACGTCGACCGACACGCATCTATGGCGTACTGTTAACCAGCGTGCAATTAGCATATCCTGCGGGCGTGCACGGTGCATAATGCGTCGCTCGATCGAATCGACGAGGGGAGAAAGCTTGTAACGCAGGCACCAGATGCTACACGATCAGGAAAAACTGAGAATTCGACGAAACAATGCTGTTAGCCCTTCCCTGACCATCGATCGGATATTTCGCAATGCAGCGATGTTCGTACAACGACGCTTCGAATGAAATATTTCGCGTATATTTTTAATCAGAAATACCGTTACGTTCTTCGAATCATTTTCAAGCCAATCGTGTTTTTTGCTATTGTGAAAAAAATTGTTGAAGTTTGTGGAAAAACTGCGAGAGAATCGTTGGCAACACTTAAAAGGTATCACGCGTGAAATTACACACCAGGTGAATATTATTTTAATATCATCGTTCCGTAATGTATAATACCATCGCAACGTTATTTTTAATCACGGCAAATAACGACTTTGATGTTTTTTCGTTAATATCGAGCAAAAATAATACGTTTAATTGTGTCTGTGTGTGATCATTGATTTCGAAAATGAAATATTCGTACTGGGGCATGAAATTTTGTTCATAAAATATTAACGTAATTGCACAGAGACAAAAGAAATAGGAAGGCTGGTTCGTTTTCGAATTTCGAAATTTGGAAATCTCGCAATGCCGGTGAATTTAGAGAAACGCGCGATTCCAGGGATGAGTCGAAATGAATTCTCCCCCGAAAGTTAGAGAAATTTTTAAGACGAATCTTTTGTACGACCAAGTTCGAAGATTGAAGTTGGAAACGAAGAATGAAATTTCGTAAGATAGGACCAGCAGGGAAGGTGAGTTTTTTGGGGAAGAAGTTACCTGGTTTAGCGAAGACTGGAGATTGGCACAGGTAAAAAGTGGATATCCAGACTGAAAGAAGGTAGTAACTTTTTACTCTAGAGAGAGAAAGAGAGAGAGAGAGACAGAGTTTCTTCTCCGACAAGATTAAAAGGGTTAGCAGACGAGTTCAACTTAAAGCCTTCGAGATTAACAAACCAAAAGATGATTAAGAAAACATTTCTTTGTTTCTTCCCAGACGTAAGTTACCCGCTACAATTGCATAAACCACGCTGTACAAGAAAATTGATTAATACCGATAGCTCGTAACTTGTAAATCGTAAACTTCGTAAAATAAAACTTGTAAAACTTTCAATTTTCAGAATATTAGTCTCGTTTTACAAGAGGATGCGATATATACAAGTTTCGATTGTATCGTAACAAGAACGACAGCCACGTTCTTCCAAGAAGAAAATAGTAAAAGGAAGAAAGAAGATCGCGTCAGCAGCTTCCAGCTTCACGCCGGATGAACAGCTCTTTTCCTTTTCTCGTCTGTCTCCTTCCGTTCCTAGTACCATCCTAGCTCTTTCCCGTGCCCTTGCGACAAAGGCACGCTTCGATCCTCGCTTCGTAATTAGCCGACCCACTTTACAACGTGGAATCGCCGCTACCTTTCTTTCTCTTCTCATCCACTGCTCCACTTGACTGGTTTTCTTCGTCTACCTTTTTTCCCACTTTTTTCCGCCCGTTTTCTCTTTGTTTTTCGATCGATCTATTTGAACCGTTTCGACTCTCGCGCCAGTTTACTCGTGAAAAACGGAATTGTTTGGATACGAAAGCTAATAGAATTATGTCGCAGCACTTTTTCGACGTCACGTTCCCTGTTAATCCGTTAATAAGATTCGCGAGACTTCGCTTGCTTAACTTAACTCTGATAATTGATTATCATTGATCTTCGACTGTTCTTTTTAAAATATCGAAGGCGTACCCTATCGTGATATTAAGTCAATTTAAGGCTTATCAAGATATTAAATTAACCCAGCCATGAATTATTACGACTTAATAGACGTCAAATTTATCGAACACGAAGCCTCACTAGGTTTCGCTTCAGCTCATAAAATTGAATACCTTGACCTTTCCCATCCGTCTTAGTATTCGATGTTTTCCTCGATACGTTGTTCCCAACAAACAAGATATTCGATATAATTCACAGAGATTCACAACTCGAGTCTCGGTAGACTACGAGAAGTAAAAGAGAAAAATGTAAATCGAAGATAAAACAAACGATCACTCGGAAAATTTCCACGTTCTTTCACTCCGATCGTATTATACCAACAAATCATCCAACATAGCCGAAAATATTTGCAGCTATACGAATCAACGGCAAATAAACTGCTCCTCGTTTCCCACCGGAAACCCATTTACGAAAAAAAAATAAAAAAGATAAAAAGAGAGGAAAGCAAAAGAGAACAAAGAAAAAAATCGTAGATCAATGAGAAAACCTTGGAACAGCCAGCTTTCCGTAGCACTAACGATAAGTCATGATTCATCGCGACCTCCGTTTCTCACCGTCTCGCCGATAAATCAGCCGTTTCGATTTCGTCGTCAATTTCTCGCGACCGTGTCGAGGAACGACGGACGATCGCGCACGATATCTACCGTGGATATCGACCCGTGGACAGAGGGCCGTCGAGATATCTCGAATCCGTCTGGCCGCCACTTGGAGCGTAGACAATCGATAACCGAAGCCGACGTTAATCTTGCCCCGATAATTAGGTGCCGCGGCGTTTCTCGGATATTGACTTGCAGACGCCTCGACAGTTTACGCGCGTTCACGGGCGGTTTCGCAACGTCGTCACCGACACGCTCACCAAATCGATTCTCTCTCCCTTTCTCCCGTTCTGGCTATAATCTCGACGACACCACGATTTCGCCACCGTTTTGGCCCAATGTGATTCTCTCGCCTTGATTTAACATCGTTCGACACGATCGTTTTGTGAAGTTTCTCGGTGAGAAATAGATTGAGACGGAGGAACCACTTTGGGGTTGTAAGATCGTGAGATTATTTGAAGGATCAGTGAAGTATTCCGATCGATTTTCTTTTTCCGTCCTTTTCTCTTCTTTCTTTCTGTTTTCTTCTTTTCTTCTTCTCTCGTAATTTCAATGCCTCAACAGGATCAGGGATCGTAGGATTTTTCGTAGGTTTTCGAGAGAAAGGAAAGACGCGTCGTTAAATATCGATTACTATCTGTGGATTGTACAGATGACTAGAATATTTCGAACCGAATATTTGGCCTGGATTATCTCTTCGCAATTATAGAACGAGGTTAAAGTAGATTCAACGAAGAAAGGATTCCAGGAAAAAGATTCAAACCACCCGGTAACTAAACAGATTTACGATAAACTGCTACTTTCGTTTGTCCTGAAAAGATCTGCAACTATTTATCTACTCGAAGATCTCTGACCAACGGAATTGCAAAAGAGTTACGGGCGTTTGACATTCATTGGAAGCGAATGACCAGAACGAAGATTCAACGGATTTTTGCACCTGTTGCGATTGATCAGTCGCGCAGAAACCTCGAAACGCAACGAACCGCGGATGTTTTTGCGCTCGACAGAGGCGCGAGAGTTCGGCTCTCGGCCCGATCGACACAAAAGCTCGGAGACGAGACAAAAGGAACGGTCCGAGGGAGAGAAAAAAGGGGGTCGCGGAAAAACGGGCACGTGGAAAATGTCGGTACGGTATTTGGCCCGGATTCTCCACGAGTTTCGACTGCGTTTCCCTCCATTGACGGGCCACCGAGCGGAAATGAAAACTTTGTTTACCGCGTGCTCGCTAATTACTCGGTCGATCGTCGTTCCAAACTGTTTGGGGCTATCGTTCGAACGAAGGGGATTGTTGAGCATTTTGTTCACCCAGACTTGATTAGTCTCTGTTCGAAAGCCAAGAGCTTCGAGATGGATCCCTGCGATTTGTCGGAAACAACGATAAAAATTCGATTGTACAACGAAGAAACGTCGACAATCGATGCAATCCGATGTTCTAAAGATCGTCGCGATTGACGTTACAACGAACCTTAGGACGTTTGCGGTGATCATCTGTCGCGTCGATTATTAATGTCACTCGAATAAAGTGCAACAAATTCGTCAAAATTCGACAATGCGTGTCTTGATTCCATGCTCTCCCTATAATTTCAATGTTCTGTTCATTGCACGGCAACACGGAGCCAGACGAATACGACGCAACGAACAAGCGAAACAATGACTAAACAAGTCTTTATCCGACGTCGTTGAAACGGCGCGGACACACCGTGTCAAACGGCATTAAGGAGCCAGCCGAAACAAGTAGCCAACGAGACAGGCAAACCACTCGTCCTGCTTTTTTCATTAAATCAACTCGTGTTCACGCGAATCCTCGTCCTCCCGCCCAATTACCTTGTCGAAAAACCCGCTCTCAAACGTAGAACGAATGGTCCTTTGTAAAGCAGCCTTCGATCCGCGATACAAAGGAAGAAACGAGGAACAAGGATGAAAGAAAGAAGCGAAAAAGGGAGTTTAGGGGACGGAGAAGCGGAAGAACGATGAAAAATATCAAGCGCAAAACGACATACACGGTGTTCGAAGCCGAATTTCGTCCTTTCCAACCGATGACAAATGATGATGACGACAACCAGGAGGGTTCCTCTCGTCCATACGTCCCTCTCTCTTCGTCTTTGTCTCTCGTTTCATATACGTTTCCTTCTATCTTGGTGCTCACACAAGCCCAGATATCGCAGCCTCTCCCTTCCCATAAAGGTTACCATGACGACAAGGACACCCCGTTTAGGCAGAGACGACATGCGCGCCTGAAAGAAGCCCCGGTTCGATCGCGCCACCCCTCGATTCATCTCGATTCTTTTTCCCGCCTCGTTTGCCGCCACGCGATCGACTACCGAGGAAAATAGCGCAATACGGAATCAGCAGATAACGCGACGTTCGCCTCTTTTCACAGAATCTTTCTTATTTTGCCGTATGGTTGCCGTAGAGAATCGAGGTGATTCGGACAGGTGAGACGAGAGAGTAGCAAGTTTTGAAGATTTGAAAAGAGATGTTGAACTGTTTGCTCGTTTCGCGACACGATTTCGATATACATTGGGTTGGAAACTAAATTATTGCGGATTTTACCATTAGGTGGTATTGACAAAATTCGCAATCACTTAGTTGCCAACCCAATATATATATATATATATGTGTGTGTGTATATATAAAAAATAAGGATATGATTGGATGAAAGGTGACAAAAGGAGAGTAGGAAGATTTATTGAAAATTGTGAAGAGAATATCGGGATGTTTGGATGTTTTGCACTATAATTTTGATTGCAAAATGGTACGAACGTAGCGAGGTGTAGGGAAAGAGAGTAACATGATCGTTTATAGTTGTGGAGGAAGCACGTTGAGACACGTAATCGCTTTGTACCTATGATTTTGTCTGTAACATGGACAGAATGTAACGAGACGTAGAAAAAGCAGCTAGGTTTTTGAATCGTTTTGTACCGTGAGTTTGTTTATAAAATAATTAAAATAATTGAAAGGGACTCGAATATACTTGTTATAGTTGTATACTTATATACTTGTTGGATGTATCTTAATTACGGAAAACGTGTACGTGAAATATTTCGTATAAGACAGTTGTGAAAGAAAGATCAGTCACTGGAATTTGCGCGACGATAACCATATTCGTAATTCTTATCAATATCGCGTTCAACAGGTACATCACATTGGATTGATATAAATTTCACGCATCCGCGAGACCAACTATCATAAACTGCGGCGATGACTGTCTGCGAATTAATTGCAGTGCACATTCGACGAAAGTCGCGCCCACTTTACGATCTTTCGCCACTCCTTACTTTATAAGTTTTATCGATTGACTTTACTTTGCTCTTAACTTTTTCCAATGCTGTCCGAAAATGTTATTCGTCGATAGCGGAAATAAAAAAGTAGGCAAACCTAACGTCGATACCAGATTAAGAATATTATTTCTAAAAATTTACTTCGGAATTTGATTGTTCGTGTCATCTACTTTAAATAAATAAATCTATGACACTAACTGGCTTATTTTAGCAAATATATCGACCAAGCATCGTATACTCGAGTCCTGTCACTCGGTTTCTCGATGGAAAAATATTTGACCATTGAAACTAATCTAATCTCTATCATGCAACGTGCACAAACACAAAACGCTAATTCCTCGAGATAAATCAAATCGTCCAATCATAACCTTCTGACCCATCGACGATATTGAACGAAACTCACGGCGGAAATCGTAGCTACTCTAAGCCAGGAAATTTGGCAAACGTTCAGGCGAATTAGATACACCTCGAGCTGCTTCGCTTGCTCAGGACCATCCACGGTTAATTGATTTTCCTTGTATCGCTTGGTTTTCCTCGAACAGCGGCCGCACATGCGTCTCTTTCGCGGATCTCTCCATTTGTTTCCAGGAAAAACGTAAACGGTTTTTCTGAAGGCACGCGCGCAACGGGTTATAAATCTTCGCGTGGAACGTCGGAATTAATGAAATCGCCAGGCTATTTCCATGATCCGAGGTCGTGAGCTTTTTCCTCGATTCGAACGCAGACTTGGAGGTGCGCAGGAGGAAAAATCGATCGCGTGGACTAGCCAGCACGAAGATCGTCGACGAGAGATCCTTCAGCGAGATAAAAATATAACGGCCGAGCGATTTCATCGCGCGGCTAAACAGCGTGTATCGAGTGATCGATCGGTCGACGAATGCACGACCGCCCTTCTGCCACTCGCTAGGGGCAAAGGATATACTTACGGAAGCGGAAATCGATTGGGAAAGCAGGTTGGATAGTTTGAACCACGTATGGAAGCCGAAGAAGGCGTTTGCAAATAAATTGCAATAAGAATTTTTTCAAATTTCCAATACGAAGGGTTTCTATCGTCGAAGATAATCGCTCATCGAACATTCACTCGAGCGTTTACCGAAGCGTTCGCTCTAAAGGGTGATTACAATCAGAAGGAAGATGACCCAGTCTTATAAAAGTGAAAATCGATCGGGTCAATCGATTGAGAAGATCGAGGCACACGTATAAAGAAACGACCGTGTACGTAGGAATAAATTGAAATGGAAACTTAGAGGATGAAATAAAGATCAGAGTCATCGATAGTTGATGCGAAGTTTGAACGAAACACAGGATAATAAATTGACAGATTTTTCTTTCAACATCGAGATACAATTTTTCCATCTTCCTTCGTGTAGGTACTCATTAAATAGAGAGAAATTAAACTACGGAGAGATCGTTAATCCCGGATTGGCCTTTTAACTCTCGAAAGCGATGAACCCGTCTTTATGAGTTCAGCGAAATCCAATAAAAATAGCTGACATGCTCGCAAACTCTCGCGTCTAATTAAGTTTGAATAAAAAAAGATACTATCAAATTCTGGTTTAATTTTTATCTTCATCCAATGAACGAGACTTTGTATATCGTGAAAATGAAACTACGAGAATGCTTGAAAATTTTTAAATATTCCACCAACGGATAAAGCGATTTCAACTTTGCTTTTATCATAGAGAACGATACACGAAAGATACGGTGAAACGCATTTTACAAGGAGACAGAGAGAATCTGTCTAACGTTTCCCACGAAATACTTAATACATGGAATACAATTGTCGAAATAGTTCATTGTCGCGGTATCGATCGTTTGGACGCGCGCGAGCGGAACACGGATAACATTGGATCAACGCTGGTTCACGGCATTTAATTGTGGTCGATTTAAAATCGAAGCTTTCGATACGCTCGTGTCCTGCATAAATACATACGTAAATTCACGCCGATTCTAACGCGTAACGATACGCTAATCATTATCGTAATTAATTATCAACATCGAGAAACAGGCCGGTCTAACCACGCTAATTGCAAATGTGATACTATAAACCTGTCTTATTCGTGAAACACCATAAACGATTTAAAACGTCGACATAAATAGTCGCAAGACTATCCATTTTGAAAATTTGTTGTCGTTTAGAATTACTCTATAAAGAGATGAAAACGTATATATTTTTACGCGATTATGCGATGATCAGGGAATTTGAATTATTTTTTATTTTTTAGCAGAACCATCGTCAACCTTGCAACTCGTCTTCGAATTTATTGACCATATTAAAATCAATCATTTACGCTTTTAAACTTCCTTTCTCTTCACGTTTAAAATTAATTATACCAATGGCGCTACATTTTTAAATTTCTTTTTAATTCGATCAAATTCTCCAATCTTTAATTCTAACAGAAATGATAAGCAATCAAAAATACGACCATTAAGGAACTTGGCAACAAACGCGGTATGGGCATTTCCATTAACGTCAGGTGTTCTCTAATAAGCGTAATTAGTACGTTACCAGTGGACTTATGAATCAGAAACCATTTCCGAGGAATCAAAGTTAGCGATGCTTACCTGAAACAAAAAGAACGAAAGAATCGTAAAATATTTGCGTCATGACGCATAATAAAAGAGACAAAGAGAAGAACGCAATACATAATTATATTCGCACGTTCTCGTACCATTTCAAGGTTAATCTCACGAATCATTTCCGAAAATAATCCACTATTTTTATCTTATCTTAAAGAATTTCCTTTTACAAATTTCTTTCATTGCCGTTGGCCTACATTATTATACTATCACGTTCGCTATTTAAAAAACCTTACAGTGTGTTTTGGTCTACAGGTATATTATTGCGTTTATCAAAAAAAAAGGAGAAAAAAATCTCAAATGGATCGAAACACGTAATGCAAATTACATCTGTGAATTAAACGATTATACGATTATACGAAGATTATACGATACGAAAGGAAGCATACCAAGTCCAACAAGAACCTAGGCAATCTCGTAGTAAGTAATAACGTTAATAACATAAGAACGATGGTAGGAAAACGATTGTAGACGGTGAAAAAATCGATCGCGAAATGGCAAGACTGGTCTAAAGTCTAAAGACAAATTGATCCATTGTCCTTTCACTTTCTATGCCACGCCACTCGTCGAAAGCGTATCATTTCCTGCCGTTAACGGAAATTGTTGCTATTTCAGAAACGTGGAATCGCTATAAATAGGGGAACGATAGCCATGCTTCTGCTAACGAAGAAAATAGTTCCTCGAAACACGAAGACACATCGTTGTCGCCATAAATCACGCGTCTGTTATAAATAATTGAAACAATGGCACGAGTAATTGCACGATAAATCTCTAGCATCACTTCCAACGTACGAATCAATCAAAATGAAACATTTCGAGGTACTTTCCTACGATCTATCACCATTGAATTTTTTTCAACCATCGCGGCACTAGCAGTTCTTTTTTCTTCTCACGATTCGTCTGTTTTTATTTGTTAACTTTCTGATGTCCCTTTGCTGGCTCTGATTTAATATCTGCGACCGATGGCTCAGCTTGTGCGTCATTTTAATATGTCGAACATGTAGTCGATGACCGTGCACATGCGTCGTGCAAAAGGATTTCGGATAGATTTGTATTATCAGTCTAATTCTCAGGATAATTAGAGAAATCATGATAGAACGAATTGTATTCAATTGTAACAGACATTAAACGTGTGTGTGTGTGTGTGTAAAAGGTATATAATGATTGTTTTTATTTGTTAACTTTTTGATGTTTCTCGAATAGGGTAGAGCTGGCTCTGATTTAATATCTGAGACAAATGGCTCAGCTTGTGCGTCATTTTAATATGTCGAACATGTAGTCGATGACCGTGTACATGCGTCGTGCAAAAGATGATAGAACGACGAATTGTATTCAATTGTAACAGACATCAAACGTATATGTGTGTGTAAAACGTATATAATGATTGTATCTACGTGAAATAAGTTTCCTAGGACCCAAATTGATTAACGATATATTTGTTTAAAATTTACTTTAATTTTTTAAACTAAATCTTACGACTTTACCGCTATATGATTAATTCCATAATTTACTTATTAATTCCATAAAATATCATCGTCGCGAGCAAAACGTATATAACGTCTTTAAGTTATAAATTGTAACTGAATGAGGTTCTTATCAATTTACATGGTTTGGGACTGTAGCTATAGATTTAGCTTCTCTGCCAATATCATGCGAAGAAGTTTATATAATAGTAAATGATTTATGATTTTCAATCTCGTGTTTCGGTGAGCATTTTTGTTAAAAACAGCGTTTCAAGTTTCGTTCATTTTTCTTTATTACTTCAAGATTAGACGTTTCACACAAATAGCACGTTAGCAGTGACCCAAAGTATAAACGTAGAAAACGCGATATCGAGGGAATCGAGGCTCGAAGGTACGCGAGGTCGTAGGAACAACCGACTGGTTAGAAATTTCCGATAGAAAGCCTTCGAGAGAAATTTGCATAAATCTTAGGAGCATGGTGCTGATGGCAAATCCCGATGAAACCTGGCAAAGCCCCGGAGAATCCGACCCGCCTGTGCCCCTCGAATTTTCCCGATCTCAGGAAGAAGATTCGTTTGACGCTCGCCCTGCATCGACACGCACTTCCTTTCGTTTTTTCATTTTTTGCTCTCGTCTTAGCAAAATAAAAAATAGTTTAGGATATCGCGAAAAGATGTTCGACGTAAAATTGAAATGATAAATCGAGTACCTGTACCAACGAGACTTTTTCCATAATTGGTCCAAATTACGAAGATAGTTTTCATAGTTAGAAAGATATAACTGGGTCGAAAGATGGTCGAGAGAACGTGGAAGGATCGAAGAACGTTTTAACAGTCGAGGGAAGAAAATGATTTTCTTGTGAAATTCCGGTGAAATAAGAACATAGGAAGATTAATTCATCTCTTCCGGAGTCCATCGCAAGAATGGAAGACTACCTCTTCGGTTCTCTGTTTCTTTTCTCCAGCGACTTCGTTCGAGTTCAGGACACGTTTAATAAACGAATAGATGAATAAATTTCATTGGGAAGGTAGCGACTCGATTTCAGCTTGTTTGAATAAGACACGACACGGTGATGGGCGTCGTTATGCAACGAAGCTGAAATATTTCGCTGTCCATTAACCTTTATTACTGCTACGTCACCAGCATGCAAGCCACGCGTTTAACTATTAAAGTCGCATTCCTTCGTGGCCGCAATGCGACCAAATTTTTCGTCGACGAAAAATTATAAGCCGTTAAATTTCCCCTTCCGTGACTCGTGTACACGGTATCAGCAAAAATTCCCGGTTACGATTAAAAATTTGTACGATATATACATATACTAAGGTAGGATTGTTCGAGTTAACAAGCATCAGCATGTTAAACTCAATCTTGAACTTTGCACGGAATAATCAAATTTGTTGTGTATTATGAGAAACCATGTGCATGTGCGTACGTATATTCGCTATTTATCGCACGCGTATCGCGATATGGGTATCTCCACGTTGAACCGGTCTTACTTCTTAATACGAATAACGAAACAATAAGAAAACACGGTGAATCGCGATAATTACGACTAAGAATATTAACGTTAATTGTACGAACTTTCTTCTTCTCAACGAGTAAGAGTTATATCCACGTAAATGTATGTTTTCGTAAATCTACATGCTACTATGTTTTCAAACGTAGACCGCTTAAAAAGTGTCCATAGATAAGTGTGACAAATTGCAAGACAAATTATGTGCTTAAGTCCATTCGAATATTCTTCCGACTCGAGTAACAAACCTAAACGACGATCGAAGATTTGCATCATATTCCATGGTGATATTCGAAAATTTGTAGGTATTTTTCTGGTATCTCATAGGGTAATTGAATTTTCATGACGAATTTTCATCTTCGTTTTTTTGCATCTTTAACATCGTATCGACAACGCGATGATTAGCGACGGTTTCGCTTATTTTTGGATCTCGCTCCATGTGTTCGTCGATTCGGTAAATTTTTCTCTGCTTTGTCTCGAACTGGATACTTCACGAAGTTCCTTGGAGATTTTCAGTGTGTTGCGCGGTTCGCATAATTTTGTGCATTTTAGAAGCACGAGTCGTACGATGAGTGGTAGTCGCAGGGTTCGCAACACGTGAGCAGAAGCTTCTCTTTGCAATAGAAATTTGTTAGTTTTCTGTGTCCAATTAGCGGCCTTGTGTCTCCAATTAGGAGTTCGAATAGCTCGACTTGATCTCTTCTACCATATGGCGGAGACTGGAGTATTGCATATCAGATTTTCTTTTTCTCGATACATTGAATAAATTGTTGATAGTTTTAAAACTAATTTCGAACAGACGATAAATCATTTTCACATCGAGAAAGCTCTCTGGTATTTTTCCGAGAGATCTCGTTCGCATCTGCATTGCAAGTGTGTGAAACGTACAAATGCTCCGGCAGAATGGACAGAAGATCGCTAACCGAGGTTCAACGCACGGCTACTAAAAAGGTTCTCGTTAAATGGGAAGATTGGCGAAGTTGCCGACGTTCGGAGGCGAAGTTTTGCTACGAAAAGGATCGAGCAAATTGCTTTCGTCTGCCATGACCATCAAATATCCTGCAATATTAATAGTACCAGCTCGGTAAACTAACTACATATAAGCGCTTTCAGAAAGAAACCGAAGGAAATTTCGTGTTGCTTCGGGATGGAAGTAATCAAATTTTCAGACGTGGGAAAGGGATGTTGCAAGATAATGCGTTGCGTTGGTCGTAGGCTTCGCGTGTTTCTTTGGCTTATGAAGATATTTGGACGAGAACTTTTATACGTATCAGGTCGTCCGAAAAGTCTCTTTCGTTTTCTAAGGAAATAATGGATGCACAATATTTTCCGTTTTACATTATTTTATCGAACTGTGTGTGATCCATTTTGTTTTATCAGGATAAAGATCACAACGTTCGACGGATTAGGTTTCATGTTTGTATAAAGATGCGTCGTTGTAAGAGACGTGTCTGTAAAAGAAAGACACTTTTCGGACAACCACGTCTGCTGTACGAAACGTTTGGAAATTTTATCAAGCTATAGCTTCCTTCTTGAAAATATCAACTGATCGAACGATAATAATCGAAAGTTAGAAATTTTCGAGCAAATACGAGAGAAACTGATTACTCGATACTTCCAATCCACCTATACAACTAATACTCTTGTACTTCTACTTTCGAGCAAGTCTGACTTCTCTGCAAAATCTGCACATTCTATACACGCATTATACATACAGTAGTAGCATTATACAGGGTGGTTGGTAACTGGTGGTACAAGCGGAAAGGGGGTGATTCTACGCGAAAAAAGAAGTCAAAAATATAGAATAAAAATTTAAAAAAAATTTTTTTTTTTTATTTTTTTATCGAGACAACAATCTACAGTGAGATCCGTTATAACGAGACGCGATAAAGTGCACGCGTACCGAGCGAAAATTCAAAGTCGATTTTCTCGAAAACAAAGCCTCGAACGAAGAATTTTTATTCTATATTTTCGACTTCTTTTTTCGCGTAGAATCACCCCCTTACGGCTTGTACCACCAGTTACCAAGCACCCTGTATAAATCTACGACTTCGATAGATCAACGATCACTTGAATCGCAATTTCATCCGCAACCTAGGTCGTCCCAAATATCCAAAATCCAATAACTGCGCTGCTTTCATAGGAAAAATTCCGTGAAATCGATTTATCAACTTAACAAATGAAAAAAGAGAGAGAGAGAAAAGCAGAAGACCGATCGAAACGATGAAAGATTCAGCAGAATCCATATCAATATTGCAATCCAAATGAAAAACAGCTCTCGAAACGAGCAACACCCCCATAACAATCGCTCCCTCGTTCCCATTTGTCCCTGGATGGTGAACTGCGACAAACGAAAGGCCGGCAAGAGTCCAGACGGGTCGATGGGGCGGCGTCCTCTCGAAATGAAACTGAAACTCGCCAAGCTTCTCGGCCATTTTGCCGGTGAAAGGGTCCGTTCTCTCGTTTTCTTCTCGTCTGCCTTTCTCCGCTCGATCGTTCACGACCCTTCTCTCTTCGGCCCAGCGAAATCGTGCAACCCCAACCGGCTCTTTCTTATCGCCATCGATCGCGTCCAAAACACGTGGTAATATCCAAATACTAAGGGCGTCTGTTAGCGAGAGCCGGATTTTTTCTCGTATTCATGGAAAGTTTAAAGATGCAAACAAACAAGCACAGAATCCACGCAATATGGAAAAATATAGAATAAAATATGCAAAGGAAGATACTCGTTGTAATATTCAGCAGGCGCAACAAATTTCCATTTAAGTTTTATTTCTTCGACTGCTCTCGTAAATTACGAAAATGCGTAAAAATCCGCAGCCTATTAACAACAATTTGGCGCAAAGAATTTTCACTGTGTCTTGCGAGGACTTTTTATTTAATTTCGTGTGTTTTCGAAGAGAACTAAAGAAATGGAATTTACGTGGTAATTCGTTTCCATCGATATACAAATATTCTAGTTTCTGCGAGTATTAGGATATCCAAAGGATCACGACGATTAGAGAAGAATCGATGCGGCAGGAAAAGATCGACCCTTCTGGTGTGTACAGCAACTGGCCACGCGACTCGGAGACACGCGTTCGTTTCACCACTCGAATCTCGAAGTTTGTTCGCGCCAACTAGGGCAGAAATTCCGATAAGAGCGAAATTCTCGGGCTAATGCGTTTTCAATTTTTCCTCCAACCCTTCTGGTTGCTCGCGTGTTTCAACTTTGCCTCTGATCGATGCCTCGCGTGCCATTTCTTCTCGAAACACGTGCAACTATACGCGATCATTGCTATCTCGTTAAGTCGTTATCGCTAATTTTATTAAAAGAAAAAGAAAAAAGGAAAAATAACGTTACGAAAAATACTAAAAATGAATGTACTCTTTGTCAAATTTTATCTTCTTTTTTTTTCAAATTAAAGTATCTTTCTGTTGTCCATAGTATTTTCTAGATTCAACTCGACGTTGTCATTAGACTATTGATATCGATGTATCGGGGAATCATTCTTCGAACTCTTTTCTACCAATGTCTTCCGCGAACGACCATAAATATTCGTTCGGTCAACGATGGATAAGCTTCCCTCGTTGCCTTTCCACGCTCTTGTAAATCGATATCGACGACCGTGACCAGCTCTCCTCGTTGAAATTCATTTTTTACACTTTTTAGCCACGGAAATGAGTTACGAGTTTCATTAACTCTTTCAAGTTCGAATATCGAGGCTCTGATCAGAATATTTACACCGGCGACTCATCGTATACAAATAAAAAAAGGCCAACAATTGTGAAAAAAGAAAGCGATAGAAAAATTATGTGGAAATCTGGTCAAATTTCGCTGTACCACGAGAGTTCGTAAGTTGAGTTACTTCCAACTGTAACCACTCGTTATTGAGTTCTAGCTGCTCTTGATTACGTTGTAAAATACAATGATACGGAGCTGACTTATCTCGCCATCCATCGTTAGTCATTAATCCTACGAGATGCAATCCTGCAAGATTTCCTAACGCAAATCTGACCTAAACCGCAATTAAAAGAATTAACGAACCAAGTACTGTTCCTTTTTCTCCATCGACCTTGCGTTTTCTGTTTTTCTTCGTGAACACTCCCGCCGAATACTTTTTCTTCCTCCTTCTTTTCTTCTTTCTTTTTCTTTTGGGTCAACTTCGTTCTGCTTTCAGCGATCGGTCGTGAAATCGGAACGACGACCTCGAACGATTCTGCTGCCGGTCGCGTTGCTTTTAAGGAATTTCATTAAATCTGCCGGTTCTCCGACGATTGGATTAAAAGAACTGCGTAGTACGTGATGAAAGCATTCTTAGATCACGACAATGAAAGCTGTATTTCTCTTCTCGTTAATCTGCCTCGTAAATTAAAGTTAAAGATCCTCGATATTCCTCCATTCATAAAAATCGACTTATCGACTCGATATCCCCGGAAAAACCACACTCGTATTCGTGCAATAAAGCACCCAAAAGATCGAAAACCATTCGCCCATTCTATTTTTTTCCATCGATATACCCGAAACTATCGACAGATTTTCCCTTTTTTTCTATTTTTTTTTTTTTTTTTTACACGCCGCTATATTTAAATTTCAGCGGATTTTTCAAAGGGACCAACAGCTCGTGGCCGTGTGTGAATCCACGCGACGACTGACTAAAACCAGTCGCATGTTGAAAGTGACGAACTACCTCGATTAAAAAAAAAAAAAAAAAAGAAACAAGAAAGGAAAAATAGAAAAGCAAATTGAAAGAAACTAATGCGATTTTCGGAAATGGATCCGACGATCGATCAAATTTCGACGATATCTTACAGACAGGATGATACTCGAGTCTAAGTCGAATGTTTGTTAAATTTTTCGCTAACTGTGGAACAAGTGAACGATGGCTGTCTGTATTTTTACTCGACGATTCGCGAAGTTCTAATTTCAGTTAGAAGGTCGCTTAGTTCGATTAACATTCTAAGAAATTTATGGTGAAGTACGTGGCAATTTTCCGCGAGAGATAGATTCTCCATTTACCATCAGGCTATCTTCCATTATGGTTCAGCAGAAATCCAAGGATTGCCGGGTCAGTAGGGCAGTTTTACGAGACTTCGGCTAACCTTGCTTTATTAAGAAGCTTCTCCGAGAATCCAATGATTGCTGCTTTAGCAGGACGATTATTTCAGTCCATTCGAACGATCTTGCCCGTCTAGAATCTACTCGATCCAATGTTCTTCGCGAAGAATTTCAGCGAATTCTCAGAAGCTCCTCTTTAAACGTCAATCTTTGTTGTTCGATCAATTACGATTATAAAAAAAAAAACGCAAAAAGAAATTGGACGATTAATATCCGATGAGAAAATTAATTTCAGATTAAACGAGCGCGAAACACGGTACGAGTGACGCGAAATATATTAGAACGTCCAACTATATTTGACGTAACTTATGCCAGGCATGACTTACGCCGGCTATAGGAGATTAGCAAAATGTATCGTTTATCAAGGGGGTTGGGCTTAAAGTGACCCGTGTGTCTAGCGTAACCTACGCTTAACGTGACCTACGCCTTAAATAATCTACTTCTAATATGAAAGCTCGTGCTACCTTTACCGCGGTAGCTCCGCTATTTCTAATCGTACAGTCTCGCTATCCGTGCAAAATAAAACGTATTCGCGATGCAATTTATGCGTACAGGCTCTTGCGTTAACCGCTTAACGAACATAACTATGACACAAAGAAACATAGTCGATATACACACTATTTGACTATTTGCTTATTTTAATCGTTGGTCTTTATGGATTCGAGTCACGATATCTTCTAAAAATGTGTAACAAATGCCAGTGTTTTCTACAAAGACTCTGTACAAAGAATTTACTTTTAGAATAATTTCCGTTTAACGTAATCTAACGCAACAAAGCGAAGTATTTTTACAACAGCCTCTCGCAACATCTTGTCAGTCAAACAAAACCTATGTTTATCGTAGCCTGAACCGAAAATAGTTTCCATAAGCGAGTTCTAAGGTAATCGATACATGGTAGGATCTTCGTTTGACGCGCTTGTTCTCCACGCGAGTTACACCTTTGGAATACCATCGGCTTTAAATAAACTTACTGTTTGTAGACACACAATGTTACCGGAGGCGCGGTAAGTTCAACAAAGTTTACAAATTCGAAAGGTTAATCCACAGCAGCGGAATCTACTCTTACTTCAGACCACGTTCCTCCACCCAACGTAAATTACACCTGATACCTATACATTTGCGACAACAAATTCCACGTACCAAGTCTGATCAAAGTCGTCAACGCTCTACCGACTCTACTCCCAAACTGAGTCTCTTTTAACCCTTTTAGGTTACGCGAAACACCTGTTTAGAGTGGTAAAACCGAAAACTTGCACGATCGATAATATCGAATGTAAGTGGCGTGTTAGTAGTAGCTTTGACGAGTGGTTGGTCAACTTCCAAACACGTCTGTACACAATCCTCTATAGAATAATCCTCCTAAACGCGAGTATACTTAACGTTTAATAAAACGATCGGTAAGAAATCGTTAAAAATGGACTCGACGCGTTGACCGTAGATATTTCGTCCATCGAGTCATCTATCTTGCTAAATTCATAATTTGACGTGTGCGACTCGTGAAATTTTACAACAGGATCCTGTTCACAGATTCCGCTTGTTCGTCCATAAACGTTTGAACAAAAAATCACAAGTACCGAGGAAAAGTAATAAACTTGCGTTCGGTATACGAACTGCAATTGTACGAACAACTTTTTCGTTCGTCGCGGTTCATACGAACAGAGTTCTACCAAGTGAAACTTCCAACTGTCATCCTCCGCGTTAACGATCACATTACCGACATTCCTCCGCATAGTCGATCGTAACCCACGGTTTCCAACCCACAGCCTGAATGCGCCCAGTGCATCTAACGTAACGCAAAAGCCTAGTTCTGTGGCCTACGCGCAGGTGACGCGAAAATAAATCGACAGGGGCCACTGTCATTGAGATTAGAGTGGTGCTCGAGGAGAAGTTTCTCACGGACGAGGAACAAAACACGTTCCAGCGATCGCTGGAACGAGCTACGATGGAACAAGAGCGAGAATGTGGGCACCGAGGCAACCACGAGAATCACGACACACTTGAGCGGCCTGAAAGTTCCGAAATAGCCGCCAATCGGAGCCCACCGAGTACTGGTTTGGCTCATTCAACCTATGTCCAGGTCACCACACGGTCTGCGACTTTTACGGCTCTCTTCTCGCCAACAGGCGCGGAGAAAAGGCAAGATCCACTTGTTTTCCGACCGAACTCCTCCACTTTCGACGATTTCGAAATTTTCGTCCTTTCGAAACGATATATAAAAGAAGATCTCGTACGCACCAACCTAACATTCTGATTTCTGGAGGAAAGTAGCGGAGAACATTCCGATGGGAACTCGTTTGAATTTGAATGAATTTATTTTTCGTTCTGAGAAAGGTGATTAACTTTATCTTTCGATCGCGTTTCTACGCGAAGTTAACTCGAACGACATTTAAAGAACTATCGTTTCGCATGCGCCAATCCACTGGTACTTTTCCCGCTAGATGAAGTACAAATATTTAAGAAT
This sequence comes from Bombus vosnesenskii, assembly GCF_011952255.1. NCBI lineage: Eukaryota > Metazoa > Arthropoda > Insecta > Hymenoptera > Apidae > Bombus > Bombus vosnesenskii. The sequence continues at coordinate 3,041,955 of NW_022882962.1, forward strand.
GAAATATTTGAACCTTTCACGAACTACTGGATATGCTCGGTGCTACCTAAAAATCAACACAATTGTCCAGGTTTCCTGGTAAGCCAACGTTGCACTTATCCTGGATCGTGAGCGAAACACGTTCGCCTAGCGTCGGGGTCATTCGGCGCGATTTCCATCGACCGTCTTATCGGCACTTCCGGTGCGTGCTGGGTCGCGCGATACACCTGGAAATATTACACCGACAATTCTCAAGCCGTCGGCCAGACTTTTTCATATTCGAACCACACCACCGATACTGTCAGAAGAATTATACTCACGGCGAAATTTATCAGAGTTCGCGTGAACTTACCTTCGCCGAGATTTGTAGCGCAAATGATAAGAAACGAAGTAACGAATTAGGATTAATTTCAACGACGACAGGTATCTTGCAATTTCTGTAAAACTTCTTGCAAACGAGAAATCGATCGAGGACACGAAATAACGCAATGATAAGAATCCTAGAATTTCTTAATTCGTAAATAACATTTTGGAAAACTCGGAACGCTAAAAGAACGTATGCTCAACGCGAATAACGCGACAAATACCCTGAGAATTCCTCAAAATTGTTGAAAACTCGGAACAATAGAAAGATTAGCCTTAGACATAAACAATTCACTTTGTTCACAGAATATGAAAAAGTATAATATCGTAATATTACACATATCGCGGATGTCCTTGCGAAACTTACGTCCTAATCCACGTGGGAATCTGACGGTGGAAAATCGATGAATCGACTGGAATCGTGGCTAATCACGAGCGGAGCAGGTGTGTAGCTGGCAGCTGATCGTAACGGTACGAGGTTCAGGGTCAATTACTGGACAATGTTCGCGTGAGCTACGCTCACCGAGACGCGGAATCACGCCGCTGGAGAACGTCTACAGGATGAGACTTGTTCCAGCACCGTTGTGCAAGATATTAGCCCTGGGTGGAGCTCGGCTCGATCCTCCTTGATATTCCTGCCTCGACCAGGCTATCCTCTCCTTAACGATCGTGCTAATGACCGTTTCCGATGGGTACCGTTGCCGAAATGCGAGAATGAGTCGCGGTCTGCTTTGATATCGCTGTTGCATCCTTCCTTCGATATCGTTGCTTAATTAAGCAAATAGATTTCATGTTCGATCTTTTTAAATTGATATTACTTTGTTACCGGTTAACCGATCTAATATCTACAAAGAGATACATTTTTTATCTTAAAAGCACTTGCGTGTATTTTATTACGAGATCTTCGAAATACGTAGAAAACGGAGGAATCTTTCTGCCCTAAGTAGAATTCGTATCGCAAATTTCTATCGCGATTATTGCAATTACCAATCGAAAAATAAATGCGAAGGAAGCACATTTCTGTTTAGGTTCTATTTACTTCTTTCGTTGTGTCTATAAGAATACGTATTTTTTTATTACGAGATCTTCGAAATACGTAGAAAACGGAGGAGTCTTTCTACCCTAAGTAGAATTCGTATCGCAAATTTCTATCGCGATTATTGCAATTACCAATCGAGAAGTAAAAACGGGGGAAGCAAAATTCCATTTAGGTTCTATTTCTTTCGTTGTGTCTATAAGAATACGTATTTTTTTATTACGAGCTCTTCGAAATACGTAGAAAACGGAGGAATCTTTCTGCCCTAAGTAGAATTCGTATCGCAAATTTCTATCGCGATTATTGCAATTACCAATCGAAAAATAAATGCGAAGGAAGCACATTTCCGTTTAGGTTCTATTTACTTCTTTCGTTGTGTCTATAAGAATACGTATTTGCATTTATATTCGTAGCCTGTTAACTGTTTGTAGCCATCGTAGTCTATTATTAATGAATCTACTCTGTTTGATGATAGTGGAAGGTTAACAGTAGATGAAGCTATCCGTCTCACGATTACTCGATCGATATACTAATGGCTAGTATACAGATTGCTTAACTGATTTTGGTATACTTCTGATGCTACTCGTGTACGAATAGCGTAGAACAGACAGAGATAGACACAAAGAAAGAGAGAGAGAGACGGTTAAGCTACATGGTTTGTGTACGGAGAATCCTACAGGAGGAATAATTTATAGCTAGTATAATCTATGCATAGGGAATTCCGCGTCTAAAATAACTCACGCCTTGCAGATGCCAGTATAGGGCATACAGCGTTTAGTGGAACCTATGCAAAACGGGTCCTGTACGTAATGCATGGATTGAAGTTACGTTTAGTGGATCTTCGAATAATTGATGTCCGGGATAACTCATCGATAATAAATCCAACCTCCACTTTCAGCCATTATACGCTCTCCCTTTCTCTCTCTCTCTCTACGTGCTCCGTTTCAAAAGTAGCGTTTTTAACTTACATTTGTAACTGTACTTCCAGAACTGAATTTTTTTTTTTAAGTGCAAAGAAGATAGCATTTATTAATAACTAACGATGGAGACGCATCTTTGCAAATGGCTCCACGAAGGAAGCAATACATCAATTTCATTGATGTTCTCGCTCCAGGCCAAAAATAAAGGGAAGATTACATTCTTGCGAAGAGGATGGTAAAAATGTTCGAGCGACTCGATTACTTCCAAAGTACGCTACATATTGTATTTCCCAAGTATGTTTCATCGTCGTTACATTCGACTATCGATCCCTGTAAATAACTTGAAAATTCGATGGTTTGTTAATCCAAGATTCTTTAAACTACCAACTGTCTGTTTCAAAGTTAGCCGGCTGGTGTCAGGGTCCGTAACAGAGAAAAGCTTGCGAAACTTGGTCACGACGCGAGTCGTGTAACACATTGGTCGGCGCCGGGTCGTCGGTGTGTGCACCGGTGAGAAAAAAATTCGAAACAGGTCGAAGAAAATGGAGTCCGCGATGGCAAGAAGGCGTGTCTGACTCATCGACGGCACACGTGGCTTGGTATCGCTGATAAGCCTTCGAACGCGGCCAACTCGCCAAGATAAACGGCTTTTCGATGCGTTGTCCTGAGAGATAACCGTAGAAATTCCTTTCTGAAATCCTACCGAACCGGTACGCGAACGAAAACTTTCTTCCAACGATCGTTTCCGTGACTCGAACCTAGATCGCTGTTATAAAACACAAGGTGATAAGTTGAATCCGACGCGAGAGCCGATATAAAGTAGAATTAAGTACGATCGGAACCCATCGTGGCCTGTGGGTTTCACAGGGACCTGCGTTTGCTGTGGTATAAGGGTCTAGCATAAGCTAATCTGGTATAACTTTGGTTGGTCTGGCTCAGCATATCACGAGATTAGGGTGAGGTGTGCTTCAAGACTTCGGTAAATCGTGTCTAACGTGATCCGTGTTTAGCAAATTTGAAATTTACGAGGGATCGACGTGGTATTAGTCGATCATTTAAGTGTCATTTCGCAGGTTCCCTTCGATTTTCTACGTTCTATATCTTCGCGTGTTTCTACGTGAGCAATTTTATCGTCGTTTAGTACGTCCCCTTATTAGACGCAATTTTAATATCGATCTTAACGTCAACTTTCGCGTATCAACCTCGTATTGTGATTTCTGAAAGTGATTTCGTAAAGCTGGGGGAATCGTAGCTTCTCTCCCTACAAGAACGATCAAGATTTTCTTGCTATCGCGTCGCTATTACATCGCGAATTTTGTCTTTTCGTCGTTTCACCGATCCTATCAATTCCATTTCTACCAGTCCCAAGAATCTTTCGACTTCAGAGAAAGTGCGATTAAAGCAAATTGGACGTCCGGAACGGATTTGCATCAACTTCGATCGAGTATACGCAATCGAATTCAAAGGACGCAGCTGTTTCGTCTGCACGAAGCAAAACGACAGGTACTAAGAAGGCTGGTCTCGCGTCGATAACTAATTTCAGTCGCGTCTGTGCTGGATGGAGGGTGTACGAGGCGCCGCGACGCGAAACGAGGGTCGGGTATCGTCATTTTCCAAGGGTTGCCAGCTTTCATTTCCATAGCGTAATGTACATCGCGGACCGTGGAAAGGAATAGTCTCTGCAGGGGTCTGAATACGCGCTCGTCAGCTCTGACTAACACCAGGGGAGCCAAGATCCTGAAAGCTCTGTGCTTTTTGCCGCGCTAACGAGTCAGATTAATCCTATCTTCGCGCAACTTCGATCGCAATCTCGATTGGAGTGGAGTTCTCGCTGAGGAATCTAATATAAATCTAATCTGCGATAATTCAATCGCTGATTTTCGCGAGTAAGTGGTTTTTTCAATGATTCGATTGTGAGTTCGGTCGAGCTTCGATGATTCCGTCCAAGTAACACTTTGATCTTTGCCGTGATTAAATCTCTCCGAAGATAAATCGATCCACTGTACTTTTCCTTCGTTTTTTCGTTTCGTTGTATAATCGTTCGATTCTCAAGGGACGCGTGTTTTACTTCCGTACGTAATTTACGTATGTTCGTGTGAAAAGACTGTGTTTGGTAGGACGAGCTGAACAAGCGTGAAATAGTAGACCGTCGAAAGTCGATATCGATCAACGTGGTAGACCTTGAATTTAGGATTCGCAGACTGTTATTATCTTATCGTTTCCTTGTTAAAAGCGGGAAAAATTAATGCGTCCCAGACCCATAAAGATATAACTTGGAATTATCGTATACCATAACTTTTTCTCGGAAATTGTTAAAAAGTACCTAAAGTCTGTGCCAAAAGAATTTTCCAATCGTAAGCTGTCGTAAAATGTCAACAAAAACCTACACGTTCCTCTATTCTTGCGTATTAACACCGGAATTATGAAACTAACCGCAATAAGTAATATGAAAAATGTTATTTTTCCAATTATTACATACGCGCGACTATTCCTGGTATTGGGTTGTCCGAAAAGTGTCTTTCTTTCGCAAACGTGTTTTTCACCTTCGTACAAACGTGAAAGCAAGTCTGTGAAATGTCACGGTGTTTATCTCGACAGAACAAAATTGATCGTACGTAATTCGATAAAATAATATAAAACAAGACATTGCGCGTCTATTATTTCCTCATAAAATGAAAGAAACTTTTCGGACAACCGTATGATATTAACATCGCTATCACTTTTTTTTAACAGAAATGCGATAACACACAATTTTATTCTCTTCAGTATTTATTCTAACATTGCTGTAGCTCCCAGCGAACTACGCACGAAAATCGATAGTCCGAGCCATGCTGATGCCATACGAAGTCAAAAAATCGACGATTCCTCGCCTTTATCTTACCAAACCGATTCGACACGCGCTGTAAGCCTGGCGAATTTATTCGTCCACGAATTCCATCTCCACTCTCCAGTCCAAAGTCCCGTCTAACGAGACGGAATAACGAGTGACGCGTTAATCGTCGAGCCGGCCACGATGAAAATCGCGTTCCTTTTGCGTTCACCAACGCGATTTCATTATTCTCACGAGGAAAAGCCAAGCGAGGAGCAGCGCACGGACAGCTCGTGAGAGCAACTTTTTAATTGCAACCGACAAGATTGATGGCGATTTGAGGCGAGTATTGGATGGAAAGCGAGGCCGCGACACACTCGGGACGAATTTTCTCGCAATTCGATTCTACTTGCTACGATCGCAGGATATGGAGCGGATATTTACGCAACCGTCGGCCAATTAGACGGAAGAAAGATCGGTGACACGGGCTTCAAGGTGACGGTGCCTCGATGCCACGGCGAAACGATTGCGAAGCGTGAAAGGAATTCGCACGTGAGAACCGTTTCGCTGACTCGGTGTACACGGTGATACGTGTAACTATGGTAACAACGACGCATTAAATTATATTAAATGATTCTAGCGAGTGTTCGGCGATTTGTAAACGATAGCGAAGCAGTGGTGCTTCGTTCCGACGTGTTTCGTAATCTTTGAATATTCTTGTGCAACGACGCATGTGCGATAATTTGTTGAATTAATTGGTTAAGAAGAGATCGTATCCGAAAAGAAGTATGGTAGAATCGGAAGATATAATAGAATTAGCGATAGAAAATTTAGTTAAGCTACAGGTAGTAGCAACTCTTCGCGTGAAACCGTTGAGTAACGAGCAATTCGCGTAATAGAAATTCACGTCCAGATAAGTAAATTCGGTAGAAATTCATTAAATCTTCGAGTATTCTTGTGCAATTAATTTCGTTCAGTTAATTCGTTAATAACCAGTTGAGAGAAGATTTACGCAGTGAAGGTTCGTGCTTAGATAAGTAGATTCAGTCGACAGGAGTTCGTTTGGTCAGACATTGTGCAAAGACTTCGTCCAACCTATGAAACTACGTTTTTCTGCTGAAAGTCCTCCCTAAATCTCAACCAGAATAAAACGAATATCTTAGAAAAGCCCTTTAAACGTTGATTTCTCCCACTATTACGTTTGTTAACGAAACAAATAGCACACTATGCTTGGGATATTAGTAGAATACTGAGGCATTTGATTTAGAATGGAAGGTGCACAGGGCGCCAAAAAGAGAGAGAGAGAGAGAGAGAGAGAGAAATGTGCAGAGCAGCTGGCTGTCGTCGACTGGAAAGGTTCTGTTTTCACCAGCTGTTCATCCTCCTTGTGTCCGGGGCACAAAGAAGGCGATCGGTTCGAAAGGAAGAAGTTTCCGTGGCTGGCCGAACGTGGGAGGGCTCCGAGGACGACAAAAGGCCAGCTCGCTACCTGTGCACGGCTGCCAGGTGCTCCTCTCCACCCCCTTCGGACCCTGTTTTCTCCGCTTACAGCGGGACCAGTTTCGTGGTAACGTTCGCCAGGTAGAACGGGGACCAAGGTGTAACCTACGCTGATATCCTGCCGGTAATTCGAGCCTCCGTGATTCCTGCTTCTCTTCGTTCCACGTGTTTCATGCTTTTAATGTTTTATATCGACGTATAATACATTGGGTAGAGTACATTAAAGATTATTTAGATTTTATTTAATAAAAGTATTATTAAAGATTTTTCAAAGTTTACTGACGCGACAGATTTCTCGGAGTTCGTTCTTCGATGAAGAGATATCGCTGACAATCAAACGTCGACTATGTCGGATCGTAAGACAAATTCATCGTGTTCGAATATTTGTTATATAGAAAAAGTCGTACGAACGTACGTAACAATCTAATAATTCGGTTCGATTTTTCAATAAATTTTCAATTTTCTCTTTCAGTTTCGTTTATCAATCCCAGATTCTTACATTTTGACTTGAAGAAGGAAAACGACACCGCCTTGTCCGTTAATGATCTTCTAGACTACGCTAGTTATGTATTTAAGCTTTTGGAGATGTTAAACAATTACTGTAAAATGCCAAAACTGCGAGAAAATATTCAGATTGAATTTATAATTGATTCAACGTAAAGATACCGAGTCAATTTTTACATCCAGTAGCATCTTCACCATGAATACGCCATACGACAGTTTCCGAGCGTCAAACATGGTCGCCATTACTTCGCTTTTTCTACCTGTTTCAGCGTCCTTTCCAGCGTGTAACGGCTTTGAACGGGTTTTTGCGTGTGCAGAAACAAGCGACTTATTATTACCGCGTAAGAAGCGATTGTTCTCACGTAATAAGAGAGTCGGTGTGCTTCTTGCGCCACGTAGTTCTCTGTTGCGCCGTATAGAACACCGTAAAACGCTTAGCAGAGCCGCGGATTTCTTTTTAAAAACATTCCTCGTGAAAACGATACTTCCCTGCCTTTGATCCGAAAGTTTCAATAGAAATCGCTCGACAAACATATGGCCGAGGTAACAAAATGAAATTCTAAGTACTCGTTCTGAGTCATCTGACGCTGGCGTTGGCATAAAAACGCGCACGTGTTGTCTCTGCGAACGAATGAATCGTAATGATAGGTTCGTGCGAGGTGCAAGAAAAGCAGAGGATCCTATAGAAGCTGGCGCAATTGTACCGCACAAAAGGATAACCTTGAGTTACGATTTTGCAGAAACAACGTCGTACACCGGGGACAATGCACTGGAAAGAATTCCGCGACAACAAAGATTATCCAACATGCCGCTATCTCAGAAACGCATCCCAGCGGAAGATCCGATTTTTTTTATTGCCCCATTGTCAGGTTTTTTATGGCAGTTTAAGAGAAGTTGTAAATTATTTCGTGGTGAAATTCACGCGATTACCGAATCAAGTTACAAGGACGTTAGAAAACATCGAGTTCTCTTTCTTTGCCCGTTAGAAGAAATTTCAAATTCCAACATTTGAAAAAATTCATTTTTCTTCATGAAATTCAACTTCAGAGAAGTGAAATTGACGCGGTTATCGATCAAGTTACAAGGACGTTAGAAAACATCGAGTTCTCACCTTTCTTTGACCGTTAGAAGAAATTCCAAATTCCAACATTTGAAAAAATTCATTTTTCTTCATGAAATTCAACTTCGGAGAAGTGAAATTCACGCGGTTACCGATCAAGTTACAAGGACGTTAGAAAACATCGAGTTCTCTCCTTTCTTTGCCCGTTAGAAGAAATTCCAAATTCTAACATTTGGAAAAAACCATTTTTCTACATGAAATTCAATTTCAGGGAAGTTACAAGAAGATCGTGAAACGCCGATGTGCTGGTTTTAAGGAAATTTACAGTAGAGAAACATTGCATAACGTTTGCGTCGGATCTCGTAACGCAGCTAGCGAAATTTCAAAATATTTCGTACAACGCGCGTAACATATTAATAGAAAGTATGTACGGGCGTTCGAGTACTGTCGCGAGTTTGCGTAGTTCGATAAAACAGCTGCGCAAGATGAATCAAGACGAGGATCGAAATAGAAAATAACGTTGCAACGGTAACTAGTTGCGTTAAAAAAAAAAGACGTAAAAATAATAACGAAGCGAGCTTCCTCCATTTTCCCGACCTTTCTCCTTTCTTCTGATAGCCACTCGGTCGGACTACTCTAATAGGGAGGCCTCTTAATAAGCGAGAGCACTTGCTCAAGCGACTCGATGTAATTTCTAATGAAGTCTACCCGTTTTCATCGGACAGAAAGGGCCATGGAACGAGAGAGGAAGGGAAAGCCGGAAGAGGGTCCGAAGAAGAAAGAGAAGAGAGTGCGAATGCCGGTAAATAATAATCCCGTTGCTCTAATTGCCACTCGAAACCGCTCGAATCGGCACCTGCGTCCAAAATTCCGTCTTCCTTCTATTCCTCGTTCGTGTTCTCCTTGTAAAGTACAAGGAGGAGTCTCATTAGGATGGAAAAAATGGTAAAGGAGCAACCTGATTGCGTTTGTTCGCGATTTCTCTAGAACTATCTCTCTCTCTCTCTCTCCCTCTCTAACTATCTTTTCCCGTTTCCTTTTCCTCTTTTTTTTTCCTAATTATCATTGAGTTGATTCAGAGAGAAGCGATCGAAGCACCTAAAGATCGAACGTTGAAATTTTAGATTACTTTGCTCTCGCGATCTTCTTGAGGTTTCTACGGAATTTTAGGAATTTGTAAACTTCCTTCTGATTTCTATGACAAATTTCGAATATTTCATTCTCGGTCGATAAGGCGAAGTACGCTGTTTATATTATTCGTCACGGAGGGAAACGTCGTCAACTGTGGAAATTACGAACGAATATGTTGAGAGCAGAATTAAACCTCGACATTGTGGAAAAGAATATTTTTCCAAAGAAAATTCTAAACTTCGTTAAAATGGATTCATTTACAAGCTGGCAATTCGAGTAAAAAAGGTTTTATCTTTGCTGAGAACGAGATGCATCAATCGGAATCGAATATGCTGAGCGAAATAATGGAAAAATTAGAGGAAGGAAAGAAAGGTAGGCAAAGGGAATGTGCAAATCCTTTAATTCCGAGGCTAAATGTCGGTAGCGCGACGAAAGTGCCGATCGGAAAGAACTCGAGGATATTTCGTGGATTATCGGAATGAATCGACGAGGGATTCTCCCGATATTCCCTGTGGGCTTGATTCGCGCTAAATGCGTTAATAATGGCGTAAAGTCGATCGAACTTCTGTCACAACATGCTCCTCCATTTCAATAAAAGAAGCGAAACAATCAGGTTATACTTAAGAGTTCCTCCTTTATAAGCTGTAAATTGATTTTTATAGCATACAATCTTATTCTATGATACGACTTACTCGATATTTGGTATCCATAATAATTTATCGTTAATTTGTAATGTTATAAATAAATCTGTATAAAAAAATTAATGACAGAAAATATCGAACAAATCTAGTTTACCATTAGTTTATTTTAAACAAATGTTCCCATTTGTAATTTCGCTAGAAATAAGACGAGACATTTTCTAACAAGTACGAACTCGTGAATCAGAGATCATTTTATAATTCTTCGACGATTATATTTTAAAACAGTCCTCATTGTCGAATACCAAGTTCGATAAAAATCCACTGCCTTCGAGCAGCAAGTTATCAACAAATCAATCCTCGAGAAACCGTCGCTCGATACGAAAACGTTTAAAACCTCCGTCTCGAAAAACTTGGAAATTCATTCAAGTTCCGAGCAAAAGTCCTCCATTCCATTCTCAGTCAATCTCGAAAATGCCAGACGCTCGAACAACATCTCCCTTCGCCACCGAAGAATAACGAAAAGCACGACAGTCTCGAAAATCCTCCAGCAAACGTCTGCCGTTATAATTTCAACGAAACACACGGGGTGGATGACCCGATTTCAACGTTGGAATCTCGGACTTCCGCTTTTATACGATCGTGAAAGCTCGCGGCTAGGAGATCGCACGGGAAAATCGTGAGCACGCGAACCTCGAAGGCACACACGTAAAACCCGAAACTCGGGGACGTGGTGCATTATGGAAGGGTCTGCAACATTCATCCCGCCGGCTGAACAGAAATTCCCTCGTTTCAGGGTAAAACGTGTCCTTGGATAGGTCGACCGTGTAGCTCGTTGAGTGGCGGCGCGCGTGAATTTGGTTTTTCGAATTATTTAGAAGCGACCAGGCTTTTGGTGGAAGGTTATCGGTCGTGGTTGAATGGACGAGCTAATCGAGTGTTGATTCGAGCCACGATTGTGTAAGTTGGATGAATGGAGCTCTTTTTGTGATAGGGATGGGCTTTGTGCGAAGGAAATGGTGTTGCTGGTATACGTCGGTACCTGACTTTGGGTTAGAACTATTATTTTTAGAACGGTGTTTTTTAAAATAAAACTGGGAAAGCGAAGACTCAATGGTTAGTTAGTTAATTAATATCCGACAGAGATAAATTTCCAATATTCCAGGCATAAATAGGATATCACGATATTCTTGTATTTTAATATCGAAACTTAATTAGATAAAAAAAGAAAAAAAAAAAAGAAATGAAGTCCCAAAACTCGACTGTGAAAGGGTCAACGAACGAGAGCGGCGACTTCTTTGCACGGAACGACGCCGCGGCGACAGAAAAAAGGAGTCGTGTCACGTGGACAAACAGGCTGCACCCGCGTATATCGCAGCTGCGGGGCAGGAAATTCAATGTAATATCTCACTAAGGAATTGCGTGTGCCAGATATAAATAGCACCGTACTTCAAAAGCATCGTGCAGCCAGAACGTGTACCATGCCTCTCCGAACCAAACCATATTTCGACTGGTCAAAAATCTCCAGAGACAAACTCGTCCTCGTTCCCCCGATAAAATAAAATTCTGATATTCTTAGTCGAACCTTGCGATCTCTACGTGCATTTCCAGTTGCCCACGAATTCGATCGATATAATCGCAACGATTCTTATGGAATTTCAAAATATTCTATATAACACGTACAATCTTATAGATGTACAATGCTAAATACAATGATCTTTCTATGGTAAACGTATAAATACTTCCGCCAGCCAGTGTACGAAAATAATTGAAATGGCCACGTTATCGTTGAAGAAACTTGGTTTCACGATAACACGAACGAATGTAAATACGTACTAAGTATTATTATTATTCTTATTATTATATCCTTATTATTATAGTAGAAAAGATAATTGCGTTGCTATGTTAAGATATCGTGATATAATATAAAAATCAAGATATCTGTGTTAAACTATTGCGAAACCCGAACATTGGTATTGCCGCTTCTGTTGAGATACAGACGAAGCGAGTGCAGATGATCGTGGAGCTCGACAGACCCAGAAACATGTGTAGGATGTGCACAAGGTCATAAAACCGTCCGATATTTTTCAGACTCTTTTTGCCTGCAACTTGTGCGGTTGCACCGTGTATATACTCCAACGTCTAAATGGTATATCCTGTATAACCCAATTTCTCGTTTTCAACATTCTGATCGTATTCACATGGAACGCTGTTTCCTTTCGAGCGAAGCCGACAGCTGCTCGTAAAAGAAAAAGTCAGCAGAGGTGGCTGGCAATGAGTTGCATCGAAAGTGTCCGTTCAGGAAACGACGAGCTCCCTCGACGGCGAAAGTGTTTGCTCGTTCGAAAGGGAAGCGTTTTTCCAAGTGGCACGGGTGTATAAAAGCCGCGAGAGATCAAAGTAGAGTCGGTGGAGCGATACGTTGGCGTGGTACAATGGCCTGGGTACGCGGCCTCTCCCCGTTGAAGGTTCCTCGATTATCGAGAAAATAGCGAAAGCTGTTTATCGTTGTCAGTCTGCACTTTCCATCAGAAAAGAGAGAGAGAGAGAACGGTTCATTGGGTGAAAACACTTCTCCGCGTGACGCATGCACCTGGTTGAATCGACGCGAATTCTATTCGTCTCTGTTTCACCCGTTTCGTCTCTTTATCTCGAAACGATAAATCTAATCGGTCGTGGGAAAGCCCTGCGTGAAACCTGCACACCCTCACTGACGATACTTATCTTTGGCCCTGGTGTGAACACATTTCAATGGGGACGCTGGAAATCTATCGGGGTGATGAGTATTCCGTTCGTCGATTCGACGGAGTAACTCGCGTTGTTGTAAGCTTATCGGCGCGTTTCGCTGTCCTTTTGTTCTATTTTTCAAGCGGTTTTCATGAGTTCGTGTTTGAGGGAGGTAACGTTTAGCGTTTTGCGAAACTGTGCACTGATCTTGTAGCGACTACTTTTTCAAAAAGACGGAAAAGTATCGCAATAAAAGCGAATATATAGATAAGCAGCAATAACGTGTGCATCACCGAAACCATGAATAAATACGTCGAAGTAATTCTTGACTCTGGTCTCCTATACGCTTCTTACGCTCTACATAAAAAAAAGAAACACTTTCAATTTTTTATTAAAAGTTTCATCCAACTACGATATCCGACGTCTGTAACGATCTTCGTAAAAATATCCTAAACTGATCGGGAAACAGTATCGATCGCTAGGCTTCAAAATCACCTCGTCTTTGTTCGAATTAAATAGCAATAACTTTGAAATAAATTTCGCACGCTCTTACGTTTCACAAAATACGTTTCTTTTATATCCTCCCAAAATCGATTAAAACTTTCATCCAGCCCTGTCGAATTAAAGCTCGGTCGACGTTTACGAGGGTACGAGTTGCTCCCTCGATCACGACGTTCCACACCCCGATGATTCGAGGTTGCCGCTGTCGTTATAACTCATGTAAGAGAGAACGCAGCAGTTCTCGTTTCTCTCCCTTAACCTCGCATGTAAATACGCGTGCACGCGTGGTACGCGCAGACAGGCCTCTGACCTCTGTGTACAAAGAGTTACTCGCTGGTGAGATCGGATATTCGGAGGCGCAGCCCGGTCCATGGCGTGGCTTTTGTGTCGTCCAAAATCGAGGGGGTAATTTCGAGAGGCACCCAACGACGAGGAACCAGCTCTGCTTCTCTATGGACGAACAACCAACGACATAAGGTTTCACGATCGTTCAACGCTCTCCCCTCGTCTCTACGTTCTCTCTTTTTATTTCGCCTCCTTTTTTCTTTTTTTTTTTTTACTTCTTTTTTCCTTCTTTCTTTTTTTTTCTCTCTCGCTGTCGAGCACACAGAGAGTTGCGTTGGTGCTGGATATAAATTATATTTAGAAGGGAGAATGGAAAGCTGCGTGTGTCTCCAGGACAGGAATGGCTTTTCAGCCACTTTGTAACTCTCGTTGGCGAAAATAATTTCGCACCGAAGTTGTCCCATAGCTGAACAGCTTGAATTATTTACGAGGGGCGGCTTAGAGGGTTTCGCTTGACGTATCGGTTTCGCAAAATTTCGTTTTCTTCGATGCTGTTCCAGTTTGAGCAGCCGATACCATCCGTGAAATTTTCTATCACCGCGAATCGATAAGATTAAATATCGAACTAGAAACTGAATAATTCTCGCACGTGTAGAATAACGAAACTATAATAGTTAACCGCTGGAAGATTAACGTGCTGAATGTTGATGATATTCTGAAGACACAATTTGATGTTGAAATTCTATTTGGCAAAGTGACGTTTCATATACGTCAATTTAATATTAAGTTATTTCTTTCTTTCTCTTTTTACAACATTTTTCAACCAGATATGGGAAATTGAATTTTGAAAATGTTTGAATGGCAAATATTGACGAAAATCTTAACGCCATAAGTTTCGCCCCCTGAAAATTGAAACCTCTCGAAAGTAGGACACATCTGTCGGTGACTTTATCTACTGTTCGGTAAAACAGCAATGTAGCTGAGTGGCACTTCCAGGTAATTACTGTTGGATATTAATCGGCCTTCTGTTCGTCATAAGTCACTAAAGCGTTCGATCGGTATATCCTCGCCAGACAGTTTTTCCCTTGATATTTTTCCTCCGACGATTAAGAATTATCCACTCTGCGTCGAAAGTAAACCTTCGTATACATACAGGATGTATCGTAACAAACGGTACAATCAGCGAAGATTGGTTCTATGTGAGAAAATAAATCGGGAACGAAAAATAAAATTTTTCTCTACAACGTTTCAATGAAATATTTGCCTGGTACTTAACTGCATTTCGATTTAACGCGATCGCTGTTATTGGCGTATGCGCGATATATGTATCGCGTCGATTCAATTATTTTATTTGGATTGTAAACAATAATTATTGTGTTTTCGAGCTTGCGCGTATCGACAAAATAATTAGAAAAGAAAGAACGAAACAGCAGCCAGTGTATGAAAATGAACATCGTTTTAGGCTGTTTCTAATGAAAGAAAAATACGAGTAACGGGTGCCCGTATTTTAATAGCGGCGAATGCGTTAAAAATCTCGTTACACGCGCTTATTGCACAATGAACGTATATTCACGCGTGATAAATTTTATTACCTTAGAAATAGTTGAAAATGTTTTCTCTTCTGTTAAACACGCAATTCTTTGAATTTTTACGAAAACTTCCTAACACGTTCTTCGTTCTATCAAGAGCTAAAGCAACCTTGCCTTTTGATATTTCTCGATTCTCTTTCGATTCTTATAAGTTCTTTAAAGTACGCAATCAGTTTTATACGACCGTGTAAATAAAACTTAAACGGAGTTAACAGTACACACGGCAACCAAACGCTTACAACTAACCGTCTCAAGAACAAAGTTTCGTATCATAAAATATTATTCATTTTTCTTTCTTCCTTTTTCTTATAGAATCATTTTCTCGGCTGTATCACCAGCTACAACTACTACAGAATACCTTGTATATTCAAATTTGTTCGACTACAAGTTAATTTAGTCTGCGGGTTGCATCGTTTTTCCAACTCTCCAACTTTCCGCGTTATAGGGTTTTATAATTTTCCATTCGAGATTTCCAAAGTATCCATAGAACAATAGTTTGCTTCCGATTATACTTTTCAAGCGTATCAGCAGAACTCACGAAGTTCAGATACAATCTCTGATGGCCAATTATTCGTGGTTTAACGAAAGAGGGGTCCAAAGGCTAGGTCGAAAGTTGAGCCAGCAGCTGGTTCGACTATTCAAAGTGACGAGGCTGGCTTATCGCGGACCCCAGTGACCCGAAATATTTTATTAAAATCACCGAATAAATTTCCACGGAAGAGATAGGACAGGCAGAAGCGTAATCTGGCCGGATCTCGATGAATCGATTCCAGTGCCGATCAATAAATATTCACGGTAAACGCGCCCTTAGGAGCGACGAGCAACGCAGCCAGAAATCACGTTCCCTTCGCGCGAATTTCGCCGGAAAATTGCAAACGACGACACGTGATACACGATAAGGTGCTTTTGTGACGAGGAAATTGAAGTGAGTATTGTTTTCAGGTCGATGACTATGTTAAATGCGTCAGAGAAATTCTAAACTTAATTCAGATGTAAACTTATTTTCTATTATGAATTCATTTATACAGCGTTATAATTTCGTTACAGCGGATAATTATGCTTTTCTGTCGCCATTAAATACTTGTTAAAAAAAAGTAGTTATTCCTTCAAAAGAATGCTGGTGATTACGGTGATAAACAAAATTCTTGAACCAATAAACGGATAAATTAATCGAATAATTAATTAATATTTGGGAAAGCCGATCTTCCACGATAACGCAGCATCCGCTTTCTTAAAATTTATATAAACAACTCCGTTAGCAATTATTTCGTGATTGAAGTTCAACCGACAATATATTCCTGAAGATGATCCTTTAACAGCTGCGATCGAGATAGAGCAGAGAATCATCGAACAATGAAAATCGAGAAAGGGACGATCCTGTTCGCGTCGTCGAAGATTGGTTATCCGAGGTTTCCGGCGCGGTGACCGCAACGACGGAAACGAGACTTTCGACGAAACGAACGAGGTTGTGTTTCGTAGGTGCGAGTCGAGTCGGTTTCTCGCGAGTTGGCGCAGGATGCAAATAATAATAAGGCGAGAGATAAAAGGCCCTGAAAGAACTGGGCGATCCTGAAACCTCGAGAAGCGGGTCAACAACCGGAAGTGCAACCGCGACGAACCTCTCTCGAGGAAAGCACGCGCTCCTTCTTTTCTCTCTTTTCTCCTTTGTCTCGCTGTTTCTTCGTGTACTGTTCTTCCTGTTCCCCGACTCGTTTCTACTTTTGTCCCGGTGCACACGCGAACATCTTACCTGTCTGTGTTCCGCGGATCTCGTTTTTACCAAACAGCGTTGCAGCCGAAACGAAACGAGAAGAAGATTTTTCAGATCGTTTGTCGAACATTTTCTGCGAATTTATCGTTCGGATCGTGACTCTGTGAATTTATCGCGTTGCCGATCGATTATGTTTCGCGTTTTCTTTTTTCCTTTTTTTAAGAAGGAAAAGATTGCATTAATTTAAAATTAAATTAATTAAATTCAGGAGATTGTATTTTAACTTCGACCGTATATAAACCGTTAAAACAAGACCGAATTTCAAATAACAGAAAATTTAAGCAGTACAGGATTCTAAAAAGTATTTCCAATAAAAAAAAACAAAGAAAAACAAATTGCACGCTCTAAAAATGATACAAAACAAAATATCGAGAACGAATTACACTCCAAATCACAGTAGAAAAAGGTAAAAAGTCTACAAAAATGGTATAAAGAAATAACCGAAGCAAAGTAAAATCGAGGGAAATGTTCGCGTTTGATCAAGTGTTGTAACCAGTCGTGTTCGCTATCGCGATGTGTGATTGTAACAAATAGATTGGTTACGATTGATTGATTGTGATCTTTGATTGTATTTACACGGAAAACTGATGGAGTATGCGTGTATATATGTACGGAAATAGCGATGTGGTCGCGATACTTAAACGGTGCTGCGACGTGCAAAGAGATTTACAGAGCTGATAACAGATGATAGCGATTTAATTTGGATTTCCCGCGGTACAATCGCAATTCTGTCGAAAATGCCTTAGTCTTAGGATTTTTAATATCTCGTAACCTACAGGTACATTTTCACGTGATGATAAAAGTCATGGCTTTTGCTGTTGTAACATTGTCACTGATCAATCACGGAAAATCCCACAGAAAATCAAATCTACTTTGACTTCGTGACGATAGTGTCGCGACAACAGGGTCCAATGTGATAAATAGTTTTCACTACGACAGAAATCATATTTAGCGTCATGACCATAAAATGATGTCGTGATTTATTGTCACGTGAAAAAGCACCTCATGCGGGTGCGTACGTCAAGGCGTTGGAATGTATATTCTTGTGGAATATTCGAGAGGATAGAAAAATACGTCACTGGGAACCGTTAGGTTAATCGTCGCGTGACCATTTGGGACTTGTAAGGTTTAGAACAGGGTCTCGGTTATTTCGTTATGGAGAAGTGCTGCTAACGAGCTAAAGACAAATCCGTTAAATTACTCGCTGCTGACACGCAGGTAGTCGTAACGTTAAAACCTTATTTCTGAAAATTCGGGATTATTAACCGTGCCATAAACCTTGCGGAACTCTCGGTACGTCGCGTACACAATGCTCAACGAGATTAAACTTCAAATGGCAAAAATAGGAACCTTAATAGTATGATACAACAGCACTGAAGAAAAATACAAATAAAAAGAAAGAAACATATAGCACCAACTAAGAAAGACAGAAGAATTGCCAACAACGTCCGAAGGAAAACAACTTAATAAAAGTCTTCGTAAAGATGCAAAGAAAAAATTAGAGATATCGTAAAAGATACAGCGAGGACATGTAGATAAATCTTCGTAAAGAAACAAGCGTCGCTCGGTGTTTCGAGAAATATAAATCACGTGATTCACGTGTCACACAGAAGCAGAACGTTTACCAACGACGCAGAGAAATCGTAAAAAAATGATGGAACGCGAAGGGAGCTGTTCCCTGCATCGGGCAACATAATGAAACTCGCAACATCCCGGGTACAAGAAGATGCAATTTGCCCTCTCCGGTTTCTCCGACCTGCGGGCTGTTTCGTGCAATCTCGATCGTCGATTAAATTAAGTCAAGCGGGCCAGTTTGTTTGGCATAAACAGCGAGCGGAACGGCGGCCACGGAAAGTGTCCGGGGGCGCAAGACCGCCACTTTAGTATTTTAGTTACACGTAGCGACCGTCAATCGAAACGATTCCGATAACGTATCCTTAGCGCGAATTAGTGTAAAACCTGTTCCCCCGTAACGTGCGTTTATGCAAATGCCCGAGAAACGCTAATAACGCGACGTATCCACCGCTACGTCTTCCCTTGCATCTGTCTTCTTTCCTGCAACTTTGATACGTCGAATAGCGAATTTCGATATTGAAATACGTAGTTTTTTTTTTTTATTTTTCTTTTCTTTTTTTTTTTTTTTGCAGATATAATATAGGCTGTAGAGGAATACCGATTTATCATCGAAGACGATTAGAGAAATTTTTCGTTGAAGATACGACATGGTGAGACGTTGATTGTTTTCTCAGGAATTAGAGAAATTCTCTGTTGAAAGGTAGGTAAGATATTTGGAAATAATAATCACCGTAGAAACTAGGAAAATTCTCGCATATTTCATGCGAGTAAGGATTAATTTTTAAATGAAAGAACAGGGAAGTTATATGGTTTGTGTTTTGGTTTCTGACAATGTAAATCTAAGCAGAAATTTGAAATATCGAGTTGAAACGAACGAAAGGAATTTGGTGGTGAGCAGTACCAGTGAGTATTACCAACTGTTCTTTTAAACATGTAAAATCACGATGTATTTTCGCGTTGTTTATCCCTCAAACTATCCACAAATTTTGTCTAAATCTACAGAAAATTAAAAACGAATGAAGAAAAGAAGATGTTGAATTAAGAAGAAAAGAACTATCGTTACGAAGACCTCAACCACTTAACTAGGTCTCTCGAAAAATAACTTTATGTACAGATATCGAGAAACATGTGCACGAACAAGGAAACTCGAGGAATGCGAACCAACTCCGTTGAAACATCTATCCAACGCTATTCGCCTTTTTCGTTCACGTTCCCAAGAAAAACCAATTTAACGGTAGTCAAAAGCTTCCCGAAACGCGAGATCTAATATCACCGAGCACATCGTCTCGAAACAATTTTCCACGACTGGCCACGTTCTTATCCGGACCAAACGAAACTTTTCCAACAACCAGATCGATCGACCGATGAGTCCGATGTAAAAATTGCCAACACCGGTGAATATCCACATTGGAATAGCGTACACGATCGGTACGTTCTATCGATTCTGGTCTCTATGTTTAGGACTCGCAATTTCCATTAAACCGCGGTACAAGCAGGAAAAATCGGAAGGACTATGATTTACGATAATCGTGTTCATCCGGTGACGCGTGCGCGTATTCCACGCGAACGCAAAAACGGATCCCTGATTGCGATCGTGATTGATAACGGCTATAGAGCGAGGGATGTATGCTCTACAGGTGTGTCGACGGTCGTTAAGGCGCGTCTAATTGAATGTACGCTTCAATTAGGGCTTGACAATGGTCGCTGGTCAGGCACGCTCTTCACTTTGCCGAATGCGGGATTATACGCGCCGAAAATTCCGAGAATCTCCTCTGTTGTCGAGATACGAATCTCCCTCTCTCTCTCTCTCTCTCTCTTTCTGTACTCTGAATCTCCTTTTATTTATAAGCGGAACAGCAATTTTGGGCTCGAGAATCGCGAGACGTTCGTGTTATTTACGAAGAATCGTGAATTTTTCCAGTGCTTCGGCATTCTTTGCAACTTGCGTCTCTTGGATCGAGGACTTGGGTACAAATAAATATGCATACAACGTAGTTGACAGAAGAGACGCAAGTTTAGAAGATTTTTCAAACAGTAAGATAGAACGCTTCTTAGACAAAAGACAAATGCGTCGATTATTGCGTTCCTATTTAACTCTCTTCCAACGTAGATTACTCTTACCACGTACGTCGACAATGATGAAACGTTTCAGTTCGAATTGAGAATTAAGGATCGTGATGCGACAGCGGATCTTCCAGATACGTGTGTTCGATATGCTGGAATTTTTCTAATCGGGGGCTTCGATCAGCAACAAATAGGATGCTGGAACTCGTTCGAGATTTATGGGAACACTTGGAAGTGACGGGTTTTTAAATTACGACTCTCTGTTTAACGTTCCACGTTGCTTTGCTTCGCGGAATAGAGAAATTAAGGTATTTAAATCAGCTACTATAATATTCTATGTAAAATTCTTAAAATTCTACCGCGCGAGCTAGTAATTTAAAGAAACGAAACGGTCCCAAGTTACGAAAAGTCGTAAACGTTTGCGCAAGACGAGAGGAACGTTTTCCCAGAATGCTCGGAAAGGTCGTCCGAGAACGTCACCGATGCCCGAAAAGTCAGTTTCTCGGAAACCGAGGGGAATAGCTATCAACGTCGTTCGTCGACACGGCACTCGTACGACTGCATTCGTGACCTCGTGTGCTTACGTCACGTAGATATCACGTACTGCGCTTTCGTGGTGAAAACTGCCGTATTCCGCGAAACGCTTTGGATTTGCTCCGTCGTTTCCACAAATTCCACGCTCCGAGCTTTAAACCGAGGCGACTGGAACTTTGACAACCGCCGGAGACGTTTAACGGTACCACGCTGGGAAAAAATGCCGTTTCAAGTCATATGCAGCATACGAAAGTATACGAGACCATTTGAAAACCTATCGTAGAACATTTTTACCTATATATGTGTTGTACGACATGTATAAAATATTTTGGACAAAATTTCGTTAGAGGAATTTCGATTTCATTCTCATCGCAATGAGACACGAACACGTGTGATTACGTTGGTCGAAAATATATATATATCTCGTAATACCTATATCGTTTCGTTGTTTAGAAATATATTTAACAAACTTTAGTAGTAACAGCGAGATATTATAAATATTGATAAAAATCTAGCAGAGTGTCGTAATTTCGTAACAAAAATACGAAGCTACTTTAAACCCTCTTTTTAAATGGAGCAGTATATATAAAGAATATGTGATTAGAAATTAGTATTGTCAACTAAATCGTAAAAGAAGGAAAAATATCTTCTACATTTCAAACCAATATTCTAAAAAATATGCTTCCTATACTCGCGTTATCGTTCCAGCAAACCAACAAAACCAGCAAAACGTATACATTCAATTTTTAATCGAATTCGCGTATAATTTAAGAATACGCAGAAATTCCACAATTACACACGTATACATTATCTTTCTAAGATATTTTGAAATATTTTCCGTAATATTATCAACTTCGGTTAATATCTTCGAATGTAACTAAAAATAAAAAAAGGTACAAAATAATTGCGTCCTTTCCTGACCTCGATAAATCCAACCTCGTGGAGATTAAAGTACGGAAAAACGGTAAGTACACGGAATTTACGATATACTCGAGCGACACGTATTACAGCAACCGAGGTGAAAAATATAAAACGAACGGTAAAGGTTTCGGATAGATAACGTGAAATATATTAAAACGGTAATCGCGGTAGATAGAACGTCGTCTTATTTGCACGAATGCCGATAAGCGACCACCGGAATTCTGTGTTTTCGATACCAAACTAATTCGCTCACCTTAAACAAGCGACGTTATAAATGATCGTAGCTAATGGAAGTTGGAAAATTTCACACGTTCAATGAGAATTTAGTTGTATTTTATCTTTAGCTAGAATTCAATTAACACGTTTTGTATATCTTATCTGTAGCACTGAATTATTGTCGCTTCTTTCCGCTCGATACATTCTAATCTGTACACTGGTATGCAAAATTAAAGGAACACGCAATTTTCGTCGAATAATTGTTATAATCTTGACAAACAAGAAAACTATACAGCGATCATTCTGGGCTCGTTTTGAAGCGTAAAGCCGCTACTTTCGGAATTCGTAGCAGTTTATACCGGAACGAAGAAGCATCTTCGCTTTCCCACTCTCCCACGCGATGCAGGAACCTCTATGTGAAAAACTGTTACGAATTGTGAAAGTAGCAGCTTTACGCTTCAAAACGAGCTCAGAATGATCGCTGTATGTTTTTTTGTTACGAGATTATAACGAACAGTTTAGACGTCAGCAATTAATTATTCGACGAAAATTGAGTGTTCCTTTGATTTCGTGATGATTGAGTGTTCTTTCGATTGAAATAGAATTGTTTAAACGTTTTCTCGTACATTTAGTAGTTTACGTTGTTATTGCGGCACTAAAAATAGCGAGTACTTTGCGAATGTAATTATTTATCTGGATAAAGTGTTTCAATTAATTCCGACATCACCGGTCATCAATGATGTCACGAACGAGTCTAGTGCCGGTCAACCACCGTGGCTATGTTGATGTTCACCTACTGCCATCCATTCGTTGAACAAATATCTATCACGTAATTCATTTCCTACATACATTTATCATACATAGTTTTGTCTTTCGAGTAGCTCGTAATTCGCCTTCTTATCCTTTACAATACAATTTGATGGAATTTTGTTTAAATAAAAATAACGTTCTTATAAATTATTTAAGATCTCTGTACTTGACTATGACAGTCAAAATTACCAATACCAATAAATCCTTCTGGAGAAAGAAAGGTTTCCTAAGAACCGTCCAAACGACTTTAAACCCATAAATGTCCTTACCTAGTCTCCCTAATCTTCGCAACAAAAGATAGTGAAATTACTTTATTAAGATGGAAATACTTTAGTCAAAATGAGGTTTTCACACGTAAAGTACAAAGACTTTCGCCATAAGAACCAAAATTACCAATAAAACCTTCTCCGAAGAGGAAGACTTCCCAAGAACCTCCTAAATGGCCCTAATCGTGTGAAAATCAGGTAGACTAACTGGCGACTATGATGCAATCGTTTCTTCAACAACGCGTACACCACGGCACGCGTTAAAATTCAGCTTTACAGTCTGTCGACGAGGCGGTCGTGGCACGGTCGACGGTCGTTAAGACGGGTCTAATTGAACGTAGGTTTCAATTAAGGTTCAACTACGCCCCGGTGGTCGAAGCCTCGGCTTGACCAGGCCATGGTTTCCTCACTTCAACGACCATAAACAGTCGCGGCCGCAGCCCTGCGCCACCCTTCGCTATACCCGGCATGGGTGCAATGCATCTCGGTTGCCGCACAGTGAAACAAGCCACTGCTCTGATATCGCTCTGATTTATACACGCATTACCATCCAGACTGGACTGCTGCATCGTGACCCGCGTCGTTATTACAATCTCAGCGCGGCGAATACTCCGCGCTCGAAAAACGTCAACTTTGTGGAATTATCGAGCAATGGAAATGAAGAAAGAGACCAACTTCTTCGCTGTGATTTGAATAATTTGATTAAGTTCGAGATAACTTAGTGCGTTTGATATTGTTTCATATCTTGCGTTTTATGGAACGAAGATTTGTTAATTGATGGTCTTTGATATAAAAATTAGTTAAAAGTAAGGAGAGAATCAAACGATACGAGAGTTATGGGTTTAAATATTGGAAGCATTATGGCAAAAGAGAGAAAGCGAGAGAAAATAGCATGAACAAAATAGCGATTGAAATAGTAAGAGGAAGGATGGGTTTAGGGCTGACAATCAATTTATGGGTGAAGAAAATGTGTAGGTGACAAAGCTGACGAAAGACAGTGACGGAGTGAGAAAACGCAGAGGAGCTACTTAAGAGAGGGCAGTTCTTGACAACTGTATACATTTAAATGGTTATATTTCAGAGTGTTTAGAAAGTTCGCCAGACACCCTCAGTGGCCACTTCTGAAACTTTCTGAACGTGAAAGGACAAGCCACTTCACGTTTCAACGCCCAAATTCTATCGTGAATTTATTATCCTCTCCTAAAAGCGAACGTTTAGAAAATAACAGCTATCCAATTCGAGGCCACTTGACACGCCTTCCAATTACGATTATTCCTTCCAATTGAGATCCATTAATAATTTCGTGGCACCTAAAAATTTAGCGATGTGGTCGGAAACGCATTTGCAATTATTATGTTACTTCGTTACCACAGTATAATGTAAAATGAAAATGTAAAAATGTAAATGCGCATTACCACACAATGGAACCATGCATCTTCGAAAAAAAAAAAGAAAGAAAAACAAGCTCGTAGCGATATTTTCTTTTTCATCTCAGTCAACGTCCAAGGAAATAACAATCACGGTCGATCTTATCCCAAATATTAACGTTTCGCTATCAAGAATTGCACGACCTTCAAAAAGCCAATACTGTACCCTGCTACTAATGCTCGAACATAGAAGAAAACAAAATCTCTGGCACAAAATGTCGAAAGAATTAATTTCGACCGAGGCAAGCCCAGAAAAAGGAACACGAGCTCCAATCTACGCAAACTTGTCCGGATGCTCGCCTACGCTCGAAAATATATACTCGCGAAGGGCCTGTGCTGTTTATTCGCTGGCACGTATATGCAAATGAGCGCTTATTCGGTGGATTTTATTTCGAAGGGACAGAAATGAGAAAGAAAGGAGGGGAGGGTTGGTGGTTCTGTTTTTAATGGTTGAATTTTTGCTCCCTCGACTGCTGCTTTTTTAATAACCTCGCGGATTACCTTCGGAACGATATTAAACGCCTAGCGGCGGCTGAATTAATGGGCGCGCGTGTAAATAGCGAATTAACAGGCTGCTCGGTGCGCCGCGACAAGGGACAAAGGGGTGGAAGACGAAATTAGGGGAATAGAGACCCGTGTACGTAAAGGGACACGGCAGTTGAGCGATCATGATGATCACGCGTCGATGCGAAAAACGTTACTCGTCTTTCGACCGATGCCAAAAGTGTAAGCTGCTCCCCGTGAAAAAGGGAAACGTCACTTTCCGGCTAATAAAAGATTAACCCTTCCGTGGCGAGCTGGAAAACCATTATACACCGGCTGCTGGCCGGATTAAAACCAGCTAAACGCTCTTAATTAGGTTGCGTTTTTTTTCTCGAAAACAAGCAAAACCGTTGCTCGAGTTGCCTCGTTTAAGCGATGTATCGTCGTTTGTGTGGATAATCGAGTGAACCTGGCAGAATCCTGTCCGATTAAAAGATTTTTTATACGCGTGAGAGGAAATATCGATGATGTTTTTAATAACAAAGTTCGTTGATTTTGTGTTATATAGTATGAGGGCTATATCCGTTGTTAATAGTATGAAATTTTGTCGGATAGACCGTGTGCTACTCGTCAGCGGCGATAACGAAGAATGATAATACTCTCGATATATTTGTAATTGGAAACTTTACGAGAGTCTTACAGCAGTAAATTACGAGTTTCTGGAATTAAGGATAGAACAAAAACCCGAAGAACAGGCTGTTTTCCTATTTCCTTAAAATTACAGATAATTGCTCTAACTGGTCGTACTTCAAAAAACATGTTACGAACACGTCATGTCCATACCTATTATTCTCTTTGTTCCAGGCTGTTCGGCTGTTCTAGGCTTTCAAAGAACGTTAACAAATCTTCAGATGCTTACTTCAGAGTCTTTACTCTGTTATACGATCAGTTTATAACTGGAACGTTTAAAAGGGTTTTCAGAAAGAACAAACATTATCTTCGAACAGATTCATCAGTGAAATTTCGCTGAAACCGCGAACAACCCAAATTACCTATGGAAAGTTAAATTCCTATTGCTCCATCAAAAATACCCAATAACAAAAATTCATCCGATGAAACAATAAATAAGACGATAAAGTAAGATGAATACACCATCGACTTTTAATTTTTCCAAGATGTTTCTCATGTTCACTACTGAACATCGAAATATAAAATGAAGCCCAGGATGATGATGATGATGATGATGATAATGATGATGATGATGATGATGATGATGATGATGATCACGGTGAATCGCTTACACTTCCGCTCTGTGGCGTTCATTGCGATAATAGCTGGAACAATATTCGATACAGTCGATGGTTCGAACGGGAATTAACCGTAGAAGGAGAGGGGAGAGCCGTGCAAACAGCGGGCGCCAAGCCGAGCAAACGTGCCTGGGAATTTATGCTCGTCCCAACGAGCCAACGACACCCCTGTACCTCGGCCTCGAGAGTTGCTTACCACGCGTGTATCGCCGATTTTTGGAACACAGCCAGCGACATCGCTTGTACGCCGGCATCGTGATTACGTCGCGACCATGTCGCGCGATTGATGCAGGACTAAAGGGAACAAATCTAATTCACAATCCTATGTTACTATAATTAACTGAGATATCGTTAAAAAGAGACGTTAAACGGATCGTATATTGAAGATGAAACGGAGACATTTTAGCTGAGTTTTTTTATTATAAAGTTACAAACCCGATTCGAAGTTGTCCATAAATAATTCGGATATAATTTAAAAGAAAGATCAAACGAAGGTTTCTTACTCCTAAAGAAACGTTCTTACCACAGATTAGTTATCTATTTATAAGCTGTGGGTCCTACGTTTTACGTTTATGGTTCAAGACTAATCTCGGCGCAACACAATTCATCGTATACTAAATCTACGACGCGCGGATGAAGACATAAATGAAGACTTTTTTTTTAAGGCTTCTACTTGTATAATCGCTGCACTAATTTCGGAATAAACATCCACGAATGAGAATACAGAGCTATTTTCTATTTTCATTAGGAAATAAACAAGCTCTTGGAAAAAATATATAAATATTGCCTGCTACAATTAGTAGCAGCGTACGTACAAATTTTTCTTTCCTTGCAAGGATTTAAACCCACAAAAGGGATTAATAGAAAAAAGCGACCTTCCGTTCTCTATCTCCGTACCATTATACCCACAACGCTAATTACAGATTTCCAACGAGCGACTACTCGTAACCGCTAGCCCGGCCCATCCAGCGATTTAATTGCCTTTCGCGGCTCCTCTCCCTTCCCTTGAAAGATCAACCGACGGGGTCTGAATCAGGGCCCGACAGACACCGTGGTATGTACGTTGTGTAATACCATCGATATTAGGTTTGCATGACGCTTCATGATCTTCTCCGGAAGACAGAGGGAGAGGGAGAGAGAGGGAGAGAGAGGGCGGAGCACACAGTGTATACACTACTGGCGAGACCTTTAATTACCAATTAGGCGCATTATGCACCTGCGATTATCGGGCTACCGGATCTCAGGCTCCGTGTATGGCCTTCGGAAGGAAATTGTCTTGTAATACAGTAACAAACATTGAATGGGACCGTTCGCCGACAGCATTAACCCTCTAATTCGCCGATAATCAACTGGTCAGCCCAGAGTTTCACCCTCTGTGCGCCTTTGTTGCAAATAGAACAGGCTTTTGATAGAGTTTATGACAGTGTATAAGACGTTTGTCTTTAGATAATTGGCGATTGACGAGTTTCAAGATAATGCATTATGATTCGGAATAACTTTTGATATTAAATCACAGTCGCTTGTTTAGTATATCTTTGGGGTAGATTTATATGGGGCGTTTAACGACACAGGATGTCAAATAAAATTCTATGGAATCTCGAGTTTCGAGGATAGTTCGAGACAAACAATTCGAAAACAGAGACTTGGAAGAAAAATCGGCAGGTAAGCAGAAAAAGAAAAGAACGGCAACACATCCAAACCAGTTGACTACCGAAACGAGCAGAACTCTCATAGAAAGAAGACTGAAAAGAAAACACCCCACTGACCTCGTTAAAGAAATAAAATAGTCAAACTCGAAGATGGTATCACGCTTGGGATGGTCATCCACGTGTTATTTAGCAATTAAGTTAGAAAAATTTACCAAATGTCCAGCTGGACAAATTGTAAAGTACAAATTAAATAATGAAAAAAAAACTTGGAAACAGAAGCAGACTTAGAAGCAGAAACGAGAAGAAGAAATAAATTCTTCTAGCTGCAACTTTATCATCATCGACCAGATAGAAGATAAGAATAAAGATAAAATATAGGACAGAAATGCGTTGAAAAATAGCCGCATTTTTCCAATATCTTATGGCGTACGATTTTTCCAAATATTTCTTGCTTCCTTTAATGCGAAATATCGTAACAAGAATCTACGCCACTAATCGAATCAAACTCAAACTTCCAGAACGCTCTCTCCAATGCTCGATTAAACTTGTTAAAGCAGCAAACAAAAGTACGAGTCGTACAAGCAAACAAAATCAGCGGACCAAACGCTTGACTCGCCGCAAAAAATACCTTCGAATCGTTGGACGTCGAGCGTCGTGCAATTACGATCAATTATATCCATCGTTCAATTAACCAGCCTCTCTCCATAGGCCTTTAATTTCGCTTTATCGTGCTTTAACGTGATTTCGTCGCGTGTACATGTACGAGCGGGCCCCTAATGATCGACGTTGCTAATGAATCGAAAAGTGCCGACCCTATTTTCATCACCCTGTGCCCCAACGACCAACTCCCTTGTCCCAAACTTTCCATTATTGTCGTGCGAAGAAGTTGATATATGAATCTACCGCTAAAGATTATCGTGGACCAATTTTTCACTGCTAGACCGTACTACTAAAGGCAGCTACGAGATTTCCAAACGTTATAATCGTTAAAATTTGTAAAACGAACGATATCTCCTTCAAAAATAAT
The DNA here is from genome assembly GCF_011952255.1 of Bombus vosnesenskii. Taxonomy (NCBI): domain Eukaryota; kingdom Metazoa; phylum Arthropoda; class Insecta; order Hymenoptera; family Apidae; genus Bombus; species Bombus vosnesenskii. Next base: position 3,071,047 of record NW_022882962.1, read on the forward strand.
ACAATCCAGCCGATGATATCGTCTAAATACAAGTGAAAAATAACTAAGAGATTAATCGCAGATCTTGGATTCCTCAGTCTACCTACAGTACATGGTGCGACATCACCAAACAACTTTCCTTTCACGAACAACGAAATAACACTCGTAGGAAACAAGGCAGCAACAACAATAAGGAGAAGAAAAACAGAAGGCGATATTTAAAAGCAAAACCGAATTTGCCAGGTAAAATAAGAGAAAGTCGATGAATGCTCTCTCATCGACAAGAGGCGTAAATCGAATTTCGCGTCTAGAGAGAACCCGCGGGGCTCGCGGAGCTCCGCGTTTCCGCCACGACGACGTGGATCCGGGCCTGGAAATCCCCGTCCCTCGACGTCGACGTCGACGTCGGCGTCGGGAGCGGCGGCTCGTTACACTCGTCGTCGACGTCGCCGCCCCCGGCGTCGCGACGCTCATCGATTCGAGGGGCCCCGCCCCTTACGCGGACGTTCCAGTGACGTCACTGGAGCCACGGCACCCCGACGCGACTCGCCACCCGCCGTCGACTACCCCCGAGACTACCAACGCCACCAACTTCTCCCACACGCGCCCATTTCCTCGCAGAATTTCGCGTTATTCCACCGTTTGCCTGTCTCTTCCAATGGAGAGGCCGAAGGAACGCAGCTCCGTTTTTCGAGTGATGAGAATTGGAAGATTTTAAGAAGGAGACCGATACTTTTGAAAATTGGATATTTATAACAACGCGAGAATGTTAATATTACGGCGTCGTGGTACTTTGAAGGAAGTGAATTTACGAAAATACAAGTATCCTAACTACAGAAAGCATTGTCACTGTTACGGTACTTACAGCATTTACATATTTACCGATCGTTTGGGTCCGAGTACATTAAACTTCCTATCATTTCAGCCACATTAAACATTTTGTTTCACCAGTTATTCGATTTTCAATTGGCGCAACGTACGAGTAAAATTTTCGAAAGAAATTTCATGCCCTCGAGATGTATATTCGTCTTCCACTCTAACTGTAAATATACCTAGAAACAGGGCAAATTTATATGGCAACCCGATATACACATTCTGTTCGATATCGCATCTTTGAAACGCGTAAAAGTTGCTATGCTACCTCGAGATAAATAAAGAACACTCGAGAACATCGAAATCACTTTAATGGATCGTTAGACGAAATATTACGAGGTTCTAAACGATCGTACATTTAATACTCGTCGGCTGATATACGATCCTCGAGACTTCGTTTTATTCGCCAGAGCCACGATATTAGCTGTTTTAAGATACTTTCAGCTCGATTCAAACATTCTCGATGCACGACCGACGTTCAACCTAAATATCTCGTGCCACTCGTTCCTTCGTTCGCGCCGTACCATACACCGTCTTTATCTACTGCGCTTTCAGCGTAATAAGATCTCGGACGATCGGTGTAGGTGTGAGTGCCAGTGTTAATTAAAAATAACGCGTTGCTCGTAGTGTTTGTAGAAATGAATAAATATTACCGCGAACGTTTACGTGGGCAGATAGCGTGCGTGACTATGAATGGAATACTTCGAGGGCGTACACACTCGTTCCGCGAGAAGCGGAAAAAGTTCGTTTTTTAGTCTTCTCTCGTAGGCTTTCGATAGCTTTCTCCCTAAAGCGAGAAATGATTTTCGAGTAGAGTCGCTGAGATATCGATGCTAACTCGAAGTGACTTTTGGATGTTGAAAACAAATACATCGTGGGCGACGATACGTCCAAATAAAGGATTTCTTATAAGCAAAGCAGATTTGGTGTTGAAATCGCTTTACGCCTCTTGTTGTCTCTTTCGAAGATGCTGTAATAAAAATGTTCTATATACGTACGAGCTGTTTTATGTCGAAACTATTACACGGTATACTATAGAATATACGCACGACTTGCACCCGGTTAGAAATATACGGCATTACAGTCGGTTTACGCTAACTGCGATACGCGAAATCCATGTAACACCGTTTAAGGACTAGCGGAGCTAAGATAAGATAAAATACGTTAAGACTGGGCTACGTTAGAGTTCAGGAATTTCCGAGTTAGTCCTGTACGAAATACGTTAGACCGGTCTTACACCGAGTCTAAGCTACGTTGCACCCCAGGTATATTAAACCTGGGCCACGCTCAATCTAAACTAAGGTTACAATATACCAAGTTGAAACTGCGTGGTGCTTGGGTACTCGAAAGCGAGACTCCAAGGCTGAACATGAACGCCTGCGATTCTCGAGTAGGTGCTGGTGCATAGTCTCCACAAACGGATACATCGAAATGTATTCTCATAATGAATTAAAATCTAACTGCGTTATAGGAACGAACACTATCGCGCAATGATTCTAAGATTGAAATTTCCTCGATATACGAAATTCTTTCGCAATCCTCAACTTCGAAGTAGGCAAACGTCATTATTCGGATATTATCCGTATTATCTTTACAACCTTACAACCTTACAACCAAGCTCGCAAAATCCAAAGCAACTTTCACGATACTTTTCCGCTCGTAAATTAAAATTCCACTTCGCAGTATCTTTTCGTACCAGTCTGTAGCCCTTAAACTTTCTTTCATCCATCATTGCAAATATATGTATATCTGTCTCGAAGAAGGAAAAACAAATCTTATCTCTGAAATCGTCAATTTTTCCACGATACTCGATCCAATTTTTTAACGATACAAAGTCCCCTAAATTTGAACAATATTCAAACATTTCTATCCCCTAGTACGACGCAAAGCAAAACCGATCCTACGATCGAGCCCAGTAGCCAGGGCTTGACGATGGTCACGTAACACTAGGGAACGCCATAAATCCAGTGTGCGAGGGCATCCTGTGTCGGGGGTGTCTCGAATTCGGCCATGCGCCGCCTGATCCCATTCGTTTTTCGACGGAGCAGGGACGGGGGTGGCGGTGCAATCCTGACAATGCGTCGCGTATGCCCATAATTCCAACCAGCCGTGATGCATAGATGATGGGTAGCGATGGTGCTCTGGATCTGGCTAATGGACAATGCATATGCTTAATAATCTGTCGGTCGGTAAAGCAGGTTCAAGGCGAATGACCGTGTGTGCACGTGTATATACGTGTGTTCGATGGGACGAGGAGAGACACACAAGGAACGTTCGAGTTCCCCCGTAGGTACAGTTACAGGACGATAGCCGTCGTGTCATCCGACCAACAGTTGGCAGCATCGATGCAGACTGATTAAGCCTAATGAGCAGCCGAGAATCGATCTCGACGCCGATTACCTTTGCTCGAGCCTGCGCCACGGTGTTTTGACGTAACACGTCAAAAACGATGGTAACCGTTTGAACGTGCAATGATTTTCACGCGAATGACACGGACGACAGGTGCTTTCGTACGATCAGGCTGTTGGATTGTAGCGTACAGACTATCGATTGACTCGCTGTATTCCACCTATCTAAATTATTCTCTTAATTTTTCGTTACGTGCAATTATCCCGTTTGTCGAATAATAAAAGTTGTATGTCCGGAGACAAGATATATATCCGTGAGTCGGATCTTGAATATCACTTATCACGAGCTACTTCTTACTTCCTGTCCATAGTGAAAAATATAAAGCAAATGTTGTATGAAAGGGTTAAAGCGAATAGATGAATTAAGTAATATACATATATATATATATATATATCATATATTAGTCAACAGAATAGCTGAAGCACGAGAGTAAAACGAATAATGGAAATTTGACAAATTGATTTCAATGTCGATTAGCCTTGTTCAAATTTACGAGATACCAGGATATTTCGACGTATTATGTCAAAAACGATGTTAACTCTTTGAATATGAAACGATTTTGACGGGAATGGTAGATGACAGGCGATTCGGGACGATCATCGAACCGAGTACTGGACGAAATATCAATTAACATTTTTGCTGTTGCCAAAGTTTCACTTTCCTTCCGACGAAAAGATATAAATTTCGTTCGAATAACGCAACTCTAAGTAGAATCTATCGACTGGAAACACGAAAAATTTCGTGTTGAAACTCCTTCTGTAGCAATTTTCGTTCTCTCTAAACAATCTACGTACAAGTTAACCAGCATCTTTCGAACACTTTTAATCTATTCGCAACAACCTCATACCTTATCCAACAAAATTTCGCCAAACGTACACCAACGATAATTATCTCTCTCATCCTTTTCACCCGTCCCTAAACTCATCTCACATATCCATCCCTTAATCGTTAATTACATCCAGATGTTATATTCGAGGTAGCCAACCGGTTCAAACTAGAATTTCCTTCATCCCCGCAGACGGTCCAATCTCCCAATTGCGTTCCTACCGTATCTTCTTTGTAACCAGTTTCCCAGCACCAGAACTCGATTTTACCAGACGAAAAGTTCTATATCCCGATGAAAAAAGAAAAAAAGGGAAGTGCAGCTCCCACGGACGGGTAGATGCAGAGAGGGGAGAGAATAGAAAACGGTGGGTAATCGTACACGACCCAGAAAAGAGACGACCGGACACGGCGATCGGCTGAAAAGGCGTCGGTCCGATGCTTATGCGCTGCGTTCTGCTCGCGATCGCATTGTTAGAGGCGGAGAGGCGGCCAACGATGAATTGCAAATTGGAGCGACGCTGTAACAGTATTGCGTTACACTGTTACCCGTATCATAATGCGTATTCCAGAAGCTGGATTACCGTAACAATCGGTGCATCCTCTACCGGTTCGTGGTCCGCTTGATTTAACTCGTTTCCTACCCCCCTAACGTACGATATACCCCTCCCCTCCTGCGTGTCAAACAGGCGAACATTTTCCTTTACTCGCGTACTCTTTGTCAACGTGCGTTCTTTCTTTTAATTTAATCCTTGTGTACTGTGTTACACCGGGAAATTATCGGAACACTTGTCGACACCTGTTATGAATATATTACGCGTCATTTATACGAGACATTTCGGAATTTCATTAGTAACGTTACGAAACTCTACAGTTGCGATCGTACTAGCGAAACAGATCCGAAAATTTATGTACGAGTTGCAAGATATTTGCTGCAAGTATAAATTTCTCGCAGACAAAAGTAATTAAACAGTCGTTTATCCGTTATGTTCATCAAATTCGACATTCGATGAACGTATCTGACACTTGTACGTTCAAAATGGTTATTCATGCTGTATTACCAATGTTTTGCCAAATATTAGGTTGTCCGAAAAGTTGCTTTCGTTTCGTAAGGTGATAATAGACGAACAACAATTTCTGTTTTGTATTATTTTATTGAATTAGGTATGATCCGTTTCGTTCTATCTCTATTATTATGTTCGTGCATAATTCAATAAACTAATATAAAACAAAAAACATCGTGCGTCTATTATTTCCTTATAAAACGAAAGAAACTTTTCAGAACAACCTAATACATTGGTATTGCGACAAATATCTTGCGACTTTCCGAAATGCACATTTTCAAAATATATTTTAAGACGGTTTGTTTTATATAACACAGACAATATACGCGTGCAAGTTTCCTATGATAATTGTGGAAATACTCGCGCCAGCTAGGGTATGTATTCTCTGCAGTCCTTTGGCTAATCTCCTCTGCATCCCTCATTGTGAACCAGCTTCGATGTACCGGCTCCGTCGATCGCAATCTCTCGCAGGGAAATAAAATATCGACGACGGGCGGTTGCACCGTATCGACCGGTAATAAATTATCGCCGATAATCGGCGTTGCGATAAACGTCATTGTTACGAACCGCGCTAGTGTTTTATCGGCTCGTTAAATGGGACTGTACGGTGCTAATGTCCGAAAATCGGTACGGTTGCCGAGTAGTGATTCGCAGATGCGATCGGTTTAAGATGACAGAGACTACATACATTATTAGTAGAAAATTTGGAATCATTTCTCCATCATATCTATACCGAATTTTCGAATAATTATTATCGATTCGATCTGATTCTTTTTATTTACCCAGACATTTGATTTAAAAGAGAAAAAGCTATTCTATCGACTACAGGAAAAATTCGTTTACAACCATCGAACTCTGTTTCTTCGTTTAAAATTTTCCATATCAAATTTTCTAATATACGTAAAATTCAACGTAAGGATTTCTAACTATGCTTTTCGGTGCTAACATGAGAGTTCCATGGTGTAGGTAGTTTTATTTCGAATATTCGGGCATGCAGCAGATAGGAGGCTTTCGTTTCTACGTGAACGAGCCACTTCTGTATCGATCGGAGTCGGCTCCGTCGAGTTTACGCGTCGCGAAGCTCCCTAGACGAGCCGGCCAAATAATATTCGTAATATCGACGAGGAACTACTTGGCTAGTTACGTCGCCGCCAGTTAATTAATGTACCCGCGGAGACACCTTATTGCGACCGCCGCTGGCAAGTTGTCACGATGACAAGTGCGTCTGGTTGTCCCGCGAATTAAGCGCGTTCACTGTGACGAGGCACGATCTCCTCGTAAATTTAGTCCCACAGAAGCCAGACTGGTCAACTTCGTTGAAATAAACCGAAGATCATAGGAGACGAACACAGAAGGCTACGTGTTTGCTGATTTTATACGATCTTTCATATTAAGACAATTTCTTCGTCGAACAAGAAGAGCTAAGAAACAAGATCGATAGGAAAAAGGACGAAACAATTGGTGCTTCGATTTATCTACGCATATTTGCATATCGGTAGGATCATAATACGTTTATTAAGAGATTGTGCTAATCGTATTTGTGTTCGTATCAGATTTTCATTTCGCGACCAGTAGCTGCTTCGTTAAAAATCCTACACACCATAGATTCGTTTCAGAAGTAAACCATTGCACGAATACAAAAATTTTCTACTGGAAAAATATTTCCGATAAAGCATAGCACACGGATCTTTGACTCAAAGGTAGGATGTGATCAGAGGTATAGGAGAAACACACGTCGAAACGTTAAACAGACGGAGTTTAATCAGGCCAATCAGGTATCCATCCTCCGCAGGGAAACTGAAACCGATTAATCCATTTGGCTCATTACGAATGCCTCGAACAGCCGTGCAACAATGGCATTCGAGTAAGTTTTAATGTGAATTCGTGGATGCATCTAGGAATCGGTAATTTTGCAAATCCTACGCGCCGAACGGTATCATCTTCAATAGCGGATATCCAAAACGGATGTGCACACGCCTCGTTGCAAATAGCGCGCAATTAACTACGCATTAACATAAATTGAGTTATAGTTGGCGATAACGGGCCAGGGGTGTACCTTTTGCGCAACCCGATTAATTCGCCAACGGGAATTCATTTTCGATCAGGTTTCGCGCTCGATCGAGGTTACAAAAGTCGATTATCATCTGTTTAATCGTATTCGCGAAAAGAGAATTCTTCGTAATCTTTCGGGTTAGTTTGGTTGCAGATATTTTATTTTTAATTTCGTGCTGGCGTATCGGAGTATCGGTAAGTTAGATTATTTCGATTCGTTAAGAAACTGACAAACATTGCGATCGATTAATTTCTCGTTTTCCTGCTGAAAGTAGGAAACAACTATTATCGATACAATGCTAGAAATGAGGAACGAGTGAACGAAGCAGAACGTAAAAATACAAGCACTGTCTCCTAAATGATTAAACAATTTCTAAATCGAGAAGGTCACTCAAAATAAATGGAGCAAGAAAATTATTTCTCACGAATGAATTATTCGTTGGTCGCACCTGCGTCGGAATACATAGGACGCTGAATAGAATATTTCACAGGAGCGATACGAGAAACTCTCGGAAACTCTACGCTACGGAATCTATTCTTGCAACACGGAACACGAAAGATCGAAAAGCCGACGAATATCCTGCTAACCAAAACGAAAACCACGTCGACGACTCACGTTTGCGGTTAACAGCGACTGTAACCGACCTAAGTACCTGCGCAGGCACTTCGTAATCAGGGCCATTGACTTCTCAAAAGTACCTGGTGCACGCTTCCCTCGTCACGAGTCCCACGATAGCTACTCTCGTGCACCGACTCTCTTCTCCTATTCTCTTTCTTGCTCGCCCTTTTCTCAACGCCCACGAGTTTCTATCTCTTACTCTGTCATACGCTGTTTGCGGTCGACGATCACCGAATAACGGCTGAAAATCTGTCGTTAAACAGATCGTTCGGCGATTGCGTTCGCGAAGATCGATTTCGTTAGAGATACGAAGGCACGAAGAGCAAAACGACGAAATTTAGGATTGCTGCGTCGAATGTTTGACGATGAGAAACTCTCGTTGATATTTTTCGGAGGAAGGAACGTTCGTGGAAAAATTGAATCGAGTAACAGTTAGAGAGGAAGAAGGAAAAGTTCGCCGAGAAAACGATACGAGTGTACATTTTCGAAAATGAGACAAGTTTTCGCGATCGTACGTGGATGTAGACTCGAAAGTCTCAGTTCCAAGGTATCTCAGTTCCAGCTTTTCTTTTTAGTTTTAGAATACGATAAATAAATTCTTTTGCAGCGAACTTTAATTTAACGGAAACATACAAGAAATAAAGCATCTGGGAATTTAAATTTATCCGCAAATAATTTTCTCGAGTCGAGCGTTCTGTCACTCGTACCGCTTTTTCTACTCGAAATTCCTCGAATACGCTGAATCTCGTGTAGAGGTAACACAAAGACGGTTTGATTAATGTTATTATAGATAAATAGAGACGAAGAGGCGTCGCGCGAAAGTGGGCGTCACGGATAGAAGCGTTTCGGTTGCGAGTACCGCTGTGCGATTCTCCAACCGGTACACCAGAATTTCACAATGACGTTATTTACAGTTATTTTTGATTCGAGATCGATGACATGGGACATTATCTCTTGATCAGCTAAAGTTTCCAGAGCTATTGGTATTCCAGCATTCTCGAAAATATGCGATGTATTTTTAACGCTACAATCATCATCGTATTTCCCAAAAGGGAACGTGTTATAGGTTCGGTCTTTTGTAATTACCAGAAACGCGTTAGGAACTTTTACTACAATTTAGATTAGAGAATGGTTTTGGTCGTTCTCTCGATTCTCTTGGTGGCTCTCATTATGATAGGAAGATGATTCTATTTGTTTTCGTAATATCGATTTAATTAGAATCGTCTGCATACAGTAGAATTAAATTAATATGTTAATTCGGAATGCAATGAAGACTCGGTAATAGATAAAAAGATACATTGTAATATAAGACTTTCGAACGTAAGTTCACAGTAATTATCTGGCTTTTTAAATATACGCGAGGGTAAGCAGAAAAACCGGTACTTCCAGTATAGCTCACGAAAACACGTACATAGTACTACGTGTTTGGCTCGCAGACCGTACGGATCTTTTATCGTACTACGTCTGAGAATTTCAACTTAGATCTACGACGTCACCTACTCTCAACTGCAAATAAAGAAGCGTCAAAAGATTTTTTAAACCACAGAACGTGCTATCGCATCAAGGACTTTAAACTTTATTCCAAGAAGCTGTCCAATTTTAACTTTTTCAAACGAACAGCTCTAGCTTTCCAGCAAATTTTCAAACACGTCGACTATTTTCAACTTGCGTTAATCAAAGCGTGTACTATGTATCGAACCGAGGACTTGTAATATCAGTTTGCATCGTTGATGATAATTAAAAACATCTACAAATAAGGAAACGGAATTATTACGTGCAAATAGAGTAACCTGATGTATCAAAGATCGACAGCATAGATACGTACGTACATTTCGATTTCTGCGAGTCAGTACACGTATCGAGGACTATAATTCAAGACTATCGACTTCGATCTACGTTACTTGCACCTTTCAACCTCGATAAATCAAAATTATCCATGGAATGACCCCTGTAGTCCACGCTGATATAAATTAAAGGAAAGAAAAAGCAAGGAAGATCTAATATGTTGAAAGATTCTGGCATCGATAATATTTTTTCAAATTGAACGACATTCGTTAACGTTTACAAATAATATCTACAAATAGAAAAACCTCGTACTTCAATGTTCGACATCTTTTTACTGCTACGAAACAGCGCGTGTATGTTGTGTATCCACCAGTGCGTGTGCAAAAAACTACATCGACACGGCTCAACTTTGGACTTCAACATAGTTTGACTCGGTACTCTCTACTACTTGCACGTACTAATGCACATACGTTAAATCCTTGCATCATCGACAGCCTGGTGACTTCACTGAAGCGAAGGACGAGGTATACTGAATCGAAGGTTTGTAATAACTACTTATTTTCCTAGCAATTATCGGGATATATAAATACAACAACCTTGTACATCAAAAATTGTCAATCCACAGGTACGTCTCGACATTTAGAAATACACGTAGCGATATAATGACAGCCAGATACTACGTCCGAAACTATCAACTCGCTCTAGAACACCGTCGATACTGTTCGATCTCTCGGAACAAAGAACAGCTATCGCGCAAAGCCTTCCGATAAGAATGATTTTCAACTTTTGCAAATCAGAAAAGACATAGAACTGGATCAAACTGTAACAGCCCGTTATATCAATGATGTAATATTAATGACATACGACGTCAGAAACGGACAACGTCAATTTGCAACATTAACACGTCGATACAGGCAGAGCTACGTTCAACATCAATCTCCAACACTTGGCAAACTTGATCGAATAAAGAAGCCTACACAGAACACGTCAAAGTGAGGGATCGTTACGACGTCTTTGGACTTTTGCGAAACGATCGCAACCCTATACGTCAACGTGATTGCAAAACCAGCATTAAGACAGATATCGCGGAAACGTCCTCGATCCACGACGAGATGAAAATCGGCTAGAAGCAAGAAGGACGATAGGGTCTGCATATACATCGCGCAGTCGTTTCTCACGGTTTGGAGGTTAGTGCTGTGTAAAAATAGAGAAAGGACGGTGGAACGAAGAAAATCGACAGCGGGAGGCAATAAGTTAGAAAAGGACAGAAAAGCGAAGCGAGGGAAAGAGAGAAAGAGAAAGCAGGTTCGCAATCGCGTCGACCTTCTTTCCATTTGTCAGGACGGAGCTCGCGTACACGATGAAAAAACCAAATGAAAATTACGCTCGCGCTCCTCTGCAGCATCTATTACCGTCTCCTTAATCCGGTTAGTCGGTTTTTCCCCAACGCTTTTCACGTAGTCAACGCTCGAAGAATTCCTAAAGCGCGTCCTATTGAATAGATTTTAGCAAATTCGAAATAATAGAAATTTTCATCCGATAGATACGATGTGTTTCTTATACGACCAAGTTATTTTATCATTTTTATCTTTTTATTCCCGTTTTTAACGCTTTCTTAGTACTTATTTCATGGAAACGTAATATCTAGTCCAGTTCTTCGGCTACAAATAACTATGCACACCGTCTATAAAACATATACAAGACAAACCTATAAACGACATATACTATTCGAAGATTAAACATTAACCAACTGATCTATACGTAAAAAGGAATCTTTTACTCCAACGCCTCTGTTATCGAAACGAAATACTCGATCCACGAGTCTGATTCCATTTTCGTCTGAACGAATCTGGAAAAATCGATCTCCGCCATAAATTATCGTCGTTTCATAGAAATACCTTGCAGGCATCTCTTGCAACGCGAAGAACCACCGAGCAGCTTATTCACCGCGAATTTATGCCCATCCTAGAGAAAGAACGCGAGCGAATGTGCGAGCGTTCGACAAAGTGGCGCTCGATTCCTTTATTAAAGCTCCCTTCTAAAGGACCAGCCCTTCCCCCTAGGGAAATAAAACACAAGACCGCGGACGTGAGATCCCGGCGATAGCTAGCGATAAACAGCCACGAAGAAGTAACTGACCCATAGGACCCTTCGATGTCTCTAACGAGAGAAAGCAAGCGAACCGAATGGATGAGTAAAAGAGAACACCGCGAAACAGGACAAACCAGGAGGAACAGAAGAATCAAGATGGGATGATATTGTCGTAGAGGATGTTCAAAAAGTTGGAGGCGAAGTTAAGAAGCGTGTACGTACGTACAGCACCTTGGTCATCGATGAATCATCCAATCTCCATCGATCAATTCTTAAATAAGGAATTAATGTTTATCGTTGGATCAGTTCGTAAAATAATGTCGCTTTTCTCGTCGATTGTCGCGAATGGCGAATTAACGGATTACGAATCAACTGACAAAGTTTAAAGCGGCATTGATCAAGTCCATAAATATCGAAAAGTCTTTTTTTTTCTTTCTGAAATATGGAAAAGTGACGACGTTACGAACATCCTTTTTTAAATTTACCATAGAATTTTCTATTAGTTGTATGGTTTTCTTGCGATAAACGAACATACGGAATCGAGTGATTTGCTTCTCGAGAAGCGATCGTTAATCGTGTATTTATGTTATAAAATTAAGAAATTAAGAAAAGGCACAGCCAGAGCTGTAAGTGACTTCTGAAAGACTCTCGTATGTTCGTCAGGTCTAAGTTTTTGAAACACTCTGTAGACAGAGGGGGGCTGAAAAGGGATCGAGAAGACGGCAGTCGTTGAGAAAGAATAAAGAACGATGAAGAAGGCCAGTGGCCGTCACGGTATTGCTCTCCCAACGCAGCTCGCTTTTCTTCTGCTTCGTGCACCGTCGCTCCTCCTGTATGTATACAAACTACAATGAAAATCGCCGTGGAAACCGGAGGATTCTTGGGAAAAAAAGACTCCTGACCCCGTACTCCATGGTTCGAGCCATTTCTTCTTTTTTCACTTTTCTCAACCCAGGCAAGGGCTGAATAAGACGTCGTGTTTTGCGGAATGTTTCTTCCATGGGATTCTGCGACGATTGCGCAGGTGTTTACGTGGTATTCACTGGATTTTAATTCGGTTAACGAGCGGATGATAGACGTTTGCAGAAGTTAGAGAAAAGAAAAAGAAGGATGAAATCGATTCCCTAACGAGTTCAATTTTTAAACGTTTGTTCGATTACAGGACGATCGAAAGTGCTGAAACATTTTGCTGACAACCGCTCGCGAAGTTGCTTCGGCAAAGTTTTGCAACAAAGTTCGAGTCAACAGCGCCTGTATTTCTTTGATTTTCCGGCAAACGATTTTAATCCGCTATTTAGTCTACTATTTTTCCGTCGTTGAATCAGAAATCTTCATTTGTAGGAGGGAAAAAAGAGAGAGCAGAAAGTTGCAAAGTTTACCAAAGTATATGGTAGGAAGAAACGGTGTTGGAAACCGAAGGATTTCTCTAGGGTTGAAGAGTTACGAAGCGCTCAACTCTTCCCCATTTACGTTGTTTGCTGCGAGAAGCGAAACCCGGTGTCCTATGCGATTTTAATTACTTTCGCAAGCCGGCTGTGCTCTCCGGAGATTGCTCAACGCTCGCAGCCCGCGTGCACTGCTAACTACCATCGCTGTCCGAAACTTTCCTTCAAATCCCACGAAATAAATATTCAGCCGGGTACGCAAATTGACTAGGTTCCTAGCCACGCCGCGCCGCCACGATTAGAACGATGGGCAAGTTTAGTTTTGCGATTAAGTCGATGCCGCTAGTTCTCGACAGATCCTAGCCATTTCTGTTACAGGCTTTACCTTTTTTACTATCTCGAGAATAAAATTTTACAATATAGTTGCGAAAAACGCAAACCGTACGTTGGATATGTACTCTTTTATTATTAACGTTAATTTAACGTTATATTTAAATACGAAAATTGAGCCATTCTGTCGCGACAATGAGAACGATCAAGCAATCACATCATCAAACAATAATAATCTTCTGCAAATTAATGTATCACGTCCAATCGGTATTCTAAATGTCTTGTATAGTAACCGTTACTCATGAGGAATCTTTGCCTCTTGGCAAGTTCGTAGCTTCTGCGATGTTCCAGTACGCGAAAATCCGTATTTTAAACCCTCGACTGGTACAGCGACCATAATCTTAATTTCAAAACGATTATTCCTGTCCAGCATAGAAGGTGCTTTTATTTTCCCTGGTTTGTTATTAACTTTTATCTTCTATCGTAACGCACGGTATACAAATTAAAATTGGACGAGGTACGGAAATTTGGCCCAAACCATTTCAGTCATCAATTGGGTTAATCGTTCACCGAAAGCGAATTTGGCCGAACCAAAATGAGCGAGAAAGACGTAAGAAACGCGAAAGAAAAAAGCTAAGCGCGCCTCTATGGCGCGAAACGAGGCAAGAAACCGATTTCAGGGGAGAAAATTGCATCGGCGACCGGTCGAACGCGGTGCATCTGCGCGAAGCGGCTTGTGCCGGTTGTGCAGTTGCACCTGCGGTCGCACGCAATGCGGGTGAACACGAGGAACAGGAGAGGAAGAAGAGACCCGGTGAACCGCTGCAAACTCGACGCAACAACTGGCATCTCTCCGCTCTGGCCACGATGTGCACCTGCCAGACACGACGAGCGCGCGCACGATGTGTCGCCGACAGACTTGACACCATTGCTTTGTTCCTTTTACGGCCGAGATTATGGAGTCCGTGCAGCATTATCGCAGAAACTGGTTACGCCGTGCGGCTTGTCCATTGAAATACGTCAAGGTTGTCCCGGCAGGTAGGTCGCCGGGTAACAGTCAATCGGCTGTCGAACGCGAGAACTAGGCGTTAGAAGGCTAGGCGAACCGGCCAGCTAGTTTCACCTTCTCTCGGACGTCCATTTCGATTGGTAAATCCAGGATATATATACAGTATGGTAGGATTATTTCAGTCGTGCGAGATCCAACACGTTGATATTCAATTTTGAACATTTGCGTAGAATAATGAAACTCGTTGTATATTTTAAAGACGCTGTTAGCTCTTGACGCAGCAAAGAAAGGATAAGGAAATATCGCGTGCTTTAGGTCCAGCGAGAAACATAACCGAAAATGAGAAAACGATTGGAATTACCCTGTGATAGGGATACTTCAGTCAATTGGCAGCTATCATATAAGAAGTACTAAAATAAACGATTAAATAACTTCCACTACCGTTATTATCCAGTACTTCAACCGTTGAGTTATGATAATTACAATTGAGATTATTAATATCGAGCGAGCAAAGTTCTCTCCTTCTGAATGGAAGTTATATCTTGCTAGAAAACTATGATCATCGAGCTGTCAATGTAATTTGCACATAATAAAAAACTTGGGAACTGCCGTTTCAAAAATGGTAATTTCATGACTCATCGTGATTCACCAACTTCATCGCTGGTCGGAGGCTTTCTTCAAACTTTTATAATCGAAATTCAGCACCGTTTCCACTGGAAGTCAGCCAGTGATACCTCTGCGCATAATTGCGCCATTATTTTCCGGCTTGCCGTGGAATCTTCGCTATCACGACGCCCTTGACGCGATTTTTCGAATGGCGTTCTATTTCCAGCGTCTGGAAGACCGTGCCTCGCACCCAAATTTCCATCTTTTCCGTGGCTTCTTCTTAAATCACATTTTATCCCTCGGATCTATCTACGAACGGAGCCTTGACCGGCACTCCGTTTCCAAGAAAATGGCTTTGCGTTCGGTGAAAATGCGCGCGCGATTCACTTTTACCCTCGTCGTCCGTGTCGTTTCGCTATCCTTCTTTCCGTGATACCGTACACAACCAGTTCTGACGACAGGTCGACAGGTAATGAAATTTTCACGTCCGGCGAAAGAAAGTAAAAGACGGCCGCTAATTTGCGCGCTAGCACGCGGGAAAAGAAATTGAAAACCATTTTTAAAACCATTGCTACGCGACGCTCCGACTTTTCCATTTTCGTATCACGTATGACGCCAGAATTAAGAAATCTTGCGTCGTTTCGGCGAATTGTTTTCTTTTTGTTTAAATCGTCTGTTTTATCATTTTCGAAATCATTGAGATTTTTTATGTTCCAAGTTCTCGAAGTTTATGAACAAGTTTGATTGTTGCTTAGATCGATTATCGATCATAGGTTGCTTCGTCGAATAATTAAGAAACGAAGTTACATTTCCTGAGATAAATGTCCTGTAACAACTGTCATTGAAATCACGGAACGTTGTGTGCTCTTTCTCGTCGAATTTTATGCAACAGTACGCAAATTGGAAAGATATGACTGCCGTTTCCATGTAGTAACAATGTATTTCGTGCAACAATGAACAAGTAAGACTGTCTTTTACAATAGACGTTTAGTTACCACGAGGACATTTCACGCTTCAAATCATCCAGTTTCGGGCAATAGTACACGCGTTTGGGGAATTTTGCTTTGATATACCGTTGGCTGGAACATATATTTATGTTATATCACAATGTAACAAGCTTATCGTACATCTGATGCACATTCCAAATCCTTCGACGCTTCCTCGTCAAACACGTTATTCCCAAAAATACGTCAAATCCCTTTTATCATTCCAAAACCTCCCTTAATCGTTTCTAAAACGTGTAAAAACTAGATTCTTCCCGTACGCAAAAAATTCTCTCTCGATCGTCGATTCTTCTCTACGTCACTGCAAAACGTATCGCCGTATACCGTATAAAAGAAAAAAAAAGTGAGAAAAGCCACAAAACGACAGAAACGTATTTTTCAGGATGTTACGTTTTTTCGATATTCGACCAGCATCGAATACTCCCCGCTGCGTAGCTTCGACTTTCGATCGACGGATATCGAACGTGGCCGCAGAAATTTATTCGAACGAGAAACGCGTCGAGCCACCCTCTCTCTCTCTCTCTCTCTCTCGTTCTCTCTTACATGCTTCGACCCATGGCTCTCTCGATTCTGATAGGGGCGGAATTGTGTGCACAGGGATGCAGTCGGTAACCCGTGCAAACACTACACGCGCCGTCTCTAAAGCCGATTTCAGCCCCCTCCGAGCAAACCTGCGAATTTAACGTTCCCTCTCTTTGTCCCGGTGAACAGACGTTCTTCTAAACGAGTACACTGGCTCGCCAAAGTATTGGAACACTTATCACAGAAAACTGTTACGTAGATATTATGTGGGTGTTATATAAAAATATGTAGAAATTTCATTAGCATCGTAGCGAGAGCCGAGTATCATGATCGTATTGGCAAAATTTGACAGCAGTCTGAAAATGTATCTAGAAGTCGCAAGATATTTATTAGAAATATGTATTTAGTAAGAAAATTAGTATGCAGCATGAATAGCCACGTTGGACGAATAATTAACCGTTCGAGTGTTTCAGCGATATCTGCGAACTATATCTATCTACTTTTATAGATTTTCATAGATAAAATTTTCATTTTCGTTACGAGAGACACCAGATCGATTTACGCGCTTAATAAATAAAAAAAGCGAAATGACAAAGTGAGTGACCACAAAAATTTTTACTACGAACGATCGAAAAAAGAGAAAAAAGAAAAGAAAAATACTTCCCTAAATAACACAGCGAACGTAATTTCTATCGAGCTGCAACTCTCCACACATATTACTCGACTAATTGGAATTCAAGCGATACTTCCGGCAACAAATTAAAACCAGAAACAGTAGAGCAGAAAAAATATATATAAAAAGAAGGGAGAGAAAAAAACAGGAAAAGTCGCGACACAATTGAAATAAAAATAAAAAAAATAGGATGTAATAATTTAACTGGCAAATATTTGAAGGATCATTGGCATTAGATATCGCGTTGCGTGGTCATCGATGTGAAAGGTAAATATTGCTCTTTGCACTTTTTCATTCCGGCCAGCGAACGGGAACGAAAAACTGCACCGTTTTACACGGAAATACAATTTCGACAAATTCCTCTCTTCCACAGCTGCGCATATATGTACACGTATGTGTGTACACTGTACACGTATGTGTATGTACATACCACTCGGCGGAAAACTGAAAAACTGTCGCGTGCCTGTGCGAGCGCCTCTATTAAACCAACGATTTAACCGTGTTCGATGAGAGGAAAAAAAAGCGACCATGAAATTGCGTTTTCTCGATCATGAGAGATTAAAACACCGCGCAGCTCTCGTCACGTTCATCTGGCTTCGATTGAAAGAGATGAAACCGGATCGCGAATTCGAATATACTTTGACACCGATGTTTTATCTATCGTCGATACCTTCTTCCCATTTCGTTGAAGAATTTTCATGCGATTTCTGACGGAATCGTAGAATAAAAATTCGCCACGATTTTAATAAATCGCTTTTTGTCTGAAAGTCTTTTTATCGGATTATCGGCTCGACGCATTTTGCGCCGCTGACGTACAAATGCGCGAAATAGATCGCAAATGCGGTGCAAAATGTGTTAAAAACAAATTCTATAGAGATGTCGTCTCCTAAATAGAAATTCTTCTTACAAGAAACGAACAAGCCTGTTATAAGATTCCATCATACAACAAATACGAGGAAAGATCTCGTAAGTGTTACGATAGCAAGAGACGATTTTGTCGCCGTCAGACACTTATTTTCGCGAGTTTAGGAAGGATCATCGAAACGGGCCAATCTACAGAGAGAAAAAGAGAGGTGTAGACAGGGCCAGGCAACATTTTTCTTCGGTGCAGCTGCAGCTGCGAGCGTGCAAACGCGGCGAGCGAAAAGTCACGAGGGGTGGGACGCACGCAGGGGAGACGTCGCACCGGAAATACCCGCAACACATGCTCCGCCGGCTTCCTGTCATGTAGGTGGTTTAACTCCGGCCGCGGGGTGACGATAAAATATAATTTCCAGGCAGCACGCAGCAAACTCTCGCCGCGCCGCCACCCAGCTTCGATTCGTTTTCACGCGAGAGGAAAAACGATCGCTCGATTAAAAATAAGCGTGGCGATTTTAGATCGTTATCGATTTTTCCAGGAGAAAGGTTTAAAACGTTGAAGAGGTCCGAGCGTCTGGAAGTTTTGTTCGTGGAGCTAAGTCTCCATGGCGAAAATCTCTGATGAGTGGATGAAATATAATTTTCAAGCTGCGCGCAGCATATTTTTACTGTCGCGATATTTGATTCTTTATGAAATGAGACGAAAGACGAGTCTGTACACTGGACAACGGATGTTGCTACGCATTCGTCGTTCCAAGCATCGTAGTTCCGAGATATCGATTTTTCTCGTCGACAGATTTAAATACTTTTATACGTGTGCGTTGAAGAGTTTCGAGTGCCACGAAGTTCTGTTTATAGTCTTCTAGTTTCTATCTACGAAGAGATCTTGAAAATATCTGACAAGTAGATGAAATATAATTTTCAAACTGTACACCGCTGTACAAGCAAACAGAAAATTCTGATATCCATCACGAGGATTTACGATATGAGAGAAAAGATGGCTGTACAAAAAAGAAAAGGCAGTGTCGCTTCAAAGTATCAGAGACTCGATGTGTTTTACTCCTATTTATAGGACGAGACGTAAGTTTCTATCTAAAGATCTGGAAAATTTCTGATGAACGGATAAGATATAACTTCTCGCTGTCGCGAGATTCGATCCTCGATGGCCAGCCAAGAAACAAGATCCCATTAAAAGCAATATACAAATAATAATAACAAAACTGCGATGAGTAACGAGATTCTATTTAAAAAATCAACATCCTATCTACCGCTGTTCACACTCTCTTGTCAACAACTATTCCGCAGAACTACTCGCAAAGCTACCTTGCTTTCCACTATTTACAAAACTCGTTTCTCTATGCAAGACGATACATTTTACCGTTCTTTCTTCGACCAGATCTTCAAAACTGGCCCGTTCCTCGCTCGAATTTCTTCACACGACGTGGAACAAAGCGCGAACATAACCGATTCGAACCGTGGAATCGACTTGAATCGAGCGGTCGCTTGAGAGAGCCAGTTTCCAGTTTCGGGCCGAGGAGTCGAGCTGCGATATTGCTTTCATCCAGTCGGAATATCCAGTTTAGTAGGATGAAGGCGCACGCGTATCTGGAGCGTGACAAGTTTCCAGATTGTGTATGCAAAAGGTGGCTAGCTGCTGCTTTTCTACGCACTTGTCGTGGCCGCCGCCTCGTCGACTACTTCTCTTACGCTTCTACCGATTCCAACCACAAAAACGAAAAAATAAAGAGAAGGAGAAACGAGCGTAGAGGCAAGAGAAAAAGAAGATAAGGGTGGAAAGAGGCTGACGACGTGGGTTTCGGAATGGTACGACGGTACCACGCGAGACGATAAGGAGTCGCGTGCTTTGCAAGGAGCAGCTGCGACGTCACCTGTCCATCTGGCAAACTTTCTCGTAAATTAAAAGCTACGTCCGTGGCACATTTTCCGACCAGTATACAAGGTGTTCGCAATTTTTCTCGGTTTAAACTGGGACTACGGTATAAACCTTCTAGAAGAACACACGATAGATCGCAAAGAATAATTTTTCCAATGTTATCGCCCTTTCCAGCTTTGCAATTTTGAAGTTGCTCAATTTGCCTTCTACACGGTTGACTATATACCGGTAAAAACGATCAAATCATAGTTTTTCGCCAGGGTAGTGAAAAATGATACTATTAAAAGTTTCACAGATTTATCTTACAGAAAGATTGTATTTTATAGAATTTTATGGCAAGGTCGATCAAATTGATCTGATCTGTGCCGCAAATGATATGAAATTTGTTGCATATCAAATTTCTTGAGAATTTCAGAAAGAAGCTGTTGGCTCATTGCATTAATCCTTCGCGTGTAATTATTTCTGTACCTTATTACATATTCTACGTCGATCTTACATATCCTACAATTAAAACTACGTTGTTACGTAAATACCACCTACATATTTCACGAAACGTTCGATATTTGCTCGTAACATCGTGGAGCAGAGCGTTCGCGATAAAACTTCACGTAATATTTTCCCTTATTTTCATTCGTGGATCATATCCTTCGAATTTGATCGAACAAATTGGAAATAGCCTGTAGAAACATCAAGATCGAATCAGCATTTTAGCCTGCCGACACGACTTTCTCATTTTCTACCGTTTCCAGGTGGATTCGATCGATCCGATAGATTCAGAATAGAGCACAATTCTACTGGACAATAGGAGATTTCCTGCGAATTAATTTCTCGAATCGTCGATAGAAATTGAACAGGAAAAATTGGATCTCTATCCAAAAGGATTTTGAAAGGTTTCAAACCTGTGAGATCGTTTAATAAAGTTATTTCCATTATAATACGATATATAGGTATGATCAGAGAACGTTGCAGCGGCATTTATCAGGCACGATTCTTATACAAAGACTGGTCTTGCAATTTTAACCGAGTGGTTTATAGTATCAGGTGACACACGTATCGCGGATAACAGTCCACGTGATCCAAGATGCATTCCAACGTGATGAATATTAAAATTGCATCGAGATATAGCAAAAACGTTTAAACATTGTAGCTTCTAAAATATGCATCTGGTCCTGTCTCCCGATCCTAAACTTCCAAACGCTCCAGAAATTTAACAAAACACTAAACGAATAACTAATATTCGTTTCGTCGCTACAAATACCAGAAGCTTCTTCTTCCCGATATTTCTCTTAACTATACGTCTTTTACACGCCTCAGAACTTGAAAGAAAATTAAGAAAACGATAAAACGAAAGAGTACGTTGTTTTAACAAACCAGACAGAACCCGATCTCTTCCTTTCACGCCAAAGACACACGATCACATCGAAAAATGAAAATGGTACCAATTTCGCCTTTACCAACGTCACCATGAATTATTAAAATACCTGAACATGATTTATGGTATTGAATTATTCCTGACAAGATTAACAGCTAATTAATTCTTTAAGAAATCCTATCTCTCCATCGTTAAAACACAGTTATAAGATACCTATATGTAGGTACATACACCGCCCTTGCGTCTGACGTTCCTATAATAATCCTAAATACTCTAAAAATCGACTAAAAGCAAAAGAACATTCGAAAGGCCAACTTTCAAGCGATCGTGCGTCTTGCTACAAGGTTCGAGCGGAGTCGTTTTGTTTTTCACACCGAAGCTTGCGACGTCTGGATGAAATTCGTCGGTATAGTGGAAGAAGCAGAGGCCGCGGGCAACAGTCTACCGAGTGAACCAGCTGCCAGGCAGGTGATGGTGCAGCTGCCTGCGAGAGAGCACGTCCTCTCTCGGTAGCCGTCTCTCATCGGCGATCCCCTCTCGTTCCTGGACCAGTCTCGCCCGGGATCGATGCTGCTGCTCTCCGTCGTCGGTTCTCTCGAAATGGTACCAACCAAAAACGGCTCGGAGAACAGGACTGCTCTCGATGAATTTTGCGATTGGTTCCCATGAATGAAACTTTGAATGCAAGCGTGGCGATAGCTGGATGGAAATCGTCTTGGAATTCTGATATTTTCTTTTAAGATAAATTCGATGATTCGATCGGCAGATCGATCGAGGGTGGTCTACTACTGTCGATCCATCGAATTTCCAAAGCGAAGTTTCAAGAGAAAAGTATATGTATGTAGATATGTACGTTGAATTCCTTCCGTGCACGAGCTTGAAGTCTCGAGGGGTGTGAGGAAAATCGACGACGCGTTTCGTTCGAAACGAGTAGGCGCGTGGCTCGATCTTCAAACAGCTGGTTTATTTACGTGCCAGAGGCAGCCGGGCGAAATCGTCGTTTCATGGAAACGGCGTTCCCGCGGACCTACGAATAATCCAACAGCGAACGCATCTGTCGCTCGCTGAGCAGACAGGTTCGATTCACGCGCAATCGAACGAGTCTGGATTTATGCAAAAGCAGTGACGATTTCTTTGGGCTGCAAGATTGTTTTCGTGTCATACAAATACATGTATTTTTTTTTTTTAGAGTTTCGAATTCTTTAATTACATTGAACAAGCTTCGAAGTTGGTATCACTTTGTTGTTAAACGCTCGTCTCTGTAAATTGTTGTATTTGAAGTATTTTTCATAGTAATTTGTGACCTAATTGTAATAAATATAGCGTTTAAGGCTGCGTTCTTGATACTTTTAAAAGCTTCGATCATGACTTTCATCTTTTTCGTGCAATAAAACTGGCAAACTTATAAACGGTTAAACGTAAAAATTTTACGGTTTCCGTAAAAATGTAACTCTATCTTTGTTAAATAAAACAATTACGTTTAGTTCTGCAAGATTTTGAAAAATATTTCCGAAAATATTTGAGCAACGTGAAACCGTTGGTTGCTCGTCATCGAGCAACGTTCG
The DNA here is from genome assembly GCF_011952255.1 of Bombus vosnesenskii. Lineage (NCBI taxonomy): Eukaryota > Metazoa > Arthropoda > Insecta > Hymenoptera > Apidae > Bombus > Bombus vosnesenskii. The sequence goes on from NW_022882962.1 coordinate 3,093,962, forward strand.
TTGCGATTTAATGCTAACTCTATTTTCGAGCTAGTTATTAAACATGAAAAAAACATAAAAGTCGAGCATAATTAAAATATAATCACGTATAAATGGCTGCTTCAAGTGACACCGTGCTCGAGTTTGCATGGAGAAACAGGTTCGCGAACGTTACTATTATCGGTTACAAATTATTCTGACGCTACTTAGCTATTGCTAACTACGGTTCCTACCGTGTAATGACGAATGCTCAATTACATGAATTGCTGATAAACAGCGGTTTAATCGGTATCAAAACAAAAAACTCCTCGCAAAAAGTACTGCTTTGAATCTGCAAATATTCATATTAAAGTAAGAAATACTGTTCTTTACATGCAATTACTGTCTAAGTATTAGGTCAGTGTATATAAAATGTCTGAGAATGTTTCTGAGAAACATCAGTTTGACGGACGAACTTAACTAAAAATCAAAGTAGAAGAACAAACTTGTTACGTACAAATTAAGTAGATATATATTGAATTCTAAACAGATTTACAATACAAATATTGAAACGTCGCTATTAGTCGCGATGAATGATCGGAATATTCCTACGATTTCTTTCTAAGAAGCGTTACGAAGATTACTTGAAGATAAATTTCTTTCTTGAGGACAGTCGAAAATATTCCACGTAAATGATTTTTAATGGATAAATTATTGAACGAGAAAAAAAGAAGACAATAAATGAAGAAATGGTCGCAGCTTTGTTCCATCAACGTTTCAATTCTAAAATCGATAATCGTTAAAATAGAATAAAACTAATTTTACTTAATATAAATACAATAAACGTAACATCGACGTAATAAAATTAATCGATCCAAGTCTACGCTAACGGACAATTGCTCGCAAATACTTGTCGCAGCCAATCTTTATCTTTCGTGAAACGTCCGCAGAAGGACAAATATCGATTAGCTGCGATATGCATTCGCGAACAATCTAAGTCGTAGACTTAGCTTAATTCATTTCGTAAGCTTGATTCTTCCATCGAATGATAATATTTTATTTGTATTTGAACGAATAATATTTTAATCAAAATTTTACTTTCGAAAAAGAAAAATACGATTTCACATCCATCGACCTAACTATTATTCCAAACGAGATAACGAGATAATTTAAACGCATCGATGGCAGCGAGTCTACGAAACTCGCGTTTCACGCGGAGAATCATTTACACGATCGTATAGAGAAGGATGAGAACGAAATGATTCATTCCTTTATTTATCGGTGGTAGCTGAAACGACAGCTCTCAGGTATCGGACCGACTATCGGTATTGAATCGAGGGTATCGCCATTTAATGCGTCGCGTGATCGCGAAAGAGGCGACTCGTCTCGAGTGCACGAGCAGCTCTCGGGTGTCTGCTTTATTAATTAACCTGTGGATTTCTGTCTCGTTTCACTGGATTAGAGCCTCGAAACGATTCCAATCCTCTAACGCGCCATGCTTCCACCAACCAAATCTCCTCTTTCGGTCAACTAATATTTTTTAACGATCGATCAAAATGATTAACTTCATTGTTCAAAGTGATTCGCAGATAAAAATGATCATTTAACTTTAAAGCTTATATATAAGCTTCAACTAGGCGGCCGATCGATGTGCTTCGCTGACCAAGTATTAATAAAGTGTTTTCAAACTTTATCTTATTTTTTAACATCCTTTAACTGCACTTATCATACGCAGAAAGTTCAACGTTCCATCGGACTTGGGGTAAAAATAAACGCGATGAGGTATTGACGTTGAACTAGCCTCGCCACGGGACCGCAAAGGGTTAATAATAATCTGCTCTTCAAGTACAAAGAAACGTTTATTTTTAATGACTCAGTTTTTGATAAATTTGACGTGTCCCGATAATAGTTTGATATTTTCACGTCTGTTAAACTTCAACGAGACACACCAATGAGTGTTCTATATAAAATAACTACACTATAAAGTGTAACTACGAGATTCATATGTTTCAAACAATGTACGAATTTCTCAGAAACCATGCCGATGAATTTCACCAATTGACATACGGAGAGAAACACGATGATTACAAACGTTATGTGTAAAAATATATTTAGAACTTGCGACGAATCTCTGTGCTGTTACTTGGCGATGAATTCTTTCAATGCTAATCGTGTACCGAACAAAACGAAACAAACGATATAGAGATAACAATCGAAAGAAACCTCTCTGAAATATTCTCTAATTTTGCTATCGATATCGCGATTAATTTAAAAAATAAATTCGTTCACAGTACGAGTGTTCCATCGAATGAAACATCGGTTTCCAACACCGACAGTCTCGAAATTAACGGCAAACATATCTTCCTCATTATTATTTTATAAAGATTTTACATCGAGCAATCAATGAATATCGAACGAAAGGAAGAAAATGTTGCCGCATTGGGACGTTATTCGATGGAAGACGATTGCCAATGAAGAATCATTCCTGCACCTGTGCACAGCCACCGACTGGTTCAATACCTGTCGAGCATCAAGCGAAACTCTAAGGCACCTTCCGCCACGGGCTACGTCATCAATACCTGGATCCGAATAAATCACGAAACCAAACGTCCTTATAAATTATTCCGTCCATCGTGAAGGATTTATGCAACGACATTCAACGAACAGCACGATCCAACTTAAGTTCGATATAGACGCTGTACTGTTGAACGATTTTACGATGTTTCTAATGAATGTAACGTGAATATAAAACTGCAGATATGGAGAGACGAAGAAGATGTATTATTTGCTCTAAAATTAGAACACGTTAAAGATGAATTATATCGTAATAATCGATTTAAATCGATGCTTTATACGATGAACGAAACTGATATAAATTCCATTCCAATAATCTCGATAATATCGATTTAAAATTCGTCGGATCTACGTCAATTGTCAAAGTTGGAGGTAACAGCGGTGAGATTGTTCAAACAGATATTACTAGTAAGTAGACCGCGTATTTTTGCACCGACGACGCTGTACTCTACAATTTTAGATTTGTAACGGCGCGATACTTACAGCGCGCGATTCTGCTATCGAAGATATAAAATTGTCGAAGTGGAAAATGTTAATAAACGTAACGAAATTCCAATAAAATTGCATTGTTCGTCTACATCGATCGTCAACCTTTACGCTGCGACATTTCGACATTTTAAATTTCATTCTTCTTCGATGCGAACAACGACTATAATATGTATACGTTGTACGTATATCATTCCATGTGCTAGTAACATAGAAAAGATGCAAAATGAGTAAAAAACTAGACATTTCTAGATTTACACGACCTAACGGATCCAACAGCGAGGTCCAAAATGAAATTTTTCGAAAATTCGGAAAAAATTCCCTCGTGTCTACAGTGTGCGTATTCTCCAAAGTATCTAACTACTGCGATATACTTTTCTAGTTCGATAGAACAATTAGATAAATTACTTTATCCGCGTTTCCCAACAATCTTCTACGTCCACGCAACTTTTACGCGATATTTCACTGCCTGGCCTTTAATGAGTCGAGTCCCGGGGCGATGTTCTCAACCGATGAGTTCCATGCGCGATTAATCGTCCACGGAATACGGGTTGACGCGTGGGCACGCATCGAAACGAGAACGGATCCGCGGCCAGAAGCGGAGTCGGTGAACGAGAGTGCCGCTTGTGCAATTTACTCGAATGGCGTGTCCGCAGTCAATGCTAGGACCTTGCACTCGGCGTGCACGTGCGTGTGTGCACATGCATATCATAAACGGCTGACGAAGGAGGGAAGAACGAGGCCGGACGATCAGGGGAGGGACGAGCTTCGAGAAACGGAGAGGAAGCGGATGCTAGCGGAAAGAAATCGACGTGCAAGAGAATTCTTACCTGAGAAACGGGGAAAACACAGGAAGAAGGTGGATCTAGCTTTGGAATACGAGATAAGATGGTCGAATGAAGTCGATATGTCGAAGGTAAAGGTAAACATTGATTTGAAAGAGAAAGAATCTATTTATTTATTTATTTAACGAATCACGGGCAACAAAACTCTACGGTGCAAGGAAACAAAAAACGAGATACAGATATATAAGAAAATAAAAAAATGTAATCCTTTGAAGGTCCTCTGATGTTAGCATATTCGACGTGCGAAGTACGGGATTTCATAGTTGTGGTCCCGAGTCTGAATTGAGCGACTAAATGCACAACTTTATCTGTTTATTTATCTATTTAGCGAATCACGGGCAACAAAGCTCTACGGTACAAGGAAACAAAATAAGAAATACAGATGTATAAGAAAATAAAAAAATGTAATCCTTTGAAGATCCTCTGATGTTAGCATATTCGACGTGCGAAGCACGGGATTTCGTAGTTGTGGTCCCGAGTCTGAATTGGGCGACTAAATGCAAAACTTGATAGAAATCGGGGGAACAAGAAGACAAGAAATTTATGTTGCGTTCATTCGATAAGTCGGACGTATTTAGATTCACAAGGAGATCGCATAACCACAAGCGTATTTCAAGCGAGATAGAACTGATGAATTGTAGAGAGCTTTCAATGTAAAGGGCTTTCGGAAATCCAGAATCGAATGATAAATCCGAGGGAGCTATCTATCCTGTTGATAATGTTGGGACCGAAATTTTGGGCGAGTGTAGAAGACGATTGGTGCTCAAGGAAAGTATTATCGATCGCTTTCAGATAAGTCAGACGCACGGAACAGACAAATTTGAAAATTGATAAAAAGACTCGTGTTTGCGATAATACCAGTTACGCGTTAAGAGCAACGTTGAAAGAAGCACAAATTTTGACTCGTTAGAATCCATCGGAGAAATTAAATTACTTGATAGAGCAGAATAATAATTAATCTAATATAATTACGCATATGCTACATAAGCATATTCATATGCATATTCTTACATAACGTCTCCGATGAAACGTACGACATAAAACGCGAGTAATAACAACGTTAAACGATAAAAATAGTTTCGCGTAAAGTAAGCAAAGGCAGAGGAGATAGTTTGAAGTTTAAAGGTCTACAGAGCGAAAGAGACAATTCGAAGATGAAACTAAACCGGCGATAAAGTAATTCGAAAGCAGAAGATTCGTTGGAAAGTGAACAGGAACAGGTCGGGAAAACGAGCCGGAGGGAAGGATCGGTTCTGATTGCTAAAGAAGAGCGAAGAAAACACCTGAAAGAGAAGGTTGAAACGGTAACAGGAGAGAAGAGGAACAAAAGGAAAGCCGGTGGAAAAACGGGTGGGCTCAAGACAGTCGCGTTATCTCATCGCGAAAGGGATCGTTAGGATAAGCTGCAGCTCTTTCTCTATTGCGCATTCAGCCATTCTAAAAGTGCAGTTTTACTGCCGCGTTCGTATCGAGCTTAATCATTTACGGGCGCTCACTTTTCGCGCTCCGCGTTTCACGCCTTGTTTTATCGTCTGGATTTACGTTTATACGAGACTTCGACACGCGCCGACCCGTTATCGACTCGTCTCTGCTGATTTGTCGCTAAATGACCACCGAGAGGGAACCATAAAACGTCGATAAAGAATCGTCTCGTTTCACGCGTACTCGTTTCACTTCAACCGTATTCCATCCATCTCTACTTCGAGGACACTTCGAATACGATCGTCACTGTTTGACAGCCGACGTTAATTTTGTTAGTCGCGAGCATGCGTATACAGGGAGTCAGGGAAATGTTTGAATTCTTACAGAAATATTTTGCGAATTCGTTACGTGTGGAAGCAAAGTTGGAATTCGAACTTTTATCGTTCGATGTTATAAGACATAAAAATGTTCAACTGCAACGAGTTATTTCGAACTTTCCACGTAAAGACGTCTGCGTGCACCTAGTATATCGTTCGTGATAGCTAATATTCGATGTAAAGGCAGACGTTCCATTCGGTCTGACGATAGAGATCTCAGTTCTGACGATCACACAAGCAACTCGACAACGCAAACTCAAACAGCTCGACGACAGCTGTTCCGCAAGGAAAAGCGTTTGGGACACGAACGTCCATCCACAAGACCGACGATAACATCGTCGATGTCACCGAACGTCTTGAACCATTCAAGACGAGAGACGTACACTACGTTGACGGACCAAAGTATTCCAACACTTACCGCAAAACCCTTCAAATAAAATTTTTACATGTATCGCATGAAACTTGTCGAGATTTAATTTCCCTTCGCGATAAGGAACAAATTGTACATTTCGATATAGCGGTGTTTGAATATCGATAAACGTCCGTGTACTCTTGCAAAGCTCCAAGAACTGCCATTTCGATGCTTAAGTAGCAATTCGCAAGAATAGAATGTTCCCCAAATATCGAAAGACAACGTCATTTACGATCGCACCGAAAACGTTAAACGACTCGAGAACACGAACCAGCAACCTCGGGATCGCAATTTATTTCCACGCGGCTCGAAACTGCGGAGGATAAATTGCAGAGCGGATTTACACGTGGCGCGTTTCGTTGCGATACGCGGAAACGATGAATCGCTAGTACACGTGCAAAGAAATATGCGTGCGTCATCGGCTGCGAAAACGGCTCGTTTTGGCACCGGTTAAATCGTTTTCGCTCGACCAGAACGTGAATCCCCGTGCTAGGTTTTCTATATCAAGATAAAGAGAGAGAGAGAGAGAGAGTTCACCATTTATTCATGGTGACCGCGAGGAATTTCGTTGGCTCTCGCCTAACCTTTCTCTTCTCTGTTTAGAGGAAAAGGGGAAGAAATTTTTCGTGGGGCCACTTGAACGAACCTACAGCGCAATTAAAATGTTACACTTCGATGGTTGGTAAGATTTTCCTCTTTTTTTTCTTCTTTTTTTGGCGATTAAGCTACGCGTTCGGTCAGCTGGAATAGCTTTGGACAAAAGTCCGTTACCTAAGGAGAAGGATATACGAAAGTTTGCGAGCTGTTTAACAATCCGTTTCTTTGCTCCAATCAACCCCCAATGGGAAATTCTTTTCCGTTACGCCGCGAGAAAACGCCAATTCGGTTTTTTAGAATGGTTTAATACGGGATTCTGATATTTGGATGAAAACTTTTGGTGTAAATCTGTATATGTTCGCAGAAATTTGTTTTCTCGGGAAAATATGAAAAGAGAAAGAAATGTTACTTTAGTTAAAAATTCTGCTAGGTTTTGATCGAAACAGTAACAAACGAGTTGTGCAACGATCAATGTGACGTATCAATTCAGTAGGATGTTACACAACAGCGCTTGGAAAGGAAATCAATATTACAACAAGCACCTCGTTTCTTAAACAGAGATATGCCAATCGATGTTATACAACCACGCTCGAATGTTTCGCTACGGTATAACATGTAATACATCAATTTCATATTAAGCTTTGAAATGCTGATTCTTCGTGACCCACTGGTCAGTGTCAAATTCTGCCATTCAATTCTAAATTCCCACAGTTAGTAACATTCATACATCCGTCAATTAGCCTTTCTACCGATTCTAACAATTGCTCCAATTACCAACATCAACGACGCTCTCGTTTTTAAACCTCTAATTACATATTTCCTATCGCGCATCGAATCGAATATTCTTTACGCACTAGTGTCTGTCGTAAGCAAAGAAAATTTTGTCCTTTTTCCCTGAATAAAATTCTCAAACCTATATACATGTAAAAATAATATTCTACGATATACATATATCCTTAAAAATCTTTCTTCGACTAATTGGGAGATCAATTGCTGACTATTATCAAGACCTGGCTTATTACGCGTATCTTTCAAAAAATCCTTCCACGTACTCCTGTATATCCCATAAAAATCCTTTCCCAACTAAAAGACTATTTATATGCCATTGCAACCATCGTTCCGATCTCTGTTCATCAATTCACAATCCAGAAGATCCCACATCCTGCCACCCGAACATCGTTCATCATTCCCCTTCAACAGTCCCTGGAGATCTAAATTCCCAAGAACTGCGCGATCACTGGAAAGAGCAAAATGCATACTCATATCGATGCTGTCTGGTGCACGTCTTTGGAATCGGTCTCCTAGGGAGACCATCGGAAAAATTGAACGGGCGCCGCGGCGCCATCCCGCCAACATCTCGTTTCTATTAGCGATTCAGAAAGGCAAAGGGGAAGAGTATTGGCCGCTGTGGCTACACAGTTCTTTCGGCATAAGTTATTCCCTTTATGCGAGCAGCATCAGTCTCGGGCGCAGATGCCTTTCCCCACGCGAAGGGAGGCACCTTATGCACGCGCACGCGTGCACGTGTGCCGCGTGAATGCGGGATCAGAGCAGACGGCGAAGCGGCGAGGTCTTTGTTCAGGACCGTATCGCAGCGACCAGGGAACTCTTTTAACTTAAAAGTAGACCGACTCGAGCCGACAATGCCACTCGATGCACCCCCCCCCCCCCCTATGCAGAAAATTTTGCGAACCTCTGTCGCAACTGACGACTATTAAACTACTCGTGAAAAGGAATATTTGATGACTTGCATCGCCTGCATTGCGTTTGTTATCGCGTATATTTATGATTAATCGGGAATCTGGATTTTCGTTTGAATCGATACGATTTCGAAACAGATATGGAAATCTGCCTTTTCTGTATCGAATACCAAAAAGAGTAGAAGCAGCTCGCAGATATCGGCTAACGTGCACACGATTCCCGGGTCAACGAACTTTCTCGATATTGAGGTGGATAACGCGTTAATTGAGGACAGCGATAGAGTCCGATGCGCTTGCTCGTTCGCAGATCGAGAAACGTTCCTTTTCATCTCAAACAAGCGTAGTCATCCTCGATGAATAATAAACTACTACATCTTCGTATATCTTTGAAACGTAATATCAAACCGAATGAGATATTCTACGGCAAATACCTTCGAATTGATTTAAAGGCAGCAAGAAAGATACAAAATCTGAAATATACAAGAATTAACTACGATACACTGCTCCGACTGAAGCACCACAACAAAAATATCTATCGACGAACATCTTTTTTCGCAAATTGCGTACTTTTACGCTCTGCGATACAAATTACACGTATATTTTCAAGGAAAATTATTCGAGTTCGATTCACGACTTTCTTTGTCCATTTACGAACTGAAAATAGGGTAAATAGTAAATCGGATTATTCTGCAGGATTTCAATCTTGAGGAAAATTAATAAGGAATCCAAATTTCTAAAGGAAAATGTACGAGGAATTCAGAAAATGCTGCAGCGTACTCGCGTTAACGACGGATTACGGGCGTGAAAGATTGCCAATAGAGCGGAAATTCAATTTCTTCGCTCGCTGGCGATTCAACTTTTTGGACTTGGCCCAAAGTTCAACGACACAACGAGGATGGAGCAGTCAAAGTTTCGCTGCGATTACTATTTTGCAAGAACAGCGTAAGTCGTTTCTCCTACCGAAGTGAATCGTCGATTAAGCCTATGCAATTACGAAATTCACTCTTCAGACAGGCTTTATTCCTTTCTTTCTTAAGACGAGTCTCAACCAATGAATTATGCCTACGATTAATTTATTGTACGACGATGTTCGACTCTTAAATCGACATCCCAAGTTTTCTTCTTCTTACAGTCAACTTCTTTCTAGCATGAAATAGCGAAATGGTATAGAAGTCGGAAAATCAAAAAATGTGCACTTATCCTATGTTTTTCCCGCGTGGTTTTCCTGATAAAATTTTCATGAAACAATTTCATGTAACTCTTTATCAAACGGACGTCGGTAATCGAATTTATCTTTCCATTTCGCTACCTTTTGGCAACAAATTTTTTATTTAGAGCAGACATCGATAAGAGATATATCGAGCAATTGACTGAATTTAAAAATCATTTGTCGAAGAAAATAAGAAATTTTAAGTCGTAATATAAATAAAATTTAAATGTCCAAAACGACAACGGAGTATCGACATATGGGTTAATGAGTGAAAAACGAAAAACAAAAATAAAAAGAAAAAAATAAATCAATAACGGCTGCCAGGATTCGCAGTTCGTCCCTAGGTGGTTGTTAAATTAACGCGAATACATGGTCCGCGGTGTAATCCGCTTAAACCGATTTCCAGGGACGTAACAATCCGGATAGACGAATATACGGTACACAACGACACGTTTCGTTTCTTCACACCTGAAAATACCAGTGGAAAATGAAACGCACCCTCTTGCATTCTTATTTAAAACACGCTGCACTCTAATTTCCGACGTTTCTTGTTGCTTATACAGCCGAATAAATTGATAGTTACTCGAATCCGCATAATTTAAAGCAGCTTTTATTAATTCGAACATAACGAGTGGCTTCTTAACAGAGTATACTTTTTTCCAGTGATGAATGTGTACACTCTATACACTGTGATATGCAATTAAGCGCAACGCGCAGGAAATGCTCGTTTATACCCTTCGAACGTTCGTGAATAATGTTTTCAATAACAACAGGTATATCGTAAAAAAACGTTTAAGGTATTTCCAAGTACTTTTTACCGTAGGTAATTCAAATCGTCTCTGTAATCTTCCGAAACGAATACCTATAGCACGAAGAAGAGTTATACTAAAAATATCCGGACATTTGCATTGTGTTTCGGGATACAATTTAATTACGAAACCGTAAATGACGATTATACGTCGATAACGAACGATTGCATTTTACATTATCACGTCGAGAATCGATTTCGAAGAGTGCAAGAAGCGTGCAACGAGATATTGTAATTTGCACGAGTAGAAAGAGCCATGGCACAATTTTTCAACAAAATTTACAGCAACATATCCCGCAAGATATTATCTAATTTCCAATCGTCTATTGATATTGAATATGTTTATTATTCGATGATTCTATAGGAAGAGAATTACTTTGTTTCTATGATAATGTAAGTACGTTCGCTTCCTTGACAACTTCGCTAAGAAAACAGCGGAACAAAACAACGCGAATAAAGAAAGCGAAGGATTAACACAATCGTGAGGACAACCAAGTAGATGAAGCTCCGTTTCGAAACAGTTGGAACGTCCACAGCGAAACTTCGCTGTCCTGAACAAAAATGTACATCATCGAACCACACAGAGAGCTGCAACAATACGACAATGCTCTTCCTATCGAACCTTTTATATACTTGAGAATCTACCGCGTTACGTTCCATGCTGCGTTCAGAAATAACAATCCTTTGCGGACGACCCTGAAAAGCCCAGGTTGGGCACAATGTTGCAACGGAAACGCGGACGCGAATGAAATCCGAATAACACTTATCCTCGCGACCGTGCACGCAAGGCTAAAAAGCGGTCGCGCGACAATAGGTGAAAATGTGGCTTTCACATTTTTCCCTATGGATACCGAACCCCCGCCCACCCCGCCAAACCCCTCTGTTGCTGACGTTAATAGCCCGTTTTTCGAATAAACACCGTCTTTGTCATTTAAATGCGGTTACTCGATGCCGGCTGCTTCCGGTCCCAGGCTATTGTCGTCGATTACACTTGCACGATTGTGCGCCGCCGATAATTGAAATTGAAAGAAGAATATGTATTTTTTTCCTTTGTCTTTCGATTCGTATCTGTTTTCTTTGCTTTTTTTAAAGGATGTCGAATAAAGCTTCAAACTACGATCGAAAGGGTGAAAACTTGACGATTTTCTGGAAATAATGGATTAAACGAGAACAAGGGGAATAATATCGTGGCAAAAGTACATACACGCGTGTATTGAAATAACAAGAGTCACTTGATTGAGTTCAACGGAATAAAAAGAACAGAGGGACGTAATAGTTTTGAATGGATCTTTTATCGCGATTCTGTCACTCGAATTTTTGAGAACTTTGCTTTCCCCTAGTGCTCCACGCTGGTTGTATTTTTTTTTTTTTGACAATTAACAGGACGTAAGGTTGCTGATGAATTTTTATACCAAGTATTCTTTACACTTCGTTCGCAAATATTTTGGAGCTTCTACATGCACTTGAAAATTCCTTCCAAATGTTATCAGTGATAATCGCGATAGTCGTGTCGCGTTATAGTGGCAATAAAATCTCAAAATACTTCGCACGTTATATACGTACACATATGTTTCGTACGACGAATGTTCGAATACTCTCGCGAGTCACTGTATCCAGGCAAGATTTTGTACGCTCGAGAGAGAAACGAGCAACTTATGGCAACAACGTTCTCTCGAGGATAATAACATGTGATTACTCGGTCGAGATGATCGGAAACTACGATTCAGATGTAGACTCGTGGAGTGGGAAATTCGAGAAATTTATGATTTAAATCCTTAAAGCATTCGTCTTTAAATGATTTTGACCATCGATACGTCACGACGTATATCTGTCATTTAAAAAGCGAATATATTATGCAACATGCAGCACCGTGCTGTAGTCGTACGCATTCTTCATTTAAACATGCAAGCTCGTACACGCAATCTGGTCACGATTCCTCCTTATCTTGGAATGCCGCGGTTGTCATGGTGACTCCCACTCCCCCTTTCATTTTCCCACCACTCTTTTCCATGCCGCGGAAAACTGCTGACTCGTTGAATAAATTTCCCGCGCTTTTCTTCCTACGAAATTCTCCGAAATTACAATTTTACCACGTCAGGGACGCGGTCATCCCTTTAAACTCGCGAATCCTTTCTAAATAAACTTTTTTACAACGCCAATATCTCTCATTGGTCCGTGAAATTAAAACGATTCAACGGCGATACAAAAAGAAAATTTCCATCGTTTGAGACGAGTTTTTGTCGCGTGCAAAACGATATCTGAATTGAAAGGTAGCATCAGATGCGTTTAACGAGCAATTGATCGCGCCGTTTTATCAACGAAACGAATCGATATCAATGAATCTCATTCAATGTTTTTCTAACGCGTTGCAAGATAAATAAAAACTTAATGGTGCGAACTGGATTTATTAAAAAATAACGTTCGATCTAGATTAGAACGTAGCTTCGTAAATCCATAAAATAAATACCAATATGTACAAACGTAACTTCCATCGTAGTTTGACGAAAAACGATACAAATGTTTATCGTTATATGTAAACCTACAACAGAAATTTGACCTGGTTCTTCATCCAAGTAGATGTTCGGGTTTATCGCCCAGGTATTATGGCAATTCGTAGCGACGACATATTTACGTATTTACGACATTCGTTTAAACCGACTCATTATCCCAATGAAACAGTTATTCCACTGACACGGATATTAAGAACACGCTACATCAATACGTGAGCTTGTAAATAACGGCCGTGAAACACAAAGTACCCAGCAGGCTTTACAACGCCAAACGGTTATCCAGAAACGACAATAAACCAAATACAGCAACAAAATCCATCGGGCATCCGGTTCAGGCAAGCTAACGGTAATTATACCGACCGCAGGTCACGACGAAATTGTTGCGCGGTTCTTAAATCACACTCGGTTTCTTTTTCGTTCTTACGTTCGACCAAAATCCTCGCTAGGAACCTCGATGATTCATCGCTAACCAGGTAAACCTATAACGGAGAAAACAAAGGAAAAATTCCATCATACCTAATCCCTCTTGTTCATTTCCCTGGTTGACAAAAGGCGACACGGGAAATATTTCCTAGATGCTTTCAAAACGAACTCTCGGGTCTAGGGAATTTTCTAGAACAATTCCTAACATAAACGCAACGAAAGACCGGAACGATCTCTGGCGAGCCTCTGCGTCGCTTTAAATCCCCGTATGTAAATGAAACGATGACACGTCCGACTGTCGACGATATATTTCTCCCCATGGTAATCCTGCGCTTTATCTTACGACACTAGTTAACTTTATTTTGTTTACGTTCATCGGTAATTTATTGGACATTCCAGCGAACTCGTAATTTCTCTCGCGGTTCTCTCTCTCTCTCTCTCTCTCTCTCTCTCCATTTCACCAGCCGGTTCTCGTTATGTATTGCACTCACCGTTGAAAATCGGAGATTTACGCCGCGGCGTGCAACATTTGCACGCGAGACACGCGAACCCTCGAATAGCCGGCGCGTTTCCTGTTTGCTCGCCTCTTATCGGTAAACAAAGAAATCAAGCGCCACGCGACGCGTTGTTACCGACCATCCTCTGTATTTTCAAACTTTTTTCTCGAGCTCAATTTCATTCAAATTAATGTCTTGTATATATGTAGAGTAAAGAAGAAGAAAATTGTAGAAACTCCTCGTGAATATATTTCACCTGTGTTTTACGAAATATTCTGAAATTTCATTGGCGCTGAAACGAATCACGATTGTCACGATTATATTGGTCAAATTTGGAAGAAAACTGAGATTGTACGTAGAAGCTACAGAATATCTATCGCAAGCACACGCTTCGCAAAGTTCGGCAAAGTGTTCGAACAACAAAATATTCTTTGTGTTAGTACATCGCAATATTTAAACCATCTTTATCGTTGATTATAATTGTTTGCGCATCAACCATTACCACCTATGATAAGTGGCAAACGTGTTGGTAAAGATTTACGTCTAAGACTACTTATTCATGCCGATTAATTCTTCGTGGATTAATCGCGATAATAGATCATGTCTCGTTCCGTTTTATAAAATTTCAATAAGTTTGCATAATACGCGTGTAGTGGTAAAAATTTCCTATGGTATGGTGCAAATATTTTCGCGAGCTATCTTTATAAATAAAAAAACTGCCGGTATTATCATCCATTGTATGAAATCCTTCCTTACGAAATACACCATGAACGAAAAACTTTTTCTGAGAAACATACGCGGATTCCAAGTTCGCTTATTTAGAGATACAACCATTTACAATTCAAGGCGAGCGACGTGCAAACTGTGTGCAAGCAAATGGCAATTGAATTTAAACTCGCTCAAGGAGCTAGTTGGAGCGACGACAGAGCACGATCGCGTAATTTTAACGGTTGGTAAGAAAAATCGAAATCAGCCGATAATTACGTGTCCATTAAAACGTTCGGAGCACTGTGTTACCAGTGAATACCCTTGACAGTGGAAAGCAAACTCTTGTCGCGTAAACAGAGACCCAGTGCTGCCATTATTTGCCGGAGAATTAACCGCGCTGAAACACGCGTTTACCCAAACGCACGCTGACCGCGAGCCAATTAAAAGAAAATAAGTCCAAGTGGCGCCTCGTACCGTAAGATAAATTAACACTCGATCTAGTAGTTTATTATATCTGTTGAACGGATAACTCGCCATTTATATTATGTTCTCAGACATTTGCCACGGAAAGTGTACGTTTTATCGGATTCACACGTACGCATACGCATACAGGGTACGTCAAAAATCGTGGCATAACTGACAAGGTGGTAATTCCACGTGAAAAAACAAATCAATACAAATCGAATTCGAAAACTTGTTTAGCATATGCGAAGTTGGCTAATTATCGACTAAATACGAGCAAGCGATCAACAGACATGATATTCTACGTGCTATAGTAAACGAAAAATGTGAAATACAATTTTCCCATTTATGGCCTCGTTTTCAAGAAAATGCACTTTGAACGTGTTTGGTTAAGAATTGGCCTGGTCAGTCTTACTAGAAAATTTTATTCTACGTCTTCGATTCACTTTTTCCTGTAAAGTCGCTCCCTTGCCAATTACACCGTAATTACTTGATCACACTGTATATACTTTCTGAAATATGAACGCCGTTGAACCGAATAAAAATCCAAAATGTCTGTAATTCCGATCGATAGGAAATGAATTTTTCCTAGTATCGGTAACCGGTCAGGAATAAATGAGCCGGAACGTGTGTCCATAATTCTACGCGTGTGGGCGCTGTAAAAATTTCCCGAAATCGAGTTCCGCTGGCAATTTGTCCATTATCGAATTGCAGGATTATCGATACCGTTCCGAATGCCCGAACACGACCCACGGAAACGCGAAGAAGCTTCGGAGAACGCGATACGACCGATAGACGTGTCCAGAAATAAAATTTAATGGGGCGCCACGTGTCGCTTAAAGTTTAAAGGGAGATAAATCAAACGAACAAGTTGAACGACGACAATGCGTCGTTCTATTCGTGGCGTGTTTGCAAGAAATTGTCGTGTACATAATTTTAAATTGTTAGCTTCTCGAAACATGCACACTTTTTCTTTACTACATTTTCGTAATCTACGAACGTAATTTACGATACACGTCTCTAAATTGCCAATACACTATACCGTAGTAATTCACTTAGATAAACAGTAAAGTTAAGCAAAAAGAGAGCTACTATCGTTCCTAAACGAGAATAATGCTGTAAAATTACAAAAAATCGTTGAGAATCAAGTTTTAATATACGAAAAGAAATGCGCTTATGTAAATATCTTTTCCATGTTTGAGATAATTTCACATCAATTTAAACCGCAAATGAAATCTTTTTCTCATATCTGTTTTCTATCCAAAAAAGTACAAGTTATCTTAATGAGATCTCGTATATATGTAATTACTTTCGGCGTGTAATATCACGAGAAAAGCCGGCTTTTTCATTTTACCAGAAGCAAAATAATCGTACTTCTGTATCATTTTACACTATAATAAGAATGAAGTGTACATTATACATGTATAGACTTCTCGTTCGTATCATACGTGTTTCTATAAACGAAAGAAACTTTCAACGTTGAATATGTCGAAACGCCATTTTAACAACTAGTCATACTCAATTTCTGAACTATAGAGACACGAAAGGGACAGGGAAAAACATAGTAACAGCTGTTTATCGAACTCGCAAATTATACAGGGTTGAAAAGAGGCAACGATTTATACACACGCTAAGAAGGAAAGTGCGTTTACTCTCTAGCGATCGTCGGAGAGCTCTCGTTCGACGCGTAGCGAACGTGGAAAGTGGCGCTAATTAGTCGAACGTTCCGTTTCCCGGGATTAAAATGTTTAGAAAATTTGTCGAGCTCGAAAGCGCGGCCGCGCGCGCACTCCAAACTTCCACGTTAATTACATATTGCTTCGACATGCTGCACGCGAATTGCCGCGCAGTGAAATTTGCTGACAGAATTTTCAATTCGAATTAATATTTTTTTTCCTCCTGTTTTAACGTCGAGCCCGTGGGCGCACAGTAAAATGGAATACAAAATTACTCGAATATTTAACTGTCGACCGACGAACTTGATACGCCGGAAGATTATTTTGCGAATATAATGCAGCATAAAACAGTTGCTGTAACCGAATGATTTCCAAGTTCGGAAAATTAAAATCGAGCATGTCGGTACATCTTGTTTACGTTGTTTCCATATCGCGTTCCATACGTGTAAAGATCACAGCAGAAAAACACGATAAGTACATTCCTTTTTTGTTTACCGATTCTAATGTCTCTTTATGAACAAACAGGAGAATTTTAACGCGATATGATACAAAAGAACTAAATGTTCATCCTAAAAATAGTCGATGATTGGACGAAATTTTGAGAGAGACACGCGTTTACTTCCAAAGCCAAATGTATATAGACAATTTTGGTAATCCTTAATCCTCTGTACAAAATAGAAAGAGTGACTTATCGAGTTCTTCCCCTGAACAGACGCAAATATATCTGTATATGTACGTTCATTACGAGAACGCGTTCATGCAACTAAAACTTCGTGCGACCGTAGTTCGTACAACAGAAGCTTGTGTACCATTTCGTGTATCTTTTCGTATTTCTACTTCTAACTAAACAGTAGTACCTATTTGTAGGTAGAAAGTTTTACAATGCTTAAAACAACAACTTTTAAAAGTAATACGAGTGCCATCTACGTCCCACCCAGAACATCATTTTCTTTTATATGACGATCGTTTTTATACAACAACGTCCGGACGTCGCGAAAAAAAACATAGAGATAAATAAAAGAAGCACGAGGTAAGAAAAAAAAGAAGAAGCAAATAGTTATAGATATAATCGACTTACCAGACAAC
Source organism: Bombus vosnesenskii (assembly GCF_011952255.1). NCBI lineage: Eukaryota > Metazoa > Arthropoda > Insecta > Hymenoptera > Apidae > Bombus > Bombus vosnesenskii. The sequence goes on from NW_022882962.1 coordinate 3,111,713, forward strand.
GCCAAAGGCACCATATCCGATGGGTCTGTCGGGCTGAACGAGATCCTGGGCCGGCGGCGGTGGCGGAGGCGCAGGAGCGGCAGGGTGGTAGTAGGTGGGGGGTGCTTGGGCCGCTGCCGCGAGAACCGCTTGCCCCGGGTGGGCCCCCGTTGTCCCACCGCCACCTGTCGCCCCCGCCCCACCCCCCTGCATTAGCGACATAGACACGCTCATGGACACCCGCGAGTGCCGACTGGGCCCAACTACTGCCATCAAAACTCTCCTCTCTCCCTAGGGGCCACCCTCCTCAACCCTTTCTTCCCGATTCACCGCCACCGCCACCGCCAAGGCCCCTGCCGCTTCAGGGAAGCCGGGACACGCCTCTCCTGCTCGTCGATTCTTTTCCGACCGTTTCGATTTTTCCTGCTCACTCTGTTTCACCTGTTCGATCAAACACTTCTTTCTCTATTAGATATCTCGTTATCGTCCCAGTGACGGGGCACACACGTGACACTGACACAACTTGAAGTTCTTTTTCTCGTTTTCGTTTCACCACAATAGCGATGAGAGCATTCGAAACGACTTTTTTTGGCTTTCAACGATTAAACTGGATAAGATTCTTGTAAGATCACTGTTATCCAAAAAAAGGATTGACTAATAGACACGCCGTATCAACTTAGAAGTCGATAGATCTCGATATAGCTGTCGATTCCATATTTCGAGAAGCACGCGAATATTCCCTGGATCGAGTGATTCGATCGTCGATCACGATAATGGAAATCGACGAGTTTCGATGGAAAATTGCAAATTGCGTTCTGATGGAATATTACGTAGCTCAGTTTCGAATGTCGCGCGCTCTCGAGGTACGGCGGGAAGGGCTGAAGCTTGAGAAGCACGAGAGGCAAAGGGGACTCGTGACACCACGCTCGACGCTGCGGCTCGACGTCGCGTCCTTTTATCGCGACTTATGGCAAAAACGATACATGCGAAGGGTAACCTTCGGAGTAGAGGCGGTGTCCTCGTGTAAGTATTCCTTAGCACTGTCGATAGTAAACGGGGCGTTGCGTGTTCGGACGTTTCTACTCGGTACTATCGAGAAAGGAAGAACAACACTTTCGTAGTTCCCACCGAATCCTTTGACGCTCGATGCGCTTTCTAAACCAGAAGAGCTATTGGATGCGTGAATGTCACCAATGCGGAATTATTAAAACTGAACGCGTGTCACGTTTTTTCGTTAGATTTACTCTCGCTACATCCACGGTAACGATGCTAGGTTATGTTTGACACACGCACGCAAGCCTGTTCTCCCTCTTCTCCGTCAGTTACGCTCAGCTGGCCTCATAACGCTACGATCGGAGGGACGGAGGTGGAAAGGGGGCGGTGCTTGTCCATAAGAAACACAGTAGCGCGAAACAGAGAAAGGAACGAGGGAACACTGAAAGGCTCGGTCGAGTCCTCGATGGCCACAGCGATTCCGGCTACGAGGGGCGGCCGAGTTTGTTCGGCGGTTTTCCGAATTTCACGAATGATTTCCTCACTGTCCGGGTCCTACGGCCGAGCCAGAAACACTGCCACTTCTCGTACAGATTAAGCACGCACACACAAACACGAAAACACGCGCGCGCGCACACACGAGCGAGAGAGGGAGAGAAAGAGAAAAGGAGTCTCTCGCGTAGCCGCGATAATGCGATCGTCGCGGTACGAACTAAACGCACGTCTTCTCGCAGCCAAAGCTTGTTGGCCACTAGTCGAAGGGAAGGTAACTTACACTGTCGACAGCGCCAGCTGCTCACAAAGGAGGTCACGTGACCTGCGCACTAAGCCGACGCGCAACCGTCCCAGCGATCTTTGCATCCTTGTAAATACGACTGTAAAACCGCACCAAACTCTACATATATCCTTCGCTTATATGTTATATTATTCGTTCGTTTTATTAATAAATGTTATAAGAACGTTTATTATATAAAGCATCGAACGATTGTTTATTTGCCCAAATATAGCGTTGAATGATTTAAAAATGAGCAGATTAATTTCATATACCGTGGCGCCTCGAATAGAGTCCTTTTTTCAAATTTTACACCGAGATATCAGATATGATTGTTATAGGATAATATAATTGAAAGGCATGATGTAATTCAGTGTGTATATTTACAGTATCTTTGTGAATTATTATCGAATGTATTAAATTAACAAATTCACCGTTGTTCTCTCAACTGCGTCGCAATATGTATACACTTTTATAAAAAATGTTACAGAAGTACGAGTAACTCGAGCAAGCCATATTATACAAAGCGCGCTTTTTTGCTATTGATACGATTGTAAGGAAAACTCGTTTATATCGTGTTTGTATATTCTTTTTTTAGCGTAATGTCTAAAATAGAAAAATGATCCGCGTTAACAAGAACGGACATTGAATAAAAAGCCGGACATTGAATAACAAGCCGGACATTGAAAAAAAAGGTTTCATCTTACAATCGTAACAATTTTATTTCGTATCTTACTCCATATTTGTATCGATATCCACATTTATCACATACATGTATCGCTCCAACGATAAGTATGTATATTCATAAAGGAAAGTATCATCTACTACTTTGTTCAATTGTACATATATTTGCAAGGCATGTATTCACAATTAACATTACAAGAGAAATTGGTTATCGACTCTGATGGAAAGTAACAAAAGCCAAAGTTATTATGTTCCGCGTTTTCTTGTTTCTATACATAATCAAAATAATTCGTTAGCTAGTATTCACATTGTGGACGTTAGTAAACTAGTTGGTACACGATTTAATCTAATTTACTTGTAAACTTATCGTTCTATCTCTTTAAAAAATGTTCGCTCTTTATTACTCTTCTACAGCATAGGTACAATCGGTGAATACAGGCCTGAAAAACTTACATACGGTCGTATAGGAAAATATGAAAAGATTACATCTCGAATTATCTTCTTCACACTAAATAGGCTTCTATCTTTGGTCTGACCGAATTTCCACCGACAATATCGCGAGTCATTCGTCGAAGTTACGCGTAAACCACGAGAAAAATAAATTTCGCTGTAATATCGTATTCCTCGCTATATCGCGGATAACACAGTCCTGATGCTCCCTCGTTTTCCATTTTCTCACGTTCGTTCGGGCTCATCGAAGATCACGGACGAACTGCAGTTACAGGAAATTCAGCTCGAAATGCTCAAATAGGAGAACAAACATCACAACTTCGTTCGATCCGAACAAACCGATCTTAAACACTCGAACGGTTATGGATTTTCAACCCATGAGCGCCCGTGGACACAATATATACACGTATATATTTCCAAACAAGATTATATAAATCTTTTTATACATCGTGTCAAAAATTTGTACAAAATCTTGCGAAAATAGCTTTCCCCAAAATGGAGCCTTGACTTTCAAATAACTCGACAATTTTAGAAATTTACGGACCTCTTCCTTTTCCTATCTTCTTTTTTCTTCTTTTTTCTCCTCTTTATTTATTCACCGGGCACCGATGGGCTCGGATTCAACACTCGCGTCATGCATTTTATCGATTTAATAGACTAACATTAATCCACGATACTATAAACTAACAAGCGCACAGTATTAGCAATATTAAGCTCATGAGGTACAGTGTGCTTTACACCATAAGTAATCTACCATTTGGCGAGAAGTTTTATAGAATGAAACTTCAAAACTTGAATATGTGCTGTGAAAACAAGGTAAATTCAACACACAGTACGATTGTATACGAAATAAGACAGAAGACATAAATCTCATAAAAATTTCAGAAACAGCAAGAAGGTAATTCATTTTTTATTATAACTATAAATTAATCTCGTGTCAAATTGATCGATAGGAACATTAGAAATTTTTTACTATAAAAAAAAAAAGAAATAACAAAATGATAAGGAAAGCAAAAACTTTGTTTCTTTATATGGATAATATCTCATAAAATTTGTGCGAGTCTTCAATTTCGTTTCAATAAATTCATTAAAAAATTTTGTTTTACAAATAATATAAATGAGAGTTATGCTTTTCTTCGATCTAGAGTCTCTGACATAATTACTAGAAACACCTCGCCTGACAATTTGGTTCGCGGCGGTTAGGCACCACTCAATCACTTCGTAGAAATTTTCGTTAGGTAATTTGAGCATATAGTATGCATTGGAATTACCTTAAACCAGGTGAAAATTATGAAAGTTCGAAGCCCGTATTACTAGTGACAGCGTAACGTAACTTCTCCCGTAAGGTACTTTTCTTTTGATAATTTGGTAATTTAAGAAGATTAAAGCAAGTAGACGATGTAGGTAGACGATTCTGCGGATCTTTCTTACGAATCGTAAAAAATCCTCTTATTACGCTACCTATTTTATAAAGAATGAATAAAATAAATAGAATAAATAGAAAGTATGAAAAATATATATGATGTTTATAGTTTCATACCGATTGTGTCACCGGTATCCTCGTCATCGCCAACTTCAACGCAACGAATCGAAAATGGTGGTTCTAAGTGTGCGAAACCCAATAATGGTGATTTCGAACAACTTGTGACAAACTATGAAACGAATAAGGATATAGAAATAAATAAAACAAACATTACTTACAATTATCATATATCGCACGAAATACCTTCAAAAATAAGCCTCTTTCTTCCTCAGAAAAATCTTTTTCTAGAATATCCCATAGCCAGCACACCACACGATGACTATCGTGAAAACCACCATAATATTGTGTATGTCTTCGTAAATCTCGTAAATCTAGTGGAACATTATCACCCGAAATTAATCTCTGTAACTAAAAATAAAGATATTTTAAAAAAATACTTCTTCAAAAAACTAATTAGTCCTTTTTTTTGTAAGAATGTTTATCTTACTTCTGGAGTGGAAAACAATGCCAACCATTCAGGATTGATTATAGAACGGAACCCTTTGATAAAAGCCGCTGTTTGATCTTTTATTTGCATGTGCATTCTAAAATGGGCCATTAAGTGTATATAATTGATTTTATTTTCATTAGTGACCGGCACTGCTCGTCCTCCGGGAACCAATTCGTGCGTAACTAATTTGCCTAAAACGTCTTCATCAAGAGAGAAAGTTAATTCTAACTGTCTAACATCACCTTTATAATGCTTCACAAGAGTAAGACTCCGATATAAGTCTCGATCTAAAGAAGCCAATTCGTCCAGCCAACTGTACAATGCTCCTCCTGTTTGCCCAGAAAATTGGGAAACGAAGAAAGATGCAAAAGGTACGTCTACTACAATGCCCTATAAAAGGTATTCTTTACAGAACATGATTAACTGACATTATAGTCTTGTAATTATATTTTTCTTTTTTTTTATTTACCTCGTACACCGCTTTACCCAGCATACGACCAACAAATTCAAAGAGTTGCAAATGATTATCTTGCATAGATGATGTTGGAGATGGATAAAGTCGATTTTCACTAGTGACTTTAAATAAATTTAAAGATGGGTCAAAAACTTTTTTTATTGTCTCCTCTAAAAATTCTTTAAAGACTCCATCTTGGTCAATACCAGCTTCAGCTAAACCTTGCTCGTTTACAAAACGAACTCTAATTACGCCTTTAAGTGCTTGAGAGGGTAACATCGCTAATTGACGATATCCGTCCTCCACTATACGAGTTCTGCAAAATATTTATGTTACTATTGGTATAATACATTTAATACGAGAATATCCACCACTACCTGTGAACAACAATAAGCGTTGTTGGAGTACTATTGCAAGCACTTTCGGTTAGACCTAAAACTGCTTTTTCGTTAGCGACATGCTTACGAAACAGCACAACACGCTCCGAATGAGGAATAACATGCGGCATTTTAGAAAGGAGAAGAGCGGCACCTCGCCTGCCTTTCTCCAGGTCTGCTAGAAAACCAGACACTCGAACTTCCTGTTGTAAAACGTATTCATTTTGAAATCATATGATATAATTTAGTTAAAATAGATTAGTTTCAAATACTTAACTTTGCCAACCAGTGGCCTTCCGGGCAAAAGGTCCGTCTACAATCCCGGCGGTAAATTGCCATTAAAAGTGTGTGAAGAGAGGTGAAGAGGGGATTATTAGGAACTGATTTCACATCTGGAACATCTAAAACTTCAGTATATAGCTAAACCATTTATCTCTTATAATTATATATCATTAGAAGAAAACAATATGAAATACTTTATGAAAGAATATAATGTAAAGGCTATAATACACACCAAACAAATTATTAAGCACTGCCTTATACAGAAATTGGTTTAAAAAGTATGATATTGTTACAAAATCGCTAAGTTTGAACGGGTCTTGTTGTTCATACATTTCCATATCATCTAAAATTCTAATCAAACATATACATAAGTAGATTATTGATGCAGTCGTTTTTGTAGTTTATTTCCATATGTATAGCATAAACTTACGTAACATAATGTGTCATACAATCAGAAAATAATATCAACATTTGAAATTCAGGTGCTGTACATTTTGTATTAGCAGCTAAATGGTCCAAAAATGCTTTTAAACCACAATGTGGACCCAGTGTTCCCAAGAATAAATACATATGGTATAAAATTTTATCTTGATAACATAAACCTATTTTATAATAGATACATGTATAACTATCAACATATTATTCATTTTATATACATAATATTCAACATATTCTTAATACTTACCAGTCAATATTTCCATTTTCATTTGTGTAAGTGTATGTAAAGCAATTTGATAAAGGGAACAAATTAAAGCTATTCTAGTAGTTTCTGCACTTCCCAATTTCCTATAATTTTTAGTGTTATTATTCCTATTTGTACGTGCTTCCAAAAATGCTCTTCTGAAAATGTTGGTACCAACAGATGTACTCTGTTGTTCTACTGATGGGGGTATCTCTTTTTCAATAAGTTCTGTTAAAGGTTGGCCTATAAAAATTGTATTGTAATTTCTAATATTAACTCTAATGAATACCTGTTTATAGATACAAAAACCCTTTCATTACCAATCAACTGTGAAACTATTCTTCCTGTCCACAAACAGGCTAATTGTGATTTAACATATGGAATAGGTTCTTGTAAATATGTATCAACCTTTTGTGCAAGCCAACCAAGAATAGGATGCCAGTGAGTTAAATTACTTTGTTTTGCAACTACATATTGCTGACATGCCTCCAACATTTTTGTTACAACAAACTATAAAATTTATTTAAAAATGAAGTTTGTTTTCAGATCTACATAAAGATTGTATATTATGCAATAAGTCTGTACCGTAAAAGATGGAAAGTACAATTCTTTTAACACTTCATCTCTTTCAATATTAGCTAACTGTATTAAATTAGCCAACAAACACAGTGCATAACTACCTTCCAGAGCATTAAATACTATTCGTAAATTTTGCTCCGAGTTCAATAATTCCAGGCTCCTTGCAAATAAATTGTTTGTAATAAATGATGTAATACACTAAAATTATATTATAAAGAATATTATATGCTGTGAAATATCATTTGGAATTCATATATTAATGATTACGCACTACTGATGATATACTATTCAGATGATAGACCAATGCAGGTACGCTAAAAATATTAATTAAAAACAATGAAACCAATTTATCTGACATCTGGGAGGAGATTAATGGTCTCAGTGCTAATGTAACTGCTGCTGAAAGTGCAATTGGTTTTAAAGCAATTTCCACTCTACCCAATCCTTTTACTAGAAATGCCTAAAACAAGATCAAGTATCATAACAAAAACAAATACTTTGTAAAAACAAACACTGAATAATAAAACTACTATTAATAGGATAATCACTTGCATAATGGGATAAAACCCCTTGTTGACTAGGTGGCCCATTATGTTTGCACAAAGCTGATTCATACCAGCTTTCAGTTTTTCCATTCCTTCTACTTTCTGAATTGCCCATGTTCCTGGTGATGTAAAACTAACTAATGTATGTAATCTCAAATGGATGGATTTATGGTCAGACACTCTTTCTGGTTTAAGATTATCTAAACCAGTCAAACAATAAAATAATATTGTTTTCATCTGTGATATCCATGATATATAGCGATCTTTGCTTAATACAAGTCCTACATAAGAAATTTCTGGAGACTCAGAATCTAGAGTCAACACTAAATATCTGAAATATTTACTCTTTTTAATTTTCTTATACGTTTTTTAAATTTTTTATCTTTCTTCCTTTATCTACATTCAACATAAATATCTTTTATGCATACATACCTACATAGCTTTTCTATTCTTTCTTGAACCTTTTCTTTCTTATATATATACAAAAATTTAAAAATAATCTTATACACGTCCAAAGCAGGTTTTAACTTTATATTTGTTTCTGTGCCACCATCATTCAGAAAATTCGTATCAAACTCTTCCCTGAAAATCACATTTGTTGCTCTACTATTTTATATCTAGTTTCTTTTTACAATACACAAAGAGCATAAAAAATTAGCAAAATTACATTAACACAAATTTCCTATATTTTTGTGGCGAAGAAATATATGCGCATTCGATAAACGGAAGATTACCGAATGTAAATAAATACCGATAAGCGATTAAAAGACTATAGTTATATGTATAACAAAAATTGATTTAAACGCCAACTCCAAATATGATTTGAAAAGTTATATAATTATCGTAAGCAGACATCGATATTTAAAAACGATTAAAAAACTCACAATATTCTTTTACGGGTCAACCATCCCCTAACATAAGCCTGAATTAAAATGACAGCAGCTTCTCTGTCTTTCTCATGGGCCCTTTCTTCCCTAGCGGCCTTCATTTGCTGAAGGAAGCTGTCTCTGGATGGTTCCTCAGCTTTAAACATTCTTGATTTACCCGGACCACCCGCTAAACACTAAATTATGCTAATGACAAAACATTGTCAGCTGGTCATCCGTGTGGTCACTCTAGTTGACACTGCGATTACAACCACCCACTAGAAAATCATCCTTTACAGCATTACACGTCACGTTGATTTCATTCGCGTTATAATCACTCTGACCGATCGGCAGCGATTGCCACTCGCAGTCGCCACACGTTTCTCACCATCACATAATCCGGGTATACATCTGAATGACAGACAACTACGACGGCCATTGTTATTAATTTGATTCGAGACTGAATATTGAGGACAAAGGATATTAGGTTAGGTTAAAAAGCACGTGACTAGTGGCGCCATAAGATCGTCCAAGTAAATTATCGAACTGTGTACGTGTGGACCACTTCGTTCCGTAATACTTTCAACTTTTCAAAATAGAATCGCAGAATTATATAGAAAATGGCATTTTATTTCTTATACTTGAATAAATTGTATTTTATCACTTTAAACGATATCCTGAATAATGGATACAGATGATAAACGAAAATGTTTGTTTTACATTTTCTTCATAAAAATAATATTGATTTTATAATACTATGCTATTAATGATCACCGTTAAAAATGTTTGTCACAGCTGTGATATTTTGGAAACACTTAACAGTTTGAAAGAGAGACTTGGATAAATATACATCTCCCTTGGGCTTAGAAAGCAATTTCCTTTATTACCTATATGATCATGTGTTATATAAATTAGGCGTTTTCGAAGGATTTTAATTGGTACCAATTATCAGAACTTAAGACTTGAGACTCGTAAAAATATGACTATCAAGGTAAGTGAAATAATTATCAAGGGTTCCATAAATCATTATTACAATTACATTTAGGTTCAGTTTCAATTATGAGACTTACAGCAATCATTCACAGTTCTAACTGTCCATCAAATTGAGTGATTTTTCGAACATAGATAGCCATGATAAAAATCGTGTTAGCGATGATCAGTAATATATACTATAAACTCTAATTTTAATTCTTCTTAAATTATCTATAGTATTTTAGTCACTAAATGCTTAAGGTAAACCATAAAGTTTTAAAGTTCTGTCCATACTAGTCGACGCTATATACTGCGCATGTTTTCCAAAACGAACACCAGTTGCGGCTGCCGTATGGTCATTAAGCACTTTCAGTTCTTGCCACTGTTTACACAAGTACACTCTGAAAGCAAGAATGGAAATATTAACATATAAGAAATTATTACTGATATAATTGAACTTGTATATGTTACATGAGATAATTCTTACCTTACGTCTGTTCCAGCTACTGCCAAATATGTTCCACTTTGATCAAAGCAAATATCTTTAACTTCATACGATTCTTCTAATTGAAGGGTTTTAAAGTTCTTTAGTTTACGCAAATCCCAAAGTTTCACACAAGAATCCTCTGCAGCAGTAGCTAAATAATAACCATTTTCAGAGAAACTAATTGCCGTAATTGGACCTGAATGGCCTGGGAAATTAGCTACATTTGATTGTTCCTTTAAATCCCAAATTTTCACTTGCGAATCCTGAGTCCCAGTGCCAAAGATCAATCCATCAGGGTGAAACTGAGCCGTGGTTAATGGTTGGCTAGCTTGTCCAGCAACCTATACATATTAAAGTAATATATGTATATATAATACATAAAACAAAAGTTTAGATATAGTTGTAGCCTTTTTTTTTTGGAAGTATACCTTAGTCAATAATCTACCAGTACGTATATCAGAGAATGCCCAATGTTGATCCAATGATGAACTTAATAAATAATCGCCTGTTGGGTGTAAGGATAATCCAGTCACAGGGGCATCATGAGCTTTTAATAACAAAGTTGTTTGACTGGTTCCTACATTCCATACACGTATTGTAGTATCAGGTGATGCAGTCATTACAATATCTTCTTCTGGATGATAAATTACTCTAGTAACCTAAATATTATATGAAAATGTTAATCATTTAAGGATTTTAGGAATAGAATTGAAAAAAGAAATAGTTTATACCTTTTTAGTGTGTCCCTTTAATATTGCAACAACTTGCTCTGTATCTTTGTTAAATACTGTGGCATTTTTATCAGCACCACCTGTTAAGATTTTACTGGTATCTGCACTGTGAATGTCAAGTGCAAGTATACCAGGAACACTGGCTGAATGGAGACCCTTAAAAATAAATAAGTAACAATAATAACAAAGTATGAAAAATTTCTTACATAAATGAAGGAACACAATATTACAGGATGTGACGCAAGTGTTTGAAATGCGCGAATACTATCTTGTGGAAGTAGATCTTCAGGGACCGAACGTCCACGACGTTTCCTTTCCTGAGTGAGTACCGTTGCCCTTTCTTGAAGTTTTTGTATTACATCTTCAGTAATACCAGCTTGTTCCATAGGTTGAGCAGCTGTACCTCCAGCTTCTACTGCAAGTGCCTGCAGGATCATGTAGTTTATCAGCAAACATTCTTGATATGATGTATAAATAAAATTAATATAATTTTGTTCATACAGGTTGTGGGATAGTAGTAGCCTGAACAATTCCAGCCTGAGGTTTCAACGTTGCTAAAGCTTCTCTGGCTGCTGTTACTTCTTTTGTCAATCTAGCAATTACACGGCATGCTGCATCATGTTGATATAAAGAGTGAGATAGTTCCTGTCTAGCTGTTTGAAGTTGTTGCCTAAGCGTAAATGAATGTAACATAACAGCATCCCACTCATCTTGCAAAATTTTCAATATAGCTGGAATTGATGTGGCACTTGGTGGTTTAGGTTTAACTATTGCAGTTGCTGCAAAATAACAAGAATATTATTGATAACTGGATGTGATATTCAAAGACAAATATATAAAAAAAGCAAGAAATATACTTTTGATATCTATAAGTTGATCTACAGTTAATTCCTTTCCAGTTATGGGATCCACTCCATTCTCAGCTAAATATTTTTCAATTAAACGTTTTTCAAATATGGAACCAGATACTGGAGATACGACCGGGTGTTCCGGGACTTCGTTAGAAACTACACACAAAATTACATATTTATTTATCAGTAATAACGAAAAATATTCTAGGTTATGTTCAACTCTTGCCGGTATAAATCATAAACTTTGTTGCAAAAATGACCAATTCATTTCCATTATTATTATATAATATCAAAAACATGAAATTAATATAAATTTTTTTATTACTGATTAAAAGTTATTATATAAAGAAGAAAAAACTTACTCGCACAAGAGAGCGCCATTTTCACACACACGAGATGTACTTACTGCGCATGACGCTTAAGTTGCAATTTACTATATTATACTACTAACAGTAGTGGGGATATTTCCCCTTCTATTAGTAGCTTCTATATAAATTGAAATACATTATTTGTGTTTTAGCGTATTTTATACAGTTATAATAACATAGAAACAAATTTTTATATGCATGTGTCTGTAATAATATGTGTCTGAGTATAAAATATAAAGTAAAATAATTTTGATAAAAAAAAATTTTAATAAGCAGAATTCTCACAAGTAATTATATTTTTTCGAATAAACGTTATTTGCATAGGGATTAAACGATACTAAAAATCTTTGAGAATTTTTGAATGTATGTTGGAAAGGAAATGTTTAGATACTTCAGTACATAGAGGTCATACTTAATAATCTCAAAGATGAGTAACGTTATCTTAGTATAAGCACTCTCTGATATAAGCCCTCAGCTCTAGGCTTCAGTAAGACTTCCGTTTTAGTGAGATAAACATGGCTCCTTTGGAAGCTACACATTTACTCTTTGCTGTCGCTTTTGCAACTTCTAATATTAATTCAACAGACATTTATTATGCATCTGCAAGAGTTGAGGTATTAAATATATTTATTTTCATTAGCACAATCCTTATTACAACAACATGCCATGACTTTAAATCAAATTAGGACAGTTCAAAAAACCAGATTTTTTCCAGAGTTGCAGTGGTTGTCGTCTAAGTCGGCTCCCAGATGTTAAACAATTTATCTTTGAAGATTTACCTAACTAGTATCCTTTAATATTTATCCCTTAAAAATTATTAAACTATCATATATACATTCATATATTACAAAAATATGATAAAAGTCGTTTCAGTTAAAGAATCAACTTTTTGATTTTACTTCTTCAGAAGTATCTCATTTATGATCAAAAACGGATAATTAATATTACACAAGAATTTTGAATGTGGAATACTTAATTTCTTTAAGTCTTCATTTTTTTTTATCATATTTAAACTTTTACTATTGTTCTATATACATTGTAATATAATGTTTACATGTGCGTGAAAGATAACTATCTTATAATATTAAAAAAAATCTTTATTTAATTCTACCTAATTACAATTTCTTTTGTGAAGAATAAGAGTTAATTGTATAAATCCTTATAACTTTTCCTAGTAATAACGTCGAATTTAAACATATTCCAGGTGCAGTTCCAGAACTGCTTCTCTTTAATAATAATGAAGAGGTACAATAAATTTAATACACGAGTATTATGTAAGATAATTGAACGTTTTCACTTTTCAGGAAATAGAGAGATTACCTTTGTCAAGTTTGACACGGGAAGAATGCAATAATCTCTTAATTTCTAAAGGCTTTAAGAAAAAGGCATCAAAAGATGAGATATAAAAATAAATGAAGTGTGTATAAATAAATATCTGTAAATTTAAAAAGTCATTTTACAATATCTGTTACAAAATGACTTATTCTGATAATCATGTCTATGAATATAATCGTGGATATAATCATGACCATTTTGTTGATTGTAGTATGTTTTTATGTTTATTTATAAATAGAAACAGGTACTTACTACCTTTCTAAATTAAATTGAATTTTAATAAATACTAATTACCGTAAAGAGGTAGTAGATATAATTCAGGTCCAAAGTTTGTATATGTAAAGTATTAAAAAGGGAGCATTATATATATGTACATGTATATATATATTGCACTCTGTTAAATAGTTTATAGTTAAAAAATAATTAGAGCACAAAATAGTAAACAATATAAGGACCTTTTGATGCACAAGTTACTGTCTTTGAGTACCTCATTTTCACATAGATGAGGGAGTATTATATTATCTTCCTGTGGAGCTGCAATCTGTGATATAACTACTAGATCCATAATGTGACAAAATTGATCATTATGGGATGCTTGGGTTTCTTTACTCAAAAGTTTTAGTTGTCTGGCTTGGACAAATAAAAATATTTTATGAACAAAATTAATAAACTCTTAATAAATAAGGATGGATATAACTAATGTACTATAGTGCATTAAAAGAAACTAGAATTTAATGACGATTTCGAATTAATTATTTATTTCACTACAAATAAAAATAATTTTATTTGTGACAGCTTCTGATACAACTGAAACTTCTGTAGTAGGGTATCCCGTGCATATTTATTTTAGTCATAATTTGCACAATATTGTTTCTTTTTTACTGCAACATTGAATTATTTATGTAAGACACAGAAGACAAACAACAAGCTGGAGATAAAAAAATTTGCACAAAGTGAAAGACAAAGATATAATATTATAACAAAATTACCTAACATACATTCAATAACTTATGTAGAATAATTTACTATTTTAATTTGTGTCATGTATCTACCTATGTTCGAAATATTACAGTGCACTGCAATTAAATTGTTTGTGTTATTAAATATGTATACTTACTATTATCTCTAATAAAAGCTATAGCTACAGAAGTTTAAAGGATTTCATCAAAAGAACGTTAGTTACATTTTTTCACCTTTAATTTATTTTAGCAATAATATATTAAATAAACATGTAAGACAGTTTACAATATTAAATTTTTAAAAAATTACGTATTATATTTAACGAATGACAACGATATTAAATTAAATTAAAAACGCTACACTTTCAAGTCAATCAACTTTCCAGTATCGATATTACTGTATATGGAATGTTGATATCCATTCAGTATAATAATTTGTCACTCATTGAATAAGAATACAAAAAAAACTTGGCTTCTTTGACTATATGATCATAGTTTTCCGGTTTTGTAATTGTCTTTCCTTCTATTTCCATAACCACAATACAAATAAAAGCAGAAAAATAAATAAGCTAGATTTATAAACTACTAGCATACATACTTTCATTGATAATAATGATATATTACAGTATTATATATTATATAGCGATATATTTATTTTTATTCTGTTTACTTTGCGTTTGTTATTAATCTGTTTAAAAAACTATAGATTATATATACACTATTTATATTAATAATTAGTAAAAACCGTATAGGTCCACTTTGATATAATAAATGTAATCACTAGGTTTTTGTCTTAAACCAATTGTAAATGTTTTGCATAGAGTAGATATATCTTACGTATCTAAAAGTAATATATACATAAATATCATAAGAATAGGTTTCAGAAATCCTAAAAACAAGAAAACTATCTGCTTGAATATACTTATTTATGTACAAATAAAATACATGTGTATATATGTGTATACGTACAAATAAAAGTGTTATTATAGCTCTGACAAAATCCATTTGTTTATTCAAGCAGGTATAGTTACTGTAGTGAGTAACAAACGATTACACAAACGAGGAAAGATCGATGTATTAATAAAAATGTAATGAATCAATTCAGCAAGTGGTGTAGGATTACAAGATACGGAGCAAGTAATATGGTTTAACAAAATGTTACGCCATCAAGAGCCAACAAACAAATATCAAAGCCACCCACAGAAATACTTTCGAAAGGAATTGTTCTTCTTCATACTGCGGTGTTCCTCTAGCAGCTATGTAAAAATATATATTTTAATTCAATCTTATTAGACAGTAATCATACATATAAAGTTAGTTTGTGAAGAACATTTTACCTGCAGTTGGTCGTGTTTCTCCAAAATTAAATGTAGATGTGAAAAATGCAAATGGAAATGTTCCGATACCAAATGACATGTAAGAACCTTCTCCAAACCCAAAACTAGAAAATCCAATATTATTTTCAGGTTCTGTTCTTTGCCCAGCAGGGCGTGGTGGAACATTATTCCTAAAACAATAAAATATAACATTAAATATGTTGTCAAATCGATCATATATAATTATAAGAAACAAAAATATAATATACCTTGGATCTTCTTGTTTCGTATCTCCACGTCCATATAATGGAATGACTTTATCTTTGCTGATCGCAGCTTTACAGACAGGACACATTTGTCTTGTTGGACGTGTCTCTAACCATTGATGCAGACAAGGCCAACTAAACATACAAATAGGTACATATATAAATGTATGATATGATATCTGTTATTACAAAGATATTGAAACATAAAAGATACTACAAACGTATAATATATTGACAATATCCTTACCAAAATAAATGACCACACATGCTGATAACAGCATTTTTTGCAGTATCAAGACATATATTGCATTCAAAAGTTCGATTATCCTTTTCCTTTTCTTCTGTGGTAGAATCCCATGGTTTGGATGGCCCTGCCTGTTCCCTTGTGGCACTCATACCGAAGAACTCTTAATGGAAATACAATTGATCTTAACAAGAGCTTACAAGATATCAAAATTCAAAAGGTTGTTTATTTAAAATGTAAAAATGCTTCCACGTATAACTTAACAAGTAAAAATTAAAAATTGTATAACATTAATTTGTATTGATATACAACAATATGAAGGAAAACAAGATTTGAACAATATATGTATATTTCTTATCACCTGACACTGACGACACTATCGCATGGAAAGAAAAACAATTTTACGAAATCACTGACATTTTGTATAAACGTAAATGTCAAAAAACTATTTTAAGAAATCAATGACATTCCTCGAAAAAGTAAAATGTTAAAGGTTATGCAGTTCGTATAAATATGAAATTTCCATTTATAGTTATTTTAACATCGTATTTTTCTGAATTCAGTACTGTCTGACGTATTATGTATCCGTGTAATCGGAAGTCATATGTCATATGTCCACGATAGAAACGCAAAAGTCAAGATACAAGAAAAATTAATTGTGTTTAGTATATTCCCTACAGAAAGCAATAAGCTGTCACATATGATACTTGTTGAAAATATTATTTGAATATTGAACAGCGATTAACGTTCACTAGGTGGTGTTTGGCAACCAGAGATCGAAAGCCTGATCAAAATACTAATGGAGTTGTATCTGCCATTGCTGACACAATTCATGTCACTTACTTTAGCCTTTTGACTGCGGAGTCTCCGTCAGCGATATATTCTTCTGCAAACTTAACTCTGCTTCCAAAATGATCTGATATATCACGTTCACCGTAACCGCAATTGCGCAAGTCCTATCAAATGATTTTCATGATTTTTCACGAAGCGGATGTTCGAAACTACACGTAAGAGATTTGTCAGCAATGCGTTTGTATTTATCTATGGTAATGTTATCGCTGACAATTGCTAGTACGAACGGCTTGCGTTTTATTATTTCCAACTGTAACTTCGACTACCGTTACAATTATTCTGCCGTAATCTTAATATGATTATTTAAATCCACTACTTGATTAACGCCGTAACACAATCGCAAAATCTCTTTTTATCGACTGTATATGTGATACGATTCGATTAGCTTCTGAGATACACTAAGAGAGCGCGCGATAGATGCAATTTAAATGAAAAATATTATTACATAAGTATATAATAATAAAAAACAATGTGTATTTATAATAAACATTTTTTCATTTTATATTAATTACTTGATTGATGATCCTAATGCCAATGTATCAAATGAAAAGACATATAAGTAAATTAATGAATTTAATCAGTCATTTAATCATACATTAATAGTTTCCATAAATCACATGTAGAAAAATAACAAATTACTCGAAATTCATGTATATTTATTAACATTGTATTATACAATTAAAAGGTAACAATTTTTATAAACAGTCCAAAATATCGACATAACTGTGTCTAAAATTGATTTCTATTATCACCATGGAATTGAAAACGACTGTACGGTTCAATACGTTCTCCATTGTAACATGACGAAATGGTCTAATAACAAAGTAAAAGCATTCAACATGAAAAATAAAAGGCGTAATTAATGAGACTGGTTCTCAGCATGATATAATGCCAAAGTATACATGGTTTAATTTTCAATACTTCGTAATTATTCTATTTGCTTGTGGATAATTCAGTACAGTTACAGGTATCAACGAAATGAAATCTTTTACCAAGTTTTAGTAAATGTATATACAGACGTGTGATAGAAGGTATAACAACATGAAAACTATTATTTGTCAGAATGAAAGTAAACGAAGTAGGATCTCCACAAATTACCTCGAGGGATCAAAGCAGCAGATTCGAAAGCCCAATTTCGTCGAAGTTTAAGCTCAACGCAGCAGGAAAGACGCGTAAGATCGCGGGCAAAAACCTAACCTCAGTTATTTTACAACAACGTCAGGCACTCCGTGTGATAGAGGATGACGTTGATGTCACTCCAAAATTACTAAGCCATCCAACCTACAGTTCGCTTGACGAGAAACAGATAACTGCATTCGAAACAATCGGATTATCCCAGACCGGCAGTGTCGGTACACTGTCCATCCTTTCCGGTTTAAGCATTGCAGTGAAAGAAAGTTCCTCTATGATCATCAGAACCTCCTCAGTTCCTTCCGGTTCGATGACAACGGATGATATTCTGTTTGAAAGTTTATTATCCACTCAAACAGATGATTTTGATGATGATGACGATGATGAAGATAAAGTTCCCCCTCAATTTTATCTACCTAGGTAATTTTGGGTACGAGTATTATAATTAGATATTATAAAATTTTATATACATAGTTCAAAAAGGTGTTTTAAAAACATTAAATAGCTAATTTATAATTTATAAAATAAGGTATTTTAAGCATTTTAAGGCTGTTATTAGGATTATGATACGTATTGACTCTTTGGGGACGTATCTATTATTTAGAGATGTTAATAAAAATATACATGAACATGTACATATATGACTTTTATTTGTATAAATAAATTATACACATATCAGATCCACAAAGAATTAATATTAATGTTTTATTATAATTGACATTTTATTATAATTTCACATTAATGAATAGAAATTACATCCTCGACATTTTTTGGCCTATTCAGCGAAGATCCAAATATTCTCTTAATTCGACCCGATACTGTGACGCTCACTTTGAGGGAAACGGAGACGTTCTTCATTTTCGATATACAGCCTCGAACTGCTGACTTACTTACGCCAGATGGTATAGCGGTTAAAGAACAGAACGAGAATTACGAATATAAAACGATAGGACCTGGTTCGAATAGGAAATTAATAGATACCGAAACTCAAACCATGCAAGTGCTTACGAAATCTCGAGGAACACACCTCAGCAGAAGGAGGCGTAAAAATCAAGGTATGTTCGTGAATAATTGGGTGATGTACGACGCTTATGGTGCCCCTGAATTGATGATTGAAAGAAATGGTTTGCTCGTCGTGCATAGAAAGGAATCTTTGCAAGAAATGTTGCAATCAAAGGTTTGAATAGTTTTTAATATCATAAAAGGCTTATTTTCTTTACAAACACACCAAACAATTAAGTTTAATTTTCTTTTCGTAGACTTTGAAAGCTAAACTACCAAAATCAAAAATTTACGAGAAGAAGACCTCCGAACAAGAGCAGATATATATATTCCAACATATCAATTTCCGGAATGCCGTACGAGTAATGGAGCGTATAATATCGAACAACATTTTCATTCACGCTCAAAAGCGTTTCACCGGCCTGATTAAACAGGATCCATGTAGCCTTGATTTGGAGTTCACGTACAGTCCAGACCTCCTCTGGATTCACGATTCTGAAGAAACTTCGGGAAGACCAGTATCTTCATTCCGCTGGAATTACGTTAACAGAAGCATTCTAGCCGTAGGATATGGGGCACGAGTTAATTCAGAAATTAAAAATGGCTTGGTGTTACTTTGGTCTGCGAAGAATCCTGGTGTACCGGCTCGTTATTACAATTTTGACAGTCCGGTGTCAGACCTCGATTGGAGTCGCGAACGGCCGAATTTACTTGCTATCGGTTACTACAACGGTGAAATCAAGGTGATCGACGTAAGCAATCCAGATCTCAATGTCGTACGGCGAAGCGAGAAAGCTACATTTTCGACTTCTCCGCACTGGCAAGTTCAGTGGTGGCCAGGTGACGAGCAATACGAATACCAAGAACAAATTTATACGTGCAATCAGGACGGTTGCGTGTTTTGCTATCGATACGTTGAAGATTTCACTTCGTCGATGATTATGAAGGTTTACAGGATAGAGGGAACGTTGCCGGGTGTCACTAGGACTGTTCAGTGTAACTTTTATAATACATCAATCAGTCGAAGCCCTGGGGCATTGGCACTACGGAAGCATCCTACTTTGGGTACCATTTATTTCGTGGGTACGGACGAAGGTTGTATCTACAAATGCTCCACGAATTATTTATATCAACATATAGACAGCTTTTTAGCGCACGATGGACCAATTTACTCGATGATGTTCTCTCCATTTTGTTCAAAAATCTTCCTGACCTGTGGCGCCGACTGGTGCATTCGAATCTGGGCAGAAGGATTGACAGATCCACTGATTACTATGTCCACAACTATGGCATGCGTTCGATACGCAGCCTGGTCTCCCGTCCATTCCACGATCATAGTAAGCATCGTCAATAACGAGATCTGTATATGGGATATCAGACGAAAGATATACAAACCTGCATCGGTGACAACGTCACCCAATACCAACAGATTTATTATGGTTGATTTTACGGCAAATGGTAACCAACTTGTGGCGGCGGATGTGGAAGGTGTTGTATATGTGTATAATCTTGAGGGAATGCCATTTCCGCCCTACAGTCAGGAACAGGTGCTGGTAGAGTCGATCGAGAAGGCTTTAATCACGAAACCGATACTTCTGAAGAATCTAAAGAAGCTCGGACCGCCATTTTCTCGATAAGAAAGTGAAATCGAATTAAGCTGTTTTAAGCTGGTTATAATCTTACTCCTTTATCAATATCATATGAATCTCTTAGAAACGAAACTGACCGGAATCATTTCTTATCGATTTCTCAATTTTATATATTACATAGGTACAAGATTAAACTTCAATTCTTAAACGACATATGATTTGCCTTCGTAAATTTATTTATTGAGACAAAGATGGTATATACAATATAGATTCGAAGGTATATTTAAGAAAGTAGTTTTTGCAACACTGTCACGTTTCTTTGCTTTTCAATTAATGCAGTTGATCAATATGGCTTCTGAACGGTTCGTATATCTAGATTGTCACGTGATATCGTCTCGTAAAACGAGAATTCGGATTAACGCAGTCTGATTTTCAATAACCTGTCGCGATACCACAATCGCTTGCTTATCCCATGGACCTTGACTGTTAGCCAGATCGTTGCAGGGGACATATATGACATTTTAAACTTCTTTATCGACGGTGCAGCCGGAGGCAAAATCCAGCACGTGGGGACCCCTTTCGGTCCCCCGAAGCGAAGCGTGCCCGAAGGGCCTTGCGTGATTCGCGCAAAGCACGGAAAGCAAAGCGACCATTTCGATTCAGGATGGAACTGCGGTGTGCCGGGGCCTACTCTGAGGCCTGGTAGGTAGGCAAGTCGGCACGGATGGCTGGCTGGCTTGCTTGGAGGAGTTGCAGGAGAGTGCCATGGTAGAGGGGCTTCCCTGCCTGCTGCCGCTTGCGGGCACGAACCGCGCTACCGCCGTCAGCAGGCAGTCTTATTACGCCCGCACTCAACTACGCGAACTAAGTACTCTTCTTAGGCCGGCCACACATCGAATAACAATCGCGTGGTCTAGCTTACGCGTGAATTCGGTCCATACATCAAACGGTGTTCGTTCTCCACTGAAAATTTCGGATCTTTTCTATATCTCTTGGCGGACAACATTTTTTGTATGTTCGATCCAGCGGTTCGGTTCCAGCGACGACTCTCATTTTCGAATCGACGAAAACAATTTTAAAATCAGTTAGCGAATCGAGTCGGGAGGTGGCGAGAAACCCTCGAGTTCGATTAATCGGCGAGGACCTGCTGCCCGGTCAGAGGTAACTTTAGAACGTTTCTTTATTCGATTCGTTGTATCGATAAAACGTGTTTCTGCATGGAGGTATTCACCGAGTATTCTTTTTTTTCATCCTTCCTTCTCGAAAGTAATTTTGGCATTTTATCGATACGCGTGTATACTATACTCTTGGTATAGTGTAATTCGATTGACATTCATAAAGTTGCAATCTTTATTGAAATATATATACATATGTAATAGATAAAAGCATATAAATTTATTAATAAAAAAAATTTACTTGAATTTTAGTAAAAAAATGAAATTTAATAAAATTCATGTTATGAATATAGAGCGCAGTTTAGAAATTTGTATGTTCCATCGGATAGAGTGACATTGTCTCCCCCCCGTGCCAAATTGACGAATCAAAATTCGACAGGCACGCTTGACCTGGAATGCCAGTTTTACGCGCAACGTACGAAGGAACGCGTGTGTCGTGAGTTTCGTGTGTAAATAGAAGAGGACAGACGCGTCCTATCCGCCGCCGTGGCTGTGGCGTCGATTAGTTTCATTTTCTTGGTAGTAGAAGCACGTCGCTGTTAACATTGACGGTCATTACGTTGTTTGTCGCGCGCCAAGAATTCGCGTCCGCGCATACCGAACTGTCACGATTACCGCGTGTCACGAATTCATCTTATATTTTGATCGTCCAGAATGTCGTCTTATTTAAGTCCGCAAAACCTACGTAGATAATCAACTGTGCTATGTCGTGAAAGGTGGCTCGGTAATTCGAGGAAGATGAAAACATTGAATCGTGATAGATTCGACAAAAACAATGGTTAGTTTCAAGCCTCCGTGCAAACACATGCTTAATGATCACTTTCGCTGTATATCAAAATCGACTTTAACCCTTCAATTAGATCGTAATATAATATGGGGCACTTCGTTAATTTCTATCTTTATCAATACAAAGAAACAAATTTCAAAATTTACCTTAAAATAAATCTATAATATTTTTTCTTTACTTTTCTTTAGAAATTATACATTTATTTACACGATATCAATATCTTGTTAGTATTCACATTGAGGCGCTAATCAAGGCCCACTTATGAATAATAATTTACCAACCAATAATATCAGTAAACGAGTTACAGGTTGTAGAGTTTTCCTTTATAACTTTATAATTATTTGTTGTGACAATAAAGTAATTTGTAAAAATTTGTACGTGAAAAAATTTCAGTTTTTTTAATTATCTAATTTGTTATTCTTGTTCAGGGGTATTTATTGATACCGGTAATTTGTAACTTGAAACTTGTAAAATTTCACTAATAACCTTATAATTAGTCGAATTGTCTAAGAGGGTCCTAGCATAGTACGTCAGATTTCTGAATGAATGAATATCAGAAAAATATCACTAATAACTAATATCTATCTTTTCCATTACTACTACTTATATTATAGGATAAATAAAAAGTGGCACTCGTTGATACCTACGGAAATTGGAAGGTTAAACGTCACTGGTAGTCGATTAAAATTAATCGATATCATTAATCGATATCATGGTTCTGATTCGTTGTCGACTATACATATGTGACAGGTCGCCGCGGCGAATCGAATGTGCATTATTTTGCTACTCTCGATCGTTGACGTGCACGGAGATGTGGTGGTCAGTGTGAAGACTGCTTAATAGCGAGGAACATGTGCAACCACGGAATAGTGGCGAAGCTGATGTTGCCGGGGCACGAGCTACACTGTGACCACTCTGTTCTCGACGAACCCTGACCGATTCCGCCAGTTCGTTTCACCAGCTGACTGGGACTGAAAACACGCTGCGGTGAACGCGTACGTTTGAATATTCGTACGGTCGAATTCGTGAGACGCGCGCGTTCGGAGAACTCGGTAAAAGTGTCGCCTTGAGTTAACGCGTATGGTGTATAGACCGAGTTTCTTTAAGAAGAAGCGGTGTGTTCACAAAATTATACGTTTTCACGTACATTCGGTACGCTATGAACATCAACGTTCCTGGATGTAACGGGTGGTTCGCAAGTAAGTGTCCAAATATTTTTTTATGTTATACTTGTAATCTTTCGCCGCCATTTTTTCTCGACCAACAGCAGCGCCTTTTTTGAATGCATTAAGCGTACATGTACATATATCTGTAATCGGTGGATTTTCTTCTGAGGTAATATACGAATCAATTATATATAAATGTGATCGCTTTTCAAACGAAAACTCGTAGTTCGTTCATCATATTTGATTAGCTTTTTCGAATATTTCAACGACGGGTTCGACGAAAAGCAAACATTAGCGTTCGAGGCAGAGGGTGATGTAACTGGACACTCGCAACTTGTCGCGACACGAGCCATATATGTGCAGCAATTTACGTTTGATGCATTGTTTTGATAATTAAACAAACTTGGCAACGTAATTTCATTTATCCGAATAGATCTTTTCTCTCTTAAAATCATTCTTTCTACTAGTCGTAAAGGTAACATATCTAATATGTTAGAGTTAAATAACAATAATGTTACTTAATCGAGATTTAAAAATCGCGCCATATTCCTGCGCACATCGGTTCAAAGGTTAGCATTGTACTTCGATCGTGGTTGTCTCAAGCGTTTAATTAAAATTTTTCTGCCCTGCTAACGAGTTTTTGTCACTTTAATATACGAAACTTATCTCCTCTACGTTCGCGCTCGTTTAATTCAATTGAAATTTCCAATTATACGTTTTAGGGAACATTAACGAGACAGGAAAGTGTAAGAAAGACCTATCGTGGTTGACAAAAATATTTAAACATTTATACAGAAAACTTCTATGTAGTAGTTAAGCAGTATGACCACGATAGTCGTGTTTCACTATATTACTAGTGAAATTTCAAAATGTATATGTGTATACATAAAAATTTTCTACGATAAGTGTTGAAATACATTCATGAGGCATTGTGTACTACCTCGACATATGAAAATGTGGCACGTTCCTCGTCGTAAAATGTTTTCGTGCGCCTAATTTTGATCGCGGATCAGTCTCGACCAGAGCTTCGCAGATCGACCGTAATGTATATAATATACTTATTTTCTGTTGCTCACGTATCACCATCGTTTCCTACCCTCTTAAACATTTATCTGCAATGGACCCTTGCCTATTGGACTAATCGTGACCATGCATCACGTTCCTCTATCTTCATCTAATTCTTCATCGCTCGATGCAACGGTGCAACCTGCATGCCGCGTAACCGCATTCTTTCTTGGCCGTTTCTGGATACCCTGGCCACGTGGATTTTCAAGCATATCTCTCTTTTTCCCTCTCCGCCCTGCCTGGATACAAATTTCAGCAGCGGAGGGGATCCATGTCTGGGGAAAGTTCTGGAGACTTTGGGTCACGCCATGTTGGTCATTTGGTCGAGTGTCGCTTGGTCGGGTGGATAAAGAGCGTGTTCTCAAAATCGATTTTCAGAGAGAAACGGTTAATTTATGCGATTGGAAAGTGCAGGTTTTGCGAAAAGTCATTTTTAATACTTTTTCCCTCTTTTGCTTTTTAAACAAACGAAATACCGTAGAATTTGTTAGAATTTTCCAATAAATACAGCGGGTAGATATGCATATATCTATAACCAACAATGTGTGTAGATAAATTAGAGGAAAGATGAGTTAATCCGTCACTGGGATTGCAGATCTCTCGTATATTTACTTTTTCATTTAAACAGAAATTAATTTGTCTTTACTATCGTTTAATTCCGTGGTCGCAAGATTCATAGGAACGTAATACATAAATTCAAATTCTTTTATTTTGAAGTTCAGTATGCTATATAGAAACCGTCAAGATAAATAATTGGTTATAGCGAACAGAATTTCTCGCGATACTCGGCATCGATATATATTGAACGATGATAACGATTACTAACGATCTTCTTCTCGGGTTCACGGAATGGGAACTCCACGGAATTATTCATGAATATAATTCATTTCGTTATCGGATTTATCGTCTGCGGAGGGGGGGATTTCTTTCTCTTTTTATCCGACTGAAAGTGTGAAGAAACTCTTTTCGCCGGGCTTATTTAGCCGTTCCAGGTATCGGCGTCGACTACATGACACCGAACAGATGAAGAAAAACAAGATCTGAAGAAAATGCGTGGGTTTCGTTATCAACGTTGGTAATTTATGCACGCGCGACTAGTAGATTCCTGTTCTTAACCGAGTAATGTACCGAGTCATATATCATCTCCTGTACGTGATCGGAACTGAATAATCAATTAATAAGCAGAATAAATGATTGCTCCATCAGGAAACGGACGTACATATATCTTGCTTGTCGCGTTCGAGATTATTGTTCTTAAAAATTAAAATTCCATCTTCTAAAAAATTCTGCCTCCTACTCTTTCGATAGAATGCCTCGCGTCGTGTTACCCATTCCCTTTTCCTTCTTTCGTATGTTTCGCGTGTTCTAGAAGGAAAATTAGTTTCTGTCATTTAGAGCAATTACAACGATAGGAGATAATTATAGGTATAAGTGTAAACGGATTACAACATCGTGAAACAAGAAGAAGAAATAAGAATTGGCTCGCTTACATTATATTAACTTTCTTTAGGCAAGCACGTGTTTTCACAATATGTAGACAGATCGAATTATCTATATCCAATCGTAGAGAAAAATTGTACATTTATTATAGGCAATTATAAGGAAAAGTCTTCTTCCATACCTTAAAAAAAGTCCAGTATTGAAACAATTAAGCAATCGAGCAATTTTCGTTAATATCTAACCCAGTATTGAACGAAGTCCACTGCTAGTTTTCATAGAATAATGTTTTATTTACGATGCAAAATTTACTGTATTTTTACAAGACGTAAAAACGTTATGGCAACGTATAAGATTATCTGATTATAAAACTTAATTGATCACGAAGCTAAAGGGACGATACTTCAAAAAGTAATAAGATATTCAACATTTCGTAAATTTGTTCTTCGGTGAGAATCCTTCTGGCGGTTTTCTAGCGTAGGAGTGTAGGAGTGTAGGAGGGTTGTGGCTAATACAAAATCCATTTAATTTCCGTCAAGTGCTCGGAGCGACAGGTTACTGTTCACAGCTGGCGAAACTAACGAGCAAAAGTCGAACTGGATCGAAGGCCGCGATCATTTACATACAATTTGACGCGCAGCGTGGAACCCGCGATGGAATAAAAGGGAACAGGGTACAAGTTGAACAGAAAATAACCCACGGACGTAATATAGAAGCGATAATGCGCAGTCACGTTGTGAACTAAAGACGCGCCAGCTGAACCGTTGATCTGCTCGCGTGGGTGTAACGAGAGGTATAATGCGCGGAAAATTACCGTCAGGCTCTAGACCCCCGTCGAAATCACCACCTTGAGATACATACCGTCGATCCATTAAGTGTAGCTTCGCGAAAAAATCGCATTCTATATTATTGCCGGATGTTCTTGAAAATCTTTCAGCTAGTCGGATCTTATCGGAAGTAATGATAGACATTGTATTGTGTTATACGCTATATCGGAAAGATTGGTTAAACAATTGCCGGAGAATGATTTCTTTATCGGCATAAAGACTTTGTATTTAATTTTTGAGTTATCCGTAGAAAGGTTGTACCGAACAAGCGGTGAAAAAATTCGTTTGCTGTAATTTTATACATTTTATATAGATACATGAAGTTGATTTGTCGCACGCTGATCAAATTTTAAAGAAACTGGAATCGTCAGAATCCTCAGGAATAGAAGTTGCAAAGCGTTTTCGTAAATAAAAATACGCCAGTTATATGGAACTACATTGTCGTTCCAAAGTTTAGAATCTCTCAATTCGGCCTCAATTCTGACAATTCGGTCAATTGTTATTTATACCCGCATTAATTTCGAATTAATAATGAAATTGGTAAATCGGTCGGTATATTTTTTGGCCAGAGATGCAGATATTTTGGAAATTTTCTCCTTTGTCTTACTCTTCGTACAATTGACATCCAAAAAACTCTTTGAAACACCTTGTATACTAAAGAACGCTATCACCGAACGAATTAGATAAAGTCTTTTAGCGCAGGTTGCAGATCTGGAGAACACGAAGATTCAACGGTGAACAAGAAAATGTAAGATAGGGTGTTTTTTTTCGGCAGGTCGAGTTACACGGGTTGATATTGAAATCTGGCGTGTAACGGAGCGCGAAGTTGAGGGGAAGTCTGGTAAACACGGCCGATAATAAAGGAACTTGTTTAAATCCAGCGTGTACCGTAATAGACGAGATTAAGGCATGGAAAAAGAAGAAAAGGAAGGCGGTGCACGCGTTACGTGAAAGCCGCAACGTCGGCTTATATCGTATAAATAAGACGATAACGCCGCGTTTCTCGCCACTACGTGCTAAAGATGTGCTAGATCGACGACCCGCGGACAACCCGTGGGCGTTCGAACGACCCCGATATCGCCGCCAACTTTTACCCTATTATCCTCAACAGGTATTCGGGCGTGTCTGCCTTAATAATTAAAAAAAATCACTAAAGAAAGGCCAATTTTTTGCCGATTAGAGAAACTTGATAATTATCTTTAAGCTGGATTTCATTGTTGAAAATCTGAATTTCTCTATGTATCAATCTCTGCTATATTTTTGGATTATTTCAACTTTTCGTCAATGCGTAACACTTTCATGTAACCATTATCTCAAGTAGCATAGTATCAAAAATGTTGTACTTTGAAATATTAATTTCCACCTTAAGCTTTATTTATTAAATATATATTAGCGTCTTACGAGTCGACCAACAGTTGGCATTAATTTCTGCGCACGTAATAAAACGTGTATAAAACGACTGTCGGTTGGATGTATTCGAGCGACGTAGGTGGCACGTTGGGAGCAATAACACGAGAAAACGCGAGAAGAGCTTTAGGAGAGGCAAGAAGTCGGCCAGCGCAAGAAAGGAGTCGTACGATAACGCTGCATACATCTGCGCGTCGTGTCAGGACGAGATGAACCGTGCGATTAAAGATAAATGAACACGCGGGCCTTGCCACTTATTCGATCTCTCTATACCACCGTTTAACCGTGCAATTTCTAATCCTGTAAAATAATCGACTTAAACATTTGTTCAACATTTCAGAAACATTTAACGAATTACACGTAAAAATGACATATAACAGAGAAAGGAGGGGAATTAATGTCAGATTAGAAGATATAATTAAACAAATAATAGAAAATGCATGTAGTTGCGCACGCAGGATCATTGATCACTTTCAAGTGACCTTTTCCACGAACAAGTACAATCATCGATTTCTCGTTAGATCTCCGTAAGATTAACCAAAGGTACGAATACTTTAAATAGCAGAACCGAGGCTAAGAAAGTTCACGATTCATGCGGTGTTACGTTCTGTAATTATCGCGAGAGACAACTTTTTGCACATATTGGTCCTTTTCCCTGCGTTTCCAAGATCGTAGATCGTTGGTCCATAATCAAAAAAAAAAAAAAAAAAAAAAAGGAAGAAAAAAGAGAAGAAATGCAACGAAAGACAATTTTCCCATGTACAGATTGTAAATCGATCCTCCAATAAATATTAAATCAACGAATAAATAAAAGGGAAAAAGGAGGAAACAAGAAGAAATACAGAAGAGGTATACGTGCTGCCAGCACGTAGGACAGAATTGATCGCGAGCTGGTTGCACACCGGAACAGGGAGTAAGACATTTTTAAGAGGCCAGTCAGCAGAGGCACTGCTTTACATACCCCTAAATTCCGGCGGTGCGTGTACGTACAAGCGAACATTTACGCGGAACAAGGTGCACGAGAAGTGAGATATTGTTTAAAAGTCGGCTGCCGAGTGTAGGTGGATGGTCGCCAGATAAAAGCAGTAAGTCATCAGCTGGGTCAGGATTTATGGGCGAGGTATTACCGGTGTTCACAGATCCAACGATACCGGCCACGAACTTTCACCGTACGGTTAGAGGACTCGCGAGTCGACAGTCGAGTTCAAAGTTCACGATACGACGACGACGACTACGAGGGGCGAGCAAGAGAACAGAATCTCTCTCACAGACGGAGACGTAGGCCTTGTGCCCGTCTCCTTGAAGTAAAACGAAATTCCCTTAACCGCAATGGACTAGAGATGATATCTGATTTTTCATCGCGACACCGAATAAGACGTTGTTAATGTAATAGACGGTCGTTTCGTTCGGCTTAGCGACGGGAATCTGGGACGTAGCGTAGCAGGATTCCGAGGATCAGATTGGAAACCCGTTTTAAGGATTCAGAAGTCGAGTCGTGACCGAGACATTAGCAAAATTACTTGGCTCTACCCGGGTTCGATTCCGGCTGCTGCCGCTATCTAGATAGCATTTCCGAGGGAAACCGAGGGGCTATCTTGCCTCTTAATTTCCAGTGTCCGCCACGTGTTATTTAATGTTACGGGACCGCTGATCCGGAGCTGAGAAGTGACGAATGGAAACACCGGATAATCGCGTCTCTCGCGCCTCGATGATATCAAGCGTAGGACGACCACGCGGTGGGAATTATGATAATTCCACGAACGTTACGTCTCTTGGCGCTTTCTGCGTTACGAAAACTCTTCTCGTTAAAATCCTTTGAGAAGTTTGTGGTCTTGAAAGCATAGATTTAGAGTTGGACGCGAAACGAACGAGGACGTAAGGGAGTTGAACGCGAAACAAACGAGGACGTAAGGGAGTTGAACGAAGTTCCGTGACTGGGGTATTAGGGAGATCGTTGAGGCTCACGCGCAAGGAGTTTAAAAGGGAGTCTAATCCCCGATGTAGAACGACTCGGGCAGGTCTACACGTTCTGGCTTCCCGTCCCTGCTATCTCAACTGGCGTGCGTCCTGTCTGCGTACTCGGCATTATTTCTTTGCTCGAGTCTCGCACCTTCTTATCGTGCTTCGTCGACTACTGGACTTTGAATCTGTAATACCAGACAGCGGATGGAAGAAAGGGAAGAAGAAGACGGAAAGATCCAGTTGCAAATTTATTACAAACGAACTGTGCACGACGTCAAGACTGTCTAGAACGTTTTTAAAACGATGGAAGAAATGTCTGATTCGAGATGTTCGGGAAAATTAAATCTCCCGGGGATGCTAATAAACGCGAATCAGCGGGATTCGAACGATCTACCGGGTGATCGTCCACGATTTTAAAATTCTTCGAAGACTAAAATCAAAGGAAATCGCATATTAGATCGATTAGAGAACTTTTTGTCGTTTTTGTTCTTTGAAAAGAACCAATTTTGTTCTTGTCGTTTGAAAAGAAAAGAACCGATGGTTTCAACATACTGATTAATCTTCAACGTGATGTAAATTGTTACTTATAATTATCTTCCATCTATCTGCCATATTAACTGAAATCTCTACTAGTTGGTCTTCAACACAATATTCATTGTTACTTAGGATCGTCTTCCATCTATATGGCAATTCATTTATTTCGTCATCTAACAGAAAATTCTATTGTCGGTCTTCGACACAATGTACATTGTTACTATGGTCTTCCATTTATGTGGTAATTCATTTATTTCGCAGTTGCTGAACTTTTCATTTTTCTTATTAAAATATTCCTGCAGTGCCTGTGTAATCCGACTCTCAGTATCAAACACTCTTCCCGTTAGAAAGTTTTATGAAGATCAAGAAAAGATCAAGAAATATCTTTTGTCTCAGCCGTTTCCTGTTTCCTGCTTTATTATGCAACAATTTCGTAATCAAATGTTCAATAGCGTTTCGTTTCTTCAATAATATTACACCACGTTTCTATATCTTGTATCTTGTATCTTGTATCTTGTATAAAAATATAAATTTTAATTATCGTAAAAATATATTCTACGCAATTTTCTAATGAAGTATATAAGCAAATTGTATCGGTAGAACGTTCCAATCAGTCCAATAAGCTGATACGTATTTTATTTTGCGCGTTAATATCAACGGCAGCAAATCGAAAATTTATTTATCATAAATAGTTTCACAGCACCGAACCAGTCTGCAAGTAGATCTAGTTCACTCGGTAACACATATACAAGATCTGATCTGAAAGGCATAAAATTCCATTGATACAGAGTTACGGTTCAAGTTGAAGGATACTAGAGGATGTAAACGCTAAATCGAACGCAGCTTAGACGTTTTGTTTCGGATGGAACGGTTCAGCAATTAGTATTCAGTTTGCTCGGGACACCCAGTGTAAGCGAGTATATATAAGATACCGGCTTCTCCAAGTAAACTTGTTTATCAAGTTATACACGCGGCACCGCGGCTGGCGAACCGGAGAATCTCGCGGACGACCGGTGTAGGATGAGAGAAAGGCGATTCTATGATGCGTGTTTCTTATTCCTTTTCGCGTGCGATGGCAACTATGATTTCGAATTCGAGTCGCAGAACTTCATCGACGATGGAGGACGAGGATATATGGGAATATAAATCGTTCGTGGTTAGTAAGTGACAAAGCCGATACGATTTAGAAATGGTAGCTACCCGGTATAGGTTAGCCATTTACTTTAATGCCATCGATTTTCGGGCATTTACAGTTAGTAGGTTTTTTTGGCGACCGGCTTTCACCTTGACGTTCCCCATGATCCGCCCGTTCTCTGAGTCACTCACGAAATTCTTGTCAGAGGTTCAATTTACGTTACGAGCTCTTACCGAGAAGTTATCAACATAATCATAAGATAAACGTCCCTCATAAAATTAAAAAACTCGCACTCCGCGCGCGGCCTCCCGCCGCATCTCTCTTTTTGCCCCGGTTCCACGCTACCTTTCAAATCCCTGGACCCCATCGGCTCGCCGTTGAAACACCAACTATATATATGAAAATCAAGCTTACCGAGGAAGATAAAACGACCAAGAGGATAATCGACGTTGCTCGATCGCGGATGAAAACCATGAAAGACCGCGCGCGATTTACGCTACGACGGTCCGTCGTCGTATACTTGTGACGAAGTGGAGAAGAAAATCGAACGAATTGGTAGCGACACGCCACGTTAACGTCCATTTGACCCGCGTCTACCTTCGAACATCGTCGTTATAGCGTATAGAACCGAAGGACATCGGAGGTTACATCGAAATCACCCAAGGAATACTCTTCGGTGGTGGTTTTCTCTGCTCTTCGCGCCATCCACCGAGTTTCTTACTTTCATCCGGCTGGCGCGTGGAAAAAAAGTCGGTTCGAAGCGTGGAGAAGCAGAAGAAGAAGGGCGAGAGACGGGAAAAGAGTTGTAGAGAAGAGAGGCGGAGAGGAGAGGCGAGCAGAGGGCTACTAAAAGTCGACCGGTTGGGGAAATAAGAAGAAGAGGAGCCGAACCAGAGACCAGGCACACAAGGAGAAGAAGAACTCTCTCGCGAGGATCTCGAGTACCGACCGGGACGACCTTACGGAGTAGGACGACCGCGACAACGACAGAGACAAAGAGTCGAATGTTAATGAGGGAGATCGACCGGAGCTAAGGCCCCGGAGAACGAACCTACGAGGAATCATCCGCGGGGATCCGCTTCGTTTCGTCGCGCGCTCTTGCACCGCGGTCAGACCGTCGTTACCAGATCTTGACTGGCGCCTTCTCCTCTTCTTTCGTATCGTTCATTTCAGAACGCGATCCCATTGCCTGACTCATGCGTGGCTTCTTGATTTTTGTTGCTAGCCTTGGTATCTTCGCCACGAGAAACTCTTTGGCTCTGCTCTCTGTTCGTAGAGGAGGAGGTGGTTGATGTTACGTAGGACGCAGAAGATCGTCGGTGTGTCTGTCTCGAAATGAAGGAATATTTGTACTCTCGTTCGTATGTAATCAGGGCACTTACGAAAAATTTACAACTACAATTACAATTAAAATAAAAAATTAAAAAAATACAAAATAACAAATACAATTAATAGATAAGTATAATATAAAAGTGAATAACGCGATGATTGATAATTGGTAAAAGCAACGATTGAGAAACCTAATGGACATAGAGAAGAAATTTAATATCGTTACGTATAAGGATGAAATGTTCGCTGTATTCGAACGTATGAATTTTCTTTCAATAATTTCTTAATAGTCGTTCAAGTGCCATAATTACCCGTGTAAATTAATTATCAAACAGTAATCGTTTATTTACGCTTAATATACAAACTAAAGGTATCAAATTATCTATACGATGACATAACGAGATTTGTACGACGCTATTCGCTGGAGGAATCGATCATAAACGACCAATTGATTTTCCACTTCCACGCGGCGCGTCGCTTGGCTTAAGTAGAATAAGACAACAAGGGTTAGACATCCGAGACCGTGCAGCATCTCGGTTTTTCAGTGTGCTTCCGAGTTCTCTCTCACAGTGGTCGGTGTGTATTGTCCGTGAAACTTGAACGTAGCCGAGGCAACGTTTTGTGTTCTTGCTTCGTGGTTGGTCCGCGTTTAGCACGTGTACTCCGTGGCGGAGAGTCCGTGGAGTTCGGTGGACAGAGAAAAGGAGGAAGGTGAGTGGAAGCAACAACATCGTGGTTAGACGAAGCAGGGTGGACGAAGGGTGAGGTGATGGGGGTCGTGAATGCCGGCAGCATTCGTGATGACGTGAGCGTGACTCGCTTCCTCTTTCTCTCTTTCTGCTTTCTTTTTCCAAACGAGAAAGCCTAAACGTACGCAACCTCCGGTCCATTGACACGTCCTGTCCGTTCCTTCCTTAGGGATCACACGTGATTCAGTTTCAATGTACCTCATTTTTTTTATTCTTTAATTTCCAAATGTCTCGCAACGACGAATTCATAAAAGCAATTTATCGAGTTAGTTGTTCTGCTCTTTAAAGATAAAATCGTGATAACTCTATACTTGAATATCGTTCGTCTCTAACGAAAATTCGTCAAGCTCCAGTTCACCAAAGTATCTTTGACTAAACTTGCAGAAACAAAAATTCTCAATCGTCAAACTAACAATAGTCAGTTGATCAGCAGCCGAAATAAGGAGAATTCTCGAGATCGTGGTACCAGCGAATCAGTCTTTCGCAGCGATGCTTTTTCGCATGCAAATGCAGAGGCTGGTTGCGGGGGAGGAAAGAGAGAGAGAGAGAGAGTACTCTTCCCTTTCTTGAGCGCGCGAATCCGGTTCTTTGTTACGCGGACGAGGCCAGAGCTCTCTTGCTCGGTTTGATTGACTCTGTGTCCTCTGGCTGGTGGTCCTAATGAGATGCGACGCTCGAACTTGAAAATCTTGCCGACAATTAGCGAGATTGTTCTCCCCACTCTCCATCGGAGGAGCGGACGTTCGGCCAACGCGTTCTTCGATCGTCCTGTACTCGGCTTAATACCATATGCACACACGTGCCACGCGACCGTGCATTGACTCCGAAACGGCCTCTGATTCTAGAATATAATGCCTCCCCTTTCGTCCCGCCATTCTGCGGACGTGCTTCGAGGATGGCCACGTATCGCGGACAGAGAAACGCCCGATAGAATCTTCATCGTTGCTCGACTCTTCGAACTTTCCACTCCAATATTTATTTCCTTCGTCTGTTCTACGAAGTAACCGTGGTTAGGACAGTTCTTCGGAGAAAACTTGACGGCCAAAAAGAATTACAAGTGCGTAGGGAATTTTGTCAGACCACTTCCGGGAAGGTGAAAGGGATGGAAGAGTGACGCGAAAGTAAAATTATAGTATAGCGTATTAAAAATAATTCATGATGCGACACAAGGCAAATTAAACCAGGATCGAAGAGCGTCACATAAGAAATATTCTCAGATGCTTTTTTCTTCTTAGTTTCCTTTTCTCGATATACACCGCTGACAGTAAGTAACAGGACACCTACTGATATTTAGTACGAATCAAATACTTCTCACTAAGAAATATTGAACGTAACGGATGCCCTAATATTTATGGCTGGCGACGTACGTACATTGAGATTCACGTCGTCAGATAATCCACGGATCCGAGAAAATATCTACGAAAGAATTTACAACCCACTGAAAGTATAGTAAAACCAACGAGCCAATTGCCTGGATAAAACTCCTCTTACGGGCCTCTGACTTTTCTTTTTTCCATTCGTCGTTCGACTCTCCTCGTGCTCGTCCGATCAATTTATCCGCGTCGAGCTCGCTAAGCGATTTCAAGAGACGCTGCAACGTTTCCGCCCGTTAATCAGCGATTTATGCAAAGAATATCGAGCCGCGAGTCGCGAATAAAAACCAGCCGAATAAATTATCGAATTTCGTAAAAGGTAGTAAGAAACTAAGTACTTTGTCCGCTGCTGAACGTCGGTTAACAACTGTCGGCTTGCTATTTCTTTTACCGAAATAACTTTGTCGCAACGAATTATTGTTTCCTGGATAGAATCTCGCATTTCAATTACTACCCTTGGCTAACTATGACACTGAACTATACTTCTGAGTACTAAAGATAGAGACATATTTAATACATCGTTCATCTTATTAGCGTCGTAGCAACGGTTGTTCACCTCGCTGTTCTTTTAAATCTATGATATATTGTAGCTTCGTACATAAAACACCGAACGAAGTAAAATTTGTTTAAATTTTCCAATAGATGTAATCGTGTCCTATGATGGATGGTACTTACGATCGACAATATGTATATACCTGTTGAGGCGTTCTAGAATCAACTCTGCAGGCTGGTCGATTACAAGATCACGCGTATCGAGAAACGAAGGCGAAGCCACCGGCATCAATCTCGAAGATTCCACCGGTTGATTATAGTACAGGCGAGTTTTCTCTTTGGCTAAACTTCCTGTCGCCATCTCTGTCGGTAGTAAGCCTGGCATACGTATTTTTATGGAAATGTCATGATCGTAGATTGGCGTACCGTACGTAAATGCTGTGCTTTTTCATGCATACATTTTACTGGAGAGTTGCTCGCGTGGCTTTAGCCCGATGTGGGCCATCCCGAAGTGGTCCGACCTGTATAATCACTGGCGAATTAACGTCCTAAAAAATCAAGGCCATCGTTGACACAACGACTCGCGCCACGCTTTCTGGGTGTCCTCGATCGAAAAGATCGAACAGACTAATCCATTCAAGGGATCGGAATCGTTTGAGCGAAGCCGGATGTATCGTCCATCATCGCGCACATGCGATTAGCCTTAATAGCCATTATTAAAGGCACATTCGCACATTAGAAAGCTGGTTTACCCCGGTGAGCATCGATTATGACACTGTGGTAATAAAAGACAATAGCGAAGAATAGGCTATTTTCGACGCCGCTGGGATTCCTGTAAATCATATAGCCAGTGATCGCAAGGTCTTTTTTACCAGTTTAATTACAGATTTCTTGTTTCATGAAAAAGGTCTACGTGATAGTTGTAGACAATTTCTTTATTAACGAAATCTATGTAATTACAGTATCTGCTGTATGATAATCTTCTTCGATCAATAATATAATATTTTACTGTGCGAGAGGGAAGTAAAAGGAAATATGACAAATAAATTTAGTTACGTTATGAGAGATACTAAAATGAGAATCTAAATCGCCTACCACAGTTCGAGGTCTACAAATTGGTATTCAGATAGTCTGTTTGAGGTCAGGGGCCATGATAGTTCTCACGCTGGTCTCGTAATTCAGAGATGATACCATGAAGAAGTTTTCTTAACTGCAATACAATCTCGTATAAATTTTACGATATTGTAGTATGGTCTCGTATAAATTTTACAAAAGGGATAGTTCGTGGTACGTATTTCCGGTCTCTTAAAATATTAGTTTCAATGACATAAGTGACGTCCATCGTTTATTCCATGTCTTGTCTAAGATCGGTATACGCTGATACGTACCAGGATTGGTGTTTGATTGGTCTCGTAAATCTGAATTCTTGACGATCGTAGGCATAGGTTGAGATATGTTTTGCTGCTAAAAGTTATTGGCATACAACGTTGGTATTCTGTTGTCGTAACTTATGAAATATTATATAAATGTTAATAGCTACGGCATCCCTATCAAGTGTCTACTACGTAATTATACTTGTGTAAATCATTATAATCTACACATATGCGATTAACAGAAGTTTTGTTTTTGCGACTAACTCGAAATTGGTCGTTAACGATCGAAGAAGATCGTTAACGCCTTCGATGTTCACTTACAACGCAAGGTGTTCTTTCCATATTTATATATCCATAGAAACCCAAAGGGATTTGTCCGAATTAACTCTCGTCCTTCTTATAATATCCAAACGATCCGCGGTTCGATATTTGCTTGAAATAAATGACTCCTTAAACAGACCTGTCTAATAGCGAACGTGGAAGCGACCGAAGGTAAGCACGCTTCTCCGATATTGGCTGGGGTTAATTACGGCGCGGATATGTTCTCTGCTATCTTAATAATAACCCTTAAGTACACGCGGAGGGGGGCCCGCAACGAACATCACACAGCTACGTAATCGCACATGGATACGTTGTACATGATGCGGATCGAAGGAATCGTAACGATTTCCTGTAATACTCGGCACTGATGAGATAACGATATACCGTTGGTTAGTGATAAGCCAAGACCAGACTTGATTACCGCTCTTCCACTTTTCTACCAATATCTTTTCTACAATACCAACGCGTAATCATACGTTTCTACTCGTCCTCGATATACAGTACTCTGCAAAAGTTAATAATATCACAACGCCAACTAAACGTACTTTGAAGGAACGTTTCTACGTTTATTGCCCTTCAGCGTAGTGATAAAGGGATTGCGTAGTACGACTAAGGATTAACAGTAAATAGACGTATAAGAAAAGGTGTTTTGAAGGATAAAATGTATACAGTGCGGTAGTAAAGTCTTAGATTATTTATGTTGCTGCTTTAACTATACAACCACGTATGTATACTTTTCGTGGGAAAATTTCTGTATCTTCTTACGTGGAGATAAATTTTAAAACTACTTTTGCACGACGCTGTACATGTACTTTCTGGTCACGTTCTCTCCTGACAGGAAACATTTTCCAAACAGACTGAAATTAGAATTTTCTAACGGTACGGTATCGATACTTATCGTTGTACATACGTACTCTCCCATCGCACGTGTATTCGCGTATAACAAACGAGCACGGATAAGACCCTCGTTTTTGTTGTTCTTCTCTTTCTCCTCTTTCTCCGTTTATTTTCCTTGTCGGACGATAATGATGATTTCCGTGGAGTAATTGCGATATAATCGCTAGGTGACGTCAAACGGACAAGGGAAACTCGCAGTTAAACTCCTCGCTATTAGGTACGTCGCGTCTTTCCATTGATTGCTCGCGAGTACAATGTTACACGCGTCCTACTAGCGATCGGCGTCTGCACGCAACCAACCGGCAGGATTAATAGTCACCGATTCCGATTTTTCGCGCTACGCGTTACGCAAATAATCAGTGTGTAACGTTTTATGGCGGTTCGAAAGAGGTTGGTGGTTCACGCGTTGAACATCGCCATTACAAAGCTGCCATTAAGCGCGATGACAAGCGACTGCTTGAGTTCCTCGGCCGAGGCGAATGAAAGGCCTAATGCTGGCATGACCGGGCAGAAATATCGAAAGGAGGGGGCCATTTCATTTTTTAACGACCCCAGCCGTTTAATAAGACGCTCATCCCCTCCTTCTCTTCGAGGGG
This sequence comes from Bombus vosnesenskii, assembly GCF_011952255.1. NCBI lineage: Eukaryota > Metazoa > Arthropoda > Insecta > Hymenoptera > Apidae > Bombus > Bombus vosnesenskii. The sequence continues at coordinate 3,151,077 of NW_022882962.1, forward strand.
GATGCTTGAAAATTTCGCCATAACTAAAAGCCAATTAACGACAAAGAAGAAAAAAGAAAGAGAGAAAGAAAGAAAGGAGAGAGGAACCAGGAACAGACAATGTTGCAATCTGTTCACCTGTACACTCATCGTCGACGTCGACGTTAATCTGTAATAACGATCTTCCGATCGGTTGGCTGATGCGGTGATTGATGGCCACGCTGATCGACACTGTCGACAATGCTTCCATCCGACTTAGGTGTTGAGTAATGAATGCAGCGATACTCTCTCCTCGCACACACGTACACCGTAACACCGTTCATAATCAGGTGAAAAGGAAACTGTTGCGATAATCGAGGGATTACGATGAATCAGAGTGTTTCGGCTTTTGATGAATTTCCTTTTGATGAATTGTAGAGACCCGTTGATAGAGAACTCATAACCTTTCTACAGTCTAGCAACAGCGAGACTTGATTAAATCATCAAATGTAGCGAGTACTATATTCAGCATCGCGGGTGTTATTACGCGCAACCCTTTTGCAACCATAGCAAGAATTTTGAGTTCAAACTTTTGCGTCTCGTGCCATAGATGTAAGATAGTTTAAAAAAGCAATTATTTTCTAAATAGTTTCTTACACCACGAACAGGTTAACCAGGTAGCTCGCAGGTATAACAGATCATTTCAAACTTCAAATACAGAAATTCGTTCTGTAAAACAGAAGACAAGCAAAAGTTAACCGTAAGACGAGGTTTTACCGGACAACCGTTAGACAGACTCATTAAAGATTATCAGTCTCTTCGAAGAAGAAGAGGAAGAAGAAGCTAGTCCGTGCAACATGTACCTCGTTAATCCTTTCACCTAAAACGAGAACCATGTACAAGAGCCTACTTCTTTCAACGAAAGAAAGCACAGATGGTTTGTTAACGCTACTAGTCCACTCTGGATCGATTAAGAAACGCAGACGAAAGAACAATAGAAGGAACGAGGAGTGTACAGAGATAGCAGATGCAATTAGAGCAGACTCGCGCGATTTATAATCCTTGGAGACCACTTAGGTTATAACACAGCGTTCGTGTCTCAGGGCGAAGGACCCGGTCATATAATACCGGTACTTAGATCCCGTCCACGCGTCGCGTCGCGCAATGAAAACGCGGTGGAATAAAAGCCGTACAATGGCAAGGATACGCAACGTCCGGTGGACCATGGCCCTGAGCTCGGTGGGTTATTATACCGGCGTGCTGCTACGGCTGGCTGAAAAAGCCTCTTGAATGTAATCAGCCGCATTCATCCTGCCACTCACTTCTTGCCAGCTTAGAGGGGGCCTCGGTGAGTGCGTTCCGTGTTTACAAGGTGTACTGACCCGCCGCAATATCGCTATTGCCCGGTGGATTCAATGGATGGAACGCGCGAACGATACTCCACTGCCTGGCCTTCGTCAAGGGCGTTAATGAGCTGGACGGAATTGTTCTACAGAATGGTCGGAGATATCTATGGGAAATGGAGAAAGTGTTAGATAAGGAATTAAAAGGTATTATATCCTTCGACAGTCACGATTATGGCGATCATTTGTGCAGGTATCGTTGGAAGCAAATTGTTACTATACGATGAGCTGTGGTGTGGATTATTGATACTATTCGAGTATGGTGTATGGGGGGAAGAACATTTCTTTTATGATCGAAATCGAATCGGATACTGAGAATACATCCGATTATTAACTATTACTAGAATATTCTGTGGATAGGGGAAGTTGTCAGTCATAAAAGTCGCACTAAGTTGTCCAAAAAGTGTCTTTCTTTCGCAAACGTGTTTTTTACAACAGTGCACCTTCATAGAAACGTGAAACCAAGTCTGTGAAATGTCGCGGTGTTTATCTTAACAGAACAAAATGGATCGTACGTAATATAAAATAAAAATAATATAAAATAAAAAACGTTGAGCGTTTTATTATTATTATTTAGTATTATTTCCTCATAAAACGAAAGAAACTTTTCGAACAATCTAATATTTAACAATCAATTTAAAAACAATTTAAACAATCTAATATACGCATATTTCGTAAAAAAATTAGTCCACGGTATGAATAAGGATGGGCCCACTGGATAGGATTTAGGTTCATCAATATAATAGATAATTCACTGTTTAAATACTTTTGTGATTAGTTTGAAATTCTGTTAATATAATGGTGAAATTTGAAAATGTTTCGTGTAAGGTATAACATGTTCGTAAAAGCGTATCTCCAAGTGTTGGAATACTTTCGACAACCTGTACATTATAACGTGACGCAGCCCGTTTCTTTTTTGCTCACTAGCTTCCTCCAGCTGCGAATTATTTAACTTTTTAAACAATTATAAGAAAAAAATCCAACAGCCTCTAGTCGCTCGAGTTCTCATGTGGCGTGTTAGACTCCCGAGTAGCCAGGCAACCTGGAGCACTAACTCACACCGCGGTTACGTGGCTGGATTTACGAGCATGCGAACGTATTCACGCGACGCGAAAACGTGGCTACGCAAGGCTCGGGACACGCGTTATTTAGTTTAACGATCAACCTTTATGTTCAACGTGATACCGTACAAGTATAAATTGCGACCGTGCCCTGTGTCGCAGATTGCGGCCTGCCCTTTTCCTCTATCGCCACCGAGCTTTATGCTCCGACGATATTTTCTCTCTTAGCAAAGGCGAGTAGCGTGATCCTGTAGCAATTTCGCTGTAGAAGTTAATAGAATGGAAGTATCGCTGTTTCAAAAATGTTAATTTAAACCTTTCGTTATACGATAAACAATTTTTATTAGAACATAAAATTAAATATCATAGTGTGTTATATCGCGACATTTTAATATACCGTATGTATGCTGTAGTCCCTAGAACGAAACATAAAATTTGCATGGCGGTCAACGTGTTAATGGACTACGCCTCAACTTCCACGGTATATCATCGTATTTCCACGAAGGCGAGTAAATTTCGACGGCCGTCGAGGATCTCCAATAAAATAACTTCGATCTCGAGTTGTCTGATAAACGAACTATCCGTCATGATTCCCAGTTAGGAAGAAAAATTCGACAACGCTGGGCCGTTAGGTGGTTATTAATGAAGGGACACGATAGTTGGAAGCTGGAGATGCTAGTGGAAATTTATTCGATGTCCTCGATATGCACGATAACGATATCTCCGTGTTGTTGGACGTTGGCTGGCTTATTCGTGTTTGATTAGAAATATCTCAATGGCTTGTACCAGGAGGGATTACAGATCATCGTACTCGCATCAAAGTTAAGTGCCTGTCAAGGGGAACTATAGACGCGGAAGAGAAGGTGGTCTCAACGCGGACGACTAGGCGCTGCGTGCTCTTAAGCGACTAATGGTGATTTATAGGGAGACAGCGACAGCTTGTTTGTTTGTTTCCCACCCCGTACGACTCGTGAACTTTGCAACATCACAATTAAACGATCTCGTACGACGCATCGTAATCGCAATATTCATTTCTTAATCGTCTAATATTTCCTTGTTAGAAACGTCTATTCCTAAAACATTCGACTAGTCGTCGAAAGGATTTGTCTGTTCCAACTGTATATTCTTAGAAAATCCCGAGTAAAGTTTCTTCTTCGTTGGGTATAACGAAGTTCGAGTACGTACCATAATACGTTTATTTATTTTATATACGTATCTAATATCATAAGCTTAGTTCGCGTTAAAAATTTAATTTTAAAAGCTGGTAAAGATAGCGAGACAGTCGGTGAAAGAATTAAAATTCCAATTACCTGGACACATCATAATAATATAATACATTATTAACGTATTACTAACGTTCGATCGGATGCATTCTGCGTGTTCTGCAAGGACGATCCCAAGAAAAGGTAGCACCCGCGAGCGAGCTATTATTAGCCTTCCTTTAAAACGTGTATAGATGATCGTGTTACGCGTGCTTTACGATCACGCCAGTAATACACACAAGTGTTTCCTCTCTCCATTTCATTCCCCCGCGAACGAAGAACGCCGACAAACGGAAGAAAACAACGATCTCCAACCAAACTAACAGCTTCTAAAGAAACTCTCCAAGAAAAACATGAAACTTTCAGTATGCAACGCAGTGAAACATATCAAAGTTGATCGAGGATTCTCGTGGTAGCATACGCCTGTACGTATCTGTAGGCTACACGATGCTTCATTTAGGAGCATTTATCGAAAATATGTTTGCCGAGGAAGGCGGTTTGATATCAAAAGGACTGGACGATGCTTTCGGTCTCTCAGGTTCGATGGATGCGAAACGTGGGCCGATCAGGAGCCAGGATCTTTTTCGAGGATGTGTCTTCGCACCTACGGCGACACGCGGTTGACGTGGGACGGATTGAAAACGGTCAATGGTTAACAAGCAAACGCCAGGCTGGGAACACCGGTTGACTATTATCGACGTTCCGTATCCGATACGGTTGACAGTCTTAAGTACGTACACGGTCGACTATTCTCCGTTCTTCGTTGCTATACTACTACGTGTTCCAAGTCGAGGCTATAGAATGGCTAACAAACGACTCAAGGGAAACGAGCAAAGTGGAAGAAAGTTAATCGAGGCGAGGAGACGCGGAGGACCTGCCGCGAATTCCACCGGTACCGTTTGTCAGTAAGGACGACGTTTCCTCTTTGGTGTTCCATCGAACACCTCCGCTCTTCCCACGTCTCTCTGTTGGTCGATCGTAAATTGGCCAGCGTCGTTTTCCTCTCGAAAGGCGTCAACTGCGAGATTTACGACGTCTACCGACCTGGCCAGATTTTGCTGCGACAGCTTCGTGCCTTTTTTCCCCTCTGTCCTCTCTTTTTCTCTGATATCTTATTTCTTTTTTGTGCTCTGTGTCTTTGGTTTCGTAAATTTGTTTTTAGTTACGACGTAGATATTCACGAGGCGGTTTCTTGAAAGAAGATAGAAGAGATTCAACGAGGTGTCGTTGACATTCCGCATATCGCACTCGACTCTTAATTAGGACATCTAATATCCACACGCAGATAGCAATCAGCCTATCGCGGTTAATTAACATTTCTCCCGGATATAAGCGTATACTTTTTTACGTTCGCTGAAAACTCGTTCCGCCACTGGTCCGTCCGGTACCACCACGAGCCCTCCTTCCGAATTAAATTAAATTTCTATCTCAGTTATAAGAGCGAAAGAGGCCCGATTTTCACCACGATCCTAGCGTGTTGTCGTTATCGCTTCATTCTGATAATAATTTCTTCAAAATTTGGTAATTGCACGTACTACTCTACGTACGAACAAATGCAATCTGTTAAAGCGCAGGAAGTAAACGAACGAATCTAAACTTTCATTGAAACTATCTTCCAAAATACTCCTTCCACGCTAGTACAAATACTTCCAAAATTCTCCAGCAGAAATTTTCTTACTAAAAACCATTTACTCGATTTATCTATTACTTTCTAGCAAATGAATCGATGAATATAAACATTGAACAAAAATATTTTCCAAATGGTGGATATCGTTTAAACAAGTCGATGCAACCTATTAACGTACAGGAAATAAAACAGTGAGCTTAAATCTAGTTTTTCCGCTGGTACATGTATAAACACGAGCGGTTTGTCCCCGGAGGATCATCAAAGCGAGGAGAAAGAGTCCGCTGGTCGGATCAGAAATGGCTTCTTAAAGAGAGTTGTTCGTCCTCCGACGATCATTAACGGTGCTGGGCGGCAGAAAGTTCGCGATGCACGGTTTACGTCGGGAGCAAAGAATGATTTCCGGTCCTTGAGACACGCGGCTAACGAACCGCGATATCCGGTGTCCAGACATGCCCGTATCCGTTTACCGGGTGAACACGGAGGGTGGCCAGTTCGTTGCGTATCCTCGCTTTCGTGTCCGCTTGCTCCGATCCTGCGTGTACGTTCGAGTTCGAGGTATCGTTTTCTGGCAGAAGAACGATTCTCCTTGGACACGGTCCAGGAAACAATGCCGCCAACCGACGTGACGCGGTTTCGATCATTGGAGATCGAGAATATTCTCGAAAAGATGTCTGAACGACCTTAACATTTTTTGTAAAATAATTTTTTACTCTGAGTAATAGCGTTGAAGTGGTAGTGGTATCCAGTATAGAATTTATATTTTCATTATTATTTAATATGTTTCTTAGCCTACGGTCTTGTCGAATCTTGACGGATAAATAATTATTTCAATTATCGGTACAAACAGTATAGAGTTTTTATTCTTTGCCGTAAAAGAGATCGTTCTTTACATTTTCAAAACTTACATCGGTTATTAGTGAAACTTGTCAGCTAGTCAGATAAATAGTGTGTGATTTTATTTTGTTTGGTAAACTTGTATTTGCAAGTAATTGATTTTGGAATATTTGTGCGAAAACAAATTCATCAACTTTCCAAACTCCAATTTCTAAACTAACGACTGTAATTTATCATAAAATAGGCGTGGTTTTGTTAAATTCGATAATAAGTAGATTTACTAGCAATTTACAGATATGAAAGCATCGAGTCTGAGAATTACTGAACTTCTTTTAAATCTATTAAGGTAATAGATGGTTGATGTACTGATCGGACATTGAGCATCGTCTTCAGTATCGATTTCATACGATGTAGATCTCTTCTGTGGTCCCGATCACGTCTTGTAACTATTCTCGACGAGGAGATAGAAGCAGATATTGGGTGCGCGGCATGGCGCGCTCGCATCGCGATCATCATTCGATAAAACGTGACTCTACGCATGAAATGATTATGTTATCTACATCGCGGTGTATCGCATGCATTACCTTAATGACGCAATAAATTTTGCCATTGAGTTATGCGCGCGGGCTAGCCGTAAGTATCGTGGCATAATGAACGAAGGCGACGTTCCCCAATAAATTATAACGTTAGTCTATTAATTATCATTATCAATGCGGAAGTTCCTACATGGGTAGTCGCGATTCCAAATTTTTCTCAGCCGACCTACGAGTTCGTTTTAATTGAATGAAGAGCCTCGCCCCTCTGCCAATATTACTCAATTAAAATGGTTTCGTTACGTGAATAGGATCTATGAGATCCTCGAAAGACGCGCGATGCATTTTACGTATGAAGACCACAGGAAGATACAAGTTATATTTTTCCTTCTCGTTTTTCTTTTTATGCGAGCAATTTTAAGATCCCATACTTTGTCAACCAATCTCATATTATCAAAGCTACTCTTTTTTAATTAAAGACGACGAGGTTCTCTTGAAACATATTCCGCTATTACTATATCATTGTGACACGTCACTATATTTTTCTTCTTCTTTTTGGCCCGCAAAAATGACGATTACAGATAATGCAGTGGAACGGGCGTTGTTTAATTAAAACGATTTATCCGCGTTAAAATTTATTTCTGCCGCATCGGATGGACATCAGGCGTTAAGACGCATGACCGACGCATTCGCGATGCTACGGCGAAGATTGCAAGAAGAACAGATAAACACGCAACAGGGTCATGTTCTCTCCGCTCCTCTTAGGTAACTGCGGAGGACGATTTAACGTGAAACAATCAGAAACGACGTAGCCGACCGCATTATGACCGCCATAATTCCACGACCAAGCACCGTATATCCGGATCTGCACTACGTCCTTATTCCTCTGATCGATTCGATTCGATTCTCTCCGCGTTTCGTCTGTTGCTCGATGAACCGTGTACGTCTGTAGTATTCTGTCTTTTGGTAATATCGAATGGAAAATTGACTCTGTTCTTTTCAATTATTCTTCACGTTCGTATCTCTTTGAATCGTAACGACCAGGCGAAATAAAATATATCTCAGGGATATTTTTAGTTTCGATATTAATATTATTTATTAATCAATATCTATTCTTTATCACGATACAAACACATACTGTCTATTGAAACATAATTTTCACTTTTAGGAGACCAGCAGAGTTAAAATATCGTGCTGTTCATAATTTGTGCAGCGAAACTACCGGTCTTGAAAGAGAAAAATAATGGCAACCTTCATCATCTTTACGATGCAAGGTTTATCTCTGGAAAACTCTTCCGTGTTAATGACAGTAATCCCATGAACGTAGAAATGTATTTTCTTAACCAGTTATCAAGTTGTTTTTTGCATTCATTTCACTGTCCGTTATTTGATCGATATTTTCTGGAGATTTCTCGTAGTTGGAATTTTACGTTACTCACTAGGTTTCCTCAGCAAGAAATTAAATGATCGCCGAAGAATTCGAATCCATTTAGAATAACGGATATAGTAAAGTAACTACATTAGCGCAGGAACACCAAAGACGACTTCTATTTGGCAGTGGTCTTAGATTGCATCACGGAAGCTCCATAACTTCAGATAACAGGTTTACTCCGGATGTTTCGTGTACGCGTATCGCGGCTCAAATTATCGATCCTTTGATCCCGTAATTTCATTATCGCTATTAATCTTATTCACAAACTATAATTATCCGAGAACACCCAACTATGCCTCGATTAACATACTGGAACTGTCTTATTAGGAGACGAAGGCTCCCTTCGCTTGTAGTTTTCCAAAATTTTTTCCTTAGGTAGATACAGAGTTCTAAGAAAGTCTCTGACTATCTATCAGACGGATTATGCTTTTATCAATGAATATTAAAATACTTGACGTTATCAGAAACCTGTTCGTACTCCTTAAGAAGTATTTAGTTCAAGAACTATTAATAATTTACCTAAAACACATCGATTATGTCAAGCTTTAAGATGGATGATTTCAGGTACATTTTATTTTTCGATTTTTAGGAACAGTATTTAACATCCTCCTGATAGGATGGATTGGTCGTTTTTGTAATACGAAATACTTTAATTCCTGAAGATTCGTTTCTATGTGACATCGTGTGAAAATATTTCTCAAAGACATTATTAATTGCCATTATAAAATCACAAATTTATTTATAAGAAGTTTAAAGATACGGAACGTAGAAAATACACGTAATATACGAAAATATATAAAATATCTGAAAAAAAAAAACAATTTCTACTAACATTCCGTTTCTTCGATGGTATTCATAAAAACCTAAAATTATTACAAAAATATCCTCGTCTAAAGATCCCTATCGTGTATCATCTATGACTTTCACACACTCGTACAAATCATCAGCCGTCTTTCTCATTCTCCATACTTAATAATTTCGATTTTTCTGACGAGTGTACGGAAAGTTCGTCGAAATCGTTTCGGGCAAAAAGCCGCGCACGACCGTTGCAAGTTCGCATGTACGTATCGTAAACGGTTGTTTTCTCATTGAGGCCAAGACTCGATGGACTCGGTTGGCGAACAACAATCAACCGCAGGGACCCTGTTACGCCACGGATCCAGTTTTTCGTGGAACTTACCTCCATCACGGTTTAACGATCGGGCAGTGGCGCGTCGTATATACGAACGAGGGGCTCGATCTTCCACGCGTTACGTACATGTGTATACGTGTACAGTAGGACGCACAGAGACCGTAGAACGGAAAAACGCGGCTGCCTCGACGAGATGCGTTTTCCTTTCCGCTCGTTCCGAGCAGACCCAGCAGGGTGATCGCTCAGGTAGATCTGACAGGCCGCAAAAAGGTTTGCCTGTAAAAGGTTTCCAACGCACGGTCTTATTGGCTTTATTTTAATTTCGTTCGGAATAATTGGTAGAGATCCGATCGACGTCTGTAAAAATGCTCGCACGACCGTCTTCGTACCGTTTCTCCCCTTGCTACTTAATGTTCTGGAAAATTGTACATCTTCCTTTTCTCTTTGTTACACGCACGTATATACCGAGGTGAAAGGAACTCCGTTCGACGTGCTTCTTTCGTCTCCCATGGCGGTTTTAGCGAAATTATAGGAGTCGTTTCAATTCATCGAGTTTACTTCAGATTGATCGTAGCAAAAATCACTGAAGATTGGATAGACGAACATCATCGTGCCTTCTGTAAATTAATATCGCGAAGACGGTAGGTTCTTCTGGCAGGTTCTCCGTTAAGTAGTATTCCGTTAAGCTCTATATACGTTCAACCCGTGGATTTCTTCTTGGACCTACATCGATCCCTTCGATTTCCTGTCATCCATCATTTCTCCAAGCCTGACGGTTTTGCAGTTCACCGTCGATTTGAACACGTGTTACGACGATCGTAATAGATGCAAGAAGAAAGATTTAAGATTCTCGGAAACCAGTCGGTTTTTCCAATCCAGCTATTTCACAGTTTACGACGTTGACGCGTAGTAAACTGGCTCTCGATTACTTCTGCCACCTTATCCGCTTAATTGCCGCAATAATAGTTACCTGGTGTTGTATACAAAATTAGAATCCACGACTTATCCGTCATTTTTCGATTCTTTTCTGGGTTCTCTCTCTCTCTCTCTGTCTGTCTGTCTGTCTGTCTCTCTCTCTCTCTCTTGTTCGGATGTTGAAAGAGGAGAAACAAGAAGCTCGATTTCTGAGTGGCAGCGATCGATCACGATGCATTGCGGTGGTCAGGAACGGCCGATTGTGTCTCAGGAGAGCAACAGAGAGCAAGCTTACTCGAGAGAACGTTGAAAAGAGGCGATGAGAGGCAGCGTGGCGTCCTTGCCCGCAGCTTCGAACTGGTTATGTCAAACAGCCGGTCGATGTGTTGGCCTAACCTGCTTTCAGCCCTCCCATATCCACGGTGGACAAGGAGTTGGCAGGGTGCCCGGTGCTCGCCTCTAAATGCCAGTTTTTCAACCGCCCACTTCCGGCTTCTCGATCGAGTCGTCCATCAAGGCGTCGCATTACTTCTCTGGTGTCCCTGCGTCCTGGACCCTGTTTTTTGCCCATTGAACGTCGCTCGATCCTTCCGAGGAATCGTCCCCCAAGGTCCCTTACATCCCTTTTATCGCGGATTTGTTTACGAGTATTACCACGCGTTGCTGATTATAAGCGGATCATATTCGTAGATTCGATTCCCACGTGCGATTAAACTGAAGATGACCGGAATCGAATATCTGGATCGTATTGCGGATAGAGATCACGGCATAACCAGTATCGAACATGTTGGTTTTCTTCATTTTAATATACTCGTGAACAATACAAAAAGTATCGTTAGGATGGTAGCTTGTATCGAATATCTACTTTAAACGATACAAGGAAAACTAACTATGGAGTGAAACTATATGTAAATTTATTTATTTGATCGTAACTGTATTTAAAACTTTAATACTTAAAAAGTCAGTAAAAGGGGAGAGCCGTGCACTCGCACATGAAAAGCGCCGTGTCCTTATTATCGATGAGAAGTCCCAGTAGAACGTTATAATAGCGCAATATAATACTTCAAAATCTCGAAAGGAGCGTTTACCTGAGCGTTGCAATACTTGTATGGAAAATTTTGGCAACGTTCTTAGAGTCAAAATTTGGTATTTTCAATTTCATCTATATCGAATTATCTGCTAACTTTATCATTAATTCGAAATTAATGCTATAAATATCAGTGGCTATTACGAAATAATCACTATGTACGTATCTTAAAATTGAATGAATAAAATGGCCCAAAGATGATGGAACTTCAACTTTATGCAGTCCCGAAATGATAGATAGGACGTTTTAATTAAGAAGTAGCAGCGTTCGTCTTACATAATACAAATTCTGACAATATATGTGTATTAAGAAACAAAGGGTAAGCCAATCGATACTGGTTAGGGCGTCCAATGTCCTTAATCATCGAATTGGACTGGCGAACAGCCACGAGGCGATGAATGGCGAAACGGGCACCACGCGCTCGCTTATTGCTCGAGCGTGCTGAATAATTTATTACACCTTGACCGTCGTGCTGGTAATACCTTACGATACGTTATTACGGCACGGCGTACAAAAATTGGGCGTAATTGGCGCTCGGTCACACATCCTCCAGCGCAGGCAGGAAGTCATCTATTTTGGATGTTGCCGATGGTGAATTCACGTGGAATTCCGGTGAAATTTTCGGCGATCGCAGATTCGTCGATTAAAGTACGGAAACCGGTCGCGATCGGGTTTATTAAGTTCGAGCACGCCAATATTGTTAATTAGATGCTATAAACTTTGAACCTCGCATTTGCATAAGCTACCATATCTCGGCACTAATCTGTTATTTATGCGCGACAAATAGGATAAATCGAGTTGCCTCTCAACGCGGAACCGTTTCGTTCTGCCCTGGCGTGCAGTCGCTGCCGCTGTTCCACATAATTAGCGATACTAATTAATGGCTGTATCCCAGATAATTATGCTGAACAAAACACGGCTGGCCCGGTGCGCGATCCACGGTTACCATGCGCGCGTGGGTTGAATGCCGACACCGCGCTGTTCAATCGTGTGTGTTTTCAATAGCACGGGCGTGAATTTCTCTCGCGATGAAAGACCAAGAGTTTATGTACTGCGAATTAATTTTGATAAATTGTTATTTTTCTGTTTAATTGTCGGGCTATTAAAGCTCTATAATTGGAGCTTTTTGTCGATCCGAAGATTATCGTTTTTTTATTGTGACGAATGGGATAGGAACTAAGATTGGGCGGATGGTGTCAAACAGTGGAAATTGATTCGTATTTTTTTTTTAATGAAAATACTCTTTTGCAGGATTGCAAAAATAGGACACTCGAATTTGTATTATTTCCCGGAAATCTGCAAATCGAATCGTATATGTATAAATCGAATTATACACGGCATTAATTTGTTCGTACTGCTAAAATAGCACAGTAATAACAATACGAAATAATATTTAAAGACACACGTATATGTATATACAAGGATATGTATAATTTTCAAGTTACGTAATATCATAAGGAATTAAATAATCAATCAGATGTCATCGTTAGTGATTTACTAAGACTGTATTTACTAGATTCAATCATTAGGTTTATGATATTCGTCGGGAATGATAGCCATTTTTGAGAATATAGATTTGGTATTTCTTTCATACTCACGCCAACACTCCGATAGTACGTGAGTTGGAATATAATTCGTGAGGTTTTTAGACAGCGTGTAATTTAGATTTTCATACTTTCACTTTCACACGCTTCAGTAGCAAATTACTCTGTCATAAACTTCGTAACTCCAAAGAATTATTACATACAGAACTATACGTATTATCTGTTCCGATACAAACATAACTCTGCCAACTTCGATTGCATGTATCACAAGCTTATATTCTGGCAACTTTGATCGCGTCTATCGCATTTCTGAGAAACATCATCTCAAATAAATCTTTCTTCTATAATTTTAACTACCAAAGAGTCGATAAAAAGTTGAACAATCCTTCTAAAAAATAATTCGATAATAAAATAACCTTCGCTAGGAAGAAACATACATAAATGCTGCAAGAGACATGATTAACAAGTACAGGGTTTTCGATGACCCAGACATCAGTATGCGAGAGTTAATAGCCACAGTAGTAGAGTTTTGTTGGGACGCACCTGTTGCTTATGCGAATCTTTCTCTGTTTTCATGTTGTTTATTACCTACGGGAAATCAATCTTCTGTAAGGTGAATTGGCGATTGGTTAATCACAGCCGATCTTACCTTAGAAGTTGAAAAAGTTAATGACTTAAGGCTGAACTAACTGGAATGGGTAGTTTTCGAACCAAGTAATAGAAAGAATGTTATCCAGGGGCAACGATGTAAATCATTTTTGCACATTTATGCGCAACAGCACGTGGTACAAATGGTACAGCAAGCAGATCGTGTTTCCCCGTTCGTATGCACGTGTCCTGTGCGTTGTGCAATTATGTAGAGGCCCGACGACTTTCTCATCTTTCTCCCCCTTGTCGCTTGTCGTATGGTAATAATCATTGTAAATGATAGTTTCACCGTGTCTACTGACGTTCTGCTACCTGCATTCTTCTTCCTTTCGCGTGTACATGTGTGCTATGGATATTCTATATATTATACACGTTTCATTTCGATTTCAATAAATTTATTTAAACGCGTTTCAACCAAACTACTTCCATTCGAACTAAGATTTACAATTTCTTGGTTGTATGAGTTTCAACATCGTCCCATTAAAAAAAGAAAACATCTGTTTTAAAACGAATTTTTTATATTTATTCTTAATAATTCTCCGTAATATTCAATTAAGAACAACGTAAGCTTAAACGTTTCATTACTTGGTAGAAATTTATAACGAGAACAATATATCCCGTTAAATGTTCTTGGTTCCATAAAGAATTCCAGAATACAGTTTTAGAAGCCACGCTTTCCTAATTCGATCTATCCAATTCGATCTTTGATTTAGTGTCTCAGAAACTTCTTCGACGTCTACCGAGAAGTGTCTCTTGTTGAAATAGGCAGATAGCTATCTGGTCAAGGTAAGGAATGGAACATTGAAGAGAAAGCATTCCTCGCGTGTTTTCGATTCTAAACGTCGTCGAGGGACACGTTGGGAGGCCCTGAACGATTATTTCCTCTCGAATCGAACATCGAACCTGACGTATATCTCCCAACGGGTCTGTTCTATCAGAATTTCAGATGACGCGGCCGATGAAAATTTATTGAAGTACTTCGTAGCCCGGAAAGGCTAAACAAATCGTCGAGGGCGACCAATACGAATCTTTTCATTTATTATACTTAGCTCTGTTCTGATATTTGATATTAAAAAAGACAATGTAAAATAGATTAATATCACGTCATTTATTTCATTTATTCTCAAGACACTCGAAACACCTAAATACTTCTCAGACTGATCTCGAACACATGTCGGTGATATATTTTACACACACGCATGATATACGAGACGCGAAAGATATATTTTCTATAAACGAGATTCTTCCTGCTGAAGAAAACGATCCGTGGAGTAGGTCGTTTGGAATTAGAAGTTATGATTCCACGTGGCAATATGATTTAGAATCGACAAACTACGGCTGACAAGCCCCGAGGGACAGCTCCGTAAAATCAGTAGAGAAAGCTGGAGCGCTAGGAGGATCACCTGTCGTTACCTATTAGTCAAAGAAAGCTCGTAATTATATTAGAGAATGACTGGTAGCTATTAACGTTAAGGAAATATCCTGTTAGACTCACACTTGCCTCAAGCATCATACTTGCTCCGGTGTTGAATCACTGGTTACTATGAATTTTGATACTCTTCCACCTCGTGATTATGGTTGTGGTTCAAGGATAGTTGTTTCATTCCGTTAAAGAGGAAGAAAATCATGGAAATTCTTGGTTTATTACACGATGGCGTGTCGGTAGGCGGTCGAGTCGCGAAGATTAATTTAGAGTAGATTAGTTTCCGTCAAATTGTGGACTGGATGGTAATCTGGAGCGAATTCTTGTTCGCAGGTAGACGATCAGCGACAAACTAGAGGATGTTCGCCAGGCTCTGCAGGCAGGCTCCAAATGGTGAGTCAAAGTTTTCAAGAATTACTATCAAATTTAATAGATACATTTAAACAAACGGTCTTTACAATCAGAATTTTCAATTCTTGTAAGAATACAAATTATAATCGATTGCAATTTCCCACGAAGAGTAACCCGGTAACTGTAATAAACGAATGGTGTTACTATAATAATTTAATAATAACAGTTTGAGTCCCAGGGATCATCGAAGAAGCAGAGTCGAAAAATCCCGAACAGCGCGATAGCGCTTGTCTTAATCGATTGCGAAGAGAAACAAGCGGCACAATGGCGCTCGTCATATTTGTTACTTTATGAAATACATCTATATTATTATATATGCGTACTATTAGTTTATAAATATTTCAACTTTTGTTGAATAAAAATTGTTGAGAAGATAACGATGAAATACAAAATACCGTCAGTCGTCTGTAGCGTTCGAATGTACTGGGACTTTTCGACACAAAATCTAAACAGCGCGATCGCGCTGCTTGGGACTCAAACGGATAAAATATCACAGCGTAAGTGCAAAAAAAAAAATTTCAAAATATCAAGCGACGACGTTTCACTGACAAACGATGTATCGGGTGGAGAAGAGTTTCAAATATCGAATTACCTAATTCCCACCTCTTAAAAGACCAAGTCCTCCCAAGTGGCCGACTCGGTAAATACAATTTGCCGGGTCTACTCGTGGACGGATTCTCTCCGAAAGAAAAATCGGCCGGGCCCTCTGACCAAACCCGAGCCAGGCGAACCCCGGTGCTTTGGCTACGGACATTGTAATTAATACTCGGAAGAGTCTCGTTGCTCGGTGGCCCGTCGCTGTGAACTTAGTCAGAGACAATGGGGGGACTCGTGCGATATATCACTGCCGCCTGCGCATCCCTCTTATAGGTTACATATACCAGTCCTTAACGTTAAGGCGCGCCAGGAGACGACTCCGTCGTGATTTACGGTCGACTCCGGCTCCCGATTGTTGACTTTTCCCGACTTATAATAAATAGAAACGTGTCCGAGCTATCCCTTTACGGAAGAGGCTGCACGATGATGATTCTTCTCTCCCTTGAAACGATCCTCTCCCGTAGCCCCTCTAAATGGTAGCCGGTTCTTTAACGTCCACTGGCAAAGTCCACTTTTTTCTGAAAACGATCGTTTCAATATCTTCTTTTCCACTGGTTCACCAGCATGGAAAACGCGCATTAACATTCCTCTCGATTCGAGCTGGCGCGTCCTGGACTCGCGTCTGAAACGCGTGGACGATGAGAGGATCGGGAATTCCGGAGCCAGAAGAGCAGCGTCTTAGGAAAGCAACACGTTACACGGACGATCTTGAGTTACACAAGCCAAAGAGCTGTACTTCCGGGTGGAGTGGCTAGCCCTTTAGGTAGTAGCCATGAACAGCTTGTTGAACACGCCTTAACCTCCGCGACCTTGGCTTTGCGGCCTGGCCTAGCCATACTCGCTGGTTATTAATACGAATGAAGGAGCATCTGTATAAGGCATCCTTGTCGCAGCATCAAACAGCTTGAATCCTCATGAATTTTAACAAATAGTCGAATGTCGAATCTCCGCTGCCATTGGTTTCATGTGTACGCCTTGCGTTTCATTTTTATGTGCTCGTCGTTTTCGTACTTTCTGGTTTTAAAAAAAGGAATGTTTCTGGTTTCTTTTGTGCAGAGGATCGTTAGTTGTGCAAAAATTTCATTAGTTTACAGAGAGTTTAAAAAGGAAATTATAAGTTTATGCGACAACTTTGTTCCTTTTCCTATCTTTTACTAGCGAAAACATTTAAAGAAATAAGTTTCTTCGAATTAATAATGTCGCCTTCGCGATACTAGGCAGTTACGAAGCGTTAAGTAACATAATTCAAATTTAATCTACATTATTATAGTCACCTATACCGATATCGGAGTTCATTTCTACCAACGAACATAATCCACTACGAATCTTATTAACCAGTCGCACCATTCGACTTTCCAACGCTATTAATACTCAACTTCCATAGAGTTTCTTCGTATCGTTTCTCGACCCGAGGAGAGTGGTCTTGAATTTTAACATCTCCGGACACGTAACGCCCGAGCGGTTTCCTTGAACCGATTATACGAAGAACCGATAAGGAACGACACTTTCGTGGCCGTGGTGATAATCTGAACACGAGGGCAAGAAACGGTAGCTGGCACAGCGCAAGAATGGAAATGAGACATTAAAGCCACAGAGGCTCGAGCAGCCGGTAATGGAGTTATTACGCCGATAGATGAACTGAGAGAAGAGAGAAGAATATGATGAAAAGAGAAAGGAGAAAGGAAGGATGGCTCGGACATTCCTACGAAACGTCGAAGACTCGATAGTTAGAATCATGAACATTTATAGCTAGCGTATATCGAGTGGAACGACTCCGTTTAATGGATCCAGCATTGGCTAGGAGTTGCTTCGACTATTAGTATAAACAGTGTAGGATACCAGACGCCAGGTTTCATTGCAGCGTCGCGTCACAGACGTGGTTGCTCTCCTGAATCGTATTAGAAACGGTAACTGTTCTGTTAGGAATTAAAATGGAGGGAAGATACACGTACCTGTAGCGTGTTCGTTGGAAGAGTAAATGGGTTGGGTATCTTAAAATGTTTCTGGATTCTCCAGAGGAGATTTTGTATTTGTCGCTGCTTAAGGACGCCAGAGGAATCAAGCGATAGAAAATTGGAATGTCGGAAAAAATATTTTCATAATAAATTTGCCAATAAATATTCATAAGCGATCTAAGCGCAAACACAGAAAAACAACTGATCATTTCTAAGGTATTTCAGCTACAAAAAATTTTCTAACAGTATCTAACATCCTTAATTATCATCTTGATCGATCTAGCCAATTAGAGACTCGTTAATCCAGCTTGACGTGTAAATTAGCGAGATCGACTCGAGGACAACGACGGAAATATTATTTACAAGTTACGGGACGAAGAAACGGGACACGCGAGACCACGAACGTCCCCTTCTTCCTTTCACTTCTTTATATTCCAACGCGTGATCTTCGGTAGGAACGTCTAGTTATGAAATAAAACAGCCGCGGTATTACATGGGTACCCGTATTACAGCGGTGCGAGGTGGCGCAATAACTCTGGGGACTTTTACGCGGAGATCCTTGATTTACAGCGGCTTCGCGACCTGCCTTAATAGAAGAACTGCCAACCTACAAGCGAGCGCGACCACCTTCTTAACAGCCCGTGAATCTCTTCTTGCGTCGACAAGATTCCCGACGATTGCTTCCCTCGAACGTGCTTGATTCTCTCTTAGGAACATCCATCAAACCTATCTACTCACACTTTTCTGTCCTCTCGTTTATTAAAGGGTATTTGGATGTAGGAATGTCTTCCTTCTATGTACAATTCCATTCGTAAGTCACAGGACATTTGATAATTTTCAACACGAGCCTTCGTAATATCTTCAGAACACAGTGTAATCCACCTTTCCTTCTAAACACGCGATTAATAAGATCAACTTTGTTTTTTAATTACAACATGTATTTATACCTATCGTAAGTGCACTAAAGGATAGATAACGTTTCTTATCACACTGCTTGAGTGAGATTTAAGTTCTTTTACTTTTTTAAACGATCTAAAACCAAACTATCTCAACAGTACCGCCGATGAGGTGAACGTTGGGCGTGTTCGATTAGTTGCGATTCGAATATCAACGATATGGTTCGAGTAATCGGCAAATTACAATGAACGATCGGTTGTTGTTTGGCGATTTTGGTCGATGCACGCCGCGATATGAGAAAGAGATTATGATTTTCTGGCGGTGAGTTCGCGTGCCGGGGTCGCGGTCCAGCCGGGAGACGTGGGAACGGGAACGTCCCCGAGGTTTTAAAGGCTCGAATTAACTTCTTTTTGTTTCTCGCCGTGAAAAGAATTTCGACTCACAAATTGCCGATGCTCTGTACCCTTCATGGCCATTCTCCGGTTACGGTTTTTCAGAACGAAACGTTTTCGGTCACCCGTTAGTTGTTTCTTCTTCCTCGACCTTTCTTTCGACTTTTAACAACTCGTTCCTTCCACTCGTGTACAAAAGCATTATCGTGCCTCGATAGTAAATTCGCTTCCCTGTTAGTTATGTTAATTAATCGCGTGTCTCTATTATCGTGAAATATTCTCTTCGATAATAGATGCATACGTTTATAAACCTGAAACAAGGGTATCTTAAATCTATCTGGAGCTTATCAAACACCGTTAAAATAGAAATTCTAGTGCAAAATTCTGTCGAAATGGATATCTAATCTAGCGCAATAATTTCCTCGTTGTCACACCCTTTTAGAACTCCAATCTCTTACATATATCACACACTAAAACAACCAAGAATCTGCATTACAGCAAATCGTATTCCACTGACACGTAAAATTCTCTCGGAGAAAGTTCAGTACCCCGATGCAGCTAAGCTAGTCCCGTTTCTCTTCTAATCTATTCTCCGTTCAAACGTTACGGGAAAAATTGTCAAACACGACCCACAGAAATTTCAGTTTCTTCTAACAATTTTTCGGAATAAAGATTCTACGTAACTGCTTCTATACTACGTTGAATGCAAATTCAACGCTTGACATATTGATCATATTTTGACAAATTAATCAATCGAATTAGGACTCGCATTTTTTCACGAAATACGAGAAACTTCTCTTGGAGGAAGTTCGATACTGTCATGCAATAAGACAGCGCTGTTTCTCTTCTAATCTATTCTCTCTTTAAACAATGCGAGGCAAGAAATGAATATGCGCGCATGTGGGACGTGCGAACAGAAAGGGTGAAAGATAATAACGACGATCGCGTTGAAACAGAAGAAAAAGATGGTTTGATGTAGATAAATTGCGTTGAGTAGCCGGCAAGGTGCGTGGACGTTGAAAAGAGCGGCGACTCTCGATGTTTTTAATTAATGAGCTTCGTTAAAGGAGACATTGTCCCTTGAATCGCGGGGGCAGAGGGTTCGCGAGATGTCTGACACGTAATTCTATGGGTTTCTGTCCGCGTGGTAGCTCGCCGTTCCGCGATTCCTGAATTAATGTACCAATTAATGGCTTCATCGTTGTGGCCGACCAACGTATCGGAAATTATGACGTTGTTCTCCGGTTTCTGCCACGCGCGTTGTAAAAGTTACGATCTGCCCACCGGACGTTTATGGACAAAGAAGCACAATCGAGACTGTCCGCGCGCTCTACCGACCGAAAAAATTAATCGCACAGAGATACGAACAGTCTTGGCCAGCGAGTAAAGATCCTTCGAAGAATCGCTTATCCGTTTTTTAACGCCGCGAAATGTATCGCGTTCAGGTTCGAAGAAAAGGGAAGGTAATGACGGAGAACGGTGGAGGCGATGGGAACGTGGGTGGATTCAATTTGGAGTTTGATAAGAGCAGCAAGTGCTTAAGCGTCGTTAAGATGAGTTAGCACCTTGTTCGAATAAAGAGTGATCGTTTACTCCTGCGTTTTTGATGGTTTAATGTGTTTGGATGACAATGGGTACCAATCTTTAATCGTGCCTTTTTCTTATTGTTACAGTGGGGATTATTTGTTTTACCGAGCAACATAAAGTTGCTTTAAATTTAGAAATCCTGATATGGGGCTTCCATAAGAAAAAAGAAATATGTATTCGAGGGATTGTTAAAACGAATTAACACGTTACTTGAATAAAATATATGTGATCCTTCGCTTTAATGTTTCTGACACTTTCGTGTATTTGGATGATTATATCTTTTCATTTTTAATGCTGTTTATTCTTTTTGATATTGATACCGTAGTAGGTTATAAAAACGAAATTTAATTATACGAAGAAATTCTTCTAAATTTTAGTTTATGGTACAGAAATTTTTTTTCGCGATGTATAAAACGCAAGGATTACAACATAATAATTTTAACGAAAATTCTCCTTTCCAAGATAGGGAAATAACGTTGGACGAGTATTTTTAACGACTTTAGAGAGTATTTTTATCTCGGTGCGAAGAGGATCGTGTATTGGAGGGCCATGAAGGCAATGGGAAGTTGACCTCTGGAGCGAGAAGAGGCGAGCGAGAAAGAATCCTTAAAAACGTCGGCGCCGCTTAATTATCATGCTAATTAGTCGTAGCAAGCCCTTCGGCGTGAACAACGAAAAACACGGGTTACCTTTGAGCCAGTGTTTTGTGATCGATTCGCGAAACCTCACAGCGTGATCCTCGTTAATTATTTTATTGTCGGTGCCCCAGGCTACGATATAATAAACAGTCCTTGACGAAGAATGAGGATTCGATTCCTTCTACAGTCTGTTCACCCCTTGGCGATAACAGATCTTCTGATTAAATCACGATTCGCATTATTGATATCGGAAATGTCAAGCTTCATTATTTACATCCTCGTCTGAAAATTTTCATGCGATAGAAGAATATCCGGGGATATATTCTTATGTATTTGAGAGACAAATTAACGCAAATTCTTGTTGTTTTGTTAATAAATTTTATATGATTAATACAAATAATAAGCAGTACTACGAATTAGCACATTTATATACTTATACATATTACGTTCAATTTCATGAATAAATGAATATTTTTATTTCTCGAAAAATAATGAAAGAGAAAGTAAGAAAGCTAAAATAAAAGAAGGTCAGATAAAAATCCTGAAAGTGTAACTGTATGTAATTATTCTTTGGGAGTAACTTAACGTTTTTCTAACATTAACATTGGAACTACCACACCAGTCAAATTGACTAGTTCTACAATTTTATAAATGTGTCAACTCTCGTTTAGGGATCATGGTCCCGGATAGATTAATAATACCAAAAATGTACTACATAACATGGAATTCTTTCCGTAAGAAATTAGTAAATCAATAAATATAAAAATATTCTATTATTACGTATTTTTTAAAGACCAATCAATTTGGCTAGTTTTGGTCAAAATTTCTTCGTGTTAACTATCGGTAGTTCTAGTGTTAAGGTTCGGATTTCTGGGATAACTGAAAACCTCGATCATACAATAATACATATATATTAAGAACGCAAGAAGACAAATTTTAAATGTCAAAAGAAATTTTTATTTTACATTCGATGAAAATTCTTCGGTCATTTGCATAAAAAAATGTTTAACGCGGAATGGACGCAATTGCGCCGGAACGGTCACATAAGTTGACAAAGTTGGATTCGCGGACAGCGGAAAGGAAACGAGTATCCTGAAAAAACTGTCAGGTCCTCGTAAAGAAGGAAAGTCACGACGTGTCCTTGCGCACGCATGATCATTAAGGCCATTAAAGCCTTATCTCGGCGAGGGAGACGCCACTTAAATACAGACTTTAACGCCGCGTGGCGCGAGAACCAAACGGAAACGGAGGATCCGCGTACTTACACGCGTGGCTTTGGCAAGAAGCGTAACATCGCCGGTGTGGACGCACAGTCATTGAAAAAAAACCTGCCTCTTACAGGTGTACTAAATTCTTATTAACCTAGCCGTTAATTGCGACTATTCTAACTTCAACCTACGATTCCATAGTTTCTGAGGAAGGTGGAAAGTGTACAGTGAGAGTAGAAAGTGAGTGTGCACCTTGAAGGCACAAAATTTATTGAAAAATTATTACATATATGTTGCATCGAAAATAAAGGATATGTAAGAATACAAATTAATGGCAAAAAGAACACAGGTAAGCTTATTGTTAAGGTATAATAAATTAATTGCTTTATTCGCACACAACATCTATACATATATATTACACTCTGAAGACCTCGATAACCTTCTTACACGCACGCTTATTGTCAAACAGACTATTCTAGATGCTTCTAACAGCTATCAACAGTCTTTTGTCTCAACTAAGACCTGGACGTCCTCTGAAGCTTACACACACATTCACATGTACAGTGTAAATGTATCATCTACCTAACACTTATAAATAAAACGATGTGTATTACGCAAATCTCATTTTTTTAAGGTCTACACTCACTTTCGACTCTCACTGTATATACGTATATTTGATTTGATATATTCTCTCAAGTATCTAGTGAGTTTGACGTTCTTTCAATTTTTTATCGGACATTGAATCATTCGATTCAATTCGATCATTTATTTTTCTCTTTTTTTCTAATTCGACTAACTACAATTAATTTTCATACAGAATATTTTTTAGATATTCTTTGAAAATCTGTTTCCTTCTTTTATTCGAATTAAACGCGAGCAATTCTCGGTCAAGGAATTCAAGTGAATTCACTTTAATAACGAATAAGTAGAATAGCATAAATCGGAGAATACGATCCTCGTTAGATCGTTAGTGACAACGCACTAAATTCACTTCGATAAAGAAAACCGGCGCTTTTACCAGCCAAGAATCACCATTCTGCTTTCCGAGAATTAATGGAAGGTTAATTTCATTGGATGATGTTCATCTGCTTGGTTGTTAGTCGATTACACGGCGATACGCGTCAGCCATCTAACAGACTTCTAATC
Source organism: Bombus vosnesenskii (assembly GCF_011952255.1). Classification (NCBI taxonomy): domain Eukaryota; kingdom Metazoa; phylum Arthropoda; class Insecta; order Hymenoptera; family Apidae; genus Bombus; species Bombus vosnesenskii. The sequence continues at coordinate 3,174,767 of NW_022882962.1, forward strand.
TGTGTTTGACCGGTTCGAAACGACCGAACGACACGAGAATCGACCGTGTGGAGCACGATATAGGTGTTGGCTCATTAACAAACCCGATGAGCGGTTCATTAATGAACTTTATACTGCTTAACGGAGTACCGTTGTTGGCTAGTCAGATTCTCTGACGCGTAACGAAACGCGACGTGCTTTCAACCGACGAAACGGTCACTTCAGATAAGAAGAGAGAAGGTGGTTTACGATCGATGCGAAGGAATGGCGTCCCCTGGCCTTTCCCCTTCTATCAGCATCGTGATTATTCCCTGCGTGGAAAGTGGCGTTGATTGGAACGAGGAATGTTCCCGGCTAATGAAATTTAATTGCCGACGATTAAACGCCGTATCTTCTCTTCCTCGCCTTTACTAGCCGAACCGAAAAGTTTCCTACCTTTCGCGGCAATACGTGGGACGTTTAATTACGTTTGGGTACGCGCGGATATGCTAGCCAGATCTCGATTCGATCTTATCGTAATGAAACGCAACGTCTGTATCCATATCTGTATGCAGTTTTGCTCGATTTTTCGACAGACGATTTTCGTTGCTGTACTGGTTTTTTTTTTAGTCTGTTAGGAGAATTTATTTTCCCTAGTTTACATACCTATCGTTAGATCTCGAGATTCCGAGTTGATGGGATAGAAATTGAAATAGGAAATTCAGAATTTATTTTTGTTTGCTTAGTTACATCACGTAAATGGTATAATTTATGAAATTTATTCTACTGGTTCTTTCATATCACCACTAGAGAGACTAGTATACGTATATTGAAAAATTTATTTAATCTTGCCTTCTTGTAACTATATACATCCTCTGGCTAAGCTATTACTATTACCGTGTTTTCTTCGTGTTTTAGATCTTTCGCTAATTTTTTCCTAAATTTATTCCGAAACTATAACTACGCGTTAGAATTGAGGAAGTTAAAATCGTTTCCACAGCCCTGAATGTCCAGTAAAATAACACATAACTTGCAAGCATGAGCCATCCACGGGATTACCTTCGCTATGTTGACGTGCAAAGTAGCTTTACCGATAAATCTGTTAGCAGTTCTAGGACGAAGTACGCACGTTCTCCCAGCTTAACCTTCTTTCTCTTTCATTCTTTCGGTTACAGCGCTACAACTATACTCAATCAATAACTCATTCAGACAACTTACTCCATCGTAAAGCCTATCGATTCTCCGAACATTCTTAATTCATTGTCAAACGGCCTGAGCTCCCTGCGATGTTTTACAAGACGTATTACAGCCAAAATACGTAAAATAAACGACAGATATGCGAAAGGCAAATTCGCATAGTCGTATCTTGTCGCGGCGTTGTCGCGTGGCTTCGCGACAAAGCCCAGGGTCACGAACTCCGGTTCGTGCAGCGAGGAAAAGGAAATCCGTGGTCTGGCGTTCGGCTTCGGGCACTGCGGGTCGTCTTGCACCGGGTGAGACAAAACATTGTCCGCTCAGCGGGACACGATGTTTCCAGGGGCGGTAGGGCCGGGGGCGAGGTGTGCTTCAAATTGATTTGTTGTAAGTGATACGCCACCCTCGGTGAACGAATGGTACAATAATTGGGTACATAAACAATGACCGATGAAACAATTTCTCATGTCGGTATGGGCGCTGCGTGTGTGTCTGTGTTATAACGTGCCTCCACCGTAATCTGTATACCTTATCCGCTATAATTGAACCGCCTTGCTGGAAGATAGCCGTTCAATGAGATTCGACGTGCAAGCGCTCTAGCGTATATTTTATCGGGAACACGTGGGATCGGAGTACTAGACTTGTTCGGGCGTCGTTCGAGGCACAGTGGCTCGCCAAACTATTCCAACGCTTATCATAAAGAACTCTTACGTACACGTATATCGTACGAGTTAGACGAAAATACATTTTATGAAGAATGAAGCAACGAATCGTATTTTTTACGTATTTACAAGGAGTTCGCGGAAAAGAATAATCCATACCCATATTCGTATTGCGACTTCGACGAAGTTGATATTTCTTTAAAATTCCTAGTAATTGCAAGAATCCTACCAGCGTGACAGGTTCGAAAGTGAAGTTAACTATTTCGAAGAAGACGAAGAGAAAGCTTCCGAATCGATTCTCTAATTGTTCCTAGCAACGTATGAACAACTATGTCGTTTGAAATTCTCGTCTGTCGTAGCACACCGATTAACCGTGTTCACGATCACGACATGAACGAATCTCGCGAAATTATAATCGTTAAGGATCACAGCCGATGCTGTGGTTGGATCTGTGTTTCTATAACGAAGTCCACGATCGTGTGATTAGCGATCGTGTGTATGTACAGTCACACGTATAAGAACCGAACGCAAGATCGTCGGGGTACGACCGTGGTATCTCTCGGTGACTCGGTAGATCCCGTGAGTTTCTGTATATGGCCAGCACGATTCTCTCCCTGTCTTTGCCACCCACCAAGACGTACGATAGCCAGAGCCCGGCCATTAAACTCGTAATTTGACGTACGTCCGTTTCCGAGCGAAACCGGCGATTCCGTTTGGATGATCGTTTGGAGAACTGGCAAAGAGAGAAAGAGAGATGAACGCACAAAACGTGTAATGCGACTGAACGTGTAAAGCATGATAAATAAATCGGTCGGCCCTCGTTTGTATAACAACGCTCGATTTGTATCGTAATAACTACACTGTGGTATTTGTGTTGCGATCAAAGGAACCGTGTTACTTGTATCCTGACGGAGAAATATCGTGCGCGCACGTGAAGTATGGATTACAGTTACCCTCTCTTTCCACCAGGCCTGTTCAGTTCTATCGGCCCGTCTTTCTCTCTCTTCTTTACAAAGCCTTCCCGATGCATACACGTATACGTGAATACACTTAGGCACTGTGAAGGAAGGTCTATACGAAAGGAAAGGAGCGGAGAGCAGCGAGCCGATTGATAAATTAACCGCGCGTCGAAAATTTCTGAATGTGGAGCAACACGGCCCTGTCTCGAGTTATCTGCGATCGATTAATTTACGCTGCGCGGCTGGAAGACATTCCCTTACGGTGAAATTTACGAGCGTCCCGCGATCCAAGGTCAGCCCTTAAGGATTTATTCGCGAATTCCATGGAGTATGGTGAGAAGAGGAGGAAAGAGAAGACGAGCGAAACAAATAAAGAAAGAACAAACGTCTCAGCTATCGTCCAGTATGGTAGAACCATTTGCAAGTGGTGGAGAACGCCCCGTCCGTGATCTATTGCATAATTGGACACCTCCTGGTGGATCCTCGTGGCTGTGTACGAGTCGAAGATTACGGGGAAAGTTGGCTGGGCTTCGTATACACAGTGCGCAGGCCACCGCGCCATGATCCGACAATCACGTAAAGCCAACAAACTCTACCCTGTCTTCCCCGTGGCCCCGTTCATCGGCCCTTTCTGCCAGCAACATAAATTTTAATCGCTGCTCCCATTCGCTAATACCGGGTTTGCGATCACCGGAAAGAGCTGGCGCGTTGACGTTGACGCATTCCTTTGTGTTCACCTTGTACGCGTGTAGAAACGTGTATGTTTCGCGCTCCTGATCGACGTAATAACGCGAACCCACTCTTTCTTTCTGGCTTCTTCTGGCTACGAGTGGTTTTCTCCTTTTCCCTCGCTGCTCTCCTTATTCCGCCCCCCGTGTACACGCGCGTGCTTATTACGCGACTGACAAATTAACGCGAGGGAAGGATGCTGGATGTTGCGAATAGAACTGTGGAAAATTTCTTTTCTCAGCCTCGCTGGATTCGTTTTGCACTTCCACTCCGCTTGATAGATTAACTCGTGACTCTGGCTACGAGAACCTGTTAGCGAAGATCGGAGAGTACTCTCGCGTAGATTTGTCGGGGATGGCGCGATGCGTTTAATGGAAGATGCTGATGATCGTGGAGCACGGACGTTATTCGTGATTTGTTGGCCAAGAAGCTGTGATTAACTCGATTTTGTCGATCGTACAGAGATATCGTATGACTATAATGATTTTTTTTACGAGAAGATATAGCGTTCCTCGCCTGTAATTCTAGCTAAAAATATGGCAGGCTCGAATAGCGGATTCTTTCATTTCATCCACTCGAAATGATCGAAAAGGTATCCGTTCTTAAGAACTTATTAAGAATTCAAGTGTGAGCGCTTCTAGAGACGCATTGTGATCAGCTGGACTGTTTAACGATGCACAGATATCGTGTAATTATTCCATTTTTCTTTACGAACGAGTACAATCCTTCTTACCTGTAATCGTAACTAAAAACGCAGGTACGCTTGATCATCGTACTTTTTATATTTTTCGGTTTGAGATCAAATGTCATTTCTCAAGAAGCAATTAAGAATGCGAAAGAGAATCGCGCTTCTAGAGATACGTATCTGTGTACCAAGGCATCGCGACATTTCACCAGCGTAACGTTACTACTAATCCTATCAGATGACTTTTAAAGTGCACTTGCACGCTAAAAGGACCCGATCCAGATCACGAAACACGAGCGAAATTATCTCTCCAGCGAACGAAATATATAATACGTTTTCCACGTAATATCCGGCGAGATGCTTTTCGATTTTCGTTCAATATCCCGTCCAATTATACGCGGGCCAATTTCGTTTATACGATTTAATTGGCATGCGAACGACCGCGCGTATAATTTCCAGTACGCGGTTAATCTTGACAACGATGTAAACAATTTCATTTTTGTCGAGTGGAAGAGCGGCAACAGACGCGAAATGGTTCACGAAAACGGGCCTCTCGCGACGACCACGGACGTCTTCAACATGACGGCGAGCAACGAGGCCAGGTGTAGGGGCAAATTGCGTAGCAACCGTGCCGTGGTATCTCGGATCTCGCAATTACTTTTCAGGCACGAAGCCAATCTTGACCCGTTCTCTCGAAAATGTACACACACCGGTGGAGGGTAGAGAAGCTTTCGTGGGCCCCTCTTCTTGCGTTCCAGCCGCGCAATCTTCCCTTTCGAAAAAGATTCGAACAGCCAAAAGAATGGATCGAGAGAGATCGTGCTACGCCCTTCATTCAGTACGCTTCATACAGGCCACTATACGCTTTGATATATCAGCCACTTCGTATCGCGGTTTTTAAGAACCAGAAGACAGAACGTTCGCTTGGCCAACGTAATTTGACTCCGATGAACGCTTTACGCTTTAAACGCTTGTCAGCAACGATATACGGGACGCTTCCTTATCGATGGCACCCGCTTTCGAGAGCCCACGGGTTCAACGTTTCGTGATGATGATGGCCCCTGCTACGATCGCCCGGTTAGCCTCGTCCCTTTGATGGACTGATACCAATCTGATCTTCCAGAGTAATACTCGTTAATTAAAAGTATAGGTGGAAACATAGAATTAATACGAAGATCGGTAATCGGTTTCCTTCTATTCTCTTTTTAACCTTGAAATACTATAGCCGAGTAATGCGTTTCTTATCGTCAGCTTTGTTTCAGATAATTTTGAAAGACTGTAGCTCTCCGTTCATCGAAAATTTATGCTTCAGATTAAATGAAAGTTTCCTTAACTCTTTCCAATCTGAATTATCTTTCCGAAATATCTTTTTCCAGATATGTAGTTGTTTCTCGAACTTTGTAAAACGGAAAGATTGTAAGAAATTTGAAAAAAAGAAACGTATCTCAGGCTAAAAAATTTTAAACGATTGCAATTTATTATTTTACGACGCTGTACGTAATCTTCAGACCCGTAATATCAATCAAGAAGGTTAAATACCTCCGTTGAAAGAAAATTTTGTAATCATAATGTTAGATAAACAGGTTTCTCCACCGACATTTAAACGACTTGAAATTTTTGTGGGTTTCGCGAATGAAAAGTCTCGCGGGCCACCGATCGCGAGGAATACCCTGGCTATTCGCCAACCCATCCACCACAATGAACATGTATCAAATTTATGGTGTACGGTTGTGGTACCGTGCGGTTCCGCCCACTCACACTCACGTGCACGGCCGTGATTTATGCCGCTCGTAAAGCAACCTCTCGAGGCAACGGGCCCCGCAGAAAAATTATTTCGTATTTCCATGGCGCGAAATGCACCTAGCAGTGTGCCGCACGTACCGAGATCCCAATGTCCTTGCTTATACTATCCAGCCACGACCTAATTTCTCTTTTCTCTTGGTCTTCTCTAATTTCTGAATTAAATTCCTCATTAAGCATATTCTTACTAAATGTTATAACACATCGAATTCGAATACGTTCTAACGAAACTAAAAACGTTACAAATTTCCAACGAATCCGTAATCTGATAAAACTGCAATCGATTAAAACTGAATTGACATGATCTAAAAGTAGAAAAAGTTCTAGTCAATTTACAATCTTGAAGAATTAATTCGTTTAACTCTGGTTCGCATGAAATATTCAAACGATCGACTAACCGTAGTCGGTTCAGTTCGATCCTGAAAAAAGCCTGAAGGTTCGTTATGGGAACTTCGCGAGCTCCCATGGCGAAACGCATTTTCGTTTGGCGAGTGCAGCCCGAGGCAACTCTCTCACGCAATCCCTACGAACCGACCAACGACGACGAGGCGGCCTCTTAACGTCGAAAGTATGATTTACCGCCGTCTCTATCCTCGATCTACGTAATATGTTTACCATGCCGGTTTGTCAAAGAACGTTCTCCCTGTCTGACACGTTCCCTCGCGTTCATAATGAATTATCCTCTCATCAGACTGCAAGGCATTATTGGTTTTGCATCAGAAAGGCTCTCTCGGATGTTCTTCTAGTACTACAAACTTAACTCTTTATAGTTCTGCATGCAACTAATTTTCCCATCGACTATCGATTACCTCGCTAACATTTTCTGATAGAGTTAATTAAGTAATAAAGGGGTAGAAGCAATCTTCGAGGAGAATTTCTATCGACATGTACAATCTATCGTTGCGAATTAATTTCCGGCTAATTAAAAGTCTGTACATCGAAAATAGAAATGATTGATCTTCCAGTGTAGATACCTAATATTAATACAGCATTATTTACTTGATATTAGAACTATTGACTCGAAGGTACTTATTTCATGTATCAATGTGTAGAAATCGACGTTCTAAAGCGACTTATACGGAGGGATGCTAAGAAAGAGCAACCACGAGATGAAAATAGGAGGAAAATATCTTTAAGTGAAATTGAGAAACTCGAAGTAGCTTCAAATAATTACAGTATTCTTGCAATTGTTTTCGATTAACAGCCAGTGAAGGCTCTTCACTGGATATGGAGGCCGTTTCGGTCGAAGAATCATCAGCCGTGTTGAAGGAATGTTGATTTTGGCGTTGATATATAGAAATTGAGGGCACGAAGTGAAAAGAATCTGGCACAGATAGCAACTGACTTGGTAGTCAAAATTATCTTCGCCTTAGTGGACTGTAAACAGTCCAAACAGGAATATGTGCTATGTTAATCTACACTGGGTGCAAATAATTACACCATCTAGCGATGAAAAATGTTAAACGATATTCTTCCTAGTTGTACTTACGCCGAATCTCCGCTTGATTTTGTTGTTACTTCTAGCTATATTTTCATTCTTTCATATTTTTCCCGAATTAAAAACTTTCTAGTGATAGAAAAATAGACATTTACAATTAGGTGAAAAGTGTCTCAAAGAACAGAATTAGTGTCGCTGACGCTGTAATAGGTGACACTGACTCGTTAAATTGGAATTTCAAAGAAATGGCATTTCACGTGCACCGGCTTAGTAGTATTAAATTTCGAACACGTGTTCCACTTGAATTGGACTTCTCTATCGAGCTGGATGTTTCGTCGATCTCGAATAAGCAAGGTTGCAAATGCCGCCATGTGGCTGCGTTTTATCGTTCGAGTAACGTACAGTACCGTTTCGCCTTTGTTTCCTGTGGGAGTGAAATTGAGTCCCTGTCGCGATGTCTGTTAGTGGGAATGTACGACTCGTTCGGTTTCGAATCGCTTTACCAACATGCAACAACACGCATTCTTCCGACTTCTGCGCGTGTTGTTTGCTCGTGTGCTCTGAAATTTATGCATGGAAGTCGCGAAGGAGGTCTCCATCTCGGCGAACATGGTTATGCTGGGACGCCAGCGATTTTTTTTTTTTTTTCATTTTAAATTATAGATTTTAGATCTTATTGTTGGTATAGACATCAATCTAAATCGTGATCTTTCATTGTCAAGCTGTAAGATGTAAAAGTTCCTTTTGTGAAACGAGTGTAACGTGTCTCGAAACGCACCTCGAGATCACTCGAGAACAATAAGTTCCGTTAGAGGCAGAGAAAGCAGAGAAAATCATAGGTGAAACGATGAAACTGCGAAAACTTCTATCACTGCCCTTTATCGTACGGTCTATCCGCTCTCGGTTGTCACAGTACAATAGGTCAGACTAAGCAAACCTAACGTCGAGATACTAGGACGAATTAAATCGTTCGAAAGCTATACTGATCAATCCTGTAAATTGAAAAGTATAGCGAAAACCGATCGTGTTACGAATATTTTTTAAAATTTAACTTTGAATCTATTTATATCGACGATTCTGTATATAGAATAATGTACGTATTAAATAAATTAAAATACGTTCTCGCTTCCCTTCGACGTTTGTTCAATTTCGAGAAACACGCGTCGATCCACGGCACAAGAACCTGCAGGCTAAAACATCCTTCCGTTTACAAGTCTAGAAGACTGTGGCTTGGATTTTTGGAAGCATCCATCTTGGATTTATCGCGTCGTCCTACACGTGTCGAACAAGCTTTTCGACGTCTACCCAAGGAGGCGAGTGGATCTTATGCTAATGTTCGATTTGCACCGGATGCATCGTCCGGCTGGTTCTCTTCTGCCCATTGCTGAAGCGTGTTTCCTGTCTTTAATACGAGCAACGTGCCTCCTCGACGATTCACGTAAGAAACTGCAATAAAATCGGTTTCTCAGCGCAAGACTAAACTGTAATTAAACATAGTAAATTTACCAAGCTGAGTTGTTACACTTCCTTTACCAATTCTATTAACAGATCCTTTAAACGAAAGTAAAACGTCCGAGCCTTAATGAACTTGTTTTCTTGATCTATTAATTCGATTAGTAGACTCTGCCCTTCTTTAAAGACATCCATAAACGACCCAATCTCGCAATAGATCTTCCTTTCTAATAGACTCATTAACAACCACCGGAAAGTCACCGGACGATTAAGAACGCTTTGAGAAAAAGATAAATTTGCGACATACGGAGAGAGAGAGAGTGAGGGAGAGACAGAGAGAGAAAGAAACAGAGTGGATGGGCAGCTTAATGGAGGCTAAAAGAGAGGCCATCGGAGGATCAAGCTGTTCGCGTGCATGCGGCGCACACGTGAAACGTCGTAAAATTAGTTGGCGCGAAAGAACGGCTCGAATTCGTGGCGTTTACCCTGGCGCATAAAGCGCGCGATAATGCTTCTTTTAAACCATACCAGATGATGCCTCGTCCGGATACGAGGATTTACGTCTGGCTATTCGTCGAGGCCACTCCTGCCGCGGATTTCCCTGCGTTTTAGCTGAGATACGATCCTCTTAACCTCGAGTAACCGTTCCCCCAAAGCTTTCGCGGTTTACCACTTGCCAATCTGATTTATCAGGGACATATAATGGCAGAATATGGCATTGCATCGTTCGACCACCGTGTCGATAGCCCGGGAGGACTATGAATACAGAAAGATGCGAAAAAATCCTAGTCACGGAGGGATTATCGCTCGTCGGGAATAGACGTCCTCTTTATTGGCCCGTGCATGTAGATCGTATTGGCTACGTGGCAGAGGCGTGTAGGATAGTTAAATTAGCCCCGAGTTTATGATACACGCGCCTCGAGACCGTGACGGGCTCATTACTCTGAGAAATTGCCGCAACGGGATGGCGAGCCAGCAGCTAGATGATTGTGCCGCTAATTGAACTATGAGGATCATCGATTGGTTTCTTCTCGATGAGCTTGCCTGCACATTTGGATTGAGAGTAATTTTCTCGAGGTGTAGATCCGTCGTCCGTGCGAAGTCATTTTCGATGAAGGAAGAAGTTTCTAAGGTTAGAAGATAAATATATCAGATATTATATACAGCGTTCATGCAAATTTTACGACGTCGAATGATAACTTTGTTTGCTATGGATCTCATAATCTTTAATAATTTGCTTCCACGGTCATTCCATGTCCGACTTTAATCGCGATATATCCTTCGGGCTATTTCGAGTCCAATCGCGTCTACCATCTGTAAAAATCTTCTTAAGCTTAAGGAAGATATGCGAGAATTGTTGTCAACATGTTCTATGTTGGAATTTGTCTTAAAACACTCAGTATTTTTGTTCGTTGAAAATAGAATAAGATTAATCCTTTGAGTAATAGCATGGTCCAAGCAAAAACTCGAGTAAAAGTTCAAATTTGATACTATACGTTGTACATTGACATTTCTTCTGTCCAAAAAATTGGAAGTACGTATTTTTTGGAATTTGGTACCGTGAATATAAGAAATCTTGAAAACAGACAAATAATTATTTTCTAAATCGTTGGTTCTGAGTTCATCGTTATTTTACCATAACGTCAACGGACTGGAAACATAAAAATTCTGACATCGTATAGAGCTTCGTGCGAAGAGACTGGAACTTCTCCAGCGATATCTCCTTATCGATGAAGCGGAGAGTATCGACTTCGACTTGGAGAGTTTACGATGGACCACGTGGTCGCTAACGATCAAGTACGGTGCTGAGACGCTCAGAAATCGATACGAACGAAGAAATGACAGTAGCATTGACGGGGCGCTGCAAATTCCTCATGAATAATTCATGAGGCCATGGTGCGTTGACGCGAGCCGCTCGCCACGTGGTAACTTTGTGCAACCTAGTAACAATTTCTTGCACCGAGCAAAATATCGCCGCCGGACAGGATCGCTTATCAAGATCACCGGCCACGAGTGACATTTGTTGGGATAATTGAAACATTTCTTCGATTCATTTAACCGTCCAAGCCGGCTGTCCAAGATAATATAAGCGCGGTTATGTTGGTTTAGAAGTTCTTTTTGTTAAACCAAGTATAATATTTACATTATAAGTATTCTTCGTTTTTACAATTCTCTTGTTTTACAATACTACACGGTAAGATACGGTTATTTCAGTCAGATGAGTCTGAGCGTCTTAAAAGGAGCTTAAGCTTTTTACAGAGCGATTAAACTTGCTGCCTACATTGCATATTGCGAGACAAGTCTTCGATATAATAAGGAAAAAATGGGAAAATATCGTGTACTTTAGATTCAGCAACAAACAAATATCAAAAATTAGAAAAGTGAAACGAGTCTATGATATTTGTTTGTTGCTGAATCTAAAGCACACGATATTTTCCCATTTCCTCCTTATTATATCGAAGACTTGTCTCGATATAATAAGACAATTTTCGATGAAGAACGATATCGTAAGAATATAAATGTTAAAAATTATAATTAAATCTTCAGTGTAAATCTTCGGAGGTATGAATATACCATTTCTTGCAGTTATATCATTTTTGGAAAAATGCACGTTACAATACGCGTTTCTCTGTTGAGGCCTCCACGGTTGAGAATCACCAGTCATTTCGAAGTAATATTTTCTGCAAAGAATATTCCAATGAGTCGGCATCTACGGATAAGACCGCTTAAGTAGTTTTGCCCCTTTCTGCGCGCCATCGCGTTGGTTTAATCTCCAAAACAGAGTTACAAAGACTCAGAGGGATCGAGCCAGTAATTCAAGCTAAGAGGATACGATTAACCCGACCGTCGCTCACAGTATCAAGCTTTGCAAAACGAAAAAGCCTTACTGCCAGTCTGCCTACGTAGATTCCATATCAATGAATCCTTCCATCGTAAGGCACGACCATACACCCTAATCCAGTATCCGTAACGGAATCGAAATCGCGTGCACTGGAAGACTAGGAAACGAATCACCGGTCGACAAAAAATCTCTACTTCATTAGTACCATAAATATTAAGATGGAAAATTCTGATTCACGCTACGTGCACGCCACTATATTCGAAACATTAATCTGGATTCCACTGACCGGTTTACGATCGTCGTGTTCTTAAATATCTGGCTCTCGTGGATGTTGGAAAATTGGTTGATTGCCCTGGTAATGTGTACAATAGCGTGTAAAAATTTAGGATTATGGGTAGTTCGATATTTACATATTGGTCAAATTATTTACTTTAATCTTTAGAACTGACTACGTACATGTAGTACGTTACTATGTCGCATATGTATCTATCTAAAACGAGACTGGATTACGTTACTGGGTACATATCATTTTTTCTGCCTTGAGAGTCAACTGAGTTGTACATGCTTCCATTTATCTACAACGATACTCAACTATGTCGCATATAGTACATTTATCTACCTGACGTACATTTATCTACATTTATCCACCAAGCCATTACCGTTTATTTTTCTTCGTTATGAAGATCAATTATACCATACTAGTAACATGAAAAATGCAAAGTAGTTGAAGATGAAAAAATCAGAAATATCGAAATCTATCCTAGATTTGCTACAAATGAAAAGATACAGTGCAAAATAGTACCTATCTTTATTAAAGCGTGACGGTAAAATGTTTAACCTATACATACACGTAAATTAACCATAATTTTAAAATTACTTTAGAAGGTCTAAGCTTAATTACAGAAAGTTGCCGAAAGAAAAACGAAAGTTTGGAAGTAAATGAAATTTATAACAGCCAAGGCTACCTAATAACGAGATAACGATCCGCAACTTTTGCACCATGGTATACTAACGAACGACGAGTAAACCGATTTCGCTAGTCTAACATAAGCTTCCGTATCGGCACATGCGCGATCGGCTTACATCCTCTTCAGAGAGCAGACACGCCAGTCGTACAGGGGAATCGGGACAAAAGGAGGGCCATGGGAGTCGCGCACATGTACCAGCGCGTGGATGTACGCCATATTAATTACAATGATTTCCTGCCACTTATGGCCGAGCGAGATTTAAATTATAGATATCCAGCGTGGCGTGCTGGGGCGGGGTGCCCGGACTCACCATTCCTGATTACAGGGTGTACGCGAGCATTTCAGGAATCAGACTCGCGTCATAACTCTCGGGTCATGGGTCAATCTTTACCCCCTTCCCCCCTCTCCTCATCTTTTCAGCCCTTCTCCCTTTACCCCTCAATCTCCCTCCCTGCATTCTCCTCGCCCATGTACCAGCTATCTTCGAAAATCTACCGTCGAATCGATCCCCCGATGATTCGTTTCCCTTGGTCCTTTCAGATGCTGCCGCCATTGTGTGGTATGCAGTATACCTGTTCACGTGGAATCGGTAATTACAAGATTTTCTTTCTGTTCGAGCTTGATGAGGATCTGCTGGTCCTCTGAGAACATCATCACGATCGTATAAACATCAAATGATCCATCTTGATGATCCATCATTTAGAAACGATGAAAAATATCGACATCGGTTTTACTTTTAGAAGCCCAAACAAGTATGATTTTCTCACGAGAACAAGGTATTTAGGTGCTTTAGGATCTGAAATTTGTCGTGGATAAATCTTTGTCCAGTTTCCTTGCGAGATAGTATCTTCCAGGTTTATTTACCGTACGAAAGCACAACTTTTAGCAGGGTTTCGAGCTTCCAAAGTTTCAAACATTTACCTTATCTCCACACGAAGATGAGATTTTAACAGATATATAACCTTGATCTTTCCAAGATTATATCTTTCTTTAACTTTCCTATAAAAGATGAAACTTTTAATTTGACCTTAAGATTCTAAGATCAGCATCGATACGTATGCAACTAAATTCTTAATCATGCACCTATGTATTTACTAAATTAAAATCTTACAAAACGATGTGGTTGACTGGTTTTTACTTCTAAGAGGCTCAAATAGTTAGTCTTACGATAGTCACAATTGTGTAATTTATAACGAACAATATAAGTTTGAATATAAGTCTCGCAGTAGAATAAATTCAGCTTTTAAACACGGTATTTCCTGTTACGATCCAAATCGCTTTTGTACGGTTCAAAAACAGCTTTTCCCCTTCGCACGGTTTTAAAAATAAATTCACGCGTGTTGGTATGAACGGAGCATTGAAGCGTTAAAGGGGATTCCTCGTCAAAGGAACTTTGAGCGGGAAATAATTATGCCGCTCGCGAATCGCATAATAATATGCAGTCGCGCGCGCGGCTCGCGTGGGTGGATTCGCTAAATTTCAATCTACCTTGGCGGGCGTAATGTACGTCAACCGAATCGTCATGCCATGACGTGCCACGTGACGTCACGACGCGTGTGGTCCCTCTTTCGGTTTATTAAGTCCACCCTCGGCGAAGAGCCCGCGGGCGCCACGATCCCACCGTACAAAGAACTCAAGGAACGCCGGTGAAACGGGATTAATGCATTAATAAAATTACCGTGCCACATTTCCTACCTATTCAATGCTGGATAAATCACCTCACGTAATGTTACCGCATTTAAATCGAATTCCTGGAAAAGAAGCCCGTAACTCAGAACGGAGATGATGATTCTGTTTTAGTTTCCTAATATCAGCTACGTTTGAATTAATAATTAGCCCTCGCAAGCCAAACCGATCAACTCTTTCTTAATTTCTACGTTTCATCGCACGAGCATACGATTAATGTTCGATTCTCCGAAAACAAACAACTTACTTGACCGTAGGATCTCGATAATTTTCAAAGAATTCGATATAGCTGATTGATGAACAAATGATTGAAAATTAAAAGTTCCACTGTAAATTTGAATTTAAATTTGCGATAGTTGAAAAAATTAGCTTAAACAGAAGATTAGGAGAGATTGGACGTTGATATTAAGATCTTCCGTTAACATCTTCGTATGAAGAAAAATAACAATATTAAAAGACAGGAATACACCTAGTATGTCTAACTAACTACGAGTTGTCTTGAATCTTCTCACCGTTGGCTCGCTAATTGCGTAAGAATTGCAGGGAGGAGAAAATCGTGAAGCGCGGTCGGAACAGCCTCGAAGCGGTTAATCGCCTCGTAAAACGTTATTTTTCGCGGGCGAGCCACATTCAATTACCATTTTTTCCCATTGCAATGGAATTTACAATAGCCCCCAATTAATACGATGATAATTCGTAAACTTTCACGCGGTTACGCTATTCTTTATTTAGCCGTGGCGTCAAGCAGAATTCATTCGCAAGTTTATTATCTACGCATACCGACTTACATCGTTAATTTCGAAGCCACGCCGTGTCTAATTATTATTAATGCCTGACCAGAGCTTTATCGACTACAATTTAATCGTGCTTCAACTATACTTGTACTCCACCACCGCTATCTTCCTCGTCCCTTCTTCTTTGCGCCCTTTCTGTTTTTCCTTTTCTCCCTTTCTCTCTCGTTCGTCCTCCTCGTGTCCTGATCTTTCTTCACGGGGTGGAGAACCGTTTCGAGTGGCGAGCTTTGATTTATGGCGTCACGCTGCTTAGAACGATTTGTCATGGCGGTATCGTCGAAGGAGATTGTCGCCGTGCAACGCGACAAGCTTCACAACTCGAAAGTCCGTTGTATCCTACGCTTGGTCGCGCTTACAAATCAGTTCGTGCGCGAAAACCGATGGCAAATTGCCGGGTTCTGACGTCTTCCTTGTTCCGCTCCGACCACACCAACTATTTAGAGCAGGGAAAATGATGTTCTCAAGTGTTCTTCGCTGTTCTTTTTCTGATAGAAACATGGACGATACTGCAAGGATTAATCATTTAAGCGTGTACGATTTTAATCTCTATTAGAATATAAAGCGGAGGAGATACATAATTCTCGATTGCATAATAAATTTTGATTAGAGATCTAGATCGAGATTCATACTTTGTACGCACAGTAAGTAGCTATATAAGCTTTAAATTATTCCAACGTAATGATATTTTGAGTCGAATCTAATTGCAGTTCACTTGCAGATGTTACGGATATTTGTACTTGCATGTTTTTTCCTTAAACTGCTGATTTCTCATCGCACGATCTTCAAGCTAGCAAACACACGTATCATCGATCGAACCAAACGTTTCAGATCCAATTATACTTTTCCAATTATACTTGTCTCGAATCACCTGCCGATTAATACTACGAGTATCGATGTTAACATCCTTTGCTCCTATAAAGCTTTTTACCAAAGATAGCGCAATATAGCGTAATACAGCACAGTAACATTTTTCTGAATTGATATAGAACACGTAACAATTCCCAACTTTTGGCAAGTGGGAAATTTGTAGTTTCTCAGTTCCAAAGATATCAATAGTTAAATTCTCTCACAATTTCATCCACAATCGATAAAATCATGGCAACGGTTGAGGACAAAGCCATGCCAAAAATGCCCCTATCGAATATGGAAATTTTTATCGATACCAAAAGATGACACCGAAGTTCGATGTTCGAAAGCATCTAGATGAGAATTGGATTAACAACCATAAGGATCTTACTCGGTCTCGGCATTTTTCGCAGAAGGGCTCGTTTGTAGGGCTTTGCAGTTTATGGGCGGTTGTTTACCACCCGGTAAATGTTATGCTCGAGTCATAACGTATATCTTGGAAGGCCGTGAGTCCCGTACGGGACGACCATTAGCCGCATTCAATCACCATTACACGCTGGCGCGCTTTCTACGCCTGCTTGCCCCTTAAATCCTGGCCAACGCCGACAAAAATATCGCCGTCGACATACCACGAAGACGACAAAGAGGATAGCAACGATGGACTAGCATCACGTGTTTACCTTCTACGCTTGAGAATCGAAAGTTCTGACTCATCCTCCGCGGTCAAACCTATTCTCTCGCTCGACTTCCACCCTTATTCGTGAAGCAGGTCAAAGTCCCTCGCCGACTTACAAACGAACAAAGTTCATTTCGCGTAAGAGGATATGACGTTGGTTCATTGAACTGATTCTGGCATTGATTCGTTACTCCGATCGCAAGGTATAAAGTTGCAAGTTGATAGCTTTTTATTGGCAGAATGACGACAGTATTCGGCTCGCTGTTAGAACGGATTCAGATCAAAGAATTAATAAATCACAGAGCTTCGAAGATTCAACGAAATACTACGCACTTGTCACGCAGTATGGTCCTATTTAGTCGCAGTTTAATATTCCCTTTTTATCAACTTGCATGCAAGACAATTGCATTCGAGAGAAAGACCTTAGCATTCGACTACATACAGTTCCTGGTCAGTGAATTAGATGTTGTGATCGATTCCACGAATTCCACGGATCGCACGTAACAGGGACGAAATCCTAACTTCTGCGAAATTCGCCATCGCGAAGGGTGAATGTAAAGTGCTCCCCGGCGGCGGTTTCCGCCGAAAAATCTCGGCGAACAAGGCCTGCTGGCGTTCGGGGGCGGCGGGTAAGGCACGCCGGAATCCAACGGCGCATTTACACGCGCGTTTCTTCGCCGCGTACAGAAATTACGACGCGGAAGAGAGGTCCGTGTGATCCCGCCTAAATGATGGTTTGGTCGGAAGGTTTCGCGGTAAGGAGGATTTATCCTTCGGTTCGAAGGTTTACGCGTTGTCGCCGGCCCCAAGAAGCCCCGTATGTACATCGACGATGGAAAGGACGCGCGGCGTGGCGTTCGGATTCGTTCGGGTACGATACAAATTTCGGGACCAGACTCTCCAAACCTGAGTGCATCGCGTTATCGAAAAATTTTTCTTTGTAGTGCTGTGCTGGCCATTAGGGCGCCCCGTTTCTTCAGTGTTGCTCGACGACCAGCCGGTTGGCAGGCTTTCGAGGAATATCGGCCGCGAAAAAAGACGAGACACTTTAACCGCGAGACGAACAACCGTATACCGTTACTACATCAATCTTCCGTAATGATGCAAAGTAGAAAAGGACGCGAGGAACGCACCTCCAGTACCACTCGCGATCGTTAACCGACTCTGTTTCCGACCAGATGACTTCGGCTTTTCATTTTCGTCGTACTCGATTTACTTGATTAGTTATTGAAAAGAAATTTCTCGCCGAATGATTATTTGTATAGCTTGTGGCGTTATGGTATGTTTCTATGACTTGCTGGGAGGGTGAAATGGACGGGTTAAATTGAAAAATTAATTGAATTTATTTGATATTTCAGGAAGAGAAAATAAGTGGACACGCGCGATTGTGATTTTATTACGTTGCTGGTTTGCATAAAACGTCCTTTTAAAATTATTCGTGTCCTTATGAAACATCGCATATTCCTTCAAACTTTGATCAACAAAGTCGAAACTAGAATAGCTCTAATGAGTTCGACGTCCAATTACAATTTCATCGTATCTTTGAGATTATAATAAAAAACAACTCGTATGTAAAAGAGACCCACGTCCAACTCGTAACACCGTGAGAGTTTCAAGCATTTTATTCCACGCCCCTTCCAACTCTGATCGACAACTTCGAACGTAGAGTAACTGCAACTACAAGTTCCGCAATTTCTTCAACTACGTCGCATTCGCTCCTCGAGCTGCCCCAGTTCAAACCACGAATACCAACAATCCTGCAAATTACAGTACGTGCCAAAAAACGACTCCGAGCCAAAACAAGCTGACATTCAACACGGTGTACCATGAAAGCTTGAAGCTTTTTAATTTCCCCTACTGGCAAATGGTACTGGGCCGAAAATCTCGTTAAGGTGAAACGCGTGAACAAATAAATAACATTTCGAGCGAGAGAGAAACAGGGAGAGAGGTGAAAGAGACTCGGGCGTATTGGGCGGACGTTCATAAGCTGCGTGCTGGCGAAGGGTCGAGGGCGTTCGGTCGGGTAGGGGGCGAGAAGGAATAAGGCGGAGGAGGGCCCAACGACCTCTGACCTCCCTGGGAACCACCAAGCCCTCGAGGGACTGTTCGAGAAAGAAGCCCAGGAATCCGGCGGACCCACCCGGCCGAAATACTTGCACAAGAGCTGCCGCCGCCTCGAATCGGTAACCTCGAATCGCTTCGTATCGCCATACTCGATAAAACATCGATCGTGAATTAATTTGTCCACCAACTAACCCGACAGCCCTTCTCCATACTAATTTAACGATTTAAACGTTACGGAATTAAGCTTCGTCTTCGTTCGTATATTATTTAATCACAGTAGGGTGAAATATTTAGGTAAAGCAGAAAGAATAATTGTTAATTTAAAAATTCTTCGTAAACGAATGAATTGTCAATGACCGAAAAGAAATTTCACCTTCGATTGCTCCTGTTTTTCGAATTTTTATTTTCTTAAGGTAGCGGCAAATATTCAACTCGATAAAGAGTGGCACGATATAGTACAACACATCGATAAGTACCTGGGAATATTTTCACATTTTATTCCATAGAGAATTGTGAGAACGACCGTGACTGTTCTTTCTATTTGATGAATATTATCTGGATATGGATAAGAATCGACCATCCTCTTAACTTTCTATCGCGATACACGCTGACTTTGACATTGCACATTGTAGCCGTCAAATACTCGCAACAATACGAATTAATCGATATTCGATCTGCTTCGTTAAACGTTTCGTGACTGGTCGAGATAACTTTACCCCTTCCTCGGCTGTATTTCGTTTCGTTTTCGTTATCTTCCCTTCGTCGAACGAACGATCACGTAGCGTACAGCGATTTTATTGAGCCGGGATCGCGAAATAATCGGCCTGACTGAGAAATCCTACCGAGTGTTAATGATTTCCTGAAGATTGAATCTGTTCCCCGCGGGCATTGATTTCTCAGTGGTTGAAGGAGTTCTTATTAGTTAGAATTAAATTGCAAAGGATGGTGGAGATTGGTTCTTTGGAAAATAGGAGATCCGTTCAATTTCTCAAAGTCGAGCTTCAGCCCAGTGTTTGTACAGTACGAAAAAGAGGTTAATACCGTGTGATTATAATTCCCAGCGTGTAAAGGATAAAAAATTATTTGACTCGAAGGGAAGAAAGGTAGAAAAGAATGTTTCAAAGAGGGTCCGGGCGTACGGTATCGAAATCTCCCTAGGACAACAGGATGATCGATATAGACTTCAAAAATCGGCCGTGGGACAAAGTAAGCCGGCCGGTGCGCGTAATAAAAAAGAAACTGAGGGGAACGTTACCTCGAGGGAATTTCGAAAGGGTATCCCTCCCCCGTTTTTGTGAATCGTGATACCCGGCAATTACGTGGCACAGTCACGGTGATTGGCTGGGTCGTTTTCGCGGGAAGCATGGACCAATCGAAGCACCGGTATGCCTCCTCTTTCTCTCTCTTTCTCTGTTCTCCTAGAGTACTTGCTGGCAACGAGCACGCTCCCGCCTTTAGTCTAGTCAGAGAGCTGCACCTGTGAGTGAACCTGTAGCGTGCACCTGCAACCCGAAATCTAGCCGTGTGTCTCGCCGACTCGCCGCTCTTCGTGGATCCAACGATCGTGATCCCTCGAATCGGCCCGGAGATCTCCGGTAAATTACATTTCCAACCCACCCCCCTCTGATCGCTAGTAATACACGTGTATATAATAGAATAGGAGGGGAAGTTCTTCGACAGTGTATGTTGCCTCTCGAACGAGAACAACGGAGAAAATATCCGTACCACGTCTGGTAATGACTCGGTGGACGTACGTTGCTCGGTGATCTCGCACGTGTCAGTGAACATGAAGAGTATTGTGTCGGAGGATGTTTTGTCGGGCCACGAGGATGATCGAGTGCGCGATACGATGAACGTTCGATGAACAATAACACGGTCTCTTTGGTGGTCTTACAGCGTGGAGGAAGAACCGAAACGGTCCTTCGCTCTTGAAAGTCCAAGCTTTTAATAACTTTGATCGGGAGGGAAACCGTGACATTGACTGTCACACGGTGACGCGCACACAGTCACCTCGTTCGATGAGCGAAGAAACGTGGTCGCCGTTGGCTACACCGACTGAACGTGTCCTAGGGAATGCAGCGAGGGGACGCGAAGGAAGAACAAGGGGATACCGTACACTGGACTAACGAGTTTAATAGAGAAAATCATCGATGAACGCTGGTACCGCCACGCTAGTTACGCTCGATAACCATATAAATAAAATGGAAATGTAAAGGAGCCGGATGCTTAGCTAGACGTAGCCTGGGCAAGAAACGATGACACGAACAGAACGGCATGGATCACCGTCAGTGGATCGTGACGATCCGCATTCATGGATCCCCGGCGACTGTTAACGACGTTAGACCGTGAGATCGCCAATGATAAGATCGTACGATTCCGTGTGCTGTTATCGAGCCGCCTTGCCCATCGGCCTCGTTAATCAACCGCTCTGATTACCGGTTAAATGTTAATGAGTTTCCGCGAGATCGTCGTGGACGGATCGCCGTCGATCATCCACCGAAAGAACTAGAAACAGGTAACGTTCTTTTCGTGTGACATGTCGATTGAGACATCGTCTATCAGCTACGGTGTAAGAAATCGTAGCAGACGATATGTGACAGTCGCGTTTAGCTGATTTCGCTTTGCCGAGTTAATCCGATCGGATTCCTCGCAGTGAGATCATCGACAAGAAGCGATTTTCCATCTTCTGTGCCTACGCAGGCTCTGTCCATCGTCCCCGGAGGCATCGAACCGTTTCTTTTCCATTAGGATTCCTCGTAGGCGCATGCAAATTCCGGAAATACCGGCCATCATCCTCCCTTCCAAATCATCGATATAAGTTGGAATAGAAGTTTATTCATGCAGATTTTAAAATTCATTTATATGGAAATAGGAATAGAAAGTTTCTATTTTTACGATTCCGTGTTTTGATACAAATGAACATTTAAATTGAATCATTGGTTTTTATATAGTAGAATACATCTTAAGACTTCGACTTACAACATCGAATTGCACTCGCGATACAGAAATTGTATTTACGAAAAAGATTACCTTCGTCTTTAATTCAATTTCGATCTTAACTGCTCCTTTACAATGACAAAAATATTCTCCACTTTACGTGTTGTTACACCAGTCCATGGCCAAAGTTCGTTTTAATATTTGCTACAGGAATTATTGAACAAAAGATAAAAGAAAAAAATTTTGTTCAAATAATACCAAAACTGAGCCGAATGGAAATAACGTAGATAGTTACATTCATAGCCAGATTCGTTCGAACGTTCGTCGGATCGGAATGCAACGTAACTGTCCGCTAACAGAATCTAAGCTCACTAACTCGGTATCCAACGATTAGCCTGATGTATCTAAATTTCTTCCCGTCCTCGAGAGTCGTAGCTTGAATTTCTTCGAGCCGTTCGCCGCTGGAGCTAATTGCATCGCATGTTGCTTTACTTTTCCGGTTTCTGCGGCTTCGCGCTGCTTCTTCGTGGAATGCGAGCGAAGTGTACAAAGCGCAATGATCATAGATCGTGGCGGAGCGCGGACGCGACGAGGTGAAGAAGGAGAAATTACGCGCGTCCGTGGGCCCGGAAGCCACGTGCACGCGCGCCAGTCTACACGTGCTTGTAAATTCACGGCCACGATCACCGTTGAGCGTGTGCGTGCTCGTGTTCCGCCACCCCGCGAAACGACAGGAAGTTTGCGCAGTTCGCGCTCGTAACGTCCTTTCTCTCTCTTTTTCTCTCGCAGCCCCTGTCAAATTGACGTCCATTATGTTTTATAGCAGCGCGAAACGCGGAGGCGTTCCTCACTGTTTCGTGGTTATATTATGCGCGTTGAGAAAATTCTGCCTCGTTTCGAGGAAATAAAGAATAGAGATAGAAAATCTGAGCTTTCTTGTACGGTAATTTATTAACTACTAATATTAGTGCCGCAACAAGTGACAAGTTGTGGGTTATAGGCTTCTATTTTATAATTTTTCAATTTTTACCTTGAATCGTAAATTTCATTGACGTTGATAATTTGTCATTTATCATCTATAAGTTAGGATTGCGTTTCTTTGTATATACATTCCTCTTCTCTTTTTTCATTTCCTTATATTTGTTCGTTTCTATCTTACTTCGTTTTCCTTTTTTTAGGAAATGGAAGCTTGAAGTTAGAATAATATTTCTAATCTTCTTTTCTCGTGAGTGCTATGTCAGGAGATTAGTTTATTCATTTTAATCTACAACCATTCCATGCGCTCGTCGAATTACGATTATTCGCCAGAGGAAAGTTGTTTTTGTCCACTTGAAAAAACTGCGAATGCTGTTACTTCTACCTGGTTACATACTGCGTAATATGTATGAATAATAATACACGTGGTCGTAAATTACAGAGGACGTGTGTGCATGTTTTTTGCGGCCCGATCATACGCTTCCTGAGATCGCCCTATGTTCACCTATCGTCACGAAAGTGTTAATTGTTACGTATCGACGAACAGCTGTTTTTTTCTTCTTACTATTAAATATTAATATAATCTTCAGGCTTATGCGCCAACGTAACCGTTACAAACAAACATTTCATATTTCTAACTACGTAACGAGATACCAAAAGGGATATCGTTGGTTTGCTGGAGGAGCGATACGTCTGAAAAATCGTAATTTCCTAGATATCTGGAAAAATGAATTCCAAAATTGTGGTACTTCGAGTAGGATAATAATTCTTAAGTCAGTTAATTTTATTTCGTCGGGTTCTCCCATTTTTTTCTTTTTTTTTTTTCGCAAATATTTAAATACTTAGGAACTTTCCTTAATCTCGCGTCACTCTTCTACCAAATGCTTCACCCTTCTCAGGCAAACCGATTTCTCACGAAGTAATCTTTCCATACGTCACGAAAACGGGATACAGCGATTTGTAAAAGTGGTCGGTCGGCGGACGATCATTAATAAATGGCGATGCGCCTGCGCGGGTTCAAAATGCGCGCGAAACGCGTGAGATATACGGCCGATGCAAATAACCGGGTACGAAGCGGCGGCACAATGCGATGAAGCTTTGGGAAATATTTTATTGCGGCTCACGCTGGAATCGACGTAATTCACACTTTGACCGTCGAACCGATAAATTTCCTGTGCTCGTGATCGCGCGAGCCCTGCCGCGTGCAGCGCATCTCCTCTTTCCGATGCGTTCACCGGCCCGGTCCCGTGGGAGCCCGTGGCATTCCACGAAGCGAGTAAACGAGTAAATTTGTAGGTAGAATACGCGCCTCCTCGGCCCGATCGAATCCCATAAGTCACGTCTCGAATACAGTGTTTAACCTGCGAGCTTATCGTCGATCGTTATCCCCGGTTCCACCTTTGTAAAAGTGTACGCGCGTGCGTGAGTACGTACGCTTGCCGGCCTTAAATGTTCCGCGAGCATCGATGAAAATCCGCGAAAGCGACTCGATGATTTCATAGAATCGATTTAGGATTCCTCTAATTGGGACAGTCGTTGATTTAGGCTGATTTATCGTCAGGCGAATTCGAGGCGATCTTTATTTTTCACGTTTGTTTGCGCCGACATATTTTCGTTCCTTCGGGATCGAGTACCTTTGAGAGTAAATCGGAAGAAAATTGTTTGATATGGTAAAAGAGTTACCGAAGCATTCGAGACAATTTGAAATTTATGCGATGTGAAATATTTTACGTGATAGGATCGATCGTGTTTCTTGAACTTGAAATGGAAGTTTGTCGATCGATAGATTGAAACTAGGACCAAACTTTAGAATTCGATTAATTAATATTTTGTTAAAATATAGTGCTGTATATACGTAAAATGGAACACGGTAATAAGCAAATTTTAGAAATTCTGTGTACATCCAAAGTTTCGCAAAGTCCTCGGGTTTAGATAATAACGTAATATTCGATTATCTTATGGAATTCCTTTGAAATATAGTGCTTTCATTATTATAAGGTCTAGAAAATAGCTAACACTAAGTATAAAGATTATAGTTTAAAAGGAGAAAAAGTGATGGCACATATTTAATGAGACGTATTCAATTACACCGTACGCTACATCAGCTTTTTTATGGCCATGGTCCAAGCAACGTCTTAAAATCCATTTACAGGCTAAATCGAATAACCTATACTTTGGCTCTAACAAATTGTTTCAATTACGAGAAATAACAAAACGTACGGATAACATCCAGCAACGTCGGTACATCTTATACCTCCGGCAATTACGGGATATGCTCGGACGTCGCACAGCGATTTCACTCTTTCTAATCATATCCTTTTTTTCTCTTCGAATATTTTCATTTCGAAGCTTTAAAACTCCAATGCTTTGTGTTTCGACATTTTTAGATAATTTTTCCATTCCATCTGACAAGTAAACGGAATTCCAATTACGAAGAATCGAGCGTAGTTCCCATCGAATCGTCCATTCTAACGAAAAAGAAATTCCTATGTTCGATATCGGATTCGTCGAACTTTGCTCAAAGTTAAAGGAAGTAAACGACGAAAAACTGCTGAAACAGATATGGAAATAACAGTTTAAATAGAAATCGTTCTACATATCCGTGGTATGGAAGAAACGGTGCCGGTTAGCGGAGCCACGACACGCTGAGCGATTTTCTAGCTGGTCAGGTCCAGCCGTTTGCGACCGTCTCGTGGATCGATGGCTTCGTTAAAACTGTTTCAAGATCGTCGTCGTAACTGGTCGTGACCGCGTAATGCGATTTCTGTACTGTATGTATGTCGTTAATTTCAGGAGACGATCTAGGAAATTAATAACTGCCGGCTCGAGCAAGATTCCAGAGATGATACTCGCCGCTATTAAATGGTAAATCCAAAGCCCGTAAGAGGAGAGGAGTATCGATCGGGAATACGGTTGTTGGATTATACGGCACGTCGAACAGCCGTGGGCAAAAAGTGGTAGCGGCCAGTTTTGTCAGCTACGCTTCGATTGGCAAGTTGACGTTAAACAGCCGCCGTCGAGATGAATGATAGTGACAATTCTAATTAAGCGGCTACCCGATTGAGTCGGACCGTATTAATTACCGGCGGACCTCGAGGCACGTGCCGACTATCCGTGTTACCCCCTTTGATTTCTCTCTGCTCAACATTTTCACCATCTCGCGTTTCAACGTTTCAATTCATTACCGTCGACGCTACCGAAGATCTTACAGCGGCGCTATATGGTTTTAAATGCTGCTACGTGGCTTTGTCCGAAGGTTTAGGAATCCTGAGATTCGTATTTTCGAAACTCGCGAAGATTCAGAGCGTTGAAGCCGTGAAATTTAGGGATTCGCAACTCTCCAATTCGAAGATCTAGAATTTCAAAGCTGTTGCTCTCTATAGAGCGATGTAGCAGATTTGTAAATATATCTGAAAATTCTAGAATCGAGAGAGTTGCTGCAACGAGGAGGCAGTTAGACTTTCCAATAATTTGAGACCAATTACGTCTCTTAATATCTTTTCTACGAAAGCAAAAAAATTCCAAGCTGAAATTAAGATACTGCGCGTCTGATTATAGTACAGAAATGGTCTTACGTATAAATAGACAATAGTCTTACGATCGAAGATGAGAAGATTCACAAGCTAAAATTAACACAGTCTCGCTATGATTACAGGGGACCTGAAGAGGCGACACTCTTGGAGCAGTGAGGTCGACTACCAGCCGGCGGAAACGGAAGCCGTAGCGACACCGGGAGGAGATCCCGCTGCCCCATCCTCGGACGAGGAGGACAGAAGCTCGTACAAGGTAAACCGCACGATCTCTAATCGCAATGCTAAAGATCTATTCGTGGAACACGTGCATCTTAGACGCCTTAATTCCGTGCACGGCTGGTAAAGACAATGTACCCTTTGTTCCATGAAATCACGACTCTCTGATCCCGTTTTGCCAAGTAATTAAGTAGCTGCGGGGCGTGTACTCGCTTCAAATGGTATTACCCTTCCTATGTGGCTTTTTTTCGTGCCATTTTTGCAACGATGCACGGGAATCAGTCGAATGAAACGAGAACGCCGATAATTGGCTTTTATATGGCTCGAAACGTGGATCGAATTCAATCTTTTAACGAGAGCCAGATTTTAATTATTTTACACACGATTGGTCATCTTGCGTAATTGATACGCGTACGTGTGGAATAGTAATTCGATTCGGCAACCTTCCTTTTTACAGTCGTAAGTTTCAGTCTTTTGCTTCGGCACGCTTTTGAATCCGTAAAATCAAGTATTTGTTTTATTTGGTAGCGGAAATCTGAAATTATAAGTCGAAAGATATCGAACTTACAGTTTGCTATTTCGATCTTCCAATTTTCAATTTTATTGCAACTTCTTCACTACCGCTTTTGTTGTAATAGTACTTATAAACGCAGCACAACAGAAATAAATGGTAAACCGGTCTTTCTTAATTATTAAAACTTCAAATTACAAGGAAGGACGAAGAATCCTCGCGTTCGTTCCCACAATCAGTTCTGCTCTTGCAAGTCGAACGATGCATCCAGGGATGTATTGTCCCTGGAAGTTCACCACGCAACGCCAGGATTTCTGCAGTTGCAGTTGTTAAAGCCTCTCTGGTTTTACGGTGCTCGCTGTCTGGCCGCAGTAGTAAAAGGAAATGCACCGTTGCGTTGCGGCCGTTACGCATGGACCGTCTCGCGAGCAATGATCCGCTTGTGCATATAAAACGTAATTTTGGTTAAACGCTCTGCGCTCGTTCCGTGGTCCCTTCGTATTCCCATCATTTTCATGGGAAAAGTGCTTCACCCTGCCTTCTCCGACTCGTTTTTTGCCTAAGTAACCCTGGTGGTTTCGGTTTTGCGATCTGGCCCTCGTAAAAAGTCCATCCTCCGATCTCTTTTTATGCTCGTAGGTAAAATATTACGTGGTCTCTTTCGCGGTTTGTTCTTTCATGCGGCATATTGATCGATCTATAACGTACTTTCCATCCTTAACTTCTCTATGGTGAAATAAACATATATTAAATCGTTTGTTAGAATTCCGAATTTGATAGTTGAAACTTATAGCTTCTGATTGCAAGATCGAAGATTAACCTTTCGTAACGTCGGTTGTTTTAACGCGAGATCATGAGAGTTAGAAAATTTAAACTTTAAGAACACGATCCAAAACATAAATTAAGATGCACGACGAGCGCTCTAAGAAAAAGTCACTTTTTCTGGCCACAAAAGTCTCGCTACCACCATAACCATATCTTAGCCACGGTTCTCGCCTCAAGAAACTCATACGACTTAAACCTTACAATTACCCTTCGTTCCCTAAAAACTTCACTCTTGAAGCAGACTCTACTCCGCGCTACAATCAACGCACCCCTAAAACCAGCCTTCACGAAACAATCAGTCGATCGCCGATCAATTCTGCCGCCGTAACAGTTTGCGTAGTTCCAAGAAGCTGAATCGTACCGACAAAGCATCTACATAAACCTCCGTGCATCTAGTCGTATTTCGTGCGCGAGAAATCCGCCGGTTTTCTCGGAAGCGATCGCGCCTCCGTGAAGCAAACAGCCCCCGCTTGAAGAACGCGAACGGTAAAAGAAGGCTATGAAAAGGAAGAAGATCAGTTCGTAAAGAAAATCGCGGCCGGCTAGAAACTCGCAGGCTGTTTCGCGACGCTATTTTTAGAAGAACGCGTAATTTTAAGATTCTCAAGTTCCGAAACAATGGACTTTCAAAATTCGAGAACTTCGAGCTTTCACTCTTTGAACTCGGAGGCTGCGAATTCTACGACTATAATATTAGAATCCTAGAATTTCGAGATACTGAGCTGTAGAATTCGACAGTTTCGAAGCTCCAGATTTTGGAATTCGGCAGCTTCAAGTCTTCGATTTTTTAGAAGTTTAAAATTTCGAGATGTTGGAGTTTACGAGTCGAGAACTTCGACTCTCCGACTTTGGAGTTTTAAAATTTTGAGATACGATGCCTTGAAACTCGTCGGCGTCGAGACTCTATTTTCTTGGAATTCGGAAGCTTTGAATCCGTAATTTTAGAATTCTAAAATTTCGTAATAGAGAGCTTCGCAATTCGACGGTTTTGAAACTAAATTTTAGCACGTTCGAGAATTAAAAATCCATGACTTCGGAATCCTAAGATTTCAAAGTGTAGAGTGATGCAATTCACCAGCTTTGACACAGTTTTCTTTGAAAAAAATCGCGTCTCTGCTAAGCGAACGACGCTTAAAGGAAGATGAAGAGGAAGGAGATCGGCTGATGAAGAAAATCAGACGCGGTCAGAAACGGGAAGGCTGTTTCGCGGAGATATTTTTAGAGGAGCCGCGTGTAACGAGCGCGAGGCATTCGCCGTTTATGTCGAACGTTCCTCTTCTTCCACGTTTTCTTGATCGCAAAACGCCCTGTCTTCCAGAAGCCCTGAAGTGAAGGACGACGTCGAAAAACTATGCTACTCTATGCACGTAATGGCGAGCGACTCTTTATTTGGAAGAGAATTTTTCGGCGCGCCGGGGTGGCTTCTTTGTAGCGCTGCGAGGATTCCAACACGATTTCCGCTTCTTCATTTGTGTAGACTCGTTTCCGTTTGAGTCTATATACATGAACACATATACAGTAGATGGAATACTAACGATTCGAAGCATAGTCGAAGGTATTTTTTCCAAAAGTTAATAAGCAACTTGTTACAAGTGTTACGCGTAACATATTACAAGCAGAGGTTAAATTTTGTGATTTTGTTAGTATCGAAGTTAATATAATAGGCGAGAGAAAGTTAATTATCATGTTCGAGGATAGTCTGTGACGATGAAAGAATCGTCCAACGCTTCGACAGTGAACAAAATATTTCTTCATTTGCAAACGGTGTATTACAATTAGAATTGTTAATTATCAGAATCGGTGGAACGATAACAGAGATAACAATAACGCGAGATCCTCCACACGGTACGCACTGACGCCGCTTCCCAGTGGATTAACAAAAACCTCGAATGCTCGTACATCAACGAGCAACGTACCATCGATTTATTACGCCATGAAACTATTCAAAATAAAAGAAGCCATATACGATCTATCCTCGAGTCCAAACAGAAACCACCTTTATTGATAGCGCATCAGAGCGAACACGCGCAACACCCAACAGCGACGTGTCTTTCATTATACCAGCCGTCCTTTGAAAAGCAGAACTCGCATAGAGAAGAGGACGACGACACGGTCGGCCATTGAATATGACGTAATAAATGCTCGGTGGTAGAGTTGGACTTGGTTTTTCAGTTAGCCCTGGAATTACACGCAGGATCGCATGGCAGGCGTTTAAATCAAACAGATCGCGCGGCTCGACTTACGAGCGTTAATTGCTAGACTATGCGCCTCGTCTACCAAAGGGACTTTATTGCACCGGAAAATCAGGCACGTTACCGTTAGCGGGTATACGCGTCGCGGCCATCTGCGTGGCACGGCAAAGAGCATAAACGTGTAAATGCCTGATAATAATCCGGTCGAAGGGGCGGACAGGGGGATAACTTGCGCGTTTCTCGGCGAATAGTCGCGCGAACCGCAGTTTTACGAGCCTCTGGACCACCTTCCTTCTGAACACCTACACTGTCTGTCGTGCGAACACAAACGAATTGGCGATTCGGTGATCGTGACACTCCAGCAGTTTGTATAGAAACGGGTGGGGGTTGATCTTGGACTTTTAATATCTTCGTGATCGCTGTACGAAGTATTGTACTTTGGTTAGATCGATCAACTCTCTGGAAACTTCTTCGTCGTATACTTTGATTTCTCAATTAGTTTAACTTGCTTAATCCCTTTTGAATGAATCTTTTAAATCTCTGTACGATCAGTTCCTTTTAAGCCTCTCGCTGTCCTTCGCCTCCGCCTCCTCCTCCTCTTCCTGCTGTCTATGCGATCCGAAATGAATGTTACATTTTAATGGGTATTACCAAAACGTAAATAATCTTTCAATATCCGGTTTTGTGTGTCCCATGTTTCTTACGAATGAAACATTTCAGCGAAGAGATATCTGAAGAGATGCAAACTCGAATGGAAAACGAGGAAAATAGCAGGGTCGTGCAATTTTGGGGGAATTTTAATATGTTTAGTTTCTTGTAAATTTATCTGCTAGAAATTTGGCAAATGGAAAAATACTTTATCGAAGCATAAAACTTTCCATTCGTTGTTTCACCGTCTTACAATAAAATCAGATGAAAATCTGTCAGCGACTCGATACAAAAATCCCGGAAATATCGTCTAATTTCTCTGAACCTTCCAGATTCGCAGTCAGTCTGATTGAATTGTGATATAGTGATGACGTATTGAAAGGCTTGGCGTTTTGTAGACAAAGAAATCGCACGGTTAACGTAACACGTAAGAAAAAAGAGAGACCTCGTCGTAATATCCTAGATTGTTGCGTTCCGCGAGTAAACGAAGGTATAAACGGTTTAACAACCGTTCATTCGAGCACCGTTTGGAGATCAAACTAGACGTCGTAATTACTTTTTACGAGGGCACGAAACGAGAATGGGGTTGAGTGTCGTGGCAGTTTAAGCAAACAATATTGAAACGTCGAGGATGTGGTGTAAAGGCGGTGATATATAAATAAATATATATAGTATCTTACTACTACAATTAGTTTATTTACGATACATTGATTAAACGGATATTGATTAAACAGGAAACGATGGTTGTTTAACGTGAACTAATCACAATAACGTATTACAATTAAGACAACTAGGTAACTAATTTGCAACTCTCGTCACCACGGATTCAACCCTCTCTCGACAACACTGGCAACACTATCTCGACAACGCAATTCGCTCCCTCTGACTTCTCAACTCATACTGCTGTTAATTCGTTTATGTCCCTCAGCAACCCCTTGACTTTTGTCTTAGCCTCGCGTCTTTTGTCTTAGCTCCCCCCATAAGCAACCGCTTGTTTATAATTCGCACGACACCCCGCAGGCACCCCTTGTCCACGATACTACATATATTTTATTATGTAACACATACAACAACATAATTGAAGATAATAACCAAAAGTAGCGGATATTTGAAGGAAGTGTAATTCACGGAGTGATAAACCACTGAAAATTGTTCACGAAAGCTGTTTACAAAAATATTTGGCACGTGACAAAGACATGTAATTATCGAGATCGTTCGAATGAAAGATCGTTCAAAGTCACGAGATCGCTTGAACATAGGAGAAGGTCATGCTAAGGTTATTTAAAGATCATTCGAGTAAATCGTTTAAGATTCTAGTGGTTTAAGAACAGACTAATGACATTGGAAGAACAATCAAGACCATTTAAGTGGAATAGTAAATTCTCTAAACTGGTTTTCTTAAGTAGTCCTGTTGCAAGCTCGTTAATTCCAACTTTGTTGCCAAGGAAATGGAAATTCTAATTCATTGAATCTATCGAGAGTGGTTTGAGTATACTATAGAGAATTCCTCTGTATATCGATTACAGTGTTTGTCGATCGCGCAGATAGAAGCAGCCGCGTTCGCGACATTTCTCGCTAATGTTGCCCGTGGATAACGCTGCAAAGAGAATTTCCTGGCCATTACTAGGAATAACGTATCGATGTTGCAAGCATCAAAGTTCCGCCTCACAACTATCGTAGATACGGTTCCTTTCCCATCTAATCTTATGTTACAATAAAGATCAGACCAACTTGAATTTTCTCAGAGTTTATCTGTGAAATATTATACGTTCTTGCTACGCGTAGTCATCGCTACAGCGTACGGATTCATCATACCGAATCATCGGTAATTCGAGTTCTCACCCTCGCAAAATCAAGCCCTTTTGCGGTTTCGTTCGTCCTCTTCAGAGGCGACGAACAAATCTTTTAAACAATTTTTATAGATCCCGAAAAATAGCAGGGATATCACTAGTCGTACCGCTGACAATAGGAAAAAGAGGAAACAAAGAAAGAAGGTTGCATGATAACAGCAGACAAGAGCGAAGGAAGAGAAGTACAATTATTAGGAAATAAAGTACAGGCAGAAGAAGAAAGTAGACAAACGAACGAAGAATGAATAAACGGATGAACGAAGAGTGAATGGGAGTAATGTTTATGCGAAGATAAAGTGTTTAGAGATAGAGGGATAACCAAAGAATCGATATATCTTTACGCTATTGTAGATATCTGTAAGTTTATCTTTAGTTTCGTTTCACGTTTGTCAACTATACAAAACCAAGCTTTGATCTCTAGGCAACCAGGCTGAAAGGAATAAACACGATACAATAAATTACGATATTTCTAGCGCTGACAGGGCTCGAGTTGCACGATTACACGCTGAAACCGTGTCTCTAGCAGTGAGAAGCATTCGAAACGAAGAAACGGAACGATTCAGACGAAAACGCGAGAGGATCGAGTGAAGGGGATGGGAAAAGTGGTGGCGTGCACGGTAATTCGAGCTAAGAGGTTGTAATTAACATCGCGCCAGCCGGCGGAGAAAGGCGGACGCGAAACGAAAGGGAAGAGGAAAGCCGAGGGTCTACTCGATGGACGTTCGGACAACAGGGAACGGGGCTACGAGAGAAACTCTTGGCCGGAAAGGTCGAAGAGGTTAAATATTCCGGGAAGGGAACCAACGACGATCTGCGAACACGCGAGTAAAAACGTGGAAACGCGTGACCTTTAAATCAATCACAGGTTCGGAGCCGCGCCGGCAGAATCTTCATTCTCACGCTCCCCAGAGTGTTCCATTCGATTCGTTCTATTTCTTTCCTCTCCTCTTTCGTACGTGATGTTCGCGAAGAGGAAGTGGAGGAAGACACAGCCAGGGTTCGCTCGAGTAACTTGCAATTTGGCCCATCCAGCCTCCACTTCCCTTGCTCCGGAGCAGCGTGAGTGGCTGACCTTTGCACCGATCGCGATTTCACGAGGACTCGGATTCACGTTGTAAAAGTTGTTGCCAAGTTCTGCGAATTTCACACGTTCCAAGTCGTACGTTCGAATCGTTGATAATTTTGTATTTTTTAATTCAACGGTCGTGTGTCTGAGGAAAGAAAATTGTTTACGTTTTGTTGGGGAATTTTTACGAAAACGGTGAAATACGATGGTGGAAAATTCGAACGTTGTCCGTGGAAATCGTAATCGAGGGATGTTTAGAGATTTCGATTGTGCCAGAAGTTGAATAAGTTTGCAAATATCAGTTAGCTCCCTTAGATGTTACGTCAATGACGAATCGTTTTGTTTCGTCATTAGAAATTAAAACTTCTGTGAGAAAGGGGGAGTACTATGGTAATTAAAAATTCGTTAATGCCTCGCGTGACTTGATGACGTATTCGTAAGAATGATTCGGCGGGATCAAAGGATCTCAATAGCATGCGAGGTGCATAAGTCAGTGGCAACGTCTTCATGTACGTCTCTATGCCGTGACTCGTCGATTCCATTTTCTGCATCTTCAGCTTCGTTATTGTGGGAATGCCGCGGCACGTTGATTCAAAGATCATCGACTAAGCGACTAAAGGTGTACGGTGATGAACGAGCGTCCTATTCTTTTCGTACAAGCAGCCGATTAATGTCGCTTCTCATGATCGTAAACTAGAAACAAAGACCGAAAGCACCATTTACCTGCAAGACCATCCGTAAAAATTGCAACTTGATCGAACAACATAATTCAATTAACCTATCGATCTCATCAAACCCACGAAGACACGCGTCTCTCGCAAACGGCTGAAAGAATCTCAAGTAAGAAAACGTATCACCCCTCTGTAACGTTCCAAGGCTAAAAGTCACCAGCTATAAAAGCTCGTACAGACACGTCCACCAGTTTAACCAAGTAACGAGTAAACGCCACAAGATCGCCTGCTACGTAGAAAGTGTGCAGGATATTAATACGAATTTCAGATACAAATTTGCTCTATTAATAACGTCTGACGAGGCAAGTTTTAGCGTCCACACACGTTAACCTACTGAATTACTCGTCGCTCGACTAAATCAGCGGCTACGTGTGTGCGTACGTGAACACGTTCCAATCAATTTCTACGCCGAGCAATGCCAACCGAAGAGAGCAACCAGTAGCCGAGACTCGTGAAACGCGAATCGGGTGACGAACCACATGGTCCGTGCGTTTCACGTTCCAGGGAAATTGATACCGTGCGTCCAAGGTGGACAGATAAGATCGAGGTGGCCGCGAGCGAGACGCTAAACTAATGTCCCGTACACAGTGGCGCGCGAGATAGATATCTTGAGAATTTCATTAGCATGATCCGAGAAGAAGAAGGAGGTTGCTGCCTGGGCTCGCGCCGCCATCACGTTCTCTCCCTTTTTAACTTGTCACCCGGGGCTAGCTCGCGTGTTCCTTCGCGCCATGGACCAGCCTTTCTGTCACTTAAACCGGACCCTCCTTCTTCTCCACCTTGCCCAGACTTATTTCTTTCTCAGGACTGCGACCAGTTGATTAGTCCACCAGGCGAGTAGATTCCTAATTACTCGAGAGTGAAACGCTTCTCTTTCGTCTTGTCTCCACCTTTTTGCGTGCCGTTCGGCGCTTATTGAAATCGAAGTTAACGAGGACACGGTCCTGGTTAGTACCGATCCCAGCATCTTCCACAAGGATTTATGGGGCGTGTTGCGCGCCTGCCGTTCCTATTGTATCGCGTGAGTTATCTTTCAGCTAAGAGTTCTGTGTCCCTATTCCGATTGGTTTAGAGCTATATTGGATGTTTATTTCAACAGAGAAAGAGAAAGAGAAAGATAAGGAAAGACCCATTATTTCGTACAATTTGATATACAGTTTCCGATCTTTTCGTTCTGTGTAGAGATAAATAGACGCGTCTTTCGGTTCTATTATACCCGTGTATTTGTTATACGTTCTGAGAAATCGAAGATCTGAACGCTATCGCTTACGAAATGTCCCTTATCGACTTTTTTCATGAATTATTTAATTCAAGGCTAGCGAAACGTTACAGATATACTTTGGTATATCTAGAATTAGAGCAAGCACACTCATCTGTACATTTCTCTAACTTTTCCAAAATATTCTAAATTAAAATTCGATTTCTCATTGAAAAAAAAAATTGGAAATCACCGACTAGAAATCACCAGTGTTCCGCAGGACCTAGAGGCTGAAACAGAAATCGGCTTAGAATTTCTGTATCACCGAACACCTTTTAAACAAATAGTCTATAGAGGTGCAAGAAATTATTATTTGACTCTCGCAAAACGTTATACTCGCGCATCTTTTTTTTTTTTTTTTTTGATTACGTTATCCAAAACATTCGCGTTATTGAAAATTTGTTAATCCATGGAATTTATTATCCTGTTCCGGTCGTCCTAAAAAATCGAGTAACGTGGATCGCCGATGACCACTGTTGGCAGTCGGCGTGTTAACCGAGGAAAAAGATACATTTGAAAAAGAAAAAGGAAAAAAAGGAACGGTGAAAGTAGTTTCGAGGTAATCGGTCGGCCGATCACCGGAAGAATCATCTCGTGGCGCGTAACACAAAGGGCTCGGTATAAATTATAACGGCGTTCCGGGGGCATCAGAATGGCTACTTAGCCGGCCCATTCACCGCGTAAAATCGAAAGCCCGGCCCGGGTGAAACGTCTTCATTTTTCATGGCCACGAGAGTCCCGGGGTTGCAAAGCGCGTTTTTCCCCCGGGGCTAACCCGCTTCATTACCCCTTCGCAAAAGAGAGAATATAAAATTCCCGACGTATTCGATCAGCCGTGAACAAATTACTATATAATTTTCCCGCCGGCGCGATTATTCACGTTAATGGTGCAATAATTCATAGGAACGCGTTTGCAGCCCGGGTCCAACGGCCACGTGAATGTCTTCGGAGATCGGTCCACGCGAGAGGATGAAACGCTGTTGAAAGATTGCACGGATAGTCGCGAGCCCCGATTCGTTTAATGGAAACGTGCTTGAAGCCGGGAGCCGCGCGATTACACCAGAAGAAAAAAAGAAGCAGCTTTTTTCTTAATGGAAAATGAACGGGTTGTTCTTTTAGATGAATTTTCGTAATAGAATTAAAGTGGTTTCAGCTATAGGATAATACGAGAAAAGGAGGGTTATTTTCTTGATAGATTGCCAATGTGTTGTTCTTTGGAATTTTCGTTATGGTATTATGTAATGGTAAATCGGTTTCGGTTATGAAATAATATGGCAAGAGGTGAATTCTTTTCTTAAGGGAAGACTTGTTCGAAGATTGGCTTAAACGCTGTAACGCGAGAAGAATAGGATTCTTCTCTTAATGTGAAACTCTTAGAAGAATCTTTGTATAATGCAATATCAATTTCTTATCGTATCGATTCTTACATTATCAAACAACAGCTCCAGTTTCGTATTTCTTCGATACAGAATTTTTCTTTTCGCAAGAGAAAGATAAATATCTATGAATTTTTGATACTCGCGTTATCGATGTCTCTGCGGTAGCGTCGGAAAGGTACGGAGGGTTGAATTGATTGGGGTTAGTTCTCTGGTAACAGAAGACAGTTATAGTTGTTCAGAATACGCTACGATTAAACGACTATAGTCAACGACCTGTTTAGTCAGCCTTAATTCGTCGCTAACTGAACAAGATAGTTAGACAAAATTTAATTTTATTTCACTTTCTCGTTAACTTCTAAATTACGTCGATTAATAACGAAAATAATACGACACATCCTAGCTCTTGCCATAATCGCAGAACGTCGTGCTTGTTCCTAGTTTGGAATCTCGCTAAAAGTGTGTTAATCTAACGAAGAAAAATGCTTCTAACCACCGCAACCACAGCAGGATTCTTGGGAGACCGCAGTGTCCCTGGTGACGCGAGTCCTCCACTTCCGGGTCTCATTGTTTCCTATGAAAACGAACGAGACCCAAGAGTTGGAAAGAGGAGGCCGCGGCATAGAAATTTTACGAGGCGGTCCGTGACGTTCGTTCGTAAATTTCACGGTGGCCATGGCTGGTATTTATGCGAGGCGACAGCCGTAAATTTCCACGGCACGGTAAACCACGCCGGGGACAAGCGTGCGTCGACGAATAATTCATTTCCGCCAGAGCCGGCCCGCGGGCTAATTGAACGCCTATGAGACGAATTAATAATCCACTTTGTAGAAAGAGCTGCACAGGCGAGAGATTTACCGCGATCCGACCCATCGTGGCACAAGCTCGCGGAAGTGCAATATATATTCTATCTTGAGCAAACGAACCTATGGACGTTGTTGTCGTAAGTAACAGCGACGAGTAATAACGGCTCGTTATTAGCGCGTTTGTCGTTTAATAAATTAGAGAGGCATGCGGGTGTGGGCACAAGATCGTCTTATGGGAAATGCTGAACGTGCGATCCGAGTTTTAAGTTGTTCGTTTAACCCTTAGCAGACTGGTCATAGATACGTAGTGTCCGATTACACGACAGATTTTATTTATTAAAAATAATAAGATTTAATAAGTACGCGTAATACATATAATAGGTATGAAAATAAATATGTTTATATGGCTGGAAATAATTAGAATATCGTTATTACGAATGGTTTCATTGCATAATCCACAAGGCGACGAAATCCTATGGCTTTGATAGATTAACGCGTGACTCGTACGATTATTACGGTAAAGATCGAAATTGACGAGAAAACCGAGTATAAAAATGAAAAGTGACGTGAAAAATAATCCTCCGATTACTTTGTTTGTTCGTTAAAGCGTTCACGGTTGAAGATACGGAAATTGTACAGTTTTAGATCGGATGAATTAGTACCTCCTAACGTACCTCCTATAAATCTCGTTCAATGAATAACACGTTCATAAACTGGACAAATTTTTCATACGGCAGAAAAATAGAATATTTCAATTGATGCAATCGCGCGAACTACAAATTGCTACAATCAAGTGAACAATTGAGTTGGTTTTGCCAGGGTTGGAAATTACATTAACAACAGCTCTAACGAGCCTCCTATTTCAATTTCTGAATGATCTACGCTTACACTTCGCTTCTAAAACGTCCTTTGATTATTCACGAACCTCAGCCGGTAGTCATTCTATTTATCTCTTGTAAAGGGAAGTGCACTTCTGTAACGCAAACTAGTCTCTTGAATAGCGCTCATTTCCCGTACAGCCACGTCTATTTACATTCGTGTAAGAAGCACACGTGGTACTCGTTTCGAGCTGGTTATACCAACCAGTTAACACGACGTATTTTCCTCTTACAAAGCGGACAGAAACCGAAAGATACAAATGTTGACGGATGTTAAGACTTTTTCCCCGACGCGTAAAAGCGAATTAAACGTTGGATGTTCGAATTACAGGAACATGGCTGTTCGGTGCAGACGGTGGACCTGGTGGCGGACTGTCCTTTGCAGGTAGTGACACCCTCGTCGAGGTCGCCGTCACCGCCCAGATCGCCGACGCCCGCGACGCCCTCGACGCCCTTCGTACCTCCGAGGAGCATGGGGCAACGGCCAAGCACCCTGTTGCGCCCCAAAATCTCTTTGACCTGGGTGTTACGCGGGCAACAGCAACCTGCGTCCAACAACAGTCATTCTTCCGCAAATGGGAACGCAGGTCCGTGAAATATGAGTGAAAGAAATAGTCTACTCTATGGGAAGCATGGTCGAGCAATGATTTCGTTATAACGGAGTACGAGTGAAACGTAAAAAAGTTGCGTCAATGCTTTAGATGCGAGGAATTTGGTTCGAACGTAAAGCCTTCTGGGGGTCGAGCAATTGTCCGAATGTGGAAAAATTGCGTCAAATAATAATTCGCACGTGAAGGGAGGAACCGAAGAGATCGAGTAACGGGTCGAGTATAGAGGTTTGGTCAGAATTGGGTCAGGCAATAATCCAAATATAGGAACCTCGCGTATGAAATTCGAGGCGAAGTAAAAACCTAACTGTATGAAAATTAAATTAAATAGCAGTTACGCAA
This sequence comes from Bombus vosnesenskii, assembly GCF_011952255.1. Lineage (NCBI taxonomy): Eukaryota > Metazoa > Arthropoda > Insecta > Hymenoptera > Apidae > Bombus > Bombus vosnesenskii. Next base: position 3,214,272 of record NW_022882962.1, read on the forward strand.
TGGAAAAGTTGGATCAGGCGATATTCCACGTACAGAAAATCGAGGTCGAGCAATACCAGTTGAGAAACTTAAGTCGTGTATACGTATACTTGATTCCTAAAGAGGAGAAATGACACGAGCTGCATGCAATAAGAATAAATATCATAAATTACCGGTAATTTTGCTACTTCGTAGAATTCTAAGAAACAATGTTATCTTCGTATAGGTGGGAACGGCGATCGAGAGGGCTTGTCACGAGACAGTAAGGAAAGGTCCTCGAAGAGGAGTGTGAAAAGCGTGAAGGAAAAAGATGGTTGTAAGGAGAATGTCGACACGGAGAAGCGAGAAAAGAAAGTTCTGCATAGAATAGAGAAGATCGAGAGGACGGAGAAGGTGGAAGTTCAAGAAAAGGTTCTCTTCTAATTAACATCTTTCAACGTGGAAAACACAACGCGTTAACAATTTACATTCACGTTTATTATCGTCCTCCTTTCAGGCTATCGGCAAGGAGGCACTGGCCAATGAGAGATCGTTGGATAGTCCTCTGGAGAAGCAGTCAGAAAAGGAATTTTCAGGGCTAAAGGAGACGAAGGAGAAGGAGAAAGTTAAGAGGGCAGTGTCCGAACCATCTCTCGTATCTCGTGAGTCAACGTCCACGCCTAGTGGCCGAGAGAAACACAGACATCGAAGAACCAAACGGTCCCACAAACCCAGACCTCCGAGCAGATTTGGCTACGAAATCGCCGATCTTGATGCGTATCTCACCAAAGTAAGTACTTTTTCGATTATTAACAACGAGACGATATGGCCTCTACAACGTTACTTTGGAAAATATTCCACGTCTTTAGGCTTCTATAGAGAAACCTGCCAATATTCCCGTGGTCCTCTCGTTTCCATCCGTCCTGTACCAGACTCAAGGTGGTACTCAAGACGAGATGGCTCTCCCTCTTGGAACAGTGGTGAATGCTGTATTCAAGAACCAAACCTGGCTATACGTTCAAACTCCACACGGCCAGGAAGGGTACGTCGGGTACGCAGCTTGTCTGCCATTGGGGATATTACCGCAACCAACCAGAGGACCATGTTGGGAGGATTCAACAGACGTATTTCCTCGTCCCTTAGGTAATTTAAAAATTCATTTCCAACAGTATCGGTTCTAAAATTCATTTTTCATTAGTTTATTGTTCCTTCCAGGTAACATGACTGATACGGAAAAGCTCAGAGATACAAGATCAGAGTGCGGAGCTCGAGGCAGAAATCCAAGGGTAAAACGAGGTTCTAGGGACGCAGTGTCAGCCTGCGGAGAACGTAGTGTCGACAGATTGTACCTCAGGGCCGCGGCGAACGCTAGAACCAAAGGATCTCGGCATACTTTACTCGTCATACGTAGCGATTATGAGGGTCAAGGTGGGAACGCTTTGAGCGTCTCCAAGGGTGACGTTGTTGCACTACTTAGCGATCACGTCAGTGATTGGTTCTGGGTCCGTTCGCGAGACGGCAGAGAGGGCTTTATACCTGCGGTGATAGCAGGTCATGGCTTCCTATGACTCTTACGTTGCTGTTGTTTGTCTAAAATTAGTTGCTCGTTCAATACCATTCGGAAAAAAAATTATCATTGTATTATCTACCACCGCATCATTTGTCATTTAACATTTTTCTACGTTCGATTTCTTCATTAAACTTTGCTTTTTTCCAAATAAAACGCATAATGCTCCTTACAGTGAGAACTTACTATTAAGTTTCCAACTAATTTTAGACGGATGTTAACTGTGTTTCTTTATACATATTTCATAAATGATCTATTAGTCGAATCTACCCGAAGCTGAGGATGACCGCGTTACAAGAAATCACAACTAACAAACAGATACTTGTATATTTGTAAAAAGTTTTATATCATGTTTTATAAAATGCATATTGTATTAATATATTTATTAAAAAAAATATATATATATATATACATACATAATGAGATCACTTTCTTCTGTAAATCAATCGGTAGGTTTTTCTGTTGTAATATTTTATTTCTATTAAGCAAACTTTAACATTAACTCGCGGTAATTAAAGTTCGTACAGATGTCTATGTTGTTCGAGGAACCGGCTATGCTGAACACTTTTTGTGGATTTTCCTGATATACAATACTATATACGGTATTGCTGGAAGTTGGCACTTTAGCTAACATTTCTCCTTGATAAGTTAGATGGTAAACGTGAGGTGCCGTCCCAGCAGCTATTACACGCTCTTCGTAGATGTTTGCCACGTGGATGCCTTCATCCGGAAGCTCGAACACAGTAGCTGCTTCCATCGTACGCATATGCCATAAAGATAAACTTGGACCACCACCACATAACTAAATAATCATTATGTATCAGGTTTTCTTTAATCGTTACATTAAAATAAATATACGTTCTGCAGAAATAAAAAAAAAGTATGTACCAGCCAGTCTTCCGTGAAGTCTATGGCGCCAATCCATTTTCCAAATCTTGGTCTGGCAACTTTGTCTACTAAATGAGGAGTTAATATATTGGTATTTTCTCTTTTTCGTAAATCCCACAACCTTACTGTTCCATCTTCACCGCATGAAGCTAATTGATTACCCCTGTGAAAAGTGAAAAACTTCATGTACAAACTACATTATGTATTATTTATTAATGATTATATTATACATACATTAAGGATAGGCAATGAATATAGTCTGTATGTCCTTCTAAGCTTCTTAATATTCTACCATCTTCTAGAGTAATTACATAAATATTATTGTCACCACAACCAGCATACAGAATGTTATTTGATTTTGAATATACTAAATAATTTACATCTGGTTTTTCGTAACTGTCCCTAAAAATAAACTGATGTTAAATATTGATAGTCGACATCGTTCATCCAAAATTTTATCATATAATCTTACTTATTAACTGGAAGTTGTATGGTCCATGATACTTTGCTTTTTGGAGCTTTACTCGAAGTAACTATTTTCCAATCCCATCCACATATTTCTCCTGATGTTCCTGTTACTAAGAAATTGTCTGTTGAAATCATACTTTCCACTTGTTGATCGGGATGTGCAGTGAAATGATAATTGGGGCCTTGTAATTCATTTTCTTCGACTTTATGCGGTCCTAGAGCTTTCAATAACCTACAAAAAGAAATTCTTTTAACTGAAGAATAAACTAGATTATAACTTTAACTTTGAAATTACCTAAGATTTTTAAATACTGAACAAAAGCTTTTATCAGTTTTTACTACTTATATTATGTTGTTTATACGCTCTCTTTGACGTCGACATAACCTGTATTTACATACTATTGACTATTTAAGTCAGATATTTACTTACTCGAAAACTGAAATATCTCCGTAAATATTTCCAGCCAATAAATAATTTCCATCCGGGGAGAAAGCTTGTGACAATACAGTGTTATAAAATAATTTTTGATTAATTGTACCCGACATCATTTGTTGATCAACTTTCGTTGCATTCAAAAAGTTAAGGTTAGAAATCCAATTCAATGAAACAATTTATCAAAAAGAATGAAAAGAGTTTACTAAGATTTGTAGTCTACCACGTAGTTAAAAGTTATGTATGGAAAGGTTAAAAGTTCAATGGTATAATAAACTGTTTTTATTGAATAGTAATCTATAAATTCAAAACAATTTTTTGTAGTATGTGTAAAAAAAGTACATACATTGAGACAATAATCATCTACATACAAAATATTTCAATTGTTGGTACATTATAAAACAGTCCACCTTATACAAAATGAAGGTATGTTTATCCGCATAACGCAAATTTAGTGAAACGTTAGATTCAATAAAAGTCTTCTTCAACTACTTTTGTTGATGATGTCTGATTTTTTATCTGCTCTTGACTGTTGTACATATTTGCAACTTGTTGCGCTGAGGTAGCATCCTCATTGTTTTTATCATCGCGAATGCGGACAAAACGTGGAAATCGCAAAGATATTCCTTTCTCTGGATCAATAATACCAACGGCTGCCTTATGAACAGGTGACAAAGAAAGATCTGCACATTTAATTTCCCACACTTGAACTGGTTCGAACCAGTGATCAGGTTCGAGAGACGAGTCATAACGATAGTAGGACTTAGTTTGTGGTATTATATGTTCTTTGAAGAACTCTGTGTGCTTTTGAAGGTCTTCTTCACTGAATCCAGTACCAATCTACATAAGCAAGAAACATGTAAAAGATTAAAATTATATTTATCCAAACGTTTAAAACATTGCAATGAAGCTAATGACATTTACCTTACAAACACTTTGATATTCCTCATTCTCTTGATCATAACAAGCTAAAAGAAATCCTCCATAGGTTCCTGTCCTTTTTCCTTTCCCTATATAGCCACCAATGACAACCACGTCTAATGTATCACCCACACCTTCTAAATAATCTTTCTTCAATTTTAACCAATTCCGAGAACGCTTAGCAATCTCATATGTTGCATCCTGTTCTAAGGTCTTCACCATAAGGCCCTCGCAATTGCCTATTAAATATAATTATATATTTTTTTTAGAAATATTTACAATTAAATAGAGACTAACCTTTGACTGATTCATCTAAGAAATCTTGCACTTGTTCCATAGTCGAAGTATCTAAACTAGTTGCAAATTTCCATTCTCCAATTACTTCTTTGAAATTCTTTTTCAATAATTCACGACGTTTTATGAAAGGTTGTTGTACCAGTGGTTCTCCATTTAAATACAATAAATCAAACATGAACACACATACTTGAACTTTAATATCTGCTTCGTTCGCATCCTAAGGGCGACAAAGATATATGTAACATTTTCAAAATAATTTTTTATGCATTTTGCATACCTTGCGTTTTCTTGTACTGAGTATTTGGAAAGGTAGGATTTGTTTATTCTCGTTATCCCAGGCTACTGCTTCACAGTCAAGGATACAACTTTTAACTTCTTCACCTTGAGTATTTTTAAATCTTCCTATAATATCAGGATATTTGCTGGTATTATTTTCTTGATTCCTACTGTAAATACTAATTTTACCATCCTCGGCTAAATGAATCTGCAAAATATTTGCAAAAGTTAAATATGTTCTTTCCTTGTAACATACTACCTCCATTCTATAATATATATAATTATGAAAAATAAACCTGCGCTCTTTCTCCATCGTACTTCCATTCACAAGTAAATTTCAATCCATCGAAACGCGTTAATACTTCTTGCACACCTTTAGTAGGATGTGCCAACATTGGTTTCATAGGTATGCCAGGTATAATTTTACATTTGTTCGGTAATTCTTCAATCCCCTCTTTTAGTAAAACAGGAATTATTTTGTCATAATTTGGACATTCACTGAAAATAAACATTATTATCACACGTATAAAAGTATTCAATTCTGGTATCTAAAATAGAAACAAATTCTTACCAATATGTTGTTTTAAGAGTAAGCGCAGTTTCGTCGTACTTTTGTTTAAAGGCATCGCTTGACATTTTCTTACTCACGTCTAAAACTTCCGGTGGATAACTTTGTATTGGTGGTGTCATAGTACACGCTAGTGCCAAAGCCTATAAGCATATATCTTTTACCAAATTTTCTGTATCATACTGTAGCATTATCTTTAGATGACTTAATGAAAAAATCATTTTGCATAAATATATTAGTTGTCCAAAAAGTGTCTTTCTTTCGCAAAGGTGTTTCTTACAACAGTGCACCTTCAAATGTTGCGGTGTTTATCTCAACAGAACAAAATGGATCGTACATAATTCGACAAAATAATATAAAACAAAAAACGTTGTGCTTCCATTATTTCCTCATAAAATGAAAGAAATTTTTCGGACAACCTAATACTTACTTGTAACACAGATTGTTCTGCTAGACCAATTCGAAGTTTGCCGGCTAGGGACCGAATGAGGTATCTGGCTTCAGTAAAACGACACGCTACAAAAAGCGATTGAATTTTATCCAATTTTTTAGTTAAAGACTGCAAGAATAAATACATGATTACAATAAAAATATTCTGAAATTGTTTGATTATAATACTGGTATAAAGTAATTACAATTAACTATAATCAGTGCCGTCCATAAGCAAAAACTCTTACGTGTCCTTATTTATATGCCCGTATTCTGGTTACTAGCTTTACGAAATTCAAAGAGAGATAAACGAATCTGATAGTTTCATTTTTTCACACACATTTTATTCGTCAATTGAAGAACGAGCATTTCGCGTCCTGCCAATGTAAATGGAACAGCACTGCTCTAAATTAATAGATGCATACCGCAGAACCAGTCATTTGTGCGATCTCTTTCAGCCTAGTATATACAATCGATACTGTCAGTGGAGCAGGTTGAAACATAGTTCTTTGATTGGAACGACTTCCTTCTGCCACGATGCCTAAATCCCCAACTGTTTGGACGTCTGCTTTAATTTGAGCTAATGTTCTACCAGTACATTGCGCTATAGCTTTCATCAAATTTGTTTCTGCCACCCCTAATTCAATCCCTAAAAAGAAGGTTATCATATTTAAACAAAAGAAGAAAACGATATACGTATATATCTGGCAATGTTTACCTTCATAAGCAGGTGCTAATTGATTGAGACATAAATATATGCTTGGAAGTAAGTCATCTGGGCTTAAAACTATTACAGATCGGAAATAATTTGATAAAATTTCTATTATTTTTAATCGAGCGCTTGTATCTTCGATCAATTCCAACGTACGTGTCAACGCAATATATGGTACCCTAAAAAAATTAAACAATTGTTTTACCATTGCAACAAATGATACACTATTAAAAAATATGAGACATACTTTTCTCCCTGTTTCCAAAATGCATCATTTATTGGGTCATATTTCGAGGCACTAGGTTTATAAGAGTGACTGGAGGACTTTTTCTTATCTTTATCAGTATTATTTGTACTTTCTTTCTTTTTTGGAGCTGAAAGATATAAAGTTTGTTAAGATAGTTATTTATTTATTTAGTAACATATTGATAAATTAAATACCAAAAAAATTATGTATCTTTTTCGCAGGCTTCTCTACGTTAGCCTCTTTTTTCTTTTCTTCTTCTTCACTGTCTTTTTGATTATCTAGAACATCCTCGTCAGAATTTTCTTCTTCGTTAACTGGGTTATTTTCCTCCACATCAAGATTTGCTTTTTTGGGACTTTCTGGCAACTATTAATCAATATGTATTAATAGTCATACATATGTATATACATATATAAATATGTACAAAAATATATATATCTATATACCAGATTATGTTCTTCTTCGTCACTGGAATCAACAGGTGCTATTATCCTTGACCTTTTTTTAGTAGCTTTTTTTTCACTACTTTTAACATTCTTTTTAGTTTTAGATTCCTTAGGCGAAGACTTTGAAGATTCAAATTCATCACTTGTTTCTGTTTTCTTTTCTACAGTCAACTCATTTTCTTTCTGGTTCTCATCACTTGACACATCTTTCAATTTCTTCTTTGCATCGCTCTTCTTAGGGGTACTTTTTACTTCATTGGTTTTTCTTTTCTTTTTAGTAGCAGTATGTGGAGTTTTACTTTTTCTTTTTTCCTTTTCCTTAGTTGTTGCTATTGGTGATAGCTTAATTTTTGGTGTTCCTAGAATATAGGTATAACATCAAGAAAACTGGAAAATATAGATTACATTTATTTAATTACATAATATAGTTTACCATTTTCTTTCTTTAGTGGTGACGGAGATTTTGAGACTGATTTCTTCCTTGAGGAATTTCCAATAGGTGGACTAAAAAAGAAATAGATTGATAGATCTTATATTGATATTATACATGAAATTTTAAATACCCTATCAATTATAATGAACCATTTCCTAACAATTTCTATAATTAAATTTAATTACCTGGCAGTTTCACTGCTATCTCCACTATCGTCTCTTTTTCGTTTAGGGGTACCCGAATTGCTTTGGTCTCCATTCTTTACAATTTTGCTATTAGCGAGTATCCGATTAAGAACATTATTTACAATAGGGGAAAAAGCATTATTCAATTGGAATTGTTTACTTAAAAATATCACAGGTCGCGAATAAGTATTATTGAATACAATTGATCTCAAATTGAACGCAATACGAGTATACATAATCGTACTTGGATAAAATAATCCACGTACCTTGCATTATTAGGTTCAGTCTTATCTTTCGTACTTGCTTTCGAAAAAAATAACCTGTTAAATAAGAAGAAATATTATAAATATATTAAAATAATGAATAAGTTATTTTGTTAAATTACATACGTTATACTACGTTGTGCCATTTTAAGGCTTTTTATGGTTATCTTGCTGTACTGTTCCCGCGCATATTTCGTGGGTCTAGGGTCATGGTATATTTATCGAAATTTGTATAGAGCCTGAAAACGAGTGGCACAACTGACCAGAAAGGTGTTTTATATGCAAAAATAAGTCGAAAAAAATAACATAGTCTTTTCGTTTTAGACTTTGTTTTCAAGAAAATCGAGTTTCAAGATTCGTTGAGTAAAATTTCTGAGATAAAATTTATATATATTCAGTACTTGGTTGTTACATATTTATTTGTACAGTCAATGGAACTGATATATTGAGGTCTTAAATTAAAACGTCAAGTAATGACACTCATTGATATAACCGTACTTACGTCCAACGAAACGAGACTTTGACTTACTGTCATTACTGGCTACAACTATTGACAACTATTGACTGATACTCAAATGTCATTGCCTTGTCTCGTTGGACAGACTGTAGGATATAGAAGTCCTTTGAATCGTAGGCTACAAATTTTTTCATTAAAATACATATCCAATTTTTGCTTAATAAAGATTATTATTAGTAAAATCTGGAAGAAACAATTTTCAATTATCACCATATCCAGTATCATTTATTTTATATAAATTATAAACATACAATAGTCTAAATCTAAATTGGAAAGTTCAGCATCGACCATATATGGCTTACATGGCACTCAGTATGTTTTTGCGACGGGAACTTTGAGACTATCTGAAATAATTAAATATTTTCTACATTGCAATATTTATTTGTTGACAAATTTTACATTTTAATAAAAAGAGAAGACTAAAGCTATTGAATAACGTATGACATATTTGGTAGGTAAATGTTCACTTGCATTTAATATAAAATGAACATGGCATGATCTTATAGATGAACCTAATATATACCATTAAAGATTTGCAAGATTAAAAAATGAAAGCTTATAATAAACGAGATCAAAGTTCGATTTATTAAAATTTAAATATTTTTTAATTTTTTCAAATTTTAATTATTCATTAAGAAGATAGGAGGAAACATGTGTATAAGGGAAAGAAAAACGCCGTTTCAAATTTTATTTTCATTACTATATTTCTCATATTTCTTGAAATCCAAACACATCTATTTATTATCTATTGATAAAATAATACAATAAATATCCGCATTATCCTAAAATTAACAAAATATCTTCCTTTTTTTTCTCCTCGTATTCCTTGATCTAAAGTGTGCAATTATTTTTTTGAAGCTTCTTTTCAAACATCTGTTCTTACAAATTTAAATGCAATATCCCTTAATAACAACAAACAGCCTTAGCCAATAGTGTATTCGGTGATTAAAAAAAGTAAAGCGGACAAAATGAAAAATCATCAATAACGTATAGATTACATAAAATATTAAAATATCGAGTTCGATAGCAAGCACGTATTAAGAATAATAACGAAAGGAAGGGGAAGCAATTGTGATATTTTTCTTTAATTTCGTGCGTGTCCTTAATTCATGAAAATAATGATAGTAAATAGAAAATGAAAAGCGATACGACAAAGGCAAGATACATTTGCGTCCGATTCTTTTTATTATGTTTATTTGCGGTCTATATTAAATGTGTTAATTATTCGTCTAAGGACCATTAAGTTTATTATCCAGTAATTTACATTTTGATCCTATACATTAAGTTGTGAAGTGTGTGAGTCCCAAAGAAAATTCTTACCATGACAATTCCCTTTATGATCCAATATGGACTAAACTTTTTGCAACCTTTTCATATTCTTTTTCTCTCCCTTTTTTTCTTTTTTTATCATTTTATAAACAGCACAAGATCGTAGATTCTCTTGTACAAATTTTTATCTTCATATACCTCTTTTATCAACAGTTCGAATTACCTTAGAGTTAGATCATCTTTTTCTTTGAAAATATAATTTATTAAGAAAGACAAGAACTAAGAACATATTTTACGATTATCATTGAAATTATTTAGGATAAACATAGCAAAAGGTGATGAATGAAAAAGGGAACAAATAGTTCCAGCCCTGAAATCGACATTCAGGAAAAAGGGAGATCATAGTAAGATGAACTCCGTGGATCCCGCGATTCCTTGCTATTATAAATGCTACAAAGCATCGACGATAGAAATGAATCTTTTCCTTTCTTTTTTTAAACTTTGAGAACCTTACATAGAGAAAGAGTAATATTCTCTTGTATCGTATTGTAAAATAGAAATTTGTGGAAATTACTACGGCTAAGTCAGTTAAGTAGATATCTCTCGTTATCCTGGTGACATCAACGTATTTCACGGCAAAGTGTAGCGAACATATGGAACTTCCACATCATTGCCATCAACATCGTTACAGCAAAGTTCAAATACCAACGCACGTATATGGCTTTCCAATTTCTTCTTTGATACCTTCTTCACCACTTCAGACATCAGAAGACCCATACGTTCTTGGCATTTAGGCTTTGCCATGAAGAACGAGTAAAGCATGCAAATACCTTGAGAGAGCATAGTGACCTCCAGATTGTGATGTTCTTTGAAGTAATCCAAGAACTCTTTCAGTGTCAACTCCCCTTTCACTTCAAATCGATCCCAGAGGGTCCATTCTGAATCATAGTACTTTAGTTTTGGCGCAGCAATTGGCTCTGAGAATCCAAAGAATGGCAGAGCCAAGTTGACGAAGCCATTCTTATAAACAGACAGATCTTTTACGCCGCGAGTCAGTTTAATAAGCTCGAGGCAAACCAAACCTGCTACTACTGAAGTTGTAGTAGCAATGGCTGGTATTATTTTACCAGCAATTAGTTTACTCTTGTGTCTGTCAGCTGGTGTAATTTTGTAGTTGGTAGCACGGAGATTCGAAGCTGCCACAATGAAGTCTATGTGGAAGTTGGTATCGTCATCCTTCTCGAATTCTTGCGGATATATTACCAAGCCGTTAAGATCTTCAACCCTTGGTAATTCTTCTTGTAACTGAGTGAGTCTTTCATGATCTATATTTCCGCTACCATTGGACGCTTGTACCTGTGAATCCGTTTCCGCAATTTTCACTCCAGATTTCGGTGTGAATTCTGGCACTTGCACAGTGCTAACAATTCTAGCTATTTCATCTCGGTTTCTGTTAACAGGAATACCATAAACTTTTGCCTTTAAATTAGCAGCAGCTACAATATAGTCTAAATGTAGTGGATCATTAACATTAAATGTGAGTGGTTTGGGACATCTTTTTGGTCCAGACCAAAATGGTTGACCACTGGATGTTACTTGATCAGGCGGAAAATTATACAGAAGTTGTCTAATTTGATTGCTGTATTGTTCCTGCCAGTGGCAACGAGCCCATGCGATGCAGTCGGCGAATGTTTTTGGTCTTTCATCGACCAAGGCTGTTTTAACAGATTCTAATACTTCTAGTGGTTGAACTCCAGGTAATTTTAGCGTTCTCTCCACAAATTGTGGATCGGATATATGTTGAGCGGCGTTCTCCGCCGCTTGGCGAAATAGACCTTCGAAATTGTCTCTAGCCCATTGCAAAGTGTGTTCTATAGCATAGGGAAAATTCTTTAGCGTGCAGATTGGTACAGTTTTTTCCGGAGGATCTTGGGAGGAGCTGTATGATTCAGTTAAAAATGGAACAACAACTTGAGTATTACCCTTTGTACCTAATGTACCAGATTCCAAGAGGGGCTTCCTATAATATACACAACGACGATCCATGTAAATACGGGCGTTAACGTTATCTAACGCATTCGCAACCCCGTCTAAAACCTCAAAAAAGTCGTCGTTATATACTTTCTCTGTTTCAGGACATACTCTGTTTTCATGAGCAATCACCTTCATGTCAGGATTCATACTTTTTATAACTCTAGCTGCTGTTGATGATTTGGATTGCTGAACATCAGATGGTCTAAATAAGAATTGTCTATTCAAGTTAGATTTTTCTATCAAATCCATGTCAGTGACTATTACACTACCATTTTCAGCACCAACACCTAACATTGCAAAGTTCTTGAGCAATTCACACCCAATGGCTCCAGCTCCTACAACAAAGTATTTCAAGCTTCCAATCTTTGACTGGAATTTGCGGCCGAAAACTGCAACCTGTGAATCATAACGTGATCCAATAGGACGACAATCTTCTTCTGTAAGTTCAGAACGATCTGCAGGTAGACACTCAATGGCATCAAAATACAACCATTGGAATATAGGGTGGAACTTTCCAGAACAGGCCTTCATCACTTCTTGGGCTACAATTCCTCCAATGGTAGCATTCATTGGATTTAAGTTTCCAGAGCATATCTTTGCAAATATTTCAAGCAGCTCTGCATTTATTTCCGTTTCACTGCCTACTTCCTCTTTAACAGTTTTAGCGAGGTTCAGAAATTTGTCTGCATCCTCTTGATTCCATGGTCTAGGTAATTGTCCATTTGCTTCTACGTATTTATGTAATACAATAAAAGCCAAATGTATCTGTTCTGGATAGTCAAACTTTCCAAAATCAGTTATCTGGAACTTTGGTGTCTTCAAAGCATCTTTCAATGAAGCAAATTGTAAGATCTTTGGCATTTTTACTTGTGTTACTATACCACCCCGAATATATTCAGAGTATTTAGATGTATCCCCAATGCTGAAAGTATATGGACCAAGAACTTTTATCTTTATTGGGTCACAACCATTTAGTTCTGTCATGCCTTGTACTTCAGAAAAGGTGACAGAGTCACCATCCTCCATGCCATGACGTGTGTCGTCTAAACAAGTAACAACACCTTCTGTATCTTGTGAAATACTGGCAACCATTGAACTTACAGGTGGTTCACCATTGACATCAACTACCGTAAATTTTTCTCCAAAATCACAAAAGACTTGAGAAAATAGGCCTCTGGTATCTGCTATAATAAGTGCTATATCATTTGCATGAGTAATTTCAGAGATACGTAATTGTTCATTCAATGGAGTTTCAGTCAAAACCACAACCTTGAACTTCTTAATAAAGGAATCTGTTAACGGCCCGGAGTAGTGACATGTAGGGACATAGTTGTTCAGCTCAGACAAGCGTTGACAGCAAGCAATAGCACGGTTTTTACCTAAAAAAGAAAGTACAGTAATGTAATTTTACTGTTTAATCATGTCTGTATATAGTGCTTAACTATATAACTTTTAAGTGAGTCATACAAAAATGAAATTGATCAATAACGTGGAGGTTAATTGCTTAGTCTTTTTTAAATGATAAATATCTTCTGAATATTTCTAATACTATTGAAAATTGTTGTTACCAACAATTTAGTTATAACATAATAAGAATTTAATTTATACAGAGACATATACATAGCTACACAGTCACAAAAATTTCCATACAATTTCTACCATTTGCATTTGATTTACACGAGACACAACCCGCATCTATTTAAAGAAATTTTTTACGATAATATCGATGAACAAGACAATTGGTTATATCGTTATATCATCGCCTCGTAAGATCGCGCAATCTTATTAAAATGGATGGATAAATTTTGAGCATCAAAATAACGTTGGAAAATAATAATTTCTGTAGAAGAGGGATTCATGTATTTCGCGGGTCAAGCCGCTCACCTACGTCCGCCTCGGTAAGATAGAACTGTGAGCCGAGGTCTGAAATCTGGCACAATGCGTCATCGTGCAAGGTAACGGACTTGACGCCGCCGAGGATGACGTTCTTGGCGATTTCGACGCCGAGTCCGCCAAGACCGGATATCAAGACATTCGAGGATGCCATGCGACGCATAGCGTCATGGCCGAGGACGTAGAGCTGCCTGGAGTATAGACCCTCGTCAATTTCGGTGGTAGCCCGGGACGTCGAGCCATTTTTCGCCATGTCTGCGGTCGTCGTCGGATCGTCGTCGCCTCCTCCCGTGGTGGCAGCAACGCGTCGCTTCTTAGCTGGGGGGTCAACGGAACTCTCCACCACCTCAGCACTAGACATCGGACTTCACGGGGCGCCGTATTATGTCCGTCGATTGTTTTTCAACCCGGCCGACTGCACTTTAATAAAGCCCGTAACTGCACCGCACGCACCACACACCGACCTTGCCACACGCGTCCGCTTTCTCTTTCTCTCTTGACGCACCTCTCTTCGTCCGTTCTTCCTCACTTCCAGTTTACCCTTTCAAAGCTGTACCCAAAGTCTACCACGATACCACTGTTCATCCAACAATGATTCTCGTTCTTTCATCCGCTCTGTTGCTACTCTCGCAGTTGCACCACCAGCAATCGAGATGTCGATGCTACCTTGATAAAGTGGGGATAGGGATTCGATCAGTCGGTAAAACAGCGATACTGCCTTGTTCATGAAACAAAACCGTCCCCTTTTTTATTGTCTTGAATGCTTCGCTGATTCTCGACGACGACATGTGACGGAGTAACGAGGCAGGAATACAGATTTATCATTTCCACAACGAAATTTCGCACGTTATTGCTTCTTTATTTTCCTGTTGCGACATGGTGGATTAACATTACATCATGAATTTTGCATTTGAACAGTGTTCGGTGATTGGAGTAAGAAACAGGCGAATGGGAAAGCAGACTGAATGGATAGTCGCAGATGATTGGTTGGTTATGTTATATATTAATTACACTTGAAATGACTCCGACCAATAAATAATTTCGAATTGAAATTTTTCTGGTTAGATAAGCGCCATCTATATACGCGTTATCATTGGCGACTATCGTGTCTAACCTAGCAATTTTATGTTTTTGCTTATCTGACGTGGCAAGATGCTTATCTAATAAATTATGTACGCATCAATGGCGTGGCGAGTTATTGACACGCAATCGTAGAGTTACATACTACGTTCGTGTCGATAACAGAGATATTAGGTCACGTGTTTTTCTATAGATATTTTTTATCGGGGAGACAAACATAATTTTCTTAACAATCGTCCTAGTTTTTATTCGCTCACAATGCTCTTTTTTATTAGACATGTTATTTTTATCGATATTCAATAGCCGAGTTATAATTTCTAGAACAATCCAGTTTAAAAAAGAAGTATACAATTCAATGAAACTGTCCAGTTCTACGAATGGTCAGGTAATAAAGAACAAAATCTCGTAAAACAATCAAATGCTTTATTGTACGTAATTTGGTCAACACCTTTATCATTACAGGAGTTACAGGATATGTCATTTTATATTATTCAGAGGTAGAATTCAGTAATTTATATCAACCTGAGTTATTTTGTCATTATCACGGAAAAATACTGACTTTTATGTAGATATTCACGTCTAAGTTCACACATAATTATGTACATATATACTTTTACCACACGTAAATAAAACTTGGACTACGCGTACTACATATTTTCGTCACTTTGAAAACACGATATTTCTGTGTCGTTACCAAAACAGATGTTCAGCTTACCTTTTTTTTAAATTTACCAACATTAATTCATACTTTCGTCATTAAACTTTAATTATCGATCCAAAATAATTTTTTTTAATCATCCAAAAAACTCTTTATTATCGACTAATTTTCATGTGTACTCTTCCTAATTCGTTTTCTTATCTTTACAGTCGACTCAATGGCTTTGACCAAGTCAAGGTTATCACGATTAAAGTACATCAGACTATCGTGCTTGTTGACTCGAGTGTTTAAAGTGGTTTATCCTCGTCAATAGGAATTGGACTTCCAAAAGCTCTTCCTGAAGTTTCGTCCTCTTTCTCTTTGGATTTTCTTGGTGTCCTTATCGAATGGTCTTCGGGTTCCGGAGTGCCGAACGGGGACAAGATGTGTGATACCGCCGGAAATGGCGCTGTTGGCGCTTCTGACTCAGCTGTGTCCGGCGTTGAGTTCGCCATCTCCAGAGGACCGCTGAGTATCGAGTCTGGGGATTCGTTGTACGAATGGTCGGTTGGTTGAACCGGTTCGCCCAGGAGATCGTTCGTCTCCGATGGTCTTCGTTCTTCAGGGACTGTCGAGGTGCGACGCATGCTCGGCTTTTTGTACCTGTTACCATGCGTCCCTTCAATTAGTAGGTAGAATGGTACTGATTATATCAGGCACCATAACACATTGTAGACTAAAGTCTTGGTAAGTTTCTGAGTGAACTTGAGCAAAATTTTGGAAAATTTTATTTTATGTGACTAGAGATTACCACTAGAATCATACCATAAAAATATGGTGGCTTTCAGACTTTTTAATTTTTTAATTACTAAAAATATGCAAGTCTGCGGATATTTATGCGAATTTATATTTTTGTGAATATAATTAAAAAAATGAAATCTGGATATTTTATATATTTATATGTGCATTTAGTATACTTTTGACTTTTAAATCCTTTACAGATGCATTCACATTCGCAGCTTAATAATTTCTATCAGCAAAATCAATGTTTCTTTTTATTGAAATAATTATAGCTATTTAATTTCATTATTTTAATTATACTTATATGCGTGTAATATATTTTAGTAAATGTCACAGGATAATTATTTTATCATTAAAGAGATCAATTTTGATAGGATATACAGCAAAACTTCTAGTCCACAATGTGGTAATTATTTCTTGATTTATTTAAAAAGGATATAATTAATTGGAATACATTTGAAGCGAATTCCAATGTCGATTTGCATTGCAATTGGCTTTGATAGGAGACTAAGGCTTATTGATTTGAATATCGTATTGGCTCTAGTATTATGATGATTTATTTAGTGCTACTTACTGATTAATGTCTATCGGTGATATAGCTTGATCCGGACTCATTCTCGTCGTCCCGTTCCCGTTGTCCCATGAATTGTGTCGACGATGATGACTCTTGTCTTTGTATGCTTCTGCTATGTTATTATAACTCCCTACGATTCTACGTTTGTCTAGTTCTTTCTGAATCTTCTCTGGCATACTACTAACGGATCTGTATAATCCATTCCGGATCATATCCTACAAATTTAAATTTCTGTTATATCTTTTAAACATTACTTTGCTATGTAAAGTACTGAAAAATAATTAACGTAATTAAGTAGATACAGCGAATACAATGACAGAGAAAGGAAAGTTTAAAAGATTTCGACATACACTCGAAAGAGGCGTAGGTTCGACGTTAGGGTTGGTCCAAACATTGGTAGCACCAGGTGCGTCCTCGTTATTGCTATCGTTCAACATTTCCGCCGAATAGGTTGGTCTGGCAGGTATAATTGGCGACCGGCAACACACTCTACAGTAATAAAATCTACCGGATTAATTGTATGTCGAGGTCGTCTTAAAATCCTGTTGTACTTACGAATTAACGTCCTCGAGTTTCTTCAGTAACCTTTCGTTTTCTCTGCATACGAGTTCTTGGTCCCGTATCACTTGCTCCCTCGTAGCATATAATTCTGCATTTTCTCGACGGAGAGCTTCGTTCTCGGTGATATACGCGTGGATAAGTTGACTTAATTCGGGTCGTTCCATTTCGGATAGTTTATTCAAATCCACCACCGGAGGTGTCAATGGTACTCTTCTTTCAGCTATAAAAGGTTATTTAAGGAGAAATTTTATAATTTTGCCTTTCTCGTTTTAATTATATTAAATCGTTGTTACTAAATTTTCGATTAAATCTTTTTATTAAACTCACTATTGTATTAAATCTTTCTTATTAATTGACATTTGATACTTACTTTTGGATTCGCTACGAACTATATTCGATGCATCACCACTTAAATGAAGAGCCGCGCGCAGATGTTCGTTTTCCGTCTGAAGAGCTCCTACTTCTCGTTTTAAACTGAGAATCAGAGCTTCTCGAGCATCCTATATAAAAGCAAATTCTATTTGTATTTCATGTTTTCTATATACTTATAATTTACAATTAATATACCTCACTCACCATTACCACGATAGGTTTCGTTCGAATCTTCTTCACCCTCGCCGCGTACCTCAACGTATTCAATGTTTCGCTCGCGTTCGACTTGGCTGGCGAAATACAGGCGATCTAAAATTCAATTAAACCATCCAATCAGTTATACCGATTGAGTGTATAATTATTAAGTTGTCCTTGTTAGAATAATTTGATTTACCATTAATGTAACGCCATTTCCTGCCAAACTGTCGGCTAGAAGCTTAGTCAGTTTGCTGTCTCGATACGGAATGTGACCACCCTTGCGTTTTCCATCGCTCAAAGAGGCTATGCAGTAACCTTTAAAGTAAAAAGTGTCAATCTCAAAAGAAGTTGGAGAAACTTTTCTGTAACGTAAAGTCGTTTCCATGCAATTCGCGCTATCACGTTCGTTTATCGATCGTCACATAGAAGTCGATGTTGCGGGTGAAGTCTGTGCTCTTTTGTTCATCGGAATCGATTTTTACGATCCTTGCGCATAATTGATAACGTAAAGTTTCATCGTAATATTAAACGAGGTTCGATTAATTTGGTATTGAACATTCGACAAAATTCTGCTTCGAGATAGACTTTGAGAGAAGACAACTCGAAGATTGAACCGTTTTAGTATTTCAGTGCTTAATTTGTGTTGTATTTTTTCTTATAACTTTTTGATAATCGTACCTAGAACCATGAGACTTTTATTAATATTATTCGCTTCCTCCAGAGTCTTCCCTTCGCTTTGCGTTTTCTTCGTCATCTCACTTCCAGCCAGATCGACGAAGTTAATTTTCCCTTGTCTCGATATAAACACGCTGTTATCCATCTGTCGATAGTAATATTTGTATAAAATTTGTCTTTATCGTACGATAATTTGGATACTCACCTGTTGTTCAGACGTGATGCTGACAGTGAGAATACTGTGACTTCTACTGGAATAGTCGTTCATATTGTGCGAACCAACTTTTCTATTTCTCATGCCTGAAAAATCATATTACTATAAATACGCTTTTCTAATATTTGGAAATTTTTTTAAAGTAATGTCAACGAATTTAGATATTTATGGATTTTCTATCTTCTTAAATAAATCTGTGAATTTTACTATATTTTTTAATCGGATTTATCGCGTTTGATATTTTCACAATGAAACACGTGCTGTGTGTAAGGGATGGTAAAGGGGTTTAAAGTACATCTATCGGGGGTGCAAAGAGTGAAGATCAATAACACGACTACCTTCTTCGAGAACCGCCAGAAGATCATCAAGTTCCTCGCACTCGACAGTGAAAAGGTTCTCAACGAAAAAGCCCCGTGTCTTTTTGCTCCATCGTACCATTAGGGGTTTCCTCGACGTGCCAGGATTTAACAGATCTATTACCTGCGGTTCAAAGGTAAACGATGCCTTGTAAATCGGTGACGAAGCTCTTCTCTCTTTCCACCGAAAGTGATATCCACTGACCTTTTCGTTGTAGATCTCCAGAAAGGAAGCTTTTAACACGAAATTACAATCTTGTCGTTCTTGCAACAACTTAAACAGGTAGACGAAAGACCGGAAGACCAGGCCGTGTTGCTCCGAGTAAGGGTTCATCCTTTCGAACTGCTTAAGAGAAAAACATTCATTGATGATTCTTGTAATTTGACAAAAAGCGCTTCTTTGCGTGATTTTACTTTCATCGTAAAATTTAGGCGATTAATAATAACAAAGCTTAATTAACTATCATTAAATCTTAAAAAAAGATTCCATCTTTTAATTCAATTCTCCTATGTAACATTATATATTGAATTAATTTGTAAAATAAAAAGTTAACCAACCGAAGATTTTTACACCACTGAAATTTGGAAATAGCAAGTATACAAATGCTAGAAGTAGTGTAAAGCGCCACGTTTAATAATTCGAACACTTTTATTGATAATTTGTTTGTTTTTGCGATCACGTATAACATTGTTCGAGCGGTAAACGAGTATCGTTTAGATATACCGTCATTATCTTATCTACGCACGTCGAACAACATTAACCTTTCTGTTACATTCATACACGGCCTTCACTTCAACTCGATCAACTATTTTAATACATTATTCGTAATCGCCTTTTGCTATTCTTACGCTTCTTGGCGAGTGTTTCTGGAAACTCGGTTTTTTTTTCTGACGGAAATTCTGACGGAAAACCGTACTCGGTTTTCATTGAAAAAACCAGCGTGTAAGACCGATGAATTTCTATCTGAAGAGTAGGTAAAAAGTTGACAAAGGAATCTTCTTCGCTAACCATTTCTGGAGGCCCTGTGAGGGTGTGAGTTTTTCCGCTTCCGGTTTGCCCGTAGCAAAACGCGGTGCAGCTGAATCCTTCTACCGCCATTTCAATAAGCTTTTTCACACCAGAGAATTGCAAGATGTCCTCCTGAGTGGCCGTGGGCTCGAACACCACGTTGTACGAAAATAATTTGCCCTTCTTGTCCCCGCTGCTTGGAAATCCGTCGCACTGTGCAAGGTTGAACGATAAAAGTCCATGTGATTCACGATAATTTCGTTTAGATATTTTTAATTAAACGCGAGGGGGCTAGCAAGAGAAGGAAAAATGATATCGAATAATCGACGAATTATCCGAGCTCGCAACATTTCTTCAAATTAATCAGAGGACATAATAAGCGATATACTTACGTATATCTGTCCATCTCCGGGAAATTGTACGGCCATATCGTCGCCGGCTTTAATTTCCTTGCTATTAAGCGGACGTACTCTATAAAATGATCGATTAACCAGGAAAATTATGTAAATTTAATATTACACTTGCAATCATCCCATGCAAGTTTAATAAACGTATCTGAGTTAATTGATCAATGAAATAATACTAGGTGTTCTTACCTGACAACGACATTTATGTTGTTCTCTGGAAGCCAATTCTTGGTGGCGATCACTCTCTTATCACCGTCTACCAGTCTCTCGATACTACCAGTCCTGGAATCGAAACAAGCAGACAAACGATAACGATTTTCAAACGGTGTAGAAAGCCTGTTAGTTTTCTGTAGAAGCGTAAAGTCGTTCTCGATCATGATCGAACGCTTCAACAGGAGTAACCCATCTGGCAATTCGTGATTGACCTGCTATCATGGCGGCTAAATAATTGAGGAAGTTCAATCAATTGGTCTAACTGAAACCGTCAGGAAAAATCGCGTGATTGACCAGGCTCGTTTACGAGTTCGTCTTTTTTCCTTCTGCACCACGGAGCTAATCGTAGTATTGAAAAATCGTTTCGACCTCAGTCAATAATTCACGAGGGCTTGATTACCGAACTCGACAGCCTTGATTGATTGCCTGGATAAACAATACTTTACGATTGTTGTTCATCGTACTTACGTACACGTAATAACGTACGATACCGATGTATCGCTCTTTATTAATCGTAAGTGGTTTAAATAAATCTCCAATGAAAAATTGGTGTAATTTGTTTGAAATATTATTCGCAAATAATTTTAAATTAGACGACTACCAAGGTGAAATTTTTCTTCCACCGAATGGAATAATTGTTACACTTCTACGATACTGCAGCGTCCGAAGATCGTTCAAACTTTCGAAACAGCAATGCTTTCAAAGATTATCGCAACATTGAACATTTACAACTTTTGGAGATTATTCGATCAAGCTTTGAAATTTTCAAAGATTACTCTAACTTTCAAAATTTCAATTTGCAAACTTGTTATTCGAGCTTGCAAAGTTGCGACATTTTCAAAGAATATTCTGAATATTCGCGTTCTAATGTTTTCAACTACAAGTACAATATTTCTCCAACGAAACCGATAACATCGGTATGACGACCGTGAAAGCCTAAAATTATTCGTACAGAAACTGCGATTTCGCGTTCGTTTAATTGATGCACGTTGCACAAACAAGACATGCATGACTTGCGAAACTTTTCCATTTCCTTGGTCGGTGGAAAGGGTCATTGACAATGTATACACTTGTGACAGGAACAACGTGTTTACTATTATTTCACTATAGCGTAGTATGTCATAATTCCTCGAGAACTGTAATACGCAGTTCTTATTCCGAGCCTATCGCAACAATGACATTTATTGCGTACTATAGTTCCATGTGTGACGTCGAGCAATTCGTTGTCTCGAAGACATAGAAAAAAATTACCTTTTAATATACCTTTAATCGAGAATTACAATTACTTTAAAAGCGTGGAGTATATATTGTAGAAAACGTGGATCGAGCACTCGAACGTGTGACATTGATGGGCAACGATCGATAAAGCTTTCTCAAATTGCCATCGCTTCAAACGTTTTAACGAACCTTATGAAAAATTGTAATGGACGTTACCAGTAGGTAAGTACTTTCTGTTCGTTTTATTTGTTAACGCACTTTCATTATTTTGATATAAATCATGTTTCACGTGCCTTATTTCTTTAATCACGCGAACGATTATTCCCGTAGATGTTTATCGATCCAACTTGTACGAAACAGATCGATTTTTAGGGCGTAGAAATGCTCGGTTAATTGTTCAGATTCAGAATGAATATTTTTTTTTATTTACGCATGAATTTGATGACGTTGGCGAGTTGACGATGGATCTAAAATCTATTTGTAATTTACACATTTGCGATTCGATTCGCGATCCAAGTTACATCGATTGCTATTAATATCGTCTGAGAACATCGTATGTACGTTTTAATTACTTTCGTTGTTATTCTTCTTACGATTCCATTCGATAATGATTCTCTGTTTGGCGGGAGCTCTTTGCTCGAATAGAAAATACAGAATTAACACCAATTTGTAGATTGAAGGTTGAAAATTGTTTCATTGGGATAATATCAATTGATATATGTAATATGTGTTTCAACGTTTTTTGAGATTATATCATATTCAACGCTTTAGAGATTTTATTATCAACTTTCATAAATTAATATACAATTCTAAATAGTACTTTTTAGTTTTAATTACAGCTAATTATCCAGAGTTCTTAGAATTAAGGAAACAAACATTACAATCAGACCTCAATAATTCTTACGTAAGCAAAGATAAAAATATTAGGTACATTCAGTTCTCCATAATTTTTATATAATAGAAAAAGAAAAAAAATAAAACACTAGTATTCTCTGTTTTATTGGACTTCGCCCTCTGCGCTATTATTCATTTTTCGCCATAAAGTAGCACGAATCATCCTATCGCAGGAAAAATGTTCGTTTCACGTGTCTGACCGCTGAGATCTCTTTCCATGGGCACACGTTTTGCGATCGTCGTGATATTGACCGTCAGAAAGAGACAGTCGAGCAAGGTCTCCCAATCGATACACGGCATCGAAATGTGTCGCAATTGCGACGTATGTGTCTATCAATGTTGGTATTCCCGTACGTTATATCTAAGCGAAACGATTAAGGTGAATTTACACGAGGATGCAACCCCTCACACGGAAAATTAAATCGAATGATATAGAAAGCTTCGTCGTCGCGTCACATCGATTTATAATATCTCTAGCCTGGATCTCGAGGACAGTTTCTAGGAAACGATTCGACACTCTAATTTCACTGTCAGAATTTTCTTGACAATTTATTTATGGGTTTTTCCTCCGAAGCCGTTAAACTCGCCGCTCGATCAATTCAATTCTAGCTTTCCGCTAGATTGGAAGTTAATTCTGTATTCTTATGTCGTCGCGATCGTCGAGCATCACCCGCCATAATTTCCTACCGGTAGTTTTCCATTAGTCAATATTTTTTCTCCCGTTTTCTTTTCCACTTTTAACAGAATATATTCACAACGTGTCAAGGTTTGTATGATCTTCTCTTCACGTGGCTTACTGTCAATATCTCTTTTCTTATCATTGTTTTTGTTTTGTGCTTTACAGCTTGAATAAATTAAGAGAACTTCGTGTGTTATCAATTATCAATTCAGTACTTATCATTAAGTAATTCCTAGTAAATTGTATCATTTTGGTTCCTATTGTCTGAATGTTATCTTAAAAGTTGATAAAGAAACAAATTCTTTTATTCTGCGAATAGACGATATTGTTCTAATGTATATTGCATATGTTCGAGTTATAGAATATTTGTAAATTGTTCGATGACAAAACCGTCATCGTTTTAGGAAATACCGACGTAGAACGTATCTTAATGGAAAAAAAGAGAACGAAAATAATTCTCACATCGATTGTTTGGTGCGACGCGTCAGTTCCTCGCAGAAATGTTCAGCCTGATCGATAGTTTCTACGTAAACGTTTGCTTACAGTATCCACTTACATGAAATTGTTGTAAAAGCGTTAATATTCCATCAGATAGTGTTAATACGAGTTACATGAGATACTTGCATTGGCCGAAGGAGTGAAAATTACGTACTTATCTATTTTTTCTCAGCAGATCATTTCTAAATGATCTGAACTTAAACGTGTAACAAGAAGAAGAAGCTAAACTATTCATTAGAATCATTAATATTTTTCTATGACGATATGATTTGTACAACGTAATCGACTACAGATGATCTTATAATGATAAAATAATAGTGTAATAATATATGATAATAATAATAATAATAATAGATGAGCTAAATTTAAATGTGACGAAAAGAAAAAGCTATGCTATATATTAAGAATCATTAACATTCTTCTTTAACCACATGCTCTTGAAATTGATTAAATCTGATTTAATAACGATGAAATAATAGTATAATAATATATAACACAGCGTGATGAGAAGAAAAAGCTAAAATGTTAAAAACATTCGTTATTACGTGGTAATCGATTAAAGCTGATCTAATAATAATAACGAATAATGATAAAACAAAAATATCAGATAAAAACGAGGACGAATACTTACTCGCTTCCACGAGACTGTTGAAGGCTACTTTTCGTGACTACTTTAATTGTAGAATTGCTCTTTCCTGGACTATTTCCCCTGGAAGTAGTGTGATCCGCGGGACTATTGCCGCGTGATACGCGACTCTTCCCTTTATCCTTCTTCGCATTTTCTTTTTGAAGACTGTCGCCTCGGGAAGGCGATGGACTTTTCACAAGCACCATTCGTCAACCTTCAAGAGCGTCATAAACAGCGATTAATGAAATACAATCGTATGAAAGTAACGCATGACCATCGTCATAATTACCAATTAACGAGATACAATCCCGCTAATACAACTAATGGTATTAATAAAATGTAATTAATAGAATTAATACAGAGAAATAGAAATTGATCTGGACATAAATTCAGGCCAAGTACCTACATACAGTATAATTTAATCTCGTTTAAATTAATTTTAAGTCGTGCGATCGGTGTCGTTCTCACGAGATATCTCGAGTCATCATGAACAATCGGACCCATTTGAAGATGGATCATCGCAGAAGATCGTGAAGTGAAATGCTTCATTTTCCGGGATTCACAATAGTGAAAGCCTTTTCGAATGAATTTAATCCTGCCCGACAAGAGTACGAAAATTTATACAACAACGAACCGGTTAATTACACGTATTCGCTTACATATGCGATGATAATTACATGCGTTGCCGTAATTGAAGCGAAAGTTTCGCCGCTAATTGCGATTCTACCGTAGAAATCCTTCAGTCATCTGTCATCGATAAGCGAATCGTGATTGTGAATTAAACATAAACGTAAGTATACGCTTTTTCGAAATATTTTCTTTTTCACGGCTGTATTTAAATAAATGAAACTGTGACGAAATGAAAGTGTAAACTACGATCGTATTAATCAACGCGCGTTTTTCTGTTTCTGTCGGGTTAAGAAGGCCAGAAAAAGAGTTATGTAGATCATGGGACTCGGTTGTTTCGCGACTACGTTCCGCTTGGTTCGTTTTACACCTTTCATTTTGCACCTTTCCTTTTTACAACAATTAACGTAAAGGTAGTGGTTTACTGCGATTTTGAAAGTGAAAGCCAATAAGAGCGACGGTAGAACTGTTCCGCGCGGATCCACGCGATCGATTTGCTTCAAATGTGTCCGAATCTTAAAAGTTTGATAATCGTAAAAATGTAGTAAACGTTCCGAAATGATAACGCCAATGACTCTCCTTTCTTTTAATATCGATTCTTTCTAACTAGCTAGAAATTCATGCGACAACGAAAGAAAGAAGACTATTATAGCAATAGGGAAGAGTGCATTTTATTGCCACATTTACTACGGTGATTTCTTTTACAACTTTTACGTCGTAAGCGTTCAGATTGGACACATTTCCTATAATTTTCTAGGAAACAGTTCTAAAAGATATTCACACTTTAGGCATTAACAGCCCAGTGTAGAAATTTCCAAATTCCAATAGTGAAATTCCTTAATATCAGGAACACGTCATAAACATTGCTATGTATATCAATTTCTGCTAACTCCATATTCAATTCCAGATGACGAGAATCCTTCAACCAAATACACTTACATTCGAAATTTCATAGATCGATCAAAACTGTCCCATCACCCAAACTTCTTCATCGATTTCTCCCTTTGCTGTTCAGCTTCTGTCAATCTTCTTTTATCACTTTTGATAATCCAATATCCAATTTCTAACTCTATCTCTGAAGATTTTACGCGAGAGAGTCCAATTTCTAGCAATCTCTGAAGATTAACACAATGGTGTCTCGATTAACACGAACGTTTTAAGGATAACGGAAACTCGTGTAATAGGAACAACAGACGGCACGCTACTGACACTTAGCAGGGGTGTTTTCGCGGAGGGTGGTAGTTTTCCCTACAGCGGACGTTTCGTGGACACCGATCGAAACTGGTGTCTAACTCATCGTTGTTCAGACGCATCGTGTTCCCCTTTCGTCCCTGGCCACGGTCATCGTCCACGTGGGCCCCGATGTTATATCAGAGTTAGAATGCAACATACGTTGCGTGGAGGTAGACATCGTTGATCAATGGGCCAGTAGGCTGTTTTGACTTCTGACGCAAGTCGCATCATGGAAATAAACTAACCGTCGAACAATGACAGCCCTTATGAACGCAAAACGACATAAGTCACACAAATATTTAAATAACCGACTACTGAAAATTTCATATTCAACAGAGACCTTGAGGCCCATGAAATATGAAGAGACTAACATTCCGCGATTTTCGACTGTAATATTAACTACGCCGAAATGTCTCGTTATATTTTGTGTCTCGCATCCCTGACGATGTTACGTATTACATGTAGAATTTGACAGATTGCAAGATATCTGAATTAATATGTCCACTACTATTGAAATATGATCATTCATTACTGAAATTTAATTATTTTTTCAACAAAAATTATTTATTTTTATAGGTACACTTCTCACCGTTTTGTTCACCTGTCTAAATTATTTTGTCGAAATGTACGAAAATTAAAGTACGATGATTGCGTTCACAGTGTTCCGTAATTGATCGCATGGGCGTGATATATACAGTAACAGCAGTGATTCTATTTTTAATATCTAACGGTATTATAGATGCAAGATGTGAAATGTTTTATGAAAGAAGTAGGGTATTCGTGGATCCTCGAGTTCTCTAATTGTAAGCATCAGCTTCCTGTCAGTGAAGGCGAGGAAAAAGCAAAAGGGGAATCATGGACGTGCAGAGCTGTTCGACTTGAAAATTACGGGAGGATCTCCGTGGAAATGACCAGCTATAAATACACGAGAGTCGACGGGGCTGCGCTGTAAACTTTATTGCCGCTCGTTTTCCGTAGCGGGCTAGCCGCGAAGAAGAAGAAAACGCTCTCGAAAAATTCTCGCGCTTACAGCAACCCTCGTTTTGCCGTCGGTATTTTTGCACCGGGCATCTTCATCCTTGGCCGCGTAGCTCGAGAGTTCTTTTATCGGCTTTACCGTACCGTCGACTCTGAAACGTTCTTCGTCTTCTCAGTTCGTTGCCTCGTTCCTCACAACCGTCAGATGAAAGAAAAGAAACGTCAAAAGAAGATGTGAAAATAGTTAGGAGTATTTACTCTTTTACTCTTTTCGTCGAGTGTAATTAATAATTGTGTCAATCATGGTAGTGTTTCAAACACTGGCTAACGGTTACAGAACTAGCATAGCGGTATTTATCGTAAGACCAGATGGAACACACGTGGAATGATAATCGTCTTGTTCCTTGCATTTAGATGCACTGAAACGGGAACCATGATCTTCTTTGAGGCTGTCTGTAGACAAGTATGAGTCATCGGTGTAATACTAATGAATTTTAAGTATGCCACAGGGTCTGGTTCAAATTGCTCTAAAAATATTATTTGTAAGTTGTGAGGAAAGTAGAGAAACGCGGATATTGAGTTATTTTGTCTTGTTACGAGATTCCTGTTGGCCACGCTTGTCACGAGATTAATGATGGAAAGCCGGGTATCTGCGAAGTACTTTTTGCCTGCGTACCTTCGGGCTCGAGAGTCACTGACAATTTGAAACGAACAGGAAGTGGGTTGATCGGTGCCTATAAGTAAACAACGAGATCATAAAATTAGATTCTATATTATGTATATCAGTACTTACAGCTAATAAATTACACAAACGATGATGCAAACAGTTTTTCAAATTTAATATGATGGATGCGTATCTAACTATTTCACCAATTATTAGCAAGCAAAGTACTGCCGTGACTTGACAGGGCGAACAACATATTCTTAACATAAACTGACGAGAGAAAACATTTGCATAACGTTAAAATAATTTCGTGCAAAGGAGATGCATCTCTTTGGAAATAATCAAGAGTAAAGGATAGGAGGATTTATCATTCGAAGGTGCGAATTATCATTGCAAAGTAGGGGATACCCGAGAGCTATAGGTTATTCCAGGGCGAAAGTGGCATTTATCGTACTTCGTGCCAACTTGCTTGGCTGACATTAAGCCGAGTGCAGACGATGCTTGCACGCGTGCAGCCTTAATACCGGTTTAGCGTGAGGGGTCGCGACGCCAGTCACATACTCTTCATAAATAAATAATTATTTTAAAATATAATCGTCAACTAACGGAGATTTAATTGGCCATTAGTCCTTAATCGATGTTTCCTATAAAGACATTGGAATATAGGTCTGTTTCGTGACTATACTTACACGTTCATTTGGCAACGATGTAAGCAAGTACAATTTTCAAAAAATATTGCTAAATTGCCGTATTGCCAAATAAGTCCAATGTTTAACAATGTTCAAATGATTATAGAAAAACTGGCTTTATAATCAAGTACATGTATACAAACGCGGAAGAGTGGACTATAAGTGAATTATAGCAGGAAAGGGCGATGCACATTTTGGCTTCCTAATAGTTGCAGTTCCCCGGCCGATCATCGCTGCAGCAATCATTAAGGGGTTGCAAACACTTGCAACTTCTGTACCACGCTTGATCTCGTTTAATTTTAATCAGATACCAATTGTGCAGACACATGCGGCTTAAAATAGCACCTTGTAATTGCTTCAATTATGGATATTTCTCTACTACAACCATTCCGTTATTGTTTTTCCCTGTTGTTCCCTGCAATTAGAAATAAGTTAGTCTTCATAATATTTTTCGTTTACACCTCGTTTTGCCACGTTTGTTTAATTAGCCTCGGTATAAGCAGCAATTTATCTAGTATTGAATTTGCTAAGTTCAACGAATTCCCGGAAGCGTAACAAAGTTGAGTACACTTAATTATACAGGAAGTATACTTAGGTCGTTAGGGAGTAACGTTTTATTCGAGACGAAAGGAAATGCGCGCGCGCCTTTCCATTCATTTAGATTACTCCCTGAAACGCTTTCTTTGTGTACTATATATTTGTGTACTTATGTTTTGCTTTTCCTTTTTTCGCCAACCGCTAGATATCGATCGGTGACTTAAACGACGCTCGTACAGATAGTAATTTAAATTAATTACAAACATCGTCGAGACCAGCGGTTCGAGCAGTAATTATACATTTCTGAAACTATGCAAATCTTTCTTATAAAACTTGTCTCCTTAATCATAACCAAAAAAAAATCATTCGACTTTTAATACAAAATTAATTTAAAAATACGAAAAATAAAATTGTATATTTTAATAATAATCTTGACAAACTATTTCGATAAAATTTGATTGCATATGCTTCCATGATTTGGAAGAAAAAGAGTCATGATGTTCGACAGATAAGCTTTATATATGGATAGATCACAATCATAGTATGTATTTCCTAAGAGGACCAATAATCGTGATCGTCTATACATAACCTCGAACGTGCGTGGCATACTAGCAATCCCATATAGAGTCTTTCGAGACGTTTCTAATTCCATCACGCTTTCGAAACGGACCCAAAAGCAGTGCCCTCTAGTTTAACGGGGGAACTTAATATCTCTGATTTCTTTGTAATATAACAAATTTTCCAAAAAATACGTATTTTTTCATACACTAACATTTGTGCATCGTCAGCCGAATGCTGAAACGTTCACACACGTAACATATACATTCGTACGTATACGCACGTATCGACACATACAAACACGACCACGCGGAACACACGGAGGGAATGGGCTGTTTCTCCTTCTCTGTTGTGCCTTCAAACGTCTTCCTCTTTTCCTCCACCACCTTCTTTCTACGGCACAGAGAGTTCCTTTAAGCCGGCAGTTTCGTGTGTTACACCGTGGCGTGTGCACACAAGATCCACATAAGTTTTATGTTCGAGGTGAGCACAAAAGGCACCCTGAGAGATCGGCGGTGGCTTTCTTCGGAGGAACAAGTTTTCCAGGTGTCATCCAGGTGTACGAACCGATAGTCCAGTCTCGTGTATGGACTCTCGTTCGTGATAAATAAAAGTAAAAGTCCCGTGGAATCGCTTTAAACGTATCGAGCCGCGCGGATCTACAGTTTCGAAAGAGGACGTCTTTGTTCTGACGTTGGCGCTTCTTGTGATCGTAACTGTGATGTGACAAGTTTCGTGGATGAACTCTGTGTGACATTTGTGACAAGCTGATCAGCTGGAACGTAAGTTTAATTTAACTCTTCGATACTATACGTGGTTCTGTTAACGTTTAGAAACTGTATTATAACTTATAACGCATTGGAGAGTTAAATGTGCCTAACCATAAAAGTAACTAACAGTGTTTAGATAGCTGAAAAAGTAATATTGTTAAGATGATGGCCACTTCCAGTAGATCTGGATTTATTAGTGAAGAGCACTTGACTTTTCTATGTTAATGAGTTAACAGAAACCATAAATAACACAAAAGTATCTTCACTTACGAATAGTTCAAAAATTGAGTGGGGAATACAGTTCATATTAAGGTTAACTTCCCTTGCATCTTTTTTTATTCGAAAAATGTGCATAGACTGCATCAAAATTTGACTTTTATCCATGTGGTAACGTATTTTTATGTGAAAAGTATTTTGCTTCTTGTTTACTTACAAGTTTGGTAAGAAATGGATACAAAGTTGCAAATGATGTGATACGATACCTATTCGATTAGTTTTTGTTGAAAATACACACAAAGCAGGAGGCGCGCAAGCTGCGTTTTATGTCATTGACATCTGGAACGTGAGTCACTGAAATGAAATCGCGAACATCTCGTGCTTTTATTAGGTGATGCACGGATTGCAGCAGATGCATCGCGAGGTAGTCTGTCACATTGAGTCGAGGATACTTTTTTCTCATAAATCAAGTACGTGACACGGTTTTCGTGTATAATTTACCTCGTAATCCACACTTGCAACATTCTTAAGTTAACCATATTCCAGAACAAAGTAATTTCAGGATAATGTTTTCATCTATTACTTACAAATTCAAATTGCTGTTTTGAAATTTAAAAAAATTTTAATTTGTATAATATTGATTGATGGATGATTACTACATTTTACTATTCTACATATATTCTAGCATATCTATATGCAACAAATGCCTGTTGCATCATATCATGTTCGTTACAACTTACTCCTTTTTATCCCTGTTCTCCACTAGAATTTTATTTCAATTTGTGCCATATATAATATTTCAAGTGAAACAAACAACATCGACGCGTGACTTCTTTAACGTTTTCAAAGCCAAAGCGTTTAAATATTGATATATATTTAGAATAGGATTTATAGCGAACTATAATTGACCACGTGCAAGTGGAAGTTGGGTAAAAGGGTCAAGCGAATTTATTAAGGCGACGTTCGAAGAACCCGCTAAATCGTTGCTTGGATCGACGTATAGTTAACGATTTAACTGCTTTGATAAAGATGTCATTGGTCAACCAAGGTTAGTTTTAAACTGTCCTTGTATTATAGGTTAGCAAAAAAAAAAAAAAAAGAATAACAAGAAAAATAAATTATACTTCGTCAAAAAACATGTTTCAACCTGCCATTTTTTAGCTATTCGTTTCCGTCGTTTTAACGAAAATCGCCTTAATAGCAGTGACTTACGAGCTTTTTCTATCAGTTCTTATCACTTATCTTTTATCCAAATAAACGTTTTTGCCATAACGACAAATATCGCAAATATCACGAGTACACAATATCAAACAATTAAAATCATGCACTAGATAAGAAAAACATAGATCGAGGAAAAAAATAAAGGTTCGAACTTATAAGATGATCCGCCAATTCTGAATCGGTCGGTATGATCGGGTATCGATAGCGCTCGATATTCGATAGTCTGTCACTTACTCGTTGCAATCGACGGTGACGTCAAACTATTATACCCGTTGAGATAATACTTATCCAATATCGTCAAGTCGAATTTCTTCGATAAAAGATTATTATCGATAAATCATGTCAGTGTTTCCCAACTTATTAATTCGATTCCTAACGTATCTTTTTATCTGTTAGAAATCCCACTCGTATTAAGTTTGAAGATCGATCCTCAATCATGACATCAATATCTTCCAACGTATAGCTCTGTTCCTTAAATTTTGTGTAACTTTTGAAAATACCATTTGTGTTAAATTTGAGTTATTTTGTTATTGTTACCTAAGTACCTAAGCCATAAAGCATACATGTAATCAAATAGTAAACTACTTGTTGATTTTCGAATCATACAGATTGGAAATTTTGCAGAAACGGCACGTAAAAGATTTTAAGATATCTCCGCGATTTCACGAACGTGCTAGTCAACTATCTTTCTAGGAAACATCGGAGGAAGAAACCGGAGAAAAAAGCGGTGCATTGTTTCTCTGTCGGGCCGAGGGCCTGATTTAAGGGTATATAGGGAACGAGGATTATAGGTTATTGTTTAGACAAAGACTCTTAACCTCGAAACACGCACGACACCTAGAAAAAGTATAAATAATCGAGAAGAGGGATACCATATTGTGTTGCTTCTTGGTCCATTAGTCTTTAATAGGTTGATCTCCCAACTAATAAGGTAAATCCTTGGTTTATCGATTAATTTAAGTAGATACGTGACCTTTTGTCACTATGAACCTTGAAATTGAATATCTTAACTTCCAAATACATTAACTATTACACGATTTCACGCACATAGAACATCATGGAACACGCCGCAAGCAACTTTAACCTCATGTCCCATTATGGTTACCATTCTGGAAAGAGACAAACGATTATAAGAGGAAAACTTCACCTTGTCCATTTGTTCTTCAAAATGTTTGTTTATAGTTTGGTCATAGGTCAGAGACAAGATAACACAATTAAATACGATGAGTCACGATAAAGGTTGCGTAGCTATTTTTATGGGGGCAACATGCGCGACTCAGCCAGGTCTATTAGTCATGTCTGGACGTACGTTTTTTCCTCGAACAACTTGTTCGGTGCTTGCAGTATGTTTGACAGTTGCTATGGAACATTTCATACGCCGAATAAAGAAAAGTTATTTATGTCCATCGCGATAAAAAAGAAATATATTATGGAAGCTTTTTACCATCACACTATTTCGTTAACAAAAAGTTAGATGTTAGTTGAGATAAAAGAAAAATACCATGGAAATTTATTACCAACACGCTGTTTTGTTAATAAAAACTTAGATGTTTCTTTAAACATAATTATGTTGTGTATTCTATTATTATTATTATTATTATTATTATTATCATCATTAATAGTATTATTCAAAGAAATATAAAAAAAACTGAGGCATATCTGAGTTAATTTAATAAGTGCGTCGAATCGAATTCTCCAGCATTATAGCGAACCGATCGACCAAAAATTGTCAATCGTGGCGCTGAAGAATCACCGTTTTAGCGCATTCCGATTACCATATTCAGCTGACTCAGCAGCCATTAGATATTTTTTTTACGAGTCATCAGCAACAGTTCGTACTTATAATTTCCATCTTAGATTAGTCATATAGGTAGGTATCTCCACAATTTATCATTTTCTCTAATTCATACTTGTATCTGCTTTTCCACCATAGATATCAAAATTCAACAAATTTCACTCACTGCTATCAATGGAATCTGTAACATACAGCTATCTTGGAATATTATAAATCTGACATTTATCAGTGCAGAAGTGACCTCGTCTGAGACTCGTTATGCGATCGGATAACGAAATGTTTCGTCTAACTCGGCGAACACAGTAGTACTTTACGGTTTGTGAATATCCGGTGTTGGGCTGTAAGTTCGGGAACCGAGTTAGAGATAGTGAAGTTACATAACGATGTAGTTCCTTAAAACGATTTTTATCGCGAACGCCACGTAACCGGTGTAACCGTGTGTTCTGTATTTTTCAAACCACTTTTCGTTATCTATCAGCTTCGGTTTTGTTCCTTTTTCCTCGCTTCGACGTAAAACCAGTTCCACGAACTGTACGTTAAAATAAAAGTTTGTGACGTTAGTGGTGAATAGCGATAGAAATTGCTACCGGATTAGTTTTACGTTAATCAAACCTGTGATTAATATCTGTCTGCATTTGTACTGTCAGTCATAAATACTTAATAGGACACATACTATATATATAGTTAGATTTATTGGTGAACTCGAACAAATTTTATCGTATTTATTATTATATATCATAAGACATATATGAGTGAAATAACAGATTTATATACAATGATTCAATACAATATAGGTGGATATAAAATGAGCTATAATTAAAGGCTAGTATACAGTATCTTAAGGTTAATGATCCCCTATTTTGCAACCTTAATTGTTGTATGCTACTAGAAACTTGAAACGTTTACCGAATATCCGAGGATGTAGAGGATAATTGGTGTTCTGCTTTTCCGGCGCGCTTTCTAAATTCCGTGTAATCCAGTTCGACTCCTTTATGCAAATGCCGGGCTCTTAAACTATCTTTTTTCTTTTCGTGACCCGTAAATTACGCAAGCTTTCATTAAAGTATACAACTATTGTTCCAAACACTCGTGCAATTGTTTCTTGAATAGCGGCAAGAATAATGGGAATGGAATATCAGATTGGAACTCTAAATTGGATAGGAACGCAGTATACGATTCCGATAGCCATAAAAAATATATCAAGCAATTGTGATCGGTCGTAAAACTACAGTGCTGTGTATCACACAGTGAAAATAACAAATTTATGTTCTAGGCCAGAAAAATGATCACCAGACTGGATTTATTTGTGTTGATTATTGTTGAGATCCTTGAGCTCTAATAGAAATGACATAAATCGTAAAAAGAAAACGATGTTTCTTGTCCAATGCTCGAGCGTTAAAAATATGTTTAATACGATGATTTACTACGTTCTAATCAAAGAATCAATTTCATAGGCTGCGAATATTTCTGTAAATTTCTATTTTTATGAATATAACAAAAAAAAAAAGTAGGATCTAGACAGAGATCTGTTCCACTGCTGTATTTTATGTTCTCTTCTGCATAGTGTTCTATGCATGTTTGCATCTTTCAATTTCCCATAACTGATCGTTATAAGTTTCAGAAGGACGAAAATAGAAAGAGATTCGTGAAAATTTACACCTTGTTCTATCAATTTTCCAATTTATCCGATTCTATGGCAGCTCGAAGAGGTTTCTAGCGATAGATTTATGGGAGCATTTATGGGCATCCAGTGTTTTTCCTACGACGCATCGCGTACGAAAGCCGGTACGAAAATAGATCGTCGCTTATTTTCGGTGGATCGACTGCTTGCTTCCCCTCGAATCGTCCTTTTTTCTATTCTTTTTATTGTCTTCGTTTGCTCGTCCACCGTTTCGCTGGCCGTTTCTGAGCGTCATACAGCCGGAGTTCGGTTTATTATTACACATGGTATTCTCACGTCCCCCGGACGTCATACTTTGTTCCTTCTCTTTCTGCCTCTTCGCCGACGTTTCTGCTCCGTGTCCTCGCGGAGCTTATTAAAGGCTCGCGACAGAGAGAGCACCTTGAAAACCCTGAACTTCAGGCTTGAAGCTGACTGACTCAAGGTCGGTCTGAATCAGAACCGGCCAACCGGTTTTTCGGAGAAGATTCGGAGAAGAAATGTAAGATTACGCCTCCGCGGGCTTCGCTCGTGCAACGCTTTAAATCTACCTCGCCAGACACCGCTCCATCGACGTTTGTTGCAAATTAAATTGCCACTTCCACTGGCAAAACGGCCTATATATGTACATAATACTGATTGTGCGAATGAGTTTCAGAATAGTAGAGTTATAGGTGAATACGATGTAGTGGCTTGCGAAAGTATTTGACCAATTACGTGTGTTATACGAAACATTTTGGCATTTCATTAACACTAACGAGATACTTGCTATTGTTCTAATTGATAAATTTGAAGTGTTAATTATTCGTTATACTAATAAACAGTAATATTTAGTGGACCATTCTTAGCGCTAGTTCTATGTTTCAGACCAATATTCCTCGAACTCAAGTTCTGATTACTATTTTCTTATTTCTGCCTTTTGTAAACGTTTGTAATGCTCTTATCGAAATTTGTGCCAATCATCTGAAATTTCTTCTAGTTCCTGTAACGAGTATCGTCTTCTTTCTTTATTTTAATTATTTAGAAATATTATTAGTATCAGATGTGTGAATGAATTTGTCGAACAAATGAGACCCGATCACAGAACTTTGTGATTCCGTAAAAAAATTATTAAAGTCGAAGTATAACGTTTAGGATATCTATATCTGTAAGGATATCTTAAGGAAAAAACTTGGTTGAATCACTGTCTAGCGTTAGGGATGAGTAGGTGTATACGTATAGTTGCATAGAGTTGAATGGCAGCGAACTTGTCTACCAAGAGGTTGAGTAGCTGGGAGTTCTGGTTTAATGAGGTTCACATGTTTAAGCCTCTATCGAATGGAGATACGTTTCTCTGGTGCACTCAGGAGAAACTGCAGACTTTCTTTTTTCGTGAAGTACATACCTTAAATGATTCTTAGAACGTGGAACATATATTAAAGTTAATTGTCAACAATGAACTCTTCCCATCAATGATCGGATGGCATGTTTCTTCGTGTCCGGCCTATGCAAGGTGTAGCTAATGTTCTTAATGGACACCCAGTGTGTATGGTGCAACGCATGGTCGCCTTGGTAGTTTGTAACTCAAGTCGTTGACTTCCTACCATTCTGTTAAAAGAGTACAAAATCGAAGTCCTTGCTTATTCATGGTCACATCGTGTAACACGATACTACATTATTGTATGTAAGTATATCGTTATCCCTGGTTGCTTACGAAAGTTCTTTAAACTTGTGACCTGTCTGACAGAAAAATAAATCTGCAAATATTAGTGTTTCGCTTGCAAATTGTATCGTAGTGGTTGGTGTAAGTTGTCATTGGGCAATTGTACTATTGTTACTACCTTATTAGAGGTGAAAATACTTGGACCGTTCTTTAGCCCATCGACGATTCATTTTTAATTTGTTCATTAAACGTTCCTGTGTTATATTATCTCTTCTTCGACCAAATTATTATTCTTCGACAGTCTTTCCTTGAGTCTGCAGTTCTCATTCAGGATTTTACTATTTGTAAAGCGCAGAAGTTTAAAAAGGACGGCAATTAATAAAACCGCGAAATTATTAAAATAAGAAACAGTCACGATATTTCAGACCCCTTGGCAGACGACTGTGCATGCCAATTGCAAAGTTAAATGCGATTTTATGCAAAAGAACAAAACGACCCTTCCAAACAAACCATAAATATCGCGTTAACTCAGCTTTCCACAGTCGATTATTTACGCCTTGGCTTATACGGGCGCCAAATCATCAATTTGCCCGAAGCGCTCGTACGTTTCGGCCGGCCCTGTTCGCGCCGTAAAACCCAGTTATTCATTCCTATAATAAACTGTCATATTCATGCGTCTCCAATGACGTAATGACAATGAAGAACAAGTTTCAGTTGATGCAAGCGTACGTACCCTGAAAGGGGACCCGCGATAATCATTCGCGCCATGTAAATTATGCTAGACCTTATTTAGCTACTTTTTAAATTTCATATCACGTTCCCTTTTTCAGAATAAAAGATTCCTCGAGACTCGATGGAACATCTGCTTTATCTTAATTAATCCTTGACCTAAAGGACGAACAAAAGTTCCGGATACGTAAATGATATTTTTTTAATGTTTCTTCGGTTCGAATGGAAAAAAAGAACATGTTATGGTACTTGCCGTATTCATCTAAATATCCGTTAAAAAATAGGTGTGAAAATATTGCAGGTTTTCTCTCTCTCTCTCCTTTTTCTTTTTTTTTTTTTTTTTTTTTAACTGAAACCTGAAAGTGACCTTGAAAGTTCACCAGAATAATGTAAGCTGATCACGTTTCGTGGTTCACCCTGTATGAGATTAATATTGCAACAATATTTTTCCAACAAATTTAATGCGAGAAGAATGAAAAATTCGTTATGCCGCCATATAAACGACCACAAGAGAATTATTCCGACGAAGGGTTGGAAAATTAATTAAAGCTTTTAATTGGAGATGTTCTCGCGTGCAATTAAGTGGCTCGCGCGACCCACCAACTTTTACCGTTTCTGATCCCCACCGATTGTTCCTCAAGCGTGAAAGTCTTAAACGATTTCGTTTCGGACTTGCATGCGCGCAGTCGCGTGAAACTTCTCAGGTGTCTCTAACAGTACTCAAGGGGGAAAGGAAAAGGAACAAGGGACCGGAAGTGTCGCGCGCGTCGACCACGATGCGGGACTCGTGCCTTCCTTTTATCGCGAGATAAGAGGTACAACGTTTACCATGCGTTGCGGGTACAATAATGGACGCAACCGGAAGTTCGTATGGGCACGATCGAAAACGCGCCACGCGCCAACTCGAATGCAAAATTACATTTGAATATAAAGAGATTCTGTTACGCGATCTATCGCAGGTCTGTTTTGTGATTATTAATAGACTGTTGGCCTATTTCGTGTTTCATGGATTAAGTTTTAGAATAATAAGTCTGTCGATGATCTATCGTAAATGGTATGTTAATAGTATGACGGCCGACTATGACTGTGTCGTCTGTGTTAAATATTAATCTATAATTACTTGACTACAGATATTCGTGTATCCTATTAATTTAATTTATATAATTAATTTATTTAATTGATGTAATTTAATTCGGGGGATTTAAGGCAGAAATGCAGAGAATAAATAAAAGAAGCAAAAACGCGTAAAATATCCAGGGACTAAAAGTTGTTGGAATAAATTTTCAATTTAGAAACACTCGAGAGTACTTACATACGAACTTTCTAGTGGAGTTTTTGCCTCTATTTGCGGTGATGGATTTTTATTTTCGATGAAAATTTCATCGAGGTGCAAGGCAAAGAGGCTTCTACGTCAAAGGAAAGTTGTAAATTATCATCGGAGAAGTGAATTTACGAGCGGTGTACGCTACTGTTGGATAGTTTTAGAAAATGGAAAGAAGTAGCCAATGATTTCAGGCGATCCAGTGAAAACCCGTATTTCTTCTTTGCCAAACCAGGCAGCCGACAAAAGGCTAACCGGTTTCCGGAAATGGGTAATTTCTTTATTATACCCATCAGTGCGCTCGTGATCCTTTTTGTGCAGGTACAGGTCTTGAGCATGACCCCGCGGGGCGTAACTACCGTTTCAGAATAAAGCAAGCAAGGTCAAGAATTTGCATACCCTCTTCTTTTCATTCGTTGAACTTCCTCCGGAGCATCCCATATTTTTTTTTTTTTTTTTAGGTAAGTACTTGAAATCGTGTGAAAACGTTATGAAAGTTTCAATAGTAAGGAAACTAATAAAGAAGAGATCGAAAGATAGAAAGGAAAGAAAAGAAATGGAGGGCAGAATAAAAACACACTGCTCATTACTTTCTTTATTTTCTTTTTTTATCTATAATCTATTCTACCTTACTTTTTATCATTTGCTCGAAATTCAAAATTTATGTAAAAACAACGTAATTCTAGATTCAATAAATCTACTCTATTTTTTCATAATAAAGTCATAGACAAATTTTAAACGATATTGACATTATTCTTGTGCCAATTGCTTGACGATTCGCTTCGTCAAACTAGAGAGACATTTATCGTGATCTCTATAAGTAGAACAGTTTATGATATATATGGACATATGTAATTAGTGCAACATAGACGCTTAACGCGAACGAATCAATCTTCGATTCCGTATTAGTCGAGAAAAGCAGAGAATTAAACGAAATACTGTTTATACGATGAATATTTTCGGTGGATGCGTCAGAGGATGCTAGTCGGCCTCTCGTTAAAGCGGCGAACAACCTTTCACAGCGAATCGCGCGAAGGTGAACGCGGACGAGTACCTCGAGGTCTCGGAAGCCCTTTTTCCTTTGACTCATCGTGGAGATGACGCGGTTTCCCGGTGAACGAACGCGACCCCGTTTCTCCGGATGAAAAACGCGACAATAAACGGCTCGTTTACAGTGGAACCTGCGTGTCGTACACGTCAGAAGCTGTGACCGATCGAATCGCGTGTCGAAGACGGCGGAAAATTGCCTGCAGCGCGCTCCGAAACCTGATTTTGCTTTTAATTCTCCACGTGAGCGAAACGCACATTGAAACTGAAACTAGAACGTGAAAGAGTTACATGGTCGTCTTTTAACTTTCAGCTAGAGGAAACAGAAATTGTTTTGGCTTAGAAGAACAGGTTTCAACAGTTTTGTAATTGGAATCAACAATTGCCTCCGGCAAGATCGACACTCGCTTTCGCTTCTAATTCTCTGTTTACAGAATAATTTCCAAGTTGTAGGAGGATATGCAGTGTCTAGTTAATAAAACATAATTTATCTATGCGGTTAAAATTTAGAGAAATTGTTACATATCTACTGACCGTATGTCAGTTTTTATTGGCGTAGAACAGTTCTAATTTTGCAACAATTATAATCCCACGTTTCCCTAAAAATACACGCAATTTATTATCTATCTTCTGTTATTTATCTTCATTACACAGCTGCTCAAAAATAATAAATTATGATATATTTTAAATTGGAGACTCGAAATTTGTAGTTTGCAAACTGGTTGAATACGCAACTATATTTTTTACAAATTTACTTAAGATTTTACAATAAAAACTGCTGTATACCAGAGTATACTATTATTCGTCATTTTTTCAGTGAACTGACAGATTTAGATGTTTCACAAGTGCAATGCAAAAAGAGTGGAGCAATGCATTAGCTGGAAAGGTCGATAGGTACAGCACGTATTTAGCTACCCGCAGGTTGCATTGCATTCTTTTTTTTTTTTTTATCACCATGTTGGTGTTTGCGTAACGAAACTGCAAGCACATGTTAATTAATCTGATCGCCCCTAACGATAGAAAGTCGATTTAAATAATTAGTAGGTCTCCTATATACATACGTTCGTGTTTCGATAGAATTAGATAGAAATTCGATAGAAACTGACGCAAGGTGTTTAATCGAACGATGTTTAATCGGTCTTCGGAGAGGAAGAGGATATTTTTTTTTACGCATAGAAGAAAATAGTCGAGGATGGCTCGTGTTACTTTCTTAAGATTTCTTCAAGTATGACGGCATCGTGCATGACTAGATGGAACAATGGAAACCGCCTTCACAACGCGATTGTTCGTACGCCTGTCAGTCGATCGCACGTATCTGCGGTGATTTAGCATAAGATCAGCCGAGAAATTAGTCATCGGGCTAAAGGTCACGACCGAGACAGTGACTCAGTTCGATTCCCCTTTCGGGGAGAAGCAATTCTTATTGACCGTGATCGAATGTTGCTTCAATCCTATTTTTTTTAATCCTATTAAGTTCGTAGAACACAGATTCTGTGACAACTTCGTCTTAACGCTAGAACTATCGATTTAGATATATTTATTATATACGGATGATGAAAATTGTACTAATAAAAGTGATAAATAACCCTCGTGATATAATAAAGGATATTTTTCATTAAAAAGAAAATAAAAAGAAAAGAAAATAGCGAAGCGACACTGTAATTGAATATCGTGTTTAGAAAATTGTTCTTTGAGAAAATGTAAAAAGGAACAAGTATAGACAAAGCATTCCTGAGATACGTATTGCGAAAGCACAGCCCATTCCAGAATAGATATGATCCAGCCATTACGATCTTCTTCTCCACAAAGATCCGGCACGATACAGTCTTTTCTCAGGGTACCCCTGGTTTTTAGAATACAATCTGTGAAACATAGCAGAACCCACGTCGGAGAGATGCAAAGGAGTGTCGCTATAAATCACAGCTCTCGAAAATAGGTATCACGTTAATCAAGCCGCGGGTCGAGACGTCGAACGGTGATTTTTACAACTCGTCCGTCTTGGTGTATTTATATCATTCGTTCGGGCCTTGGTTGCGAACCGATCGAGCTTTTTCAGCGATCCACTCGTACTGGAAGCCGCGTGGGCCTGCAGTTCCAACCAATTTGTTCGTAAAGCTTCGTATTTTAAACAACTACATGTTTCTGGAACGTAAATTTTGTTCAAATGTTCATGGTATGTTTTCCAAGCGGCTTGAAATCACGATATTTCCATTTTCCCTAGATGGATATATTCTTTTATTATTACACATTATCAAAAGCAGATCTTTAAGGCTCTTATTCATTTTTTAATGTCAAATGATGCCAAAATTTGTATAGTTAACTTTAAATTCAAATCTCTGAAAAATACTTCAATTTAAAAATAAAATCGATGGAGATGGTTAAAAAAAAAAAAACCAATAAAAAAGATTGATCTCGAATAACGTGGAAACATGGAAATATTCGATGGAAACGAAATTTTAATATTTAATGCTTCCTGCTCTAACAATAGAATAATTAAAGTACCACTGTTTTTCCATAATTTACGAGTTATTTATGTACCCTATCTACACTTTCTCATTCACGTGTTCGAAGAAAACATTTCACAAGAAAAGACGAATATCTTCTCAACAAAGAGCGAGCAGAAGTTTCATCAAGATGTTTCTATCCCATTTAAATCATCTCATTTCCGATGCAGCGAAAGAAAACTCGCGAATAACCGTGTACTTATATGGTACACGACGTTCCATCCAATATCAGAAGTGGAAACGACAGCATTATGACTTCCGATTCTCGGAAAGTGTCCCGAGATTTATAGAGTTATTGTGATGGGGCTCAGGCCGAGTCGTTGACCGAGCAAAAAAGATTGATTAGATGCGAGCAACGAATCAGCCTCTTTAACTCTCTTTTATCTACGAATTAAGCGTATACTATTTTTATCTATCAATATAAACTTTATTTATTTTAAGCGGAATTTTAGTTACACAAATACGAAACTTTCGATACGAAAATCGGTTCGAGCGTTAAAAAAGAAGAACGTAATTGATAAGACGCGTTTATTAAATTGATCGGAAAATTTTGCTGGTCTTGTGTTCTTCCAAAGGAAAGAAAACAATTTCTTTAACTGAAACTTCTACAATATTATTTCACTCATATAAAATACACCACGCAGAATACATTCTATCATAAAATAATTTATTATCAATAGCCGATAATTTCTTTCTAGCAATATTATGTCATCTTTTTATACTTGAATAAATACTATTCTTATAGATTATAGTTCGATATCAAATATTATTTTATCTGTTAATTCTTTTAGTTATGTTCAATGATGAATAGTTAATCCTATCTGTTCAACTATCTGTCATCTGTCTTAATCTCTAAATAAACTTGTAAATTTTATAGAAGCTCTTATAGAAGAAGATCTGGTGATCACAACTTTTCCATGAACCAAATATGTACGTAAAATGTATACTATGTTTCTCTCGTTAGTCGTAAAACGCATCGATTGTTCAGAAAGTAACGTTCAATCGGAATATAAGCTTGTTTACGCGAAGAAAAGAATCAGAATTTGCATGCCGTAGCCGGAACGGTCATCGATTGACACTTCGTATCGATAACGAGGTCACGAAACGCATTTACCAGAAGCTGCTGTATTCGATCGGTTTTTCTCGAGACTCGTTTGTCCCAGTATTCGCGCGGCGTTCGTCTCGATTGCTCTTAAATAGCCATTATTATTCCTCCATGGGGATCGATTCCCCTTTTCTTTTTTTTCCACAGTTACTCCAAAGTTGTTTCAACGTTTCGTCCCACGATACAAATTCTGGAATCATGAAACCAAGGTAAAAATTCAACAAAGAATGTTGAATCGATATTTAATAAAAGAACTTTAATATCACAGATAATAATTGTAGAACCTTTTTCATTTTTTTCTCCACACTACTTATTATCACCTTGGAAATTCTCTATGGCAACACAAAGTCCCTTTAAATTAACACAAACGCAGATTACAGATGGATAAATACGATGTTAACGAGTAGGAAGGAACGATAACATATTTGTGTCATTGCAAATACTGTTACAATTGCACTCATTGTCTACAAAAAATTCGAATAGATTAGATTAGATTATACGCGTACTGCTCTCCTGATGTCTATTACAAGTTTTTGGCGTTACACAGAATGTATTTCTTCTTTTCTTTCGTTCTTCTTATTCACGGGTTTTCTGCAATGTTCAACACTGTAAAAACCATGTAATTATTATAGAAAGTAATTAAAAAACGGATATTACTTGATATATAATAATTTCCTACGATCTTCTATCTTCAGTACAATTACTTCGTAAAGTAATTCGATTCCAAGAGATAATAGCAAGATGTAAAATTTTCCAAAGTCCATAAGCATTCGTATGTAGCAACTGATGAATGCTTCTCGATCTTCTCAAATGTCAATCGATAT
The DNA here is from genome assembly GCF_011952255.1 of Bombus vosnesenskii. Lineage (NCBI taxonomy): Eukaryota > Metazoa > Arthropoda > Insecta > Hymenoptera > Apidae > Bombus > Bombus vosnesenskii. Next base: position 3,259,210 of record NW_022882962.1, read on the forward strand.
TTTTATGAATTATCTCCTGAAAGATTTTTTTATTAAAAATGGTACTAACATGCAATGGTTTCTTTATATTCAGACGAATTCTTTTACTTTCGATACTATTACTTCATTAAAAAATTCAATACCTGGTGACAACTTCAAAGTAAGAAATGAGAGACTCGCAATTACTAAATTCCACCTCTAAACGAGTCTGAGACTCCTCAAATTCTTTCTCAAATTCAAATGTTAATCGATATTTTTATACTTCGCTTGCTAAAGGACTTTCTAAACGCTACACTATATTCTGAAAAGCAGGGGAATTTGATTTAAAATAAGAATTGGACGACTGAACTCGAGTGTCCAATGTATTTTTCATTGTATCTCACCTGGATTTATTGGCGTATCAGTAGCGGATGATGTAGCGGTAGAGAGGAGGTAGGAGAAGTTGCGTATAGCCGATGATAAACCGAAGGTGGACACTGTTAAGTCGTTGTTGAGTAGCGACCGTTGGTGAACCGATCCTCCGGCGTGTCTCGATCTTCCCGGTGAACGTGTAAATCGCAGTGAACTCTGTGTGCAAATTGTACGATCGTTTAAAACCAAAAATAACGGAACCAGAAGTGACGAGTTGCTCAAACATCTGGTGTCTCGTTGATCTTCTTCAGTGATCGCTCGTGACGATTGTTAGTTCATCGATTCTGACGATTAAACGAGACGACAGCCTCGATCGTTTCAGGAAATCAACTTCAACGGAGATTTCTTTAAGAAAAATTTGCCACTAATAGAAAAAATAGTAGTGAAATGATAAGTTATCGTTTAACGATTGGTGTACAGAAATTGAAAAAATAAAGTCGTGTTAAAAAATATTTCTTACGAAGATTTTTACAAGAAAAGATCGCCGATAAAAAGAGAGAATTTTCTTTTTTTGTAAATTGTGAATGTTTTAATGATCGGTGTATACTAAAATTGAAAAAATTAAATAGAGCATTTGCATCGTTACGGGAGAATATCTCTGATTTTTTTAAAGGAAAGATTACGAATCCCGATGGAAATAACAAACTTTGTATAAATTGTGGATCGTATGAAATTGAAAAAGTTTCCAAAGCCAAGTTACGTTATCGCGGTATTTAAAACAAGAACGTTCGGTTCTAAGAGTGGAACGTACCTGTAAAAGTCGATAATACGTAACGTCCAATTAACAATTCATGGCTCGATAAGAACAAAAGAGTGCAGGTGACGTGTTTCAAAAATCGAGGCTACGAGCTTCCAATTCTTTAGACGTTTTTGCATTTTTTCTTCTATTTTTCACGAGGAAAATCTCGCGACTAAAAATAATCGTGAACGAATGAACGGACCGAATGATGGAGATTCGGTGTCGCGAACGAAAATTTTATTTTTAATTCTTTTTTTTTTTTCATGATTCTCCTCTTACGATTGATTTCAACAATTTTATTATTGTCTTTATTGCGCATAGAAATGCGAACAAATAATATACGTCAAAAGTTTCTTGGCGTCGAGACAGAAAGAAATATAGATAGAATGCACGAATCACGCGAGTATCATCTTTTTCGATCGAACGTTACGATTTTTCGATAACGGCTAATCTTAAGTCGATAAGAAAGTAATTCGCGATAGGGTGTTTGCTCAATAAAATGTGATTGTCCCATAATGCCATCGTCATTTTCATTTTTATTTCCATTAACTTAATGGAGTTTCCAATATTTCGATCTGATTTTATATACGATGTTCCATTTCAATTGTATATTTATATTATTTCTATACTTTGGGAACAATTTCTAATCGAAGAAAGATATTTTTAATCGCGCGATTTTTCTTATGGAAGATTAATCTTCCAGAGATATCATCACTTTTTTATTATCCTTGAAAGAATAAGATTATTATCTAATGATATATTTATTATCTTGAAATTCTTCGTTAATATTATATAATTCAGGCGTGGAAGAAGTATCTTTCAACGAAACTTTCTTATTAATGTAGAATTCCTTTCGCTTTATTTTTTTCATATTCTTTTCCAATTCAGATCATAATCTTTTAAAGGAGAGTTATTACAAAAAGACTCGTACTAAGTACATTTTGCAGAAAACAGTTTTCCTTTTAACAACGAAACGAACCGCTCCGTATAATTACTTTCTCAATGATCTCTTTTCAAACACTTTTCCATCGTACTCTCTGACGAAAGAATCTGTATTCCGAGAAGCATCCGGAACGGCAATGACCGCGATTTGTAGCTTTCGCGTTTATAGAATGGTAACGAGACGCTGATTAATCGGTGCAGTTTTCGAACAGCTCACGTATGTATAATCGACCTTGAAGCTTCTTTCTTCCAATTGCATCGATTGGCTATTTCCTTTTGTACAAATCATCGACTCGTATTTAGTTTCTCGTTTAGGAAGAAAATGTGAAACACGTTCGAAAGAATACGCGTGAAAACGTGTCACGCGGGAATTCGAAGCAATTAGCTTCTCCTTTAGCGTTATACTTTAATTGGTTCGAGTTAATTGGAACACAAAATCGAAGCTGTGCTTGCGTAACGTTTCGTTTCGTTTCGTTTCGTCGCACAATCGATACCAGTCCTCTTGAGAGAATACGTTCGAGCTTCAAGCACTGAATCTAATCGAAACGATGTATAAAAATTTTGCGTTGGATTATTTAAGATATCTCGGCTGATGTTTCTTCTTGCCGATGACGCAATTTCGTTGTCTTTGTACAAGGGAAAAATAAATTCGAAACTATAGAATAATGATACGAATTAAAATATGAATTATGGTACAATGAAGTTTGCTCATCTGCGTGAAGTAATAGTATTAAGAATAAAAATATCTTTAGAATTGGCCAATTTTTAGATGCTTATAGATAAGGAAGAAAATTGGATATACTCGACAACCATAATATTAATCATGACACTAGAATATAATGAAATTTGTTCATCCTGAAATATTTATAGAATCGATGGCCGATCTTTAGGTGCGCACGCGAGATAAAAGAAAATTAAATATGATAGTAAAGGATGTAAATTATGGCTGAAGGATGTGATACAATCCAGTCATTTCCGTAAAGCGATGTCTTTCGAGAATTAAAATATCCATGGAATCGGTGGAGTTTTAAATATCGATAATTGTATCGTAAAATTTGAATGTTACGCTTTGTTAATATACCTACAATATTTGTAGCCGATGGTTCTTTTTTTCAATGAAACAACCAGGAATTAAATGAAAACATCGTAACCGATCGATCACGGAAGATTATCGAGCGAAATCGAGATCGAATTTCCACGTAGGCCGCGTATCTTATCGCGCGATCTAACGTTAGATTTCACAGGGAAGTACAACGAGCATCAGTTGCGAGAGCACCAGCTCTGGTTCTGTACTTTCTGCCACTACTCACGCGATAACAATAACCCGTCGTAACTTAATTCGTTAATCTGTTTCGTCTGTTGATTGCACAGGATACAAGGACGCTGACAAAACATGGGGTGAGTCCTATAAAAATCCTCCATTATTCTTACAAAAGGAGTATATACATATATATAAATTTTTATCTCAATAGCAAAATTACTATCTCTGATCCTTTATGGTCCATTTTATCTTTTTTTTATACTACGAGAGAGAAAGAGAGAGAGAAAGAAAGGGAGAGACAGGGAGAGACAGGGAGAGATCTATAGTAGTTTACAGTATTATACATTATTATTATATTGTCACACGTTAGTTTTACATATATATTGTTATATAACAATGATTCGGCTAGGGTTTCGTCTTGGATAAACAACGAAGAAGGTTTATAAAATTCCGTGTCTCACGTAGGTAGACGTATGAATTACTATAGTGACTGTGCAAAGTTTGTAGAAGGGCAGAACACACCCTATTTTGCACAATGCGAAGCAACGAAGTTTGATTCAAGCCTGAATCGTAAGGGTGGGGTAAAAGTGGCCCATGCTGTTCCTTTGTATCTGATTGACAGTCTTCTACCTGGATCTTTCGGTAGTCTAGCGTTTTAGTCTGTTACTTGAAGTTAGAAAGTGAGGCGAGATGTTGAACCGTGAGAGACAATAAATTATGTGTATTCTCCGTTGTTAGTTTATTGATTTTGCGATACACAGTTTCACAAGAAGTTAATGTAAGTACAGTCATAAAATTTGTGACAGTATTATAATCGAAAGACTAATATCTTTATTCCCGTCTTACATAATCAGTTTTAAAGCATCCTCTACTTGTATTTAGCGATTCGATTGAAACTGATTTCGTTATAATTTATTCGTTATTATTTATTGTTCGTGATAATTTAAATGAAATATCGGAATTACATAGTTTCTTGTGTTACAACTTTTCATCGATCTCTTACCGTCTATCAACACTGCTTTGCTATCTAATCAGTAACTTTATCACCAATCTGCAATTCTGCTAATGACTATATCGCTATTCATCATAGACAATACATTCTTTATATGACGTTTCTCCCTTTCTGGAGATTAATGAACAAAAATCATCGTCAAGCGAGATCATCTCCGGATAAGAATTTTTCTTTAAATTGAAAGATATATACGTCTAATATATCAAAAATATATTTACAATTAAACTAGTTGGAAATCAATGAAAGTCTGTGAAATTAATGAAATTAACAGAATAATTTCAAGGAAGAAAGATCGTCAGACAATAAGTCGATTTGATTACAATTTTCTTCTTTTTCTTGATGCAACAAATATTTCATTACGAAAGTTAGATCCGCTCGTTAGATCACATAATTTAGATCAACACGCTTTTTACTTTCTTAGCTTTTTTAAGTTGCAAGAAAGTTTGCAGACAGATAAAGAGATCAGACAGAGAGAGAGAGACAGACAGACAGAGAGAGAGAGAGAGAGAGAAAGAGAGAGAGTAGTAGTAGTAGTAATAGTAGTAGATAGAGATCAGAAGATTTCGGAAGCATAAGGAGAGAAACGAGATGATCTATCTTGTTTTACTATTTTTCTATGGTGCGTATCCATGTCGATGGTCGATGCGACCACATACGGAAAATCGACACCGATCGCGTGAAGCGCCATCGAAGTTCAGGGTGTTGATTTCCTTTCCGGCGATCGAACAATACTCGCAATCCGCACTTTCTCGCGCTCAGTATCGTGTAACGTCCACGAGAAATCGGCATACGTCTTGGCCGCAATTAATTTCACAAATCTCATCGTCGATCGATCGTAATATGCGAATAGGCAGGCAACAACTATACGAACGAGACAATATAGGTATATAGTCAGATCCTTAAAAAGAGGGTGACACTATGGCGCTTTAAGAAATTAAACAATGATGTATAATTTTATATGAAAACTAAATTACTATATAACACTATATAATTATTATATGATTATTATATAATTAAACGTACAACGCCTTATAGAACTAAATAGAAAATGAATATTAAAAAAAATCATAGGATATTCTTATTACATTTTTTATCTCAAAACTTATTTTTATACCTCGCAATCCTCGAATATAATCTAAAAATATATTAAGCCAACTATAATCTTTGAATTTTTATGAATTATTTAATTATTTCTTTATTTAACCATTTCTTTACATCTTTCTCAAAACTAGAGCAATTTTTTAACGATAAAAAATACAAACGAGCCAAAGATGATACAAAGAAATTACTGTTCCTTCTCTTCCTTCTATATAAAGTTGTACAGATCTTTCATTTAAAAATTCCTTCGAACAAACTACTCGTTATTATGCATCTCAAAAGTAACTTGCTCCCTGACCTATTATAGCGAGGCGCGTGCGGTATCCGACACTGGAGGTGTTGTGAGAGGTTCCGGCAAGGCACGGGCACCGGAAGTCCCCAGGACTGGCAGCGAGTTACGTAGAAACATGGAACGTGGTCTGCACGAGCGTGACCGCGTCGGTGTCCAGGACTTCGTTCTTCTCGAGGACTTCCAGAGCGAGGACGCGTTTATCGATAATTTGCGAAAGCGTTTCAACGAGAATCTGATCTACGTGAGTAAAAAATCTTTATGGAAGAACTGCTCGAACCAATTACCCGGAAGTCTGGCGTCGCTTTCTTTCTGTATTGTCTAGTTAAATGCACTTGTAAGCAAGACTTTCAACTGGCTTGAATTTTAGAAAATTACTTCGCTTAGATTTGTCTATGAAAATATAATAAAAAATTGGGTAAAATTTATTCATGAAAATATAAAAAACTTAGTTTATCGATAGAGTTAAGTAAGCATGCAAACTTATGGCAATTCTTTCAGCTAACTTGTTCAAAGTTAGACAGTTACGAGGCAACGTTTAGAAATTTTTAAGTTCTCGCGATAAGTGCTTGAAGTTTCAGTTAGTTTATTGTCCTCATACGTGTTATCAACTAGCACAGGTAACAGCGGCGTATATTTTGGATAAACATTGTTGATTCAAAGAATGTAGCATTATAATGAAGTCTTCTTAAAAAGATGTCGAGATTTAAAAATACAAAGTGATATTTATCTAGCATTCCTCAGATAAAAAAAGGAATTTTTCATCGGTTTCTAAACCAGTTATACACTTAGAGCTACGTTTGCAGAAAATTTACCAATTCAGTTAGCTATGCCTCAAATACGTATTTGGAGACATTGTGATAATTTCATGAACTAATCGGCCAACCTGTTTCATATTTACCTAGAATTTTATTTTTTATTGCTCTATTCCAGCTTTATGACGAGCTTCTTACTATTTTTCTAGACGTATATTGGTCAAGTGCTGATATCAGTGAACCCCTACAAGAAATTACCAATTTATAACTCGGAAACCATTCAATACTACCATGGAAGAAATTTTTTCGAAGCTCCACCACACATGTAAGAAACTAAACTACACTACAAAGTGTTCTATTTTTTGAATAACCGATAATTTATAATCTTTTGTTTCCTTTCAGCTTCGCGCTTTCTGATACTGCTTATCAATCTTTGTTGAAGGAGAATCTGGACCAATGTATTCTCATTTCCGGTAAGAAACATACTTACGAATTTAGTCATTCTTCTAATAATTAAATAAAGTTTGTTGGGTATTTTAAGAAAATTCTATTTCTGCGGCAATGTAATAAGTTATGCTAGAGATAGACTTAACGTGCTTGGAACTGATCGTTTAGGCGAATCCGGTTCAGGGAAAACCGAAGCTTCGAAGAAGGTGCTAGAGTTTATCGCAGCTGCTACCGGGCACAAGAAACAAGTGGAAGAAGTAAATGACAAATTGATCGGTAGCAATCCGGTGCTCGAAGCTTTCGGGAACGCGAAAACTAATCGCAATGATAACTCGTCCCGTTTCGGCAAGTACATGGATATCCAATTTAATTTCCAGGTACAAATGAACCAACTGTCTCATTGTCTTTATCTTTAAATGTCCTTATCTTTGTCTTCATGTTTAAATAATGTTAATTGTATCATATATAGTTATTAACACCTACTTATTGGCGCGAAAAGAATGTGTTAGGAATGAATGATATCTAATATCTTTCCAGGGAGATCCAATCGGTGGAAACATCTTGAATTACCTACTCGAGAAATCACGAGTAGTGCATCAATTTTCGGGAGAGCGTAATTTTCATATATTTTATCAATTGTTAGCCGGAGCAGACGAGGAGACTTTGCGGAAGTTATATCTCAAGAGAAATTTAGATACGTACTATTACCTTACCAATGGGGTAAGCTATTATTTTTGCTTTCTAATCAACCGACTGTTTTTTAACGTACATTGCGAGACAGGTTCCATATTATTTGTAGACGAAAGGCACCATAGACAGTATCGACGATGCGACTCAGTATAATGAAGTAATAAAGGCGATGAAGACTATGGAGATGACTCAGCAGGAACAGGATGACCTATTCGCAATAGTTGCATCGGTATTGCACATGGGAAATGTTGGTTTTACCGAGGAAGATGGTGTCGCGCAAATCTTAAAACCAGCTTCTGTCGAGGCGGTTGCCGCTGTAAGTTTAAGGCATCCATACCACACATAAATAGTAAAATAGATAATAAAGTATCTTTCAGTCTCTTACGATTCGTTTGATGGAAATTTGTTGGCCAATTATTTTCAATTTTTATATTCATTCACAGTTATTGGGTTGCGACATAAAGCAGTTGGCGGGCGCCTTTACAAATCGCACCATAGACGCCCACGGTGACGTGGTCGTTTCCCCGTTGAACAGAGAATTTGCGATTTATGCACGGGATGCGTTGGCGAAAGCTGTATATGACAGACTGTTCACATGGCTCGTGACCAGATTGAATAAATCCTTGCAGCCGATTAACAATCCACATAAGAAAATGGTCATAGGAATCCTGGATATTTATGGTTTCGAAATCTTTCAGAAGAACAGGTACGTGATCTCTAAGGTTAAATAATGTTTATTTAATAATCGTCTTTTTTTCATTACACGATTCATGAAAGATATCATTCAATAGCTTCGAACAGTTCTGTATAAATTACTGCAATGAGAAGTTGCAGCAACTTTTTATTCAATTGACATTGAAATCGGAACAAGAGGAGTATTTGAGAGAGGGAATAACGTGGGAAAATGTTCAATATTTTAATAATAAAGTCATTTGCGATTTAATCGAAGAAAAATATAAAGGTATTAATTCAAAATTTACATTAGTAAATTAATGAAAATTGTAAATATGATATACTATTTTATGTGTATCTGTTTCAGGTATAATATCCTTAATGGATGAAGAATGCCTCCGTCCCGGAGAACCAACCGATTTGAGCTTCCTGGAAAAATTGAATGTAAATTTGAATAATCATCCTCATTACATAAGCCACATGAAAGCAGATCTACAAACACAGAAAGTTATGGGACGTGATGTAAGACTTAAACCTCACAATTTATTATATAATCTTCTAATATAATTTTCCCTAACATAATTGTGTATTTCAGGAGTTTAGATTGGTGCATTACGCTGGCGAAGTAACGTACAACGTCCGTGGGTTCCTTGAGAAGAATAATGATTTATTATATAGAGATTTGCGTGAAGTAATGTCGCACACGACGAACTCGATTATTAAGGTACTTTCACTAATTGATATCGAAACATTATTTCCCCGGTTTTTCGTATTAAAATTTATGATTTTGTAGAACGTGTTTGACGTAAAAGATTTGACCAGCAAAAAACGACCAGATACTGCTATTACGCAATTTAAAAACAGTTTAAATAATCTGGTGGAGATTCTTATGGGCAAAGAACCTTCTTATATTCGTTGTATTAAACCAAATGACTATAAAATGCCTAGTAAGTTTCAGTAATTCCTATTTTATTATATTCGAAAAATATTTCATATATTTCAAAATATTTGTAATATCATTTTAGATAAATTCAACGAGAAAATTATACTGCATCAAGTAAAGTATTTAGGTCTTATGGAAAATTTAAGAGTAAGGCGAGCTGGTTTTGCCTACAGAAGGCCCTATGAACAATTCTTACAACGTTATAAATCTCTGTGTCCGCAAACATGGCCTAACTATCATGGTCCCGCTAAAGAAGGTGTACAGATACTCGTGTGTCATCTTGGTTTCGAAGAAGATGAATACAGGATGGGCAAGTAAGAACTGTTAACACAAATAAAGAGTTACATTATTTTTTATTTATTGAAAAATGCATCTAACACTGGATAAAATTTATTACACAGTACAAAATTATTCATTCGATTCCCTAAGACATTATTCGATACGGAAGACGCCTTCCAGATGAAGAAGCATGAAATAGCTGCTATTATTCAAAGTAAATGGAAGTGTATATTAATAAGACGAAGGTATTTAAACATGAGAAAGGCAGCAGTAGTTTTTCAAAAGTATATTCGAAGATGGTTGGCGAAACAGGAAGCTGAAAGAAGGCGAAAAGCAGTTATTATTATTCGACGGTATTATGAATCAATTTTCCTGATTAAATATTTTTTACACATTTTAGACATATACAATAAATTAAAATAATTCTATGTAGATTTATCGAAGGATTTATTACACGAAATGGGCCACCAACAGAGCTTAACATCGCTTTTATCGAGCTAGCAAAATCTCAATGGTTAATCAAGCTCTCTAAGTCACTTCCAGTTGGTGTGTTAAATAATTATTGGCCACCATGTCCATATTCTTGTCGAGAAGTAAGATAAACGACTGTCTAATTCTATGTATGTATGTGTCTTTTTATAAAGTAATAATGATGTTTCGATTTAGGCCTCAGAGCATTTGCGCATCATATACAAAAAATGGAAAGCTCGGAATTATAGATTGGCTTTGTCAAAAGAGGATAAGCAGCAATTCGAATTAAAAATTTTAGCTGAATCTCTCTTCAAAGACAAAAAGAAATCGTATGCAAAGAGTTTTGGACCAAAGTTCAAGAATGATCGGCTTGGTCCCGAATACAATGCCTTGAGACAGAGTTTCATTAATAATCATCTTTCTAAAAATGAAACTATAAAAGTAAACAATTTTCTATATTTAAAATGTATAGTTTTTAAATTTTAGTTCTAATAATATTTTTTATTTATCTCTTCTTTAGTATGCGACTCCCGTTATTAAATATGATCGACATGGTTATAAACCCCGTGAAAGGGTATTAATTTTAACAGAGCATGCTGTGTATATTTTAGATACCTTAAAAACGTTCAAACTTAAACATCGATTACCGTATAAATCAATTGAAGAGTTGGTGGTTACTGGAGAATCGGACAATTTATTGATCGTTAGGATACCACCCGAATTAAAAAAGGATAAGGTTTGTCATTATTATACTATTAAAAAAGTGTAAATGAATTACTAATATTTCTTAATTGTCGTTACTTATCTTTTGTTTAGGGTGATTTAATTTTAGAGGTACCACATATTATAGAAGCATTAACAAAAGCAATTGATATCACTAATAACCCAAATATTCTTAAAATTGTTCATACGGAATCGTAAGTACAAATAAAAATAGTTAATTCTAATTAAAGAAATGAACCCTGATTAAAAACAAACAAATATGCTCATGCTGGGTGCTTAACTAATATCACGTTTCAGAGTGTCACATAAACTAGTCAGTGGTAAAGAAGGTGTGATTGAATTCAGAACTGGTACAACTCCAGCCATTAGTAAAAACAGACAAAGTGGACATTTATTAGTGGTAAATATAAACCTTGCTTTGTGTTTAGTTCAGTTTTACTCCAGTTAATGTTCGCGGAGTCTTTCCCATCAATTCCTGGAATTGGTATTACAGAGTGAGCGTGTCATTCGCTCTGAATGTCACAGTCTCGCTCTTGCAGTCTGAGATGAAAGTACCGAAAAGGAATAAACCCGTGTAACTTCTGAGAATTCACCTTCTAGAATAGTTTTCATTGCACAGGTTCAAACCAGCGAACATTAAACGGGGACTACTGTAGAACATTTGGTAGATTCAAAATAAGATATGCTGCTCAACTTGTATTTGTGTTTAACGTTGTAGGTGGCTTCTCCATAAAGTTCAAATAATGTTTTAAACGAACTTGTACTTAGAAAGAAGCGTTCAGCCTACAAAATACGATACGTAACGCAGCCTTAATCGATGTGATCTAGAGTGGAAGTTTATTAAGAAGAGATAATATATTAAAATTTAGTACATTTATCAAATCGAACTCACAATTTTGTACCTTGTTATATGAGTTATGTAAAATATCTTGTGAAATAATGTTTATTTTTGTAATTAGCGCATTATCAGCGAAATGAAAACCTTTCGCCGTCGATGTGAATCAATTAAAAACGAAACCCTTGTGCCTTCTAGGAAACTATTGTCGGATAATCGCACAAAAAAGTAATTTATTGCGGAATGTTTTGCAGGTGCACTGAAAATTATTATTTTCTTTTTATATTTATATCCTATAAGTCACTGTGCCATTGATTTCATGTTCAGAATTATTCTATGAAATAACAATACAAATTAAAATAATGATCTTAAATCTTAACAGACATATGATTTTATACTATTTTCCCATTATTTACATCCCTCTGTTAGCAATAAATTTTACATATATATATTGAAATGGTTTGCTTATTTATCTTTATTCTTTGTATCGTTTTGTATCATTGTATTGTTCATTTTACAATACAAATCTTTATTTATATTACATTTATTATTTCAGTAAAATAAAGAAGTCTTTTTTAGTATCAATCTTAAAATAATACCATAAATTATTTCTTTTTCAACGTAACTGCTTCCTTTCTAGTAAGTAATCTTTTTCCTTCCAAAGCTTTTTCTCTCAATTCATCTTCCATTGCTTTGTTAACTGTTTTTGTAATTATTTGTTTTAACTTATGTGTTTCTTCAAATTTCCTCTTTTTAGGTTGAATAGGTGCATCTATAAATAAAAAAATTCAAACAATTTTTGTTAATAAATTTACATATAATTTAATTTTTTTACTTACAATTTACAACGTTTTATTTTATGGTAGAAGTTTATAAAAAAATACTTACTATTTCGTCTTTGAATACCAGAACTCTTTTTGTTCTTACTTTTTCCTTTTACCGTCGATGGCACTTTAGCTTTCACTTTTAATTTTCCTTGGGCCATGTCCTAAATATTTGATGAAAAGTTTACTAATATTTGATATACAGTTATAGCACATAATACATATGTACATACAGTGTATATACACTGATACTACCACACAAAACCTAACCTCGACATTACTAAAAAGAATATATACGCATTTTAATATAAGTTAAATACATGTTTTATAATCATGGAAAAAATATTACAAAAAATAGCGGTTATTCTTTTTTTACAGGCTATATTTGTTTTTTAACTATCTTACGTCACTGTCGACTTATGTACTATGTACTATGACCAATTTTGCAATCTGTTAAATTATGATATTTTATGCATTATTTTAAACTTATTTATTTTATTGTGATGTAATTTCAGATAGTACAATAAATTAATAATACTTTTAGTTTTAGTTTGATCGTGTTATATGCTAATAACTTGCCAGATCAACGGAACTTGTATGTGTGGCATTTAACTGTTAGTAGTGTTCACTACAATTTACTGTTTGTTATCAGATCGTTCGGTTCATACTTTGACGAAATACCACGTTTAACTCTCACTTCCTTTTTATCACTTATTTGATATAGAGAAATAGAACAATCAGAATGGCTCTTTCTAAGCCTAAAGATTTAATACTTCAACTTACTTCTGCTTATTTCGAACGTCTTTATACGAGTCCGCTGAAAACTAAAGCGATCACTAGGTATGTCACAGCGAATACAAATTACGTTCCACTTTTAAAATATATTTTAAAGGGAATGTTATTTGTTCTTTTAGTTGTGTCATCGCAGCTCTCGGAAATTTTATTTCGCAAAAAATATCTGGTGCAAAGCGTTTCAATGAAGACAGTTTCCTCGCATTTGCTCTCTTTGGGTAAGTTTCAATAAATTATGGACTAAATCAAGTACTTAAGTACTTGCTAGTATAATTGTAATGTTTCATCAAAAAATTATTTGTCCTCTCAAAGTATTACTTCTTTTGTAGGCTATTCTTTGGAGGCCCACTTCCACATTATTTTTATACATATATAAATCCATTTGTGAGAAACCCTTTAATTCTTTTGTTAATAGAAAGATGTTTATATACACCGTGTTATCAGGCATTAGCATTATACATGCTGTCTATGTTTGAGGTATGATCTATTTATGCATGTCAATTTGTTTCCATCACTTATTGTCTTTTCCAACTATCCAAATTCCTTTTTGTTGTAGAATAGTTCACATGATGATGCTTTGAAACAAATGAAAAAGTTATATTTGCCAGTACTTACTGCAAATTTAAAATATTTAACATTACTTCAGTTTATTAACTTAAAATATGTTCCACCAATTGTAAGTTCACTCGAGTATTTAATAACCTAAATTAAATTACTTACTGAAATGATTTCAAAATTAATACATATTTAACAATCTTTTTCAGTTACGTGTTCTTGTGGTAAATCTTATTGGTTTTTGTTGGGCTATATATCTCGCACAACAGCGTTCTAAACAGACAAAAGCTACAAAATAACATCAGTGGAGCAAGATACTAACATATTCATATAATAGAGATTTAATTTTTATATTACTAAATATAAAAAGGATATACTGCTTATGGGATACATATTTATCAAGCACTACATATTTTATACATAAATTATGTAAATAATTTCCCATTCCAATGTTACACAGTCTAGTAATTATACTACTGTACGTTATAGGCAGTTTTAAACTGAACACTATCCTTACTAGTACCTAAGCTATGGTATAAGAATGGTTATATATATATATATAAATGAATTTTGTATGCTTTGTAAAAGAAGGAGAAAATATTTTAAGCTTTTTAATTTAATCACACAACAACAATACAGAGTATATTACAGATATAATCAGAATTTCTTTCATTTCAACGATGGTAACATTTGATGGCTGTAAATTATGAATAATAAATATTAATGTCAAGAGCCATGGTGTGCAAAGATAACAATGTTTTTCCTTCCTACGTTCGTATAAATAACTTCCACTTCATAATCCGTCAGAGTTTTGTAATATTGTAAAACGCATTAATCAAATAATAGAATGAATTTTCCAGATCTTACATATATTAATTTTAAAATCAAGTCTTTCATGTGATAAGTATCTACATATTTATGTTTCAGTTTCGTTTCATAGATATGCATCAAAGGTGAATTAATGTTGCAACACTATAGCAATTGACATTTTTTTCAATAAAACTGAGTCAGTCATTATGCAAGAACTAATTCTACATAGTTTTTCTCCTAATCATAAACAATGTAGACTTTTCAAATATGATTTTTTAACCCTATACATACATTTTCAAGACTTAACTTTGAATAATCAAGACTAGTCTAATTATGTCTTTTGGTACGCTGCCTGGCCTTACAGCCAAATGAAAACTTTCTGACTAGCATTCAGATAAATTGAGTATTGCCAGTAAACGAAACTCTAATAGTTTAACATCACTTTTATACATTTTTCTTGTCTTCAATTGACAAATGACTAGCTATTCATGATATAAATAAATAAATAAATAAATATATATATGTAAGTCAGAAAATAAATAAATTAATATAGCAAACGAGCATGGTGCTGAGTCTATACACAATAATATATATGTATATACAAAAGGAACAAGTGTAAAACATTGCACTAAAATATGAATTACTTCCTTGAAAAATTAATAGATCAATTTGAATAATATTTCAGTATGTTAATTACTAATGGAATGTCTAAAATTTGACTAGCTGGTGTTTGTATAACAAACAATTATATGATTAGATAATCACCCGGACGTTGTACTACTAGAGTAGTTTTAAATGAACCTTCAAATAATAGAATTGCTACTGAATAATGATGTGAGATCTTAAGAAGCTGCAATCAACATATTTCATGATGCTTATAATCATCATTGTCTTCTTATTGCTTAAGTACGTAGATGTACATAAGTCTACGAAAAACATTATTTTATGAAGACATAAAATTCACAAGATCGTGAGACAATATAATCGAGGAAGATAATGTACTTCCAAAAATGATGGTGTTATAAAATTTTGCTATAAATTAGTCATATATCCTATTATTAAAATATCTTATCTCTGGTTACTCTTGCACATCTAGCTTTTAAATCATGTTTCAATTCATAAAATTGAAAGATGAATGATAGACAAACTTAAATCTTTCATTTCTTTGGTTGTCTTAGTAATGATATAAATATCATACTGTAAGTACATTAAAATCATTCTTACCTAATATCTGACTAAAATAAAAATGGAGCAATAGAAATAACGTTAGTGTTACTAATACTGAAGCTGATGGTATAACTGTGAACCATCATCGATGAGTATTATTAAGTTACGAGTTACGAGATCAAACATGTAAATGCATATTAAGAATTTACAAAGATTTAAAGATGATGCACCAAACTCAGAATGGTGTATTATCTTTGTACCTTCCTGATACGAAAAAATACAGTGAAACCTTTCTTTACAATCGTGTCAATTTCCAACATTATAAACATGATTTAACATGACGTAAGACATGATGTTAGAAAAAAGCATCAAAGGACCTTCATGATCTGCACCATTCTAAATCTGATACATGAAAGGAACGTCTAGTCTTTAGGGATTCGCTCAATCGCTTCAACGCGTGTATGATGGACTTCGACTCGGGGAACAACTTGATCGATGACTTGGACTTGACCAATTACTATGTCTGCTGCTATCTGAACTACTCGGTGACGAAGGTGGTGTCGGAGTAGGTCGATGATATGGAATTGGTCGTTTCCTGGCGCTAAAATTAAGGACTATTAATATTATGATAATCACACAGTTATATACAATAAAAAACGTTTGTTAAAAATTAGATAAAGATATGTTAATCGTAAACAACTCTTACATGAATTAAATAATTTAAGTAGATATTAATACATATTATCATTAATAATAGATATTGAAAAAAAGATATTGAATAAGTGCAAAATAAACCATGCAATGCAACAAAAGAAACCATGCAAAAATAAAAATGTGTTACTTACCTTGCTGTAATTTTAATAAAGGAAGGCAGTGGATTGAAAATGATTCACAGAACACAACGAACAAAAATGTATATCAAGAACTAAAGAAAACAGCTTGCTTTTGTAGCGGTAAATACATTTTATTCGTGACTGACAAAATAAAAGAGAATCTCTACTGTAAATATGTCATTTACAATAATTTATAAGGAAGATACACGCATGCTACGTCTACTCATATTTAGAACATTTTATAAGCAATTAGATACAAATGAAAAAAGGGGGAAGAAAAAATCATACAAACATAAGTATACTTGACTGACTTGAAACGAAATTCATATATAAGTTGTGACGGAGTATACTTTCATTTTACATAACGCGGGTAATTAGATGCGGGGAGTTCGCTAATTAGACACATTGCATAGTAAGTGTATATGAGTGTCGAAAGTAGTTCCTTAGAAAATTATTGAATTGATACTGATAAAGTTTTAATGTGCCACAATATGCACGAATAATTATAATTAAACTACACCATTCTTTATGCTTAATCATCAATGATCATTAAACTAGTTTTTACGGTTGCAGCTAAAATTGCTTTGTTTCTCTTTCTTTTTTCATTTACTTATTAAAAATGAAATTCGGTATGCATCACATGTTTACTACTACATTATAATTA
Organism: Bombus vosnesenskii; assembly: GCF_011952255.1. NCBI lineage: Eukaryota > Metazoa > Arthropoda > Insecta > Hymenoptera > Apidae > Bombus > Bombus vosnesenskii. The sequence goes on from NW_022882962.1 coordinate 3,276,401, forward strand.
TAGGAAAGTAATAGAAACATCTGTGCGAAGTCGTAACTTTATCTTCTATGCCTGTCCCTCGATCTGTCTCTGTAGGACACAACACAAAATAGCATTAATAAAAGAACGTCCAAGCGTGAATTCATCGTAAACTTATCGATATCGTCGCTTTGCAAATTGCTTATTATTAATCGGAACTTCTAAAACAAGTGAGCGTTTCAATCGTGAGATGGATACATCGATGATGAATATATAAAATCAAAAAACGAAAATAAAAAATAAAAGTCGAAAGAAGATAAACGTTTCTACGTTTGATACAACAATGTGAGCTTACAAGATTTGGCGTGGTGCGCTGTAAAACCTGATGCTACGATATCGAAACTACCGTTGTATAGATACCTACCTTGTAATACGACGTCTATCTAGAAAACTAGGTGAGCCATGACGTCGAGGTATCGACGGAGACCGAGACCTACTAGAAGCTGAACTGCTGGACGTTGAACGAGAAGACCTACTAGAAACACTGCTTGATGACCGCGATGAACTAGAGAAACTTCTACGACTATGCCTTGAACTGGACACAAAATAGAAATACATTAAACAATTTCTTATAAGAATGGAGTAAAGGAAATACATGTAAAAAAGACTAATTATTCACCTTAAAGAAGAACGTGAACTACTCCTACTATGACTTCTCTTCTCTTTATCTCGCGACAGCCTGGACAATGACCGCGAACGGCTCCTTGACTTCTTCGATAGCGACCGACTTCTAGATTTCTTCGACAGTGATCGACTACGCGATTTCTTTGACAAAGATCTGCTTCTAGACTTCTTCGATAGAGATCGGCTCCTGGATCCTTTCGATAACGACCTGGTCCTACTTCTGGACCTTGATTTTTCCGGTGAATGAGACGGAGATTTTTTTGAACGTGACGGAGATCTAGATACAGATCGTTTTGATTCCGAAGAAGACCTTGACCTGCTCAATCTCTTTGACCTCGCTGGAGATTTAGATGATTTCTTCGATCTTGATGGCGATGTTGGAGACCTGTGTCTAGGAGATGCCGATTTCTTGCTTCTTGATACAGAACGCGACTTTTTGTCTCTGGAGACGGACCTTGAACAATGCCGAGGCGATCTGGAAGACCTTTTCTCCAGTGACACAGATCTCGTGTACGACCTGGAAGGTGACCTGGAGTAAGACTTATTCCTCGGAGAATGCTTTCTAGAAACAGGAGAACTCTTTTTTGAGATGACTGGTGATGCAGATCTTTGCTTAGATTTGTTACTAGGAATCGGAGGCGGGGATTCACTTGGAGAACGTAATTTTATAGTAGTGTCTTTATGGGAGATAGATACGGGCGGTGAGTGTGAGGACGATTTGCTCTGTGACGAGTGTTTCCTTGAGGCAACTGGCGAATTCTTCTTGGTGATACTAGGAGACTTCGAACGATGATTTGTCTTAGCAGTCATGCTCGGTGACCTTAAGTCAACCTTATTTAAGACTGGCGGCAATGGAGGGGGCGATTCACTCGGTGATCGTATTTTTATTGCAGCCTCTTCTCTAGTCAATGGCAAAGCTGGTGAGGGTGATCTGCTGGACACTGGAGACTGAATAGCAGGTAAATGAGATATAGGAGATTTTGACTTAGATTTCTCTTGCACAAGACCAATAGTATTTTGTACCATTTTGGGCGGGTCATTTGGTAAAGCTATATCCAACACGTTATCTTCTTTCTTCTCAACTTTAATCTTTACTGGACTTATTACCTTCTTACCAAGAGTCTCTCTGGCTTTCGCGGCTAATCCACTCTGTAATCGCTTCAATGTATGCATTTCTTTCATTTTTTCTTCGTCCTCTGCTTTTGGTTCATCGTCTGCTATATCTGTTTCATCTTCGCTCGAGGAACGTAACCTAACTCTTGGTGTAATTGTTCGCATTTTTCTCGCTTTCGAAGTTGACCGGGATTTCCGTTTGTTATCATGATTCTTCTTTTGATCTCGTTTCTTCTTCTCTTCTAATATGTGTTTGTACCGTTCCGGATTTTTCCGTACGGGAGAATAACTCAAAGTAGATCTTCTAGATCTACTTCTTGTTCTACTACGACTTCTACGACGATCTCTAGATCTTTCTCGTCTATCTCTCTGTCTTCTGGGAGACCTGGATCTTCTTCGAGAATCGGATCTCCTGCGCCTAGGAAGTGGTGAAAATCGACGTCGTGATCCATAACGATCGTACCTCGATCGACTTCTGCTTCTGGATATGGAATATCTGTTGTATCTTCTTGGAGATCTCGAAATCCTTCTTCTCCTTGGTGAAGGGCTGATTCGTCGTGACCTTGAATATCTTCTAGGAGACCTTCCTCTATCAGCTTTACTTCTTGATGGTGATCTATGTCGCCTTGGTGGAGGACTCTTATGTACAGCTGGTGATTTATCCTTTTTCTCTGGCGCGGGTTTTTTAACGGGAGAATCTTTCCTCTTGGGAGGAGGAGTTTCGTTTCGACCTTTCTCTTGCTTCTTTGGTGAGCGATTCGATCGAGGCTCTTTCGTTGTGTTCTCCGTCTCATCGTTCTTAGCTTTCTCTACAATTTTGTCATGTTTCATAGACTTTTTCGGCCTCTCCGGAGAACTGGAAATTCATCAAATTTATATATAATATAAAACTATGTACTATTAAAAAGGGATTTCTATTTGGGATTATTCAATTGGGATTATTGGGATTATTATTTATCTAATTGATTATTTGACAAATTTATGTGAAAAACTTTGAATTTGAAATTTACCTATCTGACGAGCTGTCGGATGACTGATGCTTCTTCTTGATAGGTATTTTTTTCTTCTAGAAGAAGAAGAGTATGGATTACTATGTTAGACAGGATTATCTAGCGAACATCAATCATGCATATGTACTTGTCAGTAGGATAAAAAAAGAAATCGTAATTGTTCAAAGATTCTCTGGAGTCTGCTCATTCGCTCTAGTACAAATTCAGAAGATAAAAATGGACGAAGTGTTTTAGTTGAAGAGATGTGTCCGCGAAAGAAATATAATTGAGAAAATAAAAAAATCAGAGAAGTTGATAATGTAAACGTTACATACTATTTTAATATTAATCTGTTTGCATTGCACCTAGGCCAGAGAACAAGCAGTCTCCTATTCGTTTATTCTCTCGTAAACGTGATGGTGCTTGACACAAAACGAGTGAAAAGGCAACAACAATCGCAAAAATTCGTACGAATAGAAAAATTACAAAATTATTATTACATTGAGTAGCGGCATATCTGGTACTCACTCAGGGAATATATCCTGTCAAATGGCGCTGATAATTACAAACAATACTGAGATTTACACTTTTGAAATAATGACTGTTAACTTGAAATCAGATAAAAATCTTTACAGAAACAAGCAATGAATCATGCTTATTCAAAGTTAGGCGGCAACACAAAATATTTTATAAAATCCAATGTTCGATTAACAACTAATAGGAGAAAAATGAACGTAAAAGTAAATGTCACATGCTCCTGTTTCACGTGCTAAGGTATATATATATATAAGGTATATATATATATATATGGATATAATATAGTTATAAATATGTATATGTATAGAAAGAGAGAGGAAGATAGAAATTTCGTATCTGTTTCCTTAGCATCATTTTCCCTACCTCGTGCTTTTCTTTTGCCTCTGCCTTTGACTTCTTCTTCTTTTTTTTCTTTTTCTTCTTTGACTCAGTTTCGGAAGAACTAAAAAATTAATTATATTAATAATTAAGTATGTATATTAAGTATAAAAAGATACAAATTTTAGAAGTTTGATTACCTGCTATCATCTGAAGCTTCACTAGAATCACTGTCAGAGGAACTAGCCTCAGTCTTCTTGTGTTTCTTTTCCTTTTTCTTCTTCTTGGATTTTTCTTTCTTCTTGCTACCCTTCGGAGATTCCGACCTAGGAAATTCGTTCGTAGTTATTCTAAAAGTTTCACTATAAATAAGTTTAATTTTTTTTTTTTGTTAATAATATTTAATTTTTTTAATTCTTGCAGTGGGCGTCTTCCTGTCGACAAGTGCATACCTTGTGCTGACAATAAAGAAAGCTGTAGTACAATGTATCCGTGTGTGAAACAAATACTTTATTCTAATGATACAAGCTACCTGCTGTATTCGATTAAAAAGTAAGAAATTCGGAAAAAGTAGCAGTTGAGAACGCGTAATTCCGGGCGAAATTTTTACACTGATCTATCTCAGCATCTGGATAAGGTATTCAATTTAAAAAATGGATACTAACTTATATACTGATATATATGTATATGTATAGGAAATGCAGTGTGTGAATATTTTAGTAAGTATCGATGTAGAAAAAAAAAACGAAAAATCATATATATAAACATATTTTTTTCCAATCTTTCACTGCAATCCCAAGTGAATTAAGTAATAAAAAATATAAGTACAACGATACATATATAAGGTGAAAATCACAATATCGGGCTATAGCTAACAAACCGACTACATAATCACTCATTTGGAAGATTTGGTTTTTCATACGTTCTGCGAGATTTTCTTTTTTTTTTCTAACTAGTCACCGGACATTGTGCGTTATGTAAAACCAAATCTTTCAAAAGTTACAAAAGACGAGTATACAAAATATGAGGAGTATTGATATAATATGGGATTAGCATTACCTTGATAACCATCGATAGGGACGGACTTGTCAGAAAAAAATAGAGAGATGACATTAACAACAAGCTTTATCGATAACAACAACAAAGATAGAAATGCATGATTTACGCGTCAGATTACGTACAACGTTATTTGTTAAAAAAACCCGTGTATATTTTGTATAATATCGAAGTAAATGTTTGCCCACTGTTTTCTTACATCATTACATTGTATCTAACAAAAAATCTTGCTGATTACTAATTTTTGATGTTACAGGAATTCCAGCAATACAGCAAACATTTACCCTCTAATTATGCCTATTTAGACAAATACCTAAATATATTAGACTCGACTATTTTTCTTTCTTTCTTTTCTTAATACAGATATTTTATATCGTTTTTTTTATTTTTTCAAGTATATTTTTTATTTTCTTTTATTACTTTTTTAATTTTTTAAACTTTTTTTTTGGAAAGTAGACGCGACGACCACACTTACCTACTGAGCCTACTGGGTAGGCACTCAGTCCTCCTCAGTTCTGTTTGAAACAGAGAAAGGTGTATGGGACATGAAATAGTAGGTGAGTCATGAGTCAGTATCTGACAAGAGGTGTGTAGTAAGCAAATGAACGAGTGTGGAACTTGCGATAAATGAATAATTAACCGGGGGTTAGGAGAGGAGCTACTACGGGGGATGGTCCGTTCGGTCTTGGAGCCTGGATTCGTGTACACTTTCTCTCGCATGGGACAACGATACGAATTTTTTGTTTAAATAATTCAAGTCACACATAATATATATCATTACATTGCACTATAATAACACAAACAATATTGTACACTATTTTATTACTACTATACTATAGTATGCTGTAGTATACCGTTATAGTACTACTGCTACGCTATAGTATACAGTATACGTATTTCTTTTAATATACAGCAGTACAATGTAGTAATATAATTACTACAATTTCCTTCATCTGCACTTACATTATCTTATTTGTCTTTATTTTGGCGGATTAATTAAAACATCGAATCCAGCCTCCATTGACCCGTGCACCATTACGTTGTCTTTTACCTTTCCTTCTTGTGCTTCTTTCCCTTTTTCTTTTTAATTGCACTACCGGACCGTTTGCGTTTCTTCTTCTCCGGGACGGACGTAGTGTCCGGAGCTGGACTCGGGGTCCGTACTAATTCATACACTTTGCTCGCCGCCGCTCTTGCCTCAGCCTCGCGCGCGTGCCTCTCCGGATCTAGGCTACTTCCCTCCACGAAGAACTCCGATATCCCGAACGCCTCGCGTAGCTTTGCATTTTTCTCTTGCTGCGCCTCGGCGATCTGATGTGTCTCTCTTACACTGCAAGAAAAAGTTGTATTGTCATTTTCCATCAAGCATAAATCTCTTTTGTACGATGATACATTAAATCAATAACAAAGTAATCTCGCATCACGTAAATTATTTGAATCCAAACGATTAATACAATAAATTAATAATAAAAATTTTAAAATTAAAATCTTTTGATCCAGAAAGAAATCTTAGATTTTAATGATCACTGCCGTGTGATATAGTCGCTTAAAGGCACTGGAAACTTTACTCAGTAAATCATATGCGAACACATTGACCCCGTGCACCGAACGTATACCAAGTTCGCACATAAACCTAGAAACACGTGGCCATCAGATCTACTCTTCCAGAAACAGCATAAAAAATGTCTGTGATCTAAAGAATATTTTCTTTCCAACAAGATATTTTTTTCCACGCGAGATAAGAAAAATCTGACGAAGTAACTGTGCTATGAATAAAAATAAACACATGTCGTGGAGGAAGGGACGAAAACAGGTAACATGACCTATTTTGATATTCTAATCGAATTTGATGACGCGACGAGGAAGCAACACGACGACACGGGGATGAAACGAGGGAAATTCGTACCGCGTTGAAATTTTCACCGTCATCGTCGCGCGAAACCGGACACACTTGGTGGGCCGCTTTAGTTCTGTGAAATTTCGCGACGATCCATAAAGCGTGTAAAGAGATTGACGATGGAGGAGGTGGACGGCGTGTCCCTCGGTGTAGCTTTGGCGAACGTCGATGAAACCGTCCGGACAATGCGGCAAGGCAGTGACATAACACCGAACAGAGGGACTATACCGAAGAGAAATCGAGGTGGCCCCTCTTCTACCCCGCGAGTGAAAAGCAGCAAGCGAGGCCGGGATCGGCCGAGCTACCCCTACGCCAACGCTCGAGCGCGGATCAATACAATCCAGCTGTTCTCTTTTCTGCTATCCCTTTCGCGCCACTACTCCTCGCCGCTGCACGCTCGAATTCAGCAGCCAACCACTTGCGAAGTATCGCTAAACGGAGATCAAACGGCCAAATAATTCTTATTTTTTCTTATGCTTTTTTTATTTTTCTCTTGTCACCCTTTAACAGGCTTATTTAATTGAAAGAGTTTGATGGGTGATTTCGTTCGAAATGATGTGAATTTTTTGGTAATTATTCTTTTGAAAGACGAGATATTTTATATTTTAATATATAATTTTTTTTCTTCTAAATGTTCTTTCTTTCTTTATGCAAGGTAGAGTTAAATAATGCGAGCCTTTGGTAGTCGTCTTTTTAGAAAATAGGTATTTTGTACGTTTTTTCCTTTCTCTTATCTTTCTGTTTTCCTAAGACGGAGTTGAATCTGTTTTCGAATTATTATATTTAGAATAATTGAACGAAGTATGTAGTATCGTAAAGGTAGTTACTTTTGATTATTATGGCGTGTTAAAGGGTAACAGTTGTTTACAGGGAAATGTTTCCCTTTCGCGTGGGATTGGGGGTCAGCAGTGTGAATCATCCCCAAATAGAACTCAAAGAGAGCGTTTGCCTTTTTAATCCCCCCAGTTAATCACATCTCCTCTTTGCTGATATTTTTAGGTTTTGAATTTCCGTCGAGAACTTTTTAAGTTATTAACTTTCTAGTTAAAAACTGTAAAATAAACAAATATATTTATAGCAATGTTTGAATAGGAAAGGAATATGTAGCGATACTTTCCTACATTCTATCAGCTGTGTGCCATTAGACGTATCGAATATCCATGTACAATAAGTAGAGACGATAATCTGTGGTCAGAGAAACCCAATTCCTTCAGTTAGTCTTTCTATCTTCCCACGAACTTCTCGAGAAAGTTAATTCAAATTTAAAAATACAATCATTCTAAGTCTTTACAATAACGATTATGTAGAAAAAGAATTTTCTTAAAGCCTAGAAAAATTATTAGAACGTAGAAACTATAATTTTTACCTTCGATAACTTTTCAAAGATTTTTATATAATGTAAAAAGATTTTGTCTCAAAACAATAAATTTTCACAGGTGAAAGGTAGACAGCAAAAAATCTTAAAAATGCATTAATCGATAAAAAATATTAAAAAAAAAAAAAAAGGATGAACATTTACCATTTTTATAGTAATGAAAAGTAAAAGGTTCATGTCTAAACAAGATAAGTTGCCACAAATAAAAAGCAGGCCATAAAAACGTATTATTCAACGTAAGAAAAAATTATACACTTAATAAACGTTCGTGACAAATTCACCTAACGACGGAGCGCATGTTGCTTCGCCGTCCGGCGAGGAGGTGGAGTTGTATGCGCTGACAACAGCAACAATGCTGTCGCATCTGCAGCTGTGCACGCTTCTTTCCGTTCGCCACTTGCAACTTTCGTTTTCGCGATCGTTTCATCACCTTCTGTCTATCCAAGAAGAAATTTCCTCTCCAGAGTGTCTCAAAAAATGCTCGGCCATCAGCTGGACCTCGTCCACGAGCTGGTTTCAAAGGAGCTACTGTCACAGACATAATCATTCCTCGATTCAAAACTCTCGATAGAAAAAACTCCTCCTCTTCCTTGATATTTTTCAATTAACAATATATATAAATTAATCGAAACTTCGATCTTGTTGCAAATTCTCTCTTCTATTTGTAATCAATATTTTTCTTGATCCCTTCATTGAAATATACATTTTGGTAATTCTTTCAAGTTTCCTTTATATCCATTACATGAACGTTTTCAAATTATGAGATGTAACATATTATAAGATTTTTCTTTTAGTTATAAGATTTCTGAGAAGATTTATAATAATGTATTCGGTATTTTCCCGATATAGTTACCAATAAATTTTATCTCATTTAGCCGGCAATTTGCTTGGTCAGCCACTGGCAACTCTAGAGGACAAACTAAGGGCTTGAATAATTAACGGCCGGGTAATTAGATGAGCATTAAGTACGATCGGCCGCTAATTTACGTTAAGGAGCTCTACCGGTCGGGCGACGGGCATGCGAGTAGTTCCGATGCAGCTTAATCCCCTTCTCGAGGCAGGCTTTGACAGTTTAGGCGGTCGGAAGGGGGTTGAGGGTTGGAGGCGCAGGTAATGGCTTCCTCCCCCGATTACACCAGCACCTTATTCAGAACCTCTGCTATCCTACCGAGAACAATCATCCGGCAGCGATGATGAAAACGTCACTTTTCGTCTCTGATCCCTTTCTTCTCTTTTTCCTCTTTTCTCTCTTTCCCTATCTTCTCTTGTTCACGGAGAAAAATTCCTCGTTGCTTGATCGATTATTTCTCCGAACAGCAATCGTCGTTGAAACCAATCTCTTCTTAAAATAACAAACTTTTTGTTTGAAATTATTCGAGAAATTTTTTTTTCGTGTTAATTTCTCTTAAACTTTTTTAAGTATTTCCTCTTCAATCTTGATTGTATTTTTGCTCTTAGATTTTTAAGAGTTTTATATAATTAGTAATACATGTATATTGTATAGAGATATATATCTTAGTGACTCGTGTAAGAATATAGGAATATATCGTAATTTCATTGTAGCTTACATGCTAAGGAAGACTTCGTATCAGGCACACTATAGTCGCCGCGCCTCCTCTCGTACACGCTGAGTGCACAGAGAAGCAAGACGTCTTAATTAATTATTGTCGATTCATCGACCTGGAGACACATGGATTTTTATCATAGAAAAATGTCGGATCCCATTCAAATCTTCCGATTTCTCTTCTCTCGTAATCAATTCAAAACACGTGGGGATTATGCTCTTCTGTTAAATCTTCTCGCTCTCCCTCTGCGTTAGAATCAGGAGTTTCTTTTTACCCTGAATCTTTTTCTAATACGTTCCTTGATTTAACAAATTTTATAATAGATATGCGTATCCGTACGGAACATGTGCGTAAATTTAAATTGGAATTGAGATTGAATTAATACACGAGTACGAATGATTTCTCTTCCTCCTCCGAATTCAACCTATGTACCTTAAATTACACTTAACACGCCAACTTATCACTTACGATTAATTAAAACATATAATATATAATATATATATATATATATATGTATGTATGTATATATATAATAATCTATACGCTAATGGAAGACTTTTGTGATTTGTTTGTTTGCGAGTGTATCACGAAACCGTTACATGTTCCCTCCTGTTTTTGGTCTCTTTTTTTTCTTTTTTGATTTTTTTTTTCTTCTGACTATTGGCCAACGATTCGTGTACTCGACGAGAGTCGACGACGCGTAGCGTCGTAACGCCGGTCCATCCTCGCACTGAGGCGGAAAGAGTCGAGTATGAGAGATGCTGGAACAGAACTCTCCCTCTCTCTGGCTCGACCCTTTGCGTATCTCTGTTTCTCTTTCTGTGCACCTCCGTATCTCCCCCCGTTCGTGGGTGGCGCCGGCGCTATGGGGTACGTCGATATCGGCCGCGTAATATCCCTGAAAGCCGACTCGGGAGAGAGAACGCGACTATGTCTCCACCCTCCAATAATATTGGGTTTAGCGGGAACCTGAGCTACCGATCAGAAGCTGCTGCAGCCCCGACATTACATTTACACGAGTTCTAGCCATCGTAGCTATTAGATCTTTGTCTCGAAATCTCTTAAAACTTTCGTTTTCAAAATTTTCGATATGCGCGTTTTGGAACGACATAAATGAATGGATTTAGAACGAATAGTTACGTAAAAGTTTAAATTTTCATTGAATTCGTGGTTTTTAAGTTTTTTCTTTTTTATAAATAAAGAGGATCTTAATATAGTCTTAAAATAGAAACAACCTAATATTGCTCATCATTTACATACCATGCAATACTATTTGCATGCAATTTTATATCATGAAATTACTTGTAGCATATTTAAAAATGCAGCTTATTTACTTTATTTATTTATTTTGTTCGATCATATTTTATATAATATAATCATATAGAAATGTATTAATAAGGAAGAAAATGTACTTACTTTACACGACCAAATTCATCTCTAGATATTGCTGGTTTGGTGTCAGTTCCCATTAACATGGATCTGTATGATTCTACTTTCTTTGTTACCTCTTCGGATGTAAATCTATAAAGCACAAAGAAAGCAAATAAAGAAGAATTCTAGCATTTGTTTAATTATAGTTAGCAGTTTAGTGAAGAAATACACTGCATAGAAAGAATATATTGAAGCCAAAGATAAGCCAAATCCAATTGAAGTTCGGAATCTCATTTACTATTGGGTTCAAAGGGTCGATGAAGCTCTGTATTTCTTTCGTACATAATCTATATCTAATTTTTAAATTTATTTCTAAGAAATATTTATTTTTTGAGCAATTATGATATTACAATAATATAATCAGATTTATGTACAATATTATTATAAAAATAAAGATATGTACTTACCCTTGTTCCTCTAAAATATCTGCCAATTCTGCACATTTGACTTCAACTTTCCTTTTTCTAACATGATCAAGAATATCTTTGTTAGGTTGCTTATTTAGCTGATCTAATTTTCCTTCATCTGTTTTGTAAGTGACTTTGTCTTTAGTCTTGCGTACAATTGCCCAATTTCTTTGGACATGACCATTTGTTCCAGAACCTCGTGGTGTTTGTAATCCAATTCCATTGTACATCTTGTATTATACCTAGAATCATAAAATGTAAAAGGATTCTAAAGAATAATTTATTAATATCGACGAATATTAAAAAAACAAACACATATTTGGTAAAAATGAATATACATAAATAAATTCTTACAAATATTATTTAAATGATATACTAATTGAATTTAGGTAATTAAATAAGTCCATTCATGTTTATTATGTTAGAATAGAAATTTTCAGGGAGAAACTTTACAAGAAAAAAAATTTCAAAGAATGATACTATATACATATATATTTTTGTTGACTAAGAATCACGGGAACATTTCTGTACATAATATAGATTAACGAGTGTCTTAACAATGAATGACAGTAAGTGCACAATAGGCATACTGGTTAGGCATTTAGAAACCTGACTAAAGATCATCTTTATTGGGGTCGCGGAGTATATTAATAGAATTCTTCCAAGTGTCCAAAGTGAAATCTTAACTAAATCGCGACGAATCGATCGGCAACGTGACATGATTGAACTAATAACTTTGGAAGGAACGGGCAGGTAGGTTAGAATAGAACACACGTAAATCAATTATCGATCCGGTGAACGTTGCGCAAATTTCACAAATATACACTTTGCGTCGTCGAAAAGCATTACCTTTACATTAGTGACACCACTGACAATCTTGTTGTGTCATGCACGAAACTGTCGATTTTCAAACCCTTCTTAAAACGAAACCAATTAACGAAAAAACACAACCAGTAGCGCGATTCCTGTGGCGTTACCGTTTTCACGCGGCAGCTTTGCAACGTACCGTACGGTGGCATCACTATCGCACATAAGCGTAAGACCAGGAAAATTGCATTGTATTTCGCAATCGCTTCAAGAACAATATTTTTCCACAATATTCAAATTCATAGTTGAATTATATTAAGTCTAATAGCTCTAGTTCCAGAAATAAAAAAAATAACATTTATTTTCTATACCAGTACATTCGTGATATCGATAACAATTCTTGTATAATTGATTGCATCAATTTATATATATTACATTGCGCAGCCGCTTTTTCTTTTGAATCTGTTTCGGACAAACGCGCGAGATTAGGAGAAAACATTAAGTTTATCACGAAGCAATGCACGTGGTACAACAGAATACAATTAAACATTATTATCTATAATTTTGTATGTTTATAATCACATCAGTGAGAAGTAATACATTTATGGATAATTTTATTCATGATCACTTCGTAATAAAAGATATGAGTAAATGATATGTTTATAACCTATATTAATTTACATTATAACGTAAAAACGAAGGTCACTTACTTCTAAGGGACAATGGAAGTCAGTGTAGGAGACGTAGTAATGCCTGGTGATACTATAAAAGATATTACTACAATTACCAAAAAAGAAACAATCGTTTTAGGACCTGGACTTCGTCGTGAAGCTGATACAGTATTTGCATATAAAGCAGGTGTACTAAAGAAAACAGAACCAGCTGTATATTATGTAGATAGTTATCAAAAGCGGTAATCAAATTCTATTTTAAAGGAGCATTTTAACACTTTTTTAGAAAATCTTCATATATTGTATTTTCTTTTTATAGTTATGTACCAAACCGCGGAGAAAATGTAGTTGGTATAGTAACACAGAGAAGTAGTGATATTTTCAAGGTAGATATAGGTGCCAGTGAACAAGCATCTCTTTCATATCTGGCATTTGAAGGAGCTACAAAGAAAAATCGTCCTGACATTCAGGTCGGAGACCTTGTGTTTGCAAAGCTTTTAGTTGCCAGTAAAGATATGGAACCAGAACTTGTATGTGTGGATTCTCATGGTAAAGAAAAGAAATTGGGCGCTTTAAGCTCTGAAGGCATGCTTTTTACTTGTTCTTTGAGTCTTGTCAGAAAAATATTAAATCGCAATTCCCTATTGTTCAAAACACTTTCACGTAGTCAAGCATTTGAAGTTGCAGTTGGTATGAATGGTAGAGTTTGGGTCAAAGCAAGGACTATTCAAGAAACAATAGCAGTAGCAACTGCTATTTTGGCAGCAGAATATGCTCCACCTAATGGTATTAAAAAATTATGCTTAGACATTGAAAAGACTTTACTTTTAACTCAGTGTGGTAATGTAGATTAATTGTAATAAAGGAAGAAACAAATGTTATGAATGATTTTATTTATTGTATCAATATTTTTAATGAGTTTTATAAATAAATCTGTATGATTTCTTATATGAAATATGATGATTATGATGACAACCATTATGACAACCATTTTGATAAAAATGTAGAATTAGAGCTATATGTAGTACATACATTATTAAGTATGCTGGTCATGTATACTGCTATATTAATACAATGAAAATGCATAAAATATTATGATTAATGAATACTGTTAAAAGAAATGTACATAAATTTTCATGATATTTGCATCATTCTGATTGCAATTTAATAATGTACATTCATTTGATGAATAAATCATATCCTGACAGAAATGCAAGATGAGAAAATCAGATTATTTTCATGATATTAATGTTATAATGTACATTCTTATATTTTTATAAAAAAATCTTTAAAGCTGTTATAAAAATGAATATAATATAGCAGCTAATATAGTTTGTATCTGATGATTACAATCAGTATCTAAGTGAAAAGTGACTAAACTAATTGCTATGTCTTCTCTGATATGTAACTAATATTTGTCTCCTGATTGTAGTATGAAAGCTAAATACTAATTAATGATAGTATCAGCCATTCAAGCACAACCTTGATTTTCTTTATTTTTTCCACAAAAATACTTAAACAATTTTTAACCCAAGCATGTTACATTTTCGTATTTTTCTCTTTTAATATAGGATTTGTACGTGATGGAATGTGCATTATTCGTAGTTTATAAAATAAACCATGAATATGTCGGTATTAGGAAAACATTTTTCTACACATTATAACCGCGTATAATGTCAATGGAATGGATTTATACAACATATTGGAACTAAAATAACGCTGATTCAACGCGAACAATTTTATATGAATATGGATTACTATTAGATTTTTTATCTGACACAATATATTTAACATAAATAAAGTAAGTTAATATAATCAAGCGTGCATATTTAACAATTTATACAAAATATAGAAACAAAACAATAATGTGTATACTATATACAAATTTCGGTTCTAACATATGTTTTTGCGCTTTTCATTTTTTTTTTTACAAAATAAATAATTATATAAAGAAATCACCAAAAGCTAATACATTATTTCAGTTAATATATAACTAAATAACTTATCGCAGAATTAATATCGAGACTAATACTTATCCGCTATAACATTATTTATGGAGATATCATTATAAATCTCTTTTACCATCACTTAATGTAAGGATGTTAAACTAATATTATTAATCTAATAGATAATGACACGACAGATATGTAGTTTTTACAAAAAGTAAAGGATTTAGAAATGGTTGTATGATATTTACAAATATTTGTAAATACGTGTTATATGTAAAATATCATATAGCAAAATCAGCTTTTTATGAAAAAAGCAGAATCAATTTGAAGCTTTTTGTAAAAACCACATTAAATTTCTTTTTCTTCTGGTATGTCATAGGCAAGCAATATGTATGTTAGGGACGATTTATGGTGCCACCAGCAACCATTATACTATTCTATGGTATTGTGCTTTACTTAATATATATTTCACATGAGTGTGTTATGTGAAGTAAATATATTAATGCAATACATTTAACTACAAAGGTATAATGACAAATGCTATGCACATGCTGTGCTTAATAGCTTTTGAATTTCAAAGATGTATGATTATCAATGCAAAAGAGAATTAAATGAAAGAAATTACTAGATAAAACAGAAAGCAGTCTTAATCAGAAATAGATTAAGATTTTTTGTCGATTTTATGTAATTTATAGTATGAACATAAAATATCTGCCATTATCATTGTAGTCATAGATTTAAGTTTATAACACTGTGATCTACCTCATAAAAATATATCTATTTTACACCATTATAGTATTTGACAATTTTTTGGTATAGAATGATAAAGACATGTCTTGTAATTAAAGTTAGCAATTAATTTTTGTGTTCATTAGTACTGTAACTAATTTGAAATATTTAGTTTAAAAAGAGTGTGTATTTATCTTATTGGAAAAAGAAAGAATCATGATTATCTTCCTATTTACTTTCAATTCTAATGATATTATTTTACTGATTGTATTTCTAATATAATTAAAGTTATTTTATGATCATCCTACATTGCATAGGTAGATATGCAGATCTTCTAATGGTATGCAATGGCAGAATTCTAAACCCAGAGGACTAAATTTTATTGTTAGTTTCTATAGCAGCTGGTAGTTATAAGAATAATTTTTCATTTTATATATCAAGTAACATTTATACTCCTTTTTTTATCAGGCTTCACCACATTATTAATGCCGCTAAATGCAAAACCTATGCCTTCACCAGACAGCTTTGATAGAGACAGTTAAATATTTAAATTACAGTACACCTATTGTTATATATTTCAGCAGAAACAAGTGATTATAATTCTATTTAAATGTGTATGATATATAAAGAGTCGTGTTCTAAAGTAATATATATGACATATTATTGCTGGATTATTTAAAGCAGGAAAAGTTATCTTTATAGAAAAAGGGTGCAATTGTTACAATGTATTATTCATCGTTTTTAAAAGTATTGCATTGATTTGTAAAAATGAAGGATGTTTTATACAATCCTTGAGAAAGTGAAAAAACACGACTCTTCTAAATGGAGAGAGGAACATGATATTCTACATGAAATACTCTTAATGAGCATATCTACTAGATCACTCTTGAAGCTCGATATCATAGCACAAAATTATCTATATGAATATGTAGATAAATATTTATCATCGCATTTCAGCATTATTATTATTTATATAAAAAATTGTCTTTGCTTATAGCTAAAATATCATGATGCCTTGGCTATATAAATATATATATTTATATTGTTATCATTATTGTTATTATCATATTATTTTTTCATTAGCGCGTATATATACCATTCACAACACAGAGTGCATAGTACGAAGCCGAATTGAATCTGTTCACCCCTATAAGATTATACTGCAGGGAAGAACAGATCATAAAGCTTCAATGTAACAACGCACAACCAATATTTATACAACCTGCGTGCACCAAATTGCTTTTTGTCAGATTTTTATATTGACAAAAGCAATATTTAACTTATGTAATTGTTTTAAGTAGAATCATTAAGGTATTATGTTTCTTATATTATGAGCTTTACTATTAACACATGAAAGACTAATACACACAAGAATCAATTTCCACAACCATTTCCATTTTCATCACTTATGGTGTTTTAACTGAAATTAATCAATAAAAAGCAATAAAAGTAAACAAATTTATCTTGATTCTTTTTCTGAGAAAAGTTTCATCTAAAAAATTCAAAGTTAATAATAAATTAAAAATAGACCTCTTTTTTTACTATTTTTACTAAGAAAAGTCTCAACACCTACTACCACAATCTTAATAACATATTTCACATAATGATAAATTCTGATATGGTACTACATGTAAATTGTGGAAAATAACTATGTATGTATCTGTTTGTACAGGAAGAACTTTTATCAAAATCATCAACCTTCATTGATTGACTAAGTTAAATTTTGTATGCAATTCGAGACGATACTTCTCATAAAAAATGAATATTTGTGGAAAAGATCTGTTTTAACGATCAATTACAAACTTGATTCTATCAAAGGTGATATCCAAAATATTTTAACCTATTCTACTTTTGCCCTATATTTACCACTAATCTGAACCGAATGATGATCATGAATAATTTTTATTTGTTGAATGTTATGAAGATTTATTGAATGTTCTTTTTTTTCATTTTCTTAAAAAGTTTATGTACCGAAACTTATTTTTCATGGATTTGTGCTATTTTGTATTTGTTAAGATTTGGTTTTGATGAAATTTGATTTCATAGCTTTTTATAATTCAATAGCAGTGGATATTGCATTTCTTATTAAGGTAGTGCAAAAGCATGTTGAAGCATTAGACATATTTGAATAGTTACATGCAAAGTTAAAAGTATGAAGAATATAATATTACTAGAAATAACATTAACATAATAGAATTATTTTTATAATTAGAGTACTATGATTTTTACACTGTACACTCTCTGATTCACAGGATTTTTCCAGAAAGAGCATATGGTGCATTGACTTCCGTTATATTAATTTTTTTGGAAGAAAGCATTATCAAAATATTCTCTAAAAAAACAAATGCATTCGTATAACAATAAATAAAAAAACAGTAACTTTTATAAAGACACAAAAAAGGAACTTTTTTACCAACGACTTCTGCACACCTTAAAACGGCAGTAAGCAAGCCTTTAATCATACCTCGTGTTTGACAAAATTTTTTTAATCGGATGATGTGTATTATTGGCAAAAGTCTTACTCCCTGCATGATATTGTCCATTAAAATCTCATTCGTGTTCGGTGATAATGGTTAAAAATAATTGCGTAAAAAACATGAATTCATGCAGAACGTAAGACAAAAATTTGCCGCTTAATATTAATGTCGTATGATTTCAGTTTCTTCAAAAATTTGCCTTTTGTTCTTAGAATTACAGTCTTACTAAGAATATTCCTTTTTTCGCTTACAGGAGTTCTTGACTTTAAGCTCGATAACTGAGCAACGATATCGAATTTTAATGCTAGAACATCCTGGTAAACACTCTCAAAAATGTGCTACTTCATTTCACAAAACCTAGCAGAGTCTTACATATGCTTTGAACACTTTACATTGTATTGTAAGTGAAAAATTTATTTCCTTAGAATACTCGGAATGTATGATGCGTCTCTCAATTTTCTGACTATAAACATAAATTTCCACTTTCGCAATAATTATCATCTTCATTGCTTATCTGATTCTACGCATTGTGATACTTGGCGGATTCGAGGCCTCTTGTAATTCCAGTTACTTACGTTTAAGGTGACACATAAATTGTGCTCAAGCCACTTGTTAATAAAAATTAGCCACAGAAATCTAAATATTTAGTCGCTAAAGTCGCATAGGTTGCACAACGCTATTATTGTTTAAGCGTGTAGTGGTTTGGTTATTGAAATTTTCATCTTGAGGAATGTGTTCTGTTCTTTCGTCGAAAAATCCTGGATTCAGAATGATATTGGGTACAAGTTCAATCACTTCCTGCTCCTCCAGCTGCGCTGCAATTCGGGAACGGAGATTAATTTTCATTGGTCTGGGCCATGAGTTATATTAGCTTCTACCCTCTCCCTTTACCAGTGTTTGCTGGGCCATGGATATTCAAGAACAACTTATGTTACATTAACAATTGAATAATCCTATGTTCAATTTAAGATCTATATATATACAATAATAAATCAATGAAAACACATTGAGAAATTTTTCATATATATAAATATATTGCTTACCCAGCAAATATATTTGTGCTACCTTTGACCTAAGTTTTATACAGTCAAAGATTTACTAATAGCACACAATGTTATCTAGGCCATAATGCTCTATATTACTATTATTATAATATTTTCTATTCATGACACTAATCATTCTGCATAACAAATTTTATACAAACCACCAAAGCTTCTTAATTTAAAATATAATAGTTAGTAAAAGAGTAAGATAAAAATTCTTTATATAGACAGAGCAAGTTTGGTGGTTGATAAAGTCCATTCATAAGTTATAGGTTTCATTCCTATGAGGAGTAAGAAAGGTGCTACTGACAGGCAAACTGTATAGAAAGATATAAATATGTTACAGATTATTTTAGTGCCTTATGTTGTAAAGTGTTTTGTGCAAAAGTTATAAAAGTGTTATTGTTAAATCGGTATTGGTAAGAAAATTTATTAAACGCTAGTAAATTTTAAAAGTTGAACGCTAGAAAATTCATTAAATGCTAATTTGCAGAGCGCTTGCAGTAGGGAAATATTAGTGAAAGATAATTGGCACTGTATTAGAATAGCACTAAATTGATTGAAAGGAGAATAGCTGATGTAAAGAAAGCTAGAGATCAGGGCCATAGATAAGTTAAGTGGTTAGTGATGCTATCGTTTCTGCTGCAGATTTCGTCCTCTAGATAATCATGTTATATTTTTCAAACTTAGATAATCTAGCATATTCTACTTTAATTTATTTGCATAGAAGGAAATAAGTTTCATCAGCAGAAATAAATAGCATGAAAGAGAAAGAGTAGAAGCAAAAGCTTTTAGATAAAGTTACCAGGAAATGCTTACAGGGTACTTTGCACTCACGATAGAGGAGGTAACAAGTACCTATACCAAGAATCATAAGTGTACCCATAACTATCCCTACTGCTGCCACCCAGACACGAGTGTCAAAATTTTCTACACCTGCTAAGAGATGTCTTGCAAGTTCTGAAATAATTGTCAATTATAATTAGTAAGCAATAGTATTTATTTTATATAAATACTAATTTGTTTACATGCAGGATCATGTAAAGTTATTACGTTTAAATTATGTACCTAATTCTTCACTACTGTGTTGAGTATGACCTTCAACCTCAACAATTTCTCCTCTCCCCAGCTGATTTGTTGCCCAGACTCGAAACGAATAAGTAGTGTTTGGCACCAAGTGATACACATCAATTTGCCTCTATAAAATTATCAATTTTAATAACAACAGTCAGTGATATAGAGCTGATTTCATTAAAAGAAAAATTGTTTACAGAATTTGGAGGAATGTGCGTTGGAACAATAGGCTTCCAGTCTTCTGGTTCTTCACCCACATTCGGTTTAAGACGATATTCGGCAGTGAAATCTATGATAGGATAACCACCTGTGCCAGCTACTTCCCAAAGAATATTTGCCAATATTGTTGATGGTTTAACCCATACATTGTGTAAAGCTGGTGGAGGAGCTGAAATAGAGTAAAACATACAATATAAACCTGAAATTACTTTAAAATTACATTTAAATTTAAGTAACTTACTTCTAACTTGTACGTTGATTCTAGTTTTGACAGCATCATGATCGTCATCTAGAGTGCATGAATAGTTTCCAGCATCATCTGCACTAACATTAATAAGTTGCAAAGCTCCATTAGGCTCAACCTTTAGTCTTTCAATTTGTCCATCTTCCCGTCCCTCCCTTATCCACATCACTCCAACAGATTCTCCTGACTGTGGCAGTGCATCTTCTTCTGCACATGCTAATGTCAAGTTCTGACCTATATCTACAGCCACAGATCTTATTGGCACTAAAGTTGCTGCTTCGTGCCATGCTAAAAACATTGTAAAACATAATTATTAAATTATGAAGTTAATGGTATTTGTATAATAATTTTATGTAGAATTATTTTTTGAATGGCGTTTTAATACTTTTTATAGGGTAAACATTTATAGATAAAAAGATATAAATTACGGATTACAATTATGAATTAATTTAAATTATTATTTAAAATATTATTTACAATAAAAAATATAAATAAAATTCACTGAGACATTAAACAAATACGTTTTTATTAATACAATTTACAAAATAAACACATATAAAAATTAATTGATGTACCTAATATTAGGATCCACAATTCTTCCTTTTCTAATAGAAAAAATATTTATAATAATCTAAGCATCTGAACATCGATTTTGAATTATAGCTTACTATATTCACTGAATGTACTTGATACTTTGTATAACTGTATCTAAATAAAATACAGTTTTTACGAAAACTTATATGTATTTTTTAAGCTTTAATATCACTAATAAGAACTACAAAAGCAATTCGATAGAAAAGTACAAATTGATGCGTCGTTGTGCTATCGATTTTGATTAAACATTTAAAGGATGTAAGAACAAAAAAATCACATAATCCACTCGGGAAGTCGAGATATACGGCAAAATTTGCATAACTCGACCCTGAATCGTAACGATCGTGTACTTAGCCCGATTTATACGCTGCACGTATATAAGCGCACGAACACCGAACGTATGTATAGTATCACATTGATCCGCAGGTGCACTTACGCCTGAACGAATATTATGTACTTACCTGCCAGAAAGAGTATCAGCGTGATAATTCTATGACCAACCATTCTCCCATATTAGACGATCTCCCATGGATGCATACGGAAACGTGTTAAGGATTTTTTCTTAGTCACATCTCTTGATCGATTTTTTATACTTTTTAAACAACATTCAGTACGCGGGAGCTGTCAAACTCATCACGCATCGCGGAACACCGCCCGTCCGGCGCTCTTTGGATTTTATTGAGTTGCAGTTGGCGCACTCTCGCGGTGGTGCTGCGAACCTTATCAGAACACAGGGCTGCAACTGCATCAAAACTGAAGGTAGCCAGCTGCCGTCTTGTTTAAATATGTGAAAAGATCTCGCGACGTAAAGTTAAATGTATCGATTAGAATGATACGAATCGAAAGGATCAAATGGTTTTTCATTAATACTCATTTTATGTGTCGTCGTTATTTTAGATCGTGACATCGTTTCAAACAATTGAAAAGGTCTAGAAATGACTAGTTACCTTATTAAATTGAATCGCTGTTACGCGGGAAGAAGTGCATCGATACTCGTATCAGAACTGGTTGAATCTGCTTTACTGATTGAGGAAGAGCTGCTCCATATTTTCCTCTATCTTTGTTGCGATTAACCAGACAAAAACGATAGACACCTCGCAATGGGATAATCGCGGTAGTTGCCTATGATTGCTCTCATTTGTATGTGTGTATATATGAATACTATTGTATAAGTGAACCGAGGAAACAAGAGGACTGGTTGAAATCTCTCGGTGAATTGGTATGTATGTACAGTGCATGCTACACGCGATACACCGTAACCATGATCGATTAGTTTTTCAAAGAATTTAACTGTCAGATCTATTGCCAACTACGTATTTTCGCTTATACAAAAACGCTGTTGGCGATGCAACAATTATCTATACGATGTATCAAACACTATGATTTCACATAACAATGAGAAGTAGATTGTACTTTATCAGTAGTAAAATCGTGTCGTTACGACAGTTTTGTAAGGAAATGCAAATGTGTTAGACGTGAACCAACTGTTTGTTAGTTGCATTGTTTATAATATACACTATCTTGTTTTATTTTAAAGAATAGTTTCCCAATTTTAACAAATACTGATTCTTATTTAGTTATTTATTGCATGTTTCGGGGAGAATGTAATTGAAATGGGACTATACAAAGTCACTTTCATAAGCGTGCTCTGAAACCTATTCGAACAGTGATCTTTCTTAAATTTAGCGCTATTCATCAATAACAGGCTAATAGGATGCTTCGATCGATATATCCCTATATAATTAGTGCAAATTAAATAAAATTAATTATAACTTTTATGACGGGGATACATTTGCAAGATATTATTATCATGGTAAACATATTGTAAGATTTGTAAACATATTTTAATCTCTAAAAATAATCTCTATTAAAGGGTGCAATAGGATTTATATATATTTTATTTCTATCTGCTATATGCCATATCGTATAAGTATATAAATTTCTAAATTTCTAAAGGGTTAGAAAGCACCGCTACGTCATTGAAATTGTATCAGACGTTTTCCATCCTCGTTTATGTGACGTAACTAGTGACGTCAACAAATTGGGAGATCGATCGAATTCAAACTTACTCTTTCAGAAACATTTAAAACATATGAATTTTCTAGCAGTCTAATTAATGATGTAGAGTGCAGAATGGTTTCTATACCTATACGTGCAATAATATTTCGACAGTTAAATTTTTTAAATTAAAAATTTCAAATTCTTTTTGTAAGAATTTTGTGTATTTCATTCTTTTTGGCCATTCGAGTAGCTACGTTTCATTTCTCATTCAAGAATTAATTGCGAATGTTACACATTACGTGTTCATATTAACATCGCATCAGTGTAGTACATCATTCCTAATTATCGTAGATTGTAATTAGCGACGTGGACACGTGGTTTGCGGCGGTGGCATTCATTTACACCGGAAAAGCGAAATTAATTACGTTGGTCAACATACGAATTCCAAGAGGTATTAAGATCATTGGTATTTTTGTGAATTGTTATCATTCTACTCATTTCTCAGACAATCTTTTATTAATCGCTAATATAAATCACAAAGGATATATCTTAACAAACACGAAGATGCTACCCCATTGGGGGTAGCCACCTACATGATAATCAAACAGATAAAAAATTCTACCAAATGTCCAAATTGGACAAATTGTGAATGTGAAATTTTAAATAAAAAAAAAAAACTAATATAATAATCAACAACTTCCATAACATTTACAAATCTATTCCAATACATCTCCACTCCTATTCTACTATCTTACTTCTTTATAATTCCACATGTAATCTTTATTTCATATAAGAACCCTCATAAAACGCTAATGCATGTTTAATATGCGTTAATTCGATTCGTTCTCACAGGTAATCGTTCTCATTAATTTCATATGAAGTGCATCACGCAAAGATAGTCGGTAAATGCACCTCAATGTCAGCATAATACACTTGACTGATAATGAACCGTGAAGGGAAGTTAATGGAAAACAGTCTCACGCTATGGCACATAACAAGGATAATGTAATCCTCTTACGGAATTTCTGACTAGAAGCTGATGTGTCTGGAGAGTACGATGAACCCTTATGGTTTTTATACTCACATCGAAGAAAGAAATTTGTGCCTGAAAATAAATCCTCGATATTACTGGCTCGTCTCGATGCAGAAGGGAATAGGGTGGTTAATCACATTCCAACGAAGATCCGAGCAATTGTCTGTGGACCGTGGTTGACTATATCGTTACGCCTGCCCTCTCGTCTCTCGTTGTATTGAAATTGAATTGTTTCAGTTTCCAAGCAACCTTTTAGAATTACCCTTTAGAGGAGATTCTGTTTCCTCCTCCTGCGCATTAATCGCAAATGGAAACGAATTGGCAGGGTTCACCTCGTGGTTGACATTTGGTAAATGCAGTCTAGCGTTTTTACGCTGTACAGGTGCAATTTACCCAACAATCTAAGTTGCTGCATTAATTAAACTCTTCAAGATTTGGCCTTTTGTACACATCGATTAGATTTTAGAGACTAAACTGTTACTTTGATGTGTCGTCGTGGAAATAATCGAACGGTCATGAGTATATTGTTGGTACGTACCTTCTTTTATATAGATATTTGCATTTGCTGTTTTATCTGTATTTGTTATGAGGCCTTTAAGTAGATTTTATCGCCCAAGAAGTATTTCATAAAGTCTACCTTAATATTCATCTTCGCATTCTGCTGATATTAAAAAATTTTATGGACGTCTACGGTGGTACTATCGTATCGTGATAAAATACCAAGTTATAAATGGCAAGAATTCTTCAGTTGGATGGTTCATAGGACTGCATTGTTCAAGTAAATGAATTTGTTCGTCTAATTTAACAACAATTTGATAAAGAGAAGAGAGTATGCTTAATCGTGCCTTTCGATAGACTAAATACTGCGTAATCAGACAATATAAAGTTTCAAGTTAATTACCTTGTATTAAACTAAATCTAATTTCCTGGACATTTTTTCTCGGCTAGTCAGACAACTATAATCGTGAAGCACGGCGCAGCATATGACACGTCCATTACTTTCCAAGAAAAAATAAGGTCAAAGGAGGTTCCATTATTATTCTCAAGCGCGAAAGTCGCGCTGTAGTCTCACAATTGCGGTCGTATCAGGAACCGGATCAAATCTCATTTACAATCTATGTAAACATCATGGTGCATCGTCTTGAATTAAAACTGGGCGTTGCATCGATGACACTCGAAATAATTCCATGATCATCCCCGGTGTTCATCGTCCAATTACGTATAAGTTGGAACGTTCATTAAAAAGGAGTAGAGAAAAGGAGAAAAAGGAGCAGCAAAAAAAGAATTTTATCGACCTAGTTTCGCTTTCGTCTCGGTTTACTTTCATTATGCCCTTTACTGCAAATCGAAAGGATTTCCGCGTAACTTTCCAATTACGATTCGCCAGCTGAATGAAAAAATGCTCGGCCGTTCGTGTTTCCTAACGCGCAATACGCTTTAATTATCTCCTTTCTCTCTCTTTCTTGTAAGCATTTTAACCACCTTCTTCGCCTCACCATATACACACACCTTTACACGACCGGATGTCGGGCTGACGAAAAGCGGGCTGTACCTAGGCCAGGAGGGTGGAAATACTTCGACCCGTCCTCTTGAAAATGTCAAAGGTTGCCGCGCAAGGCGCATCGACGTATCCCTGTTTTCCAGGAGCTAGCAGTCGAACGCGATTCTATTGTTCCTGCTCTATCGTCGAGCAGTAATTATCATCATTTCCATTTTGCGCCATTTCATGATTGCATTCCTTTGAACACGCTAGACGAAATATATATGTATATCTACAGATCTATGTCTCGAAGATCGAAGACGTAAACGTATGATTTGTTTCAAAAGAAATAGATTCAACATACAACCATTATATTATTAGTGGTACAAAATTAGTACGATAGCAATAGTACAAAAACTTCAAATGTATTAATGAGAATGGAAATTATTATAGATAAGAATTATTTTTTTTTAGATAGATAAGAATTTTTAGATGAAATGTAACGTAATTAATGAAATTTTTTTAACTGATTTTGTTCACATGATCATAATTAAGATTTTGGGTTAATCGATTTTTGGAATAGAAGAAGAGTCATTTTAGTTCGCTTTATCGACCGCACTTCCGATCTCAATTTTCTTCGTAATTTCACTCCTCGCATTTTCGTTTATTTTCACTGGAATTATTTCTGCCACGAAAACACTGTTCCAGTTTGTTTCTTATGCATACCTGGTACAGTTACCGAAATAATTTCATAAATATTTGGAGTTTATCTTCGAATTCTTATACAAAATCTTATTAAAATGACGATAATAACTAAAAATAATGTTCTTTCTTTTCGAAGTAGCTGATTCCAAAGGGAGAGCCGAACATCGCAGCGATATCGTCGTGTAATATTGATTGCGACGAAGTCCTTGTCGGAAGATTAATTATTTCATTTTCATTTAACTTCGCAACGAGCAATTGAATTTTCCCCAGGCAAATCTTTTACTGAAAATTACCACCGACTCTGCATTTCCAATGTACAGATAATGAAAAGGCAAAGTTACGTTGCTCCATTCGTTTTTCGTATCATCAACGGATTAATTATAATAATCCACGATTCTCTTAATTATTTCCTCTCCCGTGGTTTTACGACGGTAGCGTAAATATCTTCCTACCCATCGCAATGATATTTTCTTCTTTAAACTATCGTACTTCCAGTTTACAACTCGGTGTCGTAAAAATTTTAGAGGCTGCGTTGGAAATTATTCGGTTAATGTCAAAGGTTCGAAGTTCCATCAAGAAGTTGGAACGTTTCTGCGAAGCTTTCCGTGAAAACGGATTTATTGAAAGAAATAGATCTCGGGAGTCCTTCGTGCGTTCGACATTAAATTATTGTTATCTGTTCTTCTGTGTCACCGCTCCCTTGCATTCTATTTTCAACTTTCGACACTCGCCACACCACGATAATATTTCAAATCCTTACTAAAATTCAGCGAAAATGTTTTTCGTTTCGTTTTCCTTTTGTTTGCGAGATTAAAACGTCGGAGATTAATGTCAGAGCGTATCCGGTAATTGTTGTTTCATTTTAATGGAGAAAGTTCCGGAAATTTATTGCGTATGAAAATCTCGAGCGTGTTTCTTATTGAGATTCACACAGAAAGAAAAACTAATTACAAAATAATGTTGCGGATATTGTAACGCTAGCATAAACCATGATATATGGACCACTACGTATTTATCGCTTTCTACTGACCCCAGACATTCTGGCGCTTCAATAAACTACATTTCGAGTGCTGATTCATTTATTCTACTGCGCATTTATCCATACGAGGTGTCTTACTTTTATTAATGTAATTAAGAGGAGATATTTCTCCAACATACGTTGATTTGTCATAATAATAATTCGCGACAATAATATTTGGACATTCGCTATAAAAAATCTTTATGAATATATTGCCTGTATTATAGAAAGCTTTTGAAGAATGAAACACGGTTATCATAACTATAGTGATAAAATCTGAAACTAATCTGGAAATGTACGTAAAAATTACGAGAGATTTTTTGCGAGTGTACGTTTAAAAAAAACTAGTACATAGTATAAAATGATTGTTTTAAACATATAATTAATTAGTGATTGCAACGAATATTGAGACTTATATTTGCAATAGGCATGTTCTATCGTCTTCGTACATTTTCGAATTTGTTTCAAACTTTTGATCGTGACAGTCGCATTATGTGGCATGTCCTGGAAAATCTTTCGCATAATACGATTCAGAAAATGTTTCCATGTATTTTCAAATACTTTCGTAAGCCACTGTATTTCGAAGCAATCAAAGGCAGACTATAAGAGTACAAGAAATATCATTATGAAACAGTATTATTTGAACGTTTATATTTGATAAACAGAAACATTTATGTAAAACCGAATTATTTGCCCGATGATGTTACACAGTTTAAAACTGCACGTCTGTCGATGAAAAATATCGCGCTTTTAAATAAGATATTGTTTGCAATACGACTCGATATGTAAAATGTTTGTACATGTCGCACGTACCTGATTGGAACGTGCGTGTTGATCGGCGATGTTGTGCCGTGAATTTCCACGAAACAGAGATTGAAACTTCACAGTGAGTACAGAGAGAAGAGCGGAAGGACTGCTATAAATACGGTCGATTTGCAAACGTCACAGGAGTTGTATACTCGTATGCCGGATGTGCGATGTTTGTCATGAAACGAAGATAAGCACCGAGGATATACCTGTTCTATTCCATTCTAGAAAAGGAAATGCTTGATCTAGATACTGTGAGAACTACCTCGCTTATTAACTTAAGAGACGTAATACAAAAAATCATGTCAATGATCTTCGTTCAGTATCTACCTTGTACTTCAAAATATCTTCTAATATCGAATAGAAATTCGTACAAGAAGAAAATTCCTACGAAGCTTTCCAACTAATTGAAGGAACTTGTCATAGATATATCAGATGTATCGAATTCATTAAATACTGACACACGTGAAAATACGCTCGAAGGAACAAAGGAGGATAAGTTCATATGACAAAAGAGTCCGTATATGCAATTGAGACTAAAAAGTTACGTTTTCGTATGGCCAGGCATACGCATTTTTTCTCTTGAAAAATGTGTCCAAATCGTGATCTTCTATCCAAAAAGCACGGATAGATCATAAAACAGCAATAAGGCACGATATCGCGATGTTCTCACTTTTGCGTAGGTTAAAGATCCTGTCATTGGTGTCTGTCAACGGAACAACGCGTTCCACGTTAATCAAATCGGATATTGGAATGGTATTTTCAACGAGCGTAAATGTAACCGGTTTCTTGGACGAGAAAAAAAGAAATTGGAGCACAGGGTATCGTTGGCACAGCAGCAAAGGTTGGCTCAATGATATTTCAAGATACGAATCGTCGAATGGAAAATTGCTCGCGATAATTGGAGGTATAAAATTCTCTTTTTTTTTCACGAGATATAAGCGACTCGTTATTAGAGAGACATTACAATAGAACGATCGTGCTATCGACATGACAACGATACATGAGATTTAATTTCCTTTTAAAGATTCTAATAAAAGGGTCTCTGGGCGTATTTCGTTTGAACTTTGTCATTATCGGTTTGTAACGTGTGAGATGCCTGTTGGCAAATGGTCTTGTCTAAAGCTGCGGCGTATTCCGTGCAACAACTACTATCCGTGTTCCATTCAAAGAACTAAGTGTTCTGTATGACAAAAAGGATTTCGTATAATTTCTGTCATGAAAATGCAACACGTTCACCGTTTGAATAATTGTCTACGCAAGAAATTATCTCTTTCTCGAGGAAGTTACCAAAACTGTCTGTTTAAAATTCATACATAGCAAGACTGCAAAAAGTTTTACGGTTCTGACCGTGTTGCAGGATCTCGCGTAATTCGTTAGCATAAATAGCAAGGTTTCTATTTTAACGTAACAGAAGTCGACTTTTTGTGTATTGCAACCGTTTTCGGAGATCGAAAATATTCACGGTTTTCGTATGAAATGGGAAGTCTTATAACTCCGACGTTCTCCAGTTAAAGTTCGTTTCAGAAAGAAATAGGTACACGAGCAGTCGTAAATATCGCTGTGAAATGAAGACGTACATCGAGAGAAGAGGTTTCTTGCTCGACAGTGGATCGTCGATCTTTTCGCAGTTCCCTTTGGCGCCAATCTACCACTCTTGGAAGTTCTCCAAGGAATTTTGTCCTTCGGCGGAATACCATAGTTCATCCATGCAGAAGTTGTCGAATTCGATGTTAAAGTTCCATTCTTTCACGGAAAATCCATCTTACCAGAAGTCTGCATGTAAAAATTTATGGAGATCGAGAGATCTATCCGAAGCAATATTTTGTTCCATGAGCTTTCGTAACTATTCCTCCTCCAAAGAACCTCCTTGCGATAAAACATTGAAATCGGATGATTGCGATGGGACAACAATCAAAGATGTTTCTAAGGATTGCTATTCAAAGTTTGACGAAGATACGCAAGAATGTCCAAAATCTTCCAGAAAATGTCAACTACCAGTTGAGGATGATTGCGAAGAGCACTCACCGTTCCCTTGTCCGGACGTAAAAGATTATTGTTCTACAGGTAAAGTTTTAAACTCCTAGAAACAAAATTTTCTACTTACAGTTAGAGGAAAGAGAGAAAAATGATTGAGAAATAGGAAATTGACTTTGAATTCGAAATATTTTCAAATTGACATTGTTTTATAGGTCAAAAAGATAAAGATACCGAGAAGAATGCGTCGTACATTATCGTTTTTAATCAACGATTAAGTTAATTCCGAATACTAACTGTCATGTCATTCTTGAGACAACAGCTTTTTTTTATCTATTCCACGATATACATATTGTGTAACACCTGTATTATGATGTTATCTTAAAGTATATACGTATATAAAAATTATTAAAAGTTGACTCACTTTAGCTAGCAGCTGAAGTTTCATCTTTGCTGTTCAGCGATGCGCGAAAAACTTTATCAGCTTCGTTGTATGTACGTTACTTAACAACATAACTTGTGGCTTTGCAAATACAGTGGCCTATGAAGAGAAACTTTTGCAACTGGTGACTGTCATCGGTGCGATCGTGTTAATAGGTATATCGTGTTACGTTTACACCAAGGTGGAAGAATCGGATAAACAATCGAGGCCTGTGTTCATTGATGTTCCTTATATGAGGCGAATAAATAAGGTACCTGTTTTTTTACATATGAATTTTATGCCTTTTTCACGATTGTCATATTCTTTTAAATAACGAATTGAGAAACTTTAACTTTAAGTTAAATATCATACAAATTCGATCTTAATATCTTTATTAATCGATAATGCACGCGTACTTTTGCGTAACATCTAAGCTTTATACTGATTCTTCGGTCTAACAAAGCTCTCTGCTTCGTACATCTCTGGAAGGTAATCCATTTGTGCGGTATTCTCCGTAATCGATTAATGAAGTCTTACGAATCGTTTGCCTTCACCACGGAAATTTGATACTTTTCCCTTCATTATCTTTTCTTCTTTCTTGCCTCGAGGATTTGATAATTTTACATCGTGACCGATTTCACAAGCTGAGACCTTTCAAGCCTTATCCCTGTAAGTGACTTATAAATATTTCCCTTCTATAGCCTTTTCCATGGGGCGACGGGGAACACACCTTGTTCCATAATCCCGTGAGAAATCCAATATCTCCGCATGGTTACGAGGTAGAAGATCCAAACGCTGTGACGCCAAGCCAAACCGCAGGGTTAAGGAAACGATAAACGAAGAAGGATGAAAATAAGATTGTCTCATTCTCGCGTTGAGAATATTTAAATATTCCGTAATGCATTAGAAGGATTAAGAAAAGCCTTGAAAATCACATTACAATTTTTCAAATGAGTCATATATGTTTCATACATTTTCTATATGTTTCCTTTTAGAAGTTACTCGGTATGATATTCCAGACCGCAAGCGGCATTCAAGGGCCGGATGCGCTTTATCCGGTGAACCAATGAAAATAATACAGCGATTATTACTGGCTGACTGCATTCGATCCTCGTAGCTTTGTTTCCCAGTTTAATATCATGTACCGCTGCCATTCTAAAAATTAAAGATATTATATTCCACAATAATTAAAACCTTCTGAAAATTTTATTTCGATCAATTGCATCGAGGATCATAGACTATTCTCTATAAACTTCTCAAGAGCAATAAAAAAAAATAAAAAAAGGTCCGAAACTCGATTGGACCTCTTCAGTGTGCTAAGGACATAACGTCACGTACTTGCTCGTTTTCTAACACCGCTTCTCGTCTCTTTAATGACGGTCTCAAGTAGAGTTGCAGATATTTGTACTGTATAAAACAGCCGCAAAGTCGCGTTACTTTCCTAGCCACCGAGTGGAACACGTGGATCTTCGGATGAAAGGTCAACGTTGGACGGACGAGTCTCTTTAAACACATTCTTCCCCTCCTTCCATTGCCCGGAGGAATCTTTTACTTACGTCACAGTATACATGTGCATATCATTCTAACAGATTCGTTCAACATGTTTTGACGTCACTCGGTGTGTATCCTGATCATCTGTGACTGGAACACGGATACAATGTACCGTGCTCCATTTATAATCTAACTTACAAAGAATAACGTTAAACTGGCAGAAACTTGAATGCTTCGTTTACTTACTTGGTGCCTAGTATTCTCTTCAAATAAACCGGAAATTTTAAAGGAAATATCTTCAGAAGAATTTAAATATATCTCCTAAGGAAAGTTCCAAATCTGTCACGTAAACTTTTCAATGAAAGAATAAAAGCGTCCTCTTTTAATTAGTGAATACGTGTGCCGACCAAGGAGAAGATTAAAATAGGTTGGAGGAGTCTTTAAAGTTTCATGGAAAAAACCAGAGGCCAGACTATCAAGGACGCGTCAAGGTCAATTTTGATTTGATCTTTTAGCAGAATTTTACTCAAAAGATCATGCATATTCATAACGAAATTCTTCGTTGTATCTAAATTCTTCGGATGAACTTTCAAAAGGCAGTTAAATAATATCGTCTTTATCCTGACTGGATCGCCTGATCCATTGAAACGTTTTAGACGTTGCGATGAACACCGATCTGAACAAATTTTTTTCCCTCGGCATTTAAAACTTGCAGAAGAATTAAATCGTGCTTGCCTATTCATAAAACGTCTCTTACATGTATATCGCTCGCTGTACAAAAGAAATGGTTTTTACCGTCCATCGAGCGATCCGCCTCGCTTTTATGCCAGCCCACAGGGAAAACGCGTCACTAACCTTCCATAATCTCTATTCTTTTGACAGGCGAATTTTATTCTTTCCTTTTCATCTTTTGTGAATAGGCCGAATTCGTCGGCATAACGCGCGTTCACCCGATAACATTCGTTTTATTCGGCTAGTTCCCGGCTAATGTCAAAGGTCAGTTTCCTTCATCAGTCACGCTCAGGAACGGTCAACGGACGGCGCATCTCTAGTTAGTCTCCATGAATTTCAATGTAAATATGTATATAATATTTCTATTATTAGTATTAAAACATATAACTTATTTGGCATATTGATGAAATCTCACATTAATTATCGTAAATTTTTAGATAGCGTAGACTACTCTAATCAACATTCTATGTTGATATTTAACCTTGTTCTGTTCTTCTTTGTCTGCTACTTTTTATTCTTTTTATCAGTGTACTTTATTCACGGACAAACTAATCTACTTCGATTAACTACAATTATCTGTTACTCGTTTACTTTTTAATATCGATAGATGATTATTATCGGCAATCTCTAATCAGCATTTACTTGTTATTTTTATATCCGCTCCCTGCCAGCAATGTTCTCCGTTAACGAGCTCCCTTTCTTCGCTCTATAAAAAGCATAGTTCTCGGAAAAGGGCATTCGTAAGAGGTGCCGCGCAAGAATAAACAAGCCCTGTCTGGTTCACCTTTTCGGTGAATAGAGAGGGGCTTTTGACTTCAACTATTTACAGAGCGAAAGAAAAAAGAAAGATTCTTATCCCGACAAGTGGCACGTTTCCTCTCTGTGAGGATCGCCGTTGTACTACGTCGTTTCTAATGCTGGCAGGGGATCGGGGTATGGTGCCCCGTGATTCGATCCTAGACGATACGCGTGCAATCCTGTCGACGAACTTATCGGTATCGCTTTCATGGGAGCCTGCTGGTGTTATGGCGCATCTGGTTTTGCGTTTCCTTGCTCGCTCGGGGGTCGATCAATAGGCTAGGGAGGTGGCGGAGGCGGCTAACGGCGGCTGTCCTGCCAGTGACGGATTCAGAAATTTGCATTTCAAATCAGCTATTATTAAAGGATAAGATATCGTTTAAAATCTTCTACCGATTGAATCAAACCATTTTTTGTATATTCTGTTTATCATCAATCTGAAAAAAGTGCCTCGATTGGTTCCATATCTTTCCATCTCTTCTTCTTGCATGTAAATGCAAAGACATTATTATTCTTTTTAGATACTTACTTTATTTTATTAAATCGTTACATAAGATCGTATAGGTATACATGTGTAGAATAAATAGGATATTAAATTGACAGTTACTTGAATAATTTTCAGGATGAATTATTAAGAAGTTGTACGTGGACTCAAGGAAAACTGGCTGGCACGCGCCTTTATTTTACAGCACTGCGTCCGGATCACCGGGTCACGGAGGCGGTAAAAGGCACTCTGATTGGCCGAGCTCGATTTCGCGGGTTCGAGAAGTCGCGCGTGCCATTGGGGCCCGCCAATCGGAGCGACCTCCTCTCCGTCAGTCAGTAGCCGCGCGTTGCCCATGTAACATCGTCACATTTTCGGCTCGCGTTTATCCTACACGATCCTTGGATAAATCCTCAATCTCCTTAATCTTTTTTCAGTGTATGTACTTAACGATTTTGCTGAAACAAATCTATCTACGTCCTGTATTCATCTCGTGAAATGTACGTCTTCTATGTTACTTGTTAGAAGAAACAAGTGCTCGTTTGCACGCGTGTATTATGTACTATGCCTCTCGTGTCTCTTAGGTGAGCTTCGTCTGGAATTTAAATTATGTGACAGTGAACTGTCCGGGCGAAAATGAATTCGTAAATATATATTTTATAAGGGAGGTGGATATACGTTTTATCTGGGTGGAATTTTAACGTTGAATAACAATAGTATCATTCGGGACAAGTATCTGCTTGATTAGCAGCGTTATCGACTCAGTCGGTTGCCGGTCTTCAGTCGATCAAGCTGTATCGTGTCGCGGATATCGCAGCTTTCCGCGATTTATCATCTGGTCCGGAAGGTGTGGCGCGAAAAGTATGTACCTACATACCGTGCACTAGTAAGAGCGAGCGAGTCCAGCGATATCGTTTCGTTTCGCTTACATATTTGCCCTATTTCCACGTTATTCAAGGTTAAGGAAACCTTTTGCCCGTAAGTACAGTAATGTCTCGTTAACTGACCAGAACTCTGTCTTATTAACTGACTGTCGCTATTCTCATTTATTTCAAGTATCCTTTCTCAAGCTATGAAATTTGTATGTGCACAGAAAAAGACTACCGTCTTCAGAATTTGTTGATATCTTACTTTCTATTTTTATATTCATTTTATATTCGGAGAAAATTGTTTCTTTGTAGTTAGACAAATTATCAACTTGGTTTCGACTTATGGTCTGTTAGCAAGGCACTTTACTGTACGTCGATGCAACATCGAATTTCATACGTGTTTACGCGCTCCCTCAAGCTGTTGAGTACTGTCAACTGTTAAGGATCTGTCAGCTGAGCCCGTTGAAAACGATTGGTCGTAACTGACAGGTTATCGTGTCCAATCGTAGTCGCAAGATCGCGGGTATTACAACGAACTATCGAGAATGAAACTATTCTCAAACGATGCTAAGGTACCAATTACATTAGATTATTGTATTCCGAATGAGATATTAATCAAACGAAGTAACGCTCTGTGTTAGCGGTAAAATTAGAAATAAGTAGGTATTTATAATCCTATTATTGGCACTTTATCCGATATGCTTGCAACTTTAGAGATTCAACGCTGTATATTACGCTTTATTTTTCAAGTAAGAAATTCCACTCTTAGATCTATCACGTTTAATTTATGACTTGTGTTGTTTCAACGTTTGTATATAATTATGTAATGTATGAAATATAGATCACGACGAACCATCATTTCTTATCAGTACGATTTTCACAGAATGGTAGTATGATTTTTTCCCGCTATAAAGTTTAATTTAGGATACGTTTGAGTACTACGGTACAGGTGAGTATAAATAAACGTTTTACGCAACATTTTGTTTATTGTCCCTCCATTGTCTCAAGATATACATACCTTTCCAGAGAATCAGAATTATTCGATAACGTACACTATTCATAAATCGTCTACAATTGCGTGTGAAACGTAACGTAAGCCATTCAAGTCAAAGATCACTATATTATATCTAATTTTTGTTCTATTTTACAAATAAACGCTGAATAAATTACTATAGTCCCTATACGCTTCACCTTAGTGAAAAGTTACATCTACAATCGTTTTAACCAGTTAGCGGTTTTTTTACAAGTATACTAGTCATGAAGAAATGGTAATATTTTATGTTATTTAAAAAAAATAAAACAGTCATTTCATTACAACTTAATTCTACATTACAACAGCAACACATGCTCTGTGCTCGACGAGTATACTCGTCGTCGCTTACTTTTTGCGACATATTTTAGGTACACACCTTCCAAAGGGGTTGCAGTAGCTAACCATTTAAAGAGGTACAATCAGTATCGATATCGGTGACACATATTTATAACGTTCGATGATTATTATTAATGTGTCAATTTCTATGCAGTTATGGAAAATTTGAAGGTGCAAAATAGTATATAGAATATAGTATTCAGTATAGTATTTCACAAGTAAGATAATTATCTACTCGGATCTCATATTTTAATTATATTTATAAAGATATGAATTTGCATAAATATCCGCGGTGTAATGATTATTAATCACTATTAAATACTCTGTGACCTAGAGCAGATTTGCGTGAAAACGCGGCGTGCAAACACAACGATTCAGCATTTGACGTGCTTCAATTATAGACCGAGAGAAACAGGCAGTCGATGTTCGCGAAGGTCTCTATTTCTAATGTTCCACGGAATATACGATTGAATTTACGCGTTTCACTTATGTTGCTGGTTTTTCGGCCAGGTATAACTGATAGATCGATGACGATAGATAAAAAGAACCGTTTACGCTGATAAAAGTTGATCTGTTGGACCTGCTGGAAGGCGTATCGAGAAATATTGATCGCCGCTCTCAAGGGATATCTCGATTACGATGAACTTCTTTTTGCAACGTCCTGAGCGAAAATAGAACACAACGTTCGATATAACGCTTAACGTTTCTTTTCTTTATTTCTTTTATTTTTAAGATTTGCGCCGATGATATCATGAGGCTGAGAGATAAACAGGAAGCAACAGCCTTCGAACGATCTCTGTTTTTCGTGAGAGTGGATCGTGGATAAACAAAAGCGGCAAGATGTTGATAAAAGAATATCGAATACCGCTGCCTCTCACCGTCGAGGAGTATAGAATTGCTCAGCTTTACATGATAGCGGTAATTTAACATTACATTGCAATATATTGCGTTACAATTAACCCTTCGTTACTCCTTATTTCCCATAACTCCTGTAGATTCCTATAGGGACTGGAGGCAATTAAAGAGTGAACAATAAACGTGAAGTTTATTTTTCCAATGTATTTCTTGTAGAAAAAATCTAGAGAAGAAAGTCAAGGAGCAGGCAGCGGTGTAGAGATTATAGAGAACGAGCCTTATAGCGATGGTCCAGGTGGAAACGGACAATATACCCATAAGATTTATCACGTGGGTAGTCATCTTCCAGAATGGTTCAAAAGTTTGCTGCCCAGATCCGCGTTGATCGCCAAAGAAGAAGCATGGAATGCTTACCCCTATACGAAGACCCGTTACACTTGCCCCTTCGTTGAAAAGTTTTCTATCGAAATAGAAACATACTATTTTCCCGACAATGGTTACCAAGAAAATGTCTTCAAGCTAAGTGGTAGCGATTTGAGAAATAGAATCGTAGGTATGTATTTATCTCTATGAAGTTTCAAGAAGGCAGGTCAAGTCATTTTCTATTAAGATATCGAGATCCATCGATTACATGATTAAATTTCAGACGTGATTGATATCGTAAAAGATCAATACACGGGTGATTACGTGAAAGACGAGGATCCTAAATTATACGTGTCCCAAAAGACCGGTCGAGGACCTCTCACGGAATCATGGCTAGAGGAATACTGGGCTGACGTAAAAGTACAGATCTATCTTCCCGTATCTGTTTCTTTTCACTAATTTTTGCTTAATGCGATCAATACTGATGCATTAAAACTGTCTTGTCGTTTAGGGGAAACAACAACCGACTCCATCCGGAAAGTCTTTAATGTGCGCGTACAAATTATGCCGTGTGGAGTTCCGATATTGGGGTGTGCAAACAAAATTAGAAAAGTTCATACACGATGTAGGTCAGTATCGTATATGAGCACAACCGTTCCCTGTTTGTTTCTTAATGTCCAACTTCTAAAATTCTATATACCGTGAGATGTGACGATGAAACGATTTCAGCCTTGAGAAAAACGATGGTTAGAGCTCACAGACAAGCCTGGGCCTGGCAAGACGAATGGAATGGTTTGACCATGGAAGATATTCGGAAAATTGAACGACAAACGCAATTGGCGTTGCAGAAGAGAATGGCTAATGCAGAAGGCGATGGGGAAGCAACAAACGACAATCAAGACAGGGCTGTTTCAAACACGACAATGACTCCTCAAGAGTCGAACGTTGCTACGACATTGGCTGCCACTCTTGGGAGCATCGAGAAAAACGAAGATCCTCAAAGTCCCCCAAGTGCCAGAAAATCGACCGATATACCTAACACAGCTGGTAGTTCAGAGGGTGACGTTAGCCCCGAAGATTCACCGACCGAAGTACCCGACCTTAGGTAAAAATAGAAGTAAAATCAGGAAGTAGTTTATTTATATGTATAGCTTTCCTTCTTTCGTTTACAGTTTATTTAATGCGATGAAATTTGTTCCAGAAATGCTCCTACTGAAGAGAAAGCAGATGCTAAAAAGGGATGGAAGAAAAACAAGATGAGTTCGCCGTGTTCGAACAAAAGTTTCGATATGCAGATAGCGAATTGGCGCATGGAAAGTATCGTAAGAGAATCCGAATCTGGTAGCGAAGATGAGTTTTTTGACTGTCAAGGTAAAAGATCGACTTCTTTTCGTGCAGCATGTAAATAATCTTTCTAAAAATTTACATATTCGTAATACTATCATTTGGCTGATAACTAAACCATGAAACAGACGCTTTGGCGAATTTCTTTAGACACTGTTTTTGTATGCTTTCTTTTGTTAAAAACAGATTAGATAAACAAATAAAAAACTTGTTAAAAATAAATAGGAGTGTGTCTGGTAGAAATTCGCATTTTGCAAAGTAGAAAATACAGCATGATGATTGGTAATAACATTTTCTGTTTTTTTATATGTGTACCCTCTCTGTTCTTTTATGTCGCATTCCACACTGCAGCTGGGTTCATTATACCTATTATACGCGAAGGTAGGACACGTAGATAGTGTTGAATTCTTAGAACTACAGACATTCGAATATGTTTTTTCGCAAACGTAATAAATGATCGGATAAAAGATCGCAACATTGATACTAGTGTTGGTACTCTCGACATAAGTTTAGGAACATTGCGTAATTGCATTCATGCCTTTGTAGACCGAAACAAGATGTACTTGTTGCTTACGGAGATTTACACTTACAAGAAACTCTGACTAATTGCATAACATACAGATCGTCATACATAACATCGAGCATGGAGGTTCTCAAGAAGCAGTTTATCACAGCATGAAACAGCATGGCCATGTAGATTACAAAAATAAATGCTTTTTTATTGTTAAACTTTTTCAAATGTTAACAATAAATATCATTGTGAAATGATTGTATTAAATAAAATAAATAGTAATACCTTCATATTTCTAATATATTTCTACTACCGCTTTGTACCTTGTGACGCTTAATCCGAAAAAGGGAAACACTCCTGATTAATAATATTCTATTCCTGCCTTAACACGAGTCAGAGATGCTTAAAAAGGCACGATGCATAAGCAATGTTAAAATTTCTGATTATACAGAGGGCTTTGGAGATAGCACTTCATTATCTAAATGGAGTTCTTTGGATCTTCTAGCAGAAGAGGAGGACAATACGTTCACTTCGCCTACCATGGTAAACAAAGAAGGTAAGTAATGATTGATAATCTAAATGCTTATCCTTTTCCTGGTTATTACTAAAATTTATTTCAATATTTATTTATAGACGACACGATATTTTCACCTTCCTACTTGCAACGTATGGCTAGTGAACGTAGCAGTAAAAGGTTACAAATCTCTACGTCAGCCAGCATCGATGCCTCGTATCCGGCTTCACCTCAACATTCACCGACTCATCAACCATGCAAAACTACTGTCCTTCTTATTGTGATGCATGCTGGCAGTGTACTAGGTAAATGCCATAAATAATCGCTTAAATCCATCACTAATTCATAAAAGCGAACCACTAATTGTGAATCACTACTCACAAAAGAATATCTTTTAGATGCTAACGTTGACTTG
The DNA here is from genome assembly GCF_011952255.1 of Bombus vosnesenskii. Lineage (NCBI taxonomy): Eukaryota > Metazoa > Arthropoda > Insecta > Hymenoptera > Apidae > Bombus > Bombus vosnesenskii. The sequence goes on from NW_022882962.1 coordinate 3,316,725, forward strand.
ACGGCGAAAAAATCGGACATTACAACTTTCAAAGGAGCCTTTGAGTCAGTCATGAGACAACACTATCCCAGTATGGTTGGACATGTGGCCATTAAGTTTGTTTCTTGCCCACCTATTTGTACCGAAGGTCTTGGTATTTTATCGAGGTAAAAGCGACGTGATTAGATTAGAAATTTACTTTTATCTATGCCTTATCACTATCTTTATCTCTCTGTAAAATCTCCATCTATTCGACACATGTTATTTCAGCCTAAGTCCTTATAGTTTTGATGTGTCACCCTCGTCTATGGATGCTCCTCAAGTGACACACGATACTATTCCTATCGGCGCTATACCTTTGCTCGCTAGTTCAACTCCTGAATATCAGGACACCGTATCACGAGTTATAGCTGGAGCAAACCAAGTTTATCACGACTTTATCAGAAGCGACGAGGGTCGAGGTTTCACGGGGCAAATTTGCCTTATTGGGGATTCAGTAGGAGCGATTTTAACATATGACGCTTTGTGTAGATCAGCTCACTCTAGACATAATAGCGAGAACAATATTTTGGATAATCAGGGCATTGAAAATAGCACGAATGCCGAAGATGGCAAACACCTGACTGCACCTTCTCCTAGAAGGAAATCTTCTAGTATAAGGTGAAGAATTATAGTTCAATTCGTATCCATATACATGTACATACGTATGTTGTGATATTGGGAAATTAACATATGTTATTTTTTTAGTGATACCCCCTCACATTGTAAATTGGATTTCGAAGTAGGAGAGTTTTTCATGTTTGGTAGTCCACTTGCTCTGGTATTGGCGTATAGAAAAATTTCCTCGGATAAAACTAGTAATATAAGAAGACCGTTGGTGAATCAGGTGTATAATTTATTCCATCCTACTGAACCTGTAGCCGCTAGATTAGAACCACTGATTTCTGCAAGGTTTTCTCTTCTTCCACCCGTGAACGTGGCTCGATATCAAAAGTATCCATTAGGAAACGGACAGCCTTATCATTTGTGTATGTATTATACGTCTTAGATGTAATTTTGTGTAGCTTATAATTATCACAAATCGTTTAATATTTTCAGTGGAAGCTATCCAGACGAATCCACAATTGTTTACGGATGGATTGAATATCCCAAATATGTCAATGTCCCATTTAAGACGGCTGTCCGATATATCGATTCATAGTACAATGTCTGGTGTGGTTGAAAATGTTCCTCTAAAAGTAGTATCTAATTGTAAGTAAAGAATTAATCATATTAACGATAATAAAGAATATTGACATATTACGCTTACTTGCGACAATTTGTTATAGTAACGCAAAAATGGTGGGGTACAAAGAGATTAGATTATGCTCTGTACTGCCCAGAGGGTTTAGCAAACTTTCCCACGAACTCTTTACCTCAAATTTTTCACGCTAGCTATTGGGAGTCACTTGATGTTATCGCATTTATCCTGCGACAGTTAGGCAGATTTGATTTGTCATTACTCACAAACGAGGAGAAAGAATTATCTTGTTTCCGTCCAGGTCAACCTAGAGAAAAGTGGAATAAGAAACGTACTTCTGTTAAACTTAAGGTAATTTGAGATAACGAAGGAATTATTAATACGAATGTTTGATTTTTCATTTGCTGCTTCAGAATGTCGCTGCCAATCATAGAGCAAATGACGTAATTGTTAAAGAAGGAGCACCACAAATCCTGATTGCTAGATTTATGTACGGTCCAATTGATGTTATTGCTTTGACAGGTATGTCAAATATAATGTGCATACGTGCTAGTATTACATACATGCTTTTCAAGTGATTTCAACTAATATGATTAATCCTCACAGGCGAGAAAGTGGACATTCACATTATGAAAGATGCTCCAGCAGGAGAATGGACGCATTTATCAACTGAAGTAACTGATAAAAATGGTAGAATAACATATAAAATACCCGATGATAAAGCATTGGAACATGGACTTTACCCAGTTAAAATGATTGTTAGGTAATATTAGTCAACCATAATTTAAAAAATTTTATCAGAATATATCTAAAATATAATTTTTGGCTCTCAGGGGTGATCATACATCCGTAGACTTTTTCTTGGCTGTGATTCCACCAAAAACAGAGTGCGTGGTATTTAGTATAGATGGTTCGTTTACTGCGAGTATGTCCGTTAGCGGGAAAGATCCGAAAGTTAGAGCTGGAGCTGTTGATGTCGTCAGGTATATTTTAAGTCATACACATCTGCTTGTACGTCTAATTTTTGGCCCGATGGTTGATATGATTATGGTTCTGATTAGGCATTGGCAAGAACTGGGATATTTAATCATATATATTACTGCAAGACCTGATATGCAACAGCAGAAAGTCGTTTCCTGGTTGTCTCAACACAACTTCCCTCATGGTCTTGTGTCCTTTGCAGATGGTCTTTCGACAGATCCACTTGGTCATAAAGCTGCGTACTTACATAAACTCATACAGGTGATTAACTACTTGAAATCTATATTCGAATGATTCGATATTGTTCGCAACGATATTAAAACGATACTCTTTTCTATTCAGGAACACGGTGTAATAATTCATTACGCATACGGCAGTAGTAAGGATATCAGTGTTTACACCGCGATTAACCTTAAACAAAATCAAATATTCATCATTGGGAAAGTATCAAAGAAGTACCACTCCTTGGCAACGATACTTCATGATGGTTATGCTGCTCATTTGAGTATGCTACAGGCGCACGGAGGCTCGAGACCTGCTCAGGGTAATGCACGTATGGTGATCCCAAGAGGTCAGTTCGGTTTACCCGGACAAAATGCTTCTCTACGACGAAGAAGGTAAGCTATCTATTCCGTGATGGAAATAATTTGATGTGAATACTGTGTTCGATTGCTTACACTTCGCCGTGATGTGGGAATTTTTAAGGTAATAATTCTTACAACCCTTGCTATCCTCGACGTTCAGATGTTTTGGTTGCTGCAGAATGGTGGAAGTGTATAAATGTTGTCCCTTAGAGAGAAGAATGCAGAATGGGCGTAAGGCATTTCGGAGAATAATAAGAACTCTATCGTCTGTATATAGATAATGCTGTATTTTTATAGCTCTGCATACTGTGATCAGTATGAAATTTTAAGCAAAGGTAGTTGTTTCAGAGGCGATCAATGACGCGTGCGATCTTCGTTTTTAAATCGCACCCATCAATGTTTACTAAAACCCCAATTTATATCGAGAGATTTCCCTATAAAACAATCGTAACTACGAAAACAAGGTACATACATAGAATAATCTTAATAGTCTTGATACGGCATAATCCATGAGAGTTTCAACAAACGATATAGACCAAAAAACAGTTTTAAAAGTTTCACTTTTGTTCATCATCAGTAATATTAGGAATTCATTAGTCTATATCGTATGTTTGCGTACAGGAATCATCATAAATACTCTGCTTTGCATATATGCGATTTGCTCTCAACTTAATTTCAGCACAAAAGATATTTTTCTAGTTCACATTAATAATTTAACCGTTTTTGCACTTCTGTACAGTACTTCGTCACTAATATCTATCACTTTTAATTTTCCTTTTACTTGTATTTCTTCTCCTTCTTGTATTATATTGGTCTTGAATTTGCAAAGGGAAAGATTATATCTTTTGATGAATTTTATTCCAACCTTAAATCACTAATAATGGTACTTTGTACCTATTGGAGCAACGAAAATTCTCGTTTCTTAATGTTGGAGCGACGGACAATTTGTCCCTATAACTTTTAATACATCTCCAAGATTTCTGTTTTAGCTGCTAGTTAAAAGGTTTGAACGGTGTCTAAAGCTTATCAGTTTCTTAATTACAGGTACCTGTTATGAAGATACGTTACGCGGCGTAGTTGATATCTCGTACTCTCGGCAAGAGCCGCTACCATTCTACGCTCAAACTTAATGTTTTATCTATCAACCATACACATGTCCAGAATTTGTGGTTAATCAACTATGAGTGTCTAGATGTACACAGAATTAAAAAGTTTTTTCGTTAACTCCTGAAAATGGTCTGATCTCACTTTAGCGACCAAGGTAAACTAGAGCCCCTTACCGCTTGAAATTTGTTAGGTGAATGTCTGTGTTACAATGAACATCAAGCTAGATCCACCACAGATGACGCACGAATTATAATATTAATTATGCAGATACTCTATATTTACAAAAATTTATATTTAATTTTAATCGCTAGCAAAATTACTTTCAAGTAATCCTTTATTTTTGTAGATTTCTTATCCACTATTTAAAATTTGGAAAATTCTTTTACAGTTAAACCATTTGTTTAACTTAGCGAATTATACGAATAATTTCAAATTTAGTGCATTATCTTTGGTAGCATTTATATTTTTGATGCCATACTTCTAGAACGTATCGTGTGTTCCCATTTGCTGGTTGATCAGGCTATAATCTTGCTTGTACAAGAGATGAACAGCACGATTGAACATGTGATAGAACTAAAGCTCTGACACGATGCACGACTATTATATGTGAATGCCGTCTTAAAAAAATACCACAACTCACGGACATACGGTGTATTACTAAATAGAGAGTCACGCGTTTTACAAATGTTTCTTAAATATGCTTTATGACATGATATATTCAATTCTCATTTTTAGCTGTGTATTTAACCCTCGCAAATGGAGCGGATATGCAGAACCTGCAACGATTAATACCACTTTTTACGTGCTCGAAGCCAGTCGGTTCTAATCCTGCTAATCCCCTTAGAAGATTAAACTGAACTGATTCTTTCTACTTCATAATCTTTTTTGTTGTGCCATCTCTGTATTAAAGTAACTACCATTGTGGAATACTTATTCAAGGATATTTCTAACGACTTGTAATAATTTATTATATTACAATATATATGATTAACATTATAATGTTAATTAAATGTTAAACGGTGGTAATACACCGTTACAACTGATACAAAGAATCATGTCCACAATGGATGATGCGTTTAGACACGTGTATTTATTTGTTCATTTAAGGAATGAGCGATTAATCCACTATCTGCATCATTGTCATTGCAGACGGGATAGCTGTTCGTCCTCATCGTCATTCGATCACTCACTAATGCTTCTTGTTCATGGAACTGTTACATTTATATCACGCTTTCAGTATGAATATCTAAACACACCGCTAACTCTACTACGCTGCTAATCCATGTCCTCATCTGCTTCCATGATCGACGATCTTGACTAATCGGTGCAGTATGTTTTTTGCGATTATGCTGCGGTTCAAGAGATTTCTCACCATGACTTTTATATACGTACATTAGTTTTAGTCTCTTAGACGGTAGCGAATCCAGCTATACGTATAAATAGTAACGTTTAATAAGAACAGAAGAGAATATAATTATGTAGAATCGGTGAGAAGAATGTTAATAGAAACATCATATTATAGAACTTTAATTAACATCGTGACTTAACACGATTCGTTGAGGAACTTTTATAAGTAAAAAATAACTGTTGATTCTTTAGGCATGACTCATGAACCCTGCAACTTATAGCGAATTGAACTCGTTTGACGCTTATTCCATTTCTAACTTATGGTGTTTTTATCTCTCTTTAATATCGTAAGGTATTGAAGGAATCACGCTGATCAAAATAATTTTGCTGTTATGTACGTAAATTTTGTCTCTTTTTTGAAAAATTTTGCAATCTTTTATTCTCAAAATTTGATCAGTGTACCAAATAAACGCCTCAAATTAATTAACCCTAGGCATATTGCCTATATAGATCTTACATTTGTTTGACGACATTTTATCATGTACCATTTACTAATCAGTAACAAATGATAGCTCTTTTAGGTTGGCAAAGCGTGCAGTATCGCAACCAACTCCAGGTAAAGGGATATATCCATTGGAACGATCAACGAGCGTTGGGCCTTCAATTTCATCGCAGACTGCGTCAACCAGATCTACGGCACCAGAAAAACTCTGACGATTCGCACGCTGCCGGTCGTTCTTCGAAACCCGGCATTAGGTCTACATGTGTATATCTACATTTAACTGTCAAACTGTACGAGGATAGTTCGGAGAGGAAGTCCTCGTATATTTCGACCGACACGTGCTCAACAATCTAAAGAAGATAATTCTACTTTGTTACTCCGCCTTTTTATATCCTCTCTGTATACCTATTGTAAATTTTGAAAACGCTACTCGATACGATGAATCTATGTTGTATAAAGCGCGATACAAACTGTATAGACTTCTCCACGTCCTGTACAAAGGAGGAACTTTCTAATCGAGAAAAAATATGGTTTGAAGGTACGAGGACTTTGTCTTTTTGTCCCTTTTAATCGTTATTGTATCATCTACCATTTTCAAACGCGATGCGATTGATCTTTTTACCGGTTTACTATTAGAATTTTTTTCTAGCAATCTTTCCATGCGAAACTGGCACCGGCATCTTCTGCAAAATGCGATCGAGCACGATCAAAATTTTTGATAACGTAGTTCGAAGAGACACGAATCGAGTCTAGTTCCTAAAAGAATGTAGATCCTCACTTCGGAGGAAAGCGGTTTCCTAGAGAAAAAAAGCGCTGTCTTCTTTCAACGTTTCTTTCCACCGTTTTATTTTAAGCTGTTTCGCGAATTTTATTCGTTGGTCTTCGATCGAGTCTCAGAAATGTATCCGCGAATTATATGTATATACAATCATGTTTTACCTAGTTGAAACTAATATCATTGCTCTAATCGTAACTCGTAAGGTATAAAATGGAAAAAAAGCAGAAGACAGATCAAGATTGGTTGAAATTGTTACTTGAATCTTCTTCGTTGTTATCGGAAGAAAACTGATATTGATCGTATCTCTAACCGTTAGGAGTAAATTAGCTTGTAAGGTTACCCTGTTATTATAGAAACTCTAATCATTGCCAAGAGTTGCCAGATATAGTAATACACGCGTAATGTTGCGCCCAAGTTCCTTCGGTGCTATGTTATTTTCAACTATTCATATCGATTTGTAAGAACGGAAGGGAAGAAAATGCATTTAATATATTTTGCAATCGGTTGCAAAATATATTAAAAAAGCAAACATGAAAAACATGAAAAAATAAAAAAAAAACACAAACACGTTTTGTATGTTGTCTATCGAAAAGTATCGAGAGTACGAATAGAGTATGTCCTCCGATAAACGTTGGTACAAAGACACTTCCCTCTTAATTGCTATAGTTCCATATCGTTGTAGACAGCGATATATGTAAATACGTCAAAGTGTATATAAATAAGCATCGCTGTAAAATGTTCATGGATAAAAATGTTTAGGCTGTACGCAAATATTGATTTATCAAATAGTGCTACGTGCTTCGTCAACGAAAGTATCGTCCCCAGATAATAATAAAAGTATAATAGTTTCTTCGACGAGAATCACATAGCTCGATGACGAAGATCGTAGACGTCAGTTACCGAATATGTTCTCAAAGATTGTGCGCTTAAATATTTGTAATTAGATGATTAATTATCGTGTCCGGTTTCAGTCGAAAAATATTTAATTTTGTAATCGATAACTAGTCCAAGTATTACGTCGCTTGATCTACTGTTACAATTAATTAATACGATAGCTAATCTGCGTTGGAGGAAAAATCAGTGGATCGATACAAGCAATGATACTTAAAATGAAAGTGATACAAGTCGATTCGTTGAATCTCATATTAGATAATGAATCCTACTTTTTTAAAATTTTCTTTAAACGAATGGTTTGATATCTGACAAGATTAGATCAATAGAAGAATAATTAATGAGACTCTTTGTTGTGCCATCATTGTTCCTTGATTGTCTCAGTAATATTAGTATGTAATTGGTCGAAGATCTGCCATTGATCTATTCCTGACATTAATAAGAAATTCACGTATATTATTCAGTGCTCTATTCATCGCAACTGGAGAAAATCAATTAATATTTCAACCGAAGTATCGACTGTTTATATTATTGTAAAGAGATATGAATATAGTTCTGTATATGGATATACCGTATAGGTGTACAAGTGTACATCTGTAACAGAGTGATCGTGTATATGTATATATACGTATGTACATATAACTGTGTATATGTATATATAGGGTGTTTCAGAAATATATAACTTTCTGGATTGTCGACGAATTGTTAGAAGTTGTAACAGAAAGGTGTTATGAAGATAGATTTATTCTAGGTTCGTAGATCTCGATCGTTTTTTGCATTATTAGTTCAATACGGACAAAATTTTAGAGATTGTTTTACGAATGTTGAGAATGTTATTTATTTTCGGAAACAGAATATAAGTCGTGTCAGACTAACTTGTAAAGTTACTCGCGAAATACCCTTTATATGTATGTATACGATGCATAAATGTTTAAGATATACATAAATATATATATATATATATATATATTCTTAGGCATAAGGATTGCGAAATGATATTTTACTTATATGGGTGAATTATTGTCACTGGTAACAAGAATTATATTTTTTTTAGCATAACTTAAATGACACATTGTAATAACTAATCGAGAGTCATTGTTTTATATTATGCGACCTTACTCTAATTGGAATAATTATTTCATATACTGTTGGCTCATGATTTTTTAAATTAATATCAATGGAAAATGACTTCAATTTCGGATAGAAAGCCTGGCTGGTAAAATTGTATTCCACTTTCGTCATTGGATATTACAATAAATTATCAATCATTGTCGTTTAAAAATTGTCTACCTTCATTTCCTCTGTAATATAATTTTCGCATTGATTAAACGTTTACATAATTATGTAAACGTATACATAAATATGTTATAAACATTTAATTGTAAGGGATATACAGGGTGAAAAAAAGAGTTTATGATTTTTAGGATAGATAGTACTTACTAAATTATGAAAAAAATCCTAATAAACATGGGTCGAAAGATTAATAGTTTCCAAGCTATGAAGAATTTTTTGTTTTGGTTGAAACGAGTAACTCTCGTTTTGGAAGCTATGAAAACATTTTAACTCTTTTTTGTTTTATCCTGATAATAATTAATTCTGCAATCCAAATTTATATTTAAATAGAATTTTCATCTGCGCATGCGTAACACTCGAATGAACTTTTTATCATGCTTCATTGAGAGTAGTAGCGATTTTGTAAACGTCAATCTACTCTGTGTTGTTTTGTATTGCCTGTTTTCGTATAATTTCACTATAAAATAGTATTTAATTATATAAGAAAGACATGGAGAATCGAAGTCCAACCATGAGTATAAAATTAAAAATTAGGAACAGTGCTAATAAACTTAGACACAGTTCTCCGAAATTGCAAGAGGTGTTGCGAGAGGTTAGCCATCTGATATTCTCGAATTTGTAATTCTGTAAATTTAAGATTAATAAAATTCATATGTAATCCAATATAATGCTTTGTCAATTGTGTCGTATTCCAACAAAAATTTATCAGTGCAATAAAATTTAATTTTAGAGATGTCGAGAAAGAATGAGAGAGAAACGTGGACAATTATTTAATAAACGTAGATTTGGTTTGGAAAGTAATTCGAGAGATGTACAAGATACGTTGACTGAAATCGTACGTAAAGAATTTAATAACCTCGTAACTAGAGATCTTGATCCGGCTTTCTTTGACAATACATCATTTCTTAATGAATTGCTTAATCAAGAAGAAGAATTAGAAAATGAAATACTCAGTGAAGAAGGTGAAATTAATAACTTTAATCGTTACTCTATATAGCAAATTATAATGTTTATCTGTTATTTATAGAACAGTGGATATTACAAGAATATGAAAAAATGACACAAGAAGAAATTGAAATACTAGCTCTCACTGCAGATGAACAAGACAAAGAAGTTATTTGTCCTATATGTCAGAGATCTAATTTAACACAAAAACAAAATAATGTAACTTGTATATCTTGTGATTTTGCATTGAATAATTGTATCAGCGTAAAGGAAGTAGGATATCGTATTAATAACTGTGTGAATAACCATTCTGCGCGATGTAAAAAAACACCTAGCTTTTTTCCTCTGTCTGAGAACAATAAGATGTCCTTGTATCTAGTTTGTGACGAATGTTCCACGTGGGCATCAATAATATAAGTTTTGATTCCCTCTTTAATTATTAAAAGATTTCAAGAATAATACAATCAATGAAAAGAACTATATTTTTTTATATAATCAATGTCCAACTTAAGTTTTTAGTAATAATCCCTTAATACATAATACACTTGATGGACATTTGAGTGAAACTTAATGCTGGATATCAGACTAATATCCAGAAAAGAATTTACATAATAAAATGCTTCTTTTTAAATAAAATGTTAGAAATAAAAAAAACATGAATAAAAAATTAATAATATTTAATGTTAAGCTCATAGGAGAGAGAAAAAGTAAAATTTAATTTCTTTTAAGGTAATCATCAGAATAACAATACATGGATTTTTATAAGATTATATGATACATATTGTACAAAAAACATCCCCCTTTGTTGATTTCTTTATATTATTTATCACTTATACATACACAATGTAAAGTTAAATAAAAAACAACTGCATATTGTAAAAATTAATTGAACAGGTATTTGCAAAATGTAAAATTTATACTTCTACAATCATTAAAACAACCTTAGAAGTTCTTAAAGATTGTTCGCCGCTTACAACATTTTGCTATATACAATTGATATTAAAGCTAACAATATTACAATATGCAGAAGTCTTTTATAGCTTAAGCTCTAATGGTTCAATTCTTTTATAAATGATTTGTACATTATCACATGAAATTTCGTATTAAAAACTTCATATTTAATAACATTAATAGTATATAATAATCTTGTAATTTGTGAGCAACCCATTTTTTTACTTCGTATGCGTTTAATTATCTGCAATATAAACTTTTTATCCTTTCAAAGGTATTACTATGCAAGTATCAACAGCTGTATTATTCATCATAGAATACAAGATCGAACTTGAAAATATTTAGTTTTAAACTGCAGTTTTCACGCTAAAAGATTAATCAGATATTTTCAACAATTTATGTTTCTTACTCCAGTCTCTTGTTATAATTTCATGGCACCGATTTCATCTAGGTATACTCAAGTATATATTTTCAAGTAACATAAAAAAATGTAATTAATTACTTGACGTTAATTATAAATGATTCTTTATTCGTCGATCTTAACAAAAGACTTTCTAAAAGTAAACGATTTTTTGACGAAAGTTATTTATATTTCATCCATTATAAAAATATACCAACAGTGTAACATATAATTAAGTCCGCAATATAGTTTTACGAATATATTTATCTTAAAAATAGTAAGAAACGATATCTAAAAAGAAAGAGAATAATTTCCAAAGATAATGATTTCCTTTTCTTTATCACTGTCATAAACGACGTATTTAGATAAAAACAAGCATAGTAAAAATATAATGGAATGGTTTGCTCTACACATTTTTCCTTCCTTTTTTTTCATGTGTGTATGATCAAGTATTACAATGAATTTAATGAAGCATCGAGAAGAAAAAAGAAAGGAATTTATCGCAAAAATTTGTTATCGCAATTTATGAAAATGTAAAGTTATATATAATTCTTTTCTTAATGCTGAGTGAACATAAACGTAACGCATATAATATAATTACCTAATAAATACGAATGTCCTTTCTCATTTTTTATAATATTTTATGCGAACATATGAACAATTGCGATAACCGCTATAAAAAAAAGGATGTTCAAATCTCAACGTGTTCCAAATTTCTAACAGTCTGTATATCATAATATATATTTTGTTAAATGTTTGCGAGTAAATTCATGTACATCTTCATATACTCTTTTAACAGTTAATTATTAAATTTTGTGGTCACAATTTTGAGAAGGATAGGGAAAAATTGCACTTTAAGTTCTTTCCATTCTCAACCGCAATCGTTGCAAAAGGAAATCTGAAGGTCTACTACTGTAAAAAAGAATCGTCTTAAGAATTTTCACGTAAGTTTCTCTCCTAAATTGGCTTACTGCTACGGTAACTGCTTTTCTTTCGCACGTTCTTTCGAAGGTCTAAGCAAATCACGTTTCGCGACTTATTCGCATATTATAATTGGTCACTGAGTTGATCGTCGCCGTTCCGTGCGATTAACTGCTGCGAGTGCTTCTTCGGGCAGGCGACCAGGATCTGATAGAATATCAGTGGCAGTACACAGATATCTTAGGGAGTTCAGAACGGCTACAGTCGAAGACAAGGAATGATTAATAATTAAAAATGATTAATGACTAATAATTCTGTGTATTTATAAATGTAACTTATTAATATTAATACCTTATTATGCCACTACTAATGTTTTCTCGTAAAAGATACAAACCTGGTCTGAGATCAACGAGTGAGCAATGTTGCTCGACCCACAATATTGTACTTCTGTATAGATCTTCGATACTCGCGGTGGATACCGAGGTATTGAAAGAAATCATTAGAGGCTCAAGCAATACACTGAACTAATCATTTTCTAAGGAAATGTATAACATATGTTCACGAACGAGAACAGAGAAAAAAAAAACATAAAAAGTGTTTTAAGAAGGATACGATCCAAAATTTCCAATTCTCCCGTGTACGCGTGCGTACATACTCATCGAACATCTCCTTCATTTTACTAGTTCTGTGTCTAGAAATTGGAGCACCCGTTGCAGGAAGCATGGATTGACAATTACTGTAACAAAGTGTTCAATATACAAGTTTTATATAACAATTTAAAAGAAATAATGTTAACTGTTGTCTTTTTTAATTTCCTTATTACCTAATAGACGTATTAAGGCACTCGATTTGATGTCTTAAAGTATCCATCTCCTCCTTCAACTGATTCCTCTCCGCCCTTAACTGCCTGATATAATCTGCTCCTTTTTGCAGCATAGCGGCTTTGCTCATCTTCGTGTTCGGATTTTGATTAAGCTGCGGTATCAAACTGTGCAGCATGTCAAATCCATTTTTTATATTATATCTACGTTTTTGTTCCGCATGAATGTGCCCGACTCGTCTTTGTTCTTTGTATTGTCCCCGTTCTGATTCACCTTTTATGTAACCTCTACTCGGTGACAATGGGCTTCCTATACTCATCGGACTGTGCAAAGGACTGAGGTTTAACCCTTGAGGACTGTGTGCGTTAGAACTATCCTTTGGTGACCCGGGACTATTTTGTGACTGATGCGCTTGGGTGTTTGTATTTAATAGCATTTGTTGGCTGCAAGTAGTCTGTTGCATTGCCTAATATGCAACATACAGTTGAACACGTCATATAATATTATACAAGCTGAAGATTTATTATCGTCGGTATTAATGTTACGTAATATAATATCTTTATGTGACTTATTATTTAAATCCTCGTGGTTCAAACTAAAGAGTTTCATCTACTACGTATGCTATTATAGCGTAAAAACGTTGGGTCAATTTTATGAATATTAGAGAGTACCCTCTTCTTGAATGACACTGATTTAAATAACTTTTGATTTCGAAATAAGATGCAATAAAAAATATACCTGTTGTTGCGGTTGCACTTGGATCGTAGATGTTTGCATAGTTTGGACAGTGACCGGCGTGGTAATATGGTGGGTAGTTGTTACCTGCGTAGGCGAAGCTGAAGGTGGAAACATAGGTAAGATGTGTTTCATAGTAGTAGTTGTTTGGGTCACTGTCGGCATTACATTATCAGCCGTCATATTCATTGTGTGTACACCAGATGTGTCTATGTAACGATATTGAAGCTCTCATAATATTCTTTATCGACAAAATATATAATACCGTGTGATCGATTTCTCAATAATTTGTGCGTCATGTCGCCATTAAATGATTTATGAAATATAGAGAAAAGCCGTACAAAGATTACGTTTCTTAAAATACATACTATTCGTGAGTAACTGTGCGAGCAAAACATTGTTATTTAGATTTAGAGCGGGATCGCTCGCCGCTGATACTAATGGTGGCGGATGGATTCTTGATGCGGTTAAGGACGAACTACTTCGAGACCTATTCCTTGCTTTCATCTGATACTGAAACAGAAAACATTTTCGTGATTTCATTATAAATTTCTTCAACTTCCTATGCTTCGTGTATCATAGAAGGAAATAGAAAAAATTGATTTATATTTCATATGGTATTATTGTAGCTTGTGTATGAACCTTGGGTACGGCAAAAACTTCCTCTTTCTCCGAATTGGACGCGGCAGGTTGCGGTAACAATTTCGTAGGTTGTACGGTCGGCGTGGTGAGATCCAAACCGGAGGGTCTGCACTGTAACAGTATCGGTGATTGCGACGGTTGCTCCGTGGAAACCGATACGACTTGTTGTGGTGGGTGTGTCTGAAAAATATCACGATAATCTGTTTCTATTGCTAATCACAGTCTCCCGCCTCGTTAATGCATTATTCAAATCGAACACCACGTTTCAATGAAACAAGACATATCACGTCGTATCTGTGAAATAAATACCTTGAAATTATTAGTGTTGAATTTGCATTGCTGCGCATTAAAGTTTTGCGGAAGTGTGGGAAACTTATAACACTGTTGCGGTTGAACGACTTTGTACGGTTTTGACGAGATCGGCGCGACCGGTGGTAGAGGTCTGATGCTCCTGTGTTGCGTCGACACTGTAGAATTCGTTTGTCCAAAAGTTTGCTGTACCGTCACCAGATTTTGAACATGAGCAGCGATAGGCGGGATTTGATTCGCATGAGCAGACTGGTCGTTCAACGCTGGCATCTGCACTTGATTTTGAACCGGTGTTAGTTGAACGGATTGGATCTCCATGGCGTAAGGTTGTTGCTGCGAAGCTTGTTGTTGTTGGTACGCTGAGTTTTGTTGTTGCGCTGTTCGTTGATACGTTGACGTCCGTTGTTGTTGAGGTTGCTGGATCACTCGACTATTCCTCGAAGAAACTCTACTTGGTCGACTTTTTTCCCTGACAGGTTGACTGGTTGCAGCGGGTTCATAACTTTGTTGTATGGTACTATAATTCTCACTCAGAGTTCTATAACGTGCATGTAAAAGTTAAAATAGAATTTCATTGTAAAACATTCTAAGTAATGAACGATCGATGCTCACATATTATTCCTGAACGCATTCGTTGGCTCTGGCTGAGGTTGAGTATATATTTTTGCAGTGTATTGCAGATTCTGTATAGTACCTCCTTGTTCGTTCTGTGCTAACGCTGGCTGCTGTGAAGCTTGCTCGTTCTTCGCTGCTGATTCTTGGCTCAGCTCGTTTATCTGATTCATAGGCGTCATTAAGTCGAGATCAGGATAGTTCGTGTTCAAGGTACTATTTCGAAACATGTCGTCCTCTTCCGGGACAGGGGGCAACTTCGAATTTAAAAATTCTAAAATATTACGATTTATGAATATTATTGATTCGTTATCGTCCATACCTACAATATAGTGAATTTCACGTTGATCGGATACCTTGCAACGGTTCAAGAGTGTCCATAAAATCATCTAAATTTGGCTGGAGCGGTCCCAAGCTGGGTTGTATAAAATCCGCCAGACTAGCTCCACGCGCTACAATTACAAGCAACCGTATAAAATAAAGTTTATCGTGTCATCTGTTTCGATACATCTACATCAACTAGACTGTTCGCGTTGTTTCTTTCAACTTTTGTCGTTCCTTCTTCCTATTACAACGCTCTAATTATCGACACACGTATTATTCTCTTATCATCTCCGCTATCCTTATCGGTCTTGCACTTATTTTCCTTTTATATAATTTTATTTTTTAGCGAATTACCAATTTCTCTCGGGTCGGGAAAGTATATTGGTTGATTTGAACTGATTGTCGAAAATAACGTATCAGTCATGAGCTCCATGTAATCTTCATCAACCATCATACTCTCTCCTCCTGGAGTCCCACTGGTCCCACCGTGTGTGCTGCCTGTACCTACTCCATAGTTGCCCGAGATCCCCAATCCATTGCCCCAATCTAACACGTCCATCGATTCCATCTGAAACGATATCGCCATTTTCTACTATGAATAAGAAATACCAGTGGTTCTTAGAAATTTTGTACAATTCAAATGTATTTAACGTTTTCATCTTTGCAAGCTAAAGTATATTTCACGATAAGGAAACTAAGGGAAACAGAACTACGTTTTGAAACTCGACCTAATTGAAAAATACATTTGCTTGAAATTTGAAAAATTAATCGAGGCAAATGCAATAGCAATACGCCTATATTTAATTCTCAGTTTCATGCAAATTTAATCGTAGAAAATTTGTGTCTCGTGGATTGAGGAATACCATCTCGGTGCCATCCTTGTTCGTCCAGCCAAGGATTTTGTTCCGATAGAACATACGCCATTTCTTGTACTCCGCAGTAACAGCAGCAAGTTTTCGCTTCCAGTATTTGCCCTCTAAGACAACCGCCTGATAAGAAACACATCTTTTAAATTTATGTACGTCGTTATCGAGTTGCAAAACTTTACAACGGCTATCGATCGTGTTCTTTCATTACAAAATACAGCGTGTCTCAAAATTAATTTCGCATAAATTAAAGAACATAAGAAAGCAATTGGCGTTTTTACAGTGTGCGCTCTAACGTTGGTGAACTGATTTCTCTCTCTCTCTCTCTCTCTCTCTCTCTCTCTCTATCGATCTTTCAACGTCGTCCAGTTATTTTTAACGCAATTACAAAAATAATTCTCTGTAACCAGGAAGTTTAACAGACGTCGTCTAAACGATCCATTACCCTGCATTTACAAAGCACTTTTCGAATATACCGCTGATTCCTACACTCAATTGCGATCTATTTTAAGTGGATTGTTTGACAGTCTCTACTTTTAAACAGAGGAGAGCTGCTGTTTGGTTTGCAGGACACGCTCGTTTTTATATACGGCCATCGTCTTCAACGTTTGAGCTTCAAAGAAGATAACGACGGTTCTTTTGTTCTTTCAAGTAGTCGAGACAATAAACAAAAATTGTTCGATTCCACTTTGAGACACTCTGTGCAAGATCGCCGCAAGAAAAATGCTCGACAAGCATCGAACTCTTATCGTTTAAGTGATAACTAAACGTACCTCGGGTTTATTATGAGTATCAACATCCAATGGAGACGCGAACTGGCACACCAGCGTGTTCTGCTTCAATATAACTGAAATGATACAAAGATAACTGAAACTCGCGCTATAACATGCGTCTATCACCGATCCTCTTCCAAAAACAAAAAAAAAAAAACCGGAAAAAAATTAAATTTTTTAATTTCCTTATTTCACGATACAAATTTACCTTATCTTACGTCATCCGCTAATTCTTCCCTCTTTAAGAAAAAAAAAAAAAAATGAAATATCAAATATAATATAAATTCTTTATAATATAAATTTGCCTTATTCTACGACGAATTTAACAAGCTCTCGTAGAAACAATAGAAAAGTACATTACAGTGAAAAATGATCCAAAGGAAGCGGCAATATCTGTTTCACCGGATTAAAAAAGAAGAAAAATTGCGATCTCCAGCGATGACATGCAAATGGATTCGCGTACACCGATTCAACGGAACCACGACTGATCGAATGCGCATCTAAAGGTAACACAATGATTTTGTAGCTACCGAAAGATCGATTTTTCCAAGAGAAGAACGTCGCGTCTTTTTATTTGAAAAGAAAAAGTTCATATACGAACCACGATGCGTGCTCCTTGGACGAACTTAATTGAGTCGACCACGCGAACGTTTGAAATGATTAGTTAGCTGCCCTTCGACCTACGGCCATGCTCGATATGCTCGTTGCATCGGAGAAGAGACGCAAGCGTCCCGATGCCGACTTTGCGGCGACGCATTTTGTAGCGCACTCGCGAAATAATTCTCGTAATCACTAACGACAGCAGGTACAAAGTCCTGCGATGCTGTCTCGATTGCGAACTAAAGTCGATGTCCCTCCGTTTCACGCCTCCAACTCGATCAAGCTTCCGTTTTCACTTTGCTCGTGCTGCACCTTTCCTATCCTTTTCCCTTGATGCACAAATTTCGTCCCGTTAATTGAATGAAACGACGTTCAAGCGAAAAGTTGAAACGGCGTCGCGTTAAGAAAAGTATGTTCGATCGACTTACGGTGGCGATACAAAATTACAGAAAAGCGTAAAATTTGTAAAAAAAAAAAAAAAAAAAGAAAGAAGAAGAAGAAGAGAAAAATTAAAGCGATTCGAAGAAATGGAGTTGGCGTCTTAAAATAAATTTGCAAGAGTTTGCGGAATATTCTTAGGAATAATAAAATCGCGGATATTCGCTTCGAATGGAAAACAAAGATATGCGACAAACAAATTGTTATCGATCTCGATTGCGTATTGGGTCGAATGGAAAATATCACGTTTGCTTATTTTCAGTCGGCGATCGAACACGAATTGTACGTAAAATCTGCGAACGTTACGCTACACGATTCTCAGCGTGAACGAAGCGTCAACGAACGAGGAACCACTCGAGATTCTTTTCTTTTTAACGTCAACTCGTCCGAAGCTAAGCTACGTACAACTTACACGATTTCCCGTGTCTCTCGATCTTACTACCGACCTCCTTACTACCGTTTACCTTTAAATTTTGGCATTATCACGACGTGACGCAGTTTTATTTCTTTCTCGTTGTTACATGTAACTGTAATTCTTTGCTCCATCGGTTGGCATTTTATGTCGTTAATCGACGAGAAACAAGTAAATGAATATTTGCAAGTCTGACGAGTGGACAATCGGGAACGCGGAGGCGGTGTATTTAAAAATAGCACTCGCGGCGATCGAAATGTCAGTGAACGAGATACGGTTTTGCGCTCGCTCGTGTCTCTTGCACAATTCAAGCGGATCGGTTTATTTAAAAGTACATCTTCTTGCCTATGTGATCTCGATACCTATCGATGTATCGTGCTTTCTTCGTTAAAATTAACTCGTCGACTAGTCTTAAACCTTAGCAACAAACAGTACGAATCTTTGTTTCTCTTAAAAAAAAAAAAAAAAAAAAAATTAAAAGTAAGAATAATTCCTCGTTCGTTCTATAACGTAGCCACTAGCTCTGTTTTACGTCACCACTGATCCAAAGACTTTAACTTGGATTTCTTTTTAATCACCTGCTCCGCTCAACTTTACCTCGGTCGATTCCTTCGGTGCTTCGATTCCCAACAAACTTACTTTCTAACTTGGAACTTGTTTCGAAACTAACCCGAAATATGTAGGTCGACTATTATCGGAATCGGTCTCGTGCGATGCGAAAAGCCGTTTCGATTTCCCTAAAAAATTGGAAGTCGGAAGCCGAACGGATGGAAGAAACGACGCAATTTCGCGGCGACTAAGAATTTCGAATTTTCTGGTATGACGGTATTCGCGAAACTGAAGTTTGCTCGAAAGTTTCGCAGGAACTTGCGAAGAAACCACGCTCGGTAGCCGCTGGCGGGGATTCTTTGTCACTGGCGTGTCACGTGCAAGATATTTCTTTATTGTGCACGCCACCACAGACTATCGTCTTATTTTCGCGACTGAATATCTTGAATCAATTTAATTTGGCTTTAGATTATGTTTTATCTCGCCCCACTCTTGTTTTTCGATCGTAACTGAAAAACCGTGACTGTCTTCCAAATTCTTTGCGGAATAAATTCCTCAATTTTTTGTTCAATCCTGCGATTCTCCAACCGACGAAAGATAATTAACCCTTAAAGTCTAACAACTATACCTGGCTGACGTACCTGGCTATATCTGTCCCAGATGTACCTGGTATATTTTTGCAAGTGAAAAATTCAACGAGTTAAAACCAAGTTGAAACGTCCAGTAGCGTATTTAGGGATATAGAAAGTAGCGAGTTGTTGTATCTAGTTTCTGGGAATGAAATTTGTATTTAACTAATTACCATCTAATGACAAAATCCGCAATCATTTAATTGCCAACGCAATAGCAAATCGTTCGTAGCGGTGTCTTGTAAATGAGATTGCGGCACGATGATATTAAAAAATTCGCACCAGGTGAAATTTTATTCGGCATTGTCGTCCAGGGATAAACAACGCGATCGAATGGAGAAAATAGGTACATCGGGACAGTGTGGTCTAAATTCGGAAGAAATTTTCCGCGTTACGAAAAGAGTAGTACGATACTAATATCAATATCGAGGCTTTCGCAATTTGAAATTTATCACGCTCCGGACGAGCAACTTTTTCATTTAAAATAGGAAACGATGGTTTAAGTGAACGAACAAAGGGGAGGAAGCGGTTAATTCGAAGTGAAATAACGTTTGAGCGATTCCGATGGTTTACAAGTTTCGACTAACGCAAACACTGTTTCGATTCGAATGCTCGGAAAATTGTAATGGCTCAAAATAATTTCAAACACGATACGATTCCGATCGATAGGTTTTCGTAATCGATACGATTTAAGATGAAACTTAACAGTTTATTTAAACAGATGGAAAACACGAGCAACGTAAAATTCTAATTTCGTTGTAAAGACGGAAGAATACAGAACGTAAGTAGGTCTGGAACGTTTTAGTTTTTCGAAAACGCGTTTCTTCTTTTCCTGGCTCATTCTCCGACGAATACCGTGACCCTCGAACCGTAACCGTTGACCGTGACAAGTTGGCCGAGGGGAAAAAAGTTGTCGCTACGAGAAAAATAAAACTAACGATCGTCTCACGGCGTTATCACGGCGGCCTCGGGTTATCACGCGAAACGATTGTTAAAGGCCTAAAGGTTAAAGCAAAATTTACACTTGTTTCGAGGTGTAAATGTGTCTCGGGATTCGCCTACTATTTCCGGTTATATCGCCTGTACTTCGTCTATAGATTTTTCGAAAGAATCCCACGTCTTTTATACAATCGGCGTTAATTCGTCAAACATCCTGATCGCTTAATTTCTGATCGTTTCAACGATCTTACTCGTATTAAACATACGTTATTTTTATATTTATAGTGCATCGACGGTCGTGGTTCTGCGTTCTGTTCACACGTGCGTTTCCTTACATTGCATGTGCCAGCACCTCCATATCACGTTGTTCAGTCTAATCTTGTCCTTCCATCTCAGCCTGATCCCTTTGAACCGATTCCACTTGGGCGATGTCAATTTCTGTCTGGAACAAATTCAAATGCCCATACGTCATACCACTGTAAACCCAAATTCCGAGCGTTCGATCGACGAACCGCGTGCATTTTACACGAGTTCGCCGTTTCGTTGTACGAACGCTGTTATAGAAAATAAACGAAATATTCGTTGGACGAAGGTGGAAGATAAATTTCAATCGCTGTACTTGAGAAACTTTCTAACGATAAAAAAAGAAAAAGAAAAGAAAAAAGAATAAAATTTGGTCAGAGACGATGGAAAGAACGCAAGAAAAGTTGAACGATACGTGAAAGTGAAAATGTGCGAATCGATCGTAAAATGACTCGAGCTAAAAGTTATTTACTCGAATCACCGTAAAAACAAGATATACCCGGAGAAACATCTTAAAACGAGCGAATGTAAATGGTCGGCAAACAGCTTGAAAACTTAAGACAAGACACGAAACGCAAACACAGAGTTTATCTGCTTTCGCGGAATATAGTTGAAGCAAGTTGCCGTAGTAAGTTAGCGTCGTAGTAAAGTACTCGGCAGCTAATCGACGGAGCTTTGCAACATCCAGATAAGATTTCCAGGTCCAAGAAAGACTAATTAATCCTTATCGAGACGTTTCCTCGTAGTTTAACGCCACGATGCAACGTTTTCAGCGAATCCAATGATTTAACGTTAGTCTGCCAAATGGAAAAATGGTTTCCTACATAGACGACCTACATAGACATTACGGTGATCTAAAAGTTTCGTGGATTACGTTATCTTTACGATATGATATTCTAACGACGTTCGATTCGCCAGCGGATTTATCGTCAAGGAAGCTACGTATGTTTGTTCGAACACGGTAAACACTTTTCCGTACTTATCCCAAGGAGGAGGAGGAGGAGCGGGCTAAATATGAGCGAGACAGAACGACCAGCGAATAGACGAGATAGAACGAACCGAAATACCGTGGCTTTGGGTTTGGTAGATCGGAAACAACGATGACCTGTTCGTTAAAATATACATGAGCGAGTCGAAGGAGCTTGTTATTTTCACTAATGGAAAAACTGCTTACACGATCCAATTTATGTTATCGGCGAAATCCTGCGAGGCGTAAGTTACACAAGGCACGTTTTCTCATTTTACAGCACAAATCTCGTTCTTTGTATTTTAACGATTACGTCTCGATCCTTTGTCTTCCCTTTCTTTTCCGAGGCAACGTGTATACGATTGCCATCCTGCACGGAACGAGAATCGAACGATCTACGTAAGAATCTACTGCCGGTACAAGTTTTTCGTTATCGAAGTTCGCGGCGATGTAACATCGTCGAAAATCCAACAGCTGGAAATGGTGGTAAGATTTCCACTAACAAGCGTTCGCGTTACTACGAGTGCCGCGGATATTCTTCCTTTCTTGGCATGGGACTCTGATCAGCCGAGTCCACCGTCAGCATTTCATTTTTGCGTAGATTAAATCGATTAGATAAGAGGAGAAATAAGGACAGAGGCGACACACAGGCTGCACCGAATCTTTCCAACTTAATATGTTTATGCAATTTATTTGTGTATTTCAGTTACGGCATATCGAAGTTTCCAGTAAACAATTTATCAAATTCAATAGATAAAATTATTTTTCATTTTTCAAATATAACGTATATTATATGCGTGGCTGCTAAACGTTTGAATTTCTTCCGAGATCGTGATCGAATTACGCGAGAAAGATATCATAATCGTAATAATAATCAGAATTGTATAATACCTCTCAGAAAGATAAAATAATGTTTGTAGAAGAGTCGCAGGCGATTAGAAAATCGTCTTGGCTCGCTTCATCTTTAGAAAAGTTATCTGCCTGATCTCGATAAAGAGCTAAGATCGACGATATTAATTAAGAAAATTTTCCAAGGAAGATTCTCTGTACGATAAAAAATGGGATCGATTAAATGATCAAATAAAGAAAAAATCCGTTGTGTGTGGTCTTAGTATCTGAAAAAGCGATTTTATTCTCCCGAACCGTCCATTTTGTCCATTTATCAAGAATACGAAATTTAGATTCGAATCTAAGTCGATTCCTTATCGATCGGACATTTGCTACGTGGAATTATCAAATTTGATTAGCCGGATATCTCAAAATCTCATCAACATGAGATCTCCAGTTTCATGGAAAAAGATATATCCAACTGAACAACTCGACGTCGAAATCTTTTCAAGCGTCAAATAATTTTCCCAAAAATGGCTAAATTCTATCGCACAAGTGCAACATTAATAAAACGTCCGGATTTCTCTAGACTCTCGGCATCCGATGTAGCGGAATCTCATCATCCACTATTAATACAACAATTAAATGGTTATCGCGTGTCGGATGAGTGCACAGAACGAATCGTCGAAAGCGTACGATAGCGAAATAACATCGAGGAATCAAGCCACTCGAACGCAAAGTCGTGTCTCGCGAAATCCACCTGTTTCTCTTTCTAAGCGCGATGAATACCATCGCGATTAATTAGCCGCGAGCATCTCGTTATCAGATAACGATTTATTTGTTCGTCGTACAGCCGATGGCTCGATCTATCCGGCAGAGAAGAGCAAAGTCGATTATCATTCGTCGTTCTGTCATGGAATTTCCCTATTTCTTCTTTAGATTCACCATCGAACGCTTTCAGCTTCTTGTTTTTAATTTCGACTCTTTTACAAAGTTGCGTAATGTCAAATACGCTGTCATCCAGTATTTTTTTTCTTTTTCTTTTCTCTTTTTTCCTTTTTTCGAGATAAGCTGACATATTAGGAATTTCCTGTGCTTTTTATCTTTTAGGCAAAATTGTACGACACAAGACTATCGTGCAATAACGATCGAACGAAGAAAAATAAAGATGATACAAGGAAAGTAAGAGATAAAATTTTAGATTTCTCGGACATCTTAAAACGATAGATAAGGTAAACTTGAAAGTTACGTGTTTTTTTACAGATATTCTTCGCAGCAACATTTTTATTTTCATCGATGAACATCGCAGTCGTGGCATTACGTATCGTAACCCTAGACTTCGTCGTTGGGAAATAACATTCGTTTTATAAATTTAAACGATCGATACTTGAATGCGATATGAAGAAGAGGAATGAAAATTCTACCACACGTTTGTAACGATTTTCATATTAAATCTGGTTGGTTTACCAATTGAAAGATTATCATATCGAATACGACGCAACCGGTAAGAATAGAAAGAGAATTGGTGTACGAAGAATACCAGAAATATCAGGAAAGTCGTCGAAGAAGAATTCAGGAAGAATTAGAACGACTTAAACACGCTCTGTCGTAATCCGCCTAAATAATTTCTCAATGCATCGATCGTCTTACTTTAAGAACGTACAGCAGCAGCAGAATTTTTTAATTCTACGTACAACTTAGATAGTTCTTAGCATCAAAACGACTCGAGAGATTCTTAAAGCTTCGTCGATATTTTCTTAACGTCGTATAAAATGCGCATTCGAGATTTTTTGAATAAAATTTGAATATCTAAGTGGTTTATAACTGGTGGCGATTGTAAGACGCGGGAACATTACAACTGGGAAATGAATTCGATACGAGAACGTGTAATCTTCGTCGTAAATAATCACGTGTTTGTAACCGTGTTCCATTTGATGATGCGTGTTCACGCATCGAAGCAAAATTCCGAATTGCTCGAGTCGAGAGATTTATGCTCCCCCAATTGCGTCATTGTTACAACGAGACGCACCATTATCTATGATACAAAAATACAAAGGAGCAAAGATTCCCTAAAAATTCGTCATCCTCGGTGACTCGTATCGCTGTAGGTTTAGTACGGATCACGAAAGTTTGTCACATGTTCGTATATATCGAATTACACGAATCATCAGGTTCACTCACGTGACTGTTCGGTAAGACGCGTTGTTAAGCTTCATTCAGCGGAATGTGCAACTATATACATGTACACATGTATACATCATACATATAGGCGGAAATTGATAAAAACTCCGACGATAACTGCAAACCGAGCGTAGGAAGTGAAATCGGAAGAAGCGTTTCACTGAAACGAAAGAGACGCGTAGCGAGTAGTAGGCGAACGCGACAAAGAAGAGGAAGAAGAAGAAAGAGAAGAAGATAGGAAAAATCGATAAAAGCTTCAAAACGACTGCGTCGAGAAACGGAATCGAAAGATGCTTCGACGATCGAAACGAAAGAGCCGGATAAAAGGTGACAGACGATTATCGAGGCACAAGGATAAGGAAAAAGAGGAGAAAATGTAAAAAACAACGAGAACTTGGAAACGGGTGTAGATATAGAGATCGAGACCGAAGTTTTCCATAGTCGCAATAAAAGAGACGGACAGAGAGTAATAAACGAATACGAAGACCAACGACGGGAAGAAAAAGAAGCGGAAAAGCGAATAAAAGCTTCGAAAGGAGTATAGCGATGGAAAATGAAAATTAAGAGAAACGAGATATCGTAAAATCAAAGGGTAGAGAAAAGAAGAATACGAGGGTAGAAGAGAATCATTGAACGATAAAAAGGAGAAAAACAGGGTCTCGCGCGATGGAAAAGCGAGCGTGTTCGCGCTTATATTCGCGGGGAACACTGAGCGCACGCGAGCGGTGCCTCAGCGGTAGTCGATGACGCAGTGGCCTTGCACGATAAAAGACACGTTGTGACACACAGGCCTTTACGGTAATTTAGCTCGATTTACTTTTTCGAGTTACGCGTGTCGCGAGAGAACGGCTGCCGTGCAACCGGAGACCTGGCATGCTTCACGCTATCCCTTGCACGAGACCGTTTAGAAGTTCTCTAGCTTCCTCTCTCTGTCCTCCACCTCTCTCTCTCTCACTCCCTCTCGCTCGCTCCCTTTCTCTCTCTTATATACCTCTTTCATTCGCGGAAGTTTTACCGCAGCTTTACGAACAAATTGAGCTATTTAGCCTAGTTTCTCAAACGCGTTGAAATCTATATTTTTGAACGCTGAGTTTGTGAATTTGAAAACTTTGAAACGGGCGTATCCGGTGCATGGAGGAACTTAAAGCTATGCTTTAAGAAAATGATGGAACTTTTCGAACAAACGGAAACGAAATTGTGCGATATCTCGTGATTCTCGGATGACCGAAACAATTCCTATTTATTACGGTGAAAAACCAACCACTTAAAGTACCAAAGATTACCGACCGATCTTAAAAAAAAAAAAAAAAAAATCGTTCAATCCTAATTGCATAAAGTACCTCCTGTTCAACCTACATCGAACTATATGTAAAAAAAGCGCTATTGATTTCCGTCCATTCAAACGTCCATTCAACGTCGAATAGAACGATCGCGATACCTGCTTGAATAACGCAAACACGTGGTTTACTATCGAGCAAAGAGTCGAACGGTATCAAGAAGGATCGTCAATGAACGTGTCACATATCTTATCCACATACGGTATTTTACGGTATTTTACGGCATTTCACGGCTGGTGAATTAGGTTCGTGTCCAAGATAAGGCACGACCGCGGTAGTAAAGCGTCGAGGACGAAGAAAAATCGGGTTAACCAGTATCAAAGGCTAAAATACAGTTACCTATCGAAACTATGCAACGCTTGTTATCGACCAAGTACACTGTTTAAACACATTCAGGTACTTGCTTATTAGTCACGGTACTAGATATTATTACAATTGAAACATTTATCATTACAAAGTGTGCGCAAGGTTATGAATAATAATATATGTTCATTAGTGAGGTCAATTAAAATTAGCATAGGGTAATCGCTATGTAAACACAATCGTGATTAAACCGTTCTTCCTACTTTTTAATAACACGAGCAATTAGGGAGCCGTTAAGTTGCGCTATAACGGAAAAATGGTCAGATCTGATCGTCGTTTAGACGATTTCCATGGAATGCAATTTTAACGAGATACGCAATTGCCAGCGCATTTCGGGATATTATCGCGAGTAGTTGTCTCGAAAGACGCAACGACGACGAGGTCGCAACACGTGAAACTCTCTCGAAATAATATTGCTCATAGGTTGCACTGACAACAATGACGTCATTGCGGGCAGAACCGTGGACGTAACGCACTGGTCGAAGTCTAAGGGCTTCGTGAGATAAGCATTTCGACTCGATATTGTTCTTTCGATTTCCGATTCCGCGTTTTTTCTCGAGTTTCTTATTTACGTACACGATGGCGTTTCAGAGTTTTGTTTTTTTATTTTAGTAGTAGAGCAACAAAACATCTAAATGACTTTCAAATCTCACGTTATTTTTCCTCCTATTGACGTAAAACCATGCTAGTAAGCTAAATATGTAGATTACACGTACTAGGTTGAGCAACAGTCGATTCATGATTTCTTAAGCTAAAGGAACACGTAACACGAGTATTATCACTTTCGTACGAAATCTATCCAATCAAGAAGCGCGTCATTTATTTATCCCATTCCTCTATACTTTCATATCTTTCACGAGGAAAGTATCGGATATAAATATTTTTACGATCTTTCGACGATCTTTTTCACGTTTCTCGAAAATCATGCACCGGCGAAAAACGAACCAACTTTATCACTCAAACCTGGTTTTCAAATTTTAGAACAAATCCCGACAGATCTTTCCTACTAATACTTATAAATTATACCTATCTATAATAAGTATTAACTTATTGTAAATAAACAGCCATGTCACTGCGCCACGCCAGAAAAATTACTGAAAATTCTCAACGCGAGAATTGATTGTAATTTCAACAAATAAATAAATAAATAAATAAAAAAAAAATCTTTCCTACTTCGAGGAAAGTAAAAAACTTCCTCCAAAAATTTGCGATATTTTTAGATCGAATAGGAGAGATTTTCAGGTGTATCGGAGATACTTTACAATGTCGAGCAAATTATTGGTCGAGTACGTCGATAAGATACAATACGATTTATCAGTCATTCTTAGACACTCGTACAACGGAAGGACAAGAGGCGTGTCAGAATTATTCCACCGATATATCTGATACGACTGCCGTCCCAGAAGTCTATCTCGCTTTCGATAAAATAACCTTTGGATTTAAGCGAAGAAAAAAAAAAAAAATAGGCGAAAAAAATAACACATATATACCTTATCGAGCCGTTAAAGATTCAAGAAAACGGCGTTGCTTTTCTTCTCTTTTCCTTCATTTTATTCTCATTCTTTGACACGGTGAACGTGTACACGTAATTTACGAGCGTGTTGTTCAGGACGAACGTTTACGTTGCGTCATTATGACAATAATATCACCGTTCTTCCACTGATAAAGATATATACGTCTTTTCACTTCGCGCGTCCAATTGCAGTTCCGACGTAAATCATCATCAATCGATTAACCCTTTCATCGGGAAGACGGAACAATAACAATGGAACGCTATCGGCAGAATTACGATATCAGGTTCATTTATTATCCAATCGCCGGGACGGGCTAAAATAACGATTGACCGGCTGAATAAAGTAATGCGTTTACTCTGCGTATGGCTGAACTACATCGTACACCGTTAATTGTACGAAGTTCATTTTAACGTGTCTTATTGCATTCTGTTATCTCTTCTTCTTTTCTTTCTTTTTTTTTTTTTTTTTTTTTTTTATAACTCACAATAAAAACGATCTCTATCCGCAACAATAATTTATTACGCTTAATTTCCATTCGATACGTTTCAATGTTTATACTCGATATATACGTAATATAATTACGTAATAATTACGCATAATTACGTAATATATTTCATATAATTCTTGAAAGTAGGCAGGTCCACGATTTTACGATTTAATTGCATATAACTCTTCCGTATTCCATATAATTACAGATACGCTTATAAATAAAGATTTATGAATGTTTATGCAAATTCGAATTTTTATGGAACGAAACAGACCGACTAAAGAAGAAGAAAGAGAGCCTAATAAGCCGAAATGATCGCTTTGCTCTTGATATTAGATATTATTACAAGTACGTATGTACGCACTTTATTATAGATATTTTGTACTTTCGTGTATAAAATACTTCGATGAAACGACGAATAGACGAAGGAATGCGGCTTTGATTATTGATTGGTTTATTTCTGATAGACCCGACACAATCATAAAGATAAGCACGCAATTGGTCGAAAGTGACCATGTACGTAGCAACGCGTTACAGTGAACAACATAGAGCAATACGGCTAGCCATGATCGTTATATGCATTCTGTGCATTTTTATACGACGATGAATTACGATATAGACTATCTTTTATAGAATCTGACTTCTGGCAATTAGAATCAGTTATTACGAAAATATGTTTCACGTTGTACATTTTCTCGTTTAGATACGAATTTTTCCTGTACAAATAATTGCCCGTAATTAACAAATTTCTTGCACTTTAATCGCAGGAATATAATTACAACGAAATCGTCGTAACAGCCGCAGAGATAAAAGATGAAGAACGATAACAAGATAGTACAATGTAACTAGCAGCAACTTCCTGTTCGTTGTTGCGAGTAATTTATAGAAACCTTCGCGTTAATTCAACGTAACATTTTTTATTTTCGTCAATGCATACTCTTCTTTTTCGAATCTGTTTTCGTCTCCGTAATTGCTACTTGTTAAATATCGTTCGTTCGAAATTATCGATTACATAAAAAGCCTTGATAAACCACGGAATTTTTTCGAACGTACCTCGTTTCGGGACAAAGGTTGTTTCCGATCGGCTAGATCGTTTTAAATAGCCACATATCGCGTACAAAATCTGATAATTTCGATAGTATCGACTTACTCAGATCGATCACGTTAAAATTAATTTTAATATCGTCGCAAATTCGGGCGAGAATTTGCCGACGATCTTGCGATCAAATTCGTGTATCCGAAAGAAATATACACGTTCTTTTCTTTTCTCCTTTTTCTCGCCAACTTTCGCAAGAGCAAGATACAACGAGATTGCGAGGCATAAAAATTGAATTACGGATAAAACCGTCGACCAAAATATTTATTTATATCCACGGGGCAGAAGTGTTTTCGCCGTCTGGTCGATTCGACGTTAAAAATACTCCAAACAACGAGTCTTGTTCTCGATTACACTGCACTCGGATTACAGGACCTCGATATCGACTGTTTTCAGATAACGCCAACTTATAATCGACACACCCAAGTGGCAAAGTGACGAGAAAGACACGAAATCTAGATAAGCCTGTTTCCTTGTCCGATCTCAATAAAACGTTAGTTAGGCCGATCTAATGCTTGGATTCAAGCGCTAATCCTTCGTAATCGATCGATAGCTCATCAAACTTTCGATAGATCCAGACTTTCGATCGACTGATTAATCGATGCACATTAACTGGCCATTAAAAAATAAAAGATCAAATTAATCCATTTTGTTGGTGTTAAATGGTGGACGATTAGATACAAGAGTAAAATCGAAAAGATTCGACGATAAAGCGACAAATAATTTACTCGAAAAAATATTTCCAACTGGAGGAATTCGCGCGAATTCCAAAACAACGCGAGTTTTTAATCGATTTATCGAAAGAACGATATGAAACAAGAGAGAAATATTTGTTAATCTCGATCGCTGTATCAGAGTTTGTCAGCGTGTTCGCAACACTTGTTGCATTAAATTTTGCAAAATATGGACAATGATTCATCGATTACGAGTTTACTTCTTTATTTATGCCTTCGATCGTAACATTTCCAAACGGCGAGTTAGCTCGTCTTCGTTGATCGAGAGGTGGAAAGGATTTGAAGGAAGTCTTCGCGACGGGGTTCGAACGGTCCCGTATAGGGGAAACGGAAATTGTCGCGGAGGCAGACTGTCGGCTTCGTCGAGGCCGAGTTTAATTGCGGTGTTGTCGTTTGGTTCTACGGCCTCTTCTTCATTAATTCAATTGTCCGTTATCAGGCGGAATGCCGGCGGCACGGCATTTGTCCGGTTGCCGAGCTCGAAATACAGTTCCATCGAATCTGCGCTGTTCCACTAATCTTGCGAGGGAACCGATTGCGAGAGGAAACGCCACGCATTCGCTTGCGGGTTCTTGCAAAACGTTTGAACACTTTGAAATCACGAGACTGTTACAAGACGACTACGCGACGCTTCTTTGCGCTCTATTCAATGGCACGATGGTATAAAGTTCGATTTCCCTTTCTATTGCTGAAACGCGATTTCTCACGACTTTGACGATTCCGTGATCGATGGAGAGACAGATAACTACCGTATATTAAGATCCATTTGTAATTTATACATGCATTACCACTCATGACTATTCGAACGACTTGAATGGATGGACATTTCTTGAATAATTTAAATACAATTTCTAGTTGGAACGGTATAATCGATATTCATTGCTTGGACAACGAATCGTATGTGTTTATATAATAGCAGCTTGGACATATTGGCTTGGCAACTAAGCGATTGCGGATTTTGTCAATACCACCTAATGCCAAAATCCGCAATCGCTTAGTTGCCAAGGCAATGGTAGAAGCGAAAGAAAGCGTAGAGATTTAATAAAAATTATGAACGATACTTGCTGGTAACCTAAGAAAACAGGCCGAAGAAAAACCGAGGGAAAAGAGAAACTCACCTGTATGCTAGCGACATGCACTGGAACAACTTGTTCAAGGACGTTTCAATGCTGAGTTGCTGAGAAGTTTTGTCGTTCGAAGAGCTAGTGGCAAATTTCTCTTGTAAAAATCCTGTGGAAGCGATAATCGCGATCTTGGCGGCTTCCTCGTCAGGCACTGGGACAGCAAGTTCATCTTCGTCGTCCTGGGCCTCCGCCTCGAAGTCAGAGACCATAAAGTGACCAGAGTGTATGGTCTCGCGAGAGTCTCGACCGCTGTTCTCTTTTCTCCCTGTCCCAGGACGATGAAAACTCTGGCTGGACGTTGTGGTCATCATTGTTAACGGCTTTCTGTACACCAGTTCGGCCTGCATCCCTCTTCAGCGCCACTCTGCGGATCACAGTCGCGTCGATACGCATTTTCACGCACATTTTCCATTTTTTAAATTTTCATTTTTTTCTCTAATTTTGTTGTTACTCCTTTTTTTTTAATACGAATCGCGCGTTCCTCATTAGCTTCGGATTTGTTCTCGGTCATCAATTTTTTACGATGAATATTATTGGAGATCGATAGGATTGCATCGATAAAAAACTTAAAGGTTTTACGGTAATATCGAAAGGGAAAAAGTTGTTCAAAAAATTCCAGAAGTTTCTTACTTCGAATATTAACCGATTATAAATTGTAGTATGTTTGGTAAGTTGATCTGATTTCGAATTGGCGTGTGGTTTATTCAAATTACTGTAACCTAAGGCTGAGTACTATAGCATCTTTTAATATTTTCTAATTGTAAGTGAAACAATTTCATTTTTTTTAGCTGTATTAATAAAAACTTAAATTTGCATAAATATTCGCAATCTAGCCACGACATGGAATTCTTAATACGGTAGCAACACAGCTTCAAAAAAAGAAGACTTAGAAAGAAAAAGGTATGAGTGGGTGATAAAAAAATACAAAGAAATCTAGAACAAGGCCGTTAACGTAGAATTTAGTGGTGTTAGTCGACCTCATTTCACAAAATCTCTCTAGGTTACAAAGTCTACATGTTCAATCCCGATAGGATGGATCCTTTCCGCCAGACACAACAAATTTATCGGGCCACTGATAAGTCTACAATTCTCTATTCGACGCTTGTCTATCTTTTTCGTTTATTACTATGAACTTTGCTTCCGCTCTTTTTTCATCTTCACTTCCGTTAACCCTGCGTCTTATTATATGCAAGAAGCTTCTCATTAAAAAATTTTTTAAGTATTTTATTTTATAAAGCTATTGTTACGATTGTTACGAAGTATTTTAAGTGTAATGAAAGAGAACGTTTCCCATTGGAACACATCCTTTGTTAACGTGCGAATTCAGAGCATGTAAACAACCTTTATGCCTGGTTGAATGACCGGGAATCGTTAAAGTCGTCGTTTCGGCCGCTTATTTCCATGAAAACGTGACCGCGCGCCAGAATTTTCGATGGTCAGTGACTTCTTCGACAGAACCGCAGATATCCCCTGTCTAAAATTAAACACCACACATATTTGCAGATCAACTATCATTTACGGGCAAATACAAGCAATTTTCTTTGTGTTTAAAACCTTAACTTCCTAACCACATCATTGTTTACCGCCTTAACCCCCTTTCTCGTTCTTATGAAAAAATAAAAATTTCTATACAAAACATATTTTGGTATAATTCGTATTAATTTTTTTATTTTTACTGATTATATCGTACTCGATATAATTTGTTTTGCAGTTCATAAATTAACAAGATTTAATAAGAATCATAATGTCAATCATAAATGTAGCGTTATAAAGATACGATAACTTTATGATAAGGTAACTAGAATAAGACGCAACGATGTTAAATCGGACATATGTTTATTTTAGTAAACTTAATTTATTTTTTGTACTATAACTTACAAGTAGGAATAGTGCTCGAATTTTGTCTTTACGCATGGTAAATATAGTATAATTCATCCTTAATAAAAGGACGTGTAAACAGATAAAAGATCCCTAAATAAAGAAATTGCGTCCGAAAGGTTGGTAATCTGAGCGATGAGTTAACTCGTCTTAATAGGTTAAAGATCGTACGGAAAAATGTCACATCAATTCGTACGTCTTTTGGTAGCGTTACTTCGTCTCTAAAGCACATAAACTTTTTTACCTATTGTATGTTAGCTTTTCTTAGAAGCAAAATCCAATGAATATTAGAAAGTTGAGGTTTGATTACAATGACAGAATGAATTAACATGCTGAGCCATAACGTAGAAAACTAATACATGTAGTTACGGGTGTTGCAGAAGAACTAGGTAAGCCTAATATTTATTCATATAAGCGTGTTTTTATAATGCACATTTTTCTTATTTATACTGCTTCGTTTAAACTACATCAAGTTACATATATTTGAATAGAATGACAAAATTTTAAATTACTTGAAAACCCGCAACTTGGTTACCGACTGGCCCCAATCGTAATTCTGTAAAGTGTAAAGAATCGTGCTAGTTGTAAAAGAGTTAGCTTGAACGTATGTTCAACGGTTCGTCGATTTTAACATGCATTACGTGTTAGATACCTCTAATAAAGGTGCGTGGAAACCTTCACCGAGATACATGTTACGAAAACGTCTAACGGAAATCGAAGTCCATTTCTAATAGACATTGAATAGTGCATACGCGATATCGCAAATTATGGGTTGATCCGTTATAACCGGTTTCGGGAGTAGATCTTTTTCCATTTATCGACTAGGTATTAACAGCTGACGATATATCTTTATAAACGCATTGGAATTTACCAACATTATCCACAGGATAGATGAAATACGTGCAATTATAATTTCAATCGCATGAACGTAAAATGTACTTACTACTTTTCGAACAGACGAATAAAATATCATTTAGCCGTTGATAAAAAGTTCCAAAGTCATAGTTGACAATGATCGTGATTTTACTAATATTGTTTACGGTACCATGTATTTTTTTTTTTTTTGCAATATTACGCAAGCAAGTTTATCAGGGCGGATTTCCTTTGCAACAATTCTATTTAATAAATGGCCTTAATATTCCACTATATTATTATCTTAAAAGTGTTAATGCCCTTTCACCCCGGAGTCACTTGGTATCGGTAAGGTTAACCGCTTTATCCGTTCGCATACGAAGGTTTTTTCCTTCCCCCGTGTGGCTTTAAAAATTCTGTTATATTTATAGAAAACAAAATATAATAAGCATCGCTAATATAGCTACTGAAATTTTCTTATCGTGGAAAGCATGTTCTATGACCGTAGACTCTATCGATAATCTATCTCTATCGATAAATTAGAAGAGTAGAAAATGCGCGATCGTACACGAGGATAACAAGCAATACTTTCTGACGTAATCGCGAAATACATACCATGCGTACTGTATCAAATGTTCCATTGTGATTCTATTTTGTTTAAACACTTGTCATCCCATCTTATGTATGGAAAGGCAATATTAGTATAACTGCGCGTTTCTGTTTCTGTAATCTGTATCGTTTCGCGAGGCTGGCTGTGTATCGAAGACAGAAACGAGCTTAGAGAGTTTTTATAAGACGCCAGAACTCTTTTCAAATAGGCACACCTCGATCTCTTATGTCTTATGTCTTATGCAACCATAGGTCGTATTTAGGAACTCGTCGCGGCGCAAACAAAAACATTCTGTTTCGCCCACACGTGCGCGTGGCCACGGGAAACGTGTTTTTTAGTTGGGAAAAACATGGCCGTCCTGATTACATGATAACAACGGCATATATTCAAATAGTTTGTCAGAATAACAGTATTATAAAAACTTCTACAAAACACGATAAGAATATTTTTAATCATTGTATAAGATAAACATACTACACGCTTCATTGCAAATATACGCATTAAGCAATAAAACGTAACGATCGTATGATACTTTAGATGAGAATCACGCTGAAGAACAATACTAATTTTTGATATTTCGTTTCTATGAAAATATACACAGAACGATATAGTATTTTGAAGAGTGAAGATAGATTTGGCAATGATACACGCATGGCACCTGTCACTATGTAGTATGGTTGTGAATCGAACGAGGAAAGTATGTACTGCGCGTACATTTTACTCCTTTCCTTTCATCGTGTTTGTCTATCATGGTTTAAAAGTCGCTTAGAAATTCGCTTTGAATCGTCGCCTTTATCTTACTACCCTGTGGTAGAAATTGTATCTCGCGCTTCTTATACTTTGTAACAACTAACTAAAATCTTCTTGCATAAAAACATCGATGCAATCAAAAGATCTGCATAATATAGATTCGTCATTCGCGTAGTAAAAAAAAATTAGTCGATGATCGAAAACATACCCAAAGCGTATGCATGACGAGGATACGTTTATTTCGTGAATAATGAACACGTATGCGTAACACAGCACTTCTTATAAAGAATCACCAGAATTCTTTATTGTCGACTTTTCTTTCTCTATCTGGCAACTCACCTCTCTTTTTCACTGCGTGTCACCACTCGTCGTTGATACGTACGCACTGTTGTAACTTGACGACGAAATTTAACGATCTCTTTGTATTAATTTTCCCTCGATCTCGACCAATATCGTCGCACTCACGCTCGCCGTCAGGCTGGGCCGCGCGGCGCCGCGCCCGGACGAGGCCCGTACGCGTTATTAGACGGCATACGCTCGCTCATACTGCCAGTGACGCCATTTGCACGAATCCGCGTCTACGACGGACGACTAGCGACTCTGTGTCACACAGCTGACATGGGCGCGTTTACTCTGACCAATCATCAACCACCGTCTAGAGTAGAGCCGCTTTCTTAGATTCAAACAAATACAGACTTCAATGTTTCCTTTTCTACTTTTGCTTTTTTTCAAGTCTCGCGGTACTTTCCGTCCTGTTCCTGGAAGTACAACATGTTTAATGGATTAAGATAAGAGCATTGATAAAGCAAAATATGGGTCTAGAATAAAATGGAATCAACTATTTAATTTCCATTATAATTTATAACATTATTCGTTTGGTAATCATTTAAATAAATCATCGAGTGGAGTTCTTCTCCATGGTTAGGTCTGATAATTGATATCACTTTCCAAATCGATTATTTTTTGGAAATTGGTACAAGCTAAGAACTATATTTAAGATAAATATTTTTATGTGTTAGCGTTAATATAGAAATTAAAAGACAAATTGAACCAGTATATAAATGCTATATCTGCTTTTGTGTAATAGAACATCGTCGTCAATGTACGTAAACTTTTTAAAACAGTCTTCAACAATTTTGTGAGTAGGTAATATATACAATGTTACAATAAATGAATAGATATTAAAGCCTAAATTTTAGTTATTAAAGTCTAAATTTATGTTTTCAGAATTCCTTAATTTTTGGAGCGATATAGATATTTAATAACTGGAGGCAACAAAAGTTTCCCTAAAAAATAGATATCTATTTTATTCATTAAGATTAATTGCAATCCTTTTATAAACAAAATCATTTGGAACAAGTCTTACAATTATTGTTATTTATCAAACTAATAAAAAATTACAAAAACATGCATATGAATGCAACGTGTATAACTGTCAATCGATAATATTGAATGCTACATTGAAATGATAAGAATCTTTGCGAATACATATTCAACTACGACTGTTACATCTATATTCTATGTTATTTATGGTATATTATGACCAAATTCATATTAACAGATATTATTCTATATAATGTATGGTCTCCATGTGTTTGGTCAAAGTTCAGGAGCATAGAGGTTAAGATTTATAACGTAATACATAAGTTATCATTTTAATTCTGTATGTTTCAAATGTTAACACCCCTTATTGAAAGCTCTTGATTTTTCTGTAATTATATACAAATATTTGGAATCATGAAGGAAGAAACATTAAAAGGTTGGCATCTTATATGGTGGTTATTTACATTATTTGGATTTCCAATTACTATCCCATGGTTGATATATCATTTCTTTGATATAATGCAACGAAAAAGAAGAAAAAGTATGTTAAGTGGGAAGGTAGATTATATCTCATTTGAATTTGTATTTTGTAAATTTTAGAAATAATCACCTGCTATATTTCAATTGACATTTTAGGTTGTGATAATAACTGGAGCCAGTTCTGGATTAGGAGAGGCATTAGCGCATATTTTCTATGACTGTGGCTGTAAACTTATTTTAATTTCTAGAAGAAAGGAGGAATTGCAAAGAGTGAAAAATGACCTAATGAATATTCATGTTGTATGTATCCATTGACAAAAATTTTTCCTAAAATTCATTGTAAACCATTTGACTTTATTTTAGACAATACCAACTCATCCTCCAGTAATTGTGCCATTAGATCTAACTAATATCAATTCTCTACAAACTGAAGTTTCAAAAATGATAGATATCCATGGAAAGATTGATATTTTGATTAATAATGCTGGCATTTCTTATAGAGGTGAAGTTGTTAATACAAATATGGATGTAGATATGAAAGTAATGCTTACAAATTACTTTGCTCAAATTGCTTTGACAAAAGGTAATTATTTAATCTTAATCCAATGAAATTTGTTGATTCTTTATCAAAATGTCTGCTGTGTCCCACAGCTGTCCTCCCATATATGATCCAGCAAAAGTCAGGTCACATAATATGTGTTAGTAGCATACAGGGAAAAATTTCAATACCATACAGGTCAGGATATTTTATATTTAAATTTGAAAGCAATTCCTAAAAAATTTTAATTACCATTATTAATATGACAGGTCTGCATATGCAGCTTCTAAATATGCATTACAAGCCTGGTGCGATTGTTGTAGAGCAGAAATGTATGACCAAAATATAAAAGTTACAACTGTTAGTCCTGGTTATGTAAGAACCTCTCTTTCACAGAATGCATTAACAGGAAATGGGCAAATTTATGGAGGTTTGTAAACTAGAAACTTAATTAATCTTAGTAAAATGTAATTGTAAACATCAATGCAATTACAGTAATGGATAAAAACACACAAGAGGGATATTCTCCAGAATATGTAGCAGATCGTATTTTAAAAGCAGTATTGAAAGAAGAGAAAGATGTGTTTATTGCACCATTTATTCCAAAATGTGCAGTATATTTACGCACTTTATGTCCATCATTGTATTTCTGGATAATGCAAAAACGAGCTAAAAAGGCAAAAGAATCATAATACTTAATATATGGTTATAACAAAGGGACAATTATTTGT
The DNA here is from genome assembly GCF_011952255.1 of Bombus vosnesenskii. Taxonomy (NCBI): domain Eukaryota; kingdom Metazoa; phylum Arthropoda; class Insecta; order Hymenoptera; family Apidae; genus Bombus; species Bombus vosnesenskii. The sequence goes on from NW_022882962.1 coordinate 3,355,389, forward strand.
TTCTTGTTATTTATAAAAACATTTAGTCTCTATCTTTATATTTATACTATCTTTTATTATTATGTTATAACTAAAATGAAATATACGTTGTAATAGATTTAATTTTATGCCAAGTTGATGGCAATCTTGAAAAGAGAATAATTTTATGAAATGCATTGGACAAAATTATATCCAAATTATATTTTATTATAATGCCAGTCATTGGTGGAATATGTTTACATTATATACATTTTAATACTACAAACGTGTTAATGGAATTTAGACTGAAGCACATTAAAATATATGTCATCTAAAACTTGAAAAGTCATGGAATATATAAAGATAAGTAATTACAGAAATTATGTTTTATAAATATAATAAAAGCTGTAAAATATAGACATATACAGAAAGTAAAGATACTTGCATAAATTTCACATAGAAAAATAAATGCTTGAAAATGCAGAGAAATAGAGACCTTTTAAGCTACAAATTACAGAACAATAAATTTACCTAACACACCATTCGTCAAATGTATCTTTATCCATAGTAGATATTTTATTGCATATTCTCTTGTATGTTACAACTATAAAATATTATAAGTTGTATCATAACAAATATTTGGCTAATAACTGAGACATTCAAAGTATGACATATAATGTACAGCAATTGGTACGAACTTTGCTGTCATGGCAGGATTATCAACACTTATTTAAGTTTTTGTTATGTATCATCAGCAATTTTCTGTAAATTCTAATTTACATAAAAAGATTCTAATTGACGTTAACTTAATTGTAAAAAAAATACGAACACGTACTTTTTCATATTAACATAATGAAGCATTATATGTTTGTATTGTGCATAAAATGCACGCCATATGTAATAACTATATTTTATATTGGATTTATTGGTAAATGATATTATGCAAAGATAGTTAAACTCTTAAGTTCTACATAAAATGTATTGGCCTGCTGATTTTCTTTTCTTTTTTTTTTAATTTTTACCTCATATTATAGATTTTTTTAAATATTGAAACAATGTAGATGAATATTAGAAATTATACACTGATTGAAATAAACTTTACATTTTGTTTATGTTAAGGGAAAGTAGATATACAGTACTCAAGATTTGTCTAATGCAATTAGATTTCCTTACATATCATGTAAATATGTAAATAACAATTTTGTGTTATATCTGTTATATAGTCATAAAATCTTAGATGTTGGTATATTTTGTTTATATTTACAATTTGCAAGAATTATTTGACACATTACTCAACTTAAAATGTATCTAAAAATTTCTTATATTACGTGATGTAATATTTATTATTATCATTCACTTACAGAAATGTTTGTGACGTTTAACTTGATATCCCATGTGTTTGTATATAGCATGATAAGAGTCTTATATAATTAACAAAAGTTTTGTGTATTATGCTGATTAAGATGTTTGCCAAATAATACTAGGACAAATTTTTTTTAGATATTTTCAAGAATGGCTTTTCCGAATATTAATATCTTTTGCATAGTGGACTATATCACTGGGTGAGAAAATCTAGGCAACATTCTCTTTAATACATCATATGCAGTGTATTCTATCTACTTTATTTACACTCTAAAAATATATAGTTCAAGTCCAACCTTTCAGGTGTACGTTTGCAATTTTGCATAAATCTAAGAACACTTATATTAGTAGTTATATCACATAAGTGATTGCATGAATATGATTGTGTCTTTCTTGTGTTAATATTAACTGTGATATAATCAACAAGATGAAGATCATAGAGTAACAATGTGGAGCCTTAAGAAGTATCATGTTTTAGATTCAAAGTGGTTTTAGAACAGGCTTTTTTTTAGTCTGTTTTATTAGATATTTTCCCTTTTATTGTAAAATCAGCATCCACCTGTGAGGTAGTGTCAAAACATAAAAGAAATATAAACATCAAACAAAAATAGATTTGCGTGACTCAACAATCCCCACTAATTTACATGAAATTGCAATTCACAGATTTCTATGCTAGGCCTTATTACGATCTTTTACAATATATCGTATGGCCTACCTTACTCTTTTTTAAAACTCAGATTTTTTTCTTTCTTGGCAGAAGAACATTTCATTTAAATGCCTGATAAACTCTCCAAGCACTGATGCTGAGAGCTACCAATGTAATAGTCGTGTGAAGAATTCTTCTTCTTGTATCATCTTTTCTTACGAGAAATGTTGGAGACGATGGTCCTAGAACTGCTAACAATTCTACATGTGGCAATTTGCTTGTGTCAGTCTCTACTTGATATTGGCAGCAGGGGTCAAACTGCCAAGAAACAGTATAAAGTCCACAGGATATTACAGATATAAAACCTAATGGACCACAAATATAGGGCTGGTCACCCCAAATCAAACCTGTGAAATATATAATAACATACTTTGTATAAAGAATAATATTTCAATAATATACACATATATAATATGAAACATAAGTTTTAAAAACCTGTAGTTATGGCAGCAAGACCAGACAATGCTGCAGTCTTATGAAGACAATTTCCTACTGCTATCCACCTGGAGGTTTCATCACCTAATTTAGATGGCTCAATAACAATTAAACTGCATTCAGATTCTAATGCTCTTTCTAGTTCATATTCAAATGTTTCATGTGCATTTTCATTATCGTATACCTCTTTGATGATGGCAACATTTGAGGAATCATCCCTGTAAGAAATCCGTACCTAATTGTCAAATAAATACTTTACATAAATTATATAAATTGCAATTACATTTAGATATAAATATAATTCCATCATTTCAAAATAATATTATATTATAATTTATACATACACAATAAAACATATAAATTGTACTCATTCTTATAAAGTTAAAAATGTATTTTTATATATCAATTGTGTAATTTAAATCAAACAGTATGATCCTTCTTACAACTTAATTCTTTTATGTGTTATGTAAGATGTTGTTTGGAGGTGATCAACGCTTTATTTGTTTGAATACAAACACATTTATAACAGAAACAATAACATTATCCTTAATGTTATATGTCTAAATAATATTTTATTGGATTCTAACAATATTTGTCAAATTAATATACATTTTAATGATTCAAAAATGTTACTGAGACTGACAGGAGACAAAAAAAAAGTGCAGGGAAAAAAATGAACATAGTACATAAAAATAATGAATTTTTATAATGAAATCATCTTTAATTTTGTCTTGAAATGGAAATTTACGGATTAGTAAAACATTCACGGACTTGTAGCAAAGATTATGAAAGATTAAACTCCTGAATTCCAGGGAGTAGATTCGAGGTTAATTTCATTTCAAAATTAATTATTACGTTATTATATTATATTACGGTATGTATATTAGTGTTAGTTAGAAGTATCAAGTTTTGTATAAAAAGCCGAAAATAATTTAGCCTACGAACCTGTCACCAGCTTCATCTACCATCTTTACAATCAGACTTCCAAACACTGGAACGTTGGTCTGGATGAACCGGAAAAGAAATCTCGAACATTGAACCGGATGTAAAAATCAGCTGATTCAATTTAAGCATTCGCATGAGTCAAGCCGTAGTTTGCAACTTAAGTTTGTTCAAACGTGCTTCTTTGTAAAGTCATATTTCTTCATTTACTTCAATATTTGATTGCGTTTGGAAAGTAAGGGAGATATCATCCGCTAAGAAGGTACTTATAATTATTAGGTCATTCCTAGCAAAACCACATTTCACGAAATATATATCATTCGGATAGTGTGTGGTATTTTGTGAAATGTGACTTTTCTAGTATACCTAATTATAAAATAAAATTGCAGATATATCTTTTACCTTGTCACTCTATATTTATATCTGTACATTATATTTTATACAAATAATATATTTAAATACAAATTGCGATAGATCATATCAGGGATACATACGTATCTTTTTTAAAATCAAGTCTTATGAAATTCTTTATAGCTAAGATGTATAAATCTTTGCCTTAAATTTAGTATGATTTCAATTGTTACATTAATTCAATTGTTGAATCTATTATTCATACCTTAATGTGTTTGATAATATACATTGTTTAATTTCTTGCAAGCGATATCAATTGTCAATGAATTATATTTAATTTTGATGTTTTTATAATATTTATCGTTTATTTTAAATCTTACAATTCACAAGTTGCAGATTATAAGTATTAGTAAATTCTCTTGCATAACAATAACAAGTTTAATAAATGACGCAAATGAAATTTTGTAATCAAATTTTACAAGTTACAAATTATTTGAGTATCCTATTCGATGCAGAAAGGAGAAGTATATAATTTATAACCTGCAACTTGATAGTTTACTAATATTATTAGTTGGTGAATTATTATGTAAGAGGGACGTGATCAAGAAAATTGGACGAAAATGGAATAAAAGAATAACGGCGAGATGATTAGTTGAAATTCTTACGCCGTGGCGCTATGTTCCAGAGGACGAATGGGGGACTAGTTTGGCGCTGGCGTAGCCTCGTACCCAAGAGGGCGTGCTACGGTCGATCGAGCGAGAGTGAGCGCTACGGACGGCATAGAGGCCGAGTTAAACGAGCCAGATCGCAGATGGACGTCCGCGGGAGCGTTCTGTCATGGAGAGCACAACGCGACGTGTCGTAAGTGTGCTCGAGTGTCGTCGTCGTCGTGGTCGTTGCCGTAGTGGTCGGGTGTGTAGTATTTCGGGTCGTATCACGGAATTATCACTGTGACAGTCGATATAGTATAAGCGTACATAAGGATCGTGGTGCTCGTGGTGCTACTATTGGTATATCGTGAACTGTGGCAAACGAATAATCACATCTTAGCCACGTCTCTACACAATCCAAGGCGAGTTTCGAGCAGCCAAAAAAGCAAGTGACCTTTCGTTCGATCGAATAATCGCGCCCTATCATGTGTGATTAACAGTTCGATTAGTCGAATGATCGATAGATCGGTGCTGTGACATGTTAACTGCGGTGCATGCTATTGTGTCTAATAATAGATTCGTGTGATTCGGAGTGCCGCGTAATCCACGTGCTCGCATCGAACAGCGTACAGTATTCGAGGGGAACATTATCAACAAGTCGATTGGGACGCGAGGGTGAATCGGATCGATCGAGTCATCTTGCTGTATATTGTATTTTTTCGACCAGATTCGTTTATCCGAATCATGTAAATATCGCAATAGCGACGGTAACCGGTACGTGTCACCTAAACGCGTGTGACATATAAACACACTGTAAACACACAAGCACGAGACAAGCGCGCTCGTTTGTATATGTTACGAAATTCGAACGGAGTCGAGCACGTATATTATTGGCCGAAGCGTATGTAAACATCGGGCAAAGAAGCGTATCGGAGTTTCTTCCGGTTACGGAGTCAACCATCACGAGAGAACATAATACGTTACTATTCATACATTGGCGCCGATTTAAGCACATTTCGCTCTCCTTGACTAAGCGAGTGTCGCTTCGATGTACGGTCGATCCTCGAACGTGTCACGAATCTGACTGCACGCGAGATACAAACGAAATCAACGAAACATATCGAGAACATATCGTTGCCGGTCGATAGTTCGATAAATGACGATCCTCGCGCGAAACGAGAATACGAAATCCTGTTAACTCGATCCGTTAACGTAACGGACACGCGGAGAGTGGCCGCTGGGGACTGACTCGTTGTCGGTGGTGGCGCGCGTCTGTGTAAAATCCAAAATTATACAGAATTCGTACAAATTTAAATAAATGAAATTAATACTCTAAGCGAATAAAATCACTCCTCGATAAAACTGTCTCATCGCGTGCAGAAAGAACAACTTTGGGAAATCGTGTTTTGGAGTTTCACGTTCGAGTAATCGATATCAGCCGATTTTTGTCGTACGAAATCGATACGCATTTGGTTTATGCGCGTTTAGTTTGTGCGCACTTAGCCGACGCGCATTTAGTCGGTGCGTATTTCGTCGGTACGTATTTAGCCAGCGCGTTTTTAGCCGGCGTGCATTTAGTCGGTGCGTTTTCGGTGCTTGTGAACGGAGGTGAACCGGAGGGTGAGGAATAAAGAAAAAGGGGGCGAGAGACGAACGATGGTGCTGTCCGGTCGTCGCGGTTAATTCGCACGTGTCGCGATGTCGGGCGGCACGGCGGGCGTCCGTGGCACCGGCGCCGAGTGCAGGAAGTTCGCGCCGAACATATTCAACAAGAGCAAGTGCAGCAGCTGCTTCAAGCAGAAGGAGGAGCACAGCGCGGAGGCTCTGGAATGCAACAGGGTGAGTTTTGCTTGATGGACTCTCTGTCTCCCTTCCTTTCTCTCTCTTTCTTCTTCCCTGCGTGCGCCTTTTCTTCTCTCTTGCTCGCTATCTATCCTTCTCTGTCTGTATTCTTTGTCTCACTCTAACGTATAGTTGCGTATGTATCTCTATCTCGTTTTTACTCACGCGTGCGTACTCGGTCCATCGCGAGCGGCATTTTCTCTTTCTTGCTCGCCCTCGAATTCCTTGCCGTGATCGGGACCAGCCAGAAGGACGAAGGTCCTGACGTTCGAGATGTCGATGTTATGTAAGACGAGCGTGCACGGTGAACACGATTAGTCCGCGGAACGAACCAACGGTTTTCAACTCAGACACCCGTGTAGCTTCTCTTTTCAGGCTTTCGTCGCGCCGATGTAGCGGTTCGTTCGTCATGATTAGACCGTCGATGTTTTTGCGTTTCGGAGATATTTCAAGATGCAAAAATGTACAGAAGATATATAATTAAAGTACAATGAGTAAAGTATAATATGCAGGGGTGTGTTGCGTTTTGTAAGAAACCGCGCGTTAACGAATCATATAGGTTATACCAGTTCCGGTATACAAAATCTGTAGATGTTCTATAATTATCTGTGTGTAATTATTTACGAAGATTACCTACATTTTTAAAAGATTTAGAATAGTATGAAGGATCGGTAGATGTTCTATAACTATTATGACGTTGATGTATACAAAAATGTAGATTTTCAGATGATTCACAATTATTTATCTATTCATATTTTATTTATATCTCTCAAGTATCATATCGCGTACGTGTAATTGTATATTTTCCATTATCGTTATACCACTGTTTTATCAGCAAACAGTCCATTTATATCACGTGTATTCGTTAATTCCTGTACGGTTTATCCATTGAAGTGATAAATCGCAGGAGCAATGAAAAATAGGGTTATAGAGGGTTATAGAGATTATAACGTTTTATAGACAGTCCATTTTACTCGTTATAATATTAAATGAGCGAAATAAATGTCTTCTCTTATGTTCATAAAAATATTGACTCGCATAAATATCCAGCCATGAAACTATATGAATATATGTATATATATACACACGATTCGTTTAACGCAATTCCATGCACGTCGTCTCGCAATTATAATCTGTATTTGGTATTAGAATATAGCCAGAGTGTGAGAATACCGGGGTTGGACTTATTATCGTTATAATCGAAATCTATTTCTGGTAAATGGAAAAACGCACGGTACGTTTGATTCGCCGTAGAGTTAAAAAGAAAGGAAAAAAAAAGAGTGAAATATAAGTGGAATTCAAGGTTGACGCAGATAGATGGAAGAAATTGCTATTGGCGGAGGCGTTGAGGGCTTTTCAAGGTTAATCTCGATCAATCCGATCAAGTCGTTCAAAATGTATCTTTTAAATAGACCGAAGGCCTCAAGAATATCAACGTTCTTGTATCTTCCTCTAAAAAATGAAGTTTTTTTGGATCCTCGAAATTATTCCTCCCCCCAACCTCTTTTCCATCCGTTTTTCTACTAAAATTTTTCGAATCCTCGAGATTATCTTCCTCCTCGTTCTTTTTCTCTTTATTTTTCGAAGTCGTGGCTGTTTCGATTGAATCGTAATAGTAATTTACAAACGAATGCGCGAAAAAGTAGCATCGCCACGGGCTCCGGGATATAAATACGTGGCACGCGGTACAAGTTAGGAGACGTTAAAAGAAGAAGAACAGGAATCTTTATAGTACGGTTTTCTTCCTTTTGCCTGTGGTTTTTATTTACAACGGGGCCCGGTACGGTCGTCGATGAGCAAAATTGCCTCGTAAAAGCGGGGCCCTCGAGGGGGGTGAGGGTGGGCCGCAGAATAAAAGCGTTAAAAATCAATTCACGCTGCGGATCGTACGGTACCGTACTCGAAACGCCAGCACAGGAACACCGTTCAAGTTTTAGGACACCTACAGCTTTCGCGCGAAACGCGACAATTAAACTAAAGCATAACGAAACGATTAATCGATCAGAATTTTGTATTCGCGCGAGGCTACGATTCAACGCATGTAGGCAAGTGCGAAAGTACAATATTTGAACACTTGTAGACACCTTTTAAGAAATATGGAGAAGTTTATACGAAGTCTGAATCTGTATCGTAAAATCGTTTATCATACGCGTGAAATTAATTAAGCGTAAATACTTACGATAGAAATAATACGAGCGTCAAAATTGACGAACACAGCGATGAAAAGATGCTACAGATGCGAGCAAGAACTTGGTCACGTCGAATTAAAGAGATCGTTGTTACAAGAGTGTTACAACTTATGTTCGACGTTTCAAACGAGATGACAATTCCTAGACGATTTGATAATTTTCTAATTATGGATATTTATTTAAGTTTTCGTAGAAGTCGAAATACGTATGAACGTGTCATATGTTAAGAACAGTCGTCTGTTTAAAATCTGTTCGATAAGACGACGTTTATTGTCTTTTTTCTTTTTTTTTTTCTGTTTCGTTTCTGGTTCTCTCGATTCTCCAGAGTTTCTTCCATTCTCCACGATTATCCGTTTTTTTGTTGCTCTCGAGTATCTCTCTGGTTGGTTTTTACGCAGCAATCGATTCCAGAAGAGAAAAGGGGACTTTGAATAGGTATAAACGCTTTTTGCGGTATACGGTATAGAGAAACATATCCATAGCCGATACGATGAATGACGAGCGGCGTTTCTGGTTTCCGCTAATGACGCCAGGAAAATTGCACGCCGCATGAAACGCGCTGCATAATATATTGATTTTACCTACGGATGTTTCCATTGGGAAATGTTTGCGAAACTTTGTATCGATGTCAGAGCTGCGTAATTTATTTCGTTTATGTCGCGTGACGCGCGTGCATATTAATTTTCAATATGCATACGAACATTGAAATATAGGAAATTGAAAATATAGGAGATTTAGCTCTGAAATATAACCGCTTGCCCCTCTATCTTATCTCGAGAGTCATTTGCATATTTTGTGTTTACGAAAGAGACTTCTTAAAATTCGCGCAATATCATTTCCTCGCTATTTCTTTCACATAGATTCTACGATTACACGAAACGTAGTATTATTAACGTAGTATTATAAACTTTGGTCGTTAACGGTTTAATTAACGAATTATCGTACAAAGAGACTCGAGTCTCGTTATATCGCATGGCCAAAAACCCGAACGAGTAGAATAAAATGTAAAGAAGAGGTGGGTGGTCGTAAAATTCGTACGGCATCTTGCGACGAGATTCTTGAAAAGCTGTTCTTCTGTTTCCAAGAAAGAAAATAGAATTGGAAGAAGAGCGAGCTTGGTCGTGAAATTCTCGCGATCTATGAGCTTCTCGAGGAGAAAGGGAAAGATCACGAATCTATTGCCCTTTTACGCTTTTTTCGGCCAGAGGCCAGGACAATTTCGTACACGTACAATGGGACACGTCGCCCGTGCCGAGGCCGTTGCAAATTTCGGAATGTCGGCAGCCTTGCGACCTGTTCTCGGTGCATTCCAGCCGTCTTCTCGCGGCACCCCAACAGCACAGGCCCTTTCGAGAGTTGTTGGCTTGTCGGCTTTCGCCTGGATGCGGTATCTCTGTATCGGTTTATTCTCCACCTCTTCGCCTCTCTGTCTCGCCGATCTGCACAGGTTTCTTGGCTTCTTTCTTTCTTCCTCTGTCTCTCTACTTCTCGCTGTTGTCCCCCATATAAACCGCAAATAACGAATGCATACGCAATCCAACCTTTCTTTGCCCCTTGGTCGCACGGTTCTTCGTCTCGCGGCTCGTAATTTGACGAGGAGAGTCTCGAATCGAAGGAATTTGACCTTTTACAACGTTTCTCGCGGCGGCCCTCTCCCGGATCGTTTCTACGAGTTACGACTATCGCGGAAGTGCAAGCTGATTGCGTGAATACCTGTAAAACGCGTGTTCCACACCGATTCCACGTAGGTCTTAAAGGTTAGAGGATCGGGCAGTTCGAAGATCGGGCAATCGTTGGCGAATGAATTTTTATCGATCACGATCGATATATCTTCCAGTTAAATTACGGCAGTTTCTATGTTTCTTTTTTATATCGGGTATAAGACATCGATAGAAAGTTGCTGTTTGTGCGAATTTAGATTTTTACGAACGCAACCAACGAGGATTCGTTTCGTTCATTAGATACTACGAGAAGTACTCTGCGTCAGATACGTTGTATTAGGTTGTGCGAAAAATGTCTTTCTTTCGCAAACATGTTTTTTACGACAGTGTTTTTTACATCTTCATACAAACGTGAAACCAAGTGTGTGAAATGTCGCGGTGTTTATCTCAACAGAAGAAAATGGATCGTACGCAATTGGACAAAATAATATAAAACAAAAAACGTTGTGCGTCTATTATTTCTTCATAAAACGAAAGGAACGGAGAATCTAATATGTTCGTGTACGCTTTTACTCTCTTAAGTTTTCTATAAATGCATAATATTCGCGATCGAATCGTCGTTATTTCCTCCACAGCGTGGATCAGACGTTCAACGACTGGAAATAGAAAAATGCGACTCTTCGTTAACTACTTTGAATTGTGTGATCCATTCTGTTTAATTGGATCCTCGATGTTGTGTTCTCATTGTCAATTTCAATTCATTAAGTTCGACCGTGTTGTCCTTACGGTGACGTTGTAACTTCGACGATGCTCGAAGTCATCCTGTCGACAAGGAAATGTTCCGATGCTCGTCATCGATTCCCCTTCACGTTTAATTATATCATAACGATGAACACGCAACAAAAGATCCTTTCGATAATCAATCCCATAGACCTAAATAATTTCCACTGTCAATCTCGTTGGCTTTTCAAAAGCGAAGCAAGAAAATCTCATTGAATTTCCACGAATTTGCCTAAACGCTGCACGGCGTTGTTACACCACTTGGAACGTTCAGTTACGAAGGAAACACAAAGAAGTCTCTCACGATTTCTCTAAATATTCGTTCGATAGACAACAACGTTATACTCAAATATCGACTCTAAAACGAGGAAATATCTCTGGAAATTTCGTCTCGCGATCGGACGATCCCCAAAAGCTAAAGGAACTGGAGTTTCGACTCGGATCCATCGAATCGCCTAACGGAGATCGCGGTTTAACCGCGTTTAATTATGACTTTTCGCGCGGTTCGTGGCTCGATACGCGGTTTAATTCCTGTAATCAGCGGCTTCCCGTTCGTCCGAGGATTCTGGGTTCGCGAACGTGAGAAAGTGATGAAAAGTAGCCGGGTGCTCGGTATCGAACGAGAAGAGAGTCAGGCTACGAGATCGACGAAGGATTCTTCGAGTTGCGTACGAAGTCCGTTGTTGTTTCTGGACAAGAAAAAGATAGAAAGAGAGAAAGGCTGAGAGATGGATAAGGAGCCCGGGGGCCGCGTTGTTCACGACCAACCATTATCGGTCCGTGGCTCCGTATTTTCTGTCCGATTACTTCTTCGTGAGCGCCTCGGTAAGTGGCCTTCGAGAAATAATTTCCTCTGGGGTTTCGTGGCCATTCTCGAGTCCCTGAAATTTTGATCCGGTGAAACGATTTCGAGATGCCTTACGGTACCATTCCCTCGTCTCTTTCTCTCTTTCGTTCTCCGTTGTTGTTGCTGGTGCACGCGTTATCCGCACGGGCCTGCAGATGCGTGCACATATTTCTGTTTTCGCTATCGATTATGTTAAGCTCAGGCGAACACGCGTCCACGATTCACCGTCAAACCTTTCTTTTCCTACGTCTTAATTTCGAGATATTTGTATACCTTAGGCATCGGATAATCGTGGATTTCGCTTTTAAATTCTTCCGTCGAAAGAGAAAACACTCCACAGCGATATAATTTGGGAATTTGTCGCCAGTAGTTTGAATTTTCTTGCGTCCAGTCTGCGTAAGACGATCTTTCGCCAATGTCGTCTTCGTTCTCCACTATTTTTATCCTAAGAGAAGCAAGGATCAGCGAATTTCTTATTTAAATTCTTCTATAGAAAGAGATATTTCGAGGGAACTTTTGCACTTGGTATAAACTCGGTTTTCTTTCTTAGCAGAGAAAGTTGCTTGGTGCAAGTTTAATCTGAAATATATTTGGCAAATCACGTACTTGTTATTGTATGTATATTTGAGGAAGCGCAAGCACGAGGTAGTCGAAGCAACGAAAGTACTTTGTTATCGGAAGTTTATCCGCGTATCGATACATCGTCGTAGTCTTATCGATTCGGAACGAAACCAGGCAAGCTTGGGATCAGAAAGATATATCGTTCTGCCATTGGCTACGTTCATACGTACGTTGTTTCATTTGTTTCCAATGCGCATCATTGTGGTGTGGTATTCGCTTAATTAAGGGTGTTCGTGATTAGCGAGTAATTTCTGATTCTTCGATTCGCTGGCAATTAAGGTGCATTATTGCGCAACTATCTGTAACAATTTTCTTCCTGGTGAAATCAGCCCGTTTTGATAACGGGACACGAGTGTATGTAGCGTATCGAATTCGATACGGATTCGCCAACATTACGAAAATTTTCCCTACAATTCGTTTCTTTTCACATCTTTATCGAGCGACGAGTAAACTTTCATACAACGATTCTACCAACGATTTATGGAAAAAGTAGCTTTTCCGATTCTTTTCCGATATAAATGTTCGCGTGCCAGCAGCTTTTAAAAAGGGTAAAACATTTTAACGGTTAAATACATTTTTCTATATTTCACCAAATTAACGTTTACCTTTGTAATAGAGTCTTTTGAGTCACGAAGAACTCTAGTATAGTCTAAGAGACTATACTAAAAGTAAATTACGATAATATCGATGAATAATTCATGTGACTCTAGCGAACTCTTTAATTAAGGTGAAGTTCCCTCGATAAAAATTAACAGATTTGCAGGGGAAATTGCAGAATTCCACAAGCATTTTCTCAAACGTCCCTTCGCTCACGATCTTCGATTTAAAGCCAAACGAAAGAAGATCTAATCTGCTCATTAGCAAAAGTTCAGCTTCACTTCCACCGTGTTGTATCTTCCCTCGATACAATTTATAATTCGATGATTATCTGTAGGTACTAGCGCGTATACAGCGGTGCGCGATGTCGATAACGTTCGCGATCTCTGCGTGCCAACCTGGCATAAATTTCATCGGTTTAAAAAGGGCTGTCGTTTTCGCCCAAGTCACGACAAATTATTGATGATCTTATGGACAGGCAATAGAGATCGTTATCGAGAGCTCGCTTCACAGAAAGGTCGTGTCGTGCAACACGACATCGCAAAAACCTTCAAATACCTGTTCGCGTTGTGTTCACCGGGAAGAAATGGCCACGGTTTTCAAGCGGACACGGCCCTCGCGGGGAACATAGAACGGTCCTGGTCTCTTCTTGCGTTCTCGCCGCTCTTCGACACACGTTCAATCCTCCATCGTTGTATATCAAAACATAAATCCTTTCTCTGGATCCCACGCGCCGTGGATAAAAAACTACACAGGCTCGCGAAATTACTCGAACATTCGTAGACATATTTTTACGAATTACGCTAGGAATTATTTTACGAATCGTTTCGAAATCTCATTGGTACCGTTATGACGGGCTCGATTATCACGATTACATTGGTCAATCTTGAAATCAAACCGAAAATACGTATAGAAATTACAAGACAGTTGCACGTGCACCTTGTTGAAGGTACGGAATTTGTTCAAGAACCTTGCACGTACAATGTTGCGCGTATAATTGAAAATTAAGCGAAGATACAAAGTACGTAGAGATGTAAGTTAATAACGAGAAACGTAGGTAAATCGATACTGTACGAACTTTATTTTTTAAAGTGTATGCTAACTTTGGGTAATTAACGCTGTGTCATCTGGCGATACACTGAAATATCGAAGACACCAGCCGAAGAACTCGCAGAACCATCGTAATCGAAACTCTCCGATAATCTATTTAAGCTTTAAAATACCAAATAGAAAAAGCTTGAAACACGCAAGGATCGACAGCATCACGCAAGGATCGTGTTAAGAGAAAAGTTGGCGCGAGGATGCGAAACTCGTACGATGCTTGTAGCGATATGGCGCCGCTTTAAAGGGCATCAGTATGCAGAAGGTCGTCGTGGCAAGAATTTTGGGCTCGCCGTCGCGTCCACGTACAAGTTTTGTCTCACCCGCGTTATTCTCGTGTCGCGCGCTTGTGGGACAAAATTTCTACGGACCAGTCGAGCGTAACCTGTCCATTGTTAGCCGCATATATTTACTTTGCTTACGACGCCGGCCATAAGCGAAGTACTGTTATGTCCGGTGGTGCTCGTATGACGTATCGCCCAACCGATCTTGATATTTCTTTCTCGCCTTACGAAACGACGATCTCGCGGCACTTTCGGCGATGTTATTCATCCCCGTTAAATTGCCACTTAACCAACACCACGGTTTTCGTCCACGATCGTTTCCCCATTAAACGAAATACAGCGTGACACGCGAAATACCGTTGCTACCGTCTCGCGAGTTTCAAGTAACCGAACTTAAGGGGTCAAGGGACGTTCCTGGATACGCTTGATTATAGATATTTCGCGGATGTTTGCGTAGTTTCATATTTTTGCAAAAATAAGCAACAGGTCGAGCGGTTCGCCACGAGTACGTTGTATCTTTTTCCTGAGAGTAGCGATAGGTCGGAATATTAATTGCTCCGTAAGATCTAGTTTTTGCAAAATATTAGATTTTTTCTGCAAGCGTTACGTAAATCAGCGTTCGCATCGTTGAAAACTTTTCAGTCCGTGAAATTAGTCGATAAACACGCACGGTGGATTTCTAGATTAGGTTTAGGCAAGTTTAGTTATCG
Source organism: Bombus vosnesenskii (assembly GCF_011952255.1). Lineage (NCBI taxonomy): Eukaryota > Metazoa > Arthropoda > Insecta > Hymenoptera > Apidae > Bombus > Bombus vosnesenskii. Next base: position 3,370,425 of record NW_022882962.1, read on the forward strand.
TTATAAACGGTTGGGTCGTGTGAAAAAATGATAAAATCGAGCGATTAAGAACGACAACTTCGTGAACGATTAGTCGAGGTTTATTCGTACTACGACGTAGAGACTGTAAATGTAAGTTAGCCTTTCCATGTTATATTTTCTGGCGAGTAAACGGTGCTGGATTCTTCGGTCTCTTCAGATTTCACGCTTAGTTTATAAGTTATCATTTTTGTGATCCTTCCTAATGAATACGCTAAATGACTCACTTGTCAATTTACAAAAAGTACTTAATGTGCTGCCTATAACAGCATCAGGCATAAGAAGAAGTCTTCGTTCGCTGTATCATAGTATATCGTTTAGTATCATTTTCTTTCCTGAATCTCGGTATCATCTTCCTATCATCTTCTTCACGTAACTCCATCACAAAGTAGATCTCTACTACTTCTTTCTGCTTCATGAACATCAATGTTTCTTGCGTCGTCGAAATGCTTCTTCCTTCATCTTCGTTACGATCGCCATCTTCGCAAACCATATGTAAACATTAAGCTTTGTAACTGGATCTTAAAGATTGCATTTTTACCATTCGACCGCTACCAAACTCAACCTACAACTATAAGTAGCTATAAGTGACAACTTATTGATTTGAACGCGTGGAAACCCGAATAAGTTAACGCGTATTCGTGCAGTTTTTCCGGAACCACGAGCCGAAGAGAGATGGAGCAGTGGATCGTTATGAATCGAGCGTGTCGCGATCGTTGATCTCGATCCGCGGCCGGTGGCTGGCGACAAAAAGATCGCCGCAGAAAATCGTAAAGACACGGGGGCATCCAGTTGTAACGGTATACCGTACGCAACAGCCAGGTCTCGGAGAAAGAGAAAGAGGAAAAGAGGAGATCGCTGGGGCAGACGTGGCGACGACGCTCAAACGAAAGCTCTCCTCTTCTCGTGGCTACCGTCGTTCCTAGTGAATGGAGAGGCACCGTCGGTGGCCTCCCTTGCGGCGCATTCATCCTGGATCGATAGCCCCGCGGCGATTAATCGAATCTGGGAAGCCGGAGAGGCCACTCTCCTCCTTTCCTTCGAATCAAACGCGGTTTTTCCTCGCGCAACCTCCGCTCGTTCTACCTCGCCATAGAAGCCGTCGCACGCACGCTCCTTGCCTTTATAAGGACTTCATTGAAAACGCGCCTGTCGCTCGCCTCCAGTCCGGCCAACCTTCGACTGCCGGGTTGTTGTCGTACCCTTCTTGGTTTTGTGTCGTTAGTCAATTGGAGTAGCTGAGTGGAAACGAGGATTCGCTGGACAACGATGTTTGGGACGTCGGGTGTTTTAATTGGCAGATCTGCGCGCATCTTTGATGGATTAAAGTTTGCTTATGAATTTAGTTCGACGTAATCTTAAGTATTTCTTAACGGTAGAGTCGCGTCTCGAATATTTCGTTCGAAAAAAGAAATTTATTCACGCGAATCATATAATTTCTCGGTGAATTTTACTTAACGTTGTTTAATTAGCCTGCATGGGAGATTTTGTACGATTTATTAGTTGTCCTTCCTTGTCGTATAATTTTGATACATCTTAACACGCATCGAAGAGTCGAAGAACGCATTTACGTGTAACACCATAGGCACCGATTTCATTTGCTTCCGCGAAATCCTGCGGTATCGCTCGAAGGATCGAGGAACATATCGCTGAGGGTTCATTTCTTGTAATTCCATTCTTCTTTCGCGTGATGCGCGCATTTCTTGTTCCTCTGGCGGAAAATAGGGTTCGATAATTAACTTCACCTATTCCCTGGCGCGCATTTTTCCCTCTTCGTCGACGAACTAACGAGGATAATTATCCTGTCAATGGGAATTTTTGCATACGTCTAAACGGCCGATTCTTAATGGAAAAATAAAACGTTTCAATGAACGAGCCGTTCGAAACGGCTGGCGTTGTTCCCAGGAAAACCCAGATAGATCCACGTCAATGAACGATCTGTACCGGTCGGCTTTACATTTACGGAGTTCCTTCTTAACGAGAACTCCTCGTTCCTGGTAACGCGATATCCGCGTAGTTACGAAGCGGAGCAACTTACCTGCCCGTCCCTGCGACTCGTCTTTTTTCTTTCTCCGCCCGATAAACCTCCCGTTTATAATTTCTCTTCCAATTCCTCTCGACTACTTGGTCGTGATTTCGGATTTTTATCCATTCGATCCTGCCGTTAATAATCGGTCGCGTGACTTGTAGTATTCTCGGATTACGTTTCATCGTCGGTACAGAAAATTCCCCGTTCAAGAATCTGTCAATGATATCCTCGTCTTTTTATCGCTTTATATCTTGAAGATATATGTTCTGTTTGTACAATTATTAGATGGAAACTTTCGACCAACGATTTTTCGGCTATTATATTTAGCGTTATATTATGTTTAAAGAAACGAAATATCGAATACGAGAACTCGAGAAAACGACAAGAACTCGAACGATCATTTGAATTCGAGACTGAGAAAGATTCGAGAACAAGCGTTTCGCGACATTCGAGCGCTACGTATTCTACGCACGAATTTCTCGATTTTACTGAATTTACTGCTGCCATAATAGCTCCTCTATAATAATGTAGGCAATTGTTTCGAAGGATTAATTAAATCTGATGGAAAGCGTATCGAAGATCGATGCAATCTCTCCAATTTCCGTGACAAAGTCTCCAAGACGATCCTCTCGGGCTTTTTCGCATCGCGCCTCGCAAAAAGCCCTCCGAGATCCTTTACCGAGGAGGAACTAGAGTTAAAAACTCAACAAGTCGAGTCATCCATCTTTTCTATCCGCGCTCGGCTTATAAGCGAGGAGAGCGTCAGCGTCGGCTCTCGAGCAAGCCACGGGATCCAACCTTCGGAACGTCCTTTCGGAGGACCCCCGATGATGGATGGTGAAACGGCGAAGAAAATAAAGCACCGAACCCCTCGCCTCCGGTTCCGGCGACATCCTTCTCCACCTTCTACTTCTATCGCAGGGGGAATCAGCGTGATATTTCGCCTTCTTCTTGTGCGTCGTCACCACCATCGTTGCTATTTATCCTCCGCCGGCGTTCGTCCTCCCGCTGACCACCGGCAATTAGCTTCACGGTCACGACAAGGACATCCACTTCGTGATAGGCTAAACACAGGTCGGCTACTCTATGAGATATTGCTCGATGATCGAAAGGAGGAGGAGCGGGGACATTCATGGTACAGGATGGATAATTTGTGATCTTGCGATCGCGCCGCTGGCCCGACGTCTTTGTAACTTTCCTTCTCGTCCTCAGAAACTCCATTATCATCCGGGCCCTTGATTGAGTTCTACTTATTGATTAATGTTCCCGGTGAATCTGTCCGAACAACGACAATTCATTACGCCGCGTGCTTCTTTGCGCTCTTCTTGCTTTTCGATCTTCTTCGCTGGCAAAACGTTAGAACGTTAGGAAAACGTTAGAGCGTGAATGGCTCCGGTTCCCGGGCCCTTCTCGATCGTAGCCGGGACGGTCATCGTGGAGGTTTTAGTCGGTTGAAGTCCGGCACTACCACGCCGCTTTTCCCCAGAAGCGACCTGGTGTCCGTGCGGATTTTCTCCACGTTAATAAAAAAAAAATAAAAAAGAAAGAACGTGAATGGCTAAAGGTGATATCTAGGCGATAAATACGAGCCTCTTGGACGTTAATTGATTAATTCCACGTTTTAGCGATTCCTTAATCTCGTTACGCAAGTACGCGATCGATGCTCGATTGGTTGATGTTTAACGTTTGAGAAGCAAATTACTTAATTGCGTAAGTTCGTTCGTCGCGAGAACATGACGCGAATAACGATAAGTCCTGACGTGTGATATATTTATAAGAAAGAAAGGTAGTGTTCGTAAGGTCGTTCTTAGACTGCGAACGTTTATTCGATATCGGCGTAGCAGCTAATAGCAGCATATTTTCAGCGTTCTATTTATTTTTGCGTATTATGCGTATTCCGTACGTTTTTGCATCTGAAAAATTTCCCATGAATATTCGCAGTCTAATCGTCGCTTTACTGTACCTTTCGATTTATGCAGCTGACTAATGCGACTTCTGAACCACTCATATATACATGTGCTAAGGTTGGTTTGGGTTTAGAGACACGAAGAACGAAGGGAAACGGCGGAGGTTGACGGCGTTAAGAATAAACCTGAACCAGATGTGACCGCGGACGACCGGGCAACGTAAACTAAGGCAGAATTTTGAGCTTTATCGGGAAACGAAGAATTTTAGATTTTCCGCCGGTTTACAAGGTTTACGAGTTGTTACAGTTTAAGGCTTCCGGCTGTAAGCCGTGTCTAGTGGAAATTAGCGTCTGCTTAAACGCGGATAACCAAAGATAGATCCAATAATAACAAATCCAATAACGAAGTGGCAATCATTTTACACGAAGATATAATTCTGTTAATATCGTTACCAAGTAGATTTTACAAAGAAGCAGAGAAAGATCGACACCTGACAACCAGCGATACCGATTTATTCCATCAACGTCCTTCGTTCGATCGATAGAAATCTCCTAAATAATTCCGTAAGACGCGCGTAAACGTTCTGCAACGCTGATCATTCGTATATACTATATTATTCTCAGAATATTTAGCACAGTCGTCGCGTAGAAATGTTGTTTATAACGTGACGTCATAATGACATACCTTAATTGTAAAATTCTAAAATTAACGAATTTATTCATCGCTGAAGCTTTACGAGAAGTAGAAGATGTAGAGAGTGAGACTTATCAGTGGTAATGTAGATTACATACATTCTCCTCGAATTTACATTAAATCCTAACTACATCCATGTATCTACCTCGTCTCGAGCTTTCAAAAATCCCCGTAGAGACATAGAAACGGAGAAATCGTGCAAGATAACCATTGTCGATAGGAGATATCTGCAATAGCCGGCGATTAACGCGTTCCTCGCGAACGGAATTTCATACATCCACGGAACACGTATACCGCAAAAGAATAATCGTACGTTTACGCCTAGCGCGATTGGATATCTCATCAGGTAGAGATCGTTGGCTACCATCCATAGGCGCTTCCCCGTGTCGATTTATAGGTCGATGAAGTTGGATCGGTGTTGAGCATCGATTACCTGTAATCGAACAGACATAACGTACTGCTACGTATCGTTTTCCTCGATACCAATGTACTTTCTACCTCGTGCTTCCCTTCCATCAGCTTCGTTTACGCTTTTCTCTCGAGTCTGCGCTTGTAAACGTCCGGTGTTTATGCTACGCCGTAAGAGCCGGTATACCTCTCTGCTCAGTCCGCTTCTCTTTCATCGCGTCATGAAGTTTTACGTTTTCCGAAACCGTCTGCGTGGTTGGTTGGTTTTAATTTCCAACACGTTCTCGGCCATCGTTCTCTCGATCCGTCGTTTTTTCCCTTTTTCGGCGTACAAACGGGGTTCTGGGAAGTGCGAGAGGCTTCAGAAGAGACGGCAAGCTTTGCTTTCTTTGACGTCTCTTGCGTTTGTTAGTGAATCGGATGTTTCGGGATCGATCGGTTGCCTTGAACTTGCAACAGCTCCGACGAACTTGAGGTTTAGAAACGTCGAGGTATTTCGAGAGCGACGGTCGGCAGCTCTCTTCTCGTGTATTTTGAGAATCTCCGTGGACCAGACAAATCCTCGGAAAGAATTTCGTAGAATAGATCGAACTTGATCGATGTTCTGGGATAAACATCGAGAAACGTAGGAACGTTGGCATTCAGCCGCCGAAAGCGGAAGATTTGAAAAGTTTTAAAACCGTTCAACGTAAAGTACATTCGCGATATCGTAATGGTAATTTTCTTCTCGAGTTTTGAAAGTTTGTAATAACACGCTTGAACGTTCTTTCGCAAAGAAGCGCGGCAGATTTAAAAATTTCGAAATGCTTCGGTCTCGGCGCTTTAAATCACCGAAGCAGAGATAATAAAATAGAAAATTGAAAGTACGACGTTACAAACGAGGCATTTAAAGGTTCTTCGAGATTCCGAGGGTAGAACACCTCTTAGCTTCCTGTCGCCAGGGACTACACGTTCTGGTATCGGTTGACCGGTTTAAAGGGAGTACGGACGTAACATCTGAATGAATCACGTCCGACCAAAACGAATACGGGCAATCGCGTGTATGTCCCTTCCCTCGTCGGTCCCGTGTTCACTCCGGTACACCTTCTTTTTGCCCGTTGACGCTCCTTGCACGGCCCAGTTCGCGCAGGACTACTCGGCCCCGTACGCGCGTACGTATAAATAAACGCACATACATTATTTATAAATCGTTTATGCACCGATCGCAAGGTCGAACAAGATCCAAGACCCGCGGAAAACAGAAATACAGATCGTCGTTCTCTCGCGATACTCTGGCTCGATTCTCGAGAATCTATAGTTGAATAGTTTCGGCAACAAAGTTATCTTTGGGAAATTATACTGCTGCAAATCTATTTCTTATACTTATTCTTATGATAATAAATATTATAGCTTCTATGGCGGGAAAAGTTGGCTTGGAAATTTTACAATCTTGACAATTCCTCATAGTTGATAACATCTTGAATTATCTTACGGAGAAAGCAAAAGGTTTTAAAATCTTCAACCAAACTTTCCCTACCGCAGGAATTGTAATATTGTGTTGGCAACTAAGTAATTGCGGATTTTGTCATTAGGTGGTATTGACAAAATCCGCAATCACTTAGTTGCCAACCCAATATTTATTAGAGAAATATATCGAATTGAAAACGCGAGCAAGTTATTGGTTTAGAATTCTGTTACCTTTGGAAGAGTAGTTTCTAATAGTTGATGTATCAAAGTAAAGGCGGTCGAAGGATTGCAACGATATTTATTCGACTGTTCTTGGCTGTCGATCAAACGATATCCTTCTTGCGAGATGTTAGGTTCTGTGGTCGACTGGAATTTTCTTTGTTAATAGTTCTTGCAAAACGTTTCGACGAAGGAAAGTACAGCCAGTGGAAGCTCTCTGTTTCATTTTTGCCCTGGAGGAATGGTACGAGCCACGGTGGACAGAAGAACGTAGAAGGCTCTCTCGGTAGCAGGACGGGAAGTAAAAGGAAAACTTGTCTTGCCAATCGCGCGCGCTTTCCAGCGAAAGAAACGAACTTGTCATAACTCGTCGAACGTGCAACACTTCAGGAAATTTGTCGTTCGTTCGTGGAATAGGCTATAAAGCTACTGTACGAAGAAAGTTGCCGCCGAACCAAGTGCATTTGCCTCTCGTTTCAATCCATTTTCTCGAATTAACGATTTAACCATCTCAATTACTTCGTTCTTACTTCTTATATTATTTTATTACATGTTATTCCATTTTTATTCTAGGTAGGCTAGATACATAGATTTTATTTTAGATTCTAAGTCTGGAACAGTCTGGAGACTGTTCGTATAACATTTTACTACGTATAAATACTTTTTACGATCAGTGCGTTGTAAATACGCAGATAAAACATGAAACTTCCATGACCATGGAAGAACACGAAAACGATAATGATTTTTAATTTTATAAATCGAAACGAAAATTGAAATTCAAACAGAGATTCGTCAGTAAGATCCAGAATCAGGTTCTTCTTCCTATTACACGCTTTATATTTAGTCCACTACAGTTCGTTACGAGGATGATTTAATGTTACGAGTGGTTTAAGTATCTTAATTTTAGCACGCAAAGGGGAAAAATCTCATCTCTGCGAGAATGTCTACCAAAAATAGTCGCATAAAAATTAATCGAAGCAACGAAGAAACGAGATTATGCTTACAAGTCTGACCACTGGGTTCGCGGGTTCGATCGTATTCGCATTTCGAATGGTCAATCGTCCAAGACGGGGGCAATTTTTACGCGCAAAAACGTTCACGGTTCGATGTGCCGGAGCAAGACGTCTTCCCAGCTTTGCAAGCGGTTTTTCGCGTCATTTGCGGTTCGATATAAGCTACTACTGCTTCGACGTAATGACTCATCCGGCTGGCGAAAAGTCGATTCTTGTCTGCGTGTCGAGTACCTATCCGGACGACAATCCGGCTCTTCTGGTACCGTAATGCACGCAAGAAAGGAACAGGCTTGATTTTGCTTGGACTTGTAGTATACGACGTTTGGACCCGACCAAAATCATCAATGAGCGTCTCTGGGATCGCTTTGACCTGGCGCAGAATGGTCTTCCCGCGATCGCAAAGTCGCCAAAGTAAAGGAGACGTCACACGGTGTGTTAAACACGGCTGTCCGACCGCAAAAAAGGTTACGCTATAAGACGCTATGCAAAGTGACATATTTTTTTACCTTTACACGTAGAAGCATTTCGTTACGAGACACGACGGACAATTACTCGAATGATTTCTGTTTCATATGATATCCTGTAGATGATAAATTTCGATCGTTTCTCGGTTTTATTTACTTGTACCTTGAACAGGATACACGTAGAATCATGTTGCTGGCTCCTACCTGAACTCCACTGCATCGTCGGTTAGAACTTCATCTCGTAATTCGCGAAGCATAATAATGAAAGTCATTAGGCCGGCGTGACGAAAGCTCAAAGTTCGATCGATGGTGGCGATAGGCCGCGTGATTGATAATCCAATTAAAGTCCAGTCATCGACGATACAATATAAATTCTCAAATATAATTCGAACACGTACAGAAACCCGTAGGTACGAGACACGTAGGCGACGCGTAAAAACGCTGATTGCATCCTTCACCGGCGTGGAACGAAGTAAAGATGCTTTTTTTTCCCGATGGCGGTTGTTGCGTGAAGCGAAAGCAAGAAGATAATGCCGTAACTGGTTCCCCTCGCGAGTCTTTCGTACATCGGGAGGTTCTCGGTTATTTTTCTGACAACGGTCTCGACCCAGTTTCGTCGCTGGCTCTCGATCATTCTCACGTCCCTGTTCTCTCCACTACGATCCAATCCGCGCGGGATGGAACCAACGTATTCCCAATTCTAATCCTTCGGATCGGTAAATGCTTGTCGTCTCTGCTCCGTGTGTCTGAACGTGGTCAAATACGGATAGTCGCGTGGGAGCCGAGGAGAACTTTCCACCTGTCCTCGATCTTATCTCTTCAGGTCGGTGAAGTCTGAGCGGCACACGCGGACCTAGCTCTCCGTGCACGTGCATTACTATGAATGGCCAGATGCATGGCTGAAAGTGCAACGACGTTGATACGCGTGGTCTTATTCAGTGAATCGATCTGAGTCATGGCGAAATTGAGACGAATTGGCGTACAGAGAATTTTTGCCCGAGATTCGGAACTAGGAGAGAAATTTTTTACCCAATCTTTCATCGTAGTTTATTCTTCAACGATTAAATTTCGTCTCGATACGCGAGACAAGCATTTTCTTATTCTTTCACCATTGCAAATGTTCCTTAACCCTTGCAAAGGACGAGGTCTTTTCTCAGATATGGAAAATTTCGTTTATTAATTATTAACAATAGAAATGCGCCTATTCTAACGAGTTTTAGGAGAAAGATACGAGACATTGGAATTGCAAATAAATATATCTATTCTTTTCGAATGCATCGATTCGGATTATGTAGAGATTTCTTTTTATCGGAGATTCGGTCATTTAAAATATAGGTTACAGTAGTAAATTTCTTTTCTGAAGTATTGATATTTCTATGAATCTGGTAAAATAACAAGAACGAGTATAGTTTCGATGAATGAAACAAGATTTGATCAACGTCAATACGATAATTAACCTCGATGGAACCTCCAAATGTAAATCAACCGATAAATCAAGGTATCTACTGTTATTAAAGATGTCGCAGCCTCGAAAATGAAAATTCTTCGATGCAATTTTAAGATCACCGTTCGTAATTTTTATACGTAGTATCAGTATCTCAAGGAACAAATTCCGCGGATCGCCGTGACGGATCGTAAGCGTACAGTACGTATTTCCACGATGACAAATTATTGTCACCCATGGTCGTCCTTCGGTGTTCAGGGTTGCGGTTCAACAGGTTCGAAGTCTGTGGGGTGGGAGCGTACTACGACGCGGCAGCGTGCTGAACCACGAGACGTTCCACCTGCTCTGGATCTTATCTCGAACGATGAAACGCGGGAGAGTGATGCATAAGTGCACGTGTACGCAGTGCTCCTGATGTACATCCCCGTTCATAATTATTAGGATGCTTACCAGGAATTTGTACGACACGCAATAGAAAGCGATCAATAAAAAATAGTAGTTCGTATTCGTGCGACGAAAAGTACGTGACAGAAAGCGATGAAAATTATTTACAAGAGGTGGACAGACGTAAGAATATCATTATCGTATTTTACGATATTTTAACGTTACGACGAACTGTTACGGATGGTACAAAAATACACGTTCAATGCTCTAAAAGTAAGAAGGTTTTTTGGTAACACGGCTTTAATTAGCAACGTATTGAATTTCAAAAATTGATTCTCTGTGAAAATAGGAAATGTGACTTAACGTGCTCTTCTGTCGCGTATATTACGATACGAGAAATATGATAGAATAATATAATACAAAGCGTGTATACGTCATCATAATATATAACGACAACAATTCTTGAACTAACTAATTCTCGAAGCTTTTAAAATTAATTAGCATCGGTCAGGCTTATCTTATTTTGTTCTAATTGTTCTGGTGTCGTACTTCTGAACGAGGGTTTACATCCTGCGGCGTGAATGAAGGGCGAGTATGTGCGCGTGCACCGCCGCGGAAGATTAATTAATATCGCAATATCGTTGCCCATACGCCAATGACAAATTGGAGAAAGTGAGCGGCCCTCGCTCGCGGTGGCCGTGGCTCCTCCGGCTAGGCACGTCACCGTGATAAAGGAACCATAAAGGGATTGTGCATCGAGGAAACCTTGAGTTGTCTCTCTTACACCGGTGGGAACCTTCTTCTTCTCCCGCAAGATCGCCCCGATGCTACATTGCTTGGAAAAGCTATCTCGCAGGCGGATCGTTTTCTACGATATAGCTTCGAGGTTTTCACGACTGCTATGGTTATCAAAGTTTTCTATGGTGCAGCTTATGTGGGAAGTTCTAACTTGCTTATCGAAGTACGAGAGTGTTTTTTTCTTCCTTTGCCAGTCGTAGTAGTAGTAACTTTTCTTGGGAAACCTCGTTTGATTCTTCTCTTTGCTTCGAGAGTTTCGTGAACGTAACTCGAAGATTACGCACGACGCATAAAGATTATTTAAAAGATGACAAAGTAAGAGATAACTTTAAAGGAATTATCCTTTTAATTACGTATCGACGTAACGACCGTAAGATTCTTCAATAACGTCATCGCATTCGCGAGTTAAAGTCTTTCGTAAACTGCATCGTCGTGTTCTCGGCTGCACTTTTAACAGGAAGCAATTGCGTTACGTACACGAGCTTGAACAGGTCTGGAAGTCATTAGGTTGCATCGTAAACAAGACATAGCGACAACTTACGGAATCTAGGCAACGATCTTGGTATAGTCAGGGTTATTACGGAATTTCATAATAGTATCGTAACGAAAGTGGTCGTGAAGGGAAGAGACCGTGCGATTCCTCTGGCAGGCTGCTATCGGTTTAGACGAGTTCCTGCGTTCTCGTCCTTTTGCTATGGGAGCCACTCTCGATCCTCGCCTACGATACGCGTTCCCACGTGTGATTTGACGCACACGCGTACACACGCATGTTGCGTAACGCGAACCAGAGCGCTACTTGATTGTTGGTCGTGCGTGCACAACGCGAACATACGATATCCGAAGAGGAATATTATTATAATTCGTGGACGATGGCCGTCATTTTTTTCTGCGTTTCGAATGATTAGTAAATTATTTTCTACGGGATCCTAGACAAGCTTTGGATAAAAAGTGTAGAATTTTAGATAGAAAAGGAAGGAAAGCAATTGGAAGCAGCGATTTATATCGTCATTCATAAATCTTGTTGGAATATTTTAAGAGGATTATGAGCACATAATTGAAATATAAAGATGATCTTTATTAACCGCTGGTCGTGTAAGGAAAAGTAAATTGTAGTATAAGAACGTTTTAAATTCCAACTAATCGCGTCAATTAATTGGAGCAAGTATTAATTAATGCCGCAGTTAGTCTTTTTACAAATATTTTTCTGCCGTACTAACGATAGAAAATAGAATTTTGGCACGGTCTTATCGATTTATAATTTCACAATTAAATTACATCTTGTCGAAAATCAGCATATACGTGTATCGATATCGAAAAAGGGACGATTGCATCGTATCTGTGTATTTATTTTTTGATTAACGAGTGGATATAATACACGATGATTTTCAGATATAAGTAATTATTATCGATTAGATATCGACGAGCGTGAAAGTTCGACACGTAAATGAGTTTGAAGCAACGACGAGTTGTTTCACGTGATACGCTCGATAGACGCGAAGGTACTGTTAGCTGTTAAGTCGCAATATAGTAAAGCGTATGAGTCATTAAGCGTAATATGTTTAGCATCTGCCTGGACATCGTCGGCTATTCAGCCTCTAGATTCACCGGGGTTCGCCTATTGAAACGGCCGGACGATGATTCGTTGAAAACCATAGCAAATATTCGATAATGGAGCCTGGCTATTCTACAATAGCTGCTAGTTCCTTATACACCTTTGTTACGTAACGTAATCACGCTACGGAATGCCAACACCCGGTGGATATTCAAAATCATCGTCAGAATGGATTTTGTAGGTAATTTCTATCCGGCAACTTCAATTATAATTTTCACGTTTAAATCCTTTTTATCTCGAACTGTATAAAACATCAACTCGTTAGGTGTTTAACTGTTTATATACAAATAACTCGATTACATGTTAAAAACACAGTAAATGAAATAAAGAGAGAAAGTATCCTCGATAGTGCGCTAAAATATAAGATATTTTTCAAAAATAAATACATTCCTGACATTGCAATTACGTAACTTCCTAAAGTACGATATTCCATTTAATACGTAAAAGGGTCAGAGAAATTGTACGCATAAATGGAGGAATAAAGAAAAGGTAAGCGGAATAAATGACACGAGTCAATAAGAATATACATTTCCCGTGTGCTTCCCTTCTTTCATTAGACTTGCATTTCGAAAGCCTGTTAATGCTTCCCGCGGGCCGCGCTTCAACAACAAGTAAGTTTATTTACGTTTTTAATCCGAAGAGATCTACGTTTAAAATTTACAACACTGTTAACTCGCGGAGTAGCTGGAAAACGATAAGAATCGGGACTTTGATGGGATTTGCCGGGGCGCAGAGAAAATTATTCGCAGTCCCAGGCAGGAAACTGTTGGGCAAAACGGTTCTCAGGCTCTCCGGTGAGGCACTTCCTGCTCCACTTCATCGGCCGGCAACACTCTCTTAAACGGAGACAAGAGAAAGGCGTGGAGATTTCTTTGGAAATTATTAAGACCGGAATACTCGATCGAATATGACGTGTATTTAGCCATTCACGATCGCAGATAACGTTCCACTTGCCAATCCTAACACTAGCCGTTACTTCCAAAAATAGAACTATCATTTATCCTCGATTTTTAGATTGCTCCATAATACCGAACAGATGACTAGTAAATTAGCACATATTTTTTTACTCGGGATTGTAGGGATTGCCCTAAAATGAAGCAAAATCTCGCTAATCTTAGTCGTCTAAGATATATTAAACAATCATACACAACCATAACCGACGATGTCGATCGAAAGTGAACGTGATTTGCTTTAGCTTGTACTAGCTTTTAAAGATTCAGGAAAATGTTAATTGCGTAGTGAAACGCATCTCGATCATCCTTTCAACTGAAGCGTCGAATCTCTAGCGAAAAACCTTCGCGGCTAATTAATGCGTCAATTTAGGACCTTGTTTCATCACGTACGTTATTACACCGGAGGCCCTTAATTAGTCAGTGCCAAGTTAGAAAGTATATCTCGGATTCCCCGTAGGCGCACGCTATTTCCATCGTGTTTTATTGATCTCTCCGGCACCTGTCGCCAATAAATTCCCGTAACGACCTGTTCGATGATTATCATCGAGTGTTTCCGTTATAGAGTTTGTCGGAAATATCTGGTGTCGTGAGCAATCGCGAGAGTCTTTCCCTTCGTCTCGTCCTTTTCCCTCCTGAGAAAGGACAACCGTTCGTGGACCGTTTACGAGTCGCTTTACGATGGTCGTGCACCGGTGTAACACGCCTACGTTTTGCTTCCTCTTTGGCGCGATTGCGTCGAGGATTGCGCAATCGTCGCTGTTTCGACGAAGTGGCGAATTAGCCTCGCGTCGAAACGACCGCGTAAATTAACGACTCGCTGACTTTTATTGAATCCCGTTCTCTGTTCTCGCCATGTCTCACGCTGGATTAGGGATTATCACGTTTCCAGGAATCTCTTGGAATTAATCGACGAACACGATTCGCGTGAAATACTCCGGTTAGTTTGAAATTCTGCTGATGAGACTCGAGATGTTAATCTTTATCTGATGTTCTTGTGTCGTGAGCGGTTGTAACGATTGGAACTGCATTTAAATTGCTTCTGTGGGATAATTAATTGTCAATTTCAGAGTAGATTCTCAAGGTACTTTTATGATAACCGCTAATTGGTAGGATCGATCGCTCACTAATTTTAGGCTGTTTAATTAGGACTTGTCGGATAATCGTTGATTTTTAATTATTTAACTACCGTATTTTTAGGATATATATACATATATTTAGATTACTTTTCTATAGTATTTACTAGCGTTGGTTTCGAATTGCAATCTCCGCTTATATTCTACAATCTGCGGTTTTTATTCTTTATCGCGTAAGCTAAAATCAACGAATTCAATCAAAATTCTATTATGGAGCAACAAATACCCAACACATACCAATCAAAGTTCAAAGAAGCGTCAAAGTTCAAGGTTTCGTAAATCCTCGAAAGATCGGACAAAGGAAACACGTGTGAGAGTTCGGTAGGCTGTTTTCATATTCCCCCATTAACCGCAATAACCATTAAAAAAAAATACAGTAACACGAGTATACGATAGGCAGTTTTGTTCTTGAAGGCGAATTTCAAGCTCCCCCCGTGTCTCTTCTCCACTCGGAGAATAATAACGCAACGTCCACCACGAACAACCCGTTGAAAATTACCGACGGAATAAAATCACGGCTATTACACGTCGGTGTTCCAGATCGGGCACTGTTTTCTCTCCCGGGGCGGTTTGTACGTCGCGACACCGTGTCCCTGTTTGGACAGTAGCCTAATTGTAGTTTACCATAATTGCGGCCAGAAGCACGGTTCTCTACACTTCCGTGCAACCGTTCCAATGAGCCTGATAATTCAGCCAGAACCAATCACGAGATCGACCGGTGTTTTACAAGCTCGTGGCTCGGTTTCCACTCTCCTTCCGCTGTACTACAACTTCTCTGCTCCGGCAGTTTTACCGTCTACTTTGAAAACATCTTTGTATCAACATTTTTTCTCCACATACGGAAATATTTGGACATTTATCATAGAGAATTCTTACGAATATCTTTCTTGCGAAAATTATTACGAAATTCTCACGTCTGTGCATAGGTTTCGAAGTTTCGTGCAATCGTCGATCGATGGAGAAAATTTTCTGCAAACGTTTTAAACTTGAAAAATCGATTACCGTCCGTGAAATGGTTGTTTCCAAAGCATCGCTCGTTCTATTTGCTGAGATTCCGTTTCGAGGGAAGTCATAAGAGCGTACCACGTTTTTATCGTAGCCGTTACACGTTACTGGCCACTATCATCAGCGCTACTATTATTATCGGCCAGCGTATATATAATGTGTGTACTTTCCGTCTCGTTCTGAAGTGTGTGTCGCCTCTGGTGAAAATTAATGATCATTTTGTCATTTTCTGGCGCTCGCGCTCTCGCGATCGGCACGCGTTTGATCTTGCCCTCTCTGTGGATCGCGCCTTTCCTTCCACACTGTCCACGGTCATATTTCCTCGGAGAGGCCTAGCGATGACAGCGGACGGATCGTTCTCGGTACGGTGACGTAGAGACCTCGATCAATTCACGTTGCTCCCTCGTCCACTCTCGTTGTTCCAGAGACCTCGATCGATCGTGTTCTCCGGCGCACGGACGTTGGTCGACGTGTTTCTCTCACGCCGGTATCAGCAGGTTGTTCACGGTGGTGGCTTGCTCTTTGGTTGCAAGTACAGTGGCTACAAAAAGTTTTTTTCTACCGCACTTATTATCGCACAGTAATCGATTGGATTCGATTGTATTAGACTTCGCGTCGTTTAGTAGTACTTTTGTACGGTCGCAACAGTTTCATGCTATGGAAATGAAACGTAAAAGACGATAAGAGGAAACGCTCTATCGGAGAACAAGGATACGCGTAAATACTTTTTCCAATCATTGCGGGATGGCGAGTATATAGAGTTGCTGAAGAAAATATTCGGACACTTGTACACGTCCTTTATGAATATATTATGCTGTAGGAAAGATTTTGAAATTTCGTTAGCTCATTTAAGGCATTTACTGCGAGTATTTCTTCTTTCATCTAGATCCTACGATATTACGAACTTGAAGAAATACGGCAGTTAAATTAGGATATTTTATTTGCTGCAATATACTGCGAGATAAACGAATTCTTTATGGAGATTCCAGTCGCTTGGCCGATGAAACAGAAAATACGGCTATTATCCGCGAGTGATTTCAATGGAAACGTTCGAGGAATGAGGCGAACGACGCGAGGGTTCCCTCGTTCGTTACGATGCTCTCGTCACACGCTCGTTTTAAGGTCTTTCGACTGCCATCTTGCCAGCGGAAAACGTATTTATAGCACGCGAAGATTCTGTATTCCGTCGACGCCGATTGTCGACGATACGCTCCCAAGTCACGACTCGAAAATTCTACCCCGAACATTCCGATCCCCTCGAAGTCGACGACTGAATCATCCGATAAATACTCCACGATCCGTGCAGTTTCATCGTCGTCGAATCACATTATTGACCGGTGACAATCGATTCTTCGAAGAACCGATCGAAAATAACCAGATGAGGATGATCGTCCTTACGTATTTAGTTCGTTCGTGAGAATAGAAAAGCTTCGGGTTTTCTGTCCACTTGAAATAGCACGCAGATAGGAGAATCGCGAGTAGAAATTCGGTATGACCAAAGTGCCTTTTACGAGAACACCTTGTAGAGATAAATAGATAAGCAATCAAGGTGTGACGATGCTACGGGGAATTCGAGACAACGCAAGTAAATCGGTGTCGCAATCGGTGATAAGACAGATGCAATTTCAATCGAATATTTCTATTTCTTTTTCGCTTTTGCGATTGGTTCAGTTCGTTCGACGAATCTAGCTTAAATCAAACAAAATTTATTTTCTTTCTTATTTGGGATAGAATTTTGGCGGCACTCGACGACGGAACTTTCCGGCGACTTCGCGACACAAAGCGCTATACCATAAAAGCGTAAACCTAATGTACCATCGATATTGCTACGGTTCTTTCGCCGAATATTCGGAAGAATGCATACGCGGCAACCGTCGAGGACGTCTAACAAAGTTTGTACGTAGTGGGGACATCGAGAGGCAACAAAGAAAAGAATCCGTTTGGTTTCGAACAAAAGATTCATTCCGTTCCGAACTGCGAAGTGCGAAGGGTCTAGCGTAACAGCGAAGCAAACGCATTCGAGAAGCGTGATTGTTAATTGTCGATGGTTGATTGTTGTCTGTTAATTGTTAAATAAACCTTCTTTGTTGAACCCCAAGAGTATTTCTTGGGCACTTACATTTAACACCACGTCAGAATTAATTTGTTTTACACATGGACAAAATTTCACGTACGCCATGTTTATTGTCATTTTCATTTAATAAAAATGTGTCGTATACCTCGGATCTTCTTGCCAATTGGGAAATTGAATATTTTATTTTTTGCAATTTACTGCATCGATAACACGATCGGTGTCTTCGTCGTTCGTGATTATCGGAGCTCGTGTCTTTCAATCATTCTACTGCGTCATTTGTTCATGATCTCTATAAAGGAAACGTATTCGGATCACGGACGTATTTTATAGCTCGAAACACTTCCTCGATGTTATTGTACAAAACGTAGAAAACGATCTGGCAGAGTTGAAGCGTCTATAATTTTATCTCCGAGATATCTTCAAAATCTTCTTTGGAACATTCTTCAGGATGTAAGGGACGAGAGGAATCTTGTAAAAGCTCGTTACAACGTGCGATAAAAAACGTGGCGAGTAAACGATTCTGTATCCCAGAAGGATAAAGGATTAAGAGTGCGTAAAAAATCTTCCTCTCCCGTCGCGGCATTTTAATTGAATTTTTCCAAGTGGAAAACGGTTCCAGCGTACCTATTTCAACCTCTTTCATAATCCCTTGGAGCAACGCACTTAAACGTAAATAAACGCACGGCTTCTCGTTTCACATTCGACTCGTGGCTCGTTTTTGCCAGTGAAAACCGCATTTACGGAACTCGCTTAAGTACTATTACTATTCCGACTGTCCTGTCCATAAAACCGGCATCTACCATCGCCGTTACACGGGAAAGTAAGGACGAAAAGTCTCTGCTGATATGGCGGAGAAAGAAAAGGAACGAGCGTCCAGGAGATTCTTAAACGATCGGTTGGTTTAACATCGAACGCATCGAGTCGTATATTGCTTGTAACCGATGAAATTCACCGCACCATTAACGTCGAATCGAACAGCGTTTGAAAAGCGCGCCAATAGTCGCGTTTGGGCGCGTGTTCAATTCCATTACGATCTAAGCGGATGTTAACAAATGTTGGAATTGCTTTTTTATCGCTAGAGTGTTATTGCTTATGAGATGATTCCGTTACGAAAAATGTATATAATTCTTTATTGAGAATTTAGCTATCGGAGGATATAAGTATGACAGTGTGCGGTTACGAAATCGAATAAACTTCCTGGAAAAATTATTTTATTTTTGTCCGAAAAATATTTCTACTATAGATGGTGGTGTTTCACGAATTTGTCGGAGCATTTTCGACGATCAGATTGACAAACGCAACGTTCGTGTATGGGCAATGTGCGTGGCGCGACAACCAGTTTTAAACAGCGTGTTCTTTATGAGTTAATCCCCGCGCGATGTTGTTCGTCCACTGGTAATACAATATTGACATAGATAGGAGATCTGATCGGTAATCGATAGCTCTGGCCTGGCCCCGTGTGCGTCTACCGGTGACTGCATTTTAGTCGAACACGATTGCGTTTCTCGGCTCTTTAAAGCGTCACGATTTGTATCTACACACTCCGACATCGTTGTACGAACTATGTCTATCTCACCCTGATTATCGTCTAATAATTGTAATCATTGCTTCTAAATCTCGCGTTTGGGATAAAGAATCAATTACGGAAATAATCGATTTGTCGTAGGTGACTTGTAATCCTCAGTCGTTATCGCGTGGTGCTTCAAGCGATTTGTGGAATATCAAGTCTTCTGAAATTTGAATGTAAACTTCGTTTAGAGCTTGATAATTGCTCTCTCTAGACTACCACGTTGAGAACCTTTGATTTTATGGCTCGATCATCGTCCGAGGCATTAATTATAACATGGATCTTGATACTAGAGATTAAAATACGCTTCGAAAGAAAGAAACCGACAGAAATACAAATTAGCAAATACGATTCTAGAACCTAGACCTATTAAAAATTCATGTCTGTACTGGAATTCCTCTCGCTCGTTTCTCAATTTCTAGAAATAACAATTAATACCCGTAATTTTTTGGTGAAATACCCTCCACCGTAAATAATCAGATAATCGGAAACAACTCTAAAATAGTAGGATGCATCGTACGTCTCCAAGATCTTAACCCCCAGGAATCGACCAGTTTCACTTCACGTGACATTCATATCACACAGGAGACTCGCATATCTGCGATACCACGGAACTTTCGATGCTCCTAAGAACAACGACGACGACAACAACAAAATCAAGCTGAATCCTGGGAAGAAATGGTCAGGTGATTCGTGATCTCGAGACATCCTTGCCAGCTTTCAGTTCCTTGCTCCCTTGGTGAATCGATGGGAATGAAGGAAGAGGGGCAGAGCGGTTGGGAGAAATAACCTTTGAGTAACACGAGGTAGCAGGCTGCTGCGACGTGTCTGCGTGGTCTGTATAGGGTGGGACGAGTTGCAACAGGGGAGAGAGAAAGAAGTAGAAGGGTGCCGGAGAAAAGAGGTGGAAGAGAGCGAAGAAGGTGGATCATAGAAGGTGAGGAGGAGCCAGTGAGATAGAAGGCGTCCTTGATAGACAGGATGCTCCTGCCTGCTGCTTCATACCGTATAATCTTCTCTCTCGTCTCATTCGGCCCCTTGTACGGGGTGTCGGGCAACGATTTGCACCCATAGCGCGTCGGGGGCAG
Organism: Bombus vosnesenskii; assembly: GCF_011952255.1. Classification (NCBI taxonomy): domain Eukaryota; kingdom Metazoa; phylum Arthropoda; class Insecta; order Hymenoptera; family Apidae; genus Bombus; species Bombus vosnesenskii. Next base: position 3,390,680 of record NW_022882962.1, read on the forward strand.
CGCGTCGTGTTACTCGAACCCCTCTTTGCAGAGAGACATCAAACGATTCGCGTTTCGATCGTTTCGTCGCCGTGTCATTCGCGAGATCCTCGAAACACGCAGCGGATTAGTCCGTCAACAGGACGGTTTAGCGACGCGTGGATGACGCGTTATAAGGTTTAAGGAGTCGTAAATTTACGCGTTGAGCTTCTGACAGGGTTAAGTCGAGTCGATGACGTTGTAACGGTGGACAAATTGAAAGATGTACACGCTGTTTGTAAGCGTCTTGACATTTTGGAAGAATTGGGTTAGCCTGGTTAATTGTTAAAAAGTTTCAAGAAAGATCGTCCTAGTTGAAATTTTATGCTATACAGTACTCGTATATTGGATATTCTGGTAATTTCGTCAATTACATAGAACGAAATTAAATTTCTGTTTCGTCCATGTTCGTCGTTTGTCGACACCCGTGAAGAGATAAATATGATAATTGTATAAATTAGATTCCATAATTCGTTCGAAGGTTTTTCAACGATGCTTGGGTAGAATTACGGAACTCTAATGTAGGATTTTACAGAATTAGTCTTCGTTTTCTAAACATAGTGGCAACATACGAAAGAAAACTTAAAATTGATACTCGTGTGTATGCATATAAGTAACCATTAGCCGTTAGACATTTTTACACTTTAACAGCCTTCCACTTTGAAAATTATATCATATTCGTAGTCTTTGCAAATTATAATCCGGTTTCGCGAAATTACCGTGCTTTTCCTAGCGATTACATCTGAAAGTTTCTTTTGTCCGCCACCGTATTCCGACTTCAAGTTTTGTAAGTTTTATAAGCGTGCAAAGTAGCTCAGCTTTATAAGAGCTATCATCAAGTAGAAATTATGGGTTTTTGTCGGGCCTGTAGATTCATAGAAGCGGTTTCCATCTGTAGGACGAAGTCAAATAGAAAACGCAACGAGTCTACGACACTTTCGTTTGAATGAAGAGCTGGCAGAAGCTTGTGGTTTCTTCGTGACGAATCTCTGCTCTTCGTTTACTCGTCTTCGGAGTTGTTTCTCTCCCTTTTCTGGTACGGCCTGTTTTTCTAGGGAAACAGGAATTGGTTACGACGTTGCTACCGTTATTAATGTTATCGACGAGTCACGTTACGAGAAATTCCACTTGCAGATCGCGGGCGAAAACCTGCTCTTGCCTCGTATCGTAGAATAATGAAGCCTTATCAGCCACGCCCACGATTCGGATCCACGTCGATCGATCCTCGATACCTACACTACCGTTCGAAAGGAGCCAGGTACTTCGATTTGAATTTTACCTGAGCGCACGAATTAAATGGAAATTAAATATTAAAAGCTGAATTTACTATTATCTTATGGAGTCGGTATACATTTGTGTTATTTGCTAAAACGCGCAAAAATAATACGTTCTTCTATTTGTAATATACACAGGATACGTTGGTACGTGCATCTACTACAATACGTAAATCAGTTAAGGGATGAAAATCGTATTTAGGTCGCGTCTCTTGTTGTAATCATAAAGATATATGAAATTCAAATATTTAAAAATGCGCAAAATACATACGCGTAATATAAAGAATATCCAAAATATTCAAACTAATGCACTGTATTATTTAAAGGATTAAGGGGATTTCTATTTAGGTTACGTCTCTAGTTGTAATACTAAAGATATAAATTTGCATAAATTTTCGTATTCTGCTAATAATAGTGGATTTCGTTAAATCCACACATAATCGCAGATAAGCGACGATATCTGCGCTATGCATCGATCCAAGTAATCTATTAATTTATTTCTCTCAAGAATTAATTGTCAGAAATATGAATAGAGTCGGAGTAGTAAGGCGCGTAACACGGAAACACGTTCCCCACATCGCTTCCTTCTTGTTAAGTATTTCCGACTCAAGTACACTCGTGTTATCCGACTGATATCGTTACCAGCAATTAAATAAGACAACCGCAACAAGGTGCACAGTTAGACGTTAATTACTGGTACAGTAATACGATTCTTTTTTTATTGCACGTTTCAAGTCAGGAAGCGTTTACTGAATATACGAAGTTCAGTAATTACCGATGTTTTTTCATTGATAAGTATGCGGAATGTTAAAGCTTAGGGAGCATGCAAGATAAGATGCATGTAATTCTATTTTTTATGTATCTATATACCTAGATAATTTAATCGCACAGCTAGTTGCACTTTGATATTCCATCGATATACGTATAGAACAGAGAAACTATTAGAACAGTTATCTGTATGTATATAAATATTATAAATATTTTATCAACACACGCTGACTATATTAGTAACCAGTAAGTATTAATAAACGATACAAGAAGATATCATTGAGCTAGATACGAACGTTATCCAGAAAATATTGAATGACGTACGAGTAGATAAAATTGAAAAATGGAAAGTACGCTATCGATAAATAATAATTATCGCTACATAATATTTAATGAATTAAAATGAGTATTACAGTGTACTATATGGAAATAAGCATTTCAATTTATCATCCGATCGACTGTATCTCTCATAAATCGTTCAATTTCGTCTCTGACTCTTCAAAAATAACCGCATTACTCGCACAAGTACGTAAGTTCGCGTTAAATAAATGTCAAAAACTACTCACATTTCTCTACTTTCCACTTTCGATCGTCGAACATACTTTCCAAATCGTTCGTCCGATAATCGAACCACGCTACAAACTCCACCTCGCCCTCAACCCATCCATAAGTCACTCGCAACAAATATCTAATCCACGGAGCTACAAGCTCCAAAGAATCCTCCGACGACGTTCGTTTGCCGAAAATATTAGACCGGAGAATTCCAAACGAAATTCCAAAAATTCCATGATTGGTCTATCGACGATGGTGATCGATGACTGCTGAGAAAGGACACGTGGTCTCGCGGCTTCCAGGCATAGTTGGTGGCAAGCTAGAACTGCGTCTGTTGGACGCGGCGCGACGGTTCGGTGGATCTGAATCCTCAGTCCGGGCCGGTTGATTATAATCTCCTCGAGCCGCTATGGCGGCATGCAATCTGAAACTTGGCGGAGAAGCATGTCACTCTGCTGTTCGCAGCTGCCAAGGCCTATGGTTATCCCGTCGTTGGACATTCTGGTCGTTTTGCTTGGTCGCGGATCCGCGGAATCCCGATCCCGTGGATCGTCAACCACCCTGGCTTCTGGCCACGTAGATCGCGCCGATCGATAGACGTTCACCACCCAACCCCCCTTTCGAGTTTGCGCTCGGTAGCACAGATCACTGTAATATCGAGCCCTCGAAGAAACCGCGGCGTCGCGAAGGGTGGCTGGAAATTGGAGCTGGAATCGGAAGGAGCCCCTCGGGCAGTCCAAGATCCGATCCCTTTGATCGTTCGATCGATCGTTCCCTCGCTATACCGCTGGATATCACGTCATTGGCCGGGGTATTTGATTTCTCGTGATCGATATAGGTATTCCGAGCCTTTTTCTCTTTTTGTTTTGTTTTTTGTTTTTGTTTTTTTTTTTAGAAACGAGCAATGGAAATCGGTTATCGGTTGGAATTACTCCGGAGAAATAGAGTCTGGTTTTTGCGCAAACGCAGCTGCGGTTTTTGTCTTTTTTGGTATTTCAAAGTTAGGTTGGCGTGACTGTGAAACGAGCGAAGCGGAGGTGTTGAGTATTGTGTACTTTGTTTTAGTAAATATCTAAGCGTTATGTTTGACGAATGAAATACCGTGAACGATAAGGATCTACGTATTTGATCGTTCTGGCGTAATCGTCGGAACGTTAATCGTTCAGAAAATGTGGCCTCTGTAGCTGTAACGTGAAAGATCTTCCAAGGAAAGAGAACGTTAAAAATGACCGGAATAACGCAGAGAGTTTAAGCTTCTCTGGACCCGAGATAAATTTAAAGATCATTCTCTGCAGAGCCGTGCGCCAGTCTTATTTGCAGAAAGCAGAGAGCCGGGGTCTATTATCGTATAAATGTACCGGGAATGTTCCGCGTTTAATGTCTGACCTATAAAAGGCACCATTTTGAGATGTTTACCCTGGATGATTTTCGCATGAGCAGCAGAGGCTGGAAGCGTTTTTGCGTGACTGAATTGGCAATAAACGGTGGCAAGAAGCCAAGCAAGCATTCGAGGGAAGAACAAAGGCGCCATACGGGTCTCCGCCGGTTTCTCGGTTCGTGAGAGGGTGATATGTATTGTCGCGAGCGTTTTAAGCTGCGAGCGTGCGTTATCGTGCTCGTGCATCGCGCCACATACCTCGTGACGTCGTTTTCAAGAGGATTAAGAAGAAAAGGGGTTTGTTAGAATGTTCTAAACGAGATCAACGCGCCGTAGAGTCTCTCGAGCACCTGTGCTCTCTTGTCGAGAACTGGATCGATCAAAGAGACTTATATCGAATGACACAACTTGACCTGGACTCCTGTGGTTCACAGATCAATCTCGATGTGAATCCGTGAACCTAAGTCGATGTTAGTTCAAAAGTTTCACTTTATAGGGTTGAATTGTTACGCATAAGTAGATTTTATACGCAGTTACGAGGAATCTAGAGATGTATAATGCACAAAATTCACGTAATCTGTGGAGATGTATAAAATTAAGGAAAATAGGAGGCTGTAACGTTTAGACAGCGAATAAGATCTACGTAAATTCTATTTGAAGATATTCTTTTTTATATTCGAAGCGTATTTTTTTTTTTTATATTCGTGGCATATTTTAATTTTCTCAATGAACTTCAAACTTATCCGCGATATACTCGATCCTATCTCTACTCACGTTTGTCACGATAATCGTTGCTCTCGTTTGTCCTTCGAAACCTGGCAATTATCGAATGTTCGATAAAACATAGAAAATTGATAGGTTCCGTCTAATACTGGTGCACGTCCGGATCGTTTTCCTAATCGAGTTACAGCGTTTCAGCTATGAAATACGAGGGAATATCGCGGTTCTTGGTGATTTTCACGTGAAAAGAAGGCTTTTGTGCAATCGAAAAAGTAGTCACGGAGCGACGTGTACTGTTCGCTTGGATAAAAACATCGTGGGCTCCGGTTTGGAACGCGTAACAGAGTCGTTGCGGAACATTTCGTGAGGTTTTCCAATCGCGGTCGCAGTCGCGTTCCACGTTGCTTTAATCTTGCCATCAATCGCAATCAGTCGAGCCCATGAGGCGAAAGCAAAAGTCCCCGAGCCCTTTCTCTGGGTTCCCTTTCACGGCCGTCGCCATTCGTCGCTAAATCTTTTGTTCGTCATCGAATGGGTCATACAGGGTCCTTGTAATAATCGCATAAATATTTTGCAACGGTAATTATACCGCAAGCGTAATAAAAAATCGTACATTGTCTCAAAATTTCCTAATAAAACTTTTTTTTATCGATTCCACGTTATTATAATTCTAAATTAATACGTTCAGACGTCACAATCTAAACCGTCTCAACTTGCATTTTTCATGGTTGCATTCTCGTCGCACGTGTTCGCCGTATGGTAACGAGTCCACGGTCGTTAAAACCTTCGATCTCGACATAAAATCTCCTATCACAGAAACAACAATACGAAAGCTGGTTAAAAGTATGCCGCGGCTTGCTATCGTCCAGTAAAAGCAGATCTGCCCGCGTGACCCCGACATTGTCGAGTCTATGGCTTACCGATATAAGTGCAGTTATCCTATGGTACAGTTTTAATAGTCAGTTCCATGTCGCTTCTACAATCTGTAATAAAAGGCTCTATCCATGTCTAGCTCTTTCTTCCTCTTCGCCTCGTTCTTCCAACTGCTTTGAAACGCGCACATTAGGAGGAAGGCGCTCGCGCGGGTACACGCTGCTGCTGGTGTGTTACGATATAGGGTGTCACAAAATATGCGGCAATATTTATGCCTATATCCGCCGATTTGAGATATCGAAACGATAGAAAATGTTTCGTACACAGAAACGTCGTTTCAGGCTTATCTTTCAAGTTGTAAGTAATAATATCTTTCTCCTATCTCACTCAAATTTCACCTTTCTCGCTCTAAGATCCACAAAATGCGAAAAACACGAAACGGTTCGTCAGCCGATTCGTCGATACCGATACGCCACCAGCGTAAAGAACCATCGTCTACCTAACTTGAAAAGTATGTTCCAAACGACATTTTTGTGCACGAACTTTTTTCATCTTTTCGATATTTACAGTTGACCCGTTAAGTATCCCACGCATATGCCGTGACACCCTGTATAACAGAGCAACACGTTAGCGTGGCGAGTCGTTTACACTGGTATTAGAGGCGGATAAGATAGGCGCGGCGAGAGAAACCTTCATTTATACCGGTCCTCCGTGCAATACGGTGCACGACGATTTTCATGCCGCGCTGATTGTTACCGTCGATATCTAATCTCGAGCTGCGCGAAGTGTCAGCCTGACGGTACACACTGCACACACTTGCGGTTGTCCTTCGAGGCTGTCAAGTGCTGTTTGATCATACGTCCTGTTCGCCACAGAGTCCCGAGCAAATCGTTTCACCTCGACAGTAACGAACAGTTCGCGAAGACAGCCAGCCTCTGCTAACAGTCCTTCGGGTAAGAGGATATGCAGCGGATAAGAAAGAGGAATAAAAAGGTTGCAGGCTAAATGAAAATTTTACCCAGCATTGTATCGTGGATCTCTCGTGAAAGTTTTGAAAGAATTTCGTCCATTTAGAAGATTTATTAAGAAATACGTAAGAAGCAAAAACGACGATAAGCGACGTTAAGATTCGGTTTGTCGAGTAAGATATGTGTTTTTATATCGTAGACTATTAGGACTACTTTTAGGAAACTTATATTTACGAATCTAACGGCAACTCGAGAATTTTATACCAGAAAAATGTGAGGAATTCGGCGCGTTCTGGTATGAAGTTCACCCATCGGCGGACAGAGGTGAACGAGAAGGCGCGATAAGACGCTGTTGATTTGTTAGTTTGTCCATGGCGACACAGCGGACACGCAATCGGGGGACAACGTTGTAGTCGGTTCGAAGAGAGAAGCGTGGTCGCGCGTGTAGATGGTACGACGACGAAGCGGTGCAACGTCTAAGCCGATGGCCAAGCCTGCTATTCCTGTACCATCTATACTAGACAGCGTAGCATAGGGCAATGACACTCGCTCGTCCCTAGCTCGACTGGCTTCTTCGCGCTCGCAGGTGCGCCTCTGCGTCTCGCGTGCATAGGGCGACGCTAATTTAATCAATCCCCGAACGAACCCGATGCGAGAGGGCAGACGTGGCCTCGCTGAAGGGACACGTGGATATGTGCAACCCTGCGGGACGTTGATGACCCACGCATGCCGTCTATGCGCAAGTTGCCGTGGATTATCGAGATTTTTCTAGGTTTGGTTTTCATACGTTCAACGTTTCACATAGTAGAGAGCACCGATCTTATTATTCCAATCGATAGAGAAGACTCGGATTCGACGAATTAATCGAATTATTTTAACGGATTAATTCAATTCTTTCCTTCTGATTAAAATAATTATTTATGACCTCGTATGTAAAACGGTGGTACAATAATATTTGTTTTTCGTCATCGTTATCGTCGTTTCTGATTATCTCCGCGATTATTATATCAACAAGTCCACTATCAGTATCAACACCGACGACATTGGCATTTATTGCTACTCGAAATTTCGCCATCTATAATTCCTAACCATTAACTATGATCAGTTTTAACGAACTGTTCTTTCACCAATTTTCAATCGAATTTTGAATTCGATGTTCCGTGGCTCGAACACGATCGAAAACTATGATGCATCGGAATCGATAACGTAGCATCTACTTTATTATCGTCTAAGAGAAACGATTTTACCCATTCCGAAGAAGGAGATTCTCTTATTTCATGGCTAATATTCCTCGCATTTGCTCACTTACGAATACGCAAGTAATTAGTCCCATTTGATCTATCGTTCGGATATATCGTCCGATTTTTCCTAATTAGTCATGATTCCTAGGATACGTTGATTATCAAGTGTCGATAAAATTTCTCGTGATACAATAATAGCAAGAAATCAGCAAAGCTCTCTTCAGCTGAAAAAGATACGCGTTGATAGTCGATCGTAGCAGCAAAGAGGAAACAGAACACCGCTTTCTCGTTCCAAGAAAGAAGTTGGGAACAAACATATTCGTCACTCGTCCCAAATATCTTCGCCGTTATTCACGTTGAAAATCAGTACGGACTTCTCGAAAAAAAACCCAATACCAATTTTGTACCCAAAATACCAGGCTTCCCGCGAACATAAATATCGCAACTTCGCTTAAATCGGTCGGTTATCGTTTTCTAAACCAGATCTCGAAGCTGCTCGCGAAGAAAGTTCGTTAACCCTGAATGGCGTGGAAGAAAAGCAATTAAGCGCAATTAACGCGTCACGAAAGCCGATAAAAACGTGGCTGATGGTCGCGAGGGATCACGTGCTCGGCCGGCACGCAGCGTTTCCGTTTCTAATTTCACGCGTTTGCCCGTGCGTGTTCTCCAGCCGGAGAGCCGGTTCGATTTTTGCGTCACATCGTGGTTCAACGTGTCGCGTCAACGTGACAAATCTCTAATTAATGCCGTCGACCAACTCGATGTTATTAAATTTCCGCTCGTGCGCGGTTTTCGTCTCGAAAGCGACGTCTGTCTTCGGCCGCGACAGCTGGAGAAACATCGTTTGGAGCGTATCCAATTCCTCCGGCTCTTTCACGCTCGGGTTTGGAACTGATCGAGTCGATGAATCAACGATCGTTAACACGCTCGATATTTCCAGAGGCAACGTGCCACTTGGCGGATTTATAAATTCCTTCCACTCTTCCTCCACTTGTATTTGCGAAATTTCCAGGAAGCATAGGCTGATTCGAGGGTGCAAGAAGATCGAAGATCCTCGATACACGCGCACGCTCTTTTACTTGGTAGACTTGGAATTTTGTTTTCGCTATGTCAGAAATCAGAGCGTTCTTCGCTCAAAGCGACGTACATTTCTGAAAGGGACTAGTGTTACGAATACTTGGCTATTTGTGGTTTTTCGAAGCGTAAGACTCCGGACTAGGAAATGACTTCATTCGATAGATTTTTGGAGATCTACGTGGAACGAAGAGATTCTTCATCGAAAGCGATACAAATTCCAACAGAAAAGACGTCGTGTCATTCACGAACGAATCTACGAATTCTTGCTTTCTTTCTCGACTTATTTCTCCAAGCATTTGGTTTTTGGGAACACGGAACGGATGGTGAACGAGGCTGTATTAATTCCGCCACAGATTCGTGGAATCGGTGCGGATTTCTTTTTCTCCGGCCTGCAGTCCAAGAATACGTGAACAGGGAGGCGCTCATCGGGGAAAACCAACGTGTCAACCTCCCTTCTGGCCGCGCACGTGGGCGTTTCTTTGCGTTTATACTTAGTTTCGTCATTTGGGTCGTGGCAAATTGCAACGGTGGCGGCGCGCATGGTTCGCCACGAAAACTGCCGGTGCAATAAACTTTGCATTCTTACGTCATCGCGTGCCGCAGGCTTCGTAATCGTTGCTAGTTTACCCCCTTAACGACGATGGGGTCCCCTGCGAACAGTACCAGAGGTATACACGTCGCTTGTTCGCTGGTATTTCCACCTCCGGGATATCCAACTATAGTGACCTCTCGAGAACGTCGTTTTGCGCGTCATTAGGCTTGGATAACATGTTACAAAATGGCAGGGTGCACGTGCTAAGCTGAATGCAATTAAACAGAGACACGTTGCCTAACGTTCGTTATTCGAGATTGCGTGTGATCGCATGATAATTTCTTTCTTATTTCTTTTTTTTTTTTATTTTGAGAGGGAGAAAATAGTTTCCCATCCGGTGTACAATGTTCGTACACGCAACACGAGCGGATCGAGTCTCGAAGGAATTTTAGAATGGTTAGAAAAATAGTAAATTAGTTGGAAAAATGATACGCATCTCTCCTAAGCTTGCAGAAATTGTGGTTATGCGTGTACATCAGCTAGAACTTTGCAATTACTTTGCCAATTGCTGTATAAGCAGGTTAAATCTTCGAGCGATTTCTCTTATAAAAATAATAAACTTTTTACATAGATATTAACGTACGTCCGGCGTGTAGAAGGTTTGTTCCACGCGGTAAACGTTACAATGTGTATTTTAGATATTTTATCGTAGACGTAAACGGATAAATATCTTCCATTTATCTATAATCCCTTGGCGAAATTAATTCTGTCTACATCGCATTCCGGAAACTATTCGAACACCAAAAATGCGCAAACATCGTTCGATTCGCGTTCCAAATACCGACAAACCATAGCCATACGATGGCTACCGGAAATTACTTTTTTCGTCTAACAACGCGAGATAAGAAGAGCATGGCTGCGCGTATTATCAGAATGAAATCAGAAAACGTGCGAAACTGGTAGCAAATTGAAGGGTAGTGGATCTTCGCGTTCGGCGATGCATCGTGGCAGCCTGCTATTTCTTCGTCACGCCGCGTGATTATCGATCTCTTTTGTTGTCTCGTTTGTATCGTAAAAGGCAAGATGAACGTGTCGATGCAACCTTTTACGATTGTACACGATCACGTTGGTATCTCTGGCTTCTTCAAATTTGATTCGAGCGTACGGTCAATAAACAACGGTGTGCCGGAAGCAACGTTATCGGTAATCGACTCTTCTCTTAATAATTTCAAAGATACAGCGTGACACAGCGTCTCGGTTCTGGCACGATGCCAAGATAACGCTCGATATCAAAATCGTTGAAGATCCTCGCCGCCGATAACTGAACAGAGGTTGTTAACTGGCAATTTCAAGAGTAGCTATTCCATCGACGGATTGAAAAAATTATCTTAGCTACTGGTTCTTCGTGTTTTTACTACGATTTACTCACTATCATCGCTAGAAAACTCGATAATGGGTATACGCTGGTGGCACAGCGTTACGATAGAACTCCGTTTATACGAACTGTATTTATTCGAACGAAATTTTACTTAATCGCTCAAGGGCCAACGTTGTTTTATGAAACTTAAAAGTATCCAAGTATCTGTAACATTATGATAAACTATTGCTTGGCTCTTGACGGGTGAATGGCCGATTAAACGAAGTCTTGCAGTACTTCTAATCCACTTACGCGAACGTAAACTCGCAGCGTAGCGTAAATCTCGTCCAAATTATTTTATAGTACAGTAGTAAGCTAGGGTTATTCGAACTTTGCGCAAAAGAATCGAACTCGTACGAGGCGCCATTAATCTTTAATGTAATAACGAAGGAACGAGAAAGTATCGTGTACTTCGGATAGGAAGAAATACGAAAAACGAGAGAGAGAATGGAAAATTATGATCGTTAGACTTCTATTGTATGGACTGCAATTATATAAAATATTTATCCCCCGCCGGACAAATCTACATAAATGGAGTTGTGCGGTACGTAGGCTTTCGTAATGAAATCGTCTTCCATAATGAAACTCGAAACGAAATACGAGAAAGAGAAAGAAAGACGAATCAAGGCAGAGAGTTAGACAATCGTTTAATAAGATGGCGGCATAGATAATAAGGTTTCCCTCGCACGATTTCGAGAATCTAATTCCGCGTTAAGAAAGCTTCTTTCTTGCGTAATCGTTCGTTTACTCGCTGAAAGGGTCCTCTTCGTTTAATGCCTTCCCCTCGAACGTCTCACGAGCGTCTAACAATTGCGGATGGTTGCTCAATGCGAGATTTGTCGCGTCGTCGTTTCGTCACTGTTTCGCCTCCTCCACGAGCGCTCTATCGAAGACTTTAGCGACTTGTCTGGTTCCGTAGAATACCTTGATACAGCAGAATGTATCATATATATATATATCTACAGAGATAAATTATATTAAAATATATCGTTTCTCTATTACAACTCGTAAGAAAAATACGAAATTTAAAGGGAATAGCAAAGGACCTGCAATTACTATGCTTCGAGATAAGGATAAGGTTCGTAATCGATGTTACAATAGGTGTTAATAAGTTGGTATTGAAAAAAGAAACTTATAATTGGCTTAGAAACTTATAATTTCGAATAAAAAGAGGAATCTTTACAGCAAAACTCTGTACAACACTTTACATAAAACCTCTGTGCACGTTTCACAGCAAAATTTTTTACCAAACTCTTTCTCCTATTTTCGCTTTGTAGATCATGCTCTTGCACTTTGTACAGAAAAAATGAGAACTGCCTGTATTTGCACATCTCTCGCCTCATATTTCCTCCTCCTTTTTTGTCCGTATCACTCGTACCGGAGACTTTACCGACTCGACTTGGCTGCGTGGAGTACGTTGACACAGACCGGTCGCGAAAAACGAGATTTCTTTCTTTCCCGACGTTCCCCTCTCTTCCTGTGCAATTACCATTTCGCGAGGTGTCATTACCGACCAGTCGTCCGGTTTCGTATCTCGGGCTAACACACGACGAAGGCGTGGTACCTTCCAGGGTATGCGACTGCAGGTGCTTTCGAGAATAGCGAGACGGTCGAGAGGTCGTGCTTAAGCGTGCCACTGTGTCAGTAACAGTACTCCTCGTAAAAGAGGCTCGGCCTCGGAGGTCGCGACCCACGACCCGTCTACGTGATACCTCTTAACGCGTAACGAGCTTTAAACAGTCCTCGAAAGCACCTGCCCAACCAAGACCTTATTAAGGAGCATCTAATAAGCCGAAGGGACGATGCGAGTGTAGGTAAGCTCGTGTTTCCATACCTGATTCGTTTCTCCTAGCTCTCCGTTTAAGTGTCTTTTGGTGTCTGCGAGAAAAAGAATTTTGACAAACTGTAATTTACGACTGCTACTATTTTTTGGGTCTTTGCGTGGGTCTTTGATATTTACGGTATCGGCCAATACTTTGCAATTATGCCACATGTTGCGTCGAATCGAAGAACTTCAGAAAATTCTACGTGTTCGCTGCGTGTCCCATAGAATGCAAGAACTTAGGAAAGATAATTGGCTAAAATCGTGCTACTTTGGCAAACCATTCTGTGAAACATCTAACGATACAAAGAAAATTGCTTTTTATACTTGTCGCGTTAATTTCGAAGTAATCACGAGATTGTTAACAAGAAGATTCGATATAAACAGCGTTAGAGATTTTCATAATTTTTGGTTGATGGTGTATCTTCAGGATTTAAGAAGCTAGGCGTTTTTTCTCCTCAATAACCAAGTTATTCTATCCGATATTCAGCTTCAAGTACCTCAAACGTACAAGACACGTAGCGGAAAGGGCAAACGAATTACCCTCAATTACGAGGCAGTAGATCAAACCCTGTTATTTACCGAGAACCCATGAAACGAAAAAAATTCCGACATTCAACTCGCTGCTCACCATTACTATTATAGAAGCGGTACGTAAGTCACGGTTTGCTTTCGAAATTTCGGTGCAATCAAGACGTTCGACGTTATCGATCTCCAGTGTAGCAGGCGAATTTTCTCTCGACTTTGAAATGTGTCAATTATTCCGGTATCGCGGTTTCCCCCAGTCGGACGTTTCTCACAACCTCCGCGAGTTCGATGTCTTTTTTCCTTCTTCCCCTGGAGCCATTGATTTCCATCGAGGTAATTTAGCGCACTCTCGGATAGGTACACAGTGACTCGCCACAGTATTTGAATACTTGGCATAGAAAATGTCAGAAAACATAACAGTCGTAAATTAGATCAATTGAAAGGATTTTCGACAGAAATAACAGTCATAAATAACCACAATTTGTTTGCTTGCCGGTAACTATTATCGGTTATGGAAATTGTTTTCGCTCACGAGTAACAGATATTAATTTCTTTAAATATTCTCTGATCGTCAGTTTTCTGTGTATTTTAATCTCTCTATTTAATTTTAATTTACACAGTCGATCGACAGGAACGTTCAAGCGATTCGATCGACCGTCTAAATAATTCTACGATTTTTCTGAAGCGCCTGTTCGCCACAAGCGTCTCGCGACTCTATCCGGTTTGTTTCCAACTTTACCAACGTGATCGTGATGACCGTAGCACATCGTATGACGTACAAAACCATTTATACAATCCGCGTAATATATTCGGAAGAAAAGTTTCTACAAGCGTTCGGACACTTTGGTGAACCGCTGTACGTATTTCGGTGACGAAATCTGAATACAGTGTACTAGACAGGAATCCGTGCAGAGACTGTTTCGAGGTCCATGTCTTTCGAGTGAAAGGCCTCGAGGGACATTGGACGGGGGACAGACAGATGGAAAGATTCGATGGGAGGCTAACCGTTGCCCAACTTGACTCTCGACCGATACTGAAATTGAAATTCGAGAAACTCTCGTGAGAAATTGGACGTCGATACACACCAGGCAGCGTCCACGGGTTACTTTCGTTCTGTTTACTCGTCCGACCGGATTAAAATCGATATCGGTATCGAAGAGCTAGACTTTCTTCGTTTCGACCGCGTGTCGGCTCGTCGAGCGAGCAAAATTGAATTCGACCCGATTCATTGACCCGGTCGAACTGTCACGACCCGTCGCGACATTGTTAACCGGTTAACGGTCGACGCTAACTAGCCGTGGTATCAAAGCTTAAACGATTCTATTCCCGTACCCGGCGGATGCTGCGACGGCTCTTCACGCTGTTTTCACGCTCAGTGGGTCGACCAAGAGTTTGCGAATAGGGGCAAGTGTGTCAATGGTTTTAGGAAGATGGTAGCGCGACTTTGGAACTGGGCAATTGGCAATTGTGGGAATCCATCGAGTTACAGATTCGTTCGAGACACGCACAGGCAGAATTTCGTTTGGGAAATGTACAAAGATATTACGAGAATCGTGTTTAATATTAAAATGCGAATGGATAGATTTGCAAAATTTATTTCCTTGCGCGATTCTTAAACGTCTGTAGAGAATTTTTTTCCATTTCTTTTCTTCTGAAATATTTGGAATTTGTTCGATTCTCTCGGGGCATTTAAGAGCTTCGCGTCTTTTTTATTACTTCGCACAAATTCTCTCGATACGATTGGAATTTGTTATCTTCTCGAAGCAAAGTTCGAAGGAATTTTGGATCAGTAGAAAAATGAAGCGAAATACGCGCGTTTGAAGAAACCTCGTCTCCAGTTACGATATATCTCAACGAAGTATTTAACGCCGGTAAAAAATTTTTGCGTTCGAACTTATCCAGTTAAATAACGCGTGACTCGTATAGAAAATCTTACCTTTAAAGATAACCAACTTTCTTTATGAAAAACCCGAAGAAAGAAGAACGAGTTTCTGACGCATGACGTCGTCCAGAAGGAAAATCGTTCGCGTCGATCGGGTGAACGTCCATCCGGAGGCAATTCGAACCACTTTCGAGACCATTTTTGGCGCTGAAACATCTCGCGCGGCGTTTCCTTTCAAGGTTAACCTAATTTGACCTGCCTAATTACTATTTCTGTCTCGGCGCGGCTCGGTCGACTTCGCGGTCTGTCCTTTCGTTGCTCGTTTAAACGCCCACGTGGCGAGAACGTGACCGTATGCACGCGGTTCTGACACGATCGATCGATCGAACGAACGAAGATCGATATTAATTTGAAGTAACGGGACGGGAGACGTTCCATTGTGCTCGATACAAAAGCGTCCAAATGTTTTATGATGCGTGTCGTTCACGTCGAACACGTCGGTATGCCTGACGATCGTGTTCAAAATAACCAGACAGGGATGTAACCAAAAAAGATATTTTAAATTTTGCCTTTGTTGCATTCCTCTTACGTTACTATACACGAAAGGAACACCTATGCAATACTAATTTATAGCGTACAGACTATCAGTAGGTCTTTTATTTGCCTTTTACTTATTACCGATATTCTAACGTAAACATTTGTTCGTTCATTATCACCCACTTGAATTCCCCCGATATTAACTTAAGGCACGAGTTCATTCCTGTCGAGCGTAATAATTGTTTAACGACAAACCACTCTGTGTCGTAATAGTAAAAGCGAACTGGTAGAAACGAAGCTACGTAACGCAAATCTCTATTCTTTTCGTGATCCCATTGGATTCGTAGGACAGGTATCGATGAGTCGCGCTTCGATCTCTCATTAATTGATCCGGCAAAGTTTACACCATCGTGGAGCGAACAAGTCCGAATTTCAAGTGAATTCCATGGAAAATTTCGCTTTTACGCAATACAATTTCGGGCTATAAGAATTCGTCTTCGTTGAACGAGTCGTACGAGTAATGGAAACACCGTCCAAATACTTCGTCTTTGCTCAACTTGGCGAAAGTTTCACTTTCTAGGAATCGTTAGAACCGACTCAGCATCCTAAGAGCCGTCTTTAGAAAATATGAACCACCATAATCGTCCGTATGACGACCAACGAAAAGGAGTTTTAACGATCGCCATGTACAGCGAAAACAAGCGCTATTGCATGGTTCCCTTCTGGCCGGGCTCGCTCTAGCGAGCCGTTTCTCCAGGTTCTAAAAGGGAATATTCCGGCGTCACATTACTCGTAATCCAGCCCGCTAACGAATTCAACTGTCGAGTTAAGGTGAACGGGCATGTAACTCTGGTAACGGTACCGGTGGTTCACGCATATCGTACATAGAAGCCGGTCTGCTATCCCAGCTACCGTGCTCGATTGTTTCCGTATCGATTTCCATTTCTCTCTTATGGCGACCCTTAGGCTAATGACAATGAAACGTATTGCCCGGTATCGGCCATACACACTAGCGGAATTATATTGCGACATTTTAGGGCTCGTTACGCGCCAACAGCCTTCGATCGTGCCGATCGAGACAATAAGGAACACCGAAAAATAGACGTCGACGACCTTTTCGCAGATGGAACGCAGATATTCAACTGTTTTATCTGTGCACGCGTTCTCCGACTATCCGTTGGCTCGCTATTTTATCGTGCACGCTTTATTGGAAGGTCGTTAGCCGGTTGAAAGTCGGCGTTGTTCGTTTCGATCGGTGGAGCTATGATACAGCGTTAGGGTTGCCCGAAGACTCGGGAAATATCCTACGGTATTGTCCAAAGATTCGTAGCTCGTTTGAAAAACCATCGAATTTGAGGTTACTGCGATGGCGAAGAAAATCGACGAATTTTTGGTCCTTGAATCTAATTCTTAAATCTATTTTCAGCCCACTGCTATTGGAGCCTTCGCTCTCTCTGATGTCTCGTTCAAACCTTGTTAGCAAGTCCGTCTTCTCTCAAGGATTTTTAATAATTCGAGCTCTCTCTTCTTCGTTTTTAGCGCGCGTTTCTTCTCTAGAAGGGGGATAGAGTCACCCTCGGCAAGTTGAAATTGCCAGGCGAAACTACGGGATTTATGACACACGCACTTTCTATCGAGATACGATGAATCGAAAGGTAAAATTGTACGCTGTCTAAATGTGTTAAAAATTCACCAAGTCACGTATCACTCGACAGTCGGTACCTAAATGGTCGTAAAGCTAAAATCTTTGCCAAAAATTGGGATTTTCTCCAACCGTGTGACGAAGCTGGTCAAAGTTAGAAACCGAACAAACAGCAACGCTGGTTGCAGGAAGTGTCGGCGAGTCAGACGAAAGTGATACGAAGGAACGGGCCTCGATGGAAAGTGGCCGAGACCGAGGCCAGTTACGCTGGAATTGGCGTCGTTTCGTCCATTAAATTCTTATTAGAATTCCAACGACCGGGTGACCGTGAAATCGAAGTTGGCCGTCTGTTGGCCGCCAGTCAAGGAAAGCTCATTCGTTCGTACAACGACGATTTGTTTTCACCCGATATCGAACAACGTGGGTATCGACATATTGGTATTCGAGGTTCGTCGTACGAAAGCAAGAAACGAGCTGGTTCTTCTGCATGTGCGTCAGGTTATCGGTAATTTTCTTGTTTTGGAGAGAATCGAAGTCCGCGCACGTTCCTCTCTGCACCCCCGGCGCTGCTTCCTACGTTTCTTACTTTTTAGCAGCTTGGCCAAGTTTCGTAGCTTTTTCTCTCCCGGCAAATTTCTCGAAATTTCTTGTACACCTAATTTCTACAAATATTCCGTCAATTTGTAAACACTTCAGAAATTATTACAATTGACAATGCTCGAAACGTGTCACGTTTCTATAAATCCGATTCTACGTTACACGCGGTCGCACGTAGTTTACACCAGAGAATCGCACGTCACGACGATTTCAGATTTAGAAATTGCCCAGTGTACTCGTTTGCGATACCCTACCAAGCATAGATTTCCTGGTATTCGTCAAAAGTTGGCGCGAATAAGAGAAACTTGGATCGCTGTTAGTGATTCCTAATGATGGTGGTGCCGATAGCAAGAAAGTACCCGCGCGAAGACCAAAGTAAAAAAAGAGTTTGACCCAAGTATAAGGACGGAGAAAGAGGTAGAGAACTGACACGATGGGGCATACACGGGACCCTACAGTTGCACATTGTACCTGTGTGATTGCCCTGGGGCAACCACGAGCGGGAGGCTCGACTAGTCATTCTCGACAAGTGCGCATCACGACATCGGTCTACCTTATATACACCTACGTTCACATCCACCCACGTTTTCCAAGCTTATCCACCTTAAACGTCCGCTTTTCGTATCTCTCTGACGGCGGGGCACGGGATTTCGAGGTTGGTCAGTCGATTCCGACTTTGAGTCAGGTCAGGAAACCGTCTGCCTCACGATTCTTCCACGATGTTGCATCGTGTGATCATCTTGACCTTGACACGATTTCCATGTTTGCCTCTTTACGAGTTTGCTCTATTTTTTGGTCCTGTGTTTTGTACGATTGCTTTACACGATTGTTTTATTGGGATTGCACAAGTCGAAGATTTATCAATAAAATAGTAAAATGCATCGTTTACGAGATTGTTTGATTCTCGACGTTGAAACAAACTGTTGTTATTTCTGTATTCAGAGGTAGGATCACAATTTCTATTATTTTATTCTTTGGATAAATCTATCACACCGTTCTGAGCCGAAAAACCTTTATTGCACTCTCTTACATGGACTAGGGATAAAAACGATAGAACATCTTAAACCTATCGATTTGTGACGGCGCTCGGCAACAAATACCGCCACTCGACACTAACTTCTGTAGGACGACGGCAGCGCAGTGGTTAGCGCCGTAGGTTACGAACGTTCGGGACCCGGGTTCAAATCCCGGTGACCCGGAGTCCGATTTTTCTTCCACGCATCTAAATTGGAAGAAAAATAGCAGTATCCCATCCCAGCGACATCTACAGCCAGCGCAACAATTATCACAGACAACACTTACACCTCAGATTAAATCTATTGATTGTATATCTAGAACTATCTTCTAGTTACTATTCATTGTAACTAGCGCATCTGTATATGGATGGCGAGCGCGAACTCACGTAGTCATTTTCAACATTATCAGACAATTAGAACCTTGAAAGACTTTGTCGAAGGAGCTTCGCTAATATTTCGACGTAAAAGTGGTGGACGTTTTAATAAAATTACATTTCATGTACAATTACGTTTCATACGACGTTTCATGTTCCCGCGACGTCTCCGTGCAAAAAGGTTTCTTAATGACGTTCGTACGTTTATTAAAGGCCCAACAGCGGCTAAATGGGAATGAAAGTGTAGAAGGAAACGTCGTATGTCGTCGATTTCGCCTTGATACGATATCGCAGAAGGTTAATTCGAGCTCGTGGGAGCAATCGGCGAGAAGGACGTTAATCTGTAGGCAAGATAATTCCAGATAAATAACCAGTTATAGAAACACCTTTGAACGATAACAGATTATTTAGATCTTCCTCGCGTCATTATACATACGTGGGTCTATCAGCGACGCCGAAGTTATCGCAAACGTCAAATTTAAGTCAGTAATTATTTTACCAGTATTTATTTTATTTTGTTATTTTTTAGTATTACTTTATTACGAAATATTCCAATTAATTTACCTTTGAATTATACAGTTTTTGTTTAAGATCTGCCACTGTTAGCAGATTAGCATCGAAAAAGTAATTGTTCTATTATTTCGGTATTTCTTTATTCGAATACCGTTTTCTATATATTAAATCGAACATAGGAGGCTCTATTGTATTATATTGAATTTCCAGCAAAACTATGTACTATATCATGCTTACACGTCGAATGTCACAAACACCTGTCGGTGTTCGAAAATCGAAAAGCAAGAAATTACGTGGCGGTGGAATGTTCACGGTGAACGCCACGTAACGCAACAGAGGGCCGTAATATCCATGAAATGTCAATAACCGACACAGCTATAGCATTTTACATAATGAACCACGTAGACAGAGCCGCCTCATACCCGATCAACGTGTTTCTTCATTTCTTCTTTTCCACCCCTTCCTCTCCCAACGATTCCTCGTTATTTTTATCGCGCGAGCCACGAACGAAGGATGTGTGTTCTCAGCTCGCACTCGCAGGTTCGTTAGTGATTTAAGTGGTAACAATGGTGTACAACAGGAGTCTGTAGCTAATTATTTCGCATATACAGGGTGTTTCCAATGTTTTCAGCCAACAGCAGTCAGGTGAGACTTGGTTCACATACGAATTCACGTTGCGACAATTAGAACAGTTCATTCGATCAGACACTGACTGGAACATCGTACAAATAAATCCAACAGAATAAAAAAGCTTCGTCAACTAATTGATCGAAACTAGAATATTTCTGGCGTATAGAAAAATTATTCGCAACTTGGAAAATAATTCTCAGCGACGTTTTCGCGCCTGAACATTATCATCTTCTAAATATTCCCTACGTATCTCGCGACAGCCTGTATAACGTTCTCCCTCTATTTCCACTTGTGGATTACGCTCCTACAGTTTGGTTAGAAAAATTAGGAACACCCTGTACTTTCATACATGCCCGCGTCTATATTTCTGCTTCTTTTTTCTCCTTATTACCTCTTCCTCCAGCTACAACGAGGTAACGACGAGGTAACGACGACGAAACACACAGGCTGCGTTCGATCCCACGTCTTCGACCTCCTCGACGCTTCTCTTGGGCAATTCTTTCGAAGTTAACCAGCCGGGTTATTTGTATGCATTTGTATGCACAGCTGTATTGTTGTTGCAAAACATGCGAGC
Source organism: Bombus vosnesenskii (assembly GCF_011952255.1). Classification (NCBI taxonomy): domain Eukaryota; kingdom Metazoa; phylum Arthropoda; class Insecta; order Hymenoptera; family Apidae; genus Bombus; species Bombus vosnesenskii. Next base: position 3,411,613 of record NW_022882962.1, read on the forward strand.
GGGTAATCGACGTAACACGCGAGGAGAGGGAACTGACGGAGAAGAGAGGGCAGGGAGAGAGAGACAAGGGAGGTGGGTTAATCTTGCGTAACGTAATGATTCTCTCTTGGTACGATGCGGCTGCTGTTGCCGGTGCTGCCGGTGCTGCCGCTGCTTTTCGATTTCTTGCGTCCCGAGCATGATCGATGATGGTAAATCGTACGAATGCTTTACAATGATAATGATACGTTGCGATTCTACGCTTGCCTGCTGCGTAGTAGCAACTTCCCCACAGCTCGCCAGCCCTCTCTGATTTCTCTGTTTCACAGGGGACATTGTGGAATAACGACTGCCCCACCGATGGGGCATTCGATCGTACGTTGATTTGCTTTTTTCAAGCTGGCGGATTTGCAGAGAGGTTCGCCGACACAAAAAGACCACGCACCGTGACTGGATATTACTATTTGTTGATCAGACGTTAAAGGGTAGTTTTTAAGAGATTCACGGCATGTCTGCGCGTAATGACGATCGAACAGTGAAAGATTAGTTTTGACGGATTTGATTATCAGGTTGAATAGCGTTGTGGATAGTCGAGTGCGGTCAAAAACGTTACATATTAAACGTTAAGTTGTCGGAAAGTTAAAGAAGCTCGCGGTTTCTTCTCCACGTTATTTCCTGTATATGATGGAAAATCTTATCGTATCGATCTCCGATATAAATTTCGTATCTCGTCGGCGACGTTTAAGAATCGATTAGCATCGCTTTCACTTTCCCCGGGACCTTCTTGATCCGTTTCACGTAATCGCCGTTTAAAAACAAGACACGTAAGATGGTTCTGCGATATTTGCACAACCTGTGGTCCTGCTGGACCAGGTAAGCGATCGTTAACTGGTAAATTGTTTCGATTCACCGTACGTGCACAATGTCCATCTGAAAAACGTTTCTCCTCGTTTTCTCCGGCTTTCTTTCGCCCTCTGCTCGTTTTTTCACGGTTCCTCTTGCACCTATCGATTAACGGAAACGTCAGGTTGGCCTGTTCAATCAACACGACCGAGTAAGATGGCTTTTCCCGGCCGGAGGTTTAACGACCACTTAATTGTTGGATTCGCGTTGAAAACTCTTCGTTAATTGTGGTTACGCGTGGAAACGGAGCAATACGATGGATACCGGTCGTGGGAAGGAGACGAGAAGAACCGCTGAGAACGAAAACCGAGCATCTGGAACTAGGTAAAGCTCGCTTTTGCTCGATCGAGCGTCGATCGTTCGTTCTTTCTCGAACTATACTTTCTTTTACGCTGATGAACGATGGTTTTCACGCTATGCAATTCCAACGCGAATTCCGTCCTTTTTTCTTTTTTCCTATAATTGATAGGTACATTTAGGTCGATCGTTTAACCTTAATGTAACCTCCGTTATCATTTAAACGCATCGTCCCATTAATTTCGTACTGCCGTAACACGTTTTCATAACTCGTAAAAGTATAATCAACTTCTTATAATAACAGATGCAGTACACACGTTTTTTTTTTTTTGTTATGAAAACTGGCAATGGAGCCAGTTATTACGGTAGCTATTGCGCCATCACGATTATCATTATGACTATCCAACCAAAGGGCTGATAGGATTAAAAAGGATCGTTTGACGTGATTCTGTCGACGATGGCGCAAAGAGGCCGTAAATGTGGCTCATCGTGGCAAGTAGAGTCTGAAACGCGACGAAGTGATAGGATGGCCTCCTCCGTGACGGAATTCGCAGGGCAACACCAGTTTCTTGAGGTTTTCCACGGTTGTTACGCGGTCGCTAAGTTAATTGAGTAGAAAGCCACTGAAACTGGAAATCAGTCGGCGTGTCAAACGTTGAGGCGGATAGAGACGCCCCGCGGTGGAGCTAGTGTCATCAATTTAGTCGATGGAATCGATTATTCGACGGTCCGGTCGTTTGGAATCGAGGCTGCGGATTTTTCACGTTCACATTGCTTCTCAATTATCGTGTCGAATGCCTGTTTCTTGCTTTTACGTCGATTTACCTGTTGCAGGCAAAAAGTAACGTATACCTGGCAAAACCAGGCTAGAATCGAGTACAATTTAAAAGATAAAAAGGGATACGATTCCGTGTCCAATGGACGTACAAGCGATAAAAACATTTCCTATATGCGTTACCTCGAATCGAACGTGTTAATCGTCCGTGGATTATTTGAATGTCGTGGCGAGCTAAAAAAAGTCTGCACGAAGAAGTCGAACGCTGTGAAAATTACTAGCGACAGGCGCCAGATTTCTCAGTGTTTGAATTAAAGAAATAGCCATATTTGCAAAATTCAGCGCACTTATTACCATGGCAATGGCGTAACGTACCAGGCGCGCTCAAATTACTTTACGATATTTCGTTATTAAGATGTATGTCGTAAGCTTATTGAAAAAGTGTAAAACGGCAAGTAAAAACATCTTTCAGCAACTTGGTATGTACAAAATACCTACATATTTATTTCTATTTATATAGCCAGTAGCTAAACGCTACAAATCCATTTGTTTCAATTCGTATTCTTATTACACGAAAATTCGTAGACACAGCGATGAGAACCTAAAAGTTCTGATCGAAAATGCTATCTCTCGGTAGGTTTACATAACGTATCGTGCCGAAATACGTGATAAAATTTCACGCTGAAAGAAGCACTCGTACGATCCAGCCATACGAAATTCATCCGGCAATCGACGTATTGAAACTATTCGGATATGTATAATTTTGTGTGCTGGACTGGGTTAGATGTGTAGTAGAGATACTTGTATGTGAGTATCAGTGTGTGGAAGTATGTATGTGCGCAGCGTCTCGAAAACAGATGAATGTAAACTGTTCAGTCGGTTAACAGTCGGATATGGAAGAAAGTGCCGAGACGCGTGCAAGTGTGTATCGATGAACATCTTAGTAATCGTCCATAAAATAAATATATAACTATTCTAATATTAATTCCAAGCGTAAATTCAGCGTTCCTATAATATTATTTCGGCTATTAAGATCCAGAATTCTCGACAGAAACTCTTCAAGAAGTCGTTTTATGGTTTCTCCATTAACACGATCTCGCAGGTGGAACCGATTCGTCCTTGATCCCCTAGGCTGTTAAAAAAGAGAAAAAAATTGTACCGATCGGTAATAGATATTTCTCTGCGGCGATGAAAACGAACGTGTGGACGCGTAACTCACTCTTTAATCTTTTCGTCGATCGATTTCTTGTCGCGATAATATCTCGATACCAGGATGCTAGGTGGGGACAGGTTTCTCGGACGAGAGAGGAAAGCAGAAATGCAAGAGCGAGGGTTGGTCGAGGTGGCCAGAATGGACACCGGATGTGGGATATGCAGACGACGAGATGCGTGGGATTCCCCGTGTGATGCACGCGAGCGAGTTCTTCGTGTCTCGAGACCGGTAAGAGAGAAACGAAGCTACGACGAGGTGAGACTCTTTCTTGGTGTTCAGTTGCTGCACGTAGAAGTCTCGATGCTGCCTCGACAAATCGTCGATCGTACCGCAAACACTGCTCGGTGAACGGAATCTGTGTGCATGTAGAGAGAAGGGAATTGGAATCGCGGTTAAAAAGAAATCGTAGAAGCGTTGTTTTGTCAGATGATCACGGATCGACGTCTTGTACGATGAATTATCAAGACGCACATATATATATGGATTCTTAGCAATATCAGAATCGAAGTATCTCCGAAGATAAAAATATTTTTGCGCCAATGGGTTAACACATTTTTGTTGGGAATGTCAAACGGCATCGATTAATCGCGATTAAGAGGAAATCGCGGCAGTATACAGCGTTGTTTTGTTAGATGGTCACGAGTCGAGATCTTGTCCGGACGATTATCAAGACACACATGGTTTCTTAGCGATTTTGAAATTTAAGATACGTCGTTTCTTGCCACAGACGCGAGACATTTCGACGATGTAGAAACGATTATTTTCCTCTTTTTTTCTTTTTTTTTTTCTTTGTTGGAATAAAAAATTCAGAGGAGAGAAATTGAGCCAAACATCGTGCATCACGAAATTAGTTTCAAAGGGTGAGGATAGCGATGAACAGTTAACGCGGCATTAGTCTAATCGTCGCTCTGTTCCGACACAGTCAGAGGGCAATACCTGTTGCGTTCGAAAGACGTCAGATTTACGTTGCCGGGTAGAAACTCGACGATGTAAATTGGTTTGCCCGCGGACGATTTCATGGGCGAGTTCCGCGATAGGGGAATCGTCGAATCGCATTTACACTCGATTACCGCACGGAAGAAATGAATTCGCGGCGATAGAACGTTAACGATTCGCCGTTCCTCCTCTTGATTCTCTCTCTGAACGAAAACCGTCTCTAATAAGAGATCCGCCTCGTTACTGAATCTAAACGGACATCTATCTTGCCTGGCTTCCTGTATTCCGACAGCGTACGTCGGCCATACGATCACGTAGTGTATGTACACCATCACGCGAAAGTATCCGGACAACACCTGGCTGCCTTCTACACAATGCAATGTAATAATTAAATTACAGATAAAAGCGTGTTATTACCGATGATAAGTGCCGTAATAGGTAATTTAAAGTTATGGTCTTCTAACTTTGTAAAAAGGTGATCGGAAAGTAACGTTTCTAGGTATTAAAACGTTGCTTGCCATGTGACACGTTATGTTAGTAGCATATTTTATTTCGTATTTCGATTATCGCGTCAACGGGATAGCGTAGTTGTTCATTTTGAAATAACGTAAGATGATTCTAGGATTCCGTTTAATTTTATCCAGAATGTTCGATGATGTGTTTTTTGAAAATCCACGCAAACATAAAGATCATATATGAAAGAAAGATTGGATTTTACAGAGTCTTCCTATCTGTAGTATCGATTTTTCGTTAGCACGTCCTTTTTATTAAATTCACAGAGTATCGCCAGAAACGCGACTATTACCATACTTGTCACGTCCTCAAAATAGAGAACGTTTCAACGGGACCTTTTTTTTATTGACCAGGCGTCGCCTACGACACGGTCTGATTGGCTAACGAGTTGGCTGACGCGGTAGATTTTTAATTGCTTTCATAAAGCTCGACTTGTTTCTTCGACGTTCGTTGTTCGCCATGTTTCAAGCTGGCCTTTTAGACGTTGAGAGGCGTCGGGGCGCACCTACACCTCTGCGTGATTGACTTTATTAGAGATTAGCGCGGCTGGTCTCGAGTGGGCCCGCATCTCGGTCGCGTTTAGAGCTTAAGGACTGGCAAGGACTCGGTCGAAGCGTGTCAAGGACGACCGCGAGAAAGCCACGAGAGAAGGAGAGACCTCTTTGCCTCGAACGATCAACCTGTTGTCCAATTATTGCCAGTTGCCGAGACGAACGTGTCCCTCGATTGCGCAATCGACGCCACGGCAGGTCATCGACTGATCTTTCAGCTTTGGATTAGTACATCGACGTTCGTTGATCTTTGTTGCGCGAGCAAATGTCGGAAAGTTTGGCACCACAGTTGGCGGAAATGTTTCTCAGAGCCTGTCGTTCAGATGATTTATCGAGACATCGATGGAGATTACGATGTTAATTAATATCGGTTGTAGTTCTTCGTGGGATCTCGCAGTATTAGGTCAGCTGAACAGAGACGGCGAATATCGTTCTGGGAAGATTGTTTAGCGAAACGACGAATGTAAAAGGCGTTGCCGAATGCTCGTAATCTTTCTGCTTATTTAGCAATATTTATTACGTTAGTTATATATTAAGATTATATGTCTACGAGATCGTTCTGGCAAGATTATTTGGTAATCGTTAGGTGACGAATGCAAGAGACGTTGCTAAATCCTCGTCTTTCTGTATATTTTTATATTATACGAATTTTCCATTCCATGTTATTACTCGCATAAAACGCGATAAAATTTACGCGCAAAATAATTGCGGTAGTTTTCCAACGCGCTTTTGTCCAGATGCGAGATAGTATGGCGTGGGGGAGAGTCGACTGGCCGGAAGTCAATTGTGAACGTGCGACGGACGACAGGAAATCAGCGGACGCCCGGACGGAAAGCGGTTAAACAGAGCGTAGATTCGATGCGATCGATTCGACCGGACAAAAAGCACAGCGTCCACGGAGAGAAAGATACAGGATCTTTAGAATTATCTCGGTGGATAGATCGAACACAGAGGTGTGTTGTAGCCATAGCCACGAAGGAATTCGCGATTTTATTGGCTCGTTTCTTAGTGGAATCGCGATTCTAATCGTCCTCGATAAGCTAACTGGACTGTGAATCCGGACTGGCTCGTTCCCGGAACACCGATATACAATTTATGCATACTTTTCTCCTTTCTTGCGAAAGAAAGATCACGCTGTATTACCAGCGTTTGTTTCGTTTTCGTAATACCGAAATCGATCCGACATTTTCTTCGATGTTGATCGCCATATAAGAAGCACGTTACGAGGCAAAAGTTTTCCATCCTTTCTCGATCATATTGAAAATATTTGAACATTCGTCGTAAAAATCTTGCACCAGTGTACCGCGTGTACGTTTGATATATTTTTCAATTTCGCTCGGACGAGTGGATCGTGGTAGATGTTGCAGCAACATTCGTATTTTACCTTTGGCGTAATTGAATTCAATATACTGAACCTTCGATCGGTACATAAGGCGAAATCCTTGGTACGTAATTGGTTAAACGGGTTCCAGGTCGATCACATCGAGAATTAAACATAATGTTATGCTAGATTTACTGCAGCCTGCACTAATTTGTAACAGACCTTAATTTTAGTACTCGTTGTAGTAAAACGCAGTACATGCCAATATCGAATGTGGCTACAAATTATCAGCGATATAACATCGTATTTGGTCCTTAATTGATGATACGATTACGCACTGCATACCATGGTAACGATACATAATAACAGCGTCAAAAACCAACGAAATCATAAATTCCCTTTGAACGCCTGTTATCATCCTATCCGAGTAATATCCAAGAATAGTTATTTCGTATCTTTTATTACAATGTTAATTTAATCAGTAAAACAACTTCTTATTAATCATACATATAATTAAACACACGAAAGATAAAATGCGAATTAAGAAACAGATAAATTTAAAGAATAATACAATCGGATTAGTATAATTTTGACTGTTAACCTTCTTCGTACGTATAACGCGCGTCACTTTATACGTTTCTCCAGCTATGAAGATCATCGATAGCCAATCGAAACATATTAAAAGATAACGATACAAATTGTATCTATAAACGATAAATATTTCAATCTTCGTCGAATCACAATGCTACGGAACGTTAGACAAAATCACCAAATGCTCCTCTAATTTACCCTATAACGTAAAGTTCGATGCGTTTCTCGACCGTGAGCAGAATAAACGCGTTGCCGTTCATTTATCTTGAGCGTAATTGCGCTCACGGCAGAGATCTCGCGGCGTAAATTAGTTTATCGTGGACAAGGTTTCTGTTAGACCCCATTTCACAGTGGAATTCCGCAGTGGCTCGCGCATGTTTAGGCATCGAGGCTTTTTGCCGGTGTCCGTGATCTTTTGTTTAGCCCATACAAGGGTACACCATAATTTTCTGCAAAGAAAGACGCGCTCACGGTTAGAACGCCAACACGGCGTTCCTCTTTCCGCGAGGAGCAGGGGAGAGAGCCGAGGGACTTTATTTCTCCATAAAGCCGAGTGAATTCTCGTTCTTGCTCGCGCAGGCCAGATGATCGCCTGGTTTCGTGATTGCCACGCACTGGAAAATGATCGTCAGTCACGGGAACGAAGACGTATCGCTCTTCTTACCGGTCCTGCGGACTCTTTTTCGTCCCTGTTCTTCGCGCGAGAGCTCCTTTACGGTTTGCTCCTTCGGTTTTACATGTCGAATATTTTAAAGATGTTTCGCGAATGTGAGGTAGACGTGTCTTTTGTTTCTTTCTTCTCTCTTTTTTTTTTTTTTTTCTTTTAAATAGAAGTCTCGATTTTGACGTTAGAGTGAGCGACGACTAAAATACGAACCTTGTCGAGCGCACAAATCAAAACGAAATTGTACGTTGCGAAGGGGAAAAGAAATTTTTATCTATGGATTATATATCGCAGAAGAACATGGGAAATTATATGTAACCCACAAAGTTGATAAATCTGTAAGACTTTCGTGAGAAAGAATGTAAAATATGAAACTTGCACCAAGGAAATCGAAATGAAATTGTATAACGTAAGGAAAAGAACACGCTTTCATTCGTGTAATTACATTTTTACAAAAAAAAAAAAAAAAAAAAAAGAAAAAGGAAAAGAACGAACATTCGAATGTTAGAAACTACACCATTATATTCTATATATAATTATGAAATTACGAAAGTAGAATCTTAAATGAGGAGACACTAACAATTTACGAAGAAGAAATTGCAAAGTGTAAATTGCTGTGAAATTAGCCTCCGTATGAAGTACTTCACGGCTACTTATCATATTTCTGCCCACCGTGCACTGGTATCTTGTATTATAAAATCTTCCACTCTTCCACAACCTTCAACGGTTACCTTCCACAACCAATTCCTAACTCGAGTAATAAAATCGATATCGTTATACATTAATCCATTGCGATTAGTTTTATTTTTTCACTAAACTTCACGGATTTCTAATCTATTCCAAAAAGATCTCGTATCTTATGATCGTAAACATTTTTAATCGATGCCATATTAAGATCAGCAGATCGACAAAGTTGTACTTGTCCTTTCTTTCTCTTTTTATTCCACTACCTTCGATTACCTTCGACTGGATGCACGGCTTGTTATTAAGCACGGGAAATCTGGGTCGTCGCGCGTCATTCTAGGTGAAATTTCTTCAGCTGTCGAAGATCGCTCGATCGTCCCGAACATGTATACTTAATTCCACGACAAAGTTCTCGAGCGAGAGGAAAAATCGTTCGCTGATTCGCGTGGCTCGTTCCCTTCTCGGGATGCAACTTTCGTAACGAGCGAAAGTGACGCACGGTCGTTTTGTTTCCCCTCGATATATCGCGTCTTTTTTTTTTTTTTCGAGATATTTGGAAAGCGCGGTGTAAAGCTATCGAAAACTGGCTTCCGTGCGTCAACGGAAGCGATTCCCGTGGAATAATGTAACGCGAAAGAGGTGCACGCGAGCTTCATTATCATATTTCCAAGGAAAACGATCCGTCGAAGTTGTTCCTTCGGGGAAAACATGGAAAATTATGCGCTCGGTAACGAGTATGTGTTAAAACCTTGCTGTTTCTTTAAATATACGTTGTTTTAGACGTGTAATGAGAATATGATGAAGCCACAACGGAGGAGTTTACAAGGAATTAGGGTTATAACGAGCAATTTTTATTTAAAAAAAAAGAAGAAGTCAGGATGGATACATTGGAATATTACTGTTATAAAAGGGCTCTCTAATTACAAAGACGAATATACAAGAAAATGTCAGATTCTCGATCAGTTCATTCCGAGCACGATCTCTTCCTTTCCCTCCCGAGAAATTCCAATAAATAAATTCGATCTTCCAGATAACAGCTCTCGAATCGTACAGTCGAAAATTCCCAATCATCGCGCTTTTATCCGTTTAATCCTAGTTCCAGTCAAAAAGAACAAACATACGATCATCCTATATTTTCTGTGGGAAGAGAATTTTTAGTCGAAGTGGCTTTCGTCGATCGTTGAAATAAATATATCGCTATGAATCGAGGAAATACTACGAGAAACACGTGAAACACGTGAAACGTACGCTTGCTCCTGATGAATGACCGATTTAAGATTCCTCGAAGATGTTGTACGTGCTCACGTGACTTTCCTTTCCATCTGAATGGCCGCCGTTTCTGTTTCTCTTCCTCTCTCTTGAACCCTTCGATCCAATCCTCTCCCTCCTTCACTGTTTCTCGTTCTTTCTATCCCTGGACGGTAGCCCCTAAATCTTCCTCTAAACATAATAATAGAGTTTGAAGAGGATCTGGCGTGCAGCCGCGGCGTTGTTGGAAAGTTTGATTAGCTCGCTGCATGGAGAAGCTCGTTCCATGGACGCGACGGGAGATTGCTTTTCGTGGTTGATATTCCGCTTATGTTTTCTCTGGAATGTCGACGTCGATGGACACCGCCGGAACTTTTTTAATAATTATCTCGTTTCATCCTCTCTCTCTCTCTCTCTCTCCCTCTCCCATTCGTTTTGAGGGTCGAAGTGTGGATATTATAGCGGTGTTGGTAGTGGTTGGGCGGAGAACTAGTCGAATAAGTTAGACAGTCAATGAGCTGTTATGTAAAACAGAATATGTATTTTTTTTTTTTTATGTATTTTCTTATTTTTATTTATCGAGGTTAAGTTTCGAGTGTCGTTGATATTACGATGAAGCTGGAGGGGGTTAGTCGAAAAACGAGAGCGCTAAAATAGAAAATTGATAAAGTCGATTCGTACAAAAGAAAGAAACGACATTGTATCTCGTTCGGTATATGTTTGTTTCTTCACGTACGTTTCTCTATTGTTCGCGTTAGAAGATCGATGTGTAAATATATTATCAGAACGGTGTCGAAGGGACGTGGAAGAAGAGGAACGAGTTAACAAGTTAACGAGACTGCTGCATAAAACGTAGCATAGATTTAGAAGTATATGTTTTTCGTTTATATTCGTCGAGGTTAAGTCTCGCTTTACAATGTCCAATCTGTGTCATCGATATTCATATTTCTTTGGTTCGCCAGTACATATTTCTCCGGTGTCCGCCTACAGCCGAGGAGTTCTGTAAGCGCGACGTGAAACTACGTAGAAAGTCTTTGTACTCGATAGAAATAATAACGACGTCAGAAGTTCAATGCAACGTGACGAAACGCATAATGCACGCGACGAAGTGTGACTTCTTTGGATTCATTCTGATCTCACCAACCATTGACTTTTCTTTCTCTGTACCGTCTCTGTACTATCTCTACACTGTTCATCGGGTGTCACTGCATTTATATCTATAAACATTTATAACTTCGATCCAGTGAACATTCTTTTTAGCCGACGTAACGTAATACCAATAAGCCTGCTGGCTATTTGTAGAGCTAACGATAGCTACTAGTATCGATCAACGTCAAAACTAAACACGATCTATATTTATGTTGCAGGCAACGAGGAAGATTTCAAAATGCGGGTACCTGTTCGTCGCCCCGGGCTGGGATTTCTCGAATCCGCTGAATCGAACGAAGGTAAGAGAAACGAAACGAATTTTCCGCTTCACCGTTAAAACCTATCGTCGAAGAAGATTACGTTAACGTCACCATTTATCAAATTTTGCTACAGTATACGCGTTTTTTTTCTTTTTTTTTTTTTTTGATAAAAGTTTCGAATAAAAAGATTAGGAAAATGATTGTTTGCGTCGGTTACGAATAATCTTGCGATAGTAAAAGAAGGCAGTAGGATTAGACTTTCTTCTGTTTGCTACTACACCTGATCAACCGTGTCTAAGGTGTTAACGAACAAATGGAAAGTGGAATTTCTCTAATATTTAATTTATGCGCCGCAAACGAATTTATCTCTAAATATTTGCTAGAAATTTATTTCTCTCATTGTATCGAATATTTTGCCCCGAAGAAATTCTTGAAAAATAAATAATTTCCAATCGACGAAGCGAACGACGCTCTCCAGTTACGATTAATAGATTTGCGATTCGAGGACATGTTCGAGGACACCGATTTCTCTCTTAGCGCCAAGCTACCGACAACGACGCGGAAAAGAAGAATCGCTGCGATAACGGAGTGGAAATTAATATACCCGTGGTTCTGTGTTGAACGGGAGCTCACGATCGGCATAAATCTCGGCGGTCTCGATGAAGGACTCGCGGCGGTGGCCGAGATCACCAGGCGCTCCGAGGACAGCGAAATCGGCGGTTCTCTTATCGATCTGGACGCGGCAAAAATTCGATACGAAGCGTTAAGAATCGTGCGTCGCTGTTCGCCGGAGAAAGTTTAGAAAGGAACGGCCGATTCGTAGTTCGCGGTCGTAAATATAAAACGAAGAAAAAACCGGACGATCGGTAACCAGCGGGAACTGTTTGTAATTCGTAGTCACGTACGTACGCGAGCAGTTACCGTAAAATGGGAAAAGGTACGTAGCACGTTGTTCGAGAACAGCTGCTTCCATCATTTTCTGTTATTTCTTAAAGTTTCGGTATAGCGTCTAGTGGAAGTGTTTGGACACTTATTTTATAGAAAACATTCGTACGTCGTTTTACAACATTCGTATGTCTGTGCGCTATAATAACAGGAATAGAATTGCAGCATGTAAAGAATAAAATCGATGAGAGTAAGCTTGCTACATCTTCTATTTGTAACGATAGAGTAAAATAGCAAATTTATATTGCGATGTGTTTTGTGATTTATTCGATGAAGATTTATTTGTTAAATTTTATTGTTAAAATTTTATCGAATCGCTACCTGATCGTTGGAGAATGTCAAAGTCATCAATGGTACTGTCGATCGTAATTATTATCCTTTGATATCGACCACTCGTATATTGATAGAAATTTTGATTCGGTGGTCGTGGCGAATCAAATAGCATTTGTTCGTTGAAGCGATATCGAGAATGGGAAGATGGAAATGGAAACGCGAAGAGAAGGCAATGGAATCGATCGTTTCAGCACTGTTACGAAGGATCCACAACGAGATCGAGCGCAGGGTTGCACGGTTATCCTCGCTTTCTCGATAATGAGAAAATTGTGCGGTTCGATCGATCTTGTAACACGATCTCGCGATCATAGACTGTCGATAACGCGCCACGTAGCTCGAGGCATCGAAACGGAAGTGATCGATGGCTCAGACGCGGCATTTCCGATCTCCAGCTCCGATCATTTTACCACGCTTCCGTAGCCTGAGCTTAAATACCGCGAGATCGACGCGTACAAAGGCGCTCAAGAGTCACCGATGTCCCAACGAGGGATAAAGATTTTCAATTAATCTCTAGAGATTATCACGGCTGAAATTTCATTGCAAATTTTCTAACGATACCATCAGGATGTTACTTGTAACCAATGCGAACCATAACTTTTCTCATCTATTCGTCTACGATCGTTCTCCGATTCTTTTATTGGCGATATAGTTTTTTTGTATAACTTTTTTATAGTTTCTAAGCTTTCTTGTCGTATCTGGTTTTGTATCCCGCCGCCAAAGATCATCGGCGAAATATCTCGCATTTTATACGTATCGACGAAGAGCGATCGTAACTCAATGACAAATGGACAACGATAGAAACTGATTTAAAAATGTCATCGAGTATAATTGTTCGGAATTTTGACTGACTGTCCGTTTATGGCACGGACAGGCCCATTCCTTTCTTTAGGAAATTCCGAATTGCATGTCTTCCCCGAGCTGTAAACCTAACGACTCCGAAGTCAGGTAGAAAACCGCTGGAAAGGACCAGTCGGAAGGGCACAATGGACAGAAGAAACCCAACGGCTGGTAGGGAAAATCGGCAACGTAGAAGGACGGTTTATCATCAGATATCGTACTGTACTGGTGAAATACTTCACTCCCAACAAGATCTTACCACCACCGTGTATCATATCACACGTTACGTTTACACAACTAGTTCAACACAGCGCTGGATTACTCTAACACTCGATATATTAAACCACCTCCACCTCGAGCGTTAATTCATTCGAGGTACGCGATATCGACCGATCGGTTTGACCTGACCGGTTGCTCTTTAGTCGATAATTCGCAACAATAATTAACGAATATACGTTGTCGAATCCATTATGTGTTGGTCGAAATTTCGTTCTACGTACGTATCTATATTAAAAAGAAAGAAAAAAAAGCAAGAAATAAGAGTGAAAGAGAAATTTGGCTTTTCGAACTCGTCAGTCTTAACAGTCTTTTTGGAACAGTTTGTTAAATCGCAGGATCGTTTAGCCGGAGATAGCTGTCGTACAACACGAATCGATTAGAAGCGTGTATATCGTTATTATAGTATACGTTTCGCGATTCGATCAGCGTCGAATGGATGCGTGAAGAGCGAGTTTAAACGATCGATTATCGAATTGTACGACGCGTCGTTGCGGAGCCCGTTGTCGAGAAACGCACGAATAGAAAGCGGTTTCATGGATGGCCGTGTTTGGCCTCGATCAACAAACTCTCCCTTGATTTTCTATGACAGCTGTGACTGCTCTTCCGCGAGTTTTTCGCCGTCCCGCGAATAATGGCAATTCTTCTTCCGGTTCGCAGTCATCGTTCACCTTGGCAGACGTTCTTCCATACAGAATATGACAGTATCTTGATCGCGGTGTCGCTTTCGTTATAATCATCGAATCTGTCGTTGTTTCGTTATTGTTTCGCTGTGCAAAAATTCTGATTTAAATTCTACAAGTTCGTAGATCAAACTATCTCTTCTCTCTTCCTCTCTCAGCAATTTTATCGTGGTTTATACATCTTTGTGTTTCGATCTTGTTCGTTGTTCAACGAAGGGAAAGACTTTCAATTTCTTTAAATAGCGAGATAACAAATTGAACAATATTTTTCCATAGTATGGAAACGAGGAATGGCTTATATTGACGATTTCTTCATATTTTTCACGATTATAGAAAAAGATGATTAGATAAAAAATGATACAGAATCAATAATTCTATGTTCGATAAAGACAAAATTATAAAATATGATAGAAGCAAAAAAGTGTAACACAACGATACGAACCATAGAAGTGTATCGACGTCACGAGAAAGATATGATTAGCGTTACATAATTACAATAAAAAATAGTTCCCCAGCGTTCGAATTATCTTTTCTACGTCATAAACGATCATATATCATCTCGAAAGCCAGGCATCTGATTCTAAGAGTTCGCGTTGTCTGTTCCCCAAATTACTCTCATTAGATGACCGCTATCGTTTCGTGTAATGAAAAGGATGCCTGTATATAATACATCCTCGACCTTCAGCCTCTGATTTATTCCCAATTCGCACTTTAATCGAATCGAGCCTCTCAGAAGCTGAGCCGACGAACTCTGCTTTTTGCGAGTTTCTCAATTTTATTTTTCGGGTAACACGATTAATGCTCGTTCTTCGAGAAACGAACGATTTAGCAGTACGTTCGAG
This sequence comes from Bombus vosnesenskii, assembly GCF_011952255.1. Lineage (NCBI taxonomy): Eukaryota > Metazoa > Arthropoda > Insecta > Hymenoptera > Apidae > Bombus > Bombus vosnesenskii. The sequence continues at coordinate 3,426,613 of NW_022882962.1, forward strand.
ACTTCCTTTGTTGCAAACTTTTGACTTTTTAATTTGTAGAAAATTAAGAAGTGAAAAACCACGAGATAAAATACACGAAATGCACAAAAAAACGAAATATAATTTCATGAGCGAAACAGCTTATTCTTTTAGTTGCATTTATAAAAGTATAAATTCGCACAAACATTGGATAGCCTATTTATCGGAAAGAAATGACAGAAAACAGCAGCAAATTTTACGGTAGGTTAGAAACAATAACCTTACGAACGTTTTTCAATTTACGGAGTCGCGATCGGCGTTATCGTTCCGAACGATTCAATTATTTCTCTAATGGCTGTTCGATAGGAGTATGAAAATAAACGATTCAAGCTGAATAAAACAAACGTAGGCACCACCGATCGTTATACGGGCCGATAAACAGGGCATCATGGAATAACGAACAACCCGGAAGCTCGGTGGGAATCGGCGGCTCTGTGTATTGTCGTTCTCAATAGGTTGAAACTATCGTGGAAATTACATCGAGCGAGACGCGAGCCTGTAAATCTCGCTCGTTTCACCGCGAGACGTCGGAGAAAGTGAATAATTAGAAGGCGCCTTAAGGCCTTAAAGGCCTTTAAAGCCTAAACGACGAACGGTGCGTAACAACCGTCTTCTCTCGGTTCACAATCGTGACGAGACTCCTTAATTAAGTGGATCTTGCTAATTCATGCGTTTAGCGATGTTGATTTTCATCGAGTTTGTCCATTTTGTTTGCCTATACTATTGTTTTCATTAGCATTACATTTTGGGAATATTCTGCGAATCGCGCGATACGGTTACGGAATTTTTTCCCAGCAGTTGTACTTTTAGATATGGAATTTGTTCTAGATTTGCCTGTTTGCTTAGAACTTTTTTCAGTTTGACGATTCTCTAGATAACGACAGACAATTAGAGCACCTTGATCGAGCGAATTTTCTTCCAATCTGTACGTTCCTCTTGCGTACGTTATTGCTTTTATTCGATCTCCAACATTTTTCACGAGTTATATTCTCGGAATTTTTCAACAGCAATTCGAACATTTGGCTGTAAAATCTTTGTCGCGTTGGCTAGTTTTAGTCTGGAATTTTAAAGAATTCTCAGGTCAGACAATCGTACGATATTTTAATTAGAGAATGATAAGCTTTCTTTCGAAGCTACCGACCGCGTCTTTCCTCGTCAATCTTTTATCCAAATTAAACGCCATCAATGACGCATTGATCGTCGACAAAGCACAAGAAACTCGACTAGTATTTAAGGCAGAGTGCGCATAAAACTGCGTAACTGGGAACAACGGTGCATTAATCGCGATAACGAATTTGTAGAGTCATCGAGCACATTATACCGCGTGCGTAATAAAGTAAACGAATATTGCAGTGGCCTCGGTATCGTAACGTATCCAACGATAAGAGACGCCGACTTCACCGATAACACGATCACAATGCCATGCCTTTTTCATCGTACGATTACAATTAAGAAAATAATCATTGTTTTTCGATCTTTCAGAACCGCGTTATTCAATATTATTTAACAGCACCGAACATATTCTTTTCTTCTATTTCCACGTTCCGACCGTACGAACATGTAATTTCGTCCCTCGTTGTATATCCTATCCGTCGTTTACCAACGATTAGTTGCATAACGATAATGACACAGCGTGTGCGTCGAAACGAAGCATAATACCTGCTAAATCAGCATGTCGACGTGTTGCGTATCGTATCGGTGGCCGTACACCACGGAACCGCCGACACGTGTCGATGTTTGTCAACCGATTTTCTGCTGGTTCTTCCCGTATCTGTTTCGACGATCGTTAAATAATAGCCGCAATCAGGATACAAGAACGCTGCTCGTGTTTCTTTTGGGAACGTTGCGTTATACTAAGTACACCGGCGTCATATTGCACAATCGTCGTCGTACGTACTCAAACACACGTAAACGTGTATAAATACAGAGACGCGTTCTATTGCGTAACCCTGGCATACCTCATTGTTAGCCTGGGCTCTTTGTAGCAGAGAAAACACGGTCTTATCAGGTGAAGAAAGAACGAGCGCTTTCCTTTTGTCGGTTGGCCTCATCCCACGCGGATTGCATACTTACCGCCATAACAGAATTTATGGTTTATCAAGCGTGCGTACCGCTAAGGACTGTGGCGATGCAACGGCCGCCTGTATCCGCTCTGATCGCGTATCATAATTCCATATTACGTTACTTGGAGATCTTTGTTTCGAATGAAATGCGTAGAAAGTTCCGAAAATGGTAAATCGGTAATCCCGTAGGATAATTGCATTATGATTGAGATCTTTGTACAGGTTTAATGGACGATATTAAGAACAAATGGAATATACGCTCGTGACGCGTAAAGTTGTCTTTATGAACGTGGGTTGTATTTAATTCGATGAGTTTAACGATGCCGGACTTGGGCCAAATTGGCACATATTTAGGTCGCGTTATGTCTGACTCGCGCAGTCCTTAACTACTTAACTTTATATTACGCTTAACCTCGCTCGTATTTCACCTTTTCTCACAATTTCCTTTCAAAAACAGTTCGCAATTTCCTTTTATCGCTATACTTTCCTAACCAACGATCCACTTACATCGAAATTTCTGCCGAATCAAGTTCTCACTCGAGAGTAATTTAAAAAAATCGAGCCAGTCAAGGTAGGACCGTAAAGGACGAAGCATGCGAATATTATGCAAATTTCGATTTGCGCGTGACCAGTTAAAGAAGATCGCACGTCGTTAAGCCGAAGATCCATTAAAGCCAGTGACGCGGGACGAGCAAAGTCGAATCTAAAGCAAGTCTAGAACCGTTTCTGTTCAGGCTATTTCCGATCTGGGTTACACTTGCTGCGACTTTCGTTAAACTCGCTCGTCGAATCGTCCTTTTTCCTATTGTATCTCCGATAAGTTGTACGTTGTTCATCGGCGTGCAGAACGATCGTCGAAAGATCGAACCGACGAAATCGATCGAAACCGATCGCATGTTACGCCATGGCCCCGTTTAATTAGCCAATTAACGCGTGCACGTTGGCTTAATTCGTTCTCGCGAGCAGGACTGGCCTGGATCGAGCCGGGGAATTCGCGCACAAAGATATTTTCCCAGACGGTTCTGCGAGAAACGCCAGAAGAAATTGGCACACTCTAATGAACCTGCAATACGCGGGAAAAAAATCGAGGCCGAGCGTAAAATTCCTCGGGTAACGTTAATTTGCATCATAATGGACGCGCCTCGTGTCCCCTCACGATCGCAACCGGTCTCTTTCTCTCTCTCTTGAGCTTTCTTCGTATTCTTGCCCATTCTTTTCGTCCTCGCTCGCCAATTTTTCTTCCTCTATCTTTCTTCTTTCCTTTTCTTTATTTTTTCTTTTTTTTTTTTTTTCTTTTTCGTCTTCGAGGAAAAGCAAGTGGCACGTCTCTAATGGTATGCTTTCACTGCAAATGGGAGTCACAATAGAAGCGTGGCTCTACGTGGCTAATCATATTAATTCGTAGAAAATCCGGAGCATCGGCTATCTATGTCGCGTGGAAGTTTCGTTTTTTCCGAGCCAGCGATTCGAGGACGTCGCGTTCCACGCCTTCGTAAACGATGTGTTTTAAATTGGAGAAAGAGACGTGTACACGTTGCCTTTATGCCTCTATGGTATTTCAGTTTATACAGAATCTTGATCGTTCGAAAGGATGGGTAACGTTATACTCGTACGAGGGAAGATGGTTCATTTTCAGTTATTCCGTGAACATTAATATTAAACGAGAACAGAGACTTTTGAATAAAAGAAACTATCGTATTTATGAATCGGGCCAAGTAGATCGCGTCACTCGTAGGCCAATGGCCTTGGATGTTAGATTTATCGGGGCGTTGAAAATATTTGACAGAAAAATTCTTTCTTTAATGAAGATTGTTCTGTTATCATTGGTAGAAAATCTGTAGCGTCGACTATTCAAGTTGCAGAAGTTTCTTTTTTCTGAGCCAGTGATTTGAGAATGCCTTCGTGAACGACGTATATTAATTTAACGAAAGAAACATTTATACTTATGTTGGAAATTTCTAGACTTGTTAACCTGAATAGCAACATGGTCGTTATAATTCAAATGGAACTTTACGAGAGATTAAAATTCTGTAGGCAATTATACAACATAGTAAAATTATAAGCCAATCTACAAGAAATTAGAGTTACAAGCATCGTTAATAAAACGACAACGAATATTCATAAGACGAGCTTCGAATGAAAAAAGAGCCAGCAAAGTTATTCTTTTATCGTCTTTTTCCATGGCGCCCAAATTGCAGCGTAATCCCCGGATTAAAAAAAAAAAAAAAAGAAAGAAACGAATCTCCTTCTCTGCCGCGTCGTTTCCAGTGAAATTGCTGGCATCATGTGAAATCGTTCTGTAATTCCACGGAAGATTATCCGGGGTATAAGGGCGGATCTTCGGAACCCGACCACTCGACCGTGCCCCCATCTCCGTATCAAAGAACTTTACGAGCTTTTAATTGAACAATATTGAATGAAGACGAGTCATCGTGGTCTTTCGCGAGTTCTTGTTAAACATTCCCGTGGATGGAACTCGTGCAACTTTCATCGCACGAGGCTTTAACGAGCGTATTTTTATCGCAACGACGAACAGGACGATCGCATTTTGTTACCGAGCACGGGCCATGCGTGTACAATCTGCGACGCAAGATCGTGAATTTGGTGTCTCCTCCCGTGAAAATTAATTTCTTTCTTTTGTACAAACGTTTATGCGTATCGGCGTTACGTAAGTTCCAGGCGAAAAGAAGAGAAAGAAGAGACAAGAGAGTGAAAGAAGAAAGGAGAAGGAAGGGAAGATCTTGTGAAAATTATTGTTATTTTCTTAAAGATTTACGCAGATTGAAAGCTCAGGATGGAAATGGAAGGAAGAAAGGGTAGGCGACGGAAGAAGGAGAAGGTAAAAGAATATAAAGGAAACAGCGAAACAGGAAAAAGAAGAAATGGAGGTAATGTAAAGAAGGAAAACAGAAGAGGAAGAAGGGAAGGAAACGAAAATTGGAATTAGACGGAGAAGGAAAAAGGAAGGGGAATAAAAATAACGAAGAAGGAGGGGATGAAGAAAAATATCCATACAGAGATATTTGCATCGACGATCTTATGCAACGGACTGTACATGTGAGCGCGGTTTAAGGCCCGCTGCTGCAAAATGCATTTGCTTACGGCTCGCTCACGTACGCCCGTATAAAACGGCGCATTATTCGCGAGTTATGCCCCGTATGCACGTCGCTGCTTCTTTTTTTTTCTCCTCCACCCTTTGTGAGCTGCCTCTTAAAGCTTCAAGGCGGCCCTTCCTGCACGCGTCGTTCCTTTCTTCCCTCTCTTCGTTTCCTCGCTGTCCTCTTCTTTTTTCTTGCTTTTTTGCTTTCCTCTCTTCTTCCACCTCTTTCCTTTCGTCGCCGTTTTTTTTTTCTTTCTTTTTTCTCTCCCGTATTTTTACCTTCAGGTTCCCCGTCGTCGCCTCGGCGCCCAAGGGACGTGCGACACGTGCAAATGCGCCTTCATCCTCGTCTCCACCTACGCGTCCGCTAATCGATGCGTTCATTGTTTGTCGAATTACACCGTGGAGCGTTCGTTAGCTTTGACGAAACACCGATTAGTCAAAGATGCCGTGGAAGTCTCGCTGAGATCTTGCTGTTTTTGGAATTTCGATTTCGCAACGTGAGACGTTGCTGGATCGCGAGGAATGCCGAGTTTTAGGATCCTTCAGTGGGTTCGTTTACCTCGATGAAGAAGCAATTTGTTTGTAAATGTCGCGCAAGTCTCCAGGGAATCTTGCTTCCTCGTAATTCGTTCTTGGCAGTATGGAATATCGTAAGATCCTAAGCAACACCATGCTACAGAACCATAGTACCATACTTCCCATACAACTACACAGGTTCGTCTACTTTGACGAAACGTTGATCGATCCAAGGAGCCAGAGAAATCTCGGTCTTCTGCAATCCACGCTTCGCAACAGAGAACATTACGAGATTCCTCGGAACGCAAATACTCGTTTGAGAAACGTCGATCCGCCGCTCTAGAATCGATCTAGATCCCTCTTCGAGTTTTCCTTCGAACGGCCCAGGAAAAGCCATCGAATCTAACCTGTTTTCACTGAATTTTCCTTAAGTAGCAGCCTGTGCTTCTCCATTTGGCAAGCGTTCGTCCGTGCCTCCGTTTCGCTTTCCATCGTCGGAAGACTCTGAGATCGGCTGGCTCGTGGAAACATTCGCCTTAGTCACTCTGCAAACTAGTAACTCGCCGTTTGATAAATGACGACGCGGTGAGAAACGAAAATTACCAGCTAGCTAGTCCGTAAGAGCAGGTTCGCGAGATTCGACGACGAAATTCGAACGAGCACGTACGAAACGATAAGTGAGCCATTGGTGGCTCGACGCGAGAGGAATTCTCGTGGTCGCAGAAGTCCGACGAAGGCGTTGTTGAGGTCAGACGGTGAAACAAAAGGTCCGGCACGGTTGCTCGTGCTAAGCTAATTATCGATAAGGCAATCAATCTCTGGAACGCTGCACGGCTCTCTGGTAATGCCAACCTCCCGGCCACGAGAGAAAGCAGTTTCGATTGGGACCCGAGGTGCCGATTGTTGTTCCGCGCTGTGTTCGCCCGTGTTACCTATGCGATCGCGATTTCGAGGAAATGCCACTCGAACGGTTGTTCGCTCGTTGTTTCGGTTAAAACACTTTGACTGCCACGCCGAAATCACATGTTTCGCTCAGGATGCCACGGTGTTTTAACACGGTGCACCGTTAGATGCAACATTTGTTCTCGTTCTTTTTTTTTATCGATGTTCTAATAAAAATGTTTAATCGTGCAATAGGAGTACTTTTTATCTCAAAGTATGTTTTATTTATCGGTTATATTCAAAATGCCCTAACTGTCAATTTTCATTCAATTTTTACAATCGTAAGAAGTTCAATCGCTCTGGTTGATCACCAATGACCACCGTGGCGTCACAGGAGAAACCTGTCTTTTATGAACAACGTGGCAGTCAAAGTATTAATCGAACGACCCGATTAACGATAGTATCACCGGTGATCGGTGTATAGGTTTTGAAAGAGGATTTCAACTGTTCGTACGTGGTACACGGATGCATCGATTGTTCGTACGTACGTAGAGAAAGTTAAATCCGAAGGAAGATGATTAATTTCAAGGAAACTAGATTTGTTGCGCGGCTGTCTTGTCGTCGCGTCGATTAATAGAAGGTTTAATAGTGGAAACTATTGGGTTTTGGGAAACTACTGTCATTATCATCTAATGACAAAATCCGCAATCGCTTAGTTGGCGACCCAAAATTGTATAAAAAAGGTTCGCATCGATCTCTTTAACGATTGTCTTTAGAGTCGATCGAAGAAATAATACACGTTCTCCGAAGTAGGATTTTACGCGAGATTCGTGGAAGTCGGGATAATTGGCGAGGGCCTCGGTTCATTGTCTCCTGGGTAACTCGATATTTTCACGTTCGATAGCGGGGTATAGAGTAGTGGTACGCAAGGGTTTCAGGTAAACGACTGCCGCGAGCCGTGTACGCCATTGTTTTATCCAATCAGTGAAGGGTTAACAGAGCTTTGCCACGACGTACGATTTGTAATTCCGTGATAGAATCGATTAGTTTTTGCGATACTTAGAAATTAGGTCGATCCACTTTTTCTTCGATATATTGAAATTTTACGATAATAAGATTGTAACGATGATTCGAATGCAATGAGAAACTTTGAACTGAAGAAAAGTGCGAAAGAGATTGAACTATAATCGAAAGATTTATATTCGTTGCCGTATAATCTGAAATCACGTAAATACGACTGGATAATTGTTGAATACTTGAAATATCCTTAGTGTAACGCGTTCTTCGAAACATGAATTTTACGATCGTGATTTTGCAGGTATTTTTAAACGACCGATAGGTCGAATCAACGCGATTAACGAGGTATCGTTTAATTCGCGACACCGTAGGGACTCCACATTTTATTTCGTCGCGTTTGCGCCGTGAACAGACGGATAAATCAAGTGCTCGACATGCGATTCATTTGGATTTTTGTCAGGTTCTGTACTCTGGTTATTATTCCGATCGACGTAATTTCATGCGACCTTAGGCGCTTACAAAATGATCGCCTTAATTTCAGGTATTGGATATCGCGTGCGTGCTTGTGTCTATCCAAATTGTGAAAAGTTTGGAGAAAAGGAAATGCGTGTAAATTATCTTTTTATCTTGACATTCCAGGGGACAACGTTTTTACGCTTAACAATTTTAAAAACTTTGCAACTTTTGAATTTTAGAAATTTAGAGCATCGAAACTCTGAAATCTGAAAACTCTCGAACCTTTCCGATAAAAAAGAGATAACACGGAAGTTAAACGTATCGTTCACTCAGAAAACAAAGTTCTATTAGGTTGTGCGGAAAGTTTCTTTCGTTTTATAAGGAAATAATAGACGCACAATGATTTTTGTTTTATATTAGTTCATCGAACTATTCACGAACGTAATAATAGAAATAGAACGAAATGGATCACATCTGATTCAATAAAATAATATAAAACAGAAATTGTTGTCCATCTGTTATCAATTTATGAAACCAAAGAAACTTTTCGGACAATCTAATAATTTTAACTTTCGAGGATTTTCGCGCTCTTAAATCGAAGATCTTACAATTTTAATCGGTGCTTTCGATCGATCGCAGTTCTTTGGTTGTCGGAACAAATCGCGACAGAGTACGTAATTATCGGGGCAACGATCCGCGGAAAGTGAAAATGTCGTGCCGGGGCTGCGTTTCAGCCAATTACGAGGACTTTATTCATCTGCGTGGCTTCGTCGTGCACGGCGGGATTATTCGAGTCACCGTGGATTCCCTTGGAATCGGCATTGCATTTCCAAGCGATCCATTCAGGTAACGGCCGATACGCGGTCAGAATATTTCGTCCACTCGACTGTAACATTGTCGATCGAAACTCGCGTGATTAAGAGAATTCTGCTCTTCGGGTACTTCCTAGTGAATCCACCTGACAGAATGTCAGAGTCTGATAAGTTGCGGAACGAGTTGAAGAGATCCTCGAGGGGGAAGTAACAAAATTGCAGAGGAAACTTTGCTACATCGTTGCTACGTTAATTAAACATCTCGTGTACGAATTTTTCAAGTTTTCTATTTCTCCCTGACTTTCCAGTCTATTTCTCTGATAACGTTTGTAAAAGATACGAATTTGCATAAACATCTGTAGTCCACTAATTACCTTACATTCGCGTTGCTCGTGTTAATTTCCTGCGCGAATAAGGAACAAGTGCTCGTGGACACGCGCGCTTCTGCGAGTTCGTGTCGCGACATTACCAGGACACGCTCTGTTTCCACGTAGTTGCCATTTTCTATGGGATGCGGGCATGTTCAAGTCGATTCTTGATGCTCGTAGCTGTCGCGAATACAGGACGCCGTTGTTGGCCAGTCGCGAAACTGTGTGTTGCGCGTTAAATCGGTGCTATTTGGCCGCGGCAAAATGTCCACAATGTCGGAACACGAGTGTGTCGTGACTTCATCGTCTGGTACCTCGATGCCGCCTATTGTTCTACGAATAGACCTCGCCTATCCCTTCTTCTCTTTTGACTCTTTCGCTTTTCCGCCGTTCCTCGTCCACCTTTCACCACGGAATTAACCAGGAAAACGTTTTCGACGATTTATGCCGCCGAGCAATTGTTCCGGACATGATTTTACGTCGATGCAGAAACACAGGCGAGTGGGGCAAATCGATCGGTTGACATTTTGTGAAAATTCGTCGATTTTAGCGTTAAAACATACGATCGATCTATCGGAATAATTTCTATCGTGGATGAAAGTTACGATTGTACAGGCAGAACTGCTGTCGTGGAGTGTACGCGTATGAAATATCGAGACACGCGAGCCCTGGCACCTACCGTGAGGAAAGAAGATCGAATCTGATCTGCGGTAATTCGATCGTGAAAAGAAGGGAACAGAGAGCCGCGAATCGGCAGGCTGATATCGTTTTCTACAACGTTTTGTCGCGGCCTGGTATTAAAATTCTTCGCGCTAGTTGCGACACCGAGGCGGCAACTACCGATTTAATTCCATCTCTTGTCTTTTACTAGCGCGTTGACTTTTCTATTAGAATCCAATCTCGTCCACGATTCTCCGAACTTCGATCGGTAGCACCGCGTTACTAGCTTTTTTCTCTCTATTTTTTTCTCGTTTATCTCTAAACGTCAGAAAAAAAGAAAAGATAGAATTCCATTCTATCGAGAAGTTAGATGTCACGGGATATTTAAAATAAATACTCTCGAGGAACTCTTGAACTTTCTTACTTACTTCTATGAAACGCACGCTCCCCTTTAACCCGCATCTGTCTTCAAGACGATTCTCATGCTCTTCTTTGTCTGAAATGACCCGTGACCTTTTCTGGAAACCGGAAACGCGTAGCAGGAAGAACGGGAAATTGCGTAAACTGTGCTCAGCTTAGACAGACGACTTTTCAGAGATCTAATTCGTGGAAGAACACGTCCCTAAGGTTTCTTGTCCCCGCCGCTTTCAGCTTCGTTCTGCTCGCGTTCGTGTGGCGAAGGCGGCATTAAATCGAGAGAGGCAGAAATTTCGTTGCACAATCCAACCACTCGTCGGATTTCTCTGGCACGGGTAAAAGGCAAAAACCTCTTCGTTAATACGACACGATCGCCGTCGGTCTCCGGGACTCGGTGACTAGTTCGATCGGTAATTCGAGCCGGGAGAAGTGGCAAGAAGACCCGGAAGAACGCCACAGAAGAAAACCTTCGTAACAGGGCAAGGAGGATCGGCTCCGCGGTGAATGGCGTACGATTCGATGTTATCTCTTTGTTGCATCGCCGACTCTGCTTCGGTTCTGCTTCGCAGCATTTCCAGAAAATCCCATCTTGTGTTTCTTATGCTTCGTAATTGGGAGAAATTTGTGATTCCAGGATCTTGCGAGTGAAATTTCCATTCTTCGCGATAAGCGTCGTGCGGACGCTTGTATTTCACGATTAGCAGCAGTTTCCATGCTTTTGATAAAATTAATGTTGAATTTTATTACGATAGATACTCTATTATATATATATCTTCTTTTTTCTTCGCCCTACTATTATTAAATTCTTGTATCAAATTGTTAAAATTGTGAATTGACAGTCTTCGAAATCTTCTCCGATTGAAAATAAGTGGAGCGACAGAACAGTGAACGTCGTAGCAACAAACTATAGTAACGAGAATCGATTTCCTCCGGACTATAATCCAATAGCGTTGAAACAAGCCGACATGTCAATACTCATCGTTGAATCCCGACTATTATTAGCTAGAACACGACGCGTACTGGTATGCAGTGCTGTTTGCTTATTATAGACAGGAAATAGATCTGAATAGGCATCGATTAGAAGGGCATTGACTCGAGCAAGTCCTAAATTCGTATCCATCTAGAATACTCAACCTAAATTTACTTTCTTCATCGATAAATACTTAACCCTTACTTGCTATCGAATGTCATTCGTGTGACCTTTTGAATGAGATGTTTTGTAACGCTATGGTCACCACTTGTCGTCGAAAAGATAGTTCTCCTCATTCTTTTTTAATTAAAACACGAGATACGTTCCATTGGATAAAGTTAAATAAAACGTTATCCTGTCGAATCTCGATCTCGATGTTTGAGGCCGAAAAACCTCGAAGAAGCCCGGTAATTAAACTATAATCCACTCGGCGCGTGTAATAAAACCACTTTCTTGCCACATCTTTCTTTTACGCAAAATAAACGACATCTCGCCCATAGCCTCAGACGAATAAAACTTTCACGCCAGATCACTGACTGAGAATGTGTTCTGCTTGTATTATCGCAAAAAAATCGTTATATCCTTTCGCTTCGTACAAACGTATGACGACGTTGAATAAAATTATAATTCAATTAATTACAAGACTCAAAGGACGATACATTTGAGAGTATAAATATACCCGGCTGGAGTGAAATTCTGAAAATCCTCGGTAATTTTCAATCCGCCAAGTATCTCGACGCTTACGAGTTAAAAGCAGTCAGTCGAAACAGTCATCGAATAAAATCGTAGCGAGCAGTTCGAGGCCGAAGAAATCGCGATCCGCCGAAACGTTGTTCCGCGAGCGTGCACTTGGCACACATTCCCATGGTAAAAAAAGGCTCGACGTCCGGAGAAAGGGAGAGGAGGCCGAGCGAAGAGCGTGCGAAAGCGTTCCTCCCGTCCATGGAAAACGATCTCAACGAGAGCCTTCCTTCGATCGGTCGTGATATAAAACGCGCACGGCGTTTTACGCGTCACTGAACGACCAAACGAAAAGGACACGCGTCGATGGAAACGCGCGGGGAACCCGGCCGATCGGTGAGCACAGGCCGCTTGTAATTGTCCGTTTCTCCTCGGCTCTATCGCCACGGTTCGATCTTTCGCTCGAAGACAGGCCGTTTTCTGGCCCGATAACGCGATCTATCGCCGCACGTAGCTTGGACGATTCGCGGACAAGTCTCACTCGACCACCGTCTCGATCCTCGATTTACGAACTCGACCGACGCAAACCGCAAGGATAAACCGTTCGAAAGCCTTTTCCCGTGAGAGTGCATCCAACCTGCACGTGGAACACGTGCGATCGGGCAGCACCTCTTCGATGCAGAGTCAAGGATTGTGGGTTTGTGGGAAGTTAGTTCTACGAACTAACCAGAGTTAGAGAGATGTTCAGTTGGCGAGCATCGAGAATTGGAACGCGTTCATCGGGCTTTTGTGTTCCGATACGTCGATCGATATAGATTTTTTACTCGATGGAAATTTCAAATATTCCAGGCGGTCGGATATCTCTGTATCAACTTTATGCTCCCAAGAAATAATTAATCGGGGTTTTCAGTTTGAACCGATCGACTGATGTAGTTCACTGAATGGAAATTTAACGAGTTTAGAAACTTCAAGACAGTCGAATAACAGGTATCTCGATAGAAAATCTGTACTAGGTGAATGGTGAGTTTACGAGAGCGAGTTTACGAGTCCCGAAGACGATGGAAGAGACGTTTGCGAGAATCGATGGAATTTCGCCCGATTGGCACGATTAATTAAGCTTTCGAGTTTCGAAGCGATTGACTGATTAGATTTTCTAAACGTAGATGGAAAGTTAGAAAATTCGGAAAATTTGGAACAGTCGATAATACGATCTCGATACCAAAGTACTTGGTAAACAGCGAATTTATGGAGATAACACGTCGATTTTCTGTATAAAACGACGAGTATCGAGAGACTGACGTTGGTCGAATTTTTCTTCTTGATCGCACGATTACCACGGGGTGGTTGATTTTTCGCGTTGGCTAATGAGACGGGTGAACTTGCGGCTAATGCGGATTTTTCTCGCATACGCGCAATCAATCACGCTTTGAACCGGGTATGGAAATTACATTTGTGATGTGATTAATGAAGCCGCTACGATGAGAGTACAGGGTCCACGAGTTCCACGCTCCAACATTCGTATAATATATTATACGGCTGGAAAATGGTAGCCGGATAATTGAAACTAGCGTTTTCTATCGTCCTTGGAACGATTAACGTTTTTTCTCTAGATTTTATCAACGATACCGCGACATCTCGTAACAATCAGTAGTTTCCTGTATTTATTAACTATATCACGCATAGCAATACGGGCAGAACTTTGCATATACGAACTATTCGTGGCACGAATGCTGCTTTTCTATTTTTCGGTTAGACAACGATAAACTTAACGTTTCAAATTACAGAATAATTACAGGGTTAAGTTCATATATATTTTATTTATGTAAATGAAAGGAAATTCTACGTTGTTATACGTATAAAAATAAAGATTTAAAAAATTGATAGAAGCAAATCAGTTTATACGTTATAACCTGGTATAATATATATCGCACTTTATAATTACTTCACGAATCTGCTTCTATGCCCTACTTTCACACCGTTTAATTAACAGCACGATGTGCTCTAAATTAATATACGAAGAGCGTCATGCGCAGACATTCATCGCTAAAATGGTCTCAAGTACCGTTTGCCGATTCTACTGTTTCAATATTTGTAGAACGTCGAACGTTCCTATTTGAAGCACGACTGTAATCGAGTAACCAGTTCCGGGCGGTGCTTTTCTGTGTCTCGCGTACTCGCCTTAAATCCCTGGCAGGTGGAAATCTAATTAGCATACCGTTTGCTCTTTCAGATCAACTCGTGGATACGCGAGCACTGTCCCACGACCAACACGCTCACACACGTACGATAGACGCAAAGTGTAAAAAAACAAGATGAATTAAACGTTATGAAACTGCGTAATTAATTTACATAACGATGACGTTCTTTTTAACGCGACAGTTTTACTAAATTTACTGAAAAATGGAACTGCCCACGGCGATTCCAATTTGTCATCATTGTACGTAGAAATCGAAGGATTCGCAAGAAAAACAGTCCTTTTCGAATCTTTCGCTCTTCAGATAAAAACTCTTCGGACAAGATAATAACTAATCAGATAATAATAATAAATTCTAACAGTCAAAAATTAATTACGAATGAGAACGATCCGCGTCTTGAACTTTTGTCCAGTGAGAATTAACTGCTTCCATAGAAACAACCATTGTCACATGCACAGTTTCGTGATTTAATTAAGTAGAATTCTTCTATGATATGAATATAGACACGCTCGTAACAATTATACGACTCGATGAATATCTTCCAACAGAAAATTGAAACGTATCGAACAGAAATTAAATATAATACTCTTTTGCTTTTCTGGAAAAGGCATATGGTAAATGTTAAGAAGAATCGGTTTTCGCCATTGGATCGTTATTTTGCAACACGCTAAACAAGCAATAGTACGATTTCCAACGGGAGAACTAGGGAAATCCCGTACTCTAACCATCGATAATCAAATCTAAAGACACGAGGATTAACAATCGGATAAACAGTTGAAACGATCGGACGTTTCGATATAAAAGGGAATTATTCATAATACGAGACGTCGAAACTCGCAGAGACAAAAGTTCACGGTGTGAAAGGAAGAAGGTCGAAGAAAAAGAAAAAAAAGAAAAAAAAAAAGACACGGGAGTGTCGGTGGTTGAACATGATTACGAGGTGGCAATAGGAAAGCTCATGATCGCGCAAAGATCGAACAGCGGCGATAACAGGATCAGAGCTGAGTTAACCTATTGCACTGGCGTGATGCTGTTGTTCCGCGGATCATAATTTGCGCTTGATCCGACGGCACTTGAGAAACTGACTTGCGCGCGGAATACCGTGAGAACGCGAAAAAAGAACGCGTTTCAGGATCCCCTGGCGGAGAACGTTTTGCCATTTGTAATGGAAGAAGGTAGGCAGACAACAATCGAGTCGTTAGCAGTGAATTAAGGTCGACGTCCTCCGCGGTACGAGCCGGAGACCCCGATTTTAAAAATTCACTTTCGTCACCTGTGTCACCCCTAGCACTTGTACAGACTCGCGAAACTACTCGAACGTTCGTAGACTTTTCACGAATAGACTTTTTACGAATATATTACGTACGTTGTACGAAACATTCTGAAATTACGTTTGACACCGTTACGAGACTCGATTACCACGACCGAAGAGATACGCCGAAGTTGGAAACAAATAGAAAAACGTATTCATAGAAATTATGAAACATTTAGACGTTCGAGATCGCTGTTCGTGTTGTATGCTAATTTTGTACTGTATATACGTATGCGTTTGCAATAAATGTTCTGTAGTTTCTATATATATAGTCGGATCGCTTTCAAATTTTGCCAACGTAATCTCGACAGTCGTATGTCGTTACAGCGGCGATAAAATTTCGAAACGTTTCACATAACACGCACAATATCGACGTAAATGTTTCCCACAATAAGGATTCGAGTACTTTCGCGAGACAGTGTTTGGTGGAGGCACGATATTCCATAGAGTCGATAATTCTGACCATTTAGTCGCCAAACGCCATTTCACGACATTCCACGTAAAACAAAGTAGCAGTACGCGATAGTCAACGTTTCGCAAGCCACGTGCCACCGCTGCACCTTCGCCATTTATCACGAGGTTCCTACCTCTAACCAAGAGTTGCTTTTCGAGTTGATTTCTTGCTGTTCCTCGTTGCGTCCAGTCACCGTGCTCGTCGAGGCCCGTTAACGGAACTTTTTGCTAATCACGAGCACAAGTACGTAGAAACGTGTGCGTTCGGTGTTGCGCGGATTATCTGATCGAGCGTCCTTATCGAGGTGCGTCGTTTGACGAGCGAACAGGTGGCCGCAAATGACGAGCACGCGTGTCCCAAGCGGAAATAGAATGTAATCGACGCGAGGCCTCGATGTCGAAGCTTCGCGAAGGCACGGGTGAAGTTTTAGCCGACGTGATTTCAGTTTTTCGTGTCGACGATTCTCTTAAACAGCCGACGGTGTTCCATTTATCTGATTGTGCGAAGTTTGGTTGGTTGCGATCAGGTATTGCTTGATTAGGCGGTTGAGGTGTCTTCCGTGAGTTATCGTTTAGGGGAATTAGGGATGAGAAATAAGAGGACAGTGATCTGTATGGTTTATTTTATATTTTAGGGATCAGAGGTTATTACAGGGATCGTTAGAGACTGCAGTGACTATAGAAAATATTTCCACGTACCTTTATTTTCAAGTGTAGTAATTAATTTTCATATATAGATATATATTCATAATATCAAGCGTACTATCAAACTCTTGTGGGTTTACGATGGCATAACTAAACGATACGAAATGTCATATATTTGGACCTAATTGATTAATATGTAAATAAATAATAAATACGATAAGGCGTCGCTACTTTTTAACTCTATACCCATGTATATGTATTAGGTTGTCCAGAAAGTGTCCTTCTTTCGCAAACGTGTTTTTTACAACAATGCACCTTCATACAAACGTGAAACAAAGTTTGTGAAATGTCGCGATGTTTATCTCAATGGAACGAAATGGATCGTACGTAATTGGACAAAATAATATAAAACAAAAAACGTTGTGCGTCTATTATTTCCTCATAAAAGGAAAGGAACAACCTGATAGTAGTTTCTGTTACAGCGCGATCTGAGCTTAAATTTTCTGAACGAAAAATTCACTTGATCCAACCCACCTAGATGTCGAGAAAAATCAATATAGCTAATTAGCATCGTGAAGAAGATAAACAATTAAATAAGACAAGAAATAAAGAAGAAAATATTGATGGATCGTTACTGGGTCGAGGTTGACATTCAATTAAATCGGCGAAGACGGCGAAGCGAGAAAGAAAAAGGAGAAGGACACGAGGTCCTCGGGGGACGAATAATTGAAATATCGAAGGCTAATTGAGCCAGAGGCAGCTGGAACGGTCGGAATTAATTCGGATCGAGTAACGGTAGCGAGGAGGAGACGGACACGGTTGGAAAGTGGCGTCCGTCTTCGATTCTCGTCGAGCAACATTAACAAGTTTTAATTAATTCATATCGGTTCGCGGGACTCGCGAATGACATTTATTTGGGCCACTAACGGATTACGTTCGAGGGAAGATACTTGAAAGGAGGCGAGACAACAGTGATAACCGTTACCTCTCGATTTACCAAGCTCAATTACGTTTCCAGGGTATAAATGACCGAGTGATTTGAGGTTTTAATCGAGTGGTTTGAATATTTTACCGGGAGAATGTGTATAATTATGAAATACTCCGTAATAGATCTGCTGTGGTTACATGTTTTTTACTCGAGAGAATGTAGGCTAGAATCTGTCACGAAGAATATTTGATTCGTATAAATCTCTGAACGATCTAGTGATCTCGTTATAAAGCTGATACATTGGTTTACGAGTTCCATCGTGTTTAAGCCTTAACTATTCATCGCTTGTTGCATTTGGTATTTTATTTATCAGATTGTCCGAAAAGTTTCCTTTTATAAGTGGAATAATAGATCGCCAAAATAGTTTTTATTTTAAATCATTTTATGGATTTACGTATGATCCATTTTGTAGTAATAGAATAAAATGGATCAAACGTAATTCGATAAAATGATATAAAACAAAATATGTTGTGCGTCTACTATTCCCTTATAAAACGAAAGGAACTTTTCGGACAACCTCGTATTAAATCACAGTAAGCTAAAAATAAAATGATGATTTGAAAAGGCACCTTAATCGATCGATGCGTGCGAAAATAAAGAAGTTGGGAAAATCGACGATGCGCGTTGAAGCTAAATATAACTTTCAAAGTAGAATGTTTCAAACTAGTTGAAAATCGACACGAACCGGTCGAATTTGCAAGTGCAAACAGGTCACAAAGCAATGTGAAAAACTTCAGACTCGTCTCAGAGATAAGCGGTGTGCGCGTAAGAGCTCGTTCTACTTACAAGTTGAAACGCCTATGCGCGAACCGAACCGATTTACATGTTTTCCTATTGTACATCGTAACTCGGTAATTTCCAAAATTTCGGACAAATCGTATCCGATTCACGCGTCAAAAAAAAAAAAAAAAGAGAAAAAACGCAAAAACCAACGATCCAAATCGACTAGCTCTTTACGATCTCTGATATAATTCGAGGAAGAAAGGTGCACGAAAGTTTGCCTCGATTTCGAATTAAATCGTGTGGTCGCATCGCGGCAGCTTTATGGACTGAATAAACCGTATCCTACCACACAACCAATCCTTGCGTGCATATACAAGAATATTCAAGGTCTGTGTATTCAGGATAGTCCATACCTAGAATGAGTTATATCGCATTGAATATCAGCCGATAGGATCTCACTCGCGGCTGCCTCCTCTTCCTGGCTGGTTCTCAAAGCAGCCGCGCGCGAGCCATACCCTTTTACAATATTACATCGTTCCACCAGTCCACTCCAATTCGTGCTTCCGAAGAGTCATTGCGCTACTTTGTTTCCACCGTGGACGCTTGGGACGGTGCCGCAGGATATTCCGCGTGGTAATGGCGGGATTCGCGTCTGGAAAAGGAGAGACGCAAGGAATGTCTCGCCGTTCTGCGTAGGCGTGGAAAGTAGGAAGCGTGGAATTTGGAAAAGTTCCGTAAAATCGAATAGAATGGGACGTTAGGATGTAACTTCGTGATGTAACTGTATTTTGTAGTCGGTAGAGGGAAGACATTCTTTCGCGTGTTTCTTCCATGCAGATTGCAAGCTTCGAAGCATAGAATTTCCTTGGAATAGAATGGGACGTTAGAATGTTTGGCATCGTAACTGGGCTTTCGTCATACACAGTTTTTCCGAGTATCATAAATTCTATCGAAATAATACGCGTTAAAAAATTGTCTAGATGAGATCAAAGGCGTATTTAATATTAAATCTAACTTTAAGTATGTACAAGAAAATGACGTAAATATTCTCGTCGTTTATAACAAATATCTTCTTTCTTGATAAGATTAATAATTTAATACGCGGAATTCCTTGAATTCGAGTTTTAGAAAGCGATATTTCATATACCGAACGATCGTCGTCGATGCCATTCCACGAAGCAATCCAAAAAGCAAAACTACGAAACACCGTAGAAAAAAATGACAAACTTCCGAGTAGTTTCATAGCGCAAAACATCGTCACAACAAGGAGTTGACGCATGGAAGTAGAAAAGACCGAAGTTCCTTCGATCGAGTATTACTTTTTCGAAGGAAAATGCTGGACGATCGTGTCACGGCAACGTGGCTCGACTAATTTCTTTAACAAGCCCGCACGTTTTTACGAGGCGTGATCCGCGATGTCGTGTCGCGATCTTAACCTGGAATGCGAAGGATCGCGAGCGAGAGCGAATCCCGGTCGTTCTCGAATCGCTTTCGTCAAGGTGATTCGGATGACAGGCTGAGTCACGGCCCGATCCAGGACTACATTCCACTTGGCTGAGATACAGCGCGATTTCGCGAAAAAACTATCCGACCTGCGAACCAGAGACGCGAGAATTCTTTACGCGCCTTTGCTCATTTTATTGCAATATCGAACGTTCGTTGCAAGACAATCTTCTGCAAGAACGGATTCTCCGTTCTCGTGCGTCATCGTTCAGCTTATCAACTTGTATTACAGGCGATTTTATGAAACACGCTTGCAAGATTCGTATTTACCATTTGATTGCGGTAAATCGTCACGCGAAGGCTTCCAGGTTTCTCGATTCGTTCGTAAAATCATCTCTGAAAGACGAGAATTGCTGTATAGAGCGTTGCGAGAGATAGAAAACTGGAATCGTTGAATCGTGCCATATACAGGGAATTAAGTTGTAAACGAAATTAATTTTCTTTTTCTTTTTACGGAGAACGTGACATTTTTATTTACAAAACTGCATACTGGAATCATCGGATCGCAAAGAGAATCGGATTATGAATCGATTCGGATCTTGTGTGGCGCAGAAAAATGCTGGAATTTAAACCAAACGGGTAAATTTCAAGCTACGAAACGCAGAAAGCTAAGAGAAAATATTCCACGGTGAACATTTAGGAATTTCGAATCGTCTGTTAGAAGAACAGACATCGTCTAGTATATACTTCCTGTTTCAAGGTGAGCATCTAAAAATTGAGACAAGAACAGGTTCAGACCTAGACCTAAAGCAAACGAGTTAGGAGAAAGAACGAAGTCACGATTACTACGTCGAAAGGAAGATATGGAACGCAGTAGTATTATACCGTATCTACATAGGCATACACGAACTTTTCATGAATGACTCAACCGATCCACGTAACCACTCTACACTACTATAATGCTACAGTGGTGTTACATCACAAAGAATCGAGCAGGGAAGGTCGATCCACATCGTCTCCTCAAACAACGCGTTGAACGAGAATTTCTCGTATATATCGTGGTACTCCGGCGATTCAAAGTCACAATTGCAAACGAGATACAACGATCTCCAGATCCACCTGTACAGAGTAATATTGCAATTGTAATCCATTCAAACGATAAATAGGCCCAGCCGAGAAAAATTCGTTTCAGCGAGCGAACAATAACGAAGTTACATAATGAATCGGTGGCGATGTAACGACCATTGTTATCAGCAATGTTGACATACTCTGTATCTCATCGTTGTCTGATGCGTAGAGGAATTTTTATCGCTCGATCAACGTAATTCTCCTACAACAGGTTATGACCGTTTAATTATTCGTTTACTTTTTATTAATTGCTGTAATCTTTTTGGTATTATATATATATATCAATGAGACTGAAAGAAACTAAACCGATGGATCGTACTTTTCCAACTATCGGAATACTGCGCGTATCGGATACACGATTAATCCATTTAATGCTATTCACCCTTGTCCGTTTTCAAACAGTCAAACAAACGATAAGTATACGGATGTAATGCTGCAACTATGGGACTGCATTTAACTATACGTGGATCGGCAATCAGTGACTGGAATCTAATTAGCTTTAACCTAGAAACGAGGAGCAGAAGGATTTGGGAAACAGAATGAACGTGATAGGACGAGGTTTGAAGCTCGGAGTGACATGTTTGCAAAGCGGAGAAGCAGATTCGCTCCACATAGCAAGAAACAAGTACATCACATAGAACGTAAGTCGTTAGAACGTTGCCTTGAAAAGGTCACAAGGAGGTGGCTGCGAAAGGTCGTGCCAGTTTCACCGATCTCTTTGGTCGAAGAAGAAGAAGAAGAAGCAAAAGAAGAAGAAGAAGAAGAAGAAGAATCGTTGAAAGAGGAGGAGGAACGCTAACGACGAACGCGAAACTTCACGACGAGGATAGACATAGTCGGCTACGAGAAACGGTGAAAGCGAATCTCCATTAATGTTCCTCTCTAGCTGGAGGACTTGGAAGCCCGTGCATCGTGTGTACGTGCATATTTAAGTGCAGTGCCCCGGAGACTTCCGGTCAGCGCACCGCTTCGCGAACAACCAAGGAGAGAGAGACGCGCGTTTGAAGAAGCTGATGATGGACTTTTGCTCCGTGGCGCGGTCATTAGGCTATATTGTAACCCCTGCTCTTTCAAACACGCCTCCTCGATCCTGCAATTAGGCACGGGCCTAACGGGAAGAATTTGCGCGCGAACTTTCCACGAACGCTTAGAAAAATGATGCCCCTTGGTTCGTGTCCCGAGAATCAGAGAGGCACTTAATGAGACTCGTGGAAACGGTGTTTATTAAGTTTCACGGACTTGCAGATGCTTTGACTGTATTTAGGGAGCGATGGCTTTATTTCATCTAAACGTTACTCGACGATTTGAAGTATGAAAATAAGCTGTGCTTGGTCGAAAACAGCTTTTTAAGGATCTAGATCTAGGCGACAGACAAATGAATCTTATTTATCATCCAATTTCATTTATTTTAATTTATGATGTAATGTACGTGATCTAATTTAGGAATGAGTCGCACGCTTTACGGAAAATCAACTTTTTTAAGCAAAAAGATACTGGATATTTTAGGAAACGACCGATCGTGAGTCACTCAAGCAAGTCGTTGTACAAGTAGGTTACCATCAACCGCCAAGGTGGTTGGCTTCTTTTCGTTGAAAAAACGCGCAACTAAAAAGCAGTCGGTTTGAGACAATATACAGAGTGAGAGAAACAAATAAATTATTCGATATATAAAACGATCAAAATAAATATTTCTTAACGAATGGGGTTTTTCTTTAATAAATGAAAATAGATAAAAATAATAAAAAATCAATCTTATCGAATTATGTCTCTTTGCCCAATATGCAATCTTTTCTTTGAATATACTTTCATATCTCAATGCATAAAAATCACAGGTACGTACGGGTCTTTCTTTCGCAAACGTGTTTTTTACAACAGTGCATCTTCGTACGGACGTGAAACCAAGTCTGTAAAATGTCGCGGTGTTTATCTCAACAGAACAAAATGGAGCGTACATAATTCGACAAAATAATATAAAAGAAAAAACCTTGTGCGTCTATTAGTTCCTCATAAAACGGAAGAAACTTTTCAGACAACCTAATATTTCCAAAAGTAATACCGTGCAGAAGAAAGTGCTTATAGAGGATTGCAAGAAATCAAAGTGAAAACCATAATATCTGACAGTGTACATATATATATGAATAAGTTTAGAAGATAATGCAAGGCGAAGGTAACGTACGTTCTTCTAAATAAAATAATAATTTTTGGTTCATTAATCATCGAGTACAGTACAGTAGGCAAACGAGTTATTTAGAATCTTAAATTCTAATGAACTTAGGAAACTCACTCTGTGCACTGTCGTACTGGCTGACCTTTCAGCCATAATTTATCCATGGAAAATTCACTTTTTGTATGTTTACGTAACACTTTATTACGCGATACCCCGTTATCGCTGGCCGTTTGTAAACAGGATCTGGAATTAGGTAGAACGGCATAACCGAGATACGTAGGATCCGTTGGAGATCCTGTTGAACGATGGGGCCGCAGCAGCTTGTAATCGTGATCCTTCGAGGTGGGTCTTATCTCTATAACTGTATACTTGGTTCGCTGGCAGCTTCATCGTCACCGGCTTCGATCATCGTCGATCCACGAAATTCCTACGCCACGTGAAGATCGATCCTTGCGAATTTACTCCACGAAAGTTTCAGTGCGAACTGGCTCTCAGCGTTATGCTAAACGTCCGGCGAAATTTATTATGCATTCAGTGAAACTGTTGCGCGCGAAGAAAGTGCCTTAAGTATCTGGGCTTCTGGTCTATTTGCTCGCGTTTCAACCTCGTTATACCGTGTCTTAATTAATCTGCAATTACATCGGAAATTTCTTAAGCAAAGCAGATTCGTTCTCCCGAAGGAAAGTTTGCCGCTGGAATTTGTATTAGTTTGGAAAAAGTGGATTAAGAAGTTTGGGGTATTTGGGATATTTGCGAAGTTCGTACGAAGAGAATAAAGGAAAGAATGCTATTGAACAGGATGAAAAGGGTTATATACAGATTCTGTGTATTTAATTAAATTAAATTTTATAAAACCAGTTTTTGAACTGGACAAAAATTTCTAAATTCGACTCGAGGTAGATCAGATGAAACACGTGGGTGGATGTCTCGTATGTAAATTGGTAGACGAAGACTAAATTCACGGTCATGTCCATCTTTTTTTAATTATAGAACAAATACGTACGCACAATATGACGGTAAAATAAAATGACAAAAATACCTTTTTTTTTTTTTTAAGAATACTTTAAACAGAAAGATCTTTCTAGTTCCTTTGATCTTTATAATTCTAATTAAAAGACTGATAAAAATAACGATACTTGACCCTAGTCATTTCATAAGATTTTCTACTCGATTATGTTTATCCTTTTTTCCAAGCAAGAGCACAAAGAGCAAAAAGATAAGGCAGAAGAATAAAAGAAAAAACTACTGCATGGCTCAAGACGTACAATTTTCTCGAGTAAATGAACGATCGTACGTGGTTATTAACAATAAACGGAAGAGGAGTGGACCGTTTGAATTTCTAACTACGGTTTTCCGTGAAATTCTGGAACGTTGGTGCGCGGCTGGCCAGGTTAATCGGGCATTAATCGTTACGATCTCGTGGCGCCTGGCACGTATTTATCCTAACGGGAGAATCACTAATAGTCGTTGCGGTGAGCAATCGCGGACTGCCGTGGACAGGTACAGTTATACAGATAAGACCACCTCGAAGGTTCTGGCTGCTGTGGCACGTTCGCGTGTCGTGGAATTTTCGTAATTCGATTGGCCATCTTTTTCTCTCCCTGCAGAACCTTCTCCTCTATTTTTTCCCCTTTCGTTGTATGTGCAACTGAAACTCGTTAGAACCGTGGAATTAATTTTTTTCTCTGTATTTGTAGACTGTTACGATTTACTTTTTATAGATTTGCCGATAAATAGATATAGGTCGATAGTTTAATACGTTCGATTTAAAAATTCGAACGTAAGATTTGAAATTCAAATTCAAATTTAAATTGTAACAATTTCCCGAAGAATATACTCTTTGGGCGAGGCTGTGTTTTAGCTCTTTCACGTTCAGAATTCAATGTTACGTGGCATCAAGTTCCGATATACATC
Source organism: Bombus vosnesenskii (assembly GCF_011952255.1). Taxonomy (NCBI): domain Eukaryota; kingdom Metazoa; phylum Arthropoda; class Insecta; order Hymenoptera; family Apidae; genus Bombus; species Bombus vosnesenskii. The sequence goes on from NW_022882962.1 coordinate 3,451,544, forward strand.
TCACTCTTCGAAATTCAGCGAATTTTCTCTTTCGATCTCCCTCGATCACGAGCAAATTAAATCAAACCACATTTTCCTCTACGGTTAATCCTTTCCATAATGTTTCATTCAGTGTCATTAACTTAGCATCTACGATTCATATTCTCAGTCTGAAGGTTCTACACGTCGTCGTATGCCGACAAATTAAAATCACTCGACATTTCCCTATCCAAAGATATCTTCCCCCAAGAATATTTTCATTTCACGAGATCTAAAGAACGACTGCATCTAGAGAATACTGTCTCGACTCTCAGAAATACAATCCGCGGATGTTACATTCCTAGCAACGATACTTCATTATCAACGCACAAAGGCTGAACGCAAACCTACGCAAATTCAAACCTGTTCAAAAGTCTCCAGCAATACCATCAAAACCAAACCCATCGAATCCTGCATAATCTTCGCCATCTGCCTATCCGGTAGCCTTCGAAAGAGTACCTTGTATTTGAGATCACCTGGCAAACAGTGGACGACACGTTACGCGAGATGAGTCATTCGCGATGGACGAAGAAAAAGAAGGACTGCGTTTGTCGAGGAGGGTTGGTTCGCAGGTGGTTCTCTCGCGCGGACCGGTGGACGGCCACGATGGACGCGTCGGTGCCGTTGGTGATGCTAGTGGTGGTGTTACGGTAGGTTATGCCTTGTATTTTTTCCACTCGAGGTCGACGAACCGAGACGAACGCCTGCTTGCGCACCGCGCCGGCCACATTGCTCGCTTCTGGCCACTGTCCGGCCTGCCTTGCCCTTTCCTTGCCTTTCCTTTCCCTTCCTGCGCCTCTCTTTTCCCTTTCTTTTCGTCCTTTGGTCGAGAGTTCTCCTCGCTTCGGCCGCGACTCAGGCTGCCGCGCGTCTCTACGTTCGCGACACACCGCAATTCCTTGCCCTTCTGCTTCTTCTTCGCTACTCGCGTGTATACGAGGCCCAGTTGTTCCTTATATCGGATAAGGTAGGATATTTAGGATTAACTACGGTGAGTTTTAGATGAGGTCTTTTCAGCAACGTCTTGGTTGGTTAAGACGAGGCATCGGTTCGATGGTGTTTCATGAATATGTGAATTTATTTTTTAATGATCGATAATGTTTGTATTAGTATTAGTAGTAGTATTACTTTGTATTAGGATTTAGGTTTCGGATATCTGGTGGGTATTGTTACCCTTTTTCTACAGGTGCTGTTTAATTTTATAGCATCGACGCGATTGTTTGACAGTGTTTGACAAACTATCGACTACGTCATACGTAAAATTTATAATTTTTTTCTTCGGATTGGGTAAATTGCTACCCTTGTTCCGCGAAAATTGCACTCGCATAATTACTGGAATTGGAGTGAGCTAATGTACACTAATTAAAGATTGTTTGCTATGAGGTTTGACTTTATTGCTGATAAAACGATGATTATATAGTAGCAGCGTTAAGAATAATAATTAGGAGGATTTATTAAATTGTCATACGGCAGCCGATACGATCGCTTTCTAGGAATGATTGCTGGCTTTACCACGCGAATAATACTAGAAACTTTCAGCCACGTTTCGTGGAATTTCTCCTCGAAACGCTTTTATTATTCTCCGAGAACTCTCTATATTTTTCTATTGGCTGCAATCTCCGCGTGTTTACCTTCCTCGCGAGTCGTCTTCGCGGATTATCGACAACCGTCGCGCATTCCCCGTATGTCGGCGAAAGTGTTCGCGGCTTCTGCTAATGAAGTCGCGAGTCCAGTTTTTCTACAGTTGCCACTATCCACCTGTTGATCTTCCCATTATTTCCAATATCCTCGCTAACCTACTCAATTATTTTTAATTTGTAATCCACTTTTTCTTTCTCCACCCGCCAAATGAAAACGCTCGAGGAAACTGTATTTTTATTTGGAAGCACAGTAGAAGTACAAAAGCAGCAGAGTACTCTCCTCCACACACACTGCGACTGAGACTGTGACCGAGACCGCCAGTCTGAGACATTTTGATACGAAATGCCTGTCCGTTATCGGAAAAGGAAAATTATCAGTATCTTTGTCTGATTCAGTCATCGCTGTCTGATTTACTCTACGCTCTGAGTATTTCCCTAGCGTTTCTTTCGCACGTAGAACGTGAAATTTGCTAGATTTTTCGTTTCTGCCAGTGATTCGTTTGTAAACGACGCGAGCCTCGTATATCGATAAGTCTAGTAGATGAAAAAAGATATTTTTTCTACGACCTCATTGATTTTCTTAGACAGTCGATTGTACTTAAAGTCGTGTCTATTTCGTCCACAACACCCGTATCATATCTATCGGTTGTTTCCGCTGAACGCATATATGAGTTCATCGGCCAGATGGATGATTTATGCGGAACACATATGTGCGGCGTTTGTCGGCAAACGGTTCAATGTTTCCAGACGAATTAAAAATTTGCCACACGAAATCGTAAGAAAGAAATGAGAAGGTCGAGGCAGGTTTGAAAATTCATCGCCATTTTTACCACGTATCTAACAAGGTACCTTAAAACAGTAATCACGAGAAGCAAAATTTAAATCAACGTCCCTCATGGATAACCTATGACTCGGCACGACTCGTCTGTCTTTATCCACTTCGATTTAACAAAATTCCGCGGACTTCGATATCGCGTAACGGCCTCTTTGTCCGCCGCGAGAGAAGCCATCAATCTCTTGGCCGCGTCACTCGCAATTACTCGCTATATTTAGAAGTGATCGTATTAGTTTTAACCGAGTTTCCAGAGTTTCGAGCGCCGTACGAAAACGAGCATCGAATCAAACCACAGGGTTGAACGCCAGAGGGTTCGCTAATTGCGTCGATTGTACAGCTAATTGCAGCGGTTTAGCCGAGTTGTCGGAACCCGTGGCGCGACTTGCTCGAACGCGGTGAAAACATGGAAACCGTCCGAACGTGACGCTTTCTCCGTGAAAAGCACCGCGACAATTCTATTTCCATTCGTGGAAAATTACCGGAGTAACGGGCGAAAATCGTATAGCAATCTGCAGCGATAGAAATTTGTCGTGCGACAACAAATTTTCTGGATAGTTCGCCGATATTTTTCTTGTATCGCCAAGTATAGCGGTTCATTTTTCGTATAACCCTCGACGAATGTTATTCAAGAACATCGCGTTGATCCTATCGTGGGAATTTTTAGTCGAGCACATTTCGTTTGTTTTGTAAATCGGCGAAGTAAAGGGAACGGCTAGGTGAATTCTTCGTAAGACGTGTACTGTTACGATAATTGAAAGGAGGACGGAGACAAGGCGACTTTCTCTCCCTGTTGTCCGTAAAGAGGCGTCGATAAGAAGCGAATAAGAAGAGGGAAAAGTTTGACGGTGAAAGGCCGGCGAATTAATGCGAGATAATGATAGCAGTTGGAAAAAAAACTGGCTCGACCGGAGGAATCCAGATTTTCCCAGCTACAAAAAAGACGGGAAAGGGGACTTTCTTAAATCGTCGGCAATCTTGGTTTTTTCGTTTGTGTAATTTCACCATAGGCGAAAAGTAGGTGTTGCTTAAACGAGTTACGATCGACGAGCAATTTTAGAGGAATTGTTTACATTTCCTTGATGGCTGACTTCGAGTTTGGATTTCGTGCACATTTGTTCGTGCTCCACCTTCCAGTCTCTTCTAGTTCTTCTTTAGAAATGCTCATCGTCGTAGTTCACCCAGATTTTGAGTTATCGCGGTGGAGGATGATTATCGGAAGGTCGATTCGTTGACCAAGAGACTCGCACGATCCCGTAATTATCGTATGACTATTATTGCTCTTAATTAGCTTAATTGCCGGTGGATCGGAGGGTCCGGTGGCTGAAACCGTTCTAAGGCCGAGAGGCACGCGGTTCAGTCGCTACTTTCACGATTGCACCCTTTTGTCGGCGACCAGTGCAATTAATTGGATGGTCGCAGGAACGATAAAAGGAAATGCCATTCCCTTTTCCGGTGATCAACAAACCTCTATCTAATGGAGCGCCAGCCTGAAACTAGCTTTTGATAAATAATTAATTCTGACTTGTATGTTTTATCTCTTACGTCGAATAATCGTTATTATTTAGGAGTTCTATTTGTACATACCTGTGTTATTTAAATCTCGCTTTTTTCTTCGTTGCACATGCGTACCAACAATAGAATTAACATTTTCCAATATACGTACGTAGATAAAATGTAGCTAAATAGTTGCGAATGAAGCGGCACGTTGAAGGTATTTATGTATAACGTAATCGAGTTTATAAGAAACGCGTATCGTTTAATAGTATGTTCAGGTGACTGGAACAATTTGAAGTTGTAGAAATGAAACAGATATGTTAGGTTGTCCGAAAAGTTTCTTTCGTTTTATATTAGCATATTGAATTATGCACGAGCATAATAATAGAACGAAATGGATCATACCTAATTCAATAAAATAATATAAAACGTAAATTGTTGCTCGTCTATTATCACCTTATGAAACGAAAGAAACTTTTCGGACAACCTAATAGAATCTGATAAGAAAGCGCTCCATTGGAATCTAAGAATACCTGTATAAGCAAATACATTCCTTATTTTTCTCAATTTTTCATCTCCAATTGAAACGATACGTATCGTTCATCGGGAATAGCGTACTTGTTCAGTGCCGTATAAATTGTTACTACGTAAACGTTCGTACACTAATATTCTATATTACGCGAACGCTGTTTTCATTTTCTGTTTCCTCCTGCGATAAGATGACACACGTAACAAATGATCGGTGATCGCAGGATCGTAAGGAGGAGAAGGATCTTGCGACGAGCGGGAATCACGGCGATTCGTTTCCGTTTCCATTTTGCCCCAGAGCCCCGAAGCGGGGTGCACGATGTCGAATTACGGTCGATTACGATCGTCGGTTCACCGCTTCCAACCACACCGCGCATTTCACGCGCTGTTGCCTGTAATGAGCCTTTTATTTATTGGTGAACAATTTATTAGACGATAAATAACCGACCGCGCTAGCAGCCCCCACGGGAACATGGAATTCTTCGCCATGGTGGAAAACGTGCCGCGAGCATCGTCCCTCAGATAATTCATCGATGAATGAATAATCGGTCGACACGCGTAATACGGTCCAAGAAAACGAGTAGAAGACGCGTAAAGGCTACGAGAAGTGTTGTACTCCATTTTTTAGAGCCCTGATTAATACGGCGACAGCTTACAGCCTCGTTTGTCACGTGTCAGGAGGAAATTGGACGATTTAAAGCAGATTTCATACACCATTAACGAAATTTGATTTCTAATTAATTCATTTTAATTCTTCTTTTTCTATAACCGCGTGTCTCCGATGCAAAATCAAATTGTTTTTACCTCGAACGATAAACCTCAAGCGACATTCTTCAGCGTGAGCTTCTTTCATCGTTTCGATGCCTGACATCGACCCCCATAAAAATACAACGTACCTACGTTCTGTCACGTATTTTGCGATAGCCTGTACGTATCTAAAAATTGATCGCCAATTCGTTCGTACGAATTAAGTTCTGCCATGCTTGTAAGGAAAAGCTTAAAGATTTCTTTAAATCTTCTCATTCTCGCGTTATCTTCTTCGGCAGTTTCGAACGAAGATTCTACCTGCCTTACTACGAGAAACTCGCGTATCTCCAGCGTACTTTCAAACAAAACTACAATTGAGTTTTGAATTTTCTCATTTCGCACCGCGTTATCTTCCGTTTCTTCGGAACAACGAACTACGAGATAAATGGATAGAACAGAGGAGTAACGTCGGAATGTTTTCGTGCAGTGGCATCAGCTGACATTTCCTAATCCCTAGAGGAGTCTAAGCACGGGGCTAGGTCCGTCGGAATCGAGACACGTCGTGCACCTTTCACTCGGTGCGATTCTCTCTCTGGCAGCCGCGCGTCGTCTTCCACGGGCTTACAAAAGGTTACATTTACATGCGGCGACGCGCTCGTCGTCGGCATGTCATTGTCTTCGAGGTTACTGCCATCGGCACGTGCGAGGAGAATGTCGAGTGCTCTTACACGAGGGTGCCATTGATTGAAAACGAGCACGTGCACAACCATAGTTCGTCTCGTCGTGTTCGTTGCGTCCGTTGCAGAAGCAAAACTACTCGACTGCCTGGCCATCCGACTTCCAACCTTGCTGCGTGCAAAAGTCGTCCTACGATGGAATTCTGACTATTCTTTCGTAATCGCTTGCGATTAGTTGTCTCCTTTGTTAAGGAAGTCTTAAGTTGTTCTCGCAGTCGCGTTTTCAATCAACGAACTAGCGTTTCTTTGAGAGCGACGTGTTGCAAGAATATCGGTTTTCAGTGGCTACGCAGATAGTCGAGTTTGGCTATCGAACATCTATAGCTTCTACGTAGACTTGGAATGGACGTTACAGCAACTTATTCGAGATTTCCTTCGGCTTTAGAACGTAAAAAACATTCTTTGTTTTATCTTTCACAAGCATTAGGTCGCCCGAAAAGTTTCTTTCGTTTTGTAAGGAAATAATGGATGCGCTACATTTTTCGTTTTATATTATTTCATCGAATTACGTGCGATCCATTTTGTTCTATCAAGATTAAAGATCACAACGTTTGACACATTAGGTTTCATATTTGTATAAGGATGCATCGTTGTAAAAGACGTGTCTGTAAAAGAAAGTCATTTTCCGGACAACCTAATACTTCGATGTGTTATGCAAAGTTGGAAAGGTGTGTCTCTGTAAGAGCGCGGTTCTGACAGATTCGATACTATGGTAAAAATGGACACACGTAAAAAGATCGTAGGAGAGTCAGTTATAACTGTTGTTATACGAGCACTAGTTGTAACTAAGCTTGTTTCCCTTCCAAATAAACAAATTCAGATAAACGCAGTTTTACTGTACTTCCACGAAGAGCAGTAGACTTCCGAGTGCAACTTCCGAGAAACCTTTGGTCCGTAACGTAGTCCGGCTTGTTCCTTCTTATAGCATCAGGAGAGCTGTATTAACCGAGAGGGCATTAAGCTCTGCAGCGTTTTCGCAACGAGGTGCGAGCGCCGCCACGCTTTCGGGATAAGACGAGCTCGGCTCGTTAACCCGGAACTATTAATCGACTTAACGGCCAATAACCGCCGTCAGTCATTAATTTATCGGGCCTGTGGCGCGCGAGGCCCGCCAAGAGAGCCTGGGTATTCGCGGATTAAAGGGGCATTCAGGTGGAGGAGAGTGTGGAACGAGCGTGTGGAACGAGCGTGTGGAACGAGCGAGAAAGAGAGAGAGAGAGAGGTTGATATCGCGCGAGTCGAGTACGAGCCCCGTTGCTATACCTCGACGCCACGCGTAATTGGGATTAATTAAGTGGAAAGCGCGAATTAAATTAACGGTCCGGCGTCGAATGGAATCGTGTTGCATAACGAGCCGCGGAGGAAAGAAGATCCCATGGACAGGATCTCAGCCGTGAAGGATATAAGAGCGTCGAAGGTTACCCGCTTCGCGCGATTTCTTCGCGGAGAAGGAGCTAAACGACGATAATATAATACACCTTTTGTTTCGACGTTCGAGACTGTCGCTGAACGTTCACGAGAAGCTTCGAAGTTTGCCACACGTGTGAAAAGTATACGTATCTTAACGTACGTTTGTATGTACCGTAGTACGTACAAATTTGTACAGGATATGCCGCGATGGTCATGGTGATTCTATGTGAGAAAATACATTGAAAATATAGGATGCGATTTTATGTTTATGTTACTTCGTTTTCGAGTATCAAATCGATAGTAACACGATTATCAAGACAACTTGTAGAAACGAACACGATAACCGTCTCATAAGAGTTAGGGGTGTAGTTGAAAGATCTGGACAGGGATGATTTACGAATTTTTGGGACGGAAGATCCGATAGAATAATTAATGTGATAGAATTATAAAGGTTTTTTTTTTAAATAAAACCTGTATAACGATTAACAACGATGGTATAGGTACAACGAATCAGACAACAATAGATACCATAGGTACAATCGTTCGATTATCTCTTCTCAATATTCTAAGTGCACTCTACTCTTATCGGTATTCCTCCTGTCACGCTTTTCTGCTTGTAAACCACTCTAATGTGACGTTTTCGCAATACCAATCTGTTCGATTGAAACACGTAAGAAAATCGATTTCACACTTTGAATATCAATCGATATTTCATATCAAACTCCTTACCGAGAAGAAAATCACAAACTCCCCGAAATAACCGTAACTCGGAAGCGATCCACTTGCTCGCGAGATTTCACGTGGCCCCAGGACAGTTTGTTTAAAAGCGAGGCCGCCTGATTTCCGCGTAGAACGTAGAGCGCAATCGTAATTTCCACCTGCAGCGGCGGTCGATTTGCATTCGCGTGTAACGGGGGCTAGCGAACCTCTGCTCGGACAATTAATCGGCTCGCCACGAGCTTAAAGGACTGTTATTTCGCGGCGTGTAACGCATCTAAATGAGTTTACGTGTCAGAGCCGTGACCGTCGTTTTGTATCGTGCGATAAGCCTTGTTCCTTTGGCAATTTTTCCCTCATCGTCAGACTCTCTTCTGCTGGTACTTCTCCCGTGTGATTATCTCCGTGTTTTCGCGTCGATTGAACGTACCGAAGATAATCCGATACGACGAGGATAATCGTCGACATGACTCTGAAAAATCGGAGATTCGCTGATCGTGAGAATTTTCCCCGTGTAAATTTTAATTGCTCGTTCGTGTACTTCTCGTGTCGCGACACGAGACGCAACAAAAATGTCCACTTTTCTCAAAAATCTCGTGCTCCTGCTCATAACCAACCCCTGTAGAATCCCGCACCAACTACCCTTTTCACGCGTTAATCGCAGTACGACGAGCACGATCCAGTCATTTAAAATCGAGCGTAATAGTTGATCATCTCATTTTCGACTTAATTGCCTCGATCGTGGAAACTGAAAGGGCTACGTTAACGACGTCGAGTTCCAGCCTGAAGCTGGTCCCAGGTTGGACGAAGAGAGACGTAGAAGTTAGTCGCTGTTGAATGATAAAAATCGCGCGAAATTCCATTCCACCGCGGAAAATTCCGAGGCAATTTCCAAGCAGCCCCGACGTCCGCGTTTCTGCGCGCCGCTGCGGGGTGCTTCCAGGTTGAACGCGACCTTATTTAACGCGCCAGGAATTCCAGGCCCCCTTCCGCCAGACCAGCTTCAGCTTCGGCAGCGCGCCAAAGAATTCACCCGCAAATTCCACGAGAATTCGTTCGCCTGGAATTACCTTGTTTTCCCTTGCTCGGGCGTAGCGTGGTTACAGGGAAGCTACGTGAACTCCGAGGGCATTGTTTCCTGGTTTAATTCGAACCTGGTACGTCGTTCGTCCCTTTTTCCTTCCACGCTAATTCTCTTCGGGGAGAAATGGATTTAGATGGAGCTTAGGAACGTCTCGAAGTTACATCAGATAACTCGTTAGACGTTTCGAGGGTAGTTGTCTGGATGCTACACTCGCCCAGCTTGTACGTTAGCTCGTTTCGATCGCGATTTTTATTCTCGCGGATTCAACGAGAATTTTCTATTTTACTCAAAATGTACCGTGAACTAATATTTGTTTTCCTAGCGTTTTATCCTAACGCTTTATCGTAGATTCGAACTACGCAACGGAAAAGTAGGTGCATTTCTGTTTAACGTTTGCGTCATGCGTTTGTCAATTTTTCCGAACACCTACGCAGAAGTAATACTATTACGTTCGTGTGAGATAAATATAAACGCGTTCCTTATATATAATGCACATATTTTATATCAAAAATCTACCGCTTCGAAACAAAAATTTAGTGAATTTCATTTAGCGTTGATAAGAGACATTTTACGAAAATATTTCCAACGTAGAAGCATGTTAGGAGGAGGAAGGAGAAAGTCTGAGGATTTACCATTTCGTTTAATCGATAGGCATTTTCCATCAAAATGCCCTAATCGCGCCGGCATAACACAATTATCAAGAAGAAACGCGTTGTTCGTGTGAAAAATAAGAGAAGGAGCGACAGGCGATACGAATGCAGAAAATGCGATGTCGGATTATGTATCGATAATTGTTTTGAAATTTTTCACACACACCTGAATTATTAACTTGTGTTATATTTACCAAATTTACTTTTCTAGTTTATCGTTTTCTAGTTTATTACCCAAATTCTAGTTTATCGTAAATTTCAATGTTTATAATAAATAATTAATACTAAAAAATAACGCTCTCGAATCATTTAATCTCGTGCAAAAGAATTACTATAACCTATTACGATTTACGCTCTGAATAGTCAATTAACAAAGTTCAGTCTAGCGAAAAAGTATTCCGTACACAGCGATGGTCAGTGCTGGCCGCGCGTCGTCCGTACGGACCGCATAGGCCTCGAGTATTCAGCACTCTAAGGGTTAAAAAAAATTGATGCAATTACACGTATATCGACGCAGTAACAGGTATAATACGAATATACGTACACGACAGATGTAATTAAGAAGAAATTAATGGTGTTGGTTAAGTTAGCAGGATCGATAACTTTAGAAGTGTCAGTGGAATCGATCGAGTTAGTCGAAGAGAATTTTCAGTGCGATTCTCGATTCTACTTTCTCCGATTATTACCACATACCGAGGAATGTCTAATTTTGATTGATTCCACGCGGTAGTCGAGCCTGAAAGGTCGCCTCGTTAGAACTCTAGCGAGTATTTGCCTGTGCAGCGTAATTCGTTGCGTAACTGCAGCTCAAGGTGCTGCTATGTTCCATGTTTCTCGTGTGTCACGCTCCAACGTCCGGGATCTTCGGTAACGTCCTTTAACCTCCAGGCGTTACGTAACCATCGCGAAGCGACTTGATCGCGGGCAAACCTCTATGCTCGTTGCTTGACCGAACGACGAGACACGACGTGCAAATCAGTCGGCTAGAGTAGATTGAAATCACAGTCTTTAGACCGTGCGACGTCATTCCTGTTGAAAGGTGTCACGCAGATGCTACATTCGACTGTGAGCGTTTTCATTTAAAAGGCCTATTATCGCTTTTACGTAAATTTCAACCTTCGGTGTTTCCTCCAGCCTCTGATGATTTATTCGAGAAGATCGCCGGAATGCGAGGAAATATTCGTGAAATGTAGGATAAAGCGGTAAAAAAACTTGCTTAACCTATTCAACGATGATAATTCGATAATTCACGCTAGTGTAACGATACAGCAATTTAAACGTACAACTAATACAAGACGAGAATTTAATTCCACGAACGATTTAACTACACGATTAATTTAAATAAATACATTCGTTACTTTCTAATAAACAACTGAAATTACAGTAATTACTTATAACATACAATTTAATAAATAACCGAACTTACATCTAACGACATTTGCTCAGACTCTCTCCCTCTTTACTCTCCGATTCCGATCGACTCTCGCAATCGAACGATTCTCTCACAACTTTCTCGCTTCTCAATCGCATTTCACTCTTAAGCGTTTCACACGCACAGTACTCTATTCTTAGCACGCGCGATCGATCATGATCGCCACGTGGTATCGCGTATTCCAACCCCTATACGTACGTAATGTATTCTCAGAACAGTTGTTTATTCGTAACGAATACTTCAGCTCGATCCTCGATTGTTCCTCGTTCGCACAAATTCCCTCCCTTCGAAGCGTACTATTGAGATACGTATAATTTTCTGTGCTAGACTAGATCAGCCGCGTAGTAGTGACACACGTATGTGAATACGAGTATGTGGAAGTATATGGATGCACAGCGTCTCGAAAAACAAACGAATGCAACTGTTCCGTTGGCAGTGTGGTATGAAAGATGATGAGACAAAGAGAGTGCTGAGATGCCTGAAAACGTATATCGACGAAGATCCTGACAATCGTTTATTAAATAAATCTAAAACTATTTTAATACGAATTCTAAGTGTAACCTCAGTGTTCCTTTACTTTTATTTCGGCAATTAAGATCCACAATTCCCAACACACACAATTTCTTACGAGTAACATATTTTTCGTGTGCCTATCTGGGAAGCACTGCGACGAACCAAACAACTACACACAGTTGGTATTCCACTCGAGGAATTTCTGTTTCGAGAAGTAGAAAAATGCGTTCCTTTAATCTGAATCGTTAAGTAGCGCTTTTCCCTGTATCCTCAATTAACGGTAGTAGCGCGATAGCTGTGGACATTTTTTTTTTTTTCTCGAAAGAGTCGTCCTTTTATCGACGACTCATGTGGGTCTCTGCTCGACTACAGGGACCCGCGTATCGACCTTCCGTTGTCGGCGATACGTCGGCCAATCGATAGTTCGACATGCCTTACACACTTTGCTACTTAGATCGTGTCCCCTCGCAGGACATCCTGCCGCGATAACGACCCCTACTCTGCGCCCTGTCCGCTAGGACAGATAAGCGGCCACTTTTCACCGGTCAGTTGAATGCCGGCTAGTTTCGTCCCCATAAAGAACGTCGGCAATTGCGTACAGACTTTTTACTTCCCGTCGAATTTGCATCCCGCCACCGATCGTTACTCGAGTTCGCTATGTACATGTACAATTTTCCTTCTGTGCAACTGTTCGATGTTTCTTTCGATAGAAACGTACAATTTTTCTTTTGCAACTTGCGAGGGTAAAGTATAAATAATTATTGAGATATGTATAATTTTGTGTGCTAGACTAGATCAGTCGCGTAGTAGTGACACACGTATGTGAATATGAGAGTGTGGAAGCATGTGTCTGCACAGCGTCTCGAAGAACAGACGAATGTAACCGTTCCGTGGTATGGAAGATGGCGAGACAAAGAGGGTGCCGAGACGCCTGCAAACGTATATCGACGAAGATCCTGGAAATCGTTTATTAAACAAATCTAAAACTATTTTAATATGAATTCCGAGTGCAACCTCAGTGTTCTTTTGCTTTTATTTCGGCAATTAAGATCCACAATTCTTAACAATAATTTTTCGCAGAAATTTGTCAGATCTGTCGGTGATTTCAGGGACCTTTAGGATGTTTGAATAGAGACTCGGTTCTCTTCTCGAGCTGTAGATCTTTCTAAATATATTTCCCTTTTCTGGTAGTAGTTTTAGACTTTGGTTAGTATTAAGGTTTTAGAAATGTATCTTCACATTTGTAAAGTAGAATATCGAAGCGTTTCGTCGAGGATGGAAGTTTGGTGGAAAGATAAAATGAGACACGTTTCGTGGAACGCTTCACGAGAATGGGCTAAGTTGGAATAAGAATGGATTCTAAGAAATTGATGATTTTCTGGCAAGTACTTTTCGCAATCCATTTTTATGACTATTACCATTCTCTGGTGTATCCTGTTCCTGTGTATCTGGTTTTAGCGAAATCAATTGCGTAGCGAATACCGAGAATTTTGCTTCGTCTCAACATCGAATTTTCCCACATCTACGCATCGAAATGATATTCTCCTTAGTATCCGACTAGAACTTTCCAAAGTGCATAAATTGAAAATCTCGATAACAGATCTCGATTAAACGTGCAAGTGTAAAGAATCGTTAATAAAAGAAGAATAAATCGAAGAATACCGAAAGAATCATACGTGTACGATATCCTTTCATCAAATCCTTCGATCTCGGATTTTTACGACCATTCGTTCTTCGCATCTACTTCTGCATCGTTCCACGGTCCGCGACGCAATTCTAACGAGCGTTTCGTTCGCAAGGAAGCGCGATTCTCGCGAGATCGTTCCCTATGTCGAGAAAGAATGAAGGATTTCATTCACGTTCGCCGTATGTGTGACGAAGAGAACGAAGCCAGGACGTAGCCGGCGCAGCATTCTGTTTTCGTAATATTCGTTGCGTAACGGCTCGTTTCGAGCAATGTTAGCCGAGTTACGGAGCAACAGCCAGCAGCCAGCAAGAGTAATCCGATCGGTGGCATTTTATTAAGCCAGCAGCTATATACCTGCTTCTCTTTGGCCGCGTGGAACGTGTCTTACGACTTTGTTTACAGTTCTCTTGAAATGCGGCTTACGAGCGGAGGCCGTGCACCATATCTGCATAAACGCGCGCTCCACTGCGTGCACCGTGGATTTTATTAATTTAACGGTATACGATCTCTCGCGTTTCACTGGAACTGTTCAAAATTCTATTCCTTTCCGCTGTAAACGAGCTCATCTCGCTGCCTTCAGTTTTATCAATCTCTCTCAGTCAAAGATCTATTTCCAGATCTATTTCTTAATTGCTATTTCATCGTGATAGTTCGCTGGAATATTGTTTCTTCTACGAGTAAACCGAGGATTTTTATGCGATTATGGGATACTCGAAAGTGGAAAAATACACGCAATATAGGAAAGTAATACGGGAAAGTAAAACGTCGAAAGTATAGCCACAATTGTGATATTTAGCGTAGTATAGTCACATTGTAATTTCAGTAACATAAAATAGATTCAACAAAATAGAATTTTAATTCGCACAAGTATCGACAGTTTACTGCGAACGAGGTAGAAAATGAAATTTTAACGGGGCACGAGATTCGCAATCGTAAAGCAGAAGAACGGTAATTGGTCGGTGATTTTCTCGCGGATAGAGGGGATGCGTGCACGAATCATAATTTGCAATGACAAACCTTTGTCCACGGCCGCGTCCAATAAATCCCGACACAATGGCGTAGCCCGTTCGTACGGGACCCCATTACATTACTCCTCGCGCCGAGAGGACAATGCCAGCAGCGGAATAGAAACAAGACGAAGAGTATCCGAGGGAAGCAGAACGGGAACGAAAGGGGACAAGGGACTTTAAATACTTTTTGTTTTGTTTCGATTCTACGAACGAGGGCGTTCGACTTTCTCAGGCCAGATGCATCATCGGAAGAGATATCACAAGGATCGTTCTTTACACGTTCGTGCACGAGTATTTGTAAGAAGGTATTTACAAGCACCAAGCGTATACTTTGAAGCGCTAGTCGACGTTTGAGCAACTAGCGCGAAAGAAGCTCTAGATGTATCAACGACTCAAGAATCCTACTTCCTTCGCCTCATTTCTTATTCCTTCTCGTTCTCTTCGAATCTTCGCTATTACGCTTTGATTTACGATCCTCTCCGGTAGCTAAGTTAAAATCGAACAAATATCGAACGTGGTGCATAATTTACGCGTCGATGGTCGCCAGTTTCTATTGAAATTAGAACGAAAATAGAAATCCACCGAGGCTGAAACTTTTCACCACGAGTCGACCATTCATTCTGGTACTCCATCCTCCGAGAAATAATATGCATGAGCGATATTATCGAAGAATTAATTAATAGAAGAAACTATCAAATTCTTGTTATCCGTGGCAACGTGCGCGCGACTCATAGCGGCACGAAGCAACCTTGAACACCGACCATCTTCTTCGCCGTAGCTGTATCGAACGAGCAAGAAACAACAGCGTGGCATCGCCTTGATTCACTTCCTACTAACAGCGAACGAACAAGAAAGCGCAGCTCGACTAATCCGTACGTGTTCCGAACGTGACGAGGCAAAGGGGATACTCTGGAAGCCAATAATTCTACCTCCGAGGCCAGACGCACAGAAAACACGAGTCGGCGACACATTTATCCTGCCTATATTACCGGTCCTAGCATCTCGGCCGACATTTTCGCATAATCGTCTATGCAGATCGGCCATGGAGGCGACCATGGACGATGACGTCGACGAAGGAAGTTGCCACGCGATGCAATACCAATTACAGCGGCGGACACGGTTCGGCCGTGACGTACGACCAATGATATTTTATGGGGCCGGAAGCATAGACCGCGGAAGATTAGAAATCGAACCAATATATCAAGCGAGAGAGCACACGGCCATAGCTTGTTCGATTTGGTTTCCATGCTTCTGCGCGTCAATATTTTAATTTCAAATCGAAAGACCGCTCCACACTTCGAGTAACCGTATTTCGTTTGCGAATTAATTAGATGAGCTGTGGCGAAGAGAAACGAACAAAGCGGAAGGCGAGGGAAGTACACTGGAATCTTCATGGTCTTATCCTTGCGTTCGTCGATGTACTACGATTATTCGCTTCATGAGGATTATTTATTTTATTTTCTGAGAATTTCTCGCTTTTGGTATCGCGATGTATCTCGTCGGAAAGTTACTATTGGACCTCGCAGATTTACGCGTTTGTGGGAAATCTAACGACGCGGAAATACACGGAACGCGTAGAATGAAAAATTCGTACGAAATATCCAAAGGACTCAAATACCAAAAGGACCAAATATACAAAGGCTCGTTGTAACGTTTAGCGGGAATAAGAGAAATTCTTATTTGGCTTTCGCTTTTTCTCCGACGCGTTCATAAAAATATGGATTATATTATGCTCCATGCAGTCGATCGAGTTTTCTAGCGTTGTTCGTATAGCCACGGTATAATTGTTATTATACAAGGCACGGAGTTAATTTCCGAGAAACGATATTTACTCGCGTTGACATTTTGGAAATGGACATCTCCGTATACCGAGTAAGAGGTTTTAATTAGCGTGGTGTAACGAGTTTACAAACGCAGACGCAGTGTTCGCGGAGACCTTTAGAGAAATCTGCGTAAAGAATCGAAAGATTAAAGGATTGTCTTCTTCTTACGATCCAGGCATGTATGAGTGAAAGTTTGTAATTCGCGTGGCTGCTACTTTTATCTGCTCGCAAACGTACGTTTCTCCATTATGCGGCGTAGATTTCTAAATTTAGCTTCTTAAGTAGTTTGTTCAGAGAAGTACAACAATTTGCAAGCATCAAAATGGTAGATTCGCGCGAAGATACGGACGATATATAACTCTTCCAATGTCAAGTGTTGTACGGTTTCTCTCTTGTTCTACGATAACGGTACACCGTGTTGGTTATGAAGCTTATGGCAACGCAGAAAATTACGAGGCCTTCCGCGTCATCGTCCTCGTGGCTTCGTAAATCCGACGTATTTGGCGCGAATAAATTACAAGGTGGATGTCGAGGTTGAGCCCACGTGGGCGGAATGTTGCCTCCACGGCGAAATTTCGAATTTACATCCGAGACAGAACTCGGAAGCGGCCGGAAAAGGAAATCGGGGTGAAAGGTTATCGAGCAGTGTTCAACGCAACCACGCGACGCGACGTTCATTCGGAAGCGCAGAGTAGAGAAACATCCGGCGCACTTTCTACCGCAAAAATGTTAACCTGTCGTTCACTTTGCTCGTCAACCGGAGATCTCTATAATTACGAAGTGAAATGTTTATGAAAAGTCAATTTCACGTAGGTCGATTTTTCATACTTTCGAGTACAATTTAATCCGAGTAGAAACGAAATAAAAAATATGGGACGAATAAAGGAAATTAATCTGACGAACAAACCATGAAACTTGCAAGATATTTACTCGAATGTTTTTAATATTGTTTGCACTTTCAAGCGCGTTAGGTCAGAGAGAAACTTTCTGACGACTTACGTAGATGTAGTATCTTTTTTGACTGGAATTCGAAGAAACTAACGTTAACTTTTTGCGTGTAAATTATTCTATTACGGTGTTATTGTTTTAGTTAATTAGTACAAGTGTGTTAGTACGAAACCCAGTACAAAGTTTTCATTAAATATCGCAATAAATAGTAAACATCGTAGGATAAGAAAATTGAGTGCGCGTACAATTATCGTTGAAAGCTTGCGAACGATCGGCACGTTTGATCTTTCCCGTAGGTGTGGCCGGTTAAATAATCGTAAAGCGACGAATTATCGCGGTACACGGCCGGCAGACCGTGAAGGTAAAAATTAACGAGTCGTCGACACGTTGATCATCGTCTCGCCTCAGGTGAATTCGCGGGCTATTTCAACCATATCGCGAACCATAGCGCCAGAAACGCGTTGACCCGCGACTCCACTTGCCCGTTTCTGGATAAACAGATCCATATCGTTACCACGCTCGTTTGTAACCCGCTTGGAAATTCCAGCGACGATTGCTAACAGCGTGGAAACGAACAATGATCGACGACCTGTTTTTCTTCAATTGCTTGTTAAGCTGGTCTTTCATTTTCTTTTTAACAGGTTTTTAACCGCTGATTGCTCTTGCAATTTGTATAATCACTGAGATCTAATACCATAGTAGCTACTCTGTGTACCGGATCATTTCTTCTACTTTTTCTTAGAAAATTAATCATCGTTTTCTTGAAAACAAAGTTAATGCGGGAATTTGTATGAAAATGTGGGTTAAATGTTTTCTTGTTTTAATAATTTATCCTTTAACGAGTCCTTTCGCTTGTTGCAGATGTATATATGTGCATATATTTCTATATTGTGGTTTACGACTCACGTGTTTATCCGTTTCGACCCGTGTGTGATGTTTCATTTATAGACTCGGTTGGAATTCAAGAAATTTTATTTTGCATGTTTAGTAGACTCGTCGGATCGCCGTGACTCACATTTTCTTGAGCTGTGCTGTAATTTTTCAAGGTCTGGGTTCGCTTGATTTGCACAAACCCGTCTTCTATATTCGCTGCGAGTCCGTGATTCTCATCTTTTACGTTCATTCAAATTCTGTCTCCTTCTTGCATTCGTTCCAGGTCTGGTCTCTCTTATCTTTCTCGAGCGAGACAAGCAGACTGCCAAATGTTTGTCGAAAATGTAAGATACGTGGAAAAGTAATAACTCTCAAAGTAATTCGTTCGAAATTTTCCGCCACTCTGTTACACTGTCGAAGGGTTGCTATAAAGCGTTTTATCTCGAATTCCTGAGAAATATCAACGATCGAAGCAATCAAATCGTTAAATATTTAACGAAAATGCTAGATGTCTCGACGATACGGAAATATTAGGTCGTCCGGAAAGTGTCTTTCTTTCGCAAACGCGTTTTTCACAACAATGCACGTTCATACAAACGTGAAACCAAGTCTGTCGCGGTGTTTATCTCGACAGAACAAAATGGATCGTACGTAATTCGACAAAATAATATAAAACAAAAAACGTTGTCTATTATTTGCACAGAAAACGAAAGAAACTTTTCGGACGGCCTAACAATTCTAACATTTTCTAAATCGTGATTTCTTCAAATTGTTCGTCGCTTTATTACACTGTCGAAGGGTTAATCACAAGCTTGTACACTGAAGTCTGAATATTCATCTTCGACCACATTTCCCTCGAATAACGATCATCTTTTGCATATGCTGTTTAACCTTCATCGGCCACGTTGACTCGAATTCCGCAATCGTGTTTCGCGTTGAACAGGTTCCCCGAGGACTCGCCAGCCCGTTCATCAGGCTACGTTCGATAATCGAGCCCTCGAATGTTCATCATCGGGTAACCGAACACAGCGAGCGCGACCTTCTCTACGATGATTTATCGCATCGTTTTAATTGGCTGGCTCTCGCGGCGCTGAGCCCTCGATGCGTTTCGTTTAACAAACGGTTTAATTAGAGAGGCCGCCGATTTTCCCGCGAAGAGAAAACGTCCCCCCGTCGTTCAACGCGTTAGATGAACACGCCAGATATTTTGTAACCAGTTAGTCACCGTGGCTACGCGCCGCTTTCATCAAGGTCGAGGATTTCTCTCCCTCGACTCTTGCATACGCGGGCTGATAACGTCGAACCTGCTCCCGACCACACGGCTCCAGATTCCCCTGCTTTTTAAACAACCTCGCTGATTTCTCTTGCAGACGATGTTTTCTCTTTTCCCCGCCAGTCGAAATAGAAACGGGCTGACACTGCTATTCTTTCCACTTCGTCGTTGTTGCACGCGGATCTTAATTTTTGCATTCTCGTTTTTAGATAATCGGCAAATTGACAAATTTATATGATATTTGCAGATAATTAATGGGAACATGTTAATCCGTAGAGGATGGAAGAATTGGAATCTTTCGATTTTTAAGAGGTTTGCGTTAGGAAAGATACCGTACTTTTTGAGAAGATGAAAAAGTGGAAATCATAGTGCACGTAGGAACTGTACGTGTAAAACACGTACTAGAAGTTGAAGAAATTTAGCGGTGTGTAATTTGCCTGTGGAAATCTATCGAGTAGAAAAAAATAGAGGCTAAATACTGTTTAACAGAAAGGAGAGAATCTATTGGTATTTAAGTTTCAAGAAATTGACTGGTATTAATGGCCTACTATTCTCGTATTTAGCATTTATGAGATTTCCTCAGGGTTGTATTCATAGGTGAGAGGTATACAAACCGGTCTAATTATAGGTTTCCCGATATCGGGGGCGGTCCCTAATATGCTTTGTATCGGTTTAGTATAGGTCAGGTAAACGTACACCGTCTATGGTCTTTCAGCGTGAATAGAAACTCGCGATACAAGAATCTTTCAATAACAACGATCAAATTCTTCAAGTGCTAACGCATTGCATAACTTTTTCCTTTATCGTTGCAAATTCTACAATTAAATCGTTTCGATCGTAGCTTAAAAAGAATGTGTCTACGAGAACGATGCATTTAATTCGTCAGAGTATTTCGTTCGATTATTCATCTTTTATCATTTAATCCAATAAATATTTAATAGAATCTAGAAAGAATAAAGCTAGACGATGAAACGATATTCGTCGGAATATTTCTTTGCAGCATCCATTTTCACAGCCAATAAATGTTTATGTACTGTTCAAATTATCCTAACCGCTCCTCACAATGGTTCAGCCCGGTAAACGTTAACCGATTAGCAAGACATCGACTGAACAAGCAAACACGAGCGTTCACAGAGTACACGGGACATTCGTCGTTGACTTTGCCGGCGACTTTCACTCGACGACGAGAGTCCTCCGGTGCTTTCTCCGATGCACCTGTCTAGCTTTAATTAAATGCGGTCGGACGGCGTTGACTCGATCGGCTCGTTGCATTTCGGATCGATTGCGCGTCGAACGTGACCGCTCGCACCTGTGTGCACAGACCAACGAGATCGAGATCGATTCCACGTAAAGAGCCGCGCGTGTAACGGTAGCCGTTCCCTCCTACGAGAACAAGTAGATCTTTGTCTCCTACATATTTCCCATTCTTCCACAGAGAATTCTTTGGCTGCACGGCGATAATCAAGTAGCAATAGTGATTTAATATAGATGACGCCTTTATTCGTACACAAGCTTATTATCAAAGTACTGTAGACCGAACACCTGTACACAGCTTCTTCTACGAACGTATTTAATTGCGTGTTATACTGTACGAAATATTTCCAAATGAACTTTTCCATACAGTGGTCCATTCGTTTGGAATTTTCACTTGTAAAGAATCACATCGTATTGAGTATGGTAATAGAAATCTGGCCAATTATGTACGGCAAAGTTCATTCGAAAATCGTTGTTTTCAATTTTCACAAAAATCCGCTACCAACTCTAATTCGAGATTTCCATACAGTGGTCCTTTCGTTTGGAAGTTTCAATTGTAAAGAATCACATCGTATCGAGTATGGTAATAGAAGTCTGGCCAATTATGTACGGCAAAGTTCATTTGAAGATCGTTGTTTTCAATTTTCACAAAAATCCGCTACCAACTCTAATTCGAGATTTCCATACAGTGGTCCTTTCGTTTGGAAGTTTCAATTGTAAAGAATCACATCGTATCGAGTATGGTAGTAGAAATCTGGCCAGTCAGTACGGCAAAGTTCATTTGAAAATCGTTGTTTTCAATTTTCACAAAAATCCGCTACCAACTCTAATTCGAGATTTCCATACAGTGGTCCTTTCGTTTGGAAGTTTCAATTGTAAAGAATCACATCGTATCGAGTATGGTAATAGAAATCCGGCCAATTATGTACGGCAATCTCGAATTAGAGTTTGTAGCGGATTTTCGTGAAAATTGAAAGCAACGATCTTTGCACGATCTGTCTGATTCAAGTTTTTTCTTCTTCTGCGAGTATCCTATCGTATCGACGAGAATTATAAGCGATCGACATTGATGGCGCATAAAACGATCGATGTTCCGATCCAACGTCACGCGATCGCTATTATATAAAAGCAAAAGCATCGAAAACCTGCACGAGTGGACAGTGTCGTGATGTTGAGACGATTCCCGATACGAGAACGTATCATGGCTGTAGTCTGCGTCGATCGTGACGGATATACGTTGCACGGATACGATGATCAACCGCTAGGAAGTGCACGTAAAGCTGTAACGACCGATCTCGTCGTAGATTATTCTATCAAGGGTGCCAGCAGGCATGAACCGATGAAAAAACGCGGTAATGATTAATTAATGGATCGTTGTTGGTCTCGTAGCACGAATCGATACACATCCGATAGAAGAGACGAGATAACGATTGAGACAAAGACGATTGAAAAGGGAGAGACACGATAGATGTTCGATCGATCGATTTCCGACGCGTACGATGACGGTGGGTGTTTCCAGCCACCGATGGGCCGGCTAGATCGTGGCGCGCGATACATACGGTAAATTGATATATTCGCGCAACAGGAAAACCACGCCGGTAGCCTACATTCTTGATAAGACACCGTGACTAAACGTTGGCCTCGGTGCCCGCTACTCTTTATGGACGGTTAGGTGGTCGAAGATAATCGATAACCAGGAAGTACCCTGGTGAAATTGGAACGTTCTGAATCGGACCAACGGTGGATAACAGATCTGATTCGCAAGGTCGATGAGAACGCCGCGAATCGATTCGTTTTATTCGTGAGTTCGATCATGTGGAAGGATCGTTGTCTCGCTGGAAGTATCGTTGCCGTACTTTACAGAAATTTATGATACGTGTTCGTAAGAGAGGGATAAGTAGGAATAGGCGTTCAATTCGGACGTAATTGGGTGTTCTAGAAGATTTATCAAATTTTATCGTCGTCGAATTGCGACGATTTACGGATTGTATTGGATTAGAATATTTTTGGAATTCCTAGGGAAAATTAATATCGACTGTTATCGAGACGGAAGCGTAATTATTGGATCGTGCTCCTGTACCGTTTCAACTTAACGTTGCGAATCTGTGAGAGAACTCGATCGAAGCAGACAAGGTAGTCGGGGTACTGAATTGGCGTGGTAGGGAATGTTGAAATTCCTGCGGCACGACTATCCTCGAGGATCACCGGGAAATAGGATGGACTGGAGTCGTAGTTGTTTGATCAGGGAAATCGCCAGCAGTATCGTTAGGTCACGTTACCGTTGAGGTCAGATTGGTCCCTTCAGCAACCTCGCCCATTCTCAGCTGGTACACGGGAGCTTAAATGATAGCGGCAGCCTATGCATGGTAGCACGCTACGCTATGACCACGCCACGCGAGAATCGTGAGGTAAACACGGACACGGAGTCGAAGAAGATACAAGCTGATCGGTGACCAGGAAGTCGCACGGGAAGTCGAGACGTTCGGTGCCAAGTTACCATGTCACGAACACCTTCTATGCTTCTTTTAAAAGATCTCTTTTTCCCGATATTCCTCGCGTGATAATTATTAATCTTTATTAACAGATGTTTCTTAGAACCTCACGTTATGGAGTAACGTAGGAATTCTTTTTTTATCGTCATCTTTTTCGTCAAGAATAATTCGATCGGGATAAGATTTTTACAAACGTTCGTATTAGAGTACTTTGTTTCTTTTTTATTGTATCCGATCAATTGTACTTGTTCATAATTACTCGACTATCTAGTGTTATATTAAAGTGTCTACAACAACTATCTCTGTACGTATAGATCTACTGGTATATTAAATTTGCCTGAAATTTTCCTTGAAATTTTCCTTGAAATCCGAGACTCCTCTCGTTATTGGTATTTTAATTTTGTCTTTTTTTTCAGGAATTTATTTTATCGAATATTGTATATACGTTTTAATGATGTTATCCAATACCATCGCCTCGGTTACACGTACGTTGGTTTCGCGCCAACCATTTCGCTCTAAATCGTGATGGTATCGCTCGACGTTACGTGCATCCTCGCGCTGAACATCAGCGCGCATCAACGCGTGCTCCAACGATAATAAATTCGTCCGCGTTCGTTCTGGAAGCGCGACTCGCCTCCTCGTAGCCGGTCCCCGCTGACTGGACCGCTTTCTAACTTCCGTAATCGATGGATCTGCGGAGGGAACGATCGCGACGCGATAACGCCGCGGAGAACGGCCGGGAACCGGTGATTTCAACGCTCGGTGAGGAAACCTTCCCGGCGAATACTAAATAAGCTCGCGATGCCACCATCCTTTTACTCACTATGCAGATTGTGATGTTGTTTGCATTTTTATCTAGAGCTATTCTTAGCGAATTTTATTTTTTATTAGTCGATTTAATTTATCCAGCCGTTTTTATTTTTACTTTCCTCTAACCCTTTTAATTTACTTTTTTCTTTGTCGAAAACCGTTGAAATTGAAAAGCGTCATTCTTTATGGCGTTTTTATCAAAAGAGCTTTTAAATTATGACACAATCGCGTATGTTTAACTGATGTTATTCATATTTTTCAAACGTTGAAAAGAGTGGCAGAAACATATACAGGGTGGTTGGTAACTGGCGGTACAAGCGGAAAGCGGGTGGGTGATTCTACGCGAAAAAAGAAGTCGAAAATATAGAATAAAAATTTTTCGTTTGAGCCTTTGTTTTCGAGAAAATCGACTTTGAATTTTCGCTTGGTACGCGTGCGGTACGTTATAACGGATCTCACTGTAGATCGTTGTCTCGATGGAAAAATTAAAAAAAAAAAAAAAGAATCACCCCCCTTCCGCTTGTACCACCAGTTACCAACCACCCTGTATATTTAATCAAAATCAAATTTAGAGAATCGATGTTGATTGACAGCGTATTAAATTCTAAAATCTCTCTTCTATGAAACATCTAGACTGCCTGCATTCATTTTGCACGATTTCTATGACTAGAAACTTTGGCATACGATGTAGTCAGTTTAGCAACGATTGTGTGTAGTCTTGTGGCATCGTGCAAAATTCAAGTACGTACAGTGTGAGTTTAGTGATCATTAGGTTTAACAGTCGGATGTTTTGGATTAATGCTTTCGCTGTGAGCGTTATAAGCAGCGTGGACGACGCGACGCGTAGTTTCTCAAGAAAATCGTGTCTTCGGTTTTGTCTTAGTCATACGATTTGCATGTAGGAACGTAACGAGATACATGAATCATACTCAAACGTTCTATTGTATTCGTTCTCTGATGTTTTTTATGACTTTGCTATATTTCTCTTATCTGTGCATCGTTGTACACGGCGTGCAGTACGCGGGAAGCTGAAGCTTCTAATTATGCGAAACTTCATTGCTTTCGTGACACGAATCATTATTCAAATCTTACAGGCAGATTTTTGCATGAAAGACCACGTATTATCAACGATATATTTCAATATTCTGAAATTCGCTCTTAACGAGCATGCTATTAATCTCTCGCTTAATAATTTTGAATTATTCAGGATACGACAGTGTATTATTAGCGGTGATTGTAATTACTTGGACAAAAAATAAAGAAAAAAAAAAGGAGAAAAAAAGAAGAGGTCTCGAAAAATCGAAGTAGTAAATAAAAGATCATAAGACGAAGGATTAAAGTTTGACGATGATAAAAAATTTATCAATAGTGGTGTGTTCACTCGTAAACGCGTCAGTACGAATCTATATTATACGAGATAGAGTTGACATAAATTAGAGACGTGTCTAAAAGCGTGTCTAAGCGTTCTCTGGATCGTAGCGATGCGAAATTCCGCGTGTCACCGGTGACAAAGTGGTATGTTCACCTTTTTTATCCAGCTTCCCCCTCGAGGAAGCATCCCGTCCCGGATGATCGACGCGACGCTGGTGTGCCGATGAAACCAGAAGTCCTTGATCCGTGGGCGATGCAAAACGATCGTCGCTATACCCGGAAGAAGGTGCGGTAGGTCAGCGTTCCGAAGTTGCCTGTGTCGGACCGATCGATACTCTCCGTGGTTTCATTACCGTTATTTGATAAAAAATTGTACAAGTTTCGGTATTTCAGTACCTGCAGTTACCTATAATCTTAAGAAATATCATTCAACGAAACGTTTCTCTGTTTCCGATTATTTGGAATATTTACTTTTCTTCCAACACAGTGATTTATGATAAATTAATCTACTGAGTGATTTAAAATTAAGCGATTACCCTGTAGTTTCAGCGAATCGAAGCTGAAAAGTATTATAAATCATATAATATTTTTGGTATTCTAGCGTCTTCGATTCATTCGTATTCGATCGAGCGATTTTCTAGGACTGCGAGATAAGATGCGATCTAGAAATCTTACGAGGCAAATCTCGTTTCCTGTTGTTCTTTATCGCGGTACGTTCGTAGAAACGCATTTGGCGGGACAGATACAAGTGTTAAGAGAATGAGCCCAGGTCGTTATCTCGGTCGTAACTGTTGGAACGTCGGTGATTTTACTCATCGATGATCGAAATGAACAGAACGGGTTGAACCAGAAACAGCCTGGTTGGTGGGCGGTGTTAACGACCGGCTGTTCAAACCAGGAAGATGTGGTAGGTCAGGAATATGCGGGTCCCTCGATGCACGAAATTACGATGCACGCTCGAGAACAGACCTATTTCCTTACACAACGTCGACCGACTTTGATTACCAATCACCTTAACTACTTTTTTCTCTGCTTCTTTGCCACGCTATTCAGCGTTTACTAAATACACCCATTGTCTGTAAAATTAGAATTTTGATCATCTACGAAAACATCGTTGGTATCGAAAGTACCAATTCTTCGTTTTTCTTCTTTTCGTCCTTAAATATTTAACGCAATCCATCCTACGCAGAATTTAACGAATAATTTAACCTGCACACAATCTACGTCACTATACACTCAAACGGTATAAACCATCAACCTAATCAATTTTAAGGTCAGACCCTACTTTATCTCTTTCTTTCTTCCTTCATCTGAAACAGTTTCTATTTAGAATATAACTACTACCATTATGCATTCAAAACAGTTCGAGCCATCGATCACACTGAATCAGTGTGAGCAACAGGAACACCAAACCCGATTTTAAAATTAACGTTAGACCCTACTTCGTCATCCCTTTCCTTTTTCATTCACGAAGCTTCCCCTATTGTCACGCACATGCATAGCCGCTTGGAAATTTAAAGCGCGTTAGAACTTGGAAAGAAACAACGACTTTCTCAAGCAAACGAATATTTTATTTCCAATGCCGCTATTAACACGATTTTGCTACGGCATTCAGACTGCGATGAATATTTTCAAGCGACGCTTGCAATCGCAATATGTTTGTCTATCAAAAGAACGTAGATAGACGCGTTGGAAACTTTCGAGCGAAAGTAACGTAAAAATATGATACTGTATAAAAATCTGCAGTCTAGCAGTCGTAAATCCAAAGCCGCGTTTGCAAACTGTTCCAAAGTATGGCACAGTAGCCGAGCGTGCGCCACTGGGAGAGGGATTTTGCGGATTTTCGCACGTTCCCCACGAGGTCTATTGAAGCGAGAAGCCACGGCGCGGAGAAGCGTTGCAGCTCGCTAGCTCGCGAGCGTTCCACGAGGAAGAGATTACGGGCTCGTTCCGTGCTTTCTCTCGCGCCGTCTCAATCCCGCGGCATTGTTCGTCCGCTTCTTCTTCCTCTTCCTTCACGAACAGATCTTCCCACGCACGTGCCGCGGCTCTCGCGTACGAGGCCCGCTGAATAATTACCAGATGAAGATACCGCCGCCTCGTGTAGGCTGAAATCTCGCCTCTCTCTCTTTTATTCCGTATCCCTCTTCTTATCCTTCTTCTTCTGTTCGTTCTCGGATGGAGGAGGATTTTGCAACGGTACCTAGGCTGCCTGTTTCGACGACAACGACGACGTCGCCGTCCCTTCGCGAATCATCAACCCACGAGAATCGACCCCTCGTGAACTGTAACCGTTTGCAGGGTGCCGGCGAAAACCAGTCACAGTTACGCGGTTAAGTTTCCACCGGATAGCTTCATTCTACGCGCCCACGCTTATCGCCTCGATATCGTTGAGATAGCGTGGTGGGACGCGAAGGCGCGGAAAATGTAGCCCTTAAGATGTAGGTTGTAGTGGCACTCGATAGCAAACTATGACCGGACGACGGCAGAGCAGTGGTTAGCGCCGTTGATTGCGAACGTTCCAGACCAGGTTCAAATCCTGACACTCGTAGTCCCATTTTTTCTCCACGATTTCCAACCGAGAAGAAGGCAACCCGGATGAAGACAAAAATCATGTACCAGCAGCAGCACTGTCACTGACCCTACTATCCACCTCAAGATGATCAGTGGGCGATCGCAGTGAACTGTTAACGCGATAATCGAAAGTGAAACTGAGCGTCGGTGGAGTGCGAAAATTTTCAAGCGTCTGGACGAAGTAGCCGGAGTTGTTGGATTTTTCTGGATCTAATCTCGCTTTAGTTTTGACCAACGAAGGGGATTTCTCGATTACGATCCTTTCATATTTTCCTTCAATTTGAGAAACGTGGATTGACAGTGACGCGAAGAACCTGGCAAGTTAACAAAATGGAGGGAAGCTCGCGACGAATGACGGACGCTGTACGGTTCTTTCTAAGCTTCGTTCCTAATTAACGACCGCAGCGTGCTAATTGTCCAGCTGCCACGTCCAGAGACTTAGAGATTCCTGCATGTAAGTTGGACAAGTCCGGCCTCGCTTTCAGCGGAATTCTTTTCACTTGATGCAATAAACGTTTCCACGAAAACGACCGGGTGTCATCGAAAGTGAATTCTTCGCGTTCTTCGTCCCTTGTTCCTTCCTAATCGTTCCTTTTAACACGTTTCCAAGTTTCTAAAACTACTCGCGTTGAAGATACACCGTGATATATAAAATAATCTGAAAAACGATCAATTTTGCCGAATTTTTTGTCATATGTTCTTGAAATATTCAAATTTCTGTCTTGTATTATTACATAGATGGTACGTAGTTCTGCAAAGTTATTAGCAGAATTATTAATTTTGCAGAACTCGTCGTAAATATTTTAAACAAACATCGCATTTTTGTTCGCGAGATATATCACTGATAAATCCTTTTTAATTTATTTTTCAGAGATGGCAGAGAAGATGGTTCGTTTTGTACGACGATGGAGAGCTGACGTACTCGGTGGACGAGCACGTGAGTATCGTTAAATTATCGTTTAACGCAAATTCTCGATTCGATACGCTCGTTGCAAACGGCCAATCGATGCGTTGTCGAAATCCACTTTGCCACTGACAGATCCGTTTAGCGTCCCGATACGGTTTCATCCAGCGAAAATGATCGTTCCACTAACGAAACGTTCAGCGTACCACTCGAACGCGTTAACAACACGAAACACCGGTCTTTCTTTAACACTCGAACGGTCATAACCGGAATGAACGTTCTCTGCGTTCCTTTATCACGATCATAATGGCTCTTTGTGCTCGATATACGAAGGACGTTCAGATGCGTATCATTCAAAAAGGAAACTCATTGTGCAGCCATGTCGAGAGTGAAAGTCCATTGATTTAGACACTCTTTAAATATTCTCCCCGCTATTTAACTCTGTAATTCTTGCAAATTACTATGCGGTCGTCCTTCTGCAAGGATAATGGCCATACTTGGATTAAAGAGAAAAATTCTAATCCATTTTTTTCTAATCTTTTTCTCGTAACTAAACGAAGCTTCGATTCGAACGAATTATTCTTCCCCAAAATATTTCTATCTTTCGTTGTGACAATTTCTGCCGTCGAAATCGTTAATTAAATTCCCTCAAAATACTTCTTTTAGTTGCTGAAAAAATTTCCAAAGCCTGATTATACGAAGTGTATTAAATTACCAAACTTCCAAAATTTCCAAATATTTCGTTCGTTCGACCTAACTAACTGAACGCAATCGAGTTATCAAAAAATGTGAAATGCAAGTCACGGCAATATTACTGCGAATTCTAACGCAAAGAGGCGATATTCCAGAGCGTACAAAGCGGCGCGGCGCGAATAGCTGACGGTTATCATCGTTGAGGAATCGTGAACCGTCAGGCTTGGAACATTATGGCAGGCAGAATCTGCCCTGAAGCGGCTCCCTCGGAGTCTAGGTGCAGCAGAGGTCGGAGTCAATTGTAGTTAGCGGCCAAGCACGGCCATCGTCAGCACCACCATCAATACCATCGACATCGTCTAGGCCGACGTGGACGCCGGAACAGACGCGAATCTCGCTGCTGGACTCTTCCTCTTTGACGTCGATGGCCGTGGTTACGTTGGAAACCGTCAGAATTGATTTAAACCCGGACTGATGGCTGAGTAAAGACCGTAAACTGTGTCTTCCGCGGTTTTCTTTAACGGTATGGACATTGTACTTTACCTGACAGATACGTCGGAAGTCTTTTTGCAAATTCTGGTTTCTGAATGGCTAAATTGTAAATTTAGACGTGTTCTTACGCGTTCACTGATCGAGACATATACGTCGATGAAAATTATGGAATTCTAGTATAACATAGCCGGAGATTTTTCTAATTATCGAATCTGATTTCATCGTCGATCAGAAATTATCAGATATTTTATCAAAGTTTTTCACCAGTCGATTCGAGCTGTTTTTTTAAAATTAATTGTTTCTTGCGAAACGCGTATCGATTTAAAAATTTCGCCACTTTGTAATTGTTGCTTTCAAAACAAAGTCGACTGACTGACCAAAAAAGGGAAAATTAATAATATCAGCAGCTTTCTACCTGAACCAATCTTATCCCACCGTTCAAGGTCTCCGTCTCGATATTATTTTCCCATACAACGATTGCTGATCTCGATCTAAAAATAAAATTATCATCTCGTGGCGTATTATCGATCTCGACAAAGAGTCCTCGACGAACCGACGTTAAGTATCCTCAACAACATCGATCTTAAGGACTCACGTTACCATATTATGCATTCGATAATGTATTGCCATACAGAGATTGTCACTTTCCTTTGGTCGAGGAGGATCGAACTTTTAACTGGATACCAAGGCGGTCCGTAGTTTATTATCGGCGCCACGACACGCGAAAACGAAATTAAAATAACGACGTTTGATGGGGGATGGCATTACGATACGGTATTAAAGGATTCGCAATGGCCGATTTGCGCGCGCGCCCGACAACTTGGCCATCACCGAAGCCAGATTAATGGTTCGGTCGCGAGCCTTAAGAGGGCCATTCGTTTCGAGAATAATCTCGGTCGAAAAATGCGAAAAGATAATGCGCTACGTACGGCGAATGCGTGTCTCTCCCTTTCTCGCCCTGTTCTTCGTCGAGTCGTTCTGGGCGTCCTTGAGATGGAATGTGAAATTGGGCTAACAGGTCGGAATCATCCAGACGTTGCTGGCGCTTCGTACATTGTTGCCAACAACCTTTCGCCCGTTTTATTTATAATTTATTTACAAAAATTCTAATTATCTTGCTTTGTTAAACTTCTTCCGATCAAATTTCTCTCCGAGTAGATAAAAAAATGTATTCGAGCTAAGTAGACGATTTAGTGGACGGCGGACTTTGTGTGTATAGAACATGCGAAAATATACGTATAAGATGTTCAAAGTACGGCGCTCTTTATAGCGTTTCACAGGTAAAACAATCTTCTATGCAGGTTCCATTTTTTTTTATCCACGAAAACGTTAATTTCCATAAACGTCCACGGTGGAACGACAACGAGATTGTAAATATAGAAACTTAACGAAACTTCAGAAACAGGAATATCCAAATCCTCCTTCGTCAAACAAATGTACACAGAGTCAAGCATACTCGATCACTTGCATCTTGCTCGACCACGTAAATACGAAAACTCTTCTCGCTAAGCCCAGCATCTTCGAAATGCTCTCTCCTCTGTTCCACGCGAAGTCGCAACCAGCGAATCACCGATCGAAAAAGGTAGACGAGGAATGGTAGCGTCCCGTCGCGAGCATTTATCAAGGTTCTCTGAACGGGACAGGCGTAACGTTCCGTTAGGGCTGGCGCGGGCCTAATAATCAGTTAATTGGAATTGGCAGGGAACCTCCTCGCTACCTGTTCGTTCGCTGGCTGGCGCGAAAAATGGCCACCCCAAAAACGGGAAAAGGACGAACCGAAGCGCGGGGATTAGTCGTTTGAATTGAAACGATTAACCGCGTTACGCGAGCGATCGATGCGGTTCTCGCAATTATCGCCAGAGCGATTTTTCTGCTCGAAGATCGAAGAAAGAAATTGGATCGGCCGATCCGCCATTAATTACCACGAGTACTTACTTACTCGCGATAAAGCCGCGAGAGCGCGAACGATTCGTTTTCTTCGTCGTCGTCGTTGTTGCGTCTTTTCTTCCTTTTCTCGATCCGTTCGCTTTCTTTCGTCATGGCTGAGGATGGCCTCTCGAGGCGAGCTGATCACTCGCCCCGATTACCAGCTTCTACGCTCCGCTTGATTTACGCGCGCCTAATTAAATGAATTAGCCACTTGACACCGGCGTAAATTACGAGTCGATCGTAGCCTCTTTATAATATATTTCGATGGTTCCCGGGATGATGTTACAGAGCGGGACGTTGAAACTCGAAAGTACCACACTCGACGAACACTCTGGCTTGGCTAATGTTTCTTTAGTAGCATTAGCAGAATTTGTAGATCGTAAATTGTCAATGAATATTCGTAATCGTGATTCGTATTTTGCAAGTGAAACGCGAATAACATCTTGATACAGAGTCGCGAACGCGCAGTCCTCTCGTAAATAACAATTTCTGCAAAACCATCACCTCCATCTAACGTCATCTTGCGAACAACTTGGTCAGCAGGGTTTACGGTTACTCGCAATTAAACTGTACTGTAATTGGCGCTGGAGCACCGTTACGATATTAACGCGACCGGTAGGATAATCGGTAGAATCGTAGGTGGAACAAAGGCGTCGTTAATGGCCGCGTTTTCCCCCGGTTATTATTCTCCACGCTATTACGTGCACGGTTCATTAACATTTATCGACGACGCAACCGTTGCGTCTCGCCTGGTCTGGCCGATGGCTATCGTTTAATTGGGGTCAGCTGATTAACTTGGCGTTTAGGCGAGCGAGTAGTTACGTATACAGAGCCTTACGAGGGGGGAAGAATAAAAAGAGAGAAGACGATGGCTGGTTCGCATTGTTTGTTCGATGTCGTTATCGGCCTCGTCATCTCGACGTCGTTCTGGCGTTCTGCAACGTTACCTCATCGACGACACGTTTCCTATTAGTCTCGCGGCCTCAGACGGCTCGATCACGTTAACGACAGCGTGAAAACGATCCATTCGATGGGACTTTTGTTCGACGATTTGCGCCATTAAGCGTTGCCTGGCTGCACCCTTCGTATGGGATGCGCCGCGATCTTGCGCCTCTTCAACCAAGAGGGGCGTTGCTTTGTGTTATGACATCGTGATAAAAAATGGTTTTGGAATTTAAGAGGCTTTGCGGTGTCGGCAGAGCAAGCGCTTGCGTTCAGACGTCATTGTGTCGAGTCTCTTCGCTTTCTATAGGGAAAATAATCAGCGTGTCTGTGATTTGAATTTTTTGACATTTTTTCTTGTATCTAATTATATGCATATATAACGGTGCATCGATACGTTGATCTTGTGCTTTCGAGATAATTGCTCAGGGAAACGCTCCGATCCTGTTGATGTTATCTTATTAGATAAGGAGGAACGCGTGGATGAATCTGTAATAGAAATATACAGGGTGGTTGGTAACTGGTGGTACAAGCGGAAAGCGGATGATTCTACGCGAAAAAAGAAGTCGAAAATATAGAATAAAAATTTTTCGTTTGAGGCTTTGCTTTCGAGAAAATCGACTTTGAATTTTCGCTCGGGACGCGTGCGGTACGTTATAACGGATCTCACAATAGATAGTTGTCTCAATGGAAAAATTTAAAAAAAAAAAGGATCACCCCCTTTCCGCTTGTACCACCAGTTACCAACCACCTTGTATATAGAAGTAAGTGTAAGTATAGTGTATGTTGATGCAGATCTTCACTTTAACAGTGTTACATTACCATGGAATGTGATAGGAAGCATGTTGATACATTTACAGCACTTTTGCTTTGCTAATGTCCTTACATTACCAAAAAAATTAACCTTGGTGTGTAACTCTAGCTGAAAGTTACAAGACACAGCGATAAAAAGCTACTTATAGCTCTTTGTTTCTAGACCTTGTAACCCAAAACAACATTCATATTCAAGGGCACAATAATATGGACCTCTCCATTTTTTCAGTTCTATTTACTTCAACAAATTCTATTTTCTTAACGTAAAGGCGGTATCGGGTAACAGGTATACAATAGAAAAATGTAGAGTTTTTCTAGAAGTAATTACTTCCACAGATCCAACATGGAGTATTTATTATATGTATAATTAGAGGAAGAATACGATCAACGAGACAGCACGAGTTCGACGAATCTGTCTTTCAGATCATAGAAAGCCAGATGTTTTACGTCGATAGGAGAATCACGTACGAACCATACTTACCAGGTGTAAACATCGTAGTATCGTTAATTTCTCGATGCTGTCGACTGTCTACGTCCTTTTCGAAGCGGATAAAGCGAAGCCGCGACGATCGTATTTCGTACGCGTTTTATCGCGCTGAAACGCAGCCATAACGTTAGATTTTTGGGAAAACGGTACCGTTATCATCCCAACGCTGCCGCCACCGCCGCCGCGTCGGTCTTAGGTCAAGCGAAACCGGAAAAGGTGAACGAGCAGGTGCAAACGCAGCTTGAATTGCATCGTTAATTTTTTACGTCTTGGAAATGATTGGATAGTTTATGTACGCCGGAGTTTCATACTTCAAATTCTAACCAACGTATTCGCGGTAAATCTGCTAGCAAATCCACTCGAACGAAAACTTTCGTAAGAAAGCCATACTTTACAATAGAAAATATCGGGAACTTCATGCTCCGCGATAGAAATCTTTAAACTTCGATCCTACGATTATCCAACATCCTCGGAATATTCCCCATTCTCCAATGTACAAAAATACGTTTCCAATGCGAAGCAACGTATTGCCCTATACTCGATCAATGGCCCATTGCCGATAACGCGCCGAGTATCTACCGGTTTAATACCCATTCCGGTGGTCTGGTACAGCCCTGATCCTCCCTTATTCCACGAAGCCCGTTATCGTCCAGCGGAAACTGTCGGCTCGAAGCTGATTCGAAGCGGCGAAGATAACAGAAGCTGGTACCGCTAACGACGTGGGCGCGTCCATTACCCAACTCTTCAACCTGTTCGAACCGCAATCAGGCTCACGCGAGACTCGACGTCCGACGATGGCTTGAAACTAGACCGAACCAGCGACGGGAGACTGTAGCTTAACGGGCTGTAGCAACGTTTACTCCCCTCTGTTGTCGGTCTTTGTTGGTCCCTTTAACTCTACGTCTTCCTCCGTTTCTCTTTCGTGTTCGTCCTTCTAGACGCGCTATGCACGGCCCTCATGGTGAACAGTTAGCCGGAACACGGAAGCTGGCTTTTACGGTTCAATGGAATGCGATCGGAGACCATCGGATCGATTCTGTCGATTCGACGAAATATTCGGCTTGCAGAAGATACTTGTAATGATAGTCGGAAATACGTTGATGTATTAAGTTGGCCGAAAAGTTTCTTTCGTTTCATAAGGTGATAATGGATGAACAACAATTTCTGTTTTATATTGTCTTATTGAATTAGGTGTGACCCGGTTCGTTCTATTTCTATTATTAGGTTCGCGCATAATTTAATAATCTGATGTAAAATGAAAGACACTGTGCGTCTATTATTTCCTTATAAAACGAAAGAAACTTGTCGGACAACCTAATATTTGGCGTTTAACGGTGTTTCTTTCTAAAGCGAGCATCTCGCGATTCTTTGATTCGTTGGGTTTTAATTGGAGATAGGCAATTGTTAGGCCAATTTTGGTTAGTCTACAAGATGTTTGATCGTTGGGAAGATGTGTCGTTTATGTTGTATACATTTTAAAGTAGTTAGATTCGTTGAATGTTAATTTGTAAAATTGTTATTTGATAGATCGGAAAGTTTAAGACGCTTGGAATCACTGTTTGCGTGTTTAAACTAACGATTTTAGTTACATAATCTGGCATTAACGTAAGAGAAATTGGAAAACTCGACTGCCTTTCTCCTTTAATTCTAATTTGTACGGTAGTAGCGTGGCTGATCGAATTTCCACGGCGAACGAGATTTCTAGAGAAGGTTGCAGGATTTTCACGAAGGGAGAAAAGCTTATTGGCGCAGGTATCGAGAGTGGAAGGCGGACCGGACGAAAGCTGTGGCCACGTAGCGGGGCTGAAACTCATTTCAAAAATTCCTGAGGGAGAAGTATGTAATTATCTGGGAATAATGGACACCCTAGGCGGCCCGGGTATCTTTGGTCCAACCGACTAAACCCATCCGAGGCGCCAGCGGATTTATTGTCCACGTTGACGGCACAGCGACGTATAAATTACAATTTCTTTTTATCCGTATGGTCCTCCGGGCTTGTCGCTGGTCCTAATTCGAATTCTTTCCTCTTTTCAATTTTTTGTGCCACGCTAATCTTGCAAGCACCACTTATCGTTGTTCTCGAAGCTTGAAAACCAATCTGTAACATCCAAGGAAATTGTATTTAGCCGTCTACCATTTCCAAACTCTATAAAACTCGGGTCCTGTCGTTTTCTTTCCACCATCTTTCGTTTTCCTGCATTTAATTTAAGATATTTAGTTATTACTTTAGAAGAATTTCAAATATTTCGACGCATCTTGTAAAATGAAAAAAGAAACGATAGACGACGTGGTAAAAAGTTTTATGGAGATCCGGAAATTTATGGTATGCGACGCGACAGTCGTCGAACTTCGACTGTGAAACAAAAAATGCAAAGAAATCGACGACAAATCCAATTTGTGGAAATCCTCGCGATAAATCTTACCTCTCGAACACCGCGTTCTTTTTTCTCAGAAATCACAAACACTTGGAAAGAATCTGTAGGAGAAAGGATCCAAGGAAGAAAGATTCAGAAGGCAGCTGGATCTTTTATCGGTCGTAGTTCTCTTTCTCGAAACGGCCTTTGTCAAATTTTCTGTAGACCCGACCGGTCAGAAGACTGGTCGACCTCTGGTCTTGGCTTTTTCTTCTTCCTTTTCCCGCAGACATCCTGTTGTCGTATTGCTCCCGTCCATTTGTGGCTCGATCCGACGTGGACGAGGCAAGAAACACACCGCGACCGTGGATAAGGGGATCCTCGGGTGGGACAAGGTGTCAGCTAACCGCAATTATCAGTAATGATAGCCTCGTGAGGGCCCGTTCTAGCGGCGACAGTTATTCGCCGCCATATTGATGACCGGTCGCGCATGAACGAATGTACGTGACCCCACGGGATCATTGAATCATACCAGGATCGCCAGTTTTCCGTTACCTCTCCTCGAACGCACAATCACGCAGACACAGCAGATTCAGTTTCCCTGTGCTTGTTGCACCCAGCAAATGGAAAGGAGGGAAGGGTCTTTTTCGGAGTCGTCGCTAAGTCGATGGATGGTTGTCGTCTTCGATTCAAAAATACCGAAAAAATTCTCAAATACTCGAAGATCCGAGGATTAACAAATTCGAAGCATCGATAGTTTGATGGTCGAGAAGAGTTCAAAAATTCAAAGATCCAGGTTTTAAGGATTCGAACATCGAAGAGTTCGATGACTCGCAGGTTTAGAGGTTTAGAAAGTGAAAAATTCGACCATCGTTTCCATCTCCGTACGTCCAATCTGCCAAAAT
Source organism: Bombus vosnesenskii (assembly GCF_011952255.1). Taxonomy (NCBI): domain Eukaryota; kingdom Metazoa; phylum Arthropoda; class Insecta; order Hymenoptera; family Apidae; genus Bombus; species Bombus vosnesenskii. The sequence goes on from NW_022882962.1 coordinate 3,488,983, forward strand.
CTCAATCCCTTGTGCTACCTTCTGAAAAATTCCAATCTCCTCGCCATCCTATACGTGTAGCGTCTGCTCACGATCCCGTAGCTCTTCTCCGCGAGAGCACGGTCGCGATTATTCTCGCGGTCGTTGGCAGCGGTCGAGGCAGAGAGCAGCTCGCTCGCCAGCCGGCCGCGAGCATCGATGATAATAATTATCGTGTTACGATGGATGACTTTCTCATTCGTCTGCTGGCCGGAGCGTCCGCTTGCACTCTTGGTTGGCTGTCTCGATTGCCCCGCGTGTGTGCACAGAGGAGATATCGGATCGTTTGTCTCGAACTGTCTGCCGCTTCCGTCACTGGGTCTCGCGAGCATGCGCGCGCGCGTACGCTCGGATCAGCGTGCACAGCCACGTATACGTCGTTACTCGAGCGGATTCCTATCAGTGACATGCAAATCGATCTCCCGGCTCGACCTTTGCTACGAAACAGACGTATCTCTGGTAGGCGGTGGTGTATCTACCAGCCACGGCGTACATATTTACGTGGAGCTATCGTTGACTTCGATCTATACCCTTCGGTGGAACGTTCTTCCACCCTTCGAAGCTACGTTTCGCCCGCCACAGCCTTCTTCTAGCTTCTCCTTCGCTTCTCTGTTTCTTTGGCCGTGCTTCGCTGTGCTTTTGTTTTGTCTTGCATGCTTTCGGAGAGCTCCGCTGGTTTCAGGGGTTTCTTTGGTATAGCGGCGATGGAACGTTAAAAGTTTATGCAGATTTTTAAGGCTCTGCGGTTCTGCGTTGAGAGAGTGGATTTCAGGTTTGACACGAAGAACGTACGCTTTTGTGCTACAGACGAATTTAGTAGAAATACCGGTTAGAAGCTTGCAACCGCTACGTATTTCGTCAGGCTTAAAATTCCGAAGAAAACGTTGATTTACAATTCGATCTCTTCGTAACGCTTCTCAACGAAGAGCCTATCGAAGAAAATCGCTAATTGCTAATTTCACTGCATATGGCGATCGAGGGGACAGGATCGCGGTATCCTGTTTGATGTAAACGAAAAGAGTTCGAAAGTCATTCTGATTCGAGAAACTCGAAGCAAAAGTTCGAGAATCAGAAACTCGTTGTAATTGTTAACCCCAACGATCATGTCACGAAAATAACACGTCTCCATCCGACGTTTCTCTAAAAATTCCTTACACCGAAATTGTTAGAATCAAAGAAGCGAAGAACCCCGAAGCGAATTCCCTCGAGCGAATCCTTTCTTCTCTTTATTTCATTGAGGAAACGAAATCGGGGGTTCACGAATCGTCGGTTTTGTACCGGTGAAAGAGGACCGTTCACTAGGACAATGAGAGGTTGCTTCTTTCTACGTTGGTTCATCTTCCTTTTGAAAACTGGCCTTCAGCCACTCCAGGGCTTTATTTGCCTGGTGGCCCTGCTCTTTTCTCTCTTTCCTCCCCCTCCTGTCCCTCTTCTCCTTCTTCTTCCTCGTCTTCTCTGGTCCAGATGCTGCACGAAATCAGTGAAGTGTTCTTACCGGTGAGAGCTGGCCCCACTGTGGCGCCCAAACGAGTTTTAAATTGCATCGGTCAGGCATTTGAATGCGAAAACACGCGAGGATGCAAAACGGCCCGTCTAAACGCACCTGATTGTCCAGTTCCTCGCTCTAAGTTCTTCACCTCCTCCTTTTCTTACCCTCGAGGCTCCTTTTAGTCGGTCGTATCGCGACTTTCGACCTGAACCACGCTTTGACGACGTTGCTTAATGTTTGCGACCTGGTAACAGGTTCTTGATTAGGATAGAAGTCTCGCGGTATAATCACTGATCGTGTAGGTTTCAATGTGGCGTATGCGAAGTCTCAGTTAATGGAGGCTTGGGGCAGTAGATTGTTTCTGTCTTGAGATTCGTAGAATTTTACGTACGTTTGGGTCTTAGCACCTTAAACTTAATTAATTCGGTATATTAAAACTTCCAAACGATATCTGAAACTTTCAGAAAATTATGACGTAGCTCGTTGGACTTTCCGATGCGTTGTTACGATTGCGAATCACTCGTACAATTTGTTTTCATTATTAAAATTAATTTCCTCGGAATTACAACGCAACCTATGTATCAGTATGACCAAATGTAATTTCAACATTTCATATATTTTATTTTATTATCATTTTATATATTTCTACATACTATGCATATACATTCTGCGCTTCACCTTTATTATATTAATTTCATATTATTATTGCGCGTATGTAGGCGATCTCTATGATATCAGTCTCGAATTAACCACACATTTTTGCAACACATCTAACCAACGGAAGATTGATACAACGTAATCGTCGAAGTAATTACAATTTTTGTATCGATACTGTAAATCTATCTACTTTACGTCGTTAACTAAAATCATTTTATTTCAATTGATCTAGCGTGTTTGTCGCGAATCTTTCGAAATCGCACACACGCACACACACACATATATATATATATGTACGTATATATTGGCCGAAGGCGATGCAGAACTCGTAAAAAATTGGTCAATGAGGACCATCGTGCGTGGAAGCAGTTCGGCTTTACGCAACGTCGTCGTAACTCAGATTAAGCCGACACGCGCTGCGCCCAACCACCTGTCGCATAATTTCCGATCGAAGTGCGCGTTCCTCTGGATCTACGGGGGCCTCGATCGTTTGCCTCTCGACCGGTGAAAATTCGCGGAATCGGTTGATTTACAACGAGCGAAACTACGCCAGGAGCGGCGACGAATTACGAGTCGGGACGGCGGCCGTTCAAAACAGTTGTAGATCTCCGCCATGATAAATTCCGCGTGACGCTTTTATCCCTTTCTCTCTTTGCTTTTTCGATAGTTTGTCGTGGCCTCGTAGTCCTTGAACGTGGAGTTGTTCTTGTTGGGTTTGGTAACTCGCGTTGGATTGGGTGGAGTTTAACGTTGCTACTTCGGATTTGATTTCTTATTTACGCGGTGTAAATTTAATTTTTCTAGGTTTTTCATTGCTCGTAGCACGAGACTATGCGAGATCTACAAGACTACTATGTCGCAGAATCGAGCGTTAATCCTAGGATTATGCGGCTTAAGATTCTTGGCTTAAGATGTTAGCAGTGTCGGAGTTTATGATTCGAATTCCTTCACACCTACTTTATATCTTTTCAAACATTCCAATTCACTTTCATTACAATGATATCTTACGTTACGAGAGGAAAGAAGAGGGAAAAAGGTATATATACAAAGGTATAACTTAGGATCGTTTGTAGTACGTACGTAAAATCCTTATGTCTTCTATCGAGAGACACTGCGAGTCACTCGTTTAGTAAACGAACCCAAGTAACCTATTACCTGTGTTTCAGAGTTCCGCTTCTCTTTCGTTGGCTTCGGTGTTGGAAATTGCGAGCATTAAATAATACATACAATTTACTCAAAATGCCATATTCGATATATTTTGGTATATTTCTATATGGGTACAGCTGAAAGCCATCTCGAGATTCAACGACGTACGCAAGCGTTTGCGATACACGTTTCGATTTTGGTTTTGGGGTGTACATATATTTTGCGTATTTAACGGGTAGGTAATGACTTCGATCCATAGTCCTTAGTCACAGCATGATTCAATAAGTCGACCAAGCTTTATCTTCCTTTTTGTAAAAATAATACACACTGATCGACTTGCTTTCAATGGTATCTCTACTCCGTGGTTTATCGTATCGGCTGAATTTTCTGAACCACGTTTCAGAGAGAAGCAAATAACCAATGTTAAATCATTGGACAAGTTGGACCTGTCATTTTCTAAGAAATATGTTCAGCCTTTAAGGCGTATGACAACCTGCAGCATAGTTACCAGTAAAAATAATCGAGCCCAATATACATTTCGAAATGTTGGCTCGTTTCATTCCGACGTTTCGTGTATCGTTCGAACGAATGATTCGGCCAATCGGATCGGCCACGCCACGAAAAAATTCAATTTACCAGCTGTCCAGATTGACGAGGATGAGCCGTGTGTTTCGTGCGAATTCTGTACTCCGGGCCGGACCTCCAGATCATCCTAGATAAAAGAGGAGCTCTCTGCTTGGTATAATTTCAGGCTGGGGTCCGCGTTGCGTGAAACGCGCACGTCTTCGAGACCTTCTTGATGTTCCTCGTGCACGTCAGATATGCCCAGCACGAAGAATGGCTCCGGTGAGTCGAAGAGGACCGCCTCGGTCAGAGTCCTCTTTGATTCTATCTGGTCGGGTTTTTTGACGAAAGCGATCCTTTCAGTCCTACACGTTGATCCACCTGTAGGTACGTTCGCTTATGTGCACTGTTTAAGGAGTGATCGATGGCCCACCGAGGTTAGAGCAGAGTATTACGTGGATCGGTGAGACATTTGCAAGATACGTTGAATGAATTTGACGCTATCGATCCGATTTTGGCGAGATGAGAAATCGATTTGTAGCGGATTAAACAGCTTTTTAAGGATTTTGGATACGAAATGTGATAGGATTATTATCATGGCAATGGATGTTCGTGCAAATTCGTATCTTTGTCAAAGCGATTTAAAAAAACGGAACATCTACCGCGATTATTCTCTCGAGTTCTAAAAGCTGACCTACACAGAGAACCCTCTACTTTTTGTATTCGCTCTTTGCTCGAACAATTTCCTCTATAGCACAGCCACTAGCGTCTGAGTTTCCTCGTTCAATGAACTCGAAAGAGGCCGAAAAGAAGGGCGTTTAGAGAGAATAGAGAGATGCGGTCTAGAAACAATCCTCGACGCAGATTGCTCATCTCCGGGCGTGAAAACAGGATGAAAGAGGTCGCGTTTCCTTGCGTCGGGGTGACAGCGCTGGTTTTTCATCGCGTCGCACGAAAATAACCTCTCTCTGTCTCTGTCTCTCTCTCTCTCTTTGTCCTCTTTCCAAGGCTCCTTTGATGTGCGGAACTGAAAAGAGTCCGCGTGTTCCTCGTTGCTGAAGCGGCTCGGCAAATTAGCAGCCCTTTTGTGCTGCCACTCGTTCGTTGGCAGCCGGTGAATTCGGTTTAAATCGCGCCGCCTCGCGCTCGTGCGTGAGCTGCTCGATCGAAATGCACCGTTTGTTCTTCCGGGAAGATGTCCAGCTCGAAACCGAAAAAGGACGCGGACGAAGAAACGAGCGGGAATCGCGGTCCACTCGAGCCGATATTTCCGACAGAATGTCTTGTCTTATCCTGGTTTTTGCTGGATTTTGGAACTTTTAGCAAGTTGGCGGTCCTTTCGCGTTGGATTCAATCGCTCATCTATCATATACGACGCGCAGTTGTCTATAATAAACGACGATCTCGCAAGAAACGACGTTTTCAAACGTCTTGAAGTCGTCGAGCACGACAAGTCTGATTTTTATTTAATTTTGCGTGATATTCTTATTGCGTTACTACCTGTGCTTCTATCTAATCTTTCATACTTAGACAAAGCGAATATCTCTATCTCGTGTCTTCTTCTCACTACGATATTCCCAGGGATGTCTCTAAAGAAGAATCCACTATTGTTCTCTCATCTTACACAATCGTTACATCCTCGAAAACAAAGGCGATCCAATATTATAGTTTAAAACGGGAATACTCTTCCCTCGAATATCCGAGAAGAAAGCTCGTCTTACTCCACTAATCGCAACTTCTCCTTTCTCTTTCTCCCTCGAGTCGTGACAACCAAACAGAGGTCTATCAAGAGACAGAGAGAGAGAGAGAGAGAGAGAGCCATTCCATTCATATCATCCCTCGAGAGGAACGGTTCCACGGTCGAACACGTAATTACGAAGCTGCAAATTAATGCAATGCTCCATGAACGGGAACGAATTCGCCGAATCGGCTTCGTTAACTCGTACCATTGTCCCAGCAGTGTAACGGGTCGAGAGTCAATCGTCGATGGCGCGTTGTCCTCGAAAACTCTAGCGGAGGACGACAGGTTGGAGAAGCAGTAGCCGACACGAGATCGCTACCAGCAGAGCCAGTCGAATTAGACGTAGCAGCAATGGCCAATCAGTGGCTGGTCGCGTTACCGGCTTCTCTAATTGCATCTAATTAGATTAGAGGACCGTGTTGTAGTCGCTGGTGTTGATCAAGGTATAAGCAGCAGGTCGGCCTGACCTGGATCTTGCATTCCAATTAGATTAGCATTGCCGCTTTTAATCGACACTATTCAACCGAATAAACACGAAGAGCACGTAGATAAGTTCGTTGAGAACGGCGTTAATTGAAAGCTCGAGGATCGAGTTAGAATCGTATGCATCGAGCGTATACATGCGTCCGTGCTGCGATTTTCTTTTGTTTATATGGTTCTTTATTTATTAAAATTTATTCTTACACGCTTACGTTTTAAATACTTGTTCCGTTGGAATGTCGGATTTCCATTTCGCGAACAGGAAGACAGAAGAAAAATGAATGCCAAGTTCTGGGAGGTTAGAGTGTAACTTCTTTTGTCTCGGTGTTTAATCCTTCAAAGAGATTGATGCACGCGGAGGGTCGTACATCTTAATGTTTCCACTCTATCGTGGACGAAGTGATTAATCGTGTAAGGTACGTAACGGTACAGGGATTGTAGCATTTTGAAGGGAATCTTCCATGAGAATACGAATATTTTTCTAACCAAGCTTACCGTTTTCTTCGTTTTTCCATCCAATAGCCCCAGGCTACGTAACTCGCGAATAACAAACTCTAGGAATTATCCGTTAGGAAAATCATCCCTCTATCTGTCCTATATATATTTCTTTTCCATAAGTTAGAAAAGAAGAAGAGATTCCACTCGTTACAAAAGTCATCCATTTAGCTATCCTATTTATTCAGAAATAAATCACAAAGGCACGCCTGGAAGATTCTCAAAAACCAAAATACATTCACCACCCGAACATAACTCATCCCAACCCTTCCAGCGATATTCACCGGAATTTGTCGTACAAAGGAGTTAAAAATCGTCAGATTTATCACCTCGCCATCTCAGCTCGCGTTTTCAACATCGTCTTCGGCAAGAATTCTCTCTTTTTTTGCGTGGCCTACTCGCGTTTGTATCGAAGAACCGCGGTGTCCCTTACAATCGCGGTGCAACGAGCCTCGCGCCATGCTTCACCAGTGCTTGCACTTCGCGATCTGTCGTACTTCATTAAGAGGGTCATATAGCATCTTGAGAAGTAGAAGGTCGCCGACGAGAACAGTCGCGCTTTCCTGATTGTACGCGGCGACCAAAGGGCCCAAGGCTCGGCACATACGTATGACCGTGCTTTTTGACCCTGTGCTCCCGTTCGTTCCGCCAACTGCCACGCGATTTATCACGCCTTTCCACGTCCCTGACGCTCGTGTTCCTCTTTCGTTATTAGGCTCGGGGGAGCTTTCGTGTTTTTTCAGCTCCTGTTGCTTGGGGATCTGGCGCTGATTCGGCAAGGGTGGGCGATTTGTTGCGGAGCAAATTGTGTTATGGGTTATGGCTGTTTACCGTGCAAGTTTCGAGTTTGTCGGATATATTTGTATTTCAGATAATCGCGCTATTACAGTGTCTTTCTATCGCACGTTAATTTTCTATATGATATGAACTGGAAATCCTCTGAAATATAGTACGTAATAGTAGTTGTAAATTCTAACGATTTTATTCCTATTGCGCAATTTTACAGTTCATTCTATCATTCAACTACTATTACGTTTTACAAGTTTACAATTTTCAAGTTCTTTCTTTAAACATTTACTGTTCTAGTTCTCTTTCAATTTAGCGTTCTCGTTTCTTTCTGTAAGTCTTTCGCGTGTACAAATTCAAACAAGTTTCGCTCAGAAGTTAACACACTTACTGTTTCAAATTACATCTATTTATATAGCTTAAACTTTTCTATTTCAAATCGATCTGTACGAAAGAAGAAACTCCACTCGGACTTTCTATGGAGCTACGAGATTCGTTTCACCTTTGCCACAATTGCAAACCCCATTATTTCCCAGCCCATAAGCCAACTCGTTCTTTCTCCTTGCCCAATGTTAATTACCCTTTGGCTGGCGTAAATCGTGCGTTTGCTCGAAGCGATCGTTCGAAGCAAGTAGAGGTTCCGTGTAAATCGTACATTAACGAGAGGAAGCTGGCGGTGGTGGTGGTTGGTGGCTGGAAATCGATATTTTATCGTACACCGGTTGGTATCGTATCGTTGGCCGGTTTCTGGGTGGTCAGAATTGTTCGGTGTTGGCGGACGAAAAATTCTGGCGGACGCGTTCACAGGCCCTCCTGGACAACGACGAGGACGACGACGAGGACGAGCACACGAGGACGGGGTTGAAGTATTTACGGTCTCGTCGAGACAATGCTCACGCACCGCCGCGGATCTCCTGGCTCCTCCACCTTCGATTCCCTTCGATACCTTGTCGAGCTGTACCGACACGCAGCCAGAAAAATGCACGGCCACTGCGTGTCTTCCGGTTGCCGTTTAAGGCAAATATCCCAACGTTTCGATGTCGAAGGGACGAACTTACCTTTGTTCGCCTCTCACAATGTTTGCCTGCGTTTCTGCCTCCAGCATTGAATTTTAAATGGCATTGGTTGGTTATAGAAGATCGCGGAAAGTATTTTAATTTACGAGTTTGCGGATCAATGCCGAAGGTGTAGAATTCCTTGCTGTTTGGCAAAAACGTCTCAGAGTTTGTAATCGACGAGGCGAAATTACGTTTGTTCGCGTTTGAAAATATTCCAGAGCAGGGAATCTGATTTTCAACGATATCGGCGAGTTACGAAACGTAGTCTACCTAATAGCAAAAACGTAGAACACTTTGGTGGTTTGCTCGAAGGGACGAACTTGCTGATAGATCGTGAGAAATAGTATAAAGTATCCGAGTGAAAAATGTTGTGTACCACGCAACAAAATCGAATAAAAATGACAAAAAGCAACCGATAGATCGTAAATTGGCGAGAACTTGGACGCGGACACGGAACGACGATCAAATTGCATAGCGTTGGACGTGTAGTCGAAACTTTCACTCAGCTTTCAAAGTATATCGTCGGCAGGCCATGATACCGATTGCGAACCGTGGAACAAGGAGGCTGCTTGTTATTATAAATTCAGCCGATTCGTTCTCCGCAAAAGTACGAATTCCGATTCCGGCACATGGTTGCCAGGATAAATGGTAATGGTCCCGGCTCGGGTTGAACGCACACTACGTCGGATAATGGTCTTCTGGATGCTTTCTTCGACTTCGCCTCACCTCGCTCAACTCTGCCGCATCCCTTGCGAAATGGAAGGCTCCCGCACTTCTCTTCCATAATCCTCTTATTTCTGACATCTGTCTGATCTCTCAATCGAAGATCTGCTCGTTATTATTCCGCGATGAATTGTCGAAGAATAGCCGTGAGAAACTAAGACGATAATTAGCCATCATCAGAATCAGAATTCTATCGTATTATGGCAGATACTGATCTCTCTGGTCGAACTGCTTAAATTCACACTGAAACCCTAGTGTGTTTGTCGAATATTTGAAAGAATTTATCTTCAAAGCACGCGTGCTCGAAGCAACCCAAGAACAAAGTAAAAAGGAGAACGCCAAGAAATCCAGCGAGGCAATCGAGGCAGTGTGAACGAGGAAACCGCTCGCGGACAATTAACGACGAGATCCGCCAACGACGCTTTTTACCGCGTTCCTCGTGGTAGCGGAATCGGCGCGATGCGGATAATCGCGAGCGTTCTCCGCTCGTTGAAGAGAATATCGTCCGTGGACACGCCACCGAGAAAAAGGGACCGACGAGGAAGCTCGAACGCGGGGCTGAACGCATCCCAAATGCTCGTGAAAGTGCATCGACGCGTATTCTTCCGGGATTCCTCTTGTTAATAAATAATCGTGTTAAGTTTCTCGGAAACTTCATAGCGTTTCTGACCACCGGTTTCAGCTATGTTCCGTATTTCATCGAAACGAAAGAGAATTATTTCGATAGACGTCGACGACAGAAAGATCGTTTTCTCACGATTATGTTGACAGATAGAGCGTCTCTGGTGCTAACGAGAAACGCGTTTAATGATTCGAGGCTGGCAATGACAACTGTGCTGGTAAAACTGTGGCATTTGATTTCTGCAGCGAACAACAGATTCTTTCGTGCGTATCGACCAAGAAGTGGTTTTACGATTTGAAACTTTGGAATTGTCAGGAATTTTTGTGATATTGCTTCTCTGTCTCTTCAAATTACTTTTGCCATCTGCTTCGTTCCTTTTCGTAAATCACATGCAGAATTAGAGTAAAATTTGAACGTGGACGTCCGATAAGTTGATAAATAATCTTTGTCGTATTTATCTTCAACCTTATTACTGTATTATTCGTATTTTATTAAATCAGAGCGTAGAATTGCACCTGGTTTTTGAGAAATCGATTCACTATATCTTTTCGCGTAATATCGAGTAGAGAAAAATATATTTCGACGGTTTGGCTACGAAGATGGGACGAGTGAAGGAAGAGATTGCGAGGCGTCGAGTTGATTTGCGAGGGAATCCTCTCTGTTTGCTCACAGACGTTGAATTCTCGTCTGTTGTAGGTGTTCTAATGAATTATATTCCTCGAACTCCTCCAAGCACCCCTTCGTCAGAAAGATCATTATAATTTTCGAGATTGATAGACGAGATAGATGAGCAAGATAGATGAGACGCAGTGAAAGTGAGCCTCGGAAACAAGTACTCTTTAACTGGTAAATAAATCTAGTCCTACTAAAGCTAAACTACGGTAAACCTAAGTTACACCTAGCTCGTAATATCCAAGCTCTATCATCCTCCAGTCCACGTTATATCTAGATTAAATTAAGCAGAAACTCTTGGTGCGAGCCTGTACCAAGTTAACTTCCACTCTCAGACCCCATTTGTCTAGACCTGAATTAAGAAAATTAAATTACATCTAATTCGTACCAATCCTAAATTAAATTACACAACTTCTTCCACTCTCGTAGCCGATGTCCGTGTAGTACTAACCGATAGCTCTAAGTTTGTTTACCGTAACTTGTCGTCTAGGTTTGGTAACATTGAAAACTTGAAAGAATAATTCGCGACGTAAATGGAACTCGATGAAAGGGAGGAGATCGTTTCTGCGAGATTCGACACGGTTTGAGAATTCGGTAAAATAAGAACATTGTAATTTATAGCGGATAATTAAACCACTTATTTGTGGATATACAGGTCTATGCGATTAATATGATATTAGCGAAAAGATATTTAAATATTAAGATAGGATGCATTTATTTAAAATACATTTCTACAAACTTTATTGTTACATAGACACGGTACGATGAAATTACGCGATCTCGCATAAACAAATCGCTATTTTCTGTTATTCTTAACGAAATACGAATTAGCCTACGCGAGCAGAATTCGATAAGTTTGTTGGATAATCGCACGAAACGTGTCACCGTGGCTCGTCGATGATTCTCGCACGCCAAGTACGATTCTTATGTGTACATGGCTCGTCCCTCGTTTCGACGAACACGAGGATATCGAGGTGGAGCAGCTACCCGCTGAGATGGTCCGTCGTCATCATCCGTCAGAGCGGAACACGCTCGTTGGCTTGCGGTGGAAACAAGAAAGGCCGGTCTTGTTCCTGGTAATCGGGTGCATATAGTTGGAAAGCACTTCGTCGGGTCGTATAGCCTCGCGTACTTTGCCCGCAAGAAACCATCGGAATTATTCCGTTCCTCCCTTCGACCCTCAGAAGTTACTTATTATCGGATGAAAACGAAGTTCGATACGAATTAGCATCGGGTAAAACTTGGTCGGATCGACGAGAAGATTGCCTTGCACGGTGGGCGTTTCTTCGTAAAACGATGTATAAAATACGACAGATCTTGTTTTATTGCATTCGGTTTAATTTGAATTTAGGTTACACAGGTGCAGAGGTAAATTCACGTTGAAGAGATTCTACGTCGAAGATCGAGACTCTCGTGCGAATGAAAACGAAAGATGGATTTAGGGTATGGACTTAGGTTAAAACGAAAGATTAGGGTAAAAGATGAAGGTAAGGGTAAAATATTAAGGTGAAACGAGGTTAATTTAATGTAGGTTACCGCACAGTCGTATTGCCTCTGCAAACATATTCTGCTGATCTCATGACGGTGGAAAGTTTGATAGATTTAGTTTCACTGGGCCCAGAATGAGTCAGGTTTATGTTAGACTGGTACAAAGTTAGACCTACATCGAGACCTACGTTAGGTTAAATTAAACTTACATTGGAATAACATTGGAGAAAGTTAAACGTAAAACTATCTAAACCTAGTCTCTGAGAAATAATGTGCGAGTTAGACTTAAATTAGGGCAAAACGAAGCGAACACAGACTTAGACCAGACACGTATGTGTTAATCGTGTATTTAAGAAACCTTGGATCCCAATGGGGCTATATCGTTTAAATTACATTTACCTAAACCTAACCACGAACTTGACCATGTCTACTCCACGATGAATTCGAAAGTTCGTCTTGAAAACTCGAGGAATCTGGCTGTACCGTGAACTAACAAATTACAGGGGCGTATCGTAGAGAATTACGCGATGCGACCACGCGAGCGAAATCCAATGCTCGAGTGGCTCGATATCGAGGCGAATTCAATATCGAGAATCGACTTAATGGCCAGCTGCAGCTACGAAGGATCTTATCCCCAGTACGACTCCATTACAGAAATTAATCGCCTGCACGGCGTACGGTGCAAATCGCTTTGGTAATCGGTAATCACGTAGACTCTGCAACTCTGGTTCGCCCTCGCCTCCGCGTATTTTCATCTTTTCTGCCCCTTTTGTAGGCGTTCGTTTTCGTTTCATTTACATGGTCCACGCGAGTCGTCTTACCTAGATCACTGTTTGCCAACCCGACCGCTTCGCGGACCATTTCCGATTGTCGTGGGTGGTCGTCGAAATGAACGCACGGTTGTTCCGACGTCTCCTCGGCGAGATCCATGAAATCGATCCGGGTCATTGCAGACCTACGCTCAGCTCCGTCTTGGTTTATGCTTGCCAAGTACCTACATAGAAGAGTTTACGAGTTAAGTAAATAGTTGTAAGTTAAATTAGATATTGTCTTGATCGTTAGTTCGTAGGTTTTCGAGCCGATGATTTACTCTTGCGATCTTTGTTTATTCTACTAGATATTCAAGATGTTCTCTCGAATGTTCGAGAACGAAGGCTAACGGTGTAACGTTAGTCAGAGTTACGATTCCCAAGGAATTGCTGATGATTTTATCGAGACAGAAACGTAGTTCCATATGTCTATTCGTTTTCATCCTGTCGTTTTAATTTTAGATAGACATAAGATATTTAACTGCGTGTACTCGTTTGGTATAATTTAATTTCAAGATATCGATTCAAACACGAATCAAGTATCAGATCCAAGGTATAACTTGGGATCGACCTAATTACCGGTGTAGCACAAATAACCGATAATCTATGAACGAACTGGGATCGCCATAAGCCACGTTCGATACCACATAAATTCGAGGATCAGACAATCAATTGAAACGTATCTAGTAGGATTATAGAAAGCTTTTTTCAACCAACTATTGGGAAACACCGAGCGCGGAGATAAAAGGCTTTGGCTCGCGATTCGCGTGCCAGTATTAATCGACGGCGATACTTTAATGACGTTTTAACGACGGTTTAACGCGGCGTGGTTCCAACCGCGATGGTGTCACGTGGAAAAGGAGAGGGTGACTGGATATTTATTGCCCCTCGATTCTCCATTCTCTAAATCTCAGCGAGTCGCCTTCGAACTGTTTGAATAGCGTTTTATAGTTACGCGTGGAGAATCGCGCGTGACTGTGCCGGCATGCCAATGAAACCAGACAGAAAAATAAAAGAAACACGGATGCTATTTGTTAACTTTAGAAAAATAGCCAGATCTTGATGCGTAAAGGTAGATTGCCTTCGTAGAATCTGATAGAAACATCAGCAAGTGCCAGCAGATTGAAATACCATCGCGTATAATGTTAATGTTTTCTCCGTACTGTACGTGGATACGGGATATCAGTCGCTTGCAAGCGAAGTAATTGATCGAGATATAGATTAGATAACGAGAAAGTAATTGCAATTTGAAAGTTTAATACTCAACGGGCAGATAAATGCAATAGATGCGTTTTCTTCTCGCAAGGGATTTATTTTTTTCATTTATTTACGATTTTAAAGATCATTACGATTATTTAAAACGACTCGAAATCTCTACAGAACCGTTGCATTCCTCGATACTCGTCCACATCCTCGTTCTTCCTTCCCTCTTCATCTTTATTTTTGACTAGTTCACGATCTTTCGACGACAGATCGTCCATGGCACAAGATTGAAAAATCGTCTAGGGTTCATTGTTATTTTGCCTGCGGTCTCGACTCTTCCTAGATTAACAAAGCCATCTATTTACACTTTTGCGCGAGTTAAAGCCGGTTCACCAAACATTTAACCGTTAGGCGATCAAGATTTACTCGGGACAGGGCCGCCCACAATGTCATAAAGTAGACTCGTCGTCGTCATAGCTCACCATATTTTACTGCGTCACAGTTCTCGTATTTTTCCACCCCGAAGAAACAAACGTTAACATGCCCAACATTAAATGCTATAAATACCACGCCAACATACTATACCCCTTTATTATCATTTCCCAGCATCTCCTCCCCCCACCCATGTTCTCGTTTCGCATCCCCAACCGAAGGTTATAACATCGAGAGTACCTGGACGATACTACTGTACGTATCCTAATTGGTGGAGCGGTCGGGTCGCGATATTTTACTGTCCGCCACTTAATATCTCGTTTGCCAAGTCATCAAGGAAGAAATCGCGTGAGGCGATATTTTAAGGCGCGTGTACACTCGTTGCGTATCTTTGTATTGTTGCGACTATTTGACGGTCACCGAACGTCAAAGTCGTTCCATCCGACTGGCGAGGAATACACACGGCAAGGATATAGATAGAAACACGCTGACACGAAATCTTCGTCTTCAGATCTGTTCTGAAGAAACAAACTACGAAGCAAAGCGCAAGCTACTAATGAAATTATCGAAATCAAGAGAATCGCGTATGTGCCAGAATTATTATTCTAGAATTGTAAATAAATAATAATTGCGCAGGGAAATCGATAGCACCCGCGCTACGGTATCAGGTTTTCATACGCAACGATGCAGTGCTTATCCGTGTTGCTGATACGCTGTTTTAACCCTTTGCATTCCTATGTCGAGTGTGACTCGACATCAGTTTTTATCTCAGAAGCTCCTTTGTCCAGTCCCACTCCATATTCTTTCATGTTCGAATCAACAGACGTCCTAGAAAATCAGGATTGCGCCGTGGAAATTGTTTCAAGATATATCGTACACTTAAACATTACAAAATACAACAATAGTGTGAATAAAACTGGTATTTAAGCGAATTTGTTTCTATTGAGATACGTATAATTTTCTGTGCTAAACTAGATTGAAACAGATGAATGTAACTGTCCCGTTGGCAGTGTGATATGGAAGATGGTGAGACAAAGAGAGTGCCGAGACGCGTGCAAACGTATATCGACGAAGATCCTGGAAATCGTTTATTAAATAAATCTAAAACTATTTTAATAGGAATTCTAAGTGTAACCTTAGTGTTCCTTTACTTTTATCTCGGCAATTAAGGTCCACAATTCTCAACAGTTTCTTCCCTTATTTATTTAAATTGTCTTATCTTTCAGTTAAAATAAATTTCAGATAAAATACTTAAAAGCGTTGGGAGCTGCTGGTAACGAAATTGCAAATAAAATAAAATTGCAAAATAAAAGTGCAAAGGGTTAATAAGACCTCAGCATACGCGACAATTATATCAATCAAACTATTGCCTATCGGCGTACTATTTTACTATAAGAATGTATAAAATTATTGTAGAAAGATCGTTATTTGTATGAAGATGTGACCGCTAATGATCTGATTGTTAATGCGACCTATGTAAATAAACAATTTAAAGAAAGGAGAAGGTGTAGACACAGCTTTAAGATCAGTAGTACCAACCGCCGCGTTTCAGCCTCCCTTTCGCGTGTATGTCGGCTCTTCGATTGATCATCGGTGACTTATTTTCTCGACTGTGGTTCCCCGGGGAAAACAGGTGATCGCGTGTAATACACTTTTGATTGTATTTAGATGCGATTTTAAACGCGAGCTCCGGTTGCGCGTTCATCAATTCTCGTCCCGGTCACTCGTTAATTCGACGTTCCCCCGCTACCACTTGTTGGTTTTCTTTGATTTTTAATGCGTCCCCGTGGCTCGACCACTGCAAGTCTTTCGATGGATGCTGGTTATCAAGTGGTTTGTTGGTGGTATCGAGAACAGGTGTTCTCTCGGTGTAACATGGGGTGGTTCTGATGAATGATGAGGTCTCACTGATCACCTCGGCTACAGTGTTTAATGTTGCTGAACATTTTTTGCGTACTTTTTGAAATCATGTTTCATTCATGCTTCGTTTTTTTCGTTTTTTCTTTCTTTCGCGAAAAATCGTTGAGAATCTCGTGGAATTTTATTTTCGGAAAATATGGAGAAACGTTATTATAAATGATATTAATTTGCGTTAAATCCCATTTAAGAAACAAACTTCTTGTAATAAAATGATTCCTAGATAGGATAATGGACGGTGATATAAGTACTCGGTTGTTTTCGATAAGTATAGACCGGTTGATCTGAATTTTCTCACACAGTGAATTATTATTTATCAGAAACGTTAATAAATCACGCCAAGCTACAACCCGTAGGTTATAGATTTCTCTTTTATAATTTCGTAATTGGAAAATTTGATTGCAAAATTTCGCTCGATTTATTACCAGACTTACTACAGTTAGATAAGAAGATCTATTAGTACCTCTCTATTAGTATAATTTGTGAACTGTGATTTGTAAAATTTCTCCGGTTACCGCATTTCAATTGTGGCGCTCTAATGGGATTCGTTAAAAAAAGAAAAGAAGAAAAAGATGATGTCAAAGGACATTATCCCTCTTCTTCTTCTTTCTATTCCGCCTTGAAAAAGTCCAAGATGGAAGAAGTTCTTGACCACGAAGAAACTAGAGAAAACTCATTCAGAGAAAGCTCGTTATCTGATAAGAGTGAATGCGATGAATCTCGACGTACACTAACTTTTTGCGTCCGATGTTGACACAATGTTATTCGGCTGAAAGAACATCTCTCCGCGGAGAAGCCAGGCAAGAAGAGGTTTCCAGTTGAGCGCAACAAAGTAGCATCTCTTGTTATTCGCAAGGAAAAAAGATAGGTTGAAACGAGAGCGATAGGGCTGGCTCGTTGGCTTGGAAAATTCGTCAGCAGCTAGGCACGGAGGAATGCCGACCGCGATTTATTGCCACAACCGTGTCTCAGCAACCTGCGCGTCAGTTCACCTTCATGTTTTGCCTTGATAATTTATAGAAACAGTTTACACGAACTATGTACCTCAGCATCTAATGTGGTTGACCAGAGTTGTTGTGCACTGGTTTGGGATGTCAGGACGTCATGTTGGGAAAATACGTGTAACGTGCGCTCGAAGGGATAAGGATAATATGTCTGGAACATCGATTGTGCAGTTTCACGACAGGTTGATGCCGAGTGAAGTTGATTGACGCGTGTGGTTTATTTAGTCGATAGACGAAAGTACGATAGGATATTTATAAATCCAATTATCGTTTTAGTATAGACGATACTAATAAAATACGTGAAATAAGCAATGTTACTGATTCGATAGGTACTACCATGAAACAGGCAAAACATTTATAGAGCGTAAATTATTAGAATACAACCACCAACATACTTTTTTGTGATCGTAAGAAAAGAGCAGATTGAAATTCCTCATTTTGTACTGTACTTTAGCTGTACTGTTAATGCACGGAATAATATAATATATTGCATAGCTTGCCTATTAAAAATGTACAAGCAGAATGATACAAACGTATAAGCACGATCGCAGAAGACATAAAACATTCTTTCAACGATCAGATAAATCGGCAAAAGTTTATATCGCTTTATTAAACCCTAGGTGAACTGAGATTCTGAACCGCATTGAAACCTCGACTAAAATAGAACCAAGACGTCCATTTAACGGACAGAAAGTAACACACCTAAATCTTCGACTCTGCCTCGCCAGATAACATATTCCGCGTCGTAAAACCTACAGAAAGCTCTAATACCCGGAGCAGTGGATCGAAGGCTCCGTCGAGGTAGTACATATTTCATAGCGTGTACATCCAGAATCTCCCTGAAGGAGAATCACTCTCCATCTCGTTGGCGAATCGGTTGGCGCGCAACAAAGCCCCATCGGGTTTCACCTTTTCGATTCCCCCTTTTCACAAGGCGATCGCCGGGCGTCTTTCCATCCTCGTCTCCGTCTGCTGTTGGTCCCAGCGGGAGGATTGGAGCAGAGAGAGGATGAGCAAGGGTAACTACGTCTCAATAGGCCGACGCGCATCTCTGTAAACCGAGCAGCAGGACTCCTAATATGGGATTGCACGCAACAACCACCGTGGAAGCCACGAAGCATCACGTCGAAGGTAGAACAGGGTGGAAAGAAACTGAAGAGGGAAGAAGTAAGATATAGAGGAAAGAGATAGAAGGGGAATGAGCGTACTGTAAATTATTATTGCCACTAGTTTCTTGCCCGAAGCCGGTGCTAGACTCTTTCTACCTACTGCCACGCAGTTCGCGCTACTTATCTCCAAGCTTATCCGTTCCGCGAGTCCTCTTTTCCCCTGTATTATGCTCTTCTTCTATACTTTTCTTCAGCAGTTGTTCGCCCCTGTTCTTTCTTCTGGCTCTTACGTTGCCAGGCATCTGCAATTTTTCTTATTTCCGCTTTAAAACATTTCGTGTGTTCTTATGGAAATATCGTAGAATTGCTCTCGACTGGCCTTTTTTTCTTTTTACGTCACCTGTTCTATGCGCGGTTTATGGAAAGAAAATACCGAAAATGGGAATATTGGTAATATTGATACGAAAGACAGGTATTGGGCATTGTCGGTAATTTAAATTTATTAGTAATTTGTTGAAAGGATGAAAATGTACTTTTTCGAATATCTCGGAGTCTACAGGGTACAGAAAACAATTTTTTTCAATCGTGCGCTCTGCGGTAGGTTATTGAGTAGATGAAAGTTTAAGATGAGAGTTAATTCTTCGCGCAATATATCAAACATCTGAATTTTATAATTAATTCCAGTAGGTCAACGAAAAAGGTACGCGTTTCTCATCAGAATATCCAGGTAGCGCGATTATTCCGATTGCCGACATAAGATCGTCCAACAACGCTCGCTTATGTAGAATAAAACTGAAAACCTGAGAATTTCTACGAACAAAATTGTCGTTTCACCTACGTAAAAACTCGAGCTACCTAAGAACTACAGACGGCGAACAAGCGTGAATATTTCGGTGACCATCACGAGTAGCAGATCAGAGTCTTCTGTCTCAACTCGCGAATAGAGTTCAAAGAGCTGCACTTGTTCTGGGAAAGAACAGTTCGATCCGCAAGGCGGTTCCCTCGGTGTGTTCCATTCTCGAAGGCAAAAAGTCTCGCGGCATCTCTGGGAGATGCGAGGTGGAAAACGATTTCCACGGCGGCGTAACGCGCCAACACCGGGATGATCGCCTTTCTGGCGAAACTGTCTGGGCATAGCAGGAAGTCTGTGCACCTCCTAGAAAGGCGGACCGTGGAATTCTGTTTTCTTGCGGCTCCTCCGGGAATGCCTGGCCTCTCTCGCTCTCTCTAGCCTCCCGTCGAAGATGTCAGAGTTTCTACGCCGAGCATTGTTTTCTAGTCCATGGAGTAGTAGATAGAGGCAGATCGAGGGAAAGACGAGGTTTTTGTTACGCGGCAGCGGAGGATGATCGAGGCCGGGATTCTCGAGAGAGCGTATCGAAAACGACGGATCGTTGGCCGATCCTGTTAACGACAGGACGCGGTTACGACACCTTCGTAAATGCGATCATTATCTTTACGAGCGGATTTCGCGTGACTTTACAGGTGTCTCAGTTCGATGGGATTGTGCATATTTGGAATATTCTCGAACGTGACCTGTGACGTTTCATAATTTCACAATATTCATGCAATACACGGTTTATCAGTGAATCGTAAGGTCCATCTTTTTGATAAACTGTCGACCGAAATTTTCAGAATTGCTTGGAAACTGTTCCGAGAAGTATCAACTGAACTTGTCAATTTTAATTGGTGTGTTCGTTTGACGAGTTTGTGAATGTTTGGAATATTCTTGAGCGCGATTTGTGACAGTGCTTGGTATCTTTAAAATATCGTTGTTTCTTAAAATATTTGTCTACAAATTTTGTTTCTACGAATAAAATACTATAGATTTTTTACACGAAGTTTCAATTAATATTTGGCGTCGTATATCAATAAATCACAGCTGTGCAATCAGAATTACGTCTGAGTTACGTATTTCTTTTAACTGCAACCAATTTGGCTTATACCATAATCACGCGAATCAGAACACCATTCGTTCCAATAATCTCCTGCTTAACATCCAGCAAATCGTTGACAATTTTACCTTTACCTTAAAGTAAGAACTTACAACAATTGCCACTATAAATGGCACTCTGGTCTCGCTACGAACGAGGATATTGCACAATTTTCTGTGGAATTCGTGGAGAATTCCGTTCATTAGGAGGCGTAGATCGCGCGTGTCGATTAGACGGTTCATCGATGATTCATCCGGCCTCGCGAGACTCGAGAGCACCTGCGACAGGACCGTTTCTCCGCAGGTCGTGCCACGGCTCCCTATTTTCACCGTTACGCAATCGGAGATAGTCAGAGGTGGTGGAATCTTCTGCTGGTCTCTTCCTGGCTTTCGGGCAAATGTCGTGCGACTCGCGACGCTCGTTTTCATCCTCGTGTACGCGCGTTGCGTCACCTCTAATCCTTTGGCTACGTGCTCCACGGGAATATCCCAGTCTGCGTGGAAAGTAAATTGGCTTTTGTTTCGTGATTTTTAGCCGAACGTTTCGATCGAGGCGAGATCGAAGCACAATGTTGCGCTCAAGTGCCTTGAAACGACTCAGAGATTACGTTCGAAGATTGATCGAGTAATTGAGCCAATCGAGGCGGGCAATCAGGTTCTTTTCTTATTTTCAGGCGCCAGGATTTGGCGGTGGATGTTTCGTGAAACAATTTTATCCGCGATCCAACAGGAATTTTGGGTTCCAACCGAATACGAAAGAATTTCAATTCTTAATTTTTCATTCGTATATTACGTGAAATCTTTTCCTTCAAACGTTACAAGTTCTATAGAAATTTGCTTAAGCAAGAACAAGATCAAAGTATAGAAATTCGATGATCGTGAGAGGATTGAAAATAGAGTTTAATTTAATTTTCAATCCATTTTGCTCAAACTTAACCTTCTACGCCCGATAGAACGAATTCCTTCATACCAGAAACATCCTACAAACTCCTCGCTTATATTAATTTCACAGCGAAATATATCCTCCCACGCGTGACACGATTCCTCCGTGTCTCAAATTTCTCCACTTATTCAATAACGTCAGAATCAATGAAGACTCGTCTAAAGTATCATCCTACTTGCACGTACGACTCCATCGGTAGTCTCATAGCGGTATAATCATCGAGTGACTGACGTCTGAATAGCGGCTATCAATTAAAACCCTATTCGCGAAAGTCGACGCCGAGTTTTCCTCCCTTGGCGTTCGCCGGCTATCAAATACGTTTGATCCTCGTCTTGGATCTTCTCTCGACGAAGCACAACGATCCTGTCCCATCCTCGGCACATAATTATACGGACCTGGTAGTTGTGCAAGGACTGGGCGAGGCTTGGCGCATAGAATATTCAAGTCTCTTAAGTGTCTTCTAGTAGTAAATATTGTTATGCTAAGCGCGGCCGTTGTCACGCCTTCTCTTGGCTCCTCTTTGTTGACGTGGTCTTTCTCTCACGACCACCTACTGTCTATCTTCCTTTTCTTTTTTTTTTTCTTTTTTTTACCTCGGTTTCGTCTCTTTTCGTCTTCACCAATGCTGGAAAATACACAGGCTCGCGAAGCTACTCGAACACTTTACGAATATGTCGTACGTGTTATATGAAACATTTGCGTGATTACAATGGACGTGATTACATCGATCGTGTTTTTATTTTTGGCAGTTCAAAAATTCTGCAAGAATATTTCGACTTTCGTATAGTCGCAGCTTTGCAAACTTCACGACGACTATAAGACACCTGCTGTCCACACGAACGAGATCCACAGTAGTTGGAAAAGGAAATTGGTATTCCACCAATGGATCCGCCATAAAGTCGATTAACTAGTCAAATCGGACGCCATCGACGGGAACACTGTTATTCGATCGTCTGGGAGACGTCAAAATCGATGTCTACTCGTCAACTGGATTACAATTAACGTACGTGAGAAAGTGGTAGCGGGTAGCAGGCTACCATTTTCTTATCGCTACTTCCTATCGATCTTATGAAATCGTTCCGATCTCTCCGAACATCTTCACCAAGGATCCGTTCATCCAAACAACTGAGATCACGATCTTCCTGTTTCTTCGGTCTTTCAACGATCCTTTCGTCCTCGATCATCGGCTACTAACAGAAAGAATAAAAAGATAGGAAACAACGTTAGAAATAAAAAGATGTATAAAGGAGAGAAGCAGACTTTTGATCCTTTCGTCATTTACATTCTCGACGTACAATTATTGATAAGAGCGAATGGAGGACGATGGCTTTCAACAAAGTCACGTAATAACAGTAATTATCTTCAGGATCGAGCCACTTTCTCGAATCGCTTCGAGCTTCGAGCTGCCACTCGCTCCAACGAAATCAATCGGTACCATCCTTTCCACTTTGGTCAATTGCTTGAGTTTTTGCCGTCGAATCGACGGTCGAAGCTCTTTTTTCTGAATTCTATATGTTAAGTGAATATTCTTTGGTTTAATGGTAGGTAAGTTTTTCAACGCCAATGACGCAACACTTTCTTTGGTTACCTAACATTTATGAAATATCTATAGGCTTTTAAAGTCACTCGAATAATTACAATGCTCTGCCTACCGCTGTTTCTAAATATTTTAGAACGATCGAGGCAAGGTAAACATGGCGGAGAAAATAATTCCGAATAACACAAATGACTAGATAAAACGTTCTAAAATGAAAAATTCAACGACTAATAACTCGATGTATATTTTATAAAAATTCAATTTTCTCGGTGCCTCGGTTCGATCTAGTCGTTTCGTGCGTCTTCACTCTCATACGAGCAGGTACTGCGTAAAATCACCGCATAAAACATTTGCCAGGATTTCAGCAGGTAACTCGGACTTTTCCTTCGAAATAAATCACTGTAGCTTTATCCTGTGAATAGTAGCCACGACGGATAACAACCTACCCAAGCAACTCGATCATTTAACCAGCTGTTCACCGACTTCTAAACTCTTACCGTACGATCTCTGAAAAGAGACTCGAATTCGTGGGCGTCAATTTGTTTTCCACCGGTTCGCAGTCAACCTCCGCGATACCGTGAACAATTCAATTGCAGGGTATCGCGTCGAAACGGCTCGTTTCACCTACCGTCCGCGACGTCCACGTACGTCTAATAACAGACGACAAGAAGGTGGTCCTGACTTATCGATTAATCGTCGCCGCTCCTCGGGCCCATTGTAATTTCGCCATTAACGTTACTCGGATAGAGAGGGGAAAAGAGACACGTACGTACGCGTTTCTACGCTTGCAAAACTCGCCGCGATATTATCTCACGGTGACGATTACGCGCGAATACGCGCATACTTTCTAATTGCGAGATTGTCCGGGGATCCGCGTGGCCCAGCTACGTGATAAGTGAAAATGTCGTAAACCGATGGCGATCTGTGATTACAACAATCCCAGGTAGTCGTGATTTTTGTAAACAGTCGCTTGATACGGGAGTATAATGATTTTGTTGCCTCTGGACATCGAATTAGGACCATATGCAGAAATTTCGCTCTCGTAATTATAGCTGTAGATCGTAGATGGGAAATTATCGCAAGTTGGATCCAATTTATTACCGAAAAGGTTGATTTCATGGCCGAAATGAACGTTTCACAAATCGATTTCAACATAAATTATACAAGCTCTGCCAGTTTTTACAGGTCGTTGCAGTAATCGTACCGCGATGCTTTCCTCGCTCGATAAAATGCTAATGCTTCGTAACATACTGCTACTTCTTGCAATCTGAAGCGCTTCAATTACGCATTACGGCATCCAAATCGTATCAATCGGCATATCGATCGTGAGATAATCAATTTTTTCACTCGCTCGCTTCAAAGTCCAGACTTATAGCTTTATAATCGGTCAATTGCACGATCGTTGGTCGGACAAATGAGCCGACTTATCGGTCGCTAGAATTCAGTTCAATCGTGAGATACGTGTCCATGTGTAGCATAAATCGCGTCTAATAGAAATCGTACTGGCATTTCAGTCGTGCGTTATTCGGTACACGTAATCGGTTTGTACTTCGGAGTACGTAGTTTATTCGACAACTCTTACACATACGTTGCATGAATTAAAGATTGATCGAAATGATATACGTAGGAATACGAATCGATAATAAATTGATCTTTGTACCAAAGGGTCTATCCTGCGAACGTACAACTGAATAAATAAAAACGTAAGTAAGTGGGAAATTTGTATAACGCGGAACGTATCTCCCGTGTTACAAAGAATCCTATTGTGCTCGTGGAGGAAAGCGTCAGACTATCTAGAAAAACCGATAGGGAAGCCATTACGAGCTTAAGATACGCGGTCGAGATCGCGCGAGTGAAAGTCACACGCGTTACGTCAAAACCGAGACACCGAAAAACCAGCGTGTAAAAACTCACCTCGTGCAAGTAACTGTCCTTACCGTCCACGTGGGCAACCTGGCCGTGGATTGCATAATGGGTCGTACATTACGCGCTGACAAGTACGAGCACAGGTACCTTTTCAGACAACCTTCGTCAATTTATCTGTAATAGCCGTACGATTGCAAATTATTGCTGTTTGTTTCACGCGCGGATTAATCGACGAGTTCCGAGGAAAAGCGTTGCACAAGGCAATGAAATCATTAATTTCTAGCCTTACAGAGAAATCCGTATACTTTTAAGATACATGACACAAAGAAGGAAATTCGTAATAAAATTCCTGGAACGTGGAATATCGTCTAGAAAATTTGTTGCATCGATTAATCACTCCTTTTACTTGTACATATTTTTTATATGCCAGTAACAGCAGAAACACAGAACGGTAGTCTCGACGATAATTACTTTCTACGTCGTTTATTCTCTTCGACATCTCATTACGCCGTAGAAAGGTAAAAACGTGAAAGTTTCCTCGAGGAAATCTTAGTGCTCGAGAAGTTCTACTTTTCACGTTTTACAATCAATCCTTTAACATTTCGTGTAATCGACTTGATCATCTTCCACGTAATTTCTTAACCGATGTACTTACTCTTTAAACGCTGTACGAAGAACGTAAAAGAGGAACGAATGGAAATATATCGAGCGTAAAACGATGGAAATAGAATCATTCTACGATTCTACGATCGGCATGGAAGAAAGTATTGGTGCAGCAATAACGGTCGATGTATTGCTACGAGTGTCCTATCTAGCTCGCTTTCATTAAACGCATCGATGCAGCCTCTCGCCCTGGTCTCGCGATTAATTTTAATTTCCGGCTGTGGGAGGGCAGCAAACAGCAACGAAGCGACGCGTGGATAATTAAACGAACGTCAATCGACCGTTATAATTTCCGATACGTCGGCTATAAAACTGTGGCTGGGTGCGATAACGGCGTGCCACTTATCGGATCTTTTAATTGAGATCGGCAACACTGCTACACTGTTGCAAATCACGGACGATCGTCCTCGACCCTGATCTCGGATCAGCCTTGCAAAATCTCGTTTCGTATATCGATATCCTGGCTATCGATCATCCGTAACAACCTATCGTTCGCTGGTTTCACTTGGAAAAGAAATGGTAAGGTGATACGGTGTTAATTATTTGCTCGCTTGAAACGAACAGTTTCGTTGGAATCGAGGAAAATCACGAAGTACAATACGAAGAAACGAATGCATCCGGTTTCGTAGCGATTATACGATCGAATCGTGTTTCTCGCCTCGTGGTTTTCTACAAGATATTAATTACGCGTCGGATAGCCGGAAAAGAAGTAGAATGCACTGGACGATTATGGCTCGTAGAGGGTAGTTTGCATACAATGCGCGTGTTGCGCATGAGAACCGAGTGGCAACGCCTTTGATCATAATATCGGTTTTGCAGCGAAATGTCTGCGGGATATTTCAATTGCGCGATTCAGAGTACGAAACGACTTGCTTGCGATGAAGTTTTGGTGCCATTTTATTGTTTCTCAAGACAGACTTTCTACAATTTTAACGCTCATGGAACCGAGGACAGCTTCGATAGAAGTATCGCTTCGATCTCGTAAAATATCACTTTCTAACTCGAGAAATTTCCTCTATTTCCGAATCGTCTCGTCGTTCCTTAGAAGACATTGCTTCGATTCTTGGAATTTAGTCGATGAAAAGTAAATTTCCATCTCAATTTCAAAGTTCATATAGCCGGAAAATTTTCTGATTCTCGCAGAAGATTAATCAAAAATTAATAAAAGAAGGATAAGATGAATCAATTCTGAGCTAATCGATCCATGAACCACTCCGATACTCATCGCAGGCCGATCCTTCAATTACCTTAAGCTAATTCAGACGATCCCAGCCAAGACGAGCTTAGCAGTTTCTTTATTCATAGAATCGACGATCGAGCAACGCTGATTCGGCTGCCAAGACGATTCAGAGACCGGCTACTTGAGTTGGTAATTTCGAATTGCCTGGTAATGTCACGTTAGGGAAAAATAAAGCAGGAAGGAGAATAAACAAAGAGGAATTAACGAGGAAGGAAACGAGAGAAAGAGAGGCGTCTCTGGCTTTCTCTCGACTAGACCGAAGTCGCTAATCCCACGCGGCGCTTTATTATCCTTCATTATCGGGGCACAAATTATAATCCGCAAATAGCGTTTGGCGTTTATGGTGGCAGCACCCATGAAAACTAACCGGTACTCTTTATTCCTGGTGTATATCGTTGAGGCCGTCGTCGGGTCGAACAATGCGTTCGTCCCACGCCGCGCCACCTCGTGCCACGCCACCGTCGGCTCTCAGACGGAGACTCTTTTCAGAGTGGCGAGTCGCGTCAAAGTAAGAAAACTTCCTGGTTGAAAAGTTAGCGAATGGAAGGGGACGCGGAGGAAGTTGATCGGTTCGTAATGTAACAAAATCATTTTCCATCAGAGTAATCATTCGTTCGCGGCTGAAAAGTCAGTTAACGGAAGCAATGCAGAAGAAATTGATTGGCTTGGAACGCGATGGAACCATTTTCCACAAACATAATCGCGCGTCTTCCCGGATGGAAAGTTAGTTCGTGAAAGAATTGCTGAAGAAACTGATTGGTTTAAGAACGTAACGGTACTATTTTCCGTAGTAGAATCTTAAAAATAGCGCACGCGTTTTCGTCTTATTTTCGTTATTAGCTGGAACGTGGTCGGATACAAAACTCGACTAACTACGACGCGTATCTGCGCGAAGTAAAGAAAAGTGAGGTTTTCAGGAAGAGTTAGGGTAAAAAAATAAAGAGACAAAAGAAAGAGATGCGTCGCGACTTGTGACAGAGAATTCTCGTCTGTCCGAGCCAGGCATAAATTTATAGAAACGGTCCCATGGAGAACGGCCATGGAATCTGATTTATCGGCGCAATGGCGAGACAAGAGAGAACCGAACCGTCTAGACAATTGACGAGAAATTAAGTTTGAATGGTCGTGGGCGTAATTGCTGGGACATGCACCGCCGACGAACCGGAGGAACCGGATGGACGCGCTTTTTCACGTTTCGGTGGTCGAAGATAGCTGCGAGAAATGGCGAGGGAAAACGTGTCGCGTTACGCAATCGAAGATAACGAATATTATCGAGATTATTTTATTCTGAAAGTTATTTATTTCAAAACTTGATGAAAATTTCAATTTCCTTTCAAATCCGATTGAAGCACAGATTTTTTACTATTTCAGGGTTTCAAATGTAATTTAAAGTTCGTATACAACGAGCGATATAAGCTTACAATATTTAATCTGTTGAGGTTATTCGATCTGTAAACAGAGAAAACACGTGGATAAATTGTAAGGCAGAAAATATATTTAAATAGAAGTGTAATTATAAATAAGAATACAATTTGAGCTGGTTCAGATCCGCACGCTAGCTGTGTTACCCCAATAACTGAAAACCCCGAAGCCAACGTCGCCTGTCTACTGTTTATGGTCTGACTTCGTCGCAGTCTTTTGTCTACGCGCTGTCGATGGCTTCACTGATCGAGAAAACTAAAAAGACCAGATGTAGAGTTTTCTTAGAAGTGGTAACCACTTCAACATAATCGAACGTAAATATAAATTTCTGCGACAATGTGAGAAGGATTGAGATGTAACTTGAAGTTCACGAACAATAAATAACGACGAAGATTGGTTTGGTGGTCGGCGCAGGAGCAACGCCAGATCCTTTTTATTTCGTAGTTCCTTCGGAGGAGACATCGGGCGTCTCAGGTTTCAGAGTTTCGGGTCGAAACCGGCCGGTCTTGTTCGGGGATTCTGCGGTTTCCGCGACGCGGAAATCGATACAACGCGTGCAAAAGGAAGAAATCCCTGAGATGCTTCTCCGTTCACGTGCATCGGCAGGCATTAGATCCTTGGCGATTGGGTTTCTCCAGGAACAGGCAAGAAAACCTGAACGCCAGACAGATTTCGTTGGAACTCCCATCTTTTCTTTCTTTCTTTTTTTTTCTCATCGTTTTTTCACCTTGGCGCCTATAATCGTTACACACGCTTCCTCGTAGATACTTTATAACCTGGAAGTTATTAAAAATTTGTTCAACTTGCTGTCGTATTTTATTTGTAATTTTCTATGACTTTATAGTTTAGCGTTAGGTTGATATACGATCGTAGAGTCTATACAATTTACTTGTTTGATTTATCGCCGTATCTTCTTTCCGATAATCCGATTCTCGCGTGAAAAATTAGAGTACTTGGTTAATAATTCATCGTTTTGGTCGTTGATCTTTCGTTCTGATGGTTTCACTAGAGAAACGAACCCAACGATTAATTGTATTTTAATTGCATTTAAGTTGCAGTTTTATGCGTTTAAGATTTAGTATTACGGATGAAGGGTTGGATTAACACGATGGAATTGAATTTCCTGATTTGCTACTGATATTCTCTTCTTGATGATCCGATTCTTGCGCAAGGAAACGGGGCGCTTCGTTGGGAATCGGCTTTTACGTAATCCCAATTCGTTCGTGAAAACGCACACGAGCATACGGATGTAATTAACGGCAAGCAGAGCGTAATTAACACGACTGTCATTAGGCGAGCGTCATTGGGTTGAAACGTTTCTCTTCTAATATGGAATTCGGTTGAAACCAACTCCGCAACGCTAATTTTTCGTCCTAATTAATGTTTCGCTTGCCGGCAATGCGTTCTCCCCATGGCAACAGATTCACCATTAATTCCTTTAAATCATCTTCTTTATCGTTCCTAACCATTCACCGTTACGAATGTTCATAAACTTGGTAAAGTTATAGGATCCAGCTGAAAGGAGAAATAACAGCGAACGAAATACTTAACAGATTCTTGGAATTCTTCTTCGTAATCGCTATATTAATTTAACAGAGCAGAATAACGTAAATTGACTAGAAATAAATTAAAAGAAATTATTATTTCCTTGGAATCGTATCATCGAGAAAGAACGTCGTAATAAATCGCGAAATTTAATTCGAAGATGTCGAATAAATCTTTCGTTCGTATCGCTAAATATATCGCGTAAATTCGTAACGTAACAAGCAAAATACAATTAAGGTTTCGCATCAAAAGACTAAAAGATTACCGAGAGATCGAAAGAATTAGCTTCGCGCTTCTTCGTTTCTTGCGAGACCCCCTCGGAACGGAAGATGAGACGATGAATCATTAACGACGCATCCACTTACTGGGTCACACAACTGAAAACCTCCAAGAACTCGGCAGACGTCTCGAAAGGAAGCTACGGCACAGTAC
Organism: Bombus vosnesenskii; assembly: GCF_011952255.1. NCBI lineage: Eukaryota > Metazoa > Arthropoda > Insecta > Hymenoptera > Apidae > Bombus > Bombus vosnesenskii. The sequence goes on from NW_022882962.1 coordinate 3,518,977, forward strand.
GCTTCCCGATCGACGTGCTCCCGTGGAAAAAAAAAGGAGAAAGCAAAGGTTCGCCGTGCGATTATCGGTGTCATTGGTACACGCGCGCGCGTAAATCGCATTTCGCAAATAAGATTTCGCAGTCGAGAGTACGTTTCGCTGGGAAACGGCGTGTCCGTGGACTACGGGGAACAATGGCCGACCCACGCTGCTAACTGTGGGACAGACACAAACGTGGCACACTTCGAAACGCATCGTCGCTCTCATGGAAACCACGTCGAGACGGACGGCTGTTCCGTTCCTAGCACAATGTCACGTGCACAGGACCGCGTGAACAAGTCTGGCTCGTGGGCCGCGAACGTGGTCGTTTCATTCAAGACTTATCGAGATTCGGCCGATTGTCTCCTCTTCCTGTTCGATGATGTACGATCTCCGTGCAGCGATTGAAGCTGTCGAGGATGTCGAGTCTTTAAACGATCGTCCGCATGGCCACGGTTCGATCACAACTTTGCCACGTTAGTCGATCGTGTTAATTAAATCGACGAACAAGCATTTTCCTATTTGAGATGTTTCTAATTCTTCGGCGTTCGATTGCTTTTTCATCGATACATTGCGTTTTGTTCCGACGTTTCGTGAATATTGGATATCGTGAATATCCTCGGAGCAGACGTAAAAATGTTTCATTTATCGCATGCTTCTCAGTGCGTTGATTACCGCTCTGTTGTGGTCATCGGTGAGCCACGTTTTACTAAAGTTTCTAGAGTGACTAAAATAAGGCAAACTTCGCGGAATAAATATTCTCCAGCAAAACGTAAATGACACACAATTAGATAACACGGTGAGAGAAAAATGAAGTGTTACGTTGATAGTTTTAATGTATCGCGATTCCTACAACGTATAAACTTCACGTGGCAATGTATTAACGTATTATGTAACGGGTCAAGTAGAAAAATTCACCGAAAAATTATCGAGTCTAGGTGTAACGAAACATCGTTACGACTGGTTATCAGTGGAAAAATGCGAGCACTTTGCTAGATATGCCATGCAACGTTCGTGCATTAATATTAATTACTCCTACTGCCTCGGTTAGGCGAGGTTGGCAGGGACGGAGAAAGGTATAATAGGAGCACGTTCCTTGCGTGTGTGTTGCGTACGATATTTACATTGTAACGGGGCGGCCAGTCGTGTGTCGACGACCCCGTATCTTCGGTTATACATTCCTGCTCGTCGAACTGTTAACGCGATACTCCTAATTAGCAGAACGGGCCGTTTGTACCTTATTGTGGCGAGTTATTGCCGTCATTATTTCCCTGGCTATGAAACGCTTTTTGCTCCGTGAAACAGCATGCTCGCCAATTTTTCGACGTTTATCACAGCTTTTTTTGCTTTTTCCATGGACGAACATAAACCTGGCATCTAACGGTTAACCCGTCATATGAAAATATTTAAAATACAAAAAAGTCGTCTTTTATTGGTTGACGAAAGAAAGCTATAGATAGGGGCAATTTTATCTTACGTAATTGTTACTCAGTGGTGGTGATATTTAGACGCGAGTGAAATTTCAGTCGTTATAGTTTTGTTCGGCCTGGAAACGCGGTTAATTGGAAAGCTTGAAATTAGAAAAACTCGATTGAATTATAGACCGATTTGATGGAATTTTCTTAACATTATGACAGTATGGTGTCTGTATATAGCGTGTATAGATATATGATAGTAATATACGGTAGCAAATAAGATTGCATAGAGCAGAGAAATAAAGGAAAGGAAGTAAACTTGCTCCTATATCCAGAGTTACGTGATTCACGTTTAATTTGCTATGGTTTCGGGCGATGTAGCAATGGTTAGAAAGATTGAAATTAAGAAAGTTGGAAAAATTGCAAAGTTAGATGCCGGTTGGATAGAAATTGAATCGAGTTACAGATCGTTTCAACGGAATTTTCCTAAACTGCGATAGTATGTAAATGAGAATCTATAGAATGTGTGGCCATTCGACGTAAATTAAAGAAATGAAATTCAAGCGTAAAATATTAGACTGGAAACTTATCTCGAAAAGATTGTGTATAAAATATAAAGATTTATTTATACTTGGAATCGCGGTTATGAGCCTTTGAAATGAGAAAAATCGAAATCACGTTAATAGCCAAATTCAATTGCAAAAACGAGATATACTTAATTGCGGAGAATTCGAGTAGAATTGTTCAGAAATTCTGACAGAATAACCCGAGAGAACGAAAGAAAAATGTAAAGCCAGTCGTTCGACCTGTGTTATAAAACCGAGATTTAATTATAGATTGTTTTATTGAAATGTTGCTGAAATTACAGTATTATGTAAATAACGTTACACGGAGGGAAGGAAAAAAAGGAAATGGGTAAGTTTGTTGGCCATCGAAGGAAGTTTTCTCGACCGAGCGAGTGCAACGATCTCGTGTCGTTCAGAAATGGCATTTCAGCGGCCGCTATACGTACACCTGCACAACGTAGCCACGCAAATGTGTTCATGGCATCTAGTAAGTCGCAAACCGCTGCTTCTACTCGTTAAAATACACCTGATTACCGAACATTACCGTGCCGAGGGGGTAATGATCGCAACGCTTGCACGTAATACAAAATTGTTCGGGACGAACGAACGGAAGACGTTTGCCTCCGCGTTTAGGCTCTGTATCTTAAAACTCTCGACATTTCAGTACAATCTATTGTTACTTTAACCATAATGAAATACACATCCCGCGTTTTATTATCTACTTCCACATTGAAATCTCAAATTAGAGCTAAGAATAATAAAATTGTTGATACGTCGATTCTTGCAGAAATTTGACGCTACAATTAGCAAGACGTTACATCGATTTTACATGCGTTTCTACGTTCTATACGTATATTTATGCGTTTTTAAGTTTATCGATAAGAATCTCAGAATTTGTCTGAGTCATCTTTGGAGAACCTAGAGTAGTGAAAAAATGATGTGTAAATGATTCAATTTACCTGGAGAATGTAAAATTTCCAAGTATGTTTGCGTAAGATTAAAGATCGATTTCCGCGTATTTTCACCGATGAGCCTCTAAAAATTTACGACTGCAGTCTCATTTATGTTCAGTTCACGTGCTCGTTCGTTTCGAGATAGCAAAAGTAGAATAGTAGTCGCAGGTAAATTTATATTAATACGTTGGTTGAGTAGCCGGCGCGTAAAGAAGGTAACGCACAGAGCGTAATTGAGCATCGCGCTGGCAAAGGTTAACGATCTCTTTGCGGCAGCATGCGATAGAAACGGTTTAAACGATGCAACGAACGCAGGAGTCGTTCGCGTGTCAGAGATTACCGCTCGTCCTGCGTGGTCTATTCGCGGAATCGCCCTGTCCTAAAATTGCACCGAACATTTTGCCGGTCGTAGCCGCGCTCGTCGAGAGAACGGAAAATTTATGGCACGAAAATTACCGAAACGACCGGTTGTAACGGCGATTTAGGAATTACGCATCCCTTTCCTGTTGATAATGATGACAGACACGGAATAAATCTGTCGGAATGATCGTTCGGACGCTGGACTTTGAAGCTTCATTCGCGTACTGAGAATCTCAATTGGCGTGGTAATAGAAATTTTGGAGTTAGACAATTTTTAATTCAGAGCTTGCGAATTTAACGATTCGATTTCCGATTCTAAGAATCATACCGTCGATTCTGTGATTCAGATTCTGTAGAAAATTCGGATCTTCAAATCTAAAATTTCGATTTCCGAATCAAAAACAGGATCCCACTTTTTCTACTCTAAACTTTGCATAATAAGATGTAAATGTTGGTCTTATCGAATCTCTGAATCCATTTCGAACTTGGTGCTTCTAAAAGCAGGCATGGAATTTAAAAAGCGAAACTTCGTAAATGTATGACCAATATTTTCACTTAATAAAGACATCATTTAATTAACCAACACGCCTAACATAGTCCGTTGCTTAGTAAATTGGGCCTGCCTCTTGAAATTCCGATAATCTACCTCGATTATCTGGCAAAACAGACGCATTCCATCGTTTTTCCCGCAATTAGCCGGTCTTTAGCGGCAAAAGCAACAATTTCCGTTTAATTGCCGCGTACGCTTTTAGCTTAATCCCAGCGGCATTATAAGTCGAGTGTTCCATCGTCGTCGCAACATTTTCACGAGACAAAAAGCATCATTGTGAAGGCTCCGTCTCATTTGCATGACGCTTCTGCACGTGAGACCGCCGTTCCACTTCGTCTCTGCATCAGCCCGTGAAAAACCAGTCGACGAAAGCAAAACGATCGTGTGGAATGAGAAAGTGCGTGCCTCCGCACGATACTGACCCTGATAAACCCGCGATGCTATTTGAAATTTAATCAGAACGTCCATTCTCATCGGCAGATTTCTTTTCTCCTTCTGCTGTTGCAATTTTTCCTGCCAATTAACCAAATGGTGAACTAAGAATTCTTTCCGCGGTCAGCAGAGGGAATTTTCGTGACTCCTTCGATATTGCCGGAATATAAGGTGAAACGTAAATTACTTCTTCCTGGGTGTAATTGGAAAAATAAATAGGTGAAAGTAATCTCGATTTAGCGTTAATTTCCTTTCGTTCGTTTTATTCTTCGAACTCGATGCTGGCCGATCAGGAACCGGGAAACGCGCGTTTCCTTCCGCCTCTGATATTCGAAATTTAATTCGTCCAGTTTATACGATAATTTTCACTTCCAAATTGTGGAAATGGGAATTTCGTTTATCGCGAATTACTGTGTTTTGAGCGTTAGAGACGCGTAACCTCTGCTCTTTACACTGTTCCGAGAGCAACAAAAATTCCGATAAAACAAAGAAAAGATTAAATTCCCCGATATCTGAATTAAAAAGTTATTCAATGGAAATCCTTCATTTCGATTTGTATTAATTTATAATTTCGACATTTATTGATTAACACCTGAATGAAATACGAAATATTAATAATAAAACTGTTTTAAAGTAATTTTGCGATGTGTTCGTCACCTATAGCCTTTGCTCAAAAACGTCAATACCTGTTTGATAGTTCCAGGTACGCATATCCCGAGACTACGAAGAATTCGTTTACTATGTTTGAAGAATGCGTGCTTTAAAACCCAATGCTTGCCAACTCACTTTTACTACTTCCTCGCAGACTAAACTATCATAGTATATTCGGGTCGCGCTTCATCCTCGCGTGTTCTCAATATGCTGCTCACATTATTTTTGAAAAAAAAAACGGAGATTCAACAGGGAACAAAAGACGGGATGTCGAAATGATGTTATTTTCAGTTAAATAAAGACTCGAATGAACATTACTGCGTGTGTGTTCCATTTGTTTCAAGGATAGATAAAGAGACAGAGATAAGAACTTGCGTAAGTTCTTGGTTAAATAGTCGCGAAATTACGACAGATCGCTTTGCAAGTACACGATTCTTGTTCGTTTTGAAATTGTTCCAGGATTCGGCCAAGTCTTTGACATTTTATATCGTATAAACCTCTTTAAAAATGTTGAATAATGTGAAGAGCATTTTCTGCGATAACGTAGTCTGTAAATAAATATTTCAGATTGTTATCAGACAGAATACGAATTTGTTGTTATTCACGAAACTATCTTTGTTACATAGGATTTTGGATACGAGTTGGACGTGTCCATCTGTGAATTCGCGGTACGGTCGAAATTACGACAGATCGCTTTGCAAATGCACGATCTTGTTCGTTTTGAAATTGTTCCAGGATTCGGCCAAGTCTTTGATGTTTTACATCTCATAAACCTCTTTAAAAATGTTGAATAATGTGAAGAGCATTTTTTGCGATAACATAGTCTGCAAATAAATATTTCAGATTGTTATCAGACAGGATACGAGTCTGTTATTATTCACGAGACTGTCTTTGTTACATAGGATTTTGGATACGAGTTGGACGTGTCCATCGGTGGATTCGCGGTACGGTCGAATCAATGGCTCGTTTATCCGTGTCTCGAGCTGGTTGCACGCCGAGACCGGACGGTTCTCTGTGTCTCTGTGGCTGGCCGCGAACAGCGTCGTTACGGCAAAGTAAACGATCGCGAGAACGATGAATAACGGTGCGCCGCGTGAAACCGAACTGCGTAATAGCATTGGAAACTGTCGGCGAATAAGGTTACCCTGGCGAACATTATTGCCGGTTACCTTGCCTGTAACAATGTAATGGCGAAATTGGTACGCCAGGGAGCCCCGCTACAATCCCGACCAATTTCCCCGTAATCGAGCGATATTAACGTTGAAAATGCAACGTGTGACAAAGGATTTGATTTAAGAAAAGTCCGACGCGTATTCTCGTTATTGGTGCAACGATATAGCGAATAGCTTTTATTTCTCCTCGATGTTTGTACCATTAAGGACCGCGTATTATCGTATTCTTAATCCTGGACTTAGAATTTGTATTGTTTCCAATCTCACTCCTCTTTCAAGGCTTTCTGAAAAATCTTTAAAACGAGTCAATCGGATAAATAAAAAATATCGTACATGTAACGCGTATAATTATTTTTTCAATGTGCGGTAAAAGAATAATGGCAAAATTCATCAACAGAACAAATATTCGTTCGTTAAAATCGTTAAAAGATGAAATTCCTATTGAGACGAGATATTTGGAAGAAAGCAACCTATGCGATACATTTCATCGAAGCTGTATGACGCGAATAGCTTCAAAATCGAACATCGTAGAGAGGTTGCGTTGCGTGCACGTAGCCAGCCTGCATCGCGACACGCCCAACCATAGGCGAGCAACCAGGAAACGTAGCACGCCTGCGTCTACGTGTATTCTATGTACTGTACTTACTCGTGCAGGTACGTAATACGCGTACACTGCGATCGTACAGCCTGTGCATCATTTGGGATCGCGTATTGGACATCACTGGCGTTCCATTGGCTGGTATATGAATATACGTGGACTGGATCTCCTTTGGCGGATGGATCACCGTGGTACTCGGCGGTCTCGCGGGATTATTGGAATTCCTCGATTGTAATGGATCTCCGGATAATATAGTTGGAAGGAAATGGGCGTTGTTCCGTGATTAACCGTTTCGGGTTGCTTATTAAGCTTCAGCGGTTTACGAACATTCAGAGAAAGGGCGGGGTTAGATCTCAGAATGAATATTTCGGATTCTGCGAGTTTTGCGTGAATCGCAGTTGGACGATTCAGATAATAATAAGCTGCGAGTGAAAAAATCGGAAGGTTTCTTTGTGCATTGTTCCAAGGTTGGAAATCTTTTGCATAAATCGAGGTTCTCGGAAGCTAAACTTATTAATTTTTCAATTACATCGTATAGCTACGCGACTAAAGAAACAACCAATTTACTTCCACAGGTTTGTTCGCTGTTCATAAGTAGCGGCAAATTTCAAAGCGAATTTAAAAGAAAAACTGTTTCCCAATCTTGGAATTGATCAATGTGACTCTTGAACGATTCAACTGCAGCCGAAGCAATTTGAACGTGGAATAAATTGCGAAGGAAAGAATTGAGAAGAGTGCAAGTAGTTTCTAAACCTCGACATCTTTCCTCGAGGGCGCATTTGAAAGAATAGAAGTCTGGCTTTAGGCTTTGTTGACAAAGTCCAACTAAAAAGCCGTACTTCGGAGTTCTCTTTCGCGAAGATGAAAGAAGCAGGCGTGCTTTCAAGCAAAGTAAGTGGTTAAAGCACGGCAAGTAGATTTTACTTACTTTTCGGATAAAGAATCTCGTCTCCCCGTGAAATACAGTCGCTTGTTTGTGGCAGGGATTTGCATACTGACAATGAGTAAGCTTATGCATTACTAGAAGAAATCGACTGCGTGATGCGCGCGTTCCTTGAATTTAAATACCACGGATACTTTGCACGTGAATATTCGAAGAATCTTGTCTATTTAGTATGCAGCTTCTCATCTTCTTAAAAATAACATATCGTCAATTTAAATCTCTGAAAACAAACCATTTCTAAATTGTTCTAAAATTCAATAATCGAAAAAGATCTATACATTTTTCGATTATATCCATCTACAAAAGTAGCATAGATACTCGGATGAAAGTTTTCACGATTTCGTATATTTAATATTCTGTTTTTCTTTCACACTCGCGTAAACCTCAGATCTTCTTTCCTTCAAAAAATTCTCCACGTTTCTTCGTTACGTTCATCCACGGAAGCAGTTTTAAATTTAATCCAAAAGTTTCGCATTTCCAACCTAAATCTTCCCAAAAAGAATTGCTCCAGATTACTCGAATAAACCACACCTTTCGTAAATTTCTCAATTTCGTTACTCGAATACGCAATTAATATTCCTAATAATAATCCAAATCAAAATTCAAATCACTAACTTCCCTAACTTCGTGCGTTGCAAGGAATCGGTATGAATAACGATAACAATAAATTCCAAGGCAAAGAAAATCTATGCTTTCGTCCACACCATAATCTGTCCCCATTTTACAATTCTTGAATCTGACGAATAGCACTTGCAGAGTGTTTCCAAAGAAGTCTACCATATCTAAATACGATGTCTACCTACACGATACTCCTAAAATTCACTATATTTTTCCATCGTTCGTACACAGAGACCTAGCCCACCCATGAAAACAGCGATGACACGGCGCATCGGTATCTTATCATCCCACGAGGTTATCAGAGGAGCATTCGGAACATCCAATACAATCACCGCGGTCGTAAACGGGAACGATGGTCTGGCGGAACGATCCAGGCCATTCAATTTCCAACGACTAATCGTTTCAAAGTCCGTTCGACCGATCGATCCACTGCGGTGGATGCAGGCCATCAACGGCAGCCACCCAGTGGAGGTTCTCTTCTCGCTGGCTCGTTGTTGCCCCGCGTAATGCATGCTCTTTATTCTCCTGGAGCTCGACCCCGAAGATTATCATTAAGACGTTCCACGGGCGGTGGCGGCGGTGTTGCTGCCGCTTCTCTCGCCGCGACTACAGCGAGAAGATACAAGATAGATGATGCGCTGGAGGAGGTCGTGCCTTCGTCCGGAAGAAGAAGAAGGAAGAAGGTGAAACGCCTCGCCCTCCGTTCTCCGCCGGCAAATAGCTAATGACGGGATTAAATGAAACTCACTTAACCCGGGGTGGAACGAGGCGACGCCACGGTGTGCTCCGTCGTTTGAAAAGAGCTGTTCGCGAGCGTTCTGCACGTGACCGAGACCATAATGCTTTTCAATAACTTCCGCGTTAATTACGTGCCTGTAGGGGAGTAGCGTGGTTTCCACACAGTGCGATCTGTGATCTTTGATCTTTGATCTTGAAATGATAGGAAGGCTATCTACGAGGGTAGATTTTAGGTCACGTTGTACACAGCGATTCATAAATTCGTGTCCATCTACGTGCAAAGGCAAGTACAAAATGTCGCATGAACACGATAGTTGTAAACGATTAAAGAAAATGTTTCGCGGTCATGCAGCTTGTGCAACGAGGTATATGTTGAAAAAGAGAGAGTATCTTTAATTTGTACTTTGAGCATTTTGGAGGAGATTCGGATATTTGACGACGATAGAGTCACTTGGAGTACAATAACGTCGTTGCTCTTTCGTTATTTTAAATTGAATTACTGCGTAGAAAGATTTTCAGCAGATTAAATTTGCTACAAACTTATTTCTATTTAGATATCGATAGAATTATGATTAAGGTATTTTCAAAAGCAATTCAAAAGATTAAAACGTTCAATTTAGAAAATCTTAGGATAACACTGTAGCAGAAATGTCGAAACCATTAGCGATATGTGTCTTAACGTGTCAAAGTAATTCGTAGAGCTAACTATAATAGATTATATTTAAGGGATACGTGCAGGCTTTCGCGAGTAACCGCATATAGAATAATCATAGAGCGTGCGTTCTAAGGACCTTCGACAGAAGCGGAACAGGAGGACAGGAATTTCCCGTGGAGCCTGGGGCAGAAAGATAATCCACGCGCTAGCACGCGCGCGAGTCTCGCTACGCGACTATAATTGCGAGCAGGTGGCACCATTAATCTTGCGGCCACGGTAACCCATTTTCCTGGCTCTCATGCTAGCCGACCATAGCTGTCGTGGATAATGAAATAACGAAGCAAGCGTCCGGCTCAAGGTGGACGCAGAGTCAAACGAACTCTGGCCTATGGGCACCGTGAACCAAATTAATTTTCACGGATTTTAGTGATTTATGCTCGATCCACGATGTCCGAGTACGAAGCTTCTGATTGGAGCTGCATGATTGTCCACAGTCGTTTGTAGTTTCGATTTGATTCGTCTTTCTTTAGGGGATGAGAATGGGATATAGCAAAGATATTGTCGGATATACAGCGTCTTTGATGTGGTTTTGAAGAAATCTTAAGAAGGGAAATTTGATCGTTGTAGAGTCCTAAAGTTTATAAATTTGATAGCGCGGATGTGGAATATTTTCAGATAACGAAACTCGAGAATTTAATAAATTTCATAAAACAAATAAATATCGAATCTATTTGATTCATAGCCGCGTTTAGAAAACTTGCAAATTGGAATATTTGGATATCACGCGGTAAAGAATTCGATATCTCACTGACTCGGCAATCTAAAATTACTATATCCTCTATAAATCTCGACACCGTATTAACACCTTCGAAAGTGTTAAACGAACCAAGCGTCAATTCTCGACAGTGATTAATTTTTATCCTGTCCCCTTCAATTTACTTGAGAGAATCTACCTATAAATAAACTCCTATCCTGTCTAGATTTACTTTTGCCACAGGATCCTTTGTGCGACGGAGGAAAGAGGAGCGAGATAACTGTCCCAGATTTTCAATCAGTTATTCATAGCGAAACATACGTACAGGTGTGTGTCGTTACGTGTACGGTGACGCAAGAACGGCGTCGAGTCCCGAAGATGAATGTTTACTTTTCATCTTGGCGTTACAGGCCGTTTTGTGTTCCAGTAAGTAATTGGTTACTTTTAAGGGAAGCGCTCGAGACGAAGCCTTAATATACAGTTGAACACGGTCCATAAATTATCCGACGAGTTCAAAAATCACCAAGGAATACTTCTCTTCCTGGACGTTCGGCTGAATTCCCACGTAACGAGTTATCATAACGTGTTCGCGAAACAGTGCTTCGTCCCGAGGATATTCATCTTGAAATCATTTTCCGCAATTTTAGAGACACGCCGTAGCGCCATAATGTGGCATCAACCTTCCTACGCTATAATAGCAAGGCGGTTAGAAACTTCCCTAAGGTCCTAAGACTTAGCCTGGATAGTAATGTTTCCGAGCTGGCTTTGAATTTAGGATACACACTGCACACGCTTCTCACATAAATTAACATCAATCAAACGAACGAGGGAAGGAATTCCCTCAAGGTTCTGGCAACTTGGATAACGTTATCCTCAAGTTAATTCCAAACTTGAATTACCGTATATTTGGTATATAATGGGACGAGAGCAAACTAAGTTTCTAAGTTTCGTTACTTCGCTTGAACGAGACTAAACAATCACGGTCTAATCTAAATCTCGAACTAACTAACCCCTATCGCAGGTACACAGAGCATCCCTACGGATCCCTAGATAATTTCCCTCTTGCATCGTTGTATAGTGGCCTGATCGAATAGTTGATGTATTCTCAACTTTGATTCTCGCGGGAACGAAGCTTCGAACGAACGAATTTTATCTTAGATGTTCGACTCGTTTCTACGTTTCTACCGAATTCCACGTACGTTAGATACAATGATAATCCTACTTTTCCTAATCTTAATTATCTTCAAGTCATTCGCCCCATTTTCTTCTTCGAATCACCCAATCGAAACTTTTCTTACGCGAGTTATTAACTTGTCGATCTTTGGGCTTAGATTTCCTTTCAATCACAACCTCCTTCTATTCCATATCTCATCGACAATTCTGGAATTTGCACCTGCGTGAGCACCCACGCGCCAATATCACCGATCAGTCTCACAGTGTTTCGAAACTTCTGGATCCTCGCAGTCTCGCCGTTTTTCCGTCCATCGATCTCCGCAGCCGGATCGATAACTCACGAACGGTATATCCCTTTCGCCTGCGACCTTCGCCATTCCACGATCGAATCGAATCTCTCGAGGGACCTTCGATCTCCGCCACGATCGATCCCTCGCGATCCCGTTACTCGTCGCGAACCGTGTACACCGCGTTTCTTTAACACGCAAACGAGGGAGAAAAAGAGAGAGAGAGAGAGAGAGCGAGAGAGAGAGAGAAGGGATTACGTTGTAGTGGAATGCATCGCGACGCACGCGTGCGTGTTTCGCGCTCGGATGATCTCAAAGGTTAACGATGTTCCACGCTTCGCGGAGGATCTACGCCAGGAAAAGGTAAGGGGAGAGCCGATTGATCGTTCGTGAAATCTAGAAAAAGGCCGAGGATCAAGGACGCCGATCGAGGATTCTCTAGCGCGCGCGCGATTCTTCGAAGGAAGAGATCGTTTTCTACGTTTGCGCAATTCAGTCGACATTTTCCTTCGCGGAGGAGCGCGCTCGATCCTTCTGTCGATGCTCTCGATCTTATGTAACGTTTTGTCGTTCGTGCGAGAAGAGAACGCAAGGAGATAGAAGGCGTCGTGTTGAACGTGCAACGTGGTTGATCGTGAACATAGAATGCTGGCGGAGTCATCGTCGTGTGACTATTTACTTGGCTAGTTCGCGTAGAAGGTTGAAGAGAGCAATGGAACTTTGTTTATCGGAGTAACAGCCTGTCGTTGCCAGGTTCGTCCTAAAACACGAAGTTCTATCATTTTTATGACTCGCGAATAATCCTCCAACTATTAAATTATTCAATTTTTAAATTATTAAGATCTCCACTCAGATCTGTCCCGGAACGTTGTAACAATCTGTTTCTAGATTCAGATTTATTCTTCTGATGCACGCTAACAGAAAAGAATAGGAAATAGTAGAGTTTGATATTAATCAATTTTATACGAATTGTTGTTCGTCGCTTCGAAGTGTGCATACCTACGGTCAGGTATTTCGACATGGTGCTCCTGTGTATGCAGACAGCATCGCTCGAGCGATTCTTAATTCTTTGCTTAGAGGATGGTGGCACTATTATTGCGAGCAATGTTTATTAACCGACGTACACGCGCCGGTCGGCACGCGCATTAATCTTGCCGCGACCACGAGATAAGCAAACGCTCGCGTCACTTCGACCGACTGTCTGCATATTATTTACGTCATCGATAAATCTTCTTAACGTAACGTTAACAGCAATCGCGATAGAATCGTCGGCGACGATTAATCGACTTTCGAGAACCGAACAAACGTCAGACCATGGATTGTTTGGTAAAAAGTGGTCAGAGGGTTGAGCAACCCTTAGACATAGAAATTGTTTCGAAGTAGATAAACGTTCCTCGTTAGTTTGATTGAAAGCGAACATTTTGAATGATCTACGAAGATATCCGATGTTTGACGGATACTTTTGTACATTCTAATTGAGTCATCGATTCTTTCCAACCCATTTCTAGTACTATTACACGCTCGTATTACGGTTTCAATGACGTGTTGTATTTTTTCTTTTTTTTTTTGAATTATGTTTTGCCGCGTACGAGGCATGAGGTGTATTTTTCACCCTTAAAACGCTTCCATATTAAAAATCTTCAAATACCCAAACTATTTAGAAATCCAAATTAAAATTTGTCTAAACTGAAAGTTCTTCAACCCTTGTAAACTAAAAATCCCGAAATTCTATCGAACTCTTCGTAGATTCTACGAACCTACGACTCTTTCGACTATTTCACATTAAAAATCGTTGAAACCTTCTGACTGAAAGCTAAAAAAAAACCATACACCCTTGCAGATTAAAAGTAATTAAATCTTTCCAAACTCTATTTCTTCGATCGCAAATCCTCCGCTACGTTTTCCTCGCCTGTATAAGCCACCGTAATCGAATCGTACCGCACACGAGTCGATCTAGCACACGGTTAAGATCGAGCGAGCTGCCGCTATCCGCCACGCTTTAATGAAAGCAGCCACCGGCACGGCGCGAGAGCGCTCGTAATTTGTAACCGGGGCGAAGTCAATTAATAAGGACATCAGGTCATTAATTTAATTGTACCCCGTGACGATAGGTATCGAATCGCGAGTTTAGATCGCCGTGCAGATTTATTAATTACGAAATTTCCACGTGTGACGGGCTACGCGTTGCCGCGATCATCGAAAGGTCCGCAGGAGGTCGCGTAGCCTGACTGACGATCACCGTCGATTAAATTATCGGTTGATCTCGGACGAGGACGCCGCTAGTTGGCCGAGCCACCGCCGTGCGTTTCTGAAAAGTTGCAAAACCGACGGATTATCTTGGCGGATTGCTTGGATAGGGGAAAAGAGGATAACACGCGTTTCGTCTTAACCTTTTCAGTTTAACCTTTCGTAAATTACCTCGCAACGCCGCTTTGGTATTTTTTAATGGGCGAGTACGCGTGGTTTTATCCGGCTGATTGATTGTTTAGATCGTAAATTAGTCGGCAAGAGGATAGCGAAGTGTTTGTATGTACGTCGTCGGTGATTTGTAATTGACGTAATACCGTGTGCTTAATGGAGCGAGTAGGTGTGTCTGTGATAATGCGAGATGATGGAAGTTCGTTTGTTTGACAATGCCTGGTGATTGCTCGCCAATTTATCTTTTCTCGCTAAACATACGGATTTTTATTTTACAAAAGAGAATGTTTATGAGCTATAATACCTTGTATATAATAATAAGCCTGTCTTTCGTTAGATTTCAAGTACATATTTATCGAGCAAAGAAGTACATGCGATCGTAAGGATGATCGAAAGTCAGACTTTATATACCTGTCTTGTAATATTTTCAAGTTACTCGTACTGTAATCGAAATATTATAAATAACGACTATATGATCGAGATCGACACTTTCGATGTATTTCCCAAAATCTCCAAGACATTCGTATGTACTTTGATTCGTAAGTACTTTTAGAGCAGCTATCACGTGCTACCTGTGAGTTCTCGATGTCACAGCCTAATTTCCAACAAAATAAGATTTCAAGTATAATTTGAATTTCCCTGTTCCTCTTGACACTCTTCCCCCGAAAATATTATAGTACGTTCTTCGTCATCATTCACGATCCAATAACAGGCTGTTCGTGATTTCTTACACTTGCGTATAGGCTGAAAGCGAATGATCGTATGGAAAATCGATCCCATTTGGTGTCGGCTGGTCTCGTTAGTAAGAGACTGATAGGAATTCCATGGAAGGTGTACGGTGTAAACTCATCTCGCGTGTAAGGCGCGGAACGCACTAGGCTCGGCCTGCGTTGCATTCCGTCACGTTGCAGGGGAGGAGTCGCTCGCGCCGCGAGGAAATCCCTGGTATTCTAATCAGTTTCTAGCCCCCTATCTCCGAACGTACGGCCGACCAAGCTGATTCGGAGAAATCGGCCGATTGCCAGTCCAGGGTTGTCGTAATAATCATTAGGAGAATATTAAACTCGTCGACGAGTTGGAATATTGAACGCACATTCGATCGATCGTTTCGTGGACTGAATAATGGACTGTAATACGAGATATAATCTAGGCAAGGAAATTAAAAATCTGTAGCGAGATCGATAAGTATTGGCGAGAAAAATTAACACTGAGAGTTATGCTTTTTAATATCAATATCGTTTTTAAAAAAATAGATTCTTTGAAAATCTGTTTGCACAGCCACATATTTGCACTTCGAGGATACAAATATAATTCCCTATCCTAACTTTAAGGGTTCTTTTCACCTACGTATACTTCTCCGTATACTTTACTTTTAATTACTTAATTTTTACTTCAATTTTTAATCCCAAACTCTTCAAGGGTTGTTTTCACTCCGTAACTGTGTTTGTCGATTTAATTGGCTAAACTATGAAGGTTCCAAGTTTCACCAAAATTGACCTGTCATCCTCGTGGAAGAAAATTCACGTTTCTATAAACACAGTTTATAAAATGAAATTTGAATAGGAATTTATATTGTTTGTTATAATATTTGGCAAGTACTTCACTTTGAATAGTACAGCGCAATGCTGCCTATTTTTACATCTTTAAATTATCCGCAAATTCAAAAAACAACTGCGATCTTCTTAGTATACTGACGTTCAAATCGATCCGAAATTTATATCGTCAGTTAATTTATTTATATTTATGTATCACATAGCTTGTCATATAATTTATCATACAATTATCAAGCATTAGAGTAACTTCGATCGATCATCAATGAAATGACCTAGAATTTAATGACAGGATTTAAGTCGAATGGATTAGAGGTCGATGCGACAGCGTACGTCGGAACTAAGCCTAATTACAGCTTAATACAATTTGATTGGAGCACGATCCTCCGTCTCTAGCATAATCTGCCGCATACAAGTGTGACTTAGGATTATCCGAGCGTATATATAATTTAGATCGCGAGTATAAGTTGTCGAGACGGCGCGTAATTTAGATCACGGTATCAGATACGTGCGCCGCTGTCTAAGAGGACCTATCCAATCACGATTTAGACGAAATTACACCGTGTAGATGCTTGCATAAGTTTACGTCGAAGCGTTGCTTGATCGGCTATAACTTACGGCTAGCATAACTTAATCCAATTATAATACTGATCATCCATAACACCCGTTTGAATTAAACGAAAACGCATGCTGTATCATAGTGGATTGGATCTAACTCTAACGATGGTAAATTGGCAAATAAATCGAATCTATGCGTAATTTGATCGTACGTACGCTTGGGTTCAAAAGTAGCTAGACGCTTGCGCCTCTTTGATCTAACGTGATTTAATTACAGAATTACAGGCCAAAACACGATCTGCTCTCATTTTTTACTCGATTGAATTTCTTTTGATGTTAAAAGATCAATCTCAAGTTGGAACACAATACGAAAACGTCGTTATTCTCACGCATAATTTTTCCTGATAATTTTACGTCGAATATTTTCTTAAACTATATTGAAAATCCTGGTTGATCGCAAAAATTAGAGCAAATATAAATATTGCAGGATCGCAACAGGGTTACATTTCTCTACGGACACGTTTTAAACGATCCAATAGCCACGTGTGATAGCTTAAGCCTGTAAGCAATTGGAGATCGGACATCATCGATTTGGTTGGTCGTTCTAATTCAACCTCGATTATCCGCGAGCAATTGAGCGACTATTTGTCGCGATGAGGTTGGTCGCGTGAGAGGGCGTCGGTGGCCATTCTGCTGGCTATTCTGTTGGCCATTCGTGCGTCGATGGGTTCCGGTTTTATCGATCGTTTTTCGTGGCGAGCCTCCCCGGACACACCGGTGGGACCTGTTTTCACCGATGAAAAGTTACCAGATCGTTCAGACCGGCAACGACGGTACGATACGCCCGACAGACCCCCGTTGCTTTTCCAGATGGAACTGGTCGACCGTGCGAAAACCACACGGCACAGAATATCGCGAACACGCGCCTCTTCCGAAAGAAGAAGTTTCTCTTTGCTTGATCTTGTCGTTCGTTGCTTCCCTGACACGTTCTCTCGATCGCTGCCCCGAATCCTCGTTCGTCTTTCTTCGAAAGCTCGACGCAGTGGAACCATTTTTTCTCACGAAGGATAATTCAGCGGAGAAAGATACACAAATAGCGACAAATTAATGCTAATTTCGTAGCATTTGCATATCAATTAATTAGCTCCAAGTACGTATATTAATCTTCGTGTCATTTGGTAGCACTCGCATGCGATTAAACAAAGATACTACGAAAATGAAATGGAAGAAGCTCGATTGGAAAATAGCGCGCACGATGGTACTTTTGCTATACGATAAGATCGTAAAAATTGGCACGTGTATTGGCCGCAACATCTGTAAATAAAATTCCCATGCTCTCAGAAATGTCATCTTCTGAGCGATGCACGGTAAATTTCTTCCCATATTCCATATTCCAGACTACTAGAACGCGCGACGATACACGTCCGTGTCGAGTCTTAATCGATACCTTTCTGCATGCAACGACGAATTGATAAAAAGCTTTCACTGTCGCATCTTTAGAGGACCGCGTAAAGTTCGTCTCGTAAATTGCAGGAGCAAGAATCCTGTTTATCTGTCGCAGTATCGGCTTTAGAGTCCGTGTAGAAAGGGGACAGGGACGAGTCGGTGGTGAACGACAACGAGACGATAAGCGTCGCTAATTTCCGTAAATTCGCCGACGACTCGACCAGGGCGTTACGTTTTAATTGCCGCAATTAATTAGACCAGGATCGAGAGCCGAGCTTCGACCGTGAAGCGGATATCGCGGCAGCCTTGAATCGCTCGCTCTCGACGACCTTCGCTTCGATGAAAGGTTAGCCAGTGCCTCTAGCTGAAGACGAAGTTGAAAGATCTTCTTTCGAGTTATTCTCGAAAGAATTAACGAGAATCACGAACGACTTGCTTCTGCGTTCGAGATTTTTTCATTGAATTTTATTTTCACGTAAGGAGAGATTGAAGATACTCCGGTGGAAAGAGACTGAGTGAAGAAGCCAGATGAAGAGAGAAAAAAGAGAGTGGAAGGTTGGATGGTACGGAGGAAGATGAAGAGACCGCCACAGGGCGCGACGACTCGTGTTTTACATAAGTAGCGCGGATCTTATCTCCGTTCTGGTACACTCTGGACACTGCAACCGGGTCACGATGTAGCCAGGTACCAGATCTTGCGCATCCTCGAACGCCTGGACCAACCAGATATCTTTTTATTTTTGACATTCCACCTGGTCGCACCATTCGGTTGCTCGTTCCCTTTTTTACACGCCTTGCTCGTCGCCACCTTGTTCGCTACACGTTTTTCCCGCTTGTTTCATTACCCTCTCCTTTTTCTTTTATGCGTCTTCTTTTCTTTTTTTATTTTACGACATATTCTGAGATTCTTTCTTTTACGGCGATTGCTCGTGCTACTTATTCTCTCGTTTGCACCTTTTCCGCATTGTGTTCCTTTCCTCTGCGTTTCTTTTGCTTTTTAGGACAGTTTCTATTTTCTTATTGTCATTTTCTGAAATCACCGATTTCCAACTTGGCTTAGTTGCGCTATTTTACACCCCCTGCTCACCTATTCCAAACTTTTCATTACTTCCTCGTTCACTCGTTTCTATCCACTCCAAGTCAACGAACCCCACAAAATCGTGCTTAAATTTTAATAACTTTGTTCACACTATGAACATTGTGTTCAGTTCACGATGTTCAGAACATTGACACTATGTTCTATGCATTCAAATTCTTTTCAACTTCCTGCAACTAAATTTCATTTTCCGTATCATACGTTCAACCCTCCACCCTCGTAGCACTCATCTCTCCTGCAAATTTTTAACGGTTCCATCAACGTATTTTAAACTCGATCAAATTCCAAATATTCGCACCATTAAACTGTCAATTGCTGCGAAATTCCTCTCGTTAGGAACCCGAACCTCTGGCCTGGCGTGCTAATGGACATTCCGAAGCGGTCGTTCGAGATAAATCAAGAAGCGTGTCCTGAAAGAAAGCCACGCCGGTGCCGCGCTAATAAATACGTCGTATGAACAAAAACGCGGAGCAGGGCGGTCTCGTATACATAACGGCCGGACACCGACCATGATGTATCGCTCTTGGTGGACACACCGTCTCCGTGATCGTGTGTGCACAGGTATAATCCCGTTCGCTACTATGTGGAGCACATGGGAACCAAGAGAGGCGGCTTAATAGAGGCTCGTGCCGCTCTCCACTCAATATATCTTGGATTTTATGCCGACCCTAGCCTCTCCTCTTCTCTATCCATTCCTTTTCTGGCAATAATTGCTCGATCTTCCCTGGCTGGATTCGACGTCGATCCTCGAGGCTGCCGGAAGCTGATTGCCACCAACCGGAAGTCGTCTCGAGACTCAGAGACGACCCGTTCGAGAGCGGTCTGTTTAATTTAAAGCGGGCATAAATCGTTGTTTTAATTAACCTCCTGTCCTTGCATGGCTCTTTCTCTTTTTCTTTTTTTTTTTTTGTAACCGAACAAGATCGCTAGGTTGTGCTGGACGTTTCTCCGTTTTCGAGTTACGCGTCGAAGGCCTCCGAAAGCCAGTTTGCAGCGAGTTTCGATGCGGAACGGTCGAGCCAGATCGAATCCACCGTAGCGTCGCCAAAACGCGATATACCTTTCGAAGCAGAAAGCTTCACAGGGATCTTTTAACTTGGTAGGATTTTTGGTTACTTGGATTCTTCTTGACAATTTTGTTCTTCATTTTCCTCTTATTTTCGGTCCTAGAATCTTTCTGAGTTTAGATAAGTAGGTATATAATGCGCAAGTAACGTACTTTGGTCGATGCTCCACCGAAAAGTGAAGCCACGCTACGCTATGGAATGCCGAGTTTGTAAATGTTTGCTTGGATAAATATACCTATACGGAACCGTTCCCACTAAAAGCTAAAATCTGTGCAGCATAGTTTAGCTTGGCTTTCCGATGGATCCCTGGCTTTATTCGAAGTCTCTATACAACTTTCGAAGTTTACGCAACGTGGAAGTACGTGGCTGCGCCCTCCCATTTTATCGTAGATTTGCCTGAACGCCTCCCACGCACTCGCTTGCAAATATTCGCGGCCGGTGCGACGCTGTATAAACAAATAACAAATTGTAGCCGCCGTGCAACAAAGCGGACCGAACCGGGAGCGTTGGACGTTTCATGGATCGCCGTGTACGAACGTCAAGTGTACTTAATTGTACGGTCTCCATTCAGCCGTGGCAAGAACGCGGATAATAGAAAGTAAGACGGCGGCCGTAGCGTGCTCGACACTCCGGGACCCGACTGGAATTTCGTCGGTAATTTCTAAATCGCGGATTTTATTGGCCACGTTCGATCGTACGTTTTCGTGGTCGAGGGTCTGGCCGATCTAACGACGGAGTCTAAACGGCACGCTTGTTTCGATCAAACAACGTCGCTCGTGTTATTTCACCGCGAGATTTACTATCGGTGTTCAAAGGCAGTTGGTTAACCGGATTAGCTAGTTCTAGCTGCAGATTCCTTTTCCATGCCGATGAAAACAAATTTCGATGTTTTTGCCACGGGCACCCGAGTGAAATTCATCTCGTCAGACTCCAGCCTTGCCACGTGTTTTTCCAGAAAAGGTGGTGAAAGAGAATCGATCTATTACAAGGAATATGCCAAGTATGCGTGCGAACTCGCCAAGGCATTCGATCTCTCGTACAGCGCTCACAATTTGAACGCTACTTGAAACTTCTCGACTAATTACGTTCTCCAGCTCCAAGCTTCGTTCGTTAAACGCATCCTCGATATGTATAAAAAGTGGACAGTCGCAACACGATTCAAAATTACAGGTTTCTCAACGACGTTAAACGCGTACGTAACTCGAAACGTACAGGTTCGGGCCATCCGCGATTTTTCATCCAACTCGTGCAAACAACGACATTACTCTCCGAACTGCTTCCCGCGACTGGTTCACTCGCGCGTTCACCTTTTCCGTGTCCATACATTTCTCAAACCGCGCCAACTCGCGTGCACGCGAAAAATTTACATTTTACAAATGTGTCCGCGTCGTCGTGCTCGCTGTTTCGAAACACGATCGCCTTTACTGAATTTTAACCGCGGAATACCACATTTTTTCTCCGACCCTTCCTTCTTCTGTTTCGGTGTTCAGATCGTGCAAATAGTAACGCGTTGGACCCTTAACGTTCAAAACCTTCAACTTTCGTCTCATATATCGCGTTTTGTCATTATCGAAGTCGATACAAATCTGTAAATTATTCGTCCTGTTGCACAATATTATTAGTTTTCATTGAAAAAGAAAAGGATATTTTGGATAAATAGAAACTAGATGCGGCCAATTTTTGCGGTTAATATTACAGTAAATTGACAGAAGAATTAATTTGTCTGATAAAAGTCACGACCGCATAGACTGATAAATATAATCGTTAAATTCAAGGAGCAAAGGAAAGCAGGAAAAGCTCCGAGTTTCTCGATGTAAGACGTAGAAGTATGCTGCTTTTTGATCGAGATGAAAGCATCCTACGAAAAGGATATTCCGGAGAAAAACTGTGACTTTTAACATTTTTAATAGGAATTTTGCAACATCGCGGACTAAAGCGTAAGCCCGCGCGACGACGAATCTTACTCCTCGCGCGTCGCTTGATTAAGCGGTATAGGAGGTCGCTGACGAACCTTTACCGTTACCAGCCTCTTTTATCGCGAGAGCAGGCTAATGAACCGCTTCGAACGCGCAAAAATCTACATTTAACAAATTTCTCCCCCGTCCCCCTGGTTGAGATGCGACGCGACTTCTGCTCGCCGAATAAACGACCGGCCGGGATAATTTAAGGCGTAACCCTCGCGATGTTTCTTCGGCCTTAACGGACAGTCGCTAGTTGTCTTCCGATTTTTTTGATCGCTGTGTTTCTCCGTTTTATGCGACTCGCATTTTATTTTTATTTTTATTTTTCTTTTTTAAGGTTAGTTGGCTTGGAGTGGGGAATGAGTTGTAAACGATAACGAGGAATTTTATGTACCATGTTTGCGCGGCGGAGAAATTGTTGGGATTGTTACGGTAGTAGGTGATGATACTCTTTAACCGTTTCCCAGTATAAAGTATGCATTCTGTGGTTTTCACACGATTAGTCGACAACTTTGCGTTATTATAAGTAGATTGCGAATTTTTACGCAGTATCGTATTTTTGTTAAGATCTAAACTAAGGAGATGAAACATACGTACAGATTTACTTTATTCGTTAGATTTTATAACAAATAGTTCACTTTGAATATGTTTTCTATTTCTGCATACTGTGTGCAGTTTGTTCCTTATGCGCCTTTGAATTTACCATATACGTATAAGAATATGCAATATAATTGCAAGGAACATCGTTACTCGGGGCTTTCAGGCGCAAGCCACGTTCAGGAAGAATTGCACGCACACATTTTGCCAGCATAATTGATAGTACAGAATGAAATCTTGACTCCTTAAAAACAGTATGTACTTCCTAGTATTATCGAGTATCTGTGATGCGCCATTGAATCATCGGATAATTATCAAAGAAACAGACAGAAATTGAAGTTCAAAGGTTTAAAAGAGACTTGGTCGTTGTGAATTCACGACTTCGCTTACGCAAAATTTCTCCTTCTTTCTCTTTCTTTTCTTTTTTTTTTTTTTCATTCACCACAGTTTACTCGATAACAAGCGCGGATTCTCCATGCCAATCAAACGTACGATCTGAATTCAACGGGACGGCATAACTACCTCTCCATCGAACTTCGATTCCCCTCGATCCCGGATCCTTCACGAAGAACCCTTTTCAACTTTCCTTCGTTTCATCTTGGCGGCCAGTTTTCAACGTCGAACGCCGGCTATCCACGTTACCGGCCACGTCAATCGCGTTCGAAAGGATAATCGCCGTTTCGAGATGATACTTTGTCGCAGTCACGAACGGTTCGGTTTTAAAAGCCGAGCGATTTCCACGGTCACCCTGGTCCTTTTTCTTCTCCGGCTTCCTTCTCCGCGGACGATTACACGATCCTGCTACGCGAATCGCGGTCGTCGCTGGATTTCACGACGTCGTTTTCACGGATCTTTCGTCTAAGCTGGCAACTTTCTATGGCCAATAAGGAAGCTCCGTTTTTTTCTCATCTTTCTCGATCGCAACCGGTAGTCGACAACGGGTAATAGATTGGAAATATCGACGATGCTCTGTTTTCTCGATTAGTTCTACGCTAAAATATCGCTGTTTTATCTCGAGCGGCGTTGCTCATGAATATTTATGGCTAACGTTGCCTGGACAGAAAAGTAGAATCTATCGAGGCCAAAGAAATACGCGATTTTTGTCTATTCTTTTGAGAAATAATATGTACGTACAGTTATTTGTTAGGGTCTTTGCGCCTACTATTAGGTTGCCCGAAAAGTGTCTTTCTTTTACAGACACGTCTTTTACAACGACGCATCTTCATACAAACATGAAACCCAATCTGTCTGTGATAAAATAATATAAAACGGAAAATGTTTATTATTTCCTTACAAAACGAAAGAAACTTTTCGGACCACCTAATATTTATAAAAGATCTGTCGTTTATCGAAATAAGCTGTATCTTATTTGGAATATTATATTTGTCTATTAATGTATGAAACAACGATTATTTCGTAGCAAACTGTGTCACTTGTTTGCTATAAAAATAATATTTAATTAGCCTCGATCGTGTCGAGTATATTATCAGTGGTAATATTCAATGGGATTTTAGTTCGATGGAAATAGCTTTGCTATACTGCGTTACGGTGTACGAGGACCATTGAACATTGAAATTAACTATTCATGGAAGAATGTTATGCAGTCAAGAATATTTATTCGCGATAATGTTTCTTAAATTCTTTGAAACTAATTTCGAAGCAAAGGGAAGCTAAACGTGTACATGTGTCGATATTCTTCAAGAGATTAGGTTGCGTCAAGTATATGTAAGCTGTATAATAAGTAGGAACATACGTAGATATCTATGCAAAATGAAATATTATCGAAACCCGACTTTATTTCGGTATCTTCAAAGCGATCATACGGAGATTGTTAAATATAGAGAAGGATTATGTAGAGTTTTATCTCGATACATTATTGCTGTTCGGATTCTCGATACTCTCAGGTGTATAATTATTCCACAGACTTATCAGAAACAGCATCCTCCTCGATGCTAACATTCAAGGAACATCCAATCGTTCGATAACCTAAATAACGCGATTAATGAGAGCAGTCACACATCCCTGGTTACCAATCACTCGTATCAGCTCAGCAAGATATCCATTGAAAAAGTTTGCACAACCTGTAATAATTCATCCACATGTTACTCGAGTTAAAAAATCGAAATATTCGTAGCAATTCGAAACTTTTCCTCTTAGATTCTTAGCAAATAGCAACATTGGGGAGTCCAAATGTAAAAAATAAAAAGGTCTAGTTGAAAAGATTCTTGCTATTTTTTTACATCGACAAATCGAACTAGCTGGCGCACAGTGAGATAATATACATATGGAAATGTTGAACAGTATTATTTTTGTATACAAATCACGTTCAATTCAATTAATTGGTTATTTTTATGTAGAATAAGCAAGACAATTTTTTAAATAAACAATACATGTATACAGTTGGTCACGACGGTATTCGGTTGTATTATTCTATTTTATTAGATTATTTACGTATTGGCCATTTCTAGGAAATTGTACAATTATTGTTCTATTCTGCAGTGATATAAAAATAATAAATAAATAATAAATAAATAAATAAATATAGATAAAATCTCTAGTAATGTAGTATCGTGGACAGATTGTCTAAGAGATATCGGGTGAACCATAAACAATGTTGCGAGGAAACCTAAATGCCGACAGGCCAAAAGGGTTTGGAAACTACAATGGTCCGAGCGACCCATCAATGTGTGGTCGGTCCTTCAGCCAAATGGTTACGCGGAAAAAAGACCTAGTGACTATGGCTGCGGACGTTTGCGGAACAGGTACGCGGTGGAGCTATGAGAAAAGACAAAGGGAAGCTTAAGAAAGACGAATTACCAGTCAGTCGTGAGTTGAGAAGTCACTGTTGTCAGCGTTGTCGAGGAAGATGGCCCGCGTGAAAGGGAGCGTTGGAAGCGTGGTGACGAGACATTACTGTATTTAGTTCACGTTAAATAACCATCGTATCTTGTTTAATCCATTCTAAATAAATAAATAAATCCTACAATAAACTATTAGTATATTTCAAAAAATGCTCATGAAACCCTGAAGTGATGAACTCCTATAACCAACTGCTATATCTTTAGGGTTCGCTTGTACAAAAAGTAAAGAAGACAAAATATTTCGTTTCTTGATAAAATTAATTCGATTTATCGCTATTTCGATCGATCAATCCTTGCTGGAAACGAATCAAAATTATCAAAATCGTCTATCTATCGACTTTTCGAGATGAGTATCCTACCGTAGACAAGTTACCTAGCACCGAGTTGTCTCCAGGTGGAGATGACCTCGCAATTGTCAGTTTTGTTTTACGAGGCGAGAATTGGTAGTAATCGCGACGTTATTCCACGGGAAGTGACGCTTTTACGACTGGCGGAATAGTGAAGCCGATGGGAAATCTACGTTTCCGGTCCGTGGCGGCCGAAATCGGCGACAAAGTGGCAATGGTTGGATTTTACTCGTTCCACCTTGCCACGCTGTCACGCGGTTTTTACTGTCGCCTGTATACGGCGCACTAAATTATCCTGTTTGCAATAAAACGCGTTGCGGGACGCGCGTACGCCACGGTGAACAAATAAACGCGAAATTACGGTGAAACCTGGTTCTCTGCTCTGAACGTCTGTCTTTCTCGGTCGTTTAGCTTTGGCTCGATACACTGGCTCGCGATACCAGTCGAAAACGAACGGTAAAAAGCTTGGATGTTTAGCTTGGACGTTTCCTGGTAGTTGCTCGATCGGTTAAGAAGGGAACATCGTTGTTTAATTCGCTGTTTTGTCCAGGTTAAACCGGTTGCGCTTGAGCGTGTGACTTATTGTAATATTTAGCTACTTGTTGTACGAATCTTTACAAAATTCTGTTAGAAAATCTGGGATTTTTTAAATTATTGATTTAGTAAGAATTTAATGCGCCCAATTGCGAGTTACCATTAGATTATGCGTTTAAAAAATTCGAAGTTTCTAAATATCCGATAGAGTTAAGTAAAATCTTTTCACGTTACAATTATTAAGACACTAGACGGATTAAAATTAGGCATATTTTATTTCGTTGAGGAATTAATATCTTTCAAGGAGCATTCGTGACTCGCTCGTTTAATTTCCAATTATTGCTCGCTGATTTAAATTAATTAAACAAAAGTAGATCCTCTTAAGCGTTATCGAACGTACTTCCACCTGACCTTTAAAGAGCGTTCTTAATCGAAACGAAGTGGAGCAGCTGATTCGAGGCTGTGGAAAACGTTCAATGAAACCCTTAATTGAACCATCCAAGCCACTGACAGTTCCTCGAAATATCGCCGCATTTACATACGATCAATGGCCGATCGACGTTTTAATTGCTTCCTATCGATGGAGAACGAACGTTGCTCCAGATAGTGTGATTAAATTGCATCTCAATTGACCCGGTTGGCATTTCTGTGTTTCTAGGTCTTCGTCGCGCGTTCTTGAGAAATAGAACGTTTCGTGGTCGCGTTGTTCGTTATTAAACGATTACATTATTCGATTAAATCAGCGGCTGGTCGTCGAATCGAAATTGCCAGCTGCTAGACGAATATAAAAGAGATTTATAGATGATTAACGAGTTACGTGACGTTTCTGTTGCAGCCAGAGACGGTTCCTCAAGCGAGGATCGATATGACCCGGGTGTTGGAGGTCGCTGCAGCCGAAGACATCACTGGACATCCTTACAGCCTCGCGATCACCGCACCGGAAGGAGTTACCTTCGTAAAAGGCACGTGCCGCGAGGAAACCAGATGGTGGGCTGATGTGCTGCAAGTCTACTCGAGGAACAAGGTTTGCTTCAAAAATATATTACACGTAATACGAGCATTGGCTGATTTATACTCGTCGTTTTACACAGTGTGATTCGAACGCAACGCTTTTAGCCCAGATGCATCGAGTTGCTCCGAATTCCATAATCGTCACTCAAATTGGTAAATTTGAAAGTAGGAAATACAAAATTACCTGCATAATGGAAACAGAATATCGTATTGTTTATGTTAGAATTACCAAATAGTCAAAATGACCAATTAATAATTTCTCTCTTCGAACTTCATGATTTCAGCGAATATATTGGCAACTAAGTGATTGTGGATTTTGTCAGTAGGTGGTAATGTTGCCAATTTGCCAACCTAATAGTTCTATTATATAATTACAATTACACTCGTGGAACGAACGTTCGTTCGACAAAATTGAAATGTATTTAGACGAAATTAAAACTACTGGACTATTACAAATTATAGATGATGCAGTAGTATGAACATAGATTGTTTCTTCTGTAAACCCTGCAATTTATATATATCAAAGAATGTTCAGCGTTTTAAGTAACGAAAACAGAAGGATCTTTCTGAAGCGACTAAAATTCTATGGGAAATTTCGGTGGAGCTACATTTAATTGCCATCGAATGGCAAATGAGCCGGGGTGGGTTCGAGAAGCGGCGAATTGCCAATTACACGTTTCACGAGTCGCGTGGTCCAACGCGAAAAAGAAGTGACGCTGACGCGACGGGGCCGCTGTCGTTCGTTGATTGCGGTGCTCGCATAATCATTACTACATCCTTCTGCGTCATACTTGTTACGCGTGCAGTAATACCAGTCGCGTCGACTTGTCTCACCGGCGGAAATAGCTTTAATAATCGCACGCTCGAAACTACGTTCGCGTTCTCGCGGCAAACGAATCGCGACAAACGTGTCCGCCCGCGGATTTTCCGCGCCTCGACCTACGCGAATTCCTCTATCCTGTCTTTCCCAATCGAAACCGGAGAGGTCCTTCGTCGTTATTAAAATCTTTTACTTTGCATGTAACGATGTTTTTTCCGTAGTGAGTAGTTGTCGTGTTTTCAAACTCTCTGACCAATGACCAGGCAACGCTATTATTTTGAAACAACCGCAGAAAACTAAGCCCGTCGTTGTTCCGTGCCATATTCATATTCGAAGTACACAATCATTATTTCAGTTTGTGTGGTATAATTTTAACTAAGAACGTAAAAAATACACACGAAACGTACATACGGTACGTGTAATTTTCGAGTCACGTGGCGCTCTAAAGGGCTAAGGTAGCTAA
The DNA here is from genome assembly GCF_011952255.1 of Bombus vosnesenskii. NCBI lineage: Eukaryota > Metazoa > Arthropoda > Insecta > Hymenoptera > Apidae > Bombus > Bombus vosnesenskii. The sequence continues at coordinate 3,547,589 of NW_022882962.1, forward strand.
TTATGGCTTTGTTAACGATAGTATGAAACGTTTTGATTGGGCCGTTTAACGACTGGGTAGATTCAAAAGCGGGGTGAAAGTTCTCTTATTAGCGATTTAATGGTTGACTCTAATAGGAGCATATTATTCTTATTAAAGGATTGTCTTTACTTTAATTCCTTTTAATTTCAAATAATCGAATGTTTTAGTACCGATTTAATAGACAACCTTCTTCCACTACGTATCTTTCTAATTGCAGACCTCTGGGAAGCGGTACCTGTTCAGTGGTACTCTAACTCCCAGTTTATCCCTATTACGATAAATTCTTGGTAATGAAATTATCTCGATAGAGTTTCCAACACTCCAATTACGTTTGCAATTTATTACTATACGTATATATACCCGCCAATCAATCGTTTAATCGAACGATAAATCCACAACAGTCTTTATTCTTATCTTCTCACTGTACTCAACTTCGTCTCTATTATAATAAATTTCCATTAACGAATTTATCTCGATGGAATTTCCAATATTCCAATTACTATAGATATCTAGTTAATCGACCTATCAACTTGCCGATTAATCCTCAACCCTTATTCTTATCTTCTCGATATTCTCAAATTTATCTCTATTATAATAAATCCTTATCAATGAAATTCTCGTCTTATTCACGCCTTGTTATTATACCCGACTATCTTATTTCCAATATCCCAATTACCGATTATAATTTACGAGTATCTCGATGATCGATCTACCTGCCCATCTACAACCCCTTTACGCGCCAAACAAAAATTCCACCAACTCTGCTCTCTTTTTCAACAGTCCATCCAACAATCGCAATCGTATCGATATTTAACCGTAGGAATCGAGCAACGCGTATACAACTCGGATAGACCACTACAGACATCTAATTCTCGGTTATCGTCGGAGAATCGGCGCGGCGGTTCGAGCTCGTACGGTTAATCTGGACGCGGAACGAGCGAAAGCAGACGACAGGTAAACGAGGCGGACGCTGGAAAGAGACGAGAAAAGAAACGAGTCTGACAAAAGTGCGATAATGCTCGATCATTAGCGCGCGCTGTCGCCGCGTCACGCTCGTTACTGCGCGAAATAATGCCGCGTTGGGCAAAACTGCACCGTAGCCAAGCGTCGATTGCCGCTTTTCTGCGATTCACTCGATCGTTCCGCGTGCCTCGCCAGAGTTCTTCGCTGGTTTCTTATCGTCGTTCGAGGGAATAGAGCCGATTATGCTCGTGACCGGCTGGTAACAGCGCAACAATGCCGGATGATCGCCGGTTGTTTGTTAATCCGTGAACAGCGACGATTCAATCCGATTCTCGAACGATCGAGAGGGAGGTCAGGCACTGACAGGTATTCAGAGCGGATTCACGAGGGTGATGGGGGATTGCCTTGGTGTTGAGATCGATTCAATTAATTTTAATTGCGCTTGATTCGACGCCGAATCGCTGTGAATGTGTGTCGCGGGGTTTGTTTCGGGGGACGAAGTTTGGGAGGTGTGAATTTATCGATTCGAGTTTTTCAGGCGATTGTAGAACTCAGACTGTCGGTTTTTATATTTGGATTGTCGACTTTGGCTGTAATTTTGGTTTCACTTGTAACGATGTTATTAGGTTGTTCCAAAAGTTTCTTTCGTTTCGTAAGTGAAATAATAGATGCACAACATTTTATGGATTTATGTACGATCCATTTTGTAGTAATAGAATAAAATAGATCAAACATAATTCAATAAAATAAAACGAAGTTCCTTTCTTATAAAACGAAAGGAACCTTTGGGACAACCAAATGCAGCGATGAATGTTCATACGACGAAAGAATTGCACGTTCAACTATATTACGCTTCGCAAGAATAATTATGGAATTAAAGTGGAACGACACTACTTTTACCAATGGTTTTCCCAATTTTTCCTCCCCCGTTTAATGTCATATCTATTTCAGTCCTTTGACTGTCTTGAATAATCGCCGCGCGAATATTTGAAAACGCGGGTATCGATGAATTAACGCCGACGTCGAAACAGTAAAAGAGCCTGGTCGATGTTATCTGCCGCGTGATCTACGCGTTTCGCGATCGCCCGATAGATCAAGGCGCCCGTTCGAGAATCGTGTAGCCTGTCGTCGAGAGACCGTCATTTTGCCACGTTACTTAGGCTCTCGACAATGGCGCGTTGTGCAACAAATGATCGATGGCAGAGTAGCTTCTCCTCAACGAGATAAAAATCAGACGAGGCTTTTAAACGTACGAATTATTCTTATGGTTGTTCGCCTGTGTGCGAATTTCGAGGAATATTTAGACTCGTGACTGGCGATACGAATATTCTTTACTTTGAATATCTTTTATCATCGAAGTTGAAAGGATACGGATACTTTGGCAAAGCTCAACTACGATATGATCGATGATATTAATTTCTTAAGATGCCACGTATCTCGAAACGCAATTTTTATTTTAATTGGAAACCTAGGAGCTAACAATTTGGAATCTTAAAAAATTGTCTAATCGGAAGGGATTGAAGAAATAGAAGATTTAATAGAAGATTTTATAATCGTCAGAAGAAGAATTACTTTTCCTTCAGTTAGAAACCTAGAAACTAACAATTGTTGTAAATACGTAGGTTTATTAACGCTAGAAGAATGGCAGGGTAACAAAGTCAAATGAAACACCGATGAACAGATAAAATCAGGTTTAAAAAACATAATCACATTCACGTAACATCTAAGCTACATTGTTATTACAGAACGTAAAGTAAAAAGATCGATCGATCATCGATCACGATTGGAAATTACCAACAAAATATCAATCGTATCTGCCATCTAAATACGACCTCAACACCAATGACCCATCGGTATCCTGAAAGGGGCATCTTTCGATTATAAGATCGTCGCCAATGTGGCGTCGCGATCGATCGGTCGTCCCTGGCGTATTGTTCGCATCAAATCCGTTACGCAAGAAATGATCGATCGGCAAATGGAAACGGCTCGTCGTTGCGCGGACCTGCAGCTCGGTGTAGACGTACGATTACGTTTAAGAGGCCAAGGCGACATATACGTACGCCAACACGATCGTACAAGCTGGTGAACGCGCGTAGGAAACGGGCCTCTTATTTCCTCTCTTCGCTGATCGCCTCTCGTAAAGGCAGCTCCAGTCCTTTGATACGAAATAAAATGTTGCACGACGTCTATTTCGCGTTTCGATGGCAAAAAGATCGCCAAGTCACCTGTCCGATCGTTAAATCGAGTAAGGCTTCGGTTAATTCGACGAAATGTTTCGAAGATTGAGAGGAAAGTAGATTGGAAGGGGTAAGTGACAGGGAGGTTGATTTCTTTGATCGTTTCTATTATTTGACCGAGTATTCGTATTTGATATTTCGAAAGGATCGATTATCGGGATATTAAGGATCGTCGTGTAGGAGATTTCTGAGACGAGAAAAGGATTGCTTTCTGTGGGATTTATTTTCCCAAGATTGTCTAGTTATTAGTTTCTTGCATAATTGCATTAATATTATTGACAGGATTTTAGAAGCGTCAATAAGTTTGGTAACAATCAAATCGATAGAATTTTACGAATTACATTTCGTACAGTGGAAGTCTGTAATGCATCATTTGTTAAAAGTAAATTATTTTAAGAAGATCCAAATATCCAATTATAATTATTGTTCGACTCTTTATTACAGTGATCATATATTGTATCAGTTCGAATCCTACATTCGCATTATTTCATCTTTGTCTTACCGCAAAGATTACGCTCACATTTTGCTATTTTTCATTCGCATGATTAATCTAAAAACTATTTCCTGCGCGAGATCGCATTAACGAATCCCACCAACTCCTTTATCATAATCGAAACTTCCCCGATAAGCATACGTACGCGTTGAAATCCTCTTTCTCTATCGAAAGATCGAGTCTCTAAGAAGATCTTGCTTTAGTAGGACCGATTGAATCGTCCGTGTTCGCATTTGTCTGGCATTGGTCGGTACACGGGCCGCGGACTTATGAATTATGCACGGCGAGAAGAGCGTATTCCTCGCGGAATATTATCAGGCTCGCTGTTATCTGCCGTTATTGCGGCCGCCTACCGCGACCTGGTCGTGCACACGCCTGCCCTCGTACAGTCGCCCACGTACAAATTCTACGACATTCCACCATGGAGTCGCGACGTCAGTCTGACTCGCGAGAAGATAACAATTATTTTTTTAGCGATTTTTAATCGACGCAAATGTGCCCTCTATACGCGGTGAGAAAATACGCCAATGCTTGAAGGATCGGTCGACGTCGAAGTCTTGGTATTCTCTTCTTTTTTTATTATTATTGAATTTGGCAAAAAGAAAAATTCCTTACGAGGAGTTTATCGTTTTAAATTAACTGTTACGTAAAGTTCTTACGTTATAAATGTACCATTTATCGAGGTACACGAGTCTTTAAACTTAGACTTTAGACTTAGAAAGCTTTTAACGTTGATCGATCGATGTCGATGAAATGATTTGGTTGTGGGTGGTTGATTGCCGAAGAATTAGAGAACAAACGGTTAATCGAAGTTGAAATAACTTTCAGGGCCGACATAAGAGGAACGCGACGTTCCCCGGTGGACAGACTACCATTCTTCAAGTCACTCCAACGATCAGAAGTAAGTAATTGATAATGTTTTTTTTTATCAGAGTTCGAATTGATCGGTCTGTACAAGCTAAGTTGTGAAATACGTTTTGCTTATGGCAGACGCTTGATACGTTTTTATTTTCAATGGAGCGGTTAATTGAATTCGAGAGTTCGACGATGTTAAATGAATGTTCTGCGCCGCCACTTAAGCATAAATTAAATGCAGATTGCTTCTTTAAAGAATAATTAATCGACTGTCATCGATCTTTAAATTAATTTTCTTTGTACGAAATTACGAAGATACTATTAAGATACTAAAATATTGCCACTCGAGATATTATTACACTCCCGTTCTGTATCACGCGATAAAAATCCAATCTCTGTCCCATCATTCAACCACCTAGACTCGAAAGAGTCTGAGAGTTGAATAACTCTGGATCGCTGCCAAAGACGAAACCCGGACTAACGTTAAGTTAATAGAAATTGTATCTAACGTCAAACCTACTCCATTTACAGGCAATACACCGAATCCTCCGCGACCTCGTTTCAACAGCTGTCGTTCAGAGCCACGCAGCAACACATGGATCCCAGAAACGAGCGTCCCTTCCGACCTTTGTCCACCAGTGTTCTCTTCCACACCATCTTTGGTAACCAACAGCGTGGTAACCACCACCAGCAATGCAACAATGAGCAATGGGAACGTGGAAACCAACAACGATCATCGAACGAGCAACCTGTCGCCTCTAAGAACCAGCACACCCCTGGAGAACGGTGGTTCCACGTATCTATCCTCCGTTTCAACCACTTCGTCGATGAACGGAAACGTGTCCAGCACTGTGTATTCAACTCCGTCGACGCCAACGACTGTGTCAAGCAGCAGTTCCTTGACAGAGAAGCCACCGATCGTACCCAACGAGGGTAGATCGAGCTACAGGGATCAACCAGCGAGCAGCGCGTCTCCTCCGACCAGGGACAAGCTTCGAGCGGAGGACAAGGCCAGGCGCAGGATGAATCAGCACGGAGAACGAGCCGGGACAGCCTGCTCCGGCGAGAAACTAGGTCGGTATACTCGAATATGTCGGTGGCCTTGGTTTCGCGATGCTCGTCGGAGATGCGAATTGACGCCGGGACTGGCTTAGGCCCGCTGCAAATGATCCTTTGATCGCGATCACGTTGTTTTCAGGTTTTGTAGATTTTCTGAGCGAGCCATTTTTTCGAACCGTACGATGTGGCATGTTTATAATTTTTTCCTTCTTTTTTTTTGGCGATGCAATGCATACGTGCATATGGTATGTGTTAAGGTAATTGCATCTAATATCGTCTATCAAATTTCGAGCAAAAAGATAGGAGACATCTTTGTATCAAATTAGTCTCAAACGAAAGAGACATTATTTGCGTTTCGTGTACGTAAAATACCGTACGATTTTTACCAGCGCCTTTTTTTTCAAAATATTACGACAGCGAACGTTGTTAGGGACACTTACGCTGTCAAAAATTGCTGAAGAATTTTTAACGAGGCGAATGAACGTTCTTAAGGCTCTTTAGTAACGAACGGGTAAAGTTAGTACTTTTGAATGATTTGTTTTCTAGAATATACCCGAAGCATAGAATTACCAAGTGAACTAAAAAGCACAGAGTAACCTGTAAATCTAAACTTGTGTTTATTCTGTTGATCAACCTGACAAACACGGTGAGTCAGACCTAGGAACATCTGGCTGGATCGTCATTTACAGTCGTTACTCGTCGAAATCGTTTTAACAAGATACGACCGCATCTTTTATTCATCCCACCGCCGATTGCGTAGTTTTATTCATGGTCCTATCGAGCAGAAGCTTTAATCCCTGTAATTGGCACAGCAGGATCGTTAACGACATCTAAATATAGTTAAACGATTACTGAAATTGCTAATTGATGTCGGTGTAAAATAATAGAAAATTTATACGACAATTATATATCGAATTATTCGTATCGTGGTTTCTCCTTTTTTACAGTCTCACTCCCATAAAACTCTATCGTAAATTATTTTTCTCCGATTTAAGTGCTTATGAATCGGTTTTACGCGAGTTTAATTGCCACGTTATTAGGTCGTGCACCTAGAGAGAAATTTTACTGCGTTGCCCGATCGCAAAGCGGATCTGCTAACGCGATTCGGTTTTAAACCAACAATACAACGTCCCATTGAATCGCACGAGGAAACTGGGTCGTCGACGACTATTCTTCTCTTCGACGATGATTCGCGCGACCGCGTTAAATCGTACCTGACCCATTTTCCCTCGTGACAATTGACGGCATAAACAAAACAGTTAGCGCGTGTCCACGCAACAGAGAACCGTCCGTGTGAAAATCCAGCCGATTCTATCCGCACGAATTTATTCGTCCCTGGCAGTCATTTATCTTCTCTATCGTACAGTGTAATCTCGATGGGAAGCTTCGCTACCGTTTGTGTTTTAATGACAGGAAGAGTGGCTCGACGAGAATCTGGGATCGAAAACTTACGATGTACGAACAAGGTCAAAAGTGTGCAGTTCTGGTTAAATCTCGTAAGACACGCGATCACGAAGTGTTTCACAAAATCTTTCGTAGAAAGGGAGTGTTTCGTAGAATCTTACGATCGAGAGAATTTTTCCGGCAATTGTTCCAAACTGGAGATAATTTGTTATTCTAAAAGAATAAGTTTGAGTCGAAAATGACGAAAAGAACGCAGAATGAGCGAAGGAGCTTCGAAATAAAAATTGAAACGGTATAGACAAATGTAATCGGTAATTTAATGTCTTGCAATAGGAGAGCAAAATCAAAGTTAAAATGAAACTTTGATACGAGAAAATCGACGTGACCGAATATTATACGAGAAATGGTTAATGTTGTTATTATAGGTGTGTGGTAATTAAGGTACAAACGACGAACCAACTATTCCCCTTGTTACTTTCACTTTTACTTGGAACATCCAACGATTCTCTAATAACACAAGAAACACAGGACATTCGTTCTAATGCTGGAACCTGTATCGAAGAAACGCAACGAAGCAGAGAAATCGTAGCCACGTGAGCGCCAGGGGGAATCATATCGCGATTAAAGGCTCGTAGCTCACTGAAAACGACAGGCTAACTTATCGTCGATTGGAAAGCACGTACGAGATACCGATGGTGGGAACAACATAGAGAAAATCCCCTCGCTCGTTTAATTGGAATCCCCTATCACGTTCGAGGGAGCAGGCTCCTCCACGAGTTGCTGATTAATTTCGCTAACAATTTTCGCCCGCCGCGTCGTTATCGAGGACAGAGACACTCTTTGGTCGAGTGTTCGCCAACTTCAAACACGGAGCGGGTGTTTTGTCTGCCGATTAAATTCCCTGACAATTTTTCTGTGAAGCTTTATTTGCTTAAAAGGGTTCTCGTACTGTATCCTCCCCCGTATCAATTTATTTTGCGATTTTAAGGTAATATCGAATATTTTCCCTGCTTGCGAGAATATAATCATTGTATTTTTAAAGACATTTTCAACGTGTACTTTCAATAACAGGGTATTTCGTTACAAATATTCCTCTTGTATTAAAATATTTAAGACCTTCTGTGTTTGTTAAAGCGAGAGCGAGTTTACTGTTGCTATAACTCATCAGTAGCATGATCCTATATGAAGGAGATTTCATTGCAAACCGTAATTTAGAATATCCAACGTGGTATTATAAAACCTGATGATTTCATATAAAAGGCAATAACAATATCCTCGCGTTTGATCATTATGCCCAAAAGAGGCGTTAAATCATATTTGATGAAAAAAATTCATCGATCCAGCCGATTCGAAGCGCTGCAACTGTCTTTTTTCCCATCCATTTAGTTACAATGATCAAGAAGGATCATAAGCTATTAACGTCAGAAACGGTATAGGGCTCTTTATGATCAGTTTAACAGCTTCAACCGTGTATTTAGTCGTCTCAATAAATTCTGTAAATTTCTCCATGTTTAGGGTAGAAGATTATCCCAAGTTTACGATACGGACGACACACCTGTTATTTTCGACAAGTTCGAATTTTTTCACATTGCACGTTATAAAGTTTACAATTCGGACCACGTGGACGACTTAATTCGCATTTTGAGCGCTCGTCGGCTCCCTACAATAGCAAACAACGTGTCATAAACTTTGACAACAGTTGAGAACTCGACAATAGACCACGCGACGATGTCGCTAACGGGACGTTACGCTGCGAACCCTCGACGAGAAACGCACAACTTGCGAGATGCCCACGACATTTCGACAGTCGCATGATCGAACAGATATAAATTCCCACCTGGTAGAAAACGTTGACGAAAACGCACTACCTATACTGACACCTGGAATATAAGCACCAGTCAGCACAGGTTAGAGAATAAAACACTTTGAAATAAACGTTCAAGAAAATCACTATCGTACTAGAACTCTTAATCAACGCTTCACCTTGAGCGTGAATATTGTTCAAGGTTCGCGACCCCACCGAACAGTTACGATTTAAGCGATCGCCAACTGGTTGAAAGGTCGCAACACTTAACTTTTTTTACTCACACGCTAGTTTGTGACGGAACGTGTCTATTTTTATCGTAGTACTCTCCCCTCTCTATGATCGCATATTTTTCATTAATCTCGCCGAACGAACAAACGAATAAACGAAGAAGCGTGGCGCCGTGTTTTAATCGATAGAAGAAGAACACAAGTGAATTTTTCGTCGATGGAGAACCGGTTGTGGCAAACGGTGTATCCTTTTCTAAAAATCGTGCAATCGCCTCGCGTTAACTGCGCGTGCTTTACACCGTTAGCCGCTGCAATTTGTTCACGCATCATTATCGAATTAGCTTCTTGCGGTCGGTTTATTAGCGTATCCCAACGTGAAAAAGCCTAATTCCGATCGAACGCGCGTGGACAACGATATCTTTCAGCTGTCTGCTTCACGATGAACTTGTCTCGATGGTTCGCCGTTTAGGGCGAAGGATGTTCAACTAGTAACGGTGTGTCGAAGGTTTAGAACACGGGGCTTCAGACTTGGAAGCCTGAAAACTGGCGTTCTCGAGGAATCATTGGGATAATTGATAGTTTAAGAGATTAGTAGGTTCTTGGAATTGGGTCAGTTGAGAATTCTGATGGTAAAGGTCTCTGATTTGTTTTATAGGCTTTGTAGTCGATCTCTGTAACAATGTTTCTGTATAATTATTTACGTACCTCTATGCAATATGTATTTTACGTTCGTAGGACTTTCACGATATTTTCGTACTGACAAAGAAACACTTCGAATCTGGGCGTGTCTGTTTTAACAGGACTTCCAGGATTGAATCGCTTTTTTAATTTGATTAATAGTGGAAATACATATTTTCTGACGTTTCCACAAGAAAAGATATAATGCGTAAAATTAATTAACTTCATAAGAAATTTCTCTGGAACAGTCGTTCGAGGTATACATATATCTGGTGCGTATTTTTTTTATCGACAATTGTCTACACCGAAGGGATGAAAGTAGCCGTTTCTAAAATTTAGTTCTTAATCAAAGCTGAGTTTTGACGAGGCAAAATTGAAATATATTTATCATTTTCATAGCTATTCTTAATCGAAGTTGAATCTTCTTAAAGATGCTCGTACTTACGTTTGCTCAATAGATCAGACAACAAGAAATGAAACTAGACAGCTTAATGGATACTTCATAAATAAACAAGATAAACAGGCATATTCTACTTTGATTCAACCGGTTGAGTGAATTATTAATCAGCAATGTTATTTCTTCCAACCTAAATTCATCGATCGACATTATCTCCTATTAGCTTAATGACTCCGAACAAACATGATAGACACGTCAATACGGAAATTCGTCATTAAACGATGAATCAACCGATTGGCAGGAAAAAGGATTAAGCAATACGTTCTTCGCCGAAAAAAGAATCTGGCGTTCGAGATTTATAAGGGTCTAACTGGCATAGTTAGCTTCGATTCCAAAGGATTCGCCTGGTGTGATTACGTTTCCCGTTCGTTGCGTAATTGCGTGTGCACAATCTACGAGAAAATCTACCGGTTCTCCTCGCCGCGTGCTTCGTGATCTCTGCTCTCCCGTCTGATCCGTAGATTTCATTTAGATTGGCGTCGAACGAACGTCCAGGAACCCGTTGCCCAGCTTCACCAGTGATCTCTGAGATTTATGTCGATCGCCGATTGTCCAAAGATATCCACGAAATACTTGGGAAGATACACTTAGCGAATTTTTTTACAACAGAGTAAAATTCAGGATCGCTGCCGTGCAATCTAGAATCTCCATCTGTATACTTTTTCGAATTTTATTCGTCCGAATAATTGAGCGATCGATACGAATAATCGACGAGTATCGAGAAATTCCTACCTTTCCGATCATTTTTACGCAACATTTTTCCTGAATATCGTACTCAATTATATTGTACAAATGTTTATATTTAACAAATATTTATTTCTGCTCATCTAAAACTTAGAAGAATCTGATCTATTTTATTACTTAAATTCTTGCGGGAAATTTTTTACGGAAAATGTTCTTTAGACATCCGATTTGCAAATATCGTAAGAATCTTCGTTTATTGTTTCACCAAAGTGGAATATCTCCATCGCTCGCTACATGTAAAATCTTCCATCGAACGATGAATCGCTGGACGCCAATTTTCCCCGAAACTGTCCCATTGTTTCCACCCTGTCAAAACGTCATGCTCTCTAACGTCAACAGCAACGAAGAGAGGTAGCTGGTAGAAAACTGTTATTAGCATAGTAATGGCGGTTAGAATTCGATGGGTGATGGGTCGATAGAAACGCGGATAAACGAGGGCGATAAGCGTTCTCGCCTGGTCGTTGACGTGAAAGGGGGACTGGGTTATTAATTAGTCGGCAGTCAATTAACCGAGCGATCGTCTGGCCTTGGCAACATCGCCACATGCTAAAGGTTTTACTCCAACTGAAAAGAACTTAATTCGTTAAGTCGAAGACGAATATTTTCGATAACGACCAGCCAGAGAACGATAGAAGCCCGGAAACGCGTTTCTCGCTGTTGCTGCTACGTTGCTGCTTGATCATGACCATTATGCGGCTAGCCTGTCATTATCGTCTCGTAACGGGAGACGCGGAATGACTCTATCGAATGGAGCAGAAAATGGTGAACGATTCGACGTATGTTTCAGACGATGACGCCTGTCGAAGAATCATGCTGGAGCATGAGAGGGAACGAGAGGGAAAATTGCGGGATATTGCTGCCTCTTTGACCCAGCCACGCGTCAGGAGGATCAAACCGAGAACGTCCGAACCGACTAGGGACGTGGTGGATGCAGCTAACGCGGCGTATCAGGACAAATTCGTGAGTCTCGAGTTTCTATACCTGTTGAAGGATTTGGAGTTGTCATTTCACATCGTCATTCGTTATGGGTTTTCTTTTTTAAGATTTCAAAAGAAGCATTACTCTGGTATATTAGTCAAGAGTAGGCTTTAAAATATAAACTAGATTCGAAAGAAAAATATACTACCATTCAAAGTATAAAGTACAGGACAGGGCTCAAAAGATATAGATTAAGGTTCGAAGAAAGATATATTGCTCAAAAGATATAGATTAAGGTTTCAAGAAAGATATATTGCTCAAAATGGAGAATGTATAATTCAGAATCTAGGATAGTATTCGATAAAAAGTATCGATAAAGTATTCGATAAAAAGTTAAATGACTCCATGACTCTAAATAACTTCGATGTAGATGTCTTTTACGAGCCAGGATAATAAAAATTCGTCGTTAATACCATATACAGATCAGAGGTGATCCAGACGGATGTGGCCTGGACATTTCGGGGATAAGATATTCCCCTACGTCCGAACTGAGGGTTGATCTGCCTGCCGAGGATTTATTAAACATCAAGAAAGGCTGGCTAATGAAGCAAGGATTGAACAAGGTATATTACCAAACGTGACAATTTCTCGTGTAACCTTACGGTAGCATCGAATGTAGGTTAATATACGTAACGAGTGGTGTATTCTTCAGGAATGGAACAAGCATTGGTTCGTGTTGCGCGGTTGCGGTCTCATGTACTACCGTGATCCTTGCGCGGAAGATAAGGGTATCATGGACGGTGTCATAGATCTGAATACCGTTACCGCCGTCACGCCCCTTCAAGTCGCAAGAAATTATGGATTCCAGACCGTGGTGAGTGTGACCGGTGGATTTGCACGCGGTGATTTACGGTAATTAACATTCCGCATGAAAGAAAGAATCGGTCAACGGAAATCCAGTTACAGACCTTACGGGAGCTGCAATTTCCATCCTTTTTTTTTCATCCTCGTAGAGGCAGATACAATACAAAACGAGTTGGTTTACATTGTCTACTAGCTGGACCGACTTTTAAGCGTTTGGTAGCTTCGCGAGATGTGTAACAGGAAAAATCGTAAGACCTCGTCTTCACTAAACCAACGACGAACCTCTTGTTCATGTTTTATGTTTCTTGAAAAAGTTATTGTTTGTTGCTCGATGTTTCATAACGATTCATAATGTTCCATAACGACATATCGTTTTGAGATCGAAACAAAAACGAAATATTCCTCTGATTACGTGGCTTCGATATGATGGACAATATCTCCACAAGTTGATATTTGTCGAACAGCGTCTGGAACATGCAGCAACGACAAGCAACAAAAATTCCTTGTTGCTTCAGCGAGGACGTAACGTAACACTGAAGAATCGTTGAATTAGATCGTCGAAACCTATAATTAACTATGAATCCGCCGGAGGCTGGTTGGTCAATTGGATCGCCGGAATTAACTTCCGTGGCGGGAGTGGCTGGAAAAAGTCGCTAACTCAATTTCACGCTAGAACAGATCTTGAAACTCTTCGTTTATTCGTGTCACTGATCTCTGTCATCCGTTGTATCCCGCTGTTTGGCCCACATAGACGATAACATTTCAGTTACCTGCTTTCATAGTGCTCTGTTTTATCCGATGATTTGCTCTAGTCCGGTTGTTGCGCATTTTTCAAGGCCTGGGATGATCGAGGATCGACCGTGTTGTCCGCGGTCACCGCTGGTATACGAGCCAGTTGGATGTCGGCCATTCGGAGGGCTGCCAATTTACCAGATCCTGACAGTAGCAACGATTCTCTGACCGTTTGTCAAGATGGACAGCAGGATAACACGCCTCAATCACCTACTGCGTAAGTGAGGCGAAATATAATTGATTAAATAAGGGAAAAAGATTCGTATGAGCTTCTTAGAAGCCAAACTGATCAACTCCACTGTTTATAAAATTCTTCCAAGCGTTTCCCATAGTCTAAAGCGCTTTGAAATTTATTCAAGTCCACATTTGAATTTTAGATCCATTACGGACCGTGAGAGAGACTCGGTTGTTCCATCGACCTCGGTCACGCCACGCTCAGTGCTGTTCTCTTCGGACGAGGAGTATCGAACAGCATCCGAGGGTGGCAGAAGAGAGTCCGGTGATTGGTCAGAAGTCCCAGTGTCACCACCTCTCGTAAGAAACGGTGATTGGCCCAGTGGACTGAAGGGATCAAGCTGGTCAGATTCAGCAAACCATGAATGGTCAGAATTACCCCCGTCACCACCGTTGACAAGAACAGCTCTATCCCGAGTAAAAGCACGATCCAGATCAAGCTCCAGATCTAGAGTATACAAGAGAAGCTGTAGCTCGCCTTTAAGCTCAAGAAGAAGTACGTTGGACAGCGTGAGGTCGGAAGATCTAATGATGGCTTGCTGCGAACTTGGAGAAGACGAGGACCAACATAATGGACACATGCAGAACAATAGTTGCCTCTCGAGCGCCAACGAGAGTCCCTTGATCGTAGAATTGTTGGAGAATCAGGTATCGATGTTGCGCGATCAGTTGGATCAAAATCAATCCCACCCAAGCACGCTACTAGTCATTATCGAGCGTCAAGAAAATGAAATAGAGAGTCTGAAGTCGCAGCTGAACGCGGCGAGAGCGGATGTTGCTAGTGCGGAGAAGGAGTTGTCCAGGTTGAGACAGCAAAAGGCTGAAGCTTCTATTAGGGAGAAGCAAGTCGATGAACTATTGAATACCATCCAGAGAACAGAGCAACAGAGGAACAAGGATTTAGAGGACTTGGAGAAGATGAAGAAGATGTACAACAGAGATAAAGAGGTGTTGGAGTGCAAATTGCTGGAGACAGAGGCTATTCTTAGGGAGACGAGTGAACGCTGCGAGATGCTTACTAAAGAGTTGGCATCGAGTCATAGAACCGTTGAACATTTGCAGTCGGAGGTTACTTCATTGAGTAACAGATTGTCTCAAGGTATGTTGAATTTGAAATAAAATTGTTGTGGTGTTAATATCATTTATTACAATGTTGTTATATGTTTTATACATTTATCGTGTTGTTATGCAGGAATAGACGAAAACGAGCGTTTATATAGCAAAGTTAGAGAATTGGAAGATAAAGGGGGTCTATCTTCTTCAAGGGAGCGCGGGAGAAGCTTCGACTCTCTCAGTGATTTAACGAATATTGAGTTAGACCTAGACTTTGATACTCTTGATAAGGAAAGGTAATAAAGACATATCTGAAATTGTTGTATATAGCTACAAGTAGTTTGAAAATCATATTATATCTTTTGCATCTTTTATCCGTAGGATCGTGGAAGAATATGACGAACTGAGAAGCCGCTTTGAGAAAGCTATCCTGGAGATACGCGCGATGCGCAAGGAACTCCGTGAAGCGCACGCGATACAGGACGCACTGGAGCTAGAGATTTTTGCTCACAAGCAGGACGCAGCGAGTGTCAGCGAGACGAACCAGGCCCAGCTGCAGTTAATGGCAGCTAGGATTCAAGATTTGACGAACAAGCTTGCAGCTAGCGAGAAACAAGTGAGAACGTTGAAGCAGAAGTTGACTAAAGCTGAAAGTAGAGATAAAAGAAGATCGCTGTCGTTGAAGGGTCGTGAGTCCTTCCAGATCTCGCAAGAGATGGAGGACAAGCTGCTGGATCTGGAGAACAAGATCTGTGCTATAGAACGTGGAAAAGGTACCAGTGCGCCAGTATCAACTGGATGCAGCTCGAAGGAGTCGAGTCCTAACCCAAAGAAGGAGAAGAGAAGGGACGGAAAGAGTCTGGATCGTACTAGATTAAGAAGAAAATCGCTAGATAGTGCAACTAGTTCCGAACCGATGAAAGTGTTGATCAGACTCAGCACTCTAGAGACGAAGGTGGCGAACGTTACAGAAAATATGGCGAGTGACGCTGAGAAAGACTCCAGCGAGTGTAGCGAGATCAGTGCATCCTCCACCAGCGAAGTTTCATTGGAGATCATCGCGAGGTTAAGGAAATTGGAGAGGGTGGTGTCGAAATCGAAGAGGAGGCTGGAGAAGTGTTTAGGTTCGACACAAGCGGAGGATAAAGCAGAGAAGTGTTTGCGCGAGGTGAACGACATCCTGGACTCGTGTTTAGAATGTAAGAAAAACCAAGCTAGCGCTCAAGTGACCGAGTCAGTAGGCGTAGTGGTATCTAGACTAGAGACTATACTTAAAGATAAATTGAGCGAACTCACGAAGAGACGGCAGACGCTCGAGCAGAACGGCCAACTAAACGACAGAGAGAAGATGAAGCTGGTCGCGGAGAGAGTGGCGTTCGAGTTCATCGTTCTGAGACAGATCAAGTGCGCGATCGGCCGGACATTCGACCGGAGTGCCGTTCTCAGTGAATTGGTCGAAACTAGTCAGCTTGCCTCAAGCTTAATGCGTAAGATTCACGGAACTAAGCCCAAAACGTACCAAAACACCAGTTACATTCAGTATCTTACTAGAGTGTTAGCGAATAAGTTAGTACTAGTAGGTGGCGTGGCCGCGACGGAGACGACGACCAAGGAGGTGTCCGCAGCTCGTAACGAGAGCTTGAACTTCCTGCTGCAAAAACAATGCGAGGTGAACGAGATCGTACGGAAATACAAAGAAACGAAGTTGAGACAGCTCGCAGAAGCACTGGCCGCCGAAACGTTGAGCATGTCCGAGCAAGAGGATTTGAACAAACATCAGGTGACCAACTCGAATAAAAAATTACTGGAAGATCGACGAATTCGCGAAGCGTGGGCGTTGGCTCAAGAAACGGTTAGCAAAGAGTTGGTACAAGCTGAAGTGTCTCATGTGATCGTGCGTTGCGGCCAAATGTACGAACAGAACATCACGAGCATCACCGATGCTTGTCTCAACTTTGAGGGCGCGGAGAACGTAACGTTGGAATCTTGGATCGATGCCGCGCAGGCCAGACTCCGTCAAGAGATGGAACTTTCTACTCGCGAGCTATCCGACGTGTACGAGGAATGCCTTCATCAGCTGAAGAAGAATAAGTCGACGATAGTTGAATCGAAGTACGAGTCCCGGCAGTTGTTAACGGAATACGCGGACGTGATCGCGCACAAAGCTTTAATAGACGCCAGAATCGGGCTTCTTCAGGAGAATACGAGACAATTGACGATCTTCCCTGGGGAGACTTTCGTATCTAGTCTAATCCGAAACGACGACGTCCTTTCAAGTCTGCTAGAAGCGGACGACCACGAGTTCCAAAGCAATCCGATTCTCGACGCGGAGTACAGTTACCTTTATCAACAGTTTAGCAAGGACTGCGAGGAAAGGATATTCGGTTCAAAGCGTGCTTCGAAGGATCAGATAAAGAACGTTGGCCAGAGTTTGCACTACCTAGAAGAAGACTTAGTTGAATTGGGCAAACGCGTCCGAGGCAAATTGAGCGAAAATAACGAAAATACCGTGTGGCCTACGAAGTCGCCGACGGTTACCATCACCGACTGGTCGAGTGTGTGCGAAAAATGCTCGGAATTGCGCAAGCAGATCAAGAAGCTGAGCGACTACATGAATAGCGTGACTTGCAAACAGTGTGGCCAATTGCAAGAAACCATCGATAGGATAACAGCCGAGCATAATCAAGAGTTGGAGACATTGAAGCGCAATCAGGAAAGGGATTTGCTGGATATCAAAGGTGAACTAGACAATCAGAGACAATCTCTAACATCTCAGTACGAACAGGAAGCGGCCAGTCTACGAGAAAAGGCGAGAAAATTAGAACATAGACTGAACGCTATGGACTCTGAGCACTCTGCTCACGTGAACGAACTTAGAGCAGCTTATCAACGATCCATGAGCGCGGAATTGGACACAGATGCAGAAACAAGAAAGAGATATAAAGAAGAGATCAAGCAATTGCGAGCGTTGTGTGAAAAAGGTTTGCTGGCAATGGAGAATTCTCATAGACGCATTATTTCTGAGATGGAAGAGAAACATCGACAGGAATTGGAAAATCTAAGGGTGGAGAAAGAGCAGGCATTATCAGAAGAGACTCAGGCCACTCTTGCGGCTCTTGATGCTATGAGAAAGGCGCACGAACACGAAGTGCAGAAGGAAATAGCTAAGTTTAAGCAAGAATTTATTAAACAAATGCAGGCACGCGAGGACATTGGCGTGCTTCATAAAGAACACGAGTATGTAATTAATTCCTATTTTATATCTGTAAATTTTAAATAATCCATGAATTTATCATGATGATATATATTTTTTAATTTAGATATCTCTGACTATTAAATAATATTTATCAATTTATAGGGAAGAGATGGAGGAGATAAAGCAGGAAATTCTTTCGTTATCTGCAAAATATTCCTCTAAGTGTGTGGAATCTGCAGCCCTGGAGGAAAAAGTAGGATCCCTTACCAAACAACTTGCTCAAGCGCAACAGCACATCATGCAACTAGACGCGAGAAACAAACAGCTGAGGGCACATTTGGTATTAGAAACGAACGATGGTACGATCAACGACAGTATGCAAATGTTGAGGGGCAGGGACAACGAGATTGTCGAGCCGAGGGAGGAAATTCATCGATTACAACAGATGAAGGTAAACTTTTGATAGCTCTCGTCGCCATGAACGTGCCCCATTTACAGCGTAGATGTGGTTAACAAAAATGTACGATACTAAATTAATTAACTCCGCCGCAGTTACATGTTATGGCGCCCAACCCTTTCGAATGTTTCGAGCAAGCGCTTCTAGATAACGAAAAAGAACTGACAATTGTAAATAAATAGTAGTCATAAGCTAAAGATGAAGTTAGGTACAGAAAAGCTTTTGTGTTCGCAGGCTTTAACCGTTCGCGAATATTTAATCCTCGATTGGTAGGCAAGGAATAAAAAGATATTTTAACCCCATGCTTATTAAGATCTTTTCATTCATTCAATGAATTTTGTTCCTCGAAAGATCGCTTATAATATATTGATTTATTCGTATGAAATATATACAAATGTATTGTAAATTAATCGAGTGCCTTTTTTAAACAAAATTAAAATCTCATTCATATATTATGCAGTTATAAACTTAACCATTAAAAACATATCTACTTTCTTTCTAATCTAAAGGCATAATATAAAGGCACTAGATTAATTGAAGTACTTAACATAACACTAAAATTGCTGCCATCCTACCGGTAACCAAAAGTAAATACATCTTACCCCTAAAATAATGATTTAATATTTTACGATACGTAACGATAGCAGATATTCAAGATCCTTATTAGGAGCAGCGTTGACGGAGGTTTTACTGTACCTATCTGACCGATCGTGAGTAGCCCATAATTGATTGCCCCGGCGCGCATCGATCTCCAACGATCGTGTTAACCCACCCCCATATACCAGCCGCACTGACGCATTATATTTTCGATATTTCACTAACAGCATGGGGAGGCTCCTCGTGATACGTCCGGTGTGTCATCGAAATCTCCGTCGCTAAGCTACTCGCCGCAGCGTGTCCGGAGTAGTCACGAGCCGCTGCTCAGAGCGGCGAGCAGCGAGGAGCAGAGAACGACCGGCGAACGGCCGAGAAGCTCGCTGTCCACGTTGCAAAAGAGCACGCAGGACAAGCAGGCCGCGTTCTCGTACAAGCTTGAACGCGTTAAGTCAGTGTCGTTGCCTTACTCGAGTAACTTGGTTAGGCCGGGCAGTAGTTCTGGCGTGCCGTCGCACGATAGGAAAGAGGTGAGCTTAGGGCAAAAGAGCCAGGAGCGTAACGGCCTGGCATCGCCGCTTTGGGACAGCCTGAGACCAAGGACCGGACTGCCCCATCAGTATCAAGGTACAGAAGAAAGGTGAAATGGGAGGAAAAAAAGAAGCCGATCAGAAAAAGAAAGAAACGCTTCTGGCGGATCGCCGCCGTTTCTCGATCCTCCTCCTTTTCCTCGAACTCGTTCCTGCTTCTCTCTAATATGCATACTAGCTGCATTAGGCTTACGAGATATTCATACGCGTTGGATGGACATCGAGTCGAGTTTGTCTCATTGCTTTTTTCCTTTCGACGATTCGTTCGTTGACGGTTTAGCGGACTATGGCATGACTAAAACTAGCTAAAGCGTGTATCGAGATCTTTGTATTTTGTTTAACAATTCGTAAGAAAAAGCTTTTGAAATTTGTTACCAAGAAAGAGATGTGGGAAACGTAAGACTAACCGAGTGCTTTCTCCTATAAATTAACCACTTTCGAACATATTAATTCTGTTATAGTTATTAGTGTTTGTCGTCGAATCGAATTAATCGATCAAATTCTCAACGACTAACGCGTACAATCGCGTTGTTGTGCAATAATCGTTTTGTTATTTACATGTGTAACGTGTCGACGAGATTCGAATGTTGATGCGGATTGTTTCGTCCGGTTTTTCTCGACGACGATTTGTATTTCGATTTGACAAGCGTACGATCGCTGTTCAAGCAGCGATACGAAGCGCAGATATTAATCTTACTCGAAAGTTGTCTAACCAATTGCTAACCAAGAGACCTTTTAACGGTGTAACGCAAAGTAACCCCGCCTTCTCATGAATGTGATTTTGTACTCTTTCAATGTCTAATCTGTGCGCATAATAATTTTCAAGTTGTACTATTAACAGGTTTGGAAGCGCGTGGAATATATCTCTACCACAGAACTTTTATAAACTGGATCTTTTTAATAAAACTTTTTACACTTTCTTACTGGAGATCCTATTTTTGCAATCTGCAGTATACACGCGTCGAAATGCCAAGTTTTTTACACAGATTTCTACGTGCTTCCGAACACCAGCATCAAACTCTGCGAATATATTTGTAAGAGTAACGTCGCTTCACTATTGGGAACATAGTAGGTACTCTAAGAAAATCATTATACCCTTCTAGCCGTCGTATCGTCTGAAAATAATTAAGGGACATCGGTGGCAGTAAGACTGATCGAAAAAAATATAATTTCAATCTTCATGGTTTCTGAGTTTATCCAAAATTCCTTTATATATATTTCAATTATTTGATAAATACAAGAAATCTACGAGCGAAGCTAAGAAAAGTAAAATTTCAACTGTATACGTAGTAAAATTAATAAATTTCAGAAATCATTCTATAATTAGAAAAAAATCTCACAGTAATCCAGAACGTTCGTTCGAATTATATTTGTTTCGAAAATAATTCGTAATTTAGTTGTATAAAAAATATAGAAAGAAAGAAAAACAAGTGAAATACACGCGTAAATGGATTGTGCAAACCGGGTTAATCGTATTTCGAAAAAATTGTATTTCACACGAAAGGTGGCACAGCAGAGGTGCGAGTCGACAGCGCCGGCAGTGGCTGGCAGGGCAGCAACAAAATCGAAAAACAGCAACACTCGGAGGCATACGGCTTCCATGCCAACGATCCTCGCGCGTCCCGCCTCACCCCGGAACCCCCAGCTCTCTCCGTTGCAGGTCCGTTCTCTTTTTTGCCAATTAAGGAAAATCTTTCAACGAATTCATCGTCGACGCACTTCACCAGCTTGTTTTATTTCGACACGCCTCTTATCCGCACTTCATTTCATATTTTTTTTTTCATTTTTCTTTTCAAAACGTTGCTTTGATTTGGTCTTCTTTATTTTGGTAGCTCAGTAGCTTGGGTCCAGTTTCAGCTTTGCCAGCTTTTCGTCTAAGTACAGGTTCCTTTATGTGTATTCAGATGGTAAATAATTGATCCTAAATTTTCTTATCTTATTTATTCTACTTCAAATTGGATTATTTATCGTTATTACTTGTACGTTGTGGGCTATACATTGCTGATGCACATTCACGAACCTGATTCGATCGTATGTATATACACTGCTCTTTTTATCTAAGTTTGCCTTCGTACTTTGATTTCTATCTCCACGCGCATTTAGTGTTCTGGGTAGCACGGGTGAAAAGGGATCAGTCAACTGGACAATGAATAAGATAGAATTCTGTTTGCAGAGCTGATGAGGTCTCCAGCCGTGAGGTGGTCCAGCAGAAGTTGTCGTAGTCTGCCTCCAACGCCCACGCCGAGTTATCATCATACGCTCCACCCTCCACTACCAGCGGTGGGCATGGTCGCCGAGAGGAAGAAACGTTTCGAGCTCTGAATTGCTAATTAAGAATGTATCACTATCCTATTGGTCTGCTGAAATTTCAAGATTACGCGCATCGTCGAATGTATCATGGGTAGTAACTCCATGTAAAAAAAAAACACACACACAAATTAATTCGTACGAATCGTTTTCAACTGGTGCTAAACTATAATAGTTGCTCGTTCAAAATCTTCCTCAAGGAAGACCCATGGATTTCGACTTGCATTGTCACATATTGAACATACGGCATTTTTTAGCATTTCCTTCTTTTTTTAGTGTTGAAATAACTGTTTATGTTATTTCTTTTTTTTTTTTTTCGATGACAATTTGCAAGCATTTCGTCACTGCCATAGCAAATAGAGCTTCGATGATAAAATGGAGCAATGTTCGTGTCAATTAATACGGTCGCCCGGGATCATGCTCGTCGTAACGTAACGATATTGAGCATGTTTATCAAGTAAACATGATTCAATAGCCGAAACGAGGCTCGGGTCCCGCGCGAGGCTCGCGAGTTCTGCTTTACGGTTGGACGCCTATCGCGAACGATAGGTCGTTTTCGAAGGGACTGTCTTTCTTCCGATTTATATCGATAGAATTTTTACCGGGTACCATTTACCAGGCCACCACTCGATGAGGCTGGTCCTTTGATACGCATTTAAACTTTCGATACGTGAATTTTTTCCCGTAGGACCGAGTAGTAGTCGTTTCGATCGACTTTCGCGAGCGACGTGCGTTTCTGGGGCATTATTTCAGCTGTCTGCCATTTCTCGTCACTTTATTCGTGATTGCATAAAAGGAAGTCATGCGATTATTGATCGGTGTCTGAACCCGTTTTGTTCGAATTTCTCTTTGGCTTTTTCTTAGCGCTTCGAGTTCAAATTCGAATTACAACGAGTAGCGCTTGAATATATCAAGAAATTGAATCTTCACTGAGATTATGGTAAAGTAACTATCTAAAAGAGGCAAAATATTTTCATGGAATATTCTTTAAATGACGAGAAACGGCAAAGAAAGCGGCAGATGCAATGAAAGTACAGTAGAATGTCGATTATTCGAACGAATTACCAGTAATTAAATTGGCAAGATATGATTCACTTCAGAGATTCGAATATAGAAATCTTTAGACATATCCGAATCAGTGAGATCGAAAGTCCGGATAATTAACAATCTACCGTACTGTGAGTCATTTATACAAGTGTCGTGGTAGTTAACGCAATGTAACACATAAATGTATCGGTGTGAAAGTGTACTGACAAATAATTCATGAAGACCGTTGCGTTTGCGTTTTAATAAAAAAGAAAAAGAAACGATGAAATGATTTTGTACAATCGTAAGATTTGTTGTTCGCCATCTTGTGACTTTACGAGGGGGCTAATTTTAATCGACGATCGGCTCAAAGTTCGTCTTCTAGGGAGGCTTCAATTATTTCTTTTTTCATTTGTTGACAAGTCGTTCGTGACTATTATTATTATTATTATTATTTTGTTTTGTAAAGATGAGTTAGTGTGTTAAAGCGAAAAAATAACGATGATATTTTGTCGCGGCAAGAGAAGACAAGGGGCGTAAGATTTATTCTCTATTTCTATCGTTTCTTTCCTTTTTTCCTCTACTTACTTTCTTTTTCTATTTTGCACTGTTTCTCGTTAATTCTTCGTAGTTGAAAATATTTGTACGCTTGCTTCGCGGAAGGACGCGCGTTTTCCTCTCAATGTGTCAAAATTATCTTGGATAGAATCTTCGTTTTAGAAGAGTGCGCGTTTTCCTTTCCAGTTGAAGGCAAAATTTTCTTGGATAGAATCTTCGTTTTAGAGGAGTGTGCGTTACGTCCTATACGAGTCATCCTTTTTTTGACCATAGATATTGGCATTTATTTCTTTTTGGATCGTTTCTATCCAATTTTACGCGATCGTTTTACGAGGAAACGCGCAAAACTATGACTTGTCGCTGATCCGGTCGCGTGCGAATTTGATGGTTTGTTTATGCTCTTGTTATGTATAGATTCTGCACATAATTGAATATAATACGGCGTTGTCACATTGCACTGTGTATTACCACATATTTTCATTGTGTAAATGTTTTTGTCGGTTCGCGATATTATCATTTTTTGATGTTAATACTGTATAGTTTATGACGTTTTCAATTTAAGAAGCAAGAAAGTATAAATAGCCTAGAATTAACCCCTTCCATATGAAAATGGATTGTTTATATTATATGTTATTATTATTGTATTCTATATTATATATTGACGCGTTCTAGTGAAGATGTCGTACTACATCTTAATTGATGTCGACAGAAGCGATTTACAACAATAAAAAGAAAAGGATTATCGATAACAATACGATTCATTATCTCTTATGTAGAGTAATTACTCAGGATTGTTTAACATTTATAATATATTACGATTATACTTATTGTATTTGTATTATAATTTATAATAACGTTTGAAATAAAATATAGTAACCATTGACGTGAATATCCGTTTAATGAATCTGTTTCTTTTATGTATATATTAGAAAGTGCTTCGAATATTCGAAATGAAATTTAAATTGTTTGTATTAGCGCGCAGATTCTATGCGCATGCGCAGGTACTTGAAAAGACTTTCAGTTTGAAAGAAACGCGTAGTTAGTCGGTACGTTGCGTGTTCGTACGTATGGAAGTTCAGTTATTTGTGAAAAATGGAACCTTTATTCCAGTTAAATATTGAGAATATCGATATTTTGCTCGTGAACACGAAAGAGAGGTTAATGCTACACGATGAATATTCTCAGGTATGTATCGTGAGAAAAACATTCAAAGTTCGTGTATGATCTCCGCTTGTAACATCATACGAGTATGCTTTGAACTCTCATTATTTGAAAATTATACATTACTGAGATCTTCGGATATCTTAGAAATGTTTATTTTTCAATTAGAATATATCTTAGTGTAGAAATTTTAAATATATTTGGTTAAGCATAATGAAGTGGAAAAAGAATGTGGTTAGAATTTTATTAGAAAAAAAGATTTTGCTATCTTTATTTCTAAAAGCCGTAATCAGAACCTACAATATGTTATAATTATTACCAAATACCATTAGTATAAACATAAATTGAAATAGAAAAAATGAACAATTTTCGTAGATCACATGTATCGAACGAATATCCAACTTATTCAAAAGTGGTGGCGCTGCGAACACAGAAGCGGCTCTTTCAAAGTTGATCAAGTTCGACATACTCTCAACTATATTCGAACTTCTACAAACTTCCAGTGATCGTCTACTTCCGTATGTATCACACAATACGTTATACGCAAATAGAATTAATAATTCTTGTTAGAACCTTCCCATAATTCTCGTTGATAGATGTATTCTCAATTTTCTGGACTTGGTAATCGTATATCGAAAGTTTTACGAAAGTCACGTAGCCACAGACGCCATGGACTCCATCTTGAAAGTTACAGTTTGCGTCGCAAAGTCTCGTTGCAAAGAAACCGAACTATTAGAGAAGCTTATTTCAATCATTTACGATATACTTCACAGGTAAACGTTTCGTCCAAAATTTGTAATTAAATTAACCAAATTTGAAATAATTTTATGAAACAAAATATTATGTACAAACGTAATGATTTTTAGAGCGGTAGAATTTCACGTGAATTTCGACATTGTTTGTGTACCACGGCAAGTACTGATGCTCTTGAAATCTTTGATCTTGGAAGATTCTTGGAATCAAAAGATAAAGTTCTCATCTGTTACGCTATTGAATCTTGTTCTTGAAAACGTTAACGCTGAAGACGAATGGGATGATGGGGTATATGAACTGTGCCACAAAGCTCTCAATTTAATGAAAGAGATCGTCGAGTATAGCGACGACGACGTCTCGATTTCGTTTGCTGCGGATGCATTGTGTGCTGTTTGCGCCTCTGTCACACGGTGAGGCTATATATTTTCTATATAGTTAAAGCTTCATAAGTTGAGAGAGTGTGTGAGCTTGCTAATATTAATTCTACTTCTTTTGCTGGACGAAAGATTCTAGCCAGAAGGAACAAAGCAAAATTGAAAGTTTCAATTTAATCATGATTGTACCATGTTTCATCCTAGTGTAGTAAAAATTTGTAAATTGCTGTGCGTTATTCACAATTCTCGAATATTCATTAGATGTTCAGTTTCCCAACCATGGAATAATAATTCGCTGTACAAGTACTTAAATTACTTGGATATCATTGTTACTGAAATTAATGTTTTAAGGCATAAAATTCTATAATCGAAAATTTGAAATTAATTATGACCTGGTCGATATCATTTATAATTTGCAAATTCTTGTATCATTCAAAAGAGTCGAACGTTTATTACGAACATGAAATTCCCCAAACGTGAAACGTCGATTCGTTATCTAAATATGTACTCATGAAATGATTTAAACGAAACGAGAGACCCAGTATGCAGGATCATAAAATGGAAATACAAAAAACTCGTTTCCCTCAGATTATGCGTCGCGGAAGACGATAGTCAAGGATCGTTCAATAAAGTTTCGAAACTTAGAGCAACGATGCTGAAGACGATTCGCATCATGATGATGAACACGTTGATACCTTACGTTAAGGTAAGTTTAATCATTTCGATAGACGTCGTCGATGCGACGTATATTTAATTATGCGAGCATCAAGGGTCCTTTCATTCCGTCCTGTAGACCGCGGAGTCAAACGAAACAGACAGGGTCAAATTCCATAGGAACCTCGTGACTTGTCTGAACAACCTTTACAAGCTGAGTAGTAGCTGCGGCCGCGACAACTTGTCAAACCACTTGACCGCCAACGGATATCTCAAGTACTTCTTGCTGTTAACTACCAGACTTCCGTAAGTTTCGTGAATGGTCTAGGATTTATTCGTTGATATGATGTCATATCGCGACTGCCATATCTTCCAACATTCACTTTGCTTAACGTCAGATTTTCCATCACTGATATTTTAGAGAAATTTTACGACGTAGCATTTGCTTGCTGTTATCGCGGATCGTAGCAAATTTAGCTGATAAATCCATGCCGATCTACCAACCTATCAATCGAGAAATAAGCTTCGAATATCTAATACACCGAGGACTGGTGGATCTACCAAAAGATACTGAACAATGGGAGAATATCATGGCTCATGATCGAGGAAACAGAGCAATTGCATTAATGACGTTGGTTTATTATCACTTTCACGGAACCAGGGAGTACGAAATCAAAGTTAACCCTTAAAAACTGTCGTCAAAAGAAATTATAAGTGAAATTTCACGTCATACTGTTATTCGATATTAAATGAAGAGAAAAAAAACCTATTGTTCACAGTGGTTGCAGATAACACTGCGACGATATTACAACAGGGCGAGAATGTTAAAACAAAATTCATATGGGGTCAAATTTCACCTACGATAGCGTTTAAGGATCAATTAATGTTGATATTTCTTCTTTTGTATACCGTGGCAATATTTTGAATAGAAATATTGTAGGACCTATATGATATGCTTGAAATTGCTGATCGTGAGGACTGTCAATCTCCCTAAATCCGAGCAGACACCGGCGCAAATTTTAAAAGTTTTATGGTTTCTGTTTGCTGTCGCGTCCGTATCGCATCCATCACCGTGCTCGGAACAGGATTACGACAGAGCCGCGAAACGATTGGCAACTGCGTTGCAATATTCCAACCTGAACGACTGTTACACTCATCACATAGATCTGCTAAATTATTGCTTGAATTGCCCTGAATTCCCAAAGGATCTTCGAAACAGAGCGATGGACTTGTGGTTGGTCGAGTCTGATGGAGACATCAAACCGTTGCTGACCATAGATTGCGGGAAAGTTGTGCAACACTATCTAATGGTAATCAATCATACGTTCGCTTCAATGGTCTATTGAAATCGTAAGAATGGTGCATTATAATGTGATGCAATGTCATTTGGGAAATAGCTTGTCATACAAACTGGATATTCGGATAAGATAATCAACTTAGCGATGAAAGGAATTAGAGAGATGGTACGCCTGGATAATGCCAAGGAAATTGCAGAGATAGCTTGGCACATGTTGCCTAATCTTCTTTCTACTTATCAACCATCCAAAGGTATTTTTCTTATATGCAACATGCGATAGCTCACGAAGGTATTCGAACATTGATAGAATTTTCTTATGAACGTATCATATTACATAATTGCATTAACATCGTAACGACACTCGACCATCGTGATTATATTGTGAAAGCTTGAAAGTATAGATCACACTGTTACCAGTCATATAAAAAAAATCTGGAAAATGCTAAAATAAAAGATCCCTGATAGACGAGCAAGTGAAAGCCGTGTTAGAATTAAGCAACGTATCCATCCCGGACTCATTATCATGGATCATCAGGATTCGATGCGCAGAGAGTCTCATACCGATTATTCTACGCCGGGAAGCGGACTTGAAGCTAAGGACACTAGCAATATTGCAGTCGTACGCGTTGCTGGTCACGTCCGCGAGGATTAAGCCATACACGAGTACATATTTCAATGAGTGTCTAGCTCGATAAGTACCAAGAGAAACTGAAGTATAAGAAAACAATGCCAG
Organism: Bombus vosnesenskii; assembly: GCF_011952255.1. Classification (NCBI taxonomy): domain Eukaryota; kingdom Metazoa; phylum Arthropoda; class Insecta; order Hymenoptera; family Apidae; genus Bombus; species Bombus vosnesenskii. Next base: position 3,576,095 of record NW_022882962.1, read on the forward strand.
GCTTCTTTTACCTTCTTCTTCATTTCCCAACAGTTCTCGAGAAGTATTGCACGACGCCGAGCTTTTTGGAGGAGTTGCTCGTTCAAGGTTTCTCTTTAGAAACGCCAGAATTGTCCGCCGTGTGCTTGAAGCTTCTCGCGTTTATCGTACACTGTCAGGAGAAATCGTCGATACAGGTGCGAGAATACTACGTCCGTAAATAATAGATTCGCGTTGTCGACCGTCAGCCATATGTCGAACGACGTGTTTTCCAGCGTGATAAGCCGGTGACGATTGACGTGCAGAGCTTAGCCGATTTGCTGTTAAATACGAGGAGGGCCGTGCACTCGTCGATCAATGGAATGCAACTCGCGCTGGAACTTTTAACTCAAAATATTGACGGATCGCCTGTCAGGCTGGACGAGATCCCCGCCGATCGGACCGAGGGTGTGATCAATCTTTACGAGACCCTTCATATCGTTCACGAAAGAGTTAGTGCTGATATTTTTATCGAACGTTGACGCCTCGTTGATTTTTAAGCAATTGTATATTTAACTGGAATTCATTTCGATATTGAAATGTAGAATGCTCTGGTTTAAAGGAAATCTATAATTTAAAATTTTCTAGAGATCTTCGATTCAATAATTCACTCGAAAATCTACGATCTAAAGAATAATAAATTAATTTTGAAGCGTACAATTTAACAAATTTCCGCTGAAATATTGATCTTGTTATAACAGTTAGAATTTCTTATATTACTTATACGTTACTTTGAACGGTTTTCATTATTTCTTCCTTTCGCAGAGTGACCCAACACAAAGAGACATTGTGTACCAGTGCCTCCAAGGCGTCCTGAAATTTTGCCATAAGCACACGAAACTGCCGATGTACCATATCTGCACGTTGATGAGCAACTATGATATCGTATCTAGCATCCTGCAGACACGCGGCGTAACCTACCATTTTCTGGATTTCGTTTCAACCTGGCTCCGCTATCGCAGAAGATATTGCACCGATGAAGGACCATGGAACGCGAGATCTCTTTGCAAGACACCGTTTGAGGAGACTTTGGATCGGATCAAGAGCTACGTTAACACTGCAAGCGATTTAAGAAACGACGCGGCGTTCTATAATCTTCTCTACGCGGTGAGTGTTTTAACAACCAGGATATTTTCTTCGTTGATCTATAAAAGCAACGTGTTGTTTCTAGTTGTCGCAATATAAGGATTAGATAGGGCGATCTTATGACACGAACAACGAGGAGGCTTTGCTTTAACAGTTTATTCGATCCGTGCAATATTGCTCGATAACATTGTAACGTGTTAATACGTGCGTACAAAAAGTAGAAAAAGATCAATCGAGGACGAATTTAATTCGTCCGCGTGTTTTAACGCGTGCGCTTCAGCGTGATCCTGAAATATAGTATTATTCTGTCTGTTATTGTTGTATGTTCACTAAATAGCTTGATTGCTCTCATCGCTCTAAATGCCCCGGCCGGATATAATATATTTTCAAAATTGTCATTTTTTTTTGTGATTTCTTTCTGTTTTATTTTTTTCAACTGGTCGGACGCGGTTCGTGCGGTGCGTCTGTCGCTCAGAATTTGTATTCGCCGCCATTAGCAGGTCGCTCAGGCCGCCCTCAGCCCTCTTCTTTCAGCATCTTTTATTCGCTTGCGAGCTTTTTGTTATTTTCGCGGTCGTCCGTTGCGCTGCATGAAGCAACCCTTGAAAGAGTTTAATCTCACGTCGATCTCGCCTTCTTCTAGCTGCAATCAGACATACGGACATTGCTTTGCACAGTGAAAAATTGAAAGAGTCCAGTCGATGGAAGTACCTGATCGAACAAGTAGATTTCTTTGTAACAGGACGGTGACACGCATTCGCGAATGCATTTAGTTTTGGCGATGCCGCTCCTTTCTGGCTGTAGCATCTTGCAAGCGCCGCTCTCCTCGCAAGTCTGCTCGAATTGCCTGAAGAGAAGTTCCTGCGACCAGTGTTGTATTAGAAAGACATTGGAATTGAATTAAAATGTGCTTCAATAGAGAATTCGATTGATACAGAGTCTCGTGGCATGCGGTGGAAAATACAGCCGACTCTCGCGCACAATAACGGGATAAAATTGAGCGTAACAATTGGTTCATGCGTGTTGAAAGATTAACCTCAATTAGTGCTCGTATGAGTTCTATTATTGGTGCCGCCGGCGCGTGTAATTTTCTTTGAAGATAGTTCCCTTTCACTGAACATTATTCGCCGATACCAAACTCCTATCATTTATATTTACGTTATAAAATAACAACAAAAGAATCACATTTGTGTTAAGTATAATCCCTCATGGAGAACATACGCGATTTACATCAATTTCTCAAGACACCACTGGATACGAGTCCGTACCGCCGAGCGACGACACCGAAGTACGCCCCGGAGCATCTTGACTGTCTTCGGGTTAATGCCAAATCGATTTTATCCCCATAGCAAACTCGCGAGATCACCCGTCCTTTCGTTACGTCCCCCATGGGAATGTTGGATCGACGCGAAGTAACCCTTCTCGAGTATCGCGCATCACTGACGGGATATCACAGAGATCTCTTGAAAATTCCAACTCGTAAAATCCTATACAACTGTCCCATTCATATCGAATCGAACAATTCAACATCCGCAACATCGATCCAGAAGAAAGAAAAAATAAAAAGGACGAACTCAACTTTTTTTTCGAACTTCTTCGGATATCGAAAACATGCTTAACGGCACGAGGTACTTTCTGATATTTTTATTTTTTTTTTCTTTTTTTAGTTCGATCACCGCAGATTCTTTCTGGTATTTCGACGTGGAATCTAGTGCCAGGTAAGGCCGGTATGGTAAAAAGCGCCACCCCCAAAACAAGACCTCGCTCGACCATAACCTGTACTAGCGTTGGAAACGCGTACCACGAGCGGATTCTTGACGAACGTTTAGGACGACTTACATTCTTGGTAGTCTCCTTGTACGGATATTCTGGGAAGGTGAAGGTCTTCGCGAGAGTGCTCGGCCCTTCCTTCAGCTGTCCGACGATGAGGATCAGGCCGATCGCGAACGCCACCCCCGGCGCCATGTTGAGCAGCCGGCTACGATCAATATGAAGCGGTGGCGCTCGCTTACGTTGCTTTTCAACGCTCGGCTCTCGTTTTCCCTCCACGCCCGTAAAAACTACGCCACGGGACGGACAAGGGAGGATTCGTGCGATCAACCTGTCGATCCCCTTTGGCCGTTCGGCCCTGTGAAATTGACTTTTTAAGAACCCAGCCACAGAGGGGATGGTCCAGGCCTTTGGCGTCGGCCTTTCATCCGGTGCCAACGTCCAACTCTTCTTTCGATTTCATTTGCGGGCTAGGGATGACCGACAGGTTCGTTGAATCTGATGGTAACTTTTTTTTAAACTTTTATTAGCTAGCTCTTTCCATTTGTTTTTTTTGTTGTAGATCGAGAGCGAGAGGGTTTATAAGTTGTCGATCAGGCATTATCGAAAGACTGGAATATAGATATTGGTTTCGAAATATGAGAGCACGAAACACGATAGGTGGTAGAATACGCGAGAATGGCACGATAGAAGGGTTCTTTTTATACGAAGAGGTGTAGGTCCGTGGTGGCTTTTAGAGTAAGTGTGTCGGCTGGATAGTTGCATTTATTGAAGAGAATTAAATGCTTTTTTAAATTAGACTTTCTTCTATCGTAATTACTATCTCTTACGTTATCGACACTTGCTCCTTCCACGCTCAATGTTCACGTTCCATATATGCATAGTGTCCTTCAACAAGTTATCAACCCTGTCAGCTATAAACGTATTCATCTTCGATTAAGTGCGTTGTATGTTTTCTTCATAAAGACATTAGAGCAAACGTTCTTCTATTCGTGTCATTGAGTCGTACACGATGTACAATCAAAAGGGGGGTTCAGGAATTTAATTTTAAAATTCACTTCCTTCTACGCGTATCAAGACCATTAGCAATTTGTCCTATGAAATATGGGATAAAAAGAAACAATTGAAATTAAATACACCAAAGTTAACCAACCTTATCAAAACTCCTACGATCATCTGCGATCGAACGATGCGAATCGAAACGTAATACTTCGTAGAAGCAAAAAATTATACTCCACAACCGAAGAACAGAATTAATTACAATCTCATCATCGAAAAGAGATTCGAACAGATCCACTCACAGATAAAGCGAAAAATTCCGCTCGACTCTCCCGAAATAACGAGTACTGTCGTGCATACTTCTCCGAAAGAAGCTGCTCTCGAATCAAGAGGCACGATGAAGCGAAGATCACGAAAGTGTCTACACGGAGGAAATGCACGCGCGAATTCGTCGATAAATCCGTAGGCCGGCGTCGCGGCTCGGCTATTTTGCATAAAACGTAACGGAGTGTGTATGCAGCGAGGCGCGATGGCATTTATCGTCGCGACGCATGCGAGCGAACCAGACGACGGTTTTTGTTCGGCTAGGCGTTGCGCACCACCAGCTCCACGTGTACCGGCCAAACTCCCCGTCGACCATTAAATCGAGATTTCGCCGGTGATTAGCGGCAGTTTGGCTCGCCTCGCTGCGCCCACCAGTCGATAGATTTTCCCAATAATTTTCCGTCAGTTCGAGGAATTTCGCCCGTGCCCGAGGAATCGCTCCTCGCCGCTTATATTACGCCCTCGTCTTCCTAATTTTGGTCACGATGGAATTTCAAATGCCTTCGTTATTCTACTGTCCTCTTTTCTCTTTTGAGGGATTATGATATTTTATCTTTTTCACATTTCAGTCGATTTTAAGGAATATCATTCTCTTTTTGGTGGTAATTAGTATTACTTACGGAAATTTTAATAGTAGGAGATATTTGTTAAATACAAGGCCAAACTTCGGGTAAACTCACATCTTTTATTTACAATTATATATGTACAATTATATACAATCTGAATTATTATTGAGATACTCGTTTCGATACGTCTACTCCGTAGGAAATTCCGGAAACAACTGACTGTTTTTTCTGTTTAAGTTACTTGGTAACGATCAATCATCTTCTTAATTATTTACTTTAGACGTTACCTTACACGTGTTAATTTTGATATTTCGCATGGTCGAACAGCTTAGACGTTGGAGGGCTTGGAATTTAGCATTTTCTCTTTTGTATTACACGCGAACTAAACTTCCTATTAGTTTTAAAATTTCTCTATAATGAGATCTACGGAAATATAGGTCAATGAACTCGGGTATTAAAGGCAGAGGGTGAGGTAATAGGTTACTCTTGAAAGCCTCCAGCCATCTCACATAGCCGTCGACTTAAATGGCATTTCTCGATTAATTTATACCCCTTGCAAACAACCTGTTACACAATCTGTTAAATTAGAATTAATTACTCGAGGACTGCCATTAATCACTGTAGCACGAGTTCTCCCTCAGGAGGGACGAAAAATGGCCCCTCCGCGGAATGAAATTAAACATCGAAACCCGATTCCGGTTTCAATACTCAAAATCCAGAAATGCACGAGAAACCGCGTCCCATTAAACGTTCATTGCCGATCTAACAAAACTCACCGAGTAGAATTAAATTTTCCTTCTACGTTGACCGATAGTAATTTACAAATCCACCGTAAAAACTGGACGATTAATGAAACGAACCGCGTAAGGGGAAGGAGGTGAATTTCAAGCGTGCAACTCTCCATTTCGAATTAAAATTTTCATCCGCGTTCGTACGCGCAGCCAGACGTTCCAGCTAATTAAACAGCAGTGATCCGAGGATCAGGCGAATCGCACGCGTTCCGTTCGTGAAAAGCGCAAACGTTTTCCATGTCCAGAGAGAAATAGAGCGAGAGAAGGATCGTTTGGATTGCGGAAACGCCGGTTGAAAAAAACCGAAATCTCGGCGGCTTTTTAATTACATGTTCGTTCCTCCCTCGTTCAAACGCGTAACGGCAAACCGATGATGCATGATGTACGATGTATGTACGCAACGTTTCCGATTAAATCGTGGTTCTGCTCGCGAAATTCCGTTGATTTATCGACGGCTGAGTCGCGGACGAGCATCACCGACCTATACTTCAATGGGAATTTCTCTGTGGTTTCGAATCGTATCGTAGAATCTGTTTCTTTATAGTACGTACAATTTCTTCTTCGTGACTCGAGTAGGGAGTTTAAATGATTTGTAAGGTGGCGTTAATATATCACAGCCTGATAACGTGGTTCTGTGTGGTGTAATTCATAAAAGATACGAGTTATTGTGGTTGTGCTATGGCATGTTGGAAATATCGAATGCTGTGATTTCTTAGAGCTTGAATTTTGTGCACAGTAGTATTGCGCTACCTGGCCATGGATCTGGTCAAGAGTTATCAAGAGAGGTATATTTCTTTTTTTCTTGTTCCACTGAATGCAAATGAGATTCGGATATTCGACGTATTTTGTTCGTTTTGCATATAACATCAGAGGAGCTTTATATTTAATATTTATATCTGTATGTTGTATCGTATTTATAATATGAAATAATTTTCCAGATGTCAAAGATAGTTTGGTCGATTCATAGATATTAACAAGTAAAGAACGATATCTCAAATGCATGTTTCTATTCAGGATTTTCATCTTCTTTTAACTCGTGGAACCACCTCGTGAATATTCCGACAACCGTTGCCAGACATCCTACAGAATGTCTTCGATAGAGTAATATATTTCTTCGTATCTCGCGATAGAAGATTTCTTACATACATAGCACGCGATATATTTCGATTGGTGAAAAATATAACACACGGGACAAAATATGTTTCGACTGTCTGGCAAAAATTTGGAAGCTTTGATATAGCACTGTATTTTCTCACGGATTAAAACGGATATATTTAGTTTCACTTCAAAGCATCGTGTTTTTCGTAACCTATCCCTTAAAATTGAATCCCGAATACGTTTTCAACGTTTTTCCTACTCCACAGTGATATACGCGAATAAACAGCGAAACCAGCCGCGTTTGTTATTGCGTTTACAGTGTCGACAAAGAGTTAACCGCTCAAAGCCGAAGGTTTAACGATAACGGTGAATTTACTGCTAACGAATTGCGTAATTTTGCTCTTGATGTTTAAAATTGGCAATGTCGAAACACACACACACACACACCGGCAGTACGCATTCCGCTTGGTGTGACAACTATGCCTGACGTTTCCTCGTTCGTCCGTGAAATAATTTCCGCATCGATTCGACCAAATCATTGTAATTACCGATGCGTTGCGGATTGGAGAAAAAAAATTATTCACCATCAACTTGCCCACCAACACTTTTACCAAAAGAATTAACCCATTAAGAGTCAACGATGTGTTATGGCGATGATTCATCCGCAATTTATTTTAGTTAATTTACGCTATTGTATTTTATTCCACCGTCACTGGAATTATGGAAGAGAGTTTCAAGAATTTGCTCACTTAATTTGCAAACCATCACATTTTTTATTACATCCGACCGCTCGCCATTACGGATTTATAAAATTCTTTCATCTCTGCAGACTTCCATTTTCTATTGTTGAATCTATCGACAGTAAAAGTTGCATTAATATATCGCATTTTTACATTTTTCAGCAACGTTAGATTTACAAAATTTTCGCGTATTATTTTATTCGTTACCCTTCGATTGGTCGACCACTCGAAATTCACCCTCCAAAGGAAAGAAAAGAAAAATTATCAAACTACATACATTACAAACGAAATTAAGCAATTCATCAAAATACCGAATCGCACATATCGCAAACGAAATTTTAAAGTTCGTCAAAACACCGAACTACACATGAAATTTTAAAACGATGATTCGATTCTAACAATTAATTCGGCGATCGTTTAATCGGAAATCGATCGATTCGTGCGTTCCATCGATGTATTATTTAACGTTAATCCACTTCTCGCCGTAGATGGAAAACAGAGGTGGATGTTGATTCAATTAGAGGACAATTAAGCGGCGAATGCCGAGCTACTTGATCTAATTGTAACCATTAAGGGAATTGTTCGAGCTCTGGGGAGAGGATTCCCGATTATTTCAACGACTCGTTAGATTTTTGGCTGCCTTTGTTTTTATGCAACAGCCCTCTCAGTCGCGTTTCACTATCCCCTTTCCTTTACACGTTCGAGGACGAAAACAATGATGATATTTATAACGCGCGATTTTAGACGCGAAAACAGTGAAGAAAGGTTAGATACATTTTCGTATATATTGGATTGGAAACTAAGTGATCGCGGATTTTATCAATACCATCTAATGACTCCGCAAAATCCGCAATCACTTAGTCGCCAACCCAATAGAAATGTCGTTTGGGACTTAGTTCTCAAATTAGAAATAATTTGGGCTATTGAAAAGATTGGTAGAATTTTTATTACTAGTTTTTGCCAAATAACGAAACGTTGGGGTAAATTCTGGAACAGAAGAGGTGAAAAAGAAGTTAAATGGGTCGCCATCGCAATTGCAAATTGCAAATTACATCACTGGGATCGTATATGTTCATGCGTCACGCAGCTAGCAGTCGATTTAACGTTAAAGTTATTACTGTTTGATCGTGGACGTAGATAGTGATAGCATCGATATGAATTATTCACTACTTTTCGTTCGCGCTACTATTTCCTGATTGCTCGGCAAAAGGTCGATGCTTTTTCGCGAATATTAAAATATTTATCGTAATCCAGTGGCATGGGAATACAGGTTTTTATCGTGCTCGCGCATCGAGAGTCATTGTTCAGCATTTTTAGAGGTCGTAATATAAATTCAAGGTCCCCAAACTGCGTCTTGTATGTCTTTCGATGTTCACCGAGAGCGATCATCCTCCTTTTTACGATTGGCGAACACGATAGTCTCCTCTTCGCGTGGTCGATTCCACTTTTTCCTGCTAATTTTGCAGTAAATTGCGGTTATTACGCCACTACAAAACTGTGCCAGTCGAATTATTGAATTGAGCGGAACTTTTTGTGTTTTTTTATAAAATATATACGAATACAACGTCACTGAAAAAATTGCCAAGGAAATAATTGTTAAACGTTGTTAAACCTTTTATTCGTTATTGATGCTTCGAATGCTTTACGTTTTTGCCTATAAACTGCGTTCTATGTATTTTTCTGTACCTTTCAATTTCCCGTTGTGTTAATTACGTATCAACTATTCGTCAAATCTTCGTCCTAACTTCGACATTTAAAACACTCTAATTTCCACCGAAGTGTATCGATGCACCGTTTCATTTCCCCTCGGCCTCTTAAACCTTCGGTTTTCCCGAACCAGCAAAAATACTCGCATCGGCTCGCGTTTCCTTTAGCCCATATTGAAAAAAGTGATCTCGGTCGGCGATACCGGCGATATAAATCATGACAACATGACGTGGCTTGATAAATAGTAAAATAATAGCAAGAGAGCGCAGGGTCTGGCGGTCGAAAGAGGAAATTCACGTATCGGACTCGAGGAAACGCGACGTAGCAGCCTCGTTGATTTACCATTGCTCCTGTGCCGAGGGAGTAACAACGATCTTCGTCCCGCCACGACGCTGCAGACTCGCGGCTGCAAAACCTCCCCTCGCTGTCTCGTTATTGACAGAGCAAATAAGGATCGACAATAATAGGAATCGTTGACACGCCGTCAAACAAATCCTCGGGGAGGTTTGCCATAGCTTGGATTCAGCTGCGCTACTGGATTCTGTGATTTTCCTGGAATATGACGGACACTGTGGAAACATTGGGATTCGTTGTGTATCTCGGTTGGCAGGCTGTCGTGGATGGAAAAATATTTGCCTCAAGACCGAACGTTTCCTGGATTTGCCGCTTTTTCTGGATATTTTGCAGCGTATGTGGTGTAAACGAAACGTAGTATTGGGACGGTAAAAGGACAGTAAAAAAGTTCGAGGATATCGATACTGTATGTGTACGATCTGTGAAAGCGAGGTGAAGAGAAAAAGTATGTGCAGACCTGTTTGCGTATATCGTGCAGCATATTTTCTAGCAAGATAGCGAATAAAATAGTGCTCGCTGGCATAAACATACGCGAACAGTTTTATTTTAAGAACAATCTACGAGGCTAAAGTTGACATAAAAAGTGAAGACTCGTTTGTGGAAATTTCGTGGTAAGATAGAAATAAAACGATTGCTGGTGATGTAGAGATCCCTGGATAGTTCTGTTTCACATAAGATTTATGAGATCAAGGCCCAGATAAAAATTGAGGATTTCTGGTTCGTGGATATATTAGTGTGTACGAGACAGGTACAAATAAAATAGGATAACAATGTCAAAATTATATAAGGATAATAAGAAAGATTTTTGGACAGCTCTCTGCTTTCTGAACGATTTATGTTTCATGTAGACGAAATTACGTTCCTAACTCTATCAAGAAATTGAATATTTCAAATATGGAAATTAGTCAAAATAGAGTTCAGATGTTTGGACAACATAATTTTATGAATATTTATAACTAAAAATGCCTCAAGGAAATTTAAATCTATTATTCAGCAAATTTGGTTCCTGCACGTTGGAGAATTAATAGAAGATTAATGGAAAACAAGTAACGCGAACAGATTAAAACGAGCGAGAAATATATCAGGTTTAAGAAGTAAATACGAAAGAATTATGCGGGACACGTTAAAAAAGAAAGATAGGAAAATAGTAGACATCTCTCGAAGAAGTAGACATCTCGATGTGGAAAAACTGACTAGCGATGTCTCATCGTGACGTCTCCCTTAAACACCGGAAGTTGGGCGACGCACAGCTTACAATACGATAGTTTACAATGGTAACCTTCCACGGTGACAGACCATCTAACACGTTGAATGGAACTTGGAAATGTTCTCGGAATGGTACGCATTGACTTGGGCGAGATGTTTTACTCTCTATAGACGCGAAACCTGTGAAACGAAAGGTCGACGCCACGGGAGTTGCAACTTGTAACGTAGTTGCTCACACTATTAATTTGTCGCGAACACTCGACACTCGAAATGAAATTTCTATTTCCATCTCTATTAATGTATTTTATCTTCGCCACCGTATTTTATTGCTAACAGACTAATCGATGAAAAGTTGACTCGCTCGATCCACCGCCATACCCGCAACCGAAATCGACAAGTTTAATGGAATGTTTTATCATCGCATCGCTCTGCATATTGTCGTTTTTCGATCCAGCTGCGATTCACGGAGGAAATATTCTCTCGCCATCTCATCGACACTCTCCGATCTGCATATAAAATATCGTTTTCATTCTTCATTCGTAATAGATTTATTCGCTTCGTCGTAACATTCCTTTCGTTTTTTGATTTTTGGACAAAATAATCTGACTTTTCTTTTGAGAACAGATTGTTCAATATCTTGAAAGATACACACGCATATATATATATATATACAGGGTGGTTGGTAACTGGTGGTACAAGCGGAAAGGGGGCGATTCTACGCGAAAAAAGAAGTCGAAAATATAGAATAAAAATTCTTCGTTCGAGGCTTTGTTTTCGAGAAAATCGACTTTGAATTTTCGCTCGGTACGCGTGCGGTACGTTATAACGGATCTCACTGTAGATCGTTGTCTCGATGGAAAAATTAAAAAAAAAATTTTTATTCTATATTTTCGACTTCTTTTTTCGCGTAGAATCACCCCCTTTCCGTTTGTACCACCAGTCACCAACCACCCTGTATATAACTCTTTGACATAGCAACTATTCCTAATTTATCGTACACATACGCGCGAATTAATTTCTTTCTGATCTTAAAAAAAAGTTCATTCTCCAAGAAGATTAACTTTCTCTATAAAAATATGAATTTTGGATAAATATCCGCGTTCCAACGATAATGAAAGCAGACGTTAACGCAATCGAATCGGTCGGCTTCGTCATAATAACGTTTAATGACCAAAATGCAAACTAGCCCTTACATCAACTTACCGAGCCATCGCAATTTATAGGGACATGTGGTGAATTCTGTTCAGTCGATCATTAACTCGGCCTTTAATTAAACACACGTCTGTTTGATGCTTCATAACGATACGTATTTCTGCCTCAAAGGCGTCTCTCGTAACGACGTCGTGTTACGTCGAGCAGTAGTATGAGTTTCGAATATTTCGTGGGACGTATCGCTGTATTGCTACACGATCCTTTATTACATGTCAATTAATCGGGTCTCCAATCGAGCGATGCTAATCGCTTTCTCTTTTTTTTTTTTTTTTCACAAAATTATTTCCTTAAAATACGAAGATCACTGGGAAAGAACACGTTACATATGTTTCCCTTCTTTAAAAAGGACATATTGTATTCGCTGAAAGAAAGAGAAAGATAGAAAATGTTAGGATAGTTTTATAGTTGCAAGACGCAGTACGTTATGAATACTTTTCTCATTTTCTTCAAAAGGACAAGAAAGGGGAATGAGATTTGATCGGTGAAGAGAAATCAGGTAAAAAGCGGCGATTGAATAATTACGTTAGGATTAGATAATTGTAAACGGTACGTAACACGCGAGATGAGCGCTGTAATTTCGTGCAATTGTAATTATGTTTCACATTGCCGACTATTTCTAGCAGGAATTCCACCAACGATTACCTCGAGTGCCATTAATTTCCACGTTAATCTTTCGGCAGGTGCATTATTATTTGTTTGAAAATTGTCTTGGATCGTTTCAGACGAATTTATATTCCGTCGATGCAATTGTATCCTTAATGGGTTAAAAGTATCTCGAGAATGAAAAGTTTGAAATTTGCGGCTGATTAAATGTTTAAGTTGAAAAGAAAGAAACGTATTCGCCAAGTTTCCTGCGATTTTCGTAGAAATTTTCGATCATGAATGAAAGTAGGGGATAGACGAGAACGAAGGATAAGCCCTGTGCTTGTGGAAACGATATGAAATATCTGTTTCAGATGCAGGGAACGGGGGCGGCGTGCTAGGGTGCCGTTTGTCAAACGTTTGGCACACTGCCGAATCCTGGCTCGTGTGCACCTGACCCCAAGTGCAACAAGTACAATTAGGGAAAGCAGAACTTACGTGAACTGACCTGCGCACCATCGACCTCCTGCAATCGATATAGGTAGGACAGTGTCGGTGAAATTCTGCTGACCGGAATCCAAAGGAACCGCTTTGCCACCGATGGACCATCGTTTTCGATGTTCCGAATCTAATTGTTCAACGTTGAATCCAAGGAAACTCGCGGTCTATGATTAATCGAGCTTCGTTGCTCTGGATTCCAGAATGTATGGCTATTTTCGAGGTTTTGCTTCTTTTGTCTGATCGTAGAAATTTGATTTTCTTGCTAACGACGGATGTTAGTAAATTGTTCTTCAAACTGATACTTAATTACACGTTTTACTCTTCTTTCGTTAGATACACTTTAATCATCTTTTTTGATATTTTGTAGGTTTTACTAACTGTAAATAATATTTATACGCGTTGTATGTGTTAGACGAAGAATCTTGAAGTATCTAAGAAAAATTGGAAATGCGAATATTTATTAATAATCTGGTAGTAAAAGATACGAATGGAATAATTTAGAACACGAAGGAATTCTACAGTAACTTTTTTCGTAAACGAGTGATAGACGAATAACACTCGAAAACACACAGCTGTCACAAAAATTACTAATTTTAAATTTAATGAATTTCCCTTTAATGTGTTAGATTCTCATCGGAATAATCAAAACACTCAGCTCAGTCTTCCAATCGGAAATCGATCATTTGCTCCTTCGATCGTCGTGAAAAGCAACTCCCAATCGTCCAATCTACCAACTTTCTAAATCTCAGGCGAAAAAAATATCTTAAATATTTTGATTCGTCCCACTGGCAACGATGATGGGACACTTTGCGCTTTGTTTATTATTCCGATGCGACGATCTCGTAAGCACGGCGTTTCGTATAAATTACAGTCGCGAACCAGGCGCAATTTCACAGCGTCGCGTGTCGGAATTTGTCCAACGCTTGGTAAAAGTGTTAAATCACCGGGTTTTTTCGCAAGCTGGTGAGAATATCTCGCGGATTCGCAGAATCTTGTTCTCTGATGCCTCATTTCGTTCGCTTAAATCCATCCCCGGCTGTGAGTTATTCATTTCCCAGCAAATATTTTGCGCGAATAAATCCCAACCTGGCGAATTGAGTTCCATGGAACGTGGAAACTCGCAGAGAAGAAAAGGCGTATTTGAGTAGACGCAGCTTGTCTGACGGATGTCGGATTATAAGGGTGGCTTTTGATTCTTGCGACGGAAGGGATGATTAAATTTGGTAAATGGGTGGCTGTTATCGCGCGAAATAAAACTTCCTTATATATAAATATATCTACGTATTTCTTATATTTTATACTCTAAACGTTTTATATATTTCTAGATTTTATACACGCGCCTCAGGCAAATACATAAACAAACCGTCGATCAGGTTACAAGCAGTAATACTATAAGTCTCTTCAACGGTGAAATTAATTACAATATCTCTAACCATTCATCTAACCAAATACTAACCATTAATCACATACCGATACGTACAACTACAGCTTATTTCTAATCCTATTGTTCAACTAGGAACCATCGCATAAAGAAAACACACAATCTAATAAATCCCACTCAACGTTCATGCATTATGCGCCAAGATAACAGAAATACATACATCGATCTGTCTAATCGAATTTACCCGCACGATCTGTTCAATAAACCAATTTCCTGTACGTTCGATTTCAACAAAACCAATGGTAGCGCACTTTTTCCAACCGTATAAAAACCTTTATTCTATATTTTCGATTTATTCTACCATGTTGAATGATTTCCTGTCGATTCTATATTTTTATCTAGTTGGAATTGGACAAATTCACGTAGATACACTTGATGGAATATCAAGTTTAATTTCGTCGAAAATAAAGCAATCAAGTTAATTTCGTGATTCTTGGTTTTCTTCTTATTTTAAGCCGTACGATCTGTCTGGTTTTAGTCGTAACACGAATTTAAGGCCACGTTGTACGGACGTAGGGTGCGGAGAACGTGTCTCGCGGATCGAAGCCTCGCCGCATTTCCTCAGTTAGCGAATCTCATTACCGAAACGCATTGGCCGCCGGTCGGCGAGCGTCATATAAATTTACAACACAATATCGCTTTATCATCGGCCGACGTTCGCTGAGTTATGGAACGACGAGGGACCCACGTCAGTGTTCGCCGCACACCAAAGTGATATTCCACGGAATCGGCCGCGAGCTGCTCGCGAAATTGCGATTCGTCCCACGTGTGCTGACGCGTCTCACGTTTTGTTATTCTCTGCGGGGAATGGTATTTTCTTGGACAACTACCGGTGGATGAAAGTGATATATGATTGACTCTGGTGCTTAAATATCAATCGCGAACCGTAGGAGTTTCGATGCCGAGTTATGTCTTGTTTGAGTTAGTCGAGTTATAACTCGAATTTATGTAGACTGAAATTTCTTCTATATCTAATAATCCGTACGGATTATTCTTCTATATCTTCTATATCTATTTCTTCTATATCTAATACTCCGTACGGATGTCTTATTTACTCGACTTGAGATATTGTTTTAAGTTTCAAGCGACATTTTCATTAGTCAAGTTACCCGACATCGAATCATTTGAAACACTTTTCCGATGTAAATTTGTTCATACTTGAAATATCTTGGAATTTCTATATCCTTGTTTTCATTAATCAAATTAATTGACTTCAAATCATTTTCAATACTTTATCCATGTGAGTTTGTTACTTCGCTTCGCTCGAAACACGCTTCAAGGTTTCCAGCGAAGTTAGGATTCTTTCAATCGTTCCTATTTTTCTACGTAATTAAGCGACGTAATTCTTCGATATTGGCAAAAGTTTGAAAGAAGATCGCAAGATTTGTGTTGCCCTTTTATGGAGTAAAAAATTTCATCCAGTGATCTCAGGTTTTTAATCCTCGTGTTAAACGCGATGTGCCCGGTCGGGTTTGGAATTTCGCTGGTGGTCAGGTATCGCTAAAGTCGTCAATCTGGCCGATCTGTAGGCAGTAGGTGCTTTAACCTGGATAGCAGAACTGGTTGTGGCAGTAGTCTCACGTATCACACATGTAGATTCGAGTTTTTGTAGATTCTCATTCGAAAGTGGAATTGTATCTCGAAAGTATTCTCATTAATCTCTTGTCTTGCATTATAATATCCAGTCACGTTTGGATCGGGGCAAATCAGACTTTGATTTTAATTCGATATTACGACAGCCACAGATTGCTGAATCATTACATTACCGAATTACAAATTGTGTACGGTATTTTAATATTTCGCTAAAGTAGTAAATAATTAATTTACCTATACATAATCGCACATGATGCACACTCAAAATCGCTAAACATTTTCAAACACATCAATATATCAGAAATTATTTCATCTCCTTCCGGTTATTTATTAATTCAGAAATCTACTGCCACTTTACTTAACTCGCCCGTAAAAACGTCCAACCCTCGACGAAGACCATCGCCTTATATCCTCAGATTGATCGACCAGATTTCCCTCGATGATTTTTACGACTTTACACTCTGCGTTCGATTGGGTACGAAACGCGTCTAGCACCAAGAATGAGGATGAAAGAAGGATTCCGTGGAAGACTGGAAGCGTCGCCTCCTTATCGAATAGGTATAGGCGGATCAATAGAAACGAACGTCGTTGGGCCTGGTGAAAGTCTCTCTCTCATGAGATACGCGAAAAAAGCTGCTGTATCCACGCGAGAAAGTTGTGCAGCAGCGAGTATATATATACGGCTGACACGATTTTCCGTCACGTATTTTATAACACCGTCCGCGTCCACGTTGCACATCGTATCCCTTTCACATTCTACAACAACGTTTCCTTCTTCTATCGCCGCGACCCTCTTTCTCCGATTTTCTGAATAGATTGCGTTCGATACCGTGTCTGTGCCATTCGATCGTTGTTCCTTGCAACGACACTGGAAATCTTTAAGAATTTATGATGTTGGCGACGAAATTTTCTCAAGGAAAAACGAATTCTTTTTCGACGTATATTAATAACGGAATGAGACGTATCTTTATGTTAAACTTACGACGAAAGCAGATTTATTCTTATTTTGCTATCTTTACGAACATTAATGTTCATATAATAATCAAGAACAGATTAAAAATCGAAAGTCTCGTCGAAAGGGACGTACAAAGGTAAAATATTCGAAATAATTCTATATTCAGAGGTTGTTTCGCTATCTTTATGAATAACCTAAACGTGTCCGCAAATTTTTACCTTTCCTCGGAGGGTGCTAGAGGCACCCATCACAATGGCAGAAGATTGATCGTAAGAATATTCAGCAAGTAGGCGCAGAGAAGTCTTGTCGTTGTTTGAAGTTTCAAGGCTTTTTAAAAGGAACATGTTACGCTTTCACTTCGTTCTTCAACTTCTCAGCTTCAAACAAATGCAAATGGTTTCGGGAAAATTCCAAAGCCATCGTGTCTAACTTCGAAACAAACAATCGGAGAAAAATATGCACTTGTATCTTCCTATGGAAATTCATGTCTGCGCCAATCATTTGCATATGTTTAACATATCTTATCCAACTGTTTTGCAATTTTATTTCGTTCAACGAACGTGATAATCGTTTCGTATCCAAAAGGAACTAGTCGATCCCTCTCATGATCTTCTTTGAGTACGGTAATTTCGTTCGAGTACGTATCATCTTTTCTGACCAATGACGGTAATTAAAAGAAAGCATCGAATCGGAAGGAACGGAGAAGGAAAACGATAGCGCGGATGCTGGATTTTTTTTTCTACGCTAGCGTGATGGCTTTTGTTGGAAAAACTTTTCCGTCCAACGATGGCTCGCATTGGAAATGAATCGTGTTTGTGCATGCATCGGAAATGAATAATCCAACTTTCGAGCGAGCTCCTATTACAGAGTCGGTTTTCACTTTGAAACTTTTATCGACGCGGACCTCTTCTCGTGCGTTGTTCGACGATTATGCGGCGTTAATCCGCCACGAAATTTATTTGCACGACGGAATACGTGTCTATTGTGGACGTACCGTTGTTATGCACGTCGAATGAAAAATTCATTGGACATTTTTCCGGACTACTTTTGACGTTTTGCAATATTATCTTGGGATAAACACTTTTTTTTAAATATGGCTTTTAATTGGGACGTATCGGAAAGCTGTTGCGAGGTTATTTGTATCATCCATTTTCTCCCTTTCTTCTCTCTCTCTCTCTCTCTCTTTCTCTCTCCATGCTGGTGGGTAAATTTGAGAAAGAATATATATAGTTTATTTCGCGATTATAATTTTGCGAGGCAGCATTAAAATAATCGACATCTTGCACCGTAATTTTTGAGCGAATTTATTTTAAATGTTGCAAAACGCGGGAAACACATGAAACATAAAGGGACGGTAAAACGTTGGTAAATATGTAAATACCATCCAGCAGGCGCAGAAATACTCAGAAAATAAATTAAAAATGACGTAATAAAATAAACGCTGGTTGAAATATCTCTTGCATTGCTTTATACGGTATATCGCAGATTGCGTTTTAATTCTTTCAATTCTTTTGTTTCATTCGGCTCTCTATCTTTCAAAAATTCACAGTATTATTCACGTTTCAAACACATAATTAAAAAGTCGAACTCGCATTTGCAAAGTATAAAAATATCTCGATATTTCATTCATCGAATTCAGTTTGATAGTATATCAAACATTGTAAAAATCATCGAATGCGCTCATACTCTACCTTCATGATTTTATTCCAGAATTTATTATTCGTCAGATTTATTTTCTCTCGTGCCCATTAATTCTCATCCTTGTAACATTCTATACAAAAACTCCCATTATATAACAGAAATGCGGCTGGTTATCGAATTAAAATTGCCAGTAGGGTACAGAGTACATATTAGGTTGATGCATATGAAACGTCCTCTGCGAACTTTGAATCTCGAGTGTAGTCGTACAGTAGCTACTCTAAATCTTTCACAGTGTAGTCATATAGTACTTACTCTACGTTTCACATCTTAAATGTTAATTCAGTGTCTGAATCAAACATTTTGACATTCAGAACGAGATCCCTTACAAACGAAAACAAACTTTGTTAGCTTTATCAGCCAGCACCTTCGATTATCGTGTTGTAATAATCTTAAATTAAGAAAATCCTTCTTAAATTAAGAAATTAAGAAAATTCCATTCGAAGGAAAAAGAAACGTGATATTTCACATTTGCCAGCATAACGTCGTTCGAGACATTATCGTAACGACGAACACGCGAAACTGCTTTCAGGATGGCCGATTCGCGAAACTCTGCCGCGGTTTGGGGTTCGCTCGAGTCGATACTCGTTTATTATAGATTTTAACGTGCACACCGAGCCGGCTAATTCCATTTGCATCCTAGCGCGCATCAGTGTGTCACTGACAACGCAATTATACACGTCGAGTTCTCGTTACGTACGTCGTTGAAGACAATATCGGCCGATGTAATCAAGTTTTCCTAACAATACAGGTAAACGAATGCGGTTGGCTAACTAAAACGACCGCTACAATGAATTTTCGTCGATGGACAGCGGCACGGTTCACCCTCCGAACCAAATAACCCGGTGGGGTTCGAATTCGGTTCTCCCTTTCTTTCTTTTTTTTTTTTTTTTTCAGAAAAAAAAATTCAACCGTCGAATCGACGATTGGAATTCTGGATTTCGCAACGTTGTGAATTTTTATTTCGGAATTTTTATTTTCATAGACTGTGATTGCTATTTGATGTTCCGTTGGAACAATACAATTTCGAAGAATAGGCAAATAATTAAATAGCAAGGATGTATTATTGATCTGTTCGCAAACGATAAAGGGCTTGGCTAAACTCCCAACTATTCAATTCTCGAAGTTCTACTCTGAAGATTATAAAAAGAAACTAAAAGTGTCACAACTACGTGGAACTTGGTCAGCCTCTTCCGAAACTGTCAAGAACATCTTCCAAGTTCCAGTCCTGAAACCATCCAAACATTCTCTCCGGAAGGATCTTCCAAACCTTCGATTGCAAGTTTGTTCACACTCCAGACTTGCATGCTCGAACTTCTATCTTCAAGCGATTGTAAGAGGGAACTAAAAACATCATAATCCACATAAAAAGTACAGTTACGAAAGTTTCGACTCTAGTATCGTTCAAATATTTCTTTGAAAATGATCTATGAAATCTTTCTCATCCCGTAAACGCTAAAAGTGTATTAAAGATATCAAAACTACTAACTTGTATCCGAAAGGATCTATCAAACCAACGATTCCAACTCTATATCAACTTGTTCGTAAAATCCTCTAGACTTTTATCCTCAAACACCGGCCCTGACAAGAGTAGATATAAAAAGAAATGAAAAACACGAAGATCAATCCACCTTCTCCCAAAACTATCAAGAACATCCTAAAACTTCTAATTCCGATCCTTCGGACATTCCACGAAAGGATCCTCTCCAATCTTCGGTTCCCGTATCAACTGATTCGCAAGATCCTCTATACCTCTACTCTGGAAGAACTCTATGAAAAGAAATTATAAATATCGAGACAAATAACTCAAGAAAGAAAAAAGAAGAAGAAACCTGAAAGCTTCGAATCTAAGCTTACCTTCGCGAACCTATACGAAGCTTCGATTTTAAGTTTATATCAAGCCATTAAGCGCTGCAAATTTTCTTAAACTTCTACCTCGAATTAAAAACGTCAAGACTAATCCGCCTTCTCCCAGAACTATCAAGAACATTTTAATACTTCTAATACCAATCGTTCGATCGTTCCACGAGAAGATCCTTGCGAACCTTCGATTCCCGAACCTATTCGCGAAATTTTCCACACGCTACCACCAACTCACCCATATATACTTGCACAAAAATTCGACCTGGCTACACCGGTAAAAAGCGACCAAAAAAAGAAAAAGAAAAAAGGAAGGCGTCAACTTATTCCACCGCGATTCGAATTCACGTCCTTTGAAAAGCATCCCTCCGGTTCGGAAAGCGACAAAAGCTTGGCATGAAAACAAGCCGCATCCGCGGTGGTGACGCCGGTGGTGGAAAGGGCAGGTAGAAAAGGCGAGGAAAAGCAACGGGAATGTTTGGGCAGCGATAAGGGGGCACACTGTGTGTTCCATCGAGAGCGGGAGCGATGTTGCGCGCGTCGCGACGCAGCGCTTGCGGAACGGCCTTTAAGGTCGACTCGAGCCACCGACGGCAGAATCGCGCGAGCCACAGTGCCACTCGGACACGCAGTTTCTCGACTCGCGACCCAACGATCGGCCGTGTCGTATCGTGTACCCTCGAGACCCGTCGTCTTCGTCGAGGGGACCGTGTGTTCACCTTCATCGACCGTGTTCGCCCCCGCGTTCGCCAATCCCCCCTTTCTGTTTCTCTATTCGTTTCCACCCTCGCGGTGTGTGTGTATGTATAAATACGCTTAACAAATTGAACACGATAACTGAAATTTTACTACACGTTTCGTTCTCGGAGCTACGTTTCGCGACTCTCGTGACGGTGTTATTGTTTGTTGTTACAATTTGCGTTATTGTTGATTGTACACCCTCTGTTGATTCGTCATCGATCGATTCCTTCGGTAATTTGGTTGTTGCCAGTTGTGTGGATTAGGCAGTGACCGGTGGTGGTGAGCGTTGAACGAACGTGTGATCTGTGTCGTCGGGGGAACAACTTTTGGAGTTGGACTCGGGATCGTGGGGAACCTTGTGCGGAGTGGAGCTTCTTCGGTGAGTCAAATATTTTTTATTTTATTACGTAAAATTCTTTTATGCCTGTTTTTTTCCCCTCTACGAAATTCCTTTTCGCGCGTGTATCTTGTGTGCGTTTATGACTTGTTGTTCGTTCGAACGGTCGAGAAGTATTCTTGTTACGTTTGTCTCGTTAACTTTAATAAATGAGTTTACTGTTTAGAAGTGAATTGGAATTGATCGTATCGTGCCTCGCGGAACATAGTGTTCGTAACACGAAGGGAAAATTATGAAACGCCGCAAAAGCGTGCGTCAAGGCAATTGTTTAATAAGTCGTCGACAAGCAGAAAACAGCATATTCGTTTCTCTCAATATCTGTCGGACAAAATCTGAGAGTATCTCGAATAACATTTAGACACAGGTTCATTCGTATTCGAGTGCAGTGTCACGAGCGTGTAGGTGCATGAATAAACAGCCGGTCCGCGGCTGGTTCGGTTTTTTTCATGTTTTCGCGCGGACCTTGGTGATCTCGGCACGATGATCTCTGGATTTCGAGAATATCGTCGATCGTTGGTCTCGTGACCGGCTCGTCCCACGTTTCCATGGTCTCGATCTTGACGCGACTCTTAAAGTTCCTGGAAACCTGTGGCGCCTCGTGGAAATCAATCTGCTTTAATCAATTGTAGCCAAGACGGATCCAGCCGACTATATTCAGTCGGAGCTGTTCCTTTGTCCAACGAATGGATCGTGTCGTTGTGTGTTTATCAAACGATGTTCGTCGAGGCGTCGATATTTACAAACCTCGAGCATACCCCGCGTGTTTCTTTCTTCTACCTATGCTTCTTTTCTTTTTTCTACTCCCATAATTCTGGGAAAAACATTTCGCGAGCCTAGACGCGTCATACCGTGTTTTCAAACGATTGTGAAGCCAAGGAAAGGTTATATAACATTCAGTTTCTATCATGTGATATTTTTAGAAATTTAAGTTTCTAAGTTTTCAATAATTCATAATTAGAACGTTAATTGCCTATAAAAATTATGTAACTACGATAATGGGTATGTAGAAGTCGGTGATGTTCGTCGTCTTAAAGAATACCATTTCCCGAACGATGCCCCTTCTTCTTTAAAACCTAATATTTATAGTAAATTGTTTCGTGTTTTACGAATTTTGTGAAGTAACGTGCAAACTTCCGCGATAAAAAAGATTACAATTTGACGATTGTTCTGAACACATGCGTTCACAAATAGCCGACCTTTAAATGCGCATAATTGAGTTTTTTTAAGAACAAATATTCGAATCGATACTATTCGGCCGTTATTATACTATATATACTACTATACACCGTTATCCTGTAATCTGTGGATTTTTTAATTTTTTGTTAAAGACGTATGTTACTTTTTTTGTTAGTCTACGCAATTGACGATGACTCTTTGGGGTCTTAAAATACCGTGCATTATTGAGAAACTAGTTTCGAGGATTATCGGACTCGACTCTTTTCATATTCGTTCAGAAGCTTATTTTCTCGTTAAAAGCCGATCGAATTCGAATTTAGCGGTTGATTCGAGACTATTCCTTTTCTGCCGTGATTTCCTATGAATCATCGAGCGGTATAATTGCGCTGTTCCAGCTTGAATCTGCTCGTTCGCGTTAAACGATTAATAACGTCGTTTTCTGACGATTCTCCGATCGGAAAATATACGCTGTTCGTTCCGTATAATGCGTTTATCTCTTCTCGCGCAGGAAAGGACGTTGTATTCATAACAAACCGCGATTTATCGATACGTCCTCCTCGTTGAAGCGTTTTCCAACGGCATCGTAAACGTTCGAGGCTTCGTCTTCGCGTTGCTCGATCGACTAAGTACGAGCGACTCGCTCGTCGAAGCTGATCGCCGTGAATAATAAATAGGAACGCGTGTATTTTCTGCATTGATTAGCGGTTGCAGCAGCGGCTATTATCTACCGCGTATTTATCACGAGATTAACGCGTCGCTGGACATACCAGCAGAAAAACGGCTCGCGTCGTCTCCTACGTTCGTCAGCGTGTAACGTTGATAACCTAATATCTGCGAAAAGAAACAAATTGTCAGCGAACGGTTAATGAACAGAAAAGAGAAAAAAACACGTTTCAGAATCCTGTGTTTCGGTGTTTGTGAGAAACGTGTAGCAGTGTACCGAGAAAATTTCATTCGATAGTTGTAAAGAATAATTTTAATTATCCTATTTGAAAGTTTGTTACTTGGTTTAAATTTAATTATTTGTATCTTTACTTAGAAGCAGTACAGTATTTGGGAAAGATCAGATGAATGTGGAAAATCATTAGGAAATTATCAGAATCTTTCGGAGTTATTTTATTTGAAAGTATAGGTTACTCCTAAGTTTGATAAAATTTAAGGAACACGTATATTGCGATTCATCTTGTTTAATACTACATGTTGTATTTACTACAATATAAGTAATATATACATAAAAACAGGGTGAATTTATGTTACAACCCGGTATAAGAGGGTCTGCATATCGCATTTCATTTTTAAAAATATAAAAGCAGATTATTTCTATTCTCATGGAAAATTTTCAAGTGAAATATTTTCTCTTTTGTTTGAAATTTCTATTTGCTTTGCCGATAACTGCGAGTTGCAACTCGCGTAAATATACGGTACACGGGACCTACGTTAACGAATCTTAGCCTTTCTAGAAAGAAAAATCGCGTTACATTAAAACACGTTAACTTAGTGTCGACGCGTCAAACAATTCTCTGGCAATAATTGCTAGGGAAACTTCCGTTCTATATCCTCAATTTTCAACTGGCTCGCAACTTGTATAATCAAAAGATGCATTAACGCGCTCTCCATTATTAACGACAGCCTCGTTATCAGCTGCCAAAGCCAGTCACTTCACCTAATAACGCTTACTAGGAAACAAAAACGAGAACAAAAGCCGTGAATTAACGTTGCAACCAAGAACAATGTAAAATTCGCGACGAGTCAACTTTCTCCGCTTCGATTCCTCGCCTGGGAGCGATGTCGCAAGCAGAAAATTCATTTTTTCTTTGCCAGTAAAAAACAGAGCTGTTTCGGCTGTCGTTGTGGAACCGGTATTCCCAGAAGGTCTTTCTCGATCGTACGAAGATCGTCGTCGGTTGCTGACAGCGCTCGATCGTCGCCGAGCAAGAAGTCGAAAGACTCGACCGCTCCTCTTTTGTTCACGTTCCAGATCACGTTCGACCGGATTTCTGAGGGACTGGTAGCTAATGTCAAAGGCTTGGTCGCGATATCGATGACCATCGAGACTCTTATCTATCAAACGATTCCGCTATTTCTATCTTAATGAAATTTATCGTCGATGAGAAATGCGTGTATCGTGTCTCAGGACAATGTAGAGGATCGGCGCAGTTGTACATTCGGATTTGATTAATACACTGCCTTCTTTCGTTAAAGAATTTTCCGTCTAACGTTTCTCATCTTTCAGGTGAAATTATACGAACCACTGAGACGCCAATTTGATTAACTGCATCTTTCCGAGTTTTCTAATTTCATTGACTAGAAACGCGGTTCAGTGTCTTAAAAAATGTGCAACTTAACGATTTACTAACAGCTTTTGAATGCTAAATAGGGCATTTCAATTGATAATAATAGGAATAGCGTACGTAGGTATGCAATCTTATAACGCTAATGCCTGTGAAATTTGCGACGATACGCCCACGAGACCACGCGGTATCTCTAAAATTATGGGCAGACGGGCGTTTGTTTGATATCGTTTCGGAACTCGCCAGGCGTTCCCTGTAATTGGAGTGGTGTACGTCGTAGTTATAATGTTTCTATAGCAAGTTTGTCAATATGTTTGTCTGGGAGAAACATAGGAGGTTGATTGGAAATGAATCGAATGGGAAGCAATTGGTTAATGAGTAATTATTTTTATTCAATGTCGCCTATAAATAAATGATTATGATAATTTTAATATATTGAAAGTGAATAATTAAAATAATAAAATTAATCAAGTAATTAATTAATTAAATTAATAAAGTAGTACAAGTATACGTTTTTCTTCATTTTTCTTTTTTTAATAACGAAACTATATTTTTATAGAGAGTTTTGTCACGAATGTTGAAACTTTTAATACGCAGTACCACGTTTAAACCTTTCAGTGGCATTCAAATTTTTCCATCAAAGTTTAATTTTAGCCGCAATATCTTTAAATTGAAGATTTTATCGTTTGCACTTTTCTTCCAGGATAAAACCAACGTATTAATTATACCGCGCCATACGCTTTCTTTCATAATTGCAAATTTAAAAACACGTAATTCTAACATTCAAGCTTCATATAAATGAAGTTCTCAATACCTTTTACATTACCGCGCAATTAGCTATTTAGAAATATTTCTCGAATCTACTCGCAAATCGCGTGCTGTTCTCCAGCTGCCCTAAGTGCAGACACTCGAGACATCTCTTCAACTTCTCACCTTCCGTTCCACGATTCTACGAATTCTCGCAAGAAATTCGCAAACTTCACGAAACATTGAACCGAAGTTTGTATTCTAATCGATCTGGCCACGATTCTTCGCTTTGAGAAACCAACGTTCCACGTCCTCGCACGCGAACAAGAGTCGTTGAACGAGCAAGGATCGTCTCTCGTCGATTTCGCCTCTCGTCTGTCGATGAGGCAAATAATGACAGTAATGCCGGTCACGATATGCTCAGCGTTGCGAGACTGCAATCTCAAAGTAACTGGCATTTTTCAACGGAAATACCGACAGCGAACCGTAGCTTCGTCGCATCAGCCCTTAGTGTCCGCGGTCGGTCTCTCTGTCAACCCGTAATCAGGCCAGCCGGTGTCTCTCCAGCGAAATGAAATTACCCGAAATTACGGCGCATCTACGTACACTACGAAGTAATCGTGAAACTCCTCTGTTGTTCCTTTGCCGTGTCCAAAGGCGAAATAACGATGTTAAAACAACGAGGAGGATTGAAGCGTGGAAAGAGAGAGGATATTCGGTATCTATGCAAACGCGCAACGCAGCTTCGTTTGATCGCCTTCGACACGATCCTCGTAAAATCTCTGTCAAAGGAGGAATTACTCGTCGAACGAATATCCAGATATTTTCGGGGAAAGCTACGTGCATGGGATAGAGATAAATCGTACGCATCGTGCGCGAGTGGAAAATCATGAATCTGGGTAAATTCGAGTTTTTAAGAATCCCATACGTTCAACCTATACCTAGACGATTCTTGTTGCAAAAATCATAAACCAACTCAAATCTGAGTTTTTAAAAGTTCGGTACATTCTTGCGTTTCATATATTCATCTTATCCTTCTAACGGTAATTGTTCTAACTTGTAGCAAACCAAACATCTACTCTCGGTTTTCAGCCTCCTTGCCATCTCCTTATATTCTTCCAGGTTCGCAGACCACTTCCGCTTTCTTTCTCCTCCATTACATTGTTTAACGTCTATACAAGTAGAGTATGACAGCTTTCTATTCGGTTGTTGCGTAGCCGCGATTGAAACTCGCGAGAAAGACGGCTTATCCTTTGTCACTCTATGATCTTTGACTCGCTTTCACGTGTTTATGCAAATCGGTGTCCGTATTTCACGTGACAGTTCGTATAAAGCGGTAATCAAAGTAACCAGAACTCCCATAGGACGAAAGGGGGAGCGCAAAGTCGCTGAAGATGAACGCGAAATCCCGGAATATCTCGTCCCGCTGATTCCAGCGGCGAACGTGAGCGACGACACGAACGAATCTCTCCATCCTCGAGCTCGGGAGTCTAAGCGAAAGGAAGAAAGAGAAGGGCGTCCGACCCCGGAAAATAGTCGGGGAAGAATTCCCGGCGTAAATCCATCTTTTTCGCGGAAACTTCGTTTCGAGGTATCGGGCTGGAAGCCGGCTTAAGCGGCGCGAAGCTGTCAGTCTGGCGAGAAAGCACGTTCTTACCGGCTGCGCGGCCGCTTCCTTCTCCTCGTCGCTCTTTGCGTTTGTTCGCGTTGCGTCGACGATTCAACCCTCGTTGGGGATGCTCTTTGCCGGTGAAGTTGTTCGTTTCGACGTAAGATCGTGCCGCGAGTGCACCGTTTTCCCTTTCGCTTTTGATGCGTTTAGAGTTGAGAGGATTCTTCTGATACGATCGATGGGATTTCGGAACTGTTTGAGCGATAACAGACTGGATTGAATCGTAAAGAGGGTGATGATCGTTGAAATGCAGGTTTCTTTGAGGAATTTCGTACTTTCGTAAGTACCGAAGACCAGTTTTCTGACTGATTGAGCCGTCTTAGGTTCTGATAATCTACTAGCAATTAGAATTTCTTTCGTTATATTCCAATCGTCATTCTCACTAGAAATTCACATTTTTTTTTCTTTTTAGATTTTACCATAATATCACCTGGAATTATCCCATTCGCAAATATTCAGAAATTCGATTTCATAAATCATCTACCAAATCGCCGTTCCATCGAATCTTGTTTCTTTTATCACGGTTATTATTCTCATTAGAAATTTCAAATTTCCATAAGATTAATTAGTGCACTGTTTGGAATTACCTCGTTTGCAAATATTAAAAAATTCCTAATCCCAGATCTTAGAGTACTAATTCCTAATTCTAAAAATTATAGGGATTTAAAAAATCTTGTACCACGTATAATAAACCTGTAATCTCATAGAAGTATAACAAATCTAAGATCTCGTACATTGTCAGAAATTTGACATTTCCATAAAATTATGCCCCTGCAAGCTCTGGTACCGCCTACTCAGCGCCAGAAAATTCTAAAAAAGGATATCAAAGAACAAGGTAAAGGTCATCGAAACGTAACAGCACGCTCGAAAACGCTTTAGCTTGGTCGTGGAACAAGCAGAAGTGGTATCGATCAGGCAGCCGCGTGGCTATAGGCGCGACATAACGAGTGGTGCGGCGTGTGCAAGCTGTTGCATCCTGTACGAGCGACGCAGCTGCTCGCGCGCGGACACACGCGGGACCGTGAAAGGTACAGCTTCGCGAACGATACGTTGCAAGTCAATGTCGACTTCGTAATCGATTCATAATTTACGCTCGTCCTCTCTGTGTCGGCACCGAGGTAAAATTAGCGGTTTTCCAACTCGTCGATCCGCTCTGTGCAATCAAAATCCAGCTTTTTATTCCTGGGGTGGAACGATCGAGTTTGAGGCCTGGAGAAAATTGTCCGACGTTTAATTCAGTTCCCTCCTACCAATTACAGACAGTGTTACTGCTCTGAACGAGTTTTTACTGGATCCATAGAATGAAACGAAAGTAACGTAATTCTTTGGAAGTTGTAAACGCGATGATTCGAAGACTCGATAACTTAACTATTTTATTATTTAAAAATTCTATAATTTTCCTATCGAAGATTTCGCTATTTGAAGATTTAACGCTTGAAGAACGACTGATTTTGCTGCATCGAATGATCGAACATTCCATGATGTAAAGATCACAAACGATCACAGAAGATTCACTCGCGCGTCACTCTGTCGGTTAACTTTTTCGAGGGAAAAATAATTTTGCAAAGAAAATTTTTGTAAAAAATATTGATAACATTAGCGATCCATAATAACATTCGTTTTATAGGATTTTAAAATCTTCGATTGCATTACTTTCGTGCAATACTCTAATCAACTTGACACGTTACGACAAATGAGAAACAGTATGCTCTGCACGCTACTTATTATTTATGAACGTGGTGAATAATGTTTCTGATAAATAACGACTCTTTCTATTTTTAGTAAAAGAATATTCAAATTACACTTCTTATCCCTTCGTCAAATTAATTTCTTACCATCGAATTAATTTGTTACCAAGGGAAAAATCACGTTAGAAAAATGACGAACAAAAATTAATAATTCGATTAAGATAAAAAATATACAAAGTAGACTATTTGTTACGACATTTGGTAGATGCAATTTTATTTCAATTCTTTTCCTTCGGTTGTTATTCATAAAGATATGAATTTGCATAAAAATTTAATCATTGTTGAACAAATATATTAAATAAAAGATATATATTAACAAATATATTAAAATAGATTTCATTATAATTATTAAAAATGTTGCGAGATACCTGTGTATAGTATAATAGGTAGCGAACAATATTCGTGTCTCTTATACACTCGATCAACATTCTCACTTCGTTGCTTTAGCACTTCGCAACTTCGTTCTTACCAGCGAACTTTCCAGCTAGTTTTTATGTGGAGCGCCGGAGCAGAAGTTTAGTTTCATGAAGATTGTTCTTCCTTTCTTTCGATCGTTAGATAGCGTGCGCTATGATGCGAGAACAAGATGGCACGGCCATTACATTTACCAGAAGATGCTTGAAATATTAACTTCGGATAAAACGATGTTCGTCGAACAACTGCTACATTCGCTGTTCATCGGAAGAATTAAAACTCTCGGGAGAGAATCACGGGAAATTGCACGTAAGAAAAGGGAAATTATATCGATGATTAATCGTCTCTCGCTTAGAGAACTCGTTTCTGCTACGTGAACCTTCTTGATCCTTCGTTAAAATGATTCTCTCTGACCTATGAATTCTTCCTATTAAATTCAATCAACTACAAAATACATTGGAAGTCAAAGCATTCGACAAGGAACTCGTTTAACTCTTTCGAGACTAATGGAACGATATCCTTTAAAAGTAACCTTTAAAAAGATTGTTAGATTCTTATAACTTTTCTGACAGCGTTCAGGCATCCGAGCATTCGGAAAAATGTGATTGATTATATGAATAAAATAGGATAAGTTCCTTATGAATAATCGACATTTGTTATTTCTTACTGAGATATATACGGTTCTCTTTTCTTTTTGAAACACGATACTCATCCTACCGATCAATACCACATTTCTCTACTTAACCGATGCATTACATATTCAGTCGCAAAGAAATATTCCAGTATATAATAAATGATTCTCTTTAAGTCTCATCGAATTTGCGATATACGGAATATAACAAAACGAATCAACTGACAAGAATGCTACAAATTTCCAGAAAAATCTAATACTTTCTTTTTAATTTGAATAAATTACAACCCACGCTATTATATATACAGGGTGGTTGGTAACTGGTGGTACAAGCGGAAAGGGGAAGATTCTACGCGAAAAGAGAAGTCGAAAATATAGAATAAAAATCTTTCTTTTTTTAACTTTTTTAAAAATCTATAGTGAGATCCGTTATAACGAGATGTGATAAGTGCACGCGTACCGAGCGAAAATTCAAAGTCGATTTTCTCGAAAACAAAGCCTCAAACGAAAAATTTTTATTCTATATTTTCAGCTTCTTTTTTCGCGTAAAGTCACCCCCTTTTCGCTTGTACCACCAGTTACCAACCACTCTGTATATATGTACACATATTATTACGACTACTCTTCGAAGAAAATCGGTCTCGAAATGATTGACAACCGTCGGCCGTAGAAAATTTCCATGTTGCCGCAGAAGTTTCATTTCTCCTTATTTTTCGTCTTCTTCGTCGACAACGTCCCCCTGTTTCGTTGCAATGCAGGTTCGTAAAATGGGAACGCGCGAAACGAGAATTCAGGGCGATGGTGCCCCTCTCTCTTTCTCTCTTTCCCTCAACTCTTGTGTGCATACACGCGACTCGACAGCCGAGAATGCTGGTATATGGGCGGGTATAGAGTTTCGAAACTCCTTTGGAACTTGTTCGCGGCGGAAGTGGCAGTCTCAGGTGAGATCGGTAACCGTGGCGATACTTGATTTTACGAGCAATTCGCATAGCATTAACGATTGCGTTTACACAGCTGCTTTCACCGTATGAGGCTAGATCTATTTTCTTCTCTCATCGTTCTACTGTTCCTTCTTTTCACATGCGTCCGTTGCACAGAGTATTTATGCGATTCGCGCGTCCCCTCCGTATGCTTCTCTGCTTCGATTATTAAGTTTAATTGCCCGCGAGCAATGACACCGTAATGGGCGCGCAATGCTTGTGCTCCTTTGCGATGAAATACAGCCACGTCTTTGGCGAGAGAGTTGGTTATTTCTTATGCGACAAAAAGAAAAAAAAAATTAATACGCGAGGAATATTTAGCTCGAGAAAGTTTCTGATTGACAGTAGTATGAAATGTTGATACATTAATGTCGAAAAGACTATACGACTACGCAAGATAGTATCGTTTTGATTCATAGAGTCTCGAAAGATGATAATTTTCATCGACAAGATCCTCAGCATTTTTTAACAGTAGACAAATTAGTTGCGTTATTTTAAGACATCAAGAAATTGATAAAAATTACTATTGTCGCTAACGGATATAATTATTCGCAAGTTTTTCACTCTAACGAGAGATGAGTATTTTTACTGTTTTACTTAAGCTGATGACACATGGTTTCCTCAGTTTGAATGAAATATCGGATAATGGAAAATTATTTTGCAAGAGGCAGCGATAAAGAAACAAGTAAAATATTTATCTAAAGAGTACAACGATATAATTCAGAGTTTCATAGCATAGGAATACTTTTGAAACAGCCTGCATGCGAATATCGGCGTTCTCAGGAGGTTAATGATAGAAACCGACCGGAAGTCGTATCGCGACGGGAAGAATCCGGAGAATTCCATGGAGATCCGGTGCAATAACGGGAATTACATTTGGTCGGTGCTATGAGAGCGACCCTGGCCGAGCGTGCGACTTCATTTCGCTATTCCAAGACCGCCGATAGCGGCCGGCTCGACGCCGATAAGCACCCACGTGTTGATGCACGACGCTCGTCGAATGAAGTATAGGTTTTATAGAAGAGAGTCGCTGCTCGAATCGAAATCTGCCCGATATTAGCCTTTTCACGTGTGCACCTTCGAAATTCCCGTCTCTTTTCGCTGCGAAATGAACGTGCTTCTCTGCTTCCTCGAATAGAAAAACCAGCCTCTGACTCTTTCCTATCCCCGATGGGAAATGGAGACGTGGAAAAGACGAAAGATGGAAATGGATGGCGGACCTCGCGACTAATTATTGATTTATTAGGTTGTAATATACGAAACCGTTCCAACATCGTAAATTCTTTAGCTAAACAAATTTACATTTACGCGTTCGGTATTGAATTATTTTCTAATTACCGCGTACAATATAATTGTTGCAACACAGAGCGTGGAAGGATCGAAAACGTTTCCGAAATTCGATCGCAAATTTTTCCTAATAAATTGTCAATCGAGTTTTGAATCTAATTTTTATCATATTGTGTTTATTAGGTTGTAATATACGAAACCGTTCCAACATCGTAAATTCTTTACCTAAACAAATTTACATTTACGCGTTCGGTATTGAATTAGTTTCTAATTATCGCGTACAATATAATTGTTGCAATACAGAGCGTGGAAGGATCGAAACGTTTCTGAAATTCGATCGCAAATTTTTCCTAATGAATTGCCAATCGAGTTTTAGACTTAATTTTTATTATATTGTGTCATGATTGACTTCCAAATTGAATTTTCGGGCTGCATCGCACTTCAAGCGAACGGGCGATAAACTGATAAATTCGCTCGATCATTTGTGTTTCCTAGAAATTCTTGTAATTTTTGATGCTTGTGAAGCGTGATTTTTCCGTCATATTAACATTTGCTGCGGTGACAAAAATGAGGCAATATATCTTTGACGTAACTATTAATTATTCCGTATCGATCTTCGTTGTTACGAAGTAATATCTACTTCATCTCATCTCGAACGCTAATTTAGATATCCTATTGAGTTTACGCAGCATAAAGTTAAAACGCAACATAAAGTAAAAATCATTCCTCTCTTCAGTGGCAGAAATTTGCTACGTCGATAGAGATGAACTTCGATAAGATTCGTTGTACCATGCTGTTTTTCTTTGTTGGAAAACTTTCATATATTAAATATCCTGCTGACTTTACGTTGTCCTACATAAGTCAAGCTTTTTATTATATCTGCAAGATCTTTTTCCTCTTGAATAGCGGAAATTTGCTTAGAAAGCGTAGCCTATTGCACCATTCAACGTTAATCTGGTACAACCTTATCCATTCTGGTTTCCATTGAACAAAATCTTCTACTATGTATTTAGCGTTGCCTTGTTTCAATCGAATAGATAATGACAAGATCGCGACACTGTTAACGCAGCGAAAGTTTCTCGTTCTGACAGAACTTTGAATGTAAAACATCAAATGATCGTACTTCTTTCATCCCTTCCTTCTTCGTCATTAACGTTGTTCAATAATTCTGTACAAATAACAGAAAAAATCAGTCGATGGTTAAGATAGTTTGAAAAGAGACAGTTTCCTGCATTCAAAGACAGTACGTCTTCTGAAAAAAAGGATGATATTTTACTAATGATATTTATGAAATTTTCTAAGCAACTAAGGATATATTTGACATTATAATAATCAACATTTTTGACGAGCAGAGATATACGAAAGGTCAGCTTTACATTTCTTATCTTTAGATTCATATGCACGTTCTATTTATATCTACACTTCAGGTTTGCATAAGTAAATACGCACAGCCTATTACTAGAAAAAATGATGTCTCAATAATTTCTACCCCAATAAAGCACGAATATATCGCTTTCGAGATGCAACAAATTTCCCAGACGAGCTTGACCATTTTAAAAGTCACCGCTTTGAACGTCCGCATTTTTCCTCGTTTTTCAGCAATTACTCCGTTCTATCTGAGCTTAAATGGAAAACCGATAGTCTCGGGAAGAAACGCGATCGGAGAGACAAAAAAAAAAAAAAAAAGAAAAAAAAATACGTATCGAAACGGAGAGTGAAACGATGTATATTCAAGTTGTTCGCTCTCGTTCGAAAGACTACGGGGAGAAATGTAGGACAAAGCGGTAAAATAAATCATCGAGCGACAGAAAGCAGGAGACAAGAGAGAGAGAGAGAGAGAGAGAGATAAACCAGTCGAAACAGAAACTCGGGCGAAAAATCGACGATATATTATCGCGTTCCGCAGAACTGCTTCTCTATGGATATAGTACGTTTATCGATTTCTCTGGAAAATCGAAGGCTACTATAGCCGAATGAAAAATCCATAGGTCGAGAGAGATTGTTCAAGGGGAGAATGAAATGCAGCGTAACGGGATGGTCACGAGATAATTCCATAGCTTTCGTAGCTGCTCCAGTTCTCTATGGTGTCAAGGTTGCATCGCAGGGACCTTACCAAAAGAAGCACTAAAGCAACCTCTCTCCCCGTGCTCCGGTTGAATTCACCGAAGAATCGATATTCGTTCGTTTCACTCGCTGCATCGTGAAACGACAGATCGTACGCTGGCTCGTGAAACTATTTCAACGTTTACCATAGAAAACTTGTATGTCCATATTGTACGTGTCACAGGAAACATTTTGAAATTTCGTTACTATTATTGCGAGACACGACTATCGTGATTATATTGGTTGAATTTGAAAACAACCTGTAAATTTTGTCTATTGTACATGGAATACATTTTCAGATTGTTTTAACACGATACAAGATATTTATCGCATGTATACATAATTTTGTGAAAATTAAGTTTAACCATATATAGTGAATCCTAAATATAATCTTCCAAAATATTCAGATTTATTGATATAATGTATACCTGATTGCTTTAATACCTTCACGATCTCTGCGAAATATAAACTCGTACTAAATATCTTCTACTTTCTATACGTGTTTTCAGAATTGTCTTAAATTTAAATAATATAATCGCGATACTCGAGTCTCACGACAGTGCTAATGAAATTTCAAAATGTTTCATACGACGCACATAATATATTTATAAGCTGTATCTGCGTGTATTCGAATAATTTCGTGAGCCTGTGGTGCAGTATCTGGTTTGAAGTTACCGAAATTTATTGCTAATTAAATAACATTTTTCGTAATATTCTGCTGAGGAAATGGATGCTGTATCTCCTTCGGAAACCCTCTCCAGAAATTCTACTTATACGCTCGCGCAGTATGCAATTGATAAAAAATTCCAATATCGCGCCGTATATTTCGGAGTTTTTTACTTTACGAATGAGGAGAACATTTACGATGCTGTTGCACGTGGATCGTTGAAAAATGTGACGCAGACCAACGTAATATACCGTCGTTACTCTCTATCGATTACCGCCGCTACTCGTTCGTGTGCCCGGCAATAACGTAATTTGCGGTTCCTGAGAGTGCATCGTGCCACTTGACGCGAACACGGCCCTTCACTCTTGATGCACTTCCTTCGACGTTGCAGTTTGCATAGGTGCGACGCTCTGGCTCCCTATAGTGACGTCGCCCATTAAAAAAGACGTGTAGCGACTTTAAATAATCGAAATTGCTATTCACAGTTGAAAAACTTAGAAAAGTAAATATTTTAAA
Organism: Bombus vosnesenskii; assembly: GCF_011952255.1. Lineage (NCBI taxonomy): Eukaryota > Metazoa > Arthropoda > Insecta > Hymenoptera > Apidae > Bombus > Bombus vosnesenskii. The sequence continues at coordinate 3,611,966 of NW_022882962.1, forward strand.
TTAAAAAAACTTTCGATAACTATACATATCGAAGATTGTAGGAGAAAAACACGACAAGTACATTTTTCTTGATTTCTTAACTTCGATGTTACTTAATTGCGTTAATGTTACATACGACTAAGCAGAAAAATGTTAATATAACATAATTGAAAATGAAAACTTGCCAGCTTTAAAGATGAAATCGTTTAAAAACAGTTAACAAGTTGAGCAACTTTTGTAGAAGCTGAAGCTTCCATTTTTTGTTCTTTTTCTTCTTCTTCTTGTTGCTTCTGTATAACAATGTAATGCCATGTCCGTACAAAAGCCTAGAAGAACCAATAAAAGGTGACATCAAATTCAATTTACCAACGACCCATTGAAATTCTCTCTGTAAAATTCGCTCTTATAATTCTATAGACGAATTACGTAAGGAAATTTTATTTCTCCAAAACGTTATATATTTTTACTACCAGGGAAGAAACATTAATCGGCGTAGATTGATGATAAAAGCGACCCGCATTGATGAGACAGTCACGCTTGCCTACGATCGAGCAGGGTCTCGAGATTACGTTCGCACACGAGCGAACCAAATCGTTGTCGTTCGACTATGGTCGCGTAGCGTGGCCCTTATCAGCGTCATGCACACACGTGTCTACACGTGCTGGTTGGGTGATAAGCGCGACAAAACGTCACTGTTCTCCCGTGAAGTGCGAGAGAGCTCCGTTCGTCTAATCACCGGGTACACCGAGTGTCTCTCGTTCCCCTATCCTCCACGTTGGCGTGTTCTTGACACCGAAGGTGTTCGTTCTGGATGTAACACGAGAGTTTATGCGATGGACTCCAGTGTGTCGTTGATCAAGTGACTACGTATGAACCGCTGAGAAGCTTCACTTATCAACTGCATATATCAAAATGTAAAGAAAAGTGGTGATATTACGAAGTCATCACTCTTTCAAAATTTATTGTAGAATTTATGATTGTTTATGGTAATGGAAGGTGGTAAATCTTATAGGAGTCTACCAGAAATTCTTCAAAGTTCTTTATTAGAAATATATTGTTTCGTACAGCGACCCAGTCATTACACGCTCGTCCATTTCTTCGTCCACGACAACCCTTCGAGAATAGAAGTTTCTAATATTCTAAGGCAGCCGTATACACCTTTTTCCAGTTTTATTTCTCTGTCTACGCTTTTCTTAACATGTCCACTCGATCAGCAATAATCTTCAAGAAGACGTTACTGCCATGTCGAAAGTTAATCCTTGCTTTTACCTTGAGTACCTTAGCTTTACGGTGCATTCTTTAACGATATATTTACAGTTTATAACGGTTTATTAACGGTAACGTTAACATCCCATACCCTCGAGTGACCGTTAGTTTGGAAATGGTCAGTTGTCATCTTGCCTACCAGTTTTTCCTACCGATTAACACCGATGGCCGCTACCCTTACTGCCTTAAAGAAAATTGCAACCCAATGTTGAGGGTGAATCCGCTTGTTCTATGTTCTACACAGGCCTATCTCAAGTTTTCATCTTTTCCACATGCATCACCGATACCTCGCTTGCACTCAACTCTCAGCTCAAGAAATACAATAAAACGACACCGCTCAGCCTACACTGAACATTCATCCGTACACCGAGTTTTGCAAGTTGCTCTTTGTCAAATAAACGTTAACACCCTGTGTCAGATTCTATCTAAATATCCTTATCATCTTAATCGAGATAGGAAATTCGGCTGATTCGTGGCGCCGATCCTAATCGAGACGGGAATTTACGGCTCTCGTCGACGAGTCACTGAGACTGCAGACGCGACTCCCCGGGAACACAGTCGAACATTTATTTATATACGTATATGCATACAGAGGCTACGAAAAGTATTTGTAAAAGTAAGTTGATTAGATGTAATTATAATAAATCGCGTAGTCAGTTGGATAAGAAATCTGAACTTTTAAATGTTCTTTTTATTTTTTATTTTTGCATAACGTACATGGACAAGCTCAAGCATTCCTTTCCAAAGACTTATTCAGACATAACCAAACAGTACAAGACGCTTTGTCTAATGACGAAATTTATACGCAAAGGGATAGTAATCCTTGAAGCGAGCCAGTGTACCGTACACAACAAGCTGTAGAAGTCGGCTACACTTGGTTATGTCTATAACGACGAAGTTATTCACGATTACGATTTTAATCCTTGTAAACGTAGACGTTGGCGACAACAGGAAGTTGAGCAATTCATTTCCATAAATTTCCATTAATTAATAATGGAAATTTTACTACGTAGACGCGAGTACAAATAGCACGCTGTTCGTTGCCACGATTCGTGTTATTACGTGTCCCTGTATACTAAATATCAAACTATCACATAATATCGATGATAAAACTGCGAAGACATGATTTCTGAATATCGCTGAAAGATCGTATAGAGATTGGAATAATAGCAATATTCTCAAAGTGAATACTACTCCAGGCAGTCAACTTTTGATCAAACGTAATCGTATTTAGGTAATTAAAAATATTAAATTCTTTATTAAAAGTACTGGTATCTGTACTAAACTTTCTGAGATGCAAAATGTTATAATATGAATATAAAACATATGAAAAAGTCACATGAGTCTGATATGAAGTAAATACAAAAACGAAGATATTCATTCATTATCCCGTAGAAAATAATGGAAGAACAGAATGTCACAGGGAAAAAGGTATTTGGTTGATAAAAAAAAGTTCAAACAATATGAAACCTCGTTATTCCTATCATCAATGAGAACTTTTCCCTGACAAAAGCTTTGTTTGTTAATTAGCTTTGCCGTGATAATAAACGAAAATTTTGCACACATGTTTTACATTTTAGGTATCCAGGTCAAAAGGTGAGCTAAAAGACAGTTTTCTAAATTTGACTTTTCAGTTGAACAATTTACTCCAGCACGTTGCATTAATCGTTCATTTTATCCGAATCAAATTTCGATTATATAAATAACGTCGATCTTATAACGAATATTTTTGCATCTATTTTAGACAGTGAATTATTCATTTTGTCAAGTATCAGAGTTCGCTTCTGCTATTAACGTTTCATTTATGTTATAACAATCTACGTCACAGAAACTGCAGCATTTTTAGTTAACGTAATACCATCGCGTTTAGTTGGAAACTCTTTGCCAAGAGAAATAGATGGTCCTTCAAACGGAATTGTCGACGCAGCGATCTGTTTTATACAATGCTGCTATTCGTCTGTTCGTGTAGAACGATTTTCTCGTTGACCAGGCAGCATACGAGGCAACCGAAGTCACTTTCGATACGGATGCTTTGCGTATCGACCGACGAATCGCTTTCTCGAGCAACGTTTCGCTTTAACGCCCTTATCGATTCACCTTGCGTTCGGCTAGACGGTATTCTTCGAATTGAGTGGGCGCGGAGGGACACGAGTTATCGAGCCACTAAAACTTTCATTTGCCAATCCACCGACGAATTTCGCCGTATCGATACCCCTACCATTGGACCGCACTGATCAACGTCTCTCCAACTTTTCGTTTCCATTATCGAAAGCCTCGCCGAGATACGCCGATCTCGTTCCTGGACGAATATAAATCACCGAGGAAAGGAATAACCGGAGATGTACGAAGCGTTTGGAACATTGAAGTGGCTTCGTTGGCAGTTTTCACATCGAACGCAATTTTTCATTCGTCGAGAGACAACTTAATTATGGGAAAATTAATACATCAAGTATGGGAAAGCAACAAGTAACAGAAATATTTCTACAAAGATAAGATAGGTCATTGCAGAGATTAATTCGTATGCCTACTCGGTACACGTTTCGCGAATAGCGAAAATATTTCTCAGGCCAACTTCGATGCCTCTATATCCGTGTGGGCAAATGACATTTCTTTCCGCTAATTGTTTTTCGTCGCCTACATCGTTCCAAGGATTTGATCTTTCGAAGGAACAGACAGGTTCCAGGATTAATATTTTCAATAATACCTGTTGTGAATGAGGCAAGATTTAATAATAGTTCACAGCCAGGTGCGTTCCGTTGGCGGTAAAGTATTCAACGTTCATTCACGCCCACTTTGAGAAATTTGCCAGGGATACCTTGCTCGCTTATACACGTACATTGAACGCGTAAGTATGCAGAATAAATGTGCGCCTGGTGCTTTCAGTGTATTAAGCGTTAATGATCAAAAACGTTATAAAAAGTCCCTCGGTGTTACTTTATTTTAAAACAACGTATACCATGTAGCATCGTGAAAGTTTCAAAAATAAGAAAAAGAAGAACAATTTTACAAAATAATACTTTTTTTTAGGCACTATACTGTAGGCACTGTGTATTTTTATCATTAGGAGCACACCAGGTATTTACAAAAGTCGATCCTCTTTAATTGGTCGCGCAGCGTGAATCGCGTCAGAAAAGAATCTCGTCCTCGGTGAATTTGTTTAAAATAAAGACTGTGCAGTTATGTCGCGCGACACAGGCTCCTCTCGAGCATTTCGCCGCGCGTAATAAAACTTTTCGGCTGGTTCTCAGGCGTCCGCGGCGAGCAAACGGAAACTTCGCTTCCGACACGACGACGACATTGCGAAAACTTTCGAGGTCGCGTTGCTTTCTGGATTTCACCCTCGTCTCTGCCGTGTTGCACAGCGACTTCCTCGCTGGTTTGTAATCTCGCAAATGGTCGGGTCGAGGAATTTTATACGAACCGTTTAAACCACGACTCGGCCAATGGTAGAAAAAAATCAATGCGTCTGCCGCATTCCTCTTCCGCTTGTTTCGTGGCCGCCGGCGTTTGATCACGGAGGATACGTTCCATATTATCGGCAGATGATTCATCAAAAATATCCACGTATCGGACGAAGACGCGAAATCGATCACGTGAAACGTGCAATCAAGCTGTGTCGAGCCTGTTAGAATTACAAATTTCTAATGCGAAATGATGCCAGAAGGTCGATTAATCGTTAAGCAAGGGATATATTTAGAGCGTATTTGGAACGAAACAAGTTCAAAGCTTGACGCGCAGTTCTTTTTCTCTGCCAGTTATAAATACATCATCAACGCTGTTTTTCTTATATTTGCTCTTTCTTTTTCCAAATGTGACTATTCATTTGCCTAATCGCGTGATCTGTTTCGGGGCGAATTCATCTACGTATCACAGATATATTGACAGGTCCTGAAACCAGATTTCATCCGAAAACTTCAACAATTATAATATCAAGCTGATCCCCGGGCTAGATTAGACCATCAAAATTAATTGGAGTCAGGAATCAACTGGTAATTCGTGTTCGATTGACAAGTTCTCGTAGGCCTGGTTTTTCAGGCGAACTCAATTTGCCAACATATTCACATCCAGTGCGTGCCCGCTCGCTGGAAACGTATCGAATTTGGTTGCGAGCTGGCCATCGAAATATTCAGCGTAGACCACGAGAACGATAACGAGCATCGGGGATAGAATCGTAGCAGCGTTTATGAATCGCGTGGAGAATGAATGCCAGTCGATTAATAAACCGGTGGACGACGGATCAGAAGTACTTCAATTAATTTCGCGGAAAACGACACGAGCACTCTGTGTGCATGCTGTAAAGCTCTCTTTTTTCCTTCAACGTGCAGTTAGAGATCCCTGGAGTTGGCTGGGGATCGCGTGCGAATGATTTCATCCGTTCTACGTGAGTTTGCATACTCTCAAGGCCAACAAACATATTCACCACGAGGATCGTCTCTGTGGATGATGGTCGACCGTGTAAACTTTTATGGTAATAATACATCTCTCTGTTTTACATTCTTATTTTAAGCCAGAGTTATGTATAGATTGATCGAAAGTGTACGAAGAATGGTATCCTGTTACTATACACACACTGTGTGGTGTCGATATCGAAGTAGGATTAGTCGAGATGTTAGCTTAGGATAATAAGAAATTTTACTTGATACAGGAGAATTTATATATGGGAAATTGAGAGGCGAAACAGTTATACAAGACGTAAATGATGTACGAAACTATTAGCTTGTCCGAAATATTTCTTTCGTTTGATAACGTGATAGTAGATGAACAACAATTTCTGTTTTATATTATTTTATTGAATTACGTGTGATCCAATTCGTTCTATTTCTATTATTATGTTCGTGCGTAATTCAATAAACTAATATAAAACAAAAAGCATTGTGCGTCTATTATTTCCTTATAAAACTAAGGAAACATTTTGGACAACTTAATAAATATATAAGATGTATAAAGCAAAGTTACATTTGTAATAATAGCTTGTAGATGAAACAAGTTCCTATTTAGGTCTCATTTCGTTCCTAAGGAGCATCTCATAAATATTCTCAAGAATTATGTCATATCTTTATTTCACGATTGAAAATGAAAAAATACGGTACCCTATTTTGCGATGATCTTGAGCGCTCAATGATCCTAACCTCGTCCAATTCGTGTCACCAAATTTACGTGTTACGAATTTACTATCCTAACTTTCCAGTAACTACGCGTATAACTAGAAATGTCGAAGCAAGGTAGATTAACAAGCACGAAGCAGCAATTGCGTAGTTGTTTCTTGAAAGAACAAGAGTATCGCGATGCCACGTAGCGTGTTACACAACGGGTGACAAGCAAGGAACAATTTAATAAATTTTATCGAGGCAGTTGTTGTTTCGTGCGGTTAAATTACCTGCATCTTCAGTAAAAGTGCGGGCCATTGAAACGCACATCTTCCCACAGTTAATTGCTCTACCGTTTTATAATACACTCGAACAAAAGGAACGATTCAGCTGAGAATCGAAAGAATAAGGTGTACCTAAAAGAAAATTCCTTACATCAACCTGACTGCAATCCACGTTTCTTACCGAGCTAACGATAAGAACTTGGAGCTCGTTACCGCTTCTCTGTTCGATCGATACTTTTCCCACCAAGCAACGCAGCGCGCTGGAGAATGAGCGTAGAACTCGTCAAGGTCGAACGATTCTCAAACGCGGCTCCAGTTTCCTGTGCGTCGTCTAAATTAATCCGATTTTACCTCGGTCGGAGATAAAACGACCGGCGGGAATAACCGCCTGGAACAATTCGTCGTTAGGACACGCGAACGTTTCAAAGCGCACTATCCTGACGAATCGAGCATCGTGCGATACCGTGAAGCGGAATTAATCCTGTATCGTTGAATGGATCTTCCTGGAATGGTCCAGGAAACGACAATGTGGCGAATGACAGGGATTACTTGATGATCATCCATGGAATGTGAAACGGAAGAATGGAAATAGGTTTGATTAGGCTGAATTTGATTAGGCTATTTGAAATAGGATGTTTCGATGTATAATAATATTAGGAATATGTAAAAGTTCTCATAGTTTGTAAGTAGATGACAATCTTGTTGCTAAAATTATCGCGATGCGTCAACCAGTAGGATGAACTCTTAGTAGATCCAGACGGTCATTAGTCAGACACAACAACAGCAAGTTTGTAGATTCAGTTTTAGTTGTGTGACTCGGTTTTAGAGGGGGAAAGTTGAAAGTGGAGGAAGGATATGGTAGGGAGTGAATGTCACAGAAAACCGGTTGACACTGTGTATCCATGTGGAGATTGGTAATTCATGTGGAGGCAGTTTGTGGGAAGCGAAGCCTCGATCACGTTGTACGTATATTATAAACAAACTGCATAAGTTTTTATATCGTTTATCATATAAAAATGTATAATGATATACGTGCAATAAGAAGCGCATTATACGTAATTATAATAGGAGACACGAATAATTTGTAAATTATATAACGATATATGTGTAACAAGTTGTACGTTACATCGTAAATCTTTGTATAAGGCGCAGTATAAGAAGATTGAAAACTTAAATTGAATGAATAAACGTTTCAATTTGAAATTAAACTTATCGCCATTGATACACCATACGAGTAATATTTACTTAAACACTAATACAAAGGATCGAGTTTTATCCGCGTTGAACGTGTTTTCATAGCTGACCGAGCGTCAGAACTTTCGCTTCAATTAATAATATAAATCCACGGACGTTCGAACTAATACGAAACACTTCCAATCGGCTATTATATTCGCGTCATCCCGGGCACGCTGGCGAAGAGGAATAAGCAACCCCAAATCGACTATCCGCGACCGCGTTGAATATAAAACAGCGTCACCGTTATGCCGTGTAAACAAATTCAAAACAAATCTGTGAGTAATCGGCTTCATTTGCATTCCCCTGGTCCGCTTAACGTTCGTTTTAATCGCACTCGTTGCCGTCCATTCCTCTCACGTGCACACGTATAATCTCTTTCCACGATCCGGCGACGCTCAACCTTCTTTCTCTGTAATCCACCCTGGTTGGCCACCGTTTCACCGTTGTAGCACCTAACCATTGTTCAACAGAACTATTGAAAACGCGGAATCATCCTGCCAGAACGATCGTGATCGTTGCTGGGTATCGGCTCGTTACGAGCTCAACCAGTTTGCTTCCTGGATCTACCGATGACTCGTTCCTTCCTCGTGTCGGTTACTCTGGCAATCCATCATCGACCAATAACGAAGTGGGTTAATAACGGTGTAAACGCATGATCGCGTCCAAGAGCATCCACGTTTTACGAACCATTAGCAAATTGAACGAATCTCGATCAGCAATTATGTTCAGGGACGTTTTATTGTCTGTTTGGTTGAATTCGCCAAAGTTTCACGTCATCGTCCATCTCTATGTTTCGTACTTGAACGATTAAAACAGTCGCGACCGTGGTGTTTCATGGGTGTTGAAGTTGTAGAAGCATCGAAGAAGAGAACACAAGCTCGCCGTCCGCTATAACTTGGAAAAGTGTTAACTTCGTTTCTCTTCTCTGGACTCTTTGAGCAGCAAAATGTGAATCGTCAAATCGACCGGAAGATATTGTTGTTAAGAAGTTTGACGATTGATACTGATCTTAGTAATTAGAGAGCTTGAGGATATTAATACACGTTCATTACTACGTATCTATGGCGTGTAACGCGTTAGTCAGATCCCACATGGTAATGGGCCGCAATGGAGGCTTAGTGTTCCTAAGCTTCGAAGCTTAGCTTGGACAGAGGTGCTCTAGATGCTCAAAGGAAAGGGATTATTGTGCTACTTGTTGGCGTTAGTGTAGTTGAAAGGCGTTGCCAGTTTAATTCGAGTATGAATTGAAACAGTAGCTCTCTGTTTAGAGGCATATTTCGTTTGTAGAATTTCCAGCGAGATTAACGAAATCTGAAAACGACAGAATATTTAACACTGTTCACGTTTTTGAAGCTTCGTGTTTCAATTCTACGCAAAAGGAGGAAATTTGTTAGGAATAAAAAAACGCATCTATAATAAACGTATAACGTATCTATAATAAAAATTTCAAAGATGCTTCGATCAAACTTCTGCTTGGATCCTCGATTACCTTCCCATAACCATCCAATAGTATCATTTTCTAATTTGAATTTCATGAACCACGGTCAATTTCCATTAAAATAATACCTATCTTCTCTGTTTCCGCGTCTCTTATTTGTCACTGTCATCGTTATATGAGATTTCCAACAGTCAAATTGATCAACCGCGATTTTAATAAGTCTGCCTGTATTTTATTGCCAAGTACACAATTAGCTTTCAATTTTTCACAAAGTAAATAACTTCGTAGCAAGATTATCTCTTTCTTCTCGTATTGTACATTTTTTTACGTTTATGAAGTTGATCGATATCGTTGTTGAAGAGCTGATATACGTTTCAAAGAAATAATTGCGAACGTTGGTCGTCGAGTCTGGAGTAGAAGAAAACAAGTCCCGCCAGCCATGAAGCGTCAATCGATTATCACCGAGATTCAAAGTGGTTAGGGACGCTCGTAGTCAGACCCGATACCGCCTGGAATATTCATACGAGGACCCGATCGACCTCTATCGTTTCGGAATATCTTCGGCAAGTGCTTGTAATTCGAACGAAATTTGCATGTTTCTCGTTCCTCTTTTACTCTACCTCTCTCTCTCTGCCCTTCTTGCCGATCCAACTTCCACGAGCAATCGCTGCCGTATTTTCGATGGAATTATTTAGACGTAACGAGAACGCTCGGCGGAATTCGAACGAACTCGGCCGATTTCATCTTGCAAAGTGCAGTATCAATTCGTTAAACAAAGAGCGGTAGGATCATTTTTCATTCGTGGCGTCGATCCACGACGGAGAGCAATGGGTGCCACTCCTTCATGCGGATGGGGATAGGTTGGAAATGATGAAAATTCACGGCAACCCAGCTTGCATTAGCGCATCCATTGACCGCATACGCAGTTTGGCGATGCTATTTCGAGCCATTAGCGCCGATACACAGCGCTGAAAATTCGCGCGTGTCCTCGCGATCGTATCAATAACGAATTATTTCTGAGCGGACGAAAAAGAACAGCCATGTGGAAAACGAGTCGACGGGAATGATCGCGATAATCCTTCCGTCGCGATTTCAAGCTCTAGCGAATCGTTTTGCAATTCGAAAAAGTTGTTGCGTGTTAAGGTTCCTATGGAAATAATACAGATGAGTTTAGGGGAATAAGTTTATATAAATATAATAAATATTATAAATAGAAGTTAAGGCTTGTCATTTTCTACCAGTTTGTAAAAGTTTGGAAAATGGGTTATTTTTTAATGCAGTGATACGTTATTCCGCGAAGAAAGAAATTTAATAATCAATGTTCTTCAAGTGCTCTTGGTCGTGAAGAATATTTTACGAGGATTTTCCCGCCCTGTGATTAATGAGATTTGAGGCGATGTAAAGGTCCCTGCAAGAACCAGGAAACCACCTTCATCCACTTCTTGTTACACACGACCGTGAGTTATATGCTGTAAGTTATAAGCTTATTGTTAGCTGAGAAACGTAGTTCCAATATTTAATAACCTTCCTGAAAATCGATCAAAACTGTTTTGAATCTCAGTACACCTTAAACTTCCAGACAAAAAGTACTAATCCGAAACAATCATTAAAATTCTAAACTTAATATCGTACAGCAAATATCGTTTCATCGTTGCAAATACAAACCTTACGTTCCTGTATTATACTCGCAAACATATTTGATATATTTGTGAACGTTACGTGCATTCTGTTCCCTTCTGCGTCATTAAATTCCCCACGAATATATAGAAAACCGCGTTCCTCTCGTAATCGATTCAAATCGCAATATTTTTCAAACTTTAAGGCAAGAACTACGTCGAAACTGCAACCCTAAAAATTCTAATCTCGGCCCGATAATTCTTTCTGCAAGAAATCTCCAATAATATTCAAATTTAAAGAGACGCTCAAACTAAGAGCAATACCCTGTACCTCCGGTTTACCAAAAAATCGTCACGAATTTTGCAGAGATTCCCGCGGGGCGAAGTTCGTGTTAATGCGCGTGATCTGGAGTAGGAAGATGAGGTAGAGAAAGAGGGATAGAAGCAGAGACCGCGTGCTAGTTGCCGTATTACCCGCGGCATATTACCCACAATGCAGTTAGAATCTATACGTAGACCGCGTTGACCACAATGGGTCAGTGACGGCGCCTACGTACCACAGTGCCCGGGGTCTAAACCGGGGAAACGAGCAATTACTGCGTCCGCGAAAGGGGTTGCCGAGAATTTACGAGCCGATCCCTTGAGCAACCCTTCGAACGTTATCCACCCTCCTGGAATTATCTGCAAGGTAAATGCGCCTCCGCTACGGCCTCGTTTCTTATGATATATCGATGCATCCTATTCTATGCTCCGCTATCTGTTTGTTATTCTCTCCTTCTTCGTTCGTTCGTGCAAATTGCACGTTTGATTACTCTATGGCTCGACGGAGCTATATTTTGTCGATGGAAAGAAGCAGTTTGTTTTACGGCGTTCATAGAAATGTGAGAATTGCATTTTAGTCTCTGAAGTGTTATGACATCCTGTATTTTTCAAAATCATTCCTTTATCGTATAAATTACATTGCCTCATCGTCTTTTAATGTTGCTTTCTCAATTTTGCAGCAAATGTATGACAACCGATCAAACGTTTCTTACTGAAAACGTATAACAGAAATGGAGCTGATTATTGGATTTCAAAATTGTTACGTATTTTGCCTGTGGCCTCCAATCGCCTTATTATAGTAGTAGAAATTAATTTATAATTGTTAATTATTCGGTATATCTTTGAGCGTGAAAGAAAGAAACAGTTTCGCGTCCGCTCTGAAAGTGGATGGAAGTCCTTGTATCTCTAAAAATATCTCGAATCAATTGTTTCTGCACAGGAACACCGTTGTTTTCACTCAACTTTCGCTTAACTTAATGCGTAATCAGTTTGTAGATGCATTTATCGACATAGAAATTTGAATTTGAAATGAAGGATTCCGTGAGTGGAAAATCAGTGTGATGCAGGGTATGATAAGAGTAAAAGTCGGAGCAACAGGAGCGTTCTTCAAGTAAATGCTAGCGACTTCAAGAATTTCACCGACTTATCAAGATCCTGTTTGATGCGATATCCTGTGCCATTGCTAGCACGACACGTATTACGAGATTAAGTCAGAATAATTTATTGCGCGATATATGTAAATATAATTCTCTTCAAGGTTCCACCATTGATTTTACCAAAACACATCCCCAATTTTCGACATTCCGACACTATTTGTATACATACGTGTTGTGAGAATTCACGTGATTATTGAGAGAAATGTATATTTGTAAATGTATATCTAATCTACTTTCTCGATTAAGCTATTTACGCTCTCAATTATTTCATTCTTACGTTTCACTGCTATTTTTAAATGTATATTTGCCTCTCGTTCTGATCTACTTTCTCGATTTAACTCTTTATGCGCTCAACTGTTTCATTCTTACATCTTACTGCCATTTTTATCGTAGGTAAAACAGAAGGATAGATTTTATTCCAGCTACTTGAAGACTGTTCCTGCAACACCTATGTTACGTATAAATATTCCTTCTTATCGAAATTGTATAGCAAATGTATACATAAAATCCGACGGAAAAGCATCAAAAGTTTCGACACATAGCCTTATTTTTCAGGCGTTTTTCTTTATCCAGTTCTCCATCTCGCTTCGATAGCGATACGTGTTTGTAGTAGTATGAGAATACTACGAAAATAACACCGCGTTGCCATTCCACCTTCCAAACTAAAATAGAACGAAAAAAGCAATTTCCGTGAAAATGAAAAATATCCGCACAATTCAACGTACACAGCGTTCCTCTGCAGTTTAGCCTCGGCAACCAAATTAGCTGCATTAACCACGCGGTATACTAAAATCTCGCGAAAATCCGGTGCGCCGTCGATGGGAATAGTTTTTTTCCTGTTTCGTGCCCGGGTAACAGATTTTTTTTTCTATCTTGTCCCTCGTCGATGCACTGTTCGATGTCACGCATTGTGTCGAGTCGCGTATGAAACGGAAGCGAAAAAAGTGCATCGTTGGGTGGAGGCGCAGCGGCGACAGATATTTCGGCACGTGGATTGGCGCCGATGGCTTTGTTACCCGCCAGTTTTGTTAAACTCCGGCCGTGCAAACATTCCTTGCGTTTGCACATACACGCATACACACGTATATACAAATATACAGGGTGTCCTAGGGTTTGACAGTCAAACTCTGTCTCGCTATATTTTCCGCTATATTGAATATAATCGAACAAAAATTGTTACATAAATACAGATAATTTTTTATCGCTACCAGTTTCGTATCGATAGAAACAACGAACGTTTTGAAATGAAATATTAGCTGTTAATAATTGCGTTAATCGTAAACCTGCTACTGTCTGATAGCATAATAACCGTAAATTCCTTGTTACTCCCTTTGTATTCCGTACTTTAATTATAATCTTACTAATAAGGCTTTAAATTACCTATGTTTAGACAACATTTTGGCCTGAATATACTACGAAGTTTAGTTGTTCAACCCTAGGGCACCCTGTATACCCTGAAGCTATGCTAGGTTCACAGAGCGATCGCCGTTTTTGACTACGCTGGATGCGCCGTTGATTTAAAAATGAGCTTCATTGTACGTCGCGATGACAAGGCGGAAAATACAGGACGTCTGTAAAAGCTCGGGAAAATTCGTAAAAAAGAATGCCGGAATTTTGCCGCAGATAGTAGACGGTTAATTTGTCGCCATAGCCCCCCTGTCAATTAATAGAAAAATAAATGGAACCATTTCGATCGGTTCGTCGAACTTCGAAATTCTAACGAATTGTTTAAAATTGAAATCGCGAATCTTATGGAATATTTTACACGTCTTCTAATCCATTTTATTTTATATTACTTTGTGATATTTCGTCAATATTAGCGATATATATATTTCAATTCATGGGCAATAATTTTTCTAATTATGATTTTTTAATTTATCAAGCTATAGAAGTCGACTTATAGAAAGAATATCAATACGCTGTATATGAAGAATTATCGATTACTCATTTTCACGATAAAGGAGTAAGTCATAAAAAAGATAATAGAGCTTTATTAGAGGTTATATTTCACGGAATTTGTACGAATGCTATCCACTAATAATCACGTCGGGCGGAATCAGCAGCCACGGCGTTTCGTGAACCACCCACCGGCCACGGTGGTAGTGGTTGATGAAAAGGAAGTGCCATTTATTAGACTTGCCGTGCTTTTCTCCTAATTGGCACGCCGGGTCGTTAGTCGTTTTGCTCGTTGGTCGCTCGTTATTAGCCGCCTTCGTTTCGGAATATGATTTATCGACACCATCGCCCGTTGAAAAAGAAACGAACTTCGTTACCCCGCTTTTAGTTCGACTGCTCCGTAATTCAATCTGTCCGCTCGATTGCCAGGCAATCGGTGCGCCGGCGACTCCGTCTATCGACTTTTCGATCTGAAAATGCTGTACAGCGTAAACAGGGAAAATTCTTGTCTATTAAGAAACTACGATAGAATCCAGACACCTGCTTTTAGAAATTTCAAGTAACGAAATATTGGAATAAATATTTCTGCCAGTTAGATACTGAGAGCGGTTAAGTAATAGAAACTATTAGAAAGCTATTTTTTTTCAATAAGATAGTATCGACCCTCGCACTATATCCAAGAAAAGTTAACTCTAAACTGGAACGGTCACCAGTGTGTATTTCATTCGCACAGAGTTTTTAACCTAAATATTCTTAGTGAATTTTAAACGAACTGAACTTTAAACGCATAATATCACTTTTGTCTTCCTATTAGTTCAAACAACGAAGGTTCTATTATATTTCAAATAATATTTATATAAAGTAGTACTCGAGATAGTGGAAAATTTGAGAACAAGAGCGTCATACGCCCTCTCAAAGTGCCAAAGTTCCAAAGTTTCGACGTTTCCACGACCCTCTCGTAATTGTACGCTTCTAAAACCTCCCCTGAGCGCTTCCACCTTCTGCAATAGTAAAGTTTCATCAGTGAGTCGAGCTTTTCCACAGTTTAACCTTTCCAATCGTAATTTTCATCGTTCTACATTCGCTGTTTTCGAACGTGGCGCGTTGCTATCGAAATATATAGCGCGATACGGAGCAATTATTCGAACGATAACTTTACACGCTTTTTCATTTGACGCCTCGAAGCAAATCGCGATCTGCGATCTTTCCTCGTCGGTATAACCGGTTGTAAGAAAGAATCAAGATCGTAAGGAAAAGTTGTTTTCTGGAAATTGCCATTCGTTTCTCTACGCGAGTCTGAAATCGCCTTTAATACTATATTACCGCCCAAAAGTTTGGTGTCGCCTATTTGATAAGGTAACTTGGACTTTTTTAAACGCCCAGTCATTACACGCTCGTCCATTTCTTCATCCACGACAACCCTTCGAGAATAGAAGTTTCTAATATTCTAAGGCAGCTGTATACACCTTTTTCCAGTTTTATTTCTCTGTCTACGCTTTCCTTAACATGTCCACTCGATCAGCAATAATCTTCAAGAAGACCTTACTGCCGTGTCGAAAGTTAATCCTTGCTTTTACCTTGAGTACCTTAGCTTTACGGTGCATTCTTTAATGATATATTTACAGTTTATAAAGATTTATTAACGGTAACGTTAACGTCCCGTACCCTCGAGTAACCCTTAGTTTGAAAATGGTCAGTTCTCATCTTGCCTACCAGCTTTTCCTACCGATTAGCATCGATGGCCGCTACCTTTACTGCCTTAAAGAAAATTGCAACCCAATGTTGAGGGTGAATCCGCTTGTTCTATGTTCTACACAGGCCTATCTCAAGTTTTCATCTTTTCCACATGCATTACCGATACCTCGCTTGCACTCAGCTCTCAGCTCAAGAAATACAATAAAACGACACGTTAAAACCCTGTGTCAGATTCTATCTAACTATCCTTATCATCTTAATCGAAATAGGAAATTTATGGCGTTGATGCCAATCGAGACAAGAATTTACTACTCTCGTTGACGAGTCACTGAACACAGTCGAGCAAAGTGGAAAAGTATGAATGTAGTTAGTAATTTAAGATGTTACAAATTGGTATGTTCAATTCTCTTATCTCTCTCTGTATATATTAAAAGACCTTGAAATTAACAAAATCCTACAATTCTTGAAATCTCTTTAAATTTCAACGAAAGAGCAATGAAGAATCGTTCGTAAAAATAGTGACAAAAATACAGCCACTGTAATACATAACGAGACAAATCTCCAGTAACCTACTATGGATAAGAGACAGTTAGCAATTTTCATTCAGTTTTCTTTCATAAACCGTGGATGTTAGAAACGACCACAAAAATCTTTTTAGTAACAACGTATAAGTTTACGACAGCAACGTCGGTTGATTTACCGGCGTGGAAATAACGCGTTTGACGTTCCTTACCTTCAACAATGAATTTTCGGTTTGTGCGCACGACACGTATTTCGCACTGGCCTACTGACAAACATATATTGCGTAGGAACGAGTGCGTGGCTCTCGGGCAACTCGGAGCTGGTGAACTGGCACGTTAAACCGACCGTTTGTTCGTCGCGGGTCGGCTCGTTGAATCGAAACGCGTAAACGAACGCGTTGAAGTTCGCGGAAATGAAATCGTAGGAAAGAGTGGAGTTGCGTGTAACTGTAGCTATACACTGAACCGTGCAAGTATAAAGTGAAAATGTAATAACAAGGGAAAGGTAATTCGAATACGCGTACTTACTCTTTCTTTTTCCTTTTCCTTCCCCGTGGCGCTTGCCTCGACTTTTCGGAATTCGCGAGTGAACGCTGACCTACCTGTTTACGAGACACGACCGCTTTCTCTCGTGTAATGTAAAAACGCGTGCGCCATTGTGAGAACAAATGCCAGTTGTCTGAATTGGAGTATGGAGCGAAGATGATAGGTCAGAGGATAATGGAGAATGGTTGAGTCTTATTACAAAAATAATATAATGACAATGTTTGCTTAGCTGATGTTTCTTTAATACGATTGTTAGACTAGAAAATCACGAAAGCTTGTCCGAATTATCTAAATTATTTTCGTAAATGATCGTAAAGGAATGTTCTCGTGCAGGAGTATGCATAAGTTCTCAAAGAACATGTACAGCAAGTTGGACGATGATAATTATAACAACAGGTAGGAAGATGAATCACTATTTAGATTACGTTTACTCTAATGAATACTTAAATCAGCAGAGATAATTAGAAATTAGTAACAAAGTATATCTGAAATTACTTTTTCTTCGTACGAGTCAGAGTAGTCAGAATTAATAAGAATAATTATAACAATCAAGTTGTGATTTTTCGTAGAAATTTTATTTATAATGTCCTTTTAGGAATTTCAATGTTCCTTTGTAAAATACGTAGAGACAAGCATATCTTTCCTCCTGCATTATGTACGAATATTTATTCATATACCTCTCCTCTATTTTAATTTCCTTCCATATAAACTTTTTACGTGAATGCAGTAATTCTGGTGTTAAACACAAATTAACCTTACCATCTTCTAAATCAACGCTACGTTCTCCCAAAAACCGAGCGCTACTCTAAATTAAACGGAATTAAAGAAAATTCAAATATTCTTGAAGATACAGATTAATCGTAAAACAAAAAATCCAAGGTTTGGTGGAGAAAGTGCATAGTCAGCTCGGTACAGTTCAGTTTCTTCGTAAAGCAGTCTCGAAGAAGTCTGAAACTGGTAGAATTCGATATCTGGGGCTGACCAACACTCTTGGTCACTTTGATCCACGAGAATCAATCGGATCGGCCATATTGAAGCGGCGCGTTGAAATCGGTCTTGTCTCTCGTTTGACCCCGGGACGAACCCTGAGATTGGCTTCGTTAAGGAAAGGCATGGCACTCGTCGATGGCCGCACACAAAAACCACCAACATTCGTATATCGTGTCCGTACACGGTGTATTTAATTAAAGTGGCTACCGGCTACGTGTGTGTGTGTATGAGTGTCTGTGTGTATGTGCAGACGAATTGACGCGCTCGTGCTCCAAGAGTGCATTAATCCGAGACTTTGGCGTGCACAGCGAGAAGACACACTGCATCGTCAACGAGATGATTCAGAGAAGTGGATGAAAGTAGTTTTTGAAGAAAATATGATGGGATTGAGGGTTTCTGAAGTTTCTAGGTTACGTAAAATGATGGAAGCAAGGGAACGAGATAGCTCGGAACAAGGAAAAACAAATTGCGCTCATCGAGAATTTGTCGTGTCGCTTGTTCTAGGTTCGTGGATTTTTGAGAATCAAAAACGAGAGATTGTAACATTCCTAAGAAGAATTCTAGAATCGTCGAGAAATGTTGGAAAATCGATCCTTAGAATTTGTACGTTGTTCTTGACGAATATCAACGTTGTTAATAATTTAGAGAAATCGATAAGTATATATGAATAAGGAGAATTGTAAAATAAATAGTGAAATTTAGAAAAACGATTTCTTAGGATTCGTACGTTATTTCGTAAAGCAAAAGTAGAAGCAAGGAGACTACGTTCTGAATATGAATCTTTGAAATTTACGTACAACCTTAAGCGTACCGTTTCTGCTGTTCCACTTCGTAGCAGGCCGGATTTACGTCAAGTTATGCAATAATATAATGTTTCCCCATGTTTCTCCCTGTTGTGAGTAATAAATCTTGTCGACTGCGGTGAATTCCAACAATATCATTTTACATAATCGGTAGCGATGCGGTAACATCTTGTAAACTTCCAGTAACCATTTAAAGTTAAAAGAATGGCGAATACCAAACTAAAATACGTTCCAAACAAGATTTAAAAAGCATGATACTTCGAAACTTTAATAAAACTGCGGTATTACGCTTTTATTACTTTACTGATACTGAAAAGCGGTATACAACGATTATGAGTATCAGTAACAAGTAAAATTTCATCAGTCATGTTGGATCGATCAAAAAATGATCTGGATCTGTTAAAAATTAAAACGAATATGAACAGAGAACGTAGCCTGTTCACTGTAGTATTCCATATTTAAAGAGCAATAAATTCCAAATAAGAATAGAAAATTAAAAAGGAATATATTAATTCGATGTAACAGATACGGATTATTCGGTATCTCCTATGTGCATATATTGAGAATTTTCACAGAGAATTCCGGAATCATAGTTGCGTGTTTCCATGGAGGTTGCAACAACATGGCGGCAGGATTTTGAAGAGAATTCCATGCACACAATAGCCGCGTACCGCGTCGAATATCTCGCAGAAGGAACACACCGGTAATTGTTATCGCGTCGCTTTGAAACGCGCCGGATTCTGTATTATTAACCCGTTCGTCTCTCTGACCTGGCTAGCCAGTTGATGCTTCGCATTTTGCATTTTAATATAAAGGAATACACGGTTAGATAGGAACCCATAAAGCTCCCAGACGGACACGATGGCGCTTCCAAGAACGCCTGCCATTCTGGCAGGAATCCAGCCTTTTCTAGATTTTTGTAGCTCGCCTTACGGCCTCGTCGCAAAAATCACCCTGCGATATTCAAAAGTTGAAATTTTATTACGCTCTTGTGAAGTTTACGAATCGTACAAAAATTGCGATTTTTGAAATGTCGTCTCATCCGCGTTTTAAATTCTATTTTTTAACTTTTGCGTATGAAGGTTACAGGGCGCACGTTATATCCAAAGTACGAGAACGAGTACTTTCGAAATCGATGCTTTCCGAGAGAGTCGATTTCAATATTCTTGCAAGAACACTCAACTTTACCGACATAAATACCGAAGCCACGAGACATCATGCACGATCTCTGCTCGATTTTCACGAATTCCCGACTGCTGTGTCTTAGAGGAACGTTCACGGTAAACAACCGCGACAAAAATTCCTTCGCAAAATGGACACACTATCTGTCGACTAAGAATTGACTGTCGACGTAGGGTGGTGCAATAGAAAAAGTAATTTTTTCAACAGTCGCCAGAGCAATACGTTTCTACAGTCAGCCGTGGATATTTTCTCGGTGGACGGATCGAAGGCAATATCGCGATATATCCACGGCAATAGAAATATTGCCGCGTTCTACGATGTCCCAGGGAGTACCGAATGGAAAAACTGTTCATATTCCGACCTGGTCGAAGAAGCATTCGAATATATGCCTCTCTGAAAAGTTAGAGCTTCGAGCCACGCTCTACAGCAGTCTCGTTTTATCAGGCGGCGTGTTCGAATTATGAATAGCCGGGGGCTCGATCGAATGGAATTACGTTTCATTAATTAAATAGCTGTTTGGTCGAGGGTGAGCTCGGGGCTATCCCCAAGGAATCGTAATTTCGAGTGGAAGCACGAACTTCGCCGTAGCAATTAATTTCCTCCAAGTTTACACCGCGTCGCATCTCCGCGAGTGTGTACATCGTTCTACTTTTATCTTGCTCGTAGAAATGCTGAACTTTTCTGATTCTCTGCAAAGATTCTCCTCTATTCAGAGAGCAGCTGCCTCGTTTATTTACGGTTCTGCCGATGATGGACGAATCGCCGGATCTTTCGCTCGGTAAACGAAGAACGTGCCCAGCCCTTTAACACGTCGGACCTGCTCGGTTTTCGAGCGTTCTCGGCTGAAGTTTCAGCCAAAAGGAAAGAGAAGAAAGAGCTTTTGAGCACCGTGTTACATCGACCGTCCTTCTGCGAGCTTCTCCAATGGTTTTCCTTCTTCCTCTTCCTCGTTTCTCCTTTTTCAACGTTCCATGATTACAAACTTCGGTTCCGGAACCAAAGTCGGCGACCTCGCGAGTACTTCCACTGACGTTCCGGTGGAGATGCTTGGTAATAAGTAGAGATATCGAGCACAGCCTTTATCCGGAGTCGAAGAGCTTCCAGCAAGAAGCGCCACTCTCGAGATCGCCTTAATTCGTTAGCTTTTTTCCATCCTCCAACCTTCCATCTTCCCATGGTGAAGGACACTCGAGGCTGGCCGCCTCTTCCTCTCGCGTTTCTTATTTACGCGATATTCAATCCTTCCTGGTCGTCCCGATCTTCGAACCTGTTGTTCTTTTTGCTGTCTGAAATTTTCTACCAAAGTTTCGTCTTTCCAGAAAAGTAGATGGAAATCGATCATTTTTTAAGTATTTGATACAACTCTTATCGTATAAAAATCGAGACAGAAGAGTAGGTTAGAGTTATATTGTGTCGCAGGTTGGTTCACAAGTACAATTACAATGTTTAATAGAACTTGTATTTTAGGACGTATCTTTGGAATGTAAGACAAAGCGATATATTAGAGTTCGTTCTCTCCGAAGTTTATGTGTATTATGTCACTCACGAGAAGTTTGCCTCGTTACAAGATCTGAAACTCAAGCAAAAGTTGGGGAAATTTTGGCTGGCTTCCTCGATATCTCTCAGTCACTCACGAGCAGCATACTTTCTTAATAGAAGTTCATTTGTTAAGTTACTTCCTTCTACAAATATGTACACAATTTGTACATTTTCTCGATAATTAATAGACTGCTGGTATTTTAAACAAACATAAATGGAATGCAACACAATATCCACAGGGAGTCTTTTTTAATTAAAAAGTAATATATTCCAAGTAATAAAGTAAATAAACCTATTTATCGTAACATTTAACGAATGAAATAAATGAACGAAACAAATTTTTGCTTTACTTCCATTTCCTTGATCGTTTATAAAAATTTGAAATTGCGTAAACTCCCGTAGTTTAATAATTAATAATTTTTCTTACTAAAGGATGCTAGATTTTTACATCAATTTTTCTTCCACCTTCTCCAAGATTCAACATTTATTATACTTTTTCGTTTGAAATTTATCACAGTCCTGGCCGACGGTGTCACAGAGTATCTACGTTTCGTTCATTCTCCAGCACGAAATTTCCTTTCCATTTTCGTCGATCCGGAGCGCCATCAATTTTTCTTCGATTCTCTTTGGGTCTCATCTTAACCTAAAAACCTCGAGGAGCCTCTTGATCCAAAGTAGTAGAGAGATCGCAATGGGAAAGTGGCCAGAATTTTTCATACTTCCATCCATCCCATAGCTAAGAATTTTCCTTTCGACCGTTGGATGCGATCGATTTTCCACTTCGCCAGAGGGACATAGACTCCGTAATGCAGTAAGAGGATTGAGCCGTAGAGTCTCGCGTATTCGTCGAACAAATTAATATTCCAACAGTTTCTCAAACCTTACCGAGACCTACTTACCCTTAGGTAATACAGTTTCCGCCCACTTGTACTCAATTTTCCACGTCACAGACATCTTCGACTCGATATCGCTATCTTCTGTCGCCATTTATATAGTTAATTCTACTATGACCTCTATATTAGCACAGAAAATGAATGAGACTACAGCAATGTTAATCTCAATTTCAATGCAATTGTTTCGTTCTAATTCAAACGAATAATTACGATACACGACATTTTCTTTGGTATAAGTATTATCCGAATTATGGAAATGGAATTATTTCGACCGAGTGTTATCGCTGGCGATAAGATCGTGTTGGGAATAGCAAATGCCTGATCAAGTCGTTTTTGCTCCACTAATTTTCCGATTAATCTTGGCGAGTTCGTTACTAGTCTCGATAGTTCGATAAGAATTATTACGAAGATCCGGAGTGGGTGGTTATTTCTTAGTATCGTCAGAACTCCCATAAAATTCGTTTTTTTTTACGCTCAAACTACCAGAGTGTAGTTTTTTGTAGAAATTTTATAGATTTTATTGAGAGTATGAATTACAATTAGAAGCTTGCCCAACGATACCCTGGGAGAGCCTTGCACAAATACAATTGCGGATAGACAAGGTGGACGTCGACGTCGCAATTTTATCTGCGTGTAATGGTAGATTGTCTTATCAGTGACGGTTTCGTAGCCACAGTTAGTGTCCGGAGACGCGATTTAACGATTATAGTCGGCCGTTAACGGTCAGATCCAAGTTCCAAGACGCGAGAGGAAGCTTCGATTTCCGCGTGCTCGTCGTGGTAAATCTCCTTTCGTTGGATTTATGTTCCGGAAAGTGGGAAGTTGCAGTGGGACAAAAAGCTTGCCAAAGTCACCTCTGGATTAATGTTGCTCCGTCGAATTTATTTTCTTTTTATCTGGATTCAATTTACAAAAAAGAAAGCAGATATAACGTAGCAAGGATAAATTAACGAGATTAATTAAATAAACGACGAAATAACTTCCAGAACTAAACGCTACACGCTATTGTATTACGACAATTACGATTGAAAGCACTAACATTGGTTGAACAAGCTTTGATAGGATTGTAAAAAACTACGGCTGTCAAGCTGTCAAACTGTCAACGCATACGACGTGCTTCGCTCTTTATTAAATCAATAACATTAATTTAAACAGTGTATCTTCGAACGTAGTTCGCTTAAAAAATTGTTCGTAACAGAATTCGGCGTGCCACAAGCTAAATTACCCTCAGCTTCGCTCAAATAACCTTACCTTAATCTATGAAAAACTGAAAGAAATAGAAAGAGGGAACATGGATTATTAGCGATGAAGATGCAGAATTCTGTTGTTGTTTTACCTCGGAGTATCAAGACCGTTAGGTTACAAGTATTGTAAGGATCAATAAAGGTATGTCGCCGCTACATACAACCGTCAAACGTAGTCGAATTCAAATTTTCCGGTCCTCCCCCGACCAGTATAAATAAACGGACGCGATCACGAGCGAGAGAGATCATCGAACAGTGTCGAAGAGCATCAACGTGTAAACAGGTATCGAAGTGATCTACAGAGCTTCTCCGAGTATTTATCGGGTATTTATTTCGCAATTTATACTTGTACCAGCGACTCACAATTTGTCTGTAATTTATTTATTTATTTGAAAATATATTTAACGGATTGCAACAGCAATATTTCGCTTTCGTTATTTCGCTCAACCAAATAACAACTAATCCTCCACAAAGAGAAGATTCGCAAACGATAGAAAGCGACCTTTACCCTTCCTGCCTCTCGAAGGACTCTTCTATCCCATTGGCTTGGTATTCCTTTAAGGACAGCATCTTTTACAGGGGCTGTTGAACTCGGCCCAGAAAAGTCGACTCCTTGCAAATTTTTCTCTCCAACGAATATAGAATACTTAGAAGGAGAAGTAGAACGAGAGAAAGTACAACGAATGCAAAAGGTTGGAGGAAGACGACACAGGAAGAGAAGGTTGAAGGAAATAGAGAGAAATGGAGACGGCAGCTCTGAGGTCGTATAGCCCGATTCATACGGCCCTGGGCAGTCTATACGCATCGCGTGCACCGCGCATAATGCAGCTTGACGATGTCTGAGAGCACAGAGCATGCCTCTATTCCCTCTCGACAGAAATGGCTTTGTGCACTCCCTTAACCGCTCCCGCCGTCTTCCGTTTTCGACCTCTCTCTCTCTCTCTCTCTCTCTCTCTCGTTCTTTCTCTCTCTCTCTCTCACTCTATCTCTGTCTCTCTCTCTTCACTCTATCTCTCGCTTCTACTCTCGACCCTTTGCTCGGTCATCGTCTGAGCTGAAACTTATGTCGTGCGTTGAAACAGTTGGCCCGATTCGCCTGTTAATTCACTCGAGGCTAATATCGAACCGAGCGAAGCAGTCGAAGTGCGTTTTGGTGTACATGGATGCGGGTATAGTAGAATTCGGATGACCTTTTGCTGTAGCTTCGACGGTTTTCGATAATTTTTCGTTGGTTCGAAGGAGAAGGAATTACGAGTGGCG
Source organism: Bombus vosnesenskii (assembly GCF_011952255.1). Classification (NCBI taxonomy): domain Eukaryota; kingdom Metazoa; phylum Arthropoda; class Insecta; order Hymenoptera; family Apidae; genus Bombus; species Bombus vosnesenskii. The sequence continues at coordinate 3,636,919 of NW_022882962.1, forward strand.
TTTAAAGAATAGCATTCTAACGTTGTTGTAGAATCGATAGGATAGGATTTATGAGCGAGAATATTTTACTTAATTTAGCGTGGCAGAAACGTAGATTTCCGTATATAATATTCGATATTGGCATATTTCGAAATTAGTTGCACCTGTCGTTGAATCACCCTGTACATGTACAGAATCGATTTGAACTATCAGAGTAGGCATTACGTTTCAAAATCAGTCGCACTGTTATGACATTCATTTCCGTAAGCCAATTAGTGATAAAGAGGATTGAATGCTGATATATTATACATACGATCCACGAACGAATAAAAAGCTAAATTGCTCGTAAATCCTCTGCTAAATTAATCTATAGACCGTACAAATTAACAATCACTACGTATAACCAATTATTACATATTTTCTCTACATTGAAAATATTTTGTCTCCGTTAAAAACAGCTTACAATTCATTATATTAAAAACCAAATTAAAAACGTACCTATAATTTTACGAATGTTCTACTTTTGAATCAGCCTGTAGGACAAATAGGCCTGCAAAAGCGGAAACGGTAAAACTGTTACATTTCGGCCTCGCTAATTAGTCTAACGGGAAAATTAGTGGTAGAAAAAAGGAAAAAAGGGAAAACGCTGGGAAAAAGTTTGGTTTTCGTGTCTGCACGTGGGCGGGCATCTTTTCTGGTCGCGCGAGTCGAGTGGAGTTTTGCGTCCGCAAAAACGAGACGTTAATGGGGAAAACTTTCGGCTTGTCGGAGTTGCCGCACGGTATTCCGGAAAATCGTGATTATTTTTCGTTGCCCTGACCTCGACGTCGACCATTACGAAAAGCAAAGTTCGCCTTTCTGTTTTCGCCGAATCCCGCGATGCACCGAATGCATCGCGGGCTAATTGAAATTAGCGGCGGTCCTCGTTTTACAAAAATTCCTAACCAACCTCTCTATGCACGAAAACCAAGCGACAACTAAAACCAATGGAGTTTGATAAAGAAATAAAATTTCGAAATACAGAACGTTGCAAAAAGAAGCGTATGAAACTTCGTAAGTTTATAACGAAAACTTATGTTAACGAGAAACTTGTGATTTTGCTGAAAAAAAGAAAATACTATAAATCCACAAACTCTTAAAATTTTTATCGTAACATTCTGTATTTTTCTAATAGAGAACACTCAAATTTTATTATTCGACGTTTTTGGTATGTCAGTCACATTCACTCCCTGCAGGTATTCAAAAGTTTCGAAGCGTATAAAATTCCTAACTCTTCTTCATTTTCCTTCGATATACTTTCGAAACTTTCTACGTGCAATGAAATTTCCCGAGCAACTTCACAGACGTAAACTCAACCATCGTGATCATTCGTTAAATCGACAATTTTTGTGAATTTTACGTATTCGTCGGACAGGTCGACGCTTATCTGTTTCATACGACCTCGCATTGATGCTAATCGTTCGCTCGTAATCGATGTAATCGTATCAACGTCTAAGTAGTCCATTACAGGCACCACAATTTGCGTCACGCTGAAGATTTTACGTTCACTCCGAAACGATCTTGCTGACCTAATTAATGGTGCAGAAATGGCAGGATTCGTCACCGGTGAAATTTCACCGAGTTGACTGTCAAGGGATAACGCGTACTCGTCCTCGATTCTCTGTACGTTTGCACCAGGAATGCACGCAGTGAAATATACCCGAAATTCGTGTATGTAGTCAGACCGGCCGGTTAATATTTTCTCTATAACCACTCTCGGTTGAGCGATGTCCTTTTAATTTTATAGATAATTTATAAATATATATGTATTGTATTTATAAATATCTTACAGTCTATATAAACAATGATCCACCAAAAATACTTAAACTTCTATAAACATTTTGTGTTTATAAATATTTTCCAGTCTATACAAACAATGATCCACCAAGAATACTTGAACTTCTATAAACATTTTGTGTTTATAAATATTTTCCAGTCTATATAAACAATGATCCACCAAAAATACTTGAACTTCTATAAACATTTTGTGTTTATAAATATTATCCAGTCTATATAAACAATGATCTACTAAAAATACTTGAACTTCTATAAACATTTTTATACTGGTTTTAAATTTTACCGATAGTCGTAAGTAAATTTTAAGAATTTTCATGTAGCACATGTAATATATTCGTACAATATTTCCTCACGATTCTCGTACACGTTTTTCAATAAAAAAGGAAACAACTCGTAGAATATGAAATATCTCTTTCACTCTCGTTTCGCTTATTTGCTCCGCTTCTTTAAAATTCACTTTTAAGGATACTAGAATGGGATTTTTTTCCGTGAAACTACTTGTAGCGATATCGAACAAAATTTACACTCGATACGAGCCGGTTTCGAGAACACTTGGTCGAAGCGCGATATCAAACGTTCGCTTCGAGTTTCGAGCGCGCATTCAGCGATTGATCCATTCGTGTTGCCGCGACCCTCTGTATCGGACTCACAATCACGTTCAACGTCGCCTAGATCCACGTATTTCACCTTGTGTCCTTACTCTGATCGTCGATGAATATTTTATAGCCTAAAATGCAAAGTTCTGTCAAGGAATACTGCTTCGGATTTTCTCGTTATTCAATTTCTCGGAAATTGTGATTCTCTTTTGGTTTCGTTTTTATCGGATACGAGTTAAAAATTAATTAACACCGATAGATTTTCTATCATAATTGCAACATGTTTGACAGTGGAATAAGTGATATTTTACGAAATATAATTTATTTCGATCATTCTATTTAACATAAAATTCTAAAATGTCTGTAAACTACAATCTGTCACGTGTCAATCCATTGATAATGCTAGTAGACTGCGAAGTTTTATGAAAATTCATGTTTTTCTTATATAACTGTTGAGAATTCTGGATCTTAATCGCCGAAATAAATGTACAGGAACACTTAGATTATACTTAGAATTGATATGAATATAGTTTCAAATTTATTTAATATATGATTTACAACATCTTCGTCGATATACATTTGCACGCGTCTCAGTATTCTCTTTGTCTCACCATCTTCCATACCAGACTACTAACGGAACAGTTGCATTCGTCTGTTTTACGAGACACTGTGCACGCACGTACTTCCGTACGTGCACTCATACTCATATATGTGTATCACTACTACGCGGCTAATCCAGTGTAGCACACAAAATGATACATATCTCAATAATAAGAAACATTGGAATGGATTATACGGTAGGAAGAGATCTGTTACATCATCTGAATAGTATAACGAGTTTGCTTTACTTTTGATATTTTATATATCTTTGTGCGTTACGTGTACAGGATCGTACATTTTTGTGTCTTTAAATTTCCCATAAATGCACATCCGTAGTCTAATTGCTAGCTTTTAAATTATCGTGCAAGAAAGCTCGAAAGATGGGATTTTGGTTACGCCTCACGGCATAGATAGCAATTTTTCTGATACGCTACTACGCGCAGTAACGTTTCATATCGTTGTTCTGTCGCGTTTACGATCTGCTCGTATCAGGACAGCGATCTTTCACGCTAATTCCCGTCGGTACTTTTATCGGTATCAGGTGCATCGTAAAGCTCGCCACTGCTACAGCTTCGCTGTAAATTAGCGTGCGAGCCGTTTTCCCAGCGCGAAATCTGCGAATTTTTATTGGCTGTGTGCATTTCGCGTCGCGTAATCGGATTTTCTCGCATTAGGCGTCGTTCTACCATCCTGCGTACCTTGTTCACAGAGGAAAAATGTTCGTGAGTGGTCACACCAGGAACGGTTGACTAATTATCTTGGTTAATTAGAGCGGTGGAACGTAACATACACGCGGTTAAGTATAATGATCGTGTGTTTCATCCGAACTGCACGTATCTTGCAGTCTTTATGTAACACAGGCGCTTGTCAATTTTGTTTTCGGTGGTTTTTCATCTCTAACAAGATGTTGCAATTAGAAAGGATCGACGAGTTGCCGCTATGTTAATGATCATAGAGACTTCGTAATTAGAAGAGAGATTCGCATTCGATGTTCCTCGAGCAGCTGTTGCGCTGCTCTTCGTAATCCTGTTATCAAGAAGTATTGTTTTACCCTCTTCGGATAAAGGAACATGCAACTCGCTGCTCAACTCACGGCTTTTGCTATCGATTATATAATAATGTCCAAATTTTACTACTTTTAGAGCGACTTAAGATGAAAATTACTCAATTTTTTTTTATGAAAAACGATAATGAAGATTGTTGGTGTATTATATATTTTCTGAAATTCACATCATTATATAGATACACTTCCTGAAAGAGCATAAATTTCTTTCAAGCATTTTTCAGAAATTCAACTTTTACATGCTCAAATTTAGCGAGACAGCCTATATATTTTTCTTAAAATGATCAATTTTATTAAAATAGCCTATCTATATGTACCAAGTGATTAAATATAATTAAATATTATACAAGTTCTCTTTTTTTTCTTTATTTTTCTATATTTTTCATCCGCAAAGATTTCTACTTCACCGTCTATGCATTACCAAGATCAATTCCTCAACTTCTACTCTGCCATCTATCAAAATCTGCCCACATACCCTGTGAACCTTGGTCGATCCATTTTCCTGTAGTCGCCTCGCAAAATTCCCTATCGAACAAATTATCTCTCTGTCGATCAAAAATGCATTGTCCCCCATGTTTTTCTCTGTTTTTTTTTTTTCTCTTTGCGTTTAAAGCAAATGGGACGACGATGCGTCCGCCTTTGTTCTTCGCGATCGGATCGTAGCGACGCGAACAATGCCGCGGGTCAAATCGAATCTGTAAGAAGCGCTCGCGGAAAAAGAAACCGTCGTTAATCCCGGCTTCCACGACCCCGATTCCAACGTTCGACCGCTTTTACTTGCTTTCGGATCCTCATGGGAATGGAATACGGCGACCGATCCACCAACCTGCCGACCGTAATCACTTCGATGACAAATTCGCCGACCTACAAACTTTAGAAAACTTACGGATGATCCATTAGCCGCGAGCAACGATGCTTTGCAATTTTGTTAACAAGTTTGCCGACAAGATAACTGACTCGCCCGCAACATGACGCATCGCTTGGATAAGTTGTCCGGTTTTATGAAACGTTGCGATTTGATTACGGGAAAATTGCACGTTAAATTTGCTATATTTCTATATTCCTATTTCATTCTTTTTTTTTTTTTGCGGTATACCGTGAAATAATTTTATTACAGTTCACGTATATTTTTCAAACACTGTCAATGTTTACGGAACAGAAAACGTCGAACCACGCATCTGCGAAACAAGCAAATGAGAATTTACGAAAGAGTGAAATTATTTTCGCCGTAATATTATCACCAAATATCGCTTGACATATTTTAGTTTAACATTTCGTTCGGTAAATATTTTGTTCGGTATCTTACATCTTAAAATCGGTCTCTGCTGTAATAGTGCGGAGAAAGTGGAAGCAAAACACCGCAGAAGTACATATTCCTTTAAACACCGCTTCCAATTACACGAATCAAATCCTACGTACTATCAAGCCCCGATCTTCTTCTCTTAACAACTTCCTCCTGCTGCGAAACACTTGGTGAAAGTCTCCGGCAATCACCGGCATGTGCCCTGTAGAACTCGTTAGTTTCTCATGGACCAACTTAAACATAATCACGGGGCTTGGATTTTCCGTCGGGGAGCATCCGTTCTGCTTTGATCTCAACGGCTGCAACCGCTTTTCGAGGAATTTCGCTCGAGGACGATTCGCCAAAGGTGGTAGAAAGGAAAAACTCCGCGGAACGTTCGCGTTACCAAAGACATCCCCGAGGGTCCATTAACCTTCCGCGAGGGCTGAACGGGGCGGAGGGAAAAATAAACAGACGTGGAATAGGGTGAAGGATGGAGAATGAATAAGAAGGAGGAGAAGATTGGAAGGTAGGAGAAGAGGGTGAAAAGAGGGTGGTTGGCTGTCGAGCCTGGCGATGGCGTGTCTGGATATCGATCCTGGCTTCCGGAATGTTACCATCGTGGCCCAGCTTTCTAACCCTTCCCCGTGCGTGTTCCTGACTCGTGTAAGCGTACGCGTGTGGTGACGTCGGCAGATCGCTCAGGTGAACGAAAGGGGAGCACGCGTTGTGGCAGGTGTGGCGACGCTCGTATCTTGCAGAGGCACTCTCGCGTGCATGAAACTTTCGATGCATAGAGACAGAAACAGAGAGAGAAAGAGAGCGTTTGGCAGTATATGGTTAGAAAGAGGAGAAGTTGTAGGTTTTACGGGTAGAGGGATGTTTAGAAACAATCGAGATAATTTTGGATTAACAGATGGAATTGACGGATTTCTTTCCAACGAGGAGCGAACGATTGTTGTCAGAATCACTGTTAAGATCCGGATGATCGTTTGTTTTACATATTTATATAGTCTTCCAATTCTTTAGGAAAAATTCGTATAAAATATTGCTCTTAACCCTTTACTTTACAATATCGTAGTATCGTCGTGACATGATGGTAATTTAACAAAAGCAAATTGTACCTGCCGCAAAGTTGAATTTCAACATCGGTTTCTGTTATTCAGGCAGAGAATAACTAATTATAAATTGTGTAATATTTTCCAGATTTTGCAGCTGACACGGTATTATACCAGTGGATAACCAATACCGACTCGAATAAACTACTTGAAAAATAATGAGTCGGAGAATTAATGGATTAAAGTACTGGTAAAGTTCTCGGCGAAAGTCACTCGTTCTGTGCGAATATAAAATATAATCTGCGGATTTCGTGGCGAAACTCTGGCCACAGAGAACTTGCAATTACAATTATTTTTCTCCGCTTCTTTCAACCGGTAAAAAACAGTGGAAGTTGCTTGGTCCTCTGAAATCACGGTTCTCATGCGGGACCGTTTCGTAAGATCAAAGGTCAGGTTGTAATTAACCGTGGCGGAGGGCAAAGGTTCAGCTTCCTCGCGCGGTCCGGCCTGAATTCCAGAGCGAAACGATGAGAAAGGTTGCGTGGCACGCGTAATTAAACCTCGAGGAAACCCGATTCAAGTTGGCGGCGCAAAAAAAAAAATTCTAAATAGAATTTCCAGACCGGGCACTGATGCCGGCGTGAAGGCATGTGAAACACACGCGCGTGGGCTCGCGTGTTCACGAATATACACTGATTGCATGCTCCTGGACGTGTTCCATAGGAACAATATGCACGCGTGCAAAAACGCGACCAGCGTGCAGAATGCAGAGTAAACAGAATCGTGCTTGCATTATCTTGCAAAGCGTTCATGATAACACACGGAAATATCGCTTCTGCTTCGGTTCATTTTCGATTCATTCTTTGGAAGTGCTACTGACATTTTAAACATCGATGGTCAAATTGAAATACCAAACTTTGAATGTTTATAGTAGAATTTTGTGCAAAATTTAAATATTGATAAATATATATATATATCGAGTGGTAAAGTTGAAATTGTAAAATGTTTTATTTGCGGTGTGAGCGTCGCTTCGATAAAACTATCGTGAATCATGATAGACAGTAAAATATTAAAAATAATTTACTTAGGCAGTGTTTGTCAGAGTAATGTTCTGCAATGGAATCGAATTTACTTTTCTCTTCGTAATTCTTTACGTAATGCATAATATAAAGTAGGTAAGTTGAGAAATATAGAATCTAGTAGATTAAGTCCAAATAGATGGAATCTGTCTGACCATAAACGATTCTCCACTACCTGCGCTTGTTTATTTTATTTATATCTATATGACGCTGTTGAATTTTTATATCGATTAATATACTGAATTAATATTTCATGCGATCGAGTCTAAATGATGAAGTCTGCCCGATTATAGTCTCCTACTACTTATATTCTTATTCTTTTATCTATCTGTAACGTTTGTTAAATTGTTCAACGATATCCCGCGATGTCTTTCTCTAGAATCAATTTTTAATAAACGTTGACAAAGCTGGATAAAAGTTTCAAAGTTCAAACTTCATTCATTCCCGCGCAAGAACTTTGGAATATGTTCGGCGAGGCTCGGAGAATAACGAAGTTTAAAAGAAACTTGGAGACTATTCCAATAAGAGAGCTTCGCTGCAAACCAAATTTATCGAAGAGTCAAGAATTTCTTCTATACGAACATTGAATAAATCTCAACACCATGAGACCAATCTTTATGATAACCTTGAATGAATTTAAAAGAATAGACAATACGAAAGACACAAAGGGCTTAAGGAAGTCGTACAAGTGTTAAAGGAAGTTCCATTCATAAGAATGGAAGGAAGCTTGAAAATTCATGACGGTGACACGTCATGAGTAAAATGAGTGTGCGCGATTTTCGCGTAGTCGACGGTGTCGTTGTAGCCTCTACAAAGAAATCGACCGTCGCACAGACGATAACCTCGGTTTTCATCGACTTGGACGCTCGCCAAAGGAATCTGCTTTAATATCGCGTGACGTGTACCATGTGTGCGTATATACACGTACATATGTATGTGTGTATCCAGGAGAATTCGACGGAAGAAAAGGGGAAAAGGGGAACAGGTGTGTAGATGCGAGCGTATATTTGTGTTAAGTTCTCGTTTTGACAGGGGGTTGAAATATTACGTAGTTTCTTCGTTGCAATCTGTCGTTACTTATCTCTATCTTCTGCTCGATAACCGGTTCTTCTGCGAAGCTTTTTCGATAATATTCCGTGATCGTGTCCTTTCTATATCTATCATCTTGCTTCCAGAGAAAGATGTGATCTCGTGCGTGAATCGGGAGATCTGGTGCATGCCGATATGTCGGATAAATGAACGTAGTGTTAGTTTTTTCGATTGCTACAAGCAATTGAGCATATCTCCCCTTGGATTGTTTTTCGGTCAAACGAATCCCATACAATATAACATTCGAAGCGTGCACTATGGAAATACGTCTCTCTCGATCGTCAACTCGATTTAATGAAACGTTAACAAATGGGCAGCGGCCATTCGAAAACATTCAAATGGCGGTTTAATCGTTTTTTAACGTGGAATATATCGACGAAGTCGGCCCCTACGCATAATGAACCAGCCTATAGAATGTATCTCGCTTAATGTACCGCATATTCACCGTGCGCTGAATGAAATACCTCTCGATCATTAAAACGACGATTTATAATGGCCGCGTAAAAATCGTAGCAACGAAAATGTTTGCACCGTCCGCACGCCTACGACAATTTCGACGATCGAGCGGAACGTAGAATCGTCGAGAAGCAAGTAAGAAAGAGGAAGAAAAAGACAGGTGTCGATTATTGCGTTTGGAAATTTATTTCGCCTCGCGTCCTCGCCGACTGTTTTCGAAATAATCGGCACTCAATGCGCGGGATAAACGAGAACATCGGCGAATATCCGTATGAATATTTCATCGCGTTGCATTATTATTCCCGGTATCGCAAATTAACGATTTAACGAGCGGCCATCGCCGGCCCGACGTTTATTTAGCAATTACTCGTTCCGGTTGGTCGATTGATTCGATCGGTTCTGGTCCGTCTCGTAGCTTCTGCCAACTTTTCTCCATCCTTCCAAGTTCCATAGAACTTTTCTAATGAAAGTCAATGCGACGCGAAACTGGATAAGTTTCGTATAAATTGGACATTTATTAGATGGCGTATTAATTGCATGAGAATTCCGCGAATCCTCTGTTATCAAAGTTGATATGGATATGTCGATGAATAATTTGGCAGTGATTCTAACGGATTACAATTTGTATCATTAAATCAACGTTTTAGATCTATGAACAACATATTGGAAAAAGAAAAGGTAGATCTTAATAGCACAAAGAGGAAGCCTAATCTTGCTTTTTCCTCGAATTAAGAAAGCATACCATTAATTCATTTTTAATGAAATTCCATCATTAGTTCTTCAGGAAAATATTCTCCCAAGATTAACCAAATAACCCGCTCTAAAAATATTAAAGATTCAATAAGCACGCAGAGTGTAAACGTTCGTCCCTTTCATCTTTGTATCCATCGTTAAATTGCGCTTCTTAGAAACGTACGTGTAAAGGAGAATCTTCATAAACTGTTTCAAAAGATACTCTCCCATAAAAAACCAAATAACGTCCCTCAAAACATGTAAAATCTAATAAACAGCCAGTGTATAAATATTCTTTCTCGTCTCTCTCGTTGTCCAAGGACGTTTCTCACCCTCTCGATCCATGTTTTTCTGAATAAAATCCTTCCTACCTCGATGTACTCGTAAACTCTTAACGACTACAAAAATATTCATAAACTCGCGAAGAAGCTAATCGTTCAAGAAAAAATCAACCAACAAACTGGTGTCAAAATATAAGAAATCCAATAAATCTCACGATATAAATCTTATTTTCCCATTTCTTCGTCGTCAAACGTTTCTCATCGTCTCAATCCTTTCCTCTATCGTTTCATCGACGAATACGTATTATCGCGCGTCTCACCAAAATTTCTCTGTTCTTGGAGCTGCATAGAATTCGTATGTTGTCAGGGGACACCAGGTTTCCGCGGAAGTGAGTCGATCAACGTGCTGAAGGGGCGTGGGGGCGACGATCGAAACGGTTCGGAATTAATTCCCTTGTTATCCCAATAACGTATGCGATTCGATCCTTGCTCGCAACAACGTCGTGAGCGCCGGCTTGCTGGTTCATTATCGAGTGCAAGCCGGCTTCGAATAATGCCGCGTACCTGAAACGCTACTGGCAATTAGGAGGTTTACCTGCGCCTCGATAGTCGTGAACGTCGAAGTCGAACTCGAAGTTTACTATTGCATCGCGTCAAGTGAACCCTGTTACGGTTTAAACTCGGAGATAGGTCCAAGTTGTCGGCGCCGTTTGGTTTGATTACGAGGCAGCTACGATATCGAGCGAATTGTTATGGTAAAGATCAGAGACCTCACCTTGTACGTATTTCAGTTCATACGGAGAGATTTAAATGATTTGCAAATAAAAAATGACTTAGATGATTTACGACTACAGCAAAGTTTAGGTTACGGCATGTTATTGCACGAAGATTTGCGGTTTTGTTTCGCTCGAGAATATGAAAGTTCATCCATATTACGAATAGCTTTTGAAAGTAGCTTCTCGAGTAAAAATCAGCTGGAACGAAGCGTCGAATGCTGCTTGGACTGCGAAGGTTTAACATTTACATTGCGTACTCCTAACGTCATTTTACGCGTTCTCTATATCATGTTTGTGTTTTTATTTTATTCTTGATACTATACACGCGAATTTTATTCTCATAAAATATTTCTTTACTTGCCATATATATTATATACTTCCTTGAGTATCTTTTGTCACGATATTAAAGACCTGCCATGATAACCTATGCTTATTATAGTCGTAACATATATAAAACTGAGGATATTAAGTATAAAACATTCACGATCTTTCTATCAGAATTTTTTATCCAGCTTAACCTCCAACATATTCAACGGAAAAAACAAGAAGGTATAATAAGAGCGGTAAGATCACGTTCTCGGGAGATTGCTCAACCTCTAATCCAGCTGCACTTGCTTCTTCGAACGCTTTTCAATTTTCCTTCCCTCAACCTCTACGCTCGAAGCCGCTTTCTACTTTAGTCGACCGAACCGATTAATCGAAAAGGCCCAAATAAACCAAACCCGACAGACAGACAGAGACTGGCTCGTCTCCAAGAACTACCTCTCTACGTCTACTTCTCTACTACGAACGATTGAGATGTTTCTATCCACGAGATCCATCGAGAATTTGTAACGTTTCGAATCTTGAAAAGCACGTGCTCCATGGTTGCTTGTGATTATGCGCGCAAAATTCACCGCGAGCGTAGCTTTGACGTATGAAACGGAGGATAGAGTCGTCGGCGCGCGACATAGGGTGCCTTTAATTTCGTTAAGAGCAGTAATTTCGCCCTGCGGGAAATTGCGCGTGTCTCGTCTCCGGAATTTGACTGTCACGCGAAATTTACACGACGACTCCATCGTGTCTCGCCTTCCTCTCTGGTATTCCAAGGCTAAAATAATTTTCTTTATAATTATATTTTATTACTTACAGTTCGTTATCTTTCCTTGTTTACATTTCGTTACGTTCATACAATTTATCAGAAGGAGAGGCTATCGAATTTTTCGTTCTCCGATAAATATCCGCGAGCAAATTCAATCGAAAAGTCTAACACGTTTTCATTTAAGAAGATGAGATCACGCTACTCTCTAATAGATATAATCACGTTTAAATAGCGTTGGAGATACGTACAAACAGCATCAATTTAGCATCGATAGGTTTTCATTTTTACTTACTTTCACACGTTACATGAAACCTGAGAGAAAGTTTCTTTTCCGAAGGTAGAAAATCGCCAACTGGCATCCACGTAATGGCAATCAGAGTTTCTCGAAAGCAAGAGGAAATTACCATATATCTTTCTGAATTCTGCATATTACTCGACAAAAAGACTTTCAACCTGTCCTCGAAAACAAGAATAATGAAACGTTTCATTACAAATGATTCGCTCGCGGAGAAACAAGACGCGACGAAACGATGAATTAATAGAATTTACATGCTCGCGCGTTCCTGTCTGGCTTTTTCTACACGAAGAATACTCGAGAGGAATTTTTCGACGGCTCGTTTGAATTATCGGGACAAGATTCTTCGTAATTCGAACCATTCGTCAAACTAATTGCACCTCCGCGGCGACCGCGAGGAGATTTCTAAGAAACGAATTAATCGCTGACTACATCAGAAGTTCCGTCGCGACTCGCTTAATCCGACTTGTTAAATTTATCGATGCTAGAACTATTGTAGTAGAGAATGAGCAATGTGAACAATGGCTACTTTTTTTTTTCTTATATGAAAATTTCATGTATTTAGAACGATACAAAGTCTTGTTCAGAAGTTCTAGAACGCGTTTTAGTTTTTTTTATTAAGCTTCGGTATTATATATATTTTATGTAAGTCATCGAAATTTAATTATATCCGTTTTATAGCGTAAATTTGAATACACAAGCGTTGAATATACATTGCGCAGTTTCTTTGGTAGAAATTTCAATCATCGGTGCTTATATTTTAATCTGTTAAACATTTGTCATACATCGAATTATTCTGATTTCACGGTTTATTTCTTGGAACAACATTTTGTCACCAAATGAGTAGAATATCCGTTTGCATCGCCACTTCGTTACGAACGCGTAAAATTCTGATTTAATTCGTGATATTAAAGCTGAACAGATGAATAAACTAGGAAATTCGAAATTTCCATTTGGCTTTTGATTTGACGGTTATTATTCGAACATAAGGGACAATTAGCTCCTTGGTTAATGGAAAGAATGGTACGTTTGTACAGATTTTGACGGATCGAAACGAAACACAACGATCAAATACGCGTATACATGCGCGCTTCTGTGAATAATTCTCGTTACAGCAAGTCAAGCATCGAGAGATCGTTGGAAAATTACATGCAGGACCAAATTGCAATCGAGTTCAGCACCCGTTAGTGATTTGACGGATATAATGACGGTAATTTAACGGCGAGGCTGGCAGACGCGAAAATTTCAAGAGTCAACGTTTTCAATTCCGCGATTTAACTGAGCCACCAAAATGAATTTATATTGCACGTCCCGATATTGGTTTGAATTTAGTTATGCGGGAACAAACGCTGTTTTATACATTAGCAATTGGCTCGATTCCCCGGTTACGTGTATCAACGTGAATTTTGAAAAATGTTGCGGAAATTTATGCTGGAAATACGCGCGTAAAAGATCGAAATATCAAACGAGAAATAAAACGAACCGGTCGTGTAAAATCATCGCGAAAAAGATTAAAACATTTTTACTACGTGGAATTTGTGGCAAACGCGAGACGCGCCGGTCAAGCTCGTTCAGATTATTCGAGTTACCTGAAATCAACGAACTTGAGAGGATTTTGTCAAACCTAGTGAGAGAACGATCGTAGTAATAATTGTTTGATAAAACATTGGATTATGAAATTGCCCTCATACGAAACTGTTACTTATCGTGAATTTTCACTGTGGTTTCCAATTGCTAGATATAAAAATCTTCCGTTTGTAATCCCGTTGTAAAAAATTCTCCATTTCCCAAGACAAGTTCTAAACTTTGTTCAATCATCCACAAACGTGTAACTCTCGATCCTTGTTATTTATCAAGTACCGTTGTTCGACCGTTTCACGCGTTCGTTCACGCGGAGAGACGCGTTCGCGGTATAACGCGTCAACGAGAGTCGTAAATTCTCGTTACGATACGTTACGATAATCGACGCCACGAATCAGTCGATCCCCTGTTTCGCTTAGGATAATACGAGTGGTTGAATGATTATAACACCGAGCTAACAGGTTAAATATACACTTTATTTCCAACAACTGTGAGCACTCGAGTATTCGTGCGTGGTGTGTGTAGAAGCGTTCTCAGCGAAATGTTAACAGCAAGTCAGATGTGTTCAGATCTCAAAGTTACTAGCAAGTAGTTCGGTGACGGTGATGTCGGGGAGGAAAAAACCACTGATGGATGTGTCCAGAGTATGAGACAAGCGGATTCGTTAATGGTAATTTTCGTTAAGAAAGCGAGGGCAACAGACATCGTTGCCAATTGGATGAGAGAAAAACTGGTGGGTGCTGGCCGCCCCCGACCAAAGGTCGTTCGTGGGTGGCATTATGTTGTTTGCTCGTGTTTTCCTGGAATGAGCAATAACCCTAAGGAACCTTTCGACTTGAAAGATACTTTAGGAATCTGAGGGTCTTGATTATAAAAAATGCTAAAATTTATGACGGTCCTTGGGATTATCGCGGGTCCGAATAAAGATGTTTAGACGTCTAGTGATCTTCTTTGATCGAGGGAACGAGTTTGTTTTATGTGGAGGGTCACGGACGTAACAACGGTTATTATTTGATTGACTGAAATTGATATTTGCTGAAACAAATAGTATTTCCGTTAAGTATACCATAGTGAGCAGAAACTCTATGCACGAGCTAGTCGCGAACGAAATGACCTTCAGGGTTGTCCTCGTCTGCTATGCGGAGAATCTAAAAAGCCGCCACGTCCGGTCCCTCGTCTTCGTTCGAAGGTCCCATGAAATTCCGTTTCGATTCCGCCAGAGGATCTCGGCGTACACGCGCTTCACCGACGACATTTCCTGCCAGTCGAGGCTCTTGAGGAATTTTTATTGAACATCTCCCTCGAGACTGAGAGAGAGAGAGAGAGAGAGAGAGAGATGAGAAACGAGAGAAAAAAGAAGAAAAAAAGGAGATAGGAAGAGAAAGAGAGTAAGAGGACGAAACAGGCGACGTCCTCTCGGAGAGCGAGCGTGTCATCGATTTCGCATCAGGGACCAGCTCTCTCGATAAAGAAGCTCGATGGATCGGTCTGGCGGACTAGACAACTTAATTAAGGGACGTTTACTCTGCGACGTTGGCCCATCCTCCTTCCACGAACTGTAACTCGCGACCCTTTTGCCACCCTTAATAAACGCTCGCTCGGGTCGATGCACCGGGAAGCGAGTGAGTTAACTGGGTCACGCGTCGTTTCGCCGTGTTGCACGGCTCGCCACGCCGTGAAATTAACCCCCGCGATCGCGAAATACACTTCGCGAGCAACAGCTTCGCGTAATCGACTGGCAAAAATTAAGGCACGACACTGGGAATCTTGCCAGGGGCGAATATAACAGGGGGTTGCCTGTTCGAGGGAGTTTGATCGAAGTGACAGTGCGCTTCGAGGGGAAACTGGTAGAAGAGGAGGGCGTATTTTCGGGGATATGAAATTTCAAAGAGATGATAGAAATTAACAAATCAATTTCATAGGAAATTTCCTTTATTTTACGAAGACAGAAGATTCGAATTTTCGGTATAATTTGGATTCTTGAGACGTAACAAATAACGATATAAGAATGTAATCGTTGAATCATCGAAAGGAATTCTATCGGCGGAAACTAGGAACTAACTGAAGACAACCGAAGTGAAATTCTAATCAACCGAGAATTTATGAAATTCATTGGTCGATGAGATAGAGAAGAAAATATTTTTTTTTCAAACAGACGACTCGACGATCTGCCACCTGTTAAACTTAAAAGCGCTAGACGCATCGTTAGAGGTAGAGCGACCGGAAAAATGGCCGACTATAAACAGCATCGGACAATATATAGGAGGGTGAAGTCGGCGTCGTAAATAACTTCGTCGAAACGAGTCGCGAGGATTTATCGCGGCGATTTTTCGCTGAAGCGAAAGGCACTCGGTTTATTTCCGTGGTAATGGCAACGAGAGATCCCTTGGACACTAGAGGAATCTCACCCCTTTCCGATTAGAACTAAAATAAAATAAAATATAATCAAAAGTATAATATTTCCATCGCGTTATCAATGTTGAAATTAAATATAACTTAAGAACGATGATTTTTCTGTATTCCTTGAACTGAAAGATCTTCGAAATGCAAATGATCCGCGTCGTTCCTTAAACGCGATCGATCGGGTTTTACAGGCTTCGAAACTCGTGGAATTCTCATCGAAAGGTCCTGCGAGATGTCGCGAATTACTTCCACCGCGGAATTTTCATCTCGACCTGTCGAGTCAGCCGCCAGTCCGGATAATTTCCATTCCTTCGTTTGTTTAATTATACCCGTCACGTCAAAGCTTGAACCGCGTTATCAAACTAGACCAGCGCTTATTACCACAGAAACGAAGAAAGAACCAACTTTTTCCCCCGAGCCGCTAGATTCTCTTCGAGACTTTTCAAGCCGTATCCTTCGAAAATTTCTGATTGGGGGTTTAAAGCTCTTCGAAGACGACTTGCAGAGAGAAGTTTGGCAAAGATCGGTAGTGAAATCGGAACTAGTTGGAGCTTCGTGGTAGGCCAATTGCGATTCCAATCGATTCGAGGTCTCGAATCCAGGATTTAGAGAGTTTGAGTTTGAATTTTCGGGAAGAGATCAGGGTTAGAAATACGTATATTCCGAACGATTAGTTTCTATAATGTTCGATCAGTGATTAAAGCTGGATAACATTCTACGATAACGATTAAATGGATATATTAAAAATGAATCGTTTATCGATACTTCAATTTATCGAACCATACGCTAGAAAAGGAACAAATTTTGGATCTTCGACCAGCACGAAGAACAGAATCATCGACATTCCGATTTTTCAAATGAAAAACCAATAAGAGAATGTAATACAATTAAATTGTCAATCGTCCGAATGAATGGCCCAATCAATCAACGTTTCAATTTCATTATCAATTAAATAATCTGATTTTAGTTAAATCCCAGATATTTCTAGTTTTAAATCCAGGTACTACGAACGCTAAAAATAAATCATCCATTAATCAAATTTTTATCTCTTAAATCAAATACCAAAAAGGAGAATATTCTATAACTAAATTCCAGATTTACGCACGTTGAATCTCTAGCGAACATTGAAAACGGATCGTCGTCTCGTTCCAATTTCTCGTACGAAAGATCGAAACGCGACAGCAAAAAGTACAGAAACGAAGGGGAAGGGAAAGGGCGGAAGCAGTTCGGAGAAAAGATCACGATGGAGAAAACAGATTGTTGGACGTCGGTTTAAGCCGGTTTCCATGACAGAGAACGCACATTAGCGATAGTCCGGGCGTTAATGCTACGCCAGGTGGAAACGGGAAGTGGAACTCGATGTATCGCTCGAGGGGGAAAACGGTCCGCGAGCTTTAAAACTAAACGCAGTTAAATCGAGTATGTTATGCACCGGAACAACGTCGCGTGCGGCCCAGGTATTAACGCGACGGTGTAATGTATTCGAGGTTCCGGGCGTTCCTCGGCTTCTCCGTCGTTCTTTCACGAAGCTCGTGCTACCCCCTTTAATCGCCAAACAATCGAGCTTCGAGACTGCGATCAAGGTCTTTCAAATCAGCCAATTTTGATTTAAACAAATCACTTCGCTTTCGATGTGAAGCTTCACTGTTCTTCTTACACTGGTATTTTTTTGTTGAGAATTTTGGATCTTAATAGCCGAAATAATGGTATAGGAACACTAAATTTACAATTAGAATTCATATTAGAATAGTTATATATTTATCTGATAAGCGATTTCAAAGATATTCATCGATACACACTCATACGCGTCTCAGCACTTTCTTCCATATCCGACTGTTAACCGACTGAACAGTTTACATTCATTTGTTTTTGAGACGCCGCGCACACACATACTTCCACACACTGATATTCACATACAAGTATCACTACTACGAATCTAACCTAGTCTAGCACATAAAATTATACATATCTTAATATTTTTACCACGAAGCGAAGCTCGAGAGTTTCGTTATTAAAAATTTTGGCTATCGCCTCTCTATTTATTCTAAAGAATACTACGACGATTAGATCGTTTATGCATTTAGATTGAAATATGCGAAAATACGCAAAATATACGAAATAATGAATAATTTCTTAGGATATTTATTCGCTTGATCAATATCACCTAATGACAAAATCCGCAATCATTTAGTTGCAAACCCAATAGATAGTAAGAAAAATGTCTGAGTTTGACTTTTTCGGTCTTCTTGGTAATTAACGATAGAATCAGGCATTTCGATGAGTTGTACATGCTTGGCTGTTGTAGTTACTAAGGATATATGCGGTAGGGCTGCACTTATTGCAAGGAAATCGTTTATGTATGGTGTCTGATCATGAATTCCGGTCGGCTGAATCTACTTACCGCAACGTGAACTCGTGTACGAATGAAGTCTGGTGACATGACTTGGTCTTAGCTGAATCCGTTTAATCTGAACGTGAACTTGTATACGAGAGAAAATTATAAGTGACCGAGAGAATCTTATTATGTGAAATGTTTGATGAAACACTTTTAACGAGTTCACATAAATCGAATTTCACCGTAGATAATTTTAGTAAAAGTGATGTTTAGTTTTATTCAGATAACAGATAGTGTACCCGCGCAGGATTTTAGTAAAATTGTTATTTACTTTTACCCAAATAGAATCACGATTATACGTGTAAATGCTCACTTGTCCTCGTTGTATCGCTATAATTACAATCGTTCACGCACAGTATATTTAACTGCACATTAGAGGCATTTATAATCGTAATTATAATGTTAATTTTATGTTCAACAGTGGTGCGACGAGATGAATTTTAAATAACGTTAATAGAAACAGTTAATCGTTGTTTGTAGAACTTGAAAATTACTTGTTTGACAATCTCGTTCTAATCGCAAACATTTCTATTCTCTCTTTCGTCCCAACAAAACGAACCTTGTCTAACGAGAGGTCTCTTATCCTCTAACTTTCCAGCGAACTTCGACTTGATTAAATTCACCCCTATACCCCGACCTTTCCTTGGGACTTTCCCACGAATTTCCAAGCTATGGGTTCCTAGGAAAATTGCATCCGCGGGTGTCTAAGCGTGACTGAATCATTACTCAGCTCGGTGATTAAAACCAGAAGGCGAAATTTCGTGTAACATAATTCCGGATCCTCTTGCGTTGTTTCAGATTTCTGCCAGCCTCGTCCTGTCCGGCTTTCCTTCCTGCAGTCAGGTGAGTGGCGTTAATATTGTTCATAGAAACGCGGTATCGTTGCTCTTAGAGTATTGTCTTCTCTTTGGTACAAAATTTTCAGACGAATGAATAATCAGTAGTGAACGAAATTGTGTTATGTATTCGATGAGTAAACTGCGCATGTTAATTCGTACTCGTAGCTTTTTATAAAGCTAGTTAAAAAAGTGGAATTTAAGCAGAAATTGATTTCAATTATTGAATATTATACACTGTAGAAACTTTCTATGCTTTCGCATATTTTATCTATCCTACGTATTTTCTCAATTTTAAATTTCTCACAAAAGCACGAACGTACGCGATAGACTGCTTATTAATAAATTATGCTCAATAACAAAATTCCGCCCTTTATCAAACATCAAGTACAGCAAATGAAGTAAAAGATCTGACGAAGCGGTGAATAGATAGGAAATTTCTATGAAAATATGTGCCAGCGTCTGAACAATACAATATTTTATTACGCGAATTTTATTCGAAGATATCGTAGCGCGATAATTAAAATTTAGAGTTGTGTGTATTATTCTTGGAAATTAATATGCAATTAACGATAAAAAGTAACTACGGCATTGAGAGCAAAGTTTTCGCGCTACGAAAACGTTATACGGGACGAAAACAAACACGGCATTAAGAAGCCGTATTTGCGTAGAACTGCGTGTGCATAAAGAACGCAGCCACCGAAGGCAGTTCGCTGAGTAAATAATATTCCGAGTTTACGCAGATTCCGGCATGAACTGCTGCCACTCGCGCAGAAATTCCTGTTCGTGTTTGACGGCTGTCTAATTACTTCCAACTTCCTGTCCAATAAGCATCATCCAATAAATTCTTCCCTTAAAAATTTCAAAAAGTCTCAGTTCCAATAAAATGATATTGAATAATATTTTTAACGATAGAAAATTTCTATTCTTATTATAATATATATAATAAATTATTCGTGAAATTATCGCAGAAAGAGATGATCGTTCAAGTATTATTTTGAGAAACGAAAGGTATAGTTGTTCAAACAAGAAGCAACAGGAAATAGTGGTCACTGTATCGAAGAGTAATCGTACATGCGATCAAACATTTTAAAGAAGATTTCAGAAAAGAAATTTACGGTCGTTTCTATATGACATTCAAAACCAATCCACCTACTAGTGGAGAAACAGCGTCAAAGAGAACGACGCGGGACAGATGTGGTTTGGAGGGAAAATGCATGCGCCTGTAACGCGTTTCATCGAAAATGTATACGACGCGCGCTCTATGTTATAGAAATGAAAAAGAAAGACAGAACGAAAAAGAAGGAGCGAGATGATTGCGTCTGAAATTGGTAGGAAGGGCGACGAACGCTGAGTCGAGTCGGGGACAGTTGGAGAAATACCCTCCGTGGGGAAAGCAATTTTTAACGACGCGTCTTCTGTCTCCTTTCGTTTCTCGAAACGCGAATCTTGCCGCAATAACTCTATACGTGACGTAAAGACGACATAAAAAAATAGATGGTGCGGGGTGATTTCTTGCTCGTAAAGGAATCGAAGGGCGAGCTTCGTGATTGGAATAGTCCGTGAAGACTGTAGCGTTACGAGTTTTAGCACTTTTCAAACTGAAACGTTCCTTACCTTTCAAGAAAATTTCTTTCTTTTGTGTATTGTTAATAATAGAAATTTTTATTTTGAGAAAAATATAATATTGTGAGAATAATTGAACCTCGATACAGATTAGGTTAAAGATAGATTCGGAAATAGATTTGGCTCTTTGGATCAAGTTTGTATTAGATTTGAATGGAGTTTGAGCTAAGTGGTTTAGATTTCGCTCGAGTTTCGGTTGTTTGAATTAGACATAAATTAAATTTTGATTATTCCCGTACAGTAAATCACATCTTAATGATTAAAAAAACATATGCTAAATTTCATACCCTAAATTTCCAAATTGTTCATTTCGCCATTTCTCAAAGAGAATTCTGAAACACACTTCCTCAAATTTCTCTGAATCGCATTCCCGGAAAAGAAAGGAAACCCGAAGAAATTCAGTGCCCCTAGAACGAGCCACGATTCGTCTACCAACAACGAATCACTTTTCCCTGATATTTTTCTCGAAGCTGCACGAGCTACTCCCGCAGAGATTTCTTTCCAGGCGATCGGACGCCGTGATCCGGTCGCTGGATCAACGCTCCCCCGCCAGCGTGAAATAACACAGGAAATAATGGCGGTCGGAGGTACAACGACCGCGTGTCGCAATAAGAGGGAACGTGACAGGCGTTATCGAGGGAACGCTGTCAGGGAAGAAATCACGGACGAAGAGGTGTACCGGGTCTTTCTCGTCGAAGAACGCAGGTTAAAGAAAGGAATGGGGGGGGGGGGGGGAAAGAAAAGGGGTAGTTGCGAGCTAGGGGTGGTTACGGTGGCTGGCGACGGATGAAGAATGCATCGAGCAGAACTGAGCGGTCGACCACGTAACGTCGCTCTTCTCGTTCCACGGACGGCATGAGCTTGGAATGATAAAGAGTAAAAGGGAAAAAGTGGGGGATTAAGGGAGAATAGTTGGGATCAGAGGGCGTGTTTCTATGTGGTGATGGTAGAAGAGACTAGAGGGTAAGATGGGTCGAGATGATAGTGGAGAAAGTAGGTAAGAAGGAGGAATTCTTCCCATCAAAATTGAAAATATTTGGTTACAGGAAACGCGGTGAAAAGATTGATTCATAAATTCTGGCAGAAATTCCTTGATATTTCCTACGGTTAGTTCTGTTCCTATATTTTTGTGCATTTCAATGATTACGCTATGTATTTGTTCGTATATCGTTCGATTTCTTCAGTACGAGATTAGTCGACGATGATAAATGAACGATGCTGGTATCAGTAGCGCTAACGTAAAGGGAAAAGTCGAATTGAAACAGATGTAATAAATAGAAGCGAAAACAATCGCTAGAAGCAGGCGTGAGAAAGGTTCGATAAAAATGCAATATGAACAGGTATCGAACGGCACGAAAGAACGATGAAAAGAGACTTGGAAAATGGGTTCGAAAAATAATAGGAACCAGTCAATGAAATTGAAACCAACGGAATAACGAACAAGTTATTCCACCTCTGGTTAGAAACAGTAAAAAAGAGCATATAAAAAGTCTGAAGAAATATGATAAAAACGTATGAGAGAAAAAAATAACAGGAAGAACGGTGAGCACAAGTAAAAACGAGCAACATCAGTAGAGATAAGGTAGAAAGAAGCGACGAGCAATGAAAGAAACCGAAAGAGACGTAGGTGAATGGGAGGACAGCTTTGGTAGTAGGAAAGGTGTAGGGGTGTGTGTGCAAGCAGGCAAAAGCAAGGAGAGTCTACATCACCTTGCATTCCACTTGACGGCACTTCTGCGTCGTCGCCTGCTACTTCTTTCTACTTCCGGTGGCGCGCGCCGTTTCCCTCAGCTTCGCATCCTCTTCTCGTTCCGCTGTCGCGACGACGAATCCCGCCGGGACGTACGCAGAAGAGAAGTTTCGAGTCTCGAATCGACGAACGTCGACTCGGCTTAACCAGCCTGACACGCATCGACGATCGCGAAAAGATAACTCCGCAACGAGGTCTCTCGTTCTAACGCCTCCAATGAATCGACGATTCCAACTCCGATGCGCCTTTCCTCGTTCGAAACGCGATGCGCGATCCAATGGTCTCTCCATACTGATCGCTAAAAGCTCTGACTTGGAGATTTTCCCTGAGCTTTACGTGTGTAAGTAACGATGGTAAGTGCTACCAGTCTTTTTAAAAGGAAACGATCACGGAGGGCTTCGGATCTGCGGTAGATTGGAACGAGTTGGATTTACTTGTATATTAAGCCTCATTAAGCTGTGACTAGAAACCCAATTGGGAAAGATTACAACGAATACACGATATTTAAGATCAAAGATTACGACGTTCCAAAAGAGAAATCTTATTTCCATAAATTTATTTAGCATCACAAAGAGATAGTATAACAATCGAAACTTGCAAGGAAACTGGAAAAGAATGTTTGTGGTTGTTACGATACGTGGAATTGATCAGCATGGCTCTTGAGAGACTCATTTAGGTCTCTTAAGCTATCACTCGGTGCTTCAACCATCGCAATGGACGATTCAACCGACGTAACACGATCTTCCACTATAAAAATCGTCATTCTTCTGTCGTATCAAACCATTAATCAGGAAATCTTGCTCTATGGTACTAACGTAACCAACCGTTCACGCGATGTTCGCTGCTACAGCATCGTCGTAAACGAGCGATAGGCATCACACGGCGAGAGGATACATCGTCGAGGTTTGGTCACAAGGTTGACGATTCCCGGGTGTGCAGTAAAAGCGCGCAACTGGCACGAAAACAAACGGTCACAGCGGCGTTTATGGGGCTTTCGCATCGATCCGTTCTCAATGCATGAAATTAAGACGTTCCTGGGCGCTATCAACGAGCTCCGGTTTATCGTCGCGGGTCCCCAGTCGTGACCGGGAAATCTGCAATGCGGACACCCGCCGCAGACTCCGCGCGGATCGCATCCGAGCGACCAGCGCAAAAATTACGAGTCGCTCGGGGAACGACGAAACTTCCTTCGGACCCGGAAACCAACTTAGCAACCGGCGTCTATTTCTGCTGGTTGAAATGTAAATTTCCAAGTGAATGGTTTGGTTGGCCGGTTTGGGACGAGCTCGGGCAGATCACTGGTTTTGTGTCTATCTCTTGGTTCTTTAATTCATCCCCTTTCCGATGTATTTTTTATCCTAATCGAGTTTGGAAAAGACAATTAATCGTTTGGCTTTCGGAGAATTAAGCACCGATTGTGCGCTGCAATAATAAAATCGAATAATTCTCAGAAAATTGAATCGATCAATTGGGTTCCTGATTAACTTGTTTGTATCTTTATATATGTGTGTGCGTTTTTGATAAGAGATCTAATCGTTAAATTGCAGTAAAAGATGATTCCAATTGTAAATGATTCGTTGAACACATCAAAATTGAGAATAAACTGATTGGTGACAAGGTTAAGAAGAATTTATTGTTATACGGATCGAAGAAATTTAATTGGTTTGTTTATTTAGTTATCAATAGACAGGCTGATTCGATGTACATTAATTCCTTGATTGTGGAAAAACGTGGTTTTACTGTCAGACGATTTGTAAAGCACGTTGGAATTCAGGATTAAAATAACAGTTAGGAAAATGCGAAGATTTGTTAATGAGTTGATTTAATTGCACGAAGAAAATGTGATACGTGATATTTAGATGGAGCGAAAGATAACGCAAGATTTAACATTGGATAGAAAAAACTGCGAGAGTTGTGGCAAATATTTATATGTAAGACGTGCGAGCATTAGAATTAAAAAAGAGGTAGGCTTACAAGATCGAGATAAGAGAATCATAAAGGTCAGGGTGAAAGATCTCTATGCTTGGAAACTGTAGGTGGAAAAGTTGTGGTGTTGAAAAGTCAAGGTGAAAAAGCTTCGTCGTCGAGAAAGCTCAAGATCATGCGCGCACGACTTTGAGATTAAAGAACTTTGATCTTGGTAACTTTACCCAATTAGTCTCAAGCTTTTGGAAGTTCTACGCGTAAAATAAATATTTCGCTTTTTTGAATTTACGAACGAGAAATTCCAACATTCGTATACTAAAATTGGAAACTGTTTTTTTATTCGAAATCTCAGGGTTAAAAAACTCTATTCTTGAAATAAGAGTAAATCAGTGACCTTAAAAGCTAAAGAGAGCTTTCACTTTAAAGAGCAAAGCACAGGGGAACTGTAACTTTTAACAGCCTTGGGTATGAAAACTTTAAATCGAAAAAATATTACCTGGAAGCTCGATAACACAGACATCCACGCGTTATAAGAAGTTAGAAAAGAATAAGGGGAATATGGCCGACTGTAGTCAGACATTCTTCGATCGGTCAATTCTACTATTTTTCTGCGGATTTTCCTGAGTTTCAATTTGGAATAAAATGTTACTATATCGCAATACTGCAATCTTTTTAATCAAAATATTTCGTTTACATATTTTTCACAGATATTTCTTCAGTGAAATAAAAAACACGGATACAATTTCTATGTCGTGTAAAAAAACTTTTATTTCAAATATACATGGAGTTTGACAAATGCTGCAATATTTTTAATCGAACTATTCTTTACTACTACAGATCTATAAAAATAGAAATTTTATTCTAAATATCTGTTAGTATTTACAAATATTTTTCCATAACTTCATTGTTATTTTCACAAACAATCGTGCAACGTTGTTGTGTGCGTACACGCGTAATGTTCGCAGAAACTTTACGACGCGTTCTCATTGTACGATCCTGCCGCGAACAGTATTGTGTCAGCCGCATCCCTGTTCTCGTGGTAAACAGTTTGCATAATAATTTGGTGCGCGAGTTGGGCGCAGCCGAAAGGAACGAACGACACCGTTACAAGCGTCTCGAAAGATGGCGTCAACGTAAGGGAAACTTTACGAGCGAACTCGTTCACGAGTTTTTCATCTTGTGGCTGGATAGATAGCAGAAATTTCGACTCGCTTTACGGGATCGTCCAAAATCTTCTTCCCCTGTTCCCTCCTCGAGACTTTCTGCGAAATTTCGTAGGAAAATAATTGAACTTCATGGGCTTGTGGAAATTGGATTTTGCAAATTGGTCTTTTTTATCGTGCAAACAGTAAACTCGTTGGAGCAATGATTTGTCAGTGTAAATTTCAATGTGGAAATTGGAAATTCTCTAGCGCTATCAACAAATTATACGCTACAGACAAATTCATATTACCATTTTTTGATATTTTGAATATACAGGGTGGTTGGTAACTGGTGATACAAGCGGAAAGGGGGTGATTCTACGCGAAAAAAGAAGTCGAAAATATAGAATAAAAATTTTTCGTTTGAGGCTTTGTTTTCGAGAAAGCCGACTTTGAATTTTCGCTCGGTACGCGTGCACTTTATCACGTCTCGTTATAACGGATCTCACTGTAGATCGTTGTCTCGATTATTTTTAAAATTTTTAAAATTTTTAAATTTTTATTCTATATCTTGTACCAGTTACCAACCACCCTGTATGTAATTTTGCAGAACAACTTGTCGATAGGAATTCTATTTAAGATTATCTTTGACGTATTCGAAATGTTATCTTTGGAACGGGATCTCTGAAATCTGAGAATTGTTTAAAATCATCTTTACGATGCTTGACAATTCTTCAAGATTGTCTCTGAGGTACTTGAAAATTATCCAAAGTTATCGAACTTTTTAAATTCATCAAAATCCTCTGATGATATTATTCATCAAAAATCATTCGCAATAACCAAATTCAAACGAATGAACGAACTCTGCAGTAGCGTTCAGATCCATCGCAAAGAAAGAAATTTGTCTATAATATCAGATTACCAAAGTAACTGGTTCGATAGTAAAGCCCGATACTCTTTTCATTTGGACTTTCCCGTTTGGTCGCGCATTAGCGTAATAAGATTCGGCGACGAGCTGTCGCCGCATTCTTCCGCATGAAATTCCTTCCATCGCGATGGAATCGTGGACCGCGCGAAAGCCTCGTAACGATCCACCCTACTTCGTCGGCAACTCTTCAACTTTTAAAAGTCGATAACAAGTTCGGTGCAACTACGAGAGTGCCTCGAATAGATCGTCCCTTTCTTCCACCCTCGTTCGTCCAACGAGTTTCAAAGTTAATCGTCTTTTTTTCGGATGCAGCGAGTCTCGGTTTTGCTGCATGTTTTCGACCAAGGTAATCTTAAACGAATACTAGACTCGGACGATTAAGAAATTATTTGTTACATCGAAAATATTAAAGGCATAGAAAATGCAAGCTTTGAAGGGATATATAGTGTACGATTTTCTAAGCGCGATAGGTCGAAAATGGAAAATGACTTAAGTATGAGATGTCATTAATTTAGAGTATTTTAAATATAGAAAATTGCGAAAATGTTGGTATTGTAGCCGTGGGATATTCAAAATATAAAATATTCCGAACACAATGTATTTGAAGCATAAAATATTTAGAGTGGAAATTCTAAACATAAAATACTTCGAAGGTAGAATGGATCAAATATATAAAATTCCAAGCATAGATTTTTCTAATAATAAAGTATCGTAGGTAAAGAATATTTGACGTATAGTACATTTCAAGCATACAATCTTCGAAGCATAAAATGTTCTAAAATAGCGTACACTAAGCGCAGAAAATCCTAAACATAGAATATTCTAACAGTAGCGTATTGTGCGTATATAGTTATCCAAGACATTGAATATTTCAAGCACAGAGTACCCCAAACGTAGAATATTCCAACAGTGGGATAATGTTATCGGAGTAGATTATTTAAAGTGTCAAATATCCAAAATATGGAATATCTAAGTGTAGAATATCTTAGTAAAAGAGTGGATTCCAGGTTTAGGATGTTCAAAGCATATCAAGCATATAATAAAAATTAGGGAATCTAAAGCGTAGATAATCTTAGATTATAGATAATCCAAACATTTTAGCAAATTATACCAAAGTCATATATGAGCATAGAATATTCCAGGCATAGAATATTCCAATCTGGAATATCCCAAGTCCGGAATATCCTAAATACAAAATATTTGAAGCGTGTGTTCCCTAAACACAAACTTCGGTCTGAAATTCAATTTACATAATATCAATTCAACCGCCATCAACTATACCAAACGCTCTAACTACCTTACTAAATCCGTCGTAACAACGTTAAGCGATCATCGTACTCATTTCTCATTCATCGTGCATTCTGGCTAAGAAAGATATCCTTACGATCTTGGTTCTCTTTCGAATTCTCAGAACACACGAGCGAAACATCATTATAGTGAAAAATACTTCGAGGACAGCCAGTGAGATCGCGAGCTGAATATACAATCATCGACGTTGCAAGGCTATCCGCATTCGCCTACGTCCATTGGAATGAAAATCGAAACGTACGAGCGTTACACGAAACTTATTAATTTTGTGAAACGTCGTCGACCAATTTCAAATAGTTTCCGCAATTTTGCTGGCTTCTAAGCTAATTATGCGTAACGGATACGAATTAATTAACGCGATACGCCAAGTGCTTTGTCTCATTTCCGATATGGCTTTGCCCCGTAATCAAACATAAATCAAACGTCATTTGATCAATATAATATTATATAATAGGATATTCATGTTCCGTAGCATTTCGAGAAAATTTGGTTCTTCCGTCTTCTTTATGCTGTTCTTTCTTTAAAGATGATACAATAAAACGTTGTTACATTACGTATACTTTTAAGAAGCTTATTCTCATTTTTCTTTTCTCTTTTATTTAATTTCATTCCATATTTCACTCTGTCCTTCTTCTTTTTTGTATTCAAGTAACATACTGTTTAAAAGAATTTATTTACTCTGTTCTTGTTATACCTGTCCTTTTTTCAGAAACTTTCTATTATTTTCTCTGTTCGTATTTTACTCGTTTGTCTGGAAACAAAACATAAATCGCTAATCGTTTCAACGATATTAAAAAATAACAAAATATTACAACTACACTGGTGGTCTAGAAAAATTGACATATCATCACCCTCTTACACCATCTTCTTTTAAGAAACGTTCTTATAATTCTTGTAGGAAGTTTCTACCAAACTCTTCTTTCTCCACCGTCAATTTCATTTATCCCCATAAAATTTCCCCGATTTTCCCCCATTCGCATCGCGCGGATTTTTCTCTGCCTTCCCAATTTTTTACCAAATCTCGGTAAAATCCTTTCCTCCTAAAAGATCTACCTTTTCATTAAATTTCCATGAAAACGTCCCATAACGTGCTCCTACGCGGCTACCCAAACGCTCGCTATCAACCATCGACACGATCGCGCATAATTTTCCGTACGTCTCGCTGACAATTACGCGATATCGTATTAATGAGTGGCGTGCGTGTGTCGCGGGTAATCTGGAGCGTGTGCGCGCTTGTTTACGCGGGCAGAACGAGCTACGCAAACTGCAGTTATAATTTCTCGCGCATAGACACGGCACGGACTAAATCGCCGGTCATCGTTAGTCGCTAGTCCCGTTCTCTTATTATTAACCCGGTAATAGAAATTCAAACGAACCCCATCATCGTTTACCGATAAATACGGTGGCTCGCGAAAATATTGGCCACATACCACGGGAAATTTTACTATCGTTGCGTTATATAAACTATTTCTAAATGTTGCTGTAATGAAACGCGATTGCCATCAACTATTGGTCAAATGTAATGTAGAGATTGCAAACATTTGCTTAGTACAAAATTAGTATACATACGCAGCATGGATGACCGTCTTACACATACATATAATAATTGCTAAATATAGATCCATTGAATATTGGGGTTAATTAATACGTTTAAATAACTTTGCGATCTCTGAAGAATATTTCTGGTACTAGAAGCGGCTTGTAATTTCTCTGTATATTTTCAGATTTATTTCAAATTGTTTGTGAACTGCTTATCAAATTTCAGAATCCTTTATACCACGCACGTAATATATTGATAAAATATTTCCGTGAGTGTCCAGATACTTTGGCGAGCCACTGTATTTCACCATTTCGCACGAGCGAGTAAATACTGCGACGAGTGCAAACTCGGTCTGGATGGACCATCGCTAGTTTCCTGTTTCTTCTCGCGCCTTGCGAGTCCACCATCGCGACAGGAAGAAGAAACGCCCAGGCTTCCAGGTAATGGAAGTGCAGCACACGAAGTAAACGAAAGGTTTACTTATTCTGGGAAGATGCTCTTCGCTGGGCTTCCCGGTTGAGCATGTTGAGACGTTGTAATATCGAGGTACACGGTCCAAGAGAGGGAAAAGCGATGGCGTGTGTAGTATGGGAATAGAGCGAAGCTCTCTTTCAAATATTTGCATCTTCTTGTTTATTTTAAAGCAGAGAATCTGTGATCTATAGAGCGTTTCCCTCCCCTATTGACGAAATGGAGCACGGTTGAAATTTACCGATTCAGAGGCAGGAATTTGTTTCGCTGATTTTTATTTCAGACTTTGCTAAAAGTAGGAGAATCCGTGACCTAGGAAGGATCTTCTTTTTATTCGTCTTTCGATTAAGGTACGAAAATTTGCGAACAGCTGTTGCGTCGCAAGTAATCGATGCATAATTGAAAATTTGTCAATACGGTAACACACCGTCGTTAATTCCGTTCCATTAATTTTTATATATAATTCATTTCGTCGATCGTGTCAGCTCAATGGATGACAGAAGAAGGTAAACAGAGATACGATAGTTCTTTAAAATTCAACAACGACTCATCGACAGAGACGTCTAAAAATCCTTGTCCTCATTTTTGTCCAATCGTCAACCTTCGCGATTCCTGATTGAAATTAATTTAAATGAAACTCTCACAATAAAACGACTATAGAGAATCTTCGCGTATTTCTCCAACATTTCTCAGAATATGGAAACAAAGAATAAGAAGATATTTCCGTGATAAGAAGTATAAAGAAGCAAACTGCGAAGTATTCCCTATACACAAAATCCCTGAAGTGATCAGCATGATCAGCATAATCAACGATTTCCCAAATAAAAACAGTAATCGTAAAACTTTAAGAACTGCATCATTCGTTGGGAATTTCCGGTGGAAACAGCGGATTGGATCGGCCGTTCTAGACAATGGGTTTATCGACGATATTAAGAGAAAACTGCGGTAGGAAATTCGACCAGGTACCGGAAATTGTCCCGGTGCAATTATCCGGGAATATTAGTTAAAACGAAGCTTCCCTCGTCGTTATCGCTTCCTTTCGACCACCGATAATCATTTATCTACTATTTTATTTCCAACTAGATATTAAAGTGTCACGATATCTCCGTATCGTGTTTTATGTAACTTTTATCGCTCAACCATCCTTCGATCATTAATATCGTGATCTCGTACGATCGAGTAAACATTTAAATATTAATATTCGTTGCGCGTGCTCGGTAAACAGAGACGTTCCCCAAGACGTGTACGATCCTTTTTGATAGGCGTCGTACACGCGTACATGTGTGTTAGAAGCGAATTTAAATTCGATTTTGACAGTAAGTTTCTTGTGTCAGTGTACCTATTTGCAATAAATTATTTTGAAGTTCACGATAGGATAAAACATATTTCCTACTTCTTGAATGTTTAAATACCCAGTTTATGTAATTAGAAAATTTCGAATTTCGTCACAATGTTAAATATACGATGAAAGAACGTTTCACTACTGTGTACGCGTTGAAATACTTGTATATGATCGTACATGCATACACGCATGAGTGTATATGCAAGTAAGGCTTGGAAGCGAGCTCATAGTCGATTTCGTCACTATCGACCATGGTATTAAGTTTCCTATCGATGCACCATCTCCAGGCAATGTGAGTGTAAATATGCATATCGTCGCTGCAAATAGCGCGGCTGGGTCCATTAACATGGCACTGGCTACCAAGTTTCTTTTTATAAAACGGTTTGCCCTGCTCAATAAAATACAGCGATACTTTCTACGACATGGGAGATACGTTCCACGTTAAACAAATTCCGCGTTATACGGGACCCACAGCGTAAAACTGATATAAATTCTTTTTTTCAGTAACGCAACTAATTCTGCATAGAAGTAACTGTCGCACGATACGTAAAATCGCCGTTATCGTACAAAGACTAACGCGAAAATCGTAAATATAATCTTCGAAATAATGGAAAAACGCACGCGTTTGTGTGTTTGCAGGTTTCTACGGTATTTTGCTTGTTCTCGGAGAAATAACGTAAGTCACGTTACGTTGAAGTAAATTTTAGTAGAGAAGCGAACATTCTGACCCTCTGAAAGTTCTGACGTACGAGAAATGACGTGTGTCACGGAGGAAAAGGGGGTAATGAAGGGCAATAAGGATAGTATAGGGGTGACAGGTGAAGTGTTTGAGGAAGGAGCTTGCACAAGATCGAGATAGCTAGCAGAGAGAGGAGAACCAGTTCCATTTTTCATTGGTGAATTTGTTTGTACAGCGGCTGCTGTCCATATTTGTTCTTCTGCCGCTGCTGCGGAACTGCACTTTGCATTTGTTTCCCTGTTTCACTCGAATGTAGACGCGCTCTTAGAAATGAAACCGCGTGTTTCTCTTTGCCACGATACAAAACGACGCCAGAATTGAATTAGTCGACTGGTTCAACGTCCTTTGGCCTGATGGACTTTAAGAAGTGAAATATTTTACCCTCGCTGCTTGTCTTCCGCGATTTTCGCGCGGAATAACTGAAAGGGATTGCTTCCTAAGGGCAACTTTGTTCGTTCCGACGCAATGCGAAGGATTTAGACACAGTTAATAAAATCAAAAGCAAAGTTTGATAGATCAACCCTAAAATAAGCTCTGTTATATGTGCAAATATCTTCAAACTATTCTCATCGAATTACTTTCTCGATTTAAATATAGGAATATCGCGCTTTTACTCGTTTTCTGTTTTCAGTCCAAGTGTCTCGTTTCACCGTATCCTCTTTGTAAAATTCTTCCACTAATCGCTGTTCAAAAATCGCTTTCAACCCGAAAACGTCCCTTATTACATGTTCAAATATTTCCAAACTATTCTCGTCAAATTCCACTGAAGCTGGTTTAAATGTACAAAATTGTTCATTTTCAGCTTTATATCTTCATTGAACAGAACTAACTTTTCATTCTAAACTCCTCTATCAAATTGCTCCACTAATTATCCTCGAAAAATCCATCCTCGAAACGTTCCTTATTACATGTTCAAACATTTGCCAACGATCCTCGTCAAAACTATTGCGAAACGAAGCCATTAATATATGTATAAGCGTGATAAAGCGGACCCTTCGGTAAGAAGCTTTGCATGCGGCTGCATAAATAATCATCGTGACGATCCAACATTGAAAAGCGAAGAGGGATGGAATACACGCAGTTCACAGAGACTCGGTGGTTTCGAATGGCGAATGGGAATAAGCTATGGTCGCAGTCTCCTTTGATCCTGGCCTATTATATGCGTGAGCTTTCTGGACCACGTGTGTCCTTTGCAATCGCGCGACCGTTAAGCCACAGAAAGCAATTTCGGCTGATAAGTTCTTCAATTAAGCGAAACACAACGCGCGCCTGTCGAATCGGCTTTTCGATGCGCTTCCAAGCAAATATATATCAACACGCGTTCGTCGAAAGATCGCGTGATGCGCGTGAGACATCCTTTGACACGATGAAAACGAGAAAATCGATCGAGTGATTGATATTTCGATACATGCGACCGGTAATAATCGATGCATCGAGAGACGTTGGGAATTGACAGTGCGTCGATGACTGATATTACGTTCAACGAATATTCTTTTTAGAGGTTTCAAGTCTTTTAGAATTAGATTATCGTAGGTAGTTTAATTTCGAATAGCTATTTTCTATATTAATTTTAAAGCTTTCAAATGGAATTTGTTTGCTTGAAAGCTTCTCCTCGGTATTGATTTTTCCAGGGTTCAAAGATTCGGATTTAGAACACCCTGCTTGCGATAGTAAATTCTGTCCCTTTTCACGAATCGTATAACGTCAGATCTTTTTCTTTTCTTTTTTTTTTTTTGTTAAATATATGGAATCCTTTTACTGATCATCGGAGTAGATAAGGCTCTTATTCGAATCACGAGACGACTCGATAAGCCCGCATCTCCATCACGGCTCCTCGATAGTTCCGATTCGAATTGCATCCTGCCAGAGGAGACGCAGTCTGGGAAGCTTTGACTAAGGCAGAAGGTGATTGAATTAGCGAACAGCAGCAAACCGTGTGTTCAGCAGGAACGCAGGCCTGCCATTAACTTAATCAAACATTCCACTACAAGGTACCTGGTAACGGGGGCGAGAAATCAGATATTCTTCCTCGGGTTCACCGTTGCTTCTAAATCTATAATGTGTTATTATCTGTCTTTATCACGCAATCGTGTAAATCATACTCCTAACTCATATTCACGACTAGACTGGCATGAGAATGTTTATGCACATTCGTATTTCTGCATGTTTCTGCTGACATTGATACCTAAAGAAGTGAAATCTGTAGTTTCACGTTCTACAAATTGTAATATTTCTAATCTATGAAATGCGATAATTTACAAATAATACTCCCCTTCTTAACAATACGAGAATAATAATCCAATCTTGAACAAATTCGTCTCTAAACAGTATCTACACCGAAGAACCATTGTACGAGTCATTTAGAAGTCAGCGACTCCATAAATTGAAATTAAGAGAAAAATACCAATACCAATTAGAAATATTATTTCTCAATACTTATCTTGAAATTCGCAATTTCTTATACCGTCTTCTTCCAAACAGCTAAATTTATGAAAACGAGTTATTTATTTTTCCAGCCATTCAATATTAGCTACGAACTGAAGCAATGAAATTAAAAACTTCACAAAGGGTACAGTTCGTTGGTTTGTCTTTCGAGAGGTCCATATATATCGATCGTGATTATGTTCCAAATATTCTACTGCTGTATATGTCTCTATGTGTTGATACAGTCTGCTTTGTTAATAAATTTCTCATAGTAATTACGCTAGGTGAATTTCGCTGTATCTCTTTGAGCAAGCCTATCGAGATAAGCCTATATCTCATTCTGGACATTCGAAATGGATCGATCGTATCGAACAGATTCGCAACGGGAACAGCCGGCAATTCGCAGGGAACGGACGCGATACGGAGGCGGAGTCTCTCGGCATAATTGCTTGGCAATATCGCAGCAACATCTACGTCTTTGATTGCATTACCGGTTCGGTGTAACGCTATTAGCGAGCCGTTGCTTTAGTTACGCTAATTCGATCGCGTTTTCAGTTGAGTCACGCGGGAGGAAGCACGCGGAACCGATTTGCGTCGGCTCACAGTGTCGTCTGACAATTTCCGGTGAACGCCCGTTAAGCTAAGTCGAGCCCCGATTAATGTGCTACACCGACGCGTAAAATTGCTGCTAATTAGAGAATCGGTCGAGCTAAGAAATTTCCCCGAAATCGAACGATATCGACACAGGATTATGGCTTTAATTATTATCCTACTTTAACATGATATAAACGCTAGATTTGGGGAAAAAAATGAAAAGTGAAGATGAATATTTGCGTTGAAGGGATATCGAATTATTATTCCAACGTATTGAATATTGAATATTTGTGTTCTGGGATTAATGTAGAAATATTTCTAGCAAAACGAAAGTTGCATTATTTAGAATAAAACTAAAATCGATTCACTATCTCTCTTGTGTTTCTCTATTATACCGTTCACTGTTTTCCTTGTTAATGTATTTACATGCCAGCACACATTCGCTCATTACCCTCGTGGAATTCAAATTTAATCACCTATAATATAATCGATGCTTGGTAATTATAAACGAATGAACTTCTATTGGTTAATTATATCTATCCGGAATATCGTATTAACTAATTATATGTGTTTCTACGTTATCTCTGTGTAATGCCTCTAAAAGTTATTACAAAATCATATTAAAAAGATTAATATCAAATTTGAAGAATTAATTTTCAACTTCAACGAAGAAATAAGGAGCTTAGGAATTTACTTATAAATTATTTGTACATCTTAAAACAACGCTCGCGAGCCCGTACGATCATTCGATCTTCTCGCGGAGCTTACGTCAATCGTGAATCACAATGGCCATCTCCATCTGCGCAACTGCCAATTTACAGCCAATTCCACCGATCAATGTTTGCAACCATTAGCCGCGAAAACGATTGCACAAGCGAATACCAGAGTCCATCTTCTTGTGATCTTTCTCCGTGGAAATATTCCTCTTATTTCTGCTTTCTTTCCTTATTCTGCTTTTAGCGATCGATTTTCGCGAAACTTGCCTGCGTTTAGCCTAGGCTCGCTTATTTCCGCAGAAAACTCGTAGCGTGCCTTTAAGGGAAGTTACGCGTCAGGTGAAAAGAAACTAGGAAGGTTATTTCTCGAGCGTGTACACACGATTCGTCGCATCGATGCAAGCCAAGGCGGGCGTCTCGAATCGAACTAGCAAACGAGTTCCTTGAAATTTTCATGCCTCGTGCCCCGGGACCGCGTTATTCTTGCATCTCGGGGCGGCCATGACGACGCTGCACGTCTTGGAAATAATTTCCTCCGAGAATTGCCCCAGCTACGAATTGTTCTTCCACCCTGCTGCACGAAAGGCGGAATCGTGACTTGTTTACTGCCGCTCATTTTCCTTTTCGGGGGTTGAAATATTTTCTTTGAGAAATAAGCGGCGCAATGATACGTGAAAGCGTCGAAGAATTCGTAAGATGATAAACATTTTACAGAAGACGATCGCGCGTAACTCGAGACACACTCGACTCGAACATCTTCGAGGCGAAGGAAAAATACCGCGATTATCCACTTCAATTTCTTTAAATTTTACAAAGTTACAACGGTTGGTAAGATTTAAGTGGAAAAGGAAACTAACTACAAAACGAAACCTGAAATCAGAAAGATGAATAAAAGTTGTAAAACAAATCGTTTGAAAAAAAAAATCAGCTTTTCTTGCAAAACCAAAATTACGTTATTGAAAATTTATAAGTATAAAATGTTCGACGAAGATCGTGAAGGAATCTCGCGTCGGTTTGGCTGTTTCGTGCAGCAAAAGGCGATCATGGACGGTTAATGGAAGATCGTTATATTTCGGTGAAGCGTAGCGAAGAGGGTAGCCTTCGAGGCAACTTGCTCCCTTCCGGTGGCTGTCTGGCTCGCTAACGCGATTGCTGAAGCATTTTCCGGGTAACTGTTGGAAAACAGGACAAGGGCCATTATATCGTGTGCTCGCTTCTATCCGTCGCTCCCCTGTCAACTTTCTTCCTTCCTTTTTCTCGACCCTTGGTTGCGCGAGGATTCATGGTGTCACGTTCCCTCTGCCCATGACAGTTGGTTATGCCGACGCAACATGTGCGCACGGCAAATTTCCCCCTCTTATGGGTGTTTCTAACAACTTTTAATTGCTCCCGACGTAGATTCGGTTAATATAATTTAGAAGGCGAAACTTTGCTTCCGCTGAATAACAAAAATGAGACACGCACGAGAGACGTAACGCACTAAGCTGTGTTGCGCGGAACTCGAAATAGAAAGGGAAATAAAACAAGCTGCCCTTGGAAAAAGTAAAAGGAACGTTAAAAAGGCAAAGTCGGAACGTTGACGAAGGAAAAAGAATTTTCGATAACATCTGAAAAAGGTGAGTCTCTAAAAGCCTAAATGAAAAAAAGCTTTTAGAGGAGACAAAGAAGAAAAAAAAAGTGAGTTTAAAATTAAACGTTCACCCATGCATGGCGTCGTACGATTTCACGTCGTCCATCGGACGATGAGAAATTTCCTCTAAATATAGAAACGCTCGCGACGGAAAGCCGCCAGTTATTATTGTTAAAAGGAGAGACATGCACAGGTTGCTGTAATTTCTGGTACATTTGTCATCACCCCACCGTACAACTCTCGGCTTCGTTTACTTCCATCGACGAGAATAACCACGATCCGCTCGATCGGCTGACTTTTATATAAAGGGAAAGACGTACAGATTAACGGTCGTGTAGATTAATCAATTCCCACGAGAAAATCAATCGCGATCTAAGCTAGGAACTTTTGAAAAATTTCACTTATTCGTTCGATTAAGAGCTAGGAATTTTAAATGAACTTTCGATTGTTTCGAACGGTACATCAAGAAGATTCTATTTACATCGCTCTTATCTATCGAAGATACGAAGTTAAAAGAATTCTGTTAATATAGTTATATCTGGAACGAGAACAAGGAGAGGAAGTTTGTAGAGGGCTGCAGGGCTCGGATTCGCTTTTGTACGAGCGTAAGCGAGAGAAGAGAAACTGCAGAAGAAACGGCCACTAATGGGAGAAAACGTTCCTTTGATAAAAAGTACGGCTTCTCCCTCTCGATATTTATCGTTCGGGTTGCACCGATCCTCTGCAAGCTTCTTTCGTAAACATCACGAACATTGTTCTCCTTTCCGTGCTTATCGTCCCTCCCACGATCTTGCCCTATTAACCTTCATTAGTATTCTGAGTTTAAGTACGAGCAGTCCCTGGCGCGTCAATATTTTGATACTAGAAGTAAAGTACACCCAACGTCGCAAAAGTACACTTAAAAAGAGATGAAGCATCGTTGACATGGAAACACAAAATCGATAAAGTGAAGTCAATGAAATTCAATGTTTTTTTCAAGCATTGTTCGATATTAAGCGAAAAGCATTGAAACCTTTTTCATTGGTCTAATTTTATCAGTACTCGCGGCCAAAGAAGAAGTATCGATCCTCTAGGAACTGTTCAAAATCATTTTCCGTTCACTGAACGTGCGTTTACTGTCTGTGAAATAGGATTATCAAATAATAGGGAGATATCAGGATATCATCGAACAACGTTCAAAAATACGATAGAGATCTTGTGCACGGTGTTTTATATTCCACGTGTATAATAAAATTATTTTAATATCGAAAAATCATAAATACAATATAACGTATCAATCACAAGAGTACCTTTAGTTTCAAGTCTTCTGCTCAAACTTTCTTCGTCGACTCTCGCAAAAACATATCCTCGGACATCCTTTCCCAAACCTCTTCCAACTTCTACCATCTAAACATTCCTTAGAAACTCCTCCCTGTTGTACATTACGAAAGTATCCAAGCTCACGGAAAGATACGCAACGACCGCACAAGTACAAGATAGCGCTCAGTGCTACGTAGATTTGATAAAACATAGTTACTCCCTCTTTGAAGCACCAGCTGTGATAATTTAACTTGACAAGTCGGCAATTTTGCCGAAAGATGATAAATTGTGTCGTACGTTACACAAATTCATTTTTTACCAAAATCTTATTCTTTTTTATTATCTCTTTTCTTGCACAAGGCATTAAAAGGCGTAAAAAAAGTTTATCTACAAAAATATCATTTGGAGTTTTATTTTTCCAATTATGAACGATGTAATTTCGCATTAGTCACGTTAATTTCCTAAGCACATTGGTCAGTTTCGTATACAAACATCTTACCTTCAAAATTCTTAAGTATACTCAACAAATCAATTTTCCTCAACAAATCGATTTTCTTAAACTACCAATACTTCGTCTTCGCGAAATCCCCATTCTTTCCCAAAAACTAATACAAATCGATCACTCGCCCGTTCTTCTAACTCAACGCCAAATCCTCATTAATTACAAATAAAAAGCATCAGCGAGTAATATAATCGTCTATCAAAAATTCTGTTGTGACATAACAATATGGTAGTTCGTCCACTGCCAAGGATAGATTTTTCTCGACGTGGTTCGTCATTACCGGACACCTCTCTCGACGCTTGCAAATGTGTCTCTTCCGAACCGCTCTTCCGCGTCCAATTAGTCGATGCGACAATGCAGCCTGTGGTTGCTCGCAAGTTTGCACGAGCTGGCGATATTAACGGATGACGACGCGGTCATTAGAGATTCAGGGATTCGCGAACCTGATAATTGGCGACGCGTCCATGCATTCGACGTTCTGGAACGGATCTTCGGCGACGTTCGAAGTCCTGCAACGCATTTTTGTCCTTGTCCTCTTTATTCGTCAATCTCTGGAATTTATTTTGAACGAGCTTGAATTTTCGATGATCTGAAAGGTTGATCTCTTGGGAATATTTCATTTAATTTCCATTTAATTCGCTGTACCTACCCACTACTAACTAACTACTACCTACCTACTACTACCTACTACTACCTACTCCATCTTACCTCTCTCCCTTTTCTCAATTCTCAAACACAAACAAGAAAAGACACTACTTCCCTAACCCAAATTCCTAACAGAGCGCTCCGCAAATTCCCAAACGAGAAAGCAAAGCCACTAACGAGCAATTAGAATCAGTTAACAACCGCCAATCACGATAGGTAACCAGTCGAAGAAAGCAAATAGTATAACCAGAACAATTTCAAGAATTCGAAACGTCCATAGCACAACAAGAACAATGGTGGTAAAATGGATAAAACCGTGATATCAATGGTCGCGACGATACGGATGCTGTATCGATCAACCGAGACGCATTAATCGTGATTTGGCGAAGAAGGCTGGCTAGTCTAGAAATTCCATCGAACCAGAAGATTTATGGGCAACGAAAATTGAAGGAAGCGGCCGCGTGTTGGTGACGCAGCCGCGTAATTTTTCAGCCGTTTACCAACCGGCCATAAATGAGACGGAGCAGATGCTTTATGACAGGTTGAACCGCGATCTGCGCGTGGCGTGTTCGCGATTTAACGCGCCCTCTGATGGGAATTGATAGCTATGGTGTTCTGTGTACGCTTTACTGGCATGTGTTTAATGGATAAACAGGTTGATTGGTTTAATTTCAAAGCGTCGCGTTCACCGCTGCGGAATTGATGTTTTGTTATGTGCGAACTATTGTCCTTCCTCGGCAAATGATTGATCCACTCGTCTTGGGACGATCTTTATTTGCTTCTTTTTTAAATCGTTAATGGGAGGAATGGACAATTGGGAATCGAAACTCGTTACGATCCCCCAAGTTTGTTTAATGGTTGTCCGAGTTTCTAAATGAACGTCGCGAAGGGATGGAAGTAGGAAATCGAAGAGGAATATTCTTGATAACTGTCAATTTACTTGTTCGATTCGACCGAATCGATGGAAGGTGGGACTTTCTCCTTAGATTAAAGCTGGAGTAATTAAAATTATCAATTTGTAAGTTTTCATAAAAATATTGCAAGCCTGCAACGGAGCATTTTAGGGACGTGGATGATTTTTTGTAAAGATCTTCTCCTTGCATTTTCATTTTTTCGATCAAAATTTTATACTTCCGCTGTTCGTAGTTGTGTCGTTAAAGTTGCACGATCTACAATTTGGCATATTAAAATTATCAATTAAAATTTCACAAAATTCTCAGAGCATCGTGGCATATAGAAAATATTTAAAATATCCAAATATACGTAAAGATATCACAGAGACTACGTATTATAGGGACCAAGTATGTTACTGACATTTTCTCCATTCTTTCCAATGCTTCAAACAATCCCCTACAAATTTCCAAATAACTGAAGAAGCTCATCATCGGAACAAAGACACGAATAGAACAGAAAAGACAACCAGATAAGAGACGTTCTAAGGAAGAAGTTCGATTTTCTTTGGAAGTACCTGGTCGAAAAAGCGCGTCTACTCGGTCGACTGGCGCAAAAGGTCGACGACGAATCCTTAGCCCAAGCATAGAGAGAAAATGAAAGACTGTATGCTTCGAACGTGAACTTCTGAGTCTTTCGAGTCGGAAAGATATCCTCGAGCGCGCCTTGGCAATTGCCATCCAGAAAATAATGTGTATTTTCTTTCTCAGTGCTCGGCTCGATTCAACGGTTTTCAGACGCTTGCCAAATAACTCGACCAACTTTCAGAAACGCTGACTGTCACTAGTTGATTAAAAAAAAAAAAAAGGAAAGAAAGAATAAGAGAGAAAGGAGAAAAAAATAAGAAGTCGTTGGGGTAGATGTTGTAGGTTGTTGAGAAAAATGGGTTGCAAGTATTATGAAGCTTGAAAAACACCAAGATGAATTCTTTTATATTTTTTTTTTTTAAATTACAATGCTTGCCACTGTGAAGCTCCAAGGAAACTTTTTAATTGGACCGTGCGCGCTCTGGAATTCGTTTACTTGATTGTAATCTTGTAATTAGAAACGATGCAATGTCTTAAAACTCTTTGTTATGTTTTCAGATTCGTTTAAGTTAGAAATTGGTAACTTTTTGGATGTTCGATTAAATTAGAATGCTGTCGATTAATTGTCATTTCGAAATAAAACCGATGGAATATCGTGGAACTATTTTTCTTTTTCTTTTAAGAAAATTACAAAATATTATCTTTCATGGGTACTTGATGTGATTAAGTTCTGCGAATCCTCGAGTTTAGAGCTACTAATCCATCACGTGAGTTCCTGGTACAAAGTACTTTATTATTACCTCGAGGGGTGCAACCCTTATATCCACTCAAACTAATTGTAAGATCGCTAAATTAATTCGGCGACGATCAACAAAACCACGTATTTAGGAATTTATGTATTTTCCTTGCTCCGAGCTTCCTTTTCTCTTCGTTAATTTTCCATCGTTCCGATGTCACTCACGATCGATAGCAGTCGAGGTAGCCTCACGTTCCGCAAATATTGTTCGTAAGTCTCATCGCAGACAGAGTGTTTCCCTCCCTGAGGAAAATAAATCCGATCGTGTTTCTCTATTCGATATATTTCTCTACTATCCTAAAAAAACTATCCTAACTACATACGCTATGCTTTAAGTAAAAAGATTAGACGAGAAAAAAGCTCGTCTCGTTATTTTCGAAAATAATGAACCGACTGCGCTTCTAGATTTCCCATAAATGCATAAAAATTTCCAATCTACTAGTAAAAGAAAAAAGAAAAGCAAACGAGAAACCGTCCAGCGGAAACTTTCAAGAAGTATTAAGAAAGTTTCGCGGCAATTACCTGCCTGGAAAAATTTTATCAACGAAGATTCTCATGGTAACCCAGTTTCCTTGTGTATCGTAAACGAATAATCGTTCCAGAAGTACACTGGCGATGCTTTCGAAAATTGCCAACGATTACTGGGTACTAGTATAGGTGTATCGTATTAAG
The DNA here is from genome assembly GCF_011952255.1 of Bombus vosnesenskii. Classification (NCBI taxonomy): domain Eukaryota; kingdom Metazoa; phylum Arthropoda; class Insecta; order Hymenoptera; family Apidae; genus Bombus; species Bombus vosnesenskii. The sequence continues at coordinate 3,679,865 of NW_022882962.1, forward strand.
ACTTTGCGAATTTTCTTTAAATATAACGAAAGAAATATCTTCCGCTGGATCCTTTCCCTGTTTTAACTACCGCAAACACTTGGAAAGTTTTCGAAAGGGAAGAAGATGAAATTTAACACGACCTCTGACCGATTCCTATAGAAAAAGTTTTCTTCGACAAAAAATTTTCATTATTCCGGTGACTTCAAAGGGATGAATATAGAAAAAGAAGAAGAGGGACGATGAGTTTAATAAACTAGCGACGAGACATCGATGCTGGGATGGATTGAAAATTCAGTTCGTTTATTACACGGCATTTTCAAGGAGCAACACGGAAAGAGCGACAGAATTTGCACGACGAAGGAAAGTTCAAATCAAATCCTGTTTAATTCTGTTTTTCGATTGCGACAATCTTCTGTCTCTGCTGAGAGAGACAAAGAGGCAGAGGGAGAGAGAAGGACAAAGAGGAAAGAGCAAAGAAGAACAGAAGGGTAGAAAATGAGAAAAGAAAGAAACGGGGAACTCTATTTACGAGCACCGTTTCAACCAGCCGGAGCAGGCTTTAATACGTTTCAATAAACCTATCCGGTACAAGAATCCGCCGTTTACTCGATTTACCTGAGGAACTGGCACGAGTAGCCTCTTTTTGTTCCCCTCTCCACTCTGTGTTACCTCTAACACAGACTCTCGTACCGTGATTGAAGCGAAAATTTCTCTGAAAATAATCGATGGAGAGGAATGATCAGTGAACTTCGCGATTTCCTCGATTTGCATTCACCTCGTAAGTATATCGTGTTTCAATTTCGTTATTCGAACGAACGTGCTAACTGAGAATAACCGCTTGCTGTCCATCGATGCTAAAGTCTCTGTGCGAACAATTGTTTCAGAGGAATGGTGAAGGAAGTTGGTGATTTTTAGAGCATCACTTTCGAACTTTTTTTACAGTTCATATTAAAGCCATGTTAAAACCTATTTGGACCTATGAGATCCAACTATGGGGAACAGCGAGTAATTCCAACATAGAAATTCTTAAGGATTCCGATCAAAAACTCTAAGATCCTTAATAGATGCACCTTGGTATGTGTTACGACCGTTCGCGGAGAGACGCGGTCGCTAGGAAAACGCGTCAGCGAGAGGCGTAAATTCTCGCTACGATTCCCCTGTTTCGATTAAGATAACAGAGGTGGTTCAATGAATGTAACACTGTATTAACAGGTTAACATATAATAGTATATTTGATAATAATATGATGAACACGCCACAAATTGTTTAACAATGAATATGGTAAATATATTACAGAAGGTTGACTCGATTTTACGATATCTCTCAATGAATTCGTTAGACTATGCGATTTTGATTTTGCTCGTCAGACCTCTCGATGTGTCACGTTTGGCTCGTCAGAAGGGACTGGATTGCCCTGCGATCGTTTCTTTGTCTTCTTTGGAAGACGACTCTCACTATGCTCGGGTCACGGCACCGTTCGCGCCTATGATCACGTATGCCGCCTTCTTGCGTGGAAAACGTAACGGACAAAAATCGACGTTTCTAGAGCTCGCTACTTGGCGACAATTATGCGCTCGTCGATACATTGTATATGATCCGCCGGGCAGATAAGACGATCTGCCTGCGACGCTGTAGGACCGCAAGCAACGGTTAGAAAATACAGCCTGTGGTAAGCCTCGTGGCGTAACAATATGTTACCAGTGAAACAATCGCGAAATTAAGATACCTACAGTTAAAGAAGAAATATCCAAATTCAATAATAGATGTAACATAAGAATTAACAACCACCAAAACCCACTAGTTACTCAATTACTTGACACGACGGATCAGATCCGCAGACTAAAAAGACATTACCCTTTAGATTTAAGCGTTAGATTTAACTAGAATCAAACGTACGATAAACACTTATTATTCAAGATATAGTACCACGCTAGAATAATTGACTCATAATTCTCAATGAGAATTGATTGTAAAATTCTTCCAAATAAAAAAAAGAAAAAAAGACAGTTCATATTTATCGACGTATTATCTCCATCTATCAGATGGATTAGGCATCGTTCTTAAAATTTGTCATTCTTTCGTTAATAACGTAATTTTGTTAATAACGTAATAGAAGTCTCGATATTCAAAGAAATAAGAAAAAATATCGAAGAATTAGGAAGGTGTCTTCGACTCCTACTATCGTCACTGTAATTTATCTCACTATGTTACTATATCTTCTAAATTTATTTATTGATATTCTTGCTCTGCTTCCTTATTGTTCTAGACATTGGATTTAAATACCAACATTAGTTTCAAATCCTTCGTTCACTTATTCACATTTGCAATTTCTTTGCATTTGCACCATCCGAGAATTTCGTTTTCACAGAAAGAAATCTGCTTTGTGGCATCTAACTTATTTAGCATTTAATAAATCTATCGCAGTAGAGTCGATGAAAGGACGATACAACGAAAAGGGAGAGATTATTTGATTCGCGATATGAGGATGAGCGTTTAATTAAGCGCGAGATTGTGGTTCGCGCGTTCCTCTCGAGAAGCCGGAGCAATTAACGATGTATCTGGCGCGGGGCAAACAGAATTTTCGATTTCTTTGTTTGACTTTCCGTTAATCGCTACCGTGGCGTACAAACAGCGCCGTGGATTTTTCAATTAGCAGCCTCTAGTAGACCGGTTGTTTGAACGTCCAACCCCACCATCCGACCTTGTTGGCGTAATTAACGAGCAATCGCGATTCACATCTGGAACATCACTCTGTCCAGCTCCGATCCGAAAATCCTACCAAGCGTACGTGTTTTGCGCAACGAGCGTTCAGAATATTAGTCGAATGGTTGGATCGGTTTCAATGCCTTCGCGTAATGTTTGGGAATAGAAAATGAAGGAACGTTTGGGGGTTCGCATGGTGTTTAGGTGTCCGATTGCAATTGAGAATGTTTAATTGTTGTTCCAATCGGTTTGGGATTTCACGCGTTCCCAAGTTGTTCGATACGATTCCGAATTGAGTGGAATTGTATCCAACGAACGTAAAGCGTCTCATTGGTACGAGTTTTGCAAAAATTTATTAAGGTTTATTTAGTCTGAACGAATAATTTTTGAAGTATTTTTTGTACAAGAATTCACTGCTTTTTTTTAAAGGACGTTGTCTCTGGGAAAGTTTTCGTTGCAACGAACACTTTGACGAGATAGCAGACAAATACACTTGAAATATAATTTCCAATAGAAGCTCCATTTTCCAAAGAAAGTTATACGAATGTGAAACACTTAAACTTCGTTATGATCGAAGCTAAATGATCTCTTCCATCATCGTCCATGATACAGCTACCATGTAATTGTACGATAATATCATACGTCAAACATATATCGTAGTATATCCCCATTCACTAAATAAACCCTATTTACCAAAATAACCGGCGCGAATTCGAAACACGTAAATCCAACTTCACTATACCAACCCTTTAGCATCGTGTATAAATACACGTTCACGCGCATACCACCGTAGAAAAAGCGAAACTTTCCACAAATGAAGTTGACGGTAACAACGAGTTAACGACAACAACAAGTTAACGACAAGCAACAGCGAACGCGCGTCAGAACGTCGAGGCCAGAGCGGAAAACATTTCCATGCTATTGGTCCCGGCACTTATGGCCGTCGCTATACCGCCACCACTATCGACGGCAATCCATTTATCGGTCGGCCACTATTAATGGTCCATGCGTACATGGATTAACGTCCACGAGGGCGATCGAGGAAGCGCCCACGCGCAAACTACGCCACCGGTATTGTGGAGTTTTTGGCCGTGGCCACGTAATATCGTCGGCTAGGCCAGTGGGTAAACTGGTTTTGGGGTTGTACGTTCACCATACCGAATCACGACGAACCCCGGACATTGCATTAAATCTGATGGGCCGTGTGTGTGCCACGCGCTCGTTCCTAGTTACCATTTCGTTTTAGTTAACAATATGTGCCACACTGTTGAGATTTTACGTGGATCGAAGTACGGGGGTTGGTCGATTGTTTGGCGAACCATCGTATCGGGTTGGTGATTCGCTGTCGAGCTTGGTGAAATTGTAACTGGTATTTGCGATCGATATTGAGCTGATTGTAGCTAGTATTGGCTTTCGATTCCTGTCAAAAGTCACGATTCAATGAAACCTCGGACACGCGTGTGGATATTGTTGTAATTGCTCTCGGCTATAGGGATGATACTGATGGCGTATGTCAATGACCATTTTCTGCTATTAATGCCCGCTCTTCCTATACGGAGATTTGTCTGCACATTGGAAGGAAATTTTTGTTGATTCTTTGATTTGAATGTCGCTTTATCGTCATGCAAAGGAATATTTCTCTGAATTTCCATACGATACATACGAAATACTAGAAGGTTTTTTTCTTTTAGAACGATGCCGGTGGACAAGAGGATTGCAGAAACGACGGAGAAGGAATTATTATTGAGAACGAAACAGACTGGACAATTCCAGAAGGCTTACTGTTGCCGGGTTCTGTCGTTGAATCGTCTTTATTCTCGATATAATCGTGAAATCCGCCTATTTCTGGCCACACAAATACGCCTTACTGAATTCCTTGGACTTTACGGTGCATTAAACTCTCGATTAATTTTGCCTTGTACCGTGGAAAACAAATTTCAACAACTTTTAAGCGAATTAAAAAACTGTACTTCATCGATGAGCTGTCAACAAGTTTTCCATTCATTAAGGAAAAAATCCTAGAAGCTCTTGCTCCCGTCTTTCCTTCGTTATACGGAAATTTTTAACATAGTACCTCGGGAAGCGTGAAAGGCAACTTCAACGCCGTAAATTTATAATTATTCTCGCTATCTCCTTATGACACATAAATTAACGAAAATAAGATTTCTTTTTCCCGATGTTCGATACTAATTGCATACTCGAGCAACGAACAATTTTTATTTTACAAAAAATAGAGACCTTTACTTTGATCTTTGAGGGGTTCAACTTTAGCGTCACAGTTTCATGAAAATACGTTTACACTCGACGCAATGGAGGCCTCGTACACTAAAAAGCAACCCTCCAATTCACGGCTGGCTAAATCGTTCCCTCGTCCCAAGAACCCAATGAGAAGCGGTGTGTAAGTAGTAACGTCCGACTTGTGTCAGCCAGCACTCGCACCCGTGGCATTCTCTTCCAAATATTTGTTGTCCCCTATCCGTTCACCCCTGCGACGAATTAACCTTTCCACCCTCTTTCACCAATTTATTACGCTATGTAAAAGGATCTGTCTAACGTTTTCGCTTTTCTTCCGATGCTCTAACGGAGTGTCGGGGAAAAAGGTCAAAAAAAGAGGTCTCGGCTCGCGAATGGAAATTAGGGAGGAGAAAACGAGAAAAAGGAGGACAACCTGCTGGTGGACGTAGATAAAACGCCTTTCTCGGAGGGTAACGGAAACAGGCGGCTGGAACGAAGGACAGAGAAGAAGGCCGTGCGAGTGAAAGAGACGACGAAGGGGATGCGCGAGGATGGGATTGAGGCAAAGCTTTGTCCACAGGCGTACTGTTCATTTGCCTCTGACAGAACGGATTAAAGGGATTCGTTCGTTTCGTGGACTGAGCGCGTTCTTCCTCTTCCCTGCCATCCCTCCAAGCCGCGCCCTCTCTTTCTCGCCCTCTCTCTCCTCGTTTTCCGGGGGTTGGAATTGTTTGCGGGCATCGAGTGCACCGAATAGACGCGCGCGCGAGTCTACGTGACGAAACGCGAGCAGAGGAACAGTCGGGTAAATGGAACGAGCTTTTATGCCTCGATACATGCCTTTCACTTCCTTCTCCAACCCTCTTTCCAGCCAACCCCTCGACCGCGACGATTTTCCTCTTCCTTCAGCCAACAACCATAAGTCGCGGCGATGTTTATCAAACGCTGCAAAGAATTAAGCTTGTTACTGCAATTGTTGTCACGTTTAACGTTCTAAGAACAGGATTAGTATCGAAGATGGATAGTCGCGATGATTATTGGGATGTCTTGGGACTTAGGATATTGTATTTTCTGGATGATCGACATAGTTGATCGAACCGTGATGCGATACTATAATTGTCATATCTTTCGAAGCACGAACAAAGCGATAGAAAGATAATTAGCCGCAGAAGATATGCTCTAGTCTTATCGTTTCTTTCTCAGAGACGCAGGAATCGCGATCGTCTTACGGAGTTCTTCATTGGCTGAAAATGTTTTATAGCCACGACGCGACGGAGTTGTTTGTACTTCCGTTTCTATTTCAACTGGCGGGTTTGGTCTTGCGCAGACAGTTGAAAAGCAATTACGAAGTTTCTATTCGAAAAAATATTGTTCTTGGGGAGAGTTGAGAAAGAAAATAACGAAGGACAAAGATATATATAAATGTACAGCTTTGTTTCTTTTTTCTAAACATTAAAGGAACTCGGTATTTGTAAGTTGTTCGAAGAAACATATTTTTATGGATCGTTGGACTCGAAATTGACCTATTTACAGGAAGACTGGTTATCGATCGACTTTAATCGCGAGTCGGTTAATTGCCGGAGTTTTGTCGAAGTAATCAGGGAATATCTTTTGCGCAGTAACCTCGATCATTATAATTCGGGCTTCATCCTTCGTTGAACGCTTCTATTTATGGACGTGTGAATCACGAGATACCAGGCTGAAGATATCTAGTTCCTATATCCCTTGGCTTATAGCTTTAAAACCAGGACAATATGGATATCGGTAACAGTGGAGAAATTGTGCTTCACCTTCACCAGTATCAAGTCAGTCAAGAGGTTTAACTCGATTTTCTCTTTGGAAATTTTATTCTATCTCAACTTGGCGAGTTTTACTTTCCAGATAGCGGCAACTTTCTTCTTCCGAATGCCTGAATATATTCTTGTCTCAAGAATTCCAGAAAATACAAATTCCTGTGGTGTCATACGGTTGGTTTTCTTTATCCTATTTGAATTGTCTATATACCAGTTTTACTTCGATCTCAGAGGTTATACAAATTTATACAGTAAGCCACATTTATATACCACAGATAGTAAGAAAATCAACAAGAAACCCCCAAATCTCAGCTCCGCTCCTCGTTCATACTTACAAAAGCCTTACATTCAAGAATGTCAAGAAATACAAACTTCTTTATCAAATTACTTACAAAAAAAAGATCATAAAATACTTTACAAAATAGCTCCTATATTCTCATTTCAATGCCACGGGTTATACGAAAACTAACAAAGCTCTAGTTCATCTTCATCCCTGAAATTCAGGGGCTGCAAGAAAAATGATTTTTTAAGAATTATGCTCTATGTCCATTCACGTCCCTTCACCTTTTTTAAGTCATTAGAATGTTTATGCAAATTCCTATTGTTACGAACACCGCCGAACTACATAAACAAAATTCAACTACAACTAATCAATTTAATCTTCAAATACTACTATAACGAGCACCTAATCTCCTTAGGATGTTACAGCTGAGCATCTTCCAGGTGGATTTTTTACAAACTGTCTATCCATTCTATGAATTTGTGCATCCTTAAGTTTTACAAAAACGCATGATCGTCCGCAGTCTAACGATCGTCAACCATCCAGATCCTCAAAAACAAAAAGACCATTGGTTTCTTAAGAACGGAAGCACCTTGTTTCGGATCCGAAAAATTCTGCCGGATTTACGAAACAGCTCCTATTAAGCAGGGCAAGAGGAGCTAGCTGGGCGTCTTTCGCGAAGCCGATATATCTTTGGTAGCGCGTCTGTCGGCCATTCGTTCTGCTCGTTGGCCAAATCCTCGGGATCCAATCCCGTCCCATTTCACCGTCGCTCTTTTTCGAAGCTGCGCGATCGGCGATTCTCTCGCTTCTTCCTTTGTTCCTGGCCGGAAGGGGATTAGGCAAGGCGGCGAACGAACGTGGAGACGGGAAATGGAAGTGTCAGGGACCGGCCGTGATAATATCCGGCCAACGTTAACTAGCTTCTTTTCCCTAACGCGAAATTATCTTGACCGAGGTGAATCCTGGATCTTAGGTACGACCCATTGGGATCGGTTGAATGGAAGAGCTGGACTAGCCGGGATGGAAATGAATTTGTTCTACCGTCTTCTGTGGTAAACCGTAGCCTACAGCTTGGCAGATTGCGGAAAGGGACAATGTGGATGTTGAGATTTTCTTGTAACCCTTGGTCGACCATTTTTCAGACGCGAATGGATAAAATGGTTTTTGTTAGGTTTCTTACAGTCTGTGATATATCCTATTGAAAGATATAGCGATTATTCTGTGCACTTTTAAGATCTTTCTAACAAGTAAGTTAACGTAAGCGGAACGTCTTTTTAAAAAGTAGTAGAAGTTTGTAATGATCAGACAGAGTAGCGCATGGTCGAATCACTTTCAATCGGACAGGTATAATCGATACGAGGTTGCGTAGGCAAATTTTCGAGAACTAAATAAATAATTTGAGAAATTATTTGACATAAATTGTTCGGAAATAGAACAATTTCGGGCCGTAACGTAACTAACAACAACCTTTAAGAACGCATTGTTAACAAGTAAATTTTCATGCTTCCTAGAGGGAAATATTCTAAATGAGCTACAATCTCGTAAAGGTAGTAGATGGATCACTTTGGAGCTTATTTACCTCTAGTGTCTCTTAAAGCTGTATTTTCTTGCTTTCTAATTTCCATCGTTAGAGTTTTACGAGTAAAAGACGGTTAAGCGATCAACACGAAGAGATGTTGGAGCTTGGACGAGTTTCTTTGTCCTTTCTCTTTGTCGCCTTTATCGAGTGGAGGATTGATATTAAAGATCTGGTAGAATGTCCAAAGACAGGCGAAGAATTTCGTTTCGCTGGGAACGAATTTATCGGACATGGTTGCATAGTTTGCGTAAAGCTAGCAGCGTGGATCCTGTTTGGCACAGCTTGGCGATCGCTAGAGGAACGTGGGCTCGTTACGACGCTCATAGAACTTCGGAAAGTGCTCGCCCGCTTCAGGGGGTGCACGAGTTTCGAAAGATACGGCCAGCTTCGATTAATTGTTTCCCAATTTTCTCAACTATTTGATATTTCATACAATATATACGTATAACTTTCAAAATATGATTGTGAAAATATCTCAGTACAAGCCAGGCTTTGCACGTTGAATATAAAATAATACAAGCTGCAATTGCAATTAAATAAAGAAGAGACCAGTGTCGTTGCTACAACTAGAATCGTATCTCTTGAGAATCGATATTTTATTTATTCTATAAACTTCCTATCGAATAAGCAAATAAAAGTACAGTGTCGTTTTTATAATACAATCTGTTTCTCTAAGAACCGTTGATTTATTTATATTATATGTTTATTGAAACCACCTTATTTAATCGATTCGTCGTTTACCTCTAACAATACGCGAACAAGGGGTAAGGACGAACATCTCGTTTGGCGAATTCCAGGGGTGAAAACGTCTCGAGTATTTTTCTCTCGTCGTCCTGGGCATGCACAAGACATTTTTCTATCGTGAGGAACGCTCAAGAAACCACGAAAGAAGGAGGAGGAGTACCAGACAGGACAAAGGCAAAGACGAGGTAAGAAAAAGGGGGTAGAGAGATGGAAACACCCCATCTGATCCCTTCTCGACCGCGAGAGACGTTTCACGGGACAATGAATCGAGCCTCCTACGTGCTTCGACTTTCTTTCGAAATAAAATGTCTGCGAAGATGCTCGTTCCTTAAGAATTTCTGCGGCGCTTAATTAACGAGGCGTCTGCAATTAGCGGATGCTGGAATCTTGCCGAGAAGTCTCGCTGATTGATCAAAAGCCTGTTGCTTGATGATATTCTGAGTGGAGTTGAAGGAAACTTTCGTCGTGTTGGATCGTAGTTTACGAGTGTTTCCGTTTATTATATCTTCATAGTAGGACAGTAAATTTAATAATATCACAAATTTCAAATATTAATTCGTCAGCCGAAAGAATGTCAATGATATTTCTGGCGATTTTGTCAATAAATTCTAAAGATATAAATTTATAATATCCTTTAGCCATTAAATCTCTTCTGTGACGTAAATACGAATTTATAATATATTTAAACTGTTCAGAAATGACGATCAAAACTTCAGTAGTGGCATTTATCGATCGAAACAGAAATAACGGCACAATTTTAATTTTCCTATAAATTCCAAAAGTATTTTATAATATTCCCTTGCAATATAAAAATCTACGTAATCAAAATTAACGTAAATATACCAACAGTAAAATAATGATAATGCAAAAGTATCGTTATGTATCAAAGATATCTATGAACCCTGACTTAACGCGGAAGACAGTCGGAACTCGTACAAAGAGTATGCGACATACAATCACGAAGCGAATGATTCTATGTAGAAGCGTAATCCGTATGGAAGCGTACGCGTCACCGTAATTTATTCAAGTAGATTAGAACAAGTCGGTTAAGTAGAATCAGACTGTTGCAGTCAGCCGTTGCGCTGGGCCGTGCCCGTTGGAAACGGGCCAATGTTGTTCGAACGCGCGATGTCGTGCACGATACGCCGCTCGAACAAGACCGCAGACACGGCCGTGTACATGGAGCCGTCGACGTTACCCGATACAACCAGTTACAACGATTATAAGACTCGTTATCGGCCGTTTGAAAAATTTTCCAAACCCGACTAAATCCTTTATAAACGTCTGTGTTCGTTGATCCAAAAAAAAAAAAAAAACATGTTTTAACGGAGCGATGGAAAAAGAATCGACGTGGGTTAATGAAAAATCAAATCTACGAAATAACGTAAGCCATTTCGGACGAACAGTGGCTCGCGAAACTATTTGAAAACACATCATAAAAAATTTTGATCAGTCCTCGATTTTTTCATTTCTTCGAGCTCCATTTTCAAAGTTGGTATTTTTAAAAGCAAATGCAGAAAACCAAGGGTGGTTTCGGTAGGTTCATTAGTAGCAGCCTGTGGAAACAATATGAACGTTATGTACGGCTCTTGTTGCAGAATAACTGAATCTAAATTCATAAAGAAAGATGAATTATATTATTTCAAACAAAAGATACACGAAACAAAAGATCGCAAACAAATGATACGCTTCTCTATAATTTTGGACGAAGAATCTGGAGCATTCACACTGACGTTTCATACGTTACGATGGAAAACAGCATTCTCCAACGAATAAAATCAATAACGAATGACCAGCGATTGTCTAAAACATTGTAGAGATTGATTAATGGGTGATTTAGTAAACGCGAAATTACAACTAAATTCGGAAATAAAATATAATGAAACGTGGAATATTATCAGCAACGAAATAAGAACCACGAGTGTGTAAACGAACACTACGATATTCTATATTTCGAAGAAAATTGATCCATTTCGAAGCTTGTACTACGTATTGCAACGATACCCGACGTATTTCCAATAACAATCTATCCGATTATTGTTACATTTTCCCATCCGCCGATCCTTCCGGTATTAGTATCGATTCTACGAGCAACTCTTTCCTCGGCATACTCCGACCTCCTTTTTTCCACCTTTATCTCGCAACCCTCCAACGATTTAGATCACCGACAAAGGAATTCAACCTCCTGAGAGCGCGAAACGAAACGAGAACCGACTAGTTTTTCCTTTCGTTGCTACAAAGAAGTAGAAAAAAGAGAGGAAAGAACGTAACGTAACGATCGATGTATCGTATTGTAGAAAGACAGAAAAAAAAGGGGACGAAAGATCAGAGTTACACACGGAGAGCTGTCTTCGGTCGTTCGCGTGGAAAACGTGGCTGATCGCGTGATCGTCAGGCTCTCTTTTTAACGAGGGGAACACGCGAGGAGGGCGCACAAACGACAGCTACCGTGAGAAAAATTGGATCTTCCGGTTGGCCGACTGCGTTACAGGCCGCGGTTCGTACCGGAACGACGTCGGTATATTTGCGCGGCTATGAATAATCAATAAACCAGCCGCACAGGAAACGGTAAACAGATGTATCTCCGTTAACCTGAAGCGGGACAAAAGGGAACACAGAGCGAGAGGAAAAAAAAGAGAGGAGAAAGAAAGGGAAGAACAGAAAAAGAGTCGACGACAAACGGGAAACACACGGTCGGCCATTTCCAGATTAGATCGCTTCGATTTTTCTGCTCGTTCACGGGTGTCCTCTGACAAAGAGGAGTCTGTTTTATCGGCTATTCGTTCGACCGCCGTTTTTCGTCCAGATATACACCGTCAGCCAAAAGTTTCGAACCGCTATGGAAAATCTGTGCAAAATCATATACTTGAGATTCTAGATCCGTATCTTTCAACTTATGAAACAAATCGTGTAATGAAAGTCGTACAACTTTCCTCTACATCGAACTCGAGTATTTAAAGAAAATGTTATCTTTGAATTTCGTATCTTTGGACAAATTTTTAACGATCTATTCAAGCAAAAAAAAATTGTATCGTTAATATCTACATTGTTAATTTTGAATTAATAAAACAAATAGCAGGAGATTTTTATTTTTGTTATAGGTACACCTTGAAAAATGGTTGTAAACTTTTGACTGATAATGTATGTACATAAAAGTCTGTGGAACTCGGCTGAACATTCTTTAACGTGTGAAATTTTTAGTGAAACCACCCCCCGTCTGGTTCGATCTACCCCCGGAACAGTTTCGATCGAATAATCGACCTCGAGATACGAGAATAAAGAGTCTGAGAGACGAAAGTTATCTCGATAGTTCGGTAGGAAAGTTTTAGAGAACAGTCGTGTTTCTCTCGCGATGGTACCTTTCTCTCATTCCTTCGTATTTATCCTTTTGTAAGGAACCATCTTTTTTTAGCAACTCGAAGCAATTACTTCCAGTCGTTCTGCAGGAAGAAACGCAGTTACACCTCCCTTCCTATGGATGTAGGTCAGGAAGAACGAGTCGAGCGGAGTTCGGCCATTACCGCGTCGAACGTAAAACCGTTTATCACTCGCACCCCGTTTGCATGCCTAACGACCAGACCTTCGATTCTACCCTCCTTTTTTGTCCCTTTTCACTACGACACATTTTTCTTTGAACCTCCGTTTCTCCAAGGAATCGCGAAGAAAGGGTTTTTGGCGCTTTTTGATTCGACTTTTGACATTTTTTAGGTCAATAGTAACGAACTTAATTTCACAACATTAATTCCGATTTTATCTCTTTAATGGACATCTGTGAATTTTTTGCATTCTTTCGATAGTAGATATATTTCTAAATATCTTGACATTCTTTTTGAGTTTATTTTTTTAGCATTTTTTTACATGAAAATAGTGGAGAATTGATATTCAATTTCAGTTTTCTTTTTTTTCTTTTTGTTTAGCTAAAGCTTTTCCCGAAGATTGGAAAGGAAATCTTGCAAGTCGATTCGGTGAAAGAAGCACTGGATGTAGAAATGTCAGAAAAAGATTTATTGTCTGCGGGAATCGAACTGAGGGAGCCTCGTAATTGTAGTTGGACACGCTAGCGCCATTACCATCGAGACCTCTCATTCTCCTATCCTTATAACGTTGTTTTAACGTTTTTCTAGCACACAAATTTATTACCAATCCGTGTCACAAATGATATTTATAGAAACTGATGAGATTTATCTAACCATCGTTCAATCCTTTTAAAAATACTAAAAAGGCGACTCTTTACCTCTATACTACGTATTTATTATTTCCCTACACTTGATAAGTTACAGTTTTAAAGCAGAAGGAAAAAACTTCTTTTTAATTTCCGTCGAAATTAAAGAATTTCTTTTCGTTTCTCTCAAGATACAACGAGTCTCCGTTCAAGTATATTCGAATTAAAATTAAACAATTAAATGCAAAGCAACTTAAAATATACCCTTAAAATATATCCTACCTTAATCTTCAGTTTGATAAATGAAGCGTGTCTTTCTATTTATCTTCAAACTTTGACAAACTGTTCTCCTAATAGACTATCAACTGAGACTATCGGTCAAGATAGAACGTAACCACGAGACCAAACTACTGGGTTACTGGATAACTCAAACTCAAAGGATTTCCTGTATATCATAAATACAAAATGTAGATCTGCGATCGAAGATCATGGAACAATGAAACGATACGACCGTTTTATTGCTCGGCATGAAATTTTTGAAATGCTTTACTATATTCAGAGAAGTGGGAGCGAAGAGGGATGAAAGGGGGATGGAAACGGGGTAAAGTGCGCATTGGATCCGCTTCGCGCGATTTCACCGCGGGTTTCGCAATAAAATTGGGTAATAAGCATTCCTTGGCGAGGCACGTTTCGGAAACGACTGCAGATTTTAACGGGTGGATTTCGAATTACGACACCGGATCGGAATTCATGATACGTAGCCGGTTTTATGGGAGTCAGTTAGATACTGGCGAACCTGGGATCTATCGATTCGCACGCTCGAAGCTTTCTGGAAAATTGCTGGTACGTCGAACGGAATGGTAGAGCGTAGAGGTATTGGCAGGAACTTTTATAGTTTTATGCTTTCCAGCTGGTTACCTGTTTACATGTACAAATATTTGTACTGTAAGTGTACAGATGCGCCGTAGTTATATTTCACCTTTGCAATATATGTAATTTCTTCGTTTGTTATTTTTATCGTTGTTTTTTTCAAACAGCTGCTCATAAATGGCGTTCAAAATTGTTTCTATAATAAAATATTATTTCCATATTATGTTTCTTGCAACATGTTTCTTTCATTGCCCAGGGATAAAAAATCCTTCATTAATGTATTATAAAGAATACATTTTTCCTTTACAAATTTAATACGATTTGAAACTACTCGTATTGTATCCGGCGTAATCAAACTGGTACCTCAACGAACTATGATCTCGCTAATTGTTTAAAAACTTCCCCGGTCATCCTCCTATTACCATTTCGCAACTTCCAACAACTTCTTCTACCTTTTCAAATGTTTATACTCGAGAAAATTTGAAACTTCTCATACCTTTCTCTCCACAATTAAACCATTCTTCAACAATCAAAGTCTCACAAGTTACTCAAAAAATTCATCAAAATCTACGATCATCCACCTATTATCATTGCACCAAGAACTTCTTAACTCCCACCCTCTTTTCCACCTTTTCTTCTCGTCACAATACATTAACAATTTTCCAGGCATTAGGTACCAAGGGAAAACGTCGTTTTCACGCTTTCCACGGTTTTTATACGGCAACTTGTCGCACGGACAGAAGTCGTTAAGCCTGGCCGACTTCCTCGTGACGGCTCGTTAGATCCACGAAACAAGCCTGGTCCTTACGATGTCGTTTGCCGTGAAATATTTTTCAGCGGACGTCGAACGTGCTCGATGGCCCTGGACGTTCTGGAGCCGCGTAATTTTCTTCGTCTCTGAATGGCTGGGGTGGTTTTAATTCGTCCTCGACTTGGTTGGCCGACTAAGCGCGAGTTTTTCGACCGTCGCCGAAACGAATTATTCTTTCGCTTAAATGGAATCCCAGTCTTTGTCTTTGGGGACGGCGCCGTGCGTCGATTTTTTCCTGGCGTGTAAACGTAGAGTTTTCTCAGAGAAAGAGTTTTTGAAAGAGACGAGCCTCTCTTTGTGTCTTTTCTGCTGCTCCTTTTGTTGAGAGTGTTTCCTTATTTCTTTCTTTTCCTTTTTTTTTCTTTTTTTTTTTTTTTTTTTTTTGAGAGGAAGAGAGAAGAGCGCTTTGTCGTCGGACGATTCAAGGGATATGTGAGGGAAAATGAGATAAGATTGCACTCGCGAATTCATCAACGTGGCTAGTTAGCGGAGCTGCGGTCTAAACATAGAAACGGGTACCTTTTAAAGCAGATAGACCAGAAAAATATGGCGAGAAACTCGTTCGAACGTAAATTATTCAGCTTCATGAGACACTCGTTCGTGTTCTATGAATTATAAATTAACTCGACTTCAGAAGAGTTTGTGGATACGATCTTTAAACGAATAAAAAGAACTGGAACCGTGTTCGCCACTGATCAGAGCCAGCGTGGTATCAATTATTGATGACCCTGTCTTTTTCGCCTTGATCTTCTTTCTCTTGAGTTATGAGATTCTCGTGTTGCCTTGAGGCAAACAAATTGCAATTTTATTTCTCAAGATTCTCGTCACAATTACCTTTCTCAAACGATGCTTAATATTCAGTTAGCAACCCTTGTTCAGTGATCGTAACAACTTGTCCATGGTAAGAATGAATCGTTTTTAATTACGAATATTTTCGAACTAACGTTATCAAATTTTGAAATAAAAATAAATTGAACGAACAGTTAGCATCGATGATTCGATAACACTTATTAATATCTTTGTCACAATGAAGAATCGTCTATTTTAAAACCAACTCTGCCGAAATGTCAATATGTTCGTCTCTAATCGAACGAATAAGAAGACAAACCGCTTGCTCATAGCGAGGCGGAGTTAAATGCAACGTCACCCAGGTCACAATGCGAATCAACTGACTTTCAAGCTGTGGAACAGGCGAAACACCGCAGTTTTAATGGAATGAAAAGCCTCGATTTTCGTCGAGTAGCTTCGCAACCAGGCATGTATATCGGGTGTCGTGAAAACGTAGAAAAGCTCGCATAGAACTCGACGACTACGCGGCTGATTACTTTTAATTAACGAAGCCCCTAATTGAGACTGTCTGAAATTGCCAGTACTAATTATACAGAGCTGCCGCAATGCTACCTCTGCTAGACGTTCCGAGAGCAAATCCAATTCGCGAGTACCACCGTTGCAATACAATGTTCCTTCTATTGTGATCGATAGCGCCATTAAACGACTTTCTTTCACGAATCACGTGAAATCAAGGAGTGACTTGTAACCTTTCATATTTTGGTTGTTAAGATGGTTGTGACCATAATTTTGTCTTCGTTTGGAACACCTACGAAATATAAATATTACGAATATAGTAGATATAGCGAACGCGAATTATTCGCGATATCATACAGTACAGTACGTTAGTTAGGAAAATTCCACTTCTGTAACAACTTTTCAGAAAAAACTTTCTATTCAAAAACTTTGCCATCCAATAAATGGCAAGAAGCGAGTCTAAGAAAAGAATGCCAATTTCATAAAAATGAAAAGAAAACGCGTTGGTAAAGCTGTACGATAAATAGTAAGAAGAGCGTAAATAATTTAATATAATACGAATTTTATAAAAAGTTTCCGATAGAGTTACTATGAAGCTAGCAAATAATTAAACGATAAATGGACAATGCGAAAAAATATTCGCTAAAAATCCAATTTTATAAAAACCGTTATAACGATTTTCAATCGTTAACTACATCACAACAGATTCATTATTCAGAAAGCACCAACCTCAAGTTGGTTTCACTTGCACTCTGTTCACGGGCAATTAACAAACCGTGAACATCACCGTGCAATTTGGCGAGGTTCGCCGGCCAATGGTGCGCCGCGCGACGTGTTTGTACGGCTGCTCCCTCATTATTGTCCAGCGAAGGGATGTTGTAGCAGGGTTAAAGTAACCGACAGAGGAAAGGGACGAGTGGAGAAACGACGTGGAGCAATCGCGCCCCGTGGCGTCGTTTTCTGTCGCCACGGCCTTTATTGCCTTCGATAAATGTGTTTCCACGTCCGAGCCGTGGTTCCCTTTTGTCCCACGTTTACACAGACCCGGCTGGCCAAAGCGGACGCGGAAATCGCGGTGGAATCGAAACCGAAGTCCACGGACAAGAATATCCAGCCATATCCAGAGATAGAGCCGGCGCCCTTTTTACGGATGTTATCGACAGCAACTTCCTCCACGGTGACGTGGATCGGTAGGATTTGAGAAATCGCGGGGATGAGGCTGGGAACTGTCGCGGATGATGAGGCGTGGAAGGGATTGTTTTTTAAAGGCACCTTTCGTGGATTTAGAAGGATAGGACTTCTCTTAGAATTGGAAGCTTTCGACGAGTGTCTTTTTAATCGAATTTTCACTTCCACTCGAAAATTTCAGGATGCCTATTTTCAACTAAATTTTCTATATTTGATGGTAGATTAAAAATCTTAAATTGAATTAAGCGATTGTGATCTTCGTGAATTATTTATTAGTTCTATATATCTCATGTGTTTACTTTTGAATACATGATGATAAACATAATATCCATATAAACATATGTACGCATAAGCGATATATAAATGACTTAATTTACGTTTTTCAATAACAAATTTTATTCATCATTTAACTTCTTGGTTCTCATTAGTATAATAAATCGTTTAATTGGTTTATCGTTCTTGCGTATTCTAAGAATATAGACAAGGGACACTAATAGAGGAAAAACCTTCGTATTTGAAATTCGCAGGGTAGTTTGTCTAATGAACGACATCTATATCGTTACCGAACACCGTAAGACTATTGTACATTCAAACTAAATGAAATACAAGAATCTTCCAAGAGTTGCCATTCACTCTTTGCGCCATTTTTTACGACATTGATCGCGTTTTTGCAAGAGGAAATGGCAAGAGGAGAATCATAAGGAAGACGACGATGCGAAAAGTACATCGGTCTAGAATCTTTCGATCTGGCGATATATCAGCAAGATCAAAGCGATTTCAGGTCTCTACAGAAACTATTAAATTTCCGGTTGATATCAAAGTAAAGAAGGAGACCGGAAACGTGGTGATATTTCGAAGTGGTGGTAAATGTTGAACAATTTCAAAACCACCCCTCCCAGTTCAAACAGCTCGACTGCAACTAGCTGGCTGGAAGCTTTTGATACCGTTTTCAACTTCAGCATTTGCAAGTTAGCGAGGCCCGTGTTTCCCAGGCGGTCTCAATTATTTCGCGCGTTTTAACGTCGTGGAATCATAAAAGACACGCGGGCAAGCAACGCGCGACGTGACAAATATTTAATTAAAGGGATTTCAGGGACGTGCGGGGCTTTGAAATTTAGATGGAAATCCTCGAGCGGCGCTCGCGACTGACCCAGAAACATCGGATATTCTTTCATCCCCTTCTATCTCGCTCATTTCTCTCTCCCTTCTCCCCTCTGGTCGTTGGCGGCTGTTTCCTGGCTGAAACGACGCGAAGTTTCATCGTCGAGCCTCTGTGTGCGGCTCATGCATTTATTCAGCCTAATTACACACACCGTGGACCGATCAGAAATTCTTCATCCCTTCCGCCAGGAATTTCTTATTCGCTCGTTTCACCAAACCATCCGAAAGCAGGATCCCACGCCTTTCAACTTCAGCAGCAAGAGAAGTTGTGGCGAAACGTCGACGTCGCTAGAAAAGGTTACCTGGTTCGCTCAAACAGCATATTCGACGTTCGATCGATCCCCTTCTCGCGCCCGTCTTTCGTTTTTTCTCACCAATTGTCTTCCGAACCGACGACGCGATGGTGAAAAGCGGTTTCACCACGCGTTGATGCGATGGAAAGTAGTTCACGTCTGACTCGACACTGAATTTTACGGCACGTTTGCTGATAAAGGAACAAATTTCATTGTGATTTAGACGTTCCTCCCTCTGTGGAAGTTTGCTCCGAGCAGTAACATTATAATTTAACGCGCGATGTCCGCGTTTATCTCGTTGCTACGGAAAAGTGAGGCACGCTTCCGGCCTCGCTTCCTCTTTTCCTTCCCTTTTTCGTTGTTATTCCTCTTTTTTTTTTTTTTTTTTTATTTTTCCTTTGCTCTGGTAAATAGAGGATAACGTAACGACGATGTTGCCGTATTATATCTCTGTTAAAGCGAGATAAACCGGCGCATATTGCCAGGCCGCGCATTAAGTCATGGTTTTACAACAACGGTATGGTTGAAAAATGGCGAACCGCGCCAGCTTGAGTTTACCTTTTCATTAGTAGCGCTACCGTGACGATGGAAAACGGGATTAAAATATGGGTGCCGTGTCCGATCTTGATGTAATGCCAGCAATGCTAATAACGCTTGTATTTGCGTAACTTTCTCCTCGTACAATGGAGCTGCGTAATCGACTGGTTAAATACGAGAATGCGGAGAAATGAAACATGGCGTAGATGTATTCAGGAGAATATTATTAATTTAGTTAATGGCAATTTATATTTTCAAAATATATAATTGGTTTCTACCGTGGGAAGTTTTAATTGTAGCGAACAACTTCGCGGAAGACTTGATATTTTACGATAAATTAGAAGAAACCTGTACAATACCGTACACTTTATTTATTTCTTCAATTAATTGAAACAATCCAATGATAATTACGTTCTATAGTAATTTATCGAATCTAGTTGATTTTTAAATATTTCCCTGAATATTATCCGTCTCGTTTAATAACCACAAATATGTATTACACAAATACAACTGAAAAATGACAAATGCTTCTCTCCTCTTGACTCAAAGAAATTCATTCACAAACAACTTATCGTGCTGGTACTTGAAAAAATACAAACTATCATCGAAGGAAGTTTAAATTACAGGGCGCAATTTCGCCGAAGAGCCTGGCAATCTACGACGAATTACCAATAGTTATTATTAATTACGCTTTTTCTTTCCGACCTTCCGCTATCCCAGGAAAACGCGTTCCAAGTCAGAGAGCGCTACTGCGTCCCTCGTTAACAATTTACAAATGGCAATCCATTAAGACATCCAAAGGGAACGATTTCCATTCGACTAGCTTCCGTGGAATAAAAATTTCTATCCACGGAAATCTCGTCCCTCCGCTCTTTCTCTTTCTCGTCGCTCTTTTTCTCTTTCAAGGATGGAAGAACGCTTCGACGCTTCTTTGCTCGAGGAACGGAAGTCCTCGAACGTCGAATATTCGCCGGATAAATGAAATTTTTCCTCGACTGCTTGCATTAATCGGTCTCCTCGAGGATCGTGTGCCTCCGTATAATACGAAGAATCTCGCGAGCAAAGTTTCTCCCCGAGGAAAATCTCGCGTTCTTCCGCCACCGTTGACTTCCTCGACGTCAATCACGTCTCCAGTACCATTAGCGATTAATTATTTCCAAGCTTTTATGGAGTGAGCTAACTGGAAAATCATTGAGGAAGTATCAGTGAGGTAATAATATCGAACATTGTCACTAGGATCAGGAAACGTTGCAAGATAGCGAGACGATATTACATAACGTCTACCGGAGCTTCACAGAGCTAAAAGACGCTTTATAACATCGTTGCAAAAGTTGAGAATATTGTGAATCGATTTACAACGTTGTTTAATATCGTAACAAAGCTACAGAAGACCGTTCGTACAGCTTTAAAAGGTTTACACAGGCTGTTTGCTACATTGGCTATCGTCGCATCGTAAAGCTTCAGCGTGCGTTGTCAACATTGTCGAATATAGTTGAATACCATTTGCAGAAACTTGTCCGTTTCAATACACTTTCAAACATCTTTGAACTTTGTGATACATCGAAGTAAAGCCCTGAAATCCTATTTGTAATATTCACTATGCAATATTCATCGCGCGTATTTGAGCTTCTCTCCATTCATTTCCATTTTCCGAAAGACTTTTATCGTCTTCCCTTTGACCTTTAATTTCGTTTCAATCGTCCTCTATCTCGTTGATCATTTAATACACATTAATTTAGATTGCTTTTAATTTAACTGATTATTTCAGCCATTGATCTCTCGATGTTACGATCCACTTTGCGATATTTTATGCCATTATATCGCGTTAAATAATACGACAATATTACGAATAATACGATGCTCGTTTTCGATCTCGCTTAACTTTTATTACGAAGAAACATTTAATCCTGTTTAGCAAGAAAGCAAAGATAAAATTCGTGCGTTAAGGGATTAATGGTCGGTAACGCTACAAAGCAGCATCCAGTTGGCAAACGGTAAATTCTTTTCCTCTAGTCAATAATCATTACCAATTCCACAAACTTTTCAATCCATCTACCTGAAACTTCCAGTCGAAAGATCAACATCCTCGATCTTGCCCCTGCACTTCGTTTAACGTTTCACGATTACGAAAAAATGGGAAAAAATCGCGGAACTCCTGGCTTGTCTCGAGGGACGTGCAGAAATCTCACGATGGAAAGTTTCACGAGTTTCCGGTCGGTAATTATCGAAGAGCGTGGTCAGTCGGAAAATTTTGCTCGCGGAGTCGGGAAAATTCAATTCGTACGCGATCGTTGAACGAATCCTATGGAATCGAGCAGATCGAAAGAAAGTTTGTAACGCGCGAAACTCATCGGAATATCGCTGATCACGAACTGACCAGTGAACGCAGGCTATCGTTCCAGAAAACAGGCAAACTTGCTTCTCATTGAGTCATTAAACGTCCCGAAATAAATTCTGGTTTACGTCTAGTAAACTCACTTTCGTGGTTGATCGGAATATCGTTCGAGAAACTCGATTTCTTTTATCAAAACGAGGTTTTCGTTTTCTAATTTAATTATTTGGACACGTGGGCACGTAGGGGCTACACATGCGTGAAAAAAATGAGTTTTCGAAAAATATAGATAAGAAAGCATAGTTGTACAGCAAATTTAAGATAAAGATAACGCGTCGTGGATCGCTCGCTCGAATAACACGTCACTGGCGGAGAAGAGATTTATGCGATCCGGAAAACCGCTAGCTAGGGAGGAAATAGGATTTTGGGAAATCTCAGTGGAAATATTTAGATTTATAAGCGTGACATTGAAATAATAACGATTTACTTAAAGACGTATGTGATGCGTTAAAATCGATCAGCGCAGAGATATACAAACTGTTTGTATGATCATTTCATGTAACAAATGCAGATCAGCGACATCATCTATGTTCCTCCAGAGACCTCAGATTAAGTAATGACATTATCGGTGAATAATCATGGCACGTTCTGCTCACAAGGGCTCACAGAAGAAATCTACGTTGAATTTTTTTGAGGGGCAGCATGTGTTTCCTAAGATAAGGAGATCAGATGAGAGATGCGTATTTCAGATGGGGCCTAACGAGGATATCAGTATAATAATCGAATTATCGATGGCTGGGTGAAATCAGAGGAATAACAGAGAATAACAACACAGAATGCATAATAAACTCTAAGACTCTTGAGAATGTTTTTCGAATATTTACAAAGCCAAGAGAGAAGATTAGGCGTGAGTCATAACAGACTACAAGATCAATTATCGTTTACAATCAGAATGACAAAATTGATGCTAGAGAGATAACGGAGTCAGAAAGTGAATAATAACAAAATATTTTTTATTCTGTTTGGAAGAATAATACCGTATTCTTCTGGTGATCAGCTTTACTTTTATCTTTCTGTGATATTAAATAAAAAAGAGCTGATGAACAAGAAAAGATTTCAAAAGAAAATTGTTGTAGTGACTTTTGGAAGAATACTGTATTCTTCTGCTGATCAGCTTTACTTTTATCTTTCTGTGATATTAAATAAAAAAGAACTGATGAACAAGAAGAGATTTCAAAAGAAAATTATTATAGCGACTTTTGGAAGAATACTGTATTCTTCTGCTGATCAGCTTTACTTTTATCTTTCTGTGATATTAAATAAAAAAGAACTGATGAACAAGAAGAAATTTCAAAAGGAAATTATTGTAGCGACTTCGTTAATTATACGACTTGTTGTCGGTTCTGGACAAATTCGCGCGGGATAATAGTGGATGTTTGGTTATCTCACACGAGTATCGCGAGGACATATGCGTGTTCTGTCGTAAATTCGACCGGTCGACCTACATTCGCGAATAAACGCCGGCTGTATAACCCAGTTATAAGACAGGTTTCACGGTTTCCGCCATTTCTTCCTTTTGCGGAACAACTTTCCACTTGCTGATTGCGAAACCTGTTCACGTAGTCGCAGGAGCGTTATGAGGAAACCGGGGAGGATTGATTATGAAGTGCGGTGAACCTGTTGGAATCGGATACGTGGGTGATAGGAAGCGTTGCCGATTGTTTCAGCGATATTTGATGAAGACTGTCTTACGTAAAGAAGGGGAAATGGATGATAACGTTTGACATTTTGTTTCAAATTCGGATCAACTCGATGGACGAACTTGATGAGTTAATTTTTCACGCCTCTCCTCCTTTTAAAATTGTTTGTATCTCGAGCTCTTGTTTTTAAGATAGTATAATTTGACTTTAGCCTGATTGTGACGTATCCGAGTTCGAATTAATTTGCCAGATTAACTTTTTCGGCCATTGGATTTTCTACAATTTTTAAAGCTTCTTCATACGTGATAATACGAGTTTGGTGATAATACGATAATACTAGGTTGATGGAGAGTTGGTTGAACTAATTTTTTGGACCATTGGCTTTCTCACAACGATAACCGTATAATATACTATAATATGAAATATAAGTTAGGCTACGATTAACGCTGTTCCTAATACTCCGAATTGTTGATGATAAAAGTGTCTTTATATCGTAATTAAGTAACTTCTAAAATATTTGTTAACGACTGAATCTTATCATCCCCTGAGTAGAATCGACGTACGTTGAGAGACTACGTCGAACAAGATAAACTACCAACCCATAGGAAGTGAGACCCGTAAGAAGCGAATCACAAAGACCAACAGATTCGGTCGCGATCTGTCGGCAATTTAATGACTGGAAACGAAGGAACAAGTAGTCTTCGTTTAAACTGCTAGTTTCCACCGTGGTGCAAGGTCGATCGAGGTTCCTTTAATGAGGGACAACGTCGGCAAAGAGATTCGAACGGCAGATGCGATAACATATAAAAGACACGCGAACAGTTTTGCACGCTAGAAGAAAGGAAATTGGCAGCTGTTGGACGCAACGAGGATGCAAGATCGCGATAGCATTTGGAATTTGCATGTTCCCTTAAAACAAGGATGGTGGGAAATCTGATTGGTTGGGACGATGCTTACGCTATAGCGACCTCGTATCGTGAATCCGCGTACGAATTAGAGCCGGTGGTACGAATGTGGGTCACTATATACCCCTCCGAACGACTTTCGCCGCGATAGAAAACACTTGGATCGGTTTCCAAATGGAGATTTAACGATTCGATGCAAACGTATAATATCTATATGTATTTGTGAAAGAAGTACGAACCTCGATCAAAGCTCTCGCATATAACAAAGATCAAAGATTGAAAAAGTTTGTGGAAACAGACGAAAGCTAGAAATCATATATGTACATGTATCACGTTGCAGATAGCTGCATTTTTTTTCAACACACGATATGAAGAAATATGTGACGTTTTATTTAAAAGATTAAAAATTAGAGATCAATTTGTTATTATTTCTTTTTCTTTCTATCAAGTTTCGTTTTCAATAATATTATGAATATCAAATTTCTTGACTATGACATTTCATTTAATTCTTTGAATTTTATATATTGTCTCATTCATATCCGTTCTTGTGCCTGCATCTTTTATATGTTTACGCTTATCAACAATAAATCAACAGTCTAATAGTGGTTGAATTTTAAATAGAACAACTTGCGACAGTCGGACACGAGTACAGTTGGAATCGTGATTCCTAAAAAATTATCAGGTCGGATCGATGAATTAAACAACGTACGAGGTATGTTATCTTGCACCTTGTTAGCGAGCTACTGCATTATTTACCGTCTCGTCTTCGTCACGCGAAATTAGATGCGTCTCCGTTTATTATTCCCTTTGGTGCGTACCAATCAGCGCGAAATTTCGCGCGACAGGAATTCCATTTGGAAATCCCGGCGCAGGGATGCATAGATGCCTGTCTCTGTGAATAACCGAGTCTCTCCGAGTCTGTATCGATATACTCAAATTCCAGTTAGTCGAATAATTCGACCAACGAACGAAAATCACGTTTCCCACGAATATAAAAGAAATCGTGGAACCGATAATTGAACGACATTTCGTTAATCTTTACAGATTGAGTATGTTTTTTCGTGATCTCGCGTTGGTATGTTTGAACAGAGCGTGCAAACAGCGGTTCCCAAAATGGGGTTGTGACGATTTCGAATGGAATTTAATTGCAACAGGAGGAGAAGATTTTGAAGAAAATCGAATTTGTGGCCACGAATTTCCGAGAAAATTCAATCTTCGGGGTTTTTGTTCTCAGAGATTAATTTTTAAGCGGTTCAAATTGGAAAGCATTGGTTTTCAAACGGTACAAATTGAGAAACATTGGTTTTCAAAGCGATCCAAATTCGACTGTACGAATTTCAAACGACCCAAATTAGAAAATACCGACTTTCAAGCGATCCAAATTGAGAAGCATCGAAGTTAAAAAAAGCTTCCGCTCAAAGGAACCCGAAGAAGCACTAGAAGCAATAGAAAGAAGTTAAAAGAGACTCGTTTCCAAACAACCAAACTAAAAAATCAACGAATCATTGAAAAATCTTCCAAATCACGTACATCCTCGACATCATTAATCGGTGAGCACACAACAATCGTCGGCACGAAGCATCCTCGGCCTTATCGTTGGTGGTTCCACTTTATTTCAGGCTCGATCAGCGATCGCGAAGTCTCGATAACATACCCGATCGGCCGGAAGTGATAATGGTGTGCCTGCTCGCTCGTAATCGTTCGAGAGGCTTCATTGTTATTGCCTTTGCCCCTCTACCCGCGATTCTCCTCGAGATATTGAGATTAGCTTCGACGTATTTCCTTGACGACCTAAAAAATCGGCTACCGACAAGGATTTGCGGAACAGAGCTATCTTAAAGAGGGTGAAATCGTTAGGATACGGGGCGTTGTTCGATCGCCATTTGCCGTGTTTCTGCGCCGTTGGCCGCCGATTGGCTTTCACGCCGCAACGAGGAATCATTATCGCGACTCTGCAGCCGGATCGAAGCGACCGGTTAATCTTAAATGCTTTCGAAAAGCGTTAAATCCTATTCGTCAACGTTGAATGACTCTTTGGAAG
The DNA here is from genome assembly GCF_011952255.1 of Bombus vosnesenskii. Taxonomy (NCBI): domain Eukaryota; kingdom Metazoa; phylum Arthropoda; class Insecta; order Hymenoptera; family Apidae; genus Bombus; species Bombus vosnesenskii. Next base: position 3,706,489 of record NW_022882962.1, read on the forward strand.
TCGTACTGGTTCGAAACTGTATTTGATAAAAAATTGGAGCGGGAAAAAACCGATATGAAATGTTATAGCATCGGTCGCTATTCCTTTGATCCATCTTTTTTTTTTTTGTAGTCTGTTTTGTATTTTTATTAATATACTCATCGTAGACTGTTTGGTTTATCGTTCTCATCCATAAACCTACGGGAAATTATTTTCTTATGCGTTTCAACGCTTAAAATATTACTAATCTTATATTTTCGTATATTGATTAAATATATTAACTCTTATAGAATAATATATGGTTACGTTATTGCTCGAAGATTAATAGAACTCGTTAGCGCTAATTAAGCACCCGTTCCTTCAAAGGATCGTATCTTCATTAAGAACTGAATCGTCCCCCAAGGGTGCGCGTATCCATCTCCAACTCAATATATCACGATTCAAACTCCTCGATCTTCGTTCAACCTAGTCCGTGTTACCTTTTGATTAATTGATTCGCCCTCAACTTTGCTTCAGGTTAACCTAGAATTTTTTGAGTTCCTGCTAATAACTAATAGTTATCTTGGTTTGAAAGAAAAATTACACATTGAAAGTATCGTTAATTTCAAGGTAATATAGGGAGATTGACTCTAAAAGGCTCTTCCCGTGGAGAAAAGAAAATCCTTTTCATCGAATGATACAATTCATTAAATGATACAACAATTAGTAATTTTCTACTCCAGTGTTCGATTGTATTTCAAATTGATTTCTACAAAAAAGAAAGATACCCTTCTTGATTATATCACTTTTCTAGTAAACCGATGATATAACACCAACGGTAGCGTAACACAGTGATCACGATGAAAATTACATTTCCCTGTTCCCTTGAACCTTCTTTCATCATGTACTGCGACACAGCGAACCGAATGGCTGTTGCACGATAATCCGTGCCGCCATTAACCAGGACATTCACGGCACGCGTATCCATTATCGCGTACACGGACGTCTGCACGAACGTAACAATGGACTTGGGCCTTGTACCAGTCGGAGCAGAGTTAAACAGGATCGTTGGAAAGCCAATTTACAATGAAGAGTAGAATGGGGATTTTTTTGTTTCCCCTTCCTCCCTTTTTTTTTTATTTTTTGTAACGTAGCATCAAATTTTCGATATTTGAATCGAGTGCAAATATTTGATCCGTAGTCGAAGAATCGAAGTATATGGAATGGCGGGTGGTGAAACAATTTGGACGATTGTTATGTGATAGGAATGTGAGGTAGAAATATAGGCTGGCTTACGAAAAAATGGTTTGGTTGTTTGCTAAAATTAGTGATTGATAGTATGGATTCCAACGGTATCGATTCCATAGTCAAGGTAATTTCGATGGTACAGAGTACTCTGACTCGATATTGTTGTAATGAATATATTACTTTGCGTCCGCCGTATCGCACATAAAACGTAATATAATGGATATAGCAGAGAAAAATAAAAATTTTGTTGAAACGATTTTGTAACGCGCAATGGGATTTTCTCTGTTACAGAGAAACGTTAACTTGCAATTTCGTGCGATTTCATTTATCAAACGTTGCGGAAGACTATTCAGTGATTATACAGGCGCGTCTATCTTCAGCGAATAAATTCGAAATTTTTCCAAACGATTCTTCTCCTGCTCGATTCGAATGGCGGGAAATTTAAAAATATCTAGTTCGTCTGGATAAAAACGTTGTTCTTGGAAGAGTGTAGACCGGGCCACGATGCAACCTGCTGCGTCTGTAATTACATCGCTGAACCGATATACGGATGGTCATGTACGCGGTAATGGATACACGAACTACAGTTGTCTGGGATAATGGCGCCGCGTATACGAACCTAGCAAAACGACGATACGCCACGTACAGCGGATAAAGTCTGCGGTCGACACACTGAAAAATTCATCCGCGGAATCGGAAACGTTCTCCCGCTCTGAGCGCGGGAATAATTCAACGCTTGTGACGGAGCGTCAGACTGAACCGAGGTATTCACGTTTCACGTTTTATTTCGACGGTGTCGCGAAGGTTTTGCGCCCCCTAGGACGAGGTTTGATTTGAAGGCGATGAAGTGTTCCGACGGTACGTATGAGGATTAAAAAAGAATATGATTAATCATAGAGATGCTGGTACAAATACCTTCATAGATGTAATTAGGAATATCGGACAAATTTTAGGTAACGTCTTACGTGTGATGACTCGCGAAAATATTCGAGTAATTGTTATAGAAAACTTTTATGTATATACGTTCATATCGTGTATGTTATATAAAATATTTTGAAATCTCACTGACATGATAAAATATATCTCTGAAAAATAAATTTGTATCAAATAAATCGAACTTTTTATGTGCGCTTTTAGATTTGTTTCAAACTTTACCAATATATTAGGTTGTCCGGAAGGTTCTTTTGTTTTATGAGGAAATAATAGACGCACAATGTTTTTTGTTTTATATTATTTCGCCGAATTACGTACGATCCATTTTGTTCTGTTGAGCGCGAAACACCGAGACATTTCACAGACTTTGTTTCTTGGCACTGTTGTAAAAGATCACGTTTGTGAAAGCATCGTGATATCATCGTGATAGTCAAGCCTCGTTATAGCGTTAATAGAATTTACAAACATAATATAATCATAAAAGGGTTCTATAAGCGTTTGAATGCTTTTATGAGCAACTGTGTTTCTCACGACGTTAAACAAAATGTCAAAGGAGTTTCGCAAGTTGAATAAAATTTCGACGTTGACGTAATCGAGCAGCAGCGAACATTTTCTATTAGATACAAAATCCTGTGACAATGTTACAGATCGTTCGCCGTCATTCGTTCAACAGTGAGAAATTTAGCAAACTAATCAACATTTTTCCACAAAGTGGAACGTAACATCGATCGCAATTCTAATTCGATTTCCCTTGCTGTTCGCAAACAATTGTCAAGACCTCATTCGTGTTCCCCGTGAAGTTGTTAACCGCACGTCGAGCGCTGTCGTTTCGCGAAGTTTCGACCAGACACCATTACCCGCAACAAGCGCGGCTCACAGATCCATTACCACGCACGGGAGTATCTGCGTGTCTCTAGGAAACAGCTTCAATCTTGCTCGCTAATTACTTCGAATTGCAGATGCGTCCGTGATGGACACCTTCGTCCCTTCCTCTTCCCCAGGCACATCGTCAGCTCGCGTTACTCTGAATGTATATTACCTAGTTTACCTTAGATCAACGATTTCTTATTTCATGTATGTAAGAGTATCTTCCTCTGTTCCCATAAACCAGTAGCTTCTTTTACTTCTTGCAATTAAGATAGATTTTATGAAGCTTCCGCGAATAAGTTATTCTAATTGACCTCTCTTCGCTTCACTCTCTATCAATTTCCTAATTTCATTACGTAAATTATTAATTAAGATAACACGAGTAACGGTACGTTCCAGGGTAAATTAAAAAAAAAAAACAGTGTTCTTAACATAATCTTATTTGTGTAACTTTCAGTTCGCGCAGTTAACCAGTTGTATAGCTTATTACCAATCTTGTCGTCTGACAAAGTCCAGTTCCTCGTCCACCAAGGGCAGTTCGCAATTATACGAGTACGATAAATCGTCCGATTCGCAGCCTGTCGTCGAAGAACAAAACACTCACGTGCAACAATAAGACCGATGCACTCTGGAGAACCATTGAACGCCGCCTTCGCGGATATTAGTTCCGGATTTTATTATCGGACGGAAGTAGTCGGCTGAAGTCGCGCTGGGAATTCGATAAGACGAAAGGCGGCTCGTAAGCGATACAGAAATACGACAGGAACGTGAGACGGAATCGCCAACACCGAGTCGGTATGTGCACACGAGACGATACAGGTCACGTAGTAGCCGCTAGCTAAGCAATCGATTACGAAAGGGAGTAAAAGTAATTGCTTTATAGTTCGTGGGCTTAGCTTCGCGACCGGCAATCGTGTTTCCGCCTCCGGGTTGGAAATTGTTCCGCGTGGAGCAATCGGTGCTGAGCTATCGCCCTTCGATCCAACATCTCGATGTAGGTGTTAGGTGTTTTAATTGAGGTGAAGAACTTTCGGCAGTTTAATTGGGAATTTGAATAGGAAATTGGTTGATTAGGGGATTCGAGAAATTACAATTATAATGGTGAAAGAGGTTTGTAGGATTCCTCTGCTATATCCCTCGGATTGTTTTTCACGCAAATATGAACTTTTTCAGGAGAATACAAAAGACGATTTCTCGTTTGAAACTTGCGCTGGAATTTCACTAAAAATCTTCTCATCGATCGAAACAAAGGCAAGACCGGATAAAAATTCGAAGATCGTAACAGAGTGGAGTCTTTTGATAAGCGTTATCTGTAGATTACGCATTCCGATACTTCTTGTTGAATTTTACTTCGATGATCGAAGCCTTTCTGCGTTTTAATTACGCGCCGAACAAAATACACAATGCGATTGAAACTGCCTATTGAATTGCCTCGATGATCGATCGTTCGATCTTTGCCATCTTTTTTCCGCGAGGGATAGCAAACTCCCGGCAACCCGATTAACGAAACTGAAAACGAAACAAGAGTAGCAAGTACGTGAAACGACTTATTCGGAATCACATTGATCGACCGGTCGAGTAATTCGAGCCATGTTTGCAGAAACATGGATTTTTACGTCGTCTTCCTAAAAAGGAACACGAACGATCGTCTCGCTCAAAAAGGATACGAATCGTACGATCTATCATTCGACCGTCCTCGATTCGATCGACGTCGTTCCTCCTCGTTTCTTCCTTCGACTCGTAACGAACGATATATTTTGTTCGTTTTTTCTTTTTTCTTTTTTTCTCTCGCATGGGAAGGTGAATTTTTCAGCGAACTTTTCCGTCAATTCGATTTAACGCTGTTCAATCGAGCTGGCTGATCGCGACGGAACTGTATAATAGAATGGGAGTAATTTGTTTGAGCGTGATGGATCCGATTAATGTCGGGTGTTAACTCGTTTTTCTCGCCCTCCCTCCCGTTTGTTTAAGTTTTCACGGTGTTACCTCGCGATCACGAAATTCAATTTCACGCCTGTTCTTTTCCACCTTTTGTGCAGCCAAGCTTGGAAATGTCATTTCCGTTTCTTTCTACGTGCTTGTTTAAGGTTCTTTCGGCGAGAAGAAAATGTTTGAGATATTAAGGAAGTCGATAAATACTTTAGATAAAGCTTAACGGAGAAAATATACGCGGAACTGGGCGAAGCAAATATTATTTAGAAAATTTGCACGAGATTGTAACGAACAATACGATGGAAGAGCTTCTTGAAAAATACGCCCATAAAAAAAGTTGGTGCGTTAAAATGAGTAAATCACATCGGAAGTTCTTTAGTCTTGATCTTTTTAATATTAGTTACCTTTGAACTGACGATTACGGTTCAACCATTTGACTAGAGAATACACTCAATATTCATTGCATTTACACATGCGACCTTTATAAAAAAAAAAGCTCCCCAATTTTGTTTTTTTTTCCTCCTTCTATGAAAAGAATTAGTTATATAAAGTATCCACTTATCTTCTTCGAATATTATAATATCACGTTAAATACCGCAGAATAGTAGAAAAAGCATAATTTCTACCATTATTACCTACTATTTGAGTGGCCGTCCGTTTATGGCGCGGACAGGCCCATTCCCTTCTTTAGGAAGTTCCGAATTACATGTCCTCCCCGCTGTAAACCTGATGACTTCGAGGTAAGGTAAAAAACCCCGGAAAAGGACCAACCGGAAGGGCACGATGGACAGACGAAACCCAACGGCTGGTAGGGAGAATCAGCAACGTAAGAGGACAGTTCATCATCAGACATCGTATTGTGGGGGTGTAATACTTCACTCCCAACAAGATCTTACCACCGCCGTGTTCCTAACATCACACTTTGCGTATACAACAAATGCAAATACAGTGCTGGATTACTCTAATACTCGATCTATCAAAACACCTTCATCTTGAACGTTAATTCATCCAAGGTACGCGAAATCAACCGATCGGTTTGACCTGACCAGTTGTTCTTTAATCGATAATTCGCAACATTATCTAACTCAAACACATTTTCATAACCCCAAGAACCATCTAGCTCCCTCTACCCTTTGACCTAACACATTTCCCATCTCCAAAGACACATTCGCCAACTTTTATCCCTAAAAGCGTCACATATATCTTCATTGACGCGTCACTATTCTTCCACTCGCCTTTCCACCCAAAAAGCATCCACTATATAGAGCTCCACCAAGCAACCCTCCGAATTTCCATCGTTTATCCACGCAAACACGTTATTTGGCAAGGACGACGTAATTCGATGTCCAGAAAATAAATTCCACCTTGGTAGGTGAAATTTTCGGCGTAGTTCTCTGACCACGGAAAGCCGGGTTTAGTTTTAGAAATTCGAGTCGACAGCGGTTCGCCGACTAAGAGCACGGTCATTGGATTAGCTGGTATGCGTCGATGCGATTAATTTCGACGGCGAAAACGACGTGGATCTTTTCAATTTTGATTCGGCGTCTTCCTCTCGCATCCGTTGCAATCACACCACACAGTTACCCTGCGGTAAGAGCGATGGCTGGAAATTCGCAGAATTTATGTCTGTAATTTGTCAAGCGGTCGAATGACTCCATCCTATAAATAGTTTTCTTTTGGAAAAATCATTTTCAATGGTGATTTACTCGGTGATGGACGATGCTTGTGGAAATACAATTGCTTGCAACGGACAATGGCTGTGAAAATGAAATTTCTCGCAACGAGTTTCTGGAATTAAGCTTCTTTGGATTATTCTTCGTCTTTCATTTAATTTAAGACGGATAAATTTGTTCGAAGATCTTAAAGGGGTTGCTTATGAAATAAGGCTGATTATGGCTCGAAGGAGTTCGTTGTAAGCTAACAGAGAACTGCGAGGATAATTTTCCTAAGATTAGGAACTTCGCTTTACAAGCCAGATTTAACGTAATAACTCGAGTCTTTCTCTAACTTTATTCTCAAAATAGCACGACGACCTTTCTCGTCTACGTTCTGATAAGATGAACGATGTAAATGTTGATTCACTTTTCGATTTTCGTTACGTTCCAACAAATTATCTTTCCGAACATCTTTCCGCCGAAATTACTAAAATACAATTCCACGAAATTCACTTTATAACCGCACTAAAGCTGTAAAAGAATAGGAGAATAAAAAAAAGGTAGAGAGCAGGAAATTCGAAGCGTGTTCAAATGCCCAAAGCCGTGGGATTAAATGCGAAAACGAGATCCACTGTACCGTGCACGATCACGGCAATCAATCGGGGCACCGCGTTCGATAACCCCTTTAAATATCGATCAGCGTTCGAAACAACGTTTGGTCCGTCGATTCACGAAATTGCCGTCGTCTCTGACCCCCCGTTCCATAATTTACGCCCGGCCCATCGTTTATTTTTCCCCTCAGCCAGGGGTTTCGCGAACGGGGTCTCGATTTCCATTTTAAATCGGACCGCTCTTCCGGCGCGGCCGAAAATTTCGCGATGCCTCGCCACGTCGCATCGTCTGACACACAGCCCCCTCCAACGTTCCATGGAAATTTTCGTTTCGGGGAGGGTGGTTCTCCGATACGACGCGACCAGAATTGAAACGATCGAAACTGCACTCGTGAGGATCGTTACTCCCTCGAGTACCACGGTCTTCTCTTCTCTGGCGCGCCAGAGATCGCGCGCCGGCTTTGAATACAGAGAAGGATCATCGGAATTGATTGGTGAAACGAGTGAGTGACGCCTTCGTTTGAAATCGAATCGCCAGAAATGCTGCGGTAGCAAGAGAGGTCTTCGACGAAGATGGTCCCTTCCGAGTGAATTTCGCAGAATCGAAGATTTCAAAATCGAAAATGTGTGGAATTAGACGAGAATTTCGTGAAATGTGCGAGACAATTTTGTAAAATGAACGAAAGAATTTTGTATGATTTTTTATGAATGTAACACGATTATATGACCTACGGGAAGATTTTGCGAAACGAATGATACAATTTTGTACCATTTTCGTGTATTTGCTCACACGGATCAAGAGAATATTTTAAAGCGAACGGGGAAATTTTAAATAGCATCCTGCGAATATACGTTACGTGGATTATGAGAAAATTCTGTAGTATACGTGGAAAATTGCTAGCGATGTGATTAACTGCGGATGTGAATAACGAGTAATTATCTGTTTCCACGGAGAATGAGGAGTGGCGCCAATGTTTAGTTTAAGAAGAAAGTATAAGGAATTTTATGAAGGAGGTATGCTGCATTTTGGTATACTGGTGTCCAGATGTAATAAGTAGTTTTATGTTACACGAGCATTTACTTGCTTTTAAAGGATATCTTAAAAGCTACTTTGTAAAACAACATTAAAAGGACGGTGCATAGGTGGTAAGGAAAAGAAACCATTTTCTAACTGAATAAAAGGAACAAGAGAAAGATGAGGGAGAAAGGAAAACAAATCGTTTTGTAACGTTATATGGAAAATATGTATACGCGCAAATAATATTCATATTTCACAGACATTTCCGTGATCATATTTCAACCAGAATAGCTAATATTCATGATCCACAAATGTTGGTAATTAAATTTTAATACAAGAATATTTATCCTTCATAAATATTCCACTTAATAATCGATTTAATACAAGCTGCATCTGCATCGTGATACGCGTATCGTAAAACGATTCATAAATGGAACAACAGATGCAACTACCGAAATATCAAGATAACGAAACCGTATTCTTGTCGTTTCAGGTTGACCTACCACGCCAAGACGCCACACCGCATACCCCATATTGTGAGTATTTATCCGAACCATAGTTCTCTAATTAATTCTATCCTCGTAGTCACGCACATTGCACGCGTGTTCGGTGAAAATAATTTCCGCGAGAATTCGTGAACGAAAGTCGGGATCGAGGTACGTGGAAGAAGTTCTCATCTTGCAGGGAACGAGAAATCTAACTGCACTCCCTTAATTTTTAATCTTCATCCGCTTAATCCGCTGCCTGATACGGAACCGAGCTCAAAGAACTCGCCCCTCCATCGTCAGGTTAAATATCGAGTTTCCACGAGCCGCGATATTAATCTAATACCTTTTGACTCGGGTGGAACAAAAGGGGTTCGCGATTTTGACATAGAAACGCGAGAAACTTTGCCCAAAGAATGATTAATATTAGATCACGGAGCGTACTTTCAATCTTGATTCTCAGATAGAGAACTTGTCTTTAATGGCGATCGTGCGGAGTTGCCTCTCGGAATTAATCACGGGCAAAATGGTCTAAATTGTTTCGAATATACGTGCTCTGTCGGTTATAACTGCGAACTATGAACCGAAGTGATGTAATTTTCGTTCGGGCAAACTCTTTTCCGATACGAAAGCGCTGGTGTTTGTTCGCTTGTTTGGAAATCTTTACGCGAGGAACAATAACGGTGATTGAATTCGTAGGAACTTGGATTGCATTGGAACAAAACTTTGATTTATAATGTGAAAATAGGTTCGACGTTTTCAGATTTTTACAATATAAATTAAGTTTTATTTCATCTACGCATAACTCGGATAAAATGTACGTTAATGCGTTAAGAAACTCGTGATTCTATCAGCGAAGCCTGGTTTTATTTGATCCAAAATGGTACTGTCTCGTCGTCTATGATATTAATGGCGATTCTACGCGTAACATGTTTTATGAAAGGATACGAATCTGCGTTGATGATAAATAATAATAACTTCAAGAATTGAAACTCACTCACACGTTAGTGAGTCTTGAATTGAAAGCTTCATACGTTAAGAACTCGCTATCTGACTAGATATTTCTGTAGAATCAATTGTGTCTATTTGCTGGCTACAGAACAAAAGGGCATGATATTAATTAAAGCATTGGAAATTCCGGATATATAACAAAGGGTTCGTAAATCTGCCATTAATTGCATAGAGGATCGTCCTTTGCGAAATGGCCGAGAGTGGAGTGAAAATGGCGAACAGCAGCATCTGTGCAACGCGGCAAATCCGCAGGCAAGAAAACTGGCTTAATCCTCTTACGTCCGCTGCTCTGTCGCGGAAAAATGGCGTTTCCCGGCTGACCTTAAACCCGACAGAAACACGAGCAAGGGCTCTCGCTCCCTGCGAAAGAGAGAGAGAGAGAGGAAATCACAGCTCGCTCGTGCTAGAAAAGTCTCTGCTAGCTATTTGCCAGCGAATCATCGTTAAGAAGATTTTTCTGCCGTTCGAGAAAATGAAACGAAATTGAACTCTATTCATTTGGTCCCCAACCATCTCTAGCAGCCGTTCTTTTTTAATTAAACACCGATAGCGAAGAAATAGAAAAGATTCTCTAAACCATCCTCGATGCTTTCGAGTTTTGTTGCCTCATGCACAAAACAAATATCATGATCATTATTTTCAATTATGAAACTAAACAGGCGTGAACGATATAGTTTAAGGCCCATAGAAGAAACACACAGAACAGTTACATTTTTCAAATTTCATAGAGATACAATTTTGAAACAAAATCGTATTCTTCGCTACGTTGTCGATCGATTTTACGTCAGCAATTTGTCAAATTTTTATTTCATTTTGGTCAATATTAAATGCATGTGTACATTTGCTAATTTCTCGAACAAGTGTACAAACATTTTCGCGTGCATTAAAGTGCATTAAAATTCGACTCGCATATTCAACGATCCACGCGATTGCTCGTCGAATCTTTCTTCATCGAATCGATGAGAAAACTTGTTAGAGCGCTCGTGTATGTCGTCGTTACATAATTACGAGTAGCCGTGATGGCTTATAATCAAGGTCTGTTTGCCAAAAGCGGCCTTGGTAAGAAAATAATTGCCAGCAAAGCTCGTCGATCCTTTGTCGAGCACGTCCATTTAAGGAGGAACATCGTCGTTTTCGTAGCTGCTTCTCCTGCGACGGACGAACGTCACAAAGGTCGCCGATGATACGTTCGACGAAGTTGGGGTAAATTAGTACGAGACTTCGTTGCATCCCTTGAAAAGTGCACGGCTCGTTTCTCGGCACTGAGACGTAATTTCGACGTGACGCTCGTTAATTACGCCCTCGACAAGCGCGATATACGGCAGTGCAGTTTTCTGCCGCCCGATCTTCCCGACTGCTGCCTTGCCTCGCAATTTCTCCCGCTTGCACTTCATTAAGCCAGTCTTACAATGTTCTTGTTTCCTCTGCATATACACATACCTGACACGAATCTCAGTATTGAGAGGACTCGAGAGCCGTCGAGTAGTGTTGCTTTGGGAAACCGAGAATGTATTTACAGTTATGTTTGTATTCGAAGGTTGTCAGATGGGCTTCCGTGGAAATTTGGGAATTCGAGTAATAGCGCGTTATTTTCGAAAGTTGAAAAGGAAAATCGAGGGAGAAATTTCAATAATGACGTTCGCTGTGTAATTAATATGTGTTTATATTTAGAGCGTGTTGCCAATTTATCGATAAATATTAATAACGTTTTGGAGAGATTCGGGAATTCCAAATGTAATATATAATTAACGAACGTTGAACAGAAGAAGAAGGACAAATTTTTATTGCCATTTTGTCTGTGAAATTTGTACGTTTGTGTTTAATGTGACGTGCTATAATTAATCAACAGTACTCCGTGCGTGAATATTCTTAAAGTCAATTTTAAACTAGGAAAACGCAAATCAGGTTTAATCTAACGGATGCACGCGCGAAATCTTTTTAAAAATATTATTTTAAACATACGCATCGTAAAACTTGCTAACAACGAGTACGTGTTACGTAATATATTAAATACGTATGTTCATCGTACAGAACCTGTTATAAACGAGTATCACGTACATTTCTTTGTATCTCTGGAAACGTGAAAAATGTCTGTATCTCAACCATTATTCGTAATGAAAGTAACATGTATTTTACACATGCATCAACGTAGAATTCTAATTAATTGACCTAATTGTTCATTTTCTCATATTCTCTTTATTACGAATGTACTCGTTATTAAAAAACCGAGGAAGGTCTAATAGAATAGGACGTCGAATATAATTCAACACACGTAGAACTACAAAAGGACGAATAAGCAATATTAATTGTATTCTCTTGAAACAATAAACCAGTTGAATACCCCGTAGACGTACTGATGAATAATCTGGCACTTACAAAGTAAACATCCGTGCTGTAACAACACAATAACCAGAAGAACCACAGAGTAGTTCCATCCTCTAGAAAAGATGAATTTCTTCCTAGCAATATGGCAGCAATTTCTCGACAAACCTCCCTTTATAAAGGATTCTCGTTTCCCCGCAAGAATATTATTTCGATCTTAGAAGATAATTCCGCCCGTTTGCAATTTTCCTACGTTGCAGAATCCTTAAAACGTTCAATGTACTTCCCTGCAACACAACAGCCTGGAACACGTTCTCCGAAAAACATTCCAATCGCGAGCAAAATTTCATCCTTTGCTACGTCCGCCAGCCTCTCGAAACCCACAATATTCCATGAAACTTCCACTTTACAACCTCCCTCTCTCTCTTTCTTTCTCTCTCTCTAACACACACACACACACACACACTCCTTCTCCCTTTCTGCCTCGTTGGCAAACAAGTCCTTCTCCACGCCCCAACCGTGCGCTTTACCCCAAGAAAATATGAATATAACCCCTGAAATACGATCAAAAAATTCGCAAATCATTTTTGTCGAGCGTGAATGTTGCCAGTAATCGTTGGAAAACCTGGAGACCAGGGATCGAAACTGGATTTTTCACGAGCTTTCGTGGATTTTTTACGATGGAGCACTCATAACGGAGAGGTTGGTGGCGAGAAATCTTCGAGAAAATCGCGTGATGGAATTAGAATTCAATCGAAGCGTCTAGCAGGGAAGAGAAAGGAGGGCGAATAGGACAATGAAAATGGGGGGGAACCGGTGGGAAATGTGGGAAAAGTGCTCGTCGAGAATCTCTAGCGAAGCCACGGATTAATAACGAGGATGTTTTAATAATCTCGACGGACGCGTATCGAGCTGGAAACCGCAGGAGCAATCTAATCTGTGGATTGGATAAATTCCAGCGCACCTGCTCGCGTGTGTTTAGCTAAAAAATTCAATCAGCTATGGCGACCGGGCTTTATTCGATGCGTGATCCGTTCCACATTTCGCCAACCATATTTCGTTTGATTTTTCCAAATGAAAAAGCAAATATCACACGGTCGATAATCGAGAATCGTATTGATATTGTACATTGATAAAGTGAACCGGAGATTTTTGGTGCGAAGATAATTAGACCTCTCGATTCGCTTCGAACTTAATCCAGGTCCAGTTCGAGCACTTGGCTTATCTATTCTAGAATTGGTCCCGTTTGATTGTAATTTGGATCTAATCCACAGGTTACTTCGTCCAATCTAGCGTAATTCGAGGTTTAAGCTAGGATATGGCTTAATAAGTACAGTCTAATTACCATCTAACCTCCTTTGAATGTGAAATAATCTCCTGATAAGACAGATATAATCTTCAGAAGCAGAATATCACGTGTGTCCAAAGAACCAATTGATTCGTGAGATCGGGAATGAGCAAGTTTAAATTTTAATTAGATTCGACTTAATCTGCCTCTTCTCATTCGAACGTTAATAGTTCATACGTTTAAACAAGAAAGCGACTACGCTACTTGAAAAAGGTATAAAGAAGCAAGTATACAGGCAGTATGCGGCAAATTAATCCAGCTCGATTAAAAAGAGCCGCCTTTACGCGTTGGCTAATTAAATCCGGTAAATTAGCGCCGTCGTGAAGGAGGACTGAACGTCAACGGCAGAAAACGCATAATAGCGTGGCCATTTCCGTAACGTCACATAGCTCTTCCATCGAATACAGAGAACAAGAATGAACTAAAGAGACTCGGAGAGAATCGATTCGAACGAGCAACAGAGATTTGGATCACTTTTGATAGCGGTCTGCTTGAGAAATCCAGCGTTTCTCCCCTTTTACTTCTATCCCGCGTACTTTCTTCCTTCTCTTTCGCTGGACGATTTTTCACGGCGAAAATAAAAAAACAAGAAGGATCGTTTGAATAGAAATTTTCACGGTCTTTAAAATCTAAGAGTCTCGGTAGACGAGGAAATCGACGAATGCGAAACACGGCGCCCGTATTTGAGCGTAATGACTGCGGTTCCAGGTCCTTGAAATCATTTTCGAGCGTTCTTGCGCGAATTTCCAGACGCTAAGGGGTAGAGAGGAGAGTAGACGAGTATTTCACCGATGAAAGGAATCAACAGAACCACGGCGAAAACCTTTTATTCCGCGGACGTCCATTATGCCAGTCTTGGAGGCATCGGGATTATGAATAATTCGGAAGTATTTGCTTTTCCGCCTCCGCGTTGGAATTAATAAGAAGTTCTCCTGGTAAATCGCGCACCCGCGCGCTACGCGAGTGGACTTTATTACAGACTCGTAATTGCGGATGGACGATTTATTTCTGAGTGAAGTAACACAAACCGTTTTCAAGATACGGATATGAATTTTATACTAAGAAAGGTTCGTGGTTTCTTTAAGTGTATAGTCAATTCGCACGATTAATCTTTTCCAATGATATTTCCTTCCTTTCAAATAGTTCGTGAATGACTTCGTGAAACTTTGATCATTTCGGAACCGAATTTCTGAACTGACACATACAAACACGCATACGGACACGTTACCTACAAATATTTTTGAAGGATTTAATATTACGTTATTGCTATGTTGTATTTAGTGCAATAGTATAGTTGGAATTTGTTTCGTGGATAACCTGCGTTAGAAAAATAGCTGAAACACAGTGGATTTATGTGACCTCGAAATATCCTGTGATATTGGTATTAAAAAGTAGCAGTGTGAAACGTAATTGATTATTGAAAGAGAATTTATCATGAATGTCGAGAAAAATAAACTACGAACTTTAAACCAGACAGGGATATCACTGTTCTTGGGAAAATTCCTCTCGACGAATCGATTCTCTTAAGAATGCCAATGTCTTTAAAGAACTGAGTGGGAAGAGGCCGATCTTACGAAAAAAAAGTTAATGACGTTCTAGAAGCCAAGACCAAAATTACAAAAAAATTGTTGGGATAATAATGATTTTGTTACAATTAAAATTTCATTCGATGATTACGATTCATTGGACTACGAATTTATTGCGAACGATATTAGAGGAATGAATATGTAGCAAAACTGATTTTAATAAATAATTTCTAATATTTATTATATAATGACAATAATTATATAATGATAATAAATTTCTTAATTCTGTTCTAATACATAGAGAAACCTTAAATTATTTCAGAAATTAATATTATTGAAAATGATAGAAGTAACTCTTATTAAGGCACACTAGAATATGCAAAAGCACCATCTTTCATTCATATACATACGTTATGCGATTTTAAATCTGTACGTAATAGAATAATTTAGACAGAAAATCTTAAATGTATTCATAAGCGTTAACTTTTGAATTTATGCGCGCTAGAGTTCTGTTTTATCGACCCTCGCTAGCTTAGTACAGAAACTGAACAGAAGGTGGTGGTATCGAACAGACTGAGAAACGCGCGCAAATGATTTTCGAACAGTTTTGCAATATTATTTGTCGTCATGCGTGCACCAAGGAAATTTGTTACATCTTCTTTTGAAAAATCAGCGCAAGAAATCATTAGAAATATCCGTCTTCGTAATTTTCGGATGAGAATATCCCTGAACCACGAATGGGATCAGCTGAACTGGGAAATTTGGGTATGTCGATGAAAAAATGTTAATTTTTTGTATGTGACATATATGGCGGTCCTGTGGAGTGAGATTCCATAACGTTGGACGAAAGTTTCTGATGTATTGTAACATTAGCATATACTTTGTATGCTCTATTTTGCCCAGTTCTTCGCGTATTATTTCATAACGATATAAATAGAATCAGATGCACCAATTGTTTATAATTGACTTTGTGACTGTATGATGAATATTTTTGCTAATTCAGTGATAATTGATATTACGAAGAAATGGTATATTCTCGTTCGTTAAACAGTCATATCGAGAAAGTTCTGTTAGTAGTACGATTATTAAAAAGGTTCAGTAATACGAGACGATTGAATGTTCATCGGCGATTATTACAATATTGTCTCATGTTGAACACTTTCCGAATAACCATTTTTCTAATTTCGATTCTCGCAATATTTGAATTGCAATCGAGAATCGATCACGAGTTGAAACACCAGGTGGCACAAGATAGCAGGACATGTGTCGCCACCATCTATGTGAACAGGAGCTTCTGAAGTAAATAGTTCTTCGCGAGGAGCGCTGTTACTTGTCCTTAAATGATAAAGTAGTTTTGTAATATTCTGCGTAACGTCCGTAACAAGTGCATTTTATTTTTCTGTTTACATATGGCAAATTTTTAATATACTCGTACACGTATGAAAAATATTATAGACAGTTTATAAGATAAACCTTTCTTCATTTAATACAAATTCGTGTCACACGAATCGAAAGTTACATAGCTTTTGTTATAATATTCCTACTATTAATGTAATTTGGCGTACCACGAGACATCAACTTGAATAACAGATGAAATCAAAATGAAAATCAAATTTGGTCGTAACGTCTTATCATAAACGAAATATAAAGAATAGCTTTTTCATTTAATATTTCATCTAACATTCTGAAATACGCAAACAATTAGAAGTGTAAAAATTAGAGATCTGATGAAAGGTAGGATAAACATACTTGATACACAATAATTTTTCTCATAATTTGGATGAATCAGGAGATTCACTTACCATTTTCGTATCAAATGCGACATTATCGATTCAGTATATACTTGAATAAGTTAGAAAATCAATTGGAGATTTAATTTATAATATTATTATTAAAAATGAATTGTTCAAATTGTTAGGTATCGTCGTAGAAAGAAAATAACGATTTAGTCGATAGCAGTTATAAATAAATTATTAAAAATATGAAATTACATTATTATAGAAAAGCTAAGTAACTGTTATGTAGATTATCAGAAAATAAACAATAATATCTACATGCATATCATAATTTATGAGGGGTAAGAATTTTTTATCGATCAGTATCATTATCTCGATGAGATTAATATCTTTATATAATACTTTTACATAACGACTTGTTCGTCGCATGACGTTCAACTGGAATAAATGGATATAGATCGTAACAGGAAAAAGACTAAACACAATTTATCGCCCCTACGTTATCCCCCGTATGCAACTTATTATAAACCTTTTTTGAAACATCTTTTTCATATTCTCGAAATTCAACATTTCTCAACAACGATTGAAATTCCACATAGAATTTGTTCAGTTTATTTTCCTAATAAACTATTAGATTTCTAACTCTTCGAGTTGCCAACCGTGTTCAATTGAAATTCCACGGTGTTTTTATAGCGCTTCACCGTGAACGCTATACATGTCTGAAACAAGCAATTCGCCAAATATACATCGCCGGTATATTTAGCTGGAAAATTGAACCGGTGCCAGGATACGGCCCTGTAATTCGATCCAGCTGGTTGGGGGGATGTTCTCGGGTGTAATGGGTCCCGCAGGATCACCATCCTCAAATAATCGTCCCGCGTGTCGAAAGAATTCCATCCGGTCGCGACGCCACTTTGAACGTTCCCGCCTCTTTCCTTTTTTTATGAAAAAGAAGCGTGGAAGCACGGGGTTTGCGTGTCGCGAAATATTCTCGGGGAAACACGATCTATGATAAGAGAAAGGGGAGAAGATTATAGATTTCCTGCTCCGCTTTGGCGAGTTTCCTTTCTCCTCCATTCGAAATCGATGCTAACTTCGTCACGACTTCTCGTTCGAATCTTCAGCACACACGCGTGTAATTCTTTTGGAGCGACAGATTCTCTCGTATTTATTTTTGGAGATTCCAATACGATTCTTAGTTACGTAGTTTTTAAACACAAGACGAACCTTGATACCGAATCGTGGTTTCCATTGACCGTTTTGATACACCAACGAACCAACTGTTCTAAGCGCGAAATCGATATCAATATTGAATCATAACGTAGTATCGTGGATGTAAGGCCTAAGAGATATTGGGTGAATTATAAACAATGTCGCGAGAAGGCTAAGTACCGACAGGCCTATTAACGTATCACCAGTGCTTCAATCGAATAGTTACGCGGAAAAAGACTAAGAGAAAAGACAAAAGGACGCTAAGGGAGAAAGACAACAGTCAGTGTTAGTTGAGAAGTCAGTGTGTTGCTAGCGTTGTCGAGAGAGTGTGGTCAGCGTGAGAGAGAGCGTTGGAACCGTGGTGACGAGAGTTGCAAATTAACTATTTAGTTGTCTTAATTATAGTACGTTACTATATTTAGTTCAGGTGAAACAACCGTTGTTTCTGTTTAACCAACGCCTGTTTAATCCATTTTAAACAAACTAATTGTAGTAGGATCCTACAATAATTTCCATCATTTTAAAAGGCAACGTTCATGTCGAACGATTTTGTCGTTCGATGTTTCTCGTGTGCTCTGCAATATGTACACTAGCCAATATTGATCCTCCTCTGTCACATCCATAAAACCGTTAGTCCAAAAACTTCAACCTCCGTCGTGTTCCTTAGTCGTCAGAACTATTGAATAAACTATCCTCAGATAGTATAGAACGTTATTGCAGGAACAGCGTGAAATTCCACGTTTCTCTGCTATTACCCACCAGGGACGAATTAAGCATTTTATAAACCGGCTTACTGTTCAACTAATGAACAAGCAGAGGCCTTTTTCGTATAAAAATACGACAGCTTAAAATACGATAAATTTAGCTAAATACGAAATAAAATCAAATCATCAAATTTTTAATGCGCATTTCTAAAATACAGTTGTTTCTTATAATTTTACTCGTAAAACACTAAAACTCGTGGTACTCGTAAAACACAATGTACTTTTCTTGAATGGAAAGCTATGAACAGCAACGTATAATATTTTTCTGGAAGGGAAAGTTCGAGACTATTGCACCCACTAGCTCTTTCCTTTTCCCTCGGAGAGTTCCACATCGTTCGAATCAACCCTCGTTTCTTATTTTCCCAAAACGGAGTACACAAAGGGAGCTTCTGGTAGCACAATGATTCCGAGTGGTTCTGGGAACTGGCGTGCAAGATCCCTTTGACAGCGGCGCGAGAGAAAAGCTGCTGATCCATAGGCCGTTTGAAGCGCTTGTTTACACGCATTGGAAAGGTTTCGTCCACGGCTACCGGCCAATGCGCGGCTCGATAGAGAAACATACAGTCTCGACTTGTTACTGATGGAAAGCAGAAGCACGTGGCGTCACGTAATATTTCTGCACGGAGAAGCGGCTCGGCTGGAATCGATGGAACCGAAGCATCGTTAAAAAAGGAACGCTCCTTCGCGAAGCATCGCGTGTCCGACTAAGCTAGGTAGCTTACGTCGATTCATGGTTGTTGGAAATGAGATATTTCTGGAAGAATCAACCGAGACACGTATTATGCGATCGTGGCTCTTCGTGTTGTGGACGACGAGAAACTTTTGGATAAAGTTATTGTAAACTTTCGTCTTAAAGACAATGAAGCATTAATTAGAGATTTCGTAATCATGTGATCGATTCGTTTGGATGGCAAAGGCTGTAATAGTCGGAAATTAAAGTTCTAGTATATTCAAGTATAAGTTGATTATTATATCCAAAGGTGGTGTATTACGTGATGCAGTTGCGGTTTTTTACGTGATGAATAAAGAAACAAGGCTAGGTCGTTATGGACTCGTTGATCTAAAGAGAAAAACGAGTTCTATATGATATAGCGGAAATTATTTAATTACGTAAATGATTTGTTTGAGTAGCGATAGATATTATATATATTAACGAAGGATCGGTACTATTAGCAATTTCATAAACTGGCTATTTATAATATTCGAAATACGCGGTAAGATTGTATAATCGAATAGTTTTTCCAGTAAGAAATTAGGCAGAGAATTTATCAAGGTTGGCATGGATTTATTAGCTTTAAAAGAAGAAACAATCGAAAGATGCAAACGTGCAGTACGAACGCAAAAGTTTCCTATGGTAGATGTTGAAATACTTTCATAAGCCAGTAACCGTAGCTTCTAAGTAATCTAAAAAAAGAAAGAGAGAAAAAGAAAAACAAATATACATCGACGACGACTTTCCACTTCTGAAACAAATTTCAGAAGCTTTCTTCGTTTCTTCGATGCACAACCGACTTAAGTGGTAATAGGAGAAATTGAGAGAAGAGCAGTCGGAATTAGTAGGCGGATAATTTTAGTCGAGTATTCTTATTTTCGTATTACTCCGGGATGAAAAGCAACGGGAATCCGCTACGTGGTTCTTTCCATCTTTCGCTGTTAGATTTTATTTCGGACAGGTTGGAAACGCAGAGCTTGACCTTAGCGGCAGCTAATTCTCTTCTGCGTTCATTCACTTTGCCAGTAAAAGACAATGCCGCCAGGTCCTGTCGTCGTTTTCAGAAGCAAAGTTCTCCGCCGTGTCTTCATTAATTCAACGCCGTCTACGCGTTTCGCGACTTTTTCTTCCTCTCTTCCAGTTACGCCCGGTTTTCAAGCGCATCCACGACGCGACGTTTGTGTCCCAAGCGCTTGTTAGACTTTCGCGCAGCCAGGTTTTAAAGAAATACAAATACAATGGCAAATTCGTTTCCCTTACCATGTTATACAGTCGTTAATGAGAATTGTTGGACGAATTGCGTGCTTTTACTCGGTGTTTTTTAATGCGGTTGCACGATTGTGCAATTTACTTTTGAAGATATTTTGTTGTACTTTCTGTATGAAAATGTCAAACTCGCGTAGTTTGTTGGAAACTCGAGGCATTTGACGGATATAGTTCCCACGTGATTTAAGATCATTTTGTCGATGGTTAATTGGTTTAATCGTTCCAAATTTAGAAGAATTATTAGTTTGAAATTAACAATCTGAAATTTAACAATCCTTGAAATTGAGAAATTGGATAAACGAAATAGACAGTGTCTTTAACCTTTCTCAAATATTAAATCTAGATTCGTTTTCAGCCATTTTCGTGACAATTTTCCAAATGTTGTCTCGTGTAAAAAGATTCTTTCTCCGCTTTTAAATAGTGCTTGCAACTTTATCCCTTGGTGGATCCTTCAAAATTCCGCATTCATAGCAAAATCACCGATTGTTGAAAAAGGTGTTCTTATTTAAACATAGTTTCATTTGAAAGAATTGTCAACCGGAAACAATTAACAGCCAATCCTCGTTTGAACTTTCTGTGTGACATAAGCTTCAATATCGTTCAACGTCCAGGCAGTCTGTTTGCCGTAAGTTTCATAAAAACGTAGCAAAGCCATAATGGACACAGAGCTTCATAACGAAATGGCTTTATCAGAGAATTGTCCCCGCGGCGGATAAAATATTTGCTACCTTTATTGACAATTTCCAAGCTAGTTAGAAGGTTTGCGCGAGCGTCATCTTAAAATTAAAGCGGTAAATTCCTTGGCGACGTAAAACCAAGCGACGATGCGCAGCGATCGTAATATCTGGCCGCATATTAAAGCAACGCTCATTAAGCGGGCCGCTGTATTTTCGACGAATTTGCCTAAGTGCACTCTGGTCGAAGCTCGAAAATTCGCACTTATCGCCGCAGCATGGTACAAATATTTTTCGTAGTAAATCAGAAATACGATTAAGTCGGGAGTTAAACCTTCGGCAATTTCTCCAAAAATATTTTTTTTTTTTTTATTTATTTGTTGAAATTATAATCAATTCTCGCGTTGAGAATTTTCAGTAATTTTTCTGGCGTGGCGCAGTGACATGGCTGTTTATTTACAATAAGTTAATACTTATTATAGATAGGTATAATTTATAAGTATTATAAGTAAGTGCATATGCTTAATTTGGATAATTAAATGAATCTGACGTTTAGGTCTAGCGGGTAGTGCCTCTTCAGCCTGCGAGTCTGGTCCGTCGTATCGAGTAGTCCAGTGATTAGGGGGTTTCGGTGTTTGTTGATTCTTTTGCTGTATCTGTTGCTATATTTTGCTATTTCCTCTTTGACGGTGGGTATCTTGAGGTCGCGGTGTATTGTTTCATTGGTTACATACCAAGGTGCGTCAATTAGGGATCTTAGCGTTTTCGATTGAAAGCGTTGGAGTATTTCAATGTTGGAGTTACTTGCTGTTCCCCATAGTTGGATTCCGTAGGTCCAGACAGGTTTTATTACGGTCTTGTAGAGGGTAATTTTATTCTGTATATTTAGTTTGGAGCGTCGGCCCGTGAGCCAATAGAGTTTTTTTAGTTTGTCCTTTAGTTGCTTCCTTTTATCTGAGATGTGTGTCTTCCACGTTAGTCTCCTGTCCAGGGTCATGCCCAGGTATCGGACTGTGTCCCTGCTAGGAACTGTTGCATTGTTGATGGTGACCTGGGGGCAGGTTTGTTTTCGGAGCGTGAAGGTTACATGTGAGGATTTCTTTTCGTTGACTTTGAAGCCCCATTTGTGAAACCACTTTTCCATGGAGTCGAGACTTCGCTGGAGAGTGGATGAGGCTATTACCGGGTCAGCGTGGGAAGCTAATAGCGCTGTGTCGTCTGCAAATGTCGCTATTGTTATATCATTTGATATAGGTAGGTCGGCAGTGTAGATGGAGTACAGTAGGGGTCCGAGGACACTACCTTGGGGTATGCCGGCTTCTATTGGGAATGTTGCGGAAGTGGCGTCTAGGTATTTAACCATGAATTGCCTATTGGTTAGGTAAGATTTTAGGATGGAGTAGTAGGGGTGGGGTAGGATCTTTTTAAGTTTGTATAGTAGCCCTTCATTCTCCAAAAATATGGCAAACGAATTTGCACGAGTAGAAAAAATGCCTAATTTTCAATCTAAAAGGATTAGTACGTACACTTACTGATATACTGATTCACGAAAGTATTTGTACGCTTACCACAAGAAACTTTCGTGAAATGAAAATCACGAGATTATCTTTCCTAAAGAGAAAATCGTCAGCTGCTTTTTAATATAAAAAAAATACACTTTAACTAAAGTCTATAAATGTTACCAAGGGAGACTTTTTTTTTAAACTTTTAAACAGCTGGAATAAAATTAATGCCTTGCGACAAAACTACCGCATTAGCGATTCATTATCCTCCAAGGAAATGTCGAAATTACGTTGTAATTTTCATTATCCTTTTCTTTTAAGTTACACAAACCAGTATGTTGCACCCAAAATGAAAATTATAAGATCATCATGATGTATCTATGTTAAAGAATTTATTTTTCGACATAATATCCTGAAGAGAAGATCGTGCGCTATCTAAACATCCGTTGTAGCTTCGATCCAGAATCCAGGGAGGCAAAAAGATGAGAAAACGAAAGTTGAGAGAACAGAAACGAGTCTCTGTAGTGTCCATTGAGAAAATTACTGTGATCTCTTGGACAATAGCAAGGCCGTAGTATTTTCACAGTTTGAATATTTCACGGTCCTTATTGAAGGACGCGCGTATAGCGGGTGTACGTGAACATTTCGAGGCGGAGAGGGTCGGTTGGCCCGGCTATCGGCACAATTCTCTCTCGTAGTCGTCATGGAAACCCCTCTTCAGAGTGCTCCCTTGTCGAGAGTAGGCAGTTTCCAGAGGTTTAGGGTGTAACCTCGAGTTCCGGGGGCGGACAACGTCGATCAAGGCTAACCTATTCCAACGATGATAAATCTAAACACTTCATCTTGTCACCTTCCATTCCATATATAAGTACATCGTCTCAAGGACGAAAGATCAAGGACAAGATCAATGATTTGAATATTTTACTCGCGGTTTGTTTAATTGTGAATTGTTTAATGGAATTGAAAGTGCAGGCAAATAAAAGGAAATAATTTTATGTTTTATTTGCGAGACTTCTTCTTACTTGCTATTTATCCTCGAGTTTTTTTTTCTTTGTATCAGCACAACCTTTATTTCTTCTCTATTCTTTGGAAAACATTTCAAGAATCGTTGCTTTGTTTGATCATAAATGTTTACATGAACTACGAAGGTACGCAAGAAATATAGCCTTGTGTTTTTCGAGATGATATTTTATTTTCAAGGATTCATTAATTTATTCATTCTCGAGCGCTTCTTCTTAGCATTACATAACGAACTTCTTCTTTCTTCTGAGAAACTGTCAAATCATCGCTCTGTTCAACCATGAATATTTAGATAAATTAAGAATCCGCGCAATTAAACTACAACTTCGAAAGGTACGAATTTACTCTTTTACTCGTATGAATTTTTCGAGAATTAGTTCTTCTTTGCTTGCAGGAATTCTTTGACTCGTCCATTCTCGTATTTCCTTATTTTTCATTAGCATAATGATCTTACTTTTGGCTTGTAAAAAAGGCTCGATGGATCGTAGTTGCGTTGAATCTCACGTATCACGACAAGTTGGCAACGTAGAATAAATTCAAAGGATCAGCCCGATTCTTCGATAGTCC
Organism: Bombus vosnesenskii; assembly: GCF_011952255.1. Lineage (NCBI taxonomy): Eukaryota > Metazoa > Arthropoda > Insecta > Hymenoptera > Apidae > Bombus > Bombus vosnesenskii. The sequence continues at coordinate 3,730,856 of NW_022882962.1, forward strand.
CTGGTTTTATCAAAATCATCCGGGCCTCGTGCTTCGCCGCCCTCCTTCTGGATCATCTTGTAGATCCGCTATGCTTACGAGCTACGCGAGTTCACTTCGTAAAGAAGAACGCGAAGATTGAGAGGGATGACGAGGGCGATCTATAAATCGGAATGTCATCAGTGAATTTCGATGACCAACCAGTTTACACGGCCAGCCTGTCACCCTCTTCCCAGAGGAAATATTGCTGCAGAAATCGAATGCCGGATATTTACGTCAGAAGTTTTCTAAAAATTACGTCAGAAGTATAGTCTGCATTATAATAGGCAATCGTGACCTCCAGACTTCATGTGTTTATGAAAGATGATTTTTATGAATTTTCAGGAAAATTTATTACAGATATTTATCACAACCAGTATATCTATTTGCTATGTTTTATTGACTACTTTCGAATATTTACTTTATGATTCGCTTTAAGTAGTACAGAAGAATATATTAGGAAAGAATTAGTTTAAATTAGTTGCTTTAAATGATCTTATAAAGAAATCACTATTATCTTCATCGCGGACGACTCTACGTCCCTCCTGGCACTCTGTGGTCCATATAAAAACAAAATCATGCGATAACAAATAGCTACGTTATCCCAAAAATGACAAAAAATGCTATCGAAAAATTCACCCTTCGCCGAGTACCTTATTATTATTCTCCAAGAGAATTTCTTATCGTTACTCATTACGTTTCTCGGTTACCATAGCCGAATAAAGAGCTCACTTGCCAGCGTTATATCATAAACTGTGGCAACTTTGAATCTTACGAAGACGTGGCTCCAGGGGTTGACGTTCCTGGGGTCCAATAAATTTGTCTCTCCGCTGATATTTCTTACTTGGCCCACGGTGAGGTCAACCGTAAAACATTTATAGTGTCACGAAGATGTTATACGACAAAGACGAGAAGCGAGATCGTCGTGCTTGTCCCCGAGCGCATGTGCGCTCCAGCTGCGTGTGCATACGAGCTTCTAAAAATACGCGACCACCCCAAGTGCACTTGAAACCGCGTCGACCGAGCCTGAGAGAGTTCCTCGATAGGCAATTTCACGGAGGCGACGCATCCTAGCATCCCCTGCGTTCATTACAAGAAGTCTTCATTGTTTTATACAATGGTTTGCGGATAATATTTCAGAATTTATCATAGATAACTTTTACGTATATGCATATATCGTATGCGTCATCTAAAACAGTTTGAAATTTCAATAGCACTATGATGTGACACGATTATCATAATTACGTATGTTGGTGCAATTTAAAAGGAATTTAAAAATGCGTGTAGAAGTTGGAAAATATTAATTATAAACATATATGTCGTAAAATATTAGTGTTCTGGGATGAATAGCAATCTTAAGTGTACCATATGTGTGTTCATATATTAAAGATGCTGATGCGGAGGATTTCTCAAAAGGAATAATATCCTTGGGAACGTACTGAATAGCACGTATTTTTTTCTTCTCCCACTTCAATCTCATCTTTTCCTTTTTGATCGAACATATAAAAGATTCGGGAGATGGTAGGAAGTTTCAGTCGAAGAAAAGTGCGATTGTACAGGGTGGGTGGCTGCGCTTCTGGAATTTTGTCGCTGTTTCAGCTTTTTTATCTGCAGGAAGAAAGAGATACGAGTTGCCCCAGTTGTGCAATTCAACCGGTATTGCATACAATGGGTGATGGTTTAAAGTGGTCTCTGAACACTTATGCGCTTCCCGCTATTTTCAAGTTACGATGGCTTTTGTTTTAAACGAAGTTTTCCATACAACCTGGCACAAAACATGAAAATTGCAATGGCAACTTTGCACATCGATTCCTGCAATTTCTACTTAAATCGTATGAAATTTTAATAAAAGATGCATTTACTAAAAACATAGAAGATCTGCCAACTTTTCTACTCTGTGTTATCCTATAAAAAGGACTGCAGTATTTTTTTTTGGAAAAAAAGGAAGGAAACATACAGCTTTGCAAGGAAACATACGCGAAATGAAGAAGATTTAAAATGGAGGTTGCTGCGAGCGTCACGATTTTCTTCCCGAATTAATTCAACGGTACAACAAAGAAAATCGCGAATTCGTGTTATAAATTTGTCCCGACTGTTATTACGACGTTCTACGAGCACGTCGTTACATCGTGTCTTTGCTTGTTACCACTCGGTAATACCATGGAGATCCATTTCCATCTAGAGCGCGTCGAGTCACGTTATTCTAAGCACCGTGGCTTTTGCACCCTCTCTCACTCTCCGGCGTCGTCCCTTCGTTTCTATGGTGATTCAAAGAGGGGTAGTATCCCCTGTAGATCGAGCGAACGTCGCAGGTTGATTGTAGGTGCCCGTATAGTCCTCTTGGCAAACACAGGATCATCTATCGGGGATAGAGGGTTACTCCTCTCTCGAACGAGACAATCATTTCGCTAGTGATTATCGAAGTAACGTCAGGCTGCTGTCTGGAAGTTACATTTTCCTAAAGATATCGAGACACGGTGCTGGATGAAAGGATACTTTTAAGAGTGGCGTTATATTGTTTCAGGCTCTCGTGTTTTATTTGCTTCACTGTTTCGTCTTGCATTCGATTCGTTGATGAGTAGACAGTGATGTTCATGCATTTATGGAAAATTTTAATATTGAGAAATGCATAGAATGTAGATGTTATGTAAAAATATACAAAATATCCAAATTGTTTAATATATATGGTAATGTATTTGTTGTAACATTTAAAGAATCAAAATAATTTATATACAGTCTCTGGCAATAGTTCTTTCACAGTTTGTAAAGAATCTATTTTTGTCGAAATAAAACATGTATCTATAATACAATCATATAATAATATATTTATAATCCAAAGCATATAAAATAATAGTAAAGCAGTTTTCAGTTGTATCTGTGTCAAAGACATTAATTTTGGAGTAAAATATTGTAGCATTTTATTTTGACAAAAATTGGTTCGTTATAGGATGTACAAAGATTTATATGGATGGTTGAAAACATTTTGTACAAACATCCGCAATCTGCCAATGAAAAACTTGTAGACATTGTAACAATGGTTCTTGGCTCCAAAAAGACAATTTCATTCGAATGTATCGTTTCTAGTCTATAAATCTATCTGCTAATAGACCAAAAATTGAATTTATAGGATTCAAGTTCTTCTTATTTTCAAATCTTAAAAATTTGAAGTTGTATTCTTGAGATTCGGGAAATTGCAATAGTTTTACTGTTCGTGACTATCATCACAAAGAACTTTTGCTTCACCCTGAAATACGCGAAGAAAGCGAAGTTAGAGCAGAGTGACTACGAGTTTACCTACGTGTCCTCGTCACTTCCTCTTCAACGTGTATTTACTCTGCTTCTAAACGTCCGCTCCACTTGTTTAGTGAGATCACATTCGCGCTGTACCGAAAATACAGCTGCACCTTCTCGCTCCTCCAACCAAGTGAACGTGTTTCTTAGAGCTGCCGTCAATTTCTTGCTTTCTTTCTCCCGTGATGTGACTTTAATCGTCTTGAAACATGGTTTACGAATCCGGTGAACGAACAAAGCTGCGCATTATGTTCTTTCCAAGATTTCTACGAAACCTCGTTACTGTCATCGTACTGATGGACCGTGCTTCAACCTCTTGAAAAAAAAAAAAAAAAAGAAAAAGAAACGATTTTCAAGAAAATCTGTCTGACGGTGTTTCTTTACCGTCTATTTTCGTACACGGTCGCTCTTTGAACACCCGACGCTTTAAATACCGGCGTTAATCAAAGAAACGGAAAATCATACCCTGTTCGGTCGTAATGCTATTTATAGAAGCATTTTTATGGCTTTTCCAAAGTTTCTAAGATGTTTGTCTTAGGAGACTGATCTTATCGTGTTGAAGGAGTGTTTGACACTTCATTTTAAATTTAAATGCCGTTATTTTTCAAATTTCTTAACTTCGTTACTCAAGTACGTGTTTAAACTTGCTTTTTAAAAACCAAGTTATTAATGTTTATTAGTTTTCGGCCTGTTTAAAAATAAATGAACTTATTCGTAGCAAAGAGGTGGAAAGAATAATTATCGGCTCCAATCTGCACATTTTAAAAAGTAATTTTTACAAATTTTTTACACCTTCTACTTTTTAACCAAAAATACCCAATATAGTGTTCGTTACAATATTCAATAGATGGACAACGTTTCTGCCGAGGTTCCAATTTAGTTAGTTATAACCGCAAAAATTTGAATCTGCATGAATATCCGCAGTCCACTCATAACCAAGCAAGACTCCACCTACGAAGGTCTATCGGAATAATTACAATTTGCCAATCCATACACAATGAATCAACGTCGCCCTCAATCACACGAAAGCGAATCGCCATAACAATCCCAAGCCTACGATCTTCGCCGACAGAGCGTAGACTCTCGCGGTTTCTCGTTTGGCATTTTTCGTTGTACCCGATACGAAGAACAGACGGATTCTGGCAGAATTCCAGGGGTATAAATTGTCGGGATCTCGTCGTTTCTCCCGATACTTCGCTCCAGAACTTTCCTGCCCCCATCAGGATGTTCGCGGTGGTGTTCGGTCGAAGCTTCAGATGAACAGGATTTCGTAACGATCCATCTTCGATCGAGGCTGCGTTTCGATCGTCCTCTTTACTCCGTGTACCAAGCCGGGATATTGCGCAACGATAGGGAAAGGAATAGGCGTAATGGAAGACGTGAAAGTTTCGACCGGTGTTCACAGTCGTGCAGAGCTGCAACGAACGTTTGTCGGCAATCAAAGGTTAGAGGTAGGAAAATTGTGATTCACGCAGCGATTCCCCGTACATCTGAATACGCACGTGCATTGTGAAAATGTTTGCAAACCAAAGGACTGAGGAAGTAGACGTTAGAAAGGCCTCGAGTAAAATGTTATTTAGTTGGCTTACGTTTTCAAGGTATCTCTTGCGTTGCAATAAAATGATTGTAGGGAAATTTAATTTCGAGGAAATGAAATCGAAACATAAATTAATGTTAGTTGTTTCTTTTAAATGTTCTGTAATTAATAACAGCAAATGTAGTAATTATTACTCGAAAGTATCTTTGAATTGTAATATAATGGTTTGATTTTACAATATTTTTAATCTGGAATTTTAAAAAGAGAACGTTACGAATAATAATATAGCTCGTTATCCTGGTGGGATTGTGCTCGCAAGGATAATTTCGCAAAGGGTCAGCGGGTAATCTCGTGTAACGCGAGCTTTCCTCGGAATCGAAATCCGTTCCCCACAGTTCGATAATGGTTTCATTTCCTTGTATCTCTCTGCTGCATACTAATATATGCGTAATAACAGCGTACTGTGGGCGCAATAACGAACCTTCGATATTATATATGCTAGCCGCGCGAGGACTCATTAGATCGCGTACCTTTAGCTTGTACTTTAAATTGTATAAAATCCGCTAAATTATCAATTACTGGAAGTAGAAAACACAAAAGGCTGCATAACAACCGGTTACAGTTAATAAAAAGTCGTATGAGTAAGTTTTCATTTAAAACGTTCAATCGTTTTATGAAATATCTACGTTTAAAAAAAAAGGCAATTGACATTATTTTGGATGAAATTATTTTACATAATTACGGATGCAATTGTCATTCAGCAAAGAGAAATCGTACACCTGAAACGCTTGTGCTTTCAGACCAATTAAAGAGCAAAGAACAATTGATTTACATCTATACAAAAGCAGGTACACATATAGCGAAGGAACATCTGCAGTCTGCGCGCGAGGTTCTGGCGTTTTGCAAGCGCTGACTGAAAAGGCGACGAAACAGCAATGGCAATACCGAGAGTTAGTCACGTGCCACTATAAAAATGAAAAATATTCGTGACGGACACTGTATCATTGTAAATATACGATGTTGCAACACGAATCGTAAAAAGATATAAAAATGGCTACTAAGATAATGAAGAACGGGAAAAAATAATAGATAGATAAACAGAAAAAGTTATAAATAATCGTACATAAATCTGACTTAATTTCCATTTAACGATCGCATCTTTTACGGGAGCATGGGTGGACGTACAGTAATTGTACGAGGACTAAAATAGGGGAAAAGAAGTAAATCGCCGATATAAATCTTACGTCGTATCGTGGGAACCTGAGGGCACAACGGCGACGTAGCACGGGTAGTAAATGTAACGAACGTTTTGCGGTAAATGAAACGTTTTATATTTCCATAAATTTCGCGTTCGATGTAGGAGAGAAGGTACACCCGATCAAAGTGGAGGCATTTTGTGCGCCTCGATAGAGTTTGATTCGCGTAGTGCGAAAGATGGCCGATGCGCGGCGCTGGGTGCGCAGTGACGCTGCGCGCCGATGGCGCCGGCTGGGAGCGGGACCATCAGTCGCAGAGGGACCACGTACGGTGGCGGTCGTGAGTTTGTCGCAGGAGAAAGAGAACGTGCAATAGGACAAAACAGAAGATAAAGAAAGAAAGACAGGCAAGCAGAAAAGATAGCTAGAGAGAGAAAGAAAGAGGTTTCTGAGAAAAAAACGACGAAACGTAACAAGAATAAGTCGAAATCGTAGCCGTACGCGAACGTTCTTCGTTGATCACACCGAGTTCGCGGGTCCCGCTCGATCGTGTGCGCGTGAAAGAGTTTTAACCTCCGTCGTTCGATTATCGTGCGTCGTCTCGGTCCGTTCTGGTGCGTGTGGGTCGGCGCGCGCGCGCCTGTGTCCGTGTGTGCGTGAAAAACACCGCACCGTCTCTCGTTACGCGTTTCTCTCTGTGTGTTACATACATCGGGTAGTATACATACAAGAATATATACGTGCATCGGAAAGAGAGTAACGCCGGATCTCGCGTACACAGTGTGAGCACGAAAGTAAGAGAGAAAGAAAGCGAGAAGGACAACCGGGGAAGAAGAGGAGGAGGCGTGAGGCGGGCGAGGAGGGGGAGGAGGTAACGGAGTGTTGGATTTGTTTTCTTGCACAACGGTGGAGCAAAACGGCCTCAAACTGTGGGGCTCTGGGGCGTTTTTTCTTCCTCCGCAAGGGATGTACTACCCCGTAAGTGATCGTTTTATTTTTTTATGAATACTGTGCATTCATCGGAAGGCTAGATGCTAGACTAAACCAGAAGAGAGGGAGGCGTCTCTCACTGTTTCTCTCGCTCTCTACCCTCCCTTTGCTGGAAATGTTCGAAGGCGTCGCGTCGGTTCGATATGAGGCGTCAGGTCGTGGAATATCGTGCTTTGTTACTATTTTCGAACTCTATAAAAGCGATTCGATATCATTGCGCGACGCAATTGACGTATATTTGACTCTTGCCCCTTGAATGAAACGTGTATGTGAATATAATACGATACACACGCGCACAGTGTCGTGTTCTATGATGCATTGTTTTGTTTTTTTTTCTGTTCGAAATCGAGTCATAACTAACACCTTCAAGTAGTTTGCTTAGAAGTACAAATACGTCGTTCACCCTTGTTTCGTCGTAAATAGCACGAGAGAATTCGTGGTCGTCGCGTCGCTCACACGAGTGTCTCGCTCGATACGGCCGAATTGGAGGTTATGTTCGCCTCCGCCGGGAGACAGCGAACGAGAACAATTCGGAGCAAAAACACGAGTCGATAGAACGAGTGTTTCGGTAATATCTAGCAGTGAAATTCGCCTTGGTCATCGTACTGCTGGCGAAATATGCATTTCGAGGAAATATATCTATTTATTTACCGCGTTAAGAAAGATCTCTGCGAAGGAAAGGTTAGAACACTCGATAAGAAGGACACGGTCAGGGCTCTCTTCAAAGTGAAAGTAATTGTTACTAGCTATCACTATTTTATCTTACTAGTTTCCCAATTATTACGTTTCAGTGCCCATAATTAACCGATTTTAAATTAATTTTATTTTCAGATATGCAGAATTTCTCTTTTATGTCATATAGCGCAATGGAAGGTATTTTTCATATTATTCGAATATCTACAGCTAATTTTAAACCAATAATTCCAATCAATAGAATACTGTGCTCCAAAAGCAAAATTTCTATCTTTAAACAAAGATATTCGCTATATACATACAAAATTCTCTTTTTGTACCATCTTATGTGTGTTAAATACCAAAAAATATTACAAATGGGTACTGCAACTTAGTCCTTGGTGTCTTTACTTCAAATCGGAGTAGATATTTTCTACCTGCGTATTTACCTAGACCCAGGTAGGTCCTCAGAGGTTGAGATAAGGCTTTCTTCGAATTGAATCTCGCTCCAAAGTTCTTCCTTCGCCATGGTAGGCATAGACGGATTAAATTTCATACACAATAAACCTGACCTGTTTCTTTCGCCCCTACACAACTTTCTACATATTGTTCGGAGCACGACGCTCGCTTTTATACCAGCATTCACAAAATCGAAGTAGCTTTTGTATGATTTATAATATTTCTTATTATTGTACACATCAGCTGTGCAGTTTGAATCAAGAATCATTTGTGGTTTCTATTCAGATGTTGAATTACAGTACGTTCTGCGAATATGAACGTAGTGCGCTGGTTTCGTAAGCGATGCACGTGCGTCCCGGCGCGAAACGTTCGCGAGTCTTGAACTTTTCTGGTACGTCACGATTAACGTGACGAAGACGTGCCTTTTTTTGCACGCGTTTGAAGTATGCACAATGTCGTCCGATTCGCCATGATCGTCTCGCGTAATTAATATTGATATGTACGCGTATCGCGTTGCTTGCCATTTGCGTTGCGTTTTTTGTTTGACGTACGAGTGTTATCTTGACTGTGTCGTTTTTATGCCAGTGTTAAAATTCGGGAACAGAGATAGTTTTTATTTTTTACGTTTGAATTATTAAGTTTTATAGTTATTGTATTAAGTTTTATTTATATGTAGAAATTATTTTATTCTTTGAGGTCTAAATATTAAATCTTGTGGTTTTTCGAAGAATGTATCGCAGAAATAATTGAATATACTTTGTATGTTATTTAATATAGTGATATTTCATAATATATAGTGTTATTTAATATAGTGTTATTAATATAGTGATTTAATTGACAGATGTATTTATAGTGAAACGAAAATTTCAAAGTTGAATATGTAGGTAGGTGGTACGTAGATTATTATTATAATGGAATAAATATATTTATTCAATATTATATATTTAATATTTATTAATGTTACTGTATTTTTTTGGTATCTGGAATTATTTTGAAGTTTTTGTAGCATTGTCTCGATATTAATATTCAAGTATGAATGGTAATGTACAACAGTAACCTTCCTGATAATTAAACATTTTATATCCTCACCACTTTTATTTGCTAATTCATATACATATTCAAACGATTACAGAAAAAGTCGAGATAGGTGTAGTTAAATCCATCGGTGAAAAGATTAAACAACAACGCAAAGTTGAATAGGATGATCAAACCCGTTTTATTTAGTTACCAAATACCAATATCAGCGGCTGTCAATGTATACCCACAAAAAAAATGTAACATCGCATTCGGCGTAAAAATTACATAACAGTATTCCAATTGAAATTCAAGTTTCGCTCCATGAATTCATGAGCAATAACTCAGATCAACTTCGCGTCGGTAAAAAGTTGGACGTAAAGATTCGAACGAATTTGCACAGTCATCGTAAACTCTGCCACCGTAAACATGACATGCATTAACAAATAATCTACTTCCAGCTTCCTTGTTCTTCTCGCAAAAAACTCTTCTGCTCTTTTTTACACACGTGTCAAAAAGGAAAAGGAGAGAGAGAGAGAGAGAGAGGGAAAAGGAAAGCACAAATTACACGGTAAGCGGAAGAAAAGGCGATTTTACCGTTAGCGCGGGGACAAAGAAACACGTTGGAACAATCGACCAGTCGCAATCGATTTCATCAATCTCCCGCTGTTTCTCTCCGAAAAATCCGCTCGATCGAGGGTCGGTTAATTTCCGTGTGCGCGAGAATTTCCCTGCGACCCGACGCGTGTTCCCAGCTTTTTTATTCGTCCCGTATATATTCGTTAGAAAAAGGGGCGAAGCTTGTCCACAGCGAGAGGTGGACGAAAAATTTCAAAGCAGATTACAGCGTCACAAGCTCGCGGTATTATCCATCGACGTTAATCCACTGGCATTACCACTGCCAATTCTACGGAAATAAATAAAAGGAGAAAAAATAAGAGAAGAAGAGGTGGAACGCGAGAAAAGGGGGAGGAATAAAGAAGGGGAAAAACGAAGGGGTAGCGCACGGTCACGTTCCATTGGCTTTTCAGGAAAAAAGAGTCGCTTTTTGGGTCAAGCGTCCATAGTTATCCCTGCGCTGTTGGACCACCCCTTTCTGGTTTTAATATTATTTCCCGAGAAACCGGAGGCCAATGAGGCTTGAACTAGAGTCGAAGTGGACGAACGTCATTCACGAACTGCTCGTCGTCGACTTTGATCCTCTACTCGCGTTAATTTTTTTCCTCTTTTTTTTTGTGTGTGTGTGTGTGTGTTTTATTCTTGCGTTCGTCTATTTCCCAGAGATGTATTTCTCTCTTCTCGTTTTCATCATCGAATCGTCGATGAAGAGATTTTCCACGGCACGACGATGTGTATTTTGAAATATAGGGCAGGGTGGGCTATTTCCAGCCCCCGGTGTGTATCGGTACTTTATTTCGAGGCAAATAAGTAGATCGATCGGTCTTCCCATCGTATCGGCTGGCCCTTAAGCTATGCACGGCCCCGACGATCTGTCCCCTCATGCTAATTTCTTTTCTCACTAGGGTGTTCCGGGGTAGTTGCGGCTGTGTAAATCCTTCTTTGAGAGAGGAAGGGTATGGGGTCTTGCTTAAGTAGTGGAATACCTATTAGATGGTTTTTGGATTAGCTATTTTTTAGATAGTTTTTATGAAATCTGGAAGTATTAACTTCTTTGTGTTTTTCAATGTAATCGTGTCCATTTATCGGCAAGTAATTTCTTAAATCCGAGGAAGACACGAAAGAATCGTTGTTCATATGTGTGATTTTCATTCGATTGAACTTTAAATGTATTTTGATTTCGAAGTGAAAACTTTTGGTACAGTTCTTCCGTTATTTTAAGAAACTATACAAAACGATTCGCGAAAATCACGGATGGATTGTTTCTTCCAAAAGGAACGCTTTAAATATCAGTCCATTTCACCAGTTCGATCGCCGCGGGTAAAGGTCGATATTTTCATGGATAAAAAGACAGTAATGTATTAAGTAAAAGCATAAATTCGTCCCGTTACTACCTATAATTTAACACCTGTTTCGAGGCAAGCAATATCGCAGCAAGGAAAAAAAAAAAGAGAAAAGCTGAGAAAGAAAGAAGGTACAAATAGGTAGTAAAAAATTGTGACACAAGAAGAGAAGCGCGTAATATAAGTTGGCGTTACAAAAGACGAAAAATAAGGCGGTGCTTTTGGATTGGAGGAATTTGTCTTGTTTTTCCAACAACGCCATTACTCCCTGCCTTATCTCATTTAGTAATTGCTCCTGAATATTCAGATTCTATTTAAGATAATTAATCGTTGGACGTTGACCGCGTGGAAATTTCGACTAAAATTTTCCTTCGTGTTAGTCTGTTTGTCTGACAGATCGAGTCTGTCCTTGCAACGTGTGTCACCTTGTTATCGATATTCTCATCACGTGCTCCATTAATCGGTAGATTTTTCTATGGTTAACCGCATCTTAGAACGTCGTACTTGTTATCGAGCGAATATACTTCCGTTTCACCTTTATTTTCCGATCTTCTTGCGTTTCTTCTGTAGTCTTGAATTTCACGGAACATCGTGAAATATTGCGACGAAGAACGAGAACAGATATGTTGTTGTCATAACAAACAACTCGTTATAGTAGGAAATTACTGAATTAATATTTCAGTAGTTTCTAAATATAGAAATAAATAAACGGAAGAATACGATAGTATCTAAATATTAAACAAAATATTACGAGTACGTACATAACTCTGTATAAACTTTACGATTTTTAATTTCATCTTTTATTTACACTGTATCCGGGATAAGCGGAATCTATAAAATATTTCCTACTGCTGTTACTACAGATACCTACCGTTATTCATGTCTTCGATGTTTTTTATCTTCTGGCTTCTAGAATTTGTGCCAATTTCTGTCTGATACATGGATTAGGAATTGTTCTGTCCAGTTTACTCGAATGTAAGCTATTTCTGTTCGCGATTGAAACCGAGAGACAGGGGTCATGCCCCGCGGAAGCACGCGAAATAGGCCGTGCATGATTGCGTGTTAACACGAGTCTTAAAAATCATAGTTTCCAAGCTTTGGTCAGTTTCATGGTATTTCATGTTTACTCGTAATTAAGCCTTAAATAACAAATTAACGAAACAAGTAAAATCGAATATTTCGTGACGTTTCGTAACTCGGAAATGAAAGTAATATCGAGTTTTTCTTAAAGACACTGCTCTCTCCATGGTATTGTTTCATTTATCTAAGGAATCAGCCTGGAGCCAAACTTAAGCCGTCGAACTGCTTTCCTGGGCATTGGGTAAATTTAGAAACGCAATTCGATCGGGATACCAGGAATCGAAATGTTTAAAAAGATGGAAACGGAGGAGAGAAAATTGTTTTGAATTTGTCGTACGAGACATATTGATTTGTCATAGAATTGTTTGTTCGAACGTAGGAAGATGTACGTGTCATTTTTCTGAAAATTTCTCCTTCTGAAAATACCTACTCGTTGTATCGGCAAGATGGTGAAATAAATCTCGCAGTCAAACGATTAATATTTGGTCCTTTTGCAAGCAACAAAAATACAATACATTTGTAATTGTGTGAAAAACTTGTAAAACTTCATTATATTCGAAACTTGCGCATAAAATTAATCAATTTAGCTTCTGTATGTCTCGTATCGTATTCGGAATTGATTCAGAGTAGTTACGAAGGACTGAACGATCTTTCACGAAGAGGAACAGACAAGCATAAAGAAAGATCAGAATACGAATTTTTTAAATTAAACTTAGAACCCTCCGGACGTTGATAAACGAGAGAAATACTGAGAATAAAAAAATTCTGGATACCAGCAGCCATTTTAAAATTAAACGCAAGCAACTTAGAGTGCAACACGGGGAGAGAGTAGAATTCTGTAAAGCGCGAACAAATTGCATCCACTCTCGTATCCTCGAGGAAGAAATATTCCGGGCATTTCGTTGAAGGTGGATGCCACTCCGTGAATTAATTAGACGGCCGCGTTCGGATGTATTAAGAAATATTTCACGTGTCGCGTGCAATTCGAGAGCGAGTTGGCACAAAAGGGGAAGGAAGTATCACTTTAAGCTCGAACCACCGCGCAACGCGTGGTTAATCCGCGTCGCGAATACGTGTCAAGGCTTCTTTTTCTCTGTACGTTGTTTGCTTTTTTCCGCTGTCTTCCTTTTCTTCTTCGCGCCTGCAAATTATCACTTATGAATGCACTTGGCGTGGGAAGATCGCATCGTTGGCAATATTTTTTCTTTTGTAAACGCTTCTTGAAACAATTAATACCATGTAGCAGTGAAGAATTAGTACTTTGCTCTACTTAGTTAAGTTCGATAAAATATACTAGTAGATGGATATGAAATGTAATGAAATAGAAACAAGGTAGATAAGATAAGGTTTGTGAAATATAGATGCATACAATCTTAAATTTATTTCTTTTTAGATATAATTACAGCGAGTTAAAATGCTTAAAACGACGAACTAATAGAAGAATTGCGAATATAACAGGAACATCACGAAGGGAAGGAAATGTCGAATAGCATTTATTGAAGCAGAGTCGGAGAATTTCGATTCGATTAAGGAAACATGTTGGTCTGGTTTTCGACTAACACGAGTTCACGCCAAGATATTTTCGACTAACACGCCAAACTGTGCAAATGTTTGAGGGATTCGTTTTATCATTCGAGCAAGGAAGTCGATCCTTTACTTTTCAAAAATAAAGGGTTACTCGGATGATTTTGAAAGCATCTGTAGGACGTCGTTCGAAGCATTTGAAACACGTTGTTGAAAATTTCTTAGTTCGTAAAATTGATCTTATTTTGATTTTCCTAACGTCTAAAGTTAGTATTGCTAGTGCACGTTGCGTCTTAACGTGGATCTTAATAATTCGAGGCGTTCCGCTTTGCAAAGCAGCCTCGCGAAATCACGACACAGAGGGACATGTCCGGTGCCTTGTGTCCGCATACTGATACGGGAATTAACTTCTAACGCTTGCACGCGGCTGACTGGATTAAGATTGATGATTAAATAGTGCCACGTCGGCTACTGTTACGCCATGAAGTAGAGACGACGACACGGTTGTCCATTACTCACGATCAAACAGTTGCTCGAAGACGATGGCGACGTTGCTTTGCTAGAGTTGTTCCTTTCGTATTGGCATCATACTTCCTGACATTTGACATGTAACCGGTTGGTTAATTTCGGACGGGTCGATGCGTTGGCTATTCGCGAACGAAATCGACGGAAGGTGGATCGGTTCGATCGGTCCGCCACTTTATTTAGACGCATCAAATTGGGACGTGTCGAGTCCACTTTATTAACGCCGTCCTATTTGTCGGCCTCACTGCGCTATTGACTACTAATCGTCCCAGTGATTTACGTATTTCGGTATCTGGATTTTTCCTCCTTTTTTACCTTCGCGCTTTTGATGGATGTTTTGGGGTCTCGGTGATACGAAGAGAATAAAGCGGAGGAGAATTTTTGTTTGCTGTTTGCTTTATTAGAGAGGGAGAGAAAGAGAGAGAGAGAGAGAGAAGAAATAATGAATACGTAAAGCGTATATAACAAATATATAAGAGTAAATAGGTCATAAAAATCCTACTTTCACATTCTACATTGAATTGGATATTAAGAAAATATTTTCAACCATCGCATCTCTAAGTATCGCCTTTATCTCTGTTACGGTCTTCGAATTCTTCTGTTTTAATTTCAAATTCTCTTTAATAACGGTATTGAGAAAATGTTATAACAAAGTTGGAAAAAGAAATCGCGCAATGATTCTATCGCGTTTTCTCCAAACTTGAGAAATTTTCCCTGGTAGAAAAATGCGATTCGTTGGAAAACAACTGAAATGGCGCAACAGTGTAATAATATAAAGTGCAGAAAGTTGGTAATCGCGCGTGAATCAAGTAGAACAAAATATCAAATGTACATACTTTACGTAAAGGATTAGCGCTGTAGATATCTCACTGAACATACATTTAACTTGGCACGAATAACTCATTTTTACGGCTACTGCTAGTTCGAACGATTTATTAGAGAAGATTAAAAACATTCTCAACGTCTCTATATAGTTCACGCGTTTAAACACCGCGCAAACAAAAATATCATAGGACGAAATGATTCATTCTATGAACCTTTCCCTTCTACCATTATGAAAATCAATTCACACTGACGTGAATCACTTATACACGAAATATGAACAAAATATCAATTTTCACGGTTTTATCTAAACCGAATTTTTCGTTAATTATTAATTTTGTTATCAGTAAACTGGGAACGTTTCTGTATTTATTTGAGAATTTAAGAGTTTAACATTTTTACCTGTAAAAAGATATTTTAAGCCGGCGTAATTTTTAATTCCGAGCATCCGTGATTCCAAACTTTGTACTTTTTACAATCTTTTTACTAGTTTTAACAGCGTTTAGCGGAAGTACCATCAAAATACATAAAGAGGAGCATATGAAAAGTCACGATTCGCGGTTTTTTTAACCGCGGTCTCTCTAGTTTAATGGCTCTAATTTCGTTCAGGGGACGAGTACGGATGATTGAGTTAACAAACTCGGGCGGACTGGACGCGTGGTCCATTTGCAGTCGGCGGCCCTTCATTTAACAGCCAGACGTTTCACCTTCGTTCCCGCGGAAACGAATAAATCCCGGTGTTCCCCGCGGGATCGTAGGCTCTCTGTCCCTCCCACAAGATGGATATATTTATCACGGAGAAACGTCGACTGCCTCGCGAACGGAACGCCGCACGTTCCCTTTGATACGTGCCAGCGACGATTCTTCATTTTCGGTATTAATCCACGTCGCTGCTCGAGCTCGAACCACTCGCGTCCTTCTCGTGCAAATTGCTACTTGGACCCGTCGTTCGAATATAACTTTCGTGTCAGAGTGACGTAACTGGAGCGTGGAAAAATTCGCGAGATCGCGTCTCATCCTTGACGAACGAGCATATAAAGATCGTTCGTTATACGAACGTGTTAATCTTTGTTAACGCTTTAGTCCTTTTAAATAGGTTTCGTTGTTGAGCCTGTGCTTTAGTAGCTTTGAGTGTGTTCTGTTTTAACATTAGAATTATTATTTTTTATTCTTTGCAACTGTTTTTGGCAGGCGTGCTTATTTGGCATACTTATAATACCACTTTATTTATAATCATCAATGTATACTATATTTAGGTTAAGGTATGCGAAACATCTGAAACTTTTAATCTACTTGGTAGCAAGTTCCGTTACATTAACGAGAAATTGGTGACACTTTAAGCATTATGTACTAAGAGTGTAGAGAATTTCAATTTTCTGCTATAGAAGATTTCTTTGTCCGACACGTTGGCTATATGTTTTTTAAATACATTGTATTACGAATATGTAGTATAAAATGCGAAGAGTCACGTCTATACAATACAAATATTGTTTATACAATTCAAATATGTTGAATTCAAATATTCTTACTCGATAAAACACCAAACAATAATGAAAGATATCTGATGCGTAGTATCGTGGAAAAACCGTTTAGGAAAAGTCCGATGAACTACAATGTAGATAGAAAGTGAGTGCTGACGAGCCGGGAAGGATGGGAAATCCCAATGGGCCATGTGGCCCAGCAATATAACCGTAACGCTTTCGGGCAATAAATACTTGAAGAAAGATGTACATGACCATGTTGAGTCAGTTTTGAAATATGTGTGCGTGGTAGAAGTACCTAAAACTAGTATAAAAGGACGTTTTGATGGAGAAAGTGAGTTAGTTGTTAGTTGTTAGTCGTAAGTCATGAGTCGTTAGTCGTAAGTCGTGAGTCGCTAGTCGTGAGTCGTTAGTCAATAGTTGGAGTGAATTGGAGTCATGAGACCATGAGTGGTGAGCTGTCACTCAGAAGTTGAGTAGTTGTACAAATTTAGTTGTATTATCGACCAATCGCGGGGAGACGCAATCGCGAGGAAACACGTCAACAGGAGTTCTAAATTCCCGTTACGATTATAATAATCGACGCCGCGAATAGATCGATCCCCTGATTTCCGTTGAAATAATAGGGGTGGTTGAGGTGGTATAACGCTGCGATTAACATGGTTATAAAGATTATATTTCCAACACTTAAGAGTTACACTGAGGCGTATGTATAAGTTAAGCAAGTGATTGATTTAAGGATAGTAACCCGGTAAGAACGTGCAATAAACCCAAGGACTGTTTCAAATACCGGAAATACTTGCAGGATTGAAGGTTCCTGCCTTAGGTTTATCGAGGGTCTGTCGAATGGGGCTTGGGCCTTGATGGTCAGACACTGAAGGACATCGCACGGACCATTTCACGCGACGTAACATTAGTTGTTTTAGTTATATTACATTATTACATTAAGCTCTAGTTAAATAATCATCGTTCTCCTGCTTCAATCATTGTAAATAAATCTATCAAATAAATAAAATTGCTATAGTTGTATTGCGTATTGTATTATTCCTGGCGTGAGAAAACCTACATCTCTACAGTAGGAATTAGAAATATCTAAAGATAATAACAAGTAGCATCAACGATATATTTTTGTTCGATAAAATCAAATATTTATCTCCAATTGCAATCCTCATTTCACTGTCTTTCGTCAAATCGGAGAACAACGCTATTCGCCTGTCTAAAGTTTTCACTGCTGCCAACCATACTCTCGTCAGAAGTGTCACCAGTGAACATCCGTTAAATAAATAAGTTTCACGAAAACAAGAGTTCAAAAGCCTTTGAAACGAAGACAAAGGCTCGTAAACGAGACAGTAATAGTGATGAACTCGTCGATGGAAGCGGACAGCGTTCTCTACGTGGAAGTTGGCATTCGTCGCGTTCGTAATTCACGTTCGAAAACGCGGCCGGGTCTGTCGTTGCGGTTTCGTTGCAGGGTCGAGGCTGCCTCTCGAGGAGGTTGCTGGCCTCCTGGTTGCATTCGTTGCGGTTAATAATATTCGCCGTGGATTATCGCCGGTCAGAGAACCGGAGAATCGATCGGTTCGTTTCCCCTTCTACCATTACCGTTCTTGCTTCCACGATTTATTACACATCCGCGTTGGGGGGGAAGCGCTGTCTCCTTAACCCTTTCAAAACAGAGTTTATGGTAGGTTAAGTAAACATATTTTTTTTATTAATTACTAAAGACTAAACAAAATATTATGTATCATAATATTTAGATACGGCAGAACTCTGTTTATAAGAATTTATCCAACAAATAATTTATGTAATTGGAATTCATATAACAACAATCCACCGACTCGTCCCATTATGTATGATTTATCGTTTACATAATCAGAGTTGATTCATATAAGTAGATTCAGTCGACGAGAGCTTATTTACTCAGACGTTAATTAATATTTTGTTAAAACAAATGCAGTTTATATAAACGTTTTTTTTTTTCATTGCATCGATGTACTTTAATATTTGCATGTAATATCATTTGTGTAATGAAGCATCGAAATATAATTTAGCCAGCAGTAAAGGTAAAATATCAGCGTGTATGAAAATTGAGCCAGCCTGTCAGGCTTAACGATCAGGATGAACGTCGTTCGACGAACGATTTTCGATAAATAAGACAACGACGAAAATGGAAAACGCGAGATATTTCATATTTTATAATACTCGAATCGCTCGTATCGTGCGCGTATTATTATTGCACGTGATGAAAGAGCGTCGTGCGTCTCGTTTGCACAGATCGGCACGGAACTGACTTCTGCTAATGTTGGAGAAAATTTCCAGTATTTCACTGTCTGTGAGGTCGACCAAACTGTATACATATTTGTATAGCTTGTTGGAGTTCGTTTGCTCTTGTGCTATTTGGCTAGCACGTTTTGTTGTATCCACGTAAATTGGAAACATATATCGAGCGTCTATGCTGTACCTTTACTCATTTCATGCGTGGAATAGCATTCATAACGAGGCAGGTAGCAAATGAAAATAGATACAAACTTTAGAGAGAAAATTGTAAAATATTACGTGAAACGAACTATAAGGAAAATTTAATCAGATTGTTTGTTACGTTAGCTATATTACCTGTATTGATTATTACATTGTTCAAATTGAACTTCTTACGTCGCAGCATTCTTTTAGCGCATAAGACACGCGAGAAAGAAAAATTTGCTTTCGATTTCGCAATATCGCGTATTCGATCCTTCATCCATGCGTGAAATAACGCGTTTAAATATTATAATATAAATATTACACGACCAGCAGCTACGACACAGTTGATAAAATTTTTTTAACGTTGCTCAACGAACTATTCTTCGTGAACTACCTCGAAATTTAATTTCCTCTTTTTAAATATTGTCAACGTATACTGGTACCCGCAGCGGATTTCCCAAAGTTATCGAACAGACGACAGAGATCAACCGCCCGTATCCTCGTGACTTGGGATAAGTCAATGGTTTCGAGACGAAGATTAAGGATCCTGTGGGGTTCGAGGCTTTGCTGATGTTCTTAGGAAGACGTTTATCATCCCTTGAATTAATTTATTAGCTCTGGAATTAGGGAGGTAGATAAATGTCTAAGCATCTCTAGATGAGAATTTCAAGATCAAACGGGAATAAAATGTTGAATCGACGAGAGAGTAACGTGAAAATAATTTAATATGTCATCGTTTATGAAAAATACGTGTTCCTTATATTCTTCTCAAACTGAATGAAATTTTCAGTTTCATTTACAGAACTCGAGTGTTCCACAGTTTTATCGCTTGATACGTTCGCAATTTGGAATATTTCGAACGAACCGGAATTCTTTCACAAAATTGCTTTTATTCTCATACGAACTCGTTCGCTACGACTACCAGGTACATATTAGGTTGTTCGAAAAATGTCTTTCTTTCGCAAACATGTTTTTTTACAACAATGCACGTTCATACAAACGTGAAACCAAGTCTGTCGCGGTGTTTATCACAATAGAACAAAATGGATCGTACGTAATTCGACAAAATAATATAAAAGAAAAAACATTGTGCGTCTATTATTTCCTCATAAAACAAAAGAAATTTTTCGAACAGCTTAATACATTCCTTAAAAATCCTCGCAATATGGTTCATGAATATTTGCATCGTAGGTTCTTACAATTATCGTTTCGGCTTATGACTATATACATAGTCGTCTATTATCGCAATCAAGCGCAAAGAGATAGATACGGAGTATTTAACATTCACGTGTACATATGCTTCTTAACTGTGATAACATGCAAAACATATGCAATATGTAAGATAATAATTACATATAAAATATGTATACACCTACATGAACATTCACAGTATACTTAACCATTCCAAGTTCACGGACGACGAAGCAGTGCCGAAACAACTGCGTTATATATTCTCTTCCCTTAGTGTTTCCGCCAAAATTGTCGTATTATCTCGTAAAGAACGTGCATAGATATACGCACTGAACACAAGCGTCGAGTTTCCCAAGCATCGAGAAATCCCGACGATTCTCTGGATACTTAAACCAGCGGGTGGCGCGGTAGTTGGCGGCGTTCCAACGAAATTTCGGGTCGGCTACACAAAAGCTCCGCGCCTCTTTCCGTCCTTCCCAACCAGAATTTTATCTTTTTTCAGAAAAAGGACCCGCCCCTGAAAAATATCCCTCCGACAGAAACCGACGTGTATCCCCCGATCTCTGCGCGTGTTTTATAATTTCTTTCTGTTTGCCGCGTAGAAACCCGATTTTCCAACGAGTCAGCGAGCATTTTTGACGCTCGGCTTCT
Source organism: Bombus vosnesenskii (assembly GCF_011952255.1). Taxonomy (NCBI): domain Eukaryota; kingdom Metazoa; phylum Arthropoda; class Insecta; order Hymenoptera; family Apidae; genus Bombus; species Bombus vosnesenskii. The sequence continues at coordinate 3,751,728 of NW_022882962.1, forward strand.
TGCCGACCGTTAATTGGAAGAGACGTTACGAACATGGTCGTGGATTTTCGCGCGAATTTTTCACGTACCGAACGTGTTTATGAAATATTTCCACGAGTGGCTCGTTAACGAGTACCATCCGTCGGGAATTTCGAGAACGCGCGATTTTCGGATTCGCGCGCGAACGCTCATTATATATAACGCCGTTCGTCATCGGATGATTCACGTTCGAATAGGGCGGCGCGCTGTTTTTAGACCCGCGCGCTAGAACATCTGCGAGATCTTGCCGCTCGAAAATTGACCGTGAATCCGAGCAGAGGGGAGAAAATCGCGGGAATGCACGATGATCGTATGTCTTTCGAAGGTTGGGGTTATTGAATGTGGGGAATAATATTGGGATATCTATTATATTGCAGATGGGTATAATGCGTTGCGATGGTTGGGATGGTTTAGATGCGAAGATTGCCGATTTATTAATGAGCAGGGATGATAGTCCCTGGTAATCCGAGTATGATAAGAAAAGTGACGTATGATGCGTATTTAATCTATTTGAAATTTAGTAATGTTACAATAGCAAAAATTGCGCAAATGTAGTGTTATCGAAAGATGTATGTACAGGTTGTTGCACGGTATTAGATTTTCATTCGGACGGTTTATAATATCATCGTACGGAAGAGGAACGTTTTGAGTACAGAGCCATCGTCGTTGTTCGCTTAGTTCGTCTGCCTTCATGTTGCCTGCAGTGCAATTTGTATTGTTTAATCACGGCTCTTACATATTCGTGTCTAGCTGTTAATCCCTTAATGGCGCATCATAAATCAGAAATTCCAAAGGGACCTACACGTTTGCAACGGTAAAAAGTTACGATTAAAAGATTTCCTCGCTGTGCAACGTGAATTCTACTAATCTTTTTCCTCGTTATTCCTGGAATCTGTATTCGACAATTTTATGACATTTAGAGAAATGGAAGCACGTACGACATTATGTAGACTATTATCTAGCCTTTAATGGGTTAAATTGAAATTTCTCAATAATACGAGGGCAGGTCAGGGAAAATTGTATCGATCGAGGGGAAAGTTTGGTCTGAAAATGAAACGCCGATGCGAAACGGCTTTGTATAAAAGCGAAATATCGACCGATCGCTCGGAAAGATCGAATATCGGACCCTGATTAATCCTCCAGGATTGAATATTGCTCGCGTTTCCCCGCGAATCGCTTCGATTACCGTTCGACTTCCACCGATAAAACGCGATTAATTCTATTTCACACAGCTGACGCACGCCACCGTGCGAAGTAATTAAAATTAATTAATTGACGCAATCGAAAGGCCGATAAGGGGTCACCTCCCCTCTGGAAAACTGTACCGCGAATTATCGACGAACTAGAAAATACAGTTTACTATAGAACATGATACCACAATACGTGCAACGATTTTTTCGAATAACGCGATGAGTCTCAAAGTCGTAAATTCTTAGGATTATTGGAGAAAATGATTTTAATCGTTGGTTTAATTACCGTGGATAAACGTTCGTGATACCACGGAGGTAAATTAGCAAACATTGTACGTTTTATTGTGTAATTTAGTACCGATTATGGCCTGGATTTCTTATTGCTAATAGGTTTTTTTCTTCGTAAATAAATGAAGAGTAGAACGAAAGAAACGGATAGAGCACACCTCCTAAATATATCCGTGACAAAAACGCTTGCGATGCTCGTTTGAGTTTACAGTTTCTCGTCCGTGCGATTTAGGTGGCGCCAGGGAAAAACGGTAAATCCTCGCGAGCCGTTTATTGATCATAAACGAACGTTCGCGAACAACGCGTTTCATACATTGCGGTTCTATCAACGACGTTATGAAAACTCTATGAGTAAAAATGGAATATCCTCTGCGAATAGTTAAAGTCATGTATGAGCGATTTATACGTAAGATTACACGAGTGGTATATTTGCTCCGTAGAAATGGTCAAATGTGATTTTGTAGGAAGAAATATACCTACAGGTTTGAATCGCGAAGGTAGAGAAACATAATTAATACTTATCCATCTTACTACTTGCTTTACATTTTTATATCGCAGATAAATGTGAGGTACGCGGTACTTTATTATTCATGGACAATGCAAATTACCTCGTTCTTTTATTTTTGACAGAAAAATGTATTAAGTTATATCAACGTTTCCTTTTTCGTTGTATCAGTTGTTTATTATTGTATCAACTTGATATCAAAGGATAAATTCAGTTGGAAAAATAATATGTGAGAGTTACAAGTAATAAAAAATAATCAAAACATCTATTGGACTTTGATATATAAAACGTGTGATTTTTAACGAATTATGCTTCGCTGAACCTCAAAAGAGAGATACGTTTATACACGTAAAACTAAAAAAGTTCAAATTGTATAGGAAAAAAGAAAATTACATAGGAACGTAAAAATTGTCGATATTTAAAGGAATATATAAAATGATCTACCAAAAGATGGAAATATTTGAGGAAGAAAGATGGTTGAAAAAATTGATATTACCATCGAATATATTTTATCCAAATTTCTTTACGCAGATTCTCTATCGTCCCATCTTACGTTCTTCTCCTACTTAATAATCTGTCGTGTTTTCATAATACAAACACGAAACAAAAACGGTACACAACAACGATGACTGTAATGGGTTCATTGAGTCGGGCGAAATAGCGAAAGTCAAAGGCAAGAACAGCAGCCTAATCGACTACGGAGTCGCGTAGACAAGGGAGACGAAGCTGAGGCAAGAGTTGTTCGCCGCATTCGCGCCAGTTTAACTTTAGTTTCGCCCTCCCAGAACGGCGTAACTTCGTCGACGGTACCGTGAGCTATAGTCGATGAACTCGTCGGGCTGTCTGCGAAAAAGTTGCGTCTCTAACCAGTACTTTGCGTTTCAAGGCGACTCGAAATCCCTCCCCCCATCTCGTTTCGTCTAGCGGAGAAATTCGCCGCAGAGAATTTCCTCCGTCAAATAGAATTCACCATTTCTTCGATTTCAACCTACGTTCTCTTATCTGCCAGGAGTTATAAGGTTCCCTCAACTTGGATTAAAAGCTGGGCAGGTGTCGAGCAACACTCGACGTCTCGCAGTAATTTCCTTCGTCTTAAGAACGATCCCTATCTTCGTAAAAATATCCTGGAAAAAAGAGCCGGTAAAACTCCCAGCGAGGCTACATCTTTTATACAAATTACATCGCATAAATTCTACGTATATCTACGTATAAAAAGGACGCAAGCTTTAAAGCATCAGTCATAATTAAAGCGAAAGAAAGAGAAACAGAGAGAAAGAGGGAGAGGGAGGGAGGGAGAAGGAGAGAGAAAAAAAACGTGCAGACCTTGCACTTTAAAAAATTCAACCTCTCTGTGCTTCTCCAGCGGATCGATCCTGCTCGCGATATACTCCCGCGAATCTACCTATGGGCGTCAAAAATTCGCAAAATTTCTCTCACGCGTGCACCATCGTGCTCTTCAAGAAGAAAAAAGAACGAGAGAGAGAGAGAGGGGTTAAAAAAAAGGAGGAAGAAAAAAAGAGGTTAAAAAACGGGAAGAAACCGCGGTCGACTTAATATAGTTGGGTACAAGGAATTCTTTGTTGGCTCGTCGGGCCGAACTTAATCTCCGACGCATACACCAAGCAGACGGGGAGAAAGAAACGAAATAAAAGGAGGCAGGGGTTCTATCGCGAGGACGAATCATACCTCGTGTTCCCACGGGACTACAGCAGTATCGTTGCAGTCTCTGTTGGCTAGAGGGGAAGAAATTCCAGACGGGAAAACCCCGCGACGTGTCGTCGCGGTGGCAATGTCGGTGCAGATATCGATCGGTCCGGGCTAGTCGCAGCTTCTCTTTAAGTCATCTGGGGCCCAGGAACACCCACGCATCCGCCCCTGATGCTCTGCTATCCTCCCTTTACTCCTCGTTTCCCCGTTCCACCCACGCAGCCTGCAGTTTCCATCCACCGAAGGCACCCCTCGTATCTCCCCTCTCTGTCTATCCTTTCGTATACCAGCTCTCTTTTCTCACTTCGTTTCGCGTCGTCTTCACATCTTCGCTGTCGCTGGCTCTCTTCAAGGTTCCGACGTATCGACGCGACCACCTCTTTTCATTCTTTCCAGCTTTCGATCTTCGAAACGTGTACTGGAACGTGTGCCTTCAGACGACGTACGGATGCTTATCTTTTTATTCTTTTGTCGCTACTTGATATTTTTCTATTGGTCGCCTTGATATATGTGGGCCACGCTTGTCCCATATACGTAGTACGATTTTTAGTTTAGCGAAAGTACAACAAATTCAGATACATTGTTAAAGAACTTCGTTGGATTGTTGGTATCGTTATACTCATTGTTGGTACAGTTATTCACGTTGTTTGACGTTTGCAAGTGAAGAGGGAAAATAGTAGAAATTTCAGTGCTTCGAAAATGTTAGGATATAGTGACTCAGTTATTTTCGGAATAAGGAGCGAAACTATTTAGAGATTATAGTCATTCGAAGGCGTCATGTGTGCAAATAAACGCAGCAGAGTCTCGATTATCCGAGGTGATATGACCCGGGCTTATCTTGGATAATCGAAAACTCGGATAATACGGTAAGGTCGGTTAGTGTTCATAAATGTACATAAGTGTACAATCATAGGAAACATATTGATAATGTAATGTTGTAGATGTACTTAGTTTTAATCAGTTATTTGATCGGTTGAAAGTTTGATTAATTGCTTCCACTACTTCCATATCTCACTGTTTACACTTTCATAGTCCTCTTGTTAAAATTTCGAAAAAGATGAAGTTGTGGTAAAGTACAAAAGGCCTGCGATAATATGCAGCTTTGGTTAAATGGGACTGCGATAATCGAGACTCCATTGCATACCAAATGAAATATGCAACATTACCGTAGCTATTCTTAATTAGGTTGGCATTCTAAGTGAATTTACTTATTCATAAAAGATGATGCTTCGATATTTTAAGTTGGGTTATGTGGATAATACTTTCTGAAGAAGAATCTTTATTGATCTAGTCCCGCTCATGCACTTCTCTAGTGTCAGGCTTTACGAGAAGAACCGCGTCACCTCGTAATTCAATTCATTGAATTCAGTTCTAGGTTTAGCATAACCCAGCAACTCTCCAAGTTTCACGACTCCCTTTGAACAAGGTACACTAATAATCTTCCCGCAGTCAGATTGGATTATACTCGCCCATCAATCAGTCCCATATGAGAGCTTACCACTTTGGGTCCCACGCATCATCTAAAATTTCTTTTCGACTTTGTCGAATTCTCTTACTACTCGAGCCACTGGCGATTAAAGAATAAAGCTTCCAAGCTCTTGGAATTTGCAAACCTTTTTCCATACCGGACAATCGTTTATAGGAATAAAGATTAATTAAAATTTGAAATATGAAGTAAATTTAAAGTAAATAATTTTATTAAGTAAAATTCGTAATTAAAATTCAGAAAAACTGTGCCTACAGAAAATTTCTGTAATCTTTTATATGAAAATTAAAATTATTTAAAACTGCAAAATATTCACTAAACTAAATGTAGATTAAATCATCTTACGAAATAAAATTCTTAATTAAAATCAAGAAAAATTGTTTATTTTGCGAACTCTGATAATTCTAAGAGTTAAGAAACCAACCAACGAAGTTGTATTTACTGCGCTCTTCGTCCATCAATTTTTTAAACCGATCTTCGAATACTAAAGCGTCGTCATCGTTAGGTCTCTTTGTTAATTTTTCGTTCATCTCTTCGGATGAACGTCTTGAGACAAAGATGCGTTATTCATATCAACCCCCTCCAGTTTCTCTCACGCACACAGCGAACTGGTCCTGTTTCTGTTGGTTGAATCATCATCCTAGACTTTCTAAAGCTCGCTTTCCGCTCTCGTAGAACCGTCCTCGCGCCTAGCTCCGCTTTGTCCCTTACTTTGCAGAGTTAAGTGCCACTTGTCGCGAGTATTTTCGATGTTCAGCCGGGAACTTGACACCGTTCCCTCGTCTGCACGCGTCCTCGCGAATTTTCCTTGGCTCTTTGTTCATCTAACGTCGCCGCATAGTTACAGTGTTTCCTTGGTTTGTCTTTTGCAGTCGCTTGAACTTTTTATTGGAACTTCAGAGAATTCGAAGTGCGTGACTTATCCAACATCGTCCGATCTATGCGGTCCAACTTGATCCGCTGTGGCAGCATTTTATTCGGTGCAGCTGGAAATATACAACTCGCAAACAAGGGCCAGAGTCCGCGAACGACTGCGATTGTACTTTGACGATGGTCTCAAGGTTTTCTCGGAAATTCTTTCTTCACCTGCCGCATGCTGAAAGTCTTCGAGCCTACCTAACCCAGATTCATGTCCTCTCTGTTCTGTACCTACGTATTCACAAACACACGATCCTCGAGTAAACACGTCCATATAGAAAAACTTCGCTTGCAAGTGTCTTACGATTTTCGAATTATTTTCTAAAAATAATTCACTACGAATAATAATCTCGAGTATCGCAAATTTTGATCTACGTATCGTGACAAGTAGACAATTTTTTCTTTTCCTCTGTAAGATCTCCCGACGCTTGCATATCGATATAAAAGTAAGAAAGAAGGAAAAGTAAGAAGGGCAGCTTTCCGTACAGCCGCAGTCAGCGTTTTCGCATTTCCAGAAGCTTTTCTCGCTGCGCGTTTCTCGCAGAAAGCCACGAGTATCGATCTCGCAGCCTCGTATACGAAATCTCTCTCTCTTTCTCCTGCATGTTGGTGTGCCTCGTTCATTATACTTGTTCCATGAACGTAGTGGAGGGAGGCTGAAATATCAGGAAGGGAGAAGAAAGGGTAGAAGAGTTGAGAACGCAGAACGGAAACGGCAGAGACTGCATTCGTCTCTGAACGCGCTTCAAGATAATGACAGAGGTCATCTCTGCGGTTATCTCTCCTCCTCTCCTCTCACAAATGATAGGTACCTTTTCCAACTACGATATTCCGAAGAAAGTTTATTCATTCGGTTCGATTCGAATAGGATTGGAATATCAAATTTTTGCGGCTGATGAAGAAAAATTTGCTGAAATTCAAATAGGGAATTTTTAATAGGATCGATGGAACTTGGAAAATATTAATTTGTGATCGATAAGTCAAGTGAAATTTTACTAGAATCGAGCGGTTTTTTAATTTTTGCTAGAATATTCGGATTGTCACACGAGTAGTCGCAACAATATGATAACAAGGTAATAACTTGTTAAAACGTTGCATATAAGCAACACAAAGGCTGAACGTGTCAAGTAAAACAAATTGCCTCACGATAATACCAACAATTGAATGTACAACCGAGCCAACGATAATCTACTGCGGCCGTTGATTCGAAGAAATATCGTAAAAATTGATAAACTTCTCAATAAAGCCTAAGAAGTTTGCCTATGGGTCTCAGGGGAGATCGAGTCCCTTTAGGTTCAGAGTCGCTATTTCATTTGTCGACGATAAAAACGAGGAACGGTGGCAGGCCATCTGGAATGGCCTCTGGAATAATATGTCCGAATGTAGAAGAGACACGGTAAAATTTGAACGATAAAACGGAGTCATTACTCAAAAGCTCTCGGCAAATTATGTCTCTTGAACTACAACCTTGATAGAGATATAAAAGCACGCTCAGCTACAAAAGCAATTCAGCTTTCTCTCTTCTACGAATTCCAAGAATTTTTATTTACCAGCGAATGAAAGGAAAAGCCAGTTAATTTAACCAACGTTTCACCACTGATTTCAATGGTAGGTTTTATCAAAAGCGAAGCTTCTCATACGGACAAAAATTATTTTCCGACATCTTTCCAGATGGGGAAGTGAGAGAGAGAGAGTCCTCTTTTCATCCTGTTTTTCCACTCACGCTCGACGAGAGAGACTATATAGTATTCTTTATACACGGCATTTCTCTTTTAATAGATGCATTTTCACACTGCCGAGTAGGATGTAGAGTTATTTTCACCAATAATTTCTGGATCGGTTTTCACGTAGCGAGTGCTCGTGTTATTTAGAATCCGAAATCGACGATATTTCGCTTATCAATTTATAATTAATTTAATTTATAATTTCTTAATGCTTTAATAATTCATTTATATCTTAATTTTCTTATGAAAATTACATTGACTAAAATTAGTGGATCATAACATGAACATAAACGAACAACGCTATAAATCCACTAAGCGCGTTTGCTCACAGTTACCGATATTCAGAACTTGGCTTTAATTTCCTCGGCGGAAATGGCGTAAAAATTCATCGAGCTTTTTAACTCGGACAATACACGTGGTCCAGTTGCATCGATGGAAAAAGACGAACCGCCTAACGCGAAACAGCCAAAAGGAAGGACTTGGTGTTACCGTTATGAGAATTTATAACTGCGCCGATATTAAAACGCAAATGTAATTTACGAGCGAAGTCGCGCAGCTGGCGGCGATACCGAGGTGGACACGAGCCCGTATCAATCGTTTTCACGCGAAAAGGAGGAAATAAAGTGATCGTTCCCACGTGGATGACCGAGACGAAAATCCTTTCGTCGTCACCAGTAACCGGGTTAGATATCATGCTCGTTCGTGGAGTGGCGAGTTTTCGTACCACGTCTGCAGATTTTTGTCTTTTTTCTTGCTGAAAATCGATACTCATTTTTTTCTCCTCTCATTTTTCTTTTCTTTCACTGTATCTCTATTAGTTTCCTTTTCTTCTATATTCTTTTTTTTTTCTTTCCTTTGCCCCGTTCTTTTTCCTTTTTCCCGCTTTCCTCAGATTTCCTTCCACTTTTCTTCTTTTCTATTCTTTTATTGGATTTTCTCTTTTTCATCTCGTGTCTTTTGCTTCCTTTTTTTTCTCTTTTCAGATTTCCACCCTCCTTTCCTTTTCATTTATTTTATTTCCTGCTTCCTTTCTCTCGATTTCCTCCCGCTTTCGCTTTTCTTCTTTTTTTTTTTCGTATTTCTCAGATTTCCAGCCTTTTTGTCCTTTCCTTTGTCTCCTTTTTCTCGTATTAAGCTTCGATTCCGCTTGCTTGCTCCTGCTAAATCTTTTCGCAAGCGTGAACGCATGTTTTCACGTACAAATCGAAGCGGAACTACACCATGGCGCGTTGAAAGATGAAACAGTTTTTATACAGTAAACTTTAGCCACTACAACGAAGTAGGTTTATTTACGAGAATCTGGGGGGGATAATAAAAACACGCAGTCCCATTTCACAGACTGAAATTGGTTTTGAAATGTGGCAGTGGAAGAAACTTTTAGTCGAATATCGTATTTTCTCATCCAAATCAAACAAGTTTTTCCTATTTCCGATAGTTCTGTGAATAATTGCTTCCAACATTCCCACTAGTGGGAATGTCTACAACATATGTAGATCCTTTTAAAGAATACCTCGGCCATTTCGTAAGATGCTTCTGTTTTTTGTATCTACGTCTACTAACAATTACGAACTCAGACGAATTAGAAAATCAGATAAATTAATTCCAACTGAAACGATCTTAATTTTCGAAAAACTAAACTCTGTCTAACGATGATAATAAATTGACGGAGCGACGAAAATGTCGTGGCTGTTCACGATTTATTAGCAGGGGTTAATAACTCTTTAGTGGAAAAATTTGAACCAGCAGAGGCTCCGATGATTCGGACAACGGGAATCAAACAGGGGATGATAAAATATTAACGTTTGTATGTACATTGTAATAGAAATGAATAATGGATGCATCGATCCTCGTTCAACGTTCGTCCACTGACTAACACTTCTACCGGTAAATCCCTGGAACACGCATCCAATGATATCGCGAGCACAATAGCTACTCTGTATTAATATCGTTCCACGGAATAAAAATTTCACCCCGATCCGCGATTATTCTCTCGACCGATTTCATTAAAAGGTTTAACCATATTCGGGGTCTCGCAGCTTTCCCGCGGATACGCCGTGCCGCGTTAATATACTCCATCGAATCGTATTAAAAACAAAAACAGTGAAAGCCACGACAATATATCGGCGACGTGATAAAAATTCAATCGCCTCGTTCGTTTGTTCCCTACTTCGGTTATACGTCGAACGTTAAAGTCAATGACCGTTTTTTTTCAACGGTTTCAGGAGCAATTTCGAAAGGCATTAAAATGTTTTCCTTTCGACGTTCAACGTTTTATCGACTCGCTTCATATTTTTATACGCTATGCTTTCGTCTAAATAACTCTCAAAATTGTTTAATTGTTTCAACTTATTAACGGTGGCGTACGAATAAACTGGTCATTCGGATATATCTTATTTCTGGAATATTTCGGTTTTGGTATTCGACTCTTGGAAATCGTACTGATCTACTTTATTCTTTATGAAGTCTTCGACTACAAGCGCATATTTCATATTGCCTGGCAACAACTGTTTGAACAACTACCGTAGGAAACTTTTGTCTTTGTTATATCGTACGTGTTGAAATTTTATTTCCACTTTAACGAGACACGACCGCCATCCCTATATTGCTGAAATTGATCAATTTGGAAATTACGAAACAATTATCGGAAACATATATTTTGTAAAATATCAGTACACGGCATAAATAACAGGTGAAAATCTCGAAGTTTATTAATATAACGAATAATTGATTGTTTTTATTATTTTCGCGATGCACTGAATATTTTGTAATTTCTATATATATTTGTAAATTTTATAGAATTCAAACTACCCTCCAACCGACATCTTTTACTTTTGTTTTGTTTTGCCGGCAGTCATTTGCTGATTAGAATAGATCACGAGAGAAGAACGGTAATTTAGGACTTAGAAAAAATTTTTTTAGTAGATTTCTTATTAACTGTTATTATATTTAATTTAATTATTCCCTAAATTAACTCGATTTTCCAGAATCAATCGTCTGATTTGCCCGAAGAATTTACGTTATTACGTTATTTGTAATATCTTCAGATTTGTCTCAAACTTTATCGATATGATTGTTGGATCTCGGATGGTGGAAATTTGACAACACACGTTGAAAAATTAGAGGATTTATTCGTAACGGGTAACTGCACGCTGACACCGACTGTAGAATTCTCTGCTGATCTATCGTGGAAAAGTGGTTCTCATAGCCTAGTGGTGAGGATGATTAATATGTTTGGCACAATTATCGGGAAGGAACGAAGAGGAAAAAGAGTCGAACTTCGGGATGATTCAGGAACGAGAAACAGATTACGGTGTTTATTGCAGGATGAATCTACGATGTTTATCGCAGTATGAACAAGGAGTTGGTCATGCAACATGATCATGACAACCGACTCTCGTAATACAGCTAATAAGCTGTATAAGTTTCAAAATATATTCGTAGAAGGTGTCTACGAGCGACCAAATTCTTTCATCAGCTTGTAACTCCCGATTATTACTGTTCAACATCTTCAAAGACAAAGAAAAATGTTCGATTGTTATAGTAATACGGCTTAAGTAATCACAAATATCAAAATAAAATACGAACTCTCATTGATAAAATCGATCGTCGATCGTTTCACGATTTTCGATCAATGTTTGACGTAATTTCAAATCACGTGATCGCAGCACAATTTCACGAAAGCATCGTTAAGAAGCATCGAGGGAGTAGGAACACCAAAGAGGAAAAGTATGCGAGAGAAAGATTTTATGTGTGTGTATGTCTGCGCGCGTGTGTTATACGATAGGTCGATATCGATTTTCTGCACGGTTGGAAAACCATGTGTGTGGGTTCGCGTGCGCGGACGAATCTAATTTCCATGCGACGGGTCTGACCAACGCGCGACCGTGTTCGTCCTATTATGTTTGCGAATTATCTGTCCCGATAGCGTCACAATTTTCGGGTCGCCGTACAAGTCTCCGCGTATCGCTCCTTCTCGAGGGTTATCTCTATTTGCCCCGTTTGAACGCGTTTATCTCGAATCCCGTCGTCTACAAGACCCTCTTCGCAATTTGCCAATTAACTTGATCGTACACGGATAAACCTTCCTTTGTGCTATTTAACTAAACTCGTTGTATTTTCTCTGTTTCAGGTAAGTGTGCAATGGTTTAGAAGTAAGAATACGATTCGCCTGGTGTACCGTGAGTCACGCTATTCTTATGAGATTTATTAAGCAGCGTTTTTCTCATTTCCGAGCACAGCGATCGTTGTGCTTGGAATTTGTAAAGCAATTAGAATCGTATACACAGTTGTTTAGTTAAAGGGACATGTTCCTTTTTTAAGAAGAAATGTATTAGACGGTTGTATATTAGCATAGTCGGTGGATATTTATACGGATGAAGAAGCATAGATAGTGGTAATCATTGTTAATTACCGATCGTTTGATAAGTAATTGTAGGTACGTGCCTGTAATTAAACTTCGTAGAAGTGGAATTAATGTAATCCATCGAGAGTTTCTAATCGTTCGGTTTTTGATAAAGTGAAACGCTAATCATATACTCTCGTATCGTAGGATTAAGATTTCCTCAGAAAACCTGATTTGCATATTCTAATATTACGATTAGAAAATTTCCAGAAAGTAACGTGTATGATACGTATCTTGTATTAAAATTGCAAGGGCTAGATAATTTAGAAGTACCATAAAGAAAGTAACAGGAGCAAGCTACTAGAACCTTTCTGTAGTAACTTGTGTAATGCGCTTGTGGGCGCTTTGTTCATCCTTAACTTTGTCGTAAGCGGTTTCCTTCGCGTGCGATTTGAAATTGAAATTTTTTTTCAGCGCCACTTACGCTTGCCAAGTAACGTATGCCTAGTAAATACAACGTTTAGAGCTTGCGATTAAAAGTTTCGCGGGGGAGGCATAATTGGATTTTAAATAGAATTTTACGGAGTGCAACTTTATGCTACATGATAAATATCTTGCTCATAAATGAGATTTAAAAGTGGTCATTGTTAGTCAGTAGATAGGTAGTTTACTTGCTTAACTTTGGCAGAATGTAGTTTAATCATGGAATTGAATATAAAAGAAGTTATTATCATTTGTTTTTGTTTCAATAAATTTCATTATTTAAACGAATAATTAGCGTTCATTATTTCAAAAAAATGAATTATATACATCCGTGAGTTTATTTATTTCAACGAAATAGCGAAAACGAATTAGATGGTCCGCAATTAATTACGTCGAAATTACTACGGTTACTCGAAAAGACAATTATGTCCGCGCGAAAAGTCGAATCTCATAATAATCGACATTACGTTGGATTACTTAATTGAGAAACGCGCTGACGGTAATTACGAACTAGTTGCTGAGGGTTCTGTTCCTTCGTTGCGCGTCTCGTCGATTAATAATTATAGAGCGTGCATTAATATCAGATTGCAACCCCGGTGAAACTTCAAAGACAGAAGCATGCACTTTGCGAGTGCTATAACGCTCGCACTTTCCGCGCGATATCGTCAAACAGAAACACTTAGCACGAGAGACGAGGTACAAAACTTCATCCTTCGCGTCGCTATTGCCACGCTCTAGTAGAAATGTCAATTATTCTCAAATAGAATTTCCACCCTCCACGCGACAGATGCTTTTTCGTTGATTACTCGAATACTTTCCGAGTGAAAGATCTCTTACGCTTGTCCTCTCCTCTGCTGTGTATTTACCAGCTCTCGTGAGATATTTATTCTTCTTTCAAGACTGGTTTATCTCAGGTGGAAGTTGTTCCAGAACTTAAACATGGATCATCTATGAAAAGGACATGATATTACATCAGCAACCTCTAACGTGTTAATACACGTTTTCTCTTATTTCAATTTTATTTTCAACGTCTTTCTCAAATTAATCGTTGATAAAGTTTGAAATATAGATTAACGAGGAATTGAAATTCTGTCTGTTGGATTTTCAACGATTCGAATTAGTTGCCTATAAAACTCGCACCAAAAGTCTCCGTGTTTGTTGAAACGAAAGTAAGTCTACGGTATAGAAATTCAGAAACTTTAACCTACATTTTATATTTATTTACTATCTATGGTGGAAGATATCTCGTTTGCATGCTTCGTATAATATACATGTTAGTACCACGCTATCATCTTGGTTATATAAAAAACTACTCGCGAGTTAGTAGGAACAATCTCGTCGTAGGAACTTAAAATTTCCCCAGAGCCATCTTCCAACTTGAATTATCTACATATGGCGACGGTGAAATTTCACGAACTTGGTTCTCTATACGGGAAAAATATAGGGTCTCTGTTAATTCGATTGGAGAACCGTTGTTAAACAATATCTGTAATACCTGTATCCAAGTTAATGCTTATTGATCGTTTATTATCGCAGTACAAGCGTGCAAGTTTAATTGACCTGGTTGGGGATATGAAGCGCGTATCGAGTGCTCGCGAATAAAAAGATCGGTCGATCGATTTTTAATTACCCCGACATAATTATCTCGTGCTCCACTCGTTGCGATTGCTCGAGAGATCGGCACACACGGTACCGAGAAGAACGCGATTTTTTAATGAGGAAAACGATGGAATATCCGCCCCTGGTGTTTCCATGAAAATTAACAATTCCATCGTAATGTAACTACTCTACAAAAGATAAACAGAACACAAGATTTACGATATTTCCGCGAACGTTTACATCGATGTTTAGATTTCTATCTTTGTACCATCGATACGTCGATCAGGCTCGATTACGGTTATTCTCTCGATACGGTATTATTTCTCTCGATTATTCGACGTTTGGTTCTCATAGAAATGTAAGTTTTCCAAATATCTCTGCTTATCATCGAAAATTCTATTTTGTAGGATGTACGTACGTCTTCTTAATTTCTCTTCTCGTTGTTCGAAGTTCCACAAGATTCGATAGAACTTTTCTTCGTTCTTCGGTCAACAATTTTCGCGTCTGAATCTATTCTCACAGAACAAATTATTAACCAAGTACAAGTATATTAATTTGACAGTACATTCATACGTCTATATACAAGTTAATATTCTAAAAATGAGACTGGAAAATTGGAATCTGATAAGAAACTGATGGAAAAATAGGACTATGTGCAAGCACTTGTTGTAGCTGCTGGTATCTGTTATCAAAAATCCCAGGACTGTCTGCCATTTCGAGAACACGATTCTCAAAGTGGTAAGACCAACGACCGTGTCACGATGCAACACCGGAAGCGTGATTACGCCGGTCAAGCTACGTACAACGATTCGAAACGCGTACAGAACCGTCAGCAGACTTTCGAGGAACGCCGTGAACTGTGTCACAGCGTGTTCGCCACAGATTGGATAATGAATCTCACGTGAGATCGCGAGCTGGCACGGCCAGAATCGTCACGGTAATGACAATGGATGATAACGACGACGGCGGACGAAGTTAGAGAGGCTATCGCGGAGAAGGCATTATTGTTTCATTGTCGCCACTTGAACGAGAATCGACCTTAATCGTCGGCCCTTAATTGCGATCCTGAAACAACCTAAAGTTGGATACACACGGAAAGTGCTTATTATAATATCGACAGAAGACAGAAAGTCTCGCGACATGCAACTCTTCGGTACCTTTAAAATCGTCTTTGAAATCTGGTGAACTTTAGATTCGGAAATTTTTGAAAGTTTGCTGCAAACTCTCCGACTTTTTTCTTTCGTCGTTCTAATTGTGGCAAAGTGGTAACTAGACTTTTTACGTACTTTTTTTTATTTATTTAACAATATCTAGAGATTTTGACGTTACGATCTTTAGCGATAGAGGATTCTTCATTTTTGAAATTAAACAATTGAGAAACGGTAAGCGTATGGTAAGTAAAAAAATAATCGACAGATTATTAGATAACCTACAGAAAAGTAGGTAAAATATAGCAAGTAAAATACGTGAGAGTATTTAAAGGTTGAAACAAATGTCTATATTTTCATTTCTTTAATTTCATTTCATGCCTAACTCATTGAAGTATAATCGCATGACGACGTGAATACAATTGGTAATGAGAGAAACGCGATCGAATCGAAAAATTATGTAAATAACGTAGCATAGAAAGCAATGCAAACACAGATATTACGCAAGCTAACAAATCGACGAAAAATCGAAAATCGTTCCCAAGGTTGCTTCCTCGCTGGTTCTTACGTGCGCTGGTTTCGCGGTCGAAGAATTTCGAGGCACGATTCTAGGCTGGTCGACCGGCTTTTCTCACAGAGAGACGCCCAGCCCAAAGGGACGCCCTGATGAACGGGTTTCTTCGCGTGGAACCGCTTAATTCCAGGGTCATGCCGATACCTGGAGCCCGTGTAGGGAACGCAGGTCAGATTCCGCGGGGAACGACGCTCACCAGACTGCCAACAGGGAATGTACGCCTGCCAAAAGAAACACGCAGGTAGCGTAGGTATAAGGAACTGAAAAGAACAGCGACAATGATGAATGTGGTTGTTATTGTCGGATTAGGGCATGATTGTTTCGAAAGCAAAGAAAGATAGATCGATCAGTGAGAAAATGCGATTGGAAGGGGATTCCAATTAAATTAATTGATATTATCCGATTGGAAATTACGCTGGATTTCAGGATCCATCTATGAATAGTTGGTTTTGGAATAATACGATGGTTTTGTGTTTGATGAGATAATGGCGAGATTTGTTTGCGTTGATATTATTGATAATTGTTTTGTTGAAGTTAGATAACTGAAATCGAAAATGCTTCTATCGTAAATATATAATCAAATAGTTGAATCATTATGAAGTATTTATTTATTTTAGAAACGTACGAGAAACGAAGTATGCAATAATTTAGTTTTGTTTTGTCCTATGGTTCTTTTCTTCTAGAAACCATCTCGATTATCGGTGATAGTAAAGAACTTTCTGTTCGAATAGTTCCTAAAAATTCGTATATGTAACTTTGTTACAAATTTTCGAGTGGGAAATTGAATCCATGATACTTTGGAGGAATAGAAAGTTTCAGATACGAACGAGTACTTTCCCAACACAAATCCAAGGATGATGGAACTATAAAAGGAGGTCGAAAGCCAGGAAACTACGCTAGGATGTCCTGATTCCTGTTCGAATACTATTTATGCATTCTCCAATCGAATCTGCGAACGAGAAATAATTTATTTCCTTCGCGACGTTATGTTCCTCCGCACAATGTTCCTTGATACACGTTATTGTGCTCCTGTTTCGACGTAGCTCTAACCGCATTGATGTCCCCTTATCTTTGCTTATATTGTTCCTGTTCTGCAGGATCTCTTGATGTTTACATGTCGATATTCCGTGTTCCATTTGCTACTAAACTAATCTTTTGGTTGCTTGAAAACGATTCTTCTTGGTGTCTGACAACATTGCCTTGTTTAGTGCAGAAAAATAGTATAATTAAACCTATTCTCTCCTCATTTCTCCGAAAATAATTCGACACCCTAATTTCGAAAAACAGACGGTGGCGTGTGGAAAAAATCGTTCACGAGATCTGAATTTGTAATTTCACATAAAAATTGCACTGATTTACCGAAACTTCGATTTTGGCCAATTTATATTATCTTCCATACGGTAAATTATATATTTTTTCACCTAATTTACATTTGGATTTCTTTGATCCAAGTCCGTGAAACGATACTTTAGTTGCCAATAATTCTAGCGCGAAGATTAATAACAAAATTGGATTGCCAGAAGAACTGCAGAATGTCCTATGCAATAGCGATTCGAGAAAACATTCTTCTGTGTTTCGTCGAATTTGCCCGAGGTGGACAAAGGGTATCCATTGGCGTTTGCAAGAAAGAAACGCGCATCGTTTGATTCAAAGCGATCCTCGAAAGTAGAAAGGAGGGCTCCATTGTGGCGCAGACTCCAGCAATACCTTTTCGTTCCTCCGGTCGACCTACTATTATCTAGACTTGGTGGCGGCAGGTTATAAGCCCGAAATAGCCTAGGCAGGTCCGCTAATAAATGGTATTCGCCGAGACCGAGCGGCAAACTTGAAGACGCGACTTGACGTTCGCTCTGCTCTGAAAATAATACGTCGCCATCGTTCTCTGTCGCGTTCCAGCCTGCAGAGCGTTCGAAACCGTTACTTGTTACGGTGCCGAGAGAAATTGTTCCTCGGTCGTTTGTTTTCAATGATTTTCTGGTAATTAATTATCTTCGAATGCGTTCATTACTTGTTTGCCAGTAATCATGTTGCAATGTGTGCGATTCTGTAGTCAAGACTGTATTTTGGGAAGAGCGTATTCTATCTCATAGGAATATTTTCTATTGCAAAACGACTTTTTACGATAATTAATCATAGTCGAACGAGTTTATCTCGCGACGAGTGTCGTGTCACGAAATGTACGATATTTTATGTGGGATTATGTACTTAGGAAAGAATATGTTCTATTTTGTAGGAATATTAATTATTGATATTAGGATGATTTCATGATAATTAATTATAGTGGAATGCACGTATTTCGTGAATGATCGTCTTACAAAGCATACGATTATGGTTGGATAAAGAACAGAAATTCGGATCGACGATTCCATTCATGCACTTTACTCTCTGATAACAATTGCGTTATAAACAGTTAATTTCTCGAGAAAGCAAACGCGGTTTCAGCTGCAAATCACATTATCAATCTATCACAGTCAGTTTGTTCGTGAAAAACGATTGACTTAAGAGAAACGTTTCCGACTCCAACCAACATAGAAGCTCCATTAGTTAAAAGAGCTTCATTTTCGTGATAATCGATACTGTTTTATCCTCGTTCAAGGGGAGAAAATGGATCGATTCTGTGTTTCTTTCAGCTGTTCGCATCTGCCAGTCAGAAACCAGTTACAGCGAGGATACCATGTCAAACGAGAAATGAAACAGAGACGAATTTTGTAGAATTCTATGGACCAAAAAAGGGGAAAGAGAACATGTTGTTTTTAAAATGGGGGTTTGTACGTTGAGAGCTTCCTCTGTTTCGACAGTGGCAGTTTCGCTCTTGATTTAGAAACATCGTTGGATATTCTTGATCGTTCTTCATCTTCGAAATGGATCCGATCGTAAAGTATCTTTGGGTCAGTGTGCTTCTTTAATCGACTTTTCTTTTCTATCGCAGTTTCGATTTTTTAATAACCAATCTTCTCTCATTTCGCGGTGATTTATATAGACAGTAGTGAGTTTTTGGGTCAGATTTACAGATAAAGTGAATTTTTCAAAGCAAGTGAGAACATGCCAGTCGTTTGCTGGTCGATACGAGTTCTATTTAAAAAAGATAGATAAACAAATGAAATTAAATCAAGTAATAAAATATTCCGTTAATAGATTGTGTAATCGTGGAAACTTGTATCATTGTGAAAATAATTAAATAACGTCAATCTTTATTAGAGTGTTAAAGTAGAGCGAGAAGAATTAATGATCTTCTATTACATAAATTCTCAACAAGTTTTAATAAGTAGCATTCTACTACAAACTTTCTTATCTTAAAGAACATCAAATCTTCCTTAATATTAAGTAAATATTTTTATCACTTGTTAGTGCGCCATATTTCTGACTCACGTGATTTATAGATCATAAACTTTCTATAATATCTTGTTCTTATAAACGCTCGTGTTCATAGAAGCGGAATAAAATTATCTTACATATTATGAAGAAGTTATGTGTGGTACGTATATCTCATTTTTAAAAAACGATCGAAATCCGTCTGTACAGAGGGAAGTGCTAAATTGACAAAATCCGTGCGAGTCTATTATCGCGATCGTTCCATAATTATCTTCGTATAACGCGAAATTACAGTCTCGTTCTTACTTACTCGCACTGTGACGAAGCAGGCGCGCAATTCGATTTAGTATTTAGACAATTAGGAAAAGCGACACCTCGGAAAAAGTCGAGACGCGTAATTTTGTATCGAGCCACTTAGAGAAAAAAGATATGGCGACGACGAGAAACGTTGCACAGCAGAAGTTACTCAACGTCGCATAATTACCAGCATTTTATTACACGGTGTTTCGCGAAACGAGGGAGAAAGCTACGCCAGATTCGCGGCTTCGTAATTTGCGATAATTACTTGGCAATTTGAAGTAGGTAATTGCGAGAGTGGCTCGGGCGACGGTCATGGGAGGAACGAGAATATCGAGGAAAATTCAATGAATGGTGCTGAAGTATGGAAGAAGGATTTAAAATTCGATGCATTGAGTGAAATTCAATGCTTTTAGAAATGAAATCATTTATGAACAAAATTAAAATACTAATAGCTAAAAATTTTACGTTGATTGTTAAGACATTTCAAAACCAAGTAGGTTATTTTAGGATGTTTCGAGAAATAATATAAATTTCGAAATATTCTCAATAGATGAAATTTTAAAGCTACCAGCGGCAAGCTTTTTAAAAATCTGAAATCTCTGTTACGTTATTAAGAATATTTGAAATTTTATTCGATAAAACTGAAGATTCTTTACCGAGAAATTCAGCGGTGAAAATTTCGCAGTTTCCTATGCGTACGTTAATATAAAATATTCTTCCATTTCCTCGAATTCGAATGTCAAATGTCAAATCCAATCTTCGAATTCAATTTAAATCAAAATTCTTCCATACTGTACCTACTAAATTCTCCTGGAAATTTGTCAGCACTTCGTAGCTGATATTTCGCGAACACCTGGTAGACAGCTAGTTACTAGTTCTCACAACAATCGAGCGGACGCTAATCCTCGTACATCTAGATTTGTACACACTACACGCGGAAGACAAGCCAGGATTAGCCGAGACCTCGGCCGACTCAAAGGTTCATTGATAAAGGCGTGTTTCGTGTAGGTAAGCGGCGTTTCTCTTATCTGTGCTTACAGCGAGAGAGATGAGAGGGAAGTAGAGACGCGGTCACGGACGAAGTGGAACATGGAATTGAAAATCGGTTGGGCTGTCGAGTCGTCTCTGATAAGGACACATCGTGGCCCTGTGCCAAAAACGACGTCGTATTTCGCGCGAAATACCGTGATCGAGCTGATAGACGAGGATTCTTGCAAATTAGTCTAACGTTGATTTTGCACTTTTGTCTTGTCTTGATACTCTTAGGTGCGAATATCATGATATATTGGCTTTGATATATCGGTGATCGTAAAAATTCCGTGTAAATTTGATTTTCTTGGAATTTAACATACGGCAAAATTTGAAATATACAAAATATCAAAGATATGTAGAGTGAAGGAAAATTCGAGATCGTATAATTTTCTATAAGGTTGACTTTCAAATACAAAGAAGTTTAAAATGCAAAGAGATTTAGAACGTTAAACATTTGGAGTACGAGGAAAGATCAAACGTTTCACGAGTAGAATGTAAATTCGTATTTGTACGAGTAGAACTATTTGAAGAAAGGGAATCTAAACGGAAGGATGTTCATTTCAGCGACAAAATTTGTATGACAGGTAAATATATATCGTAAATATGCACGATATATTCGTAAGCTATAGGGAATATTATTAAGCGCATAGTGCTTGGAATGTCAATTTTTGAGTTTTTTTTTAGATTCTGCATTCTGAAATCAATTCTCTTAGCAAGCTAACCATCCTTAAGAATTCTCTAAACATACAGACATTCCTAATCACGTTAGTTTATTACACCAAAGCACGTACGCTCCACGAATCCGCGTTATTCGTTACTCAGTTCCTTCACGTACAAATTGCGTAACTTTAAACCAATCAAAATTTTCTTCGTTAAAAACTGGAACGAGTAAAAATAAAGATGAAACGTTTTATAAAACTCCGTCAGGATAGTTGTACAATTCACTTTCCAGCGGCAGTGTGGCCGTATCTTGAACGAAGGAAATCCATCAACGAATCATAACACGGAAAATTCGCCAAATCTGCGTAATCCGAACGGGCTTGTTAAATTAAGCTTAGTTCAACTGTGACGTTAACCATGGCCCACTGAATTTTTTCGTTAACGATTGGCCAACTTCTTGTTGCGAACCTCTAACAAACGACACCATAAAGCTCTAACCGCGTGGTTATGAGCGTATTCTCGTGCAAACCGATACGCCGTTTGGCCGAATGCCAGCGAGAATGACTCTGCAACACCATGCTGA
This sequence comes from Bombus vosnesenskii, assembly GCF_011952255.1. Taxonomy (NCBI): domain Eukaryota; kingdom Metazoa; phylum Arthropoda; class Insecta; order Hymenoptera; family Apidae; genus Bombus; species Bombus vosnesenskii. Next base: position 3,773,597 of record NW_022882962.1, read on the forward strand.
GAATGTGTTTGCGGTTGAACGGTCCCGTTTCGTGAAAAAATATTCTTCTCCGACGAGATTCGATAGATGTTCGCGTCGATGCAACTTCGAAGAGTTCTCTTAATCATCTGATTGTTAATTACATCTTCCTATTGTTATTACTTAATTTCTAAAAAGATTTCTAAAGAGATCAGTTCCAAAGATTATTAAGAAGTGCGCGTGTCTTGCAAAAATCGCGAAATATAGTAAAATTGGCTTTCAGTCGTCCTTTTACAAAGATTCGCCATCCTTTCGTCATCTCTAATAAATTTCTACGTCATTTCGATATCAAAATCCACACTCGCGATAATAAAAAATACAGTAGAAAAGCTTATCGATCGTTTAGTATACTCTTTAATCTTTGCAACTGAAGGTTCGATCGTTCGAACGATTTCTCGAATGGAAAATGCTTGTTTACTCTACCGAGGAAGCCTCGAGAATCGTGTTTTCGCCGACTGTCGCTACTTTTTGCCGTTTACAGATAACGTCCGCGTTCCTCTTTGGCAATATATACATGGACCGATCGGTGGCCCGTAAACACGAAGAAAAATGTGGTTGCCTGTATTGGTCGGCTGTCTCGAAAGACTTTCGCGGACGTTGTGAAACAGGCAGAAATAGCCTGGCTATTCCTGTTCCTGGGAAGTTGAGCTCGACGAGGACTCGTTTCGACTACCAGAGTCGTTGGATTCGCGCCAAATTGAGTTTTCCAGCGGCCACCAAGGAACGGGCAAACTCTCTCACACTGTCTATACAAACTTGCGTGTAAATGTGAAACACGCGCTCACGCTAGAGTCTCGGGTCATTAGGATCACGATAATTAAGGTTATCAGCTGCGACGGGTTATTCACTCGACGCGTTCTGTCTTTCACTTCTCCGTATTCTCCGCCGACACTTTTCGCCAGAGAGTTGCTTCTTTCTTGGTCGATTTGTATGTTGCTGGTTGAAAGATTTTCGAAGGAATCTCTTTGAGGTTTCAGTTGGATGGAAGGGAATTCGAATATGTTCGGATATAGGCTGGAAACGATGAGAAGATGCAGCAGAGATAGTCGAACATTATTTGGAGCACTGTGGCTGGAAACTGCGTGGGATATACGCGAAGGTCTGTGAAATCGATAGAACGTGGAGACGGTATTCTGAATTACGAGGAAACCTGGCGAAGAATATAGGAAATTTCAAAGACGATGGCTGGACCTTTGAGCGTTTCGCATATATCGTACCGTATGAGCAGATGCTTTTGACAAATGTATCGCGATCCGAGGCATAAAGATCATCCGAAATTGAATACATTGTGCGTTTAACGAGAAGACATTTCAAAGGAATTTCATTATCGGATGAACCAGAACGAAATTCAAAGATTAATGCGCCGATTACTTATCGTACGAATATAATACAAGAAGAAGGAGAGGAGAACAAAAGATAAATAACGAGATATAAATATCGTACCAAGAACAATCGTGAATTTGTGGAAATAAGTAATTTTTTTTCTTTTTTTTTTTTTTTGAGTGTCGAACGTTAATCGCGTACTTACGTAACGAAGTTAAAAAATTAACAAAGAAATGGCATTGATCAGTTTGACTTCTAAGAAGCTAGAGTATTCTTACTCTGTCCGTTGATTATCAAAAGACCAAAAGAAAAAGATCGGATGAAAGAGAGGAAGGCGTAGGAAAATTGCTTCGAAGCGTCAAAGGGAATTAATCGTCATGAGAAGGGTTCTGGTTGGCCGTCAGAACGAAAACAATCGTTGGAACATGTGGCGGACAGTTTAAGTTCTCGGGCAGCTGTGCACGTCTGTCTCCTCGAACTGTCCCACGAAGGGACGCGTTGGCTTTTTATCTTCCCTTCGGTTCGATGCAGCTACGTAACATCTGGCACAGACGTGTACCAATTTCGAAGTTTCCCGCCAGATTGGCGTCTCCTTTCAGCCAGGATATTGTTTTCCAGGCCGGATACTCTTCCAGATTTTGATTCGGACGATGCTAGACGCCTCCTCGAATCTTTCCACCGTTTTCGTTCTAATAAATTTCGAACTTTCGACGAGTTCCAATTTTCTTCCATATCGGTGTCAGCTTTCAGCGATTTTATCTATAGAAGTTACGAATCGTTTTACGAAGCTCTTCCCGTACCACGTATGTCATATTGATTGATTCGATACACGGCGCGCCTGATCTTTTTCTATAGAATTTTCGAAGGATTTAGTCGTTCGAATTCTTTGTATCTATCGAAGGTTCTTTTCCTCGTATAAGATACATTTGTTGTTCTTTACATTTAACGTTTCGAATACGAGAGAATAAAATCCGATTCAACCGTGAGAAAGATCGTCCATCAATTCTTCAGAAATCCAGGTAGTCACGAATCACCGGGGCAAAACCCATACCTGGCCATCTCGAAGGGCAAACAAAGCTGTAATCGCATACTCGAAAGACAAGCATTCAATGGAATTGCCGAAGTAGTCGCCACTTTCAGGCAGCGACGAGTATCCTTGAAAGCAAGGGACTTGATCGCGGTGGCGACAAGAAAGGGAGAATTTTGATCGCCGTCTAAACCGACAATTTGTACACTCGCCGTGCGAGTACTTCCTCGCCGACTGCTAACACGCCCTTTTTGTCTCATACAGGCTCGTTCCGTCACGCCACGTGCACGCCATAAGCGTACCTTATTAGCTTGGCAGGCAACACGCATGTGCGATGAGCTTCGCGTCCCTAACACCGCCAATCGGAAGCCACCGTGGCTCCGCGGATGAATTATTCAAACGCGGCGCGGCGGCTTCCCCGTCGAATAAAACTGGCAAGAAAACGCGAGAAACCTAACGATCACGTGGAACTTGACGTTGAGAATGAATCTTGGATTGTTTGCGACGATTGTCGATGTAGCTTTGGAATTTAGGGTACGGCATGCCGATGAATAGATCATGGAAAGTGGGTCATCAAATGATTCAGGGTTACGCTGGTGTGATGGTGCAGATTGGGTAGAGGTTGTCTACTTCTTTTTCTTTCTTTCTTTCTTTTCTTCTTTTTTTTTTTTTTTTTTTGAGAATCAAATTTTCTGAAAAAAATCTGGATAATTGATAGACATAGATGAAGTTTGGAATGTTCGAAATGTATCATAGGTGTCGGGAGGTAGTAAATAATGCGTGCACTGGTTACAGATTACAGCGAATGCTATTGCTATGACATAGCACGTCAGATGGTTATAAATTGCTCTTTGGAAATACGAGAAATCTAGAAGTAGTATCGAAATTTATCTTGGTACAAGACGCAAGGATTTGCTTAAAAGGGGTTATCAGTCGTAAAATTCGAGAAGTGAATATTTCATAACACTGTAAAGCCTCAAAGTTCTCCATCACCGATTTTATGCAACTTTGATCGCCTAGGAGCGCAGCTAACAGGAAAGTTTGATAGCGGTTATAAAACAGTAAGGGGTCTGCGACGCTGAGCTTAAAATTCAAAATCTAGATTTTAGGGTAAAAGGAATTTTCTGCTGGTAAAATCTAATTTTAAACGAACAGGGGAAGTGGGCTTTGTAGATCGTGACGGTGATTTGTGGATGAAAAAAATGGGCGCGAGGAAGCTCGTCCGGTGCACGAAAAGAGAGGCACGCGATAGAAACGTAAGAAACGGAGGCGCACGAAGGTTTTCTCTAGCTCTTTCTTCGGACTTTCTTCGTTGCTTTCCTTTTTGCTCGGCTCGCCCACCCAGTTTTCCAAGAAACAAATGAATTTAATTCATGCGTGGCTGGTCAGTTTCGAACGAGATTGCCCCGATACTGGCCTTCTTCCTATTCGACTCGACCGAGAGAGCTACTTCTTCTTCGATGGCTATTTCGTTGTAGGTTAGAATGATAATTTCCTCATTTTTCTAACGTCCTACGTTCCACTACCTCTTGCGCTAAAATCTCCATGTTGCATTAAGAAAATACCTGGAAATGATATTTTAAAAATTAACCCTTCTTGGGATCAAATCTTGTCCCTTTGGAATAGTCTGATATAATTTTTACTTTAGTTCCGTCGGAATGAAATCATTGTATTTACCTAAAATGGAAACCCAAAGATTGCGATATCTGAAAATTTAACAAATATCGGAGATTTTGAATTCTTTAATGTGTTCTGTCATAATTTGTGGCTACTACCAAAGGATGTTAGAATCGATTATTAAAACTCTTGAGACTCAAGATCCTTCGCTCCATCAGCAATTACGAGTAATGCTTCTCTAGTTCTATGAATATTTTAAATTGTCTTTCCACTAGAGAGTTCCATTCTCTACTCGACATTTCTATCCGTGTAAACCCTAACTAGCCAACAAATTGACAGATCATAACTGTAATCTGTAAACTATTTCGTCCTAATTACGCTGACATAAATGAATCGCAGGAGGATGTTCGACGGCCCTACGTTGCTGGTATAATGAACGAACGGTTTAATTACCTGTTCGTGCAGCTTCATTTCACGTTACCTTGACCAGTTCTAAACGCGCGATGCCCGCAATTAAGCCTACGAAGGCGATTATTCGAAGCTGTCGCTCGGTCAAATTTCGCAAGCTTTCCCGCGAAAGCATAAATATTCAGTCGCGTCGACGAACACCGGCTTTATTTTTCCGCCGTTTCGAACGTGGCTCGCTCGTGTGTCAGCCTCTCAGGGTCGTTAATGAAGCTAATTGGGTGTAACGACATTCTGTCGTAACGTAAGCTTCGTCGGTCTACAGGCCGCTTCAACGAAGCCACACGTCCCTCCCACGCGATACTCCTTTTTCCTTCTTTAGCTTTGTTCAAGTTTGATCTCTTCGCGCTAAAACATTCAGGAAGATCCATATCTCTCTATCGTCATTTCTGTGTCTTATCGTAGATTGTAGAAATTTACGATCAAATGTCCGATATTTGGATAATTTTTGAGCTCCATCGTTTTTGTATTAGGTTGTTCGAAAAGTTTCTTTCGTTTTATGAGGAAATAATAGACGCACAACGTTCTTTGTTTTATATTATTTTGTCGAATTACGTACGATCCATTTTGTTCCGTCGAGATAAAACAACGCGATATTTCACAGACTTGGTTTCACGTTTGTAAAAACCATTATTGTAAAAACCATTATTGTAAAAAGTATTGTTGTAAAAAACACGCTTGCGAAAGAAAGACACTTTTCGAACAAGCTAATATATGAGAATTCTGGAATATCTTTTCCTGCACTGCTCTTACGTTTTATGGTAGATCGTAGAAATGTATAGTCAAGCGGTAGAATAATCAGATTGTTCTGGATACGAGGAATCACGTTTAGAATATAATTATCGTGCTTCCATTAGGTTTGTTACGCTAAATTCATCATCCGATTAGAACATTTCTGAAGCTTATTGATATTTAACCTAAAACATCTACAATGGATATATTGAATCCGTGTGCTTAGGAAATGGCATAGCAATTCTATATTTAGAGTTATAACTGGGTGCAATTAATCTGGAAAACTGTAATTCCCTGCTGTTACTATAATCCCAGGTCGTTAGATTATTTAATACTTCCGAAACTTTATTATTATTTCATTTCAAGCTTAATCTCGCTACATCGAAGAATACTCATTCTTTGCTCAGGAAATTAAATAGCCCGCTTTCCACAATCCGCCTCGGAAATTATTCCAATTACGTAACAATTTTTCTTATCTTCTCTCATTGTCGTATCAAAACTTTCTCAACGAATTCATTTCAATTACGCTTTCGATAGCTTTTCCGGCGTATGATTTTAATACGATGTTTGAGAAGAGAGGAGCTCGATCTATCGACCGGAAGTTCGCTTGTTATGCCCTGCTGCCCATTTCGGTAGTCTGGAGGCCATGATTTGCTCATGTTTCCAGCTACCCTAGGGAAACAGGATATATACTATACGCTTTTGTTACGTGGATCTCGTCTTGGCAAACAACAAAATCCTATGGATTTCCACGAAACGAACGTACGTTTCCTGCGTCGTCTATCGAAATCACCGTTTCTCAATACTTTCTCTTACTTTCTTATTACTCCGACTATAAACACAAATAAGACACAAAGCGTTAAATATTGTCGCAAGGACTGCCTCGAAAATTTTCGCCCTTTTGATATCGCTTTGACAATGTTCATAAGCATAAAAATAAACATTTCAAGTAGTATTTTCATTCTATTCTCCTATATTTCTTTTTGACGAAACGAGGTTTACAGCGTGGACGATACAGTCGAAAGGCAACTTTAACGAGCTCCTTTAATTAACATTTCTCATGTTATATTTTTATTATAAATTTGGTTTTCTACGTGTTAATGGTAAATTGGTACAACGTAGAGGTATTGTAGAGGTAAAATACGCGAAACGATCTTTTGTCGATATTTTCATCAATTCCTATGAATATCTGAATATCGATACCTGAATACGATATATTACAAAGGCGCAAGGAATAAAAGAATCTTTCACGTAAAATGCCATCATTCGCTTGTACACAAAGATATAGAATCGCTACAAAACTATCTTCGCTTCGCAGTAACATGACAAAATACCCTTCCAAGCTACTCATTATTCACCTTGCCTACCTATGCATCAGCCAATAGCTGTCTATTACAAACGCAAGTGACATCAACAACCGGCTACTATCGCGAGGAGAAAGTTACGTGGAATGAAAGACATTCATACAGTGTGTTCATAGAAAGCTATTCAATATTTATATTACATGGGATACGTCATACTGCGTAAAAAGAAAAAAACCTTAGTAAACGTAAGTCTGAAGTATCAAGCATTTCCAAGCTGAAACATTGTATGCGTTAGCGTTATGATTGAGTAATCGACTGACGAATGAGCTTCTGAATATCCTCCATTCAACTTTCTTTCATGGGGATATTTACAAAATTGTATTCTTCACCGGTAAGTGACTTCGAGGAATTACGTAACCGAATTCAGCGTGCTTTTCAAATAATTCGACGGAGGTTTGAAATTTTCGGGAGAGTTCGCGATTCTGTAACAAGAGGATTTTAAGCGTGTGTGGGAATGGAAAGAGGAAACGTGAAATATCTTCGGTGAATATAAAAGCCGGTAGTAAATCAATCTTAACGCTAACATACAAAGAATGTTTGCGTCTCGGAAATGGTCGAACTTTGGACTTATGTCTACTATGTCAATAACAACTAATGACAAAATCCGCAATCACTTAATTGCCAACCCAATATATTTACTCAGACTGTTTTACTACTGCATCTGACATATGCACGGCATAAATATTCAATAATTTCTTTCTAACACTATGCATAATCTTATAATATAATATAAATAATATAAATCTTTTAGTAATCTCTCATTCTAATATATGATCCAATCATGATCAACAGGCTGTATCTAATAATGCGCTGCGATTCAATTCGAATCACCTGAAACATGAGTCAATGCGTAAAATTGTTTCTCTAGAAATATACATCGTCCCGTTTGCTTCGTTTCGTCGCTATAAAATAAAACATTCGATGCTGGCTATAACGATAACAAAAGCTTTGTGAATTTCACGGAATCGTTTCAAAAGTTTGATTCGAACGTCCGTAACGTAACGCAACGTAAATCGAATCCGGTGATGACATAATCAGGTTCAGGCTACTAATCGAGAGTAGCACAGAGAATTGGAGGTTCTCGTTTCTCGTCTAGTCTCGTTCAATTAACGTCTAGAAATCCAACGGACGACGATCGTTGGTCGACGCGTGTGAACGTCGCTTAACGTGCTCGAGCACGGTCGCTGATCGTAGCGTTGATGATTTTTGATTGGCCGGAAGTGACGTCACGACACGCATCGCGAACCGCCGCATTAATCCGCGCCGCGTCTTCGTACATTGTGTGGCCTCACGTGTGTTTACTACCGTCGCGTTCGATGCACATTCGGCATCTATCTCTGTCTCTCTCGATGCTCGTTGAGGTGAAATCATCAGCAGCATGGTTGAACGTTGTTGCTTTTGATCGTGGACAATTGCGTTTAATCTCGCAGCTCGATGCACCACGCAGCAGTAGGATCAAAGGTATTTCGCAATGCGTGCTTCGCACTGCTTGTTGGTAGCCGGATAATCGTTTTATGAGCCGAGGTTGTTCAACCTTTGTTCAGACGTTGCTTGACCATGAAGAAGTTTTCATTGTTGAATATTTCTGTCCTTTTCTATTTGTTTAATCGAAGTAGTATCGTCAGTGAAATTCTAATTAGAACGTACACTAAGTGTACAACAGTAGAATGTTTATATGTATAGCGAACGAGATGATGATCGAAATTAAGAATTGATCAGGGAAAATTATTGTAGTTGCAATATTTCTTGTGTAAGAATTTTGTTGGTCGATTGTACGAGGTTGTCTTTCGATTCGACTGCGTCGTCTTCTAATTACGCACGTGGGAAGCTATTCAGACTGAGAATTGATCACGAAAAATTGGTAAAACGGTGAAATAGGTATTTTATTTTTGTCTGTACATCGTCGTAAAAAAGCGTGGAATTAATGATTGACCACGGATAATTGTATAGTAAAATTGAGATTACTACCAGATTAGCATCTTTTTCTATACAGAAAGTACGCGATTGAAGAATTAGCCGTTGCTCGATAATGATACTCGCACGATGGCAAGCGACGCTAATGGCTCTGTAAGTGGCGATACTCCGTTATGTACTGCATAGTGTTGTTATTACTCATAGCTTGAAGATAGCACCGAGAATGGTAATTGGCATCGCTAGTGATACCATTCTTAGCGTTGATACCATTACTAGAGCGTTGCGTTCAATAATACCATTCTATTGTCCAAGATGAGATCATCGAAGCCTATCTTCTCGATATGAAACTCGAAACTTGAAAATTTTGACAAACTCGAGATGAAATGCAAAAAAAAAAAAAGGGTACTTCACTTAAGAATAGAATGCATCGTGGCTTTTTCTATAGAATTCTACATCATCGTCAACGTGATCAGATGATAAAATGCGAATAAAAGCGTTTAAAGAGGGAGCTATGAGATCGTAAAGTGACGAGACAAATTAAAAAATTCACTCTAGTTCAGACTGAGACTTTCTATAGAGACCTTTACGACGTGCGAAATAATACGGTTCCATCGAGGCTAAGTAACGCGTGACAGCCCATAACGAGCGTTCCTTGCAAACTATGGCGTAAAATGCGCGCACGGAAGGGACATAAAATCAGCAAGAGCGAGACCCGCTGCGCTTCCTGTCATAATTTATAAACCACGTCGGACTCCGGCCTTCGATTTCACCACGGGCCATCGATTTTCCCCATGATCACCAATTCACGATGTTTGTAGTCCCTAATCGATAGGCTTGGGTAGGACATGAACCATAATTTTGGATACATGTCTCGTTTCGTTCTATATTTCGATAGTATAGATCGTTGAAATTACGAGGGCTAACAACAAATAGAAAAATAGAGAAGTTTTTTTGCAGCATATTATTTTTTAGATAGTTTTGATTAACTTAGGCGTTCTATGTTGCAAGCTAATTGCACTCTCTATTTGAGATTTTAATTGAATTCGTCGTCTGAATGTTTATATTATCTCTTACTATTCGTGTATCATAATAAATGGAAGAGTAACATTAAATGTCACCAACTGAATAAAAGATTTATTGTATCGAAGATATCTCTGAAAGAGAAAAAGGTTATTCATTTCAAAGTATAGGGATCAATATTTGATCGAAGTCTTCCTAACATCTTTATGAAATCCTAATATCGAAATCTATCATAATAGAAATTAATATTAATTTTGCCAAGCATCCGTATACCTTTAATAAGTATAAAAGAAGAAAGTCGAGACTTCAATTCGGTAGTTCTACTGTCAACATAAGTGAGATTAAACTTGGAATATAAAGAATTCAAGATCATCGTCATAAATTTCGTCGTAACTCGGCAAATTTTTAATATCGTGAACGAAAACCGACGGTGCGATCTCCCAAAATCTCTCAACTTTCATCATTTTCAACATGTAAAATCATTCTAAGCTTCCAAGACTTTCTTAACGTTGGTACAGCTTTTTTAATCTTCATTTCGTCGTAAAGGTCTCATCCGAGTCTCCAACAACAGCTCTTTTCCGCTGCTTTCCATTGAAAGTACGCACCGTGTTCCATCATCGTGTTGAGTCTTTTTCGAAATTCCACCCGACGGAGCACGTCGTATGCGCCAACAAAGATCCCGGATTACACAGGCTTAAGACGTATATACGAGCTCGTAAAACTGCAACCGCGCACTGTGTCGCGAAATACACTACGAGTGCGCGAAGATTTACGTTCTCCGAGTTTTCAGTCGACAGATTTAATTACCGTGGCTACTTATTTTTAGCTAACCCCCTCCCTCTATATTCGTTCTACCGACGGCGATCCATAGATTTAATCTCTTTTAATTCCGCTTCATACGTGCTTTTGAAGCGCAAAATCCTCGTGAAACTGGACGATCAAATAGTAATTGACGTTTCTGTAAGGTGTGTAGTTTTGTTTTCAATAGAAAAGCAGTTTCCGTTCCGTGTACACTTTATTGGTTAAACCATTGGTTAAATCTAATCGCTAGATTATAGATTTCTCTGAATACAAATAAAGAAATAGAGAATTTTTATAGAAGTTTATTTCACTCGTTAATTAGAGCATTTTCTATATTTCTGCATATTCTGCATATTCTGTTCGTGTTTGTACTTTTAAATTTCCCCCAAATGCGAGCAAAAGGAATTATAGAAAAGGAAAGGAAAATTATAACCGTTGCACTGCTTTGGATATTTTATATACTTTTGCGCGTATCATGCTCATTCTCTGCATCTTTGCGTTCTTACATTTCCCATAAATACATGGAAAAACCTTCTCTAGTTTAATTATTATTAAATTATTAAATTGAAAAATCACAAGTCCCTCCTACGCCCTTCGCTGAAATTTCCCGGAAGTTGCAATTTGTAGAGGAGGACTTTTATATTAGCAATAAGCGAATTACGTACTCACTGTCGGAGGGTAAATGCCTGAACGTTCGATCAACGTAGGGGGTCAGGTCGAGTTGTAGGCGCGAGCAAGATCCGCCCAGCGTGATTGTTACACGCGTATCAAAGGGTCGAGGGTTGTGCCGCGATTTCGACGGCCAGGTAATGGAGTAGGCGCAGCCGACGAACCTCGTAAATCTGTCGTCCTTTGGTCGAAAGTGGCCCGCTAATGATGCAGTCGAGTGCACGCCCGTAAATTGTCAGTCGCGCGATGCCATGTTAATTAAATTCTCTGGAAAGTGGTCACCTTTTTCCCTGGCGCCGTGAAATTTAGAATTCGTTGCGCGTTCGAAAGAATTGTTTACGCTTCGATCATCGAAATACCCGTCTCGATACGGACTATAGTTATCAAAGAATTTATTTAGGAATATTTAACAACGTAACTTTACAATTGGGTACACTGTTGAGAACATGAAGGATCTGTCGCAGTGATAATCTGTTCGTTATCGTATACGCGAATACTGATACATATAGAGACCAAAAGAGATACGAGAATTTCACGATCCAAGGTAATAAAACGACTCTATTTTATAGAGCAATTTGAACAACGACTTCTTGTTCTGTTGTTTCCATTTGTTCCACCTTCCAAACTCTATACCAGCAATCTCGCCAGCGTACCCTAATTCAAACCATACAAATGATATCAAGCCGACCGTACCTATCTGCAATCTCTGCTCGACAATCTTAATAACTCTCAGATCAAACATTGCAAGTAGTAATCGCCAATCTACGATTACATCTTTCCAGATGGAATAATGTTATCGTCGTTTTCGTTCGAACTACGTTCTAAAGTAACATCGTATACTCCGTCGTCCTTTCTCGTCATTTTCCCTATTATTATTACACACACCATAGCTACCGCTCGGAGTTAAGCTAAGCTCTTGGAAAATCTGTAGAAATTCTGCAATGCTTACAGAAGTTTTAACTACATCGTACAATCGGCTTTAAAGTTATCCGTTTAAAAGGTTTTCCGCGAAAAATAAAAATTCGTTCGCAAGAGATTTACGAGTGAAATTTCACTTGCTACGAAAATCGTCGAATGACCCGAGGTTTGCCTACCTAGCGGTTAATTTAACCGCTCCAGGCTGCATTTGATTCCACGATCCGGCTCCGAAAAATCGCATTGGCGTGTCGAAGAATCGGGCCACGCACGCGCCAGCCAGGGCCAGAAGGCTCGCCACGTTTCTCATGCAGCCTCTAAGTCGCAGGTTTTTGTTCCGACGTGCGCCTAGGGAGGGATATCCAGACCCGGCCGATTTGGAGGTTAGGGTCGACTGGGTGGGTTGGCACAGCAGAGAGAAAGACAGAACTAAAGGCTAGAGAGAGGCTGAGAAGCATCGAGGCGGGACCCTGCCTTTGGAAACCCTCCGGAACACACGGTAGCTCCGCGCTCGAGAGAGCAAGCCTTTGTAGCAACCATGGCATCATGCCAAAATTCTCTGCCTCTTTCTCTTTCTCTTCTCTGTGTACATGTGTGTGTGTGTGTGTGTGTTCGTCCCTTCTTCCTCTCTTGCGACGAGATCCCCTCGTAGAAACGGCTCCCTACTAGCGGACCTGCGAAAACCAGCCTCGAAAGCCACGTTCCATTTATTGTCCGCGTAGAAAACGTACGACGCCGACGCGGACCATCGCATCGCCGAAATAATCGAAGGACGAGCCACGCGCAAAGGTCATGGATGCTTCTTCTCTCTTGCGAGAGAGAAAGATTGCATGCTTTTTTCGGGATTTTAGATCTTCCTAGAGAGATTTGGAATGTTTAATGGCGGATATGTGTTACGGATAATAGGTGATGTAGGACGCAGGATAAATCAGCTTTTGGATGGACGAAATGCGAATTTTCCAGAGAGGATAGACGAGATTGATCATACGAAATAATACGTTATTCGATGTTTTACGTAGGTGGTTTTTTGGTAGAATAAAAATGTTGGTTAGAGATTGACACGTAATGAGAAGGATAATAGGTGCGTTTGGTAGTTGACGGTTGTGTGACGTCGATGAAGAAACAACGGTCGCGATAAACAATCTTCTACAAACGTGCAAATACTTCCGTGAACAACCGTACGTAATAATATATTATGCGGTGTACTACGTATTCAAATAAAAATCAGCATTATCGGGAAGCAAATTAACAGACATCTACCTTCGTAATATCGTTCGATATTCTTTCACATGATACAGAGCAATTAAGATTCGTTTGCGCGATTCGTAGAGAAAAGTGAGTTTATCAGGTTAAAAAGCATGACCCAGTCTGCTAACGGAACCTTTAATGCCTCGTTAATATTCACCGTACGGTCGACTACAAATCAAAAAATAGTAAAGGAATTTCCTCTGCTCCGATATGAAATTCACTGCACGAAATTCAATATCCGAGACTCGCTTCTTTTCTAGAACGGATGACTCGTTTCGTATAGCTAGAAAAAAAAAAAAATAGAAAAATAGAAAAAATAAGGAAGAAAAGAAAAGACTCTCGAGCTTCATACTCCGTTAACTCGCTTTGCACGCTTATCTAAAGGAACGTCCAAGAATTTCTTCGTGACCGCCACCTCTACGCAATCATTAAGCTTCGCTTCGGGGGAGAAAAGATTATCTCTCTGAAAGAGGTGCCCTACTTCGAGGGCTGTGTTAAGTTAATTTCTTAATGTCTGGTTAACCACCCTGTTGTACGTAAATTTATGAATTAAAGATGCCGAGGCTCGAGAAATTCAACATGAAATTCAACGATGAGTCGAATGTGAGATTTCTTCCGATTCATCTTTTCCGTTATATCTCCTTGACGTAGGAAAGTCTAGCGAGTGTTGGAAAAATTATTATTTTTCATCGATATTCAAGCATTTCATTGAAATAATTCTTTTCACTGAAATAGTACTTCAAATTTTTATCCAAACAAGTATCTGACTAACAAGACTATGCAACTGCATTAGAAGCATCTCTTCATCGAAATATTCTGATTATCGTGAAAACTTCCACTCGTTCGAAGTGCAATCACTTTGTATCGTGTAATACATCGTGTAATACGCTGTCACATTCTTTACTACCCAAGTAGCTTATTAACAAGAAACTCTGTTATTCAGTCTTATTGAGAAGCTCTGTACCTAGATTTTGGCAAATGTTTCTGCAACACAACACGATAACCAGATGTATGATAATGAAATTACGAATTCAACTAGAAAAGAAATTGCGTTTAAGATTGTTGGAATTTGTAATTCTGGGCGGTTCAACGACAGCGAGACTGAGGTTTAGCCTCGATACTACTTTGTAAACGTTGTTATCGTCTAGGAATAGACAGCATATTTTACTCGACGAGATATCGTATCGATATAAGCGGAATACTTGAAATATTTAAGAGGGGAATGTGACTGGAAAGGTCATGCTTTGTCGGATGCGACTATCCCGAGGTTACCTAGGCTAACTTTTAGTAGATCCTTTCTCTGAACACTGAGACTCGTCGTTCCACTGCTGTTTGCTACGACAAATATGTAATCTCCGATTCTCGTGTGTATATCGTCCAACGATTGCACAGTTTGTTAACACCGTGCTCTTAATTCCCGTTAACGCATTGTTCGTCCGCTGTCGTTACACTCTCTAACACAGTACGTACACAGAGACTTTATACACCTGCTGACACATATCCGGGCTTATTCTTCATCGTCATTTTGGTCTTTCTTTGATCACGTTTCCTTGATACACCGAGTCTTTTAGGATTCTTTAAGATCATCCATATACAGATTTTTTGTTAACAAAAATTAAATTGTAATAGATCGTTATCAAGTAAAAAATATCGTTAACTAGATAGTTTGAGAGAAAATTTCTCGAATTCGGAATCGACGAGTCCTATCGAAGAATAAAAAGAATCAAACGTACAGTATCAAAATTGCATCCGATATTATTTTTTTATTCTCTTTTATTCTCTTTTTTTATTTTATTTTAGTCTTGCAAGCAGTTTGAAACAAATGGACGCCGATTATGCTTGATCCGAAGAAAATTTCTTATCCAGATTCCTGGGAATTCCTAAAAGAATCACGATATTACAAGAGTCCAACATCCTTCAACATCCTCAAACATCTCAAATCAAGAAGAATCTCGCAAATTTCCGACGCTTCGCGAACTCGCTCAATCCAATTAACCAGATCTCGACCAATTACTCGGATTAAAGGAGTTCAAGGCGTTCAGACGCGATTTACCGATTCGGCGTCGCGTAGTTCGAGCGTTGATCATTATGTTAAGCTGTTTGAACCTCGCGTTCCATTGTCTCTCTATGAATAGAGATGGGATATCACGACGATGAAACGATATTCGTGGCCTTCTTTCCACTCCATATCTTGTTGGATCTCGATCTCGTTTCCAAACTACGTTCGTACATCGTGAAACGAGAACTTTCACATGGACTTTGCTTTTTTCCATTAAATGTTTTGAATTGAGACTGCTGAATGGAGTGTTTGTCGATAGTGATTCATTAATTCTTCTCTGACGCGTCTTCTTTTATAATATTCGTCATCAGATTGTCGACTTTTAGTTTCCACACAGATACACAGATACGAGAAATTCTGTGTTTGATTTGAATCATCAAGTTTGATCTGATACTCGTTCCTCGTTAGCATTGTTCCTCAGAATGTTCATTTAATGTAAATTTAATGTAACGTCGAAGCTGAAATTCGTAAGAAATTATATCTATATCGAGTAGACAGCGATTAATTTTATCTTCTACGCATAGATTATTCTAGTTACATAAAAAATCAAGTTCTCAGTATGTGATCAAGTAACACGGCACTCGATAGTCTAATCGATGCACAGAGATTGATATGAAAGAGAAGATCGGTTTTCTCTCTTGAGTTTCTCGCATGCTTACTTATTTATACTTTCTTCTCGTGCTTCTTTCTTGTTTTTTTTTCTCTCGTTTCGTCTCCCCTTTCTGCGCGAGCAAATCGAATTCCTCGCGCGAGCGTAAGGGAGAATGGCGCGCGTCTCATCGACGAAATTAGATGAGGATCGTCACCGAGAACGAAATTCTTTTCGCAAGCAATTTTCTCGCCTCAGCCTCGGGACCTTATTCGCGAGGAAAATTACAGGTATAACCGATATTCCCATCCGAGATGTATAACACCGTCTCCGGAATCCTCTTTTGTCCATGGAAACCACTTTTTGTTGTCTCGATTTATGAATTTTCAAGCAACGATAATTCCCCTAGGAAAACACCCGCCTCTCGTTTTATCCTCTCTATTTTTCCTCCTACAGAAAACGTCTCGGTGAGAATCTAAAAAATGAATCCATAAAGAGGAGATTTAACTCTCGATTGTTATGCAATACGAGAAATTCTCTTAAATTCTCCCTTTGTTCACATAAGACAACAAATATCAAGATTTCAATTTCCAGATTCAGCTTGAACATTATTTTTCTAATACTATCTTTTTAGAGCTTATAAATTATCAAATCAATGGAAGCCACGTCAAACACACTTTTTGCAAAAAAAAAAGCTACTAAAAGCAATCGAAAAACGAGTGAAATCAAAAATCCTGTCGGCGGTATTCACATGTCGAGATTATCGCTAGATAACTTATAGAATCTATAAATTATTCGATAAATAAATAAAAAGCGACATCTCCGCGAGTCTATAGGTAGACGTGTAGAGATTGAAGAACCTATTTGTTAGCTTCTCATCTCGAGAAAGTTCCTAGAAAAATTGAAGAAGCATCTGTTCCTCCGGTTACATCAGTGAGGTCTCCCTGGCGGATTTCTATCGCGCGATCGTTTCACAAGGTAAATTGAAGAGCCGATAGCTTGTCAATTGTGGAACGATATAACGACGGATTGTACATGAAGGCTGTCCCACTAGTGTTTCTCCGCTTCGGGCGACAGAGATTTTCTGATAGCGGAGGAACGGCCCGAATTTCTGCCGTCCCAGTTTTCGATTTCACATTCGAGGCGTGAACGCCATCCCGGTTTTCGATGAATGGACGCTCCGCTCGCACCACTCGGGCAACCGTGATTTATAATTCACCGCGTGTCGTGAGTGAACGATTTCAGTTTGGATCAGTGGCGTGTTCAGGGTGAGCATTCGGGTTTGGGAGTTTCTAATAGCGTGCAAGCACTGGCTAACGTTACCTTCCACTCGTGGGAGATACATATATATATATATGGATAAAAATATGGTGTTCTGGTTTAAATAGTATTCAAGGATTTGAAGAATTTGTATACAGCAATATCAGGAATTTTGTCGCTAAATACGTCGTCACATGTATTAGGTGATGCGAAAAGTTTCTTTCGTTTTATAAGGAAATAATGGACGCACAAGATTTTCCGTTTTATATTATTTTATCGAATTACGTATGACCCATTTTGTTCTATCAAAATAAAGATCACAACGTTCGACGGATTAGGTTTCATGTTTGTATAGAAACGCGTCGTTGTAAAAGACGTGTCTGTAAAAGAAAGACACTTTTCGGACAACCTAATATTTCGTGATTTCCATTAGGTTGAAGAAAACAAGCTCATCCTCCAGTGTTGTTACTTGCGTATAAAATTTCACCTTTCCACCAAACATTCAGATATACGCGTATTTATATTTCGAACTTCGATTTTCGCGAAATTCTTTTCAAACGATTCTCATTCGATCATTGATTTTTGATGGCACGAATTTTACTATACAGTCCAGTAGCACCGTTGTTTATATTTCACGTAACTCCTCTATTTGGATAGTTAAAACAACAAGCGAATCATTGAAAAAGGAAAATGTTATTCTGAAACGGAATTGTGAAAAAATAACATTCGGATATAACTGAATTAAACCGATACATGAATATCAATTGGAATAGGTAGCAAAAGACGTTGTAGAGCGATGCGTGATATTTATTCACCTTTTACTTTGGACGCAGCGAATCTTTCTCATGATGCAGCAAGCTGCATACACTCTGCACAACAAAACGGTACCCCTTAGCGAACAGGAGCAAGGGGAGGATTCGAAAAGGGTCCATTTTCAGAGGGGGGAGGGGGGCAGGCGCCTTTACACGCGAACGATAATGTATTCAACAACGTGCAGTGGCTCTCATCCTTGTCGTCTGTGCTTGCATTTATTTCTATCGCACAGTCCTATTTTCATGAAATATTTATTATTTTGTTGAAAAATATTCCTTTCAAAATGAAGATAAGATAGTTTGAATTATAATTCATGCATCGTTAAATTTTGTTAATAATGATCTATTCAAGTAGCTGCTCATAATATAAAAAAATTGAAGAATATTCAGGGCTAAAGAATTTCATTTTTTTTTTTTCGATAAAATTGCTGCTGTTTGAAACTGGTTGGAAAAATAAATTCTTTCGCGCTCGGTATTAAGCGCACGCGACGCTGCACTCCGACAGATTATTAACCAGCTAGACGATAACTATAATTGTTATTGATAAAACCGATTATGAGTTTGAATGAATTACGCCTGTTTTACAAAGACACTAGAAAAAAAGTTCCTGTTATTAATGTACGACACAAGGAATTTTTTCCCAAAGTCTAAACAACATTCGGTCTTGAAAGGATTAATTACGCGACGTAATGATTACATTATTTATTATTGTAATTAGAATTTATTCGTCGTAAAACCACAGCACTGATCCTCTCAGCAAATATACTTGTCTTAATATACATATGCATGTATATGTAAATACCCTATACTTTTATTACTTATAACAGTTTCCAAGGTTAATTGAAAAAATTGTTTACGCAGTGCATAGATCAAGTTACTCTTCATTGCTATGTTAATTTATTTGCTACAGAATACTATTAGTTATCTCAGTAAGCGATATACCTTCTTTGCTCTATTCGCATTTTAACAATTTTCAACTGTATTCGAAGAAATTAAATGTGCTATATATAAGAATTAAATTATTTCTCATCGTAATCATGATTTATTCGTTACAGAGCGACGATAATGATCCCTATAACCAATGTGTAACAAAATATCCACTTTCGTAGGTCCAACATGACAGAAGACATACACATACAATAATATTTCCCCTTACTCAAAAATTCAACGATCATTTCTCTCGATTCTCAAATCCAGCTACGTTCGAGACTAATGTAATGCTCCCTGCTCTCGAGTAATCTTCCCTAAATAATTTTCCCCTAAATAATTTTCCCCTAAGTAATTTTCTGCAAATCGAACAATGATCGGGAAGAAGCTGCTTGCGTAAATCTTTCGTTAATGGAATGCAACGACTCTCCTGTACAAAGTATGGAGAAGTGGTCGGTGTGTTGGGTAAAAAGGGACCCCCGAACCCTCGGCTCGTTAGCTAAGCCTCTTGTTACGGTAAAAGAGGGTCGTGCGCGTTCGCAGCATGTCATGGGGGTTGTATTGTCCCTCGAGGCAAGCATTTTTTATTTTCCACCGGGGGTAAAAGCGTTCCCTCGCGAGTCTACTCGCGAGAACCTTCTTTTTTCTCGTCGTGGATCGACCACCTCCGGTTTCTCGAACGCGGAAAAAAAAGGGAAGAAGAAAGGGTAACGAGGTGGTTTAAAAATCGTTTCGAAGCGAACAGGGGTGAGGCGCTCGAACGACGCCTTAATTAAGCGTTTTCGCCTTTGACACCCAGTTTCTCCTGTTTTTCAACGTGTTTCCTCTTTGTGCGTTTCTTTTATATTTCGCGGAAATTCCGTGAGAAATATTTGTACTCGAGAGTCACTTCTATCACTTTTGATAAAATGCGAAATTTTTCATTATCTTCTCGTAAATTATTTTCTTACTTTAAAATAGGTCATCGAAATTTTCTCGTAGATAGGTTTCCTTATAGACTTTCGAAATTCTAACGTCACATTTTCTACGCGATTGCAAGAATCGACTGATCGACGGCACAAACTTTTATTCATTGCGCATTCCTGTCAGATTTCGTATTCGTAAGGTTCGTGCTCGTTTTCAAATTATTACCAACGAGATTAGAAAAAAGATAATGGAAAAAACCAGGATTACGAAGATAAATACGTGTTCATTTCTCGACTGTAAGAGCGAGAAAATGATAAATCTGTTGGCAAGGGCGTGTCAACGAGCCAGCAGAATTACGCTGGCGTTGCGGTCATTGATATTTATAAATGAACTTTGCATTTTCATCCAAAATTATGACAAAATATTTCAGCGTCGTGAAACCTCAGGAAATTAATACGCAGACCAAAGAATGATTTACGAACATGATTCGCCCGTAACAACATTTTTCTTCCTTATCTTAAGTATTCGAATTTCGAAGTTTCAGAATTTACATTTCATACAAGTACAGGAAACATAACTTGACGCAGAAGCAGCGTTCGGAGTTAAGAAAGTAACGTAAATTAATTGTTGACTTGGCAAAAGGAGAACGTTGATCACGTGCAATGAAATACAGAGCAGCGTCATCTTTGAGAAAACAGGGAATTTTTAAACGGTCGCGTTGCATTGGCCCGCGAGAGGGCTCGGTAGTTTCATTGAAAAAGTTGTTAATTGCAGGCGCGCGAAGTCTTGTTCCTTCGAGGTTTCGTTTTCCGTAATAAAAACGATTTCACGGGCCACTGACGGCGATGGCAATTAACGCACAACGTTGTTAATTCGCCACTCGATTCCGTCGCTACTGATTGCTTTGCCGTGTTATTTCCTTTGACATAGTTTGCTTCATTATTCTGGTTTAGAACGCAATTTATAAATTATGACTTATAAAATACCAGTTCTATAGATTCTTTAAATTATAAATATGAAATATATATATTATAATTAGAATGTAAATTCTATGCCATACATTTTAAATGTATTGAATATTCTAAATTATTTATTCGTTTAGAAACGAAAGGCATAAATCCTAGTGAGAAAGATAACGTATCTCTAAATTGATAAATTTTACATCAACAAATCGTTTAAAAAATATAGTTTATTAAAGCTACACAGTGTAACAAGAGTGATAACATTTTTAACGCATTAAGTAATAAATTGTTTCACGTTTAATATCGATTTAATGTATAATTGATAGAAATTGGAAAGATGAAGTGGAAAATGTTTTCCCGCGTAAAGAGAGCTTTCTGTAATCCTCACGCACAGTAGAGTTTCTTCGTCTTCGCGTCGCATGTTCGTTGTGAATTAACACGCGTACCCTGCACACGCGCTACCCCTTCGTGAGTTGCTATATACCGGGTGTCGTGCGACACGCGATGCGTCGTTTAGCGATCAAAATCGAACCGATCGTTTCTCGCGAGATATCGCGTTCCCAAGCGAAGACAATTTTCGTTGAATCTAATTGTATACCTACAACGCAATCACTAATTTCCCATCTCTCAAATCCAATCAATTCTATCGAGGCTCACGAATTATGTTCACACTGAGGTAATTTAATTACAAGATTATCGAATCGAAAAAAGTAGCAATTTTCATCTGTAGATATTCGAAAACTCAAATGCGTTCTGTATTTATATTAGCTTGTCCGAAAAGTTTCTTTCGTTTTATAGGGAAATAATAAACGCACAATGTTTTTTGTTTTATATTAGTTTATTGAATTATGCACGAACATAATAATAGAAATAGAACGAAATGGATCATACCTAATACAAGAAAATAATATAAAACAGAAATTGTTGTTCGTCTATTATCACCTAATGAGACGAAAGAAACTTTTCGGACAACCTAATACTCATACGGACTTGCGTATACTGATTTTATAACTGAAATTTACAATTGAAAAACGAACAAGATTCTTAATCTTGATACGATGTGAAATTTCGAAAAATGACGATTCCTAATCGTTTAGGAAGCGAATCATTTCTAATGAAGAAACTAAAACTCGGAAAAATGGAAACTCGTTTGACTTACAAGAGAAACACAGAGTAAAAGGAATCTCGATACATAGAGAACGCCGATGAATAACTTGCAGCGGTGCGCTCGAACGTGTGCATGTTTCATTCATCCTAGTGATACGTGAACGTACACACCTTCTAAAAATAGTATGAAAATCGCCGGACCGACTCGAACCAACCCGGTCTTTATTATCATACCTGGCGCGCTTCGTTGCACTTTCCCAGCAATCAGGTTTCCTCCTGTTATCGGTTATTCCCTTTTTTCTTTCTTTTTTCCTTTTCCTATGCTTCTACCATGTACCAGACACGCAAATTAACATTCAGCTCCGGCTGGTCTATTAATCGACAAGGAACACATTGCGAGAGAAGGACACGTCATCCTCGCGATCTAGTATTTCAAAGAAGATGTTTGGTTCTTCCGTTCGTTGGTTAAATCAGTAAATCAAATCAAATATCGTTTGATATGCTAAAACGAATGGTGTTTGCTAGCAATGAATCCTATGTCGAAAAGTTCGCATCGTTAAATTCTAGATTTATCTATCAAATTCTATCGAAAGTTATAAATATAATCTTAGTGTTTGTAATATAACGTTCGAACATATGTTAAAACGAACAGATGTTAGAACGAAGCAGATTCTACAACAAATAGATTCGTTCCAACGTATAAATTATATCGCATAGCACTGATAGCGTGTACTGAAGATCAAACCAAACATAGATGTTCGAGATAAAAATTATTCTTCGTATTACGTTCGTATCGTTAATGAACGAGCCAGTTGGTCTCTTCCCGATCGAGACTCGCCATCCGTGAAATCGAGTCGTACGATATTTGTTCGCGAATCTTGCACGAGTTACACGTTCTTTTTACTGGTTCGGGTTAGGTTATAAAACTGCGAGCCATACAAACACGCACGTGGGTTTCCGTGTTCTCGAAGCAGGAAACATTAAGAATCGTAAGAGCCATTTAATAGCTTGGTGATGAACGATGGAGATTAAAGTGTCTGTAATAAGTAGATTGGAGAGAGGTTTAGGAACTGGGATCGGTAATAATCTTCTGTCGAAATCATGAATTACTTTGCTGTTCCGAGGAAAACCTTCTATTTTCGACTTGGTCTACTTTTAAGAAGTAAACATCTCTCATACGTTTCATCGAAATATCACACCAGTATTACTGTACTTTCAAAGATAAATTTTCGAAGCCTTTTTCGCGCGAACCAACATTCCATCAGTTGCATAGAAAATTAAACGCGTAAAATACCACGTGGTCCACAAATAGAAACAGGTTAATATTGAGTTGGCAACTAAGTGATTGCGGATTTTGTCACTGAGTGGTATTGACAAATTCCGCAATCACTTAGTTGCCAACCCAATACTATCTGCGATTTTCGACCAATCGCAGGGAGACGCAATCGCAAGGAAACACGTCAACGGGAGTAGTAAATTCCCGTTACGATTATAATAATCGACACCACGAGTCGATCGACCCCCGATTTCCGTTAAGACAATAGGGGTAGTTGAGAGGGTATAACACTGCGATTAACAGGGTTATAAAATTTATATTTTAACACGTAAGTTACACTATCTCTTACCAATTCTTCAAAGCACCAGCTTGTAACATCTCTCATTGCATTTACTCATCGCCTGTCGACACATGATCAAACTTTTCTTCCATCTCGATTATTTTCGAAGCCTTTTACGCGCGAACCAACATTCCATCGGTTGCATAGAAAATTAAACGCGTAAAATACCACGTGGTCCACAAATAGAAACAGGTTAATATTGAGTTGGCAACTAAGTGATTGCGGATTTTGTCACTGGGTGGTATTGACAAATTCCGCAATCACTTAGTTGCCAACCCAATACTATCTGCGATTTTCGACCAATCGCAGGGAGACGCAATCGCAAGGAAACACGTCAACGGGAGTAGTAAATTCCCGTTACGATTATAATAATCGACACCACGAGTCGATCGACCCCCGATTTCCGTTAAGACAATAGGGGTAGTTGAGAGGGTATAACACTGCGATTAACAGGGTTATAAAATTTATATTTTAACACGTAAGTTACACTATCTCTTACCAATTCTTCAAAGCACCAGCTTGCAACATTTCTCGTTGCATTTACTCATCGCCTGTCGACACATGATCAAACTTTTCTTCCATTTCGATTATTTTCGAAGCCTTTTTCGCGCGAACCAACATTCCATCGGTTGCATAGAAAATTAAACGCGTAAAATACCACGTGGTCCACAAATAGAAACAGGTTAATATTGAGTTGGCAACTAAGTGATTGCGGATTTTGTCACTAGGTGGTATTGACAAATTCCGCAATCACTTAGTTGCCAACCCGATACTATCTCTTACCAATTCTTCAAAGCACCAGCTTGCAACATCTCTCATTGCATTTACTCATCGCCTCTCGACACATAATCAAACTTTTCTTCCATCTCGATCATGTATACGTACAGTTGCAATTTCTTCAGGCGTTCTGGAACTTTGAAAGGTTCAGTTCGACACATCGTTCGATGACTCCTCCACCGTAAAGAGAAGAAATCCTTCGGGATCAGACAAAATCGCGAGAGAAACTTACAAGGAACTGGCTTCACGGTTGCCCGCGTTGCTTCGCGGTAAAACATGTAATAATTCTTCAACTGGATACAGGTCGCACGGAAATTGTACGATCGGCTGGTTGCCCGGTCACTAACCCGCGTCTCAGAATTATCGTCCACTATTTTCGAGTATAAGTTAGCTGTTAGCGATTACGTATTACTTTTCTTTTCGCCGTTACGTTTCGCGCCGCTAGTAATTTCATATTGATTTTCGCTTGGTTACCTCGTCAAAAATGTTGGTAATCCTTGTCTAACGCGCAACGACGTGTAATTACAAGATACATTTGTAATTTTTGTTTAATCAGAGATACGAATTTTTTCAAGAATATTTGCATTCTGATCGACGAAACGGAACAATATTTTTCTCACTGTTTGAAGGAATTTTGTAAAAGGTTCGTTATAGATTCTTTAAATTCCCAAGGTATAAGTTTTCTATGTAGTTTCAAGAACCCAGCGACAACTTGAATTTTGAATTCGGATAATTTATCGAGTTCGTAGGGAATAAAAAATTTCGAAACTTCATTTAAGATACGTGCTCTTTCATGACTTCTCGAAAGTTACGCTACAAATTGACAGGAACGATATTTCGGGTGTCGAATTAATAATAATTTAACGAAACGAAATCACGACAACACTATGAATTTAATTGGAACAATATCACAGCGAATATCGAACACGTCATAATCCATCAGAGTCATCTAAAAAGTCTCACGTTAATACATCACTCGCATCATCGATATGGCTGCAAATACCTGCATTCTGATCCGCCGTTCAACGCGATTCGATCGTTCTACCAATTTTTTCATCCCGCATTTTCCAAGATGGAAAACTGCGAGATAAAAGGGCGAAAGAGACGAATAATCCACTCACAGAGTGAATTCTATCTTCGATTCTTAAATTTCCTTCCACAAAGGGCACTCGTTCCTTCGATTGATAACGTCTATCGGTTATCAGTGAACCAAGTACAATGCAAAGCCGAGTGGATATCGAACTAAAGATAAATTCCCTGAAACTAGTGTTCGCGTGTTTATTATTCCAGCCTGGGTAACATTCGGTTACTTCTGTCAAAGTTTTCTCATTAACGAACCAAGAGGGCGGTCGAAGTAAGAAAGGGAAGATTCGAAGAGGATGAAAGGTGAAAAGGTTCGGAGACCGAGCGAAAATTGCAGGACTCGGATGCCGGTTGTTCGATCTGACGCGCATCGAGGCTTGGATAACGCAAACAAGTAATTAAAAGTTCTGGCTGGACGTTCGTTTAATCGGAATGGAGGTCGTGCGTCGCTGATCGAATCCGTATACCGGTGAAAATCAAACGGGAATGAAATAAAGGATCGACTTGTGTAAAAAGGCTCCCTGTTCCCGAGTTGTTTTTCTTCTTTTTTTTTTTTTTATTTGTTGTCACATAGACCCGTGTTTTTTCATTTCGACTCGTGGATCGTTTAACATTTGCAGAACAGGACGCAATTTGTAATATTTCTTTTTTTTTTTTTTTTACTCCAGTCAAAATTTAATCAATGTTTTATTCGAGTCTTCTATCGAATCTTCGATTCTTCTCTGTTGAGATCACGCGATTAATTGGTAGAAAATTTTGCCGTTGTTTAATCGTTAAGACGAGAGAATACGTTTTTTGTCGGTGGATCGTAAAGTTGAGATTCACGAGCAATGTCGCGAAATGGTAGATTTCGGTTGTGCAATTACTACGAATGACCCTCTCCAAAAATACTACGAGCTTCCTGCAACATCTATCACAGGAAACGAGGCACCCTGTGTCTCTGAACCGTAAGATTAAACGCGTTCAGGTCAACGAGTGCTTGCACAAAGTGTTTGCAAGACGCTCGAAAATTATCTCTGATTCATCGAGACTGACTCACAAGCCAAATTCGCAAACAAATGACAGTTTCGACAACGATATTTACTAAAATACATACGAATTCTTTTATGCAATCGCCAATTGTTACATATTTATGAATAATTTTTGGAAGAATAATATTCTTTCTTATTTTTGTTTTCTTTTTTCAAAAAATTTGTATAGAAGTTTGTCGTGCTTTTTAAGAAGTTGAAAACGTTTAAAGGAAGTTTACTCGTTAGCTAATTCAATTGTCAATGGACGATGAGAAATTTTCATTGGGAGCAAAGTTTCAAATTTTACTAACATCGGAATAATTTATTTTGATGCTGTCTGAGAAAATCTAGAGATTTCTGTATGCTACATGTAAATCATTAATTTACAGGTATTGACCATTCGGATGATAAGTTGATGATCCATCTCTTTCAATTGGCATTTATGAATCCTTTAAATCTGATGTTTGTAATATTTGTTGACGAATCATTGCAGATTTTATTTCACACAATTTCGACGCTGCATAATAAATTCGACGATAGTATTGTAATTGTATATTCGGAATATTAATTCATACAGACACGATATTCAAATAAAATGATAAAACTCCCTCTCTCTTTTCTCTGCCTCGCACACGCAAATTAGATTTTACGACTATTAAATTTTCCATCTTCGTCTCTCTTATGTATTAATAAAAATACATTGTTACTACATAATCTTTGTTAATAAGAGAAAAATGTAGAAAAATCTTCTTAAATCGATGCAATAGAAGAAGGAAGACTCGAAGACGATTTTATCGCGCGTCTTCGAAGGCGTTCGAAATTTTTCAATTTCCTGTCGCCGCCTCAGTTTCGTTCGCGGAGATATAGGCCTCATTTCCGGTCGCGCCCTCGATGAAAGCGCGCGTCGATCTCGCGGCATGCTTGCGAATCGATACTACCGTCTATGGTACAGAAGCGGTTTTAGAGACGCTTACGACGAACAAGATGTACTAATGATCGTGGGAAGAAAGCCTCGCAAGATGAAATGTCGAAGAAGAAGAAAAAAGATATAACGGTGAAGTTAATGAGCAAAGTAGACGTAGAAAGAGAAAATTGAGAATCAATAAAGAGGACGAGGGTTTAAGCGTAGAATCGCGAATGAACTGTGTGAAAATTCTTCGCTTGTTGTAAAAGAACGAGAGAAAAGGCAAGGACAGGAGAAAATCAATTATGTCGTTGATTCTGATTAAGTAGAGTTTCTCTGAGAATTTGTGATTCTTTCTGCTGCAAAATAGTATTAACACGCCGAGTGAGTTGAGATAATTTCTTTCTTTCTCGTAGCTCGCGTTTCAGGATTTCAACGAGACTACCGTTACATTTTTCTTGCTTGAAAAACAAAATTGAGAAACATAAAAAATTCTTTCACGTTATCGGTTACGATTTCGATACAAACATACAAAAGCAATAAACGTCTTATTACAGTAGCGCAAAATACTGATCGGTTACGTCGCAATAAATAATCCTCGTCTGTTTAAAATTGAAAACTCTGCCAACGCCGCACTCTACCGAACAACAGAGACAAACAGCACGGAGGAAACATTTCCTAGCTCGATATCTACTTCCAGCAATTCATTTAATCAGATTTTCTAGATACATAGCCCACTTTCTTAAAGCCACCTTATTGAAACCGAATTCCACAGATTAGAATACTTTTCAACGAGAATATGCAAATATCTGAAGCATTATTCGATAGAAATTTCCATAACTCTCCTTTCGAAAATCCCGCTTTTATTGCTTCTATACAGCCACATTCCCGTCGCCAGTTCGTATTCATAAATCTTCCTAGCTATATTACATTGTTTCTATTTCTGCATAAACTCGGCACGAGTTCGCCTTTAGGCGCGAAAATAAGACGGACCTCCTCGACTCTGACTCCTTGCGGGAGGGCGTAACATAAATATGAGAAGAGTGCACGTCGTCGTGGCCAACGGTAGGAAGAAACTTCTCTGTGAACACGTAAGAATGATTAATGCGAGTTATTTCGAGCGTTGTCGCGAGGAAACGAACGCGACTCGAGAGCCACGAGAGGGATGGATATGTGGCCTCATAAATATACGATACGCGTTTCATTGACGGATACGCACGCCACGGTTATCAACAGACGTTCCCGTGTTCCATTGGAAATAGTCGGCCGTCTTGGTTAGACAGTAGAATAGGAAAGGCAAGCACCGACGCGACGCGACGTGCCGAATGCTGAAACATACCCGCGATAACACGATCGAGAGTGAAACACGCCATTGAAATTGTTTTTCACCACTTAAAACTATTTTCTCATGGTGTACCTACTTTTGCTACAATGTTCATGTTGGTCTCTTCGTTCAGAGATAATTTCTTCACTTCGATACAGATTTCTGTATACCGTGGACCACTATGTTTTGTTAATAGAAAACTTGTTAATAGAAAACTCTCTATAGAAATAGTTCATTGCAGATGTTTTAATAATGGAAATAGTAATTTGTGGTATTTATAGATAATTTTATTACATACAAATAATAACAACCCGTGTTGTATAGTGAAAACAAATGAATACGCGTACGCGATGTTTATGCGTCTCGACACAAGTCAACGTTGATTTAGTGATTTCTGACACGAAGTCAGAAACACGTGTGTTTTCGGTAACTGCTAAAAGAACGAAAAATTGATATGAAACGATCCAGGTCAAATAAGGATTATTCGCGTATCAACTTGAACGATCCCATAGTTATAATATTTTGCAGAAAAACGCGAGCTGCGAGGCTTTCGAGGACTTGTCGGAAAGAAAAATTCCATCGATTCAGAATCCAGAAGCCGCGTATTTCGTTCTCTCGACTATCCGAAACGTACATCGTCACGTGCAATTTGTTCAAAGCCCCCATTTCACAGACCGTCTTCTCTCGCGTCGCATCTGAAAAGCGTGAGTCAAGGTATCTTTTCTATGTAACAAGAACCGTCGTAAGTGGTATTCAAAAGCGAATCGTCGAATCGGAATGACGATCACGGTTCGGCGTGGGCCAGGAGGCGGGCTTCTCTCAGACAGAAATAAAGTCACGTTCCAGAAGAGAAATACATGCGACCCATGCTGAATTCACTCGTCGTCAAGCAGCGTCGAGTCGCTTGCTGGATATGCCCACGCATAGACAAAGCCAATGGTTGGAGGTGCGATTCGAACAGCTTCGTGCGTTCCAGTTCCTCGAACGCAATGGCCGCGCGAGCAGATGGCGGAAAAGGGGCTAGCGACGCGCTGCTAATGGAGGGAAGATTGCAAAATTGCCCGGTCAATTGCTCGCCGTTTCACAAAACGTCCTTTCAATAATATATCCTAACCGTTGAGAACGTTATACGGCTTCGACTCGTTTGAATACGTTTGGATTTGTGTTCGTGTTAGAGTTTGCTTGAATTTGTTTGAACGTATTCCAGGGCCTTAATCACGTCCGGTCGAGTAGAAAACATTGACACGTTGGTAAGATGATGCTTCCAGATGTTTAATTGATTCAGTTAATCGTTTAAAGTGTGAGCCGTTGTAATTGGCTCGTCCTGTGGACTGCGTCGGTTTAGTTTAGTGTATTAGAGATGTATTAGAGATGAAATTGGGTGTTGTGTTGATTACTTAGGGAATCTGTCGTGTCTGATTTTTACTTAGTTTGTCGACATCTTCGTTTCTAATATAGATATATTCTCAACGCTTCTATTTACTCTTCATTTCAAAATCTTCTACGAAGAATTCTTTAACCTTCCATCGACCGAGTCACTGATCAGCCCAAAAGTACCAAGTTCACTTAACCCATCAGCGGCCCATTATCCCGTGTCCCGAAAATCCAAGTTCTCGCGTTTGCGGTCACTCTATTCCGTACGCTTTCACCCATTCCGGAGAGTATCGATCACAGCCGGTGGTTCTCTGGCGTTAAATACAATTTTCTGGAGTCCCTGGAGCCTAGCTTGGAGAGGTTGAAACACCATTCTGGTTGGGAGGGCCACGTTAAATCGAGGATATCTCCCCCATAGCGCAGAAGAGGCAAAGATCCCACGTAGTCGATGGTTAAAGTCTGGTCAATTGGTGTGAACGTACTCTGTGAACGTGTCCATTCTGGCTAGCGGCTTGGGAAGAGCCCCTTTAGAAACGTTCCACTGGCAGCAAGCCATCCATTAATACGAATTAGAGTATTTAACTTGGCAAGCGGGGGCAGAGAAGAATGGAGGAGGAAGAAGAGAAGGAGGAAGCCAGGGATAAAGGGAAGAAAGGGAGACGAGAATGGAAACGGCTCGAATCGCTGCGCCTCGCGGAAACAAATTGCCCGAATTGCACCGCCGCGGTCTAAATTCCATTTCGCTTGCTTTTTTTCTTCCTCTCTGTTTCGATCTCGCCGCGGTAGGTGTTATTCTTCATTTTCTGCATGTTCTCGTGCGATAGTAAAAACTGCGACAAATTGAAGTGATTATAGTCATTGCTGGTTGTATGGGAAACATTTTATTGTATGGCGTTGTGTGTGGGGCTTTAGCTTCTTGTATAATAAAATTGAAATAGATTTAAGAACTTCTGAGGGATAGATTTTATCGTTAGGATATAGTTGCTCTTCGATATTCTTCGTTAGCAATTGTCGAAGTGATTATTACTTCTCAAAAAAAAAAAAAAAGGAAAAGCTCTACATGATCTGTTCAGTCTTCTAGTTTTTTGTAATAAATTAATTTGTATGGAAAAGAGAAAGGTGACTGGCAAATGTACTTGTGAAGGCATTGACAAATTAATTTTCAGACATTTTTTCAGACGAGAGTTAAAAAAATATTAAAAGATAATTTGTAAATTTGAGATAATTGTTTGTAGAGATGTAGAGTTTTAGCGAGGGTGTTGAAGTGGTTACCACTTCAACAGTAATGATATTCGAAGCATACGATATTCGATGGATTTCTATTGAAACGAAAAAGACGAGATAATATCGTGGAATCGATTCTTTAGGATTTCTTTTTTAGACGTAGTTCCACTTTTTCTTGTACAATCACCCAATCGGCATTAATTTTAGAACGTTATAATAAACTGTCGCATTCCATAATTGCTTCTGTTTTTAGCTACTGTTAAGATAATGGCACTTGTAATTTATATTTTATGGCCATTTTCTGATATGCAAAGACTAAGAATATTTAATAGCTGGTTTAAAGTAGCTTGAGGTAAATGGTGTGTTAATAAAGTTATATTTTCCAACCTACATTCTTCTTCTACTTATTTTCATGGTACGCTTCCATAGTGCAGCATTAAGTGCCCTCAATTTAATGTCGTCGAGGAATTATTAAAATCAGAAAGGGATTATTATTTCTTAAATTTCTGATAAAATTCATTTCCCTCTTTGTACGACGCTCGAGACGACTTCAAAGACAAATCACCAGAAATCTATTCATTTATTCGTTGATCATTTCTATCGTTATTATTATATCAAAGGAATATATGCCAAATAAAATGAACGAATTAATACGTTGACAGTTTCATTATCTTTTAAAATAAACTGTACACATGTTGCTAGTATTCTTCAAGAGAGAGTCAGAGTTCGTCAGCCATATCACATCGAATTGAACAAATCAAATTGCAAAACGTTCATACAGTTGAAAGCATTCAAACGCATCAACTACAGAGATCATTAAATAACAGCTTCGATCCGTTTGAGAAGCGAAGATAAGGCGTCGTTCCCACAATCGACAAGCGAGAAACGTTGCAGACGAATTCGAGGCTCGTATCGAGTAATATGACGAAATTGCTGCTCGTTGCAATCGTTAAGCCGGATTCGAGCAACGACTGTAATTTATTTCGCTGTCTAATAAATGTCGGAGAAATTCCCGATAACTCGGTCGACGACGATTGCACCGGTCCAGAAGAATCACACCTATTCTATCCGGATGGACACGTCCAGCATTTTTTCCGATGTCGTCACACTGAAATCGTCTTTCCTGCCGATGATATAACGTTATCCGATCCCTTAATGCCTTAATGTCCCTTGAGTAATCGTCTTTCCGCTGCTCCATTTGATATCTCGCGGTAGCCAACTCGTTTGAATAGATTGAATGTTAATTTTAAAGATTTAAGAAGCTTCGTTATTGAGACGTCAGCTTGAAGCGTAGAAAATGGAACACAGAATTCATTATAGGCAATTCGTTAGTCAGTATTATAGCTATATTCTGAGATATATCATCAACGTATTTCTATATTTCCACGCATGTAATGATATTTTTATATTATAACAATAGTATTCTTCGCATTACGTTACGATACATTGTTGTAGCAACATCCGCTGATAAGAAATATTAATATTCATCTTTAACAATAGAATTATCAAATTGTCAAATATTTGGATGAGAAATTCCGGTTCAACTCTGAATTCGAAAAGTCCGTTCAAAATCTAAATCTGATTTAGAAACTCATCTAGACACGTGCAGCACGTCATATGCATTTACATACGGCATTTAATTTTGCGCAATTAAATTGGATTATCGCAGCATCGAAGTTTCAAACGAGACAGTCATTCTTAATGCTGTTGTCAATTCCCTAACGTGATTATTCAGTTTTATTATTCAGTTTCATTATTCATCTAATCCGTTGCATAAACGGCAGTGTACGTTATTTTTAGCTGTTGACATTCGAGTCGGATTTCGTAACATGGCAAAAGAGGGATGATGTGAAATCCAAACTTAACCCTAATCCACGTCTTTACCGAAGATTTGGAAAATACCCTCCTACAGTATGGAGACACTTAGTATGTAGATTCCGTGTGGCTGAATGCTTGAATACCGAAGCTGTTCGGTGTTGATATACCATTCTCGATGTACATATTGTACATGGACAGGTAGGTAGTCAGAGACCTGGACAAACATGTATCTGCATGTGATATTTGATGCGTACATGTGTCTTCGGTATGTAGGTACTCGTAGTCTTGGCATTTAGGTATTCGAACACGCGCGTATCTTGGAATCCAGGTGCAAGGAATATTGACGAATATTGTGAGGTTCCCCTTGGAATGTCCAGGTGTTCGGGAATTTAGATATCGCGGAAACTATCGAATTTTGAAATCTTTCAGGAATTCGGGTCCATGGGTCGACACCCAACGATCTAGATACATCGTATTTCTTAGTGTGTGTTTGGGCATTCGGAAATTCAGGTACCTGGAAATTGTAATTAGTTGATATTACGTCTATCTAGTATTATTCATGGCTGTTAAAATTTTCATTTTCGTCGTTGAAAAATTCATGCAATATCTCTACAGTCACAGTCTGATATCTTCCATCATTGGAATATTTCATTCATAGGAAGCACGAGTACATAAAATATTCGTCATCTATTAATAAAACTTCAATTCTGGAGTCTGGACATCTTCAGGACCTCGTAAATGTCAGAAATAATTCTCTCTCTAGTTTTTTAAATTGGATATTATGACACAACCATTTAAAGATCAATTAAGCTAACGATTAATTCAAACGCATAAATCTTCTGTTGTATGTGCGTTTAAGGAAGATACACATATTAAAATAATTCTCT
Source organism: Bombus vosnesenskii (assembly GCF_011952255.1). Classification (NCBI taxonomy): domain Eukaryota; kingdom Metazoa; phylum Arthropoda; class Insecta; order Hymenoptera; family Apidae; genus Bombus; species Bombus vosnesenskii. Next base: position 3,807,349 of record NW_022882962.1, read on the forward strand.
CGAAATTTCCTCGAACACTTGATAAATTATTCGCCAAAGACGTCTGAATCTTGAATCTCGTGGATATGGGACGCGTCCTCTGCTTATCGTGCACTTTCCGTAGCCGTATTGCGCTTATAATTGCGCGTTCATTTTCGTCCAAGGATTAAGCGGCTCAGACAATAAGCGGTTTAGGTATCTCGCTATGATGCGCGTTCTATCCGGATCCCCCTTGTGTCTCCACCCTCTGTCCCTTTTTCTCCTCCACCCCCTGTCGACTCGTCCGCTATTGATTCCAGGTTTATTCTTGGCGTGCCGGTCGCTTTGCTGGCGTCAAAACATCGGAAGCAAGGGTACCGTGTCGAGACTCTGACGCTTAACGCTCCTGGGTCGTTTAGTGTCTCGGGAGTATCGTTTTGGGGTGCAACAATTAGCCTATTTGTAATTTCACGCGCAGAGTCGAAGCTTTTTTATGCGAGATATGGTAGGTTTAAATCGATGAAAGGCTTCTAAGTTACGAAAAGCGTGTGTTGTTTCGTAATTTTTGGTTCGATGAATTTGGTAATTGCTGACTCGATGTTTGATCCGACTTTGGAAAGACAAATTTAACAAAGCCAGGGTTGTAGTTTGCAACAAAGGAATGGCTTGTATTGTAATTTAAGAAACATTTGGTAACCAGATGTACAGAGTTTGAGAAGTTAGTGTATTTGAATTCTATTTCATCCCTTAAATCGATACTAACCACGAACAAGGGAACGAGAGAAGAAATTCATCTCTGTAAATTTATCTAATTTCTAAAATCACAAAATATTACAATTCTATGTGGTGGAGAACAATAGTCTGCCTTATAATATTCTTTCATAAACGAAAGGATTTGTTGTCGCTGTTAACTGGTTTATGAAATATCGTTAACGATATGAGTTCGATCATAGAAAAATCCGAAATGAGCGAAAATTTAACGTCGATTCGTTTTCATCCCTTCGTAAACAGCGTATCTGTTTTGCCACGTTATTGACCACGATCAACATCATCGTACTTTCCTCGTCCTTCCATTGCTGCCATCTTCGCTGGTCTGCGAATCAGCAAACGGGTGAATTTGCATGTGCCGTTTGCCGGACGATAGTCGGACGAGCAACGTCCTCGCGAGCTGAATAAATTTCTCTTTCCGCGTAAGCTGGTCGTTTCGCGACCCAAACGGCATTAATAAATTAGCATTACAAGCACGCGCTGAATTTCCATTTAACGAGCCGTTTAATGGGACCGGTGACTTGTAAGTTACACCCTGTTTCAGCAATTAAATCTGGCCACGATAAAGCCTTGATCCGCGAGGGTACATTGAATCCAACAGGATACATGAGACGTTTGGACGAGATCGTTACGCTTTTTCATTTTATTGCTAATTAGAGATGTGACTGGCAATCATTTTTAACATTTTCCTTTTTGTCCCGCGTCTCTGTTAGACGAACGATGCCGGCTAATTAATGCTTTTTATCTCGACGCTTCCAACCAGGTCCTCTGGTAATTGAATATTTAAAACAGCGAATGCTTGGCAAACTATTAGCATTATCTAGGTAGAACGATAATTGTGCTATTGCCGGCATGTATCGACTCGAATGAAACGCGACGAGTATTTGAAGATGTGCAATTTCCTTTTTCTTTTTATCGAATTATACTCGAGACTTGTACATACAAGTTCTACCTACCTTTTCACATGTTAATAGCGTCAGAATTATACAACATAGTAGACTTAGCAACAATCGAAGTGGTGAATAATAATCGGCGCAAACACTGAATAATTAAACTGTTCAGATCGTTGCCAGACGAGTAACCAGAAAATTACTGTCGTCGAGAATTCGTTAAATTCGCGTAATATTAGTTAGGAAAATCTTTTTAAATTCAGCGAACGCTCATTTTCCGTAATTATTCGACTCGTAGGTTATTTAATTCGCGTGCCGTAAGTGTCGTGAGAGTCGGGATACGAACGAGATTTCAGCGCGTGAATAGCGCGGCTACGGATGTGGAACGGTTTCATTATGTCAGGAACAAGCAGCACCGTGAAGAGAGCGAGCTACGTTTCAACATTACGCTACGCCGCGATACTTCGTATGTTAGATCACTCCTAGTGTGAAACCGACGGAATACGAAACGATATTTAGAACTTCTCAACTTGATATCTCAGCGGTTTTGCAGCCTCGCAGAGTTAACAGTTTAGCTGTTATTGTACTGCTGGATAACACGGAGACTTTAATGTTTAGACTTTAGGTTCAGGGATTTTGAAGTTATGCACATGGATATCGAGTACCTAGGAATAATTATTTATATAGGATTAATTATTTAGAAATGGGGTAGTTCGATGCTCTGAAAATCTAACAACATAGCCAATTAGAAGCATGAATTCTGAACTAGATAGGCATCTAAATTTTGTAGCTGCTATCACTGATTAGACATGAAAAGAAGCAAAACAACTAAGCATTACGACAAAGTTCTTGATCGTTCGTGTTCCTTTGTCATTACTCATTGACTGTGAACAGTTTCACGAGGAAACGAACGTTAAAAAAAAGGCGTGTCTTCACGCTAGCTATTAAACGCTAGGTAACATTTTGCTGTATTTTGCTTGTATTTACCTCGTCAATGGAAACGCGACGTACATAGAAACATTACATTATCTTTCGTCTATGCGACGCAATTAAAAGTAATCTTGAGACTAGCATAATGTCTCAACACTGACCAAACAGCTTATTCAAGCCCTATCGGAAAGATCTCTAGATCTTTAAACGAAATTGCATGAAAACAAGCTTTCTTTCCGTAAGAAAATACAATGAATACGAATTCACAACGTTCGTCGATGCTATTACGTCACCGTACTTTAGTATCATGGCTGCTATTGCGTCACTATAGCGTCAGCGATACGTCAATACCGTGCCCATGTGTGTTCGCTCGTTTTCCATGGCGATGCATCGAATTGGAAACCGCCTTAACGTTAACCAGTCCCATCTACGTTCATCTCCTACACTGCCCGACTTGACCAACCTCGATCGGTCACTGACTTTCCTGCTTTATCCACGCCGCTGCCGGTAATTCATCCCTGCACGCACCAGCAAAAAATCAATAAGTTTTGTCATTTTCTATTGTAGCAAAATCTATGGAAAATATCTCTTAATTTTTATTATACTAATGTGAAATCTGTGAAAGAACTAGAAATGTGTAGAATTCCAGAAGTTTGGAAGTTATGTTTCATATAGGAGTCTAGAATTTTAACGGTCTAAAATTCTAGAGCTACAAAACATTTTAACTGGAGAATTTTAAGAAATTTGTACAAAATAAACTTTAGAGTCTTTAATGTTTAATTCCTGCAGGTTTAGCTTTCACACTGCATAATTAATTTCTTCGGAATAAATTTCTTGTAGAATAAAAGAATTGATTAATTCTTAACTCAAAGAATAGAAGAATTGATTAATTTTCAACCCCTTTTGTGTTTATAATAGTATTACCGTTATATATATATCGTTGTCGATCGTCACAATGGAAGAGAATAAATTCGACGAACACGTGGATTAAAATCGGATCCCAAGGTAGATGATCAAATATCGAACGTCGAAAGGTAAAGACTCAGTTAATTCCGGACAACGTTATTTCGGGTAATTTCATAGACCAACGAGCCTAAATAATGAAATCCTCTTTCAAATTTCAAAAAAAAAAAAAAAGGCCTAAGCATCCCTTCGTGGATCGTAAATTTCACCACTAGAACAACGCGTGTCAATTTTTTACCTGATTAGACGTGTATTTATAACAGATCATAATTAATACTTAAAACGTTTACAGAAAAATAAGGAAAGCTAACATGCTCATTATAATATTTAGTAGGTGAAATAAATATTTATTGAGTCACATAAAAATTGACAGCTCGCTCGTAGAAAGTTAATCTCTAAATAATCAACTGGCAAATTCTATAGAAAGTCAAGTACTTTCCTACAAACCCGAAATTTCCACACAAGAACACTGTTCCAACTTTTTACCTAATTACACGTCTGCAAATCGCAGTCGAGGTTCGAACATCGACTAACCCTAGTCAGGGCTTTTCCTGTTTCTCCTCGTTTCGCACGCAATAACCACAAGACCCAACGAACTCCAACGCTACGGTCTACTGCCCCCGAAGGGGAAACGCTCACTGAATGGCCCCTTGTGTTATATCGTAGCTAGTTTGGATCCGACCCTTCGCAAAAAGCCGGACAACGAAGAAGAACAGACAGACCTGTTGTTAAGAACATGGCGATTTTTCTCTCGTGGAACGACGAATTCCCGCGAAACTGACCACACGCGGAGAAAAAAACAACGAATTCCTGTGCCATACTGATAACGTTCAATGGACCTTCTTCTTTGAACGAAGAAAAATCGCCCCTCTTCCGAATCTTATGGCTCGGCTTCTAAATGACGATAAAAAAAAGTGCTCGTTAATGATCGTTCCAGACACGATGCTCGCTATAAAAAAAGTTCCTTCCTTATTGTAACTGCAAATGGTACAATTAAATTCAAGGACGGTCGTTTATGAAAATTGAGCAGTAAGATGTCGGTGGTGTTAGTTTGGTTCGCGTGAGAGATTCAATGGAGAGGTTGAAACGAGAATAAAGTATTCCAACGAGGAAGCGTATAAATAAATTAAGTCGAAGGTCATTTTTTGCTCGTCTCCTTTGTTCATTAATACATGCTGATGGTATTAAAATATGGCTACGTTATTTTTGGAATTGCGCGTCTTGTTTAGCAAAATGCTCTTGCTCGATCGAAGCAATATCGTTAATGAGACTTTACAAGACATAAATCGTAATGTAATCGCATCGACGCAATATACGCGCCAATAACAGCAAATGTATTAATCGATTGATCGTATTAAGAACGAGGAGAGAATTAAGACGATTGTTGGAGGTTAATCCATTCTTACGAACACGTCTTTTAACCGGTTCTTCTCAGGTTTCTGTTCTTCCCGTGTCCCCTCTACCTCGCCAAAGAATCTCGATCCATCGTTTCTATCTCTTTAGAAAATTGTAATGACTTACAAATTACATACAGGTTACGTACATTTCCTTTTCAGAATTTGATAACTTTACGCTAAATGGAATAATCGAATAGTTCAGAGTGTGTGGAAGTCCATTTGTTTCACCGCTGAATTTATTAACGTTATGCAACGATATGTGTTACGGCTAGCAAATTGTAACTCGTCGCTTGTAAGATATCACCGATGATATTAAAGTCGAATCGCGCGTTTAACTTTCTTTTTCTTCGCGTAATTTTTTGGATCGTTGCACGTCGCTGGTCGATTCTTCGTTGCGGAAAACTTGTCAGAAGTTAGCACAAAGCGTTCTACATCGTAGGAAATTAATTTCTGGCTCGACGCGTAGCCTCTTTCGTGGAAATGGAATTCCGTTCGTCTTGCACGTGGCATCCGGAGACTTTGATGGATTCTGCCACGTATCGGCGGCTTGTTTATCGATGCCAGAAGAAATAAATTGGCTGGCTAAGTTCGAAGAGAAGTTTCAGCTTCTCGGAAGAGGAGCTTTGGCCTTGTACGGTTGATTCGATTTAATCGGCTCGCACAGCTGCTGACCGAAGTTTACGAAAACTTCGCGAACCGCATGGCGTCCCCGACTTTCACGCACCTCCCTCTCTTCAGTTTCTTCGGTTCTTGTACTTTCTTTCACGTTAATAAAATACACGGTTAACCGAAAAGTTGCAACATATCTTCATAGAATATTCTCTTTCGTGCTACTTTATTTTCTCCGTCCTCTTCATTTTCTTATAGACCTGTAGGTAATTGTTAGATAGAAAACGTACATATGTGTGTACATATACTATAGGAACATATATGTTCTCTATAATACACTGAATTATATTACCCATGCCATAAGTGTGCTACAAAGAAAGGGTTAACCAGCATGTCAAAGAAGATGGATGAGAGTGGGCAAACTCGTTACATGTACATTATAAGCAAAGGTCCTTTTATCATCGTAATTATCATCAAAATGTACTACATACAATTATACATAAAGTATTACGTATAATTGTAGTATATTACAATTATATGTAAAGTATTCTACGATATGTTCTTCAGACGCTATGACCAGAAAAATGTGCAAGATACTTAATATACAATAAATAAAATACAAAATAAATAATTAAAAAAAAATACGGATGCTACAAAAATGTAGTGAATACACGTTACGCAAAAATGTACAAAGTATGCATAAATACTTCTTAGAATTAGGTTTCTCATATTTGTACAAATTCACAAACATCGATACAAACGTCGATGAAGAAACTAGGAGAAAAATTGTCTTTAATCGTCGGTTTAATTTCAGCGATATGAATTTACATAAAAATTCGTCGTTTAATTACCAAAATCACGAATAACCAATCTTACCCTGTGAGATTCTCAAAAATATCCAGCAAAACGTATTTTCACAGCCTCGTATTTTCAGCATCGATCTCTAAATAACAAACGACCAGTCGTACGATCCCCTGGCTAGCAAAATGGATCTGCCAGAAAAATGGTTTCGCAAGGGTGAACAAATTGTAGTTTGGAGCACCGCGTGTTTCCAAATAATCTCGAAAGATGAGCACCGCACGAAACGTCCGTGAGCTGTCTCTTTGGAGTTATGTCGGCGGCGCTCATTTTCCATCCTGCCCTCGCAAGAAATCGGTTCCATTTTGCGGCAGGGGTTGCAGGCCTTGGACGCCGTGCGCATTCGTAACAGTATTCTTTAAGCGGAAGACGTTAGTCTTCGTTGAGAAGAATTGTCTTACGGTGACGCGACGATCGCATGCAAATGCGGGATTATGTAATTGCGAAGAAGCGCGAAGAAAAGAGGATTACCGCGAGGATTGAACACGGCAACCTGGAAATGGAACCGAGATGGTTTTAACGTGTATTAGGAATTCGTAGAAAGGAGACGAGCAGGATTCTCTTGACGAACAGGGATTTTTAGATAATACTTTTCACCATGCTGACTCGTATAGCGTGTAACTTGAATTATTCCAATACATTGTTCAAACAATTATCGTGCTTTTGTTTTCGTATGTTGCGACAAAATGATTTTTCTGTTGATAAAAATGTTATAATTTTAAGAGTCCTTTGGATAATTGGATTTTGTACGTAGAAGAAAATTAACCAACCAATTTTCTAAATCTGGTAGCTTGCAACGTTTCTGACATTTCTATCGAAAAAGATTCTTATTTAGTAAAGCAATATGTACGTTAATCCAGAACTAATTTAACCGAAATACATAGCCTATGGTCGCGTAACAAGCGATAATAGAGTATAAACACGATTTGTACACGGGTCTCCATTAATCTCTGTCCATAAACCCAATCGTTTTGCACAGGATTCAATTTATTCGTTGATATTATAATTAATCCCGGTATACGTTTCATCTATACCATAATAATACTAAAAACAGGATTATTAAGAGGTTGATGAATGAAACGATGGAAAAAGTAACGAGCAACTTTCTTCTTATATTTTTTTTTTTTTTTTTTTGCCTTTCTCGACATTTTCATCGAATCCTAAGGTAAAGAGGGAAAAAACGAGAGGGTTGTAGCATGCTGTTAATCGACGCGCGTGCAACACGCGAAATGATTTGTGGTTTGTCCGCGGCGTCTACTTCTAATAGCCTGTATCGAGCGTATTTATTGTCGTCGTGACGTGAAAAATTCATACGGGCACAAATCATCGTCTCGTTCTCAAGTCGCATTTAAAATTCTAAAGTCCGAGTTGTTGTTGCACGACTCTATCGGGATTCCACCAATGGAGTAATGTTTATTCGAGTTTCTTATTTACGTAAGGCGTGCCAGTTCGATCCATCGATCCTCTAAAATATACATAAGCGCGATAAAACGTTAGGATAAACGGGAAGGAAATATGGCGAAAACAGCTTCGATGTTGCGTATTTGCTCTTGGAATGAAAGGATTAGTCCGCGATGCAGCGTAGTCCTTTTGCTCGCTGAATGGTATTATCTAAACGGCCGCGGTGAACCGCGACACTCTGGTGGAGATGTGCCAAAATATTTGCTATTTATAAGTGCGGTAGAATATCTAGTATTCTAAGAATCTTCATTAGTAGGAATTTCTAAGAGGTATAACTTGGTGCTTAAGAGTTGCGATATGTATTTGAGAATTTTCGCGCTCAAGCAGTATGTTTGAGAACTAAGAATTCTGCTACTTAGATATTCTGCTATGTAGCAATGTTTGTGTCAAAGAACTTTGTTGCTCGAGTACTCTGCTACCTACGATATAAGTTTAATATATGTAATAAAGTAAATGCTTAGGGTAAGTCAGGCGATCGATTCTGGAAAATCGAGTTTATTTTGGGAATAATTAAATTAAACGCAATAAAAGTTAATAACAAATCTACTACAAATTTTACCTGGAAAATGGAGAATCGATTTTCTAAGTGCTAAATTACAGTTCTTCTCTTGCGATCTATTCGATTCAGCAAATCACTGCCGGTAAAACAAAGCAAAAGTAAAGATATCGGTTGGCGGGTAGTTTGAATTCTATAGAATTTACATATATATTTTCTAAATTATTTTCTAAATATTTTCATATTTAAACGTCTTTACGTATTACAGATAATTTAGAAATTCCAATAGCGAGATATTTTACCATTCAGGCATAATACCTAAGCCTTGCTATCTACATAAAATATTCCATTACCTAGAGGAATTGAATGATTTTTCCAAAATCGCTATTCGATACTTGATACTGACCAAACGAAAGGAATACATGGCATAATCAATTTTATTTTTATTTGCAGCACATGGTGCAGACAGGCATGGCTGCGCCCTACGGTGGGGGTGTCTTCCCCCCGCCGGTAAATGGCGTAGCGGGTGTCGTTGGGGCGGCTGGTGCGGCCGGTGAGGTGAAACCACCGCCCCCGGTGCCAGTGAAAGAAGACAACAGTGGCGCACCCCAACAGCCACCACCCAGCGGTCCTCAAGTTCCACCACCGGCTGGTGCCCCACATCCTACCGCCCCCGGTGCCCCAACCGCGGCCAGCTTCAGTCCGCCTCCACCACCGAACGGCGTCGATCAACAGGCTATTGTATGTCATACTTCCGTTCCATTATTTGCTACTTTTATTTGCTTTAGTTTTCCTTCGTCGTGATTGGTCGGTACCGTTTGATAGTAAATAATTAGTTGATTACCGATTAATCGATTAGTCTCTTTCCTCGCGTCGATATCATAAATATGCGAGCGATAGAATATACAAAATCCACGATTGAATGTAAGCAGATAATTCGTCATTTTAATTCGTACGATCAAGGGCAAGGAAAAGAGCATTCGCTCCATTTCTTTAACGAAAACTTTAATATTTACACAGCCGCGTTTACGAATAATAATGAGATAGAAGGGCAACATAGTTTTACGATTAAGCTATTCTAAGAATTCTACATTCTGAAAAAAACTTCAGAAAAAAATTTACCGCCTACCTGAAACCAACATGCAACGGATAAAACATAGTTTCGTTGCAAAATCTTAACGAGCATATCGCACGTGTTCGTACAATTTCCGCGTGGGAAACCGTGGCCAAGATCTTCGTGATATTCAACACGAAAAGAATCCTCGGATTCACCAAGCCGTTTCATGTACCGCTCGTTGACATTCTCGCTACACTTCACAAGTAGGGGAAACGCTGTCTTCCGGCGGATGTAGCAGCGGAACGCGACCCTGTGAAACCGAGGTCACACGCCACGTCGGTCAGTCAGTCGAACCACCACACCGAAACCGCATTTGGTTCTCTGTTCAGTCGCTTTCGGATCTCCATTCGGAACTGCTCGTCCTTGCTTCGCCGCCTTTGCGGTCTCCGACAAAAGTTGCCACAACCGGTGCCTGATTTCCTTAGCTGACGTTACGTCACGTACATGATCCCTCGATGATTCTACGCACGTACGAGTCGAGAAACAAAGGGAGATAAGTGTAGGGAGAGTTCGATCGAACCAGCGGGGAAATATTCGTCTGGCGAAAGTTCTGGAGATCTGAACAGTTCCCCTTGGAATTAAGGACTGAGAAGGATCGGAGATCTCGAACAAGTAGAATTTGATTTGGATTAACTTCCAAGATACTCTCTCAATTTTGTATATTTCTGTAATCACGTTCGTTTATTCGTTCGACGTATAACTGCCGCGACTAATAACAGACAGCTGTATACTATAGACTCTAGAAGTGTACAAGGAGTACATATTAGCTAAAGAGGCAAAAATCTACACAGATTTGTATTAATATTAGCGACACGATTATCGTCATCCTGCACATCATCATCTTGATTAATAGAAGGTTATTCCTCGTGTAATGTAGAATTTAAAACAGCTAAGGAAACACGTTCTCGTCTAAAACCTACAGGCGACTAAGTTAAAGATCACACGCGACGTCTAATACGATTTTATTTACCACGATGCAGTCTACTGTAAAACATTGTACGATAACAACTTGACTGAACCATACGAACGTGCAAATTAAGGATCACGTGTGACTGGAATCACCGCCAGTTTTAACCAGTCGATTTACATCAACTGACTCGTATCGAAGAAACGATATGTTTCCTCGACAGAAGCCAGACTAACCATTGCTTTCCGCGTGGTTTAACAGCTTGATCAAACAAATATCCTGTAGTTGTTTCTCCCTACGTCGTTGCGTTCCAGCGAAGTTGAAACATCCCTCGGCTCGCCGTGCAAACGCTCGAAATTTGTTTAAGCGCGCGATAACTCGCCGTTGGATGGCGTGACGCGCGTAGTCGCGGTAATTAGCGCGACTCATAAAGCGGCCTAATTAGCCGCGCTAATTAAAGTAATTCCGTTCGTTAATTCGATTTACTAGACGGCTGGGTGGATTCTGGACTGGCCAAGAGAATGAGAGAGCCAGAGACTCTGGTAATCCTGTGTGGTGCCACGTTAGTCGACACGCTCGACAACAGCTTTTAATTAAAGGGCTCCGTGGAACTGTAGTGTCTCCCTCCTATTTGCTCGCCCTTACCAATTCTCCAAATCTCCTCGCCTGTTCAGTTTAAAGCGCGGTGCAGCTTTCGCTCGCAGACTGGAAAAATGGGCGATTTGAGCGAAAGGCTGAAGGAAGGAAACGTAGGACGAAATGAAACGAGAAGTCTGTTGCGAGTTGCGCTGTTAGAAACTAGATAACAATTTGTAATTCCGGATAGGAATAAGCGACAATGTTTCTAATTTGAAAAAATCGCAGATAAATTTAGTTTCTGAACGCTGTAGGTACTTGCTCATGTTTGGAAGCCGGTTCAGTTTAGGCTACGGTGGAGACTCGGGTTGTAGGGTGGAAAAATGATAGGATTAGAATGAAAGATTCGAGGTGAAGAAAAGGGAAAATGAACACGAGGTGTGAGATGAAGTGGATTGAGAATTCGAAGTCAGTTTCTCTGACGGAATAGAGTTAGAAGGTATAGTATACTTGCAAAAATTAAACAGAAAAAGATGCAGGAGGAAATTTGTCATCGAATGATCAAATTAGTCTTACTCGTAAATCTCCACTAACAGACTCCGAAGAGAACACGCTCTTCTTTATTTCTCCATCCATCCCTCCTTTCTTTCTATTATCAGATCCTTGTGGAAGAGTTTTTCAATGAAATTCTTACTTCTTAATCAGCCAAATTCCATCGAACATTCTTCCTCCAATCAGTCTATCGATTGCCACTAAAATCCTCCATTTTCCAATTTTAACTTGCAAGTTCCGCTTTGTACGCACGTCTATAGTAACTGGATCGTTTTACACATACACGCGCATACAGACGCGAACCATCGAGAATCGAAAGACAACGATCGTAGGAGCTGACTGTAAATTATCGTGATTCGAGCAAGATTCAGGACGTACGATTCTAAGGACAGTTTGTCGAATAGTCGTATCTAATTAACCCAGGCGAACGAAGTGCACGCGGAGCATTTCGGACATGGTTGAGCCAAGCGTGAAGAGTTTCGAACAATGTCGTGGTTCCGGACGACGTGGTCGCTTTGTTCGTCGCTCGTCTGTTCAATTATCCGGTGCCGGTTAGTCAGCGACTCGTAAAGCCGCATTTCGTTCTGACCATTTTGCGCATGCAGACCCGCGTGATTTTCCTCCTCTTAAACATCGTACGTGTCAGGTTTCTATTATTTATAGACGTGTCGCACTTCGTGGCTAATCTTCTTTGTTGATGGATAATTATGTTGACGCGTTCTCTTGAATATATATTTTTAAAAATATTTTCTTCGTACTATTTTGCTACGTTGCTTACAAGCTTCGCGTTTCGTTGTTCATTTTCATTGCCGCAGTTAGAGTATAACTGCGTTGTACGTCGATTTACGCTTCAAGATTTCAAAAAGATATCGACTGTTCTGTAATGTCTAGTCTGTAATGAATTTTTCGAATAAATGAACGTGAAAATCCCCCACTGTCTGAGAGTTCTACTCTTTTTGTCGAAATATTTTTGTTTACTTTTTCAACGCTCACGTTCGATCAGGATTCCTTGGAGATCGTCTCTTTTGGAAAGTTTATTTGTAGCTTGAAATTCGAATGTTCTTAAATATGCGATATCATGTAGAATACGACAGGGATTTGTCGAGCTGCTTTGAGACTAAAACAGCCTTTGGTAGCGTTTTCTGAAGCAATCGATCGAAAGCACACGAAAAGTAATCACGCGTCTAGGGGATTCTCTAGGAATCTACTTTGGAGATCTGCTCTGAGTCTCAGTCTTCGAAAATTTACTCCTGAACCGAAGGATCTACCTCGGACTAAGGATCTATCTAAGGATTAGGTGATCTTAGAGAGTCACTTTTGAAGAGGAAGAATCTCGGAAAGTTGAGATCCTATCCGCTAGGAGACACACGCGAAGGGAGGGATCTGAGCTGCTCCTAGAAATTTTCTGTAGAATTCGAGAGTCGTCAGGCAATTTTGAGAACCGCTTGGAACGTCGAGGGCTCCTTGCGCTGAACTTTATCTCGAGAGAAAAAATATTCTCAGAGAACCTGCGGACGAATTTATCTCTATTCTAAAACAAGGATGAATATTCTTATTTTTAACATAATTTTCATTACAAAATCTCACGTCTACGATATACAAATGTTAGAATCTATAATATATAAATTCTATCGACTACGATAGAATTTCATTAATTTAAAGTTACTGTCAAGAGACAAACAGTTCGTACAAATGAAGTTCATTAATTCTGCCCCTTAACCACAATTCCTCCATTCAAATAATAGAAGTTCACGTTTGAATAAATGGACTCAATCAAGAAGGAGCTGAGTTAATTGGGAACTGGCTAAAATATTGTTCCAACAAATGAAGCTCGGATAAATGAAGCTCTGTTATATTCCGAGAGATAACCCTTTCTTTTTATTCATTTAACTTACTTTCAAACTTAAATCCTTTTATCATAAAAATCCTCCCACTCTTATTATCCCGTCTTCTCGTCATCCTTATTTTTCAATCCCTTTCAATCCACAACAAAACCACAACACCAACGCACACAACAACATCAATTATTATTCTCTAAATATCTCAAATTAATCCCAAAAATTAATTAATCCCAAAAATTACTCGACTCTTCCAGGCCAACCATTGCCATATCACGTAAAGTATCAGCTCATTCTTCGAATCTTATTTTCCAACCATCTTAAAGCGTCTTTCACAACAAGAATACACTAACAGTGTCTGCCGTTTACTATTCTCCGACGATCTTCAACTGCCTCTTCAACCAAACTGTAACACCCACTCGAACGTTATTCTCTTAACAAATTTCAAGTGATCCTGGCAGGCAAATTATCTTGAAAAAACAGCCTTTAGTCGTAGGAGAACCATTATCGCGAGACAGCGCAAGTATCGCACAGTTTTGCCGCACAATACGAAAAGTCGAACGGCGCTCGGGCGCCAGGACTCTATTCAAATCACTCGGTGGTGCAGAGGCGCAAATTAAAAGTTCCTTTTCAACGAACACGTTGAATGGCCGCGTTCCCGCGGATGTCGCGTCGTTCATTGAACGACGAAAAAGCATCCAGACGATCCAGTTTCATCGGCAGCGTGGAGTGAGCTGGCCGTAGGGCAAAGTCCACCGGCCGATGTCTCGAAAATTTTTCCATTCGCGCTTCTTCACGGAGCCTCGTTAGCCGATACGGACGTCTCGAGAGTAGTTCAAATGTTTCGTGGGTTTTGCATGGAATTATCCACCCCCTTTACCCTTCCGCCGCCCATGTTGAAAGGCTTCCGCGAGAGTTTCGCGTGCTTTCGAGTTGTACGCGCTCGAAACTGTTTCCAGCACGAGGTTTTGAAGGGAAGAAGACTCCCGGGGGTTGGGTAATTGGTTGAGATAGTTGTACCATGAAGTTGGAAAACGTGCGCTCAAACGTGGGATGTTGATTTATTATGAATATTGATCTTTTTTTTTTGTGGTAAACTGTGCATCAAAGGATTGAATTTTAAGTTTCATACGCGACGATTTCGATTTTGATTTATTCTGAAAAACTGATAAGAAACAGGCGATCGTGTGGCTACTTGTATGGCGAATTTGCAAATTTAAGAGGAAATTGGTTGTTCGATTGAAGACTGGAAAGACTAACGACGCCCGTTCTTGAACAGAGTTTCCGCAATTCCCTCGCTGTATCTTTTTGTAGCTACTTCTTTAAAGGAATTGGGGAAGAAACAAATGGCCAGGAGTTTCCGGGAACGATAAATTCCTGCCAGTGAAGAGAGAAATCCCTATTATTTGTATCAGTCGAAGGACCATCCCCGGGCAATCTACCAACGTTTCGGGGTTAATAGTACTCGATCCTCAAAATCTCTGGCGGTTTTGTTGAAAAATACACCTGTCACATTCAGACGTCTTATTTTCCTAGTAGAAAGCATAAAAATCTTCTATAACTTCGGTTTCTTTACAATTATTCTAGTCAATTATTTCCCTTTTCAGACGCAAAGTAATACTTGTCTACCATTTATCTGCAAACAAAATAAATAAATGACAATCATAATGTTTATATTTTCACAAATATTCCTTTTTCCAAACAGACTTATCCTGAAAATGTTTATTTAAGCGCAAATGCTGTAAACAGACACGGGAAAAGAAATCTATAGCTATCCAAGAAACGATAAATTTTTAATGAAATTGGAACAGTGTACGGTTCGTCTGTCGCCCATCGAATTGGAATAATTTTGGCTAATTGAAACGAGTGTCCGACGCTCGTAAAATTTTCCCGCGCGGATTGAAACGAGGCAGCAATAAAAAAAAGCTGGAATGGCAATTTCGTTCGATTAAACGCGACGCAATCGGCCTCGTTTTCGCAAGCTGCTTCGACAGCCCCGACGGGAGGCGAAAGAGCGATAAAAACGCGGAAAATTCATATACGATCTTTCTGTTTTTTGCCTCGTGTATCCTTCTGTCACTCCTTCAATCAGAATTTTTTCAATTAATCGTTCAGCTCGCATATCTCGTCGCAACTCTCCAATATCATTCTGTAATCTTCTAAAAAAATTTAGGAAATTTTTAATTTTCCTAAAGAAACGATTGGAAATTAAACGCAGAATATTTTGATAGAATTATTCCCTTCGGATAGGATAACGATTTTTCTCTGTTTATGTTAGTATTCGTTCATAAGTGTTTCGCTAAATAAAGCAAACCAAAGATAATATTCCGAATGTTCGTTGGATAATCGAAATATTCCTACGATATCTTATTAATATTCCAGACCTATAAGACAAAAACCCATAAGGAAGGAATACGCAAAAATATCAATGACACGATTATATTTCATCATAAGAAATCCTCGAAAAAGAAAGCTGATCGAGGGTGTTTTCGAGTAGCCATCGAGGTGACCGTCATTCTTCCATTCTGTCGCTGCCACTCTATCCTCTTTATCCCAAAGGCTCGAGCAAACAAAGTTTTAATCCACCGTGATACAAGCTACCCACGTCGTAGAATACGTCTGAAAGCGTATCGAAGGCTCCCTCTGCAAACCCTAATCTCTGATAGTATCGGGCATCGGTGGGCATCGTCGATGCTCAATGAATAATTCGTGAGTCTCCCACGGAGAGGGAAGGAGCCAGTCTCTAGCCTCTCTGGCCTATCTAAATTTCATTACGTCTGCCGCGTTCTTGAAACGTGGCATCAAACTCGTCTTCGATGAGTCCGATGCTCGACGTTGAAGCAACGTCGTCCTTTGCTACGAAATTAATCGAAAGAATAGTAGATTTCGACATGCTGCTACGCGAATGAAATTTTAATCAAGGTACAAAATTAATGAAAATTGAACTGGAAAATTATTACGTAGCTTGCTAATTTTATAATTCTAACGTAGAAATTTGAAAAAGTAGGAATTCTGTGATTAGAACGAGAATAATAATTGATTATTATTACGCGTGTACTTGAAGCCATCAACAAAATTTTACGAGCCATAAGATACGAGTTATCGAAATAATAAATCCTCTATTAAAAATAAATATGTAAAATATATCTATATAATATAATAAATAATAAATATATCTATATTATATCTATATATAATATAAAAATATATCCATATAAAAATAATAGAAAATGTTTTATAATTTCTATTACAAGAGCGTAAGAAATAAAATTTTCCAAACGAATTTTAGAAAATACAATCACCCGATTGCTCAGTTCAACGTAAAATTGTAAGAAAGAAGTTTATAACTTTCAATTTCTAATTTATCGGCTTTTTAATATCGTTGCAATAATTTAATAGCAATTTAACCTTGAAAGTTAGCGTGATATTACATGGACAATTTGTAGTCATATTCCGCCCAATTTTGTTCGTCACAAAGGACACCGTAATCTATTTTCTACGGAAGCCAGAGGAAACGTGTCGTTCTAACAAAGTGTTTATTAATAGCCGGCTCATGGCTGAAATTGCTTTAGTTACAGTAACCGTGGATAGTTACCGTGGCGGTATAAGCAATGACAGACGTGATAAAGTTGAAGGTGGAACGGTATTCAGTAGCACAGCCAGAAATTCCACGCAACGGCAGCTGCGTCTGACTATACGCGACGTGTGTTCACTTAGCCTCGTTAGTGGCGCGAACGAGATAAGGTCGGCCGGTGTGGCTGACCACTTACAGCCGGCTCTACTTGCGGCTTCTGTACCGTTTGCGGAATCGGAATGCTAACGATCGCGTCTCTAAACCTCGCAGCAAACATCTTGTCTCCTTTTTGCGAATATTGTCAGAGACATTTACGGAGAATTCAATTAAGTCGAGCTTTGGAATTTTCCGCTTCGTAGGTAAAGGATTATTGGCGTGAATAAAGAAATAGAAAATATTTGCGTTCGTTAATTGACTCTTGGGTTTAACGATTTTCTTCGTTTGTTAGGAATAGAGATTTGTTAAGCTCCGATTGGGAATATAGGAAACACTGTCTGTTGCAAATGAATTGTTTGGCGGAGTTACAATGGTGCAATGATAGAATAGATTAATAATTATTATTATAGTTACTAATAATTAATTTCTAAATCACCTTTAAGTTAGAAATCATTATTGCTGGGAGTTAAGAATCTACGATAGATATCATAATGTTATATAAAATTTAATAAACGTAAAAGGATGTTTTCTTTATATTTTTAAGAAGCACTTGGTATAAGAAATAAAATCATATAAAATTCGAAAGTATCTTACGTCCATATCTTTAAAAATCACTTGAAATTTCTTACAAAGTCTATTAATAAATCGTTGTAAATACCTTTGAATATATATATATCTTATGAATATAAACGACAAATCTCAAATATACGAGCTTCACGATAATTCTGATACTATCTCTGGTCTTCGACGACAGTCGGAGGTGTTTCAGGCAGCAGTGGCGGCTGCGGCAGCTGCAGCTGCAGGAGGAGGTGGCCAGCAACCAGCACCCGCACCCGCTGGCAACGAAACCAATCCTGAGGGCGCCGTCGAAGGCAGCGCTTTAGTACCTGTCACTTCAGGTGCAACTACACCTGCGACAGCGACACAGGGTTCCGATCTAAAAGGTCAACCAAAACGCCTTCATGTCAGCAATATACCTTTCCGTTTTCGAGACCCTGATCTCAGGGCAATGTTTGGGGTAAGTCTCATTTTTACCACCTGAAATCCTTGGAAATTCTTAATTTATTTCGTATAATTATCTTATTACCTGGTTTATATCGTTAAAATTTAATAACAACTATGAATATGAGAAAAAAGAACGAATAAATAAATAATTCTTCTATCGAGCATTGAAATATTTCCAGTTTCTATTCTTATGATAATAGTTCATCGTAATAGTTTAGATTATCACGCTTAATTTTAGAATATATAGTTTTATTTAGTCTTGTATATTTTACGTGATAAGGATTGTTCTCGATAGAGTTGTTTTATTAAATTTTCCTCTTGCTCTTATCTCATTAAACACACTCTAACGAATTCTCAAGAGATTGCTTTCTGTTTTCCAGCAATTCGGGCCGATCCTCGACGTGGAAATCATATTTAACGAAAGGGGAAGCAAGGTAAGCTCACGTCGCCCCTAGGCTGCGAGCCACCCCTGTCAACCCACCCCTAAGAATACAGTTAGACTTAAGCCACACACACAGCCGTGTCCTAGCCACGAAATCCTCGTCACCAGGATGGATTCGCGTTCGAAGTCTCACCGGCCCTAGTTCGTTTCTACGCTCCACGTTAATCCAACACCCTAGAACTACCCTCCTTCCAACTTGCTCGATTCACGAGTTTCTCGCTCGAACTATCCCTCGAGTTCCTTCACAGAATCCAAAATCGATCCATGAGTTTCACAATCTGATGGTGGAGAACAACCTTTTTATGTCTCTCTTCCTCTCTAACTTTCCCAATCTTCCTCGTCTTTTATGCGTTCCCGTTCTTTTCTGTTTTGCCCCTTGACAATATAAAATAATCACCGCGCCAACGTGACACGATTTCTCTTATGGAAAAACTTTTGAAAAAAACTCAGCTAGAAAGACAACCTGGTCACGAGGACGTCGCGGGACCGTAATCATTCGTTCGAAGAGACGCAGCGCCACGGGGGTCGTTTCATCCCTCCAGAAAGTTTGTAGTTGCAGAAAGTAAATAGAAAAAAGAAAAGGCAAGAAAGCCAGGTGGGTTTGAAAACCGAAGAAAAGTGAAAACTGGATCGTGTGGCTGCGTCCCTTCGTCGTTCGTTCGTTCTTTTGCAGCGCGATGGCGACGAGAAACGTTCGCGTACCCTAAACTACCCCCAAGCGTAACGTAAAATCGTCGGTGCCATTGTCGAGCGATCTGCCTTGTCAAGAACCGCGTCTCCAGTGATTTCTCTGATTCCTGGTTGCAAAGTTGTCGTGACTGCTTCGTTTTATTCCCTGTTCTCTTGTACCGAGTTGCGGGATTATCGGCTTATTGTGTAGCCTAAAGGGAAGAAGGTCGCGCTTGAAAATTGTGGCTGCGTGAGGAATGAAATATTAAGGGTATCGCGAGATGAGACGACGAAATTGCTTCTGTCGAAGGGTAGAGGTTCTGTCGTTAGTCAAGTCTGTCGTGGAACGTTCCTCCGGATTGTTGAAACTTTTCTACTAGAGATATGGAGTGCGTGACAAAGAGCAGCGGTTAGATACGGATATCGGAGATGGAAGAGACGGTTCTCGCAGTTATTTGATTTGATTATTCGATTGAGAGGATACGAAGTTTGATATTGAACATTCTGTCCTTATTGACGATGATAAAGCTTTCTGTTCTTATCGAATCGTAAATCAGAACTTGGGTTATTTAGCTTGCGAGATTGCAATTGTATAACTTGCAGTTTCGATGTCTGTCTGTTCTTAGAATTCGCCGATTGCAATTCAATTTTCTGCGCAATGTCTGCAACGGGTGAGTTAATTAAATTTCGTAAATTCATCTTGCAGATTCTCCTGCGAAACGAATCGAACGAATCATTCGGATTTTTAATCTCGTAAGGTAATCGAGTAACTTTGAGTTACAGCGTTCACTCTCAAAATTCAATAGTCTTGATCTAATTTGCCGCGCAATGTTCCGCGAGAGCTCTCGACATTCAAATTCCTTAGACTCACGTTGAAGATTCTCCGGCGAATCGAATCAAACACCAGGCAGAAGTAACGCGAGCGTGCAGTTCTAATTGTCGCTCGTTTATGCATGAGAAAATCGAAGCTTTCAGAGGAAGGACGAAAAAAGAGATCTAGGAGAATAAAGGGAGAGAGGCATAGAGGATTCCAAGTGTATAGGAGAGTTTGAAATGCAAATAGGTTTCAATATGGATGACAGCGGTCTGGATAAGATCCGCAGTAATACATCGTGCCGACAGCCGGCATCCGGTGAGCTTGCATATTCAGCGTCTTTGCGTCAAGTACACTCAAGTGCACTTCATCAAGCTCTGGCGGTACCAGTAACCCAATAGCATCGGTCGCTAACGATGTCACGCACGCCCGTCCATTGTCCACTAGATTATCTTCTTATAAAAATAAATTCGCATCGTTCTAACAATCATCTTTGTTGTTGTAGGAAGGACCGTAGCGAGATTTTATCGCAATTCTAATTCAAAGTTTTAGTACCAGAAGTATCAGGGGCGATCACAATGATCCGTTCGAATGCGGATAATTTTTCATAGGAATTTTCGATGCAAGTGCTTTATTTTCTTGCATCCTATATTTTTGTATATTTTCAGACTTTGCGATAACATTCTGAGATTGTTGTGTAGAATCTTCTCATAAGAATTCTCGATGCGAGTGCTTTATTTTCTTGCATCGTATATTTTTGTATATTTTCAGACTTTGCGATAATATTCTGACATTGTTGTTTAGAATCTTCTCATAGGGATTCTCGATGCAGGTGCTTTATTTTCTTGCATCGTATATTTTTGTATATTTTCAGACTTTGCGATAACATTCTGAGATTGTTGTGTAGAATCTTCTCATAAGAATTCTCGATGCGAGTGCTTTATTTTCTTGCATCGTATATTTTTGTATATTTTCAGACTTTGCGATAATATTCTGACATTGTTGTTTAGAATCTTCTCATAGGGATTCTCGATGCAGGTGCTTTATTTTCTTGCATCGTATATTTTTGTATATTTTCAGACTTTGCGATAACATTCTGAGATTGTTGTGTAGAATCTTCTCATAAGAATTCTCGATGCGAGTGCTTTATTTTCTTGCATCGTATATTTTTGTATATTTTCAGACTTTGCGATAATATTCTGACATTGTTGTTTAGAATCTTCTCATAGGGATTCTCGATGCAGGTGCTTTATTTTCTTGCATCGTATATTTTTGTATATTTTCAGACTTTGCGATAACATTCTGAGATTGTTGTGTAGAATCTTCTCATAAGGATTCTCGATGCAAGTGCTTTATTTTCTTGCATCGTATATTTTTGTATATTTTCAGACTTTACGATAATATTTTGAGATTGTCATTTAGAATCTTACTACCGTAATGATCTTCGAATTATGTTAGGTTGCCGGAAAAGTTTCTTGCGTTTTATGAGGAAATAATAGACGCACAACGTTTTTCGTTTTATATTATTTTGTCGAATTACGTACGATCCATTTCGTTTTGTTGAGATAAACACCATGACATTTCACAGACCTGATTTCACGTTTGTACGAAGGTACACTGTTGTAAGAAACACGTTTGCGGAAGAAAGACACTTTCAGAACAATCTAATAGATATCGTTGGACGATATAGACATTTTTATTTTCAATTGGACTATCTTGGTATTTACGAATCCTTTAAAATGTAAAATAGGCGAAGTATAAAATAACTATATTCGTCGATATAATGAAATATCAAATAACAAAGAAAAATCTTTTTACTATCGTGGTACTCTGATTTTTGATCTCGTTGTTCCTTGAAGACTCGCTTCTCTTCTTCTTCCTCCGTACGATTACTTCGAACGATACGATTTTATTTTCATAGAAAAACACCAACTCCGTCTTGCACTTTCAAGCATCGCGATTAATTCGAATTCAGGTACGTTGATAAAAATTTGCATATAATTCATCAATTAATTATTCACCTTTCTATTATCAATCCCATTTATTTTCAGTATTAATCGAAATATTCGTAACATCCAGCTGCTACTATCGATATATTTTAGATTCTCTGCTCAGAGAATCTTAAGAAGAAGTATCGAACACGATATAAATTGGAATGCAACGGTGCATCGTTCCCAAGAGGTTAATTGGAGTTGGTTGGACGATCCCGTTGTTCCTCGCACCATCAAACTTGGCGAAGTTCATCGAGATTATGAAATCGCGTGGAAAGTTTCACGCGGAGCAATAACAAAAGGCGAATAGTTCCCAGAAAGAAAAGGATGCTTCTTCGGCAGTGAGTCTTGGCCGGCGTAATTAGATCAGAAATCCATTATTTCCAGCAACGAAAACGCGAATAATGATTTTCCAAGACGCGGCACGACCATCCTTGCCCTCTCACGGACTTTCCACCGCTCGAAGACGAATTTTCGAGGACCCTGGTCCAGAAACTTGACGCGATGGAAATTTCCAAGCTTGCATATTGCATATTCAAAACTATTCTCGCCGAATCGCTAAGAGCGGAATTCATTGTTGCTCGACGAGTAATCGAAACGTGCTTCAAAGTTTTCGCGTTTGGGTAATTATTTTACCCGTGGCTTTAATGAAACGGCCAAATGTGCCGTAAATTGTATTAAGAATCATTCCGTCGAGTTGTGCTAAAAACTTGGTCCGACTTCTTTTCACGGAATGACTTGTTCGTTTTTGCTTGAAAAATTAAGATTCGAGAGTTAGAGCGACAAATGATTATTGTCAGTGAATGATGAATTTGATATGAGATATAGAATTGAGATATAGAAACTTTCAGGTTTTTGTAAACTCGTTGAATTAGAAATTTACTTCTTTCGATTCTTCGATCAGTGTGAAACGTTTAAACAGATTTTTAAAAGACGCTATTTCTAGCGTTAACGTTACGTACAAAGCATCGATACAAAGTACGAATCCAGAGCACTTGCAGTCTTAGTATGTCGTACAATAAATTCCACTTTGCCTAATTACACACTATATCGACGTATTGAGATTCTTCCAAACGTTTAGACACCGACCTTCAATTATAAAAGACTCATTAACCTAATAGTCGCTCTATCAGAGAGCAGCCAATCAATCGAAGTCGCTAATCGAATGAAAGACGACGACAATCGCTAATGCTTGGCTATTAGGTCACGACAGGGAGGTCTATTTCGATCGTAGCGTAGAATGCTGAGAGGAAGTGTAGCTCGAGTCACATCCGTCGTTGCAACAGCCAATCCCAAAGCGGAATATAGCTGTTCTAGTTACAGCATGCTGAAAGGGGATTAATTAAACTCGTTGACGATAGTTATCCAGCAACCGATCATCCTGCATCCGTGAAACGGCTTTTTTTTCATCCTCTTTCTTTCGCCGCTTGGCGACGCGTGATCGGATCCGATTGGTCGCGCCAAGTTTCACGGAATTCTGGATAAACCGGCCTCGATAAAAGGCCACGCTCCAATTCAACCAACCAACCAGGTCCCTTGAAAAATCGAAGTAATTGCGGTTTTGTCGCCTTTAATCATTTTTCCATTTGAAAGTTTGGCGTTTTCTAATCTTAAATTTTTATGATTAATCGAGGATTTTTTAATGTTTCGTTAGTATTTAGGCTATTTGGAAGTATACTCATCCACCGCGTCTGATAATCTTTTATCCATGAACGTAGAATTAGTTCAACTACTTGAACATTTTTTTCATTTTTACCAAATTTTAATCAATCATTGGATGTGATATTAGTCAGGATCGAACTGCGTTGTTAAGGCGTATGGTGATCGTAATGTGGTTTGAGTTACAACGGTTTTATCGAGGTTCGAGGTCTTCGTTCTTCACGATGACGTTGTAGGTTAACGCTTAGTTAAATTCTATCGTCTCCAGTCTGATACTATTGGATAATGGTACTCACAGGCTGTTTTCTAATCTGAAGGTCGGAAAATATCCATTACGCTGTTATACGTACGTAGAACATCTTTTATTCTTGGTAGAACTCGAGTAAATTGTGAATTCGAAGAACGTGAGCTACCATAACAGAAAACATTCGAGAAATTGACACGCTAAGAACCGAATTCTAGGAATCGGGACAGTACAGAGTTGTGTAAGAGCCCTTGGCCGAGCGGAAGTAACGGGAAATCGGTCGATAGGAAAGCCGAGATAAATTGCAGAAAAGCGACCTCCGTCGATGCGTTTAACTGGAAGTACAAGTCGGCATTCATTACGCGTCAGAGATCCAACGACTCGACAATGGCACCAGGCGACGCACTTTTTGCATTGCAAATTGAAATGCCGCCGCGACATTCTCTAAGAAATATGCGCGACAACGGTGAACGCGTTGCCATCGCTTTTTAGCATTTAAGTGATCGCGAGGACGTGACGGGATCCTCGATGTGAAATCTACACGCAATTGGCAAGAAAAATAGAGAGGAAAAAAATCAAGAAAAGAAGGAAGGAGAAATAAGTAGAAGCAATTCGATAATTGTGTAAAGTAGAAACCAGAGTATATATCGTGATTATTAATTTCCAGAGAAAAGATTAGAGAAATTTAATCCATGTATTCGATGAAATTGCTCTTTAGGATACTAAACGATCCCGTCACGGATTTAAGTTATTCGTATTCTTCGTGTTAACCTAGTAAAATCGTTCGACATCGACTCGATTTCTTTGTGAAATAATCGTCGATTAACGACGATTATTTTAACGGAGACACGAGCTAGATGTTGACGTTCGACTAAGGATATCATGAAATAAGGATTAGGCTAAGGCGAACGAGAGAGTGTGTGATGATCGCGCGAGTCTGTGAGAGAGACCTTTTCTCGAAAGCTTCGTCAATGTAAATGGAATGTGGCATCCCTAATGAAGTGCAGCATTTTGGAGAAGAGATACTTTGAGACCGGCGCGGAGGAGAGCGCTAATCGACTTACCATTTTTCTTTTCATTTTTTCGATAATAAGATTGTTTCTCGTAAAAGTTACTGGAAAAGGAGGAAAAAAGGGAGGGGGATAGAAGGAGGTATACGTGAAATAAAAATACAAATGAAGACAATTTTGGTACAAAGTGATATAATTGGATAAAAAGTAGATAATTTTGTATAATTGTATAAAAGGTGGTGATAGTTCGAAGTTCGAAGGTAGTCGGTTGGCGCACTTGTCTCGCGCTGAGTATGTGCCAGTGACACGTACATACATACCATAATATAACCAATGGTGTTAGTTCTCGTAGTTGTTAGACGAGCTATTGCATTTTTACTAGCTAGCATTCCGCATTTTATCATTATTTAGCTCCCATTGGTTATAAGGCAGCTCGGTGCACCTTGCGTAACTGTGTTCGCAGCTGCTTTTGACGAACTGTGGTATCTAAAGTAACTAAAATACCAAAAACCATCATCTCCTTCCTCCTTCTCCTTAGAAACACGCGACACCTTTTTCTTGAACAAATGGCGAATCGCCTCCACGATTCTTTTTGTGATCCTTTCGACGATCTTCTCGTCGTTTTGTACAGTTCAATCGAAGCTACAGTGGCTACAAAAAGTACTTGCACACACTTTTTTTTTATACTTTTTTTAAATAAAGCTTCTTCCTCTTTTTTTTCTTTTTTATCAGTTTCTACATTCCTTTTTTATAGTACGAACGTTACTAAACGATAAGAAGAGATTTAGTATAATCTGGATTAATTAATTATTATGTACGTGTTATGGTAAACACGATAGTGTGCAAATACTTCTTATGAACAGTTGTAATACGCAAAGAAAACGTAAGAAAAGAAAAAGGAAAGCAAACGGCAGCTAAAAAGCTTCATGTAGTATCCTTCACGATCTTCTCTTGCGTCGGTGAAGAATATAAATTCTCGATGAGCTCAAAAAAAAAAAAAAAAAAAAAACATGCAAAAGGAATTGTTTAACCCTGATGTTCACCTCGTTTCTTCGCATTTGCCTCCCTGCGGGTATACTTCTTATTTTTACAATAATTTATTCATAGAAGAACGGAGTACATAAAAGGCGGCATAAAATCATAGTGAACAACAATACCGATTATTTATAAACCATCCAGAAAATATTCTGCTAACAATGTTTTTAAGAATCTATTGAAATATAACACTCGTTTCATGAGGAGAACAGCAGGGCTAAAGAAAGAAATAATAATAGCAATAACAGAGATCAATAATAATAATAATAATAATAATAATAATAATAATAATAATAGCAGTCGTTTTAAAAGCGAGCTCGAGAAATTAATGGTAGAAGAAAAGAAAAAAAATTAGATCGTTTCAAAATGGACGCAGCAGCGGACACACGGTGCACCCGGTGAGCCGGCTGCCGCCACTTCCGGTCGCGGAGGAGACCCTCGGGAGATGCTGCCCATTTGATTTGATGAAACTTTGTCACACCTCATTTTTTCCGAAGCTACATCTAACCAACCTCCATTCTTATCCTTCTCTTTCTCTTTCTCTGATGAGTTTCCCAAGGCGTTTCAAGGCCGGTACACGTATACACACACGTACACTTCTATACACAGAGAAAAAATATTACGCACAAAGGAGACAGACACACTCACCCACATACACACACACACGTACATACACACACAATTTAGATATTAGAGACGAGGCAAAAGCAGGAGACGATAGTAGTGAGAACTAACCAAAAACGATTGATAACGGCTTGCCTGTCGAGATCGGAATCGATCTTTCCAAACTGAGACCTGCGTTCGAACTTTTTCTCGAGAGAGACATCACTTTTTGTTAATTAGTCTCGCTACACGCCGTATTGTGGTTCACAGACACTGCCGCGACGTTTTACTAATCCACCTGCAAGTGTTGGATTGCGATAAGAAAAATGGCTGATTCCCGTGAATTCGTTCATTGTCGAATTTCTTCTTCGTTAACGGGGAAGATATAATTTTTCTTATTTTCTTTCTTAAGTTGTTACAATTGTACGAAATTGTTCAGAATTTTATAAGTAGAATGTTATTAGTATCGCTGGTTAGACTTAGAAAAAAAGTTTGTTTAACAGAAACCTACGAATTAGTTGTTTGCCAATGATCGAAAAATGTTTCTGAACTTTTTCACTTGTCAATGCCCGAACGATCGAAAGAATATTTCATGGAGAAAAATCGTATTCTAACATTTAGAAGCAGACATTTTGCATGTCACAATCCAACGCAAACAGCATGATACCGTACATATCTATATTACCATTGCATCTTCCGAAGTTTCTTAAGTATCTCTCTCTCTCTCTCTCTCTCTATTATATAATGAATATTATATACGTATATGTATATTAACACACGAGCACAGAACATATAGAAGACACACACACATACACACACACACACATACACACACACACATACACACTCTGTTCACATATTTATACATAACACCTGTACATGTACGTACGTACCTCTATCTGATTGTTATATCATTATTATATATGTAAATAGTAGTCGCACGCTTTTGTCTAGGCGAAGTCGAAGGTATTAATGAAACGGCCCATGCTTCTACCTCTTTTATTACTCACGTATGTGTCTTAGGATAGAGAAATGCTGCTTTCGATCTCACCAACCGTTTTGTTCGGTGTTCCAGTCTCACGTGTCGTTTGGCTCTTCTCGTTGCAATTTTATTCTCTGCCTTTTTCACTCTCTTTTTTACTCTCTCCGCCTTCGACGACCTATTTCCATTCACTTTCCACAGATACTCCTTTCCCTTTCGTACGTGCGAGTTTGAATGCGAGATCTGATCGTGCAGAAATAATTATTTAAAGATTTAAGTATTTGATGATTTCCTAGTATATGGTCTTTACGTTTTATTAATTTTAAAAGCAGGAAGTAGTGGAATGATCGAGAAGACTTATATTAAAAATAATTTACGTTGTTTCGATCACAGTTGGAACATACACGTTCTTATCAAATATCTTTAGTTCGTTGATTGTCATTTGTGGGAAATTGGAATATCCAAAAATGTACGCAATATATTACACGGAATATGGTAAAATGTAATGGATACAGGACAAAGCAAATTTTCATGTAGATTCCATTTCTCTAGTTACGTTCGTAAAAATTCGCAGTTGCCTTGAAAATCATAAATCGAAGTTTCTCAATGTAGAAAACCGTGACACTTGCTCTTCGTAACGTATTACGTGTATATAATGAAAACTATCAATTATTAAATAGCACAGTTTTTATTCGATGGTATTATCTAATTAACTATGTTCTAATTAACTATGTTACTTCTTTTCTATTTATTTTACTTGGTAACGTCATGACAGTCAACGTGTAAGAAGACTTCCGTTTCAGAAAACCATCTCCGCTGACCAATTGAAAATAACCGAGCCTTGGAATTCCTCGAACCTCTTCTGTAAATCAACAATCCCAATTATTTCCCTTCGATAAAACAAAAGAGACAGAAAAAGCGAGTAAGTGAGTGAGAAAATTTAAACGAGGGGGAGAAACGTAGGGTGCAAACTACCGAACGCGTAGACAGACGAAGAAAAAGATCTCTCGTGCCACTTTCATCGCAAAAACACACACAAAACTCATATACACCATACTAGAAAGAAAAGTCACAAACCTACGAACATACTCCTTGTCTCTTAAAACTCACCTTCTCTCTCTCTCTCTCTCTCTCTCTCTCTCTATTTCTATCTTTACTTATATGTATATACGTATAATATACATATATATATAATCTTGAATCTCGTATTGTTTTGTGCGCTTTTATATCGCTGTTTGCCAGCTTCGGTTCAACTTCAAATATTCTTCGAGTTTCCTCTATCTTCGTTCTCCTTCATTTCTCGTCATCCCCCAACCCCATTCGACCCTCCGACGACCACTCTAATTACAGTCCTTTAACACTTTCTACACACACGTTTAGCCACACCAACACATCGTCGCCGTGCACACACCAATTATTTGCTTAATTATCATGTTTATCGGTTCACGTGACTCGTACACAGACGAATTGCACATTTTGCCATTTCTTTCTTGTTTCTAGGGCTCACTGGTAATCACCTGTTCCTGTTCTTCGAATTGTATTTTGCAATTTTCGAATAGATATCAATGCTATGATGACCAGTCAAACGAGCCTAATGCGTGGGCGTTAATTATGTACATTGTATACGATATATATCACTGATCAAAAGATTGGAAATATTTTTTCGATCGTACTTGCGTCGAGTCGTTTGCTAATTTCGTTATTAAATTCGGTACTGATGCTACAGATATCAATAATCGACTTATGTCGATAGATTTCTACGTATAAAGACTTTTAAGATAACAGAATTTTTAATTATCTCAGAATCTCTCGCTCTCAAGTTGTTACATTCGATGGAACACGTAGTGATTTTAATCTCTTGGCCCGTACGCATCTATTTATCTGTTTAGACTTTATATCGTGCTTTTCAAATATTCGAAATTATTGAATTTTTCCAGAAATATAACAAAAACGATATTTTATTAATTTTCTGGAATAAAAGTATGGTTAACTGGTCGTCATAACGTTAAAGGAAATAATTACGAAAAATATTCGGTCTTTTTATCGTTGATAAAAATTTAAGAAATTCGTGGAACTTTCAGAGCAGCAATCTGTGCGCCATAAAAAGTTGGGTTGCAAAAACTTCGTTAGATATACACGTGGATACGTTAAAAACTTCGCCAGATTATCGTTCATTGAGAAGATCATCATCATCGTTACAAAGTTTCTTGGAAATTAATCAAACTGGTCTACTTTCGTTTTTCTATGTAAGACGCTGCTCAACCGCGTGTTTTACTCGTCGCATGATTAATATTCTTATCTTGGTAGTCTTCGTATCGCTCATAGCACACGCTCACACTTGGAAATTAACGTTAATTACTCCGTGCCTCGCACCCGGCTGTTAACTAATCGTTTCAAGATCACCGATCGTCATAGATCGTTTTACAAACGTTCAATTGGAGTTTGAATGTGATTCACGATGTTTGATGGTCGAAGGAATCGCAGAATTAGCGATCGGAACTCTCGATAGTTACTTCGCGCGACAGGTACCGCAATTAATCACGCTCTAGGCCAATTAGTCATCTCAAGATCGCATCTATTACCGGCTACGTCTTATTTACGCGCACTGAATCGATTCTAGTCGATCCTAGACTGCAGTTCCGTTTTAAATTATCGAATAAGTATAGCTGTCCCTTCTACCTCCGAATATGGTCTGAGTTTGAAGTTTCGTCTTGATTTACAAGTGATTTATAAGTGTAATCTCTGAACATTCAGAATTAGGAAATTCTATTGTTAGAAATCAAATATACTTCATTTCAAATAGTAAATATTCTAAAGGATCTATTCAATTTGAGAAATCTCGATGCAGGTCAGAGTGGATCTATAAAATCTCAGACGTGTCAGAATTCAGAAATCTTATTATAACACTCGTTAGGGAATACAGCACATGGCTCATTTATATTTTATTTCATATAGTGAATATTCTAAAGATTTATTCAATTTGAGAAATCTCGATGCAGGTCAGAGTGGATCTATAAAATCTCAGACGTGTCAGAATTCAGAAATCTTATTATAATATTCGTTAGGGAATACAGCACATGGCTCATTTATATTTTATTTCATATAGTGAATATTCTAAAGATTTATTCAATTTGAGAAATCTCGATTCAGGTTAGAATAGATCCATGTAATCTGTGAGATGTCGGAATTAGAAAATCCTGTTATAATATTCGTTAGGAAATACAGGACATAGCTCATATATATTTCTTTTCAAATAGTGAATATTCTAAAGAATTTCTTCAATTTGATAAATCTCGATTCAGATTAGAATAGATCCATGTAATCTGTGAGATGTCGGAATTAGAAAATCCTGTTATAATATTCGTTAGAGAAAATAGGACACAGCTCGTGTATGTTTCCTTTCGGTTAACGAATATTCTAGAGGATTAATTCAATTTGAGAAACCCCGAAATTAGACAATTTTGAGACCAGTTAGAGGAATAGCACGTTCGTCTATATTTCCCCTCGCTTAATTAATATCCTAGAAAGTTTATTCCGTTTCAGAGATCTCGAAATTTTAGAAATCTAATATTGATTACAGGGAGTAATTAGTTCATTTATTCGAACAGTATTCTGGGAGATTTATTAAATTGCAGAAACTTCAGGTTACCGATCGAGAGGAATAGAATGTAACGGTTAAAAAAATACTCCAAATTACTTCGAAAGACGCTATTCCCTACTCGAATTATCTTAAACTCGATTTCAGCTCAACAACGTCGCGCGCTCTCATAATTTTCACAAAACGTTTCGCCAGCGTTAATTGGCTTCTAACGACCCAAGGCGCGAGAATATCATAATTCTCGCATCAACAGCCCTGTTGAGAGTCTCGAAGACCGAGATCTCTTCATTCGTTTAAGAATCCTGATAACGCAGTTCTTGCGAAAATATTCGTCTCACTCCTCTCGAACAAACTCGACATTTCCTTCAGTATCGTTCTCCATCGTGTTCTCGTTTCGTCTCGAGAATTTTGATGCATAGTATTTACGCGGACGTAAGCTGGAAACAGTTCCGGTTCGTGTCAGAGGGAAGCTCGATATTCAATTGCTGGCGGGAAGATAAATCGCTCGATAAGGTGGCACGATTTCGTTCGTGACAGAGCTCAGCCAACCGCTTATCGAGCTTTGGCTGCTTGTTTTTCTAATACTCGTTTCCTGTCGCGAGATCCGTTCACCGTCGGAAGATCCACAGAGAAATGGCGGACGCGAAACGTTTGCAGCGATCGCGATAAATTAATGGAGGTAATTATATTTTTTCAACGGGTGTAGGACTAATCTAGAGGACTGATAAATTGCACCGGAGATTAAACAAATGATTTCTGGCCTTGCTTTTAAGCCGCTGCGCCATCAACTTCCCAGTTTTTCGACGCTTATTCCAGACTTTTATAAACTTCGTAGTAATTCTCTACGTTGCTCGTAATTTTCCGGATAAACCCTGTGAAATAAAGTTGAGAAAGAAGTCGTGCTGATTTATCGAGTTTGTTAAATTGGTGACTTTGCGCCGTTGAAAATTTCTCGAGTTTTAAAAACTACAAAAAATTAATATAAAACACGTCAGCTAATTTCCAGGGAACTGTAATTATGATAATAAAACTACAACATGTTTTTTTCTTATTATGGTATGTAATGATAGCTTGATGCATACGAGATATTCATTTTTCGAAATCTGAATTTATCGATTGTAGATTATCAGCCACGTTAAAACAAAAGAAGTTCCTTTAGAAATAACATATATTAGATGTTAAGAAAGTTTATAGTAAGAATGATGATGAATGATTTTCGTTATTAACTTATTTATTAGTTTATAAATAACATTGTACGTGCACTAACATAATAATAATACAGGAAGCTTGAAAAATCTGATATCCGATCAATCTCCAACTTCATTCTTCTTCGAGATCCTCAAAGGTAGATTAAATGAAAATAAGAAAATTTAGAACGCAGAACATTTCATGCTATTTGAACTGAATTTAAACTTACTTAATTCCTCGAAATATCACTAGAGATATGTGACAGGGGTTTTCACGAAGGTCGCGCAATATCGCGCGATCGCGAGTCCTTTTTAACAGGATGGACGCGAGGATTATTCCGCAGCAGGCGTTCGAAAGATTGGTAAGAGTCCGGTGTGGATTAATTTCTTGAGAGAGGAGGAGTTAGGCGCGATGGCTGGTCGTGTATTGCACGCTAACCTTAATTTTCCGAAAGTCGATAAGGCTTTAAAGGAGGCTTTCGCCAAGATCGCGATCTCACCGTCACGAGAACCGTGCCTCGCCTTGAGAAGGAACGCCTCCTTTTTCATTATCCTCCTAGAAAATCGGCGAGCGAAAAATGCTTGAAATTACTCTTTACCTCTCTTAATCTTTTCTCTTCTTTTTTCCTTTTCGAGCGATTTCGAAAATTAGTTTTGGGAATAACAGATGATTTTTCCAAGATTTTTCCAAGAATTGGAAAGGATCGAATGTTTCATTCCTCTGGAATTGTTTTTCGAAGGAGTTTTCGAAATAATTGCGAAAATAGTAGATGAGGTTTTGTGAAATTGTGATATAGCGCAGGTTGACGAATGGAAGAAATCGACGCGATTCGGAATTTTTCATTGTCCGTGGAAAATATTTGCAAACGTTTGAACAATTCTTTGCGACTGGAATTTCGATGACAAAAAAGTTTTGAAAATAACTGTACGAGTAGTAGATGAAACTCGTAAGGTTGTAACGTAGGAAAGGTTGAAGAATTGGATAGAGTCGACGATATCGTAAAAACGAAAGAAGAAAACCATAGTCGGGCCACGAAAAAGCAGCGATCGTTCGATCGTGAAAGATTTCAGCTAGGTGGAAAAGCGTCGTTTGTCGCGCGATTTTCAACGGGTTTCTTGCGACAAACCGCGCGCGCGACGCGGTTCACTTGGGAAATCAGCATAATGTCGATAAGCCGGCGGCGCAGTGTCAGTGCTACAGCTCGAAAACGTAAAGGGAATCGAATAATCGCCGAATCGATTTGCATCGCGACCACGGTGCTGCTCGCGATATTTCGCGTAGAAATTCTAACGTTATTGTTTGCAGAGAAAATTTATTCTTCAGGAGTGTATACGAGCAAAGGTACTCGCATTCGGATGTACCTTTAGAATGCAACTGTTGTATATGTGTACGTGGTTGATAAAGAATTCACGTACTTTAATGAATTTCCGGATCGAAACCAATTTTGCTAATTTCGTGTTTGACGTACTTTCTCTTTCTCTGAATAATTTAAAACGATGAATTAATTCCCATTCGATTACCGTGTAATAAATTAAAAGAACTTGAAATAGAATAGCTTGTGGCGGGCGAATAATAGTCGTCTGATTAATTATTCTCGTCGAAACACCATTTAATATTAATATTCGTATTAACTAGTATGATTTATTATTTATTGCAAAAGTTTGTATATTCGATTTTACATTTCGTCGATCGTTTCTAGCTCTTGTCGAATATCCCTCGAACGTTGTCCGATATTACAACAATGAATAAACACTGTTGTTAAGTAGAAAATAGCTTTTATGTCGCTTTAGGAAAAAGTTAGTTCAGTTTTTAATAAAAATATCGATCAGGAAGTTCGATTTAGAGAGGTTGAAAGGTAAAAAATTCAACGGCACAAAAGGCAAGCTCGAAAGCAGATTAAAATATTCAGAAGTTCAAAATGGAAGTCAAGAAGTTCGGTGAGCAACGGCGAAGTTCGGAAAGCTTAAGACGTAAATCTTGCAGTCGAGTGGGCTTCGTCGTGAGAATTTGCAACGGTAACAAATTTTTCCTATGCAGATGGCCGATAATCTTCTCTTCGCTGCGATATAGAAGTTTCATGGAAAATTTTCACCTAAATTTACCATTAACGATTTCCAACATAAAAACTTCGGAAATTATAACATTGAATTATATCAGCTGCGGATTATTATGCGAATCAACGTCTCTGCGAATGTAATTATAAAGATGGAACCTAGATAGAACACATTGCTTTTACGTATTAAATATAAAGACTACCTATATATTTCGGATATTACATACATTTTTCTAAATTGCTTGCATCCTTCGGATTGTTACGCTTTCGAAATTCTCATAAATGCATAAAGGTGCGCGATCTACTCATCATCGTGCCAGGCTATTCCACAGTCATTAAAATTAGTATCCGCACGTGAAAAATCAGAAATTCGAAATTTCCCTTGAAATTAACTCCTACCTCCTCGTCCTCGATTAACCAAGCGCAGCAACCGTTCCCTCGCCTCCGATTAATTAACGAAACGCAGAGAAATCGTGGCTCTCGATTATTCCAGGGGAATCCTCCACGGGGCAATTCAATTTCCTACCATCGATTCGATTATAGTCCTCCGGCGAAACGAGTTACGATGTTCCTTGAGAGAAGTGGGGCTGGAGGAGAGGGAAACAGCGGTTCCTTGGCCGCGTATTACGTCAGGAACACGATAACTTTGCACTCTCCTTTTTCGTTCTTCGAGAGTAAGAGGCCGTATTTGATTTGGCTTTAATGCGATTTCTTAGCGACGGCTATAGTCTGGATATACGTAGCCGCTGCTGGCAGTAACAGGGGGAGCCAGATGAGAGCAAGTTGATTATTCGCCCGACCCTCTTCGTCTTTTCCCATTTCTGATTACGCGAAATTAGTTTCTTTGGCAGAGAAAGACGTTTTTCTTCTTTTTCTTCTTCTCTTTTTTTTTCTTTTTGCTTTGAAATCGAAGCTGTTTGATTTTATTGCGTAAGAAGCTGTGCGCCTTTAGAACCGAGTTGTTTCGACTTTTTGGAACAACAACGCGAATTTGTACTCTTCGGAATAGGTTTGTTTCATTTTCGCGATGATAACGTGGGTCTTTACCTTTTAGGGTATATTTGCTTTATTTTTGACATAACAATGCGAGCTCCGGCTTTTTAGAAAATATCGTTTAGAAAATCGTTTTTCCCAAGATAGAGTTCTTTTCGTCAGTGATATTTAGGTAAGCGAAAGTCACGTTCAGAACGAAAGAATTTAGGTGCTTAGGAGATATACTTTCGATTGACTTGCTTTTAATAGGCTCTGGAAGTCGTATTTATGGTATGGAAGGCATTTGCGTAATCCTTTTGAGATTTATGACGATTCTAAGGTAATATATTCACGAATTATATTTCCTTGATAGTCGTTGGAGGGGAAAGGAATATGTGCAACATATGTTAAAATTTATGGCGTTTCTTTCGAGATACATTTTCGAATTATACCTGTCTGATAACCTGTCGAAGTGATATTTGCAATAAGGAAATTTATGACGATTCCATTAAGGTATTTCCTTGAATTACGTTTCTTTCGAAGACTGAGAAAAGGTGTGAGCGTATTTGCGTCGAATATTATCCAAAATATCCCAATTCACGGCACTAAAAGCTTCGATTTTACAACTTCTTCAATCACTATCGTTTTCGAAGCGATCGCACAGACGAATGGCACCACACACGAGCACACACAGCACAGAAACACACCTAATCAAAGTCCTAAGATCCTGTTTCCCTTCCAATCGTTCCTCGTGTTCTAACCTCCTTCTCGTATTTTTAATTTTTAATTTTTTTTTTTTCTTTTTTCTCGTACACGCACCTCTCGGTACAAGCAAGAGTCTTTAATGATATGACGATGACCATGATGACATGACACGATATGATATGATATGATATGATAATGAGATGATTAATGTGACCATGACCATGATTTCTTACCATGATTTTATATTTACTTATTTGTTGCACGTTGTTTGGTGCGTCTCCGTAAGCAGTATGACGCGCTCGCAGACTCTCTGGCAAACCGACATTTCGGCTGAAATATCGTGCTTCTTTATCCATCCTTTTCACGCGGTTTAGTTAGCCTATTATATCAAACACGAGTGCTCTCGATCCTTTCGCGCCCCCCACTTACATATTTTCCCTTGGAATGTTCTACTTGAATATATACATATCTTACCAATTCCATATTATACAAAATATCGCGTCGCGACCACTTTTCAACTTGAAACTATCGGACCTTCGATTTAAATGTAAAAAGTTCCATTCGCTCGAAAGTGTATGATCTTTCCGATCGATCGAAGTAAAGTCGTCGAGCGAGAAGTAACTTCGATAAAATTATTTCAGCTAAAATAATAAAAAAAATGTCTGCTCGTAATATTCGATGAATTTCATCAAGTTTATTGTTTCCGCGAGATTATACGGTCGGAATAAATGTTCTAGCCCCGAAAGAAATTCCGCGAAAGTTTCGAGCCCCCCGGCCGCGTCTCGAGAGAGCATCTCGAGAATTAATTAGCGGCAGACGGCCATTGTGCATCCGAGAAATAAACGGAAGAATAGGTTTGAGAGTAAAAGGACGGTGCAGAGTGACGGCGAGTGAGAAGGCGTGAGATGGGGTGCGCGAGGGAACGAAACAGAGCAAAGAAACGCGAGCATCTGCTCAAGAACGTTGAACCGAGCGTCATATAGTAGCGTTCGCTTCGTTCTGCAATTCTTGAATGAAAAGTTAATCGAATCGATACAAATTCGTTCGAGACACGCGTGGAAAGGTTTCCCGCGTAAATTGCACACAGAGCACCCCCACAAAGAACTCGCACTCGTTAGCTTCCAGGTCGCTTGAAAAGGCGACGTCGCGCGTCGCCCTTTTCTCTCACCTTTTTCTTTCAATCTTTTTACGCTCGTTTTCTATTCCCCCCCCCTTTTTTTTTGTTTTGTTTTA
This sequence comes from Bombus vosnesenskii, assembly GCF_011952255.1. Classification (NCBI taxonomy): domain Eukaryota; kingdom Metazoa; phylum Arthropoda; class Insecta; order Hymenoptera; family Apidae; genus Bombus; species Bombus vosnesenskii. Next base: position 3,844,602 of record NW_022882962.1, read on the forward strand.
ATTCATCCCTTCATTTTTCTCGTTCTTTTCTTCACCAATATTTTTCTCTTAATTACCTGTTTATCAAACGACACAGATTGAATATTTTGTACAAAACAAGCACGAAATGTCGGGCCTGCCAGTCGGCCGTTTGCCGAGCGCTGGCAGTCTGTAAGTTGAGTTTAATGCATGTTGTTTTGTCTGTCCTTGCATGCAGGGATTCGGTTTTGTAACATTCGCAAATAGTGCTGACGCGGACCGGGCACGTGAGAGGCTACACGGCACCGTGGTTGAGGGCAGAAAGATTGAGGTGTGCATGAACATTCTTATACTTATATATATATATACATACATATATATATGTATACATTCGCCATTAATTCATTTATATTACACGTGTTGTTATAATTCTTTTCTTGCAGGTGTACGCGGGCAGCGCGATCGAGCGTAAGTTCGATCGCGCTTCTCGTTCGATTAATCAACAGGCGACCAGCGATCGCTTCTGTCGATCTCTTTATTTTTTTCTTTCTCTATTTCTTTTTTTTTTTTTTTTTACTCTCTATCTCGTAGCTAACAATACTACAACGTGGAACGCTGCTTCTAATTGAATTTCTAAAAACGTTGGTCGCCTAATTGAGACTGATCCTTAGATTTTAAGAAACGCGCGCAGTTTTCGTGCTCGTAAACGTTTGACATTTAAATTTAAACGACGCGTTTGTCACATTTTCTGCCAAACATTGCTAAACGAATAGTACAGACTTTCTATACTGTTATAATTTACCAGCATGAAATCTACGCACCTAGTTTTAAGCGTGAAACTGTTCCAAACGCTTGCGCCTTTGAAAACAATGTGTTTCGAGTACGATTCGAGACAGAATTATCAGGTGGATTAAATTCGAAGATCGAATTTGTCGAATTTTCACGGAGCCACGGTCACTTCCTTTGCTCGAAACGGATATTTTAGTTTAGTTAATTGAGAGATAATTGCGTGATCGGGACAACAGCGAATCAGGAAGAGCGTCCAGGGTCAATCCGGATCAACCACTCGGCACCTCGAGTACCATCGATCGATTGGTACTCGGTGATCGTTCGAGAGCATCGAGAGATTCGTGATCCTGACTCCTGGAGTGACCTGGACACTCCATTTTCCGAACCAGACTAAATATACACTGTCTCACGAAAGTATTTGAATATTTAAAGATATTTTTTAACACATATATGTTGTATTCGAAACATTGGAAAATTTTAGTAGCGTTATAATAACGTATAACTATGGTGTTTATGTTGGTAAAGTTTAAAATAAACATAATCAAAGATGTGCATAAAAGCTAAGGTAGAACGTATATTATTTATAACAGCAATTTACACATCACGTTCGTATGTTGAATATTTATAAAATATTACAATATTAACGAAAGTTAAACGAGTTTTGCATAATACGCTCGATACGTTCATAAAAGTTGTTTGTAAAATGTGGTCAAATACTTTCGTATGTCACTGTATGTCATTAAAAATTCACGGTATGTTTCATTAACTGTGTCCATTAAAAATATTCTTGTTTCTTTCAAATAACACGCGTTTCAAACGATAATATCGAATAAATTTATTGTTTAAAATAACGAGTATATCGTCGATGAAAAGCGTTGACTTGTTTATCTATAAATTACCTTTCTTTTACAACTCTTTATCTCTATCGAAGCGAATCGTACAATATGTGGATATTTATGTCCGACAGACCAATGGCTCCGTTAGAATCAATCGCGAGGTAGCAAATTGTGGCAATGGCGTATCCAAGAATCCGCGTAGTAATTCATTAAAGGGAAGATCAAGTTAAATATCTGGTTATCGACCCGATGGTCCCTAGTTAATCGTTCTTGCGAACGTGACGTCTGGCACAGTGTCGATACTCAGCAATAGCAACTTAATCTGATTGGATAACGCGATTAATCGAGCAGCTGCGATGTTGCTCCGATACTTCGAACACGTTGGCACAGTAATGTGGCCAGAATCGTTGCGTCACTGTGTTTCTTCGCTTTATGAGCCAACTTATTTTTAGATAAATTAACTTCTACAAATTGATTATGAAAATTCAGTTGCTAGCAGATATTCCGAAGAATTCGCGATCGATTCTTTGGTAAATTTCAGTCGAATATAATTGAGAAATTACCGAGATCCTTCCAAAGATTCGTTGTCAATTTTATTGCTTTTATTAACAAGAAATTCCAAAGAATTCCTGATGAATTTTTCACAACTCACAGCTAAAGTTGCCAATTTCGATGGTTCGATTAGCGTTAAATTTACCAACGAATTAAACCGATCCAATTTTCGCTGCACATGTTCCTGACCACGGAACGATCATCTCCGTGACAAATCTTCCGCATCAATCGTCGCGTCAGACTCACGTGTGCCCTTGCGACCATCTCATTCGTCTGTAGAGATCGCGATGTTCGTCCAATCGCCATTGCCAGGCTGCGTCGCGACGCCTCTCGAAGGCGCAAGCAAAGACAACCGAGGCGTGGGCCGTGCCACGAACGCGGACGCAGTCGATTAATCTCGTGGAAATTTCTCGAAAAACTCATTCGTGTCCATCCAACTCCGAATCGCGTCCGCGTGGTTGGCGCGAGTCACGCACACGCGACGATGTTGAAGGGGTGGACGCGCTCCGGACAATTCCGTAATACAAATATTTCCACTAAGAAAGTCGTCGAAAAGAACAAAAACTATGAATGCTAAACGGAAGAACGAAAGATGAGTCAATCGATATTTAAGAAAACATATAATATATATGGAAATATTATACAGTAAGATTATAGAATAATATAAAAGGTACAGACGAGGCGAGGAATAAAATACTTGTTTGAACGTGTAGATGAACGCACGTGTATAATAATAAATATGAACTCATGTACTTGTACATGATATGAAAAGTTAAAGAAAGGGTCAAAGGTAGCCAGCGAAGGATATATACCGTGATGGATACGCGTATATCTTGGCTGGTGGCATCGAAATAACGCAAAGAAACGAGAGAAACAAGTATCTGATGTCTCTTTGTTCTCTCCAATATAGAGTCGTGACACAGAGGGGCAGACTTGTCGAGGCGCGCGCGGCAAACGAATAGTAGAGATCGGATAGGACTGTAAAATGAGAAAGAAAAAGAGAGAATCTGACGGCTAGTGACGAGATACGGAGAATTTTGAGAGAGCGAGCAAAGAGAATACGTATTAAAGTGAGAAAGAAAACGAGAAATAATGAGAAAAGGCAAATAGAAAGACAGAGATAAATATATTTTGAGAGATTGATGGGCAATAATCGCCGAACGACAGGGACACTGAGGAGGCCAGTCGGTATACGATCCCCGAAGTGTCCAGAAAGGTAAGGAAAGCAGATGAAACGAATATATAAGTTGAACGATAAAATGTAACAAGTCTGAAGAGCGACGAAAGATATCGCCTCGCACTGCCCGCTCTCTCACCCCCCTCGAAACACACGAATCGGAAATCGCACGAATTTTTTTCAAACAATACGGCAAGATCGCGTCGATTCCGTGGTATAATTCGTTCTCTTCGTTTACTCGGTCGTACGTGAAATTATCGTTCACGCGATTGGGACCGCTGAAGAGTCGTGCTTGAGCTTATCGTTATTTTTGCGAACGATCCTGACGAAACGTTAGGACTGCAAGTATTGGGATTTTTTTGTCGAATTTTTATTCTCCCATTTAGCTTAATGATTTATTGCTTCAAACTGGAAGACTACGGTTTTATATTTTTGTTGATTTTAACGAGGAAGTACGACGATTACTCGTATAATTCTACTGAAAGAATTTATAAATCGATATCGAGTGAGGATATGCAAAAATAAGCCGGGTTCTGCCCGACAAAGGCTATTATGCACTTAGCGGCACGCAGAAATAGATTTATTCAACAAACCATGTATTAATGTTGTTTTTTCTTATATCGACTATAAATGATAAAATATTTGTTGTAGTTATTCGTGTGCCTTATTGTTAATTAAGTGTGTAACAGCCTTAATTCAAGGGAAAAATGAAAAAAGAGCGTCGATAATCTCGAATTAAAAAAACACATCATATAAATAATAACTCGTTATCTGATGATATCACCGAATCGATAAACAACGAATTGTAAATTGCAGACTTTGATTGCACAACGCGTGAACAGCTTTTTCAATTTTACGTTTGATTGGATAATCACTTGGCTTGTAGTTTCTAAAATTCACTCGTACAATTGCTTCTTTCGTTATCGATGTTACAGATTGACATAACAGAATTTGCTTTACGTGTTATACAAAAAAATCTAACTTACGACATATAAAATTTCGTTATTAACATTACTGGAGCCGCGCGAAAGATGTAAATTTTCAGAAGCTTCTTTTTGTTCCGACGATTCGATCGAATATCAGATCGTTACGAACATCTGGTTGGCTGTCATCTCGTTTTTTAACCGCGGCTCGGCAAATCTCCATGGAAAATAGATCTCCGTGAATAAAGGGGATTACGTTCAAACTGAGGAATTCGTCATTAAATTTATCTACCTGTCAGAAAGCAAGCTGAAATCCTAGCGTAACGAAAAATTTCCGACGACTATTTAATCACCATTTTTCCTCCCCCTTCTCTATTCGACTTTGCTCTTTTTCTATCGCGAAAAAAGAAAGAAAGAGGAACGAACTTTCCCAACGAGCCCGTTCGTACGTCGTCTGATAAATCGTCGTTGAAAATGAAAAATAAAAAAGAAAAATTGACAACGTTCGCAAAATTCACGAAGTTCCAAGCACGATAAACATTTGCCTGAATTTTTTTTTACCGAATATTCGCGTAACCGCCTCCGCGCGCTACACGCGCTCGTACGATCAATTTCCCGCGATTTGTTTCGCGTTTTCGAGAGAGGAAACAAAAAATAATATTCTTTTTGGCAATTTGCAAATTCCGATCGAACGTTTCGCGACTGTGTCCCACGCAACAAAACTGTTAATTTCTAAGATAGTTGAATAAGTATGCAACGAACGTTCGCACAAGTACTTTCGCAGTTGGTGAATTTCGAAACGAATTATTCGTTCGAGAAATGTAAGATTTATGATTTTGGATATGTTGTTTCGCAGGTAGGGTGTATCGAAATGAAATATTCGTTTCGTGTAAAAGAAGATACAAAATTTATGATCTTTCATACACGAAGGTGACAGAAGAAAAACACGATAAGCGCGTGTTGAAATTTCTATGATTTAAATGATATTTAAAGGATATTTTCTTTTCCTGATAAATTCACGATTTTGTGACTTTTCAATGGCAAGGAATTGAAAGGACGCGCGAGATTTGACGCGTTAACGAAAGGAGCGACGAAATCTCGGGTGAAAATGAAAACGTCGGAGGTGGATAGTTGGCGCCAAATTAAACTTAACAAGTTTTAATGTTCAATTATGGCGTTACACCTGCCCGGGCTGGCTCTTATTTTTGTTGGCGTAATAAGCCACGGTAATTGAAATTTACGAGCGTGTTTTACGCGGGCCGGTTCGTAAACAGGGGAAAAAGCGCTGACCATCCGCGTTTGAACCCTGTTAATTCGACAAAGCAAGGTGAATAAACTTGAAATTCTTGATAACGCGCCCATGTTCTGCCACCTATGCACTTAACTCGAATAATTTCTCGATTACGTGAATTTTTTTTTTTTTTTTAGAAAAAGGAAGTCAAAATTACGAAAGAAAATGTTACTTCTTTCGGCAACTGATAGTAGAATTATACATAGATAAGATTTTTTAAATACTTTCTATATTTCTATATACAGATATTTTTATCAAGAAAGATAAGAGACAAATATTTGCAGCTGTTAAATAATCCGACTGTATTTCTACCTATCAAATAATTCATTTGCGAAAGGGTTGAGAAACGATTAAGAAAAACCGACACTCTGTAAACCACCCTTCCACGCAGATACAACTTCGTTAAAAATCTGGCTGTGCTCTCTTCGATTAAATCCACCGAGCTCAGTAATTTCAAGCTTCCCATCAAATTAAAAACCTCCATTAACGAAATCACGAATGTCCGCCGTGGAACGAGGGTCAAATTCCAACGCAGTAGCAGCAGCAGCCGCATTACATTCGCTCGGAGGATTCTCGCAAAGCTTCGACGCGGAGCCTAACGAGAAGTTAAAGACCGAAATGGCGAAGGGGTTGAAGGGGTAGCGAGCTCGACGTCGCATTGAAAAAGCGAGAGTCCGGCGATGATTCGCCTTTTTCGCCAGTCTAGCTTTTTAATTACCGGAAGGATTAAGGGAGATCTCAAATTAGAACTGGGCGTATTTTTCCACCCACGCCTTGGAAACAAGAAGAAAAAAAAAAGAAAAAAGGAGGGAAAGGAGAGAGAGGAGAATGTTAACGCAGAGGCTGGCGTGGACGCGTGTCACTTGAGAATCGCACGAGCCGCAGGATTCCTCGAAAGTTTATCGTCCAGCTAAAACAGCGATACGGTTGCTCTTCAAAAGCACACACGTTCTCGTGGAACTGGCTCGTAATTACGTCGCGAAAACGCGAGCTGGGAAAACAGCAGATATCATTGAGGGTAGTTGGAGCTTTCTGTCAGACGACGAATGACTTCGTGAATATGCTCGTTTTATTGCTTGCATGTTTGCTAACCGGAGATTCTATCGGTTTGTCGGATTATTTCCGTTTTAAATAGAAGTTGAGAACTCCACTAATATTAGGAGACAAAATTTAATCACCGATAGTTAAATTAAAATTATGAAATTACGTCGAATTTCTCAAGCCAAAATAATATTCTTAAATGAATTAAACGATCCTCTTCATTGAAAATTTATTACATCATACTGGTTATGCATAGAAGGCAATTGTAGAATTTCCATCGTTTTGAAATAACGAAGATTAAATTGAGAAATTTTGACTGACTCGTTCTAATCTCGCAGCTCGCGGCAACTCGATCCACACCATCGAATTACTCTGACATCGAAACCAGCCCCTGCAGCTACGCTCACATATTTTATCCTTCAACAACAATGTTTCCCAGTAGAAACATTTTCCGTCAAATATTTTGCCGGCTGCTCAAACATTATCTTCCCGTGTTTATTCAGCGCTGCCGTAGCTTTTCTCGCTTCACAAGAATCAACCGACGTTACCCGTAATAACGTCGCTTTAATTACTCTCGAATTTAACCCCGAACGAGGCCACGCCAAGGATCCACAGAATTTCCTCAGAGCAACTGTACTCCATGTTAAATCGCATCTCTCGATCTTAATCAGAGGAATTACGCGTTATATCCATTTGTAAATGAAGAGAATGCAAGGGTTGTAGCATTCGAAACGATCGTCTGATTTTATTTCGACGAAACGTTAGGAATATTTAACAACAGGGATCTGATTCTTGTCCAGCCACGTTAGAACTGTGGAGGATTAGTCGTTATTAGGTCGAGCGAAATAACGAGAGCGAAATATTGCCGTCGCAGTCCGTCAAATATATTTCTTGAATAAATAAATAAATAAATTACAGACGAATGTGAGTTGGTACAAATATAAGTTGCGGAATAAATACCCGATAAAATACTCGGAGAAACTCTGTAGATCACTTCGGTACTCGTTTACACACGTCGATGCTCTTCGACACTGTTCGATAACTCTCTCGCTCGCGATCGCGTCCGTTTATTTATACTGGTCCCGGGGAGAACCGGAAAATTTGAATTCGTCTACGTTTGACGGTTGTATGTAACGGCGACATACCTTTATTGATCCTTACAATACTTGTAATCTAACGGTCTTAATACTCCGAGGCAAAACAACAACAGGATTTGAATTGTCCTGACACGCGTGCCGCTACAGAACGTTCCACAACTGTTTTACCACTGCGATGCAAAGAATCGGAATTTTTCCGTAGAATCTCTGAATATTTTATTCAATATCCGAAAAGTATTTTATTTAATATTTTACGCACGGTCGATGCTAAAGTCTTTAGCTTTGTCACCTGGTTCTTGCGTTCCACAGAATCTGTACGAACACGGAGGATGAGTATTCCGTGCAGAGATCTCCAATAAAAATTACATTTCTCTATATTTTGAGAAACCGTAACGCTAAATTTTATTAGAACCTGTTATATACACAAGTATCAGTAAAACTTCGATGAAACAATCGATCGAAACTTATTTTATCCGCTCTATCGAAACTGCTCGGTTATCAGATAAACGAGGTTCTACTTTACCTGAAAAAGGATATCTCCTTGAACGATATTTTCGCTAGAAAGATAGAACGAGGTTCGAGTTTTCTTCTGCTTGGTAACGAGTGAACACAATGCTCGTGGACTACACAAAGGACGTTCGTTAAGATAATAGGCCAGCGAATAGGGTAGCTGGCGATGTCGCGAAACTGTGCTCGCGATTCAAACCTTCTGAACCTCCACCGTAGCTCGTAAAGGTCCATCGGGGGAAGTTTAAACTGGTTTAAGCACCGGCAGTAGTTAGCGAACGGCCCGATACTCTCTCTCTCTCTCTCTCTTCGATTATCGAAGGTCTTTCGGCCTCGTTAGCGCGTTTGAATTTTGCACGCTGCCGCTGAAAGCATTGTTGACCGCCTCCGGGGCAGAAAGTATCGCTAAGAGGTTGTGAGTTTGTGGAGATCGGTCACGCGAACGGTCCCGAGATTTTCTTTATTCGCGAGCTTTTTTTCTTTCCTCGAAACGGATTGCTTTTGGAGTGGTTCGACAAAGATATCGCAAAAGAAGCGTAAATTTTTGAACGTTTGAAGTTCTGGAGTAGTTGAAATCATTTTCTTGCGCGCCTTTGCCAGGATGGTAGTTTGAAGGGTCGCGTTGTTCGTGTGGAATTCGTGGATTTTTCGATAATCTAAGATATCGATTTTTAGTTAGAAGTTTTACAATAAATGTTTAATACACATGATATTTACAGAAAATTTCGTTCAAAGGGCGTAGACTCTAAGAATTGAGACAGTACATTTATGTCCAGAACAGATTATATCGGATAATTCATATCGAATTACTAAAATATTCCCTGATTCATAATATCTCCGTTTTCGTGTCAAAATCTACTTCGTTTGCTGCAACACTAAATTGACGGATAACGTGAAATTGCGAAAGGAAGTTGCTCGTAACCGCCAAATATAGGATTCTCCATTCGCAGTCGCCAATCACGCCAACAATTATTCCAACGAGTCAAACTCTTCTCGCCAGCTGTCAAATACAGCCGAGAAGCGAAAGCTAAATTTAAATCTACCGCATCAAAAGCATCCAATTTCGTTTCACCTCCAATTCTCGAATCGATAGCCTAAATCAAGCGTAGCACTAAGAAGATCCGGCGAAATGGCGCACGAAGGTCGAAAGTGACTAACAAGCAAGAGCAAAATACCGTTGGTTGAAGCAAAGCCGGAACCGCGGCATTCCTTGAAGACGGAAGTTCACGAGCGACCTAGTGGCATCAACATGGTCGTAGCTCATGCTACTCGCTAGCGCAACGACAGGTGGCGGGTGGTTCGAGTTTTCGGGCTTAGCAAGTCAAATTTATGCAGATACAGGCCACGCGAGCAAGGTTGCGCGATACGTTCGAAGCTGTGTGTTTGCTTGTTCCAGGCATGCGACACATCCTGTACCATCGAGTCGACAGAGTGGTAGATTTTCGACAGAGGCTGGGTCAAATCGGGTCGCGCAAACTGACGAGCGAAGGCACGTCGATTATTAATAACACGGTCAAGTAGGCACGTGACTCTTTTCACGAGAATTCTTTATGGTATAAACTCTTTGACGATGGCCTGTGGCCTTTTCTTCGAGATGTTTTTAACCGAAGGTTGATAATGACCCTGGTATCTCGAGACCAGTTGGATGCCAGGCTTCATGGTCTTAGTATCGATCGATTGGTTAAGTCTTTTAGCGACATGTCTGACGACGCGCGTTTGTTGCTCGAACCTCTCCGAAGCAAAATTAATTAACTCGGCTTTTTATTCGTTTCTTAGCTTTGTTACGTAAGTACGTGACTAACGTACAATTCTCGAGAAGCGAACGAGTTACCGTCGTAAGTTTGTTCGTCTCCACGATGTGGTAAATTCTCAGGGAAATTAGAAAAGACAGTGTTTAAAATATCATTGCTTTTGTGCATTTTTCGATTTATAAAGTTGATCGATATGGCTTTTGAAAGGCGGCATGCTATATATATAGGGTGGTAATTCATTGTAGATAAACCAGGTTGATTCTATGGCTCAAGATAACACGAAAATAAATCATAACAGAATCCTGATATTCGCAAGAATTGAATTATACCGATTTTTCATTTTACTCGCCAAGTTCGAATTAAAATTGGGAAGTATTAAAATTTGATAGTTTTTAAAGTACGAGTAATGGGGGAAAATGCATCCCATACATTTTCTAGCGAAGGGAATAAGTTATGTTCTCCATCGATCGTTCCTGGAGAAGAAACTCTTGGTAATAAGGGTAAACTTGGTTGCAGAGGAAGCGTGCGAGCATCGTCGTTATCAATTACCCTGCAACGAGTAGCGCGCGATATAAATTATAACGAGGACGACAATGCTGTTAATGAAAAAAGTTGCATATCGATCAACCAACCCAGTCTACCATCCAACAAATGCCTTCCCTTATTCGTTACGAACTTTAAGTAGACGCCTCTTTAAAGTTTAACGGTTTAGCGGCATCGATCGAGAAGCTACTTTATTTACGACAAAAATTACGACGAGGTTCCTGTCTACCCCACGATTGATATCATGTACTTATTTCAAAAGTTCTATTTATGGCATTGCTTTCGTCGAGAGAAGGGTGTGCCTTTTGGCAGCCAAGTGCACAAACACGTAGATTACAAAATTCCAACTTCCAGAGTTGCGAAGTTCAAAATTCCACGCTGAATAAATCTCATATTCCACGTTCTAAAAATTCGAAATTCCATCGTTGCAAAGTATCAAATTTCACATTTCTAGAATTCGAGGCGAACAATTTCTGCGAGCTATTTTATTTCAAATTTTCTATCCACGATACCGTGGTTCGTCTCGCCTCTATCAACGAAGGAACGGCGTATCATTCGATAGCGCGACAATCTTCCAGGCGCCTAAATCGAAAAATCCAAATTTCCGAAAGAGAAGACGGCACGATTCATACTACTCGTTCCAAAACTGTTCACGATTATGCGGCAATTCGTATCCCTTCCACTAAAGCAAATTATGTGTGTCATTCGGGAGCGGAGTTAAGCAGGCGCGTAGATCGAAAAATCGATGGCCGAGACTGCGTTCCAGGTTAGCCTAACGAGACACGATTTACCGGAGGCCAGCTAGATTTACTTACTTCCTGTATTTCAATTCAGATCGCGCTGATACGACGGCGAATCGGCCGGAAATCGTGGATCGTTCGTGTCAGCTCGCGTCACGAAACTTCGTGAACCAACTCTTGGTTCCGTTTATTATCGTCGAGACTGTCTCTCCTCTCTCTCTCTCTCTCTCTTTCTTCCTATCTCTAAATACATATATACATATATTCGAACTACGACACGGAGACACGTTTTTGCAATTAATCGAACGTCGAGAAAATTGAACGAATTGACGATGCAACCGAGGGATTCTCTCTAACCGGACACACAAGGCTGCCAATCGTAGAACCCTAGCTACAATGGTCCCCTTAATCGGATCGATATCGTTCGAACGAGGCTGGCTGGCTCTCTGTCCACGAAATTGAATCGAGAAGCACGATCTGCTCGAGTTAATAGCGGATAAAGGCTTGACTATCTATCGGCCTGGTGATAGTTGGAACAGAGTCTTTGTCAAGTAGCGCGGGTCGATGATCGAGGGATTCAGGATGGCGAACGTCTAGGCTTGATCCGAGTCAACGTCATTTTATCTGTCGGCAAACGAGCCGGTGACGGATTTACTGGTATTTGCACGGGCAAATAGAGGTAAGCCATGGCTAGACCGAGCCGACGGTAGAGATAATATTGTAACAACGCCGGGACAGGTTGAATCTGATAGGAGAAGCGCGCGATTGTAGGCCCTTGATGCTGGTATAGTCTCGTGTCGTATATGGCCGTGGTTGTTGCGATTTAACCGGGTTACACCGAATGTTAGGTTGTTAGTGGAATTGGAAGTCGCTGCTAGGAAATCTGTTACCGTGTTCCAAGGGATGAGCTATAAAGGGAGATTTGAATTTTACGATGCAAAGGATTTGATCATCGTGACTGACGTTAGCCATGTTTATTGAATCGAGTGCTGAAATTAGGTTGCCAGTGACATTGGAACAAATTGTTGGATATTTTGTTTCTCTAAACCGTATTGGAAGATTTGGTTGTGAAAGCAGAGGGAGGTTTGAATTTTATGGTAGAGAAAATTCTATTATCGGCCGATGTTACGGAGGGAAATTTCGAAACTTTAATAATTCTGCAACTTTCGTGGTAAGCCTACATTATGGGGAATTAAAGTAAGTTCTAATAAACAAGGAAAGCTGGGTCATGGCACCCCAGGGTTGCAGCTTCTTCTATAGCGAATCCGGACCACGATAAATCATGTTACGCTAAGTCCGCTGCCAAGGAACATCTAAACTGCAGTATAGCAGACTGCGCTGTAACTTATGGCAGATCGGACAACTCCGGAAGAAAATTCCATCCTCGCTAGATCGAATTAAAGTGTCGATATAGGAAAACTGAAGTATGAAAAATTTCAAATCTCGTACGTCCAACCTAAGTTTGCTAGAAAGACGACACATTGGGATAGACAACTTTAAAAGCGATCATAATTTAAATACCATAATTGTCCTATAAAATTATACTACGTGACGAGAATAAAATCACAAGGCTTTAGAAAAAAATTCGTCGGTGCTAAATGGCTGAATATTTAACAATAGTATAGATAAATAAAATACTACTATATATATTTCAAAAAGTTCACTTTTCTTAATTGCCTCGTTCCTCGTAAACGAAAACGATTAGATCGAAAAATAGCCCTCGATATATGTGACTATGGCAATTTGCGACGCGATTAGACTCTTCAAAATTGATCTACGCTTGCTGCAGAAAATCACGAAAGTTCAAGTGAAAATGAAATTCAAATGACTTCCTTTAAATGGAAATATCGCTACTAAAATTTGCCAACAAAATTCCACGTCGGGCTACAATTTCACGATCTAACGATACCATCCCAATTATAATTTTCGATCCAAGCAATACAACAATAATCAGCATGATAAAAACGACCGGTGAACGAACAATCGACGTTGCAAACGTGGTCGGCCTAATTTGCAAAATAATCGCGACGTGGATTTACAGAGTGTACGCACGCGGATGTTCAACACGATACACGTATGGCAAACAAAGATTTCGGGGCTCGTCCGCGTTCGTATTGTTTGCTGTCCAACAAGGCAAAGCACGACCATCGATTCCGACAACGTAGACGCGGGTCCTCGTGTCTGTTCGCGTTTGTTTGCTCGTTTGTTGCGCATCACGCCAATCCTGCTCGTCGAATTTTCCCTATCCTACAATAAGATCCAGCCGCGCTACTGTTTGCCTTTCATTTGCTCGTCAACGATGGATATCCATCTTGGACGTTTTATTCCTCACGACAAACCAACGTCCTTCGTGACTTCTTGTTTACAATGTTGTTTATTCGAACTTTACTCTTGGATTTTAATTAATTTCATCGTAAATTGTAAATTCTTTAACATTGTACCTCGTCGGATATCTTCCGATTTCCTTCGAATGTCTCATTCGTAAAATGAAAGTAACGAAACGAACTAAAACTATTCTCGATACTAAAATCAAATATCCAAAAATTAGCTACGTTTTATTTCGTCGATTTTCTTAACGATCAACGCAATGATATGACAATATAGATTTGAAAAGATGTAGATTAATCATCGTTTTGCCGAATAGTTTTAGAATGGTACGAATTGTCTTGGATATTTCATCTTTCTTCTGACGCGTTTGATGATTCATACCGCTTAATACTTGATACGAACTAAAGAGGAATAGAAGAGAATTTTCGTCGGACGGCGATCAATAATCTAGATATTCGATATCCACCGATGAATGAAAGATTATGGTACGAGTTGAGAAACTTTCACGCGGAATATGTATAAAGGATCTTGCTCCTAACGGCCAGCGTTTCATACTTGCTAAACGTTTCACGTCGATATTTAATATTTATGAGCGCGTAAAACACGCGTAACTGTAAAAGCGTCGAAACTTGTGTGCGAAGCGAGACATGAACTCATCGATAAAATCATATCGTTGATCAGTATTCATCGTTCACATATAAAAAGGCGGATGCCGATATCAACTACGAATCGTTCGATCTCGAATAGAATTTCATGTTTAATATCGATGTTCGTTATTCTTCCGACCAGAACGTCTCTTAACACTTTGACTACCACGCCAAAATCACACGATTCGCTCAGAAGGCCACGGGAGTAATTTTATTATTCAAAGCATATAATGGCAAAACAATAATAAATCGATGATGCAAGACAATGTTCTTCTCCAATGAACCGTTTATCTTATTGGCGCAATGGTACCAGTTGATAGCGACATATTATAACAAGGCTTCGTTTATTTCGACAAGCCATTCGCATTTGTTATTTCGTCGTAAGCAAAACGTGTAGAATATATTGTTGAAACGTGTAAAAGATATTAGTAAACGGTATTTGCTCGTTCTATATACAGGGTGGTTGGTAACTAGTGGTACAAGCGGAAAGGGGGTGATTCTACGCGAAAAAAGATGTCGAAAATATAGAACAAAAATCTAAAAATTTAAAAATTTTAAAAATAACGTCAATCGAGACAACGATCTACAGTGAGATCCGTTATAACGGGACGCGATAAAGTGCACGCGTACCGAGCGAAAATTCAAAGTCGATTTTCTCGAAAACAAAGCCTCGAACGAAAAATTTTTATTCTATATTTTCGACTTCTTTTTTCGCGTAGAATCACCCCCTTTCCGCTTGTACCACCAGTTACCAACCACCCTGTATAATAGTAAAATATGTGCACACTTCTAACTTCAATTATATGATTATACAGCAGCATTTGCGATTATTTTCTAAGGTGTGTTTTTAATAATATTCGTAGATTACCCCTCAAAGATGTGGATACAAAACACAATGCACCTTTAGATGCAAGATTTGTTCTCTTTTTTTTTTTTGTTTTGTTTTTATTGATGTTCTAATAAAAATGTTTAATCGTTCAATGGGGCACTTTTTATTTCAAAGTATTTTCTATTTATCGGTTATATTCGAAATCCCTTAATTGTCAATTTTCGTACAATTTTTACAATTGTAAGAAGCTCAAGCGCTCCGGTCAACAATGATCAACGTGACAGTCAAAGTGTTAATCGATGTTCGCTGTTCACTGCTACGTAATTATAACGTAGAATATTAATATTCGTAGAAACAAGGATAAAGAGATTGAAAAATGATCTCTTATTTCGTGCTCTGGCATTTGCATGATTTACCATTTAAATTTCGCAATTATCAACAAGTGTTTCAAGAATTCATAGAAACTACGATTAAATCCGTGTCGACGATGGTTTTGTTAGTCGAATTGCAGAAGTAATTCCAAGAGAAACTCCTTGTCGACGAGTCTAATTAACCAATTTATCATGAACACCTGTGTAAAAGAGACCTAATTTCTGCCAGAGAGTTAAACACGATCGCTCGTTACGAGCAGGCGACGTTCGTTTAATCCGGCTATAACTATAACGCGACGAACAAACCTGCGCTCGTTGGAAACAGGATCGTAAAATGCAAATTGGTGGACCGATCGACGCGATTGGCCAGCCAGCTCTCTCAACGGAATACGGGACAAACAAATACGGGGTGGTTGAGATAACATTCACGTTCGAGATACGATGCTGTCTCCTAGAATATATAAATATAACGCGAGTATCTCAGGTAGAAAAATCGGCAGAAAATATGACGGTATCGTTTTGCTTCGTTCAGATAAAATCTAACAGGTGTTCGTTGTGTTTAGGCAAATTGAGAATTATGGAAAGATTATTATTATTAACAGGTTACTAAACCAGTAGATGAAAGATTGCAGAAAGTTAATATATTAAAATCGTAAAGTAACTGTTCAGAAACATTGAAACGAATTCAAGCAATATTACATTAAAAATTGTAGGATTGTTTAAGAAGCAAGATACCAAATCGAAAATGGTAAAAAGTCGGTGTAAGTAGAAAAATTACGTTAGGAGTTACGGTATATTTTAACAAATGAATTAAGAAAATAAATCAGAGACTACGAAATTGCCTTCCATCGAGATCCATAAATCGAAGATTACAATATGCTCGAGCGAATAAATTAACATGCTAATCGGCTGTTGTTGTAAAATTAATTTGAAAATATTTCTCAAGATATCTCGGATTATAAATTCTACAAAGTCAGAGTACGTCGAAATCATAGATCAGAAATTGCAGAATTTTGAAACGCGTAGAAGATAATACAAATGTGGAGGTTGGTTGATCGTGTGTTTTAAATGGCGACATAACTCTATGTTAAAATCGTCAAGAGTATTTAAAATAATTAATAAATACAAAGAACGTTCGTTAAGACGCTCGGTACAAACTGATTCGCTAAGACTGTGTATAGATCCCTATTAAAATCGCGAAAAATTGAGACTGAAAAACTGATATTGATTCGCACGACCGACTAACTTCTGAAGAACATGGTCGTCTATTTATACCAGTCGAGGGAGTACTGGAAAATATAAATTCGTCTTCCTTTGACGATTGCACGTAGCGGCGACATTTTTCTTGCCCGGAGTTTATTTATTATTATATTATGTATGTGTCTTAACGATGTTGATACTCCGAGACAAAACAACAACATGATTGTTGCTACACAAACATAGGTGGCAAGCATAAGTGGCAGAAGTATAAAATTTCGAGACTGACACAATCGAAAAGATCGGAGAATGACGAATGGAATCTCCATTTTAACGAAAAAAAGTCTCGTGAACCGCGCAACGTGATGAGAATGGAGGAGAAAAAGGAAAAGGTGAAGTCTAAACAGCGGAGACCGAAAAGTCCGAAGAAGAAAATCGTACGGTAAGAGCGAGCCAGCTGATAAAGGGAAGCGTCGAAACGTGGAGATATTTCACCCCCTACGTTTTACTTTCTTTTTCTTTCTTCTTCTTTTTAATTTATCCACTAGCGACGAAAGTACTTGTGCGAGATCGAGATAATCGGAAATCTACGGCAACGGCTTTTATGTTCTTCATTTCTTTTCACCGTGTATACTTTTCTTCGATCGTCCGGAAAAGTGGAGCGTTCCACGACCAAAGAGCAATAAAAAAAAGAAACGTTTCCTTTTTTTGTGCCTCTCACGATTGTTTGCTTCCCTCGGTAACGAGAGGAAGTTTCGAGATTTTTCAGAATATTCGGAATTGGTTTTCTTTTGCTCGTTTACGTACACTTTGCCGGATTTTCGCATGGAAAATGCTTGATCGATCGCTTCTCATATCCTCATTGATCGAAGAATTCTTATTTCAGAGATTTTACGCTTTAGAACGCAGCGATTCGAGAATTTTTTCAACGTTGATTAACGTATCACGAAAAGAGGAATAAATAAACATTATGGATATCAAAGCGATCGATCAGATATTTTCATTCTTGGCCTCAAAGACAAAAATTCTTACTCGAACGAGTCCTTCTATTTCCATTCTTCGTGTTGTTATATATTTTATAAATTATCTTTCATTAATAATTGCATTTGCGAAGCATCTTCGAGGCCAAGAATTTAATTGCAGGATTTTTAACAGGTTTCTCGAATTTAGATAAGATTTCAAAGCAGGAGGAGGATCGAATCAATTCTAAATTTGGCGAAATTATTTATATTGTTGTAACAAACATTTTTTTTTTACATTAAAGTCCTTTAGATTTTTCTTCGTTGCCAAATTGACAAATTGATGATCGCTCGAAGAATCACGAAAGATATTATTGTACGGTAGCTGTACGTCGCCAGAATTGTTAAAATTATAATTAAATTATATCGGTCTAACTATTTTCCTTAAAGTTTCCATCTTTGTTTTCTCTTTTTATGGAATATGTATTCAGTGAAAATTTAAAGGATGTCAGTTCGAAGGGAAGATGCGACTTAGCAACGCACAGCTGCAGTTATTTTCACATTTGTCAGTTGATCGATGCGCAGCGGCGATTTATCCAGACCTGCACGCTTTTCCGTGCTGAATTTCGAGGAAATGAAAATTGAGAGGCCGATATGGGGAGAAATTGCATTCTCCTCTTTGATTGCGCATCCATCAACGTGTCCTCGATCGTGAGATTCGTGCGTGACCCACAAAATTCCTGTTGTTGGTTCTTGAACCATTCCAATCCGCGTCTCATTCCTTTCTACGTGTCAACAATCGGCAAATATAAAAGAACAATACATATAATTCTCCTTCTTCGTCAGAAGTGTAAATTTCACTCACAATTTCTATAACGAGTTCTTCTATTTTCTATTTCTCTTTTGCGATTTTTCCTTTTTTCAAATAAACGCAATATCTTATATAAAATTTTAAGAATTTACAAAATCCATATATCTATGTTAAAAATATAGAAGCTTAAGTTATGAGAAGTTCAAAGTGGAGTATCTTAAAGAAACATTTGCAATGTATAAAATTTACACGATTTTTCTCTAATTCTATTTTCTTTTAATTTTCGTTCGACAAAATTTTCGTGAAAATATCGATAGAAATTGTCGATGAAATTTTTATTCAATGTATACGAAGAAGAAACGTCAACACGAATCTGCCGATCGATCGATAAGAATAAAATTTGTATAGTAAGATATAACCGAGAGATATTTTAATATTTTGTTTATTTGACAGGTGAACAACGCGACAGCGAGGGTGCAGACGAAAAAACCACCGACGGTACCCAACGGTAGGTTTAATCTTATTTTTCACGCTTACAAATCTTTCTTTACAAAATACAAACAATGTAGAAATCTTATCCACAGTTGTGCGTTTTAGTTCACGCGATTCTTTAATTTCCATTTCTAATCAAAGATCCCAAACTTGATGCTAAATAATGTTATGGTATTTTCGATGCTCGTACAATCTTCGCCGGCTCTTCTATTTTTCGCTAAAGTAAATATGCGATCGGTGCTTCGTTTGATTAAACGTTTATTCTGACTGAATTAATTAAGATGGAAATTTAGCTCCTCGAAACGCGTGAATACGAAACTGTGAGCTATTCGATCGCTTTGCGAATGGAGATGAAATAGGCAAAGAATATTAGACGAATCGTAGAATATGATTCTTTACGAGGAGAGTCCGCGTTTCTAATCCGATCGATAGAGCACTAAGAGCTCGTGCAAACGATTGACTTTAATCTAAATCTAATCGCGATTGCATTGCACGAGCTTGTTAAAATCGCGACTTAATCCGGATCAACAGCACCGGCCATTTGTGGACGAGATCTGTGTCGAAATATCTATTCGTACTTGGAGAAACTCGAAGAAGTCGTGTTTCCTTCCATAGCAACGATTTCTTCCTCCTATGATATTTTCTTAAACGTCCAAAAAATTTCTTTGGTTTTATGCACATTTTTCGTTTTATGTTATTTTATCGAATTACCTATGATTCGTTTTGTTCTGTCAAGATAAAGATCACAACGTTCGACAGATTAGATTTCATGTTTGTATAAAAATGCATCGTTGTAAAAGACGTGTCTGTAGAAGAAAGACACTTTTCGGACAACCTAATATTTCCGAATGGGGACGTTCGATCGATCGAAAACTCGGTGACTGTCGATTAAATGAAATTTCTAAGATGCTTTCGTAATTAATGAAACAGCAATGTTTCAAACACGAGTTGAGTATTTTTGTCGGAGGTAAATTACGACGTGTTCTTCGCGTTACTTCGCTTATCTTGAAAATTTATTAGAGCCAATTTAAGACTGATGTGATGTAGATGAACTTTCGACTTAGCGGAGGATTAATTAAATCCAATGGACAGATGTGATTGATAGAGAGGATGTGTAATAACAGAAAATTGACGCTTTGTTGAGTAACTGTATTCGAAGGAGAAGATTGATTAGCCGAAGTGATCGAATATTACAGAGATGAAATTTATTTGCAACATTATCGTATCAGTAATTTTTCAAAGTTGAGATAAACCCAAGTGAACAGGAAAAATATATAAAACGATGATTAGATACAAATAAACAGAACGATATACATGCAATGTACAATTATTTATGCAACTCACAGATAGTTACATACATGCAAAACGCGAAATTAAATGGAATTAGCTGTTAATTAATACAAATCTAGGTAAATACGATATTACAATTAATAATTACTATCATCCAGCTATCATAACACAATTATAAATAATCGACACTAAAACAACAATAACTATGATTGACTGCCAAGTATTTCCCAACGCGAAAGCCTAGTACGAATAACCCGTATCAGACGCACCAACGTGCGATGAAAGCGTCTCTAATTATAGTCAAACTTGTTAGTCCATAATGGGTGACCGATTGACGCGCCACCATTTGAAGAAACGAGATTCGATTCGATTCGTTTGACCACGTGCAACGCGCGTGTAATGCATTTTGAAACGTTGCTTCTATCGCTCTCCGAGAAATTACGTTTGCGAAATACGCGTGTTCCCATAGATTTCTTGGAATCGAAATCGAGATACTGTCGGATAAATAAGGAGCTAGAAAAGTTACTCTGTTGATTACGTAAAGTAAAATTGTCCGAAGTATCGAATTCAAAATTCCGCAAAATCAGAGCAAGCTGTAAAACTGCAATTTATAATGTTTATTAAATTAAAATGATAGATCAGAGATTATAGAATTAAGCAGAAAATCGTAGGAAGTAAAATTATCTAACATACCGGATATGCTGAAGATTACAATATTTTTCAACAAGTGGGTCGTTATATATACAGGGCGGTTGGTAACTGGTGGTACATGCGGAAAGGGGGCGATTCTACGCGAAAAAAGAAGTCGAAAATATAGAATAAACATTTTTCGTTTGAGGCTTTGTTTTCGAGAAAATCGACTTTGAATTTTCGCTCGGTACGCGTGCACTTTATCGCGTCTCGTTATAACGGATCTCACTGTAGATCGTTGTCTCGATTGACGTTTTTGTTTTAATTTTTAAAATTTTTAAATTTTACATTTTTATTCTATATTCTCGACTTCTTTCTTCGCGTAGAATCACCCCCTTGCCGTTTGTACCACCAATTACCAACCACCCTGTATATAATATTTTTTCACGAGGTTTCAAGGTTATCTGTATATTTTTAAACGGAACCCTACATCTTTTTATCCATCGATTGATGCCTCTTTTCACTCTCTATACGAAAATATCGAGGTAAACCTGTCCGAAAATGCTTAGTTTAAGAAATATTTTAATCTTAATTCTGTAAGACTTGGCGTACGAGAGACAAAATCATAGCCTCGTGTTTATCTTTCCCTCGTTTCTCATGCGATACATTTGATAAAATTAACATAGAAGTATCTTTTAAACTATACATTTTCCGACACAAGTGCCCACCTTAATACTTTTCTATGGAGAATAAAAAATTACGTGCGTTGACGTAGAAAGATATACAGAGTTCTATTTTTAAAAATACCGATAATCTTGAAATTTCCTTAGAAAAAAAAGGAGAAGAAAGATAGAATGAACTTGAAAAAGAAATCTCCCCTGAAATAGTTTAACCGCGTCCTGAGAAACTTCTTCGTGCGATCGCGACTAAGGCAGATATTTTCGTGATCTCATTTAACTGAGACACCCTGTATTATACATTTTGACTTAAAGAGGACAGTAGAATTCTACGCAGAAAGTCAATTAGTCCACAAAGAAGGAATTTTTCTAATCCGCTAAACGATCGACCAACGAAAACAAACGACCGATTGATAACTGTTCCTTCGATCGAACCAATTCCTTTCTCGACCGCATCCCGCAATGAAATTCACTGCAGCATTCAAATCGCGCAAT
Organism: Bombus vosnesenskii; assembly: GCF_011952255.1. Classification (NCBI taxonomy): domain Eukaryota; kingdom Metazoa; phylum Arthropoda; class Insecta; order Hymenoptera; family Apidae; genus Bombus; species Bombus vosnesenskii. The sequence continues at coordinate 3,866,533 of NW_022882962.1, forward strand.
TAACCGCAAGCTGCAGCCACTAGGTACCACACGCGGCACGATTAAGGCCGACGGAGAACGTTCGACGCCTGACTGGTATGCGTCCTAACACAAACGTCTCGTAACAACCGCCTCGACCGCCATTCCCACAAATTCGCCTTAGTCGTACGTCGATTCTCGTCACCCATCGAATTCCTCCAACGATAAAGTCGATTTCAGTTCATTCCATTAACTGTGTTTCTAAAGCTTATCGAACGATTGGGACGCGGAGCGATTAATAATCCGCTTGTCGGCGTACGTGTCGCTGATAAAACGGTGAAAGCTGGAACGAACGACCGCGACGACGTTTTATCATTTGCCGTAACGTCGATGGGGAAAATGGTTGAGCCAATCTGTGAACGCAGAGAAATTTCCCAAACCAAACTCGGTTATGCTTGCACCATTTAACTTGTACAATTCCCTGCGCGCGGAAACTCGCGGTAAATCGTGCAGGAAGTCATCATGTTCTAATTTATTAACAGAAATTACAAGGCACTGAATTCAAAATCGTCCCAGACGAAGCGTTGTATAGGTACATAGAGGCGTTCGACCACAGTTTCGCTATTGTATGGATCGAGCGCGTTCCGGTCAGGCTGATATTTTTGTCGAATGCCGTTAATCTTAACAAAAATGTCAACGTGACGTTAACGTTTCGTATGAAATTCTTTTTCGTCCACCTGACATCGTTGGACGATGAAAATTTTCATAAATGCACGAGCATTCGTCAACAACTGATTACGGATAGCGCGGATAAAAGACAATTTTAAAGCGAGTATAACGCGGCACAAAGCTGACGGGTTATGAAAAAATCTCTCAACGTTATTACTTGGCGCAGATTCTTAGAATTTACGATTGCAATTTCAAAGTATAGCCTCAAAGGAACGAACGAACGGTATAATTCCTAAAATACTAATCTCTGTCGATACGTTGCAATTGTCTTTTTGCCTGCTGTGCCGCGTATCCTTTTTCCTTGTTCGTCCTGGAAACATGTACAAAGCTATAGCAGAGAGACGACAGAGTGAATATTCCAGCGATCTATCATCCACGGAAAAAGCCTTTTTCCTTGACGCGAGTCTTGAAAATTTCATTCCATCGCTAAGCTTTCCTTTTTCCTTCTCCTTGGCTCGTGTTTCGTCATTTTGTCACGTCATCGAAGGAAAAGGTTTTCGCATGAACGCGTAAATTTCGTACCGAAACGACGCGACCTAACGCGAAGGCTCCTCGCGTCGCGACCAAAAGTAGACGCTGAGTCGTTGATGTTACGCGTATTATACAATGTGGCCCTGAAAGAGAAACGTTTATGGAAATTCGCCGCTATAGGACCGTGGCAGTGAATTTTCACCCGAGTCGAAAATATAAAACGTAATCCGTTGATATGGAAATTGCTGTTGCGGGATAATGCCGATAAAATTGCGCTTGTGGCGTTATCTGTTATTGCGGAGAAATTAGATGTCGTCCGAATTAATTAAATTCTCCCCGCTACCCGCAATGATGGGGACGGGGATGGGTGGTATTTGTATGTGCATCATGCGAGATGTTCACCGAACGAGCCTCGATTTAATATTGTCTTTGTTGGTTGATTGATATCATGCCCAGTTCTTCTCGGTTAATCGCTAATTTTCTCTTATTAAACAATATTCTAGAAATAATCTAATTGTCATTTTGTATTTTCATAATAGTACATGTAATTATTTTGGTAGTATATATTACAGTAATATTTTGTAATATTACTAAATATATATTATTAAATCAACGAGAGCGAAAGAAATAAAAATTCATAATTTTAGTACTTTTAGAACACGTTCTGCATCAAATTATTTTTCGGTACGCTGTTTCATATACGTGTAAAAATACTCTCTTTTGTGGTTTTTGATCATTTTCTCTGATATGGAATATTACCTTTTTCATAAAATAAATATTCATTGTGTCTATTCAATTTATAAAATGAATAAATATCCATTTTCCTATAACGTATTCATGCATATGAAATGCATAATACAACAAATTCAATTTCCACCGTAGAAACTTCACTTTACTTTCATACGTGATCAATTACAGCTTTTATCCTCATAGACGATTCCATTAGAAAAGATCACGTTCCTTCTTATAAATGATCAATCGCAATCTTTATTCTTACAGGCAAACGAAATTCCTATTACAGAGGGTTAAATGCCTTGCCATAATCGACTTCTTAGATAGCAGAAAAAGACCTTTCTGAATGCGCAGCAATTTCCTCGCATTTCACGAGAATTCCACGAGAATTTCGTTCTCGTTATCGGTGTCATCGATTGCGAGTATCGCGGCATCGTGTGAAATTCGTGTAACGATTTCTCCCGAGGCTTTGGTGCTCGGTAACTTTTAATTTTCCTCCGGCGATGGGTTACCAGCGAACCGACCACCCCGTCACGTTTTTCCACGCGCTGCTTTATGGAACATTTCCCCTGGGGTGATGTCTACGTGGAATCGCAGTTTCTTTTGCTTACTTCTCTCGCTCTCTGCTCGGTCTCTATACTTTCAAAGCGAATATTTCTAGCTGACAGACGAACCATCGTCTGCCAAAGACTGTCCTTGAATCACAGTTTAACGAAATGGCCACGATATCTCCAGGATAGAGTTTGCGGAAACTTGTCGTGAAAGAACACCGAGGTCACCCTGTTTGCCATCAAACTTTCTCGTTCGTGGAAAACCCGATATTTCAACGTTTCAAAAGTTAAACTGATCGACTACTATCTTCGTAAATTTCTCAGTTTTATCACTCGGGTATAGAATTAAGGTAAACTTTGGAAAGTAATTTCGTGGAAAACGTCATCGCTTCTTTTTATTTTTCGATTTATAGGATTGATCAGTGAGCAGTTTATTTAACGCTAGAATCGTCGACGGTTTATTTATGAAACTTCCACCGAAGAAATAAGAACGAGAGATGTACAAACGCCACATAACGTAGGAATATTGGAGTTTTATTCGCGAATGTAAATGAAAATATTAGCAGCTATGCGCAATAATAAAATAACAATAGCTTTCAGTGTAATTTCATTTCCAACGATTCGTAAAGAGAATTTTCTCGTTTCTCGATCGAACCATGGTCTTCGAAGAACATGTCTTTGTCCATATAGTTTGCAAAAAATCATTGACATTTCCAAAAACCCACCATTATAAATTTATCAAATTTCTGTGAAACATTGGCCTGTCTGATGATCTGTTACTCGAACAATTCCAGTATTAAATGAATAATTCCACCTGATACAAACGAGAAATATGGGCCAGAGTGACGAATTTATTTCTATCCATTTCCACGCTTTAAATTGCGTTGTTTTCGTCACGGACAAAGGTATCGCGGAAGATAAGCTGGCTCTGTTTGTCGAACGAATCTTCGATAGGAATCGACGTTTACTCGAGTATAAAAATATCGTCCTAGAAATCCAGTTTCGCCTTTGTACCTTCTTACAATCGTTCTACTTTTGTATTTTTACTGCTCGTCAATGAAATTCAATTGCATCTGTCTACTTCTCGATCCTAGGAATCAGTTCTTCTCTCATAATTCAATTTAATCGAGATTCTTATAAATAATAAGCTTTACACTGTACTTTAACGTACGTCCTATTAATCTAGCACGTGTGTATGTATATTCTACGATTCTGTGTATAATATAGAAGCTGTGTACCGGCGGAAATAATTTTGCAAATGGAGAGCGGAAGATCTCCCAACGGTAACATCGTCGTTCGCGAATTACCAAGAACAGCCTACGACGAGAAATATCCAGTGAAGCGAAAGTTTCGCGGCAGATCGAACCCTGGAATATTCGCTAGATTCGTTTCCCTCGCAAAGAAAGCCGTATATTCTTACCTCGTATCGAGGTTACGACGAACGAGACGAATTTCGACTTTTCCGACGAATCAGTCTTTTCAAACCTTTCGGATATCGATATGCGATTTTTTCTTTTTGCCTTGTCTATCGTTGAAAATTCTTCGAATCGGACAGAGCAGGCGAGGATCTCGATAAGTCACGTTTTATGGAAGAGCAATTTTAAAATTCAATACTCGTCGATCGATTCCACGTTAAAATTATCTTTCCATTTGATTTTTACATTAAAATACCTGCTTTCGTCGTTGCCTTAAAAATTTTAAAAATAGTAATAACGTCGATTGATTAATAACGATCGAGTTAAGCTAACGTAACGATTAAACTATTATTATTCATTTGATTTATAATTAAAATAATTCAAAAGGCTTATCCCTTTGAATGACAATATAATAATAATATTTTATAATCGATCTATGATTATAATTATAAAAATAATAACTACGTGACAGCCAACGTGTTGACCGCAGCATTACTCTGTTATTATCTCTATTAAAGCAGTTTCACCGCGCCGGAAAGACACTCTATCGCCGTGAAAAATTTACGAAGCGACCAACCGCACCGGTCTTTCTCAGGGCAATAAGAAACAGAGACAGAAGTGTTCTTTTTATACGCCGTGCACGGTGTTTTCCCGGTGGCGTTTCGTCGACAGCGGGAACATTTCGTGCCGACCAGAGGAAATTTACAGTGGAATGGAACGGTGGGTGCACGTAGCCTCGCGAAAACATACCACGTAACGCCACTTTTCCCTGCTTGTACGTCGCTCGTTGTTTCCGTAATATGTTTGCACAGGCTATGTTCCCCTGTGTAATTTTAAAGAAACGGCCGTTTCGCGTTGCCCTAGAGGAAACGATACACGTTGTGGGAGACGTTGGCGGTTCCAACGCGGTTCACAGGATCGAGATCGAAATGGACGCTGAGAGAAACGCGAGAGTGCGTGCAATAGGAATCCGTGGACATACTGTTAAGATGGTACAGCGACTGAACATAGAATCGTGGAAAAAAAAAATTGTCGCTTAACCTCGCCGCGTTTCTTCTGTCACTTTGAACGTAATTTTATTTTATTTTATTCTATTATTTTTTAATTGAAACATATCTTAAGTTGAAGCAAAATGCGATGAAATTGCTGCCTATACGCAATATCTCAATTCGATTTTATGTCAAATATTCCCTTGGAACATTAGAAATTCTTTTTGTTCTTTTCAAATGAGAGTAAAATTGAAATATAAAAAATCGAGGATCGTAGAGGCGTCATAAGTATGCGAACACGTGTTTGTTTTTGACAAAATGTAATTTGGCTAGAAAATTACTGGTAGAAAAACTGAGGATGATTTTATCCTTCGTTGTGTCGAATATAACTCTACAATAGAAATCGAAGGTATTGAAACAAAACTATTAGCATAAATATCGAAGAGACTGAAAATTTATTCTCTACGTTTCATTGACTGATAAAGATAAATTGATTGAAATTGTGAAATTTGACGAATATCGAACGAAGCAGGGCAAGTACCCTTACATTACGTTCCAAGCTTTCGATATAAAAATACGAAGCTTTTTATCGTATATAAAAAAGCACATTCTACTGATTACACAGGGTCGAATATTTCCGACTGAAAATTCTTTTCAATAGAGTCAAGCGAAGTAGTTTCGAGTCGTTTCCCCTCCGAATCGAGACGGAGCTCTTTCCCGTTCGCTTTAGAGAAACATACTTTCCATAGAAGCGATGGAACGAAACCGAGTGTGAGAATCGCTCGAATCGAGAAAGCAAACTGTGCCAAGAGCATCTTCTTGATTCGAGTGCACGAGTTTAACAGCGAATACTTATATTATCTTCTTGTAGAATACAGAATGGAACGAACAATGATACTTGGAATTTGTATTCGAGATTTGCATTTAGTTAGGTCGGATAAGAGAATAGACAATAGACAGAGGTAAAATCAAACTAGATTACCTTTTTGCAGATGACCTTTTTCGAGGGTTTCTTTCTACGTAATTTTGTCGACCGATTGCTTAGAGATAGCAGGACAGAATTATTAGCATTTTACTTATTGTTCTGGAATAAATATCAAAATTCTAAAGTTCCGAAATTTCAAAGGCTGACAGTTCGAAAATTTCCAAGACAGAAAATCTCAGAGGCATCAAGTTTCAAAATTTCAAAGAATCAAATATTTAAATCCTCGAAGATTCAAAATTCCACAGCTTCGAAATTTTGTAAACGACGATATTTCAAACATTTCGCCTTCAAAAACTTCGACAAGAACGAAATTTTCTCTCCCCAAATCTCTCAGCGATAACCTACGACACTTGTCAGTTAGTTGTCAGTGATAACCCGCGAATATTTCGCGCGTCATAGCGCAACGATTGTTTATCAAGGAAAAAAAAATTGAGATTTAAATTAGAGGAAGATATGCAGATAATTTTTTGTACAGTAGCTAGCGTGTCCGTAACTGAGGCGTTCGTGGGTCATCCGCGGTTGAAACATAGCTGTTCTAGACACGGGTTAAGGTTGAACGAATAATTCGCCACCTTCCGTTTCGCTTCACCGGAGATACAGCCATCTGGCACGCGAACCTACGATTCATTCTTCCGAGCGACGTCCGCTCGTCAATGATGGCCATCCTGAGCTGCAATCGCGAATCATTACGTGCACGTGAATTATCGTTCCTTAATAACGAGTTTATGCCGCTTCGAAGCTTTTACACTCGTGATTTCAATCGGTTGAAGATGATTCAAGATGAAATGCTGATGGATTTATACAAAATTAAAGGTTTCTTCGGGTTTTCCTGCGTCCATTATATTCTTTCTGGGTTATCTTGATCTTTGTAGGCTTTGAAAAAATCTAAAATAGTTCTTGAATGCTTATCAACGTCTCTACTATGTTATACGGTCAATTCGTTCAATCAAATATTCGAAACTTTTTCAGTAGAATGTTTAACGATGAAATTTCACTTAAATCGTCGGTAAGTCGATCAATTCCAGAGAGATTAAATATAATCGCACGATATGTTTATATATAATGCCAGCTTCCAATTTTAAAATAGAAATTCAATTTCTAAAATTCAATCGAAATCAAAATTAAACGAAATATACTTGCAGTAATGAAGAAATAAAAAATTGACGAAAATTCTCTTTATTTCTCTATAGGTTTCGAAATGAATCATTACCTACGCGGAATGTAGTAAATTAAACACTCGATTCATTGAAAATCGAAAACAATTCACCGGCAATTTTTGCCCATTCGCGTCACTCGAATCTATATCGGGATTTTTGATGGATTTTTACGAACCATGGAAAAATGAGCAGGCAAATGTTCGCCGGTAACGTAAGCAACGTCGAATGAGCGCTCGTTTTTATTTGAAATTCCATTATCGGTTCGGTGAAGGGCCGATGCAATCCGAATTACAAATGCCGATCGAAATTGCCCGGTGAAATACGATGTTTCGCGTAATTTATCCCGAACCCTCTGTTCCCGCGTAACGATAAATCCTGGTTCGTTCGCGTATTCATGAAAAAGCCAGTCGTCACACGCGTAATATACATAGACATCCTAGTTTTATCCTAGAACGCTATCCTTTCGCCTTTTGTGAAACGTCTGACAGCAAATTCAACGCGAAGCTTTCCTATAGATCTGTTACAATGGAGAAATATTATAATATTGGCTAGAAACATAATACTAAAACGTTATGATGGAAACATAGTCTCTTCGTTTTTATCATACAGATAAGGAAAACCGTCATCTCTGATATATAAATGGAAAAATAATTTCAACGGTACGATAGAAACGTTATTACACATAGAAAGATTGAAATATCGCAATAATAGAGTAGGGAAAAAAAATTAAATTTGTCATGCTAATTTAAAAATTTCATGATACAGAGAAGACGATAACATATGAAAAATAATTGTTTTTTTCATTTAAATTGTACACCCATTTTGTTTTAATCGTATCTTTTATAGATTAAATTTCTAACGTAGAAGATTCTGTACAAGAGCATAGCGTAACGAAATATCGAGACTTTTTTCTTAAAGACGAGTGGTCTATGTCCACCTCGCCTTTAAAAATTTTCCCGGACCATGAAAACCAAGACAGATACACCTTTTCTCTCTTTCAAACGTTTCCCAACCAACGAATCGGCAAAATGGTACCACAACGCTAACGTGAACCGTGTGTATGTGCTTTGTGTTTCAGTATGCGTACAGTGGCCAGAGGGTAGGTGCTTCCACGACGTGCCGGAATCGGCACTGCTGAATCTCTACTTCGAGATCCGTGAGAATTGCCACGGGTTTTCCTGAAGGCGATGCCAAGAAAAAGGCAGCGACAGTGATCACGGCCGAATGAAACAGAGACGTTCAACGAAACTCATCGTCGCCGAGCTACGACCGTGCTCGAAGTATCGCGACAGACAGTGAAAACCTAAAAAAAGTTTCACAATTTTCGTTTGTTTCTTCCCCAACAGCCGCCAACACACCACGACCAAGCCAACATAAAAAAAAAAAAAAAACAAATCAAAAGTAGAACAAAAGAAAGACAGAAAAAGACAGCCACGAGAGTATCTAGGGAGAGACTGGTTCGCTCTCAAGGGAGAGAACAGTCTGATTATCTCCACGATTCACGATAGCTCTTTTATACTGCTACTATATTTTTTTCTTATTTTTTTTTTTCGATCGCATTTTTTCTCCCATAAACTTCGCTGAATAAAAATCAGCGAGCGTTGTCTCTTGAAACATACGATTCTACGTGTCACAGAGACGAGTTAGAGGAGGGGAAAAAAAACGAATCATTTAAAGTTTCATGAACGAACTTTACAAGTTTTAAGATTAGACGAGACATTTTAAGGTGAAGATAATGTAGACTCGACTCGTTCAAGACACGAAATATCGCGTGAAAACGATACTTTCTTTCGTTTTCTCGCGTTACCACAGGTCTAGCACTGACCCTTAGATGGTCCTCGCGAAAAACGGCTCCGTTTTTACCGTCCCCCCCACGCTCTGTCTGACCCTCTTTTTTAGGGTTCTCGATGATTCCAGCAGAACCAAGGTGGGTGTACAGACTTTATTTAACTACAACTAATTGCTCGTCGTTCAACCAGCTCGCGAACTACTGTCTTATATACTCTTACCTATCGAAGTATATATTTTATCTCACGTAAATTTTTTCTTTTTTTTTTTCTGGTTAATTTTAATCTTTTCTGTCTTCTCACTCGTCTTCCCCCACCCTTGTGTACGAGGGAGAGCTCGTGCTCAATATACCAGGACCCCGATCCTACGTCTTTTTCTCTTACACACACATACACACATGTAAAAACAAACATGGAAGTGTTTGTTGGAACGTGAAAGGAGCAGTCCGTGGTCTTTCCCCTAGCCAGCGGTAGAAAAGTTACGGGAAATCTTTAAGAAGAAGAAAAATTACGCTTGATACGAACGTCTCTCTGACATTCATTAACTCTAGTTTCCAATGTTTTCGAGATTTCTCTTGTATCCTTAGCTTCTCACTCAATTTTTTACACATCGAATCTCTTTTATATCCTTCGATCTTTTCTTCTATTGTCTTTCGAATGTTTCTTTTTTAACGAAGTCCTAATATTTTACTGTTTTCACGTTCACTACCAGGTGTAATTTTTTTTCATTATCGTCTCGAACGTAAATTTCGCATATTCTTCCGATAGATGAGTGAGAGAAAATTTGAAAATGAACACGTGAGTAGCATCTATCGGTCAGTGGTAGATCGACCCGAGACAGAGCGAGCCTCTGCCTTTCCTGGATCGACGGATCGATGATTCCTAATCGCGAAAACCGATTTCATATCTCGAAGGAAACTTGAGCGAACCATAAATACCGTAAAATACCACTAGGTTCTATCGAGCCTACGTTAGTAAGCGAGAAAGGATCGATGTTCCTCTCGAATCGGAAAGAACGATCGATCCTTGAGCTCTCGAGATTCAAGCGACGTCCTTGACGATTTGCTTTTTTGCTCTCGCTGACGTTTCCACACGACCATTTTTCGCGAGTTTTCGATTAGATCGTAAGGTTAGCGTTAGTCACGGAACTACAGGGTATACGAAAGTATGTATTTTTACGACATTCCAACGATCGGAGAAGCGTTTACTTGTTTCAGCGTTAGCGTAACGTTTGTACTTTAGCTGTTTCATCCGGTTTCTTTGGACATAAATCGATACAGGGTATTATTTCTAGTGATCGTAAGAGAGTTACCTTTTATAGCGTTTTCAAAGTGTCTGTTTAAGGGCAAACTATTACTTTAGTAACGATACATTCCGTATATTGATTATAATGATCGTCAACGTGCTGTTTAAAGTTTCATGAATCACTTCTTAGGTTTGTATTGTTTAGGGAAAAAGAATTCGTCGACGATCTGGATGGCCTTAATGAGTTCCTAATCGTTAATAATTCAACTTTTTATATTCTTCTACTTTATAACGAAGCCAACAATGATACGATAATGACGGGAGAAAAAGAAGATTTGAACGCTAGAGCTATCGGTCTTGTTACAACGAAGCATTTCAAATTTATCCTTTTACATCCATCGAAAATATGCAGGTGCCTTTGACAAAATTAATTTTGTATTTTACTCGGACAGAAATATAATTACCACGCTACCTCGTTTCTGTTATATCATTTTAACGAAGCGTACTCGTGATGTTTAGCAATACGAAGGGACATTATAGGAAAATTGTATGACACAAAGAGGATCCGTAGCATCGTAACGTGTCGGGAATAATCTTTTTCTACATCAACCATTCTCAGATTTTTTCAGAGTCACATTTACCTTTTCTAAATTGAACTGTATAACGCCAAGCGTTAAATATTCTCTAACTACTAAACTGTAGTGACGAAATAGCAATTGAGACTTCTCTGTTAAGGACAAGCTGGCTACGATTAGAGGCTAACAATATACACGAAGAACGCGTAAAATACTTGAAATACACAAGTTACACGGAACATGTGTATAAGATATTTAGGCACACGTCGAAGACCGATAGCGTTAGCATGGAATTCTCACGAAGGATACAGCTATAAGCCAAAGGTTTCGCGATAGAATCCCATCGATAGAACGACGCAGCTCAGCCAGACAGTTGCAAAGTAAACTCCATTCCAGTGATCCAGAACAGTCAGATCGACCAATTCTCTTTCAGGATTCAAAGCACGTTGGCTTTCTCGCGTTCGTGACTTCAGGTGTTTCGCACCTAAGAGGGAAAACGGTATTACTCTCGAGACGAATTTCCAAACGGTGCTCGACGAATCGAAATACGCTCATGACACATTCCCATTGTAACAAATTGGAAAGGTAAAGTGGTGCATCAACGCGCGTCCCTTTGAAACGTTTCACTGTCGTCGGCTTCCATTCGAAAAATATAAAAGCGTGCGCCACTTTAACGTTTCCGAGATGTCGATTCGATGGAAAAATGGTACTAGTAACCGTAGTAGTGGATGGAATCGAAGCGTAAAAAACGATCGGAAAAAAAAAGGGAAGAAGACATCGATGGGGTTGGAGACTATGGAGAAGTCACAATAGAGGGCACACAACGAAGAGAGAAAAGAGAAGAGGGAAGCGACACGATAAGAAAACGGTACAATGTTATACTGGAGAAGACAGGGAATCGAATTAAACGCCGTGACGCCTCGATCGATTCGCTTCTAAGTAGTACGAGTTGACAGGACTTGTTAGTTTCGCGGAAACTTGATTTCGATGTTTCTTGCCTCGATGTATACGAGTGTCTCGACGAGTGTCTCCAACATTGCACAGGATAAAATAATTACGATGGAATATCGGAACCTTGATAATGAATGATAAAAGAGACTGGAGATTAAACTTGTAGAATTTGACCTCTTCGCTCGTAATATCGAGCAACGTTAAAACGAAATTATAATTTCGATTTAATTGTATTTATCGTAGTATGTGGTTCGAAATTTAACTTTACCATTAAAACGTTATAGCGTTATTTGAACTTTAATTTTCATACGTTGTAACGATGTACGTAATCCAAAATACTAATGTTATATGTAAGTTTTATTTATTAACGAAATTTTAGTTTCAACTTTAGTTTCATTGATAAACGTAGCTTAGTGACGATATCTTTTTAATATTTTCGATCCGACGCAATGTTTTATAGATTGCCATTAATGTTATACGCATATAAGAAGAAACTATCAAAAAGCAAGAGTGAGAATTAAAGGAAGTAGCGAGAAATATTAGAACGATTGGTTCTGTGTCACCAATTGATCAGCTTTTTTCCATTTCTCTGCTCTTTTTATTATCAAGGTTCCAATGGACAGATCACTCGCGCGGTTTAAGGAAAGAATGCAGTTACTGTTCGTCGGAAAGCGAGTGATTCAATGTGTTTTCTGGCCAGGCAATAAAGAAGGAGTTTTCTACTTTATCAAAAGTAACACCGAGAATTCTCACTGTCCATCTCGAACTTCGATTACGTGGCATGCATCGTTCGTATCCCTTGCAAAACCTTTTGTCTTTATTTTCCATCCCCTTAGTTTGATTATAGCCTTTTCTCTCTTTCGTTTTGCTCGAACCTCGCCATTCGAGCGTCATATTCTTTTCTTTTGTCTCCTTTGATTCATCTTTATTTATCTTCTTTTATATCTCTTCCCGAGTACTTTTTGTGTGTTCTGTGCTCTTCCTGTTTTCCTCGTGAAACTTTCTGACAATCCTTTAATCCTTCGGGTTTCTATTTATTTTTCTTATCTCGTTTAATCGTGTTTGTTAAAACAGGGGAGAAAGATCGAATGATTTTTTAAAACATCCACTTTGTCCGTCTGTGTTCAACGATCCTGGAAATTCTGTTTCCTTCGGGAAGTATATATCGATATTAATCGATGATGTTCCAAGAGTTACAAAGTTTATGCGTATTTAAGATTCTCTTCGTTGTAGAAGCGAAGCGTTAGGTCACAAAAGCGCAAAGCAGAGTTCGAAGGAATGCATGCAGTAGGCTTTTTTTGGTCTTGATTAGTGGCGTCTAGCTTTCAGTGAGTAACACTGCGACAAGAATCCCGAACTCGATCGTAACCCGGTAGATATTGGGATATTTATCGAGCGATAGATCTTATACCAAAGTGTAGAAAGGGAAAACTTTAAATTGCTATTCTAAATTTGAAAAGAGAGGCTTGATTAAATTTTTAACGTAAATTTGAAGAAGCAAAGTCCAAAATTTGGAAAGAGAAAATCCTAAATTTCTAATTTAAATTTCTAAGGAGAAGGTTTTAAATTTCTATTTCAAATTTGACAAAAAGAAATTCTAGACATCCCAAATTTGGAAAAAGGCAAAAATTGGAATTTTTAGAACTTTCCTAGTTTCTTAGAAACTGTAAAAGGACAAATATCGAGACTTGAAAATTTCCCATTTTCGTAGAAAGTTAGGAATATTGTAAAGATTGATATATTGAAAAAAGTATAAAACAAGGATAAAGAAAATTAAAAAATGACAATGGTGAAAAAAAGTTACCTGTGCGCAACGAGTTTGAATGATTCTATCGCTCGATAAAGTTCTTTTAAAGCTTGTTCGACACGCTCGACAACCGTATCCAGAAGCCCCGTCACCGTTTGCATGCCACGTGTACCACCTTTCTTCACACACGTAAAGCATTTTTAAAGGTCGTTGCAAAACCGTGTCTCTCTGCCGTGTTCTCACGTTCTCTCTGTGTCGTTCCCTGCTCTCTGTCGGCTCTTACGATTCACTTGCTACTGCGCGCCACGATCGTTGTTGCTGTACATCGTTGATGTGCACGTGCCATCCAGGAAGAAAGAGACGGACAAGGAACCAGACATCCGAAGAAACAAGCGAAACGGCGATGTCTCGTCTACGAGTTGGTAGCTTTGTGCATTGGAGAACTCCGCGGTTTTCCATGATGCTCGATATGTAGTTGTTGAATATTCGAAGCTTCCGAGATATCGAGATACCATTGCGGAAGAACATTCCAGCAAATGTACCGCGTATTAAAAAAGAATATTTCACCTGAATTTGAAATTCTCGTGCGCGATATGTTTGAAGGAAATTGTGAAATTCTCAATTTAGGAATTTTGCAAAATTTCCTAAATTAACGAATACTAAAAGTCTACCGATTCTGAAAATTCCTATTGGCATTAAAAAATGAAGCACGGTATTTCGACATCTCGAGGTTGCTAGACTGAATCCTATTATAAATTTATCACAAACGCACAAAGCTACCCTCGAAGAGGAACTCGTTCGCTCGAACATCCAAGCTGAAAAGGCAAAAGGTCAAGAGCACTGGAAAATAGCTCGTAGGCTCGGAACATGACTTCTGCAGGATGTCAAGAAAAATAGAGGATAACTATCGAAACTTCTCAAGCAGAGTGGACGAACGATAAGTTTCCACTAACAATAAGAGGCAATCGAGAAAATCAAAAAAGGAGAATCGAGGCAGAATCATATAGAAAAAAGATTCCACGTTGACAATGCGATATAAAGGACAGATATATGTATATATAATACACACATATAACAATCGTGAACATGTGTCAAGATCTGGTAGTAAAGAAGAAGAAGAAGAAGAAGAAGAAGAAGAAGAAGAAGAAGAAAGGATGACGAACCTTTGTGAGGATCAGATGGCCACCACCTTATGTGTTCCTCCCATGGCCTGAAACGGATAGTCGAAGAGCAGCGGACGCCAAAACGCGAAGAGAAGGAAGGAGAAAGGTCGGGATTATTTCTTAGTGTCGAATGCCAAACAAATTTTTTAAACAGAAACAATATATATATATACGAGTCTCGCCTGTGCTAGCTTTTAGTCTCTAGGGTTTCCTCTGTCCGGTGGTAAAAGCATGAGGTATTCTCGTACGTAATAATTCGTATGATTTGATTAATTTTTAGCGTAACGATTACTACATTAACCCATCGCTCTGTGCCTACCTTAAACAGTCCTCGTACTCTTTGTACCAATTTCTCTGTCAAACCGATTTATTCCTTTTCTCTCCTTCCCCGTCTTTACATCCAGAAAAAACCTTGGCTGTTTAATTCCTATTTTTTGTACTCGATTAATCGATTAATCCGGCCGAATCGCGGCTCACACCGCTCGCAAACACCACCAGTCTCTAAAAGCACTCTCTCTCGTTTTTGTTTCACCACGTATCATACATTTCTTCCTTTTTTCTTTTTTTTTTTTTTTACTTTTCAATGTATAACCGGCTGCAAGCAAATATCTCGAGTTCATATCCCGTAACACTTACGTTTGACGCATCAGTGCTGGCCTTTTGCGCGGAAACGTTGGATGATCATGGACACTCTGGTTTTTCTTTTTTTTTTTTTTTTTTGGTCGTAGTAGATTGTGCCAAGTAGTTTTTGCGGGGATTTTTCGATAGTGGACTGACTCGCAGAGAATGGAGAGTTTTTTTTAGTAATTAGAATACTTTTGGGGGTGATTGATGCACAGCATACATTTTTTTGGATTCTTTCTTTTTCTGTGTTGATTAACGTATAGTTTCGAGGTGGTAGTGTATATAGATAGTTAGAAAGATGTTAGTCGCTTCTTATATTTAACGTAGCATGATAAATTAACCAGCGTCTGTGGGATATTTTAGAAATAGAAAATGTTGAGAGACCAAGAAAGAAATTCCAAAATTCGGAAATTAATCCTGTAAATTCTACACCTTAAATTCTTTGACATTTTAACGTTAAAATATAGAGTGTCCAAAATTCATCCATCGAATACGATAGAAACGATCGATCTGTAAGAAAAAGATCATACGATAACGTGTAGTTAAATGTCTCTCGAGCCAGCACTGTTCCGCCATCACGTTCGTTGAGAATCGAGATCGAGCTACTGGTCGAATCGTTTAACCGATTGCTACGTATTAATAATCGACCACTATGGTTAAACAATAGTCGTATTAACGATCACCACTTTGACGGTGCTCGTCACTGGCTCCTATACACTTATTATTAATCGACCCTCCATTGTCCTATCTTTCCTCTTACACTGTCTCATCCCACCTGTTCCATATCCATCCACGAAACCATAAAATTAACCCATCTTTCGTACTTCATACGTATATGTATATGTATATATAGCTATACATATATATATACATACATTACATATATATATAGATTTTTCAAATTGTTACTATTACATATATATAATAATCACGGTAATGCGCCACATATTCACTGGTTGATGACTGTCTCGTTGACAAAGGCCCGTACCTTGCCTGTGGTTGTGCTTGGTTGTGGTTGGAAAGCGGTTTTGGGAGAGAATTTTTTACTTGCTTCTTTTTTTAATAATTATTACCTTTTTTAATTTGCACGTCTCATGTCGTGGCCTTGGCTTGCCTTCATATGAGATTCACCTGTGAATACATTATATATATATTATTATATATTATACCGTACATATATCTATATTGAATATACGTAACGATAACGCGTATGTATTCGTTTGCACGTTATTTTATGAAACTACGTCTCAATTTATCAGAAGATAAAACTGTAATGTATATATACAGGAAAAAAAGAAGAACAGGATCTTTATCTTCTTTCTCTTGTCTTACGAATCGTTTTTCAAAAGAAAATTCTAAACACTGTGTATACGGATACATGCGACTATACCTTATTATTATATTATAATTTCACGTGTTATGGTACGTCCGTCCTGGCAGTCGTACAGATTACTATACATATATATATATATATTTTGCACCTACGTACACGTACGAGAGCTGAGTAGTGTGGATTGCGGAAACGATCTTAACGTTTCCTAGTGTATCTTACACGTACGTTTTTTTTTTTCTTTCTTTCTTTCTTTCTCTATATTTATTTTTTTTTCATTTAATTCTTCACTCTCTGTTTCATTTTACATATTATTTGTTCCCTTAGGTTTTTTCTCTTGTTTGTTCTCTTCGTTATTTCTTCCCGCCTTTCTATCTTTCTATTCGCAGCTTGTTATCCGACGTCATTCGAGTTTTTAACGGTTATTCGCGTTCAGATGATCTTTATTCTTTTTCTTTCCTTTTTTTTTTTTTCGTGAACGAAGAAAAGAAAAAATGTGAAACGAAAGGGTGAAAGAGGGAGAGACGGTAATGCAAGTTGTACTGGCTAATTGCTCGCGTCTTTGAAAGGCATCCGCGAAAAAGAACGTAACGAAGGGGGGAAGGGACAAAAAAGCATGCCGTCTACCAGAGAACGCTTTCTTTTATTCGTTCTTGTTACTACTTTCGTTCGTTTTATTTTTTTTTTTTTCATCTCTTTTCTCTTATCAGAGAACGTAACGTTATCTTCTTTTCAATTAGCGTCTCTCGCTGTGTTCTCATCCGTCCCTCTTATAACAGTAATATCCTCTCGGATTCTGACGCCGGTTTTTATTTCTTTTCTTTTTCTTCTTTTTTCTTCCGAGATGAGCTGCCATGGCGGCACGGTTTGATAATATCTTTCGTTTATACTTGTTCTTTTTTTCATACTTCCCTTTTACTTTATTTAAATTTCTTTCCTGCGTTTCAAGTTATTCTCATCTATTTAATATTCTACTGATCGTTTATGATATATGTACCACTCGCTATTTTCGTTATTTTCTTTTTTTTTTTTTATGTTCGTTCTTTTCTTCATTCTCTTATTTTATTTTTATTTCTTTGGAACTGTTGTTATTGATTAATGTTATTGGATCGTGGCACGGTGTGTTAGTTGGCGAGAGACATGACAGTAATTTTTTGGCCGGGCGAAGGTTGCTGCATGCTCGACAAGTGCCGCCTTTGATTTAGTGGTAACTAATTAATTCTCGTATCGCATCGTTCAGACAAGACCGCCTCGGTCACGCCGCTCGCTGTTTCTTTTCTAACACGATTATTTCTATAATCGATTCCTTGACAAGCAGTCGACTGAATTTGTCAATACAATGAATGTACTATTTCTAAGTGAGCTTAGTTTCTTCAATGGCAAATTTTTCCGATATCTTTCATACGAAAATCTCGACATTTGAAAATATCTTGCACAGAGGTAGCACGTAATATACAGAAATATATGAAATATCCAAAGTACTCGCTGTAATATCTGACAAGTCAAGAAAATCTCTGTTTAGATTTCGTTTCCTCAGTTGTATCTGAATATTCGCCATCCAGTAATCGATTGTAGCAAAATCGTAAACATGGAATCGAAAAGTCACTGAATCACCGAATCAAAATCGAAACAAAATAAGATTGGTTTTCTATTCAGAACGGAGTAACATCCAGAGTACAGCTATCGCCATAAAAGTCAACCAAAATTTACACGCGCGAATCCATGGAAATTTTGTCCAATCGAAATCCATAGAAAATTAAAAATACGAAAATCCTTCGACACGCGAGACAAATAATTCTCGAGTTCCGCAAGACCAAAGATGCCTTCAGTGTAGTAAAAAACGCGAGCTTCGTTGCCGTTCGCGGTGTCTTTCTTTTTTTTTTTTCCAGCAGACACGAGTACATCTATACGTATACATATATTTATAACGTTCACCTTACTTACTGATTGTTTCGCCTGGCATTCACTAATTAGTCTCAGTGCGTAGCCTTAATTAGTTACCGCTGAGCGTGCAAGCACCGCCAGCAATTAGTAGTCACCCCTCGAAGGGGTGCGCTTTTTTGAAAGCTCGACAGATAATCCTCTGCTCCTTGGAACAAGCAGAAAAGGGAAAAGAGAAACGACGTTCGTATTTCCTTCTCTCTCATTACATTTTTGTTTCTTCCTTTCTTTATATTTGTCTCTTCTTATTTTATTCTCCGTTGCTCTTTTTTTTGTTTTTGTTTTTTTGTTTCACGAGAAAAGGTATTACGCTTTTAACGCGTAGACGATTCTTCGGAAGAGAAAACGTCGATTCCTTCTGTTCTTCCTTTTTGTTTCTTTCTCACGGTTTCGTTAGGTTGAATGAAAGATAACCGGAGAATCGCGTGGTCCGTGTAAACGGCGAAGGAACGGGATTATTAGCTGCAATGATGCCTCGCAGGAACAGTGTTTTTCTTTCCGGATCGATCGGAGCGCGTTGCGTTTAGTCTACGAACCGTGGGATCTTCGCGAGTTATCGAGATAAACGATGGATGTTAAAGGTAAAATAATCGTAGCGAAGTAGATAAAGTTATTCTTTGATTAATGGAAAAAGAACGTGGAGAAATAGACGGTGGGAAACCGTCGACTTTGAAAACGTGCGAAATGATCAGGTTCAAATATTTCGGAAGTAAAGTTCACGATAGAGTAGACAACTTCGTGGTATAACTCGTCGTTAACTATTTTCTTTGTTTTTCGTTGATTTTGTTTAGCAAATTGATCGATTGATTTTAACTAGATGGAAAGAAAAATTCGACGAGGATAGAGTTTCAAACTTTCTGAAATAATCAGCTCAAAAAACTAATTGCCTCTCCCTCTGATGCTTACATTAGCATTTTATTAATTCTATCTGGAGCGTAGGACAGAGTTTCAAAATTTATGCAACTCCAAAGCAAAGTTTACTCGCGATAAAAAAATATTTTGTTTCGTCTTTTTAATATTTGTTTAACGCTAGAACTACTAAGATCCATCGAAACTATCATTTTTGCAAATTACTAAAAACATACAGGCGCTTTTAACAAAATGAATACCGAAATCCTAGAAAAATAACAACATGATTGTAATATGTCTATCTGTTTTCATTCGAATTTTCATTATAATTCTCTTTACACAGTGCATCTGGGAATATTTTTAAAAGTTGACGTCTATCGTTAACCTTATCGTATTATAAACTCCATCTACAGAGCAGACAAAGAAAAAAATCATAAAGACGATAAGATAATAGAATATTACGAGTCGTGCAATAATCAGACAACCGATATAACCAAGAACCGAGCAAAGAACGGAAAAACAATATCCTCTTCTTTGTATTGCATAATCGTACACGTGTAAGGAAACACATTATACATATTCGCAAGAACAAAGCACGGTACGTGGAGTATCGCGATCGATCGAATTAAACGCGAGAACGATATCGTTTTGTGTAGCATTCGAGCCATTGGGAACTGCTTTTATACATTTTCTCGATAGATAATCGTTCAGTAGGTAGTTCGTTTCATCCGTTATTTTTTTCCCATTTGAAAAACATACGGAACATCGGTAGAGAAGCTCACTTTTTTTTCATACTAATCTCTGCATCTACTATTTATTTTTTTTGCGTAATTACTCACATTGCTCGGAGTGCAGTACCTACTATGTCTATTGTACCATTCGTTTGTGTCTTTGTTTCTTTTTTCTTTTTTCTTTTTCTTTTCTTCTTTTCTTTCCGTTCTGTTGAATGGCTTTCGTACGAAGATCATTATATGATATTATTATTATCGTTATTAATGACTATGATTGTTATTTCTGGAACGAATCGTTTCTTAGTGCATGAATTATGGATCGATGAAAGAACTGTGACGAGGCCCGGACCAGTTTTTTTTCGAAATTGCGAGTTTTTCGAATATTTATCTGTGTAGCGACATCGTTGTATACTAATTGTTATATCCAGCAGAGAATGCATTTTGTTACCGCTTCAGGAACACGTGTTGGTTGCTCGAAGAGCAACGAACTTCCGGTTTTTCGCACCTTGAAATTTAAATAGAGTTCATCCTCCTTGTCCACCGACCTCGAACGATCCAGCGTTCAAAGATGCGAAAGATTCCGAGCCCGACAACAAGATAGCCGTTGCTACTGTTTCCAAGTGTTTATCAGGCAAAGTTAACCGTTTAAAGACTCGTTGGAAAGTCGAGTCTCGATTCGATGAAATTTTCTAAGGCCGAACTAATTTGTTACCGCGTTAAACTGCGATCTCTCCTTTCCGCGAAGTTCGCTTTCTTTGACACAAATTTCATTCGTTCGCCGAAGCTAAACGAGCACTTTACACCTAAACTTTTGCTCATTACCGACATCCCTTTGACGAACTTCGATTTTCGATTTCCGACAATGCGCTTGATTTTAGTCGCGCATAATCTCTAAATATTTGACAGTGATATTTAGCTTTCGCAACTGCTACAGAGAAATATGTTAATTCGTTCAAATCCTGAGCTATTACAATGAAAAGTTTCAATCTGTATTTGCCCATTAGACGTATAAATAATTGAAAGTCTTTAGATTTTAGCAATTTTTAAGAAGTTATTTCTTTAGACCGAATGATTCCTCAGATCTACAGCGAGTTTTAAAAAATGAACAATGACGCGTTGCTGTTTGAATAGCGAAACGACGCGTTTCAAACCAGAGATGGTTCACGGATCAAGAGATAATTAGCTTTCAGAGATTAAGAATCCAAGCGACGAATTAACTCGTTTATTCGTTTTTCTCGGTTCAAAACAGGTTAAAATATGCTTGAAAGCAAAGGCGGCTAAAGTAAAGGAGCTCGGAATCTTTCGCGATAATCCAGCCAGCATCTTTCCCTTTGAAATTTGAAACCATCCCTATTCGACACTGAATACTGACCAAAAAAAGATTGGTCCAGTGATTTCTCCTGGTCGAGAGATGGACAAACCCGCTCTCCTATTCAAGAAAGATGAAAATTGCCAGGTCATGCGACGATTACCATTAGTCGAGTCCTGAGAACGTTGACGTTACCACGCATAATTGGCAAAGAGGAGTAGCGAGTAATCTACACACACCTAATCACTGTTGCTTTACTCGTGGCTCATGCGACTGTGGTTCTCTAGTGCATTTGACTTTTCGCCCCCGGGTCTGCCGGTGTTCCGCGTCTGCCTCGATGTGTGTACTCTATTTTCGCTCTACTTCTCTTGTCACCCTCTCCATCCTCTATTCGCCATTCCTTTCTCTGCTGTCACACCTTTTGCGAATCATTGTCGCGAGTCGTAACTATTCCTTTCTATCGAGTCGTGATTACAAGACGCGATTATTTTTCTCGACTTTTTTTTTTCTTGTCGATGAGATTTTTAGGATACGAGTTGAGAAATTTTTAGCCAGTTTTAAATTAATTACGTTTGTTGAGACTAGCGGTTCTCGGAATTTTTCGTATATTTTTTCTCTCTTTTTTTTTTTTTTTTAAGGATCTCTCTGGAATTTTTATCGCGAAAAATTCGATAAAATGTTTATGGAGGCTGCAGTTTATCGAGACGAGCGATTCTTGGAAAATTCTTTGGAATTTCACTTGCAGAAGGTGTAGCGAATCTACTCATCTATATGTATAGGATACGTTTGTTAGAAGCAAAGAGTCTTGGAAAATCTCTTTGGAATTTTGATCGCAAAGGATTTAGCGAAATTTACGTAAATATCTTTGATCCATGAAAAATATCATATCGGTCGATCTTTATCGAGGAATCTTTAAATTCGTTAGATTCTTTCTATCCGTGTAATCTCGAAAGCGTGTTTCTATTATCTTCCATGAATCTTCAAAAATTCATCCTTCGAACGAAGAACCAGCGGTTGTCAGAAGAAATCGAGTCGTGAATTTAATCTGAACGCGATTTTAAAGAGATCATTCAGCAGGTAATTCGGTTGATCGGCACATTCGATCTTTGCGAACGCATTAATCTCTTGGCTGCGAATTCGCCCTCCTCGTCTCTAATTCAATCTCGCTTAACGATCCTCACGTGACGTTCCTTTTCTCTTGGAAATCACATTGTCATCCTGTCTCTCGAACGATTTGTCGATGGAAAACTGTAAATCAGGCAGCCAGGTGAAATCTAAAGTTTCGTCTAAACGAGTTTCTATTCCATGTTTCAATCATGGTAAGACCTTTCAATCTTCCACATTCCAATCTTGCATTCGTTTTAATTGAAAGAAGGATTTTTAGTGTTTCAACCCTTCCAGGACTAACGAGATCAACTAGCGAGATCGAAGATATTCGAGGAATTACTTTCCGGGAAGATAACTGAGTTGCTATAATTTTTTCGACAGCGCTGAGACCTATGAAACGTTCGGAAGATGACAGAAACGATAAAAAGTATGTTGACTTTAGAAAGTTTAGAGATTCGGTGAGGAACAAGCCAGAGAATGTTTCTCCATTGGGATCATTTGCTGTATAAAAATCCTTTGTACGGTTAGTCGGTGATTTTGCTGCGGAAGCGTCGAGAAAGACGAATTGTTTTCTTTTCACCGTGCAATTCTTCGCTATACGGATACGTACGCGGGAGCTTTCGAAAGAAAATTGCTACAATAGGAGAGAGAAATTCGAGCTGGTTCTCCTCTCTCTCTCTCTCTCTCTGTTGTATCGACTTATTGCCTTTCTTCGCGCGGAAACTCTCCAGGCAGCGAAAAAGGAGTTGATGGAACGAATTGAAGGACAAAGAGGTGAATCGTGCGCGGGCAAAGAAAAACGGATGCTGCAGAATAAACGGCGGTGCGATGAAATAATATTTGGCGCTGGGATAGATGAGAAGTATTAAGAGATTAAAGGATGTAACCGTGAGACCGTGAGTAGAGTAAAATTAAACGAGAAATTGCGACGTAGCAGGCAAAGAAGCGAAAAATGGTAAAAGAAACTATCGCACAGAATTTTCAATATTTTTTAATAGAATAAAATACATAAAGACGTAAGAGGATAAAAGAAAAAATCGTATATTACAAGCGAAAATATATTCTAAAGACGGGTACGTGGTGAAAACGATGGGAAACCATTGCGCAGAATTTTTAGCATTTTATTTTTAATATAGAACCGAAAGGAAATGGAAAATTGTATATTATTAACCGGCAAAATGAATTTAAAAGGGAACGAAACGACGCAGCTAATGAAAAAGTGTTGCACAGAATTTTCGGTATTTTTTAGTACGAAATATATCTGTACGTGCGGGAGCAGAGTTGAACGCGACAAGGAGTAACAGCGAACATAAAAGTGAATATAAAAATATAAAAAGGAAACAGAAATTTGTATTATACGTTACTGCGCAGAGTGCAAGCGAGAATTCCCTTGGCAGGGAACGCAAAGAGGGAAAGTGTATCCGAAAGCGCGAGAGCCGTCTTGCGAAAATAAAAATCAAGACGTTCGTGGGAGAATCGATGGGAAAAATCGAGAGTGAAATCCAAGGGATTTCTTCGCTCGACAAAGAGACAAACTGAAAAAAGAAGAAAAGGACGAAGACACAGGAAGCGTGTAGGCAGGCACGCGTAAAATCGATCAAGAGGAAAACGTAGAATGAACTTCAATCTTGAAACAAAGACACAGAACAGCGAATCTCTTAGGAACTACCCTTATAAAAAAAGGGGGGAGGGGAAGGAAAGAGAAGAGACGATCGGAGAAGGAACATGGAAGATTGAAACGAGTTCTAGACAGAAGGAGACGACGAAGTTTCTCGAGAGGAGATGCGCGTGAGGGAAAAAAGATGTCGAGAGGGATGAAAACAGAAAAGAAGAGGGTGGAAAGAAAAGACAGAGAAAGAGGGAGAGTGGAGAGACGTAGATCCAGGGGTGGATGCTGGCAGCGGCGTTTATTGATCGCTCGCAGCAACCCTGCCAGCACAGCCACCCCTCCTGCGACCCCATCGTCGGGCCACCCTCTCCTCTCACCATTCCGAAGCTTCTGCAGCGCGCGAAAGCCTCAAAGCTGCTGCACCAGCCCTGCAGAATAGAATTCAATCGTATTAATTACTCACAGCCTCATGGACCGACGATGACTCCCGATGTACGCAAACCCCGATGCGCCAACTCCCATTGATCCGCGACGCTGCGGAGCTACGGCTTTTCATCGATTCAAGGTTACGCCAGCACACGCTCGTCGCTTCCGCACCGCATCTACGATCGTGTTGAATGATCTTTTGTGAGAAAATTTTGCGATTCTACATGGTAATGTTGGTGGACTTTTTCTGCTTTTTCTCTTTCTTTTTTTTCTTTTTTTTTTTTTTTTTTTTGAGAATTTTGTAGAGAAGCGGAGGGGATGTTAAATGGTTCGACGAAGGGATGATTTATGTTGGGCGAGGAATGGCGAGGAAATGAGAACTGTATAAATACGTGTGCGATGGTAGAGGTCGGCTATCGTTTGGACTCGTTGCTGATTCTTTGCAATTATTCAAACTGAGAATATTTGGATAATCTTCTTGGATATTCGCTTCTGCCAAGTGAATTGTATAAATATTTGGGCGATAGAAATTGGCTGAGAAGTTGGTTCGAATTTGTTGGAAATTCTTTAGGATTCGTTGAAATAGAGGGTGGTTGGAGTGTTATGAGAAATAGGAATTGCACAAATATTCGTGTGACGGTAGAAATTGCCTGTTGTTTGAATTCATTGAAAATTCTTATTCGAAATAGAGGCGATTCGATCGTTGTGGAATGGATGGCTAGGGAATAGGAATTGTACAAATTGAACATTCTTTCCAAATTCTCGAAATCGTTCAAATAGTTCTTCGTACTTGATAGATTTCGACGAAGGAGAAAGAAAATAAAAGATTCGTTTTAAATGATCAATTTTTATGAGCCGTACCAATGTCTTAAAAACGCATATTTCATCAATTAATGAGCAACTAGAGTGAATTATCGTGCCGAAATGGATATAACCGATGAATAACAAAATGATTGATATTATTCATTATTCAAAGATACATCTTGCCACCCTACATCGATTTTACGGGAGGATTTTCCTTGTAATTCATTGGTGAACCGCAAGGGGGTTGGGTTTTCCTGCACGTCCAGGGAATTCGTTGTCGCCCGGCTCGTTAATCGTCGCCGATTCAAATGAATCTAATAACAAATTGAACGCGCTAGTTATTTGCATAATTAATTACGACTGAATTCGGCGGCTGTTAATTATTCAACGTAATCGCGAATGACTGGCGACGCACGTGGCTGCCAACCAACAGCAGAAATTTCATTGATTCTCCGTCTGGGCGCGTTTCATTTGTCCGCTTAATAATTCAAAAGAAACGCTTCTGGCGCTCGTCCCGTGTCGCGTTCGTGGTCTGGCAAATATTGCGAAAAAATGCTCGAAGGTTGCTTTAAAGGGGAGATGTCGTCTCGAAAAATTAACTTCTACCGTACAGATTTTCTCGCGGATATTTACGATAGTTTCTATAGTTCGATAATCAACGATTGAATAATAACATGATATAAATCAATATCCTATAATTGTACAGATTATTACGAGTATAATTTCTCGTCCCAAGAACTTCGGTTCTTTTGGAATTCGAATTTCTTCTTTAGAGATATCCTCGTAAAATGTATAACTGTTCTTCGGTTCTTTTGGAATTTGAATATCTTCTGCAGAGATATCCTCGTAAAATGTATAACTGTCCTTCGGTTCTTTTGGAATTTGAATATCTTCCGTAGAGACATCCTCGTAAAAACGTATAATTGTCCGTGATTGGATAACAACGTGATATAATTCGATACTCTGTTATAATCGGATAGTGCGATTATTACGGTTTATACGTTTCTAGGAAATTTCTAGCTCGTGACGAAACGAGAAAAAATACTTGTGTCGTAATTTGCATTACCTTTATTGAACGATCGTACAAAATGTACCGATTCTCCGCGTCGAATCGGCAATTCAATCATATTAATTACTGCGGTGGTACTCGAGGCGTGGCTGCAGGAAGCCCACTTGACGAGCTCGCTGCCGGTGCTCCCTAGGGAATTTATAGGCAAGAATGTTCCAGGGGAAACGAGAATTGGAAATTTCATCGAAGGGAGAGAGGGAGAAATCCTACGACGCGAATAAACCCCGTTACAATGCGTGAAATAGCCTGCGACTCTCTTATCGAATCTTGTTGCTCGTTGAAGATCAAGTATCAATGGACACGTGTCAATTGAATATTAAATACATTCGCAATTTTCATTTATGATAATTTCATTTTTATAATTTCTGGTTAAATTATATCGCGTACAATGAATGTTGCTCGTGGTCGATCGAAAAATCGGTAAACGCGTAACGCATAGCTGTTAAATTTCAAGCGATACTAACAATTTCCATTCATCGTAATTGCTGTTTTATTTTCTCTTGTTTAAACCGCATTGTATACGAAGAATCTTGTATTTGATTTCAACGATACAAACGAAGAAACATGGAATCGTAATGGGCGTGCAATTACGCGAACGTTGATGGAGAACTGTGCAGAAAAGAAGAAGAGAAAAGAAAGAGAAACAATAATCGAGGGTTTTCATCGCGAGTCGTGTCAGTCGGATTGACGAGGAGTCGATAAATAAACGCAGTCCTAATTAGCAGTTCAATCGTATTCGCGGATAAATAGGCGGCGTATTGTTGCACGAGTAAATCAACGTCGACGGGAGGCCGAGTTAATTAATAATACATTGTCTCGGTTCGCCGAACGAGTATCGTTATGGAAATACGGAATTTTAATTAAAAAACTCCCGGGAGATCGTGTAAGTTCGCCCTTCGTACAATAAAAGACCGAACGACCGATGTACAATATTATTGCGTACGAAATTATGGAGAAGCTGCAACGAAAAAATTAGAAAAATGTTACCGATAGTCGATTGTACGAAGGAAACTTTGCGTTAGGTTGGAAGTTCTAGCCGATTGGAAAATCGATAGAAACACGTAAATAGAAGTTTTTGAACGATTGTCGTAAAATAGGAACAGAGAGAAGCATCGATTTCTCCGCAATGAAAATTGAATGCTCGCTACCGTTGCGATTTCTCATAGTTTGCTATAGTTTTAGACTGCTCTTGTTCCACCGGGGTAACTTGCTTTCTGACAACCGCGACATCCAATACTGTTAGGTTCGTGCACATTAAATATGTACCTTCCTTTCGAATCGAAAAGCGAGTATGTATCTCGAAAATATCGTATAGTTAGTCAAAGCTATTTCGACGTGATTCAGTGGATTTTCGCAGCGACTAGTTTCATTATTTTAGATTTGGAAAAATTATCCTTGTTAGAATTAAAAAATTAATTAAAACGAAGCTACTTACGGTCACTTTCCAAATAGTTTGCGTTTCGGAAAATTGTCTGCATGAGATAGAACATTGTTTCAACGTTTTTGAAATTCTCAATTTGTTTCTAACAACTTTTATAATACCTTTTATTTAGATCTAAATTTATAGAAAAAGCCACGACACGAACGTTGTGTATTCTTCATGATGTTGCTCGTTTATGGTTCCTCCTAATTGGCAAATATTTTGAAAACGTAAGAAATAGAATCGTGATGCACGATTTGGAACAAAGGAAGAAGAATCGCGTTTCTGAAATACTAAGAAAAGATTCTTGGGAATTTATAAGCTTCAGAAAAATTTCGGAAATTCCTTGTAATAAACGATTTCTCGCTAAATACTCGAGAACACAGAGTCACGGGAGATATGCGAAAATGATGGTACAATATACAGAGGGAAGAATGACAGTGGTTCGGCAGAAAATTCGTAATTAAACGAGAATACCTGGAATTTAATAAATCCATATCGAAACGTTGTTCCTAACGAATCGCAACTGCCGGTTGCGAAACGCAGACCGCAGTGACGCGGAGATCTGCATGAAATTTGAATACGCGGTTTCGCGATGGTGTTAATCTGTTCCGATATTTGATTATGCCGTTTCTCGCGTTACCCACGCTTCTGTAATTCGCCTGGACGATTCGTGGGGACGGTGTTGAATTCCTTTTGTCGGTGAAACCCCCTTTCTCGTGGCCATTCTGCAATTCCACGATAACGATATCGTGTGTAGTCACTATCGTTCAAGCTTATAACTCGATCGTAGGAATAGCAGGAAGGTTCAATTCTTCGTGATAGCTTAACTGGAATTTATTAGGATTTTTGTCCTCTGTTATTAGTAATCTTGGTTTAGGTAAGAAATATTGCGGATAATTCTACGTTGCTCGCGAACCAGGATTGATTCAGGGCTTAAATATATCTTTAAGAAAAGAAAAATATTTTGCATGTATATGTTTCCTGTGTTCGATATCAGCTTGTCTTCCATATAAGTTTATCTTCGATATCGTTGCTACTTCCTGATTTAGGTGAAAGATGATCAGCGTCGATAAAGTTCTGCTTTATTGTAATTGTTAGGAGATTAGAAAATAAGGGAGAGATAAGGTGGAGTTTATTTAAATTTCCTACAGAAAACAGTTCTTCGAATCGGCGTGACTCGCTGATTGATGTTTTCATTAAATTTATCGTTGATTTTATCAGAGAAAAGATAAAGAAAACGATCGATCTCGTGTGATCGGAATAGAATTATAAAATAGGATCGAAGAGGTTCGTTGATCGAATTATTTTCTCGCGAAATGAGGAGGAAACAAAAGACAGAAGGATGAGACGAGAAGAAGCAAATATAAACTAAAAAAGAAATAACTTTCTAATAGAAACATACTCGCTAACTGACACCGAGAATGCCATAATTGTAAAACTGTAAATGTCAATTAATTCATCGGATCGCGTGTTTGTTGTCCGTGGAGGTCGCGCTACGTATCGAAGGTTATCGATCATTCGACCAAACATTTCCAAAATGGTATTTCCGTGTCACGGACAATAATACGCGCATTAATGAAACAGAGAGATACTTTAACGACAAGCTGCCATTTTCAACCCCTAATCGGCACCGTGGATCCAACTTTCCAATAAACTCCTAATAAAACAGGGAACACCCTGAAACATTAATGCAGATACTCAGAATATCGAGCCAGAAATGTACCACAGGTATGAACATAATCCCAAGCAATAACCAATCAGACGTATTAAATTGTTCCGGAAACGCCCTACCAATCAATATATATTATCGTCGACGTCCAATTACTATGCTCCCTCTATAACAAATCACATGCACTGTAACACAGAGAGTAGTCAGTTCAAACTCGAATCGACATAATTAACGCTAAATCATCTCTAAAGTAATATATTCTTAATAATAATAAATTATGAAGCAATAATAGATTATCGATTACACTTCTATATTACACGTGTATATGCTCATGTATACCGTATATACTCACGTATCGCTGAGTTATACCGACTCGTAAAAGTATTCGAGCATTTACCATAGAAAACTCTTATGTTCATGTTGTATGTGTTACATCAAGCATTTTGGAATTTCATTGGCACTGCGATAAAACACAATTGCTGTGATTTTATATCGAAACCAATCTGACAGTGTATAAAGAAATACAGACAGATATTGGACACGTACGTTTAGTAAAAGAATTAGTACACAGCGTGCATCTGATCTCAGTTATTTTAAATGTATAAGCGTTAAATATACATTTTCAGATCTATTTATTATAAACATTATCAATACGATCTTACTAATGAAATTTCAAAATCTTTCTATATAAGATGTGTGCGTGAAAAACGTTTACATATGATCGAATACTTTCGCGAGCCTGTGTATAAATGGTACTTTAATGGTATAACGGGCAAGTTTAAGAAAAACAAAGATCCACAGTGGCAAATAGGGATTGATCGGGACGTGATGTAGCCTATAATCGCGAGAATAATGGTACGACGATGCAACGAACTAACAGTTTCTGACAAAAACAGGATACAGGTTGCCGGCCATGCCGTGGAGCTGGCTTGGGGCGGCGGCGCCATCGGCAGCTGCAGCTGCAGCAGTCGCCGCAGCCGCGGTGACCCCATCCCCTGCAGCTGCACCGCTCGTCCTTGCACCCAGGGCGGCGGCGAGACGAAGGTACAGAGAGACTTCTAATAATCCAGCCCGGAAGCGACGCGAGATTCAACGAAACCACACACCAGCACGTCACTTATTCCCCGACGTTCCATCCTCTTCTTATTCTTTGTTCCGCTAACCCGGTTTCTCCATCGTCACGATTCCTCGGCTTCGGAATTTTCAGAAACGCGCCGATGTCAAGGGGAACGAACGTCTCTTTTGTCGTCGTCTGATCGATGCTATCGGTACAGGAAGCTTCGGACGTTATTATCGTCGCGATGACGAGCCGAAGCAAGATCGACAGATCTCGAACGAGCGTTTCGCGATGGGAATTTTTGCAATTTCTCTTCTTGACAGGAAGCGTAGATTTTAGGCTCGTTCGTAGATCGTGAATGTTCGTGTAAATTTATATTTTTGTATATTTTCTGTTTTCCATTAACATTCGCGATTTATTTGTTACTTCGATAGATCTTTTCCTCTTCTTTTTACTCCTCGACATTTGGAATTCGTCGATTAAACGAAATTAAGAGACATCTTTTCCCTCGACGAACCGCAAAACCTCGTTAGTTGAGAGATTGCCTCCGTCGAAGAGCTGCAAGTGGATGTAATTTCTTCGAAATCGAGGATGACCATCGCGATATCCTCGTTGAACGTCGATTTTCCAAAAAGATTCCCTCTGCGGAGAGCAAGCGGTCGAATTAGTTAGTCAGCGTTCTAGTAGGCTGACTTAATTAACAGCGATCGTGCAATGGCCGCGTAATCGATAAAGCAGATTAGCAGGGTGCGATTAAAACGAATTAATTAAAAAGACTACTCTTTGAATTGCACGGAAACCCGACACCGCGATGCCTACCGCGTATTTTCGGATAATTGAACGATCTCGCGTTTCCACAAATTGCGTATCTACCTTTTGTTTTAGCTTCTGTTTCGTGCTAACATTCGTAACACGATTTGGCCATCGTTCCATCCACTCGACGAAGAATACTTTGCAAGAAGTCGATGTTCTTCGCGTTGATTTAAGAGGCAATCTCTTTTGACGAAATTTATCGAAGCTTCTCCACCGTATTATCCTGCTTTTCCTCCGATCTGTTTTTTTTCTTTTCTTCGACGCGTCAACTCTCACTCCTTTACTCCATTTACCCTGATCGTACAATGCACACAGACAATAACAGATGCGTTTCCTTTGTGACAAAAAAAGAAAAGATGACACGAAATACACGATACGCAGCGTCGAGAGGATCTTCGAGTTCGAAGAACGAAACAACGAGAACGGGGAGAATACATCGGAAGCGACGGTGCTGTTGCATTCTCGCCACGACTATTCGTCGAGCACCACCGTTTCTTTCTTTCTTTCTCCACCCCCTTTTCTCTTCTTTTTTTTCCATTCTACACCGTTACGCCCTTCCTCAGCAACCTTCTTCTCTCTGGGGCACACATTATCGATGTTTCTTTCACGTAATTAGCAAACCCCACACGCCATTTAGGGCGACGTTACATACGCGACGATTATCGATCTGTGGTCCAACGTGGATTGTGTATTTTCTCTTCTTTTTTGCTTTGTTTCTTTTTTTTTTTTTTTGTTTTGTTTTCTCAACCCCTTTAATTCTCTTTCCATTTGTTTCGCAACGTGTCGAAACATCGTTGGCCTATTTCGAATCTTTGATCTCCGATAGAATTTTTATTAGAATTTTTATCGAGACATATATTCCTTATAAAATTCGCGATATTAATTATAAATTTTACTCGTACAGAATTTCTATTAGAATTCATATTCATTTAACGGAGATCTTAGCTTTATTTCAAATCGTTCGTCTTGAGAAACTATTCGATAAACGTGCACGAATCTTTCTCGTTCCGCTTTCTTCGTGCATATTTTTAGTTTCTTCGGATCGATTGGTTTTTATTTGCACGAGCGCGGAATAACGTTCAGGAAATTGAATTCTCCACATTTTTGGATGTTTCGGGATCACGTTATTGAATACCCAGCTTGCCACGGCTCATGTTCATCAGTACCAACCCCGACCGGTATCCGGTCGTTAACCCATTAATTAATTATCGTTAATTGGAGGACATACACGTCACTATGAAAACCGATGAAGATAGGCCAACGAATTTTGAATTTCTACCTGGAAATTCCTTTAGTACGTAATGATTGAAAAGTACAATTAGAGCTCAATTCAATTTTCGCAGACGTAGATAAATTTTATTAAATCGAAAGAAACGGAAGATCTTTCGAGAATATGGTTTTAAGAGGACATTCGCCAGACCACAGATCGATTCGTTGCGATGTTCGATTTATTCTCTTGTTTAACTCTCACGATCTTACCAATGTGTTTTTGGAATGTGCCTGCTGTAAAATGCATCACGCTCTAGTCTTGTTTTCTTGACGCACACCCCAAATTTTGTATTGTACTAAATAGCGACCGGATATCAGGTCTGGCTTCTGTAACCATCCAGTCGAATAAGCGGCTCTGGTTTTTAACTTCCGTTTTTGTACTCGCGCTAACCACACGTGCGACACTTGCACGGTAGTTGATTGTTTAATACTTATTCCGTTGCTGTTGTTGATTGTTGATGTTTTACTTGTTGCTCGTTGTATCAAGTTTTCTAGCCTGTAGCCAGCTGCGCCAATAATTTTCTCTCTTTTGTACTAATCCCCACGGAGACCTCTGTTTCTTGAAGAGATTCGGAGCGCACGATAGAGAAAGAAAAGGAGCAAGCGAGTTTGGAAAAACCCCCGGGAAAATTGTTAAATATTGTCAAAAATTTCAAACGTTCGTATCAGTATCGATATTTAAAAAAAAAAATTAGATTCTTTTCTGTAATTAATCCAGATATAAGTGAATTTTTGCTTCGTACTATTTTTAAAAAATAATACATATTCTACTTTATACATTATAATAATAAATAATATCATTTTCTTCTACCGAATATTTAAAACCTCTATTTGTTATTTAAATTGAACGTGTTAAGTAAATTCTTATATCATTATTGATATCGATGGTTAGTTTGTTGTTGCAACTGAGCTTAACAAGCAAAAGATATTAAGTGAAACGCGAGTGTTGGCAGAAATCTGGAAATAAAAAAGAATTGTCTCGCTATCAGAATCTTAATTAACAGGCATATCTGGATTAATAGCTGAAGAAAGTTGGCCGAGCGACAGAGAAAGAAAGTTTACTTCGTTAAACGAACTAAATTACATCAACTGAGCGCTTACTGATACACTTTGCTTTACAAGTCGCTTTTCCTTCTCTCTGAACTTTGCGACGATAAAGCAAAAAAAGATCGTACGATAAAAGTGAGGGAGGAAAAGAAACAAAAGACGCTAGTCGCACAAACGCTCCTTGATCTCTTCGAGGCGGAAGTTGAACGTGGACCGATGCTGAAGTCTAAAGACAACGAGTTAGTTGAGGCACACGCACACACGGTGACAGCTCGGACAAAAGGTAGGCAAGAAACATCAGTTTTTATTGCTTCACTGTCCGGATCAAAGGACCGAGAGAGTCTGTCTGCGATCAATCGAGGCCGGATACGCCGCCGATGCAAGCATTTCCGGGCGCCGAAAGAACCGTCGTCTTCCAAGAGTTCCATCAACGGAACGAGCTGCACGAACACCCGATTTCATCCTAATTGTCGCTCCAACAGTCGACCAAATTTCTCGTCTTTGATCGTTACATTGAAAGCTCGCTCGTTCTCTGCCACCTTTCACCAAAGAATCGTCGATGACGATTTATCACTCTGCTCTATCTGAATTCGTTGCTGATCAGCCGGATTTTATCTTCCTATCTAAAATATCAGTTCTTCGTGGCTGATCGCTCGGATTTTATCTTCCTATCTAAAATATCAATTCTTCCGAAAGGTTCGAACAAACTGTGTAGAAGCGTTGTTATTGAGATTTTTCAGTCGATTTCTATCTTGTAATCGATACTCGTGTCGAGATCTATGTCGACCCTATGGTTTCTTAAGAATTGTTGGAATGGAATTACACGTCATTCTTTGCCTGGTTCGTTGTACACGAATGACGGACACGTGTATTTTGAAGCGCCATGAAATGTCCCAAAGAAGTTCGTTGAACTTTACTTCAGCCAAAATTTTGGCCATGAGCAATTTTAGCCAAATATTCGTCAAAACTATTTCATTCACGGATATCATTCATCTTGGAAGGATGTAGATTCCTGGTGCACGTTCGGAAACTCTTCTGAACCTTACGGAATTCACGTACGCGTTCTGCGTAACTTCCAACACTCCACGCAAATCTTTGGTATTTAGTTTATTCGATATCTTCGTCTTTTGGACTCATCGACGTTCCAACGACATTTACGCTTTCAAGTTTTCCCCCGAAGAAAGAAATTGCCTCTTCTTCCTGAACTTGTCCAGGAGGAAAACAGCAAAGTATGTCAAGACACGCGGCAACAGAGCGCAGAAAAATATGACCAACGTGAGTTAGCACACGGGTCTCCCGCAAAATCTTCTGCATTTACTCCAAATATTTCTGAGTCTTGGAGCTTCCTGCCGTTCCTGCGACAGAGAAAATTTTACTGCACTCACAGGTGTGTCGTCTTCCTTAGGTGTTATCCGATCGATGTTTATAGTAGGTTTGGGAAGTTTCACGGTCTGAGAAGTATCTGCAGACGTAGAAGCAATTTCCATGCGTCGGTTTTCATCAGCTGCAGCTGATGGACTATACTTAGACGTAGTTGGTTTCCCAACATACCTTTTCTCCAGATATTGGCTACTTTTCTTAGACTCTGTTCGACTGGATCGGTAACGCTGCAGCCAACTATTTATGAGAAAATCCGAATCTCTCCGTCGTCGTTTCTCGAAGGAAAACGGATAACGTCGGTCCTTCTTCTTGTCAGAATCAGGTACATCCGAGCGTACATCTCGAGATTCAGATCTCCGTGCCTCCATAATCTTTGATTATACTTCTAATTCATTTATCGATTCGTCGTTTTAATCTTCCCTTCAAACGTGCGATTCCGCCTGTCGCTCGAGTATACGATGCTGAAATAGATATTTGAATGACAGAAACGGGATAAATCGGTAGGATCCGTTGTTACGATAGTTTCGCGCAAAGAAATCAATTTTTAAACGTCTGGTTAACTTCCATCGAATTTCCATGGGAATTTCAAAGGAATCGCCTTCTTTGGTGCAACGAGCGTTTCCAAGATTTTCCAAACCTTCCGTCCGTGGTCGAAAGTTTCCCTGAGCCCGTTCAACTCCCTGAAATTCGTCTAATCTCGTCTTGTCGTCGCCCTTGGTTTGTCAACGATTTATCTCCAAGAAAAAAAAAAAAAAAGAAAAGAAAAAAGGAGAATATCGATGAACGTCGAAGAAAGTAGAGAAAGAGAAGAGCCAGCGAAGCGATTTTGGCCGGCAGCACAAACACTAACCGACGCTGTAAAAGCGCTACGAAGAAGGTAGGCAAGCATTGGCATGTGCGTTTGTGTGTGTTGTTACAGCAGCGGCGCTGAGAGGAGTTGCCATCCAACGAGGAAGAGTGGGCGCTGCGAGAGCAGCTTTCCCAACCAGTGCAGCGGCGTTGGCTCTTGCCAGAAACCCGGGGCCGCTCGCAGCCGCGGCTGCGGCCACGGCCCTGCATCCCTTCGCACCTGCGTAAGTAGATTCCGACGTTCTGCGCCGTCCTCGACGCGCCATCCAACGATGGCAATTCAACGGTACTTTTGGTATTTCGAAGCCGCAGCGGGTAACTTTTAATCAGCGGGGTTGCTGGATGCGTGATCTATCAAATGGCGGAATTTCGAGGTTTTCAGTTTAAATGAAAAAGAGATTGAGATATCGCGTGTAATTGAAAATATAAATTACATCGTTGAGGCACGGATTTTTGTAGATTTTAATGGTACTCGTATATAAAAATGTAAAGAAGGTAGAAAAATATGCGTAATACCCGAAGTAGATTACTCGTTGCAATTTTATTACAGGTAAAAATGAATCTGTGTTTAAATTATATCGGTTCAATTATGGTTCGTTACAGGAAAAGATTAATTTGCGCGAGAAGCTGAAGTCTAACCTTTCGGTAACGAATGTTGCTTTTCTGAGGGGCGGACTTAAAATAACGGAATTATTTATAGGGCTGCTTCGTAAGATAAGAGGGAATAGAAAATTTAATAATTTGTTAGAATACACATTTTTTTGTATCTTAACGAAGCAACGTGTAATTCCTAATGACACCGTGTTCGTGTAATTGCTACGCATAAATTTCGACGAATTATGCTTCTTAACGAATTAATCAATGCCCTGTACTCCCCAATTTTTCTATGATCATTTGTCGTCTCATCAAAATTCTCTATTTGTAGAAGAAACGTCTGTCTGAATTCTCAGAAAATGCACGTTATTTATAAAACGGTCTCGTATATTTAGCCTGGCGATTATTGAATATAGAGGGGATAACGTTAAAGAGTAAGACGAAGTTTTAGTACACGAACAGCTCTGTAACAAAGTAGCAAAGTTCACTGGGTTCGAGGCATGTCTGGGGTCTTGGCACACACACAAGCTTTAATTGGAGCGGCAAAGTTTGTAAGTTGGAACAGTTACGTGAGAAAGTTTAAGAGATACACTGTTTAAGTCCGTGAATGGGAGATCGTATAGTTCACGAGGTGTTCAGAGTACAGAAGAAGTCGTTCAAGTGCTTGTTCTGGCACAAAGGATGGTGATATTCGTTGTACGAAGTTCGTGGTAGTTGTAGTTCCAGCCAGCTCGTTTCTGAGAATGTTGTTTCAGAATGGATAGCGTAGTTGTCAACTGTCGTCGAGCAAACTATCCATTGTGTCACTTTAAAATCGTTAACATTGTCGATAATACGAATATCCCTACATATCGGTCGTGTAATGGAATAGTAAAGAATTTTCACAAGTTTCTTAGTAGTTAAAACGAGACGAAGACAATTTTTGGTCGAATTAAAAGATTTTTCAATCGTAATTACAACACAGATAGAAAATGAATAAACTTAATAAACCGACTCGTTTCTAAAATACGTTTGCAAGTTTGTACAATACGTTTTTGGAATTAAAAATTAATAAAATGCTATATTAAACTATCAGATTTCTACGGATACATATCTTTCAATAAAAAATATATCTTTTTGCTGAAAATTGCCTTGGTAACTTGAGCGAAGAATCATCTTTTCTAATACGTGACTTCGAAATGAAATTACAAATAATCTTCAGAACATATATTATATATTACAATTAGTTCGAAAAATTTGAATATTAGCGAACATAAAATGAGATGTCTCGTCTTGGCGTTTTACACAAGCCGACAGGTGAAAATTCAGGATCTCGAAATAAAATTACAAATCGTTTTATAAATACAAGATAACACGAACATAGATACGCAAGAGAAATACAAGATACACGATATAGCAAAAGCACTTTGCAACAGAGCTGTTTCATCGGATTTCCCTGAGTTGCTCGTCGGATGAAATATTTTTTAACGAGACTGGCGAATAAGGAATATTCGAGTTACTGACCCGGATTTCTTCCTACCTATATCACGTTCCTCTCTCGAACGCAACAGCCGGCCACGTCGACGCCGTAGTTTCACGTGGAAATTCACACTTCGTTCAACAGCCGATCCAGTTTTGCGCGTCGACCGACGACCGTACAGAAATTCTGCCAATTTGTCGCCGCGGATCATCGAGTGTCATCGAAATCCAGCCCGCTCTTCTGGTTACCCACTGCGACCAGCCCTCTTGCACGTGTCTCGCTCGTTATAGTCTGCTTGTCGAAATCATCCTGCATGCACCGATGTAACCTTTCCACCAGGTCAATCGCAATTTCCTTTTCCCCAGAGAGAACCTTCTATAGAACGCACTTTAAAAAGCCTTTTAGTCAACATAGATAAACCAATATTACACGATAACGAAGCGTTTCTTTTTTTTTTTTTCTTGTGAACGTGAAAATACGATCGGCGGATAGTGGAGGAGGAGGTTTGTAAAGAAACTTGCTTGAGAGGAACTTGTTTGCAAGGAGGAATTATCAGAGGTTAAAGGAAGCCTCGAACGGATAAACGTGATCATCGTGAACTTGGTGCGGTTGATAGAGAAACTTTTATAGCGTTGATATTTTCGATATTTAAATAAAAAGGAAGTACGAGGTTTATAGAGGATTTTAAAAATTAATCGCTTAAGGATATATTAATTTGAAGAAATTTAGATATGCAACATTTTCTTATCATACCTTCTCTGATAATGTTATTTTTCTTCCGGAACGTCAATTGGATGTATTAATTAAATTTTTAATTACAGTATAGCTAATGTAAAGAAAATGGATATTTTTCCAAGAGGATATCGGACAATGTGAATGATATTATAAAAATCCAATCCAAGTCCGTTAAAATAGGAACATTGTACAATGAACGAAACAGTGTAATTCGAAGATTCGTCGTAATTCCGATCATATAATTAATTAATCGAATCGTAATTACTTGCAATGGCGAAATGTTACTAAATCAATAGTAGAAATTAAATGTTTTTTTTTTTAATAAAATTTCCTGAACAAATATAATTCTTAAGCGGTTAAAGAATGATAACAGGGTAAGTTACGCGCAGCGATAGATCGTTTAGAATGATTCCTTAATTTTTCACGACAAAGGAATTTTTAATTAGTTTCCGTCGGTGAACGCGAACAAATACGCGTTCGCGCGTCGATAAATAGCATCGCTCGTTAATTAAACAATTTCGCACGGCGCGAACCGGATAAAAGGGGATGATGGAAAATTTCGAAGCCGTCGATGTTTCCGCGTGGCAACCATATTTTCCCACCGATCAATCGTCAGTTTTATTACTCATAAATAAGGGTGGTATTCCCGTGCGTTCGTAAATCGTTGAAATCGTTCGTTACTCTTCTTCGATCCACCGATCACGCCGATGATACCGACACGTTTTTAATGGAAGAACACGCCGGATGTGATTTATGAATTTTCGTTGACCTCGCTCGAATACACCGTGATAACCGGCGACGAATAAAATCGACGTGGAAATGGAGATGGCGAAAGAGAAACTTTCGTCTCTCGTAAAATCGATCGACTCGGAACGTTCTCTCGTTCGATTCGAAAGAAAAATCACAAAATATGATTGTTCGAAAGAAAAATTGCAAAATGTGATTCTTCGAGACAAAAATTGCAAAACGTGATTCTTCGAGACGTTTCAAAGTTTCATTACTTCGATGAGTACGCCACGGCTCATAAATATTTCGACACTTTGATAGACATTAGCAATAGATAAATTTAAATTCTGCATGAAAAAATTAACAGTAACGCATTAAATCGTGTAATTGTGTTTTACTCGCTGTTTGGAATAACGTCGGTGTTCGTGTTCTGCCAATCGACGAACAACGTCAACTCCTAATTTAGAAGATTAAACAATCTGCAGATAACGAGCTTTCCAAACAACAAAATAATTCCGCAAGCTTTGACAATCACGAGCGTCGATTTTGTTATTGCACAGTAGACTTTAGAAATGAACATCGATAAATCCTTTTTTTGGGGAGGGGGGGGGGGACTTACGATTAAATTATATCCTGTCAAAGGAAAGCAAGTGCGTGATATTTTTGAGCTACAGCGTACAGCGATTTTTGACGGTTCGAAATTTCAAAAAAATCATTCCGCGATCTATTGAGAAGCGCTAGGGATTTGATACAATTGGCGAGAATCGAACGAGAGCATTGTAACTCGACGAATAAATACGTCAGGTATAAGAGATGAGTTCGAGACTAGTTGCACGCGTTCGATTTCGGAATTTGATCGAACGCAGCGATTCTTTCATTCGCCAAATGGGTGAAATTCATCGAGTCGCGAGAACAGCGTGGTCCTCGATCGAATAAAAAAGATTAAATCATATCCTTTGACGCTGTATATCGTGTCGATCGTGGAACTCGAAGCTTCTAACAAGACGAGAGCACTCGGCGCTCGAATCGCGTTTCGAATGCCACGAGAAACGAAATTTTTGTCAACGGTTCGTTTACAGAGAATCGAAGGCAACCAGCCTCTTTTCGACGACGTCGAAGAAAGATCTGTTATTTCATCGAATAATTCAATCAGGAAAATTTAATTCGATACAAGTTTAAGTAAAGTTGAAACAAGTTGGAGCAAAAGATAAATCGAATAAAAGAGAGGTAGGACTAAAAGCTTTAAAAAAGAAACGAATAATTTATACTTCATTTTAAAGGGAAACGAAACACGCGCCGAGAAAAAGAAATATATAAAGAAAAACATATTGGAAAAAAAAAATAGCGAAATAATCGAAAAGATGCTGGTTGCGTAGAAATTCGTGCACATATACAAAACTAACATTGGTGATTTTTATTTTGCAGCGTTTATTACGACCCGTTCCTAGCTGCACACGCGGCGACACAGGATCCCAACTACAGGCTACAGGTGAGACACGAGATTTCCCTGATTTTCCGCCGGAAATTGTCGCTGGTGCTCTGTTTCCGGGGCGCGAACGACGACGAATGAGTTTTTAATTAAATCGAGCGACGCCCCTCGGCCAGATTGAAACGTCAGCCCGCTTAATCGATCACCTTTCAGACGCTGCCGATAGATTATCGTGAATTAATTGGTAAACGAATCCCGGTTGATCGTTGTTTGCGTATCGATTTTCTTCATCGATCTACTCGACAAGCATAAAATTGAACACGGTCCAACCTACCACCTGAAACTTCCAAATTAGTAAGCGTTTTTCGATGTTTCACTTTGGATACACGTCCCGTGGATAAATGGCAATTATTCTTTCTAAAACTACGAACCATATGTTCGCAATAATTAGTTTCTAGCTTCTATGTAAACTTACGTATCTATAGAATTATCGGAATATTAATTCGATATAGAAAAATGATCAGAAAGAATTGACAAATTGCACGGATATTGGCAAAGACGCGATTGAAAATTCGTCACGGACAATGATTCCGCCACTCTAAAATGAAGTAGCCTTTGTACACACCGATCGACCAGGAAACGGCGTTTTCACGTGACAATGGCGAACCGGTCGGTCGTTCTTATCCCTTAGCAAAAGGGAGAGTTCGTTGTTACCGATAAAAAAAAAAAAGCTACCTTTTCTAATCGATACGTCGTCGATCGTGTCGCGGAAACAGAGCACGAGACGCGTTCAAAAACAAAAAAAAAAAAGAGTAAAAGCGAGGAAAGGGTAAAAACAAACATCAAACCGAACAAAAAGAAAAAAAAAAGAAACAAAACTATAGACGAAAAAGATAGAAGGGGGAAAGAGAGAGAACTAGAACAAAGAGAAAAGAAGTCAGAGGAATATTGACTAAAGTCTGCAACTGTTCCGGACCCGTTTAGCTGGAATGGCCTCAAGCAACAGCTGACGTTAGTTGACACGTTTTGCCAGGCTTGCACACACGTGAAACGCAGAGAATCCCGATAACAATTACGCCATCCCTATCCCGTCCCTACGTTCTTTCATCTGCCGTCACTCTCGTCCATCTTTTTTTCATCCGCCTGTTCGTCCATTTTTTCTTCTCTTCTTTTCTTTCTTTTTTCGGTTTTTCATTCCTCCCTTTTTTCACCATCTCTCGTTTCTCTTTCGTGCCTTCCATCGTATACGCGAAAAATCTACGGGTAAATCTCGTTCGAACGAGATAGAGAAAAAATTATAAAACAAGCGAGAGGCAACGAGGAATTGCAAAAGAGCAGACACAGGAAACGGGTAACGACAGCTATCGTTTTTGAGCTTTACTTCCTCGACAGCCGGTTTGCAGCTCGCCATCGCGCGGCATGAAAATTAATTTCGAACACCGCGCTCATTTCGCCAACTGTCCTCTTGTTTCGACGTCATTCCGTTACAAAAATCCGCTCTGGTAATATGGCAACGACATACGCGGGAGAAATTAGATTTTCGAATATATTCCACATTCTTCTCCATGCTCTTTTTTTTTTTTTTTTTATAAATGGAGATGAGTTTATTTTTTTGTACGTTAAGTGAGGGATAAGCGAGATCGATGCTCTTTTGCAATTTCGGGGAACAACGTTTGTTGATACTTTGACACGTTCGGAAAACTTGATAAAAGAATTTATATTTTTAATAGTTGAAACGTAATCGATTGCGCTCAAATACCTGCCAAGTTTTGACTAATGGAATGCCAGTGAACTGGGTCGAACGTGTCAGCATTCTCGATTTTACGTAATAAAATCTTTTTCTCTAAATATATTACTATTTCGCGATATTTGAACAAGAGACGTTTTCGAATTTTACATTTCAAAAAGATTATATTTCTCATTTTATTTATCTGCTCTCGTTATTGCTAAGTAAATATATTTCACAACGATGAAATATCGTTCGAAATCAAAACTCTTGGAAAGCGTCTCTTGCGATTCGACCATTGCACCACATCGCGTCGCAAGATCGTGCAGCATCTTGTTGCATTTTGTCGCCTGATCTCTCTTCATCCACTCATTTTCCACCCCTTCTTTTTCATTCATTCTCTCTTCACATTTACTCGAAGTATCAAAATATACGAAACACCGTGGACACGAAATCGATTTTATCATTCGAATGCTATTCACACAGACACTAAACGAACATGTATAGATTCGTTTCTAGGTTCTATCACACTGACGATGATAATAATGATAATAATAATATTAAGCAACGACCACACCAACGACAACGATCCCTCGTTAAACGCGACGCCATATTAAAATCCACCCGAATCTGGCCGGAATTTCTTTTCAGGTTTGCCGTTTGTGTTTCAGGCTAAAGCACCCGCTCTGGAGGTAGGAATTTTAAGGGTCCGCCCTGAGTGATCTTTCTTCGCCCGTTGTTTGTCTATTATTATCTTCTTCCTGTTTTTTTTTTCATTATTTTTTTAACTATTTGTCCCTTTTTTTTCTTCTCTCCTGTCCTGTCTTCTTGGTGGTTTCTCTCGTTTGGACCTGGCCGATCAGGAGTGCTCACCGATCGTCGTACCAACGTCTCACATCTGTATCACACTTTACTTTCTCCGTTTAATACAAACAACGATTTATTTATTTTTTTTTTTTTTATTCTTCCTTTCTGTTTTACGATCCCAAGTATTATAAACACAGTCTGTCTCTGTCGTTGCGGTTCTTTAAGCTTCTCCCTCTGTTCTGTGCATCTTTCCCGAATGTTTATTATCTATATCTCCCTCTTATTCCTTCTTCTGTATCAATGTAATGCATGTGATTGGTAGTTTTTGTTTTTCTTTTCTTTTTTTCGTTATTATTATTTTTGCTCCTACCCTCTGTTCTTTGTTGTTAGAAAGTGATACTTTTATTCTCTTCCATGGGTTTGTCGCTTTTACGTAGACATACACGCGATATTGTACGTTGAGAATACTAGAGTATATAGGAAGTAATGTGTG
The DNA here is from genome assembly GCF_011952255.1 of Bombus vosnesenskii. Taxonomy (NCBI): domain Eukaryota; kingdom Metazoa; phylum Arthropoda; class Insecta; order Hymenoptera; family Apidae; genus Bombus; species Bombus vosnesenskii. Next base: position 3,910,263 of record NW_022882962.1, read on the forward strand.
TATCATAATTTTCAAACGGAGAAAAAAGTTCCTCGCCGACACGACAACTGCAACTTTCTTCCGCGATTATCGAAGACAATCGTCGATTACTGTTTTTGAATAGCTCTAACATCATCCTTCAAAGCGATGCAGAAATATCGACAAAAATTCGCTATTTCCTTTTCCACCCTTCGTTGTTTTGCCTATCCACATACGCTGCTAGCTACATACGGGTATTCGATACAATTTACTGGCAATGTTTAACAAATTTTACATTTATTGATTTACATAATAATTTACACAAGCGACGTTATAGCGCTGTAGAATCACGAGAATTGGAATTCAAGCGTGTATTTTAAATTTTAGTTTCAAAATTAATTAGCTTCTAACTTTGTTCGCCAACGTGATACACTTTCATAACTCGGAGAATCAACTTTTTACGATAGTATGCGTAATCATCAACTCGTTAAGTAGCCAGAAAAGTGTCTGGAAAAATGAATTTCGTTGAAACGGCAAAAAGCGCAGCGAGCTTTCCAGTCAGAATATACGTGAAAGTAAAAAGAAGTATAAAATAGACCAATTATCCGGCAAGTTCGAAATTTCCTTTGTTTCTGCATCCTCCCCCTCCATTAATAATACGAAGATGAGACGCGTCTGAGCTGCAAGCAACGGCTGCAATTGGTGAGCACTCCGCGGACCCGGCGAGTATCTTAGAAAGAGTTGTTTAGCTAGTTTAGAGTTGCTCCGAGTTCACCCATCCCACAACAAACCGACACACCCCATGGCGACAGATTCAGCCCCTTGAAATTAGTTCTCTGCCCGGCGACTTAATCGAGAACGTGTTAGAGAAGCCGAGTTGTCGCGCAACGGGGTTGGTTCCTCTAAAGCTTTTGACGGAAACCGTCGTGGATGTAGTGACTGCTGGAATTCGAGATGCTCGACGAGGCACTCGAGGCGTCGTCGAGCATCGTCGAACCTCGCCCCGTCTCGTGCACTCGATTCTCGAAACGTCAAGTCGATAGTTCGAACCCATCTACGGATATCAAGCTCGAAGCTTTCGAGGGATGACTGAGAATCCTGCAAGATCATTTGCAATTTGATAGAGCTTAATATCTTCCGTCTGTTGTGTTTCGTTGGCGTTTCAACGTTTATGCTTTAGTTGCGATCGTATCGGTTGTACATGAACTGTAATCTTTATGCAAATTCAAACGGACAGTCTGAACAGTGATTTGTGTTTCAACTGCTAGAAATTAGAACGAGTAATCTACCGTAGAATTCTGTTTACGTAGACTCCGTTTATTCGAACGAAACCTTAGTAAATTTCGCAAGATGAAGAAATAATTACTCGTTAAATTGTTTATTCTCAAGTCCCGGTGATTTTATTACGCGATCGAAGTATTTCTGTCGATTTAATGTCGAGCATATCGATTTTCACAGCGAGAAACTTTCCACGTGAGATACGCTTCATCATAGTTGCGTTCATCGCACGCGTCATGTACATTAGGTACGTAGCTTGCTGGAATCGATGATCGAGTTTTCGAAGGGATCATCACAATCTCGTGGAAATTTCACCGCCCCATGTCTTCGTAGAGCTGAACGTAAACGTTTTCTTTGCGTATACATAGGAGGCATGTCTCTTTCCCTTAGGAATATTAGACGCAATTATCGGAGAGTCTTTAGCGAACATAGAATCTCATTATATTCCTGAAATACATTAGGAGAAACGTTTTGATTCTTGAATCAAGGATAGCTTTGTCAGAACTATTTGATAAAGCCAGTTTGTAGCATTAATTCATTTTAGAATCGTTCCTTCCAAAGCACAACACGCTAATGTACGCTCCGTCTAATATACTCGATCTAATTTCAGAAATTTAATCGGAAACTATAAATTGAAAAGATCTGAGATTCGGTGCCTCAAATTTCCCACCGTTCGTACGATAGTTAAAGAACAAAATTATACCGTACAGAGTATACAGCAACGTGTGTACTCGAGAAATTTATCTTTAATTTCGGTCTAGAAATTTCGAAAGCCTAACGTTGTTCGTCCACTTGAAAACCGTCCGCTGTTCGTGTAAAAATGAACTAGAACCGAAATTGCAGCAAAAACAAAAACGGTCTTCGATTAGGAGCAACGGCTGTACAAACAAACTGGTGATCGAACAAATTTCACGTCGAACGGTTAGGGTTAAGGAAAAAGAAAACGTAAAAGAGCAGAGAGGGGGTTGCAAACCGGTTCTCCGTGGGATGAAATGTAAATGGAGCACGAACGATCGACCAAGTAAATCGAGAAGCGAAAGAATACAGCGTCGTAAATTTGCGAGAGACACGCGTGCGTCGAATCGCGGCCACAGAATTTTCCGCGGCTAATTTCCTGCTCGGGACCGCGCCAACGATTCGATTTCTTTCTGATGGTACCGGCGTACCGGTTCGTCTTTATTCGCCTCACGGAACCGGCCACGAGGGATCCTGGTTGTCGGCCAGGATTTACGAGCTTTTCAGGAAGAGAGCCAGTGGTCCGCGCGGAAGCCTGCCTCTTCTCTCTTCATAAATCAACGTCGCGTCATTTCGTGCGTCCGACAGCTTCATTCCGGCTATTTCGCTGAGCTTCCGTCTTCCAAGCTGCCCTGTTAAATACGATAATTATTATTCGGTGGAAAAAAGAAATTGAGGATTTAGTATTTTTGTTGGGAGAATCGAGAGCTTAGGGGGATAAATTACGACAATAGTCGATACCGGTACCAATTGCACTGGAAATTACAGTTGCGTGAGTCGAAGTTCTGAGAATTTATATACAGGGTGGTTGGTAACTGGTGGTACAAGCGGAAAGGGGGTGATTCTACGCGAAAAAAGAAGTCGAAAATATAGAATAAAAATTTTTCGTTTGAGGCTTTGTTTTCGAGAAAATCGACTGTGAATTTTCGCTCGGTACGCGTGCGGTACGTTATAACGGATCTCACTGTAGATCGTTGTCTCGATGGAAAAATTAAAAAAAAGAAAAGAAAATTAAGAAAAAAATTTTTATTCGTATCATCAGTTACCAACCACCCTGTATAATCAGCTATTTTAACTTTTAAACGTGTCATCCTTTTAGTTCCGTGATTAATTAAGTTACAATTTCGTTCTTAAACGTAACACGGTTTGACGAACTGGAAAAATATAATGAACTCTTTATGATGATAAACGCAGAACATTATTTTCATAGTTATAATCATATTTCAATTATTCGTTTCTTATGAGAATTGACAGGGAACTGAATATCGTTCTGATTTCTGCAATTTCGAAATAAAGAATTTTTTAAAAACACTTGTTCCAATTAAAAGCAATCGCAATTGTCCGATACTAGCTGTTTAAAGCTTCGTTTATATCGACATTAAATTTTCAATGTTTACGTATCTATAGACAGGCTAATAAAGTAAATTGCAACGAAAGTCGATACCGACGTCGATAATTAACGTTTCAATTATTTCACAAACAACGAAAATATAGTTGTTCGGTATCCAAAGCGTTGGACAAATTGCACGAAATTCCGTACGGCCGTCGAAATTTTTCCGACCAATTAGGACGCATCGACTCCAATTTCCGGGCTAGTTGAAACAAAATCAGCCCCGCGTGGCGGTGAAAGTGGATCGAGCATAGGACGAAAAGGGAGTAATTATCCAGATACGTTCTCGTGGCTACTGGTGAAACGTTATGTCGGGAAAAGAGGAGATCGTTAACGTAACATCTGACCCGTGAACCAGGCCGGCGTAAACGCGATATCCCCGTTGCGGTTTTGTCGTTTCACGGAACGGAGGTTCAGCGAGGAATAGGGAGACGGAAACGGACATGGAAAAAGGAAAACGATCGGCGGGCAACTACGCGATGAACGTTGTAACGCTGGTTTCCAGCCACCTTTGCATCCACCCTTGAAAATAACCGAGAGTTAATTGACCCTGCGGCGATGCACCTTTTAACCGCGCTGGAATTAAGTATCGTACGCGAGCAGTTTCGTGTCGAAATGTTCTACAGAGATCGCAACTCGTATCTCGTTAAATATATTTTCGTCTTTTGAGATGCAAAAAATGTTCAGACTTTAACGTTGCTCGAGTAGAAGTAGATAAGCCCGGCATTGGTCAGACGTGAACGCTGGGCTCGCACGTTCTGAATATTTCGTTTCCAGAGGAATAAATTAATATCGTGGAATGTTCTTGTGAAAAATCTGACCTTCTATTTCGTTCGAATTCTAACATTCGTAATTTTATTCGAAAGTAAAAGTAGAATCTCTGTATTTGTCGGACATCGTTTCTATACTTTCGACATTCCGAAATTCACGTTCTCAGAGGAGTAGAGTCGCAATATCGTATAATTTTCTCGAAGAATTATCGCCATTATTTAATTAATTAAAATTCGGTATTTACGTCTTGGACGTTGGCTTGAAGTAGATGCTTCTTGCGTTGATCAGACATTGCTTTTTCCCCAAGCAGTAAACTGGCGATGTTATAGATGTTATACTTGTCTAAGAATTATTACTGTTGTTCTTCGATTTTATTAGAACTGACATTGATTAGACATCAGCTACGAACTTTCAATATTCTAAAAGCTTCTCTTAGAAGCCAATATCGTTGAATCCTCTAACCGTGTACTAGATATCGAAGTTCTGCCTTTCTATTTCATCAGAATTCATTGTCCATAACTTCGATGAACAGCGAAAGTAGATTGTCCCCGCATTGGTCAGACGTTAATCCTAGGCTTCCGATGCTTCAAAAATAAAACTGAAGCAACAGCACTATAGTATTTTCGCAAAGGATTTTCACTGTTTGCTAATGAAAATTCTCTCTGAAAATGACGTTATTAAATTATTTTCTCGCTGCACGAATTAAGTTTAGTTTATAACGAGTCTACTTCATGAACACGGATAGGCCCACAAAAGTACATGTTCGAAAATTCTCTAAATGTACTGTGTGCATCGTACGAAGCTAGTGAAATTTCAAAATGTTTATCAAGCTCATGTAATACGGTCAAAAAAATTTCCTGTGATAAATGTCGAAATACTTTTGCTGGCCGATGTACATCGCGGTGGTCCATTTTCGAATCTCACTGACTGTTGTGAAAGGCAGCAAGGTAATAAAGTTGCAGGATTTCAAGGAACGTTAAATAATTTCCACGGTTGGAGTGGTCGGTTGGCTAAACAGCGTGTGCAGAATAGGGCAGACCAACCGAGAGTCACTTGACCCACATACCACGATGTATCCCGGTCGAAAATCGCGCAACCAGGAACGTGTCTCGCATTTGGAAATGAACCGCGACCCAGAAACTTTCCCCTGAGTTTTTCCCGTCTCCAGGAACGTCGGCCACGGATTCTTATTTCCGTTGTCGCGTTCCAACCTCGACCTTCTATCGCAGTACGCACCGGCCTGTTCCACGAGTTCCTGGCGCCGTTGAAACCGTGTTTCCGCTTCTTTCACTCGATGTTCTTCGTTCGCCGGAGAGGAGATTTGTTAACGAAAGTTTCGCGACGATCGAGAACGAGTAGGGGAACCTTATTCCTGGTATTTCAGGCGATGTTGGCGATATTTTTATCGTGAAAAAATATTTCTTTCCTCTGGTCGTTGTTTCTTCAGTTTCTTTGGCATTTGTCATTTATTCGTTGAATTGTTGTTAGGGATCCGAGAGCAGAAAGTTAAAGTATTTAGAAAAGAGATAGATTACTTGGAATTTGGACTTGTTTCAACGGGGTGAATTTTGTTTCTGTATAAAGAGATTGAGTGACGTTAGCGTTTCTTAAATTAGACACTCGTGAGAGGAGAAATCAAGTACAATTATTGCACAAAAAGCATATGATGTATGATTTATGAGGAGTTTGCTCGATGCACACGTTGCGAAAGAAAACGACGTGCTTGGAAAGCATCATTAATCATCGCGTCTTGAAAAACGTCCGCTTATTTGGCAAGTGAGCGTTCCATCTCGAAGGGGTTTGCAAGGTGCGCTCTAAATTCTCCCTTGTATGGTAGAAATTCTCTATTTAATTTAAAAAAATCTTCCTCGTACCTGAAATATCGAATCTTCTATAAAATTTGTCACGAAAATTTTCGTACTTGATTACCATTATCGTGCTTGTGAGTTGGAGATAAATTTCAAAACAGAAAAGAAACGACAAACTGTGTAAAATAGCATAGCTTAAAGAAAGCAATGACTGAAAAAGATAATATCATGGTAAAAAGAAAGATTGTACCAGAAAATATATAACCGAAGGATAACAATATTTTAGTAGCGACAAATGTTTTATAGAGAAGAAAATCAAAAGTCGTGTACCTAAGAAGATATGCAATTTGTTGCAGGTTCGTGGAACGCATATAGTTAATTAAAAGACCCTGATCTAGCGAATGATTCGCGTTTCATTAGCGGGAGAACCAGTAGACGAATTCTCGACTTGCGGCTAACGATTTCGTTTAAGAAAGAGAATAATATGATCGCAGAATTACAAGCGGGACAAAAGAGTTTAATAAAACGGAACAGAACTAAAGGCGAGATTTAATTTCGATGCACTTAAGCGCTCTCCCATAGATGGTGACGGAATAAGCCTGGCTTCAATCCGTCGAATGGATAATTCCATGAAAATCACCAGAAGTGGATACACTTCTCGCTACGAACGTCAAATAGAATTGCAGAATATTACATGAAAAGGAACTCTAAGGATCCATTTCTCTTGGGAATTCATGGAATTAAGTTTAATAAAATTTTTATATTCTTGTATCGTATTTCTATATTTTATCGAATATGAGAGTAACGTTTTTTATACTTTCTTCTTTTTTTTTTTTTTTCATATGCAAAGTATCGAACCTGCATATATTTTTCATTGTGTCGAGAAAAAATTCTCTTATGCTCGAGCGTCGCTATTCGACGACGCGAGATGAAAATAGCGTAAAAGCGTTTTGACAGGCGAAATCCCGTGATAGAAAGATATCTTTAGAGAAGATACACTTGTATTCTAGATGCATGCACGTAGATTTCGCGTTTCCCCCCGAGAATGAATGGTACACTCGATGGATATGTCTTAATCTCGACGTGAACATCGATACTCGCCGCGTTCGGAAGTTATCCGAGACAGTTAACATCTCGTAACTGAATCACTCTTGGCATTTCATGTTCCCTTTAGAATTCTATTATCGTACGATAAAACGTCTAGTTTCTTCCTGTGAGAAAAATAAACTAAAATTAGTTCCTTCATTAAAGAAAAATTTATTTGACCGCCTCTTTAAAAGGGACCTTTGATTAGTTAAATAAACGATAAAGAGTACATTGGTACGTTATTATCGCAGAAATCGATTTCGACGAGTAAATAACATGTAATCATTTTCGCATCATTCTCTGTACATAAATCACGCCTCCTTGAGCTTTGATCGACAGAAAGCAGTAGCTTCGAGAACCACATTTAGCTGAGTGCTCGAAACTTTTTACTATCTGCACCGTGTGGCATATGGATGAAACAGCGTTCGTTGTTCAAACAGCGCTCAAAATAAAAGTTCCCGGCTGCGTAAACAACGTCGTAAAAAATATCGTGAATGAACGATGCACGCCTGTCTCATCCATATGCTTTAGAAACGCATCTATAAAAGTCGTTGCACGTTGTAGAAATTAAAAAAAAAAAATACCCTACTTTGTTAAAAACTCTGCAAACATATGGAACTCTCCAGTGACTAAAAAGATTACAAACATGTCTTTACTCCTTCCACACCTTGTACAGAAAACCATAAAGTACCTAAAGCAATTTCCTATTTTAAAAAACCCATGAATTACCCAAGGAATCCATAGATATATCGAGATCGTAAATTACGTTGTTCAATGGTTCCATCCATCGACGTATTTATGTCCGGGGTTGCACACATTTTACAGCAACCCTTTAAATTTCAGACTAAAAATTTTGTATTAAAAGTGCGCTGTTCTTTTATCATAGAATACTTCGTTTTTTCTTTTTTTTTCTAAAATATTTTCGATTATTTGCGCTCTTTCAGTCGCGTCTTACGAAGAACCGTTGAAATCCTGAAAATTATATCGTCGTAAATCTAAACAATCTTCGTAACAACATTAAAAATATAGTAGGAAAAATATTCAGTGCAAGGAGAAACGTAAACTTTTGTCCATATTATTTCTGCAAAAGAATATCTACGTATTTTATCAAAAAATCCCAAAGATATCGTAGATCTCTACAAAATTCCTATAGGAAATTATCTTATCCCAACTGTTCCGATGGTTCTAATATTAAATACTCTTTACCACCAACTACCCCTATTTCATTTTACGCTTGTTTCACGAACCAATCTAAAGATCAAACAATTCCTTCGTCAAAACTACTGCCTCACACCTAACCCCTAAGGAGTAAAGGTCATAAACAATCTGTGGATGGAGAGTTCCAATATTTGCGAAGCGTGCAGGGACGTTTATGAAGTAAACGCGGGAAGAGGACGCGTTAGTACCGTTTCTCCGCTAGGACATCCTGTCTGGTCTGTCTTGGAGCTTGCTTGAGCCTTGCATGGCGGGTCATGGTTCCTGTTTCAGGCCGCGGCAGCAGCAGCTGCAGCGTCACCGTTGCTGAAGACGCCCCTCTCAACAGCACAGCAGGCCACCTACGCAGCTGCAGCGACCTACACGGCAGTGGCTGCGCGCGCATACAGCGCAGCTGCAGCTGCGGCACAACCGGTCGCAGGATATGCCGCAGTCGCGGGGTAAGCGCACCACTACTCCCTTCGAAAGGCCTCCTTCGCCTTATCCCTCGGGCTCTGTTCTCCTATCTTCTCTACCTCCTTTATGCGACATACTATAACCCTTACTATAACCCGTCTTCGACGTCGCGTGGGATCTCCTTTCTTTTTCCTTCTTTCGAGACGAGACGCGCTTTTCAACCACGACCGGTGAAGAGATTCGGTTTAATTATTAAGCGATTTGAACTTTTTTTTAATTTTATCGGCAGCTAGTAATTATGAAGAAATTAACAGGAATTTCGTTAATTGGATATTAGTCGATTGCCTTTCAAGGGATATGAATCTTCGGATATTGGGAATTTTTTTTTATTATTTCTTTTATTAACAATTCCGATATAAGAGATTTGCTTTGATTATTTAATTTAGTAGAGTTGCATCGATACTCGAATTATAAAGAGATTAATTCTTGAGGATTTTCTAGTCGGATTTTGGTCGGTTGTTTTTTTAAAGGATTTTAATAGTATAATATAATAGTATAATAATAACAGTATCGATATAAGAGATTTGCTTTGATTATTTCGACAATGGTAGCGTTCTATTGATACCGTGATTATGAAGAAACTAATTGTGGAAATTCAATGAGGTTTTCGTAATTGGTTTTCAATCGATATTTTTTTCAGGGATTTTGAGAATTTTTGTGATACCATTGAATTTCGTTTGGTTATTTCGAGAAGGGTAATTTTGTTAGAAATTAACGCTGCAATTATGGGGAAATTAATTTCTCAGAATTTTAGAATCTGATTTTGGTCGATTATTTTTTTTAAACGATTCCTACCCTTCGATATAAAATGTTGAGGAAGAGATCGAAGATATCATACGATATCATCTTGCTTTTATTTGTTATTTGTTCATGAATCGAGAAGACTATATCTATTATAATTCTATATTTATCATATTCTACAAATCTAACTTCAGATATACGGAAAAAGATGTACAGTCGGAGTCCATTCCTTCCAGAAGAATTCGTCGTCGTGGTCGAGCTCTTAGGAGTCGCAGACATGTCGAAAGTCAACAACCTGATGATACTCTTACCGAAAAACCTGATAGTCCTATCGAAAATCCTTAGATAACATCCTAAGTTTGTATCTCCTTTTATCTGTTTATCCTTTATTCCTTAACAGGCATCGATTAATTTACAATTACAGAATGGATACTTAATATGTTTCAATGTTGATGTTTACAGTTACGGGCGTGAATACGCCGATCCCTACCTTGGACATGGTATTGGACCAGTAGCTGGCTATGGGGTAAATGCAATTTTTCACCTCTCAAAATGATAAATAGACGGAATAATTTCAATTGCTGATACTTTTGTGAATTTATCGTTGACAATTAATAACTAAACCGTGGCTATTTCTTTTATTTCTAAACATTTTCGTAAATTTATTACTAATAATTAATAACTAGTATATAGATGTTCATGGAAATGTATAATTTCGTAAAATTAAGCAGAGACTCTCTTTCTATTTAGCTCGTTCAATTTTATAACAAGTACTTTAGATATTTCAAATATCTCTATTCGTAAATATTCGCGATCCGTGAAAAAACAGGCGGAATCGTCGATCATAAAATTAAAATATAATTTCAATTGATGGAGAAAATCAATCTTTTTCACAGGCAACCGTATACAGAGGCGGCTACAACAGGTTCACGCCATACTAAGGATCGTCAGATATCAGAGCGCGAGCCTTCCAAGTACACCGTTATACTCAGCTGAACATGACCAGAACAAAAAGAAATCGACACAATCATCATCGTCATCCGTCATCGATCACGATTAGCCCACGAAGCGATGCCTGGACCCTCCGCGCATGCTGACGCTAGCCTTCTTCGTAGCACCGATACAAAATCATTGACTTCGGCTCTCGTCGACGCGGAACGAAAGCGTGTCTTTCATCCTGAAATCATCCGGCCATTATGGACAACGTTCCAATAAAGCCAGAACTACCGAGTCGACTACGAACGTGCCACGTATAAGTAGGACGAAAATTTCAAAATTGTTTGCGAAACGGGTACATTAAAGTTTTACACACAGTCGATCAGAGGGAAAATAGAAGAAGGAAACCCGTAGAGAAAAGGAAGAGAAAGAAATTTGCTTAATCGTTACAGACGAAAGGACGATCGAATGCATTAAGCGGACCGATAGACGAACAGATAGAAGGTTAAAGATCGTAGGAAGATGATATAGAACACTCAGAATTTAAATTAGATTGAAAGCGTGCTTCTCAGTTGGAGATAGTTTTCGATTGGGGTTGATCGACCAGACGACAAAGGTCTGCCGAAGCGTCGTCGAACTTTCAAACTCTGATCGATAATAAGAGGGTTGCGAGGAAGGACAGAGATATATGGCAGACAGGGAAATCGGTAAACTGAATTAGCGGACAAAGGGGACTGATTAAATTGAGTTTTGTTGGAAACATGTTAAACATCCGAGCAAACGGTCGTATCGAGCGTCTTAAGAAAAATATCGGTATCCGGCGAAGGATCAAAGTTACAAGTTAGACGAAATAGAATCGAAACGTTCCGAAGCTGTCGAAATTCGTGTGTAAAGGGAACGTGGCATCGCGTCATTAAACTATCAGTTCGTATCGGAGTTCGGACCCGGCAGCCATTCCGACTTTACGAAGTTGAATGACAAAGGGGCAAATGTGTCGAATCTAGACGGTGTACGTGTATATATATTTGTGTATATACGTATATATATATATATAAGTAGATAGATATAGATAATTGATCTCTCTAGAAATCAATTGTAATTATGCAATTCGTTGCTCGTGCACGTTTCTATAATCGTTCAGGAGAAACTTTTAAAACGCGACCCGGCAAGAATTTTTATCACTAACGAAACCGGGACTATTTAGATCACATTACAAAGTTTACGTATCATCGTAATGCGATGTTATTCATTGAGATCCAAAAAGAGTAAAAGGCATTCAATGAGAAATATGAATATAGAAAGAATTTTGTACATAATTCATTGACAATTCGCTAAAATATGAAAACGAAATCTGAAATAAAGAAACGAGTAAACGATCGTTTTCTTTCGTGTCCTTTTTTTTAATATTATTACTATTGCCATTATTTACCCTTGTCCTCCGTATGGACAAAATTTTATGTTTAATTGCCTGCGTTAACAGGTCTTTACTAATCATGAATCAGAAACACCAATTATCAGACACGTGATAAGACGTGCAAGAGGTAGAGGAAACTCTCGCTAATGGCTGCCGGAAAGGAACTCTTCCTTCGTGTCGACGAGGTACACACGACTTCCGGTGACAAACGCCACGCTCGGTAATCGGCGAAGAAAAATACGCGAGACCCTCTTTAGGTAGCTAGACAAGATTTTAGAGGAGAGAAAACGACGAGAGCGACGAAGCAGTTACGCGTGACCGGTAGGGTTTCTATGCCAAATATGTGTGTGTCTATGTTGCGCGTGTGTGTGCGTAGATTCGCGAAACGAACCGCGGCTGTAAAGAGTAGAATAGTAAATGTGGCTGAAGGGAGAGAGAGAGAATCCCTTGAATAACTTCTGACAAAAGCAAGATTCTGGCAAACAGAATCTAGTCAAATCAGTCTCTACCGGTTCCTAATCGAGATTATGACAATGTAACGCAGCTTTTCTCCTAATACTCACGGCCTTGTCGACGCTCCAATGGAAGATGGAACGTGACAGCCTCTTTTTTTTTTTTTTTTTTCTTATATAGTTAATGAAAATTACCTTTTAAGAATGGTAATTTTTGTTCGAATTTTGTAAATTTTGAAGCTTGTCGATCGAGGTTTCTACGCTCTCTTATTTTTTTTTGTAACTATTTTTTGGTGCAGGAATTGGAATAGAAATTAATTTATGGTGTTAGTAAATCTTGGTCTCGAATTCGAATCTCTCCGATTTGGAATACTCTGAACGTGAAATTGTCACTTGATTCGTACAAACGAGAAATTCGTTTGTAAGATGTCAATCGACGAAACGATTCCTATTCCTCGATGGACTGAGTGTCCACGCACGAATAGCAATTTTCATCGAGAATTACGATATTCGTCTACAAAAGATAGACACATTGTAACGGAGCTCGAGTGATCGAGGGCGTTGAAATTGATAGACTGATCCTCTGAATTTTGATGCAATCTCTTGGACAGCTTTTCACAGAAAGCTATCAGATTCCTTATGTGATATTTCCAATATTATTTCTCGACTAGAAATTAACTACAGCTATCGAAGATATGTTTTACTGTTCTACGTAGAGAACTAAACTCATTTACATATATACGATATATCGTATATATATATACGATATATGTATACATATAATATGTACACGTATGTATGTATACATATACGTGTACATACGTATATATATATATATATACGTGTACATATTATATGTATACATATTGTTTTTTGCATTTTTCATTTCAAACGATGAACGATGGATTCGTTCAAGTTTAAAGTTCCTCGAATTTCTACCGCATTCTCGATCACAGAATTTGATTTCTCGATCGGTCGGAAAAATCTTTTTTTGCTAGACGTAATCACGAAGGCAAACGAGAGAGAATTATAAAACGAAAAAGAGGGAGGGAGAGAGAGAGAGACTCACACACACACAGAGGCACACATAAACACAGAGTACTCCGAAGCAGAGAGTAAAAAGAAAAAAGATACGCGATAGGGAAATGGTACGCACATTGAGCCGAGTGAGTGATAATCCATGTTGAACAGAAAAAAAAAGTTCTAGTTAAGTGGAGATTTATCGTAATAAATATATACATATATATAAATAAATATATAGGTAAGCCGTTGCGTGATTCAACGTGGAGCGTAAGTGAGAAGGAATGCGAGTGGCCACGAGTGAATGAACTTGAGCGTGAAAGGGAGACATAAAAAGAAACTGATGAGGAAGAAAAAAACGACGAAACGTGAGGAACAAAATGGTCAAGGAAAAGAAACGCGATGGATAACGAGGGTGGGGTGGGTGGGGGTTGGAACAAGGTATGACACAAAGAGTCGTGTGAAATAGCCAAATATGACAAAGATGTTCTTTTCTTTCTCTTTTTTTTTTTTTTGTTTTTTCTTCTACTTCTTCTATTGTCTTTTGTTCTTTTTTTTCTACGTAGATAAAAAACGCGACAGCAGTAGTTAAACTAACTGACGTGGTTAAACGCGACGTAGTTGGTTTACTGTCGTCGAGTAGATTTTAAAGCTCTAATCTATCGTTAGGGTAATTCTCTAGGCTAGGAAGAGAGGCAAAATGGTCGGTAGTTGGTCCTCGGACCGAAATTGGCCGCTAAATAAGAAGATACATATTCTTATTTTTTCTTTTTTCTTTTTTTTTTATTTTTGCGTGTGCGAACGCCAGTACGTGTAAATAACGTAATTAGGGATCGACTGTGATCGATTTCGTCGAGCACAAAAGGAAGGATTAATTGAACGGGGGACGTCCCCGTTTTAGGAGCTAAACCGAACAATTCAGAACATACTCATTGATTCTTGTAACGTTAAATTAACGAGCGTAGATTTTAAAGGAGAGTCTGTAGAAACGAAACGAAGCGAGAAATAAACGATGGTAAAGGAAACACAAGATATATGCTAGTGATGCACGAGTATGATAATCTTCGAAGAAGCGAGAATGAAAGGGGAAAGGTTCTCGGGAATTCTCTGTTTGAGCGGCAAGAGACGTTCCCAGGATCGAAAAGAGACTCTTTGCTCTTCGAACCTTGGTCGCTTAATCGCGACTCGTTCCTCTTGGAACGAACACATTTTTCATATACGTAAGGCTCTCGAGATGCTGTGTGCTCGAAAATGATATATTGATATTAGAAAGGAATACGCTCTTGATCGTGTTCGTTCGCTGAGGAACACGCGCCAAAAGCGGAGCAACTAAGCAAGAAAGATCTATCCCTGTATATTGTACACTGTAATTACAATTTATACTTACTCGTAATCGATACCTTTATCGGTAGGCTATTACAACTAGTGGCTAGCGTAAGTCAAGCTCAAATCTAGGCGAGACCCACCGTCTTCGCGTCTTTATTCTTCGTCACGAGTGCACAACTCCCATCCCCCGATATCGCTCCTCTTGTTCCGGACTTTTATCGTTTTCTCGAGCGTGTTCTCCGATTGCGTACGCAGGCCTACCGTACACGATTCCCGTTATATTCACGATTCACGTCGTTGAGCTTACATTTTTCATTAATTTCATTTCTCTTTCCACTGTAATTCTTTTCTTCGGTTGCTTATTAGCTTTGTTTGTAAAACGTTGATACAAATATTCCTGGGCATCTCGCGAAATTAACAACGCGTCCAGGCGATCGACGGATCGTGCTCTATAAATATAATTCAATTGTAAAGCCGATTAATTTAGATTCGATTTAGTTGTAGTAGTTTGTTTCTTCGACTCCGATGTCCCTCGGGGTGTTTCGTGAAACTAATCATTGGAACGAGTTCAGTGCATAGAAACGATAGAAAGATCCGCGATCGATAATACGTTTTAGTGAAAGATACTCGAGATGACTATTTTAGATTCGAACACGACGTTCTTAAGGAAAGGTTGACTGTAAATAATCACGTGAGCACCGAGAAAGCCTAGTTCTATCGATACTATGTACTGAACTCGATCTTCGTATATTCGCCACATTTTGCGGAACACCTTAAATATTTATCTATAGGAAAATTTATCTATATAAAGAATAATGAATCAATCGCTGTACAAAGGGAAATTTAATGAAATTAGAGGTAGCCAGAAACACGAATAGATTAGAATAGTATCTGTTTCTGAGTCTCTTAGAAGAATCGAGCATTTGTCTCGACGATAGAACCACAGATACTAGTCTTCTTCATACTTCTAGAAACTAACTTATAATATTCGCCAAACAAAAAAAAAAAAAATCGTGCTTCGGCGTAGAATCCTCTCTTCGTGAATTGTACAAAATAAAAAAGAATCTGCTAATAATTGTAATTTTAACACGCACGATTCGATCGTCGAACGCTTTGGACGAATCTATGAAATTCAAATTAGAAAATATTGTAAGTGAGAGAGAGAGAGAGAGAGAGAGAGAAAGAGAGAGAGAGAGAGAGAGGAAGACAAGCCAAATATGCGAGGTAGAACGTCAAAATTTCAAATTGGAAAGAGCACAGTCGACTAATTCGCCCCATTTGTGCCCACGTTTCATTTTTACGTTCTCCTTTTTCGTTGATCCGCGTACGTTCTCGAGTGCTAGCGGGTAAATCGCATTGTAAAATAATCCAATACGATCGATACGCACCGTAACGTTATACATATATAAATATATGATTCTACTCTAATTATTATTAAAGGCAGTACCGTAAACGGGATTTTTAAAGTGAATCTAGATGACTACAGGACTTACGTAAACGACACATCTTTACGAGCAACATATCCTAGCGTACTAGGCGGCGTCGTGGCCAAGTTCAGCTCGAAATCCTCGTAGGTCCTTGGCTGACGAGATATTCGCGATTCGTCTACGCGACAACGCACATTTCCGCTCTCTTATTCCGGAAACTCTCTGGTGTCGTCCTTCCGCGATATGCCGGGGACACATGAAAAACGCGTGGTGCCGAATACACCTTCGAGGCCAGCACCTTCGAGGATTTCGAGCACGACCCATGGCCATCTTCTTTTTTCGAATTATCGCGAGGCAAAGACAGAAAGAGAATGACAAGTGAGAAAAAGAAGATAACGAGAAAATTAACAAGTAAGGGATGTTCCATGACATTAGGGCGTTATTACGGTAATAAGTCTAACTTCTTAGAGTCGTGAATGAGTGAATGATATTATGAAGAGACGATATGTGTCCGTGTATCGTGTGCTGAATGAGCGTGATATGATGCTTTTGCACCTCGTCGAATCGCCGCGACAAAAACAGACGATAGAGAGTTCTCGGACGTATTTGTTTCTAGGGACAAAATGAGAATAACTTAAGCGATTAAGTTAATTAGAGGATAGAATGTGAATGAAAATGCGCGCGATTCGATGATATACAAAATGGAGGGACGATAGAGATAACGTTTCGACAAACGGGGATACGAGATAAAAACAGAAAACGTGGATTAAAAAAAAAAAAAGAAAAGAAAGAATGAAATTGAATACAAACTAGAGAACATCGTAAAAAGAGCTAAATGCCACCTGTTTTTTCGCTTTTCTCGCAGTGTAAACGGATTCGCAACGGGAGACGCGTGCGAATCGTCATTTGGTTTCCGGCTGCGAATCCAACTCCGGAGGAAATAAAAAGAATAACGCTAAAACGAGCGTAAACGACTTTTTGCGCCAAGAAAAATGCAGAAGAGTTGAGCGTTAGCATATTCACGCATCCGCGGAACACACATTTACACGCGATGGAAATTCGACGACGAGGAAGTAATCTATGAATCCGCAGGAAAAGAAAGCAAAAAAGCAAAAAAAAATAAATTAATTAATTAAATAAATAAGAATTAATTATAACGAAACTTCAGGTACATGAAGTAACAAAAAAAATATATACAAAAAAAAAAACATGTCGAGAGAACAAGGATACGGTCAACTCGAAAACTTTAGTTGCAAAATACTGATAGGAGTACACGGGGTGTCTTACGGAACACCTTTATCATTGTCTGATTTGATGATATTTTGTAAGTCTGGACCAGTTGTTAGGTTCTTATTACTCCCATAGCGACTTCTTATGGCGTATTTTCTCTGTATATTGTCAATGTTTATTATTAAATATTTTTCAAATAAAACTCACCGTCTTCCATTCTGTTACATCCGCCCTTGACATTAACCCTGTTGCGCTCTTTGCACCGATTTTATCTCTCTATCGTTAAAAAATTTCTCAACTATGAAGATAAGACGGAAGATAAAATAGTCATTGGCATGTTTCATTTCACGTTCCACAATTTTATGCATAGAACTCGTCTCTTTTTATTTGTACAAACAAAATATCGAGATCAGGCTGTGAAAATTGCAGGTACGCGTCAGGGTTAACTCACTATACCTTAGCTATTTATAGAGCAGAAAAAATTTGATACCTGTAAACTACAGTGTAAACGTTCTATCTTACTCGAAACAAGAAAAAAAAAAACCAGAATTTTCCGTAAGAATTTATCTTCGATTAAGCGAACAGAAACACGAAAGATAACGAATTACTGTTTCCAAAATACTCTTAGAATCTGGTGTCTCGTTGTCGTTAAATTCTCACGGTTCCGACATCGCGACGTGTCTCGATATGAGAACAGAGTTAGAGGGCCAAGAAGCCAAGTCCGAAAGAATCCGCTTTTCTAGGACGTGCTTACGTTTCCGGTGAAAGACGAGTTCGCCAGCGGGGCCGAGATCTTTTTTTCGTCAGTGACTCATCGCGCACATGGAATTACCATTCGCTCTGTGTGTTCAGCGTTCGCCTCTCTGATCTGTCAGTAAGCCGCGGACCGTCAACCAGAAAGCACGCGTGCTTCTCTGCAGAAACGATCAACGCGCACGTGCGTGACCAGGAATACCGATTCGAGGCCGACAAGTGGTTCCTGGCCCTTTAGAATTCGAGCATTCGATGAATACACGCGCTGAGAGCGAAGGTGCATCCTTAAGCTCTGTATACGCTACAGATTTCTTAATTTGTCTCGTTCTTCTCTTCTATTTTTTTATTATGTTATTCTCGATCGTGAGACGAAAAGTTGAATAATTGGAAGATCTTTGCAAATTGGTTCAAGGATTATCAATATCATAATTTGTTAACGCTATTCGCATCGAAGATCAAGTTTTACACAAGCTTGCAATTCTCGCACTTATTTTCGTTTCGATATTCTTGTGAGATTATTGTAGGATCGCGTGTTTGAAAGGTTTCTTAAACATTAGACGAGAAGATAATAATATTAGGATTTTGTAAAACCACTGTTCGAGAGAATATTCGTATCGAGGACGAGAGTGTGGAACTCCTTAACCCCTGGAATTTTTGATTTGATTTTCTCGTTGTTCTCGTTGCCAGTCGAAAACTTGTAAATTGATTATTGTCGAAATCGAGGACGCACTATAGCGCTACTCGTATATAAATATAATTAAGGTTCTTGGACTTGGCTTCTAATTGTTATTCTTAGATGTTAGCTATAGATATGAATTACTAAAAAAAAGTGACACAAATCAAACGACATGAAAAACGGCTTTCAATCATAATATTTGCAATGTTTGAATAGTTCCTTGGAACTAAGAGGTGATTATTGAAATTTATTGACAGAGGTTTCGTAACCGATATATCTTAATGACCAGTATTATACGCGTTGCTTTAATGCAACATCGTTTTAGCTTTAGGAAATATAAAATAATTCAAATACCAATCGTTACGTTCGTGAATAAACTTACAACATGCACGTCATTCGATTTCACTCGCTACTAAACATTTTTCTCTATTAATAGCAATTCTTTCTCCATTGCATGAAAATCATAATAAAAGATATAGCGACTGTGTCTCTCTTTCATTCACAGAACTCATTAATCGCGAAAAAATCTAACCACACTTTTACCAACGTTTTACGTAACACGAACAACATTCGATACTTTTAGCGTCAGATATTATGCATAATAAACGAGACTATATAAAAATATAGCCCCGTGGAATGCAAATTTTCCCCGGAAAAGTTAAATCAAGGTCTAGCACGAGAAATTGAATAATGAAAATCTCACTTCTAACGAAAATAAACGAGTCGCCGAATATTACGAACGCGTAGTTCCCAAACTATCGAATACATAACTCTCGATAAAGAATGAGAAATAAAAATATCGTTAAAAATATCTAGCGGAGGAAGAAATATTAAGAACACGTAACTCTGGCACAGAAATAACAAGAATGATTCTTCAGATGACGTACGAATTCATCCGATAGAATACTAATCATTTGCACATACACTGTCAATCGTAACCGCAGGTATCAGCGTACCTGCTGATATTTCAAACAAATTCAATGTTTTTCATCGCCTCTAATTTCTAATTGCCTTATTACGAAGCTGATGTTACTCGATTCATACGTTTCGCGTAATATAAAACATTAAACGAAATAAAATCCGTTAGAATTTTCCAACGAACGTAACGAGTAGATGTCTCGATGTTTATAGACGATGCATTTCGTACGTCGATCGTCACGGTACAAAAATCGATCACCTAAGAATTCCACCTGGGAAAAGTGAATCTGAAAAGCGAAGCTTTCAAATCTTCACCGAAGATGCATCTTCATCGATACAGCGATTCACAATCGTCGTTCTATGAACGAACGAACGTTCTCTATTGGAAGGCTAAAGCGAAGGCTCGGTTTCGGAAGCGATCGTAGTAACAGAACGTAAATCATCGGTAACATAACAGAAAACGCGTGGTAGTGGAGTCACCGTATAAATTATGGTAACGAGTCGCGTCGAAAAATTCCAGTTGCGAGACACGTAAGTGTTGTTACTTTACTTTGGAACTTAGCATATCGCCGACTGGCATCCGTGAATTTCAATTAATCGCTTATTTAATGAACGCGTCGATAAGAACGTTTTACCTGTAAGCGCGAGTCCACTTCGCGTCTCTTTTGCATTTTTCTCGTAAGGATAAGACAAATCCTTACAAACTGTACGTTTCGCGGTTCATCGAATTAGTAACGAGCGATCGACGTTTCTTTTCTTTTTTTCCTTTTCTTGTCTCGTGGCATGAATGGATGTTGAAATTTTTGGTCGACGACGCGTCGCCTTGAGACTAATGGTCTCTTTGCATGGGCTTCTCGTTAATACGAAACACGCCACGGAAGTTTCAAGTACTAATTTAAACCATTAAGGGGCAAGTCTTTTCGTGAGGTCACTGTTAAACGCAATTCAATTTAGAGAATCTTCTGGCACGAGTATAATAAAAGAATTTGTTCCGCTATCTTCCTGCAGTGCAACCAAATTTTATTAACCCTTAATGGCTCGGGATCGTTTAGCTGCAGATGCATACTGATTAGAGCTTGGAAAATGATATAAATATCGAGACACAATTGGTGAAATATACATTTTATCGATATATCGTCGTATACCGTAAAAAATAAAATTTAGTACATTGTATACTTTGCTATATGTAAATTTGAGGAAACTCAAATGGCACAAAGATATATTACGTAATACGATGATTCAAATGTTATCAGATGTAGGAAAGTCTTTCGACTGTCAATGAAAAAGAGATCGGCTTACTAAATGTTTGGGACATTGTAAGGAATCCATTTTACAAAACAGCAATAAAATTACTGTGTATCTTTTGTCAAAGCATTACAAAATTATCAAGAATTATTTTTAGATTCTCCTTTAGATTCCGGTAGCTTTATCAACTTTTTATTTTCATAAAAGACACGGCGGCTCAAAATACAAGTTTAACTGGAGTTCACGCGAGGAAGCACTCGACTCGAACGCATTTTTATCGGACGCATCGAGAGTTATCCGAGCGTAAGATATTTTCGGTGAGTATAAAGGTCTGTCGAAAAACAAAGCGCGTTTGAAAGCCTGTGGACCGGAAGCTAGAACGGTTTCCAGCAAACCCATTTATCGTTGCGTCACAGTAGAAATAATGAAAACATGTTATTCTTAGTGATTGCAAAATGCATTCAATCGAAGTTACGCAAACCGTTTTTGACTATAAAACGTGTAGCCAAAGACGAAATAGACGGATTATACGAAACTGAATTAAGTAAACCACGTAGGAAGAATACCAACGTAGAAAAATATAACGACAGGAAGAGAATATCGAAGCGTAAAAGACTTTTAAAAGAATATTTTTGCGATAAAAATTAATACAAAAAAGTAACAACTGTTTTATACTTTTGCTTAAACAATTAAAGATCTCGTAACAAAGGCTCGTCCAAGCGTTTTTATCAGAGTGAAAAATATTCTTTCATCGGAAAAAGAAAGATTCGTACACATATACTTTACGTATACGTATATTTTTGTACGCACAAATCGTTCGAAATTAAAAAAAATAAAACGGTACAAAGAAAGCAGATACTCGTTGTTTGCGTATCAAAAAATATAAATAATTAAAAAATTATATAACGACAATGTTTTCAAGCAGATTGTAAATTGAAGGAAATGAAACGGTAGAGAAAGAACGAATATTCTTCTTTATGTCTCAAAGAATATAGAAAAATAATATTTTTAGGCGAATATCAAGAACGATGTGTCCAGATATCACACGCAAATACCGTTTCCTAAAACACCATTAAAATGGACTTTTGCAAGAGTTACAAATTTCTACAAATCCTACCAAAACCCGTGAGACGCGTCGAATGGTCCTGGCGAACGGAAAATGGTACGCGCGTCCGTTTCATCGAGGATGATTCCAACGAGGATGATTCCATCGAGAATTGCCTCATGGAACTCGTCAATATCTGCGTTCCAGCCATCGCGGTCATCCTTGCGCTGATCACCTTTCTCAGATGTAAACACAGGAAACAGCCAAAGTAAGTTGACGAAAGAAAAGACAAGACTCGATGGAGATTTCATTTTCACGATAGAGAGATGAATTACGATCCATTCGCTTCGATCATTGAGATTTATCTCGATTTAACGAGAGCAGTTGAGAGCAAGAAGAGGCTTCCTTCGAAACTTTTTGTTCCACTCGCTTCGAAATTTTCTCTTCGAAAGTTACCTGCCTCGAAATGTTCGTTTCAGAATTCACTTACTTCGAAAGTAATTTTACATCGTTTAACGGATGTCCGATAACAGAAGGCACGGTTTATTTGTACGTTATTTCACAGTCTCTGGTACAGCGCTGGACAATGGCGATCGAATGTGATGTCCGTTGAAATTTTCATTTCAAAGCTTTTGCTTGCTTCGAAAGTAACTTTGCATCGTTTAACAGAAGTCTGATAACAGAAAGCAAGGTTTATTTGTACATTATTTCACAGTCACTGATACAACGCTTGATAATAACGATCGAAAGATACTCCACGAGCGATAAGATTTGGCTATTCATAGCTGGAATGGTATTTGCTTCGGTTGAAACGGGATATCTTTAGTTTCAGAAAAACGTGTATCGAATGTTTAATTTCAAAAGGCGAGGCTAGAAGCTGCAGCTTAGCTCACACCAATTGAAGCAACATTCAATTAAACGAAATGTTTCACGTTTGGGATGTCCCATGATTCATATGGGACCATGTTCCCATTCGAACAATTTGCTTCAATTAATGTGGTGAAATTTTATCGAGCCTGTTAATTTCTTCGCCTTTGCTTGACCCTTTTTACGTGGAATTATTCGTTGCTTTATTTATTGCTTTTTCGGCGATGCTTGATCATTCGCTGTAATTAAAAAAGTTCTTCTTTGGAAAAAAACAACTGGTGAAATTTAAAGATTAGAATGGTTTACTGTGTAATTGGTTCTCTTCTGAAGAATATTGCCGGATATTTGCCCATGTCAAACATCTGTAACACTCCACCACGTTCCTGGAACGGGCTTACATCCACAAACTTTCATCTGTTTTCCATGCCACGCTCGTCACTTCCAGCGTTCCTCGTTCCATAAATCAAAAATGTGACAGATATACAAGATTTCGGAATTTCTTGCTACCACATATCCAGTAATCTCTTTTAATGTCTTATTTGTCAACTAACTTGCCTAAACCATGTTAACAGTATGATAAAACGAGGAAGAGCGTCAAATAATTTGAAAGATAATTGTTTCTTTGTCCTCAAGATTTCTGATGTTTCTGCTACGAGATAACAGAAATATATACTTTCTTTTTTTTTTTTGGAATTAAGATTAAGCTTAGAAAAATTACTTTTCGTCGATTATTAACAATAGAACATTTTTTCGGATGATCTTGTAATAAAACTCGTAATCAGTTTTACCAAATACAAATATATCTTTCGTTTAATTGATTAATAACTTTCAAAAGGTCACCAAATTCACGAAAAGCATAAAACCCAAAGAAGAGACGGAGAACGTACGAAAAACACAAGTCATAATCCGAAATGAAAACATCAAAGTTGTCGTTAACCGCGTGGAATAGCGAGAAGCGCGGATTAAATGGATCAACAGAAGACCCAGATTAATTACCAGAATAATTCATAACACGTGCTGTTGCAGGGTTTTCGAATACCTACGTGTACACTCTTTCCTGGTTTGCGTCACGTTGCCCGTTCCAGGAATCTTAATGCAGCTGAATGAGATGGCTTTTATCCTTGTTCGTTCGCTGAAAAATCAATAGCAATTCCTCCTTGCCTTCTTAACCCTTACGGACTATCGTGCTTCAAATTTCACTCCATGTGAATCTTGTTTCAGCGTTATCATTCCGTGACAGAGTCAGAGAAAGACGCATAATATTTGCGTAACATTTTAAAAACATTTTTCGGTATAAAATCTTGGAACAGTCGTATATTTAAATAAAAGTCGAACTATAGAAAGACGAAATAATGTTTAATGCAGAAATTGTCTGAAATTCTAAAGAAAATCCACCGGGGTGGTTGGATCGAAAAGCTAGAAATAGAGAGACGAGTTACGGAGTGTAATTTTATTGGCCCAGAAGCAAAGTCGATAAACTTCTAGAAGCTCTGATGCGAGAAAAATTACGATATCCGTTTAACGAAGGTGGTAATTACGTGGTAATTAGTCGCATACTTGATTTTCTTCGCGTTCCACTTGACTTAGATTGATTTCGTACGGAAATTGGACCAATACAGGAGAAGGTTGTGCTTCCTGCTTTATTTTCTAGAAAGAAGAATCATTTTCTTGTAATTGGAGGTTTGTCGGAGATCGATTGATCCGATATAAATGTATTCAAAGCTCGTAGGCAAGTTGCAAGTTATATTTAAGTACTTTAACGTAGGATAATAACTATGAATCACGAGTTTCAGTGAAAATATTACAATTTCTCCGTGTCATTATCAAGCAAGAAATAATGAAATTTAAATTCCATCCGATGCCTGGTAAAGGATGTATTCTTTTTTAACATTCTTTTTATTTAGAGATTGCAGAGGACTCCTACCATTTCATACAACTAGAACACTGTTGTGCATGACAGTGTTGGCGGTGCTTTTTGTCGAACTTTGCGAGTCGTTGCTCACGTCGATTTCTTTCTCGTTGATTCTGATGATCGTAGCCATCCTCTACTGTTGGATCATTCATCGGAGGACCGAGGTTAGAGATGCTTGTGGTACTGCCCTCTCTGCTGGAATCTTCGTCACGATTAGCTTATCGCGAGCATGGAAATTTATGTGTCTGTCTAGGTCAGTTACACTTGTTATTCATTTATTAGAAAAATTATTATTTAATAAGAATTTTGAAATTAACAAATATTCCTCTTTATTGTTTTTAATGAATTTGCGATTTTTTGGAAATAATTGCCGAATATATACAGATATGGTCTGTCCATGATACACGTTCGACTCGCAACCACAACGTTCACGGCTATTACCTGTGGGCTTTTAGCCGTTTTGGACTCTTACACGTTCTATCTTATGGTAAGTTGCTTAATGATCCAATTACTATTAATTCTAAGTTGTTATCGTTTCAAGATTTCTTGCGCGATCAAGGGAGGATTTATTTTAACTACTATATATCTGCTTCGGCTATTAGATACGTAGTTTATAAGCCTGCTAGTTCTTACTGCAAGCATCGCGAATTAGCGACACAGCGTTACAACCTTATCGAAGAGAGCCAGCTACTCCCGGCACCAAGTGCAAACATTTGTTTTACATTTACTCAGCTTGTTTGAATAATAATGTTTATTATCGCAGCCTGAAGAGGCAGAGCTTATCGAGTGGTAATGCGAACTTTTCCTCCTCGACGCTGCGAACTAGATCGCAAAAATAGAACCGTCCCGTCTATTCGATATTCAATTTCCAGGAAATTAAATAAAATGTCGCTTCGCGGAAAGTTCGCGAATGTTTCGACAACCGGTGTACACGTTGCGACGTACAGAAATAATTAAACTGTATCTAAACTAATTGCGAGTCGATGCAAGTTCTTAGCCAAATCTCAGAAATAAAGAATAATAAAATAACATAAATAAAGAAACAATACAATAGAAGGATAACGCTTGCAGTGGAATAAAATCAAATTCTAATCTCTTCTGTTCTCTTCCTTACAATACAACCATCCATCGTTGATGTTGCACTAGCTTCGTACAACAGAACAAAATGAATAAAAAGTAACATAAATCCAGGAAAAGACAAGAAAATTGAAAGAAAATTGAAGGATCATTCTATTTTACAAGAATACAATCACTTCCATTCGCTGTAATGCAACTATCCATCATTGAAGTTCCACTAATGCCACTATACATCAACCTCTTCCTCAAGCTTCGTTCGGTAGAATTGAAAACATATTTCACGTCTAACTATAGTCGCGTTAAGAATGGTTCCGTTTGAGCCGTAAGTGGTCTTCCGATAACAGGTAAGGCGGTACTCTGCGTTTGCTCCAAATATATTTCGCGTGTGCACGCCGACTCCTTGACCCAGTAAAAACAAGCGGGTTGAAGCATGCAAATAGCCCGGTATCTTAAAGCGCCGCCGCGAATAAGTCAACTTACGATATTCGTTCCGTCTAGACAAGAAGGAAGAAAAGGTATTTGATCGAGCGAGGAGAACGACGAAGAACAGCGTACAAACACGCGGACGTGCCGTTTCTCAATAGAATCACCTTCCATTGGGTGATCGACCTGCTGTGCAAGGGATACAGTACGCCGTTGGAGAACCACGACCTTGGAGAACTTCCCGAGGAGGAGACTACTAGGAGACAGTTTGACAAGTTTCGTGAAGTTTACGAGAAACATAGGGTAATTATATTCTTCGAATATAAGAAAAATATTTTCTAATCGGTAGGACCGGAGAAAAAAAAACGGTACAGGATACCAATTTTTAATGAAATATTCTAATATTAGTTGAAAGAGTTTCATGGATAAATGACACGAGTAGCAAAATTTGTATCTTAACTACAGAGTATGAGTTACAAATTGTAATTTATATTATATTTATATTTAATCATAAAAATCGAGATGATTCGGAGTGTTTGGTTGTTTCCGTAGGAGAGAAACGAGAAACTACGTCTTTGGCGATGTTACTGGAAAAGAATATGGTACCCGTTTGCCATTGGGGGATTATTTAAAATACTGGGGGACGCTACAAGCCTTGTTGGACCGATGTCTATTTCTAAAATTCTGAACTACGTCTCTGCTTCTCAAAATGGGACAATAAATCGAAACTCTATGGTATCTAACATTGTTCGATAACATTTCACTTAAAAGAATTAAATAGAAAATACAACGATTGAAAAGATTAAACAGAGAATTAATTAAAGACACTATGGAATATTTCAGAGTGCCATGACATTTCCTGAAATCTTGCAAAATGGCTATTTTTTATGCCTGTTGGTGTTTTTCTTTTCTTTATTACAAAGCACTCTAAGCCAGGCCTCCACTCATATCCTTTGCGTTGAAGGGATCCGCCTGAAGAACGCACTTCAGGTACACTTGAAACTCGAAAATAGCAACCATCGAAAACCATCAAGAGAATTGAATTAAAATTACAGGCGCTGCTATACGATAAAGCCTTGCGTTTATGCTCTTGGAGTATCGACGAAGAGGATAATCCGACAGACAAGGAGAAAGAACAGAATAAATGTCAGCAATCTGCTGATATTGGAACCTTAACTAACCTAATATCTGAGGATGCTTACAATGTGATGAGCTTTTTCTGGATTGGACACTATACCTGGGCAATTCCATTAAAAGTGAAAGAATAAATAATTAACGATAATTAGATATTTATATCTTATAGCTAATAACGATTTGAAATTTTAAATATCGATTTTAGATCAGCGCTATAGTTTTTCTTCTTTACACAAAATTGGGAATAAGTGCAATTATCGGTGCATTCTGTTGCATATTGATAGTAACGCCACTACAATTGGTGCTTGGCAAGAAAATGTCGGAAAATTCTAAATTGGTCGCCGTAAGTCGATACATGTAATTTCTCTTAAATATCTAATAATGGAAAGACAGTTTTAGAACCGACAATATTTTTATCTTTAGAAAAGCAGCGACGCTAGATTACGTCTGGTTAACGAAATCTTCCAAGGAATAAGATTAGTGAAGCTTAGAGCCTGGGAAAATATTTTCGAGGAGAAAATAAGAAAAACGCGAAACGATGAGCTAAAAATGCTGGACAAGGATTCTTTCTATTGGACCCTTATAAGTAAGTTCGGCTTCTCGATCAAAGAAAAGAATTTTGTTTCGAAATAACGTTGTTAATTGAAACGTGGATTGTTGATAATTAGACTTTCTCACGCATGCTTCATCGGTACTGACGACACTTTTCACTTTTGCCGTTTATTTCTGGCTGGAAGAGAAAAGTCTCGAGGCTGGAAATGTTTTTGCAAGCTTAGCTCTATTCTCACAGCTCACAGTGCCCCTTCTCATTTTTCCTGTGATGATACCTATCATTATTAACGCTATGGTAAGCAAATTCTTTCGACTGTTATTGTGTTCTTCTTAATAAATACTTTAATTCAAGATTTCTATAGATTTCAACAAACAGAATAGAGGAGTTTCTCCAACTTCCGGAGATCGACAATGTCTTGCCTAATCTTAACGATGCAAAATCAGAAGTAGCCGAAAATACATCATCGCTGGCCAATTCTATCGAAGAGAGCACTGTAAGTATCTATGAAATACAACGATAATACTTGAAATATGCTTGAAATATACTAACCGAGATGCCGTGAAAAATATATCGACGCTCTGAGTGTATTTTTTATTCGAGTAATTAAGCTACTATGACATTTTTATTTCTTTTCTAAATATAAAAAGAACAAAACTCTTTAAGAAAAATTATAGTTACTAATTCAAACGTAGTTGATATTAAACAGCTAAAACTAAGATCCTCGACAGTGTCATTTTGTCCCGTGGTTTCCGGAAAACCTGCCAATTGCAAAATATCTTTACATTTTTAATATTATAAAATATTAGGAACTAGATACTACGAAATATTGCAAAATATGAATTTCTATTCGTGTCAATTAAATATTTCTTCAGATAGAAACAATGAAAACGCACAACACTCCCAATTTTGGATCGTTGGATAACATCAAAGAAGACGAAGAAGATGGACAATCTTCTGACTTGGCGGATTACACGATGGATATAAATTCATCGGTGGACACCGTGTTTGAGAAGGATCCGGAGATTCCGGTGCTTACAATGAAGCGCTGCGGATTTTCTTGGGGCACCGATGAAAGTCTGTTATCCGTATCCGATCTTAGTTTTCCACGAGGTAAGGTTAATTAGATGCAGATCCACTCTTAGCAATTATCGATCACTTGCAGCTACGCAAAATCTAAAAAACCACGTACTACTGTCACTTTCAGGTCAGCTGACTATAATTGTTGGAAAGACAGGAAGTGGAAAGACTTCTTTACTATTAGGAATGTTAGGAGAGATCCAGAGGACAACAGGATCGATTCAGTGGGCTAAGTAAGTCAGAGATCTCCTTGTTATTTCGAATTTTTCTATATTATAATTGTAAACGAACTATTGTAAAATAGAGGGGTGAAGGTTGCATATGTGGCTCAGAAACCCTGGCTCCAGAACGCCAGTTTGAGGGACAATGTTCTTTTTGGATCACCGTACAAATTGAGAAGGTACAGGAATGTATTGAAGGCTTGCGCTCTGCAACCGGATGTCGATATACTTCCGGGTCGCGATTTCACGCGGATAGGTGAGAAAGGGATCAATTTGAGCGGAGGCCAAAAACAGAGAGTAACTATAGCCAGAGCGCTGTACAACGACGCGGACGTTATAATAATGGTTAGCTAGTTTCTAAACTAAACATTTTATTTCTTAAATAAAAAATAGTACGTTGAAATAATTAGGTTTAAATAAAAGATTCAAATACTAATATTTGCAGGATGACCCGTTGTCCGCGCTGGATCATCAAGTTGCACAGCAGATCTTCGATCAAGGAATCCGGAAGCTGCTGCTGAGGAGCGGACGCACGGTGATTATGGTTACTCACCGACTAGAATTGTTATCAACTGCTCATCAAGTATGTCTCAGTCAGGCAATGTACTCTTACACTGTTCAAAACAATAGTTAATGTAGGTAATGCTACACTAAGTTATGAGCAGTGTATGATAAACTGAAATTGTTCAAGAAAAGGCGCAATAGGTAAATGATCGTGTGGTTAAGGTTGTCGTGATGGACGGATGTCGTATTCGAGTAGTGGGCACGAAATCAGCGATCGAAGATGCTGATCCAGAATTAGCGATCGAGTGGAGGAAAACAGCAACGAATAAAAACGAAGGATATCGCGCTGATAGAACTGCGAAAGACAAGTGGGCCTTGATGAAATTAGTATCCAGAATCGGTGTGAGTGCGACGAACAAACGACTTGGCGATGGATCCTGGACCACTGATCAAGATGCCCATGTGGTAGACTTTGCGATTAATAATTATATTATCGTCGTGTTGCACGTTTTCTCCTCCCTTTTCTTTTCTTTTTCTTGTTTTGATCGATGAACTTAAAAATTTGGTTTCACCAGAATCCTCCAGCTTTCGTCCCGTTAAGAATGAGAAGAACTACCCTTGGCGGATCGAGATACTTAGCCCACGATCTAACAGATCTTCCAGTGCCCTCTGAAGAATGGAACATCGGGAAAAAAAGATTTAAATTCCATCGAAACGCTGTCAGATCGAGCAGTCTCCAACCTCAAAGACAACCACCCCCTGTTCTACGACAGAGCAGCACTCCGACCATTCTCGAAAGTCAATACGCTGTTCCTAGGTACGCTAGTATGTTTTTTTTTTCTTGCATAAATATAAAAATCAGTTTATTTTAGAAAAAGGAATAACACTTTTGACAACGGACAACGAAACGGCGTTTTCAGGCAAATATTTTCTGGCGCGTGAGTCGAATAGCTATTTTTAAATTCTTATAACGATTTGAAATGGATGAATCTTATTTTTGAAATCTTCTGTAGAATTATCAGTCCACGTCCCGATGAATTGACATTAAATAGAGACAGAGGCGTGCTACGAAAATTAATACCTTCTAACTCTAACAGACAAATACAATACACTGTTAAAAAGTACGAAAGAAATGAATTTATACTATTTCTCATATGCAGCAATATCTCTTTTTACGAATAGTTTTTATCCATTTAGAATTAATCAAGAACAGGAGAATGATCATTTTCCCGTTAAACGATTGCTATCGATAGAGTCCACAGGAACTAATGAACCCGATGAACTTGAAGGAAGTTAGTACACTTTATAAAGAAGCTACTACTGATAAGTAATATCGAAAAAGAGTACAAAAAAGCTAGTTCTTCTTTTTTCTCTCTCTAGACGACTGTGATACAGAGGAACAAGAAGAAGAATTTCAATATGAAGATAGAAGTGGAATAGTCACAAGGATGATCCTTTGCGATTACACAAAAGCTGGAGGCTGGATACCAGGCCTAATTTACATAGGAGTAGCAATTTTCTGCCAAGTTCTGAGAGTTTATATCGATCTCTGGCTGAGTCAGTGGACAGACGAGGACAATGTAAACTTCAATCAAGAAAACCGAAATGTAACTGCGTAAAATAATTTTGTCCGTGATTTACGATTCGATTATTGAACATTACAATGGATAAGGAATCCGCTCAGACTGTGCTGTATTTTATTTCAGACGGTGTTCTATTTTAAAGTTTACATCATTCTTTCCCTTGTCTTTATACTCTTGTCTTTCGTATGCAATGCAACTGGTCAATGGACAGGAGCCAGAGCGAGAAGAAAATTACACGAGGAAGCCGTGTCCAGACTTCTTAGAGTACCGATGTCGTTCTTCGATTGTAATCCTGTGGGAAAAATTTTGAACAGATTCAGCGCCGATACAGGCGTCATCGATAAGGTGAATAATCGATAAAAAAATTAGTCGATTCGTGGTTATTAAAGAAATGCACAGTTATTTATCTTTTTGTTTTTTTTTTTTTTTTTAAGAAAATATCTATGTCGATCCAAAGACTGACATTCTTCGTCTTGCTCTGTGGTTCAGCGATACTAGTAAACGTCATCGTATCACCGTGGTTCTTCATTGCTGCTATACCCACGTGTGCAGCTTATTATATCGTTCAAAAGTTTTATAGATGCAGTGCGAAACATTTGCAACGATTAGACGGCAGGTACGGTACATATTTTTGTAAGTGGTATTTGGTTTTCTGCGAATATTTTCTACAAACTTTTCCTTAGCTTTTTTAAACCTTCATAGATTAACATAGGAAACTCTCCGCAAATTTGCTCCGGACGAATCGTTATTCTTCCTTGAAAAATCTTTTAAAACGTTTGATTTTAAAACTGATCGTGCAATGTTATAGAGAGTTCAATCAGTAAAAAATATATTTGTGAACATAAACTTGCACGACCCAATTTGCAAAAATATACTTGTCCAATTGATCAAATATTTTTTAGCGAATTTAGAAGAAAAATTTTGCCTTTCTAAATCCTGTGTTCATCTAAAAATCTCAATTATTCGTTTCTAGTACCCGATGGCCAATCACAACGCATTTTTCTGAGACACTTCGCGGTCTAGCAACATTACGTGCCTCCAAACAAGAGAATCGCTTCATGGAACAGGCTATGAAGTGCCTAGACGTTAACACGAACGCGTTTCTCCTCCTGAATTCCAGTAGCCGGTGGCTCGGCATTGCTCTAGTGAGAAAACTTGCAAAGCTTCTAGAATTATTTTTACAGTTTTCCAGTTCGGCTATTGTATCTTTATCATAAATTTTAATATTTAGGATTATCTGGGTGCTGTTATAGTAGGATCTGCGACACTCGCCGTCTTAATTTCCGCAGAATTGTATCCAGATCGCGTTACACCTGCTCTAGTTGGTCTGGCGATTAATTACACCCTCTTAGTGCCAATTTACTTAAATTGGGTAGTGAAATTCACAGCGGAGACCGAAATGTATCTTGGTAGCGTTGCACGTATCTCTACTTACAGATATGCTCCTATTGAAAACTACCAACAAAATGGTACTTTAATGCTTTTTAATCTTTCATCGTTGTTTCGTTATAAGAACCAAATGAATTATTAATATATTTTCAATATTTTCTACGTTATCTGGAATATTTTATACGATATTTTCTAGACTTCCACTTATCTGATAGTTGGCCAGGTAAAGGTGAGATTATTTTTGAAAATGTTTCTCTGAGATACGTTTCACAAAGAGAACCAGTGATCTCGAATCTATCCTTGAAGATTACGCCAGGCCAAAAGGTAAAAATTTCAAAGAATTACAAAATTCTAGGTTTTCATAGGTATTTCTCGCAGATTGGAATTTGCGGAAGAACCGGAAGTGGTAAGTCGTCCACAGTAATGGCGCTGTTTCGACTATTGGAGATTACTCAGGGACGTATATCGATCGATGGCACAGACGTTCGTCAAGTTCCTCTGGAAATTCTTCGTTCGAGACTCTCAGCGATTCCTCAGGATGTGATCATGTTCAGTGGTACCATTAGGTATTTTATACATTTATTTTTTTTTTTTTTTTTTTTTAATAGAGAACGTCTTTTGAAAACGACGATAAAATACGAATATTATTTCCTCCAGAGAGAATTTGGATCCTCTATCGGAACACGAAGATCTGGAACTGTGGAATGCTTTGGAAGTAGCACAAATTAAGGATATTATTGCCTCTCATCCTGAAGGTCTAAGTAAGTGAATTTCTAATTCCAAACACAAAGTTCAATTTTATAAATTAAATAAATTTCTTTTTCTCGTACCTGATGATCAAAAAATTGCAACGTTCGTAACGATATAAGTCTTCAAATCGAACAGACTTTAAGATAAAAGGAGAAAATGAAAGCTTCTGTTAATAAATCGATATTTACGTTAAAGCTCTAGTCAGTGGTCCAGTTTTTCACTAAATATTTTTAACAATACTATTCTTTAGAAAATAAATAAGAATACAATTTCCCGAAACAGATTTCGAAGTGAAAGAAGGAGGTGAGAACTTTTCTTCCGGTCAGCTACAGCTGCTCTGTATGGCACGAGCAATCCTGCGGAAGTCTTCGATCGTCGTCCTCGACGAAGCAACCAGCGCTCTCGACGCCGTTACTGAAAAGAATCTCTTGAAAGCAGTTTCAACTGCTTTCAGGAACAGAACAGTGATTGCTATCGCGGTAACTTCGCTTTAACTCTCAACGTCCTTTATATCCACGAAGGAAAATGACCGTAACAACTTCGTTCCCTGTTAATTACGTTTGATACTTTACTTTTCAGCACCGTGTGTCAGCGTTATTGGATTGCGATCGAGTAATCGTGTTCCACGATGGTAAAATCGTCGAAGATGGACTACCAGCGGACTTAATGCAACGGCAAGGTGGATTCTTCGCGAATATGTTGAAGTCCAATGAAGAGAATGAAACGACTAATTGTTGAAAAAGCACACGTGCATAAAAGGACGATGATAAAGGTCGATAACATTGAAAGACTGGGACAGAGGAACGTATCTAACCATGTTTCGTCACAAAGTATTTATTTTTGATACGAACGATAAATGTAGAGTATCGTAGTGATATAGGAATTTCTGAAATATTTTTGTAAATACGAAGATGCATTCGAATGATCGTTGATCGATCTGAAATACATTTCACTGTTATTCGCATTGCATAGATAACGAAGCTGCGTTGCATATAAAAATCACTCACAAATAAAATACATAATAATATATTTTAAAAACCTTTTCGTTTTGAATCCGTATATTATTAACAAAGAAAATGAAAAAATAATTCTACCATACAATTGTGTATATTTTTATACCTTCGCTCTAAAAATATCTCATCCCCGAAATTTCTCAATCACCAGAAAAATCGTTCGCGAACATGTTTCCAACGTCGATCGGAAAGCAAGAGAAAAGAATCGATCAAAGGAAAGAATCTTAGGCCAATTAATTCGCTCGATCCATCGTGCATATATTAATGGAATGCACCTATCTCCTAATCAGATCGAACGTGTTGATGCAAATGTACTTTCACGGGCTATTTCGGTGGTATCGGTTTTTCCGCTCGAATCATGCCATATTCACGTATACTCGAATACATAATCACTGGCGGCATATATTACGTGCGGATAAGGTGGCCAACGATAATAATTGCCAATACCCCCACTGTTTGACAGCGATGGGAAATGAGCGCGTATTTTTCAACTAGTGGCATTGAGAGCGGCCTGTCGATAAGACCGCGAGTCTGCTAACGAAAGTTGGTCGAATTCGTTCCACTTCTCCTCTACTGTCGACTCGAAACTAACCCCTTCTCTGTCCTATTTCGATCATAATGTCGACGAAACTTGACGCGTTTAGATATTCTATCGGAAATTTTCATATTTTTCAAATTCAGTGACAAACACTTGATCTTGCTCATTTTTGAAGCTTAAAAAAGAGAATCGCGCGAGGTAGAAATTAACGCGTGAGAAAAATGAAAGCGCGCGTTCGCCTCTGAGTTTCGTGTCTAAGCAGAGGCTTTCTAATTATCGTGAATAATCGATCCGCGCGAGATCGTAGTTGGTAACGGACAATGAATCTCGAAAGTGGCCAGTGCAGCCGGTGTTCCGCAGTTTTGTAAACCTTCGCAGGAGAATAAGCCGTAAGGGAGCAGACGTATTTGAACGTGAGTATGCTTGATTAACGTTGTTTACGTGTTTGTCGATCGTGCAACGGGTTCTTCCGCCGAGATTAGATCGGAGATTCGGAGCATTCCTCGTTCACGTGAGTCGTGAAATTCGTGTTGACAAGCACGATTTACTTACTCGATAGAGGCTGATATCTGTTAATAATAATTGTTGTCACGTCGAGCTCGCGGAAGAAATGGAGCAGGAAAGCTTTTACCTGGCCGATGATTCATCGTGGAACGAGTACCGTAAGTTTTTTCCATAACTGCCGGATGCTTTTACAAGTTTTTGTAATTTACGATCTACCATGATCATTTGCAAGAACGAGTTCTTGCAAATGATGCGATTTTCATTTGACACGTCACAAGGTAAGGCAGGTGGGAGAATCGAAGATCTTGTCGAAACACTTGGTTCGTTGTGGTCGTATAAGAAAGTGTGACACGAAAAAAAGCGAGAAAATAGGAAAAAGGGAACGTCCGATAGATGAGAAGCGATAAAGGCACCGAACTGAGCGATAAGAGGCCATTTCAACGATAAAATAAGAAAACGGGTGACTATCGGTATATTCAGGGACACGGCCATAGAAAACTGTATAAAGAGTTCATTTCAAAGATCAATACGTTCGTAACAAATTTCTTAATTTCTAATTTCGTAATTAATTCTTTTTTTCGGTTTCCATTTTTTTCTTTGAATTTTAAATACTACGGATTTTTGTATACGGTGATCGTGCCAGCTATGAACAACAGATAAATTCAAGTCTATCAATAGTAGCCTCGATAGAATCGATCGTCGATTAATTTTATTCAATTCAGAAACTTTGAAACCGCTCGTTGCATGCATGTAATTATTTTCGGCGTTAGCGAGCCCATATTATCGTGAATACAATGAAATAATTCTGTTTTTCACAATTCGTAATCGGTAAAAAATGTAATCATGCAATGTTAAAAATGTAAATGTTTCAGGAAGAAAGCTTAAAAAATTTCGTTCTTTTCGATTCGAAAATTCGCTTGAGAATCTTAAGAACTAAAGAGAAATTAGAAAGAGAAAAAGAAAGATAAAACAACGGATATTCTCGCGATCCAGAAAATGATCAAGGAAGAGAACTCAAAAATCTTTTTCTATTGGAGTTTCAGAAAGATGATGGTTACAAAGTACTGAACCATCCCCTCTCCATCTGAAAAA
This sequence comes from Bombus vosnesenskii, assembly GCF_011952255.1. Lineage (NCBI taxonomy): Eukaryota > Metazoa > Arthropoda > Insecta > Hymenoptera > Apidae > Bombus > Bombus vosnesenskii. The sequence continues at coordinate 3,946,780 of NW_022882962.1, forward strand.
GAAAAAGCGGACATACCAGCCTTATTAATGAAAAGAGAATAGAATTCATTAGATAAGACGTGGCCGTATGTGTACCTGCCTGTTGACACTGCGTCTCTTTGTTATCGGCTAGATAAGATTTCTGCGTCTTTGTCGAACTTGAGATATCAGTTTTATGCGCGAATTCACGGAGTGCAGCTCATCGTTCCTCAGAAAATCATTTATTTCGTTATTTGACACATCGAGCAAAATTACATTCTTAACCATTGAACGAACTAGTTTTTAGCAAGATTTTTCGTTTCTTGGAAAGTTTTCTCGACTCTCGGTCGCGTCTTCCACGTTAAATCTGAAAGGTGAGTTTCTACATTCAACGTCCACGTTACGAAGACGTCGACAATTTTTATAGGAAACGAAGATCGCAAAAAGACGAGACTATGTACATATTACATGAATATATTCATAAGGGCGAACTCTTCTGTTTGGAAGAGTTTATCTCGAGATCTAATCGATCAGACAGAGGAACATTAATCGTGAGATAAAATTGACTCGGTAGTGTCTGTTAAATCAATTGCAATATAATGCGAGCAACGTCAGATGACAGATAAGGTTCTTGCCTTTCTGTCTCGCATGACGTTGTAAAAAACAAATATTGCATCTGATTAAGTAATTTCGTCGTACAATTAAATATTAACTTTCGTACATATATATGAGATAACGTTCTCTGAATTCAAATGTGAACGAATCGAGAGTGAAAAACAGTAACGATCGAAGAATGATTGATCGACGATTGCTTTAAAGTTCGTTGATTAGATTAAAATGGGAGAAAAGTTTCGATTCACCTTTTACTAATTCCATTGTTCTTGTATAAATTCGGGCGTAACAGAATCACGAGATGACAAAGCAAACAGGGTAACCAAAAGAAAATCAAACACGATAACGAGACGAAAATATTGGCGAAGTGCAAAAATAACCGTGGAATATTTAACAAAGTGTGTAAGACGGAATCAGAGGTGACGTCTTAAGAGGGAGAACACACACTGAGAAGCACGTGTGGAACGATTACACTCGAGTTAATTGTGCTTGTCGCAGCGGTTGATTAAGCGCGAAACACAATTAAAACAGTACTTCAACGATATTTCGTTAATATAGACCTCTTCAATTTCGAGATAGGCACGCAGATTTGTTCGTGAGCGTGAACGAAACTTAACGAATCATATCAGCGAACGTGTACATTAATTACAGAATTAAACAAGACCGTGTATGTATGTACATGTACGCGACGAAGCTGCGTTTCTCGATGAATACGAAAAACAGTAACGTTGTTTGAGTTTGTTTTAACAGTCTGCAAAATATCGTTAACGATATCACCGATGTTGCGAATGGAATGTTCGAAGGATTTGGTCAATATAAAATATTTGTCATCTGTAGGTAAACCGACAGAGACAACTTTGCTTGACAATAATTTGACCAAATACAGTCTCGAAAGAGAAAAATGTTCCACTCTTTTTATTTCGTTGTAGCTTTTACGAAACACTTCCTAAATAACACGCATGTCGTTGCAATTACTACTGACAATGGAAAAATCACTTGACATTGACGAGATAAGGTAATTAGCTCGAAATGGGAAAACGAGCAGGAATTAAAGGTACTGATAACGACGAAGTTTAAAAAGTTCTCGTTGTTTTCAATATTTCCAACGTCGTGAAATCCAACCGGTATTATTAACACTTCTCATTCCGCTATTATTTACTCATTTCTATCAATATTAGCATCAGCTACTCTACCATCTACTAATATGAACGTTACACATTACGCACATGACTGTCACGGATCTAAGTCACCTACATACACATAGCAATTTCCAATGAAAAAAGGAATTAGAAAAAGCTGTAAATCGTTTACAATTCCAATGGACGTGCTTGGACGTGAAAGATATTTAATCTTGCGTAATCGTGGCAAAATAATATCGCAGAGGAATAAAAAATACCTGTGATATTTTCATTGTTAACGTAGATCGCGATCATCGGTCGCATGCTTTTCATTCCAACGGGCTTAACGAGTAACATTCGCGCGAGCATTGTGCAAGAAAAATTGCGAAACGCCAACTTGCGCGTGCTTGTGGTGGAACGTCCTCGTGATTACGTAAAAAGAAGAAAAAAGAATAGACACAAAGAGACAAAACAGGGAAACAATGGTCGACTGAAAGGAAAAAAGACGAACGACTTCGATCGCTTCTTCGAGTTAATAGCTCGACTTCTAACGAAGCAGGAAATGCTACGCGAAACGAACCTGGTGCCGCAGTTAGATAGGATCTGCCACGGAAAGAGACGATTTTCTAGTTCCTCGCTGCTTCGGCGATCGTTTCGTGGCATTACGTATACTCGCGTGAGCTCGAACCAGCCAACTTTCGATGGTAATCTCTTTCGTTTCGCTTTGTTTCCCTGCTTCCTATGCTGATCCTCACCCTCGCCGAGTCGCCAACTGGACGGTTCCTTCCAGATAATCTCTTACTTTTGATTTATGACGAGGAAGTCAACGCAGAACGAAATTTACTCGCAGTTGAAGTTACTACGAAGATCGACGTCTTTCCTGCAGTCGAACACGTGATTTCTGCTGATCTATGTATAATAATCAACCTGTTACTTCGAAATTATAAATTGAGTATTTTCTTTTCTTTTTTTTCTTCTTTTTTTTTGGAGAATAATTTTTTAAACGACCGAGATTATTGAAAAAGTATGACAACTAGCAAGGATGTACAAGCACGTGCTCGACAAACACGGCATAAATAACATTTGGCCAGATCCTCGTATGACTAATCAAACACCCTTATCAGTCTCTTAATATAGTATAAACCGACGTTGCTCTTTGTAACGAGATTACGTTAGCATTTCAAGATACGATCAAACAAAGACTTCAATTAATCCGCCCTCATTTTTCGAATTTTCTCATACAATATCGGAGAATAATCGTTCCGTTTAGAGTTACAAACGAGTTTGCCTAATTTTTCACAAGTGTACAACTTTCTTGCTGACTAAGCTGAACTATGGCCGACGAAAATGAACATCAAGATCGCGATAACATCAACTTATTAAATTTCAGTCTCCGACTGAACGATTACTCGTATTATTACTCGTATCGTACGATTAGGTACAGTCCGAAAATTATCGAATTTTATTACATAAGACAACATTCCATTCGAGTAACAAATCGAAAGATAGATGGAACGATAAAACACTCTCAAAACAACGAATTTGTATTCGAGACGACAATGAAATGGGGATCGATTATGCTCTAGTTAACGCGAAAATTTGTTGACAATGGAAACCATCCAAAAGATCGTACCTTGAAACGAGAATATCCACATCGTGAGAACGTGCTAATATGTCGTGACGTCAGCATACGATATATCGTGCATCAAAGATCATTAGCATAAGCATGTGATCAGCTAAACCACGTGCTCGTGATCGTCTGGCGTAAAAACTTTTTGTTTGACGGTAACTTTTACGAGAGTCGACGATCTCGATAGTAGATCTCGGCAAAACATCTGTAAATTGTGATTATCGATAGTTGATAGTTGAGTTTTAACTAAAATTTTCCTACTATATTTGGTAAGTTTTTATTTAAACTATTAAGAAGCAAAATAAACGTTAACGCGGCGCGACACTTTGCTTCTAACGTTTTTTTTTTTAATCAGTTTACATTATCGAATCCTATCGAATTGACATTGTAAGGAAAGAAAGAAAAGTTATTTTTGTATTTCCGGTTTGTGTAATAATCTTTCGTAATTCTAATACTATTCTTGTAACTCTATAAAAGAATAACTTACGCCATTTATGTTTTCAAATACTTTACGCAACTTTTGCACATTATCTACTGCTTGGTCCTTAATGGTAACGATATAAAAGGCGAAGATGTAGTTTCATCGCTATTTGAGCTTGTTTAAAAAGTCGCGACAAGATAATATTTATAATCAAGAGCGTTATAATAAAGCGCATCGCTCTTGATCAGAACTTACGGAAACGATAAGTGATGTTATCTTAATTAACATCGGCAAGAAATTGGAACCAGATAAGACAATTGTCTCGATCAACGCGTCGATCAGCGACAAAATATTTGTACATAAACGAATTTACTGCGAAATTGAAACGATGCTTTGCCTTTCAGAAGTCAAAAGAGTGTGTTTCCGTCATGCTGTGGATGAACAAAATATGAAGTTCCCGTGCTTCCCGAAGCCAAGTATCCTGGGACAGAGGGGCAGTATCAATCTTGCCTCTCTGTCTGGGAATGAGTCGAACAATGTGAACAGTACGACCTTAGTAAGTTTGAACATTTTCCAAACAAGGACTGCACCATAGTTTTATGCCGTATGATTCTCTCGCTGGTCGTCCCAAAAGAAACAGCCACAATTGGCCTGATCGCTGCACGTATGCATATGTGGGAACTGGAAATAAGATTATGAAGATAAGAATAACTTCGAACTAATCACACATATGCAACACAGGGATTATCATATACAGTAGCTACAAAAGATATTTGAATATCGTTGTATCTTATCATAGCATTTACGTATTAATTAATTAGGTGCAACTACGTTAAATTTCGCACAATTTAGGGGTCATACGATTACAAGAATTGGACACTATGAAAATGAAACGTAGAGTCTGATAAAAAAAAAAGGCTTCGTTAGAAAATCTGCGAAATAGCCACTGTATATACAGCCAATCATCGGCTTGTTCTTTGAGGCCTGTAGTAAGAGAATCACTCTGTACGAAGCAAATAATTTTTTGATTCCTTTGTTTCTTCGTTTATAGAACCAAAATGTGAAGAGCCCAGTGGTAACGAGCTACAAAGAATCTGGTGAACCAGATCTGACTCATGGCGTTGTGAGTATTTAAAAATATCTTTCCGATTAAGCATCATTTCGTAAATTAACGGATACTAATTAACGGACGCGTAAGATTTTCGTAAAAATCAATGACACAAAAATATTCTTACGAAGGTGTAAAGATCTTTAAATAGATATATCTGTTTTCATTTCTTTATCTCTAGGAAGACATTAGGCAAATAGAGTATGTACATATTGTAGTTTCGTGAGAGCTAACAGGTACTAATTAACAAATTGAAATTTCATAAGAATCAGTAATATAAAGACAGATGTAGAAAAGTTTAACAATTCTAAAATAAACATATATATCACCAATGTTTATATATCATATTCGTAACAAAATATTCATTGTGTTTCATTAAGGTAAAAGGCATGTTAGAAAATAGCAGAATGTTAAAAAGAGTTGATCGATAAATCAATTTAAACAATCGATAAATCATAGAAAATGTTTAATTTAACGAGGAAATTTTATTTCTAATACAGATACGACCCTTACCTGCTACGGTAATATCTAATGGAATCGGCCCACCTGTACAGTCCCATGGAAAAAGTAGGGCACCATTGCCACCACAACAAAGTCACAATGGGAACGAACAAGATCCTGTCAGAACTTCGGATGGTTCTGATCAACCTGCGAATCCCAGAGGCGGTATTATCGGCAAAACTCCAACGCCACTCTCTGAGCCAACTCCTGTTTACGAAAAGGACGAAAAGTAATTTAAAGAAAAAATAATTGAACGAACTATTCTAAATAATGATACATTTTTTACATATATTTTGTTTGTTCCCTATAGGAGTAAACAACAGATTACAAAGGCCATTTTGGAGAACGAATTTCTTGGTAACCTTGAGGAAAATCAGGTGGAAGCGTTAGTCGATGCCATGTACCCGAAACATATACCACCGAACACCTTAGTGATTCGAGAAGGAGATATGGGTAAAATTACAATATTTCTTTTCTATATTAGTTGTCGTCTGACAATAGCTGAATTATTCTTATCACGAACGTGGAATATTTCACTTTAGAGCGAAAAACTTTCTTAGCTATCTATGGAATAATTAGATTACAGACATCTATGCAAATACATATTTGTGTAAAGATACAGTTTGAAAAAAATGAAATCTATTCTTCGGATGTTTTACATATTTTTGCATATTATCCGCATTCCGGGAATTTTTTCTTCGAATTTTCAACAAATGCATAAAAATTCATAATACAGTGATAGATAAATTTACATAAGAAATAAAGATCCTTCGTACGATTTGATAGACTGATAACACGATTAATAAATGTAACTTCGAACGAAATAAATGTGAAATATTTGCATAAGTTAAGTATTAATATCGCTTTTCTAAATTCCTTTCTTAATGTATAATTTAGGATCGCACCTGTACGTGTCAGCGGAAGGAGAGTTCGATATCTATGAGGGTGACAATTTCCAAAGAAGTTTTGGTCCTGGCATCGCGTTCGGAGAAATTGCTTTGTTATACAACACCAAGAGACTTCGATCCATCAGCGGTAAATATATAGTAGATTATATTATAAAATAATTAATAACTGTATTTTCTATTGAAAGAAGTCACGTTTAACTTTCAGTAAAGAAAGGTGGAAAGGTGTGGGTCCTCGACCGATCCGTGTTTCTCACTGTTATGATTGACACAACGCAGAAAAGGCTGGAAGGAAACATTCGATTCCTTAAACAAGTTTCTGTTCTCCAAAAATTGCCCGAGCCAAAGGATCACGTGCTCGCTAAGATTTCCGATCTTCTCCGCGTGGTAAATACATATATTTTGTATTTCTAATAATTAGATCGTAGATGTTTATGTGTTTATAGGAAATTTGAAAGTGTAAAGATACGCGGAATGAGCGTAATATGGCAAAAGTATCTGAAATATTCAAAGCGAAGTATTCGCTGTAGTATGTAGCGAATGAAACAAATGTCTGTTTAGATTCTATTTGCATTCATAGAAGTATAAAATCGCATAAAAATCTGCAATTTACTAATGACCATCCGAATGCAAATCTGGTTCTGAAAGTAAGAAGTATATATCTTCCCGATAGGAATTTTATCCTGCTGGAGCAAAAATAGTTACGCAAGGAGAAAAAGGTGACAAATTTTTCATAATCAGCGGTGGAAACGTTAGAATAACAAAAGACACCGAGGATGGTGACGAAGAAGAGCTAGTGGTCCTTGGAAAGGGTCAATACTTTGGAGAAATAGCTCTTTACGACGACACTGGTGAAAATCGTCGACACGCCAACGTCATTGCACTGGCGCCTGGTGTCGAATGTTTAACTTTGGACCAACAGTGAGTTATACATAAATGAGTAACGATAAACTTTCTCGTCTCGTGAGTTCTCAGGAAATATTCATGTTCTTTTAAATAACATTAAACTTCAGTTCCTTCCTGAATTATTTGGGTGGCCTCGACGAAATACGCAACAAGGATTGGTTAGCGGAATACGGAAGACAGAAACAATCGCTGACGCTGAAGAAGTGGACTAGCGAGTATTCGAACGTCACTTTGGCCGATTTGGAGACCAAAGCAACGCTAGGAGTTGGAGGGTTCGGCAGAGTGGAATTAGTCACTTTAAAGTCAGATCCTCAGAAGAGTTTTGCTCTCAAGAGACTAAAGAAGAAGGTGATGGTCGAGCAACAGCAACAGGAACACGTGCTTAACGAGAAACATATTATGCAAGCCTGTGATTCTCCATTCATATGCAAGTCAGTACTAAAAAGAATCTTATCAATTGATAAACCGCGGATTTATAAAAATGAAAGGATGCACATAGTATATAGAGTGTTCAATATAAAATGTATATAGTATCCAAAGTAAAGCATTGTATAATATGTGTAATTTATAATGTTAATTTATCTACTTTATAATATTTGGTGGATGAGGCAAATCTTTGCTAAAATATTAATTTGCATAGATATCCGCGTTCTATTAATCAAATAATTCAGAAATATAATTTTCCTTCCTTTTATTTAGGCTCTACCAGACGTACAAGGACCGGAAATACGTATATTTCCTGATGGAAGTCTCTCTAGGTGGAGACGTGTGGACAACTCTCCAAAGAAGACGAGTCTTCGATGAGTCGACCGCACAATTCATGGTAGGATGCGTGGTAGAAGCTTTGGATCATCTTCATTCGATGAACATTATTTATCGTGATCTAAAGCCAGAGAATCTTATGCTCGACGCCCGTGGATACTTAAAACTAGTAAGTTCGATCTGATAATCACTAGTAAGCGATAACAGTTTGAGGAAAGTCGATTGTCAATAGTTCGACTCTGTTCACAAGAAAATAGGTAAAACGCAATTTTGTGCACATTTTCCAGGTTGACTTCGGTTTCAGTAAAAAGATCGGGCCATCGAAAACGTGGACTTTCGCTGGTACGCCCGAGTACGTGGCGCCAGAAATTATTTTGAACAAAGGACACGATAGGTAAATAATTAACAAATAGTAAACGTAAAATATTCTATAAAGATACGCTGGATCAGTTTCAAATAAAATAACGAAGGTGACTTTAAGATAAGTTTAATTTATTCAAAGGGCGGTGGATTACTGGGCTCTCGGGATTTTAACTCACGAGCTACTAATCGGTAAGCCACCATTCCGAGGTTCTGATCATATGTCCATTTACAACAAAATTCTGAAGGGCATCGAAGTGGTCGGAATACCTAATTCCATTAGCAGAAACGCCAGCAGTATCATCAAGAAGCTTCTTCGTCTAAGTCCTTCTGAACGTCTTGGCTACCAAAGAAATGGCATCCAAGATATTCGAGATCACAAGTAAATTTATCAATTAAATAATTTATTTTAAATAAATTCAATTAAAACGCACTGAAGTTTCTATTTATGCAAATATATATGTTTAAGCAGAGTTCATTTAAACGCTTCAGTAGAATTTCCTCGTTTCGTAGAACTAGATCTTTAAATAGATCGTTTATCGCGTTTCTTCGAATAGAAAGTACAAGCTTTTTTAACGAAATAACATTTTTATAGATGGTTCAATGGATTTAATTGGCAAGCCTTGCAAAGATTAACCTTACCAGCGCCAATCGTTCCGACAGTACGTAAAATCTATTTTACGTATTATTACAAATATATTAATTTTTAAATAAACTCACCACTTATTCTCTTTTATAAAATCCTAGATACGAAATCCGACCGATACGAGGAATTTCGAAAAGTATCCGCCGGATCGTAATGTTCCACCGGACGAGTTCTCTGGATGGGACGCGAGCTTCTAAGCAGGAAAAATCGCACGATAATCTAAGCTGTACATGATTTCTCCATTAAACGTTTGATAAGAGTCGTGAAATGATACAAAAAGTGCACATGAAGGATGAAAATAATGTTTACAATAATACCCTACAATAAAAGCATACCGATAGCAAAGAGATAATCGTTATCTTTAATCGATTCGTATATTACAGATGCGTAGTTTCCTATGTATGTTTCTTACATTCGAAGACACTAATGTATGAAGACACTAATCTTGTATCTTATGACTAAACTGTAATTAATTAGCAATATATAATAGCAATATATATATATAATTCTTGTAAAAGAAGTAGAAAGCGAACAAAAAGATACTCTGCGATCGATAATAATTTTAACCATGATAATTTTAATATTACTAATTGATAATAAATTTATAGGTACATGAGTTGTTAATCTGTGCTACTAATTTATTTCCTTTTCGTTTCTGATGAAATTTCGTTCGAATTTTAATACAGACACGCATATAACTATAAACGGTATATTAAATTAATAGAAAGAACACACGCTTTATTGAATTAACATAGGTGCTATTCGGTAATACAGTGATTTGAACGAAGGAAATTCTGATAACTTTCGAAAAAAATATATTTTTTAATTGCCTTATCAAACAAAATTACTAAGACCGTAAGTACTGGCGGATCATCGCTGCGTTCATACAAGATAAGATCAATCAACTTTATCGTTGCTACAAAGCATTAGTCAAGTATCAATATCCTGTGCACTAATTCTTCGAACCATTTCATTTGTGAACATTTAAACACTAATTGGCGAACTTCCCAAGAATTAACATCTATTTTAAAAAATCTGAAATTACATTAAGTTTATATACATTTGACAGAGTGACCTACGATCGAACGTAAACACCTGCGGACAAAGATTTTACTTTCTAGGCGAAAGAAAGAAACGGAAAATTAAGAATGCGTCTATGCTTCGGAAAACGTACTGGTGTACGTATGGGCGCGTCTGGGTCCGATCGACGCAATTCCGACGCTTACTTTCGACAACTGTCCCTTCAAAGAAAACATGGCGTGATCGGTGAAATAAACGTATCCTCCAATCTGCCAGTCACCGTTTTCAAGAAAAATGAAAAGTGAACAAACAACTTTAAACTATTCTTTCGACGATGATTCGAAATTACGATAAATTCAAGTTTTATGTACGATTGTAGAACGAAACAGTTGATCAAAAACGCCATTTTGAACAACCAGTTCCTCGGAGATCTCGATGAGTCGCGTATAGAGAAGCTTATATCGGTGATGTATCCGGAACAGGTGAAAGCCAATACGCGAATCATTCACGAAGGTGAAGTCGGTAAGTAATTATCTTTCGAAATGACAAGATATTAATCTATGAAATATTAGAAAAATGATGGTAACCGATTGTGTCAGGATCGCATATGTACGTCTCGGAAGAGGGAACCTTCGAAGTTTACGTAGGCAATACGTGCCACGAGAGCTTTGGTCCTGGTGTCGCTTTCGGAGAACTGGCCTTGTTGTACAATACCAAAAGACTGTGTTCTATCCATGGTATTATACTAGCTATACTATAAATCTTGAAATCTTTTAGGAACCATTTAACAAACTTAATAAAATATTTTATTGTAACTGTCGAGACGCTCGTTTGTTCCTTTAGCGAGTACAAATGCGAAAGTATGGGTGCTGGAAAGACAGGCGTTTCAGACGGTAATGCTAAAAGATAACGAAGAATCGTTGGAGCATAATTTGAAGATTCTTCGTCAAATTGAAATATTCAAGGGTCTGTCGGAGGAGGTTCTGCAGAAAATATGCGACCTTATAACAGTGGTGCGTGCGAAATGGTTCCAATAATGCTAACTCGAAATTAAAAGACGCTATTTTTGTATCGCTTTAGGAATTTTATCCAGCGAATTCGTACGTGATTCGAGAGGGCGACAAAGGAGATAAATTCTACATTATAAACGGTGGTAGCGTGAAAATCACGAAGAATAAACCAGGTGGCACGGAAGAGGAAATGACAATTCTTGAGAAGGGTGACTATTTCGGTGAAAAAGCGCTATATGACTCTGAAGAATCTCGTCGACAGGCGAATGCTATCGCAATGGCTCCTGGATTGGAATGTTACACGGTTGAAAAAAGGTAAACGTATAAAATGTTTTCAGATAATTTCACGATGAAGAATTAACAAAAGTTTATCACGAAGTTTATAAATTTGTTAACAAAGTATGTCTTTGTGTGATGCTATAGAGCTTTCCTAGATTATCTTGGTGGACTAGACTCGATCAGAAATAGAGATTGGTCAGGATATTACAGTGTAAATGAGTCGGATGACTGGGGTGACGAATTCAAGAATTTAACTCTGTCTGATACTGTATTTGAAGGGACGATCGGGGCTGGAGGTTACGGCAGAGTGGAACTGGTCGTCGTCAATTCGATGCCTAACCTTAGTTTCGCCAGGAAAAAGATCGTCAAGCATATGATCACAAAGGGTGGCTTCCAAAAAATGATGTATAACGAGAAGAATAGTTTGAAATTGTGTAATTCGCCGTTTATCTGCAAGTAAATTAACAACTCTGCTCTAACGTGAAAATGAATTTTTTTTTTTTTAGAATATAGTATACGTAATTAAAGAAAGCTAAGAAAGAAAAAGATTCGATCTAGTGATTCTTTAATTTATTAATGCTTGTATTGGAATTTATAATGTAAAACTTGAAGAATATTTGCCACCGAATAACGACTTGATATATATTAAGCGATGCATAATTCTACGTTTCTTGTAGATTATACAGAACCTTCAAGGACAATAGGTATCTATACCTGCTACTGGAAGTATGTTTAGGCGGAGATCTAAGAACAGCCTTATACAGAAGCGGCCGATTCGATAATTCAACAACTAAATTCGTAACCGCTTGTGTCGTAGAAGGACTTCAACACCTTCATTCACTGGGCATCATCTACAGAGACTTAAAACCTGAGAACATCGTAATCGATAATCGAGGCTATGCTAAGCTTGCAAGTTCTTTTATTTCGAATAAATAACAATCGATAATAAATTCATTCGTTAACTCAGCTATCTTTACAGACTGATTTTGGATCTAGTAAAAAAATTGGCCCATACAAGACAAAGACTTTTATGGGTACACCAGAATATTTGGCTCCGGAAATCATTCAAAGTAAACTTTATAATCAGTACGCATTCTCATGTTTAGTTTACATATTTATTAAGTCTTAAATTAATTCTTAAAGCGACTGATTATTTTTTATTAATGAAGGGCCGTTGATTATTGGGCACTTGGAATTCTTACGTACGAGATGTTAACGAATCGAACACCTTTCCAAGATGTAAGTGATATAGAAGTGTATAAGAACATTCTTCGTGGTTTTAAGGATATGCTTGTACCGCCCATTATTAAAAACACGGCAAAGAATTTTATCAAATCACTACTGGAAGATGATCCATATAAAAGACTTGGTTATTTACGAAATGGTGTTGCTGATATTCATAACCATAAGTATTTATTAACGAATTTGTAGAATATATTTGTATTTATTAATTTAAATATTAATATTTACATAACATAAATTAATTTCAGATGGTTCCATAACTTTAAATGGCAGGAGTTACAGAGCCAAACAATGCCTTCCCCTATTGTGCCAAAGGTAAATAAGAAATTGTCAGAATGTTATATATCTTTGAAACAGCTAATCTCATTATCTAATTCATTCACAGGTAAGGGATCATCTCGACTTAAGAAATTTCGATAAATATCCTCCGGATTACAGATCGGCACCAATGGACTATTCCGATTGGGATACGAATTTCTAACGATCTTTATTATACGATTCACTTTGTATATATTATGTTAAAGTATCTATTTATTATTTAAGTTAACTATTAAATAATATATTAGCCCTTGCTTTTTATTTTGTAACAGTATTAAAAATATATTTTTAAATAATGAAAAGTCAATTATAACGCATAACATATAGTTAAATCTTTTGTAAGTTGCAAAAAAGCATCAATTTATAAAGAGTTATAATTAAAGTATACATACATACTTTGTATATATGAAGCACGATTAACCAAAGATTCCAGATTAACCAAATACGAATACCACATTAATAACACTGTGATTAATTTCCACGTGCGAGATTATTTGTCAAGAAAGGTTATGCTTATTTATGAAGAAACCGACAAACAACTGTATCACAAACAAGTACAATATTCTATTACAGAAGAAATACTTGAATACTTATAAACACGGTTCACCAGCCTTTTTGAAATATAAAAAGTTTAACTTGGCACTGCGCAAAGAACGCCGTCAACTTCAGGTGGCGCACGATTTGCTGCACTCCTCCAAATAACCTTGTTATACTATTGTTCCAATGGTGAATTTACAAATTTATATAACAAATAAATTACGGGTGGTAAAATATATTATTAGTCATGCTGTTATATGGGTTACATATATCACAATAAAATTGCAATAAACGTTATTTGTAATCAATAAAGATAAGATTTGGCAATAGATCGTATCGAATTAAAGTGTGAAAGAGAAAAATACATATTATGTATTTTTAATAACATCACAACTAAACGTAACAGTGAAATGTGAATAACACGATCGTTTGTAATGCGTTTCTGTATATTGATAAATACCGCTTGGTTATTAGTGGTGACAGGACCTAACTTAACATGAGGTGAAACTAGGTCCACAAAAATTTCAGTTGATAGCATTTTGCAAAAATATTGCACGATGGAAGCTCATGAGAATGAGCAGTATGTTACATTTCCCCTTTCAGAGGTACACGATAGCATACAGGATAATATTATATCTCATGAAGAAATATGTGAACCAGTTGACGAATGTGTTCTACAAGAAGGACTCACTGAAGTATCTGTTACAGACGTTAATTCTAGTATCACAGAAGCACAGGTTGCAGTTGAGATATTAGCAAAACATTCCGAGGAGGAAGATAAAAATCGTGTAGTATATCCTATATATATTAAAGAAGAAGAACAACATCAATATACATCCGGGGATGATGAATCAATGGCTGTGGAAGCTCTACGACAACTTGGAGGCATGTATCCTTGTTTCGAAGACAAAAAAGTATGTTCGCGTTGTGCAAACATGTTCACACAAGCTGAGATAACAAAGCATCTTACTACCTGTTCTGCTAGTAAATTATCATGTATTACTTGTGGAGAAAGATTCGAAAGAAAAATAGATTTAAACAATCATATAGTTTGTCATCAAGTAGATCGCCCACATGCTTGTAGAACTTGTGGCAACTTGTTTCGTTCAAAGAACAATTTAAGATGTCATATGTTGCAAGTGCATCAAGTGCAAAAACCTCATAAATGCACCATATGTGGAGCAGATTTTCAAAGGCCTTCTAGTTTATCCAATCATATGAAAATTCATACATATGTTGCTGGACGTGCTATTATGCAGTCACAGAGTGATAATGTATCACAGTCAGAGGAAACATTCAGAAAATGGCCTGAAAATATGACAGAGTCCCAAAATAATCAAGTGCCATCTTCGTCTGTACAAACGGTTCAAAGCTACGATACAGTTCAATGGACAGTTCCATCTTATAACTTTCAAAGTGAGCAGGCAGCAGTTAATTCAATATCTAATCCTGAGGAAAAAATAGACACTTTACATGAATTTACTGTAATGCCAAATGGAGAAGTAACACAGTTTGAATATACTCAACAAAATAATATAAATAATCAAGTCAATCAGCAATACAATCTTTCATTAAATTCATTTAATAATGCTGATACAATGGTGAAAGTTGAAACTTTATCGTATAATAGTGAAGATAGAAAGAATTATATAGAAGTTGAAACAAATGGTACAAAACAGCATACTTGTAGACATTGTGGAATTAGTTTTTCTCGCGCAACAGCATTGGTATCCCATGAGAAAACTCATACATCTAAAAATTGGAACATGCCAATTGAATGTGAGTATTGTGATAAACAGTTTCAAGATGGCAATCACTTAGCAACTCATCAAACAACTTGTGCGAAGAAATTAATGCAAAATAATGTTGAACAAGGTACACCTAATAATAAATGGGGTAAACATGCATGTTCTGAATGTGGCAAAAAATTTACAACCAAACAAAAAATGTTCAGACATCAGTGGATTCATAGAAAGAAAACACATTCTTGCGAAGTATGTGGATCTCAATTTGAAAAGCAAAATCAGTTGGATGAACACAGATTATCAGCTCATCCTGGTGACTCTCCATTTACTTGTACAGAATGTGGTAAAAGTTTTGTATCGCGTCAAGGACTTTGGGAACATGGTAGAACACATGCTGGGAGTCCTGCACATTTTCATTGTGATACATGTTCCAAAACATTTTCATCGCGACAGGGATATTTAATACACCATAGAACTCATACTGGAGAAAGGCCATATGGTTGTAAATTTTGTTGGAAAGCGTTTAGAGATGGTGGAACTTTAAGGAAACATGAACGTATTCACACAGGAGAGAGACCTCATGTTTGTCCTCTATGTTCAAGAGCATTTAATCAAAAAGTTGTTTTAAGAGAACATGTTCGATGGGTTCATGCAGCAGGAAAAAATGAAACTGAAGTAACCGGGCCCCCTTTTTCCTGTCCTATATGTGGTGCTTTAAATCAAGATCGGGATGAATTATGTGCACATATTGTTAAACATTCAGATCAAATGATTGCAGAAGCAAAAGCTAAAACAAACAATAATGCACCAAAAACCAAACCAGTTAAGAAAAAATCAAAAGTGTCTGCAAATACATATTTACAAGGAAAACAAGGAGCTGGAAATCTTATAATTCCTAAATCAGAGGAAACTGAAGCACTTTTGTCTATTACAGAATCAGATAAATCAGATGACCAACAAATTTTAAGTGATAAACAAAATAATACTTTCCTTGTAGTTACTACAGAAAAACGTGATGAAAATTATATTGCAATATCTGAAATTAAATCTGAAGACGTACAATTATTAGTTGATGAAAAACAAGATGAAAATATTCATATTTCACAAGCTAATCATAGTCACAGAGAATCTTTAAATACAACTCGCATAGTTTCTACAGAACGAGAAGGAAGTGCACTTCATACCACAAGCAGTCATAATGAAATAACTACAATGCATTTAATACAGGCTTCAAAGCAAACAAATACTTTACATTTAATATCAAAGCAAAATGAATCGTTGCCTGTTCTGACACTACCAAATCCTCAGAGTCATGAAAATTTTTCCAGTCAAATTGCACAAATAAGTAATGATGATTTACCAATGGATATGGTAACTCACCATTCAACTAGGCAAAATCAAGATATCAAGAATCACAGTGAAGTTGGACAGGAATCATTAATACAGGAGGGAGGATCCCAAACGGCTGTAATACAAGTTGTACAATATCATCAGCAAGACAGTGATGATGGAGAAGAATTAGTCTGTGGTATTTGCGGGGAAGATTTTAATGATAAAAATGTGTTGATGGAACACGTTAAAATTCACATATAATTATTGTTACTTTATTACTATCCAAGTTTGTGATATTCTCATGCTATTAATGTGGCTATCTAGAAAATAACAAATTTGAGGATTCCTTATGTTATTGAAAAGGAAAAAAAACTAAATATAACTTTAAATATCGTTTCCAATAGTAGTAGTAAAGCACCAATCTTCTATGTGTCTTACAAATGCACTGATATTAAAAAGAAACAGGGAATTTCAATGATATTTATACATTTTTAATTAATTTGGTTTTGTTTCTTCAAAATGCTTTTGCACATTTAGATCATACATTATACATGTGGTAAAATAATGTGTATCTTTTAAAATAAAATACAGATAAAGATTATATATTATGTAAAGCACATTACTGATTGTCTTAAAGATTTAAAAAAAAAAACATATCGTAAGAAAATAATCTCAAGATTATATATCTCTGCTTTGATGCAATTTACGAATTGTTTGATCTTGAATTTAAATATCATTTTTCGATATCTAAATTATAATTAAGTCAAATGACACTTAAGATGTAGAATGTGTGGTGCGATAATAAAATGCATTTTATTTTCTACATTTACTTTATATTAAAACACTTTTCTTTTTAATACCGCATCGTGTAAATTTATCCTTCACCCTTCGCATTTGTATTACCGCGCGTTTTGCCAGTATGAAGTTAGTAACCAAACTCACCACGTGTTGTTGGGCCAAAATACAAGTGTGTATTATTTTGTGATGGAAACAGTTATAATTCATAATTACATTTTGTATCATTTTGTAACGTGTTAAGTGATTTCAATAAGTCTTTACTAAATCCGTAGAAAAGCAGCCGACAAAAAAGTAAGTACTAATATTTTTTAAAAATAAGAAAATACACATACACGTGTTTTTATTTGTTACAAAGTATGATAGTATTCTTTATAAAAGGATTTTTTATTACGTATCTATAAATATAATTAATTTTGACATATATCGTTATACTCTCTAATATTAGTTTAAATTTTGTTTAGCATTAAATTCTAACCTATATTTAGCATTAATATATTTCTCCCGCGTTTGTGATCAGTTCGACGAAGCATTTCTACGGTGTTTGTGTCTTGTGCTTCAAACGTAAGGTAAAAGAATTCATAAAAATAAAAGCGAACTGTAATTACATAAAAACAAATTTAGTTAAGCCTTATTAGATTGAAGTGGAAAAAAACACTTTGATACCAGATTTTTCAATCTCAAACATTAAAACAAGAAACGTGTTCATAAGGTTATGTTGGAAGAGGTTATGTTGCCGCAACATTATTTTAATTGAAGCATAATAGTATAGTAGAATATAGCAAGAAAACTTTTTAAAGTTTTTAATCAAAATATACAAATATGCCAACTTGGAATCAAATTCAAGCTCAACTACGAAATCCGAATAATCCAGTGGTATTTTTCGACGTATCTGTAGGCACTACAGAAATCGGACGAATGATTTTTGAGCTTTTCGAAGATGTTTGTCCAAAAACATCGGAGAATTTTCGACAATTCTGCACCGGAGAGTACAGAAAAGACGGTGTATCTTTAGGTTTTAAAGGTGCCATATTTCATAGAGTCATTAAAGACTTCATGATCCAAGGCGGTGATTTTGTGAATGGCGATGGTACTGGAGTCATAAGCATCTATGGTGGTGGAACATTTCCTGATGAAAATTTTACATTAAAACATGACTCACCTGGATTGTTATCCATGGCCAACAGTGGCAAAGACACTAACGGCTGTCAATTTTTCATCACTTGCGCCAAATGTAATTTCTTGGATGGTAAACACGTTGTTTTTGGAAGAGTTATCGATGGACTTCTAGTTATGAGGAAAGTAGAGAATGTTCCCACAGGGCCAAACAACAAACCAAAAATTCCTGTGACGATATCTCAATGCGGACAAATGTAATAGCTAACTAATTATATTTTATACTTTTAAATGTAAGATATGCTATAAAAAAGTTTGACATATTTCTTCAGAATAAGGGTACTATTTTACAATCATATACCTTTTCCCATTCTAATATTTAAATAGTTTTTTTAGTAAATATATTTCAGTAAGTTATAATTATAGTCTAAATTGGTAATTATGATTGTAATGATTTACTTCGGAGCTGTCTGCACCTTACATTGCCTTCAGGTATCTTACTAATAGAGATTGCCTATCAAGACCTGCTTAATTGTACTTAAAAGTTAATAAGTTGCATCTTGATCGACGGATTGATAACTTCGAGGAACTAAAGCCGTGATTAAAAATTCTTGATACGATAAAAATTAAAAGAAGTTATCGTTTTACGAATTTCAATTTTATTCCGTTAAACTTACATACGAAATAAATAGTCATTAATATAATCTACATTGTATTGGATTGGATAAAAATCCAAACACGTTTGAAATATCAATGCGACTTACAACTCGAATCGGTCTTCTCAGAAGTAAAACACCCAAAGTAAACACGTGTAATGTGTGTATTATCTAACACTATGATCAGCGTCGACTGACAAAATTCCAACCGTAAATATTTAGGTCTTCATTTCGTATCTAATTTACAGTAATCTAATCGAGAACTATTCTTTATTCGTACATAATTCGTTCATGGAATAATTTAATATTATATCTATTAATAGCCTAAGAGACAATCGATGTACTTAACAGTGAGTCTTATTTCTGCCTAGCTACATATTCATTTTTTTCCTTTTTAATATGCTCTGAATTGTTACACGAATCGATAAATTGCTTATACTACGAACAATTATTTCTCTTCTATTTTATCGGGCACGTTTATTATATCGTTTCTCAATTGCAAAACTAGTACAGTTCATTCGAACAATTATTCTCGTCAGCACATAATCTCTTGCTTTGGTTGGTTGCGGAATAAATATGAAAATAAATTCCAGTTGCACTTACGTTGCATAAAATCGTGCGTAGAAAGGCAAATTCCCAAACGATTTACCAACATCTCGAAAAATGGTTTCCAGTAAACTTCAATAAATAGAATGTATCAATGTCTCAAACGATGACCAGTGTGCAATGCACTAGATCGACAACACCCTTCAGACTTTCTTCATCGATCACTCTCGATAAATACCTTCAGAATCGTTTCTATCGGACGAAATTTCCAGTTTATCGTAATTCGAAGGAAACTTATCTCGGTCGCAAGATTTGCTCGTTCCCTAAAAAACAACGATATGATGAACGGAGTTGTGATATTCCAAACAAGACCGGCCGGTTTCGAGAGGCATTCCTATCACATAATTCACGAATCATCTGGATATCATCATCGGGATCGTCACGACCTGAAAAAACATTACACCGATCATCATCGTCAGCAGCTCACGGCAACGATAGCAGTTGGTCCCTCCTCTTAGGCACCGTGAGCTGAGGTGTGGTCTACCTGCTGTTGCAGAACACGTCTTCCTCAATGGTATCGACCTGCGAGTTATCATCGACGACCATGATGGGCGTAGCACCGTCGTGGAGACTCGATTTCGAAATGGATCTTTTGTAAACGTCCCTCGTCACGCTCCTGGTGAAGCTGAACTTTCGTACCAGCTTTTTGTCCAATGCAGCGGGACTCTTTGGTCCCTTCGCCCTAAATTCGTCTTCTGTTCCTTCGTAATGAGCGAGCATCACCTCCGTCGCGTGTTCTTCGATCACGTCCACAGCGTAATCGATATCATCGTCAGTAGCATTTTCCTTGATCACGCAGAATCTCAAGATATACTTTCCCATGACTCTGGCTGGGATCATATGAAGTCTGCCGGATGCGTTAATATTCGCCAACAATTCCTGATTGATCTCATCGCTCTCCTTCAGTCTGAAGCATACCAGACCAACTCTCACATCGTTAGTGATCTCGAATCTTTTGTCCCTTCTCATCAGAGTCTCGAACCGTCTCGCCAGCCTGATATGGTTCCTTATGTACTTCTGCAATCCTGTAATTCCATACGATCTCATCACGAACCACAATTTCAACGCTCTGAATCGTCTGCTCAAAGGAATTCCCCAGTGACGATAATCGATAGATTCTCCGGATCTAGCGTGCTGAAGGTACAATGGATCGACGACGAGCGCCGACGTGAGCTTCACTCGATCCCGTACCCAAAGGCAGGAACAGTCGAAATTAACGAGCAACCACTTGTTGGGATTCGTGTTGAACGAGTCTGCGTGCTCGATACCCGTCATCAACGGCCTCATTTCCGGGCAAATGAACGCGTTCCCAGCGTAAGCACCGTCCACGTGGAGCCACATGTTAGGATACAGTTTGCACACTGGTCCGATTTCGACTAAATTATCGAACGCACAGGATCCGGTAGTGCCAAGAGTGGTGGAGACATAAAACGGAACCAAACCGTTTGCCACGTCTTCGCGGATCGCAGATTCCAGTCGCTTACCTCGCAAGGAACCTTTTTCATCTGGTTCAAGAACTCGAAGCTTCACCAAACTGATCATCGCTGCCTTTTCGACGCAGGAATGAGCTTCTGTGGAACAATAGGCGACCAACCGTGGCAGAAAGGCCGAGTCCTCGGTGTTCGGATCTTGCTCCTTCAAGGTTCGAATCGCTTGGGTACGTGCCGCAAGCATGGTGACCAGAATACACTCGGAGGCTGACCCTTGTATCACTCCACCACCTTTCGAGCTTTTGTGTTCAGCTAGGAACTCCGCTGGTAGGTCTATCGCTTTTGCGTACCAGTCGAGTACGATCGTTTCCAGTTCCGTGCAGGCCGGGCTCGCCGCCCAAGAGAAACCTATGCACCCGATTGCGTCCGACAGCATGTCCCCGAGGATCGAAGGGAACGAGTTACCCGCTGGAAAGTACGCGTGAAAACGTGGATGCTGCCAGTGTGTGATCTGTAAACCATCCGTGTTTTCTCAGTAATCGACGTTTGTATTGGACGTAAAGATTTGTAAAAAAAATTTTTATACGAATTTTTCAATGTCGAGGTATGAGTTTAAAAACTCCGCAACACACGAACATTAAATTAGCAAAGAAATATTGGAAATAGGATGATCTAACGATAATGAAAAGTGTTGTTTTATGATCGACCAGGTTTTTCCTATTTTTTTTAGTATTCGTGAATATTATTAACATCGAAAGAGGTCGGAATCAACGAAGGGGGATCGATAATCGAGCCCATAGTTGACACTCACCCCGGGCATTATTTTGCTGTCGACGTCCCTCATTATGGCATCCCATGATTCCCCTTTCGCTGGAGCTTCTTTGGGAAGTAGGGGCCTTAGATATCCTGGATCCACGTTCGCCGTCACCCTCTTTCCCTCCAAGGTGCGGAGATACTCGCAAATATACTCGATCATCTCCTTGCCACGTACTTGAAACTCATCGATGTTCATGATAATTGCCGGCTGGAATGTAATTCGAAGGAGAGACGGGCTAGTGCGTGCCAATGAAACTCATGTTTGATTAAGCACGTTCTCGGCTAAAGCGTGTGTACGTGATCGTGACATTTTTCACCGCCATTTATCGGGATTACAGACGAAATAAACGTCATTCGCAAGCAAAGAAATACCTGGGATGAAATATCTTCTTTACGTGTTCTCTTTTCTTTACGTTACTTCTCTTTGTTGCTTTTACTTTTCTTTTTCCAAAAGATTCCGAAAGAGTCGGTTGCTGCGTTTTATTTCTCAAGCTACTCTACGATTTCGACTTTTCGAAATATCCAAGCGTTTTTCACTCACTTTTTCTTTTTGATTGGCGGATAGAAAATCCGATCCACTTCGAAGATATATCACTCGAACGTTTCAATACGTTTCTCTTGGAGAAGGAATTTGAAAATGGTCGTTTGAGTCGTTTCAGAACATGATCCCACTTGGAAAGAAACGCGTAACAGGTTTGTCCCGTGTTGGAACCGAGACTGGTGGCACCTGGCATAGCGCCGGTCAGTTTTATGCGCGCCTCCTCTTCGTACATCCCTGCCTCACGCAGATAAAATTAAGGCGGAGCTTCGCCTATCGTGAAAAATATTAACTTACCTGCTTCATTCTGGATTACGACACTGGCGCCTACTGTAACGCTTCTTACGTAAATGCCTGCTCGAAAAAAGGGATCACACCCCTTCGAAATTTCTCTCCAACCCATAAAATTCGTCATACTTCCACTCAACCAATTTAGCAGCGCTTTTTCCCTCCCACGTGTGACGTGATAATTCATTCTTTCCCTCAAATGTGTACACCGGTACACTTACACCTTCTTTATAAAAAAAAAAAAAGTGATACGATTTTTAAAGAATTGTCAATTTTCTCGCTCGAACATTTTTCTTTTTTTTTTTTTACTAAATTTTAATTGCTTTTTTGCAATTTATACCTAAAAGATTTCACTAAAAATTATTTCATCTGAAGATACCTCCGTTACTGTTTTTAATTATTTTCTCAGAAAAGGAAACAACAATAATTGAAATTTCTGGCATGTTTCGTACCGATCGTTCGTAGAGAGTTAATTCGACGATTAGAAAATCGATTGCCACCCGCGCGGATAGTGTTCGCGGATCGATGCCAAAAATCTGAACGAAAATTCGTAAGAAGGGTGGTCGACATCAATGGTGATGTATCGAGGGGGTCGCTGCTTGAATAAGCCAGCGTGTTGTCGATGATGCACGGGGAGTAAACTCGCCCCCTCCTCCCCCGTTTATAAATAGACGTTTACTCTTCACCTACATTTACAACACCCCGTAGAAGCGGTGACAGGTCACCGCTCAATCTTTGTAACACATACAAGCAGACACATGGCGAACACCATTTTCTCTCTCGCCACTACCTTCACGCATGGTCTGCTCGCGACCGACGTTTTCGAATTGGATTCTCGATCGAGGGTGTCGATACGATTGCCATTCGGTTCGAATTAATTAATTCCACCGCTGATCCCCTTTTTTCCGCCGGCCATTGTCCATTTGACTCGCGTTAGCTTCGGGCAAGTTGCCGATCAAAAAACCGCTATACCCCAAACAATTAGAAAGTTAGCTTCCCGGGGAGATCGAAGTAAATTGAATTCATAGTTTAAAACAATTAAATGTAATTTTCATAAGGAGGGAGAGAAGTATATTCGATCTATCGTTGAACCGTTGTTTTCATATTTTCTTCTATTTATTATCGAATTATTTAGCTAGTTAGAATTTGTAGGTGTTGCATCTTTTACTAAAGAAGAAAAAAAAGGTAGAAGTATCCTCGTGATGGGTTTTTCTTACAATAAGTTACGCTCGTTTATTTTTCGACATTGGAGACTATCCTTTGATCTCTGTTAATATGCAACAGCCTACGTAAGGGATAGTATTTGTCGCTCGTTCAATTACCAATATTCTGCCAATGATCGACATTATCGACAGTTTCCCCTTCTCCAGTGAACCAATTTACGATTACGCGTTTTCGCTTGACGTAGCATCTTTCGGCGGGTGATGACTGAGCCACGCGCCACGTTTTCGTTTTCATAACAAGATCCCGTTTTCGCAAATGAGTTCTACGAAAATGGAATCGAAACGAAATTGAATATAAATGTCACTGGATACTTAGAAGAGAGAAAAAGAGAGAGAACGATATCCAAGCAAACGGTCCAGGTACATCGTTCACCCTCGTGACCCCAACCTTTTCGATCGTGTAACGAATAGCTTTTTATGACCTTTTTTCGATATTCCCGCGATACGAGTTTCCGTTTCATGTTTTTTTATTCCACTGCCCACCCTCCCCCTTTCTAACTCCATGCCCGGGCCAATTCACAGACATCTCTATAACGACAGAAAACAATTACGATTGCAGATGATGTGGTGAATAATTGGAAATACCATGGTTTCTGTACTTGAAGAAATCCATTTTACTATATAGAGCACGCTTTATATATCATATAGGTAATGTATATTGGATAGAATAATATGTTACATACGTAGCGTGTTTCACGTGGTACACGATTCTGTCGCGATCCAAAGAGAGCACACTTATATAAACAGATCGATAAGCAAGTAAAGATGATGTACTTATATCTATCGAGCCGCTTCCTTCGGTCGAGCCGTGAACGCGAAACTTTGCAACTACTGCACACAGTCCCGAAGGGCTGACTAAACAGGCGACGAAAAACGATGCCACGATCAAACAGGGTCGTCGATCAATTTCGACCATATTTTCATTCGTCGACTGTTGCTGAGCAATTTTAAGGGAATTTTCTTGTTTGAGAATCTTGCACCGTTTCTTTTTAATCGACGATTCCGTCGGCAGTATCCGTACGTGATTCGATTGCGAGAATCGTTGTTGCTTCGTTATATAAGTTTCATTCCTGTCAATGTATCTGGAGAAACTTTCGAAACTTTAGAGAAAAAAAAAACGACGAAGGATCGGGCAAGGTTTTACGCTCTGCCATTTGGCGATCTTCCACGGGACGGCGAAGCGGATGGCGATGGATCCGGACTGCATCCGTTGCTGCTTCCGCGACGACTTCCGGTACCGCTTGCTTTCAGCCGTACCATGGTATCCAGATGACGAAATCTAAAATTATTTCCTTCGATTAATAAGAAAACACGATGTAAGGACGATTTCGAATATTCGATGTAAATGCAAAGTTTCAATCTCGTTATAGGAAAGAAGAAAAATATGAAATATCGTTTTAAAGAGAAGAAGAGAAGATAAAATAGAAATTTGCTGAATATTTTCCAACGTGCCTAAGAGATAGTTCGCTAGTATCGGCGGCGTCCTTCATCAGATACGCCAGTGGCCACGATATCCACGAACGTCTACCGTCAGACATACTAAATCAGTGATTTTGTTAAATCTCTGTAATCCATTTTAAGAATACAGCAAAGTCTTACGTTGCGCTGTTCGTAGGATTCGAACCGATACCACCGATGGTTGCTTGAGTATCGAGTTTTCCCCCTGTCCTGTTCGGCGTCTTCGTAAAACCAGGCTGAATCGCAGGATCGGACACCATGCGGACGAAGAAGGACCTTCTTTGCTCCAAAGTGGCTCTCTTCTTCTCCTCGAGCATTTTCCTCTGTGTCAACTCGTCCATGACATCCTGCAATTGAAGATAAAATAAAGATACACGTAATACGCAAGAACATTCAAAGAGCGAAACGAAATTCCAATTGGAGAGATTTCGCTCACCTTGGACTCTAACAACTCAGCTAGATAATCCGTGATTATGCTCCACGCTATGTCTACGATATAAAAATAAGAATTGAGTAATAGAGTAAAAATTGAGTAAAAGAAACGTGTAAGAATGGTATTATCAAGCAAGATATTGCTAACCAACGTCAGAAGCGGTGGCATTCGGCGCAGCAAGTGCGAAACGAATCGTGAAGCGTTGATTCACTCTGGCTGGCACCATATGCAGCTTTCCAGAATCATTGATAGCACTGAGAAGCTTCTGATTTAGCTTGTCGGTGCCTTTTGCTCGGAAACAAACCAGGCCCAACTGAAAACCATTTAATACAATAAAACTTGGTAACGCGATAAACCTTGACTCCAAGCCTTGATTCACCGCTGTCTTCGTATTGTCTTCGCGAGTCGCTCACCACAACTTCGTTACAGAGCTCGAATCTCGAATCCTTCCTCACCAACGCCTCGAATCTTTTCGCCAATTGAACGTGATTTCGAATGTAGGCCTGCAAACCGGATATCCCGTAGCTTCTCATCACGAACCACAGCTTCAAGGAACGAAATCGTCGGCTCAGTGGTATGCTCCAGTGTCTGGGCAAACAAAAAATTAAAAATAACGGATGTTGAATGAACAAACGATGCTTGTTTTTTTTAATGAAATAAACAACGTCGATGAAATCGATAGTACCTATAATCGATGGCTGTATCCGCGTGAGTATGCTGCAGGTAAAGAGGATCGACGACGAGCGCGCCAGTCAGCTTGAATCTGTCACGAACCCAGAGACAGGAACAATCGAAGTTCGTTAATAGGAATTTGTTCGTGTTGGTGTTGAAAGAATCTGCGTATTCGATACCAGCCATCAGGT
The DNA here is from genome assembly GCF_011952255.1 of Bombus vosnesenskii. Classification (NCBI taxonomy): domain Eukaryota; kingdom Metazoa; phylum Arthropoda; class Insecta; order Hymenoptera; family Apidae; genus Bombus; species Bombus vosnesenskii. The sequence continues at coordinate 3,973,412 of NW_022882962.1, forward strand.
ACTTTAGTTCCGGACAAATGAACGAGTTGCCTGCGTAAGCCGCATCCACGTGTAACCATACCTATCGACAGCCATAATACAAATTTTGGGGCTGAATATACGCGATAACGTAGCTTGAAAATCGTAAATATTCTTACGCCTGGATATTTTTTACAAACTGGACCGATTTCTCTGAGATTATCGAAGGAGCAACAAGCAGTTGTGCCTAAAGTAGTTGAAACGAAGAAGGGGATGTATCCTTCGGCTGTATCAGCTTCGATTGCCTGAAGAAAATTGCACGATGACGAAGAAGGAACTTTTAATCAAAATCAACACGTTTGCTATATCACTTTCGCGTATATAACTTGCTAAAACTTACAACGATACGTATCATACAAGCGAAGATTACGAGAATTTTCTAATACAATTCGATCACCAATTCTCTGTGGTAGCAAACGTATTAAATATAAGTATAATCGGAAAGAAAAATTCTACCTGACGCAAAGTTTCACCACGAAGAACGCTCTTGTCGTCGGGCTCCAAAATCCTTAATTTTACGAAGCAGATCATCGCGTCCTTTTCGACACAGCTGTGACTTTCGCGACTACAGTAAGCCATTAATTTTCCTAAAAGAGCAGTTTCGTCCAAATGTGCGTGAGCAGGTAACTCTTTTAATCTACCGATAGCTTGAGCTCTTGCTGCCAGCATACACACTAAAACACACTCCGAAGCTGAGCCCTAAAATTCGTTTAACTGTTATCTCATAGCCTACGATTTATATATAACGATTAGGTTATTTAATTAATCCAGCAGAAAGTGTTTAATTCTCGTAAAATATCAAAGTATTTACTTGTATCACACCACCTCCTTTGCTACCAGGGCTAAAATAAAGAAAGTCCGTCGGTAGACCAATAGCTTTGCCTGTAATTTAGTATACCCGATGATATTCGTTCTGTAATACTTCATATAAATTCGATTGATATTTAATGGAATAATATTGAATTACCGAACCAGTCACAGACTATCGTCTCGAGCTCCGTGCAGGCTGGACTGGCCGCCTAGAACAAATAAAACGTCGAAATACAGAAATGAACGAACAAACAGGCTTGAGCGATCCGTCAAATCTTTCTAATCCATATTCGTACCCTGATCTTCGCGAGAAAATTGAATTTCGTGCATCGATGCGACTTCAGCATCCTCGGAAATGTTATATTCGTAACATATATTTATAGAGATGTTACATACGCAACGCGGATGTTAAGTAATTTTCTCGAAAGGAAGAAAAAAAAATATTGAACTCACCCATGAAAACCCAATGCAACCTATTGCATCCGACAACATATCGCCAAGAATCGATGGAAAAGAATTTCCAGCTGGAAAGTACGCGTGAAACCGTGGATGTTGCCAGTGAGTTATCTATAAATATTTTCCTCCTTTTATCCATCTCTTTTTATTTACACGTTGTTTTTCTTTTCATTGTGAAAATCTTAAAATTCTTTCATCACTCGTAAACATTATCAAAGTCACAGAGAATGAAAAGTGATTCTACTTTTCACTTACTCCGGGCATGATCTTCGATTCGACGTCCCTCATGATGTCCTGCCAAGGTTCAGGTTCCCGCGGTGCTTCCGATGGTAGGAGGGGTCTCAAATATCCGGGGCCAACGTCCGGTGTTACTCTCCGGTTATGAATATTACTCATAAATTCGCAAATGTACTCCACCATCTCCTTGCCACGCATGCGAAACTCCTGAATGTCCATGATGATCTGTTTGGTCCTTGAAAACCTTTGGATAGAACGTGATTTCGTTTATCATCACAGTTATCACGAATTTACTTGTTGTTCTACTTTCTAGTTAATTCGATAATAATATCTGTCACAAGCTCGATAAGGACGAACCCTTTTCCACTCTGTATCTGCCACTAAATGCGACACGATTAATTCGTCAATGAAATTAAAGAAATTGGTAAACGCGGAATTACATAGACACTCTTACTTTCGGTAACTTCAAAATTACAATCTTCCTATGAATTTGCGAAAGGAAAATTTTAATATTTTGCTCGTCAAAAGCGCAAACTTTTGTCTTTCGTCTTTATCATTCGTTCTCGTCGAAAGAATAATATATGGATTTGCCGGCTACGTTGATGCTTCGCACTGAACGTATATATACGTCGGTCGTCGACAAAGGGATAAACGATACGATAAAGATATTACAAAAACTTTCTTAGTTTCACTGGAACAACACGTCGAATAAAGACAACTAATTGGTGAGAACATCGATGAATGCAGAATCGTATTCGCTCGAAGGATCAACCCTCGACACAGACACTCTTGCTTCCTTTAAAACGTAAAAAAATTACCGCAGTATCTCGTTATACGATGCGGAAAGATGTTTGGATATATTTTGTAATTTCACTTTTTGTCACGATTGGAAGGACTTGAACGAAAATTCGTAGTCCCCACGCGGAAGACCGTCCTACCTGTTGCTAGCGACGACGACGAAGATCGTAAGGTCCAACCGGTGTACGTTGAATGAGCCACGACCGAACAATCCGCACTTTCGCCTACCACCGCGGATATATCGAGGATCCAGGGAGCGAGGATTCTTCAATTCCTGCGCAAACGCGTCCTTCCGTGCGATCTTCTTAGCGGATCCTCGAAAGGACGAGCGGGAGAAATGGGTGGATCTATGTATGGCTAGGAACGCAATTTCCGTTAAAGGGAAGATTGAAATAGACACGTAAGGGCACCGACTGCCCTTCGTTCAATCAGTAACCTCATGCTTGCTCTTTCTCACGAAACTTTAACGGCCGCGCCTAGTCAAAATCGTGTATTCTTTGAAAATTCGTTCTTTACTTCTCTACCGGTGAATATAATTTTGATCATATAGATCGTTAGATTTTAGACGGAATTTTACGAAGGGTGACACGTGCTTCTGATTGGCTGCAATCTTCTAGCAATCTGGCAAGCTTCTAAGAGGTGTCCTTGAACGATAATGAACTTGACGATGTTCCATAGACGATTCCAGAAAGTGATGTAATGGTAGACTTTACAATTTACAGTCGTATCTGTGACACTCACTGATTACGTAGTTTATCGTTACGTGTATTATCAATGAGAGGAGCACGGTTTCTTAACGAAACAACGAGTTCTAACGAACTTGTTTAAGAAGGCATCGTTGGATGGTTGTTTGATTTCGTAATAGGTCATACGATGAAATAGGGAATAGGAAGGTCTTCGCGCGGGGAAACTTCATTCTGCAGGTCGATTGACTCGGAAATGTTCATACAATCGTTCGAGGGAGCGTAGTTCTCCTCCGGGGTATTGGAGGAAAACTTCTGAAAACGGCTTGCGCCGTTCATTGGCGATGAAATCGTTGAGCGTCTTCTCCATAGAAGAGTTGGCCACTCGAATAAATTGGAAGCAAGGCTTCTGAGCGCCCGATGGTTTATTAAGGTGGGAAAAGAGCGCGTAGGTATGGTTAAAAAGGTGTCAGACGCAGAATATCTCGTCCTCTCTCCCTTTAAAAGTCGTAGCGATGCAGCTGCACCAAAAGTGGTCCGGAACTCCTTGACCTTTCGTTCTCTCGTTTAGAGAATCCTCTGATACATGAGGAATCTCGTCAGATCTACCGTCACGTCGAAATTAGTTTCCTTCGTTGCTCGAACAAAACATATCGGGTCGAATAGCGAGAAACACTCGATGGCTAAGAAACAATGTTTCTAACTAGTTCACCGACATCGATGAAACACATTTCCTCGTTATAGATTGAACGATCAAACGCTGGAAATTCTGTTTACCATTAGTTCCTTTTAACAAGTTACTTTCCTTCTCTACAAAGTCTCACACTAACATAGAAATCGTAATTCAACGACGCAAACGCGATGTTGTCGACTATCTATCTGCCGCCATCGACGTGCACGAACCTAACGTAACAGTTTCTGTATCCGATATAGGACAAATAATGATTTGTGACGTAGCGAACGCTGAACTAGACGTACATCGAAAGCGCTTCGTGCCTAAATCTTTAATCGTAATCGATCGGAAGAAGTGTCTCGGTATCTGTCCAACAAATTCTTCCGGATACGCGTACCGGTATAATTTCCATAGATGAAGAAGTTGACGCGCGAAGAAACGATCAGAGGTTTTTCAAGGATCGAGGATCTTGATGAAATAACGTGAGAATCGAATTAGTATCCACCAGTGGAAGCACCCGTTTCGTTTCACATAGGCAAAACGACGCCCTTTAGGGATAAAAACGTTCATAATGCTGGAATGCAGGGGTGAGAAACTGATAGGGGTGCTTAATAATGCAATATGGCGTCGGGGAGTCGCGGCGCTATGCCGACTATGCCGCATACCACCACCATATACGCCTACACTGCGACCCCCTTACACCCTCCGTATTTGCCCCCGACTACGAACAAGCCAGAGGGGTAGGGATGTACCGTGCAATCGAATGCTGATTGGAAAATATTGATGGAGTTTCCATAGGGGATCCCTCAGACCGCCGATGCTTTTTCCAAGTTCGCCTCGGAATTCCAGAAATTACACTGAACGCCAACTTTCGAGAAACGTCCCAGTTTCATTCCGGGGAAGATTGATATTAATTGATGATCGTCGAATCGTACGTTGGTTGTCGAATATATAAAGTCTCGATTTTTGAATGGTTAAGGGTTGTTATAGTTAAATATCGACGTTCTAGGGTAGGAGATTTATTTCGTAGGTAGATTCTTTGTTCATCTTTCGAAGGATGTCTCAGTTTCGTGCTAAGGAGAATCGATATTAAACGATGATCGTCAAATTGTCTCGATCGTTGAATCTATGAAATTTCATTTTCGAATGACAGAGGATTGAATACGAGCGAATGTGGTATTCGTTAATGCAAGATTTCTTCTATATAGGTCTTTGTTTATTTCTTATATTGTAGAAATGGAATTTAACTTTTAAGACAACTCAGACAAGTTATAAATTTTCTGATACCACTGAGATCTATAGGAATATAAATTATTATATCGCTAAGCGACAAAACGTAATCCAATATGTCACTTAAAAAATTATAATCAGCTTGTACTTTTTCAAGCTTGAGTGTATTATATTCTACGCTATTATGCTGTCGCGTTCATTCGTTAAAAAAGTGTATCTTGAAAGGATTAAATTGTTTTTAACAGAGTGAAGGTATCGGTATGGCTTCGGAGCGCCGTGTCTGACCAATGATGGTCATTTTCCACTTGAAACGCGACATATCGTTTAGCCTGGCGTCGAATTACAAGTAATTGAAGAAAGTGAAATTTACCGTACACTGATTGATTTTATCTTAATAAGAATAAAAATAAATGTACATTTAACTGATTACACCTTTAATGGAAATAAGCTGATTTTTATTTATTATATAAAATATAATCGAATCTGATGTAAGCCAAGTTCAAGATTAGCAACTTGAAGGAATTGTAGATATTTAAATATTCCTGTATGAGAGAAGAGAAGATAAGATAGGATGAAACCGAGAAACGTTTATGTGCAAGACTGTACTCGGTCATTCCAAGTTCCATGAATGGTTCCAAGAATGGCACGCCGAAGAACCGATGCCTGCGGACTCATGACCTACTGGCAGAGAGACGTGGTCTCCTCCGCTCTTTCATGATTCTACCCTCGTAATAATTCTCTTTAAGATTACGAAAATCAGCAGAAATATTTTTTTCGAAATCTTAATAGATCGTAAAAATCTCAATAAATATTCATTCAGTAACTGATTGATTTTCTTGCAGATGGTCCGACCAAAATTGAATAAAAAGAAATGGATGCAAAATATGGAACCTGAGCCAACAGATTCGGGAATTCCTATACCAGATTTGCCAGAAAAATTTCTTCTAATGCAAGTAAATGTCGAAATAAAAGTTCATAAAAGATTAACAGTGCCAGCATTTTCATAGCATGTTGTTTAATGGGAATGTTTTCAGGTAAGAAGTGGCTCGAAAATTAGAAATGTTCTCGATTACGCGTTGAAAGAATTCTCAAATTATAACAACGTTGTTTGGAATGCGGTAGGGAAAGCTGTTGGGAAAGCTATTTCCTGTGCGGAAATTTTCAAAACGAAAGAAAAAGATCTTCATCAAATCACTAAAATACGTTTTATACAGTAAGTTATATAACACGGAAAGAAATGATAGTCTCTGTTTGTTTCTTAATTGAGGTACATGTATTATTAAAGGTCGAAGGAGTCGGAGAAGAGAAAGGAGAATGAAACCGCCGAAAATGTACAAATTTACCACGTCCCGGAAATATTTATTTTGCTTGCAAAAGAAGTAAAAGACACATCAGTGCCTGGGTAAATATTTATTTTGTAAAATTTTATAACTATATTGTTATATCATGTTCCTGACGTTAATGTGCAGCTACCAGGCGCCTGGTGATAATGGAGAATTCTTAAATGGCCAAGAAATGAAAAACGAATGCAAAGGTAAGAAACAGGAAGCAGGTAGTAATGTGACCCGCGTAGATGCTGGGGAATTCGCAGCTATGGGATTGAAGGCTGGTCAAAAAAGGCCAAAGAAAGAGCAAACGAAAGGGCAAACAGAAGCACCACCAAAAAAGAATAGGAAAAGAGCAAACGATGGTCGATAATACAAGCGAGAGAAATTAAATTGTATTGTATATAAAATTCTATCTGAAATAACTCGTATATAATCAGAGACAAAAATTTTTAATTTTAAATAAAAAATCATATTTTCTTCGAAAATTTGTACATTTGTAAGAATTTTAATTCTATCATATTTGTTTTATGCACATGAAAGGGCGATACAATGGTTCTTATTAAGTAAAAAGTTTATTCCTTGTCAGTACATGCATGTTTATTACAGAAATAATCACGCGCTTTCGGTGTATTTCTCATATTCCAATCTCTATTAACTGATCTTATCGTTATTAGATTTCTTATTTACAAATTATATATACAGTGTTACAATAGCATGCATGCACATTGCGGACTTATAACATACACTATGAAAATTACAGTGCCTTCTACAGAAATTTAATTGTAAGATCTTCTGTCTTTTGGTTTTAGAAAAAGTTATTCGCAATAGACGATTAGCAAACATCACATTTCACCAACAGTAAATGAAATTACTAAAAAATTCTTTCATGATGATTATGTTTCTCACCGTTGGTGAAACTGGAAGAGAGTACATTTTTGCAATTATTTCTGTTTCTTTTTTGTAGTAATATATTCTTAGTATCAAATTCGTATAAGCTTACAAAAAACATTGTTTGAATTAATCGCGATTGATACATTAATAAACCAATAAATTCCAAAGTATTCTTAATTCTTTTTTTCATTTTCATATTATGTCGATTACTACTATAAACTACTTATTATGGAGCTTAAGTATTCGGCAGTAGTATGGATAATCTCCCAGCACTGATATTGTTTTTCTTACCGAGAAAACTAGAGAACACTTTCAACTTTCTCACTGGCAGAATTATTAATCGGTAAAAAATTAATGTCAATTAATATAGATAAATGATTATAAAACAAACTAAAAAATAATATTCACTTGTATTCTCTAGTCTCATTTTTAAAAACGTGTGTGCCCTGATAATATAACAGGTCTGTATCATCCTTCTTATGTTTAATACTTTACAGACAATAAAAATGTAACGTTTTTAAACGGACTATACGATATTAAGAGTTATACCGGTAACAGGAGAAGAAAGTCAACATTTTAAGTTCAATCCCACATAAGATAAATATGTTATAAATAAGAACACTACACATTTACTATCATTACTAATAATGCATATAAGTGTTTGCTTCATTTGGTTACTGCACGATGATTATAGTTACGTTATATTGATAACGTTTGCTACAGTAAATATATCCATTTTTTTATGATGACTCAATGAAGTAAGAAAAAAATATCGATATTTAATGTTAGATTTCGAATTAGTCAAACACATCGTAATAAGGTTACTTACAAAAAAGAAATCTAAATTTATAATTATTTTCAATAAAATTAAATATTTTTATACAAAAAAGAAGGTACAAAATATATAAAGATATGCTATGTAAAAGACTGAATAATTTTACTTTAAATTTTCTTGAATTTCTTGTTATATTATTTCATGAAATGCCATTTGGTAAAATTATGTTTTCAAAAATGTTTAAAATTATTTTGTTACATTAACAACGTAAACTCATGTAAAATTCATTAGTACAGAATTATTTTAACTTAATGTATTGTGTAGAAGGTATAATACATTTGTTTAAAATAAATTCATCGTTATACAAAGACTTAGTAATGGCTGGATCATAACTTCAACTATACCTTCCACACTTTACACATTCAATGATAAGTAAATACTATAAATATAATTTTTAAGCAAGAAAAGTTACTTTATACAATAAATTCCTGTTAGCAAAGACTGTATTAAAATGAATCTTAATTCAATTAATAACAAGAAATTCTAATGATATATTTCTAGACAGATTAGCAAAAATTTTCAATACTCTTGTAATAATTAGAACTACAAGAGATATTTCAGCGATATATCAATATTACCAATGATTTCGTTAAGGGGGTATTCTGGTCTAGAGGCATGAATTTCGGGCGATTTTTGAAGCTCTGTACAAGCGAAACAAAAAATATTTTTGCTATCCTCCTTTTTAGCATTTGTTTATTGATATTTCGAGATTACGTAAAAAATGCACTGAAAAAAAACTCAATATTTAAAAAGTTATGAGCCGGCAAAGTGGGTGCTGCCAAAAAAATGGGGTGTCGTGGCGTGCATGATATCAACCCTTCTAGTCATTTGAAACAAAAAAAGCGAACAGATTCTTAATTAGTATGGATGCCGCTATCGTCTGAATCTTGGAAAAGTCAATACAACATTTTTTCACAAAATGACGGCCATTTAAAAAAAAATTTCTTATTTCGCACGTTTTTTTGACAATTCCGAACGTTTAAAAAATAGTAATATTAAAGATTTTGAGCTGAGCGTGGTCCGGACGATAGAGGAGTATATAAGGAATATTCAGATCACATTTAAAATAAATCGGTTCATTAGAAATTGAGATATCGTGCACGCCAACTCAAAAAAAATAATTTCGAGAAAAACGCGTTTAAAGTTTTGAGACAAGTTTACTCGGACAACGTCTACCGTCTACTGTTCATTTGTTCCGGTCGGACCGAAGCAGATGCTGCGTCACAAAAATGGCTGTAACTCATAAAATAATTGAAATTCTGAAAAATCCTTTTAAGGGCATATTCTTGAATGTCTAAACTTTGGAAATATGAAAAAAAAAATTTCGATTTTTTCAAATTTCTAGACTACAATACCACCTTAAATTTGACAAATCAATTTTGGACAATATAAATAAACATTCAAGTTCTACGCTTCACTTTCTGTCGTTCCTTCTTCTTCCATAATTGGTACTATTAAACTTTCTTTTGACATCAAATTATACTTTGTCACAAATGCTGTAAACCTAAAACAAAAAAGATTAATGATCAAAATAAATGAATTAATAAAATACTGATATTTCTATCTATGCTTTTATGATTAATCATTCTACCTGCGGCATAAAAAAGTCTCATTCTCAAATTCATCAAATATTGTTCTATGATGGTAATATGCATGAGAGAAGATTCTGTAAACTCTCCGGCTAACAGATCCAAGTTTTGCTACTGAAGATTCTTTGATACTTACTCTGAAATAAAACATAAAGAAATAGAGAGATAGATAAAAAATATTTATATATTCTAATTATCTATAATAATCTTTCGATACTATTTTTATATACCTGCTAGGAAAATACTTATTACTGTTAAGCAAACAAGCTGCACCATCGAGTGTATGTCGTGTATAATCAATAGCTGGACATTCTTTAGGTGTTTTATGTGCAGCACACAGAAATATCCACTGTTCAGTAGCTGTCATTTGAGTACAAGCTTCTGGATGGCATTCTGCTTGCAGTCTTACTGTTAAACCATTGAGTTCCATACAAAACTGTCTTAAATGTTCATATTTCCATACTGCTTCATCTTGTGCTTCTGGCATTTTCAATATTAGATCGACATTAGATGGATCTCTTCTAATCATCTGTTGAATATATTGTTGCACGGCCAGCGTGCTGTCCATTTCTTCAAAGGGTTCATCAGGCCACCTACAGAAATTCTAAACAAAGAAGGTTCCTAAATTAAGAATGTTTAATAAGAAATGAACAACCAGTGTCACTTACATGGCTTATTTATTATGTGTACAATCTATTATAATAATTACTTAATTATTAAAAAGCAGTAAATATTGTACTAAATATTATCTATCAAAATCTATATCTTTATCAGTAAAATGTATTTCTACAAATATGTAACTATGGGCGTATTAGCATTTAGACACGATTAGTACGTTACTGAAAATTTAAAACAATGTAAACGAAATATAATAAATTATTAGTTTGTAAACAATAATTTCTTTATAGAGCGTTCATTGATTTTCCAAAGATATGTCAAAAACGCGTTTGGATATTTCTGTAAATACGTTGTACATAATCGAACCATCATTGAACGATAGCCTACAGGACATGAGAACAATAAATTCTCATGAAAGTTAACATTTTTATTAACCTTTGCTGTGGTTCCGGGTCTATTTCTTCTGAAGAATACACATCCGTCCGCCATCTTCATTTTTCCAGTTGTTGCACTCGATTAGCGTGCACGTTCGATTGAATCAAATAAAAAAAAGATCTGAGTGTCGTAATGTCGGCCTAGTAGAGGGTAGCGACACCATATCACTGCCATTACAACTAGGTGGCACTTGGTTCTCCATTTAAAAATAATGTATACTTTGATGTTTACATATGAAATAAAAATATGCAATAGACGTATACTTTTTTATTTGATATTAAATTAGAATAAATACAAGGCAATATAATTTAAGATTCAATCTAGTGATTCATTTTATTTTTATTATATTTATATTATATACAGAATAAGTAAAGTCTAACTTTTATTTTCTAATATAATGATTTTAAAAATAAAAAACTTGTCTAATGAGATGACTTATATTATGTGCATATTTATTCGTAAATATCCTCCCTATCGGCAACGTAACGTACTATATCCCTAGGTCGTAAAAGTTTCTCTGCATCCATATCTGGTATTTCGAAGCAAAATTCATCTTCCATGGCCATTATAATTTCTATGTGATCTAAGGAGTCCAAACCAAGATCGTCGATAAAATGAGAGTCCAAAGATAACTGCACAAAGTTAATTTTTTAATTATAATATGCTTCAAAAATTGGTAAATAATTGAATTTACACATATATGTGTGTGTGTGTATATATATATATATATACACATATATATATGTATTGATTTATTACAAAGACACTACGATTCAAGCGAGGTATTAATTAATAATTACTTTTTTCTGAGAAGCTATCTATATCAAGGTGTTTCAACAGATATAGAAAATGAATGATAATGCTATTAAATATTACAATATATATAAAATATGATTAATAAACTTATAAAAATTCAATTTTCAACAGAAATTGGTAAATTTTATCATTTGCACAATACTTTCGCAAGTATTTTTTAATGTTATATTATCTTGTGAATAGATACCTTCTGAGGATCAACTTTATCATAGAGATTGAGTACTAACAGTACACGCTGGCGAATAAGATCAAGCGATAATGGTGCAGCATGACTGTACTGACGCACCTGCTTGACTCGTGTGCCCTGTAAAATAATAATATGTAAAAAAAAATATATAATTGTACAACCTTTTCATCAGTTATTTTATCAAAAGCTTTGACCACATTTAAAACACGATCTTCAAGTTCCTTAGTTTTAGGTGTTGCACTGCACAGACGTACAAATTGTATGTTTACCTATATGTACAATATCATCATATATTATTCACGTGTCATTAAATAAATAGAACATATATACAACTAACACAATTATAATAATTCTATTATATATATTACAAAGCTTTTAATAGACATTATAGACGAATAGGAGAAGTATTGATTTTGAGTATATAACATGACAACTCTCTATATTTCTCGAACATGATAACATTAATGAAAGAAAATTTAAATATTGGTGTCGTAAGATCGAACTTTACTTTACTGACTCTATTACTTTACGGATATTCAATCTAGTTAAAACATAACATACATACTAAACGAATGAAATATTCCGAATCTTATACTCTGAATACATTTATATTCACTGATTTCTTAAAATTCAAGATATTTTGATTATGTAATGCTCAAATTGAAGTACAATGTAGGAATTACCAGAAAGAATTTATGAAAACATGGAAAAAGGCAGTGTTTACCTGTGGCACATGGGTAATGATATTTTGTCTATTACAGTGAAAAAATCGTTCATTTAATTGAAGTTGTGTAATGGCACTACGTAAGCACGTTTGTCTAATCGAATTTCCAAATGTACCGGTATTTCTCATTAAAAGACGAACTCTTGCGAGAGACGCCATTTTCTCTGCAATGAAAAATCTCCCAAGAAGACTTAGCTTATTCCCGTACCCCAACTTCTACCGTATCGTAATTTTCACTACCACGGTTGGTTATTACTTTACATAAGTTAAAAATTGTAGGCGACATCTACCTGCAATATATTTACTGCAAAGTAAAAATTATCTTTCTAAGATTTCGTCAAATACTGTTAAATCTCTATAAATGTACACGTACATAATACGTTAACAATTATTATTGTAAAAAATAATATTAACTTAATAATTACATAATTATTTATTTATAAATTTTGATATAGTGATTTACATGTCGCAATAATATTATTTATAATCATATTTTATTCAATTTGTATAATATATAAGGAATGTTAAAATGTTTCTCAGAAGATAAGAAATTTTTTGTAAAAAAAGAATATTGAATACTTAGTAACATTTCAGATTGAGAATATGGCGAAATTGCAGGAATCGACGCAACTGACAACGACCGACTCGTAGTGGAGTTCATGTTAGTATTTATCTTTGGCAAGTATTTTTTTCTGCTGACCAGACGGCGAATTTGCTAGTGTCTTGGATAAAGTGTGCTTGAATTCGTATCGTTAGTGCCATATGTGCTGGAAGAACAGTGGTCAATATGTGGGTGAAGCCACAAGAGGTTCTACTGGCAAATGCTCTTTGGTAAATTGATACGTGTATACGATGTTCAATGTTCTGTTACAATTACTGTTTACATCGTACGTCAAAGACAGCTGACAGACGTATACTCAAGGATTTAAGTAATTTTTGAGCATTTATTTTTTTGCCTGAGTTCTACGAGCTTATGTATATGCTAGTCTAAACAGAAAAATAATTATCTTTTTTTAATTGATTTGTCATTTTTGTATTTAACATAATATTATTTGCTTACATATCGTAAATATATTTGACGGTATTAAACGTTATGTGTCCGTTAGATCTTGTTAGTTAGAGTTACTATCGTTAGAACCATAAATCATCGCTAGATGTATTTTCTTACGTTATATATCATGCAGTGTAGGAGTATAAATTATAATACATTATATGTGGGAGGATGTATATGGTTTATTATCGATAACAGACATCCGCTCTATTGGAATCATTTCGTCAATTATTATCTATGACATTGATTCATTCTCATTCGGTGATATTTATTAATAAAATATAAATGAAAAAAGGTGAAAGATACCACTGATATTTACAAAAATGTAAATATAAAATTATGTAAAGTTGTTGCCTTTTTTTTGCAATATGGTTTGCACAATAAAATTGTAGTCTTTACTACTGAAGTTTATTTGTCATATCTTTATTGTATTTTTTATGACTTGTTTCTACTTTAAAGGATTTATGTAACATATAATTGAGCTTATAACACTTTACTTTTATGTATTTTAAAAATACTTTGACATTACACCTAGCTTTTTTATTATGTTTTTTGAAATAAACAGAATTTATCTCATGTGTTAGAGTGATTTTGAAACAGGAATGTTGTCTTTGAATTTTGTTGTCTTTGTCATGCAGGGTAACAGAACAAGCAACTGTATATTTTGTTTTACAACGCCGTAAAGGACATGGAAAGACAAAAGGCCTTACTTCTATATTGGTAGGGACATTGGATAGCGTTTTTGACACTAAACCTCCACCATTTAGGATATTACATCAAACGCCATCATCAGAAGTTTATTGGGGTAAAATATTTCAATATAAATTAATAAGATAAAATACTTATATTTTATATAGTTTCTTCATATCATATTGGTATAAGAAATTGTTATAGATAAAAATCTTTTAAAAATAATTTTTTTAACTTATAGCAGTTGCATGTTCCTTGACACATGAAGAAATTTTACAAGATTGGGAATGGCTTCACTCGAACTTGATGGATACATTAACATCATTTGATACTGAAGAAGAAATAACTGAATTTGTTTGTTGTAAAATACAATCTATTATTGCAAATAATATACCAGACTGTCAATTTGCTGACGGTAAGTTATTATGAGAAATTGATCAAAAAATAAAATTTTTGTATAGTATTATTGAAATCTATGTTATCCACAGAAGAAGATCCAGAATCATTTAAAACTGTATCTTTTAAATTTCATCAACTTTTCAATATACCAAAAGAAGATAAATTGGTCAATTATTATTCATGCAGGTACTTGTATAATTAACTTAAAAGTATATAAAATTTCAGTAAAATTTATAAAACCTCATAACGTTGTATCTTTTTAGTTACTGGAAATCTCGTTTGCCTAGACAGGGGTGGTTATATTTATCAATAAATCATATGTGTTTTTATGCCTATATATTGGCAAGAGAAACAAAATTAATTATAAGATGGGCAGACATTACTGAATTAAACAAAACTAATTCCATCTTATTTCCAGATAGTATACGTGTTGTAACTAGAGACAATAAAGAGGTAAATAAAATATTGTGATTGTTTATTATTTATATTATTACATTATCTGTAGCATTCAATATTTTATTTCATTTGCAGCATTATTTTTCAATGTTTCTTCATAAATCAGATACATATTCGTTAATGGAGCAGCTTACAAATATTGCTATGAAAAGGTAACATTATTTATATACAATAGATAAGAGTGTAAGAATATAGATAGAAAATGTGCTTCATAAATTAATGTTATTTTATTTTTACTAGGCTTATAGATGAAAAAAGTGGCTTTAACGAAGATAGAGAACTATTAAATAAACTGAGGTATTTGAAGTCACTTACAGGTTTCTGAATAAAATTTGTGTACATTGATTATAATGATAATTATATTTTCAGCAAAAACGTACCTAAAAAACCATCCTTTTTAAAACGAGATCTTGATGCAAGAGCACATTCTGAAGCCTACAGATTACAATTCAGACTACCAGGAAATGAAAAATTAGATGGTAGTATTGATGCAACATTATGGACACCATACAATAAAAGATATGTCTGGGGAAAAATATTTCTTTCCCAGAATTATCTTTGTTTTGAAAGCAGAGTAAATATATTGATTATTTTAAATAAATATAAATATGTATAAATTTTATGTCTAATGACGTAATTCAATATCCATTTCATTGTAGGTAAAAGGATTAGTAAGTTTAGTTATACCTTTAAGAGAAGTAAGGCTTATTGAACCAGCTGAAAATCAGTCAACTAGTACAGGAATAGACAAATCTATTCTAGTAACAACTGCTCGATCGTCGTTTTTATTTGCTCAGATTCACGATCGAGATTTTGTTGTTCAGAAAATATCTGAATTATTAGCAAAATCTAAACTATCAAATTTGTAAGTTTCCACTTAATATTTTTAGTTTTGATCATACAATTTAATATGTAATATGTCTATATAGTAATTAATATATTTTCAAATAGGAGCGTCGATTACGCATTTTTTCATAATAGTTTACATAGTAATAGCAACAATGAGGAAACTAAAACCGCTAATGACTGGAAACCACAACCACCATTAATGACTCTGTTTAAAGCTCCATTAAGCAATGAAGCGACGCTAAAACAAGAAGCTAAAGAAAAACAATGGGAACTCCATTTTGCAGAGTATGGTAGAGGTATTACAATGTACAGAACAACAGAAACAGCAAAACTTATAATTCAGGGTATACCACAGTCTCTTAGAGGAGAAGTTTGGCTTACTTTTTCGGGTAATGCAGTCAATATAATCATTACCATATAATTGAATGGTATAACATAGTTTCAATTTATTTCTAGGCGCGTTAAACGAAATGGTAATGAATCCAGGACTTTATAAATCGTTAGTTGACCAATCATTGGGTAAGTCTTGTCAAGCAAATGAAGAAATAGAACGAGATTTGCACCGTTCTTTACCCGAGCATCCAGCATTTCAATCTGACACTGGTATCAGTGCTTTAAGAAGAGTTCTTTCTGCATACGCTTGGAAAAATCCACAAATCGGTAAAAATTTTATTCGTGAAATTTGTCATTATAAAGTTTTCAAAAATTATTTAATCTTAATTGTCTTAAAACAGGCTATTGTCAGGCCATGAATATAGTGGCTTCAGTTCTATTGATCTATTGTTCAGAAGAATCTGCTTTCTGGCAGTTATGTAATGTATGTGAATCGTTATTGCCTGATTATTATGACAGAAGAGTAGTCGGTGCTCTTGTTGACCAAGGTCTTTTAGAAGAGTTAGCTGCTGAACATTTACCAACTTTACATGCTAGATTGCAGGAACTTGGTCTCATTAAAGTTATATCACTTTCATGGTTCTTAACCATATTTTTAAGCGTTATGCCAACTAGTAGCGCAGTAAATATAATGGATTGCTTTTTCTATGATGGAGCGAAAGTAATTTTCCAGGTACAACATATTTTATGTACATATATTTTGTTTTTAGCTCCTTAATTATTTTTTATTAGTGAAGATATTGAATTTTATTGATATCCTTTCTAATGAATACAGAATAAAATACATACAGAGGAAATTTGAAGTAAACAGGTCTTTCTTCCTGTGTCAGATAGCATTGACAGTACTGGAGTGGAATCAGGATAAATTGTTAAATTGCTGTGACGATGGTGAAGCAATGCAGTTATTAACGGATTACCTTGGGGGTGTATTCAATGATGAAGGACTTATACTTCCTAGACCAGTTGATAGTGCTACTCCTAATAGAGTAAAAACGCTTTTATGCATTAGTTATATTTACGGAGATTCATGATTTTATTTGTGTTTATTATTTTAGAGTATATCTGTTCAGACTTTAATATATGAAGCATATTCAAGATATGGATCTTTGACTATTGGTGGAATAGAAAGACTTCGTTTAAAACACAGGCTTAGGGTAGTTCAAAGTTTGGAAGATGGAATTGAGAAAAATGTAATTAGAAGTGTTGTTGTTGACAAATATATGACAATGGAAGAACTGCAGGTATTAATATATTTAAGAAAGTATACATTCAAAAAACACAGATGCTTAAAAAACAATGATATCACTATCTAGGATTTGTTAAGTTTAGTAAGAGAAGAATTAATGAGCCAACGAAAATCTGAACCTGATCGTTATGATCCAACGCAGCCACCTTATGAGGCATATAAAGTAGATTTTGAACTATTTAGGATATTATTTGGTGGCTTGTCTCCATGGGGAAAATGTAGTCAAGCTGAATCTCTCGCCGCCCGATTATTTCGTGTAAGTTAATCGAATTTTACAAAATAATTTTCTACTTTTAAGTGTAGCTATTTATAACAAAAAAAGAAAATTATGAAAAATAATAGATAATATTAGAGAATTAACATCCATGTGTACGTTAGTTTTATTGAATAAGATCAAGCAAATACAGAAAATGTTCATAAGTAGTATTGTATATCAGTTAATGGATCGTAATCGTGATGGACTACTGAACTTTCGGGAATTAGTACAAGCGATTGGTATGACCGCAACTGCAGATTTAACACAAAGATTAAAACTTTTATATACTCTACACTTACCGCCATTACTTACACCTGTTGATTTCGAATCGCCAACGCATTCTGGTAAATATTATTTTATAATTAAAAGCATTATAATAAGAAACTGTTTATTGTTACTTTAGACAAGTTAAACATATCAATATTAGATGGTGCTGAAGTAGCAGCAGAAGCTACAGATTTTTTTGACAGTATGGAACAAAGCGTTGCTTCTTTAGAAATGCCAGTTAGTTTAGCGGAAGAACCGAGTATCGGT
The DNA here is from genome assembly GCF_011952255.1 of Bombus vosnesenskii. NCBI lineage: Eukaryota > Metazoa > Arthropoda > Insecta > Hymenoptera > Apidae > Bombus > Bombus vosnesenskii. The sequence goes on from NW_022882962.1 coordinate 3,991,614, forward strand.
ACTTTATCTCGATCAACAAGTTTGACCAGCCAGGGAGATCAATCATGGGAAGTTCAAAGCATGGGAAGCTTACGCTCCATGATAGCATCCAAAGACAGCCCACTGGATCTAAAAACTGTGCCAAAAATGTCACAAAGACATTTCATTGCATTATGGAAAACTCTTTATGACATGTTCCCTGCACAACCAGAAGAACAAGAAACTTACCATTGTATAGCTTCAATAGGTAAATTATACACATATCAAAGTACTATTACTGCTTGAATCCATATTAAATAAAAAACATTTTTTTTTACATATAGGTACACTTTTACTCCAATTAGGCGATGTTGGTAAAAAGTTTTACGTCGGTCGAGATGAGTCTGAAGACAGTTTACTTTTGGCAGCTATTGCTGTTCAACAAACACCTTCAGCTGTAGAACGGGTAATATACTATTTATATTAAGTAAGTAATCTTAGAATATATTATAAATTGTACATAAAACATGATTTTTAGTCACATGATCGCAATGGAAATCCGTCAAATGTAGTTGCATCTACTGGTCCAGATTGGTCAATAAGTGTCGAACAGTTCTTGGCATCTGCCTTAACAGGTCAAGCTATAGTTGATTTTTTTAGTAAAAGAGCAGATCTTTCAGAATCGATTACAACTTTAAAAAATCGTAGGTTTAATCGCGTTCATTCCTTATCAGATACTCCTGTGTTAAATGTTTGATACGCAGGTTTAACTGTTTATGAGAATAGTGTAAGATATATGTAAAATTTATAAAGTCATAGATTGCCTTGAATAATTGACCAGTAATTTCGTTTCCTAAGGAAATTTCTACATTCATTGCAATTAGATAAATAAATCTTAGTTAAAAGATAGGTTTGTAATGTGCAAAATACATTTTTGTAAGAAAATAGTAGTTAACATGTTTCAATGCAGTAATTCAAGTAGCATCTAAATTTTATTTGGTATTACTCTTATATTTTTTATTGGTTCCGAAATTACAGATATAAAAAACGTTTAATTCTTTATATTTTTAATGTTATTGCTTTTTCTTTCTTTAGTAAGCAATATTATGTATTAATTTACTTTAAAGATAAAATTTTACTGCAAATGTAATTAAGAATTAATTATTCTTTCAAAAATATTAATCTTTAAATATATATAAATCTATTGGCCTAATCATACAATATAATAATCATACTGATCAAAATCGAAAGATGGTATCAATAGAATATACTCAGGGTAATATTTCTGACATGTTAGTTCCAAATCAGTTCCATCACATTTTAACAATATTCATGCTTGAAGATAAAGTTCCCGATAAATGATACTAGTATAATATAACAGAAATATTTTTTAGAATTAAAGTGTATTGAATACTTACAAGTTTCCATATTTTCCCAATTATGATATGAGGGATATATGCACAAAATCATGAAATATTTTTACTCATTTAATAGATGTACTGTTTAATCTCGCAAATATATTAAAAATTTCAAAACATTAAAAACAATGAAAAAAGTATTGTACACTAATTTTTGATTACCAACAATTATAATAATAATTAGTGTGTGATAAATTGATATTTTAAAACAATATGGTAATCGATCAAGACCATACTTATACTATATACGTCCTCAAAACAATATTAGATAAATCTTCGAAATATTTAAGAATTTATACTATCTCTTATTATTCAAGGCGTTACATGCATAATACAAAGTTTAGAACGGATACATATTTTAAAATATTTGTAAATGTTTTTGTTAAATACAGTTAAATATTAATATTTGAAATCATACTTTTTTGACATATGTAACTATATTTTTTAAAATGATTTTTATTTTTATATAATCATTGCATACATAATTTTTTAAATGGAACTAGCGAAAAAAGTTATTCCATCGTAACAAGCATGAAATATCTAAAAATTTATCTTTCTGTATCATATATATGTATATAATGATCCATTATTTCATATGTAAAACTCCATGTACAAATTATATAATAAATGATATATATAATAGAACTTTCATAAAATTATATGTACAATTTAAGTTAGTAGTTTGATTCAGTAATACACATTGTATTAGTTTTTTTTTATATTTTTATTGAAAGAATACAATAATTATCATAGATTAAAAATTTTTTGGTAATATACCATCATTTTTTGCAAGTCGTACCAAACAATCATCAGATTCACCCTGAAAAAATTAAGAAAGCAGCTATTTTAAAAAAATGATAATTTCTACCAGTAATTACTACAACAGTAAATAACGTACCATACGACGAATAGCGCCACAAATTGCATACATCTTTTGAGAGTCAGTCATGCGTCCAGTTTCAGGATCAACATCAGCAATACTTAATTGAATAGATGCATGATCCTTGGCATGAATGATACGATTACTCGATGAGCTATAAAATACAATTTATATAAGATTTATAGCCGATTTAACGTTAATTTATAGCTATATTTGCACTTTTTATTTAAAGAAGGGCATTGTTATATTATTAAAAATAGCAATCCACGTGTATCACATACCATTTTCTTGGTATGTACAAGTCAACAAGTACTCCGTTGTCGTTCTCCATTTTTATATCTGTAACAGAGTTTAAAATATATAATATACACTATGTTTTGTACAGAATTATAACACTAGGAGCTTTTAAATTAAGATATACTCTTACTTTTGATTGCTAAATGTGCAAAGTAAAATGGCTCCGTACGCAAAAGAACTTTTCCGACAACAGTACGTATATATGTCAGAAACTAAAATCACGGTTACCAACATTGACAATAAGTCTCTATATATTTCTAGAAATTCATATCATCAATAATAAATCTGGAAAGATTCGACAGTTGTCAGATGAGTGGAAAGAAATAAAGGGATATGCAATTAAATGCAGATTAGATGTTATTCCTACAGAAGTAGAAGATTGGGATTCTGCAATTTGTAAAAGATTCGAAAGTTTAGTAAGAGTTGATGCGCCTGTGGAAGCCATTGTAATAGCAAATAGTGTTTCAAAACAAGTAGACTTGTTGGTAAAAGCGAAATGTTCAGTGAAATGTTAGTCGAAGATCATTATTTTGAAAATAGTGATACAGAAGAAGAATTAATAGATGAAATAATGGACCTTAAATTGGATCCCTATCCTGTTTTTGTATCTCACATTAACTCTCCAAATGAGTTTTGGGTTCAAGAACAAAAAACTATTGGTAATTTAGATATTATGAATGATAGATTTCTTTTTGCACATTTGTTTCCCAAAGTACATGAAATTAAAGAAAATTTATTGTGTGTTGCTAAATATCCTGAGGATGAATGTTGATATAGGGCGCGTGTTGTATCACACAGTGATAGTGTTATACAAGTTATACATATAGATTATGGAAATTCAACTACCGCAACCGAAATACGTGCTCTACGGTTAGGGCTTGTAGATGAACCTCCTCTAGCAAGAAAATGTCGTTTAATTATGCCAGAAGGGATTACGGAATGGTCAGAAAAAGCTTGTGAGGAGTTTGTAAGATTAGCAGATGAAGGAGCAGTTCTATTTTTGTTAGACGTAATTGATGAAGGTAAAACATTATTGGTAAAATTAACAATAGAAGGTAAAAATGTAACAGATATACTTCTGTGAATCATAGAGAAACGATCATAGAGAAACGATTATCTCCCTTGGGTGAAGAAAATTCACCAAATGTATTTGTTAGTTGCATCAATTCACTTAATGAATTCTGGATTCAAGCAGAAAGCAACACTACAGACTTAAATATAATGTTAGAGAGATTACAAGCAACACCTAGTTTCCTTCCATTAAGTATATTTGACATTGGTACTATTTGTGCTGCAAAGTATTTAGAAAATGGTCAATGGCGCAGGCCAAAAATTCTTTCACATTCTGAAGAAGGTACTGAAGTTCTGTGTATAGATTATGGCAACATAACGATTACAAACGAAACACGAACTTTACCCTTTATAAATGTCCCTCCTTTATCGAAATGTTGTGCTATGAAAAAACCAAACAGTATAAATTCTTGGCCTTTAGATGCTTGCAAAATATTTGAAGAACTTGCTGTAGGTGGAAAAGCAATGTTTCAGTTTGAGATTCTTGATGATATCAGTAATCTTCTTTCTGTAAAACTAAGTTTTAATGGGAAAAATGTTGCTGATATTTTAGTACCATTATATTTCTAGAAATTCAAATATATTTCTAATATATCCATATGAATACATATTAATCTGATATTAATTTTACAGTTTTTATGAATATAAACATAATATTTGTAAACAATATAAACATTTAATCGATTATATAATGTAATTAATATAATAAAGTAACATATGAAATGACTCGTAATATTTGTTTACAAAGCAATAAAAGAATAAAATATTTTTTAAAAATAGCAATATTTATAATGAGGAAAATTAAATATATAATGGGATATATCTATATTCAAATTAAAAATAAAAACGAGCAAAAAAAATTGCGCGTGACAAGTATCGCCGCCAAGCGGACATCGAAGGAAATATTCCTTGTCTATATTACTGTCGTACAGTTCCATCGGGCATTCGGTGACTTGAAGTCATCCGGTAAATTATGATCCTTTTATGATGTGCCTTTGTATTTCGTAAACACGGTGAGGTGTGTTAATGTTCTGTTGCGCGTGTTTAAACAGACTGTGATACGAAAGTGTGTCCGATGTTAAAACATGTACCGTTTATTATATACATATTACAATTAAAGATAACACACGATATCTAGCCGAAAGTATGCTCGATGCACTGCGATGCAATTACAACATCTACGTTAAGTGCGCTTATACTTTTTCTCATAATAACAACAAAACGTTAATCGCGTCAGTTCCAGCTACACGTGTTCATCGAACATGTCTATGAAGGTGAGCTTTTTTCTGTTAAAATTCAATTATATTTCACTCATTACCCAATGTATGCATTTTACTATATCTATATGTTTTGAATGAAACATTGCATGCCACGTTTTCGAATGCAATTCGAAATAAACAGAAATTACTATTTTAATGTAATTTCGAAGATACTGTATGATACAGCTATTAAATCGTACGTATACAATTTTTTTATACTCGAAGAAGCAACTTTGGATAATCGAGCAAAAAGTTTAGGCTTGAAATATTGTTTCTAGAATTTTAAATTGAAATCATCGTTTCAGAGAAAGATAATATGTACATTCTCCGAGGAAAACGTAATTAATTTTTTATGCTCACCATTTACATATTCATGAAAATTATCACGTACCATTAAAATATATATGTTTCATAAAAAAAAGTTTAATAAAAAATGACTTTGCTCGTGATCCTTTACGTGGCATGTATGCGCTTAAGAACATAAAACTAGATGAGATCAGATGAAATTTATGGCGGACTGATGTCACTTCTTAGCTGTGCAATAAGTTGCTAACACCTTGTCCTGTTTATTCTACGAACGAGTAAACACTGATTATGGGTTTTATAATATTTGAATATAACATGCGTATGAATAAATAATTTGAAATAGTCACGATCATAGATTGTAGCGATCGATTAAGACCACGGGAAATCTTTTTATGCATTGATTGTCGCGCTTAACACTGGATGACCTAGAAACATAAGTTAGTGATGCTAAACAACGTAACATTGCAAATTGATAAACTTACATGATTTATCCATTGCATAAAGAAATTATTTACCTAGAACTTGTTTTGTACAACTGCCTTTTAAATGAAATATAATACGCGCTCTTTTTCAGAATGTTTTTAGTACCTCTTGAGAGCAGAATTTGTTTGCTCGATATTTGCTTGCCAACTCTGTCTGTCGATTTACATTTTAATTATGATCACGTTTCGTGATTTCATGGCGCACATGACGGATAAGCATTCTGTTTCGATTAATTCCGTTAATAGGTGCTCTCGCTGAGACCAACATTCGAAAGGTGTGTATGTATGCGTTCTAAAAATATTAAAAAGTTTCACGTGAAAACCAGAGAGAGAAATTGTGAAACACAGAGCATAGCTTGGTAAGATGCGATTTCAGTTACAGTCGAACAAGTTTAGTTCATCTAGCGTCCCTAATTATGATTGCTTAATCGATACGTGGTTGACAGGAGACCATAAAATATTCTTTTGGTAGAAGTAGTCGTGGAGACGAAACGAAATAGAATTAGGAACAATATCAGAAAAAGTGACCGGTGTTGTATAGAATAAAATTTGCTCCAATTTTAAAACGATCTTTATTTCTTTCTCTGTTTATAGAAAGAATCACCTTGGGACGTAGAATTACATTTGGCAGCGGCACGTGGCGATGCGAAGCGTCTTCGAGTTCTCCTCGATTCTGGTCGCGTCCATGTCGATTGCAAAGATAAGGTAAATCAAGACCATCTTACGCAACTGAAGTAATATTATTAAGAAAATTTTACAGATCGCAGGTAATAATTATCAGCAAGTCAGAATATCTTTGCATAACATTAACGAGTTTGGTAATAACACAAATTAAGTCTTAACAGCAAATCCTACAAATTCTAAGTTATCTATATTATCCTATTTCATGAAGGATTATAAAATTGTAAAAGAAGAAAACTATAATCCATTAATTTGTAATTTGTCAATTTGCTAATATTGTTATATAATGAGTTTATTGTGCAAGAGAGGAAAGCTATATTCGTTCTCATTGACGCATCTACGAAATCATCGACATCGAACCAATAGACACCATAGGAAATCAGTTACCGGGAGACGATCTGTCGTTTCATTATGCAAATAACGACGCATCGTTGAAAGAGCGAATTCAAATAACGTTATTCCTAGTTTGAAAAGTGGCTTATTGGATTACGCACGGATATTCGTTCCACTTTGGCAGACGATCAAATTTAACCCGCTATATTCGGGGGAATTTGGAATTTGATCAAGAGAAGTAACAGTTTTAACGTTAACCTTCTTTTAAATGTCATGGCGTCGTTTCCGTTTGCCCACCACCATTTAAAGGATATCTTAAGTCATTTTTCTTTACTAATTTGCAGACGATCGGTTAAATTAATCGCGTCATTAAGGATCGGCCTTCTCGATTGGTCGTTACATCAATTGAGGAACCTTACTAACAATCGCCGCGTTATTGCACTAAATTAGTGATGCAGCGACGACGCGTGATTCGACACACCGGAAATATATAAAAGAAGTGCAGAAAGTAGAGACAGTTTGAAACAAGCGTAAGATACTGAAGGAGTTACACGACAGATTTACGACGCTTAATTGCCTGTTTAATGATACTGGTTTGTAAGAGTAATCACGATACTTGCTCCGTTCAAATCAATTAGAAAGCAATGCAGGGGAGTCCTCATTATGGAGATCATATCGAGGTGCACGCGACTGCGCACAGATGAATTTATAGCCACTTGAATTAAGTTTATTCAAGTTTTATGATATAAATTTGATTAAAATTGAAAGGAGAGAAAACATTAAATATTTCAGTATTGGTTTATTAGGATTAAACTGTGGATCTTTATGCAAATTCATATTCTTACAGATAGGTACACGTAAAGAATTTCAACTCGAATGAAAGAATGTTTTATTTTCTAAATGTATGTACTTTACGATTTGTCATAAATGCACAGACATCCGCAATCTAATTACGATTGTTACTGACAGATCATTAACCAGGTAATTTGTTTTCAGGATGGAACGACTCCTTTAATATTGGCCGCCGCCGGAGGCCACATCGAAGCGGTCACCGAATTGCTGCAACAAGGGGCGGATCCTAATGCCAGACGGCTGGTAAGTCCTGAGTACACGTAGCCGGCCCATGAATGAACTAAGAATGAATGAAACCCGCTGAACGTGTACGTCCTGGCAACCCCGTTACCCACTGAATGGAAATACTCTTTGCGACCACAGAAAGTTATAGTTTCAGTTGATCTCTTCGACCCTTTTGTGATCTAGTAGCCGAGTGAATCTTTTTCCTAAACTTTTAGATTTCTTAATAAATTAGGAGAAATTATTACAAGTCGTTTCGTTAAAGTATTCTGGGGAGAATTTTAATAATTGGAAATTAGAAAAAGACAATTATTGTCTTCGCGCTCTATAAATATTAGGGTACTGCATAAATTCTGTCTGCCTCGACAAATGGCGTATAATAGATAAATCATATAAATGTAAATCAGAAGATTTTGATAAAAGCGGTATCCACATAGGTGGATGTTGTAAATTAAATTTATCTCTGATTCTGGCAGATAGAACTTACGAAGCAATCTAATAGAACAATATTTACGATGTATACCATGATATTGGGGCTTGAGCAAAGTATGAGCGCAAAGTGCAAACACGATTATTCCTGAAAAACCAATTTCGCGGCATCTCACCATCGTGAAAATTTGAAATCTAAAATTTACAATATGTATTCCGCAATTTAATTTCATTCCCGTCGAAGTAACTAGCTTTGATACTGTTTCTATTTTTATCTTAATTCCTATCATACGATGATACCGTGCTCTACTCGTATCCGATAATAAAACAAATTTTTACAAATCACGTTACATTCTCGATAATTATAATCTTGGTTTAGAAGGAGAAACAAGTGTGTAACCTTCCTACAGTCTCTACTTTTTCGAAAATAGAAACGAAAGAAGACGCGATCTTCTCTGGTCTACTCACACAGAGCTTGGAAAGTCTGTGCGACATAAAAAGCTCGTCGCTTGTAACTTGTAACACGAGGCACCAGGAAGCGGTCGAGTGGCCTTTTTTAAGTGGCTCGCGACGATTTATCGCTGAGCCCACGTATACTCTCGGTGCAATCGAGGATCACGGTATTGTATGCAAATCCAATGGAACACAGGGCACTGTCGCGATTTTCGGCCACGGAATGTCCGCTTAACATTCAATTAGAAGAAATACTTAAACGCGTGATTCATTAATTAAATCATCGATAATTTAGGCAAGCTACCTGTCGTCATTGCGATTATTAGGTTATTTATTATCTTCTTTCTTTGGTAATGTATAAACGAATCTGGTTGTAGAAACGGCTTCGTTTAAAAGAAATTATTAAAAAATATGTACCTACATAATCGTAACAATGGCTACAGATGAACACGATTAAAAAGATGAAACCTAAGCAGTGACTTATTTCATCCGTTAACATGTATTTTTTATGTGCATTTTTGCATCTCAATATTTTCCATAAATGCATAAACACCCGCAGTGTAACGATGACTCTCAAAACTTTCTTTCTCCTTGATGATTCTCGTACGAATCTCTCGACTCTTCCACGTGCATTCTCCGAATCTTTCCTCGCTCCCTGCCGATACTCTGATATAAACGTTTATTCGATTCTCAAAATTATTTATCATCCGTACGAATTCTCACATTTCTTACAATTCAAATAATATCCGTCTGTCCTTCCTTTCTTTAGGTGTAAAAACATCGACGTGTAAATACGTGACTCGAGATGTAGCCTCGAAAAAAGGAAAAAGAGGTCGAAAAAGCCTTTTTTGGTATTCGAGACCAAGCGACGATGTTGTATAGGATGAATTACGCAAACGCGCGTTATGTGAGCTAAACGCGTGTTGACCCGTTACACAAACGATGTCACGTAGTTTCACTTCCAGAATTTATTTTTATTGACACCTACTCTAGTAGCTCTCTTTGCTTAGTCAGTAGCCTAAAACTAAACTCGGTTGCCATTGATATCGATTTCCAACGGTTTATCGGTGATCTAGATGAATTCTTGATCGGTTCTAATTATCGAGAGAGAGAGAGGAGAGTCAACCGAGGAAAAGTAGATGCTTGAATATAAATGCGCGAGAGGCGCAATTAATCGCGAGTCGTTCTGGTTATTTCTGCGAGTCAGCGATCTTAAGTCGCTCGATTATTTGGCCGATAGGCGAGTTTCTAATTCATATTAGAGATTGGAAAAGCCTTCTCCCGAATCGAACAAACAGCGTGACTATTTCGTTTTCCATATTAGAAAATAGGGTTATCTCTGATTTTTTAATTAAGCATTGTGATTCGTGACGAGCACGTTCCTCTTAACCATGCTGACGTGTTTCAAAGCATATAACAAACGTGTGGTGACATATAGATGACTACTAAACTAAAATCTAACTTGATCAAGATTGATTTCTCTTTATTATTAATTTTCAATTTCGATTATAGAAATTTTGTAGTTAAAGGACGAACGGTTTAAAGATTATTTGTTTAATCGAAGGAGATATGCAATAACGCAAAAAATCAGCAAAAGTGAACGTTGAAAACTATGTACAACAAAGGAAACCGATAGCATCGAAAGCTCAAACGCGAATTCATTAACGTCGGTCAATTAACCATAGCTCGTTCTGTAGTTTCTAAAAAGCGCGACCTGAATATAACGGACGATTTTTTCCCTCGTAAATAGCTTTGCTGCTGGCGCATAAGATACCTATATAAAATACGCCTATGTATACTTATACCGTGTATAAGCACATTCAAGGTTGCTGAAGCGAAGCATGATAGGTTGCATCGCGGGTATACGCCAATTCGCGTGTTTCTAATACATTTTAGCAGCGACGTCTGCCGTAATGTGCGACCAGCCGCGTAGAACGATTCACGTGCAGCGCGTCTAAACGCGGCTTCTGCACAAATTACCGGTATCAGCTTGAAAATCGTGCGTGGGCGTTCGTGACACACTGATCCCTTAAGTTTGGCCTCGTTCAAGAAACAGACTTTCGACCGGTTCAAACAAATCTTTTTCGTGGCTAGCAGCAAATATCTTGTTACTCGAGTATCGAGTTTCGTGCATTCTACGTTGCATCCTCTATCAATGTTTTCGTTTTCAAATGCTGGTCAAGCTGGCTTCGCTAACTCGATCCAGTAGCAGAAATATTTCTTTCTTAATTTAAGGTTATGTCCCACCCGTGAAGAGATTTCCGTAGTTAGATTCCCTTCTACGAAATATTATTTTTTGGCTTAATTTATGAAGGCTTAAACTTAAGAGTGCATTCCGAAACTAAAGATCTGATATCTAACACGGTTGACTTATCGTAATCTTATCTTATTCATATATATTGGCCCAAATACCTATTATCTGAGTCACGAGTTCCTGAAACTATTACTCTCAATTTTTATCGCTTATGAAAACGAAAGATTACTAGGAAGATGAAAGAGATTGAAAGTTTTCAATTCTCAAAAATTTGTTTTTTCAGGAAGCGTTTATTTTCACACGGAAAAGATCATCGGTACATACGTTATCGATACAACAATACGTTCGTCGTTTCTTCGAGATTCCCGAACAACCGATCTGACGGAAATTTTTCAAACTTCGGCGCTTCATAAGAATTTCAAATAAGCTATCAAGTTCGTAGCACGCGAAAGCGTGTTGTATCGCATAAATACGGCAAGCATGATAAAATAGTGTGCGTTGGAAAGCAAATTGCGCGCAGGAAGTAATAAGTCCATTATAAATCGGCGATGCCCATCATCCGTCCGAGCATCCTCTCCGTTTTGAGCGGCACGCATTCATTGATACGATCATCATCTACCGGAGACCAGGGTGCAATACGCGCCGCAGGTACCATGCACCATTTGCCACTAATTACCGCGTTCGCCCGCGGTAGATTCAACAAATTAATTAAACTACAGGGCAAAGGAGGTTTAAACTGGTATCAAAAATAACTTTGACCTTTTATCTCGTCCTACTTTACGCCTGTTACTTGCACCGCAGGATTTCTACATCTGTATTTGTACTTGCAGATTCTTGTTTTACGAAATCAGCGTCAAATAGCTGTTTGATAAGCGTATTTCTCGGGAATCGTTGATAGCGCCGAATTACCTTCAAGTTTGACCCTTGCTAAAGATTAATTTCTACCAAATAAACCTGGAGTTCTTGATTTTGAAAATTATTTGAACATTTATCATCAGCAGAATTCTCTTACACGATGGGTTGTCGATATTTGCGAATTTACAAGTAACAACATTTATACAATTTTCATGTACGATTTCGCTTCTGTTATTACCGAGTATCGGTGTTGATAACTCGTAAAATTTCACTAACAATATTAATTCAATCGTGCACGAGAGGTCAGATTAGTACGACTGTAGTATTTAATCACAAGTCGTTAAGAACTGGAATAGTATATCATTCCCAAGATCCTCGACTATGACGTACGTACGCGTGATCGAATACAGGTTGAGTGGAGTAAAAAATATTCAACCACGACGGCGACTGTTACCGTGACTAGAGACAGGTTGATCGTCGTTATAGAATTTCTGCGGTTTGTAATGGATAGGTATTATGTCTCTTGGATTGACATGCTCGAGGAAACATTGGAACTTCGTAAAACGCGTGCAAGTGTGCACCTAGAACACTGTGGTAATTTCTCTACATAGAACCATAAACGAAATACATGTATGTACATGCAACGAAAAAGGGGAACGTAGCCTAATTCGGACGACAAATCGATCGAGATACCTAGTTTTTTCGGCAGCGATTATCGATACTTTAAGGCAATGAAACAACGTCAGTGAAAGTGCATATACATATAGCTGACATTTGAACAGGTTCGGTTTGCGTCGGTCTGAACACATGCTGTTCCTTTCGTGGATATTCGAAACGCACACCAGTACTTTCTCTCCTTTACCAATGGATAGATATTCGATTCGAAATCGCTCTCTTTTTATTCGGTTATTCGGATCCGGCATTTATCCTCTAATTGTTCTCTTTGTAAATCATCAGCGGATATTGGAATTTTACGTTACAATGATAGAAATATTCTATTACGATCAGAATAGAGTTCAATCGATAGTACATTAATTGTTCTGAAAGCATTAAATAAACAGTCAGGTATCAATTCTTCATAAACGCAGGAAGGACATATCTGGCATATTATAATAGGTACCGTGTCGCGGCAAAGGCGACAGGATGTCGCTCTCGCTGTCAATTATCCGCAGGTATCGCCATCACAGAAGGAGCTGACGATAGTAATAATAAATTCGGTCTGAACATATACAGGTAGAAAGGTGCGTCTCATCGGGGATAATAAAATGAAAAATTCATGGGTTATTCATGCGGAACTTGAGAAGAATGTGACATCGAACGCCGAATGTGCTACTAATTATTCAGTTATATGTATATATATGTCTGACATTCGAAATAAATGACCGAAATTTTGCAATATTTTTTCAGGTAAAATTGGATTTTTAAACACTTTTGGAATACATTGATATTCTGGAATTTACGTAGTTATTATTATTGCCACTTTCGAAAGTGTAGAAGCGTTTCATTGTTTCTTCGACAATCTCTATTTTCAGCTTTCTCTTCGTACTCCGATAATCGATATCGATATACTTTTTTGGGAATCGTTGGTCTCTTTTCTTTTTGTCAATACCCCCGAGCATTCTACAGACAGTAAAAATAGTATATTCAGTCAAGTTTTATAGACAAAGCTACGATTTTACTTTTATGAATCCTACAGTCGATTCTTATAGATATTTTTAATTACAGCGAAACAAACTTTAGTATTATAACGTTGATGATATTGTAACACTTTGTACCCAAGTTATTTCTATATTTTATTCTACTCTAATGTATTCTACTGTGTTTACAGAAGTAGCAAAACAGTAATCCTAGATAGATCGTATGTCTTCTTTCCGTGCCATAAAATTCGGGAAGCTTTCTGGCACTTTATACAATTGCCTCGACGTCCTACTCAAATCTTTTACACTGTATTACTCTTTATTTTTAGACGGGTACCACGGCGTTGTTCTTCGCCGCTCAAGGTGGCTACATGGACATCGCCAGCCTTTTGTTGGAGCACGGTTCCATTGTCGACTCTTGCAGCATAGTAAGTTGTACCGTAGTGAAGAGTATCGTGTAGCCAGGTGAAATGGAAACGTTCGACAATTTCTGGTTGCGATTGCAGGACGGCGGTACCCCACTTTTTGTCGCGTGCCAGTGCGGTCACCTAGATGTTGTTGAGGGACTGATTGAAAGAGGCGCCAATCCAAACGCTTACATGAAGGTGAGCTGGTTTGGTTGGACTTTTACGATAAAGAATGTCGTTTATCAAATGTAGAAGAATTATTCCTAACGTATAGTTAGCGACTATCGAATTAAAAAAAGAAAAAAAGGTAACAATTTGCTTAATATTTGTAGGATGGGGCCACGGCATTATTCATTGCCGCTCAAAATGGCCACTTACGTATCCTAGAGGTTCTTCTGGAGCATGGGGCAAAAACGGACGCGGCAAGAACCGATGGTGCCACGCCTTTATGGATAGGAGCGCAAATGGGACACGATCACGTTGTGAGGAGGCTTTTGAAAGCTGGTGCGAAGGTCGATGCCACCAGACACGTAAGTCGAGAATAATCGGACAAAGAGAGGAAGCTGGAATCGACTTTTCAAAAGAATGGTTGATATGGAGTGTTTTCTTTTGTAGGATGGCGCGACTCCGCTATTCAAGGCGGCTCACAAGGGCCATACCGCTGTTGTAGGCGAGCTACTCAAGTACCGTCCATCTCTTGGTATTCTTCCAGTAAGTACAAGTGTCTTAAACTGAAACTCAAAATTCTCGACAAATCTATAAAAATCACAGCCAATATATAATATTTAATAAAAATGACAAAAATAACTTATACATAATTATGAAAGATATATCTATGTTAGATACTGCAGGGTATAATGATTCTAATGATAATGCGTTCTGTTTGCTATAGTTCATTTAAAATTACAAAAGATAATTACTGTTTCAGAATGGTGAAAGTGCACTGCATGCAGCAGCATTAACAGGACAAATGACTGTTACAAGACAGCTGGTAGGTGCAGGAGCGGATCCTTTACTCGTGAACCAAGAAGGTATCACGCCGCTTCAATTAGCTATTAGGCATTCACAGACACAGGTGGCCAACTATCTAAAGGATAAAGTTAGAACGCGAACGGGAACGTCTTAGCAAAATACGCGTTTATCACCTACGTGCTAAAATAGAAATTAAGGTGAAAGAACGAAGAGGGAAGGATATACAGACCAGTGAAAGAGATCAGTATTTCTAAAGAAAATGTAATATATATACATATAATGTATATATATACTTTAGACATAATTTGTATACAAGATGATCAAGTGATTACATCTTTATCGTATTTCGCGTAGCGTTAAATAAGATTCAAAAATAAGAGAGATGTTGATTTATGCTACAATCATAAGACTGTGGTTTAAAACTCCATCATTTTCTTAAAATTGTTTGTTCAGTGTGTATATATATTTGGATAAATATAAAACACATCCTGTAGTATTTAAAAATAGGTGAAATATATTTTAATGTATTCTCTTGTTGTAAATATTTTACAACGTTGAAAATTCTAAAAAACACTCATCGATGTAGACGGCATACATCCCACAGAGTTAGTTTTGCGCTAAAACTATATATCTTGTTAATACTGAACTTGTGGTTACATAAACGTAATATATATATATATATGTACCTTTAAATAATACAATCATTTTGTTCTAATTGAGGGTTCTATAAGACTGATTGATTTGCCTTGAAAAAGAGAGTAAAATTTGATGATTCTTTAGTACTATGTCTATTTCTTCTTGTTGATTTATTTATATATTATATTAGTGTTAACGCGGTATGCACAGAAAAAGGGAGAGAAAATATATTTCATGTTCTTAAGCTATTCTCTATGGTGATATTAAGATATTTTATTTAGATGCATTATGTTATTTAGATATAATGAAATATATTTATAATTGCTTGTTTGATGTTACTTTATAATATAATAAATACATTTACTGTTTTCCCAAAGTGTTATGTTTATTTATAGCTGTTTATTGAACGAAAAGCAGAAAATGTTTAGTCCGTAAATTTAAAATAATACAGAAAATATTTTCGTTAACCACTATCCTTCCTTTATAATTACATGCTGATAAAATTACACATAAATATTAAACTTTTCTTTTTCTTCATTTAGTATCACAGAAATTCAACTTTACATTCTAACTGTATCTTTTATCAAATTGCAATTAAACATAAATCATTTTTTCGAAATATATTTTTAAGTAATAACTTTTAATAGTGTGTGATTATATTGATAGTTGACAAGTGACAATTTCTTCTTGATATAAATACAACTATTGTTTATGTAAAGAAGGAAGCATTGTAGCTTTAAAAAAGGACTATTGCTATTATTATAACATACAAAAAAGTGTATAAAAGAACAAGTCAAAGGTTTATAATTCATGTCAATGCTGTCCTTGTAGTCCAGATGCTAAGTGCCTATTTCCTATTTCATTTCAGATGCAAAGCATCTTCTAAGTAATGCAGTGTAACTGTGAAGCGAGTCGAGACGTACAGAAAATAAAACCACTTACAAATATATTTAACTGATTTTCGTAAATTACACACAATCAATTATAAATAGTAATGTCAACGGCACGATGGATTTTATCAATTATCTCTACTGCACTGATAAGATAGATAAAAAACATATTTTATGTGTTTAATTTATGAAATTATCAGTTATACGCTGATTCTCAAACAATATCTATCATGGTCCGCGATCGAATGCCGGAGTTACGTGCCGTTAGTGTTTTACCATTCTATAAATTCAAATTTGAACTTCATCACTTACATTATGACATTACAATTTGAATACAATTACGCGTAAAGTATTATATTAATAACAAATAATATAAGTAATAAAATCTATTATAATAATATTTGTCATCGGCTTTCTAAATATTGTCTCTCACTGTAAAAAATTGATATATAATATACTGTTTCTTACCACTTCTCTTTAGTATCAAAATAGTAGTACTATGTTTGGTAAAGGATTTTTACAAGATGTACGCATACAAATGTCCCAAAATAAAAAATTGAAGGAAGTATTAGATCAAGTACGTATATGTAAATATATATGAATATTTAAGTTATCATTTAAATATCACAGATTTTTATATTAGTAGTAGATATACAAATAATATTAATATAGGTTGAGGAAGTTCGAGACTTAATTCAACTTATTGCTGCCAATACCGCTATTGTAAAGGATTTACATAATAATGTTTTATCATACACTAATAAAGGTAAGGACAAAGTACCAAATATTGTATTTAAATACTAATTAACAATTTGTATATTTCAGATATGCAAAAAGAATTGGAAAGTCGAATGTATACTATTTCACAAACGTCATTTCGTATTCAACGAAAATTAAGAGGTAGGTTTAATTTTTCCTACGTTTTTACACAATGCATCATAAATAAAAATAAAGAAACAGAAATAACTTGTCTTACTTATCTTAATCAGACTCACTATCATCTTGAACCTGGGAAATATTTCTTTCTCTTATTTCGTGATCAAATATTTCACTTTCATTTTGAAAGAAACTAGAAAGTCTTCTAACTTTTGAGGCATGACCTACAGTGCCATTAGATTCAAAACTAAAACATGTAGGTGTACTTGTACTAGGACCAGGTTGTGAAGGTGAACATAAAATTGAGTTTGAGTATGTTGGAGAATTCAAACTATCTAAAGCCCTGATTGGTGAATTAGAGTTTAACAATTGCGGAACCGAAAGACGCTCTAATACAATTTTAGGGTGTAAATTACACATCGTTAGATCTAACTTTTTATTGGACGCACTTTGATTATTAATTTCTGATGCAAAATTTTCTTCTTCAGTAAAATTCTCATCATCAACTGTAATGTCTTCCATCTGTCTAAAATATATTAACATTAATAATCAGTAATATAAAATTAATAAGTCAGTAAGTAATATATAAGATTAAATAAATTTGAACATACTTTTTAAACTGCTCCACTTCTTTTTCCAATTCAGGATATTCGGTTACTATGTTTAATAATTGGTCCTTGTTATATTCAGAATATGTTTTAACTAGAATCTTTTTTACAACATTTTCTAATGGTGATTTTAGAGCAGATAATTTTATTCTAAGTTTTATTAATCTAGGTAATAGAACATCTAAACCATACTTCTTAATTCCTTCAATAATAATGCTAATAGCATTAGAAGTTGGAAAATTTGTTTGAGCTCTACATTCTTCATCCTCTTGTTGGTCATCATCACCTTGTTTGTTAAAAGATGATGGTCGTAGACGCTCGTGACTTATTATATACAATGCATCCTTTAATACACCTGATCCTTCTTCTTTTTTAATGTCGATCAAATCAGCACAAGTTTCATCAAGTATTTGACTAGTTACTTTTACAAGCAATTTCATCTTTCCTGGAGGATCTAAATGATCCAGCATGAAATCATAAATTATTCTCCGTTTCTTTTCATTTCTTCCTCCAGGAAGTGTTAAAGCTTTCTTTTCTTTCTCACACATTTTATGGTGATAAATTTTATGTTGGGATTGATAATTATTATAATGATATATGCTCTGTAGAAATTGTTGTGATATTAGTGACTTATTCTTTGTTAAAAGTCGTTCTTCTATGAGAAAAATTGTTAATTCACGTATCATATTGTCCGAATCAGACAACATTGTTAATATATGAAAAAAGAAAGGACCCTTAACTTTTATGTAATCTTCCAGAAGAAGTTGAATAAATATCACCACAATAGCCTCTCGTACTTGTGGAGTTGAATTTTTCATACTTACACACATATCTGATAAATATGGTTCCACCAAAGCAGTGAACCTAACACAAATATCAGCTAAAGCTTTTGCAGCATTTTTTTTCACAGCAATTTGAACAATCGAATCTAGATTTGTTTCTTCTCTCATTAATTTACCAAGTATTTGGACTACTTCTTCAGCAATTTCACGATCTCTTATTGCTTGCTGTCCAAGAATAACAACTGCTAAAGCTTGCAGTTCTTCTATCGGTTTTATAACTTCTGGTAGTGTTTCCCATTCTAATAACATTCCTTGCAAAATCCGTAGTGTTAACGGTGAAATTTTGCAGCTGCATAAAATTGTTGCATGTCCTAATGTAAACATAGCATTTAAATAATTGGGTGGTGCCTCTACATCTTCATTTTCACCTTTAAAAATTTTTGCAATTTCTATCTCTGAAATCTTTACTAAATTTAGCATGTTTGATTCTAACAAATTATCATTTTTATCAGGATTTAAATAATGAATTATGTTGTGTATAATATCCAAACAAATGCTAATTAATCCAAAATTAATCTTGAATTGTTGCAGGCATTTATATAGATAAATATGAAGATCTTCTAGAATCTCATAATCTAAAGACATCCAAGAACATCTTAAAACTTGCAAAACTAAACTTGTGTAAAAATTATTTTCTAGAAAAATTTGCTGATAATTTGAAAAATATTTATCCATATTTGGTAACTTGGTATTTTCAGCCAATGCAACCAAAAAGACCCAAGCTTCTATGTTATTATTTGTTCCAATATGAGATTGTATATTTTTCATTATAGAATTAGTAATAACACCATTTTTAACCCATAAGCTACAGGCTTTTGATAAATGTCTTCTCATTTTCATATTTGCTACTGCATTTAAAATTTTCCATGGCAAATTATCTGCAATAGTATCAGTAGTTGTAGAAATACTTTGTATTCTATTTAATAATAACTCTTCTAAACAACTTAGCACCTTTTCTTGTACTTTAATTTCAATGTCAAATATTTGTGGTATAACAGTTTGTACCCATTCATTTAGGAGTTGGGAATTATCTGGAAATTGTTCTAAAAGTTGAGATAGAACTTGTACAGCAAAACGTCGCACGATTAATACTGGATCTCTACATCTGAGGCTAATTATAGGTACAATTTCATGTATCAGAAATGGAACCATTACAATCAAATTTTTTAAGATTTGCAATGTGCTTCGTCTTACCATTGCTCTTTCATCCTCTACTCTATCTGCCAGCATAGTTATTAATGCATTTGATCCTGGTAAAAAATCAGTATCCTCAGATAGAGAATTCTTTATGTCATGAAATGTAAGAAATTGTTTATTTACATCTGACTTTTTAAATATAGTTAAAAATATTTCTTTGTCCGTTTCATTGCTTGATTCTGTAAATTCAGCAATTATAGCCATGGCTTTTCCTCTTACCATACTTGAACAATCCATACATCTAGTCAATACAATTGCAAAGAATACTCTTTTTACCTTAGCTTTTAAGCAATCAGTTATATTGCAATTCACCAAAAAGGACTCAAGTAATAATTTTCCAATTATTTCTTGTGCAAATAATCTAAAAGGTATCTTTGAATGATGTGACAATAGTATTAAATCCTTAAAGGCTTCTAGTGCAATATTCTGGTTACATATTCCAAACAGTTTTAGCAACACATTAGCTTGTTTTTGTCTAGCTTCAAGTCGATCTGGACAGAACAACATTATATGTTGTATCAATGTTAAAATTGCAGTTTTGGCTTCTTTCTCATATTCAACCAATAAATTTTTTACAAAATTTATAGTATGCTCACGAATATTTGTAATAATTTTTGTTTGTGCATCCATATGACTATATAACAAACATGGTAATAGGTACTTTGCTATGATGGTTATAGTTATTTTGACTGGTCCATGTTTATCATTACATAATTCTTTCAAAGCTGCATAAGCATTTTGTGGCAATGAAACATTCAAAGCACCTGCTTTTTTATTAAAACATTGACCAATTATGTAATTATCCTCTACCTTTGTAACTTCAATTAATCCAAGAATGGTAATATCTAGTAACTGTACATGATCATTAAAACGGAATGATTTTATCATTAAAATAAAGCTGCAAATTATAATATTTAAATTTTGTATGAGAATTTCTTTTTCACTTTGTGAAAGAATAATGGTTTCATTCATTGATTGTTCAGTGATATTTAGATCATCTAAACTTATTGTTTTATTATATTTCTTAAGAGGAGGCAATAAATGTTCAGAGCCTATTTTTATTGTCTCTATGGCTCGTTGATATAAAGTAGGATGAAATACATTGAATGCACAGCTACCAGGAATGGCCAAAAGTATAAAATATAAATTAGTCGCATATAAACATGATTGTCTTGCTTCTTCATTGGCTGTTTTGCTTTGACCATTTTTTATTATATAACCCAATACAGCTAATAAAGCACGTATGTTTATACCCATAGAAATCAATGTATTCCAAGATATTTCAGAATCATAATTTTCAAAGTTATTCTGATCTTCACCTTTTTCTAGCCAAGTTTTTACAACAGTACAGGATTCGTTTAAAAGCAATCTCATGTCCTCACTCTCTAAAAACATTTGATACTCATCAGGTGGTTCATTATAAATCATAAATTCTCCATCCCACACAGATTGAATCCAGTCTTCGTTTAATTCACTAAATTTAAAATTATCGAATATTTTTAAAGGTTCCATAGTAACAATTGTATTCAGTTTAGATCATTTTAAACGGAACTACAATTATTATCACATTTCTCTATCTTATAAATGTAAACATAACCTTAACTTATCATTTGATAAAGAAAAGTTATGGCCTCAGGTTATCATTTTTTGAATACATATCGATAACGATTTCATTATTTCATTATGATATGAACCAACAGAAAACTTTATTGGTAGTTTATCACAAAACATTTCGTATAAGCTACAAAGAACTGTAAAATAAACTTGGGCGTCCATTCGAAAGCGGGAAACCGACTGACCAATTACATTCATTAGGAAGTGCAACGTAAAATAATGCGACATTGTAGCGATTTCACATACTGTAGATTATTGAACATTTTTTACATAATGTAAACAAAAATTCCATATTTTACCAAATAATTAGTATTTAATTAACTAACAGTATATAATAAATTAGTATAATTAGATTATATATCAAAATCAATCAAAAGATACTTTAACCATAAAAGACTATAATTTACGCGCATAAAAATATGTATGTCACATGGTTTTACAAAAATTGAATTATAAAAAATTATGATAAATTTTATGATAAAAAAATTAACGAATTATCTAACTTTATATTAGGTTTCAGTTTTTGTCTTTGTAAATCGTTAAATATCTTTTACTTATTTTTATAGAAATGGGAAAAGAAATCACTCGTCTTGATGATTTAACTTTAACCAGCGCGAGGGAAGGTCCTATACATCTACGAATTAAAGTAATACAACATACAACGATGATAAAGCTATTCTCTGAAATTATGGAAGATTATAACATATCTATGATAAGATATCACGAAAAATGTCGTTTACTTTTACATCAACAAAAAATGTTAAGTATGTTTTCTGTGGAAATTGTATATTATTTTCATTTAAATACTATTGCGCATTATTCTTACTCATCTTTTAGTCCGAAAACATATTACGAGCGAAGAATTGGAAAAATTACTCGATGCTCAAGGAAACAACTTATTTGTTGATAATGTAAAAATCAGATTTATTCTTTTACATTACCAAATTTTGTAAAATTTAAATGAGTATATATGAATTATTTTATAAATAGATTTTAGAGGATAGTAGAATTGCAAGGCAACAATTATCTGATATTCAAAGTAGGCATAATGATATAGTCAAAATAGAAAAATCTATTGGAGAAGTTAGAGATATGTTTACGGAAATGGCATTTCTTATTGAAAGACAAGTAAGTATGAATAGGCTATATAACTAAATATAAATTTTAAATATACACATATAAAAATTTATATTTTTTGTCTTAATAGGGAGAACAAATAAATAGTGTAGAATATTTTGCTGGAAGGGCAGCAGATGATGTTGACACTGGTCGTATTGACCTTAAAAAAGCAGAGGAAAGAAGTCAGAGACATAGAAAGGTATTTGCATTAAAAATAATAATTGTGTATGTAGTAAGACAACAGTATCATTTAATAAAAAAATATTTCTTTTAGAGAAAAATTAAACTTGCTATCATAATTAGCACAATAATTATCATTTTGTTGATGATCATCATTTTCTTGTAAGACGAAAAAGATATAAAATTTTGTAAATAAAAATGAGATTTGTTGAAATGAAGTGAAATTGAAGATATTTATTATGAAAGTAATAAAAATCAGTATATTTAGATAAATAAAAACAGCTTTTACATGTCATTAATCTGTTTCACAGCTATATCAAGTTATAACATTCATAAAATTGTTTATTTAAAAAGTATTAAAAGCAGTAATGTATATACCTATATATTATTTATATACATAATTTTTAAAATAATTAACAAGACCTTTTGCACTAGGCCTCACTTTATAGTCTGCAGTAGTGCATGCAAAAAATACTTCAAGTACTCTCTCATATTCTTTTCCTAGATTAATAGCAGGTAATGCAGGACGAGTACCTGTGACCATCAAGGTATTATAATTTGGTATATAACCTGTCAAAAATTACTCCACATTTTACTAAAAAATATTGTGAAAGTACTTACCATAGTTTTTATTGCATGTTTCATTAAGAAAACTATTATCATCATCTATATTTATATCATGTTCATTTGTTTTTGTATTGCTATTCATATGCATTTCTAACATTGAGTCATCTAAGCAGGATTCGTCCATTTCTGAGGATTCTACATGAGGTGATGATAAGGCTATCATCTCCCAAACTACAAGACCACATGCCCAAATATCTGCTTTATTTGTAACAGGACCATCCTCTAAAGAGTCAAATTTATGATCATTCATATTACCCTTTTTATGTTATGTTAATTTTTATGAATGTTAAAAATTAACTAACCAAATATTATTTCAGGTGCACTCCAACAATCTGTTCCCACATATGTAAAGTTTTCATTTGAAGTACACATTTCTAAACTATTTGTAAGTGGCAAAGACACGCCAAAATCACATAGCTTAACAGTTTTATAATCTGCAGAAACTAACACATTATAACTTTTTATATCACCATGTAAAATATGGGCAGTATGATGCAAATATTCTAATCCTTTTACAATTTCATATGTTATTTTTAAAATGTCTTTAGCAGGAAATGGATCATCGCCAGTTTCGAGTCTTTCTTCTATCTTATCACCTAAAAAAATTATATTAATACAAAAACTATATTTTCAAGTTTTCAAACATATCTTCATGTTTTAGATACTTTTTTATACCTAAAGAAGCGTCTAATTTTTCCATTGCCAAGCATGGCTCGCCATTTGAAAGTTCCGTAAAAGCTCGAAAACCAACAATGTTTGGATGATTTAATTTACGAAGTATTTCTGCTTCGAAACGAATGCGTTCATTATATTTTTTATTTTCCTTAATTTTGCAGTTACGTTTTTTTATCGCCCATGGAGATCGGATAAAACCAACTTTTGGAGATCGTTCCAGGCTAAATACGTTAACACCTATTAATATGTTTACATGTTAAAAAATATTAATATTAATAGTAACAAATTTAAATGTTCATATCTTTTTACCGCATCCATAACCTATTTGCTCTAAAAACGGTGAAGCTGGTATTTTAATAGGCGTTTGCAATTCTGGATTATTTTGTACCCTACTTTTATACCTCTTCGTTGTCGGTGTCTTAAATTCAGTCATTGTACTACCGTTTCTTAAAAAATTTACACAAATTTAATCAAGTATGTTCTTCCGTTAGTCACTTGGATTTGAAATTTTCTCGATATTGAGGCACTCAAGTAATACCAACCTTATGGACTATGATAGAAAGAAAGTTAATAATATCAGCTCTGACAATATCAAGATCTTTTCTGTATTTCTTGAATTACTTTTTTATATCCACCAATTATGCAAAAAATAATAATTTTAAAAATCATTTATAACATTTTACACTTGTGTGTTAAATTACTATTATTGTTTACCATGAAAAAGCGCACCTAAAAGTAACAAAGTAATTTAAATAGGTATACAAAGAAGATAACAAAAGAATTTAGTAATTGTACACATTTAAAGTTTTACATGTTTATTTTTAATCCGGAATATTTTCAGTTTTCTAAGTTCAAAATATCCTTATTTGTCCCGAAATTTTAAACATTGCTTTTGACTTGATCTTAATTTACGTTCTTAGATTTCCAGATTCTAAGTATATGTATAAAAAATATAAAAGTTCCTAATGACTTTTAGTCATTATTAAGCTAGGAGATATATAATTTCAAACGATATGTTTAATACCCTTATTGCTTTCCGAGTACGATCAATTTGTAATCGGTGTAACACTATCCTGCAACCTACCAAGTTTACTCTACGGCTTTGCATTTTCGTTAGTCGCTTGAATAGACACTCTATCGGGTGTAAAGGATTCCTCTAATGATGCTTTCTGCTTGAAATAACTGTTCGTTTTTTCAGAAACGCTTTCGGGTATAGATAAAACTTGAAGCTCACATTACAATGATGATATTCGCTTAATATCGTTCTTTCAAGAAATTTTTATTGTACTGAAAATTTCTCTTTTTTTTTATAATGTTTTTTCACTTATTTTTATGTTTTTTAGAACATGATATTCTTGCACTTTCAAAGCTCGTCGCTCAATTAAATCCTGTTCTCCTGCATTTAACGATGCTTCCTGTGTTACCTCTTTCGTCTCAGACTGGCGAATATGTTATTTCATATGCAAAAAACGAATAGTTGATGATTTGTATTGGTACCTGGTAACAAGGTATTGGCTGATACCTTGTTAAGTACTCTGAAGGATATTGCTTGTGATTTTAGAAATTGTTTCGAACTTCGATGCTCCTCCTATTGTAAAGAAACGTTCTCTCTGCGTAGCAACTTTTGTTTTGAACTAGGACAGTATTCACAATTAGCAAACATCCGCCATCGTACATAAATTCTATTGGTTTCGAAATTAGCGAGCAATATCTAATTAAATGCTCGCTTCTGCAAAACAATATCAACACTTGAATGCTTTTGTAAAGGAGTTGAAAATCATCCAGGCATTCGTTGGAAAGGTGACTGGGGCAAAAATTATCTGACGTCAAAGTCTTCGACGTGATGGTTCAGAAGCTGATGAATAATATCACCCTAAACAGAGATAATCGATTAATTTTGAACGCGTTTCGTAGCTAAGAATAAGTTCGCGTGACGTAGAGCTTTATTTGTTACGAGAAAAGGTGTTGCGTACCGTATTCAAACTCATGATTTTCATTTCGTTTAAAAAATAAAAGAATCAACCAGAGATGAGCGATTCTGCTTTGAACTTATATATAGGCTTGTTTAGAATTTGATATTTGTTAGTATACATGCAGCATATCTATTGTAGTTAAATGTTCGTTTCCAGAAAATATCAGAGAAAAAGTAAAGATATTTACGACAATACAAAGTTCTCTTTTAAAACGCATTAAGCGTTATGATCATCATCTTCCTGTTGGAATATTCCTTTTGGTTCTCATTGATAAAGTGCATATTGGAAGCAGAGAATTTATTAGTTGAACATGAAGCATGTTTTTTTTATTAGATCTTAAATTAAATTAGCTTGACGAAGGGCGCTGGAATATAATTATAATGTACAAGTAAATATACTTCGACTACAACAATAAGTCAACCTTTATGAGAGCATGCGCAATATCGACTTTTCATGGAAAACACGGTAGTGAGTTCAACGGGGATGGATCTCACAGAACTCGTGCATCCGTTGCGTCGGTTTTACACAAGAAGTTATTAATGAAAGCGGTAAAATGAGTGACAGAAAATTGCTTAAAGTAACGATAGAATCTAGTAGATTTTCAACGTGATCTTTAAATTGTGCTTTGTCTTAAATTTGTTTAAATAGTTTTGCATCCGTATCCACTATGTTAACGGGAATATTTAAAGGGTATGCTTTGAATAGGAACGGACTTTATCTATAATCTATAGTAACGATAAATATTAAAAATGTTCATTAGTTTCTAATTTTTTAAACTTCATATTTTAATAGTAATTAAATATTATTAAACATTGTAATGTTACCTCGCCAAATATATTTAAACTTTTTTAGAACGCTTTTATGTTGCGATGACGACAATTCTACCTGGAATAGTATAATTAATGCGGACAGACATCCTCTCAATGAGACTGCTTCTGTATTACGTGTCCTTTATAGGATAGTAATTCCTACGATCGTAATTGGCGGCATTTTCGGTAATGTTTTAATATTCCTGGTGTTATCTACTCCGGTGTTTCGAGGAATTTCGTACCTATATCTCCGAGGACTAACTTTAGCAAACGCCGGGGTTCTTCTATCTTGGATACCTGTATGTATGTATCACGATATGGATATAAAAAATATTAACAATTTAATAAAAAATATTTTAAATAAACATAAGGTAATCAACAATATTTTAATTTAGATGTTATATTATATTATAATTTAGAATTTCTAAATAAAAATATATGATTTCAGTTATTAGATTAGGATATGGAACGAGAAACAATTACCCGTCTGTTTTTTACCACGCTCATTTAGAACTGGTTGCCGTAAACACGTTCGCTATAGCCAGCATTTCAATTATGACTTGCTTAATTGTCGATCGATATATCTTCATTTTTTTCCCGGTTCGCATCCGCAGCAGAAACGCACGCAAAAATATTCGCTCTTTTATCCTGTGCTCTTTTATTCTTGGATTCGCGGTATCATCTTTTTACTTCTTTTGTAAAAAAATAATTACTGCCTATGAAATTTTACTGAGGATCATTTTATAGGTAAGCGCTCCGCTAACAGGAATGAGAACAGTATATGAACAGCAAGAAGATACCGGAACTCTCTTCACACTGCGTGAAAACACCTCTATCACCCGAAGTGCTTTATGGAATGCATACATTTGGATCATGGAAGTCGTGCTACGACTCTGTCCAACTATAATTCTTCTTTTACTGAATAGCTTTGTGGTCAAAAGATTTTTGCAGCTCAATGCTAGGAAGAGAGAATTTCAGTCGGTTTCGGAGAAGTTTCGTACTGCAAATGTCCCTGAAACTTCTTTATTGACCCGTAATCGAGGATACAGGTAGCGTTTAAAAAATAAAGATTATAATGCACCTTCAGAATTTTCTACAAATAAAAGTTAAATTAATAATTATTAATAATAAATTAATAAATAAATACAATTTAATTGTTACAAAAATTATTTGTTTAGAGAAGAACAACATTTAACTACATTAATGTCGATGATGGCAATATGTTTTATAGTAACAATGATCCCATCGATATTACTTGAATTTGTATATTATGATTATAAGAGTACAGATGGTGCTTACCTCTTATTTCGAGCATTTGCTGCTGTCACGGAGCTTTGTAATTTTGCTATCCATATTATCATATACTTTATATGCAGCAGGGAATTTCGGAAAGAATTCTTCAAACTTCTTCAGGTAAATACAAATTTGAAAAGATACTCGGACCAAAGTCAAAGAATTTGAAGTCGAATTTTTTAATTTAAAAAATTCGAAATATAGAACAGATGTAGGAAAAGTACAGTGGAAGAAGATCTTGAACGACCAGTAGGAGAAATCGAAGATTATAGTCGACATGGAACAACAGTTCGATTAACACCAGAACAGACAAAGTTAAATTCTCCAGCTTCTGCAAGTAAATTGAATCCTATGGAAGAAGATAAAGAATCAGAAGTATTAAATGCGTCTGATATTGTTTAAAGATTATAATATAAATAAAACATTTTACATATAATAAGATATATTAATTTATTTACATATATAATGAAATATTGTTTTATTCTGTCATGCAGAAGTTATGTATAATAAAATTTAATTTTTTCTGTATATAATTTCATTTAAATAATAAAAACTTGTTTGTAAAAATATTTTTATAAAGTAATATCTTAAATATATTAATCCTAACAGTTATAATATATTTTTTCTATCTCATAATATCACAATATTTGATCCAATCATTATTTTAGTATCTTTTGCAATCATTATGATAATAATATTAGAGGGCACTAGTAGTTGCAGATACACATGGATATTCCCATGTCCATACAGATATACAATATCATCAAAGAATAACACATAACCTAAACTGTCAAAGTATACATAGACACGTCGAATAGTATTAGATATCAATTTATCAATCTCTGATATTATTTCTTGTTCACAAAATTTAGTTCAATGGTGTTTTCTTCAATGTAGTTCATTGTTTAAGTAGTTGAGTATGTGTTTAAACATATATAAATAGTTATTTCATGTTAAATCTAATTTATAAATATATGTATTTTCTTTATATGTATAATATATACGATTAATAAGAAAATTTTACAGTTAATTCTTAATTATGTGTGAGTTACCACCAGAATTAGTTACTAAGCCATTAGCTCTTATTGGCTTAACTGGTTTAGACATTGCAAATCCTGTACATCGGTCAATTTGGGATGCATTCAGTAATAATCGCAGATTAGAAAGTTCTGCCATACAATTTAAATTACTTAGCCCTACTCATGAATTCCCTACAGTAAAACCCAAGGTATATTATACTATATATAATTGTATAACATAATTCATGTATGTGGTTATTGAATTACTAAAATCTTATTGATATATTTCAGAGGAATTCATATGAATATTATAGGCCCAAAGGAATATTGAAACGTAATTGGATGAATAAATATCTTAATGAAATTCCAGCAGTTGTTGTTGTATTTTATAATTTAGATTGGAATGATCCTCAATGGAACGAGAAAAAGATGGAATGTGCTTCTAAAGTACAATCTCTTAGGTACGGATTATTTTAGATATCATTAATATTATTCATTAAAAAATATTGTAATCAATACTTTTGACTGCTTGCACTTTTAGAAATGCTTTAGATGGAAGAACTACAAAAATAGCTGTAGTACTTATACAACATTGTATACAACCCCCACCTGGTTCTGAAGATACTATTGCAACTGAACGTGCCACAGCTGTCTGTGGAGCATGTGAACTATCTCCAAAGTTATTATACATTTTGCCACATGGAAATCATTTACTAGGATATATATCTAGGTAATTAATAAACTAATTGTAAATCTCTACTTTTGATTATATACTTTAGTTATTAATATTTATATGCATTTCAGACTAGAAAGTGCATTATATGATCTAGCACAAAACTTTTATCATCATGAATATCGTATTGTCAAAGGACATAGAGATCAACTTAATAAAACTATGCAAAAAAATGCATACAAACATTTATTTGTACGCCATCAATTTAAGATGGCATTTTTAAATGAATTAAGACAAGATCAAAATTTAGCTCAGAAGTAAGTGTAATAACATTGGAAAAGATTTTGAGTACAAATAAAAGGTACAAAATTATTTTATAGGCATTATACTCAAGCATATAATCACTTATTGGAAATACCAATAACAGACACAAATGTGATGGAAATTACGACTATTGCTTGTTTTATAAATTATAAGTTATGTAAAGTAATGTTCAACTTAAATGTTCCTAAAGATGCTATATCGCAATTTAGACTTCATACTGACAGGTCAGAAATATATGTAATAACATAAGGAATATATTACATAATAAGTACTGTTACAATAATTTTAAATTGGTAATGCAGATTCAAAATATGGACTGGTCCAAAGGAACTTATATTTGAACATCATGCTTGGATGTGTAGTCAGTTTTCTACATTTGCAGAATTATTTGATGATGCTATTCGACAGGGACTTCCTGGTGTCCAAACTCAGCACCCTGGATATTATTTTCAATCAGCAGCTCATCATGCAGGCTTAAGGCAAGCAGCTTGTAAAGATCTTTGTCAGGTATAAAAATTAATACATTTAATACAAATGATATTTCTATATACAAAATTTGTAAACATTGTATGTATTGTTCTAGAATGTTACTAATTATCCAGATCCAGACCCACTAGCAGGCGAAGAAAAACTTGAATTCTATGGGCAACGACCATGGTGTCCTGGAAAATTCAGTGCAGAACCCATAGATCCCATAAAAAAAGCACTTGCTATACAGGCTTTACAATATAAAGAAAAATACACAGTTCACCATTCTGTAAGAAATATATTTAATACTTTCTCAGTCAAAAATGTATGTCTATCTATAACTAACATTATATTTTCAGAATATAATCATTGCTTTACTGGGCAATGCAATTTCACAATTTAAGATATATAGGTGTCCGAGAATGAGGAGAGTATTAGGTATGATATATTTAATTAGAAGCTATATAAATTTTTACTTAATAATATACATAGTAACTGTGTTTCAGTCGTACAAATGGCTGAAGAATATTATAATTCTAAAGATTATGGGAAAGTTCTAACGTAAGTCAAAAATTAAATATTATTATATTTATATAAATTTATTGACGCTACTAAAAGAATTTTATAGTATTCATTAGTTCAAAAGTTGACTCTAACATTATTTCCTCTAGACATATTTCATAACTTAACATCAAAATCATAAAATTTGATTGGCCAGATTATTGATGCACATGTTGTGGGAATATCACGGGGAACGGTGGCCCGTCTTAATCACAAATATCTTAAAGAATGCTTTACGTGCGGCATATCTCTCTACAAGTGTTCAAGACTACATCACCTTGGCATTTGAAGCTTTGGGACCTTCTACCACGTTTTCAGAGGATTATAAAGATGCTGTCTATAATAACATCATTAATATTCTTCACGTGAGTAACTTTTATTTAAATTTTGTACAATCATTTATAATTAAACAATTAAGTAAAATATTAAATTGCAGAAAAAACCACCAACTCCGGAATCTGACTTACCCGATGATGTGAGATATCCTGCAGTAGAAAAGTGGGTAGTGGAACTAAATAAGTCAGAACCAATTGTCTTTACAATTGATGATAATAACATGAGTTCGTTTATAGAAGTTAAAGCAAGATTTTTGCAGCCAAAGTATGCTGTCAATTCTATGGTTACTGCGGAAGTCATTATTAGGTAATTTTACAAGCTCACATTATTTTTATATATATAGAAAAAAACAACTTGTATAATAAAATGTTTTGTTTTATTCAGAAATTCATACAGCAATAGTGTTGAATTTTCTAAAGTATCAATAACGGTTAATAGCCCAGGATATAATTCAGAATTCGTCGTTGCTGATGCTGAACATAATAATCTTATTTTTCACGGGAAAGAAATGAGAAAATTTCCTTATCAATTTGAAGCCCCACAACAAAATGAGAGTAGCGAAATACGTATTACGACAATCTCATTATATATGAGTAGTGACAAAATGTGCTGTATTATTTTAAGATTTTCTGCTGTAGGGAGAGAAACGAATTTTTTGAGTCGATTATATCCTGAAATACAACAGCTTCGGTATGTTTAAAATACTGACAGATATTTATGCAGAAGACTAATGCATTTTATATTTACAATAGTAGAGGAGAGTTTGAAACAATACAATCACTAGTCAGTACCGAAATAAAACAAGAAGAATCTACTCTGAGTATAAGTACTGAATCCAACAATCCGGCTCTTTTAGGAGAATGGCTACCTATTAATATATCTGTTGTTACTAATGAAAAAATATCATCAGCATTTTTAAATGTATCACTTGTGTCTGATGGAGCAAATGAACAGTCAAGTACGTATGTAACTTACCACAAAAGTGCATACTGCCATTTATTACACATTACACACATTTGTCAATAACGATTCGTTAAATTGTAGCGGAATTAAGTTTGACAATGAATAATAAGCAGTCGGTAATATCAATACCAATTGATAATTTGGAAAAGGACTGTGTTACTCATCAAACTGTATACTTAAGGGCTCACAAAGTTGGTGATCGAGATATTCATATAAAGGTACACATTGTACTCTTTTAGCCCCTTAATTTTTGTAAAATAAAATAATGTCAATTTCATAACAGGTAGAATACACAAGATCTAAACAAATTAAAGGATCAAAAGAATTAACATATTCATTATCAGTTACAAAGCCATTTGAAGTGTCGACATTATTTTATACCACTCTTTTTGAACCACTGACGAAAGGCTTCATTAATGAACCATTTATAATAATGCCTCACATTGTTTGTGTGTCTCCATGGCCTATAAATATTATAAATACTTCTATAGAATTGGTAAATAATATTTCTGTTAGTTATTAATCTTTTACTGCACATCATAATAATGTTAATTATATAATTATATAGGGAGATTTAATAGAAAGGGAAAATGGAAATGAGGCAGTATCTGTTTTAAGTGGTATTACACTTTCTGCAAATGAAACAGGTACAGATGTGTATTGTTTGATACCAAAAGCAGGTGGTGAGCAACCTATTAGTACAGGAGTCTATACTATTAAATGGAAACGGTAAGCAAAGGTATATAAAATTCTAAAATGGTTAAATAATATAAAACTAATAGTTGCTATTTCAGTGCAAATGATGATAATGCATTAGAAACCAGCAGCAGTGTTACTTTAGCACCTCTAGGAGTTGAGGACGCTGTAATTTGTTTGGAAGCCAAAATACCTGCTCATGGTTGGGTCCGTACACCATTACTAATATCATATTTTATAAAAAATCATTCTGATAATATGATTACATTGCGACTGACTATGGAAGCTAGTGATGCCTTTATGTTTGCTGGACAAAAACAAGTGAGCACTCATTTTAAACTGTAATACCTCATAATATGATTATTAATTTGGTCGTTTTTCTTTCTTAGATTGACATTTACATACTTCCAAAAAATGAAAGAAAAGTTGAATGGATTTTACGACCATTGGTGGCAGGTTTTGTACAACTTCCATCATTGTCTCTAACAGTTCCCGCTGGTAATAATTTTATTGGTTAAAATATTTTTATTAATAATGTCTTGAATTATGTTTTATTTTTAGTTCTATTTATATGTTGCATGTAGATGAAGAACATAAATTAAGCAAAGCGCGGCTTTCGGAGTTAGTAGAGCGGTCAATACCGAGTCATATATATATTCTTGTAAGTATCGTAGTTACATTGTTTGCTAAAAGTTTAGATTATAAAATTATATATATATTTTTTACAGCCAACTTCACAAACCCTAGAAGAATAAATAAAATAGCAAATAAAGAAGACAGATACCAGAGGAGAAAGGAATTTTGTTCTTTTATCAATATATATTATTGAGCTACAGATACATTCTCCATACATTCTTAGATATAACAAGATTTCTTATATAAGAGTAATAAGATTATAAGTACCAATTTGTTAAATATAATTTATTTAAGTTATTTTAAAGTATAATAAACAAAAGTCCCTAATCCTTTAAAACGCATTCGGTTCCGTCAACAAGATACATATTCGTTGACGCAGGGATATCGATTTACGTTGCCATAGGTACATTTCTATAGAAACCACATTTTTTAAAATATGTACACTGTGGTCATGCATACGCGCGAGCACAGTATATTAATAATTCCTTTAAAATAAAGAATTTAATAAAACTAAAAATTATGATAAAACTTAAACAAAATGGTGAATTATGAATACGAAGATCGTAAATAATGACATCGATAATGTCTGATAACGATTCTACGCATAATATTTCTTTGGAAAAACAAAATGAAAAGTGCTTGGACCGATTGCTGACGCCTATTTTTCGTGTAAACTCGGAAGAATCATTGGCTCGTAATCGAAAATTTTTAAAGGTAATTGGTGTTATTAATAAGATTAATTCAGCACGAAATGTATATTATAGACACTTCATAATAGAACCTAACATCTTTCATCTTTTATGCTGTGTTACGTAATCAGTAGTTAAAGTAACAGTGAATCTTACTATATATTACACTAAAAAAAATTATTCATAAATAGGATCTGGAACTTGCAAAAGCACGTTTGCGAACTTACGCTGCGTATACTCCAACTGATCGAGAATTACAACAACGTGCAACGGAATATCGCAAATATCTCCAGAAGTATATACGAAATTTCGCTCCATAACAAGTCGATTTTATGTCGGGAACGAAGTACATCCATTCAGTTTGATAACTCGAGCCGAACGAACAAACTTTCAAGTGAAAAGTTTGTTGATCGTTGGGATCGATGCATCAGACTGATAATTCAAAACGATAGTATTAAACTAACGAAAAAAAACAAACTAAATATAAGAATCTATACTGTTTAATAATGTGTTAAAATAAAATTTTTGATTATTTTAGTTACATAATTTTATAGAATAAAGAAAATATATACTTACGGCTCGACGATGATCTAATACGATGAATTCTATGATAGAGACGAATCGTTCCTATAGAAATACGAAAAGAAAACGCGTGGACAAGTACGAACGGTGTTCACCTGTAGAAATGGAATATTCACGTTCATTTTTTACGTGTGACGGCATTATCATCGCTCGTAATTACTGACACGCAGAACGTGTATGTACGATAGGATAAGTTCGTTTCAAAAGTTACCTGATAACGACCTAAACCAATAATTCGACAAAAAGCTATATAATACTTCAACGTTAAATTCTACCGACAAGTATAACTTTAGATTTCAATCTTTATAAAAATCTTTTAAAAATTATACTGCTAGTATTGTGTATAAAATATTATTTAAAATTAATATCATGTATAAATCGAAGCATTTATAATGATTATCGATCGGTTACGATACTTTCATTATATTTCAAAATTGTAATTTATAAGAGGTTTTAAAACATCGATTAATACTTTATTAACTCTTGCTTACCTGTTCGTTGATAAGACATAAACATTCTTTATAAATCTATCTCTTATAATCGTTCTTTATTGAACAAAAATTTAAGAAGAACTGGTATGTAACAGCTGTGCCGAATAAGGTCTCAATATATAAATTTATATTTCTACGTGGCGTTACCTCACCAGCTGAGTACACAAATTGATATTGAAACTTCTTGGTTTGACCATTGTAGGTAGCCTAAAAACATCTGTATCAATAGCATCTTTATCTCTCGTATATCGTTTTCTTTGTAATTTCGTCTGAATGATAACGCAGCTCTCAATAATAACTTGAAAGAATGTTGCAATTTGAAATTCGGTCTAATTTTTATGAGAAAAATGAATTAATAAACTTTTTCGGATACTTTTCACAATTATTTATTAAAATAAGTTATAAACAAAAATTAAAAAAAAATAAGTTACATTTACATATAGTACCAAAATCGTTTTTCTTTTCGTTAAAATTATGGAAATTAAGTTAATACAAGAAAAAACGTAATGATAATGTATATCGCTTTGAGGTCATTTATCGCTAAGTTATGCGTAAAAGCATAAACCGGTATAAGTTTGCTGCGCTACGTTAGCAAAACTTTAATGCGTTATCGCCGTTGGCTAGTAAATATAATACCCATTAAAATAATATATCACTAAATACTATAAAAACATCGTTCATTGGCCTTGTAACTAGTAACATTTATTATTTTTGTGATATTTTTAACTCATGACTCATTTTTAAACAAACTGCAAAAAGAAAAATTGTAGTTTTATTTGTGATTGGTAGAGTACTACTGATACTAAGATATCAATTGGAATGATATTTTTTCGAAAATTGTGATATGTAGTCATTTCTTAATTTATTATTTTGTAAAAATGGAAGAATTTGATGCAATGAAAAATATATTATTCTTTCATTACTATTTTAAAAAAATAGTATAATTTTAATAAATAACTCTGTGTATATTTATACATATATCAAATATTTTATGAAATCGTTGTACTTTTAATAAATTAAATCCATTGATCTGAAGCACAAGTATTGTGGAAATACTCATTGTTTAGATATTGGGTTGTCTGGAAGTTCCTGCCGATTTTCGATAAGTGGCATTAGAACAGGTCTGAATATATCAGATTGATTGAAAACAAATGACATGTGTACATATCCTAAATTTTAATTTTTTAGAAAAAAGTTTGATTAATATATGTTAATATTTGTTAGTTTTATACGCTTTTAAATATGGAAGGAAACAAAGTGCATTATAGGCAGTTGATGCTTTTCTTCTACCAGGAAGGCAAAAATACCACACAAGCAGCAAACAAGATATGTGCTGTTAAGCTGTTGAGCGGAAAAGATCTTGAGGAAAGCGGAATGAATCACCTTTAGCCACCCCAAAAGCCGGTCTTCATCCGAAGAGTCATGCTCTGTGTCTGATGGGATTGGAAAGGTATTCTGTGTTACGAGCTTCTACCAAACAATCAGACAATAAATTCGGAAAAGTATTGCTCGCAATATGACGAACTAAAAACAGCAATTGGACAGAAATGACCAGAACTAGCGAATCGGAAGGACGTCATGTTTTATCAGGACAATGCGCGGCGTCATGTGTCTTTGACTACTTGACAAAAGCTATTGGAGCTTGGTTGAGATGTGTTATCCCATCCATCGTATTCACCAGACATTGCACCCTCAGCTTTTCACCTATTTAGGTCATTACAAAATTCCCTTAATGGCAAAAACTTTAACTCTTCGATCGACATAAAAAATCATATTGAAAAATTTTTAGCCAAAAAACCTGAGAGATTCTGTAAGGATGGAATATTCAAGTTGCATGGAAGATGGGGAAAAGTTGTGGAAGAAAATGGCATCTATATAATTTAATAAATGTATATCGAAATTTAAATGTGTTGCGTTTAAATTTTCCTTAAAAATCGGAACGAACTTTTCGAACAACCTAATATCATACTATATATATGTATTAAAATAATTATGTCTAAATTAAATATTTGAAATCCTATGTATGCAGCTAATGTAGCTTGCATATAAGACTAATTTTTACTAGTTTAACAACTGTTACTTACTTTCACAGTTTACAGTTAAAAATATTTAATCATTAAGTACTTATGAAATTGTTAATTATAGGTGCAATTCTTTCAGGATTATTTAAATGTACATGATGAGTTCCTTCTACTTTGTGGTATTCAAATCTTTTAGCACCTAGTTTTATTTTATCTAATACTTTTTCATAAGATTCTGGATTATCAAATTTCATTCCGGGTACAGCACGAATATTAAGATAAGCGCACTTTATTCGAGATGCATATGCAAGTACTAGATCCAAAGATATCATACCCAATGCAGAAACCTAAAAATTAATATTAATATTAATATAAAATTAAGACATAACACATTTAATATCTTATGTAAGATATTTTACCTTCAATCGCGGATCACGTGAAAAATAATATCGCTCAGGTTCACCGGCAGGTCGTAAACCACGTTTCATTAATATTATTGCGCCTTCTTTAGTTATGGAACCTTTATAAGCATCTTCAACAATTTCAAGCACTTCATTATAATTGTAGGATGGAATACCACCAGATTGTAGTGATTCGTATTTTAGAAATTTGTCAATATTATCACTAATTATATCAGGACTTTTTGTTATATCTTTTACACTGGGACTTGCAATATCTAAACTTATCATGAATTCTACTTCATCAGGAAAAGATGCAGCATATAAAAATGATATTGCTCCTCCTAAGGAATGTCCAAGTAATTTCACCTATGGAAATGACATTTGATTATCTACGAAGATATACATAAAGCAGAAGCAAACAAGAAATTAATATTGATTTAACATAAGTTATTATGTATGTACAAAAATATATGCATATATGTATATGTATATATATGTGCGTATCATGCATTTTGATCTTATAAGGCATATATCTTATATAATACAACATATAGATAGTTAGATATACAGTTTAGTATACATTTTTCAAGGCTGACTGTTACATTTATATAACAATAATAATAAAATAAGGTTTGTGGTATTATACATTATGTATAACAATAGTTATTTAAACTAAGGAGCGGTGAGACTGAATCCACTCGCTAACCTTTGTCCACTTGAAATATTTCACAATTCTACGTAGTAGAATAATACCATCCCAATAAACATAATAGTACTGACACTTTGGATAATGGGAAGATAAACCATGACCAGGCATATCCAAACAGAGTACTGAAATCTCATCAGATAATAGGGGAATCAAAGTGTCAAAACTGCCAGCATTGTCTTGTCGTCCATGTAATGCCACTATTGGTTGGATCCCTTTGGGACCCCACCATTTGCCTACAGGTAAATGATTATTGTGTCACAATGAAATAATTACTTAAAGAAAAAGAAAGAGAAACAGGGAGAGAAAAATTTAACTATTTTAAGTATATAAATATATCGGCATTCAAACTTCCTAAAAATAAATATCTTTAAATAAGAATTTTAATAGGAAACAAAGTTGCAGCTGATGAATTAAAGTTTGTTATCATTTTAATATATACATGTCCTGTAGTTATACAACGACACTACATGGTTCATAATATATAATTCGAAGCAATTAATATCAATGACAATGAAGAATGCAAAAACTTATCATAAGCACATAACAGTCAACCTTGTACCAAATAACTTTTATGATATTAATTCAATCATTATAAAGATGATCGTTATAGTGTTACAATTTCTGCACTATAAAGTTAAGATCATATTTATATATGAATTTATATATATTATGACATCATCAAAAACTGCAAGATACTTAGTAGTACTTTAGTAAAACTGAACTTTTGTACAAGAAGAATACAAAATTATAAAAGATCGTTGTATAACTTTTAATCGCTTGCTAACCTTGTTCCACTTATAATGTTTAACAACTCTACGTAGATTAATAAGCCCATCCCAAAATATATAATAAAATTGTCCAATAGGAAGATGGGAAGATAAACCATGACCTGGTAAATCTATAGCTAGAATGGCTACATTTGATGGTAGTAATGGAATTAATTTATCAAATGTTCCAGCATTATCTTGCCATCCATGCAATGCCACAATCGGTTGTTGATCAAGTGGTCCCCACCATTTTCCTAAATTGATTATTATTGTACTATGATATCTTTTAATTTTTATTAGCATCAGTTAGTGACAATTTTTCATGATTAATAAAAATTTAATAAAATAGAAGATGAATTACTGACCGCTTATGATGCCCCATGGTACAGGTATCTGAATATCTTCAACGCCTGAAAATTATTGATATACTGTAATAATGCTTAATTAGAAGTCTGTAACATAGAAATATATTAACAAATAATGAGTTAACTTACTATGGGTATTGTGTCCATTTATATTTTTAGTAGGAGTAGATTTTGTCAAGACTTTGTCAATTGTACTCATTTTGTTAATGATAGAATACTAGTTACTGTTTTAAATTTGCAGTGGATATTATGTTGTTTATATATATTTATCGATAAATCTCACTTTATGCAAATTTCGTAACAAATACGAAATTAATACTTGTCCTATTTATGATATAAAAGCGCAAAGTCATTCTCAATTATATAAAATGTGCACTTGTATATTATATATAAAAAATTTCAAAATTTAAAATATATATTTTCTTTCATTTATGATTTCCTAGACTACTTGTTCTTGAAAAAATTTTATTAATAATCTAAAATTGATTTTATTATCAAACATA
This sequence comes from Bombus vosnesenskii, assembly GCF_011952255.1. Lineage (NCBI taxonomy): Eukaryota > Metazoa > Arthropoda > Insecta > Hymenoptera > Apidae > Bombus > Bombus vosnesenskii. Next base: position 4,031,923 of record NW_022882962.1, read on the forward strand.
CATGAAACTAATTCGAATATTTAGTATTATATAATTTTGACGACTATATTTAAGGATTTCACACCTGATAAAATATTCTTCAAACATTTGAAATGTTAAATATCACTTTAATGTGGAAGTTTTGTTAGGTATTAAAAGCTAAATGATTAGATAACACACTTGATGTTTAGTAATATTTAAGTAATTTGATTTAACTATTTATAGTAATAGCATATCGGAAAATATATTAACTACTCGTGTACCTACCGTCTTTCACTTACGATATGAGTTATTGATAATTTTACACTTTCGTATGGGTTTATTGGCTTAGTAAGAAGCATAAGATTGTTACGAGAAACATACGAATTATTAAGAAATTAGTAAGTGATGAATAATTCTAACAATGATACGATTAAAAAGTTGCAACTGAAGACGTCAATCTTCAAAAGAGAGTAACGTGGAAGAAATGACTTGTGATTATTAATATTTATAGACTGATTCATCCACATAGTGATATAAAGTATAAGGTCGTTATAATTATTATATTCGTCATAATATTTTGTAATAATATTGGTATTATAATCTGAAATTATTTTAGGTTGACTTTTTGTTAAATTCTGTTTTATCAACTGCTGTATACTATTAAAATGGAAGGCAAGAAATACATAATAAAAACTGTAATTCATGCAGGAACCAAAACTATTAATTTTGTACCTGGAACTAAAGTGCATATATTTACATTAATATTCTAATTATGATAAGCATAAATTAATAATTGTAATTAGAATTATATATTAATTTTTAGGTACTCTTTCACTTTAAAACAACAAAATGTGATCCAGGAAAAACATTAATAGACGATAGTAAAGCAATGGGAAATCCGATGGAACTTGTCTTAGGAAAACAATTCAAACTTGAAGTATGGGAGAATATTATACAGAAAATGGCACTGAATGAAGTGGCTTGCTTTAGAATCGACAAAAGTGTATGTTTATAATAATATAAAAATATATTCTAATACTTAAAACTGATGTTTTAATACTACCTGTTATTCCAGTTAGTTGCAGCATATCCTTTTGTGTCTAAAACTTTGAGGGAAGTCGCAAAACCACAGTCACAGAAGCGTAGCTATCATTGCTGTGGTATTGCTCTACAAAATGATGGAATTGGATACAACGATTTGAATGAACTCATTAAGTGTCCTCAAGATTTAGAATTTACAATTGGTATCGATCAATCTCATGAAATTAACATTATTTTTTTATCTTTTGCTTTTCCATAACTTATCTAAATATATGCATATTTATAGAACTTGTTAAGGTAATCTTACCTGATGAATATGAAAAAGAGACATGGCAAATGACTGAAGATGAGAAATTGAAAAGTATTCCAAACATAAAAGAGAAAGGAAATGCATTATACAAAGAAAAAAATTATGATCTTGCATGTGAGATGTATGCTAAAGGCATTGGAATATTGGAACAAGTTATGCTTGGGTCAGTATATAAATATGTTTACTATTTTCTTCTCTTATTATATCATATTTGTTATTGTTATATATAGTGAAATATACATATATATGTATATGTTATTATTGTTATTTGTAGTGAAAAACCAAATGAAGAAGAATGGTTAGCTTTAAATCGTTTGAAAACTCCATTGCTTCTAAATTATGCACAATGCAAATTAATTCAAAAGGAATATTATGCAGTTATCGAACATTGCACAACAGTACTTAAACATGATCCAGGTTTGCTACTTTAGATCATATAAACTACTATAGATCATATAAACAAATTGAATATGTTAATAATATACATTATTCTTAGATAATGTAAAAGCATTATATAAGAGAGGTAAAGCATATATAGGTGCATGGGATAAAGAAAACGCTATCAAAGATTTAACAAAAGCTGTTGAATTGGATCCTACATTACAAAATACAGTTGAAAAGGAGTTACAAGCATTTTCTGCAGCTATTAAAGAAAACGATCAAATAGAAAAGAAGAAATTATTAAAACTATTTCGTTAAATGTATATAAAATTATTTAAATTATATAAATAGAAAGATAAAAATAAATAAATAAATAAATTAACATATATATATATATATATATGCATGTATATACGTGTATATATGTATGTATTGTGTAACGAGCAAAATATTTTTATTAATTAATTAATACACGCACTTAAGCAATATGTAAGATATAAATAATGAATGTATAAAAAATATCATTTATGATAAATATATATGTATTTACAAAGTTGTACATTATCTAATCAATATATAATGTAATTAATGTAATCAATTGATATAATTAATTGACATTTTCCTATTGTAAAAGGGGAAACTTTATGATTCAGACGAGATACAAATCCAATCTATGCTTTATGACTCTTAGTTAATAATATTTTTTATCTCATCTTTTGGAATTTTGCTTTACGCCATCTGTAAACCTCATTCTAGGAATAATGACTGTCGACCGACAGAAAAGTATCATGTTTGACATATGGTTCCATTTATTTCACGCTATTCTAATTAAGCTTAAAATATGGAATGTCGAATTTTCTTAAATACAGATTTGTATAATTATTCTTAAGGTAATTACGTAATTTAGTTAGCTATCATAAAACTATTATTTCGACATCATACGAACTTAACCTGTTATACCATTGATTTCAAGTTAATATGTATAATAATTTGTAAAAACGTCTCGTAAATAAATTTTTTCAGTGTTTGTACTTCTTCTTGTTGTTAATTGTGTAATATGTCGAATGAACTTTGAAACCCTTGTAAGACAAGACAAGATCAGCACAAGCATTGTATCAAAATTCGTTTAAAAAATGTATTTTAATATTTATTAATTAAGTTGCTTAAGACTGATAGAAAGAGGATGTAATGTTTAATATAAAAAATTTTTAGGTTTAGCAAATAAAAAACTTGTGTGAAAAATGAAGCTTGTGTTTAAGAATGTTGATAAAGATGGGGAGGGGTGAGTATTAATGTTCTTAATGAATCATAATATAAGGGAACAATAGAATTTAAAGAAAAAAATTATTAGGAGTGTGTCCCTTGTCCCAGAAAATACAGAAGATATGTGGCATGCGTATAATCTTATCGCTGAAGGAGATTTTGTTAGTTGTTCCACTATTAGGTAGGAACTTTAATGTTAATTGTATATGGAATAAATCTTAATACTTCATTTAATATTATTATATATGTAGAAAGGTGCAAATGGAATCTGCAACTGGTAGTTCTAATAATTATAGAGTCAGAACTACTTTGACTATATGTGTTGAAGGTATTGACTTTGATACACAGGCATGTGTTTTAAGACTGAAAGGTAGAAATGTAGAAGAAAATAAATATGTTAAGGTAAAGTAATTTAGAAGTATTCAACAAATTATCAAAAATATATTTGACTTATAATTATTTTTAGATGGGAGCATATCATACGCTGGATGTAGAACAAAATAGAAAATTTACAATTACCAAAGTTAAATGGGATTCTATTTCTTTGGAAAGAGTTGATACTGCATGTGATCCTACACAAGTAAGATTGTAATAATAAGAGTAATAAAAAAAAAATCACTGTTGGAATTTTATGAAACAGAATACTTTATTTTATTATATTTTAGAATGCAGATGTTGCTGCCGTGGTAATGCAAGAAGGTATAGCACATATTTGCTTAATAACTTCCAATATGACAATTGTTCGTGTAAAAATAGATCAAGTTATCCCTAGAAAAAGAAAAGGAAATGTTTCACAGCATGAAAAGGTTATATATATATATAAAACTTGTGTTTAGATTAATGTTGAATATCATCAATAAAATTTTCATATTATATAAATTTTTTAGGGTTTAACAAGATTTTATGATAACATAATGCAAGGAATTTTGAGACACATCAATTTTGATATTGTGAAATGTATTATTCTTGCAAGTCCTGGCTTTGTCAAAGATCAATTTATGGATTACATGATACAACAGGCCATTAAATCGGATAATAAAATAGTATTAGAAAATAAAAGCAAATTCTTACTTGTGCATTCTAGTTCTGGTTTCAAACATTCACTGAAAGGTATATTAAATTCTTCAGACCAAGTGAATATAATAATGCACATCTTATTATCTTTTTTTTTACAATAGAAATATTAGCTGAGCCTACAGTAATGTCACGAATCTCGGATACGAAAGCATCAAGTGAAGTGAAAACACTAGAGACATTTTATACAATATTACAAATTGATCCTTCTAGAGCTTTTTATGGGAAGAAGCACATTGAAAAAGCTAATGAATCTCAAGCTATTGAAACATTACTTATTTCAGATAAACTATTTAGGTAAGCAATGGTAAAATAATCTTTCTTTTTTATAGTATATTATATTCATATATTTATAATTATAATAATTATATCTAGATGTCAAGATGTTAATATAAGAAAAGAATATGTCGAATTGGTTGAAAGTGTGAGAGATTCTGGTGGGGATGTAAAAATATTTTCGAGTTTGCATGTATCCGGTGAACGTAAGTTAGCGAGTTCTAAGTTGTTTGAGTTTTGATATTTTAAAATGTTTGTATAATATTTTTAATGTTCCATGTAGAATTGGATCAACTTACTGGAATAGCAGCTATACTACGTTTTCCTATGCCAGAATTAGAGGACGAAAGCGATGGTGAAAGCGATTCAGACGAAGATAATTAAGATGTCTAAATAATACGCCAACGTATAGCTTTCTATATGTTTGTGCTGTGCGCAATCAAAAATACAATAAAATAAGATATATTAATAACAAAAGTCGCAGGTCTTATATTTTTCTCACCTGTTGTCTTTCGTTTTATTAAACGTTTAAGAATATGTTATTGGATTTGTCACATGGTGGCGCTGTTTTATATTTCTAAGTTCTTAAGTGAGTCTTCTGTTATTTTGTCTCGTGAAGCACGTGGATTTATTGTAAATTATTTTTTACACGTTTATATAGTTTTACATTTTTATTGCATAAAGGTCGTGATATAAAATGGTCGTAATAGGAAAGAAAAAGGTATTTGTTAAGATTATTTATGGTTTTCTTGAAAATCATTTATGTAACTGTAATTGAGGTTATTTTCTCTTATAAAGAATAGAGGAAATTTGAAAATATACATATTGATTATCTTTTAAAAGTGTTTTTGTTTTATTGTTAAAATCTCTTTTATATTTGTAGTATCAGGCTGGGGAGGGAGCACAATTTATGTCAAGGAAAGCTGCCTTGAAAAAGTTACAGCTTACATTAATAGATTTCCGTAGACTATGTATATTAAAGGGCATATATCCAAGAGAACCACGTAATCGTAAAAGGGCGCAGAAGGGACAACCTGGTATTAAAACATTATATCACAAAAAAGACATTCAATTTTTGATGCATGAACCAATAATATGGAAATTAAGAGAATTAAAGGTATGTTTAATTTGAATATTACAATACTATAATCCAAAGGTCAAATATTTACAAAAATTATATTTCCTTAGGTATTTAATAAGAAAGTTGGAAGAGCAAGGGCTTTGAAAGAATTTTCAGATATGAAAAGATATCTAAGTAATCATCCTACTTTGAAATTAGATCACATTGTTAAAGAGCGTTATCCTACATTTATTGATGCACTTAGAGATCTGGATGATTGTTTGACTTTATGTTTCTTGTTCAGTACATTTCCATCTCTTAAGCATATACCAAGAGACCAGTCTTTATTATGTAGAAGATTAACAATTGAATTTTTACATGCTGTAATTGCTGCTAAAGCTTTACGCAAAGTATTTGTATCCATTAAAGGATATTATTATCAAGCTGAAATTAAAGGACAAGTAATAACCTGGATTGTGCCTCATCATTTCAGTTTTGAGCCCCAAGCAAAAAATGATGTTGATTTTAAAATGATGTCTATATTTGTAGAATTCTACATTACGATGTTAGGCTTTGTGAACTTTAGGCTGTATCATACCCTTAATTTATATTATCCTCCAAAACTCACTACTAGTGGTAAGACGATTTTCCTGAAATATTTTTATGTAAGTGATCGATTTTACGGTTGCGTAATAGAAATATTTGATGTGTAGATAATAGCGAAAAAATACTCGTGGATGAGGAAGCATATGTATCAGAAAGGATAGCTGCATTGAGTGTACCGTTAGTAAACCTTGATCCTACATTGCAAAATACAGAAGATGAAGAATTGGAGATGGATCAATTTGCAAATGTATGAAGAAATTAACTGAATATTTTACTTTTCTTAACATTCATACATAATTACTCATTTTAGGAAAATGATGCTACAAAACTGGAAGAAGCAATGATAGAAGCAGAAAAAATAAAAAAGTTAAAGACAATTTTTAAAGGTTTGAAAGTTTTCTTGAATAGAGAAATACCAAGAGAGCCTTTAGTTTTCATTTTACGTTGTTTCGGAGCCGAAGTATCTTGGGATAAATTACTCTTTGTTGGGGCAACATTTGATGAAAACGACGAAACAATAACGCATCATATAGTGGATAGACCTAGTATGACCAAGCAGTATATTTCTAGGTAATGCTTAGAAATATCTTTTTTATTATCGAGTTTTTAATCAATATCTTAATTAGCTGATGTTTTTATAGATATTATGTACAACCACAATGGGTTTTCGATTCAGTGAATGCTAGAGAATTGTTACCTGTAGAGAAATATTTAATGGGTTGTATACTTCCGCCACATCTTTCGCCATTCTCGGACAGTCGCCATGATCAAACTTACATTCCACCAGAGGAACGTGCTCTTATGGACCCTGAATTTAAGCTTAACGATGGTGCGTATTCGTATTCTAATTAAATAATTATTAATAGGCAATAAGTAGTAAAAAATGAATTTTCCTTATTTATTAGATGAAGATGAATCCGAAGAAGAGACAGAAAATGAAGAGGAAATGGAAGAAGATGAAACAGAGGAAAGAGATTCTGAAGAAGATTTGAAAGAGGAAATTGAATCGAGTAAAATGTCGGACGGAATAAGTGAGAAAGAACTACAACGAAATCGATTGAAAAAGGTTGGTTATCTCCAAACACATCCTTGTGTATACTTTTATACGAATACTTGTATATATTTATTTTGTATATACTTTTAATTACAGAAAATGAAAGTCAAAACTGGAGAAGTGACGAAAGAGGATCCATGGGAGAAGAAACGGCAGGAAAGGCAAGAGTACCGATTACGAGAACGAATGATCAAAAAGAAACATCGCAAGTTGTATAGGAGCATGATGGATGGTCGTAAAGAGAGAGCCAAGGAAATATGGCTTCTTCGCAAGAAGAGGCGGCTGCATGATACCGCTGAGAAACAAAAGCGCAAGGAAGAACGTAAACAGAAAAAAGCTAAAATTGCTGAATGAAATTGAATAAAAAGAAAACAAAAAGTAATATAAGCTTAACGTTTAATTTACTTTCGTTGTACATATATCATATTTCTAAATGTACCGTATTAAGTATTACACCTTATCATGTTTTTTATATCACTTACCACGTTCCTTTTTTATGTTGTTATATTAATGATTTCGATCATAAATTTACGAAGATTCCACCGTGGAACGTGATGACTTTTTCGATAATCGTAGGTACAGTTACGCGTAATGGAGAGATGCCTTCAATCCAGTCCTCCCACTTACCGGAAGCCCACGTAGCCGACGATCCTGGTCCCTACTTTTCCACCGAAGGACTTTGAAGGCCAGACTACCCACACACGCTAGCCTACGCAATCGCGAGCGCCATATGTGTGTGTATGTACGTCTTTATGAAAGTTATTCATCGCGATGGTCCTCTTGATTTAATGACCATGTATAACAAATTTTGCACGTTCGACACTGCTCCGTTAATGGCACTGTTCGAAAGGTCGTGCATTGATCTCGAGCAGTTCAATCGTGGAACGCTCTTCATTTCGGGTTCGTTTCGGTCATTCGATCTCTAATGCGTCTTTGATTACTTCCGTGACTTTCGCTAGACGAATTAGCATTGAAGGTCGAATCCATTTAATGGCGGATAAATTACCATCAATGCATCCGGTCACTTTGCGTACTATGTTCGTGAGTCACCTTGAATCGAACATTGGAATCGGATGCGAGAACGAGATACTCATAGGTGGGTATCTCGCCATTTCTGTTATTTTGCAATTTTGTAATTTTTGCGCTTTCCTTTTTTGGTATGGACACATCTTCATGGAAGAATTTCGAAGAGCCGTGAGCGATATTTGAATTCAATTTCAAAAATTTTATTTAGCGATTGTATCATCACGATCGTAAAAGCAAAAGTATATAGCGAGCTTTTCACACAGTGAAAGTAAACACCCGCTTTGTTATTCGTTGGATTTCTATGCGGTCATCATCGTGATTTTCACTGATCGATTATCGGGACGATTTTCATTTCTATTCAAGACACGAACCTCCCCGTTTGCAATGCCGTACGACCAATACCGAGGCTCTAACAATACTAATCGTGCTTCTAAATCGCTTATAAAGGACAAAGAAATGACTGGTTTCGGAGAGCGTAAAAAAGTTATAGAAAATTAAACAAGAGGAAACGAAACAATATAAATCGTTTCTACGTAAATCAGTTCAAACTTGTGCAACACGTTTCCTTTCGATAAATCATTTCCCGTTCAAACAATCGGTAAACCGCCATGTCTTGCGTAAAAAAAGCACTACTTCTGTTTCTCGTCAAGGTCGACAATTCATTAATGTCTATTTATGAAAATCGACTTGCAGCGTTTCTCTTTCGTCTGACATAGGTTTTTCACGAGAACGCTCTCGACTCTGGAACCCACTTCTCATCGATTTCTTCGGTTATTTGCAGTGGTGACTGAACCGATGTGTCGCGACACTATCGTCGGTGAAGTCACCAATACTCAGTCCGATCTAGGTGTGCGAGCCGCGTTCAGATCGGATGCTTACGTCACCCTTGCTATTCCTGTTCCAGCCCATCTCCATTCCGATTCCGAGTATCCTTAAAAACGAGCATCCCTAGAAACTGCAACACGATCCAATAACGTTCTAATCTGCTGCTCTAACTTGCGGTCTTCAACAAATTACTCTGCTTCGTTAGATCTTCGGATTTCGCGCAATTCCACCATGAAAATCAAAACAATTTTCAATTGACCATCTTCCTTGATTGCATAGCGATTAGGCTTGGACATTTATTCTATGTTTTGTGAACTTGGATATATGTTCTTTTAAGCGTAGAACAATTTGTAAAGGAAGATTACGAAACAAGGATTATCCTTTGGAATTTTATGCTTTGGTTCCTCAATTTTTTCTTTCAGGATATCGTCGATACTGAATTTGGTCCGAAACCTGGATGCGAGTGCGTGGGACGTTGGCTGCGAGAACATTGGGACTACCTACATGGCTAGTGGTAACGCATCCGACTGTGAAATATCAAGGCTTTCGAAAACTCTTTCCTTCGAGTTCGAAGGTAACAACACTTACACGAGATTAAAAGATTACATCGACGATGATGAATATAACGTGGAAAATAAAAGAGAATAGTTTAATGAATATTTTCCGTTATAAAATACAGGTAATTCGTAGATAATAAAAACGATAAAGAGATGTTCCAATGATTACCGTTTAGAGTGTCCCCGTCACAATGTTTCACACAGTAATATACACGGTCGTGTAATTAACTGTGGATGCAAAGTAAACAGCAAAGTTACCATATCTATTTGTATTGACATGTAGGTACGAATCAGGAAGAACGGCCTTGAATTTCATCAGTATCCCGCGTAATTGCAGTGTAGCGTCTCGCGAGGGATCATCAACGAAGTAGAAGAGGCGGGTTCCGTTTTCGCGAGGCGAACACAGTGGATCGTTACCTGTTGGAAAAAAAGTGTAATAAATGGCAGAGGATGCCTCTCATATGAGCAAGCGAATAATTATATAATCAAGGTTATTACTGCGTTAGATAATCGATGCACCAACGCGATAAAGACGCCGCTGCGTTTGGCCGATAATATTAAGGAGTGGCCTTGGAACACTTCCCCTCAAGATCTTGCTTAAAAGATCATCATCAAAGCTGATGCTATGCGAAAGACGTTCGAGTTGAATGCACTTTCATGCGTTTAATTGTTCCTTACCGGCCGTTCGCCTCCGACGATGATTAACTTCGATGATTTCAATGCCGACAGAAGCGATGCGTTTGCTCGAGGGATCTTAAACGGGCTTCATGTTTCATCTGTATGACGACGTTGGCGTGAAGAAAACGCCACGACCACGTTTATTAAAACTTGCAACGGATGAAAAAGTCTCTTTAATTATGTTTAAAATCGCGTGACGCGATGTTCTGGTTTTAGTATTCGTTTAATGCTTAAAGTTATGGCTACGGTGGACGCGTTTTAACGAACGAAACATCTGGATGATCTTGCATTATTGAATCAATATTATTGGAGAAATTTTGCAAGTCACCAGTTACGAATTATAGATATTACTAAACATCTTTGCAATAATATTGGCAATATTAACAAAAGATCCGTGAGAGAATCGCTGTCCCAAAAAAAAAAAACCACTGTCGTGGAAATACCCTCGATCAGGAGTCAACATTACATCACATTATTAACATATTCTTGATATTTAATAAAGCCAAGTAAATGATTTGCAGAGATATAACGAGTCACGAGAACAAAGGAACGAAAATTATGAGCGGTGCTGTTAATCGTGCCTTTCATTAAGAAAATCAGCAGCAGGATTGGCTATTTCAATCCGTCGCGGCGCGAATTACGCGCTATAAATCAGCCTGGATACTTTTACGCGGCGTTCGATCGCGAAAGAGGTAAACGCGTCGATTATCGTGACCTCCGGCCGATCTAGGAATTCCTGTTGCTCGACGGAAAAGCGCGGTGCGTTATGGAGTGTCGTCGGCGAAGCGTGTGGCGATTGCATTGTGATGTAACGCATGATTCAATGGAACAGGGGATCATTCACGTCGGTTGGCGACACGTGCCTGGCTCGTTTGCAAATTGGTCAATTATCATCGATCACCGATGATATTGGTCGGTATTTTAATCGAACGTTATCCTTCTTTCTTACGTTCAACCTTTACGGGGGGATGAACATGTCGAGGCAACCTGTAGTACAGGTATTTCCATGAAATCGGAATACCACAGAGTAACGTAGATTTTTTTGTAACCAAGATTATCCATTATCGTGCATTAACGTTCGTTTCGCTAAAAGAACCGATAATCGAACGTTAAATCGAGGAAATCCATAGGAAAGAAAACATTGCATAGTTAGTCCATACTAGGATTACAGGATAATTTATTTTAAACGAAGGATGTTATTTATAGGAAGTAAAAAAGAAGGGGAAAAAAGAGCGTTTAGTTGCTATCAAGAGAGGAGTAGCCGAGCTGTTTAACCGGAGCGAAGAGAGATCTCAAAGGGGCAGGTATTTATTACGGAAGAAGTCGACTCCGGGAACAGTGTCAGCATTCATTCTCGTCATCACGGGGTGCCGTGAGCGTGTCCGTAAAAATGTACAAGATGTTCAAAGGGAGACTAATTACAAAGTGGTTTGCGTGGCGGACGGCCGAGCTTTTGAAATTTGATCGAGCAACCGATCGCCTCTCCCTGGTCTGGCGTCGAAGTTTATCCTCAGTTGGCCAGGCGGATGACGCATCGTCGAAAAGAATACGAAATGAACGTGTGCCCCCACGAACCCGTTACCCACACTATTCCCCGGCGAACTCGAGCTCCCTATCGTATAAAGTACAAGGTGTGCTTCTAAGGTGTATCTGAGATCAAGAGATTCTACTTGAAAGATAAAGCGATACGTTGTACTCTTGGTTCTTTCTTTTCTTTTTTTTAATTTGCAGTTCGATTAAGCCTTAGAGGTTGAGATTTTATCTGATGAGAATTCTGTTCTGAAGCTGTCATTCGTAGCGATCGCAAGCAATAATTTTTTTACTATTTATCTTCGATCATAATTATTTAATTATATCTAATTTGGTATTATTGGCTTTTAAAGTACAAATAAAAATGTATTTTGATGTGAAATTTCACGCGCGGTAACATTATCATGATTTCCTTTAATAGATTCGCTATTGTATTGGCGCATATATCGCGTCCATTCGATTCGACTTTAGATTCGATTTCGACAGAAACGAAATAGTATGCGCTGTGTTAGAAGAAATATTATTATGTAGAATAAAGGTCTTTCTGGTGAAAAAATTACGAGTGAGAGGTAGCTATATAACGTATAGCATTTAAGGGTTAAAAACAAGACCAGATGGTTTACTTTCCCGCAAATTTCAATTGCTCTGCGTGAAACCATGAATCACCGTTAACGTAATCGCTGGCAGGTTGCGCAACATTGTTTCGACCGAGGCAACCACAAATAACGCGATCTTGAGAAAACAAAAGCTTTACCCTTTTTAATCAGGCAAAAGATCGCTCGATATCACAGGGAGGATCGTTGGTTGGATTCACGGAAGCCGAGATCTCCCTCGACCGGGATCTCATGGATCGTTGCTCGATGCTTTAAAAGATTGCATCGTGCCTCACGGATCGTTGCTTCGATCCGCGGAAGGAAAAATCCATGGGATCCGGGGATCTTGCCGGGAATCGTCTACCAGCCCATGGAACAACAGTTAATACACAACTTGTATTATGCAGGTGTACACACACACACACACGCACACACGTATAGACGGTGGAGGCAGGAAGGACTAAAAAACCGGGGACTGAATCGCTTCGAGGATATCGGCAAAAAAAGCTCATTTGGTATTTCGTTGGCTAAAACGTTCGCAAATATTTGCAGTGTAATTATTGAAGGAGCACATCGATCCGTGCGAAGATGTGGTTTCGCACTTTCTTGCCTTGTTCGTGGACCTCTCCTTCTGTGATTGCTAAACGCTTCGCGTGACAAATTTCTTGTTACGTCAGAAAACAGAAATGTAAGTACCTATATATATATATATGGTGTTTCATAATAATCGGATTTTACTATGAAATGACTGTTTATTTGTAGGTTCTAACTGACGATTTGATCGATTTATCGACTATTCGCGAGGGTTCAGCGCGTAGATGATATAGTGCGTATATAATCATTCTCTAGTAAAAAAAAATATATATATATATACTTGTACTACTTTTCTATCGAACTCCCGATATATCGCAGTAATTTATTTCAGCTGAATTCAAACGCGATAAATCCTGAAGACGTTACATCTCTCGAGCGTTCTATCTACGCTTCCTATCGCAACTTTGACAATTATCATGAATCAAGTCTCGTATCCTGTGTACGCCTTCACGGTTAACGAAGGCGGGAAAATGTCTTTTTTCGCATTTCCGCAGAGCCCCATTCCGTGAAATCACTTGCAGTGTCGTCAAACGAGATCACGAAGTCTGGTTACACGCGACTCTAATGACACCGTGTAGCCGGGCTAGAGTACATCGGTGTCGCTGAACCCCGGCGCCTCGAGGCACTTCACAGGCGGAGGCCACGGAGAAGAATCCACGGACGTGCACCTCTATACTTTGCACCATTACGCTTAATCTACGACCTGCCTTTGCATCGTGTCGATTCATAGAGGTACGCCGACGTAGAAACGAACGTCACCAACCAACACGGCTCGTCCGATGTCCCTCCGTTGATTTGTGATCTCGTGACCGGAAGAAAAACCCCACGAACACGTGGTACATCGCGCGCATTGCGCCACAGGAACCAGTAGGTACTCGAGGAATTTCAAAGCTATGTTAGCTCTGGCGAATCTTATGTAAATCGAAGAAGCGTGTGCTCGCCCGTCGCTTTCTCACCTTTCCTTCTGAATTATGCATCAGCAAACGGTTCAACTAGCACGACTATGTGAGTCGGCAGCCATCACAAATCGATGAGTGCCGTCAAGGTTATTTAACCATTCTAAGTCGATGTCTAAGTAAAATTATATGTACGATCGAAGGAGATGGCCATTTTCGACGGGATGAGGTATGCGAGGTGCATGTCGATTCTCGCGTCTGTAGATGTAAGTAAAACGTGGTCAAACGTGAGTTATGTAAATAACTCTACCCACTGTACAGGTGTATATATATATATAAATATATATATATATATATATATATAGAAAATTGTTCTTCGTTAAATGGCAAGGTTCCACAATTTTGCTCAATTAATTTTTTCTTGTTACTCACGACACGGGCGGAACGCGATCAACCTTGAGGAACGTAACGGAGCAAAGCCTCCGTGAAATTCCAAGGTACTGGAGTGGCGTGTCTGGTCCCGATTGACCTCTAGGAAAAGGATCATCTGTCCTCTAAGACGCTTAACCCAGAGCCTAGCTCTGGAGGAGTTTCGCGGAGGCATTCTCACACGAGCGCGAGGTAGATTGGTTGCAAGCGTTGAGCACTTGGAGTTGGCGCGTAGACCGACTCAACGTGGAGTTCTATATAGCTGTCGAGCCCCGTGGAAGCGCGTCGGAACGGGTAGGAGCGATCGGATTGTTCCAGGTGAGAGACAGAGAGGAATCGAAGAGCGTGCAGGTGAGGGCAAAGGGAAGGGAGGCAAAAGAAGAAGGAGGAGAAGGAACGAGAGAGGCGAGAGAGGAGTTTGTAGAAGGAAAAGGAGAGGAGGGAGAGCCTGTGAAAAGAGAGAGGCCGATCGAGCAAAGAGAAGGATCGTTGGCCAATGAGACACCAGGCCGGTGATGACGTCGTCGTTGTCTCACGTCCAAGTCTCACCAAAAGTCTTCGCAAGCCGCTAGTTCGTCCGCGGTCTCCCGACTGGACGAAGAGTTCGTCCTTTTCACGAACTTAATCACCGACAAGGTGGTTTTTATTTATTTATTTATTTTATTTTATTTTATTTTTATTTCGTATCGTGGACCGACCAGTGAAACAAGCCAACATTGGACTACGGATACACGGAAGGATCGTGGCTGAAGGAGGCTGCTGTCAGCCATGGGGACGGGTAAGTTGCTGCACGGTGGTCCACCCTGGGTACCGTCTGCTTCAAGGATTCAACTGCTGCCCCGATATGCCCGTTGCTTCGCTCAATTTTAACGATTCCATCTGGATTACCTGGTCGTTCTTGTTTCTCCCCCATTAATCCGCTACTCTCTCCAGCGATCGTATCTGATCCTTTTTCCTTCTCTCTTTTCGATCCGGTGAACACGGCGCTGGTCCGCCACTCGCCGGACATTATCGATATTCAGCGATGATTTCTCCTTTCATTTTAATATTCCTGGTCCTTTTCGCGATCGCGAGATCCACAGAAAGTATTAATTTTAGTTGATAAAATAGAGACGACCGGTAGAATAGATAGTTCTCGATCGCTGGACCCGACGCTGAACGGCTTTGGCCTCTTCTAAAGTCAAGGTCACTCCGTAGGAATATTCGCGAGTGATTATATCGGATCATCGTCTATCGTAGATCGTTTGAAAGTCGTGTACCTTTCAAGGATACTTCGAAAAGCAAGATAATTAACGTTACTGCCATCAAACGTTCTTGCGGTTTGTTCTCCAAAATGGACGTCCTTTATTCTTGCTCATCGATAAAAATATAACTTCACGAAGAATATTCGCTGTTCCTTTTCTATCTTGATCCTGGAAACTACAAATCTCCTGGTCTTGAAACAATTACGAATTCTCGAAGAAGGACGTGGAAAGTCTGTGCTGTTTCTCGATCTTCCGCGTAAAAGTATAACACTTTTGCCGATGCGGCATCACTTTCATCTCGTGTCCTTTCGACCGAGAATACGATACGTCGTATCGGTGGAATCATCCCGGTAAGATCGTCGATCGATCCGTTACAGTTTTCTCCAATCTGATCCTTCGTACGTAACGTATTAAAATATAAAAAGTATACGAAACGAAGACAGAGGTATTTGGTGAAAACGATTGTGCAGGTGCTGTCGAATGCAGTTATGTCAGAGCGCACGATAGTTTCGACCTTTGGTACATCCTTTAGGGAGATGGTGTCAAGGATGTGCGCGAGGTGTGCGCACCATCGGATCAGAAATTATGCGACTACCTGGGCGTAACGTGAACCGGTTGCTTTTCTTTTTTTCTGCGCGTTAAAATAAATCCTCCATTTTCGTTTTCCCGTCACGTATTCGTGCCCCGTCCATTGCACTTTCTTCGTTCCTCCACGCGTACGGTTTCGTGCGTATTTGGCGATCGTTTCGTACGATCGCATCTTCGTGATTTATTTTTTTCATACGTTCGACCGATTACTTCCGGTTTCGTCACCGTACCCATGTTAACGGCTTTCGAAAGTACACGTAGTAACAATCGCGGCAACGTTGAAAATCTGGACCAACCACGTTGCAAATTTTCTTTCTAAACTAGTTCTACGTTTACTCGTTTCGCGATTACTTGCGACACGATTCGCTGGAATCCTCTTCCCCGAAAGGATCGACCAGTGGAAGACTGGTCCGTCTTGGAAATTGAATTCGACCGAGTCGAATCATCCACCGTTATTATCTAACCCGCTGAAGCCTCCGCTGTTAACCTTGAATCTCTCCCATGATCTCGAGTAGCCAAGTGGACGGCTGAACAAAGTGATCCAGAGATCTAAGTCGCTCTAATAAAATCGATCGACAAAAATTCGATAGTTCATCTCTTAAGAAAGAGATACAGAGGAAATGAAAGAGTAACATCCAGAGTTGTTTAATAATGAAGATTTCGTTCCTACGAAGGTAACGTAGCCCCGATGAGATTTAGTCAAAAAGTGTCGAATCTTAACTGAAACGTTCAATTCCATTAGATGGATGTAACGTGGTCGTACTAGGTTTCATGAAATTTCAAGAAATTCAAATAAAATCTACCTGCAGCGAATCATCGTCGAAAAGAATGTAACGAAAGAAAGCAGTGTATATATATATATATATATATATCATTCTATCGAATGTTTCTCTCCCGAATTTCGTTCTCATTTCGAAAGAATAAGGTTCGAAGTTTCACGAACGCCGAACCGAAGCTATTTCCATCCGATTCGTGTAAAAAAGGACGACATTATCGAGGGGCGTTTCGCGTTCGCGTTCCAAGGTATCTGTATCGACGATCGATCCACTCGAGGCAACTTGGAGTACGCTCGAGTGTACGTGATACCTGAGGTGCAGTGAATTCGAGCAGACACTTTCTGTGACAAGTATATACATGGTAGAAGTTTGCTGGCTCGGATCCGGTTTTGCGGCGGGAGTGCGTGCTTTCACCGGTTCGCTTCGAAATCGACGAGATGTGCAAAAAGGATCCTAGGATGATGATGATTAAGCGGCGAAAACGGGTCGCGAGTGCCGCCAAGATGATGCTGTGAGTGAGTGAGCAGTTTCGGAAAACGCGAGGACGAAAGAAAAAGGAAGAATACCGCGAGACAGTGAAGGACTTAGTGTGGATCCTTTGGTGGCGTCCTTTGCGGACCTCGGACGGTCGTCATCGTCTCCGGATGTAACGCAAGTACCTATTTTTAACAGCGACCACCTGCTGACGCCATTACGTAAATTCTGTTGGCAATGTAAAAATAATCATGAATGAGGGAATTAAGACATTAAATTGTAGTAATAATCGCGATTAAGGGAATTACAATGATAAATGGTAAAAATAGCGTCAACATTTACATACGTGACTCGGTATAAAGTTCTCTAATGGACAGTTTTATATCCTTGGATCGTTCTTTTTTAAGGATTGCGTAGGGTGTCTAAAGATGGTAAATTTGTAAAAATAGTATCAAGATCTCGAAGTCGTTTTTGAAGTCTCTTCATAGATTTTTTATATTCTTGAATCACGTTTTCTTTTAAGGGTTCTATAAGGGTTTAAAAACAATGATTTTTTTAAATCAGATAGAATTTCTTGTACTTTTCACGGAGGATCGAAAAGATGGAACGAGAAAGAATACATCTGTTCTCTTTGGTGAATTGGTTTTTTGGGCAATCTTTTTTGCAGATGTATTATCGAATAAGCAAGAAACATTGGATAATCGTATGGAATCATTTGGTGACGGTTCAAGGCCGCGAAGAAGCGTGACACCGATTCCTAACCGCAGATGAAGGTCACCGTCTCCGACCTCATTTTTTCTCAAAATCACATCCGAAAACCTTGCATACATAAAAAAATCGACCATCGAAAAGAAATTTTATTCTCACTCGATCTCGATCTCACTCGATTCTGTCGGCATACTTTCGTCGTGTCAAAAATAGAACTTAAAAAAAAAAAAAAAAAAATCGGTGACCTTAAAGCGTACGTAGAAAAAAAAGAATAAACATATCGTTTTTTCTTTCGTCAGACTCGATACAAAAAATCGGAACAACTTTCGCTCCATTGCCTCACAAAATCGTTAATTTAAGCGTTACTTGAAAAATCACTCGGTACAAATAGGAGAACGATGACGAGTAAAGCGTGAATTCATGTGTCGTAGAAGAGCACCGTGCCGATGATTGGTCAGGCTATTTGTTCGCTTAAGTTCCAGTAGGATTCATCGTTCTAGGCAGAACTCTAGAACCTATTTTCATAGAACGACGCCTAACCGATCTTTGGCATGACACGAACCGGGAGGAGGCTCCATTATCTTGCAAATGCATTCCGAATACATTACGCGATCATTCGTTTCTGGCCCGCGCTCGCTAGCACGCTCTTGCGACTAAAATCGATTATACCGGTGTTCGTTTCCTGGAATTCCTCGGGTTGCGCGCCCGTAGCGAAACAGCATTCAAAAGGAAAGATGTACAATGAAGCCGTGCAGACCGGTACTTTAGCGTTCTACGCGTCGATTCGCGGCCATTAAAACGTGACCGTGCAAACGCGAGCAACATTTTGCTCGTTCATCGGTATTATCTTGGTCAAAGAAAAAAAGACAAGGAGCGAGAAGAATCGACGAATCAGATAGAGTTTTCGAAAGCGAGAGTTTGATTTATGGCATGATTTACGCGATGCTTTGCTTTATGCTTATTCGTCTTGTTCGAACGAGTTGTCGGTATTACGTGATTAGTGATTGAAGTTACTGCGAAAACGTGCATGCTACTACGAATTATGTATTTATTCTTTTCTGTGTCTATTATCGTCCGGTTAACTCGTAACGCTTTGAAAATCTTGAGAACGCCGTGTCAAGTAGTATTATTTTTTAATTTCGAAGAGAGTCTCTTAGTTGGATTAAGGTTGAACATAGAGAAAGTCGGACAAGTATTCTTCGTACGATGCAGCTTTTTACTTACTACGCTAATAGCTACGAGTTGTTCGGGAAATTCGTAGCTCTTCTGAGAATCGATATATAAGCTTCTACCGCGTATTTAACGAAATATGGTAAAAAAGGAAATTTCAAATAATTCGATACTCGAAGTGGTATATATTCGTTAAATAAGTCATTTGCACGCTTTGATCGATAAAATTTCAATTCCATGGAAAATCGACAAAAGCGTAATTGTATATTCTTGCACACTTAATTTTTCCATCAGCGTACAAACATCCGTAATCTACCAATAACAATGCTTAGCAACACTGACCATTCTCTTATGTCATCGATCGAACCACTCGCTGCGATCGACAGCGAAAGGCATTGTCGAGGTCACGGTGCACGGGTTTGTCATTTTCCCGGTCACGACTCGAAACCCATGGAAATTGGAGCAAATGCGTGGGTATTACCGTGGGTCGACCGTGCGTTACTCAATCGTTACGATCTTGACGACGTACGCTCTAAATAAGATCGGATAAATGCACGAGAGATGTGCCGTTTACATTGTTACATGCGATTATTATTTCCACCCAGACGTTATCATAAAGGTGCGTGATGTTGATGTCGATTAATTTTGATTGTATCGACACGAACATCGACAGACACGTTGTATGAACGTATAGATCTTTCGTATCGTATAGATCTTTTAAAGATCACAGATTATTCGCAAGAATAATCCTTCTGACTATCTCTCTGTGATGTTTTCATTCTGAAGATTCTTACGTCTGATAGAATTAGAAAAAAGAATCGTAAGAACCTGAAGATTCTTGCATTTGAAATTAGAATTTCACAAGGTTGGCACATTGCTCGAAACGATGGGAATGGTTGAATGAATGCTTGGAATCGCTACGTTTCATCTCGTTCGAGCTTCGTTGGACCGAGGAATGATCAGCTCGAATATTCTTGTGCGAATTACGCGAATGAAATGCTGTAAACAGAAGGGTATGTAACGGTATACACGTCTATTCAGAGAGACTCTTACATTCGAGTGGAAGTAGCGAAACCAGAAGACGGCGAAAACTTTCCTTGGAAATCGTTTCGTTCGTGAAAGGCTTAAATATCGTGAAAATCATCCGGAACGATTAGGTTTTGTGAGTCGTGCACGCACAGCAAAGGGTAAAAGTCGCGTGGAAATTTTCGTACGTCACCTGTGACCCCGTTTGAACTTAGCGTTGACAGACAGCACACGGTTGCGTAATCGAGAATGTGTATCGCACGCAAAGCGCCCGTTTCAGACGCGCTTTTGCTTGGCGCATCCGCCGTCTCTGCTGGAAATAATTAATAAGCACAACATGGAGCCATCCTTGGCAGCGTTTAATTATTCGACTACACCCGCTTGGGAACGTTCACGACCGCGTATTTAACTCGATAGCCATTGTTAATTTTCTACGTTGTTCGGGAAACGCTGGATTTTAGAGAATCGGATGAACAAAATTGGACATCGAACGATGTCGATGAATTTCCCAATTTAAATACGTTAAATATTAAATTTATCAATTAACCTTTAAATTTCTTAAATTACCTTAAATTTATCAATTTATTATTATTATTATTTATTATCACGCACCAACACATTTATAATTTACATTTGACAAATTTACGGATAACGCATTTTACACAATGGCAATTTTTGATATTACATTTACGTATTAGCGTTGTTGATACGTTCATCAATTTCCTATTTGCGTGGAAAATTTGTATATCCCGTTTATTCGTTATAGACGTCGATATGAGTTTTCCATAATGGAAATTATTCATATCAAATTCGTTCCTCGTTGCTGGCGAATAAGCGAGGATGCCGTTTTCGGTTCCCACGTATAAAAGCCTGGGTGGAACACGGACGAGGAGATAGGAAGTGGATAAGCAACAGGGAAATCTAGATTTCCACGTGTCTTGGTATATTCGTGTGAAAATTTCTCGATAATTAAGGAAGTGCAATTAAGCCCTCTTCATCGGAACTTGGTCTTACTTCAGCTGGTAATTTTGTGTCGCATGACACGGCATCGTTACTATACCCGGAATCGTTTCTGTCGTCCTTTCTTCTTTCCATTCGTCTCATAGAGAGGCTACGTAACAAGAAATTCAAGCCTTTACGATCACGAAAAGCAAAGTTTCTGTCGGGTGTTCCTGTAACGTTGTTCTTCATGAAAGCGGCACATATTCCACAGCGGAGTTAAGGTCGTTGCAGGGGATATTAAATTCGCCAGTTTCTGTTTTGTCCGACC
Source organism: Bombus vosnesenskii (assembly GCF_011952255.1). NCBI lineage: Eukaryota > Metazoa > Arthropoda > Insecta > Hymenoptera > Apidae > Bombus > Bombus vosnesenskii. Next base: position 4,053,333 of record NW_022882962.1, read on the forward strand.
TGTATAAGCGAGTTTAATTCAATCGCATGCATTGATGGAGGAAAAAAAGAACGAAGCGTCTATCTGGTGTAATGAGGCAAAGCGTACGCGTTAGCTACGCATAAGACTAGAGCAGAGATCGGAGCACACTCTTTTTGCCAGCGTGCCTCTGAAGATGAAAAGTTATGAAAACGCTCGGCGAACCAGCTCCTGTATAATCTTTGCATATTTATGAGTTTCGTAAGTAATATTTAACTTCGACTTCATTCAATTATGCAGACCCTTGGGCAGTTTCCTCGGCCCAATTGCATCTTTGCCGCGCTTCTCTACTTACGAATGCAAGAGCACGTTTCGGATCGCTGATTGCGACGATCAACGCCATCATCTTTCGCAGGAAATTCGATTTTCCCCGCTCAAGAATATTCCGTGTTTTTGAAAATACTACGTGCAACGAGATTGGATGAAATAACCGATTTAGGGGACAGACGAAGCGTAAAAGTAATTGAAAGGATCGAAATAAAAAGGATCCTTGTCAAGTTAATCTTGCTTCTGTGGATATTAGGCTAAAATCGTTGGTAAAGATTGACAAATCGATCCGGATGGCTACTTTCTATCGGAAGATATATTATTTCAAAGATGTTCATTAGTTTAATTAAATCATGCGCGTCCCGGGCCGGTTGCTGGGCCACACGAAAATCACTAGTCGGCTACCGTATAATAAATACGAGCATGCGTGAGAACGATAGAATGTTAGAGTGAAACGATGATGATTAACTGGTCGATCGGTTAGACCGGTATCCACGTCAAGCAACGCGAAAGTGGCGAGGTGCGGTCGTCCATTGCCGATTATAGGCATCCTTCGTTTCTGAGACGCCACTCGTTCTTTCTCTCTTTCCTCTTCGTTGAGTCGATGGTCTACGAGAGAGAAAGGAAGAGAGAGTGTATCCGTTATAGCCAGTTGTTGGGACGAATGTAAGCTCGTGTTCGAGAGTAAATTTTGTCTGTGTGTGAACGTCGAATCTTTCTCCCGTCTTCAGGTTTTCCCCTCATGGATCTTTCTGGTCACGAATGAGTACATCTCGCGACCTTCTGCATCGCATGCCCGCAGGTATCATTCCGGGACACAGGGGGAGAGAAGGTGAAGAACGTTGGTGTACATTAGACCGCATCCTCCGGATCGAATCGTTAATTTTCAAAGGATTCACCTTATAATTTATAGCACCTCCCCCTCGAACATCTCGCGAATATTCTCATGAGAAATTTATAAATGGCCGTTTGAACGTGAGTCTGCCCGGAGGAAAAGGGAAAAATTAGGATTCCCTGGCCCTTTCTTTTTATCAACCCCGGTTGCAAACTTTCATAATTTATATCTCAGTTTTATATCGTCGTCGTTCTACTTTTGAACCAACGTTTGAAGAAAGTCTTTTGTATAAAATATACCAGTAACGATTATTCTACGTTCTTCTCGAATTTAAGAATCTTTTAACGATAGAAGACAAGAAACGAAAGAACGCGTTTAACGAAGTTAAATTCCGTCCAATTGAAACCTCGAAATTAATTAGATTTTACGCAAAACCGTCAGATTTGTAGATCAGAAACTGGTTTAGATATCTGTGATTCTAGAAACGTCATTAAACATCGATAATTATACAATTACAGGAAGAAATCTAATTCAAAGAAAATATTGGATACCCACAGTTATGTAGAAATATGATTTTCTCGTGTACTTAATTAACCATATTAAGAAAAACCGTGGGAGAAGAAGAGAAACAAGCAACCGGTATCCATGCTTCTGGATATATTTTCCTCGTCTCTCTCTCCCTTCTTCTTTCTTTTTCTTTTCCTGCCCTCGATGCTGCGTATTCTACTAGCTCGTATATCGCGCTCCTCGGAAGCAGAATATTCTTCGACCTTTCGCGGCCACCAAGTGTAGGCGCCATTACTTGCCTCCGGATCTCCCTTCTCCCTTCTTCCTCTTCGTCGTCTTCTTCTTCTTCTTCTTCTTTCTCCTTTTCTGCTCATCCTTCGCCTCTTCTTCTTCTTCTACTTCTATAACTACTCGCGCCGTTTTTCCTTTTTCTTCTTATCTCGTCGGTCTCTACGAGTCAAGGACCGTTCTCAAGGAGGTCGCTCTTTTTAACCAGGCGTGTAGCTGTGGTACACGTTTTCCTTTGTCTCCGGGAATCGCTTTCGTATCACCGCTGTTACGTTGCCCAGACGTTTCCGTTTGCGTCGCTTCAATTTCTTGCTTCGACTTTAGGTAACTTCTCTTTGGTTGCAAAGAGGCATTCAAAGAACGCCACAGTGGAAAAAAGGTTAAAAATAGAAGAAGTTTCTACTTAAAATTCAGGATGCTACACCGTTTGTTTGCTTTACACCGCATAGTTTGCTCCGCAAATTTTCCGTCGTTCGTGAAGATATTTTAAGGAAACTTTCTTCTCATCACGGAGAAAACTAAAAAGTGTTTTGATCGAACTTTCGATTCGGAATTTTCTACCGTTTGTTCTATACGCAGTGTCGAAAATTCTTCTTGTTTTCTAAGCGATTATAATACCATTTATGCCCAGAACTTCAGGGAATTTTTCTTCAAACACAGAGAACACCGACAGAGGAAGTGAAATAAAAAATGAAACAAGTTTCAATTTCATTTTCAATTGGAAACCTTTTAACGTCTCTACCGTATCGTTCGGGAAATTTTTCCTGCACTAAAATATCACATACCTAAAACTCTTTAAGTATGCACAGCACACGCAAAGCTTTACCTCCGTTTTTAACGATCACGCTTCCTTCTCGTACTTCGTACTTGAATACCAATTTTGGTAAATTATCGTAATATCCAATGCAGACTTTACCTATCATTAGGTATCTCTAAGAAAAAAAGGAGAGCACAACGCAGAACTATACTTAGCGACCAATTTTAGTTAGCTCTTAACGTTTTTCATGGCTTGGAGCAATCGATTCTTACTGAATAACCCCGTGGGTCAGGATGTCATGGTCATTGGCTCTGCAGGACGGAGATATCATCACGTACCTCGAAGCAAAGTGGTTCGTAATCGAGGAACACCTGTAAAGCAACGATATACGGCTAAGTTAATAGCCCGAGTAAATTTAATCATATCGATTCCTCAAGTTCCTCTTCCTTGTTCGCTTGCCACGCCGTTAAGAACATCCGATCGCGAGGTTCTTGGTAACGATTACGCGGATGGCACGTCTGTAAGTGTCACTTTTGCTTTTCTCAGTGCCTCTGAAAACTAGTTTGTCACGTTTCTTTCGAACGCACCGAAGCGTTCCACTAACTCGCCGATCTGGATTATTGCGATTGCTACTTCTTCCAGTTCTATCATTCCTTTCGAATCTTCTTCGCGCCACGTACAGCACCGTGCAAAAGTCTCGGACCACCTACGATAGCGACCTACAGATGGCAAATATTTTGTCATACTACTTAACCAGGAGGAAATACTTGTACGCGATGCTATGTATAGAAATGAATTTTTAGGTATTCCCGTCATAATGCCATTGGTTTGCGGTTTCTCTCGATTCATGATCTTCTTAGAAGTACTTGAATAAGTGACATAAATATGGAAATGAAATCGTAAAGTAGGGAATAAATTGATAAGATAAATATCGTAGGCCTGTGATTTAGAATTTGAAAGTTTCATATGAAATAAGACAAGACTTGCGAAATTTCACTTGTCTTATTATCAGTCATAGGATCTTTCTCATTTTATACAAGAATATTTATCGGTATTGCCAGCTTGTAAAGTTTCACCACTAGCATCGGTTTAATTGCGCAAAAAATTTCCTTCTGTCGAGAGAATAAAATAAGGGCACGCAAGGTATTATATCAACGTTTCTTAGTATATCGTCAATAATTTATTTCATTCATAAAAAGAGAAGTTTCCGTTTATTGGGTGGTCTTAAAGATTATTGTGTTGATCTACGGTTCGTACCAAGAATTACGAGCGTAATTATGAATATGATTCCTGGTATTGGTACTATTCCTGGACGGTCGATTCGTTCAAACGTAATAGATGAATACATTAAGTGGCAAATACGGTTCTTTAATTGCATTTTCACGGCGTAAAAACGAATCTACCGATGATCAGCTGGTTTCTAAATGTATGCGCCGAATTTGCATACAAATAGTAGGTTTCTGCAGGCCGAGCGTACCTGACGCACGACTAATTTCTAGCTGGCCGTTTGCTTAACTGTAAAACAGCGTCACGTCTGTTTACAAATTTGTGACGGCGGCGGTTACCCGAAAGCTCGTCGGCGAACCTGCAAGTGCAACGAAGTTCTAAGATTCCGTGTTCTCGTCTTGCATCACGCTAAGAAAGAATGTTGGAGGAAAGGAGTTATGGATATGATCACCGGTGTATGCAAAACGTGAACCGATTTTTACCGTTGCAGCGACGAGTCTTCTAACCGCTAATGAAATTACAAACGATTGCATGAAAAGAAAAAAAGAAAGAAAAAAAAGAAAGAAATGTGCAAGGGGAAACGAACGAACGCGTTACGTAAATTATATTAGCAGAGCAAATGTTGGAATATTGAAACGAGGATGTGGTTCTCTCTGTTCGGCAAATAAAGTATTCCTCCTTTGACGACGATACAGAGGAAAGACAGCAAACCTATATGCATCGACAAGAAAAGCAATAAGAAGCGTTTGCGTGGTTTCCTTAATTGCTGTTGTACATCTTAGGCTTAATTAACCAGCAAATAGCTTGGTTAAAATTAAACCTACGCATCGACAGAAAAAGAATGACGCATAGATATATAAGAAATTCATTCGGATAAAAATAAGGCTGAATAACAGCATTATGACTAAACATAATTTATGTAATTTCTACTTCCTCGACAATGGTCAGTCAGAGCATCATCGTTCGATGTTGCTGAAAAGGTAATAGGAATAGAAATAGCGCAGCAGAGCTTGCCGTAGGTACAGCTAACCCTTGTGTGTCTTCTATGTACCACTAATAAAATTTCAGCATCGCTCGGTTGCCGGAAGACGTTAACAGAAGCCTCAATCATCGTCATGGAGTGTCTCGAGTACGCGAAGCCTTCGAGCGTGCTTGTTTATGCCACGATTGATTGTTTAGGATAAGCAGCAGTGATGAATGTCCACGAGAAACGGCAAGAAGCTCTATCCGAGTCTGTGGCCCGGCACAATTTCCACTAATAATAATTCTCGCGAGTCGTCTAACACGTTCGCGATCGCAGACTAAGCAGAGGACTCGACCTTTCCACCTTTTAACGGTTACGATGCAATTATTCGAGCTTCGAGATGGCAGTGTCAAAAGGTCGCGGCGTAAATTACTTTTCGAGCTCTCTTCCGCGGTTCCGTTACGCGAACGCGTGTACTTACATACACATACGCGCACGGTGATTACGTAGATGATTTTATTATTTCATTGAGCGCCGGTGACTCTAATAACGAGAGTCATTACGCGACGTGATGTTTCCTTTCGCCGTGTTTCTCGCGTTGTGCTTCAGGAAACTCTGCCTTTTCCTTATGCTGACTTCTTGGCTGACCTTGCGGTTTCACCGACGTTCCTTATTTTTTCCGTCATCTGGATGGAATTTGAGAAAAACCCGGGAGAATTTAAAATTGCAAATTTCACGGAACAAATAAACAGAGATATATCGAAGGTTTTGCTCCGGGATTCTCTAGTTTCGTGGATGGTCTTCTGTAACTATGTGGCGAGTGTAGCCAATCGATGTGGTAACGCTATATAGGTGTATAAAACGAATCAAAGATGGCGATCGAGATTGCGTATATACATTTTAAGATTGCGAAAGATTCTATAGAATTTTCACGAACAAGCTGCACGTTTCTATGATTACATAATGTTTAGCGAATTTCGAAATTTGCGACACGTAAAGTTAGGTAAAGTGGATACATGAATCGGTTCTGGGAACCAACTGTCCCTAATTCTATGCTAAATGCTCATTCAGAGCTGCAGGAAACGAATCGATCGAAGATAGCTGGTGGATAATTCCCGTTTATCCGGTAATCTGTTTCCCGTTTCGACGAGGTGCGTCCTACAATGAAAAAATGGCCAGCGGCGCGAGAAACGTTAGAACGGTGAATTTTCGCAACGATCAATTTGTCCGGTTTAACAATCGGCAACACGTGTTAGACGGCGATCAGGAAAATTGCTGTAATTTTACCGTTTTGCAGTAGTCATCCAGGCGTGCGTACGCGCTTCGTCCAAACCGATAATAACGCAGCCGTTTTCTGCGCCAGTCGTACACCTTAAGTCGTCCATCGAGCCACGATACGAGTTATTATCCGCCAATTTCTGTTTCGTCCTCATCATTGTTCGCGTGTAATTCCTTTGAGTAATTTTAATTTGCGAGTCATTCTTGTCAAGTCGTTCGTCATTTGCACAAGGAACACGCACAAAACAGCACAGAGAACGTGAATAATAACCTTTCGATATTTCCTCTTCGCTTAAACATTTTCCCTATCTCGTTTCCCGGAATAACTTTCAATTGACTTATCGAGAAAGTTTCGTCGCGACATGAAAGAAAACGGTACGATATGAGAGTAAAAGTGGATAAGAGGAAAGATTTTATTTCAACCAGATCGAAAGAGCACTCTGGTATTACGCGATAATGAATCTCAGCGAGTGTGTTATGCGAGTAACCGGTGACACGTTCTCGTAGCGTGCGCCTTAAGTGGTCGCGACCGGAGAGTTCAATGCTTGCAACAGACAGTGCGCGCTCGGTAGCTACGAGTTCTATAGCAATCGCGCCGATTACAATCGTGTCACCAGTCTTTCCATATTTAGGAAAAACATCCGTTAAGTTATTCCACACCACGTGGAAATATCCTCGAGTAATTCTCTTACGAGGCAAGCGAACTAACGTTAATAAAAGATGCGTTACTTCGATCAAATCCTTGCACTCTGCAAATACATGCTATAAAGATGTTTAAACTTCCATGAATATCGAATCGATCATCCAATTTATCATACACATTTATCAGTCTTTTATGCGGTAGATTCCCACGGATCGAACAACCAGAACGTCTTACCGTTAGATAGAAGAGATACACGTTGGTGGGAAAAAAAAGCGCGACTCATGGGAGAAAATAGTTACGTTTAATAGGACGATAACATGATCGTCACGTAATGTCGAATAACTCGTTGATTAAAGCAAACGAAAGATTAGAGGTAGAATAATCGTTTTTACGATATAATCGAACCATCAACCATAACGTCTCCATCGTGGACAGAAAGTTTTATCGCGAGGATGCTTAAAACTGCTTACGACGTCGATAATTGGTATTTTACACCGCTTCGGTAATTAGCGTTCCTCGAGCTGGCTATCGTTAAACAACTTTCATGCCTGATAAGCTCGAGGGTTATGTGCTGGTGGGTTCTTTCATCACGGTTTGTCTCTCTCTCTCTCTATCTCTCTCTCTCTTTTTCTCTCGTACCGATCGACCGTTTGAAATGGCTTCGTTTGCACGTATTATTCAAGAAGCATTGTGGATCGTCTATAAGAAGCTTACGATGAATGATTTTGTTTCGACTGTATCCGTGGATCGACTTCGGAACACCAAGCTAGAAAATTACTGCTTATCTTTATTAATTGCAGTTTGATACAGATCTTACTATCCCGTGAAGAATCAGAGTGTGAAGTTCTCTTCTCTTCATGAATTAACATCGTATATGAACGTAGAGGATATATACTAGCGTTACTTCATACAATACCACCTTGGCCATCATCAAGCTAATATATAGGTAATAGGCACTTGTGATGGCAAAACAGTCACACGTAATTTATCGCCTATTGGAAATTTTTGAGGATCGTATCCTTCATTTGTCTGGTATTTACACGTGTACATATGTATGTACAATATACAATTAAATTATTGTAGTATCATACAAGATAGCATCGTTGGATAGTTACTATCCGTAAGTCATAGACCACACGTACTAAGTGTTTAGTGATTTATCTACGGATGAAACTGCTACTAAAACGTGAAAAACGGCTACCTAAGAAAATGTATCCTTCGAGAAACTAACTTCGTTACAAATCAGTCTCGTCTTTTTCCTTTTTTACGAGTGCGCAATAAAATAAATCGCATTTTTCATACGATAATTTAAACATTCGACTAACTTCGAGTCACATGCATGCAGTATATTCGATTCTCGAATCGAGGCCAGAGAGACGAGCCTTGGCTCTCATTCGCACGTCTTCGCGCAACACATACCATCTGGTTTTCCCTCGTTTTTCTCACGTCCTACGCTCTTCGTTCAGCCGCGTTCCTTTCAATCGCGACGCAACGCATTTATTCATCGATCTTCGGCGTCATCGCCTTGTACGTGCCAAAAATGGTACTCCGTTCGATGAACGTGACGCATTATCTTCTCGTTCACGTTTCACCAGGTCTATGATGTAATTTACGACTGGCTGTGAGATTTCTATCGAGCGATACGATAGGTATCGAGTTGTTTATACGAAGCTAGATCCAAAGGAAAGGCGGACCTCCGGGAAATGTAGTTAAAGTAATTGTTGGAGGCGGGTTGAACGCACCGAGGAGAATTTCGATCGCTCCGGGACGTCGACGCGCGGGTGTTGCACGCGGAACCGTACGCTTCGACTATCATCGCGGAGCTCGAAGGATGCTCGCGTTACGAGGACCTTTACTGTTAGGCACCGCTTTACGACGCCAGGCGTCTCTTTCAGTGGATCGTAACAACACGGGCCAGCGCGAAATCCGTGGAAAACGTAACGGTATTGACAACGCGCGTACGCTTCGCGGCTCGACGCTCCTCCTCCGAGTAACTTTATTTGTACCATTCCACCGAGCTGTGACGCGTAGATCGTTGTTTCGTTTCGAAGAGTACTCAGTTCCGTGCTCAATTTTCTGTTCCCATTCTGAAAGTTCGTGGAAAGGAAAAACACGATCCTTGCAATCGAATTGGGGCCAGTTGTAATATTTAACAAGTTGACTGTCACTGTAGTTATCGGTGAACGATGGTAATAAATATTTTAGAATGATTAAATTGACGTAAATCTTATCGACGAAAAAATATCCAATAACCAATTTCGAATGACGCGTACTTGGATGATGTTGCCAGATAAAAAATGCGTAAATAAAATATGATATTTTGCAAAAACATTAATAGCGCGGTATATTTTAATCTATTCTCTTTGTTGTTCTTCTCGAGTATCTATGATCGGAAATGGATGTTATAAAAATATAAATTAGTTTTTAAATACTTGATCTTAGCGTCCATTATAATTTTACCATCTTTCGCGTACGAGTACGTTTCACGCCTCTTACGAATAAAATATTCCGCAAAAGAAGATATCTGAAGAGATACAAAGCTTCTGATTGCAACGGTAATACGTTCAATTCTAAAAGTTGCGACTTAAAAGTAGTTGGATTCGTAATCGTCTGAGTTTTTACGCTTTTTAGCGTGAAAACGCAAGATGGTTCGTATCCTCCAGGCTCAAGGTTGCTGATGGTGATTTAATTCGCTGGAAATAACGGGGAGATAAACGTCTCATTAGCATTCGGCTGGTGACGCAAGCCATATGTTAAACAATGGCCGTGCGAGTTTCAGTTCGTGGCCGCTTTCCACGTTCCGGTGTTGGGCTTTCGTGGATAGCGAAAACAAAACCACGTCCCTCGACGATGCCTCGTCTTCAGCTGCTGGACGGAATTGTTCGTTACCTCTCTGCTACTTCCTGAGACCTCGCTCGCATACGAATGAGCAACGTTCCGTTGCGCCTCGTGGCGGATTCGACGGAAAAAAAAGAAAGAAACGATGATTGATCGGACGTTTCCTTTGTGTAAAGGCATAATTTTGCGGCGAGGTGTTGTAAAATACAGTCATCGAGTAAATTTAACAGCTAGAAAGGTCGTAAATGGACTGCAGGAAACTATATACATTAGATACAACGTAGGAAATTGAACTGGCAGAGATTTAGAAAGAAAGACTTTAATTTCGCATGATGGTTACTAGTGTATAGTTACATGTAAGTCGTACAGAAGCCCTAATGATCGACCTCGTACGCCGACAAGTACGAAAGAGTAAGGATGCTGTTAGATTATTATTTTTTAAATTCACTATCGGTTATACTGTCTTATTTTAATAAATAAACTCGTGGAAGTATGCCATATCCTTTTTGCAGACGTGGAATCGTGCATGAAGGTAACACAACATTAAGTTCATCATGCATCGAGGTAATGAAATTGAGAGACTTAGAAAAAGTGGAGTTAATCGGTTTGACTTCTGAGAAACTCGTATAAAATACAACGACCGTATACGTGTATTACATTTCTCACACGCGATTAACATTCATAAATACGTTAAAAAATGTTTAACGAGCGCAACTGAGAAATAGAAATTCTTATCTTCTCCTGGTGTTTTAATAAATTTATCTCTAAAGACGTTAATTACGAAGAATTCGAAGATACGATTTTTCGTTTCTAAATATCATAGTAATGCTACGAAAGCTAGGAAAATAATTAAAGGGAGCGACGAACAGGCTTCCAGCGGCATTTTGAGTTAATAACAAAAATTTTGGAATTGGTTCGATGACGAAGAACGGGCGATGAGAGCAGCACGCGTTACGCCAGTCTAGTTTGTACTCGAACCAACTCGAAGAACTTTCACTTCGCAACGGAATAATTCTGTCTCGCCTCGTTCGGCCGCTCTCTCGTTCTGAGCTCGCGGTGGGCGTATGTTTTAGGCCCGAATCACTTGCCGGCTTTTATACTTTGTTGATTCATGCCGGATGTTGCCACAGGCAAATACGATGGACGTCTGATCGTGTTCAGAATAGGAATTTCTTAACGCGCTGCAACCGAGTCTGATTCGTTTCGCACGCGGCATCGTCGACTGCTTCCTTCTCTTCTTAAAATAGCGATATCTTTATCGATACTCGTTTCGCTTGCAAACGCGACTCTTAATCGCGTCGTTTCTAGCCAAATATGGCATCGGTAGATGATATCTCGAAGGATAACATATAATGCAAGAGCAACCGACTACTAAAGTGTAAAAATTGTCTACTGAACAAATTAAAATGGAAGATAAACCACTGTACAGAGGTTTATCTTCTCATTTTCGACAAGGTACGATTTAATTAGAAAACGACGAACAAATTGATCTGCAACGATTTTAATCATCGTCGTAAATTATGATAGATGTCCTAAATTATGACAAAGAATATATACACATATACACACGATATTGTAATAAGTAAGCGAGTGTTTACTGTTTAGTCCATGATGTTTTTTAATTTGCACGCTTTGGAACGATACCATTACTTGCGAAAAGAAGCGACGGGCCTTCAAAAACGTATGATTACAAATCCATAAAATTTCTCTAAAAAGCGATGAACAGATGATCTCAAGCGTTCTGATAGCTCTGATGTTAATCGCGTTTGCCTCAACACATAAATCTATGCGGAATATGTTTTCGCTGAAATAACGAGCGAAATTTGATTATCGAATGCTAATGAAGCTGTGAGTCTGGTTTCCAGATTTAATTCAACGATGTTTAAGTTAATCGATTTGGACGCTCGTTCACGAAGAGGAAACATTAATGGTCGGGATGTAATCGATCATCGGTTACAAGGCGATCGGTTAAAGCCAGGCTGTTGACCTATGCTTCCTTCCTATTCGAGAATCGTTATGAAACGACGCTAATTAACGCACCAGTGGCTGCTGACATGGGGAGTGGAATTAATTCGTGACGAGATACACCGCAAATTATACGAATTACCGCAGTGATTATGTCGAATCCCGACAGAAGTCAGGTTCATTGCTTTCAGAACAATTATCAGAATCAAAAGTTGGCGAGAACGCAAAACCACTAAAATAGTCGCAAAATTTTAAGAAATTCGCCAGTATCGTCCATATGAAATTGCCATGATAATTCACGAAAGTATCTGAATAGCGCAAAAAATGTTTACAGATATCTTATCTACGATTCGTGTTCCGTTACAGCGTTAATGAACTCTCGAAACGTTTTGCATAACACGCACGATGTATTCGTAAAAAGTTTCTATAAACGTCGAAACATTTTCACGAGCGACTTTCTTACGCAGAATGGCGAAATTTCACTTAATTTGCAAAATTTATTATTCAACGATATGATGTTGGTTGAACTCAGTGACTAGAATTCTAGGCTGAACGTCTTTGTCCACGGGAACCGTTATTGCGTTTCGTAGCACACGAATTCGTGTCGGTGGATGACGACGACAAGCTTTCGACTTCGCTTGCATTTCTCCTTTTCTCGCGCGAATCGAATCGGTTTTGCAACAGATAGGTACGCGTGACCAAGGTGAGAGAGAAAGAGAGTCTCCCGTCGTGTCACTTTTTCCCATTAAATCGGTACAACGATTGATAAATATTTATTTTACCGCGTGTGCCTTAACGCGCTTTAGCCGGAGAAAAGGTGAATAGCGTAATAATTAAGGTTCTGTTTCAAGCTTGACGTCTCTCGCTAAATACCTAACTGTATCCTCCAGGCGTTCTTCGATGACTCAGATTTTAAGTCTCTTAGAAAAAGTCGATCTTTGGCAAACGCAATTCGCTAACAGCATTGCGAGGAAAATTGTGTTTTAAAGCGACAAGAAAATAATTTATAGTTTCATCGCGTACAAATTATACAGCAGTTGCAATTCATTAATTAACGTAATGCTATATATAATAATGTAATAATAGCTTAACCCTGTGTATATGATGAACGCTTATTAAAACGAATACTTTTATAATGATCCGTAATCACCTAAGAGGAGAAATTTCCTTCTGACACGCGCTATCTCGTACGCGTGGGACGATCCTCATCCACACGCAGTAAAAAGAAGAAAACTAGTACGAGTTGTCGGAACTACAGACATATTGTGTCATATCTAAACGCTTTCACGACACTGCAGGAACCACGCAGCTTCCATAAAACGTAAACGAATCGTGGGCGATTCGATGAAGAAAAAATTTACCACATCGCAAGGATTAAATTATTAAGCCGGTTCGTTATCCTTGATGGCGCCGCTTGTTCATAATTACGTCGTTCGATTAAGCCACTGAGTCTATAGGCACGTTCGAGTGTCGAAATTAACATAAATATGGAGGGAAATCGTAAACGACGTGGGCTGGAGATTTTAGAATTTTCGAAATCTTTTAACCAGCATTTCATCGTATCGTTGATAATTAGATTGTGGATTTTTATTCATTTCGCGCGTGATCTAAAGATGAAAAATTGCATGGAGTGCGCGTAATATACGAAGATAAGGAGCTGATTATAGTTTCCTATAGATAAGATAAATTTCTCTAACGAAATCCTCTTTCTCTAGTTACGGTCGTAAAAATATAAATTTCTCACAGAAATTCGTAGCTTAGTAATGATGACTATAGACAAAAATCAGAACCACTAAAAAATAATAGAGGCTAGGAAAAAATAAAAAAAAATAAATAACGATAATGAGAAAATATAACAGAAATGGCAAGAAATGGAGTTATTTAAGGACCATTAAGAGATAACTGAAAGGAGGTCATGAAAAAGGACATCGACGAATTCTTCGCATTGACCCGTTCTTTTTTTTTGCAAAAGGTGTCGCAATGCAAGCGCGTGGGAGTTTTGCGATATTTGCACGGGAGATACAAACATGTCGAGGCACGCGTGTCACTGTGGCTGGCGTGTATGCGTCGCCGACTAATTGATAGGTTTTGTCACCGTTTCCTTCTGTCTGCCTACCGGATGATATCATTGACATGGTAACACATTTCACGCCGATACCCTTACTGAGCGTCGCGACAAAATGGCATGACTTTATTTGCATAAAGTGAACGCGCGTGAGAGTGCAACACGTAGAATTTCCCTTTGTTTTGTCTCGTTCTCCACAAGAGAAATTACAAAGCTATTTAGAAAAGCGGATCGTAAAATGAAATGTGGTTCGGCAATGCTAAATTGGATAAATTGCTCTGAAAATTGTAGTTTTAATATTTTATTATTAGCTACGTTTGTATTGATAATTATAATGCCTTCTAAGCAATTATTTTCCCACTTTTATATGTACGAAGTAATGGAATATTTTATAATAACTCAGTTATTCGACTAGAAACGCTATAGGTTCCTTTTATAAAAAATTCCTCGATTATTCTCTATCAAAAATCCGAAATTAGAGAGTATCGAAACTTTCGCGATGTAGCTGAATATCAATCTCCCAAAGTCCATGCTATTTGATTCCAAAAAGATCTCCTCGTTCTACTAATTGAATTTCAACGATGTAACATTATCTCATTCGTTAGCGTTACCCAATTAAATTATACGATAAATGCTGAATTTCAAGCAGCGTATGGTATCATTTTGTTACATCACACTTTTTTCAAATCGCTTCCGTGAATGTTTCGCGCGGAATTGCGGAAATGGCGCGATATCGACACATCTGAAATTCGTAGCGAGGAGGGTGGTTAATTTCCACGATGAGAATTTAAAGTCAACCGATAGGTAATCCACTAGGTCTGCCAGCTGTCTAGTCGTTTGACGTTGTGGAGTTAGGGGTACAGGAAGGCATCGGTACAAGCAGAAGGGACAGGCCACAGGTGTATCGTACTCGCACGTTCTCCTTTGTTACGTTCTTCCGAGTCTTCCTTTTCTGGATCTCGTGCTCCCATTCTCATCACGATACTCGTTAACAAGCTCTTAATAAATATCAACGTTCATTGAGACTCTATTTGCGAAATTGAGAAATTGATGAAAGATACGATTGTTCAATTTCGACTCTAAAAGACTCAATTTTTGTGCAGTCTACCCAATCCCGCTGTACTACCCACGTGATTAAACTCTCGTTACTCACGAATGAAGTTAATATATGCAGACGAAGAGTACATTCGTATTGCAACATGAATTGTTTTGAGATACGACCAACAAAGGCCGTAAGAATTCTAAGGTATGCACGAATTCAAACATACGGCAAGGCTAAAAATAGGCATGATTCTCGGATTCTTCAGGCTTTTTCATGCTACGTCCCTAGTCCATTCGCAGCGAATCTTTATCAAGATCAGGACTAAATCGTCGAAGAAAAACTCGTAGGACGAGAAATCAAAAGCGCATCTTGCTATTTCTATTCCATCCTTCTTCGCCCTTCGTTCCGCCTCCTTTTCGCCGGTTTCTTCGATCTCGCTCTCTCTTTCCCTTTCTCCCTCGAACGTTTTCCCTGACGATCTTCCTCTTTTTTCCTAGCGTCCTTACCGCCGGTTCCCTCCTACTGTTCGTTTTTCCTAGCCATCTTTCTACGTTCCTCCTGCTCCTTCCCCTAATTGTCCTTCTCTTTTTCCTCGCGTCGACGTTCCACCGTGCTGCTCTCGCGCGTCCTCGATCGTTCCTCTCTTCGCGGCGAATCCTCCTCCCTGCACGTACAGTCGTTAACATTTCGCCGCGCGGTTAATCGCCAGCCCTGACTTATTGTGCGACGTGCCAGGTTCTGAGCTCGCGTACGATGCGTCCGTTCTGGGCTCGCCGCGTTCACCATAAGCCGCATAGCACGTAAAGGACGCCTTCCGCGAATCGCGTGCACCGGCGTCCCCTGAAAACTCCGCTTCCGGTGCCGTTGCATCGCCATGAAATCTTTATAGGTGCTTCGAGAACGACGAACGTCTTGGAATTTCTCAAATGTTTCTCGAATACTCGAGAACGCAGATGTTGACAAATACTATACGTAACTCTAATAGTAGTACTTGAACGTTTATAGAAACTTTTTACGGATATTATTACGCGCGTCAGTCGAAACGTTTTGAAGTTTCGTTAGAATTGTAACGAGACACGATTATTATACGATATAATACGATTATATCGATGCAATTTGCAACACCGAGGATGTACATAGAATATACAAGATATTCTTGTAAATATTTCAAACATCATCAATATAATGGCGATAGTCGTGTCTCGTTACGGTACTCATGCAAAAAGTTTCCTATAACGTACGTAACATATTTCTAAAAATGTTCTATAAGCGTTCGAGTACCTCTGCCTTTTATTGGAAGCATGTTTTTGTCGTTTTCAATGCTACCGATGGGGTTTTTAATGCTTGAATTTCATCCGTCACGGATTTAAGGATGCTGCATTGAAGCTTGAAAGCGAGTTAAAGTTCCTTGCATGCCTATAATTAGGTACGGAGCAAAACCTGACGATCTTTAGTCACGAAGAAAACCAATTAACCTACAATCATCTGCTCTATCTGCGCATTGTGTTCCCAACGTGTGTACCGGCCAAGTTTCTTTCATTTAAAAATCTTCTCACACTACCTTTCTTTTTACCATAATTTATGTTGAATTTTAAAAACTACGAGGGAATAAAATATTCTTTCACTAATTTCCTTTAACCTGATATCCTGCTGTTGCATAACAGGTTGCTGCTAACTATCCTTGCACCTAGCGGCCCAGAAACGGGCTTCTTAAATTTCAAAACACCACGTAACCAGGAAATTAGGTTTTTAGGGCCAGGGCTAACGTAAGTCGATATAGTTAGGTTCGGGTTTATTCGTGAGGGGGTCGCGAATGCCGATATACGGCTGGAACAGGTGTTCTCGTGTCGGTTCCCTCGGTAAATAGCATCGACTAGTTTCTTCATGTTGCACGTCGAGCCTGCATTTTTCGTTTGTTCATCGTCAGAAACTTAATATTTCTGTTCGTTGAGTTTTTGCTCCTTCGTTATGCATCAGCGATCTTAATAATAATGTTTCGTTGTTGCGCGAAGGATTGTTTTTCGAGTGAAACTGACGTTGGAACACGATGTCGTAAGATCAACAATTGGACAAACGTAACTCAGGAAATCGTTAAAAAAGTACAAAAGGGTTGTGCCTGTTTGACCACGAGTCATCGTGAGAACGAATCCTATTGCGGTTCATCTTATGAGAAATGATAGAATTCTGCGGGATATAATTTTTCATAAAAATTTTGTTAGGTGGAAATTAATGTGTTGACAGATGTGAATTAATTGGTTTCCGTTTCAGCCAAGATGAAACATCTTTGGCCGTTGGTGGCGTGGATACTTCTATTCCTATGTCCAGTAAGTAGAAGCGATTTTATTTCGTTGAGAGTATTTCTAATTAAGAGCATTATTTTCCTTGGAATTTTAATTAATCTGTTATTTTCTTATCTTTAATGGTTACACGTGCGAGCGTTTAACACGTTCTACATTGTTTTTGCGCGATTGTGTGTATCAGCGGCGGCGCATGAAAGAAAGTGTGTAGATTAAGATTTTTGAAGCGTAAAATACGCATAAAATTCATAGATGCAACTAGAAAAGTGATTTCAAATGTTCGACCGTACACGAGGTAATATTCTAAACAGCATCTGTAACATCTTCTAGGCCGAATCTCTGAGAGGACTCGGCCACGGACTAAGGAGAGAAGTGTTCTTCCTGAACCTCGAAGACGGCTACTTTGGCTGTCAGGTAAACGAGTCGACGGACATCCTACAGCTACTGGAACTCTCCAAACTGTGCGACAACAACGTCGATTGTTACCAAGGGACGGACGAGCAACGCGAGAGATTAAAATGCACAGGTAACGTGTTATACAGTATCTTTGCTACATCCAAGGAAAACAACGCGGAAAAATAGTTGTCCGACCAGATCTTAACAGGAAAAGAAAGGCTTTACCTGTTCCACGACGCGATCGCGCTACCGTTACAATCTTCGCTGTTCCTTTACGTCATTCTGTTGTTCTCGGCACCGATTACGCCAGCAAAGCGATCCTCGCGTGAAACCGCAAACATACTTACGCCTCGCGCGTAACGCAGCCTCGTCATAGCAATTACGAGGAGTCGCGAACTTGTCATCACGTTTCTACTCCATCGAGTCTGTCTTCCGCCGTCGATTAATCGGCGACATTCATTTTTATTATTGTTATTCCGCTGGTGTTTGCACGCGCGTTAAACGCAGGCGTTTTGCCTCGACGATCACGAACGGATGGATGATGAACGCGTTACGTAAGGGAAACGAATTACTCATAGTAATCGACATGATTTTTACCCGATGCTGTTTTCTCATAGGATGACTAAGGGATTGTATACCCACGATGAATCGGTAATTGATTTACACCTTTCTGTTTGAGATAGACGATTGTACCAAGGAGGACGGCACCAGGTGTCTGAATGGCGTCTGCTTGGACTCGGTGTGCCATTGCAACGACGGTTTTGGTGGTTGCAATTGCCAGGTTCCAGGTAAAAACTCTTGAAACTAATCTCTTACTCGTAAATAATCTAATCAAGTAATTCCTCTAACTTCTCAGAAGGCTCAAGTCGTTTGGTCAAATTTTAGAAACGTTATTCTGTATTAAAGTACGTCGGGAAATTAGAAATTAAATGATAGAATAGCTCTCGAAGAACAACTTATTAATTAGAAAATTTTGAAATTGCCGAAAGCTACTGAGTATTTGGAAAGTAAATAAATCGGTCGATTTGAATAAATGAGAAAAATACCGAAGTATCTACTTTCGATAATTTGCCATGTTACCACTAGACAGTTGAAATTTAAAGCGTACCTTTACTAAGTTTGTCAATACGTAGTGGTCATATTTTATGGAAATGTAAACACATGTTACAGACGAGAACGAGTGCAAATACCGTCCCTGTGATATATTCGCGCATTGCACGAATACTCTTGGTAGTTTCCAATGTTCCTGTTTCCCTGGCTATCAAGGCGATGGTTTCCACTGCGAAGGTACGTACGCGTGTCTGATCATTCTCTCTCGCACTCTATCATTCTGCTCCATTGATTTCTTACGTTATACGAGATCGTTTTATTTTCGCTTGGACGCGTGTCTACAGATATCAACGAGTGTGATAACCCGGTACTTGCTGCGAGATGCGTGGAAAACGCCGAATGTTGCAATCTCCCGTCGCATTTCCTATGCAAATGCAAACCTGGCTACATCGGCGACGGCGAGGTGCATTGCGAGGATGTGAACGAGTGCGCGATATCTGGTGCGTGTGGTGATAATACGGTCTGCAACAATATTCCGGGGAACTACACTTGTGCCTGTCAACCTGGGTTCACGGGAGACCCCTACGAAACTGTAAGTATTTATATATGTATACACAGGGTGTCCCAATTCTTTCCGCCTATACGTTGTCAGTATATTCTATGGGATAAAAAAAAAAAAAAAAAAGAAAGAGAAGAATCAGAAAGAAATGTCATACGAGCGTATGCCATTGGGAACATCGTTAAAAAGATACAATGGGAAAAAGAAACGATAAAGGAAATGAACAGCAACGAACATTTACTATGAAACAAGGTATGGATAGATCAGGAATATCTACGTCCAGTAGTAGTCAGAAGGTATCGTAATACTTCGATGACTATTGGTATATAGGAAGTATGTAGGAATACGAATTAATAATAAAAAATATAGACAAGCCTGTAGGTAAAACGATATTGTACAAATCTCACTGTGTAAGGCGTATACTTTCTTTTGACTCTCACACTGTACATGTATACGAAAAGTTTTTTGGAGGAAATAAAGATAAAATCATTGGGTGTTTGCATATGGTACAAGAGAATATTAATTTTGTGTAGTGTATCGATATCAACGAATGCGATTACGCGGGTGCTTGCGGAAGGGGTGCCTTGTGCGTCAATCTTCCGGGCGCCCACAAATGCGAATGTCCCGAGGGATATAACGGCGATCCTGAAGAAGAATGCGTGGACGTCGACGAATGTCTGCGCAGTCCTTGCGGTCGTTCAGCTGAGTGCACAAACGTACATGGCAGTTTCCGCTGCTCTTGCCCGGAAGGAATGAGTGGCGATCCTTGGGTAGGCTGTCACGGTGGGTAACTCGATTTCTAATTATCCGAAACATTTTCTTACTAACTTACGAGCCCAACTGAATTTCTATCGAATACCTCAATATTATTACGTATATATTAGTTTGTAAATTACATAGATTAGCTTATAAATCCTGATAATGGTAAGATAATGGTCGGAAAACAACGAAGAAGATCGATGCATTAAATATATTAATTAAATATATTAATTTAAATAACAATCTGAACTTCTTAATTATTCGAGATTCGAGAAAGACAAAGATAAATTGCAAAATATTATATACTCGCCTATTCGTTGATCCGCGGAGACGTACGAGCCTCGTTAATAGCGTTATTTTCGATAATATTAACAAAAGAAGATTCTTAACATAGATTTATTAGATAACACGATTAATAAACCATAAACAGATTAATTGAAACACGTAGTAAATAAATATTGACTAACCATCGCTAATAGATATAAACGAATGCGAGGAGGGTACACCGTGCGGCTCGGATGCTGAGTGCGTGAACACAGAGGGTAGTTTCGAGTGCAGATGTCAGACAGGCTATCAAATGGATGAAACGCATGGTTGCATCGATGTGAACGAGTGCAGCCGGTTGGATGCATGCGCGGAGAACGCAAGATGCATCAACGTACCAGGATCGTATAAGTGCATCTGCCCCCAAGGCTTCATCGGTCAAGGACTAACATTATGCGAAAGTCAGTCATCACCTAACTCATCTTATTACAATATTAAAAAAGAGGAAAAGTAACATTTTAGTCTCATTCTGTCACTGGCAATCCCCAGATATAATTTTTAATCGCCCAATCCCACAGTAACAAAATGATAAAATTAATGCTCAGCGCCTGATTAACCGTGTTGATTAACAGACGTGAACGAATGCGAGAGAAATCCTTGCGGCGAAAACGCTGAATGCAGCGACACGATCGGCAGTTTCGTATGCAGTTGCAAGGCGGACTACACTGGGGATCCGTTTAAGGGATGCAGCGGTTAGCAACTGAGATTATAGTTTTTCCATGAATTAATTACACTAATTGCTTGTTAAATTTGAGATTTTAAAACGGTACAAGGCAACAAGATATTATTATATTTTCTTCAGCGTTAATTCTTCTCTTCTATCCGTTGAACTTCGATATTGTTTCTCTGTTTCTCAGATATCGACGAATGCACAGCATTAGAGAACCCTTGTGGAAGGTATGCGATTTGCAAGAACACGGATCCTGGTTACAATTGCGTCTGTCCTCCGGGATATAGTGCCAATCCCAATCCGACAGTCGCTTGTGAACAGGTAATTACGTTAATTTTTTGTCACTTTACTATGTCTTTTTTAGCAAATTTTTCTGAGATTGGAAAATGTTCATTATTTTTAACCATTTTTTTTTACTAAAATTTCATGGCATCACGTAATCTTTATTATACTTAACTACTTTACCATTTTTGTTTCTCTCTCTATTCATCAACTGTGAAATTACAAAATGTTCAGACCGACGTGACAACACTTTGCAAATCAAACTTCGACTGCGTGAACAACGCCGAGTGTATCGAAGATCAGTGCTTCTGCAAGGACGGGTTCAAAGCCATTGGAGCCGAATGTGTGGACGTTGACGAATGTCTTTCGAACCCTTGTGGACCTGCATCGATTTGCAGCAACACTAGGGGCAGTTATCACTGCGAATGCGAGTCTGGCTTCGTTGGAACTCCGCCACACATACCTTGTAAAGGTAAATAAGTTTCGAATAATCGTGATGAAAGAATAATGTTAATTACAGACAGACATCTATAAATATGATTTTATAGCACCGTGTGACGAAGTAACTTGTGGAGATCATGCGTACTGCAAGGCAGATGGCCACGAAGCTTATTGTATCTGCGAGGATGGCTGGACTTTTAATCCGAATGACATTGCAGCTGGATGCGTTGGTAAGTGCTTTGAAATGTTGTTAAAAATGATTAATATTTCAGCATTTTGATGGATAATCAATAATACTTGAATTCTCTTTAAATTAGATATAAACGAATGTGACGCGATAAATGGTCCTTCGGGACGTTGCGGTAAAAATGCCATCTGTACCAATACTCTGGGTGGATTTAGTTGCCAGTGCAAACCTGGATTTTCTGGAAACGCCTTCAAACAATGCATGGGTATACTATAAAATTCGATACTTTCGAAAATTCGAGAACAGACAATAAAAATTTACTATGTCATTATCCTATATTATTAAAATGTCTGTATTAGCACTGATGTTTTATTGTCGATTTAAAATAGACGTAGACGAATGTGGCAGACCAGATGCTTGTGGCCACGGGGCTACATGCACCAACACCGAGGGATCTTATTCCTGCACCTGTCCAGAAGGGACCATTCCAGATCCCGACCCTTACATCAAGTGTGTGGGCATAGTTACCTGCGAAGTCGATGGTGATTGCCCCGGAAACGCCATTTGTGATCCACAGAAACGTTGTCTGTGCCCAGAACCCAATGTTGGAAACGACTGTAGACGTGAGTGAATTTTCTAGTCGAAACATCGAATCGTTATAGAATTTTTCTCTCAATTTAAGTTTAAAACTAATATTCTAGTTATGAAACCAGTCCTGACATCAGGAAACTGTATAGAATATTTTACGCTATTTTATTTTACGGAATCTTTTTCTACAGTTTTCACAAAGAATTCTAATATTTTTTGAATAACATTTTTCATAAAATCAGACCCGTGCGAAGACTTATCTTGCGGACCAAACGCCCACTGTATGCTGTCAAACGACGTGGCCACGTGTTTGTGTCGCAGTGGTTACACAGGAAAGCCAGGAGTGAAGGGCGGTTGCAGAGACATTGACGAATGCGCCATTAATCCGTGTCCTCAAGGAGCGATCTGTAATAACGAGCCAGGATCATTTTCCTGTCAATGTCCCAGTGGCACCACAGGTGATCCTTACAGTGGTGGTTGTCAAGAATCGAAGGCTCCTCATGTATGCGGACCAAGTACTCCGTGTCCTGCTGGAGAACAGTGCATCAAGGATGAATTCGTGGGGAGCAGCGTTTGTATTTGTCAGAGAGGATATACTAGGGATCATGAATCTGGTAAATGTAGAGACATTAACGAATGTATGGAACTCAGAGATAAACCTGCCTGCGGTGTTAACGCCATTTGTAAGAATTTACCTGGGAGCTACGAGTGCCAGTGTCCGCCTGGATTTAATGGAAATCCGTTCTCCCTTTGCGAAGGTAACGTACTTTTGTTTTTAACATTTGCAAGATTTATTAACACTAGAAAGATCGGTTTACAATGTGTACTTAAATACACTGCAGATCGCATATGTATTTCAAATCGTCACGATTCGAAATGATTCAATCCTGCGTTAGAAGAATATGAAATCCGGCGTAACCATTTGACAATAATTACAGAATGCAACAGTATCGAGTGTCAATGCCAGCCTCCGTATAAAATCGTCAATGGGAAATGTATGTTGGCCGGATGTTCCAAGGGAGAAAAATGTCCCAGTGGTGCAGAATGTATCACCATTGCTGGAGGAGTCAGCTACTGCGCTTGTCCCAAGGGTTACACTACCAAGACTGATGGTTCTTGCGAAGGTTTATATCAAAATCTTCATTCTTCTTCGACCAATCAACTTCATTTACATTATCAACATAACCGAAACGAACGATGCAATAACATTCACTTGCAGATATAAACGAGTGTATCGTTGGACACCAAGTATGTGGTTACGGAGCAGAGTGCGTAAACCTGCCAGGATCTCATCAGTGCGTTTGTCCACACGGCTATGGCGGAGACCCATACAACGGTCTGTGTTCTCCGGCTCAGAAAAGATGCACAAGCGACAACGAATGTAAAGCCAACGAGAAATGCGTGCAGCCTGGTGAATGTGTTTGTCCACCGCCATTTTACACGGATCCTCTCGATGGAAACCTTTGCAAGAGTAAGCGTCTCCATATGAAACACTATGCTCAATATCTGATTCGAGAAATTCGCGAGAATCATTTTAAATTATTGTTCACACATTTCTCA
Source organism: Bombus vosnesenskii (assembly GCF_011952255.1). Classification (NCBI taxonomy): domain Eukaryota; kingdom Metazoa; phylum Arthropoda; class Insecta; order Hymenoptera; family Apidae; genus Bombus; species Bombus vosnesenskii. The sequence continues at coordinate 4,077,140 of NW_022882962.1, forward strand.
TACATTTCTTAAATACACATACATGTTCTCTTTTTAATTTCCAGATCCTTGTGACCGGTTCCCATGCGGTATAAACGCAAAATGTACACCAAGCGATCCACCGAGGTGTATGTGCGAGGCTGGTTACGAAGGTGATCCTCAACACGGTTGTGTGGACGTGAACGAGTGTGCTAATAATCCCTGTGGTCACGGTGCCTACTGTATTAACACCAAGGGCGATCACATTTGCGAGTGTCCAAAGGGAACAGTGGGCGATCCTTACGGCGGTGGTTGTACTAGAGTCGCTGTGGCTAAGAACGAATGTTCTTCTAACGACGATTGCGACAATATCTTCGCTTGTGTCAATGGAAGATGCGTGAACCCTTGTGACAATATACCTTGTGGACCAAACGCATACTGCGAGCCTGATAAACATGCTGCCTGGTGTCGATGTGTAATTGGATTTGTGGAAGGCAAGAACAACGAGTGTGTTTCACGTGAGTATTATATCTTTATGTAATCTTTTAGCGTGTTATGTTCTTTAAGTGATTTCTCATACAGTCGTGTTTCTTACTATCCGTAATTTGTCTTAAAGCACGATCTTTTTGATTCATCGGAACGAGATGGTTCAGTGAACCTCCGATTACGACGCTAAATATTTTGAAGTTTTCATTAGTAGTTAGTATATATAATTAGTACTTTCTTCGGTTCATTCAGAGAGAATTGAGACTGAGGAAGGTCCGAATGTTAACGTCAAATAATCGCGATATTTTACATGATTGTTTTAATATACCAAAAAAAGAATTGTAATAACTGGTTTTACAGAGTGCGATGGTTTCGTGTGTGGCTCTGGAGCACAGTGTATCGTGAGTTATAGTGGACCAACGTGCAAATGTATCGAAGGTTTCATGGGGAATCCGTTCCCTGGTGGTCAGTGTCAACCGGACGTTTGTTCTCCAGAAGTTCCCTGCGCAGAACCAAGCGTGTGCATAAGTGGAAGGTGTAAACGTCGATGCGAAGGCATAGTCTGCGGGGTTGGTGCATCTTGTGACCCAGCGACGAATAAATGCGTGTGCAATCCTTATTTCATTGGAAATCCGGATCTCCTCTGTATGCCACGTAAGTGTTATACGAAATGACGATCAAAGATTGATCGAGCCTCTCGTCAGAGAGCATATCGATCAATTCCATTTTTCCTAAGTTTCTCAATTTAATATATTTTTCGTAATTTGATAGCGATTAATCCAGCTGTCTGTGATCCTGCTTGTGGCTCTAACGCTCACTGTGAATATACCTTGCAAGAATCTAAGTGCGTGTGCAATCCTGGTACCAGTGGAAATCCGTATCATGGTTGTGGTGTGCAACAAAAATCTGATTGCTCCACTGCTTTGTGTGGCAAGGATGCACATTGTAATGCTGGACCGAATGCTGTTGAATGTTTGTGTCCGCCTGGATACGCTGGAAATCCGTATATTCAGTGTCATGGTACGTATTATTGAAGCAAAGTCACACTGCCCTTCCTTAAATTTTGGCAGAAAGTTCAAGAATTTTATAGTAACTAAAAAAGATATCAATCCATTTTTAAATCGTTTATACCCATTTGTAAAAGCCTTTAAAGAAGATTCGAAGATAATACAATAATGGAGGGAAATTTTATTAATTTCTTCAGATATCAACGAGTGTAATGGAAACGCGTGTGGGAGCAACGCAGTATGCATCAACACTATCGGCAGCTACGACTGTCGCTGTAAAGAAAGTTACTTCGGCAATCCCTTCATCGGTTGCCAACAGGTCCAGGTCGGTCCTTGCACCGATCCATCAAGCTGCACCTGCAGTGACTCGGTACCTTGTCCATTCGACTACAGCTGCGTGTCTGGCAAATGCATAAATCGCTGCAGCGATGTAAAATGCGGACCCAGATCAGTCTGCCAGGATGGAGCTTGCGTGTGTCCACCTGGTTATAGTGGCAACCCCAACGACTTGATCAAAGGTTGTTATCTTCACGGTCACTGCTCTAACGATCTCGATTGTGAACCTCAACAGATCTGCTTCCAAGTTGGGAAAGGTGTTAGGAAATGCGTAGACGCGTGCAGCAAGTTACAGTGTGGTCCAAACGCATTATGTATCACCCAGAATCACGTGTCTTCGTGTCTCTGCGTCGATGGATACAAGGGAAATCCTAGCAATCTCGTAGAAGGCTGTAAACCATTTAAATCAGTGGTAACACCAAGATGTGAACACGATTCAGATTGTTCTGAAGGTTCTTTCTGTATTCTTCTGGACGGTGGTGTCCGCGAGTGTGTAAATCCATGTAGCAAAGTAGTCTGTGGTGCTCACCAGAAGTGCGAGCCTGATATAATTCCTGGTCACGCTACTTGCAAGTGTCAAGACGGCTACGAATGGAATCCGATACTATCCTCCTGCGAAAAACCATCTGTCCCTGATTGTATCTCCGACGATGATTGTCACACTACAGAAGCTTGTAGGCCAGACGCTCTTGGTGTATTAAAGTGTGTCTCTGTTTGTAAAAGTTTCACCTGTGCTATTAACTCTCAGTGTATGGCGGAGAGACATCGAGGTCGCTGTGAGTGTTTGCCTGGTTTTATCGGCAATCCAAACGATCGTCAAGGATGTCAAACACCTAGGAAAGACCAGTGTTCCACTGACAGCGAGTGTCCAGAGGATCAAACCTGTAGAAGCACCAAAGAAGGTCTTTTGACCTGTCAACCAGTCTGCAATTTCGTTTCGTGCGGTCCAAATGCTTTGTGTGTGGTGCATAATCACGTAGCTAATTGTGAATGTCCACCTGGCCTCTACGCTGGTGATCCCAATGACGTTGTAAAAGGATGTCGAGCTGTTCCATGCGTGTATAACATCGACTGTCCACCCACTCAGCTTTGCAATAGATTGACGCACACTTGTTACGATGCTTGTGATGAAAATGCTTGCGGTGTGAACGCTGTTTGCATCGCGGATGATCATAGGGCAATTTGTCAGTGTCCTCCAGGGCTGAAGCCTAATCCTGTTCCTGATGTCGAGTGCGTTCCTCTTGAAGCTTGTCATCCGAATCCTTGCCATGAAACAGCTCTCTGTGTTCCTGGACCATCCAGCAATCCTGTTTGTCAGTGTCCACCAAATTTTGTCGGGGATCCTTACGTGAAAGGCTGTCAACCGGAAGGATATTGCGCCAGTGTCAAGGATTGTCCTGTGCATTCCATTTGTCACAATCATCGATGCGCCAATCCTTGTGAAAACGCCTGTGGATTGAATTCTATTTGCGATATTATCAATGGCCAACCCACTTGCAAGTGTATTCATAAGTTTATTCCATCTTCAAAGGGCCCGCAGGATGGTTGCGTCCGCGCCACGAATTATTGCAACGTCGACGCTGATTGCGTAGAGAGCATCTGCCTTGAAGGACAGTGTATAGGTAAGATTTGTCTTTCCGATCAATTAATGCCAGAATTATCGATTTGTAGCATCGCGTGTACTACTCTTCGGCAATATGAGCCAATGGAAATTAGAATTTAGACGAGCAAGGAAAAAATTGCTGGAAAAGATACGAAATTCATAATTTTGACGAGTTTTCTAGTAGCTCTAATAATAAATACGAATTTACTGTGCGAAATGTGATTGATTTTATTAAGAAAGATGTTGGTTGTTGTAGCTGTTTGTCGAGCGATTACCGACTGCTCTGCTGGTGAAAAGTGCGTGGATAGTAAGTGTATGGTACCTTGTGTTACTCATACACAGTGCCAAATTGATCAGGCTTGCGTTAACGGAATGTGCATTCTGGGATGTCGAAGCAATAAGAACTGTCCTTCGACGGAATCCTGTATCGATAACAAGTGTCAAGGTATCGAGACGTGAAAAATTAATTTAACCCTTTGATAGATTCCAACCATCCGACGTGAATAACGAACGATTTTCCAATATTTTGTTCAGATCCATGCAAGAGGAAAGACGTTTGCGGTCCAAACGCGATCTGCAGCTGCACAAATCACGCTACCACTTGCACCTGTCCCCTTGGATTCCACGGAAATCCCACACCCCAACAAGGTTGCGTCAGAGTGCCGAATATTTGCGAAGGCCCTCAAGATTGCCCCAGTCAGCATCTGTGTGTCTCCGGATTCTGTCAATGTCAATGCAGCGAACAGGACAACTGTGCCGAAGGAGAACGCTGCAAGAACGGAATATGCATGAAAGTGTGCTACGGCGATAGTAATTGTTTGCCAGGTGAATTGTGCATCGATGGAGTTTGCGAAGTAGGTTGCACCTCTGACGTTGGTTGCAACGATAACGAGGTGTGCATCAACAACAAATGCAAGTAAGTATCGAATATAATATGACTACTTTGGGAAGATAGTGGCAATAGTGCAAAATTGGATCAATTTGTATAATATTTTTATGAACTCAAGTCATAATCGTTTATACTTGTTCTAAAATACTTTCTATCATTCTTATTTATAATTATTCTTAATCATTTCGTAAAATTCCTGTCGACAATTATAAATTTTTTTCTTTAGATGCAGCCACGGATTCATTGCTGGACCAGAACACTGTCTGGACATCAACGAGTGTGACGATCAACCGTGTCACTCGAGCGCAGAGTGCGTCAATCTTCATGGATCTTATCGCTGCGTCTGCCCACAAGGCACAGCTGGTGATCCTGTGGGAACAGGTTGTGTAATTCCTCACCAGTGCACCGTACACGCAGATTGTGCCGATTCACAGGCTTGCGTCCAACATAATTGCACCGATCCTTGCTCTCTGGTTGACTGTGGTCTCAACACTATTTGCTCCGTTTTGGATCACACGGCTGCCTGTCAATGTCAGCCTGGTTACATTGGGGATTCTTCAGGGTGCTTCAAAGTGGAATGTCTTTCTAACAACGATTGCTCTATAGACAAATACTGCAATCAGGATACTAACAAATGCAGCAGTAAGTAGCGACATACGTGTAATTTTACAAATGGAGTATGTTAATTATTGATCTGTTTGGTAATCGGCGTTCTTTTCTCATAGATCAAACATAAAGTGATAGTTTCTCTCTCATACTTATCGACAATTCATTTATTCAGGTCCTTGTAATCAAGTGGACTGTGGATACGGCAACTGCATAGCGTCCGATCATTCTGGAATATGCAAATGTTATCCTGGTTTTGAGCTAGCGGGTGACATTTGCGTGGACATTGACGAATGTTTGAAGAATCCTTGTCACTCCTCCGCGGTGTAAGTTACCTCACTATATTAAATATTCTTTATTTCAGATTTCAATCGAGTTTGCGATAAAAATATTACAATATTTTTCATAGTTGTCAAAATACGGAAGGCTCTTACGCTTGCATCTGTCCTCATGGTTTGGTCGGAGATCCTTTCAAATCTGGTTGCAAACAACCGGGAGACTGCTTCACGGACCTTGATTGCCCAAATACTGCTGCTTGCATTGATAATAGATGCACCAATCCTTGCGACGTATCACCGGATAGTCATTCGTGCGGAAGAAATGCCGAATGTTTCGTTCATGATCACGTTCCACTTTGCAGATGTCCTGATCAGACCACTGGCAATCCGACAGTAAGTATAAGTTACGAATAGAAAGAATGATTTGATTTAGAGTTGACTTTTGTTGGTTCGTTTAAATTACTGGAACACGTAGTTATTCTTTCATTGCTCAAAGAAAATTTCGTTTGTTAATTGTGCTCGTTTGTTCCTGTTTCTGAATTTTAGACGGAATGTGTTCACTTAGAATGCAACTATCACAGCGACTGCAGTCCTTCCGACGCATGTTACAATCACAAGTGCGTCGATCCTTGTTCTCTTGCAAACGTATGTGGACAAGGAGCAGATTGTTCTTCTTTAAATCACAGTGCAGTGTGCACGTGTCAACCTGGCGGTACTGGCGATCCTAATTTAGGTTGTACACCTGTTCAATATTGTAAATCGGACTCCCAATGTGCTACTGGTTCAGCTTGCAATGGAGGAATATGCACTGGTAAACGAAAGAACATATTCTAAGAAGATTTAATTTAACGTACTGAATTCTTGAAAATTCTCTAAATTTCATATTCTTACAGCCCTTTGTGGAAGCACGAGGGATTGTATCGGCGACCAGCTTTGCATCAATGGTCTCTGTCAGCCCACCTGCAAGAGCAACTCCAGTTGCCCCGAGTACCAATACTGTCACAACAACATCTGCGTGCAAGAATTACGTTGCATATCCGACGATGACTGCTCTTACGACGAAAGATGCATCAAGAACAACATTGGACAAGCAGAATGTCAGAAAGCTTGCGATCTACTCCTCTGTGGACGCAATGCCGAGTGCAAAGCGGACAACCACGTTGGAGTTTGCTCTTGCAAGCCTGGATTCTTCGGAAATTCGAAAGACGACAAGATTGGATGCCAATCTATCGAATGTGAGGTCAACGACGACTGCAGCGGAGAGAAGATTTGTGACACGCACAAGTGCAGGATCGCTTGTTTAGCTCACAATCCTTGCGGCGTCAATGCTATTTGCACAGCAGAGAAACACGTTCAAGTAATTAATTAATCACTCGATCATGCGTCACGTTCGAAATTTTACAAGAGATAATTGTGTTGTACATGTTATTTATCGCTTTTAGATTTGTACGTGTCAACCGGGTTACACTGGAGAGCCAACTCATGGATGTCAATTGATCGATTATTGTTCGGATCAACCTTGTGCACCTGGCGCTGTGTGTGAAAATTCCAGAGGGTCCTATAGATGTCACTGTCAACAGGGAATGATTGGAGATCCTTATAATGGCGGTTGTCAGCCACCGGTAGAATGTCTGCAGGACGGAGACTGCCCACTGACTGCAAAATGCATAAACGTCAACAACGTACCCAAATGTTTCGGTAGGTTTATGAATCTTAAACATTGAAAAGGATATTTTTTGATAATTATCTCCTAATATCAAAGACAGAGACTAAAAATCAATTTGCGCAACGATTAGCCGGTAATTCTAACTTTTTGTCCGATGTTGCAGATGTCTGTTCACGTACACAGTGTGGACCAAACGCAGACTGTGTGGCCACTTACCACGCAGGAGCCTGTCAGTGCCGGTCCGATTACGAGGGTGATCCGAACAATCTAAGTATAGGCTGTCGACCTAAACCGGTTGTTTGCACGTCAGCCGTGGACTGTTCGCCCAATACCTACTGTTACGAGGGAATCTGTCGACGTGAGTATCGTCTAACGAGCCAGAGCAGTTCGTTCGCTTCTTTATTTGCTATACGATGGGTTAAGAGCAACGTGATCTGAAATTCTTGTAGCGTCCTGCCAATCGGACGAAGAATGCAACCTGTCAGATGTGTGTCTCAATGGACAGTGCTTGGATCCTTGCAACGTGAAGGCCGCGTGCGGAATAAATGCGGAATGCAACGTGAAGAGTCACATTAAACAATGCAGCTGTCCACCTGGGTTCACCGGTAACTCGGAAGTAGAATGTGTCAGATGTAAGTGAGAAATTTTGTCCTGGAGATACTTTAAAACAAGGATCTTCGAAGGGAAAACGTTGTAAGTGATACAATCTTATAATATTCACCCTTTCCAGTACCCGTGTCCTGCAGAGACACCAACGACTGTAACGATGGCAACACTTGTCGCGACAACGTGTGTCTTCCAATCTGCACTAGCGACAACGAGTGCGCCTTCAACGAAAAATGCGTCCAAGGAAATTGCCTTCTCACCTGCAGGCTCGACAACGACTGTTTCTTGGGTCACATCTGTCTGCACAACATGTGTGCGTTTGGTTGTCGCGCGGACGAGGACTGCAACGCGAACGAAGCTTGCATCACGAACAAATGCATCAATCCTTGCGAAGCCACTCCTTGTGGGCCAAACGCTAAATGCACAGTATTTAATCAACGAGCCACCTGTTCGTGTCCAGCAGGCTTCATGCCGAATCCAACTGCAAAAGTGGCTTGTTTAAGATCGCCTGGACCCGTTTGTCAAGCGAACAGGGACTGTGCGACAGGAACAGCTTGTATTGGAGGACTGTGCACTCCTGTCTGTTCTACAGACTTAAATTGTTTGAGTAACGAACGTTGTGACCCTTCGGGAATCTGTAAATCGTTGTGCAGAAGAGACGAAGATTGTAGAAGCGGAGAGATTTGCGAGGGATTGGTTTGTGTCATTGGATGTCGCGCTGACGTGGAGTGCCAGGAGAATTTCGCTTGTTTGAACAACCAGTGTCAAGGTAAGAAGCTTCGATAGTGGAGTTTATCTTTTTCCATTCGTATCCATACTATGTATATAAATATTAAAATATTGAGGTCGTACGTAAAAGAAAGAGTTTTGAAGTTCACAATATTATATAAAATACTTGCAAAGATAAAGATATTTATAAAAAGGAAGCTTTAGGAAATATCTGTATTAGATAATAAACCTACGAACATAGCCACAGAATTTACTATAATAATTAATTATTCTAACATGTAATAAATATAGAAAAATTCTACTAACTAAAACCATAGAAACGTCGTTAACACGATTGAATTAGACTGTAGACGTAGTTTCATCTGTATCTCATAGATCCTTGCTCTCTTCCTGATGTTTGCGGAGTGAACGCCAAGTGTGCGGTCGTAAATCATCAGAAACATTGTTCCTGTCCGGCACCATTAGTCGGTGATCCTCTAATTGGTTGTAAACAGGCGTTCCTGCCTTGTAGCAACGAAGAGGAATGCGCTACTGGTCAGACTTGTTACGGAAGATCTTGTTACGCCACATGCAAAAGGTAAGCCGATCAAGCATTTAAGCGACGTGATTGTTTCTTGTCCTTTTTGCGAGTTGATTTACTATGTTATTTGAAATTATCTTGCAGCGACGCTAATTGTCTAAGCGACGAACGTTGCGACGGAGGAATTTGCAAAGCCATTTGCAACAGTGACGATCATTGCGTGGCTAATCAGATCTGTCAAAATAGGCTTTGTGACATCGGATGTCGCAGCGATAATACTTGTCCCAACGACGAGTCCTGCGTGAACAATAAGTGTAAAAGTAAGTAGAATGCAATTAAAACGTAAAGATACCCATGTAACACGTTTGATTAATCTTGGTTATGTCTTTTATTTTTGTATAGATCCTTGTGAGGGTGGCAAGGCTTGCGGAGAATGTGCCGGTTGTCGCGTTGTAAATCACGTGGCACAATGCAGTTGCCCAGCCAATTATTATGGAAACGCTTTGATCAGTTGCGCGAAATCTATGATTCCCTGCGATGGCACTTGTGAGTGCGATGAAATTGGTTTTTGCACGAAGAGCTGCTATAGTCAGGATCAATGTTCTTGCGGGGAAGTTTGTCACTCTGAAAAGTGTCGCATCAAGTGTGATGTTAACAATTATTGTCCAAAGGTACCGTCTTTAGAAAATTTCAGATCCTCTATTTTTAATTATAATATTCTCTTATTGAATCATTTACGAATTAATTCGATGCTCTTTGCCCATAATTTCATAAAATCTTGAACACGAATATCAATGAATCCCAAAGAAACAGATCATTGGCATTAAAATTCTATTACTAAATCAATTACCAATTAAGTCGACGTTTTTTCTTCACGATCTAGACTGTAAATATTGATTCACGTAAAACTTCAACACAGAAACGAATGAATTCTAAAAAAAAGTATTACTTTAATGGAAATTCTATCATTAAGTTACCAATGTAGCTTTCGTAAACCTTAAATACAATTTTAGTAAATTGTGCACAGAAAAATGAATTAATTCTTACTAACTATAAATATATTGTTTGATTTACAGGGATACGTTTGCGACCAAGGACTATGCCTCATTGGTTGCCGCACTTATTCCGACTGTCCTTCCTCCTTATCCTGCGTCAGTGGTCAGTGCGAGGATCCATGCTCAGCTAATGGATCTCCCTGTGGAACCAACGCACTGTGTCGTGTTTCGAATCACAGAGCAGTGTGCTTATGCCCAGAAGGATATCAGGGAGAACCCAGTCAAGAATGTTACCAATTGGAATGTCATCATGACGACGACTGTGAGGCCAACAAACGATGCAGCGAGGATGGCGTTTGCACAAATCCTTGCTTGCAACATGGTGTTTGCGGCTTCAACGCACAGTGCAGAGTAGTTAACAGGAAGGCTCAGTGCTCTTGTCCACCCGGACACTACGGAAATCCTAAGATCAACTGTAAGAAAGGTAATGGAAATTACTCTTCCACTTTTTTCTTTTTCCTTTTTCGTAGAATTGATTTTTCTAAATATAATATTTTGTACGATGCGTTTTAGGTGGAGACGAGTGCTTAAGGAGACCGTGCGGCGTGAATGCGAAGTGCAGAGAGACTCTGAATGGATTTGAATGTACTTGCGATCCTGGATGCCACGGAGATCCTCATCAAGCTTGCATCTGCGACGGAGGAGAGCTGTGCAAGGATATGCGTTGCGGAGTGAACGCTGCATGCAGGATTTATAAGAATCAACCACAGTGCTACTGCCCATCGAATTATCCCTCCGGAGATCCGACGCAGGCGTGTAAGTATTTGTATAATAGATCGATTGTAACGATTTTTCATTATTAGTTATAAATTGTCATTGTTCGATAGTTATGATTTCTTATTACAATTCAGAGAAGTTAGCGTTTGCGATGATTATGAATGCCACTTATACTAGTCGTCAAGCTTAACTTCTAAAAGAATTCTTTTCTTTTCATTAAAATTGTTTCTAATACAATCTATTGCAATAAAAAACAAAAGAACATTTCATTATCGACCGATCTTTTCTCTTTATTTTCTTAACTTTCACGTGTGCCTAATTTTTTATTACGAGCACAGGTAGCGCAGACAAGAGTTTAGGGGACTGTCGCACGAACGGTTGCGGTAAAGGGGCTGAATGCATACGAGACGGTGCGATATTCGTATGCAGATGTCCACCGGGTACCAGTGGATCGCCGGATATCGAGTGCACCACAGGTAAGAGACGGCCTACTAACTGTTTAACCGGGCAGATCGATTAATTTTCCATGTACAGCATTTTGTGACTAGCGAGCAATACTGACGAAACAGAGGAACATGGTCCGTAGAATAACCATGTATTATCGTCTTTAGTAGGACTTGAAGTAATACCATTAGAATGTATTAATCCAGTGAATCGTTTAACAATCGAGAGACAGATGTGATTGGACCAGTTTTTTAGACGATTCTATTATAACGTACTTATTACTATACATATTGTACAATATACGATACAAAGATGTACGACACTGGATTTTACCCACAAAATGGTCGCGCGAGAAACATACATACCTGTACATATATATCTATACAGTTAGGCAATACTGTACATAATGTGCCGAGGAAAGGAGGAACACGTTTCACACATGTCTCACACATAACTATTCATATGTAGAATGTTTATTTCAGTATCCAATCTGTCTTGTGGAAACCGTGTTATATCCAGGAAAAAAATGCTTTAACGAAAATATGATATAAAAAAGAAACAAAAAAAAAAAGATAACGGGATGAAAAAAAAGTAGAGACAGAGAGAGACGGCAAATATCTAAATTGCAACCGACATAGAGAAAAAAAAGGTACACATTTCACAGAGAATGAAACACCAGATGATCCGATTAATTTTTTTAGACCTAGGACTAATGATACAGATTGGGAACTGCGAAAGGGACATTCTCATATACCCATGCTTGTTATTTTTTTGCTGGATTTATCCACTGTTTTACATTATTTTCCCTCTTATTTTCTTTTGAATTCTATGGGGGCTTGTGTTGTAAATATCGCTGCTTGCCAATTTATACGTATATATATACATATAATCGATTCGTTTCTCTGGACAACGAGAGGTATCCTGTCTCGTATTACGTCCCGGATAAAACAGTGTAAAAGTTCGGTTCTCTATTTTACTTCTTCACAAAAGCTACCCTACTTATTTCCGTATTACGAATACAAAGCATGTGGTTTATGTTATTTGTGAGAAAGTTTCTTTTCACAGTTCTTATAAATGCTTTTTTCTTTTTTTTTCCTGTCCCACCACCACCACCACCATCACCATCACCTACCGATTCTCCACCGTGTGACTCTACACCACGACTACTACACTACGACTCTCTCAAAAAACCAAAAAATCCAAAAAAAAAAAAAAAAAAAATCGAACAACAATAAAAAAATGAACCAATCGTGAAAATCGTGGGTTTGTCGGTGATCTAGAGCGCGAATGCACCAGCGACCTAGAGTGCCCCAATGAAAAAGCCTGCATAAACCTGCAATGCGTGGACCCGTGCGGTCTCCGCGGTGCCTGTGGGATCAACGCCCTGTGTCGTGTGGTTCTGCACAAGCCACGATGTTCCTGCCCTCAGTGTTATATCGGTATGCCTCACACGGCCTGTCATCCAGACCCCAAATGCGAAACGCTGAATCCCAGACCTACGCCGAACATCGGTTGCTCGTCCGATCGCGACTGTCCAGAGAGTCTATCCTGTCATTCTCGTACCGGAGAGTGTCGTGATCCGTGTCTAAGTTCACAATACACCTGCGAAGTAAATAAGAGATGCCAGGTGCGGAACCACAGGCCCATGTGCGTGTGCAAATACGGATTCGTCGTGAACGAGGTCGGGGAGCTGACCTGCGCCCCCGACACGTTGACATGCACGAGGGATTTCGACTGTCCGTCGAACGCCGCGTGCGTTAATGGAAAATGCCAGAATCCGTGTAACGTGAGAAAGAAAAAGCCGTGTCCGGCTGATAAAACCTGCGATGTCCTGGACCACCGTCCCGTCTGCATATGCACACAAAACTGCAATCCCTCCCTCTCCATTTGCCTGCGAGACAGTGGCTGCTCTCCAGACTTGGCGTGCCGCAACTATCGCTGCGTGGACCCATGCAGAAACTCCACCTGTCCGGCTGATGCCCCCTGTTACGTGGAGGAGCACAAGCCTATCTGCAAGTTCTGTCCCCCCGGCTTTGTGCCAGACACTAAATACGGATGCATGAAAGGTAAACACCATTTCTCACCACCTATCTCTCTCTCTACTCTATTCTCTCGCTCTCACGCTCTACAATTCTGTATTCTGTTCCTATATTTATTCTATATCTATAGAGCTCTGTCTTCGTTCCACTTTTTTGGATATATTATATATATATATATATAAATAGCTGACACAAGTTACTATATTCTTTCACCGAATATTATTCACAACGATATATATATATCTGGAATATCTGTCTGACTCTTACTCGCCTATACTACTGTTATACTATACGCCTCACACCGAACATACCAGTTGCTACTTTTCAGGTTTCTTACCGTTCAAACGGTGGAATGACTCGATAACGTGGTTGCTTCGAATGTTTCAAAGAATACGGTTTGATCGATTTATATATTTTGTAAAATGAGAGTGTTCCAGCGTCTGAATGGAAAAATCAGATGTTTCAGGTTCCAATGCCACATATACAACTATTCATCCCGATACCTATACTCTCCTCTACTCTGCCGACGTCCTCACTGTTCAGCGATTATTATTTTCTCCGTTACATCTGTCTCTGTAAAGATCCTAATCGATTATATACTTCTGACCGATAGCTTGTCTATTTATTACGCGAGCATGCTTATATAACTTAATATTATTAATTCGTAGAGTGTGTTTTTTTTATATTATTTGAAGTAAGCCAGTAAATCGGACGTGATCGTAGTGATTAGTCTAATCGAGAAAAGAGTGACGCTTGAGACATTTTCAGCTGCCTCTTTGAGCTACTTCGACCTATCTTGGCTCGTTCAGCGTGTTTATATTCTATTGTATTCGCAGCAGTACTTCACCACACGCCCGACCGTTTCTGCGAGTCCGATGACGACTGCAGCGACACAGAAGCCTGTGTCGATGGATCCTGCGTTGATCCTTGCGTCGGCCACTGTCGATCGACAGTTCGATGTCGGGTTAAAGCACACAGGCCTGTTTGTGGCTGCGACCAATACGATCACACTTGTACAAACACCACCACAACTATGCAAACTTTCGATTATTCGACACCAGAAATCTACGAGATGACTACACTTTCGACAACTACGCAATTTAATTTTGATATCACAGCATATACTTCTTCTACTATTACGGAGGAAAGTACAACGATTCCGTATTCGAGTGAAAGTACAGAATCTTCGAGCGGAAGTACAGAATCTTCAAGTGAAGTAACCACTGAAACTTCTGAGGCCCCTATGACAACTATACAAACTTTTAACTCTTCGACACCAGAAACTTACGGGGTGACTACACTTTCAACAACTACGCAATCTAATTTTAATACCACAGCATATACTTCTACCGTTACGGAGGAAAGTACGATTCCGTATTCGAGTGAAAGTACAGAATCTTCGAGTGAAGTAGCCACTGAAGCTTTTGAGGCCTCTATGACAACCATACAAACTTTTAACTATTCGACACCAGAAACTTACGGGATGACTACATCCTCAACAACTACGCAATCTAATTTTAATAACACAGCATATACTTTTTCTACTGTTATGGAGGAAAGTACAACAACCTCGTATTTCAGTGAAAGCACAGAATCTTCGAGCGAAGTAATCACTGGAATTTCTGAGACATCTATTATTCAAGAAAGTACATCCGTCTCCATGGAAAGCAAACCAACTTTAAGTACAACAGTAGCGGATGACGTATTTAAAACTTCCACGACGCTGACAACAGATGTCGAAGGTGCAGAAAGTACTACTGCTTCAGACATCTCAGAAGTGTTTACTGTTAAAGATATTTCCGAAGAAAGTACCGAAATTATTCCAACAGTGAAAGATATTGAATTCAGTAGTGAGAAATTTTCTAAGAGTGAGACAACTACTATGTCTTATGTTACTGAAATGACGTTTACTACGAATTTAATGAAAGAAACGAATGTAAGTACAGAAGAAACTGAACCGACAAAAGTGCAGATAGTCACTCCTGTTACATATGTTTATCCTCCAGATGAGACGTTGCCATTGGGTCATGTTGTTACTGTTACTCCGATATGTGTAGGTGAGTATACTACAGAAGTGCCAGAGATTACTGAATCGACAAGTACGTCTAGCAGTTTTATTGAGAATGTTACAATGGGTGAAAGTTCCAGTACAATGGAATTGATTACTGAGAATTTAAATACAGCAACGACAGAAAATGTAACATTGATAACTGTGACAGCAGAATATCCTCTGAAAGATGAAACAACAATTGAGTCAACGACAAAGACGTCGCAAATAACAGGGGAATATTCGACAGAGCCATTTTACCATTACACAACTTTAGAATCTCCTACGAGTAAATTGGAAACAACTACTGAAAGATCAACCGAACGATCTTTTGTAACAGATTTTTTCACGAAAGAACCTTCAGTAACAATGTATTCTACGGAAGAATCTTTGGAAACCTCAACGATTGAACAGCCACGAACAATAATGCAATATATTACGGATCAACCTTCTACAACTAGTCAGTTTTCTATCGAACAACAATCAACGACAACACAGTATTCAACAGAACAATCTTTTACAACTCTAAAATATTCAACAGAATCACCATTGCCAACTGATCAATATACCATTAAACAAGAATTAACAACAACGCAATATCCTGAAAAATCTTCTACAACTTCACAATATTCAACAGAACATCTTTCAACGACTGAACAATACACCACGGAACAATCTACAACTAATGAATATGTCATCGAACAACAACCATCGACAATACAGTATTCAACAGAACTCTCAACTGAACATACCAAGGAACAGCATTCAACAGTTCAACAATATTCTACGGAACAGCCACAAACAACTATACAATATTCCACGGAACACTTACGAACAACAACACAATATTCAACGGAACAACCTCCAACAACTATTGAATATTCCATCGAACAACAACCAACAACTATACAGTATTCAACAGAGCTTTCAACCACTGAACATATTACGAAACAACCTTCAACAGTTCAACAATATTCTACGGAGCAGCCACAAACAACTATGCAATATTCCACGGAACACCTACGAACAACAACGCAATATTCTACGGAACAACCTTCAACAACTAATCCATATTTCACCGAACAACAACCAGCAACAACACGGTATTCAACAGAACTCTCAACTACTGAACATATCACGGAACAACCTTCAACAGTTCAACAATATTCTACGGAACAGCCACAAACAACTATACAATATTCCACGGAACACTTACGAACAACAACACAATACTCAACGGAACAACCCCCAACAACTATTGAATATTCCATCGAACAACAACCAACAACTATACAGTATTCAACAGAGCTTTCAACCACTGAACATATCACGGAACAACCTTCAACAGTTCAACAATATTCTACGGAACAGCCACAAACAACTATACAATATTCCACGGAACACTTACGAACAACAACACAATACTCAACGGAACAACCCCCAACAACTATTGAATATTTCATCGAACAACAACCAACAACTATACAGTATTCAACAGAGCTTTCAACCACTGAACATATCACGGAACAACCTTCAACAGTTCAACAATATTCTACGGAACAGCCACAAACAACTATACAATATTCCACGGAACACTTACGAACAACAACACAATACTCAACGGAACAACCCCCAACAACTATTGAATATTCCATCGAACAACAACCAACAACTATACAGTATTCAACAGAGCTTTCAACCACTGAACATATCACGGAACAACCTTCAACAGTTCAACAATATTCTACGGAACAGCCACAAACAACTATACAATATTCCACGGAACACTTACGAACAACAACACAATACTCAACGGAACAACCCCCAACAACTATTGAATATTCCATCGAACAACAACCAACAACTATACAGTATTCAACAGAGCTTTCAACCACTGAACATATCACGGAACAACCTTCAACAGTTCAACAATATTCTACGAAACAGCCACAAACAACTATACAATATTCCACGGAACACTTACGAACGACAACGCAATACTCAACGGAACAACCCCGAACAACTAATCGATATTCCACCGAACAACAACAAACAACTATACAGTATTCAACAGAGCTCTCAACCACTGAACATATCACGGAACAACCTTCAACAGTTCAACAATATTCTACGAAACAACCTCCAACAACTAATCGATATTTCACCGAACAACAACCAACAACTATACAGTATTCAACAGAGCTTTCAACCACTGAACATACCACGGAACAGCCTTCAACCATTCAACAATATTCCACGGAGCAGCCACAAACAACGATGCAATATTCCACAGAATACTTACGAACAACAACGCAATATTCAACGGAACAACCTTCAACAACTAATCCATATTTCACCGAACAACAACCAGCAACAACACGGTATTCAACAGAACTCTCAACTACTGAACAACGTCCAACAATCCAACAGTATTCCACGGAACAGACACACACAACGATACAATATTCCACGGAACAACCTACAATAACTGTACCATACTCCACAGAGCTAGAACAATATTTCACAGAGTCATATCCCACATTAACAACTCCTATAAATACTCCAGGGCAGATACCTTGTGACCAAACCACCATCAATGATTCCGAATGTAATATCTGTTTGAACGATACGTGTCGGCCCGTGTGCTTCAACCTAACAGTGAACCAGAGTACACCTAATTGTAGCATACTCCCAGGTAAAAGATCTTTCTCGTCGGGAGTTATTATAAATGTGCTGTCCTCGTGTTCACCAATATATGTCAAACTATTCTCCAGTGTGACATCATCCGGTATCCAGATAAAAATTGGAGGCAACCAATTCTGGAGAGTTTTATTTCTTTTTTTAATTTTCTTGATCGACAGATCGTGCACGAATTGACGATCGTGATACATCCTGATCGATCAATTGTCCGTGGGAACAATGGAAAAATGGCATATTTGATAAATATTATATGTATAAATATAAGCGTAGTTGCAGTTTACCTCTGTAATTCAGTGCAGACAAGGACCTGCTGCATTAGCGCTCTTTTGCATGTTGTATATTATTTTTGCGCCTGTGCACGTTTTCTTCTTGCTTATCTATATGTAGTGATTAATTGTACTTTTTTGTGAAGTTGCAAGAAAGTTTAAAGGAAATTTTTAAAAACGTTTTCTATTCGAAATAGTTTTTAGTTAATTCCCTTTATGTGATGTGGAAATGTGAAATGGAATGTTTCCTTTAAATGTAGCAAAACTAACGATTGTTTCTGGGCTTTACACATATAACACGAAAACCACTATATGTTTTAGAAATTAGGGGATTGTGTATACTATTTTCTGTGTTTATTGTTTTATTAGTTTTTTGTTTAGATATACGTGTATATTTTTTTTACATATATATTTTGAGAAATTTTTATTTAGAGAATTCATTGAATAAGTTATGAAGAACAAATAGATTCTGATAATTCTTTTATATGGAAAATTTAGTTTGAAATAGTATGAACTATCGTGGTCGAGTTATTTTGAGCTTCTAATGTACGTTCATTTTGTTAGATACCAAATGCAAAACGCACGACGACTGTCTCTCTCAATTGGCCTGCATAAACGATCAGTGTCTGAACCCGTGCACTCTTCATAATCCTTGCGACTTCGTGGAAGTCTGCCATGTTCAAGACCACAGACCCGTTTGCGTGAAAGGTAGAATATTAGAAAGAAAAATTAATTTGAGATAAAATTGGATGCAAAATTTGGTTGGAAGAAGATAAAGATCAATTGATACAACTTCGAAACTTACAACCAGGACATTTGATATTAAATACTTATTCTCAAAGTTTACAAATTAATTGTCTAAGAGATTTTGAAGCTTAATTTCAAAGAATTTGAAAATCGGTAACCGAATAATAACTGAATTTGTATCATTTGACGTTCAAAAATCTCTACTAGTTATAAAATGTTATGGTCCGCCATTTGCATCCCATTTTTACCAGAAGAAACAGAAATTGATTCCACGAAATTGATCTTTTTTTCCAATTTTCTCAGATGTAATAAACGATAAGACAGACTGTCCCTACTGTCCAGCGGGTATGGAGTGCGATCCAGCGACGTATACTTGCGTGAAAGGTTTGTACAAGAACATCATGATCCATCATTTCGTTTCTTTTTACAGCGCTCATTCAACTTGTTCTGTAAATATGTACATATGTATTGTACATGTATATTTTGTACGTATCACGTGCAATTTTAATTATTCAACATTCGATTTTCACACTATATTTCCACGACTCTCAAATCATTCACAAGTCTTAAATTAGATCTGTTAGCATTTTCCCTTCGATACTCATCCTTTAACTTTCAAATCTTGAAAACGATACGATTGTTTTATATCAATCACGATCTTCGTGCATTCACATATACACACAGAGTATACTGTATTTTATACAAGCTGATTTACTCAATACGAGCCTACCACCCTTATTTTTATACTCGTGCACTCTTTCTCTGGGCTATACGGGCTTTTTTCTCAATCTTTCCTTAGCGGGTTGCACTAGCAACAAAGATTGCCCGCTGACAGAGGCGTGCATTGAGGGCACTTGTCAGGAACCTTGCCTCGTTTGGAATCCTTGCACCAAAAACGCGATCTGCGTTAACACCAATCACCAAGCGGATTGCAGCTGCGAGGACGGTTATCATGGAAATGGATTCTCCTACTGTGAACCAGGTAATTTCTTCGTTATTTAAATATAACAAATTTTTTCAATATTTAAATACAATTATCAAATTTTAGAAAGATTAATGTAATCTTCATATTTTTATTTCTATTACAATTTATTTTACGTTAAAATACGTTATTTGCGAAAGACTGATGCATGTAGCATTCTACATATATATATTTTGCTTCATAAATATAAGATCTAGATATACCTAGATATAAGCATAAAACAAATATTATATGATATAAATGTTATAAATATTTGTGAATTCACAACGTTTCAGAAGAAGAAAGCAGAAACGTATGCCAATACAACGAAGATTGTCCATCGAGCAAATATTGTGATCGCCTTAACCGGAAGTGCATCGACCCATGCTTGGAGAACGATTGTGGTGTGAACGCGAATTGTTATCCAGAGAATCATCAAGCTCAATGCAAGTGTTTGCCTGGATTCCAAGGAAATCCTGAAATTGGATGCACACTAACGACCACCAATCCGTGTGTTCCAAACCCTTGTGGTTTAGACGCCATGTGCGAGAACGATAATGGCAATCCTATATGCTTCTGTCCGAAAGGATTGACTGGAAATCCGTTTGAACAGTGTAGTAAGTTTCTCAAATATATTTTCTTTAGTAAGTTTGAAGTATAGAATAGTTCTTGCACCGATTGAAATTTTTCATGAAACTTCAATTAGGAAGAAAGTTAGTAAAAAAAAATATGTAATGGAAATTAATTAAATCTTTTGTACTCAACCATCTTTATACCTAATTATTGTAAATTAAAATTTCTGATGAAATTCCAAGAATTTCAAAATTAGAGCGTATATGAAGATAAAGAATATTTAACGGAAATTCGATTTTCTAACGAGCCTAAAAATATTTCTTCTCAGTACCAGAAGGTGACCAGTGCCAAGAAAATCCATGTGGCGTTAATTCTGGGTGTCGCGTGGTGTCAGGGCAAGTGAGATGCTTCTGTTTGCCAGGATACGAGGGGAAACCACCTGCTTCTCCTTGCACGCTTCCTAGCAACCCTTGCGAACCATCTCCTTGTGGACCTAATACTCAATGTACCGTATTGAACAACGGCCTTTCGAAATGTACTTGCCTACCAGGATACATCGAAAGTCCAAATACGATCAGGGGATGCGTGCCTAAGTCTGATCAGTGTAGTCCTAATCCCTGTGGACTTGGCGCTAAGTGTGACTCGAATAGAGTACCTCCTTGTTATTGTCCGGAGCATACCGTTGGAAATCCTTATCAGAGTTGCGCAGGTAAGTGTTTGTCAAATTTTTAACAATCTGTACAGTTCGTAAAATTCTTAACAGAGCGCGTTATGTACACGTAAAAGATAAAAAATTAACTCAAACGTGGCTTTTGTTTTTTGTTTTCAGTAACTCCAGCAGATACATACTCACCTTGCCTGCTAGTTCCTTGCGGAAAGAACGCGGTCTGTGTCGAGGAGGACGGCATTGGAAAATGCAAGTGTATTCCACCATTTATTGGGAACCCATACATGGACGGTTGCGAAGCGGAATGTATCGTGAACCAAGACTGCGACAATCATCTTGCGTGTTTCAATCAGCATTGTAGAGATCCTTGTCCAGGTGTTTGCGGTTCCAATGCAAAATGCGAAGTGGTTGATCATGTTCCAGTTTGTTCTTGCTTACCTGGCTACACCGGCGATCCGTTCGGCTCTTGCAAACTCGAGACGTCTCGTAAGTCTTTATAATTATTGGGTCCGGACCATTGTAATTGTATTATGAAACGTTTTATCTGCAATGTAGGATTCCAAAATGCATTTCTTGTATTAGTACTTTGAGGTACTATAAATACAAAACAGTTTGAAAAGGCATTCCCTACTTGTTTAGTTGTCATTGCAGAATCTATTTAGAGAGTAAAATTGAATTTCAATCGGTTCTTCCAGCTCTTCCATCTCAGAATCCTTGCATGCCATCACCTTGCGGACCGCACAGTATCTGTCGCGTGATGAACGATCGTGCCGTTTGTTCGTGCAGTCCAGGATATCATGGAACGTCGCCTAATTGTCGTCCAGAATGTCTAGTTAGCTCAGAGTGTCCTGCACACTTGGCTTGCATCGGTCAAAAATGTGGTGATCCTTGCCCTGGTCTCTGTGGACAGAATGCTTTATGCCAGGTCGTCAATCACAACCCCATTTGCAGTTGTCCTTCGGATTATCTCGGTGATCCTTTCACTCAATGCGTCAAAGAAGGTAATTTAATCGAATTTTTCAATTTCTTAAAAATATTTATAAACGATTCAAACACAAGGAAGTTTATGAAATATCTACCGAATGAAATATTTAAGTCTCTGTCTCTAGGTTCTACTTCTTTAGTTGTGTTCATAAAAATATGAACTGGCGTAATGTGTTAGAGGGCATTACAAATAATTAACAGACAATAACGATTTCAATAAAACTATTTACCTTTTCTTTGTCAGATATACCACTGCCAAGACCAAAGAATCCTTGTTTACCATCGCCCTGTGGCCCGAACGCCGAGTGTCGTGTGCAAGAGGATCATCCAGTTTGCACGTGTATCAGTGGAATGTTCGGAGCACCGCCACTTTGCAGACCAGAATGTTCGATTCATCAAGACTGTCCACATTATCTCGCCTGTGTTCAAAAGAAATGCGTGGATCCTTGTGCTGGTTCTTGCGGATTTAATACCAACTGCACCGTGCAGAACCATCGGCCAATGTGCCAATGTAACGAGGGTTACGAAGGGGATCCATTCTCTGGATGTAGCAAAGGTAGAAATTCTTGAATTCTATAAAGAATATCGCAATGTTTCATTTCAACGATATAACTTGACTTTGGATTGGACACGTAGTAGCAATACTTCCCCATTTTTTACTCGATCAAATTGAAGTTGATGAAGACACATATTATGAAGTAAACGATTATTTGTTTTTTCTACAGTTACTTTCCCAGTGCCACTGCCATGCGACCCATCGCCGTGTGGCGCGAATGCAATTTGCAAAGAACGAAACGGAGCTGGTTCGTGTAGCTGTTTACCCGACTACACCGGAGACCCATATCAAGGATGTAGACCAGAATGTGTTCAAAATTCAGACTGTGTTCATACGAAGGCTTGTATAAACAATAAATGCAAGGATCCATGCGTGGGTGCGTGCGGTATAAATGCTCAATGTCAAGTGATCAATCATCAACCCTCGTGCAGCTGTCTCTCTGGCTACACGGGAGATCCATTAAAATCCTGCCATATATCGCCTGGTAAATTTACGAAATAACACGAATTAATATTTTGACAATGTCGTACGAAAAAATTTCAGGCAAATAATGGGCGAATATTTGAAAATTCAAAGATTTTGAGAAATCTAGAAATGCTCGAAGTTTCAAGATTTGAATATGCTGATAAAGAAATAATCGTTATTTACGACATCTTATTACATTGTCAAAGGATTAAAAGATCAAATCATAATTCTTGCCATTTCATTATAAAACGTCATTTTATTTTTTTCTAGTAACACCACTGCCACGTGATCCATGCCAACCATCACCTTGTGGATCATATAGTAATTGTCGCGTGATCGACAATCATGCGGTTTGTTCCTGCCAACCAAATTATGTCGGTAGTCCTCCACAATGTAGACCAGAGTGTGTGGTTAGCACAGATTGCGCTCAGAACATGGCTTGTATCGATCAGAAGTGCAGAGATCCTTGTCCAGGCACTTGTGGTCAGAATGCTGATTGTCAAGTTATCAACCATAATCCCGTATGCAGTTGTACGTCTGGATACACCGGAGATCCGTTCTTTGGTTGTGTCAAAGAAGGTAAGATCTTTATTTGCTTACGTCCCGTGACTCTCTACATAAGCCAGACTTTATCCTTCGGGCAGGATGGTCACGAAATGTCCTAAATACCTTTATTTTGGGCCCTCAATAATCTTAAGAATCCATCATAAATTTTAGCATTTTTTATAGTTATGGCCCTTAAGACCAGACAAGTGTCTTTTAAGTTGAAGTATTCCTTAGATTTATTGTCCATACTGTCGATTATCGTATCGTAACGAGAATTTACGATTCTTGTTGGCGCCTCTATCGCGACCGCGTCTCTTCGCGAACAATTGAACAATTTTAATCGTTCATTTTATGTAATTGTGATTTTCAGTAATTGTGATTTTGCAAAGTTATTTTTAAATACTTTTTAAAGTGGAACCGAAACAACCTGGACCAAAACCAAGTGGAAATCCATGCATTCCATCGCCTTGCGGTCCAAATTCTCAGTGTCGCGTGATTGATGGATTCCCAGCATGTTCCTGTCTACCGAATTACGTAGGCAGAGCACCGAATTGTCGACCGGAGTGTGTTATTAACGAAGGATGTCCTGGAAATCTTGCATGTCAGAACGAACAGTGTGTAGATCCTTGCCCGGGATCCTGTGGCGTGAACACTTACTGCAATGTCGTGAAACACAATCCAGTTTGTATTTGCAATACCGGGTACACTGGAAATCCATTCACTGAATGCGTACCTATCATGAAAGGTAAAGTACCGATAGTTTAAGAATTGTTTTGCTGAACGATTTTAATCTTCGAATTTTCAGATATTTAAATTTGTAAACCTTCGATTCTCAAGTTTCAAACTTTACAAATTTCCGAATTTTCAAACTTTCAAATATTTACATTCCTCGGTTCACCAGTTTCTAAATTTCCAAATTTTCATCTTAAAACCTTTCAAATTCTTAGTACCCACAACCACGGAACAACCGCGCACGCCATGCAATCCATCTCCGTGCGGAGCGAACGCGATCTGCAATGAACGTAACGGCGTAGGATCTTGCACTTGTCGTCCAGAATACATCGGCGATCCCTATACAGGATGTCGACCAGAATGTGTGACAAACACCGATTGCGATCGTAGCAAGGCTTGCCTGAACAATAAATGCGTGAATCCATGCCCTGGCACATGCGGTCAGGGAGCAACTTGTCGCGTGATCAATCACGCTCCATCGTGTTCCTGTCTTCCTGGTTTCACCGGGGATCCTTTCAGCGCCTGCGTAGTGCTCGAAGTGACGCCAACTTCACCGCCACTAAATCCCTGCGAACCATCGCCATGTGGACCCAACAGCAACTGTCGTGTTCACAATGGACACGCTGTGTGTCTTTGTCAACTAGGATTTGTCGGTGTTCCTCCAACCTGTCGTCCAGAATGCACAGTGAGCTCGGAATGTTCTCAAAACAAAGCGTGCATCGATAACAAATGCGCAGATCCTTGTCCAGGTTCCTGTGGGTTGAACACTAAATGTCTGACAGTGAATCACAATCCGATTTGTACTTGCACTAATGGATACACTGGCAATCCACTGGTTCAGTGCACCAAATTTAACGTATCACAACCACCGTTTAAGGATCTTGGAAGTCCGTGCACTCCTAATCCTTGCGGACCTAATTCTCAATGCAGAGTTATTGGCTCTCAACCAGCTTGTTCTTGTTTGTCGAACTTCATCGGTCGTCCACCGAATTGTAGACCGGAGTGCACTGATAACTCGGATTGCTTCCATTCGGCCGCGTGTATTAACCAGAGATGCAAGAGTCCTTGTCCCGGAGCCTGTGGAGAGCTGGCTAGGTGCTCCGTTCAGAATCACGTTCCGATTTGTACGTGTCCCGAGGGTTATGAGGGCGATGCCACTGTTCGGTGTACTCTGGCACCTCCTCCAGGTATGACCTCCTATTTCTAATACTTCGATTATGCTTCAAATTTTCAAGCTTCCAAATTCTCAAACTGTTCAATTTTCAAATCTTTATTCCATTATAACTAAACTTTATTTTATTTAGCAACGGACATAAGCGTAACAAACCCATGTTCTCCGAACCCATGCGGTCCAAACGCTCAATGTCGCGAAAGAAACGGTGCAGGAGCCTGTGCATGTCCACCAGATCTTATCGGAGATCCGTACGATAACGTGAAAGGATGTCACAGAGAGTGTGAATCGAACAACGATTGTGCTCCACAATTAACCTGCGTTGGTTTCAAGTGTTCTGATCCGTGCCCAAGCACTTGCGGTACATTATCCATCTGTAATGTTCAGGAACATGTTCCGGTGTGTACTTGCCCTCCAGAATACACGGGAGACCCGTACTTCGCTTGCGAAGTTAAGGAAATATCGAGTGAGTCTGTCATCTATTAAATTTCATACATTTCATATTCATTTCACATTTATGTTTGATTTCTATTGCACTTGGTTATAATTAGATCGAATAATGATTTTTATTGATTAATTGTTACTACATGTATAAAGTATCGGATAAATATTTTATTATTGTGAATTCATTTTTCAGGAGAACCATTGGATCCATGTTCACCATCGCCATGTGGACCCAATAGTAAGTGTCGCGAAGTGAATGGTCAAGCAGTCTGCACGTGTCTTCCGGAATACAGAGGAATCCCACCGAACTGTAGACCTCACTGCGTGGTCAATGCCGAATGTCCAGCTCACTTGGCTTGTTTGAATAAGAAATGCACGGATCCATGTCCAAACACCTGTGGATTGAGAGCATTGTGTACTACTAAGAATCATAATCCTATTTGTACTTGTCCTGTTGGATTTACAGGAGATCCTTTCTCACTATGCTCGCCTGGTAAGAATTTCATCAATTTTTATATGGATACAATTTTAATACTGATACTTTATGAAGATAGAATTCATTAAATTATACTAATTATACTTAAATTTTCGAACTTCTAAGTCTTCAAATTTTTTTATCTTATTTATCTATTAGCGCAAGAAGTTCAACCGTTCACGGAACGACCGCCGTCCTGCACTCCATCACCCTGCGGTCCAAATTCGCTGTGCCAGATCATATCCGGAAACCCAGCCTGCTCCTGTTTGCCAAATTACATCGGTGTTCCTCCAGAGTGCAGACCAGAGTGCATTCTAAGCTCCGAATGCAAGAGTCACCTTGCTTGTGTGAACCAGAAATGTCAGGATCCTTGTCCAGGATCTTGTGGCGTTAATGCTCAGTGTCACGTACTGAATCACATTCCTGTTTGCACCTGTATGAATGGTTTCACCGGTGATCCGTTTACACAGTGCACAGTGATTCCACCAAGTAAGAAGATATATTTCATTTTTATACTAATTAAATGATTGTTCAGTTTCTTACGAGATGCAAAAACGCATTTTATCCTTAGCAACTGTACCATCTGTGAGCGATCCATGCAGCCCATCGCCTTGTGGACCTAACGCCCTATGCAAAAATGGAGATTGCGAGTGTTTACCTGAATATATCGGCAATCCGTACGAAGCTTGTCGACCAGAATGTATTCTCAATTCGGAATGTGCACGCGATAAGACTTGTCTGAAGAATAAGTGCAGAGATCCTTGCCCTGGCACATGCGGACAGAATGCGGTGTGCGATGTTGTGAATCATATTCCTGTGTGTTCCTGTATACCTGGATACATTGGAGATCCGTTCGTCAGCTGTCGTGTCCAACCACAAGGTGAGTAGAATAAAAACTCTATTTATTTCGATTTATCGAGAGACAAACAGTTCGTACATCAGTAGTTATTTGATATTTTTAACTCTCTGTGACTTCTCAATCGCTTGAAACGACAAAACTCGAATCAAATTTTTAAATCTGACCTCCCGGACTTACGAATTTTGTAATTTTCAAATTACTAGATATTTCGATTTTCAAATTTTTCAAATTTCTAATCTCTGATAAATTTTTCGGAACTTAATCAAGATATGATATGTGACGATATCCAGTAAATCATAAAATGCATTTTTAGTTCCAGAAGCAATGAGAGATCCATGCTCGCCCTCACCATGTGGACCAAACAGCCAATGTCGTAACATCGAGGACCACGCAGTGTGTTCTTGTCTTCAGGGATATCTTGGATCACCACCTTCGTGCAGACCAGAATGCGTAGTCAGTACGGAATGTCCTCCAACTCGTGCTTGCGTGAACAAAAAATGCACGGATCCCTGTTTGGGTTCTTGCGGCTTGAACGCCAGATGCGAAGTGATCAATCATTCGCCGATCTGCAGTTGTCTTTCTGGACAGACTGGAGATCCTTTCAAGAGCTGCTACGATACTCCGAGTAAGGCATTTTCAATCAACTATTAGGTTGCATAATAAATTCGTTCGCCTCTCGCAATGTCGAAGTCACAGTCCCAAATTCTACATTAATTACGTTCATATAATTTATCTTTACAGTCTTACCAGACGTCAAAGACACGGGAGATCCGTGCAATCCATCGCCATGCGGTCCAAATGCTCAATGCCACAACGTGAATGGCTATCCATCCTGTTCTTGTCTTCCAACCTATATCGGAACCCCGCCGTCTTGTCGTCCGGAGTGTCTCATAAATCCCGACTGCCCATCGGACAAAGCTTGCGTAAATTCCAAATGCACGGATCCTTGTGCAGGGTCCTGTGCCGAAAATGCCAGGTGTTTGGTAGTCAATCATGCTGTTACCTGCTCATGTCCAGCCGACTACACAGGAAATCCTTTCGTCCAATGTGTCGAACTGGATCGTAAGTTCATTTAATTTGCTTATTACATCGTTTGGAAAGTTCATCATTTTCTTAAATAATCTAATCTCTTCCCAAGCAAACAAATTGTTTTCTACGTCTCTAACTTATCGTTAGTTTTATACAAGGAATTATCTCCTTTCCGGTTGTACCACGATTTCGCAAACCCCTTGTATTTCTCACGTCCATCGCAATCGTTAATTAGTTATTTTATTGGGTATTTTAAATTTCTTCCATTTAATCATTTTCATACGAATACTCTTAATCGGTATATTTCGTATCTCAAATTGCAGAAGAGCCAATCAATCCATGCGAGCCTTCGCCTTGTGGTCCAAACGCGATCTGCCAACAGCGTGACAACGTCGGTGCTTGTATTTGCATCGACGATTACCACGGAAATCCCTATGAAGGCTGTCAGCCAGAATGCATCCTCAGTTCAGACTGTCCAACGAACAAAGCCTGCGTTCGCAACAAATGTGAAGATCCGTGTCCAGGAATATGCGGCATCCAGGCTCAATGCTCCGTCATCAACCACATCCCTACTTGCACATGTCAGCCTGGCTACGTAGGAGATCCCTTCAGCATCTGTAATTTACCAATCAATGCAGACACTGAGCCTACTGTCACTGATCCATGTAGTCCTACGCCTTGTGGACCCAATAGCTTGTGCAGAGCCGTGAAATATCAAGCTGTGTGTACTTGCCAAGAATCATTCGTTGGTTCTCCGCCTAACTGCAAGCCCGAGTGTGTCGTAAATTCTGAATGTCCTCAAAATAGGGCTTGTTACAAATACAAGTGTAATGATCCTTGTCCTGGAACGTGTGGAGTGGGAGCTAATTGTCGTGTAATTAATCATAATCCGCTGTGCAGCTGCCCTCAGGGTACTACGGGAGATCCTTTCTCTAGATGCTATCCTCAGACGAGTGAGTATTTAAAATAATAATTATATGACTGATTTTTAAAAACCTTGTTTGAATTAAATTAATAAATTGACATTATTTTAAAATTATATTTTTTCCAGTCACACCAACGCCACCAGTGGGTGATCCTTGCAGCCCAAGTCCGTGCGGCCTCTACGCAGAATGTAGAGCAATTGGCGATCAAGCTGCTTGTTCATGTCTCAAGAACTACATAGGACTGCCACCAAATTGTCGACCAGAGTGCGTCGTTAACACAGATTGTCCTTCTAATCAAGCCTGCATCTCGGAAAAATGCAGAGATCCTTGCATTGGATCGTGTGGACAAAATGCAGATTGTAGGGTGCAGAATCACATTCCTGTCTGCTTGTGCCAACCAGGATATACCGGCGATCCTTTCACGCTATGCTCGCAGATAATAGGTATTTATTAAATTCGAAGGGATTTTTTTTTGCTTATTTTTTTTTATTTCAAACAGCTCGTTAGATCGACGAATGTGAATTTTCTAAAAATAGATCGTACGTCTATAAAACTTTGTAACAATCGTACATGCGTGATCCGACAAATTAAAACAAATTAAACGAAATTACTAATTTCATGATACTGAATCGATTATTGAATTTTAAAATTGCTTATTATGATTTTCGTCTGTGATCTTTATTGCCCATGTTTTGTCTTTATCTATTCATTAGACAGTTGAATTCACGTTTGTATTATTATTTATTTTATAGAACAACCGAAGCCAGAAGATCTGTGCAATCCATCCCCCTGTGGACCAAACGCAGATTGCAGAGAGGGAATCTGCACGTGCCTTCCAAACTATTTCGGTGATCCATACTCGTACTGTCGTCCAGAATGCACTATGAATTCGGACTGCTCTCGAGTAAAGGCGTGTGTCAATCAATTTTGCGTGGATCCTTGTATTGGCACGTGTGGAACCAATGCGAAATGCGACGTGGTCAATCACATTCCTATGTGCAGCTGTTTCCCTGGTACCACTGGAGATCCGTTCACACTGTGTCGACCACAGATATCTGAAGGTGTGTATAATATACATATGAGTTTTAGCTTTAGTATACATACGAATTTGTATAAGCAATCCGCAGAAGTACACGAGGACTATATTAAAGAAATTTTGATCGATTTCTCAGAACCAAGAAAACAACCATGCACACCGTCTCCCTGTGGGCCGAACAGCATTTGCAAGGTGGTGAACGATCATGCAGTCTGCTCTTGTCAGACTGACTTTATCGGTAGTCCTCCTGCGTGCAGACCAGAGTGTGTAGTGAGTGCCGAGTGTCCGTTAACTCAGGCGTGTCTCGCTAACAAGTGTCAAGATCCCTGTCCAGGAACTTGCGGACAGAATACCAAGTGTCAAGTAGTCAATCACAATCCAATATGCAGCTGCTCCGAGGGACACACTGGCGATCCTTTCACTAGATGTTACATCATGCCCAGTAAGCTTTCTTGTTTCTATATTTAGACATTTAACCATCTACATAGTCTGGTTTGAAAAGCAATGGAATTGCTGATGTATTGAATCATACACCGATTTTTCTTCTAAAAATTGTTCATTTTATCGAATGTATGTTCCTTCGATATAAAGAAAAAAATGATAAATCAGTTAGTAAATAGATTTTTCGAGACACAATTGCATTATGTCAAAGATATTGACTTCAAATCTCTCGAAAAATATTGATTTCTAAAATATTAATTGTTGTATTTTAGATACTAAACTTATATATTTGCATCGAATACATTGTCTCTCTTTTTACGCCTGTTATATCGAATACAGCCTTTTAATCGCTAAGTAACATCGAAATCAGATAATCGACAGAATTATATTTACATCTATTTTTTCCGTAATCTTCAAATATTATTTCTTCGAATTTCAGGACAACCACCAGTACCAACGAACCCGTGTCAACCATCTCCGTGTGGTCCGAACGCGGAGTGTCAAGTGCGAGGTGATAGTTCAGCGTGTTCGTGTATCGAAAATTACATCGGTGTTCCACCAAATTGTAGACCTCAGTGTACGATTAATCCCGAGTGTCCGCCGCATTTAGCGTGTATGCAACAAAAGTGTCGCGATCCGTGCGTCGGTCTGTGCGGTTTAAACGCTCAGTGTACGGTGGTGAATCATCACGCGGTGTGTGCTTGTGTCGATGGTTACAGCGGAAATCCGTTCAGCGTTTGCGAGGCGATCCCGAAGGGTGAGTCTATCAAAGAACAATTTTTCATATTTCTTTCCTTCTTTCTCTCCTATTTGCAAATTTCGTCGTTTGCATGCGGACGAAGTGCAGGTAAGTGCTGATTTACATCTTCCAGAGTTAGACTGCGGATTTCTGCAAATTTATGAAACATTTGAAGATGCAAAAGTGCGTGTAATATACAAAAATATTTGTGGAATGTAATATATAAAAAAACGTACAATATGCGAAGTATAATATAATATAAATATAATATAAAAAATATAATGTAATATCTCGTCACAACGTTTAGTAGGTAAAATAATTGCCTATCTACCATTATTAATTAAATTCGTAAAGATATGAATTTGCGTAAATATCCGCAGCCTAATAATAACGACCATTTCGTTTGCTAACAAATAATCATATTTTCGTCGTTGAGAAAGAACAGGCCCTAACAAACTCGGTGACAAAACGTCACTATGGTGGCGGGGCCATGAATTATCATCAACATGCACTTAGAGTGAGAATAATCGCCAATTGCATAATCACACCTGCGATTAACGTACCCAACGAAGTTGAGCACGGCTTCGAAAACCCCCACACGTACATATAATTGAGAAAATAATCATAAATGAAATATATAACCATGTTAAGAGATTGAATGGTGGCGGGGCCTATGGAACATAGGCTCTAATTATACTGTCCCCTGAATGATACCCGATAACCAATTCATCCCCTCGAATATGTAGGATATTGCACGTACTGACCATTCCCAATCCAAGCATAATGCTTTAAAACAGCCCTAAGGTTGAAACGTCCTGAGTTGGAAAAGTCTTGGAACGTTTGGTCCCCTATGTACTACTCCGTACGAACTACCCTCGTTGCTCTGGATACAAAGGCATTAACCCTTAAAAAGTGATACGAGCTTACCCTTCCCGATTAAAGATTGAAACCGACCTCGAAAACACGCTTATTAAAAAGTACTTATAAGAATTAATTCCCTAACCCTAGATTATTAAGAAGATTAAAAACCCTAATAAATCCCGAATGCTTAGAAGCGTTTAGAAGATAGTAGACGTTTGAAGACACGCCTCATGACCCCAAATCACCCTAACACTCGATGCTAGAGCGAGAGCCAGTAATAGGAGATTGAATCCTACCCTTGAAGGATCAGACAAACGCAAGCATTTGAATGCTTGTTATTTAAGAAAGCTTCTGCTTATCCCCGATCATTCATTCGCAAATTTATTAAAACCTAATGGAAATTCAACGAATATTCATACCACTGCACGAGCTTCCACCAAACACCGCATGATGAATTTAAACATAAGTGAAAGTGTTTCTCTTTTCGATCAGATACACCCTTAGATATTAGGAAACCATGCGAGCCTTCCCCCTGTGGTACCAACGCGATCTGTCGCGAGAACAATGGCGTCGGTTCCTGTTCCTGTCTGCCAGACTACATTGGTGACCCCTACGAAGGATGCAGACCTGAATGTACCCAAAACCCCGATTGCTCCAAGACGATGGCCTGCATGGGCCTCAAGTGCCGAGATCCCTGTCCAGGAACCTGTGGATTGCAAGCCCGTTGCGAAACGATCAATCACGTACCTGCGTGTTCGTGTAACCCTGGATACACTGGCAATCCGTTCACCTATTGTTCCCCCATCTCCGCTGCTCGTAAGATTCCATTTTGTGTCACGTTTTGCAACCAAAGACGCTTGATCATTAAACAAAGATAGAGACGTAGAACGTAGAATCGAGGCCTTCATATTCATATAGCTGCGAGTAGAATAGTAACGAGGAATCAAAGTGTTGTTTAGATTAATCAAGCTGTTAGTTCGTTCAAGTAACTTGAAACAATTTTATGAGAGTGAAAAAGCGATTTACTTAACTTGGAATATATTATCTTAATGTATAGCCTTGAAGTACGTGCACGTATTTCGTGTTTTAAGCGAAGTTCTAATTAGTCACACGTGAAAGAATATTCCAAGTTAAGTAAATAAATCACTCAGACCGATCATATATTGTTTCAAATTACTCGAACTGAAGTACCTTAATTAACCTAAATCATACTTAAGAGGATACCATGGCAGAGGACATACACAGACACGGAAAAGGATAGACACAGAGGACACAGAAAACTAACTTTCCAATCAGATAGTCAATTTAATTTCCGTGAGACCTCTTCATTTTTTCTCGACTTCGAATAGAAGATCATCGTTACGTTTCATTAGATTCGTCGCACAAGTAGTTTAACGAGCACAAAGCTTGATATATTTGCAACTGTGGCATATGTAGGCTGTTTAATGCAATTTTCCCTTACACAGCAAACCCCATAGAGTCAGACCCCTGTAGTCCGTCTCCATGCGGACCGAATAGTCAATGTCGAAACGTCAACGACCATGCTGTATGTACCTGCCTGGCAAATTTCATTGGAAGCCCACCAACTTGTCGACCCGAATGCGTGGTAAACAGTGAATGTTCGAGGGAACTTGCGTGCATTAATCAAAAATGCGCGTCCCCGTGCATGAACTCGTGTGGTATCAATACGCAGTGTAAGGTGATCAACCACAGCCCCATATGCATCTGTAATATTGGATATACTGGTGATCCGTTTACGAAATGCTTCCCTACTCCACGTAAGAATATTTCTCTTGATATTTTCTCCATCATAGATCATCGAGATTTTTTAACCCTCCATTTAAAAGTCAGGATCAGCTAATAACAATTTCTATTTTATCAGACTCTAACGAAAGCATACGAGTTGCTTTAATATACTAGATTTCAAAGATTCACAGCTTCTATTGTACAATGGTTACGCATTATATTCTCATTATTTATGGTCTCATTATGTTTTCTAATCTCATAGATGTGCAATTTATAATTAATGAATTTAGGATACTTTCATCGTAATACGTTCGTCAGCTTGAATTTCATATTATGCATAACCTACTTCGTCAAACATCCAGAATCTAAAACATTTTAAAACCTTCGACAATGCGTAATTTACTTCACCAAATATCCAGTATTCAAAAATTCTAAAACTTTCGATTCATCCTAACAAATTGAATACAAACGGCTTCTATTAAAATTAACCACGTATAATGTAATCAACAAATTTTAGAATCACCCCAGAAAGACACTGACCTCGCTCCCAAAGATCCGTGCGTGCCATCACCTTGTGGCATGTACGCAGAATGCAGGAACATCGGTGGTACAGCCTCTTGTTCCTGTCTGCCAAGATATATCGGATCCCCACCGACCTGTCGACCGGAATGTCGCGTGAATTCAGATTGCCCCATGAATCTTGCGTGTACCAATGAGAAGTGCAGAGATCCTTGCCAAGGATCCTGTGGTGTTACGTCCCTGTGCACGGTTTACAATCACGTGCCTGTGTGCACCTGCCCTGAAGGATACACCGGCGATCCTTTCAGCAATTGCTATCCCGCACCCATTAAACCAAG
This sequence comes from Bombus vosnesenskii, assembly GCF_011952255.1. NCBI lineage: Eukaryota > Metazoa > Arthropoda > Insecta > Hymenoptera > Apidae > Bombus > Bombus vosnesenskii. The sequence continues at coordinate 4,111,907 of NW_022882962.1, forward strand.
TAAGGAAATTCAAGAAAAAGTAAGAATTGAAATTTGTATGGTGTGTAAAAAATACGAGACACGTTCGTTCCTTTAACAGCTGAACCAACTGTTGTTGACCCTTGTGCATCCTCACCATGCGGACCTAATGCACGTTGCGACGATGGAATTTGCACATGTTTACCAGAGTATCAGGGAGATCCTTACGTTGGTTGTCGACCAGAGTGCGTACTGAATACGGATTGTCCTCAGAATCGAGCATGCATCAGGAACAAGTGTGTTGACCCTTGCCCCGGCACATGTGGCCGAAATGCGCAGTGTCTGATATTCAATCATGTGCCCATGTGCAGCTGCCCTAGTGGAATGGTCGGAAATGCATTTGTTCAGTGCACTGCCCTTCAAGGTACAACTCCAGGAACTTATCTTTTAACCCTTAATTCATATCGCTATATTATAGACGGTATAACACATTTGGTTACATTTGAATTAATTACCAATATTATTTTTCGATACTAATGTGAGAAAATATTCGTTATGACGGAAACTTAAATATCTACGATACTGTAACAATGACAGATACTGTAAAGAGGAATCCTTGTTCGCCGTCACCCTGTGGACCAAATAGCGTGTGTAGAGAGATCAATGAACAGCCAGTGTGTTCCTGCGTAGCAGGATTCCTGGGTGCACCACCTACCTGTAGACCAGAATGTACAGTCAGTTCAGATTGTCCTTTATCAGAAGCTTGTACCAACCAGAAATGTGTCAATCCCTGTCCCGGTTCATGTGGATTCAGAGCTACTTGTAACGTTGTCAATCATAATCCTATATGCAGTTGTCCATCAGAACTCACTGGCGATCCATTTGTTCAGTGTGTTCTACGACGTAAGATTTGTTTCCTCGATGTACCATCATTGGCGAAGTTTATAAAACTAATAATAATAATCCACATATGTACTTTTAGCACCCGAGCCCGTAGTGCCACAAAACCCATGCGAACCTTCTCCATGCGGACCCAATGCAGAATGCAGAGTGGTCAATGACGCTCCCTCTTGCTCTTGTTCGCCGGAATTCATAGGCACACCTCCCAATTGTAGACCCGAATGTATCAGTAACAGCGAATGTTCTGGTCACATGGCGTGTATGAATCAGAAATGTAGAGACCCTTGTCCGGGATCCTGTGGTGCTAACGCTGAATGTCGCGTTGTCAGTCACACACCTATGTGTGTGTGTCCGAGCGACTATACCGGTGATCCCTTCACTCAATGTACACCTAGACCACGTAAGGATCAACATTTTTGTTCATTGCCATTCTGTTATTATAGCCATTACTTGTGGTCACAGGAATTAGCAGTCGGAACCTTTTACTTTGATTATCTATGCCGGAAATATTTTATTGCATTAATTTTCCGTGTTTTCTGACTATTGTAAAACTTTTTAGCTGTCCCTGTGAATATTTCTCCATGCACTCCTTCGCCATGTGGCTTCAACGCGATATGCAAAGAACAAAACGGTATAGGTTCGTGTTCCTGTTCGCTCGATTACATTGGCAACCCTTACGAAGGTTGTCGTCCTGAATGTGTCGTTGATACGGACTGTCCATCTACCTTGAGCTGTATACGTTCTAAATGTCAAGATCCTTGTCCAGGCACTTGTGGAACGAACACAGAGTGCAAGGTTATCAATCATCGTCCTGCGTGCACGTGTATTCAAGGTTACAGTGGAAATCCATTCCAATACTGCACCTTGATGCGTGAATTAGGTATGAGTAGTTAGCTATTCGTTCTAGTATGCATTTGGCATAAACTCTTACGAATGAAAAGATTGCAATTCTTGTCTTTCGAAAGATTATAAGATTACAATATTTTCTATAAATTTAAATCGTAATCTTGTAGAAGATAAACCGACGTACAAGGACCCATGCAATCCTTCACCTTGCGGACCAAACAGTCAATGTCGAGTAGTAAATGATCAAGGGGTTTGTTCCTGTCTGCCAGAATATACAGGCGTACCTCCAATGTGCCGACCTGAGTGCGTTCTAAACTCAGAGTGTCCTCAAGATCGTGCATGTATTAACCAGAAATGCGTGGACCCGTGTCCAGCTTCTTGTGGTAGATTCGCTACATGCGTGGTCAGGAATCACAGTCCAATCTGTGCATGTAGGCAATCATACACGGGGGATCCCTTCACCAGATGCTTCCCTATTCCACGTAAGATATATCGAAACATTTCGAGTAACTTAATATTAGAAAAGTTGAGTACGATTTACATTTCACAATTGCACCTTTAGAAGCTACGCCTCCTACAGCACTCGAAGTTACACAACCATGTTTGCCTTCTCCTTGCGGTCCAAATTCAGAATGTCGTGTGGTTAATGGTGGGCCATCTTGTCAATGTCGACCATCTTATATTGGAAGTCCTCCAAACTGTCGTCCAGAGTGTACAGTGAATTCTGATTGTTCTCCTAGTCAGGCTTGCATGAGAGCAAAATGCGGAGACCCTTGCCCAGGTTCTTGTGGATCTAATGCTCAGTGCACTGTACTCAATCACGTTCCTATATGTTCCTGCTTCGAAGGATACACGGGAGATCCTTTCAGTAACTGTCATCCTGCTCCCGTTAAGCCAAGTAAGGAAGTTGAAATAAAAAGCCCAATCTGAGATTATTGAAAGGTTCCTAGAATATAACAGGTTTGTTCCTTTCGCAGCTGAACCCACTGTTACTGACCCTTGTACACCATCGCCTTGTGGTCCCAATGCACGTTGTGACAATGGAATTTGTACATGCCTATCAGAATATCAGGGTGATCCATACGTAGGTTGTCGTCCAGAATGTGTTCTGAATACGGACTGTCCTCAGAATAGAGCTTGTTTAAGAAACAAGTGCGTTGATCCTTGTCCTGGTACATGTGGTGTCAATGCAGAATGTTTAGTATACAATCACGTGCCCATGTGCAGTTGTCCTAATGGAATGGTTGGAAACGCATTCGTTCAGTGCACAATTCTTCAAGGTATAGATCAATGAATTTTCTTTACAACATTCGATTCGTATCGCTTCATTTTGTAACGCATTTGAAAACCATTTCAAAAAACTGTATCGTATTGTGATGATAATAGATACCGTCAAAGGAAACCCATGTTCGCCTTCACCGTGTGGACCAAACAGTGTTTGTCGAGAGATCAATGGTCAGCCTGTTTGCTCCTGCGTAGCAGGATACTTAGGAGCACCACCAACTTGCAGACCAGAATGTACAGTCAGTTCCGATTGTCCACCGACACAGGCTTGCACCAATCAGAAATGTGTCAATCCTTGCCCCGGTACATGTGGGTTTAGAGCCATTTGCAATGTTGTCAATCATAATCCGATATGCAGCTGTCCACCTGAACTCTCTGGCGATCCATTTGTTCAGTGTGTTCCACGACGTAAGATTTAGTTCTTCAAGATTTGAAAGCTGAACAGAATTTAGAAACGTAAGACAAATGATCGTAATTTGTACGTGTCTTTTTAGCACCCGAGCCCGTAGTGCCGCAAAACCCATGTGAACCATCTCCGTGTGGACCCAATGCAGAATGCAGAGTCATCAATAGTGCACCCTCTTGCTCCTGTTTGTCGGAATTCATAGGAGCCCCACCTAATTGCAGGCCCGAATGTGTTAGCAATAGCGAATGTCCTAGTCAGTTTGCCTGTATGAATAAAAAATGCAGGGATCCTTGTCCTGGATCTTGTGGGGCTAACGCCGAGTGTCGTGTTGTTAGTCATACACCTATGTGTATTTGCCCTGATCGCTATACCGGTGATCCTTTCACTCAGTGTACACTCAAACCACGTAAGGATAAAAATCTATATTTTCTTCCTTTTGAACTTTCACTAATAGTCAAAGAAGTATTTTCGAGAAGGCAGAACCTTTGACTTTCATAATCGCTTATTATATCTGTTGCCCTTCGATTGCTCTGACTATTTAAAAAATTTCTAGCTGTTCCCGTCAATCTCTCCCCATGTAGTCCATCGCCGTGTGGTTTCAATGCGATATGTAAAGAACAGAACGCTGTCGGTTCATGTTCCTGTGCAGCCGATTACATCGGCAATCCTTACGAAGGGTGCCGCCCTGAGTGTGTCGTTGACACGGACTGTCCATCAGCATTAAGTTGTATACGCTCTAAATGCCAAGATCCCTGCCCAGGTACCTGTGGCACGAACGCAGAATGCAAGGTCATCAACCATCGTCCTGCGTGCACGTGCTTCCGAGACTACACTGGAAATCCATTCCAATACTGTAACTTGATACGTGAAATAGGTACGAAAAATCTCTCAAATGTTTGATTAGGATCATTATAGTAAATTTTTTGCACTCATGAATTTTTATTTCTGAAGATCAGGCGAAATAATTTTTCTGAATTAAAATCTCTTGTAGAAGACGAAATGAAATATAAGGATCCGTGCAACCCTTCTCCCTGTGGACCAAACAGTCAGTGTCGCGTAGTAAACGGTCAAGGAGTCTGCTCCTGTCTACCAGAATTCACGGGTGCTCCTCCTATGTGTCGCCCCGAGTGTACTCTAAATTCCGAGTGCCCTGAAGAACGTGCATGCGTTAACCAGAAATGTATGGACCCGTGTCCCGCATCTTGTGGCACATTTGCTACATGTGTGGTAAAAAATCACAGTCCAATTTGTGCTTGCAGAGAAGCATACACTGGAGATCCATTCACTAGATGTTTCCCCATCCCACGTAAGACATTTCGGAAAATTCTAAATTAATTTATATACTCTTTGATATAAAATTAGACAGATTTCTGATTTCGTAATTGCCCTTTTAGAAGCCTTACCACCAGCCACAGTCGAACCTTCACAACCTTGCTTGCCATCTCCTTGTGGTCCAAATTCAGAGTGTCGTGTAGTTAACGGAGGTCCATCTTGTCAATGTCTACCAACTTACATTGGAAGTCCACCAAACTGTCGTCCAGAGTGTACAGTTAGCTCTGACTGTTCTCCCAGTCAAGCCTGTATAAGACAAAAATGCAGAGATCCTTGTCCAGGGTCTTGTGGCTCTAACGCACAGTGTACAGTATCGAATCACGTCCCTGTATGTTCGTGTCTAAGCGGGTACACAGGAGATCCTTTCAACAGTTGCAATCTTGCTCCTGTTAAACCAAGTAAGAAAAATTAAAAGCTAGTAATTATGATTAATCTGTAGAAAATGCGAAATATTTTTATTGCCTTTATAGCTGAACCCACGATTATTGACCCCTGTGCATCATCACCTTGTGGTCCCAATGCACGTTGCGACAGTGGAATCTGTACATGTTTACCAGAGTATCAGGGAGATCCTTACATTGGTTGTCGACCAGAATGTGTCTTGAACACAGATTGCCCTCAGAATCGTGCTTGTTTGAGAAACAAGTGTGTTGATCCTTGTCCTGGTACTTGTGGCATAAATGCAGAATGTCTGGTGTACAGCCACGTGCCCATGTGCAGCTGTCCCAACGGAATGGTTGGAAACGCATTTGTTCAGTGCACTGTTCTCCAAGGTACAAATTAAGAAATTTCATTTGCGATGATAATTTAATTCTCAACTCACACGCCTCTGACTGTCTCCCATTATATTTTAACGATAGATACCATACAAAGAAACCCTTGTTCACCTTCACCATGTGGACCAAACAGTATTTGCCGAGAGATCAATGGACAGCCCGTTTGTTCGTGCGTAGCAGGATTCCTAGGTGCTCCTCCAACTTGTAGACCAGAATGTATACTTAGTTCTGATTGTTCTCTATCAGAAGCTTGTAGTAATCAAAAATGTGTCAATCCTTGTCCTGGCTCATGTGGATTCAGAGCTACTTGTAACGTTGTCAATCATAATCCTATATGCAGCTGCCCACCAGACCTCACTGGCGATCCATTTGTTCAATGTACCCCACGCCGTAAGCAGTGTTCCTTTAAAATTGGATCTTTTGTAGATCTTGTTTCAAAACATAAAGCTTATTCATATATATGTTTTTAGCACCTGAGCCCGTTGTGCCACAAAATCCATGCGAACCTTCTCCATGCGGACCAAATTCTCAATGTAGAGTTGTCAACGATGCTCCCTCATGTTCTTGTTCTTCAGAATTCATAGGCGCACCTCCGAATTGTCGACCGGAATGTGTCAGTAATAGCGAATGTCCTAGTCAGTTTGCTTGCATCAATCAGAAATGCAGAGATCCTTGTCCTGGATCCTGCGGGGCGAACGCGGAGTGTCGTGTTGTCAGTCATACTCCGATGTGTGTTTGTCCTGAGGATTATACTGGTGACCCCTTCACACAGTGTACACCAAGACCACGTAAGGGCCAAGAGTATTCTTTCCCTAATACTTTTTTTCTAAATTACAGTTATCAAAAATTTTTAATCCTCGAAAATATTAAATGATAACGTTAAAACATTTTAGCTATCCCCGTCGATATTTCTCCATGCACCCCATCACCGTGTGGTTTCAACGCGATATGCAGAGAACAAAGTGGTGTAGGGTCCTGTTCCTGTTTAAATGATTATATTGGCAATCCCTATCAAGGATGTCGCCCAGAATGTGTCGTTGACACTGACTGTTCATCCACATTGAGCTGCATACGCTCTAAATGTCAGGATCCTTGTCCCGGCACCTGTGGTACGAACGCAGAGTGCCAAGTCATCAATCATCGTCCTGCATGCACTTGTCTCCAAGGTTACAGTGGAAATCCCTTCCAATACTGTACAGTAATCCGGGAAATAGGTATGAGTATTTACCCACTCGTCCTGGTATACATTTGACATAAACTCTGACGTATGAAAAGCTTGAAGTTCGAAGTACGAAGCTTGTACTTCGAAAGATTACAAGAAATATTTCTTATAATTCGAAATCCCCATTTTCTAGAAGATAAACCAACGTACAAGGATCCATGCAACCCTTCACCTTGCGGACCAAATAGTCAATGTCGAGTAATTAATGATCAAGGTGTCTGCTCTTGTCTGGCAGAATTCACGGGTACACCTCCCATGTGTCGTCCTGAATGTACTTTAAATTCAGAATGTCCACAAGATCGTGCCTGCGTTAACCAGAAATGTGTTAATCCATGCCCTGCTTCGTGTGGAACTTTCGCCACTTGCGTTGTCAGGAACCATAGTCCAATTTGTGCGTGCCGAGACTCGTATACTGGAGATCCATTCACTAGATGTTTCCCCATCCAACGTAAGGAATTTCGGAAAATTTGAAATTAATGTATATACTTTTTGATATAAAATTAGACTGGTTTCTAATTTTGTAATTGCCCTTTTAGAAGCCTTACCACCATCCACAGTCGAACCTTCACAACCGTGTTTGCCATCCCCTTGTGGTCCTAATTCGGAGTGCCGCGTAGTTAACGGAGGTCCATCCTGTCAATGTCTACCAACTTACATTGGAAGTCCACCAAACTGTCGTCCAGAATGTACAGTAAACTCTGATTGTTCCGCAAGCCAGACTTGCATGAGACAAAGGTGCAGAGATCCTTGTCCAGGTTCATGTGGTTCCAATGCCCAGTGCACGGTGCTCAATCACGTTCCTATATGCACCTGTTTCGAAGGATACACTGGAGATCCTTTCAGTAACTGCAATCTCTCTCCCGTCATACCAAGTAAGAAAGATACAAAAATATGACGAATTATAATTTGCGAAGGGGTTCTAAAAAATGAGGAACATGTTTATTCCTTTGATAGCTGAACCAACTATTGTTGATCCCTGTGCATCATCACCTTGTGGGCCCAATGCACGTTGCGACAATGGAATATGTACATGTTTGGCAGAATATCAAGGGGACCCTTATATGGGTTGTCGACCAGAATGTGTACTGAACACAGACTGTCCTCAGAATCGGGCTTGTTCAAGGAATAAATGCATCGATCCTTGTCCTGGTACATGTGGTTTAAATGCAGAATGTTTAGTATACAATCACGTGCCTATGTGTAGCTGTCCCGCTGGTATGATTGGAAATGCTTTCGTTCAGTGCACTGTCTTCCAAGGTACAGTTCGTAAAATATTCTTTGCTATATTAGTTCGCTTCTGATTCTCATCTGATCGTCTATCATATTGCCATGATGATAGATACCATAGAAAGAAATCCATGTTCGCCTTCGCCGTGTGGACCAAACAGCGTTTGTCGAGAGATCAATGGTCAGCCTGTCTGCTCCTGCGTAGCAGGATTCTTAGGAGCACCACCAACTTGTAGACCAGAGTGCACAGTCAGTACTGATTGTCCATTGACACAAGCTTGTACCAATCAGAAGTGTGTAAATCCATGCCCGGGTTCATGTGGATTCAGAGCTGTTTGCAATGTTGTCAATCATAATCCTATATGCAGTTGTCCAGCAGACCTCGCTGGTGATCCGTTTGTTCAATGTGTTCCACCACGTAAGATCTATTTCTTCGTATATGATCTCTGAACAAAATTATTATCAAATATATTAATAATTCATACACATATTTTTAGCACCCGAACCCGTAGTGCCACAAAACCCATGCGAACCTTCTCCATGCGGACCAAATTCTCAATGTAGAGTTGTCAACGATGCTCCCTCATGTTCTTGTTCTCCAGAATTCATAGGCGCACCTCCGAATTGTCGACCGGAATGTGTCAGTAATAGCGAATGTCCTAGTCAGTTTGCTTGCATCAATCAGAAATGCAGAGATCCTTGTCCTGGATCCTGCGGGGCGAACGCGGAGTGTCGTGTTGTCAGTCATACTCCGATGTGTGTTTGTCCTGAGGATTATACTGGTGACCCCTTCACGCAGTGTACACCAAGACCACGTAAGGATGAAGAATTCTTTTCCCAGTTTTCGAATGTTCAAATTATTGCTATTGGAATATTCGTCCCTTTATGGACATAATAAGTAATTCTATTCTGTCTAATTATAGTCTCAAATTTTCTGATTTCTCAAAACCGTTCTAGCTGTCCCCGTCAGTCTTTCTCCGTGCACCCCATCACCATGCGGTTTCAATGCGATATGCAAAGAGCAAAACGGTGTTGGATCTTGTTCCTGCTTGTCTGATTACATTGGTAATCCTTATGAAGGGTGTCGACCCGAATGTGTCATTGATACCGATTGTGCATCCACATTGAGCTGTATACGATCCAAATGTCAAGATCCTTGTCCAGGGACTTGTGGTGCAAATGCAGAGTGTAAAGTCATAAATCACCGCCCTGCATGTACATGCATTCAAGGTTACAGTGGGAATCCCTTCCAATTCTGTACTCTCATACGGGAGATAGGTATGAAAGAAATTCGAATCGTCATATTTAACAAACATAGTTATGATTACAAATATGGCGAATAACTAGCACTTGAAAAATGAAAATTTTGTAGAAGATGACACGAAATACAAAGATCCGTGCAACCCTTCACCTTGTGGACCCAACAGTCAATGTCGCGTCGTAAATGGGCAAGGTGTCTGCTCTTGTCTACCAGAATTCACGGGTGCTCCTCCTATGTGTCGCCCCGAGTGTACTCTAAATTCCGAGTGCCCTGAAGAACGTGCATGCGTTAACCAGAAATGTGTTAATCCATGCCCTGCTTCATGTGGAACATTTGCCACTTGCGTGGTCAGAAACCATAGCCCGATTTGTGCCTGCAGAGATTCGTATACTGGCGATCCATTCACCAGATGTTTCCCTATTCCACGTGAGAAATTTGAAGCTCGTATTTTAACCGCCCAAAAATTAGACAGATTGTTATAACATGTCTGCTCTTTTAGAAGCTACACCACCTACAGCAATTCAAGTTTCGCAACCTTGTTTGCCCTCTCCTTGTGGTCCAAATTCAGAATGTCGTGTGATCAATGGTGGCCCATCTTGCCAGTGTCGGTCAACTTACGTTGGAAGTCCACCAAACTGTCGGCCAGAATGTACGGTCAACTCCGACTGTTCCCCTAGTCAGGCCTGCATGAGAGAAAAATGCAGGGACCCTTGTCCAGGTTCTTGTGGTTCCAACGCTCAGTGCACGGTGCTCAATCACGTTCCTATATGTTCCTGCTTCAACGGATACACCGGAGATCCTTTCAGCAATTGTTATCCAATTCCGGTGATACCAAGTAAGAAAACCGAATACGTAATACTCAGTAGAATTTGTGAAAGTTTTGACACGCATATGAGACACGTTTATTCTCCTAATAGCGGAACCGTCTGTGGTTGATCCTTGCGCATCATCACCTTGTGGTCCCAATGCACGTTGCGAAAGTGGTATTTGTACATGCTTGACGGACTATCAGGGTGATCCATATGTTGGGTGCCGACCAGAGTGCGTACTGAATACAGATTGTGCCCAGAATCGGGCTTGTTTGAGAAACAAATGTGTCGATCCTTGCCCTGGTACTTGCGGTCGAAACGCGGAATGTCTCGTATACAATCATATACCCATGTGCAGTTGCCCGAGTGGAATGGTTGGAAATGCGTTTGTACTGTGCACTGTCGCTCAAGGTACATTCCAGAAACTTCTCTTTCCCTAATTTTCTCCGCAGGCTAGTACAAAGTATTGCTCAGAATATTTACTATATTACCATAATACCAGATACCATAAAGGGCAACCCATGCTCTCCTTCGCCTTGCGGACCAAACAGTATCTGTCGCGAAATCAATGGTCAACCTGTCTGCTCCTGCGTATCTGGATTTTTGGGAACACCACCTACCTGTAGACCAGAGTGTACAGTCAGCTCCGATTGTCCCCTGACACAAGCTTGTAGCAACCAGAAATGTGTCAATCCATGCTCTGGCACATGTGGGTTTGGAGCCATCTGCAACGTCGTCAATCATAATCCCATATGTGGCTGCCCGCCTGAACTTACAGGCGATCCATTTGTCCAATGTGTCCCACGACGTAAGATTTCTTGCTTCTGTATCCCAGTTACTAATGAAAATTTAAAAATCATAATGCTAATTCTCTTTTAGCACCCGAGCCCCCAGTACCGCAAAATCCATGCGAACCCTCTCCGTGTGGACCCAATGCAGAATGCAGAGTCGTCAATGATTCTCCGTCTTGCACTTGTTTATCTGAATTCATAGGCACCCCACCCAATTGCAGACCCGAGTGTGGCAGCAATAGCGAATGCCCCAGTCAGTTGGCTTGCATCAATCAGAAGTGCAGAGATCCTTGTCCTGGATCCTGCGGGGCAAACGCGGAGTGTCGTGTTGTCAGTCATACCCCTATGTGTGCCTGTTTGAACGACTATACCGGCGACCCCTTCACTCAGTGTACACCTACGCCACGTAAGGCTTACGAAATCCTTTTCTTGCTTTGAACAATCCGCTTCTGATCTCTAAATTGCTTCTTCAAAACATTGTAGTTGTTCCCGTCAATCTCTCCCCATGTAGTCCATCACCGTGTGGTTTCAATGCTATATGCAAAGAACAAAACGGTGTCGGATCATGTTCCTGTGCTGCTGATTACGTCGGCAACCCTTATGAAGGATGCCGCCCCGAATGTGTCGTTGACACTGACTGTCCGTCTACACTGAGCTGTATACGTTCCAAATGTCAAGATCCCTGTCCAGGTACCTGTGGCACTAACGCAGAATGCAAGGTTATCAATCACAGGCCTGCGTGCACATGCGTTCCGGGTTACAGTGGAAATCCCTTCCAATACTGCTCCGTAATACCCGCAATAGGTACGATAGATTCAGATTTTCTGGAATGTAATGACCATGTGCTAAAATTTATGTCTTATCTAAAGCTGACCAAAGCAGACATTTATTCGTTCTTTCCGTGATTTAAAATATAAAATAAAATCTCTTGCAGAGGACGAAACGAAGTATAAGGATCCCTGCAGTCCTTCGCCTTGCGGACCCAACAGCCAGTGTCGCGTAGTAAACGGACAAGGAGTCTGCTCCTGTCTGCCAGAATTCACTGGCACGCCACCCATGTGCCGCCCCGAGTGTACTTTAAATTCGGAATGCCCACAAGATCGTGCCTGTGTTAGTCAGAAATGTGTTAATCCATGCCCTGCTTCATGTGGAACTTTTGCCACTTGCGTTGTCAGGAACCATAGCCCAATTTGTGCCTGCAGAGACTCATATACCGGAGATCCGTTCACTAGATGTTTCCCCGTTCCACGTGAGATATACCAAACACGTATTTATATTTCCGGAATATCAGATAGATTGTTAATATCATATTTCGTCTTTTAGAAGCTACACCACCTATTGCAATTGAAGTTTCGCAACCTTGTTTGCCCTCTCCTTGTGGTCCAAATTCTGAATGTCGTGTGGTCAATGGTGGCCCATCTTGCCAGTGTCGGTCAACTTACGTTGGAAGTCCACCAAACTGTCGGCCAGAATGTACGGTCAATTCCGATTGTTCCCCTAGTCAGGCCTGCATGAGAGAAAAATGCAGGGACCCTTGTCCAGGTTCTTGTGGTTCCAACGCTCAGTGCACGGTGCTCAATCACGTTCCTATATGTTCCTGCTTCAACGGATATACCGGAGATCCTTTCAGCAATTGTTATCCAATTCCGGTGACACCAAGTAAGAAAGCCGAAGAAGTAACATTTAGTAGAATTTGTGGAAGATTTGACACGCATATGAGACACGTTTATTCTCCTAATAGTTGAACCGTCGGTTGTTGACCCTTGCTCATCATCACCTTGTGGCCCCAATGCACGCTGTGAAAGTGGAATATGTACATGCTTGACAGACTATCAGGGTGATCCATATGTTGGATGCCGACCAGAGTGTGTACTCAATACCGATTGTGCTCAAAATCGCGCTTGTTTGAGAAACAAATGCGTCGATCCTTGCCCTGGTACTTGTGGTCGAAATGCAGAGTGTCTAGTATACAATCATGTGCCCATGTGTAGTTGCCCAAGTGGAATGGTTGGAAATGCATTCGTACTGTGCACTGTCGCTCAAGGTACAATTTAGAAACTTCGTTCCCTATTTCTAATTCATATCGCTGGGTATTAACCGTCCGTAATACTGCCATTTACGTTAGGACACTCAATTGTATATTATTTAGTTTGACTTCTTAATATCTTACAAATATTATTAATGATCGCAATTACCTAAATATCACGTGTAAACAGAACGTCAATAAGTGCACGTTCATTGAGTTTACAACTCAGAATATTACAATCGTGTTAAATATATATATAAAGCAACGATACTAGCCGATAGCTGGATTATTCATATCGACTGTATTGCTATTCAGAATACTTACTGTAGCGCTGCTCTGAATTTTTGCCACTTTTCATTATATCAGATACCGAAAAGGGTAACCCATGCTCTCCTTCGCCATGTGGACCAAACAGTATCTGTCGAGAAATCAATGGACAACCTGTCTGCTCCTGCGTAGCAGGATACTTAGGAGCACCCCCAACTTGCAGACCAGAATGTACAGTCAGTTCCGATTGTCCACCGACACAGGCTTGCACCAATCAGAAATGTGTCAATCCTTGCCCCGGTACATGTGGGTTTAGAGCCATTTGCAATGTTGTCAATCATAATCCGATATGCAGCTGTCCACCTGAACTCTCTGGCGATCCATTTGTTCAGTGTGTTCTACGACGTAAGATTTAGTCTTTCATGATTTGAACGGTTAACAAAATTTAGAAGCGTAAGACTGATAATCGTAATTCGTACATGTCTTTTTAGCTCCCGAGCCCGCTGTACCGCAAAATCCATGCGAACCCTCTCCGTGTGGACCCAATGCAGAATGCAGAGTCGTCAATGATTCTCCGTCTTGCACTTGTTTATCTGAATTCATAGGCGCCCCACCCAATTGCAGACCCGAGTGTGGCAGCAATAGCGAATGCCCCAGTCAGTTGGCTTGCATCAATCAGAAGTGCAGAGATCCTTGTCCTGGATCCTGCGGGGCAAACGCGGAGTGTCGTGTTGTCAGTCATACCCCTATGTGTGCCTGTTTGAACGACTATACCGGCGACCCCTTCTCTCAGTGTACACCTACGCCACGTAAGGCTTACGAAATCCTTTTCTTGCTTTGAACAATCCGTTTCTGATCTCTAAATTGCTTCTTAAAAACATTGTAGTTGTTCCCGTCAATCTCTCCCCATGTAGTCCATCACCGTGTGGTTTCAATGCTATATGCAAAGAACAAAACGGTGTCGGATCATGTTCCTGTGCTGCTGATTACATCGGCAACCCTTATGAAGGATGCCGCCCCGAATGTGTCGTTGACACTGACTGTCCATCTACACTGAGCTGTATACGTTCCAAATGTCAAGACCCATGTCCGGGCACCTGTGGTGCAAACGCAGAGTGCAAGGTCATCAATCATCGGCCAGCGTGCTCATGCATTCCTGGTTATAGTGGAAATCCCTTCCAGTACTGCTCCGTAATGACCGCAATCGGTACGATATATTTTAATTTTTCGCAATACGAAAACAATGAACCAAGTTTTACGTCTTATCTAAAGCTGTATAAAGCAGAAATTTATTGGTCTGTTTCGTGGTGTAAAACACGAATTAAAATCTCTTGCAGAGGATGAGATGAAGTATAAGGATCCCTGCAGTCCTTCGCCTTGCGGACCCAACAGTCAGTGTCGCGTAGTGAACGGACAAGGTGTCTGCTCTTGTCTGGCAGAATTCACGGGTACACCTCCCATGTGTCGTCCTGAATGTACTTTAAATTCAGAATGTCCACAAGATCGTGCCTGCGTTAACCAGAAATGTGTTAATCCATGCCCTGCTTCGTGTGGAACTTTCGCCACTTGCGTTGTCAGGAACCATAGTCCAATTTGTGCGTGCCGAGACTCGTATACTGGAGATCCATTCACTAGATGTTTCCCCATCCAACGTAAGGAATTTCGGAAAATTTGAAATTAATGTATATACTTTTTGATATAAAATTAGACTGGCTTCTAATTTTGTAATTGCCCTTTTAGAAGCCTTACCACCATCCACAGTCGAACCTTCACAACCGTGTTTGCCATCCCCTTGTGGTCCTAATTCGGAGTGCCGTGTTGTCAACGGAGGTCCTTCTTGTCAATGTCTATCAACTTACATTGGAAGTCCACCAAACTGTCGTCCAGAATGTACAGTAAACTCTGACTGTTCACCAAGTCAAGCCTGCATGAGAGAAAAATGCAGGGACCCTTGTCCAGGCTCCTGTGGTTCCAACGCTCAGTGCACGGTGCTCAATCATGTTCCTATATGTTCCTGCTTCAATGGATACACTGGAGACCCCTTCAGCAACTGTTACCCTGCACCCGTGGCACCAAGTAAGAAAGTTAAAAACGTAACATTAAGTAGAAATTGTAAAAAGTTTGAAATTTATGTGATACACGTTAATTTTTCTAATAGCGGAACCGTCAGTGGTTGATCCTTGCGCATCATCACCTTGTGGTCCCAATGCACGTTGCGAAAGTGGAATCTGTACATGTCTGACAGACTATCAGGGTGATCCATATCTTGGATGCCGACCAGAGTGCGTACTGAATACCGATTGTGCCCAGAACCGCGCTTGTTTGCGAAACAAATGTGTCGATCCTTGCCCTGGTACTTGCGGTCGAAATGCAGAGTGTCTAGTATACAATCATGTGCCCATGTGTAGTTGTCCAAGTGGAATGGTTGGAAATGCGTTCGTTCTGTGTACTGTCGCTCAAGGTACATCTTAGAAACTTCTTCCATTGCCCTAATTTTCTTTGCTGCATGGTACTATGGAAGTGTCCAGAACATTTACCAAATTGTCATGATAATAGATACCGTAAAGGGCAAGCCATGCTCTCCTTCGCCTTGTGGGCCAAACAGCGTCTGTCGAGAAATCAATGGACAATCTGTCTGCTCCTGTGTATCTGGATTCTTGGGAACTCCACCTACATGTAGACCAGAGTGTACAATCAGCTCTGATTGTCCTTTGACACAGGCTTGTAGCAATCAGAAATGTGTCAATCCATGCTCTGGTACATGCGGGTTCAGGGCCACCTGCAATGTCGTCAATCATAATCCTATATGTAGCTGCCCACCAGAACTTACAGGCGATCCATTCATTCAATGTGCGCCGAGACGTAAGATTTGTTCCTTCAATATGTCACTTATTCAGGAAATTTTTAAGAAACATAATAGTAACTTACACGTGTAATTTTAGCACCCGAGCCCATTGTACCACAAAATCCATGCGAACCCTCTCCGTGTGGACCCAATGCAGAATGCCGAGTCGTCAATGATGCTCCCTCTTGCTCTTGTTTATCGGAATTCACAGGCACCCCACCCAATT
Source organism: Bombus vosnesenskii (assembly GCF_011952255.1). Lineage (NCBI taxonomy): Eukaryota > Metazoa > Arthropoda > Insecta > Hymenoptera > Apidae > Bombus > Bombus vosnesenskii. Next base: position 4,128,083 of record NW_022882962.1, read on the forward strand.
GCAGACCCGAATGTGGCAGTAATAGCGAATGTCCAAATCAGTTGGCTTGCATCAATCAGAAATGCAGAGATCCTTGTCCTGGATCCTGCGGGGCAAACGCGGAGTGCCGTGTTGTCAGTCATACCCCTATGTGTGCCTGTTTGAACGACTATACTGGTGATCCCTTCAGTCAATGTTCTCCTATACCAGGTAAGGCTCGCGAAAACCTTTTCTTCTTTTTAACAATTAGTTTCTGTTCATTAAGTCAATTCTTAACAAAATTTTAGCTGTTCCCGTGAATCTTTCGCCATGTAGTCCATCACCTTGTGGCTTTAACGCTATATGCAAAGAGCGAAATGGAGTAGGTTCCTGTTCCTGTTTATCTGATTATATCGGTAACCCCTACGATGGGTGTCGTCCCGAGTGTGTCGTTGACAGTGATTGTCCATCTACACTGAGCTGTATACGTTCCAAATGTCAAGACCCCTGCCCTGGTGCCTGTGGCACAAACACGGAGTGCAAGGTCATTAATCACCGACCTGCGTGCACATGCATTCCGGGTTACAGTGGAAATCCCTTCCAATACTGTTCCGTAATGCCCGCAATAGGTACGATATATTTTAATTTTCACCAATCATCAAGATAATGATCATAAGATAAAGTTGATCAAAGCAGAAATTTATTCGTCTGTTTCGTGATGTAATAGATGAATTAATATCTCTTGTAGAGGATGAAACGCAAAATAAGGATCCGTGCAACCCTTCACCTTGCGGTCCAAACAGTCAATGTCGCATCGTAAATGGGCAAGGTGTATGCTCTTGCCTGGCTGAATTCACTGGCACACCTCCCATGTGTCGTCCCGAATGTACTTTAAATTCAGAATGTCCTCAAGATCTTGCATGCGTTAAGCAGAAATGTGTTAATCCATGCCCTGCTTCGTGTGGAACTTTCGCCACTTGCGTTGTCAGAAACCATAGCCCAATTTGTGCCTGCCGAGACTCATATACCGGAGATCCATTCACTAGATGTTTCCCCATCCCACGTAAGGAATTTCAGAAAATTTCAAAGTAATTTATATTCTTTTTGATATAACAGTAGACTAATTTCTAACTTTATAATTGCCCTTTTAGAAGCCTTACCACCATCCACAGTCGAACCTTCACAACCGTGTTTGCCATCCCCTTGTGGTCCTAATTCGGAGTGCCGTGTTGTCAACGGAGGTCCTTCTTGTCAATGTCTATCAACTTACATTGGAAGTCCACCAAACTGTCGTCCAGAATGTACAGTAAACTCTGACTGTTCACCTAGTCAAGCCTGCATGAGAGAAAAATGCAGGGACCCTTGTCCAGGCTCCTGTGGTTCCAACGCTCAGTGCACGGTGCTCAATCATGTTCCCATATGTTCCTGCTACAATGAATACACTGGAGATCCCTTCAGCAACTGTTACCCTGCTCCCGTGGCACCAAGTAAGAAAGTTAAAAATGTAACATTCAGTAGAAATTGTAAAAAGTTTGAAATTTATGTGATGCACGTTAATTTTTGTAATAGCGGAACCGTCAGCGGTTGATCCTTGCGCATCATCACCTTGTGGTCCCAATGCACGTTGCGAAAGTGGAATCTGTACATGTCTGACAGACTATCAGGGTGATCCATATCTTGGATGCCGACCAGAGTGCGTACTGAATACAGATTGTGCCCAGAACCGCGCTTGTTTGCGAAACAAATGTGTCGATCCTTGCCCTGGTACTTGCGGTCGAAATGCAGAGTGTCTAGTATACAATCATGTGCCCATGTGCAGTTGTCCAAGTGGAATGGTTGGAAACGCGTTCGTTCTGTGCACTGTCGCACAAGGTACATCTTAGAAAATTCTTCCATTCCCCCAATTTCCTTTGCTGCATGGTACTATAGCAGTGCTCAGAATATTTACCAAATTATCATAATAACAGATACCGTAAAGGGTAACCCATGCTCTCCTTCGCCTTGCGGACCAAACAGCGTCTGTCGAGAGATCAATGGTCAACCTGTCTGCTCCTGCGTAGCAGGATACTTAGGAGCACCACCGTCCTGTAGACCGGAGTGTACAGTCAGTTCCGATTGTCCTCTGACACAAGCTTGTAGCAACCAGAAATGTGTCAATCCATGCTCTGGAACATGCGGGTTTAGAGCCACTTGCAACGTCGTCAATCATAATCCCATATGTGGCTGCCCACCTGAGCTTACAGGCGACCCATTTGTCCAATGTGTCCCACGACGTGAGATTTTTTGCTTCAGTATTCCAGTAACTAGCTACTAAACTACAATTTTAACAAACATAATGGTAATTCACTTTTAGCTCCCGTGCCCACTGTACCGCAAAATCCATGCGAACCCTCTCCGTGTGGACCCAATGCAGAATGTAGAGTCGTCAATGATGCTCCGTCTTGCTCTTGTTTATCTGAATTCATAGGCAGTCCGCCCAATTGCAGACCCGAATGTGGCAGTAATAGCGAATGTGCAACTCATTTGGCTTGTATCAATCAGAAATGCAGAGATCCTTGTCCTGGATCTTGTGGGGCCAACGCGGAATGTCGCGTTGTCAGTCATACACCTATGTGTGCCTGTTTGAACGACTATACCGGCGACCCCTTCTCTCAGTGTGCACCTACGCCACGTAAGGCTTACGAAATCCTTTTCTTGCTTTGAACAATCCGTTTCTGATCTCTAAATTGCTTCTTCAAAACATTGTAGTTGTTCCCGTCAATCTCTCCCCATGTAGTCCATCACCATGTGGTTTCAATGCTATATGCAAAGAACAAAACGGTGTCGGATCATGTTCCTGTGCTGCTGATTATATCGGCAACCCTTATGAAGGATGCCGCCCCGAATGTGTCGTTGACACTGACTGTCCATCTACACTGAGCTGTATACGTTCCAAATGTCAAGACCCATGTCCAGGTACCTGTGGTACTAATGCAGAATGCAAGGTCATCAATCACCGGCCTGCTTGCAGTTGCCTTCCGGGTTACAGTGGAAATCCCTTCCAGTACTGCTCGATATTGCTCGCAATAGGTACGATGTATTTTAATTTTCGTCAATCATCAAGATAATGACCCAAGATTTACGTCTTTTCTAAAGTTTATCACAGCAGAAATTTATTCGTCTGTTTCATGATGTAAAACATGAATTTAAATCTCTTGCAGAGGATGAGACGAATTATAAGGATCCCTGCAGTCCTTCGCCTTGCGGACCCAACAGTCAGTGTCGCGTAGTAAACGGGCAAAGTGTCTGCTCTTGTCTAGCAGAATTCACTGGCACACCACCCATGTGTCGCCCCGAGTGTACTTTAAATTCAGAATGTCCTCGAGATCGTGCATGCGTTAACCAGAAATGTGTTAATCCATGCCCTGCTTCGTGTGGAACTTTCGCCACTTGCGTTGTCAGAAACCATAGCCCAATTTGTGCCTGCCGAGATTCATATACCGGAGATCCATTCACTAGATGTTTCCCCATCCCACGTAAGGAATTTCAGAAAATTTCAAAGTAATTTATATTCTTTTTGATATAACAGTAGACTAATTTCTAATTTTATAATTGCCCTTTTAGAAGCCTTACCACCATCCACAGTCGAACCTTCACAACCGTGTTTGCCATCCCCTTGTGGTCCTAATTCGGAGTGCCGCGTAGTTAACGGAGGTCCATCCTGTCAATGTTTATCATCTTACATTGGAAGTCCACCAAACTGTCGTCCAGAATGTACAGTAAACTCTGACTGTTCACCAAGTCAAGCCTGCATGAGAGAAAAATGCAGGGACCCTTGTCCAGGCTCCTGTGGTTCCAACGCTCAGTGCACGGTGCTCAATCATGTTCCTATATGTTCCTGCTTCAATGGATACACTGGAGACCCCTTCAGCAACTGTTACCCTGCACCCGTGGCACCAAGTAAGAAAGTTAAAAACGTAACATTAAGTAGAAATTGTAAAAAGTTTGAAATTTATGTGATACACGTTAATTTTTCTAATAGCGGAACCGTCAGTGGTTGATCCTTGCGCATCATCACCTTGTGGTCCCAATGCACGTTGCGAAAGTGGAATCTGTACATGTCTGACAGACTATCAGGGTGATCCATATCTTGGATGCCGACCAGAGTGCGTACTGAATACCGATTGTGCCCAGAACCGCGCTTGTTTGCGAAACAAATGTGTCGATCCTTGCCCTGGTACTTGCGGTCGAAATGCAGAGTGTCTAGTATACAATCATGTGCCCATGTGTAGTTGTCCAAGTGGAATGGTTGGAAATGCGTTCGTTCTGTGTACTGTCGCTCAAGGTACATCTTAGAAACTTCTTCCATTGCCCTAATTTTCTCCGCAGGGTAGTACTAAGTATTGCTCAGAATATTTACTATATTACCCTAATACCAGATACCGTAAAGGACAACCCATGCTCTCCTTCTCCTTGCGGACCAAACAGCGTCTGTCGAGAGATCAATGGTCAGCCCGTTTGCTCCTGCGTAGCAGGATTCTTAGGGGCTCCACCTACATGTAGGCCGGAGTGTACAGTCAGTTCCGATTGTCCTCTGACACAAGCTTGTAGCAACCAGAAATGTGTCAATCCATGCTCTGGGACATGCGGGTTCAGAGCCACTTGCAACGTCGTCAATCATAATCCCATATGTGGCTGCCCACCTGAGCTCACAGGCGACCCATTTGTCCAATGTGTCCCACGACGTAAGATTTCTTGCTTCAGTATTCTAGTTACTAGTTACTAAACTACAATTTTAACAAACATAATGGTACTTCACTTTTAGCTCCCGAGCCCGCTGTACCGCAAAATCCCTGCGAACCCTCACCGTGTGGACCCAATGCAGAATGCAGAGTCGTCAATGATTCTCCGTCTTGCACTTGTTTATCTGAATTCATAGGCGCCCCACCCAATTGCAGACCCGAGTGTGGCAGCAATAGCGAATGCCCCAGTCAGTTGGCTTGCATCAATCAGAAATGCAGAGATCCTTGTCCTGGGTCCTGCGGGGCAAACGCGGAGTGTCGTGTTGTCAGTCATACCCCTATGTGTGCCTGTTTGAACGACTATACCGGCGACCCCTTCTCTCAGTGTACACCTACGCCACGTAAGGCTTACGAAATCCTTTTCTTGCTTTGAACAATCCGTTTCTGATCTCTAAATTGCTTCTTAAAAACATTGTAGTTGTTCCCGTCAATCTCTCCCCATGTAGTCCATCACCGTGTGGTTTCAATGCTATATGCAAAGAACAAAACGGTGTCGGATCATGTTCCTGTGCTGCTGATTACATCGGCAATCCTTATGAAGGATGCCGCCCCGAATGTGTCGTTGACACTGACTGTCCATCTACTCTGAGCTGTATACGTTCCAAATGTCAAGATCCCTGTCCAGGTACTTGTGGTACTAATGCAGAATGCAAGGTCATCAATCACCGGCCTGCATGCAGTTGCCTTCCGGGTTACAGTGGAAATCCCTTCCAATATTGCTCGATAGTGCCCGCAATAGGTACGATGTATTTTAATTTTTGTCAATCATCAAGATAATGACCCAAGATTTACGTCTTTTCTAAAGTTGATCAAAACAGAAATTTATGATGTAATACATGAATTTAAATCTCTTGCAGAGGATGAGACGAATTATAAGGATCCGTGTAGTCCTTCACCCTGCGGACCCAACAGTCAATGTCGCGTAGTAAACGGCCAAGGTGTATGCTCCTGTCTGCCGGAATTCACGGGAGCGCCTCCTATGTGTCGCCCTGAGTGTACTTTAAACTCTGAATGTCCTCAAGATCGTGCATGCGTTAACCAAAAATGCGTGAACCCTTGTCCCGCTTCGTGTGGCAGTTTCGCATCTTGCGTGATCAGGAACCACAGTCCAATATGTGCTTGTAGGCCATTATATACTGGAGATCCTTTCACAAGATGTTTCCCCGTGCCACGTAAGATATTTGGACGTGGTTTCAATTGTTCTAAAATTAAATAGGTGTCTTATTTTCTCATTGCCCTTTCAGAATCCTCACCACCTACAGAGGTTGAAACTTCACAACCTTGTTTACCTTCTCCTTGTGGCCCAAATTCAGAATGTCGTGTGGTCGGTGGAGGCCCATCTTGTCAGTGTCGACCAAATTTCGTTGGAAGTCCACCAAATTGTCGGCCAGAATGTACAGTGAATTCTGACTGTTCTCCTAGTCAAGCCTGCGTGAGGGAAAAGTGCACAGACCCCTGCCCAGGTTCTTGCGGTTCGAATGCTCAATGTATGGTACTCAGTCACGTTCCTATATGTTCCTGCTTTGAAGGATATACGGGTGATCCTTTTAATGGTTGCAACCTAACTCCCGTTAGTCCAAGTAAGGATTTTAAGGAAAATTCATATCTCATGTTTGTGAATGATTTTTAAGTATTTGCAACACGTTTGTTCTTTCTGCAGCAGGACCAACTGTTGATCTATGTGCATTATTGCCTTGTGGCGCTAACGCACGTTGCAATGATGGAATCTGCACTTGTCTACCAGAGTATCAGGGTGACCCTTATGTTGGTTGTCGACCAGAATGCGTATTAAATGGGGATTGCCCTCAAAATAAGGCTTGTCTGAGAAACAAGTGTGTTGATCCTTGCCCTGGTACATGTGGTGTTAATGCACAGTGTCAAACATACAATCATGTGCCCATGTGCAGCTGCCCAAGTGGAATGGTGGGAAACGCCTTCGTTCAATGCAATGTTGTACAAGGTATAGCTTGACGAATTTTCCTGACATTCTTGATCGGAATTGTTGCGTTATAGGCAATTATTGCGTGATAAATAGAACTAATGTCCTTTGTTACGTAAAAGGCAAAATATAAATTTTAATATTGTGTATTTAAATAACATAATCTAAAAGTTAAATAACATAATCTAAAAGAATTACTAAAAGTTCACAGACACCAGTTGAAAAAAAAATTACTGACATTGTTTGCAAAATTAATTTGAAGTACTTATCAATGGAACACTCCACTGACACTTTATCATCTTGTGTCATAGAAACCGGAAAGGAAAACCCTTGCTCTCCTTCGCCTTGTGGACCTAACAGTGTCTGTCGAGAGATCAATGAACAAGCAGTCTGTTCGTGTGTAGCAGGATATCTAGGTTCTCCACCTACCTGTAGACCAGAATGTACAGTCAGTTCCGATTGTCCTCTAACAGAAGCGTGTAACAATCAAAAATGTGTAAACCCCTGTCCTGGTACATGTGGATTTAGAGCTACCTGCAATGTTGTCAATCACAATCCTGTATGTAGCTGTCCAGCTGATCTCACTGGCGATCCATTTGTGCAGTGTGTTCTACGACGTAAGATTTGCTTTATACAAATTTTCCTGTTTATACAACTATTTGCGTAACGTGAACAAAATTGATGCTTGTTGTTTTAGCACCTGTGCCCGTAGTGCCACAAAATCCATGTGAACCCTCTCCATGTGGTCCAAATTCAGAATGTAAAGTCGTAAATGATGCTCCTTCCTGTTCCTGTTCGTTAGAATTTATAGGCACTCCTCCCAATTGTAGACCCGAATGTGCCAGTAACAGCGAATGTCCAAGTCAGTTGGCTTGCATTAATCAGAAATGCAGAGATCCTTGTCCTGGATCCTGCGGGGCGAACGCCGAGTGTCGTGTCGTCAGTCACACTCCGATGTGCGTCTGCCCTGAACATTATACTGGCGATCCTTTCACTCAATGTGCACCTAGACCACGTAAGGACCAAGAATGTTCTTTTCCTAGTATTTCTTTTCTCTAAATTACAGTTATTAAAAATTTTTATCCCTCGAAGATATTAAATGATACGTTAAAACATTTTAGCTGTCCCCATCAATATTTCTCCATGCACTCCATCACCATGTGGTTTCAACGCGATATGCAAAGAACAAAACGGCGTAGGTTCATGCTCCTGTTTAACCGATTATATGGGCAATCCCTACGAAGGATGTCGCCCAGAATGTGTGGTTGACACGGATTGTTCATCTACATTGAGTTGCATACGCTCTAAATGCCAAAATCCCTGCCCTGGTACTTGTGGCACGAACACAGAATGCAGGGTCATTAATCATCGTCCTGCGTGCACGTGCATTCAAGGTTACTCTGGAAATCCATTCCAATATTGCACCCCCATTCCACAAATAGGTATGAATAAATATACAACCGTTTCGTTCTCTGACGAAGTATCATCACGAGAAATATTATGTATTCTGAGCAAGCTTTCAGGAAAGAAAAGATCATGGTTCTTTTTATTCCTGACGATAAGTAGAAATATTTTTTCACGATGTAAAACACACATTAAAATCTTGCAGAAGATGAAACGCAAAATAAGGATCCGTGCAACCCTTCACCTTGCGGACCAAACAGTCAATGTCGCATTGTAGATGGGCAAGGTGTCTGCTCTTGCTTGGCTGAATTCACTGGCACACCTCCCATGTGTCGTCCCGAGTGTACTTTAAATTCAGAATGTCCACGAGATCGTGCGTGCGTTAACCAGAAGTGTGTTAATCCATGTCCTGCCTCTTGCGGAACATTCGCCACTTGTGTAGTCAGGAACCATAGTCCAATCTGTGCGTGCAGAGAATCATATACCGGAGATCCTTTCACCATATGTTTCCCCGCGCCACGTAAGGACATTTCGAAAATTGACGAATTATTTTATATTGTTTTATAATTAAATATCCCGTTCATTCCTTAATTACCCTTTTAGAAGCTACACCTCCAACAGCAGTCCAAGTTACACAACCCTGTTTGCCTTCTCCGTGTGGTCCAAATTCGGAGTGCCGTGTAGTTAACGGAGGTCCATCTTGTCAATGTCTACCAACTTATATTGGAAGCCCTCCTAACTGTCGACCAGAGTGTACAGTAAACTCTGACTGTTCCCCTAGTCAAGCTTGCATGAGAGAAAGGTGCAGAGATCCTTGCCCAGGTTCTTGTGGTTCCAATGCTCAATGTATGGTCTTGAATCATATCCCAATATGCTCCTGCTTCGAAGGATACACGGGAGATCCTTTCAGCAATTGCTATCCAGCTCCTATTAGACCAAGTAAGAAAGCTGAAAATACATTATTAAATGAAGTTTCTTAAATGTTTGAAGAAAATGAGAAACATATTTATTCCCTTCATAGCGGAACCAAATGTTGTCGATTCCTGTGCATCGTTGCCTTGTGGTCCTAATGCACGTTGCGACAATGGAGTCTGTACATGTTTACCAGAGTACCAGGGTGACCCTTATGTTGGATGCCGACCAGAATGCGTATTAAATACGGATTGCCCTTTGAATCGAGCTTGTATAAGAAACAAGTGTGTCGACCCTTGTCCTGGAACATGTGGCTTAAATGCAGAGTGTCGCGTATATAATCACGTTCCCATGTGCAGTTGTCCCAGTGGAATGGTTGGAAATGCGTTTGTTCAGTGCAATATCCTACAAGGTACAACGCGACGAACTCTTTATTCAACGCTTGATTTATGTCTGTGGGTAGTAGGTGGCCGTAATATCTCCGGTTACGTTAATGTTTGAATACTTAAGTTTTATATTTATTTCGTACTTTATATGATATTAGCGATAACTGTTAACATAGCTTATGTCACGTCTGTGCTATTTCAAAGGTAACTTTGAGAAGAGTTGAGAACACGTGTGCGTCTTTTTGAATTCTGAAAAATCGCAGTATTCGCTACCAACATGCACAACCGTGGTATAAACAAGGGGTTTTCGAAACGTCTCTTAGTGGCCACTAACAAAACGACGATTGAAATATTAAAAACGCTATCGTAAATTAGCATCTCTAAATGTATACCATATTTCCATGATAACAGATACCGTAAAAGGAAACCCATGTTCACCCTCGCCGTGTGGACCAAACAGTGTTTGTCGAGAGATTAATAGTCAGCCTGTCTGCTCCTGTGTAACAGGCTATTTAGGAGCACCACCTTCTTGTAGACCAGAATGTACAGTCAGCTCCGATTGTCCCTTGACAGAAGCTTGTAATAATCAGAAATGTGTAAATCCTTGCCCCGGTTCATGCGGATTCAGAGCTACTTGCAACGTTGTAAATCACAATCCTATATGCAGCTGTCCACCTGAACTCTCTGGCGATCCATTTGTTCAGTGTGTTCCACGACGTAAGATTTGTTCCCTCAATATTTCCACTGTCACTAACGATATTTATGAGACGAGTAATCGTAATCTACATGTGTAATTTTAGCACCCGAGCCCGCAGTACCGCAAAACCCATGCGAACCCTCTCCATGTGGACCCAATGCAGAATGCAGAGTCGTCAATGATGCACCCTCTTGCTCGTGTTTATCGGAATTTATAGGCAGCCCACCCAATTGCAGACCCGAATGCGCCAGCAATAGCGAATGTCCAAGTCAGTTGGCCTGCGTGAATCAGAAGTGCAGAGATCCTTGCCCTGGATCCTGTGGGACGAACGCTGAATGTCGTGTTGTCAGTCATACTCCTCTGTGTGTCTGCCCCAGCGACTATACTGGAGATCCGTTCACTCAATGTTCACCCAATCCACGTAAGGATTAAAAATTTCCTTCTTTTGTTTTTTAATTTCTAAATTATAGTTGCCAAAGATTCCTTGGAGATACTACGATTTCTAATTTCCGATCGTTATTGAAATCTATTCGTGGTCGAAGCAATAATCTTGTGCAGAGAGGACCTTTAACATTGATTGTATTTATTGGTTACTTCTTACCATTAAAAAAATTTTTAGCTGTCCCTGTCAATCAGTCTCCGTGCACTCCATCACCGTGCGGATTCAACGCGATATGCAAAGAACAAAACGGTGTAGGATCCTGTACCTGTTTGGCCGATTACGTCGGTAACCCTTACGAAGGATGTCGCCCCGAATGTGTCGTTGACACTGACTGTCCATCCACGCAGAGCTGTATACGCTCTAGGTGTCAAGATCCTTGTCCCGGCACATGCGGCACAAATGCAGAATGCAAAGTCATCAATCATCGTCCTGCATGCACGTGTATTCAAGGTTATAGTGGAAATCCTTTCCAACATTGCGCATTGATACGTGAAATAGGTACGAATAAACTTTCATCCCTTCTTGCATTTTACATAAATTTTTATCAAAAAAATTTCGAAGAACACCGATATGTTTCTCATGGTTCTAAATTTAAATCTTGTAGAAGATGAAACGAAATACAAAGATCCGTGCAACCCTTCATCTTGTGGACCTAACAGTCAATGTCGTGTAGTAAATGGCCAAGCTGTTTGCTCTTGTCTGCCAGAATACACAGGCACGCCTCCAATGTGTCGTCCCGAGTGTGTTCTAAACTCAGAGTGTCCTCAAGATCGCGCCTGCGTTAACCAAAAGTGCATGGACCCGTGTCCCAATTCTTGCGGCACGTTTGCCACCTGCGTGGTCAAAAGTCACAGTCCGATCTGTGCTTGCAGAGAATCATACACCGGGGATCCTTTCATCAGATGTTTCCCTGCTCCACGTAAGATACCTTGAAACTAATTTAAATTATCTTGCAGTTACATATATAGATTCCTTATTTCATAATTGCCCTTTCAGAAGCACTACCACCGACAACAGTCGAAGCTACACAGCCCTGTTTGCCTTCCCCGTGTGGTCCAAATTCAGAGTGTCGTGTAGTCAATGGCGGCCCATCCTGTCAATGTCTATCCACTTACATTGGAAGCCCTCCAAACTGTCGTCCAGAGTGTACAGTAAACTCTGACTGTTCACCTAGTAAAGCCTGTATGGGAGAAAAATGTAGAGACCCATGCCCAGGTTCTTGCGGTTTCAATGCTCAATGTACAGTATTCAATCACGTTCCTATGTGTTCCTGTATCGCTGGATACACCGGTGATCCTTTCAGTCAATGTAATCAACTAATCACTCCTCGTAAGTAGTTTTCATTCAGAAAGATTTTTTATGTTCTATCACCGATTTTCGATTGGAATTTTTAAAATGGCTGATACAACATTTTTGGTAGCAGCTGAACCAACACAGACGGATTTATGTAATCCATCACCCTGTGGACCTAACGCTATTTGCAACGACGGAATCTGTTCTTGCATGCCCGATTACTATGGGGATTCTACCATCGGTTGTCGACCAGAATGTGTACTTAACAACGACTGCCCCCGAAACAAAGCTTGCGTGAGAAATAAATGCGAGAATCCCTGCGTTGGTGCATGTGCCCCTGATGCAATTTGCGACGTGGTTAATCATGTTCCAATGTGCAGTTGTTCTCCTGGTTTCGAAGGAAATGCCTTTGCATTCTGTCGTCCAGCTATAGGTACTTTGTCGTGTTGAAAAGAATTTTCTGTTTCTTTAGTTTATAAGTCAAGACCATTTATTTACTTAAACAAATTATTTAGTTAAAGAAGGCATTTAAATCCAGACGTTTTTACAAGTAATCGTATTTCGACAGCCGAACTTCCATCTAATCCGTGCAATCCATCGCCTTGCGGATCTAACAGTCAATGTCGAGTGAAGAATGGCCAGGCAGTGTGTAGTTGCGTACCAGGCTATTTAGGAAACCCGCCAATCTGTCGCCCAGAATGTGTAGTTAGCTCTGATTGCCCACCAAACGAGAGTTGTAGTAACCAGAAGTGCATAAATCCTTGTGTGGGCTCGTGTGGCTTGGGAGCTCGTTGCACTGTCGCGAATCATAATCCTATTTGCCACTGTCCTGAAGGATTCACGGGAGATCCTTTCATTAGGTGTCTTCCACTTCGTAAGTTCCCTTTTTTAACTGAGAGATTCGGTGCACAAATGATACAAGTAAGAATATGTATTTTTAAATCCAAAAAATTACAGGTGAAATTAAACTCTAGAAATATTAGAACATATTACTGTATCAAATTAAATAAAACGCTAGTAGATAAAATATTATATTATATTATAGATATATATTATCTAAATAGTAGATTAAATATCGAAACAGGTTACTAATATTGTACTTCTAATTGTGCTGATTCGTAACGAAACTTTTTAGATAAATGTGACATCCTTTTATCTTTTTAAAACAAAATACATTTGTATCAATGTTCCACCGAGTCTGCAAAATATCACGAACATCTGAGCACCCACGAAGAGATTCATTTTTAATATCTGAATAAAATTTTTAGCGCCAGTTCAGCCAGAACCGATAAACGTTTGCCAGCCATCACCATGCGGACCCAATGCTCAGTGCCAAATATCAGGAAATTCACCTTCATGCAGTTGTTTACCCGAATTTATCGGTTCACCCCCATATTGCAAGCCAGAATGCATTAGTAACAGCGAATGCCCTACAAATTTGGCGTGCATAAATCAAAAGTGTCGCGATCCTTGTCCCGGTTCCTGTGGCGCCAATGCAGAATGCAGAATAATTAGCCACACGCCTATGTGCGTTTGCTCTTCGGGTTTCGTTGGTGATCCATTTGTACAGTGTACTCCAAAACCAGGTAAAAAGACTCTCGCATTCCCAGAAAGTATTCTATCGTCGAAACGAATAAGTATTTCTCACAAGAGAAATAATTTACAATTTGTAGTTATCCAAGATCAAGAAATAGAGAAACTTACCCCATGTGTACCATCTCCTTGTGGATCTAATGCAGTGTGTAACGAACAAAACGGCGCAGCATCCTGTAAATGCATCACTGATTATATTGGCAATCCTTATGAAGGATGTCGGCCAGAGTGTATCGTTAATTCCGATTGCTCGGCTGATCAAGCTTGTGTTAGATCCAAATGTCAGAACCCTTGTCCAGGATTCTGTGGATACAATGCAATGTGTCAAGTTGTTAATCATGTTCCATTATGTACCTGTCAATCTGGATATACCGGAGATCCGTTCGTTCAATGTAACTTTATTCAAGCTCCGCGTAAGTATTTATGTTAGGCGGAACCTCCATTATCCGAAATTTTCTTATTCAGATATTTTCGAGCAGTGCAACTTATGAAAATAATGTCAAAGTCATAGGTTTTCACGGTTTTGTAATATGGACGTTCTTACAGCGGAACCAGCTGACCCTTGTAATCCGTCACCCTGCGGTCTGAACAGTCTGTGTCGTGTATTCAATAGACAGGCTATCTGTTCGTGTTCACCTACGTTTTTGGGATCTCCACCGATGTGTAGGCCAGAGTGTACGGTCAGCTCAGAGTGTACAACAAACCGTGCTTGCAAAAACCTCAAATGCGTCGATCCTTGCCCTGGAATTTGTGGCATCAATGCTAGATGCGAGGCCATTAATCACAGTCCGATCTGTAGCTGTAACGTAGGATATACTGGCGATCCCTTCGTTAGATGTTTCAAAGTTCCAAGTAAGTAATTTGGGCTGAATTTCGTGCAAAACTATTCCAATCCATTCGTTTTAACCCACTGAAATTTAAAACCAGTTGTCGATCATTTACTAAAGTACAACGTTGGATGAAAGAGATAAGGATAGGTTCTTAATGGTAATATTTTCCTTCAGCGGTATCCGAACCAGTGAACCCTTGCGTGCCATCGCCCTGTGGCCCGTTCTCTGTGTGTCGCGTCGTTGGAAACGCGGACCTACCAAGCTGTACCTGTATGGACGATTACATAGGAACTCCTCCAAACTGTCGACCGCAGTGTACCATCGATTCAGAATGTGCCAGTAACCGAGCTTGCCTCAGACAAAAGTGTACAGATCCTTGTCCAGGTTCCTGTGGTACTGGAGCAGAATGTTTAGTAGTGAATCACATGGCTGTGTGCACTTGTCCCCAAGGATTCACAGGCGATTCGTTTGTCAATTGTTTCCTAGAATCTCCTCGTAAGCATTGTCATAGAAATTTAGAACTTTATGAAAACAATAATACGAATGCATCCCTTCGAAGCAGTATTTTTAATATTTTTGTTGATACATATAGAACGATATTTAATGACACGTTTTATCACAATTTTATCCTTCAGAACAATACCTAATAGTTTCAGCCTTTAGAACAAAATTTAATAATATTTTTCCTGCTAGCTTCACCAACAGCACCCCAAGATGCCTGCAACCCCTCACCGTGTGGATCGAACGCACTGTGTCGCGATGGTACATGCACTTGTCTACCAGAATACCACGGTGATCCATATTACGGATGTCGTCCGGAGTGTGTCCAGAACCCAGACTGTCCTTTAGACAAAGCTTGCAATCGTAACAAGTGTTTTGATCCTTGTACCGGTGTCTGCGGACAGAATGCCGAATGCGTGGTGATAAATCATACTCCCATGTGCAGTTGCCCCGATGGCATGTCAGGAAACGCGTTCACAGCATGTTTCCCAGTGAAAGGTAAATTATTATATCATGACAACGATCAATAACATTGAACCTGTATGTGATTTGTGATAAGAGACATTAGTCGAGAGAAAAGCTGAAACGTGTCGAACATCCTCGAAATCGTTGAACCGAGGCCTTTGTCAACTTAAACATTCGCTGACGCACAGTGTTCTGAAATAGCTATCTAGCTAAGGAAAATTATATTTTGCCTTAAAAATCCAACCCTTTGTTTTGCAGACCCAGAGATAGTACAACCTTGCAACCCGTCACCCTGTGGTCCTAATAGTAGGTGTCAGGACATCAGTGGACAGGCAGTGTGTTCGTGTGCCCCTGGTTACATAGGAAACCCACCAGCTTGTCGACCTGAATGTATAGTTAACAGTGACTGTCCATTGAACGAAGCTTGCGTGAATCTCAAATGTAGAGACCCGTGTCCTGGATCCTGTGGAGTATCAGCTAGGTGTCAGGTCGTCAATCATAATCCTATTTGCAGCTGTCCTTCGATATTCACTGGTGACCCCTTCGTGCGTTGTTTACCTAAACGTAGGTGTCTTTTATGATTATTTAATTTAGAGATAACATCTCATTACGGAGGTAACGGAAATTTAATTTGTGGGTTTTCTGAAAAGCTGAAGAACCAGTACAACCAACCAGCCCGTGTCAGCCATCACCGTGCGGTCCAAACGCAGTTTGTCAAGTGGTTAATAACTCTCCGTCGTGTTCTTGTAAACCAGAATTTATTGGTGTTCCGCCAAACTGCAAGCCAGAGTGTATCAGTAATAGCGAATGCGGTAGTCACTTGGCGTGTATCGAGCGTAAATGCAGAGACCCTTGCGCCGGTTCTTGTGGTTCGAACGCGGAATGTCACGTTGTGAATCATGTTCCATCGTGCATTTGCTCGAAGGACTTCACGGGAGATCCGTTCGTTCAGTGCATTGCCAGACAACGTAAGTGTCCTGATCGATGTTTCATAAAATAGGACATTTATTGGTACCTTATTGACCTGACTTTGTTACGATTGGCAACTTTGACAAATTAGTGTAGTAGCGTAGAATTTCTCTTGAAGAAAAGAACATTCTTTTTGCTAGAAATACTGAAGTTTAAATGCTCAAAAATCAGATAATTCGAGTTTCCAAAAAAAACGTACATTATCTTGTAGAACATTTTACTGAATATTTCTTGAAAACCTGAAGAAAATAGAAATGTCAATAATATACCCCATCGTTAAAGTGTCAATAATAAGAAATAATCAAGTTACTCATCGACTTAACAATCCAATTAAATTCGTCCTTAACTTCTTTTAGCGGATACAACAGTCGTACCTAGACCCTGCCAACCCTCTCCGTGCGGAGCAAACGCCATTTGTCGCGAACAGAATGATCTTAGTTCCTGTACCTGTTTGCCCGAGTACATCGGCAATCCTTACGAAGGATGTCGACCAGAATGCACTAGATCATCGGACTGTCCCTCTCATTTAGCTTGTATCAGATCCAAATGTCAAAATCCTTGCCCTGGTTCTTGTGGCTCCAATACCAACTGTCAAGTAGTGAACAATCTACCTGTGTGCACTTGTATCCCACAATACACTGGCGATCCGTACGTGAATTGCATATACAAAGCTCCCACAAGTAAGTAATTAACACGAATAATTGAAGAGTACAGAGGAAAAGACACGATATGTTATATTTTTCACTTTTTACAAAGGAGAATATTTTCTAATTTAATACGCTATCAGTTAATTCTATGTTGCAAAAATTGTTCTCTTAATCGATTTTCAAGGCGAACATGTATTTTTCCACTGTTGCCATAATTTTAAAAATATTTCTTGCCAGAGTATCAAAATTCTTGATAGTTGTACTTTCAACTTTTCGTAAGATTTTTCCAATCCTCCAGTTATTTTTAAAAGCATTACATCTTTGAATTATTTTCAATTCTTAAAATACTCCTTTTTAGTCATAAAGAGACATTAAAATAAAAATACCAACAAAAATGTCCCGTCGGGTCTTTCTCCTGTGATCTTCAATTTCACTTCGCTCCTTCTATTCTTGCTTCGAGATACAAGCTCCATGTTATACACTTTACAGTTGACGAAGACGAGCGAGACGTATGCCAACCATCCCCTTGTGGTCCGAATAGCCAGTGCCAGAAAGTAAATGGTCAGGCAGTGTGCTCGTGTCAGCCTCAATATGTAGGAACCCCACCGAACTGTAGACCAGAGTGTGTCGTGAATTCGGAATGTAACTCGAATCTCGCGTGTATTAACCAGAAGTGTAGAGATCCTTGTCCTGGTACTTGTGGCCGTAACGCACAGTGCAAGGTTGTGCACCACAGTCCGATTTGCAGCTGTGGAAGCGGTTTGACGGGAGATCCGTTTGTTTACTGTTTCCCTGTTCCGAGTAAGTTTGAAAGAAATCTTGTTATATAATCTTCGTAAATCAATTATAATTAACAATAACATTTTTCAAATATTTTTCTGAGCTTCATGGTTTACTCTCTGAAGCCGTATAAGAAAATTTATGCGATTTCATTATCAATATAGGAGTGTTCCCTATCAATATCTCGTATTTCAACGATATTTACGCTATAGTGCCAAAACCGGAAGAGCCGTACCCTAAGGATCCCTGCACCCCATCCCCCTGTGGTTCAAACGCCATGTGCAAGGCCGTTGGAGAAACTCCAGTCTGCACTTGCATAAACAACTACATCGGAGTGCCACCAAATTGTCGACCGCAATGTTCCATCAATTCAGATTGTACAGCAGACAAAGCTTGCATTAGAGAGAAGTGTAGAGATCCCTGTCCAGGATCTTGCGGCGTGAACGCACGCTGTACAGTTGTCAATCATACGCCAGCTTGCACTTGTCCCGAAGGATACACCGGCGATCCTTTCACCAGCTGTTCACCAACTCCTCCGCCAATCAGTAAGAATCCAGATAATCATTCAACATTTTTTTTTCTTTTCTTCTGTTCCCTTATAGGGTTAGTATGTAAGTGATAGACCGGGAGGAGTACATTGAGCCACTTGTTTCAGTCTCAGAAGCCCCAACAGACCCATGCAACCCATCACCGTGTGGACCAAACGCACAATGCAATAATGGCGTGTGCACTTGCTTGCCTGGTTATCTGGGCGACCCATACACCATTTGCCGCCCTGAATGTGTTATCAACACCGACTGTTCCCGAAACGAAGCCTGCCTACTGCACAAATGCAGAAATCCCTGTGTAGGAACCTGTGGAGTAAACGCAGAATGCACCGTGATCAATCATCTACCTATGTGCAGCTGTCCTAGGAACATGACAGGCAATGCTTTCGTTTCGTGTAATCCTATTCAAGGTTGGTCCCCTGACTCATCTTTTGTTTCATTCTTCCCTGAAATTATTTTCACTTCCACCGTGTATGATACGTAGCCTGTGAATTTTATTTAAACGAATCTGTTTTAATTACGTGCGGTATCACGTTGTATATTTTGTACAATAATTGTAACGTAAATTCATACCGTTTTCTTATTTATGAAAAACGAAAGAAACGGGACGAATACACGTTAGAACTTAATATAATATTACTTTTTATACTTTTTTCCTTTGTAATCTGAGAGAAACTCAGATTGCTCAGCAGCAGTTGAAAGACGCTTATTATTAATATTTTGGAATTTATGGTATGACAGAAACCACCGCAGTTGATCTATGCAACCCATCACCCTGCGGTTCGAACAGCCATTGTCGTCCTTCCAACGGTCAAGCTGTCTGCAGCTGCGTTACTGGATTCAAAGGATCGCCACCATTCTGTAGAGCAGAGTGTATCGTTAGCACAGATTGCCCTCGAAACAGAGCTTGCAGTAACCAAAAATGCATCGACCCTTGTCTCGGTGCTTGTGGATTGTCTGCTCAATGTTCCGTGATCAATCATAATCCTGTTTGTAGCTGCTTCGAACAGTATACCGGAGATCCATTTATTCAGTGTGTCCCACAAAGTAAGGCTCATTTATCACTCCAAAGATTTCTCGTCAAAAATATGTCTCTGTTCCGGTTTTTTCTTGAAAATTTGGAATTTTGCAAATTTGAAATCTGAAAAATATTTATCAATTTAATTATTTTACTTCCGGATCCAATGTATCTTACTACTACGAGATTACACGACTTACTAGATATTTTTGTACCGAAGGATGGTCCTGCTAAGATTGGCATTTTCTTTTAGTAAAAGAGCCAGATACCCCGATAAATCCTTGTCAGCCATCGCCTTGTGGTCCAAACGCTCGATGCCAAGTCACCAACAACGCACCCTCGTGTTCTTGTCTTCCTGAATTCGTAGGAGTCCCACCATATTGCAAACCCGAGTGTCTGAGTAATACAGAATGTTCAGCGCAGCAGGCTTGCATCAATCAGAAATGCGCGGATCCTTGCCCTGGCTCCTGTGGCAGGAACACAGAGTGCAGGACGATTAGTCACACCCCTATGTGCACTTGTGCAAGCAATTTCACTGGAAACCCGTTCGTACAATGTACACCCCAACCAAGTAAGATCTTCTCTTCCTTAATCATCCATTTTTAAGTACATCTAAAAAAAATTAACGTCACTTCTGTTTTATTCCACTTATAGTCGAAGATAGACCACAGAAACTCAACCCCTGCCAGCCATCTCCCTGTGGCCCGAACGCCATTTGTCGCGAATCGTACGGCACAGCCCGGTGCACCTGTTTACCTGACTTCTATGGTAACCCATACGAAAATTGTAGGCCAGAGTGTATTATCAATGCCGACTGCCTATCTAACCGAGCCTGTATAAGGAACAAGTGTCAAGATCCCTGCCCAGGAACCTGTGGCTTTAACGCCGATTGCCAAGTGGTGAATCACATTCCAATTTGCAGTTGTAGCTCAGGTTACACTGGCGATCCATTTACAGCTTGCAGCATACTTAAACAACCCCGTGAGTTTTCCCAACTGCAGATTTTAAGAAATATTCTCCATTTATGTAGAGTATAATTTGATAACGATATCGTAATATATCAATAACAATAGCTGTGACAAGTCTGACGAATCCCTGCGAACCTTCACCCTGTGGACCAAACAGTAAGTGCGCCAATGTGAATGGCCAAGCCACTTGTTCTTGCCTTCCCGATTTCAAAGGCACACCACCAGGATGTAGGCCAGAGTGTGTTGTTAGCACAGAATGTGCCAGCAACAGAGCTTGTGTGAATCAGAAGTGCGTTGATCCTTGCCCTGGAGTTTGTGGGATAAGCGCGAGATGCGAGGTTTTCCATCACAGTCCGATTTGTAGCTGCGATCCTCGTCAGACGGGAGATCCGTTTGTAAAGTGTTTCGATGTGACCAGTAAGTGGCTGAGAATAGTACCGTGAAATTATATTCGTTAAATCATGACCGAATTCTTGAATTTACGCTCCGTGTTTTAGCACCAAGTCCACCTGTGCCTGTAAACCCATGCGTTCCATCGCCCTGCGGCCCATTCTCTCAATGTCAAGACATAGGAGGCATTCCATCCTGCTCCTGTTTGCCCAATTACGTTGGCTCAGCCCCCAACTGTCGACCAGAATGTTCAATTAATTCAGACTGTACCAGTGACAAGGCTTGCATCAGAGAAAAGTGTAGAGACCCGTGTCCAGGATCCTGTGGAACGAACGCATATTGCAATGTGATTAATCATACACCTGTTTGCACTTGTCCTACAGATTACACGGGAGATCCCTTCACCAGTTGCCGCCTAACACCCACACGTAAGGATTATTGTTGATTATTCCATGTACAATGGCTCACGAAAGTATCTGTCCACTATGAGTGTTCGAATATTTTCACGAGTAATGTTGTATTTAGTAAGATGAAAGTAGCTGCAGATTTTCGTGTGATGAATAATTAATCGGTTTTATTGCGACAAATATAGCTGTACTCCCAGTCTCACCAGACCCGTGCAATCCATCGCCTTGCGGTCCGAACGCGCTATGTCGAAATGGCGTGTGCAGCTGCATAAGCGAATATCGTGGTGATCCGTATCAAGGTTGTCGACCAGAATGCGTGCAGAATTCCGATTGCACGTTTGATAGAGCTTGCTCCAACAATAAATGCGTGGACCCTTGCACTGGAATCTGTGGACAGAATGCTGAGTGCGTTGTGGTTAACCATATTCCCACTTGTAGTTGCGTCGAGAATCACGAAGGAGATCCATTTACCCTCTGCAGACCTATTAGAAGTGAGTGCAGAATTAATTAGCTCTAAAGAAAAGTTTGAAGAATCTTATTAGCCCTCGAATAGTTTTGATCAATTAGAGAGAAAAATTAAAAAGTATCCCATTGAAGAAACTACGAAAATCCCAATAACTGTTAGTTAATTTTAATAAATCCTGAAAAGAGTGAGAAATGCCATGAACCATTGATTAATAAATGATTTTACGTGTCACATTACAATAGAACGCGTGAAACCCTGCGAACCTTCACCCTGTGGACCCAACAGCGTTTGCCGCGAGTTTGGCGAACAAGCTTCTTGTTCCTGTCTCTCTGGATATTTTGGAACTCCACCGAGCTGTAGACCCGAATGTTTGGTGAACTCTGACTGCGAACAGAGCAGAGCTTGCGTGAACGAACGCTGTCAGAACCCGTGTGAAAACGTGTGCGGTCAAGGCGCGTTATGTAACGTACGAAACCATAATCCCATTTGCAGTTGCCCCGCACAGTATTCCGGTGATCCATTCGTCAGCTGTTTCCCCATGAGTAAGTAACCCATCAATGTGTATTTGGATCGGTGCTGTCTTTAAAATCCTCCACAGAAACACTACTACCTCCAATTACCTGTTGTTTAATTATTTCCCTTTAAATGATCGATTATTCAGTTATTCTTCTTCGTACTCTACTGTTACCAGTTATTACTGTTACCAATTATCGATCTTATTATAAAGTTTTTTTCCAAAACAAAACCAATCAATTTCTAAAATAAAGAATAAATCCTAAGATTGTATACTACAATAAATCCCATACAGCACCGATTTCTATATGAAAAGTTTCCACCTATAAGATCCATCAAAGCGATTGTTAACCGAGGACAAATTTTTATCAACGAACAGAACCGCAGTACGAAGAACCCAGCCAGGACCCATGCAAACCCTCGCCATGTGGACCAAACTCCCAATGCACAGTATCACCAGACAATAAAGCCTCCTGCGCCTGTATGCCTGAATTTGTAGGCTCTCCTCCCAATTGTAGGCCAGAATGTCTCGTGAACAGCGAATGTCCCAGCAATCAAGCTTGCGTTAGACAGAAGTGTACCGATCCCTGTACAGGACTCTGCGGCACTGACGCTCTCTGCCAAGTTACCCTGCATTACATCCGTTGCGTGTGTCCCGAGGGATACACTGGAAATCCATTCGCTATTTGTTCCGTGGCCAGCAGTAAGCAATAATCCCGTGAATAAAAAATAATCGAATCGAGCAACTTTATCGAGCAATCAAGAATGAGAGACGAAATCTCGCGACTTTTCATCCTAGATATCTTAAATTATGTTCCTTTAACGAATATTTATTACTTTATTATTCATCGTTCTTAATGATTTTATTGGATTTTACTTAGTTTGTATATAGTGTATATAGAGATTGTACGATGTAGAAAGAATTGCATGTTGACTGTACACAGGTATTATTAGTCCTGTATCAAGATCTCGAAGCTTTGTCCATACACGTTCTTCATTCTCTCTTATTCTTTTCACGATCTTTGTTTAAATCATTTGCCATGTCTATCCGCGTTCTTGTACAGTTCTATGTTCTTGTAAAATAACTCTCTTTCACGATCACGCAAATTCTTTCTTGTAAAGTACTAACTGACGTATTACTTTAAATGGTTTATTAATTTCTTTGTGTCCAAATTTTATTACAGCGCCTGTAGAACCACCGACACCTTCGAGACCGTGCAATCCTTCACCGTGTGGAACTAACGCGTATTGTCGCGAGAGACACAATACTGCGTATTGCGAGTGTCTGCCAGATTTCAGGGGAAATCCGTATGAAGGCTGTCAACCAGAGTGTTTGGTGAACACTGACTGCCCGAAATCCCAAGCTTGTATTCGAACCAAGTGTCAAGATCCTTGTCCCGGTACTTGTGGCGTTGGAGCCATTTGTACTGTGTCCAATCATATTCCAATTTGTTCCTGTCCTTTACCTACTATCGGAGACGCGTTCACCATCTGCCATGCTGTTCCTCAAGGTATTTTATTCTTACTCGCATATCCTACGTTTTTTTTTTTTTTTTTGAGCTTAACAATTTTTTTAGCAGCGATTATTATTTAGGATATATTAACAATTCGTTGATAGCGTAGATAGTGCAAAGTTGCGAGAACATAATACTACTGAACAATTAAACAAATAAAACAGCTTGGACTTTATTGAGACGTGAGAGATAGTAGAATAATGTAGATACTTTATCGAAGCTCACTACGCAAGCTTTTCGTTCTTCGTCCGAATCGTTGTGAATACATAAAATTATTTTGCTTACAGTACCAAAGGACAGAGATCCTTGCTCACCATCTCCATGTGGACCTAACACAATCTGCCAAAAGATCGGCGACTCGGCAGTCTGCAAGTGTTTGCCCGGTCTTCAAGGAGTTCCTTCGAGTGTCACAGGCTGTCATCCAGAGTGTGTAATCAGCTCTGATTGTCCAGGAGACAAGGCTTGCATCAGCAACAAATGCATAAATCCTTGCACGCAAAACGTGTGTGGTATCAAGGCTACGTGTCAAGCTATCAATCACAGTCCCCTCTGCAGTTGTACATCTCCGTTGATCGGCAATCCATTCGAAGAATGTTACACCAAAATTGGTAATTTCGAGATTCTCAAACCGTCTTGTTCTATTTTAATTACTCGCCAATTTTTATTGATTTAATAGTAATAGGAAAGAATAATAGAGATAATGTAATAATAAAACGAGTTAATCGTTTACGAAAATAATTTTCGAATCGATTGAACGAAGATTGATTTATTTGTTTCAGAAACCGATCCTTGTAATCCATCTCCGTGCGGCTATAACGGTGAATGTCAAGTTAGAAACGGCGTTGGAGTGTGCATTTATCCGGAATGTGTCATTAATTCCGACTGTCCACGAGACAAGGCTTGCTTCGCCCAGAAATGCAGAAACCCTTGCATCGGTGCTTGTGGTATTAATTCACTGTGTCAGACGGTCAACCACAAGCCTGTCTGCTCCTGTCCGTATGGATTTACTGGCAACGCTCGCATACAGTGCACCGTTCTAACAGTCGAAGGTGATTTTTTCAAATATTATCAACAGATTACAAAAAAGATCTTAAGATTATTAATGAAAAGAAAAAGGAGGAAATTATAACATTTACCTTCAATGTACTTTCGCAGAACCAACTGCAGAGTGCACTCAGAACTCCGAATGTCCGAACGACAAGACTTGTTACAATCAAAAATGCGTCGATCCTTGCACACTGGATTCCTGTGGCTTCAACAGTCGTTGTCACGTACAAATGCATCGAGCTGTCTGCGTCTGCAACGAAGGCTTCACTGGCAATCCTCAACAATACTGCGGCGAAAGTACGTTCTCCAAATATCTTTTCACGCGAATCGTTTTTCTCTCTATATTGTTATACGTACTACACATTCCGTAAGAAAACATAATATAGAATGATACGAAATGATATTTCTAGTATAATATACCTGTTATATTTTTGCAGTTGGCTGTCGCGGTGACAGCGACTGTCCGTTGACTCAATCTTGCATCAACAACGAGTGCATAGACGCTTGCTCTGTGACACAGTGCGGTGTGAATGCATTCTGCAGATCCGATGGATACCATAGACCAAGATGCTACTGTTCTGATGGATACTTAGGAAATCCGTACCAAACATGCGAGAGACCAGAGTGCGTTAGTGACAACGACTGTCCATCGTCTTTAGCCTGTCGCGATTCAAAATGTGTAAATCCTTGCGATTGTCCACCATCAGCGCAATGTTTCGTGATTAATCATCGTCCTATTTGTCGATGCCCTCCGGGTTACGTGGGTAATCCATATACCTCGTGTCTAATGGGTAATTAGAATGTCTCTATTCCTATTTTTCTTAACTCTTTTATGGCCGTGTTTAATTCTATTTGGAATGGATCAATAAACGAAAAATTTGTCGGTTTGCTTTAGAACCGATCGAACCACAGCCACAGTGTCAAGTAGATGGAGACTGTCCCAGCAAACTGGGCTGTTTCAATGGCGTTTGTAAAGATCCGTGTGTCGAAACCAAACCTTGCATCGCTGGGGCGAAGTGTACCGTCGTAGACACTTTACCAATGAGAACCATGGTCTGCGAATGTTTGCAAAACTTTGCTGGAGACGCGACCGTCGCTTGTATTCCCGGTAAGTGTCAAATAATCTTTTGATCGCGTAATAAAATGACGAAGAATTTAGAATGAACGATTTAGAGAACAATCGCTCTTCGTCAAAAAAAAGTACGTATTTTCGACATTTCGTAAAAAATAACACGGCTTGAATTTGATTTATGATTACTATCTGTGAAGCAGTTGCGTATTAATATGTAATTAATCTAATTTTGTTCTTTTTCTCCAGTGGACAAGAAGATCGAAGCCATTTGTAAATCCGACACTCAATGCTCTTCAAACATGGCCTGTCTGAACGAAAGATGTATCAATCCGTGCATTATCAATCCATGTGCTTCAAATGCAGAGTGCTCTGTCCAAAATCATTATCGACAGTGTCATTGCTCGCGTGGCACCGCAGGCGACCCATTCGTAAATTGTTATAGAGGTAATTAGTTGAAACTAACATAAAATAGAAGATGAACAATGAGTATTGGCTTTTAAGGAGGACTGACTGAAACAAACGTTTTAATTTTATTCTAGACACTGACTCGTTCCCGGAGTGTACAACGAACGCAGATTGCGCAACCAACGAGGCTTGCATTAGCCAGCTATGTCAGAGCCCATGTGTCAGCACGCAATGTGGTTTGAACGCGGAATGTATCACTGTCAATCATCATCCGACCTGTCGCTGCCAGCAGAACTACGCGGGAGATCCTCAAGTGCAATGTTTCAAACGTAAGTTTGTTACAAGACGTTTCGTTCTCCAGAGATAAAACTTAATA
This sequence comes from Bombus vosnesenskii, assembly GCF_011952255.1. Taxonomy (NCBI): domain Eukaryota; kingdom Metazoa; phylum Arthropoda; class Insecta; order Hymenoptera; family Apidae; genus Bombus; species Bombus vosnesenskii. Next base: position 4,154,404 of record NW_022882962.1, read on the forward strand.
TACGAAGAAATGTTTGATGTCAAATTTATTTTTGTTAGTTTTGCGTCCCTCTATCTCGAATTCTCTTATATATTTCAACATGAGACATCTGTTTCAAATTTTCCAGTACATCTTCAAAAGCAAAAACGTGCTGGTCCAATTTGCATCACGCTTTATACTTCAAAGTTTTGAGCTTTGCAATTTTATGCTCCAATATTTTTTAAACTATATCTTTGAACTAACTTTGAAAGATAATGGAAAAATTTTCTTTCTTTCTAGCCGAGTGTAAGTCAGATAGCGATTGTCCTTACGACAAGACCTGTCTGCGCGACAATTGTGTCACCCCTTGCCTGGTCGAAGATATCGCGTGCGGTCGTGGCGCAGAATGTATCGCGGTCTCTCACAGGGCGCAATGCGTCTGTCCACGAGGTACCCAAGGCGACCCAAGAATCGCCTGTATTTCCACAGTGTGCCATTACAACGAGGATTGCGCAGATCACGAAGCCTGCGACAGGCTGAACAGAGTCTGTCGACCAGTTTGCGAGGACGATACTTGCGCGGATACTGCGAAATGCGTCGCGAGAGATCATCAGCCTAAGTGCACTTGTCCTCTGGGAACTACTGGAAATCCATACGTTGAGTGCAGTGGTAAGTTGAGTTTTCTTTCACGTTATTAACATTGTTTTAATTAAACCTTGACATTGGTGCAGTTAACGTACAGCATACTATAGAGCATCTTCGGTGAAGAATAGAAACTAAAAGTAATTCTCTTGTTCTCCAAGGTGTGCCAATTGAAGCAGAGTGCAAAGAAGACAGCGAATGTCCAGCATATTACGCATGCATCAACTCAAAATGCCAAGATCCTTGCTTATCCTCTAACATGTGCTCTGGTGAACAAGAATGCAAAGTACTGAACACGGTGCCTCTTCGTACGATGATCTGCACTTGCCCTGCAAACACTATCACCGACGTAAATGGACTGTGCAAGGAAATTGGTAAACTTCAAACAATCATTATATTATATTCTTTGGTCAATAATCTTATACTGTTAGTAGTTTTACATATATCATTTGAAAGTACATCATTTTGTTACAATATGAATTTTGTTTTCAACATTAGGAGTCCTGCAGTGCCACCAAGATCAGGACTGCAACGATTCTGATAAGTGTGTGGGTGGAACTTGCATCGAGGCATGTCTGACCACTCAGTGTGGAGTGAATGCCCAATGTGTGGCAACTGGAATCTGTCATTGCGCGCCTGGATTTACTGGCAACCCTTACATCGAGTGCGGTAGACGTAAGTTTTCAATATTTTTCTAATATCCAATATAGTAGCTAAATAATAAATAAATATAATAATTCACAGTTCAACATTATATTGTACATTCGTATGCTGAAAATTGTTCATTTTTCCATTCCAGTTCCAATACCACTGCCACCAGTTCGTCCAGAATGCTACGCTAACAGCGAGTGCTCCGACGACAAACGGTGCATAAATTCTCTCTGCGTGAATCCTTGCGTTGTCAAGGACCCATGCGGCAAAAATGCACTATGTCACGCGAACAATCACAATCCAGTCTGTAGATGTCCTGCCAACTACGTTGGTGATCCAAGAAGCAACTGTGTTCCACGTAAGTGTTGCACTTGAGAAAATTAATATGCCTATACGAATAACAAAATCGATATATCACCCTGTTCGCAAATGATTTACGATGTATATTTATTTATTTTATAGCGGAAATTGTGGCCGAATGTACTTCCAACAGCGATTGCGCGGGTAACGCTGCCTGTGTAAACAACTTATGCATCAATCCTTGCAATTGCGGTCCGAACGCCAAGTGCAACGTCGTAGATCATTATCCATCCTGTGTCTGTCCGCCTGGTTATTCTGGAAATCCTCAACTAGGTTGCTTCAAATGTAAGTTAACAAATTCTGAAAAAAAATTCGATCTAATTAAGCTTCTCAATTTCACAAAATTCCATAAAATTTATAGGAAAATAATCCAATTAATTGAGCTTCGCAACTTTACAAAATCTTTTTTTTCTTCAGTGGACTGTGAATCGGACAGTGAATGCAACAGCGCAGCAACGTGCTACAATGGTCAATGCGTGAATCCTTGCATCCTGGAGAACAAGTGTGCGATAAACGCAGAATGTTACGGCCAAAACCATCGAGCCATTTGTCGTTGCGGTCCAGGTTATCTAGGCAATCCGGAAGTGCATTGTGAAAGAGTGGAGTGCAGCGCTGACCACGATTGTCCTCGAAATTTAGCCTGCGACAGCGGACGCTGCGTTAATCCTTGTCTAGAAGATTCACCATGTGCTCAAAACGCAATCTGCTACGTTCAGGACCACGTGGCCACCTGCCGTTGTCCAGAGAATATTCCTGCTGGAAATCCATATTCCTATTGTACACATCATCCCACGACAACATTCGACGAACCAGAATGTAGAATCGATATTGATTGCGCTGACAAATTGGTGTGCATTAAAAATAAGTGTATCGACCCCTGTCCAGTGATCAAACCATGTCTGCAGAATGCACGTTGCAACGTTTTGGACACTGTGCCCGTGAGGACCATGACGTGCACGTGTCCCGAAGGTTGGACCACTGACATTGACGGCGTTTGTAGACCAAGTAAGTAACTCCAAGGTTAAAATCACAGACTTTCTTGGTTTAACTTTGCATTTTTCTACAAATATCTTATTTTCCAGTTCAAATAGCAATAATCGGCACTTGCACGACGAACGACGAGTGCAGCGACACAGAGTCCTGCATCAACAGACAATGCAGGAAACCTTGTAACTGCGGTACCAACGCTGCGTGCACCGTACGAAACCACAAACCGATCTGCTCTTGCGAAGAAGGCTACCAAGGAAACCCGGATATCGCTTGCTATTCCGTAGAGTGCACGCGCGACAGCGAATGTGCTCTAGACAAGAGTTGCGTGAACAACAACTGCGTGAATCCTTGCCTGATCTCCGATAATTGTGGAGTGAACGCAGAATGCTTCCCCAACAACCATAAAGCCGACTGTCGATGCCGTAACGGTTATCATGGAAATCCTTTGGATCGATGCAGAGTAATCGGTTGCTACAGCAATGGCGACTGTCCTGGAGACCATTCCTGTATCAATATGCAGTGCATCAATCCTTGCGTTCATAGCAATCCTTGCTCGTCTAGAGCCGAATGCAGAGTCTTTAATCATCTACCCATTTGTCGTTGCCCACCTCATCACACAGGCAATCCTTACATCGCTTGTAAACCGGAAGAAAGACCAGAGTGTAAAGAGGACAGTGATTGTCCTAATTTGTTGGCCTGCTTTGATAATAAATGCCAGAATCCTTGCACTGTCGTGCAACCCTGCAGCGATCCATCAGAATGCAAAGTCCTTCCGACGTCCCCGGTTCGAACGATGGTCTGTGTGTGTCCTAGTGGATACGTGAGCAGCGGCAGCGGAACTTGTAGACCCACGAAACCGATTTTGGAGATTGAATGTACTAACGATAGCGACTGTCCTTCAGAAAAGTCCTGTGTTAACGCGGTGTGCAAGAATCCTTGTGCCTGCGGCCCCAATGCGAAGTGTAGCGTTGCAAATCACAAACCAATTTGCTCTTGTGTTCTGGGATACGATGGAAATCCTGACTTGGCTTGCACTAAAGGTAAGACTGTGCTTCTGTTATTAACCATTTTTCTCGGAGGCGAAAGATGTCGATTTTGGAAAGATTAAGCTGTAAAGACAGAAAGCTGTTCTATTATCATATACATATAGACTGCGGATGTTTATGTAAAATCAGATTTTTATGAATGAAACCTAAATATTGGAACCTAAGTAGAGGTTTATCTTATAAAAATTTGATAAAAATTTAACTTTTTAAGACAAATTTGTCTGAAAATCAATGTAATTTAATTTTCAGTCGCCGGATGCCGCACAGATGGTGACTGCAGCGGATCACACGCGTGTGTCCAGCACAACTGTGTTCCAGTCTGTTCTCCATTAATCACCACCTGCGGAAAAGACGCTCAGTGCAATGGTATCAACCACAAAGCTATCTGCGAGTGTCCACCAGGATATGGAGGCAATCCTAGAGTTTCCTGTGTCCTTCTTGGTTGCAAGAGTAACTCTGATTGTCCCACGAACAAAGCTTGCATTAACGAGCGCTGCGAGAATCCTTGTGGGATAAATCCTTGCACCGGAAACATGGATTGCAACGTCTATAACCATGTAGTCGAGTGTGCTTGTCCTCCCGGTTACATCGGAGATACTAAAGTGGGATGTACTAAACGTAAGAGTGATTCGATTTTTATAATACTATAGGTATTACGTTTTTGTTATTTTTTCTTATCGTTGTTTTTTAATACTCAGTGACAGAGAAATGTAAGGCGGATAACGAATGTCCATCTCAGACCGCCTGCTTCAATGGCGAGTGCATCAATCCTTGCGTGAAGATCGAACCTTGTGGAATAAACGCGGATTGTAAAGTACTCGACACGTCTCCTGTAAGAACTATGATCTGTGAATGCATTCCCGGATATAGAGGAAACGCAGTCGTCCGCTGTGACAAAAGTAATTTCTTGCTTTGCAAAAATGATCGAACAATTTATAAAATGGTTTTTAAACGAATCTGCTTTATCTTACAGCCAACGTATGTCCAGTAGCAAAGGGTCAAATTGTCGATGAGTATGGCAATTGTGTATGTCCACCTGGATCAGCTAAGGATGAAACAGAAGTTTGTATACCGTGTAGGAAACAATCTGGAATGATCATTAATGATGAAGGATACTGTGTGTGTGCTTTGGAAAACGGTATGATCATCGATGAATATGGTCGCTGCGTGTGTCCGATTCATCATGGATACAGACTGGACGCGAATGGATATTGCAAATTAGGTATGAAAAGAATGTTATATAATAAATATTATTTTGATAAGTATTCCTGCTTACCTAAATTTTGTTTAATTAATGAAACGTATTTGTAGTTGACATAATCGAGTGCAAACACGACGATGACTGTGCTGATAACAGATTCTGCGATAAAACCAGCCAAACATGTGAAGATCCTTGTTCAACTCAATTATGTGGTCTTTATGCACTGTGTAATGCAACTCGTCATCAAGCTATTTGCATATGCATCAATGGTTATATTGGAAATGCTTATACTCAATGCTGTAAGCAATTGTTCTTACGAGAGACTCCTATTGTTGTCATATTTGTTATTCAAATTATTAATAAGATCTTCCCTTGTTAGATGACAAGAACCGATGGCGAACCGATTTCCCCAGACCAGAGATGGTTGTTAGCTGTTTGTCGGATGGAGTGCAAGTCGAAATACATCTTCACGATCAGGAATTCGATGGTGTTCTATATGTCAAAGGTCACAGCAAAGATGAGCAGTGCAGGAGGGTTGTCTCCATTCCAGCAGAAACTATGCACAAAACCGAGATATTCAAGGTGGCGTTTGGAAATTGCGGACTGATACACGTAAACGTAAGTTATTCTTATATAAATTTATTAATTGTATTACCAGTATATATATTATTTTTATTATATTCTTTGTTTCAAAATGTTATATGTACAAAATGATTATTTTCAGGGACAAGCAAGTTTCGTACTGGTCATACAAAAGCATCCGAAATTGATGACATACAAGACTCAAGCATACCATATCAAATGCATATACCAAACTGGAGAACAAAACGTTACCCTGGGTTTCAATGTCTCCATGTTAACTACAGCTGGCACCATTGCTAACACTGGTCCTCCGCCAGTCTGTCTGATGAAGATCGTTACTCAAAGCGGAAATGAAATAAACTCTGCTGAAATTGGAGATAATTTGATGTTGCAAGTCGAAGTTCAGCCTTCCAGTAAGTATATGGCTTATAATTAAAGAAAAGAAAACGTGAACCTTATATTTCTTATAATTATATAATAATTTTATCATTTTAGCTATTTATGGTGGATTTGCCCGAAATTGTGTGGCCAAAACGATGGAAGATAATTTGGAGAACGAGTACATTGTAACAGATGAGAATGGCTGCGCGACGGATCCGACGATATTCGGAGAATGGGAACAGGATCCTGAAACTCAGACGTTAATGGCCAGCTTCAATGCTTTTAAATTCCCAAGCAGTGACAATATTCGATTCCAGTGCAATATCCGTGTGTGCTTTGGACGTTGTCAACCCGTGAGTATCCTTCTACTATTAATATTACTGTCTACTATATAATATTAAGCTTTTAATTAAGATATTAAAATATTATTATGACCCTTTTAGGTCAATTGTCGAGGATACAACGCGTTCGGTCGTCGCCGTCGAGACGTGAGTTCCGAGACAAATGATACGTCTTTAAGCATCACGGACAGCTTTGAAGGACAACTTAGAGAAGAAATAACGATCCAGTCGAATCTGATATTCACTCTGGAGAGGAGAGAAGAGAGGTTTACAGCAGATCCAGCTGAGAGTAAGTCCATATCCTTTTTCTTCTTCAGTTAGGGAAGTATCTTAATTTCTAGAAAAGGTCAATTCTGACTCTTGCAGCTTGTTCAGTTGACTTTTCACCTTGTCGCTTTAACGCTGAACGACAATTAAAATATACTTTATTATTACAATACAATCTTTTTTTCCTGTTTCAGTCACCTCAGCTCAAAGAGTAGAAGATATTTGCGTTTCTACGGTCGGCTTTGTGATAGCACTAGTAATTACAGCACTCTTGGCACTAGTCGCTGTAGCTATTGCTGTGTCGTGCTGGCTAATGGCGTATCGTCGTCAGCCAAAGACTGCTGGACCACTGCCACACCCACCAGAGTTCCCAAATCCACTGTTCACTACTGAGTCCGTAGCTGAACCGTCTCCTGATTATCACCTATCATAAGTACTCTAGGATAATTATTTTTTTGTAACGTAATTTTATAATTCTCAATGGAATGCAGTACAGACCACATCACATTTTTTTTTCTCGCTGGTCGGTCTTGTATTTCTTTCAACGACTCCTCCAGTGACTAGACTCTTCCGTTATCTTCCTCTCGGGGATTCATACCGAGCGTGTTGTACGTTCATTGTTACATACGAGTACCCTGAATCAAGTTATACATAAATATACATAGATAGTTAGATCAGAGCGCGTGCGAGAGAGAAACGTTTACTATTTATGGTGATGGTTAGCTTCCATTATCTACACAATAGAACTTTGTCTTCCGACGTATTCTCTTGTCTTCTGTACCTTTGCTCTTCTCTTCCTGTAGTCACTGGAGGATTTGTTAAGCATGATACAGCGAATTTAATTCCCGTGTAAAGTCGAACGAATTAGTCTAATATAGCTTTCTTACTTCGTGCGTAGGTAACTGTACATTTTATCTAATAAAATGCTAATGTAATATTTTTAAAATAATCTTGTTCATTATACCATATTCCTTAATACCTACTCAGTCTGGAAAACAGATGAAAACGAACACATCGAAACGTGTAAGTAACAAGCTGTTCAAAAATCGCCATACATTTTTATTCCAATTATATATTTCTGCTAAATATACATAATTTACAAAAAATGTACGATATCTAATACATATATATGTATACGTATGAGTTCAGTTCATACGTTTTTTAATAAATAGATGTAATATTAACAATCGTAATACTGTTAAATGATTCTAATCATTTTTAAACTCAATAATTTAATTATAATTAACATTCGATTTGAGAATAACAATTTGGCGTGAGTGTTTATAACAAGTGATTGAATTTTAAGCGTTAGACATTTATTAAAAGATAGAGTATTTGAAATGAAAATATGAAAGAAAAACACACGTTATCTAATGTTTTAGTCTTGAAAATGCTTATAGTATCAAAACATTTGCGTTGTTAAGTCGTTTTGTGTGTTCAGTTGTAGCGTGGTACTGAACTGTATGTTTAAGAATCATTTTCAATATATTTATTTATAACTTTATTTGCGCATAAGACCGTCGTGTAGTTTAATTATCCTTTGATAACTGCAATTGGCCTTAATTTTATACATTTCCGGGAAATACCTGCAGCATGGCACGTATCCACAACATCTGTCACATTTTTGTAAGACTCCGGTGCTTCTTCCATAACTAACTTAGGCGAAGCGACTCTAATCGATATTCCTTGTCGTTCTAATTTTTCTAATACATCTGTGTAGTCCAAGTTTCTGCGTGACTTGGCTCTAGATAAAGCTCGACCCTAAAGGCAATTTTGATTTAATTTAGGTATCATTGGATAATTTTATAAATAAAAAACGTTCAGAAATACTTACTGCTCCATGACACGTGGATCCAAATGTTTCTTTCATAGCTTGATCAGTTCCAGTAAGAACGTAGCTACAAGTTCCCATAGTACCACCAATTAAAACAGGTTGACCTGTTAATTGATAGTCTACAGGAATGAGAGGATGGTGAGGTGGAAATGCTCTTGTAGATCCCTATGAACAATATAGTAATTATGTAAACATCCTTCAATATAGTTAGTAGCAATTTACTTTCATTTCATTTACCTTCCTATGCACTAGAAGGGTTTTCTGTTTTCCGTCGACCATATGTTCTTCTATTTTTGCAATATTATGGGAGACATCATATATAACATGCATGTCTAAATCATCGGGAGATTGTCGGAACTGTTTGGCAAATGCTTGTCGACTGAGGAATGTCATAGAGCTTCTATTGACCCATGCAAAATTAGCAGCTGCAGCCATAGCTTTTAGATAATCTTGACCTTCTTGAGATTTTATATGAGCGCAAGCTAACTGCCTATCGTTAGTTTCGATATTGTCTCGTTTCATGGCTTTTTCCATTTGTACAAGTGCATCTGTACTACATAAAAAATTTAATATACACTGCTTTCTAAAAATGGATTTATTACGTATCTATTACCAGTTGCAACTTGGTGTCCAAATCCTCTGCTACCAGAATGAATCATCACACAAATTTGACCCTTTTCTTCAATACCCATTTTACATGCTGCCCATTTGTCGTAAATTTGATCTACTACTTGAATCTCTGCATAGTGGTTTCCTGCACCTAATGTTCCTAGCTGTAAAATAAATTGTTGTAGTAAGCAAGAATTCTTAAATATTTATTTCTATAAATTCTCCTAATACCTTACCTGTGGAAGCCCACGTTTCTTAGCCCTCATTGATACCTTAGAAGAATCTGCATTAAGCATTCTACCATATTCTTCGCAATGTTCTTTATCCTCTGCCCAAATATAACCTTCTCTGAGAGACCAATCCATTCCCATTTCTAAGGCTTCTTCTAAATCACGTGCGTTCATGGGTATGATTCCTTTTGAACCAACACCAACAGGAATGTGATCAAACATGCTCTGGGCAAGTTGTTCCTAAAAACAACTACTGGTTTATTTTTTTTTCCTATGACATAATTTCGTTAAAACATAACTGATAGAAAATAATACCTTCACAGGTAAAACATCCTCTTCGAACAAGTTAGTTCTTAATAGACGTACTCCACAATTTATGTCAAATCCGACTCCACCAGGTGATACTATAGATTTTGGGTCATTCATATCAAATGCTGCCATGTTACCAATTGCAAAACCATATCCAGAATGTACATCAGGCAATCCAACGGACTTCCAAACAATACCAGGAAGAGCAGCAACATTGGCAATCTGTTTCATACCTGGGAGAAACCCACCCACTGCTCCTGGTCTGCATGCATTTTTTAACTCATCAAACATTAACCGTTCTAACGTGTTATTTACATAAAAAACACCTTCAACCTATGAATAAAGAAATATTTAATACAAATGAGAAGATAAAATACGATTAACAAATTACCTTCATATTAGGTTGAAAACCCTTCTTTATCCTCCAACATGTTTCAGTTATCTTTTCTAAGTATTTTAATTCTTCTTGATACTGCCTAACTACCATTTTTTATTATAATAAAGTACTTTTTAAAAATATATTAATTATCTCTAATTTGGAGTACAGATTATATTTTACGATGAAATATGATTTCTTATAATTGTTTAGAGATAATATCTTTCAATTAATATTATAAAGAACTAACACTATAGAACCGAACACACTTTTTTTATATTTATTATCGATTATAAATACAAAATTTTTATTGACAGATTAATGTAACGATATAAGCAAGCAAAATCGTGCAACCGGGTAAAATGATTGCGCCATATAAATCTAACGATGTCAGTGTCGCAAACTTATATAGTTTCTAGAAAATTGGTATCCCTTCCCTTATTTAAAATTCATTTTCAACAGTACACATTTAATATATGAGTAACTAGATTCCTAATCTTTGTATTTTTATGCAATATGAACTTTCTGACATGATTTTGATAATCTAAAAGGAAATAATAATAAAGATATTATAAGAAGATATTATATTATAAGAAGTATAAAAACGAATTACTGTTAATAAGAAAGAAATATCTTATTCTTATTTTGAATTATACAACGTTCTTATACGGTGTTCTTATATAGTATTAACGAGGAAATATTAATCGGAAATGTTGGTATCATATGTGATCTGAATACAGAACAAAACATACATAAGTACGTATGTGAAGTGCAAAAATGGCTAATCGTGTGGCATTAAGACAAGTAAAACCAATTTTGTCACTAAGTCCTATAGATGCTCATAGAAGAGTAATAACATTATATAAAACATGGTATCGCCAAATTCCATTTATCTGTAAGTACTTTAATCATTGTATGTTTTTGAAAATCATGAAGATGTGTTGTTACCTAACCTAAATATTTAAAATAGTATATGGATATATGTATTTCAAATTTATTCCTTTTTTGTACAAAATAGATTGTATTAATTTTCGTCCTAGTTTATTCGAACTTCACTAAAAATAATTTACAATCTGTTATTATTTCCATTACAAAATTGTCAGATTTATATATTTGTGTATGTATAACTAATTTACTTTATAGTGTCAAACTATGATGTTCCGGTAACAAAAGAAGATTGTATCTTAAAGTTACGGGAAGAATTTAAACGTCATGCCAATGTAAAGGATATAAGAGTAATCGATATGTTACTTATTAAGGTAAGCCTAATATGTATCCTGTTTATTTCATATATACTGCAACAGATATATTAATAACTATATTATATTAGGGACAAATGGAACTTCAAGAAACTTGCGCTCAATGGAAACCAGCTGCAATATTAATGAATTATTGGAAAGTAACTCAGGAACCAAAGCCAAAGGACTTCTTATCCAAGTTCATTTCAGGTCATGATTAAAATATTTAATTGTACAATATATAAGTTATTGTAGTGTAATTAAATGTATACAATTTTTAAGCTATATAAAAAGAATGTATATGATATTTCAGTATGTAATATTGTTATTATTTGAGAAGTAAATATGTTAGAAAGGAAAAAACGTATTTTTCTACTAAAAATTGGAGTTATACAACATTTCAAAAGATGAATCTTTAATCAGCTCTTACAGAAGATAATATTTCTTTTAATTTACATTTTATTTTTACATCTATATATTATTATTCACTTATATACATTTGACAAGATGATATATTACTAAGCACCTTAGGTACAATCTAGTTCACTTTTCACAGCCATACGGATAATTTGCTTTCCTTCAGTGAACAAGTATCGAAATTGTACATACATACATATATATACATACATACATATGTTTGAAACGAGTGTATTCGAACTTGCGTAAATGTACATTTTCAACTATGCACGTTCTTCTTTCTGTTTGTATTAGAATGGGAATCATTTGTGCTACGTCGAGACAGACTCTTTTACATGATTTCTGTACTTGTGTATACTTTGGTTAGAATCATTTTTATAAGTCATTCTAGTTTTATTATATTCTCGGATTAAAAATTTTAACAGATAAATCTCGTACTATGTAAAAAAAACGTGTTTGTCGCCAATATAAAGCGTACTTTAATACAAGTCATAAAATATCTAGGTATTAAAAATATACACGGTCGGTAACTTTTATACCCACACATTCCACATATCTATACGCTAAAAAAATGGCAACAATACATCATGCTTATGACTCATAAATGTAAGAATGTTTTTGTGCACTCATACGTTTTATAGTAGAAGATTCCATGTTCGAATTCCCTTCATTCTTTCTCTCGACTACAAAATCAATTTTCTATCAAACTATACTTTCACGTTCCGACTGTATATCGTAACCTGCTATTACACCCCTTCTTAAGGAAACATCGCTGTTGCGTAATCCATTGCTATTGAATAGATTTACCAACCAACTTCTGATCGAATTTCTTGCGGAAGATTTTTTATCAGGCACACTGTCTGTACTAGGAACGGATACCACTTGATCGAGAGAACGCCAACGTTTAACAGGCATAATTTCTCCCATACAACCACTCTCATCTCCTAGTAATGGTGTCTCTGCTTCGTTCGGCGACTCGTCCGTATGGGGCACTATTATTACATTACCATTCGGATAGTTGTTATTCAACACTTTCTCAGAAATATTCGTCTTCGAGTTAGTCCGTGTGCACTTTTCACAATTCTCTAGCGATCGAAAACTTTTCTTCGGTTCCTTCCAAGAGAAATTCGGCGACTCGAACCTCTTATTATAGAGCTCCAATGGGAAAGGGTCTAACGAACGTGACTCCCGTATTATCGTTTGGAACGGATAATCGCTCGTAGAGGACGACGAGGCAATCGTCGACAGAACTCTTGCATTTTTCCTAAATTTCGGCCTCGTGTCGATAAAGAAATCATCGAGTGCTATCTTAATGTTAGCCGCCCGATTTTCAACTTCTTCTTGCAACGCAACGTTATCTAGCGTTGTCTTCGATATGTTATCGGTCAAATACAGAGGAAATCGGTCTAATTTCCGAGAGTTAAGAGGTTTAGGGACTGGACTGGATCCTCCGTACTGAGACGAGGAGTCATCCGGCGTTGGTCTTGGAACGCTCGACTGTCTGCGACTGCCAGCTCCTAGACCACCTAGCAACGAAGCCTGTCGAGAATCTGAATTTAATTTCGGACTTCTTCTTGGTCTACAAAAGAGTGGTGGAAGATCACCGACGTCAACCTAATTAACATAAAAATCAAGATTATATGACATTGATCTAACAATCTTATTATATTGATTTTTATACAAACCTCTCGTTTTTGAATGGCCTTTTCAGTAGCTCCGATGAGCCAATAAGTTTTTACTTCTCCCTTTCCTTTCATGTAAACCAACCCACGTTCTTCGATTATGTAGCCACCGACCTTATCCAAAGCATCTTTGCACTGCTCGCTTATGTGAATACGCAACGGTTCGCCGTTTGATTCCATACGCGAAGCTGTATTTACGGTATCCCCGAATAAGCAATATCTAGGCATCGTTAAACCAACAACACCAGCCACTACAGGACCTGTAATATTTGTTACGTATATTTATGTCATTTTTATCGCGTTTAATATTTTTTCCCAAGGTACGATACCTGTGTGAATTCCAATGCGTAATTTAAGAGTGTCTTGAGGCCTGTGAGCTATGGTGTGATGTTTCACAGCGTTAAGTAGTTCTAGGGACATCGATGCAATTTCTCCGGCATGTCTGTTTCCATTTTTTATTGGCAAACCAGAAACCTGATAAAAGCGATGTATCGTAGAATTATATAGAATAAAAAAATGTATAGAATTTATAAAAAAAATTTACTTACCACCATATAGGCATCGCCGATCGTTTCCACCTTATATACATCATATCCTTTGATTATGCGGTCAAACAAAGTGTACAAGTCGTTCAGGAAGTTTACGACCTGAAAAACGAAGAAATTATAATAGTAGTCATACAAAGATATATATCTTGTTTCCTTAAAGATTAGTTTAATTGAAAAACATACCTGGAAAGGCGTGCTTTCCGCTGACATTGCAGTGAATCCAACGATATCGCTGAAGTATATAGTAACCAAGTCAAAAGCTTCAGGTTCCACACCGATTCCATTTGTCAAGCAATTTGCAACGGGTCTGTAAGAAACAGACGTGGTATCATTAATGTAGATAGCAAAGTTTTTTTTTCTTTCTTTTTGATGAAAGAATTTATATAGTTCAACCTACTCCGGCAACATTCGATGAAGTAAATCCTCTGTTTTTTGCTTTTCCTCGAAAAGAAGGCGTGTACGTTCACTGACTAGATCTTCGAGGTTGTTTGCATACTTCTCCATCATGTCCATCATTTGGTCCATGATATTGCGATGCCTTCCCGCTTTCATTTTCTTTAACCGTGTCCTTATCATTTTGAAGTCGGGCCTAAGTTCTGGACTTTCCGCCCAACAGTCGGTAATCGTACTAACTATATACTCAGCACAGTCTGCTTCAGACTCGGACAGTATCTCTATGTTAGGTCTAAACGGCGGTTCACCATCTTCTGGGAACCTTTTCACTCGGTCTATGATTTCTGTCAATTTGTTAACGTTCATATTTATATTTCTGCAGCTATACCTTTTGGCAAATGCCGATTAACGAATGACAATCGTTAACGCTTACGGATTTTTAGCTACGCACGGATATTTACCTTTGGGTTCTAGATTCACGCCACCGTACGGCCCCTTCCGTCCGATCATCTCGAATAATATAATCGCGAACGAGTAAATATCCCCTTCCTGGGTACCTCTGATCGGAGCATTGGGATTCCTTAATAGTTCAGGTGCCTTCCAGAATAAGTCTATGTAGGAGAAATATTTCAATTAGAAATCGAGTCACAAAAATCTTTCGAAGGGCAGAAAATCATAACGGTGTAGATCAGTACACGACTATGATTTTCAGTCCGCTAATCGATTGGCGATAGAACAATAAAGTATCGTTATATTTCTTTTTTTCTTTTCTTTTTGCTTTTCGTACTTCGATAATACTGATGTTCACCAATGCTGTCAGATTCGGCGCAGTGCCGCATATCGTGCAAGCCAAAATCGGAAACTTGGAGTACCCATCGCGAGGTTACCACGCAATTGGATGACTTCAGATTACCATGACAGACTAGCACAGATGACTCATGAATGTACAGCATACCCTGAAACGGAGCAAACAATATTTTCACAATAGTTTCGCAATCGGTATACATATCATTGATCTGCCGTGCGAACACGTATATAGACTTGCCTTAATGAGATCGTGAACTAATGATGCGATGAACATATCGTCTAACTTGATATCTTCGTTCTCGATAATATCCTGAAACACATACGCAATGCGATCATTCGTTGAAAACACCAGCAGACCGGATTACACACGTTCATTCGTGTATTAAGGTGACGTACATAAAGACTTCCTTTGGCGCAATAGTCCGTAATTAACAATATCCTCATTGGCTCGACGCACGCCCCGATGAAAGAGTTCAGGTTACCGTGCCTGATCTCGCGAAGGATACGCATCTCCTTCATCACGTCCCTGGATATGTCCTTCTTCTTTGAGAACTTCAGCTCCTTTATCCTTACTGCTACCCCGTGGTAATGCCCGGTTTGCGCAAACACCTGGCCCCCGCATCTTGACTCGTAGGACATTGCACTAACTAAGCTTAACTGCAACGACAGTTCAATAATAGAAGATGGTGCGACAATTCGAAAAATCATTAGATAAATAAATATGTATATTGAGCGCTAATAGTTAATGATCGCGCCAGCGGTCGTCGTTATAGCGTTCATCTTTTACCTCTAACGTTTACGTATAATAAAGATACGTACGTTCTTTGTCAGACTGTGAATTTTTATGCGTTTAATTAAAATAGAATGAAATAAAAAGTTCAAAGTACATGTGATATGCAAGTATATATAAAATAAAGTACCTAAGAAAGTATACAGGGATTAGAAAACGGCAAATGATATCTCACCTTACTAGGGGAGGACATCATGTTGTCAAGATGAGGGTATCCGTGTATCTCGCTCGGATCGATCTTCCACAGCAGCCCCTCGATTTCCTGTTCTATCTTCCACCTTCGATATATGCTCATAGTGATCACCGCGGCGCAGAACAATAAAACAGCTAGCACTCCAGCGGCCACGATGCTTCGCAGGTGCGTGTCATCTTTGGGACAATGTTCGTTGAGGAAACCGCATCCAGGTTCCGCTTCCGGCTTATTCTTACCCGGCCAGTCCATCGCCTCCGATGGCCTGTACACCTGGACACGATCGATACCCTTGATATTTTGATAATTTTAAACTTCTTTTAAGTTTTGTCGATTAGAACGATCGTAGGAGTAATTCGAGAACCGCGAATGGATATGAGCTGCACGAATGCTGTAAACAACTCACTCACTAGAGTTTCACCCTGTTGAAATTGGCCTACAGGCTTCATTTGGAAATCGCAGGAGAAGTTGTTGAAACGGAACGGATCCTTCTTCAGGGCCAGTACCGAGAAGTTTCCCTCCGAGTCGCCGAACTTATCGAACTTGATCGTCGCGCCGCTGACACCTGTTTTCGCAGAACACGATTATACATTTTTTTCCGTAAATATCCAGGACCGAGAACGATCTTTTTAACATCTAATATCTCTGATCTATAATTCTCAAGTGTTTCTAATTGTCTTGAAATCGCGCAAAAAATCTACGTGACAATAGATGTATCGATTGCACCCACTCGTTCTAATCAGATCTAGCCTTATCGAGAGATCGAGCCACTTTAAATTTGATCGTGTTAGCAATTTGCGGTGCAAATTATACGAATACTTACTTTGATACGTATGATTTCTGATAATCGTCTCGATGATCTGAGTGCCATTGCTAGCGATCTCCTCGAGTGTGTGCTCTGGTTGATCTCTCAGGAGCTGGTCCAGGGCTCTCGCGTACAGTTTCACCGAATCGTAAAGATACGCGGCGTGAATCGACACATACTGAAACCAGAAAATCACTCTATAGATTGATAGACGAATTTTAATTTCAGCTCCTTCTCTTATAATATAATACGATATCTACCATGTCACAGTTGCGATTTAACGTTTGACGTAATTACGATTTAACAAATATAAATTGTATTTCTAACAAAGTTTGGTTCTCTAGTTTTAGCTTTAAATACCTGGGTATTATTATGAAATATATATCTGGTAGTGATACGTAATAATAATTAACGTTTCAATATCTTGCATTTAAGCAATTACTAGCAAACCTAGATTCTGTATTTTTAGGCCTAGATCCTACGCTTTTAATAGCCCTCATAGCATAATTATAAGACAAGGAGTTAACATTCGACGAACAGCGTACGTTTGATATAAAGAAAGTTACCTTTTCGTATTTTCTCAGCAATTCAGGGATGACAAAATTGAACGGTTCCTTGCTGCTATACTCCCGGACCTTTTTGGTGAACTCTTCGTAGTTCTGTGTGGGTGGCGTAGATACTACCACCATCAAGGATCGTGCCCTCTTGAGGAAGTCCTTCGGCTCCAGGCAATTCCGCAGATTGTCGAAGTGTTCCGGTTCTGTAAGAGACCGATCGCGTGCGAGGCGAGATGAGAAAGGAGCGGTGTTGTACCCTCTTTCGTACGAGGGAAACGGAAATATCTGATTTCGAGAGCGGAGCAACAACACGGGACAGACGACTCTAGAGGAACGTCCATTAAAATCGGATCACGTGCTGGAAACCGGGTCACGAGCGAACCATGCCTGACCCATGACGTTCAGTTAATCTCGGATTAGATACGGAAATGATGAGGTAACGAGGAACGCGGTACGTTTCGTCAAGGAACACCGGAGGACCGCCAAGGAGACCGAACAATCGGGTCAATCGAATTTCACGAGTCGTTTCGTTACCGGAATGGACCTGCTATGGGCCTTGTTGCGCGACTTCGCTAATTATTATCAGCGAAATTTTCGAAATTACGGCGCTGACAAATTTTCACGCGTGACAGTAACAAGAGCTTATTCTTACGTACAGTTTACTAAACTAACTATCTAACTATGCCACTTTCTTGTACAAGTATCATTAACAGCTCAAGATGTAAAAATGAAATTCAAGGCAGTTGCAAAATTGTAAAACCGTGCAACGGACGCCTATAGCCTATAATCTGTAGCTTGTGGACTAGTCGGTCAATTATCGTGCAAGATGTTCGTGATTATCAGACTGCGGACGTTTATGCATTAGCGGGAAATTTAAAATACCGAGATACATAAAACGTCCTTCAAATTCACTGTTCGTTGTAATATTTAACGGATGAAAACAAATCTATTCTTGGATTCCAGTTCTTTAAATAGGATCGTAAAAATATGATATTGCGTAAACATGCGCAGTCTGGTGATATTAATAGTATGTAAATGTATGATACATATATATATAGTATGTACTTACTCCATAAGTACTTTTGCGCCTCGCGCGGTGAGTACGTCATCATGTCCACGTGTATCACCATGTATTCCCCGTTGTCTAGCAGCCGTTGATTCTGCATCGAGTTCATCATGTCTATCAGCGACATCGCCGTTCCCAGGAATATGTAAACTGTCGACAGATTTACGCC
Organism: Bombus vosnesenskii; assembly: GCF_011952255.1. Lineage (NCBI taxonomy): Eukaryota > Metazoa > Arthropoda > Insecta > Hymenoptera > Apidae > Bombus > Bombus vosnesenskii. Next base: position 4,172,843 of record NW_022882962.1, read on the forward strand.
TTCCGTTAGACGCGCTCCCGCCTCCCGTGGAGCGTTCCATCAACGACGACCGACCGATTTCCAGAACGGAACTGACTTTCACGCTTCATTTTCCTACCGGCGGGAAACGGCTGCTCCGTTTGCCGCGCAATTATCGGTGAGATCATGGAATAAATAGATCTATATACCGTGTACCAGTTCTCACGAAGGAAACACACGAAAATACTCACGAAAGGAAAGTATTCGCGCGATCGGAAAATTCTGTTGTTTCTGTTCCTCTTCTCCGAGAGAAAAGAAATCGACTGTTTCGACTGAAATTTCTGTTAATTTGTAGAATTAATCGAAACATCGTTGTAACAACTTTGTCACGTTTCATCGACATCCATCTATTTTTATCTTCACTATTCAAATATTCTTCCACAATGCCTTTACAAATTGATTCAACGATCGATTCTTAATATTAAACATTTTTTTCTTCGTGAAGAATTTTTATACAGATATAACTATCGATCTGCTTAACGAAGAATGTGAAAGTTGCCTGCACTGCAAATTTTTGATCGAATCTTCAACACCAGTTAATTTTACCTGGTAAGCAAAATCTGGCGACAGAATTTTCCAACCACCATATAGGTTCGATCATCGCTGTTGCGCTATAACACGCGTCGTTTTTCGCTTTATAAGCGATCTAGCCCCAATGGCATCCAAAGAATTTTAAAGATTAAGCCTAATAAATGTTACGTCCTATATTAAGTATAGTATCGAGTCTAATTGAGTTTAACGATAGGAAAGAAAAATTTTGTCAACTTCGTTTCTACCGTCTTCTAACGAACTCGCGCTACTGGACTTTAGTCGAACGCGTTAAAGATCAATTTGTATTCTTTCGTTGACGGGGTCAATTCCAGTATCTGGGACACTAAAATCTCGCTCGAACTCGCGCGATTCAACAACCGATGAAGTTGTACTATGGAACCGTCTCTATTTCGAAACACGAGGAAACACGAGTCTCGCGTGTTACAATCGCGCTAAAACCGTTTCAAAAACGAAAGCCACGCGATTCGAAGACAAACAGAACCGGTAACGAGAGGCCGATAGAGAAGGCGGCTCTCGACGAACACATCGTTTCGGTCGTCTCGATGACTTTCTGAGAAATATCGAACGTAAACGAAACTTCAACTGACTTCTGGTCATATTTTTGGTCTCCTGTATGAGTTGAAACCATACGCTGACTTGACAGCAAGGCAGCCTTTCCTCGCAGCACGTGTGTCGATCTTCCACGGTCTTGTAATGATTGACGGTGAGATTATTCTTGGTGGCCTGTTCCTCCAGCGACTTGGCCACCGTCGACCAAGCACTCTCCGTGATGATAGTGAATTTGTTCCAGCCATAATGGAGCAACAACGCGATCACCGACTTCGTCACCTGCGTGTCCGGTGGTTCGGTCCTCGCGAACGTGTTCACCTTCGACGCCTTGTAGTCCGAGCATTTCTGCAATCCACACGGTTTCCCGATCGTGTTTAGCGTCCGTTCAAGTGCACACGCTCTGGCAAGTGTTTGCGTTACGAGTTAATGCGAGCCAGTTGGGACAACGAATGTTGATGTTGGAGTTCGTATTGGTTTTGCGTTTCTAGCAGGTTTTGGCCGAAATGTTGCATTCTATGTTGGAGTTTATGTTTGCAGAGAGGTGAAATTAAGTATAGAAGGGTAATTAGTTGTCGCGTCGACCGTGGATAAATTTCGTTATTTTAGCGCGATACATAGCGGCTACTATACGAGAGAAGTATTTGCACACCGTTGTATTTATTAGAGCATTTACGTGCCGATTAATTAGGTCCAAATATATTAAATATCGTATCATCTATCGTTAGTGGTATGTACCAATAAAATGAAATTTGATGCTATGAAACTGAAATATAGAACCTGACGAAGAGACCAGTCACTGGAAAACGAGGGTATGCGCGTATATTTTTTCCTAGCTACTGTACATATAACGTATAGATACCTTGTTAAGACAATATAATCGCTTAAGCGTTTCACGATGCATTTAGCGCTTTGCATCGTTGCAATTCCACCACGTAACCACCATGACAGTCAACGTGTTAAGGGACGAAGTTGATATCTCTAGATCGAGCAGCGACATTAAAAATCATACACCGTCGGTGACACTTTTCTATCGATTACAATTTTTTATAAACGGTGAACGAACCACGCGTACGAATTCCAACGTTTCGAGTTTGAAAATTACGCAAGGAACCTTGAACACTCAGCAGCTAAACAAGAGAACAAAGGCCGCGAAAACAGCCGCGAAGTGTCGTCGAAAGTACTGAAAACAGATCAGTAAGTAAGAGGGGACGAATCGGCGAACAGCCGGAAAACAATGTCACAAGCGTCGAAAAGGAAGAGCGAAAGCCAGAAAGCTGAAAGGGGCCAGGCGAGAGAAGCGACGGAGGTGAAGGATCGAAGAAAGAAAACAACTGAGAGCAGAGCGATCGATAGCGATGGAAAAGGGTGTAGAGAATGAAGAGAAGGAGTAGGTGGCTGAAGAGATAGAGAAAGAGGAAAGAATGGAAGAGATGGAAAAAGAGTAGAAGGCAGGAGAGTAAAGCGGCAAAGTGGGCTGCGCCGGGTGCCATGGTGTGTGGTGCGCGGTTAAATATAAACCTGTGGCAGGCGGTACGAAGGAGGGCAGGAGGAGAGTGGAATGAACGGGGCAACTCTCTTCTCTCTTCTCTCGGTGATCGCGAGTGGAGAAGTGCACGGGGCGGCTGCTCCGTACCGTTGAAATGTGACATGCGCTCATTAACATATAAATTAAACGTGACAACTGGGGGTCAGTTCTACTTTAACCGTGGCGACCACCGTCAGGCCACGATCCACTTTCCGTTGTTTTTTCCACCTCCTTGTCCTCCTTCTTTTACTCCGTTTCGTTTCTTTTTTCCCCTCTTCCATCTTTCTGCTTATACGCTCGCTCTTTTCCTCTTGTTCCACACTCGATCGAACAACCGAGTAGGCTTCTTTACCGACAACCAAAGAGACCACGAAATTCATGCGTCGAACGAGTCGCGATCACCGCCACCGCCGCAACTCCATCGTCACTTTTCCCTCGTTACAGTCTGCCGACCATGGGATTTGCGGTTATGGGGAGCGTTGCCCCGTGAATCTTTACAACTATCTTACCGCTTGGGGATTGCCAGCGAAAAATAATCGTTGGCGGGACCAGGAAGTCCCTTCTTCGTTTATTCGTTGTTATCGACTAACTCGAGTATCGAGCACTTCTTTTTGATATTATACGATTTTTCTCTGTATTACGATATGGCGTTGCCGTAGCGTATCGGATGCTTCAATTATAATTTTAATAGAATTTCGTTTATAGCTCAATTCTGCCTATTTACCTTCATATGCCTTTCGTGCAAATTGCTCGATACATATAAGAAACTATAGTTTTCAACACCGATTTACGTATATTATTTATGTACGAACGACGAGCACAATTTTACGTCCGACTACACAGACACTTTACTTCCTACTTTCGATGAAAGAATTATCAAATTCGGCCATTTATGTCGTTATGTCAATTTGTCACTGCGACATTGATAAATAAATTGGATTCGGCAAACGAACGAGGACGAACGAAGTTTAAAAATAGCGACTGTCTTGTTAAATAATCTACGTTAAAAATTGCTAATAAAATCTATATCTTGCGTTTCGATAATTCTGTCTTCAAAAAAGAATTTCAAGCGTTCGATCAATCCGCATGGACACGATCGCGCGCGCCAAAATCGAGCACTCTCTCTTTCCAGCGTCCTCTGCTCGTCCTCCCACGATTCCAGGAAGTCGAGATCGTCAGCGATTTACCCACCTGGTTAGAATCGTACCTTTTTCTCTTATTCGCGGTCCCGCGTGCGATGGTGAAGCTGACCGGTGCTTTTTGCGCAGAACTTCCACTCGAAATGCCAAATTAGACGAAGCCGAGGAAAATACTTGAAAAAACCAGAGCCAAAAGGAACATCCACCTTTCCCAAGATTATCCTCTCGAACACCGGACGTCGCGATACATGTGAATGTACGACGCTTGCTTGTGAATTTGCCGAACGGAAGATGACTATACGCCGCGTATGATAGCGACATTTATCGTTATTACATTGAAATGAAAGAAAAAAAAAAAGAAAAAAGACAAATTGATTCGGCAATGGCGGGAGGATGTTGGTCGAGCCGCATCAGAATGACAAAATTACGATTGTTCGTCGTTCCAGCTACTATGTTGCTGTGTTTGATTAAAAGAAAGCTCTTTTAATGCGTGTTGCCTTTGTTGAGTATATAATCTTGACCTTGGAGGAATTAGGGGATGTTGATTCAATCCTGACCAATTCAATCGACGATCTTACGATTCATCAAACTAATCCTTGCGTCGTTGATTCATGCCGTTACACAGCAATCATACAAATTTCCAATCAAAAGCTTTGCAATCCTGCATTCACAGAATACTACCGAATCACAATTACACTTGCAACAGACAGAATAAAGAAACTCATCCTTTATTGAACATATGCCTATTAAGCAGAATATATTTGGTGAAAGTTACTAATTTGACGTTAATGTGAATTTATAACATTGCCGGTGGAAATATTAATTCGCCGCGTTCTGGATATTGTTACGATATCAACCAGCAACTCCAGTAACCTTTTAACTTTAAAACTCGTTCAACTCGTAGGATTTGTCTAAAAAAAGAAAAAGTTCATGAATTTATTTATGCGTTTGTCTCCTTCCCTGTCCCGTGTCTTTTCAACGAACACAATACTCTTCTATCAACGTCAGATAGTCCGACGTTCGCGAGGTACAAAGGGTTAATAGTATTCAAGAAAACTCGAAGAGACATCAATTATTACATACATAATCTGAACAGAAACTTTTCAGAGAAGAGCCACAGCTGCAACCGTACGTAAATAATTAAAGCTGAATTTACACTGTTTCATTTTGCAGGAATACGACGCTATCGAAAACGACCGCTGCTCTCATCCTCGTTTTCATCCGCCGATGACGTGTTCCCGCAAACTGAAACGGTGTAAATTCTGTTTAAGACGCGAACGACGCCACGCAGACGTGTCCTCTAGTTTTGCATAAAAGTCGATCGGTGATCGATGATCCGGTAGACGAAACTGGTCCGGCGTAGAAGAGAGAACCAGTTCCCTATTCCCTTAGAGGCAACGGGGCCAACAAACAAAGAGGACGCGCACACTAACTCGGAAGAGTCGTAGAAGAGCATTGTTTTAAAGGCAGCGTGGTACCGTGGCCCTTTCTTCTCTCTTCTACGAAGTTACAAGGAGGAACGAGTCCGAGGGCCGGTAGACAAAACTGACCGACCTGGTCGGTTATCCTGCTGGCTGCCGTTGGCTGGCTCTCTTAGTTGGCTTGGTGAACGAGCTGGGCTTTGGTCATTGCCGGCTCGCGACGTGCTGTTATTCTGGGCTCCACTCGGCTATATTTAGACGAGACCACCTTGAGGGAGCTCGAGAGAGCTCGAGTGCTCTCCGCGGACTGCAACCGCAGAGAGGCTTTTCTCTATTGGCCGATCGTGTGCGTTAGTTGTGCAACAAGCGTTCGCGATCCTTTGGAAACGCGATCGAGGAATTCCTGCCCACGCTCTTTTTCCACGTCGCTCCTTTTTCATCGTACTTGCTCTCTAGCCGACCTCGCCGTGCATTTAGGTACACAGTGGCTCGCGAAAGTTATCCGAACGCTTGTACAAATTTTTTACGAATCTATCGTTGTCTAATGTCTCGTACGAAATTTTTCGAGATTCTGAGATTTCATTAGCACCGTAACCAGATCCCAGTATCGTAATTGTATTTTCGAGTTTCAAACAAATCCGAAAACTTGTACAGATGCTACTGGATATTTAGTACAAGGATACACGCGTCTCCTCTGGGAATTATAAATATATGTATTTTAAACGTTCGTCTAACTCTAACTGAAGCAACTCTAACTGAGCAGTTGTTCAAACAATAGCAGCTCGGCTAAACATATCGGATAATCAGACGTTAACAATGAAGTTTTTTTCGTATAAATGGAATTTCTACTAACAGAGTTCTACTATGGCAGAATCGCAAACTGTTGTTGTAGCTATCGAACACATATGGTCTATCGTGTTATCGTTCCCCGTTAACTCGCAAAATCGTCGCCATAAACAGTAGCAACAAAGTGTCCGTTTCGATGCTGTCTCATCGCGAATTCTTCGCGGCACTTTTTTAAATTTATACCCTACTGTTTTATAATTGTTTGCCACATCCATAAAACATGAACCGCGGATATTTCATCTTTCCGCCGGGCACCGATCCACGTCGTTGCTCAAAATTATGCCTCTAAACTCGTCTTTACATCGGGATAGGCAACGCACGTTGCGTCCCGGTGCATCGACAGCGGTCGTGCCCGCTGAATAACAATCGAGCAATCCATCGGTGTCTCATCTCGCGAGCCAGTTTAATCGCGCGAATCGATCCTTGCCCCGGCTTAAAACGCGATACTATCAATCGACGACTAAAAATAACAAAGCGTGCCACTAGCTCGTTGTCCCTCGATCGCTCTTCCTGTTTGCGTAAGACGGAAGTCACACCTGACAATGAAGAAGGGAGTTCTATGGAGAGGAAGTTAAGAACGTGTCGGAATATTAATCTCGTGTTTAAATCTGTCCAGAACATCAACGAGTGTCAACAATATCGAGAAACGGCCAAGGACCGACCCAGAAGCCAGGTGCCTTCGTTTGCGCAAACTACACCGATGAATCACTCTAAATCGGTTACCTTGAGTATCTAGATAAATAAAAACGGATAAGAATTTTTCTTATCTATTTTAAGCAAACAAGGATGATGACCTTGTTTTCTTTTTTTCTCATATTACTCGTTATTTCTAAGTTTGATATATCTGAACCTCGATAATTCCTATCAGATTACAATTTTCTCAATTCTCACAGATACAAACTTTCTCTATCTCTGAAACGTGTCTGAGCGTGTTATTTTATTTCTATAATTGGAACTCACGCAGAATCCCATCCTTTGCAAGTCGAAATTTACCTCTACAGGTCGAACTTTGTTCACCGCTGCCTCTACAACTCTAAATTATATCATATTATATTGTATATACATAAACATAAATTATTATTTATGTTTGCAAATAAATAGCTGATCTCTAAAAGTTGAATTTCCCTTTCTTCGAATCGCTGCGATTTGAAAGATACTAATCACTGTGCAAAGCTTCTGTAAGTCTTCCTCGTTCGTTAATTCTCCGTTGGCCGAAAACCTCGATAAGACAAAACCTGCATAAATCGAAGATATTTTTTCCTGGAGATTCGAGTTGGCGAGGTCCGACCGTACAACGGAAGCACTATCTATCGTGAAGCAACAGTTATAAATAGGCAGATCGTTTCAAGAGATAGGACTTACGAAGAAATCATTACTATAGCTCAAAGTGGTAATTTCACAAGTCTATAAAAACATACAAATTTCCCACTTTCCCTTTCGTGGTATAAATTATTCCACGTTCCGAGTTGGACAGGTAGCACCGGATTTAACAAATCGGAGAATCGATCGAGTATCCTGGACACGATCGGTTTTCGTGCGAAGTAAACGAGTGGACGTGTCTTCTCGCGGCGAAGGTGACAAGCGACAACGGTAACGTTGTGCCAGAAATACCTTTTCTTCCCGATACGACACGGCGAAGCTACCGCGAGTCACAGAACGGAAAGATCGCTTCCCGGAATTCGCGAGCGTGTGAACGGATCACGTCCTGGCCCGTTAATGGTGGCTATTAGTGTTCTCGAGGGAGACCGTTTACGTGCACCAGGATCTTGCCAAACGACACGCTCCGTGTCGCAGATAAATTCGTTGCTCTCTTCCCGACCGGTGAAACGTACCGGGAGCTTCTTTATCGTGAATATCAATCGATAATCCTTCGGCTCGTTAACTCTCTCCATTTCTCGTCGTTCCTCCTTTCTTCTCTTTTCTATTCCATACGCCTCTGCTGCGTTAAGCGGCGTCCTCACTGAACCAACAACGAGAAACTTTTTATCCATGTTCCATGTTTCTTGAAAAAGTTGCTGTTGGGTGCTCGTTTCGCGTTCGAAGCGACAAACATCCACAGAGACAAATGTCCACAGTGCGTACAGTTTACCGATTATTTCACAACTAAGAATTATCTCGCAGTTAGTTTTCAAATCCTTGGAACAGGTTGCATCGATACGAACAAAATGTTTCCGCAAATTCATATCCGTTGGTTACCGTTTTGCAATTGGTCTCGAACAAAAAGGATGTTCGTTGTTGGGTCGGTTGGACGCGGTTCTAAGTTGACTAGCCTCTTGGTTTATCCATAGACAGCGCCTTAGCCGGCCATGATGAAAAATATCATTTTCTTTCACCTGGTAACGCACGCTTTGTCGGTGAAAACGCGATGTTAACTACAAAAAGAGACGAAGAGAAAGGGGGAGAGAAAGAATGGCTCATTGAACGAGCGAATTCTTTCCAGGGAATTAGAAAGCAGCAGCCAGGCAGAAGCTACGGCGCGGTCGCTATTAGATAATTGAACTTGAAGTCGCGAGACGTTGCCTTAACTCCAATTAAGCTTCTGGCCGCTTTCAGATTATCTCCGAGAACGTTCTCTCCTATCTCTGTCTGCGTAGCGGAAAGATCTGCCTTGGACGAGTGTCCGTCGTTCGTTTCATCGGCATAACTTCCTAAATTATGCCGTTAATGCGCGCTATTCTGGATTCCACGGTGATCGTTGATGGCCTCGGCCCGAGGATCAGCTTTCTCGATAAGGGTGCTCGTTAAACGGGGTAGGACGGCTCGTATCGTCGGCGCTGGTCGTTTCTGATCGCGCGATCGTTCGAGTTTTATTAAGTGACACCATACGCCGACGTCTTCCGCCAATTAAACAGCCCGCTGACGGATAATTAAGGGAAGCCAGGTGAACAAGATGGCCGAGAAAACGTAACACGTTCCTTCGGTAATCACGTCGTTTCCTCGGTCTTACGTAATCGTTATGGTTAAGCAGGATAAACATAACGAACGGAGAGTAAGCGGAAAGTAAAGATCGTGGTTACGTTTCATCGGTTTCTTATGGCGTATAAACTTGTTATGAAATACACAGCTAGAATATTCGAGTTGGTTAGTATCGTTTTGGTTCGCTGTTAATATGATTCGTGTCAATAAGCAACAGGGTTGATACTTGTTTCTAGTTTCTAGTGAATTACGATCTACTCGAAAAGATCGTAAATCCACCAGTATATTCCTATTCCAGATCGTTACGAGGTCGAGTTTATTTCTTCTTTAAACATCGATTTTATATTCGCGTGGCGAGTCCACTTCGAAGTCGGATTTCGCAGCGTCCGCTTATCGACTTGCGAAATATCTGCGCGTCCGTGTTTGCCACGCATTCCACTGCAACCATCGATCGAGAATGAATTTTATTCAGAGAGATCAGAGATGTCGAATGATATTTAGATCAGGCGTATTTATATTTAGCCTCGTGCCACGCGCACGACTGCGTTCCGGCATAAACATAACATAGCTTATTTACTAATTCAACTGTGATATACATTCTAATTTAAGGAATGAAAAGCAGAATGTTGTAACTAACGGCTCTACGGCAGGCTAACAGGCACCAGACCAAGGGCATTCCTGTTTCCAGTTTTGATACACAAATACACGAGCGTCAGATTTTTCTATTCGCGTCTTTAACCCTATCGATAAACCGTATCTTACTTCGAACTTTAACTACCAAAACGTATTAATAAAAGTTTTAATAATTCAGCCACGATGTAAGAATGAACTTGGAAAGTTGAGCAGATTTCCATAATACACGAGGGGCTCATGGGACTTTCGCAATCAGTGCGCTTCGCGCGGGAGATTTATTGACCGAGAAAGGTGTTCAAATTGTGTCCAACAAACGGTACCCGGGTCTAAAAATACATTTCTAAACCGGAGAATCATTGCGGCGGCCCTGTTCACGAGGAACGCGTGTAGCGGCGGCAACGGTGGTGGGGGATACACAACTCTTTACGCACGGGCGCATGCGTACGGGCGAGAATCACGCGGTGCGCAGGCGCGAACGCTGCGCGGGCCTTGGTGGGGGAACCGCGCACACAGAAACAGGGCGGTGCTTTCATTTATTCATAAATCAACAGCGTCTATTTATAGCCCCGACGGACAAATAGCGATAGTTGTGTGTTAGCGCGCAAGCTCGCTTGCGTGCGGCCGACGTTGTATCCTTGAATGGCGAAACAATCGAATGGAAATTAATGCGACCCGATGAAAAATCAAACGGGCCTCGACACCCGACTCTCACTTTGCACCGTCTCTTCCTTGAGCACGTGGACAACTTTTAGCGCGACTAAACGCGCTGGTTTCCTTCGGTCATGGTCGTACAGTTCTATCTACTCCGGCGTCTACTACTCGTATCAATTCACTTTTTCCTCCAACGTTTTTTTACTTCGTCTACTATTATTACGCTATCAGTTTAGGCTTAATATCGAAATAATTCGCTCTTGCGTTACAAGATCCATCGTCCGAGATTAAAATCATCCAAGGCGGATCTCAAGGACTGAGAATGGGAAATTGCGAGAATAATCTTTGAGCATAGTTTCGCGGAGTCTATATACGTACTTTCTTGCCATTATGTGATCAATAAATAATTTCGTTGCAAACCTCCAAAGAATTTCCTGCCCGAGAAACTCGTTTCAGTTGACTCGAGTTTTGAAATACACGTGCAATATATTGAATAACGTTCGCGAGAACAATCAACGACTCGAGTCTTTAAATAGAAAAACGCGTGGACCGCGTTTGGAAAGTGCTGCATCTCGTTAAAATGTCGCAATGTAAAGAGCAAAACGGAACTCGAGCGATCCACACGGATCGGTTCTCCAGTGGGTGTCGATGGCCGATACGATGTGTACATGCACAACTTTGGCTGCAAGTCTCAAGAAGAGCATATACGTAAGGATGGTGTAGGCTCGTATATATGGGACGGGACATAAGAGGGAGAGAAAGAGGGAGTAAGAGAAAGAGCATCGAGATGGGAAGTTGGCCGGAACGGTGATGCCGGTGGTGGCTGCTGGTGTGTCGATCGGTTGTAGCTGGTTCGTTCAGTCTGTCGCTTGGCAAAGCAATAGCCCAGGCTAAATATAGCCTGACGATAAACATAGGCAGTTAGTGGAGCCACGGTGTGTATAGCGGCGTCGGTATCCTTGGTTATACTCGAATGACGCCGGATACACGAGTCTCTCTCGTAACGCCGTGGGATTTCGGTTCTACCTGACAAGCCATTCAAGAATTCCGACCAGACCGGGGGCATAACAGTGAACGGGCCGGGCAAACACTGTTTCGCTGCCGACGTACAGTGTGTTAAAACGGCCGTCTGACCGCGACAAAGTCACAGGCCATTGTGCAGACTAATATCGTTTATAGCTCTTAACTATCTGATTTACTATATTTATTTTCATCTTTCTACCGCAAAATATAAATACCTATCTTTCTCTACGAAATCAACGACAGGTGAAACTATTCACTGAAAATGTCTCCTTTTACGAAAAGAATCATCGACTTCTAATGTGTATTCTTCCAGACAGTAAGAGATTACTGATCTCTGTATACCTGTTAGCGTATTCAAATAATTTCCTTAGAAATATAGAAATTTAAAAGTAAAATCAAGAATTGGTAAGGAAAAAATCGTCAAAGTTGTCGCTTCTTCGCAGCCGTCTTCGAAAATACTATGCGACGCGGCTTCAAGCACGGTGATGGTAACCGAGCGTGGAAATTGGAAGTCGATGCGGCGTGCCTCGATGTAATTAGCGTTTTCGACTGTCGTGTGTTGGCCAGGCAAAGCCGACGTTAACGCTCAGTATATGGTAATGGGTAATTAATATTGCATGACGCGTGTCCGAGCTGTTGAACTTTCCACGTGGAATTCGTCGCCGCGATTTCGTATCTGCTCTGCTCTGGAATGTGATCCGGGATTAATGTGCATTCGTTTACGGAACGTAGTTTCCTTCTCGTTCTTTTTTCACTTCTTTTTTCTTTGTTGGTATGATACAGTATGGTATAGCAGAGAATGGTGGTTGGTTATTAGTAGAACTAGTTGTATTGTGTGCACTTAAATGTAGTGTATATAGGTGATTGTAATTATAACCCTTTCACGCTCGACGTTGGGTACACGAGACACCGTATCGTAGCAAATTATTAAGTAAACGTATTTCCCCGTTTTCTAGAATAAATAATAAACACGTTCCTTCCGTCGAAAATTCATCGAGAATCTTATATCTTCTAATAATTGACGATAGTCAATAAAGAAAGCAATGTTCACATATCCGAAAAAATATCTTAGATTTTATCTCGATGAAACATTGAAATTAATATTTTCGCGTTCCATGCTGTATACGTATGACAACGAGACGAATGTATTTCTTGTCGATAAAATTGCTTAGAATTTTGGTGCGTTACGTCTTATTTACAAGAACACCAAGGAAAATATATTCCTAGTTTTCAATACAATCGATATAAATAATGGATGAAGCCTAAAAGCTGCACGAAAAACACTTGTTTCCATTTTTATGATTGTCGCGCGGATCGCAGCAAGTTGGACTCGAACGATTTTACGGTTTTCTGTGGACGGTGACGAAAGCCGTCGGAACGAAGAGTATTCTCTCCTTCCTTGATTCGATTCGCGTTTCTCGACAAAGCAATACCCGATCTAAATATAGTCGACCCGATAAACACAGACACTTGGACATATTCTCGCCTGATAACGGATAGTCGCTGTAATACGGTTGCTGTAATATCGTTCACACCGCCGTAATACTACATGATTTACGCTGTTTTCGTGCCGCGATTACCAGTAAATATTGACAGACGCTGATAGGGCTCGTTCAAATCTACACAAAAAGGAGCCATCTTTCAGTCAGCCACGAATACATACACGCACACACGCACGCACACATGCGCGACCGGGCGTCGCACAGATAACAGCATATTTGTGCAAAGTATGTTTTTTCTTAAACAAAGGATTTTCTCCAAACGGAGAACGAAATAAAAGAGAAAGAGGGATTTGTCACGTTTCGAGCCTCGGTCTCCTACCAGATAACAAGTTGTTCGCTGAATCGTCTCGGATCCAGAACAATTATAAACCAGAAATAAACGGACGAGCGAATTCCTGTACGATCACGTAAACGCGCGACACACATGCGACTTAAAAATACATATTTTGCAACAATAAATTGCGTCATGCGACGACAATTCTTTTTTCTATGGAATTCCACGATTGCTTTCAAGGCAATACGATGTCAAAAGAAGAAGAAGAAAAAAAAAGAGAAAGGAGAGGAAAGAAACAAACAAATAAAGGAACACGTGCAGAAAAAAGAAGATGAAGAAATGGTATACGAGACTGTTTCCTGGAACAGTTTTAGCTACAACATTGAACGGATACGCGGGCTGTTTCGCAAATTATCGGTCCTGCTGCACGGAAATTATATTTGGAATCGCGGCATTAGGCTTAACGCGACGATAGAACGAACTTAGCCGACGACAAATTAAGGCGATTGCGACCGAGCCGTCGCAGCTCGTTAAATCGCACGCACTTCGCGTATCGCGGGGAGCCATTTGAAAGCGCCGCTTGTATGCGCCCACTGCTCCGCGCAAGATTTCGCCAAGATCTCCGTGGTACCCGTTAATTCGAACCGTTCTGCCTCGTCCACAACGTAGACCGCCATTCCACGAATACTTTTTCTTTACTTTATCTCATATTTCTCGCTGTTAAATTCGTCTAAAAATATTAAAGGGCTCGGGGCTTGTTCTTTTGTACATAAAAATAGTCGTTTTCAGCGTCGTCGCGATCGTTCAATGGTACCCTTTCTCTGGATCAAGTGGAAGTAAAGGAACGTGCTCTGTCGCGTAAGCAAAACGGGCAAGTGACACAAATCACTCGAAGAAACAACGACACACAATTGCAGAGAAAATGAAAAGCAATGGCGCCGCGGTTATTCGTAAATAGAAATACTTAGTACTAGGAAGTTTGACGATCTCGTTATCGCGACATGATGTACGAGCAGTAAAATTCGACCTTAACGCTAATTCCTTTGTGCATCACGATGGCAACGGCTGGTAGACTTACATAGGAAAATATTTCTCCGACCACGTGCCTCGGAATAATCGTCTCAGGAACTCGACTAGGAATTATCTTCCGCTCGATTCCATTGCATCGTTCGCTCGACGATCTTGAAATATTCTTTATTTTTCCCGGCGTATCAAATATTTCCATAAACAAAAGAGTCTGACCTCGTAGAGGAAAAAAGAAAGAAAAAATAAAAAAAGCGGAGAAAAAAGTAGAAGATACGTCGAACGGCGTTTACAACGTTTTTAGATAAATAGAGCACGATTCGAGGCGCGAACTTTCCACGCGACCAAGATGGCCAAACGTGCTGATCACGTGCTCGAATCTGCGGATAAGCTCTCGCGACACGACGAAGAAATTCGTTTATCTGCGTGCCAGAAGCGAGCCACGAACGACGTCGTGTCGTAAAACGAGGGAAGAACAACGCCGCTCGACCATACATTCTTGTTGACCGAATGAATACGCGTCGGTACGCCGGGCCCATAATTGGTGCCGGCCAATTAAGGGTTAATTGAGTGTATTTTAGTCTGAAACCAGCCGCGTCGTCGTTACTTAAGGCGGCACCCACATTAAACTCGAGTCCGACGCTTGCTTGCTTGCTTGCTTGTTTTCCGTTCGCTCGTTGCCTGCACCAACGGTCGAAATAACGTCCCTCCTTGTCTATATACGAAGACTACTTTGTGCCTTGCACCCCCTCGTTGTCGTGGTGCGACCAACGCGATTATCCGGCCATCGATTTATTCGCTGTACGTTAACCTTTTTATGGGTGTCAACCGAGCGTGTGTGTATATGCGGAAAAAAAGGTGAATGCCGGCTTTACAGCGAGCTGACACGTGCTTGCACCGTGTCGTTAAGCGATTCTTTCTTTCGTTTTTGGTCGATCTTTGTTGCCGGTACCGGCAACGCTCGTTAAAGGTAAATTTCCTGTCGCGAATAGTTGTTTCCGAAGGATAACGCGAAGAAAGGAACGGACTGTACATCACGGCGGAACGAAAAAATCAAAATTACGTAACTATCTCGTAATAGCGAAAAGAAATTGCCTCTACTCTAGCGGACTAAGCATGCGAAAGAGAACTTGTACGAAACGTACATTCGACGCGTTGCAAGGATTTCTACCGAAACAAAGAAACGGTTCAAAACAAACGAATACATCCCACTGAGATTTTTCGTATATGAATATTCTGACTATTCGTCACGTTTCGATTTTAATTCGTTTCGACATTCTTGTCTTTGTTATATCGTTGATTATATACTATCTTTCTCCTTTTTTTTTTTTCGTTTTATATATTACAAATCGATCGATACTGCAGTAAGATGAATATGTAAAACGATGTTCGCAACGTAATAAGCAAATAAATCATTCGATGGACGAATTCTCAGCGCTAATATTAGGCCACGAATTGGTCCAAGCGGTTCTCGCGGCACTTCGTCGTCGGCGGCTAATTCGAACAGCGATCCTTGAACGCTGACAGCGAGTCGCAGCCAAGGTTAAAAAACACGTTAGTCACGTTCGATCGGAGCGTGTGCCGTG
Source organism: Bombus vosnesenskii (assembly GCF_011952255.1). NCBI lineage: Eukaryota > Metazoa > Arthropoda > Insecta > Hymenoptera > Apidae > Bombus > Bombus vosnesenskii. The sequence continues at coordinate 4,188,501 of NW_022882962.1, forward strand.
AATCACATGGTACACAATCGGGAAAACTAGAATGTCTTAGGTGGGATTCGATATCATCATGGACGACATCCTCCATTATCGGCGACAGTCCTATTACAAGTTATCGCGATTTTCATAAAATATTCGACATACCGATCGATAAACGAACGATTCATGCACCGATAATACGAGTCTACTCCCCCGTTCTTTCTTCCTTCCATCGACCATTTAAATTTCAAAACATTCGACGAGCTGTAGGGGAAAAATAAAGAAGAAAAATTCTAGATCGAAATACGGATTAGAAAATGAACCAGTTTCTGCACGGTTCGATGGGAAAGCGACTCAACTTCGCGAAGGGATTTCTGCGTAAATATTAATTAATCCTGTTGACGCGATATTACGTTACGAGCCCGTTCTCTCTCTCTCTCTCTCTCTCTCTCGCTCTTTCTTCCTGCTGTTCGAGAGCGGACACGAGCCGCCAATGACGGAGCAAACGAGCAACCAGCCAGCCACCGACGTGCCTGCGAAACCAGTATTTTTTTCTTTTTTCTCTTCTCACACTCTATTCGCTCTTTTATTCCCGCCCGCTAAAAATAGAGCCTACTCCAGTAAAAACGACCGCGTTGTGTTTCTCCTCTGGCCGTGATGAATGGATCGTTCCCCGATGCCTTCTCTCTAATTCTGAACACCGCACGGACCATTTCAAACCGCGTGTCCGTAATGCACTTATGCATACTCTGGTTGCAACTCGATCTCCGATCGACTTTAATCCCGCGAGCTTTCGTTCCAATCCACGTTATGTAAAAACCAATTGACCCATTTATCGGAAAACTATGCTCGTTGTCGACCTATTGCCTCCGCCAACGAACGTCCCTTTCAGACGAGAATTTCTTCTTCCCTTCTGTCCAGAATTTCTTTAATTTAAGAACAAAAAGGAATTTAATATTTTAAGAATCAAATTGCAACGACGCTTTTACGGATCGCTCGTATTGGAGAAATTTCCAAAGAATAGGAGAAATGACCGAAAGAACGGAACAGGGTTAACACAGTGAGACATGTTTGAGCTGGATTCTCGGAGAGTGTGCGGGGCACTCTGGTTTCAAGGGGGAATTATCCATTAGTCTTTCTTAAAACCTCGACAGGATACCATGAACTTGACACTGTAAATTAGAGCCAGTCTTCGTTAACAGCAAACTCTGCTTCGTTACAGACGAAAAAACTTCTTCTATATCTTTAGAAGTATCAGTTATCTAACGAGATACAGCGCTATAATTCTAATAGGAGACTGCAGATTTGTCATTCGTTGCTAACAGTTGTACATCTTTTGACCAAACTGTTCGCCTTATTCGCTGTTTTATATTAAACTACGTTTGTTTCTCCACTAAAATAGCATCGAAATGAAAAGATCGAGATAAAAATACTCGTCATGTTCTTCTTCTGCGATCTTCGATTACATCTATTACCACAAATACATAGAACGAGTTGCAAATAAATAATTCTGAATAGAAAATAATCACTTCCGTAAACCACGAATAAATAGCTCGTACATCGTCGAACAGACGATAGATCAAGACAATTATCGACAATCTTTTTAGATTATCGATAGAGGGATATAAAAATAAGTCGCATTCTTTCTGAATATAAAATAATTTCATTGGCCACAAATCATCGTCGAATGTCTGAGCGATGAATACAGCATTATCGATGAATTTCTCAACGTTATATCATCTGCATTAGCGTTGCGTAATAAGCTTGGGCCTTGCGGGCGGCTAATCGAGGCGCGTGCACGTATTTTCTCGATAAAAAGGATAAGAAGATAATCAGTGCATGTATGCGCGTGCATGCACCAGGTTAATTTTACGTAATATCAGGAGGACGTTTATATTCTCGCGGGCCGATCGACGACGGGACTCTCCTCGGCCAGTGGCGCGTCCGGTCGCTCGTAAATTCCTCACGCTATCGCGATATATTTAACTCGGCGATAATGTAGCAAACAAATCGTATCGTTTCGCGCGGAACCGGTATTCTCACGCTCTGTTCAGCTCGTCCGCGTTACTCCCTTGCTAAAGATAGCGTGTATTTAAGCCGTCTGTGTGCTGCACGCCACACGGATTCTGCGATGCACGCTGCTGCACGCTTCGATACAGAAAATCACGCAACAACCGATCGACCATTTGCCACCGATGGATAAACGTACGGGATAAAGTCGACGCGTCTAAGATCGTATTTCGGACCTCGTTATTTGTACTCTACCATCTAATCTTTTGGCAGTAGCAATTAAATAGCAACGATTGACAAACAAAGACCATTGCCCGCGGATATTGTCCCGAGCGGTACGATGCACAAAGTCTGAACCAACGTCGTGTACAGTGTTCAGACTGCGGCGGACGCACGTATGACAGCCGTGGAAGAGTTTGATTTTCCATGTTACCGTTGTTAGTCGAGACGAGGGATAATATCGCATAGCGTGTACGTTTTTAATCATTCACGGGCCAAACTCGGGAAAAAGGGAGAGATCTTGTCTTATCGTTAATCCGTTTCAACTTTTCTATTCTATTTCTGTTCATCGTACGTTCTGAACATCGTCTGTTCGTTATGAAGTTACGGACTTAGAATCTTAAATACACGGTTGTGTGCTACAGGTTTCCCATAAATCTCGAAGGAACAATGGCAAGAATGGCGGCGCGATGCAACATGTACGGCCTAGAGAGGCGTACTCGCAACGAGAAATCGTCGATCATAGTTGGTCGACAAAGCGTTGGCTAAAGATAGCCTGGCGATTACTTCATCGTGGAAATCACGTAACGTCACTCGAAACAGAGATATAATGTGGGTCGGTGTCGAGGAGACGAGGAAATGGCCGAGAACGATTCTAACATAATCGTTCCCTTCTCGCGCCGATGGAACACGATTGGTGCACGCGTATCGCCGCCGCGTTACGACGTTTCTATTAGTTTCTTCTCTTCTGCTTCTACGTCTACTTTTATCTCTTTCCCTTTTCGATTCGCGGATCGAAACCACACGATCAAGTTTTTACCGGTGGCCGCGTGTACGCGACTCGCGCGCTGTATAAATAATGCATACGCGACGCCAAAGAAGTGCACAGTCCGCTATTACCGTACCGATAGCCACCGCAGAAGCGCTATTATTACGTCGTTATTGCACAAGATGAAAGTATCGCAATGCTATTTTACGCCTACGCGTCAGGGGAATCTCGGAAAGGAGCGACGATCCCGAGATTCAGAGGCGGGTAGATCGCCAGACAGCATGGCCAAAATCGTCACCGTGTCCAATTCTTGTTTACGGCACACACGTGTCGCCTATGACACAAGTTCTTACCGTTGTACCAGTGGAGAAATTGCGCCAGTGTGAGTACAGAGTGCTAGCGTAGCAATGGAAAAGAACGGAGGAGGAGTCGAAAGTAGTGACTGGCGGACCAGTTGGCTTTTGTGCGATGAAACGAAACGCGTACCTTAGAAACGCTATAAATTACGATATAGACTCTTTGGGCTATTAGCAAAATCTAGATACCGTTTCAACATACCTCTCGTTCGTGATGACAGATTTTTGGACCGTACTATTAGTTAATTTCAAACGAAACTTTCGATACGTGGGTCTCGAGAAACTCGCATATTCCGGCGCCACATATTGTTCCGTGGCTGAATCGTTGCCAAAATATTATCGTTCTTCGACATTCCCGTCAATACGATGTTTCTCTGATAAAGCGCCGAATGTACATAGTACAACGTGTCTCTAAAAATGTCTCTACGAAGAAGTCTGCAGATAATAAATCAATGGGAACTATACGCGGTATCTTATATCAAACGAGAAGTTAATAATAAACTCGGTCTATCGTCTCATTCTTGGAAGTTAGGAATAGAAACGTGCACACCTATCGGTTCGATAAGGTTTAACGAAGTACCTAATGTAATCTAAACTGAATTTGCCTACCAAAATATCGAATCGCTGAGATAACGAACATTAAGCTAATGCGTCCGAAAGAACTTTCTGTCTTTCGTCTTAATTCCATCGAGTTAAATCGTGTCACTCGATTTCTGGAAGTTACCGATAGAAAAGTGGACGCGTGTCAGTTGGACGTGGTAGGACACCGGTGAGCCGGACCAGGTAAGCGTTCGAGTGCGTGGGGCATCAACAGGCTCGGCTATAAATAGAACGCGAAGGTCAGGGGAATCAGCAGTTTTCATGCAAATACGGCATCGATGGAATAATATTGCTCCTTTCGCGGCGAAGCTCTATCGCGTGGTTCCGGTTACTCGTCGCGGATTTTTATTCCGGCGGCATCGTTACGATTTGATCCGTTTTTATCAAAACCACCTCCCAACCGCATCACCTGCGAATTATTTGGATCAATTGCCTTAGCGCTTGCGCCTGTGGCACGCAGGACCGAGCAAGCAGAAATCTCTTCTTTCGCCACGTGGCGGCTTATTCAATTCGGATACGTAGCGAATTTAACAAAGATGTTTGTTCGGAACCTCAGATAGGAAATTCCCCAACATACGTTTCGTTCGTTTCGACGGTCCTCTTCAAAATATCTTCTAAATCGAGGACTCCCACGATGATATGGAACGACAAAAATTACTCGAATATCGGTTTGCGCCAGAACCACAAGAGTTTCTTCGAACAAAAGATTAAGAACATTACGAAGTGGTTGTACATAATGTTGGAGGATACGTAGTTTATCGCGTGGCTGGAAAAACTGTCGCTTAAGAAACCAAATTTTTCAAAGACTACAAGAATTTGAGCGCATATCTAACATAGATTCGTCTTGTTAGCGATATCCTTTGTATGTGTATATTCGTCGTAAATTTGCAAAAGATAAGAGCGTTAAGGGATTTAGACGTTACTGCGCGATCGTGCGTGCTTACCACCTCGGGCGAGCTCTTGCTTCTAGCACGACGAGACACGTGGAATTTATATCTGTAATTCGTGTTATTTACTTGGTGGCGTCACACGACACTTTATCATCATTGTGAACGCGCCATTTGAATTGGAAATTTCGCGTAAAAGCGAGCCAAAAGCGAGAAGGAGAGAAAGACGCGCGTTATAGGTTACGGCGGGGAGATCGCCGTAGCTATGGACACGGCTCGCTGTACAGTTTCTACGTACGCGGTAATAGGACTTTACGGCGATTTCTTGGCCGCTCAAAGGAACATTGTCACCAACGGCGAACTCTCGGGTTTCAGCCGAGTCTCGCATGCCGAGCGAACGCTTCAAATCGAGTTACGCAAGGTCTGAAAGGGTAATTCGACGTGGAGGCGTTTACGCGGTCCCTCGGGGAATATCGCGCGCGAAATTGCCGGCAATCTTGGCCAGAGATTCTACCACGGTGTCGCGATAACTCGCGCCACTCTCCTTCGTTTCATTCTAGTTTACAATCTCAATGGGTCGATACCGTTCGAATTTCTCGCCAATCTCGCTGAACGATACTTTACGAGCATAGAGGACGTTTGCGAGTGATCACGGTGCTGGTTGATCTAGAACACGATACGAACTATGATGTTTCGCAATTATTAAATTATTTCACGAAACTGTATTCAATCGCGTGAAATCTGCCGAACGATCGTCAAGTATCGGTTAAGCAACGCGGAAGCGAAACTGATCAATCTCGTCGAGCGAAGTCGTACATTCTGATAGTAAAACTAAGAATTTTAGCAATGAAACTAGAACGCTGGAATCAACCAATTTCGTTTCGTAGTATGTAACTTTAACCTCTTCTATCCAGAAACCTTCCAAACTTGGAAATCTTTCGAATATTCGATTTGGAAAGCTTTCGAATATTCCATCTTTCAACACGCGAATCTTTCTAAATTCTAAATTTATCGATTTAGAAATCTTTCAAATTCCCGGTTCTTTCGACTCGGCCAAGCCTTGAATCTTTCGCAAAGCTTCCGTAAGTCTTAAATTTTCTTTTGAAAGTAGTTATACCCGAGCGTGCGTCTAGCCGCAAGATGTATACACGAGAGCGCGTCGTGTCGACAATTTTCCGATCCGCGGAGACGTCATCGACTCGGTGGCCGGTGCAATCAACAGGTGGTTGCACCAACCTCGATGCAGTGACCCGCGTGTGCATGCGTGTGCGTGGTGGAGCAGCGTGCTGACCGAGTCGAGAGGATCGAGCATACGAGAGAGCGAGTCGGCGCGCTTATCGAAAGTTCCCACTGGATCGTGATACCCGCATATACACTCTGGTTACGAGATGTCGAGTCGTGGCATAGGCGGGTTGTTACAGCCTCTGTGGTCCACCTACGGCTATTCGCTTAAATGGTCAGACGTTTGGTTACGGGGTGGTCTACGTTAAGCGGGTTCACCTGCGAAGCTTTCGTTTCGACGAACAGACGTGCAGGACTTTCAACGATTTGTATTTTCCTTCATTGTATCGGTGGTTGGCTATTTTGTATGCAGGAATGCGCTAGGAGAGAGTTCAGAGCTCGGAGGATTCTTGAATTATTCGCGTGTGGATTGGTTTCTGTGCTTAGCTAGGCGGGAAACGCAACTATGCGGGCTATGATCTTTAAAATTCCAGCTGCAGCCTCGGGAATGTTGAGATCGATAGGTTGAACGAGCGATGAGGCGTTGATAAGTCGGCCGGCTTTGACACGGACACGTGGTATTTCGCTTTGGTGATACGTGAATAGGGGAAAAGTGGATAATGGATTGATTAGTCCGTCCATGTACCTTTAACCGATAGATCGAATAGCAAGAATGCCGGTTTCCAATTGCGTTCTTGAACCTTGGCGATCCCCTTTGGTGTCGTTCGTTTCTCACTTCCCATCGACTATCGCGCTTCCGCCAATTCTATTCCAACGCTCGTTTATTTAAATATATTTAAAATTCGTTTAATTATTTTTCAATCCTTGAGAATACAAGACAGAATGGTATTTTCGTCGAAGGATAATCGTCGAATTGCAGACAACTGTTACGTCAACGTTCGAAAAACGATTATTATTACTTACTATTCGTGACAACCTAACGAACTGTCGAAAATTAAGAAATAAAGAAAAATAGACTTGCAGTATGCTGTACGATCTAAAGAAATACAGACAAAAGTTCATGGCTCGGAATTAAAAATCAAGAAAAACGATCGCAATTCCAGCCAACGTTCATTTATAAACTATAAATAACGTTTTTATCCGCCATGAGACGTTACGTTCCATCTGCGAAGAGGTCGCGGGCAAAGTCGGAGAAAGAAACAGAAGAAAAAGAAGGTGAGAGATCTGGCGAGTCATATGTCGCAGAAGCTTGCAGTTTTCAAGAGGGCGACGATCACAAAGCGACGCGTGGGAGCGGCACGTTTTTCGCGCTGGTCGGCTCCAGAAATAGCCGCGCGACGCGGCGGATACTTCGCCGCCAGGCAGAAAATAAGCCAACGGAAGTTCGTACACGCGAGCGCCGGTAAACATCCGGCGGAAGGAAAACGCGCGAGCCTCGTCGAAATTGAACGAGGTGCGTGCGAGCGAGAGACGAGGTCCTCTGGTCTCGCGGCTGATTCCATTCGGCTCGCTAACGAGTGAAACTAGGTGAAAGTAACGAGAACCCGTGCTTCTCTTTATGTTCGTACGCGGTTCGTCCCTCGCGCTGGACGCGAGACAAGGGCCGATCTACGCTCGAATCGACGAACGAAAGGAGTACGATAATTCGTGATCCTTCGGTTCCTTTCCAACGATTCAATTCGTATTATAAAGGAAATTTTACGTGTCATCGGTATTAATAAATTTTGATTGTTGGATTCTTTTGCGCGATTCAACTAATGCAATTTGTAAATTAGTCGATTATCTCCTTAAATGTAAAATCATGGAGGAGAAATTTATAACCTATAAATTGTCATTTGTCGATTCATTGGTATTATTAGTTGGTAAATTATTGTGTAAGAGGGCTATTACGTAAATATGTAAAATAAACGAATTCATATTCAGCGGAGAAGAGAGATTTTCTAGAAATATACCTCCCTTGATAATCGATCAGATAAGGTCACGTCCTGTGGCCATTTATCCAGCCACTACCGCACAAAGAATACCGTACTCGCCATCAGCAAGCCAACTTCCTTCGATCCCTTTCCTCGTTCGGCAAAACGGGCGCGACCGTTCTCACGTGGCCGTTTCATTTTCTTACGACCTCCGATTAACATAAATTAGTCTGGAGGTCTTTTTACGTTCCCGTACCACTTTCTCATATTCGAATCGGTACAATGATGCGAGAGAGTCCTCGAACGCGTCCTTACAGCTTCTATCGAGAAAACGCTCTTCGGCTTTTCTCGCTTTAAACAGTTTAAACGGTTGAAAACGCGTGTAAAGCAATACTCGGAACTGCTAGTTCATAGGGATACTCTCGGAGCTTTGTTATTGCTACAGCGTCACGTTACCAGTGACTAAAAGTGGCTGAATTCACAATAAAAACAGCGTCGATATTACTGTGGCGGCACTCGACAGCAAAATACCACCGGACGACACCAACTAGTGTCGGACCACAGCAGCGCAATGGTTAGCGTCTTAGGTTACGAACGTTTTGGCACCCGGGTTCAAATCCCGGCGACCGTAGTCCGATTTTTCTTTCCAACGGCATTTAAAATGAGAAGAGAAGCGCGGTACACTCGCAGCAGAACATATCTCTGCCCAACGGAGTGTAGCACTATCACGACGACTATAACACATATACACCTCATTACTATTATAATAGTTGGTAAGATCTCTCAATGCGAAATGATAATATCTCGGAAAAGATTCTATCGTTTCATCCGTGCGAATTAATCGTTAACAACGAACCGTGTAATTTAGCTGACTTTTAAAATAGATGTGAGCGCAAAATATTCGATGTAACATCCTATTTCCTTCGCTTTTGTATCGTTAATAGCTTATGGTTAATAAATTAACGCTATAAAAGTCTCGTTCAGGAAAAATATGGATTAACCTGTCTTGATGTCTGGATGTAACGATGAATACCATCGAACTCCTGCAAGATGCTATACCAAGTCTTCAAGTAGGAAAACTATTCCTACGATTCAGTTCGTCGATGATGTAGCACGATCGTTGCTTTGTCTATTCCTATCGTCCAAAACCGTCCATTCCTTTCGTAACAATTACATTTTTCTTTGTCTCCGCCGTGGCTGTCCTGTAGCTCTTTAATTCCTCTCGAAGCGTCGCGTAATCGAGTCGCGTGAGTTAAATTTAAATTTGCGAGAAGAGAACCGTACATCGTGACACGATCACGACGTATCTTGAGATTCTGAAAATTTTCCATTAAACACTCCTGCCTTGGATTGCGTGTTAATAACAGTACATCGTCGGATTGACTTTTCCGTGAATTATTCAGCTCCATTCGCGCAGGAGACATCGGGGACACTTTCACGAAAATTCACCAGCTACTTGAAGATTCGGTAATTTCTTTTTCAGTTCGTAAACATATTGTAACTGGAAGACAAGGCACGGTACAAAAATTTCGTTTTGGAGTCGAAAAACTACGGAGCATCGACGGAGAGGATTTTTTTTGTTTCTGCCAATGGTGAACGGTGTTTTAATCGAGAAGGGGATCGGAATATTACCCAAAAGGTGGGACACCAGAAATGACCCGTCGAATTCGTTCCAATGTGCTACTTTTCGACTGGCGAATTCCATGGAAACGACTGGTCTGAGGACGATTCCAGACGATTAACGAGGCGTACAAGCAGACGGGTTAACCGATCAGCCGGTTAAAAATAGACGCGGATCCGTGACATGTGTTTTTATAAATTGCTACTGGCGGACGCACCGCACATTTTCAAGCACTCGTTTCCTGATCGTTTCTTCCATGAATGATCGTCGGTGGCGAATTTTTCGATGGGTCCGGATGTTAAAAGAGTACAACATGGTGACATAATGGCGCTACCGCGACGCCGCTGTAATCTAACTTCTCTTCTATCTTTTCAAATCGATTATTTATGTGGCGACCAACGTATCTGTCACCGTGGTACGCTCTACGAAATAAATCTGTAATATTTATTATATTTCTTTTTTTGGGTCTTAAAGAAGACAGAAAGATACGATATCTGGTAGAAGATATTTGAAACGTCTAGTTAGTTAGTCTACGATCGAGTTGCGTAATAAATTCCCCTACCTCGTCGTAGAACTTTGATCGTGGTTCGACAAGTCTGTGTAGAAAAGGCGAATCGAAAAAAGAGAAGATCAAAAGAAGAATTCAAGTGGCATCGCACGAGCAGCTGATACGATGGCCAGGCTGGTTCTCAACGATGTCAACAACATCGTTAAACAGCTGGACTCGTAACATCAAGGCAAATAGGCACCAAACGATTACAAGATCCTCCTTAGATCCACGTGCATGGAAATTCCGTATCCATAATTAGCATAAGAAACCAGAAGAATAAGTAACACTATCGACGAAAGACAACAAATATACAGACTCGTTATGTTTCTCTCTTACGTTTCTCGTTACGGTTCTCATATATTTGGCATTGATAGTTGACGCTCGTGATGCGCCGGTGCACATTGGACGACGCAGTGTTAAATTCCAGAAAAAAAGTGTACTACTTAGAGTTTTATAACGCAAGCCTATCGGTCATTCGTCATCCGCCACCAAGTATTTTAACTGGGATCAGAGGTCTAATCTTACGACTGTTGGAGCCTAGAATAGCTCAGAGTCAAGATGATTTAAGTCGATCGTGAGCTCGTGCTCGGTCAAAAACCGCGAACGAGACTATGATGGAGGTGATTCGAAGTAGGAAGACACGAAGGCTTCGATCGGGGGCACCGAATCGAATGCACGCGCTTTGTGTCCACCCCGATCGGGTATAACCGGTTCGATTCGGTTTGCCTGGTGATCGATGCGTTTCTAGATCCTGTTCAGGCGACTGCGTTACGAGCCTCGGACCTAGGTTAATCTATGGTTTAAGATATCTCGGGCTCCAGATAACTCGGACCTAAGATAGCTTCGATAGCCATAGTTCAAGGCTCAAGCTAGGACTAACGTGGCTCGATCTTAAGTACCACGGAGTTACAAAAGACCCGTTCGAAACTATGAAGCGAAACGATGATAGAATTCCCATTAGACCTTAATAGGCAGGATGTAACTCGAAGCCAGATGCAGCTGCTCTCTAAATCTAATTCCATCTAATTTCCGTACTTTCCTCCTTCGAATTTTAAATCAAGACAAATGATCGAATACTAAGGATATCTTTCTTTTTGTTTTTTTTTTTTTTTTTTGGTACATGGGAATCGATCTGCTGTTTTTTATTTCATATTGCGAGTTATCTCGGAATTTATATCAAAACGCGGAGAAAAGTGACTTCCAGTCTTTGCAGTTCTCTCAGTTTCACTCCCGAGCTATCTGAAGCAAGGACGATAACGAAAAATCAGAGTAAGATAGTTCATCAGGCCGGATTACATATGGTAAAATTACCACTATCTTTACGTCTTTACCGCCGACAGTACTCGGTTAGAAAAAGCTTTCGGTAAGTTTCGACGCGAGAGCGATCTTATATACTGTAAAACGAAAAACAGGATGAAGAAGCATGGCGGAGGGTCCAAGAGGAAGGCAGGATGCTAATTTTTCAGGCGGTCGATCGAAGCCCCGAAGCGCAGGCTGGCATCGCGTGTTCCTAACGTCGCACGGACGAAAGCTTCGAAACGCACACAGCTGCGCGCGGAAGCAACCCGTAATTATATTGTCACGCCGCGGGTGTTCAATTTGTCGGCGGACATCCGCCTCCCCCGCGTCTTCGTTAACCACCACTACCTCTTCGACAACTTCGACGCTACCTTCCTCCTCGTCACCTTACAACCCCGCACTCTACTCTTTTACCGCGTTCTCACGCCTTTGAACGAAGAAACCTTTTAGACCTACACCCGCGATCAGGAAAAGATCGACTAACGTGACATCAAAAGGATTCTTAGGTAGTTTTAGGGCGACTGCTGCTATTCTTCGAATCGTTGAGTTATTTTAGTATCGGCGGAATATTTGACAGGTAGATGAGAAAATAATGAATGAAATTTTTGGAGTGAGAAAGGAACTAAGAACGAAGTATAGATGCGTTTATAAGAGGGATGCAATTCTCGAGGATCATAGATGTGGTTGAAACTTAGTCGAACACTGCTAGATTTCCTTCTTTTTTTCTACAAAAATCATGTGTGTGTATGAGTGTGTCCGATTTTGTTACATCGATTTCCGAAACTTCTTATCTTAATGAATATTCTAATATTTTTGCGAATCATACTGTATATCGTTTAAAAAAATGGTTGAATTTTCTTTTACTTGTTTCTTTCGGTAACAGTTGAAAAGTTGGGATCATACGTACAGGAAATTCGTAGTTTTCCAACAATGTATGAAATGACGTATAAAAAGATTAAAACGTTGAAATTAGAACGTTAGAAAATTAATATAACAAAATTGGACACGTTGGATGTTACGATCTGACGTAATACTTAAATATTTTTCAAGATAAGTATCGATTTGTTCGAGTACATCTATGTAGGATATATAAAAAAAAAGCTGAGCTATCGAAACGTCTGCTGTCTAGACTAAGCGTGGAATTAACGAACCGTCGAACGAAAATCCAGTTTCGTTGAGACAGTTTGCAGAGTAAGCGTTGTCTTAAATAGCGTTAGAAGTACTTACATAACTAATCATGGGTATGTTGCGGGACTGAGCGACTATGGCTTCAACGTAGCACGAGCCTTCTGGTCCAAAGAAGGCTGCAACCCCGTCGCAGATCATATCGATCATTGCCTTGGTGGCTTCCACGGTTTCTCCCCTCGTGTCGCTCCATCGCATCACCAGCTTTACGTTTGGCAACATGTTCGGATCATTGTTGATCTGAAACGAACATCGAGCGAAGAGATTCTATTAAATCGGCGATTATGTCATGTCGAAGATCGCGAGGCAAAAATATAAGTCACATTTTTCGAAGATTATTTCACAACTTTTTAATTCAATCGATGGAACACACAAATTTATAACTGATCTAAAATAAGAATCCAACAAGGAATTTCATTTAATTGTAAACCCGTTTTTATCGGATTACCACATCAAACGTCAAACTCCAACGATGGAATATGCAAATTTATGGTTGTTTCGCGTAATCATCATAAGCGTTATGCAACACGTATTACAAGGCCTGCCATCTTTCGTCATACGATATTGAATTACAATAATTGAACGATGTCACGGGAGAGCGGCCGGCGGTCGTTGTGAACCGTAGGTTAGCATACTTAGATGACTTAATTGTTTCCAGTAATGCCCTCGGTCGGCTGGTTTAATGGAACTAATTGTGTTACCATAACTGCTGTCATGAATATTCACTCTCGTCCCAACGACGACGAACGCTGTGGTCGCGACGTATAAATCACGGGACCAGTATCGAATGATATACAATAACATATCGATCGTACGGTAACCGATTGACAATTGCAACGATATTTCGTACGCGCTTGGCATATCCGTTAAATTTGATCGTTCGCTGGCTAATAACATCGGGCGAAATAGAAACGAAATAAATTCATTTCTTTCGGTAGATTCTTTGATCCTGACGAACCGTTTCTAGATATTTCTATTTTTATTATTTATATTCTTTATTTTATATTTTTATGTATTAATAAATATAGGATAAATACCGATAAATATACAAAACGCAATAATTTCTCGTATACGGTGCCACCGTGGCATCGGAATATTAATAAAAGTTAGTGTATTATACGTAGTGGTATTAGCGAGAGGAAAGAGTTACGATAATGGTCACGATATTTCAGCTTATTGTTAGTTATAGTGTTCCATAATACGCGCACGAATCGATTTTCCTCGGCTCTCGACTTTCGATGGTATTCCTTTCGCGTCGGAATAAATTTCTGCCCGGCAGGAACGTCGATTAAAGTTCAATTCGTAATGTTACTCGCGCGATGTGTCCCGGTTCTTCGCGAGCATTCCTTCGACACTCTCACGCTGTATCCGGCTCGCGTTTGTACACAGCACGAAGCGGCGTGTGCGCTACCTTATTATGCAAATCTCGATGCAAACAAACAATACTTTTCCAGGTAGTTGGTACTGGTATAATCTCGTCGATTCAAAACAACCAATAAATTCTTTTATGATTTCTGTTTAAGTGTCTGTTCTTCGTAGAAGATAGTGTCAGTACACAATATTATATTGGTATAGTATGTGACGACTATGGGGGAAAAAACGCGACAAGTCGCATTTCCTATTATTCACGGGAGAACAGTTTCGAGATTACGTATACCGTCGATCGATCGCATATTGAAAGATCGAATCTGATATTACATATTCGCGCGATCGTGTTACGGCGAATGATTTTCCGTAACGAGAAATCTGTTTTTCGAGAATATCGAATATCGACCGTGCACTTGTGTAATAAAATCGAGAAATTGATAAAAAATGCTCAAGTTGATCGCTCTAGGTTCTGAAAGATCACGATAGAACATATTGTTCGAGCATATCGCTGGCGAATGAAACCCTTCACAACGATGAAAAATACGAAGGTTTTCGTTCTAAGGAAGAATTTTAGCAGAAAAGAAGACACCGATCGATTTCTTTGAAATTCTAAAAGAATCCAATTACCCACGCGTTGGTTTCTCAATTCTTGAATTTTTTCAAATTCCGCGTAGACTACGACTGGTTGGGAAAGTAACCGTAGCCTGTGACGACAACGGTGCAATAATCGCGGTAGCAGCTTTGTCGACACTTCCAGATCGGATGAATCGCGTGGAGGAGTACCGGGAGTCGATGGCTTAATTATACTCACGCATCTCGCGGCATTGTTCTCAGAACAAGTTACGAGACGTAATCAATTACATACACGCACACATCGTGCGGTTACGCAACGAAAGCGATCAAGAGCGTGGTACCGATGAAATCAGAAAAACCACGATGATTCCTTTACGCGCGAAGCCGACGAATTTTTGCGTAGCTTCGCTTCAGACCAGAGAGGAACCGTTAAAGCGGTTTCGAAGGCGCTATAAAAAATCATTGCTCTTCCCGTTGCATGGTTCGCATTCCTGGCTTTGCACCTGCCCCAACAACCGCCGAATTCGTCCGTAGGAATGCGTATAATAATAAGCGACTGCTTTTCTTTCTCCTTTATTTCTGCAGTTTTTCTTTCTTTTTTTCTTTTTTCATGACTGCAGGTGAAAGTTGAAATCTGTCGCCATAATCGGAATCGAGGACTACAGGGTTAATAATACGACAAGTTAAATTTCTTTGTTATTTTTTACAGGAGAGCGATTTTTAAATTACGCGCGTTGTCGATTATTCTCGTGTTGGCAGAATTAATTTCGTATCTGATTTTCTAGCTAAACACATATTTTTGTCGTATTCTTTAAAACTTTCAAATGGCTTTCAATTTACAGGCATAGAGTTACTGTATATTTATAAGACCAGAAAATTGGCGGTCGACAAGAGGCAACATTTATATCAATCCCATTAAAAGGCGTAAGGTCGAAGGTCTGACTTCTCTGAAGAGCTGTCTGAGTGTGAAACAATGTTCACAGGCAGTGTACACTTGCGTTGTTGCCACTGGCAGGGTTTCACCAATCAGCTTATTTTCGAGCAATTGAAGGGCGTCCGGTCGTGGAAGGCTGTGCACGACCGAGTGCCAACCTTCAGGGTCGATGAGAACGACTTTGCCATACGTCGTGTCCATCCAGAAGAAAAAAGAAAAGAAGAAAAAGAATGGCGACGGAAGCCTAATGACGCATGTTTCACGCAGTTGCAAATATCCGATTAATAATTTTTCGTTTATACCGCGTCGATGATTTTTTTCATTTTTTGTTCAGTAGAATAGAAATTCACGTCCGCGTAAGTACGTTCAGTTCGCGAGTGTTCATTTAATCGGACGCTAACTACAATCTCGTTTCGATAAACGGATGTGAAATAAAAGAAATTAGATCCGGAAAGATCGAAAGAAGCTATTGGACGCGAGATAAATTCTTCGACGAGTGAAATCGTTTCGGATGAATCACGAGCGTATGCAGCAGCTGCCACGAGCGATCACCTTAATCGCAAAAAGCCTCGGCAATATAATCGAATCGCTAACGAGAGACCGGTCGAATTCGAAGTGATCTCGTTCCCTATTTACAGATATCGCCCGCCGTGAAACTAGTTTACATCGTGGGAGTGCGTCATAGCGAATTCCAGCATTTTTTTTTTCCTCTCTCCTCCGCCGAGTATCGCCAGCAGCGAGGTAAAATGCACCTGCGTACACCATTGAAACGAGCGGACAGGTAAGCGTTAAGCTCGATTCACGTGCGCTGACTTTCCTTCTTCGACGTCCACGGAGATACGAAAACGACTATGTACGTATGTTAATCGAAGGCCCCGATTCAGATCGATGGAAACGATCCTCTTACTTTTCTGGATACTCGTCGAATAAGAACTACCGTAGCTTCTTTACGTTTAAGTAATAATCGAATGTATTAAGGTTAGGAGAAGCGCGAACGACGAGACGGTGCGATGTAATACTCTTGTAACCGTCGATTTCAAGAATATTAAGATCCGAAACCAGGTCATGAATTACCAACCAACGACCCAATAACGTCGTGATATTTTTATTCGTTATTCAACCAGTACCTCGAAAGACTTCAAAATACTTGACGTAATTATCAGTATCGAGTAACTTAATTACTCGACCAACGTCTCTTTAACTTCGCCGCGGCATCTCTGCTTCTTGCTCGCGTTTCCGTACCTTCGGATATTCTCTTCCCAAATTTTGAAATATTTTACTCGCGCGAAGAGCGCGATACGCGAGAACTATTGAAACGTAAGTACGATGGCTGACGAAACTATTCCAACATTTGACTCGTAATTAAAATTCTGAGTCATACGGAGGAAAACGTTAGGGTTAACTATCTGGATCAACGCGGTTCTCGACCATCGGCGATCTCGCCGATTCGAATATATTAGAAGCGAGCGTGACCACGTCGCGATACCCAATCGTGGAAAAACTTTCACCGTGGCGCGGCTAAAAATACGGCCGGCATTATTCCGTCGTTATGAGGCGGTCGCTGGAAGCCGATACGAAATAAAAATGTCGTGCAACGGACCACGCACAGAAATAACCGCGATATCCTCACTCGCGCGACTTTCCTCTTTCGATATAAAAATACGCGAGTATTTCCAACTACGCAGTCGAATATCCGCGTGTGTGAGCTAAGCTTTATGTTCAAAGCAACGAGCATAGAGGCCGACATTGCGATCGCGATGCTTACTCTTGCGTAGCGTGTCCAAGTACATAAATAAACGCGCGCAAAGCTCGTTTCCTGCACCTTTCGACGTGCGTCTACCACACCGCTCGTTACTCGTTTCGTGCTCGCCTATTCCTTTCGATCGACGACCGATCGAACGTTTCAAGTATTTCGAATTCTGGCGAGGTTTCGTTGGAATACGTCCACAGCGTGATTCATTAAGCATAAATATATATATATATATATATATATATATATATATATATATATATATACTACGTCTCGTAACTGTGGCATTGTATTATTCTACTTGTAGAATTCGCAACAAGATTTAGCAAACATTCCAAGATATCGTATCTTTAACTAAAAGCTACTCTTCATCGAAATATAACTTTCCAGTAATTTGAATAAACAAACTAATGGACTATGTTCGAAAGTGTTTTAAATTTGTAGTCGATTAATATTCGTAGCGAATAAAGTTTTGCGCTTGTGAGTATGGTATCTTCTTTCCTTTCTCGATAAATACGATTGAAACGCGGCAACTAAATTTTTATTGTTGCAAACGATTCGATCGTTAGTCTATAAACGGTTGATAAATGCAACATGTAAATCCACTCGTTGAATTTCATACACGGAAGCATGGAAAAAAGTTTCGATTCTGGAAACCACGCGGTGGTAGGTTTAAACGGCGCGACTTACGTGGCGGAAAGGGGGAGAAGGCGCGAGAAAGAAGCTTCTCGTACGTTCGGTTCCCGATGGCCACGGTGAGATACCAGTATCCCCGAATAATTATCAGCGTAACCGCAATCCATCTTTGACGTAACTTGTTATTTCCACGAGTAGAACCGGATACATGGACCGTGATACGATCGGCCGGTTATTTCGACGATTCCCAGGGGTTTCTCAGCCCCTGGACCCCTTCTACGCGTTTACGGTTGCAGGTTGCAGAGGAGCGCGCGTCGGCTGGTCCCGAAGTAAGTAAAAAGGCAGAGAACGAACGAACGAACCTTCTTCGGTACCAGAAGAGGAGGAAGAAGAAGAAGAAGAAGAAGAAGAAGCAGAAGCAGAAGCAAAAGTGGAAGAAGGTACACGCGAAAGATGAGAAAGCGGAGAAAGAAAAGAAAAAAAAAAGAGGAAGAAGGGGGAGGTAAAAGGGGGTGAAGGAGGAAGAAGGTAGACACAGGGGAGGAGGGAGATCGAGGGAGGAGAGAAGGTTTCTCGATCGCGAGCGAATTCTTCTCACGGTTGCGAGAGCGCGCAGTTTCGTCGGCGGACGCGTGGGCGGACCGGCGAATAATGCCGGTCTTGTATTTTTAAACTCTCGCACGAATCGGCATCTCCGGGGAGAGAGATGCCGGGTCACTCTGCACGTTGCACACAGCTCCCGCTGCAGCCGGAGAGCGCACCTTTCTCTTTTTCTTTTTTCTTATTCGAGAGAAGAGAGGTTCGCCGCGCGGCGAAAACGATCTCACGGTCCTTGGTGAGCGCGAGCGCACTCGCGACCGCGCACGCCGATCCTCTCCAATGAATTATCGAGCCTTCCAGACCGTGGAACGCCGCACTGCGCGCTCCTGCCTGCCGCTGACCGCCCGCAGGAAAAAACCTCGAGACAGGGGTCCCGCGATATTGGCCCGACCTTACTTTTCGGCCGGTTCAGGATTCGCCGCGCGCCGTGGCCCCTGTACGTGGGAACTGCGTCCGGATCCACCGGCTACCGTAATTACAACCCACCGGCCGTATTCAACCTGCAACCGATTTCCACGTGTACCGTGACACACGCGAGAACACGTGGAAACTAACGAGCCACGAGTTGGACTAAATCGAGCGAGAAAAAAGCCGACCGTTCGGTGAAACGTCTTCTTGCGCCTTAGCGTGGAAACGAGGTTCTGCTTCGTTGAACCGTTGCGTGTTTCATTGACCATGCTGTGCTATCTTGATCGGGTTCGTGAACACGTATTAACGAGATGCGCGAAGGTTATATTTAGGATCGTGCGGAATGCGTGTTTAGATAAACGTTTGCATGGTCGTATCTTGATGCTTGAGATTGGCTATAAGTTATAGCCTAATGCTTTCCATTTCCAGAGAAATAGCGGTCGCTGGATAAAGTTACGAGTATTTGGTAGCCACAGAGTGGAAAAATGAAAATCGCGGCAGAATATTGAAAACATCGATGGTCTTTACCAATATGCTGAATATTTATACATTCGCTGCTGTTAAAATACGACTACCTAGCCGTCAAGTCGCGTTCCTTCTTTCGTGAGAGATATACTTGTTCCGTGCAACAACGTTTACTTCAATGGCCTGTCCGTTGCTTTCTTCGTTTCTTCAAGTTATTTCGTTGAGATTCTTAAAACGTCGGTACACAGTACACACGTAAATAGGAAGAACAATCGTTTCCCGAACTTCGGATCGTACGAATACGTTCGAAACGAGTATCCCAAGCGCATCTCGTGTCGTACAGGGTATAGGAAATAAAGATTCCGCAGTAACGCAAGAATTAAAAAAGAAAACTCACCTCGTCAAGGGCCATGGAGAAGGCGCCGGAAATGGCAAGACCCTGACGATCTTTCAGACCGCCTTTGATGGCTGTGAGGTATCCAATGGTAAGATTTTGTTGTTTTCTCGGTTGTATAGACCTGGTGGAAGTTGATTTGGGATACGTATGCCTGGAGAACGCCTGCTGCCACTCGGCCCCGGGTAACCCTGGCGGCTCGGCCAGGCCCAGGACCAGAGGGCTGCCGGCCAGCAGCAGCAGCAACACCACCAGGGCCCGTGAGCTGTTCCCGTATGAACGTGGCTGCAGCGGTTGCGGCTGATCTAGCCGGTGCCGTCGATTGCGTTCCTGAGGGACTTCCTGGCGACGGGGAGGCCTGCGGCGGCTCGGCTGTACTGGCGGGCCGGGGCGCATGGCCGCCGCCGCCACCGGTCAGCACCGCCTCCCTCCCGCTCACCTACAACCACAATTTGTCATTTTCACGTTATATTTACTTTCTTCGTATGGTATTATATAAACTGAAATATATTCGGCGTATCTACGCTCTTTTGGGATTCGATCGTGCTATCGGTACGTTAGAACACGGTTGGCCTGATTAAATTTTAATGCCGTAACTACGAAAGTTTCTGGCGAAGAAACAAACCAGTTGACAGGTTAAATGGTAACTTTCAACGTTTCTGTGTTCTTATCTTGCAGATCGTTCGATATTTTACGATACGGCGATAAAAAGCGAAGGGTACAATTTAGCTAAAAATATGTCTCCTCTCTTCGAATTGGAATTTTACGAAAAAGCTACACGAACACGAAGATCGTCAAGGTCGTGGTAGAACTCGAATACGTTCCTCTTTTAGCAATACCAAATTGCACGTACTTTCTACGAGCACACTGCTGTATTAGCACACTGGTGTGAAATGTGACAGGATAGGCTTCACACACGGATTACTTGTACATTTATTGTAACGGATAAATAAAAATCTCGATTAGTTGAATCATCGAACAAGAAAATATATGTACGATGGAGAAAAAATACTCCATCTACACGTTCTATCTTTATCATCTTACTTCTCGATGAACAAATACACGTTGTAAACACGCGATCGGTGAATTGTGCAGCACTCGTGTATTTTTAGCTTATCTTCATAGTATTTTGAAAAATTAACCTAAGCCGCGCAATTAGATACAAGTGCTCGACTTAGAAGTGTCATTTCGACGCTATCTTCCTGACTGAACTGCCACTTATCATCGGTCGCCACTTTATTCGTCTGAGTCATTGCGTGTGCCATCTGCGCGAGGCTAATAATAACTGATATCCCTAAAACGATAGAAACGTTCCTTGATTCCAACGCGTTCACGCCTTCCAATTCGCTCCGATCCTCGTCATATTCCGCCACCGATCGTAGAATTTTCCCAATCGATCGCGAGATCAATCGCTATTAATACCGTTTGTCTTCCTTCGATAACCTCGCTCTTAAATTCTTTGCTAAAAATGAGTCACATCTAACATCAAAGTGTCTGCTGTTTTGCGCATTAAGTTATTATGTCGGAGATCGGATATCAATGATCTCCCGGAAATCTTACGTCAGAAACGCGCAGCACTGCGACTAAAACGTGGCAATTTGCGGTTGACGAAGAGCATCCATGAATGATTCCGCTTTATCGTCAAACGCATCGATCCAACTCATTCGCAATGGTCATACGTCAGCGAACAAGATCTCTGGGCACGCGGAATCGCGTCTGTCCTATTGTTTCACGGGTGTATTCCGAGAGAATGATCTCAAAGAAGTAGCTCGCCAATGTCGTTTTGTTCTTTTTTTTTTCAAACCCTTGTCATACGATTTTTCTTTAGTATAACCATGTTTTTCCCGTGCGACTCTCGTATCTTAAGAAGCTAAACGAAGATACGCGTCTTTCTTATAGACTTCGTCATAAATCACAGGTAACTAACAGGTAACAAAATCCAGAGGAAATTTCTACCAACGTCTCGTTAAAAGAAGATAAACCTCGTGACGAACCTTCAAAATCTATTCACTCGGAGCGACCAGGTCGGAACAGAAGATCTACGTCTCATCGAATGAAACGCTCGACGATCGAAATACGTACACTCGTCAGAATCTATGTACGTGTAGATATATTCGATTATTCCGATACTTGTCAAAACGATAGTTCGTCAGAACATACGTCCACATTGTAACCATAACTTAAGAACCGCTGCGCCGCGAAACGTAACGAGCGTGACAACGACCACGTAACAGGCACGAAGACGTTTAAAAATATTCTCGACGACGAGTGCAATTTTGCAGCTTAATCAATTCCCGGTGAACAATAACGCAGTCGTCTGATGGCGCGGGCCGATTCCGCGTTCGAGCGGTCGAGAAACGCGCGGCGCGGTGCGGCGTGGCGGGGAAAAACACGTGGCCGGGGTCGACAGGGACACACCTGTTGCAATTACGTAACGAGCCACGGACTCTCGTAGGCGAGAGTGTGCCGGCTACACAACGGCCTACAACGAAGCCTCCGTGCGACAACAATAAAGACGTCTTCCCCTGGCGTGATGCATGGTGTCATTCACCAAGCGTACCGTGTAACTTTCGACTCGTTCCACGTTTCTAACTCGGATTTAATTATAGCCGCCGGTGAAAGTACATCGGTGTGTGGATTTATTTAACAGGACGGCAAAGAGACGCGTCAAAAGGGACGCCTTCGCGGGACGACGTTACCCTGACGGATCGCGGCTGACGAACCCTCTCAGACGATGTATCATTATCTGTCACACTGACTGTCGGACAGAATCGCTCTTTTTGTCGCGACAAATCTCGTTTCGCGCTATAGAGCCTCGAAGATATAAAAAATATGATATGAAAAAAGATAGTTTTAGTAGGATAACGAAGACAGATTAGACAGATCTGACGATACGTAATTTTGTCTTTGACGTTTAATCAGTGGTGAAAATCTTCGGGTGAAAATATCGGCGACCTCGCGGATAATACTTCGGCGACACCCTTTCGCAATAACCGAATCACCCGCAACTTTGCTGCGTCTCCGCATCGAAATCTTCGATAAGTATTTTAGACTATAATTCTAACTTGATATCTAGCGCTAAACATCGTCGATAATAATAAAGATAACCACGTTGGCGACTGTGCAGAAAATACTTCGCAATTCCTCCTGCAGCTCCGTGCCTCGTTCTATACTTTGGCTGGAAATTTTCGACCTCGTTGAATAATCGCTTACACGCATCTCCGAAAGGATACAGCCGGAACGTTGGCTTTCGTCGATGTATCATCCGTTCAAGAGACATACACGCTTTCTCTCTGATGATTTTTATCGTGTATAATGGTTGAAAAGTGCGGATAGGATCGTGACCCCGTCGAGGTTTTTTCAATTAACGATAGGGGACACGGTACGGACGATGAATGTCGTAAAAACGAAGACGATAGTTGGATAGGTACTGGTAGGTACGTGGTTGTGGATAGTTTTCACGAACGACGCGTCAGCATGGTGCTATTTATTTTCAGGTGTTGTTGGAGCATCTCGTTAGCGTGTTTAACACGTACGGATAGGATTCATGGTAATACGCGTTCTCGACGTGCCTCGTGAAATTTTCCAAATTTTCAATCGCTAATTACTGGTATGTTTTTGTCTCCTTCTAAGGTTAAATCTATTCCTAAGAGTTTAAGAAAGAGAAAAAATCATCTTCCACTATAGTAGTTTAGCTGATAACGAGCTTTAAGCGAGGATCGTAAAAGATCAACTACAATGCTGCTTTAAATTGTGAAAAACCCTTATGCAGTGATCTATACAGAGATGGAAAGGAAAATTCCAAGAGGAAGCGCGAGTAAATTCTTAGAGATTTTTACTTCGATTGTTTTTATTACAGAAATTTGATTGCTCGATAACCAGAATATGATACAACGTGTGTACACGGTTCAATGTCCCGAAATAATTGAGGCACCATGATTTCATAAACGACGTCACGCCCATATTTGCTGGCAAAGATCGTATTTCTCTAATTGAGTTGCTCGTCGTATCGTAAAGCGACGATAGGAGAAATCCCACCTAGCTATTAAACTGTCTCGATACGTTCAAACCATCGCAAATTTCACACTAAAACCTACAAAACTATCCTTCTTCGTGAACGAACTTCCTTGTTAAACGATAAAACTACGATCGTGTGTGTCTAAAAGTAGATGAAAAAAGCCGTCGTCACGCGAATAGTACGATCGTTCCAGCCAAATTTATTTTCACCTCGAGA
Organism: Bombus vosnesenskii; assembly: GCF_011952255.1. Taxonomy (NCBI): domain Eukaryota; kingdom Metazoa; phylum Arthropoda; class Insecta; order Hymenoptera; family Apidae; genus Bombus; species Bombus vosnesenskii. The sequence goes on from NW_022882962.1 coordinate 4,212,421, forward strand.
CCGTTACGTTCCCATAAGCGACCGAAAAAGCAAACACGTTCTTTTTAACGCGGACTTGATACGTAAAGTAAATTCAGTCCGATAAAACTCTAAGAATAGCAACGTGGAACCGCATACTTACGTTATTTGTCAATGACGTCGCTTTTCGATTACCTAAGATAACTCGATACGTCTTTCAAACGCTTACTGACACTATCTTCAAATTTGGCCTGATTTTATTGCGCAATATCGTTATCGTTTACTCTCAAATCAACGAGTCTTTCTACAAATAACAATTACCGTGATCCAATTCTAGATATCTAGTTGGCGTTTTTAAACTCGCCGCGTTCTTTCAAATACAGTACGCAAAATCGAAAAGGATCTATTCCAAGTCTTACCGTACATAGCACGAAACGAATAAATCATAACGTCGTCAAGATTTTTATACCGATTCGTCGAATCTTCGGGTTTTACTCGAGCTTCGAATTTACTTTCCACCCACGAACGAGTTCTTTTTCGAGCGACGATTATATACGATCCATGTGTAAAAAACTAGTTGACATCTTTAAGCCCGACATCCTTCGATAGACATCACGCAAAGCCAAGTATGTAAGATCTATTCTATTTCCATCGTGACACTTCTTCGTCTCTATGTCGCGTCTCGTTAATGGAATCTTGGAATCGCACGGACTGGTCCTCTTTCTAACGCGTTTCCACTACCTTTTGCGCAAAGTTGATCGTAGCTGAAGCGGATAGCGAACGGCCGGAATCGAGGCAGGAAGTCAAATCGGCGTGCTGTGGCCGGTGGTATGCGTCAGGCATGCGTTTACGCAACCCAGGGTCAACACTCGCGGTGCATATCGTTTAGATAAACAGTGATAACTCTTCTCTCCGAGCCTGCAGCTCGCTTTTCTGGCCTACACGAACGCGCTATTGATCTTCCACCGTCGGCTAACAGCGTCGATGTTTGATCATGCCGCGTAGGAATCGATTACCAGGTCAAAGATCGAACTTTCCGAAAAAGACTTCGATCGTACGAGCGTTTAATGCGATGATCATCGTGATCGCAAATTACAGTCATATACATGTATGCAAATTAATCGTTCGCGACTTTACGTGGAATTGGAATGGTTGCACTCTTTGTAGTAATTCTGTCCACTTTAATTTTGTCAACGTTCGATATAGTCTATCTATACCGACGATAGTATTTAGCGTTAATAAAATGGAAATTGAAATATCATTGTGTTACGGAGGAAATTAATAAAGCAATTTTCTCGTTTAAACCGGTATAGTTCCTATATTTCCTTGTGAATGAGACTCGATCGTTATTCCTTATGACTCACGGTTTAATGCAAGTTCAGCGTCGAGTCCATTGCTAGACGATTTTAAGCGAAGAAACGAAAAAAGAAAGTACTAGAAACGCATCGCGAATCGCAGTAAACGATACGACGTTCGACGCGTGTATATCGAGATATCCTGTGGTGACCAACAAGAGCCACACCCCTGAACAGTTTACAGTAGTAATGTGATATATTATATCGACACGAAACACTCTAATGTATGTACTGTGTGGCTGCGATAATGACAATGCCCACGCGTGCACATCTCGTACAACGTATATGCATATCGTTCTTCAATTACCCCTTGTAACACGATATACTGTAGAGACGAGGCGCGTTAGAACCCGTATTACACGTATCACGTGTGGAAAACAAACTGTTATACAGGCGAGCGTGTTTTGATCGAATCGAGAGCCTCCTCGCTCTTTCGGATTCCCTCGGGCTGCGTATAAAACTGCTCGTGCGTCGTTCTCGCAAGTTCCGACGGATAATCGTTGTAACATCTTGTGGTATTTGTTGCGTTATAAACTTCGATCCGCCATAACACGAATATGCATGTGCAGTACTGTGTGCAGCAACTTTGCGGTGTTGTCTCGTGTACGACGTAGCTTTGACATTCGAAGTGAGTGCGCATAAATAGAATGAACGCCGATACGTAGGCGTAGGATAAGTGCGCTTTCCACAGGTATACGTAACGAATTACCGTCACACGTGTTAAATTAATTCTTTCGGCATTGGAAATTTTTGAATTAATTCTCTCCAAAAGAAAAGAGAGAAGAGCGACCATGATAAAAACGATAAAACAAATAAGAAAACTTGAGAAGAAATAACGAGACATACCGAAGTAAAAATCGAAGCGAATATCGTTCGTAAAACCACCGATACAGAACGAAGTAATTTTCAAACGTTGCTAAGTCTATCTTTTTCGAAACAATTCTTCTATTCAATATCGTGTCTAAAAAAAGCTAAAGATGGGAGCACGTGGCTGGCATTCCGAGCACTTAAATAAGCGTATACCTATTATCTCGGCGGCAGCAGGTGTAAATTACGGGAATCTCACGACTTAACTTGGACGCTAGTTTAATTAGTACTTCATAGCGGAATATTAAATACCGGCGCGCGTTAAGATCTTTTCGTCGCTGACACTAATTGACGAGTCTTTCCGTTTCGTGTTAACGCGTCTAGTTCGCGAGCCGATCTCGCCTGCGATCTGCGATAAAGTGTCTCGCGTTAACTTGCGATTTCTGTGCCAATTCGACGCGGATCGAATTCCGCGGATGGTGGCTTTCTGCCTGTAAACGAAAAAACAAACGTTGAAAAGAGAAGGTCGATTATCGTGCGGGCTCGATCGAGGCATCGACGTCCGCGAACTTGATAAACGAGCGATACGCGTCTGTTCGATTAAATACGAACATTAATAGTCAGCCATTTACGCGAGACGAGCCTGTATAAATCAAAAACGACGAGCACACGCGTACGAAAAACATAGATCCGGGGGAAATAAGAAGACCTCTAATTGCTAGGTCTTACCGACTGGCTCTGTTAATTTACTCGCTTCTTCGATTAATTATGCAATCGTGGATGCGATGAAAAACACTGGATTCTCTTCTCTAGGGAGGATGTAACGAATTACACGTGAATCGTGAAATAAATTAATCGACGGAGTATGTTGGAGAGATAAGTCTTGCTAAATGTTACGAGCATCCAGTTTCGCGCGATCTCAGGCCCGCATCCATTTACATACATATTTTCAAGACGCTACTTCTTGTCTCCTAATACCGAATCTATACTCGTTATAGGATAAGATCGACGTTTTCAGAAACTAGATTTACTCTGTAAATCCTCTGTAAAAAAGAAATACTCTGTAAATCAAAGATTCTTAATCAGTTTATTTATTACGTCTATAGAATTACAATTTGCTCATTTGTTTCTTGTTAATCCACGCGATGTCAGACCCGCATCCACTTAACGTAGTTTCGAAATGTAATTTCTTGCCTTATAACGCTTATCCTGGTAAGTATACTATATGCTGAAATTAACAAAAATTATTCCTTTTTTTTCTTTTTGTTAAAAATCATTGTGTTCTATTTAACGCGTAATAATTTCGCATCTTCAGTCGATAGCGTATAGCCAGTTTTCGTTCCAATTTTACCTACTCGTATTTCGTTTCCAATTTATAAAATCGATCGAATATAATATATTTGCGATTGTTGCATCAACCGTGAAACTTCGACAGAAACACGTGTATTCTTAAAATAAATCACAAAGGCGAAGAGTCAAGTATATTCAAGACACAGAGAATTATAATCGTGTGGCGCCGAAACAACGACAAAATAATTAACATCGATATCCGTTCTCGATCGACGGTACGTCGATTACCCGGCCAGCCTGGAAAACTATCGAGCGAAGAATGCGGAAAAGCGATTGGACTACAATCGTTTCAGCAAACACGTAGCGAGCTTGTCGAAGTAAAGGAAACGATATTATGCATTCGCGTTCTTATAAAAGCGAACGTCACCGCAAATAAATTGCCCGGAAAGTCCGACAACCGACTCGATAACGACGGAAATGTTACGTGAGCTTAAAATAGACAGGTTATTTTTAAACGCAAGGTGATTGCGACAAAAAGTCGTCGTATCACATCAGTCGATACGACGTTGAATTAATAATGTTACTTTTTTCCAGACGTTTATACGTGCCACGACCGAGGATCTCGTGGAAGAGGATTCCGTAATCGGGAAACGGCGGATTATACGCGTTAATGAGTTTGCAACTTCGACGATACGGCCCTGTGCACACACGAATAGCAGAAACACGAGGAGCACGGCTACGTAGAAATTTATGTTTCGTTGCTGCTACGTTGCTCCAATAAACCGGCCGATCGTTCTACGAGCTTGTTAAGAAACGACCGCGTCGACTGCAAAATTCTTTGCAACACTTCTTATATCGCGCTTCTTAACGACCTTATTAACTTTTTATCTGGAACAATCAGGTTTATGCTAAGAGATTCTAGAATCTGGAAAATCGCGAGGTGTGAGAGAAGTCGGCGAATATCTTCGTCAGAGTTGTCAACGCGAATGAATTTCAACGAGGATTAACGAGTGTCGCCGCTTCCGCCACGTGAACTTTGTTCCGTGGAAAGTAAGTAAGCACCGCGGATATCTATGGCACGTGGCGATCATGCGGATATCAACGTGTAACCGATGCAGAAACGCCGAGGATCGTTTTAGTCGATGCAAAGAGTTCTTTTTTCTTGCGATCGTATCACGTGCGTTTCAGTAATTTATTAAATTATATGAGAATGTATACACAATCGGATAAACAGTTTTTTATTGTTGTTATTATTATTATTATTGTTACCGGCAAAGCAAAAAACGAATTCTTCACGTATTCGCGATTAGGTAAGCACAGAATCACGAAAGTATTCGAACAGCATGTAGACACGTCTTGTGAATATGTATATTATTTGTATTATACAAAACATATTGAAGTTTCATTAGCACTGTTACGAGGTCTGACCATCATCATTATTGATAGAGTATAAAAAATATCTGAAACATTGCATAGAGATTATAACGATATTTAAACGATTAATTATTCATTACGTTAACGATCATCGATATTCAATGGGACTATCTTTAACATTTATTATACGTTTAACATGGCTATTAAGTATACAGGGTGGTTGGTAACCGGCGGCACAAGAAGTCGAAAATATAGAATAAAAATTTTTTTTAAATTTTTTTTAAAAATCTACAGTGAGATCCGTTATAACGAGACGTGATAAAATGCACGCGTACCGAGCGAAAATTCAAAGTCGATTTTCTCGAAAACAAAGCCTCAAACGAAAAACTTTTATTCTATATTTTCGACTTCTTTTTTCGCGTAGAATCACCCCCTTTCCGCTTGTATCACCAGTTACCAACCACCCTGTATATTTGCAGGAAATATCTTTTCATTTTCAATACACATTGTTAGTCCGGTTTCGCATTTCATCGATATAATCACGACAGTCGCGCCTTGTTACGATGCTAATAGAATTGCAAAATCTTTCATTTAACAACAATAACGTATACCTGCACGATTCATGCATATCCGATGAAGAACGTTATCGTATTATTATATCTGCATCTTTATCTGTTTATTTCTATCCGTATGTGCGTGAGAACGATACGTGTCCATTGCAACATGACAAAGTTTGTTCATCTACGAGTCATAAAACTCGGACTATCTTCAAAGAAAGATCGTAAACGATGTCCGCGTGTAATTTTGGAGACAAAGAAGCGATTTGCTGTGGACGATACGTATCCGTGCATCGAAAAGCTGGCACTTGCCCAAACATGCAGCAACGGTCGGAAACAGTCTGCGTTAAAGTCTGTCCCTAACATAATTGAATAGCTGTACACTGTACGCTCAACGATCTATTTACCCTACGAGGAGACACTGCGTAAGAGACTGTGTCTTTGCAGTGTACAAGACTAAACATTAAACTTCTTCCGCACGAAGAACGCGACTATGAATAGCCATCGAGTAACTGGACTCTGTTTATCGCATTCGCGATTACGATTATCTTGACGTTACGGTGACTCACTTTTTATACCATTCCTTCTTGTTTCTGGGAAACGTACTCGAAGTTTGATCGGCTAACTAATACGAATCATCGAACGATTAATTACTACAAATTTTTGCTCTACTTGAAACCGGACGAAAGACTTTACCGAGAAGTCATTTATTTTCCTAATCGACCCTTTTACGCTCGATACTGCGGATATGCAACTTTAATCTTTTCCTACTTTAGTACATTATTAATTGATAACAGTATTTTTCAAAGGTGTTTACCATTTAAACGTATTTTTATATTCTTCTCCTATTCTTCTGGTAACGCAATTGTATTGGCATATTTCTGCGAAATTTTAACGCAAAAGTATACGTTTCATACATCAAAGCCAAAGCACATGAAATGAAATACAGCGGTCATGGGTTTACGGAGGATTAACAGCTAGCAAAAAAAGATCATTTCTGCGAAAAATATTCGTCCAAACAGCAAGGTTCGAAACGTTTAATGGAGCGCATGGCCGTAAAAAAAAAAAAAAAAAAAAACAGCAGATTCTTGCGAATAACATACGCCACGTGAGAGCTTCGCGCAAGTAGCAGCAGCCAAATAGGACAAATTTATCATCCAATCCTCCTCGTTCTGACGCTAAACGAATCTCGCTATACTCACGAAGCATCCCAAACGTCGATGTAATAACTTTCTTTAGTCGACATAGTCGCATCAACAAATCCACAATTTACAGATTATAAATCGCCACGATTTTACGTCCTCCTTATCGGATGCACGCGCGCTATAAAATAGACGATGGTTCAAAGTAAAATTCAGTTTACATAAAGAGACGAGAATCGAGGAAATCTAGATGGAAATCAAACGGGAAGCAGTCGTAAACATTCACGTGCCGACGAAATAGTTGGCAGACAGCCGCTTGATGGTCTCCTGCTACGCGTATTTTCTTAATTTCACTCGGTCTTCGCGATTTGCCTCTAACGACCCACTCGCGCGGATATTGCGCGGATCGCACGCACGCGGGCGTTTTCGTTTTGGCAAACACTGGCAAACATCCAAAATTACACGCCCGTAATTCCCTCGGTTTAACACGACCCGGAATTACTCGCGTCGTCCACATACTACTTAATGACGTTTATGTACGCGTAATAACCAGAATGTAGATTTTTATAACATTCGTGGAACATTTCAAGACGAAGAAGATGCATAGTGTACAAACGATACGCGAAAATATATTGGTAAGATGTGGTCATTTGGGTCAGCCGAGCTTCGATGTCTTGAGATTCGATCTCGAGCTCATTACGGAAAAATTTGTCGATACCACCTATTGACAAAATCCGCAATCACTTAATTGCCAACACAATACAACAAATTTTTGTACTGAGCTCGAGATCGAATCTCAAGATATCGAAGCTCGGCTGACCCAAATGACCACATTTTACCAATATATTTTCGCGTATCGTGTGTACACTATGCATCTTCTTCATCTTGAAATGTTCCACGAATGTTATACAAATCTACATTCTGGTTATTACGCGTACCGATATTACTATTATAATAAGTCAATACCACCTATTGACAAAATCCGCAATCGCTTAGTTACCAACCCAATATATTAGGCGCTACTAAATTTGTAATATAATAGAGATATAACGAGAAAATCACGTATATAGCTACTTTAAATGCAGTAAAAGAAGGAAAGAAATATTAGCAACGAGAAAATAATTCGATTAACCCTACGGTAGGGTTATTGATTCGTTTAGTTTCCTTGTGATTGAGATTTGCAGCGGTTTCCGGAGGTCGGAGCTAGATGGAACCAATCTAGAGTGAGTTATGTTGTTTAATATCGGCTAATAAAATGTGACTCATCGATAGGCATAAATTAAAACGATGATGTATTGTGTCGAGCTATCAATAGAATTCTTAGTAAGCTGACTTCTTTTTATCTGATATTTAATTGACTGTCTTTAATTAAATTATGAGCGGACAAAATGGTGTAAAAATACATATCTTTAAAAGTAAAACACGTATTTTCAATATTTATACGATACTCGTAGCTGTACAAACAGTGACGTACATACGTAAAGAACGAAAAGCAAGGCGCGCGTGAATTCCAAATACGAAGGGAACTACGATGTAAATATGTCACTTTCTCATACGGCTCAGATAACAGCGGCAGCATGTAACAGTGTCTTGTAATTGGATTAAAACACGTGTACGCGTAAGTCACTGGGAGTCAGATTGACGAATATGATTAAGCACGGACAGCGGTAGTAAGTACATATAATGACGTGGTCGTCATTCCGAATACTTTTTCCCTGATTAATTGCCAGCTGATTTCATCGGACGACGAATAGAATGAAAATGGCTGATGGACAGATCAAGAGCTGAAACGTCTAGCTGATTGACAGTTTGACCGATAATAGAGTACTTGGAATTGACTCTGGTGATAGCTGGAAAAATTGGCGCGAAGTCTATTAATAGACTTCAAATGTTTCAAGCTCTAATAAAAAGACGATAAAAGTGAAACCTGCGAGAATTTTATTTTACATTTAAGAAAAGTTTAAAGAGATCTTAACTGAGAATTTGAATTCCTAATCGTAAGCTTGGAATTTTTATATTTTGCAAAAATTCGTCATAGGTATATCGTACGAAATATAGAATATATCGATAATTAAAAAACTACGAACTTTCCGAACAACCTAATATTTAATTATTTCTACTTAACTGGAAAAGGTACGTGTCTACGGGTTAAAGGATAAGTGAAAGTTGATATTTCGCGAAAAGTCTGCTCAAAGTGAAATTCATGCTCCGGCTATATGTATGTACATAAACATATGTATGTATCGACATACAGTGGAACGAATCGCGAGAAATTTTCATTCATCCGTGATTGTTCGTAAGGTACGTGAGACACGTTCACGGTCTCCTTTGTTATATTATTATAATTTATGGGGATTACAAGGATTTTCCAGGCAACAGTGCTACGAACAAGCACATGTGCTGGGAAATATGATATAGCACCGCAAGCATCGTATCTCAATCTTATCGAGCAGGATGAATTTCACTGCGAAATTAGAGAACCGAACTCTCCTAGTAAAAATAAAAAAAAAAAAAAAAAAAAAATAAAAAAAACAGAAAAAGAAAAGGAAAAATCACCTTGAGTCTGAAATATGGGCAGTTCCGCTTATCTTTCTCGTTCTCCACAAATATATTAAAACTCGTGTTTAAAATCATCGATTGGTCGTTATCAGTGGAATGCAAACGCAAGCTGAGCAAATTCGCGTGTATCGCGTACCGCACGCATCTAAAAATAATTCGCCGTATCAAAAATCCGCGAGATCAAAGAACGGAAAAAGAGCAAAATGAACGAAAACTGAAAAACACAAAATACGAAAACGAAACGCGAAAACTGGCGAAAGCGGCGGCCTTACAGAGGATAATGGTGAACGATCGTGCGCCGGGTATCTTAAATGGAAAGAATGAAACAGCGATGTTATAAAATGGATCGAGCTTGACAGTGTCGTGGCTTTTAATCGTCCAAATAAAAATTCGACAAATCAAAACAGAGATATCGACTTAAAACTCGTTGCTTCTTTGCAGCTGGCTTTTTTACAGGTTAACTTTAACCAATACATTAATTGAGCACTACGGAGAAAAAACAAGATGGTTCACATTTTTTTATTTTTCATACGAGAGCAGTTCTAAAGTCCAATGCCTTGTCAACCAATCACAAATTGCTAAAACTGTTTTTATACGAAATAAATGACTCGTGCAACGAGCAACACGTATTTAAATCATCCTCTCTTATATAAAGCAGCGGATACAGTGACTGTGCCGTGCCAGAATATTAAAATGTAACTACTATGTACAGTAACGTATACCCTTGTATGCCATCAAATGCTAACAAAATTAGGAAGTGAACGCAAATAAACTTATCATATCTTCTCCATGCAGTTTGCATTTATAATCTCTATATCTTATATTCTTTCCAGCAAGAATACGATGCAATTTTATGATCAGCGGAGGCGAAGGAGGCGATCCAATGCCGTTTTCACCGTCACCACACGCTGTTCTTTTTTCTTCTTTCTTTTTTTTTTTTTTTTTTTTTCTTTATTCCTCTTGCCGCCTTAGTAAGATCTCTAACTACTGTTCCTCGTACCGATGCAATGTATCGCGTTACAGCGATCGGCATGTAACTTTATAACACGGTCCGCGAGAGACTATTTCCTTCTTCCAGTCATAGACCGCAATGTTATTACTACCGAGCCCGAGCAAATACACACGATTTCGCAGTTTCCTCGCGGGCCTAACAGAGACGCGATATTTCATCGGGATAGGTAATAGGAAATCGTCGGCTTGTAGTCGCGGGGGAAATCGCGTACACGAGCAACGTTTCACTAAATAATTATTCAACAACGTTGTAAATCAGTCGGGACGCGGACACGTATCGTTATGCAGGCGCGAGGAGAGCGCGCGTGCCACCGGTATAAATTGCTATAATTCTGTAAATTCCACCGAGAACCCCTTCCTCTCGCCCTTTCTCTCTCTCTCTCTCTCTCTTTCTCGCTCTCTCTCTCTCTCTCGCTTTCCGATTGGCGCGCTTACCTGTCCGTAATTACAAGCTGACGTTTCTACATATAAATTCGTATTCGCTCCGGAATTGGTATCGTTACGATTCCATAGGGTTAACGCCTTCTGCGTGGCTGCAATTACGCGTCTGGAAACCTACCAATCTTCTAACAGGCTTATAGCATCCGTGAAATGGAGCTATCTAATCTACGAGCGAGGCGGTTCGAAGCGAAAGAGAATTTATCGAAGCATGGAGGAGTACGGCAGATCAGAGGAATCTCGTATCGCGATCTACGGACGACTCGTTCGATTATTCCGGGAGCTTGTCGTTTGAATAAGCCTGTAGAATCCGAGCGGGCGGGTGATTCAACCGCTTCTTCTTTTACCATGAATGGCACCGCATTGTTCCGTGCTTCCGTGTAATGCACGCACACGAGTACACACACGCGTACCATACAACCGCGTACGACAGAATTCTGCAGAAGTAGCTATCGTATGTTTTCCCCGCGTACAATGTTCGTGACTGGTTTTATCGCCGCCAGGCCCTTCGTACCTCGTCGCACGAACCTACACGACGCGCGCTAGTTTGCGACGATCGCGCGAAAACACGCGTTCCTCGCACGATTTCGCGATTCCATGCCGCGCTTTTCGTTTGTCAACGTCGACCTTAAGAAAGAAAGATTATTTCGGCAACTGGCCAAGTTCGATCACCTTAAATCTCCTGTTGACCGTAACCTTTCGTCTAGAATGGCGCAATTGCCACGCTTACAGTTGCGTTTAACGATTGCCGTAACGACATAACGAGCCTAACATTCGGATTTTTTATCACGTTGCCGGCCACGTGAGTTTCAGCGGTGACCCGCGATATTTGCCCGCGGAAAAACTTGGAAGGGAAAAATGAGTAATGGCTTCGCAAAACTCGAGTCGCAGATATGTAACTTTAATACGATTATTGTAAATAGGGAGATGTAGCCGCGGTTGTTCAACGATTTAATCGTTGTTCCGAGAAGCACGTTGCAATACAGGCTGACGCAAAAGTACTATAAAGTAATATGTGTAATCGGCAATTTAAAAATTGTATTTTAAGAGGAACTAATAAATCCACAACGCGAAGAGAATCGAATAAGAAATAATTCTACCATAGGCAAATTTCCATAATTCCAAATAATTCTTACGATTAGCTATAATTTCCATAATTTAACTTCTTACTCAAACCTCGAAACTTACGATCGTTTAATCTCTCTGTTATTCCGTACCATGACCAGAGATTCCACATCAAAGATCAACTCTTACGTTCAAATTAAACGAAATTCACGGCGATTAATTCTAATGAAAGCGACATTTAACGTTGCTTCGGTCTCGTGTCTCCTGCCCTGTTTGCATCTGAATATCAATCGCACTCGTTCCGAGCGAATTAAGCGTGTGTTTGTCGCATTCGCGTACCAATACAGCAGTGCTGGCGGAACTCGCGCGTCGCGGGTTCAAGCGTACTTGGCTGAAAGCTGCACGCGGAGAGAGCGAACGGGTGTGTTTGCGGTTCCATGGCGGACGTGGACCAAGATAACACGTTAAAATAGTACGCCAACAAACGATAACACGCATTTAGAATATCTGTCGCAGTGTCGTTCCTCGCGATATTGAATCGCGCGACTCTCTATAATTGCAACGATTCAAATGGCTAACACCCTTCTTCATCATCGTCTTCGTTCACGTTGAGATACGAGGCGGAAAGTGTAGCGCAGGAAAGAAAAATGTAGAGTACATAGGCGCGCTTGTCTCGGTTACCACGATAATGATAAACTACAACTTTTCATCGACGTTTCAGACGAGGTCGTTTACACGTGTTGCTCGACGTGTTGTTCAGGGAAAAATCACTTCGTTAATCTTACCTAAGCAACATGGCAGAGTAACTTCAGGGAGAAGATCGTCGATACTCGAACGCTATATTGAGAGCATGCTGCTGCCAATCGATACTCTTCGCGCTTTCAGCCTGAACTTCTGACAGCCACCTGCAAGACAATGATAAGACGATCCTTGTTTTATTTGATTTTTTTTTTATCTTCATATTGGATTTTCACGGAGTAATCGTTAAATAAGGAGAAAAAAAGAAAAAAATCTGTCGATGAGACCACGATGATTTGGAGTCGATTTTTCGATCGATAACGAGTTACTTCGACAAATTCCTTCTTCCTAAAGTTAATAATATTTGTTACAACAGTCGAGGAATTAGTACGTATTTCATTCGCATAAGATAAATAAGTTATAAAAGATACATATTTAACAGCATTATAAAACGAAGGATTGCATAAATATACATGCACTGAATAACTTATATAGGCAACGATCGGGAAACTCATCACAAGGAAATTATCACAAGAGCCACTATTCAAGTATAACACGCGACGACATACCAACGGGACGACAGATATGTTAATTTCTCAATTATCATTCAATATCGTTCTTAAATTAACCGCAACGTTCTCTACAGCCGCAAAGACTACACGTTACTAAATAGACTCTTGTCGAACCTAATTCCTCGAGTCCCTCGAGTCTCTCGAATGATAAACAAATGGATCTAACATAGAAGTGCCTCACAAAAAGCGAATTCCAATCGAATTCCTCGTCGCATCCTTATCTCCGGCGTGGCTATAAAAAGAAACGTTCAACTTCGACTAAGAGCATTAGTTGTTCATCCATAACTACTACACAACCTACAAATTCCTCTAACTACATATTCTCCGAATGGTCGATCAACAAAGCGCAAAAAGCACGTAGCCAATCGTTCCGGAACTCTCTGTCGGTCGAACGTGGAACGCGTAATTCTGCTTGCGTTCTCGAGTTGGAAAACACACACCTGGCTGGCGCGTGTCACGTTCATTTAAGAGCGGTCATGTTGACGCGGGGCTCGTAAATGTAATCGCGTCAATTAAGGCGACACTTACGGATTTCTAATCGGCTGACCCATACGTGCCGGATTATGTCAGCTGTTGGCACGTCGACGATTTTAATCGATTGATTCACGCAAAAGCGCGCTCACGGCGACACGTTCCTCTCTCCTTTTCATGCCATACTTCTTTCTGCTCTCACCTTTTTTTCTCTCTTTTTCGTCCTTTTTCTTCCTGCCTTTCATATTCCCGTGTTCGTGCGCGATTTATATAACACCGCGAATGAGGATCATGTATTAATTAGAGCGGTAGTAGGCAGCTACGTCGTCACGCGGCCCTCGGAAAAAGCTGCGCTCAATTGCATCTTCGATTTACACGCGGATCAAAGAGGTAATCTGGGAATAAGAACCGTGTCGATAGACTGCGTGTATCGAAGCTGCGCGATAAGCGGGCTCGTCGATATCAGAATTACAAGAACATAGATATGATAATACACGAAGCTTCGATTTAGAGTAGAATTGGAACAGGTTGAGGCGACGGCTAGTTCCACCTTCTACGAGCAGTCAAGCTTCGACAAAAACTGGATCCAGCATCGGACAGTCTCGGAGATGTCTAGAGCTAACAGATCAAGGCCCAACTATGCTTAACGCGGGTCTCCATTGTTCGGGGCCAGGAAGTTGCCTCCTTTGGACCTTTGCCTGCATTCAGACGCACTCATGCTTATTTTCTCAAATAATACCGATCCCTTATTTTAGACAGCTCAACCGGAGCCAGCTCATTGTTGGAATCTATTTCTAGATTCTTTCTTCCTAAGTCCTTAATTCATGATAGAGAAATTAGAACTTAATCGTTCTGTAAGAGAAGAACGAGGATCGTAGTGGCCATGCTTCGATCCCAAAAGGAATCGAGTTTCGACTGAATGAGCATCGCGATGAGTACGGAACACCCACATGGTCTCGTGAAAGGTATAGAACGTAGGTGATTTCACTATTCTGGCACACGATGCGATGCATCGGATAAGGGAGACGAGGCAGAGTCCAGATATAGACCTGCTGTAGGTAATAGTTCGGTAGGTGGTAGTGGTAGCGCGAGCGGTAGGACCGGTAGGTTTGGTTTACTTCAAGTTCGTTGCGGCCAGCCGGTTCGCCACTTTTCTTCTTCGTCTCTTCCTCTTCCTTTTTCCCTCCCGGGCATTTTTCTCCTTTTTTGCCCTCTCCTTCCCTTCTTCTGCTATTTCCTCCTCGTTCATGATCTCCCACCGCTTGGTCGTTGATCTCCCCCTTTCCCGCCTCCTTTTGCTTACTCCAGCATCCCTCTGTCTCCAACTTTCTCACTCTATTCCATTGGAAGATATTTATTTTAATGCGAAGCTGAGGTGTAACAAAAAGGTATCGGTTAAAATCGGCTCCTTCGGCATCGCGAACGCGATAACATCGACAAACCGCGTAGTTGGCTTCCGTGAAATATTAGAGGTGCCCCAGCCCCGGCTGCTACTACTGCTACTGATAGCCTGTCCTCTTCGTTTCACGAACGCAGAGTGGAACGAAGGGGAGGGACAAGGGGGAGAATTGCTCGTCAGCCGCAGAATGGTGGGAACGGAAAGAAAATCTCGAAGAGCCTCTTTGTAGATACCGACGACTTTGATAGAGGCGTGTCCACGTCGACAACCTACCATTAGGATGAATAAGCATATCTTTATGAGATCTCAACAAACTGCGATCTTCTTCTTCTATTGATTACCTTTTTACTTCTTAAATAACCCACGAATCTTAAGAACAGTTCGCTCTTCCAAAGGGCACGCCATTTTGTCTAATTGACTTCTGACATTATAGTAACTCTGTAGTAGGTATAATTATAATTTTTACAACATCTTCGAAATATACGCGAATGAAATTTTAAAGTCGCGTTAAAGTGGCTTGAAATAAACACGAGATGAGCCGAGTTTGGAATTGCAGACGACATTCAGGACGATGTCCCGTCAACTAGAATTAACCAGAAGCACAAGGTTGCATAATGCGTAATAAAAATACACGTTACTGTTACCTTACTTTAATTGCTGCATTATCCTACTACCTTGTAGCGCCAATTTCCATTTTTACTACGCTCACTTTTGTTACCCAATTATTACCAAACATAACCATCAGCGGTTTCATTATACACCGGCAAAAAGTAAATTGGTTCCACCATGTATCTCCCACGAATAGGAGCACGCGCGCATGCGCCCGCGCAGCCAGAAAAAAGAGCGCAGAAATCAAAGTATATGTAGCATGACTGACATACGTCTCCGGCCGAGTATCAATTGTGAGCGTGTTTCACCGAAGCAATAAGAAACTCTATCTGTCGGAATCTCCATTGCCGAGACAATATCCATTATTATATTACATCATTGCGTAATCGACGTTTACGGTTTTATAGGACTGGCCTCGCGCGCACGCCGCGCGCGTCCAGCAAACTCGAGGAATCGGGGCCGTTCGGAATGTTCCGTGAAAGCTCGGATTCCACCGATCGCACTGGCAGACATACTGGCAGCACCAGAATTTCCCGGTATTCGTGGAAGTTAAATGGTACATACGTACGTGAAAGAGAGAAAAAAGAAGTATGTTTGACGCGCGCACAGCCGATCATTGCGAATTATCCGTCATGATGCAAGACCCGCGTCCTGAAGTTCGAACCATATGCGAAATATCGTTTCTAAAAGCGATTCGCGTCTCGATCTAGTTCTTTCGAACTTCGCGCTCAATTTCGTATCCGCTAATTAGTTAGAGGTTCTTCGATTTTTCGCATTCGTTTTTATTAAGAAAGAGAAAGAATGAAGAGGACGATTTCTTCCATAAATTTCTCGTTTGATAGGAAAACCCCTGGGGACGAGGGAATCACGGATTGGGGGTTTTAAGACCGTTTCGCATGGAACTGGTTCTAACGGAGTTTTATGCGGCTCGCGGTGGACCAGTTTTGCGGCCGTCAATGAAGTGCACTGTACACGAGTCGCGAGCGCACTCGAGGCGGCGAAGAGGGGCGGCTGGTGCTGCTGCTGCTGCACGCAGTGCACATAGTCCAGTGTCCAGTGCCGAGAGAACCAGTCATTGGCCGATCGGCCAATCGCGTCACGGACCAAAAGAAGACGACCGCCGGTCGCTCGTTTCGAATGGTTCGCCATGAGTCGATTCGTGCGACGATCTATCTTCTCTCCTCTCTCGCTCTCGTCACTCTTCCTCGTCTTTCCTTATCACGTATGCACCACACACATACACATATACGCACACGCGATTCTCCGTTCTCTCTGTCTCCACTCTCCCCCTCCCCTTCTATCATCCCCTCCTTCTTTTTCTTCTTTTTCTCCGGTCTTGTATCTCGTTCTTTCTTTCATCCGTGTTCCTCTCCTCGTCCGCCTAACTTGCTTCTTTGTCTTTCTTCCTTGCTCGTACGTTGCGTGGCCGCTCTTCTCTTTTCATTGGTCTCTCCTCATTGCAAAGTGCCGTAATATTCTCCTGCCGGAGTTATTTTCGTCGCGCTCACCCAACCAGCTCTCCCGAGGCGGCATTGCACGGGTTGCTCTCTGCGCATTGTCTCGAGGCCCCTGCTGGAGTAACTGGATTTCCAGGCTAGCAAGGCGATCGCTGCCGATACCGCCGATCTTCCCACTTTGCTTTTGTCTCTCCCCTTCTGCTTCTTCTTCCCTAAGCTCAACCTCCACCTTCACGGCGAGTTTTTCTACCCAAGCAAAGAGAAGCGTTCGACGGTACACGTTTGGACGTTTGCCAAACTTATCGAATAATCACTACGATTAATCTCAATTCCTATCACGTTTCGTTTCATTTCAACGATGGAAATTCGTTTTGTTTCAACGACCTTTTAATTTTAATAAATGCGATTCGGTGCGTCGTGCGCGTAAACGCAATACCGTAAGCATTTGCATTAATTTAGGATTCGTGATAAATTGTAAATTAAGAAAAAGAATAGGATTTGCATTGTTGTGGCCATTTCAGGAAATCATCTTCGCTCGATCAACGAAAAGAGACGCTCAAGGGGTCGAAGCGGTCGAGAGCGGCTCGGTAAACCACAGTGCCGCTTTTAGACTCGTTAAATACATCTGCAGATCGTTAATCGGGACCTGAATGAAAGGAACATCATGATCAGCCGAGACAACCGTGCTCGTAATCTCTCGTGTACACATTGCGGACCCGTACACCGTCCTCGGTAGTGTGTGCTGACCACGCGCGCACGTGTGAGTGCCACTCGTTACTTAATGCTTACTTATGTCGGCGCATTACTCGTTAGTCATTACTCAACCACCCTTATGCCGTACAACACACAGCAGCGCTTTTGATATTTCTCGGATCACGCAAGCCGCTGAACCGAAAATTAAAGACACCGCGCGTCGTTGTAACATTGAAAAGTAACCGTGCTGGCGGAATCGAGAATATTTATTAATCTCAGCCCATGAATTTTTAGCGTTACGTTTCCAACAATATCGCGGCATTCCATCGGCTGTTTTGCATGACGACTTAATTAGAGAGAACGGTATCAATGGAATTTTCACTCGTAGAAAATCATCGAACGAGCAATTATGGAATTTTGCTCGTATTTTTCCTTTTTTGTTTTGATACGACATTCTAAATATTTTACACAAATCTTAAATCAAGGACTTTTTGCTTAAATTGGATATACATAGACTTACGAAAGTATTCGAACACGCGTAGATATCTTTTACGAATATATATTATTTTGAAATTTTACTAACACTTTGCGATAAATATTTTGTAATTCCTATACGTTTCTTTAGATTGGTTTCAAGCTTGACCAATATAACCTTGGTTTATTAAAAATTCCAAAACGTTTTACATAACACGTATAATGTTTATATAAATATGAAATCTGTCTATGATAAAATGTCCAAATATTTTCGACTGCTTGTGTATTATTTCGTGTAATGCATTGGAAGGATAGCGTCGTATTACGTTATGGATTTCATTCGTGTTTTACATACCTGCGTTACACACAGTGTAAACAAAACGTGCGAACATCAAGTGACTTTAGTGTTGCATAACCAGCCACGACTTCGACTGTGATAACGATAAAATTCCATTTTCATAAAGCTTTCGGTTCACGGGCTACTTTTGCCATCGATAAACTCTTCAAATGAGATACAACGTATCGTCGTGTTCTACAGTGAATAATTAAGTTATACATAGAACAAGATAAGTAGCAACCGATTACATGTAACTTGGAAAGAACATCGAATCCCTCTTATCCCGTCGAATCGGCCAAGGGTTAAAAGTCAAAGAAAAAACGCTGGTATCGCGTAGGAACTGGCTACTCCGAAAGATTCGTAAAAACTGTGCAATCATGACTGCTTAGCTCATTCTACGTTTTATTAATTTCTCCCGAACGGACTGGCACAGGTCAATCGCGTAATTTCAGTGCTCGCGCGAAGCATATAGCGCTAATTACGGCCATTAAGCACGGCGAATACTTAGCTTAACTGATTAATTAGAAAGCACGTTTTTTTTCCACGCTCGAATCGTGGCCGTGCGCGCTCGTACGCGCGCTCGACTCGCATACAATAAGATTTCAGTTCAACTAGAAACACGGAATCGGTTCTTTTTTTCATTCTATATGAGATAGAATTATCTATGTCAATCTGTCAGGTTAATCAATATCTCACCGTAGCGATTTCGTTTCGTTCTTTCTTCGTTATAGATCGAGATCTGTTATATGATTGGCGATTAAGAAGCCAGTTAGAAGTTAAACTAATCAACTATAATTTTTAGAAATTTTCAATTCTGCTGTCACGTTAGATATGATTAGGTCGTTATATATATTTGGAATTATGTATAATTCTCGCTAGAAGCTAATCATAGAATTATAGATAAGTTTTATCCCATTTGTAAACAACTCTTATAAATAACGAAATGTTCTTACGAATATCTTGTACTTTCTGTATACACTTTCAGATTTGTTTCAAACTTTACCGATACAGCCAGGATAACCGAGTCTCGCTACAACTTGTTAATTTAAACTTAAATTTAAATTAAAATTAAAAAATGTATAACACTCGTCATATATTCGTACAAAGTTTCTGTAAGTGTTCGAATATTTTCATGAACTACTTATGCCCGTGAGTACAGAGAATAGCAGGATGGAACGAATATCTCCGGTGGATACAAATGCGGTGCGATGATATTAAACTGCTCGCATTAATTGCCATTAGATATATCGGACATCATACATCTGCATCGCGCCACTATCTCGTCTATCGAGATATAAAGGGAGACCAGAAGCTAACGAGAAAGAGAGAGAGAAAGAGAGAGAGAGAGAGAGAGAGAAAGAGAAGGCACGAGTCTGAAGCGTAGCGGTTTCTCTCAAGATTTATTGCCCGTGCTCGCAATTTACGCGCGTGTATCCTGAACTGAAATTATGCAAAACAGTCGCGGCCTGACAAGTGGCATTTTTATCGGAAGACCCATTATAAAATATCGAGTAGGCACGCGGAGCGCACACCAGAGAGCGCAGCGTAACGCACGCAGCGACGAGTTGTTGCTCGCGCTGTTACGCGCCACATGTTGTTTCACGTTTTCGCGTGAACCGTGTCGTTACTTCGTATCACGATGAAGTCGAACGAGTAAAGTTAACCGAGATGGTGAGCTACTTGAATAGAGTTGTAGATAGGATTTTTACAGGTGTCTCGCCGGTTTTAATCCTCCTTCGTTAAGCGCAACTGTTTTTCTTCTGGACTCATTCCCGTCTCCAGTCTCCAGCTACACGTGTCCTATTTTCCTTTCTTCCTTCTCTCTTTAAAGCTCTTCTCTTATTCAATTTGCTTCGCAACATGACCATACACTCATGTACGGACATTGTTATGCAAAAAGTAAAAAGTAATTCGGCGGTAAAAGCGATTTTGCATTAAATGAAATGTAAATGCACGGAACATTAATCAAGCGTAACGACGTTGGAGAACCGAGCGCGGAAAATACTGAACATTTTCAAGGCCCGGTTTCTTTTCGCATAACCGAGTAATTTTATTAAAAAGAAAATAAAGAAGTAAGATTTGTTCGATGTGGAAACGCGTGTAGCAATAAGTTGAGGTTGAGCTAGCAGGGCCACCTGTTTGAGAGGTCTAACAATGTTGCTGCTTAACAGTGGTATAGCGGTCAACAAAGAGGTTAAGCATCGACATTCGGAATAATTAAGTTCATTAAACGTCTCTGCTGGTACGGTCGTTCCACCGAGTCGCTTTTGAACGGCGTACGATGAAAAGCTATTGTTTGGTTGCCGACAACGGCGAGCATCTCTCCTGGACAATATTTATCGTTGCAACCTTTGCTCCGTAGCTTCCAAGCGAATTTTATTTTCTCGAATTACCAGCGTCCACGAAGCTGATCGAACGGGAGAAAACATGACACCGAGATTCTCTCATTTTCGTATTCGTATCATGAATTTATTCCATTTGTTAAAATCGTTTTTTATCCACGCCTAGTAGAACACACACGATCGAACGAGAAAATACACGCGAATTTACCGACGCAGAAAAGTCGGTAATCGACCTACATATTTTTCGATTCCATATTTCACGGTCCCATTACGGGAACGAGATCGCGTCGATATACATTGTACGTAAGTTGAAGATTTATTGGGGCACAAATTACGTTTCGAGACGCTCGCGATATCGTTTAGGATCGTGTAACATGCACTGTTTACATTTTCATTAACTCCTATAAAATTGTCGTCTAAAACCATGCGCAAACAGCGATAACCAACCGAATGAAATTTTTTGACGTCCGAAAGTACCGACTATGACTCAGCTCGGTCGTAGCGACGCCACGTGTGAATTCGAAAAAATATTAATCTTCCTCGAATCCTCTTCGACGAACGAGAAACAGTCAACAAACCGATGACACCTGCGTTACATACTAAACCAGAACTGATTCAAGAGTAGAAATATATATATGATACACCGCGCACGAAGAAGCGAGCGGGTTGAAACGCGGAAAGCCTCGATGGAAATTTTCCTCTACGTTCTCTCTTATCTGCTCGTTAAGTAAACTGTTAACGGTTAGAATACGGTGGACCCTGGGACGCGATACATCAGACGTTGTCGCTCTAGTATATTTCTCAAGTTCCGTGGCGTCGTCGCAGCCGCAACTTGATTTCGTTTGCTCTTATACGTCAGAGATTCGTGTATCAGAGCCAAGCGACGAAAATACGTTGTTTCGATACGCTGATTACGAGAGAGAAAGAGAGAGAGAGAGAGAGAGGGGGGAGGGGAAGAGAGAGAGAGAGAGAGAGCAAATACTACATCGAACCCTTCCAATACGAGCACGCGTATACATATATATGTATTCTAAAATGTTTTTTCTGCTGAAGCTTTTTACCGCTATGCGATTAATCAGCATTCCTAAACGTACATATATGTGGTAAATATACACGTATTTGTACACAACAGAACGAAAATACTAGTAGTCAGACTATACAACGTAATCACGAATCGTTTGCTAGCTCATTTCCTGAACGAACGTTTGACGTAGAAGAGACGCGTCAACACGATGTATACACGTTCCGGAAATACATGACGGGCCCGGGAGCACAAAGAAATTTTAGATTTCCATCACAAGGCGCGTGTCAGCCTTCCATAAAAATTTGTTGTCGCGTTATACACGTCGTCGCAGCAGCCGCGATGCACTTTACCCGCGTCAGGGGGCCTCGCACGCGCTATCACTTCCTCTATGTAGTATTATTCATGAACATATAATACGTATATAATGCTCATGAATAAGAGATTTGACACGCGCCCTTCTTATTGTTAAGTATTCGACCTTTCCGCTGAAGTACAGAGGACTACTAGAAAATGAATCTATTTTATATATATATACACACACACACACGCACACACACACATATATATATATATATATATGTATGTACATATCATAATATAATCATCGTTGAACCATCGGTATTGTCATTAAACCATAGTGCTGCCACACGCGCGCGTATAGATCGAGTGACACTCGAGAAATTTTGTCAAAGGAATTTCCTTTGAGCAGCTGGCGCTCATCCAATCGTTTACTCTAGCGAATGCCTGCTAGAAACCGTCCTATTCGCTCGTGTGTACCGCGTATCGCACCACTATTCCCGCCGGTTCCCTCTCGCGATCACGAGAGAGAGAGAAAGCAACGTGTGTACCACATGAGAAAGAGAGGAGACAGGAGTGAGAAGCGAAGAAAGTAAGGAAAGAAGAGGATAAGAGAAAGAAGCTGCGAGTGGGGAGTCTTCACACGGGGCGCACACGGTTCTCTGTTACCTGCGACTCGTGGCCGTGTCCAGCATGGTAATCCAATCCTGCGGATGGGGGGCTACCTCGTCATCCCTGCTGGTCTTTCGTTGACCGATCGCGAAAAGTCGAGGAACTTCACTTAACAGTTATTTCCGTCCTTCGTCAGGCACTACTCGTTGGAAAATAAAATCACTCCACTCGCACGATTGGCCGCGCGGCTCGTCTACGTACGAGAGAACGCGGAAGGACGCCTTTACTGGCGCGAAGACGACGCACTTCTATCCGCCAAGTTTTTCTTTTTCGTCTTTTTTCCTTGCCCTTTTCCCACGGAACGTGGTGTAAATACGTGCACTGCCCGCGGCCAACGAAACGTCGAACACCACACGCTATATCGGTATACGCGCGATCCACGATCCACAACGAAATCACAGATTCGTTTTACGAAGACGAAACGCGCCACCGAGACAGCCAATCGTTATACTCTTACAAACAACCGTACGCAAGCAGAGGCCGCAATATACTGAACGAACACATGATTCCGAAGGGGTCTAGTGTCGCCGTACGGCGTGCAGGTGGCAGCACCGGAGCGGCGCTCCGATCGAGATCGGCAGTACACCGAATCTTCGAAAAACTCGCCGACTATTTTCGCTTTTCTCATAAAAATTACCGCGAAATCGACGCGAATGTGGGTGAATGAGTGTGATACGTGTCTTGGAATTTTATAGCCTTCGAACGGAAGTCAATGGTACTCGCTCGAGCCACCGGTGTCAAACAACTATCAAGGCCGAGCATGATCCGACTGAACGCGAATTAATGTAAGTGCATGTTTACTATAGCAGATAATTTGTACGTATTTGGAAATCACAACGACCTACTAAATATTAATATCGTTTTCATCGAATTCGTGGGATTCGAATGTGTTCACGTCGTTAGATCTTGGTTACGTTATCGGAACACTTTTTAGGCTAATCAAAGCTCGCTGATTATGGCGGGAAAAAATATTCCCCTTAAATAGATGTCTCTATCGAAAGTGTACTTTTTTGTGCATGTAGAAGGCGCTGTAACTGTCTTAAAATTGTTCGTTTCCATTAATCGAATCTAACCCTTAAAGTTTGAATTATCACTTGTTTTATGATATCATAATTTTTTATTAACGAAAATTGAAATTTCCTCAAAATTTCCATATAAAATTTTTACAACTGTATTTCAATAAAATTATACATATATGATCCGTAAGAAACAAGATACGTACTTTATAACTCTAGCGTTGGCAAAAATCGAGCGCCGAGTTTCATCAACGATATCTAGTTAGCAAATAAAATGCCACACCGGGTCAAATGAATTATATCACAGGCGAGTTTAGGTGACGACACGAGGTACAGAGGAGTAGATGTTTCGTCATTAGTTTACAATGAGCTAAGGATATTTTTAGAAAGCCAAAAGTTTGCCGTTATCGCGACCACGCGGTTATCACATTCGTCTTGCTATTCTGCACTTTTATGTATTTATGTGTCTTTCTTTCCTTCCAGTCGTAAAATGCTTTCGAATGAAATAAAACTGATAAATCAAAGATCGCACAAGGAGGGGACTATAATTTACGCACAGCTTTACGACTCGCACAGTTCTTAACCATCTCGAAAATATAATTTCTTTGTTCGAACAAATGCTACGTTTTGAATTAGCATTTCTTTGCTTATGACCATCAGTTTTTTAATAAAATAGCCGTATAAAATTTCGAGGCTCGTGGCGTGCAACAGGTTGCGAGAAATAACGCATCGAAGATCTAGTTTACACTCTAATTGTTTGCAAATCTGTAGTCGGCTGGAAGTAATCTTGTTTATAAGACGAAGTTAAGAGGCCTAGTGGTATTTACTTATTTCCTCCGACACTTTGGTTTCTGGTTACGTACTGTAACCGCGATTGATAGTGAAAGCTGCGCGTTTTATCAGCACGGAATGCATACCTACCATATTTTCTCGCTACTGTAATCGTTCTACCATACGAATTTCCTTTCTTTCCTCTCTTTTCCTTTTTTTTTCTACCAGACAAGGAATGTCAACGTTTTTCAACAGCTAATTGACTGGTCGCAAGTTAATTGCCATAATTTTCTAGTACTTATTATTATGTATCAGTATGCAAAATTTCCAACGAGCGCAAGTGCATACCGTGAACATGCTAACTTACGATTGTTCGTACATTAACGTAGGATGTAATAGCGTAGCGCACGAATGCCTTTATTACGCGCGTACACTGTTAATGCACGTGCTCTGCTGTATGCGCGTAAATACGAACGATAATGCAATGCGTTACGTTGCAGAGAAAGTAGCGTCCGATAAACGAGATATCAAAACATAAAAGTTTCGATAGATAGCTTCTTGTCTCCAATTTAACTAGATTTTCTATCTTTCCCTTTTCCCACTAAATTTATACCAATTGAAAATTCTCTCGTAGAGTTCTCCCGTGTTTATCTAATTTATGGTAATAAATGTTTCTCTGTACGATTTAGTTTGTGTTCGAAGTCGGACTATAGTGGTCAAAGTAAAAGATTCTCGCGCGAAAGATGGTCATGCCTCCTTCTTGAAGCAACAGACCGTCCCCCTATCTCGTTCAATTAATTTCTCGGCCGAGTTCGTTTGTACCTCTCTTCCTCCCGCTATCTTCCTATAAATTTTCCAATGTTGCAGCGTCACTTTCTGCACTCGCGATAAAATTCTTTCCGCCCTGTGCCGCGAGGTAACACGATTTTGGATTTCACCGTTCGGGCCGATCGTTTATGGTCGGTCGGTGGAATTCTTCTTTCAACGAGTGTTTGTCCGATGCGCCTTGTTTTCGCGACGTTTTCAGCCGGAGATCGCACTATTCGGAAAGCAGAAATCTCAATTGAATACAGACCTGTGTACTTGTGTACACAACCACAGTTAGCAACAGTGACGTAGACGACGACGCACAGAAGCGGCGATTGGCTGGTAAAACAGTTGCTATCTTATCTTTTTCCCCGTGAGTGTCAACACTCGCCGCTCGGCGCGTACAATCTAGCGTGCACAGGGAGCGTGTAACTTTTGCGGCCTCCGTCGCCAGCAGCAACATTTTTTTCTTCCACGTTGTCTCAGGCTTATTTCCTGACATTTCATCGCTCTTGTACTTTTAAGTCGCGTTCGAACTGTTCAAGTTAGTCGAGTTCAAGTCGATTAAGTTCAAACAACCTGATTTCAGAAGGATTTTTTTCATGGATAGTAAAAAGGATGCTGTTATGGTCATTATGAATGTATGTAAAATGTTTATACTAATTATATATACATATATATATATATTCAAATACATAATTTACGAGCATCTGAATGTGCTTAACTCAGAAATCCATCCGAACGTTCACTCTGTTTGGGTTTTTATCGAAAATAGTTAGTTGATCGATGACGTGTGTGAGTCAGTAAGGGAACACGGCTGCCTAATTACAAGTACATTATCAAGGTAAGAACCTGCCCACTATCTGCTCCGCGTTACTTTTCGCGGATTCGTCTCCGTTGTTCCGTTAAACGCGATTCTCATTTGGGATTAATTCGACGATAATTAAAAAGCAAATTGACGAAAGGTCGTACGTTTTACACGATTATAGACGTTGTCGTGTTTTAATTAAAATATCGAACAATTTGTTAGCGGGAGATGTTCGTCGAGTATACTTTGAAGTATATTAGAAAAGATCGGATATGATTTCTTTTCCCTGTTGTTGAAACGTGAGTTTGTTTTGATCTCGTTGTACCAGTTTCGTTGACTTGTCGGATAATTTCGCGATCATAGGGAAGAGATTTATCGCGGAAAAGGCACGCGAGGCATTCGAGCTGGCTTGGTCGGCGAGTCGCGAATCGTGCCGATGGAAATCAGGTTAAATGACAACGAACGTAGCCTCACGATCGAACGTGTCGAATCGCGACGAGTTTATTTTCAGCTCGGTCTAAGCTTGCGCATATCTTATGTAAAGTAACCGCGTGTGCGTGGACAACAGGTCGTTTGAGCCACAGGTGCGGTACCTTGTAGAAAGATGCAACACGCTACACCGATTGTGAGTAACCCGTTGGCAGGAGAACTTCCATCAAGAAAATGCGATAGATTTCATTCAATAAAATAGTCCGTCCTTCTTCCGCTATAACGAAATTTTATTTAGTGCAAAGTTGTGAAAAGATATGACAACGACGATGGGATAAGTGCCAATCTATAGAAACAAAAGAACGTGGTACAGTAAGGATGCGTATAATGAGAGTTCATTGATTTACCCCATTAGCTATTTTTCGTTTGTGTAATAAATGACGTTGTATAAGAGAAGAGTTGTAGCGGGAGATTCGATCAACGAATATTAATCGGACAGTAAAGTCAAAAATTGTGTTCGAGTAAACGAAATTCCTACGAACGAAGTTGTTATTTTCCTTGTGACTTGTTCGTTTCGCGCCAAAATGGAATTTTATTCTATCGCAAATCTCTCCTCCCCTTCTGTGTCGTTTCTAATCGCGTATGTCTGTACGCGCAACAACGATGATCTAATTGCTGGTAATCGAGCCGCTCCTTTTCATTCGAGAACGACAACGATGAACCGCGTAGATTAGCATTCTCCTATCAAAATTTTTTACCACTCTGAACGTATTGTTCTACGGCGGATGAAGATAATTCCGTGTCTATAAATAGAAACACAGGCTGGCAGAAGGAGAACCTAATAAAAGTACGCTCTACGGAGAGACCGTTCGCGTTCGACCGAGCGTGAAGTCGAAATAATACAGCGTCGCCGACGCGATTAATATTTAAGCGAATGAATACGAGGTTACAGAATAATTTGGAATTATACGTGCGTGGGATTTGCATGAATTTGTACGACGAGCATGGTTCATCGATGTACAAAGGGGCGAAGAGACGAGCTGAAGAGAGGAGGGGGAGGGTACGAGGCAATGAATTCTTTTTCTCTTCTTCGGTTTGCTCGCCTATTAGCAGTAAATGGTTGAAGAGTAATTGTACTCGTCACTTGTGTCCGCCGCTAATGACGGATCATTTTGCAACATTGCTCCGTCCGACAACGTTCAACAACATCTCGTTCTCAGGAGGCAGATACACCATTTGAAAATTGCGGCGCCGCTTGCAACCTGTATAAACAATCGGCCATTACGCACCGTTATACGATAATCGTGCTTGACGTCAAATATTAAATGATTTCGCTGCGTGAATCAGGCTGTTTAAATTGTCCGGCTTGATTGAATGATGGCCGCTCCTCTAAGTTGGCCGACAACCACTTCACCGTAAATAAGATAGTACCCTATTCTGTGTATAAGAGTCGCCTCGTTATACAGGGTGTTCGATTCCTACGTCGTATGTATTATACCAAACGTTCGTCCTTTGGTCTCTTTGGTAAGCTTTGTAAGTATAAGGATCGGCTTGGAGCTCGTTACCGGTAAACGAGAATAGAAATAGCGTTTTGAGGAATACGAAGGTTGAAACGTTGTCGTTTACACGTTTGCCTTCGAGGGGAACACGGGGAAACGACTGGAAGAATTTTCTCCGCGAGCTTACTATTCATTTGCTCTATCGGGTTTGCGAAAGACGCCGAATAGTAAATGGCGCAATAAATTCAGAAGTCATTCTAGTATTTGCACGAGCGTTTCACACTTAAGCAGAGAGTGAGAACCGTGGCGTATCGCGATCACGTGTTACGAAGACGCACGTAACGAGACGTGCAAATTAAAGTAACGAAGAGTTTAGTTAGCTGACGAGCCACTAACGGCATTAGTTATAGTTTTCGCGATCGGGAGGCACGACTGATCCTCGAGTTCGACTTGCTCGATATATAAATAAACGTAACAGTACCCATTAGATTATTAAAAAGGAATGGAACGTCGCTGGTATGCATATTCAAACGTACTGGCCTCCCCTATCGTTGTCCCATTCGAGCGGAACTTTCTAACATCAACCTGTTAACTGTAAATCGAAACGAATCTCTATCGACGATGTTCTCCGCGTAAATGAATCACGCGCATGTACGCGAGCGATTAATGTCCCTGAAAGACCGCAACTGGACTTTCATCGGCGCGATCGTTACCGCGCGACTACGAACTTTTCCCTCGCGGTGAAACGCTTCACTGATGCAATTGGTAAACCGCGTGTCGTCGGTTAATTTTATAATCGCGGATGTTACTTGGTTCATTCGTTGTAGTCACAGACGTGGTCGACTTTGATCGATATTTTCCAATTTTTCACGACAAATCCGCGAGCCGCGCAGCGGCAGATAAAACAGCAGCAGATGCAAGAGAACGCGTGCAATCACCGTTTTGCCTTCAATTAATTTCTTCGATGCTAATAATTTAATGGATCTTGGTGCGTTATCGGCGCCGTTTCATCACGCATCGTGCTCGTGCGCCCGCTCGCTCGTACACGCTTCATGCCATTGCACTTACGTGCAACAACCAGATCTCAGTCAATACCGCGAAATTATCTCGAATCACTGTGTGTTTGCTCGATATCCATTGTGTTTATAAGGAAATTCGTGTACTTCGGCTTTGACAACAATCTAAGTACTATCGTCAGACAAACGATTTATTAATGATTTCTTTATTTCAAGAAGAATAATAAACTTACACATGTTTTTCGTACCGTGCTTACGATAGATCGATTCCTTAATTACACGATACGCATTATCGAAAGAACTTGAAGCAGCGAGTCTCTTCGGTCGTTTATGTTATATATGTATATATATTATGTGTGTATATATTACTCCATAAATAATCGTCTTAAGTACTACGTGCCGGCAGTAAAGAACATAGCTCGCGTTGTTATCGTACGATTTCATCGAATTTCCACTGTCTCGTGGATAACTTCGTGTAGAAACGTTTTTTTTTTATTGCAAACGCCGCATGAATATTCGATCGGTCGCGTCGTAAGAACTGAACGGTGCGTAAAATTAAAATAAATTGACTAGAGGACACTTATATAGAATAAAAAGCACGAGCCTTCTTGATTGTCTAAGCTAATGCGTGGAATATACCGTTATGGCGCGTTGATTTCCGTGCACGAGTTACGTATGCTATAAATAATGTATAAATACATCTGTTGGGTATCTCGTTTGTACGTACGGTGTGCTTTGGTACATCGTGTACTGCGAGCCAGGGGGAAATCATATTGGAAAACGAATGGTCGCTCGACGAGTGAACTCGTTAATCGACCAATTGCAGTCTGTGTGTAATCGTTAGGTTAAAATTATCGATTAATAACAACGGAACGTGATTGTCGAATCGTTAGAACCAGAACTTGGCCTAGTTATCGAATACTATGATAAATCGAAGAAAATTCCAATCAATTCCTACCTCCTTATCCTTCGAGTTTCCGCAATTATCGAAGCATCGCGCTGTTCAGCCATTCGAGCTTCGCACGACGACTTTCATTCATCGAAAACAACCATGGTTCCCCATTAAATTAATCGCACCAATCAAACTTTACTCTCACTTGAACTCTTCACCTTAACTCTTCGATCTTTCATCGCTCCCGTCTCTCAACACGAACAATCAAAACTTCGATATACATATAATCGAGCACTGATTCGATCCTCGACGACTAAATCACCTCGATGTTGCGTTGACATCGCGCGCTCCAAACCGACTCGAGATAGGAGCTGCACTCGTGGCCAGGCAGGCAGCTCCTTAATCCAATCGTCCTCCCGGATAATAAATCAGTGGCGTGGTAGCGTCCCATCCGTCTATCTCCTCGTTCGACTGCGCCGCTCGTTTCTGACAATTTAAGATCAGAGTACTGTGCCTCGGGCTGCTGGGCGCGGATCTGCAGGTTGTCTGCGCGATCCCGACCGGCCCAAGCCGAAAATTCTTGACCCCTGCACGCGGGAAATAAGGCTCGTTACCGATCGTCCAGTTCGATCGTAGCGGCGAATTGTTCGCGTCAGATCGATGCCGCGTTAGATCTTTCACGTCGATTTGCGTTTCTTGTTCGCACAATTTCTCCACGCACGGACACGAGTTGCTGGAGGATCTCCAGTTATCCACGCACGAAGGCCTCGTCGAGCAAGACCTTTTCGGCTTGCACGGACTGTTGTCGACGATAGACTCTAGCTGACTGTTCGCTCCAGAACACTTCTGGTTCAGTTGATCCGAGCTGGCAAAGCGTAATCGTTTCGGTGATTCGCTCGAGCACCTCATGAAGGTTGATCTTACGAGAGATTTGTTTTTAAGAGAGCTTCGTGGTATCAGAGGGTTGGAATTGTTTCTGGCGTAACCGTTTCTTCGATTCTCCCGTTCCCTGCTTCGTTCTTCTCGCAGGATCGGGTCTTCGCCGATCAGCCAGTAGGTTAAACGCTCGCCCTTGCCCTTCATGGAGACCAACCCTCTTTCTACTATTTTGAAACCTCCAACTTGGTCCAGAAGTTCCTTCGTTTCTCTGCTGCAGTGGATTTTTAAAGCTGAAAAGCAGAGGATATCGAACGTGTGATGCAATGATACCAATATTCAGCAATGTGAAGCGTCAAAGTTTACATATATCAGAGAAAATTCACGAGATACTAATGTAATATCGTGGACGACGAGCCTGGGGGGTGTCGGGCGAATTATAAACAAGCGGTTGCGGGTCATGTGCGTGGTGGAGCTAAGACAAAAGACACGAGGCTAAGACAAAAAGCAAGGGGTTGCCAAGGGACGAAAACGAATTAACTGTCCATCTAATATCTAGTTGTCTTAATTATAATACGTTATTGTGATTAGTTCACGTTAAACAACCCTCGTTTCCTGTTTAATTAACATCTGTTTGATCCATTTATTATAAATAAACGTAATAAAGATCCTACACTAATATAACATATTCACTGCAAACCTCGAAGTTGTATTTCTTTTTTCATAAGAATGCGATCGACGTAACAGTAGGGAATATGTAAAATGGAAGAATCATTTCGAAGTCCTAATATCGAGCAGACGCATCAGGAAATTATATCCAAAGCTACGACCTTCTTTCTTTCTCTCTCGATGCAAATTAATAATTACTTACCAGATCCAGTGGATTCCATGCGGCTAGCAGTGTTCACGGTATCACCAAATAGACAATAACGTGGCATTTTTAGGCCGACCACACCGGCGCACACGGGACCTAGGTGAGAAATAAAAGTGGATTAGTTGTATTTGGCACGATCTAAAATCGTACATCGATGTTTTTTCACTGAACTAACCGGAATGTATTCCAATTCGTAGTTGCAGCTTATCCAGCGGCCTGTGTCGAATTGTAAATTGTTTTACGGCTTCTAGGAGGCACAAGGACATACTAGCTATTTCTCCTGCGTGCTGAATACCGTTTCGAATTGGTAAACCGCTTACCTGTCGAAAGGAGTATAATTCAGGATCCTGTATCACGTTTAGATGCTTTGTTTACTTACCACCATGTAAGCATCACCGATAGTTTCCACTTTGTAGACGTCGTAATTTTCTATCGTCGAATCGAAACAGGTGTACAAATCGTTCAGAAAATCTACCACCTGCGAGTGAAATAAATTCGTTTGAAATTGATATGCTAATATTTACGTTGATATTGATATTTAACGTTGCAAATGTTCCTCAGTACCGGTATAATTATTTTAATATCGATATCATACGATACAAAAATGCAAGTAGTTCGTAAATTTCGAAATATTCCGGTAGAAATTACCTGCAATGGTGTGCTTTCGGCAGACATGGCGGTGAAGCCGACAATGTCGCTGAAGTAAATTGTAACGCTATCGAAGCTTTCAGCTTCAACTTTGTGTCCCCGTTTCAATTGCTCTGCCACGTAACGCGGTAGCATTTCGTACAGCAACGCGTCTGAAAGATAAAATTTCGTGTAATATAATTTGAAGGAAACGTGATAGCGTTTTAATTGAGTGGCATTTTATGGAACGTCGAGCAACCTGTCTTTTTCTTCTCCTCCGTTAATTGGTCCGTTCGTTCGTCGACCAGCGCTTCCAGATTATTCGCGTATTTCTCCATCATGGCCATCATGTTGTCAAATATGTTTGGCTTCCTGAGAAAAGCATATCTTTAAGTTATTCCAACTTTTACTCTCTTTCGTTTATTTATCTTGCTTTATTTTAACAATTGGAATTAAATAAAAATAAATTTATTTTATCAAGTGAAATTAAAATGGCAAACGCTGGGTATATTCTCACTCGTGCAGATATTTCGCCTTTGTTGCTTTCTAATTTACGCTTATTAATCCTCGCTTATCGATATTAACTTCAAATACTTATATTTCTAGGATCTTTCATCGATTTAACAAGGATATCGGCGAATTTAAATTTCAGAGAATTTATATTCTCAAGTTATGTAAGTAAATGTAATTATCACGTAGAATCGACTCTTCGCTTTATCGCTATAAAATAAGGGTTAAGATATTCAAACTTACATGCCCTTTCTCAAAGGTCTCAGTTTGTTTCTAACGATCTTGAAGTCTGGTCGAGTCTCAGGATCCTCGGCCCAGCACTCCATCAGACAAGCGCGCACGAAATGGAAACAGTTCTCCAACTGGTTCAACGGTGGTCTGAGATAATTCAAGGAAAACAGAGTAGCTGACAGGGTGAAAACAAAAGCACATAAAATTTAAGTATCTTCTGCCGTCGACAGACCGCGACTATAACGATAATACCTGAACGGTTCTGTATCCGGTTCTCTCGCGATTACTTTCTTCAATATCTCCGAAGGGGTTAATTCCGTGATTCCGAAAGGGCCGTGTCTCCCTTGAAGTTCGTACAACACTATAGCGAAAGAATAAACGTCTCCTCTTTGATAATCTCGCACGACTGGCTCTTGGCTTTTCGTCGATCGTAATAGTTCGGGTGCTCGATATAGCAAACCTGTGGAATTTGAACTTTAATTGTATCGTTATCCAAGACAAATGCGATTCATAAATGAAAGAACTTTGTAAAGAAAGGCCCACGACATAAAATTCATTGAGCAAATTGCAGAAGTTTTACATAGTTCTAGTTGAAGTCAATCTTTTCGAAAATTTGTCCATATTACCGTAAATATATGTTTGTCCTATGACTAGTCATAGATACATCGCGTCTTTTTTCAAAAAATTCATAAATTATCTGTTCGATGAATTACCGTGATACTTCTTCATGACGTCACACGGCTCACACTCGGCGTCCTTCTTGAATTCGTGCAATCCAAAGTCCGCCAGCTTTACAACCCATCGAGAATCCACCAAGCAGTTCGACGTACTCAGCGAACCGTGAAATTTTATGACGGACTCGTGCAGATAGATCATCCCCTGGAAAGCGTACAAGCAGTAGCAAACTTGTGGACAGTGAATTCTATCAAAGGCGACGATTCTGGGATCAATTGCACTCGTCTGGTTGAATACGCGAAATTCTCAGAAGATATAACCCGAAACTCTCGATAACATCGTACGAGTACGAGAAGTTTCAACGGGTTTTCGCGAGGATAGGGAAAGTTTCAACGATCGATTGGGATTTCGATATGAAAAATTATATTTCACTGTCTCGACTACTTCTCTGTGCGAACCGTCGTAACACAAAACGTTATTCGAAGGTTTCTCGCGACAAAATTTCCTTTCTCGTTGATCCTTTTTGGACAAAAGAGTTTGTCGATTCTCGAACGATACGTACCCTGATTATATCTCCGACTAAGGACGCCATGAACATATTATCCAGCTTCATGTCCTCGTTCTCCAAGATATCCTGCGAGAAAAAAAAAAAGACGAGAAAATTATACCGAGGAATTGCGAACGTTTCGTCTACTTAATTATAAACTGTCCAAGTAATTACCTTGAGACTGCCACGAGCACAATACTCCACGACGATGCATATGTTCGGTGGATCGGTACAGGCTCCGATGAAAGCGTTCAAATTATCGTGTCGCAAGTCTCGCATCTAGAGAAACGATCATTAATTTGTACATGGATCGGCATATTGGGTTTCGATGTTCTCGAGGCCACAGGTTAAATAACTTTTGGTCGACTGAATCGTAGTATGTATCCTGTTTATGATCTAATCGAATATATTTAAGATATATATCTGGCATTATAGATTCGTGCACGCGAGACTAATTTTCCAGTATTGACACGAACTATAGTTAAAACCACAAGCTTCTACCGCAGCTCTAACAATATTAGCTCAGTTATTCGAGAAGGACCTCATCCGCCTAATAAACTAACATTGTTAGCGAAAGTTTACGAGTTACAAGTTTCCAATATTAGGTTGTCCGAAAAGTTTCTTTCGCTTTACAAGAAAGCAATAGATGCACAACATATTTTGTTTTATATTATTTTATTGAATCACGTCTGATCCATTTTGTTCTATTAAGACCACAGCATTTGACAGATTAGGTTTTAAAGACATTTTTGGGACAACCTGATGTAATCGGTAATGAAACAAGGAGAATTTTGCAAATTAATTTTATAAATTGTAAGAAACGATACACTAAGAAACGATAAACTTATATACGATCTACAACTTATAATTTGTCGATTTACCAATCGTTGTTACTGTTGGTTGCTAAATTATCGCACGAGGGCTCGATAACAGACGAACGGACAATTTCTTATCGAACGATCAGAAATCGTTCGATCGAAAGACAGAGTTTGATTGATGTTACGTATACGCTGGATGTCGATCGACCCAGTCAGCCGACCAATAGTTGGCTAATGTAAACGCGATTTAAGCGATCCATTCGAGCTCGTCCTATACTTACCACTTTCAGCTCTTTCTTCATCTCCCGTGTAATTTCGATCGATTTCTTCCGAACTTTCTTTACGGCGAATATCCGCCCCTTATAAACACCAATTTGCGTGTAAATCATCGAGTAACGAAAATCAGCATCTGGGTTCGAGCTGAGAGAAACTTGGCTGGTTCTCACAATAGGCTGCGTCGTTGTCTATCCGGGAAAATTATTTCTCTCGTTAAAAAAAGACGTTGCTAGGTATTGTTTAAACGTTTATTAAAAAAAAAATACAGAAACTTCACTACATTGTAAGGTATTATAGTTATCTAATCTTACCACGTATGTAATTTTTAATTTATAATAGAATAAGCAGATTGCTAAGATCTCACAGTCGGTCTCATTGTATAAGAAGCGCAAGAGTATTATGCGGGATTTGATAGCGGAATAACGTGGAGCTTCGAAAGTCCCAGGATCAATTGGATCGAGGGAAATGACGGGAATAACAGAGAATTGGTATAAGACGACACAGAGAACGAAGCCAGGCATTTACCTTGGAATTGCATTTGGTAGGCGCCTCATTGGCTCCCGACGACTCGTCTTTCTTCTCTTTGATCTGAATGTCTTTGTAGTTCACCTTCCAGAGTAGGGAATCCAGTTCCTGCTCGTACTTCCAGTTTCTGTATAGCACCAGTAGCACCGCCATGATAATCAACAGAAATCCGCCGGCTATACCGCCCATGATTTCTCCCGTGTGAGCTAAACGATTTGATCGTAAGTGGCCAATCTGTTCCAGATATTTTTCTATTGTTATCGTAACCGATTGTTCTATGCAATATCTCTGTACTTTCAAAGTTCTGCAATTTATAGTTCTATACATAGCTCTACGGTTCCACGTTTCTACAGTTCTATAGTTTTATAGTGTCCACGATATTCCAGTCTATATAGTCACGATATTCTGGTCTACGGCGATCTTATCCGTGGCTTCCTTTTCATTATTATTATTGATTCTTTTTTAAATAAACGAACCATCGATTCGATCGTTTCGAATATTCGGGTCAGAGATGCTCGCTCCATTCGATTCTTTTTTAATTGTACTCCCTCGTTCAACGTCTCGTGTTCAGCAGCGTTTAAATCGGTCACGACCGTGCCGACTGTGTTTCGTTGCATAATCCGTAATCGCAGTTACGTGGTCGAGATATGTATTCGATCTCAATTAAAGGAAACGAAAAAGATATCGGCGGGTAGGAAGGGCAAAAGCTGCCCTCCCCCTCCTTCTTCCCTCTCGGACAGATTTACATATGTAAATTTGAAGATCGGACCGGCGAACTTTATGATGTATTTTCGAACGATCGGCCTTAAAGGTACCGGAGAAAGCTGACGAATGGTAATTCGAAGGAGAACCAAGACCCTCTAGCCTGATCGCATTTTCACGAGCTCAAAAGTTTCGATTATCGAAGGGAAACATTATGTCTTACCGCTTGAAACCGAACACGTTGTTCGTTACCTCTTTGCTTTCACTTTATTTCCCTCTTTTTTCTCGATCAAATGTCACGAAAAATTGATTTATCGCTACCATTGACGAAACCAGAAACGATAAAAAAGATGGTCGTATACGTACAAGTGCATTTTTCACCGTGGTAACCGCAATGAGGCTCGGCGATGGGCGGCCCGTCACCGATCCACGAAATATCCCTTGTCAATCGAAGTTTCTGTAAGTGAAACGTGAATCGATAAACGAAACCAATGGAACGTGGCCGGTAAGAAAAAGGCATGGTTAAAAAATCAGTTAACGTCTTACTGGCAGATTCGTGCCGTTCTCTTTTCCCACAAAGTAAGCTATAGGGTATAAACCGTGTCCCTTTGTCGGTCGATTGTCCAGAGCAATCAGAGTGTAATTGCCTTCAGCGTCTCCGTTTTCGTCCATGTAGACCATGTATCTGTACAGACGATATATCATGCAACAGGCAGGCGTCGTAACGCGCGCTTTACGCGCGCTAAAAGTCCTCGTAAATTGCGCAAAGAAACCCGTGAAGCGTTATTTCCCGTCAATTTTTATACCGTCGTTTCTCTTTCGCTCGTTATTAATTTTGCAGTTCGTTACTCGTCAAACGGTATAACGAAATATTATGCAAGCAATTATTCCACGATATTGGATAGCGGAGATACGAGCATCGATTATTTTAAGAGAGGAGGAAAATTACGAGAATCCGAGAGCAAGGATAGCCGCGTGAAAGCCTTAATTATTTCGTAGTGTCAATTATCATTCTAGACGCTTGCGTCATCGTAATAACCGCCGTCTCTGCTTTATTTGCCTCGTGTACTTTAAACCGTCTTACGCACAGACGTAAATATTTCCACGGTGATTCAGGTGATCTCGTATCCCCTTCTCGAATTCCACGATTAATATCACCACGATCTGTCGGATAAATCGCCGTTAGAAATAACAGCTGCTCTAACTTTCCAACTTTATCGAACTCGATTAAATTTTATAGAACGCGCAACGATCAAAATTTTAGTAGAAAATCGATAGAACGTTTTTACTAGGAAGGATCGTAAAATATTTCTGTAAGTTTCGAAAACAATTGGTAACTTTGTTACAAGTAGCGTTCACGAGAATATCGTAGAATCGTCGTAAAATATTTCTTATGGGCGCTATTTACGGTTATGTTTATCGACGCATTCGTATTTCTGCATAACAAATAAATTACTTTACGTCATCTAGAAACAAGATAAACGTCGTTCTAATCTCTAGTTTTATCCTCAAAAGTCGCAGAATCTGCATAATTATTTCTTTGATCGTTAAACGGCTAGGTTTTCGTCGAAACATGCAAAGAACGACGAATTGCCTCGTTTTCATCTTCGTCCACCCGATTACGATATGCAAACGGTAATCACTTCGTCGAAGATACATCGTCCAAGTACGAGTCGGCCATTTTCGGCGTACTTTTCGCGCCGCGAGATCGTCCCGCCACGAAACTGATTTACATATCGTAAACCGGCGCGATAAACAGCCGATTCCTGACCCACCTCGTCTTTTCTCTTTTTCTTGTACGTACCCCATGGCGCTTCGATAGTGAACGCCGTAAAGAGTCGCCACCATTTCACGGCCGTTTCGAGGGTCTCGATTCTCGTCCAGAGCTTTTAGCAGCGATCTTTCGTACAGATGCACCGCGTCGTACAGATACGCCGTTTCTGGCACGATCTGCCTTATAACACAAACAAACGATTACGTTTAAGAGTGGAAGATGCTTTTCCATTTGCGTCGAATGGCGAAGAAATTGTATAAATGTCATGGATCGATGGGAATTATTTTTATCCGTGGCTTATTGCGTTATGAAAATTATAATACGAGAAAGATGATGCAGAATTTCATATGTTTCAAGAAGAAAGATAGCAATGTGATATCTTCGGACATAGAAACTAAATAATCGACGTCATGGATTTCATAGTGTTCGACGTCGAATAATAGATCGTGGGTCTTTATGTCTTTATGGAAATTTCAACATATTAGGTTGTTCGAAAATAGACGCACGACGTTTTTTATTTTATATTGTTTTGTCGAATTACGTACCATCCATTTTGTTCTGTTCAGATAAACACCGCGACATTTCACTCACTTGGTTTCACGTTTGTACGAAGGTGCACTGTTGTAAAAAACACGTTTACGAAAGAAAGATACTTTTCGGACAACCTAATAAAACATCGCGGAGAACACGCACGATATGCAACAA
Source organism: Bombus vosnesenskii (assembly GCF_011952255.1). Classification (NCBI taxonomy): domain Eukaryota; kingdom Metazoa; phylum Arthropoda; class Insecta; order Hymenoptera; family Apidae; genus Bombus; species Bombus vosnesenskii. Next base: position 4,251,440 of record NW_022882962.1, read on the forward strand.
ATATATAAAATATCGAAAGTATAATGTTCCTTGCAATCCTCGGAGAACGAAACTTTCTATTATCTCAGTTTTATTTGGTTAGTTGCGTCCGTAAAAATTCGAATCTCCATAAATATCCACAATTAGTAACGTCGAGGCGTTTCCATTATCGAAATGACAATTTCTCGAGGTATGTGATTATGATAGTCACCTGAATAATTCCACCCATGTTCGCCAGTGGATTGGTGAAATAAAATGGATGCTTTTGCCTGTACTGATTCACCATTCGTGTAAAATTCTTCGAGTAAATTGGAGCGCTAGCTACCACGCTGAAGTAGCTGCGATACGCTTTCAGGATCGACGAGTTGGTCTTCTTCTGCCATAAACCACGGAAGTACTTGTCCGGTCGTTTCTCGTCGTATTGCTCGATATCGACACCGACCACCCAGTACTCGCCTGCGGCACGAATTCACGCGATATGCTTTTTTTCTCCGCGGACGAGCATTTAATGAGAAATCTATACAGGATCGTTAGAATGACTCGCGTGGAAAATACGGATAGAAAAGAAAAACGTATGAATTCTTTTTCCTCGAAGGTCTGAATCGCTTGCGCGACAAATAAGAATAATTGTATTTTTGAGATGATCAAGCAGGATGGTTTTAGTAAAGCTTCGAAGACGAATATTAGACTACGATCTAATGACACTGCTCTCTAGTATATGTACCTGATTATGTTACAGCGGATTTATACCTTTTTCCAAGAGCTTCCTTTCGTCCAGAGCCATCAGCAGTCCCATGTGTTCATAGTAATTCCCTAGAATCACGTAAACTGGAACAAAAGCGTCGTACTGTCTCAACGATCGAATTTCAGGGATTATTTTCCTTCCTTTACTTGAAATTTTAATGATCCAAGAATTACTTTTTGCCTTCGAGTAATCAACTTTCTCCGTAGCTGCTTTTAATAGCCAAAGCAGGTCAATTTACGACTATTTTTAACAGAAAATTAAATGTATATCGAGTTATCAGGCAATTTACGCGCCGTATCTATTCACCGCGCGAAATTTCTGCAATCGTAACATGCGGGCTACCGTTCGTGTTCCAAATGTGCTCTTACACAAACTCGATGAAAAATCAAACTGCGGGTACTATATTTTAGACGGTACGCCGTTTGTGATTTGAAAAAAAAAGGGAACGTTAAAAATCATTTCACCGTTACGACGATCGTCGCAAAGTAAAAAAGCAGGTTTTGCCGAACTTGGATAGGCAACACCATTTTTACGTCCTTTCTTCTCTTACGAATTACTAAGTCGTTTTATACTCACTTCGCGTTTCCCGATATGTTTCACTGACGTGTTTGTGGAACGGATTAGTCATATGCGTGACGTGATATGGTTCTTCCCAACAACGAAGAAAGTTCACTGTCACACCTGCAGAGTCGAACGACGATAGAATCGTCTCCGCGATCGTTGACATCTTGTTAAATTCGAACAGGGTCGAGTTCATGTACATGAACGTCACCTAAACGTTACAAACGAAGCTACAGGGATGTTGCCAATTTGTAATTTTCGAGCGTTCCACGTTACTAGCAACAGTATTTCAAGACATAGGAATTCCAAGCCAATATTCTTCGAAATTCTTATGTTCCGTGAAACGCGTAGCGACGATTCCAAACTTTGCTCGATATTCGGACGAATTAAAAAAAGGAAAAAAAGAAAAATCATAACCTATGCTAACTTGGAAGCAAACCTATAGAATCGAGTATAGACTCTAAAATGAAATCTGTTAAAATTTACGGATCGGTCTGACGACTCCTTGCATCGCGGCTTATTCTACTTACTTTCGTCCAGTTAAATGCCATCAGCACGGAAACGACGGACTTGGAGATTTGCGTATCGGGTGGTCTGGTTCTCGCGAACGTGGGGAATTCCTTTTTGTCGGACGATTCGCGATGAGTACAAAACTGAAACAAAGTTTGCAAATTGATGAACGTAATCGTCGCGATACACCTAATATCGTCTAATATTTCAAACGGAACCACGCGGAAAGATAAATTGCGTGGCTAGTTCCACGTGCGGCAAGCCAGTTTCGAATCTGCATTGAGTTTCTAGGTTGGTCTATTACTAGGTTGGAAAGCGAGGGACACGTAATGCGAGTGATTAGTGTGTCAGCTGGACTCGCAATATAACGGACCAGCGGAAAATCGAACAACAGAGCGAACGAAATCGTATACGTACGATGATTCACGGTTGTCTCGTTTGATACCTGAACTGGATTAATTAATGCAATAGGATATTAAATTTGATAATAACGATAAGGATCGCGAGATCCGATCCAACTGAAAACGTACGACAAATACAGCACTGTTCAAAGGTAGTTGGATATTTTGTTCTTTATAATCGCTATAGTCACGTGTAATTATTTCTATTCTTAATAAAACTTTCTTCAAACATTTAAAAGCTAGAACTGACACTCACGAAAACTCGCCAATTGTCGAACCTTGACAAACGATAACATTTATAAATGGGATAGTAAAATAGAATATTTCTATTTCGTTTAATAGGAAATTAAAATTTATATTCCTTCAGATCCCATAAAAGGGTAGTAAATGTTGCCTCTAGTTAATAATTCACCATTATTCGATAATTATACTTAACGTTATTACAAATTGACAAAAGTGTTCATATACTTATGAACGTTAATGTACGTTAAAAATGTAAAATTGATCAGGATAGATAAAGTCGATTAGTTTCTTTCGTTCGACAATGGGGCGAATTATTAAACGCATTTTTATCGTCGGGTCGATTAATTTCGCGCGAGTTCAATCGAAGGCAGTAGCTCGCGTTAAACGATTCGTGAAACAGCGTTCGTATATTTTTCGACACCGCGTCGTAGCCTCGAGGAGGAAAGTAAGTATTCAATGATCTGGATAATTTGCAGGGAAGACGAATGGTTTCTTTTCTCGATTTCCTCGCCCTGCCAGGACAGTCGCGAGACTAAAAAGAATTTAACGAATCGCCGCCAGAAATAGTTTCATCTTTCTTCCCCTTGGCGCGCTTTATCGTCTCTATCTTCCATCCTTTGTTTTCCTTTTCTGCAAAACTTCATTTCTCCAATCGCAGCTTGGCTATAAAACCCATTAGTCATAGTACGCAAAATATACAAGCCCGTAATATACAAAAATATATATGACATTTCTAATATAAATTTCTCGTCGCGTGATATTTAGAGAGTGAGACAAATCTCTATTTACTTTATTCATAGAAGCATGAATTCGCATAAATGGATCGGTACGATGACATTTCGAATGTGAAACTTCTAGTACGATATTCGTATATTATATATCGTATTTTGTCAGCGTAACCTAAACATTTTGCCAAAGACAGTATACGTCCAGAATAAACAAGAATAGTATTATATAGCGTTATATGCTTCTCGTTTTCTCCTTCGAAACCTATCCTTTTTTATCGTCAAGAGGCTGGAGAATATTTCTGCAATAAAATCACTACCCTTCCACAAGAATAACAATGCGAACTCTTGATTTACTGCGATTTAAGCAACCATTACTGTATCTCGTACGATTCGTAATTCTTCCACGTATCGTTCATCGCTTACCTCGTACGAAACGTCAAACAAGTCGATTAAATTCGAATATCGTGCAAAATGTTTGGGGCTAACGAGCCTGGAACCCTGGCAGAAGCAACTGGCGAAATATAGAGATAGATAAAAGAACCGAGCTGACCATTCCGTGGCGCTGAATGGGTTAAACGTGTCGTAATCTCAGCTTCGCACATTCGTATTCCTCGGTGGTCGACGAATAATTTATTTCCTCGGTCGGCCCGCCAGCTGCTGGAAGCTTAAACCGCGCATTGCACCGTCAGATCACGTCGATACAAACGAAAAAACGATCGAACGAAACACTTCGGAGACCGTTCGTGCCATTACATAGGGTCACGGTTCTCGATTTAAATGGAACGCAACGTTCGATAAGCTACAGTCGAAACATATACGGTGGAGTTTCGATTAACCAGATAATAGATCTTGATTAATCGGCATACTGCTTTTACCCGGCATAGAAATCATATCGCACGGTAGATACAATTTTTTTAGTCAGTTCTCGATTTAGTTGGGCTACTACTTGGGGCTAAATTAGAAGATTAATCAACGTCCAACCGTACTTTCGGTATTACAAGCCGTGTAACGTTTGTTTTCGGCCGCGTGCTGCGGTCCTTACGATTGTATCTTTCCACGCGAGTAACTTACGATATTGCGAGAAATATAAGAGATCCGAACGAACCAGAAAGGTTTAATGGAAAGGAAAGACGTTAGGAGTGTCCAAGACTCTCAGTGGTACTTGATCTTGTCGATATACGAAGAAACCGCGATAAAAGTAGCATCGAGCTGAAAGCATGCACACAGCAAACTTGTTACTCGACCAAAGTGCTCCTAAAGCTTAGGGCACGCGTTCCGTTAAAAGAAGAGGAACCTCGTGTCGAGGGAAGCTTTTCCTAGATTTCTGTTCGACTGCATTCGTACTACGAACTTTTCGTGACGATACATTCGTCGTTACGCAACCGAGAAAGCATTTCGTACTAAAGAGCACGCGAGCGAGAGCATTCTTCAACGTTTCCATATTCGTTTCCCCTCTTTTTCCAGCTTTTAATTCGTTGCGTTACCAGTTTTGCGGACGATAAGCATATCGAAGAAAGAGGTTGATTCTCTATAGTTTCTCTTATAACAGGGCTTCTCTTTCGTATAAGTAGATTCAGTCGGTAGAGTTCATTTAATCAGACGCGAACTAATATTTCGTTACGAAATTCTATCCTACTTTTTCCATTTGTTAGAAATAATACGAGAAATTTTATCGACGAAAGGAATAACTATTTTTTATTCAATTAGTAAAGTAAATAGAACTATTTAATCAGAAATTAAATAGTTCGTTATTGAATTCTTCATCGTCGGATTACATCGCCGAAGGGTTAATAGAGAACAAAGTGGAAACGTTTCAGTTGACTCACGAACACACAGATTCGCGAGATAGACACGCGCATACACGCACCGGAATTCTTTGTCAAGGCTAAGAAGGAAAGAAAAAGCTACTTACGTAAGATATCATTGGAAGGTTGAACGCCGCCGCCATTCTGCCCTCGTGGATGCAAGTTTCCTGGGGTCCTATGTAAACGCTGATATTCTTCGTCCAGAGATCGGCGGTCATCAGGATGCTGGTCTCCTCTTCGCCATAAGTTTCCGCGACCAGGAAGTCGAGCTTGTGTCCGCGTCGACCGAGCTCACCTGCGTTCACCTACCAACCCAAGCAATATATATATATCCTACATTCTTCTCGTGGAATTAATTAAATTCAATCCCATCCTCGCGGCTCTACTTCCCCGTGTCGTTCAAAGTGAACTCTACTTTCGCGCTAGCTATCTCAGAATTTCCTTCCAGCTAAAAACGAGAAGATTATTCCAAGCTAATTTTCTCGATAAGGCATTCAGGCGTTCGCGACGAAACTTTTTTCTCGAGAAGAGAGATTTGTCTGGATTTTACCAAGAATATGTTGCGATAAGTGGAACAGAGGGATTCCAAAATTGTATCGTTGTTAATTAGGTACTTCCGTGCTAATTGTGGTCAGTCTCGAAGTATTCGGGGAAAGATATGCGGTTCGGTTACCTCTTCCACGGCGAGCGATATGGCGCCGGATATCCGGTAACCAGGACGCTGATACTCCAAGTCGCCTGGACGTCTTTTCGAACCGGTGATGTACCCGAGGGTGAATGTCTCGGCGTAGGCGCCCTTATCGAGTAAAATGTGGATCGCCGTTAGTAACAGACAAGCCCTCTCCACGTTTGCCAGTAGCATGCCCAGTTGCCGAACCTTTGCAAATTGATTTCATTTATTTGTCATTACAGTCTTGTACTAACCCGACTCGTTATAATTTCCATCCTGTAATCTTCCTTATGTCTTTGTATAAAATATATAAAGACAAAATTACAGCTCGTTTCGAATTTAATTTATCATAATTTTCGTTCTATTCAATTTTCATGTCTTTTTTTCTCTTTAAAGGATGTTGTACGCAATAATCAAAAAACTCTGCCTTTGAAGTGTACCGTTTGCACTTAACGGAAGCGAATCTTTCGTACATGCACTACAAGCGATCGACTGCATCGAGCTTCTGTTTGCAAGTGGTATCCGATAAAAGCACAAGCTCGCCGACGAAAGATATAGAGAAGGTAATGGATGAATCCAGTAAGCTCGACGGGGTTGCAATAAACACCATCGATCTCCAACGGTGTGCCACACTTCCTCTTCCTACTATTTCGCTTTTCGTTCACCGTTAACTACCTGCTACCAATGTCCTTCTTCCGCCTAAACTATTGTGTTACCGAGCGGTGGAGCGCGCGTCATCGACACCTTACAAAAGAGATACGTTTCTCGTGATCGATCGAACCGCGTTTCATCGACGTACGAAGGTTTCAAATCGAATTTGACTTCGCCTTTCCGATATTGCAGCATCGAGCACGCCCTTACGATGTTCCCTCGCTCGCCCAATTTTCTTACATTTCCTTTGTTCGACGATCGAAACGCATCAAGCCGTTCTTTGTACGAATATTTCACAAATGAAAACTGCGGAGTATTTCCTATTTCTTATAGGAGAATAAAAAAATACTATTCGCCGTATATATATATAAAACGCTAACGTTAAAACGCTATTTTTTAAGCATAAAATTAGAAAATTAATAAAATTAATTTCTCCTGTGATCTTCAAATGTAATGGAAGCTGAATCGACGTTCTCACGAATAGGAAAACGATGCCTCGCTTGTGATTCAGATGGCGGCAAAAGCCGACGTTGTTAATCAATGGCGGTGACTCAACGCATCGCTGTCATTCCTTTCTTTTTCTACACTGTCGTATCGTCGCGACGTACGATCGCGAAATCCTTTCGTCTTCTTCTAAGTACCGACAATCTACTGTCTTACGTAACTGCAACTTGCGAACACATTTAAAATTCTGTCCAACGACCTCGTCGGTTTTTGACGCGTTATTAAAATAGAGCACTCATAATAGATCGAAGCGAGGACCGATGTTCATCGACGCAATTCCTACGTCCACGATGGACATTGAAACGCGACTAAGAGAATGGTAACAAAATTAGAACGCGACTTGTGCACGTCAGCCACACACGGATTTCCTATTAATCCTCATGCCGTTCGACCAGAAAACTTTCGACGAAATTTCAAGTTGAAACACTCGAGAAACAAAATACACCAACGTAGGATTATTTGAGTTATCCGAGCTTCAACGTCTTGGGATTTAATCTCCAACCTGGAAATGGACAGCGAAATAGCCTATAGAAATAAAATAGTGTAGACGAGCTACTGGATTACGATAGTTACAAATTGAGAATATTAACATCGATCGAGGAAACGTAAAAAAGCTATCGAGTTGTCGATGTTTCGCAGCTTATCACGCCATTAATAACGAGTTAACAGCTCGTTTTCGAACGTAGATCGCTTAAAAATCGTTCATAACCGAATTCGGCAAATTGATTAGCTTCGCTCGAATAATCTTGTTTCACCCTGCAAGAAATTGCGAACGAAAATCGATGGCGTTGTACTCTTTCTCCTTCGGGTTCGACTTCGACATGGTGATAAATGCGCCGTAACTTTCAGCTGCCCCAATGGTAATTAACGAGGTGTGCGGGGTTATTAAGCGCACGCGAAAACGGGGGCGGCTAAGAAATTAATTTTCCGCGGGTGGACTGTCACAGTCGGATCGATAATTTCGTACGTGGCAAGGAATAAATCGGTTAAGCGTTTCCATCGGTCGAATATACCTTTTAATGGCTGCCGACAATTAAACAGATAAAAATCTTGACAGGGTATCTCGTTTGGACTCTGGCTATGAAGACTTCGTTCTCTTATCGAGAGATTTATCTCCCAGTCTGGTTGTATTGTTCGTGATTTTTTCTTTTTTTTTTTTTTTTTAGTCAGCTTAAAAGCAATCGAGCCGCGAAATCGACTTTGACTACCGTTTTTCATTCGATATTTTATATTTCGTTTCATCTGCATGATAAGCGAGAATCAATTAATCACGCGATATCGTTCCATTGAATTCACCGGCTAGTTTTATTAAATTTACTCCGATTGTTTCGGTTCGAATAATTTACGAAATGGTAGATTCAACGGTGTGAAATTTCCAACCAGCGACCCTATTCGCGGCGACGCGAAACGACGAAACACGAGCCGCAAATCTTCCATCGTGTTACATTGACGGAACGTTTACTTACCACCGAGACTCTAATTAACTTTGAAACTGATTCGTACAAATTTCCGTTTGACGCGTTGCAAGGCACGTGGCTCAATTAAGTCGGATACATGACGTCTTACTAAGAATATCTCGGTACTCGTTTACCGCTACCCACGTTCATTTATGCGTCGCGATGCTCCAACGTTACGTGTCCTTAATTAGTAAAGAATTATCGCCCGGTTGCAACTATCGCCAAGGCGAAATCGAATCTGCTGTTGCGACGAATCGTAATCTCTTCATTATATTCCCTTGGTGGCTGGAACAAACGACGGGCATTAAATTCGAGGTAGAAGACGTATCGAGCGTGCCTATACGTTACGCTTGTGTCGTGAGAGACTGGCGTGAATCTTGCGTAGCTGGCTGACTTTTGCGCCTTCTTTTACTCGGTGAATGCTTGTACTTTTTATTTTTCCTCTTCGCTTTATTTCACTCCCTTTTCTTTTTTCTTCTCTTCCTCTTCGTTTTCTTATTCTTTTTCGTCCTTTCCCTGTTTTCATAATAGCGTTTAAATACACATGTTCTCTTTCTCTCACCGCGCGAAAGAAATCGTGAGAGCCGTATCGAGATGGAGGTCGTAAACAGACGCGATATTAAAAGGCCGCAGAAACAGATTTATGGCGTCGTGAACAATCGTCGATATAGTTACGCTCATGGTGGCGAGCTTCACAGCCAACGCTAAGAGCCGGATCTTTAACACATTCTTAACGAAGCTCGCGTTTTACTCCACCGGCAACAGGTTAATCGTTCCTTTTAACGCGTTTCAAGCCTATCGAACGAGGGTGTGGAAAGAAGCTTTTTTCTTTCAAAATATTTTTCCGCCCTCTACTTCTTCTCCTCTGTTATTTTATTTTTTAACTCTGTTTCCCTCGCTTCCTCTTTAGACCGCTTCTTTTTTTTTTTTTTTTTGAAATATTTCATTCGTAAAATGTATGGAACACGTGAAAATATAATGCAAGAAATGATAGATTTTTAGAGGCGAGATCAAGGAATTTTGGTGGACGATTGTTCTTTCGAATGCAATTGCGCGAAATGATAGAGGTCGTTTTAACAAGCGACAGGTGCTGGTTCGAAGCGACGGACATGGAAACCTGTACGGGAACTTCGTAATGTGGTATTCACCGCGCGTATTTCCGCTTGTCCCGGATAAATTTCCCGCCCTTATCTCGCGCCGTGCTAAATAAATATTCCACCTAACGCGTGCTTTATCGCGGAAGATCGCGAGTCGTAACGTACGTGCCGTGCAATATCGTCAGAATTATATTCCTTCCGTTCCGTTTCTTTTTCATCGTCTCTGTTCGAACAGCGGATAATAGGCAAATTTTCCGGAAACAGCGGCAACTTCCGTCATTTTCGATAAACTTCGAGGAACGATAATGTACGGATCGAACGAGTATGAGAAACTTTGTGATTCGTGAGCGAAATACCGCGCAAGAATAAGGACGATATTCAATAAAAACATATACGGGCTATGCCGTGTATAAAAATCCATGTGACTGAAAAAAATACTTAGTAGCCAGTTCTTATATTAGGTTGGTGCATATGAAATTTCGTTTCTTTGAAGTTTAAATTTGACGAAAATATCGCGCGTTAAATTCCGTCCTATCTTCAATCACCAACCACATTAAAGTAAACTCGATGTCACGTATAACGTAATTCGAAATCACATAAATTCGATGTTGAGAAGATTTACAGATAATAAAGATATCAAAACCTCATTATCGATGCTAAAAGTGTCGTGAAAGTAGCAGGAAACATAAATTTTCGGCAGGGTGAAGGAGTCCCCTGTTCTACATAAATAATTTTTTAATCGAAAGAAACCGCGATACTTTCTTTTTAAGAATTTTCGGATTCTCCAATCGTTTTTACAAATTCGCACCATTGTTCTTCGATCTTCGTTCTCGTTTCTTAATTTTTCTTTTAGAACAAATCGTTCGAAATTTTTCAGCTCTCGACGGTTCGAACGATCAAAATTTCCTGCGACTCCGTAACAAATTTTCAGCCTCGAGACCATCGTCATTTTCCTTCGTCAAAGCCAACAGGAAGAGTCACCGTTTTCACATTTGGCATTCGTTTTCATTCGCGATCGCCGGTGAAAAGTTAGAGGAAAGGCGTTTTCGAAATCCGCGGCCGACTCGCCAGCTGACGAAGGTCGGCGAGAGAAAGTAAATGTACCTGGTTGTAGCACGTTTTTATTACTATTTCCTTGAGGAGTCGCGGTATCGAGCGCCTCGGGTATTCTTCGAGCACGTTACAATTCGCCATGGTCTCGCGCCAATGTGCCTTCTACGCGTCTACACGCGTGTGTCCGCTTAAGCTATTACATATGTGGAACACGTTTGTTCATACTGCTGACTATATTTAGAAGTTTCTCGAAAGCGAACGTTACACGGTGAACCGTGCATAAGGAAAAGCCCCGCGAAATCTGGAGTAACGCTCTGGGTGTGTATACGCAAACTGTAAACGTTCGTTCGCGCGTTTATGACGGCGACGCGCGTCGTCGTTTCGTTGACTAGATCAATATTGAGATTTAACGCGTAACAAATACATATTTTGCTCCGGCTGTTGCAAAAGATTGCAACGTACCTACGCGATGACATTTCATTTTTAATGAAATATCGCGCGAAATATTACGTCGATGATTTTTTACTTCGTGAGATTTATCCTATTTTAATGGTTCTAAGAGATTAGGTAAAAAGAAATTTAACGAGTCAGCGATGCCAGTGAACGCGTTAAAACGGATATCGTGCGATTTCTGTGTGGAATGGAAATTATTTAACGCAGCAGCGAACGCATTGATCGATTAAATCTCGTCATTATCAACCTCGAAAGGTATGGTCCGATCACAAGAAATAAACGATACGGGATAGAGGGATCGTAGAAAGAAGAAAAGGAGAAAAATATACGACGAAGGTTAAATCGTAAGGTTCGCGGAGCATGTTGCGTGTCAGGGACCTTGTCATGCTGCAACTCGATGGAATCTGATAAGGTCCATCGAGCGGGATAGGACACTCTCTTTTGTCGGCTCCTTTTTTATAACAATTTTTTACGAGAACAAGCAGCCCAGCTTCTGCGAATGCTATTGGATAGGGACTCGCATGACCCACGGTTGGCCGTGGTTTCATACAACTACGAATGACAAAAGAACGGTCTCATAACCCGCAAAATACGAGAGCAGCCGCGTCCTTTCTCCGCCAATTTGCAAACGGTGTATCCTTGAATTCTCCGAATTAATTTCTTCGAATTACCGGAGCAGCGCAAGAAATAGAAACCAAGCGTCGAGAAATACGACTCGGCGGTTGATCGCGTTCGATTCGAAGGTAAAAGTAATCACGAAGAATGATTTGCGACGGGGAATCTCGACTACAGACCGGCAGAAAGTGACTCGATGCGATCATGGGGGCCGACTTTCGAAAAAGGTGATCTCGGTATCTGTGTCACATGGTGTTACATAGAGAATTTTAGGCACGCCTCGATTCGGTTGCGTCAACGGGTTATACGAAGCCACGAGTCTCGAGCTGCCCGATTCAATTTCTATTCGTTCACTGTTCGACGATCATTTTCTAATTAGACGAGCTCGTCAAGTAGGAATGTCGGATGATCGACGCGCGCATAATCGTTGGATAAACTCGACAACCGTCTGACGAATAATTTATGAGACTACATTAATCATACCGTGAGTTACAAGTGTCATCGACGAGTTAAAGATAGCTTTGACGAGTGTCGCGAGACCATCCTTGCTGCCAGACAACAATAAATCCTGCCGCAGCAAGATCGGCCGTGATGGCGAGATCTAGAGCAAACAGCGAAGGCGTTGCTCGATTGTGTGCAAATCGAAATAGCGGTCGTCGATACGCGAGATACACGCTCTATTTTCGTGTTATTGGACCTTCCGTTTATTTTCGTAGACAGGCTAGGGCAAATCACCGAAACGCTGTTTGTTTCTATTCCGCGTCGAAAAGTCACGCCGAGTGCCACCTCGTGTATTTTCCGAACTTCTTCACGCCCGCTGCTCGCAACTTTCAAAAAACTGCAATCTCTTTCCATCACCTTGGCTGAGTGTATTCCTCTGTACGCGAAATTTTTTATCTCGCGCTATTTGTCTTCCTGCGTTGGTCGTTGACTCGTTGTCGTCCTTTCGTTTACCTTCTCCTCGTTTCGACGATGAACCGACCGATCAGAGACGAGAACGACGTATCGCCGGTAACTAGACTGAAACTTCTCCGATTTCTGTCCTATGTTTACGCGCGGTATTGCCAAGCACCCACGCGGATACCGTGGATTTAACGCTCGACTTCTCTTTGTTAGATGTTTCCTCGTTTCAATTCTAAAACAATTTATTACTCTGTCAGAGATATGATATGTAATATCTACCCTTGCGCTGTTGCACTTAAACGACGATTTTCAAATTGCCATCGTAATTTCTTCGCGTTGAAACTCGTTTCTATTGTATATTCATAAATCCTAAATTCCGCGTATCGCATAAATTCCAGAATTTGTTCCTATCGAAACTTGTTTCTAGCGTGCCTACTCGTAACAGACCTATCGCACGTCAATGCGATCGTTCTAGCTAGTCACGAATTTCTTTGCGCGTTCGATACACAGGGCAAACGTTTCACAGCACAATTTCACATTTAGCCCGCGTATCGGCACGGGATCTCGGCAAACGAATAATAAGAAAACATCACGAACGTATTTCTCGATATATCCAATGAAAGCAAATTAAAGCAAGTATCACGGTATGTAATTTCCATTAAAATTCGATGTGTCCGAAAATTCGATATCATTCGGACGGATCGAAAGAATTTCGCTCATTAACGATAAAGACGAAAGTATCTCAATTAAAGAGCGAAAACGTTGCGGAATCAAAGCAGGTAGAGCCTTTACTTTGAGAGCACCGCTTCGCACCGGCTCCGGCTAAGCGCCTCGGTTTCTCGGAACGCTTACATCCTCGTAAATATCTGCACGTCGAAGTTGGTTAATACACTTTCGAACGAGTCGGCGGAAAGGGACGCAGGTGACGGTAAGTGGTTTCCTCCGACTTCTGACACCGTTCGCGTTAAAAGGTTCAATCGTTCGCGGTTGTCGACGTTCGATTTTCGAAATTTCGACCGCCCCGTCAGAAACAAGATTGGCTACACACTCACGAGACCCTATTCATGATTTATCGGGCCAAGTTTTCGTCGGCACGTGGCAACACTTGCCCGCCGCCAGTCATTCAGAACTGGCTAGAGTCCTTTCCACGTTGTCCCGATCACCTTTCCCCCCTTTCGATCACCTACCACCGTCCCATTCCAATCGCCTTCTTTTCTATTCTTCTTTTTTCGCCAGCCTACGCTCCTCCGAACATCGCGGACCTTGCCTCTCTATTTTCTCTAACCTGTCTCTGGTATCGTGTTTGTGCGCGTTGTTTTTTGGCCTACTTCAAACGGTACGTAGAAGCTCGACATGGAATTTTAGGGAGTCGCAATGCAAACGAACGTTCGTACGCAGACACGTGTATGCTAATATTTGATAGAGATAGAAATGCGTGAATTAAAAATCGTAGAGACAGATTTTGTAACAATGCGTATACTGATAGAAACGAACGCGTTCTTTATAGACGAACGCGTGCGTTTTAGTATCCAATGCAGATTAAAGTACACGGATTAACAATTTTCCGAGTACATGTTCTATTAGCGTATTGTTCGAGTGGGTGTTGCGATTTGTCACGCGTTAGAAAAACAGAGGCAATTTCAAGGAGTTGCAGTAGAAACGGACGTCAATTCACAGACACGTATGTATTTCAATATTATGCGAAGATAGTAGCGCGTTGATGAAAAATTGTATCTGCTCACGTTGTATTAGCTCATATATTACAGTTATGACTTTCGAGCGAAAGAAAAAGAAACACTTTGCTACGAAGAAAATCGAACGATACGCCTGTTAGCTTATTTTACATTGATCGAAATGTTTCATTAAAATCTTCGTTATAATCTTCTTCTTTCTCAATGAATTATCACGCTTACCTGTGTCGTCGTATTCCCGTGTAATTATACTTTGTCAGAGACAGACGATTCTCAGTGGAACACCAGAAGTCGTACGGACACGCGAAATTGCATTCCTGGAAAAGAAAGAGCGCGCAATGGACACCAGTGGCACCACGTCGATCGCGATACCGACACCGTGGAAGATAATTAAAGCATTCCAAGCGATGGCGAACTAGAATCTCCGTAATTTAAATTCGTGACTGTCGCGTGGTCCACGTGAGACAGCGTGCAAGAAAACGCAGCCCGTAATCGTTACGGTGTATCAAAGAAATAAAAAGCACCGGTTACGGCTATTTTCCTATCTATTTCGCAGATTCGTTCGCTATATCCCGTTAAAGAAGCTTCATGGGGAAAATAACAAACAAGCAGACAGGAGGAAAAAAACCAGAAGTTAGGAAAGTAGAGAATGATTTTTCTAAATTACCAAAGATAAGAAACAGCGCAAGGAATGATGTAACGCGCGATGAAATCGTGATGGAAAAAGACACTCGACGGAACGATCGAGAACTATATTTGTCGAAGACGGTAGAGAATTTAAATTAAAACGACCGTCCCGCCGGTACGAAGAGAACGACGTGAGACCGGCGGTCGACAGTGATCGTAGGCGCGCGCGGCCAGACTGACTTCTCTCTGCTCGTCCTCTTTCCCTCGTAGCTCGTACGTCGAGCGTCGTCGCCGTCGGCGTCGTCGTCCCATTCACAGTCCCCGACGCTACTTCGACGCGGTGATATGTTGCCCAGGCGCATGAGCACTAGCCGCGAAAACGATTCGAAAAAGGGGGAGGCGCGCGGAACTCGACCGACTGGACTGTTCCTTTCGATTGCCGGCAATCGTCGTCTTTTTAAGGATCTTTCGCGTTACGTTCGATATCCATTCCCTCGCGATCTCGTCGTTAGGACATCGACCCGGCATTGATATATTTGGATACTGTTTATAGTTATAGTTAATATTCAAGGCTAGAACTTTTTAGAAGTAATCGAAACGAAAAGCATAGAGAAAAACGTGTAACGCAACGAGAGATACAAACTTTAATCAAAAGCCTTTAAAAATCTGACCTATCTGCAGTTGTTCGTTCTAACAACTCTGGTAGTTGTAACTCGAACATACGCGACAAACAACGTTTGCAACTGAAAATTAAATTAAATTCTCTTGGCCCATTGCACAACGCAAAGTCGAGAATCCTAACGCGCCCGAAAGGAGATGAAGATTTAAGACGTTCCATTCGTGCCGATTTTCTGGAAGCGAGCTACCAACCGGATGGAAATAAAAATTCATGTTCCGTCGCGACGATCCGCGAGAGCTCGCTTCTCCGAAATTTTCCCCTCAAATTTCCCCGATCCTCGAAGCCTCGTAGATGACACCGTAGCACCAGGATTTTGTCAACCGCAAATAAAACCATGCCTTATCCGATGGTAGGGGGATTACGGAAGAAAGTCGGCCGATTCTTGGCCACCGTCCGACGTTCGAGAGAACGAGGCAGCATAGAGCGAAAGAGCTGCTCCCTGGTGAAACAGCGCATCGTGTTCCCTTCGAGTGTCTAATCCAGCGTCGACGAGTATTCAACCTCGCGTTTGCATCGACGAGGCTGAAACTTTCGACTCTCGTTTCATGCTACGTCCGAAAGTCAACGAGCGCGTACATACGATCTCGTTTTCTGTGTCTGTGTCTATACAAGTTGATCTTCACGCATGTACGTGTCAGTGGATCTATGCATGACAAGAGATTATTAACATCAAGTTATACCGGTGCAAGTGATATTGTCCTGGTTTGACGTCGAATGATATCGACATTCCTGTCGGAATGAATTTATACTCGATGGAGTCTGTTTCTGATATTATTCCATGCCACGATTATGCGTGTTGTACGAAACGTTTTGAAATTTCATCCGCACTGGAATAGGATCGGACTATCGCGATTATGTCGGTAAAATTTGAAGCCGTTTTAAAAATGTATATAGAAGTTGGGAGATCGTAACAATAGGGCGTATCGTTACAATGCTAACGAAATTTCAAAATGCTTCCTACGATATATACGAGAAGATGCTCCGTGATAAGCGCACAAATATTTCCATGACCCACTGTATCTTCTTGATACGTTCCAGATTCTAGTCTATTCTTTCGTTCTTCTCTAATGCTCTTGAGAAAACGTGGGAACCCAACGCTCCTACCAGGCACAAACAAATCTTCGCGCGCTCAGATTACAGATGAAATATTTGCCAGGCAGCTGTCGTATATTTTAAAACTACAAGAAGTCTAGAGCACCAAAGGCGTGCAAAATATGAAATTATGGTTCATCCGGCTTTACCGTCTTCTTCGCTGCTCCATTAAACATCGCCGATCTTGGGAAAGAAGGGCAAAAAAGTTCGCTGACAGCAACGGCCGAAACTTCGAATTTTTACGCTCCGCAGATAAATCTTGCCGGCCATATTTTTCCACGCGAGAGCGTTCTCCTTTTTGAACGCGAAGCCGAAAAAGCGCGATTGATCGATGGTGTTCGGTGGATCGGCTCGTGAAATTTTTCAGGTCCTGGTCGATCGAATTCGCCCACGAAATACTCGCTGTCACGTTGATCTCACGCGAAGTTTCGTCGCGATAGATCGACGAGGAAGGGGAGAAAGGAGGCGGAGTACGGTACTGCAGGCGGATAACCCTCTTTTTTCGCATCGTCCACCGATTATGCATTACGCAAGTGCGTAAGAACGCGCGGAACTCGCGCGTGACTTGCTTTGGAGAAAGGTGCTTCTACGTACTCGCGGGGACAAACCGTGCCCCTCGCCGCGAAACACATCGTGAATCCACTTCTTTTTCCAACTGTATTTCTGTCTACTTTCACGTAACACACGGCCCTTGTCCTATCGTAACTAAAATCCGAAATTTCCTGAAAACTCGTAGCTCGTGCGTAGTTCGACCCGAAATCGGACCGGTACCGCGAGTCGAAATTTATCGCCGGTTGAAATTTATCGCGAATGTGTTTCGAAGGCTCGTGGTTCTTTGGCTCCGAGCTCTTTTAAACGCCCGACCGGTGAAATTTACTGTAAGGACCCGTCTCGTTCGTTGCCCCAAGACAAATAATACCTTCTTTCGTAATTAACTTAACAAAGCATCTTTATTTCGCTTGGCCTCGTTCGTTTCTAATTTTTCAACGGTAATGGCCGAAGGAACGGAAGAATGGCAAATGAAAGAGGAAAGGGAGAAAACGATTTCGAATTCAGCCCAGTGACGCGATTAAAATATCGCCAAGCCCAACGGTGAAACGAAGAAAAAGTCAATCATCCGGCGGGCGTGAAAGTTCTTCTCGAGATTAGCCATACGCCCTTTCACGCTCGATCGAGGTAAATCACGCAGTTAGCATGGTAATCGCGTCTCCATCGTCGAGGAACGCGTCGTGAGTAAGACCTCGTGCGCACAACCTCATCCGCGATTTTTCTACCGAGCCAAGCGAGAAGAGGAGCGGCTCGTCCTCGGGATCATTGTCGCGCGACCTAGTTTTCCACACGGTTAATTAAATCTTTTTTTTACCCGGACGGCTCCAATCGAAATCGGGCCACATGGGGTGGGACCGGCCATTAAACGCTCGTTACGCCTCGTTTTCATGCCGATAGCACCGTCGAAAGTGTATAAAAAAGAGCAAATTCCGTGTAATTGCCATCCCCATCTCAGGCAATCGTCGATCTTGTTACACGAACGACAAAGCGACACGACCACCACGACGATCTTTCATCTCCTTCTGCGCTGCTTGTTTGTTTTTCCATCCCATTAAATTGCTTTTTCTTTTCCTCTCGTTTACCCTTTTTCATCGTTCATTTTTATTTTCTTTTTCGATCGAGGTTATACCTAGTCTACTCGCGAACGTCGAGAGGCTTTGAGAGGTTCTATTTGTTTCGATTTTACGATTTTCGTTTCTTTTTGTCTGCTTCATAGGTGTTTCTCTAATGTGTTCGTTTTATTTGTTGAGTTTACAAGATCGTATCGGCAGCGATACAGAATTTAGTTATTTTTACGTTTGCCGAGTTATATAGGTCAAGATACGCCATAAATTTCGTGTATTCTTTTTCTTTTCTTTTTCTTATGGGACGATCACCGTATCGTATTTTAAAATCAATTTATCGATACTCGTTGCACTAAAACTACACGCGACGAATTATCGGGGAAAAAAATCTGCGAAATAACCTAGTTATATTTAACGACGAAAGAGAGCAGCAGGTGGAGCGGAGCAAAGTAGCCAGTTAAGAGTGGCAAATTAAAAGACAAGTGAGCCTTTGGGACAAAATTCAACTTTGTGACAAGTATAACGACACAAAGATTCATCGATCATCATACGTGATCGGCTTGTTAAACAAAGCTGCTATCGTAGTCATCGATCTGGTTTCCGTATGTAGAATGAAGTTGTTGTTGATCGAACGAGACGAAGAAGACGACGAAGAAGAAGAGGAAGAAGCAAGAAAGGAACGATCAGCGGTTCAGAAGCGTTCTCACGTAAAAATACTCGCGTTAATTTCATTGCACGCGTTAATACATGCTCCGAAATGGTTCGCTTTCCGATCGTTCGTAATTACACCGATTATCCGTGGTGAGCGTGCATGTCCAGCCATTTTGAACATAAATTACTCGCGATCACCGATACGTCCCTGCATCGGTAGAGAAATAAAAGAAATCGCGATGGAGTACGTGACCATCGAAAGGTTCTGCCCTTTTTACCGATACTTTCTCGACGTTTGCAACTGTTCCCGAGTTGGCTCGGGGCCAACAATCATTTTATTATCGCAGTTTGCACCGCACGGGACTGGCTAACCACGTTGGTCGTTAGTATTTTGTTAGAGGTTTTCCCGGCTTAATAAATTGGATAGCATGGGACAAGTTCGAATTCACGATATCGTTTCGCCTATTCGTTAGAAAAATGGAGCAACGAGATGGTCGCGACCGAAAATTCCACCGGTCTCGTTGCTCTTCCCTTTGTAACTCGTATAAAACTGGCCGCAATTTAAAAACTACTTTACGAAACAACGTTTTAATTTCGGAATAATAGTTTCCGCTTAACGGTATCAATTTTTATCGCCGCATTAACCCGATAAGAAATTTCTGGCGAAGCGTAATTCTTGCGGTCGTAGCTTTACGACCGTGAAACCACAGACCCATTCAGGTTCTCAGAACCTACGCAATTATGTCTAATTCGCGATACATTCGTCTTATTTTTTCCTTCTTCGAGGATTTATCGGGATACACTGGGAAGTTTGGCGTCGAGCGTTCTTCACGGCAAAGTGGCTCGACTTTGTATGAAATTATCGATGTGGTTAAAGCTGTGAAAGACTATTAAAGGTGCTCGAACGACACCTGTTGCTCCACACCGAGTCTCCAACAGAAATTTCGTCGGGTCCGCTTTTCCATGGATTTCGATGTCGCTGCCAATATTTCACCTGGATAATTGTAACCTGCCCGCGGTCCTCGTAAACGTCGTTTCGTGAGAATTACGCTTGCACGTATATTGATAATAACACCGCTGCCACGTAATAACTTGGCAATACGTTTAATTTTCGCGATACTTGCCCCACCATCTCTTTACCCCGTGTACGTTTTACCTTACGTTTGGATTCTCGTTGTACGTCAAGACACGGATTCCACGAATAAAACGCCTGGAGCTTCGTCGCGATCCTGTATCTTTCGTATCCGTGCTTCGCGTAGTTTCAAAAGTTATTTAATAAGGACCGTTCGACGGCTGATGGCTAGGCGAAACTTCTGCCCGTTTTGCTGTCGACCTTCGCTCACGAACGTCTCTTCTTTATGTTTTCTCACGATGAAAATGCTTCCCCGGGAACGGAAGTCACGGACGAGCTTGATTAAAACTCCTTCCATAGCCTCCTTTTTTTTCCTTCTAGAAAACGTCTTTTCCTGTTTTTTCATTAGACTCGGACGATATCGAAGCGGTGCGCAATAAGAAATTGAATTCCAGATGGAAACATCGCGATAGATGAGTTTTTCTAGAGCTTCTGGCAATTTGAATTTCTGCTTCTTAAAAAAAAAAAAAAAAAAAAAAATTGAACGAGGATCGAATATTCATATCACTGTAGAGCTTCATTTGTTGGAACGAAACTTCAGCGTCTGACGAAATGAACTCCTGGTGACTGAATCTACTTATATGGACGCGAACTCATTGCGCACGAAGCACCGTGCTAGATGCGTTTTTCCGAACTTTCTACTAATTTAAACTTCTCCTTCTCGACCAAATTTAGACTTATCGTAGATCAATAAGGAAGAATCTCAGAATATTTTAAACTTATTCTCTAATATAATTAGTATCGAGACCGAATAATCTTATGAAATCGACGATGCTACTACTACTACTACGTTATCATGCTACTAATGCTACTATCGCGACATAAAATCCAAGATTCCAATTGTCGTTAATAATTATTCGATGTCAATTAACGGCAAAAACGATCAAAGAGCCACAATGAAAGGATCGAGACGCTCTCTGAGCACAATAGCAAAGTCGACGGCATATTTAATTTCCTGTCGCCGGAAACTCGGCAAAGCAAACAAGGATCGTTTCAGGCTAACTGAACGTCCCACTAATTCAAGCCAAGCGAACGGATAGATTTTGTCCACAAGGGATAGATCGACGCGGAATCGATGAATTCGACGCTGCAATTTAGCCACAGCCCTACCGACTACTGGTAATGCTATTTGCAAACGATGTTTAATTACTGACGAATAAGGATCGATTCGTCTCGACGATATTCAATTCACGAACCGACCAAAACTGTTCGATTAGTCAAAGAACGCGCAGATTAATTAGCTTCCCGAGAGTATCTTGTTTGAAATTGTTAATCGTACGATATTAACGTCTTGTTATTGGTATAATAAACGTTCGTTCGATTGCTGGGAGTTGATACAGACAGCGGAGATTCATTAGAAAAGTTTATATACCTCTGAGTGAGTACTAATAATATTGGAAATATTTCGAAACTTATTATTAACGTGGATATTCTTGGAACTGTTGGCTATCTATCTATATGCGGTTATTCGTACCTTAGATAGGTACGAGTGGAGGATGTTAGGTGAAAATTAAATAAAAATGAGATACGCAGCGATATTTCTGAAAAATAATGAAATATTGGGTGCTCGTTAGAAGAAAGAAACAACGAAAAAAAGAAGATCGATGTAACAAGGTTTGTTTGATAAATTGATAATAGAAGGACGTTTAAGAGGCGAGAGAAAGATGGCGCCACTAGTTCAACGCCGAGCCACCGAGTTCGCAACGCTTTCCTCATTTTTCTTTATCTATAACGGATTCTAATAAAGAGAAATTTGAAAAATTGCGCTAATTGCAGTATCGTTTATTGCCACAAAGTGTAATACACGATCACGTAGTAAAATTAAAATGCAACGTAAAAGTATTAATTAATTGCAATGATACTTTGTTATCGCATCCTCTTCTGTTGGTCGGCTTTTAATTCTCTCGACGACTCGTCCGCGAATCGATCGACAAAGCTCCGGGATTTCATGTCGAATCAGATATGAATAATTAAAACGTATCGCTGTTTCGATCTGGACGAAAAACTTTGTAACACTGGCGACTTAATTTCCTCGGAATTACGTATGGTTCGTTAGCGGCATGCGTTATCTAGCAATTCGACCGATAAATAATCGTCGATCTACGTGTAAACGCGAGATGCCCGCCTCTTTCCTTATCTCGATTCGATCGCTTATCGTTTAATGCACGAACAGAATCGAAATGGGTGCAGTGTGGTGAAAGAGGAGCGCTGGCTGCCGCGGAAAACACGATAAGAGTTAATTTGCATAACGCGATGCACGCTCTTGCGTTATTGGCCAGCGCGACTGTAGAAAATCGATCGAATTCCTTTTCGCGAAACCAGTCAGCGATCGAAAAAGTCGCAACTACTTCGTGCAAGCTATCGGTACATATGTATATTTGTATTCGTTTCAACTGTGCTATTTCAACACGGCAGATATTTGAAAACAGAGGGAAGATAAGCGAAGAAAAGCAAGCGAACGTGTTTGAACGATAAATAACGTTTTCAGGAAATTAGTATTACAGAGACGGTTATTCGGTACGTCTGGTGTAATGAAAAATCATCATTACCCTGTTCTGCCCTACTTCCCTCGCCGTGCCATTTCTTCCGTTTCTCTCTGTTCTCTTCAATGTTCGCCGTAACTTCGAAAACTATTCGACAATCGCAAACACGCGGAAATCTAATCTGTCGCGCTCAACGTCTAAATAAAATCGTGTTATTCCAATGGTTAGTCAATTTCTCGCGTAAATCGCAATTCGGTAAAATTGCGAGGAAACGAATTCTTTAAATTTAAATGGATCAAGGTATCGCGAAACGACGATACCATCATCGAGGAGCCTTCTTCTCCATATCGCATGGAAAAGAACGTTAACGTATCGCCGAAGCTTAAACGAAACGCGCGATTAAGAATAAGGGTTGGCGGCTGTGGCAAATTACCAGCACCGAGACGAGACTGGTTAATTAATTATGCATACCTTCTTTTCTTTTGCGACTTGCCGCTCGCATCTCTCGCCGTTCCATCCGTTAACTCACCCCATGACGCCTCCGCATCCTGGAACAGAGCGGTGCGGCGGGTAATTGGAAATCAATACTCGTATCCAACCCTCGAAACATTCTTGCCTTGACGAAAAAGCGATCGTGACCCCTCTTCAACCACGAAAGAAGCTGCCTCTTGCTCCGACCAGCTGAGTCTCGCCTTACGTACGAGCCCTCATTATCACTTTTTGCAACCGCGATATCCGATTTGGCCTGTTTCGCGCCACCCCCAACCGCGTTTCGCTTCCTCCTGCCGGTTTCTTCCGGGAAATACCAACGGGCTTTTAGAAAGATTCCAAGGAGATAGATGATACCGCGTATAAGTAAGGAAATATAATCTTTTCTTATCGACCTGGTTCTTTAGAGGGGCTTTTGACGATTCGTTCGCCATGAAGATAGGAAGCCATACGATTTCTTCCGAAAGGAATAAAAACTGTTGGAACTCTACATAAAAATGCAGGATTCATTTTTACCCTTCATGATGGAGGTTAACGTTTTCGTAGGAAGGTTACGTTCGATTTTTACGCGATTCGATTTCCTGGATGCGGCCAATATCGTTCGTTTAGTGGCCGTTTTCCTTTCGGGGAGAAAGTTGAATCGGGCCACAGGAAACTTGGCCCCTCGACGGTATCGCCGTGACGGGTTCCCTATTTCTTTACGATCTTCCGTTCTTATTGTGCCCGAAAAGAATTTACGCCGTAAAAAATTAATATGAATAAGTTCCACAGATTTTTAAAAGCTTGAGATCTTTATGGTCCATTACTTTGCCGCTTTTACGAGCTACCTACCCCCTTCACCGTCAATAATGTACCTTTATCGTTCCGATTTAGGGGACCATTGTACCGTTTCTATACGAGGACCCTTTATCGTAGTACTTTTTCACAATTAATAATCACATTCGCAACGCGATCCATGCCAAGGGATATCGAATTTAAAAGATGATCTTTTTCAATTTTGAATGTAAAATTTCGACCTTCGTTATTCGTTCGGTCCTTTACGAACCATTTATCTTCTTCAACGCGAATCGCGTACTTTTATCGTTCGAATTTAATGGATCGTTTCTACAGTCTTTGTAGGAAAAAGATCTCTATCTTGATATCTTTCTAAAATTGTCTCGTAATCGTCAATCTAATTCGTAACTCGATTCGCGAGAAGAGAGTGCAAAATTTAAAAGGTTATCTTTTTGAAATTTGCAGAGTCGAATTATAAATTCCATTACCCGTTAGTAACGAAACGACGAAACGCGTGATTTTAAAACGTGAGCGACAAAAAGCCGTGGGTATTCGTCGATACATTCAGTGGAGGAGAAATTCGACGTGGTTCGAATGCACGGCGTGTCGCGTCGCGTCGCGACGTCCTCGATCGAAAGTCGATCCAACTGTCAGAGGCCGGCTTTCCTCTCGTCTAATAGAATGAAAATTATGGCTCGAGGAGTGTCGTCACGTCGCCACGAATCTCCTCTACCTAACGACGCTAGATTACGCAGCAATATGCGTGCACGAAGATGCATTATCGCCGATAGAAACCGCTCGACGCGTTAATCCGTACGTGAATCGCATTCACACCGTTTGCCATATTTGACGCGTATCAATTTGCGTCGTTGCATTGAATTACGAACGACGTAATTTGCGTGCATCATAAGAGGTACATCGACCGATTATCTCGATAATAATGTTACCAAAATATTTGAAATTCCCAGTCTGTATACGTATTATTATCGCTTTTACAGCGCGAACGATTAAGAAAGTTTCTTCGCTTTTTCTGACTTTTATAGTCGAGAAAAAGCTTACGGAGATTGAATGGAAAAGTTTCATGAATTATGGAATATTCCGAATGAATTCCATCCAACGTGTTAAACTAATTTACAGGAATCACACTTTCAATTAGATTATTAATGTGGCAGGAAACTGTTATCGATTATTCCATGGTAATTTATTCAGCGTCAAATAAATTTCATAGCTTTTCAAAGAGGAAAAGCAACATCCTCTTCGCTGCCACGCTTTAAGCACTCAAATACGTGTGAGTTTCGTACATTCGTGTGGGTTTTATCGTTACAGCGCTAGCACGACCACGGTTCTTCGATATTGTCCCTCATCGAATTATGCGCATAAGCTTGAAACTTACCAACCTTCGCCGAACTCGCCGCTCGTTTAATTGCGTTCGAGGCAGCTTGGATTCCCAGTTATTTCATCGAATTACGCGGCGCTGTTCACGCAAACATAAGTTTCACGCGACGCATGCTGCCAGCTTTTCCCAAGCAAAATCCTGTCTTAACGATAATTGGATGGATAACGATGTTAAGTTACTTAGTGTTAATAACGTTTTTCTTTTCCGCGCGAACGAGAAGATACCATTAACAGGTAATTAGAAAATTGCTTTGTGGTTGAAGTTGAGAAGGTTTGTAGGGAAAAGGGTGGATGGTATAGACACCGAGCTCAGATTGAATATATATTTCCTGTTAATCGAAAGCGAAACGACGTTACAACTTTCTCACTCGCCGTATTTAACCCCTTAATTCGCACGAATCTCTTCCTGGTTTATCAACGGAGATATAGCATTAGTTTTACATCAGTTATCAATTTTTATTGTTAGAATCGTTAACGGAAATGCGAGCTAATGAACATGCAAATTATCGTTAACTGGAGGAAAAATTTTTTTGTCACGACGAAGTTTAATCGAACGAATCTATAATATATTCTTTATGAGGTACGAACTATAAATTTCTTCGTAATTTTCACTTTAACAACGAGTCTCTTTAGTCGTTCGACTCGAAGACCAAGTTCCACGATTTAATAACGAAGCGCGAGGATACTGGCGCGAACTTTCATAGTACCCGGTGACGAAATTTGATGGCCGTCAGTTAGGTGGCTTTGTAATTAAAGTTATTAAAGACTGGAGGTACGCACAGAAGCAGGGGTGTGTCATTGGCGCCGGTGGATTTGGAAAGGCGTAATGAGAAACGAGGTCGTCGAACGCGTCGCCCGACGACGAATTTAATTATCAGCGCGAAAATATTTTAATTCGTCTTTCCCGACCGTTACGATATATCGAAATTTTTCAGCCGTGGAAAGAGAATGCATTGAAAATCGTTGCGATTCTACAATGCGATTTCACCACGCACACGCTCGTAATTAAGTTTAAAAGCGTGCTTCGGCTGATTACGCTGCCGATGCTTCGCATGTGATACACACACGACGACAAGCCAATTAATTATAGGTGTCGAAAAAGCGACTCATTTCTGTTGACATTGCCAGACCCTGTTTTTTCGTGTTACTATACGGTACTGATTGAGCGCAAAAATTGGATATTCGCTTCTGAAATATTTCGCTATCACTTTGAGAAAGTATCGCCGATATTAACTGTACAGAGAAGAAAAAATTAACTTTTTGGAAAATCGTCAAATCATAGGTCGTAGGTTATACGGACTTGTGTTTTATATTTAATTTCACGATTTTACGTCGGATAGAATAATCGGATACGACTTGTAATTTGTAGAATTTCGTTCTACGATAGCTTTACAGTATCGAAAATTGTTTAGTTAAATATACGAACGTTTAGCCAGTTATCGACGCAAATAAGGACGCGACAGTGACGAAATCATGACCGTAGGTCAGGTATTTCTTAAAAGCAAGGCGTGGCGAATTTTCATCTTGGAAAGTATTGTACGTTGTCCTCTTGCTCTCTCACCGTCGTTATTCACTGCCCTGGGAATTTTCTCGTCTACTCGGTTGCCTGGCAAATGGACTGGCAAATAGGCTTAAAAGCGAGCGACGCAGTGGGAACAAAGGGATCAACTTCGATATTTCTGCTATTTTCGGCTCATCTGAAGATTCATATCGAGAAACATACTGACTCGCGAAAGTATTCGACACTTACCATAGGAACCTTTCGTATTCGTGTTATACGAAACATTTTGCAATTTCATTGGCATCCTAACGAGACACGACTGAATCGTGAGATTTAAAAATGTTTCGTACAATACACCTAATATATTTGTTTGTAAAAGGTGACGTCGATTGTTCGAATACCTCGACGTGCCTTCGTTTTTAGCTTCCCTATTCGTTGTTTAGCGAAAAAGCTGTTTGAAATTCAACAAATTGAGTAAAGCAGGAAGAGAATCGAAAGAATGGCGTCGGACGAAGAAGTTGCTGGTAGTCTCGAATTCAATTATGTCCTTGGTAATCCCAAGAGAAGAAAAGGAAACGTTGCTATCTTCCTTCCGCCGCTAATTGACACTAATTCAATGAAAAAAAATTTCCTTTCGAAGGTTAACCATGCGACACTAAGGGCAGCTAAAAGGGGTGGATCGCTTGGTCGTGTTTTGTCCCTGCTCCATCGATCTTTCTTCGTATCGGCTTCCTGGTTGTAACGTTATTTGAATATCGTAGCTACAGGACAATTGTATTTGCTTCTCAAGGAAACCGAGAATCCTATTGCGTAAAACCGGTGAACTGTATTGGCTTTTACATAAATATAAGTAGCCAAGAAACTGCCAGAGGAATATTGCATCGTTGCGGAAATGCTGCGTCATTCTTTATACCAACGAGGGAAAAGAGAAGCGAGGCAGGAGAGAAAAAAAAAAGGAAGTTCAATGAAAGTGATCAATATTTCTCACCCTATCAGCTCCCGAGGAAGACCTTCGCTGACTCTTCGTCTCTACCCGACGAGATTCTGTTCGCTTCACTGGCTGTGATATTTTGTTTCGCAATTTTTATGTACTTTTTGTTATTTGCTGGTTGTGTATGTAATTTCACAATGTCGTTCCTGCTATCTATCTTTCCAATTTGTTCGTAAAAAAAAAAAAAAAAAAAAACTGAAGTTGAACGAGGCAAACGTTTATTTTTCTTGTTCGGGATCGAATTAATTCGAGCCAGATATTATGTAACAAGTATTTCATCGTGTCGAAGCAGGGTTGCAGATAATTAAAGTTACCGTTATATGAATCTTCATTCACTGGAAAGCCAATGGTCTTGAGAAGGAAACTTGCCTCGTTTACGTTCAGCCTCTTCCATTCTGTTTCGGTCTATTCAATTTTATTGAGATGCACGTGACTTTTTCGATGATGTTATCTTTCATTCTAAACGCGTCTTTGTCATCTCGTTGGAAAGCAAAAGTATTCATCGAAACCGTCGAATTATTCTATTAACATGTACGCAGCATTGTATCTTAGTAAGTTATTTTATGATTAATTAAACGATAAGTAACCTTGTTCTCGATCAGATACACTGAAATTTTAGTTTCTATTATGCAGAATGTTTGAAAAATAATTTCTCTTGTCAAAGTAAAGAAGAAGCGAATTTTCCAATGAATCGACGAATAAAATGCATCGTGACTGAGGGAACAAGTAGAACAGATTAAGTCAGGATAAACTTTGTAATTTACATATGGAAGTAAGATTTATCTCACACAGGGAACACACACACATCGAGATATATTTACAATCGCTTATATTAGGTCATTTCCCATTGCTAACCATCGCAGTTACACATTCATTCTTTCATTTTCTTTCTTCGATTTTCCTTTTGAAATATCGAGTCTTATCTTGGTTCTGTGTTTCCATCGATGTAATTAAACACGTATGATCCATTGCTAGATGCTGTACAAGGTACGATTAAATTTATATTAAACTCAACTTAAACTTCGACTCACATAGTTTGGTTATTACGCTTATACGATTAATCGGTCTATGATTCATACAGCGATGTATGTATCTTAATGTACACTTGCGCTGATTCTGATTTTACAAGTACAACATACTTTCGAGTAAATCGAGAAAAGCGACGAAGGTGACATTGAGTGTTATACAATAGAGATTTATCGAGAGTCACGTTCAGAATAAACGTTATAGATTCAGTGAGTCACTCTTTAATTTAAATCAGACGTAATAATCGCTCGCTCCTTCGCACACAATTTACATAGTCGTGACATTCGTTCGATGCGCTATGAAGGTTACACGGTCGTCGATACGAACGGAAGCCGATACAATATTTCAACGATTTTATCAAAGTTATTAAAAAAGAGTCGCATAACAAAACTAGTCTCTTTTAGGTCGCTAGGTAATTGAAAAATACCAAAATTGGCGTATTTCGTATAAATATCTACGTTAGAGTAACTTCTGTTTGGTATCAAAATGATAAAAACACGCGTGAACCTGTGAATTTTTGAAAGAAGTATCGTGATCTTTCTTAAAAAAAAAAAAAAGAAAAAGAAAAAATGTGTTTTAGAAAAAGAATGGAAGAAATTTCAGACATTTACCTTACGCTTACTTTAATCAGACGCGAATTAAAATTTCATTCAAGTTATACTATACTTTTTGCACCTGACATTAAATGATACGAGAAACCTTGACGGTAAATAAATACTTATTCTCTAAGTTTGTTGCGATTTTTTGTTCGTTGCGCACAACACTGACAGATAACAAGTGACGACGAATAGAATGGAAATATTCCAGACGACTATACGCGTCTAAACATAGATCGTTGAATGGAGCAACCTGACTCGTCTGATGCGAGAAGCACGTTTCAAACGAATCGATCGTTTCAAGAAATCTCGACTCGTCGCGTGTCTGCGGTTCTCCGCAAAAGCTCGCGTTTGTGAACCGACTGCGGTTCGCGCCACGGAATTTCGAGCATCCGTGGCACAGCTTCGCCGTGGTGCATTCACATTCCTTCTAGAAAATTCCGAGAGTCGGTCATGGCAGAAACGTGGCTAGAATCCGGGCGAACCGCGAGAACTGGAAAATACCACGGGTTGTACTGTTTCCGCTACCAACCGCGATTCACTGGACCGTGCGATCTGATCGTTCGCGCGTTCGACCGCGAATTAATTATACCCTGGGCCGCATTACGATTAATTGTTTAATTGGCGTACCCGAAGCGATCGAGTTAGCCCTGGACAAAATTATTCGCGCGGAAGGATCGCGTTTTGTCATGAATTGGTCACGTTTCGCTGCGGTGCAAGTTGTTGTCGCAGTGCGAAAATTGAAGGCCGGAAGTGATAATTAAATTGCGGTCGAGTTAGAGCAAGTTCTCCTCGAATTTCTAACCTGCCTTCGGGTACAAAGTTTGTCACGGAATTTTTCTTATTGTTACCGAACATGTTCTATTTCATCGACGATTCACAAAAGACGAGATATTCCGTCGTTTGTGTATTTGCAATAAGTACAAATGGATGCTGCAAAGATGGATGGGTTGCAAAGTTAAATCTAAATATCTATTAATCGCGTATATTACGAGGAAAATTGGTATTCGATAGCGAAGCAACTTGGTATCGAAGATCTTTAGACAATTAGCCTCCTTATTTTTCCATTTCTTTATGAAAGATATAGAAACACTCGTACGAAGAGGGATTTATCTGCCGTCAATGTTACGAACGAGGATCTTTACTGCCACATAGAATATTTATTTCTGTTTGGTCGGTGGCATCGTAAAATTCGTTCTCGTATCATCGACGAACCAGTATTCCCGATATGGAGCGTGTTTTCTCGGCTGTCGAATAGACTGTATCCGGCTCTGAAGGGTACTTTGTCATACAAAGTAGCTGCGGTTTACTCGTGACCTATAAAAATCGCTGGGAAGAGGAAGAAAGAAAGAGCGGACACGTTCTCGAGCCCGCAAATCCTCAGCTTCTTACGTAAAGCTCGCATTCGAAAATTCAGGTGAAACTGCTCTCCGCCTGCCTCTCGAAGGAAATTCTCATTTGCATTGGCACAGCCCGGTGAGAATATCACAGCGAGGAACTCACCATGCCGAAAACAAATAACACTCTCGTCGGTTTACCAACTACCCACACCATGGGATAAATAATTTCGAACGCGACAACTTCTTCAATTAGTCGCAGAAGCCGTCTTATCTCTCGCTCGACGATCCGTGCTGCAATTGTTTCGCTTAATAGTTTCCATGAATGCATTCTCCAATTTGGGTTAATTATTCGTGCAAAAAGAGCCACTTATTGTTTCACATGACTCCATTGTTCCTCTTAAACGCAAATACTTTTGGTAAAACCTTCTGTGTATATAGATATATATGTTGTTCTATTTCCACAAATAGGTCGAAGACGTAGAATAAAATCTAATCGTCGGAAGCTTCGTTTTCTAGAATCTTCGTTGCGATTTCTGAAACTTTAGAAAATTGTCAATTTCATACGACTAGAAAAATTTGTCAGCGTGGAAATGCTTCGTTGGAAAGTTAGCTAAAGTTCTGTGTCGCTGCTCAAGTTCGAAGAGAATATCGAAACGATCGTAACGAAAATTAATTAAATTCCACGATTATTCAACGCTTTAAACTCGAACAACTATCGCGTATAAATCGTTTGACTCGTTCAAGGTTGCCAATTAATATCAGAAGCAACCTTGTGACACATTTCTTCGTTCGCGTCAGCCAGGTGCTGTTCTCTCGATGCAACCTTGTTCCAAGTTTTATCAGGAACTCGCTTCTTGACGGATGTTCATCGAAGATCGATCGTTCGTCGTGAGAACGAAGCTGGTGTTTTGTAATTCATTAAAACAGTTGTGGATTGATAGCTTCACTCGGCCATTTGCCATCGAGCTTGTACACACCGACACGGATGGAACGAATTCCACGCAGGAAGGTATCTGTTATTCACAGATCGTTACTTCCGTCATTCAAGTGGCACTCGATGCACCGTTACGAGCGCTCAAGCTTCCTTGAAATTTGTTTTCCATCGATTTACTCGAAGAAAAAGCAACTTTTAAAAGGGACCGATAACGAGGCGAGCACATTGTTCCACGGTAAACGAAGTAGAAACAGAACATAGCGTAACGTACTCTTGAAATATTCTTAGCGGATTTTTACGTAAATTCATGTTCTTACGGGTGCGACTATGTACAAAAATTTGCTTCATCCGTCAAATATTATATCGTAATAGAAGATGTTCCATTTAAGGTCACAGGTAGTTCCATTTAAGCTCGGACGAACGTTCTATCGATAGAAGCTTCGATGTTCTAATAAAGATAAATGAAGGGGAAAGATCGTTGCTAAGTGGAAGTTAGGAGCGTGCAGCGCACAATGTTACAACAACATGATCTCGTTACACCAGTAAATCTGACGAGTTTAACAGATCAACGTCACGGTTGATCGTTGAATACGCAATGAGCTCGATAATTACCGCGTGTACAACTATCTCGCGACCGTGCGATTAAATTTTCGATTAAACGGTGACGATAGATTTCTGCGATTTACTCGATCGTTTAAACATTGTTTCAACGCTGTTTCGACATTAACGTTGGCTCAACGTTAGCTCAACTTCGACGTTCCGTCGTCGCCTCTGTTTTATTTCTTGCATCTATCTCGTGGAATGAATTCGATCGAGCGTGGATAAAGTTCGATATATCGTAATAGGCATTATCGTTAACCGATAACAGGTAAAATTCGATTTTCAATTTCCCTTAATTTTCCAACTTGTTTGCGCGGCCACGAAGCCGTCATCGATCCATTCACTCGTCGTTCAAATGCGTGCGATCGAGAATTACAAGGTCGTCGTTGGGAAATTGTCGGAATACCTCGTTGTCGAGTAATAATTGCGCGAAAATTCGCGCCAAAAGATCGTCAACGAGCAGAAATTAAAGGGTAGGTCATCGAACGAAGTCGAATAGGACGGTTAACGACCCATTAGCGGGTCTTGAGTGCATTTCACGTTAATTAGTTTCTGAATTGGGAAAATGCTGACAAGGAAAGTACGATCGAGTTGCTAGCGCTTGACGCGTTTTTAGAAAATGGCTACATACTTTCATGGAGAAACGAATGGTCAAAGAAACGAGTCGAGTCGAGTGAACTCGAGATTGCGAATATTTATACGTTTATGAGAAATTTGACGACAGAAATTGAACATCATATGTGAAAATGTAGATAACAAATTTGTGGTAAGCGATCGTCCACGATTTACATCGTTGTTTATCGTGGCACGATCTGTAATTTAAAGTAGATCTTTGTTCAAGGCAGACACTAGCGTTATCGCGCAGTAAAATCGATTTTCACGAGGAATTTTTGGTGAAAACACGACAGGAACCTCGACAGCTCGACCGTTAGAGGTTCGAAGGTAATGTAATATCCGTTGTTTAAAGATTCTCGTTTTCATGGCACGGTGGACGTGTTAACGACATTCCATTTAGAAACTTCCGATGGAACGGAATAACAAGTGGCAAGCAAATTCGCGCGAGTGATAACCGGAAGACGAGTCTGATTACCGTAATCAGCATATGTATGTATGATCCGAATCCCATTTACTCGATAATCGAGTTTCGAAAAAAAAAGTCAATAACACTGGATTAATCAAGCGAATCGTTGACATTTTTGTCCTTGTATCTGTGTAACGTTCCTCCTCTCTGTTCTGATTTCAACTTAGTCGTCGAATCGATTTTCAAAACCGGAGAATTCGCTTCTATACGCTGGACAAACTTGGGCTCGAATTTTCTGGCGAATAACTTGGATCTTGAATTTTACGACAAACAGAGACTTTGCGATCCATGGGATCTCTATGTGTTTTCGCATGTAGCTTCTGCTATAACGTTTCCCTCGTTTCACAAGTTAGCGACAGTCCGTACAGTTTGCTGAACACTCGAGCTCACGAAGCGGTCACACGATCTGGTTGCGTAACATAGCCACGACTTCCGGTCTCGCTATGTCAACCATTGTTACGAGAAAACCGTAAGCAGAGTACGTTATTTCCATAGGTTTGTCATCGACGATTCGATTTTACGTTCGATTAAATAAATCGACTTCGATTAAAATAAGTCGAAGGAGACTCAGAGCCAAAATAGAATCAAAACAAAGATTATACGATCGAAGTGATTAGAAATCAATGAAATGGTAATTTGATTCTGAAAGTTCTTCTTTCGAAAGAGAAAAAGAAACACTGTTTTCTGTTCGAATCTCTCGCGTTCCTCGTTTGCCATTATCTTCCGACGGAATTTCAACCAATCGTTGATCAAAGAAGCGAAAACGCGCGGTGAACCGTATGCGAAACAGCGTAGGTGGCGAATTAATCGTCGACGAACCGTATCCATTTGCTCGTCTTCCCATTCGTTGCTCCTTGAACCGTACGAATCGAGACGCGCCACGTGTTTTCCGAATGCGAACGTCGAAGTAAATACGGACCAAAAAGAACCACGTGATCTCTTTTCTCTTTATCGTGCCCTCTTTTCGTATCCCTGGAGAATTCTCGGCTAATTTCTCAGAGTTTTCCCAAAGTACGTAGCTTGGAGCCGAAAACGTGATCGAAAAGGAAGATAAATGAAAAAAGTTTAACGGGACAAAACTGAAAAATTCAAACTTATTTATTTGTCTGAGAACTGTTACGAATCGTAAGGGAAAATAATTATTTAAAAATCTACAGTCGCGTGCGCGTTCTTCACTTTTGATCTACGTGACTTTTGAATTTTATGGACCATCAAATTCTCAAATAGCGAAATATAGATGAAACAGTGAAAAGGAGCCATACGGATTTCACGATAAGCATCGTATCTCGAAAATCATCTCGAATCCATCTTGTCGATTCCCATACGAGTATTTATTACTTTTCCGGAAATTTACGAGGCAATTTCATATCGATGAGATATCTAATCGGAAGCGGTGATGATTCTTTGTGATTGATTCACGCGAGAGCAACGGTTCTCTGATCTGGACCAAGTCCTTGATTTCTCAGAAATCGTGTAAGAATATTCCGGAAACGTTTCCTCGGACTTGCTGTTAATCAACGTCGAGAACCTTGGAATATTCCGTTTGACTTCCTTGATTTTCCCTACGACTTTCCTATTTCTGTGGAAAAATTTTGCTTCATAAACAAAGATATCGTCATCAGCCGATATTATCGCGTCATTTGCTCCTGCGTTTCGATTCTACCTGCCAGGAATCAACCGCGTCTTCATTAACCGATGTTCTGATAATCAACGTTCCCCTACATAGAATCGCTTCGAATCCATTGTTTGTTTCAAAATCTCGAATAAGAGGATCGCGGTGAATGAGCATCCTTGTATTCCCGTTACGACCGTCCTCGAGTCTCTGTGAAAGCAATGGTGATCGTAACATCGCGTTTCATTGGTAATGCCGTGGCGTTAAATCCGACGCGTAAAGCTGGAGGATTTTAATTATCGTCGAGAAGGCGAGGATCGTCAACGCCTACGTTCATCTGCCATTCTACAATTTCTGCATTTCAACGCCAACGAATTTCAATCTCGCTGCGATGTACGATAAAACAATTTCAAAAATAAAAAAGGAGAATAACATCCACTCAACCTTCTTCATTTTTAGAAACTAATTAAACGATTTAAAAGTATCGGCGTTAATACGTCCTTAATACGATAGAAAGAGCGCGATAATGAGAATAAATAAAAGAAAACTATTCTTTCGCGTTTTCTGACTATTAGCGTTCAGCGTGAACGAGACTTTGTTTTAATCTGTAGTACCGTTCGACTAGCAAATTACGGTCGTTTTCCGTCTCGCTTTTAACCGTATAAAAGCATCGCGATTAAACGTTCCGCCCTCGTAGTATACCGTGTAACGCCGGACATTAAAATTTAAATGTGATTGCAGTTTCGTTTAACGATATTAAATAGGAATTCCGCGGGCCAGCCACCGCTTAACGACCGTAACGACCGACCGGCACCAAAGTTACGCCTCCTTTCGCGTTATTTTAGCGTTCGTAACGTGATAGCGCCGCGACGGAAGCGAACCCATTGGCCGTACTTCTCTTCTCCCTGGTAAGAGGGTTCCTTGTAATGTAATTACCCGTTACCTTCGATAGCTCCGATGCACGTCATCTCGACGACATGATTCTGGAAAACGCACACTGCCTGGAAATGGTACAACACGGTACAACATTTGTACATTCAAGTTTTTCAAGTCTGTTTATCCGTTATTCCAATCTATGAATTTTTCTCTCGTTGTCGCTTTTCCGTGAATCAGCGAAGGGACTTTGGAGTTTTTAAGAAAATTTTCCTACACGAGGGTTGATTCTTTCGCAAATTTCTCTTTTCTGGAATTCGAGGAACACGTTAAGAGTAGAAAAACACAATTCGATAGTCGCGAACTGAAACTTTGACGATCCTTCGATTTTTCTAATCTCTAGAAAAATCTCTGGTAAGATGACTATTTGCGTCTCCGATTCACGCGATGTAAACTTCTGTCTGTTTCTAATTTCACGAGTAGAATACGTTTAATTATTACGATATATCGCAAATTCTCGTACGGAAAGAGCGAATTCGCGACAACGAGTATTTTACGCAATTTTACGATAAAAACTGTATGCGCCAAAACGATTATTTCGTTTGCCTCCTTCGAAAAATTTAACGAAAACACCTTTTTTTTTACAATGGTTCTTATTTTTCGAAACTTCCTTGTACTTTCGAGCGATGTACTCGTGTTCCATAGAAAGCATTTGTTTGTTCGTAACGAAAGAAATTCCACTTGTCTTACGATGATCGACTTCGTCGTTTAAATTTCAGGAGCAGGGTAAACTCTTTCAGCCGGCGTGCTTAAGTTTCATAAGAAGTTTCTTCGCCCTTCGTTTTGGAGATCCGAAAAGAGACATCGCTCGCGTACACAGGACTATAAATTTAGACGCCCGAGTACTTCGAAAGTGGCGCGTTATTGCTTGCGAACCGAAGTAGCGGTATTTTCCAACCGGATGTCTCCAAAGGACGAACATCTAGAATTCTCTCGAAGCAACAACCTCCGCTATGGCGCATCGTGTCACGAAATCGTTGAAAATTACAAGCATCTCTTGCATTCTGTAAAGAAATTGCTCTAAACATTTACAGCCATTAGTTTTCTTTTTAACGTTATTACTTTTTCTATCTTCGGCAAACTATCATATTCACCTTGCTTTAGTTTATATCAGCGTAACACAATCATTTTAGAAAAAATGAAATTTCTGTTATTGGAATTCTTTTGCACGATAATTTAACAGATAGTAATTAGACTGCGAATATTCGTGCAAATTTAAGATTTTACAGATAGAGTTAAAAGAACGAATTTCGAATAAAGATTTGTACCTCTGCGCATCTAAATTTCCACCCGTAAACATCTATGTTCTATCGATTAATATCGTTCGTTCGTTCGAAATTCATTCGTTCGTGAGAACCCAGGAAATACGTTCGGTGATACAGTTACGCGTTTCATCTGGAAATCTGTCGAACGACGGTGATACTTGGCGTGGAGAAGTTATAAAAATCAACAGCGGGTAACACGTTCCCTTGAAAAATCGTGTAATACGTGTCGTGTACTGCTTTAGAGGGCTATTAGAAACATTATCGAGCTGATATACGAAGGTATTATCGGGCTTATCGAGCAAGTTATGAGATCAGGACACGGTATTACCACGCCTCGTGTGGAAGGAACCCTGTCGAAGCCACGGCGGCAATAATAAATAAACAGCGTAAAAGAAATGGGAAACTGCGGACATACGTTCGACCGAGAATACTCTCGAAGGATACTAAAGCGAATTCTTCGTGAAAGCGTTTCGTTGTTTTTCTCGCCGTTCTTCCCTACCTAATTTCTAACCCCTGCGACATTAAGCTTGTTATTTTACGACTGACCATTTTGTCATTCGAATACGGTTAGGTAATTCGTAAAGAGTTATCCGTTTTACGCGGCAGAAATGATAAAACGAAACGCGGATGGTACAATTGGCAGAAAGTGTAGCATTTCGGAGAAAATCACCGTGGTTCGCTTGTGATTTATGGGTGGTTCTCGACGGGCAAAGAAACACCGTTGACGTGTCGGTTTCCAGTGGCAGCTATGTTCGTGAAAATAAAAGGCCAAAAAGAGAATCGTACGATAGGACGATATTTACATTCGTACGAGATGTCATGAAATACATTTTTCGGTACGATGAAATTTTCCTCTTTTATTGCCCGATTCACACTCCTTTAGCGTAATTGCTCATACGCGATTAACGTTAATTCGTCGGCGTGCTTCTCATCCCATTTTCCGAACCGTCCGTTTTCCGCGTAGAACCTAATCGTTCGTCTCTTGCGAAACTGTACTTCACCATATCGAACGTTCCGTGTCTTAACGATAATAGTAAAAAGCAACATGGAATAATTCGATTATTTTCTTAAGGAAGTATAGCACCCTGAGACGTCTAAAAATATAAAGTTTAGCGATTTTTCGCATAAATAGTTATGGAACGAAAGACTCAGATTTTTTAGGAATAATATCGATTATAAAAATACGAATATTCCGCTATTTTTTAAATCGTTAGGCTCGCGAAACAGATCCTTTTTTTTATTATTCTATCATAAGGACAAACTGGGCGACGTCGGACAAACAGAAACTAGCTAATCTCTCAAAGATTTCGCGTAATGATTTAAGCAGGGAACTTCATCTCGTTATGGACGACGGATTCTAATTGTTACAGATAGGTATTCAACTACTGTAATCCGTTAAGCGCGGCTGTATTTACCTGGATTCTGCAACCTGAATTACCGTTTTGCGTTTACCTGTTGTTTGCTGTACGCTGGAAACTCCAATGATCGCGCGGGAATATTCAGAGGGAGTTGGTAAAATGAGATTATCTTCCGCGGCGTATTGTATGTCTTTTGCAACGGATCGTGTCAAATATTTAGATTTTACTTTGGCGGAAATTAAGATATTTGGTAATTGATCAAGTTAACCTACAGTGTTTAACGAATATCCCGCACAGTTGACTGTTCGATCAGAGTTCGTATTCCTATCGCAAAATCGATTATGGAACTCGTAGGCAGAAGCGATAGCTTTTTAAGCAAATCTTCGAAAATTCCCAGCTCGTGTTTCCAGTGCTTCCGATATTTAACTTACGCTCTTCGAAGATCCTCGCAGTATCGCGCCGGCTTATATCGTCAAATAAAGACCATCCGTAGTATAAAGTTGCCAATGTTGACTGCAAGAAATTACTATCAGTTGGCGAACCCATGAAAATCGACTACACACTTTTCAACAAGTTCGCCACGGTATATCGTTTAACCTGTTCGTATCGACGATCCGATAATCGACGTTTGTTTGACATTTAATTAAGAAACGGAAATTTCTCACCGCTAGATCGCAATCTCGTTCATCCAACTGTTCTCGCTGAACGAGAACGCCGCGATGTTCTCGTTCGTTCTCGCAATTTCGAGTAAGTATTTTTATAACGACGTTTACGTTGCTCCTGTTCATTTTTTAAATGCATCCCCGCTGGGACTATCTAGGAGTAGGTCACATAATGATCCGCACTCGTGCTCGTTTCTTGGCTTTTACGAGCACGTGTGTAGACTGAAATTAACGAGCTGAAACGAACTGTGCTCGCATGTGATACGTTGAAGCTTGTTTCACGACTGGCCCCGTTCGAAACTGTGTGCGTATCTTCGATGTGGCTGTTGTAACTACTATGCTTTCTAAACAGAATGAGTTTCGTTGTTAGCTTGATCAGATCTTATACTCGAGCTGGTTTCGACGACGAATCTATTCTCTTTTAATAGTTGAACTGCGATAGCGCCTCGGTAATTTATTGTTAATTTAAGCGGGAACATGAGGATAATTGGAATAAAGTAAAATTCGATATTGGCTGTAAAATTTAAAAAATTGTAAAATTTCTGAATCGCGAGAAGCGACGAATCGATTCTGTTTCGTCGAGTATACTGGAAATTAGAATACATTGAAATTCAAATTTCAGTGTGATTTTATGAATCTCCCAGTCGGCGAAATTTAGTTTTTCTTGGGTAAAATTTCATCCCTCGTGAGGTAGATACATTCAGAAGAAGAATAACTCGAGGTTCAAAAGCATCGTACTTTTAAATTTGCGAAACAGAATAATTGCGTGCCATAGAACGACGCGTAGTAATGAAAACCTCTTCGCAGTTCAAAAGATATGCTGATTGAAAGGCAAACGTAGGACAATCAGCGCGACTATTCGCTACTTATGTCGCTAGTTTATTGAAGACCAACGTTCCTTAAACACGATTTCATCCTTTCATCGCCATCTCGATTCTTCAACGTGTTACTTGCGAAGGCAGCTTTTGATCTTTATGATCAGCTCTCGAAACTTTATACATTCACGCGTTAACTTTTACTTTACTTTACACAACTTGATAAGTAGAGAAAATTGATAGCGACTGACAATTTTCTTCCTCTTCCCGTCTTTTCTTTTTTATACGACTATTGACCGTCATAACGTCGATTTATTTGTTGCTCGACTTCATTGAACATTTTTCGAATTACTATCGAGTATATAGTGTTGTTGAAATACACGTTTTTGTCTCGAAGGTTCGATCAAGTCGAGCAAAAATCGTGATCCACGAACACAGTGTCCATCATCGGATGACGAAACGATGTTCTCTTCGTATTCTCCTCATCGTGCGCGTATACAAGAATTTTTCAAACTCGAACTACAACGACAGTTTTTTGTTTTTTTTAGTTTTAAGACTAATGAAAGCGGTAAATTCCCATAACTACGCAACACGCTGTCAAACGTTCGCTATTAGTCTCCGTCCACGATGTATTTTTCAATTTGAACGTTCTGAAAGAACGTTTAACTTTCTAAATGATCGACACGTTGTTTTCACAAAGTAAACCGATCCGAAATACAGCGATAAATCACGAAAATACTCGACCACTTCTTGCGATAGTCCTTGGAACAATTTTATCCCGATCTTCGCCACGATTTCTCTTCCACACAATGTGCGCCTTGTCACGAGTAAGAAAAGAGGGTGAATAAAAATCGAAATAATGGAACGAGGCATCGAGGAAGCAAGAAAACACCAAAGAAAGCTGTTCCAACCGCGAGTCTCCGGGGCAACTTGTTGTTCTCTACTTCGAGACATGCTGTATCGATCTTTCTCAGCCATAGATCGAATAGACTCGTTCGTAGAGACGTTGAAGCACTATCGTCGTGCTTCTTACTAGGCAGAAACGTGTCGCTGAAATACTCTGTCTTTGGCACGGAAACCATTCGCTTTTTCCTTTCGTTGAATCATCCACGTTAATCGATAAATACATCGATCGACTACGGTATATGTATATAATATGTACAAATTTGACTTGTTTTTCTTCTCGTTTAATTTATTTACCAATGGAATTTCATTAAATTTTATACGATCTCTCGAGCGATGGTATTCTGTACAGAAATAAGACTCGCCTCTTCAACAGCGATTTTATCAAAGGGTTTCTGTTCTTTGATAGCGCTTCTGTTCCCGCGCTTGGCAAACTCATCGACGATTCGTTTATTCTCCCGGTTGCTGTGCGTGCGTGTAGAGTTAACTAAACGGAATGACCGCGCTCTTGACCCGTTCTCCAAGAGGAGTAATGGCGGCACGTGCGTCACGGGTCAAGCAATGCTCGGCCTCCTTCCTCGACCGATTTCCAGTAATATTCCAG
Organism: Bombus vosnesenskii; assembly: GCF_011952255.1. Taxonomy (NCBI): domain Eukaryota; kingdom Metazoa; phylum Arthropoda; class Insecta; order Hymenoptera; family Apidae; genus Bombus; species Bombus vosnesenskii. Next base: position 4,292,662 of record NW_022882962.1, read on the forward strand.
CCTTTTTGCGGCTATTGTTCGAAACCAGCTACTACAACGAAGGAATTGAACGAGACGACTGTACAGAAATGGGCGTTTACATTCGGTTGACACACGAACGTGATTTTGGAGCAAATCCATCGGTACCAGAATCGCGAGGGAAAGTAGCAAAAATTCGATGAACGATCTTATCGAGTCGCTGTTTCGACGATTCTAACGTCATCTGAAAATTCGTTCCACGACATCGATCTTCTTCGTTCCTTAAAATCAGTTCCCTTCTTGCACGATGATCCTAGGCTCATCTGGTCATCGTGACAAGGAAAAGAAAAAAATAAGAGGCCGTCGTTAGCCCGTCGTTCGCATTTCGTTGAATCGTTATCTTCGTTTTCTTCGTTTATTCTTTACACCTGCGTCAATAATGTCAATTGCGTTCCATTTTTCATCGCGTCTTTCTCTCTCTGCGTTTGATCTCTCGGCTCGTTGCCTATGGTAATATTCGATCGTGACGTCATGGTCACCGTCGTCGTGGAAGTTTTGCTGATCAGTAATCCTCTCTCGGCGTCTTCGTCTTCCAGCTCCATCCTCGATTGACCGGATGTAGCTTGTCGATTCGACTGAAGCCTTTCAGCGTTCGCCTTGTTCCTCCGTGGAAATACACTGTTCTCGATATGCAACGTGGCATTCACGTCCTTCCCAGCGGCGCAAGTGCACGCTTTCAAGAAACTTTTCTTGAAATTGTCGCTGAGGAAAGCGTATAAGATAGGATTCATCGCGCTGTTGCTATAACTGAGGAAGCCAGCCAGTAAGAAACTGGTAATCGTGATCTTGCTCTGACACTGTTTGGGTGGAGTGTAGATCAACGCCACTTGCATGAGCCAGTAGGGCAGCCAGCACAAAACGTACACCGTGATCACCGTCAGCACTAACTTGGTCACTTTACGATGCGATCGTTTCTTCTCCTTGGACTTGTTCTTTGGTCCGACCGTTTGAAGCTTCCTGATTACGAGGAAATAAAAGATCAGAATGAGAATCAGTGGAATGGCGAAGCCTAGGATGAACGTGTACAAAGTAAAGGTAGTGTGGCCTCCGCGATCGTTCGGCCAGTAGATGTTACAGTTGATTCCTTTCTCAGACTCCATCGCGTTGGCGTACAGAAATATAGGGATCATAAAGAGAGCGCTCGTGGCCCAGGCTGTTAGAGAGACCACTTTGGAGATGAATGGCGTACGAATCTTCGGCGAAGATATCGGATGACACACGGCGATGTAACGATCGGCGCTCATGATGAAAAGGAAGATGCTGCTGGTAAACTGATTGATGCTGGTTGTAGTCATATACGCTTTGCACATGATCTTCCCGAAGATCCAGCTACGTAGGCTCATCGTGGTCACCAAGAAAGGTATTCCTATCAAGAAACACTCGTCCGCTATAGCCAGGTTCACGATGTACATGTTGGTCACTGTTTGCATCTTCGAGAACCGTAACACCACGTAAATCACCAGAGTATTTCCGAGAAGACCAACGATACAGACGATAGAGTAGAGAATCTGATTGACCAGCGAGACGATCGGCAGATCAGCCTCGCAATTCTGGATCATCGACTCCTCCTGATTCATCTTGCGAGCGTAGTCGATCATGCTCGGCGTCGTCTCGTAGCTTATTATCGTGGCGTTCATTTTGCTCCAGCCGTCTTAGATTCTTCGTCCAACGAACGATCCTCGTCCCCTTCGTAAATTTACTTTTTTCTCCAACGATCTTCTCCCGGAGATTATTCACGCGACGGCTTTCGATTGATGGTTCAAGAGATCTAACTGCGATTACTCGGCACGAAGAAAGATTACCGAGACAGTCTTTACTTTCTCTTTTTCACGGGATTTGTTCGTCTTTAGGGGAGATACGAATGTATGAACCGCCTTTTAGGAATTAAACGTGTGTTCGTCGTATTCCGTCGAGGATCAGAGGATAGACGAAGGATCGCTGCGCCGACAACGACGATACGAGAGATGGATCCGACGTCATTCCGTCAGCTGTGAAACGATTGCGCTTCCGGACACCCGATCGCTCGGAAGTCAACGCTGCACGCTCGCCTTCTCCCGTTTCCTCCCGAGCACACGAGTCTGAAACAAAAGAAAGCACCGTTTTTCAAATTTGATTTCACCATGTTCAGGCGTAAATTAACGCCTCTTCGGATGAATCCGACATTTTTTCTTTATACATGTGGTAACTTATTTGGGTCTTAGAGTAAGGACAAGTAATGATGTTTTATTTAGAGTTTAGTTTAGTTTAATAAGCGATACTCAATACAAAGGAACCGATTACAATCTCGTCGTACGTCTTATTGTCATACTCTCCGGCTTCTCTGTTTACATTCTCTGACTTCTCGATTCACACTGCCCATTCTCAAACTGACACACTGCGTCCTCTCAACTAACATTCTAGCCGTTCTAGCATCCCTTTGTCTTTTCCTAAGCCCACCACACGCGTGTTCCGCAAACGCTCGTTGCCAGGGTCACGTAGGCTTTTTCTACAAAACTATACACTTGAAAAGACCGACGATACATTGATGGACCCGACGGCGCCTCGGCTCTCGCGACGTTGTTCATGGTTAACTCGATGTTTCTTAGGCCCTTTCCCCCGATACTACATACAGATTAAATTGAAATTTGTCTTTAAGCGGTTTCGATACGGACAGCGAGTGAGCTAAGCTATTGAAAACTTTCTGATTGAATTCCTGAGGATTTTTTAGATCTGCAGTACAAAGATTTCGTTGGCAAGGGTTCGACGAGCAGTTTCAACCCCATTATTGGCAACAATAGACTCAATTTGTGTGGTGTATAGCACCAGTTGCTTTCATCAGATGAATCGATGGAGGGTGTATCTCAAAGAGAAGGTGATCGAGAAGTTTGAACCATCTGAAATTCTTATTGCTTTTGTAATACGAGTTTGATCTTACGATTATAAGTTCTAAGTGTTTTCAATGGTTATACCTGATAAAATAATTATAGTCTCTTATATTGTTTATGAACGAGTATAATTTTTTATTTCGGTTGTGAAATTACAGTTGAATTAATCTTCGATAGCTCGCGATATCAAATTCTTCATATTTCATCAATTAAATATGCAATATTATGCACGCTTGCAAACATTAATCGTTTGAATGTTCTACATAATTAATAATCGATAATTAATTAAACATACATCTAAATGTAAATATGTATGAATTTGTAAATAATTATCACTTTTTGTTTACTATCACTATATTATATATATAACGATCCTTTTACGGCCAAAGCTTCGAAAGCATTCGCAACACGTTTGTTATACAATTGGCACGAAACGTGAAATTAAACAAATGTGCGCAAGTAAACTGCAACACCCAAAACACCGCCGTATTCCATTCTAATTAAATTCCACTCCAGTTAAACAGAAACAGACTGCTATATCATATTATACTTAACTCTAGTTCTCCAAGACAGTTCTCTATCCAAACAACTCTAACAGCGTAACTGTTGATTTAGATACTAGAACTTGGTGCAATTTACTTAAACCTCTTGCAACGTTTGAAACACCTAAAACGTCGCTCTGTGTCACTTTAATTAAACAAACTATGACTACACTACGATTGTTGTCGTTCCGCAAACTCTTTGATAGTAGTTGATATTTCACACAGCTCTCGTTCGGATTCTATTTTTGAGTTTGCTTTTCTTCTACTGACCTTGTTTCACAATTTCGTTAATAATTAATTAATTTCGTTGTATTATATGGTAAATCATTCATCGACGTCATAAATTAAGTACTAACCTCTCCAAGATCATTCTCTTTCCAAAATAAACCTAGCAACGCGATTGTTGATCAAATGAAACGTAAATCTTTGGGAACAGGGTAGCTCCGAAAACCGAGAATCCTGTTGACAACTCTGCAACAAGCAGGGAAGGTTAGATTGCGAGGAACATTACGGTGATCCGAGTTGACTCGTGACTTGAGAGTTCAACGTTTCGGGCAACCACAGCTTGTGGCTTTCGCCACGCTGGTAAGCCGAACAAGCGGCTCGAGAAACTCGAGAACTCGACGCGAAACTGTACCGGATGTTCTTCGTTGCCCCAATGTTTAAGGATGATTTTCAATGCAGCGAAAACGACTACGCACGATCCGTTGGTAAAAGCGTTGGAACACTGGCGTTGATCGCTCTGCACGATCGTTTCGCCAATCCTTCGCTGCTTCCCGAGACTCTGATGCTTTTAGAAGTCGCAAGATTCAGATTTGCAATTTTTTTTAGAACGAGGCAGCGACGCAATCAATTTTGACAGATTTCTGCTGGAGAACTCGGAAAACATGTAAGAGCTCATGGTGAAAAATTGCGAAGACTCAGGGTAAGGTGAAGTTCGTTTGATTCAGAAGTTGTTTTTCGATAAAGGTACGAGTGGCTGAGAATCGTAATGGTAAAATTCAATAAAATAACAAGACCGTAGCAAGTTAACATGCAAGAAACTAACGTTACTTTTCCAGTTGATACTTTCGAATGCTTTACAAGGTTGGCGCGCCTCGATTATCCATCGATTTTATCTGAAATAATTCAATGAAACTGTTAGGGAAGTGATACATTTACACTGTACATGAGAGTGTGTGTGTAAGGATTAGAGGGCGTCAAGGTCTTAGTGGAGACAAAAGACTGTTGCCAGATGTTAGAAGAATCTAGGATAGTCGGTTAGCGACAAGCGTGCGTGCAAGACGTTCTTCAGAGAGTAATATAGATGTATAGCTGTTGTGTGGGAAATATAGTCAATTATTCGTATTCCCAAATCCTCGAATTTCCTTAACAGAAACGATGATCGTCGATGTTTCACATCGGTAGCACGAATTCCTTGCTTCGATTACTCTCGCAAATTAGATCGCACGTCTCGTTTGAAAATCACGATGGTTCGTTCATGAAAGATCGTCATTATCGTTTCGGGCGCGAGTATTATTAGCAGGAAAGTTCGCGTTGTTCATGGAAAAGAGAGAACCTCGTTCTCGTTTAACTCGCTTCGCGTTTTCTCCAGTTTCATTAAACGCGAGTCATTATCGATATCCAATGGAAAGAGTTATCTGTGTTTTCATCGGGTCGCTGCGTTGAAATATTATTCGTTGGCGGCCTCTTGGACGTAGGAAGTTCGCCGAAATCCTCGTTAAAGCGTCGAACTACGAGATAATCGGGAGCCAAAAAAGGATCTCCTTCTCGTCCGACTCGATCGTGAAAATGTTCAAGGAGCATTCAGGACGATCGTTCGATTCGTTTTCTATTAAACTCCGTTGAAGTGGAATTAAGTCGACGCGCGATCGCAGCACGGGAAACATATTGTTTTAGAAGCACTCATTAGTCTCTGGTATTAGACGATGCGAAATGAATGGCGATATGACGAACGCTTAAACCGTGAGAAAATTCGCGGTGCGTCGTGTTGCTCCGCAAGCTAATGAGCGCCGATCGATCGCCATTATCGGGCCATCCTTCCTATAGCCTTGCAATTACCCGTAAAACGATCGTCTTAACGTTTCAGCAATTTACTTTCCGCCCCTTTTTACCCTGGCAAATTTATTTCCGCATTGTTTGAACAACGAGTAGAGCAAACGAAGATTAACCGTACGAGTGATCGCTTCACTGAACGAACGTTTTGATTAAACATTCACGACTATCTTTATTATAAAAACATTAAGCGCCATTAAATACAAATACCGTTGTTTAAATTGTAGAAGAAGAAGAAATTGTTGCATACTAAATAGTTTAATTACTAATTTTTTATTTCGAGCTAATTCTCTGAAAGATGTATTTTCCTCGGTTGTATGGATCTTCTATTTCTCCAAGTCATTTATCACGAACGATCACGAGCAGACTCTCCAGCGAATAATGACGCTTGTTCTGGCCAGGAAACAAAGTAGCAGTTGCGACAAGATATTATTAGCGTATTTGCTTGCAACGTTCCGAATAACCGCGGTACATCAATTTTGGCAGAAATCCAGATCTCAACAGCAACACGTGGAATTTTCGTATTAAACGTCGAATTTCATTCGAACTGCTTTCCAAATGAAACCTCCCTCTTATTGCGATTTTTTCTTCCTCCGTGTTATTCTTCCTCCGTGTTATTCTTCCTTCGTGCTAGAAAATATATCCTCGAGAAAAACACGACGAAACGTCTCATTACGTATACATCGTTTTCGTATTATTACATAGCCTCCTTCTGTCCCTGGGTAATATCGCATAAAAGATGAATAGCATAAGTCCAAGGAGAAACTAATATTCTACATTGTATTCGCTTGCCCCATTCTTTATCAACGTTCTTTATTTTCGCCGAGAAAAAAGAACCACAATTCTGTCCAGTATACAATTAACCATTGTGCACTTGCTACAAAAAGAAGAAAAAAAAACAAAAAAGAAAAAAAAAAGAATATCACGGTAATAACCTTCTTCCGTGCAGTTGCCGAGTACTTTTAATGAAGTGCAGACAGTTGTAGAAACGTATCAACATTTTATCCAATAAACTCGTGGTCCTCGTATTAATTTGATATATTCATCTAGCTACAAAAGACGAAGAAAAAAAGAACAATTAAGCGCAGATTTCCTAACAAACTTTCAACAGACTTACGATAAAACGAACGCTTAACAACACGCCAGCCTATTTGCAAGGTCAGATCTTATTCTGATAAATTTGTCACCGTATTACTGCTCGTCTGGCTTATGAACGACTCATATCACTGATATAGTCTGTGTTTATTCTTGTATAAAATTGAGAGTCGTGCAGCTTACGAATTTAAATATACGTCGATCTACATACAAAAGTGGAATTTCCACTTGACAACGAGCTTCCAAGGTCAAGCTAATTTTTCACTCAAGTTCTCTCTCTCTCTCAAAAAAAAAAAAAAAAAAAAGAAAAGAGACAAAAAGAAGGAAACGACAGATTTCAAGAGTTTATCTTGAAATATACGTAAGATAGTACAAGATCGCATTAACGATGTAAAATGTACAAAAATATCAAAGACGATATTCGAAACTTTTTCGTTTGGATATTGTTTATATTAAAAGAATTCTCTATACATAATAGGATTACACAGCAGTACGTTAGTCGCGTTAATATCGACTTAAATGATAAATAACTCGCTGTCCATAAATATTAAGCTCGTGGCTTGTTATCCGGCAATGTTTGCGAACGGAACAGAGAGTAGAGCGAAAGCATAGATACGATCTCTAATATATGAAGAAACCAGGGGAATTCGTATTTCATGAATTCAGCACGATACAGTGGTATCGATACTTGTTGAGCAAAAGTCGTCCGTTTCGCCACAGAGGCCATTTATTTCAATATCGTTGTCGTAGAACATAGTCCGCCGAGTTCGATAATTCTCGTGTGCCAGTGGTTGCAATATCGTAAAGCTTAGTTAGTCTTCGCGTGCAGTTTTGGAAGTGAAAAAAGAAAAACAGTCGGTTCAAATCGACGATGGTTCGTTAATAAACTCGACCTGATTCGTCGGATAAACCATCGATTAAAGGCGGAACAATTTTCGAGTGGAAACGATCGCGCTTGATACTTCAGCGAGGGGAATACGTAGCGAAACTCCATCTATGGACCTTGTAACATCGGTTTACGACCACCGGAGAAGATGTGCTGGTTACATCGGCAGTCGGTTCACACACAGCGTCGATCAATACCTATAGCTTGGAATTAAATTCAGAAATTCACGTAATTTACGTGGAACCAATAATATAGGGTTTCGCTACGTCGAACTGGTATTCTTGGAATTTTGAATTATGTGACAGCTATTGCTAGTTGCTCGACCCTATTTTACATCACAACTACCGACGAATGATGTATGAAACTGGTACCAAGAAATCAAAATGAAATGTGTGTGAGAAAATACATAATGTTACGTAATACAAGAGGAAAACAAGCTTGCACGTGTTTGCACGTTTAACGAGGAATTGTTCAAATTTCTAAATATTCACCCTGGTACTAATCTATAAAATTTCTATTCAAATTCTTCAACTGATCGTTTTCTATTTTTAAGAATAAACACTCCAACCGATCGATTTTCTACTTTTATCAGTGTGATTAGTTAGCTTGAATTTTGTATTTAACTTTAAAAATAGCGGTAGAACCAGGTCTATATTCCGACGTAACCTTAGTAATTCTTAATACGCTGGTTTCTCATTTCGACGATGCTTCTTATGCGAATTTTCATTAATAATCGGATGGACTGACTTTTGAATGTTCAATTATTTAGTCGACACGAACAGAAACGTGGCTGATAAATTATTAAATTTAATTCATATTCCTAGCGTGTTAATCTTTCCCTCCACAGGCAGATGAAATATTACGTCAGATTTCATTCCTACAAAGGATAGATCCGCAAAATTTAGGTACAGTTCTTTCATTCCGATCGTCAAAGGAATTTTCGGATCCGAGCGTAGGTGGGTTTCACGTAGAATATTTAACGAAGCAACCCAAGATCCGTGTGATAAGAGAATTCAGAAAGAGCTCGGCAGACTACGACCTCAAAGTTAAAATGTTGACGACCAACGTCACGAACGCACGTATTAAAGAACCTAAAAAATGTAGGCTCCCCATAAAGTGTTCCAGCACGTACAAAGAACTCCCCCGGTGTTTTACTTATGGTAATCACACTCGCCGGAAATTCTTCGCCATATAATTTATTCCTGCAACTTGTTTCAATTGTTCCAGTCTAAACAATTGAAAATTGTAAACGCAACCTAGAGTTTCTATTCACATCTATTCGTCCTGATTAACGCGCACTTTTAATTTCTCTCGTTCTATTAATCCTATTACCTCGTGTGATATGCAGCCGTGACCCAAACAAAGACGTATTATTACTCCACCATAATAGCAAGGCCGCGAGTGCTCAGTTGTTACCGTCGTCTACGACGAAACAATGCCTGCATTTCCGTATATGAGGTGAACAGAACCCGTGAATAACGAGGCGACGTAGCACGCGTAAATAAACCATCGCGTCGCCGGTTAAACCGGAAGTAATGACCATTCCCTCTGCAGTCGAACGAGGTAGCGGCGAGTCTCGTAACCGATACAAATGAATCGATTACGCGACCAGCAACGCGAATGCACAAGCTCTGCGAACAAATCGAAGAAGAAATCAAACGAAGATATACGCCAACGTGAAAGATCTGCTTTCCCGCTGGCTTTCGGATTCATTGTTCTCCCTCATCCTCTATTCTGTCTAGCAACTTGGCTTCTCATATAGAAGGCTGTTCTGCGCGCTTTGATCTTCCACTTTGCTTTATTTAAAGTTGGAAACACGGTATTAAACGGGAAATTCTAGGATTCTAATTTAGTCGTATTCTTGGAAGTGGTCGATCGAGTGCAAACGTATTAACTCGTCCTTTGTAAAAGATACGTTTTACGCATGGTCAAAAGTACGCGAACATTCGCTTATTTTTGGTGAAATTCAATGAAATTATGGATAAACTGGAAGTGGAGGAGAATATGGAACATTTGAATATAATTGTAGAATAAAGCGCAAGTTTCACGGGGAAAAGGGTCTCGATGTTAAATTTATCAAGAGAGGATTACGTGTTTCAACGTTAAGAGAGGATTTAGATCATACGATGTCATATACATATTTTAATAACGTATACTGTTAATAGGAATCGACTAAAATAGCCAGTTGATACTTGGAAACGTGACATTGCACGCGATAAAAAGAGATATTGTGCAAATTATTTCGGACAGCACGTTGAAAATTCGTGACTTTATGAAAAAAAAAAACCGAGACTCCCGCGACCTAATATAACTCGATGTTTCGCGTGGAAGCAAAAGTGGGAGAGGGTGTTGTGTACGTGAAATCGATAACTCGGCAAGATGGGTGGACGCGTTAAATCGGATGCCCGCGAAAAGAACGAAACTGTAGCAGCGATCGTCGGGAAAAGCAGGCTGCAATGAAATTCGAAATTCGTAACGGTCTACCAGGAAAATTAAATTCCAGCGCGAAGACGCAACATATTGAATGTGCTCGCGTTTAGGATGCTTTAATCGTTACGTTGTAAATCGTAAACCATGAACAACTGACGCGCCCATTTAACGCCGCGACTCTCTCGATTTTTAATCACACGCTGAACACCGAAGTATAAGAGGTCAATGAATCATTTTTTATCACATTCATCTTCATAATATCGCTCGTAGTATCGTTTTATTTTATGGTATCAAATTTTTGTAGCCATATGGAAGTATTAGGTTACTATGTACGTAACTTCTTCGAGATATAATATTTTCGTTATTGGAGGAACGCGAAATAGGAATCTGGAAAGTTCAACGAATCTCAGAGTCGTAAATCTCACACACTGGCACAGATTTCTTTGGAGCGGGATTATCGGTTGGCGACGTCGATAATAATCATGTCGAACTCGCGATTACCGTTTCCCATTCACCAAGCCCTTCTCTTATAATGGCAACTCTCCAAAATGGAAACGTTGTTTTCGTTTCTCGCCCGATATTTGGCCAAGAATCAAATCCAACGATTTCGGTTATCGCTTATTGTTCCTGCTAATTCTTCTTGTTTTCAATAGGCACGCCATTGTCTAGAATTTACATTTACATATTTCGAATCGTTCTACTCAACCTATAATTCTCGTCGATCAATCCTTCCTTCGACGGTTTAGCCCAATTATCACGTTTTATATTACGCCAGGTGTTCCAATACTCACGAACGTGAGAGTATGTGTTGTTAAAAACGGTAGACCTCGAGGAAGAACGAAATTCGAAAAGGCCAGTGACTGGAAAACCATTTTCGTTCGGATATTCCTGGCTGGAATAACAGCACCCTCACGGATCGCTTGCTCAATCGGATTATTCGAAATAACCTGGGATATTCTGGCAATTATGTAAAAGTCGATTTCGTCTGCAACGAAGAGCCAGATCCTTGAAATTTGTTAGATTTCTAGAGTACATCGGGAACTCGTGTCGTTTCGTGTTTGATTCTCATCGACGGTCTTCCCGCCAGTCCAGTTCGTGCCACTTTCTTTGGAAATTGTTTTAAATGGTACTATACAAACAGCCGTGATAGTTGGCGGATTAAACGAGAGGTTCTATTAAACGGTTTAATTAATTTTTGCGAGGAGGTTCCATCGTAAAGAATTCGAAAAACGGTTGAAGAAGGTATGCTGATAGCGCCGAAAAGATGGCGAATGGCAGAGGAAATTGTGAATTTCCGTGTCCGGGTTTTCCATAAGCCGGCCATTTCAAACGATAAGTAGATCAAAGGTCCGATTTTTCGTAAAATTTCGGATCTACCCCTTTAAGTAGGTTAATCTATTCGGTGAAAAAGTTCAAAAGAAAAGCTCCTTGTGGCCAAAAGAGTTTTACAGCCGATCTGAGATCTTTGAATGTCAGTATACTCGTACGTAACCGTGTTATTAAACTGACTAGATTCGAGGCTTTTATACGATTATGCGAAGTTTAAAGATGCAAACATGCACAGAATGCACGTAATATGCAAAGTGGGTATATGAAGAAATAGCAAATATATGGCGATGCATCTTCTTTTCTAAGAATATACGTCGATCAAGTTGCAAACATTTACGGTGTTTCTCATCGATCGCATTCCTTCCACCTTGGAACGTGACGTCCCTAAAGGGTTAATATCCGTTGGTGACTGATACGATGAAAAGTTGACACTGCAATTCATCATGTACTCGCTCGACGCTTGCGAAACCGAGAATAACATTTTATCAACTTGTGGCAATAAGCCGTGTATTTCAGTAGACCGAGAACCTTGGCTCTAACATACACGCAATTTTCGGTAAAATTACCTACATCTGTCGACTTGTATCTTAGGCGACGAACCACGTTATGCTTCTTTTGGCACAAAAACCTATATGTACTTAGCTACTCCATCATCGTCAACGAGACGGGTTACAGCGGTGTAATGCAAAAGTTTACGATGTTCGTTAATGCACGCAAGAAGCTGCCTCTTTGACACGGCTCGGACGATCGATGGAAAATGCCACAGACGCGATGATTAATGGAACGATGTACATTCGGTTTTATCTGTATGTTCCTAAAGGTCGAACCAAGCTTTTTCGATATCTGTCGAACTTTAATTAAATTAATTCGCGGCCCAGATTCTTCTCGTCTTTTTTACGATAACGTTTTATAAATATCAAACTAAAGAGCCACGATGTTCAAACGGGTAATTTACTTTTTACCTCCCGATGTAAAGTGGAAACTACGTAGTTTATCCGCGTTTCATCGGCAGATACAAAGTTTTTAAACCACTCGTACGAGTTTACAGGCTGGCTTCGTGAAAAACAGGCTTCGTACAGTTTACGACTCGAACTCGCTTTAACAGGCCAGCTCGCGGCACACCGCTCCTGATACTTCCTCCTTTTCTTTCATATTTATTTTTGCTTGGAATTAGAGCGCTCGTGGGAAGGAAACGAGGAGAGGGTTTTGGAAAAAATAAAGGTTTTGGTTTGATTTAAGTACCTTAAAGAGTACCACAGTATGTTATTATATTATTATTACAGTTACACAAAGTACAAGATATTTTTGATTTTCTCTTCGGTTCCCTCAATCAAGAAATTCAACATTTCTATATATGTATATATACAATACCTATTTAGAATTCATCGTTTGAAGACGGTCAATAGAAGTTTTTATATTCATCCGAAGATCGCCCTCTGCCAAAGTGGCTCTTTGATACGAACGCATAACCCCAGGTATAAAATCGGTTTCCGACAAAGTTTCCAACAAACTTAGACACTGAATTTATCCAAGCACATACATCAAAGGCATTATAAAGTGGGAGAAAAATGGGGGATCGTTCTGCGAGTGTCTCGAAAGAAACCCGTGCCTTTTTCATTCAACGTTTCCCAATTCCCTTATATATCGAGCTATCTACGACGATCCCTTTACGAAACTACGTTCTCGACGTTTTTATAGACTCGAAGAAATATTCGAAGCCGTAAAGATGACCGACTTGGAATTGGCCAACTTCTTTTCCCGCGGGGTTGACAAACTTTCCGGCCGTGTCTCGAAAATTACCCGCGAGTATCGAACACGCGTTTACATCGAGCGCGCCTGTAGAAACAGCGAAACAATCGTTTCGCGAATGTTGCATCCGCGGGTATGTCGTGTTTCGTCGAGGTTTCCTTGAAATGGAGAAAATTTGTCAGCAAGCGAAGCATCTCGAAATATTCGTCGGAGTCGTCGCTAAGTTCCATTCGTACCACGACTCTGTATATCTCGCGTATTGTTCGTAACAAGATGATCGTTTCGATATCACTGTGCGACGCGAAGAGTTTCAACGTCACGTACTTGTTCAACTTCGATCGATTCCATCGGGACGATAGCGACTCTTTTCCAGCTGTTTCGAGAATCGCAACGAGAGTTGACGTACGTGCCGCACGGAGATCGACCCACGCGAATATCAACGTGATAACGCTATAATACCGCATTGTGCTTGCAGTCAACTGATTTAAAAGTTCTCCGACGATATCCCGTGAGACGGACCAATTACCGAAACTAGCAGCTTCTGATGGAACTGCTGCTACGTGGACGACAATCTCCTCTGGAGATCTGGCCTGCGTCTCATTTGGCCTAACTTCGACTCGTTCCGTGGTAGCAGAGTTGGACGATTTGGTGTTTGAGCGACGATTACTTGGTGGAAGTTCCTCGTAGATCTTTAATGGAACAAACTTTAAGAAAAGAGTGACGAGTATAGGAAAAAAAAAAGAATGGAACTGGAACTGTAAGATAATATTTTGACGTCGTGTTCGTATATAAAAATATTATTCAGAAAGAATGATAGAGAGAAACTAACGTAAAAATATACGATCCACGTATATACGACTATCGAGCCATTCAAAGCTTCAAATTCAATATTTACAGAACTGTATTTTTGCGAAATATTTATTTCAATATCTTTTTTAACACGTTAGCTGCCACGCGAATTCTCTATAATTTGTTTAGGAGCTACGTCGAAATATACTACAGAGTAACATTTAATCCTTGCAAAATATTATATTTTATTTGCACACTTCTTTCTCGCAACGTTATCTGAATCATTAACATTGTTGACAATTTGGTGGTTCATAAAATGTATCGTATTTAGAAGAAGAATTAGTAACACGAGTCACCTACGACTATCGATGATAATCAACGTGTTAATAACATCGACAAACATACGTATAGCAAAGAGATAGTATAAATGATCACCAGTCTCGAGATAAATTTTCACGTACAATGTCTGTGATTCTAACTTTTCCTTTCTTTTTAATCCATTCATTTTTCATGTATACAGGGTGGTTGGTAACTGGTGGTCGGAAAAGCGGAAAGCGGGTGATTCTACGCGAAAAAAGAAGTCGAAAATATAGAATAAAAATTTTTCGTTCGAGGCTTTGTTTTCGAGAAAATCGACTTTGAATTTTCGCTCGGTACGCGTGCGGTACGTTATAACGGATCTCACAGTATATCGTTGTCTCGATGGAAAAATTAAAAAAAATAAAAAATAAAAAAAAAGTTTTTATTCCATATTTTCGACTTCTATTTTCGCGTAGAATCACCCCCTTTCCGTTTGTACCACCAGTTACCAATCACCCTGTATATCGTAGATTCGTGGTCACAGACTATGCCACGAAACGTTTAGCAATTAGTACGTGAATGGGTTAATCATTCAGTTTCTAACGTAACGCCAATCAGAGAGATGGAGACGCGGTTTCATCCGACGCTTGGTCGGACAACGTTCGTTCTGAATCTCCTGGAAGCTTTGATGGACATATCGGCGCCCGATTCCATCGATTCGAAATTTCTCACGGGCGCGCCGCCGGCTGTCGCGCGAGCAGTCTTCCTTTGCGGAATTTATGCGACACAGCTTTAGGGCCGTCGTAAACTCGCGACGAAACGACGAATCTCGGTCGAGGGACGATTTGCCGACGCTGAAACGGGGCCGCGATGAAACAACTTCTGGAAACGCGACACGATTCTAGCGTACAATGCCGAGGAGATGATACGAAACGCGATAGAAGAATTTACGAGGAATTGTTCGAGAAGAATGCGTGCATCGACGATGATCGCGGTCTAACGATATCACCGAGACGTTTTATGTTTCCAGACGAAATAACGTTAATTAAAGAAATCGCATGAATCGAATAGTTGGAAAAATATCTTATTCGTGGAATTTAATCGAAACTTCGTAGGATGAAATGGCAGATGAAAGTGGAATATTTTTATTCCAGCGAGAGTCAGGCTAATTCAAGATGACAGTAAGTTTGAAAGTAAGTCTTGCTTCTTTTACTGCGTCTCGTACAATGATATTAATTTGCAGTGTATAACGTTTTTCGACATACACGTGCTCCATTTATAATTTTGTGTATCGATAACACGAAGAGATGTACATTCACTGCGAATGCAATACGCAAAATGAACAATTGAATAAATGATGAGCAGCAATAATATTAAATTACGATTTGAAGCATAATTCAATAATAAATTAGTCAGTTATAAATTAATTTCCGCGTTATATTGGGAAATAATAAAAAAAACGTGAGTTAATTCGGCACACGGATAAAGATTTGTAAAAATTATCTCGTATTGTAAAATTTCTATCTAAATTGATACGAACCCGCTCGTATTTTCTTCGACCCATGAATTTCCTAGTATAACGTTGCTCGAAGAAACATTGATCCCGATATTCGCCACAGACTAGATTTCTTCTAAAATTCTGAACCATTTCGCGCAAGTACTTGTCATTTTTCTCGTGCATAAAGTCGATGTATCCTTAACGGATTTCCTCTGTTAAGGGGATCGTTGGGGAAGTAGAAATTTCACAAAGGACCCTCCGAACAGAGGTACGAATTTACGCTTCGCTTGGAAGCATTCCGCTGAGAAGTCACGTTCTAAGAAAGAAAAAGTGCCTGCTCAAAATGCGATGTTTAAAGACGTGTATCGCGTGCTGCGCGGCATTCTCGTTCTAACTTCGCGCCGTTACGTCGGTGGAACTCCTGTGAAATTTTCATGAATCGTTAATGTATTTCACTGTCGCGGCGATAAAGGGGCGATTCGAAACACGAGCCAGATCCCCCCGTTGGAAGACCGAAACACGAGGAATTGCAGTGGTCGCGCGATGCCTTGACACCCTGCGAAGAAACGCGAGCTTTTCGAATGTATAATTCGCACATCGCACGATTTCTCGGGAGAAATTTTCATGTACGAAAAAATGTCTCGAGCTAATTCTTCCAATCTATCAGAAGCATTTGAGATTTAACAGATTTAACGATTTCCCAGAGCCATAATATCTAAGGAACGTTTTTATCAAGTTTTCTTCCTTCGTTTCGTTCTACGAATTCGATCGTTCCATTTTCCGCGATTAACTTCGCTGGAAGAAATACAGCGAGCATCATACGGCAAAAACAGAAAGAGAAATATCGAGACAACGGTAGATCGTTGGTATTTACTCTCTGTCGGAGCGCGTCTAAAATAACAAGTAACATCAGCGACGAATCGTGCAGGCAACATGCGTTTCGTTGCGATACCGTTTGTTCAAACATCGAAATTGGAAATCGCCGACAAGCAAAGTCAGATAAACTCGTGCATTGAAAAACGGTTGCTCGCGAGGCAGCGAATGATTATTTCGAAAAGCGAGCCTCGCGAACGGCAATATCAGCAATGAAACACGAACGATCGAAAGAGCAACGATCGATGGAAAATAGTAACCAAAAAGTTTACTACGCGCCAATAAAAGATCCTCGCGATTGTTCAAGCGGATTCAGCTCGAATTAACCGGTTCCGTGTCGCTGTACTGATAACCAACCAAACGTTTCGCTGCTTCCTGACAGTTTGTATGCTCGTTCACGCGATTTCATGTGATTTTGAGATTATAGGACGAAGTACGATTTACGAATTTCAAATAAGTATAGTAGAATTTATATTTATAGACACTTCGTTTATACGAGCAAGATAATTTTCAATTTTAGGTGTGTGCGTGTGTGTGTGTATACCTGTGATTTGAAAGCCGAGCTTTTATTATCCGAACTATCTTTTATCGCGCGATAAAATGGAATCTTAGCTATATACGAGAGTGTTTTTATAATTACAATGTGGATTTATTTACGCATATTCGAGCTTTTACGAAGCTATGGAAATGGAATTTTAAAGCAGAGATTTGTTTCGCTTATTAAATATTACGACGAGTATCGGAATTTGGATATTTTGCATTTGTATATTTTTGTATATTACGTGCAATCTGTGCACAACTAAAGTTTCCATAAATCCACATATGTATGTTATATGCATAATCTACTTACGACATTTACATGTACGCAAGCATTTGTTTGTGTAGAATAAGTTACCTGTATCGTCTGCTAATTCTATTATTGCCAAAATAATATAGAGATTAATAAAATATCTAAAATTAATGCTACAGATATCAATAATAATGTTCTCAACTTGCACCAAATTTTGTTACTAAACAGTTTGCTAAGACACCGCGATTCAAACCGAATTTTCTCTTAAATTCATGCTTTGTATAAAATATATCGCGTTGTATAAAATACGTGGCTCTAACTTTTGACTAGTATTATATGTGAACACGACACAAAAATAGTTTAACAAAACACACTTTGGTATTCCGAACGCCAGTTGTACGTGGTAGTTAGCAACTCCTACTATGGCAATTATTCGTTCATCGAATCTTGTCCATTGACATGTTCGAGTAAATATTATTGAGATTTGTATAATTTTGTGTGCTAGACTAGATTAGACGCGTAGTAGTGACACACGTATGTGAATACGTGTCTGAATACGTGAGTACGTGAATACGAGTGTACGGAAGTATGTGTGTGCACAGTGTCTCGAAAGACAGATGAATGTGACTGTTTCGTTGGCAGTGTGGTACGGAAGATGGTGAGACAAAGAAAGTGCTGAGACGCGTGCAAATGTAAATCGACGAAGATCCTGGAAATCGTTAATTAAATAAATCTAAAACAATTTTAATATGAATTCTAAGAGTAACCTTAGTGTTGCTTTAATTTTATTTCGACAATTAAGATCCACAATTCTCAACAAATATAAAAGAGGATTATAATTGCACAGACAGAATTGATATTCGCACAATTGATCGTAAGATTCGAAGATCGACTTTTGCTCTAATTATTATGAATCTTCGACCAGGTAAATGTTACGTGCTGCTTTTCGAAGAGCGACGGTTTATAACGCTATTACGTAACGAAGGGATTCCTAGCTGGCGTAATCCTCATTTCGTTTGGTTAATTTTCCAGCTAGCTTGGGACGAGTACAATGTTCCGTATCAGACGAATCGGATTAATAATATAGAAGTTTCCATGGTGGCACCTGCATGGTTCCAAAATTTTCATACGATCAGTTTCTAAAAATGGTTTTGCAAGAAATTCTTTTTGTTAAAAAGATTGGTATACTATAAACGTGTTCGATAATCCTTCGCGTTCTTTAAATCGTTTCGTGAAGCGTTTTTCAAAGCAGTGCTTGTCTTCGATAAACCTTGCGAAAAGTGAGATTACATTGAACGAGCTTTTATTCTCTCATTTCCAAATTTTCCCTTTCCATCCGAGTGCATTTCATAAATTAATTATTCCGTTGAATCGTTTAACCAGTTCACCGAGGGCTACCCCTTCTCTCTCTCTCTCTCTCTCTCTCTCTGTATGCTTCCATCGATCGATAAATCCTGGCCAAGCAAATTATGGATGAATAATTCACACATACATAGGTACGCGCTGATGCCGGTGGCTGTTCGCAAATTACACGACTATTTTTATTTGTCTCGAGTTTTACGGTGCATGGGCAATGGGCATTCTGCGTTATTTAGCAACGCGTTTCGCCCGGGGAATAGAAGAGTTCAATCTCAATGTGCACGATGTATCCAATTGCCGAGATTAAATAACCCGTTAAACAAATTATCGAGAACGTGCGTTTATCTGCAAGGTGTATAAAATACGTACAAAATATATGGAGGATTTTACAAACAAGTATCTTTCCATAAAAGGTGAGGAACGTTTGATTGTATTTTTTACTTATAATCATTTATATATTTCAAAATAGAAATTTCGTCACACCATAGCATAAATAATTGTGAATTTCAAAGAAAATTTAGAAAAGCGATATTCGTAGTCCTACGCTCTTCCATGTATTTTAATTTATGTAGTTGATCAGCATGGCTTCTGAACGACGCCCTGTAGATAGTCGTAGGTATGGAATAATCGCGTGGATTAATCTGACACGATAAAAATTTTGTACTATTTTTCGGCGAGCTTCCACATGCAAATGTTTTGCTTTGGTTCGGGTCGATAATAGATAAAAGTTTCTGTGAGGTGTACGCAGTGCGCACGCGTCCGCCAGGTAATCTGCAACTTAAACAAAACGACAAATGGAAGGTTGACGAGATTGAAAACATACTTTCGTGCCTTTTAGTGTCCGGCAACGTAGGAAAACGCGACGTTTTAGCATTGTAATTAAGCGAGGAAGTCGTCGTATCCGACACATTAATTAAATGGGGAAAAAGCTGTAGCACGGGCAAAAGCTGTTGTGCTAATCATGCCAAGCGAGCGTCGGAACGGAGCGTCGCACGGAAATAAATCTTATTGCGAATCGATACGTGCTGTAGAGACATTGGAATTTCTCATTGCCCGTGATTTTTCCTTTGTTACCAACCCGTTTAATCTTTTAATTCGAAACGCTTTAATCGTAGATACGATGAAATCTATTCGGAACCTTTCAATTTGTTTGCTAATCTATTGCGTTGCGAATACTCGCACGAGTATCTCTCGATAACCTTCAAAATAAAGAAAAAAAAGGGGATGGATCGTGTAATTACGACGATCAGAAAGTAAACTGCGATCAATAAAGTCGATGGATGTTATATTTTCACGAATATGGAGAACAATTTTCGAGAGCGAATACGTCGCGTTTTCCTTATCACCGGAGAGTGGCGAATATTTGAACAGATTTGAACGATCATGACAAACTATCCGCGAAGCTCTTTAGCTGCGATTTCTCACGAATCATCTCATAATTCATATCGAGATTCTTAGAATGATCGATAGTCGCGAGCGTGGAATAGAAATACATTAGACGCGCATTTCCATTAGGTTACTCGCGAACGAATTTCTTGAGTGCTTTGACGAGATAATCGCTGGTTGGAACAAATCTGCTCGTTTCTTCGAACAGAGTTGTTGAAATTCCTGGTCGAACGTTGAACAACGAAAATGATAAAACGACGCACATTTCGAGAAATTTGTTTTCAGCAGAATAAATACATTTCTAAAGCGAGCAGCTTGTAGAATTTTCAATTTATTAAATTAACAATCTTATTTTTTAATTCCTGAAAATTGTAACATTTACTTTTAATTTTTTACAATTTTCAATCGAATTCCGATCGAATTTGGCCATATTCGTCCATTAAATTTTCTTTAACCCCTGAATGCCTGAATATTATAAGCCAATAGGTTAAAGATATTTCATAACGTTTGCATCGCAAAGTTTCCAAATGCTATCAATTCTGTAATTCCGTTGGTCGTGTAAGATGGACACCACGTGAAATTCAGATGGTGTGATATATAGATATCCGGTTAAACCTAGCTTGCCTAGTCCAATACAACAAAGCTTGTTACAGCAGGCTTATGTGCGCAACGTTTGGACTGTCTCGAGCTTAGATATCCTGCTAAATTTGTACCTACTGGTCTCTGATTACCTCGCGTGGCTGGGTCTTGGAAAATGATCGTTACTTCCATTCTGATCCTTTTCAATCTCCGCAGCCAAGTCTCCGAGTTTTCGCGAATAAGCTCGAAACCGGCTACCCATTCCGTTAAAGCGAATCGTTGCTTGTTTTCCACGTTACGTGACAAACTGTGAATGAATCATTCGAATGATTCTCGAGCGTTCCTATTGTGTCGCGGCAATTGTGCTGCCATGCAGAGGCGTTGCTCCTTCTGCCGTGTAACGAGCTCTTTGCACGATAAATTTTCCGCTACAGAGTTTACAGACTCGCTTCTTCGCCAATGCGTTGGCCGGATTACGTGGCACTGACAGATAAACCACGCGGGAGCTCGCCGTGCTTCAAGCAAGTTCGATGTTTTCATCGTACGGACATTGGCAAAAGTAATTTCATTTCCCTTGAAAAATGATCCTTCTAAAAATTAATCCAAAAAAAAGGTAAGATCTATTTTTTGTCGTTTTATACGTAACAAACGTAATAAAGTATCAAGTTTATTAACACGTGTCTCCATTCTCGGACCTCGTCCTATTTTATCACTGAACAGATTGCTCATTAAGACATTGCGTTCTCTACGTCGCGCTTCGTAATACGTTTCTCTCCGGAACGCTCTCCCTTCACCAAATACGATACTAGTCCATTCACGTATGTGGTAAGCTTTTCGTATTACCCTGTTTTTTTTTTTTTTTTTTTTTACCCACCTAATAACCCGGATCGCAAAGATAGACAGGTTGGCGGAACGACGTATAACGAGATGATTGATAATCGACGAGACTGACCGATTACTTTGATATTGGTAACAACGTCCAACGATGCGGAGTAGGATTGACGTTAATGCCATGGTTTGTTAGCCGACAAAGCGTCCCTTTAACCGAATCGTCTATCTGAAGCTTCGTGATTGTTCAAATCCTTTGTATCCAACACCGATTGACGACCATCGGTCGCGAATCAACTGCGTCTCAACTAACGTAAATTTAATTTTAATTAGAAACATTACGCAATTCAAGGAAAGCGTCGATAAAGTTGCAATTACAAACAATTTCGATCGGGGACAAAATCCGCGACTATCGATCGCGTCTATGATTTTATTGAGAAGCGATTACTATTTTTACGATGTTTGTTGCTTCCGTTATTACCTTTCATTCCCACTGTCCACGTAGATTTTTTTTTATTATTATTTAATTTTGTACCTTACAATTTGTTCAGCTGCACATTCGGTAATTTTCGGTTCTCCAGCTTAATCGCTAAATAACATGTGGATGATTAGCTCCAGCGAGATACCATCGTCCACGCAGATGTTCGAAGAAAATGGAAAGTACGAAGCCATTGAATTTTTGTTAATCGATCTTCCTGAACGACGCGTTCAATTTAATCTGGACGCGATTGTTATCGAACTACTTCGCTTAATTAATTCGAACAAGTCGATTTATAGTATTCCTGAGTTTTTACTCTTGCTCGATTAACCGTGCTCTCGTTACAGACTAATTAACATTTCTGTCCCACGATAGCGAACCTTGCAAAATTGACGGAAAATCCATCATCGAGCATTCACTTCCAATTCTATCTTCAGTGGTTCGTTACTGCACGTTAAACGTTTCCAATAAGCTCTTACAATATCAATATTACTTCTACAATTCCATTAACGACCCTTCACGTACCATTGGTACTACAAATACATATTTCAAACTAAAACTTTTCAACGTATTTAAATTTCCACAACATTCATCGAATTCATCTACCTTTCACTCGTTCTGTTTTCGACTATATGAAATTCGAATTCTACCAATAAAAGAACGGAGATTCGCGTGAAACGAATTCTCGATTCTTCTCGAGATTCGATAAGGTTTTCGTTTCTTTCGTCCTCCAACTGTCATCATTTTTAAACGAATTGAAAGCAGAACTTTCAGTATCCATGAAATCACGGATTTGAAATCAGAGGATTTTCATTTATTTTGCTTCGAACCGTTGCAACTTTAAATTCCAGGAACGTGAGACATAGAGCTTTCGGCATTCAGTGAAACCTAGACTCGAGAATTTGTACAACTTTTAGTCCCTTTTCCTTTTAACTGTTGCAATATTCAGTTTTAAGGGACGTTAGGAGCTAAATTTTCGATAAATAACGTATCTCTGTGATCGTGCTCGCAGGTGTTTCCTAGCTTTTATTTCCAACAGTTTCACATTTGAACATTGAAGCCATTGAAAACCGAGCTTGCGGAATTCAATGAATTGTATACCGGAACTCGCAAACTTTTATTCTTTTTTTCCTTTCGCGTCGCCGCATTCAAATTCTGCAGCCTTTAAAACCAGTTTCTCGCAGGATTCAATCATTTTCAAACTCGATGTTACTGCTTTCTACGATATTCCTGAATTTGTGGATTCGCTGCCGAGCAAATAATTCTCATATATATCTTTCGTAGGTTTTATGGGTTTTCGTGATTTATAGAAGTCGATCATATTAGGTCGTCCGGAAAGTTTCCTTCGTTTTATAAGAAAGTAACGGATGCGCAACATTTTTCGTTTTATATTATTTTATCGAATCACGTATGATTCATTTTGTTTTATCGAGATAAAAATCACAACGTTCGACAGATTAGGTTTCATGTTTGTATAAAAATGCGTTGTTGCAAAAGACGTGTTTGAAAGAAAGATACTTTTCGGAAAACTTAATATATTCTTCCTCGTTTTCCACTGTATCTTTCTATTTACCGTTCTTTCGTCGCTTTATCGATATTCTTAAAACGTATTGAATATTAAATACTGACTAAAACGATAGGCGAACTAAAATATGGGATTTTTATCGAAAATCGAAAATGAAAAATGAGAGGCCTTGTACGTATTAGGTTGTCCGAAAAGTTTATTTCGTTTTATAAAGAAATAATAGACGCGCGATTTTTTCTGTTTTATATTAGTTTATTGAATTATACACGAACATAATAATAGAGATATAACGAAATGGATCATACCTAATTCAATAAAATAATATAAAATAGAAATTGTCCATCTAAGATCACCTTACGAAACGAAAGAAACTTTTCGGACAACCTAATACATTTTTACATTTTCCAGTAGCTTTGAGACATTTTTAATAAACCCTCGATGTTTGATACAGATTGCATTTTAATCAAATTCCTTATGAAAACCAGATTGAAGTCTCGTCAGTAGTCGATTGCATCAAAAATGAAACTCGTATTCGGCTCACGAAAATATCATTCACTTGGACGAAAAGCGTCGATGTAGAGCATCGTAGAACTGTTGTAAGAAATCGTCGCTGAGGCTGACGACAATCCGGAATGACAAGAACGAGTGGCGAAGCTCGAGGAATTCTAACTGCTTCGAATCGAGTGGACTAAACTTTCCAAACTAAATTACGCGATCGTCGCTCCTTTTTCTGCAGCGCGTGTTACTCGCGAATGCCCCGAGCAAAACGGGTCTTTGAATAAAATCGACGAGAAAATTCGCGTCGCGTATGACGGAGTATAATTGAAGCAAACGTTCGCGACAGAACTGAAATAGAAATTTGATCGTTTCCGTGCAACTCGATTAATCGAATCACTGAAACGAAGTTGACTTGCCAGCGTTGATTTTCAATTCCTGGCCATATTTAGCCGTAGCGTATTTAGAAACGAATACGACATAGACACAATCTCCTTCGAAGCGGTGCTGTTTTTTAAAGAACCGATCTAAAGCTGCACTAATTTACTGTGAAATTTAGGCATAGAGAAATGTGACAATCGTTCAAACTTTACTTCCAGCTTTGTTATTATTTGTGCTACTTTTGTTTGCAAAAATTTATTTATGAAAAACGACAAATCGCGTAGTTCTAGAATTCATTTCCTATATCGTATGCTGTACACGATTTTTTAAAATATGCGACAAAGGAAGAAATAATTCTGGATATGCGTAATTTTCAACTAATTCTTTGGCTGCTTATATTTCATCGTGTGCCGCGAATTACACGAAACACGTAAACTTTAACCTTTTGTAGCGCCATACGCATTTCATCAATAATAAATCATTCATTCTTCCAGTATTGAACATTAATCCCTTTAATTGATATTAAAATCGAAGTTATCAGATTAGTCGAATCATCATATTAGTTCGTAGAATGCTCGCATAGATTGATTTGTTCATTCGTGCACGAACGTTGACATTCATTAAATTCCAAATGCCAGAAATCCGACAAGGATAACAAAGCGCATTTTAATCGTCAATGGCATGCAAGCTTTGCGCATCGACCAAATGGTCCAAGTTCTGCGAATATTCACTCGCATACGCGTGTACCAAGTTACGAATAAACTGTCAAATTTTTGCATCACCAACTCGATCCTCCCATCGAGGAAATAGTTGGGCGAGATCGCTAATCGCAACATCGAGAGCCATCCAGATCTATCATCGAAAGCAAAATCACTCGTTTTTACGCAATATCGCAAGTCCGATACGAGGAAAATTCGAGCTATTTCCTTCGCTCGGAAACAAAAACCAAAAATCGCTGAATCGCTCGATAGCCTGGTGGTTCAGTTACAAAAGTGAAGCTCGTTGCACGGCAATCGCGTTTCCAACTGGAAATTTCGTTCGTCGTAAATCTTGTTATATTTAATCGCGTCACTGCCACTGTATCGATCGAAATCTGCGCAACTTTCAAACGATTACCGCTACGATGGATTAATTTTTCGATCACTGTTTTCAAGGTTGCCCTCCTGCACACGATTCAATTAATATCGTTAGTGAAATTTTACAAGCCACGGGTCAAATTACTAATGCTAATAAATTTCTTCCTATAATAGCAACAGACAAAATGAAATTTTTTCTACCGTAAAAGAAAGAATAATAAATACCAATGAAATTTTCTCGCTGTTCTCTTGGAATTTTGCAGAGAAATCGACGAAACTTTCAACGTTAACACTTCACCCTACGGGGGAATTCGGCAGGACTACAACGATTCAAACTTTCTTTACCTCGTACCTTGTATTTGCAACGAAATTCGAGCGCAACAGCTCCCACCTTGCGTTGATCGACGAATAGGAGAAAAGAAACCGAGGCCAGGAGTTTCCACTTTCGAACTATTCTTCTTCTGGAAAAAACAACGACGCTTCGAATGCTACAACGAGGGAACTGCGATTATTTTCGGGGAAATTTTTGAAAGCTCGATCGCAGGATATCCGCGTCTCAGCTCCTCGTTTGACAATAGACCGCGATACGCTCCAACTGTGAAATCTTCCAGTTCCGTCAAAGGAGTTGACTATTAGAAGGCAATTCGTACGATACTGGTTGCATGCGATATATACGTTCCCGGGGAGCTTTAAATACGGTACTGCAGGTCGTACATTGTGTGATATTCGGAAGTGGACTTGGAATAATCAGTGTGGAACAGTCTGAGACACGGTTTGCAGGAAGAGGGCTCCGAGCGTTCTATTCCGTGTGCTCTAGGTGACCTGACACACTTGTGAATTTTATTTCGCCAACTGTTTGTTCTCCAGGGATACGGTCGATAATAGAGGAAAAAAGGGAAGCTCATGTAATATTTGCGTAGCTGTTTTAAGGTTCAGCCGCGGCTCGATATTTGCTAACGTTTAGCTTGTCTCTTTCTATTCTTGTATTCCATCCTGGATATACTGCGAGTTATCAGGTTTACTCCGTTCATTATTTTCAAAACTGAATTTCTTCTTAACCTGTGAGAAAATACGCTTATTAAAATACTGAAAGAAGAAGGGTCGATCATCACTCACAACCGTTCGTTATTTGCCTACAGAGAAGATTCAGAAAATTGACCTGCAGAAGCACGGAAGATAACTAGGATTATATTAAGAAGAATGGTTGCTGCAACCTCGCTACAGGATTAGATACGAGTTAGTTTGTTAAAATACCGTGGTGCTGAGAATTCGCGTGAGTTTGCCCCGTGAAAGGATCAATCTTTTAAAGCGAACGATAAAAAGACAAGCTTGCTATCCAAAATATCACTGATTTCGCGACATCCGTTATATTTCTCAGACTTTCGTACGTCTCGACGTTGCGTTGCTTCCTACGATAAAGATAGCAGCAGTTATCTAAAGAACAGGCGAGGGAATGGAATGAAACTATTAATCAAAGGTAATTTCGTAGACGATCGGCGATACCGGACGATAATAATCGACGCTGTCGCAAATTCCAGCAGGAAACACGTGAATCTCCGTGGCAGGGCTTGCTTCGTCGTTTCGTACCGATAGAACCGACCTTCGACCTCATTACAACTACATCCGACCGTATTATCTTCACTGGAGCATAAATGAAGTGTACATTAAGGTGAACGAGCAGGCATCGAGCAGGTGTTTGAGATCTCTCTGGTTTGATCTTTCACAAAGGAATTGAATAGATGCGCGAGTTAAGGGACGTATCGATCGATACGGGATCTATTCATACGCGTTCAACCGATTCGTTTCTTTGGCTCGCGTTTCTTTCCATTCGACGTATCTAACCCATTCGTGTGGAATAACGAGCTAGATCGTCGTACATAACCGAGAATGCGACCAAAACTCGTTTACGAGTCGCAATTCTTATTCTTATCAGTAAATCACGGACGTTTATTCGTTTGTGGGAAATGTATTGTGATATTTATCCAAACGAAGTAATTCGAAATGAAATCAAAATAAAAATAGACAGGGTACGATTATAATAGAGAAAAATAATAGACAGGGTACGATTATCCTTTTCAAAGTGTAAATAAATATGTTTGAAGTAATTTTAGCAGAGTTTGAATCGATAGCTACGGTAGTTCTCAAAGAATCTTCCACTTTTTATATTCGTAGAATAAATACAAACTTCGTAATGATTGAATTACACTTCTCGTCAAAGAGACGCGTGTAAAGTTTTTCGTCTGCAACGTATAATATCAAAATATTATGAGCTCAGGATATGCGGTTCGTTGAAAATAATTAAAAATATTATGAGGTTTAGTGTGTGGCAAAAAAAATTGTTTTATTTTGAAAACAAAATGATAGCACACTCTGTTAATACGTTTAGAAATTGCTGATTTATCAACGAGTAAAGATTACAGTACAATATTATATAAATTTGTAAGTATGTGGGACTCGGAAAAAGATTAAACGAGTCTGAAAAGAAGCAAATTCTTGAACTGAATCAGCAACAGCAAAAATATCGAAAGTAATAAGATGAAGTCGTAAAGTAATACACAATTTCTTAAAAAATGTTGAAGATTATGGCAAAAAGAAACGTACTGGTCGGCCGTCATCGTTATCCGATGCTGATAAGCGAGCAATTTTGAGTGTAGCTTCCAACTCGCAGTTAACAATGAAACCAATAATGGAAAAATCTAGCGTTATTGCCAATGTGTCAAATGTTCGTCGAGTTCTACTTGATTGGAAGGTATGTTTATCGTAGATCTATAGACTATTTTCTTTTTTTCACGAAGCTTCTCAATTAAGTATCATTAAATCTCTTGAAGTTGGAGACGCGGGATACAAAGGGAAGGAGACGAGATAAACGTAATTATATCCCGCAGCGAATGTGAGATAAAATGGCGAAAAGAAAGGTAGATACCTCACTGATAACTCGATTTTCTAGGTTTTTCTCTTTTGGTATGGCTCGACCTCTTGCCTTTTCTCGTCCCCGAAAATGCATCCTGTCACCTACCAAGCGATAATGTATTTTATGATAGGGCTACAGGGAACGTTTTAAATCTGATTGAAACGACAACGCTTTCGTTTAATGCATGCTGGAAACCGAGCTTGCCTGCTGGCATCCTGTGTTCTGAACCTTTTAACTTTATCTTATATCGCAATTCCACATAATCTTGTAAATTTTTGCCTATGTCCTTTCCCGCTTTATCAGAATCTTCTATAAGACGTTCGCGGAAATTTTCTGAAAAATCGTTGTCCCGGAAAATTAGGTTGCATTCGGTGATTCGGTTCTCTCGCGCATTTTACCAAATATTATTTCAACAGTGGCTATTCATTGGAGTATCAGCAGGATTTACGATATCCTAACTTGTCCGGAAAAGGAAAGGAAGAATTTCTTTCGAGGGTTGCGCGTGACAGCGGGTTCCGGTTCTTGCGAGGCAGTTCCGTCGGGACAAAAAGCCCATTACTCGTGGACGAATATTTTTGACGCAATAACTTCCTTTCCGCTATCGTGGGCTATTTAGTAAAACTTCACCGTTGGTTACCTTCTTCCGTATAAATTCCACGAAGAAAAATCGATGTTGAACGGTTCTTAGAATTCTGCATGTTCAGTACTTCTGCAAGTTTTTTTTTTTTTTTTTTTTAAGGCGAAATCGAGATTTAACGAATTATTCGAAGAACAGAATTATTATTATTTTCGACGAAATATAATTTTCTCGTTTCGACGTAATTTAGCATACTTTTGCTCGCATGCAACCGAAGTGTGAGAATCGAACTCCGAAGTACTTTGATTTTACTCGACCACGTTTAACGAATTGCTCAACCTATCGAAGAGCGCATTTCATTGCCAGGTTAGATCGTCGCTGTCTCAATTAAGCAGCAGTAAATGGTAGAAACTAATTTATAGGCTGACTTGGCGAGAATTGCAGACTTTGATTATCTCGTGGAACGATCGAATCTCCTTTTTCGCCTTAAATTTTACCACGGCATCGGCTACGATCGATTCTAGGATTCGCTCGATAAGATCGCAACACGTTCCTCTAGACAACTGATCAATTTCTCCAAGAGTGGTCCGTTATTGCTGATAAATTTCGTTGTTGTAACGTCATCGAGAATGAGCTCGTCATTCGATATATTTGGAAAATTTCTTCGCTAAATATCTCACGCGTACAACTCATTGCCGACATATGCAACTAAATTTCCATGCTCGTTTCTACGAATCGCTAAATTTCTACGAATCGCTCTACATTCTGCAACGATAATTTAGCACGAACGTTCGTTCGATTCTCAATCTTTCGTCGTCGCGCGAAATCTCACTGCCGCGATATCTCAAAAAATAACTTTTATCTAATCCTGTAGCCAGTTTGCTGCAGACGAGGAATTCTCGTAATCCCGTAGAATCTCAACCGTTCTGCGCCACTCTTCAAATAAAGTTTTCATAAGTTTTCTTCTAACCAAACGGTGAAAGAATCGCAGGAAATCTTTTGCCATTGGAAGTAACGAATCACGCTTTTTCTAACTTTTCAATCGCGTAGTAAGATAACATCGGTGTTGCGCAAGCTGCCATTGCGAGAAGAAGACAAAGAGTGTTAGAAGAAAAGAAGAGCGTAGCGACGATGACAGCGCTGATAACGATGCAGTGACAAACACGGTACGAAGGATTTTTCGTTTGCCTATGTATCGCTCATCCGTACCGATAACATCTTATTAATATTGCACGACGAGGTTTCCACGATGATTCGTCGACAATGCGTCCTTTTTTAATATGTTTTTGAAGTTCGAACTTTCTTCATATTCTAGCGACACACTATGGATATTATAACGGTAATCGGAGGAACTTATAATAAATAATAATAAAAATAATAAAAGGACTTGTAATAATCTCTGATGAATTAAGTACGTGTACTTTCATTCGTAATCTTCTTTCAATCAAATTAACAGCATTTTGTAACTAATTGTAATTCTAATTAGTGTCGCTATTCTATGATTGCCATTACTTTCAGGAAGCGAACTTCTGCGATAAAAGGGACGCAAGAAGTATCAGAAATATGGAAGAAATAAAATGAAGGAGAAAGCTTAATAATTAAAGCGTCCTCTCGCAACATGATTTTACTTTTTCGTTTGATTAAATGAGACAACCTGTTCCCGGTTCGATACACGTCGTACGTTGCACATGCACAATGTATTATATCAATAACTACCGTGAAGCGTCGGCAAAGTTGATTACAACAGCTTAACGAAAGCCGTTGATGAGTTTTCCATTTCACGATGGCCTCGACTGCAACGTATCTCTCGGCAAGAATTTTTTAATCCGATATCCGTACACCGTCGAGTATTTTTGTAATTTTCTTTCGTAACGCATCTGTTCTTCTTTCGCGTCTTTGAATGGACGTGCGCTTGTTCGAATGGAATGACGAATTCCGACTGTTTTTCGTGTTCGAGATTGATTATACTCGAACGACGCGTTAGGGAGACAATGTGAAAAATGTTAGTCTGTCAGGCTGTTAGATATGTACATCAACATGGATGGATGGATGGTTGAACCCAACGGTTGAATTTATTATCGTCAAACTCGAATTTCGAAATCTTCTCCGACGAGAAAATTGTAATAACTCCGTTTTTAAAACTCATCCCTGTTCGTCTGAAAAGAAAAAGTATTTCCGCAATTTTGAAATATGAATATCAAACGCAATTACGGCAACCATGATACCGAACTTCGGTGGAGATAACTGCGTCTTTGCATTCGTTTGTTACGGTATAATGTCCGACAGCTTCGTTCCCTTTCTACTTTCGGAAGCGACATGGTGAATATGCTATGCGATGGAGTATGTCACCATGTCGAGTGTTTCAGAAGCCAACATCGATTCCGCTTTGTGTATAGTTGTCAGTTTTGTTATCCAGTTACGAGATTAATATTCAATTCTTTAAAAAAATGATCTACCTGCGTAAGTTCATTGTTGGAATACAACGATATCAATCGCATGCAGATAAGGTGATTGATCGTACGGATTCTTCCGTTCGTTGCCCAGCGCCATCCCCACTAGCGTGCGTTCGTGAGATGCACCACGGCAGTTAGCACGTGCATGCTTTTTTAAAAAACACCGGAAGAAACGTGAGGATATGGATGGAACATTCTAGATGGGCACGTCGAGAAGCTACTAGAAGGTTCTGTGCCACATGTGACGCCACACAGACACCCACACAGGTCACACTCATTACTGCATAGAGAGTGGGGCTCTAAACCTTTTCAAGGGCCATGGCTCACTAAGCCAATTAGTCTGTGAATAACTAGCCAACTGTCTACATTCCAGAACGCACATTTATAATTCGTGTAACAATTGTTTAATAAATATCACATTATATTATTTCAAACACAAACATTGTGTTTTCCACAGATTATTAATCTTGATCCCAAGATTAAATTCTAACATTCATACATCAGAAAACGCGATACAAATAACAATGAGTACGATTCTTCTTTACTCTGATGTAGTACACGTAACTGTATAATATGTCGTCCGATTAATCCTAAAATCGTGCTGAATGTGATGAAATGTGCGTTTAATTACAGAGAAAATTTCATATATTACTTGAAATTAAATCCAAAGTATACACTTTCGTTGAATCAAATCGCGATAAACGTTATAAGCGACGCAAGCGATACGGAAGCGATATCTGTGAATGAAAATGCGATCGGTCGAAGTTCGAGCGGATAGACGCAAGCTTAATATAAATAAATGTAAAATATATTCGGAAAATTTCATTGATTTATAAAACAGAGCTAACGAATAATTCCATTTCGATGCGCTTCGGTGGTTTTAACAGAGGAGAAACGTCGATATTTTATTTAAATAATGCAGGTGAAATCAACCGGTACGTATTGTGCAAGGCTTTAGAGTGCAAAAATGAAACTCGATTACGTGGAATTTTCGGGCGAAACAGCGCCAATTCCGAAATTCATCCGCTATCTCGTTAACCAACTGATACGCATACACAAACACACCGACCATATGTTAAAAATATAACGATCTACAGCGGATCAAAAAGTTGGGCGAAAGAAATTCCAACTTAATGAACGTGATCGTCACGCGCGTTTAATAGCAGTCGGTTCGATACGGAATAACAACTGGACCGAGGTCGATTTCTCGCCACATCGGAAATAAACGTGATTCGGTTTTAGGTGGATGAGGAATATTCGTTAACTCGACGATACGCTGTATTACAGATTGCGGTTGTTCTGTGTACTTTTATAATTACCAAGCGAATAATGTCTTCCAATAAACGCTGTTTGATTGGAACTGATCCGTAAAAATGACGTATTACGTTTTGCCGTGTTGCGAACGATATGTCGAACAACTCGGTCGAAGGTTTTCTAAAAGCTGAATCTGAATAATGTTTGCCAAATTAACCTTGCTGCGATCCTCGTATTTCCGCGTTTCAAGCTTACTCTCGTTTTAACGAACAAACAGGATTTTCCATGTTTTAAGGAATTGCTAACGTAAAATCGAAACGAGAAATTACTCGTATCGATAACGATAAACGTGGAATTCTACTACGTTTACTTTATATCGCAAATTTTACGGTAAGATGTAAAATTTAGTAACATTGATATTTGCAGTAAAATAAGATTCAGTCGTCTAACTACCGTGTGGCCATTTTTTCGCTACCGGTGAAGTTATTTTAGGAGCGAGATACTCACGACTGTGTTGCTGTTCGATACGGTGGTCTTGGAAGTAACCGTGTCTCCCCAAGAACACACCGAAACACGCGAGAACCATTTATCTTTCGCGAACACTCGTTGCTGGACGGCTTCTAGAGAACAGGAACAACTGTTGTATGTAATTATTTCGACAGATATGTACGGCTCGGGTATTTGCCCGCATCTACGAAACACGGAGTTACATAATACACGCTAACGTTGAGGAATTTATTAAAGGAAGGATGAAGCGAAAGGTGGAATAAAAAGCGCGAGCGGAAGTTTCGAAGGTTTTCGTCCTCGCGAGGAGCGAATTCGCGAAGCAGGTGCACGGTTATCCTGGCTATTCTTCATTTTGAAAATTCGTTGCGATTTCCGGATGAACGCGAGCTTCCGGAAAGTTTCAAGAGCGGAAAGCTGTCTTGAGCGAGTCTTGAAAAACGAGAGGATCTTTAAAATATGAGCGAGATGTTTGAAACGGCGAGATTTTAGGATAAATTGAACGCTCTTAAAATCGCGGAGGGAATTGGATTTATCGGAACGTCCGATTCGAGCACCTCTTTTCTAGTTCTGAAATTCGAACGCGGAATCGGAAGCACGTGAATCTCGCCAGGATTTCAAGGACCAAGAGGCTAAAAGAACCTCTTTAATTATCTTGCTGCTTTTTCGACTTTCGCGTAATCCCCAGAACTACATGGCGATCGAGAGAGAAGAAAAGAAGAAAAAGAACGAAGATCATGCTGGAAGTAGGGCGCTCGTCAGTTTAAAACCTCAATTTAGGTGTCCCCGTTCAAACTGTAATTTCTCCGGTTGAGTAACGCAAAATACTGTTACACGAATGAATTTAGCGTCTCGGTGCGAGCCGATCGTTTGTAATTCGATTTCCACGAATCGACGAATTAAAAGAAGTACGTTGGTTCGTTTTCTGTTTCGTTTCACGGCAGGTAACGTTGAGTTTTCAGATCAATGGATGGGCTTTTATGACGTTTTACAACCGTGCATAATTTCCACCGTATCGTATATACGAGTCTTGCGATGTTCTTATTTACGAATTAGTCAACGAGCCACGAGCCTGCAGTGGTTTTTATGACGAACGATAAAAGTGACATCGACCGATTCTTGAAACAAGCCGTCTTTCATCACCCCACCTTCGCCGAATAATTGACAATAAACCCACTTTTACAGAAGCTTCTTATATCGAGCTCGATAGCTTCGCGTTGGTAACGTTCGTGGCCGGTCACGTGTTCTCTTCTGTGATTAGTCTTCTTTTAACTCGCTCCTCTATTGGAAATTTCCGCCGGAAGTTATACGAAGAAGGAAGGAGTGGGATAATTTTTGTTAATCTTCTTATGAAAGTGATCGATCTTGCAAGTTGGTCGAATATTTACTACCTGCAACGCCTTGTACGACAATTTACTAATTAATAACGTTGGTCGAAATTCTAAAATTTAATTACTAAGAGTAGCAACGAAAAGGCATGAATTCTTGGAAAGGCGGATTCTTGGAACGACTTTTCATAGTCGTCACGTAAAAAGATAGAATTCGATAATGTAAATTGGCCAAAAAAAAAAAAAAAATTGCAAATGAAATTTTGTATTAACGCAACGTTGGTCGTAATGAGTTAAGAGATAAAAGCGTAGAGTCCATAAATATTTCAAGATAGCAATCATGACACTGGTAAAAATTCTTATTCAGTTAAAATATCGCCTGGCTTTTTTTTAATCGCCAGGATAATGGAAGAATAGAAGGGTTAAATTTCGGGGAACCTCTTCCCTGTTGTAACGAAGCCAGTGTTAAATTGATCGCTTTGTCTTTGCCTGGCGTGAAGACAGCAGGCTAAGAAAAGTCGCTGTTTTTGTTTATCGAACGCTATCGCTTCTGAACCGGGTTTCATCGAAATGGTTACACTTGAAATCTCGCTAATCCATTACGCTTCTCCATTAGTAGCATACCCGATATAACAAAGACTCGCTTCTTTTTAGCCTCTTTCTTGTCAGCCCTCATAAAGGGGATCTCTTTTTACCAACTTCGAGGAAGTTCGAATTCTCTGATGGGCGTTTCGTTCCCAGCAGCCCGATTGAGTTTCATGAAAATGGAAACGTTGTTTACGAAACGTGGTTCTCCATAGGTGTATTTGTTGAGTTGTCAACGGACGCGACAGCCTGTGACGTAATAAGAGGCATCGGTGTTGGTAATTTGACTACCTTCGGTTTAAACGACTCGACGTATCAAAGTTCAAGATAATTCTGGATGTCGATTCTGATCGATATCGTAGAATAATCCTAATTTCTTTGATGCAGCGGTACATTGTCAATTTGTTGGTATCGTTAATCGATAAATCGTTGTAAGGAAAAAAAAGATCTATTCGTAAAAGAAGATCAGTCACGTTGCAGAAGATCGCGAATTCACCCTTTCGTTAAATTCCTTCAGGACATTGTTTCCACTATGTTCTTACACAATTAACAACGCGCCACTCTTGGAAAGGTACGAAGACGAGATAATTACCAGATTAAATGTACCGTAGCAAGGAGAAAAGTCAGCGAGGCGTGTTGATAAATCGCAGTGATAAATCGCTATTCGCGCAATAGCGCGAGTTCGACTACGATCGCTCGATCGATCGTCTACATCGAGCGTTTCGGCATCCCAGTCGAGGCGTTTCTCGTTTCTTCCAGGAACTCGCGCCGTTTCTCTTCTTTTTTTCTCTTCGCGAAACGTTTACCTCGCGAACGCCTACGTCGGATCCACGAGCATTCGAGCGCCAATGATCACGGAAAATCAATTAGAACGTCGGACGTGCAACACCATGACGGATCTAGCTATAATTATTCACAGTCTCGTACATCATCCGATCGATCCGTCAACTTTTTTACGGATGTTCTTTCGACACGGCTGAACCTCGATCGCCCTACCCGATATGCAAATGCGCAGAAATTTAATGGCCGGCGGATGTTTCGTAACTAAATACGAGATTATGAAGCGCTGCTTTTTCGCCAGGCGACTAAGGGAACATTACTCTATGGCGAAGTTTAAATCGCTTAAACAGGAAGCTTAACGAAGAAAGCACGCTCTTTTAAAGCGCGATGCTTCTCTCGCTGAAATTTTTCTCGTTGACAGTGAAAATAGAATATTCTGCAGACTCGTCTAAGATATTCGCCCTAAGTACGTGACGTTTCGGAAAGTTTGCGCTAGAAGAAAGGTTCTGCAAGCAGTTGACGAGAATTCCGAATAAACTGTCGAAACAAACGTTAGCCGCGTTATCGTGCGAGAATCGCGCATGACCAATCGTTTCTTTATCATGTAACATCTGCAAGTAGGAAATGCTTCGTTGAATGTCTCGTAACTCTGAAATGAATAACGATATTTAGACCCAGCTTTATTAAGACTTTTTCCGTTTGTTTCGATGAGTACTACGTGTTGTTGAAGTTCGACGCCAACTTGCCAAAACGTCCTTTACAATAGAAGTTGCAACTGAATTCAGAGTTGCCTTCGAGCGACGCAATAATGTGGACCGTTAAAAAGTTCTCAACTTGAAGAGGTCTTGCAGCCAACTTGGAGAGGATCTTCGAGGCATTTACGGTTCCCCGAACTTGTTTGTAATAAATCGCGAATTTTATAGCTTCAATAAGACATCTCTCTGTTCGAGGACGCTTTGCATCGGCAATTTCGCGTCCCGTTGTCTCCACAGCTATGATTTCCGGGGTGGCGAGCGGCAGCTTTATATTCCATCAACGTGTCCGCGTGAAAGCAGATTGATATGATTTTTAATCCGTCATTCTCCAGTCGATGTTTGGCGGTAACAAATAAAATGCCAGGAAATTTATAGGAAACACGCGAAACTGTACCGGTTCCATGGGAAAATTCATCGTTATTCGGCGAATTTGGAACGTGTCGCGCTCATAAGTCGGTTAATAAAATTATCGTCACTCGAATCCCTCCGCTCTTCCCGTTGTTCATGTTGTCGCTCAATTATTCTCAATGAAATATTCGCGAGTATCGTTACGTTCCATTAATAATATTTATTTGTTTGCCTGGTCACGGTGTTTGCATGAAAAATGCAATGAATCAGAATTATCGTGTCACGGTGTTTAGCGGTCTGTATTTTATATTATACTTCTAATTTAGCGGTTTCGATACACCAGCGTGGAAACAAAGAATACATAGAATATTTTTAGTCCGTTGAATTTCTCTTATTCTTCCTAATGGAAGAATCTCTCGAAAAGAAATAACGCAGAGATCGTATAATGGTTATTTCGTCCTAAGATTCGATAAACTACAACATACCGTAGAAATCCATTTATCCGAACTTGTCGAAGGATAAACGACTTATAACGACTGAAGGAGGGCGGCAACACAAAGTAAGAAACGTACGTTTTTCCGGAAAACAGGTTGAAATAGAGCGCTAATAAATAGATCGAAACCTCGCCGATTCTCTCTACCTATTTTCTGATTCGATCTCTGATTCGAATAAAAATATCCGTGAAAACAGGCGGATTCATGGAGAAAACTTCAGTTAATCAAGCACTAATTAAAAGTTCGTTCCAATGGAAAATTCCACTGTACATTTAATCTCCGTTTTTAATCACCCTGCTCTCTCCTCGCATAGCTCGCTATTCATTTTCCTACTATATTTACGAAAATCCTCTTTACAGGCACGGTTATCAGCATCGAAACTTTCCGTGCAAAATATACAAAGGCTCTAGTTACGTTCTTTTCATCGTGCGATTCACGTTCAGGCTGGATGGGAGCAGATGGCGGTCGCGTAATTGCCACACGCGGATCCAACGTTTTAGACGCGGCACGGTGAACCAATTAGACCTACTCGACACCGATGAAACGCGACACCAGCCAAATAGGGGACTAACGATTGGACAAAGGACGAAAATCGAATAGAACGAACGATAAGTAGGTCGATATCGCTAAGGCGATTAAGGTTCCAATGAAATTTCCATAATATCTTATCGCGTTTCGTCGCTCGTTAAAGCGTTTAATGCGCGTCAATTACATGGCAAGCTTGTTAAACGATTACGCTTTTGTCGGCGCTGGCTTGTCCGATTAAAAGCAACGTGGTTCCGTAAAATTTCGAAAACAGCCTCGAAATGGTCCCAACCTTCGTTGACCCGTATGCTCGTCGAACGGGATAATGAACAATCGCGCGTTCTGTCGTCCACGTCGTTTCACGATCGACTCGTGAAATTTTCGATGTTCTTTCTGTTGAGGTTATTCGATGTGTGAACAGAGAAAAATCGTGGATAAATTGTAAGGCAGAAAATATATTTAAATAGAAGTGTAATTATAAGTAAGAATACAATTTGAGCTGGTCCAGATCCGCACGCTAGCTGTGTTACCCAATAACTGAAAACCCCGAAGCCAACGTCGCCTGTCTACCGTTTATGGTCTGACTTTCTTCGCAGTCTTTTGTCTACGCGCTGTCGATGACTTCGGTGTTTGAGAAAACTAAAAAGACCAGATGTAGAGTTTTCTTAGAAGCGGTGACCACCTCGACACTTTCGATTAGAAAATGGAACGGTTAAGTCGACCTTTGATTTCCGAAAATCGAACGAGAAACGCCCGAGGTCTTTCCCGCGATGGGATCAAGTGATCGAAGAAATACGTGTTGTTCGAGATGAATAAAACATCATCTATCGTTTCGCTTCGTCCAATTTCGTGCGAATATTCCGTATAAAAGTTTGCCAATTCGCGAAGAAACGTCTGATAGTGGATCGATCAAGTATTACAGGAAGATATACGAAGGAACAAAGGATATAGCTGTGGAGAAGAAAATTCACGTTAAGAGATGCATTTAGATTTGAAACTAGAAGAATAAAAGATCGAGATTCAACGTCAGAAACATCTGCGACGAAGTTCGATCATCGAGCGTAAAAGTGAGTCGCGCTGGCGTGGAACGTCATCGGTAAATGTACATAGAGGAAAGAGACGACCGATAACGCCACTCGATTGGGAATATTTCACGTGACGAATGATAAGCAGACGGTGGGTATTACGCCAGACAACTATTTCCTCGCGCTGGCATATCGTTTGGAATGATGACCATGTGGCGTGTCAACGCGTTACCGTATAATAAGAGTAATAATTTAACGCCAACGTTCGTGGCCATGTTGGCGTTAAATTATTATTACCGTTGTATGTAACAACCATCGTTGCTTCGTTATTTACCGATCGTGAGAATGAAAATCTGTGATCGACGTCGTTTCGATATAATCGACGGATGATCGTTACTTTTAACGTTAACGTATGTGCACACACACGCATTAATAGATCCATATTTAATCCCTACATGTTCGCATTTCTTCGATTTAATTACAGATTTAGCAATATTTTATTTCTTTCTACGAGGGTTTCACTAATCGCTAGAGTGGCAATCGGAGCTACGAACAATAAAGATCATCAAAGTGGTGGAATGTACCAATATATTTATATCAGAAATTCTAAAGTACCTTTGATCATCAAAATTCATTATGAGAGTAAATAAATTTAGTAAATACATATAAATTGCTATCCATATAGGACACGAACTTGGGGGTTAAGGGGTTAAACGACATCAACGCCCGATAATTCCAATTTTACGACTCCATTTTTACACGTTTCTTTCTTTTATTACTCGTTTTATTGCTCTACTCCTTAAACGACTGTCATTGACCCGTTAACTCGCTATGTAGGTTTCTGTGACTTCAATCCCCCTTCCCCTTCCAGCTTTTAGGCTCCGTAATTTGAACTCGGTACGGTTGGACCCTTCTTCAACTTGTCATTACCATACCACAGAATCGTACCAACGTTTGTACACGACCGAAATTTCCATGACGGTTCTCCCAACTTCATTTCCATCCTCGCAAAATGGTCACGCGGATCGCTTTCCACCATCGAACAAATGCCCGATCCGTGACACGCTTTCAACGTACGTTCCAAAGTTTCCCTGTTCGAAAATCACGCGCAAGAAATACTATCTGACGTAAAGTTGCACAATTACGAAGAAAAGATTTATAGCGTGTAACTCGTCGCTTTCGTCGATTCGCTGATAATTATCAATCGGTAATTTATCGCGAATATTCCAAAATCGATCGTCCATCGGTGTTTATATTGGGTTGACAACTAAGTGATTGCGAATTTTGTCATTGCCACGTAATGACACTACCCAATAGTACATGGAAATGCTACTGGAACTGGAAGCTCCTAAACAATAAAGAAATAAATGGCACGAACTTATCAGAGCTGGTAGAAGCTTGAAGAGAAATCAGGCCACGAAAATGATAAATAGTATTAGCAGGTAACAGCGTGTGCGCGAACAAAGGGTGGGAAATAACGCGAAATAAATATTGTTCCGTGTCCCAGGGCAAATATAGGCAACCGGAGTGGCAGTCATCGGTTGGTTGTCGGTAATCTAGTCGTGCATGTGTCGCTTGGATCGCTGATATTTGGCGTCTCTGTTGGCGGTCACGGCCACTTGGCCGTGTGCACGTCTCCTCTAACCAGGGATTTAACCTTTGCGGCGTGATACGAATTGCGAAGGGTGGTCGCGCGGAGAAGGGTGGCTCACAGCTGGAAAACTGCCGCCATTCGTGCTCCGTTGAATGCAAATATCAAACTGGCGCGCGCGCGTGATCTCGCTTTTCATCCTTTCCTCTTTCCTCTCTGGTTCTTCCCTTTCTATTTTTTACTCCCCTGCCGGGCATCGTCGAAGCAACAAACATTTTCGCACGTACTTCAGTCAATTAACGGGATCTTTAATTAATCGACGTACACAACGAACGTGTATGCACAGGTTGCACGAAACGGGTAATCGAGTGGTGTGCGATGTATTTTTTACGTTTTTTTCTCGTGTAATTCTTTTTCACCCTCTTTGGCGTTGTCATCGTTCGTTTTTCAACGCTCCGCTTTGCCGTCAGCCTCGTCACGAAAGTGTCGGACGAAATAATTGAATATAACAGGGTACAGCCATGGTATTAGCCGACGTAAACGAGAATACGCGCGAGCAAAAGCTCGCATAAACAGCGAGAGGTTGTTTCAAAAGGATACAAAGGATCGGGGACACGGGTTTCGAAGGTTGTACGTTTCTATGTTAAGTTTCTAAGTCTACGCCACGGGGCTAGTGAAATTCGATTGAAACGTGGTAATGAAACTAATAGTCGAACACCAGGCACCACCTTTCTACGTGGCCGTCACTCTGACGGCCGCGGTGAAACGTGGCGTAAAGTCGGTCAGCGCCGCATCAAAGTGCGAACACGCCTGGCTTTATCGGCTGACCGTCGACTAATTCCACCTACGACTTTGGCCTTCGGTCTTGCGTTTCCATTGGCCACACCCAGAAAGGACCTGTTGATGTCGATATGCCTGGCCACGCAGTTAGCAGTGGCCGCCTTGTGACTGTCATCGTCACCCGTGAAAATCTTCCATTTGCTCGGTGATTTGCTGCCTTGAACGCGTTCCTCGAGGCGAAAGGTTTCGGTGCTGTTTGCCTGCGTTTGACGTCTCTTGACAGATATTAAATGCGATGTATCTCCGATTCCACCCTCTTTCGCGCGTATATTTATCACGATCGACGATGGCTTTTACTCGTATGTTTTGTATTCGCGGAGGAAGTAGACAAAATTCTATGGAAAACTTTCCTCGAAATCCCTTGCCAATCTATCGACACCTACACGAATTGGCCAGAGTATTCGGTAGAATTTCTGTGAAGAGAATCGACAGAGATATAGAACGATACCACACGTTCTAAATCCGATGTCACGTTTTTTGTCGATAACAAATTCGTTAACTTTCTGCAACGTGCATTGAATAATTGTTGTACGTTTCGCTTTGCACTTCCGTACTTTTACCGTCGAACGTACCAATCTGAACTGCAGGAATCGTTTGCACGAAACGAATATCGATGTCTCACGCCAATCCTCCAGGAAATGTCGCTCGAGATTAAACTGTTCTTCGGCATCTTTCGAAACGTATGGGATTACAGAGGGGCAGAAGAGAGACTCGATTTGTATTCCGGTTGTCGCTTCACCAACTGACGGAATTAATTTCGCCAGGTGTCAATCCCTGCGTGCACATCTGTCCGCAGATCTCTTAAAATCACGTTAGTGGAAAAGATGCAAAACCTACGAAGATAAAAAGTACGAA
The DNA here is from genome assembly GCF_011952255.1 of Bombus vosnesenskii. Lineage (NCBI taxonomy): Eukaryota > Metazoa > Arthropoda > Insecta > Hymenoptera > Apidae > Bombus > Bombus vosnesenskii. Next base: position 4,334,812 of record NW_022882962.1, read on the forward strand.
AAGAAAAAGTGTAGTACTCGTTTAATTGCAAACTAAAATGTTGAAGCGAGATGCAGAATCTTTTACAAACCGTCTACGAACTCTACAATGCTCCTCGTGGATCGTAAGCTTGTCCCTACTGCCAGACTTTCGGACAAAGAGCTGATGAAAAGTCGATTTGATGAATATTCGAACGAGCTACGTACACGGATACCAAATGGAAACGAAGAATAAATTATTTCCAGGCTGCAGTAGTATTGGTCGTCGTTAGTTCGGCCAGATTTTACGTAAGTAGAGCATCCTACTTCCTTGTTGCTTTATAGCTTCCGCTATGGTACTTCTCCTTCTCGTTCTTCCCACCATATTTGTCTCCAATCGGACATAAAGAAGCGAGAAATGAAACGTGAGGGTTGGAAAAAGGGTCGGACAAACGATAGCGGCAGGAAAGCAAATATGGGCAGCAAAGCACATTTGAAATGACCTTCGTCCGAGTATACTCAAACTTGATTTCTCCATTCTTTCTTTCTCTATTAATCGCGAATTTCATCTCTCAAACGATTTGTGTCACACAGTACTCGTTATTTCCTTTGTTCCAAGATAAACTTCTCTTATAATCGTCTTCGCGCTGGAAAAATATCTGTTGCCTCGTTCAATTTATCGTTTATACGCATTCTTCTAGTTCACGAAAATATTTTTTCTATACGAATATGATCCTGTGATTTTACGAACTAGTAATAAGCGAAACGAAATATCAATTATGCCTTTGTCAAAGTTTTCCCTGACGGAGTGGAACTGACAAATTTGTAGAAACAGGATAGAGGCAGGCATGTTTAATCGTTCCAACACGATTCCACGAGACATCGTTGCCTCCACTCAAAGGACCAGACGTTCTCTGTTCTTCCGGCGGATACATAATTTTCTGTGTCGTGGATTCACGACAAGCCAGCCGCTCTGGGTCACCACCGTTCCGTTTCTCCAGCACGGGTAGCGTTATTTTCGTACATGGACGAGCAAAGTACTTTTCTTACAATGGTGGTACGGCTACGTGACGCCGCCGGCAACGACCTCCTGGAAACTCTGTTATCTGAAAGTGCTGCTGTACCGGCGCATGCTGACAATAAAGCCAGCGTGCGCATTTTCTACCATGGTGTACTGATCGTGACTCCAGGGAGAAATGGAAGACAGGGATCCTACCGCGAGATAATCGACGACAACGCCAGAAAATTACCTCGATTAGCGATTGAACCTCCGCGTAAATGGTATATAGCAATGGTAACAGTTAATTGCGTCGTTGACTAAAGAAATTTCTAAGTGAAAAGGGTCCTCGAGATTCTAGTTTGTTCGATGATCGTGGGTTGGGATGCGTCGATACTATCGTCGAGGAAGAATGTCAAAGTGTGTTCTATCGATATGAAAGCAGCATGGAGAAATTACACGTAGGAGAGTTCCTGGCACGTGCACTTGTAACTCACTGCATTTTTATTAGCCAATACGCCGAGTATGAAAAGACCTGGAAATCGATTGCACTTATTACCAGGATTGCGAATAAAGAATTATGCTCGACGGTTTGTATCGAATTTCGCGTGGAAAATGTCACTCGATGTAAAAGAAACAATGACGCGCAGCAGACACTTGGGAAAATTTGCCGGACACGAGAGGGACGCTTGACGAAGGTTAGCTCGCTCGTCTCTGACGTGAAGTAGAGCCTAGGCTTTTCGAACAGGCCTAAGCGGCCCTTTCTCATCCTCCAGTCCTACAAATTTCGGGTTTTGTCCGAGACGAGAGTAAAGCGACTGAAACAAAGGACGGTCTGATAAGGTAGATATCCCGAGGGTATGAGGACAAAGCGTTGCGAGATAAACCGACAGAAGCGTCTTGCTCGTCTCGCGAGGTTAAAGGTACCGTGGCGCGCCACGCTGCCAGAGAAAATTACAAAAATAATTACTTTATGTACCCGAGACTATGTATCTCGCGCAAATTTTCTTTTCTACCACGTAATTTAATTCTTGCATTCGTCGTCACATTTTTAATCGGGGTGAAGTGATATTTGCACGAGTTTCAATTTCTTCGCCGTGCTTCTCCCGAGTAAACTTATCTCGAAAGCTACGAGCAGTCTTCGAGGACTACTGCACGCTGCCTCGTCATTAAAACAAACTAGTATTCTTTGTGCAACTGGCGGGTTAAAGCTCGCCTGGTTTCGCAATAAAACGGTAAATTAAAATCTCTTTGCGGAATTTCTCCTTTGCAGTTTGTTTCGGCGGCAAAGTTTCGACAAAATTTGCTCCAACGAGACCCTAGCAGGCACTCGTCTCAGGTACAGGATATTCAAAGGTGTAATGTTGTTCGTTTTACGTAGAGTTGTCCTCTGGTTACTGCGTTTGCATTTCCATGATTTTAGCATATTCGTCTGAACGATGACTATAAAAATTCCTAACAGAGAAATGTTATACGATTGTCTTGCTCGGTTCGTTCGATACGGAGCCTCTAATTAGAAACCAATTTTCAAGAACGATTTCGAAGTTCCGATGTGGGTTCCGGTCGTGAATTGTTCATCAAATTGATTCTTCCTTTATATAGGAACATATAATACTTTGTAATAATATAACGTAATGTTTTCTGCCATACTTTTACGCTATTTTATTTTCCTGATTGATAACGATAACGCGAATTTCTTGACCTAACGTCCATCGCATGGATGAGAAACGATATGAACGTATACGATAGGTCATCGATTCCGAACGAGTCGAACGATCTCCATCTTCTTCAAATTACTCGCTGTAAAAGATTTACAAATCATAACGATTCTATTCAAGAGCTTCGGCTCTTTACTGAAAAATTACATATCAAATAGAAAATTTACAAATCACAGTCGTTTCTATACATTAACTTCCAAGGAGAATATCGTACAAATAAATTTATCAGCATGATTCATCGAAGCAATCATCCATCAACCCCGTTTGCATCCTGAAGAATAAAATATTCAAGATTCTTTGCCTGGAAGGCGAACACGTCGAAATTACATCTCATGTTGCATCTTTGCAGTATATTGCCAGTGGCGAGGGACAAGATAGAACGTCTGCTTGGGAGGTAACAAACTTTGAGGAGTTCCTTCTAGATAAAGAAACGTCGGCAGTGGGTGTGTTTGAAAGCGGACGCCGTCATCGATCAAGGGAAACCAGACGACGCGACGAGTAGAAAACGAAGTCCAAGCGCATCTCATTCAGCTCGCGATATTTCTTCCTTTATTTTCCTCCCTTCGATCGTAACAGTCGGCTCGATATCGTAACGGAGAATAATGTCGGACACCGTTATTGCGTTCCCCGTCTACAGAAAAAACTTGGAAATTTTTTAATAATCGCTCCGCAATGCCGACATTTTCATCAAGCCATTTTATCTTCTTTCTCTTTTTTTATCTCTCGACGAAATGTGTTTCCACCTTTCTGCAACCTTTGTATTATTTTGCTCTTCTTAGACCAGGTTTTCGTTCGTACCTCCTCGGCGGTTCGTTATTTTGCTGTTCCGAGAGAATAATTTTCTTCTATCTAACATGAACGGAAGAAGTCACGTACGATAAAGATGTGGGAAATTTATGTAGAAATGTGTTGCATGTTATTTTATGGTAATGGTTCATGAAGGTTCAAGGAACGTGCAGTATGAGAAGAGTTTTTAAAAGGATTCTTATGTTGGATCCTCTGTCGCGTGTTGACGTGGCTGAGTGATGGTCGCGAGTATACTTTTATTTGCGTGAGGCAAACCAAAGCGTAAAAAGATGAAAGGGTTAAAAAACGAGCCAAGCTTGTACGAAGAGTTTTGACGTATATTTATCACCATTAACTCGTTATAAGCTGACGCCGCGTTAATGCGATATCTCGTTTGCAATCTTCTCCGATCGATCGATCGACATTATCAAGTTCGATGAACATTTCTTCTTCCTTGTTATTTCTTCCCACAATTTTATGAAATTTCAAAAACTTGATGTACCGTTAACGGATAATAAACGAACGCTCTGTGCTTAACATTATACGTAAAATTAATAAACTTCGTCTGGTAAAAAACCCACTTTCTTAGATTCTTCTTTGCAAGTTCGGCCTTTGTATACAACGAAAGACCCTTCTTAAGGAAACGGGCGAAGAACGGTCTTAAATATCGTTTTATTATTCACCGCGTACTTTTAACTTTCCATCCCTCTCGATGTTGCTCATATTTATTCGGAAAATATCGTTGCCAGCCTCGGCTCACCGCGCCCGTGTCCCTTCGCGCCATTAATAAATCATCGTGCATCGTAGAGGGTCACCCTGTCGCTTCCGTATTCTTCTCGACAAGCTGCCTTGGCCTCGTGAACTTGCTGTTAACTGGAAAAAATATCGGTGACTCGTCGAACTGATCGCGACACCGAATAAAGCGATGGATCGGGCTTTGGGACGAAAGATAACGCGGTTGGTTTATCATCCGAGAACTCCGTTTCCGTGAGTAGGTCGTGAATTTAGAGATTTGAGCGAGTCGAAGAAAAATGCGAGGTCCAATGAGACGCGATGTTGAGGGATTACTCGGCGATCTCGCCGGTTTCGCAGAAGATTGACTGACCTAGAACGAAGTACGAGGATAACTGTATTATCCGCTAGCGCATCCTGTTTGTCAGTCGACGAAATAATATTTCGTCGTATGTTTCCAAGTTTTTGATGTCGAATTTGCGCTGCGGTAAAGAGCAGATTCTTGAAAAGAACGGAAAACCTGGAGCTTTCAAAGGATAGCGAAGTCTGTGAATTTTTATATCCGAGCATCGTTTGTGTTAGTAGCTGGTCAAAACATAAATATGAATGAAGCATAAAGTACTCTACTGTCGTTAACATATTAATGATCTTATTTTAGCTTCGCTTTAGCTCTCGCACATTTAATGTCGAATATATTACCCGACGCTCAATTATTCGCAATATTGAACAAGCGAATACAAACAACGCATAATGTTCCGTAGAAATCATCATGAATGTACCATAAAAGTATTGAAACAACTAACAACGGTCTAGGGTACTTATCAGAAGCATACTTATCCTTATTCAACGACTCTCTTCTCCTTTAAAACACTCGAAAAGGTAATTCACCTCACCCACTGTCCCCGAATAACACACGTTACACCTACGCGCTGGCTGCCCACGTTCTAACTTCTAATTTTCCACAGTCGATAGGCGAGATACAAGGGATTTCGCGGCAAGTTTCGTAAGCGTGAAGGTCTCGGCTCACTCGCGATCCGCTGGAATCTCTCTTAAGTTGTTCTCCGTCACGTAGACGCTCGTATAAACAGGGAGAGATTAAGGGAAACCAGTAACGTTCTGAGATAGACAGAAGAGATTGAGGATAGCGTGGAGGAATTAAGCCAGTACGCTTTAATTTTCAAAGCGAAATTTACGAGACGACCTTATGATCATCGTCGCCATCTTCAGCATCGTTGAGTCATCAGTCGTACTCGCTATTCTCGGCCGCTCATGCTTTTCGGATGATTACATCCGTGACATTAGACGACGCCATTACCATATTGCTGTTCGTTTTCCGTTCTTGTCGCTCTTGGCTGAATGAAAAGCCGAGTCGAATGTTTTTGCTGTAGAATTCTAGGAGATCAGACCGAGCAACTTCTTAACTAGAGAAGATTGAAAAATAGTGGCAGATTAAGAGAAGTCACGAAGCGGAAATACGATGGAAATTAGAGAAATTTTTTTTAGGAATCAACGAGTAGTTTACTAAGAATAAGATCTCGATCTTAGCTTGATTTGCCTTAATGAATAAAAAGTAATATCGCGCCACAATGGCAACTGTGCTTCAAGTTTAATAGAAGCTGTAGCTCAGTAGAAAATAAAAGACGATGTCAGTCCAGAGAGAGAGAGAGAGATATGTATTTCGTTCTCCGCAGAGACAAAAAATAAAACAGTATTTCTTATTAGATGCCCTAATAGTTTCACTTTGCAGAGTGGTAGATTCTTCTTTTCACCTTTTCTTCATTGACTTTCCACGCTATCTGTGTCAGTTCGCACGCGACAAGCGGGACAAAAGAGGCGAAAAAAAAAAAAATACTACGCCTGTTTCCATTCGACTCGGGTAGAGTGAATTCCCGAAATAGCATCGCCGTTAAAAATAATTACCCGACGTCGACTCCGTTTTTACGTTCGCGACGTTAAGGATCCTCGAGAAGGTTCAGCCGAGAAAAACCAGCCTCCCTTTCTTTATCGTTCAGAACTGTTGCTCCGAAGAACGAGGGGGCGGATTTATGACACGGGAGAAGCGTAAGAAAATCTAACAGCAAGTGGTGGATCGTTGAAAGTTTAGTGTTTGGAAAAATGGATTTAACAACAAATGCAGTTGAAGACTACACAGGAAGAACATGACAAGTAACGCGATAAATTCCTTACTTCTGCGAGGAAACCGATTCGTTCGACTACCACGAAACTTTGTCCCTTCATCGGCAACTTTTTATAAAACCTACTATCTTTTTTATCTTTGAATCTAACAGCGAATTACGCCATATTAAAATCCATCTGTCATCAAATCCTTTGATCACAGAATATCGCTGATATCGGGAAGTCGAGAAAAGTATATGTACTTACGCTGTATTCTTCCGCGGTCTTCAATTTTAATTTAAACCCGTGGTAAAGATTACTTGTTTGCATCTAGATTGAGTCGAACGATTCTACCGACAACCGTGGAAACGAATCGTGTTTGCGATTCTTGGGAAAGTGGGTGGAATCACATAACAGCGAACGACAATTTTTATCATTAATATGCTAGCTGTCAGCGACAAGCTTTCTGTCAAGGTAGTTATCCGGCATGCGTAATCAGCGTGCAAAAAGTTCGATGGTTTCGAGTTTAAGGGTATTCAAATAAAGCACCCACGAGGGGCTTAAAAATTCTTGTATTCGCGCAGGATTTTGCTGCATAATGGATTAGCCTGTAATTTCTGAAGTTGACTCTTTCTAATTACTTTTAATCTATTTATTTTTAATTACACGTCTAAATGAAAATTTAGATTTGAATGCAATTTACATTCATCGAGATCGATCCTTTCAAATCATCGTGTCTGATTTTATTCAAGTTCCAAACGTTACCAGAATATTTTAGATATTACGAAGCTTTTAGAAATTCAGAATTTGTGCTGTTTGCTAGATTTCGGGACAAAATAAACATTCCACCGAGGATGAAGACAAACGACGCGCAGTTGTTCTGGAAACTGGAGAAGGATTGTATAATGAGTTTTCCCTGTGCTGATCACTTTTTTCTTTTTTTCAGGAAGTTCGCTTTCCAGTTTTAATCGCGTTACCGAGAAATCCAAATTGCATTGTCTTTGCCACGGAGTAGATAACACAGGCGGAACACGATTTTACTTTTTTCCCTCGCAGAAGTTCTACGGGACGTTGAATACGAAACAGTCTTCTGTAGAAGAACACGTTGTGGAATTACAATGTAACGCTTGAAAGGGAATTCACGTCACTTCCAACTGACTTGGAAAGTAGCTACAATAAAATCGAACGATTATATTTCTCTTTTTATAACTGGAACAGAGAGAAGGTCCCAAGGCAGCAACTAAGAGCAAAACTGTAATTTCGGGAAATATGTAGTTCTATTGATTTTCAGAAGTGACCAAAGACACGATTAATACGCCAAATATTTCATTGTATTGCAAGAAATATATGCAACGTAAATACTTCTCTTATGCTTACATAGATCAACGAATCTGCTATTTACTCGAAATACTTTCCTCTATGTTGCAAACATCGACTTTGTATTCTTGCGGTGCAGAGGCTTCGATCGAAAAATGAAACTTCGAACATCGATAGGATAATAACAGATGCTTGACGCGTTCAGTGAAAACACAATGGCCCTTGGATTGTAGTGCTTCTCGCGCGATTCGATATCCGTATTTATCGCCTGACGAAAAGCTGACAGTACGGACAAATAGCAGGCAAGCTTTGAAAAATTCGGTTATTCCTACGATCGAGAGAAAGGCCAATATCTGCCGACGATCGAACGTACGCGACAAAGGATAACATTCGGTCGACCGATTTTCCGGATGTCTATTCTTTATGGCTCGCTAAAAGTTGCGTAAACTGTCAGAGCCATAGCAGTTCGTGTCTCTTGTCGATATGCACGCTATTCTTTACACGTTTCTTTCTCACAAAGTCTAGTTATAGAGATGCTGCGTAAATAAAATTATAAAATCTATATTAAGTAATAAAAAAATAATTAAAAGTTCGAGAAAGAAAATTCTCTCTATGAACTACGAACTTCAATTTTCTCTCGACTCTTTAAACTTACTCGATATTATAGAAAATTTCATTATCACGGTATCGTAGAAGACTATACATCGCGTTTCAAGAAACTTTACGACGATAAAAAAGTCCTTGAATCCGTAGAACGTAAATCCTCCGTAACGATCTGTGTTTGCAAACTTCGAATTAAATTGCCAAGCAATTATTATCATAAAAAACTTTAAATCGCCTGACATTTTCACTCGCCAAGACCAAAGGATGACAAGTAGTTATGAGATAGGTCATCGAAAAGCATCCAGCGATGCCTATCGATTGTTGTTTCGTGAGACGCCAGTCAATATCCTGATCGTAACCATCGACGAATAGCCGCTTCTCCTTGGCCGTTCTATCCGTCTTGTAATTCATCGAATGTCGTCCGTTTCGCCATACTGTTTACAGCGGCTGTTTTATTACACGGTTGCGTAACGCTGATAAGTCGAGTAAGTAGCGAACGAGGATCATTCACGGAACGAGCCAAGTCCATATAGTTACACGGCTCGTAAAATACATCGTTGAAATAACGATTTGATTGTTAGAATGGGTAGGCCATGGCGAAGGCTGCTTTCACGCGCTACGTCCTCGTACAGCCTTATACCTGTCCGATCCGATGCATTATCCTCGGATCCGTACTTAAACCACGGCTATCGCCTTTGCACAGATCTACCGATCAAATTACGTAATTTGTATTGCGGGCCACACAGGTTTGGACATTATTCATTGTGTCCACCTACGCACGCTGTTGGAGGGGTACACAGCGAAGAACACGTCCTCGAAAGCATTCGTTCTACTAATCTGACGTCTACTATCTCGGCGTTTAATACCGGAAACGACCAGAATAGTCAGAAGGATTAATTCGTTATCTTTCATAAAAAATTTTATAACTTTACGAAGATGCGTTATTGCGAACTCGAATGATTTTTGGGAAAGCGTAAGTGCCTGTTGTTTCTGTAGCGGTACATGAGTCATAGGACGATTCGAATCGAGAGTGACTCATGTTGTTGTTTTGCCTCGGAGTATTAACACCGTTTCGATGTACAAGATTTAAAAGTAAACAAACTCCAGACAAAATAATATCACCGCTACGTGCAACCGTCAACCAGAGTCGAGTTCAAACTTTCCGGTACTCCCCTGATCGGTATAAATAAACGAACACGCTCTCTAGGACAGTTAGTATCGAGCATTCAGTAAGCATTACCTAGTAATACGAGCAGCATTGAGCAAACGACGATTTACTCTGTACTCTGTACTTGGAACAATTTTAAATTTATTGGACCATCACAAGTATTCACCCGCATCGTCGTTTAAAGTAACACATTGAATCATCCACCATATTCCCTTGTGCTACGAGTAAATATACTTCTTCATGAACTTCACAGTCGGATTTAGCAGTACAGACTTTATATTTTAGTTGTCAGTGGATATAACGTTTAATCATAGACCTGATGAGCGCGCTTTAACAAACTTCGGGCAGAGCTCTTCTCTTTTTTCTTTTTCGAACTATTTTCGAACTATTTCGAATATTACTATTGGTTCGTTCGGGTACGTCTCGTATGTTTGTCTTGGCCAGCATCGATCAGGAGCAGAATTACGAATAGTTGGCGCACTGTTTGCGAGCAAAAGTAGCATTGTGTTCACACACTCTGGAACTCGCGAACAGAAACTTACGTTTCCGGTGAATTTTGCACGTTGCTCCAGTTACTTCACTTACTCCAATTTCGTACGTACCCTTAGGAAGATTATTAATTATTAATTTCGGTTTTCTTCGTTCTATCGAGTTAAAACGCAGCACGATCTACGATGCATCGGTTTCTGAAAGAACAGCGCTCGCCATTCTCTGGAAAATTCGCTGCTTGTGAAAATATCTGTACTACGAACAGTTTCGTTTCGCTACTTATTCGCAAATTTCAGTGTGAACGCGGCATTACGATGTTCGAGTAACTTTCACGGCGGAGCAGGATGAAACACACAGGTTTACAACAGGATCATTGTCGCGCAACTGATTCTTCGAGGGACGATGGAGCGGCTAAAACGCTCGTGAAAACGTAGCGAACACCGCGATCCAATATTTTCCGTCTCATTGTTTTCGACCTCGTCGGATCGCAGAATGTTGATCCAAAGTGGCTGTTCGCTTGATATTTCTTCGGGCGCAATCGAGATCAACCTCGGTGGATCATCGAACAGCTCAGGTATCTCGAGTGGCTCCGAGTGGCCGAATAATAGAGACAGAAGCAGCGGTATGGACTATTCTACTTGAAATCCAGGGAATCGAACAGGAGAGGCAGCTGCAACTACGGCGCGCCGCTAGGAATCGTACTCGAGAGTGCGCTGGTTTGACGCTGGAATCACCCAGATTACTCTCTATTGAACTTTGACCTCGTCTACGCGATTCACTCGTAACTTGGATGAACTACTTCGCGTTCAACTCTGCTCATTAGAAAGGCGTGGTCGACTAACGAGCGAGTATTTGACGATTCAATGAGGAAATTGCGGGAAGCGATTCTTGTTAAACGAAAGTTCGTATTTAAGGGTATCATATTGATAACTTTCGTATTGTAGTTCAACTACGTCTCGGATCTTAGACACATGTCCAGCAGAATTTTACTTAGGACATCTCAGGGACTTAAAAGTCGTTCTGGTTCGATGACATGTTGGAATATATCCATTGTATTTTCACTTGTAAAAGTTTACTTTTCTTTCTTTTGAATTTTGTTTTTTCTCTTTTTTGCTTCGTTGCAATTTCTTTTTTGATACCTGTCCAAATGGTGCTTGTTTTATCGTTGCAGCTCTCTTTTCAGTATCCCGACGATTCTTTCTTAAATTCTGGAATTTTTTTCGATATTCTTATATTACTTTTTATTACTCCGGAATTGCTCCTTGCCAAGTTTGATTTCTCCCGTTGCCAGAGGATTCCCCCTAGAAATGAGGAAATTTTTCGAACTTCCAATTTCATTTCGTTATAGAATGCACTCCACGAAGATACCGTTGGATGGAAGTCCCTGGTGTAGTGAATTATTTTCAACTATTATTCAGACAGGATATTGTCCGCGGAAGTGATCGGAATCGGAAGTGAATGTTTAGGAACAACATTGCGGTAATCGGTACGGTAGTTGATTGGAAGAATTTTGGACAAAATGACCGTCAGAGACCACTGATCGGCCACGAAATGGCTGTTATTCGTGACAGATACTCGGTCAGGAGATAATTTGTAACGCGAAGCAATTATTGATAATGTGGACGCTCGTGGAAATGGAAGAAATAGGAATGGAATTAAAATCGTCTACTGAAAATACGCGGTCACCCAACTTTCTGTGAAGGATGCTTAACCTGGAATTGCACCTACCTGTAGACAAGCAATAGCTTTGCACTTGAGTTGATTATGCTTTAACGAAGCAGATGAAAATACATAACGATGCAACTTGATTGTGTCGTATCTCGCGACGAATTATCATTATTTTATCGTAATTTTTAGTATTAGAAACGTTAAATAGGGGTGTTACATACATAGACTAACATTCGAAGTAAATTTTCTTAAAAATAATGCCTCGTAGTGTTGGAATACAACGATATTAATCGCATATAGATGAGGCGATTGATCGAACGGATTCTTCCCTTCGTTGCCCAGCGATATCCTCACTAGCGTGCGTTCGTGAGATGTACCACGGCGGATAGCACGTGCATGCTCTTTCGAGAATTCGGCGGAAGAAGCGTAAGGATAGGGATGGAACATTGGGCACGTCGAGAAGCTACTAGAAGGTTCCGTGGCACATGTGACGCCACACAGACATCTACTCGGGTCACACTCGTTACTGCATAGAGAGTGGGGGTTCAAAACTTTCTCAAGGGCCATGGGTCACTAAGTCAGTCAGTCTGAGAATAATTAGTCAACTGTCTACATTCCACAACACACTTGCATTTCCTGTAATAATTGTTTAATAAATATCACATAATATTATTTCAACACAAACATTGTGTCTTCCACAGATTATTAATCTTAATTGCGAGATTAAATTCTAACACGTAGAAACAAACTTAGAATTTTTCTTTTTTTCATATAGGATTACCCCTATGTTGATCGTATCACACGGTGTACAAGTATACGTCAACGAATAACGATATCTTTAGCATTTCATTCGTGTACAAAGTTCCATTAAATTTTATTTACTACGTGTCTGACCATAAACGGACATTATCTACTTCGCGTAACCGCAGCCAGTCAGTCTGTATTTGGGTTTGCGCGCTATAAATTTATTCTACGCGAAACTTAGTCGTCCATAGAGAAATGAAATTTACTTTATACGAAATTCTAACGCGTCCGTGCGCAAAGCTAACGTAAGGGTCTGGTTCGAGCGCGGCTGACAATATCGCGACCGTAACTACGTGAAACCGCGTTCGAACGCACGCAAAGTCGCGATGAATTTAAACTCAACTAAGCCTGCTGTCCAATGCGCCGAGATTAAATCATACACTTGTGATAGATAATGCAATCACGACTAATATGCATCGAATTTGTACGCATACATTTGGCAAACAGTCACGTATGTCTCGAATTAAACGCGACCCTGGGCTGTTCAACCATCGACCGAAATTACTCCGTTTCAAAGCTGCTACAACTGTTTCAGCCACCATTAATTTATGCCGAATTTCAATGCGATCATCAAACACTACTGAAATTACTTTACCCTGATACCATCGAACGAGAAACAACTGAAGCCTCTTTGCTCTAAACTCCGATCTAGTTACTAGTATTTGAACTTCGACTGACATCCGCGCGTGTATGTGAATTTCCACAGTTGAAATAGTAAGACACGCTATTTTCATGCTCTTAGGAAATAACGATAACGTCTTACACAGTACGTACTTTTATGGCGTTTCTATGGAAAATCTTTCGAAATCTACGTTCACGCAACGCATCAAATTTGATCTGTAGATTTTTTCGGTACAGATATTTTTCAAGCTTCTGTCAGGAATTTTGAATTTTTCGATAGAGGAGAACGGATGCTTTATGGACGCCGAACGTACGTAGCATTCATTGGATCTTCGAATACGTAGACGTTGTAAAAGGGGCTGATTCGAACGTCGATGGGATGTTTGCGATAGATGGAAGGAAGGATCGAAGCGAAATGGATTTGAACGCGTTAACAAGAAGAATGCGCGTTAATATCTAGCTTCGAAAGAACTCATCCGTGTGTGAATCAGTTCGATCGATAGGGACGCTTCTAGACTGTTAACCTTTTTGAACGCGCGTTGAATCGTCAAAATACATATCGGGTTCTACTAATCGATCGCATTGTCTCGAACGTTCAGCGAGATGTCGCTTTTTTCTATTGCTGTGTTCGGTGTGGTTAAGCGGAAAATTTAACGGAAGGGTCCGTGTAACAAGCCATCCCACGTGGGCTATCGGTCTCTTTTTCTTTTCGTTATGCCGTTTTTTTATTTTCGCGCGAATGCTCGAGAGAAGACCGTAGTCGATTCTTTCTTTGTGCTTCGTTCAATCGTATCATTATTTTTGCTCGTTTTGTCGCCAAACGGACGGACATATGTCGCGTTTTACGAGACACGAAGGAAACGTAGGAGTCTGTGGGGAATAAAAGTCTATATTTTTTCATTTACCTAAAGCACGATATCATAACGCATAAAATGTTTCAATTCCTCCTAGAACGTGACATATCGGTCTCTTTGTGTAAAGAAACAAACACCAATGGGAATAAAACGGGAAACATAAATATATCTATCGCAGAAAGGTTTTTTTCTCGCGAAAACAACGTCGAAACTATTCATCAGAATTCCAATAAACTTTTATTTTCGTCCCACCGGCGGACATTTACTTCTTCCCTTTGAATTTCCTCCTGTAAGGTTGTACAACCGATGGCAACGATGCGGCTCGACCCTAATTTTTCACATTTTCCTTCGTTAAAGACCGTACAGATTGAGCCGGCCGAGTAATTCGTTCGTTGCTTCATACAGCGATGAGAACAGATAGGATGATTCTATTGGCCTCGTCGTTGGGAGAAAATTCGAAATTACCATTATACTCGCCGACACGCCTGTAATCCTTTTATTGCGTGTTACACCTCCGAGCACGAACACGATTCTCGACAATTACGGGCGTGAATCGCGAAGATGAAAAGGGAGAAATAGAGCGATCGAACGATTCGCCGGAACCGTTCGTTTTTGCCGTAATGGCGAATGGTTTCGTTCGATGCTACCGGGAATAACGGTGTAATTACATTCAAATGTAACATTAAACGTTAACAATTTTCAAACTGTGAATGTTCAGAAGAAACTGTAAAAGATAGATGTATTCGTATTTTTGCACTATTTATTTTTTAAAAAATTCATATACTCTCGTTTCTGTGCGCCACGCTTTTTAGTTAGGACAGTAAATATTTATATTTATATTTTGGAACGCGCTTTCGCCAGATTATTCGAAAAGTTATTCCAAGCGGTGACAGAAGTAATCTGCATTTTCTGTTCCATAAATGAACAGAGGTACTTTGAAGTTGCCTCTGTAACTCGAGAAACAAGCGACGGTAACAAATTAAAATTCACGACGCAAGACCACCTTGTTTTATTCGACGAGCAAGATGAGAAATCGTGACTGCAGCGAAATAATTAATCGTCGCGTCTTACTCTTCTTCGTCTGATCGGTGGATAACTGGTCGCTTTGGGACCGATGTTTCCAGCCGTCGAGAATAATTTAATACGTCAATTTATATAAACTTAATGATCGCCGTCGATGGATGACAAATAAATCCAGGAAGCCAGCTAGGGAACATTTTTGTTCGGGGACGAGGTTATTATCAGCTCTGTCAAGCTGTAACGCGACAGCTGGATTATGCCAGCGAAGACACGGGCAATCGCACGAAATTCTCGTGACCTGTCATGATTATTCCTGTGGCAAGCTATTCGGATAATAGAAGTACAGTTGTACTAAACGTAGTGTTTAGAAAAATTTAGAGATACAGCAAGCGGACAAACTACGTTGGAAATAATCTCGCTAGAAAGACAAAGTCGCGGAGTAAAAAAGACAAAGGGCCATTTGATGGAAGAACTCCGAAATTCGAGACTAAATACAGTTTCAATAATTCCACTCTGCGATAATCTAGTTATGATAGAAGTTTCCAACGTACTATATCCAAGTTTCCTGCATTTACACCTCTAATTCGATAACGAAACACGCAACGCGATTCACGAAAGGAATATTCGTGGCAGAGTTCGGAGAGAAGCTTTACAGATTTGAAAGCGGTCCCCACGGCGTTGCTGGAAACGGAAAATAACCGGGTAATATTCCATCGATGTAGCACGGCGTGCTCGCGCGCTCTTCCTTTCCACCCTTTCTTTCTCTCTCTTTTTTCTCTTTTTTTTTACATTTCCCACGCTTGAAACTATCGGCGAGGATAAAGGCGAATGAAATCCGGCGTTCTATCTGAAAAAGGAAAGGGGAAATATCATTCGTAAGAAGGCGAGATGTTATCTGCCAAGCAGACCGCGTTAACCCTTTTATCGATCGGTCAGCCAACGTCTGCTAACAATGTTTGCTTAACGCCAATTCAACGGCAACGCAGTTCGTTAAGGACATTTGCTCTCCTTTCAATCGTGCGAGCAAATATCTTTTGAACGCAAGCTGCCTGCGTGCACTCTGTTCAAAGAACAGCGCACTGCAAACGTATTTTATCGTTTTCTCCTCTCCTTTTTTATGATTTCACGGCGACACTGCTGCTTTGAACGCGCGCGTTCGTTATACCATGCCGGAATCGCACGCGTTTTATTTGAAACACGAAGCTTTGAGGTTGGGCTACTTGTCTGGAAAATAAATCACGAAACGCGATTCGTTTTACCCTCCGCTAAATGCATTTTCAACCCTTTCATCCATTCGCTTGTACGTAATTTCGTAAACGAACCTGTTTTCAGTAAAATCAGTTTGAAATTTTAATGTATTGTGTATTTTAATGTAATGTAATGTATTGTGTGTAATGTATCCTTTGCAAAAGCATCAGGCAATATGTACGCATTTCTATTATTTATAACCGACAAGGACGACATTTTCTTAAAGTCTAGAGGAGTATTGGTCGTAGAAGGTTTAATCGCGACCCTTGCAATTCGTTTAACTGCGTCTTTGTTCAATTTGACTGTGTCCAAGAATTTAATCGATTACGTTCATGCTCGAAATTGTTTGTCGAAGAAATGAAATACACTGTAACATTTTTCAGACGATACTCCGTATCGTTCTCGTGATAGAGACCACTATATTCTTCCTGAAGTAACATTTAGTAGAACAATAAAGTAAACTCGCGTATATTTCTAGCCAAATTTTCTACCGGACATTAATTTGTCGTAAGATAAGCAACAAGTTCGCCTAATCGGTATAAATTCTACTTCTTTCTTTCATTTTATTTTTCGTACCAGGCAGTATTCAATTAACTGGTTTTTATTACTTAAGCAATTAACCTCGTTTAGCGATGAACGCGAGGGTTGGTCTCACGAAAGCGTACGTGAGTAGTTATAGACTATATTTCGTTCTAACACCTTTTTCGTAAGCTGGCGAGTAGAGAACTCGGAGAGAAGCTAATTTTCGCTGTGGGATTTTTGGTTTCCGAAGTGTATTTGGCTACGATTCTAGGAAAACTCTGAGAGCGCGATTAGAAAAAGGGAAAAAAATAATTTCTCTTACGTGATATTTTTTCTACTATATATTATACCTTCGTATATTATACCTTCCTTCCTGAAGTTTCAAATAAAACATACAAAAATCGATATCATATAATTTTGTGGCGCATAAAATGATAATTCGAAAGTGACTTTAATGTTTTGTGAAAGTGTTAACGCTCGACTGCCGTGCCGAAATCACATGTTTCGCTCAGGACGCCACGGCAGTATTTTTATTATTCAAAGCATATAACGGCAAAATAATAATAAATCGATGATATAAGACAACATTCTTTCCCAATGGACCGTTTATCTTATTGGTGACCACCGTGGCTCCTTGGTAACAGTCGATAGCGACATATTATAACAAGGCTTTGTTTATTTCACCAAACCATTCGCGTTCGTTGTTTCGTCGTAAGCAAAACGTGCAGAATATATCGTTGAAACGCGTAGAAGATATTAGTAAACGGTATTTGCTGATTTTATATATAATAGTTAGGTATGTTCACACTTCTAACTTCAATTATATGATCATAAAGCAGCATTTACGATTATTTCCTAAGCTGTGTTTATAATAATATTCGTAGATTACTTCTCAAAGATATGGATATAAACACAGTGCACCTTTAGACGCAAGATTTGTTCTCATTTTTTTTTTATCGATGTTCTAATAAAAATGTTTAATCGTCCAATGGGGCACTTTTTATTTCAAAGTATCTTCTATTTATCGGTTATATTCAAAATGCCCTAACTGTCAATTTTCATTCAATTTTTACAATTGTAAGAAGTTCGACCACTTCGGTCACCAATGACCACTGTGACGTCACAGGAGAAACCGTGACCAACGTGGCAGTCAAAGTGTTAATATACATATGAAAATGACGTTCCTAAGATTCGATTCTTTGTCAGTTCTCCAACATTACCTTTGATCCTGCTACTTTGCAAGTTATTGTAATTTCTTAATATTATCTCCGATATCGCCGACTTAACAATTAAACGTAGCACAATTTAAAAATTCTCGATCAAGCGTCGAAGATTCCATCGTTCAGGCAAATGACAGAAAATTGCAACTAACAAGCTGTCTAAAACGCCACAGCAGAATCTCCAGCAGCGTTCGGCCTAGTAGTCGATTAAGTTGGTCGATGAATTCACGGAGTTTCGTCGGTGTTTGTTGCGTAATATGTTCTACGAGCGAGTAACACGCGTACTGAACGCGATCCGAATTTCGCTGTAGGGGGTGGCGCCGTGTAACGCACGGTGAAATCGCGTGAGAGTCAGAAATTCGCATCGTCCATTGCTTTCGGCCTCCAGGCGAATTTGCCCGGCAATTTTACGATCGTGAAAAAGGACTTTAACCATCGCCGGCAATATTACCGTAAAGTAGACCCATTCAATTTACCGGCGGCATCGTGTTAATGCCGGTTGGTTTGTAAATTTCTGGGCAACCACGTTTATTAGCCCCTCGATGCCATGCAACGTCTTGTTTCAACCAGCCGAGGTTAAGGGAATTTCGTTCTAACAGTGAAAACTGGAAACTGATGCACGAAATGGAAATTCGAAGCTGAAAACGTATTTCAAAGTCGAATGAAAATTCGTTTCGAATTGATTTCTGATAATTTGCTATTTTCTTGGATTATGGCTAATGGAAACGTATCTTCCCGGATATTTTTTTTTTTCAAGACTGGTTCAAATTTGGGGGCGACCAGTTTTATCAAAAAGAAACATACTTATAGTTGAGTTAATTAACAACTCATTAAAGCAAATTGTAGCAGCGTATACCGATGAAAAATTTCGTTAAAATAAATTTGAAATATCAATAATAATTATAATTGTAATCGTGTCCATAAAATCAAGCTCCCGTTAAGGTCTTCAGTTTTTACAACCCTCCTTGGAAAATCATGTTCTCAACAGGTTGTCAAGTTATATGGCGACCTATGAATTTTAGAATTACTATCGTGTATATCCAGATGAGAGGCATCAGCAGACAAACGTGAACGAAGGTTGTAGGGCTGGCTCGAGTCGAATGCGCGAGTGTGTTTGAAACGTACCCACCCGTCTGATGGCTTTTGTTGGACGAGTTCTATACAATGCCGCGGTAAGTGCATAAGTGAGATAATTTCGATTGTCCGCGTCAGCCGTTGGACACGCTGTAAAAGTCGACTCCTTTCATTCTTCGTTATTCGTCTCCTCGTTTTCTATTTTCCACTGTACCTTCAATCCCTCTACCAACTGCGCGCTCTTTGTGTAATATTCGTTTTTCTCTTTGCTCCTCTCTAGCGTACGCATTCTCTTTTTCCTGTAATCCTTTCGCGTCCACCCTTTCCCCCCTTTTTTTCTACATCTATTCACCCTGCTTCTCTTTTTGCTCGTCCTTTATCCACTTTGCATACTCGACTCCTCTTTTTCCAACGATTCCAGATTATACGGAATCGTATTTGAAAGGCGAGAAAAGAAGCGACGAGTTTCTGGCCCCGATTCGACCCTAAATGACGACAAGAGTGGAAAAAAGTGATCCAAATTCGATAAATCTGTCTGGCGAGTGGTACGATTTGCACAAGTATATTCTTGGACGTTCTGACAAGCGGTAGGAGGCGAAAAATCGATCCGACCGCGTTCGATTTACATCACAAAAGGGTGTGACCTCCGGTTTCCAGGAGATAAAGAACTGTGCGTGTCAAGTCGTTTAATCCCAGGCTGCGATATTTACCAGAAAAATGCGTTCTTCGATTTTTATAAATATTCCCCGAACCCGGACTACTTTTAATCCTTGGGTTTTCCTTTCCATTTACGTTGAAATAAAACGTTCGTCTCGCAACGTAAATTGCGTGTCTAGAAAGCTCGAATCGGAAACGCGTTGCGTGAATTTAGACAGATTGAGAAGAAGTAGAACGATTGAAAACACGTGTTATCATCGCGAAGAAAGAAGAAGAGCGAGGTCTATTTTTATTTCCATAAATCAACGTAGGCGACGTTCTATCTTGAAGTGTTAGACAGAAGATTAAATACCTCTGGAGAATGAAATGTTATAATCAACCTCATTGTCGCAGACCGATTGCATTCTACTCTTCGACCTTCTCAGAATTGAATTTTCCTTTTGCCTATGGGAAAAATATTTTTTTCAGCGTACAGTTAATGCTACAAACTTTTTGCTATGTTACGTTCAATTAACGATTCGTTAAAGCACAATATTGCGTTTACCACGTATGCAATACGAAACGTGAAATGGTGAAAACTTTGTCCCAAACGTATCGAATCCAGAAAGACCCAAACACGTATCTTTCCTACGACAACTCAATAGCAAACGCGTTATCAAAAACACATGTCGCCTGCAACATCTCACACTCTATTCCGGTATTACAATTCTCGTCGCGGCAATATACAGACCAGGAAACCAGACGCCATAGGAAATCGATCCGAAATCGATCTTGGATGCAAAAGGCACGAGCGTCACGTCGTTCGTTTGTGACGCTGCGCCATGGCAAAATTTAATATACCTGCTGGAGAGCGAGGCTAGTCCACACTCGAGCGACCTGTTCTTTTCATCAACAAATTCCAAGTAGATTTATCGTGGCTGGAAAGGGTTGGGTAGCGCGAGCAATGGATCCTGACTGGCCCATCCCTTGTGCTACCGACGGTAACCGGTGGCTAATAAGAGAGGGAAGGTTAGAAGATGACGCTGTTGGTATCTTCCGCGTGTGTCCGCGTGGACGCGCGTCCGTTCTGTCGACGAAACGACAGGAGAGGGAGAACGAAAGCAAGCGGAGAGACGTCGGAGAGCTACCTATGGATACCTATATGCGGGTCATGGCGCATGTCAGGCCCGAGAGGGTGCGGCAGAGAGTGGTACACCTCGAGGACCAAACCGCGCCAGGGCGGATCCGTCTTTTTCTATGCTCGATCGTGTTTTCGCTTGTACTCGACCGCCGCAAATCCTCTGGACGCGAACGCTCTCTTTAGCGGTGGCCGCGTCTCGCTTCAACGTGTACCAGCTCGGCTAAATCTCGCTGTGCTCGTTTCCACGCTCGACACACTTTCTTTGTTGCCGGCCGCCGATCCCTGGCAATTCGGCCATCGACGATTTTCCACCTCTCGTTTCCACGCGACTCTAGTTTTTTTCTCTTCTCTTCTCTTCCGCTGCTTTCGCTCTGCAATTTCTACATACACGCGTCCAACTCTCAAACGCTTTAGCCCTTTGCAAAACAGAGAAATTTCCCTCTGTTTCGCCGATCGACTTGCCTTTTTTCTGCAACATCGTATTCCGCTTGCTTCGATCTTCTCGTCTTCGTATCGTTACGCCGAATCGCAGAGAAATCGACGACTTCTATCGAGTGTCCATCGACTTATCGAGTTTAACGTGCTACGTTTTATCTCCGACGTATGGTTCCTCGCTCAATTTCTTCAATTTCCGCTGGATTCTATAGTCATAGTCTTTTTCGGGTGAGAATGGATACGGTTAAGATACAACGTTCTGATAAGGACCGGTTCCTGGTGCATTTTCTAGCAGAAATCCTGGTGTCACAGGTACCCTCATCGGCTTATCCTTCGATTTCATCGACTACGTGGAATCGCTTAGGAAACCAGTATCGCAGGTTTTCTTCTCCTCTGTTCTTCCTCTGTTTTAATTGGCACTTCGCTTTAATTTCTTCTTTAGAGATACGTGTTATTCCTTGCTGAGTTTCTAATCGAGCTCTTCCGCCAATTGCTTTTAATTCCATCCAAGTATTCCTATAGTCAGTTCTTTTAGTTTGGATTTTGATTTTAGAACGGACAGTGAATTCCCTTCGAGTTCCGACCGAAGCTTTTGTGACTCGAATTTCGATTAGTGGCTGCTCGATTTACCACTTACAGTCCTGAGAGAAACAAAGCATCAAATCCCGGTTTATCCGCGATTCGTTGCCAGGGTCACGCGGGAAGCCGACTTGTCGAAGACGCACGGATCCGACCACCCTAATCTCGAAACGCGAGCGAAATTTTTACGTAACGTTCGCGACAAAGCTTTTAAACTTCTCTTATTTAGAGCGATTGGTTTCTTGCTTCAGCAAGACGTTGACAGTAGGAAGTTGTCTTTTACGTCATTCGCGTGATTAAAGCTGCCAAAGTTTTGCCATTATTTGCCAATCTAACAAGGAAAACATCTTTTACATTTCCATTGTCATCTACTGAAACAAACGACGAAATTTACAAAGTGCGATCGACTGTAAGGAGGGAAATGTAACGCCTGAGGGCGCCGTATCGTCAACCTCGCAAGTTCAGCTAAGAAATGTGCAATCAAAGAGCACCTCGCTTGGATATTTCTCCGAAGATCGAACAGAGTTGTATAATAGTTAATGTAGCGAATTCGCAAATGATCTTCCTCGATGAACGAACAGATCGAACAGATGAATTAATATGGTTTCTTTAAGCAGCCGGATCTCTGTGAAATCAAAGGTAAAGGAAGTTTCATTAATGTTAGAAGTTTGACCTCGTTTCCTGCTTGCAGTCGATCTTTTGTTTGATCGAAGCAATCTTCCTGACCGATGCAAATCTACAGGTATATAATCGTAGAACCTTGACTGTTTTAGAGCGAGGCAATTTGCTGGCAATTGTAGATAGAACGACGGTTGATAGCATTCAAATATTCCAGCAATATGTCAATTTCGATGGGCTGCATTATTGGGCGTCTGCAGAACTACAGCGAGACGAAAGATGGCCATTTTGTGCGATTGTTGAAATAATATACGCGTTCGAAGCGAAGACAAATAGAGGCAGCTATACGACAAAGGAATTTCTCGTAAACGAAAAATACGAGGATAAGAATTAGAAGATAAAAGTTCGAAGGATGTAACAACTGTGTTTTTGGTATCGCGAAATCAATCGAGAACGTAACAAAAAACGCTTTTTTTATTTTTACTGTATCACGAAATAGTGGCGGGTGATGATATTTTCGAATCAATCCGAGTGACGAGAATATTAAATGGCGTTATTCGAATAAAAACTGGCTTCTGTCTATCCGATATATCCAATTTAATATTTGGACAATTCTTTTTGTTCCGCATAAAGCGCGAATATTCTGTCGGTGTTCCATCTATGGCCAGCGGAAAAAAATTTCGACTATTCAATAAAGAAACGACGTACATGAAACCGCGATATCCCCCGAATGAAGCTCCAGCTTTTCAAGCGCGAAGGAAACGATTTTACGAACGAAAAGACCACTGGTGATATTAATTCGAACGAAATGCTACCGTTCGGGAAAGTATTACGCTTGTGTGTTCGAGCTTCTGGGTTAATTGCAGTTTCAAATTATCCGAAGCATTTAAGTGACTATTAAAATCTCTGAATCTAAATTTGCCGCTTAACTGTCGTTTAATCATTCGTCGAGACCGGCAGTAAAAATAATATCCATTTCTGGAATATCGAAGTCAATGAAATTCCAGTGTCAGTTTACTCGCTAGCCTTACTTCCTTTCTATAACACACACCAGTAGTTCAAAAACGTCATTTCCTTAAACAAATCTATGAATAATCCTAAACCTTTAGATTTCTTGCGTTTAAATCAACTCATCCTACCAAAAGAGTTTGATAATTATTTATTTATTTTTATCGCATTTTATTTATTCTAATTATTTTTTTTATTGTTTCTCTCATTCAATGAAATTTATAACAGATCTGCCAACTAGGAACTGTAACTAATTAACCTGTAATTTAATACAGCTCTCAAATATCATTTTAATTGGTCTCTGCCACGCGTATATACATATTCTATATTATAGAATTTCAGTACTTGCATTGTACACTGGAATATATTAATAATCACAAAAGAGAAATATCGAAATTAACGATAGCCATAAAGATAGCATTGATATCTCTCCATATAGCGAAAGTTATTGGTAATAATCAACATGGCTCCATTTCTAGTCGAGCCCCTTGACCCATGACACAGTAGTATCAAGGGCCAAATTTATGGCACCCTCAAGAATTTATCGCCTTTTCTTCCTAAGTTCCATGATAACAGAAAACCGAACGACTATTGCAAAAGCTCGAAGCTTCACGTTCCCTAACGATACTTTGACAACCTATTTTCCTAATGAACAGTTTGCTCGGGAGAAGAAACCTCGTTACGATCGTCTCTTTAATCATAGATCAAGCAAACCTTCACATTCTCTGACAATTCCACAAACAACCTATCTTCCTTATGAAAAAATCGCCAGAGAGAAGAAACTATCTACTTTTTCTATTAGTTTTTTCTACGGACGCAACCAAGCGAACAAACTTTAATTCTCAGACGCGTAACGACATTTATAGGTATAATTATGATATTTCGAACGCGACAGGATCGATCGAAAGTTACGCAACATATGTCGGATCGTTCGACGCATATTTATCTAAGCGTATTCGAGTTCATAGGCGGATCAGAGCTGTTGCTCGAACGAACACGTATCCTGGTCTGTGATCTCGATTTTCACGCGTTATCGTTCGCGTGAGAATGAGAGCAAAGAAACGAAGAGGATGGAAAGTTGTAACGCGAAGGTTCGATGCTTGCCTGGAAAATAGTTAGGAACCTGCTGCCGTTGACGTGAGGTTATTAAACATTGAGCGAGTTATGTAAGACGCGTGACAGCATCCTGACAGCGGACGTACTTCTCACGAGTTTCCGCATATGCATAGTAGTACTCCTGAGGTTTAGTGGAAACTAACTAACTAGATAAAGTTTTTATACTATTTTTTCGTATTTCTGTTCCTGTGCTGCGAAACCACACACGATGCGATCAAATTGAACCTTACTTGACAATTTGAATATCTCGCGACTCTAATTACCACGTTCTGGGATCAATTTTATCTCTCTGGAATTTAGCTTAGTAACTTCAACACGTGACAAATTCGTAATTATTATATGCTAAAATCAATTCTATTTCCGCAATGATACGACCAAAACAGTAGAAAAATAAATAGAAATTTATTTTTGTCGCTCATTAATTAAGTAATTAATTACAACGATTTCATTACTTTGATTATTTTTTGCCACACTTTCGTTATTTCATACTTTTAAGGGTTTCCCGGAGGTTAATTTTCCGGAGATGCGTAAATCCCTGCAATCTGCTTATACGTATAGCAAAAGAGAAGTTAATGAAAGTTCGTAGAATTGAAGTGTAAACTAAGTTTCTAATTTAATCGTTTCCAAGTATTGTAGCAATTAGTCTCATCATCGATTCGTCCCGTTATAACACCATAGATAGAGCTTGATATAGTGTTACGTAATTTATAGATTCTTTTTCCAATCGATCCAAGTCCCGTACATACGCATCACTCTTGGCTAATTGGAAGCAACTATACGTTAAATTTGATGGATATTTACTTAATCGTGACGAAGCATCGACGAAGGGACACGTCCATTCGCCCCCCAGGTTATTCGTCGTCGTATATGCCATGATGTTGAAAATTTCATACATTGTGTTAAGGATGCTTTTATCTGAAAAAACGACGTCCATTTTCGATCGTCCAATTTCGAAACAACGCACTCTCTACGACTATCTCGAACAACGGTATATTTTAATCTCTCTATTCTTAAGATTTATTCTTTCATCTACTCTTCTCTACTCTACTCAACTTCTCACGAAGTTGAACTATTCGCCCTGGAACAATCGCAGGAATAAGATTATCTGTGCAGTAGAGTTCTAGAGAATAGTGAAACGGTATCTCTGAAATAAATATCTTACAATCGTTTAAGTTGTTTCAGGTATGTCTCACTTGGATAATAATTTCTCGATTTTCAGTGCAAACAGCCTAATTAATATCAAAATTAATAGCATACTCGACATTGCAAATTAGCAATAGTTATAAATAGTATCTGAAAATTCCTTCAATTATCAGAATTTCATCTAAAATTCCATTATAATATCCTCTATCCTTTCATCTTCTATTCCCACCGAAAAAAAACTGCTTTAATCAACCTACACGTGAAACATGAAACATATTCTGCGAGCATCGTACTAGCGATAAGAAAAACGAGCGAACAAGCTAATTTTTTCAAGCTAAGGGCAAACACATCTATCATAATGTAACCTGTTTATGCAGTGTTCTCGCGACAAGCCAGCATCCAGCGACAACGTTGAATCGTGCGGCATTTTACAGAGGTTGATCTACTTCGCAGCGGTGACACGAACCGAACGTCGCCAGTGCATATTTCCCATGGCTTGGGGAAGTTTGTGCCAGTACGCGACAAATATTGGGAGAAGAAATGAAGGAAAAATGGCAACACAGTGGTACTCGAAGCTAGAGTACAATAAGAAATGACCCAGAAAACGATAGGAAAGAAGGGTTAAGCGGAATGACTGAGCATCGTGATGTGAACAACGAACATGCACAAAGTGTATGATGAAAAAACGTATCGAGGTATGGAACAAGGTCAGTCAATTATTTTCCATCTCCGCGTACATTTGTGTCTCGAACGAGGCGTGAAATGTCGCTTTGATAATTTTTCACCCTGTATCGTGCATTCAAAAATGTTTCAACCGTTCGAAAAAATGTCAAACACAACGAAATGTTAACGTGGATTTGTTTCACAAATAGTTTGCTTTGATATTTATTGTAATGTTGAAATTATAACTGTTGGAAATGTTTAAAGTAGAGCAAATTGTTTACGTCGAATATGATCAATCTCGTAAACAGTACGCCCTGACATTTTTCATAATGGAATTCTCCGTCATATATCATGCATTTACAAACAATTTATCTACTCGAATAAATGCTAAATGGAGTGAAACGTGTACGTCATATTCATTCAGCCTTGTAAACAATTTGTCTTCATATTTTTACATCACAAGTATATTCGTTATAGACTAAAAATGTAACGTGAACGTTATTTATCGTGGTTGATCTATCTCTCCAATCTGATGCTCTGATATTTCGTAGTAAATGCTGAACTTTCTCGAAAAACGCGCTCGAGCTTTGTAGCGCTGCGCGTTCGAACGATAACACTTTATCGGGTCACGTCAAAAGGAAACGTCGATGGAAGTTTCCAGTGTTGTCTCGGCTTTCCACCTCGGTGGACAGCCCGTCGAAATTTCAGTTTTCGCCGAGTAAATAGAAGTGGAAAACACCGACGTGGCCACGGTACACGTGGAGCCTCAGTCAATACACCCCCTATGGAATGGTCGAGGCTAATAAGAACGGACTGTCTTTTACAAGCTTCTTCCGACGATCAGTTTACGGAAAATGGCAACGTTTTCGTGGCTAATTTTTTAATTTCCTTATCGATCGTCCGATGTTAAAAGAATTCTGAGTTTTCTCGCAAATAAATTCCGGACGACGAAGCAGCGACGTCCAGCGGAATCATCGTGCATGCAACATTTATGTCACGAATGCTCCGAAACGTTCGTTCATAACCATATGAATTATTCAGCTCCGTGTTTCTTTCCTGCCACTGAAGTACAATTTCCGCGCGACGCTGAGCGTCGCATAAATAAACGTGTCACCTCACCGCGTGTCTTCCAGTCTTCGTGCTTCACGATATTATTTTTGAACCGCGGATGGCCGACCAGGAAAAAAAGAATCGATGTCACGGCTCGCGTGAAGCGTCCGTACTCGTGTTCCGTCCCTTCACGCGTTTTACGAGACGGCGGCGTCTGTCAACGACCTGTTGAAGCGGGAACGTTAACTAGCTCGCGAAAAATTATTGGCCCGTCGGGATTCTTCAAAATATACGATTCAACCTCGATCCTTCGAAACGTGATAGCCTCGTGGTCCATCCCCGCGCTCCGAAGTTGCCCGCTAAATTTAAGTTTCCTGACCCGTTCCTAACGTCTTCGACCTTAACATTCGGTCCATTTAACTTCGACGTCGCGTGACTATTAACGATACCGCTATTATCGTCGTTTCTCTTACCTTCTCTGTTCCCTTAAATCCTGTGCGGCAAGATGGATCGAACCATTTGCCACATCGCGTCCTTCGTCGTTGAATCGAAACGGAATGCTTTATGGGGAGCAGAATCACGAAGAGTAGGCGAAGAAAATAGTCCCGGAACTGTCCGAATCTCGTGCTGACAACAGAGTCACGTGCACAAAGGGTAGTTAGGATGGCGTACGACAGCAGCCGAAATTCGTGAGCACTGGAGGATTGGAGCGACGAGTAGAGAGGAGCCGTGTCGTCGCGACGTGTGGACGCGCACTGCTCGAGAGACGCGGACGGCACGGTGTCTGGGCGTCGCGACGACGGCAACGAACACCACCACGACAACCACGACGTCGACGTCGGCGGGTGCTACTAGCGGTCGGTGGTCCAGGGACGTACGGCGGCTGCGCAGGCGCACCAACAATTCTTCAACTCTGCCTGTCCGATTAAATTAAAGCTAGACTTTTGTTTTCTCTTTCTTCTCCTCTGTTCTTTCCTTTTCCCTTCGTTTTCTTCCACGGCTTGCTCTTCCATAGTTTCTTCTTTCCTGCTCGCCTGGACTTTCCTTCTTCTCTTCCTTCTCCTTCGCCTACCCTCGGTGATTTCCAAAGGTTGCTACCTTCGAACACCTCTTCTCGTCACGCGATGGAGATTACCGGTTTTGGGGTTGCTTCCGGTGACGCCGGGACAATAATCTCAGGGGAACAGTGCTTTCGACGGGGAGTAGCTACCTCGCCTCTTTCCCCGTGATCCCATTGCTTGATCTCTCGGATTTGTCCCCGCGTTAATGATAACGCGTTAATTGTAACGCGCTTTTGGCACGAGAAGAGAGAATAACGGCGAAGTAAATAAATTAGAAGGGCAATGACGAGTTGTAGAGAATATGAGGGAAGTTTCTTTTATTTACACAGATAGCCACGCATCCCGGATCAATTCCCTCGAGTTAAATCAAGAAGCATCGCGTCCTGCGTCATATAGATCTGGAAATACTGTGGTAGTTGTCCAGAGAACCTTCTCAAGTATCGAATAACGTGTTGTAAATCTGTTGAACGAGTCAGTGACGTGCTATTAATTTTGAGTAACAGATTTTACTGACTAAGAAGAATGGTTCTCGTTTATTGAAAAACACTGTTGTCTTGAATTACAAGCGAATGTAAGTAGCGGAATATTGACAGCGAGGAAATTCAGTAAATTGCCTATCATTGTATATTAAATTAAGATGATAATCTTACCTTAAATCTTATCTTAAAATGATTATCAACCTGAAAAGTATCTCTACTCCTATACACTAAACCTGAAGAAAACCAAACTTCTGCAACAACATATCTGTCCTCCATAACACCTATCCGCAATGCCTATCTTGCCAAACGCAGCGCATAAGAGAGCTTCAACGACGATATCCAATGTATCGTTCCTCGCACACTGTTCCAGCTGAAATTCACGAAGCGAAGATTTTTGCAGACGCGAAAGTCGTGCGACACATACCGGACGCTTTTGTCATAAAAATTCGACTCGGTGAACTTGGACGTCTCGACAAGCAGCTTTATCTTCGACCGCCGTTTTACCGACGTCGTTCAGGACGACTTATCGATCCCCTCCGGCAGTGATCGTGAAGAGAGTCAACTTGCAAGAGTGGTATCGCGTGATCACGTGGCCGCAGATAAAGACCATGGATGTGCCGTTGCACGTTGCATTATTCTTATGATTTCCATAAAATCCAGTCAGCACACACACACACACACACACACACACACGCGCGTGCGATGTTCAAGAAGCAATCGTGGGTTATGAAGAATTGAACCTGAATTATAGAGTACTTTTTCAAAGTAACCCATTGAGAAAATACGCCGTGTTAGACGCAGAAAGAGACACTTTGCATTCGTGAAATTTTTAGTGTTCAGCAAAGTTACGCGAATACCTCGGGAATGCACTTTGCCAAAGTGACGCAGTTTATTGCTAGCTTGAACGTGTTTTGCTTAAAAATACCATATAACGATGTATTGAGGAAATTCTCAGTTACGTGAATAAATAGTTCGGAAAGTTCTCGATGACAAAGATTTGCAGTAGATAGTTGAAGAGGAATTCCATTTGAATATGTACTCTTTGGGAAAATCAGAAAAAGTCTTTCGTTTTTATGGCTGTTTATTCAACCCTATGAAGGGGTTGGTTTTAAAAATTGTATATGAAAGGACTAGGATAATTTGCTTCTCGGAGTAATTGTAGGAAATCGACGTAATATTTTACCGATTATTCTTGGCATTAGTTTTAATCCTTCGCTTGTCTGCGAGCGTTTTAACATGCGAAAACATCGGAGGGCAATTCTTTAATGGGAAGTTCAGCAGCTCTTTCAGAGGGAACATCTCGATCAAACTTTTTCAAGATTATCATTCAAGCCTTTTATCATGGAGAAACTTGCAGGATCGCAATTCGTCTTTGTAAACTAAATTTTCTTTAAAATGTAAGACCATTAAAGCGTCGGAATTGAGTTATGAGATCGTTAACTGACTACTTCCTTGGGGGACGTGTGCGGTAGATGTCAATTTCCTGTAAATCTCGGAGAAATATTGCCTGAAGCAACGTCGATACGAGCAACAGTGCTTTTTTAGCACGCATTTTTGTCGGTGAAGCAGCTCGTCGCGTCCAATATCGAGCTGGACTACTGTAAATCTCGTTGCAAAGTCTCGTTGTATTCTTTTCGAGTTTCATCCAGTTACTGAATTCGCGAGTCATAAACGCCGTTTCTTTTTACTTTTCTTAATAAACGTGTTTCCTAAACGAACTTTGTGCGAGAATACCAATCGAGCGTTGATCGTGATATCTCTTTAATAAACTGACACGAAACGAGAGAACCCTGCTAATATCTAGATGTGTAAATATGATTTCCAAGCTCTCCAATCGCTAGGATACGTTCCATTTGTTAATTAGATTTTTACGGTCAAAGTCGCGGACTATTTTTAACGATGACTCCGCGGCTTCGCTATCGATTTATTCGACTTTTTGCGCGTCGAATGTCGAATGTCTCTCCAGGAATAAGGTCATCCCTAAAAGAAGCTTTCGCCGGACGAGAAAAAGAACACGAGGAGGGACTGTCGAAGCGTCAAAACGTTCTGAACTCGCTTCAATGTCGTGTTTTTCTCGCCGTTTATCGAAATAGGGGGAGAACTTATGGATAAGCATCATTCGTGAACATAAGTACGACACGAGTCGTATCGAAAACATTTTACAGTAATATTCGCTTCAATTTACGACGTGTTCAGCAGCGTCTTTATCCCGCTTTTCAGCGTGAACTTTCGCTTACCTCCTATCCATAAGCGCAAACATTCGTCGTTAAAATTTATAATGGCCAATCTCCGGTATCAGTGCTTCTCGAGTAACAGAGATATTAAGATCTGGATCACAATCCTAACGAGTGGTGTGGAGAGACACTAGTTTATTCAAAATTTAGTCCACTCTGCTGAGGTAGGTACAGACGCACGATATCGTGGCGTTGTGATTTCGCAACCGGTGACGCAGGATTATATTTTTAATAATGCGATGCACGCAGACGTAAGATTATACTACTAGCAATATTATATATTACACGAAGGTGCATACTCGCGCAATATTATTATCATACAATCATAAGGATGAATTTTATAGGAGATAGTGCGTACTTAAATTTTGTAAAAGAAAAATTAGAAAAATAGATGTACTCAGTAATAACTAATTTTTAAATGTACGTAATTTGTGTTCTTTTTTTTTTATTTTGAAACTATACGGTACAGATTGGTCAAAATTTCATCGCTATCTCGTCGTAGCGTTTATTTTTATAAAAATCAAGTGTTACCTTTGTCACTCTTCTTACAATTTAATTTAGAGGACTGCGAGATCTTTATAGACTGTTTCAATAACTACGTTATATTTTATCTGTTAGTACGCACTCTTGTGCCATATCGATCGTTCGCACCTGGTTTCTAATACCAAGAAATAATCTCTTCTCCAAAAGCTTTTTCAAAAACTCCGATAAATTACCATCTCTCCCCGTAAGAATCCTGGAACACCGTTCAGTTACGTGCGTAGAGGTACTCGCGTGAGAATATGCGGTTGCTTCAGCCAGGGTAATGGGATGAAATTTCCACGAAAGGTTACCCGGACAAACTGAAAGCCTCCAATCTGGTTGGCTTCCTGCTCGCGCGACGTGCTCTCGTATCAACTCACGGATATGGATGCAATCATCTCGCTCACCACTGTCGAACAATTGGCTGTTTTATCGGGAATCAGGCGAATTTACACGAGAGATCCTTATTCCGTTGTAATTCGTAGAAAGCGATCGAATCGTCTCGGTACTTACGGAAAGCTGCTTACTCGTAAAATCCTCGTTGTGTGGCACGTGGTTTCGCGAAAGGAGGATTAAACTTAAAGGAACGCGGTCTCCAGCAAGGTAAGCGTTTAGATCTTCTCTGTGTGTAACGACGAAGGGAAGCTTTCAACTTGGGACTAACAATTTAGGGAAAGTTCCTTCCACTTTCTAATGCGGAGGCACGTGATATTAACAGGAAGAAGATCGTTAAGGAGCCGGGATCGTCCGAACTTTATGAGCTACATTCTTCATGAGCGACGAGTCCCTGTCAGAATGTTCTTTAGCCGTAAACTTAGTCAATACTCTCCCTAGTTGCTCGTCTCCGGTGCTCGTAATTTTCTTCGCGTGTTCTTGGGGAAATCGAACACCTCGTTACAGGTGACACGGAAAGTTTGCTCGTAAAACGTTTGACACTCCCGAAAGCAACGTGAACAAGTTCTTGGCTGGCTGACTTTGCGGAATTAACTTTGAACACCGCCACAGAAAGTCGCTTTTCGTAAGAGTATTCTCTCTGTTCGTGATTTATCGTTCAAACGGAAGACAACGCTTGCTTGTTACGAGAAAATCGCGAAGTACGTAAAACGTAATCGGGTTGAATTTAAACTTTGATCGAAACGTTTATACGATTCTACTTATCACAATGGTGAAGATCGATGCTAATTGGTTTGCTGCACGGAAACGTTCAGCCTTTTGAATTTTCAAATTTACCTTGAGCAGAATCTAGTGAGTGATTCGTGCGATTAAAACGAGTTTAAAATAGAAAATCACATTACGCGTGAATCTTCTAAAATATCCTCTGTTTCGAGAACGACCGCGGAAAAAAGGTAAGCAAGAAATTCGAGGTTACGTAACCGTGACGCACCCTCCCAGCTGCAATTTAGCTATGAATAATTCACCCTCGGAGAATAGAAATAAATCCATCCCCTTACACGGATGGATCCGCGAAGTTAGATCTGCGTCTGAATTTACTCTTGTGTTTTTATCTCGTGGATTATTCACATCCCGAATTACCAAGTTATACGATCAACGCAAATATTTGTACAGTATAGTACTTTCACGGTTAAAATTCCGTGATCATTATTTTTGTTCATTTGTCACTCTTCGACAAAAGAAAGGGGAGAAATATAGAAGGAAAGGTGAAATTTGAACGAGAAGTATGTCCTAGATCGTCTGCCGAAAGATTAATTGGTGTAACGAATTAGATTTCATCTATAGACGTTTGTTATTTGCTAGCTTTCTACTTATATCTATAAAATACCGCTTCGATACGCGGAGATTGGGTCCACATTCAAGATTAATAGCCATAGATTGTGGTATCACCGTTTATAAGCGAAAAGGATGGCACCGAAAACATACTCGAGGTCACGAAACACTATAACGTCGAGATTCTTTGAAACAAATTAATTTTCATCGTTTTATTCGGTATAGGACTAATGAATCATTGGGATTAAATTACTACTAGGTGAAACAAAGGGTACAACGTAGTGAGATGAATCGCCAGCTATTCGAGAAAACTAAGGAATAAGAGAAGAAGGGAGAGGAAGACAGAGATAGAAATAAGATGAAAGCTCTACAGCTAATTGTGAACATTCAGTTCGCTAGGTCTTTAATCGTTTTGTTACGAAGAACAAAGAGAATCGGTTAAGAGATATTAAGTCTACAATTTCGTGCAATGGCGCAATTTTCTTTGTATGCGGGTTATTAATAGCGCAACGGTTATGCGTATACATGGCCGTTCGCGGGAGCAAACCGCACGTTCACGCTGCTTTCTATTAACTGGTATTAATCCCAGGTATCTCGTTTGCGTTCAGATTTGTTGTCAAAGGCTGAACAACTAGGCGACGACGCGACGTGCTAAACTGGAAATGCTAAAACGAATTTAATTTCGAACTACGGTATCGTATAGAATCGTACGAGTATACATCAGTTAGCTATCAATTAAATTGAAATTTCAAAGAATATCTGCATTTGTTTTCTAACGAAATATACGCTCAGTACTGTGTAGTTTTATTTAATATAAAAACTGTTTTTTAATGAGCGAACATTTTCTGTTATTACTTGTACAAACCGTGGGATGGAATATGTAAAATTTTGCATATTATAAATATATATACTTCAGAGATGATCAATGTGAAAGGAAAAGAAAGAAGTTGACAGTTGAAAGAAACGTTTAATTCTACGATTACAAGCTCTAAAGCTTCTCCTTATCTTTTATGATTTTTTTCCTTGTTTCACTCTGAATTTATTGTGTTGGCAATATAGGAACAACGGTCAAGTTCGCACGCAGAAAAATGATTCGTCCATTAACATTTTTAGGTTGATTTTTATAAAAAAATCTGTTAATTAAAGATTATTAATAAAAGATAATCTTTTAATACAAAATAA
The DNA here is from genome assembly GCF_011952255.1 of Bombus vosnesenskii. NCBI lineage: Eukaryota > Metazoa > Arthropoda > Insecta > Hymenoptera > Apidae > Bombus > Bombus vosnesenskii. The sequence continues at coordinate 4,369,317 of NW_022882962.1, forward strand.
TGTTCTAAAGAAATATACATATTTCTATAAAGACTAATAAGAACAAACGAATTACGCGCGGAATTGTAAACTTGCGCAGTATTCCCTACTGAAATCTCATTGGTGGAATAAATTTGTATCAGCCAATCAGAGTGAAACCGCCAGAAATGTTTCTACCAACCGTCTTCTGCGTGTGCAATTGTTTCAGTTTTTCGAATGTGATGGACGCGATTGCGAAAGTGAATTAAATATAACAATAAAACAAGAAATGAAAGAAAAATATAGAAATATTCTGTTTTGTGATAGTGTTAGAGTGTTCAGTAATAAATTCTGTGAAATGGTATTAAAGATTTAGTCAAAAACGAATAGACATCGCACGTATGTGTCGTCACACATGCATCGTAGTAAAATTGTATGCATCGTACAAATTGTCACGTATCATTTACGAGCTTTTTTAAGTTGTTAATTCAATACTACTTATTATGTTTAAGTGAAATTAATTAAATTTATCCTGCGCTGTTCTAGTGTAAAGTGAAATTGAAGTGAATTATTCAACAATAGCAACATAATCTACAATTAACGTTCACGTCAGAAACGCTGTGTTTATGCATGGCAAGAAAAAGATAATTTTTATAAATCCCGCTCTTTATTTCAAGAGATATTTAATATATTCACATATTTAACATATTTAATTCTATTTAACATATTTAATTTTATTTGACATATTTAATTTTATTTAACATATTTACTTTTACTCACAAAAATATTTAATTTAAAATATATAAAAAAGTGTATGAAATTAACTAAGTGATCAGGAAGTAAACGAAAACGAATGTTTAGTGTTTGATACAGATACTAGTCTAGGTTTCATTATTTGTGCATAATTTAATTTAATTGTATTGTTCATCGCATGTTCCTCTGACTCATCCATACAGTTAAGTTTTCCAACTGGCACTTGCACTTCTGACAAGCCTTCTGCACAGAGGAATGTTAGATCGTAATTAATAAAAAATATATAGATATATCTTCGAGATACATTAATGATACAAAATCACATACGTAATACTTTAAAGATGTATAGTGATTTTTCTGGACTACAAGAAACAACTTCTGCAACAATAAAGTTTGATACTTGTGGTGTAAAATCTGAGCCAATCTTGAGCATCTAAAAATGAATTTCATGTAAAATTGTGATTAAAAATATAATTACTATTTAAAAAAATTACCTTAAATGCTATAATATCATTAATTTTTGGTTTTGTTGTCATGACTGGATATGTTTCAAGATCTGTATTCACAAACTCTTTTGATTCTCCCAATGCCATAATTGAAGCTATACTTGCGCTAACATTTGTATTGACTCCATTTACTTCATTGCTTTGATGCTTTGCATTCACCGTGTTCTTTACCCTGTTGTTCTCAAAGGTAGGTGGAGTAGAATTATTAACCATTGATAATAAATTTGTAAGTTCATGAACAGGTGATACAGTAGTATGGACTCCTCTTATCGTTTCTGGACATGTAACTGGATTTTCTAGACAAATTTCGTCATCTATGTTATCAAAACGAATATGTTTACCAAGAGGGACAACTTTAGCATTTATAACATAGGCTTTACTAGATCTGTCTCCTTCGTTTAACAGTAGCTGTTCAGGTTTCGAGCTTTTCCGTCTTCGTGTACGTTTTCTCCTTGCATATACATAAGGAATTTCTACATCTGTACCTGTAATACAACATAAACAAATAGAATCTTAATACCATAAATAAGTAATACTACACTTTTGATTCAACCAAGGTGCTTACATCATTTTACTTACTTTCTTTAGAATTTTGCAATTTGTCTGTTATATCACTCGAAAATTCGTGTTGCACAGGGCTTGACTTTGCAGCAGGAGAATTTATCGCTGTTGGTCCAATTCGTTTTGAATCTGCAGGACTACTTTCTGGATCTTGTTTACCTGCGTCTATTGGTGAAACTGGGTTGCTGACGGCTAAATGAAGCTGATTTATCAGTTGAGTACTGCTTAGTTGAATATTGCTTAGTCGAGTCTTAGGTAAAACCCTGCAACACTTTGACTGAAATGATACATTATTGCAATATCACATACCTTTATTGCAAGAATTCTTACAAAACCGTTTCATTCTCCTTCAAAATCCGTACGTCCTCGTTAGGTGGTAAATATTCAACTTCGTTTAGAAACAAATCAAATGGCTCATTAATGCGGAACAGTAGATTAATATGTGTTTTTACATCCTTTATATTTATCATTTTAGTCGAGTCAATAAAAATCCAACAAAAGCGATGCAGATCTTTATGGTATTTACACAAATCGAGTTTAATACGGAAATTTGTCCGGTTCATATTTTTTTTAGGTTATGCTTTCACTGTTAAGGTTATGCTTTCACTGTGAAGGCTACGTATATCATGTACGCATAAATATGTACTCATGTGTATTCAAACGCGTACCGAAAATTATTAAAAAATAAATCAGATGTATATGCACAGTAATAAATTTAGGTTTTTTTATTGCATTTAAGAATATTGCAGAGGTAAAGTAATAATTTAACCGTTATATAAAAATATTGACTATCTATCGATAATTACTCTTACTGTAACGAGTCTTTGAAATTCGTAAAGTCGGTATTTCAGTTCCCATTGAACAAAATTTCTACACAAAATTTCATAAAAAAATTAATTTATCCTGTACTTTATCTATGGTGCAATCAAAAAGATTCTGTAGTACCTAAAATCGTTTAGTACTTTGTTCGTAGCTAGTAAATGTAAATAAAAAATCTTACCAGAAAACTAAGCTTTTATTGTATACGTAAAATACGTAGAAAAGTATATTATATATTATGAAAATTTTAGGGGATAAAATGAACAAAACAAGATTATGTGGAAGTTAAATATGACATCCATCTTTTATTTAATTTCTGTTAACACAATGATATAAAGTCAAGGGCTTAGACTACTTAATAATTTGTTACCACATATTTTTTCCACAACTACGCTAAAAATAGTTACAGTCGTGTTAAGTGCAGTTTGCTCAGAAACTCCATATAACGTAGATTTATTGTACGAGTCGTAAAATTCTTTAGATTTCCGTAGTGTGATGATAAGATTTCATTTATTAAACCGATTGGTCTAACATTAATCTAAGTAACACGAAATAATGCGATTGCACAGGTCAGGCAAATACATGATTTCAGCAAAAGATTTCGTCTATAATAGATAATCTTGGAGCGATTAAATAGCTTTGATCTCGAACTGTTTTACATTCAAATAAATTATCCTCTTATCGTGATGTGCGATATTTCATAATCGTTGAACGCGTTAAATTACGTGCTGACCCGCGGCCACTTAATTACAATATACCTATGTAAAATTATACCCAATGTGGGTTTCGATTCAACGAGATATCCACATCACAATGCTCTGTTATTTACATAGACTTTCTACATTTACACTAACCTATATGTATTAGTTTTGTATCTGAATAATAGTTCCGAAAACGTGACATTTTTTCACAAACGATAAATTTATGTATCATGCGATAACGCGAAGTAATAAACTTTTGCATCTAATCTTAAAATCAATGATCGTTGCATAATATTTCCTTTAAAATTTATAGACACCTCTATCTCTGTTACCTAATTACGTAAACAGAAATCGTACACGCTACTTTCTCGTTATTAGCAAGTTTACCAAGTACAACGATACTACTTAAAAAGCTATCTGCAATCGATCAGAATTTGTACGTGGTTGTTCGTTTCACCTGAACATTATTGTACTCGCGGTAACTCAGATTCTAGGCAAGGCAATCGTGTACAATAAGTTCACGCTCATCGTAATTGACAAATAAGTCGATATTCCGTTTTTCCAATACGTCTCGTTAGAAGTATCTACATGTCGTAAATAACGAATAGAACGTTTCTTCTAACGCGATATATTCGCAAACTTTTTAATCTATAGATCAAATATGTGTAATATATATATATATATATGTATGTATATGGAAATGGAAATTATATGTATATATATATGTATATGGAAATTAACCTCTTTAATTAAACGATATATATGGTATAAAGAACAGCGTAGGCAAGTGCTTGATGTAAGATTAATCGACTAGCCAATAATGCTTTATAAAATATTGTTTGGCCGTTGTACGTGTCCGTAAGTGGATAATAAGATAGTGAGTGGGCAGTGGGAAACAACCCTGAAATAGGATACCTTTGTAAGATACTTTGATATATTTGTAAAAATGGAATTCTACGGTTTGATAATTCGGAATAATTATGTTAACAACAGCATATATGCCGTTTGGATCAGTTTACATTTCATCGATCAGCAACGTCGAATAAAATCTTTAAAATCATTTTGCATCGAGAAAGAAGGATAAGGATTTTTTTTCTCGATTGCGAATGAGAACCGGATGTCACAAGGAATAATTATCGCTGTCAGCTCAATCGCAGAGCGTTCCATTGATCTCTTCGTGGTGTTTTCTTCTACCTTGGAACAAGAGCTTCAAATTTTTCGAGACATATCTTCTAATCGGAGGCGAAATAGAGACACATCAAGTACGTTGACTCGCGCTACGCACATCGAATTGTTGAACGATAAACACGGAATAATTGAAACTCGTTTCTTTAAGAAAATTTGCTACCTAAATTTTTCAAGGTCGGACTACGAAAACTATGAACGGTACGATAACCGTACGAGAATTATAAAGCTTCCAATCGAATAGAGGCCATTTCTAAGGAAAGTGTTCTCCATTTTCAACTTGAAATTGTAGGCGGAATCTTCAATTGGGAAACTATGTTACTTTGTTTTAGCTTTCGATAATCTTAACGATATCGAATCCTCAGCCAATGAAAAAGAAGAAATTACCGCTAATGTTGAATTCCCTTGGCCAAACGTTGGCCTTTATCTTCTCGTCTACGACATCTTTAGCCGTGTAATTCTTTCGATCGGCCATTCGACGATCGATCCGAAGCGTGTCGAACGTGCCGTACGGAGACGTCGGAACGTCGAGCGGGAAACATCGATCGATCACAGCGAACGGAATCGCTAATAGAATCGTCGCGGCATAGCTTTGCCCTCGCCCTTTCGATTCCCTCACCCTTTCTCTTTTAGATCAGCTTTTGGATCAGTAGCGACGAGAGGCTCTTTACGATAGAATACAGGAATTCCTCTTGGACTCGGAACGTTCACGAATCTGCTGCAAATGCTGTAGCTGCGCCGGCGATGGAACGTGAGCGCTGCTGCTACGGGAATTCAAATGCTGCGGTGGCGGCAATGATTGCCGGCGACGACGTCTCAACGCTGGGCTCAAGTTGTATTTTAGTTTCGCTTGTATCAGTAGTTCCTTAAACACCTGCGAAATGTTCAGGTTCTCCTTGGCGGACACTTCTACGAAGCCGTTCTCCCATTTCATGATCACAAGTTCTCTCGTGCTGTCTGTATCCACCTGGAACAAGCGTGTAAAATAGTTCGAATACAAATGTAATGTTTCATATTCGTATTTTCAAATTCAAATTTCCAAATGCGAATTTTTCAAAATCAGACCCGTCGAAATCAAATACAGAAATTGAATGTCATAGACGAAAGAACTCTGTCGCATTCGGCTACGATAAAAGTTACCTCTTGTGCCGAGTCGGTCACGTCGACTTTATTGCCAACGACAACAATGGGCACGGCGCCTTTGGTGTTTAGGATCTGTGTTCTCAGAGTCTTCACCTCAAGGAACGTGTTAGCATCGTGAATATCGTAGACGAGAATAAACGCGTCCGCGGACTTGATGGATAGGTCTCTCATAGCCGGAAACTCGTACGAGCCTGAGGTGTCCAGGATGTCGAGCGTCAAATGTATCCCGGAAACATTGAAATCACCGTGATGCATCTCTTCTACCGTTCGCTTGTACTTTGGCGTGAATGTGTTGTAGAGGAACTGGTTAATTATCGCGGATTTGCCAACTTTCGCGGCGCCCATCACCACGATCTTGTGTCGTATGGAACTCTCCACTTGTTTTCCACCGCCGCTGTCTGACTCTGACAGTCTCTCATTTCTGAAATATATTTAGAAATATCCTCGATAGAGTCTAGCAAATTATAAGAAACATCGAAAAGATTGATACGTAACGTTCTAATGAATTTATTTGTTTTTTCTTCTTTTTTCGCGTAACAGCTATGGTTTGAAAAACAGTTAATAACAGGCCTGTACCTTAGAACGAAACACAGGGGACAAATAAGAGAGCCAACTGCCTCGTCCTTAAGGGGATAACGTCCTGACGAAGAGAATAGTGCTAATGAACATTGAAGATCCTCTTCGCTGTCTCCACGCGTTATTCAATATACGTTTTGTATAGGAGCTGTCTTGAATTTGAGTCGCTATTAGTCCCCGGAATATCTGCTGTGTATAGAGCATGCAAGTGGAGGTGGTGCACCAGTGCTTTTGCATGCACCAGATAACAACTGTTCCTAAGTATCTCCGTAATCATCCACGCTTATTACGAGTAGAAGTCAGACGCGGTTATTACCGAGCGTACAAAGGAGAAGAGCGCGAGCTTCTCTTTTTGCGAAGACTAGCCACAAAATTAAAGCTCGACCTAGCTTAAGAGCGAGTCAAGAGGAGGTCAGGGGATCGAGGAGGAAGTAAGGGGAGCGAAAAGAAGAGGAAAAAGAGCAGAGAAGAATGGTTGATGCTTGGAATTCGTTTCGAGAACGATGGAAAATGCACTTTCACCCGTAAATCGTTTTGTTCTTTCCCATGGGTTCGTGTAATTCTTTCGTTTGTTTCGTATTAGCGGCGATAGTATATTCCGCGAATGCAGGAAGGAAATCAGTCGACGCTTGTAAAAGCAGCGTAGCTTCGTTCTCTGTGAAACAAGAGGAAACAGAGGAGCACGAAGAATACGGATAGAAGTACCTTAGGGGCAAGAAAAGGAAGATTCTCCTTTTCTTGTCGAGACGAAGGATTTTCGAGCGCGAATAAGACAGATTTCGAGACGCTTGAAAAGTATAAATCTCCTTACCTAATGTTTTTCGTCGTTCCATCTTCTTGGCCCTCTTTCAACGATGACGGTTGTAGACTGAAGCGACGACGAAATTGATGCCGACCTTTCATCATTTGTGCAGAGGTATGCCTATAAAACAGACATCATGAAAACGTTCGATGTATGAAGAAGAAAAGATTTGATAAAGGCTAATTCTCGTAGGCTAACGTTTTAACGATAAAGTATCACTTGCTTATGATTTCGAGGAATTACAAACAAAATATTGCGCCGATCGATAGGAAAGTCACGCGGCGTTCAAAGAAGTCCAAGGTCTGTCGCGTCCAGCGTCGTATCATTCACGCAAAATTATGGTTCTCTCATGGAACGACGAACGCGAAAGTCGCAAGAGAGAGGCCGATATACCGTTCGTTATTACGTTACAGATCATCTCTTTTGCATTGTGTATCAACGGAGTTGCTCTCCAAGAAATCTCTTTAAACGCCTCCGACGCGTATAACGTCGGCGTTAAATTTAATTCCATAATTTGCCTTTATCTTTCGTCGGTGACTTTCAAAATTAGTTTACATAATTTACGAGCGCTGGAGACAGTTAACGTTGGGCGACACTCTCTCTACGTTCCACGGCGTGTGCATGTGGTTAAAAGTTTCGAACAGCTGGCACAAAGCTAGTCTATAGGAGCAACCGCGACCGATTGATCCACCTACGATAGGCAGATAGATGTTCGCGTCTCTTCTGATAAAGTGGGGCGAGTCACACGTATCAAATATCGTATCGATCGAGCTGGCGACTTTAATCGTGCTACGACAATCCCGATTGAGGAAACCCGCACGAACCAATTCATTACTGGAAATCCGTTAACTTCTTTCGATTTCCATAACCGTAATTTCCAGGAGAATCTTCCCAGGAAATTAAAGAAGGACGAGTCACGTTGGTTTAAATGAGAAATTTAAGGAAAGGAACGAATTTTAAGCGGCTCGAAGGAAGCGTTCACGCCTTTATTGGGCAAGGGTGCTCGTCTGTTAACAGGTTTCGAGAGATAGCGTTGGATCTGAACGTCGATTCCGCTAGGATAATTTCCGTCCGAGTGGATCGGTAACTAAATACGATTAGTTTCAGCTGATTCACCCTTTATGCGCGTGATAAGCCGGCATTAAGACACGAAGATCCTTTTAGGACATAGGTTTATGGTGGGCTTATTAATTCGCAACCAGCCAAGAAAATTATTCGCCTTGATTCTCCCGCAGCTTATACGTAACGTTCGTTCAAGGCACTTTCTAATGGAAATTATGAATACGCGGAATTTATACCCGTAGATGTCGTCTTAAGTTGTTCGCCGCATTCGACGCTACTTTCTTACCCCATGGTACTTTATTTAACAACTTTCTCGCGAATCTTTCTTCTTTCTTCTCGATTTTTTTTTTTTTGCATTGAGAATTCTCCTCCCCAGAAGGAAGCGCGTAATTTGAAATTCTTTCGGAAACTTTCTTATTTCCATATTTAACGAACTACGAAGTTCGGTGGGAACGGATATCGTGAAATGAAAGAACATTCGTTAGCGGTTGTCCAATTTTTCCACTTATATCGCGATTGGTTCCAATCCGAAACGTAGATTGTAAATTTTCTTAACTCTGCTGTGACCTGTTAATCTCTATTTATTTTACAAGCGAAAAGACTTTTAATCTTTTAAAAAGTCGTTTAACGTAAAATTGGAACAATAGATTACGCATGCCAGTAACAATTCTTGTATATTTTGCTCGAACTGGAGATATTTCTTTACCGTTGGAAGGATGCAATTGGGTTGAAAGAACGTAACGGCGTTAAATGCGCGTTTAACTTTGGATTTCATTCGCGTGAAATCGTTCCATTATTTAAAAAAAAAAGTCTGAAAGGCATCCACAAGTGACCTTTTGTTCCTCGGCGTAGGTGACATTTTCTGATCTTGTCCAACCGATTCTTTATTCCCTGTGAATAAACACGTGAACTTGCCACTATTTACGTTCACAGTCGCGTAACGCAATTTCCCATCTGGATAAATGATACGCGTGTTTCACGACATAACGTGCCTGTTGTGTATGTATTTGCACGGGGACAAGACTTCGTAGATCGATAGACTGTTACGATAATTGCCAGGCAACCACGTGAAAACCTCGCTGATATCGTCTCCGATTGTTTTGATTGTACTTTTCGAGTTCGGTGCAACACCAGGCGTATTATCAGCGTGATATTGTATTAGGTCGTAATATATCAAATGTTCGTATTATTCTATTATGATGAATATGCTTTTCATCGGAACGAGTTTACCAATGAAAATACTGTGTTGCTGTAATTGACACATATGTGCCATCGAGATGTGTATAATGTTTTTAATACTATGTTTTCAATACTATCGTAGAAAAATATTATTGTGTTAGATATTGTAAAATCTATATATCTGTTTATTGTGAAAATTAATATTGCTAAGAGGAAATAAAAAACTATGTTGGAAATTTAGGACTCAGCGTCTGGAAAACGAATAGTATGTTCGTTAGTAGTAATTCCTTCAAATACAATATTAATATTATCTATGACTTTGGCCACGAAGTAATTAAATTTATATTCGTAAAGGAAAATGAATTAAATTTTGTACGTATCCATTATGTTATTGCAGAGAGAATATCATAAAGCTTCTGACAGTATTTCGAGTAAAAATACGCAAGAGTATAAATTTACGCTTAATTTTATTCGGTAGATTATATCGCAGACAAATTATCACAGTCTATCATATAAATACATAAATGTATAAATGATATACAATGATATTCTTAACGTAATCTAGATAAAGAAGACATTTCATATGTTTCCAGTTAATGTATTAAAGACATGAAAACATAGGGTTTTGGCTACCACGAAGAAAATAATATTTTTATCGGGCATTTTACGGCGAGAAAGTATTTTAACATCCCTCTAACGTGCCACGTTGTTTCATACAGGGAATGGCTTTGTTGTTTCGTTAAAAATTGTAATGGGCTATTGCCGTGGTGTGGCTATAGATAAAGATGAGTAATGAACCCGACGTGTTTTAAAGAAAAGTCAAGCTCGAGAAAAACGGACGGTGGAGGGATTTCACGGCGCACTACAGGATCACACTGCTTTGTTTGCAAATGCCGTGCATCCTGCTTTCCTGCAGCCATTATAAATTACGCTTAAAAGTAGCCACTTGTTAAAATTCTTGGCGCGTTAATTTCTGACAGCTCTTTTCTAAATACTATCGCAATCTACCTTGCGGAGCGTATACTTCAGTTTTTATAAACTCGTAAAATATAACAAAAAGGTAATTGAAACTTTTATCGAGAATCTACTTTTAACGTCAATTACTTCGAAAGTGAAAAAGAATAGAATTGGTAAGAGTCAAAGGAGATTCGGCCAGTGCTCCGCGCACGTTTTAATCTTCGCGCTTATTGCTTCATAAAGCTTCGACCAGCCGATATCGACGCTTAGTATTGATCAACAATTTCCAGCGATATTACCCTCGTAAACCATCGATCCGCCGGTTTAACTTTTAATCTGGTTGCACGAGAATTTATTTCCATCGATACGAAACATTTCCAAATCTGGCATATCGCAGTGCGTTCGAAGTCGATCGGTATAGTTTCGTTTTGTAGGAAGCGACCTGTCGCGTCAAAATCTGTTTAATTAATTAAGAACCGCGGCTATCGGTAACGCAAATATACGCGTTGCGATTTGTTGTTTAACTGTAGAGAAACGATATCCCTATCGAGGGAAGGTAGCAGTTATGGTTCTACGAATCTTTAGAACGTTAGCACGAAACGCGCATGATAAACGATACTTAAAACCGTTTCATTTCCGTTTGGCCGAATATTTCACCCCTTGACATTCTTACTCGAATCCAACGTCTTCGTCGTGGAATTAAAATACTGTTTTTCGATAGGATTGTAACTGTCCTTCCGGAGACGAACGAATCCTTTCGTACAGCTGGGAAATTGAACGAACAGAAAGTAGAAATAAGTCACGCGAACGTGAAGTATCCGGACTGATAGCGTTACGTCGTTGTTCGCGTAATCAAATGCATCTCGAAATCCCCGGCTTTTCGAAATAATCCGAGCTAAGTAGATTCAGGCTCTCGTATCTCTTAGACTTCTGTTTTCTTCCATTTGCAACCATAATCCTCGCCTTAGATGCACGGAAAGAGCATGGTAGGAGTCCCGAGCCAGTTTGCACGAGACCCGATTTTAATTTATCGATGAAATACAGCGACGATCGAAACGACGACGCAATTCGGTGCGGGTATCGTTCGAAAATCTAAAATTATGCGGAAGCGGGTAATACGTTTCGGATCGATATTCAGATTAACTAGAAAAATGATGCGGGTAGATGCGTCGGTTTATCAAGTGGCATACCACGTCGCGATAAAGTCCTCAACGATTTATTTCCAATTTGACGGACGCATTTCTCCTTTTATCTGACACTCTAACTCCGTGTTTTTTTCGACAAACACGTCCGAGCAAATATATTTGTCCAACGAGTCGATGATGGCGGATAAGCGGAACAGACCTTAAACGCCGTTGTTTCGTCGACCTTCGCGATACATTTTAGTACAGAATCGAGTAAAAGAGGGGAGAGGACCACAGCTAGGAACAAAAAGCGGAGGATTTGGGCGGCGTGCAACGATCAAATTGACATGCGTCGTCATGGCACGACGCGTCGCTGCTGTGACATTAATTAAATTCAATGACTGCGTTAATGCCAGCGTTAACGGGTCGCTGAAAAAGTCACTTGACTGTTTTCCGATAAAGAACGTCGTGTCGATTTAACGTTGACTTTACGTTGAATCCGACTTGCAACGCGGATAACCCCTCGACTACATGTGTATCTCTGCGTCGGATTGACTTTCCTCGTTAGAACACGGATTTTCTCCCTATATGGGTAGATTTAGTTTCAAACATTATATACGACAGTGAAATAAATGAGCTGAGAATTTTAAAGATAGATAGACAGATAGATTTATCAAACGGAGGAAGAAAATTCATAACGCATATTAATTAAAAAGTTAATATTTTCAAAGTTACGAAGAATGTTTCGTTTCTTGAATTCTTTCAGAAATTTCTGCCGGTGTTCTAACGATATTTTACTTATATTTTCTCTTGAACCTTCTACTAAAATCTTCCAAATAATAATCTTCCAACTTGTATTTTTTTAAGGACTTTTTCCTACGCGTAGCGAATACTATTTTTCTCTGGACTTGAAGAGTTTTTTTTTTTTTATCATACTCTCGTTTTTGTAACTACAAGATGAAAAAGTTTGCCTTTACGCTCGGAGAAAACTCGAGAATATTTTCGCGTGACGCGTCAAATGAATTCTCGAATTTTTCCAGATTCGAATTTGGTATATCAAATCGTCCGAAACGTAGGGAAGAATAAAGTGCTGGAAGTCGTTGAAATTGTATTTCAAGAAGAGTAAATGGCGGGTCGAGCGTTAAGATAGTTCGAAGACGGCTGTACTTTAGAAAGAAGTTTCGAAAGGGAACGTTCCATGGAACGGTTCGACAAACATCGATTCTTCCACGTGGATTCTATTCTATGGTTTTTCCTCTCGCTGCGTGTGATTTACGACGTAGGGTTCCCGCGTCGGTTCATGAGAGCAACCAAGGGCTTTCCGTTGTCGAATCATACGAGTAATTTCAATTCCGCTTCAGGGTTCGTACCGATCTGTACAGGTTAATTCCCAGGACCGATTTATCTTTCATTTAACACACGTTCCTGGAAAGTATTTCCCCAAGTGAACTAAACTTGCAGACCTTTTAAACTTTTTCTCGAGAAGGTTAACTTCCATCAAACAGTAAGAGTAATTAAAGGAGGAAAAAGAAGAACGATCTTTCTGGAAATTTCTCACGACTACATATTTCGTGTTTTATTGTCGAGATTACATCGAATTCTGACGATTATAATTACAGTCAGCTGTAATTATCGTTCGAATCTCATTTGTTTTCGTTCAGTCCGAACGACGTTGAAGTCGGTGACTTCCTTTTCTCGGCGATGGTTCTAATTACGAACTCTTTAACATTTTCGCTGCGACCACAAAGGTCTTAAGAAATTCCTGATGATCCAAGGTTTCTAAGAAGTAAGGCCTCATTACCAACTTTTTGTCAAGAAATGAAAATGCTCCCCATTATACCAAATTGCTTCTCAGTCGAGCGAGTGACCTTTTAATTAAGAAAATTGCGACGCTCCGCATGCATATTCATAACATATTCGTAGCATAAGAATAAGCATTCTGATCGTAACTATATCGATGACTACTTCTCGCGAGAAAATTCTCTCGAACCTCGTACTTCGCGTTTATTATCCGAGTTAAAACGATTCCATCACGACGACGCGACGTTTTATCCAATGAATATTAACGAGGGAAAACGTAAACTGCAAATCAAACGCGTTTCCTCTTACAATGATCGAGATATGAAGCGAAGAGAGTACGACGCCTATAGAATCCCTTGTTTAGAGTGTGTTAACGCTTGACTGGAAATTTGTATGTAACGTAAAAAGGTTTGGCCGTTCACAGGACCGTCTAAAAATCCCACGCCGTTTACCGTCATAAAGGTATTTACTGATCGCAGACACACGTAAACACGGTATAAATGGCCCGGCAGCTCTGGCGGAAAATATCTTCACCAACCTTGCTCGACCTCGTGAATTAGACATTATGGAATAATGGCAACAAATTTGCGACAACTTATCGGCTGGCTAAGACTCTTCCCGTGAAGCTACACGATAATCGATACTCGAACGATCGTCTTCGAGCAGTTTTGCACACTCAGGAATGTTAGTCTGTGGTTGCAGTGGATACGTGTTTTGACAAACTATCGTTGACCATACGAAACCAATTGAGTATTTGATTAAGAAAACTGATGAACATATTCGAAATGGCTGTCATCTGGAAACCCATTATCGCGCAACGTGCATCTAGAGAAATGTAGAAGAGTATGATTTTTGAAAGTTTATTATCATTCATAACGTTATACAACAAGGCTATAAATTATTCTGTGCGAAGGACTGGAAACGAATATTCACGAGGATACGGAGAGGTCGGTTCGATTAATCACAGCGTGTGCGAGGAAAAACACAGAGAGGAAGAGCAAGGGCGGTGAAATTACAAGTTGAACCACGTGGGGTCGAAGAATAACAAGATCCGTCAAGGCATCGGGTGCGCGTTTCCTCGAACGATATTTTCCTCGTGCTGACTTGGCTAGCTTATTCCACGTCCGACGGCGTTCAATTCAAGCATTCGTTCGAAAGTAACTCGTGGAGGAAGCGAGACGATCCTTACGGTGACATATTCTTATATTGGTAACGCGATGTCGAAGAGTGAAGAGAGAATGAGCTCGTCGAGGGCCGAAATAAGGAAAGACGGTAAAGGAGAAACAGAGCGAGAAATAGAGCGAGCAAAGGAGAGGAGAAAGAGAAAGAAATAAAGAAAGAAGGGGGCGTGTGCCTAGAGTTTCTGACTCGACGGGACGCCAAAGTCGTGTCTATGGGGAAAAAGCTAGCAAAACCGAAAGGGAATCGCGCCCCTCTTGCTCGTCGACATTGGCGACGTCGTACTCACTGCCCTTACTCCAACTCGTCTGAACTGGATCGGTGCAATACGACGAAACCCGACAGCATGGAGCCGGCTAGTTCCGACTGACTTCCCGGTCGTTGCTCCACTTTCCTCGTGCACGCATTCACCGCCTCACAACCATTCTACATCCACACACATAGTTGGCTGATTATCGTCCAATACTAGATTCCACCGCGCGCGTACACACACCCTCTTTCTCTCTCCCTCTCTACGTACTACGTATCCGTATGACGCGATGATATGGCGGTATTCGAGTACACGTAACGACGCATCGAAACCTGACCGGTCGCTCGTGTTTCATTCTACGCGATCCAGTCAACTTCGGTAACAAAATTCACTCGTCATTCGCCGTCAGTGATCATCCAGAACACTTGCCGTGCGCGTACGAAGGGTGGACGTTTCGAGAGAAACCGGCCAGATCGTGTATGAGTTATGCGCGTTCGTTGCCAACCGTTGGCCAGCTTCCGAAAGCCACGACACGTTGCTTTTCGTTGACCTTAATGTACCGGACAACCGCGATATTAATGGAGCATTCTCCGCGAAGACAACGAGGTTGTTGACTACGGGTCGTACATACGATGGCTACTATTTTAGTCAACGTCGTCTTCCGGAATACGCGTCAAGGAAAGTTGTTGCGTTTATCGTTCCCATTTCTCAACGAGGTTCAGCTTTATAGATACCATTACAGTCCCTTAACAAAAGTAACTCCTCTCTTCGAGAAAGCCTCTTCGTCCTTTCCTGTGGCCTTGTTTCGTGCGATGTTGAATAAAATACACGCACGACTTATATAAACGTGGCCAGAGCGATACGCGTGTGTCGACCACACCTTTACAAATGTGCGGTCGCGTCGCGTCATTGCTCGCACAATTTTCTCAACAGCGATCGGTGTATGCTCGTAAGTAAACAAACGTGAATGTGAGTCACGCTGTTGACTACACGAATGTATGTATGTGTGCGTTTGTTCGATAGCGGAGACATTTTGGGAGCACTAAACATACTTGGTGCTCCTTCCTTCTCTCTTTCTCTCTCTTTAGACGTCTTCCTCTACAATCTTGACACGCAAGAAATTTACTATTGCCTTTGACTGAACTCGGTCCAACTGGGACGTTCAGGGCGTTACTCTGGTTTTGGTCGATGTTTTGGTGTCGCTGACGCCGCCGCCGTCCCTCGTCCCCGCGTCGTCGAACTCAACATTAATGGTACGAACGGTACTTCCCTCTTCGCCATTGAGGAGACGCTTCTTCGACAGCGAGGATATTCGCGATGAATTACGAGGCTTTCTCGGTACGAGCATCATCGTCCCGTTGCGTTTATTGGTGATCGTTGCGTTTACGAGCGGCGACGGCAATTTACAACGCGACGTTTGTCATGAGATTCGGGCTGTGGATTGTATCGAGGATCGTAGCCAGATCTGCGCGTGCTTCTTGCATATTCTGGAAGTATTCTAACGAGATGGAAAGCAATTGCTCTAGTTTCGTTGGCCTGTTTAGTTAGTCGATGCTGAAGCAAGCCATCTCAGTTCGATGCTAATGACGTCGACGATGGTTTAAAACTACTTTTTGGACGAGTGACATATGTTTCGAGGGAGATTGATAAATATGTTACTTCTGATTGATGGATGAGTCGCTTCTTCTTCTTCTCGAGCATCGATACACTACCCTCTTATTCCTTTTTGCTAACTTCTTTATCGTTTCAAAACAGAGTTTAATGTTTCAAAAAGACATTCTCGTACGTCATCAAGATCGATTTCTTATCAGGAATTATCTCCAAAACGAAATCTCTGCTCGCACCATTGTGCAGGAGCGTTCCTTTCAGAACATTGCGATTTATAAGCGTTAACCCGATGGATAAATCGAACCACCAAAAATTCATCTCCCGCTTGGCACTGACAAATAGCAGAAACGACATGTTTTCTCGATTCTAGGAGAAACGTAGATTCTGTCACGAGATTCGACGCGATGGTAAATACTGTTCTTTCCCATCAACGCCCATAGAAAGGGTTTCTCCTCGAGTGATTCGACGTTCCCTCCCGTGCCGTAAGACAGTTTCGAAGAAACGAAAGATTGTTAGAACAAGTAGGGACATAAAGAAGAAATTCGTTTTCTCTTCGTAACCCTTGAAGATGAGCTTTTGATAGGTTCTCGTACTGTGTTGATTCGTGGTATTGAAATACACAAACTTACGAATACGTGAGATTGGCGAAATTGGTTCAAATTGATGTTTTCCTCGCTTCCTATCGCCAGACATCGCAATTAACTCTTTGTATACTAAGGTGGAAGTCTTCTTGGTATAATATTTTTATCGAACGAACGTTCCTGCCGAGTCTAATGGAAATTCTACCAGAAATCTTCGACCTTATTCGTCACGTTATGAGTCCTACAGTTTCTATTTTTATCTCTTGACATTTAATGGTATACGCATAGTCTCTGAGAAGGAAAATAACAAACGGTAACTAACAATGTACCTAGCCCTTTGGTCTATCTTTAAATATAGATATTGTCTAAATAGTTTTATTAATCTATTACGATACGATCTAAATTTATTATCTAATCATTGAAAACAGTTGTGCATAGAAACGTATCGCTCGGAGATGATGCGGAACTTCTCTACTTGTTTGCAAACATTTTTATAACTGATCTTTCTCTACGTTCGTTCTCATAGGTTAGAAATATTTAATAACAAGATGCATAGAAAAATTGCTAAAAATATATATCTGACATTTACTCTGTCATTTGCTATTATTTTATTCTGTCGTTTACATATAGCACCTTAAAATATACTAAAGGTTAACGTATAAATATAACGTGAATATGGGTTCTTTGATTACCGATTAATTTGGTAAAATCCTAGAAGTGCATCGGCACAGATAAGCAGAGGATTTGTAAAGCAGGCACTTGGATATAAACTAATCCCGATCTTCGAGAGTTTCAAAGAGGTCAGTAGTTCTCATTCTAATCGCGAAGATTCTCTTAATACCACTGTCGCTCCATCGGTATACCTAGACTAGACTATTGGCCTCGTAATACGCTTGAACGCCCGCTTGAATCGCTCTCTCGTGAGCTTGCATCGCCTAGTTTTGCCAAATCTTCCATTTGTATCTTCCGCAACGATCTCGAGGAACTTTTATATTCATGTTAAGTGAAATAGAAAAGTGTCTCTTATCTCGAGTTCGTGATTTATCTCGAGATTCTTGCGCTCATGTGTAATCTTCTTTGAACTGAATTTAAAAGCATCGATTATTCCGCACAAAGTTTTCTTTCTTTTATACAACTTTCTGTCTTAAAAAGGAACTTTTGTCTGTATTGTTTAATCCCGCTGTCTTCTTTCCATCATTTTCGGCCCGATTTAAGTTCGAGTAAAATAAGAAAGAACTGCTTGTTCTCGTTTTAATCCGATACTAAGCATTTCCTTTGAAACGTTTCAGAGCATAAAACGAGAATTCGAGAATTCCTCGACTCGATTTTATTCCAGCTGATCTTTCGTTCAGATACAAGAATCGAAATCCGACCGACTGATGTCGACCACTCGAAATTCTAGGTCTGCCAATAACATTGATTAAATTACAGAGGGAAAAAAGCAGGCTAGAATCCCAGCCATTTCTCCTCTGCCTAGATCCTTTCGATTCCCTCGAGTTTGTCCACGTAATTCCAAAAGTCTCCATCCCATGACGTTCGATACTTACATCAGGAAAATTGTTTCACGAGGTAGAAACACGTGGCTCGCGGTAGAGACGAACGTTTGTTAAACAATATGTCGCATCTGTGTTCCAATGTAGACACAGGAGAACGCACGTGACACTTGTTACCGCGTATTTGGGTTAAGCCGCGATAACGCAGGCGACGCGATGCTCGATAAGTGGTGAAGCAGCTCGCAACGACGCATAAATTTCAAATATCATTACGGGGTTAGTCGAGCGTCTCTTTACATCGACTATGGCCTCTTTCCTTGTGATAAGTCGGGAAAAAAATCGTATCTCATTAAAAAAACACGGCGCCAACCGCTCGTTAAAGGGTATCGACCTGTGAAACTACGAAACAGCATCGTAATATACGCGTCGCTTCCACGAAGGGTTACAATTATAACGATGACGAGCTGTCCACTCACGAGGACAATCACACGTAGTCGAGCGGAATTCGTGATATTTTTCTCGACATTAACCGTAACGTTTATTACAAAATACGTGCTTGTTTCAATTTTGATTCTGAATTTTACTCTTCTATTTTTACAGCTCGTATTCGAAAAGGCTTCGTCGAAGAATAATCGATTTCATTTACGAGTTTCATCGTGAGAAAGTCTACAGATTTGATAAAATTATTTTCTCTTTATCAGATAGCGTTGGCGACATTATTAGGTAATTTAATAATACAGTAAAAAAAGTGATTTCGCAAAGACGCGTCTCAGATTCTATTCAATTTTTCTTCCCACGACTTTTAATATCCGCTTGCTTCGATTAACAATGAAGCAAACTTTAATTCCCTTGTGCAGCTTGAGTACAAGTTCTCGCGATAACATGAATCTTAATGTCTACTTTCCATAATTCATTTCTCCACGGCGCCAGTGCCGGGTTCTGATCGGTCCCGTGCGTTCGACTCTCGCACACAAATCCGATCGATTTCAATTTCCACGTTCGTTTGGTTCGCGGAGACCGTGTCTTGGTCTTGATGCGCAGAGGCGTTACGTCGAATACGAAGAATCGGGGTCAACGAAAGAAGTACGGAAATGCAAACCGAATCGTGAGTTGGGACAGCAATATTCCAGTGGGATAGAGGCGGGATGCGACCGGGGCAAACGATTTCTCGCGACAAAATCCGCTTTCGAGAGTAAACAATGAAGAGATCGTGAGTCGAATGTGAAGTTCGACCGTGACACGAAAATCCTCGGAACTCACGTTTACGAATTTGTATCGTTTACACTTTAAACATTGTTCTGTAGGTTTAACGATTTCATCGAGTCAAGAACTTTGCAATGAAATTAGTTGTCGGAAGCCAACGATATTACTTTATAACTTTTTCGAATATCGTTCGCCAGTTTTCTGATATCGACTCAAAACATGGCAAAGTAGCTTCGAAAATAGGATGACGAAGGAACCGGAGAAAAATTGCCGCGTTATAGTAGGTATTTTGTGACGAAACAATGTCAGAGAGGAAATAAACCACGATCGAAGATAGAGAGTGGGCTACAAATACAAATGAGGCGGTGAAAGCACCGTGGCGAGAATATCTTTTTAAAGTTCGATGAAGATCGACCGGTGGGTTCGTTTGGGTGGACAGAATGTACGGAGGAAGATAAACCGTGCAATTTTCTGCGACACGCGAAATCCATTGTACGAGAGAAATCGTCGAACGTTCTATTCTTCGCTTAGCGCCTGTAAATTCCTTGCCCGTAGGATGTCTTTTTCTCTTGCCACGCGGAATTTATTCAACGACGTATTCTCTCGAAAAGTCTGACGAATAAGCAGAAAAATTTCGTTCACTGTTACGTCACGATAAACATCCCTCATCGATATTCCAGACAAACGATCGCAGTTCGCGAGAACAAGATTCATCAGCCGTGAATAATATTTCATACAAAAATCGACCGAGTTGAAAGTTTGTTAAAAAATAATTTGCACGAGTTATCGCGCGATCATTCATACGGGTTATAATTGAAAAGCTTTCATAAAAAATTGATTTTTTAGTCATGTGGAAACAATCCGTTTAACGCACTTGTTCCGTGGGATTAATTCCTAAACGGGCATTAAACTGAACGTAGATCGCTTTCTCTTTTTTTTTTTTTTTTTTAATTCGTATTGATAGTCGATTGCGGAGTGTAGCGCTACGAGTTGACGGAGAATTTGGCGGAAATAATATCGGTTTCGATTAAAGATTTCAGTGGATTTCGACGTGCATTTGCGCGATCGGAGATTGAAGCGTTTACTGATCGGGATGAGATTGCGTACAACGAACGCAATTTGTATAGTACAGTTTGTCATCTTCTGCGGGGATGTCTGATCGATTTTGTATTAAACGATGATGTCCCCGTGTAATTTCGTTTATGTGTTCAAATTGTGGCGCGTTTGGCGAATTATGTTTAGTTAGGCCAGTAATGTTATTATCGATTAAACATTCGAGAGGCAAATAATAACTCGTAAGATTGGCAAAAATCGGAGAGATATTTTCAAATATAATAACGTGTTAAAGTGATTACTGAATCGTGCAATTATTTATCGCATTAATGTAATATTCATCGAGTGAAAATAAAGCGAACATAATCAGCAACGTATTAAATACGTGTCGCGTTAATTTGCAAATTGCCAGAGTAATAAATTGCTAGGATAAGTAATTCAAACTTCGGCATGTGGAACGGTGGGAAATTCACGGAGTTTCGTTTTAGTGGTTTACTTCCAGCCAAGTACTTCGTGTACCAAATTTTCCTATTAAGACCCGCCGTTTAATATGATTTTATTTTTTCAGAAGGAGAGAAATCTCCGTTACAGTTTCTTCGAATCGCGGACGTTCTTCTCATTTAGAGAGTCTTCTTAGAGGTTTAACGATTTACATGTAGGAGAGTTTACCTTCTAGCGCACCATCGTGGCATTGTACTTTCCGCTACATTATCGCTCGTTTAAATCGGATGGAATCTTGGGAAACTATATAAATTGATTCTGCCGCTGAAGCTTACGCGCTATCGAGTCGAAAGTAATTCAAATTCCAATGTTCATTCGCCAGGAACACGTGTACTTGGTTGTTCAAAACTTAAAGCAGGCTTACAACGAGAATGTAAATACGACGGGGCACCATATCCATTCAAATTTTCGCGGTTTAATACCGCGAAATTGTAAATTGTACTTTGCTCAATGAATATACGCGTTGAAAGCATGAACCAGAACAACGTTATTTATCTGGGCAGCATATTACAGCACGCGCTATCGATTCTTATACATTCGATACAATCTGTTAACCTTTCCCTGCCCCATTCGCGGGTGAAAATGAAATTTTAATCCGACTATCAACCCATCTTCACCAGATATTAAACGTTTCTTTGGAAGCCGGGTAAAATCGAATTTTCCCTACTTATCGATATCTGTGTATCCAGTTATACGTCATCAAAGAGTTATTAATCCCAGCCGATAGACGCCCGGTTTATCACGATGCAGCCATTCATCGCGCGAAACAGTAAGCCTCGGATACGAGAACCGTAAAAAAGAGACGAATACCTAGCAAACGTCCAGCCAATTATTTCACGATACTAAGAAACATTTAATCCTAACGTAGTGTGGCGTGAAATATTTCCCGCTAACAAGATCTTGTAACGCTCTATGACACTACGTTACAGTTTATATCAACAGGCACAAATATGTACTTTTGATCCAAAACTTCGCCTACAGCTAAAACGAGCAGATAATTGCCATGCTAGGAAAAACAACGGTTGTACTAAAAAATAGTATTACTTGTATAGTACGTATGCTTCACGCTAGTAAAATACTAGTATCTGTATGTGTATACCTCGGAACGGTAAAAAAGATAGCATTTACACAAAAAGTTAAACAAACACAAATCTCTCCTATCGAATAAAAACGATTACAAGATTCTAAATCCTGTTTCTTCGTTGGATCTTGTGAATTAGTTGTATCGCGAAAAGCCTATTCACAAGGTTAACGTGATTGGTCCCAAAATGGCAACGAAAATTTGACCAATGTGTCTTCTCTACGTCTGAAGTTGGATCGAAGAATAATTGGAAGGTGCGTCAAAAGTATTTTCCCGATTATCGTTCGTTATATCGTTCCATTGGCCGAATAATTCGCGATGCTAAGAGAAGAAGGCGTCGCAAAGCCCGTCGTAAATTCAAAAATCGACGTATTCACGGACGAGTTCCTCGAGCAATCGACGTAAGAGCTTCTCGCGGGACGCAAACCGCTGCCTGATGTTTCCGAAACTTCGCAACGTCGTGAAACTTGCGCTATGTTTTTGCGCCTCGTGGTCGTATTTTACCGATTGTAAAGCTACGATAGAGAAGCTTTCCAGGTTAATTACCTGTTGATTAGCCGTTTCTTCAGGCGGTTTTCTTAGAAAAACTGCGTAATCAAAAACGAATCTAAAAATGTTCCGATGTTTGGCACTCGATTCTTTAAATCGACGTGACCATTTCCATGACCATTTCCACGAATGCTTATAAAACTACGTTTAAAGAGTCTTCATCTCGTTGTTATTCTGTGTGGAAAGATTAAACGGCTAGGAAATGAAAAAAGGCGAGAATCCGTATAACGCGATTATTCTTCACTGACAAAGTTTCAACAGCTGCCGCACGACAAATCGTTCGCTGTCGCGTTGATTCAAAAGCGATTTCTCATTGAGCGAATTTCCGGCTTGAATTTCGTCGTAGCGTTATGGAACGTCGCTAACGTCGCGTGAAAACAGTCGGGCATTTTACGCCGTATCTTTCTACGTGGAAATAGAATCTATTGTTCCATTATGCCGAATGATTTTTTGCACATTTATTTTTTTCGTCGATGTTCGTGCACGAATGATTTATCAGCTCGCGCGTTAATTAAACACAAACTGTCTGGTAATTAAATCGTTAAATCGTTAATTCGTCATATCGTTGTAGAATTTTTTCCTCCTGCCTATAGCGTATGACGCGATTAACCGGATATTTTGAGAGATTTAACCGCACGGATTAAGAATGTTATAAAAAAAAAAAAAAGAAAAAGAAAAAATGGCATCCTCGGTTTAATCATCGTCCCCATTCGAAGAACGTAGTTACTTAATTGCTTGGACCCGTATTTATGAACCTCCGAGAATGAAGATCATACGCCCAGAAAAGAAAGAAGTTGGAAAATTGCGTTGCCATTTCGTGTCACCCAGTGAATTGTAAGGTAGAGATACGATTGATTTATACTTCTAACAAGTTGCGTACTCTCGGGATAGATCGACGCAAGTTTCAATTAAAAAAATTGTTACCGATGAACCTCGCTTATAAGTTGTTACAAAGTCTGCGGCGCGAAAGTGGATCACGCAACACTCGCTGTAATAATAGAAGGTGCGCGGCGCGAAATTAATCTTGTGTCTCCGGCGGTGCTATAATTAAACTAGAGATACATGGTTGGAAAAAGTGGCGCGATTATCGAGCAATTATTATCGCGTCGCACGAAACACCAGCTTCCTGTCTCAACCAGAGTTCATCTCAGTTGGTTTTCTTGCCTTCTCGTTCTATCAAATTGCCTCGTTTAGAGCAACGCTGTCCTCAAGTACAAGTTCTTGCGCGATTTCTTTCGATTCACGGCTCGCGTCGTTACGAAGTTACTCAGAGCGGAATCACGCGAGTAGAAGATAGTTGGAGCGGGTATACGCGAGCTCTAGCGGATCAAAGCGGATTGTAGGAGCAAGTCGGGGCGAACTGCAGCTGGCTAGAGGAGGATAATGCGAATCGAATAGCTGAACCAGATAAATGCAAGAGCTACGGGGAACGAAGCCGCGAACCTTATAACGTATTCCTGATGAATCTGCAATCTTGAAACAGCGAAATTTCCGATGCGGAGCACGCTATCTATCCGGTTGAAGTTGTAGAGAAGCAGGCAAACCGGGCGAATCGATGTTCAAAGGAGACAGAATCGAGAACCGCGAGACAGATCAATCTTTTTCGAAGCGGCTCGAAAGCAACGATGCAAGAGTGCGAAGCGAGGATATGAAAAATGAAAGGTGGGAGAATTATCCGACAAACGCGATTTCAATTTCCGAATATCCGACGGCAAGTTTTCAATGCGATTCTACTGAAAATCCATATTTTTACTTCTTTCAAAATATTTGACTCTCTATTCTTCCTACGCTGCAAAAAAATTTCGAACTTCGTCGTTTGTAAAAATACGTGATATTTTCGTGGAAATTGAAAATATTCGACATCGAAATTCGTTCCTCTATATGTATTAGGCTACACGAATAGGTGGTATATCTACTGCTTAGTTGGCGAAATACTAGTCACATCCGTGGCTAACCGCAGGAGAAATTAGATATCTGCCGCAACCATCGTACCATAATTATTTCTCTAACGCGACGGTATCGCTCTAACATGCGACGAGCAAAGGGAGAAAGACATTATTCTTCTTAACGCGAAACCCCTTACTTAGTTCGTATATTTTATGCATTCGCTGAATCGCCGCGCCCGTCCTAAGTAAATTTCTGCGAGTATTCACCGACCAAAATGCTGTCCATTCAACGAAAATCTAATTTCTCAGTCGGCCAAAATTCGTTGGTTTTGGTGGCGAACCATCCTTCTCAACTACTTTTCTTTCGTAAAGTACACAGGAATCGATTGATAAACCGTATACCGATCCTAAGTAAATTTTCTCGAGCGGTACCTAATCCGCGATCCAAAGTAAAATTCGATCCGCTATACCGAGGCAACATTCTAATTCTCAATTTGTAATTCGGTCTTTTAAACCGGTTCCAGGTGAATTAACATCGTTTCTTCTTTCAAAAAATTCATAGAGACAAAGGAATTTCGATTAAATCCGTTTTCCAGTCTTTGCAAACGTAAATGTGATATAGAGAATTTATTTTTAATAGAAATGAAAGAACATCTGAAAAAAAAGAAGAAGAAATCGCTGAACAAAGAAATCATTATTTTCAAAAGATTTACAATATAAATGACCAGCTATGTAACTCCTTTCCCCCGTTTAGTGGCTTAATAGAATCATATGCAACGAAACATTCTGAATTATAATGAAATGGGACGACCGGTCGTATGATCTTAACAACTTACGAGTGCATAAATGTTACCTAACTGTAATAGTCGTGGATGATTATACCAAATAAAGAAACCACATTTCGTATTTCAATAAGTCTCATAAGATCATGAAACTCTTTTCACGCCCACAGAGATCAGAGGTAAATCGATCTGTATGGCCTTCTATCTCCTCCCAAGTCCTATCTTTTCGTCGTCATGTTGCTCCGTGCAATCGATAGCAGTGTCCGCGCGCAGAGTGCACGAAGTTAAACATTATTATCGATAGTGGTCCCCTCATCCCTCGTTTCGTTGCGTCTAGCGTGCAACGTTAATTGGTCGTGCACGTACATCCTGTGGGTTTATGGTTAGAAAGGCGTCCGCTCGCTGTCCTTGCCGAGTCGCTCTCACAACTGTTTCCCGACGACAGCGTCCTCAACGAACCGTGTTTCACGGACTTATTGTTCCCGATTGATGCGACCGAATCGCAATTAATCGTTACTGTTGCGAACTATATTCCACGAATTTGAATTGCATACTGTTGTTATTGTTTAACCACGTTTCGGGTCGCAGTCGAGTAGAATGCGGTTTGCCTGGCGCGAAACTAATTACCTCTCTTTTCATAGTACCTTAGAAATAGTAAGAGAATGTGTAAAGAGAATGAGTTAGTGTAAAAGATGTTCGGTTTTTTCTGTTCAGATCTTAAGATCTTGAGGTGTTCTTATTTAAATCCACGGTAGTTCTTTTCACGAAGTTATATAAAAGAAGTTGCTGCGATAAATAATTTAACAGATTCCCCGGTGATAAATGAAGGGTGCAAACTTATCCAAGACCTTTGGGAAGGTATAGAACTCTTGCTAAATATAAAGATATACAGACGTTAATAGAGTTGCTCGTTCTTAATGGCGCACGAGCATGCAAAGGGTGAATGCAATTAGATCCTTCGCAGTGCTCAAATCGAAATATTCGTAGATTTATGTTTATGGGTTTTTGAATGTAAGAATATTACATGATCATAAATCAAAATCATACCATATACAGGGTGGTTGGTAACTGGTGGTACAAGCGAAAAGGGGGTGATTTTTAATTTTCTTTTTTTTTTTTTTAATTTTTCTATCGAGACAACGATCTACAGTGAGATCCGTTATAAGGAGACGCGATAAAGTGCACGCGTACCGAGCGAAAATTCAAAGTCGGTTTTCTCGGAAACAAAGCCTCGAACGAAAAATTTTTATCCTATATTTTCCACTTCTTTTTTCGCGTAGAATCGTCCCCTTTCCGCTTGTACCACCAGTTACCAACCACCCTGTACAATATGCTGACATTGTGTGTTATAATAAAGAATATTATATAATCGTATAAATGAGATATTCGCGTGCGTTGTCGTTGCTTGCGCGTTTAATTTACACGGCCAGTTATTGACCAATGCTCGAACCTTTATCGTTTGTCACCTTGCCTTGCAGCAAATGCAATTTGCCGAAACGATCATTGTGTAATATCAGCTGGAATGAGTTATGTACCAGAATGATGTTACCTGAACCAAAATCTAACCTCGTTACAATTTGCCGCGATCATTATAGGACATCGTCGCTTCACTCGGATGCAACAGATGTCTCGCGAAAAGCTATGAATATATCACCGGTTAGCTCGATCCAATTAATGCGCTTATCCTGAAAGATTACGTATCACGTAATTCCTATACCTACGTTGAATAATTGAATATCAAAGTAGTGACACCGAAATGCACAATGACGCACCATGGTGTCATAATCAAAGCTTCAATCTGTCGCACGAATCACATGTAATCTCCTTTGAACATATAATTTACAATTTAGATCTCTGACAATAAGACCAACACGTATGTCTAAATTAAATATTTTATTTCGGGAAATTTATATTACACTCGCGAAGTAATTTCGAGTTCTAAATTTACAATGTATACATGCTGAATATTCAATGAAATGCAAAAATATTCAACAACTTTGGACATCCTCCATAAATGTATTGTGTGTATTATCCGAAACATTCCGAAATTTCATTAATATTGTTACCAAGCCTGGCCATCATGATTATATTGGCAAAGTTTGAAACAAGTCTAACAATGTATATAAAACTCGCAAGACGTTCAGTATAACGACTATGTACAAGTATAACAAGTATAACAATTTTATAAAATATATATTTGCAGTAAATATCAGATTAGTTTCAAACACCGATGTAATCATGGCAGTCTTGTCTTATTACGCTAATGTAATTTCAAAATGTTTTATACGACACTTAGGACGTGGACAGAAAAGCTTTCTACGGTATCTTCCACGGTGCGTATCTTCAAATTAAATCACTTAATTTGGACACTCTGTATGAACTGTGAAGTTGCAGTTAAATATGATGCAGGTCAACTGTCGACACGGTTGCACAGCAATGGTGAATTACACTTGCGAAGGATGCAGTTGGGAGCGAGGAAAGCGTATTCGACACGTTCTCGCGCGTGCTCTTTCGCGGTTTGCGGCTCGTGACACGAGACCTCTTGCCTCTAGCTAGGCCTTGGGACCTATAGCCTGGAGTTATTCAGTCCAGGCATCGTTACGGGAAACAGAGAATGGGGTAAAATCTACTCGAAACCATCACCGCGGACAAAGAGAGACACCGAGTAGTTGAGCGCATAAGTAGGAACACAATGCGTAGACGAACGTTAAACCGCCAACTAATTAATTTGCGGCGAATAAAAACGAACAGCGTTATTCCAGTCACACACTGAATATATCGCGAGAGATGCTGGAAATAGAACAAAATTAGGACGAGCTTTTATAAAACAATGGGAGCGAAATTTTCGTTATTTAACACTGTGCGATCTTTAATTCTATTCGCTATGGATCCGAGCTGGCATTTTTAGCTTATGTCTATGGTAATGACGTGGGTCAAAGCGAATCAGAAAGTTCCAAAGTATTTCATATCGAACACATATCCTGCTGGTCAAATACGTTTGCCATTTCTTGATATTCGGTACAAATTGAATAGTTTCTACTGCTTTTGTCTTCCGACTGTTTTACTATAAATTTGTCAATTCACTCATCCCTGTTGTTCAAATACGTAGATTCTAAACGAGGTAAAGTTTTTTCAGAATTTCCCATTAAATGCAACTAGCGAATGTGGCAATACCTGTGACCGGCGGAGTATGTGATCAAATATGATAAATGAAAGTTACTTGATGAAAATCGCAGATCAGCGAATACGTTAATTTTGGTGGAAAGAACGTTAACCATAGACACCGTGAAGTCGTGTTGCTACCATTCGCAGGAAAGCTTCAAAGTGTCGTAGAAAAAACATAATTAGAACAAGAAACCCGTGAAACGTATTATCTCGTATCCACCGTGTTCGTCGTCCTCGAGAAACTTGTTTCGAGTTCCGGCCAGGCGATAATAGTCGTCACGATGATTGTACGAAAACTTTCCATGGATTTTTCGGTCGTGTTTTCAGACTTGGAACGAATGGACAGTTTCGATATTCTGCCAAACTTCCTGACAGTTAATTATCACGTTCTATCGCGATCACGAGCCACACTTTGGGAAACAAAACAAACAAAATACGACGCTCTCGATCGTCGAGTTCGCTGAAAACAACTATCCAGATTCTAAATTTAATCTTATTTATAGCTCTTACAGCTATTTTCCGCGGGCAATTCTCTTTTTGCAAACGTGAGTTTGGAATTATCCAGCGAATTTGCATGTTAGGCGACTGCTCTCGGGCGCAGAGTTTATATTGTTTCGCCGTGCAATTTTATCCGGGAAGAAATGTACATTGTCCAGGAACAACAGGTAGAAATTCCTAAACATTTTCTGCTTATTTGGACGTACGTAATTTATAATCAAAATAGCTTTCTTGGATGTCTAAGAAAATTTTGTAAAACCTTTTTCGAGAATAATATGATTTCATGAGACGTTGTAAGATGGAGCGGTCGTAAAAGAAGCTAAGTAATGGATTTAATAAAGAAAAGTACATTTCTACCTTCTGTCAATGTTTTCACGCGAAAGTTTATAGCAACACGTGACATGTTTCCCGCATGTTCCACTTTTTGACAAAATCACATTTCGAGATCGCCATTTTTTCGCGATCATAGTTCAATGACATGTTTATGGAACAACGAAATCAGTCTGAAACCCAAAACGTTGGTAAAAAACGACAATTGATCTTGTCATGGAAAAATGGAAATTGCTTTTAAAGAACCCGTAAATGTGAATCATTTTTCTAGAGAACTTCGATTGATATGAAACCTGACCTAAAATACGGTTCTCGCCCATAAATATTCCCGTTGCTTGCACATCTATCATTCAAAACGAAACGAGGATGCTCGTGAATCTATTGTATGAGATCGAACAACGATGGGCGAAATACGTGTCGTTAAAAGTGGCACGCGTGCGTTCGCGGGGATTCTGTTGGAGTCGCGGTCTGAAAGGACTTTGGTAAATGGCGCAATCTACCGCGCCATTTCCGACACCTGACGGAACAGTTGCACAGATAAAGCCGAAGGGGAACAAGGAAACATCGACGTGGGATATGCCGATAACCTGCTACGTTGTATCGAGATTCGTATGTGTTTCTCCGTGTCGTTTCAGGAGAAGGGGAATGCAAAGTACGAACTACAAACTCACGTTTAATAGGCAAATTACTTTCGGAAAGCTGAGATTTTAATCAAGACTACGATCAAGAGAAAACTCAAAGGAGTTCTTCAGATAGACTACGTGTGCAATGGGTTTAATAACGATGAAATTTACAGCCGCTTTGTAGGCAATAAATGGAAGTCGGATCGTTATTAAAGCAACTAGAAAGCATAGTGTCTCGCGCTCGCACCTTATCGCGATGGAAGCTGTATCTGTAAATAGAGTTTTCGAGGGACCAATGGGATGTTTACCGACTTTCCCGTCTTACATTAATTTCGTTCCTTGATACACAGAAGCGACAAGCTCTCCTTTATCGTTCTCGTTATTTCGGGAGAATGAATCGAGAGCGTTGCAATGAAAAGAACGAACCGAAATTGAAGCGCTGATGAGATAACCAACCGTTGATGGAAATCCGCCTTCGAGCGGAAAGATATGTACTTCGATACGGGAAACTTTCATTAGGTTTTAATCGAAATTCAGGTTGTCTCAACCACGTCGTTTCAATACGCAGGTGTATCCGTGAAAATCTGCGTAGGAAGATTAGAGGTTACATCGCGTCAAGTGACGTAACGAGAATGCATGATCCACAATATCGGATGCGACAGCGTTAATATCGCATCAGATACACGTAGCTGTTCTGCAACTTGTCTAGCAGTTGCTCCTAATACGAAAGTAATCGAATCAACGAGCCACTGTTTTATGAAAATGTTTCGCGAATAACAGTTTTATAGGAGAATTTTCGTTTCCCTGTTGCCAGAATCTGACGTTGCGAGGTCTATGGAAGTTTCATTAAGATTCGTTAGAGTTTCTGGGCAAACACAATGGTTGCGATTTAATATTCCACGAGGCTTAGGTAATTCACATGTTGCCCAGAGGAGTTTGAGAATGTTCCCAGCACAGACCAGCCGGTCAAAGCACCGGCTGTTTTCACTGACGCCTATGCGGGTACATTGATGTACGTAGTTTGTCGAGCGATGCGATGAATCGGAGAACCTCGTTTCAGCGGAAAGACTATTAAAGGAGCCCGTAGAGCGATGCTATTGAAATCATGACGAAACTTTCGAATGTTTGCAACCCCTTTTCGATTCAACGCTGATACTTCGCAAAACAAATATTTTTTAAGTACTTGAACGATATATTTGAACTAATATTTTAATCTATAGGTATTTTGATGTAAAATCGCGTTTAAAATTCCGACGATAAGCAATCCGAAACATAGGTATGTACCTTACGAATCTTCCGCGTGTCAGGTCACGCACCCTCCCTCATTTCCAAACCCTTTGAAAATTCGTTTCAAACCTTCATCGAACACGATCCGCGTGTTATTCCTTATCTTCCACGAACGCGACAATCACCTTCGAAAATCTCTATGAAAATTCACCGTACGAAGAACTTACCTGGACGCAAGCTTCTGAGAAAAGAAGAAGAGCGCGATGGCTCGGTTAACAGGTGAAAACCGAGTGTAGATACGGAGCGCGGGAAAGCGGCCCCTTTCGGTTGATCCACCGGTAACTCGTGTTCGACGGTGCAGTGATTTGATTCGGCCGGGTGGATGGGTTGCTCGCAACGAGTTCAGGAAGAACGTTCGAGCGGGCGATGATGCGTTCGATAGGTTCGGTCGAAGGAAGCAGGTGAACGTGGATCGTGTCCTAGGTGGACCGACTCGTTGCTAGACGAACACAGCGTTGCGGACGAGCTAGCTCTGTCCGGTACTTCGGCACCGTGCCGGGTACTATCCTCGATGCTTTCAGTCGGCGTCTGCGCTCTTGTAACCTTCCGACCTTCTCTTCCACCTGCACACCCCCACCGAATACCCAGCGTATTTTAGACTGCAGCCGTGCTAGCTGCTTGTGTCGCTTCGTAGCCATCCGCTTCTACTCGTCTCTCTCTCTCTCTCTCTCTCTCTCTTGCTCCCTCTCTCTACCTTTTCCCTCCTCGTGTACCTGACTCCCTACCAAGCGCTAGAGCACCTGATGCTGCACCTGAGGTAGTAGGGTCAATGCTTTCGCTCTCGTATTCGGAAGGGCACCAGTCGGAATAACCTGTGGACCAATCTACGAGCGAAGAGTTGGCGTTTCTCCGTGCTGACGGTAATTACCATCGTTCATTCTGTGTTTGGAGAATATTTACTGGAAACTTAACGGTCACACTTGCGGTCGTTGCGTGGATTACATATTTGGCAAAGATTATACCGTGTGTGGAGACGCGCGAATCGAAGGTGAACTATGGGAATATTTGACGAAATACGTGTGTTTAAGTCGTTGAATAATTTGTAAGGTACGTAACGGAGCTACGTTTGCTACTCTTGATATTTCTGACGGAGACCTTTATCCTGATATTTGATAAATGATAATTCTGGATGTTCCATTATTTCATCTTTCCGGTTGTTTCATTAATCTTTATTTTGTCAACGATTCGCTAATTATTTAGATTATTATTACGGTCGCTTTTAATTTTTCTGTACACACGTAGCACACGGTTTTCAACTGTTAGTTAACGTAATACTACAACGTTGTATCATTTGCTTTAAAACATAAACATGCCCTGGTTTCTCTTCTCTTCTTTTTCTCCTTTGACGATATATGCGTATGTATATCCAGTGACACCCATGCATCCATGAAAACCTTTTCATATTTCGCTATCAAATAACATCATTCAATAAAAATACGCGTTCCGAATTTTTAAATTACGATTCGATCTTTGGAACGTAACGTCTCGAAAGAAATCCTGATCGTCGGAGGTACGGTGTTTATCCTGAATTTAAGGCCAAACCAAATATTACCGTCATTTGCAAATAAACGGTATCGTTTATCGAAAAATCGAGATACCAAAACGTATCGACTTTCTAGCTTTCTTCGAGATATTCCATACCCCGGGGAACTCGTCTAATCTACGTTGCTCGACATGAACCCGTCTCTCATGTCCAGCGTCTAAATAATAAATTCAAAGATTATCTATAAACCGATAGATTTTTTTGTCGTTTATACACCGATGGAAGTTAAGGTGAGCGCCTGCAGTCGCGGCACGAATGAAATTCAACTCGTGTTTCGCTCGTTCGCACGCAGCCGCTACTCCATTTACGTAGACGAACTAATCAAACTTCGGTGGCGAGCGTAAAACGTGTCCATCCTCTTTGCTAAAAGACTCGTAAAACCGAACGATTCTCGCGGATAATTACACGTTCGATTTTTAAAACTTCCGTTTCGTCAAGTTTCTCTTGTTACGGCTGAATTCGAGTTATCGCCAGGTATCCATCGCGTTCTACGTCCGTAGACGAGTTTAGTTACCGTTCCACCCCCATTCTCCGAGCTGACTGGCATCGATGCACCTGAGACAGGGTCAATGTTTGTGCGCGCAACTTCGATGAGATTGAAGTTACTTCGCCGGTATTAGATGAATTCAACAACTAGGCGCAGCTCCAGCGTACGACGTCACGATGGTCATTCAATTTTACCAACTCGTCGAAAGTTTTCCAATTTTACGTTTGCGGATGGTCGGGATCAACGGGCGTCGTACGGTATTTATACCGAGTAAGCTATGCGTAACTCCATTCTCTTTTTCTGCCTGTTTGTTTTCGAAACTAATGCAGAAAAGAATACATTTTTTCGCCGGCGTATCTCATTTTCTTTCGTCTCTTGTCACTGCCTCTTTCGTGTTTTCCTTTCGACGAGATCGAGCTTCGCGAGTTTATCTTGCAACCCGTGGCTCGGTAGCAGAAAACATGGAAACTCGCGAGAGGGTCGAAAGCTCTCCGGATGTTTCTGACGGATGGATCGTTTGAACAAGCGACGACTGAAATCGAGCTGTCTTGTTTTCTTGAATTGTCCAATGAAAAAGTCGACGTTGACAAGTATCAGGGATCCACTCTGCGGAGGGAGAATGAATTTCTTTCGCGTTTTTAGCCCGTTTCTTGCGTGGTCATCCTGACACGCCCGACCGCGTACGCACCTATACTACTTGAATTCACATCTGACAATCTGGCAACAGCGAAACACAATAGTTCTGATTTAAAGAACGACTGTTTACTTTAACGCGATCGAAATGGGCCGATGAATGCTTCAAAGAGCGAAACAATAAATTAAATAAGTTACGACAGTTGATTCTCGATAAAATCTCCGGAATTTTTAACTACATTTTACACCAAATAAATTAATTAAATATCCTAATTATCGATGATAGAATTGTCGTTGTGGACAGATAGGACTAATATTTCTCTTCTCTCGTGAAATATCATCAGAATACACTTCTGTCTGATAAACAGTTAATTATAATGAAATTTCAATTAAACCGTATGCATGATTGGCTTTAGAGGTTACCGCGATACGGAGATATTAATTACGAAATTTATGATACCGTGTCATTTCCAATAGCTCCAAATATTTCCTGCAACATGGTCTTCTCGTTGGCCAGTTAATGGAGAAATAATGTCGATTTCTTTATTAAACATCGCACTTCTTCAAAGCTATTCTCATTGCCATCGCGAATATTTTTACCAATGAAATATTTATTTTGTACTATTCGAAATTTTCTACTATAAATTTTATTCTAGTTAGAAATTCACAACCGGAAAGACATAAAAAAATTGCCTGCGGGCGTCAACTTTAGAATTTTCAAATACGAGTAAACATTTACGAACTATGACGAATGAACACATTCGACGAATCCGTTAAAACTTCGTGGCGAGAGTAGAAGCTCGGTTTTTCCAAGCGCAACTTGTAAATAAAACCCGTGCTATTTCATAGAAAACATCATCCAATATTTGAGACGTTCCGCTACATTTATCTTCCATAGATCTAAAAACACCCACGCGCTTTCTCGCATCGTGTTCACTCTGAAAAACAGGGTCGCGCCGTGTACTTACCACGAAGAGGCTCGCAATGGTAGAGAACAATCGGCTCGCTTCGTTGGAATTAGGACGAAATAAAATTTTGTGCGCGTTCGCCGATCATTCGACCGTCTGTCCAGCTGCACGAAATTCCAGAAAGACGAGAAATTCCTGAATACCTGACCCGACGCAATCTCCACTGAATTTCTCGAAGGCGACGAGAATCGCGCGTCCTTAAAATAATTCAGAGTATTTGGTCGTTCGTCGCGTTGGATCCTTTCGTTTGCGGAAAGGAAACGTGAATAATTCATTTCGTTAGAATTTCGACTAGTTTCTCTTGTTTCTTGGTTCCTGTCGACTAGTCGAGTATCGGCCGCACCCGACCCAAGACGAATCGAAGGAACTTTATTTCCTGCCGCCTAGGGCTTTTATCCTGTGTCGTAATTTCATCATGATTGAGCGGAAAATGTCAAGGTCTACGATATCTGGGAAGAGGAGGGCTAAATGATACGCGGCTAATTTTATGATCGAGGCTTAGCCGATCTATGTTTCATTTAAGGATTATAAGCGGCTTCGAAACGAAGGTCGATCGCGTAGTTTCAGAGTATTAACGTGTAATAGTTATTGGCCTTTTAAGGTGTGTATATATAACCTATCGTTGAGCTTTTGCGAGTACCCATCGGATCTCCGACTTATGATTCCATGAGCTACGAGAGCAGAGGATTTAAAAGCGGGACGGTTTCGAGTGCGTTCGAATGATAGTCGTTAGCTTTAAAAAGCGGGCGTAAAAATGCACGCGAATGCTCGACTTGCTTGTTTTTCGTACATAATCGGGAAAACTGTAAATGACCTTTTGCTCTGGACGAGTGCTTTCTCGTTTCATCTATTTTGCCTCTAACCGCGTGCCAATTTTTAAGTAATTATTCCTTTATTTCTGACTATGCGCGGTAAAGGTGTATGGGACACAATGTATCGCACACAGGCTGTATGAATAGTAGATACGTGCTTTTTGTAAGACGTGATCAATGGACCTTGAACTTTTTCCACCGTAACCTGTAGAAGCGTGCTGCACTTTAAGGCACTCGTTATTCATCTGTTCAGCGTGCGTGATGTTTTAGCTCAAAGAAATGTCGTCTTAAACATCCGTGTTGCTTTAGGATACTAGCGGAAATTGACGAGATGTCTATAAGAGTCAGTAAATCTGAAAAATTAACAAATTCGTTATATGCATCAGATTGATCAGGTAATTCCGTAGTAACATTTTATTTCTATTTATATTTATACAATTTCATTTGGAATTTTTCGTAAATTGTAGATTATTGATACGCGTATTTTAGCTGAATATTTATCATATATCAGAGTTTCAATTAAAACAACGAAACATGCCGATCAAGCCACAGTAAAATTCAATTTTTGACGAACATCGAGTCTCGAGCACTCATCTTCGATTTTTATTTTCATCGAATCCCTTTCGTTCGGAGGGTCAAGCTTGAAAATGTTATTCGAGCGATTAATTTCCAAATTTTGTCCAATCTCGTACTGCGGAAGGAACTCGTTGCAGTTTGTTCGTCAGCATGTAGCATAATGCAACTCAACGTTCGGTATGCCTTTCGTCCTGCGGATACGCCGGTGAAATCGACACGCGACGGAATGGAATTTCCAATCTCCTTTCATCTTCGAATGAAATTAAGTCTCAAAAGCGGCGCTTTCGTGCGTTGATCTTGCAAGCTTGTCGATCGAGTCACGTGTACCCATCGTTCTCGAACCTCAACTACTCGCCTCATTCTCGTTAAATATTTCCCATCGACCTGTTAACCGATGCTCGATCAAGTTAAAAGTCTAATTTTCACCGCACAAGAGCGACAAAACAGGCTCACGAAAATATTCTAACACTTGTAGACTTTTATGAATAAATTACGCATGTTGTACGACACAGACTGAAATATTATTAGTACCATAATGAGACTCGACTATTATTATTATAGTGGCAAAGTTTGAAACAAATCTGAAATTATTCGCATATGTATATAAGAATTACTATAGGATTTATTTAGAAATATTAGAAATTAGGGTTTTCAATGATTTCGATTCTATATGATAAGTTTATTGATCGATAGATCTATTTACAATGGATTAAACAGGAAACGATTGTTATTTAACGTGAACTAAATACAGTAATGTGCTATAAATAGTGTAAATAGTTAATTCACAGATCACAACTAATAGTTTACAACTCATAACAACTCGGCAACTCGACTCTCGACTCCTCATCACTCGACTGTCAATTCACGATTACTACTCCACTCGACTTGACTCCTCACAAGTTGACTCTCAACTCACGACTATTTCAACTCCACTCTCACCACTCCACTCTCTACTCACAACTACTGCACTCGACTCTCACCACTCGACTCTCAACTCACGACTACTTCACTCGACTCTCGCCACTCGACTCTTCAGATAAAAAAGCTGCCGGTAAAAACTGTCAGGTAAAGACCACCCGTTAAAACTGCCCCTTTTGGCCTAACGGCACTCAAACCTTCTCGCAACATTGTTTATGGTTCACCCGATATTACTTAGACTATTTGTCCACGATACTGCAATACGAAGTATTTTTATCCAATATCTTCTACCGGTTGTACCCGCAAAATGGATTTGAAAGAGTTCTTCGAAGATAAAAGTGATACAATTTTCGTCTGATACACACATTTTTCGATGGTATCGCGAAGTTACCTGAAAGAAGCACAAGATAGTAGAAAATAACGTACAATACATTGTATAATGTGGTTTTAGTTAGAAACATAAAATTTGCCTTTGAATTTCTTTTAGAAAAGCTTTTGGCCAGCCCGATACTTTCGTCTCTTACGCCAGTGTACGATCGGTGGCACGAGCCTACGCTATAATCTTGTCCGCCACATTTTTATATGACTCAAAGACTACAAAGAGAAACGTTCGCTGCGATACAAATTGAACGCAAAATGAACTTAATGCGAGGCCAAGTTGGCCCCACGAGGACACACTTTGATTTCCACCATTCAGCGACTAAATTCTCCGTGAAACAAGCCACGTGGACTCGATTGCCCCGTGTTATTGTCGGTTACGACGACCCCATTCTTTTCTATCGTTATCTAGGAATAGAGATTCTCTTTTACGAAATTGGTCCTTGCCCTACTCGAACGGACAAAAACGAAAGAGGGTGCGTTTATTATACTTATCGTGAAAAATCAGGAAGCTAGACCAGTATTTTCGCCCACTTTATACTTTGCTCAACAGCTGCAGGATATTTATGAGAATTTTTCTCGAAATTCGTTCTCTGTACGCTTTAGATACTT
This sequence comes from Bombus vosnesenskii, assembly GCF_011952255.1. Classification (NCBI taxonomy): domain Eukaryota; kingdom Metazoa; phylum Arthropoda; class Insecta; order Hymenoptera; family Apidae; genus Bombus; species Bombus vosnesenskii. Next base: position 4,407,439 of record NW_022882962.1, read on the forward strand.
TCGGCAAATCGAGTTAAAATATCAGAGGAAACAAACGGAATGAAAATAACGACAAAGGGCCATCCGAAAAACGTTTCCTGCGACCGGAACGCGATGCACGCTGAATCGGAAAACATGAATAGAGAAAATGTTACCAGCCATTTACACGATTCCACGAACAAAAAGTTGAACGTTCTAACGAGTGATTCGGAATTACCATTCTACCGAAAATACTTGAAGTTTCTACGGAAATTTCTGTTGTCTGACACGCGAGCGCCCGTGAAACGTACGACGCTGAGCTTCGTGTCAAGATCAAAGGCTGTACACGAGAACCACGTCACGCGTCGGAATTCCACCCTTATTTCAATCTTTAAAATTTTAGAAATTTTCTAAGCGCAAGAAATTTTAATCTTTAAAAACATCTATCTATATATGGCCAGATGTGAAAAATTTATCGACAAATATGGACTACTTCTGTTACCACAAATCGTTTCTAAATCGCTATGTGATGGTTATACGAAGGATTATTTAACGCTCATGGGACTACTGGTGATAATAAAAAACGAAATCGTGTCGGTTTGCTCGTTTCACTCGAACCTATTAATTCCCGTTTAGTTTTCGATAAAGGAACAGCGTTCCAGCTGAATCGCGTGAGTGAAGCTCTTTTGATCGCTGATGAAAATCGAGGATTTTAAAACGTTAAATTTTTCGTTTCTACAGAAGTAGAAAAGTAGATATTACTCCGCTTCGTATTTCTATGCAAAGTACAGGTGAATTGTTTTTGACGTAGAGAAACTTTCACGCCTGTCGAAAATGGTAAATTCGAAAGTGCGAGAGAAGCACAATCGAATGATATATTATAGTTTGCACGATCGGACTTTTCAAAAAAATATGATCGTAAAAGGTCAGCCGCGAATGCCAATCACACACGTATCAAAACAAAAATCCATTGGTGAAATTTATTGGTCGAAAGTTTTACTCGTTCGGAGACACGTTTTCAATTGTAGCAATAGAAAGCCCTCGTCCTCGTTTAAACTCATCCGGACTCATACGCTGGGTCGACGTACAATGGCGGCCAAGTACTTTGACCTGAACTTACAGCTTTAAGTCGGGCTTTCGTTGGCTCCTTGTAATGGTGTAACGATCCCCGGATTTTCTTGCCAACTCGGAGGAAACGTGACTCTGATAAACGTGTCTCCCAATAAAATCTATGACATGAGAAAATCGTTGCAGAGTACGCAAGCGTGTCGTACACGCGTTGTGTAAAACGCGGAGGGTCTTCGTTTCTCGTAACGCTCCACCAATGGAATTACACTGTCATTCATCTTTCGCGTGAATTCTGTGGACGCGCGCATCCTCGGCTGATATTTACGTTTGAGCAAAGTGGAAAATGGGAACGGATCGTCGAAGTTCGATAAGAATCTAAAACTTTATTTTTCTAATTAGCAAAGTAGAGTTTGGAGGGTGCGTTTTATAAAATCCTAAAATTTAATAAGCAATTACCTTCGAAAAAATGAAAGATTCAAAGTTTATAGCAGGAGCAACATAAATTTCTGGCTCATAATTTATATAACTCGTGATTATGTTTTGTGCCTGACTACCTTGATTAGCAAAATGAAGTCGTATAACAACGATAAATTTTGAAATTGCTTCTCGAGATTATTGCGCAATGGTCATGTGATAAAACTGTTATTGCATCGAGCATCTCGCCGCTTTATGAACTACCACTTTGATCAGGATAACATTTGTGTATCGTTGAACTGCGGTGATTTACGTTCTACAGTGAATACAGTGTAGCAGCGTTTGAATATCATTGATAATGGCGTTTTCCTATTCATAGTCGGAATAGCATTAACGGTTTTATTGCGATCCTGATAGTACTTCATAATATTCTGTATACGATCAGAACTAAACCTGTCGCGTATTATTTCAAAACGTAATCAAAGATCGATTCAATCTATGGAACGTACATAGGGTGATTATATCTAGAATTTCGTTATATTATTGAAGCGCAGGATACAGTTTCAGAATCGCAAATTCTGAACAAAATCGAAGTTAAAAGAGGTTATCGTATAGGTGCACCAATCTTCATTTTTCAGTTTCCTCGTCTCACTCCCTCGACGTTCATTCGAGAACCTTGCGCCGCTTTGATAAAGCAGTTCCGGACGCTTTAAATATTTGACGAGCTTGCGTGTATTCGTCGCGTTTCTATGTAATCTCGTCTTGTTCAGTCCGGTGCTATCGATGAAATGTTTGAAAGGGAAGCGTGGTATTAAAGCCTATTCGCTAAAGGCCGTCTCTGTCGTGAGAAGTAATTTCCGGATGAGCGAGGAACGAAAAGGGAGAAAAGTGATAGAAAAGAGAAGAAGAAGAAAAAAAAGAGGCGAATCTCTTTATATTTCCAGTCCGTTACAGATTTCCCACAGGCAGTTTTACATAAAATCACGACTGTAGGATCTCGGTTTTTAGAATCAGACCGCTTCGTCGTGTTGGATTCACGGAACATAATTATGCGTTTGTATGACGCTTAACTAACTGCACAATAGGGGTGGCGTGATAGCTCGACCTGCGGCCTCGTTCCGTGTTGGTCGTTGCAGCGAACGTTGAAACCTGTTGCAACCGACTGAAACGACCTAATGTTCTCTACTCCCAGTTGAATCCATTTACTTTTCTTCCTTTTTCCTCGATTTTGTTTCGCTTCCACTAAGCGACAGGGAATCAGCTCTTCCTGTCCTACTCGGTCTACGATTTATTTCCCGATTCCGTTGTGATCTCTTCCTTTATATCGCTCTAATCGTACAATATTTTTCTTCTCTGTTGTGGGGTACGATAAACTCTGAGATAATACAGAATATTCCTTGCGTAAATATAGATATTATCGATTAACCAGGCAATATTACACGTGATTTAATAACGACACAACAGTATAACATTGTTTGCATGTTTACTGACATTTATCTGTCTAATATAATATAATATAAAATTAATACAATTTAGAATTAATAAATTAATTATTAGAATTAATAAATACAACTGATGTCTATTAACAGACTAGAATATAATGTTAAACGTATAACATAAGGTGAAACGATTATTGACAGCGGTCGTTATTAAGCAATTATTAAACCAGTTAATTAACATTACTCCGACACGGTATTAGTATCCGTCAAACTACACAACTTCCTTGAACAGCCTATTGTATCGTGTCGGTGAACCAGCGAATTTACTTCAATAACAGGATCCTAAGGCTTTGTGTTCCTGTCAGAGAAGCGTGTGACGCGATCGCTGTGTTCGAAATATCTGGAAAGTTGAAAATCGACGAAGAATACAAGAGGAAAAATTTGCCACGGGAGGAAAACAGAATCGACGGACAGAAACGAAAACAAACGTCGCATCGATTTGATCGTGTTGTCAGTCGTCCTAACTTGGAAGTCGTAGGAAGCGCGCCTCGAGCACGAAACGGGAGTGCGACTGATTCGATAACTTCCTGGAACATTGTCGGGACACCTCCGTTCCTCGCTGAGCTGTCCTTATTAGGGTCGCTCACCGAGCACAAAGGCTTCGTTGAAAAGTTTTCCGCGGGAATCGAAGGAACGTCCGGAGAAATTTCTCAGAAGTAAGCCGATTTTCCGTAACGCTCTTAAGAATGTAACACTCTCCCCTTGAGTGTAACTCAACGAAAATACCATTAGAGGATCACGAAGTCGATTGATGAAACTATTTTAATTGAGCTTGCTGTGATTAACGCGTCCTCTTGAAAATTTGCGTGGATTTGAATCATCCTCTTTGAGACGGAGGTTAATATTTTTGTTTACTTTGTAATTCGTTTAAAGCGTAAATTCGTTGGTGGTGAAAAGGTGAAACGATAGAAACTATACTATTCCCGTTTCGAATATAAAAATTTCACGATCTATTCCTTCGTAATGAAGACGATTAACGAATAACGAAATTAGGAAAAGTTGAAGCGGCGTACGAGCCGATTGGTAATTAGTGAAATTCGCAATCAGAATTATTGTCAAACTGGACATTCGTGTGGTAATAGAATTCGACGTGATGCACAGACTTAAAATTGATCCTGATTGTATACATGTCACAAACCAGATTGAATATCATGATGGCACAACTCCCGGCTCTCTACTCCCAATCGAATATCCTCGTTTGCCGTGTCAATTCCACTTTGTTTACTTGATTGTCAGGGCATAATAATTAGACAAAGGTAAAAGTAACGAAGTTCGGATGTTAATAGTTGGTTAAATGTGCCTCATGAACTAAACTACAGCCTTTCCTAGTAGTAATCGATCAAATTATATCTTTCGTTTCATTTCGAAAAACAATATTTACACGAAATTATCTCAAGACACGAGTTACATTAGCGGTATTTCCTTTTTATTTTGTGTTGGAATACAACGATATTAATCGCATACAGATGAGGCGATTGATCGAGCGGATTCTTCCCTTCGTTGTCAAGCGATATCCTTACTAGCGTGCGTTCGTTAGATGTACCGCAGCGGCTGGCGCGTGCATGCTCTTTCGAGAATTCGGCGGAGGAAGCGTAAGGATATGGATGGAACATTGGGCACGTCGAGAAGCTACTAGAAGGTTCCGTGGCACATGTGACGCCACACAGACATCTACTCGGGTCACACTCATTACTGCATAGAGAGTGGGGGTTCAAAACCTTTCCAAGGGCCATGGGTCACTAAGTCAGTCAGTCTGAGAATAATTAGCCAACTGTCTACATTCCACAACACACTTGCATTTCCTGTAATAATTGTTTAATAAATATCACATAATATTATTTCAACACAAACGTTGTGTCTTCCACAGATTATTAATCTTAATTCCGAGAATAAATTCTAATATTTTGCCATCGATTAAAATATTTTGTTAAGGAGAATAAGCTCGAATAACCTTGAGTTCGCACGTACCGACCCCAGATCATCCTTATTTTAATATTCTTCCAACGTTACATATTTAGCTTGAACCGACCTGGCCTGTCCGTATGTACCTTATCGCGCACGTATTTGCTAGAGCCGTACAACAAGTTTGTTTGTTTTTCGAACCCGGTTCGAAATGAAATTTCCTCGGCCAGCTACCGTGCTCTCCTCATAAAATCTCGTTAATTTTCATGTCATCGTGTGAGGGAAAAAATGTCACCCCTATGAACGATACGCTAATGGCGCTAGCGGAAGTAATCCGGCATTAATTTTCTTCTTCGTGAACATCTGTCCTTTTCTACCTTCGATGGCAACCGTTAAATAAGGTTACGCAATAAATTCTCCACTGACTCTTCTTCTGTATTTGTCGTTTATACGTGCAGGATAAGATCGTAAATTTAATTGAATTTTCGTCAGCTCGTGATGAAATTCGACGCTCATATTTTTGTTTTTCCTTTTCCTTTCCTTCTTCCTTCGCGAAATGTTTTATAAATTTTTCTGAAAACGAGAATCGCTGGCGTTCTTGTTTACACGAAATGCATTATTCTTTTGTACGGGATTACGCTAACGCGTTGTCGGTATAATACGTTATAAAACCGGCGACATTGCTCGCCTTTGCACCGCGTGGGTATTAAGTAACGGCAAATGCACGCTCGAAGCATAGTTGATGCAATTACAATGAAACAACACCGTATCATAAAATATCTGTGCATCTGGTGGCTGATGATGGAAGCTACGAAAGTATTAGAAGAAGCGTGAGAACGACAAAATTCGCGAATGCTCGACAGACGAAGCGTTCGGATTTTCTCGTATAATTGAGGGTCCTTCGAAACTGGTGAACACGTTCGAATTCTCGTAATTAAACGTTGCTCGTGACACATGTTCTAAACACTCTTGCGCGCAAATATTGATTTAATATTATTCTGTTTTGGCGAGTAAGAGACACGTACGATGTACGTGTCCGAAATGTCCGATGAAATTTTCGTTAGGACGATGCTGGTCGATTTTCGACCAATATAAAACAAGGGATGAAATTCATTTACATTTAGCGCGGTTACAACATAGGGTTGTTTAAAGCGCAGATCCCGGAAATAGGTCGTCGTCAAATCGAATCTATTCGCGAGTCGAACTAATGAAGCGTGTCGAGACGTACTTAGCGGAAATTCAGCGGAAAGAACACTTGGCATCGATGAAAGTTCGAAGAAAGAAAATGCTTTTCGTCTTACGTCCACGTGTCGAACCAACCTGTATTCAAATAAACGGAGAAACGATTTAATAAAATCGAAAGCGGGGGAAGATATAATGCGAGAACTGGAGCGTGAAAAGCTCGTTCTAAACTCGCTGGAAAACAACCATAAATATGCGACTCGACCGTGGTTCGCACGAACACATCGAAAAAGTAAGCTTCGTTTCCACTCGCGGAATATCCTGGGCATGCAGGCAAAATAAGAATCCTCACGGTTAAGATTTGCATTCGATGCCGCGGCCTAATTATTCAATTTCACGTCGATTTGGAAAACAGCTTCAGAAATTTCTTACATCGGATTCGAATGTACTAATTTTCTCAGTTGAATTCTTATCCTCGTAATGTCAATACGGCCAGCTGTAAATTTCCAGGATTTCGTGATCTCGATCGAGAAAAGAGAAGATAAGGACATTAATTCAAAATGCAAATGATCCATTGTTTTCTAGAAATTCCATTTAGTATAGTAGCATCTATAAAATAAATAAACGCGACAAGCTTCTGTTGAATGGAGAAGATTACGTGCCCTTTGAAAAGTGACCCGAGATCCAACACCCTTCCTTCCCTCTCTTTAAAATTGCTTGGCTACTAAAGAATGAAAGTTCTCTCGGCTTGGCTATTACTCTGTGCAAGTTTTCAAGAAGCTTCAGCTTCGAGCCAGCAAAAGACCGCGTTCCCGATCGATTATTACATAATACTATGGTCATTAATTCTTAGCATCGATAGTCCTCGATTACATAACTCAACGTGATCGTAAACAGATTGTTTACCACGTTCCATGTCGAAACTCAAGTATAGAGCTCGCTGGAGTACGCTAATTAAATTTAATTCAACGATAGGCAGATTACTCACGTGACGCAAGTGTATTCGGTCGATTGGTTCGGAGGGAAGGGTAAAGTCCTGCTCTAGAAGTTTTCATGGCAAGTTTGCGGGATCCACGGAATCCACAGTCGAGAGAGGAAGGATTATTGCTTAGATTTACGGAGACAGTCACGGATTTACGGCGCCTGCTCGGAATTTCCATCTGGTCTTCCGGCAAATTATCCCTCGATCAAGGTTCGATGCACCGTTGTTCCTGGTTTCCTACCTGGAAATATTGATAAACAAACGCTCCTGCATAAGCTGAGCGTTAATTAATTGCGCAACGAACGATAGTAATCGGTTAATTCCTCGGCTAGCGTTTATTAACAACGCTGATCACCGAGCATACTGAACTCGATGCGCCGTTAAAACGGTGGTACGCTGCTCGATTTAGACTATAAAGTTATTTGTAGTTCGAATAAACATTATTTTAGTTGACTCTATATTGATTCAGCGCGTCTGGACAATAGTCGATGTTCTAAGTTAACAAGGACTGATTCCAAAAACGCCAAAGATCTTGAATATAAACGAATAATTATTTTCTAAATTATTTATTTGAAATTCTTCGTCTTGTTATTATACCGCCAAGGGGTTAATCCAATTCTCCCTTCGATGCACTGCTATCCGGGATACCTTTTCGTTTTAAATTCTTTTCAGCAAAGTACAAAAGTAATTGGACCGAGGGTAATCGCAAAGACAGCCTAGCATGACACGTTGTTACGGATACTGTCATGATCTCGTTAGAAATTCATGATTTTGTTTGTTCGATTGCATACACATATAACGAGGCGAACAATAGACATGCTGCAAGCGTATGCATGAGTTTTTCACACGACAAATACATATGCATGCAGTCGTTCCAATGTGTCCACACGACGCGTCGCCCCGGGTAGATTTGGAGATTGATTCGCGAGGTTATAAATATCGAAGTTTGAATAACGCATTCGCTATTTTAATTCAACTACTGGCTCGTTCCACCAATTTCGAGGACCATAGCTTTACGAGGATTCGTTTGCGGTGTTTTTTTTCATTAACGGATCAGTCAAACGACACCTACAAAGTGGACGAAATATTAGGTTGTCCGAAAAATTTCTTTCGTTTTATGACGAAATAATAGACATGCAACGTTTTTTCTTTTATATTATTTCGTCGAATTACGTACGACCCATTTTCTTCTGTCGAGATAAACACCGTGACGTTTCACAGACTCGGTTTCACGTTTGTACGAAGGTGCATCGTTGTAAAAAACACGTTTACGAAAGAAAGACACTTTTTCGTCAATCTAATATTTATCTCGAAGAACGCATTGCTGTGAAGTAGGAAAAATTTCGCTTTCCTCCTACTTCCTCGTATGCTTTTATTAAAAAATAGTGTAGAATAATTATACTTAATGATCGAGAGCCGGTATCTGTTCGATTTTACATCATTCTCAAGAATTTCATACCTCAAGCTTTAATTCGCTATTCGCTATTAATCATTAGCGACACCGTTGAAGACGTTGCTTCATTAATTATAAAACCATAGAACGTTCTTTTCATTTTACGACAGACTGTGACGACGAAGATCTCTTTTACTACCAGTTCATCGGTCACCGTGATAATGAATCTTCTTTCTTTCGCTGGGGGGAGGGGGTAGAAATAACGCAGGTAAAGAGATATCGTTATTGCGCAAACAAATTACTCGAACGTTGGATTTATTACGGGACCCATTCTTTTGGATCATCGCACTCGAATTAATTTTCCTCGAGAGAATAATGCGACCTGTCATTGCCCAAATTAAAGTTTCTCGACCGATTTATTAAACAGGAAGTAGGTAAATTTACAGGTAACGTGGAAGAACAATCACCGTGTTCGACTCACGGGCCGAGAAACTTTCGACGTGCACCGGTTAAGCATACTTCGCGTCAGTCCTTGAGAGAAACTCGGTTTCCTGCACTCTCAACCTTTCGATCCTCGAAACTGCTCGCGAAATCATTCGAGTCTCGTCGTACAGACGATTTCGAAGCTGTCGTATCGTATTTTCAGACACGATTTCGCCGTTATTCGCGTTTAGACGTTCGTCGTGAATATTTCAGAACGCGTTAAGCTGAAAAGATTCCTCTCGCGTCAAGGATGAATTGTGTCCGTACAATACAATTTGTGTTTACTCGAGTCTTACACTTACGCGTTTGATCAGGCTGATTGTTTCGTTAAAATATCGTTCGAGGTACAATAGAACTGCATTTATTGGATAAATTTTATTTAGTACACGATTAAACGAAGTATCGATCGAATCCACTTATGGATATGAATTCCAATTAGTTAAACGAGAAACACATGCATAATGAAGAGAATGATAGTAGGGAAAATTAGTGGACTCCTGTTACGTTGTTACGTATATTCAGTGACCACTGTTTAAAATGTCATGGCCTATGCTTATCGCGTAAATTCGAAAAGATAGTTGATCCTTACCGATATCAAGAATATTAATTAAATCGAATCTTTTAGGGGAAGAATAAAATAAAATCTTTTAGAATCTTGAATTGAATATTTATATCCAGCATCTCTCTTATTGTATACGTACGAGTATATATTCTACTCATGTTCATAATTAAACCTTGTGTGAATAAAAACGTAGACTGAATTAAAGCGCGATATATCTGAGAATCGATTGAAATTAAATTGATCGAGATGCAAATGATATTCAACCTTCTCAGAGATCCCTTCCATATTTATCAATCAACTTCGTTCCGATGAAACATGTTTCGCAGTCGACAATGATTGTTTAATCTTCCAGCGTATTTACAATTTACAAGTCTTCTACTTAGTCAATTTCGCACTCCCATTTTGTTAATTCCAGAGATTCTCAAATGTTACCGTTTTGTCATTCGAAAAGTTTCTCAATCTTCGTCCATCTTAATAACACTCGAGCGCTCGAACAAGATAATAATCTCTCGGTACAGTAACTACAGTATAAAATATATGAAATACATTCATGGAATACACGTTTTCATTCGCGAATACAAAACAGGAATTTCCTACTACTTTAGTTCGAATTCTGCTAGGAAATGACATTCTAATTTCAACAAAATTTGAAATTATGAAAGCTATGAACGGAATTCGTAGCATTACGAATTACCATGAGAATCTTGTATTCGCTTTAATGATAGAACCGACGTAAATATACCGATCGAGAAAGCGAAGATGAAGAAGGAATCTCATTCTTCAAATTTCTCATATCAAAAAGACAAAATCATCCTATTTCTTAAAAAAAACACACCGTGACAACTCTATAGAAATCTTTTGAAAAATTACTAATTGGTTATTTCGACTACTCTGTTGATTTTAACGTTAAGTATTTGCAAGCATCGTGTGCAAATTATTGTCGCTAGTATCAGAGGAATTTTACTCTGCGATCGTGCGATATTTCGCTAGATTCCTGAACATTCGGATTGCACTCGTTGGATTTTTTGACGTGTACTGCATAGGGCAGACTTGGTTGATTAATAATAAACGCATCGCGAGTTGCTACGAGCTGTCAAAACGGCGGACCATTAGCGTGAGACTGGTAAACTGGCAAAGTGACGAACGTGTGTGGCGGTTCGTTGAATTAATAGATGCCGCGATACACGTCAGTCTGTTAATGCAATCTATGTACGAGCTCGTCACACATACTTGCCATTCTCTTGCATGCGCACGTACACACGCGTGTCCATGACAACGCGATAACATTGAAATTTCAATTAAATGGAGACCACGCTGATCTGTTGCAAACATTCGTTCGTTTCATCTTTTACGTAGAGAATATCGAAACATCGCGTTATACTTTATCTCGAGTTGTTACAGCAAAGTCTCTTTTAATCTAGAATATTATTAGAACCTATAAACTCTGTCTAGTTCCTAAAAGTCTTCTTTTCGGGCACGAATAGTGCTATTTTGTATTTTAAATACTCGTACTTTAGCGAAGATCGCACGATTGAGGTTAAATCGACGAGGTAGTTACTGGTACAATCTTCTGTAAGCGGCGTGCTCGAAGGAAAAGAATATTCGAAAAGCGGTGTCGTTGTAACTTGTAATTTATCGATGCATCGAGGGGCCCGATTAAAGGCAGATTCCGCTCTAAGTACGTCGTAAAGCTTGATATATGTGGACCCGGTGCGGAAACGCGTTCCCGATATTCTACACGAGCTGAGATTTTGCCGAAGAAACGAATATCTCACGATTACTTAGCTCACGCTGCATGCTGTTTGTACTCCGATGAGATACGGACAGGAATTAAAGGCCATCCTCGTTTCACGACTCGCTCGAAATGGTATCTACGTAGACACGATCTCGTCACCAGAATATAGAGAAATATTCATTTGAGAACCGACCGCTTGGTATTCCGAAGGAACAGATAACGTTATATTTCGAATTTCCATTCGTTCTACGATCGCGAGATAAAGAGGAATCGTTGAATGTAATGAAAATATTCTTCAGGGTATGCGAACTTCTCATAAGGAAAGTTCTACTTCCTTATTGGTTCTTTAATTTCACTACATAAATGCACAATTAACGTGTATTTCAATTTTCAAATATTTATATTCTCAAGTATTCGAATACATGATATTTGATTGTTTCGATGTATCGAGTTTCCCAGAACGCGAATCAACCGTAGGCACAGCCTAAGCGTAAAGAACGTATCGAGATAGAAACGAATGTTCAATGTAGGATAAAAACCCAACTAATAGACAGAATGGATCCTATGCGTAAATAAGGGAGAATGTAACATCTACGGTACGAATCATTTCTCAGAAATCTCGTAAATACGTGTAACATGGACCACGGTTGGAAACGTGTTGGTGGTTCAAATGTAGGTAAGCGTCGATCCCCTGTCGCGAGGAAAGGAACGGGAAAGAATGGGTCCTGAAAGCTTTTTTCAATTGAGTGATCCACCACCCATGGCTTCCACGTTGAATCACGTGGCGTGCTCATTGATTTCGCGGAGAAACACTTTCAAAGAGAAACTTCCTCTTGGGAAGAATCGAACTTACAAAGTAACCTTTTCATCGGAGACTCGCCAGCCACGTTTCCGCGCAGCACTGAAACTCGTGAAATTCGAATTAACGAAGGCTAATTGATATACATTAATTTGGTGTCGTTGCAAAAACGACGAATACCAGATTCGAGGCTCGTTAAGCGGTGTTCAGAGCTACGTAAATCAGAATTATCGCAAATCGACGGTCGGTTCAATGCGCAATTAATCATCAGCAACGCCGATATCAACGCGAAATTTCGCAAGCACGCCCCACCCAGCTGGCGGCTACAATCAACACGATTCAGTCGACGAGAATTTACTGGACGCCGAGGACAGAAATTCGTCGGAAACCGCGACGTTTCGTCAGCCACGAAGAGAATACAATTTTATTCCGTGTGCGCTCATTCTCGAGCTTCGCATCTTACGAGATTGCTTGCTCGAGAACGAATCGATCCGATAGACCCGACGTTAACCCGATATTTTGGAAACGACGTTCGCAACTTTGAACGTACGCGAACGTGATAGCTAGATTTTTCAGTTAATTCGAACTATTTTCTGCTGCCATACCGGCAACCTTCAAAGAACGTGCTTTAACGGCGTCTGTCAGCGGGCGTTAATGCGTTCGTAACGATGGTCGTAGTGACACGGAAAGCGTAACTCGTTCATTGGAATTTCACGATAGCATCGCGTAAAAGTTCTGTTGCTTACCGTGCACATATATCTGTGTGTATTTTATACATCGGCGACAAACGTCACGCGTAAGTAGTAATTTTCAGAAGCTTTCCCCTATGACGTGAATATCGTCGACGTCGTCGTGACGAGAGTCGAAACAAGGATACCCTTTTCTATCGGAATATTTCACTTCGCTACGAGATCTGATCACGTTTAAGCGCAAGGAATATACAAGAGGAACACGATACGAAGAAAGTGTAGATGAAGTTTGGAACCTTTCGCTGAAATTTAAACGTGGAAATTTAGCGTGGAAAAGATATTCGCGAAAAGAATAGCAGATCCAGCGTGAGAATTATAGGGAAATTATTTAACATGGAGTACGACATGGATTCGAGTCGACACGTACTTTTACGTTATTTATATTTTGTCGATTGTAGTACGTGAATTATATATCACAAAAATCTGCATTTTATTTCTTGGATATAACTTACATTTCATATGTCAAAAAGCAAGACAATTATTTGTTAGCATACGGCATTGTGCGGAACGAAAACCGGATCCGAAGTGAACGTGTTGACACGCTAATACTTTTCGCCTTCTGTATTTCTCGTAAAATGCGTAAGATGCAAATTGCTTAGATTATTCTAAGTGGTAATTTTAGCTTGGATGTAGGAACATTGGTGTAGGAAACATTTTTCGGCAAGCGAACTTTTGTATTCTCTGGATCTTCCATAGATGAACGACTCACGGAATCTCTCGTTGGTTCTTTTCAGAATTTTTAGAGCATGTTGCAGCCAAGTGGCACAACCCACTTCCATTCTTTGGCCAGGTGATTTTAAATTTCGTTTCCTCGTATCGCTCGACTCGTGTGAAATTCGTGAAATTCTCTTCGAATTTCGTAGAACAAACGATCGAACGATTTGAAAGATCACCCAAGATCGAGTAACGTTTCTCTTCGAGTCTTAATTTCGAAAAATCAATTTCATCGGAGATCCAATCGTTCTACGACTACGTGACACAAATCGGACGAGAGGAGTTGCAGAAATCATATAAAATTTCAATTCTTATTCAGATAGAACACGGATATAACTTTTTCTAGAAAGAAAATATAAAAGTATAAAAAGAAGTATACTTGTTTGTCCAGCTTTCACGAATTCCTTTTCTCTTTCTCTCTCATCTTGCGTAAATACGTAGAGTGTTGATCGATTAATCGTTTCCTAGATAACTTGGATCAACGATCAGATTCTGCAGAAAATCAAAATACGCTTTAATTTAATACCTTAGAAATTGAATCTCGCGATTTGTTTGGGAACGTCATGGCTGAGATACGAGATTTTGGATAACGTATACGAAGGATATACGATGTCAACAAATTCTCTTGCAGGGAAATAGCTTCCCTGCCATAAATTAGCCTCTGTGCTCGTTAACCCGAAGCACAATGCCCCGAGACAGTGAACACCACCAGAGCGCGCTTTCTCTTCGAATAAATTCGAAGTTTCGTCGTAACGGACTGCTTGAGCAACTCGTTTAAAAGAAACCCCTTTCCTATCTACGCCAGTTTGATTACCACAACAATACGGAAGTTCTTTTTCGGCTAGGAACGAGCCAAGTTAATCACGACACCGATACCACGAAACTTGGACTCAATCGATCTTCACCGCACTCAGCGAGAAAACACTTACGAATTCTCTTCGTAATCGTGCCGCGAACCAGTAACAATGGCCGCAAAATCTTTAACCATCCTCGTACAATGCCTCTCAGAATGCTTCGTTTAAATAAACGATCGTTATCGATTCGATGGATTGTCAGGATCGAAACAACTGTAATTAGGTCACCGTGTGGTATTACAATCATAGACACAACGTCGTATGCTCGTTCCGCTAATTAGATTCTCCATCATCTACGTGACGACGATGACGGTCTATTACAACGAACGACGTCTTCAAGCTTCGAAATAATCAACGATTCCGAAATAATAAATTGACGCGCGAATAAAATTATTTCCCAACGAGAATTAATTAGAAAGTTGGAAAGTAATCGAAAAGTGTAATTGTTTTGAAATTGCCGCGTCCACCAAACGCGATTGGAAAGTTTCTGTTAACACGTCGAAACGAACACGGAAGGTCCTTAATCGATTATTCGCTCGCATGACCGCAGTTCTGGAAACGTTTCACAATGGTTGTTTCTCGTTGTTAGACGACTCGTGATAAGTAGGAATTTCGAGAGACGCCAGGATAGAGAGGAATCGAAAAAGCATTTAATCACGGTGTTCGCGTATCGAAATGGACGTGCTTCTTTCGCGGTGAAACCATTGAAAGATGGATGTTGCAATCGCGTGTTTCGTACCGGACCGAATCAAATTATCTCGAAATAGGATCGTAGCTGAATTACGGGACTACGTAATCCGCGGTGGGTCAGGGTGCTGGACTTGGACTGAAATCGCGGTTTCCTCGGTGGTCAGGTACGACATGTCGTGTTCCTCGTCGTTAACGCCTTTGTTAACGAGCTGGAGGATTTTATTTCACTGCCGTGGAAATTCTTCTCTTTATTTTCCCACCTTCCTTCGGATCTTTTCTCGTTCTCCGAGGTTTTCTCTTTCTCTCTTCCGTTTCCTTCGTCTTAATCGCTTAGCAGGTCGATTAATTAACCGCGTAAGAAATAATTAAAAGATAAGAAAAGGAACGGAGAAAAAGTATGGCGGTGGCTCGCGACGCAGATAAATCGCAACTGAAAGCTTCGCTAATGAATTACAACGTCGCTTTATATTCTTTTCTAATTAATGGACGCCATCTATTAAGCGCCGGAACATCGATGAATTGCTTTGTTTCGCCGCCCTTCGCTCCTCATCGTTCTGTGTTACGCGCCCTTGGCTTCTCCCCTCTTTTCGATTCGCTACGAATGGCCCTCCACGGTTATTGTTCAGGTGAGAAATTGAAACGAACAAACGGTAGCGCCGGAGGTCGTTCGAAACGATACTCGTGGTTACCACTTAATTCATTGTACCCGAGCTCGTTTCGTGTTCAAAGTCGGCTGCACAACGAATCGACGTTCGCAGTCTCTCAGAAAAGTATTTGGATAGTTACCGTAGAAAACATTGATCGGTATATTTCATATATGTAACGTGGTCGTATTTTCATTCTATGAACATTCATGCTATGTTTACGTCGACGTTTATTTGTCAAATATATTTGTGATCATTGCGTATGTTTTCAATGAATATCTTATTGTCTGGTTTCAAAATGCACGAGTGCAGTCAAAATAGCTGTGTCTCGTTACAGCGCTAATAAAATTTTCAAATGTTTCATACGGCACACAATATATATTCATGTAAGGTTTTTTACATATATCAAAATATTTTACGCGATCTAGCAAGAAAAAGTTATAATTCGTCGGTTTCATTCTTAGACAAAATAGACGCTTGTTGGATTTTATTGAATTTTTATTAAAAACAATGCTTCGTCGTTTTATTCGTCGCTTTCCGATTTGCTCCGTCGTTCGAGCAGAATGAGCAAAAACGATAGGATAAGGAAGCTTGCGTTAAGTCGTATTAAACGCAGCTCGTATTTTTCGACTATTATTCCGCGTCACTCTTCATAATCATAATTTACGAGCAGCTCGGAGTTTAAGTAACCATGGAAATATGGCCTTTCCACGGCTTCTATCTCGTAATCCGACACATGGACCTTCTAACCAATCTGCATGGACGGCATCTCACCCATAAGGATAAAAAATCACAGTGGTTCGTGAAATAAACGGATCCAAGTCGACCGTAGATCTCCAAGGGAAAGGTGCCCGAAATCGATCCACGCTCGAAGCTTCGTCCGCAAAATAGCCGCAACGATTTGTCGTGGCGATTGCTCGGAATAAATTTCCCAAGCGATCGCGACGCTTTTCGAAATTTATCTCCGCCACTGCATAGATTTATTTGCGAAAGAAGGGCGGCGTGCACACGCCGCTACCGCCAACGAAAACGTTGCGTCACGCAGCTAAATAATCCCACCGGCGGACCAAACAAATAATTCTATCTTGCGAAACTTGTCCGCTCGAATGGGACTCGTTCAACGCTACCGATGCGAACTTACGTATTTATTGCTATTAGCAGTAAAACGTAATAACCACCCGGCAAGAAACCGTCGCTCGAGTGATCGCTGAAGAGATGAGACGAAGAATTCGCGGCTGAAGGAAGGTATTTATCGAAGAATTCGTTATTCGTCGTGAAAAACCAAGGAAAGTCCGGTCGAAGAATGCGAGTTCTCCGTGGCTCCTTTCACGCAGCTTCGTCCTTGGATGAGAACGCAGGATTCTCGCGGGATGCTCGCGTATCGTAAGCCAGCTTCGACGAATCCGCCTTTCGTATCTCGTTCTTGCTCGTCCCGTTTCTGCAGATCATCTCGTTGGAAGTGGCTGGTACGCTGATTACTTCTGTCAGTTGCATCGCTGTGGCGAATCGTAACGCCTGAAAGCAAAATCGAGAGATCGTCAGCGCTCTGCGAAACTTGCAAAGCTATTCAGCGGTATGCACACAAGGGACTCACGTGTGTTCAATCGTGTTTCGTTGATGAGATCAAGCTATTGACGTACGCCGCGTGAAACAGTGTTGGTTGAACAAAGAGAAGGGAGTGCAAACGGGTCGGTGCACGCGCGTAGGGCAAGGGGTGTCGACTACAATGGTCGTTGAATCGCTCGGGAGTCAGAACCTTCCTTCGCGGTTTCACGCCCAAGAGAATGTTTGAATTGCCAAGCGTAAATTAGGGGATGACGAGAGTTTGACGCGTTCAGTGTTCTTCTTTGTTGGTTTTTTCAACTCTTAAATTTTTCTTATCTAATTGCTATTATTACTCTTAAAGAAAGCAATATCTTCTAGCCTTGTAAAGTGTTAAACGAGAAACGAGGAAGATGGAAAAATGCGAGTAAAAGTTAGTGCTACGTAAAACAATTACGAAGAGAATTCGATAACTTTACAAGGTTCTTAGGATAATTCTTTTGTGAGAGACGGAAAGTTACAACCTTCGCAGACTCGCAAAGGATCTGATGCAATTAGTTTCTTGGGCCGATATAAACGCGTTCGAGGCGAATTCATTAAAAAATTGTATTTTTCGCAGTTTTCTCAAGGCACCACTTAACTACAGAAAAATCCGCGCAACCAGCACCATTTCCAATCCTCGTAAATTACGAATCCGGACTACGAGTAGATAACGTTGTTTTATGTTATCAACTAACCTTGTTCCAGTTTAGACAGACTTTCTGCGCACCGTTCAGCCCCGCTATTTGTTGCTTATTTTTATCTCTTCGTTTTTCACCGTTTCCGTTTAACCATCCGATAAAACTTTCCTTAGTCGATGTTTCCGCGTTCAAGTCGTTTAACCACGTTCTCTATGTAAATCGGCCACGAATATTAAATACAACTCGTTCTAACAATGAATTTCTTACACGTATTGGGTTGTCCGAAAAATGTCTTTCCTCTTATAAGGAAATAATAGACGCACAATGTTTTCTGTTTTGTATTAGTTTATTGAATTATGCACGAATATAACAATAGAAATAGAACGAAATGGATCATACCTAATTTAATAAAATAATATAATACAGATATTATTGTTCATCTATTATCACCTTATGAAAGGAAAGAAACTTTTCGGACAACTTGATAGTATTTTGAACGAATAAACGACCACGTATATTCTAATTTTTATCTGTTATGTTCGGCTGCAAAAAATTATGGTTGAGCGATCTTGTGTAAAATCGCTGTATCCCATTGAAACGCTTTGGTCGATATGAATTCAGCGATTTGATTCAGTGGACAATTAAAAGTAATTTCAAATCGAAAAGTTATCAGAAAGGTTTCGCTATCCTGTATAGCAAGTTTTTATGAATAGGTTGGATAGGATTGAACGTTCGTACTTTCTACCTATCTCGCATTTAAATATACATATTAATGTTTTTATCGAAAGAGCTACGCCATTTCTACTGATCAAAGCCGAACTTCTCTGTTTAGTCGCTAAATTTGATATTTATTTGAAAGTAGTATTTTCTCAAGTAATATTTTACTAAAGTTTATCCCAAAATAACCAGCAACCACACCATTTAACAGAATATATCGGTAGTTGAAAGTGCTATAAATTTTTCGGACAACCCAACACAACGACCAAAAGTTCGATCTCGTGGAAATACAATGTACCACATAGAAAAAGCACAGCGGGAATAGAAATTGCATCCATCGAGGTGAATTTTTGACCCGCTGAAAACCAATTTCTAGAGTAGGTAAGTAAACCACGAACATAAAACAGGAAAATAAAATCGAAAGTATGTGCAAGTAACGCGAATCGTTCGAACCGATAAAACATACGCGCTTTTAACGAAGCGCAGCTCGAAAATGCTGAACCAACAAACGCGATTTCGCGATGTACAACTCAAGTGCAATTTGTTACAATGTCTACGAGTTTTAGATACGCGATCGTCGAACGATGCAGCTTCGTCGTCGAACTTGAAAAGCGATTCGCACGTGGCCGATTCCTGGACAATTCGATTAGTTTCTGCGCCATCAGTCGCGCTACAGCCACCCACGTGACTTATTACAAGATTAAAAGTAGCCGAAGGGCGAAAAAACTTGTCCAATTGCGAGGCTGTCTGTCGCTCGCGCAAACAGGACCCTCTAATTCGCCGCCATCCCGCTTTTTCCGCACTCTCGAAACGACATTTATTTCCGAACTTCATCCCCATTCAATTACGCGTTTCATCCTAGTCGTTTACGGAGAGTTTCGTCGCGCTCGCTTTCCACGAAAATTGAACGGAAATTCGCCAGTGGACATTCGGCTACAATTCGTTGCTACGTCCTCGTTAAGAACGTCGAGGACGTGTATATTGCATTGTTGACGACAACGTTATATGAGACTTTAGGCGAAATGAAATTACAAAGAGCGAAAAAAAGAAAAATAATGGCACACGATTAAAACGAAGAAGATCCAGGAGAAATCCATTTTTAACAAATGCCTATTTACTATTCTACTTTTGAGAAGAAATTCATCTTTTAAGAATTAACAGTCAGTATAAATACTCTGGTGACCAAAGGTTTTGCGACCGCCTGTAAATTATAAAATTCCGCGCAACTCAAATTTCGCGAAATAAGATATTTTTTATCAGAACTTTGTTACTTCGACAAGGAACAGTAAAAAATTGTTTAAATTGAAAAAGTATCGCTCTCTAAAGTACGAGCAGTGAATGAAGTTTTTGGTTCGACGGGAGTTCGACTAAGTTTAAGCGTAGCGGAATAAAGACAGCCATTGTAGAGAATCGCTCGAGTTTGATGGTTTAGGAACAAGCGCCAAACTTCTGTCTCGAAAGACAAACGACCGGGAGAAAATATCGCACCAATGCTTGAAATCATTTCGGCGAAAAATCGAATAATCATACACTCGTTCGATTCACTCAATTACTCTAGTCTTTTCGCGTAATTCAGAACTATCCAGCCAATCTTTTCGACTCATTGGCGTGCATAATCGTTTACCAGGTGGTGCGAACTATTGTGGCCTTATATTCTTATTAATTCAATCGTTTCGTTAATTGTACCTTTCTCTAAATTTTTACGCTCCACAGAATATTAATATGCCAAAGGATGAAAACGTAATCTCCAGTTTTCTCATCCCGTTCTATCAAAAGTTAACAATGAGTTTGGCAAAAGTTTGCTACGAAAATTCTATGGAAAGTAAGAAGATGAACAAAGAACGCTTGTGTAGTCAATTCTCGAGTTCACCGTAAAATTTGCCCCAGTATTCGGCATTCGCCGAGACTGCTGTAAACATTTAACGAAGCCATTGGCAGTTGTCCAATTCCGCGGAAGTTGACTTTCGTTGGCTGAATACGATTGCCGTGCGGTTATAACTTAAAAGTCATTACCTTTCGTCTGTCCCTGTGGGCAGAATACAGGATCCAGATAATGTAGCACACCATTATTATGGCCGGTATGCTGACACCAGCTATGGTGGACGCTTCCCGTAAGAGTGCATGATGCACAGCGAGTAGCATGATTGCCAGCACAGCTCCACCGGCGACGTATCTTCCGGTCCGACGCCGTTCCTCCTATCGACAAATAGCAAATATTCAGACGATGTTATAATTAGACTGCGAATTTTTATGGGAACTCATATTTTTATGAAAATAACTAAGAAAATGAAACCTAAGCGAAAACTTGTTTCAGCTGCCTAAGAATTTGTAATATAACGAGCGTTGTACTTTGAATATTTCATGTATCTCTGCATTTTGTATGCTTTCTATGTATATCTGCAAACCTTTCATAAATTCATAAAAATTCACTGACTATTTATGATTCTTCCCACGACTGTAGGTATACGTCATATTTAAATAGCGATCGCTTGAACACCTGCTACAACGAAACGTTAAGATATTACTGGACTATGGTTATTTACAATAAACGAATAAACCCGACCTGGCCTTATTATATAAGATATAATAATATTCATAATGTGTACATTAATACTAATTAACCATAATGTGTAGAATATGGTTCAGTATTATATGTCAATATTAGAAGACAATTCTTTCTGCTTGAGATTCTGTGATGGATAAGATTCTTGTAACCGACGTTTTGCTGCATTTTGTCCAAAGATTTCTTCATTAACTTTTCGCGTGTCCCGCATGAAACTTTCGCGATGGTTCGTTTAGAAACGTCCCGATGTAAAATGGACGATGATAAGATCGGTAACAGGAGGATGAACATGAACGATGCAATAGAAAGATTATGGTGCAGATTCTAAAGGAAAGATAGTGGCTTTGATGCTGACAGTAAATCTATGAACGCTGATTGATGAAATGGGAACAGTAACGCGCTTGAAAGCAGAGTAAGTAAGTCTCTGGAAACGGAGTTGTAAAGAGTACTGGTCTCTTAAAACAAAATCGTATTAAAGTAGTATTGTCCAATTAACGCGCTCGCTGTTACTGACGCAACCGGTAAATTTTTCATGCATTTTAATAAACAGATTTAGGAAAACAAGCATAATGGTAAGCAGTGAGGTTGAAACAATTGGCTAAACCAAGAATATTTCTGACAAAAAAGGTATATTGGTGAAGATGATGTTATTCATTAAAGTAAAACTGTTCCATCTCTTGGTAAGAAGCATAATTCAAAAAGTTCATGATCCGAACAAAGACTTTCTAAATTCGGTTCTATATCGAGAGATATAGTCATATTTCCGTGACAATAAACGTATTAATGTACAACACGCAGAATTAAAAAATGCATAGATGAAGAAAGGTACGTAAGCGGCAAACGTAAAGTAAAGATTTTCTTCGGGAACTGCATGGAAGAATCCCTGATACGCTTGATTCTCAAGATTCAACGAGGTCAGAGGATGGTTCTACGAATAGAATAGGAGAAAACCACGAGTACTGGAATTCGGACAGTCCGTATTAAATTTTGGATAACGGCGGCTAGCGGAAGTGACAGCTCCATTTCCATTCGTGCGACGCCGATGCAATTTGACCTGTCGCGCAGCTACTTTGCATTCGGTGCGCAAATGCGTCCATCCGCACCATCACTGATATCCTGACGCGTTTTCCTATTATTATCGTATTCAAATCGAAATATCGCCGGATATACACAGTCGGCACGCTCCGTCGCTGATCTATTTTGCCGTAAGTCGCGCGCAAGCGGAGGCGTGCCTCGTAGATACGCGAACGGTCGTATCACATGCACCACCGATTCTGAAATGTGTTTTGAGGATCGAATTCCCGACCATTCTTCCCATCGTTTTATTCGTTGAATATTTATTCGTTGTACGAAGTATACTGTAACATGCGATACCTTTCGGCATAGTTTCTCTTTAATAATTTAATCTGGTTTGAAGAAACTGTTCTTTAGATGAAAAAAGAAAAAACGAAGAGGAATCTAAATTCGATATCACTCGGCTCGCTTATCATTAAATCTTTGCGTAAGATGGACTCGATGCACGAAATATCTCTAGTAACTTTCAAAGACAAAATTGCGCGCTATTTCACTTTGGATTTTCGTATTTACTTCTTAACTGAATGAACTCTGCATGAATTTTTCTTTTTTTTTTTTTTTTTTTTTTTTTTTGATAGTTCAGCTTGGTTAGAAGAATCGTTTCTGTGAACGAAAACAAGCGATATATGTTGCCAATAGTTATTGGTTTAATCGTAACATTTAGAGATATGGAAGTGACGACGTCGGTCCTAATAGAAGCTACAGCTGGTGCGAAAAAGCAGCGAAAGAAATTATTATAAATAAATTTTTAAATAGAAAGAGTTAAGCAGGGAAATGGATAACGCGTTAATATCTGTAACTGCGTAATAAAAAATATTACATTTATACTTAGCAAGTTTCCAAATTGGGTAGAAAATACCATAGGGACACGGTTTCCTATTTCATCGCAGCATATGACCCGCTTCCGTACGACTCGTGTTATGCGAAAGCGAAGGATTAACGTTAACGATGCGACTATTCCTGTATTTTTATTTGCGAGAAGCATTCTACATGGAGCAACATGCGGAGGACAGAGAAACCAAAGCTTTACGGACTAAAAAATATTGCCACGGTTAAAATATTACGTTCTAAGAGCTTCGTTCGTGAAATTACGTTCGTGCGATATTCGCGTCTGCGGTGAGGCGTGCACTGCGTCGTTCTTCTGTAACGTACAAGCACGAATGGACTAATTTTTCATTCACGAGCGAATGTTTCAAAAAAAAAAAAAAAAAAAAAGTTCGTCTTATAAAATTCACATTCATAGCGTAACGTTACGAGAACCAGATGGCTGTCTAGCGAGGGAGATCTGCGTTCGAGGTTGCAGAGAAGTTTACACGGATCGTTGGAAAAGCTGAAGGGATCGAAGTAGGACGCATGGGACTGGAACAAAAGTCGAATGGAACTGTACTAAATTTCGAATAGCGAAGTTGCGGGAAAAGGTTCGTGCCCAAACACCTTTTACGAAACCTTTTCCCTCGACTCTGCTCTTTCGAAATCACCATCCCGCTAATAATCGTTTGAAAATATCGTAACTAACCGAGGTTGCAACAGTATCGAGGGTGTCCCTTGAAGAGGACTCGTTCGATCTGAGAGGCATGGTCCTGACAATGACATAAATCAGCTTCACCGACAGATTTAAATAATCCTCAGGGATAGGAAGGTCCCGGTGGATTCGAACTTTATTCTTTCACGAACATAGATCATCGATACTCCCTCTTCGCGATTCAATCTCCCGGTCGTTCTTCTCGATTCAAGCGACGACATGAATCATTGCCAGCCGAAGGACACCTTGCAGCACGACCAACACTCTCTTGCCGTGCATTTTATTATACACGGTATTTCACTTGTCTGGTATTGCAACTGGTTTCGTTTTCTTTTCTCTCTCTCTCTTTCTCTCTCTCTCTCTCTCTCCCTCTCTCTTTCTCTCTCCCTTCGGTCGACAATCGTCGAAAATTTTTACGACGGTAGGTACGCCTGAGGAGATGCCAAGAATTTCGCAGCGAAATTTACGGACATACCCGCCGTTAAATTAAACGTCGCGTATTTACGGCCGCTGTGGTTTAATTAGAAAGATTACGACGGTTGTAGTTTAATTAAAAAGATTACGACGAAGGGGAAGAACGCGAGTCATCGTGGAAAGTCTTCAAGTCTTTCGTCTCGATTCATCCGACATTCATACGCTGACAGATGTAATCACTTTGAAACAACAGACTGGACTAGCAGAAATCACCACTGTTGACTTCTTGGGTCAGGTCATCCCTTCAGCTTGGTCGCACCACGAAAGAAATGGCTGTATCACGATTTACAGCGACTACTTGGACCACGTTGGTCCCTTTGGTATAAAAGAAAGGATGGAAACAAAAGAGAAGAGTAACAAGGGTCTACAGTGGTTCACCAAGTTCACGATAGACGATCACGACGGACATCTCGCGTGCACTGGAAGCCGTGCGTCGATCCTCGCGTCGAACGGGATCGATGGTTGGTCGAACTGGCGCGAGAGAGCTTGGAAAATGAGAACGAAGAGGCGTTCGAAGGAAGATGTATCGGGAGAACAGTGCCAGCCGCCCATTTACAACGTTGCCCGGCACAATATAAGCCAGGCAAGCTAGCTAGCATAATAAACGAATAACACGATGGACCAACACACCCACGTACATAGACGTTCCTCTCTCAAACATGGCGCGTTGCGTTGCTCGCGGAACCGATCGACGATAGAAGATAACTGTCTTTGCCAAAATTTTCTCTGGTGCTTTGCGAACGTGCAGGTCGAATACCTTTGGTAAAATTGCTATACGAAACAGTTTGACGTTGCAGAAAATGAGCTTTGTACGTGTATCGTGTCCTAAATTGACGAGCGTTGCGATGAACTGTCAGATACCCGTCTTTCAATTCGTTTTTACATTTTATATGTATTAATGTACGCTAACACGTTGAAACGCGGCGAAGCTGACGGCAAACCGTGTTACGTTGAAATCGAATTAGCCTTGTTCCCGTGGTCCGTGAGAGAGTTTCGAACGGAATGTTGACTCCCGAGCATCTGATTGGAGATGCTCGTGAAATTGAATGCTACCCGCGCAAACCGTTCTATCGCAAATTCTGTTCCACGAATCTCCGATACTACTCAGTGCAACTATTATAGATAGCTTTGATTAAAGACAAGAACGTCTTTAATCAAACGTGTCTTTAATCTTACGTGTCACGATATTCGATATTAAATATCCCTAAATTTAACATTCTCCGTGTTTATACGCCACAATGTTCGATATTTGATATCTGAAATTGTTTTTCGTTTTCTAATGTGTGACGTCGTTCAGAATTATTCGAACGAGTTCGATAATCGATGGACATTGGCTTGAACGATTTAAACTTAAAACGCGTGCAATTCCTACACTATGTTTGTAGTGTACTGTACGCGTGCTATGTTCAACTAAGATATAAACTACCGGAGGAGAACACGATGAATCATATTTTCCATTTTTATACAAGTCTGCAGTTTTACGAATACGATGCACGCCGTGTATCGACCATAGTCGTGTTTCGATTCAAATTTCGAACGACCAAGAATTGGAAAATGGTAGGAATTAATGATAACGAAGAATTCTTGCTTAATTTTTATTATATCGGAGGTGAAGTAAATTATGAGAAGTTTGTCCTCGCAATAATTAAGAACTCAATTTTTACAAAGTCAATTTTTGAACGAGAAAGAATCGGGAAATGGTAAAAATTGAAGCGATCGTAAGCCGGCCATTTCGTTAGATCGTCGTCTTCTGAAATACCCGTCGTTACGTGTGGTTATCGTGGCGGAGTTCGTACGAACGTTCTAATGAAGAAATAAAATGGCTGTATTCAGAAGGGCCCACGAAATATCTCGCGATCAAATAAACGACTCATCGTGTGCCGTTTTATCTGAACATGACAATAAGCCCGCACGATATTCGATCAGTTTTTTCCATCTAGCACGGCCTTACGACATTGTCTCCGGGATGACAATTACGCGATTATGTTTCCGTGTATTCTTACCTTTTTCCCGGTTGGAAGTGTTGAAGAAAAAACCTCGACATCTTTATTTGTTTATTCCGTGACCTGGAAATCGCTATTACGCAAAAAATAGAATTTAGTGAAACAAAAATATTCTAAATAAGGAGAGGTGCATATTATTGTGCCCTTAAATATAAATTATGTTTTGGGTTACAAGGTCTAGGAACAAAGGAACTAATAAATAAATTTCTATTTATGTTCCTTGTAAGCTTTAGCCAAAGCTATAAGCTTAACTTTTTTGGTAATGTCCTTTTGTTATAAATAAACATGGTGATTGGTAACTGGTGGTACAAGCGGAAGGGGGGTGATTCTACGCGAAAAAAGAAGTCGAAAATATATAATAAAAATTTTTTTTTTAATTTTTTTCTTTTTTAAATTTTTCCATCGAAACAACGATCTACAGTGAGATCCGTTATAACGTACCGCACGCGTACCGAGCGAAAATTCAAAGTCGATTTTCTCGAAAACAAAGCCTCGAACGAAAAATTTTTATTCTATATTTTCGACTTCTTTTTTCGCGTAGAATTAACCCCTTTCCGCTTGTACCACCAGTTGCCAACCACCCTGTATAAACGTGCTCCCTATCGATTCTATTGTATGTAACACTAAGAGAAAAAGAATCTGGATCAGCATAAACTTATACATTATACTTATACTTACAGCTTTATTTATTTCAATATATTTTTCTATTACAAATTCATCCATTCGTTCTTCTATCGATCAACCTCAACAGGAAGAATGTCTCGCTGTGTATCCTTTACGACATCGGGAAAACCCTTAGCGACACGTAACGCGTCAATTCTGTGCCAGGCATACAGATCGTTTATCTTAAAGGGAACAGTCCCGCGTAGTATTCGAGCCACGTCGAGTTCATTTTTTAATCGTACGAGCAACCGTGTCGTTTAACAGGACAAATCGCGGCTCAGCCTTTCTCTCTTTATGCACAATCGAACGACTAAACGAAAAATCCACGTTACATAAGCGACGTCTAACAAAGAACAGTTCGGCGACCTTAATAGAAAACCAAGTTGACCAACGAAGATTGATACGACGACTGAAAAAGTTTTCGGATGTTCCGTCCCTTCTGTCTTTTCTCTGTTTGTCCGCAATTTTCAACTTCTTTGGTTGTTTTGCTTTCTCGCTTCGTATACTATGACCTAGTTGGTGACGTACAAATTCAAGATCGCAGATAGCCAAGTGTTCGGTGTTATCTGTTGTCGTGCTTCTCCGCGGATATTTTTCGAGGCTAAAAGAGAATAACAGCAACGTACATCGCGCAACGAGAATTAGCGAGAGTAGATTAGAGAGCTTGGAAACAGTTTCAACTGGAAGGTTTACGATTCGAGCGATGTAGGCTACGTAGATTTTGGAAATATTTCTTCCTCTTCTTCGTCGAGATTTTTCATGGACATTGCCGGCTGGAAATTCGCGTAGTACGCGTCGAAACACGATGCTTTCTTTCCGTGTGTGCGCGAGTCACACGGCTCGAAAATCTGATTCATCGATAGGCAAAAGATCGGAGGTACGTCTATAATAAGATTCTAGTGCAACTCGAACTGATGCGAATTCATTGAGAATCGCGCGCCCACGCGACCCGTTTTCAATCTTCGTGTCTCTGTTCTGCAAGAAAAGTCCCGAAAGAAAACGCTGATATTTTAATAATTCCTTTGTTATTTCATCATCTTCGCGATGCTCGAGGCAAGAAACATTGCTGAAACTACCGAGGAACGAGTAGCGAAGAAACTTTTAATTGCCAGTTACAACCGTGCCTTCCACGGCAAGTAAAAATCCATCTCAAAGCCCGATTCTTTCTTCGAATTATCTATTTTCGCCAAAACTGTCGTTAAAACTGGGTTGAAGCTATTTCAGCGAACCTAACCACCGTGTTCAACGAATTACGTGCATCGTCAAGATCAGTCCCCGAATAAACGACGATTCACGAGTGTCAATGTATCGTCGGAATACGTTTTCAATTATCGACGAATCTCGGTGGATCTAAACGTGCCGATGAACAAAATTAATGAGCGGTACAAATTGTGGAACGAATTTTGACCAAAGTCATCTTACTCAATTGTAGAATGAAAAAGTTGAAACCGTTGAGAAACAAAGGAAGGAAATATAGAGTATCGATTGTTCTTGTTTTATCTTCCAAGAGATTTCTGTGCATGTGGATTGGAAAAAAGGGATGAAAATAACTATCCCAAGAAACGAATCACTAATTGGTAAACCTAAACTCCGGTTACGTTCTTCTCCCGGAGGATGTAGATAGGCAATCGTCGGTTCGATTCATTTCCATTTACGTTCGGTTGGACGTCGCCAAGAATACATGAATATCAAGTGGTTTTCTATGCGATAATTGATTCCCAGCAACTACCAGGTTTTTCAGATTCTACAAACACGAGGAAAGAGATGAACTGGAACAGCAATTGCGAGGTAAAATTACTTGTATCCGTTGACTTTCAGTCGTTTGGATGAAAGCACGTGGGCGATTCGAGATTCCTCGCTAACATATCGCTCGTGTACGGCCAGTTAACACGCCGTGATAAACTGTCGTCGATTAATCGAAGTTTAACAACTCGTCTTAAAAAATAGCGTTAGAGAGAGGTCGTGTACTCTGTCGATTGTAACTCGTTTCTTTCTTCCAAGACTTTTGAATCATTCCAGCGTTGTTCGAGAATAATGATTGGCGAATCGTGTTTATCTTGAAGCGATAATTCGCGAGGGATACGCGAGGAGGAAGCGGGTATGCGCATGTTTTTTGTCAGTCGTCGCCTCGTAAAACGGACGTGGCTGGTGAAATTACGATATAAGCCGGATGTTCCGGTAAACGACGCCCCGATATTCCCTGAGTCACGAGGCTTTTCGAGGGATCATCGAGGGAAATACAATTTTCGAAAGTAAATCGTTTCGTTCGACGAAATAAAAATTTCACGTGGTTGTAGTTTTATTTGCTAGTGTATGTTTATATTTGGTACGCTTATGTGTATATTCGTTTGGAATCGATGGTGGCTTTTCAGCGTATATACGTTAGAAACATTTGTTTAATGCGCGTATATTCGTTTGCACAGGGTATCCTGCCCCTGGTTCGTATGTAAACGACAGGAAGTTTACTTTGATCGTGGAGAGGCAATACAGAGTGCGCCACCTTACCAGTAAGTAAATGTGCCGATAATTTTAATATAAAAATTTATTGTTTAATTAAATTAGCATGTCCCTGTTAAAAGGAAAAGCCGAAGTTGAAACATTTTATCGATGGAAGTTTAATGTAAATAATTAATCCAAGTCTAATAATTAATCCAGTCGCAGTACTCTGCATTATCTCTTGTAGATACGTGTAATCCTCATGAACGAGACACAAAACTTTTCATGTCCCACGTTTTGGAGATTACCCGAGTTCCTTATTATTTTCGTATCCAATACGATGTTATTTATTCGTTACAGTATTGCTTTCAACTATAACTAAAGTCTCCTGTGTAATTATAAATAAAGTATAGAACGGGATATCCTCTAACCGCAACGAAGTATAGAATTTTATACTTTTACAATAACTCAAAAAACATTGCACACTATGAAAATAATAAAATATCCTACACCCATTACGTAGATTACACGTGTACAATACATACTACCAAAATGATACATTACTGTACAATAACAGTTCCTTTTTTTTCAATTAGTTTCGACCAAAATTTAAATGTCATATATCTTACATGAAATAATTATCAATTTAATTATTTACGGTATTTTACGAAATTTCTGTAATTTGTATTTAATATACGACAGAAGTCCGTTTGTTTGAACCTGTCGTGCGACAAATGCTTATATCTCTACTATTTACGAGAACTTAAAAATTTATTTAATCGAGTACTAATTAAAATTTCGTTTTAACCAAGCGGATTCGATCAAAATCGTCGCAACGCGTTGTTATAAATTGTAGAGGGCGCGAGAAACACTGATCTTTTTCGAGGTCGGTATTTCAGAGCACGAGATACGAAGTTCCATGATACGATCAAATCTATCCTGTATTTAATTCGTGATCATGATTTTAATTTGGAAATATGTATGAAATATAATTTGAGCAACCGTTTTACCTTATTTATATCATATGCGGTGATTTCAATTTAATATAGAAGATGAGTAGTGGTAACAACATTAGTAGTGGTTAGAATTAGAACTAAAATCTATGAAACTATGAATATGTCATGGAACAGAATACTTGTCTTGTTATTGTAAACAAAATATAGAATTCTGTATGTACGTTTTTGTATGCTCGTTTGTCTTTATTGGAAAATCCTTGATCGAAACGATGATTGTAAACATACCAGAAGTTAGTCACTTAATTTCTAGTAAATTCAAATTTGAATTATCGAATCTAAATTCATACTGTACCGTTGTGCTATCTGGTGGTGGACACGAGAACACAATACTGCCACTCGATCGATGTAAGTCTACGATTCTCAAATTTTCTTTACTGACATACACTCTTTCAATTATTTCTTTATTACAATTAAATTGATCGTTATCATAGTATATCCAGTAGTTTGAGATGCGCATCGACTATCTAATTTTGCACAATAGGCCAGATTATCAGGTGTTAATGAACCTACACGCATAGTTTAAAAATATAGTTATTGAAACTTAAAGGAAGAAAATCCGCGACGAACTAAACGAATCGGAACAAAACGATAAATTGAAACTGGTTCTCGAACGTCTCCCTTTATATTTCTTCCATCAACTTGCATTCGACTCCTATCCCAATGAAATGACTGTTGTTAATCCCTTTTTCTTTGGATTTTCTTTTCTTTGTATTGACAAGAAAATCGAAACCACATTCCACCTGTAAATTCTAAGATTCTCTTCAATCTTTTTCCCCCTTTTCTCGTGAAGAGTCGTTTAATAGATTCCAAGCGCGCTTGCGATCACGATATTCCTCGAACAATGATTATCCAGGCGTAGGAAAAAGCGTATTCGTCCCCATCAGGATCGTACTTGCGTAAACCTTCGATTAAGATATCTGGTCGAGTGCTCGAAAATCGACGACCCAACGAAAACTCGATATCCTTGAAGTCGCGTACCACGGTCGCCGTATCGTTATCCTGCTCGTTAACGACGATAATTATTTTCTTTGCTCGACTTTTGTCTCCCTCTCGTCCACATATATGAGAAACTGATCCGTCTAGATCAAAGGTCATCCAGATCAAAGATGCAGTGGCGTTACTGTTCGTTGATCAACGCTCCACTCTATGTTTCCCTTCGAAACTTCCCTTCCCTTGGTTCAGTGATCTTAGGAAAAGTTGAAAACTAAGTTTACCCGATGTATAATAATCGCGATGGCTTCTCGTCGACAATCTCGATGCCCTTGTACAACTGAACTAATATTATTAATGAAATTTTATAAGTTACAAGTTACAAGTTGTCAGCTATAATCAGCATATCTTTGTCGCGAATCGGTAACAAGTTCGATAACAATGATAAAGTAAAGTTCTGCAAGCAAACTTTACGATTTACAAGGCAGCTAATTGTGCAATTCTAATATTTTAGAACCGTCTATAACATCAGTACATCTTGCTATTTGTCAATTTATTAATATCGTAGGTTGGTAGTATTATCTGCAAACTAAATAGTCGAGGAAATTCCTGAAAAAATAGTTTATAGCATATACATCGTTCACTGCATTTTCTAGCCATGTCATGGTAATTATCCATTGATATATTCGACGATAAGATAATTCAATTTCGCTAAAAAATAAAATCGTTTCTACAGTAATAAAATAATAGTACATAAGCACGATCTAAAAATTAACGTGCGTGAAATGTCGACGTAATAGTATCATAAAATTTCAAAGCAACTACCGAGCATGAACTTGGAAAATCAAGCAGTGTACAAGCATACACGAAGCGCGCATAATTTAAAGCGTCTCAGATCTCGATGTTTCGATTTATTTCCGCGCGAAAGACGATGCCTTTCAAAGAATATCGGCAATCTTTCGGTGGCAGCTTACGGTTCGTATGTGGGTCACGACTCGAACATCACGATGCAGACTCGAAGGAATGCGAGGGAAAATACACGAGAACGAATCTCGTAATTTTTTATGGGTTGTACGAGCTAGTTTACCGGCAACCGGATGGATACGCGTTGACAGTTTCGAGTACACTTGGAGCGTGTACACGCCGAAACGAAGAGCGGACGCGACAGCTCGTATCGTTCAGCCGATGGTGTGGCTATTTCCACGTGGACGCGTGGAACGAGGGTCGAAGAAGGAGGAACGCGGAAAAGGGGGAAGAACGAAAACGGGAAGGCGTGCAAATTCACGTCGAGTCGCCGTCCGCGCGATAATATTTCAGCAGGAGCGCGTAGAAGACGGGACGGAAAGATTGATGATCGCTGTTGGACCAATCCGCGTAACATGCGTCACTATCTGTTCGCTAGATTTGGCCAAGTTATTAACTTGGAATCGAATTAACGGTGACAGATGTTTTCTCTCGGGATTGCACGCGTTCTACCCATTCGTTCTCTTCTAATTATCAGTTTCCTTTTACTTTACCTAAAACGAACATAGGAGTTGAAACGTTTGCAGCGATAAACTGGCAGCTTCGATATTTAAAAGGAGCGAAGGAAAGAGGTATAGATTTCGTATTTGAAAAATAAAATAGTCGTGAATTTATAGCGCCTTTGAAAAAAAACCGATTAGTTTCGAATCGGTTCGTTCGGAAACGAAGAGAACGAGAATTTCTTCTTACCGGAGAAGCCCTCTTCGATTCGCCGATTTCGATTGAAATTGAGAAAAACACGTATAGATCGGAATTTAGAAGTTTTGGTTCCATTTTTGCTGTTTTAACTACGTTAATTTTCTACGATACTTTTTCAAATAACGTAATATCAAACTCGCAACTACGGTAATCCGGATTTCGCTGAGCGAGAATTAATTCATACGACAGTAGTTCACATTTAGATAACTGGATTCGGCCGGTGGTAATTAATTCGATAGGATCGTTTGTTACGATTTCGTTGCAATAAATAAATATTTCCATGACTGTTAAAGAAGAAGCGCTGCGAACAATTTCCCGAAAATTTCGTTATCGCTACCATCCCAGGTTCCAAGCGTAAGAGGAGACACCCTGGTGTCCAGGAAACATAGCAGGAACCTGTGAACGTCACGCGATCTTAATTAACAATGTACTCCAATTTGCTAGTTAGAGAGGCAGCATCGAACGGTTGCTGGCGGGTGGTGCAAATTTATGGGTCCTGTCTGGCTGCAACTTCAAAAGCCAGCTCCCCCGGTATAAATCAGTGAGAAACCAAAAGAGGGGGTTAGAACTTGAAAGGAACGAACTTGCCGGAGCAACGAAGATGTACGACTGTCATTGTTTCGGCATTTTCGTGACGTTTTGTTGAATGGATGCTGCCGGTCTGAATGAAGGTTAATCCGCATTCATAATCGGCCACGCAACGCGCGCGCGCTCGTGCACACGCACCATCTTAAGGTACCGTCCCCCATTCACCCGTTAATTCTCTCTTTCTTCTGGCTTCTGATACCTGAATGCAACCGGAAGCCCTTTCACGCGTCCTGATTTCGTAATCTGAATCAGAGCATGACTCTCCCTCTCTCTCTCTCTCTTTCTCGCGAGGGCCTCTCATCTTTTTCAATCTTCGTCTCTCGCTTCTCGATTCGCCAGCTGAAACACGCATCTTTGGCGACGAGACGATCCTTCGTTGAATTCTGTCAGGACACCAGGACCAGGGAGATCGAGAGACAAACGGAGATCGAGGGATTTCCAGGCTCCCTCGGATTATTCCGTGGGGTGTGTCGATCGAATATTCCTACAGCTTGTATACAGTTTAAGCGGTTCCATTATTCGGACGCGTATTATCCGGATGTATCGCTGGTCGAACATTCTGTTATTCGAACGCATTTTCTTGTACGCCATTGTGGCCTGTGTAAGCTTTGAGTGGAAACGCTCCGCGTGCATCTGTTTATAGGACGAATGCGGAGATCTGAATCTGCTGGCATAAACGCGCGTACATGCAGTAAGTACGTATTTCTGAGAGAATAGTTTCGCTGTTAAAATTCCATCGCCGTTTTCTCTGTACTTCTAACGACACACTCCGAAATCTACTGTTTGAATATTTCCCAGAGTCAAACGCACGATTCTTTAAGAACATCGTAAGCGTCCGTTCTTCTCTCGAGATGGAAACATCTCAGGCTAAAGTTTAAATATAACTCGCAACGAAAATCTCGTTGGAAATATCGACGATTGTACGGAGCGTCGGTCGATTAGCAACGATGGAATCGATCGAGCTACCCGATGTCAGAATTTTCGAGCCTCGACCCGATGCAGAATTCCATTAGCGTGCGTTGCACTCGTAACTACCGATCGTTCCCATTGAAAGTTCTCTTCTCGGAAATCCGAAGCGATCGCGAATCGTGTGCCAAAACACGCGATTCAGCACTCGATGTCCAAGAGACGCGGTGTACTTCCCTCTCGGTTTACGTTTTCAGAATTTGCAAGGATGAACGTTCGTTTCTCGGATCGCTGCACTCAGCAGCCGCGTAAACACTGGTTCGTGCTGCAGCTGCAGCTCGCGATCCTTTCGCCGTAACCTCGTGTTACCGTATCGCGTACACACCTTTGTCTTCAACTTCGACGCAAGAAACGTGACACGAAGACACCTCGCGAAGTTTCAACTCGTGAAATTCCAACCATTTAACCTCCATTCAGAAGGAACGTGAATTCTATTTGGAATTTAGATGTCCTCGTTAAACCGTTCTAATTATACCGAGAAGATCGATATCCGATTTTAGGCTCCTTCGACAAACACAGGAAACGTTCGTCAATAAACAGTTATCGCGCAGTCGTTGCATACTCTCGTCAGACTTTAAAATAACTCCGACCCGCCACGTCTACGTATAATAAAGCTATGAATTCGCATAATCGTCTTGGTTGTCCCGCGGAAAACGACAACCGACGTCGCTTGCTCGACTCTTTCTTTACAGACTTCAATTAGCAGGTAGCGCGTTATTTTCACGATAAACAGCACTATCGTCGTTATTATTCACGACGTCGCGATTCATCGATTCGACGATGTAATATTACGTGGTCGAGGATATTGCAACGGGCACCGGTGATGATATAACGGTGACTGGTCGTGATTCGCCTTCGTAAGGATTAATCGAAGCTGCAGCAGGCGGTGTAAAGCTTGAAATCGAATAAGACAACGTTTGTCGCATCGTACGTTTTACGTGCGCGAATACACGATCGGAAGTATGAAAGAAAAATGGAAATACAGTGGAGGTATGCCACGTGGAAGAAATATCACAACGAACAGTTTTTATCAGTAAAGTCAACACGCTGAGAGAAACGAAAGCAGATGATTTTTCTCATAACTTATTACATGTAAAGTTGGAAAACAAATATCAATTCTACGAAAATATAAAAATAGGGCGACTGTTTTAAATCGCAGTGAAATCATGATGTTTGGAAGTTGGAATTTTCGAACACATTCGATGTTTATTTATCCCGACGTCAATGTTGTTTTCTTACACCTCGGTGATTAGTGGAGTCGGAACGCGTTACGAGAGTTCGCCGATTAATTAAAGGAACTTTACGAGAGTACATAGTTATCGAGGTTAGCCAACCGCGGACAAATCTCTGTTGATCCGTTGGCGATACGAACGGTATCGGTCACGATGCACGTGGTGTAAATAGATAATAAAAGCAGGGGAAAAGTATCCGGGGTAGGCGACTGACCGGCGTCGAGTACGAGTGTAGCCTGTGCTGTTTATCTTCTGTCAACTGCCGATAGGAAAGCTTGCGTTGCGCTCCAAAGTCTCGTCGTGCTAACCCGAAAGCGGACTGAGTCACTTTTCACTCACGATCAGCGTTTGGTGCTGCTTTTACGTTTATCGAAGATCCGTTTTTTCTAAGCTTTTTAAGTTGCAACAAATAACAGAGAAGTTCCCTAATCGAGTCGTAAAACATCAGTTAACAGGGGAACGAAGATAAAAGAAACGAAGCGGATATGTTTGACTTACGGAAGAGTTTGTATTAATTCTTTCACTTTAAATAATCGTGTATTAGTTAAGGAATATTCTGTTTGTAGCTCGTTTCTACTTAACACTAGAATTACCACACGTCAGTCAAAATAACTGGTTCTACAATTTTATAAATGCGTCAACCCTCGTTTAGGGATAATGATCCCAGTAAAAATATATTACCAATAAAAATGTATTACGTAACATGGAATTCCTTCTGTAAGGAAGTAATAAATCAATAAATATAAAAATATTCTATTATTACGTATTTTTTAAGGACCAGTCATTTCATTGGTTTTGGTAGAAATAGCTACGTGTTGACTATCGGTAGTTCCAGTGTTAATATATAGATTCAAGAAGGTACTTGAACACCTACAGGCACCTTTTATGAATATGTTACGCGTGTAATTAAAATTTTGTTGGTAGCGTCACGAGGAGAAGTAAATTTTAGTTTTGTAAATTAGGATCTTAAAATTTTAAATTAGTAAATTCAAAGTTTAGAATGCAATTTCAAATGGTCAGAATACTTGGATTTTGTTAAACGTTTCAAGTCATTCCTAATCTGGATTCTTTTTATATCTGAAGCACGCTGTCAAAATACGAGCGCATCTACAGATTACGAAAGAATTCATGTAACATAATTGACAAGTACAAAAAATCTGTAACGTATCGAAGAGAAAGACGAGAGATACCGTCGCGTGTCACGACGCTGGGCCCAGAGGCGGTATCGTCGTGTTGGCGTTGCATCAGGCCCTGAAGCAGTCGTCGCTATCTCATCCGACGCCCACCACGATTATTTCCTCTCTCCCACGTGTCAATTAGTATTCCCTGAGATTTTTCGTTATTTCTTTCTTATTTTTTTTTTTCTACAAAATTCACTGCCTGTATTTGCCGAGACAAACGACCATGGGCGTGGATACGTTGGACATTCGCTGTATTGCTTAAAACGGTCGTTAAAGAAAATTATGCATCGAGAAGGTTAAAACGAGAATCCGTAGAACTGTTTCAATTATTCGAGGCAATTAGATACTCGGAGAAAGAGAGAGAGAAAGAGAGAGAGAGAGTCTTAGTCTGAAATTGTCGAGGCCAGTTAGCTGTTTGCTGATTAAACGTCGTGGCAAAAATGGCCACGTTTATTGTCACTCGGCAAACACGCGGGTGTCGTCGAGGCAAACATAAACCAAGGGTGTTAGTCATCGTAGGAAAAGCCACGGGATTTCGTGGGTAGCGAAACTGGCAATAAGCGGAACGCACCCTGCTGTTTTCGCCGGTCACTGATTCCGAAACTCAGTCGGATATCGGATTTCCTACAGATCATCGAAGAAGTTACGACTACCGGAGCCCTGGTAATCCTTCGTTAAACAACGGATATTTTGTTTAAAGAGCAAGCGAACCGAGCATGATAATTAATCGGTGGACGTTACGGTTATTTTCGCTACTGCCACCGCTAAGACGTCGTTCAATATTTGCGTTCCAGGACGCCGCTTAACAGTTCATCTTAACCTCGCGTTGCAGGAGTTTTTCGTAAAAAGTTTCTCTATTATACGCGTGATAAGAAAGCCATTATGCAAATCGGTCTAAAATAAGCGGGGTGCCTGAAGAACCGCATTAACTCAGCCGGCTTAAAAACGAGCTTTCGGTTAAATAAAAGCGACGTCGATGGATGATAGAAGCATCATAAACT
This sequence comes from Bombus vosnesenskii, assembly GCF_011952255.1. Classification (NCBI taxonomy): domain Eukaryota; kingdom Metazoa; phylum Arthropoda; class Insecta; order Hymenoptera; family Apidae; genus Bombus; species Bombus vosnesenskii. The sequence continues at coordinate 4,445,377 of NW_022882962.1, forward strand.
AGCCTTAATTATCTTCGTAAATAAATCTCGTATCTATCAGGAGGAAATTTAGCAGAACAAAAGACCTTGCAGCGATCGATCGATCGATCGTTAAAAATAATTCTTCGGTTAAATAGTTGGAGCGTTATTCGTTAATAAAGCAACTTTGTTTTTACAATCACGTAAGCAAGTTCCGAGCAACATACCTAAACGCAAGATTACTTATAGAGCTAGCTCTTCTTCCTTCTCCTTCGTTGCTCGTCAAATTGTAAATTCACAGCGTTGAAATTCGTATACTGTATCTCCTGGAGCATCCAGCGAAGCTTCGTCGTTATTCCCCGGGGCAGTGGAAACCTTCCCTCTTGACACGGGACGTTTCGACCACGCGAAAGAAGCGTACCAGACGAATTTCTCGTCGGGAAACGCGTAGCCATCTGTTTCTGTGCGATCGACGCGCGGCCAACCGAGGGGTAAACATCCCCACGAGGCCTTCCAGTAACCCCCGTGGCTCGCAACATTACGCGTGCCCCAAGAATCGTTCATCCCACGGAATTGCAAGAGTAATCCCCGGCCGGTGGCGTTTGCCATTTACATAAAAATAATTAAACGGCTCGTTGTACGTTCGCCAACCCTCAACTTCCGAGCATCCACGTTCGAAGCTCGTAGGGCTCGTAAGGATCGCGTGATCGAACCATGCAAATCCACTGTTCCGAGACTTTTATAAAATTGTAATGTATGTAGATGTCGGTGTGCCAGCTTTCGGCATTTCGCCGTCATGAATTTTAACCACGACGATCGTCGTCTAACTCGACGGATCATCCTTCTCGAGAACGACTCGCGTTACCCGATTTCGTTGATCGACCATGGTATTAAGAAATTGCGCGTCCCGCTAATCTATCTATGTGCTCTTTGTTCTCGGTATTTTAATCGATGTCTCCTCCGATGCAAGAAGTTTCGTTCCATTAATAATTCATATTACGCGAACGATGCATCTCTGTCATCGTATCGAGAATACGATCGATTCGCTTCCCAAGCAACGCCACGAAAGGGACCCGTGTACGACGTTTTATTCTGTCTCATCCGGTCCAGTCGTCATTATCCCCGAAGTCCTATTACCGAGGCTCGATCGGGATCCCTCGAACCACGTCATCGAGATGAAAGGGAAAAAAATATCAAGGAGACCGTTGCTAGTCTGTGGGACTCGTGGCAGCTTCCCCACGTCGCGACCGAACCGTGTGACTCTTTGTCAAAAAACAAGTGGAAGAAGGGATCGTCGTCATCGTCGTAGAGGCTGTAGGGGACTTTGGCTGTCATCGTGAACGTACGGAAACGACGAAAGCAGACAGAAAGGGACAGTGAAAGGTAGAACGTGATGGAAGAGAAGTTTGGACCGGGAGAAAGGCGGACGAATCGAGAGTCAGGAAGGATGCTGCTTGCACCCTGCATAAACACGTGTTACGCGGTAGAGACGCGTGAAAGCATCCATCAGGACCAGCATGGTGCACCGCGAGCATGGTAGGCAGCTGCCGAGCTCCGTTCTACCGTGTCGAAGCTCGTTTCGCTGGCTGGGCAAGCTGCTGGTGAATTCGACGTGGCCCACGATACGAGGGTGGAAGCGTTCACGACGGGACGAACGCCGCGAGGGTTGCCACCAAGACGAGGGACAAAAGAGATAGGAGAGAGAGAGAGAGAGAGAGAGAGGAGCGAAGGAGTATTCCGGCGGATAACGTTGGATCGCGTTAGACGAACTCGATTGGGGTGCCTACGCAGCCGGAACCGAACGAAGGATGGAAAGCTCTCCGTCAACCCTTGACAGCCATTTCTTTTCTCTCCAACCCCCGACCCGACAATTTTGATCGATATCTTTAATTTTTACTCGACGACTCACGACTTCCAGCAACTTCGATTTTTGTTACTTCATAGATCGGTGAGAAGAGATAATAACAACTAGATCGAAAAATTTCAATCCATAACTGGTACAATTATCATAAACGTAACTTCGAGAGGTTTCGAAAAGTTTCTTTCGTTTTATAAGGAAATAATAGACGCACAATGTTTTTTTGTTTTATATCAGTTTATCGAATTATGCAGGAACGTAATAATAGAAATAGAACGATATGGATCACACCTAATTTAATAAAATAATATAAAACAGAAATTGTTGTTCATCCATTATCACCTTATGAAACGAAAGAAACTTTTCGGACAACCTAATATAATATTTCCTCTTTCGTGATATAGGAAAGAAACTTTCATTTTTCCTCTTTTATTGTTAATTTTTATCTGTTACCGTAAATCTCGGAATACCAATTAAAATTAAACAATCTGACCGGAGAGTGCAAATTGTTTCAATTGTCCGTTACCCAATGGCAGCGGTTAAACGTTAAAGAAGGATAACAATTACGAAAGAAACGATTGTTCGAGAGATGTCGGATTTCTGCGTGTGGTAAACGAACGCGCGTTTACATCCACATTTTACGATGTCTTTCGTTCAAGAAAATCGCAGCCATGGATTTCCACGTGCTCCATTCTGCCCGCTGCCGACTCCTTTGTCGACTGGTTAAATTTTCATATTTCTATGCATCTTGTAACGAGCCGAAACGCTAACTTCATTCTCCGTGCCTGCGTACCTTCTTGCCGGCAGACATGCCAGAAAAACGATGCTATTAATATTAACGCGACTCGCAGCAGGATCCGATGTTGCGAAAGTTTCGAAGTTTCCCTGACAGTGAGGAGTGCGAACCGTTTTGTTGTAAAATTCTGGCAAATTTCGTGCTTGATTTTCCGGATTAAACTCCTACCTGATAGCGATCTACTACACTTTGAGACACTTCCTTCGATTCTAGAAAACTTCAAAGGCTGTTCATAAATTTCTTCCTCTTTCGATTTAATGATAAAAGTCTTCGAAAAGTCTTCTCGAGGATTCTTAATACTGTATACGTATTACACGGATAAGATCACCGACGAAGCGCTGTTTCAAGGCTCTTTAAAGTAACTATCGATCAGCTTAAATCTGTTGCAAGTACCATTTGTATTGGAACAGATTTCCAAGGTTCGATGCAGACAAGATAATAATCACACAAAACGATATCGAGAGATTTATATTTCCTTCTTCGAATGTTAAAACTTCTGTTTTTCGATTCGTGAATGTACGTTGAATTTGATTCCATCGCTAAAACTAACCATCGTTGAAACTAACAATATTCGCGAAAGATCGTCGAGTATTTTAACGATGCTTGGCGCGAGAATATCTGCCGGATATTTGGGAAAATTTTAAGGCTTGGCGCATCTGATAATCCGGTATCTGAGAATCGCGCACCGAGCAAGGGTGCATTGTGCGCAACGTACACGAGGGTGTATTAAGTGCGCGTCCCTATATAGCTCATTCAACGCAATCACGATCGTAGATAAGACCTGTCACGATCTCGCGACGGGGAACTCCACGGCCGTTCGTTTTCCTCCGTTCATTATACAAACGCGATGGTTTACGTCCGGAACTCGCTTAGCGTCTGTTCCGTCTTCGCCATGGACGATCAACAACGATAGAAGGTACTCGTCGTCGGTGTGATTCATCGTGATATCTGCGATTTATCTTGCGCGAGAAGCTTGCCCGAACATACTCGGCGCCTACAACTTGATCGACATATTTAATGCGACGATGGAACATCGGAGAATAACAAATGGTTCATTACTCGAGCAAATATTTTTATATTCCAACATAGAGGATCTAAGAAATTTCATTAAAAATGTCGACGAGATTATCAAGGAAATTGAATCAACGTAAACATAACGAAATGTTGGCGTGGATGAAAGGAAGTAGAAATTTTGTATGATTTTCGTCTTTTACAAAACGATCGATTAATTTGCCACCCGTTGATAATTCGTCGATTCCTCGTTTTTTTAACGCTGTAACCTTACGTAAACGAAATTCTTTCGGTAAGATCCGATTCCGCGAAGCAAATGATATTTCGGTCGCCGAATGTTTTCGCCATTTTCACGCTATCGCACGTGGCCCGCGCGAATATCACCCAATGAAATATCCATTTCCGGAAACTTGTCGGCTCAGGAAGCCTGGCAAATGTTCCAGAAATTACAGCCCTTTGGCTTCGTAAATTCGACCATGATCGAGTAGCTAGCCGATATTGTTTCTATGGTACACACTCATTTCAAAAATAGATAAACAGACGTTGAATTTCAACGAACGAGCTACTTGTTTCTAGCCGAAAAATGAAATTACGGAGTACGGTGAACTCGTAACGATGTCGAAAGAGACCGGGCGCCAAGTTTCACGCGCGTGATAATACGATCGAATGACGGGGCAGTCTCGAAGGACAATCGTACAAGCCTGTCGAGCGTCGAAACGCAATTCATCATGCAGCTCGCCCCTGAAGAATAGGAGGGGAATGGCAAAGAGATTGAACGCGGAAGAGAGGGAGGGAACGCGGAAAAAGGGAAAAGCAGAAAAAGATAGCACGAGGAGAACGGGGGAAAGAGAAAGAGGAAGAAGAAGGGACGAAGAGAGACGATAGAAAGAGAGAAGAAGGAAGAAAAATAAAGGAAGAAAAACGGCCGCAGGCCCTGTAGGTACCCTTGCACGCACTCGACGCATCAATCTTCTTTGCCAACAATGTTCGCGTAAATTACCCTCATCGATATCAAAGTGACGAGGGTGGTAGGCGGCGTCGCTGTTCCCAGCTATGGTGCTGGCGGAAGAGACCAGCCCTTATCTCGCGCCAGTCAGAAAATTGAGTTTACAAAGATTCCATCGTCGAGCAGAAGGCTCTTACGTGTCCCTTTCCTCCGCCCCGTTCACGAATTCGCGCTTCGGAATTTTACTCCGGTTTAAGGGATTTTCGTATCTTTCGGAATGTATCGCAGGTGGAAATGATATAGCAAGTTCGTAAGTTATATCGTTAAGTAGAATCATCTATTAATCTAAGTTAGAGTCACTCGCAGGCAGCTGTGTTTCTTCAAGTTTATTTCTACCTTCGTTAACAGTTCAACGATAATACGAGTTAGAAATTATAGTCGTTATAGTCGTTCTGGTGTATAAAGAGATGACCTTTTTCAGATACGCTACGAAAGAATTTATATCCTCCGAAACGCCTCAAATTGGTTGTTTCGATCTTGGAAGTTGGAAAACGTTAATTACCGATCAATAGGAGTTGAATGAAAACCATGAAGACACTGTCACGTCAAGTAATTTATTACTATTTCGAGAAGCTTTACTATCGCAGAACGAAATTGTTCGTTAATAGACAATTTATATTCGACAATTTCGACAGGAAATTGTCTATAAAATCGGCATAGACGAAAATCTATCTACATGGGAAAATGATGAAAGGAGATTTCGTTGCTGCGTAGCTAGGATTGAGGTTTCTGCTTTACGATCCTCGTTTCTACAGATCATCATACGTTGCTAAGGCCTAACGGCCTGTTGCAGTCCAACCGCGTATACCTGCGTCAATTATTGGCCGTTTAGAAATTCCACGGTTGTCTGCCTGGTGAAACCGATCCGCTTGATGTCGTGAAGCCTATGAATCGCAATTAGTCGATCCTTTTCGGAGTAACCTTTAACTCGGACCTTTTGTTCGTCCCTTTGAAACCCAAGCTGCTTTGCACGTCGGGATCCGCATTGCCAGTGCTTTACAAAACTCGACTCGCGTGTTCGTGTTCGCTTTAAATTCCACTTACTACATGGTCGAAGCTCGTACCTGCCACTTTTCCTGTGGAATTTGTGATTTTCATATGGAAGGGTCGTTGCTGGGTAGAAATTACCTTCGATAATGGCAACAGCCACCGAAGCTGGGAAAAATCGCTGAAAACATGCGAGGCAATTGCGGAAAACAGGAAGCGGGCGCATGGTATCACGGAAAGACTGTACGCGAGCTGACCGACGAGCGCATAGAGCGTACAGACAGCGCAATCGGCCCATAAATTTCCAGTGATACCATGCATCGGTGGTAGCGGCCTAGCTCGAGCGTGCTTCCGATATGCACGGTCGGCTCTGGTCCGAAGCACCGCCTTAAATTCCCCTCAGACGCCTCTAAACAAGACCAAGAAGACGAAAGGGAGAACGTTGAACGTAGCTCTGCAGGAAGAGATTAGAGCGCACGAAAGTTTCGCGGTGCCGTGGCGTCCACGATACTCGGTTTAATGTACCGTTATGATCTTTATGGGGAGCGTTTATAGGCCATTACGATTGAGTTTTCACACCGAAACGGTGTTCCGTAGTCGTGCAATATTTTTTCTCCTCCCGGCACACCGTTGATAACTCGATCTCGCGAGACAGTTGCGCGCTCGCAATTATCGATGAGACGGCCGATTCGAAGTGGATCGTTTCACGTCAAATCGATGCTCGCGAACGATATTAAGGGGAAGAAAGAGAATGAAGAGGCACTCGTTAATAGTAGTTGCCCTCTTTCCAGCACGCCAGGACGTTTCCACTTTTAATCGCGCCTGCGTATATCTTCCACTTTCACCGGACTTTCCTCGGCGACTCTGCGTAATGAAAATCTCCAGCTAACAGGATCATCAGCGACGAATTAAGCGAATTTGCAGTAATCGCAAAGGCGGTCGTCACTCCGGCCAGGATCTTTAATTAACGAAGCTTATTTTAATCATCCCCGATCAACCGTGAAACCCTCCTCTGGCTACGTAATAATCGCGTTCGTTGGAAAAACTTCCGTCCAGCCCTTCCTTCTTTGGTCACGCCGCGATAAATTTTACTGCGTCTAGTATCACGTCGTGCAACAAAATTAATCGGCGCAAAAGCCAGGGGACGGTATTTTTCCGAAAATTATATCGGCGCCGATATTAAAACGATATCATCTTTAATTTTCGCGGAAGAACGTCTCGTGGTAGTTAATCGTAGGATGATAAAGACGAAGAAAATTGCTACTAGAAAAAGCATTTATCGAGAGTGTACGCGATTAAGCTGACGTTTCGTGCAATTAAACAGAACGCTTAATATAGATGGCCTCGGATAAATGCAGAAAATCTGGCAGTTTCGTGTAAACTCTGGAGGCCGCCGAACGATTATCTCAGGATGGTAAACGACTAGCTGTTCTTTCGACAAGAAGCGTGTTAATTTTCCCCGGTTGCTCCCTGTTTCGAGATCACTATGATCGACGACGGTTACTCCCATGGGTCCTCGTATTTATGGGGCTCGAGATTAGCTCGCGAGACCCCGGCGTAACCTTTACGACGAGGAAGAGTCTTTTACGACATTGCGACGTAATCGAACGACGTTATCATCGAGCCTGCCGCATGAGTAACTTTATTGCCTCGCGTTTACCCTTTTTTTCCACAACGTTCCTCCTACGTGTTTTGCATTCTTATTCTAGCTTATATAATGCCGGAATATAACAGGCGATTCTCTCAGCCGAAACGAATGCGAGAATTTGTTTATGGCAGCGCGAAGTTTTTTGAAAGCAAAGGGGAAGAATGAAAATCACGCGTGTCGTTTAAAGACCATTTTTACCACAACGTGCGAGTACTTTGCGTAATTCGTGTATTAGCGGAAATTCGACGAATCCATGGCGCCACATAAACCACCGTAATCATCATCGTCGACGCTTCACCCGAGACTCCAAAATATTTGGCTCGGCGCCGCGACCAACCGCGTTACGTATCTTTCCCGCTTCGTTTCATTGTTCCATCGTTCAATTAGTAAAACAAAACCACGTTTGGCGATCGCTTTTACGATTTATAATAAACCAAATGGAGAAGGGGTGGGCGAGAGTCGATGAGGGTGGGGGACGATGCATTATCGTGCAACCCGGAGCGCATTATTTTCGCGATAGGATCGTCGGCGCAGCCTCGATTCCCTTAATGAGTAACGGTCGATCGAACAATGATTTCGCCGGATTTCGAAATCGTCCGAGAGAACAACGTTGCGTTGGATCAAACCGTCTGGCTCGTACCCTTCACCCGACCAACCTAGACGACCACCGGCAACACACGGGGGTAGATAAAATCTGTATTACGTTTAGGGACGTTGCTGGGCGTGCGTGCACCCCCTTGCAAACCTATTAACGTGCGTGCACGCGTTGCATCGCGACCCATACCCGAGACAGAGACAGAGATAGGAGATGGAGCGAGATCGTTTCTGGATCCACGTGATTTACGCGTGCCGGCGCTGCTCCGAATTCCAAAGCTTCCTATTAACTGGGTGCAGCGCGCGGAATCGCGGCGACGCGGTGGTACGCTCCGCTTCGTGCGTTCCTACGAAATTTGAAAAACGATTTTATCGGCTAGTCCCGATTGCAGTCGTGTTCGAGCGGCGCTCGCGCGATATTTCAACCGCCATGGGACAGCCGCTTAATTGCGGCATACATCTCCGCCCTTAATTTCGCTATTAGCTTCGCATTAAGGCGAAAAACCAAAAAGAAACGGTGCGAGCCGTTAGTCCGACGACAAACAACTCACCTCTTCCTACCCTTCGTTCCTTTCCACCCCTTTGCGCCTTGTTCCAAGGTTTTTCCGTGGGTCGCGCTACTCGGCGTACCAAACGTTAAGGACACTTTAATTGACAAAATTTCGCAGACACACCGCCGCCACCGGCACCGCGACATAAATTTCCAATTTTCGTCACGCAGAAATGGCGAAGAAGTTTAATTGGCGCCGTCCGAAACTTTTAAAGCGTTTCCGCTTGTCGGCTCGGAACAGCGTCTTGTTCGTTCCTTAAAGGGGGTAAAAAGGAGTCTTCCGAGCGGTTTTTACCGTGAAAGCTTCCACTCTGGATGGAACCCGTCTTTCGAATCAATTTTCGACAGTGTTACACCCTAGAAACTCTTGGAAGCCTGGTATTTGCATCACCATCGACCATTAACCAAATTGGCCGCGTCATGCTAATATTCGAAAAAACCTTCTACCATACTGTTTTTGTATACGCTGTGTACTCCTTAATTACGAAATACTTTGGCGTTGCTGCTTCAAAGTATCTCGTTTGTTAAGAGGTTCTTCTTGATATGGACTCGAGGAGAATCGATGAAACGGCTGGATTCGAGGGAATAGACGGTAACGAGATCGAAAGAGTGTTCGCAGAACACCGTCTGCTGGCCGATCTAGCTTCGTTGAACGGGATCGAGCGGTACACTGTTAATCTCGCGCGAATATAACGCGACCATAAATTACCCAAACGAGCGGCTGAGCCACTACGTGGAAAGTGTGCTCCCCGACAGCGGATCTTCGTAGGCAGCCTCGGAGGATAGTTTATGGACTTGATCTTGCGTACTGTTACCTTGATTCTCGGTCATTATCATCGTCGACCTGCACGCGATCAGAACTCACCACCGATACATCGCCGCGGTTCAGGATGTTTGCGCGCTGAAAATACATAGGCAGAGATGGTAATTTCGCGATACCACGTCCGCCACGATAGTACCATATTTATTTTGTCAATAATAATGAACGCAAGGGCGGTGCTGTGTATTTTCTCACAGATTCCGTTCGAACATTGTATCTTCCCGGAAGCGGCGCGCGGCCGACTTCCAGATCTGGACGAGCGATTCTCGCTGGATTCTCGGCTCGTTTAACCTGCCTATTACCGTGCGAAATTTCCCGATTCTCGCGGTTATCTAATACATACGTAATTTTTAATCAAACCACCGAAGCCGGTCTCATCGAGAACATCGGTCGATGCGTTTGTATGTTTCCATCGTACGGAATCTCTCGAACCCATCGTAAAGCAACTCTCGTCTTCGGCACTAAAGCTAATTCCTTTGAAAACGAATCCACGCTGATGCATTTCACGCTACATATCTCAAGTAACATAACTCAAACAAACTTTTGGGGAAAAGCCAAGAGATAGGAAGGTTACGGAAATATTATTTAATTAAACGGATAGTGTTGGCGAAAAGAAGAAAATTCTAGGAAGCGATAATTTAATTAACAACACGGGATTTCGTTATTTTGCTCGATGTGTACTTTAATTCCTTTATACAAACGTAAGAGACGGAAGTATAAAAATGAGAAAAAGACGATCCTAAGCAGGAACCAGAGACGCGGGTGGCTTCCCAAGGAGGAACAGAAGGACTCACGCAAGATACCGTTGCACTTCCGGGAAGGAAGTGTGGTGGGAGCGAGCACGTGGTCGCGCCAACTCACCCCACGGTAGTCGAGGAGGTTCGTCGCGAAGAAAGAAGAAGGTTAGATGGTTGAATAAGGGCGGGAGTGGCGGGAGGCTGCGCGCGCAACCACAGGCCACGCTGCCGCCGGTGGGTCGAGAGTGAGCCGCGTGGTCGGCCCGCTTCAGTAACTCCGATACCTTCGAGCGAGCGAGTCACGTCCGATTTCGAACCCGACTGCCTACAGAGACGCGCCAAAACTTCTCTTACTCCGAGTATTTCGCGCTTATTTTCGTCCACGCTATTAAATTCAGTAGGCGTATCGCCATCGAAAGGATGCAAAAACACGCTTGCCTTTCCCTCCCATCTTACCGAATAAATTGATCGTTTAGTGAACATCGAACATTTGGTGTACGCTGTTTATAAACACGATAGTCGCGCTATCCAAACAAACGACTTCGAACTCTCGTGTATTCTACGCCGAATATGCGGTCGAATATTCTTGGCGAAGAGTGAGTGAATTTCGTAAATCCCATCGGATGTTTGATATATACGCGAAACTTTGACAACGGTGACTTGTGTAATTCTCCAAACATCGAGCTTACGAAACGACTGTCGAACGACTGAAACTTCCGTGTAATGTTCGTCTGATTTTATTCTTCGACTCTACTCGTCTGTTCGTCGTTTTACTTTTTACGAATGATTTTCGCTATGAAGGCGATTTATTACCTTACGATTCTCTGGACCATCGCAATCCCGGTGTTGTGCGAACCCGTGAACGTGCCTATGAAACCGAGATTGAACATTCTCAAGTGTTGTCGACACAACGAGGAACTGGTGAAAGAATCTGACAACGAGACAGACACGAGGACTCGTTGCAGACCGACCAAAAACGAATGGAAACCTATTATCTATTCGCCTTCCAAGGCAGATATGTTGGAGAAACTGCCCATGGAATGGGACATCGTCGAGGGAAGGAGGCCCGTTTGCGATCAGAATTCTGCGTTGATCTACGTACCCTACCGCATCACCAATCCGTTCGTGCTCATAGACGATGGCCACGCGGTCATCAACATTCACACGAACGAAAGATACGAGCCGAGCGAGTATTGCGCCGATTCGAACGCTCTTCTAGTTTGCATGAAGAATAAAACGGAAGGAAACCACGCGGCCGCCACAATGAGACCACGTATTAGAAAATGCTGCGGAGAAAACGCGACTTTCTACGAAGAAGAGTAAGTTTTGGAATTTGGGTGTCTTGAGGCGTTACGTTAGGTTTTGTTGACGTTCCTTCGATTCGCGCCATAGCTATTGCTTTGATAACAAAGGTAATAAGACACGTCGAGGATAATTGGATGATCCAGTGATATTAGCGTTCTGTTTACAAATAGGTACGCTGCACAGCTACGGAGAAAAACGATATTTCCAAGTATCGGTTCATAACATGTTGACATAAACTTTTACGGTTTTAGCTATTAACGTTTCGAACTGTGATATTTTATGATATGCTCGCATTGGGTTTTTTATTTGCGTTTATTGCGTTTTGTCTGGAAACAGCAAATATATAATTAAATCCTTTTAACGGAACATTATAGTTTACCGCAATTTCTGAAATAGCATAAGTAGTTCCATCTAACATGGAATTTTATATTTCCATATGTCTCATTGGCAGTCTACAACAGGCTTTCTAAACGTCACTTTGATACGTGATATACCATTAGTCTGTAAGAGGTTAAAGGTACAAGGAAACTCGTTTTAGAAACTCTTTTGTAGCTAGTGTCTGTTTCCATAGTTTGTCGGTATAAAATACGTTTGGCTGTTTGATAAACTCGTGATGTTTTTGTCGGAAATTTCTATCAAATAATTAAACGCGCGAACAAATACTGCTGCGAACAGAGTTAATATTTATGTACATATATTTACAGCCACATAAAGCCACTGATAGAGTTCGTATATACATGCACCGAACGGAAAAACAAGAAGGTAAATTAAATTTTATGCGGCTTAATATACAAACGAACCGCATAATTTAGACAAGTTAGAGACGATCGATATTCCTCGCAGACAAATATCCCGGTGATTTGTATTCTAGTGGCAAGCTCGGAGTCGAGAGGAACGCCGGCTAGCTTCGCGAATAACTGTAATCGTTCGGTCGGTTACACGAAATTTATTGGTTTACCCATGCCGGTGTATTTTTATTGAGAGGCGCCAGTTGTCGTTTGACGCGGTCCCTCCGGAAAAAAAAAAAAGAATAAATGTTCGAAAAGTTGCGCGAGGCTTCCCTCGGAAATGCGGTGTTTGCGATGCAAGCGTGACGCTCGAGTAAACAAAAAATGCCGGGTTTCGTTTTAATCGCGCTTTCAATCGTTCAAGCTTGGGCGTTCCGTGGACTTTGTTAGAATTCTATGTGGCCAGCCGGCGCGTTTCCTAGATAAATTCTTGCGATACGAACGATATATGCATTTTTCTTTCTCTTCTTTATCCACTCGTGCTAGCGGTTATGGTTTTCTCTGTCGCTTTGCCTCTATTCGTCCACGTCGAACTTACTTAGTGTAAGATGTCTTCGAAAACCCTAAATATTAGTTCTATGAACCGAGGTTCCCTCGAGACTCAGCGTTATCGGTGGTTTATTGGTTCTCGACGTGAATCTCTTAAACTTGATAGTGAAAGTCTTGTACATCTTAAGTATCTAACATCAAGAATTCAAGAAACGCAACGTAGAAATGTTGAGCGTAAAAGAACAATTATTTCCTAAATAATCATGGCGAATAATTTTTCAATTTATCACACCGTCGAAGGATCAACTGTCCTGGATAAAAGACAGATTTTACGCGAATGAGAAATATGCCGTTTCAAAACAATTTGCAATCCAACGTTAGTCGCTTTTTCTTGCTCAATCCTTCACTCGATAAAAACACAGAATATAGGTATATAGTATTTCTGAATCATCGCTCTTTAATATCCAACTTGTATACAATCGCTACCTAATCCTTTCACCTCAATTTCATCTTACTTAAACGTTTCTACAACACCATTAATCTTACATCACCAACGTATCCAGTCTTTCGTTTCTTCCATTATATTTCTAACGTTAATTTATCAACATCGATGCTTTCGAAACAAAGCGGAGTTCATTGAAAATTTCCATTGCAGACAAACGTGCGTTCTTTCGGAGGAAGCCGCGAATCCGACGCCTTTGCTGCCAAATGCCTCTGCCGCTGCTGAAATCGTGCCTGGCTTTCCATCTTGTCGTCGTTCCGATAATCTTACGATTTTGGGCGACGCTAAGGATGCCCTGTTGTTGCCAGATGGCGGCTTTGAAATCGGCGGCGTCACGTTACCTACTGATCAATTTTGTGTTGAGAGGATCAAGGAACTGAACCACGTGTCCAAGGTCTTCGCGTGTTCCGAGCACGGATCGCAAAGGTGAGTTTGATATATAAATTAAACGTAAAATTAAGGAAGTAAGAAAGTTATCTGGAGGCTTCTCTTATTTTTTTTTTTTTTTTTTAATTATGTTTCCTGATCTAAATCCTTTTGCATAATTGAACTGATATTGTTAGTGACATTTTGCAAGTTATAAGTTAAATTATGTTTCTTTTTTTTCCCTACTACTATGTGAAAGAGAAATCCTAACTGTTCCGATTTTTGATACATACCTGATAAGAATTGAAAAAACGAATATAACCTTAAATATCCCATATATTTTTATACGTTGTTACGAGCCATATACCGAGCTCTAAAACGGGAAAAAATAGTCCGCTATAAAAAAAAAATTCGCTGCCCTGCAACGTTGGAAACTTCAGACATCCTGCTTACGTAACCATACGCACCGATCTTTTACTATTTTTCCACTCGTTTCTCGGACTGGCATTAGGATTTCCTCTCGTTAGCGTCGTTTCTTCGCGTGCCTCCTCAAACGAGCGCAACGAGCGTTCTACTCGACGGACCGCGTTTCTTCGTTAAACAAAATTAAAGTAATGAACGAAACCGCGACTGTAACGCGACTGTCTCTGAATTTCTTCAGCCAAATAAAAGCGAACGAAAATGCAGGTTTCCAGTGAAATCGGTGAATATTATCAGAAACGTATAGATCTTGCGACTCGCAGCCGTAAAGCACGGGCTCGACGCTTTTTCACTCGTTTTTGTAATTTATTTTTAATCGATCGACAATCGATCGATTCACGCTTTTCAAGAGGGCAAGCTGGATCAAAGCGCGTCCTACTTGGAGGTTCGAAGCACGAATCGACTTTTTGTCCGGTCCGAGTATCGGCTGTCTCGATCTGGATTTATCGTACGGCTTAATTGCATCCTCGATGGTCGAGGTTCGGCGCTGGCCGCTTCTCTCCGCTTCGACAACACGAGAAAAAGTCGGTTCCTTCACTTTCACTTCTCTCACCAAGAATTTCTAGGTCACGTTCGTGCGATCGCGATGCGCCGCATCATCCGTGAACACATTTCCGTACGAGGTGGTGTATCGTGCTACTTGAAACGATGGCTCGTATCGATGACAAGATGAAATTCAGATTCCATATTTCGTTGCTATATGAAACACGAACTTGACGTATTCGTGTAATTTTTTACGATAGAAAAATATACGTATATGTAACGTGAAACATCTTACACGTCGTAGCTTGAATTCATCATGATCGATGGTCGAAAAGGACTTTTTTTTTTATCAAGTTTCGCGTTATCAATTCTTTTTATAATAGTTACATCGTCCAAATTGTATCGTTGAACTTTCTATTCGAAAACGACTGTAATAGAACGCTCGACACAAGAGTCTCGGAAATTGCACTCGGAAAACGTGTGGACGCGTACGCTTGTCGCGTGCAATTTGCAAAACAACGCTCGAAACTCAATTAACGGGACCGTTTACATGTGGTCGCGCGGAGGGCAGCTCTTTCACAAGCAAAACCCGGCCTCTGCGTAACGTTTTATTTCGAATAGAAGGTGGTCGATGTTTATTTACACAATGATCGTGATTATTCGTAGAAAAACCCCTGTCTTAGGTGGACCGACGAAAGAAAGCGAATACCTACGCGTAGAAAGCGCTACGCATCGTACATATGCCACGCATAATGAGCGTGAACGTTCGTGGTGCATGACTACACGCGCTGATTAGTTAGAAAACAGCCATATGCTTTTTTTCCTGTCCGCTGTCGGAGACACGGTTCTCCAACAGAGAAGCGATGAACGACGTGACTAAGCCCGAGATACCCTCACGAAACTCGGAGAAACGATTTCACCGGCGAGACTTTCACTGGCGAGGCTGGAGAGAATGGAGCGTCGATTTGCGTCGAAATTCGAGTATCGAGACACGAATGCGCGTTTCGTGGAACGAACAGGATGTTCCTGGAATCGAAACTGTCGACAGAGTGTCACAGAAGCGATCGGTGCTTGTAATGGCAAACAGTGTCTGTTGCAACGTAACGCAATAAAATCACTCGATCCTATATATCGCGTGAAAAAGACGCAATAGCCCCTCCAATAGACCGAAGCTTTGAATCAACGACTAATTACGCGAATTTTTAACAATAAGATAATTCACCGTTGACCGAAAATTTAACTTCTAACAGTCTCGAAATGTTTCGAGGAAAGATCCGCGCAGAATTGCAATCACGTAGATCAGACTCGCGTTGTTCGAGGATCAACGAGATTCTAATTTCGCGATATCGGAAGAAATTGAAACAGATTCATAAAGAGGCACGCAGAGAATAAAAAACGAATGCTTTTCTTGGTAAACTTTCAGGCCCATAATGCAGGCAGCCGACATCAGATTCACCTTGTACCCTGTGGGCTTCATCATTAGCGCGGTATTCCTGGCAGCCACGTTGGCCGCCGGTTGGTTGCTGCCAGCCTCTCATCACGTTCTGCACTGGCGTTGCCAGACTTATCATGTCACCTGCCTGATGCTCGGTGATCTCCTCATGGCCATCATTCAGCTCGCCGGTGACTCCCTGCACGGCGCATTCTGCAAGGTGGTCGGTGAGTCATTGCGCTTTATGTTTATCCCGTCCTTTTACATATATCGCATTGCAATCTTGCACGATTAGAACATCGCAATTAATCGATCGTTTCCTGGATAATTTAGATCAAGCGTTACGTGTTGTATGGAACCAAAAATATCCTGATACGTACTTACGAAGAGGAGTGTATTTCTTAAACGAAAGGTTACAGTTAGAACGACGAAAATTAGGGAAAATTACAGTATACTTTATTACGAGAAGATACACTATGTTTTCTATTCGGTTTGACACTATATAAAAGCATCGTGCAAATCTTTGGATACTCGATTCTTGAGATCCCCCTAGAATCAAAGACCCCGGAGCCACCGTTGTTAATCATTCGAGGTTCGATCATGCGGAACATGCGATTTCTCGCGAAATTAATCAACGACCAGCTTGTCGAACCGACGTTACCAGGAGAACGCGTTCCGCGGCTCGTTTTGATCTCTCCCTGCGTAGCGAATTTTTGCTCGTTTCACAGGGAACAATCGGCGGTGCTCACTCGTAACGCGCGCCAGCTATGCGAGCAAATATACACCGATGGAATTCGAATCGGCCAGGGCGAAGCTTTATTTGCTGTGCGCCATCCCACCAACTCCAGGCTAATTATTCGGATAATCGTGCTAATCCCTCGGCAAAGCTTCGCTTCTCCGTTTCGCTCGTTTCGATCGCGAGAATCGATTACAGCGTACACCTGCGAGCTATCCAACGGATGGTCTCGTCTGTGTCCACGAGTAACAGCGACTCTCATTTGCATCTCCGCTCGTTTCCGGCATTATCGCTTTGTAGTCGGCCTTTTTCGCATCTCTCTCTCTTTCCCCTCTACGTCCCTCGTCGTGGCCAGATTTAACCCGACCCATTCCGCGGGGTAATTATGTTGCGACCAGGGAAACCGGTGAATTTGCATCGAGCGTATTTCTTTCCGCGCGCAACGCGCGATCCCTTTGCGCGCCGGATCCACCAAGTCTCGCGGCTATTTCCGTTCCCCAGCCACCGGTAAATTTTCACCATAGGATCGCTCGTCCGTTTGACAGAGTACGGCGATTGCGCCCTTTGCGTCCTTTCACCTGATACCGCTCCGCTTCGCGTTCATCGATCGATCAATAGTCTTTGGACTTTTTTGCGCTTTCTACCGTGATATATTCTTTGGTAAATATATTCTTAAACAACAGATAAGAGAGCGAAGGATCTCTCTCGTTCGTGTAGACTCGTGTGCGTCCAAGTAACACGGAAAGAGGAGAAAGTAGGACATCGGCTGACCTACAATCGGACTCTCCACGGGTTGCTCTTCTTGCTCTTTTTCTTCCTTTTTCTTTTCGTCCCTTCTTCCACCAAAGTTTTCCTTCCCTAAGGTCTTATCGCCCTGTTCTCGAACCTTTTACGGACGAAGTTTATTGTATTGACACAGTTTGGTGATGAATTTGTTTGGTTGGCTAGAAGCAACTGGGCGCAACGTGTTGTAGGTTTGTTGGGAGAGACTAATGGTCCGAGTGACGACAGCGATTGTTTAGGAGATTACGCTTCCTAATAATGACATCACGGGCAATTTTTGTTTTCCGGGTTTTTACGCTTCTGATTTCGTTATGGCACGTTTTAAGCGAGATCGTGGAATTAGTTGGAAGTTCACTTTTGTTCGAAATACTTGGTCTGCCTTGTGCGAGGAGATTGCATAAGCGTGTCACGTTATACTTCCTCAGACATCTTACGCGTGGAGAGATAAAATGAGCAAACAGACGCATTTTCAAGGAGAGTCGAACTCGATGGAAGCCAATCTACTGTTCTATTTCTTACAATTACAACCGCTAACACGACGAGCCTCTCAGAATTCAAACTCATTTACTCCGCTGTACGTTAATTTTTCAATTTCTCGTTACTCGATCGCGCATTTTAAACTTTGTTTCATGGATAACGTATCTGTATTTGAATATGTGAGTCTCTCGGAGCTCTACTTTACGGTAATTCCTTCGTTTCATTGCATAGGTACACGATCCACATCTAGTTTCGAGGAAACGATTTATTTACTTCTGTAAGTTCGTTCGTCGTAAGATACGACACAAATAACAGTAAATTCTAAGGTAAGTTCAAAAAGCAACGATCGTAAGATGGTCGTATTTTTGTATTTTTCAACTTGCGGAATCGATGGAACGTGGCTTCGCGACTTCTTAACGGTTCGTGTGTACGCATATCGTCTAAAAGAAGAAGGAAGACGTCAGCTGTTATGACGCAACAAACAAATATAAAAGTACGCGGTCGATTAATTTTACTGAAATTTACAACCGTCACGATTACATATCGCTAAATTCGTGTTCCGTCATCTGGCTAAATTATTACTGTTCGACTTTCTGAAACGTAACTGGCATAGTTCCATAAATGCACAGGAATAATCGTAAATCGCGAAGTGAACGTTATAAAAATATTTTGCAATATCCTCGTCCCTTTTTACTTCTTAATTTATGGATCGGTATGTAGTTTCTATGAGCTTATATCTAACAGATACCAAGAACTACGAACAAAAAAAAAGACTAGACACGGTATTGGAATCGAACAGTTGCACAAGCAATCGAAAATTCAGCTGACTCGTCGGCGATCGAGCCGGGAAAACGAATTGGATTCGACTCTGTACTCATTTCATCGTAGCGGAAGTATTAAAATTCATGAGCGTTTTTAATTCGATTAGTTCGGTCGTCTTTCAGGAACCGACTACGACGGCGGCAACAGTAGCCGGTTAAAAATTCAACTCGATTATGTTCGCTCGGTGAAATCTAGTTTCCCCGAACTGTTAACTTCTTCTCCCTGAGGCCTCTCGCAGTGCTTCGCGGCCAGAATAATTTGTAGCCGGGGAAATCTCATCGGTTCTTAAACCGTGGATCGTGCTCGGACTTCTGTTTCCAAATCGATCGGTGATTCCGTTTAGAATCAGCTACATACACGCTATGTCCAGTTCGTCGAAAGCTATTAGCGAAACCGACGTATTTGAGAAAGCACCAGGACCACCGGTTCTACTGTTGACTCGATCGAAAGTTGGAATTTATTTTTCCATTGCCTCAAGTTCGCGGAAGCCCTCCGTTTCCTGTTACCTGTTTTCTCGCTGAAAATTCTACGCACTACTCCGCTGCTCGTTTTATACTGGCCGATACAATATTTGCGTAACGGAAACCTTGAAGGATGATCGGATCGATAAAAAATAAATTTTTACTCGTCACTGGAGATCGTTGTGTGTTTATCCTGGTACGTGCGGTTTCTTCAGGTAGCCACCACGTTCGAGTTCCAACGCTAGCACGATATCTTCGATTACGCGCCGCGCAAGCGGCGTACAATTTTACGCTAGCGTGACGCCACTTCGATCAACCAAAGAATTTCCCCGCGACGTTTAACACGTTCCGTGCCAGACCGATGTTTGGTTACTCTTTCGTTCAATCACGTTGCTACGATTAATAGTTTTGCCTATGCCTTACAATTGTTTTTTGTACTTCAAATAACACGATTATAAAGAAAAGGCTGTATCGTTTAAGATGTGTTAAACGTCAAGGCAATAAATTTCATTTTTATGGAATTGTTTCAACAAACACACGGTTGAACATTTACTCTGCCAAAATTCCAAATGATTTGAATGGAAAGTTGAGCGTGCGGCGTATACACACGGAACGCGTTAACGGTATCGCGATTGTCTCCCATCTTTTCTCGTTGTTCTCGAGCCGTAGGAAAATGTCAATGCGGAGACGTTATTGTTTCGTAGAACTAGATTGTTACGTATCGATGGCCTTGCAACGTCACGGCATCGAAAAACGGGTTAAACGCTCATTGCCGCAATTACGGGACTTTTTCAGCGTTTTAGACGACAGTCGGCCAGTGCCGGTATGCGGTCAAAGCGATTACACGGACGGGTTATGCCGTTTTTTTTTCGTTGAGGTTGCATTGCGATTTACGAACGCGTGGCGTAACGCGCGTATGCTCTGACGCGCGTGTGTTGCGTGCAAGGTTTACGCTGGTCGGTTCTTCGATCCTGTTAGATGGAAATAGGAGGCATCGCGTGGAACAGGTTGATCGCCATAGGTGTCCGTGATGTTACAGTAGCTTCCAGGACTTTATTCCTGATTTATAACGCTGTTGGGATTTGGAATGTTTCAAAGTCGTTACAATTTTAACTTAAAAAATATCTTTCTATCTTTTTTCCTTTCTTTTTTTTTTTTTTTGTATCGCAGTTGATAAATGAAAATGATTTTCTGTGCTGTTTATACAACCTCGTTCAGATTAATCAAGTTGTATGTTTGCATCCAAGTAAATTGAAATTCAAGTACTTCTCAAGCAAGTAGTATCGTAGCTTCGCTAACGCGAAACTGCTATTTTCACTTAAAGTACACTTATTCTTCCAAGTTTCAAGCGAAGCTCAGATTCTCTCGACGGTTCTTTGACTTTAAAAGAACAGGAGTTCCTTCCCAAGTAACTTGAAGTTATTTCCAGTTTCATATCTGGTAATATCGGTTTACCAAATGGTAACCAAGTCGACTGTCTCTATTTTCTTCATACTTGATGTACGTAATATTTTTATTATATTTACGCTTTATAGTTAATGTCTCACATACTTAATCGCTGCCTTCAACGTTATTTTCCATTGTGTTATTATTATTATTTATTAGTATTATTTATTAGTATTATTATTATTATTATTTATTAGTATTATTTTCCACTTACAACTCCTACGTATCTTTCAGCACATTCAGGTCGTTCAGTGAATTTTATCCGCAACTGAACCAAAGGCGTTTATACTCAACTTTACGTACAAATTTCCTCCTCGTAAAGGAGTTAATTCGGTTGATACACCCGGTATATAAGGGAATGCCTTCATCTCGTAACGCTTTAATTGCGCTCGTTCGCAAGTATCCACGTTCCCGTGGCTCGACTCTCTCCGCAATGGCTCGTAGCTCGATTCACTTTTAATTACTTTCGACCTTGCAAATATCTGTCGTGTCTGGAGCCGGATGACTTCATGGAAACTCTCTTCTTCCGGCGCGTACCATCGAGGCGTGACTTGACCTTCGCCAACGATCCGCGTTGCGTTGTATCGTAGTTCTTTTCTATTCACTTACGTATCTAACTTCGATAGCCGTGGAATAATTGCGCGTTGCGTGTCGTCCTTTCTCGTTCCACGACGCCCAAGAAAACTACGCGATCCTGCGTCTTCGTTGCTTTTCTTTCCAGAAAGAGTCATCGTGAAGGTAAGAAACGTTACTCGACTTGTTGATCTTTCTCGTGTTACCTTATTTCCTAAGAAAACACCGCGACCCGACATCGTTTCGCCGTGACTTTGGCCGAGAGGCAGCGTACACCCTTTTATGGGGAACCCTCGTCGATAGCGTATTCCGAGCGACAAACTGGAGGAGATTGAGAACGCTACGCCGGTTTCCATTCCTGCCTTTCGATCAGTTCCATATTTTGCTGTGATGCGTGTGCAAGCTTCGAACCAATAGCGTATTGTGAATAGCAGGACGATCGGAGTGCCGAAACGGGCAGTTTGTAATTTTTCATTGAAATCTTGTCAATTCGATACGTAGATGCAGCGGAGTATTTTTCGAAATTTGAATGATTTTAAAGTACAGCTCTGGCTAGAAGCTTGGAGTCGCGTTATCTATTCTGTGGAATTTTAGAATAAATTAGATTGGAATTTTATTTCCTTAGGAAACAAATAGAACATCCGTTGAATGTATATTGGCTTGGCTACTAAGCGATTGCGAATTACCTCATTGGATGGTAATTGCAAAATGAATGAAATGTAAGACCAGTGCCAAAAAGTTCAAGATAGAAACTACACGAAACAAATACGTGTTGCAAATATTTTTCCATGTACACAACCGGCTAAGAATTTGGAATCATTTTCTCAAACGTATCTACATTGAACGAAGACTATCGATCTATTGGGTTGACAACTAAGTGATCGCGGATTTTGTCATTAGGTGGTAATGTCGGTAATTCCTGTTAAGTTTGCCACCCAATATATAGAGAAAGGACAATTTGTTCGAATTTCTTGGGAGAATTAATAAAATACCGTTGAAGAAATTAAAGGTGAATTATTGGATTGACAACTAAGTGATTATGGATTTTGTCACTAGGTGGTAATGTCGGTAATTCCTGTTAAATTTGTCACCCAATATATAGAGAAAGGACAATTTATTCGAATTTCTTGGGAGAATTAATAAAATACCGTTGAAGAAATTAAAGGTGAATTATTGGGTTGACAACTAAGTGATCGCGGATTTTGTCACTAGGTAGGAATGGTAATCATTACCATTCAATACCATGCAATCACTTAGTTGTCAACCCAAGTGATCAGTCTTCGTTCGATGTGGATACGTTTGAGAAAATGATTCCAAATTTTTAGCCGGTTGTGTACATAGAAAAATATTTGCAACGTGTATTTGTATAGTTTCTATCTTGAACTTTTTGGTACTAGTCTTACACTTCACCCATCTGTACTTGTAGACGTGAATTTCTTAAGAACGATGCGTTCCAACGAATATGAAATTGGTTTCAGTCGTTATTTCCTCGTTCTATTTGTCTTTGTTAGAAGATTCAACTTTATTTTCTAGTAATTTCGATCGTGGTCATTTTCGAAGTCTCCTCCTTCGTCGAATGGACCTACTTTCGTTTCATATACGTTGCAGGAATTCGTCGAAAGTTTGGTTCAGCCCAGTTCTCCGATGCAAGTTCTCATTTACGAAAGGGTTCCCTGTTCCGTGATTCTCTGGACCGTCGAGTAAGCCTAAAAAAACGTACAGCAGCCTGGTGGGTGTCTTTCCTCTTTTTTCCTCTTTTTTTTTTTTAACCAACTCGTCCGCCGAGAAGACGACCTATAATCTCTTTTCGTGCAAAGGGAGAAAGTCACCCTTGTCGTGACGCCAGCGATATCCCGGAATTAATGACGGTAAAAAGCACGCTTCCCCGACGAAAAGTCACGGATTTTTGTCCGTACGCCGCCAACCATATTTGTTCTCCAGTTCGTTCCGAGACCGTTCGATATTTCATTTCGCTATTTATACGTTCCAGATGATGACTTCTTGCAAACTCTTTTTACGTCTTGGTTTTTCCCAGAATTCTCGCGTTTAGAAGGAACGCCAGTGGTAGAATCGTCTTAATGTTATTCGAAGAAATCAAGTTACCTTTTACGTAATCGAGCCAAGTAGAAAGAAGCAAATAGAAATCTTTCACTGTCACGAAAAGATATCGATGCAAAGTCGTAATATTCCCTTGCTCCCTGCGTAATAATTTCGATAATTCGATGCGTGGTTCTGTGGCTGTATTGTACCTTCTGCCATCAACAACGAATCGTTTCATAACTATAACTGCTTTACCGAAATCATAGCAGCCTAAACGGCACGCAAAAACGACATTGTTTCCAAGAATTAATTTCGACCGTCCGGATCTTTTTACAGCTACAATTTTAATTCCAAGAGAACCGTCAAACCTCCCTATTTCATCTATTTCTTTTAGCCCGTGATTATGGTTAATTGAAAGATTAGATACACCGGCAGTGTAGCGACACTCGAGGAAATCCGTTATCGTAGGTCGCTTTCTTTCGATGTCAAGTTCGTTTCTCCTCGGGTTGATTAATGACACGGTTAATTAGCCTAAAATAGCGTGGCACGAGCGAACGCAACGGATTCCGTGTTCCCTGACGACAACGTTCTTTTTCATTCAAACGCGTTGGCTCGCTATGCTCAGTCTGTACAGTGTACAACACGGTTGGCGTTCGCTTATCGTTGCTTGTTCCCTCTTTGTGGGGTAGCAGAGGGAAACCCTTTCCGTGTTCGCTTGCCTCGAACACTGGTTACGTTTCAAAGTCGCCAGGGAGAGATAATCGAAGTAATTGTTTCGCTGGAGATTTATAGGGTAAGATGCGTGAAGATTGGTGTCAAGAGCAAGGGGTAGATAATTGTTGGTATAACGACAAAGCCAAATTACCCTGTGGGGAGACCAGAATTTACTGTTAATCAGAATCGATAGGCCGCGAAGTTTTAGCTATTTATAGAAAATTTAAATACGCAAAAATATACAAAATGTCCAAAGGTAGAATACTTATTATAATATTTAGAGAGTGGAACAAGTTTCTCGACGTGTTCCATTTCTTTCCAGCCCCGGTTATAAAGATATAAATTCCTATAAAAAGACACGCTCAGCGATGCGAAACTT
Source organism: Bombus vosnesenskii (assembly GCF_011952255.1). NCBI lineage: Eukaryota > Metazoa > Arthropoda > Insecta > Hymenoptera > Apidae > Bombus > Bombus vosnesenskii. The sequence continues at coordinate 4,469,618 of NW_022882962.1, forward strand.
CTTGAACGTGACGAACAATTTTCTCAAATATAATCAGAGTTTCGATTAATACATCTCCATCGTCATTTTTCAGATAGACTGTGTATTTCAAACGTACAGTTGCATAAGAAATTGCATAGTGATTCTTGAAACCTCCAACCCCATCCCCCTTTCACATAAAGCGTAGGATTATGATTTTTAAATTGCCCTGCATTCGAGCTCCGCGTGAGTTGTAGGCAGAGGAATGGGCTATCCGTCTTCTAGGCCGGAAATTACACAGTCCTTAAGAAGTTGCGAAACTCGGTTGTTCCGATTGCTTAAGAAACTTTTCTCCCTGTGAATATTGCTTTCCCCGAGAGAACGCGAACTTTCGATTCGCTGGTTTTAATACACTTTTTACGAGTCCACGGAAAATTGTCACGCTTTCGCGATTTTATTATCTGCGTATACACGGTGTACGCTCCGTTTGTTCGACAACGCGAAATCAGAAGCACGAGCAGAGTTTACAGGAGACTGAAACACAGAGGAAACAAGATCTGGACGACGCGAGATCACACGTTATAAAACGAATAATTCGTAATATTTATTCGTTCGTCATACGGTCAGTGAACGCTGGTAATTTGAAGCAATTTTAAGAAAATCCTGAAGTTTGGAACTTCGGTGATAAAGTTAGGGTAATTTGGTGCGTATATCGGAGAACAAGTTAGAACGTAGAGAGAAGAAAGAATTGCTCAGTTTCGTGAAAGAGAAATAAACGAGACTATTCCTTTATGCCAGCAGCTATCATATTTTGGCTCGAGCATGGCACTCGGCATAGAATGTAACGTTACAGTCCTTGGTTCTGCCAAGCCATATGCATCGGTACGACCAAGATATCGTTTTAAACGGAGGAAAGAAATATTCGTTGTTTAATAGAACAGTATACGAGATATAAAGTTTCAGTAGATTATTACGACTAATACGGAATAAGTCGATGTACACGTCACTCGATCTGTCCAACGAATAAATGTCTTTTTATAACAAACGATAAATTGTAATTCCTATTCGAAAAGCTCATGTGTAGACACTGACATAATGTGTTTTATATTGGTCAATTAACGAATATTTGTTCCTATGGAATAACGCGTAAAATACGCTTGTCTGGCCACGAATGATCGTTTCTATTGACGTAAGCTAAAATTCTATTAAAATTCTTCCTCCAATTTAATTCAATTACAAAAAGAAGTTTCGATAAAGAGCGCTCAACTGTTCTAATCCTGTCAACGTCCAATCGTTGTTCTCTTCGTCGTTCTTTAGCACCCCATAAAAAACTAGATCGTAAATTCTTGTCTTGCCAGTTTATTACGTACTTCTGCCACCTCTCTATGAGTTCCACTTATCCAATTAGCCATTCGCCGTACAGTCAGATCCTCGACCAGGGTTTACAACGACACCTGGAAAAATAGCTCGTAAAAGGTGTATGCAACGACGAAAAGCTGACGAGAAGGATTTTCTCGAAAGTCCTCGACGGTTCCGCGCGCGGCGTGGCATTTTATCCGGCGGCAAATCGCGGCGTGCCATTTTTATGTTTGCAAGCCCCGGCGGCGCGGAGGGTGGAAAAGGGTGATTAAAGAGCGCCGTGGCGCTCTCGCAAGAAACAAGCCCGCGAGCAAAAAAGTAGCGAATCGTATGTCATACGTGGGCGGGGTGCGAGAATCGCGCAGAGGGTGGCGCAATTGGAAACACATGGGCGCGCTGGCGTTTCCTTTTTTCCCTGTTTTCCTCCTTTTTCTTCCTCCCTTTCTCCCGCTATTTCACCGTTACGCGGTCGTTCCTGCCAGCGGAATCGAGATTTTTACGTAATACCCCCGTGTTGGTACGCTTTGGATTTCGTCTACAAAGGGATTTTTCCTTAGCCTTTGACTCGTGCAAAGTCAGAATTCAGCCGACGCGACGTCTCGGTGTTTTCGAGTTTCTTTTAAGATAATTTAATGCAACGACGGCTGTTACTAAACTCTTTTTATTAAAAAATATACCATCGTTACGAAGCAGGTAGTGCATATTTTTTAATTCGATGTAACGCGATACGATTGACGCTAGATTTTGTAAATCCCTTAATTTTAGTATTAAGGTAGACGATTAGTAAATGGCGGGTATTTATGCATTTATCGGAAATCGAAACGAATTAACATAAATTTAAATAAATGCACGATCTATGGAAAATTTCGCAGGCGAAAAAGAGTAGCGTATTTTTTGTAATGCCTCGAGGCTGATCAGATTCTGTTTCTTTGATTATGATCGTAGGAATATTTTGTATTGAGATTCAACGTCTAACAGCTTACGTCCAATTCTTTAGAAAGCAAAATACCAACTACAATAAAATTACAAAATTTACGTTTCATATTTCTCGTATATCGTCGAAGTTTATCAACACCGAAATGAAAAATTCACGCCGATTCCCAGAAAAATTTCATCGCGGATCAAGCAGCAGCTCGTAAAACTTGTCGCGAACGCGTTAAGCGAGATACACCCTGTCAGTTCGATAACTTCAATAAACATCTCACGTGCGATTCGATTTGCTCTAGACGTCTCTCATCCTGCTTCCGCCTTCTGAATTCCTCGAATCAACAGTCGACGCTAGCTTTTCATCCTTCCAAGCCCTCGTCGTTTCTTAGTCAATCCAGGAAGCAACGTTGAATATTTCTGGATAACGTGATGGCCTTTATCGAGGAAGACACCGCGATTGTCTGGCACGGATAGTCGCGGTGCCTCTTTGGATTGCGAACGTCGGCGGTTGGGACACGACGATTGCCAAATAATTGACCAATTTAAGGTTACGTGACTGGGACGTGTCTCGTCGAGGCGAGACGTAATGTGACGAAGCAGGGGAAAAAGTCGAGGGGAGAGAGTACCCTGGTCGTGGTCCCCTGGCGCCATCATCTCTCTCTTTCTCTCTTCGTGTCGTCCCTTCGTATGCTCGTCTCTCCCTCTTTCCTGGCTCCTCGATTCGGCTTCGCTCGGCCGATTCTTGTCGACAAGCAGATTACGTTTCTGTCGCACAGTAAATATGATCGATAGGTTTCGTTCGGACCACCGTGAAAGGATTGCGAAACGGAGGCGTTCGAATCGCGCCCTTGCTCTGCTGAACGATTGTATCGAAAATAGTCGCAGACTTGATCGAAACAGCGTGGAAGAGCGAGTAGAAAGATTGCCAGGCGTTTCATAGCGTCGGATGGACCGTGCGATTTTTGTTATTTGTTTGTTGCGCGTATATGGGAGGATTGATAGAGCCAAACGTTTTCCTTTCGAGTCTCAGATTTATGGATTTTGATACAAAGATAAGGAATAGTGGCCGGTCGAGGAATAAATTAGGAGTTAGAAAAAATAAAATGGAGGTTTTAAGTTTCATCTGGTACTCACTCGAACACGGTGACATTAATTACACGTGTGCAATGTTTTACAATATATTTAGAGCTCCGTGAAAATTGTTTCTTATACAGTTTTATAGGAAATGGTACTTCGGGTAGAAAAAAATGTACGGATTATTGTCCAAAATTACCAAAAATCTTTTCCATAAATATTATGTCTTGTGGAATGTGTCGAAGTACGAAGCAAAGGGAAACATCCAATGGTGAAAAATTCGCGATACCATAGAGTGTAGAGCGTAACCAAATTGATATAACAAATGCAGCTCGGAAGCGGCGCGGAACGATTTTCAGACAGATCGTCTCCCGGCATTGGTTCGAGGGCTCGTTGTAAATATGATAGATGGAGCTCGTTCATTTGCTCGTAAGGACTGGAAAATATGTTACGCGGCCGACTGTAGGCAGAGACAGGGAGATCTCGATATGAAATATTGGTCGGGCTTCCATCGGCATGGAAATTTCATCTGTGACGGAGCCGGCGATCATAAATCTGGGTAAACAGCGTGCAGAGACGAAGAAATTTCTTTTTTTGTCTCTCTCCCTTTCTTTTCTGTCCCTGAAGCGTGTTCGAATGCACCGCGAGAGGGTGAAACTTGGAACCAGGCGCGCGTCCACGTCCAGAGAGCAAAATACGATCCCTCTCTTTCCCTCTCTTTCTCCTCTCTTCTCCTCTTTGTTTCCCTGTACCTCGGCCGAGCTTTCGTTCCAGCTCCCAGCTAGAGCTTTGTTCCATGGTGCATAAAAGCGAACCTCGGAGTCCGGAACTGTGCGAAATCCGCGATAAATAAACCGTCCTCCTATGCGAGCGATACGGTTCACGCGTAGGACAATTTACTTTTTACGGCAGACGCGGAGAAGCTGCAATCCCCCCGGAAAAAAGGGCTTTGAGATTCCTCGGGACAATTGGCCCGTAGAGGTTCTGCCGGTTGCGGACGATCGTCCACAGAGACGCGATAAGTCGCACTGGACACGTGAAACGAGAATCGAGAGAGCGCTAGAACGTTAAATATTTTTTTTCTTTTTTTTTTTTTTTGATACGAGGGTTGATTAACCCCGTAACAGTGGTAGGGTATACGTATCTGGAACCTTTGAAGTATGTTTTCGAAAGCAGGCAATTTTGCCTGGGATAATCAGGTTTCGCGGGAATATGGGCGACTCGTGCGAAGAGCGAAAAATGTTTTTTCTGGGAATGAAGTTTGTTAGGGCTGGTTCCTAAAATGTACGTGTGTGCCCTTTGAAGGGTGGTTCTTGAAAAAATATTTCCAAGAGGTAATCAAGGGCTCGCGTTATAATATTCAAACATACGGGGAGCGTGTTTATGCTAAGAGAATATTAACGCGTAAAATCTGTCCGATATAATTTATGTATTAACAACGAAAAACGTGATTTTTCGTAATGTAGGCGAACGTTTCGGAAACACTCACGGAGAAAAAGGAACAGCGGTTAAGAGGTGGTTCTTCCCTCGATCAAGAAGATGTTACTCGGAGCTCGAGGGAGGGAAAACTGTCAGGGGATAAAGAAATCGCTCTCTGATTACGTTTCGCCCATTCCGCACACACGCGGACCCGTTGGAAATCCCAAAGGGAAGCTCCTTTTTCCGTGTCCCGGAAGGTGTCTGCAGCTGGTGGATCTGAAAAGTCGCGGTTGCTCTCGAACCACCCTCTTTAATGCCGCCACTTTATCGCGAGGACGGCTCTCTTTTAAAGTTTCTCGAATTTACGCCCGGTTGCTGCTCCGCGTTCACCTGACTATCCTCGCTGCTGTGCAAAATCCCACTTCCTTTTTTTTCTTACGACGATAAATACACTCCAGCGGTCGATGATTTAGCGAAACGCATCAAGGAAAATATCGCGTCGTAGATCGTGGCTTGTAAGAGCTTTTCGCGATACGTTAGCGCGCAACAAAAATAAATAACACCGCGATTTCGCGAAAAGCCGGGGCAATCAGTTTCCTCGTGGAGCTTTTCCAGCCCAAGGGAGAGAGAATCCCGTTAGAAAAGTAACCACCAGCCAACGAGGAAGGGTGAGAGGCGACGCGCTCCTCGAGCTTCGCGTTGGTCGCGGCGAAGAATTATTTCCGTCGGTTCCAACGGCTCCTAACCTCGTTACTAGATGAAAAGGATGCTTCCCCCGCGTCTACTCGCGACGATGCATACCAGAGTGTCGGCGAAAGTCACATGGAAAACCGCGAGCCCGCGATCGAGCACACTTTTTCCACTGGCGGGGGCACGATATTCAACGAGTATGGCTCCAGAGGGATGAGACTCTCCGAGAAAATGTAGTTACACGCCCTATTCCACACGGTTTACCCCTAGACGCGTCCCCTTGCGGTTCTGTGTGTGCCGCGACACACCGAGCCACATTGGCCGACGTTTGGTTAGAACGTGAGTTTTATCTCAACGAGTAATTTTGTTATTCGTTTCTGCAGAAAAAAAACGTCTTTCCACCGATTTGACAAACGATGTATTTTTTGTCATTCTATTTATTTTTGTCATTCTACGGATATTCTCCGATTAGTGGCGATTGTTCGTCTCGCAAGGGCGTTGACTCGACTGCGACGTTTCCTTCGAAATAACAATTTCTAGTATTTGTTCAGGAGGGCCACGATTTCAATAACGGGAAAACGGTACGTTTCCTGGGCTTTCCGAAAACAATCGCATTAAGAAGATCTTGACCTGGCTCCTATACTATGTTAGTTCTTGGATATAGTAATAGTATAGCAATACCAGCATAGTACTAGTATAGTACTATGGTAATATTAGATATAGTAATTTGTATCGTTCGTTCCAAGGAAACACGTTCCTGACGGGTAAACAAGGCCTTTTTAAAAGTTTGCTAACTTCTTCGAGCTTCACTGGTGTTCTTCCGATCGAGCGAGATTGTTTGTTTCGCAAAAATCTTGCCTCGACCAGGAGAAAACAAATGCTTCTTTCGTCCGTTCGGAACGCAACAAGGGAGCAGAGAGAACAATTGGCCGGGGATGGGGTAAAAACACGAAGCGCAAATTGAAAGCAAGAGGACGGGAGGAGTAGCGAAAACGAGAATGGATGCCCTCTTCCGATTGCCCGGCTCGTTCCTGAGCGACTCTGGCGTCGCGATGCTGCCTCCACTCGTTGTTTTACCGTCGCTTTCTGGGAAACTCAGCGGCGAGACTGTTTCCTTCCGGAAAATGGACGCGTTCCAAGCGGCCAAACTGCCGTGTATACGCGATCTTCGTGTTTTCTGGACCCATGGCTCGCGACCCATTCCACCACAGCATATTCGTAAGTCGAAAAGTCGGTAGAAAGAGAAGCGCGATGATCTTTCACGGTTTTCCGCTTGAATTCGCCGCGACGTCTCGGTTGACCGAAGCAGACTGGCTGACTCCAGCAGACAAAAGATCGATTTATTGTAAAAATCCTCTGTTTTTGAGCGTCTTCGATTTTCATTCTTATTGTTCCGAAGTTGTACGCTTCTTCAGCAACTGGTTTGTCATTTCTTTACTAGTTTATCGGGATAACTGCTGGGAAATACATTTCCAATTGTGCAGTTTAATATATGTCTACTACAGGTCTTCTTTTAACGAAAAGAGGATAAGCTCGTTGCAATGATTTACCGCGAAAGTGTTGGTAAGGCCAGAAGAAGATTATTATTTTTAATCTTCCCGGGAGAAATAATCATTTATTTACAATAAAGTCCACTGAAACCTATCTTGACATTGTGTTTGTATGGACGAGAAATTAAACGGACACATAACGTGCTAGCATCCCTCGAGATAATAATTGGTCCTACCTTTTCCTATGTTCCAAATGAAATATACGTACAATCCCTGATTCGATCATCTCGTGGAATATTTCAATTCACTAGCGACACGAAGATTTTTGGTCGAAGCAAACGCAGCTTAACCTGCAGCAAGAAAAGCTGTCTTTTAAAAAAATAATCGCCAAATATTTGCCCCGCTGTGCCAAGCACCGGCAGTTCATCACGAAGCTCTGGGATTAGACAATGCACGGAGTATCATCAGAACGGTACCCTCTTGCTTCGTCGTCGTTCATCCTCCAGTTTTTCCTGCTCGCCAGGCCTACGTTCATCCGGCCGTAGCTCGCGGCGTATCTTCTTTGTCTGTCGACCTACTGTTTCAAATCCCGAATCTGCCTGTTTTTCGACGGACGTGAAAGCCCGATGAGTAGCGAAAAGCCGGATGTAACTCGCTTCACGTCGAGATTTCCGCGTGTCTTGCTCAATTTTTTAACATCCTCTTCGACAACGAGCTCCTAACCTTCTCGTACTCTCTTTTCTATCCTGTTGCGATTTTTCTTCGTACTCATATCACCGTTAACCGATCGATGGGTTCTATGTTTAGAAAACGTCTGAGACCTTTATCCCTTTTCTCAGGAACGAATAATAGCGTTCCCTGAAAGAAGTAACGTTCATTGTTCCTGGAACGACGAAATTATGGTTGTTAACACACCGAGACAACGAGACTTTTTAAAGATTTTTGCTACATGATGTCTCTGGGCTTCTTGGCGCTCGCAATCGACCAGAGGACAAGCGTAACGATGATTATGGGAATACGGCCAGCACCGGTGCATGCATATATCTCTGGAGTCGCGATAATAACGATAGTAGTAATAAATTGTCGTTGGCTGCGACAGCTCCGACCATATTCATGATTATGACTATAATAAATTGGTGGACGACCGCTCGGAGGACCGATCGCTTATTATTATTAGAGCGAATATAACAGCTTCACCGTCGATTATGCCCTGCCTACTCCCTCTCCCTTAAGTGAATTAACAGAGACCAGCGTGTTATACGTAGCTGGTCCGACCATTTACTTGCTGACCGGACATTTTATAACCTAAAATTAAACAAATCCCTTCAGAGTTTCCATTATTCATCCTGCCGGGTAATTTCAATATTCGTAATAGCAATTATTACCGTATTAAAAAAATCGAGGAAATTCATTTCCCTCTTGATCCACCCCTCCGACGACTTTCGGTCTCCGTTATTTTATTTTCAACGAATCAAGCAACCGTCTGCCTTTTATCACCGCGATAAAACTTCTTTCATCCACCGCGAAGGAAACGCGTTAACGTCATTAGAATTAGCGAGGACGAAGGCGTTCAAGAGGATTTTCGCCACGGTAGTCTCGATGAAATATTTTTCGGTGCAGCGTGGCGCGCGTCCGATTAAATTCGCGCGGCCGCGTCGCGCAATAATTCACGAGGACCGAGCGCAGTCGGAGCCTTTTCCCCGTTTTTCCGGTCCCCCTTTTTTGGCAACGTTTTTAAGGTTCCATGCGCGGCTAATAGGAAAAGATTGTGTCTCGCTAGGGTGACCGCGCGACGCACCCCAACCTCGTGCTTCTCGCGCTCGATTTATCATCGTGACGTGTACTCTGTGCTGGCTGCCGCGTCTCCCTTTCTCCGTTTTAGGGTGGTTTCCTCTGGATCCTCTTATTCCCCCCGATCTACTAGCTCTACATTGCAGCCCCCGATCCCGTGAAATTAAGGCGAATCGCGGAGTTTCGTATTTCGGCGACCTCGTACGCGATTAACTTTCTTCGATAGTCCTCAACCCTCGATAAATCCTCCGCGATTGGTGGGAGATTCTCCCGAGGGTTCTGATCGATAGCATGTTACTTCCTCGCCGAGGCTTTTTCAAATTTTGTTGGTGTAAGCGATTACAATTTCTTTTTATCGACGAAGAAAGGAAATTAACAATTGAAATATGGGGCTCACGTTATTTTTGCAAAAGTTTGTGCTTTCTTTTTTTTTACTAAGTATATGAAATCTTTAGCACAAATAACGCGTGTTATAAATAATATATTCATCCATTTATACATCCATCTTTTGCTGAAGAAAGATCTATTTCCGAGAGAAACTTGCCACTAAGAAAAGGCGCGAACTCGCAAACTCGCAGCTTCAAATACCTCGGTGAAGTTTAGCGATGCTAAACAAATGAGCCGTCTTCGAGAGCTAAAGAAAAATTAACATAACATTAACAATTTTCTGTCATTCGATCGGAATCCCTTGGAATTATCTCGGGTTGCCAAGTGGGACGATGAAATTCGAGTTGGACGAAATTCGGCGCGTTGCGGTGGCCGTCGAGCGATCCGTGTGTTCCCCTCGAGTGGGCGGGAAATTCGAAATAAAAGGAGCGCAGAGACCGCGACCAAGCCGGCTGCCGGACCTTCGGAAATTTATTCACCGCGACCAGGCGAAGTTAGCAGAGAAATGGAGAGGGGGAACCGGTCGTGAACGGTCGATGGTCTCGCGGCGGGTTGCCCTATGCGAAACACTCTGGCCACCGTGATCCGACTGTATTCCGTTTCGATAACATATTCAGTCGAGAGCGAAAACTGGCTCGCGAACATCTTCGTGTTTCTGTCTCCTTCGATCTTCCATAACCCAGTCCTACCTCAGTTTCTCGTCTCGGTCCCAGTAGGTTGTTGCTCGCAGGATATCCAACGAAATGGGACAGGTTTTACGTAGAATTTGTACGATCGATCAAACCCGGATCTATCTTGGAAGAGATGCGTCCGTACGTGGATGAAGAGCTACGAATAAGGAAATTGGAAAATTTGTTAAAGAAATAAGTACAGCTACATATAGAAGCTTTCATAAAGCATATCTTCCGTAATAAGACAGTTGAAGGGGTCGATGAAATAAAGATACAGCTCCATTTTCTAGTAATTTGAGCGAACTAAGAAAGATCAATGAAAATTAAATTAATTTTTTGAAACGTGCTGTGAATTTCATAGTCGACTATTATTAGTATATAGTAATAAACTTTTGAAGACACGACTGACAAGTGAAAGAAAGGAATGTTTGCCGGTACAGCGACGCAAAGTTGTAATTGATAAAAATCAGCTGTGCATTCAATTTCTAAGAATTTCCACGCCTCTGCGGTATCGTGTAAGAATCTCGGATAAAAGTTGTTCGAACGCGCGATACTCCGAAGCGCGAGTATATACCTACCATCCTCGTATCGGATACACGAGGACAGAAAATTGCGAGTACGGTCGCACAATACACGGAGTATTTCATCATCGAGTCCCGTTTCTCGTTACCTCGGAACTACTCGGAAGCGAAGCGGTTCCTTTCAACAGCGCCGGCAGCAGCAACCTGATTTCATTGTAGCGGCCAGTGGAAAGGCAAGAGCGCCAGATAGAGAAAGTTTCTCCCTGTTCACCGAAAAATTTACCGAGAGAGACGGGCTCTTCTTCCGTCAACGCTCAACTCTCTCTTTCTCTCTCTGTCTCGCGCGCGCGCGCTCGCAAGCTTCTTTCTCGTGAAAAGCCACCTTTATTCGACGTAGAGAAGTCGCGTGCTAGCAGCTTCTCACCGTTGAAAAGCGCGTCGAGATTTTTCTTAGCGTAGGATCTTCTCCCTGGTTCACGCTCGTTCTTCCTTTTTCCGATGTCCGTCACACGGATAACTCTACGAGTTTTCCCTCCTTCCTGCCTTCCTTCCTTCCTTCCTTCCTTCCTTCCTTCCTTCCTTCCTTCTTCTCCTTCTTCGCCTTCGTCGTTTCAGTCGTCCTCCATGAATTTCCTCTCTCTTCGCCCACCCACCCCTCCGTCTCAGCTTTATTTACGTGTTTTCGGACCGAGTACAAGTGTCCCCGACTTAGCGTGGCAAGTTCGCCGGCAGTTTACAACGAGAATCATTGCTCCCTTGCCCGATCCCGTGGGTGTGTCTAGGCCTGCGTCGAAAGTAATGGAATCGCGGCGGATTTTTCTCCCGTTTTCCAGGAAGAAAGGAAGAGGATCCTTTCTTCGCCTCGCGGTGGAAAAAAAAGGGACGTTGGCTCGGCAGCCTCTTTGGAGTCGCGGATTCTTTCATTCGTAGAGAGTGCTGCTTTGAGCCATCGGCTTTTCGCTGAGTTCACTGGAATGCGGCTAGAAGTTGTTCCATTCGAATATTCTTTGGTTTAGATCCGAGGGTTGCACAGGATTTTAGCTCGCTGGAGAGTTTACGACCAACAGCTGGTTAGAGATTTAGATACTTGGAGAGATGCGTTCTGTAAACTAAAGATCCTAATTCTAGTCGAGAGAGAGAGAGAGTCCCATGTTATATACAGTAACTCACGAAAGTGTTCTAATACATGTAAAACTTTTCATGAATATACTATGTTTGTTATACGAAACGTTTCGAGATTTCTCTAAAAACAACAAGTTTCTTTCGACTTACGAGAATAAACCAAAGATTTCAGACGAACAGCCTCCATTCGATTAGAATATCACACGAAACGGATGTATCTCCATTATGCAAGAGGGAAATGTCAATTTACGTGAAGTCGAGAAATCTATGTTTCTATCCTGAACAATGATATAAAGGGAAACCGAGTGATCGAGGGGTCGTTTCGCGTTGGAGTTCAGTGGAGCATAGTAATTAAAATTGATGCTCAACACGACTGAAAGAGAGAGAGAGAGAGAGAGACAGACAGACGTATGAAATATGGGAAAGGATGGGTCACTAGCCGCCAAATTTCAAGTCGGGACACGGGCCAAAGGTGGAAATCGCGCGTCGGCCTCGAGGAAATTGAAACCCATAAAACATAATGGTGAGCGACATTCAGAAGGATTTACGGGCATCGCCATTTCCCATGACCACCTCATTATTTCTCAGTCGTGTCATTTCGCATTCGTGGAACTAGCTACGTGCTTGGAATGTCTCGGACGTTGTCGACGACATACGATCGTCGTACGCGAAGAGCAGAGCTCATGCCAGGTGTTGCTGGCCCACCATAGACTCACTGTTCCATGGCTACCTATAGTGGATATAGTGCCATATGGTCGTATTCAGGGCTGTATCGATATCATCAGAATCCCGATCCTACAAACTGTTAACACGTGTTTCCTTCCATTTTCACTCGAGTGACGAAATAATGGTAGAGCTCTAACGGTTGACTCTGACCGTGATTTACAGTACTGCAGCTGGAATTTATTACGAGATCGTGTTACGAATGATTCTAGACGGTTGGAGGAAGCTCTTCGTGCTCCAATTAGCTTTTATTGTTCGTCTTATTTACGAATTAACAGTAGATCTATCGATGACTAAAATACAAAAATTCTATTAAAAGAATCTTTTTTCAACCGTATGAATCGGAAGCTAGAGAGAAGCGATCGTCTTACTCATATTTGTTACAATTTATCTTGGAATAAAGAATTGCCTGTACGATTTGTTTGCGACAAGTTCGTGAAAGTAAGTCAGTTACTGTTCCGCAAACACAATACTTGTGTATAAGAATGTAATTTAACAATTTTTTAAATACAATGAACTAGTTGCTTTAACTGCTCTGGTAACTTATGCGAAAACACCCAATATACTTAAAATCTCGACAAAACGATCCCAGATTTTCTTTGTTAACTATCGACAGCAACACGCTTTTAATGCGAACCCATGCAGAATTGCGATTCTTGCACCGTCGAACGATGCGTATCCTACGTTGATTTGCATAGAAGCTCACCGGACGAGTCGTCGTCGCGCCATTGTTTCCTCGATCGATCGATCAAGCGAATACACCGCAGAAGGTGCGCGCGTACTTTCAAAAGGAACGCGAGGAGTCGCGTATCTACGACCCGATCCACCGCGTAATGGCTCTGCGTGCGCTGGAAATCCGTGAAACGCGAAAACAGACGCGTTTCGCCGGTGGTCAAAGGATGCTGTGGACTCAACGATGCAGAGGAAGGGAAGGGAAATAAAGGCGCGACCTTCTACACGCGGGAGGTTAATCGCCGTGGCGAAAGTACACGCCTGTGTGTTGCCCTGTGGTGCACTTATCTTCAGTCGAGAGTCACCTTCAGAGACGTGCATTATACACACCGTGTATAACGCACAGGCACGCGAAAGTATTCGAACATTTGTAGACACTTTTTATCCTATGTTATGCGAAATATTTTAAAATTTCATTAGCACTGTTATGGAAATATAATATGTAGCAATAATATGTAGAAAATGTACTTGTAACATATAGAAATGACAGGACATTTAGTACAAGTATAGATTTCTCAGAAATGAGAAAAGTATTCGAGCAGTCAGTTATCTACTATATCGGTATAACGAGTCTCTGTGTTTAGCGGGACCATCTTCGACACTCGTGTATTTAACTCCCGGGAGTAGTTAACTCCGGCGTGTAGTAATTTTTTCATCTAAAAAAAAAAGCTGGAAATTTCAAAACGTTTTATGGAATAGGTACATACGATATGGACATAAAACTTTTTCGTGAGAAATGTTCAAACACTTTTGCGAACCGATGTGTATCTATGTGTTCGACTCCACTTGACGCTTACGTGAGCTGACCGACATACAAAGGAGCACAGCGGTGCTCAACTCAAACGATAGCATTCGAAAATTGGTTGAAATGTCACGAATGGATGGACACACGTAGAAAGTGCGTGACTGAAACTTCGTCACGGTAGCGGAGCTGCTGTCGCATTGTCGGAGATACAATTGGTGTCATTATGTCCATCTCGAAGACACGAAAACAGTGGCTCTCCTGTTCAATGCCATTCCATTCCACTATGAATGAATATTCTCTTGAGATTCTAATTTTCTCCTTGGCTCGTTTCTTTCGATCAAAGAGCCACTCGCAGCAGATTTATTCTTGTGAATTACCAAGTCGAGCGACAGAGATTTCTCGCTGTTCCTTTCAACCGCGTTTATGTAGACACGCTTGTTTAAAATATCTTTCGCGGCGTAATAGCGAGCTACATTTTCATTTAAAAAGAAAAAACAAAAAACCAAAGAACTTATATTGTAAAGTGATGGTACGAACAATCGGAAACGACCTCTTCGGCAGCGATGTTCCGAGAACGATCGCGTTGAGGGCTCTTCAAACGTATCGCGTTCGAGTCTTTTCGTCGGCGTTTCGCACGGGGAGCGAGCATAAAAAAAAAAGAAGAAATGACGAACCGCACAGAATCACCCCCTCGGTCGCGTTACGGTTAGCCGATAAATTGGTGCCGCTTCTGAAGCACTTTCGAGTGGCGCGTTCCGCGAATCGCTATATAAAAACGAGCGAAATTGCGTTTGCACGCTATTTTCGGTAGCCGATAATGCCGGAACGCGGTTTGATCGCGTAAAACGGGTAGCCAGAAGGGGTCTGCTTCGGCCTGTGTTTTCGATCGTCTGTAATTCGTCGATTTTTCCCTACGCGCGTGCTATTGACGGCTCCTGCGAACAATGCGACGAGTAAAGTGGCTAATACGCGAGAAAAAACGCTGGTTTCGCCCTTTTCTCCTCCCTGACAAATCTGTTAGTTAAAGACCGTGGAATGAAAGAGCGTGATCGCAGGACGAGAAAGAAAAAGAGTACTCGTTAGGGAATAAATCATGAAAATGTACGAAACCGCGGAAAGGAGACGAAGGATCTAAATGGACGAAGGTCGTGAAGAATGTCGTGTCGCTGGTCGTGATAACGAAACGAATTAAATGTTGCCGCTGTGAGCAACGAATTTTTTTGATAAATTCCACGGGACGATAAAATCGTCGGTCTTGTCCTGTCGGTCTCTGGTCCTCCTCGAATTCCTGCGCATAATTCCACGACGGAGCGAGGTCGACGGGTAGCGCTGGGATTGCGCGGATTCCTCGCGTAACTGGCTCCGATCGAACCGAAGGAGATATTTTAATAATCGTGCTCCAATTAAACATCTTGGCGACCGTGTACCATCCGCTTTATTGATTTCAAGCTACACACACCGATTATTCGTGTTCTCGTCGTGTTTCTATCTCTTAATTCTCATGTTAATTTCAACGTGGCTAATTGAGTACTCATTCCTCTATTAACATTTCAATCGTTTTCTAACGATAATACCACGACACTCCTTCGAATCTTCATTCGTCGAATACTCTTATGCAAAAGTTTAAAATATCGAATCCTTACATTTACTTAGATACATGCTGGATAACCGTAGTAAGCTTTTTAGTACCTACTAGCAGAGCTTTTTAGTACCTACGTAAAGATTCAACGCGTCTTACGAGATATTCTTACGAGAAATATACCACACAAAATTTTATTGAAAACGATCGAAATATACGAGGAACGGATGTAACAGTGGTAGAGGAATTCAGTAAGCATCGAAGATTTAGAATAGAAAATAATAGATTATGCATTAAAGCGGTAGTCGAAGTGGATGAAATACCGTCTTATTCGCACGAGTGCCAGCGATTGTTGGAATTCGGTGTTCCTCCTACACCGATTCGACCGCCCTTGAGTGTTGTTACAAGTGATTGGAACGCACCAAAGTTGCTTCGTTCTATCGTAGAATGGAGTAGTTAGTAAATTTAGTCTATCACTGTCTGGAGGGCAGTTACAGTCTGCGGAAGCTGCTAAAATTATCCAGTGCACTTAGCAAACGCTCGAAAAAGAGAAACTGTCGGGAGATTCGGCCATTTGACACTGGAAAGATACAACATCTGCTTATCCGGATCTCGAATTTAAAACTGCTGCGTTTTATCCTCGTTCCGCGTAATATGGTTTCGTTCAATCCAGTTCAAACTGCGACCTATTTTCTCGCGTCTAAGAATATCACGGTGACGCTGCAGTTGATCTTTGCAAATCATAGAACACTAACGTGAAAGATCTTTATTCGCCGGTGTATTTGCTCTCTGTACCTTCTCTTTGTATAATTACACCTACGAAACTCCCGAACCCCATCAGCATTTTATCGACCGAATCAAATCCATTCATTTTGCAATCTTGTTCCTTTCATCCGACGATCTAAGACCATCCCACTTCGTGATCCGCTCCCCTCTCTTCTCAATTAATCCCATGGAGATCGTGCTTGAGATCTGACAGATACATGCGAACTCTTTTTATAAATATCTTCGAATAGATATATCGTAGAGTCGACGAAGAATAGCAGCTATACGTTACATTAAATCTGTATATCTTCATTATATAGATATAAATATATAGATATACCGTTGGTTACAAAAATACCTGACTATGTTAGCAGAGAAGAGGAAATAACACGAAATCTATTTTCAACAAGCATTCATTATTTTACTTCACCGTGATGGACTAATCCTTTGAAAATTTCAAAACTGGATATGAAATATTCAGCTGGCCGAATATTTTTACGACCAGCCGTATATTATATTTATTTCTGTATATTTCCGTGGACGGGAGAAATTTTTATATTTTCAGCATACTAACATTATCCGTGATAAATGTTGCAGATATTTTGTACATTCGTCAACGAACTATCATCGATTGTTTATTCTTTATTTTCTCCCGAAATTGTCTATAAATATATACAATGTGTCGATACTGACAATTCGAAACTACTCGTTCTATAATTTTTCCAAGAATCAACAGTTTTAAATTGAACACCTTTCGCGCTTAATAAACGATAACTGTTTTGCTAAACTTAACGGAAGATTTTCGATCTGAAGCGGTCGACTCTCAAGAAAATAATAAAACCAATAGAAATTATCCTTATCGATACACGTATGGTATATATCCTCTTCCAACTTCTATCGCGATCTCAGATGCGTCTTCCAAACACTGCCACCAGAAAGTACAGTCAGCATCCTTCCACGTACGTGCAGCGAAGATCAATCCTTTCACGCTACAAATCTCGTGACTCGCTAGAATCTCGCGTTTCCTCCGACCCATCCTGACAATTACTCGCGTCTCGCCACCGTTCGTCAGATCTACGTGGCGGGATAATACGAAGAAAGCGTAACCGCGGTGACATTGCATTAGCGGAGAATACGGAGTAGTCCCTGGAGTAAGGTTAGCGAAGGCAGCGTGGCAATCGCGGTCGTTATTCAGCGGCTACGGAACGATCGCGTTACACGATCGCCGGACTAATAGCGCGAACTGGAACGCGCAACAAAGACTCGCTGGCCGAGCTCAGGCAAGAGGGAACTCCGGTTCTCGATAAGTAGAGCATGAATGAAACGCCGGTAAGTGAACGGACTGTAGCCAATGTGCAGCGGGGAAAAATGAATCGTTGCGGCGGCCTCGCAACGAGGTGTTACGCGAAAATACAGGATCGTGGCTTGCGCGCTTCGTGCTTCTGTATCTCGATATTACCTGTTTAGCCACTTCCGCCGGAAAGCGGGAACGCGCGGCAACTGGTCGATTGTTCACCGAAGAAGTAAAAGGTTTCGATCCGAACGAATCGTTGCGCCGTACTTCCGAACCATTTTTGTTCGAATCTCTTCGACAAATTTATGAGTGATATTGTTCCTTGATGAAAGTGGACCACCTGGGAAAGCGGAACTTTGGGGTTGGGAAGTCGGAATCATTAGAGGAGTTTGGGAGAACAGAGCTTCTTTGACGGCTGGGTCGCCGTCGCTGGTATATCGAAATGTCGAACAACTGCAGGAATTTCTGCGACGAACGAGCCTTTCAACGTTACAGATCGCAAGAGGTATTCGAAATATTGGAGCGATAGCAGTAGGCATCTCTTCTTTGTTCTAACAAAATTTCCCTATTGTATCGATATTTGTTAGATGTAGCAGTTTATACGTTTCTTACTATGTGTTATCAGTATCAAAGGCACAAAACAAGACTCTTGGAATAACACGATAATTTTTGCAACACAATGCGGGAGAACGCCGAAGTAGGTTGAAAATATTGCACCTTCGCTACTCATTTACAACCTAACGTGGTAGGTCTCGGATCATTTAAAAAGAACATTGCTTTCCGAAATAGACGGACGCTCGTCGTTTTTGTATCTTTTGGCACTGGTAAAGGAACCTCGTATTGGTAGAGACATAGGGACAATAAAATTTAGTATCGACGATTGCCTGTTTTTCGAATGCGACGGGAACTAATCGACGCCCGCTAACAAGGTCACGACACGCTCTCCTACGTACAATAAATCAGAGAAAATGAACGTAGCTCCGACGATTGCGTCACCCTCGCACCATCGGGCGCTTGTTCGCGTCATTTGTCAGTTATTAAAATACAAAATTAGAGCGGGAGAGGTACACGCGCGCGTGTTGAAAGAGACGAGCCGAGATCGGCGGCGCGCGTTCACGCGGATTAAAAGCCGCGGAATCGATAATGCGGCCACGTTGCTGGCGGTATGCTCGCGCAGCGTCCTTTGACGCGATTGGCATCATGCACAGATACCTTTTAATACTAGCGTCGCATGAATAAAATCCTGGGATAGTTATACGGCCCAGCGAAGTTAAAGCCGGCAAAAATCAAATGAACGAAACGCCGTTGGCGATAAGGGCGAGCGCCAGCTCGCCAGTATTACCACCGTTCGCTGGTTCACTAACCCGCCCGTTTGTTGCATTAATCTAGCGCATTGGCTATCGAAGATCTGCTCGATGCGCCCTTTTCAACCGGCGATGCCATATCGATACCATTTACTCGCTGAAAAGATACCGCGGTTTTCTTCTTCTTCGTCGTAGAACGAATCCGTTACATTTGCTGGCGAACCGGATTGCTCGTCGTTCAATGGCGGAATGCGGTCTTCGGGATGTGCTTCTTCATCCTCGTGGACGACGAGCGGATGATGACCTGGTTTCCGGTGTCGTAGTCGATGGAACGACTGGTCAATCATGCGTAGATTATGCACAAAAGATGGTGGATGGTGATTCGAAGTAAAAGTAGAGAAAATTGAAGAATATTTCGTAGGGTAGACGTTAGTGACAATTTAGGATGACATGGATACACGAACAACCATTCAGTTTGAAAGAAGTATAACAATTGGCTGGATATTTCGGATTTAGTTATTAGGGAAATCACGGCAGAAGAATTAACGATGGAAGCCTGCTCGGCATGCTCGCATCGTACGGAAGCGACGAGTGAATCTGGCCGTCGGTTCGGTTTTGCCACAACTGGTTCGGTGGCATTCAGCGACGCGTCGCTCTCGAAAATAATATCAGAGAGTCGCGCGCGCGCCGATCCGAGGGTTCTCCATTAGCAGTCGGCCGGTCTGCCACTAGAACCAGAAGAACCTCAGGTGCTTCATCCGGCTCCTAATTGACTCGCGTCATTCGAAATTTCCGGTCGAACGAAACGTATCGCCGTTAAACGTCAACTATCAGAGGAAATTAAGCGCGTCACAGAATGTTTCGAGATACGTATTCCCCACCCTTGTCCATCTTCGAGAATCTCTTGGACTAATTGCACACTGTCGTTATGCGAGTTTCTTGCGCCGAGTGAAGAGCGTTTTTTCCCAGACACTCGATAACAGAAGTATATAATATGTATTCAACCGGTCTCGTCGCTCCACGAGATTCATATACTTGGATCGTGAAGCAATGCTCGATAAACGACGATGGGAAGAGGAAAAAATGAACAGAGGGAAGGAAAGGGTAGCGAAAACCGTTTCGAAGACACCGGTTAGGCGTTTCGGTTTGACGACGCCCGGGATGCATTAAAATAATAAGCAGTCGCATTAAAGTGATTACGGCGCGAAGCGCCAGCGACCGCAGAAGGCGGAAGTTGAAGTGTCTTCGTTTAAAAGGATCCGCGACGGTGTTGGTGGTCGGTCTGTCGAGTCGCGTCGCTTTCGTCGCCATTGTTTTTCTTGCCGTTCTTTTAACGAGCTCAACGAGCCACCGCGACGTTTTCGCGAGAGAGTTAGAACAGAAAGACAGAGAATGGCCGTGCTTCGCTACGTCCCGATGAACCAGCGCAATTCGTCGTTCCTCGTTGAAATTCCTCTACCTTTTTCTATCTCGTGGGACGCCACGCTTCCCGTCTACCTGCGAGAACTCGTCGTCCACCTCTTTCTTCCTCTTCTCTCCTCGTCGTGGTCTCCTTTTTCCACCGCTCTTCCGGCCAAACTCGTGGGCTTTCGCTCAGGCTTTGCCTCGACCTTACCCTGTATTTTCAACTAAAGTTTAAGATTGAGTTTAAGACCTCGGCTAGCTGCTCTCCTCGAGGGAAGTTCGGATAGTCGACGCTGCAAGTCGGTAGTTTCTCGAGACGTTCCTCGGACAAGCCGTCGGTCGAATTGCGGGCAAAAGAGAATCACGGAGGAGGAATTCGATTTTCATTCTCGAATTTCATTGCTACGCTCTCGTGTAACGGTATCGACGTGGTTCGAGGGTCAAGGACATATTTTGCATCGAAAACGGCGGATATTCGAATCCAAACACATGTCGAACACACCTTCGTAAAACAGATGGTCCGCAGACTTTCGAACAGGGAAGGGCTGGCGTGCACGCAAACAAAACTGGAACAGAGAAACGCGCTGGCACTGATTTGGCAGCTGTCGAACACGTTCGCCGCTCGTCCAGCTGCCGCGTTAATTTTCCCGCCACCCTCGCGCTGCGGGAAAGCTGCAATTACGTCTGCCTCGGTCCACGAGCAAACTAATCGGTATACAATCTGGAAAGCGAATTTACAAGGACTCACTGGGAACTTTGGAGGACCTGGCCGGATAATTGGAATGTCGGTTATACGGTCTCGGAGGATCGTTGCTTTTAACGATACTTCATTTCCTTCTTTATCTGTTTCTATGCAAAAATAAATTATCGTCTCGTCTCGAATCATTTCTGTTTGCTTTCCCTAAGCATCGAAACTTTTAATTTCCATTTCACGCGAATTAAATAGTTGCTTCTTGTATACTCGTTTTACATTTCCAAGACGTAGATAGAGAAATCTCGACGAGAGACGAATCCTCGCGTCGACAAGATAGAAGATCGAAGAAGAAGAAGGATAAATATCGAATCTTCCTGGAAGGATCGCAAATTTGCCGAAATGCTTTACTCCGATCCATTCGAGTCTACTCAAATTTCCTCGGAACGACCACTCGATCGTGCACGGTCGCCTGAGCCCCGAGAATCGCAGGCGAAAGTAGTTTCAACCCTGCGAAGGGTGCGTTTATCGTCGCGCGGAATCCTCACGCGACGAGCCAAGGAGTTTATTCGATATTCCGTACGCGAACCAACCAGTCGTTCCTCCCTCGCTTTCTCACGAATCGGCTGGCTTGGCTTCTTCACCCCTTTACCTCCTGCCCGCGTTATCCGAACCGCCCCGATCGGTCGGTCGCGCGCACAGATCCTCACGACCCTGACTCGAATTTTTTATTAAATCCTTGCCACTTGATAATGGCGGCTTCTCGTGTGTATCGAGATGAAATGCAATTTTCATCGACCGCGATTCGCAAACCCCTCGAGCGCCTACGAGGGTTTATTTAGCCCCACCTCCCACCCCTTCCAATTGGATGCTCACCGTTCTCTCTCCTACCAGCTTCTCCCTTTCATTTCTCTCTCTCTCTCTCTCTCTCTCTCTCTCTTTCTCTCTCTTTATATATACCTTGCTCTCCTACTCTGTCTACGAGCCAGAAACAAAATTATTTCGTTTCTTTCGCGCATTTCCCGTTTCTTTCTGTGTGCACAGGTGTATCCTGTGCCAGCGTTTGCACGGAACGATATAATAACTCGTTGGTTCGCGGGATCTTTTGAGCCGAAACGCGCACCCTGCTCGCCGGTTAATTAATGCGCCGTATTAAAGGCGAGCAAGCGAATCTTGTGAAATCTCGTTTGGTTTATTAGCCCGTGGTACGTAAGTAGTCTTGTATCTAAAAAGTGGTAGTCTAGTAAAAATGTCGGACGAGTCTGCCGGAGGTATTCGGCCGACTTTGAAAATGACCGCCGATCGAAAAGCAATTTAACCGAGAGCGTGACCAGGGAAATTGGTACCTTCGCGAGGGAAACGCAAGGAAAATTACACGGCCGATTTCTACCAGCATAGTCCGAAGGCGTTCACACCAGACGATTACACGCTTTTGCAACTTTCTCTGTATCAAATAGCTACATTCTACCCGTCATGCGGAGGTTAATCCGTCGAGACATTAAAATCCATTCCTCGTGGCGAATACGAAACTTCATCGATTCCCTGTAATAAGCGGCTGTAACTAGCACGTTGCGTATCACGGAAAAGGAAAATGCATGGCCTCCGACTGCCGAGTGCAACGTCGAAGCACGCTCCTAATGCACAGCTCATTTCATAGCTGTATCGTTTCAATGTTTGCACAGAAACACGTGCATATATTTCTTCTTTCGTGCTTTCCACTCTTTCCAATTCCACAAATTAATTAAACTTGTCCTATACCGCACGGTTATATAAAATGGTGAAAACGAAGATTTATAACGGCAGTGCATCATAGCGATGGAAATTTTATAACGAGCGAATTTCCACCACGTGGAATTGTTTTTAAAATGCTTGATCGCTTAATTCTTCGTTCTTAATCTCTTTCAGCTTCTAAATTCTTGAGCATTCTTAAACGCAATGTCATTTGTCAATGAGAATTCTTAAGTTAATTTGAGACAACTCCGCTTAACGTTCGATGCTTCCTCTTCCCGTAAAAGGTGATACTTCTAACCAATTAGTTTTCGTATTATGGATTTTGCAAAGGATTGCGCAGGATGATTCTACATGGGAAAATTAATACTGTAACTCGTGCAGTTAAATCGTAGGCGATATTAATCTGCGCGACTTTCATCGTCAGACAACGAAACGCGAAACACCTTCGCATTTTCATAAATTACGGAGATGGTCCGCAACAAAATGATCGCCGCTGCGTGCGATCAGACGCGTATTTTTAAGGGTTTATCATTGACGAAATAACAGGATGGTGGAGGATCACGGCAATTCCAGGAGGGCAGACCAGCCATCCACGGTCGCACGAATTCGACCACGATCCTCCGTTATGTACATCGCGCGGCTCTCACCTTGATTACTCACCTGGGGTTCAGGGCAGCAGGTATGCATACCCGCATGTTTGCTCGAATAATTGGGGAGGCTATACGTGTTCCGGTATAACCCCCAGCGTAGCGCGATCCGATCGAAATTCAATCTACCTCTCGGCGAACCGATCGCTTCGATAAAGATCTGCGCCGCCTATTTGTAACTCGCGATCGAAATCGTTTTGCGATCGCGTGCCGAATTCTGTTAACGTTATCGTTGCTATTCGATTTCATGGGAAGTTTTTTTTTCTCTTTGCATCCTTTGCTTGCTTCGTGCCTTTTCGAGGTTTCCATTTGCGAACGCGACGGTGAAATTAGGGTGAAATTACTTCGCGATGTAATGACAGGGATGGAGTCGTGGAAAAACATCTCTTTAATAGGAATTCGTCGATTTCGTTGATCTATCGATGGCTCACCTGTTTCGATGCATCTTTGTTTGCACGAGCTACCATTTTTTTTTTCAAACCGTGCAAATTTTCTTGTATTTCTAATTTTCACAAAGAACATAACCTAACAAGCACGAAGATGGTACCCCGCTGGGGGTAGCCATTCACATGATAATCAAACAGCCAAAAAATTTTACCAAATGTCCAAATCGGACAAATTGTGAATGTAAACAACTAAAAAAAAAAAAAAAATTTCCAATTTGTATAATGGGCCCCTGTAAGATATCTACTGCTGTGATATATTTTAGGATAGTTTTATAGTTATGACCATAAGAAGATATAAATTTTTTTTATATTTATTTATTTATTTAAATTTTACAATTTGTCCAGTAGGACATTTGGTAAAATATCATAGCTTAGTGGTATAATAATATAACACGTGGGTGGCTACCTCCAGCGGGCTACCATCTTCGTGTTTATTAGGTTATATCCTTTGTGAGATCTGTTGGGTGTTTCCTTTTTAGTCTTCTTTCTATGCTTGATGTGTTACATAAGAAGATATGGCTGGGTAAAACAACATGTAGTTTATTTGCGATTTTTAGTGTGCAAACTGTTACACACTATCTCGCTGCTTGGTTTTTAATGGATTAAAAATTACTCGAGTATCAAGGGATATTAAGTGCCGAACATTTTTTCAGAAATTTTTGCAGTTAAATAGAGAACGAACAAAATACATATTTAATCCTTGTCCGACGATTTCCGTAGGCGGCCGGTGGTTTACGGGATGCTCGACAATAAAGATCCTGTTTCACGCACGAAGACATAAAGTATCCGTGACTTTAATGTGTTTTCGAGCGAGGTAATAGCCCGACGGATGCAACCTCGGGTTCGTAGTCGCGTTAATCGATTAACCTCGAATTCAGTTTACTTCATTGAAGGCACAATTTAACGTTATAAAGCTGTAACGAAAAATATTTACTAATAAAAAATCACGATGCACGCGTAGCTTCCAAATACGAGTTTATTCGATCTTGGTGAATGGGTCGAAAGTGCAAAATATTGGCATCGTAAATAACTACATACGCAAAATTCTTCGTGCACCTTATAATAAAAGAGCTATTTTTATAGAAATAAATATCTTTACTGTGAAAAATTGTTATTGTCGCATCAAGCAATAATAAAGCTACTTCGTAACAAATTTTCTTATTTTACAAAACTGCTCGAACCGTTATAAAGAGAATAACTTGTACTGTTTTATTTGCCTAGTTTATAGATTATGCCAATAATTTACGAGGGCCCGGCATTTCTTTTTCAAGTAGCTATCATTTGGTCCACTTAATATCTAGTACATTAACTAAATCAATATTCTTCGATATCTAGATTCTACGCATATAAATATATCTCGACGAAGTTTGCCAAAGTTTGTAAAGCTTCTTTCGCGAATTATAATCCCTGTTAAAGAGTAAATTGAATCACGACCACGGAATACCATCGTTCGTTCAAAAAGTCACGATAAAAAGCGAACAATTTTCAATCGCCGTTGATGAAAATTGTTTTCGGACTGCGCGAAGCGACTAGCCAGCGTGCTGGCTATTGCATCTCGATCGCGCGCGCCAGTTAATGAGCAAAGTTCCGAATTAATATCGGGTCCCCGTTGAAATTCGTAGTGGACGAGGCGTCGGGGAGCCTAGCAGTAGACGACAAAGTGACGGACGATCATTGCGGCGTAATTAATGACCGAGTCGCGTTGCGCGCGACGCTAATTTCGATCGCTGTCATAATTAAATAGGCGCGTGTACGGGTGACAATGTCTCCGACAGACAGATACACGAGAGTGGAACCAACTGGCGAAACTGTAATTTCGCGGCGAGACTAATAATCGATTCGCAAAAGCGGCCGCGCAAAGCTAGCCGGAAAATATTTCGAATAACGGGGACGTTGGAAAATTTCGATTAATTCTAAAAGAGGATTCGTTTCGATGCGCGCGCGCAAATATGTAACGCATACGTATATTGCGTGCTGGAAAGGGCCGACAGAGATGCTCGCCGCCACCAGTTTACGGAGTGAAAATCAGCGACATCGAGGGGCCATGGATTTCGCTCCTTTCCGGTGAACTCGTAAAAGAGTTTTAAAACTCGAGCGACGATGAAACGAACGGGGCGAGGATTGGTTTTCGCGGTAAAGCCCTGCAGAGAAACGCATTCGCGATCCTCTCTCTCTCTCTCTCTCTCGCTACTTGGTCTTAGACGCCGAGTAGTTAGAAAAGGAAGCAAAAGAAACAGAAGAGGAAGGAGCGCTTCTGAAGAGACTCTCCTCGAGCGTATCTTTTCTCGGTATTACGACCGCTTATTTTCTTCCGTTCGCGCCCTTACTTTTTCCTTCTTCTTCTCTTCCTTTTCACTCAACGTCTCGCACCATTTTCTCCTTCTCTGTCTATCTTCTTCTTGAGAAAATATCTCGCTGCAAGAAGATAGAAGAAGAGCCGCTCGAATGCGGAACACGCTCGAGAGAATGGCTCAATTCCCGGTGGTAAATTAATTTCCGCCGATGAAGAGAAGAAAATTAAAATTTCCTCGGCGAGTGTGTTTTCTCGTTTCTCGCAACCAACGACCACGAGTGGCTACCCTAGTCGAGGATAATCGTTACGACGCAATTTCGCAGCGGGTTAATCGAACCCTCCCACCTGCTCTACCTCTTGAATCGTCTTGATTCTCGAACGATTCACGAGGAAATTCCGCGCGGTCCACACAACGGAACAGAGAACGAATTGTGTAAAGCGTAACGAGAGAGAGAGATAGAGAGAGAGAGAGAGAGTAGTAGATCGGAAGAAGAGGAAGGAAATGGCGTTTCTGTAAACGCGTTTCATGAGATATCGTCGGAAACGAGGGAGCGTGGCCGACAATTTAGTCGCGATAATACGGAACGACGATCGGTTTCGGGGGTGGACCGCGAACGTTTTGAACTTTCCGTGTAGGCTGTGTAAACACGTGGACGTGACGCGTGCACCACCATTTCCAATGTACACGAGCATTGTGCGTGCATCGGAAGCGGCTTTTCAGCCGTTGCCAAAAGCCGAACAATGCCAAAGAAACGGCGGCTGTGCACTGGTACGTGCCAGTCGATCCTGCATACAGGGTGCTCCAGAACAACTTTGTATCTGTTAATGCAACGCTATTTAAGACATCGATCTTCCAATATCTTCACCGATTACGATCATTCCGATCATTAAATTAATCGTTATTAAAAATATCGTTTATAACGACTTCGTGTCCGACTAATAAAGTCGAATATTTGAATACAATCGAACTTGCCATTCTATTAACTCACGCCTCACTCACGTTTTACCGTTGTTAACGCATTGCGGATAGGTCGCGATAGTCTTCTATGTTCCGTAGCCACGTCGTTACCAATCCAGTCACGCCTCCACTCACGTCAAAACTTGGCGTACCTTCCGGCAACTCATTCACTCAGTCGAAACTGGCACTCTACGCTGCGAACAATTATCAACACCTACAAGCTATCGGTTCATTCGCGCCGAACGCTTGCCGTGACTCGAGAAAATGTGAAAAATCTCGAGTTCAACGAGCCAATGGGTCAGAATCGGATCGTTCGGGATCATGGAAAAAAGTCTGCCATTAGAAGGTGCCATTTCAGAGTGAAGAATCGATACGATGCAGGAAACGCGTCGTTTATCGAACACCCTGTGCGGTTCGGGCAAAATACGCCGCCAGAGATTCCCGTATATGTACGCGATAGAATCTATGTTCTCTGCCTCACTTTGCGACGTCTGCCATACGAGGCCGCGGTAAACGTGCAAAACCAAACGCTGTTCTACCAATAGCTGCATACCAAAGCGACTCCGCAAAAATGCGAGACGCGAAATCGATCGGCTCGGTATAAAAATACAACCGAGTTTTCGCCGGGGGTAGCTTTTTCGGCTGTTCAAAGGAAAACCACCGACAGACTAGTAATTTTGGAGTATTTCCATGGCACGTGTGTACATAGCTCCTACTTCCTCGTTTATTATTCTTCGTACTCTTTTCAGACCATTCACATAGATCTTGGCGTTTTCGGACAGCGTAAAATATCCTCTGTTGTACGAAAAGGATGCTCGTAGTATAGGAAGAATAGTGTAATGATTGGTCAGTGACTTTTAGAATAGTACGTGCAATCGTAGATGGAATGTGTAAACGCATGAGTAATAGTTTACCGACGAACACGAGCAAGAAGTCTTTTAGAGGTTCTGCGTGCGTCTTATTCATGAACGTAGATATACGATAACCTCGTTTATTATTTTCCGGTCATTTGATAGCACGTCGTAGAATTACGTTCCACGTTCCCTTGATTCAACATCGATTATTTCATTGCAAAATTATTTATAACTGATTCGCGCAAAATAAGGAATTCGATTCGTGCTTGAATCTCAGTTTCTCTCTTTTTTTTTTTTTTTTTTGCTGTTCAATTTTTGCGTCAATTATTGTACGTCATTCCGTACAATAACCATAAAGATTTTCTATTTAAAAACATTCTTGAAGATCTTAATTAATTAACGATCTCAATTTTTTATTTGATCGTTCCATGTATCCTGTCCATAATATATGGATTCAAAATAAACGCAACGCGAATAAGTTAGTTCCCCGTAATTTCTATTAAGATACAAGTACGATTGATTCTTAAACACGAAAAATAACGCCTCGGAATTTATCTATCGCGATTATTGATGGAGCATACAAACACGAATCACACTGAGATTCACTGTATCCATATTTACACAGTTCCTAACAGAACCTTACAACAAAGAGGTGATTATTTCCAGACGCGAGCGGAACGTTATATTGCAGAAAATAACGCGCGATGGAAGATTAAAAAACACGTGGATAAAGTCGAGCGGTATCATGGATAACGTATCGTGGATATTTTTCAGCCGGCCCGTGCTCCACACAAGCAAGCATCGAGTTAAAGCTCGTTCGAGTTTTGACGAATGACAGGACTCGCGAAATTCGAGCGTTCGCGTTGTCAGGGCTGACTCGTCGCGCGTGTTACCCCGCGAATAAAACAAATCAGCAAGGATCGTGGCTCGAGCGATAGATGGCCGCTGCTATTCAACGTCACTCTTGTTAATTATAGCGGCCAATTAACCGCGGTTTTCACCGTCCTCTCGCTCTGCCGCACGCGTCCATCAGCAACAAAGCTAATCTCGCAGTTTGTCGTGCGCTAAGGTCTATCCGGACCGCTTGTATTCCAATCGACACATACATTTTCAACTGTATCGATGTGAACGAAACTCGAAAACCGACGCGATGCGGTCTTTCAATTAATCGTGCCATTCGCGCCCATTTCGTATAACGGTGCGCGCCGATTCACGATTCGCCACTCTACGATCGATTAATTGTTTGCTTTCCATTTTTTTATACTCAGTTATGCGAACAATGGCAATCGACAGAAAGCAAAAATGTGAACGAAGTGCTTGAATAACGCCGAACGTTAATATTCCGCGAGATAGAGATCAAACGAATAGCCCAAATTAAACAGTTTCGAGCGATTCGTATCGCTAATACTAGGATCTTTCATCTTTTATATTTCACAGCGCACGACGATAATCGTGGAAACTTTTATTCGATTTCTTTCCATCTGTGGAAAAGTAGAAACGAAGGAAAGGCTATACAGATACATTTTTTAATACAATTTTTAATGAAAAACATGTAATTATATGTATTGCACTTCAGTTACCAATCGATTACATAGTAAAAATTAAATTTGACTCTTCAAGCAAAAAATAAAAAGTTTTGCGTCTACATTTTCACGCACGGAAGTTTAATTTTGCGAAGTAATAAAAATAGAAACGTATCATCCATCGGTAAGCTGAGAAAGCCAATTTAGTTGGAATTTCGAGCTCTTATATTAAACGAGGTTCGATCAATGAACAGAAAGAGTTGGAATCTGAACGAGATGCGGTAGACGGAGTTGAGTCGAGGATGATTTCGGATACTCTCACGTCCATCAGGACGCGAAGCGAACAGGCTGCCGGCCGAAACGGTGGCTGGCGCCTCGTTGTAACGGGTTTCGGGCGTCGCGCGTGTCAAGGCGCATCCGCATGTCGGTCGCATCCTTTGGCGCGTAAATGCTAACGCGGTGCACATGCAGCTAACACACGTGACACGTTCCATCGACAGATAATCGATACTCGGCTAAGCATCGATGATTCCTGTCATTAGGCCGGCCAAGCCTTCGATCAGAAATTTCCCGCAATTTGCCAGCACCGCTTTCCTTCGTGTAATTAATTTCTCTCGCGTCGTTAAACTATTTACCTTTTTGTATTCTGTAAAATGCGTTTTTGCGTTAGTGAAAAAGAACTACCGGTAGAAAGCGTAGTTTCTAGTCTCGAAGATTATATTTCATCTTCCAAACGCGATTTCCCTGAGAGGAGGTCACGATGTCGAGCAACAAAGAAAAAAAGAAAAAAAGAGAAACTCTGTATTCGTTTTCCAATATACATATTGCGCGGTTGATTATCCTGGGATAAATTGATTCTCGAGTCAGTCATCCTGTTTTCTTTAAATCAAAATTACCGTCTAGTAGAAATAATATAAGAACAATATCGAATTAGTTTATCTAACTTTTATGCGGTATATTTATATGTTAAATTACGAACAAACTTTTTATCGTAAAAAGTATAAACAAACTAGCATACGCGAAAGGGACAAATTGTAATTGTTGTAGCACTCTGGTTTTATATGAAATAAAAACTATTCGTCCTAGTATTCGTTTGTTATAACATGCGCTACTATTTGCATCGTTATTCCGGCGAAAACAGTCCACGGTTAGTTCAACTTGAACAATGCCCAGTCCAGCGCACCCTCGCTATAATCGTCATAATCATCGCAAATTCGACCTCATATATCAAGGAGCCCTTAACAAGCTGTCAGAAACTAATTGCACCGGATCTCCAGAATTCTTTCTTCCCCGTGGAAAATCTATTCCCAATAGTAAAACCCACGTTCCCTAATTATCCCACAGAGAGCCAGGAAAAAAGAGAAGGAACCCGGTTCCAAGCAGAAACTCGAAGCCAGAAGTCTGGAACATCTGCTAGGAAATCGAACGATTTCGAAAATTGAATCAAACCAAAGCGGAAATTGCGTAATCGCGCGAGTTCCCGAGGGAAACAGGGAGAGTGTGGCCGGACAGGACTGCGGACGAATATACACAGCCTCTGGACGAAAAGCTCCATCGGGAACGTCCGATCTACCACCTCTCTCGTCGCTCTTCTGGCTGGCAGAACCGGATTCGGTTTGCATTCGAAGCGTGTCCTCCGCACGAACGCGACTCGGAATTCGCCGATAGGGACGCGTTCGAGCGTCGGAACGTCGTTGGAGGACGAAGAGGACCATCGGACCTCTTTCCGGGATTGAGAAACGTCGCGGTTATTAGAAATCGTTGGCCGCTGAATAGCGAACTCCTTGTTTGCTTAGGACTTTGCTGACATTATGGGTATACACTGCCGGTCACGAGTATCGGGGCAGCTATTCGTGACACTTATTGAAAAAGTCGAACATATTTTACTTTGTTCAGTATTTGATACTTGTTTCATATCGAAACCGAAGAAAGTTTAAGTTTGGTCGTCTTCTTTGTGTCATCGTTAATTTAAAGTACTTGTTCGTTATTTCATAGCAGATTGTGTGTATTATATCATAATGTTACTTAAAAGACGAACACGTAGAACTTCGAATGTTACGACGTATTTCAAAAAATGTAAAGTACTAGATAGGAGATTTGAATTAGGCGAGTCATGTTTCCTTAAAATTCAAAGATGGAGCGATTTATTACGATAATACAGGTTGCCTCGTAGATTGATTAGGATAATGCATGGATCGAGATTCACGTCATTATATTTCCATCGAAGAATTTTCTATCGGCTCGTAAAAAGCTGGCTGTGACAGTGGCATCAATGTCAGTAATAACGTTCGAGCAGAGCCTCTTAGCGTGTATATCCCGGCCCAATCACGGCAAGGAAAACACAGCTTTATAAATACCGACAAAACGACATTTCCCTTTTTCCGCGTTCTGTTCCACGATTTTTAACGAGTCGAATCAGCGTGTGCTCGAGCGACGGTAGGCCGACGTACGCGGGAGTTTTTCACGAGTCCGTCGGTTTAATAGCCCCGCTGTGTACTGCGTACTCGAGCAACATTGGAAAGCGGCTTAACCCTCGAGGACCCTCGACTAGGTACGATCGACCGGCGTTCGACGTGTGCGCGGCCGCACACGCGTGCCACCACGTGGATCAGGAATACGTTACGTTACGGCTTCGTAAACGCGCGTACGTATAACGTACAGAGGGCGAGTCTAAAGTCTAAAGCCTCTCTCGTGTCTCTGCTCGTCTCGTTCTTCTTCTCTCCGTTATCTCTCCCTCTCTCTCTCTTTGTCTCTCTCTTTCACGAGGGACTCTGGAGTGGCTACAGAATTCCTAAGGCGGGCGAGCGTTATTATATCGCGACGCAACAAAAATTCGAACTTCGCCCCGCTTTCTGGCCGCTTGCCAGAACGACAATCTTCGGGGCTGGCCTCGTCCCTCCGCGTAAGCCGTTGTGCAATCGTGCGTGCTCCGCGATACATATTTTCCCTGGCAACCCTTTGTCTCCTGACTTTTTCCACCGTTTTTCTCCTGTTCCAAATCCCCCATCCCCATTAATCGTTCCTCTCTACGTTTTCATCTCGCGTCAGAGATTTCTCTGCCTGTACTCCTCCGCGTGTCACCTACGCGTTGCAGCTTCTTTCTCCAACCAAGTGCCCCTGTCTTGTTCTCGATCGTTCGCCTGACTGATTCGAAAAATCCCTGTATCGCTAATTCGTACCGGCCACGACTCTCGTTTATTTTCGCTTTACAACGGACCGATCGTCGTTCTTAATTTACGAGACGACAGGCCGTACGTCTGGACCGTAGGTCATCGTACCCTTTATTTCCCGAATAAAACGGGCGATCCGCGAAATTTTTCGCCGATTTATGCGACCATTATCTCCGGCCTATCGAGTCTCCAAGCCTTTGATGATTCGTGGCAGACGTCCGTTCCCTGGCACCGCTTCTTTGTCTCGATCCGCCGTCGACTCGACGTTTGGGAAAGAAAAATAGCTGGGCGAAAGAAGAGAAAGGGCGAAGCGCTCGGTCAAGAGCCGTTCGGGTAACAAGCAACCGGAAACGATGTTTCCTCGCGAGAAGATACAACGCGATACACGATTTCCAGGCCCTGGTTGCCAGGTTTCCTCGTAACGCTTTCCATATATTCTCTGTGCACGAGGCTTCTCGTATTTTTGGAAGCTCTCGTCCATTATTCAACGCGGTGTACGACGCGCAGAAGCGATCCTGGACACTGGGCCCTTTCGTACGAACTGCGCCACAGAAAGGAAACCGAGGAAAGAAAGACGGCCGAAGAACCCGCTAATTGACGTCCCGAGACCACGTTGTTACTCTTTGGCAACAAACGATGGAGAAGCGAGAGAAAAGCGTTCTGGCCCAGCTAGCCGCCGAGGTTCGTTCGTTAATTATCCGGGCGCAAAAGGAGGCCCGGTGTGTTGTAGTTTCGAGCGGAAAGGAGGAAGCGTCGAAGCTCTCGACGAGCGGGAAATTAATTAGGCGGGGAAAGGGGTGGAGGCTGGTTTTCAGCGACGTTGGAAGAAGAAGCCGCTTATTCTCCAGGTAATTCGTCGTGGACGTTTAGACTGGTAGCAGAGGGTCGAAGGAGAGACAACTATGAAGGTTCTGGTTGACGAGCTCCTCCAGGAACTCCGACGACGTCATCCGTCGGCAATTTCAGCTACACTCGAGACACAGACGTACACACAATCTATGGTGGCCCGTGTTCTGCTAGCGTCGCTCTGGTGGTTTCGCCGAGCAACCATAAGTGGAGATCTCGAGTGGAGTACAGAGTGTATACCGTGTTTCTCCGTCGTTCGACCGATTTCTAGTCCCGTTCTCTTGTTTGCTATATTCTACACGCTGACGCTGGTCCTCGCTGGATTCCATCTGATTGGCTCGTTACGTCTAAATATAACGGAATTTCGTCGGCACGGATCGCTGATTGCCTCCTCGAGAATCATGCGTCGATTAGAGTCGCGATGAGTGGCGTGACGAATCTGTTCGAAGAAAAGTTGCCGTGATTTTCGAGGCTAATCGGAAGCAGTCGAGACACGCGACGGTCCTCGTTGGTCGCTGGTTGTGTAGTTGGCATCTCGAGTCGCCTGGTAGCTCGTTTGCATATTGCTCGTCCACTTATGGCTCAGGAACAATGGGAAAGTTGAAATTTATTAGCCGGAGTTCGCATTGTCCGGATTACCAGGGTGCAGACCGGCAGACTTTCAGATGGACGCTTAATCCTCTCTCTCCGTTCTCCTGCAAATGTTTCCCACTGGTTTTCGTTAATCTCGATTAGAAATTATTTCTTTCTTTTTTGCGTATAACAAAATGTCTGGTATCTTTGTAGTAATTTGTCGCTACGAAACGACACGATTTGCTTCCTCGTTCGAACACGCTGTGTTTGTTGGAATAACAAGGATACACCTGTAGGATATTGTTCGACCAGACAACGCGTCGATTATATCGGAGTCCATATCGTGCTCCCAACTTTACAGTTCCAAACGTATACCATCTGCGAGAGTGGAAAATAATCATTGATTACTCGTGTTTTCCTTGATAACAGAGAGATGGCGCGGTATAATTTACAAGCTCGTCGAAGTTTCTTTTAAATAGCACGAACAATCGAGTTACGAAATATCGTTGTTGCTTTTGGCAACGAGAAAGTGGCCATTCCTGTTGAGTAGATGATTTACAACTATTATACGACAATGTGACGATTACGTCAAGTACTTACATCGGACTGTAGCATTATTCACCAGTCGTGTAGACACTTACTCGCTCTTTGTGGAAGCACGTAAGACGGATAAATTATGCTCGGTGGATGGTCTCTTCGACGACGATTGTGTCGTGGATTCGCATTGGGCGGTCTCGAGTGCGGCTTGTGTTCCGCGGAAACCACGCGAAGGGGTAGTCCGTGTGTATTTATACACCCGGTACGCTGATTCACCGTGCTTTTCATTAGAACTCCGTCTCCGTCGCGTAAACCTGCGTCGGCCGAAAAGCCAGAATATGGGCCACCTCCGCGGTTCTCAACGCCATCGGCCAGTATCCTCGTGACCTCGATTAAATTCGATCTGGCGTGAACGATAAAACGCGGGATTTGTAAGACGAGGTTTATTAAGATTTTCTTTGGTGCAAGTTAAAGCAAAAGTTAAGTTGGAATTAATTAAGGTAGAATCGTATTACGATGACATCCAGTGGAGTTACGGTAACGTCATGCGAATGTCAGTTATCGGTGGATTTCTATTTGTTGTTAAATTTTGTCAACAGTGTCGAAACTAAAATTTAATGCTTTACGATATTTCATCGACATCCGAAATTATTGAATATCCAATTACAGTATTTAGGGGCTAGAGACACACTTGTGAAATTTTATTAGTATGAAACGTCAAATTATAAATTGGAAATTTGAAAGATTCGAGGGTTCTTCGGTGTCATGAAGTCGCGTGCCACACCACGAAATAAATGCCAGCCACTTGTAAATTAGGACAATTCGGGGCGGGCAAATGCAGGAACGATGTAACCGTAGGTTTGTTTTCTTTGGACTTGCATCGAAGGCGCGTGTGCACGGTATACACTGCGTAATGCATTCTTTCAGCGAATCACATTACCCGGCACACCTTCCTCCAAACAATAAACCCTCCGCTTATTTATCTCAATTTCACCATACGCTTGCATCGAGATTGGAAACTCCGATTCGTTAATCGATGCAACAAGAAAAAAATCAAAAACCTCGCCAGACGTGACCGCGTTTTGTCAAACGAGCTCGCAGTTATCGAGATAGACCTTTTCCCCCGAGCATGGTGCCGGTGAAACGCGTTGTAAATTTCCTGCGCAGCTTCGATAGCGAACGATTATAGTCACGATACTTTTTCTCTCTTGCCCATCTTTTATTTTTTCGTTTCGCGTTTCACACTCCATAGGTTGCTGCGCGTTGCTGGCCTCTCGCATTTGTATTTCACGCGGGATTTATACTAGCAATCCATTTCGGAATCTAATATTCGTCGCATCAGTTTTATCGCGGGCTTGATTAAATTGGTTTACAGGCATGCGCAGGTGCGTTGTTTGTCGGCGGTGCGATGGCCCGTTTGTAAACGGGTCGAAGGAAGTGAAATGGAAAGAATCGCTTCGAATGGGCCGGTACACGAGTCAACGATAATTATTAATATTGTAGCGGATATATCGTTGTCGGCGTCGGATTTCCGCGAATAACCAACTTCGTCTACCTTCCCCTCCTCCCTCGTTCCTCTTTTTCTCTCGTTTTACCTCGACTTCTGTTTCTTCTTCCACCGTCCAGTAACTTGGATTCGCAAAATTTGAAACGTCTAAATGTTTAGACCGATTCATTTCCTGAAATCATTAATCTCCGCATTTCCGTTACATAAATTTTTCCCGGGTCGCGTTCCACCCTCCCCTAGTAGCTAGGCGTTCCGTTTATTTATTCACGTTAATCGTTTACACGGCCGGCGTATCGTATCTCCTCGTCGCGAAATGATTTTCGACGTCGAGGGCTGCGTGGCACCAATTAATTCCAGCCGGAATTATGGATGTAAAGTACGCACCGGCGAAACGCTGCTCGGTTCTCGAAATAACGCGAACGTTGCCGTAAAATCCCTGAACACTCTCTCCCTCTCTTTCTCTCTCTCTCTCTCTCTCTCTCTCTCTCATCCTGCCCGCGACCGATAACTCGTAAAAATGGTCGATCGTAATTCCATGGGAAAAGCGTACGACTTTTATTAATCCTGGCAAATTTATCCGTTTACTTACGCCTGTAATACGCCAAGACGACCGAGTATTTTTGTTTCTCTTGTCAAAGCCGCTCTCGATCCTCGAACCCGTTCCTTTTTGCCTGGGTGGTCGAGCGAATTTTTCGAAAACCCCGTGTCAATATGTCAACATCGTGTGATTAGAATATCCGTCGTGTTAGCGTTAGAGACAAATTGGATCGACTTATCGATTAGAAAAGCTTTAATCTCTTATCGATGTTTTCTCAAGGTTTCACTCATACTTTGTGGGAATTAGAATTCGATCGATATTTCTACGATTAGGAAATACATCCATCCGTACGTAGAAGTTCGCGAATCGTTCGACAAAGTTCAGTAGAACGATTCTGCTATCAGGTTACTTTGCTGACCCTAATCGATTTGCAGAATTAACAAATTTGAAAAACGAACGTGTAATTCCGCTCCAGATGGCCTGGTGGTTGATAGATTTTGCAAGAAAATGACATCGTCGTTCGTGGAAAAATAGGTCTCTCCTGTCTTCCTGTAACTGGGACAAAGACTGTGTATCTGTTGAGGGATTTTAGGTAACTAGATATTAGTGTTTATAACGATCCTCGGGCTAGCCGATCACGTACTGCGGAGACGCGTCGGCATCTGGTAAACATCCTGCCCGGAGAATAGGACCTGCGTGTGGCGAGCTACGGGACAGAAACCGTTGGAATGTTTATTGTCACGGGTCGCTACAAATCTTTCTTTTAAGGAGAGCTATAGGGTTACTCAATGCCTTTGATAGATGGAGAGTTCGTCCCGTTGACCGCGGCTACGTTCGGCGACTAATTGTCGCCTTGAGCCCAAGCTCATTGTCACAAGTCTCAAACAAATACAATTGGGTAGAATGACGGCAAATCGTTTAATTACAATGTTTTTATGGATTTTCCCGAGGTTTCAGAGGGAAGGCACCGGTGTCCTCTTATCTCCGACATACTAATATCATATAGTCGTTATTAATGCGTAAATAATAGGGAAAAAAGAATAGACTTGCGTTTTATCGATCGGAAAGAATACTTTTATCCTCACCTCTGTAAGTATACATTACCTTAATTAAACTCTAACACGGTTCAGTGGACGGACTACTTCACTTTTTCGACAAAAGTTTAGGTAGTCGGTGTTCGGGGAATCAAGTTGGTCCTGGTACGCGTCCACAGTGGCTGCGCGTGTCGTTCTTTTCGGGCTTAATATTTCAACTGACCGATAGAGGGTCCCCGAGGGCCTGTCGCTAACTTTCATAACTCATCGCCGCGTACCAACCCTTTCCGGGGGAACGAGAGCAAGCGAGACAGCACGGCACGGCGCGGCGCGGCGCGGCGAAGGGTTGCGACGCGAGGCGCGTTGAATCAAACTCTAATCCCATCTAAATCGGGACTACGCGATAAATCCAGTATGATTTAATTACGAGTCGTCGCGGTGCTATTCCCAAGTATTTAATTTAATCACCGATGTTAATGCACCGACATTAATCTCCGAAGTTGTTGCTGTCGGCTCACCCTGTCCATTCAGCCACGCTGAGGTTCTAATGAATTTCTTCCGTCGAAGACGCCAGACCACCGATAAGTTTCGCGGCTAAATTGACCGGGAATGAAGTTAACCGTTTGAGAACGGTACGCGCTTCTTGTGGTATTCGTGACCAGCACGCGGGACTCGACTAATTCCGTGTTTGGATTCGGAGGATCGTTGAAACACAGATCGTAGAGATTGCCGGGGGCCAGGTCTGTAGAATCGGTAATTTGCCACGCTGGCAAGAAACAGATGTTGAATGGGCGATTCGTGATTAGAAGGCAGATCGGGCAGTCGATGGACTTTATCTAAGGACTTGATCGAATTCCTACGGGTAGATGGAATTAGTGAATGAACGCTCGCAACGAGACTGTAATTTAAATCTAAGAAACGTACGACTTTTATACTAAAATAACGTTCGTTATTGTAATACGGAATCGCGTTAACAGTAGCGGAGTAGTCATTGTAACTTAGATTTTGTAGCAGAAGGGGATCAGAGATAATGGATAAAATCTGTTAAATAAGAAATCAACCGTTACTTCTTTCGAGCGTGTAATCGTAACCCATCGACATCGTGGCAACGATCCATCAGGGTCTCAACAAGATCGAGGAATCCATGGAAGAAGAAAAATAAAAATTTGGAATCATTTATAGATATCGCTTATTTCAGTCGAATTGAAACACAAACAGATGGTATAATTTCCCTTACACGTACGGTACTCGTGAATCGGTAGGTAGGCTAGAATTATGCAACGATTAAAAAATGATAAGGCGACGCGTTAAGAAGGAAATCGCAGTAAGCGGGCTCATCCGAGACATAATTCAACCCTATGATTCTGGTCGTCTGAATAACCAAGAGCAATCAACCACGGGGAGATCATAAATCAAGCAGCGATTCTACGAGCAGCAGTCGGGTAGTCTTAAGCTGCATTATTCATGCAGCGTGCAGAAACAAACTTCGGGCCAAGTTTCACGTTCAGAAGCTCGATCCGACAGATCAAACAGCATCACGCGAGCAACCCTTTCTCCGCATTAGCCTCCGCGAATCTCGCTAATGTCTCGAAACGAAAACGTTTCTGCTTGGAACTGAATCGAAGCGCCAGCGAGGTAGCGGCTAGAAATCGATAGTGTTTACAACGATTCAAGGGGTGCGTGCATCGCATCCCCTGGCAATTAGACGATCGCGCGAACGAAGAAAAGGATAAACGACGGGTCAAGGCGGCGCAATCTAATTCCAACCCCCCATGCAAATCGAGGCTCTTAACTAGCTGACGTTTCAACCCTTGACACTCGCCCTCGCGGCGCCATGGGGTCGTAACGCAGCAACCGGCCCGGTTCCTTCGGTTCTCCTGACTTAAATTAACCCTCGACCGCTTTCCAAGCCCTCTTTCTCTCTCACGTCACTCGTTATTTCCCCGTTTCCTGGTCCCGGTGTTGCCTGCCGCTGCGGGGTCGATTTCAACGACCGGCGCCAAATTACTCGCCACGATAATGGAAGACATTGCAACAGCCGAGTGAATGTCGATGGTGGCAATTTTTCGAAATTTTATCGCGCTTCTGTTAGCTCGCTAGCTAATTAGACTGTGGATATTTATGCACCTATGGGAAATTTAAATGGGCGAAGCTGTACAGAATGCAGCATAATATCTACAAAAAAAAAAGTATAAAATATCCAACATAGAATACTCGTTGTAATATATCTAGTAAAAATAATCTTCTACGTAGATACAATTTGCGTAGTTACATTTATAAAAGTATACATTTGCATGAACATCCTTATTCGAACCATAATTAGTAAAACGAGGAAAGTGTTTACGTAGATCGCTTCGTAGATAAATTTTACGTTCGACCTGGAAAACATTGGATCCGAAAAATTTCATTCAGTGGATACGAATGGAAACCGTGTCAGGCTGTTAATCAGAGCCTGACGAAGCACGTCACGGTGCTCGCAAACAGCGATTCAATCGGATTCCTCTCTGGGAGGCGTTCAACAATCCCATTCGGAATGCGAAGTTGCCGCGAAGAAAGGAAAAGCTCGATCGCGTCCTGGGTCGCGGTGCAACTGCATTACCATATCAAAGGGGTCTCGCGATATCGCGAAACTCTCGAGCACTCTCGATCCAACTATCGCGCCGTTTCTTCCGAGCGTTGTCACTTTCCTCTCTGTTCTCCTTCCCCTTTCCCCGTCCTAATTCCGACAAAGAAACTTGCACGATTGCTTGGAGGCGGGAATCGCTCGTCGTCCTTGTCGATCGAAATGGGAAACAGGAATGGAAACGTGGAACAAACAGCGAGACGCGGTCTTCTCTCTGTCCAAACGGCGAAACAGTCGCCGTAAATTTCGAAAGAAGAGCGAAAAGGATGGCGCGGCGTCGGCACCGGTTGGGCACGGTTTCGGGTTAAGCCGACCGGACCCACGCGCGCCAGGGTGTGTCGTTGCCTGTTCACGAATAAATGTCGTCGGAGTTGTAATTGCAACGAGGCGTAGTAGTTTTGGAAATTTAATTATTTCCGGGCGGGCGGGCGATAAACGCCGCCGGCGGAAGCCTCGACGAAGAATTATCGGAGGACTTTCCCACGTAGCAGCCGTTAATCCTGCTTCGAGCAACCTCGAACCAATGGAAAATCGTCGAGTTTCGAAACCTCCGCACCTCGACGCGCTTTCATCTCGCCCCGCTGCCTCTCCTCGGCTTTTCTACATCGCGTAATCCGTCGACAAGCGTCATTCGTTGCTTTGTTAATCAACCTCGAACGCCTTAGGACACGTCTAATTTGCGGGCTGGCGGCGAGCCGCGTAGACGAATGCGTGCGTACAGTTTTACAGAGAATCGATTTCCAGTCGGTGAAGAAATTGCCAACGAAAGTCGGGGGAATACGCGATGAGGCTATTACTCGTGTTTAAGAAAATTGCCTTTAAACGTCGTATTATCGCATGAATTCTTCAGACGGTTTTAATTTATCCTACATAGGTACAACGTGCGGCTTAATGTATGATACTTTAAACGTCGAGAAGAGTTTTCCTGAACGACACGAGAAGAAAGATAATATTGCTAACGTCGCTTGTTAGATTATGGTTCTTCGACGCTCTTGTGACACGATAAAGTATCTAAATCATGCAGAAACGTATGTGCGTACACTTTGTCCAGAACAGTGTTTGCATGGCTCGTAAAAGGTCAGTTTGTTTGCACCATACGATGTATTTATTTTTTAACACATAGGACAAGAATGAAACGTAATCGCTAAATGCGCAGTAAAATTTTCCAGCGCTTTATTGCAGTAGAAGTAACTTTTTGTACGAGCCAAGGTATATTTAAAAAGATCTGTTTCGTCTGTTATCGAAATTAATTCTCTCGCGCGTTAAACGCTGACTCTTCCATATACGAACCTACAAAGTTCGTGCTCACGTAAGCGAAACCAATTGTTCAAGGCCATCCTTGAAGGTGTTCGCTCTCGTAACATCGATTTCTCACATTTTACGCCGAACGGAACGATCTCGCGTTAACGCGTGTTAAATGCCCCTGCCACCGTACAGTTATCCACGTACTTGCACATGAGAAAAAGAGAAAAGATCGCAATCGTAAATATTCGCGATCGACGGTGCATAACGGGTGAATGCAAATCGCGAAGCGGTTACAAAACTTTCTCATGCGTCACCGGCATTCCTTGAACACACGTTTCCGCGCTTTGTCGGTGTGACATGTGTACAGAGCGAGATACATAACAGTGGTCCGACGCGAGCAAATATACCGTTAGTATTGCGAACGGGACTATTGCTTTTCTTCTACGGAGTAGTGTTTCCATTCGAGATGATGAAGCATATTCGAACGATTCTTTCCTACATCCTGTCAAGATATGCAAGAGACGTTGATAAAACAGGTAGCGAAATACGTGAATTTATCGAAAAATTTAAAGGCACGCTACTGGCAACAATCAGAGGATCGTTCTGCGTATTACTGCGATTTCTGTACCTGTTCCCTGCGTCTGCATTTCTTCCTGGTGACTGTCTTAAAGTCGATATATCGATAATACGTCAATCGCGGATTTATACAGAACTTTCTCGCTTCTCAATATTTCAGTAACATCTCGTATCCACGCGTATAATAAAATCGACGATTTCATTTCTGCTTCGAACTTAACAAATTTCATAAAGGATCAAAGAATACGATTGGATGGAAAGACGCAGCAAGGTTACTGTAATAGAAGCTTTCAAGAAGCTGCAATGGCTCTGGTTATCTTTAATTGTTTTCAGCCATGCCTTCAAGTAGTCACGTAGTATAATACGATTTATCGAGACGCGAAAGATGTTGGAAATGGTAGAAAGCAAGGTATAAATGCACGAAAGAACGTTTTTACGATACTTTTTGTATATTCATAGCGCACGAACTGATTGCTTTGCACAGCGGCCGATCGCGTTACAACCTCCGTTTATTGGAAAACACCGGTGAACCAATGATCCTGCGAATAGTGGAAAACAGTCGATGTAACGTGCGTAACAATACCGTGATACGATTAAATATGTACCTACGGCAATTCAATTCTATTAATTTAGACGTGCAAGCAGCCCCGTATTTGTCCAACCATTCTCCCCTGATCAGCCTATTACATCGAACAAACAAGCGCGCCAACCTTTTTGTCACGCCGTACATATTATTTAAACCCGCGTCGATCGAGTTTTCGGATATTCATGCGGCTCGTGGCTACGTTTACAAACGGACCAACCTCGACGTCTTTCGAATGCGCCTTAACCTTTTAGTGGAACAAACTGTAGTTCTTTGCTCGCCACCGACTATTCTTTTGACGAAGGGTGACAGGCCACCTACTCTTCGTAAGCGAAGGGTGTGCTCGATCGAAAGGATCCCCATGCGCGTGTGTTTTCTGTAGACGCGTGGCTCGCGATTGCGTTTTCAGAAATTAATGGCCAGCCGCGGTCTGAATTTCCACGCTCGTTGTATCCGCTGCCGCGATCTCTAAGAACGAATGCGCACGACAGCTTGAAAAATTTATCCAGTCCAACCGGTGTTAGCCCGGTGTGCGCTAAACCGTTCCCAGTCAACCGGCCGTCTTTTCAAACGGATCTTTACAAAAGCTGTCTTTCTCCCCCGAAGCTTTGTCCGAGGCCCCCCGACATACCACAGACTGGAACCTCTCTCCGCCCCTTTCCCGTTCATGAATCTTTGAGAGTTCATCGCGGAACCTGGGAATCAGCTCTGTCTTCTTTTGTTTCGACGGTTTTGGCGTTCCGTCAGCTGGGAACAGGCGTCGGAAGGACGGAAGAGCGATCAATGAGATCTTTTGTACTTATACCGGACTCGTTGATTAGAGATCTCCGTGGGTCCTGAGAATTTGTAGGTGGCACGATTTT
This sequence comes from Bombus vosnesenskii, assembly GCF_011952255.1. Taxonomy (NCBI): domain Eukaryota; kingdom Metazoa; phylum Arthropoda; class Insecta; order Hymenoptera; family Apidae; genus Bombus; species Bombus vosnesenskii. The sequence continues at coordinate 4,512,811 of NW_022882962.1, forward strand.
AAATATGGCAATTTCGAATGTCATTCATCGAGATGTAAATTTCTGATCGTAAAAAGAATTTAAACGGTAAGATTATAGAGGGAAAAGCGATTATCAACGCGTTAATTATAACTTTGTCCACTGAAATACATAGTCACGGGAGGCCAAGCGTGGTCAATTAATCAGAGTGATTAAGTTTCAACGAATTGATTGCTATTATGTGACTGCAGCTCGTTCTATAGCGAATAAAATTACGCTGAATCAGCAATACAAAAACTGTATTTGCATTTTCTTATTTCCACGATGGCGGAACATCAACGAGTCGATCAATTTTCTTTTTACATCTCGTGTCCATTAAATTCTCCGTCCATTATCCGTGGGAAAAATAATTCTCTCAGGAGCGAGAAAAGCAACAGCTTTAAGCTCCTTACCCATTGGTAAAGAGGTTTGTAACGAAGTCCATTTTTCTCGTTCTGTTTCAGCAATCATGGCGCATTTCTTTTTCCTGGCTGCGTTCTTCTGGCTGAACACGATGTGCTTCAACATCTGGTGGACGTTCAGGTGAGTCTTGCTCCCTTTTGTCTGATCAGCTATAGGGTGCAAAGAAAGAAGATGGGTATAGATCTGTGGCGGAAGATTTCGCCGCGTGTGTACTCTTCCGTGCGACTGCTCTCGAATCAAACGGCTGTACCGCGTTAAGATTTATTTGATCGAACCTTCTTCCTATTTTTTCTTTTTTAATTTTTCTCCGCTCGAAAAGCTGCTGGTTTTTACACACGCCACGCAAACGTTTCAGATATACTTTTTAAAAATGAAATACACGAACAGCCGTCACGTAGCAATTAAGCGTCCGTTTGGTGGACGAGTCCCGTGAACAGGGTGATGAGGTAAAAATTATGAAAATTCGCGAAGCGTAATTGGCAGAGAATTTCAGAAGCGAAACGAGGTTGGTAACGGGAATGTCGAGGCCCCTGTCCCGAAGAGAGAGAGAGAGTAACTCTGGTGGTTTGTGCGTACGCCGTTAATTAACACCGGGTTGCAGGTTATCGACCTGGCCGAGTTTCGCGTTAGCCGCGTTGCCTCGTGTCGCATCTTCGATCAGAAGGCCACCACTCGTTACCTCGCAATTATGCAATTGCCACGTAATTACACAATCTATAGCGCGCTCTTGGCAAATAATTCATCGCGTTCGCGGCGAAATCCCTCGTCAATCTATCGAACAGTGAGAATTATTCCATTACAAAGCTATATGCTTGATAACGAACTCAGTTTCTGGAGCCGTTACTTTTTTCTCGTGACTATACTGAAGCAAATTCTCGCGGGAAATAATCGTTACGCGATATTAGTCCGAACGTTCGATGAACCGTAACTTTGTACGTTCTCATAGCCTCTTCGTCCAATATGCGTTGCATTAAACAACGCTAATGTCGCCTATCGAATTATCATAATTCGTTATTATCCGGTAATAACGGTCGCTAACAGACTATGGAACTCGCGGTTGACCTTTACCCGCGAGAAACGGATAGAACGCGCGCAGCACCTGCGAGAAATTACGTCTGGCGGTATGTTTCGCGGTGAGAACGCGTTACAGCGAACGTGAACGCGGGTGCGAACGTTGAGGTGGTTAGAACGATGATCTCCACCGGAGTAACAGCAGCAGATCGTTAGTGGCCGGATCACGTTTGACTCGAAGGATCGAAAGGGGACGAAGCAGGCCGTCGCGTCGTCGCGGTGAGAGATGGGATCAAGATCACTCGGTCGACTGGTTAATGCGATGCAACACGGTCGCTATAACGGGCCGTCCATCTCTTCTTCTTCTTCTTTTTCTTCTTCCTCTTCTTCTTCTTCTTGTTCGTCGATTTTGTCAATTTTTTTTTCTTCCGATACTGCCGAGTGGCTCATTTCTCACCTTTTTCTCTCGACAGCCTTCAACTTCTTTTGTCTCTTCGTTCGTCTTCCAAGTCTTGCTGCTCGTGTGCCATTGTTTCTCTCCGTTTTTATCTCTCCTTTGGTTTTTCTTTCTCTCTTGTCGAGTTGTAACATGTAAAATATTTCGCTTCACTAGCGAGATTTGTTCGATCGATCGCGTATTTCTCGATCAGGTTTCGGCGATATCGTTTACTAATTTTGCAAAGTCGTCGAGGTTTTTCGCAATAATTAAAAATTATTCGGTTTTGAAGAATTATGTAGCCGATCGTTATTTAAACGTTCGCGGATTTACAGCTTAAAAAATGCGGAGCTTCAGAATTTCAGTTTTAAAGTTTCAACGATTCGAAGATTAAGAAATTCGAGAGTTTAAATTCGGAGAGTCTGTTATTTCATTTGTAATTTACGTTAATAGCTACATTTCACTACGGGCTTATCTCCGATCTACCATCGCGGTGTTACGCGGTACACTGCATTCGCGAAACGATTCAAAAAATAGCTGCTCCGACTGGATGCATCCGCATCAATGACTCCGACTTTTCTCTGTTCCCCGAGCGTTGTACTTTTATCAGCGATTTTCGCGTGGGATGCACACGGCCGAAACGTGTCAGCGACACGTGCGCAACCCGTTGTATCCACTTGTTGAAGTGTCACCGACACGTTGCGTTCACGCTAGCTGCTCAGCTCCGTGATTTTCCAGCCGGAAAATTAGCCCGGTGTCATTTACCGCTGTGCAGCCGCGTTTAGCGCGATGCATCCTGTCGGATAACTCGTTTCATCCACAGTTTTCCTCCCGCTGCAAGGTCATTGCTTTCATGCCGCTACTTGCTTGCTTCGTTTAGGTTTCACAAAGATTCGAAAGGAGCTTTTCACAGAAGAAACAGTGACGCAACCTGGAAATAACTTATCGAATTTAATTAGCAGTATTATGAGAGTCTTCATAATTGGACGCATTGAGCAACGCCGGCAAAAGGTACGACTCTAGGCTGCTTGGAGAACGATTACGTCACTGACTAGTCTATAGACTGGTACCTCTTATAGATTGGCCATCGACTGAATTTCTTTGTTTCTCAACTCATTACCCCCTGAGTGGTTTAAGTCCATTAATCCTTACGTAGGCAATCAAGCGTATAAGGAAATCTCAGGTTTTGGTATTTTAAATCGGTGCATAAATTTCAACGTAGAGACATTCACGGAATAACGGTCTAACATAGTTTTTAATATTTTAATAATATAAATGCAGATACGAATCTAACTGTTCGTATTATAGAACTGGGTCAGATTGGAACAGACTGGCTCAATAGTCTTTGGTCTTGGTGTTGTCTTTGATATCGATTACGTTTGAATTTCGTTATTTCTCAACTTACTACAAGCTGTTTAAACTGTCGCGTATGTTTCGCTGCGGAAATATCCAAAGAATGGGAATTCGAAGTTTTATCCTTCTGAGAGATACAGTTGGTGCATTCGGTGATAAGGAAATAGCAAGTACAATTAAGTACAATGTACAAGCGCGATAACCCCGAGCGAATAGACGATTCCATCGCGTGGAAATTTATGCGCTTAATTGCTGACTGAGATAGCTGGTTTGATGCGTCTGAATACGCTTGCTTCTTACACCAAAGGTGAGCTCCTCGAACTTGCTCCTTACGACTAGTCGCGCGTACGCCTATTTTCCGAGAAATTCTTCAATTACCTAACATCTAGCAGCTTCCCACGGTCAGTGCAGTCGTTGCACATAGACGTTCATGTAAGAGAACATATACGAAGTCTTCTAACAGGGTTGACCTCGTCGCTCGCAATTCCTTGCTACCGCCGATGCTTCTGCTGTTGCTGGTTGCGCTCTCGACTCTCGGCGGTGCGTGCACTCAACGAGAGAGCGTTCCTTCTCTAAACGAATTTGCATTCTAGAAGCGAACTGGTTCGTCGAATGATTCGCCTGCGAGAATCAATGAGAGTGTCCTTTTATGCTTGTTCGCGAGCTTCTCGGAGATTTGGCGAATTTTCAGGAGAAAAATTTCTCCAGGAAGAAAGCCAGAAAATTTTTCGTTGCGAAAATACTTGGCTGCGTCCACGTTAATTTCTCTTCTCAGGGTAGAAATCAAAGAGATTTCTGAAAGAAGCTTTTCTAATCGGTTTCGATCGCTTCGAGAGTTTGGTCACGAAGATCGAAAATATCCTTCGAAGGCTTAATGGAATTCGGTCGAGCGAAAAAGCAAAGACTCGTCTATGAACTGGAGCTACGGCACGATCGGTCATTGTCAGCAACGAAGAAACGCCTAATCTCGATGCCTGCCTGCGAAACAATGCAACGACCAGGCCGCAGGCACAGGACAGAACGGAGAACAAAGGCGGAATGTGTCGTCTGAGGCTCGTGGTCAAGTGTATTAGCCTGTGACGGTGTAAGTACGCGTTCGTGTCGGTCGTTAAGGTCTCCACTGTTCTCGAAGAGTGGCTCATTAACTTCGTTTATCTCGTCCCCGATAGCTGCATCATGGACTCCACTTCTTTGGCTACACAAGATCGTACTCCCCCGCTGCCAAGTTAATAGCATTCACAAAATTCTAGATAGCGAGGAAATTCCTAACAAAATTTGCACGTCGAATGATTTTCGTTTCTATATTTCCTTCGACGATCTTTTCTTTTTCGTTCTTTAGATACTTTTAGATTGGAATTCATACAAGAGCTTTGATATCAAAATTTATACACATAGCAAGTACAAGTTAACCCCGAATAAGAATTAATTCCACTCCCGCTCAGAGATCAAATAACTGTCCTAAGATTTTTAAGTAGAAATATAGAAATGGGAATAATTTTCGAAACCCCTTTGAGATTTATGATAACTTTGCGATCGAATTCCCTAGAATATATTAATCGAATATATTGAATTAGTCCGACAATAGTCTCTCGAATCACAGAAACTAGAACGTTCTGTTCTAAGCATTAGAGCGTCTTACGTTTTATATGATAAGATCGGCCCGATACAAAGTCTGGTATACTTCGAAGTTAGTATTGCTCGAGGCAATGGAGATCTATATGCATAGATTCATCTTGCGCTAGGTCAAAGATCCGGAGCGTAGTAGTCGGAGCAGATGGTGAATTGATAGAAACGAGCGGAATCTGTAATCGGCGAAGTGGTCGTTGCCAAGATTCGTTTTCATAACGAGAAAGTTTACTTGCGTCGGGCGTGTAACACCGTCGCCCGAAGGCGATACCGGCAGAGTTGGCAAGCATGGCGGCGAAAAAGTACGAGGAAAAGGGAGTTTCGGAGACGCTTCGGGGACGTGATCAAGAACACCGGCCGGTCTGTCGTGGCGCGCATCCCAACGAAGCTTGATTAAGGTCCCTTCTGTTCTCGAACACAGTAGCTCATTAATTCCGTTATCTCATTTTCTGCAGTCACCGGATCTCTTGACCAGTGGATCGAATCAATTGCCCTCGTGTCATCCCCCTCTGTCGAGGGTCTGAAAAATCCCAAGAAATTTTCATAATATCGTCCGAGAAAGGCTCGAGTCTGTGCTTCGGTAGCGACAGAGAAGCGATCTAGTCGGTCGGTTATAAATAGATTAATTCTCGTTCATCGACAATTTGTTAGGGCGTCAAGTTGATGCCAACAGGAGCGTGACCTACATCCACGCGATGTTGGCTGTACCATGTTTCTAGATGAATTTCGTAACGAACATGTAAGTACGTTCAACCTATATTATGATCAGATTTCGTATCAACTCGTTGTTTGTACTTACGTCTTTCTTAAGCGTCGTTTTAAAATCAATCTTTGTCGCGTATCGTTCTTGGTAGCTATCCTCCAACTGTTTCCAACAGACTGTCTTTTATTGTACGAACCTTCGTCAAATCGATGACGAAGTTGATCTTTGCTACTTCGGAATTTTTGTAAATATCTAAACTTCAGAGATCTAATACGTCGCTTAGCGATTGTTCCGTGTCTTTCAAAGTCCGCGTACCAAAAATTCTCTCTTCGTACGACGAGGTTAACCCCTACAGTCATCGTTCGTGAAAAGGGATTACTCACACCTAGAAAGAAGCTAACTTTCCTGCTTAAAAAGTTCTACAAATCCAATGCAATCGTTTTCCTGAATTGTTCAAACTCTCCGTTTCGAAAATTGTCAGCTCGTTCGGCGAACCGTTTAGGTCAATTCCCTGGGACGTCCGATTAAGTTAATTGAATTAAACGGTCTCCGCGGCTCCCTTTGCGTCCTCACCGGAAGCGCTGCTCGAAACGCCCTCTTCTTTCGTTCGTCCACGTAACACCCACGAACACTACGGATTACCAGAGGATCTTGAAGAGACTTCCAGTTCGATGGCTTTTCAGCGGAAGAGCAGATTCTACAGCCGCGAGCAAATTAGTTTAACCCGGCGAGTAGGTTCGTAGTCTTCCCGGTCCCGATTCGGCAAACTTCTTCGAGGGTTCCTCAGTTCCTCGAGACTGTGGACGTGACGGCAACAAGATATCTCGCTGACCGTCACGTTTGCGGTTGTCCCTGTCGGTTTACCTTGTAGCTCTCTCTCTCTCTCTCTCTTTCTCTTTCTCTTGCATCTGCCTACGAGAAGAGAAGAGAAGCTTCGTGGCCGTCTTGGAAGCGACGCAAAGTCGTTGATCCAGCGAGTCGAGTTCTCCGAGCAAGTTTCGTATACATACTCCGCTGGTTCGACCACCGGACCGGTCCATTTCCCCTGCTCTGTTGACACTTCTCGACTCGACCGAGTTCAAATATTGCTCCGGACCAGCCGGCGCGGCGGACCGTGTCGAGGACAGCGTCCACGTGGTTCCCGAACGGAGCTCGGTTTTGTCTGTGGGTTGCTTTGAAGCGTAGTATTCTGTAGTACGAAATGAAAGATCATCGGCCAACAGATACGTGTTTTACTTTATTCCATCTTCTTCGAATGAGGTAAGACGCTTCTGGATAATATAGTAGGATTAAGCGAACATTTATTTTCACCAACTTTGATTCTCTTCCGTGCCAGTACTCCTGCGCGTAGCAGGTGAGCTGAAACGTGGAGTTTAATTGCCAATCGCGTTAAACATCAGACAACGCTACCATTTAATCTAAATTCAGAAATTAACGGCAACGCAACCAAAACGAACCAAAGAAAAACGTAACGGGGTAAATATTTTGGTTAATATCTATTTGGGTATCTGGAAAATGTAGGGAAATGTAGGAATTGAAGGAGGTTTCAGGATCCTTCGGTAAAGATATCGAAGTTATGGTTATAAATAATTAGATTGTATCACATTAACGTATTTTGTTTTGGTACCATTATTAAATGAAATTAGATTTCTGCGAGTTTATTCCGTGGGAGATGCTTCGAGTAATCGGAAAAAGTATTTCGGAAAAACGATATAATCTCGAACTTACATGACCAGCGGTACAAGGAAAGTTTGAGAATTTTGTATTTCATTTATTTAGATCACGGTCGTTTATTTGAAATATCACAATCGGAAGTAGCAAAAGATTAAAGAAAAGCGACGATATAAAAGTGATTGAAAAATTCCTCTTACCATTGACGTGTCTATCGAAAGAGCATGATTCGATCGATGTGGAATAAAATTAAAAGTAGGTGAACCAGGTATAAACCGAGGATCTACGGGGACTCGCGGTGAAAGTGTTTATAATCCATCAGCGTAGCCGGGACCGCGCCTATTTCTGTTCGCCATGGCGATCGTACTAATCCCCGTGGAAAAATTTTCTTGGCACGGACCACGGGATTCGACGGAATCGCGATCGCCAGCCTCGATGGAGTATATTCGAACCGACACCGAGGTATCCGGCAGTTCGTCGAAGATCTTAAATAAAACAGGAACAATTTGCGAAGCTTAAGACACGGTCGAAATAATTTTCTATGAATTTATCGCTATTCTTCGCCCTTTCTGAACTTCAGAGGATGAAACGAACCTCGCGGAAGCAAAAGGTAAAGCGTGAAAGCTCTATGAAGCGAAAATCAAGTCGACTCGGCGAAACTGTCTCGAAACGAAGTTATAATTCGAGGAGCGGAAAGGAAGAAGCAATCGGTGATGTCTGATTGGAGCCCAATCTAAATATAATCTCTCGTTTGATACACAGTAGCCGTGGGTAATAGCATTACTGCAGATTACTCGTTACGGGAGCAATCTAGCGACGAAGCTCGAGGAAAATCGAAAGTGTAGCGGATTCGCAGGAAATCGGAGGAAAAGATAATCGAAACGTCGAAGGCGTAACCGGACGTCCGTCGCAACGACTTTGACGGCAACTCGTTGTTTCTTTGCTATTTCCATCTGTCTTGACTCCCTTTCTCTCTCTTTCTCTATTTCCTTGCCTGTCTCTTGTGGCAGGGATCAGCGAGCTCGCGAGGTTAACGACTTGGTCCGTTGCTTCTTCTTTTCCTTCGTCCATGGCACTACGCTCGTTACGCGTTAGATAATGCATGCAAATTGCATTAAGTCAACGTGACTACCGGTTCTCGGGCACGGACGATGTAACGTCGCGTCGTCCAGCTCTATCTTTTTCTGGCTCTACCCTCCTAGTCAACGACCTGTCCATGTAAAGATAGGACGAATCGTCAGCGCGTTTACCGTTGCAGTTTCCAGGCCAATCTATTACGCCGACTGTCAGCCAGCTCTGAGTGTATTATAGATGTTCCGTGAGCCGGCCAGTGAATCACTCGAGACGTTCAGAAACATCGAAGACGAGATGCAGCGGTGGCACCCTTTGAACGGAGACTCTCGTTCCGACTCGTTCGCGTGTCGCGAGTCGTATTCGTTGCTCGCAGTTTCGTCGAATCTTGGCTCGCTCTGTTGGTCGTGCGGCTTCTTTGCTCGTCGTGCTTCCTCCTCGTCTCCGTGGTCCTTTCACGAGGTCTCGGCGTGCAATGGACGCGCGGGCTCTCCTCTCTCTACAGGCTTAATTACTTCGGAGGCAGAGATACCCAGCGTTGGTAGTCAGCTAGTCTTGCTTGAGACTGTAGACGGGAGTTCTCGTTTTAATGTACGGCAATTAGGAATGCCTCGAGCGCGGTGTAGATAAATTGCCAAGTATTAGCGGGTAAATTGCTACATTTCGTTATTGCCGCGTAATAATGATAATCTGCGATAATTGACATTCGCCGGTGGATGAGTTATCCTGCGTCGATGCGTTTACGCCAGTTCTCCAATTATTTCCTCTAATTAAATCGCGAGCAGATAGAGCAACGGTAGGGTTGGTACATCGCGTGTCGATCAGAGGAGGAAATTACGTTGGAAATAAGAATAGTCGAAAGTGAAGATTAACCATTTGAAGCAGCGTCCTGAAACTGATGGTGAATTATCCTCAAGTGGTACTCTACTCTGGTACTCTACAAACTACTTTCAACAGTTTTTCGTAATTTAAGTACATTTACTATTATTACTAGATATTCTGCGAGAAATTTGACGATGCGCAAAAACAGATAACACGTCCACAATATACAGCTTGTGATATCCGAAAGATATCACCGCGTACGTTCTATTTTGCATAGACGTTTCCAATCTGTTTACAACCGACAACGTATCTACACAGAAATATTTTTATTAAATCATCACACAATGTCCAAAGTGAAAAGAACCGCGTAAAATACAAAGTTTCAACTTCAATTCGACATAAAATTGCAAATAATTAAACTTCGATTTCTGTAATTACTGCGATGCTGGTAAGAAGACTAGCGTAAGAAACGCAGGTTTGTTTATCGGCCGAAAGTGTCTCGTACACAAATAAAACAATGTAGCAAAGGAAAGTTAAGTAGACGCGAAAGAACGGTTCTTCGCTGTATTAATGTACACTTTGATTGTCTCCATTTGCGTTCGTACGGTGCGCCCAGCAAAATCTACGTTCGTAACTCTGGTGTTTTCTGGTGGAACTCGACGACCTATTCGTTGTTACGCACGGCCATTAACTGGCAGCCGTGTGCTCGGAATTACTCGAGTGAATCACGCACGCCAGTCCGGATGTCGATGAAACCGGCTTCCTTTAGCCCACGTTACGTCTGTACCGATCGTGCGGATTATTCTATCGATGGAATTTCAATCCCCGCCGTGTTAATACGCTCGACGATACGATCTTTGTAGCCAGGGTTATTTGCATTTTACCTGACCCTCGATCCGCCACTTATAGATCTTTAATAGCCACCGTGGGCGTTGATTAAAAATACTCGCACGATGCTAAAAAGAGCTGCCACGTTGTCGAAATAGACGGACGATGATCCACGATTAGCGGAGAAAAAACAGCTTTAGGTGTTTCGAATGGTTGCTTGTTCGAGAATGATGCAGGAGATTGGTTTCTAATCCGTCAATTCATTGCTCGTTTGAAGCATCTTCAATAATCTCAACGAATAAAAAGGGTAGTTTGGAGATCGTAGATAGAATTAGAACTAGTAGATCAAGTTAATAGGTTTTTCTGATCCATACAAGGTACGATAGAAAAATAATGAAACTAAATCTATCATACTCTTATCTACTGTACGGATATGTATCAAGAACTACAAGTATCTGCTAACAAGAATTTTGACAAACGAAGAAATGTTAAATTCGTGTTATATTCGTGTCCAGAATTAAAATTGAAATTGAAAATTCAACATCAAAATAGTGTTCAAAGTATTTTAAACGCATGTATGAATCTCAGAAACACTGTATCAAGTATCTCGGAGATTACTTCAAAACTGTCGTCTTGTCCATTAAATGTCTTACTTCTTGTTAGCCTTGTTACTTTCTTATCTCACCATACATCGAGACAGTCTACGGTCAGAAATCGACTGCCTAAATTAGGAATATTATTCAAACGCAAAAGTTTCACGACGAAAAGCGGTAAGACCTATCAAGAAAGAACTGGAGACGGCCAAACCAATTACTTTGGAACTTCCATCTGTCCAAACGCGGCGCAACGCCTTTAATTGACACGGCGTCACGCACGGTACTCTCCTCACGAGGATCTGGTAACCATCGGCTGCTAACCACATCCCGTATGAACGAAAAAAGCACCGTAAAAAACCCCTATCCCCTGAACAACCCCAGCTTAACTTAACCCAGACCCGGATCTGTTAGGCAGATACGGTTCTCCCTCAAACAGAATCTTTATTTGACCGAGTCGTAGATATCAGGCTGGCGACTGCAAACGTCGTTTACAGATAAGAGAAATTACCAAACGGCCAAAGAAATTGCTTACGGCCAACACAGAGTTGTTGTATCGCGTACGTCGTGGTTGTTAACACCGTTCGAGTAAATCATGAATGGTCGTTAGGATTTGGACTATGGTTCCCTAGAGAGTAAGCTTCGAATTTCTCGGGGAGCAGTGCCAAGGAATTGCGCCCAAGTTCGTCCATCCCCTAGACCTTTCTCTCTCTCTCTCTCTTCCTCTGACCTTTGGATATACGCGATACATCTTTGTTCTTGCTCGAGGACTACGTAATGCTAGACGTTCATCCGTATTTTTGGTCGCCAAGATTTCTTGCTGGGTACACGTTGCTGGCATTTTTATTGACCGTCGTTGAGTCTCGTTTGGACCTGCTTGTACGTGTTTTAACTCGACGCTAGAATTTTATTAACCCGTTATTGCGCCACTCGTTCTCCCGAAACTGGTTTCACATCACCTTTACCGGCGAATAAAATGTACAATTTGTGTCAAAGAAATGTAGGAGTGTGTGAGAGGCGTATCGAAAAATATATAAGCGAAAAGGTATGCTTGAGTGAAAAAGAGGGTCATTCCAATTCTCAAATATATATCGTTGTAAATGTAAAAAATTGTTCAGAAAAGTTACGATAATTTTAATTACACTCTGCCAGTTTCAGCGTTACAGCTGACGGACTTGTGGAATGATCGTTTCATCGGTACGCTAACACGTGCAGATACATTCGTAAAAGTTTCCTTCTTACCTGTCTTCGGTCAGATTGCGTGCTCCTAACAATTTAACTTCTGCTTTCTCCAAGCAGACTTAATGAGACGTCTCTATCGTACCTGAATCTTAAAACGCTCTTTACAAGCGAGCGTTTTATATCGTCGAGAAAGGACATCTGCTAGCCATTCCGTTACTTCGTTCCATTCGAATCCATACAACTTTCGCGAATGTCATCGGTTAATACAATAATCTGCGAATAGAACTTCTACGTATGCTCGACCGCATGTAATCAAAGGATTAAACCCCTGTTAGCACACTTCCATTTGGCATCCGATTAGCCGGCTTTCCCCTGATATCGCTTTATATCTAATACGTATGCGTACAGGCAAACCAGGAACAATAGTATCGAAAGTAGTACCACCGTGTGAACTCGTAACTCGTGACCGCGTCGTTGTCGTTTTAACAGAGTGACTAAGTGTTAATACGTTTAGACGATCGTGGCTTCTCGTACGCCGTTAATCTCCAATTCCTCCCTTCGTTTCGTTTGCATACGTCGACCTACGGCTAATTAACTGTTCACGGTTACACAGTTTCGCCATTTCGGTATTGAAGCCGACCGAATGGCCGTCCTAAATTTCTCCTCGTTATCTCTTTCGCGCTGTTCACATCGTTATCCCTGGTCGATCTGGACGAGGATGGCCCCCGACTCGCTCGTGCATGGTGGCGAGACTCTCTCGTTACACGCATGATTTGCGCGCGAAGTGAACACGCGTAGGAGAGGATCAGCGAGGAGTTGCATATCCTTTGCATCAACCTTCGTCGAGTTTTTCTAGTCCTCGAAACGGTGTCTCGACAAGGGTTCGACAGCGATGTACTTACGCGGAATTCCTCCAGTCGTTTCTTTGCCGATGTCGAGAAAATGAAGTGGAAATTTAACGAAGATGTAATGAATCAAAGGGTATCGTGTTTGCAAGTTACAAAATTTACACGAGACATAGGCAAAATTGTAGTTCAACTTGATCGTGAATCATTGTACACTACGGGCTAAGAGATTCGAATCATTACGACTTATATATCAAAGTATTGTCATCTACATGTATTTTATAGCGTTAATCGAAAATTGCAATCATCTCGGTCGTTTAGACACTTTTGGATAATACTTAAATACGTTGCAATTATTGCATCACTGTGTTAGTAAAATATAAATATTCATATCGCTCAATGAGATTGTTTTTCAAGTAAAATAACAATTTTGTATCTTTCGTCTTCTGATTCAGAGAATGCCCCCAAAAAATGGTCACAGTCATCTTGCCCGCCAAAGTATTAATACCAAAATTTGTAAAATTGCAATGCTGTAAAACAAAGTGAGAAGGATTTAGAAACTAAGAAAAATGATCCCTAACTTCTGAAAGGTCGAACGAACTAAATGAAAATTGCGGTAAGACCGGTTCAGAGAGACTTAACCTTTAGTTGCCTGGAATAAATCGCGAAAGATCGCGAGATAATCGGACTAATTATTGTTTCATATCCGGCAATTTCGAGCACGCTGTGCGTGAAATGAATCAAGTCTGGTTCGATAAATCAGTACGGGGACGAGTTTCGGTGATGGGGGAAAAGATAGGCGAGCAGATCAAGACTCGTCCTACACGCCACCGTACCGCGAAAGAGGCCAGTCGATGGAATTACGAGAGTCCTTCGTTTATAAGTCTCTGTCTGTGACAGTGAACTCTTGGAGCGTGACATTGTCACGGATCGTGTTGCACGATACGCTCATCTTCCGTAACCGTGGCTCGTGATTGCGCACTTAGCCAGTCAGCCGAGGTTGAATTTCAACCGGTGCGAAACGCTTCGCGATACCGCTACCAGTTTTCTACGATTGGCCATTAGATGGTTTTCACGGAACTTGATTGAAACTGATTGCAGAGTCGTTGCACGATCGGCTTTACTAATGACGTTTCTTCTGGTATTAGATACTTGGAGATATAGAGACATCGTCGCCATATATCGATCGAGCGCCGAAGATTACGCGTTAGAAGTTGCTAAACGAAGTCTGCTCCAATTGCTACAATTTCTTTCCGTTTTGATTTAGGATTTAACTTTCTATTAATTTCACGCATAAGTCTTTATTAATAAGAAATTAAACTTTTTTATAAATGCTACGTTACATGCGTTTATCGACTAGGAATCAGAAACCGTATCACAAATTCATATTACAAAACAAGAAATTGAAGAACCTACGTAATAATAAATTTATCAGGAAGAAAGTAGGAGAATGTTGGTCTTAACGTTAACACACTTCTTCAATTAAGCTTTCACTTAATTTTACTTGCTAACACAACAGTTACTCGAATATGCATTCCCCTTTGGTAACCCTCACATTTTTCACGTACCGCGGTTCTTGTGTCGAAACTATTCGCACTCGCGAAACTTCAGAAACCGTGGACGATCCTTTGACAAGATTTTGGAAACAGGTCAAGCGACTCTCGGCCGGCACAAACGCGAATCTTGTCCAGGCTCGTAGGCTCGTTTCTTACCGGTCGCAAACTCGGTAACACGGTAACGCGAGGGCACGAGGAAGCAGAAAGTGGGATGAAAGAGCGGCAAAACGGTGGGAGAAGAGAGGGGCATGTCGATGACCCCGGCCTCAGGCTGCACCTGCATCACCTGCGGCCAGAGGCAACCCGTCGACGGAACTCTGACGATCGTCGCCGTTCGACCGTGCGGTGAACTTGATCTTAACCGTGAAAAAAGTTGCCCGGCCATCTGTGCCACGGAGAGGAGGAATTTCAAGTGGCGAAGCGAGCGCGTGGAGCTGCGAAGGACACGCGATCGCATCGAAGAGCAGAATGCAACGCGGAATTCACGGATTTAAGCCAAGCGTTTCCTCCTTCGTGCGTAAACATCGCCACCCATATCTTCGTTCGTACTTTCGATATGGCTCATTAACTGCTTGCTCTCTGGCATTCTAAGAATTATTTACCATACGTGGTTTACGAATTGATTACTTCCGGTGATTTCTGTGTGGTACTTGGATACTGTGGAAAATTACAGGCTAAGTTATGACTGGTAATTTGTTGGCATTTTTGTAAATAGATCTCGGCATCGTGGGTAAGCTATTTCGCGACCATTCTGTACTGGATATTTCGTGAAATTTACATTATGTTATACATAATTGGTAAATTGTTGGAACTCTTGCGAATGCATCGTGGGATAGAGAGTAAAGTGCAGATATGAATTATGACATTTTTTTTTATACCATGGGAGGTTTCGTACTTCAGATTCAGGAATTAATGCATCATTCTATAGACGAAGAAGTAGACGATTAATAGAGTCCTCGAGCTCTCCAGCGAATGCTATAGACGTTCTCTCAAAGATGATTAATGCCATGCGGTGGTAGGCCATTTAAAATACCATATATACAATCTGTCGATACGTAGGTAGATGAATAGTGCAGAAAATCACTATGCAGAGTAGCGAAGGAGGTAGAGTATTCTGGTGTGTATAAGATCGAGGCCGAGTTACCACTAAATTAACACGTTCACAGTCCCGTGACCCATACGCGCCTCTCGGAAATCAAACTGATCAAGTGCATCGAGGTTAATATCGTGTACTCTAGCACCAAAATGAAGACATTTCCGAGAAACACGGTCGATCAATTTGCTTTCATTCGCAATCAAAAATCATATACTCTTTTCACATAAAAAACACGAATATTCTGCTTTCGTTTCTCTTTCGATAAGCTTCGTAGAATACGTGTGCATCGTACAACATGTTTTTCGAAATATTATCGAATATACGTGATATTATACGATACCTGATATTATATGTATCTTTGGTTACCATTAGGTGATTATTATATCGCAATGGACAGAATTCATTCTTCTAGTACAACCATCCAACTGCCTTACTTTTCCATATTAAATATAACAAAATAAATTTATCACACCATTGATAGACAATGTAGCCCCATCGAGGCACGTGTATCATTTTTCTGAATGTATAAGAAACAAGAGCTGAATATGTGTTATCGAACACGTGTTGAGAAACACGGTGTGAATAGAAAGATAAAGTCTCTGCCTCTGAATAATAAAAGTTTCCACTTCTGTTCCACTTACACCTCCATATTTTATATTCTTTTATATTCTACATCTCATTTATTCCAGCGGATGAAAGCGGCCAGCAGTTCCTCCGGTTGATATTGCGTCGTTTCCTGTTCGAGGTAACGGTAACACCGTACACAATTCTCGTGGTGCAACCTGTGCCTAAGCACGCAGATCTTATCGAGGCGAACGAGTCGTGCACAAACGCTCTCGTTCCGATCTCAGCCCGATTTTCATTGTTCTCCGCGAAAAGTGCGCGTAGCCAGAAGCTACGCAGCGAGAACGCTTGCTGCTACTTTTCGTACCGTTACGCCACGTGCTCTCGAAACTTCGATAAAGCACCGGTAACGCGAGCATCATTGTCTCCTTCCTGGGACCAGACGCGAGACAGAAACGTGGAAAACCACTTCGTGACCGTGGAACAGAGATCCCGTTGCAAATCAAATACAAAACTCTCGTACGGAAGACACGGAGAACAAGTACGAACGTAGTGTCTTTGCTTGCCGTTCATATAATAAGTTTTATGAAATAAAGATTCAAATATCTATTGAACTAGTTGTTCGAGACTCACTTTTGGCCGTCTTTCTAACCTTCTCTCTTGGTGCTGCAGTGTCGCGGACGGATCGTCTTACATGACCGTCGATATACAGGGTGGTTGGAAATTGGTGGTACAGGCGGAAAGGGGGTGATTCCACGCGAAAAAAAGAAGTCGAAAATATATGAATCGAGGTGGTAATTTCAAGCGAGGCACTGTAGGAAAATAGAACGAATCTATATTACGGCCCAGCGCTATACTAATAACATCGTATATGCAATTGGTAGCATTTTGAATTCAACGAAAGTGTTCGTACGCTCAGCGTGATAGTCGAAAAAGAAAGCATAGCACTCACGCGATGGTGGGCACGTTTACGAGGGAACCAGTAGCTTTACGGGAAGTGGCGTAGAAATAGCGCTCTACCTAATTGTTCGTCTAGTAGAACTCGGGATTATTGCGATCTCGCCTTCGTTCCCTGTGTCCACGTAGAGTCCACGAATTTCCTCGTGGAAATGGGCAAAGGTGGTTACCGCGTTCCACGAGCCGCAACCACCACCGGACGATCCTCTCGATTTGTTTACGCACTCCGTTAATTAACCTCGATAATTGGGTACGTGCCAGGCATGCGTTACCGTGTCGATCGCTTCCGTTCTTTCCTATAAAAGAGATATTCAAACGAGTGGTAACTTTTCTCAGGTTCTCGCTAAAAAAACAGCTATCTCGATAGCTTTTAAAAGTCAGTGAATTCCATCTCTATTGATTTTCTAGAAATTTCAAAAAATTCAGCTTCTAAATATTATCTTTCTTGTGTCAAAATCACGCGTCCTTTAGTTATTACCTTGCAAATCACGAATGAGCAGTTCTCGTTATTTCGATAAGGAAGTGAGCTGGACGTTCTTCTCTTTTCTTTCTTCTTTTCTTACTTTGAACATACTTTGAATTTCCACAACTTATCGAATCTATAAGAAGGACATCATCGCCCCACATAATATAATCCACTAAAAATTCTTGTATCTTCAAACCTCGAGAACGAGACGTTCCAAGAACAGAAACTTCGTTTCGCGTCATAAAAATGCATCCCACCTGCCAACAGTACTACGCTCGTACGTTCCTCGTATCCTCTACCTTTCAGCCACTCTCGTTCAACCCTCATTTCCAACGAAGAACACCGAATTCCTGTGAAATTGTACTAAAAGCCATTTGACGGCCCGTGCATATTCCATACACGTAAATGCACTTCGTATGCAAGTATCGTGCGAGATGCAGCGGCCCCGTGGGCTTCTTTATTTCGAAAATTCCACATTCCTCGGCCGGAATAATAGCTGGCTGTCGTTCCGACGATTCATCCGCGAGCAATCTCGCGTTCGTCGCGTCGTGACACCCGCGCACGAGCCGATGAAACGACGCGAAGAATGCCTCTTTCTCTCCGGAGTCCATCCAACGTTTTAATAAACCCACGCCGGTCTTACCCCTTGGTGAACGCCCTTTGACCTCGTCTCTGTTTTCTATGGGAAACACGAAGTCACGAAAGGGACGACGGAAGCTCTTCCGTGGAGAAAACGTCCCAGTCCAGAGCGCTGTGAGAATCGATCAAAGGATAAGATTGAACGTTAATTGGCGACAGGAGACACGAACCGTCCGGACTGATTGCTGTAATCGCTGACCCATTGTCGTTCTTTATTAAATTAAAGGGAGTAGAATGATACGTAGTCGACAGTGATTCTCAGAACGATATTAGTTTCGTATCAAACTGGCCTCTTCGAGTTTAATTCGATTTTTCGGGTTCTGATTCCGTTTGATTAAACATATTGGTTAAGTGGCTATTGCTGTCCTCGTCGGTTCTTCGAAGTTTTAATTTATAAATTCACTAATATTATTAACTTGGAAATTATTTTTCAAAAAAGTCCTGATATTGCTTGCGTTTTTATTATTAACGCGTACGATTCGTTATAAGAATAACGAACATTGTGTCGATTATATTATCGTTTAGAAGTCGTTTAATATTCGTCGAATATCGATGTCGTTTAAATAAACGCGAACGATGGTGCGTTTAAAATTAACGAATGCGTCAAGTATCAGTAACGAGAAATATTTGGAATTTCTTGTCGATATACTATCTCGATAACTGATCATTGACCATTGAGTAACTCATGGCCAGTTGCCAAGACATTGGTATATATGAAATTGGAGAAAGAGATCCAAGTGGAATCAGTTGACAGAGCAATCTCTTAGCCGGAATATACGATTTGATTTCTAGTGTCGCTAAACCTTTTTCCCCTGGCGGAATCACGGTTTCTCGTTAGACACGACACGTTTTCGGAGAGAGGAGAGGAATACGCGTCGTCGCGTCTCCCCGCGGATCATGGTTGCCAGCTCGCGCGAACCCTCCAACGAAATAATTGAATAATTCAGGCAGAGTCGCGTAGTGCGCCAGTTTGCGAAGTGTCAGGCTCAGCTCGTGGCCACGCACACGGATATTCCGGTCGTATAACCGGCTGTTTCGGTGTCGCTTTTCGCGTCCGCTTGATACCGAAACCTTTCTTCCTACCAGCCAACGAATGGGACAGGTTTTCGTGCTAAAAGGACACCCGATACGTGGAAGCTTGTTTAAGAGGACACTTAATACCCTGTACAGATGGTGGCCGGAATTTCGGGGCTGTTCTTTTCAATTCTTCTCTTTTTTTTAACCCTCCTCCGTACTATATTCCATTGGTCGGAGTTCCACGAACTCTCTCTCTCTCTATATATATATATATACCAGTTTGTTTCCACGTATGTTGATTTTCGGTCGTAAAAAAGTGATTAACGTTGTTTAAAGACTCGTAGCATACCGGTCGTTATTAATTCCCGGTTTACCTCTCTTCCTCTCTTCTTTACGCGTTCGTCTAACTATCATTTACGTTCTAATAAGCTCCTAATTAAATACGCGATAATCAATGTGCATTTCTTTTACGATCGCGAAAGTAACGCGCAGTAAAAACATCGAGAAGAAAGAACCATTCTGTAGGAACGCAGACAATTTCTTTCGACCATAGGGGGATTCGTCGGAGGATAATAAATGATCGTTGGACGTGGAAACCGTTTGAAGAATCGATTCGATAAGGATCGCGAAGCGGATAGGAGAGGACGACGTCAGGCTGCCAATTAGACCGGCGAGTGCAAATCCCTTCGTTAACCGGCTATAGAGCGAATATAAACGCGGTGTACGGTTCGCGATGATAAAATTTGAATTGTCACGGTATCCGGTGCGGTTCTCTATCGCCTGTATTAATTTACAGAGCTGAATCGGAGAAGTGCTCACGACGGCAGAATCGTTGAACGATCGCGACGCGTTCGTGATTACGGGCGAGAAACGACGACGATCCACGAGTTGTTGAATCCACGAAGCCGTGTGGCACTTATCAAAGAGGAGGGTGGTCCTCCCGGAGGATGTGTCACTCGCGGCACCACTCAAATCAGATTTTCTTCGCTTAACGCCCTGTCAGTTCTCGCTTTGCAAGCGCGTTGCTCGCTTCAGGAATCACGTCGGCGTCCGTCAGGCCGGTTTATTGCATTTCCAGCGGGTTTCGTCTCGTTTTCACGGTTTGTTTCGCCCTTCATTTCCCGGCAGCCGCCTCGTCGCGCGAGTACCCCACCAAAGACGAGATAGAACGCCGACGACGTTTCTTCGGCGTCTCTGCCTCCGCGAAGACGCCGTTCTTGCAGCTTCTGACACTTTTCGTCGGGTCGCGTCACCCTTGTATCTTTTCTTCGCGCGTGTCTCCCCCTTCTGTCTCTCTTCTTTCTTACCTTCTCCTCTCCGTCTTTCCTTCCTTCCTTCCTTCCTTCCGCCACGTCAACTTCGATACAAAGAATTCCTCTCCTTTAACCCGTCAAACACTCAACCCTCGTTCCATATTCAGCCGGCAATCGGATGAATCCGCGGCGGTAGAAAATTTATAAGCGCTCGAAAGGTGTATCGTAGAAACGCGCGTATCGTCATCCGATCATATGGAACAAGAAACGCCGAAGACAATCGAGTACGAGCTATAGAAATAAAATACCGTTACTGTATCTGAATTTCATCGTGGATACTCGATTCTACCAAGATAATACCGGAGAATCGATCAAATTTTAACTTTCCATGGAAAGGACGTAGATATAAAAATGGTGCCATTCTCGTCGCTTTCAAATACGTTTCGATACGAATTCTTCTCTTCGGTGTTCCCTCTATTCAACGCGAGAGAATAGCTCCTCATCGAGCTCACTTGATCGAATCGAGCACGAAAGAAAATAGAATCAGTCGTTAACGTCGGGTGACGAAAAAACGCTGCAGTTATTTTTATTCCGTGGAATACATTTTTATTCGCGATCGACGAGCTTCTGAAATACAGCGTCTTCCCTCGCTCTTGTTCCATACCACGAACCGAGTACATTCGTTTCACGATCTCTCGAGTATCCGTCTGTTCACGAGCGCGTCTTTTACGAATCGAATCAGCCTGCCTGTGTACGCACGCCGAGCGAACGATCCGCTTTTCCGTGGCCACGAAACTCGCGGCGCCAACGAAACGCGTCTCCGACTGTGTCTCTGTACGCGCGAGTAACCGTACGAAATTCTCGCGCGGCCGAGCTGAGAACGCGCGGCTCGCCAACCGCTTTGCTTTATTTCCCTTTCTTGTCGTTCTGTAATCGAATCTCGAGCGTGCCGTTTCTTCCGTTTGCTCCTTGGAAACAATTGAAATATTTTATTTTAGAAATTTGTTCATCCTCGTCGATGAAAGGTTCTTTGATCTTTGATTTTATTAATTTCTCGAACGAGAGAAACGAGTCCTATATCCTTGCGTTCAAACGGAACTTCGTAGGAAAGAAGATTCTTCATCGTCCTAAATTACGAAATTGAAATTTTATTTCGTCCCGTGCCGATGGAGACTCTAATCATTAATCAAATTTCCCTGCGTTAAGATCCAATACGGAAATTTCGGATTGAAAAAGTAGAGAGCGGCAGTGAAAGCGGAGACGAGTTCTCGTTTATTTCGAATTAGAGGGGGGTGCTGTCCCCGCAAGGTCCTTCTTGCGATATGAATGAAGCTCAAAGGCGTTGTTCGAGGATCTCGCGAGGGGCCGGGCCCTTTCGGGGCTCGTCGAGCAAACATGCGGGATTATTAAACCGTCTACGCGCGCCGGAGACGTTTCATCTTTGATTGGCCCGGACGTAATGGGAATTCCCGGTCGATCCCAAGTTTACTAAGGGTGATACTATTCGCCTCGACTTCCGACCGTCTATATACACCGTGGCTCGGTTTCGTGCAGAGTTTCTCTCTCCATCTCTCTCTCGCATACATAGTATACAGTGTCACCATTGCTCTGTATGCTTCGTTGTATTCGAAACCAATGTCGGCTTTAATCGTGTGATTTGAAAGGCTGCGAGCGTGTACAGAAGAGCGCTCACTGACGGAAAATTAGGGTGGCTCGTGTAACTAACCTTTTTCTTCTTAGGGTATAAATCAATTTCCATAAGGAGATCCGGGGCGAGGATCGAAACCTTTTGAAATTCATCTACGCTTTACATTCCCAAAAGTTAGCGCGACGATTAGCGTAGATTAATTTTCGCCATGCTCCAGTTAATTGATCGCGAGCCGCGAAACAAGCAACCCTCCGACCACTCGTCACAACCACGAACACAAACTTTCCAAACAACTGCTCTCTCGTACCCGAACAAAGTAACTTCCTTCTACAAACTAACCGGGTGGTAGGCTGGCTAAAAAAATAAACCGTAACCAGCATCCGATTAGCCGGAGACCGATTAAAGCGACCGCAATTATCAAGAGTTTGATCCGGGCATTCGGTGTTTGCTTGCACCTCCTGCCCCTCTTCCACTGGCAAATTATCTCGCTGGAATTCGTAATTGACCCAGTGAACGGCCAATAAATCGATAACAGTAGAGTGAAGCTGCGCGGCGGTTCGCCTCTGGAATTCCAATCGTGTGTTCTCTTCTCTCGCTGTCTTAAAGGGGTGGTTTTTCCGCAAGCACGCGCGTATGTAAATCTTCGTGGCTTCCGTGTAGAGGACGGTGGCGAGCCGATATACTCGTTTGTCCTTGTTGTTGATACAGCTCGCTAGTTTTGGAAGCTGTTCCCAATGGGGGCACCAAAGGAAATCTCGCTACAGAGACGGCAGTACTATACGAGGAGCGAAGAGGAATGTCGAGCGCCGCGGGGGTCGACCGTTTTGCCAGCCAGATTTATGTAGCAAATATTTGCAAGGCGAGCCACCTTCTGTCCCCTTCTTCTAATGGATTGGACGACTCTTGTCTGCCGTTCCCCGTGACTCGTCGTTTTTCGCGACACCGACCCGTCTACCGATAGGTAGGCACTCCAATTCCCTTGAAAGCATCCGTTGTTCTTTTCGTCGGCTCGACCTCCTTCGCCCGTGGCCCGCGATGATTTACGACGAACCGTCTCCCAGGCCGCTGGTCCACCATGTCCGACGCGAAACAAGGTGTTTCGAATGAGACCTGTCTACGGATTTGGACTGCACTTGAACAGGTGTCTGAGTGACGACTGCTAGGGGAGATTTGATATGTAGGATATGTTTGACATGTATCCAGTATGTAAATAGCCGGCCCGGGGCTTTGAAAAGCTTCCAGGGATAATCTTATGAAAACCTGGAGTAAGGGTTCGTAGCACATTTTCAGAAAAGTTGAACGAACATTGAACGTATGGTTCTAGAATTACCTAGGATTGATCTTCCATCTTTAAACTATAGCGAAGCGGGTGAGTTCTTTGTTATCTACTCAATTTAGAAAACCTCATTGAGCAATAGCTCTCGATCTCAAAGGATCATACCGAGTAACAGATTTCAGGGACATTTGCATTATCTAAACTTATCATAATTCTTATGTTTCACCGTTTCAAAACTCATATACAGATCTGCGTACCTACTGATAATTTGTATTGCGGCAAGCTTCGACTTCCGACTGTCTGTTTCTTAAAAATGCATCCCTCGTCCCGGAATAACGGAGTCAAATCACGTTGCATAATTAAAATTTAATTTCCACGTTCCACTGTTCCAACGTAGTCCACTATCCAAATAGACTTAGCCGAAATAAACGAACGAATAAATAATTCGGCTCGACTCGAAGAAAATCGTCCCCTTGATGAGGGAAACACGGGAAAGAGCTAACGAATCCTCACGAAATCAATTAGCAGGCCGTCAGGTATTCGATAACGGGCAGGGAATCGAACAAGAGCAATTAAGTTGGAAATTAATTTAACCTCGGCGGAGCATCGACGCGGCTCGTCCCTGATTCGCGCGCAATTAGCCGACCGTTTTGTAGTTGTTAACAACCGAGGTATCGTTTAGGCAACTCGTGCTGCGTGTATCGTGCAGAGCGAGCTCGCTCGCCGGAAATTGAAGGTCGGCCCTCGTCGTCTACCGTCCCAGACGGGACGGAGAAACGAGGAAGAGGGAAGTCGGTGAAAGAGAACTTTGAGGGGAGACGAATGATTTTCTTTCCTCCTCCTCCACCCCCCCCCCCTCGCCTTTTCTTCGTTTCCTTTTCTGTTTCTTCTACTGCTTCGTTTTTTGTTACGGCTCTAGCCACGCACAATGGCCCATTGAGTTGTTTGGCGTGTAAATTTGGTGCCGGAATTGCTTTCTGTTAAATCGAATTTCGAACATGTATACGTGGTGTCTCGTAATATGTAGGATCCACTTCAGCAACTGATCGTACGTTGATCTGAAAACTATGACAACAGTTCGTACAAACGCGCGTCTTCTTAACGTTCCGTTAAAAATAAGAGAAGCATACTCTGAAAACGTTGGTAAAACGTAAAAAGAAGGTAGGGATAACGAGGAAACAAGGAACGAGACGAGGAGAAATAATTCTTCGTCGTAAAAAGCGTGACCAGTAAAAAGTAACCAGACATTAACAGAGGAATAAGGTGTCGTAAACGGGGAAAGAAGAGAGGAGTGTACGACGCAAAAATGAAAAGTCCACAGATAGACGAAACTAAACGAGACGATACGAAGAAAGGAAGACACGGAGATGGGAGGAAAAACGAAATGAAAGTGTGGCTACGGGAAGGAGGGAAGAGGTAAAAAGGTTTCTCTAGCGAGGAAGAGAGAAAAGAAGAAAGAAAAGAGGGGCGCGCTTGTGCCTGGCAGTACATCGAGGAAGAGGGTCGGGATAAATGAGTTAAGTTAGAGCGACGGAAAGGGACCAACCTCTGCCAGGCGCCGTGTCCGTTCCGATTGCCCTGCCCGTGGACGGAAGAGGAAGACGGCGAAACGAATCACGGAACAATAATGCTTAGAGCAGCGCGCCTTGTCCCGGCCACGATTAAAGTATTTCCCTCTTTACACCAAGGATAAGTAAGGCGTGCCTTTTTCTCCTCGGCTTGCCGGTAATTCGATTTTGAAAATGAAAAGACTCGACACCGGAGCCAAGGCACTAGCACCGAATCAGACCTAAGCGCAGCGATATTTCATTCGGTCCTTTCACCGATATCTTCCTGGCTAAATCTTGTTTTGCGAATTTGTATCTTTTAGCGGAGAAAGGCCCGCTCTCTTTTTCACCGAGCTACTCCATGTACATTTTCTCTTATTTTTCTTCTCTCTAGCTTCGACCTTGGCTGTAGAAATTAAATAATCCTCCCTCCGCCTGCCGACCGGATCAAAGAACGCGTTTAACCGTAGGAAAAGACGCGCTACTCAGAGGCTGACTACGTAATTCCTGGATAAGTAGGCCTGCAAGAGGAAACGTTTCGTAGCAATTTCTTACTTACGATCGTTTTACGAGGCTGCTGTGTTGCATCGAGCTTTCTTCGAAACAAGTATCGAGCAACGAGTATTCGTGAAACAAGACGAGAGGACTTCTTCTTCCTTGCTATGCAAAATGTAGCAGCGCGAGCCTGTAAAAACGTGTCAGTTACAAGGGAAGAAGTTGCTAGGGACAAGTGACAGCCGGTGGCTTCCGGGGTCGCCGGAAATCTGACTTTAAAATGAAGACGTTTTCAGTTCGTGGCTCGCAACGGAATCGCGAACGAACGCGACATTTTTCGGTGGTTCGTCCCTCGAATAATACGATTCAGAAGCGGCAGCATCAGGCAGTTTCGCCTGACGCATATTGTTTCACGTCGACGCGTTATAAAACCGGAAGGAAATTGCCTTCTCCGGAATCTCTATTCTCTTCCTCTTCTCTCGACGCCTCTTCGTCAAGGACCCCGTTTCTTTTTCGCCTTCTAATCCAATTTCCAGCGAAAACTTCTCCACGACCAACCTTCCAATTCCTTCGGACGCTTCTATACGCACAACATTCCTCGCATGCCTTTGGATTCGCATTCTTCATCGCCACCTCGGTCACGCATTCCGCTTGGTCGACCAATTAATTGCCCGTCCTCTCGTGACTCGCTGACAAGCGAGAAAAAATTCTATTTATCCTCGTTTCCAGTTCGCCTGCAGTCCGTTTTCGACGCGGTTAATGGATCACGAGAATCGTTTGTTTTTTCCTGGGTTAATGTATTCTGTGTAACTCTATGGGCTAATGGCCGTGATTTTCCGTTGAGGGGAATTATTTTTCTTAGGGAACTTCGTTTGAAAGGAACGGTGTGCGACCTGGATCTTCGTAAATGCACGCTAGAAGTAAAGTTAGGAACTAAGCCAAGTGCAATCGAGCTTCAGTATCGCCTAAACTTAGTGCACATGAGGTAATCTTTGTCCAGCGCGATGTCTCGGGCAAACACAGATTTAGCTAAAATCAGTATTATTTCTGGCCATCGTTTCAGTGAGATCCGCTGTATCCAAGTTCAACGTGACATAGGTCTAGAACGGTAGTAGGTTAAATATCGAGCTGTTTGGATACTACCTATACAGCTTATATTTGGAATATAATGGAATATCATAATCGGAGCTGTACATGGGCCATGTATAGCGCTATTTGGTTAAGCAGCTTCCGTAAACCCAGAGGCGTTTATCGAATTTAGGGTACCTTAACTTGCGAACTATACCCTAATGTCGATGTAATTCAACTCGTATTGTTATTTAAAGTTGTTGAGAATTGTGAATCTTAATTGCCGAAATAAATGTAAAGGAACGCTAAGGTTACACTTAGAATTCATATTAAAATAGTTTTAGATTTATTTAATAAACGATTTCCAGGATCTTCGTCGATACACATTTGCACGCGTCTCGGCACTTTCTTTGTCTCACCATCTTCCATATCAGACTGCCAACGGAACAGTTACATTCATCTGTTTTTCGAGACACCGCGCGCACACGTACTTCCACACACTCATATTCATACACGTGTGTCACTACTACGCGGCCAATCTAGTCTAGCACACAAAATTGTACATATCTCAATAAAAGTTTAAACAAATCGTCGTTGTACTATCATCTACTTCTACAAATATAATACACTGATATCAATGCTCAATAAATTATCGTTTAAGAGAGTTCTAGAAAAATAATTGAAGCAAAAGTATCAAAACTAGCGTCCCAAGTTTAACTGAAACGTTTAGGAATCCAAATCTTTGAGTTTAACGCAGCTCAGACTTCATCCAACTCCCCTCTCCCCTCCCACCTTTCTATCGTTCATGGAAGAAACTCTCCGCCTGTAATTAAACTCGTTTCATTGTAATCGAATCGATGATTAACACAGGCGGCGTTGTCAGTGGCTTCCCCCTTTCGAAACTCTCGAAAAGTGTAACCGGTAACTTCAACTTCACCCCTGTCCGCTTCCGCACTTGGGTACGGAGCCGTGACTCACCGTGAAAGGGATACGTTCGCACGTGTGCACGCGCATTTTAATTCGAGCCCGTTGTCGGGGCAGAGCGTTATTACGCGTGCGAGCCAACACCTCTCTCTGGCAAGGTACGATACGCAAAAGTGCGTGGAAGATTGGAGTCCTGGAATAGGAAAAGGGGGGAAAGAGGAACGGAGAACGTGACGATGGCTCGGTCTCACGCGACGCGGGAACGCGGTCGAGAGAAACTTATGAAAAGTTCCCTAACGAACTCATCCAGGACGTGCAACCGCGTAGGCAGCGTTTTCTCGTCGCCAGCTGGCAACGTTTAATACACCGTGGTCCAGAAGCAGCGGGTAATTACCGAGGGTAATTGCAAATAAAACTTCTTCCTCTGGATAGAGAAACTCGATACGCATATTGAATAGCCGCTAATTATTCCGAAACTTTTTCGAAACCTTGATGATGCTGCGTTTTTTTTTTTTTTGAACATACTTTTAGTTGTTTATCGCGTGTAAAATTTTTGAAGTAATAATCGGTGGTGAAGAGAGTCGAGTGGAAATGGAATTAAGTAATTGAATAACTTTAATAACGGAGCATTTAAAAATTAGCTTCTTTTTGTTCGTAGTCTTGGAAACGGGAGGTAATTACGGAGAACTGAGTGAATTTAATATAGCGTATGAACAAGCTTCGCTAGTTGCTTCCGCTTGAAAATGTTATATATCGGCCGTATTCGTTTCATAAGTAACGTCGTGCTTATGTATGTAACTCTAAAAAAGTGATGTACGGCACGAAGCAATCATTCGTATTGTAAATAGAGCTTTCAAAGTTTATTGCACGTTACGTCACGACGATTCGAATAGGATTGACATTTCGCGATTAAGATTGCAGCCGACAGAATGCCGTGAAATCTCGCGTTCCGTGTAAATATTAATGTAAAGCAGTAATAGCGTGCGCCATCTCTATATTGCGATCGATCGATTGCACAACGGGGCAAACATCGGTGTGCAAACACAGACTTTCAGCACGTGTACAGACCGGGTATTAATCCCATAATGGAAAGACATGTAATTAATCTGGTGACTGCGGTTGTTCGTGCGCGGAATGAAATAAGGTGAAAACAACATCCAGTTGTCAAAACGATTTACGAAACAATGACTTTGATAACGAATTATCGATCTCTTCCGAAAGATGCCAGAGAACTTTTTGCTGTCCTTGAAAAATGCAAACGTGGATGAGAAATTTATGAATTCTTTGATAATTTAATGGAATAAATCGCAACGTTATCGCGATCGGCGCAGAGTGAGCGACAACCAGGAAAAATTATCTTCCATCATTGGATATCGATGAGCGAGTGGGTGTCGGTAGCGCGAGGAAAAAGTTGCACGCGTCTCGCTTCCAAGATCGATCACTGTCTAATCTATCTCGAGAAGATTCGCGTCTGCCGTTGATAACTCTCTCTTCTTCAATTTTATATTGCTACTCGACGATCGTTTAACTCCACTGTCAAGGAAGGAAAAAAGAAAAAGAAGAGAGAGACGGTCCTTCTATTAAACTTCCTTCATCTTGTGAATTCTCGACGGACGAACGCTAACCTCGAAATGTACATCGTCGTTTTCCACGTTAAATATTAGTATTGAATTCTAAGCCGGAAACTGGAGTCGAATCCCAGCGTTGATGGAGTAAACGCGCGGAAATCGGCCAACCAAAATGGAGAACGCGATTTCAATCTCGATCCCCTTCAGTCGTGTACCTTGCCTGCTGAAAATTTCCGTCAAGATTAAAATTATATTTACACGGTGCGAGAAAGACGACGAGGCACGCGATCGATTTTCGTAGAACGTGCGACTTTTCCCTGTCCTGTGTACACACCAGCTCCCGGCCGCGTTGTGACGAGTCGTCAACGTTATCTGACAGAGAGATCCGACCGCCTAGAAAACCGTTCGAATCGAGTATCAGGAGTTTGCGTTCAAAGTGCCTGTCCCTTCCTTTTAAGAACCTCCGAATCCTGCAGAGGATCTCGAAGGGTCCATAAATCATGCGTTTTAGGTCCCGAGGGTCTGGCAATTAGACCTGACCCGCCTTATCCGTTCGACCCATCGTCGTCGTCTTTCCGATTTAATCCTCGTGTTCTGGAAACTTTCGGATTTCGAGCAACCTAGATCCCGTTTCGTAAAATTGGAAACGCTATCGATTCCTCGAAACGACTTCATCGATAGAATTTATCGTTAAACCACGTAACTTGGCACACCTCCAACGTGCAATTTATCACGTCGAGCGTCGTGTCGCTTGAATATAAATGATACGTTGCTCAAAGTAGATCGCGCCATTTAGAAAGTATTCATCCGACAATAGAAATAGAAATCTGCCTATCGTATAGAACAGGCAAGCGAGAAGCATACACCAAACTCCAGTTTCCACGAATTCATTTCGCTGCTCTTTCTAAGCTCCAAACGATCATCCACGATTCGACGATCCACGAACGTGACAAATATCCGAAACCCTGAAACCACCGTACACAAACATTGTACGTACGTATTGCAATGCCCTTCGCAACGATTTCCAGCGTTTAGATTTGCCAGAGGCATCTCGAAAGAAGCCTGGAGAGCTGCAACCCCGTGTGCAGCGGAAACGCGGCGGTTGCGCGGCAGAAAACAACGATTAAGCGAGCGTATCGGATCCTTTTGATGTGGGATAAACAAACAGCGAAGGCAGCTCTATCGACGCAACATATTGGGCTGGGGCTAATAAACAGAGAGACGGAGCCGGCTTCCTTCCTTTCGAGCCGGCCACGTACGGATTAATTAAACGTTATGCGACCAGAGGATCGATCGATCCTGCGACATTAATCGAATTCCGTGGGTGTACCACGGCCTAGCACCAGGTGCCCCTCGCTTACAATGCCATAACCTGCACGTCAGGCCTGTATTCGCAAATGTCGCGGGGGGAGGCAAGTTGCCTCGTGTCGTTAACCCCTTAACCGGCACGCCGAACGACCGAATGAGACTCGAAGCTGCGTTGATACCTGCGATCGCCTCGACGGAATGCAGCAGATACGTACGTGCATCGCGAGGAGAAGGCTGGATGAAAGGTCGCGGGTTAACTGGCTCCTTGGTCGTTGGAAACGCTTACACTCTCGTCGCGTTTCATGGTGTATGACTTTTGCTCGTTTCTACGATTCCAGCACGTGGCCACGATGTTCAGACGATATCTCTCGTTGGCAGAGTCTTCTTTTTACGTTCGATGGGTAGATCGAGTATTAAAGATGTGCTGGAATATGGGAATACAAGCACGAAGCTGAAGAAGAATAATAGTGGGACAAATGGAATGATCGATGATTATTGTAAAAGTTTATTTATCGTTTAAACACGTTAAAACGTATAAAGTTTTACGTACAACGGCTACAACAAATATTTACTAACCATTGTATTTATTATAGAATGTTATACATATTAATTGGTTCAAAGGTTTAACGCTGAGGTTGAGAATTGGTATTCTTGGAAAGTTCGAATAGGTTAATTAGAAAAACTATCGACCTACGAATGAACGATTTTGGAATGCCGAATTAGTTAAGGTTAGTAACCCGTGTTCCGCCTGTAGAATTCCCTCGGATAAGCGCACTGGATCTGTAACGTAGTTATCTTGGTGCCGATCTTCCGTACACTATTCGATAGGATATCCGGAATTTATTCACCCACGGTAAGCGTACTCCGTTCGCTACATATTCACGAGTACCCTAATTCCCGAAAGTGGAACAAGATCAGCCACCGACGTTCAAAAATGTACGACCTTTCGTAAATAATCGCGGTTGTCGAAAAGTCTCCGATCAGTCAGTTCGTTCGCCCCGGTTCGGTCCATTAATTAAAAATTATCCGGAATCGTAATTAGCTCGGCACGGAGCGAATCGATCGAGGAAATGCAGTGAATTAATTAAAACGGCGCACACGAAACACAGGCGACTGATCGCTGCTCGTACCACCGTAAACGTATATAATATATGATCCGTGGCCTATTCGACCGATCCAAATTATCTTTCGCTCGTTTCGCGAACGGATTAGAACCCTTTTCAAGCTCGACGTCTTCGACGAGTCGGCCGTTGCTGGACCTCTCTCTGGACGCCAGGTAATTATCCGTTCTCCCTTTTTCCGCTTCGTTCCCTTTCCCATCCCCCACGACGTCGCCGTCTTCCGGCTTTTCATCGCAGATTCCCTCCACCTGCCTCGATGTACCGTAAAAACTCATGACTCACCGATAGATTTTCCCGCTCGATGAAACGTTATCGCTCGGTGAGCCGGCGTCTTAACGGATCGCGGAAACGATCGTTGAAGAAAAAAAAAGAAAAAAGAAAGAGAACAAAAAGAGAGACACGATGGTGAGATGAAAGGGTGCGCGGGAAGGTGGTGAGGCGATAGACCATGGAAAAAATGTACCACGTTGAAACTGAGAGATTTATTGACTTAGGAGGCACTTTGACATGTTTCTAGAAAGGTTGGGGTTTGCTTTGAATTCCTCTTCTTATTTTTTTAGCATAGAATTTTTAGCATAAGATTATGAGATATCACGACTCGCTATCATACATGGAGTCTGGAACAGCGAGCAGGACCGAACTTGGCCAAGCCAAAATTCTGATCAGAGTCTTTTGGTCGTTGAGCTCGAGCTATTCTAATTGAGCTATTCAGGTTGTCGACGGATTCCTCTCCCTCGGCCTAATATTCCAAGTGGCCGCCTACAAGTTAGTTGGCTTGCCTCTTGAACAAGTCTGTTTCCCGATCCCTAAGTCGAAATAATGCTGTATTAAACTCAGCTTTCTCCAAACTTTGATGAATAGAAACGGACGCGTTGTTTGTTCAGAGTTAACGTTACCGCTGCTACCATTATAGGAAGAATAAAATGCAGGAAATTGAAAGAACTTGCTAACCGGCATCTACCTGTGATCAAGCTAGATCGAATTAAGTAAAATCAGGTCACTATATTCCGACCTAAAGTTAATATCGCTAATATAGATTACTCGTAGAATAAAATAAAAGAAAGTGAAAGAGCTTACTGCCAACGGTATCTGCCATGTTCTATTCTCTGTCTTTCAATTTCGAAGAGTTTTCACCCCACTGCTATAAATATCAATGTTCAGCATCGTAACCCTAATTACACCGCGCCGATGAACAAGGGAATAAGCAATAAACCCGACAAAGCCTGGCCAGGTTAAATTAACCTCGATATTGGAGGTTTTTCGTTGGTATCGCGTAATACAAGTAGAAATTCCTGGACGAGTTACATCGAAGACCACAGGTGGCCAGGCTGCAAATATTCGCGGAGGTTGTACAAAGAGAGCAGGGTCGTATTATAATTACGGCGTAATAAGTGCCGTGACACGTAATGAGTCTTTTGACGAGGCGGTAACTACAATTATCCGCGCGAACATCAAAGCGGAGCAAGCGGAGAGCCGCTTTTCGGGTTAATGTCCATTTCGCGCGGACATTTGCCGCTGCAATTTGACGCCAACTGTCCTGCCGGAAGTGGATTCGGAAACCGCGTCCGGAGAACAGTTAGCCAAGTACCGTTCGCGTAACGCAGTTCACGGAACTTTCGAGACGAGCTTTCGAGAGAGGAGAAGCGTCGCGACGACCGTGTACCTTCTCCTTCTCGTCGTCGTCGTTACGCTTCAACGACTCTCGTAAGTATCGAAATCGCGTTTAATCGATCCGTCGCAGGTAACGATAACGGTCGAACGATTGTTCACGAGCGACAAAATCACGTTTAATCGATGTGTCGCGAGCAGCGGGACGCGAACGCTCGAACGATTCTTCGAAGCGTCGAAATCGCACGCCTATCGATCCTTGTCCCACAGATTTATCGTCTCTCTCGCGCCGCTGAACTGACTGCCCGATGCCAATCGAACGCCACTTATGGCCCCACGTTTTTTTCCACCTGAAAGTATTAATCGCTCTTTGAGTTATACTTTGCACACTTGCAGTTTCCATTCTAGCGGTGAAACTTGTTCATTCTGGTTTGTAAAAGTTTAGCGCGTAATTAGATCGCGAACGTTTATGCATTGGTGGAAAATTTCAAGATGCAAAGATATATGGAACGCTTATAATATGAAAAATTATACGAAATATCTAAAGTTGTCTTTATAAAAATTTACAAACTTCTACTTCGTAAAATGAATCTACGCAAAGATCCGCGATCTACCGATAATTGGCAAACTATCTCAAGGTAAAATTTTCACTACCGGATTTTACAAGATACATTTAGTACTATTTTTCCCACTTTAATCGTAGAAGCTATTTTAAGGAAAATGCTGCGCTCCAAGTATTT
Organism: Bombus vosnesenskii; assembly: GCF_011952255.1. Lineage (NCBI taxonomy): Eukaryota > Metazoa > Arthropoda > Insecta > Hymenoptera > Apidae > Bombus > Bombus vosnesenskii. The sequence continues at coordinate 4,546,223 of NW_022882962.1, forward strand.
ATTCCGAGAAAACCATCGTTAAAGAGCAAACAACTTAAAACTTCCACGAACCTAATTCCATCGCCAAATGCACCAGTAAAGGGGCGCGAGACTTAAATTATGATACGATGAATTTCTCTAGTTCCAAATCCTGACAATCCACTTAGCTTAACGTTCGTCTTTTACGATCGACCAGAGGATCGATGTTCAAACAGTGTCAAATTAACGAGGAAAATTACCGTCGCGGTTCACAGATGTCCAGACTGATATATCGTTCGCCGCTTTGGAAACAAGGCGTCTCGACACTCTCGACAGGCGAATTCGTCGCGACGTGCGTGCACACGCTTCCGGGTGTCGGCGAAATGGAAACCGCGGCCAATTGCTTAATTGCAGCCATGATGTGTCGTGTAATCAGGATGCCGTCGTTTAATACATTTACAGTGCACCTACGCTAATTCGTCGACCGGCTACTCGTCACGCGCACTTTTTAGTTACTTTCGTCTTTACTTGGAAGAAAGAACAGAGAAAGAGAGCAATGTGCACGCTACTTTGTGTAATTCTCGGAAATTTCTAGCAGAGATTTCGCGACACGCTTTCGACTTCATTCTAAATGGCATGTCAATAGAATTAGACGATATTCGATGGCACAGATACGGTGGATCGTTAACCGGTGACAAAAATCGAACTGTACGTATTAGGTTGTCCGAAAAGTGTCTTTCTTTTACACGTATTTTACAACGACGCACCTTTGTACAAACATGAAACCTATCTGTCGAACGTTGTGATCTATATCTTGATAAAGCAAAATGGATCATGCGTAATTCGATAAAATAATATAAAATTGCATTATTTCCTTATAAAACGAAAGAAACTTTTCGGACGACTTAATATTTCATAGAATTATCTTGGATTACAGGCTGTCGAATGATTTGGAAATTGACGTATCTATCAGATTTATTTACGTAGCAAGTAGCAAGTTGAGTATTTCAAGAATCACTTTCCGATTTATGTGTTATTCGTAACTTTTTAAGTTCGAAATTAACATCATATGTATATTGCCGCCGTGTGTACGTTTCAAGCTACCGTTTCTGTTCTCGAAACACGTAAACTTTAACACCTGTGCAATTCTATAATCTTGCTATGTACACGATGAAAATCTCACACTCGTGCTTCCGTTTCTTTCGTTTCTTCGATCGAATTCTTGCTACCGCGCTATCTTCTTAAATAACCGAAACCGTCGCCAAGTGTTCGAATTCCGTTCTTAAGCCTGTCTCATAACAACGACCACTCAACGTCGAGAGATCTCAGAGCGTCGGAGTATAGAAGCGCAGCCAGAAGCATCGTTCCACCATCGAGAACTCGCAACAAGTTCAGCCCACAACATTTAAAACGAGAGTTTACGATTCGATGTAGAACGAAGCTCTTCCAATTCCTCGGCCTTTGTCTCCTTTAAAACAGAGACAACTGCGAGAGGTCATAAAGTCACGACGGTGTTAGAGAATTCTTGGGAAGCGGAACGAGGCAGACAGTAGGGAGTCTACGATCTTTTCTCAAAGCGCGGATTTATTTCTGGAAGTCCGACGTCCCAAGAATCGACGTGTACGCGTATTCTTAGATCGTGTTGCTGCAGTCGTTTCTCTCGCGTTCGACTACTTGAAAAAAGCTCGTTTCCTAGAACGAGCTGGAACGCGGGACTACTTCTGCCGGAAACCGCGTAATCACGCCAGGTAGGACTGGTTGGCGGGAGGATCAAAGGGAAAACAGGACAGAAACGAGCGGTACGATGACGCTTGTACGTGCCGTGGACCGATTAGCAAACCTGGCGGGATTAATCGATCGGCTATTTTGCCATTTCCGGCGACATTGCCTACCGTCAGCGGCAATTTGCCAAAATCAGAATGCCACGTCGAGCGATCGACGCGACCAATTCGCCGCTAATGGATTTATGATTTCGATCGTCTGGCAACCGGAATACGGTTACATCGTCACTTTGGTCTATCCGTTTCTACGCTCTTCTGTGTTTACGACACAGCAAGATGAAGCGAAAGCATCGAGCGAAGATTCGTTTGATAGGAATAACATCACTGATTAATCGTAGCAGTTTCGTTTGAAAAGCGATTTTAATTGAAAATACGAAAACCTTATAGACCTGTACCGTAGAGAATTGTTACGGGTATATCGCGTCTGTTGTACGAAACTTACTAAGATTTCACGAGCGCTGTAATTAACGGTGTAAGTAGAGTCTGGAACAAATCCAGAAATGTATATAGAAACTCACTGTAAACATAGATTTTGCAGAAACCACCTGCTAGAAAAGTGTTAATGGAGGCCATTTGCGGTGCAGCACGAGAGATACTCACGAATTTCACATTTTAAACATCATACATAACTCAACGATTAACATCCATTTTCTGTAGATAGTAGAAAGGGCGCGCTTCGTTGTATATAACAGCAGAAATACGAGAAATCTCGGGGATAAAGAGACGATTTTCTTCTACACCATTCACTCTGAATTCTTCGTTGCTCCGTTACACCGTGAAAGTGTCAGAAACAGGAAATTTTAGCGGCTGAAAGACATTGAACGCTGCGAAATGCCAACGTCTCTTTCCACGCGATCCTTTATAATTTCTCAACAAAGAATCCTCCATTCGGACGATAGATTTCAGATTTAATTCTCGGTGGCTCGTCCCGGAGGAATCGCGACCCTTTACGGTCGGGTAGAGCCGCGCCATTAAGAGATAACCGGAGAAGAGTAAGATCGCCGATGGCGTGGAATTGCACGGCGGATAGGTTACTTAGTTCCGTTGGCACGTGCCGTAACTTCCTGTCGCGGCCAGTCCGAGGAAAACGAGCCAATAGCTTGCCGGTGACAGATGGAACGGCTAGGAGTCAGGACCAATTGGCCGACATCGGAAATCGGAGATTTCTCTCTTGGTTGCCATCTCCTGTACCAAAAAAGACTTCGATAACGCGTCGACGCGACACAAAAGGGGCTGGCTACCGGCGTGAGTTAGTCGGGAAAATCGGAAAGGGGAGGGATACGCTGACGATACCGGTCCCCGACTGACACTTTCTATCCGTGGAAAAACACAAAACAGAAGGGGGACAATCGCGTTAACAATGTGTAATGGACGTTGTTGCGTGTCCCTGGGCAATAGACCCGGCAGGTATAAACGCGTCGCGTGTATGCACGTTCCACTAGCGTATTTTTTAAATGCTTCATTGACGCAGCAGTGTTGGTAGAACGGTACTTGGTCGACTGGATTTTCTGAAATTGGCGAAGAATATACGGCAACAAGGGTTTGTTCGTTCGTTAATTAAAATATACCGGTTTGTTAAATATATCGTAAGAAAGCACGAAAAACAATATACGACTCGTGGCAGACGTTTTACTCCAAACAAGCGTGATAACGAACGTTTTAACCGTTGTACACGAACATGCTAATAAATTCACAGTGTATGGCGAACAATTTTTTGAAAGCCACATGCAGATCGTTAGAGCTGAAACGATTAAATCGAATTCATTCTGGCAAACTCGACTAGTTTTCCCTTTTGTTCGAGAAATTTCCATTGATGTATGAATATTCGAAAATCAATTATCACACGCTTTACCACACAAGTGATATAAATTGCACGCATGAATCGAAGGATATTAAAGAACGCGTTCGTTAAAATAAAACAGAACGACAAAATCTTTCACCAGCTTCTCGAGAACTTAACGAGCGATCGAAAGCCGAACAGACGGAAGAGACTGAAGTCTTCGCGATCCGCCCACCTGATCTCGGTATCTCGTGGTTTATTTACACAAATCAAAGTCTCGTCGCGCGACCGAAGAACCAACGTGGATGTCAAAATTATGCGAACGCGTACGAAACACGCGTAGACAGACCGCGTGACACGCCCACGGGCTTTTGAATTTGCGCGAAAATTACGCAATTCGCATGCGGGCCTCGCGGAAGTGGCTGGTGGAATTGCGGCATCTCTTCGACGCTTCGCGATCGATCTTCGCGCTGGCTGATGGTTACGGTCACGAAACGCCTACGATGCAGAAGATTGCTCTTGTTAATGTCTTGCTCGTGGTTAGATCCGCCTTTCGATCGTTCTTAGTGTAGCGACTAATTGCTGCTAACTCTCGCCTAATCTGTTTGCAATGGTTGCCTTAGAAAAGGGGGATAGACCATTCGAAGTACCATAATTAAGGCTAAAGCTGGAAAGAACGAAAATGCCGATGCATAAAGATTGGAATTAGAGACGATAACGGTAACTACGTACGTGGCAAGATCTCCAACATGCAAAGTGTAAATTGCAGCCACAGCTCTGAGCCGTATCGATTCGTTTCACGTCCCCCCTTTTGTTTCCCACTATTTCTCCGCCATTTAAAATTCGCCTCTGTATTGTTTTTCGATTTACACAACTCGCACCCGCAACGGTGTGTCGTCGTCGGCGAGCGGTGTAAAGCGAACGCCGCATAAACTGTTGCTGGCTACGTGGTCGGCGCATTTTTATTCGATACAGGCCCAGAGATTTATCGCTAGGCGAACAATCGGTTCGCGATCGATACGCCACGAACCGGTCGAACGCGTCATCGATTGAACGCGACTGAACGGAGCCGGCTAGAAAAAACAGACGTAAAAAACAAAAAGCGGAAAAGATAGTAGAAACGAGGGGGAAAAACGAGCGTGAAAACGAAACAGAAGTGAAATTCCCACTCTCTATGGCTTTCTCGTCGCTATTTCACTCGGTCAAGAGTACCTAGTGCCCATAGCGCGCAATCGTAACCGGCTAGCAGCTCTCTGAACCGTAACGCGATACGTTTACGAAACCTCCTGGCTTTCTTCTTCGTTATATCGTTTATTTTCTTGCGAACTTGGACGCGACGCAACGCGTGTTGTCTGTTCGCGAATCGCGTGTACCAATAGCAGTCGTAAGATGTACGGTGTCGTCCGCTGCGATCCCCGTATCGTGTTCCATAAAACGATGAGTCGAACGGATCGATTTTCTCGCGGACGACGTCTGGCTTAAATTACGCGCCTCTGCTTACGCACATACTTTCGCACGTGTTTGATAACTCATGTGTGCGGAAAACTAGTACTTGTCGCCACTGTATGGTAGATTGGAAGTGATCGTGAATTTTCTAGAAATTTATCTGATAATACTAAAGATGCTGATATGGATAAGAGAATGAAGTTATTTCCAATTGGAAAAGGTTGTCAAGCTTTCGTATATTATACGAAAGAATTATTTCTATTGAAACGAGGCGATAAAAATAAGCTGAGATAACATAGATGTTAACATAACTAGGCCTATTTTATTATCGCTTCGTACCTCACGGAATAAATATGTTATGTTTTTTTTTATTTAAATGTATCGTCTTCATCTTCTAAGGTGTACGAAGATATCTGTAACCAACACAAGATTTGATAAGATCTATTACTTAATAAGAAATTGTATAGTATCGTGCAATGCAAAATCTGCATTAAAGCCAGCCGAGCATGAATCGAACGTCGTAAGTCTATTTGATGTAACGTGCCCCTTTATTCGCATTACCCGTATTGTATTCCCAATTAAGAATTCGCTCGGTTTATTTCCCGTTAGTCGACAAAGATAAGAATATTTAACCTTATGGCTGAGTCAGACGGGATAGCTGTTTCTCCGTTATGAATAATACACAGGTTCCCATCAGTGACATTGTTAACACGAACTTTTACGAAAATATTCTACAGCAGATCTCGGTTCGTATAAATCTATCGAAGGACAAGCAACCCACACATAATGAGAGTTCTATCCTCTTCGTTCTCTCCGCTAGTTATGATTTTCCGTTCACGCGATAGGAGTTGAGACTCGTATAAGTAGATTGAGTCGGTAAGAGCTCATTTAATCAGACACTAACTAAAATTCCGCTGAAACAAATGGAATTCATATCGATAGAATTTTACTAACTTCAAAGGATTCTCAAATTCCACTTGCATACCCCGAAGTTACTCGATGCCAACTTTTACTTCGCAAAGATCGATGTCAGTACGGTTCTCCGTCTCATAAATGACACATTTAACAACCTCCTGGACAGGCGACCCTCGTTTCACGCCAAATCGACCAATTCACATTTTACCTAAACGAGAAAGAGTACGTTGCTCTTCGAAGAAAGATACAGACGCTCGTCCGATCTTTACGAAATTGTCTTTTCTTACGAAAGGAAAATTCTCCTTCGTAGGCAAAGGTTTCGCTAGCAAAAGCAGGCGAGGACGCGCGAGCGTAAGAGTGCGAGGAACGTGCTGGTGGAAGGTGCGAGGCCGTTTATGGCGAAAGTCGCCGTGCTTGGCCAGGACCAGTCGACGTGGAGAACGCGTTTTTCCGTTCGATCGAGGGATCGTGATTCACGGCGCGACTGCTCGCCGCCTGATTAGATAAGGAAACTGGCCGACGAGGACGCCTAAGGGCGCGGCAAAGGGAGCATTTATATCGCGAATATTTACGGACCCCGTGCCGCGATCACCGATAAAGCTCTCTTTCTCGCGAGGCTACAGGATAAGATCGATCGTCGGTGCAGCACGGCGGGTACCTAATCATCGACTGCGGTGAGGAGATTACGTGCGTGGTGCCAGTTTCTGGAGTTTGATTCGCAGGCTGTGCATGTGTTTGCGACGGTTTGTGGTAGAGCATAATTACAAGACAAGTCGGTTTTGTTTATTCGAGGCAGGTAATTTGTTTATTCTACGAAAAAGTCCATATTTGTTAGAAAGATTTAATATAATTGACGTTCAGATACAATGCGGGGTAGAGTTTTAATATTAAAAACGCGAGACTGGTTTTCCTGCCTTGACAGGATACTTTATCGTCGATAATTTCAGATATCAGTGTACGATCTTCTAAAATTTTGGACGCATTCTTTATTTCGAACTGTTTTCTTCGTTTTTCATCTCGTTGTATGTCGGTTTTGATAATACGTGAAATGCCCGTTTGAAGGCTTCGGATTTTTCACTTAAATGTAGCAAGAATAGTTCGCATAAAATCGAATGGCCATTTATATTCTTTCGTCCGTTCGAAAATAGGTCGAATCGCGTACATGTGCTATCCGACGATTCTGCTTGAATTCCACTTTTCTTCTTTCTCGAGACCCTTATTTGACGGATGCGATGTCATAAAATAATATTTTAGAACGTTTGACTGTCCGTTTTACAAGTGACATTTAAAGTTATATTTGCCAGCTTTGAGAGGTTTCCGTGGCAACCACATGACAAATAGCTATCACGGATATAATTGCTTCCCGCGAGAACGTATTGATTTCTCCGTCATCGGATGCTCAGAAGGGGACGAAACCGCGTAAGGACACCACCCGTGGACTTTGCCGATCTAGATAGACCAGTTGGTCAGATTATCTAACCAGAAGACGGAAAATCCGGATTCGAATCTCATTGCACCAATCCATCGTCCCGCTTCACCCCCGTGTATCAACCTCGTCTTATCTATTTCCCCGAAGAAAACTTGGAAAAACATCCCCTACAAGTCAACCCATGTTAATCCTCGTCCAATTTAATCTTCGATCAGTGTTTTTACTCCTCGAGATTCGCGGAAAAGACTTTAACGGGACTCGGAGGAACAAGTTCGATATTATCCACGTTGGAGGTAAATAGTTGGAATAATTGCGCGACGATCGGCGCATTTGGCGAAGAAATGATCGCCGGTCGTATTTCTTGTCGCGGAACGATGCACATCGGGTCGTCGACACGCCGAGAGAAAACATTGCACCGAGTAGTGGCTGGAGAATCGCAATTGGCAAGCCAACGTCGAGAGAGAGAGAGAGAGAGAGAGAGAGAGAAGCCCGTAGGACAGCGTTGCTTGATTATGGTCTTCGCGTGGGTCGTGGTTCTTTCGCGATGCCGCTGGTTGTTCGGTCCTGCCATCGCTCGAGAATAATGCCCGACACGAATGACGGCCGCAATGACGACGATGATTGCGACCATCAGCAGGACCTTCGTATCCCAGCAAAACGGTGTCTTGATTGTCGGTCAAAGCATCCGCGTCGGTGAGCCACGAACGTGGGCGCCATTTCCTGCCGTACTTGCTTGTACTTACTTGTACTTGCTCACTCGACCAGTTTTAGCGTTTCTGTCTTTCATCCGTTTCCGTTGAAACAGGGAATATAACGGGTATTAGTCGCGATGATTTTGTTTTCGAAGACTGACCGATAGAGGTAATATCTGGATATTAATTGATTGTTTAATTGGTACGAGAGAAAAAAGCTGGATTATACTTGAATATATGTATATGATTACCGAGGGATTGGGTTAATAAACGTTATAATCAACGGGTTTTTCTTATTCAAAGGATCCTCTTAATTATAGACATTGTGGGGAAGTACCTGGCAATTTAATTTTATAGCTGTGTACATATCGTTGACTCGCAATCATCTTACCCGAAGCACTTAGGAGATACGCTGATAAAGTGAAAAATTACACGGTAAAATGTTCTGACTTTGTATGAAACAAGTTAATATATTCCCCTGAAAACGGAACTCTGAAAACATCGCGATAGAGTCGACAAATCCCGTTCTCTTCTAACGACGATGTTAAAAACGCTGTTTCTAGTATCGTTACGAGTATGTCGATTAAAAAAAGGAAACAAAAGGGGGAGAAAAAGACGCGCAACAGAAAGAGAAGCGTCCTTGTAAATAAATCGTCCGACAATTTTCACAAACCGAGACCAACGACGCGTCTGGACCACCGAATTTATCCCGTTTTGGCGAATAATCGTATGACGATTAACGCGTCGAAAGTCAGGGTGGAAGAAAAGGCGTGCTTCGTTGAGAGCAGGCCGTGGTCGTGTCGGGAAAACACGCGACGCGTCTGGCGACCACGCGGGGACACCTTTTTCTCGGAGGAGGAGGATCTGGCCATCTGCCGCCAGCTTTGGGAACGGAGAGAGGCGCGGCGCGGCGCGGCGTGCAGAAATGCGGGTTACTGATTTGAATATCGGAAGAGAGAGACAGAGGGTGGTCGACGGAGGACGACCACGGCTTTAATTAAAACCGCTGTTTCGCTCGAAGTGCCGCTACGTGTCGTGTCTAAATGAAAATCGAAATATCGTCGAGCGCGTCGAGACTCGCCGTTATGACCGTCTCTCTTTTCTCTATCCGGCCTACGTTTGTTTTCTCTCGTCGTAGACGAGGCCACCCCCTTTTCTGTCCTCCTGCACCACCCTCGCCCAGCCACCTCAAACCCTCGTGTCAAAATCGACCTGGCAGATCGGTCCTGATGGAGCCAACCGAGTTATTCGTCATTCGTGAAATTGGAAAGCTCTCTACAAGCGGATATTGGATCAGAGAGAGCGGACTGATTTCGGTCGATCGGCGACAACAGCAGGAGTTTGTACGGGACTTATATTAGACGAACATCCAGAGACGTTCATCGTGGCGTTGTTGTAATGCGCTGGGTTGATCGAGCTGCATCGATGTTTGGTAGGGTGTTCCGTTTCTAATTTCCCTGCTTGCAAATTTCCCTGCTTCGATGGGAGTTTCGTGAATTAGAATTTCCTGGAGACGGGTACACCCTGTTTAGGGGAGAGTGCTCCCAAATAAAAATTCTTTGCAGTCTTATTAAAACGATCTTTACACCAGCAGAAATTCGCCGTGCTCCAATAGCGCACGATAGAGATTAAAATATCTTTTCATCGAAGGATCGATCGTTCCGAATTTGCGTAACATTGTCTCAAATAAACGAGCCATGTGGAATAAAAATTCGCAACAATTCGTACAAAGTTATCGTGAAAGCCCGGAATAAAGTCATACGAATCTCAATAACGTCGGAAGAAACGAGACGGACGACGATAGATTACAGAAACTCCGTACGATTGCTCTGCTCCGCTTCGAAGAATCAGTCAACGTTCGATAAAGCCAGAAACTATGCAGCCCCTGCCGAGTGTCTCTCCAAGCGCGTTTCTCTTGCGGTAGTTTACGGTTCGTGGTGAAAAGAATTATACGACTGGTTGAACCGGCGGCTTCTTCTCGCCAGCCGGAATATTCATAGAGGACTTAATTACGACCGAACGAGCCCGCTCGTTCTCTGGTAAGGAAGAGAAAACGTCGGGAACGAGAAGAAGAGAGACTAACAGGTACCGAGTCTCGCAGAGGAAGAAGGGACTAATCGGCCGCGAATTCGCGGAACGAAAAGGCAGAACGATCATGGAGAAATTTATTGACCGTCGTTAATCGCACGGAGCACGATCGAGGCGGGGCTGAAAAATTCGAAGACATCGGTCTGCCGACCGTTATTGACTTCTTCCGTGAATTCTCGCGTACGTCATACTTTCCCAAGAAACATCTTACTGCGTCTACCTCCTTCTGCAACTAACGTCTAATTTACTTGCTCCTTCGTGCTCAACGAAACTGTCAATTTTTAATCGCGACGAAGTTTCACGCATCTCGCTACGGCGCCAAGTTTCGCTCGAAAACTATCGAACCATACGCACCACCGAGTCGATGTTTACTCGTTGCTCGTCGAGGAGAAATTCGGTTGCTCAGCAAGTTGCATCGGTTCGTTCTTTTCGTAGCACAAAACTCGATGAAAAATATTTTGGAAGCGAACGCTGTAAGCAAACAATAATCCCAGCGAGCGAGCGTTGCATCGAGGCCGCCCACGCGATAGATTCATCATCCTAGTTATTCGTTCAGCTCACGTGTCGGCCACATGTTCATTCTCCTATTTCTTCCTTCCTGTTTCCTTTCTTCTGCGGCAGAGACGAAGCTCGTGGGGGCTCGAGCGACGAGCTTTCCAACACGACCAAAAACAGCCTGATGGGACCTCGTTCCTCTTCGATAAATGATCGCGCGCTTCTTCAGCGATTTTCATCCAGCCCAACGAACAGCTTCTCCCCCGTTCTATCCTTCTCTTTGTCTCTCCTCTCGCCAAAAGAATCCTTGATAAATGATGGTGGCTAGCCACCGTGCACTTTCCCCCTTGGTCGATCCGATCTGCGCGAGGCACCGGTTTTACTGCCCTTTGCAAGTAAATTAGTACTCGACTCCGTTTATCGATCGTTCTCTCTCTCCTTACGCCGCTTCTAGCGTGCAGGTGTCGAAACGATTGATTTTCTTCCGTTCGTTCGATTAACGAGATCCGTCACAGACAGATAAATTATCGTTTACATTCACGAAAGCAGAGCAACGATGAGATATTGCGCTTGCAGAGAAAGTAGCAGAGATATCGCGTGGATCGGATTTTTAATGGACGCCCTTCGAACGAGTTCAACGGCCTGCAACTCCGAAGGTCGTTCTAGGTTGTACAGCAGATGGAGTTCTGCAGGTGTTATATATAAGGCTCCATTTAGATCTTCGAAAAGCTACCTCGCTACCAAATGGACTGTAGAGTGGATTTAAAGTTCGTTCAGGCTGCAAGTTCCTCGCGAGGTCCAAGGTTAATCCCTTCGAATGCACGAGCCTCGTTTTTACGCATAATCTCGAGATTATCAACTTTGAACCTGAAGAAGGTGTACTCGATCCCAGTTACTACGGTACGTCCAGAATTGTTCGATACGTCGTCCTCTAAACTTTCGCTCGTGCGTATCTCGTACACAGTCGAATTTACCTTCGCGTAAAGTCTCGTAGACCAATTAATCATACGGTTTAATACGATTTCTCCCGATTCCTGGAACGTCGAACGCAATGCCAGTGTCGCGGCTTCCGTGAATTCCGTGTTATCTGCGCGAAACGGAAATAGGGTGAGGCATTTCGTCGTGTCGGCGTTCGGTTAAGAATAACCAACGAAGAAAAACCGAATACGGACGAGCCAATCGGCCGATCGAGTTTCGGAAGCTACCGGGTGCAGCCACGTAGAGAAGATTTTTCTGCCAAATCCAGACATCGAGTTCCATTCTCCTCTTGTTTCGTCTATCTTGGTCTCTCGTTCGATGCTCGCCTTTTCCCCTGGATTCCGCGTTCCTCTGCTCACCCAGCGAGAAGATTCCGTGGGATTTGAAAAAGAAAACGTGCATACGATTCAGGCTCTGATCTTGAGGGAAGACGGCTCTCGGAGATGGAGAATTTGCCCAACCATTCTAGGATCTGTCAATTGGAAACTATTCCAAATTAATTGGTCGCTCTTCCTTCATCTTTCTGTCGCGTCTTCCAGTCGTGGAAAATCGCGTTATAGATAAAGCGTTCCTTCTTGCAGCTGAGAGCAAAGCTGCCTCGCTTTTCATTATTTCGCAGACGACACGTAACGAGTCGCGAGTTTCCATGAATACGAAGAGGCGGCGAAAAAATGGACGATCGCACGAGCGAACGGAAAAGGGTGCGGACCGTTGGCAAGAATGGTTTCTTTGTTGATAGTCGCGGGTGACCGAACTTCCGTCACCGGGGGAAGAAGAGACTTCCCTTCTTCTCCCTTCGAGAGGGTCTTTCAGTGGGGCGCGCAACGCGCCGTATCATAATAGGGGGCCGCATGAATGCGTAACGAGGCGGTTCGCGAGCCGGTTCGATTTCGCACGGAATAATTCCCATCGATAAATAATTCTCTCAACGCCGTCGGGTCTCTTCGAGGCGTCTTTTCCAACCGTGGCCAGTATGCTACGTCGATGAGACGAAGCGACGAGAAGAGACGAAAGGAGAAAGGGAACTTGGTCTTTGGGAGAAGTCGTCGCTTAAGCCGGATTCAGGCCTAATGGGCCGAGCAGCAGTTATATCACCGTCGAACGAGCGCGACCAGCACCAAGCTTTCATCCATATCAGACGTTTCGCTAATGGCAGCCGAACTACGCCGCGAGTCTTGCATCTGCGAAACGCAGCTGGACGTTAATCTCGTTTCCCGGTGTGCCGGGGATCTCTTCCTTTCTCGGCGACCGATTAGACCAAACGGGGTCGTCTCTCCCCAACCCACCACCCTCCTTTTTTTACCGTGAGACCACCGTGCTCGAATTCCGCATGGAATCTCATCATCGTATCCCGCGATACCATCGACCGTCTCTAAAATCCTATCGTAAAACGAGGCTTAAGCGTACCCTCGTGGATTTGCATTCTCAGTTCTTAACCTGTTCAACGGGACGACTGAAATCTGTTGGTCGGAAAGAAAAGAGATTTTCGTATTGATTGTAATTCGCGTTTGGTAACGTTTGAAATTGGAAATGATTCTGCCTAAAACGAAGATGTAAAAAGTAATTGGAGACACGGGAAGAACGTGATACACATCTTCCATTTTTTACAGGAAAGCAACCTTTTAAGATTCATTTGCGTCTATGTGTATCTGATATTAGAGCTAAACGTTGGTTGATCCTCTTGAAAATTTTCAAAGCATCGACTGACAAAATATTACAGTAACATAGATGTTAAAACATAGCGTGTCTTTAATAATTATGTACACCTTTGTTTCCCATGCAACTTGGCTAATTTATTATTTAAAATTCAATTATGTTATATTAAAATTCTCCTATCCATTCGACAAGTAGAAATAGAATCAGAAAATCAACAAAAATCTACTTATCATGTTTTTATCCTGTAATCTTCATCTTTCTGAATGCGAATAAGAACAACGTTGATTACGCGACGTGCAGATCTTCTGTGTATATCCTATTACGTTCACGAGTCAAAAAATGTCAATGTCCATCATGGACGATGCTCGGGCAGATAGAAACGCGTTTGTAGCGATAGATCGCAAGAAACGGGCAGGAAGAGTGATTTGCACGCGAGTTTTTTATCGGTAGATCCATTATGGCACATTTGTCAGCGCGCGAACGGCACCCTTGTGCGTGTCATGCGCCACAATACAAGGTAAAACGGGTGGAAACGCAACGAGACACAACGAACTGTGCATGGACAGCGTGTTGTTATCGTTCGATTTCATTTATCGCGCGGTTAATGCGTTTCTTGCGAACGAGATCTCGCGATGTCTCTGCGAACGCACCGAATACATCGCACCCTTTGTGCGACGAGCGTCTGCTACATACTTTGCCAGTCGATCAGAAGGTTGTTTGTAATCGGTTCAATGGCTCGCGCTGTACTCGCCGTGCGTCTGCCTCGCGATGAATTAATCTGCAGGTTTTTCGCGCGTGCGTTTCGTTCTTTGTGGCTCGATGTTCTTTCTTATTATCGGCCAACTGTTCGATGTACATATTTCCTTTCAAGTTGCCAGACCAGATAAATCTACGATATCATAATGAATACCCTGTGATTTTCATTCTTACGGCCAGACTGTACAATGTTCGTTGCATTTATGTGAGAAATTTACTTGAATATTAACGATACGTAAATGTTGCCATAATAATAACGATTAATTTCTCCTTTAAATAACTTGGCAACCTGACGTCGCGTATGTATCTATGTTACTGAAATATACAGGGTGGTTGGTAACTGGTGGTACAAGCGGAAAGAGGATGATTCTACGCGAAAAAAGAAGTCGAAAATATAGAATAAAAATTTTTTTTTAATTTTTCCATCGAGACAAAGATCCACAGTGAGATCCGTTATAACGAGACGCGATAAAGTGCACGCGTACCGAGCAAAAATTCAAAGTCGATTCTCTCGAAAACAAAGCCTCGAACGAAAAATTTTTATTCTATATTTTCGACTTCTTTTTTCGCGTAGAATCACCCCCTTTCCGCTTGTACCACCAGTTACCAACCATCCTGTATATTAGTATTATTTACATTTTCACGAGCACAGCTAAAGAGATAGAACTTAAATGGATATACTTGTGGCAAACATCCATTGGAAGATGCTAGATTTCCGAACGGGTCGTCACGAAGCGTCAACATTTTTCGAACGAGGTTACGAAGCCGAAGAATCGCGTACATCTCTCGCCACTTTATGATTCCATCGTCGTTTGCCGACGGGTGGCTCCGGCGGACGAGACAATCCGGTGCTCCAGTCGAAGGCGCCAGCAACGAGAGCCGCAAAAAGGCTTGGAAAGCCGCGAAGTGTACGGTGCACGAGCCTCGAACTCCCGGTGTCGCTTTTATCGCTCGTAAAGCTAGAATTCTCGCGGTCGTGCCAGCTTCTATAAACTCTCCAACTTGGATGCACGTTCGCTGCCGCGACTCCTCGCAAGCGCCGGTCCTATCTCGACGTTTCTTCTCGAACCTTGCTAACTCGAGAGGAACGTTAACGCATCTGGTCCTCTCAAGTTAGATCTTACCACGAGTATAGAAAGAACTGTGGAAAGTTGTGAGTTTGTAGAACGAGGCAACAGGAGAAGCTGCACGCTTGTTTCTCATGCGAACGTGTGCGGAAGCGTGCAATAAAAGAGATAAAGGCAGTAAACACGACGCAGTAAACGGTATGCGGAGAAGATTGTTTGCAGATAGCGGCTGTTAAACGTACAAGGTGTTGGATGGAAAACTTACAAGGGACGAATACGTCTTAAGAGCAAATTGTATTTTTTATTCTCACGAGCTATTCGATTTTATGGCGCATAATTGGTTGTAATTATTTAGGAGAATCGTTGAATGAAAGATTTGAAATGAAAAAGTTGTTTCAGAGTCATTTCTGGGTCGCGCGGAAGTTGTTCGCAAGTAGCGGTCGTAAAAGCGAATCGTTGAAAGAAACCCTTTGCCTGTAACCCGAAACTCTTATTTCCGCCGATTCGAGTGGCAGCGACGCCACCAGCAAAAACATGTCTCGCGTGAGTCGAACGTGTATCAACGAGCGGCGTGCATTAATTAGACAAGGATCTTAAAGACCGAAGCTGGGTCTTTTGAAACTCGTCGTCTTAAACATGGTCCGCTTTTTTTCGCCACTTTCATAAGCGACGCGACGTTGTGCGATTGATTCTGGCACGTGCTTCGTGTGTTTCGCATTTGGCTCCTGTACACATTTTGTTGGGGCAACAGATCGCAGATGAGATTTCTTTCGAAAAAAGACAATTTTACAACTTTTCTTTCCTCTTCAAAGAATAATTTCCTTTGAAAATAGATTATGGATCGACGTGTCTCGCATGTAGGCACCGTAAAACTTTTTCATTGAAACGACAGATTCTATACGATATTCTTTTCAAAGACAAAATCTCGCAATACTGTTTCTTTCTTTCCAGGAATAATATCTTTTTGCAAACGCTAGATTATACATATATCGAATAAAACGCAACATCTAAGGGGTACATACCAGACAGAAGAGAGCAATTACACCCTCGATTGAGCCATTCCAGGTCGAACTAAACGTCGATCGACCGTCGACGATTTTCCGTGCCGAAAACTTGGTGTTCGAGCTTAACTGTCGGTGAAAATCGGCTTCCGGTCTATCAATGGCACGCGTGCATTTCGGTTTTGTGGGTGAACATGGCGGACTAATGGCCATTTATCGACGCTATCGCCTCGGTAAATGGTGTCGAAGGGCTGAATGCCGCTTCCGTACACAGTCCGACGTCAAAGAGCTTCCTTCGACGTCGTCCGATTCGGACTACGTCAGTCTTGCGGATTTGCGGTTTCGGCCCATCGTCGCTTGGCCAGAATTCGATTGACAGTTTTCCGAGTATCGATCCGATTGCATAGTTTCGGTTTAGACGAGAATTCGTCGGTGGACTATTCGGTTTCGAAGAAAATCGGGATTTTGGTTTCGGCTTTGCTTTCTGTCGTTTATTGTAAATTGAAAGTTATAAATGTTAAATGTGATATTTATACGCTTAACATACGATACATAGCTGTTCAATGTTAAATAGACTACGTGGTTAATGTAAATATAGAGACTAGGTGCGATGGATTTTGAGTCACGTGGTTTCCATACAATGCGTGACGCGGTTAATGGCCTGTCCAGACGTGATGCGCTTTTATTAATTGTTATTCATTTCATGCATAGGTCCTAATAGTATATTAAATTAAACGAATTAATATATTCGCAAAGCGCCTCTATAAATTCCAATAGCGTTAAAGGATCATGATAATCACGAAGGCCAGAGTCGATACGTGAATTGAAAGCTCAGATCTCGATTACTTGGTCTTCGTTTCAATTCAATTTGTAGACATATGACTCCTCTTACCAATAACGAAAATTTTATCTTCATTCTAATCGTTGTATGAGAAAACATGAATTTATTAACGAATAATTTGAAAAATAATGGTGAAACGATTTCTACAATGCTTGTTCGCATATCAATTCTGTTGCCTCAAGTAGAATTAGTAGACGATCGTGAACAATGCGAAATCATTGGATGTACCACTCGGAACACGTGCAGCCAATAAAAAGACGTTATTTCGGAAGATGCACGTCGAAGCGAGGATTATCCTGATAAATTCGCGGCGTTATTAAAGTGAACGATTCGTCCTGAGGATTTGGAAGATGGAGAGGATTCGGATCATGGGCTGGCAGATATGACGTACGGACTTTGCGCGACGACGCTCAGCTTTCGGTACGAAAATCGCGCAGCGACAGAGGACGAAGGGGGACCGTTCTTTGCCGAGACGCCGTGAGAAATGTAGCATGCGAAACGAATGCGCGATACTCGGGATAAATGATCGTAAAAAATTTCCACAGCTTCGTGGATATTTATCTGGCAGGACCGTCATCTAGATATCTAGGGGATTCGAAGTTTCCGAGTGTAACGATTCTTCCGTGTCGTTCAATCTCCGAGAAAAATCTCCCGTCTGCTACCACTCTGTCAACTCGGAAATTTGTTTCCATCCGATGCAAACGTTTGCCCGGAAATCGAACATGTCCCTCTTAAACATCGAATTTTCTTTGTCCCAATTGGTTCTCGATTTTATCTTCGATCTTTCTCCAAGTTTCTTTTGCCTATGACATTTTAATTCGTCCTACATTACGGTCGAATTTACAAACGACGTGACTAAATTTACAGCTGTCAGTCGAGTGTAAGATACGCTTATTGTGAAAATGACTCGAAGAATTCAATCAATTTTTATAGCAAGAAATCTGAGAATCTAGAAAACCACCACCACAACCACCATGTGGCCCGTTCCAACTCTCTGTTTGCCTGTTTCCTTCCGGTATAAACTTTAATGTCGCTGCAATTTCTCCTGGCGACCACTCTCGTAGACTTCCCTACAGTTCCGCGTTTTGCCCTTCATTTGCAGATAACCACTCGTGGAACCACCAAACAATCGAGAGCACCCCCTCGAGTGCGTTCCACTATTCATTTTCTTCCTTCCTTTCTTCCTGTCTGCTTGGTTACCCTTCAGCCAGCTCCTTTTACGCGTGACAACGTTTAAACAGCTAACACCTGGAAAGGATTCGCGACGATAGAAAACGAAAGACAGGAGAACAGCAAGAGAGAAGGAGGGGCAAGAAGAACAGCGAGACGAGCCGAACCGTCTCGAGAGAAGCTTTGAAAAAAGAAAAAGGGGTGTCTGGGGTCGAAAGCGTGAGTCTCACCCTCTTCTTCTGGAATTATATCGAGGCGCGTGAGGGGTGACGCGACAGACTCCCGCCGACGACGAACGTTGTCCTTTTGCGCTCGCGAATGAAAGCTGATTTCCGCTTCCTTTTTTCTCTCTCCCCTTGATCCGAGTCTTTGACTCTCGGTCATGAATGAACGAGGAGAAAAAGAAAGGAGAAACGGAAATTAATTAACGACGAGAGAGCGTGTGGATTATCGGCACGAACACGGTTTCCGTTTACGAGTTTGTTGCTCAGGTTTGGCTGGTTGTTCGCCGTATTACGAACGGTGTATTTCAAAATATTAAGTTTCTCCATGCGCGGACATTATTGTTTTCCTTGTTTGCCGGCGGTGTGCACGCATTGTGAGTCCACGTGCACGTTACCGTCCGAGGAAATTTGATTTATAATGACGCCGCTTTATTGAAAACTGCGGCGGGGACGCGCGCGACACAATAAATATCGTCGACGGCATTGTGGGGATTAATTAAATCCGCGGGTTGTTTATATGCGCAGCGAGAACTGTTAATGAATTAATTGAAATATCTGCCCGTGAACCGAGATAATCCGACAATTATCGGATACCCGTTCGATTTCCATTATATGGCAAAAAATACACCGTATTACCCGGAACTGTGAAAAAGAGGACCAAAAAAGAGTGGGTGGTCCATTTCGTTGGAACGTCGTAAACGCGGATGTTTTTTCCCCTTCGTATCCGAACCAGCAAAAATCGTCGCACTGTGATCGATTCCTCTCGAATCTTTCCACGAGAAAACGACACCGAATCGATTCTCACCCTCGTCGTAGTTACAGGGGATGACATTTCGGTTTCTCGTCCCTTTAGTCAAACGACATCCAATACCGAGTAATCATCGTGGCTGATTTTTCCCCAATATAGCGCACCCTACCTTGAGGAGAACTTGTCTGCGAGCTTTTTTCTAAACCGCTAAGTGGATCAATATTGTCGCGGCGGGTGTTTTGAATATCCAACCCTCCGGCCAGTTTTAGGCGAGGTGACGTTTCGTCATCCAGGATGGAGTGTGTCGCAAGAACGAGTCACTCTTCGTTACCCCTCGACGGGGCTACATCTCGAAGAGCGGCATGCCTCGATAGCTTGTCCTCTTCGTAACCCTCCTGTTTGTTTTCCTTCTGGTCCCTTCTGTTTTTCCTCCATTAGCGACTTCACCACCCTCTCGTCTACGTACGTGCGACCCGTGTCCTCTTCCCTTTGCCACGTCTTTCCCGTCTGCTCTGTTGTCGTTCGGTTATCCGCGTCAACAAACACCTGACAACTTCTCACTACTATCTCAACGAAATGACTCGCGTCCTTGCTCGCCCTCGTCTTCGTGACACTTCTTGCAAACCCTCTGTGCAACGACCACACCGCGTTATCACCATCCGCCCCATCTCACCGTACATTTTTCCGACTTTTCTATCTTTCGTTCAACCAGAGACCAACGTACCGTGTAAACTAATTCACTTCTCTATCCGTTCCCGTGTTTTTAAAGCGGTCGAACGTCTATCAAGCCTCAAGGCCGGCAGTTGTTCCTCGAGAACTGCTCCATACCTACGTCAATCTTTCCACCTCCGGTGGTTTCCCGTCGATTATGCAACGGCATTCCTCGAACCAGTTACGTCAAGGACGCGCATTCCTCTCGGGCGCACGCTTCGGTTGCTTCTCGGGACACGATACGATCTGACCAATCGATCGTGCTTATTCTTATGGTCGAACGGCGCTACGATTAAGAGGATCATGGCGATTTTAATTGGCAACTGAATTTTAGACGCGTTCAAGAATCACTTTGAAGAATGAAATTAAGAAGGGAGTACGTACTTGAGTATGTTGGAGCAAAGGATATACCAAAGGAGAAGTTTCTGCAGGAAATTTCGTAGTCATCGAACGTTCCTCTCGTTCACGGCTAATGAAAGTTCTCGCGATGGTCGAGTTCCGGCACGCCTCCTACCTTTTCTTTGCAACAGCTGCAAAGGACGAAGGCAAAGTTACCACGGGAAAAGGAGCTGCAAGACTGTTCGTGTGGCACGCGAGACTCGATAACGACACGTGAACTCTCAGCCGTAGCTGTTTCGACCCTGATAGACCGATAACACGTACGGTGGCCGCGCACCGTGGCCACAACTCGACTTTATCGAGGCAATGAAAAGATTCTGACACTTTCAATTTCCAGCGTGTCTACCACGCAGAGTGACTAACCTAGATCTAACCTCGACCTAGCGTAACGTTTGCTTTAGGACGTGTTATAAATCGCTGCTCTTCTTTCTGATATCGATGCTTTTAGTGAAAATAACTAAATTCTACGAACGAGTGGGATTCATCAAGGATACGGAAGACGATGTTTTGAATGGTAATTTGATTGTTTTAAAAACATCGAAAATTTCGCTTAAATAAACGAAGATAGAACATAAACAAACAAACGTGGGATGTAAACGTACAAAATCGTGCGACTATATCCTAGTTCTAGTCGCGCGAGGAAACCTTGTAATATCTGGCTTATAATAATTCACCAAGTCTTTAAATATATTAATTTCTCAGAAAGAAACTCGACCTGCGTCTTTCGATTTTCTATTATAAAATAAAGAATAAACGTAAATGGCTGGAATAAAAATGCACGAGGTAAAAACTGTATAAGTATGAAAACAACGTACCCTACGATTTAGTTTCCATAACAACCTGTTAACTTACCCCAAACAAGTAACTCACATACATAGCTCACCGAAGGATACCGTGAAGGTACTTTTTATTCTTTCCTCGAAACACGATAAATTTCATATGAGGTTGAATATGACCTACAGTAAAGTAGTTGAAGATACCAAGAAAAAAGACTTGCCCGCTACAGTGTTTCCCATGGTCTAGGCCGATTCCATCGGGAAACTTCAGAAGAATTCCGTGTGAGAGGGCCACGTGTGCCGCATGAATTATTTCCCCAGGCTTTTCCATCGTCTACAGCGAATAACCCTTTCGCTCTCTAATTGCCGTAATCGCTTCGGCGACGTAACGGCGGTATATTGAAAATTCTGCGCGAGCCAGACGTCATTACCCTCTCGGTTTTCTATGTTCCTATCTGTTCGTCTTGAATTACTCCACGGAATTGCGTTAAGCCATCGCGGAAAGGGGTGAAAACGGAGTTGAACAGGGGTCGTGGAGGACAGTTAGAACCGTGTTACAGGGGGTGAAAGTGGCGAACCCCAGGTCGTTATCTTCCTCGTCCTTAATCGATGTCTAATTCCGAAAGTACGATATTGATTATGCAGAAACCGAGAAACGTCAGAGCAAATGCCGATGTAGTTGCGCAGCCTTTGGACTTTGTATCGGAATTTATATTCTCATCGACGTTACCTCGACGACGAGTGAGCCAGGTCACTCTGTAATTGTCGCGATCGTCGGTTATTGCGTCTAATTAACGTCCGTTCGTTCGTTAGCTGCTCTTTTCTCGAGCCGCTCTTCGCCTCTCTTTGCGCCGCTTTAACGTCGTCCTTCTGCCGGTCTACTTGTTTTTCAAGCGTGGCCTCTGTCGTTGAGAGGTTAAAAACACGATGATCACCAACCGACGGATCGAGGCAATGCAACTTTTGAAATGTATAAATGTTAGCGATAGTCGAAAGCGATTTAAGAAAATGACCTATCCTTTGCCATCGATAATATCGCTATCGGGATCATGAACGGTTAATTGGATGATCGATGAATCTCGAACTACCGGTTCTCGTGAAACCGATCTTCGAATGTGCATCTGATCAACAGAGATATAATATATTGGGGTTTGCTGCAACGATTTTAATTGGTTCTAGGATCTCGTCAAGCAAATTTACCGTTATTTAATTAAGATGATACCGTCATCTTTTTCTTGTTTGTTTTTACGCATTGTATACAGGGTGGTTGGTAACTGGTGGTACAAGCGGAAAGGGGGTGATTCTACGCGAAAAAGGAAGTCGAAAATATGGAATAAAAATTTTTCGTTCGAGGCTTTGTTTTCGAGAAAATCGACTTTGATTTTTCGCTCGGTACGCGTGCGGTACGTTATAACGGATCTCACTGTAGATCGTTGTCTCGATGGAAAAATTAAAAAAAAATTAAAAAAAGAAATTTGTATTCTATATTTTCGACTTCTTTTTTCGCGTAGATTCACCCCCTTTCCGCTTGTACCACCAGTTACCAACCACCCTGTATATCAAACCACGAACAAAGTCTAATATCTTAAAAAAGAAAGACCAGTTCATTCAAAATTATTAATTAACAGATATCGATAGAATTGTTCTCGCTAATAATTAACATTTTTCGTAGCTTTTGAATTTTCAAAGGTCAAACATTTTTGTCTACATTCCAAATTATAGATCGTAGATCACGTCCAGTTGATCTCTAGATCGACTTATCAAGACACAAGAAGTTCAAGCGCGAAAATTTTCTTTGTGCGGTGTTTCCGGTCTGGATAAAATTCACAATCGATCTAACGCATATATATCGTGATCGTTGTACCCGATTTTATCGATGGTACTTGTTCGCCCTAACATCATATGCTATAATTCATTACTAACACGCGTGCAATCGCGTTGCAGGCTAATTAGCGACAATAAGAACATATATTCGTGATAATTAATCGTTGCTTCAGCATGAAATCGGTGACGACGATAAATCAAGGGACACGAGCAAATGGCCATGGTTATAGGGATCGACAGGTCTGGTCGATGCTGGAGGATCGATCGTCCTGGGATAAACGAGCAAATACAACCGTCTCGGATAGATAAATTGACAGGGTAGCAGCGGGAGCTGCCGCAGTTCGGAAGTGAGAAATTCTCGCGGGTCGATGACACCAACTTCTCTCGCACTTAACCGCGTCTCCCGAAACTTTTCAATAAAGCGGGTCTCGGCTTTCCATACGTTCCGCCGGGGGACGAACTTTTGGGGCACTATCGTTCCTACGCAACATTTGCCGGATTCCCCGCGTGACACCCCTCCGAATGTCGCGGATTATCATTCTTGATCTTCTTTCCGAGAACTTTCCCCTTCTGGCTGTTCCGCGTGCGGTTTCGTTGAAAATCATCCGGGAATAAAATTGGTTTATCCACCAGGGATACAGTTTCGTGGACAAACCAATTTTATCCCCGTTTAGCCGATTTGAAGCGAAGCAATTATTATCGTACCACGACGATATGTACTATCTTCAGTCGCTAAAAAATCATGATTCGAAATTGAGGAATAAACGACTTCTCGACACTTGCGGCTGTTTCGCTGGTTATAAAGATCATTCGAGGTCGCTCGTATGTAATTAAAAGCTCGTCCGAGATCGTTCGATATCGATCCAGAGAGCATACAAATGTGATATCACGTCCGTTTGAAGAAAAACAGTATAATAAATTGTATTTTCGAGATTGCGTGCGTGCAAGGTGCACAAAAATTGCCAAGATATCTGTCCCTTAACCATAAGAAGCAGCGCGGTATGACGTAAAGAAGTCGTCTAACTTTTTCCACAGAAACTGTGACTTTTTCCCGCGTTTACGCGTACCGCGGCCAAGATAAATAATATCTTGCTCGTACATCGTGACTCCGCGTAACGACCTCGCTTCTTCCCGTTCCGTATTCTCCGCGAACCATGGCGTGATACCGTCTGCCAAGCGGGCCTTTACCTCTAACTGCCGCTAATTGCCGTCCGTATAATTACCATATCGGACAGATAAATATAGGGCTAGCACGTTCGTGGCCTCGGAGACAGTCGGCGACGTTTAGGTCGGCCGCGTATAAAGTCGACGGCGTGCGCTCCGCAGATACACAAGAACTCGCGACAACCGGTAGACAAAAACAGCCAGAAACCGAGACGTTGGTTTGTAATTCTACGAAATTCTTTTATTTCGTGACTTTTATTCCGCGGAGATAAAGCTGTCGTTCGCTGGTGAATGGACGAGCAAGTGGGTTTCGACGAGAGATTTGAATGGCGCAAAGTGGCGTGACGACTGCCGCTTCGAATACAGAAAACATTTTTGTCTCCCTATTCGTGCGAATATTGGACGTTCTACCGTATCTGTATTCGCTGCACGCGTTCGTCGTCGTCAATGATCTCTCTCTCTCTCTCTCTCTCTCTCTCGGATACTTTTAATAACTTCAAGCCGTCGACGGTTTAACTACAGCCACAAGGCAAGGCGATTCGTGTACAAAGGCTTAATGGCTCCGCGGCCCTTTACGACTGGCCTTCCCCTTTTTTTCCGTTCGCAAATACCGAACGATAAATAGTCACAGTGACAGGATACAATTAAAAGAAGCTATTCCGACGAGTCCTTTGTCAGGATTAAGCCGATTCGCTCCACCATTCTCCTTCTCCGTGTCTCGTGTGCTCGCGCTGCGATAATAGAATACGTATATTTCATCGAGAGCAACGCAGAGAGAGAAAAGGAAGAGAGAAGCCGTTCGTCCGGTTCGAATGGGAACCCTTCTCCGGCGAATCCATTATTACAAAAATAACCTTTATCTCTTCCGTGCTCCGACAATGGGTTATACTTTCGAGAGCACGAAGAAGAGCTGCGCAATAATCCTCTTTGTCAGAGAAGATGTCGTCGTTCGCAAATTGCCTGCATCGTGTATGAAGACACCGATGTGTAACCTATACTTTTCAACCCCATCCATATCCGGAAACACAGCGACAACCGTAAAAATATTTATCATGCGCGTTTTAGGGGTACAATCGAAGGAAAGAGAGAAAAAGAAACGATGCTATATACGTGTATTCCTACGAGCAGGGTAACAGCTCCCTAATTTTCTCGACAGCAATATTTAATGCGTTTTCCCTCGGCGTCCCTGGCAGCAGTTCGCTCCATTTCGTTCCATTTTCAGCGGGACACGACCGCCGGCCAGGGGTGGAAAATTATCGTGGCGCCGCACAGACATCGAAGCGAGACGCGAAAACCCACCCTCTTCTTCCTATGCGGCAAACTTTCTCTTCCGACCGGACGAGAGGCAACTAATCGCGCGCAACGACCGCGGTGACGGCTAATTAGCGTTCTCGGAAATGAGCCGTGCCACCAGGAATTAATATCTCCAGTTTTCTCTCACCTCTTCGTCGTCCTTTCGCGACGAGACATCGAATCGCGTGGCGTCACTCTTCCTACTCTTATTTCACAAGGTGCGACACGACGCCCGTGTTACTATACTACAATCGAGTCGACGATTAAGGAAATAATCGTAAAAGTAATTAGCGAAATAATACGATTGCATCTCGCTGCATGGTGTACACGACCGCGAGCGAAACTTACGACAATCGACTGGTAGTCTATACCACGTTACATTAACGAGCTCGTGTAATCAAGTCGGCTCCGTATATCCAGTGGAGAAAGCCAATCGAGAATCGAGAGGTAAAATAACGCATAATCGAATGGACGCGTTTCAAGCAGCGCAGTCCGACTGGCACCACCGGTGCGTCTCGCTTGTCCCAGCTCGTTTTATTTGAATTTTCACTTTTTGACAATAGAGCCACGTCGTTACGCCCGACATTTGCCATATCCGTAGTAACGTCGGTTCAGATAGGGTGCGATTTACGAGTAACAACCCCTGGTGCTAAAGCGCCGTGTTGGGTCAACCCCTTCCAATTCACTGTACAGGGGGTTTGTTGTTATAGCGACGTTAAACTAGCCAGACAATGACGGAGTCTCGTCGTTTCCATAGTCATTGCTCGTGATATCGGGGTCGCGCGTCCGAATTTAATTATTTTCAAGTCTCGTTAATAAGCCCTCGCGCTGATAAATTTGCAAGTGACCCTGTTATTCCGTGGTTCCGCTAATAATTGGGCTTCCCTTCGCTGTAACTGTGTCCCCGTTTCTAGGTTTAACGCAAGCACAAACACGTATTTTCTGTGTTATTTTTCACGTGGTGAATTTAACAAAAATACGTCTCCTGTTTTTAAGTTTACCTCGGAGTTTACCATCATTTATATCACCTTCCGACGTGAATCATCTTATTACGTGTTAGATCATTTGTTTCTTGGGAATTGAAAGTACATTCTTATGTAATGAAATTAGGAAATTAGATCGTTTTGATTATATCACGTCTTTGCTGTAATGAAAAATAGCGAGATCGGTTTAACTTCCGGGAGGCTCATTTACTGCTCGTATATCTTATAACTTGTTTATATAAAATTTAGCGCTTCCGTCCTGTTTCAGGTTTTTCATTAGACTCGACGTGATTTCCGTTATGTTTCATAACTCTTCGGGACACGAAGATCGACTCTTCGTTCGAATCCACAAAAAGCCAAAGCAGAAACACGTTTACCGTTCGTTATTTCCGTGGGAAAAGATTAACCGACGCCTAATAGGAGAAGGCAGGTCATTGAACAAGCGAGCGTTAAAAATTGAAAATCTTAATGGACCAGTTAATCGTTTCACGATCGAGTCCTTTTCCCTTCTATGAGTCGCGTGTCGTCATTCGTCACAGTTGATTATATCGTCGTTCTCGCGATGAATTCGTTGACTATATCCGAACGAGAAGAACGGAAGACACAGCCAGACGTGCAAACGATAGTCATTCTCGGACCACGACGTCCTACGCTACCAGCCGACATCCTTTTTATTGCGCGTCTCATCATTCTGTCGACTTTCATTTTTCCCTGGAATTTTGCCAGCCCTTTTGCCAGTGCTCTCTGCTCCTTATTGCATTTCATTTCGTAGACTTTTCGACTGGCTCCGCGGTGGCTGCAAAATTTCTAGCCTGTGCAAACTCTTGACCCAACATCGGTTGGTATTATAGGCGGAAGCGATATAGTAAAGTCGCAAAGTAAAACGTTGAGTAGGAGCAGCGATTGATCTAGTTGCAGCTATCCCACAGGCATTTGCATTAATTTTTTGACACGAATTTCTATCGTCGTTGATCGAGTCATAATATCAGGTTGTCCGAAAAGTGTCTTTCTTTCGCAAACGTGCTTTTTACAACAGTACGCCTTCATCTCAACAGAACAAAACGGACCGCACGTAATTCGGCAAAATGATATAAAACGAAAAACATTGTGCGTCTATTATTTCTTTATAAAACGAAAGAAACTTTTCGGACAACCTAATACTTATAGCCAACAGTATGTACGTGGCTAAACCTATTATACCTTCGATATGTAGCTAAATATGTTGTACATAGTTAATTAGAATCTAATGATATGTCGAAAATAAATCGGTATGTGTATGTAATCATGTTTCTGTCTCGACACAAGCAGATATCAATATTATCAAAAATATTTGGCTTCGGTAATTGAGAAAACGAAATATCTTTGTTGGAATACAACGATATTACACATGTAGGCACAAATAATCTTATACAGATACCTACACAGGCATTTGAACAGGACAACACTTACACAGGTCATACTCACTACTGTTTAGAGAGTGTGGTTGAAGATCTTTTAAGGGTCCATGGGTCACTACGTGCAGCCAGTCTGAGAGTGACTGGCCAACTGTCAACGATCCATAAATTCTTTACCTGCACACTTTCTTAATTATACCATATCACTCACTTATATTTTAAATAATTTGGTTCTGTAATTCTGTTTAATAAATATCACCTAGTATTATTTCAACATAAACATTGTGTCTTCCACAGATTATTTATCTTAACTTTAAGATTAAATTCTAACAATCTGAATCATTTTGACTGGTTTGGTAATTGTAGTGATGTGGTATTGCGTATATAACGCAGTGCTCAAATTATTTATTTCGGTCCCTAAAACCTGTAAGCTCTAGCCACTGACCGATTTTACCTCGCTATATCGCTTCTATACCGCGTATAAAAGTGCAGCTTGTAATTGTTAACTGCTTAGGAGGCAGTTTAACGAACGAAACAGCGTAACGGCGATCTATCGAAGTTGGACGTACCAGAGAAACACAGGGAGGTCTGTGTAGATTGCATAATAACATTCAGGAACGTACACACACGCATCGGAGATGCTAATGGTCGGGAAACTTTGCTAGCAAACTCGGGACGAAACTAGCGCGAAACTAGCGCGATTTGCTCTGCAGCAAGCCCTTTCGAAAAAAGGTCTCGGTGCCTGCATTCGATAGCCAGGAATGCGGACTATGCATTAATTGCATCTAAGGTAATTGTTTCGGCCATCACCCCATCGAACAGTGTGCCGGTAGTTTTTCACCCTTCTGCTCCGTCGATTGCTCCGTTTACCTCTCTAGAGGCTTGTTTGTGCTCGTTGAAACGTATGTAGATTACCTTTCTCGAGGCCCTTTGTCGAACGAGTGCCCGTTCCGACGATAAATCTATTTCGATGACAGTTTTTCTGCTGAAGGATAGAGTGCAATACACTTCGAGATCTGAACGTGTATTTCGTTCTATCGGTGCTACGAAATTGCATTCGAACTGCAATTGTCTTTTTTTTATCATGTGTTGGAGATCGAAGATATCTGCGACCTGTAGTGTTCTAGTCATGGAAGTACTATAGCGAGGTCGTAAATTAAAGTGCCATGTCCCGATAACCATTGTTTTAGGAATATAGAAGCTTTTAGAATGCTCTGTAAAAGTTATTTCCATTTAATTAAAGCATCGTATAGTGTATAACAATTATAGTATGTAACAAAGTATTTTTTTACGGTTAATCATCGTGAAACGAAACGCAATAACTTCGCAGCGAACTTTCGTAGCGTTCTATTTTAATAAAAATTACCTTTCTATAGAATGTACGAAGATTTTCATGAATGACTACATCGATATTAATTCCTGACCAATTTTTCTAATCTCGCTATATTTTCTCTATAAGTTCATCTTCCGTGCCAAATGGGCAGACAAAGATCTAAAACAAAGAAGCGATCATCATGCCCGCGTCCATTTTTCACTACTGATTACGCAAAACGCGAGACCATCCGTCTCCCGAAATAGCGTTCCGTGAAACTTTAACTTCCGCCGATTCTAATGGAACTCCTCTCTTCTTTTCTCCTTCCACGCGAAACTGTAGCGCGGGATTGCCGGAGTGTTTTATTGTTCGCGTTCCGTTTAAGTGCACAGGACGATCTCGTGTTTCGTGGCTTGTGCTCGCCCCCACTGACCATTCTTTTTTCTTCTTCTTGCAGAGACCTGAGACCAGCGAGCTTGGAGAAAGGCCAAGAGACCCTCCGACTACGCGTATACGCCTGCTACGCTTGGGGTGGCCCCCTTCTAGTCGCCGGTTTGGCCGCCCTTCTCGATCATCTTCCGCCTCAACCTCAATACACGTTCCTCAGGCCCCGTTTCGGCGACAAACAGTGCTGGTTCTACGGTAAGTTCCCATTCGCTTTCATTGCTATGAAAAAAGGAACTCCTCGAGAGATCCTTGAAATATCTCTCAGTTAGAGAAAGTTTGTCCTCGTCAAAGCAGTGGTTGAAACTTTGACTTTAATGAAAGCTCTGGTAGGATTTCTGCCTTTCTAACTGTTCAAAGAGGACACAACCGGATGAACAGAATGATCTAAAAGTGTGGAAGTTAATGTTGGACATGCGGGTAATAAACAGAAAGTATTTGCGAATGTTATTCGTATAATTTATGTATCTTTGCTTTCTTATACGCGAAATCAACGTAGCGATATTTTAAAGAAACGTCTGCCTGAAGAATCGAAAATAAACCGGATGCAATCTTTTATAAACCGAAGAATCTAAGAAAAGATTAACTGGCAGAAAATAGAAAGCGTTGACGGGACGATGCAGTCTGCTTCGTGTTATTCGAAAAATCAAAATTAGCGATTCAGCGTATACTCCGAGTATATCAAAATATATTGTATCATAATATTTAATTTTTGCAAAATATTACACTGTATCCTTCGCCTAAGTCGTTGGAAATTTTCTAGTCGATGAAGTATATCTTATTTTAATCGTTCTAAGAAATTTAGTAACGCGTGGTATAATAATATAATAATATTGCTTACCGAACGATACGGATTCGCGATCGACGTTACAATTAACGGCGTAATAACTCGGAACATCGTGTGCTCGAAGGAATTTCGCGAGGAAACGAGATCACGTCGAATAACATTTCTGTGGAACCAATGAGACGAGGTTTCCTCGCGATGATAATTAATCCGGTGCTGTACGAAAGCCGCAAATTAATTCGATCGCGTCACAC
This sequence comes from Bombus vosnesenskii, assembly GCF_011952255.1. Taxonomy (NCBI): domain Eukaryota; kingdom Metazoa; phylum Arthropoda; class Insecta; order Hymenoptera; family Apidae; genus Bombus; species Bombus vosnesenskii. The sequence goes on from NW_022882962.1 coordinate 4,576,586, forward strand.
ACGACTTATCAGTGAATTAATTTCCGTCGATGCCACGAGCGTGGCCCTCGTTGGATGATTCCTCTGTCTCTCTCGTGTTCTGTTGTTCTCGAACGACAGTCGGTGCCGGACTTGCTGACATTAGTAACGGATCAGTAGCACAGACGGTAATGGAGCCTATTATCGAAAGTAATACAGGCTGGGAGGAGGACGGTTAACACGTAATTCCCTGTGATCCGATTATTCCGCTAATTAATAGGACTGGTCAGTCGTGTTCCGGGGCGCTGATTAAATCGGTTTCGTTAATCGATGGATCGATCGGCCGGCCGCGTATTAATTGCTAATCAAGCACCGTTTGCGGCGTTCCTTCGGTCGCTGCTCGTGAAAAAGTCGATTCATCCCGGAATCTGTCGTCTATGGAATTTCGAATTAATCGATAGATGAAAATTTAGCGAATTTAGTGAATTTTAATTGTACATTCGTGAATTACAGGGACACTTAGTAACGTTAAACGTAGGTTATCGTTAAACACGATTTTAACAAAAACCTTCCAGATATATATAAAATATAAATAATATATTATAAGTATAATTTAGCTATTTTTTTATAATACAGCGGTTTGACCGACTGACTCGGGACTAAATTATATCTATGTACTTTCCTGCTTCCGAATCTTCGTTAAATCCACCGCGATCGAAAGATTTGCGGACAATAGGTTCCTGGTGTCACGAGCGAAGGAAAATTCGAAGGAAACACACGGTGGTTAATAGGTGAGTATTCCGCTAAGTGGATTAGCAGAATATCTCGTTAGGTCGTGTACCCACGATTTTCCGTTTCTCTCGCCCCAACGATTCCTGTTACGTATGCGCAAGCATCGTAATCAGTTGAGATAAGAAACAATGGCACGCGCGCTATCAGGATTCCTTGCGTGGCAGGCACAGGAATACTTCGCTAAGAGGATTACATAGCTCCCGAAAGATTGTATTTAAGTATGACGTAGGGTAGCTGAATAAGAAGATCGATACCCCAAAGTACGTTTAATACCTCGAATCCCTAATAATAACCCCGGTGCAACCCCTGCGGCGCGGCACGGCGTGGCAACTGAACCACCAGCTGATTCCTAGGTACGCATGTACCCGCGGAATAGAGATTATAAGGAGGTGAACCACGCGACGATGTGTCATGTCTTTATTCATAGCACGGATTTACCATCGTTGCACGTTATTTAACGAGCATCCCCTGTAATCCACATTTACCGCAACCGATAATCCAAAGAGCATACTCTATCTTTCTACGTCTCCTAGGACAATACATATGAAATATAGTCTCTCTAAAGTTGCAATGTATTTGGGGTATGGATAATACCGCTCATTAAGTCTCGTCCTATCTGCAAACTGACCGACTCCATTTTCCGTAAATTTTTCAATTTCATTACGTAAATACCTATATAATATCTCTATAATACGTTATATAAATTAATAATAGATTTTCAAAAGAATAAATCACACTCCCATAAATTCATTCGTCCCAAGGAGATGACATAAACGTTGGCAATGACGTCTTAATCTATATCTGATTAAAAGATTTATTCGAAGAAACATTTTATATGCATCAACCTAACGTCTCTCTCTGTCTGTCTGTCTGTCTGTCTGTCTCTGTCTCTCTCTCTCTGTATATATCTCTGTATGTATGTACACCTCCTCGTACAAGCCGCTGGAAACTCTCTGGCCGCGTAAACACTCGTTTCAAACAGTGCAACTACGTTGCGTATTAATTTTCCGTGGCCGCGATATTTATCGACGCCGACCGGAGGAGAACACCCCCGGTGATTAATATTTAGCTTTTATATCCTTTGACAAATATAAACGTCGCTATACGCAGACCGGTTGTGTATTTTCGTTTCGGTTTCCGGGTGGGTCGCGCGACTGGTTTTCACCCTGTGCTTCCCTTCCCGTTCTCTCATTTTCGACTAGCTTACTTTACATTTCTATCGATCGTCCGCAAACGATTTCGTCGCTTGGTAGCTATATAACTTTTGAACTTGCAACGAAGAGAAAGGAATTTTAATTAGACCGAACCTTGATTCGTTTCAACAAAGTGCATCGTGAAATGAGATTCTTGCGACCACCACGCTACAGTATGAAGGACCAAGGGTCATGGTGTTCATCAGTCCATTGCTATTTTCTATAAAACAGTCGTATTTGTCCGGACTCGATGAACTCTATCTTGTCTATTTACTTTCTTTTTGGTTGATCATCGTTAGTCTCGGAACTAAACTTGGTTGATCTTCAGTGGAAGAAATTGAAACTCTCGAAACCAAGTATCAAAGATGATAGCGAACGTTTTTTCGAATAAGTACAAAACACGTTCGCCTGACGTTCAAGTACCAGCAAGATAATATTGGATTTACCATCAGGAGCTCATTGGAGCACCAATATTCAGGACTTCGACATTGTGTAACGCTGCGGGAACCACAGAGCCATTGAGAAACACAATCAGTCATCAAGCAACGCCCATTCAAGACGCCCTCAGGTCGGAACGCTTGATGCTATTTGTAAATATACGGAGCTTGTTGAGCCACTCTAGAGTTAAACATCGTCACGAGTGAGTCTCTTCTCGAACAATCTCCCGCAACATTAATTGCATCGCGAGCGGAAGATGCCTCCCGTTTACGTGTCTCTGGCGCAATAACTCTGCTGCCTTCTCCATCAGCCATGGAGTACCACCTGAAATATCCGAGCAAAATCCAAATCCAAGTATCGAGAGTGCTTGTTAGGTGGATGGAAGATGAGCAAGTTCTATCACATATATATATACGAACCTCTCGTCGAAAGTCAAATCGATCAACTCCGCTTTTCCTAAGTTTCTCGATTTTACTGTCCAAGTACATGATTAATGTTCAAATTCTCGAAACTTCGACTTCTCGAAACGATGAGTCTATTTCGCTAAGTCTATGATTAATGGTTACAGTGGATATATTTTTCGATGAACAAACATTATGCTACGTGCGCACTATGTAACACAGAGGAAAGATTCGTTCGTCCGTATCGAACCATAAGAAAAACGATCGAAAGCTGGTTCTCGTCGAGATGTTTGCTCTCTCACGTCGCACAGAGAGTACAATGGCGCGTCTTCGTGTCACGTAATCGCATTGGGACGAACATCAGGGAAGGGGAGTGAAAGAGTAAAAGGAAGGCGCTTCTCAAACGTGTCAATTCACTGGCCAGGCAGCGTTTCCTCTCTTTTTCGCGCAAATAAAGCTAAACTGGACAAAGGAGGGCGTATAGCCTGGAAGCGCGTAGGAAATAGAGTCGTAGCCGCGCGCTGCTAAATCAGGATAATGGTGCCCCATGGGAAGCTGCATCGTACTATCGCGAGTTGTTACGTTCTGACACAATGCTTTTGCACTGGTGGGACTAGATGAGGGGTTCAGAGGGACAAGCAGAGGTTGTTCTGCAACGGACGTTACCCTGCGTTCCATCGTGTTTCAACCCTTCCCTCTATCTCTCTCGACCCAGTGGCTGCTGTATCCATCCACTTTGCGGTCCTCCTCGTAGACCTTTGTTTCTCTCGTTCCGCTTTTTCTGCGGCTTCTTGCGGTCTACCCATGGAATCGAATTCAATGTTTTTACGCGATCGATCGATCGGTATCTAAATCTTTGCCGCGTTGTTCGTGGTTTATGGTTAATACAGAATGGTTACATTTGCGGTAACAGTGGCTACGCTCGAGCATTCTTTTTGTATTTGTAAATAGCTTGGATTTAATATATATTATATCTCTCCTGGTATATGGCGAGGTTGTAAATTAAACGACAGTGAAGCGATATCGAATAATATCTTGGGCTGTGCAATAAAAAAAATGCGACTCGTGACTAATTGTTTCAATATTCTATATTCTACATGTTCTATAATATTCTACAAAAAGAAAAAAATACATTGCAAGATTTTCTAATAGAAATTTCTTTGTACAGCTCTCGTTAAAGTTTCCGACTCTCGCCTTCTTATATTCCTAGCAAACGTCCTGATATTTAAAAAGTGATGATTTCACCCATGATTGACTTTACAGCTTCTCCGTATCGTACTTCGAACTACAAGAACGACTGCGATATTTCAAAAATAAATAGCAGCTTACTCACCAGAGATATTCTAATAGACCGGCGTGTAAACGTTCTAACTTGACAGCAGCGAATCTTAAAAGTTTCCCCTTTCACTTTCCCGAATGCTCCTTCCCATTTGATCGCCCGGCGCTTTTTGCTCTCACCTTCTACCCTCGCGTTCTTTCCGCTCTCGTCTTACACCCTTCGCGTCTCCGCTTTCTCCTACACACTTTCTGTTTCACGTCTCCCTCCATTTACTCTATTTCTACGGTGCCCTCGTACTTCATCCCCCACCCTCTGTGTCACTTGGGCACAGCCCATAACAACGTTGGCCGAGACGATGGGGACGAGAGATAAACCTGGCGCCAGCCAGTTCAACCCCTTTGAACGCGCGGAACTGTTGGAACTTCTACGACCCCTTTTCAACCCCCTTCCTGTGTACCTCAGGCGCGTAGATCACCGACAGGTTATACCGGTGAACGTCAGTGAATGATCGATTATACGCGTTTGTTCTTACGTCGTGCGCATAAACAGTCTAACTTCCTTCAGAGGAAGGATGCGTGTCCCTATCAGCCGCGATTTAAATTCCTAATTAATCGAGAGATCGAGTAACACTTTACGTCATCCGTCCTTGCTTTCTAACTTTCTAGACAAAAGAGAGAATGTAAAGTTGCAAAGACGTGTACTGATCGGAGGACATATTTGCGATCAGCGCTCGCGCGATTTTCCTAAACTTTATGATTTGATGGTAACTTTGATGATTTATGGTAAGATTTGTTTGTCGCATAATCGTGATAGTCGAGTCTACGAATTTTTACGAATTAACGGGAAATTTAAAGACACGAGAATTCACAGAATTTTATAATATGCAAAGATATAAAATACCCGAAGTAGAGTACTCGTTATATTTTCAGTAGACAATGTGATTCTGTATTTATAAAAATATAAAAGTCCACGGTATATTCGTAACGGTGCACTATGGCAGAATGATTCGTACAATACATTCATAAAATTTGTCGCACTTTTGACGTATTCGTCGGAACTCCGGTTCATCCAAATACGCGTCCATTGTAACCATAATCCAACACGTGAGACAAGCAAGAAACCGATGAATGGTGGAAGTGTCCCTAAGGGATGGGAGAGAAAAGGCTTCCCATGAGAAGGAGACGGTCGTGCAAAGAGGCTGAATAAACGGGAACATAAGAAAACTCATTTACCAGCACATCGAACAGAGATGGTTCAAAAGCCAGACTGGTATTCGAGCCTCCCCTTCACAAGGCCTGGTGCACTGGCATTCTGGCGTTCCGGTGTTCTGGCGCGCCCCATAACAACGTAGGCCGAAACGATGGGGTAGAGAGATAAATCTGGTGCCAGCCAGTCCCAACCCCAGCGTGCGAAACCAGCAGAACTCTCTGTTTCCCCTCTCTCTAAGCCTATACTAACTACCGTCCGCGGCCCACTAAACTGCACGCCTAAACGCACACGACCAAGTATTTAAGTAGCCTCGAAGCGAGCCCCTCCTTCGCGTTCATACGCATTATTACTGCACCTGCATACTGTTGATTCCTCCCCTGCTCGCCTCTTAGCTGCTTTTATCGGGGAACAAAAAATGTTCTACTTCAGTGTTGCGTTATATCGTTGCTGTTCTATTAGCTGCTTTGAAATCGCAATTTCTGCGTATACTCGTAAGCAGAGAATCGCATCGTATGGCGGAAGCTCTCTATGGAAAATAGGGGTAACTGTGGTAGCTACCGACAGAAGACGATTGTAGGGAAAGTAGAGGGACCGTGTGTGGGGTTGAAAAGGCTGAAAAGTGATGTTTGTTAGTTATGGGAAATCAACGGTTTTGCTTAACCCCTCGCAGGTTTGATAGTATTTGATATTTTATTTAAATTGGCTTGTGTTCGGTAAATTCATTTTTAAAAATATATCCGTAATACAAACGAATTTTCATATTTTTAGAACCAGTAACGTATCTACCTTGATATATATCTACTAAGATTCATTTATGACACACAAGACCACGATTCACGCGTAAAAGGAATCGAGTAGAATAGAACGTTAAATTTAGTTCGATGTAGGAATATTTCATCACATACGTAGAATAATAATGTAGGAAAGTAAATAGCGAGCTTAGGGGTAATTATGAAGGAAAAAATTCTCAGACCTTCCAGAATAAGTAAAAAATAACGTTTATCCGGAGTTTTGAGCCGAAAATTAGGCGAGTCCTGTTTAAGGAGAACTTAGCACGTTCTCAGTTCTGCAAAGCGAGTAACCCTGAAAAATAGTAAAAAAATAGAGTGGAAGTGCGGGCAAGGAGAGCTCGAGACACGTTTCGGTGGCAGCGGCTCGGCGGAATATTCAACTAACGTTCGCATACATTAGAATGGTAAATCTCTGGGCTATCCTCCGTATCTATGCAATCTCATGCCCCTGGAAGTTCGGCACAGGCTGGAATAGCGTACACCAAAACGATAGGATTAGAGAGATAACCTGTCCAACTCGACCGTGCGAAACCAGCGAAACGCCACCCCTATCTCTGGTCCCACTAATACACTCGCCCTTACGCGCATGCGACTATCGCGTGAGAGAACACTAACGTGCACTGTCCCGACGATATTTATTATCGTTCTGTTAGAGCCGCAAACTCTTATTGAAAGATACTCTCGACTGAAGAGACTTACCATGGGATTTACGTGTGGAAGTGGTATTGCTTGGATCAGAGTTTAATTAAGGGTATTCCCATTTGGAAGAGACATTTTTGGACCACGTGTACGTAGGATAAAATATCGTTAGATAATTGTAAAATTGTTGATTGGTCGTGTTTGATCACATAATTTTTGTAGACTTTTATTAATACTATTTTAGCGCACGATTAACTCAAAAAAAGGGGAACGAATAGTAATTTATTGGACATCTTTATGGAATTTGATAATCGTAGATCGATGGACATCAATTTTTTTAAGTATCTATGATCGTGTTTAGTTAACAATTTCATTAATTGGAATGTAGATTTCTGTTATTGCCATCTTTTTACAGAACGAATTTAGTCTTCGAAGAACGTCATGGATAAAATTGTATCCCCTGTGAATTTTAAATAAACTCAAGGATCTAACAAAATCGAGTCATCTGTCTCTTAAAATAACTCTTCTTCTAGTCTTTCCTAGTGTATAACTACAGAAATACGTGTTTTATCTTTTCACGAACCTTACAACAGACGTTTAAGCTTAAGAAATTGTTCAACGATAACAAAACGTGAGCACAGGAAATCCAACGACGCAGTCACGGACAGAAGACCAAAGAAATTCCTGTTCCGTGAGACAACGTTCGCGTAAAATTGGAAGGAAAACAGGATGCGGCAAAGCTAACGAACAAAGAACGTCAAACGTCGTAGAACGAGTCGGTAGCTGGAAATAAAACGAATCGAATGGGTGTAATGCGATTAATAAGCGCGATCGATCTCGTGGACGATTAAACGAATCAACGTGGATCGTTTAGCTGGTAATAACAGCGCGAATAATGAGCGAGGAAAAAAATCCTTTGTGTGTTCGCCGCGTCGACAGAGCGGAAGAGGAGGTGGTAGCTCGATGGGAAATCCTATTCGGAAAGATTGATAACGACCCACATTCGCGATGAACGCGTTAATAACCGAAAACCGATCGGATGCGCTTCGACGATACGAGAAAGCCTCGCGAATGATGGAATTAAAAAAGGATATCGAGGCTCGTGCGAATTATCGGATTTGCTCAGCCGATCGGTTGCTCATCGCGTGTCGAGAGCACGCCTCGTTACGCTTTTTAACTGGAATCAAGAGGTCGATCGACAGTAATCTACACGGTTTGAGCAAGAAACGCGAGCAATCTTTAGATCGATATCGGCTAATTAAAGCAAATCGTCGTTACGCTTAAATCGTTACTTGGTAAATCCAATCTCTAAGAACCGAAATCTTTCAGTTGTCAAGATTTTATCGACTTTTTCAAGAAAAAGAAAGGAAATCGCTCGAAGGAACGTTGATATAAGGATTAATTTTATCTCAATTTTAGAGATTCCAATTCGAATAAAGACAAAGCAGTCAAAAAGCAGTTAAAATCTCTGTAGCTTTAGACATTTTTTTTTTTTTTTTGGATCACAAAAATTCGAGTTAACAAGTCTCGGTTGCACGTAGTTTGTAGGAGCGTGAAACGAGTGGAGCTGCGAATTCGAAGAACGAATCGATCGAAAGGGGATACGCGATTAGAACACACCAACTACGAGGGTGACTTGGCAGAAGAAAATTAACGAATGCTAAAGAGCCGTGGCAAGTGTTTTGCTGTAAGCCCCTGGTCCGATCCCCCCGCGATCCTACTTTATTTATCACGCACTCCCTCTTTATTGGCCCCGAGCAATGAATCGGGAGTATCGGGGTTGAAAGGAATTTCCTTATTGTCTTTTTCGAGGGACGCAAGCTCGATCTGTCTTGAGGAAGGAAGAGTTCGGTCTTGAGAATCTATGATTGCTTTAGGAATGCCAATGAATCCTTCGATCCCGGAGGCTAATGGTTCTTCTTGCTAATGCGAAAAGTGTCTTCTAATTTATTTACTTCTTAAGCTAAGATTTGCGGGGTTTAGTCATTAATACACCGTGGATGTTTATTACACGTATCTGAGTAAAGAAATGGAATCTATGCGATGATTTGTTTCACTCTGGATATTTTGAATATTTTTGCATATTAGATGCAATGACTACGAAAAGTATATTCGTCATAGCATTTACGTACTAAATAATCCAACAGTTTCATATGGCTACAAACATTTCATATTACAGAGATAAAATATAGAAAAATAAGGGTTGTATAGAGATACTTTTCGCAGCCACCGTATATGCCGTAAATTTTGTTCACATTTAAATATCCCATAGATACATAAATATTCGTAGCCGAGTGACGGAGCGTGTTGGATCTTCAAAACGTGTGTTATCTTCACGGTTGTATGTACCATTTCGGTTACTTTTAAATCTTTTAAACTCCATTCTCACAGTTGCTCGCCTGACTCATCAATTCCTAGACTCGGACAGAATTTCGATAAAAATCGTATTTCTAATCGAGTTGATGTCGAAAGCCGCCGGGAAGTTGAACGAGCGAGGCAGCCAGTAAAATGTATAAAAAGAAGCAAAATATCCTAACGCGTGTAAATGAAACTGCTCCAAGTACCGGGAGGCAAAGGGTTACACAAATTCGTTTTTATTTGCGCTTGGAAAATTCGCGGAGCCATCGGTTTTTCAGGACGGGTCGACGTGGAAATTTGTTGGCAGCGGATTCGCGGGATTGTTGCTCGCCGATACGCTGATACAAGCTCGCGCAATCACTTTCGATTATCTGAAAAACCGTCGGTGATTAAAATGACGCCAACGATAAATCTCTGACTCTCTGTTGGAGGAAGAAAAAAAGTTGATTCTGGAAGCTTTGAATGCAAATCGGGAGCGAAGAGTCACGGTGCTCATGCGGTATCCTCGACTAATTATATTTGACAACGATTTGTGCTTGCGAGTTTCGCGCGTTTTTCAAATTCCTCCGGCGTTGATTTACGCGCGGTCGATTCCCGTCGCCTGGCGCATACATCGTAATTGATAAAGCGAGGAAAGCTTGTTGTTACGCCGAAACGGACGACCGTAAATCCCGTCCCCGATGATCCGGAAAAACAGCAACGATTACAATGACGCCCCGCAATAAATCCTTGTCGGCGCCTCTAAGAGGAGCGATAGCATTATCCAGCCATTCCGATGAGAGTTATCTTGTTCGACTGGAATTTTTGACGTTAATTCTGATCAAGATAGCGGCTTGCCGTCTTCGCGACTATTTTCGTCTTCGATAATTTTCGAGCTAATTATAGGGTCGCCATTACCGGCTAATTTTGAGCGCTGTAGAGATATAGTGATTTATGAAAGTATCCGGACATTTATCGTCGAACATTTTTCACGAATATATTTCGAATATTTAACGGACGAAACAATTTTTCCTCTGTGACATGATTTTATTAACAAAGTTTGGAAGAGAATCGAAAATGTCCGTGCTATGTATTAAAATGTACGTTGTCACGGTATATCCAATCTCATTTTTCATATTCACATTTTTATCAAACATATTTCTTTGTTAACTTCGAAGCTTGTTCACGATTTTTTTTTCTTCTTTTTTATTCGACGATTCCACGATAAGAATTTTTTACCGGGCGGACACAACAATAACGATAATCGTTAAGCGTATTAAACTGTTGGTACCCCGAACACTCGACACGCGCTGAATATTCATTAACGATTTGTTTCTCGTTACGCCGCTGATCTATCATAATCCCGATTTGCATAGCGTGAAAAATCTGTTTGTCGTGTTCCCGCACGCGATCAGCCGAAAAACCAGCCCCTATTAAAAGGATAAATCAACGACAGAGCGAAAGGGAGAGGAAGAGGGAGGAGGTAGGAAGGGACAAAGAGAGAGAGAGAGAGAGAGAAGGAGCAAAAGAGACTGTACGAGAGGGTGGAGTGAGAGCGTGAGATGATAGAAGGTGACACACGGCGCATGCAATTGATCTCGCGAAGCGTTTTCGACGCCGAACTAATCGGGTTTGACCGCCGCGCTTCTGTAAAGTATCGAACGCGGCACGCGTCGACATAATTCACTTATGTTTGTTATGGGTTGCCATGGAGTGAGATATAACCTAGCCGAAACAGCTATTGTTGGCGACCCGCCAAAACCCAGCAAATATAGACGCCCGTTTGCTCTCTGTACCCCCTAAGATTCGTAACTCGTTCATTACTCTCCGCGATTGTTCCTTTTGTTTTCCAACCGGGCTTCCCTCTTTCCCCTCTTCCTTCTCCATTTGCTACCAGCTTTGCGACCTCGTCCGCTGCCTTCTGTTTACGGACCGCTGGCAAAAATAAACTTGGCTACCTGCTTTCCGGTAATTTAATTGGATTATCAAAGTTGTTAATAGAAACGTGTCTCTGGTTCTGGCTTTAGCCGTTTAATTGAAAAGATATTTTTTTCAAGGACACTTTAGAAGTTGCAAATTTTACGTTATACACGAGCAATTCGATTAACTTCTCGTTTTATGGTTTCTTTCGTATGTAGTTGAATAAAATCAAGCCAACGATATACGAAATACTAATATGGAAAGCTTATTCGCTAAACTATGCTGTCTTTTGCTATAAATATTCGGATAAAATACATCTTCGTTTCATTACAGCGTCATATTAATATGTACGTTTGTACTCAGTAATCGTCGGTCCGAATAATCGAAACCGATGTCGAAATTCAAAAACTACGCTCTGTTGCGAGTAGAATCTACTTTTCGTCGAAACTACGATCCATATGAGTAACGCGATTCGATGCTACGAGACAAGAAACTCCAGAATGCAGCCACCTCCTTCCCAAAAGACACGGATACATAAACTTGGTTTCTCTAGAGCCAACAAATCCCATTTACTCAACTCGCCTCTGTCCACTCCATGCCGCCACGTCTTCAAAATGACTTGGGCCCAGAACCGACCAGAGTTTGAACAAAAACGCGCGGATTTCTCCTCTGCAGCAAACAAAATCTATTTAGAGTTGCGAGCAAAGACGATAACGGATATTCCTTTCCATCCTTAACGTCCAAGCCATGTAATCGCGATAGAAAAAGTTTCGCGAAGAGACCGGATCTCCCTCGATAGAAGAAGCGAGGAGAACACCCTGGAAAAAGTTGTTGAATTTTGGCCAGGGTCCGCCTGCACGGACGCTGAATTTTGAGTTGAACCGATGAACCAGTGAACCGAGATGAAAAAGGCAAAAAGGAAAAGCGAGACGACGAAGAGAGGCCGCGAAGGAGCGGCGTAACGCGTCCGATCCGACCGCGTTCGTTTAATATTCCGGCGCGCATCCGCGCGGAGTGCCGGTCCAGACGCAAGCTGCCTCGGTTATCCGGTCGAAACTCGGCGTTCCAAAAGTTTCGTGACAGCCTCTCGTTGAGTTTCGCTACGAACCTTCCCGTCCGGTCTGCTCGCGAAATTTCGCGGCGCGCCACTTGCAACCGGATCGGGCCTGATCGATGCGACCATACCAACGACTTCGTTAACTTGTACGAGATTGGGTTACATGGAGGAATAATGGGGTTGTCGGGAGGAGAGAGAAGAATTGGCAGGAGAAGCTGCTAGGGTTGAAAGAGATTGAGGAAGTAGAAGGGTGGATCTTTGGTATCGTCCCTATTATGTAGCTCTTGGATATCTTATTGTTAGCGAGACTACATGCAAGAACAAATTGTTGGAATCGGGTTGAAGAACAGACGCCGATTATACGCGGTGATTTTCTTGCTAGGGACCTTGGAAGAAGAAGTCGCTGGTCGGATATTGTTGTAATAATCGCTTGCGTAATGAATGTGCGATTCGTAATCCGTCTTGAAGTTGATCAGCCTGACTTCTCGGTGAAACTTTTTCGAGTCAACGTGTACTTTGTTCCGACAATTATCGAGTTATTCATGAAAGACGAGTAAGATATTTTTAAACGACGCCAGTAACAATAGGTACTTGTCGTTGGTTGCATGGAGGAATAAAGACTCGCGGAATTACTTCGACGATGGTTACTACAGTATGTGGCTGTTGGAAACAAACCACGAAAATATTGGAAAACAACAACGTATTGTACGTGTACAATATTCCGGCCGCACTATGCGAAAGTTACTGAGAAATTACGCACGCGGGGGATGAAAAGTGTCGTTCCAGGCTAGAACTTGGGTGCGGCGAATAAATTTGTAAGGGTGTATTAACCGCGCCGGAGGAAGATGAAATTAACGTTGTAACAAGATTCTACGAACTCGAGAAGTAACTTACCATCGCTTAAATTAATATCATTGCCATTCATAACACGATATTCTTATAGAGAATAAAGAACGAAAGATCCAGCCGCGTATATTTTTCATAGTATCGTACAAACTGAATCATGTACCTTAAAATTCCTAATAAAGGATCTAAATCTCTTCCTTGCTGAATTTTCAATATATTACATCGTTGATTTGACTAGAATTAGAAGATTTCCCATGGACGACTTAGCGAATCTTTTCTTCAAAAATCGTTTATCTTTCCCAATAACCATTTTCTTTAAACAACCCTGTGCAGGCTTCTGGACTATTTAATTTCGTACCTGCGTCTCGTGATCCTTGTGAAATATATCCTCGTAATTTCTACATGGCATATTTTCAGATTTATTTCACAGTTGTCGATAATAAATATAATCGTGATAGTCGAGTCTCGTAACAATTAATGAAATTTCATATTATTTCGTATACCGTACATAATACATTCATAAGAAGCGTTCACAAACGTTCGAACACGTCCGTGTGGGCCTTCCGTCCAATTTTCAATGTCCTTAAAATTCCCATGCAACAGAGGAAGGCGCGATTCAGCGTGAAATAGCGATCGATCCAAGAGCAGGTTTATTTATACTCGCGTGTCGTTGACAGTCACGAAATCCTCGGGATGGTCTTTCACTCCACGCCATGTCGACTGGATTAACGTTTGGCAACTGGGTCAGCTGCAGCCTCGATATCAACCGGCTCTCCATCTTTTTCGCTCGCTCCGTGGCGTATGCATCGCCATCCATGAAAGTTGCGGCATAAGGATTTTATTTATGAGTTTGTTTGCGGACGAGCGCGACCCTCTCGCCGATAAGTGGCTATGGGGCCCTCGCTGGGAGCGTGCTTCTGGCAGATTGCGCTCGTGGTTATGGGGATGCACGGAGGGAGAGACAGAGAGACAGAGAGAAAGAGAGAGAGAGAGAGAGAGAGAGGGAAAGAGCGGAGAGACCGCTTAGCGCAGAGGGAATTGGCCCGATAACGGGTCCGAGGCTTGTATGGTTCTTTATTTACCATAAAATTCGACCGGTGTTCGCCAAGCGGAATGGATTTCGCGACCGCGGCTAAAATTTTATTACCGTCGGCATGACAAACCGCCCAATTACTAACTACCGATACGTTAATAGAGCCATTTTTTTCTGGTATAAAAAAAGAGGAGAAAAAAGAGCAACCGCGATCCGCATACGAACTAACAAAAAAAAAAAAAAGAAGAAAAAAGCTGTATTCTTTATTCGATCAGCGACGCACTGTCCATCGACTGACCGCAACGGACGGCGGCGGAAAGGGGATGAAACACGGGGACATTTTTGTTCGCGTCCGTCCGCACGAGCTCGATAAAAGCGCAACGATCTCGGAATGAAAGAGCGTTTAGCGCTCGAATCGGTCGCCGTACCGTACCGAAAACGCGGTTGATGATCGGGAAAATCGAGCTACGCCAGTGTTTCGTCGGAACCGCAAGTTTTTCTGTTTCATCCGTGTAACGTGACGCATCGCAACGTTTTCCGCACTTTTATCCAACCAACGTGAAACGGACCAAGAAAAAAAGAAAAGGGGAAAGAAAGAAGGACGAAACCTTCCACCCTAGTGGTTATGGCAACTTGCACGATTTCGATAAGGGCTGCAATTACTTATCGACCCGGTAATTGTCCGGCTAGATTACAACTATCAAGGAAAAAGGCCCCTGTTCCTCGACCCTCGCCGCGAGGGTACACGCGCATGAAAATATTGCGCAAGATGAACGGAGAGGAAAAAGTGAGAGAGAGAAAAGCCGAACGCAACGTGTACGTGTACCGACGTATCAATTTACTCGGAAACTAGTTATCCGCGCTTCCCTGTGCGCGTATACTTACCAGATTGGCTGGTAGGAGGAACGTAGAGCATGGTATTCACGAAAACCAGCCCCGAGACCAGACGCATTACATTCGAACGAACGTATTCATATTCATAGGTGTTCCCGCGAATTCCCGGGATTTCGCGATCTTACCAACGGATCCAGACACGCACCCTCTCTCCCGTCTCCCTGTGAACGCCGAGCCGTTTCGATAAGTACCGGCTCACGTGATTTACCGTAATTTCGGCACGCGGAGGATCGTGTCTCGCGTGTTCGTGCGCCAATACCTTACTTTACTTTTATTACCGATCCACCGGCTTCCCTTCCGGCTGCTTTCCCTCTGTTGTGTTTCACAAAAAATTAGAATAGCTTAAGCTCGGCCGATTAAATCGTTGCTTGCGAGAAAATTGAGGAACAGAGCCCGCTTTCGTGACCTTTCGGCAATTGTTAGGGCTGAAATTGCGCGGCTTTTAGAGACGATTTCGGATAGTTAAGAAGCGAGGCAAGTACCTGCAATTTTTGATATTTCCTTTTACAAGGAAACTCGGTAGAGAAACGAATAATCGCGAATCTTCTTGTTGAGAGCGTAGTATATAGGATGGGCTTGGGTGGATTAAATTTTTGTCGATAAAATGAAAACGCTACAATGAAAGCAGATACGGCTAAGTTCCTCCTGACATACCACGCTATAGTTTCACTTTAGAGTTTATTAAGGAGAAACAAAGAAACTCGAATTAAAAGATATTGTTAGACAAACAGAAATGAGATTACTAAAAGAGAAAATATAACGCGGACGAACGTGTTTGTTATTGGAAAGAAACACAAGTGAAAATCAAGAATAATCAAATTGTTCTGGAAAACAGTTTGAACGAAGGAATGACAACTGGGTGCAGAACGGTAATCCAGTTGGAATCTCGTTGGTTTTCGTACGATAAAGTCGATTTTCGAGATCGGTTCGAATAACGAGCGAACAGCGTAACGAAGCAATAGAAATTGCAGAGAATAATGACATACGAGCCATGGCGGAAGCGTAACCACGAGAAATATCCGAAAACCCGGACTGCTCGTAATCGGATCTTGAAAAGGGAAACAAATGGATCCAATTAACGACATCCAAACGTGGAATATTGAAAATATCGGACGAAGTAATTAAAATACACATGGTCCGCCGGGTCCTTTTAACAAATTGATTCCGACGTTACCATGCATATATGTAGACCGGCTCGCGAATATATTTGAACATTTACTGTAAAATCTTTCTGTAGATGTATCGTATGTGCTATACAAAATATTTTGAAATTTCATTAGCATTGTAATGGAACACAATTACCATGGTTAAGTGGGAAAAATTTGTAGTATATCCAAAAATGTATGTAGAGAATAGTAAAAAATTAATTACAAACGTACTCTACCCAGAGATAAAAAAATATTTGAGCGAACGAATCAATTTGTACCAATGTGTATCAATAATCTGTGATACGCGTATCTATTTAGTGAAACCATCTTCATCTTCTAATTATATTAGGTTGTCCGATAAGTTTCTTTCGTTTCATAAGGTGATAATAGATGAACAACAATTCCTGTTTTATATTATTTTATTGAATTAGACACGATCCATTTCGTTTTATTTCTATTATTATGTTCGTGCATAATTCAATGAACTAATATAAAACAAAAGACATTGTGCGTCTATTATTTCCTTATACAACGCAAGAAACTTTTCGGACAACCTAATACATATGTTTAAGACGACGATCTATATGAAATATAATATTTTCGTGAAACGTATGTTCACAGTAATCGTCTTGTTACTTTTATGTGCATTTCTAAATTTGTTCTAAATTTTCCAAAAATTTTTCGTTATCTATGTTGTATGTATTCTACAATAAATGTTCGAATAATTTTACGAAACACTATATACATACAATGTACATATGTATGCGTCAAAATTGAATTTTTTGACAACAACGTATCATCGTTGAAGATAATCGTAGTGTAAGGATGTCGTGAAAATAAATGAAGGAAGGTTACGTCGTTCTCGTGTAGGCGCGCGGAATTAAGTATGACGACGCGCTCATTTCTTTTGAGCATCTTTTCCAACGCTTTAAGACGATAGGAAAACAAACTGTTGCTGTCAGCAAGGCCCGACTCTGCGATTTGTACCGGCCTCTATGAATTATCGATCTATTTGCAGCACCCACTGATATTTTTGCCGCATCTTATTTTCATCCCCCTGTCCTTGCACGTACTCCCCCAGGAACGATTTTTCTTCCTATCATTCGGACCGTTAAATTAACCACAAGCACAACATTGAAAACATTGGCGAACATTCGATACGTATTTCCCACTAATTCTCCATTCTTTGTTCTAAACATCTTGTCTGCCGAAGATTTATATTACCGACACAAAAATCTGGAAACACTTCTTCGATCATTTCTTTGTTATTAAATTAACGCTACAACTATTAATAATAATATTCTTTATTTTGATACAATCGTTGGCAACAGGATATTCTAGGATAGCAAAATTCCAAAGCGATCTTTCTCATTTCTACGGATTCTGTAGAATTTTATACATTCCGTGGATTTCCATGGATTCTGTGAATTTTTCTAGCGATTCGAAATTTTTCACTATACCACTGTATGTACCTATGTATCGGGAAATTCTATAATACGAGAAATTTGATCGAAAAATTGTTCAACCTAGACGTGGAAAAAATGAAGGCGACGAAATCTGCGTACGGCGCGTTTGTCTCCTTTCAATTCGTCTCATTTAGAAACGCAGATAAAGCTGTCAGGTCGGCGCAAAAATAGAACTTACGTAACAAAGACGGTGGAAATTGGTCGATTCGTGACCAGCGATTCCGCGAATAGAGAGGCGAGAATCAGAAGGAGGTCGGAATTCGCGAAATCGCGGGCATCGTCAGTCGTCGCCGGATTTATTTGTCTGTCATCGATTATCGAATGGTATTGGTCGTGTTGTTATTCCTATGCTGCCACGTTGTTCAGGAACTCGTCCTCTAATTCCTTTACTATTCGCGTACGAAGGATCTTCGATGAAATTTCCTCTTTCTGTGTTCTCGCCTACCAACTTCCTCTTCTCCTATTTCTTTTTATTTTCGAAGAAATCCGTCCTTGGACTCCTGCCTCGAATTAGCTACATGTTTCTAGTTAATTTTACACGCTAATAACATCTGGTGGATATCTTTCGCGCAAACATATACAATTTTTCAATGTTGATCGATTTCGAACAGTATTCGCGTTGTAGTTGAAATACCGTGGTAGATTCGAGTTAATAAATACTTCTCGACCAACTAATCAAAAGAAACATAGAACGAGAACACATCGCTCGTTATTTAAAGATACAAGAAAAGAAATAAGAGTGATTTATGAACAACTATAAGTGCTGAAAAAAATCTTGTCGCCATTTGCGACAGGTTTCAAGTTCGCTGAACGATACATTGGATGCGAGATATCGCTACGATATCCGCCAGATCTTAAGTCTATCAGTTTGAAACGCGTTTCACGTTCGTTGATAAGCCGTTCGAAATGTAACGAGCAGATCACGACAAGGCAGCCACATAATCATTCACCCGATGCGACATTTCGCGTAATAAGTTTAATCGCTAATGCTAGCTGGCGGTCAGTGTTCCACGACTTCCGGTTAACGAGTAGCTAAAGCGTTCGTTTCTTACGATCCTCCGCGTTCGATGAATCGAAACGCGTACACAGACCACGTTCCAATCGGACGTCGTAAAGATAAACCGATTCGCCATTCAAGCGATCCGAACGTTTATTATTGAACACGCAGGCGGACTCGAAGCGAACATCCAGATATTTAGAACGTTTCCAGGTCCGACTTCTTCTTCGACACTCCAGCTGCTTGCATTAACAATGACGCGGTGAATGGTAGATGGAAACATCTATTGTTCTTTTCGTATGACTATCGTCATTTCCGAAGAATAATATTTTTATCTATTTTCCACATTTTCGCTGAGGTATATTTTTTCCTATTTGAAGAATAATTGAGCGATAAATCGTAGTACGATAATTTAATTATATACAATTTAAAATATTCTTCCAGTTTTTAAATATCCTTGTAAATAGAGTGGGACATCGTCATTTCCGAAGAATAATATTTTTATCTATTTTCCACATTTTCGCTGAGGTATAATAACATTTTGTCCTATTTGAAGAATAATCGAGCGATAAATCGTAGTACGATAATTTAATTATATACAATTTAAAATATTCTTCCAGATTTTAAATATCCTTGCAAATAGAGTGGGACATTATTTTGTATCGTTTGAATATTTTAAATAAAAGAACATTATTCTGAAAAATACCGTAGAGGAAAAAATATTCGGCGATATCTGAATTAATATTCGATCGGAGATGTGGTTTCTTCGTGCTTATTTAACAATGCACGTGGTATATGTATTTTCTTAATATTTCAGAAAATTTCCTTAAATACTGAACACTAAAAATTTATTCCGCAGGTGACATGGAAATCTTGGCGTACTTTTTCGGTCCCATTGGCTTCCTACTCGCAGTGAACCTGTTATTCTTCGCAGCGACTGCCCGCGAGCTAACTTGTGGTCTATGGAAGGGCGAATTCGTGAAGAGCACCACAGAACGGTAAGCGAATTCATTCAGTTCGACCGAACGACTTGGAAAATCGAGGAGCACGGCTCACCGCGTCTGACTGTCCCCCCGAATCTGCCAGCTCTAAATTAAGTTCCGATCTGGTTTACGCGTTACTTCCCGGATACTCGCCAGTCTTGCACACGTCGGATATGACTGTTCAAACCGTATATCCCTGAAAGAAAAAGAAATATTTACCTTAAAAAGTTCCCGAGCGAATCGACGAGTCGAATTCGTAAACGTATTCTGTGCTTCGCGAACGGCCACGCGGTCTTCGTTTCGCGTAAATATTTGGCCAATTTCTTCCAGGAACGTGTGCCATTGGTACCGTTCGGCGATCTTTTCGCAGGACGATCGAGAAGAAGAAAAATCGACGATCCACGCGTACAAATCGAACTTTCGTCACGTTGCGTGCAACATTTTACTTTCGTCAGTTCCGTGGGTACACGCAAGACGCGGTTTACGCTACGTCCGGGTTATTTTCAGAATCTTGCAAGCGTTACACCGTAGCTACGTTTACGGAAGATGTAGATCTAGCGCTAAAGCCTAAAACGCTAAAAGTTTGCCAGTTACTTTAGATCGGAGATAGAGAGAAACCTCTTTCTGACCTGAGTATTATCTACAGTTCGATCTTGCCCACGCTATCGCCGCACTTTACACCCATACCATCTGGTAACCGAGTTCTCAGATAAACGGAAATTACCAGGAAACGTTTGGAGGCGCGCGTCCTTGCTAATCACCGCGAGATGCAACCGCGTCTCATTTCCTCGGGAAGTTAAGAGGGAAACGATTACGCGTCTCGGTGGTAAACTTTGAAGGAGTTTAAGTCGGCGATACAGCCGAGTTAAAGAAGTCCTGGTTTGTTTGTTCGAGAGTGAGACGAGCGATACACAACGATTAAGAGGAACAGGCGGCGCGCAAACGCGTAACGATCTTCGTGCTCTTGTTTTATCGCTGCCGGCGAACGATGCTTTATTTCGGCGCGAAGGAAAACGCTCGAGGCCGATGATAAATATCAAGGATAACCGGTTTGTTGCATTCGGTTCACACGGAATCCATAGATAATCGAGATCAGCGAACGCTCAACCTCGGGATGTTTGCTTAAATTAAGATACTCTTCGAATCTTGTCGCTCCCTCCCCCGCTCCCCGTCCCTTCGTCCTTTTATTTCGTGGTTTAACGAGCAATTATCTCGAGACGAAGGAACGGAGAAAGTGAATCGCGTCTCCTTTTGAAATCTGGCGAGGCCGTTTCGCCTGGGAAGTGGGGATTTACGAGCGCTTCCGTGTCGATCGGAATTCCAAGGAAATAAACGAGGGTGATTCTTAGCTGCTTCAGTGGGAAACAACGAGTCTTCTTCGATGAAATCGTATTTATCAATAAGAAAAGGGAGATTGGAATAAATAGAGAATCTGAGCCCTCTTACACGATTCGACTAATATTATTTCTGAGATTTTACAAGTCACGCGACGCGAACGCTATATAATAAACTCTTTGGTAGAATGGTTAACGAAACAAACGAAGACCCACGCAGGTGAATTTTACATATTACAAAATCAGTTGGCTTATCGTCTTATATTTCTTTCTCTGAATTTTCTAGTTGTAAAAAGACACGAGTACGCTGATATTGTTAGTTGAATTATCGTGCAAGAAGGGCTTGATCTACCAAACTTTACGAGAAGTCTAATCCCTCGCGTTGCAATATTAACCTACTCTGATACATATAAGTTTCCTCGATCGAAGGTGGAATCGTATGATAGAGGAATTGACCATTGTTTTCTATCCTTTGTATCCTTCAAGCAACGCCAAAGAGATATAAGAGCTTGGAATATTCGAATTAGCTGGTAACCGGCTGACGAATGAAAAAAATAGCGAGCTCTTGGAAAATTACGAATAGCGAAAAAATGGACGGAGAAAACGAGAAAACGAACATGAAAGAATCTCTATTCACCATTATGACCAGCGTGTGTCCCGGTCCCTCTGTATCGGCGGAAAGAGAACGGGCGAAAGTGAGGGAAGAGGAGGCTCGGCCGAAAGAGAATCGCAAATTGAGATCGTCAATATCAATTTCGACGGGACGAGGGAGCAAAGGTGGTTCGAAGGGACGGCGTGCGAATGGAAAATAACGATTCGATGCCTGATATCTGTCGGCGCGGCCGTGATAAAATAAATTCTCCTTTGAGCCCCGGTTGCTCTGTAAAAATGCTACCGGCTGCCAGGCATAAATATCCGAAAAAAATGCGATTCGTCAAACGACGCTCGTCGCCCGATGCCAAGGATCGATGGGGAAACGTGATATTTTCACATCCGGTTGGACGTATCCCTCAAAGAATTTACTGTTTATCCGACCCATTCGTCTTCGGGGAGCATTCTTCGAGTTTTCCGAAGTCTCGATAGTTCCTACAGCTTTGTCTTTGTTATTGTGCCGTGAAAATGATGATCGAAATAGACGTTGCGTCGTTGAGTCGATCGACTTCGCTACAGACCGATCCTCAAGTGGAAATTCCTCTTATAATTCCGCTAATATACGTTTGATATCTCAATATGCTTTTAAATCAAAGTAATCAGATGAAAACTAACACTGTGTCACGTGCAAAATATTGTATTCGTTGATCTTTCAATCGAAGAACAAACACGAGAGTTGAAGTTGAAATTAGAAACTCGAATGGAAAGCATAACGCGTGTTACAAGCGTAAGTTGATTAAAATAGCGTGGAAAGTAAAGACGAAGGTTGTTTTTCGGTGGAAGAGATGACTAAACCGGTGGTTTATGCCGCTAAAGGTGATTGATTTTGTTTAAAGGATTTTTCGAAACAATACGGTTGTCGAGGGATCTCGATTTCAATGAAATCTCGTTGAAAAGTTGATTCATGGTGCGTTAATTCGCAATATTTTTCATGCAACTTTCAGCGAGCTGTTATTTTGACGGATCGCTCGGATGCTTATTCGATTTATCGCAAATATTTGCAATTCTTCAAGGTGCCACGAAGAAATGAAACGTAAAAATACGTAGGTTGGATGAAAGAATACTCGTTAAACGAGTTGATGTTGTTCGAACGAGTCACGAATGTACAGGATGCAATAGAAGACGAGAACGAACAAGATCACTTTTAGAAAAAGAAAATAAATACGTAAAAATAGAAACTCTTCTGATCTCTGTCAAGGTTGATGCACGGGTCTACGTTAACTAAACTTCTTTTACTTCACTCCCTACAGTACGCTTCGAAAATATTTGATCGGATATCGAATATGAAAATAAGAAACTCGTATAAAAATGACGTTTTACGAGACATCTTTGAATAGCAAGTTCCAATAAAAATGTCCGATTTTGGAATGCGCATAAAAACCATTAGAAAAGCGATGTTTCGCTTGCTATAACGTAAAATATTCGAATAATTTGTGTTTAATCGAATAAAACGAAGAATTTAAACGCTTAATAAACAAGCGAAGATAGCAGCAAATAATTTATAAATAAATAATTTATCGTTTCGAAAATATCTCGTTATAATACATTATCGTTCAGCGCTTGAGAAAATAAAAGATCACAGAAATTAAAAAAATCACAGAAAATCGATGTTCAGACGAAATCATTCATTCACGTAGCGACCAATGAATGACGCGCCGGTCGTGAGCTCTCTGCTCGCGATTTAAAAGTTCAGCGTCGCTGCCAAAATAAACGCGTCGCAAATAAAACCTCGTCGGTGTATCATAGCGTTCAAAGGAGACAGAAGAAGAAGAAAAGGACTTTTACTTTTGAATTATGTTCCGAGCAGAAACGACAAGGTTGCCGGTCGAAACGTAAACGTGATAAAACACGCGCTGTAACCGTCAGCTGGATGATGCGGGTAGATGCAGTCCTTACGATTGCATCGTTCTCGTTTCTTCTCCATTTTCAACCTCCCACTGTTCCGACATCGTCTCTTTTCTGCTGGAAAATCTTCGTGGATCGTAAAGTGGATACCTGTGTATTCGCCAGCTTTTAGAGATTCCGGATAGATCTCGCGGAAGCAATGGAAAATATGCTGGTCGACGAGCTTTAGCCGTGTTCGCGACTAATGTAAATTCTTACAAACGTAATAGATAAATTTATTTTATAGCCAGTATTTCGTTTGATGTTCCTTTTTTCACCCTTCGTATTGTCGTTTCTCTTCTTCCGTTCGACCCTGATGAGTCATTTCCAAGAAAATCACATCTCTTTGTCACAAACGTCGCTCTATCTTTTCCGTTAAAAGTCCTTCGAAGACACGGAGAGTTCGAAATAAATCTTGATCGCACCAAGATCGTGTTTGATCTATCGAGATAGACTGCAATAAACGGAAACTCGAACGACTCTACTCCGGCCAGTGGTGTTTCCTATGCAGCTGCAAAGTTTCTCATAAATTGCAATCGTAATACCTAACACTTTGAACGTTTCTTCCTTTCTTTTTTTCATTATTTCACGCTGATTATATAAAGAACATCCATATAATAATAACGTCCAGACGAAATGGTCCTCATTAAACATGTTCCGCGTTACGAGTGTAACGAGCGATCGAAGCATGCATCGGTGTGTCGTTTCCAAATCTTTTTTTCTTCCTCTTTCTTTCTCCCTTCTTCTTTTTCTATCTTTTTCTTCTTTTTTTTTTTTTTTATTAGATGCCGTCGATATTTTCAGTCTCAGACAGACGCTAACAATCCATATTCACCCCTCTGTCTCGTTACGTCAATTAACACGTAGCTGGATCCGCGATCCTACTTTCTTTCCAAACGCGGCGAGTGGCATTAATTTGAAGCGTCGAACAAAAATACGAATGGCTGTCTGCTTCAAATGACTCTACTTCGCCCTTCCTCCGCCTCGATTCGATGGAAACCCACCCTTCTCAATTTCGTGCTCGATCTTTCAAACTGTTCATCGACTCGTTTCTCCACAAATTTTCTAGCAACGACGTAGAACGGAGGATGCAATCCTCGAGTGAGATGGCGTTGGTAGAAGTAGACCGAAATGCGGCCTTCTACGTTAAAATATACCCCGAACTTACACCAAACCGTAGAATACGATACGTGGTATTAAAAATATTTCTGCTTGTATTTCTGTGCCTAAAATCAAGTGTGGTGAATATACTGAAAATATACTAAAATTATTCTGAACGGTAATTTTTACAATGTACCCCTCAATATTTTTATCGGCAAGTGTGACGAATATACTGAAAATACACTAAAATTATTCTGGACGGTAATTTTTACAATGTACCTCTTAATATTTCTATCGGCAAGTGTGATGAATATACTGAAAATGTACTAAAATTATTCTGGACGGTAATTTTTACAATGTACCCCTTAATATTTTTATCGGCAAGTGTGACGAATATACTGAAAATATACTAAAATTATTCTGGACGGTAATTTTTACAATGTACCTCTTAATATTTTTATCGGCATACTTTTATCTTCTAACGAAGTGTTTTTCTTTTTTACCAGGCTCTACGTTTCATTTTCACAGTATCTAATAATCGAAACGTACCAAGTGCGCGTTATTCTGTAAAATTACTCAATGCATCAGTCGTCATGATGCTCCACATATAGCAAGTAGTAGATCAAAACAAAAGATGATAAAACATCAAAGATAGTCTGTTTGACTTGATCACGATCCAAGTGCAGTAAACGAACACTATTGATAAACAGAAATGGTGAAATCTTAAAAGAGGAATAAGGGGTATATAAAATTTGACCATTATCCGTAGCTGTCCTTGCTTCTTGCTCGTCGTTTGGCATACAAAGCCGATTCGACGGGGCTTTGATCGGTCAAGTACGTTCTCAAAAATCTTCTCTTTCATGTTCTCCTCGCCTTTCAAGCGTTCATCGTGTACCGTGGTTCTTGGGTGCAGCTGTTCCCGCACAGGTGATCGACCGTTTGTTTGCATTCCGCTGTTCGATGGGCCTTCATGCTTATCACGCGCCTCCACGTTTCCCACCACGGTGAAAGGTTCATCCTGCACGCGCGAGTTCACCTTCTGCATTCGTGGACGCGTGTCTAATTTGCTTTCTTCGCATATCATTACGGCTGTAGAGATTTTTCATGCGCCGATCGTTCCGCGAATTCGTTGTTTGGATTGAAACCATCGGCCCGCGGTGCACGCCGATGAATTTTTCAGTAGTCTCCGCACGATAAAATTTTCATCCGAATAATAATCGACGAACCGGTACTACCCGTACATACTCGTATAACGGTGGATCGATAATAAAAGCCTTGCATCATTGATGACGAAATCCCGACGATATTTCCATCAGTCTGCGTTCGTACCCATGTCACGTCTTGTTGACTATTGTTCCAATTTGAAAGACAAATAATTCTACACGTGGCAATATCAGATTTGTTGCTCGACTTGTTAGACGTCTGTGCTATTCAAGACGTGGAGATTCATTGGATCGTAGACTCGAAAAAATCGGATACACGAAGAATTAAAAATTAAGACAAAGGCTTCGGAAATTTTTGGCTACAGCACGCTATATAAATTTGGGCAATTAAGGATCTGTATAAAAAATTTGAAATATCAAAAAAACAAGGACGCGTTAGAAATTGTCTACTATAATTTATTATGGAAAATTAAATAATAATTATAAGCTTTAGATTTGTTACTATACTTGTCAGATATCTGGTATGTTTTTATATTGAGATGGAATATAGTAAAAAGAGCGACTTTAAAAGAGCTTTGTATAGAGTAGACCACCGGTTACAAATAGTTAATTGATTTCAAATAAGATGTAGTAAAATCTAATCGACAGCCGGTGCATTAAGATTATGTTTCTGCCTTTGATGGTTTTATTTCCACTGAGCATTAAACCGTAATTATCATAATACATATGCGTAACATGGTCGCGTGGCATCTCGTAATAGCTGGATGCAAGAATCTTCTATTTTCGAGGCGCCGCCTAATTGTTACGAGCGGGGAATATGCAAACATCTCGCGGCTTGCAACCGGTGGTGGTTCAAAAATAACGCGGCGATCAACGAGAGAGCGGAGAAGTAAGCAAAGCGGAAAAGCGGCGAGTAGAGTTGGCGTTCTCGCGTGGAAACGGCTGAGTCGACCTGATTCGAACTTACTTGCATGGGCCAGTTTCGCACATGGCAACCTGCTAAATGTGGCATCGGGAGGGATCGATTATAAAAGTCGAATCTGCGAGGCGAATTTCGTATCAAAATTTTAAAGTTTTCGTTGGATTATAGACTCGACAAAATCGGATACGCCAAGAATTACTAACTAAAATAAAGGCTTCGGAAATTCTTGGCTACAGCACGCTATAGAAATTTGTGCAATTAAGGATCTGTATAAAAAATTTGAAATATCAAAAAAAAGAACGCGTTAGAAATTGTCTACTGCAACAAAAAATACAGATTTTATCGACGTTCGATTATACGTCGTAAGTTGGAAAACATTGCGACAGCGATAATAAAGATTGGGCAACCACGAAAGTACTAAAATGGGGAATGGCAGGAGGGAAAGAGGACTCCGTGGCCTTTATAACGCTATAATTTCGCGACACAACACCGTAACGGGCTGCGAATACTCAGCCGGAACGAATTAATAATGCTTTGACTTCGACCACAATGCGATGCATACATTACTCGTGGCGGCGCAACGTGTCACGCTGAACAAACGGATACGTTTGCGGCCTGATTTATGTTCATCGTAATTGAACGTAGCGCTAATTGAATCGGGTCGCTTTTTGTCGCCGGAAATTCGTCGCGGTACCTGTGGCGTCGCGGCTGAACGATATCCCCGTAACACGAATAAAACAGCATTTTTACGAAACATGAAAAATAACGTTCCTATATGCTGCGCGTATAACGAGAAAGATAAATGTGCAGAGAATTTTCTTAAACCAACGTGTATCTCCATAGATCTCTGAATCACTGCCTTGTCATTCCTCGTTCTTTGAATTCAAGGCACAATAACCGTCATAAATCAAGCAGGCCAGACCCAAAAAATTCCTTTCACGCGCAACTGATAATAAATGCTTAAGATTCTCCGAGCAATGTGTCAACTACGCGAACCCGTATTCCCTCGGATGATCGCTTTAACCAATTCAATTATCCAAACCATCGACGAGTCTCCCTAAATTCTAATCGACCTTGTGGATTCTTTTTCTCTTAACCCCAGTGTGGGCAAGTGTCGAGTAGACATTTCTATATTTCTTTTAACAACTTAATTGATTTCTAGCGATGGTAACATAAAATCGCTTCAGAGCCGAAGAAAGTGCAAACGTTTGAAATATCGAAGCTTGAAATTTGTTTCGTGAAATTCTGTTCATGAAGATACGAGTTTGTAAAAAAATCCGACATCTAATAGGCAATCTCGACCGGAGTCCCCTATAGAGTTTCTAATGCGACTTCTTCGAGCACTCGATCATCTTCAAACTAAATACTCATTTCCTAGCTCTGACGAGGATCTAATGTTTCTGTTTCAGAGCCGCACTGGGCCGTGTGTGCATGAAGCTGGTGGTCGTGATGGGCGTCACCTGGGTAGCCGACGTGGTCTCGTGGGCAGTCGGTGGTCCTCAATACATCTGGTACTTCACCGACTTGATAAACGCGTTCCAGGGCGTGCTGATCTTCGCGGTAGTTGGCTGCCAGCCCCAGGTCCGCGCCGCCTTGAAAAGGATCTGCAACAGGAATCCAAGGACCAACGCTGGAAGGCAGGGAAACGGACTGAGCACCACCAGTCACGGAATGCCCAGCATGGGCGACAGCGTCATTCAGAATCCGAGCACGAAGACCGCTCCGCTGGAAACCATCTGCTAAGCGACTTCTCTGACCTGCCGCTTCCGACAGTCGAGCTTCTCTGACGGCGTGCTTGCTCTGTTTAGTCCGTTGGAACCGTCGCTGTCGGTCAGTTTAGAGTTACTCGACTCTCAAGCAGAGAGATCGAGACAAGATTCAGTGGACGGGAAGTCGAAAGCGTGTGTTGGAAAGAGGCAGATTCGCGAATCTCGTGAAACACGTAAAACAGACGCGGAAGTCCACGAAGCGGAAGAACACTGTATACGAAGCGACCAGCGTGAAAAGCATCGCATTGATGGATCACTACCAAGAAACAGCATTCTCTTTTCTCTGTTCATAGTTCGTGCGATTCTTAATACGAACGCTGTTGATACTTAATAATACGATCGTCTTCGAAGGAGATAGAGAAAAGCTTCTATATCTACTATCCGTTCCCGATTCGCGTTGCAGGGTCGACGACCTCGAGGCCGTGAACTTGAAATAACCGGACTTCCCCGTTCCGGATGACTTTGTGACTCGACGAGTGCCGTTTCACGAACATTGCCCGTATACAAGTAGGCCCGTCCAAGTAGGACTCGACTCGCGTCAAAAATCCTCGTCTACTAAGAAAAGAGGTCGTCGACCTTGGGAGAAGTACAGTCGCCAAGAACGCGTTTGCTCGCCGCTCGTGTCCCTGCGGACTAAACGCGGGGAAAGCGGTAGAACGCGCGAGCTGTCACTTTGAATGGTTGATTGTCTCGACAGGGAACACAATGGAGAACAGAGAAAACAACGCGAAGCGACAAATATTCATAGAGACACCCGTCCTGGTTCGAGTCCCCTCTCGAGAGAAAAGCGCGTTCCCAACCACTCTCGGTCCAGCTTTCACTCGCGTCGAATTTCCTGTTATCGTTGCAATTTGTAATTCGCGCCACTCTCTGGATTCATCCGTCTTTTCATCTCTCTAACGATGATTCGAAGCGAGAGTTGCGTTGTTCGTTGTCACCGATCGCTCAGAGATTCGTCGTCGAATCAACCAGGCCGTCGTTAACGCGCGTAGGAGCAACCAGTCACTGTCCATCGATTATACGCCGAGCGAAGTTAACGAGATGATGTGTGGCCGATACGAGACACGCTATTTCGGTATTAACAAACGGCGCCGGACGAGGTCGATTACGAGGGAATTTTTCGCGCGACAGTAAATACGATCATCGATATTAATACATGGTCGCTCGTTTTGCTCGTTTTTGAACGTCTGACGTTCTGCTATTCGCGATCACGCGTCGATTCTACAAATAAATGACACATCGGGACCACGAACATTTCCCAATAAACGAACGACGTGTGTGACGTGTACGATCGATGAAATCGCAACGACCTTGACCTGTGTTCGCGAGCACGCGTCAGGTGAATCCGGAACTTTCTTCGCGGCACGTCCTTCGTTATTCATCGAGCGTGCTTAAGGCCACGAGCGATCCCTCTTCAATTTCCTTCGGCATAAATTTGCATCAACCGACTACAATCGTGGCTACCATTAACGCGTTGCATTAGGAGTCTTGTAGCGTAGTCTCGTCGACGTCAGTCGCGCATCATTTTCTTGAAATACATTCAACGTCTCCTTATTCCACTTCTTTCGTACGACTGCCGGATCATCGACGACTTACATTTATCGATCCACGGCGTTAATGGCGTTTTTTCGATCATGCTATCTCGACAATGGACCGCGAAAAACACAGAGGGGCTCGAAGAAAAGCAACAACACTGCCAAAATCAATTTCAATGACAAAACTCGAAGCAATTTTTCGCCTCATGTTGCAGTAATTTTGATGAGATTTTACAATATCGCTAGTTTGATCGTAAACACAACGAAGCATCGTTCGCACATCTCCGTTAGGATAAACCATATTCTTTTTGATACTTTTAATACCGTGAAAATGATTTTACACAGGTGATGCGATAGGGACAATGTAAGTCGATCTAAAAAGCAATCAGTTCAATTGAAGTTGAATCGAGAGAGGAGAGTGTTTTTTTTTTTTTTGTACAGGTGAGTCACGCTTTCACGAAGTCATACGTAGGTAGGTCAGGGCA
Source organism: Bombus vosnesenskii (assembly GCF_011952255.1). NCBI lineage: Eukaryota > Metazoa > Arthropoda > Insecta > Hymenoptera > Apidae > Bombus > Bombus vosnesenskii. Next base: position 4,606,811 of record NW_022882962.1, read on the forward strand.
TAATGGACGACAACTCGTGACAATACACACTAGGAATTCAATGCCTTCTGAAATGCCTTCCAAACGTGGTGTTCAACGTGCCGAATTGTATACAATGGGAAACCAGACGGAGACCAGATGAAGTCTCCTGTCTCTTTCGGTTCTCGCATCGCGTGCGACCGTGCGAGATTACCATTTCTCCAAGCGATTTCCGGCGTAACTTCCGATGACATTCCACGACAGATTCATTCACCTTGCAGCGATGAATTAATCACAATTACGCGTCAGTGTGCGATAAAATCACGACAAGCGATGAATATTGATATTCTTGATTTTTTATCAGTTCGCAAAACTATTTCTTTACGGTAGAGTCTTTTTCTCTTCTTTTTTTTTTTTGTCATCAGTTCAATTCCAAATCAAGTGCTGAGTCGTTGCGAATGTCATGGGAAATCGCTGAGTGCGATAACACGCACCGCATAAAAACCGTCTCACGTCTGCGTAGAATTAGTACCTCGCACTCGAGTTTGCTATTCTTTAGACCACACGTTCGCGCGAGTAACTCTGAACGCGCGAGCGGGAGTAAAGTAATCATTGTCATTGTTTCTTCAGGTGCATCCAAGAGACTGAGCCATGTACCCCTCCGCTCATGTTAATCGGAAACTATCTGAATTCTCTGCGAAGATACTCCACTACTGTTTTCTAAACAGATCTTCCTCCCTGAAATGGTACCAAAGCTTACACGTAGACTCAATTTCTCAACAACGTTTAAATCGAAAGCTTCTCCTTTTAGAAAAACCTTATGAGAGTTTATATGATCTTCGTAGAGTGACAGATCGTTTCTAAAATCATATTAGTTCCTTTTCTTCTTGTATGAATGAGAGTGGAGCGCAAAGTCGTCAAAGTTTCGTCGATAAATATCACGTGTTCGAAAACGGAAATTCTTGATCTTTCGTTTCTCGTAAATAACGAAACTCGTAATTGTTCGATTCCTTGTCGACATTGTTGTCCATGCCGCGTGTGTGTCGTGCCTGCGTGTACGTAATTGCGTGACAATGCGAGCGTGTGAATGGTACTGTGTAATTAGCGTATTAACGAACAGTAACTTCGTTATAAATCCCTTGCTATGTATAATCGCGGCCGAACAATGCGTAACGAGCCGGCGACAGTCGTAGCAGCTTTTCCGTTTCGTCCGCTCGTAATTCATCGCGATGTGGACTAAACCATCGCGTTTATTTTGCATCTGGCTCGATGACGCGAGTTCAAGGATCAATTAATCTCGCTGGTGATCGAGTCTGCGACAAATCGACGATCGTCAAGCTCGTACGCATCGATCGTTCCCCGTCATTGCATCTCCTTGTAGATAAACATTTTCTCGTCATTATGTTACTTGTAATTATACGGTAAGCGCATATAAGTTATTCGTGTCCGTCGTACGCGACCAGCAACAAGATTTAAGAATAATACAAGCCACTTTGAGAAATTGTTGCTGGTCGTAAGGATGGATCTCGATGTACATTAATTCAACATTCAGTGTAGTCGACGATAATTCGTTAGGTAGTTAGGGTAATCGATGAGCAAAGAGGAACAGCGTAGCCTTAAAACTAATTTATTCGGAGTAGTCGTTGTTGACGTATGAACAATAAGAGAAACGTAACATTTAGTATACACGTACATACACGTAAACGTATAAACATACACGAAAACTTGCCAGTATAGAGAATTAGAATTAAGAAGGGAACACGTGAATCACAGCGAGAGCACGATGGAGATCGTGGCAAGAGAAAAAGAAAAAGAATGGCTCTGGCGATCGTTCCGGGGGGAAAATACCCGCGATCGGCCAACGCGTTTAAACGGTTATTGAGGACCGCGTGCCTTCGCGTAATTTACGTGCGTGCATTCGCAGCGCGGAAAATCCAATGTTGAATTTAACATGGAGAACGTTCCCAACCACGGTGAAACGCGCTTGGTATGACAACCGTGGTCATTGGGATAGATTAGAAAGTCATTGATTTGGAATTTTATAGAAAATGCATTGTCCAAAATTGAACAATTAACACTAATTTAAAGTTATTGATAATCGATTCGACATTGGATTCTTCGCGAGGTAGGAAATTTCGTAAATTTGGCCAAAATAGTTCTTCACTTTTTGTATATTTTTTACCGTAATAGATGAAGAATGAAACGAAGGATTGTTGTGCGGAAACTGTTATATCGAGAAGAAGAAGGTTGATTCTTCGGAGACACGGAGGCTATTATAGGGAGACAATAGTATTAACTCGTCGTGCGATTTAGAGGACGAGTTTATGGCGAGCTCGTATTGGCTCGATTAACCATGTAGAGAGAGAACAGCCGGATTACCATGGTAGAGAAATTTATAATTACAACGACCCTGTACTACGGCCGATCGTACACCATTCCTGTACAATGTATCGTAACAGTATTTACTATTGCACTAATGGTAATAAAGAATAACTGTTAGTACATGTTTTGTTGCTGTTTGAAACATCGATTTATTGTCCAGTAGATTTATTTTCTAATCCTTATATATCCTCAAATTATTCTACTTTCTTAATTTGTTTTAGCTCCTTGTAGACAAATATAGGGACATCGTGAAATTTCTACGACATATAGATGTCAAAGTAGCCCTCATCTTCTCGATCTTAAAAAGCAATAAATTTCATTTAGTTCGTTATAAAATTTGAAGTAATGCGAGGGTACGTCGCGCGTGCCTTCAGCGAATAAATTGATTACGCGAGTAATCTCGTAACGACGTTTACCCTGGGTATGCTTCATCAATTCGGTAGTGAGAAGTTTGAAGCTGGACGAACCCCTCTTAATTCAATCAGGCAAACTTCCCTGCTATGGACTCTGACATTAGTTGCGCCAGCCGAAATGGAAACTTCGACCGCATTGTAAGTTAGAGACAATTACTCTAGTCTTATTAAACGAGCGTATTTCACAAGTAGCCGCAATTGAGTTTCGTCTCTTCCGCGTAAATTCTCACTACGGGATTCGTATGCGAACCAACCGATACTGACACGCGAGGTATTAATAATTTCGTAGTGTTTCGAAATTCGAGTAAACACGGAGTTTCGATAATTCTTGTCAAACAAGTGTAAGCAAGTTTCTATTTAAGGAAGATTGATGGTTGCTGGCACGATACATCCGGTGGTTAAACAGGAGGGCAACAACCTTCCATTTGTTCTACTCTTAAGACGAACGTTTAAGGCTGATAGTTGAGTGACATCTTAAGAATTGGGGTCCGTCTTCGAGTCTGAATAGACTCCAACTTTGTTTAGTTCCAGACGTGCATGCAAACGATTTTCAATGGGTTTTTTGTTGTTGATATGCACACATTAAATAAACATACGTAAAGTATATGATTTGATCGGCTATTTATTTTAGTTGATTTGCTATCAAAGTTGATTTGTTATTAAAGTTGACTTCCTAGCTCTATTCTGTACATTTTCCTGTATATTTTTCCGTATATAATTTATTAAACGAAAAATAGCAGGTGGAGTGACTCCTTGAATACGACTGGCTGCAGCGATCTATGCAGAAAAAATAATAAGGATAATGACTGCGAAAATTATGAAGATTTATTTCTACACTTACTGTATATGGTTGAAACTCAGAGAGTTTTTCTCTTTCCTCCAGAGATAAACTTAATTGAGGTCTATATCGGAACACATTCAGTCATTAGTAAAGATAACTGCACTTAATAGATATCACAATTTATATTTCAGATAATTAACTTACGAGTTATAGTCTATGGATGGCGGGATAAGCAACTGTTCGTTTTTGCGAATTTCTCTGATTTCTTCCTCTATTTTCTTTAAAGAATCTGCATACAATGCTTCTATCTATAAGATTAAATAGATGGTCATAATAAAAGATGATAAGCCGTACTGATTTAAAAATATCACTTGCAACAAAATATTGCTACCTTTAATCTTCTTGAAATAATTGGATCATCTGCGAGATGTCCAAAGCGATCAGGAAGTGCTTTGATAAATTTATCAACGTCATAAAACTGTATCATATCAAAACCAGATCTTAAATTAGTATTCTTAGAAACTGGAACACCCAGTAATTGACACCACTTTGCATTGTGATGAATTTCATTTTTAAACAACTCTATATTTTCTTTTAGTTTGGATAAAATTTCTTCTGTTTTTATCATTCTTTCCTCTGATACGCAACCACTTTCATACCCCTTTTTGGTAAGCCTTTGATCTGCATTATCTGGTCGTAGACTTAATCGAAATTCTGCACGACTGGTGAACATTCTATATGGTTCATTTGTACCAAGTGTAGTAAGATCATCAATGAGTACACCGATATAGCCTTCTGTTCGACTTATTATCAATGGCTTTTTATTAAGAACCTAGTAAATAGATTATTCAACGAAATAAAACAATGAATTTCTTCGTTATTAACTTAAAAAGTTCATAATAAAAAATGGGTGATAGAGACCTTGGCCGCAGCATTAACACCTGCTATAATTCCTTGTGCAGCTGCTTCTTCGTAACCAGTTGTACCATTTATTTGCCCAGCAAGAAATAGCCCTGGAATCCTTTTGGTCTCTAACGTAACGTGTAATTCTTTTGGGTCAATATAATCATACTCAACTCCATAACCTGGTCTCACTGCGCATAAGATTACAACGTTATATTAATATATTTAAAAACATGGAATGTCAGAATATACATATGTATATCATAAAGGGAACAGATTTACCCATTTTAGCATTTTCTAATCCTGGAATACATTTAATAAGTTCTTCTTGTTTCTCTGCTGGAAGTGTACATGATAATCCTGAGGGGTATATAATGGGTGAATCTAAACCTTCAGGTTCCAGCCAAATTTGGTGTTCATGTGTATTAAACCTAAGAACTTTGCTTTCTATACTTGGACAATACCGTGGTCCTGTTATCTCCTCTGTAACGTGTAAATTACAATGCATGTTGTCTTTTACAATTTTTGAGACAGCTTCGTTTGTATATGTTAGATAACAATTTATTTGTTGTTCTACAGGTAACCAGACAGTATTATTCATGAATGAAAATGGCGTTGATACTTCGTCTGGTTTATGTACATCACATTTGGAAAAATCGATAGTAGATTTTTCTAACCGCGGTGGTGTACCTAGAAAAATATTTTAAAACATGAGAACATTTAGAGCCTGTAAAGAAAGTATATAAAACATGATTATGACAATTACCAGTTTTTAATCTTCCCATTCTAAATCCAATTGTTTCTAACGTGTTAGCTAATCCAATGCTGGGTTCATCACCAAATCTACCAGCAGGTCTTTTTTCTAATCCAATATTAATTTGACCTTTTAGAAAAGTACCTGTTGTTATGACGACTGTATCACTGTATATTTTTGTCCCATCCCCTGAAACACGATTTTCATAAATATTTTATTTGTTTAAAAATTAATAACATACATATATCCAATTTAAAAGAATAAGCATACTAAGAATTATTCCATGACAACTTGGAGAATCTCCATGTACAATTAAATCTTCCACAGAGGATTCATATATTTGTAAACCAGGCGTATTGAAAAGCTCCTTCTGTATGTGCTTCTTATATAAGACACGATCAATTTGAGCTCTATATCCCCATACAGCTGGCCCTTTAGAACTATTTAGGATTTTATAATTAATTCCAGAGATATCACAGATACGGCAACAAATACCATCTAAAGCATCTATTTCTCTCATAAGGTTTCCTTTTCCAATTCCACCAAAGGATGGATTACATGACATTTCTCCTATGAAAGTATTGTCATAATTTTTATTCAATAATCTTTAATATTAAGAGAGAAACAAAAGTGATACCTATTGTGCTTTTCTTATGAGTAACTAATAATGTTTTTGCACCCATCCTAGCAGCTGCTGCACAAGCTTCTGTTCCAGCATGACCACCACCAATAACAATGACATCAAATTTATATTGATGATTGTTTGATGAAAGATTTCTTAATAATTGAAGAAAACCTCGTCTATAATTTCTGCCTAATGGAGGCAATCTGATCTTGTTATACTTCATTGTATTATCAAAGTATTCTAGGATGAAAAAAATGAGCATTTTATTAAACACGTACTAAATGATTTATTGTAATAATTATAAATATATAATATGTGTAAAAAATATACTCATATAATGATTTTAAAAGGCAAATACATAGAGATCTATATAATACCAATAATACATATAAATCTACGTAGAAAGCAAATATAGAAAATGAACTTTTCTTAAGATATAAAAAATTCATTATTTTCTAATTTCATAAATAAAAAATTATATGTAAGAGCATCTCTAAGTTTTGGTAATATTAACTTTTCGCATATAGTTTCTTTATTCGTAAAGTTCATATTCATATATTTCAAATTATTTATAAACTCTATAACGAAGTTAAAACAATTCATCGAGATTTCATCATAATTTTCAGATTTCCATTTCGAGTCTTTTAACATTATTTTTAATGTTTCATTCCAATGACTGTCCCAAGATGAAGGGATTACATTTATCGCAATGCAATTTGTCCATCTTGAACAATCATTTAGTATTAAACCCTCTTTGTCGTATTCAAAAACAAGGCCATTCATGTTAGTTATTCCTATATGCAAATCATTTACGATATGATAATCAGTTAAAAAATTGCCATTAGCTGGCCTAACAACTATAGAATTTGGTTCACACGCTGCATTTTTATATGGATATGGAACAAGAAAGGGCATTATTTTATATTCTGTAATACATAATTGACAAATTGGGCATATTTCTGGAACAGCTTTACAGAATATGCTTTTTGAACAACAATGACGAAAACACAATATTTTTGAGTCACAAGCCATAATTTTTAACTAATATCAATAATATAGTTTTGTTTCAAATGATGACATTGTATACAAGATGTTAGGTTATATCGCACAATTTAGTGACGAATGAAGTTATCTAGAGAAACACAGTCAAAATCCTGCTCTCTAATCTCATTTTTTACGCATGCGATAAGGGCTACAAATGAAATACATAATTTTAAATAAAAAAAAGGATAATGCAAATTATATTTGTAACAGAATAGTATGATTTCGAGAAAGCACATTACCTGTTATAATTTACTACATTTAACTGTGAAAATATCTTTATATCATTAATATACATATATTCAACTTTAATTTATTTGTTTATATGTATATCTATATTTTTACGGATTTCTCAACAAATACTTCCTCCACATCAATAAGATAAAAGCTAGAAGATCACCATTAACCGTTTATTACATATCTCAGTATATACTATACCGCCGACGAGGTACAATATGGGTCAGAATCATATAAAAAAAACTGTGGTCTGGACCACGATCATATAAGCAGATTTCATAACTAGGCTAAACCGTTCAAAAATTGAGTCGTGTCTAGTCATGAAAAATTAAAATCAAAGGTCAATAAAGGCAGAGACAACAAGATTTGTGCTATTTTTACACAATGGCGTTACACGACGAATCCTAATCTCTCGATTGAAGTACTCTACTGCGGAGAAATTAACGAACATACTTCGATCACTAAGAGCCTTATCTCCTCCATTAGAGTTTCAGATCTGTATATACGATCGTGTGATGAGAACCTTCTTATCTTCCATGTTGATTTTTCACAACTAATTACGACTCAATTTTTGGACGGTTACCCCTAGGCTTCGGCTATATGAGTGTCGAGACTTACAATCCTATTCTTAGTCAATGTTATCGTGGTGCCGTTTGTTCCTTCCATCGTGAGTCGAATCTCAGTCGACAAGTCGAGAGACAACCGGGTCCAGGCTACTCCTACACGATGGCGTTAGTCAATCAACCCTCGTTTGATTAGAGCGCCTTACTGCGGATAAATTGAACAACATTTGCCGCTGCCTAAGAGCCTCATCTTTTCCACGAGAGTAACTAGACTTGTATACGACCGTAGTTCTGTCTTATACGTGCCTATAGCACAGACAAAGCTTTGCACCTCATTGGTGCCTATACTTTATTTGTAACTTTATGGTAATGTCATATTAGAAGTTAGTTTTAATTCCAATCGCTGGAGGTACCGTAATCTCATTCTGCGCTGTTTCGGTAACGTTGGAAATGACACTAAAATGGTAAATGGACTCTAGTGACCCCGAAACCGTGAACAAAAAGGTACGTTGGGTAATAGGTCTATTTTGCACTTTGTTGGTGCTAATAGATCTATTCTATACCTGATCGGTGACTGTATACTCGTCTATATACAAAGCAGTTTATCTATTATCAACTAGTCATAATTGTAAAGTAAATGTTGTACTTTATCCATTGCAGGTAATAATTAATTAAAGAATTATTTTACATACAGTGATAAATACATATTCATATATATTGTTGTACTCCTATATCATGATTAGGCATCTCGAAAACAGATATCTCTTATTTGAAATATATGGATTTCATTCACAAGAGTGTTTTAGATTTTATCTAAATCCATATATGATATAGTGATTTAATAGTTTCATATACACATATAAACACATAAAAATTTTTGTAGTCCTCTTTTATTAATCGGAAACATTTTTATCTCAGCGCTCATTTTCACTTGCAATTTCGGATCAATGATACAGTCTGGGACTCGAAATACCACCAATATTACTCTTGACTAGCGCGTTCCCGCCCTTCCCCCACCATTTAGTTCAGGCGCGTGCCGCGCAGCGCGATAGCGCTGCTATAGTAGCAGCTGATCTATGGTACGGTGTGGAGCAGTCGTGTTCGTACCGCGTTTCGTAGTGTGTTCGTACCGGTACGGTTATACGACGTTTATGTTCGACTCTCGGTTTCGTCGCAGTGATTATCGTGTACCGTACTCGTGACAAGTGACTGTACCAAATCTGGTATTCCGACCGATTCTTTTGCTGACACATTGCGAAACGGTGAAAGGCAGAAGAGGACGAGCAGGAGAGGACAACGAGACGAAGGACGAGTAAGGAGCATCAGCCACAACGCGTTTACCAGGAAAGATCGGTGAGTTTTAATTCCACTTTGTTTGACATATACGAACATAACTGTGCGCAAAAATACATCGTGGATAGTCGGAAAGATGGCTACAATCGTGACACGTGCTTTGAAATTGCTCTTGAGGACCATCGTACAAGGCGCACACGTGAGACTTGCGTACCCTTTCGAGGTGACTGACACCTGATGCGTCAATGACCATACCACGCGTATGAGTCGCGTGTATCTCGCTTCTCTGTTTCGTGATTTCGATTCCGTTTGAATCTAATAGAACCATATTTACGAATGCTTCCTATGAATACAGTATGACTCTTGTACGAAACAAAAGATATCGGCATGCTTTTCGCGATTACCATGTCGCCAAGCGGACCGGAGATAGGTTATGTCACAGATGCCAGCCAGCATTTTTTTAACCGTGGGATTCACGGGAGTGGTGAGTCTCATAGTCTCACGATAGATAATTCTAATACGTATATACGTGTGTGTGTGCTTGATGCAATGCATCTTAGGTCATCGATGCATTATTCAGTGACGCGTCGTGGTCTTTGTCAAATTTATCCATTATCGAAATTTACTCTGTTTTCATGTTTAACGTCAGTTCAAGGTCACGCACCTACCGAATAGACCAACGTGTACACAGATTATAAACTCGCAGCTTCCGCATTAATCATTCTTTTTATACCGAATAATGCATAATCGTAGCAGAAATCATATATTTCATATTACATATCGTATTTCTTATAAACATAAGTGTCGAAGGAGAAGTTGTAACGATCTTATTTTACTACTGGAGTACTTTTGCACGATAATTTATTAACTAATAATATCGGTGATTTGACAAGTTACAAAATTCTTCTTTATAATTTTACAACCTTATGTCAAGTAAGATAATCAAGAGTTATTCTTACATAATAATTTACCAATTGATAACGTAAGGGAATTTGTTAGCGTTCATAATTTGTAACTTGTTAAATTTAGCTGATATGAGTACAATCGTATAAGACGTAGAATCAACCTAGGAGACGCATGTATCGATTTTTTGTCAGACATTCCATTCTCTGTTCATTCAATAACATCCTTACACTGTTCCGTTAACTCCCAAGTCGATCGTCGCAGGCTGGTACATAATATTTGCTGCTAGAACGCCGATGAAAATAGCCGCTAGATATTTCGCTGCTACGAGTGGCGTTCAGCTGTAGACGAATTATCCTTGTGATGCGATTTCACCGAGGAGAGGGCGTCATTAGCATCCGGTTCGAATGCATTGTGATATTTACCGAATTCACGCTTTGTTCACCTTAACGCGTTACGAAACTGCATTCCGTGAACTTTAGCCCTTGGAAGAGTAGGTCTACGTTTACGTGTATTATTCAATCAGATTGTACACCGGTAATTTCTATATATAGTATATTTATGTTCTACTAATATGTTAAAATCTATTTTCGTTCATACGGATCCGAGGAAACCCGCGAGATTAAACGAATTTTGTTATCACGTAGAGTAAAAATATATATATATATATTTTTTTTTTTCGTTTCGTGGCGAAGGTTAATGTACTATCACTATATCTTTCAAAATTTTCATCTATTTATTCTTTTTATTTTATATCGAGTTGAATGATAAGATTGTTGGTATTTTACCAGTATATATATATATATATATCAAAAAATGTTATAAAAATACAACGTAATGTATTCTTCGCTAAGTTCAATATCTTTTAACAATCTCAATCTTTTTTTTTATTTTAATATCTTTCGATTAACTATTTTTTATAATACGGTGGAACAATGTCGCCTTGTTTTGTATTCTCTGTCGTTGATGTTTAATAATGACACGAGGGGGAGAAGGAGAGTATCGATCAAAATAAACATAAAACTGCTTATGAAAACGAAAAAGTGGAAGAAGGAAAAAGAAACACGTAAAACTATAAAAACGCGTGTACGTGTGTTACACCGAGGAAATCTACAATTATTTCCAACGACGAATTTTGCTGCAGGGCCGCACGCGTGCGCTCGTGCACACGCTTCACCGGCGAAACTTTATGGAAATTTCGGAGCGGTTACGCTCGCCCCCGAGTGCTTCGTTTAAATTTCATTATCTCGAACACCGGCTAAATGACACGTCTCTCGTTCCCAGCGACGACACCAAAACTTACCTCGTCCCCGTTGGAAACGAATTAGGTGATAACAATTGTCGTTCGAGTGTTCGTTATTGCTTGCTATTCGTATCCACAAGGTATAAATAAAGGGTAGAACAAGAGAAAATTACATTTTATTTTTACCTCTTATCTTGTTTATAAGTTTCCGTATATTATTTTCCATTTCGTTATCATATTATTAGATTATTCATCGTTATCGTTTACTAATAGCAACAACTGCAGGATAACAATAGGAAGTGAAATAGGAATACGTGGAAAGATGTAAAATTTCATTTTTACCTCTATTTTACATTGGAATTATATCTCGTTATTTTTCGTTAATTGTATCAACAAGACGTTCTCACGATACATGGACAAACATAACGTTCAATTGCTATCTTTAATTTTTCCACAAATTTTCCATATTTCCTGCTATTTTATTCGACCATTTGTTCATCATTGGCCTGCGTAAAATTTCGTTGATAACGTAGACATTTTTGTTTCTCTTCTTTTTAAATAATTGATTTAATTGGGCCGGCTAGGAAGGTTTCTACGTAAATGGTTATATTGTAAATAATGGTAACGCGAGCGCGCTTTTTGAATCATCAACGCCGTACCCGAATGTGTACAATGGACCGGTTTCCGATATTTGAACGCGATACACCTTCCGCGGTCGACGAGCTTTGTCCATAAATCAGGAAGTGCACGCGAGTACACAGCGCGGATGGTTACACCCTCTCGTAATGCGCTCGTACACGCTTGAAAAATCATAGGCGGCTTTAATGTTTTTCGAGGGGACCGACGTGGTTATCGCAACACCGGTTGCGTAACTTTACATTTTATTGAATGTTCTTCGTTACATGACAAACTGAAAACTGAAAAATGTAGCGAGATGTAACGTGGCAATTCGAGTATTTATATACGAATATTTCTCCATTATATTATCCAAACGTTTACTGAACAAATTCGCTTGAAAATCGAGTTTCTCGTTAAATATAGATACATACACAGTCATTTAACGTGTAATAATATTTGACAAAAGTAATAATTGACAAAGAAACAATCTATGTATTCGAAACTCTGCGTACATTTGCTAATATTATTTGTACCTTAACGTAGCGATAGAACGTTCGTAACACACGGGTATCTGGTTGCTTTATAGCGCTTTGTGTGCTTTGTACATCTACCAAACGAATAAAGTCTACTATAGCGTCCACGTACATCGCTAACGATATTTGAACGTGATGTCGACTGGTATTTGGTAAAATTCCATCGAAATTCGACATAAGTCGTCGACTATGATCGTTACGGATAGTCGTATGTGTGTTTTCCTTTTTTATACTCATTGCTCTTAAAAATCATAGTTCGTTCAGATCTTCTAAGATGTTGCGCGATATACGTAAATAGTGACTTGTTAACGAGCTATTTAATTCTCAAAGATTGTAAGTGCTGTACAAATTACACGTCATAGTATTTTTACAAGTTTCCACTATATAAAACACGTCATTAAGCATCAGGGATATTACGGATAATGCAAGAATGTCGTTTAATACTTACGTCACACTTGTTTACATTCAATCCTAAAGAGATAAAACGCAGAATGTTGATCAGTCTCGCAGTATTCCGTTCGGTCAGGGTTTCTAATGGAAAACCCGTCCAGCACTTTCGCGTCGCAGATTAATCGACTATGAAACGGCGAAACTGGTTCTCGGTTCATCGTGTAATTCCAAGCACGCGTAACACGGCCGCGCGAAACTTGAATCGCGGCCGTAAAAACGCTCTCTTATTAAAGATTGCGATCGACGTTTCGTTTCATTCATCCGGCACACGCACTTCTTGTTATTCGACCGTCGTTTCTAGCTGTCAAATTGTTATGGAGTCACGCGGTAGAAACTTTCCTTTTCTGACTACGGTATCGCGTTATATCCATGGCTTTATATAAATGGCACATCGATATAAAAGGGTATTTGCTCGTCCATATTATTACCAAGTACGTATATTATGCGATTTGTTCAATTTATTAGTACGCCGTAGCGAAAAATATCTCCGTGTTTCCATAGTCGAGCAATTATATTCAACTTGTTGAATCAACCGTAGGTTCATCGTCGACTTAGATTATCCGATTTGAATTTGAAAATGAATATGTGGCGAAACGAGAATGTCAAATATGTCGAAGTACCTGTCACGTAAACTTAAGGGTTGGTTGGTGAAATAAAATAGCTGAGTCGTAACACAACTATTAATTTTGTTTTAATTAAACTTTATTATGAATTCAGCAACCACAACGGAATACACACTGAATTAACATAAATCACAATTCACTCCAACCACGTTATGTGAAACTTAGTTATGATGATACGTTAAGTACGCGACTGTTACAAGGGTAGAGATCGGTAAAGATACGTTGACTATTCTAAGGATACGGAATAAGTGAGTCTTACTGACGATACCGTGTCTGAGGAAGACTAGGGGTGGGTGTGTCTAAGGACACGGGACTATCGGATTTGTTGATGACAATTTTGGTTAAGGAAGCGAGGGCAATAGACACCGTCTCCGATTGGATAATAAGACGGCTGGTAGACCAGGAAGGGTTTTAGCCGCCCTCCTGAGAAAGTTGCTAACGGAACATACCAGATGTGAGGAAAATCAACTTTCCATGTTAACACGTGGTAGACGATAAACGTAAAAGGAAATCCAAGACAAGAGATACTCGCTTGGTCCGAAGGACCTTAACTATGAAAATTCCAAGACCCCTGGTAGGTACTTAAGACTACCGAGGATACGCGTCAAGGATGTGCAGACATCTAGGTGCCATCCTGTCCGCGGTGTGTGGCCTGGTCTCTGATGTGAATTGGCGTTACATACCGATCGCTGTTGTCATAACCGCGTTCGCTTAAAAGATCGCGGTTAAAAGGTAAAAAGCTAGAAAAATGTACCGAATGTCCAGCTGGACAAATTGTAAAGTACAAATTAAATAATAATAACAAACAAGAAAAAGGTAGAAAGCGAAGTAAAGGCGGCGAAGGGGAAGAAAAGGGAAATCGTTTTTGCTTTTGGATAGAACGTTCGTGAAAGAAGTGGCATGAAAACGCGAGGATTAACGGCGCGCGCATTCGCGGGAGAAATTTCTTGCCGTTTACCTTCCCACGAGTGTATTTTTGCGCACGCGAATCAAACGCAAGCTTTTCCCCGCGGGCGACCTCGTTTAATAGTTCCGACGATTCGCTAACGAGGTTAACAACGAGCCGCTTGTTTCGCGTCGGAAATAGAGTTGCCCCATTTGAGCCTAAGTCTTTCCGAACGCACTCGCCAAGTTCCTGTTCGTCGATTCTATCGATCATCGTCTTACAATGATAAAGAAAGCGACTAACAATTCGTATTTGAAAGACGAAATATGAAATCAGGCAAATAGAAAAATTATACAGTGTCTGACGCCTATGTAAAAGGGTTAAGTTTTCGAGAATTTCTTTCGACTATTTTATTTCTACTATAGGATTTATTTATTCAGAAATATTAGAAATTAGGGTTTCCCACGATTACAATCCTAAATGATAAATTTATCGATAGATGGATCTATTCTCAATAAACAGGAAACGATGGTTATTTAACATGAACTAAATACAGTAATGTGCTATAACTAAGACAACTAAATAGATAATTCACAGCTCACAACTAATAGTTTACAACTCGTAACAACTTGGCAACTCGACTCTCGGCTCCTCACAACTCGACTCTCAATTTACGACTGTCTGTTAATTCGTCCTTTTCCCTTAAGCATCCCTTTGTCATTTCTCATAGCCCCGCCACGTATGTGTTCCGTAATAGTCCACGGTTATGGTTACGTAGGCCTTCTTCCGCTTAACTATTCGACTGAAGGACCAAGGACACATTGAGGTTTCCAGAACCTTTTTTGGCCTGTCGACACTTGGGTTTTCTCGCAACATTGTTTATGGTTCACTCGATATTTCTTACGCAATCTGTCCACGATACTAAGCTACTGCGTGAAAATTACCATTCGTTTCGTTCTATTTTATCCTCAACTACGATCTTTTTCCCTTTCGAATAGATCTGTGGCGGCACTCGACGACGCAACTTTCCGCCGGCTTCGCGACACAAAGCGCTATACCATCAAAGCGTAAGGCCGACGTGCCTAATGTATCATCGTTATCCTTACGGTCCTTCCGAATATTCGGAAGAATGCATACGCGGCAATGGTCGTGGACGTCTACAAACGCGTGCGTAGTGGTGATATCGAGGAGCAACAAAAGAAAAGAATCTATCCAAAGATTCATTTGGTTTTGAACAGCGAAATCTGAAGGTGCAGTGTAATAGCGAAGCAAACATAGTCGAAAATCGTGGATCGTTGATTGTTGGCTATTGGTTATTAAATAAACTATATTGTTGAACATCGAGAGTATTTCTTGGGCACTTACCCGCTAAACCACCTCAGATGCAATTACAAATGGATAGAAAATAAGAAAACGAAAACTGCAATTATCCGATCTAGACTCCAAGGATTATTTTAAAACGCATTACGAGAACAAAGATGAGTGGTATCTGTGTCAATCCGATCGCATCGAGATTCTCCAAGCGTCTTTTCACTTGTCTATTATCCAGTCAGCATTGTGCTTGATCGAACGCGATGAAGTTTTAACGCGCTTCGTTCCAACTTATCGGTCGAACTTATTATTCGCGCGGGAACACAGAATAGAATTAAAAAGGGGGCGAAAGCGGATTCAGCCACTCGAACACGGTATTGTTTCAGAAAGATCGGTATAAGCCCGTACTACACGAAGCGAGTGTTTGATTGGGTCCTGGAACGGTTCCGTGTAATCGGGACAGCGATCATTTTAATTGAAATTTCGATAGTCGAATGAACATTCCGGGATTGAAAAGGCAATTAAGATCGAATCGACGATATATCGAGCCGGGTGACGCAGGTTCGTAATCGAACTCGGTTTTGCCACCCCGCGTTCGATCTTTTGGTTGTTCCTGCGAACGATTTGGAAAATTGAACGGTGATATTCGGATCCAGTTCGTTCGATACCGTCGTTAATCACGGAAAATGGTTTTTGCCAGCTTGGTTAACGATCCTCGCCTTTCCATTCATCCGGATAGCATCGAATCGTTGCGTCGATCGAAAACAGAAAACTGTTAAAGAACAATGAGTTGACGCGTGCACACCGTGTGCCTTCTTGTGTAATTGAAGTAACATCGTTAGTGAAACTTTGGTCACAAGCTGCAATTTATTAATATTAATAAATTCCTCTTGCATTAGATTAGCCTCCTTAGTTGAATTATCTTATTTAGCATCTTTCCATTTTTCGAGATACGTCGGAACATCCGAAGCTTACTGTGTCTTGTTTCTCGTACGTGAAGCCGTATCGAGCACAGGTTGTTGAACGAGGAAAAACAAAGGTTACGTAAAGAATATAATGAAACTTCAGTCTTCTTCAGCGTTGAAATAGTACGTAGAATATTTTCGCTAAGAAGAGTATAGCAACAGATTTTGATAATAAAACGAATCAAATTTTCGAAGTAAATTTTACGCGTCAGAAGTTATCTAATTGTTAGTCTGAAGATGTTTTTACATTCGTGGTACGTTTGCGTGAAATAATACGTAAAAATGTATAAAATATCCAACGTGTAATACTCATTACGATATTTACTGGGTAGAACAAATCTCCGTTTACATTCCATCTTTCCACTTGCTTCAATAGAAATATCAAATCGTATGAACACTCGTAATATATTCTATCTGAATTATCCTATTGCGATTAAACTGGAAAATTTGCGAAAGGGAATTCTACAATCTACAACTTGTAACTTAGCGCTTCGTTGATATTATTAGTTGATAAATAATAGTAGCCCGAAATGGTTCCAGGAAGAGGAATCTGTCTTTTCTTTTAATTTACGCCATTTACACAAAACGCGAAAGTGGAGTAAGCAACCGTGTAAGGAATAATGGAACGAACGTTCCGTGCCGGGAATTTCGCGATGTAGAGTAATGAATAGAGTCGTTGTATAATAAATACATAAAGGAAGAGCGCATCAAGCCGTCAGCTAATAAAACGAGTAAACAATAAATTGACTTAATAGCGCGTCATGTAGCGGGAAACTGGAACAGAAGTCTGTCGGACACGTACGAGCCACGTGAACTTTGTCTTCTCTTTCTTACTAACATTTCATTAATATCGTTGTTATTTATTGTCGTCGTTAGTTGAAGATTCCGGTGGAACATTCGTAGAGTCGCGTTTCTTTTCCAGAAGTTAGATAAATACACAAAAAGCGGCACATGTATATAAAATTCATACTTTGTTGGAGTTTTTTAAGAAAATATCAAAGAAGTTTTTCTAAAGGAACTCAAACGATGGGACTTGTAGAATTCTGTATTAAATTATGCTAATGAAATAAAAATTCATTAGAGACTACTCTCAGAAGCGTACAGTCTACAGTCGAAGGTTCAGTTGACCTACAGTTTCTTCGAATTTTTAAAATTCTACCATTCCTATACCAATTTCTTTTTCTAAACTCCTCGTTTAATATCGACCATTACTTATTCTTTTTTCTTTCTAATAAACGAATAAATTGTGTATTTTATAAACGTTCCATGAATAGGAGAACGTTTTTTGACTCGGTCGAATTAATGTACATGCGTGCACCGGTTTTTCCATTAAGTTTACGACGAGAAAGGAACGGAAGTCTTTGGTCGCCGGTTTAAATGCTATACTTTAGAATATTGCGTTTCGCGGCCTATAATACCCTGGCCACACGGTGCATTATTAGCTTTTAAAATGCCCTACACGAAGCAAAAGATATTGAATCGTTACGCTTTGCCAGGAAAATATCTCTAAGCCAGCGGATTTTAGCGAAGAATTTGCAGCAAACATAAAAAAAATTTCCAAGTAGAAACATCCATATTGTTTCGTATTATAAATTTATATATATCTTATCATTATAGTTTAAAAGATTAACTTATTCACGACACGATACTCTATTATACGTAGCTTTGATAATTATCAATTATAAGGAATACGATCATTGCGATTCGATTGTGTAATTTATAATTTTACAATTAAAATATATCGTGTGAAAAATAAACAAGTTACGTTTAAACGGTAGCGTACGTATTTTAATTCGCGAAGATTGTCGAGCAGGTGGTTGGTTTGAGTTTAGAGATAGTAAAGAACAGAGGCTCGTTTAAAAGATGATATTCGCGTTTTCTTGACGTTTCCCATAAACACCGGAAAAACACCTGCCTCTCTGTGGACCCGGGTCGTTTAAATATCTGGTCGTCTCACCTTTCTTCTCGCGTAAATACCGCGTCGCTGTACCGTGGTTCCATAAACAATGTTGACTGCGCGAAACACAGAATCTTATCGCGTAAAAGTACAAGTTTCGTCCGCTTTGTTTGTCGTTCCGCCATGTAAATTTAATATATCTCGTTTAAACGTCTGCGTTTGTTCCATGTACCTTATTACGTGAAATGAAATAATCGTTCAAACTAATTTTGCTTATTTTTTTTTTGAGATAGAAATTACCTGTTATCCTTCCTTTTTTCTAATCAGATCGTTGATTAAATGAATCGTCCTTGTTTCTAGCACGTTTATGGTATAAAGATGTTTAAATTGGATATTTATTGCGATCGTTGCAATATTTCAATGGTTGATCGGTAGAGCATGGTAGTTGGCTCATTGAATTCACGGTGGAAGCCCGCGAGGCGTTCTTTAAGGCGTGGTTCTGATAAATTTCAGCCGCACCAACTTCATCTTTGTCGATAACTTGGAATTTCAGAAGCTCGGCTGCCTGTTGTCGAAAACGATAACGCGAGATGAACTTTCATAGAGCCTCGCTTCCTTCCGGCTACGATTTTTGCTTGTTTTCACGACAATTGAATTGATTTTGTAAATTATTTGTTTATAGAAATCATGGTCGTAGCTTCTTCTCGCGTTAATCGCATATCTCATCTTCTTTTCTTAGAATTTTACATCGATCGCGAACTAATTCGAACGGTATAGTTGAAGCGTCAAACGTTACATTTTTAGATGATGATAAAATCAAAGATTAGAAAAATAGTAAATCCTTTTCGTAAATCAACGAACATATTGCTCGTAAGTGTAAAAATTACATGTTTAATCGTTGCCAAACGTCTGAAATTTTGTACAATACGATGTAATATAATTTCAATAATTTTAATAAATAAAATAACACTTTCTCGTATATTCCTTCGCACAAGCTAACGCATTACTGACACTCGCATGAAACGAACACACGACAGGGTTTGCCCGTTTGCATCGAACCCTAATAATTCTAAACACTCATCATCGCACGTACACAATGTTCAGCACACAGTCTCCTCTACACCAAACATTATCCTCGTTCTCGACTACTCAACAGCTCAAACACGATCCATGGATCGAGCAGTATGACGCTCAAACACAAGACGATGCGACGTAGAGACGTTCCATGCGCGATGGTGAATGATCGCGCGACCTAAGCCAAGCGAGCTTATCCGCATCATTCACCGTGTGAGACACGTGTTTGCGAAGGTTCTTTGTCGTTGCAGGCACATTTGCAGAGCGCGGCCGTCTGAATAATAGCTCAAACAGAGTGCAAGAGGGATTAGGAAGCGGCCACAGGGATAATCCTGGGCGAGGCGTTCGTGCAGCCCGAAACGAACGCGAGTTTCGAAACGGAAAACGGGGTAATTGGATCATGGTCCCTTTTCACGGCAGTCCGACTTTTAACTCGATTTGTTCCCGCGGCCGTTTATTCGTCCACGCGTCACATCGGGACACGGAGCCGCATGGAATTCGAACACGCGAACAGAGACCGCGTGTTTAGGATCTTTGATCTTCGTGTTATAGCGCAGTTGATTTTTCTCGTTTAACACGTGCGTTATTGTATCTCTGGAATCAGCGTATGTTTTAATCTAGATAGGCATTTATTTTCGCCGATAACGTTCGTTTCGATACGTTCGTGTTCGTTGTGATTTTTATTTTTCTATATAGTTTTGTCGGAACCACGTGGCATAGTAGCGAAAGTGTTAAATGCGTGTTTAATGCAGAAAGTATGGAATAGTTGGGTATCTATTTCGCTGTGTTTATGAGTCGAAGCGTTGTAATAGCTAGAATCTAGAGAACGTTGTCAGAGTCAATTATATAGCAAATAAATTAACATACGGTTGCTAATAAGTGTATTAGATATAAGTAGATATATTTGATATGTACAGGTTGAGATTGTCTCTAGTCTAGAACCAGTGTTTATTATCGTTCGTTTATGAATTCTCCTTGAACTCTGTACTTTCTCCTTTAATTCTTCACTTTCTCCCTGAACAAGTCGCTTAAATATGTCAAAACGAGGTTCCTTGTCGATCAAGCAAATTTTCAGTAGCAATTCGAAGTATCCATTCGTCGTAAGTTCTAAACGCGAATATCTTCTGTCATTCAGTTTTTGATATATTACGTGAATTTCTGTTGCAACTAACGGTACCTCAACAGTCAGCATCCACGTCCAAAGTAAACGATTCATGCGCTGAAATTGGATCTACAAACACGAGACCATAATTAGTGTGCGTTTGGGTACCTCTCGCAATGTTCCATATTTTTAAAAACGAAACATATCTACGTGCGATGTTATATTTTCATTAAAACGTTGTACCTCGAGTTTATAAAGTTCAAAGATCCCAAAGATAACTTTCAAACAGAAATTCTAAAAACAAAGACTTATCGAAATGGACACGTTGAAAATTCCAGGATCGCTGCTATTTATTTTCCTCTAAAATTTTCCTGTGTTTCAATCCTGCGACCATAAACCGTTCTGTTCCAGACTGGATACTTAAAAGAACTATAAAGTTCACGTTGGAATCTTTAACTGTTAATTGCTCTATTAAATTATCGACGCGTTCTCTTCGAGACTTCGCTTCGCGCGCTATAGTCTTACATCTTTTAGAGTGGTTCCATAAAATATGGAAGAGAGTCGTTCGGCTAACGTAAAACGTTTACTGGTTCGATACAGAGTCGTGCCGAATGGCACGATCATTCGTGATCGAACGCGACCGTTTCGACGAGAAGTACCACCGCATCGAGCTTCGTGACGCGTAGAAAAGTGCCACTTCTGAACTGCATCCGTGGCCTCCAGGCCGGAAATGGCCTTCTGATTCGAACGTCCAGTCCCGGGACTCGATGTTCTCGTGTAGTTGCTGTCCTCGATTTACTTGCGCGGAATTTTATTGCGCTCCTACGTGGCTTGGACGAGGAACCTCTGATCGTGATTTGAATACTATGTAACCGTGTCGACTTGCTGATTTTTCAGGTTCCAGAGAATATTTGTAGGTTTTTTAAGCTTTTACAATATCGCGATGCAAGTTTGTTAGGACTTTCTTTTCTTCTTTCTTATCGTGATTTCTTTTTCTGCGCGTGACTCTATGTTTGTCAGAAACGGCTGTCTGTTTTTTACTACCGAAGAGAAAAAGAGCGATCGTGTGAGTCGAACGTAACCCGGTTATATCCTGATTTGTATTTTCGCCAGTTCTTTCTAACTCGGTAAGACACGATCTTGCGTTAACGCGACAGTTCACTTTCAATTAGTTCTCATTCATTACGTTACTTAATTCTGTTGTCTCTATCGTAGCTAGTAAAAAGAGACTCCAACGATGTACTTTATATCGTTCCATCCCTGTTTCTCCCTTCTCTTTGATCCTACAACTTTGTAAAGTTTAAAGAACTTAAAGTATTTATTGCATCGTGATAAACTTCCTTTCTCTTAATCATGACGATCTCTTCGGTTAAAGTATAAAAAGAAGGAATCCAGAAAACTTCATTTTAAAGCAATTAAACGTTTCCTCGCAGTCAACAATTTCTTTCTATCGACTTGAAGAAAAGAAAAAAAGGAAAAGAAGGAAATCGAATCGAGTAGAATTCAGTTTAAACACACCTACCCCGAGAAATCGAAACTCCAACGCAGGTTCGATTTCCGTGTAGCAGACGTGCCTGGTCGTTGCACGTCCCAGAGACAGGTAGTTTCAGCCTTTAGTCTGGCTAAAATCGCGAAATTGTCCCGAATATCCCTAAATTCCGCACGAATCGTCTCGTAGCCATTCAGACGAAACGATTCGCCGTACCTGGTGTGCTGGAGCGCGGGAGGGAAAGGGACACCGAAACTGGAAATTTCCCAAAGTACACGGCGACAAAGTGGCCGTAACTGTGCGCGCCAGCTAGTTCAGAAACACACGTCGCGCGATACAAACATGGAGCGTTCGCAACACACGCACGAACGCCAGGGCGAAAGAACGGCTTCTGGTTCGCACGGTGCTACACCACTTTTACCTCTTCCACCTCTCTCCTCTACTTCCGTTCGCCACCTCGTCGGTTCTCTCTCCACTCGCAGCTTCCCTATTCGCGAGCCAGGCGCCAGTTTCCAACGACGATGTTTCGCTTTTACGTTTCTCCCCTCTAACAACGACGAGTTGCACTTTCCCTCTCGCCTCGCGTTCCCCGCCCTTCCTTCTGCCTATTCCCGTGTACTCTTCGACGAACGTTTTGCCTTCGTTTCGCCAACTCCTCCGATCTCTTTTCTCTTGCCTCCGCATCCTCCTCTTTTTCGTGCCACGAGAAATCCCTCGGGGGATGATTTTGATTCTAAAGAGAGAGAAACAGAGGGAGAGAGATGGAAATAGCATTTGGAAGCGCACAAAGTTGAACTTTGTTGGGATTTTTGTTTTTTTAATTGGTTAATCTCTTAATGAAATCATAATCTCTTTGTGAAAATGTACAAGCCTGAGCGAAACAGTCAATCAACCGTCACTTTGTACTAATAAACGATTGTTGAGAATTATGGATCGTAATCGCCGAAATAAATACGTAGGAACATTTACATTACACGTAGAGATGATAATAAAATAATTTTGTATTTATTTAATATACGATTTACAAGATGTTCGTAGATACCCGTTACACGTGTTTCAGCGCTCTTCTAGTCTCGTCGTTTCTTCCACCGTATGGAACAGTGACATTCTGTCGTTCTACGAGACGCTGCGCACGCGCATACTCACACTCATATATGTGTATCACTGCTACACGCTTGATCCGGTGTAACACACAAAATTACATATATTAGGTTGTCCGAAAAGTTTCTTTCGTTTTATGAGGAAATAATAGACGCACAACGTTTTTTTGTTTTATATTATTTCGTCGAATTACGTACGATCCATTTTGTTCTGTTGAGATAAACACCGTGACATTTCACACACTTGGTTTCACGTTTGTACGAAGGTGCACTGTTGTAAAAAAACACGTTTGCGAAAGAAAGACACTTTCCGGACAACCTAATATTTCAATAACGATCACGTTTTTTCGTATTTACAAAAACATTCGCTTTTTCTACTATCTTGCGTTTTTTTACACTCGATGACTTTTCTCCTCGCGTCGCTGCCATTTAAATCAAAGGCTGTGCGTAATGGGGTTGGGTGGGATCGTATTTCGACGATACATCGGCGTATTCGAATAGGCTTTTTAGTCGTAAATCTTTGTATCTTGCCGGCCATATGACTTGGGCTTGGCTGTGTTCTTGACACGCGCGCTTTGTAATGGTACAACACACATACTGGTGTTTGCGAACAGTTTGCGTTCGTTGACGGCACTGACGTTTTCGTGAGGTTGTATATCAAAGGTTGTAGTTTGTGTTCTGCTCTCAGTTCGTGTTGCTGTATAGTCTGCACACGATGATATTTTGGCTTACGATCAATATACCTGTCGTTCGCGAATAGTTTTCGTCTTAATCCATTAAATGTATCAAGGACAAAGCAACAATTTATATTTTAACAATTTATAATGTTGTAAAGAATTTCTTTGGATTTCGTAAAGCTATAGAATCTAGGCGGGAGAAATGGTATCTAAAAAAATTCCCCTTCGCCGCCGTAACATTGAAACCAGAATTGCATGATGTAAATTAACATTACGTTTATCCTTAATGGGTTAATAATACTCGCATTTTTCCATAACACCACGATTCTAAAAATTTCACGCGCACGACGGACATTCTTATCACGTACAACCAAATCTTCGTGTCTCACCGCAATTCTTGTTCTACTTACGCAGTCCTCGCATCCTACCGATACTTTATCATAAACATTTATCCGATTCTCAATTATTCACACGAATTCTCATGTAATATAGCTATCTCAGAGCTCCAAGAGACGAGCACAATATCGTAGAAGCACACGATGCGATTGTACTGGTTCAAACGTACTTGTACGAATAAATGTTGAAGAGGAAGAATAACAAGAAAACAGACTAAGAGAGTCGCGGTTCTCGTATTTCTCGTGTATTTTTATCGAGGTACTCCTTACTCTTCTCATTCGTCCACGTCGATATTTACGAACGTGTAGTGATGGAAGTTGGGAAGCAAGAAAGGGAAATCACGAAGTGTCCCGCGTGTAAACGAACGTGTCAGCGTCGACAGTAGGGAAAAACATCGAATCGAATGGAGAACGGAGTTGCATATGACAGTGAATTTGTACGTGTGTATTTTCTCATAGATATAAGAATTTAAATATTAATCTTGTTTGGATTTGATCCGCGTAGTCTGTTTAATTTTCATCAGAGTTCGCTTCTCATAGAAATTTAGTTCTCCAAGGAATTTGCTTCTTATTGGAATCTACTTCTCACCAAGTTTTGGTTCTTATCAGGATTTTTTGGTTCTCTGCAAATTTTAATTTTTGTTAGGATTCAACTCTGAAAACTTTGCTTTACCTCGGGATTTCTTTTTCGCCTGAATTTCTTTCTCGCGGGAATTCCAGCCTCTTCGAATTTTGGTTCTCATCGAAACCGAAAAAATATATGATACAGTAAGTAAGTTTGCATGTCCAAGTATTCCATGACGCCATTTTAACCCACATGCTATCGTATATAAAAATTTCAAGAGCTCTGAGATCTTCTAATCGCGCATGGAATTCTTTTTCCTTCTTATGTACGAGGCATGCGTAAAAAGCTATGTCTGTATGTGTCCTTCGTTCATCGTCTATTTCCGGTTTTCTCGCATGTTTTTGCTTCCTTAATCCCGGAAAATGCATATCATTGTACGAGCATGATTGACCATAACTTACGATTATCGAGGGTCCGCAAGTTACTTTATCATCGGGCAATTAGTTAATTAATATGGTGGCAAAGAACCGTGTCGAATAAGTACTCTTGTATCCGTTGGCTTTCTACCGAAAGCTTCATCTTGTACGAGCGAAAAGGGGATCGACTAATTGACACGGTGTGGCAAGGGAAAAGGCTGGAACGCTTTGGCCCGGCGCGTTTTATCGCGTTTGATCGAAGCATTAATGGCTTCTCTGCTAAAGGAGAGATTGGTTAATTGATACGGTAACGGGGCAATTAGTCGCTCATTGTTATGTTTTATCGCATTTTCACGCAGGCTCGATCGAACCGTTTTAATGCAAACAAAAGATAGGTAATCAGCTTTCCGCGAGACTATTCGATTTTACGACCGCAGAGATCCATTATATTTTAATATTCCACTTGCATCTTTGTGTGACTTCCAGAGCAAAATTTTAACCTACGATATAGAAAAAACAAGGAGAGAAAAAAATTGTAAATGAATAAAAGCATACGGAGGAAAAGAGAGAGAGAGAGAGATTTCAATCGATGGATGTCGACCCGATCGCGATGTTCTTTGTTATCGACACGACGTATTACTATATAACTAAAAACCGAAAAAAAGAAAGGAAAAAAAAAAGAAAAAAAAGCGGACATGTGCAGAAATAACCCGTTGCTTGATATTTGTATGGAATGGTGAATTTTTCGTTTCTACAGCGACCGATATGAACCATCGCCTGTGATATCGATAGCCACCTTCGCGAGGTACAAGCTGTACACGTATACCCCTGTTCATAGGTATCAGGATCTTTTTTGGACAAAAGCAAGATGAACTCGACGAATCGTTGGGAAATTACTAAACTTTATTTGCAACATTAGACTATGAAGAACTCGTATATTCACTATCGCAACATAAATCTTACGAATTATATCGCTGTCTGTAGATACACGATTCCACGAGTCGGATTTAGATTTTAATATTTTAATATCAAGTCTGACGTTCTAAGTAATGTCTGTACATGTCCTAATACCTGAGAACGGAAGTATAAGTTGCGCACGCGACAAGAGGCCAAGTAGAACAAGACGAAAAAGAAAAAAGAGAAAAATGGCAAAAAAATTAATGAAAAAAAATCGAGTTGGAACACGTCCAATTTTTGCGATCCTTCCCTGTCGCGTATCCCGATTCCCTTTGTCCGATACAATGGAGCGGTCGCTTTGTGCGCGCTGCGTAATTTCGGCTCTCGCCTATTAGCCAGCCAACGAAGAAATAATTTACCACGTGGATTCTCCGCTGAGAGAACGTCACGTCTCGTCCTACCACTCCGCTAACTCGAACGTCCTCTTTGCCTCGTTTATTCTATTCTTTTTTCTTGCTTTTCGTGCACGTCCAATCACGCCCGTTCCTTCGTTTCACTGTCTCACCTCTTCAGTTTTTCGCTTCTGCACGATGTTTTCTGGTCGACGAGGGATATAGTCTGATATCTGTATTGCAACATAGAAGAAGTTGGTCCTGTTGATCTAATTATTGCAGACACGTGGAACGCTTTCAAACATTTAGGTCAGGACGAAACTGGAAACGTGCAATTATATATCGGATGATTCTCCAGGGCCACTGTAGCCTACTAGTCGGTAACGTGAAACGATCCTTAACTGGATGTCACCGGATTACGGCGAGCAAAACGGAAGCTTTACAAGGCGCCTGGGAGCAATACGATGTAACGCTTATTATGCGCTACCTCGTCGTTTCGAGTTAAGGAGGAAACGTAGCCCGGGTATTTGGGCTGCACTCGCCACGGAAATATGTTAATGGCTGTACAGAGTTTAAAGTTGCATCTTCAGTTTCGCATGATCCCGTTGTGAAATGCTTTTCCTTTTGTTATTTAACAATGTGGCTCGTTTTGTCGTTGGAAATGAAAGTCGCTCGTTTGTTGCTCGCTTTTAATTCCTTTGTCCATTGTACAGAGAATTTTATTTCTTTACCGTGCTGTTTTTCATTCGCTGAATTTTCCCTCAGCGTCCGATATTTTCAATACGTATAGATTTATTTTATTTAATTTTCCTGCCGATTTATGCTCCTTCGTGAAAATTCGATATTTTTTATTTCTTTTTTACTCTCAACGAGTTACGTAACTGGCAGAGTCGCAGCAAACTCGATTTCCCTATGCACATCGATATAAAGGAGGAAGCCATGCATCACCATATCTCATGTATTATCTGGGCATACGTTACACGAAGGAAATCGACTTGCACGCCTGTCTTACCAAATTGAAGCTGCTTCGCTGGCTGGCTACGTCAAGTACAGACAGCAGCGACATACATCACGATATTGGTCATGAATCCGTGTTAGATGCACCTGGATTCCAACGAACTGATAAGAAATCCATTCTTTCTTGCGTCTCAAACTTTCATTCTCTTTTTCAGAACTAATAGTATTTGAAGTAAACTTGGAAGTAGTTTTTCAATTTGCAGTGTCTCGATCTTCTATATATACGTTCTTAGGTAGTTACGATTCGCTATTAGCGACGAAAAATCTGTTCAAGAGCTCCAGGATAACGTTGCAAAGACCTCAGACTTAGCTAGACAATAAAAATCACGCTTCACGTGATATTTTATTAACCGACTACGTAACACTTACTCTTTGTTTTTAAAGCCGATTAGATCATTCGTTAGTTCGCTTATATCGAGGATGAAAGTGGTCCACGCGATGAAAGGAGGCGGTTTCCGTCCGAGGGAAGTCATTTTTTTCCTCTCAAAGGAGCTTCACGAAAATTACTGTCGGCTTCGTGGAGCCTCGACTTTATTTACTCGTATACCTTGCAGCTTACCTTCCCATTTTGAAGAAATTCTAGACTCGAAGGAATTTCAAAGAGGCGTTCTGCCTCTAACGACAAGCCTCTTCCACGTACTAGCTGCATTTAGCGTTTGTCGAGCCAAACAAGAACCGATTTTAACCAGGAAAGAACACGTTTAGTATCCTGCTTTCATTTTTAAACTATTCGTTTAATTCTCTTCACACCGTGTTAATCTGTTAACCAGACCGTCTCAAATTTTAGTCGCAAATATAATGAAACGACAGATGAAAAAAATCGAAGGTCCATAATTAAAGTTAAATTGATATAACCAAGGAATTGAGAATCTGAGGATAATCGATGAACAGTTTATAAATCATTTCGCGTTACGTGTCATGAAACACTCGTTCGTAGTACGTTTATTCCTCTGGAAGCTGTGTGAGTATAGAAAATAGAAATCTTTTACATCGAAGATAAAATGGAGAGAGTAGGATACAAACTTGAGAGTAGCGAGAAAGAAATCTCCCACTTGGAATCGATTCGCGTTCTTGATTCTCGGTGCATGCGTCACGGGACCGCGTTTACTCGAGAAATTCCAGCTACGTTGCGAAGATACGGTACTCGGTGACCGTAAACTTGATAATAAAGTCGCGGGACGATGATCGCGTGGCCGAATATACACGTTAAAAAGGCCACGAACTCGCGAGAATAAGAATTCTTATTTTTATTCCGATATCTTTTACTTAATGAAAGGGAATACAAAATACCAGTATAAAATAGAACAAAACGATAATTAAATATGTTAAAACAATAAGAGGATAATGCAACACACCGCTACACGACGAAATATAATTCAAAGACTATTATTCAGGATCTAATTCAGGCACAGTTCTTTCACATAATGTATCCTAACATCCGTTCATTCTTTCCTTTTTTATTTTATAATTCTTTTCATTATCTTCAGGAAATGATCTCGAATTCTTCGCTCGAAATTCAGTCATACATAGTAAATAATCATCCAAAATTCCCATCCTTTCAAACGCGTTTACAAGTTCTTGAATATCGTGTCTCTTTGACTATAGAGAGAGGCAATTTGCGATTTAAACGTTGGATTCGACAAATCGAACAGGACACATAGCTGCAGCAATAATTCGATTTCCCTTGTTCACTCGTATGATTCTGTCCGATCCAGCGTCGATTGACGATGCTTTGACGGACGTTCAACGTTCTACAAAGATTAATCCAATGGGTTTCATGGGACTACCCTTTTGAGGATTCGAAGATCGAATAACTTGCGGCTGGTATCAAGGTTTTTTTCATTCGTGATTTTCGATATAACTGACCGGTGATGAAGGACACGGAAAGATCGAAAGGTAATCTTTTTCCAATCGATCTCGCGTGGAAATGGAGAGAAATTTTGGTTTTCGAAATGGATGTGCGTGGGAAATTGCGAATGTGAATCGAGCGTCAACGTGATTGCTTTTTCCAAAAGTAACTTTCGTAGTTTATAGCCGCGAGTAATGCAAACATTTTCGAATGAAATTGAATGGATGATTCTTTTGAAAATAATAATACAGAGTGGCAGAGCGGCAAAGAAAATTATTTTGAAATTTCATTTCAGTTATTCAATATTGAGGCGATCGATAATAAAAATGTTATTGAAATTATTATTTAAATAGTCGTTGAATTAATGACGAATTTACATTTATATAACAGGAGATTTTCCGAAAATAACGCACATGTCGCGGAAGAGAAAATTATTTCGAAATTTCATTTCACATATTTAATAATCGTGATGATTATTGCAGTTTAAACGGTTGTTGAATTATTAATTCGAATTTACGTTCGTATAACACGAGCGCTTCAGAAAGGAGAATACATGTTGACACGTCTAACGAAACCGAGCATTTTTCCAGCATAACGAAATCTCTCACTAAACTAACGCGTCCGCGTAGAAAGTAGCTCGTCAGTTGACGTAACGCTTTTGAGCAAGCTGCCGAGAACAAATTCGCACAATGAAACTCTTTGAACTTCTGGATATGCAATACAGCTACTGAATTCGCGTTTCCTCCTCGACGACTGTCGTTATTTTCATGTCTTTTAGGGCTTCGATAAGCTCGTATTCCCGTCACGAACAAGCGAATTTCCATGATACTTAAGAGCTTTGAAAGTCGTGTATTTGACACCCGAGTTATTCGCATTGCGAACAATTTTTTAGTCCATCATAATGTAGGATCTTTACCACAATTAATTTATTTACAATAAATGGATTAAACAGATGTTGGTTAAACAGAAAACGATGGTTGTTTACCGTGAGTTAATCACAATAACGTATTATAATTAAGACAACTAGATAATTAATTTGCAACTCTCGTCACCACAGATTCAACGCTCTCTCGACAACGCAATTTGCACTCTCTAACGTCTCAAGTCGCAATGACTGTTAATTCGTTTATCGTCCCTTAGCAACCTTTTGTCTTAGCCTCGTGTCTTTTGTCTTAGCCCCACCACGCACATGTTCCCCAACAGCTTGTTCATAATTTGCCCGACACCCCCAGGAGGTCCCTCGTCCACGATACTACAATAATTATCTTATTTTGATCATTATAAAAAGTTTAGTAACGCAGGTCACCGATGACCACCGTGGTAATTGTTCTAAATACTTTTGTAATCCCTTGCACCTAAATATTACGACATATATATCCATAAAAGACTGCTACAATTAGTTCGAATCCTTTCGTGTGTCCGCGTATTTGTCTCTCCCGTATCAAACGAAAATGTGTCCAACTTCAATCATTCCGAAAATTTTATCGAGTTGTCTCTAAAAAAATTCTACTGTGTCTCGAATAACTTCATAACGCTGGCAAATGTATAAAATCGCCGGGCGGCAATAGCGTGGAAATTTCTAAGAGATCGCTCGGTTGGATCCCAGCTACGGAAGCTCCCTGGCAACGGGTCGCGTTCGAAGGGAAGCAACAGTTGCAGGAGCGAGACGGTTCACGCGAATCCGCGCAAAGTGGCTCCGTGGAAAAGCATCCGCGTGTAGATCGACCGCTTTTGCGTTCGAGGTCGAGCCGAGAGGGATGGCTCGGGGACGGATGGCTCGAATCCATTCAACCCCGTAAATTATAAACGCGTACTCTTAAGCAGAGTACGCCGAAAATTCATAACATTTTACGCGCTGATGTTTGTGCATGCGCATCTTTTAATGGAACGTCGCCAGCGATACGTCGCAGGCGATTTATTTGTCAATTGGGTCGTTTAGTTGGTTCTGCAATTCATGGCCAGGATTCGTCGTAGGCTGTAAGAAGGTCGTTTTTTGATATTCGTAGTAGTTTTAACACGTGTTTGTCCATTACAGTGATTTTAATTGGATTTCGGTTTAACACATCGTTGACTGTGTATCGTGGAATATATTTTACCTCAGTTTTCGCATATTATTGAGAAATATGTCAAATTAAATAAAATGTAAAACATCGGTTCGAACGATTCCCGCCCTCGACGTTTAACAAAGTGAAATCGTCGATTTACGGTTCGCGTCAACAATGTGTTAATATAATTTTAACTTAACAAAAAAACAGAAGCAAAAGCCATTTCATTGTTTTATCATGATTTATCCGATTTCATTTATGAATACGAACGATTTCATTTGTGAGCTTTTTAACCTTATGTTAATCGTATTGATAATTTACGGTGTTTTCTATAAATTGAATTTGCTTGGAAATTTTAAATGCCTAATCGGTTTGGTATTTCAATTTCCGGAATCGATAGGAGAGTGCTTAGATACGAGTGTTCAAATATTTTGGGAAATGAATATACGTGATTCGCAAACAAGCTATTCGCCAAAAATGGTTGAACGAAGCAATTTGCGGATGCTAATTGAATGTGACTCAAAGTGATGAAAAATGATAAAAAATATTTTTTAGATTCAATTTTAAACGATAAATAAATTGCTGTGCAAGCAAGCGGATATATCTTTAAATATTACTTTCTACGTTTTCGCACTATTTGGTTAGAAATATGATCTCACAGGAGTAAATTAAATACATCGTATTCTTTCAGAGAATTAATTGTAAGATTTCTTTTACGTATCCCTCCTCCTGTTTCTTTCTCTTTTATAAATGGAAAAAGTAGACAAATTTTAAACGCTACAGTTTCGTTTAAAAGGTTCATTGTAAAATGTCTTTACGTATCATAATAGGGAATTCCGCTATTAAAACCGAAACGATCCCGGCCGAGTTGCGCGTTGTAACTGAAAACAAATAAAAAGCTGGCTCCATGGCGCGGTGTAACGAGCGCTTAACACGATGCAGATCATCGGAATGAAATAAGAGCAACAGCGCCGTGAGACGCAATCGTTCGAACGGCTGATAAAAAGGCCCGATGTAACTGGGACGATATGATAAAAAGCGGACTGGCAAATGAGCCGGGGATAATTCGACGCCGTTTTTAATTACTTGAGCGCGACATGGATTATTAGTACATCGCTGGGAGAGACAGTTCCTCGTGGTTAGACTTCCTCGTATTAACACTTTGACTGCTTAGAACGCCACGGGAGTATTTTTATTATTTAAAGTATATAATGGCAAAATAATAATAAATCGATGATGTAAGACGACATTCTTCTCCAATGGACCGTTTATCTTATTGGTGGTCACGGGTGACCACTGTGGCGCCTTGGTAACAGTCGATAGCGGCATATTATAACAAGGCTTTGTTTATTTCAACAAACCATTCGCGTTCGTTGTTTCGTCGTAAGCAGAACGTGCAGAATATATCGTTGAAACGCGTAGAAGATATTAGTAAACAGTATTTGCTGTTTCTATATATAATAGTTAGGTATGTTCACACTTCTAACTTCAATTATATGATCATAAAGCAGCATTTACGATTATTTTCTAAGCTGTGTTTATAATAATATTCGTAGATTACCCTTCAAAGATATGAGTGCAAACACTGTGCACCGCTAGATGCAAGATTTGTTCTCATTTTTTTTTATCAATGTTCTAATAAAAATGTTTAATCGTTCAATGAGGCACTTTTTATTTCAAAGTATCTTCTATTTATCGGTTATATTCTAAATCCCCTAACTGTTAATTTTCGTACAATTTTTACGATTGTAAAAAGTTCAAGCGCTCCGGTCTCCAATGACCAACGTGGCAGTCAAAGAACCACTAACTGGTGTGTTGCGAGTATTTTAAAAAGTTCATCAAGTCACGAGTATAATCGATAATTTGGAATCAGAAACGTAGTTACCATTGTAACAACGGTTACTAATGTTGGAGGCTGAAACTATGCGGAGCGCGACGTCTCTCGTGACATATGCATTGACCTAAAATCCTGTGAATTGGAGAGAGTTGAAGACAATCTTCGTTCCATATTTATCATCAGCCACAGCTTTTATAATCGAGTTGTCAAAGGTGCGTGAACACATAATCGTATCACGAGTGGCAAGATCACGTTCGAGAATCCCTGTTGGCAACATGTAACACCTCTGTCGCGTGTGTAAGCGCTGCACTGGTACAAAGGCAAACGGGACATCGATTACAAACTGTTCATTTCATGTGTATGTACTGCTGAAATTCGCACCCCTTGACGCACTATTATAAATTCGATACGGCAGATCTGACGCATTACAGGCCTGATTAATGATGCAACGCGTTGTTTCTAACGTTACAGATTACGCGATAAAATAAGATCGTAACATTAGCAAGCATTATGACGTGAAATTTATTTCCAATCATTTTTTCCCATAGATATATCGAGTATCAATCTTCGAACTTAGTTTTAAATTGATGTTTTCTGCGGTTACTTAGTTTTCAAATTGCAAATAAAAATTTAATCAGATCGTATGATTCAATTTATCTTGGAATTAAATGCGCTATAACAGAGGTCGGAATTGAACTAATTGTAAAATTGTATCGTGAAAGTAACCTGCAAATCAAACATACTGCATATAATAACGTCCACGTCTCGATACTTTTATTCGTTAGCACTGGATTGAAAGAAAAGCATCGATATCGAACAAAGCCAAGAGCACTCCAAACGAGAAACAAAAGTGCGTGGCGGAACAAAGCTCATCGGCGCAAAACCTGGCAACAAACAAATCGAATCGAATCAACAATTCGATTGCAGTGTCGTACTCGAAGTTCAGTTTATCGAGTAGCTTTCGGAGCAAGCGTATCGTCGGCCAAAGAAAATTTGCAAACAGCTCAACCTTTTATGTTCCTTTGTCAACGCGATATCACAGTCAAGCGGATTCTTCATCGCGTAAGCGTAAGTAACGTTTGTTTCGTTCGTTTCTGCGGAACTGCAACGAAAGCTGCAGCTGGGATTAATCTTGGAACTGAAATTCAATTCGATCCCAAGAGGGCGAGAGAATTATTTATCGGAGCGATCCGATCTCCTACCCTTCGTTACAAATCGCGTGGCGGCACGCGAACTGACGTTACAATTAGCGGCGTTCCGTGAAACTGGGATCGATGGTGCAATTACGCGTAACAGGCTCGGTAGTTCGCCCCCGATCGGCTTTGCCTTCGCGCCGTGTAAATCTTGGAAAAGTCTCGTTTTCTATCAATTGATAATTCGACCTTTTTCAGTTACTTGACAAGGTTCGTGTGGAACATTAATTCGTAGAATTAATAGCGTAGCGCGATAAAATTTAACAAAGTAAGATCAGGGTACCGATATCTCGTTCCATTCTTTCAGTTTTAGCATGTAAAGTAGATTCATTTGCATCAAATTTAATAGATTCTTATCATACAGATTTAATTTAATAGAAATTTTCTTTAGTCGTGTTCGGAAAGTGATGGATTTAACAATACACGTAGATCAATCGTAAATTTAAGATAGAGACATATATATATATATATATAGTAATAAAGAAAATTACCGGAAACGGGTAATTTTGAACTCAATCGTATTTTTCATTATCGATGAATTTCTTACGATATCTCTGTTTAAAGATTATTTTACTCGTTTCGACAAGAACAGAACGAAAATAGAAAAATTCGGAGACAATAGCTGGGTTGAATCGAGAATTTCGATCACCTGCTAACACCAAATCCATTGAAATTCATAAATAAACGACCATCTCTGATAAAATCGAGCATATTCTAGCCTCGGGTGGTCTGGAGGGTGCAACGACAGCTGAATATCGCCGCATCGACGAGTCATCCGTGTGTTCCATTAATTTAATTCACCGATGCCTGGTAATTCATCAAGAGTACGCATCGACGAGCGTTGTATCTTGAGTGGACATCGACGTTTCACGTCGATTCGCGGTGCAATTGGGACAATGTGTGCGTAATATCGTGTCCACCGATGGAAATCGCGGTGGTAACGCCAGCACGAACAAATGGAAGGACAAATCAGGCTATTTCCACGATCGTTTCTGGTCGAAACTCTGCGATTCAGAAATTAAGATCGCATCGGTCGTCGAGAGACAAATCCGCTTCCGGGGACACGTCGTTTGCAATTCGATTTGCGTCGACTAGTTCCAAACAATTCGGACAATTACGATCTATTAATTTAGCCCCAACTATTCCGCTCGGATTAACTAAACGTATTTCCAGCAACACGTGGAATAATTCATGGATCTATGAATTACCGGTAGGTTAACAGACGACGTCAGGATTCTCGCCAGCCATTATCACCAAGTTAATGAAATTATTTAGCGAGTTTAGTTGTGTAGAAAAACCCTCTGTTCGTTCCTGGTGGTTCAGTTTGAAACTTTACGAATTAGAGAGATTGGTCGAAGCTACACGGAATCTTCAGATCTCCTTGAGTCTGTTTCTTTGAGTCTATCGTTTCATGGTTCGTTGAAGTAGGACACTGATTAGATATTTGCCATCGCTGTTCCAGTGCAAATAAAAGATAACAGACTTGGATGGGTTGTTTCAAGATTTCGGTCATGAGGTCGCATGTTGGTCCCCTATGTTAGCGTCCTTTCTAGTATAGAATAGTATCTTTTGTAAAAACAACATAGATAACGCGTAACGGCTACACTATATTCTAATCTTACTTTGTTAAATTTGACCAAACTATGTTTGTATGTTATCGATGCTACATTTTCAGATTGGTTCAAAATTTTATTCATATAATTAACACAATCGCGTCTTATTAAAACGTTAATGAAATTTCAAACTGTTTTACATAAATCACGCGATATACACATAAAAGTTTTCTATGGTATTCCATTCGAACATATTTAAACAACGAGTACATGTACTTTTAAAGACGACTTCTTTAGTCGTTATACTTGTTATACTCGTTATACTCGTAAACAAGTTGCTGTCTTAAGTGGCTAAATGGAGCAATGAACGAGCCCTACACGAGACCGAGGCTCTGCGGCGACGATGCAACCGCCATAAACACTCATCATTTGCGCATTTGAAAAGACTAGAGTGTTTATGAAACGCATACAGACTCCTCGTCTCGCAACCACTGATGGCCAAATAACGATGCCGAAACGCGATGATGTTTTGTGATGGACGCGTAGAGAAGGAACAAATTCGCAATGAACGCGGTGGTGGAACGATCGCGAGGGGAGAAGAAAATTTACAGTAGCCGGCTCGGTAACAGCGTACTGCGTCGTTGTTCATTGTTTCATTGAAGGTCGTTAACCATCGTTAGCGGTCGTTCGTCCGCTTGTCGACGTTGGTTTGCGGACCGCCACAGAGGCCGCGAAACACGCGGCAAAATCGTTCCTCCGCGGGAACCACGACTCGCTATCGCCTCCACGAACGCTTAACGATCGTTATTCTCGCAAAAATTATGGTAATTCGCGAGACGATGTTCCGCCAAGATGCGTGAGATTTGTTCATTCACAGTTTGAACGTTAGATTAAATTAGAATTTCATCTTTTACAAGAGAGCAGCGTCAAAATTCAATTTGAAATTTCCGTGAAAATTTATGAACTGGTCTTATCTTAACTACTTCGGTAATTAACATGCAGATCATTAATAAACATTAATAATAATAATAATAATAAAGAGAATTCTCAAAACTGAAAGATTTCAAAACTAAACGCACTTTTGTCGGTGTAACGTGATTCTCCTTTTCATCGCGTTGTCTTGATTGCTCTTCATTCAACTGAACGTTTGAATGTACTCGAGTGTATCTAATATAACGCTCCAATATTTAATATTATAAATAGAACCTTATCA
Organism: Bombus vosnesenskii; assembly: GCF_011952255.1. Lineage (NCBI taxonomy): Eukaryota > Metazoa > Arthropoda > Insecta > Hymenoptera > Apidae > Bombus > Bombus vosnesenskii. The sequence goes on from NW_022882962.1 coordinate 4,644,004, forward strand.
AAGCGACACTTGTTACGTATCGCACTCGACAAGACCGCCAAGGATAGTCACTCGTTACATACATTGTATTTACATAATAAAATTGCCAGACACTATCAACTCGAATCATCTACAACCAATTCTCCTGTGATATCTTCAACATACAGATACCCTGTTATCATTATCGTTCTCCTGGCATTAGAAGTCTGAAGAAAATTTGCATCTTACACGTTATAAGGATTCTGCTGTATTTTGATTTTCGATATAATTTACTATCTTTTATATATTCCGCGCTTATGACGAATAAAATATTTCAAAGAAAATATGTTAACGAAAGAATTTCGGCATTTTCCACCGAATCATTGAAAATTAGTCATCCGACCCTGATCTTACAATCGTCCTATCTTCTAATTAAATTAACCACACGATATCGGTACGGTCCGAAAGGAGACACCTTATCGCGGCTACACCTCCGCTACCCTTGCTCCTCTCGCCCTTTATCAACGTCCAACCCCTGCTGTTGCTAATGACTATTCAAGCCGACCTAGACTCGTGCCCCAGCTCCTAGCGGCCGATAATGACAGAGGAGGGCGACCGATGTGTAGCCTCGTTTGCAGACATCTCTCGTTCGGGACTTAGAATCACCGCTTGGCAAATTGGCCTGCGAACACGTTGCTCTCGCTGGAAACACCGCACGACTCTGTAATTTCGCGGTTCGAGGGCGGTTCCGCGGTAACAGCCGTTGGAACGGATGACAGGCGGTGGAAAAGACGAGAGCAGATTGACAGTATCGTTCACCGCAACTCGCTCGAGTCGAGCAAGTTTAATAAGATGATACGTACATAAGAAACCAGGCACGTGCTTGAACTTCTTCGGCTCGTGGCACGTGCTTGAACTTCTAAACAGATGTTACTACGTGTAGATTTTTTTCGATCGAGAAACTTTTTAACGAACCTCTTAGACGATATGTTGATCAACTGCTTAAATTAGAACGTAAAGAAAAACGACAATTATAAATACCGACTTTCACTCTCAGATCTTCCGTGAAAAACGAACTGGAATGTTCAAACAACTGGTTGACTTTTCCAACGTACACGACGGTTTATTTATCGTCAGTGGGGCGTGGTGCTGCGCTGGTTGCTGCGCAGGGTGGTTTTTGTGCGTAATTCTTACGGAGAATTACAGTGCCAGCCGGTGGTCACCAGGGACGGAATTAGGGATGATTTGTTTGCAGGAGAGAATAATCGCGCGGCTAGACGTACGTTCAGATTTTCACTGGGTGAAATTACCTTGCGGTTTGCGGCGAATCTCGTTTCGATATTTAAGTGGATAATAATTTACCATTTCAAGATCAGGCGTCTTTTGAAATGCGATAAAAGTGTCTTCCGTAGTAACTATTAATAATATTGTAGAAACACGATAGCGCGAATAATATAACTTTACTTTCGTTTATTTGATACTATGAATATATAGAAATAGTACGTGCCTGTATTTTTTATAACTATGTACGTAACAATTTTAAAGTAAACTTCTCGGTATTAAACCAGAACCGTATGCTTTCCCACGAGTATAACTCTACGCTCTATCTTAATATTATGACACAAGGGATCAAGATCAATTTTCCCAAAAATAAATACCATTTACACGACGCGTAACGCAGAGCGTCGAAGGGCTAAAAATTGCTATTTTCGAAGCTAACATCGATACACAACGCATCTTCCGTCTAATCTAAAATGCCGTACACGTTTAAAAGATTCTTTCATGCAGCACGAAACCGCGAGGAATTTTATGGCACAAAAGGATGCTCGTCCACGTATATACAGCCTAAAGCGACGTTCGTCAAAGTATACGAGACCACGCGTCTCGCAAAGTTGCCCGAGGATGGGTGGCATTTTGCGGCACGAAATTGCACGTGACACGGGAAGAAAATCTCCCATCCCCTTGCTCCAGCTTAGCTAGAAGTTGCCCGGGTAACATCCGTCCCATCTACAAGCACGTATCTCCCTATCGCGTGGGATTAATATCGCACGGTCGTCTTGTCGAGCTGAACGTGTCTCCCAAGGAGACAGAAATAGAAGAGTCGAAGAGCAATGACGGGTCAGCAGGTGGCGGAATATCGTCCCGTGAACGGGTCTCGTCGATCGACGCTCAAAGACTCGGGTCGTATGCATAGCCAGCCAAATTCGGTTTGTCTATCCCTCCGGACACGAGGCGTCGACCAGACCATCCAGATATCCGAAGTGAATCCCGACGAACGATCCTGGCACAGCTCCAACCGTTTCCGGTGAAGGGTTGCTGCCCCTCCTACTTTCTGAATACTTCACCATTCGGTTTCATTTTCATTATCATTTCTAACTGCCAACACGCAGGATATCCTGAGATTTGCCGCTGTTATCGATCATCGCGATAAAAATAGCGTGTTTTTATCTGGACGAGGAAATTGGACGATGAAGATCCGTTATGGTCTGGTGGAAATCGTTAATCCTTTTTTCACTCGGGAATTACTGAAACATACGTTTGTGTTAGCTCGGTAATTAAGAAACGAGCGCTGCAAATAAAGGACGGTTAGTTTATTCATATTTATATTTTGTATTTGCTATGGTTGAACAATTTTAAGTTTTATAATATATACATCGATGTATTCATATTTAGATGGTATGATATTTTTAAATGTGATATATTTGAAACTGTTTTCCGAATGATTAATCGGAAGATTAATTATGGAAAGATATTCGTCTATTTCAAGTCGCGTGCAAAAAGTTAAACACGTGGATGACCAATGGTGTTTGCGTCCACCGGGATGATTACTATTTACTGTTTGATTGGGAGGAAACACGGTTGTTCGTTGTCCCGTGTTATTTCGGCGAAATGGGACATTTATACGAAGGTAATGTGAATTGACGATAATGGTCTTTACTATATATTGCGATCGGAGGCACGATACGAAACTATTATCAAATGTCTTTTGGGCTTATTTTCTATCGCAGGAAAGCTTATTCGAGTCTGGTAGCCTGGCAGGTTAAATATATAAAAGCACGAGTGCTAGTCAAAGAGCATTAGTGACAGGAGCCAGTGCACCGCTCGAACGTTATCGAACATTGCTGCTGATTATGAATGCATAAACGACGTTTTATAAATGTATCTATAAGTTGTGGCAAAAAATATTTTGTGGAATAATATTAATGAGATTAAAATATTTTTTAAATTGTAAAAAATGTCCTAATAGTCTTTTGTATTTGTGTCGAGTAACGCATTAGAAACTATGTAATTGGGACAAGATTTTGTAAAATATCGAAGTTGATTAATAAATAACGAAAAGTTAGCGACAGCAGGTAACAACGCGTCTACCGTTTAACAATCTACTAATGATAATTAATTTCTTCCAAACTTGATTGCAAACTTTCCAGACTTAGCTCAATTAAATTAAACCCCAATACTCTTTATAATTCCATTTAATATTCAAAGGGGACATTATCGAATTTTTCGGGAATGGGTAGGGCAGCGATGGGTCGCTTCGTTTAAAGTTCTCACGAAACTCGGCTGGCATTATCCTTTTAGAAACGAATCGGTCGATTCGATGAAGCGAAATGGGACCAGAAACGAGACCGAAAGTCAGAAGAGGTTAGCTACTTGGGCGATCCTTTTGATTCGGTGAAAGGCTTCTGCTAGTATCTTCAAAGAGCTCCTCTGGCAGAAATACAGCCGCCGGACCGTAAAAACAGAGAAAAGGGGAGGCTGTTACTCGCTTTTAATTTCGCCTGGCGTAAAAGCCGCCATCTCTAACATCGATGCACGCTGCGTAAGGCTTTTTCCCCTTTTGTGGTTTAGACTATAGAACATTGGATGTCTCGAGATTTCTGCCTGTTCATTCCGTCGAATCGTCTCCACGAACGGGCCTTTCTTTTCCCCTTTTTCACATAGAACGATTAAACGAGTCGTTGCTTTTCATTCGCCACACGCGTGTTAGGAGAACCGTTAGGCTTTTAATCTTTCGTCTTGTTGACTGTTGATTATGTGGCAGATAGAAAGTGCAAGTTTCAATCTTGCGAGGTAAATGGTAGGTTCGGTATCCTAGAGTACGTCAAGTAGCATTGGGTGCAATTTAGTATGCTTGATTATTTAAGCTGTGCTTGCATTATCTAATTTTTGTATAATGACGTTAACGGCGTTGTCTCTGTGTCAGTGTCTCCGCGTATCTGCGCAGTTAACGTTTCCAGTGCTGATTAAGACAACCATGGCCTCGATTAGAATTGTATTGTTCAATTAGTATTGTTCATTCGTATTTAGAAATTGTTGTAAGTGGTATAAAACTTGAAGAACAGTGGTTCGCTTTCCTACTATAGAAAATTGTATATGTATTCTATTATATGTGTTATATAAAACATTTCGAAGCTACTATCGATGTATTGGGACACGACTGCGATGGTATAACGCGCTTAATATATTCGTAAAAGATTTCAACGATCTTAGACACTCTCGCTAGCCACTGTACCAATTCAACAGTAAAGAGGTTAAACATCGATCAATCGCGACTTACTTACATGTTTCGGCTTTGAAACGTGAAACGGCCGTCGTACATTGGCCCGATTCATCGAACGAGTCTCTTTGTCGTCTGATTGAAAATCTATCAAAGCTTCGCCACTCAAAGCTGGTCCGAACTGCTCAGGGAATCAAGTTGGCCGTGTATCGTTCATTACGAAACGACGCTGTTTGATGCGGCGATTCGCGTGACAGAGGCATGCATAATGCGACATCGTATCGGACGACGAATGGCGGTGACTCGGTTGGAGGCAGTAATCGCGTCAAGAGCGTCGTGTTTTATGCGCGGTGACAGAAACGGGATGGCGGGCCGTGTTGGCGACGAATCGAACCGCGTGAGATAGGATTACTGTACGGTTCGTCGGCTCCGAACACCCGGATGCGGAAGCTGCAGCAACGCCGCGTGTCACCGTAATCTATGTTCCGTCGAACTTAATCTGGTCCCGCGTGGAAAATCGACAAGACCAACGCGCAGCCTCCCTCTCTCTCTCTCTCTCTCTTTCTGGTCCATATACGAGAAACCGGAAGCGTAACCCGCCTCCGAGAATCTATTTACTTTGCGCGTCATTAAACTTCCACGTTACGAAAAGTTGGATTGCGTGAATGATCGATAGCTTCTTCAGGTGCCAGCATGAAATGTAACAAAGTTCTGTACGTGCATTAGGCCTTCGAATGACAGCACTGATTAATGCGGTGACACTTTAGACTCGCGTGTACGATTACATATCCCCGTGCAACCCTGTACTTAGAACGCGTCATTGATTTTACAACCCCGTATTTTGTTTAATGATTAATAGCGATGGGATTGAGTTCAGTTTGTAAATTTTTGTTCCTTAGTATTGCAAGTATTTGCAGTACTAAGTAGTAAGTTTTGTAGTGTTGCAGTATTTATGCAAACTTCTACTTGAACGAAGATAGTTGAAAAATGGAATTTAGATAGAAAATTTTTGCTCGCCAAATATTTAAGCGACTACGATGCTTCGGACATATTATATCCACCTTCGAATTTCCCGTAAATGCATAAAAGTTTTACTTGAGCCTATCGCAATGCTTACAATACCATCGTCAGAGTATTTATTTATCGAGATGAAACGGAGGATTCTGGCGGTAGGGACATTTCCATAATCGATCCAGGAAAATGCGGGGTGTCTAACCGACCTTGAACAAACATCTATTCATTTCCTTCGATCCGAATGTTCTTACCCTCGCGAACTAACGAGACTTCCAGGGGTGACTACGGGTCAAGCATAGGGCGGCATTAACCCCGAGTAAGCCGCAAAAAAAGAAACTTTCCTTGTACCAGCTGAGTGGCAACCGTTTCTATGAACGTTCCGCACCCTGTTCGCTACATATCGATTCGTCTCTCGGACAAAATTGAATTACGCTCCTACGGAAAAGAAAACGAGGCGAGAGAAAGCGTAGAAAGAAGAAAAGGTAAGAGCGGAACGAGTTTCTGAAGGGGAAAGAGAAATATAGAGATAGAATATCGAGAGAAATGAAGCAGCTGAAACGGGAAAAGAAACAAAATGGGAAGCGTGGCTTACTCACGGAATTTGCCGCGTTAACAGCCAGATCCTGTAATACCGTCGACACCGGGATTCCAATTAGCCTCTTTATCGATTTCCTAACCGAGATCTAACCTTCTGATTTCCTCTTCTTTCGACGAAGAAAAGAATTTGCCAAGGAAACATATTATCCGTTGATAAAGTCTGCTCTTTTTAGCTCATTTGCATCGCGGGCTGATGTGAAAAATCTTACTCGTTGATTTTTGAAGATTAGTTCGTCCAAGTGCATGACACTTGCCAAAGTATCAACGTCGTCACTGTCAGAAATTACTATTATATCAGGTCGTCCGGAAAGTGTCTTTCTTTTACAGACACCTCTTTTACAAAGATGCTTTTTTATACAAACTTGAAACCTAATCTCTGAACTCTTGAAAACTAATCTCTGTAATCTTTATTTTGATAGAACAAAATGAATCATACGTAATTCGATAAAATAATACAAAAGGGAAAATGTTGTGCATCCATTGTTTCCTTATAAAATGAAAGAAACTTTTCGGACGACCTAATATTTTTAATGATCGAGCCGTGAAAAATACGGGCGTCGAGCAATTGCATCTGCGTATTTTCAAATCTCTCAAAGAATTTTCAAATCGTGATGTTACAAGCCATTGGAAGAAAAGTAGCGGAACGTCGTTCTTCGCGTACGTTTTGACGTCTATGGCATCCTTATTTATTACGACGACGACTTCCCGTCGGCCAAGGAAAGTTTACTCTGACATTCTGCGCATTCCATCGGTAACCAGCCATGCCACGAAGGAAATTCCTTTCACGTAGTCAAAGGGCGGGAACGCGGCGTCTACACAGGCTGGTTTAAGGCTTTACGTGCACGCCAGATTCGAGGACAGCGATACCCTGGTTATTGTGGGAGATACCTCGATAACAGGGCAGAGGCAATGCCACCAGATCTGCGTCGCTTGCATTCTACTGGTGCCGGCCTAATGACCGGGAACGCCGGAACGGTACATAAAACACGAATTAGCGAACGGTGGTAATGGATCGAGCGAGCTTCCAAACGACGATATATCTTCGTACTTGCAACCAGTCCCTGGAAGATAATTATGTACCGATGTAACTGATCTGTACTGTACAAGATACGAATACCTATGGAAGATCCCGTGAAATTTCGTTAGATTCAGCTTGACATTAATTTATATATAGTGGCTCGTGTTGAAATTTTCTTTAGCTCTTTAATCAGGCTTGTTTTAAGCTTTACCAATATAATCATGACGATCGAGTCTCATAACAACGATAATGAAATTTCAAGATATTTCATATAATACACACGATATATAATACATAAAAGATTTTTGTATTAAGTGACCCACCGTAGATAGGTAGGATTCTTTTAATGTGATCGAACGTCACGATGAACATAAACGACGAATGGATAGATAGCTTTTGTAGATAAAATTGGTTATTCTGATGATCCTGGAGACATTGTTAGATCAACGAAACGAACAGGTGTTATTCGTTGATAAAATCGTTGCGAGTCACTTTAGAAAATAAGAATTCCTGGCGTGATCGATTGAAAGATTCTAACATCTAGATAACTAACAAAGATAACTAACATCTCCGTGTTAACTAACATAACTAGTCGATTAACCGAATTTCCAGCCAGGCGTTGATTGCGATACGATCACAGTTATCCTCTAATTACTCGAAGCTTGTCGGTAGTTCGACGTTCGACGCTAGTATCACGACGCGAACCTTAATCTGGGATCCGCTGTCAGACACCAATCGCTCGATGCGATTGTCGCGTCATTTCATAAGCTCTCCACTACACTCTCTGCTGGCCTATCGCTCGCTCCACGAGCTTCACCAGTCAGTACGCGAATACGTACGTTTGTACATTGTGTAAAACAACATTCCCCTCCATTGTTCCCTGGCCGAACCAAGCCGATCCTCTTCGCAATCTGCCAGTTTTCCGCGCTGTTTGCGAATTTCAGATTTTCGAAATATCTCTGCTCGCACAAATATTCCGCTTCAACCGACAAATCGTCAGCGATCGATTTGCCGGATTTTGTCGACTTCCGTGCATCGATCAAGGGCTTCGTGGATAGTCTGTCGTTCGTATTTCGTGCGAATAATCGTACGTTCATTTTCATTCAGTCGCATTAATCAAACATAGTTTGCAGTTTACCCGCGCGTATTCTCGCGATTAGCTGCCGTTGGACGAGTTTGCTCGTATTCATATAAGATTACCCGCGTTAATTTTCATTTCGCCGCACTGGTATCGCGTTAATTCGTCAGATTCACCCTCCGACTGATTCGTTGGTTTTCGTTTAATTAATTCGTAATAACTTCTGATTAACTGATTCTATGTTTATTCATTCGCGTTTAATTTCTGCTGTGTACACGCGTACCTGTAATATGTATAATATATGCAGGATGTTAGGAAAAATACACCGAAGACTTTGCGAGCCTATAGTTTTCGCTAAGAGGAATACAATGTAGGATCTAAGATCAACTCATTTCATTTCATTAAAAACACAGAAGTGGTCCTACCAAAAAAATTTTTTTGAATACGAAGGGTATTTTCATCCTGTCTGCCCACCAGAGATTCAATCGAAATATCGTTTTACGTTATAGTAAAATAAAATTTTAATACAACATCGGTAGAATCGACTCCAAGAGCGATACTTGTTAAAAGTTTTGTACTACTCTTTTTAGAAACACTTCAAGATCTTTAATTTTTACAATACCTTGTATATCTTCGTATGCGTACCATTATCTTAATTCCGGGCCGATTTCGATACGCTGGATCCGCGGACGTAATTTATCTTCTCCGTTGTCTATTTTCTATCACGAATCCGAAAGCTCCGACAAGAATATTTCTCACTTGATTTACCGCCCCCTGGACGTTCTGTTCCGCACGCGATCCGACACGGTACCGCGTAAATTTCGCTTTATCTGTATGCGCGTTTCTGATTTTCAAAAGCGAGGAACACCACGCGGTGATCTCCCAGGAGTTCTTCCAGTTCCGCCGGCAAAACGTGAATTTACGAAGCTTGTTCCTCGTTGTTTCATTTGCTCACGAAAATTCTCACTCTTCTCTTCTATGTTTACATCCACGTTCTGTACAGAGTGTCCAGTAACTGCTGGTACAACCGAGGGAAGAGTGACTCCGCGTGAAAAAAATAGATGAAAAATAAAGTTTTTGCGTATGAAGCTTCGATTTTGAGAAAAACCATTTTCAAAATCAGGCTGATATATATCTACTAACAGTAAATTTCGATTTGACACGCTTTTGCTCATGACATTTTATCGAATTAACTGTTGTACCATCTACCAGTTAGTTACCAGGCACCGTGTACATGCTCTGCTCGTGTATCTTCTGTTTCAACGTTTCAAACATCTCCAATCTCGCAAACATAAAAAAAGAAGAAAAAAGAAGACGAAAACGTCGTAATTTCTAGTAAAAGCCATCGAATATATCACCGGGAGGTTCGTTCATCCTGAAATGCATCTACCTAAAGGTTGTTAACAGAATCCTGGGGATCCATCAGAAAATTTGGTTGGTTTTTCGACGAATACCATGTCCCGAGTTTTCGTTCGAGCGTAACCAGATGAGGTTACCTGTCTCGTCCATCTGATATTCGCGTGGAATTCTCGAAAGTGTAAAGACGAGAGCGGAGATGTGTCTCTGTCGTTTTAACGAGTAACGCTCGAGTGGTTGCGAAAGCATTCAAAACGGCTGACCGCTGTAACAACGTTCGAGGTTATTTCAGGATGGTGACCGGCAAGAACGTGTGCTCCCAGCTCGAATTCTCTTCAAAGAATTGGACCGTTGCTGCTTCGAAAATCCCCGGCTCTCTGCCACTGTTTCTCTTTCCATGGTTATAGCAGGACAGAACGTGCGCTGTTTAAACGCGAGACTCGTAGTATTGGCGTTCCAGTTCGACGTTCCCAGCGAATTCGTCAAATCCTCGTTTTTTCACCATCGCTTCGTTCTGTTTCCTTTCTCTCGGTTATCCATGGCTTTTGCTACGTCATGGAAATTTTTCCTTGGAAATTCACAGAAATAATGGTATTTATTTAACCCCGTTGCACCTGCGGTATTGCTTCGGCTTCGCGAAATACGGTGTTTCCTTTAGTATCGTAATATGTATGAAGCAAGGTTCTTGTCAAAATCGAGACGTTAGTCTGTGTGGGAACGTGGCCCAAGAATACAAATCTAAATTAACAAGTTTGCAGTTCTGTGACCTTAGTGGATGGTCAGTGAAACCACACGTATGCTGGGCCACCTGTGGGTCGCATGTTCTATAGTTGAGCTAATCTGCCAGAAAACATTTATCTATCAATTCTTATACGAATAATAGAATTATTCGATTAAACGTAATAATTGATTCAAACATATCAATACCTCTTATAGATGCTTTTTATAAATCTGAAGAACATATCCTGGGAAATTAAAGCTATATAATCAAAATATCAAAGTATTAATTGTACAGTTAATTATTTATCGTGTTTGAAACCCTACTGAAATATTTCTAATTAATTGTTCATTTAATAGCGATCAAATAATTACATGGTTATTCGTGCATTTTACGCAATTCTTATTCATATTTACATAAATAACACAAATATTTTTGTACAAACATAATTGGATATACGTAACTATACAGTAGGGTGTATGAAGACGTAATATGTCTACATCTTGTACCGGGAACAACTTGAAGTTCAACCATTTTACTTCTCAAACTTCACAACTCAATTAACCGTTACAGTTTCATCCGAACGTTATAATTTCACTTTCGCGTGAGAAATCCACGAAACGAGCAAGTTCGTCTCGCAACAGAGGTATCGATGATTAATCGGTCTTTACGGAGAAGAAATAAATGGTCGATGAACCGTTGCGATGATAAACAGCGAACATCGTTAACGCGAACGATCGCGTGGATTCCTCCGATGGTAGAGTGTCATCGAGCTCGATGAACGTCGATTATTCAAGTCGAGCTTGTAAACGATGCTGTCTTTCCATTAGGTTGACATCTAGCGCAGCGAATGTTACATCACCGGCAGCGACCTTCTGTCACCATGGTCGAAATAACAAGGTTAATTAGTCCACGGGGAAGTTCTACTCGAAATCCTTCTATTAACGTCGTCACCTGCGAATCCTATTATCGTTGGGCGCCTGCTCCACCGGCATTCCGCAATTCGGCTGTCCCTCGTTTCTGTATCCCCCACGAATCGGCGACAATTAGTTCACTTACCGTCGAAATATTCAGCCGCTTCCGGTTCTGTCGGGTCGTCGAACTTGGCCGAGCGGTCACGTCGCGTCAACGGAGGCGCGTGTAAATTCGGTAACGAATTTAATTAGCGTTCCGCTTCGATGCGTTTTCACGCTGCCAACGAATCTCCTTCCAAATCGGCATTTTTCCACGTCGCGCAGGAATCACACGTTTAATTAATATCTTAACTAACATTTCGCTTTATTATTCTTGCATTGGCTGCTTGAGGGTTTCGTTGCTTATTGTAACAGTAACAGACGACACAATATCGAAGTATCGTACGCGTAGTTCGTGGTTACGGAACTAAATAGAATCTTTCAAAATTTTTAACACGATTTATCTTTCTAATAAAATTGTGAGTTCTGAACGAATTCCATATACTAGCAAGGTTTAGTGATCACCGGGCTCTTATACAGGGTGGTTGGTAACTGGTGGTACAAGCGGAAAGGGGGTGATTCTACGCGAAAAAAGAAGTCGGAAATATAGAATAAAAATTTATTTTTTAATTTTTTTTTTAATTTTTCCATCGAGACAACGACCTACAGTGAGATCCATTATAACGTACCGCACGCGTACCGAGCGGAAATTCAAAGTCGATTTTCTCGAAAACAAAGTCTCAAACGAAAAATTTTTATTCTATATTTTCGACTTCTTTTTTCGCGTAGAATCACCCCCTTTCTGCTTGTACCACCAGTTGCCAACCACCCTGTATATTTAACAACAATAATTTGTATATCTCGCCTCGCAAGAGCTTGTGCTTTATATTTTCATTATTTTACCAAACGTCTTCAATATCTTTGTCTTTAAATCGTAAAATACTGCTCGATAATGACTACGCAAATGTTATGGACAGGCCTCACACATTTTCGACAACGTAGATCAATATGTCTGTCTATGGCAGAACGATCTACCGTTTACGAGGGAATTCTGTGACGGATTTGCGTCTCTAACACAGTGTAGTAATTAATTGATCGTTACATATTACATGATCGTGCGCGTGTTTAAGAATAGTTTGTCATATAGCGTGGCAGTTGGACGAGTTTGATGGCCAGGCCTTATACTTAATAATCTCTCTTATCTTAGAAATTGAAACTGAGATTAGGCCCTTAACTAAACTTTAGTATGAATGCAATCTTTATGCGAGTCGTAACTACAAATTGCAAATGCAACTCGATGTTATATGGCAAGGCATTAGGTTGATCATAAAAGGAAAGGAACGAAGTGTTCGATTAAAGTCACGACAATGTCAATCTTCGTATCGATTATAGCCATTGTTTCAACGAACAGGTTGATAAGACCGAGATTCCTTAAGGTCCTCGAACCGGAAGATCGAGCTACAGAACACGTTCGATTGGCGGAGGGCCTGGTCTAACGTGCACACGCGATAACGAGGTTAATTAGCCCACGACGCCTGTCGGCGGTTCGTCCTGCTGCTGAATAATTTATCGACCTGTGGCAGGCACGTGTGTACACGTAAGTCTGTTGGCTTCGAAACCGGCTGACGTCGCTACCAATGCGATCGCGCGCACGCGCAAACCTTCGTCCTCTCTTTATATCCGTGGAAAATTGTTCCTCCTAATTAATTAGCTCCGGCCACCTTACGCGTTCTCCGATAAACTTATTAACGTTGAACCGAAGAGTTGCCAGCTTTCGCTCCGTGTATTCGCGTGTTACCCCCTTCATTTTGGCGAAATTGTTCGACTTTGTCGGGAACTCCGATGAATTGTTCAGTCGGAGGTAAGCAGTAGCAATCCCGAGTGGTATATAATTTAAACGACGTTCGTCGAATCGTACGAAATTCTTCGCAGATGTTTCGAGGAATCGACGTTGTGTTAATTGTGTAAAATGCACGACTAGAGAGTAGCGAACAGCAGGGTTGGCAGAATATTTGCGCAGTTCTCCGCCATTTACCGAAACTTGGAAATTCTCAGTATTCATATCGACGAGGGTAAGATGAATCGAATCCCATCGAACCTCGGATAAAGACTTCTCGAAGTCTGGTCGATGGAGGAAGATCTCGTTGCAAAGAGGCAAACGTCGCTGTTCGAAACTTTTGACCAACCGAGACACATCGAGCGCAGAGAATTTGCTCTTACTCAGCCATTTGCTTCTTCTTGCTGGCTCCATTTAAATGGGAACAACGACGGAATTTTTGACTTTGAAACTCAGTCGGCCTGTCCTCGTCGTAATCGACGTTGATGTTTAATTTCCAAGTGACACCAGAAATGGATTTTCCTCGTTCGTATCAATTATTTCGGCGAGGCCCGCGTTACACGGCTATCGATTTCCCGTCGACCCTCTCTTGTACCGAAACGAACGAGATTTAACGGTGCTAAGGCTGAAAATTAAATTACCCTGGTACTAAAATATCTCTGTGAAGCTTCTACGAGTCGGCTAGAAGCTCGCGTCACCGACCTACCTGAATTACGCTTGTCTCGTTGCGCTGGGATAAACACCACTTTTCGCGAGCTTTATCTCCGCGAGTGCGACGAGGGCCACTCTCGCGCACCTACGCTAACTTATACTCGTTCTCCATGGATATGAGCGAAATACGCGAAAATTTGTTTATTAAAGCTGAATTTCGTGTTAAGATTCTGGCTAAATTCTTTGTAGTTTTCAATTCAATCGATTAGTGATAGCACCAAATAATTGTCAGAAGTGTAGTATCGTGGACGAAAGGCCTAAGAAATATCGGGCGAACTATGAACAATGTCGCGAGAGCCGAGGCGCTGTCGGGCCCATCAATGTGTCATCGGTCTTTTCAAGTGCATAGTTTCGTGGAAAAGACCTACGTGACCCTGGCCACGAGCGCTTGCAGAACACGTGTGCGGTGGGCCTAGGAAAAAGACAACGGAATGCGGCAACGGCCAGAGCGTTAGTCGAAAAGCAGAGTGCGAGTCGAGCGGAGACAGAGGTTGCGAGTGGCGTTGCCGAGAGAGTGTGGATTGCGCTGTTTTCTGTGCGTTTGGCGTGAATAGTTCAGGTTGAACAACAATCGCCTTTTTCTGTCTGATTAACATCTCTATTGTCCACTCTTTGTAAACACATTATATCACGATATTACAGAAGTTGTTGATCAGAGTGTAGCTCTGTATTTGTGGATTTTATATGTTAATAAAATTCCTGCAAAAACTTTTACAACAGTGTATTTTATACGGTAGATGCTGAGTTCTTTCAGAAATTATTTATCTCAACGATATAGTGAAATTATACTTTGGATGGAAATTTTTAGCAACCAATATATGTAATTGTACATACGATATACATACATACATATGTAATATCAAATAAAAGGGGGTATACGCTTAGTCTATCGTATATTCCAGTTCCAGTTTTCTCGGGATGGTATAAGTTGTAAATTTAAGGTATAAACTAAGAATCGTAAGAGCGCTGGGGAAGAGAGAAAGAGAGAGAGTGTGTAAGAATGTATGCCTTGGTGACGTCAAAGCTAAATGAGTAAAGGGAGTGGTAGAAGGGTGCGAGGGTTGAGGGTCAGCATTTTTTTGACCTGGGAAGACAGAAGTTGTGAGCCGAGTGTTAGAATAGAACGTACGAAGATATTCTAGTCAGTTTTTGCATTGGGTATTGCTTGTTAAAATAAAATTAAATTTCACTTCAAATAGAACATCCTTTCTTGTCCTTACTCTAGACTATTTAGATACTACACATATATACATACGACTGGAATCTTCTTGTAAAGTTTCGAATAGCTCGTGAATATTTCAAGGAAGAAAATCACTCGGTACTCGGAAAGAGTGATAAGGTAGAACCGATGTTATGTTTAATATCGTTGATAAGAATGAATTGCAATGATGGCATAGGAATTCAAAACCAAAATTGATATCGCGTGTGAAAGATTACCGAAGCGTTGCACAAGCCCTGTTCCTTTGAATGCAAAGTAGATAAAAGCATCGCGACACATCGGTGAAGATGCTAAAACGGACCACAGTGTGCACATCTAACCGAAGAGCGCGATGAAAATCCATTTGCCAAATTACTCGAAACCACCAGTTTGTGAACTTAAATTCCTTAAATGCTTCCGAATCTCATTCTTTACAGTCCTTGCGATATTCGTGCGAATTCTGTACTCCGAATATCTTTTAACGCACTCTATGTATTTTTACATTTTATAATTTGATGCATTTTTCCATCTTTAATCGTAACATTACATTTCATCTTATCGATTTAGCTTATAAAATGTGCTCGAACGAACGCAGAGAAATCTGAGATCCACTTACGAATAATCGAATCCTACGAGAAGCAAAACTTTGATATCCTGATTCGACAGTTAGACGTGCAATTGTAAAGTGCTGTATTCCATCTATCCTACGTAAAAGATAAGAGTTTGCGCAAAGAAAGTTAAACGATTCTGGTGTATATGAAACATCTCGTTGTTCAAACGTCTCATCTCCAGTAATAACACGCGAAGGGAAAATGTAAGCTCCTGTTTGGCAAACAAAGGAATCTAACTCTGTAAACAGGTTGAAGATACGCAATGGTATAATGCTATGACATTTTTCTGGTTACCTGGTTTGTACGAGGAATCTGTCTGGCTTGGTACGTTCAAGCAATGCTGAAAATGAAAAAGGAAGAATCGTCGTAGCACGCGGATCTCGTCCAGCTTGTGGCTGGGAATACAGAGGGACGAATAAAACGAGAAAACGACCAAACCACCGGGGTTATTGTCTATTGTCTTGGTAGAATTCTGCGGGAGATTTTTGCCAGGCATTTCGTATTTTGACTCGTCGGTCGTCCCTGTTTACGTGACCATGGCAGAGAAGATCATTCTAATTGACCAGTCGAGAGTCGAGGCAGAATTTTACGTCTACCTGCTCGTTGCCCGTTATCCCGCGTCGTTTACCGAGATCAGTCAAATATTTTTGAACCCTTGGTTCTGCATGTTGCAGTATCGCAAAATGCAAATGAGGCTTGTAATTAAAGATGGAAAATGGTGTTTATCAGAATAACACGGGAATAATTGGATATTTTATGAGAAAATATCTATAATACATTGTTCACAATATCTACATATAGCGTGGAACTACGTTCATCCGAACACAGGTTGAATTCTATTATTTCAAACGAAACAACTTTCTCGTACAAAATTGTAAGAAAATATTATTCGCTACGCAATAACAAAGTTCTCGTGGAGAAGAGCTAAAGCAGACATTTGCAAGTACCGCCAGGCCTATCTCCGTATAACAAACGTAAACGTACATTGCATCTCGCTATCTGTTCCCCGGTTTGATTCTTCCTAGCGACACAATGAACATCGATCGAAATACGTTATCGGTTAATTGTTCGTCTCGCAGATGCGGGAATGCTGACTCGTTGCAGGCAACGTTCTCGTTTTCGAGTCGACTCGATTGCCGTCGTTCCGCATAACGCGAGGCTGAATCGTAGCACGATCGAAGGTAGAAACGTTGTCGGCGACACGATTATATCATCGTAGACCATCAACCGGGCGCGGATCGAATAATAATCCGGAAATTCACTGCCGCGTTCGTGTGGCAGGTCCGTGCGATTCCGTCTCGATATTCGTCTCGTTATTGCTGTATATCTCTGTCGGATCGTGCTACGAGGCGTCCTCGTGATCCGTAGAAATGGAACGACGCGCAATGATCCATCGAAGAATACCATACGGATAGCTTTATTCAACGATTTTCTATCTATTCTTGCAGAGGGAAATCTCGACACGGAGAAAAGGTGGCAGCTGCTCTGTCCGAGGCGAGGATCGTGTTTGCACTGGCGTCCACGAAACGTGAGTGTTACACGTTTTCTTTTTAAACGATTGGTTACAGTCGTCGTATCGGTTATTCGTAGTTTGCGGCCGTTTATGCAAATTTATATTCTTCCGCATATGATTGAACAAATGGTGTCTACATATATACATAGTTGTTTTACTTATTACGTGTTTTAACGAACGCTATAGTTTGAATATTTTATATATCTGCATATTGTATACACGCGCTGTGCATTCTTGGACCTTCAAATTATCCAAAAATGTATAAAAATCCGCGGTCTATTTGTTAGCGACTCGCACGAGTTGTCCGTCGTTTGGTATAGATCTCCAGGTGTTTTTATAAGATACGTATCTTTATTGCTGAAGAAAGTTTTTAGTTGTGACGTTTCCGCGAACAGGACTTAAACGTGCCGTATATTTCTACTTTTCCGTGCGACTTTAGTTTCAAGCGACTCTCGGAGGAGAGAGTAGCAGTTCGTAGAATTCAGGATTTTTATTTTAGCCAAAATGAGACAAGATAGAGAGAGAGGGAGGAGGGTGGATCGTTGAAGCAAATACGTGTTTTCGGTGTGTATTCGTTAAAATTGGATATGTACATGTGATATTACACGAGCACCGCGAATCAACATTTCCTCGCGAAGGATGACATGGAAAATAAAATGAAAAAAGGATAGAGGAATCAAGAGAGAAAAAGGAAACAAATTGAAGTTTTTTTTTTTTTTTTGCCTGGTCGAGAGGTAGAAAGGGGTAGTTTTTAACGCGTTCCGCAAACTGCCACGAAAAGTGACGTACGTGTATACGTGCGTGTACAGTGCAGTTCGTTGATGAGCAACAAAAAAAATCTTAAACATTGTTACACAGGTATGTTGACCCCGTCGTTCTGGTCCAACCATTTTGTTTTTCGTGCAAAAACAGAAATATCGGGGATGGGGTATTCACTTATTTATCATGAAAGTAGAATAGAAGAAAAGCAAAAAATTCGGCGAAAAATTAGGCTGCCACGTAGCTGTGACATGTCCCATTCGATTGTTTAAATTTCCTAAACATTGCTTTTTCGCAAATATTTTTAAACGTAAATTATCTCTTTTGTGATTTTAATTTTTCCAGCTTCGCGTGTTACACGTAAATATATCTTTCCTGAGATTTCATAAAGCACGACGTTTTAATACAATGTTACAACTTAATATTAAATTAATTTACTTATCGTAGAACTAGAACCGATGAAAACGAGAAACAGAATAGAAAATTATCAACTTTAGAATGATAAAAGAAAGTAGTCGATAGTATTTAAACTCTTTAATCCGGTCGTTAATTCGAGACCGCGATGGTATTGAAACGTTCCCTAAGCGGGGAGCAAGTTTCCTAAGCCGTTCTAAGCGATCCAATTGTGTTACTTTAATCGAACTGAAGAACTCGATTCCGAGTAGTACTTAGGTCGGTACAGTTGCTAGAAACGCATTACTTGGAAAGGGATCCTCTCCCGGCTGGCAAACACTCCTGGGGCTTGGTTGTTCGCAATAAACTGGCACTTTGGTCCGGCAACCGCCGTCACTCCGCTTCAGAAACTCGAACCGTATTTCTCTTCGTTCTGCTCCACGGATAAACCCGAATAAAAATATAAATTGGAATAAAGATATCGAATAAATCGCGAGAATTTTTCTCTAACAGAGATTTTTCATCGACACGGTCTTTTTATTATCGCCACTGACAGTTATTTTTCGGTGGATTTTTATATTGGAATATTTTTAATCGATCTAAGAATCTACGTGATTTATTGCTTACAAAAAATAAGTTTCTTCGTTATGACGCACGAACAAAGACTTGCACTTAAAAATATCGAAATTACGAAAGACGCAGATTAACGCGGAATGAAGGAAACACGGGGAAAAGGCGAACAAACGAGAGGCAAAAGGAAAGTAGTGTGACAGCTGGCCTGAAACGAGTTGTAGGAACTCTGCAACAGAAAAGCGAGAGCTGAAGTACCTCTTTTGAGGTTGGCCTCGCTTCCCCATTGCCAAAGGGTTGCACGTACGAGGCTCGAAAGAGGTCGCACAGAGAGACGCGTCACAAGCTCGCAAACGGTGATTCGTCAAAGACAAATCATCACGAACCGTGCACGGGGTAGAAGCTAAGGAGAAGCGGCGAAATTCGGCCAGTCGTTTGATGTTAGCGGCATCTCAGCGCGTCTACAAAACTGGCGTGACTGATAAGCGAAGCTAACGCGAATTTTAACGCGTTGCCTGAAATTGAAGCGGCTGTCGATCACCGGAAAGCGTTTCGCGCCTCTCGTACGGGTGACGGCCAGCACATGGCTGGTCTGGGTTAGGTAATCGAGAGCCATTCGAGCGACAGCACTCGCCGATCGACGGGTTCCCTCGTGATTGACGATTTCGTTAAATCTCCGGCCCGATTGCTTGCTTACCTTTTGCATTTTTATTACGAGTCTGCTAGAACGTTTGAGCTTCGATTTCACGATAGTATAGAAAATACCGTTCGTGTAATACCACGACATAAAGGTAGTCGGATAAAAAATAACAATCTTTTTTCATTAGTCGTGAATAATAGCTGACCTATTTTAATCGACGTGTATTCGTACACTCGAGGACTAGAAAGATAACATAAATATGATTGGAATAATTAATAACACCCGATGCATTCGTACGTCGATATATTTCTAGCGTAAAATAAAATTATTTATAGCTTGAGAGAAACAAGCCAAAAACTATCAGTATTTTCGTACATCGATATTTTTCATCGTTTTGATATCTACGATCGTCCGATTATTACGAGAAAAATTATTCCCATTCTCGTCGTTATCACGACGAAAGTATCTCGACATGGTAGATAGTGTGAACGGCGGAGAATAAAGTAAAAATAGTGAAATAAATCAGAGAAGAGCTCTTTGATTCATTTGACGGTTCTAACCGCGCGCTAACAGGGCTGATCGTTAAGGGAGCTGCCTTCGTCGTTTCATTAGCGTCGACCCGGTATACATCTTAATTAATGGCCGTGTTCGCATGTGCACGCACCACAGGCGTTAATTACGCGTTATCACGGTTAATTGCTTCTTAAACCTTTTCGAGTGGCGGCTCTCTTGCCAAAGAGCGAAGGAAGAGGAAGATAGAATAGAAAGAGCGTTTTATAGCTGAAAGCCTCCACTTCCGGTTTGAGTTCAAACGCCGTGAGATCGCGATTAAGCCGTTTCTCGCGTACTCGCTTTCGAATGAAACGATCGTTGGACATTTTGACGCCTTTTGCACGCGAACGATTTCGCACGCGTAAATGAACGTACAAAGAGAAACTTTGTTCAACGAATATCGTATAATCGATGAATCTCTGGCGAGCAAAATTATTTGTGTGCGTGTCTCTCTTTCTCTCTCTCTCTCTCTCTCCCCTCCCTCCCGATGGTAGCGAGTGTAACGCAATTTCGGGATACAATTGCCAGTTTCGAGCACCTGGATTAATGCCGAGTGTTTAACGGATATTGATCGTGTCGAGTCGTCGAGTGAATGGAGATATCGTTAAAGAGCTACCGTTCGTTGTTACAGTCTAGCGGAATTTATCGTGGAAAATTCAGTCGACCAGTCCGGATAGAGGATTCGTTACAGTTTCGAGTATCTACATCGTTTAATCGCTACTTACATCGATTTCCAGAATTAATTTGCGTTGTACTCGCGTTGCCTGGCTTTTACTTTCACTTCCAATTGTTCCGTAATAACTTCGATTCGTATGTAAGAAGTTGCAAATTGTTGGCTCAAAGAGTTCCTAACGATAGTTTGTATCTTTACAAAGGTATTATATCATTAAACAGCGCATTCAGTGTCGCTCGTTGTTTTGCTACTTACAAAGTAACTTGGTAATAATTTCTTGAAAGAAACTTGTCTCTGTTAACAAGCTGTTGCTCGAAGTAGATTCTTACAGACTTCTGCAACAATCAGTCGTTTTGTCGCGAATAAAAAGTGTTTCGTAAAAATGACAATATTCGTCCGACGTTCTTTCTGTTGGTCTAATTCGTTCCAGATTAATTATTCATACGTATTCGTCATTTCCATTCATTTACGTTATATGGAATGCTTCGCTATTTTGCATAAAGAATTCTGACTCGTTGTTTTACGAGATTTTACTACGAAACTCATTACCTTTTACAGACCGCAGCGGAGAATGCCAAAGAAACTGGTAAATATGTATTAGCATACAGTGGGATATCCGCGTTGCGTGGATCGGCAGGAAATTTACATCACGCGGATCTTGCTCGTATGTCGTAATGATTCGCGAACGAAGTGCGACGCGGACACAGGTATCGGATTAAAAATGTATAAAGACTCACACACGTGCTTCAGACACGCTAATGAAAATAGTACCGGCGCATTAACACGCTGACCAGAATCAAATATGTTCGTTAATGTCCGAAGCAGCGTGAATTAGTACCACTAATTACACGCTAACGAGACAGAAGTGAGAAAGGACTGCATGTGGCTGGACGTGAACGCGTATAATTACACAATTTATTTTGTTTGTGTAATTCTAACATGCTGGAGTATCGATTGTCGTTTGCGCGACGAATGATCCAATTTCTTTTTCACGTTATGCTGACGTATTTTTCCAGGAAATATTAGATATCACTTTATATCTCTATCGCTAGAATTGACGATATGTGAACGTAATCTCGTGGAATATTTAGAATAACTGACGATAGAGTGACCGACAATGAGTTTCGAGTATTTAATCGGTATAAAATTGAATGCAATTTGACAAAAATGCGAAGAAATATGTCGTACCGATGTTTGCGTAATTTGTCTGAAGCGAGTGGAAGAGATTGTAAAATAGAGGAAAAGAGAACGTGCAAATGTAAATTGTACGAGTATTCAAGATGCATTTACGCGGTAAACATTGAATCGAATTGAGAGTGAAAGTTATTTTACGTTGTCGAGTTGTAGTATCGTACTGAACTGTATATTTAGGAATTATTTTATTCTACTCCTGCATTTTGATAGTTACATCGTTAACGAATAAAAAATTCCCACAAAAAAAAAAAAAAAAAAAAGGAAAAAAGAAACGGATCAGATATCCTAAACTATTCGCTAGAAACTTTCCACCACTCTAACGCAAGATCCATTTGTGTCAAAGCAAATTACGACATCTCGACTTGGAATCCTCGGTCGGGTTCTCCTGGTGCACGCGTTACCTCAAACGCGGCGGTAGATCCAAGGATTCAACCTCAATTTCCTCGATCGTTTAACAGCGCTGCTTATCTAACTCGGTGCTGTTCCCTGTTATTGCGATCATTACGCGGACATGGAATTCAATATCCTTATCGGTTGGCGTCGCATCGTTGCGTTCGGTTCTCTCGACGAAGCGACGTTATTTCGACTTGCAGAGGATACGACGTGGCTCGATGGTCAGACGTGGCGGAAGAGGGTGGTTCGAGAGACAGAGCGAGGGTGATGAAAATCAGGCGGTGAAATGGAAAGGGAGAAGCGTGCGCGTGGCCGTGAGCCTCGGCTTGGTTTAGGCGAAATTGCTTTTGACCGGGTCTCTCTGCTCGCATGTCGCGAAAAGGAGTCCCTTTAGCCCCCGGTAACAAGATTTTACGGGACGTGTGTGCACACCAGGCTCTTTTCATCGAACTGTCCCCCGTGTGTGTGCACGCATCCCGACCAGAAACCGCGTGGGCCGTTCGCACCAGCATTCGAATGAACGACACATCGTTGTGCAGGAACTGTCAGCGGTTTAACCGAATTTCAACGCTGGTGAAGACGTAGGCGCGAATTCGAGCGTTAATGACTCGAAAACTCCTCTTCGTCTACGTTTCTCTCTTTCTCTCTCTCTCTCTCTCTCTCTCTCTCTCTCTCTCTCTCTCTCTCTCTCTCTCTCTCTCTATTTACGAGCAGTGCGGGCGAAATTCGCAATGGGTGTTTAGTGGACGGGACGTTTCCTGAATGTGGAACGAGGAAGCCTGGTTCTCGAGATTGTTTGATGAGATTTCGTTTGTGCGAGTCGGGCGTGTACAGTGTACACATGAGATCTTTTTATAGAGTTATCTTGCCGTGTTACGCATGATTCTCTAAGGAAAAGTCACGCGCTTGCAACAGTTTGCAAACGTCTTTGCAAATCTATGCCGAATTCGACGCTCTATTTTCTACGATCATTCGAAAATATAAAGACAGCTAAACAACAGGACAATAGACCGTAAATTCAATCCATATCGAAAGACTCAGTGGCTCGCTCTTCTATCTTCTGCAACATCTATGGAGTAACACGGCTAAAACACGTCTTAGATATTTAACGAACAAAATATTTGCCCACTCTCGATTCAAGCTACGTCTTTCTCGAGATTGTCTCGCAAGATCTTGTTCAGGCTACTTTGCCATGGATTAAGCACGAGTATAATTTCTCCGCTAATAGCTCACGTGAGCTCGAAACCATAGGGGATATGTCTCGATATCGTAGTTGGAATCGGCGTTCTCCGAGTCTAATCTACTCTATTGCCTCTATGCTTTTAATGAATCAATCTTGATAAAGAGGAGAGAAACGTCGAACAATTTATCTATCGAGATATTCCAAGGATGATTAAGTATAAAGACGATCCTCGCGTATAGAACCAATCTATAGTCGTAAGTAGAATACGTTGCGTGGTTCGAGTAGCCAGACTCGTAGAACGAACATTGCATATTTGAATCTCGAACCACTCAGCTGCTTTCGTTCGCGCTGTGTTCTTCTACATTTATTTATCTCAAGAGCAACGATCGTTGAATATATCCGAGTATACAAGAATTTTCTAGTATAATCTTTACAAATGTCGAGTCAGCACGATATATATCGCCGGTGATTACGTTTGCGTAACCCCGTATTACGCGATATTCGCACAAGCATGCAGTTTGCGGCAGGTGCATCCGGATCCGGGGATAAACAGTGCGTTGTAACCCATGTGTATATAGTGTACACGCGTCCACCTATGTATATACGCGCATAATATGATCGGTAATAAGCTTATTAAATTGTTGCCGCATAATACGAAATAATTCTACTGCGCATGAAAATTTCCTCGATTCCATGGAACGCTTTTTCAGTTGATTTGTAGAGTAGCAAGAAGCATCTCCGGTGGACGACACTAATTAAACGTCGATGCAACTTACAAGGAGCCGCGGACACTTTGCGAGACACTTAATTAAATCCGATGCTCGCCATTTAAGGTGCGCAGATTCTTTTAATTGAGGAAGCGTGCCGATTCGCGGAACTCGCACGGCCCATTTTCACCAGTCGATCTTTCATCATTTTTCCTGAATGCTGACTTTTTGCTATCACTGATATACGAGTCTTTCAACGCGCAACATCAGTTTCATTATCTACATTTTCGTATGTTAAGAGATAAATTTCGTACAAAGTTATTTATATTTTGTCGAATGTAGTTAGGTAACGAAACCGAGAGACCAATAAAAGGTGGAATTGATTAGAACTGGGATCCACGTCACGCGCGGTGAACGCGTGGAAGTTAATTTAAATTTAATTAGAATTTTGAATATATATGGATAAATTTTGGATGTATTGGGATAAATTTTGAAAGTTTGTAAAAAGACACGGATAATCTCGACTGTCGGTCGAGGAAACAAACGCACGAGTGCACAAATTGAACAAAATTAAAACGTATCGTGTGTTTGCGAGACGGCGGCGCTACCGGGTGTTGAAGACATCGTTACGAAACGCAATTAAATTCAAAACATTCGGCGGTCAGACGACATTCAATTAACGAATTTTAATTGCCACATCGTTATCGCGAAAGCAACTTCGAATTGCGGAGAGGCCGCGATTCAGTCGTGTTTTATGTTTCGCGGATTTTTCTCGATAACCGATAGCCCACAGTGTGGTTAACGTTGTTTCGCCACCGTGGCTCTTTGATTTACTTACGCCGGTGATCCGTTAAACCAAACAGCTGTTTGCATATTTATATTCGATTAGTGCCACTAGCGAAGAACTGTCCGTACGTAAAAAAAAAACTTACAAAAAATCCTCTGTTTATTCGTAAAAACAAGTTCGAATAAGCGATTCATGAACGATAAACCCGTAAAAAAGCTAACAACTCCAGCAAATAAATCATCGTTGCGAGTAAAACCGCGTAATTGAAAATTTCAACAACTACAGTCCGCGTATCGCTCGCGTATTCAAATTGAAAAATTTGCCACGCGAAAGTTTCGATATCATATCAATCCCCTCCCCCTTGGCGTCGTGGTAAACGTCGAATCGTAATTTCATCGGCCAATTTTCCAACTGTAGCGGCCCATTTCCGCGAGAACGATCGTCGATCTCGAACGAAAGCGCGTTCATAATCGCGCAACGCGTTTGTGCGATCGCCGAAACAGATTCACTCGATTAATATAATCGCACCGATACACGCGTCGCTCGTTATCGTCCTAGCGTTTTCGTCGCCACGTTCCCGTAAATTGTGATTACGTCGGGCAAACCGATCCTAACGAATCGACCGATATCCTGAATTATCGTCCTTTAGGTCGGACATCGCGCGCGCCAATGCGAGACCATCGCGTGCCAACCTTTTCTGCCCTCGTTTTCCAGCAGCGCGGAAAATATTCTGCTGGTAATTCGATTGCAGAGATGCCGTGACTCAAGGTGAAACTAGTGTACGGACTCTGTCAAGCATGCTTTGCTTTTACAATTTGCGATTCGTGGCGATCGAGCGCGAATTTTGAAATTTTGCAAATTTCTACTCGGGTGGAAAGAATTTTGGAAAGAGAATTGTCTGTCGGCTGCTTTCGTATAAGTGCGTTACGTGAAAGAAGGAAAGAGATCAAATAGAATATGTTAACTATGCGGAGAGAGGTTTCCTGCGTAAGATCTCTAGCATCAATTACGCGAAATATTTCGGTTATTTATCGCTAGAACGATGAAAATCTTTAAGGAATTTTAGCGATGCTTTGTTATTAAACGATACGCGATCCTCGACGAGGCAAATCTTGTGAACGCGACAGAAAAACGAGGATCACCGGAATGTTCTACCTGTCATACTTACACCATATATACGCGCGTTATCTCTTCTCAGCCTTACTCTCGTACTGAGACTCGGTTGATGCCAACTGCTGGGAGATCCAATGCGGTGGTGCCCACCGTAACTAGAAATCTTTGCTTAAATCGATCGATCGTAAACTAATCTGTTTCAGTTTCCATGACAATTCGTTAGTAATGAGGCAGCTCTATTTTTCTATAATTTCGATAAACCACCAGAAACCAAGATCAAAATCATTGAAACTTATCGATAACGAAAAATAAACAATTTTATCTCAACAATTTCGAACGATCTCGAAAAACATGGAACAGAGAATCGGATAATTCTTCCTGTTCTGATGTCGTACGCGAACAGGAATTTCCAGGAAGAAACTCTATTTCATTTCGTATTCGTATCGGGGACCGCCTGCTAAAAACGAGCAGCGCGCGTTTTGGAGCGGTGACAGGCAGATTCGATTTTCATACGGTAGTCGCCAGTCACCGAAGTGAACGAAGGTGAACGAGCTGCAGTTAGCACTGACAATTATCCAAGAACCTGCGTCGTTATCTGATCTGCTACGATCGATCAACCTGGCAAACGGAAAAGAGCGGACGCTGGCTATCGGAAACCGCCTGGTATGTTCACGGTGTCGCGTACGAGGAGCGCGTCGCAACGTAGGAGGACCGAGGGCTGTCATTAGCGTAGTTTTTCGTGGGAAAAGTCGAGGTTGGGAAACGCTGCATACGACTCGGACGTATCTAACGGCTGACCCGAATTCCGGCGAGAGTCCACGGACTCGTAGGTGGAAAACGAGACGGTGCACGCGAGGATGCAACGTTTCGCGCATAATAATTACGTACGCAACGTTTAACAGCCTTCTTTCTCCGATACTCGCTACGAGGAAAATTAGAAAACGTCGATCGACTTCTTTCTTCGCTGACTTTGACGCGCCTTTTTCCTTACTGGTTCGCTTGCTTAGGATTTTTTAAGTTAACGGTACATTCTTCGCGCGGTTCGTCAATTACTTTGATAGTTGGTGAATTTTGACGAGCGACAGTGACTGGTTATCTCAAACGGTGTAGTAATTTAGGAAATAAACTCTATTTAGTAAATATCTGAAAATATTTGTAGCTTACTAGAGCGACGATAATCTTTGCAAAACATCAGTCGTATTCGCTTCCTACGTTATGATAGTCTTAAGTAGCTACCTGTCGCTATATTATAAACGTTCAAACAAATCCAATTTCAAAGCAATTAGTTACCAGTCTGTATAATACATATATGTACATATTGTACAGAACATGCACACGTTGGTAACCATTCATTTCTCTATCTTCCTCTTTAAACAAATCCATTTGCAAACGAACGTTCCTAAGAAACCAGCCCTTAAATGCACCTCGATAAGACGTTATATCGTTCAAAATACAAGATGTCTATCTATCAAGAAGCTATACTGGAAGTAACGCACGCATGACGATAATCGAGAATCCAGTGGCATCCAATCCTTGCTAGATCCCCTGGTACACGTACCTCTATTAACCTTAATCAGCCTGGCGAGCAACTCGGAGCATCCAGCATGAAATCCAAGCTTACGCAGTCACAAAGCCGCGAATAGGTTAAGACACCGAGCTCCCCTTATCTCCTTCGTTCTCCTCCGTATCTTAGTTTCCACGACCAACACTCGGCCGTTTTGAATTCTCCAGCGGTGATTTTGCAACTCGTCCACGTGGCCACCTGTGTTCTCGCAGTTTCATCTTCTTCCGTGGGAAAACGCGTACGCGGGTTTCGTATGCGCGACATCGCGAGACGATCTACGGATTAATCGAGCAACGGAATTACCGTGCACGCGACAAGAGAATACGATGCCCGCAGCGTGCGTTTAGAGGCGTGCAGCGGATGATCCGCATTCCACCTGTCTTACAATGAACCCGACCGGGAAGTCGAGTTGACTGATGCGCTCGAGAATGCGTCCCCCGATGCGGAATGATTTATGCACTTGCACACCTCGCGTTGATTACACCTTTCCCCGGGTCTTGCACGATCCTACAATGCCGTTGCTCCGCAGTCTCTGTGCTCTTTCGATTTCTCGCTGGCTATGAAACGAGCTGAAAGCTCGCTGTTGTGTATCGAGTACGCGCTGATCGCAAAGTTTGATTCGAAAATGCGATTTTAATTGCTGCGCAGATTGATATTGCTTTTTATACAATTGCTTCTTCGTGGTAATTAGCTCAAGTGTGAGATTTGATTCGGTCGATGATGATGACTAGATAGCGGACTTTATGAACGTATTTTTACGAATGTAGTTGAAGAAATCGACAAATCGCTACTTTCGTTGCAACGAACGTCGATAGTGCCGCTTCTCGTGTAATTATTTCTTCGTGGCAATGAGTTTCAGCTTTCGATCGCTTAATCTTTTCGAAGGCGATAGCATTTTATGAATGGATTTTATTAAAAATAGTAGATGTATTAAGACTTTTAAATTGAGACTTTGTATCGTTTCTCGAATGTTTGGTATTCACGCGCGTATTACGTACGTTCTTTGTCGTTAAATTTCTCGTAAACGCGTCTGATATCGTTAATCCACCGATCCCACATCAAGTATGCTATTCAATACCTGCACAAAACAGCTAATGATACAGGTGCATTAGCCATTCTTTTCTTCGATATAAAACGAGAACAATTCTGATTCTGAAGATCGGTTTTACGATAACGCTCTGACTTAAAACAGATTAAAGAGAAAGAATTCACAGATAAGATCGATGCCTAAGTAATTTAATTCGCAACTATTTAAGAGAGACGGTTCGTAGATTAGAGATCTTTCGTCTTTCTACTTGCATTACGATGACGCGCAGACTTTCACTGATGCTGCTTCGTACAGAAGAATATAACTACGATTGCTTTCTTCTAGAATGTGTTACGCGCGATTGCGGCTTCGTTAGCAGAATATATCGAATTCTCCAACAAACCTTAACAAACTAACGGAAACCTTGACAACAGTAAAAACGTTATACGTCTCACGATGACTTGTGTTTCCGTGGTTATGATTGCACGGTAAAGAGGAAAATCCACAAGATCCCAGCGGGGATTCGTTTCAAAGCACAGCGCAATTTCTCGCGAGTGTAACACGAGAATCAAGCGCTGACGAATTCCTCGACCTCGTCCGAAATTGCATCCCACGCGATACTTCTTATCAAAGGGAACTCGACGCTTGCCTCAGGATTCTAGTTAACCGCACGATTGATATAATTATCTCACTGTCGTCCGTTGCTGTTCTCTGTTATCGTTTCAGCTTGGTAAATCCCATCAGCTTATCGAGATTCACAAAGTTTCGATAGATAATAGATAGGTGCAAGAGATTTGATTGATTCTATCAAGTTCTTGCAGGTATACGATCTTGCTCATAAATCACACGACGCTTGTTAATTCTAAACACACGCTTTGACCAAATAGATCTGCGATAGGATTTTCCAAATATAGTACGATCTAATTTTGCTATAATACACACGGTATATATAGATATCGATTTCACGTTATAATTATAATTTCGTAGTTGAGTTACGTAGCTTGTCAATATTATTATTAAACGAGGACCTAATCTAAATTTATCGAAAATCTTTTCAAATTTTCACTTGCAAAATAATCTTCAAAATTTAGACAGGCGCGCGTTCCAAGACTGCGTACGCAGTTAGGAACTCGTATTTATGTAGGTGTCATTCGTTGATTGAGGGAAATTTCATCGGCTCTCTGGAGCACGAAATCTACCCCATCGATGAAAATCGAAGGCTAACCAGACAAGCTCGAGGAACGAAGCTTAAATGGTAATTTCCCAGATCAGCGTAAATTGCTCATTGTCCGAGTGGAAGAGGCTTCGAGCCCGCGTGCAAGGTATCTCGCGTGTATTGTCGAACTTGCGCGCACGAAATGAACTTCGATCGTAGATCTCACGTGTTTACGAAGTACTTACAAGACGTCATAACGTAGACAACCACGGACCTGTACATCGTGCATGCATAAACGTATGCACAGTCAATTCTCCGCCAGTTAAACCAGATAATACGTTTATGGTAACCCATTGCTCCGTTGAATCTCCATTGAAACATAAACGTTACTCAACGAGCTGCCAGTTTGGCCTTGTCTCGCACTTAGACGAAACGCCTCATTACTGCGATCTTTTTCGACGTCACAGACAAGGCCCATTCGCAAGTTACATGGATGCTTCAGCGATAGTAATTTGTCACGAACATGATTCAAGGAAAATCTACTAGGCAAAACTACCGGTGCGATATTGTACAATGTGCGATACAATTAACCCCTTGACCTACAACTACGGCCATAGCCCGTAGTACGATGATCGGACCAAACGTAAATGTTACGGACACAGCCCGTCGTAGATGATCGGACCAAATGTAAATATTATGGGCATAGCCCGTAGTATGATGATCGGGCCAAATATAATATACAGGGTGGTTGGTAACTGGTGACACAAGCGGAAAGAGGGTGATTGTACGCGAAAAAAGAAGTCGAGAATATAGAATAAAAATTCTTTTTTAATTTTTCCAACGAGACAACGATCTACAGTGAGATCCGTTATAACGAGAAGCGATAAAGTGCGAAAATTCAAGTACCGAGCGAAAATTCAAAGTCGATTTTCTCGAAAACAAAGCCTCGAACGAAAAATTTTTATTCTATATTTTCGACTTATTTTTTCGCGTAGAATCACCCCCTTGTACCACCAGTTACCAACCACCCTGTATAATAGCTTGTTTACGTTTTCGGCCAAAATTCTCGAACGTAAATCGTAGATCGTAGAGATTAATACGTATTGTTGACTACGCTTCGTTCGTTTGTTTATATTCCCCATTTGTTTGTTTACTCCCCCTTTCTCTCTCTGATTTATTTACAATCTCCGTTTGTTTGTCTACAATTACTGGTTGTTTGCTTAAATACACAATAATTTGTCTATATTTGCGTTGAACAGAAGATTGTAAGGTAAAAGAGATCGTTGACATCCACCGTAGTAGCATAAACTTTTCGGAAAGTTCTCGACAACGTGGAAAAGTTCACGGTGCACCTTCTATGTAACGATCCTCTCTAACCGCTCTAACTCGATCTCATTCCTTGAAAGCAGTGGCTTTTGCCAATTTTCCAATGCACGCGTACTCGCTATTTAGTCGAACGCGCGAACAATGCATCGACAAAGGTCGATCACCCCCGTTCGAGACGATCCACGGTAATACAGCCTGCTCTATATCCGACTGACACGCGCACTGTCACGAAAGTACATCGCTGCACCGATCTATTATGGACGTTAATTGGTAATTATCAGGCACATCCATCGAGATGCGGTTGATGCTCCCGCGTTCTCAAAAATCACAATTTCCTCTCAGAAATCTCACGACCAACTCCCTACTTCTTCTTAAATTTCCAAGTTGCGCAAAATTATAGTAATTTGTTCTTTACTCATTGAGAACTAACGTTGCGATAATTCTTTTTTTCTTTCCTCTTTTTTTTTGTCGTCATTTCAAATCATATCAAATTCAGCGTTTTTAAATTTCAAATCATATCAAATTCAGCGTTGCAATTACGAAAGGGAAAATTCCAAGGATTCGCTTGAAATTTCTTTCTTGTCACCTAGATTTTATGAAACGTTACAAGTTTGGTCTGTAATATCCGTATCTTGTCTGCGTCATACTTTTTATCTTGTCGAATGGTTTACTTCGCGTATGCATGATAAATAGACTCTTGTTCGTTCGATTTGTTCGTTCTGTAATTATTCCGGACGATTAAACGGTAACGTCGAGACGTTAGAACGCTTACAGGAGACTACTCGGCCTCTTAAAGTGTCAGCCAGTGTCAGGACAGTAAACTGAACGCTACAAACTCAAGCGCATCCTTTACACGGCCAATAGACCGGCTAATTAACAACGTTAACCATAATCATGGCTCTCGCTGGAATTTCTTGTTACGAACGAACTTCCACGAATGTAGTTTCTATACAGTAATCACTGTTGCATTTAACTCGACTAATTTTGAGGGATGACGGAAGGTTAATTGGAAGTATATAAATTGCAGCGAGACAGCATGACGGGAATAGATTGCATTGTCTCTGATTTGATTAATCGGAGGAGGAAAATTAGGGTGGCAATCTCGTTGCAATAATTTATACATCACCCTCGAATATTTTTCAAACCAAATTTTCTGTCTCGGTGTTGTTTCTAAAACTCAAATTTCCAAGTTGGTAACGATCGGCTGCTTAGTTATTTGATTTTAACATAGATCGCAGTGATGGAACGCCATGAATCAATTCTATGGCGAGTGATTTGATTAATCGGAAAAAGTTATGCCAGAAACCTAGAAATATTAATTGAAAAACCTGGTCAGAATAATTCGCTACATTACGCTCAGATATTCTTAATACGCTGTATTCTAAATCAGTATCATCGCTTTGGAACCTAAAATTTGCAAATTTTACGCTCAGCTATTTAGCTAACATAATGTAACCATAGTGATTTCGATACTTGTTAAAGTTTCATATGTCAACGGTCGCCTAACACAACCACGACCCGACAGCTCGATACTCGTACAACCCTTTCAGTTGCCGCATCGATAGAGCTTATATCCGATAAGCTTATCGATAAACACGATAACTTGGTTACACGGTGTACATCGAATGAATTAACGTCAACTGAGAGGAAAGTGGCTATGGTGTATGGTGTGCGCGAAAACTGGATCCACGCGAAAATCACGAAAGTTCGTTGTGGTTGAAATCGGATAACGAAGAATCGGTATTAGATTGTTGGAATTACGCAACGCGCTGATCCAAGTCGTTAAATAATATGTAGTACTCGTATTAATAGGAAACACAAGTGTTAATTTTCACGCACGATGACGGTAATAACAGACGGAAAGTGGATCGATAACAGATGACCCGTAAACGGAACATCAGCCACTCCTCGATAATGCAACTTCTGTTCTGAAAAATATGCGTGCACGTAATTGACTCGCTTTTCGAGATGGTAATAAATTCTATATATTATTGTATGAATTGTTTCATTGTCATTGTTTCATGAAAGTCCTTTCTGTTGAAACTTTTAATAATTGGAATAATTCATTTGAAATAAAGTACACTGCGACTGAAGTTATTAAAGTTAGAAAAATACTGTTTATATCTTATCGTTGAAAGCGTATTAATTTAGCTGACGGTACGTAACGTTAAAATTAGCAATGAAAAATTAATCGCTGTTAATTAATTAATAGTTGTGAAACAATTAAAAGAATTAAAATGTATTAATGTATTTATTGGTGTTTGTAAACGAAGAACCTAACAATAAGAATTCTTGAAGAACTATAACACGTGTAGCCAATTAATCTTGTTTAACGTGGCTCGGTTCGGTAGTGTCGCTTCGGTTGGCTTCGACCAGCCCATTCTTTAACTGCGTTCTTTCACGTCTCTTTAACTTCCCGTTAGCTCGCCATGCAATCGCATCATCGCACGTTAACACATACGTTCTGGGTAATAATTCACAGCAGTTACGAACTCGCCTCTTGGAAACCTTCTTTTAATTCATCTTTCCAATAGCTGTCGAACGCGTCACCTATTCGTAGCATCTATAACTAATACTTTCTCTCTTACAACGTAGCAAAGAGGAAATATAAATTTTCCAAGTCGACTATCGACTATTATAACATAGAAAGCAAGCAAGAGAACAAGAATCCAATTTACGCAATTTACATTATTCCGTCATTCCGTTAACGTCATTTACAATCTCATTATTGACAATTACGATATATCGCTACTTTCTATAACATTTTACGCGAGTACACTTTACGCAATTCTTCTGGCCGTGGAAATAGAGCATTTTCTTCTTAAGACAGACATTTAATTCTTAAATAAAGAAGATTGGTATCTTCTTCTATAATTGTTCGAGATAATTTCGAGGGAATTAATTCGTTGATCGACAATTTCGCAACGTCACCATTTTCTACAATTTTTTTATACAAATACGCTTCGTACAATTCTTCACACAATCGAAACGCAGAAAATTTCCCAATTGCAACGAGTATTGCCAACGCTCTTCTGTTAATGGTCGAATTAATTTTGAGGGAACAGACCGATTCGTCGATGAAACGATATCCAGCTCGTTCGACGACTCATTACGATCCATTTGGCTTCGTTTTTATCAACAACTCTCTCTCTCTCTCTCTCTCTCTCTCCCCCTCTCTCTTTGCCCCTGCTTTTCTCTCTGTATTATTTACGAAGATTTCACTCGTTGAATTTCGCGGGTCATCGTTTAATCCTGTCGCGCGAGCCGTGGCTAATCGAGAATGCGAAATCCAATCAGCGTTGCAAAGCGGCTGAAAATTAGTTCTGGCTGAATATCGAGGAGCCAGGATCTTTAACGTGCTACCGACATTGTGTATCGGAGAATACAATGAGTTTGGCCTTTGTTCGGCATCCTGGCGTTTACGAGGACCGAACCTCGTTCTCGCATGCTCGAAATTATGAAGTCTGTTACATTGAAATGAAGCACACGAACGGGCAAACTTTATTCTACCGAAACGAAAACCTTGTTTTACAAAAACGAAAGCTTTATTCTACATTTTCCACCTGCTTTTTCATACAATGTAATCTCTCACTTCTAGCGATCGTACCATGACTGCTGAGACATTCTGTATATAGAGATTGAGATGTTACAAAGTGAGGCTGTTACGTCCTGTCGAGATACGATATGACGTGGAACTTTGGAAAGCTTGGAATTAGACAAACATTGTGTTAGAGTATCGAGTGTTTGACATATTGGCGTTAGTCGAGCTAGGTCAGTTTATTTTGTCGTCTACTTGTCATTCGATCGGTCGTGGGTCATGAAAATTTCATCGTTCGTTCTCGCACGACTGGCTAGTTCCATACAAAAGTTGAGAAATAATTTAATGAGAGTCATTCGTTCGTTGTTACACGCCAAATAAATGGAAAACGTCCGATTGTTTGCTGGACGAAATGCCTGATTTAAAAAAAAAAAAAGGAAAAATACAAAAAAAAAGCGAAAAAAGCTGTTTCATCGCGTCGAGTTCTGTTCGAGGCTCAATCGGTCGTAATGAAGGCTTTTTAGCGGCTGAATGCGACCGCGCAAAAATATCAGTTAATGGATCGTTTCGAGTGTCTAGCGGATTTTATTTCAGCGAATTTTATTTCAGCCACCAGGAAATTATTAATTTTACTCGGGCGGCGAGAGGCGACGCGCGTTACGCCGATAAAAGGCAACGGAAGAAAAGCGAGTCGATGCACCTGGATCCCGTTTCTTTTTCCTCTTCCTTTTCTTTTCTTTAGCGAGAATATTACCTGCGAACCGTCGTTGTTCTTCGTTTTCATTCACGTCGATCGGGTCACAGTGCGCTTCCACGCATAAAATGCAGCTTCTTTCGATCCTGCTCCACGGTTTCGTATAAATACTAATTACCACGTGTAAAACACTGCAACTCAGATCAGAGAAATTTAATTATATAATCGGACATACCTACTGTGAATTCCGTAAACGAGATCGCAAGATATCAAAGTTTCTTTAATACGTTAATAATTGTGTAATACTATATTTTTCTATAATCTCATTGCAGCTATTAGGTTGTCCGGAAAATGTCTTTTTCCCCCCAAACGTGTTTTTTTTATAACAAGACACCTTCGTACAAACGTGAAACCAAGTGTGTGAAATGTCGCGATGTTTATCTCAACAGAACAAAATGGATCGTACGTGATTCGACAAAATAATATAAAACAAAAAAACGTTGTGCGTCTATTATTTCCTCATAAAACGAAAGTAACTTTTCGGACAACCTAGTGCTATAGCTCTTGGTCATCGAATTAGAAGCAATTAAAATTTGAAAAACTACATTTACCAAGTTTTTTAATTGGACGATGTCGTCATAAACAGTTAATGGAAATTTTGAAAGTTCATCCTTTGTCTACTACATGTATACGGGATTGTAAATTATTCTGGCCGGGATTATTTTAGGAAAAGTTATGTCTGCCTATTTAGACAGAGAGTGTCAGAGGCGTATTGTGCCGCGGCGTCGCTGAAAGTCGAGAATTATGCGGCCGAACTATCCCTGTCTCGCTGAACCATCGACGCTGGAACAATGACTCCTGTTTGTCGATATTTCAAGGTAGTCGAATGCAAGCGAACGACAGACTTGGAAGAGAGGCGGTCGCGCGACCTGTGGATGAAATTCGGGTTTCGTGTACCGGCACGTTCCGTTCCATTCGTTTCCCGATCGTGATTTATCGTGCCTGATCCCATGATGTACGTTTCTTCCACTAAAAATCTTCCTTTGCTCGCTTAGAACCCAGCTAACGCTTGTCGATCCTGCGACAACGCCTTGATAAAGGATTGCTTGAAAGTAGAGAGGAAGTAAGGAATAATGGAAATAACGAAGTTTCAGGGCTGAAAGAAAATTTCTGAGAAATTATATTTTCCGTGGAATACTCCAGAAACTCTGGACACACCTCGTTCCTAGAAATTTATTGATTCACCGATTGTTAACACGAAGCTATTTCTACCAAAATCAATCAAAATGACTGGTCTTTAAAAAAATATGTAATAATAAAATATTTTTATGTTGGAATTTAATCTTGGAATTAAGATTAATAATCCGTGGAAGACACAATGTTTGTGTTGAAATAATATAATGTGATATTTATTACAGGAATTATAAGTGTGTGTTTTGGAATGTAGACAGTTGGTTAGTTATTCTCAGACTGACTGGCTTAGTGACCCATGGCCCTTGAAAAGGTTTAGAACCCCACTCTCTATGCAGTAATGAGTGTGACCTGTGTGGATTATTGTGTGGCGTCACATATGCCACAGAACCTTCTAGTAGCTTCTCGACGTGCCCATCGAGAATATTCCAACCATATCCTTACGCTTCTTCCGCCGAATTCTCGAAAGAACATGCACGTGCTAGCCGCAGCGGTACATCTAACGAACGCACGCTAGTGGGGATATCGCTGGGCAACGAAGGAAAGAATCCGTTCGATCAATCACCTCATCTGTATGCGATTAATATCGTTGTATTCCAACATTTTATATTTATTGATTTATGATCTTCCTACAGAAGGAGTTCCATGTTACGTAATAGATTTTTTGATATTATTAATCCATCTGGGGGCTACAGTCCCTAAACGAGGGTTGACACATTTATAAAATTGTAGAACCAGTCATTTTGACTGGTGTGGTAGTTCTAGTGTTAAACTTAACCACCAAATCGCTGTATGAAATTCGACTCAGGACTTATCAAACCCTATCCAGGATTTTATTCGATCTTCAAGATAGAATGAAACAGTTTGCACTCCGCATTTTGCTATCTTCTAAGCAAAGTTATATTGTATAAACTGTTACAGAACGATGGCTAAATATTTATATGGAACGAAGAAAAACAAAGATGATAGGAAGAAAGTAACGAAGCCCTAGCTTTCTCGTTTCGATACGACGCCTGATACGTTTGTACCTTTTCACATTTTTTACATTTTCGTGTCACTGTCAAGCCCTGGGACACCGTGTATATTCGGAACGTTCGAATCGCATTTATAAAATTTGACGCGTAAAATGTAATACAATTAATCGTTGCCAAAATTTGAACGATATTCCGTGGAAAATAAGGGAATAAAATAAGGGAAAAATCAATATCGCATTATCCAATGCTTTCAATGTTTTCCCTTCATCCTCTAATTGTATAATATTTCGAGCTGACGTTCATATCGAATTTCACGTCGGAAAACCAGTCATCGATCTCGACGTCGCGTTCGAGATACACACACAAAGGCTACTCGAGGTTAACTATCGACGGAGAAAGGGTAATAGGGCCGCGCAAGGTCTGTCGATATTTCGACTCGGTCCCGTGCACACTGAACGACAACGTTTGACATTTGACGGAGGATCCATCACCTGCCGTACCCTATGATACTAGTCGGATTTTATGCACTACCGCGTATTCCCCTGTTTCACCTGTTTCCTGGATGCGTTGTAATCGTAGGCGCGTCGCGACGGCTCCAGCCGCTCCATGATCGATGGTATTTATAACGACAGAGTTACGCCAAGCGTTAAACGACCAACCGCGTCCTTTTGCTTTCGTGCGAAATCCTCGATCTTCTGTTTCGAAGACAGCGAGATTCTGCTCGAGTTATAGCTTCTTGTAGAACGACTCTCCAAATGGAACTTGTGTCTATTTTTAACGCTGCTACTACTCACCTGTAATGCAAGATGCGTACGAAATTGGTTTTATAAATCATCAGGATAGCGAAAAGAGTTGGTATAATCGACGCAGAATTTTATTTGAAAATTGATCTTCTCTTATCTAATATCAGAATCGAATATCAGAGAAAACCGCAGTTAATCCACAGTTTCAAATAAATACGATAAATCTGATTTTCTGCATTCGTTATCACACGCTTGCATATATCTATCTTTAAAAACCTCAACGTTTGCACCGTTCATATTATTTTACAGAACATCAATCGAGGTCCATCAACGATTCCCAAACCACGGAGACCGCTTGACGGTCAATTTAATCACCAAAAACTGTTGTCATCGAGCCGATCGCTCGAATCGAACATCGAACCGTGCGCTGCGGGTTTCATCAGCTTCCCAATATGTGGCTGGTTAACCGCGACGTTCGTATTTCAAAAGTGGCTGGACAGGCTGCAGTTACATACACGGCGGTGCGATTACGCTCTCATTACGCTGATTTTCAGCGTCGAGAGACAAAAGGCCGTTCGCGCCAGCTCCAGCTTCCGAGCCTCGTAATTTTCACTTTCCACGGCCTCTACGCCGCCACATTCCGCCACATATCACTATACGGGATGAAGGTGTAAATGAAGAGAAAGAGATTTTGGCTGAAAATTCTTGGCAAAAAGAGCCGGCTGAAATTCAGTCCGATACTCGACGAGCTTCCTTTCCTCGTTCTTTTTTATTCACGAGAGATCAGCGTGGTAATTCGCAGTATTAATATTTCTCTTTCTTTATTCTCCTTTCGAATACACTGAACGACATATCGTATTTGTCGTTACTTCAGTTGCTTACAATCGCGATTGTTCTTTTCACAGAGAAATGCGGATATTGTTCGAACGTTTGATTCGTGTCGAGTGCTTTGCAAATAATTTCTATAAACAACCATGCTGAATGTTAAATAAAGAAAAAGAAAGAAAGAAAGAAAAAAAAAGAAGCAACCGACGCGAAGTCTAATGGAATTAGAGATCCGGGTCAAGCTCTCTTCACCTTATTCCTGTAGCCTAAATTTGAATACCTTCTATGTGCAGGGTATTTCCGTTTCCTTGGTTCGAATTTCTTTAGCGAAATAGTTACGACTCGGTTGGAAGTATACATATACTTCGAAAGTACCGTACAAGAGTTATGGCATTGCTAGTTTCCTGTAAAAGTCGGTCGCGGTCGTCTTTCATCTCTTAATACTTGACGAATTTCCGTGAAAAGTTTAAGACTCGAGTGGAATTCATCTTGTTTGGTCGACAGGCGCGAGGTAACTTCATTCTGTCATTTTTCTTTTGCGTTAGTCTATCTGTTCGGAAGTTTTCCTTTTTCGAGAGATCATTCGATATTTCCAAAAATACTTCCGTGTAAATCTAGAAAGTATCTATGAAACAGTGTACCAACTACCGTTTCCAGTGAAACTGCTCTTCCATTTCAGCGTATTATCTTCTTTTACGAAACCATCGGAAGAAATCTATTTCTTACGTCAATAATCGATAAAAAAAGACATAATCTCATAACTCAAGAACATTTTGTTCCTGAATGGATGAAATATATCTATACCGTTCTTTAAAGTTACACATCGAGCCAATCTGTTCGAATTTGAAGAGCATCTCAGCCTTTTTTGGACTATCTCGTCGATAGAAGCTCTCTCTCTCTCTCTCTCTCTCTTTCTTCCTTCCTTTCTTCACCTGCATTTCCCTCGACGATGGTACTAGGTGGTTTACGACACCTTATGCCTTCCCTATAGCGTTGCGTATAATGCTTTCGATTCTTGGGATACCGTAAAAACACACGAAGAATATCTTTCTCGGGGAACAAAGAAAGAGCCAGGCGGGAGAAATACTCCGGAAATGCTTCGACGTCTGCTACGCGACTCACGAACAACCATCTCATTGCCCCTGTAAAGTAGCAGTTTTAGGTTTCCCCGAGAGAGCTCTTTCTGTCGCGTTGAACCTCCGCCAATTGAACTACGCATCGTACCGCGGTTCTTTGCTCTAAGTGCACTCTATGTCCGAGTTGCTTCTTCAAGTTACGTTCTTTCTTAAACGAGCAGAAGAATGGTCAACCTTTACAATTATTCTGATTTATGGAAGATCGTGGAAGCCGTAGAGATCGTAAGACACTCATTTAAGTTTCAATAAATTTCAGCTGCTCGTAGAGGAAGCTGCTACAAGTTTTCTTGTTACGACGAGACGTTACGGTGGATTTGCTCCTTTTCGGCACTTCGTATTTCAACTATGTCGTGATGTTGAAATATTAAAAGAGTCTCTAGCGCGAATTATCGTCAAAGAAGAAGAAATTTGTTTGACGTTAAATAAACGCAATTATTAAGATACAAAACTCGTGGTACCTGGTGAACGAAGAAAATGGATTTCTTCGGTGATTTTGAAATATCGAATTTGTCTGTTAATTGTTACCTGTGTGTTATAATAAACAATCGTCAAAGT
Source organism: Bombus vosnesenskii (assembly GCF_011952255.1). Taxonomy (NCBI): domain Eukaryota; kingdom Metazoa; phylum Arthropoda; class Insecta; order Hymenoptera; family Apidae; genus Bombus; species Bombus vosnesenskii. Next base: position 4,684,757 of record NW_022882962.1, read on the forward strand.
GTTCCAAAATATTCTGACGAATAAGATCGAAAACACGATTTGGCAGGATTCTCATCGAAGCGAAGTTCGCGTCGACTGCGAATAGAACTTGATGCAAAACTAGTTTAACCATTACGAAGCAACTCGTTGCCCGTAGAAGGAAACTTAGTCGCACATATTTCCCAGAATAACTCTAATTATAGTTGCGGCAAACTTAGATAGGGAAGAGTGCCAATTACTTTTCATCGGGTTTTACCTGCGCCATGTTTGGAGACAAAAAGCGGTATATCATTTTAAACAATGCTGCGAGCGCGATGCATCGTGAAGCAGGATGTCTATGCGCCTGCTTGTTTCACATTGAAACGAAAGAAAATTCTGATACCGGCGTTCGTTTCCTTTTCCTCGGACAAAACGATAAATCACCGGACAAGTTTTCTTGCCACTTGGCTCTCCGGTTGCTGTGATTTCTTTCGATTAATCAAACACGTACATCCGACATACGGATTACCATTAATTTCAACCGTTTCAACGAAACGTTCCGTGACATTCGTCGAATTAATCTTCGTTTTAACGAGAAAAACTTTCCACATCGAGTCCTCCACTATCGTCTAACTTTTTCCGTCGCCTTTTCCTTGAGAATCCTCTAGGCACCCTTCGCGAAAGTGCAAACACGCGTGGCAAGAAAACTCGGTGAAAAATTCACCAAGATTATCAAACGCACAAAAGGTATTGAAATATTTTCATAGAAACTGTTGCACGAGAACTCGATCTCGAAAATATCGAAACATCGAATTCCACTCGATTTCTGTCCATTAACCGACGATTTATTTTACTCGTTCGATCTACCGCGAACATTTCCAAAACGTATGACAAGCGAGAAATAAATCGGGCGCGTGGGAAACCCGTGCAGCTTTCATGGTGGCGATTAAATGAACGCGATTGTACGACCATTAGGGGAGAGAACACGGTTCAAAGACCAGTTTTCGAGTGACGGGTTTGCTGCTTATTCTTTGACCGTGACCGTTTCCAGTCCCTGCTTTCCACGCGGCTCCGCGAGACGCGAGAAGCTTCGTCGCGGCGCTTCCAATTCTCTTCGACTGATTGTCGTTTCATTTATCTTGCAGCGTTATCACGGCGAAAACTTTGTCGTGCGACAGGACGGAGACGAAGCACATTTTCGTCGCGCAGCGTGAAAATCCTCGAATTTAGAGCGGTTTGGACGTTGCAAATTATTTGGCGAACGCTGGTCAATTGATTAATGGCGAATTTGGAAGTGGAAAACGGATGTGTTTTGTGAAACTGAAGCTTGATCGTGCACGTGTTCGTAACTTTTTTTTAGAGCGTTGATGCGATCGAGATTTGTTTCAGTTTCGAGGAACCACTCGCTTCTTTTCGATATAAGTGTTTCTTCTTTCTCAAATAAATCTTTAGTCGCTGTATCGTTTAAATTTCAAGGCAATTTCAACATGATATAACAGATTTATAAAAATGATCTATTCGTGTCGAATCAATTTCTTAAAATATCGTTCGCGTGGTAGGAGACACACCCTACGAAATGATTTCTCTTTAGACAGAAAGCACACGGAGAAAGAGTACGGATTAGAGTACACTGTACAACAGAGTACAGTTAACAAAAACATCGAGTTACTCTCGCGAGGGTAAAACGCAACAGTACTAAAAGGGATTTGTACGGAGTTTGGAGTTTGAGAAAATGCTGCAATAATACAAATTGGTCGTTTTCAAGCTGGGAATATCTCGTTGCGTTCAGGAACAAAGGTTTCATTCTGAATTTCACGTGTCTTAAATTAATCCCTTTGCTAAATTTGGCAAATACATACGCGGAATGTTACTGCAGGCCTCTCGAGTAAATCACTGGATCCTCACGAGCCCGTAAAATCACAATTAATTTAAAGTTAGCTTCGTGGCTTGACCACCTGCACATCACTGTTACGTTAATTTCGCAGATGAAATTCAGAATTTCGTCGTCACTTTTGTGACTCGTGTGGATACGGTGCATCGAACTTGGTCGCGTATCATTGTCAGACTGCAGGTATTTAAATAAATTCATATTTATAAAAACGAAAACATTGTTCGAAATAAAAGACGCGACTTATCCTTGTTCCATTTTATGGCCATTTTATACAGGATGGTTGGTAACTGGTGGTACAAGCGAAAAGGGGATGATTCTACGCGAAAAAAGAAGTCGAAAATATAGAATAAAAAATTTTTTTTTCACTTTTCCATCGAGACAACGATCCGCACGCGTACCGAGCGAAAATTCAAAGTCGATTTTCTCGAAAACAAAGCCTCGAACGAAAGATTTTTATTCTAGATTTTCGACTTCTTTTTTCGCGTAGAATCACCCCCTTTCCGCTTGTACCACCAGTTACCAACCACCCTGTATATTACGTATTTATCTTATTGGTAAATATGATCTTTTATTTTATTTGGTATCCCATTTATTTTGTATTTCCTCTCATGGTATTAAACGACTATTGCTAAAGACCACTAGACATGCGATAAACGAGGAAGAAAGTCTCTCGGCGTAAAGGTTAACGAAATGGCAAGGAACTTTGTAAGAGGGTCTCGGCAAAAAGGATCATGGATTCTAGTAATCTTGCCTGGTTTTAAGTTTAAAAGAAACTACCCGCTAGTGTCTACTATTCCTCTGTTTCCAGATATACATTAAATTAAGTTCCGGTCCTTTCTCTGCGAACGATTTACCGGACCTTGTTAATCTTCTTGGAAACGTTCCACTAAAACGATATGTCGTTTAACGAGAAGCGTTTAACCGAATTTATATCGCGTATTCGATAAATTCTTGCTACGTAATTCCATGAAACGGCTAGCAGAGATTATTAACGGGAAAATTGCCGTGAATTTAGTAATTGCAAAACAAGATGTTTAAAATACATGTTTTCATGAGTTTGCTAATTCTTGTGTTAATATGTTCATATAATTCATCGTTGATAAAATCATCATTATCTGTGTTACATTTATGCTAACAAATAATTCACGTATCTCTCGCGAGACGTGTCTCTCCATTTCGAAACTTTGCATATTACTTTTGCCTTACAGAAGCTCTCACATTTTTTCGTACTCGAATTCATTTTTTAATGGACAATTTACTTTTTTTAAATTCTTATACAATTCTATAGATTCTAATCGCTTTTCGATTAATTGACATATTTTCTGCAATTATTCGGTACATTTACATATCTTTGAATTGAAAGAATAATTCCTATTTCGATATCATAATCATCGATGTTATTCAATTTATAGAAATTTATTTTTGTAGTCGTCAAGTAGATCGCAGTTCTCCTTCCAAGTCGACATTACACGAATATTGTCAAAAAACGTGTCTACTCAAATCCAAACACGCACAACGATCCTATTAAATACAATGTATTGTACAAGGAACATTGTCAAATCCGTATCGCATGCAATTTTTTTCGTAATTGGCTATGTTGTAAAAATACACGTCGATATAAATTTAACACGCACGCTGTAAACAAGCACACGAAATGCCAAATTACTCTTCGTTATTAACAAACAAGCGATATATTATCCCGAACAAGATTCACCGAGTATTCACAAGATACGATTCTCGCGTTCCACAAAGTCGTGAAAACGTCATTTCCTTTGCTTTATCGCGTCATCACACTATGTTTCATAATTTCACAGCGTCGCGAAACTCTTGCTCGTAGGATTTTCAGTAGCACGAAATCCCGGATAGCATGCATAACATGCATCTCATACCCGAACGACTCGAAATACGTGTCATTAAATTATTCTATGTTGCCGGTGAGGCTAACCATCGTAGGGTACATGCAGGAAATTAAAAGGAGATCCGAAGTTCGGGTAGCAACACAGAAGATAGAGAGACACGTGCTGCTATGGCACATTTGGTATTCTTCCGACAGACGGTCGGGTACCTAGGGATGGCAGCTTTTAAAGTAGTCCAACCCCTGTTGGTTTCATCCGTGTTGTAAGAAGTCGAGAGGAAGTTTCCGACCGGAGGAGGATCCGAGGAATCCGCGCTTTCCTCGCACGACCATAACTTCTGTCTCTCTGGTGTATGAAACCCCGAACGAAAATAGCGATCTTCGAGAATCCGGCGAAATTTATTTAGTCCTTATTTTGAGTACGCTGCATAGATTTTCTGAGAAATGAATTTTTCCCGAAGAAAAACGAAAATACGAGATAGTATGCGACGTTCTGTACTGTACGTTATCGTTCGAGCGATACGTCTATTACGTTATTTCTCTTCTACCGTAAGAGTTGAGTAAGGGTTCCTTGATATTACGTAAGATTTACGAATATTGTATCATTGTTTACGAATCGTACGCACGTTTTTCAATGATTGGAGCAATTCACTTTTCCAGTCGTTCATCTTGAGAATCGTGGATCTTAATCGACGAAATAAAAGTAAAGCAACACTAAGGTTACGCTTAGAATTCATATTATAATAGTTTTAGATTTAATTAATAAACGATTTCCAGCATCTTCGTCGATATACATTTGCACGCATTTCAGCGTTTTCTTTGTCTCGCCATCTTCCATACCACACCGCCAATGGAACAGTTACATTCGTCTGTTTTTCGAGACGCTGTGTACACACATACTTCCATACATTCGTATTCGCATACGTGTGTCACTACTACGCGGCTAATGTAGTCTAGCCCATAAAATTATACACATCTCAATAGTTCATAACGATTTGAAAATTATTGTCAGCAACTTTTACGGAAAGTAATAAATTAGCAGTTCTATTTTAACCTGCAAACCAACGGTATGTATCAAGGGAGATTTGTTAAAAAAATGCACATATTTTGGTGGAAGTGGAACTCGTTGGAGTAGCTTGATAACCGCGAGGAAAAGTAGTCGTCGCGAACCTATGCGGATCGAAAGTTTCCGCGACAGGCAGGCGCATCGATGTAATTTCATTCAGTCGATTCAATGATTCGTAAACAATGATACGGCTTTATCGCGTACGCCGACGTCCACAATGAATACATTATGCATGACGGGAACAGAATTGCCCACGATCCTATTGTTCCGCGACGAAACAGGGGCGCTAAGACCGCGTGCAAGCAACTTTTGTCATCGAAAACGCATCCTCCCGTTAACCCACCTTTTCTCTTCCTTCCTCCGCGATGTTACACAATGAAAAAGAAAGAAAAAAAGAAAAAAACACAGGAAGAAAAATATCCTGCTTTTTTTTCTCCTTGAAGATTTATCGCGAAACTGTGGTAGCTGGCGAATGGTCATTTTTTAAAACGACGCTTCTTTCATTCGTGGAAATATCGAGGGAGATATTTTAAAATGTCGAAAGGTCTCACCTTCCAATTTTTAGTAGAAATTGCTGGAAGGAGTGACGTCAGTGCGTTCAGTGTCCTACCTGAGGCAGGACGGTTCGGATCAATGGAAAGTAATTCGCGTCTCAGTGACACGGCCATGAAGAAAAGTCAGGCGTAAATCAGCGACCCGATGGAAATGGGTTAAATCCGCATCGATAGCGTCCTCCAGCGGAAAAGAGAGTCGATAGAAAAAAGGTACAAAAGCTTGCTCTAGTTCGTTTGGTTTTTATTATCCCGTAGAATCCTCTTCTTTTTGTCACCGTCTGTCGTCATTGTTCTTTAATTTTCTAAAGCGACAGGCAACCTTTTGTTTGGCCATTCTTTATCCAAGTTTTTACACATTTCGAGAAAACTAAGAATCGCTAAGAATCATTAAGATTCCATTAACGTGATTAGAGGACGGTTCCCGATAGAAAGAATATCCGATAGCTTTCTGCTGTTTTCCTTTTCCCGGTGTCTCCTAATATTCCTTTTATCTTGCTTAAAACATTTTACGTTCTGACTCGTAGCCTCTCGATCTTTCGTCTTATCTCGAAAATCTTGGAAAGTTTCCTCAGGGAACGACTTACCAATCGTTTCGAAAGACGGTCGCGGGAATCGTCGTTTCCGCGTCAGAATATCCGTATTACAGAAGATTTCATTGATTTTATATGACGGGATCTGTGCTTCGCAGACGATAGAAAGAAAACACATCCGGCCTTGTTTCTCGGCTCGTTGTTCCTCTTTACACTCCAATTCTCCGCAAATCCCGCTCCTGATTCTTCCCTTCCTTGTCTCTCGTCGCGTTGCTCTTCTTCAAAAAACGATCAAAATTATGAGCTTTCACGCGCTCGAAACCGAGCTCGCTCGCTTCGTCCTTCACGGCGAACATTGAAGAGAGAAAGAGCGTGAAATCTTCGCCATGATTCGAACTTTTTCCTCTTCGACCTTCCCCTTGATCTTCTCCTCGCGCGAATAAAACGTCGAAACCTTGGAAAGCGGCGCTGATCCGTGCATTCACCGGCACCATTCGTGCGACTTCCAATCGCTGACAGGGGAGTTCCGTGCGGATCATCGAGTCTTCTCTCGACTACGATCCATCGACAGCTGGTTTCGCCGTAAAAGGCCCGAATCACCAGCGTCGGATGCACTCGTCAAGAACGTGCTTTCGTATTCTACGCTTTTACGCGTTCCATAGCCCCCATTTCGCGCGTACACTATGGCAAATGACAAGGGGAACCGGCAGAGATAACCAGCTCGAGAGTATAGCAGGAGAACGAACATCGAGGGGAGAGCTTGAAGAAGGGGTTATTAACCGGTAGAACGTCGGCTCACGGGTCATACAGAGACACGTCTCTGTTCGCTAAAAATATTCTTTTGCGAATAGACGCCGGTCGAAGGGAAGAACGTTGCAGCTGACGACCGCCGAAACGAGATTATTTTCGCGACTTTGCAAGTACCGTGATGTCTTTCGTTTTACCGCTTTCTTGAGTACAATTTCAACGCGGTCATCAGTCAGTGGTGTTCGCGCAGAGTGTTCTATTTAAATCAGCACGCTCGGATATCTTTGAAATTGTTGATGCTACTGAGAAATGTTCCAAATGAAAGTTAGGAGGGACTCGTTATGTGAGACGAGTCAAGATACGCTTGTAACGAAATCATATATTTTTTAATATATCGCTCGATTTAGCGTGCGATTCAGTTTTCATAAAGAACATCCGAAGCTACGCTTTTAAATAGTAGCTGAGGTACTGACATCTTTTTAAACTTGGTATTCAAGAAGTACAAGTACGTCTAGTTTGAAATACGTACACCTTGGTATAGTTTCTAGCTGCTGATAGAGAACGAAATATTTCAAGTTCATCGCGAAAGTAGAGGAAGAACGAGATGGTGAAGATTTTCTATTATGATATCGCGACGATTTAATTACGGATAGGACAATATTTGCTAGAATATCCATCGGTGGGCAGTGAAATATAACGTGACGGACGAGGAGGCAACGTTCGTGGATAGTGACAAGATTGATTGCGCGCGTTAACTCATAAGCGGTGTTATTGTAATTAACATGGACGACGGTAGGCCGGCAACGGTAGAGATGCATCGAACGCGGTAATTAATTTTCGTAGTCGGGTATCGCGAGATTCACGCGCATCCCTCGATCGAGCCTCAACCAGGGTAGTTTCCTCTGCAAATAGTGCTTCGCCGATGAATAAGTTTGCGTCGTTAATACCGAGACAACTCGCTGCCACCTCCTATCAAGTTTTCCTAGCGAACAATCTCGACGAGTTTACGCTAACAGCTAATAGTCGAAAGATTTACCGAGTCTTCTCGAACGTTCGTTCCACCGACCCAACGTGTTTCTTCGGAATTGCCACTACCCTAGCCGTTTCAGTCCCAAGCAGCAGCTGAATCGCGCTGTTTCGATTTTGTGTCGAAAAGTCCCGGTACATTCGAACGCTACGGACGACTGACGGTATTTTGTATTTCGTTGTTATCTTCTGAATAATTTTTATTGAACAAAACCTGAAATATTTGCAAACTAATAATACGCATATGTAATAATTGCCTCTTGATTCGTTTCGTGGTTGAATTTAACGTAATTTTATATATCAAGGATTGTCGATAACTGGAAGCTTGGTATCTCTCTTTTTATGTTACTCATCGAAAGACTGAAAGTCACTGAAATTAAATTATGAAAATATTTTAAAGACTTCTATTCGATACACTAAAATACATCTTGTTAAAATAAGATACTTTTGAACGGAGGTGGAGGCACGCGAAAAGAACGTATATCGATTTGTAGTGGCAAACAGAAGTTACCTTGACTTTCGTTCGATTCCCGTTGGAACTTGTTCCGAACGAGGCGAGATCGATAAAACCGATCATTGGAAATGGCCAAGACCGAGCTAAACCGATCGAGACTAATCAATTGGCCGGAAATGGTCCTAATGTAAACCCGACCATCGCCTCTTGGACAAACACGAGATATTCCGAGTGTCTGGTGGCAGAGAACCTGTCATTTGTCCTCGGCCGATCGATCGCTTCGAGGAGGGATTGTGCCAGGCTTCGATTGTCTCCTGAAAAATTAATTAACTCGCCGTAGAACCTATTTAGCCCAAATGGAATTTCAAAGTTTGATCATCAAATATGTATACATATACATATATTGAACATTTTCCTCGTAAATAGATTTGTGAAAAAAAGAAAGAAAGAGAAATAGGAATTTTACTATTCTACCAAATAAATAATAATAGAAATATTCCGAATAACAAAATGTAAAAATAAAAGGCTAAACTTTGTTACTTTTTACACGCAGGACGATGGTTCGAATAAATGTTCATTTATTTGTCGAGGAAAATTCAACAATGTCCAGCACGGTAGAATTCCAAGCTCCTAAAATCCAACTATTATATTTACGCCATCGTTGAAAATGTTTCCTTTGGCTTTTAGCGGGAAGCTAGAAAACGCTAATACGCGGAGACACTAATATCGGCCGCGATGCTCGGCTTATTTCCACAGTCCATTCGCGGTGTCCGGAGGAAATAACTCAGACTTTTTTCGGAAGCTCGAACACGCTCGTTCCGCACGTTCTTCGTTTTTTCGCGGACGATTTTCGAGGAATTAAAGCGACGGCGTTCTCGGCCACGTGTCGGCGAAAGTTTTAAACGGTCGACACAAGCCGCCTTCTCGTGAAACGCGCTCTCGCGGGCCAATTAAATTTTGCTGCCTCCCTTGGGCCGAATAAAAGAAGTCTTCCCCTTGTGCGTTTTCCTTCCCTACAAAGCTCGGATTTTCTACGAAATTCCACGTTTTACCATACAATTCTTCTTTACGATGCTTAAATGTACTGAACGTTCGATGCATTAACCCGCTCGCCAAACTTCTCCTTACCGATAACGTAACGTGGCTTTTCCACAAAAGTTTGAACCGTAAACAATTCATCCTTCTAACATTGTTATTTCTATTGCATTTTCCTTTCTTCTGGAATAAATGAAATGTAGCGGCGCATGAGTTACAGGACATTTCAAATTATGTTGTTGTTTTGCCTCGGAGTATCAAGATCGTTAGATTACAAGTAACGCAAGAACAAATAAACTCCGAGCAAAACAATGTCGCCGCTACGTGTAACCGTCGAATGAAGACGAGTTTGAATTTTCCGACTCTCCCCCGACCAGTATAAATAAACAGACGCGATCGCGTGCGACACAGTATCGAGCAGTATCGACGAGCTATCTAAGAGTTATCGACGAGTATCTAGCGAGCATCTATCAAGTATTAATTAGCAATCTTTACGATTTATACACTGTACGAGCGACTTAGCGAATATAGCCTGTTTACTAACTTATTATTTTTTAAATATATTCCACGGTTTCAACAACGAGCAATAACATTTAATAAATCTCACGATCAAACATTCGCTATACAAATCCTCTCCACAGAAATTAACGCGTGATATCGTGATAAAAGTAATTGTTGCGCCGTTAATTTGATCGATCCAGTGCTTTCTTTCCCGTAACAGTTATAATCGACGCGTTTCAGGATATTTTATAACAATTTTAAAGGTTCTTCTTCACATACATGACACGTAACATGAATATGAATCGCGTCCTCGCTAAACTTTCGCAGAACTTTTTCCCCGCTTGTTTTACATGTTTGAATAATATTTGCAAAAATATACAACACTGGGTCAATTACACGAGCTCACGCGAGTCTCTTTGTAAATGTTGCAATTAAATTGTCACGCTTTGAATCGTTTCGCCTCGAGTTAAATTGGACTCGGATCCCTCGTGTGAATCGCAGCCCATTTAGCGCTAAACCGTTGCTCGTGGCTATTTCGATGGCTGAGTTTCTTGGTCAAGGTCGACGAGTCTAGGTTCCGAAATAATTAAGAATACCTCGTGACTACTCTTTTCGCGTTAAGTCTCTGTTATTAAAAGAAAGAGAAAAAGAGACAAATATAGCGTGCCGTTAAAAAAGAAAGTCACATAAATACACAAAACTATAAAAGAGAAACATAAAAAAAGACCGTGTGTCTTATTTTTCAACGGTAACAAACGACCAGTTATATGTTTTCAGACAAATCGTAGTAACAAAAATCCTATTTTATCCTGGCCGCGGCAAGCATAGAAATTCGCGGCAGCAAAAATGGAGAAAAACTCAGTCGCTGTCGCGTGCACAACTTCCATCAAAGCCCTGTTACAGCATCGAAAACTGGGAAACAATCCACCCTCGTGTTCCCTCGATATTTCGTTGTCAGAATAAAGCGTGGGATGTTTACGCCAGAAAACTGCTGCAACTACAGCCCAGCGAGAGATCGACATCGCGATGAAGCTCACGCAGCCTCTGCTTATCGAGTCATTTTTCGCCCACGGAATTCCCGATGCGCCCACGTACAACCACCGTAAGATGCATAAACTTTCCAAATTGCGTCTCCCTATTAATACAGGCGGCATGTATTCGAGCACATTTGCGACCGCAACCAACGCTACGCCGTGCTTTGATCACTCGCTTTCGTAACTCCCTGCCCCGCAAACGCCGGCGAAGTGCATTAACCGGATGAAACGGAATTTCCGAGTGTTACGTCGCGGTCCGCCCGCAACCGCCGTGTCCTTATCGCGAAAGTAACAACCTGAAATCGCGAAATATTTCAACCTTACGAATCTGTGTCTGACGTTTTTCCGTACGCTTTTGGCTAATATTACAAGAAGATGTGCTGTTTTACGTGTCAAAACGATGAAACCTGGTTCTTCGAAGATTCGGTAATCTCGGATCTTTGAACGATAGAAGAATAGGATCGATGAGTAACCAGAAATACGTACAAGAAAATAAATAAACGCGTACTGGACGCTAGTAGTTGACACATATTGGATTGGCAACTAAGTGATTGCCGATTTTGTCGATATCACCTAATGACAAAATCCGCGATCACTTAGTTGCCAATCCAATATAACGCTAGCGTCGCGTCATCGATCGCTGTGACGTTCAGTTGATCGAAAACTTTGAAATTGTATCGTAGATCGTACGATTAATAGAAAACTAAAGAGTTGCTCGTCATTTTTGAGCGAACAAAGAAGAATTTTTCCAGGGGAAAGCGTAGTATGTCCTAATCTAACAGCTACAGAGTAATTTTTGTCTGGTATGGACAAATATGTCGTATCACGTAGCTTTTGTAAAAGATTGATAAAATAGTGTTCAGCGTGCGAGGTATAAATCTTCTTTTTGAGGATTTAATTTACGACCGTGCTATATTGTTTTCACGTAGTATATACATGCGTAGTTGGGATCTGACGATCCGAGATTGGCATGATTTAAAAATAACAGGCACGGGAAAACAACGCGGTGTCCTATGAAAGCATCGATGCCGGTGGTAGATTATTTTTAACGGGTTAGAAGGTTTTGTTGCTTCACGGTCTATCAATATTCTATGTGTAATCGCTGGATAACGGAAGCTGTATACGATAGGAAAAACGTAGCGATAAAAATTCAACGACACGAATTTATAAAATGGGAATGCCCTTCCACCTTTTTTACTTGCATTTTAGCTCGATATAAACGATTATCGACGCGTCAAATTATTTCCTATCAATCGTATGTTTTGATACATTTTCCACAAACTGCTGGAAAAGCGGCGACAGACAGTGAATCGTGTCTAAAATATATACGAATGTATATAAAGACGTATATACGATATAATTCGCATTAGTTGAAACGTTGACCACATTTACAAAAACTATTCTTCGACACTAACGCAATATTAAGATCAACCAATTAAAGAATAGATTTTTGGAGATCTGGTGTACGTCCAATGATCGTGAAAAATTGGTACTCGCGCAATGAAACATAACGTCGAAACGACAGTAAAAATTGATTTATGGCATTTACCTAGAAAGTTAGGAATAGCATAAATCTGGTTATTTTGCAGACATACTGTGTCTTTTGATGACCACGGTAGCTATAATTTCACGGTTGTGCATTTTATCGTAGACTTACCGAATACAGAGAACATTGGATGTAAAATGGGAGTTGGCCGCGGACGCGGAACCATCGGAAACGAATAAAGTTACTCGAAGAATTTTCCGCCTCTGCTGACTTCACCGAGAAAGTAACAACATCACTGCAGGAAGTTAGTCCGATTTTTCGATGGAAATGTTTAAACGGGATAATAAATATCTCTGGGCAACTACGTGACCCGTCTTCAGAACGAGCAGTCCGGTCCATCCTTTCAACCAATCTTGTCACCCACTTCGTTCTCTTTCTTTTGTCCTTGCGCTCCTTCTTCCGTTTTCGTGCCAGCCACTTCCTTCCCTTCCTCGCCTCCTTTTTTTCTCTTTTCTCCTTTTTTTTTTTTTCTTTTTTCAACTAACCAGTGGCGCACGTTTTCTTCGACCACCCTCACCCCGTTCGTCGTTTGAATTTTAATCCTGTCCCTGGAACGTTCAATTGTCGAACGTCACGAGACTTTCTTCGCGGTTTCTCACGGCGAGTGTTTCTGTTTCGCCAAGCTGGGACCTGTTCCGATTCGAAGCGCGAACTTTAAAACGCTTGCCAGAGTTTCCATTTTCGATTACTTTTCGTGAGTTTTTTCAAGCCGATCCAGTTAACGCTCGACAACTTTATTATCGTTTCTCGTTCGCGAGATTCATCAGAGTAATTGTTACAGTTTGAAGAGAAAACACCGTATATTTCGTAATTTCTCGAGGGGAAGGAATTAAATTAACCGTCACACTCCACGAAGCACTCTCCTTTGGTGGCTGTTCTGACTTAACCTCCCTTCAGCTTTCCAAACTTCTGTCGTACCTTTTTCTTTCTCGCCGTATAGCTCGCGCTTTTTCTCCCTGATCCTTTTGTCATCCTCCTCGTCTCCTCGCCTAGAATAACGAGGAGAATGTTAATCCGAAAATTGCCGATCTCGACACCTTCTTTCGCTTCTTCTCTCGCTTCTCTCTTTCTCACCGCGTCAGCTTTATTTCTCACGCGCGGACACAGGATCGTGAATATTTTGCCCGACCGATTGAATATGGAATTTCCTCCGTTGCGCTGAATATTCGATTGGATTCCGCGTAACTCACCTGATATCCCCCTTTGTTCACGCTTTTTATAACGACGACGGCCTTTTCCCTGCCGACGTTCGCGAAACAACGAATCCAATTATGCTTGTTCTTTGATCTTTTCCCAGTGACGTCATTCCACCCTCCTCCGCCCCTCTGTTTCCCGTATTACGCGTTCACTACTTTATGATTCGTTTGTGTTTTACGTTTTTATTGTATTACGTTATGTTCCTTTCGTTGTTTGTATTTCTTTCCCTCTTTTTACGCTTGACGTTCTCCAAAGCTCGTACAAGGACCGGTATACATTTCATCTTATTTTCCGAGTTAATTTATATTAATTCATATTGCGTTCATTTTCGTCTGCTGAAACCGCCACGAGTCGTTTAATTAAATTGGACATTCTTTTATTCGGCAATTTATTTTTCAAAGTTTCCGTAATAATCGTTAATTTATTTAATTTGCTTTCGCGTTTGATTAAAGTATTTGTTCAGTCGCGAAAAATCGCAGAACATTCGCTCGATCGTAATCGCAGAGACGAACTAGAATCTTCAAAAATATGAAACGCCAAATGTCTGCTTGGTATTTCGAAAAGATAATTCTTCGTTACATTTGTTCTGCTGTAAATTTACACCGAGTTTCGACGCACGAAAAAGTTAATAATCGTTAATTTCAAGTTTCTTGTACTTCTCCTACGGCAGTCTTTTCCTACCTCACGATTTATTTCTGAATTTTCCCGGCGTCTCTCATCTTGATTTACACTTTTATTCTTCTTCCTAAATGTTTGTCCACCGAACATTACCATAGCTCGCAACAGTTGCATAAGAAAAATAATCGGCTCTTTCTTCTGGCCTGCTGTTTCCTTATTCTCTTCGAAACTACTTTAGCAGTATTTTCGCCAGCCCCTTTCCACCGTTTCGTAGTTCCATCATCGTAAAGCTCGACGCGAACGAAAAATTACTTCAACGCTGTATTACCTGCTGCCTCTGTTTCGTTGGCTTCTTCTATTCTTTACATCGGCTTTCTTTCTTCTTGCAACGCTGATCAAGCCTTCTAAGAAATATTCCGCATCTTCCGCCTTTCTCTTGCACCGTTACGTTTCGAGTTAATTCCAACCCTTATCTTTTAATTGCGCACGTCGTACGATGAATCTTAATTACCTCGGCCAACTATTTAATCGGTCGATTCTCCTTGATCCTCGGAGCCTAGCCAAGAGCTTCGTAGCCTCTTCTCGTTATTCCTTTTCATTACGAAAATTGCCAACACACCGCTCCTCCAACTATTTCGAATCTACATTCAGCTTTCGTTAAACGCAAGATGTATTAAGTTGTCCGAAAAGTTTCTTTCGTTTTATAAAGAAATAATAGACGCACAATGTTTTTTTGTTTTATATTAGTTTATCGAATTATGCACGAACGTAATAATAGAAATAGAACGAAATGGATCATATCCGATTCGTTAAAATAATATAAAACAGAAATTGTCGTTCGTCTATTATCAAACTTATGAAACGAAAGAAACTTTTCGGACAACCTAACAATTTGGTGAAAAAGCACTAACTCTTTGAGTTATTCTATTTATTTCGAAGATTGCAACACGTCTAATGATGGTTAAACGGTATGAAAAAACGTTGATTAATTTAATCTAAATTATCGATATATTTTAATAGTTGTAGATATATTTCGGTTAAATACAAGTGAAAATAAAAGATAATAATATCTTCCTGTGGCATTAATAAATTTTTGTCCGATCCCGAGGGATTAGTTTACCCTGTTGTTACCCTGCGCTGGATCTAAGCTTCGATATATTTAACATTTTGAAGGCACAAAGCGGATATTAGTCTAAAAGCAGATACTTTGTTGCACGTGAGCCGCACTGATTAAAGCCCCGGTCCACCTTGCAACTTCTTGCAACCATCTGTGCATTTTATTCCTACGTTTTACGTTATCCTACGCAAACCACGCGAGATATTCCCTTTTCGAACTTGTGTTCTCGAAAGCGGACAGCTTTTACAAAGCCAATGCACCTCGAGAAAACGGAAAATATTCTCTACACACAGAACCGCTAGTCTCTGCCTCTTTTATCCATGTCCTCGAGAAAAACACCATCGTGCTTCTCTCCTCCCAGCGTTCTCTGCATCCCTCGCTTCTTGTTTGCTCCCTTTTTCCCTTGAAATCTTATTGTTTCTTCGCCAAGTCCCCTACTCGAAGGCTAAACCCGGTGCTAGTCGAAGAAAGGCACTTGTGGCGCTCCCATTCTTCACGATTCTCCTCCTTTATTGTCTTTCTCTCGGTACTCGTCCACGGAATCGAATGAATCGAGCACGGCCCCCTTCTCGTCCCTTCGCTATCATGATTAATTAAAGCATTTTTCCTTTCTCCGTTGTGCTACGTCGGCCCTGAATACGTTTAGCATCTCTCCGCCAACTTCGCTTTGCTATTTCAACCTGTTTTTTCTTTTGCGAAGCTATCGAACGATCATCGATATTCGCTGCATCGATTGGATACCCGCTACGAGTTTTTACATTCTACGTCAGAGACTCTTCTCTGACTTTCGTTTTCTAAATATCACTCGAAACTTGGTTCAACCTTTTCAGATTCCACGTTGAATTCGACTTAACATTCGATCATAATTCTTCTCAGTTTTATGTAAAACATCGCGAACGTTGTTACATCGCTACAACATAATAGAAATTTCCCAACGTATCAGGTTGTCCGGAAAGTGTCTTTCTTTTACAGACACGTGTTTTACAACGACGCATCTTTGTACGAACATTTTTTTTTTTTTTTTTTTTTAATTAAAATTTACAATCAATTCTCGCACTGAGAATTTTCAGTAATTTTTTCTGGCGTGGCGCAGTGACATGGCTAATTATTTATAATAAGTTAATACTTATTATAGATAAGTATAATTTATAAGTAAGTATTATAAATAAGTAAATATTACTTGATTTAAATAACTAATTGAATCTAGCGTTTAGGTCTAGCGGGTAGTGTCTCTTCAGCTTGCGGATCTGGTCCGACGTATCAAGTAGTCCAGTAATTAGGGAGTTTCGATGTTTGTTGACTCTTTCGCTATATCTGTCGCTACATTTTGCTATTTCCTCTTTGACTGTTGATATCTTGAGGTCGCGATGTATTAGTTCGTTGGTGATATACCAGGGTGCATTTATAATGGATCTTGGCGTTTTAGATTGGAAGCGTTGAACTATTTCAATGTTGGAATTACTTACGAACATGAAACCCAATCTGTCGAACGTTGTGATCTTTAGTTCGATAGAACAGAATGGATCGTACGTAATTCGATAAAATAATATAAAACGGAAAATATTGTGCATCCATTATTTCCTTGTAAAACGAAAGAAACTTTCCGGACGACCTAATAGATGCTTTACTGGTTTTGAAGATATCAAAATATTTCTTTATTAGATATTTCCTATTTTTAATATATAAAAATATATAAATTATATAAACATAAAATAATTAAATATTTATTTCCACTACCCAGCCACCCATTTTTGTTCCCAACTTTGTACGCAACTGTAATAACTCGGATCGTAAATAGTTGAACAGCCGCTAATCGATCTTCGTAGTTAAGGGATTAACTCAATTTTCAACGTCTTGACTGATTCAATATTTAACACAAACGCTACTTAAGCTTCGAGCAGATGAAGCGTCGATCGTTCACGCGAACGATACACTGTCAGTTTCGAGCTGACTCGCCATTCATCATCGGTGTGCCAAGCATCGCTGAAGCAACACGTTTCAAAGGACCTCGAGGAATACGAATGGAAAAGAGACGCTGCAGGCGTGCAATCAGCGGTTCTCAACCTAGATATAACCAAGAGACCGATGGACGGTGAAGCGTTTTGGGCGATCCTTTGTACTCTCTTAATCATCGTCTCTTGTTTCTTTGACTCGTCTAGCCTCCGGGCTTCTCCGTTCCACTTCTCTTAAATTTCCACCATAGAACAATAGATCGTGTCCGAAAGTTGTTCAGAGAACAAACCCTTTCGGAAGAGAAATTTTCGTACGAAATAACTTTCGCACGATACGAAGGAACACAACGTTAGGGTTCGTCGTTATGTTCGGCTTCCTTCCTCTTCTAGATGAGGACAGGGAAATAAATGTTATCTCTGAAAAGCAGCAGTTGTCCTGACCATGATGTAAGCGATAAAGACCCTAACAAAAAGAAAGAGAAACTGTTGTACAAAAGACAACAATGGCGTGGCAGAAGTCATCGAAAGAAAGTGTCCGAGGAGAATATCTAGATCGTCGTAATCTCAGCCTTGTGCAACTCGACACGGCTAACTAGGAACGCGTGGAGGGTTGGTGGCAGGATCCCGCGGTTGTTCTCGGAAGTAAACGGCCGAAGCTTGTTTGCGTTGATCGTTATCGTTATCGTTAGTTAGCCGAGGGTTATTTCGTAACACCAGCTCGAAATGAACGGCACTCGCAATCGGCCTCGAAGATTTTAGTCGTCCGTCGACTGTAAGCCAGTTTTACCCACCGCTGTGTATTTTGATTACCGCAATTACCTATTTCTTGTTCCCACGTTCTAACGAGATTAGTTCGAGTTCAGCAAATGAGAGATTAAACGCGCGAAACGAGGGAAAAAAGCGAATAAAATAGGATAGACGATGTATAATATCTTGCGATTATCAAAGCTAGCGTTCTCTCGCAGAGTCTTTAATAAAAATTTAAAAATTTTTAATCGCGTTACACTCGCGACACTGAACGATAGTTTATATGCTAATTATTGCCGCAAAACGAGAAGATAAAGGAAAGGAAAGCCTGTATGAGCGAGATCGTATAACACAGGGAACGCGATAAAACGATTTCAGCGCGCATCTAAAAACTGTCGAAGAGGCTACGAAGCGTGATAACAGAACGACACGAATTTCAAAAGTGGCGGAGAAGTTGAAGGGATTTGCGAATGGCCGGAGGGTGCATCGAGCCGGATCCTTAAAAACGCGATATCTCGCGCGAAGAGGCCCTTATCGGTTCGCTAGAAACTCTGTGAAAGAAGATCGATCACCTGGAAATAATGGAGCCGGGCTGTTTGGCCGCGTCCATTGTTTATGGCCCACTCCCGTTTCCAACTTTTTCCCAGAAAATTCGAGCGCTGAATCATTCACAGGATCGGTTATCCGACTCACCCTCTTTCGAAAGGTAATTTCAGAGAAGCAGGGACCTTTCACGGAATTACTTATCGAGTCTGTCAGCGGTAATTGGAGCCTTTTTTTAAATCTCTCGGCAAATAACGAGCACTTTAATTGTATCGAATTTTATCGAACTACGGGAAGGTTCTTAACGAAGAGTTAGAAGAGAAACTGTTCTTCTCGCGACATTTCAGATATCAAATAAAGTCTTGAAATTGTATAAAATCATTCCAACGATACGATATTTCACGATGGTTCACGGTGCGTATCGTTTTAAAGAAATGCAAGGGAAAAATATCGAAAGTCGGACACGAGTGAAACGAACGAACCCGATAGCTGTTTACCCCGAGAGCCGAGAGAATTAATGGAATTACAAATGACGATTCGAATTAAAGGCGAGTCGATTCGCTTTAAGGGCGCCGCGAGAGATGCAACTTTCAATTTGTTGTTTTTCTTCCGTCGAGATAAAAGCTGATCGACTAGCTGACAGACGCTCGCTCTTTTATCGCTCGTTAATTACGTTTCCATCGCGAATAATTCCGTTGTACTCGCGTTCGATTATAATTCCGTTTGTACTTGAATCGCTGGACCACCTGAACGAAAAGACACAAAGAGGAATAAAGGAATAAAAGGGGATAAAAGGAGGATAGAGGGTGTATTACAGCCCCGGGGAAATCAGTAAGACACCGCCACGAATACTTGGCAACTTTTTCAGAAAACTTTTTATTCCGCTCGAGGAAAAGAGTAGAACGAACATGTAAAGTCCCTATGCCTTTCCATCTCGGGTATTTCTCTTTTGTCTTCTCTCCACTCCTAAACCGTCCCTCTTCTACCCCCTTCCTGTTCTCCGTTTTTCTTTTATGCGCTCGGAGAAAATGAAAAAGTAAAGGATTATTTCCGGCAACCCTGGTAGCGATCTCCCTGGTGCGCCATTTGTTCGGCCATTATTTCGTTACGCTCGTAAATCCATCGGCGATTCGGATGCAACGCAATTGATCGTACGAATTTTGCATGCGTTGCATCGTTGTACGCAAAAAAAACGAAAAGAATGAAAAATCTATCGATTCGAGGAAAAGGAGCGGAGACAACGCGAGCGGACAAGAATTGAAACTGTGAGAAATGTCTCTCGAGGAAAGTTGATAGCGTCCGGTTCAAAGTGGTTCGAAGTTTGTCTTCGACTTCCGTCTTCCTTATCGCGGCCGCTTTGGAAAAATGTGGCTGAAAAAGGGGCGAAGTCTTTGAAAGAAAACGAAACCCGACAGAAACTTTCTCAATTCGCTAAGTGGCCGGGAAGCGAGCGACTACTTTTTCAATGACCGCGAGTTTTCACGATTAATTAAAGGCAGAATTTCGACTTTCCGTCACTCGATGAGAAGACAGAAGGTAGCTTCTGTCGAAATAATGGAAAAATAAAGGCGAGCAATCTTCTGTTCCGTTAACGAGCTTCGTTGTAAAATCCCTTTTGGCCCGCTACAATTTCCTCCCGTTGAAGAGAAAAAAAAAAGGTCATCCTCGACGAGATTGTCCCGCGAAATCGTCTTACTTCGGGTTCAAAGAGCTGCGAATATTCCGCGGTTGAATCCTCGGCCGATGTAACTTTCGACCCTTTTTTCCCCCCTGTGCGAGTGTCTTTAACCGCTCCGCATTCGCATTGTTTTTTTTCACGGCCCTTGAAGAAAGGTCAGCGAATTGCAAAGGGTCGCAGAATGTTCAGGAACCTAAGCGAAGAGGGGTATCTTTCATCCTCAGATAGGGAGGGGTCTTCGAGGCTTGGAGCGTACTCGAGGAATCTCACAATGGCGATTAAGTAGGTGCGCACTCAGACGTCCCTCACCCTTCATGGAAAAACTCCCCCGCGGTCTTTGCGCGCCGTTCTTCGATTCAACCGTTCCCTCTTCCTTCGCCAACCCTCTCTGGCTTCGCGAATGTGAAACCGAGCCCCTGTCGCCGCTCTGAATTCGTTGAAGCTTGAAAACAGCGAAACCGCATCACTTTAATTTCATATCTTTTTGTGCAAATTCGCTTAGAATTTCTATAGAATTTTGAAACTGAAGATGACGAATGGCAATACACGCCACACACACACACAAAGATGTACAAATAATATTTAGACACTTTATCGTTCGTTAGGAAATACGAACGAAGACTAAGATCGAATATCTGGATAGCGAAATCGTTGAAAGAAAAATCCGCTTCGAAAGGTCTAAAGTAAAAATGGCTGTTCTAAAAGCATCGAATTAATTTTCTCGTCTAATGTATAGGAACGTACGGAGAAAACTATTTTAACGAAAACAATTTATATACTACGATTGACAGCACTTTCGAACTAACACGCTTTCGACACCATCTCGAGAGACGCGTATTTTCGATACATTTTCCTCGACCAGAACGTCTCGTCAATCATAATATCTGTGCTGGAAAAACAAGTAGCAATATTTTCCAAATAGTTCTCTATACTGTCGCAACAGACGGATCAGACAGTCGTCTGACTAAAACTTTCGTCTAATTAAAATCGTAAATCAGACAGGTTAACGTGGCAGTTTCGTCGATAGCGAGTTAAGCTTCCGCTTCGATTGCCTTGTCGCGCGAGATAGACTGTTCCACGGGTTATCTGAACTTCCGAGACACTCAAGTTCCTCGTAACAAAGCTTTCGAACGCTTGTCGAGCAAATCCGACGTCAAGGCGTCTTCGAATTTCAATCGTCGATACTTTCGGTCCAACGATCTGCCTCCGCGCTTTCCATCGAATCTCCCACGTGCACGACGATAATTTGAAATCCTCTTGTCTCGAGAAATAAGGAATATTAGATATTCATTAAAGTCGCAATTACGAAAGAGCGATTAAGTTTATGTTAGGTTCATAATTCGCACGTGATTCCTCTGTTACTTTTTAGGTCAGGATATCGATACGCGTGTTTTGTTATTTCATTCGCCGCTAGGAAAGTTTTCGATTCTTGAGAATTAATCGAACATTCGGAATTTTCTCCGTGTTGTAGTAACAACAGTCGACGTATTACAAGTAAAATCTCGAATTGCACGATTCCAGGTGATTAATCTGGTTAAACATCGACTAATTTCATCTGGTGGCCATTTTAAACATAGTCTTTCGAAAAAAGATATTTATCGAGGAAACTGTTCCTTTAAACTCGCTCCTAAATATAAATAATTTTTTAACGGTTAGATGTGAAAAAGTGTTTATTAAAAAAAAATTCTTCCACTTGAAACGAACGCACGAACGCATTAATACGTCAAACAACATTACGTTAGCACGTAATCGAAAGATAAAGAGACCAGCAGTTTAACGTCTTTCATTGCTAAAATTCTCTCTTTCAAACGCAAAATCATGGCGGAAACGGTTGCTCCGCATGTCTCGAGCTCGCTTGGGAAATCTCCCTGGACCAGGAGTCTCTGGCGCATAATTAGAATGTCAACGAGCTAACATGGTATACGGGACGAAGCTTAGCTACCCCAGAGCTGCTGTCCTCCAGCCGGTTTCTTCCAACCGCTACGACGAAGAGAACCACGATATCCGGATTCGCGTTGCCGCTGGCCAGGCAAAAGAAAATACCGCGTGCTCCAAGAAAAGCTTTCTACGATTCCACCAGTGAATCGTTTGTCGTTTTGTAATGTAACGTCGAATAGAGGAACAAGCAATTTCGCAATTAAAATATATTTCGACAAAACTAAACAAAGGATAGTATCGAGCGTTAGGATACGCATAACGATTGTCCTGTCGCGACTAGAAATTTCAAATGGAACTATTTGACCGATCTTTTGGAAGCCAACGACATGGAAACGAGGGAAGTGAACACAGAAAGAATAGAAAATTCACTTCTCGAAAGTATACCGCGGGAGACGGATGGTCGTGTGTACAAGTTTCGATTCTTGTTTCGAGCGAAACGGTAAAAGTTGGAACGCGCGATAGAACTTTCAATGGAAATATTTCTAGTCATTTTCTATCGAGTGTAGAAGCGATATATCGATGAAATAGAAAATCGAACGACGTACGTAGCTTCTATGAGATGTGAGAAGAATTCCGGAAGGATCGTGCTTTATCGTGGAAATATTTCATCACGTTCGCCTGCGCAACGGGAGACAGAATCGCATAAGTAAGAAAAGTTAAAGGAACGAGGGATTTCGCTTGTAAAATTTCTGCTACTACAGGTAAATCGAATAGTAATAGTCATCTAGGTGGATGCAATAAAAAATAACGACTCGATCGGTCGTTTAGATCGCACGCGTGCTTCGTGAACGAAAACTCTCAGGGGTGTTAAAGAAACGTGCGAACTTTACAAAAGGCGGCACCGGTTTCCCACGCGTGTTGCGCAACTTCAATGGAGTTTCAAGGCAGTTTCAATGTACCCTCGGTCCTGTGTAATTTCCCTGTAATTTCGAGATGGTATCAACCGTGGTTTGGTAGCCACTCGATATACCTCATTGTAGTTTCATGTAGGTCAATGGGGGGACCATCTCGAAATTTGAGACTGCGAGTTCCGAACGTGCACTGACCTTAATCAATTTCCGACTTCCGATTAATGGATCGGATTATCGTAATTCTTCGTAATAGGGAAAATGTTGTTCAGAATTCTATTAACGTTCTCGTCTGCCTTCGCCGATCCTTCCTACACAATTACGCTTTTCGCGGAAAATGCTAACAGGATTGCCTTGCATAATAATTTATCAACTAATGATATCGGTAAGCTATTAATCGTAGCACGCGAATTCTACAATTTTACGCCAAATAGGATAATCGACTGATTTGTAATTTGTAAAATTTATTCCTAGAGTTACGTTCGTTTCATTGTGTAATTTTCCATTTGTAACTTGTAAGTTACTAATGTTTAATAAATTATATTTATTCCCGTGGTTGATCAAGCGTTGATCGTTCGGAATTTGTCGACGTTTGCACCTGATGTACCGACTGATAAATTTCCAAATGCGTTCACAACGAAATGCGTACTTGTAGCTGAGGCGATGAAGCTGGTCGCCGATGGACGACGACTGTGTAACAGCGACGATTCCACCAGGTCAAGTCGGCACTGCGAAGTACCGAGAATCGTTAGCTTCTGCACCCAACATCTGGATTCCAGACGACCCTTTAGAATGTGACTTTACGATACCTGCAAACGTAAAACCGAACAAACGACCGGTCTTTAGCAAATGAATTTTCGCTAAAAGCCGCACGTGAGCTACGGGATCGATCCGCTAAAACGAATCAAGAAATAACGAATTGGAAATGCAGGAGTCTTCATTCGCTGTATCGCAAAGTCATGTCATCTCTTTTTATAGCAACTGATAATATCGGTTCGATTCTGCAAGAGGGACCATGGTGTACGTAATAGACAAGACAAAGATGGATTTTCGTTTTAGAAATGTTATTTAGTCAAAGAAGCATCTTGTAACTTTATCAAACTTGCAACACTAATTAATTGAAAATTTTAATATTGTTTGAAAAGGCACCGGATTAATTTACGCGTCTAATACTTTTTCGTGTCGTTTCAGTTTAAAAGTAGGTACTGTACATGATTAAGATCATCGAATCACCTTCTATAGAAATACTTTTATCCTCTTATAGACGGTCGAGACTAATTAGTAACAGCTGTAATCTGACTTTCTCACTGACGCGCACAGCTGTGAGTGGCACGTAGCTTCTCGTCTGCTGTTTATCCTGATCGATATTAAATTTCCGCTCTCTCTCTTCCTCTCTCTCTCTCTCTTTCTTTCTATATATATATTTCTTTTCTGTTTGCTTGCTACTTAGAACAGCTTTTAAGAGTTACTTTCGTGTAACCGTTTTCTAAAAATCTCGTAAACTTGGCTCGTTGCGATTTGCTTTAAGCTCGTTAATTAATTAGCTCGTTTCGTTAGAGAGGAAGGAGAGTAATCACGATATCGTAAGCGAATTAGGAAACGTTTAGTCGAAGGAACGTAGAAACACTTTGGATCCAAGACGCGTAGTTATTTATTTATGTACGTAACGAAATTAAGAAATGAATAAAAAGCAAACTCTCTTTGCGTTATATATCGTTTTATTGCGATTTCTTCGGTACCAATTTTACGCTGCAGTGTAGTGTTAATAAAGACGATGGAAAATTCGATGTCAGGCTTCTTCGTAACGAGAGTCCCAACAGCGTAAAAAGAGCTTCGTTCGCAAGTGTGTTATCTCAAATTTCCTGGAGAGCATGGCGCAGTAGATTTCGCCCTCTGGTATTGTTTGTCTGTCTCGATATTGTGGCAGTTGCGAAAACAAACTGCATCACTGGTTGCCGCCACGCTTTCGTTTCGAGTTACTGGCCGAAGGCAGTGCGCGCGGACTTCAACCGGGGCGGAAGACAATATTCTCAGAGACAAACGACCCCGAGTAATAATCGTCCGAATCGAACCTTGGCCGTAGCGTACTTCTTGTTTTTCTTTCTTCTTCTGCTTCCCTAACGCGCGAAGAAACGTCGGAGAGTTGGAAATAACGGGCCTGTAGTTTCTCGAAGAAAACAAACAGTTTGTTCTAGATTCGTTTTGTATATAATTCGGACTACTTTTGAACGAGGGATATTACGTTTTGTTGTACGTGAAGATTATTAACCACATGCGCTAGAAAGACGTGGCACGCTTTTGTTCTAAAATCGCCAGCGACCTGTTTACCACGTCGATAGGCATTCGTTGCAGAAATAAAAATGACGTGACTGCACATCGGCTAACAGTCAGATCGTTCGTTCGTCGAGCTACAGTTCCAGAGTGCACGGTGTTACGTCGCGTGAGATAATCCGTACGCCATCCCTCGTTGTCTGGCCGCCAAAGGTCCACGTAACGTTATTCAGACCCTCGATAAACCCGAGGACCCACCATAAAGCTTGATCTTTTTAACGTAATCGTTTTAATTTAATCTTTTTAACTCGAAGGACCAAATGTTTCGACCGCTCGCGGAGAGACGCGAGCGCGAGGAAGCGCGCCAACGGCAGTCGTAAATTCCCGTTACGATTCGAATAATCGACGCCACGAACAGATCGATCACCTATTTCGATTAGGGTAACAGGGGTGGTTCGATGAGTCAAAACACAGTCGCCTACTCGAAAAGGGGATCGATCTGTTCGTGGCGTCGATTATTCGAATCGTACCGGGAATTTACGACTCCCGTTGACGCGCTTCCTCGCGATCGCGTCTCTCCGCGAACGATCGAAACACACGGTGTCACATAGAGTCATCGATATCTTGTGAGTATTTATTCGTATCCGTGTAAAATTCTTTATGTAAGACCCTACCAACGCGTTGAGGCGCTGCTTAAAAGATCGCACTCGCAGACACGGCGAGGCGTGTTGTATCGTAGCGCACGGCACGCGCAACCGCGATTTTATTGGTAGCGCGAGTGGTTAAAAGAATGGTTCTAATTTTATCGATCTGCTAATCGTTTGATTGTAGAGTACTCGATTCTATTCCATCCAACATTCGGTGCATCAAATCTGTTATCTACATCAATCAACGGATGCTTTCAGGAAACCAGCACGTTCCATCAAATACCCAAAGATAGATGAAATAACAAAGACCAAGAATCAATATGTTCCTACGATCGAATATCGCCATCTCCATATTCGCAGTTCTATCTCGATCGAATACCATAGATGAATATCATCTTCTACGAATATGAATCTTCTTGTTCCTTCTTCCATTCACGAAGAACCGCATTTGGAAACCCGTTTAAACGCCCAATCTCTGTGGGCTGAACGAAAACGCGCAGGGCAATAGCCGAGGATAAAAGAAATGCGACATAGAAACAACGCGGTCGAGATTCACGATAATAGAAACGATCGGCGTCGTGATGGAAATGCAAATATCGCGTTTGTCGTTGGCGAGCACACGAAAGATCAAACGATCTTTCCCATTCGCTTTCCACTGCAAAGGATCCAGCCGTACGGCTCGATCTATTATTCGCTCGCTGTCGGCTTCAACCTCTCAATTACCTTTCTGGCGTTTCTGGGCCGATCCACCTCGACATTTGACGAAGCTGTTCGTGGTTAATTGCTCGCTGAACGTCGTGGAAAATTCTCGCTAGCCTATGGATCCATATAGAGGAAGCTTAATGTCGTTGGAACGTGTCGAAATTTGACCCGGGTGATTTGGGTGAACATTTTTAGGCTACAGGATTGTAAGAAGCTAGAATAATTGGAAACTATACAAAGCTAAAGAGAGCCAGCCACGTATGCATATACTTACGTACTGGTATAAACAAATCTTCAGCCATAATTTACATATATAGAGTTACATGTGTGGTTTTTTCTTCGCGACACGAATGTATACGTTCGGGGACTTGATAAAACTGAAGAGACGGCTAAGAGATGCAGATAGCCAGGAAAAGGGTGGAGTAATTACACGGTCGAGACGAACGATAGTCGGGAAACTTTGTCCACGATGTCCATCTAAAGGACGGCTGGAAACTGGGAACTAGATAGAGGTAGTTTGTTCGCAGGCAGTCGCGACCGCCAAATTCATGAGGTTTATTTATCGCGGCTCGAGTTGCCGACCGGGCAACCTGAGTTACACGCTTTAATTTACAGAGACTCGCGACGAGACAACGCGTTTTTGCCTCCTCGACTTTGATATCTGACCCCTACGAGCTACCCCTTTATA
Source organism: Bombus vosnesenskii (assembly GCF_011952255.1). Taxonomy (NCBI): domain Eukaryota; kingdom Metazoa; phylum Arthropoda; class Insecta; order Hymenoptera; family Apidae; genus Bombus; species Bombus vosnesenskii. The sequence goes on from NW_022882962.1 coordinate 4,711,900, forward strand.
TTATCCATTCTCCTCTAATAATATTTCCACTTCCTTTCTGGAGCACGTCGTTAAACTTCGATCGATCGAATGTTTGCCGGTCTTGTTGCGATATTTTAAGAAGAGAGTCTTGAAATTTAAAAAAACTGAAAGCAGACATCATGCGTATCGGTAAGACCATTTTCGTATTTCATTCACACTGTGAAGATATACTTAATGTTAGAAAAATATAACACGGTAGAAAACGTTCGAGAGAACACAGCAGACCCAATCGTCATACAGTAACCTTCTCTCGATAACTAAACCAACGAGCCACGTTAACAAGCGTGATCCATTGAAAGGCAAAAGCGAGAAGCCGGAGAAGCAACGTCGACTCACGTAGAATTTCTTGAAGTGAACGGTAGCCTATTAAGCGGTCGTCATTGATCGAGGGCAGCCACTTCCGGTGCACGAGAGCATCTCGATTCTCTATCTTCTGCAAGTCTCTAGCATACCCTTGCCACCTCTCTCTCTCTCTCTCTCTCTCTCTCACTTTCTTGTTCTCTTTCCCTGTCTTCCTGCTGGTGTGGCTCTCATTATGCAGAAAGCACACTGTGAAACTGGACACAGTGCAGGGAAATATACCTGCAGGCGGCTTTTGGCGCTCGAGTTTGCCGACTATAGAACCGGAAATTTCAACGACCTCTTTCACAACGACCTACCCCAAGAGAAAGGCGGTCGTTGCTCGACTCACCGAGTATTCAGACGTAGACGAACGTATACGTACCGCGCCCCGAGGTATGGAGCAATCCGCGAACCTCTGCATGATTCACCGGAAATCGTCTGCCGGTCTATGTTCCCGTTCCCGTTCTCATTCCCTCGATATCGGCTGTCAATCCCTGTTCAACCTCTCTTCCAGCCTTTCGTTTAGCGCTCGATCGAACTTCCTTTTTTTCGTGGATAAAAGTGCATTACTTCTCTTATTCTTCCTCTATGTTTCACTTTCTTCAAAGGGACGAATCGAATGGGCGCTGTGTAGAAATTTCGTATGTTTATGTTTATTGCGTTTTCTCGTATGTTTATGCTTATTGCGTGTTCTCGTACGTTTATGTTTATCGCGTGTTCTCGTACGTTTATGTTTATTGCGTTTTCTCGTATGTTTACATTTAGAAACTGTACATAGAGATAATATAAATTTTTCCTGTTAACATTGAGAATATCAGAAATGTCGGGCAGGGCAACTTGCATTTTACGTATATTCGGAAACATCGAGATCGACGGTTTTAAGGTTTAGTCTATTAACACGTCATTGAGTGGTCACGAGTGAACCCGTGTTTTCATGTATAACGTTCAGTCGTTTGATTTTGCATAAAATAGGCGGTGGCACGCGTTGCGTTTTGCATAAAATAACCGATCAACAGTGTGTTAATACATTTAGAAATTTCGAATAGGGGTAATTCAGGATTTATTCGTCGATATACCTATGTATATAGAAATTTCACATACGAGTAGAGACGATAACTAAATATAACTGTAGAACTGTTACAAAATCGACGAAGCTTTCTTTACACGAAACTATTTCTCTCCGTTTAAGAAATAAACAACAGGTGAAATGAAATTCGCGAGAAAGATAGACTCCCGTGTCGTTTCGATTTTCTTTCTAGATCAATTTCTTGGAATGATTGTATCGGACTGAATACTCGGTGGAGAAGACTTCCGCGCAACTAGTCACGGGTCAGTCGCGTAGAAAATCGTGGTAATTCCGTCAGTATTCCGTCGTTATTGCCACGGCCGAACACGAGTTCCTAGCTAACGATGACTGGAGAACCTCATGGAAGCCCAGTATTGTGTCAGAGCTATGCTATTTGCAAATCTGCTAACGTTATTTGCCTATCTTTTAAACCGTCTCGATGTTGATTTATCGCGTTGAACTCGCTCCATCGCGATCTTTCTGACTCAGCCGTTCAGTGTAAATCGATTGTTGCTTTAGACGTAACCGAGCTCTTTCACTTCCCATAAATTTTCTCTTATTTCTCGAAATTTCCCCAAGGGAAGGTATGCCCACTCATGCTTCGAGTTGTTACTTTGCTGTATACAGAGCTTTTCAGGCGTTCTGATCAACTTTTGCATAATCCTGCGGTGCACGATGTTACGTAAACAAACGTTGTCCGTAGATTTGTTTAAAAGTATATAGGAAAAAAATATGAAGGTTAATGCGTGCCTCACTGAACTTTTATGCTGTATGAAAAGACATATAAGTGTTAATTTTATAATAAAAGGTCAATTACCAATGGTTTTGGGCAAGGGAAGAATCCTTACGCTTATTTAAATCGATAATACTAAAACAACCTAGTTGAAAAGCTTAGAACATCTTGTATAATGTGAAGAAGAATATAGGAAAGTAAAGATATCGACTTGCCCCGGTCAACTTATCCAAGTCTATTTAACCGTAAACCGACCCGCTGACTCACAACTCTAAACTTTATGTTTCCTCGGGATACCAGGAAAGTTTTACGTCTGTTTAGAGTGGAAGATCTCATCGATCGGATTTGCCAAGAAATCAAACGATAAAACTATCGCGATTCGGTGACGATATAATCAAAGACGTGACCAATTCCTGCCCGCGACAACGAGCCTGGATCCAACGTCCTTTCGTCGAAAGGTTTTATCGCGCTGCCCTTAAACCTTTTACGATTGTACGCGATAGCGAAGCATCGAGTGGATTCTAACTCCTGGATCTCTTTCTTACTCGACTGCAAAGCTTCTTAACGTCGATCTCGCGATGCTAATTTCCGAATCGGTTCGTGGAATTAGCGATAGTTAGTCTTAAGCCGAATTTACTCGGCCTCGGGAAAGTATTCAAACACTTGTAGGAATCGTTGCATCGTTACGGGACTATCGCGATATCACGTAATACAAACATAAACGTTTTCTATGGTACGTTGAGATAGTTTCGCCGGCTACAGCTGCATCTTCGCTGTTAAATCTCTTTCCTCCTTTCTTCGTTCTCCGACTGTAAACTATCTTAACGTGAGTCTGGCGATGTTAATTTATGGATCATAACCGGCCACCTCTGAAGCAGCTATGAATTATGGATCGAATTAGAGCAGACCTCGTAAAGCGGTTTAGCACTGGCATCAATCCGGAGAGGACTAAAAAGATCTTTCATCAGGTTTACGAGCTCGCGACCACACGTGCTGCTCTTCGCACCTCTCTTGTTGGAGAATAAAATGGACGTATAGCGTACAGCGGTGGTACGTGGTTTGCATTCGAGTCGCCGAGATTCCTCTTCGCCGCGAACGTCTTGAGCCGCGAACGTTTGAACATTGTCCGTGGGAAACGAGATTATAACGAGTATTCGCATTTACCGTAACGACGCGACGGGCCGACTTAGAACGACCCTTTATCCGGTTAAATTGCATTAATTCAACGAGGGTACAGCAATTTTGAGTCTGAGACCAGATCTTCGCAAACTCTTGTCACGTGCCACTTTCTTGCCTTGCTAATCCGCCTACAAAAGCTTCCGAACTAATGAAATTTTTACCTGTTTCTCGTCATTTTCCTAGTTTATGTTGTTTATATGGCAAGTATTCTTTTTTGGGAAACCTTTGTACATTTTACTGACCGCTGGCGGTTCAATAGCATACGCACGTCCGACCGGCAGCCCAGGCGCAGATTCTCCCTGACGCCGGCTCTCTTTCGGTTTAGACTCTCCAATACCGTTCTTTTCGTTCATCGCGAACGGTAAGTTTTTCAAGTTGCTATAAAACTGTGGGAGCTTACAAGGCAACGCAACTGACGCAACTGAGCAAGGTACCTTGGTACTAAATAACAAATTACTGCTCAAATAATGAGAAAGATCGTCGACGACAAAAGGCCAATTAATCGGCTATCGGTGGGTAAAGTGTTAAGAGAACGTGTGTTTGCGACTATATTTTCTATGTTAAAAAAAGAAGAAACGATTGTGAATCGATGTTGTACGATTCGTAACGAGGTCTCGGGATCCTCGTCTCCATATTTCGAACGGTTGCTTTAACTCTTGAAACACGCACACGTTAATACCTGACATATTTCATAACGTCATTCATGTACAATCTCCTGTCCCAACGGTACTGTAATGAATCATTGGCATTTGTTTGTTTTACACGGAGACTCAAAGCAGTTTACACTTGACCCAAATTATAAGAAATGTTTATAAATAGAGGCGGATCGATAGTACTTGAGCTTGGTGGAAAGTGGGCCAAGTTGCTGGTGTAAATTGACGTTGATTACAAACCGTAATTTCGAGCCTCTTCGTCCCTCCTTCAAATACACGAGCACGAATGAAAATCTGATCCTTTGTTCCGTCATTTTTGTCTCCGGATCGCTCTCTTGTTTCTCGCGACGGATTTCTTCCCGCTGTTCCACTTGCAAAAATTAACCCTGCTTGCCCGAAAAAAATTACCCGCTAATATACTACGATGTTATAATAATCCACTTTCTTTCTAATTTCAGCTGCTCGAAGTAGGAAATTTGAGATAAAAATGTCGGTCAATCGTTTTTACAACAAAAGTATATTTCCATTGCAAGAGCCATCCGGGCTTATAAGTTCCACGATAAATTGCTATTTTTCTTTCTTCATTTTCCCCTAATCAAGATAACATACCGCGAAAGAAGTAGCTTGGGGAACAAAAGCCCGTCTTTCGTTCGCTACTTTGTTACTGCTCGTTATTTCGAAGATCCTTTAGTTGGCCGCGGAGTTTTGTTGCGCTCGTCGACGTCTCGACAGTTTATTAGCGGCGGGCTGCGGTAAAGTTTTCGATCGAGACCTCGAACACTGGCTTTTTTCAACCCGAACAACTTTCCAAGAAAATTTCCCGTGTAATTAAAAAATGCGATGCACGCTTTCTGTAAGAACATCCTCCGATAATTTCTCCTCTATTTCACAAGAAGTAATTTAACGCGTTTCACGAATTCTATATTACATCCAGACTATATATTTATTATCTAATTTAAGAGAATAATCACGGCAAATTTTCTCGTACAAATAAACGAAACGAAGATACAGACTAGACGTGGATTGATACTTGGATTACGAGGGCTTTGACGATCTTCTCGCAGAGATGAAAAGTCCTGACGCACGAAGTTCGTAAAGGAAATCGATAGTACGAGTCGCCGTATGGTCAGACACCGATCAATGTGCGTCACTATCATAGAATTGTTACTTGCTTTTCGAGGATTTCGACAATATTCTCGCAGAAACGAAGGAGACAGAGACACGAGATTTTCCAGGTAATCAAGTAGCACGAGTCACTGCATTATCAGACACGAGCGGATGACGACGATACGAGTCACCGGTAATTCCGACTTTCTCCCATGAAAATTTCATACCTTCCTGTGTATTTCCATCAGAAATCCCAGCATTCGGATCTCCTTTCCTCCCTCCTGCTCGTAGCAAAAGAGCCTGTTTAATATTCAGAAGTACGATCTCAAACAATTTTTCCCAGACGTTTGTTCCAAATATTTGTTCGAATCTTTTCTTCCGTTTAATCACTGTGTACTTATCACGTTCGTTCTTATCCTGGGAGCACACGATCCACAGCTAACCACGATGATCTATAGCACTCGAAAGAAGTTGGTCAACTTGGCGGATCGTCGTCGTCGTTCCGTAGATCCCGTCGAACTGTGCGTTATATTAATCACCAACGATGGTCGAGAGACTTGGAAAAACTTGTCACACTCCTTTCCCTTTCCCGCACGATATCGGCTACGTTGCACGCTGATCTTTCGGATGTATCGTCGCATTCGAGGCGAGCATGGAGTGCAAGAAGAGGACGCGTATGAATAAATTCAAGGCGACGAGGGCTCTCGAGGTCAGCCCGCGAGTGCTTATCAAGCAACCGCTATCGAGCTTATCATCTTTTATTCAGAACAAGATCTCGCGATACGGTGACGAGGATCATAGGCTGCGGCAGATTGCCATACAGTTCGCAGAGCCGACTATCCAACGGATAAATGAAACTGTGCGTTTGTTAACGTTAAATATCCTTAATAAATATATAACGCCTACAATAAATATACAACGTTCACAAATGTGTTCGAACACTTGTAGAAACATTTTACGAATTCGTATAACGTATTATACGCGTCGTGTGTGTGTGTGTATATTTTGTGCTGTAGATTTTCGCATCGGTTTCGAATTTTCCCAATATAATCACGATGGTCGTGTCTCGTTACAGTGCCAGCGAAACTTCAAATAACAAACTTCGTATAACAAGCATAGTATATTCGTAAAAGGTTTTCATTTTCGCGAGCAACTGTATAGGCTGTCCTCGATCTCGAAAGCGTATGGTCGAGGGCGTAAATCGAACGATCCGCGTCACGCTCGTATCAAGCACGGTGGAGGATGTCCTTAAAGGTCGTACTTGAACAGCAGCTCCTTGCTGCTCGAAATAAGATTAACCTTCCCGTTCCCTGGAGTTTCAGTTTTCCGCTAGACCTGCCCTGTTTCCGCCAGAAGCGCCGCCGCATACGTAAATTTCATGAAGCCGAAGCAAAGAGGGAAAAATAAGGAAAAGAAGAGAGAAGACAGGGGGAACGTTCGGTGGAAGTCAATAGGTTCTCCGCTCACGAGCTTGTTTCGCGTCTTTCGTCCTGTGTACGAGCAGATTTTTGAACCGAGACGAGTGGAAGGAACTGAGTGGACTGGTGGGATCGTTAGACGCGAGACTCGAACTCGAGAAACTCGGGTAGCTACTGGGATATTGGAATTATTCTCACGTTGTTGTCACTCGATTCTTCTTCACATCGGTGGAGTTACTCTGCTGGAAAGCGAACGGGATTTCGATGGACGGGAAATTGATTGTATCTCGGCGGTTGTTGTTGCTTTCTTTTTGCGCTTCGTCCATCGATCGAAGAGATTACTCTGCTCGTCTTTTAACGATATATCGCGAGAAAAGTGTGAAAATTAGAGCGAAAATTTATACGGGTAACATGCCCGAATCTTTGTAATTGCTTTGTTACAGTGAATTTTTGCGTTGAATTGTCAGTTTGCGAACAAGAAAGGATTTTAAGAACGCAAGAGTCGAAGGATCGACAGAGTCGTTGAAGAATTCAGATAGGCGAAATTCGAAAGAGTTTACAACGAGGAGACAAGGAGACAATGGCGAAACGTGTCTGCGATTCAACACCCCTACAAAATATTATCTCTCGTTATAAACGTAATACACGAATTTAGATTTCCACCTTCGATATTTCTATACAATTTACTATAATCCATGAATCTCTCTTTCGATGAACCGTAGTCGGTATTATATCGCGCGAATAGCGTGAAAGAGAAGAAACTGAAACTGAATATTCCTCGCAGAGCTGTAAGAGCGCGGAAAATTCATGAACAAACACGCTATCTTTCACTGGCGGCAAGGATGAATAGAGCGAAGGTAGCACGGATGGAAAACGGAATATAAAAGTCGCCATCAATAAGGATATCGCGTGGAAAACGGTTCGTCGACGGTGATGGAATAATAGCGACTATCTGTCCAGAATCGCGAGTGAAAATTCTGAGAGGCGGAGAGGGTTGCAGTCGCGGTTTTATTGGATCGTTTGTTTCGCTGGCGAGAAGGAAACGAATAAGACGGGGCAGAGAAAGAGAGAGAAAGAGAGAGAAGAGAAACTGTGTGGGTGTGTGTGTGCGTAAAATAGCGTGGCTACATCGACTCGAACAGAAGCTTACCCATTTTCCTGTTGAAATTTGCATGTTTCCGCAAAGCATCGAAACAAGAAGCTCGTGTTGCCAGATCGGAAGATCAGGTGGTTGTTCTCGTGTCGTGTATTTACTTGCTCGGGACAAAATGAGGGAGAAGGCAGATTCTAGGTAAGAATAGTCACCAGGTATTTTTTATTTAACGCGTTCTTCGTAAACGATGTACGGTAATATACTTAAACGCTTCGTGATCTATTTTGCCACGAGACATTAGCAGGTTAAACGATCAAAAATAAAGAACGATCCTTCTCACGAATTCCAACCACATTTTCATGGATAAAATTTCAGTGAACCGAAAACCTATTCAAAGTCACAGCGATCCGATCGTATTCTCTTAAACGAGGACCGAATGATACAGAAAATTCTGTTGAAAACGCATCGCGAGTCTTGGTGGAGCAGCGAGAGATGGAAATCTACGCCGCGACAAAGCATCCCATTGCACGCTACGATCTTAAAATCCGACGGAATCCGTTCAGTCTGTTCCATCAGCAGCGAAGAAAAATTCCATTGTTCGCGAGAATCTGCCCCCACCCGATGCTCTTTCTTTCCGTCCATTTGCCAAGCGTTTGCATATTCCATTCGGATTTGCCGGGAGTCGGAAGCGAGACGCGATCGTTGTCCCGCGCAAGACGTATTTTATTCCCATCGGTCCGGAAATCGACACCGCAGCGTTCGTGTTCCAGGTGCAACGCTGCTTTCCTAAACTCAATCGCGATGTCCCGAAACGAAAGGATTATTGGCATTCGGTTCGCCTCGAGAAGCTGGAAAAAGGATCCGTCCGCGTGGAGAATGGAATCTCAAAGGTGCCGGATTATTGGCTATCGCGAGGGCCGACCATCGCGACGATTCCGAAGAAATCCGGCTGAATAGAATATTGACTATCTTTTGTCACGTTATTTGGAACAGTACGTGTCGGTTTCCAGTTAAGGAGTCTGACTTTTTACACTATTTTTGTTCATTTTTTTAAGATTCTCTTTCGAAAGTTTATTTATTCAGTTGTTTGTTTGTGTTTTCGTCCACCCGTTTGCTGGTTCGCTCGTTCGTCGCTCGCTCGTTTATTCGTTTTATTTGTTTACCTGTTTATTAGCCTCGGGAAAAACACTTTAACCGTAAAAGGATACGCGTAATACACAGTGGCTATAAAAAGTATTTGCCCACTAGCGCATTTATCGTTGCGTTTACGTAGCAGTTAATTAGATCAAACTATAATAAATTTCGTATTGTATTCTTCCCCTCTCACGTACGACTCGAACGATGAATACCAAGAGAAACAATTGATTTACAGGCTTTGACGTCTCAGTTCAGTTTAGCGCGTCTCGATTTACAGAATGTCGTTCCAGTTCGTTTGGAGTGGAAAATAGGTCGAACAGCTCTCTAAATCGATTACTCCATTCATCGTAGGAGGCGCGAACGCTTTGATTCCAAACTCGGCTGCCGGTCGTTTCCATAGCGAGGGAAAAAAATCGATAGACAACGACCATCTTTCTTTCGAGTCTGACACACGTCAGCCCGCACATCGATCGTCACCGACGGAGGAACGAGTGTCAATAATTCTTTGTTCGTCAAGGACCACAGAGGAATTCGTGTCCCGCCCTCGATTCGGCCTCGACCGACCACTCGATTCCATAGATCACCATCGTCAATCGTTTTTTATCCTCGATTTATAGCCTAACGAAACCTGTTAACCTAACGAAATGGTACTAACGACAAGAATTTTTGATTATTACGCGAAGAGCGACACATCTCGTTCGTTTCATTGATCCTGCTACAATTGATACTAACGATAACGTAGGTACCGTAAAATTATCGAGAACTTTTTTTACGAGAAATCGAAAAATCTACGATAACAAGTTGCCCTCTTTTCGAGCCACGTTTAACATTCGACGAGAAATAGGCGAAGATGTATATCATCTGTCCAAGTTTCTCGAATCTCTACTATTTCAAGAAACTCCGGAAAACCATTATTCTAGAAGAGAGAAAGAAGTGGAAAGCACCGCTTCTTACCAACTATTTCTACGCACAGTTCGGGAAAACGTTCTAAAGCGCTGTTTCTTCCCGACTATCTCCACGGCCCTACGCACAGTTCCTTTTTCTTAAATCTTCCCCGACCCCGTACTTTGCATAAGTATCATCCCGATAAGGAGTGATAAATTGCATCCAGCTTCGTTATTTCGAGGACCATAAAGAACAGAGAGATACCTACTACGTAGAACATTATCTTCAACAAAGAATCTTCCCTCGAAAGTATGAGTCGAAATGAATGCAGAAGATATCTTTGTTGAGAACGCCCTGGAACTCTTAGACGATCTATTGTTACAATGTATTTTTTTAAACGAATGACCCAATAGAGAATAGCGTATGATGCGTACCTTTCGATTTACCAATCTCTTCATTCTCCTCGTTGCTACCATTGACAACGTAAGGCAACATAGAAGATCAGAAGATTGTGGCGACACTCGACAACAAAATACCGCCACTCGACGCTAACTTCTACCGGACGACGGTAGCGCAGTGATTAGCTCCTTAGGTTACGAACGTTCGGCACCCTGGTTCGAATCCCGACGCCCGTAGTCCTATTTTTCTTCCACGCATTTAAATTAGAAGAAAAATAGCAGCACCCCAGCAACGACATTTACAGCCAACGCAACAATTATCACGGACACAACTACACCTCAAGATGAAACGAAGAACAACCACCGGTTCTTCGTTAACGTTCTCATCGTATTAGCGGCAGGAGCAGAAGCACACTTCTCGAAATACGAAACTCGACAGTCGTGTACTATGTTTTCGTCTTGGAATCGTCACACGTACGCCTCTACACCGTCGAAAATAATCCTGATTGTAGGGAAGGAAGCGCATCAAGGGAACAGAGAGGAGACTAAAAGGGTCGTCGTAGCAACAGAAAAATAGTTTGAAGATTCAACGCCTGTTCTCCTCGGGCAACGCCTGGCCAGCCACTTGCCAGAGGCAACCGACCAAATTAGAGATTCTTGGTTGGATTAGAGATGACTGGAATCCACACCGAATTCTCGCCACACTTCCTTCCACTCGCTTCCACTTTTCCCTTTTCGCTTTTCTCTTTCCTAACCAAGCCAACAAAAAGACGTATCCACGGGGATCGAGTTTGCTATTACCGTGTCATCCGGATTTGTTCGCCGATGCAGATCCCTCGAAGGAAACAACACGTTGCTTGGGTCGGATTAGAAGAGTTTCTTTCGTTGTTTCGGGATTACTAGTTGGACAGGATCCGCGTACAAAGAACGATATATTGTTTTCTAGTTCATTTATCGTACGGAACTCTTTTCACTCGATACTTTTGCACAACTTCGAGTTATTTTCTTCTCCTTCGAGAGAGTTTCTTTTCTCGTCGTTGAAGATTTTAACGTCTGTGTCGTTTTATATAAAAAAATTCCAACATTATAATATTTAATATTACGTAACTTACCATGGCAGGTTTGTCAATTGAAATTTCATTTATGAATGTCATATAAATCGTTATAATCATCTTTCGTTACATAGTTATAGGTGAAATTACGTAAACGCGGATGATATTTTGAAACTGCCGATGAATAAGTCTAAAGCTTCGTTGAAATCCAATTATAATCAGTATCTAAAAATTGTAACTAATTAATTTTCTAAAGCAACTGCAAACCCAGACCTGAAAGGTGTTAGCTGAAACGTGGATCAGCACTTTTAGCGGGAGATCAAGTCATTTCTTCTAAATTAACTGGCTCAACTCGGAAGAAGATTAATCGAACGTAAACGAGTATTCGAATTAAATGCAAATGTACAATTTCTCCGCGTCGCCTCGCATCGATTCGCAATTTCAGGCGTAAGTTTATTTCAATTAGATGGAAAAGAGAAACAGGTGACCTGGTAATCGCGTTATCCCCAAGCGAGTCTTTGCCTGAAAAACACATGCCAGCCTTTCTTTCGCCAAGGAACGCGTAAAACAATTTCCACTGTGATTAACGCTTAATTGTTTCTCGATATATCGGCTTGTAACGATCCGATGAAATTCCTCGCGACATTCTTGCCAATTTCTTATCGTATATTCTTTTCTTGTCGCCTATCGCAGGAAATATCTCGCAATTTTTATACATATTTTCAGCTTGGTTTCAGATTTTATCGACGAATAACGAAATAATTCGAATAATAATAATAATAATAATAATTCGAAACGTTTGAAAAAAGAAAAAAATAACATCGTTCATAGGGTGGTAAATAATTTTCTTTTAACGACGTGACGCGAACCAACTTCCGCTGTCTGTGGCATCCGCGAAACGACACGGTCGATTACCATCGAGAAACGTTACCGATACCATTCAATTCACTCGGAATAATCGTGTTGGAAAACACGAGGCTTCGCACGCTGAGCACGTCTCGCGTGGAACAGTGATTTCGACCATCGAGATCGTGATTAAATTCCGCGATCGAGGCTAACACAGGGGTGAAACACCGGAGGACCGTGATCGTTGGAAAAGTCACGCATCGAGGAACGCGACGAAACTGCCATGTGAATTAACAAACCGGCGAAAAGCGACGCGTTTATAAAACTATCGTGACAGAAGAGGTCTCGAGTGATGGCGTGATCGAATTCGCGATAACGTGGAAACACAATGCACCGCGGATTATGGGAGAGCATAACGGCCTCTGATGGCCAGCTGCAATTAATCGATGCTCTTTGAAGCTCTCCTATAGCTGCCTACTAGTCAAAGAGTAGGGAAAATCGGGCTTGTTGAAAGCACGAATTGATCGATTGGTAATTGGATAGGATTTGTTATCTATAGGGAAGCCGGGGATGAAAAAGTTGGGAAAAAGTAGAGGAGAACAGATGGAATGGAAGAAAGGAGGGCAGATTTTCAGAGAATTATCGTCCAAGTTTGTAAAGCTTTTCTTGGTTACGGCAACGTGTTACGAAGGGTTGAAAAGAATCGTAAAGAATCATGGAAGATTACAAATGTTAAGAAGCGTTGCAAGGAGTATTATTTGACAACACGTGGCAAGCTACGAAAGAAGAATCATTTCGTGATCGAAAAATCTTCCCATAAATGGTTGTTAATTAATCGATAATTAAGAAACAGAGACTGATCGATAATTGGTCGCGACTATCCTCGCGTGTAATCTAAAGGCAACGCAAAACTTGTGGGAAAAGTGGCTTTTAACCGTGCAAAAAAATTCATTACTGCTAGTAATGTATAGTTTGTGTAATTCCGTTGACCATATTAATTCTACTGTATAAAAGACTCTTAAATCGGCAATGACCACATACACACATACACACATACACACTCGTATTTCCCACGTTCTCTCACAGTTACAAGTTCCATTTACGTGTTCATGAAACCACGACACGATACAAAGAATAAAATATCCTTCTACTATCTAAGTTACTTGCTTTCAGTGGTGGCGAGGGAATGGACAAAGGATCCCGATAAAAGGTAAATTGGGGATGAGAAAAGCGATGTGGGGACGATGGTATTCGCGACTGTAACGATATTTCGGGCACAAAATGTTGGATGCCGTAGCATGTATCCCGAGGGGAAGACGTCGAGTCACGAAGCTAATTAACGGAAACCGTAGTATGTACATTCGCGCAAACATATCCTTGGAAATCCATCCGTCCCGTTCCCGTAACCGTAGGCGTGCCCAACCACCGTCTCTTTCTAGTCTCAAGCGTCGCGACGCGATCTGCCGCGCGATACTAAACTCGCACTAATTGAATCGTACCGGTGCAAAGCCAGCGTGCCTCCTAATAAGAGCTGCAAATACATTAGCATCCAATCTCGATGGGAACTGGAGGCCTGGTCCGGATTATAATTCGTGAGATTCTACGTTGAAATTCCGTACGATGGTTGTTGCTTGCTATCGTATCGATTCGTCGGCGAATCGCGAAAGGAACGTTGCTTCTTTGTTCAGGTAGCTTTTCACCGTATCTCGATGATCATACTTTTGGGGAATGTTTCGGTTAATGTTATTAAGATATGTATAATTTTGTATGCTAAACTAGATTGGCCGCGTAGTAATAACACACGTATGTGAATATGAGTGTGTGGAAGTACGTGTGTGTACGGTGTCTCGAAAAACAGATGAAGGTAACTGTTCCGTTGGCAGTGTGGTATGGAAGATGGTGAGACAAAGAGAGTGCTGAGACGCGTGCAAATGTATATTGACGAAGATCCTGGAAATCGTTTATTAATTAAATCTAAAACTATTTTAATACGAATTCTAAGCGTAACCTTAGTATTCCTTTCGTTTTATTTCGGCAATTAAGATCCACAATTCTCAATAAATGTTAATCTTATAGTCGATTTTGTCAGCGTCGCGGAGCGTGTCAAGCCGCGGCTGTCTAACCGCGAAAATTTTGTAATCTTTTGGTTGCAAAACTTAGTTACGTATCTTTCTCCGCAAAGTCTATAGTAATTCTATTCAGGGACAAATCGCTTTAAACATCTCTTCCCTTCGAAACGACATTAAAATCAGAAAATCAGCAAGAACGTACTTGTCGTGTTTATTCTCTTAGGATCTTCATATCCATGCAATAAAGATTACCATCTCTCTGGTGTTTGAGATTGCAGAGTTTCGACTAAGAGGATTATACTGTCCTGGGAATGGGGTGTTATTTTGTAATTATATGGAAGTGAGTTCTTCAGAATTTATAGTTTGTAGCAGAATTTGTGGTTTGAAGTGGACTTTAATATGCATAAAAAATACAATTACAAGGAAACTCTGAAATTGAAAAAGGAAATATGCGACGATATTCAAGGAAATAAAAGGGCAGATAAAAAGGAGAATAAAATAGCGCAATTTCCGCGATATTGGTAATGAAAAAAAGGTAGGAGGAGGAATTCAAATCGAAAAGCCAGAAAGTCCATAAAAATAAAACAGTCATACTGAATTTAATTAAAGTGTAAACGAAAACTCGCGTTCCAATTAGATTATCTCTATTATCTTCCAATAACCATCCCACTGTCTAAAATACTTCCTGTGAATACGAATTCAAATTACAATTAGTCCACATCACTGCCTCTCTCTCTCTCTCCCTCTCAATCTATTCTCTAAATTTGCAAACTTCAAATAAAAGAGATCGCGTCAGAAGCAGCACCACCTTCAATTTGATCCAAATGCAAGCGCAAACTCGCGTTCCAATTAGATCGTCTTTACTATCTTCTGAATTTTTCTTTCGATACTTGAAAACTCGCTGTAACTACGAATTCAGCCCGCTACAGGCCATTGCTTTCCCAATCTATCCTCTCAATAATCACAAACCAATCATTTTTTCCCGATAAGAAAGAAAAATCCCTCTCTTGCCACGGAACAACCTCCATCGTGATTCGAAGAAGGCACACCATCCTCGTCGTTATCGGTAACGAGATTCCTCCGGAACGATTGCCGAACAAGGGTCCCGGGCTTGTTACTTTGGAGAAGTCATCGAGAGGGAGACAGTCGAAGACGAAAAGACGACGATGAACGCGCGTCCACCGGTCGCTCTCGAACGTTATCGCTTTCCAATAACACCGGACACAGGCGTTGCTCTGCATTAACAATTCAATTCCATATTTCCCTGGAGCCGACACGACTGGTGCTACCGGACTCCCGTCTCCCCAGGGAAATACGTTGTTAGTTAATGTGGCCAGATCCAGACCACGTGGATCCCAAAGCAACGCCCGTTGTTCTCATTATTGGTTCGTGATCCCATCACGAGACTCGTAATGCAACGGACGTGTTTCCGAATCCCGTTACGTCTCGGACGTGACACGCTCTCGCAAACCAGTACAGGAGATGTACTCCTCGTACCCCCTACCAGACAGTTTTACCGTTTCCTACCGTTTTATCACCAACCTCCGATAGCACGAACGTTTGTCCAGGATACGTCAAACGAAGCAGGCAAATCCTCGCGGTTCGTCCGAATGACGAAAAACGGAGAAAACGATTAAAAGTAACGATCTTCGAATTCTTTTTCTTTCGTTGGTGTTACGCCACGAGGCTCACCATACGACGCGATCGCGTCTCTCCGCGAACGGTCGTAACAATTGGAAATGATCCTACAACGCGAAGAACGTGTACGCGCGTATAGGACAATGAAAAGGTTAAAATAACGCGATCGATGTTGGTGGTGGTTTTCAACCAAAACGCAATATGATCTTCTAAAATCAATGTTCGTTTCAGATCGGATCAAATCCGAGAGAATATTTATAATATTATTATCCTTAATTTTTCCAATGCAAATGTATGTACACGTGTAGCTGGTCGCAGCGATTGCGTTACTCGTGTTAAAATTAAATATCTAGTTTCCTATGCACAGAGGGAAGAAGAGAGATAAATAGATAGATAGAGAGAGAGAAAGAGAGAGAGAGAGAGAATATAAAGCAGCCCAGGAGCATATCGGTATCAGCTCGTTGCAGATCCATTAATATCCGGACAACGCAGAGCGTTTTACGATGCAAATGTTGAAACACGCTGACTCGGTGTAATCTGTAAGCTTCAGCTCGACAAGGTAGACAAGGACGTAAAAACACCACCGAGGACGCATATTAATATCGTTCGAAATTTACCAGCGTTTCAATTTTCGGCCGATATAAGCGGCGCGTGGAGATCCCGCGTAGACGAGATCTTTTATTCTTAAAAACGTCTCGCAACAGTCGGTTACATCGCTGCTTGGCGCTGATAAAGGAAACCGTCAGCTACGCTCTCCATTTTCCAAGCAATTTTTTAAGGATTAGCAGACAGATTATTAAGTCGGTTTCATGGATAAAGATACAAATTCGATCGATGCGAACGAACACGTGGAATACCATTTTCTCTTCGCTACATTCCACGATTTCTTTGATATCAGACTTCAATGCGCATTCTTCTTCCGGTTTTACTAAATAGAAGGTATTTAGTATAATATTCCAAGCTTTTATCTCGAGTCTTGGAATATTTTTTGTGTCTCAAGGAATTGAAAGCAATTCCTATACTGTTGGCTGTTTCGTTCGAGAGCAATCTCGAAATAAGATCTCCGAGGATAATAACTAGTAATCGATATTTTAAAGTCACGATTGTCCTAGTTCCTTTCTTTATCTCGAAACCAATACCAGCTTTTTAATTTCACGTAATATTTTCCGCAATTGGCTGATAAAACGCAAATTCTTTCGTGCACGACGCACGTTCGTTAAATTAAAAATGCACGAGGATGGAAATCGCAATGGTGCGAATTAACGCTTTGAAAATCTCAATGAATTAGTTACGGATTTTTAACTCGTGAAAATATCGCTCAGTTAATTTCATAATTAATTAAATCGCAACAAATTTTCACCACAGAAAAGATATACGAATCACTTCGGCACCTCTTTTTTCCCAAATATATCATCGATATCCTTCGTGAAACTGCATCTCAGCTAATAACTCGCAATCTCGCGACAAAAACTGAACGTTAAGGTTCACCAAGAAGATCGCTCCATCAAATATATTACGGAGATCCGAAATCATATTCGAGATAGTACTCCGCCGACCAATTATCGGTAATCGATTGATCGAGTGGCCACTATGTTACGTGCAACTGCTACACTTAGCGTCGATATATCTTGTAATCAACCAGTTAACGGACATCTATGCATTAATCTGCGTTAAGTTATAACGTGCTTGTACCTCACCTTGTCTTTTTACACGGAGATCCTATCTTTGTCCTTTTCTCTCCGATGTAATCAATAACGTAACTTATTTCTCGTATCATGACATAATACTATCAAATTTACTAAAGATTCCCTTCGGAGAATGTAGGACAGAATGACGCTTTAAAGAAACATCTATTTTAGTAGAATGTAATTGAAAGCTGAAAGAAGTTGTTAAAGCCCAAATCTTTGGTCTTTTAACACATTGTTGACCGGCAATTTTACTGAGAATTTATCTTGTGTCACCGGTTATTTCGTAATTGGATGTGGAAGTAAAACAGTATAAATAAACTTTAATAAATTTTATTTATTATTCAACTTTTAATATTTCTTTTTCGTACGATAAACTGTGTAACACTCACCTGCGTGTAATGGCACACAACAGTTCTCGCAAATATATATTTTCGCTGCGTTTTCCTTTTGAAGAACATACTCTATGCACTATGCTGACCAACAATTGCACTATATTGCACTATATTATTTGTTAATTATTTATTCTGAAATGAATTAAACAGGTGTTGGTTAAAGAGGAAACGATGGTTATTTAACGTGAACGAAATACAATAACGTACTATAATTAAGACAGCTAAATAGTTAATTTGCAACTTGTTAATGTTACGATAAACGATTTTTTATGTGGTAACTTAAAAGGGTCTTAGAGTAAGGACAAGTAATGATGTTTTATTTGAAGTTAAGTTTAGTTTAACAAGCAATACTCAATACAAAAAACTCGTTGTACGTCTTATTATCATACTCGGCTCTCAACTTCCCGACTCTCCGGCTTCTCCACTCACATTCTGGCCGTTCTAGCATCCCTTTGTCTTTTCTTAGGCCCACCACGCGCGTGTTCCGCTCGTTGCCAGGGTCACGTAGGCCTTTTCTACAAAACTATACAATTTGTTGGAATACAGCGATATTAATCGCATACAGATGAGGTGATTGATCGAACGGATTCTTCCCTTCGTTGCCCAGCCATGTCCCCACTAGCGTGCGTTCGTGAGATGTACCGCGGCGGCTGGCGCGTGCATGCTCTTCCGAGAATTCGGCGGAAGAAACGCAAAGATATGGATGGAACATTGGGCACGTCGAGAAGCTACTAGAAGGTTCCGTGGCACATGTGACGCCACACAGACATCTACTCAGGTCACACTTTTTACTGCATAGAGAGTGGAGGCTTAGCTAATCGAGGTAGCAAGGCACTGGGTGTCTTGCGCGATGGTTGGGCGTAATCCCAACCCCTATGGCCCTAGGGGTGCCCGGGTTCTGTATGACGATAAGTAGACGCCGAGGAAAGTAGCCGTTAACGAAGTCTGACAATACTCGCATAGAGAGTGGGGTTCAAAACCTTTTCAAGAGCCATGGGTCACTAAGTTAGTCAGTCTGAGAATAACTAACCAACTGTCTACATTCCACAACACTCGCTTATATTTCCTGTAATAATTGTTTAATAAATATCACATTATATTGTTTCAACACAAACATTGTGTCTTCCACGGATTATTAATCTTAATTCCGAGATTAAATTCTAACACAATTGAAAGACCCACGGCGCCTCGGCTCTCGCGACATTGTTCATGGTTAACTTGATGTCTCTTAGGCCTTTTTCCACGATACTACATTTGAAATATTACGGAGTGCGTGTGAAAACTAAATAGGAATACGATTTTGGTAACGTGAAATCGATCGACGTCGTACTGAATTTAAAAATTGCTCGCTCAGAAAAAATGGAAACCGTAACATGTTCCCAGGATAAATAAAGTAAAAGTTATGTCACCGTGGAACGAAAGTAATCGCGACTCGTTAAAACTTCCATCGTGAAAGAACACCGTCTCAGACGTCTGTGTTTCTGTTGGTCTCGTCGACAGCTTGCACCAACAGGCAGATGAAACGTTCGGAGACAATGATACGAGAGACCGCAATCCCTTGTGCTGGAATCATAGCGACGCTGAACACGATTTCCCCCGAGCACGTGTCAGTGAAATAAGGCGACAGACGCGAAGCTTGTCGCTTTCGCCGCCGACGAAGTACATTCTACTTTAAACGTGTGGTGCAGATCGCGCATCATTGAATGCCATTATTATTCGCGCGCGACGACACGACAGAAGCACGAATTGCGGAGCTTTTGAAGCTTTCGTGCTCTAATTATCGTCGAAAGGCAGCCTTTTGTACAAATCCACCGAAATCTTGTATCATAAATCTTTTATCGAGATTCCTATGATGCTGGGATTGCGTCTTTGCGATGTTAACAGATTATAATCGCACCATTTCGAGAGAAATAAGAATTCATTTTGAAACGTAAGTCACGAGAATTTATTTTGCTAAAAAGTTTTGCTCAGGATCAACGAAACGAATAAATTTTGCCCATGCAACGAAAGTTGATCGTCGTACTCGAAGTATAGCAGTTGTCTGGAAGGAACGAAAAATCACTCGTCGACTTGGAACGATACGTCTTGCAAAAATGTAATTTCTAAAATTTCTCCAAAAAATTACGAATCCATCATTCCCACTCTAATATTACCAACATTATTAATGTCGCTCATCCTTCCATATTACTCGATCGAGGTAGATCTAACTTTAGCAACACTCAGCTTAGTTTAGAAACTGTGCCAGCGAATTCGAAGCACGCTCGGCAAATCTCGAAACGTGTCGATATACAGCATTTATCGAGGATGCGAATGCGATAGTAAACGCGCGCGAAAACCGTTTACGTGTTCCTTACGGCGCGTTATCGTACCGAAACGATCTTCCTACGTTCGTTAGCTGAAATTCGAAGAAACGAAAGATCGAGGAAAATAGCGTGGTCTGCCAAAATTTCGCTCGAGACAGCATCATCGCGTGTATTTTATTCGTGCATGCACGTACCATGGACGTTATCGCGCGCTTTTCAGCATCGCACGGTCTGTACGGAATATTCTGACTCGCTATAACCGTACACCATGCTCAGTCGCGCGCAAATAGCTTTTAGGAAAGCCACTCTTATATAGTACAAGGCGAGGCAACGTTAATGATACCTGCTCGCATGCAAATCCTTTTCTAGACTGAGAAGTAATTAAATCGGCAACTTTACGCGGCAATATACGCGAGGAAAATTACCGTGGATCAGAGACCAGGAAGAAAAGCGTCTGTTCCGTCTTAACACAAAAGAATCCGCGTGATCTTAGTCGGCGAAACTTATAGCACGATCACAGAGGAAGGAAAATTTTTCTCCTCTCTCGATGGCCGAAGACGTGTTATATACTCGGTGTTCCCGAAGAGTAATTTAGAAATATGCAATTGGCCGCGAAAATATTTCAGCGTTTATTATAGAAAACTTTTAACCTATATACTGCGTGTGTTATTAGGTTGTCCGGAAAGTGTCTTTCTTTCGCAAACGTGTTTTTTTACAACAGTGCACCTTCGTACAAACGTGAAAGCGAGTCTGTGAAATGTCACGGTATTTATCTCGACAGAACAAAATGGATCGTACGTAATTCGACAAAATAATATAAAAGAACAAACGTTGTGCGTCTATTATTTCCTCATAAAACGAAAGAAACTTTTCGGACAACCTAATATATAAGACACTGCGAAGTTTCATATTATAACAAGACACGACGAGTAACGACACGTTCCCGTAACGTGTGTTATGTTCGTGAGATACAATTATTCACACACATCGGCTCGTGCCAAAGTAGAAGGAACAGGAAGTCTGATTCTTGTTCGCTTTACGAAGCGCAACTAGAATTTAACGCGAGATCCTTCTCAAATGAAAGAGCGATTGAGAAACGTAACGACGAAAGTTTAAAAAGTTGGGCAAAGAGCTTCGAGCAGCTTCTCCTTTTCAGGAAGACCGTAATCGTCTCCTTTGTCAGTCTAATTTATTCCGTATGAAGCAACGATCTCTCATAACTGCAGTCCAAGCTGTATCCTGCCACTGTTTTGCGCTCTTTACGATTCGCCGCTCGTCGCTGGACGAATTTCTATTTTTCCCCTGAGAAAAATCTTCCCTCCCATGGATGTACGACTAGACGTCGGATGATCTACTAAATTTCTCTACTGTTGGTTCTGCATTCTCGTAGATGCTTGGCCAAAACGATTTCGACCCTCACGGGAAATTATATCTAAGGATGGTAGAAAAACCTATGACAATTCGTTCGATTCGTCCATGAAATTCCAAGTTTCTTTGTTCAATCTCGTTGCTGTTGTTTGCGACGATATTGGCTTTGTATAATTGACGGATTGAAAATCATAAATTAAGATTTCGAGTATTTGAAACATCAGGAATATCTTCCTCAGCTTTCTAAGTAATTACACATTTATTTTCTGATACGTTTGAAAGAAAAATCAGTAACGTTATATCTAAAACAAGAAGATAGAAATAATATACGGCGGAGTAAGGAAAAGTAGGACGAATGCTTTTCGTAGGGATTTGTAAAGAAAGGTCGAGGAACGCGTTGAAAGCGACGCATTCATCTAGGAAATACGAGAGAACCGCGAATATTCGCAACGGCGTATATCTCGATTTGTCTGCAGTGTCGATTCGAAATACGCTGAGCGTGCAACATTAGTCGATCGAGGCTAAAATTCCATTTGTGGAAGAACGGGAAACGGAGCAGCGCGTAATTACTCGAATCAGAATCAGACGGATCTCAGAGTAACGAGGAAAGACAGCCGGGGATGCATTCGAAATCCAGGCTCGCGAATCAGCTTGTTACTTCTCTCAGAAACGCGCGTGTTAGGTTTCAAATGAACGAAATACAGCCGTCTCGATTTATGTACGTGAAAATCGATCAATTTGCTCGATAACTTCGGGTCGCGGATACAAATTTTGTAAAATATCCAATTCGTTTTTCAATTTTTATCGAAATATCGTACGTGGACATTGGAAAGTTAATTTCGACGTTAGACGACGACAGAACGTTATAAAGTAACATTTGGTCGATTGTGAGCAACAATAGCGTGATAAGAGGTAGCATGAAGGAGAGAAAAGTTTGTCGCCGAAGGAAAGAAGATAACTGACGTAGACAGATGGAGGATAAAGTTGATTGATTACGTTATTTTCGATTTTGTAATGCGTTGAAACGTTGCTCGCGTCGAGGATAATGAATATTGATGATGACACGCGTCCAACGAATAGCGATGCGTCAATTGTGTCAAAATTATAATTGTGTTTCTGTTTCATCGAACATATATATCCCACCGATAATTACAAATGTATCCTATGAATTTTAACGCTATTGTATTACTACGCCTATATCTGCACCCAAATTTTATATATATATATGTAGAGAGAGAGAGAGAGACAGAGAGTAGATAAAATCATACACCTTTTCTCTGGTGTTTGATCTCTCTCTCCCTCTCTCTAAGCAAATTATTTATTATAAAACAGGGAACAATGGTTAATTAACACGAACTAAATACAGTGATGTGACACAACTTATACAACTTAAATGAATGATTCACAATTCAACTCACAACTTGCATTTAACAATTCGTCCTACAGCACTTCTCGACTCTGCACTATCAACGCTTATTTTACCTTTCTCTTTTTACCTGGGGTACATCGGCGTTTTCTCCAGGGCTTTTCCTCCGATAATACATATATGTATTAATTTTTCTTAGTTGATACTTCATATGAAACTATCGTCTTAAAAATGACACGAGAAATATCCGAATCTAATTACGATTGTTGCCAGATTATTAGCTCTTAATGACGATTAATAGCGCTCACGAGAATAACACGAGAACGTTGTTTTCTGTTTCAGATCACGAGGTACGCGAACGATTTGCTTTACGCCGAACGAGCGCGTGAAGCTCCAGATTTGTTATTCAATCTTCCTGGGCATTCGTTAAATTGGCCCAGGTGCTTCTCGAGGGGCTATAAAAATGGTAAAACACTTCTGGAGAAACATAAATTCCCATTTTACGCGTCTGACCGAGCCGACCAGGCCGAGTTCACCGCGCGCCAACTTATTCCCCCATTCTTCTTAATCCGATTAAAAAATGCTTTACCCGAATTAAAGTAACATAAATTGCAGCGGAGTGGTTCCTTTAACAAGTTTATTTCTCCAAAGCGAAGATGTACAGTAAGACATAAAGAGAATTTGCGCTTCTATAAAACAATTTTATAAAACTTCCGTCTATTCTACAGATATATGTTTTTTCATATTCTATGGGGAAAAATATCACGATTTTATTTTACGCTCGGCTCTGTAATTAAATAATACCGCAGAAATTATAGGAACGAGCGAGAATTATTTCCTGAAGAGGGAAAATCCCCGGAGCACTTGTTGAGTCATTTCGCGTCATAATTGCCCGCGCTAGATCTCTCGAACAAAATTTCCACGCGGCAATTTTCGAATAACCCACCACTTATGAATACCGAGCCGCGCAACTTTTTTAATAATAATACACCGCTAAAATCTCAAACAAATTGCAATTTTCTGTACGTTCTGCGTTTAATACGAACGCTAAAAAAATACCATTTCGGGGGGGAGGGAGATCTTCTCGAATTCGAGTATACAGGGTGATTCACAGAAAGGAGAACACCTAAAACATACACATTTTATTTATGCTTTACCGTTGCACGAAAAATCTTCTCAGGGTAACGTTGTATCTTAAAAAACGCGTGTAACGAGAGGAAAACTTTCTATACAGTATAGACTCTATTATCATCTTAAATAAGAATCGAAGCTGCATTTGAAAAAATAGGTCGCTGCTTTTTCTCTCCATTATTCCGTATAAGATTACGAGACATCCATCGAAGTTGTGTTCCTCCTTTCGTCCTACTTCGTGAATCCACGTTATCATCCGCCGATCCACTCGCGACTATATTAATATTCATCGTTGGTGATTTATTCCGCGCGAGAGACGAGTGGCCAATCGGTGGCCACGAACAGGGAGAGTAGGTGCAAGAGAGAATTGCGCGCAAAAAGGGGTTAAACGGGCTCGTCAATGGTTTGCGCCTTCGGCCTAGTTTCCGGATTACCACCGAGGTCACGGAGGTTCATCCTTCCTGAAGAACTATCGAGGTAACGCTGAATTTCGAAAGAGACTAATTGAAATTCCTGCGCAAGATTCCGCAAGAGGGTGAAACTGCAGGTCTCTCGAGTCGTCGCAGCTCTATCTTTGAAGTTTCTTAGTTTTACTTTTTGGTAGTCTTAATGCGAGATGCTTGAAAGGAGATGGTCTACTTTCCGCCATGATCGATACCGTGAAGTATTTCTTCTCGAAAAGGTGCCATTTTTTTGTCTGATTACTTTTCAGCTAACGTTCGCAGAATTTTAATTCAGAGCTGGATAGATAGGCGTCTTCTTACGATTGTAAAGAGATTATTTCGGAGATTGAGAGCGTTTACGTCCCATTTTTTACAGATTTAAACGGCAAAGAACCTACTCTCTCTCTCTCTTTCTCTCTCTCTCTCTCTCTCTCTATAATACCTAAATTCGCAAGATTACAAATTCAAGAGTTTGCCGCAATAAGAAAGTAATTCAAATTCTTCACGTAATGTTACACATTCTGGAAGAAAGGAAACGACTCGAAAGACGATTTCAAAGAATTAAAGCGAACGATAATGGCCAAGAGACGAGGGAATCTCTAATTACAAACAGAGATGGAAGGAAATGAAAAATTCAGTTCGATCCTGGCCACAGGCAGACCTGGGGTACAGGTTCTTCCTTCCGTGTAATCTCGACGCGCGCGTTTATCGCATGTATAAGAAGATAATGAGCCACGAGTACAATGAAACAACGGAGAAAGAAAGCGGCAGAATAATTTAGTAATTGCGCGGCCAGCGAGCGTGTAAAAGGTTTCATCGTACGGTTAATGCTTTAGCGAGGAATATTCCTCAGCTCTCTTAGTGTTCCTTTTAATGTTACGTCGTAAATGAAGGGCAGCACGGACGATATTGGAGCGTATTTCTGGTGTTACTCGAAGAATCGCGAATTATTACGATAAAGACCGTGTAACCATCGACGTGTATAACGATGTAATCATCGACTCTCGAAATATGGATATGTAAAAAAAAAAGGTACCGCCATAAATTCTTTACAAAGCAGTGGTAATCGGAGAAGTTAAAGCGCGTAGAACGAAATTGCCGCCCGCTTCGCAATTTTTTACGTGACCTTTTCTAGCCGCGTACGTCGCGTCATGTTTTCAGGTTAAAAAAGAACTTGTTCGTTCAAACAGAATTAAAGGAAGAAAAGGACACGATAAAAACGTTACCATCGAAAATGTAAATAAAAATGCTACTACATGCGAACAAATAAAATCGCGAATACCGTTAGAAACGCCAGTCCAATCGACGCAATCTCTTCATTTCGCAGTTTCGCGTAATTCCAAGCGATTCTTCGATGGACGTGTCGTTCGCGCGCAAATTCGGGGACATTAAGTGCGCCGCCACATTTGTATCGCTTTAATATCCGGTAGTTGTCGTGATTCTTTCGTATCGGGGTTTACGTTTGAACGCGCTACTCCTCTCCCCACGATAAACGAAATTGGCCCCGATTTGAGAGCGAAAAGATTAAAATAGCAAACTATTGAGCGAGTAGCGGCAAGAGCCGAACAACGATTTTATCAGCGACAATTTATTTATTGTTACATTCTCTCTTCCGTTTGACGCGCGCACCTACAATCGACACGAGATTGCTTTTCGCCGAATCGCGATATCGATAATGATAACGCGTTTCACCGGTCAACGTAATCGTTGGAAAAGCACGGCCGACGCCATTGTTGCTTACCAGTTTCATTATAACGCGCCGTAATCCGGAATTTTCCACGTGCGCGGCCTCGTTTTATTTATCACTCGCTTTTGTGCTTAAATCGCTTTAACGAACCTCCCCCGATAATATCCTTTCGGCTCATCGGACAGAGGTTACCAAGTTAATTCGCAAATAACGAGGAAATTTGCTGGCCTTTCCGAGACGCGATGCGTGAAAAATTCATACGAAACGCCATTTCAAATTTACATGCGTCTCGCGCGAACTCGAAGCTCCTGCGCGAAAAGTTTACGTTAAACTTCATTGGACATTTAATACTCTCAATTTTTCATAGTTAAAGCTGCAATTTAATTTCTTCAAACGCAGCATGTTCTTGCGCGTATCCGACTTGTCCAAAGAGCAGTGAAATTGCCAAAGTATTCATCGATGGAAGATCATTGGTCCCTCATTTTCTTCGAAGTAGCTAAGAATTATCGATAGTGAAAAGACAACTACATTTCTGGAAATATATTTCTGCAGTCGTTTTGTAACAGCTGTTTGCACAGCAGTTGCGATATTCTGGCTGAAACCTCAAAAAGACAGTAGAATTAATACGTAACATTTACACCGTCTAGAAAGATATAATTAATACAAATTTCCTTATTTTCCAGATAGATCGTGTGTATATGTCATATCCTTAAAAACTGCCATGAACGCGTCCTTTTACGCTACTTGATTACTCCCTGAAATATCGAAAAATATTCGTAAGACTCGCATCGATGTCTATCGGCACAGGTCGTTGCATAAAATTTTTATCGCCAGCTAGATTCATAGGCTAGCCACGAAATCGTGGTTCAATTTCACGCTGGAATAAGTAATCCTGCGTCGCGAAGAGTTAACGGGCCACCCCGTCCCTTCCGAGGCTTTTGATAACGTGGCTTAGGGTCGATAGCGTGGAGAATTTAAACGGATTTTACCTTAATTCTCGGTGAATTTCCACGGTATTCGACGGTCGATTAGCGCGTGTATGGCTGGTCCAGATATAGAACTATTCGCTTGGCGAATTATGGAAAGTTCCACGACTACTACATCGCTGATGATGCACTTTAACTTTACGGAACAATTCACAAAAACCTTTTCTTCGTCTCGATTCCTCTGCTGCAAGCAGAAGAAAGGGAAAAGATTGCATCGGTAAACTAGACCAGACCACGACGAAGCATCTGAAAAGGAATTCTCCCACGTATTTACATACGCCATGACAAACGTACCGATAAAGTATCACAGAACAGCGATTCGAAAAAAGGATACCGATAGATGACCTGTCTAGAGTCTCCTTGAATCATAGAAGGATACAAAGAAAAACCTTCGAACAGGAATTCGTATGTGGACAGACTGGTAAAAGGAAGGACTAAGAGGGAGGACGAGAACTTATTTCCATAGCCATAAGCCGACACGGTAGAAAGTACTTGAACGAAATAGTTTGGAGGTTCAAAGAGAATACGCGAAAAAGAACGTGAGATACACTGCGTGCTGGACTAAGATGGATTACCTCTGTTTCCCTGTATTTTTATCTCAGCCGCGTTCACAGTTTTATCTTCTTCCAATGAGAAACTATTTCACGCCGGTAATTCCCCGGATGGATAGATGATGCGCTAAAAAGATTCGCGGGGTGCAACGAGCCGATAAGAAGCGGCGCCTTCGCGCAATTTGATACATTCTTTTCCTGCCGACAGAGAATTCCATTTGGGGATACGGTTTACCAGACGAAGACCCAGACACTTTGTCCGTCTCCGTTTTCCGGGGAACATTTTTATGAAACGGCGAATCGGTGATCCGTTGAAGACGAAGGTCTTGTCGGAAAGAAGCGTACCCTCTTCCGCGAATGCGTTTCCGGGTGATCTTTATTGGAGAAGCTACGATGAAAGATGGATGAATTTGAAACGCCAGAGGCTGCACTAAAGAGGGAACACTCGTTCCCAAGGAAGCTTAGCTACGTTACTTCGCTTGTTACGGTTCAATTTACCTTTCTTACTCTGCGTCGAGAGCTCCGCGCTACTTTCAGACAGATATTTGTCATTGAGTGCATCCCGGATCTTCTCTGCTCCAGTATAAGAACCGATCTTCTTTCCCGTCTGTAATTTTCTCCCTTTTTATAAAGAAGCTTCCCGCTGAAGGGAATTAATTTTAATTAGCTACGATCTTGAATAATTCTGCTTTGATAGAGTGGCCACGTTTTAACTTATGCAAACGCGTGTCGTTTACGACGTATATACATTCTCTATCTCTCATATCATTTTCTTTATCTTTACGGTTGCTTGCAGCGGTCAATTTTTCGCAATAGATAGAATAGAACCGTGCAGCACAGACGTCTCAGTTTCGGTAGAACAATTAGCGTCTTCGGAGCATCTAACAAGAATCGTCAAATTATACTTTTCATACGTATCTTCTTCCTCAGTAGTGTAGTATCGTGGACAGATCGCCTGAGAAATATCGGGTGAACCATAAGCAATGTTGCGAGAAAGCCTAAGTACCTACAGACCGAAAGGATCTGAGGTCCCGGAGCATCCCAGCTGGACGTCAGCTGGTCTATCGTGGGGTTTTGAAGGTGGGGGTATGTCTATGAGGATTTCCCGCGTATGAAAAAAAGAAAAAGCTGAAAGGGTCTGGGAACTTCGATGGGTTGAACGGCCCATCAATGTATCGTCGATCCTTCAGTCGAATAGTTACACGGAAAAAAAGGCCTACGGGACCATAACAGCGGACTATTACGGAACACGTACGTGGTGGGGCTATGAGAAAAGACAAAGGGATGCTTAACACTAGAACTATCTCATCAGTCGAATTGACGGGTTTTACAACTTTATTTTAAAATTCCTACTTCGTGTTATATTTTTTTCCGCGATAATGTAATGACTTTAGTAACGATAACTAAAAGAATAATATGATGAATTTCATTTTGTTGTTTATGTATTCAAAGTCGAAATAATTTTGTATCAAGGCTACTTATACCAATACCAGTCAAAATGACTGGCACTTGTCAAAGTGTAAAAAGGTCCTGCAATCTGTTTATCGAAGCCCAATTAACCAGTTTCCTCGTTTTGTACAACCTTCCACGCGTTTTCAAAATTTTTAACGCGTATCATTCGGTATGATGATATCAGTTATCCGGAAAATTCCGGATCGATCGCTAGATGCCAACACGAGAAATACCACACCAGACAAAATAACTGATTCTACAATTTTATAAATGCGTCAACCCTCGTTTAAGGATCATGGTGCCAGATGGATTAATAATACCAAAAATGTACTCTACATAACATGGAATTCCTTCTGTAAGAAAGTAATAAATCAATAAATATAAAAATATTCTACTATTATGTATTTTTTAGAATCCAGTCTTTTTGGTAGAAATAGCTTCGTGTTAACTATCGGTAGTTCTAGTGTTAAGGGAGAAAGACGAATTAACAGGCAATCGTGAGAAGTCATTGTTGTCAGTGTCACGTAAAATTCGTAATAAAAAAAGCAGGAGCTGAGCAATAGCTTAACTTGACTGTCCTTGTACATTTTTATATGCTTTTATTCACAAAAGTGATCGAGTATAATATTACAATGAAGTAGCGAAGTTACAAAGTATTAAAATAGTTGTTCAAATCACGGCCAAGACTGTATCCAAGACTAGTCTCGTGGTCGAATGCTCGCAATTTTTATATGTTGAGTGTGTAGGAGTTGAGGGACAAGGAGAGGATCTTGAGTGCCCTACGTAATGGGGAAAATTTGGTGTTGGGCCGTGTGCAAAGGTAAGGTCAAAATCTAAAGGTTCATTGTCAGGTAGTGTGGAATGGCGTGGATTTGGATGTGTCACATCAGCGTTGTCGCTGAGGAGGATTGTCCGCGTGAAGAAGAGCGTTAGAACCGCGGCGACGGAAGTGAGCGACGAATGATGACTGCGTGCATGTAGACTGACAAAACGCGCCATACTTGATTTTGTGTTGGCATGAACGATATTGAAACAAATCATACCGTTACCAAACCTACTAGCACTATAATTTTTTCCCACGATAGTCTCTCCGTTTTCGAAGAGAATTATTCGTGCGATGAGATTACATTTAATCAATTACGTAACTAAATGATTCTTCTTTAGCAGAGTAAAGCTATCCAACAGGGGCGTTTTAATTTCACGAAAGATATCTTGGATACGTCTAATGGATATCGATCAGATTGGTGTTTATTTTTCTTCAAACCGTCCTATCGGAAGGCTGATCAGCCGACGCGGCTACAATTTCGATGGAATCGCTAACTTCGTTAATTTCTCTAATCGACTTCGTAACTTGCCAACTTTCTAAATTCATACTCTAGCGATGATCGGTATCGATAGTATTCCAAGGTGGTTTTCGGCACGTTATCCGCGAAGACTTGCCGCGCACGAGTAAAGACGAGCCTGTTAGTCGTCTAAATTATTCGAATTCATTCGCGCGTAGTCCACGGAAAAGAGTCGACCGCGTAGTAATTGAATCGAATTAAGCGCGAATTCGTAGCTAAGTCGAAGGAACGAGTAATATTCTCCGCGTATCTTGCAGGGTATTCGGGAAATACGATAACCTCGTTGACGGGGACGGTTACTGGGAATTGCGCGTTCCGTAGTTCAATACACTTTAATAATCCTCCGGTTTTCTAACGAAGATTGCGTTCGACGCGGTTTCCTGTAATTCCCAGCGAATCTAATTGTAGTTTGGTCCATACGCTGGAAAGCTTGAATAATCGCTTCTCTGCGATTTCATTTGGAACTCGCGAGAAGCGAACTCGATACTTTCTGTATCAAAAGATGCGAACTTTATTACGTGATACATTTTCGGTATCTTTTCTAATTCTCTTCGCTTCTCGACGGTGAAAGAAACCGAGGTAGTTTTTCGGCTATCGAAATGAAAGCGGGTTACGTCGGTGTTGGTAACAAAAACTTTCCTGATACGAGCAGCGAAATAGGCAGGCGGTTGAAAAAAATCGACCAGCTCTCCGATTCGAAAGGAACGGGAAATTCCTATCGGCGGAGCTGTTTGATCAACCGCTACGATCGAACGGGCCGAGCTACGAGAGTAGAACAACAACCCCGGAAAAAAAGAATGAAACAGAGAATAGGAGAAAAAAAGACAGGAGAAAGGAAGGAAAAGAATGGACCAATTGCTTGCACTTAAAACGATCGGACCAACTTGTTCCCGACAGGCAGAAGTTGCTCGCGTGCCGTTGAAAAATATTTGAAAGTTACTCTTTCGCTCTGATCCAGCTCGCCAGAGAACCGAGTACCGAGGTGAATGAATATACGAGCGGTGAAAATACGTCGAAAAGTTTGCCTCGTTTCGTCGGATATCCACGCTACCGTGACGATCGATTCATCCCCCGTGGATGACCATCCTGTAAACGGAATTAATCGGACCGGCAACTGATCCCCGAGTGGTTCGGCAAAAAACCGAAATACCCTAATTATCGACTCGAAGACTCGTCCGGTGTAACGAGTTTCCTATTTTCCAAAATTCTCTTTGTAGTTATAACGATCTTTTTCCACGCGACAGAGTAAATATCTTTAGAGATTTGTAATGGTAGGATGGTTGCAACATTAGCATGATTAAACTGACCAGTGCGCAGTTTTTATAAATTTACAGAGACGCATTTTACAGGCGTTTCATTTTTCCCTCGTTTTTACGTCTTTGTTAAGAATTTTATATTTTATATTTTACTTGGAATTTCATTATTAATGTTATATTTTAATTCGGCGTTTAATTACGCTTAAAATATTTCGAAAAATTGATTTATACTCGACGCAAAGGATACACTGCCCTGTTTAAAAAAAAGAAAAGAAAAGACCTATTTACGTTCTACCGATAACTGTATTTATGAAAAAAATAGGTGAAGTCATAGAAAGACCTATACTTCCCGATACCGTTCATTATTTCCAACATTTTCTAACCCGTTTCCGCCTATGCAACATTTAGTTGAATAATATGTTGAAATTGCACGAGGTAATGGAGAGGTTGTTTCCGAGAGTTTATTATTATCACCTGTACGAGTAACATAATACATTATTGTCTGGGGATTAAGTTGCAAAACAGCAGTTTCTCGGTACAGATTCTTCCTCTGCAACACAAAACCTTGAATATTACGATCCAACTATAGAACAATGTTCGCGTGTTTCGTTATCGCTCTTAAATTAAATTAAACGTAATATACATCGCGTGGTATTAAGTAGCAGCTTGAAAATTCTCCTAAAACGACGCGCCTCGAGATAGGTAAAACGTGTATTAAAAGGTGCAAACGGTTTGGTAACGAAGATTAAAAGAAGGAAGCTGTCCAAGTGGCGCGAGTCAGAAAGTAGCGGTTAATTGGAACAAACCGGAGGCCTCTCAAAAAATCGACGTTTTACACGTCGAGATATCTCGAACATGGTCGGAATTCAGAGGGGAAAATGCAGATATCCCGGGATTTTCTTTCTTTTCTTTTTTTTTTTCTTTTTCTCTTTTTTTACCCTTTTCCTGTGACTGAACTGTGACTTCAGCACGCGCGAAAAGGGAGACGAGGGGAACCGTGAAGCCAAAGTAATGGATCCAGTCACAATGTAAAACCGATGTGACCGACCGCACGGACCGAGTATAAAAAATTTCATTTCTCGGGCTGGTTAGGTTGAAGATTGAATGAAATCTGGGCGCGGAGGTTGCAGACTGGTGGAAAAAGTCGTTGCAGCTGTAGCCGCAAAAGGCAAGAGGGATACACGACGACCGCGACGGCTTGCATACTCGAGTGGGAAACATAAAGAGGGGGGAAATAATTCTCGCGGGTCGTCGACCAGGAAAAATATTTACGGCTCGAGTATTCCACCGACGGGCTGTAAATTTTTTGGCAAGGAGTGCTTTACTTTCTGTACTCCATCCCCAATCTTCTCTCTCCCTCTTCCTCTCTCTCTCTCTCTTTCTCATCTTCCAACAAGATTCCCCGTTCTCTCACACCGAGAAACGCTCTGTTTCTCTTTTTAATGTATCGTCGAATGGCCGACACGAGCCTCTGCAAGTTGCACGCCGACCTTAAATTGAGCGTTTTACGAACTACGAAACTCGACGACATCGTGACAGCCAGTGGGAAATACGGTATCGAACGAAAACAGTCTCGAAACGCTCCCTGAAACATTTGGCTCCGCGCCTTGCGAACACATTCCGCCGAGATTAGGAGGCTGAAATATATCGGCTGGAAAGTTTGCAGGGGTCGACAAAGAGAATCAAGTTTAACAAAAACATTTCATCATCTAGTCGAGGAATATGTATAGGGGCTAAACATATGTACAGTGACAATGTTGTACAGTCGATCTACATTTTTTTATATCAGCTGCCATGCTAATTTACTTTATCGATGAACCATGAGAGTATGATATCAACTATCTTATACTCTCGTTACAAATTTTCACTGTTAAACACAATGTTAATTATTTAACCCTAGAATATTACCATGGAGTATTGTTTCTCTCCGCTCGTTTTTATTTTAGCCATCTCTGAGCAGTGTTAACACTTTACTGACCGCTTGCGGTTCAACAGCATACGCACGTCCGACCGGCAGCTCAGACGCAGATTCTCCCTGGCGCCGGCTCTGTTTCGATTCAGACTCTCCAATACCATCCTTTTCGTTCATCGCGAACGATAAATTTTTCAAATTGATAGAAAACTGTGGGAGCGTACAAAGCAACGCAACTGACGCAACTGAGCAAGGTACCTTAGTACTAAATAACAAATTACTGCTCAAATAATGAGAAAGATTGTCGGCGACAAAAAGTCGATTAATAGGCTATCGGTCGGTAAACATCCGTAAGAAAAAGCCGATTAATAGGTTATCGAACGATAAAGTGTTAATGTTATAAGATGAAATTACTTCCAATCTTCAAATTTAATGTCGATGCTCGAGCAATTACATAATAGCCGTGATTAACGAATTTCTATTCTATTCTAAACATCACGTAACTGGAAACGTCTTAAAACTTTACGATTACCATCGAATCAATCTCGTATTGCCTCATGAATTTTTAGCTACGTTCGGTATGCAGTGTTCTCCCTCCGTGGAGAACATCGAGAATATCACGTGCCTGTGAAATTCTATTTCTTAGTTCATACCTAATTCACGATTTCCTCCTGGCCTGGAATAAGACAGAGAGAAGGATCGTGTTCTACCAACTTGCTTGCACTATCTGTTTGATCCCTTTATTACGACGAAAATGCAGATCACGGCGGAGACTCGCGTGTCCCGATGCATCGACGCTCTCAGTTTTTCCGAGTTATACCAAGAGATTCTCTACCAACAGTTCCGCCGATATCGCGGCAATTTTTATGATTCAATGGTCGAAACGGACGCAGAATAAAATTTCGTTCCCTACTGGTTGGCCAGTTGCAGAACTACGATACCGAACTTTCTGTCCGCCGTGTGAAATTATTATTCTTCTATGATGTCCCTCGCCAATCTCCATTCCACGTTTTTCCCAGCGTTAAAAGAGAAAGGAAATTGGCGTAAAAATGAAATCAGTATCGTATTTTTGTTCATGGAACACGAATGATTTTATTGTATATAAATATTGGAAAACGAGGACTTGTAAAAAATCACCAAAAAGATGAAATAAAAAGTAGACGAAAATAAAAAGGAACAAACGTAAATACGATCAACAAATACGATCTTTAAACTGTCACGATTCTAAACTCTTTCTGATAAAAACGTATCGTGATAACGTTGTTCGATGTCGTCTTGAAGATTTTAGCATCCCTCGAATACCAATAATAGCGAGAATATTCGGAAAGAAGGTGAAAGGTGCGAAAGGAGAAAGGAGTAACGCCGAAGGGGTAGTTAGAGCCGCGTAAAGAGTTTCAGATAAGCTGAAAGTAAGAATTTTACAAAACCAACGATGTTGAATTTTTTCGCATTGTCGACGGCTCGTAATCTTCGTCGAAACTCGGAGAATAATAATAGCAGTACCACGGATTTGGAACAACGGGGACGAAAGAAACGAGAAAACTCCGGCCAGTGGCGGAGATTTTATTAAATCCTCCGCGATGAAATATACAGAGAATATGTAAATACGGTTTCTGGGTTGGACGAATGAATAACTCGTAGTAACAGACGTTTAACTATTTCGCTCTTGTTTCGTGACTACCATAAACATCTTCTCAATGTTTCTTTCTATATAACATCAACTTATACATCTTACGATCCTCATTTGTCAAACAAGTAACACCACGAAGAAGCCGTGCGTGGAAAAGTTGATCGTCTCCTCCGCATCCAGATTTCATTGTCAAGTAAAGGAAAATAAAAAGTTTACAACGGAGCTCGTGGTTTCATCTTATCGATGCTCTTTTTTACGATTTATACGCTATATAATTCTACAATTTTCTGTACAACGTTCAACGAAATAAAAGTTACTTTAAAGAAAGCAGCTTTCTAAAAATTAAGAATTTAGGATCTTCGTGATTCGGTCCTATGTTATTTAAGACTATGCAAAGTTCCCAAATATGGGTCGTATACAGTAGAACTTACAATGAAACCCCATTTATCTAAAGTCACCAGGGGATAAACACTTCGTATAACTAAAGTTCTCATAATAGGAGTACGCTAATTT
This sequence comes from Bombus vosnesenskii, assembly GCF_011952255.1. Lineage (NCBI taxonomy): Eukaryota > Metazoa > Arthropoda > Insecta > Hymenoptera > Apidae > Bombus > Bombus vosnesenskii. The sequence continues at coordinate 4,747,558 of NW_022882962.1, forward strand.
TCCTCGCTAGATATTATTTATCGTCCACGTAATAGAAGTTCGTGTCCACGTAAACAGAGAGTCAACCGACGAGAGCTCGAGTAGTCAGACTATTAACAAAAATAAGTAGATTCAATCGGCCGGAGATCAAGGCATACCATCACAGGCATTCATTAAAATAAGTAGATTCAATTGGCAGGGCTCCAGATAATCAGACGTTAACTAAAATAAGTAGATTTGATCAGATGATCGATTAATTAGGACCCGATTCCTGATCACACACGATCAACATATATGTCTGTTTTATCTCGGAATAGAGAGAGCAAACGCGTGGATGAATGTATTATAGAGATCCTTTATTCAGAAATGTTAGAAATTAGGATTTCCAGTGGTTTCTATCCCATGTGATAACGCGTCGCGTTCGTCGCCGGTGTTGTAGCTTTCGCGGTACTAAGAAAACAAAACACTACAAACGACGTAGAGCTTTTCTTGAAGCGAGACTCGCTTCGACAGAACACACGAGAATTCCTGTACAATCCTGGAAAAACTTAACTATAATACCGAGGAAACGTGCGAGTAGATAATAATTTCTTTTGAACGCAACTCGCACCCGGAAGCCTGCAAGAACCGATACTCCTTCCTGTAACTCGATTTCATCATAGAAAGATGAAGATAGATAGAGAAAAGTGGTGGAAGGCTCGGAGCGATCGAAACTCGTACGATATTCCAATGTTCACCTAGTTGGATTCTCGCTTCAGCGACGAAGCATAATTACAGCGCTCAGTTTTATCACGATCTAGGGATCGATGATGAAACACGGTAGTCACGGGGAGAGATCGGTTTTTCGTTCGAGTTGGCCGGCGATCATGGATATCCATAGCGAAGACGAACAGCTTCGAACGACGATTTAACGCGCGAAAAACGCTTCGATCGCGAAGGATTCGAGACGAAGTCTCGCGAACCAAGAAAATCTCGTTCCTTTCACGGACACCACACAGTCTCACAGTGTGTCTCGAATTTCTCTCGAAGTTGTACGTGTTCGCGATGGATCAAACGCATGTACCTGATTCGTATCAAATTCGTGCCTATATAAATACGAACGACACGCGGTTCCTCGTGATCCATACTTTTATTCCCTGTGCTCTCTCACTATACGGAAGTATATATTCTATGACGTTCCTTGGAGATCGTCGACACGTGACGCGCGTCCCCAACGAGGTGTGATGTTCCCCGTTCCATGAAAATTCTCGTATTGAACTTTATCGAGAAATTAATCGAAGATGGTAAGAGAGCTTCTTTTAACGGGAATATGAGAGATAGTCAATGGCTCGTTTAAATACGAGATATCGAGCAAAAGTTTGTAATTGCCAAGCGTTAAAAGATGCTGGTTATCGTGTTACCATAGAAATTCATAATTTCGAGCTTGCAAAATTTTGAAACCACTGCATGTCGCACAGTTAATGATCGAAGATTAAGAAAAGGAGTCACCTTAGAATTCTATTATCTTGGAAAATTCTTGAAAACTATCGGCTTAACTTTATTGGAACGGACACTAACTTTTGCACGTTAATAATTTTCCTATGCAAGGAGAAAAGTGATTTCGAATTTTTTTTCATCGATAACGTAGTCCATAGACTTTGAGTCGCGAAGCCTTCTTACAACGTTCTAGAACTTCCTAAGTTCTACGTTATCAAACGAGTAAGGTTTACTCGTGCTTAAGGAGTAACGAAAGTTTTATCGAGAAAATTCCGTATTTCATAGCTAATAGATGTTGCGCAAGAAATTGATGAGCAAGAAACGGAGGTACTAAACGCGCGATAAATTTGTTCCATATATCGAAATTTCTTGGAAGAAACCAGGGAACGTATATAGAGCAAGGGATATTTACGTATGTACGTGTACGCGTGTGTCTTTATGCTTTCCCATTCTGCGACCGTTATCGATACTCGTCTGGAATTGTTCTCGAATTGCTCTCCCGTAACGTGTATTTCCAGAGTGGAACACATCAAAGGGATCTCGCGCACAAAAGACGAACGAGAGGAAGAAAAACGGACGGAAAAATACTGCACACCCAAAAAGTGATTTCCGAAACTAGAACAATGGAAAACTTGGTACCTCTACCGTTCGAACTTTTAAATAGCCTTTACAGTGAAAAATTTCGAGCGAAACGTTAATTCTTTAAATAAAATAAAATGCCACTACTATTCGAAAAGAAGTAAGAAAATTTCTGAAGAAATCATCGAACTACAGCGTCGACGACAATAAGACTTTTCAGAGTTATCGTTATTACTCTGCTATTAAATATTCAATGAATAAAGAGCCATCTGTAATCTAACATTCCTAAACGTTCCTAGAATATTTAGGAACGATTGGAACGCCAAAATTAGACGCCCCAATTGCTCACCAGGGAGAGAATCGCTCACTACGTTTAATTTTAGGACTTTCATAAACGCGCGCGCCCTCGATATCCGCTTTCGAAGTGAACAACTTCTTGCGTGGCAAGCAGGAATCCCTGATACGGTTGAATTTTATTTCTTTGTTTCTTCTGCTGGAAATCGTAACCTTTCTTTGGTAATCTCGCGATTATTCGGCCGATCGAAGATGAAATGCGACCGAGCCAAGCGTTCTGTCGTTGATTAATTGTATCACGTTCAGAAAGAGGGTTAAGAAAAAGCTGGAGGAAGATAGAAAACCAGCAGAAACTATTCGTTCCTTCTCCGACCATGTGGTTTTTTTGCTATTTCCAGAACGAATGTCGAAAGGATATTAGGAGCGTAGAAGGACATCGAGACCGAATCCTTCTCGTTTTCTTTTTATCGTCCCGAGTGGAAGAAAAATTAAAGTCGAGCTTGCCGCCATCACCCTAGAGATCCAACTCTTATGAAATTTTTACCACCCCCAATCCGGATACTGAATTTTCCGCACACGGAATTATAAATTGCCAGGATATTGAATGAGCCCTTGAAAATGGTACGCTCACGGGTTCCTTGCCGAAATGTTACGACTTCTGCTGTTTCTGGAAAACCCGGTAGATCAGGGTCGACGAATTAAAAAGAATCTACGAGAGAAATATAAAAAAAGGAAGAACACGGAAAATTTAGTATGAGACGCGGAGTTATCGGAAGTGCGCGGATAATTTAGTTAAAATTCTATCCTCGATTAACGTTTTGTTACACTCTCGGCGCGTAATTAAAACACCTTCGCGGAACTGGCTAATAAAAAGCGAGAAATACCCTCGTATTTCCTGATTAACGAACCATATTCATGCAGAGGAGAAAAGAAAGAAACAAGCAAAGAGAAGAATGAAATTGTAAATTCGGAATGAAATACCGGATAATGTTGAAGATTCGTTGTGACGCGGATATCGCAAAGGGAAAGCAAGATAAATGTAATTATGTAATAGCTCGATCTATAAAATGAACAAAATACAATTTTTTCCAACGAAGTAAGCGATTTATGATTTTGATCGTAATGCATAAACCAGATGATTCTAATTTTTTTTACCGTTCTAGGAATCTAAAAAATCTGGAAAAATTCTAGTATACCTGCTATAATATTTCTACTATTCCCTTCATAAAAATAAAAATTCTGTTTATTGAGAGAAGTTCAAACGAAATTGTTGAAATTATTGGCAATCCACCGCTTTGCCTACAAAGGGTTAAAACGTACAAATTCCACGATTCCACCGATACGGTACGTAATTTCAATTCGGAATCGCGTTCGATGAATAAACAGGAAGAGGGAGAGCCATTTTTCACGAAACGTCGATGAAAACGATGACACACAGGATTCTAGGTGCACGCGAGGTTCGCTGGCGTACAGGCGGAAACGGCAAAAACAATAGACCGTCTCGAGCACGCGGCAGGATTTATGCCAGGCCTCCGTTGAAAATTTCGACCCCTTCGCCAGATATTAACACTTGTCATGTGCACTCTGCAGCGCTGGCAAGGAAACATAGCCGTTTGGCCGCTTTCGACTTTGACGGAGCTCGTACGATCCGTTAGATGTTCCACGGAACTGGATTTCGTCCCTGCTGGACACGAAACCGTTTCAACGATCATTTCACCGTTCATTCTACGCGATATTAGTTCTCTCTTGAAATCATACACGCCAATTAAAATTAGCGAATAACGTAAACCTTTTATTTGAATCTCGCGTATGAAACTTCCGCGGTTTAATCTTGCTACGCTTTTAAATTGGTTTCCGCTGTTTTTCAGCGGATATTTCTACAAATTCAAATTATCTCGCGCTGGAAATAAAATTCATTCGAAACACAGATACGTAATTTTTGTAGTTTGCTAGCGCTATTTCTTTAACGTTTCGGCGAAAGGTTTTGTCGGAAGAATACCTAACCGCTACAGGTGTCACGAAACGAAAACGGTGATAATCCTGTTTGTTCGGAGTAAGCGGTGACAGGATATTGTTCACGAACACAAGTCCATTCTAATTGCCGTGGCTTTGTCCGAAATCGCGGGTCCGCGAGTCAAGCTTCGTTAATTAGTTAGCATTCGATCGATCTCACGTATACCGGGCGGCAAATACTCTGCGTTAAAACATTGTTTACTTGGTACAATAATGCGCCGCGGTAAACGCCACAGCGAAATGATATTTGGCTGTGTTTGCACGATTGTTGATGTTCGTTGGTTGATTAAACCGTTACACGCAGATCAATTTCGAATACGCGTCTGGAGGATGCGTTAACGATTGGATATGAGGTTTCCTGACCACAAATTCGTATCTTAAAATCGTTCGTTATCCTTTCAACCGAATCATCTACTCTATTAAACGGACTTTCGAATTTTTCGCTGATGATCGAAGCAATTTACGACTAGGATTTATCAATAGCTAGGGCAAATAATTATTTATAACATACGAACGAATATTCGACCGCGCGTGCAATTTGTAGCGCGAAATTTCGTTCGATAAATTCATCGAAGTTACGTAAAATGGACGTGGCCCTGTTTTCCTGTTCAATTTTCTAATAACTTTTTATCGCGCCTGATGTGTTTTCCACGCAAAACATTGTTCGAGCGTCAAATAGCGGAAGCATCGCATCGCCGGCACACGAAATACGCGTATGCATTATGCAGCGAGCTTGTAAAAGCGCTTGCATGCTCTGGGATTAAACTGAAACTGGCTGAATTAAAAGCAAAACCCATCATCGCGTACCTTGCAACCGTCCCAGGACCGTGACGCTCTAGCGCAAAGCAAAGCAGGTTTGCCCCATATCGCAATCAATTTAAAATGCAAATATTGTGCGATTACTATAATTTTAACGAGACACTTTTTCATAAAGAATCCCTTACGTTGACTAATCGTACTTTAGACCCTAGAATTTGTTCATCTATCGTTCACAATATCTTCGTAATTTATTTATTACGCTCGACTTTTACGACACGTTACAATAACTCGTTCAATTCTTGCTGCCAAATAGAAATTAGTTCTGCGCTTTTGCAATCTACGTAATATTCTCTGGAAATATTCTATCGAAAATTTTGTCTGCTCCGAATTCAATAACCAGAGGCTCTAAAACAATCGAAGTCGCTTTTTGTGTCCCTTTTCAAAGCGTGCAGATCGAAAAGAACGAAACACGTAGAATTTTCCGATAAAAATTCGTTTTTAAAGTTTCGCATTGTAACGAGTTCTGACAAGCTTGCGTCAGACAGGTTTTTTCGTTCGCTTCACGATCTCTTGCTAGAAGAGTCCGGTTAAGGACAGACAATTTTTTGCTTTGTTCATCGGGCAGAGCGACGAGGGTACACGATGTTCGACTCGACTTTCAACGAGGATCAGCTCCGCGCGTACATCGTTATTATCGTAGTTAAGTGTAATTAGCGTTAATTGAACGAGAAGAGTGTCCTAGCCGAGCCGGAGCGTACGGCCGCTTAACGACCAATTAAATCTCTTCCCAAGAATCGCATCGGCGATTTCGCTGTCGTTGTCATTCCGCATCTTCCAACAGGACGAATTTTCCCCGGCCAAATTTCGTGCTAATAGATCGCATGTCCATTACGTCCTCCGAATGTCGCCTTTTTTATCATGTTTCCGCTAACTCCGCGTCCGAATATCTACAATTTCTGGCCAATGTTCCACCTTGTCTGCCTTTCGTCTCTTCAATCTACTTGAATTTAACGGAAACTTTGTTGTTGCAATTTTCCACTTTTTAACGCGATTATCTCCGAGTTCTCTGGCTTCGAACAAAAGGTTGAAATTGTATTTTCCACCCTTCTCTCTTTTTAAATCTGGCTTTGTCTCGAGATAGCGTTATTTCCACGATATATCGAGGCTAACGTTTAACGCGAGCGTCGCAACGACGCGACCCGAGATTGTAGATCGTCGTAGAAACAGAAACGCCGAGTTTACGCGTCGGTTATACACAGCCGGCACTTCCATCAAAGAGATTCATTCGGGTTCCGACCTCTCCGACTAAATCCTTGCAGCGACTTGTCTTAGGTGTTGCTGGCAATGGTCGTCGACACAAAAGCCCGGCAAATTCGCGTACACGCGAACCTCGATGGTCGAGCCGCCGTCCTTCTGCACTGTCCTGTTTCGCTTTTACATTCGTCTCTGCCTGTAATTCGAACGAACAATAAACCGTGCATCCCTGATACACCTGAACAGCACTGTGTAACGTTGTCACTTTGACCACGTCGTTCGAAATGCTTCTCTACGGTTTCAACATGCAAACGAAGTGTATCGCGTTTGTAAAACTGCACGTTCGAGAGTATGAAACGAATATAGAATTCAAATTTTCTCGTTTTATAAATTTCATAAATTTCTCTTAATTTTCTAGACGATCGAATAAAAATCTTGTACGCGAATCTGTGATCTTTCTAGCGTCCATCGTCCTGCCTTTCTCAGTTGGCAAACGAAACGTTGCAAACGCTTGAATCTCCGCGTTTTCCCCCACACAAACGTTTAAAAAGACGCGCGACGTTCTACAGAGCGTTTCGCTCTCGATCACAGTTCCGCTCCATTCGATAGAGAAAGTCAAATTGGCCTCAGGCTATTGACTTTGTTAAATTAAATGCACGCAAATTCTTACCACGAGCGATTCAAATATTTGCTTGTTAAGTTCGTCTTGTCGTATCGACCGTCGAAAGATCTGTTTTAATTCATTTCAGAAATTTCGAACGACTCTGAACAACGTCTACGTTGCAACGAGCGACACGAAGGAAGGGTAAAGACGAACGCGAACACGAAATTTAAAGGGCACGTCGCAGTCTGCCGGCTACTTTGTTAATAAGCTCAACAGGTGTGACTGGCTCTCGAAGGCGGCGAAGAATCGAGCAAGATGGTCGGGGGAACGATGCGCGAACGTTCGTTGAAAAATAAGGGAAACTCGTTCTTGAACTAATTGTTGGCCGAGATAGTCCTCCTTTAAGCAGAATTCTCCCCGAAACAGTTCATACCGACTGCTATTATATCGAGTGCTACCAAGCGTTCAGAATTCAGCCGTTCTATCCAACGTGTTTACGTGCAATCTTCTCGAAGAAATAGCGTATCTTGCGAAACTCTTGCGGAAGTCCCGTGAAATCGTAGAAAATTGCAATTTTCGGGAAGCATGGATCGCCTCGTGTTTTTCTATAGTTCTTCTATTTCTTCAATCTTCTTGTATATATAGCGATATGAGGCAAAGGTGTACGGTATGGTATCGTGAAATGGACAAACGTACGATGCACGATGATCGATCGACTGCGCACTTGCACACTCACGAGGACTGGTTTGTCGAGCTCGCGGTTTTCCGCTCGACTCGTCGTAACAACCGTACGAAGCAACTTTTACGATTCGTCTAGTCGATGGTCTGCCACTGATCGGCTTCGCGGATGATGAAACACGCTTAAAGTGAACCTGTTCGCGGCTGCCTTCCTATTAGGTTGGCAACTAAGTGATTGCGGATTTTGTCATTACCACCTAATGACACTTAGTTGCCACCTCAATAGATTATAGTTGTATCATTAACTGTCGAAGGTTGGGACAATTGAGCGCCTTGGAAATCAAACTCTGCTTTTTGCACATTTCTCAATTTCATTATTTCGATACACAAGTAGTATCGAACTTCTCCAAGTATTTCCTTTCAAATGGCGAGTATCGTGGAAATTAGAAAATCGACGAAAATCGACTCGTCGTGTTTCCTTCGTGTGGCGCTCCAGTAAATATAAAGCTAAAATAGTGGAGTACGGTGATCCGATTCCCATCAGATAGATGTGGCAACGAGTTTGAGAGAATTTTCAGAAGCGTCGGAATTCTGTATATTATAGAGGAAGATTATAGAGGTTTGCAGAAGTAAGGTGAAACTCGGGCATCGCTCGTTTACCTTCCCTATCTCGTGAACTATTAAAAGCGAAGGGAAGCTCTTGCGCTTTTCGTTGCCTTCTTGCAAAGTAACTCGCATACGAAAGATGCGTGAAACGTTGCCGCGCTCGCGATGCCAACTTGCGACGAGATTAATTTGTTTGTTGATGCTAATGCATATTTAATTCTGGCCAGGGAGAGGTTGCAGCTACTCAAAGTATACTAGCGATAAATTACATTTGTGACAAAATTCACGACAGAATCGAGAACTAGAAGTTTCGGATGGTCCTTTAATATCCCAGCGTCGTCTTTTATATTATTTATCAATGTTGTTTACTGCGCGCATGTACGTAGAGAAAATTTGCTATACAGCGTGAATAATCATGTTGAATGTATAAAAAGTGTTAAGAACAGTCCTATCAAATATCCAGACTTATCGATATAACGGATAATTTACTTTTGTAATATCTGCAAAATATACAGGGTGGTTGGTAACTGGTGATACAAGCGGAAAGGGGGTGATTCTACGCGAAAAAAGAAGTCGAAAATATACAACAAAAATTCTTTGTTTTTAATTTTTCCATCGAGACAACGATCTACAGTACCGAGCGAAAATTCAAAGTCGATTTTCTCGAAAACAAAGCCTCGAACGAAAAATTTGTATTTATATTTTCGACTTCTTTTTTCGCGTAGAATCACCCCCTTTCCGCTCGTACCACCAGTTACCAACCACCCTATATATTTTCGTCTGCTCCAAACTTTAGCGATACGATGGTGATAATCGGGTCTCGCCACAGCGTCGATAAAATTTCCCAGTTTTACGCAAAATATAACACGCGTAATATATTCATAAAAAGCGATCTGAGCGATCTGAGGTATATCTCACGTACGAAGAATATTTCCTTGGAGAAAATCTCAAAGGCAGGATCCAACAAATTTCTCCCCTACACGAAGCTCTTTCACGCAGCTTTCGTTCCCTTCGAATTGAATTGCCTGCGTTAGCCCAATGAAACAGGCCATTTCCTCGACTTATTTATTCATTTGGTCGGACGACTCGAGGTTCCAGGCCAAAAACGTACAGTTGCCTACGGCACCGGGAGTAATAAAGCTCCTCGGGGGTTCGTTCGTCGGCGTTACGACACACGACACACCAGCGTCGGCGAACCGCAAAAACCGTGCCATTAGTACACAGCCAAGACGAAACCGAAACGAAAGCCGGACGTTTGCACCAGCTCATGCAAATCATCGTCTGAATTATTCATTAACGACTCGCCCCGCCGCTCTCGCCTTTCCCAAGGACTGTTCCTTAAAATGTGCACCCTTATTTCGACAGTTTTGCTACCGGAGAATCGATACGACGGGAAACAGAGGTTTCGCAGCCTTTCAACATTGTGCACTTTACTATGGCCAAACCAGGTCGCAGATGTTAATTCGGGAATGATGGAGCTACGCTCGTATTTGACTACTTGATTAGTAACAGCTAGGGATCGTAGGTCGAATCTGGTACTCGTCTCAGAGAGAGAGGAAGATGTTTGAAGTTACCGGGTCCTTCCATTTTCTCTTCTTGCGAATCCTGCTAATGGACTGGCTTGTTTAACGCCGTTTAATATTCGGGTCGTTAAGACGGTTTATTAGGGGTTACGTATTCTGAATTTGCATTTGCTGGACCTGCTGTTTGTAGGAGAAATATCGAGGAATAAGATACGTCCAATTCTAAGTTGAGTCGCCGTAGTATCGTTTGTTTGTAGAGGAAAATTCAATTTTATTGTAATTCTCCGTTGAAAGGCGTTTCCTGTATAGCAGTTGGCTAAATGTTTGCCTCTCTGTTAAGGGTTAGTTACTACGAATTTCTGTTCAGTTGTGACCTAGATAGAAGGAATAAGAGATAGACATTTTTAAGCTGAATAATCGTAACATCGTACGTCCAAACAGGCAACTTCGATTCTATAATAACTGGAAGCTAAAGGTCTTTTCTTTTTTTTTTTTCTGTAGGACAGTTAGCTAAGCGTTTGTCTCGTTATTAAATATAAACGATATATCTTTCTTGACGCGTCTGACACTCGCTCCGTTCTATAAGTTCGTGTCGTTGTCACTCAAAGGAGATTGCCGGGCGACTGCTTCCTACCGTTAATTTTACACGACAGTTTAAGTGGAGAGAACGACGTAGCTCCAGTTTTACGGTGGAAAATCGTTCTCTCTCTTCTTTCTTTCTTTTTTTTTTTTTTTTTTAAGTAGCTCGATTTTTATGGTTCCAGCAAAATCGAGCGTCGTTACTTACGGACATAAGTTTTAAAGACGACGTCGCGTCGGTCAAATACGCTTCGATATTCTTAGCAAAGATATGGACGAGCGTTGTACGAGAAAGAGAAATTTCTCTTCTCTTTCCCCTTTCTTTAACCATCGATCGCCGAAATCGATACATTTAGATCTACGAAAGATGATCGATTCAACTGCCGCTAACGCCTATAGTTTTATCAATTTATTTCTTAAACTAACGCTTCTATGATATCTTGGTGTCACCGTATCGCCATCGTCAGAACCCATCGGTTTTACGCTTCTTCTCGCGCCTTCCTTTACGACTATCGATTACCCTCCCAGCAGAGAATGCCACCATGTCAGTTGCCATCGTACTGCGATTTTTTATCGACCATTGTAAAATATATTCACCGACGCGGAAGAAATTGTCGTACGATCGAAAGATGCTTTTGCAAAGACATTTCGAATTAATACCGCGTCGTAAAATAATGAGTTTTACGATTTAGAATGGTTGTTTAATGCGGAGATCCTCGTCGTCTTCGTTTCTCCTCTTCGTTTTTGATCCTTTCACAGCATAATGAAATAACGAAGAGTTCAGAACGAATGATGTCTATTATATCCGACAGCGATCGAAGATACTCGGCGATGATCGAAGGATTTCCTCTGAAAGTCGAGAACGACAGGAATCTCTTTGAGGCGCGAAATTGCAGGTTTTTCGATGCGTTAAAGCTGGAACGCGCAAAGGTGAACAGACGAAGGAGAAGTCGGAACGCAAAGGAAGGAGTATGGCAACGTTACGAATATAGAACACGGGGTAATATAACCAGAAGTGTGCGGGGGTTAGTTGCTCGCAACTTGCTAAGCAACGGTCCTTTTTGCTCGAGTCATGGCAAAAGTTCTTAATTAAATTCACCAGGTACCCGACGGGCGTAAGCGAAGGGGAAAAAATAGAAGTTCCCGAGGAAAAACTGCCAGGCTGCGAATCGAGAGTCCCCGCGAGGAGCGGCCAAGTATCTTCCAAGATCCTGTTCCCTTGCAAGGCGAAGGGCCGGTGACTGACTCTCCGTTCTCGCATGAATAAACAATGAATTACGGGACCGGTATCGTGTCAGTCGTTGAACGTCGTTTCACGGACATTTCGGAAATTGCTCGAACCACGAGGCATTAATAACGCTTACTCCTCTTTGCTTGTCCACGCGCGCTCTACCATCCGCGGCACTGCGATAAAACAGAGACCACACGCGCCGTTGCGTGCGTTTCGCGATTATAATTAATTGGTTTCACCGTGATTTCATAGTTGCGGATAACATTGCTTTCGTCAAATTGGTTTTCTCTGCCCCGCTGCCGGCCACCCAACGAAAAATGACTGTAGTTTTGCTCGTTATTGCTTCCGGAAATTGAACGTTATTCTACGAGCTTTCGCGGTTCGAATAGAATTTTTTAAAAAAGGAAAATTGCTACCGAAAAATAAATACAGCGTGTACGATGCACAACCGACGAGAGGACAACGTACAGTGGCCGGTGAAATTTTCGAATTCGTTTCGAATTTTATCAATATGATTACGATAATCGTGTTTGGCTACGGTGCTAGTAAAGTTTCAAGATGTTTTGCGTAACATGCATATTGCACGTATCTATTCGTAGAAGGTTTCTACGCAAGAAAAGGCATAAAGGCAAGTTTATCGGGTTGTAAAATAAGCAGGAAGCAGATAACGGAGCATCACCGCAGAAGCTCGGTGTATCGTAGGAGAAAACGTCTAAAAGCACTTCTTTGAAAGTAACGTAGAAGTACAGCGGGGATCAACTAGGCAGAATCCCTATTTATGGCAACTATTTCGACATACGTGCACCGGATATTCGTTTCGAACCGAGTGTCGCCGGTTCTCCATAAAACATTGAAATCTCCACGATAAACGGGAAATCGATAAAAGGCGCAGCAAACCCCGGAACGATAGATCGAGCTTATTTTGTCAAATAAAGGAGTAGCTTAATAACGAGACTTGGAACGGTGCCCTTTGGATCTTTCTCGGCTTGACAAATTCCCCTTCCTTCGCGGATATTCTCCAGCAACATCTTTATTGCGGCTTCAGAGCCTCCTTATTCGTGCGCGCCGCGATAAACTCCGAAATTTTACTTCGGAGAGAGCGACTACGTTATTTCAAAGAGTATAAGAGCATAGACTCGGGGTTATCGTTCTGTACAAGCATTAAAGAGCATCGATCTTTCGACGAACGATATTTTAACACGTTCGCTGTCAGCGTTACGTATATCTGCGTATTGATTCTGTTAGATTAATTTCGTCTTTTTGCAAGAATGGTTTTGCAAGATGGTTTAATTAATTTTTAATGAGAACGAAACAACGTGTTAAAAAAAAGTGGAGCCGTAAATAAGTAGGGGAACGAGACAATGAACAACGTGCTAAAAGCAATATTTCGATGTGAAATAAAAATGATTCCGACGAAACAAATATTTTAGTAGCAGCGCGTGCGTTAATTGGCCATAAAATCCAGCGACAGATAATCCCGTTACAAGTTGAGAACTTAATAGATCCGGAATTGTTGTCTCGTTGGTGTTCAGAGGAATATCGCGTTGATATTTTCTCTCCAATTACGCAAATATCACGGAGATTTAAGCATCGGTTGAGCTCAAATGGAAACGCGGCATCCAGGGATTCGAGCTAAACGCGAAAGAGGGTGAAACCAATTCTCACGGACTATTCTACGCGAGGTTAGACAATGATAATTAAATTGTTGATGCACAATAGAGATCAGGTGTAATTCCGATGAAATTTCGGAATTTCGAATGAAATTTATAGCGAGATAATTTCGGGAATTACAAGAGCACGTGTACCATTTCTAAGGAATATTCATCCCCTTTAACATTTCTCGCTTGTCGATGCAAACAGGAATTATTTAAAATGTACAATTATTTAGAGAATATTATACATTGATTGAAATAACGAATTAATGAATTTAGTGATCGCTAGCTGCGTTATTTGCTTGCTGTATCGATATCAAAATTTACATCGACTTAATAAAATTTATTAAATATCGTCATATGTTTATTAAAATTTATTTGAAAGTTACGACAAAAGGCACGAATACGAACAATACAGTGTTTTCGGTGTTGAACGTAAAATTAATTTAAATTTCATCGATTTAATTACTTGGCTATCGTATTATTGTAAATATATAATAAATAAACAATCGCGCGACAAGAGGATTTTGCTTTAAATCATGAAATTTTAATTATCTTTCAAATAAAGCTGTTCCATTCATTCTGAAAATCAGACTTGCGTATTCGTTTCGATAATTCATTGATACAATATTAAACTACGATTATCTGCTTTTTGTTTTACGTATTCAAGTATTTTTATACCGTAATTTATATCATTATATGTGTATGTTTACATTATTCCGTACAATTGTATCGAAATTTACATTGCTTAACACAGTTTGTTAATATTTCGATCGTTATATTTATTGAAGTTTATTTTGAAAGAACAAACGTGGACAATGCAATGCTCTCGAATACGTTATTTACCTACAAATTTCGTCCTTTTATGGATCTTTGACAAATATAGCACTGCATCGTTTTATTTAATATCGAACATGTGAACAGAATTTAATTTTATATCGCAAAATCAAATGAAATTAGTTCGTTCTTGTATATAGTATTGCATTAATACAAAATAAAAACCTCAAGCTGTTTGTAATATGATCGAGTATGCTACAATTTTAAGGCAGTAAATAAAAAACACATTTCAACGTTCCTAAGACGCGTTTCAAGTCACACACCGAAGAATACATTTTTCCACTTTGTCGCTTAAACTATCGATCACGTAAAAACACAAAAAAAAAAAGCGAAAATAAACGCGAAAGCGAACGAAAGCGGAAAGATGGTATGATAAAAATTTATGTCACCCGGTATTCGTAGCTGTCCCCATCGGTCCCTGTTTACTCGTGGAACTTTTCCATCTGTGTGTTACGAGTAAATCTCGTTGAGACAGCCGGATAAGTGCGAGGATGCGCGGTAAAGGCCACCAATGAACGACGCCAGTCTCGGTCCGATCGTGCACTGGAAAACGCAGTAAATCCTCGGTGACGTCACGGATTAGGCATACAGCTTATCCGATTCCCCAACCGGACGGATTTGCGCCAGAAAGTTTTCAACCCCCTGAAGAATCCGCGCGACGGTTTTCTCTTAAACCTCGTACCTGCTTCTCGCTCTCTGATTTCTCTTCCTCGACTTCACACAGCATCGCGCTCGAAATCATCGAACTGGGTTCTTTTCTTGCGAAAGGAAGTTCGTAAATATTCCCATTCGCAAGTACTTGGACACCTATTCGTAAACCATCGATTTCGTACGAAACGTGACAATTAATCTAAGGCACCAGGGAAACGATCGATCGATCAGAATTTTATTCCTGTTAAATTTACCATCCAATGTACGTAGAAAGGACAATTTGTTCAAATCTCTTGGAAGAATTAATAAAATACCGTTGAAGAAATTAAAGGTGAATTATTGGGTTGGCAACTGAGTGATCGCGGATTTTGTCAATACCACCTAATGAAAAAATCCGCAATCGTTTAGTTGCCAACCCAATAGATAGAGAACTCGAGATCTGGAAATCTGTCGGGGGTGTACGTGTTTCAAAAGGATTCCCGTAAACTCTCGTGCAAAGTATTTTGTCGAACGATATCTTTCCGCGGCATGATACACGGTGTTGAATATATCCGTGCTCGTTTACACGATGAAATCGAAAACACCCTTACTCACTTTCGCTCGCGTGTGATTTATCGAATCCATCGGTATCGAAGGTAAGCACAAGTGGAACGCATCCATCGTATCCGAAACGACGCGAGAATTCTTGGATTTCTTCTTCGTGGAACACATGAGAATAAGAAAAGTGGAAAACGATACGAAACCAGAGAGAACTCGCTAGGCCAATAAAAGCGTGTGGGAGTAGCACGAACGGAAGAAAAGGGTTCGAATTGCAACCGAATTCTCTGGCAGACTTCCCACGAGTTGAAAAGAATATCCAAATATTTCGTTCGTGTCTCAAGTTCGAAAAAGCTTGCCCACGCTACCAAGGATATAACGGTAGAATTTCGTTCTACATTAGGAGTCTACACGAACTTTCGGAAAAATCACGCGAAATTCTACCGAAGTTGTCTTCTGATTTCTCCACATATGTACACTTACTTATATACAACGACAGTATTTCTACATCGCTGCTTTCTATTATAACATTTACGTACCGAATAATCAATTATATACAATTTTGCTACTTTTCTATCATCGTCTATTCGCCTAATCATTTAGCATAATCGTTCCATCGTATAAATATAAAATACAGAACGTCGTAAAAAGTTGCTTCACTGATATATAAGATGCTGTGTAAATATGTATTTGTCTACACGATAAGAAATATTTAAAGCGACGGTTTCCACGTTAATATCTGCCACGAGAATTATTTATATCCGGCCAGTAAATATACGTCTTCTTCATTGTCCGTCGATGCAACAATATCATAAAGTCAGTTGGCTGGTCCAAAAAGCCGGCTGACCCAATACGAGCTCGTTCCACTGTTTGCTCTCGTGTCTGTTTCGCAGCCACCGTTCTCCACAGGCCTCTGATATATTGCCTGCATATACGAGTTGCTTTTCCGTTTCCCGATTCGGCAGGAAATGAATCGTCCTCAATTAAACCGGCAGCCCGATGGATCTTCATAAGCCCTAAATGTTTAACTGACGATTAATCGATGCTCGTTGAACGAGTCGTCCGTTCGATCGAACCTCTTGACCGTTCGTTCTAAATTTTCAATAGAACCGACTTTCCACGTATCGAATAAAAGATCTTTTGGTCTTTTTCCAGTCGATCTAACAACCACGCGACATCTAACAACCATCGAGCCAAGCAAGCAGCGCACCACGGAAATCGCTTATAAGCAATCGATGCATACGGCAAATCGGTCGCTGTAACCGACTCGCTCTGTCCCTAAATTAAAATCCTTCTAACCGACAACTCCGATGCCTTTTGGCATGAACGTTCCTCGTAAATTCCGAAGCGCGTCAATTTTATTCTATGTAGTACAGTGTATACCAACGAAACCGTATATGCCTGTCTACTTAATCGTTTCGTCGATTCACCGGCAGTTGCTTCGAGAAAATGTCAATCGATGCGCCGCGAAATTGCGCAAAACTTCGTTCGTTTTCGTTCGTTGTTACAACTTTGGCAGGAATTTGGAGTTTGGTGAATCGTTTCGGAACGTTATTCTACATTTTGAAGAGTTAAAACGCTTAGAGGTGGAAAGAAAGGTGTGTTCTTTTAATACTTGAATCGCCAAAATCATCAAAATGAGCAACTCGTAATTTTTTGATAGGTTCCATAGGTTCCATAGATCGTTTTACAGTGTTTCAGTTTTGAGAATTCGAATGACGCTAGTGTAAAATATATCAACGAATTTGTAAAACTTCATACTTTAACCGTCGCATTTTTAACGCAAACGAAGGAATGTTCTTTGCTGAACCTGAAAGTAAACGTTCGATGATTTTCAAGGCAGCGCGCATAATTTCACGCCGCTGGCTTTCGGGCAAATAGTCTAGCCAGAATTTCGCAAACTTTCGTCGATCGAGGACAACGTGCAACGTCCTACGGTCTCGAAATTCGAAAAGCTCACGTGTACCGAATGCTTACGTGACTACAGTTCCCTGAGACTCGTCTCACAATATCGGTTAGTTAATGCACGCGTACAACATCCACGATTAGTTCAATTATTCTGACAAATAGACTTTTGACGTTTAATGAAACGACAACGATGGAATTCCTTACAGACAAGTAGTTGGCGAAATATCGAACATCCAATTAATATATTCGATACTCGACGAGATAGTCGGTCGAAATAAAACGTGCAGTTTCAACGGCACCTTTGAGTTTTAAATTACTGCCGTTGGTTCGTTCCTCTAATTAAGTTACACTCGACTCGATGCGGTATTTAATACGATATTGGAAATGAAATATTCGAAATTTCATAAAACCGAAAGAAAGGCCTTTATAATTTCGTTCAATTCGTTTGTAGAAAACAATATCTCCAGACACGATGGCCCACGAACGTATTTGAACGCTTACAGAAACTTTTTCTGTGTATATCATGTATGTTGTACGAAACATTTTGAAATTTCATCAGCAACGACTATCGTGATTATATTGGCGACATTTGAAAACAATCTAAAAATGTATATAAAAGTTACGATACATTTATTGCAAACATAGTTTTCCTAGAGATCGTTATTAATTATATTAATAAACCACAATATTTATCGAGGCCATATTCGATACTAATTATATAATTAATTATAATTTAACACCGTTTTTCATATTGTATATCATTTTTTCATTTATTGCTAAACGCGTGTTTTCAATAAAAATCTTCTACCTATACACATTTTTGGTTTCAAATTTTATCGATATCATCGCATCAATCGTGTGTCACTGCAGTGTTAATGAAATTTCCGAAAGTTTCATATAACGTGTGTATTCGTACAAATTTTCTCTGATAATTGTTCGAATACTTTCGTGAAACGTTTGAATATTTGCAAAACACTGACGTTCCAGATAAAACTGTGGATCGAACAAGAATTGATACGTCGTATTATGGCAGAAACGAATTTCGTCGAGCATTGTCGAGAACAGCAGCGTCGAAAAAAGACTGACGTTGAACGACACGTGGAAAATTCGTCGTAGGATTCAGTTGCTGCCCGTGTTTTCAACGATTTTGATAACTCGATACGGTGAAAACGACGTTCGAATATCACAAACGACTGACGGATGTTCTAATTACTCGCTGCTTCGTACAACGTCCCCTGTTTTCTTTTTCCTGTTCCCTACCTTTTTTCTCGCTCTTTTCCTTCCTTTTTATTTTATTCGAAACAATCGGATCGACAGGGTGGTACAAAGCGACGCGCTGCGTCAAACCTCGGCAGGACGAAAGGGAACACGCGCTGCTGGCCTAGAACGATACGAGAAAAAGAAAATCGACAGCCGATATTTGCGGCACGCTGTATTGAAAAATTGAGCCGGTCTCAGTCCAGCTAACACGCTCTCGCCCTATTCTATTTCCCTACGCGTTGAGATAATCCTTACACTTTGCGGATATTTCGGCAGCAGTCAAGATAAGTATTATTATTATTATTATTATTATTATTATTATTATTATTATTATTATCGTGATTATATTTGCGACCAAACCGAATACTCGTTCGCGAAGATCGATTTTAGTTTTATTCGTAAGAAGGTAAATCAAGAGCCCTCGCGATTTAATCGCATCTTTAATAAACTTATTAATATATCGGGCTACCTTTATTTATCATATGAAATGGCAAATTAAATTGTATTTCGTCGTGACTTTTTCGATCGAATTTGATTCGCGCGAAATTTTAATCTCCATCTTGGTCGATTGGTCGTTTGCAATTCGAGCCGAAAAATAATCCACGAAAACATTGATCGCGGCCAAAAGAGCTTTGTTGCTCGATTCCGGAACTTTTCTCCCGATATTTATTCATCTCTTCATAGGTCACGGTGCGTACGTAAAATCAGAGTTTTTTCCGACCGAACGCAAATTGTACTCTCAATCCAACCGTGCATTCGCTTTAATGTTCTTAACGCATACGTTTCACTCACTCGCACAACCATTATAATCGTCTATCGTTATACACCGTTCGGGAAAAAGAGTCGAACTAACCATTTTTGTGATTCGAGATTCCATACCGCAGCTCTCTTCTGGGATTCAGTTACGTTAAAATGCCACTTCAACCGAATTTTATTCGATGTTCATTCGACACACTGTTGTCCATCCAGGCGGATTCAAAATCAGGAGTTTGTTCTGTAATTGTCGAAGCACTTTGTCAAAATTTATATAAGAACCGTGTACATTTTAGTTTTCTCGCTTGATCTTGTGTTCGGTTCAACGTGATAAAGATTGATGTAACGATAAATCTAAGAGAGAATATGTGCAAAAAATATTCTCGAAACGCTCTTGTTGCTTTGTTAAATCGTGTACGATTTTTCTGTATTTCCTGGTAATCTTTTTTTAGATGTCAAACTCGTATTAGTATTGTAGGAATCCTTATTTTTGAAAGAGCGAAAAACTGAAACCATAAAACACTACCAATACTAAATGAAGCTGCCATTCAAGAACTAACAGGAGCCTGCAACATCCACGCGATATATTCTATCACCCGTACATTCTCCTTTTCTTCTATTTTATTCGTTTCATCCAACAAATATTTCGGCTCGAAAAATTAAAAATCGACGTGCGAGATTGATGCTTATCCCCGTTCAAATAACAAAGCGGATCAAAATTGACGAGCGGCAGTGTTTTGTACGTTAAGCGGTGCTCGATCTCGTCGACGTTTAAAAGAATCACAGTACTTGAAAACTTTTAATAGGCAATCGTATAAAAAAAAGCACCGACCTTCAAGCTGTCACTCTCCCATTCTTCGAGACCTTTTAAACGAGTTCCAAGTTTTTCATAGCAATTTCCATTTTTCTTTTTTTTCTTTGCAACGATGGCTCGTCGATCTCGCGTATTTCAAAAGCGTATTTCTGGGGTGTATTTCATGAAATTTCATCGGAGGAGAAGGAAAGAGCATGACAGTCGAGAAGATCGGTCCATCTCCGAAAATGTAAATGGGATGAGACCCGCTTGAAATTGATACAAACGTCGTTAGCCGTGTCGCTTTGAGCGAGAGTCACCCTTCTTTCTGCTTTTTAGATCGTGCTTTAACCTTTTGAAAATATAAAACGTACTCGTGACCTGCTATTTTTTATCTCGTTTTCCGTTTCTCCTCTCTTTTCCCTTCTTTCCTCTTTTCTTTCTCCCTTTTTTCTCTCACTTTTTGCAACGCGCGAGTCGAAAGCTACATCAGCTACATCAAATGACCTCGACGAAGAGTAATAAGGCTTCGAAAACGTTTTATTTTTTTGGGCGATTCACGGTGAAAACACGGACTACGTAAATTACTATCTCCCTCTTTTCTTTCCTGCAAGATTTGCTCTTGCGAATTTCATAGTGTAAATTACGTCCAGGATATTTTGATGAACGTCAGTCGAATAATCGCGAGTACGAATCAGCTCGCTCTGAATGCGAGAAAATCTAAAAAAAAAGAAAAAAAAAAGGCGAATAAAAGACTAGGAACGTGTTCAAAAGAATTGTATTTCAACGGATCCGTTGTTATCGCTGGCAAGAGAATGAATATGCGCTTCAATCAATTATTCGTACGAAGATTGATCGGCATTTTTACAAATTAAGTTTACGTCGGAACGGGAATTCAGAGCAGGAAAGTTTCGTCATTAACGGTATAATAAATGACAAGACTTTTTAGCATTTTTAGTCAGTGATCTGAAAGAGGAAAGAAAAAAGATCTTTCGATCGTTAAAAGCCGCAACTGCTGACGCGATCGTCAGCTCTGGCGCATGTATTAATCACGAAGAACGATCGTTAGCCTTGGAATTTGCATAATTTCAAATACCCGCTCGGGAAACGATCGATTTTCCACCGTCGAGCCTTAATGCACCATTGGAATGTGCTGAATACCAATTTTGTACAGCGTCGCTCTATGAAACGTGCCTTATACACCTCGCATAGAAAAAAGAAGTTAAGTACGTAAATGAAATACGTATCAAGGCTCGTCGAACGTCGAAAGCGAATGAAATTTCTACGACGAATCGTATAAAACAAGCTCGATTCCTCGCACGCAGAGACGGCGTGTTTGAAACGCGATTTTTACAGCTGCGACACATAGCGGGACAAACAACAGAATATTTAATCGAGGCTTCGAATTTGCGATCGCAATTGCATTTCATTAACGGGAAACGCTGTAATTTTATTTCGTCTCGTTCTCCTGATTTATCCTGCGACTTTAATACCTGGTTTCCATGGGGATTTCCCGACGACCGATTTCATTATTGCTCGTTAATGACATTACACAACCGTTTTTAACTTCCGTCGAATCACTAAAAAATCCTGGGAATTCGCATAATTTCGCACGGCGACCGTCGTCCAATCGATTCCGCGCTGATGAACTTCAACGTGCTCGCGTGATACCGGCAAACAATCGCGTGACATTAATTTTTCCGTGTCCAAAATTTCGCTCCATCGATTTTTCAGTGGTTCCTCCTTCAAATGGAAGAAAGAATCGTATTTGTTATAGCACTTTCGTAACGATCGACTAAACCAATGTATATTAAATTTCCTTTCGTGTAGCAGTACTTTCGTATGATTAACAAAAATTTTATACCGTGAAAATGAAACGTAGAATCTGAGGAAAAAGCGTGTGAGTGGAAAATAGGGCAAATACTGGGAATACTTTTTATAGATAGCAACCACTGTAAATGATTAAGAGCGAGTGGTGGGCGAAAAAGCAGACAATATTTGGCTAAAGAATCGTATATACAGGGTGGTTGGTAACTGGTGGTACAAGCGGAAAGGGGGTGATTCTACGCGAAAAAAAAAGTCGAAAATATAGAATAACAATTTTTCGTTCGAGGCTTTGTTTTCGAGAAAATCGACTGTGAATTTTCGCTCGGTACGCTTGCACTTTATCGCGTCTCGTTATAACGGATCTCACTGTAGATCGTTGTCTCGACGGAAAAATTAAAAAAAAAAAAGAAATTAAAAAAGAAAACCACTAGTTACCAACCACCCTGTATATAAATTATGACGTTAATACAACATCGTAGAACTAATACGAAAGCTTGTAATTTAAATCTCACTTACTCGAAACCGCGATTCCTCCGTGTGTTTCGCCTCGCATTACGAATTCTCTAGCGGCAAGAGAGCTATTACACCGTAAAGGGTGGGAGTAATTGAAACGAAAGATACAGGGTCACTGTATTCGAAATGGATTTCGATTCCCTGGGTGGCAGACGATTCTCGCGATACGTAGCCCAAGTGTGACAAAGAAGGAGACGTGAGTTGTAATTCTTAAAGAAAATCATCGAACGAAGCGAATGCTTGGAGCAAGCAACTTAGATAACGAATAATAGAATCACCACGAGAAGAAGATACATTCTTCTCGTTCAGGATATTAGAAACGTGCGTGGATTGCAAACGGACAGGTCAATGACAAGAACCGGAAATAGGTACGGATGCCCGATAGCCTAGTGGAGTTTCTCCGGGCTTGAAGTGGACAGAGACGGGAAAAAAAGGAGATTTAACGGTCGAAGAAACTCGAACGGCCAAATGGAACAGGGGTGGAGACTGTGTAGGGGTTGAAAACCACCCCCTGTTCGTTCTGGGTTTCGAAATTGAACGCGCAAGTCTGCTTGACCGTACAGAACACCGCATCGCGACACGGAGAAATAGGGAATAACCATCCGTTTTATACCGGTGCGATCGCGTGAAATCAATTTTATGCCGGACTGGGACTGGACCGTTGATTGACATTTGGATAAAAACAAAATGCCGGAGATGCTTGATTTTCAATCGACGTTTTCATCGGCGAATAGCAATTTTGTTTTTTCATAAGAGAAATAAATGGGTTTCAAGGGAAATTTACAAATTCCATGTTGATAATTTGTAATTTGTAAAATCTCTCTTCTAACGTTAGTTCGATCGTGCAAGACGATGCAGGGCTGTAAATTTGAACAGCGCGATTAAACGGTAAATCGTGGATAAAAAGTAAGATAATTATTTAAGATGCAATGTAAAATATTTCTACATGCGCTGTTGAGCCCGGAATGTGAACGTTTTCGATATAAATTACCCAAGCAGGAGATGTGAAAAATTGAGGACAGATAACATCAATGTTCGTACGTGACTAAAATAAACCGCTCGCGCCATATTCGAACACCTGCAATTTTAACATCGTCGCTGGAAACTGGATCGACGATAAATTCATATAATCCGTATATAAACATATTTTTGTCACTGTCCCTCGCATCTAGCACGTTTTTGTCGACTCGTATCGACGCTTATTCCTTCGTAGATGAATACCCTCGTTCGCTCGTCGCGGCGGTTTCCCTGGTAATTTTAATTGCACGCTTCGAAACAAATATTGACCGGGAAAAAATAATCCTCGAGGTTGGTAAATAAACGCGATTGTCGTTTTTATCGGTATTTCACTCACCTCCGATCGCATCTACATGAAACTTACATTCGTTACGAATAATCTCGTATCGTTCCCATGGCACCTGGTAATTCCTATTTGCCTACCCTTTGCCAACAGCATTTCGTAAATAAGTAAATAAATCAGAACAGCGCAAATGAATAGATTGAGAAAGATGAACAAATAAATCAAACAAGAGAAATGATACACAATAAGAGTACTGTAATACTTTGATCTAGTGTGTGTTGCATAAAGCGAACCGCCTCAATCCTTTAATAAATCTTATCTTCGAAAAGCGATTCCAAAGGTCCAGCACCTCGTATACCGGATTACAGAGGAATAAAAAGTACTCTTTCCTACAGGATTTTATTCTCCATACTTTCAAGGGAGAAATTGATATATCTGTTCTCCTGCTATCCCTCGAATATATCCGAAACCGACAGCTTCTCGCGAACAAACGAGATTCTACCTTTGCCTCTGATCCTTTCATAAACGTCTCAAACAACGTTCACACAACTTACGTAACAGTCTCAAAAATGGCACGTATTTTCTACGCTTGGCTACGGCGTACAGCGACAATTTCGTTTCACTCGCGGAAGATAGTGTTTGCCGCCGCGTTTCCCCAACTTCCATATATTTGTCAAGAGTCAATCTTTATTATCCGTAAAACACTCTGTCAGCCATATTATAGTTATTCATTCTTAACTTGCCCTTCAATTTCTGTGTCTATCATTTTTTTTTTCTCTTCTGCACGTAATATACATATCATTTTCTCTCGCGTTATCTTTCTCATAGCATTATCGCGTTATCTTTCTTACGTGCGATGCTTCGTATCTTTATGAAAAAGCATATATAGTAAATACAACGAAACGTAATTCACATTTTCGCCCCTTCTACGGTGCGCTATGTTCGTCTGTGTTACCGTGGAAAAGAGGTCGGCTTGCGCGCTGACCTCGTAAAAGCTATGAAACCAGAACCATCTTAATAATGATAAAAATAATAATAATCGTAATCGCGACGGAAGACAATAATCCGTGGTGAGCTTAAGGCGCAACGAAATTGTCGGCAATAAAAGCTTAGCACTCCATCGATGCTGCTCGTTCTCTGTGGTTAAGCTCGACAAAGTCGAGTTTGGTCGGCTACGTTTCAGCCCTCTGGCCGCCGCCACGGAACAGACGAGTCTGCCTCCGGGAAAGGAACCGGAATATGGACGAAAAGAGGAGAGCGAATAGAGTGGAAACCCGGTTATCCCGTTGGAATTCCAATTTGTTGGGCGCGCCGCGTGTATTTTCGCGCGGGGGGAAAGAAACCAGCCGTAGGCGAGGAGATGAAGCGTATTGTCCGGCGGATGAGTTCGGCAAAGACAGAAAAACGGGACAGGGAATCGCCTCTTTGAATCCACGGCATCGTCGAATCTGTCGCATCGTTTACGTTCGATGGCTATTATCGCGTTTATCCGTCGATGCTGTGGTCGTGCGCGACATACTTTTATGTTTCCGAGGATAGCGTTATTTTTGTATCAAACACGCTAGATTTTACGAATACGTAATAGTTTTTTATTATATTACACTTTTTTGTTCTAGAAAAGTTTTACTGCGACGCAATTAACGTTACGAAGCGATTTATGTTTAACTCTAAATTTCAATTTTCACGACGATTTTTCCGTAGATTTAATATTCGTATTCATGAAAGGTTCGTTATTCAAAGTTCCATACATGACTGATTATATTTCATTGACGATTTACAACAATAAGGCCTCCGATGATCGTATACTGCGTAACGTGTCAATAACAAGCGAAGCATCGCACAGCCGTGTGGCAAATACTACCCGTAGAGAATTTGAAAGCTCGCAATGCAAGTAACTTGTAATTTTACGTTAATCACGGTATTGTGCAAGCTCGTTTACGTATTACCATGTATAATTGCTTTCGTTGAACGCTTCGTTCTACCGAATTACTAACTGAATCAGATTATCATGCTAGGTAACGGCTCGCAAAGCGATCGACACCGAATTCACTAACCCGAATAATCCGCTTTCTAATGGGATCCTTCTCCTCTGTGAACGAAATAAAACATCGATAATACATCGATGGGAAAATATTTTCAATCTTTATCTTTCGTTATGCTATTAACAAAAATCACAGGACGTTCGCACTTATCTACAAGGTGGTCCAAAGATACGACAACATTTTTTTATGAAAGGAGGAACAAAAGTGAAGCCACGTTTCACGGTGATGTAGAAAAATGGCAGAGATGGAACGAGTGCGGCCGCTGTAACTGATGCAAATGACCCGCTTGCACGGCAAAAAGATAGACGAACAATGTCATTCGTGTCAGCTCTTCTGCTGTTGTACGTCACTTTCACGTACTGGCGCATTATCGTTTCGGTCCTAGCGACGATAGATATCGCGACCTGTTCGACCACCGTTAACAACTTTGTAAATTTCTACGCGGAATGACAGATGGAAAGAAAAAGAATTTTGTTGGAATATGTCAGAAAAATTATAGACCGGGTACAGAATACCGACTGCACACTGGCTGTTACTAGATTTCGTTACGATATTAATGAAACTTGAAAACATTTCGTATAGTATATTCACAAGAGACTCGTAGTATTCGGTTAGATTCGCGAGCCTGTGTATATTCGCGTTACGAGAAGTCTTTCGAGTTTCGTAAACGAGAAAGATAAGACGTTTTATCTCTTCCTTTCCCAATGAAGATTTCGCACGAACAGAGTTTTAAAAAGTCTCTCGCGTAAAAGTATCGCTAACGAGAATTTTCTTTCCTTCGACTCGATCCTCCTCTTTCTCGCCACTCTTTTCTCTGCCAAGCAAGTAAGTAAGTAGCAGTCCTCGAATCTTCTCTGAGATTCGCATAATCAAACGTTCAGTCAGCGAGATGCATCCGGTATGAGGAGGACTTTCATTTTGCCCGATATGTCATCCAAAGAACAAGAAGGAAAAAGAACAAGAGACGTTTGAAAGGTTGACGAGGTGAAAACGAGGGCGATGCTCCCGTTTTCGGCAAGCTGACGGTTCACGCGCAAAAAGATGCGTGTCACTGGATCAGACTTTGTTCTTATTGTCCTACGTCTTCCCCAGTGCTATTTGTCCTTCTTTTTAGAGCTTAATACGTACACGGACTGTGATAGGCAAGTTTTCTGGTACGACGTCCCGTTGGTACTTCGGCCCTTTTCTTTTTTCCTTTCTTTTCTCGTCTCGTTGAAAGTTTACCTGGAAGATTAATACTAAATCTACACAGTTTTCTCTGCGAGTTGCCTGAATCGGTGGTTTCGTCGTTTTACTTGGGGAAATTATCTGTTTCAGAAGAAACGAGGTTGGAAAGCTCATTGAGAAAAGAAGGTTCGGAGAGTCGAGCATTTGGCAGCGGAGTTGAAAACTGAAAGGCGACAAAGTTTCGCCACTAAGTTGGAAACTTTGAAACTGATATAAATGGCCGGTCGGTCACTCGGGCTAAGCGGTTTGCAATTTACTCGCGAAAAGTTCTTCCCCCCGTTTGCGGTAATAAACCGAATCGATTAGAGCTTCGCACAGGATGCAATATCGTTGAATGAAATCGCTGCTATATCGCGATGGGAATGGCTATCTCTCTCTTCCGACCGAATTTCCATTTCACAGAGACAACCTGTCTTGTCCATCGAGGCTCGGTTTTCGAATTCCGTTTGATATCGCTGGCAAAATTCTAATAACAGAAGATATTCCTCCTTGCGCGGTAAATTAAAACACGAAGTAGCGATACAATTAGAAGCGGCACTGCAGACAATTTTGCTACGAAGATTGAAAGATGACAGTATAATGCTGCTCTAATCAGACCCTTGATAAAAAAAAGAAAAAAAGAAAGACAATAGAAAGTTACTAAAAAGAAACTTGGTTCGTTCGAACAAAGTTGTGTAAAGGCGTTGAAAGAAGAAAAGCAGCAATAAAGAAACAGCTTGGAAACAATCTAGCGAGAATTTCAGAGTAAAAATGAAAATAACATAAGCGTACTAGAAAAAAAATTCCACTGAAATAAAGACGGTGTAGGAATAAAAAACACCAGAAGTACAACATACGTAAAGAACAGGCACCATAAAGAAGATAGAAAATATCACGTTAGGAAAAGAAAGAAAGTTCTTCTAAGTAAAAATATGATGTCTGTAAAGATCAACAGGCTTCATAATTTCTAGGATATCCTAAATGGACTACGCGAAACTTGGAGACGACGGCTTTAAGCGAAGCACAGTCGAATTACAGAATCCTTAATGTGAAAGTATGATAATACACGAGCTGTAGACGATGCCTGATGAATGTTTCGTACAAAAGAACTTGACTCGCAAAAATTCGAAACGCAACAGCCGTTAAACTTTTCAAGAGTGAACAATCCAAACAGCTTGATGAATAAAAAAGGCAATTTCCATGTTATACGGTCGGGTGGATTTTTATGTCGAACATTTCCACGTAAGCTTTTTAATTACACGTTTTTTCGACGCGTTATCGCTACGATGAGTGTTTCTCTGAAAGGTATTTACCGTTCGTTGGAATTGAAAAAAAGTGGATCGTTTACACCCCCACCATTTTACAGATCAAATACGTAGTCGAACGGTGTTTCGACGATGCACGGTTTGTCGACGAAATTTTAATCGAACCATACATTTCCGTTGGTAATTTCGAACAAAGTTACGGCCGATCGCGCATATCGTGTCATCCTTCCTCTTTCCAAAAACCGAAAAAAATATTCCCCCCAAAAAAAACAACGACGGAAAAATCGGCAGTACATCGCAACTAAAATAGCAGATTCGCGACATACCACCAACGGCGTATAAGCAACCCTGTGCTCCGTTATTTATCCAGCGAGTATTTCAAAACTGTCTCGCGTTTAATTTACCGTCTCGCATTGATCAAAACTGTCTGCCGTGTTTTGACAAAAAAAAAAAAAAAAAAAATAATGCAAATGCTACAAAACAGAAGGGCGAAACGAGCGTACGAGGGAAATATAAACGCGTCATAAAGTTGCAGCCTGATCTCGCGCGAAAAACGGGCGGTTCACGCTTCTCATCGTGCCTACCCCTTTTTTCTTTCTCGTTGACTGGAACGGGGTTTTATTCCGACCGGGGATGGCTGCCTCTAAATTAGATTCGAGAAAAGTATTTAACTTTCGATCAGATGCGGCTTCTCGATTGGCGTAGCAGAAACAAAAGGGTCCCGAGAGCCAGCTAGTTTCGACCATTTGTTTCAATTACATAACATGCTCGAGACATTCGCGCGTGATTTGCTGTTCCGCAACGCCATTTACTGGTCATCGCTGAATTATGGTTTCCCAACAGCCCCATATATATCCTATCAGATCCCTATAGGCTCGTTTTCCAGATACGATTACAGTTTTAAAACAAATTCGACAGTTATCGTAATCCTCGCCGATCCGGTTGGGGTAAAAATGCACGTTGCGTGGGATGTGTTTCACGCGCGGTTTCAACAACGGAAATCCGATTGCGTCGAACAATCGAACGCTATGCTTTTTTCTTTCACAGAAAAACGAACAGATCAGGATTTCGCGCGCGAACCCATCCCATTACCGATTATCGTAAAGCTGCTAATTGAATGTTATATTCAATATATCCGCGAATTTGTGCATACCGATATTCCGTTTTATTTCTGGTATTGTAGCAACTTGAGTTCGACGCTTTTATGGAGTGGCTCACGAAAGTATTTGAACATTTATCAAATCTTTTATTCATATGTTGCGAATGTTTTATAAAACATTTTATAAGAAATTTCATTAGTGTTGTGAACGAGACTGATCGAAAAATTATGAAAAATATTGTTTAATGTGAATTTGTTTGACGTTTCTGTGCAATGAGATAGAAATACGTGGTACGATGTCATCGTAGGAATATAATGTATTTGATATTCAAATCTTGCGCACTGCGAATAACATCCAGCATTCCTATTTATACAATTAATTTGCACATCATAGACGCGATGCTCATGAGATACCACGTACAGTGCAGAATCGAATTAATATAAAGTTCGTTTCATTTAATACGATATAATTGCATTTAACAGTAATTACAATTTAATCTATAAATCTAAATCCTTAATATTTTACCATTCAGTTTGCACATACTGCATTGCATACTAAATAACTAAATGAATATAACCGAAATAACATTCTTCAAAATATTCTTCAACTATATCTATCTATACATTGTTACATATATATTTCGGTTCTTCAAACCGATATTCCAGTTGATCTTTGGCAGTATCTATTTATTGTTAATAGTATCTAACTCTGCTGCATTCGTCGAAACGGTATCATTCTCGCTAAATATGGTTCCATTATCTAATATTGAAAGCAGTCGTCCCAGCGGCAAATCGACGCGAAACGGGATCAAATGAAAAGTGCTAATTAAGCGGTATCGGCGCTGAGCACCGAAACAGCATTTTTAGATTATCCGCTCTCCGTGACGTCCATTTGCCATAATCATTACAAACGCGATCAAACGCAAAGCAACGAGGCTGAGCTGCGCGTTATCCGCGTCCCTGTTCCCAGACTACAGTTTTTCCCGATGCACGCGTATTAAAGACGAGGCATCGGCGGAGCGGTGAAATAGGGTGAATCCGTCGTCAGATGAACGACACACGGCGATGCATATTGCGACTGGTAATATACGCGCATCGGCCTCGTTTCTACCTGAAAGCGCACTGCTGTTTGCACGGCCGCTGCATTATACGTGTGAGTGCACACGGACTTCGGCGATTAATTAGATTGCTGCTAACGCGGTGCATCAACGAATTGTACACAATCAGAGAGAGAGAGAGAGGGAGAAAGAGAATCTGATCCGCACCTTCATTCCTACGTTCTCTCTGTACTTTTTGCCCCCGATGCCGATTTTCAGCTACTTTCCTCGATCGTCTACAAACGCGCATAATACATTCATATACATTCTCGTTCATAAATATGGAATATTTATATAACACCAGGTGTATCTTGCCGATAATTTAGTAATTGAAATTAATGAAATTTTAAAACATGAATTAAAACCGACTCGATTGATATTTATTTATCTTTATTAATTTTTAACTCTGTAATTATAGAAGAATGTGGATAAAGGATTGTCCAGTTAACGGTATTTTTGCACGCTAATTTCAAACACTCAATACTTTCACGCATCTATAACGCTGAAAACTCAAAATCTCACCTTGAATTATTCACCCCCGAATTATTCACCCTCGAATACAATATATCACGTTTCAGATTACTTTCAAATAAAATTCTTTTCCGATTTTCACGACCATCCTAATGTTTTCCCGTTTTCCTTTTTATCTATTGTGATATTCTTGTTGAACCGTTCCCGTGCGCTCGAGTTCGACTTTAACGCGAGTTGTACCGTCTGTTTCCACAAAATTCTCCGCAACTCCTATTTCCACGGGCTCTGAACTTCGATTACCGTCTCAAGATGTTCCCCTTTGTTTCTGTATTTCGATTTCTATTAGTATTACGTCTCTGCACCTGTCTTCCGGCGGCAACCGTTCTCTCGCGCGTTGCGCATTTCGAATTCCATTTCTCTGTCCCGTTCCTTCTGTTTCCGCAATTCTCGGCACCGATGCCGGAATCTCAATTCCCGGGCCGAGAATGGTAAAGGAAACATATTAACGCGGACGATGTAATTACTGTGACTTTTCGAGCGCCCTCTTTGCTCCGCGAATCTACGATCAGCTCGTTTCTTTGAAGGGAAATATCTCTTCGTGGCGTCTCTTCGTTACTTTGAAAATTCGTGAAAGCTCATATCCCTCGTGTATTTGTTCGAAATTCATCTCGTTTATTCACAGAATTTATGCATTTGCGCCAACGTTACCTTTCGCTTGGTACAGATCAAATTTTCATTCGTTGATACGTAATCCGAAACGTTGATACACCGTAAATAGAATAAAAACATTCTTACGACAAAAAGTCGATGGCAGATGCAAGAACAATACAGTAATATGCAATTATTGGGGAGGGATCGCTATCGTAACATTTTCCTCCATAATTCATCGGTAACTATTGGTCCGAACGAAATACGATTAAACACGAGGAAAATCAGAGTATTACGATTTAGAGAACAATTAAGGTGACAAAGGATTAGTCGATGAAAGCAATTAAGGATTCTCCTCGCCCAGAAACGGCCAAAAACCTACTTCCATCGAATTTAATCCGCGAATGTTTCTCGGGAGTTCTTTGTTTCGTAGAAAAAGGACGAAGAATGAAAAGAAAGAGTAATTTCAAGTAAAATCTGTGTCACGCGACGTGCTTAGCGTTAAATCAGACGATTGCATAGTTGTTTGAAAGGTTGGCGAACGAAACGTCGTCGTGTCTTGCGAAATAGGTATTACGATTCTAACGCTATTAATTAAAGGGACGATACAACGCTGATAAGAAAGGAACTGGTAATTATTCGCAAGCTGACGCTTTAATAAACTTATGCTCGCGGCCTGTAATCATAATTAGTCAAAGCACAGCTACGTGTTTCTTGCAACAGACGCGTGTAGCACGGCATTTAAGTTCAACACAATTCGCAAGTAGGTAACTTGTGCGCACGTGTGTCAACATCTCGTTTCCGCTTTTCCATGGGTATTTAAAAATTTGCTAACTCTCGCTGCAAGTTTCTGCAATTTCCACTATCCAGAGATTCTCAGATAAAATTCTCTTGATGTACCAGGTTCGATAAGATAGGATTATCCGTGTCGCAAGGATATTTGAGTCGAGCTAAGTAATTTCCCTTGTAATTCAGCAAATTCGGTTATGAATTTTGTAATGCTTCTTGGTTGGATCTAAAGTACACAGAATTTTCTCATTCTCCCGTTATTATATTAAAGACTAATGGTGTCCCGTGATATACTAATAGTATCTCAAGTTTGATTATTCTATACAAAGTTCAAAATTGAATCTTGAAACGTTCGAGCTAAGTTGGATAATTCTACTATATCGTTAAACTCGAAATTCAACGACAAAGGATCGAATCAATGATATACTTGGTGAAAAAGATGCCTCTCTGGTTAAGCGTAGAATTTGAACGCGTATCGCTTTGAAGGTTTTCGAGTAAGGGAATCGATAGATATGATTTCCTTGGAAACGAGACAGGCTCCCTGATGGAATCGATTCGTTCTCGTTAGCGGCGGTTAAACGACCGTCGATTGGAATATCGGCTTAAAGTTGCTCAGTACCAAACTTCTTTCATTAAACTTGCGAGAATTCACATCCGCTCGTTCAACCCTGTAAGGAAATCCTTTCGGATCACACAAAGCGACAAGGAAGTTCGAAAATTCGCCCCAAACCGCGACAAATTTAAATAGCGAGGCAAACGAGCCGTATCATTATCCGGTCGTCGCTGACCCTTCTGGTGACATTATAAATTTGAACGCGACCAAAGGCCACGAGAGACCGATGGAATCCAATTACGAACCTGCTAACGAAATTATTGCAAGAGGGATTAACGCCACAAACGTGTGCCAAGGTGTGAACTCTTCGTGTAAACGTTTCTCATGGAGAAGTCGCCAGAATCGTCGACGCGGTGGCAAGTGTTATTTTTTTTACTCGACGTCGCGTCTTACGCTCTTTTATCCGGCAACCGTGTACACGTTTTCTTTCGCTTGCAAACTGTTATGGCTGAAATCGAAGCTTTAGCCGAAGTATAAAGTTGTTGGCTGCGAGCCCAAGCTCCTTTTAGGCGGCTCGTAACACGACTGAATTATACCAACTCTACCTCTGGCTCTCGAGAGAGACGCGTCATCTCTTGCGACTTAGTTTCTCGAATCGCGACTCACGCCACGATCCACCGAGGTTAACGTGTTCCGTGACGCGTCGGTTATCGATGCCACATGTCGAAGCTTATGTTTAAACTTACGTTTTATGGAAAAATAAGATCATCACATACCTTTTGATTCCTAATGTATTTTAACGAATTTCCTTCCACATACTTTGCGGATAGAACTGATTTTCTCATTTTGAATACTTCACTTTTTCTTTTCCACTCTTTTCCACCTTTTCTAAGCAACAATTTTCGGCAAAATTTATTTAGGTAATACATTTCTATGTATTAACGATTAACGCTACGTGTCATCCGTATCGTCATCGCTAGCTGCACGAGTATGTAAGATAAAGACAATAAGACAGATTACATTAAGAAAATTATAATTTTATAAAGTAAAGACAGTCGCGTATATTTTATAGATCAAGCCTTTTGTTTGCAATATAATAACTTTTTAAATTCTGTAACCATTAGACAATATAATTCATCCAACAAGTATAACGAGCATGCTATACACGTCACAAAATCTTCTAGAGAATGATAACGTGCTTTTCTAGAGAAAATAGAACAGGTCCAAGTAATTATATTTTATGCTTCGTGGTCTCGGACACTCGATCCAGTTTTTTCTTCGTTCAACGGTTTATTCCATCGGAATATCGGATCAACGATCCGCGGCATCGAAGTTCTTTCATTAAACTTGAGAGGATTCAGTCGCCTCCGTAGATCCCCCGAGGGAATAACGCGTCGAAGGATCGATAAAGTTACCGGTACCGAGACAAAGAACGGTTTATGGCGCGCATAATTTCCAACCCTCGATCCTCTCTCTTCGGTCAAGCCTCGATTTCTCACGAAATCGCATGCACATCGCGAACTTTGCCGCTTATCCGTGACACGCGAATTTTTCCTTCTGTCCGACACGCGTTCCCCGAGCTATCTCAACTTTTTGCGTATCCTGCCACATGTAGCATAGTATTCGCATCTGCGATCATTCGTGCGATCGCTTTGACGCGAAATTGGTCGACGAAATTTGGAACGATTCCAATTTGAAACGACCAAGCTGAAAGGAAATTCGTAGGGGAAAGTAATGAGAATTCGAAGCGAGTATATGGAAAATACAGAGGCTCGCAAAATTCGAATATTTAACGCGAGAAATTTTTACAAATGCGTTACGTACGTCGTACGAAACTTTTTGCAATTTTCAACGATTATATTAGTAAGATTTGAAAACAATCACTTTCTTGGGACAGAGAACGACGTAATTTTGAAATAAGAACGCGGTGCAATTAATGGAAACAGAACTTCGATGGTAGATATTTCTAATAATCACACAACGATTGATTATATTTTTGCTCGAGTGGGCTCGCATCGTGCAGTTCCACGATAGCTAGAATTTTCGCAAAAAGCTGGTTCGCATAAAGTGGTTCCAATTGAAAATTACTGCGTGCTGCTCGCGACTATTGCGTTATCGATAATCAGAAATCGGTTCTATCCGTCATTTCCGAGAAGGAAGAAGAACCGGTGAAAAATCTCGGTCAGGCGGAAAATGAATTTATCTTCGTTATACATCTATGAAAACGAATAGGATTTACATTATCGAATCAGCCTAGAAAATTACGATTAACGATGCGACATTGATATAAACGCAAATGCTGTATGGAAGAGTACAAAGCTCAGTTTAATTAACAATAGCACGACTGGTCCATAGGAGGACAATCGGAACTCGCACAGTGGACTCTGTGGAGTGTGCAAAAGCGTGCAATCATAAAGGCAACGACCAATAGGGGCGTGTAACACGGGGAGAAATGCAGTTGTCGTTCAACGCCAGGGCGAAAAGCAACAATATGTCTAAGTGCCAACAGCCAAACGCTATCGTAAACATCGATCTGCCAACGTCCAGCGGTTCCCCTCCTGATATCAATTTTCCACCAACGATTCGCTGTCGTAGACAAATGTCGAATTTAAGAAACCTACCAAAACGAACAGCCTCCATATGGGTCGCATTTATGCAAAAGTTACATATATACTTGAAGACGCTTTGCAGAGTATGTAACGAAATTAATCAAACCAATACTGTTCGTATTAAAAATTATTGATCGATAATAATCAGGTAAATACGAAGGTTTA
The DNA here is from genome assembly GCF_011952255.1 of Bombus vosnesenskii. Lineage (NCBI taxonomy): Eukaryota > Metazoa > Arthropoda > Insecta > Hymenoptera > Apidae > Bombus > Bombus vosnesenskii. The sequence continues at coordinate 4,783,108 of NW_022882962.1, forward strand.
GAAATGTGACTATTGAAGAAAGAAGATGAAATTGATTCGTCTTCCCTTCATTAACGGTTAGGAATACCAGGATTTTTCTTTTCTCGTGTTTGTCTTATAGATATCTACACTTGCATAAAGACACTTGCTAAAGAAATTATACAGAGACGATAAGCGACGATAGCGACGTCACTTGAAAGGTAAAGTAGACATCGAAGGAGGGAAGACAAGAATTGATAATGTAATCAGCCTCATTTTTTGGCGCAGTTATTTCAACGAATTCAGCGGCGAGTACCACGTGGGAATACGAGCCTCACGTTCATGGATATTAAAGGCGGCATAAATATGAAAGTAAGAAACGAGGGCCAGCCTCAATTGCGTTTCTACGAACGATGAAAAGGGGGAAAAAATTTGAGTGGTCGCCGGAACGAATGCAACAACATAACGGAGCGAGCCCTTAGGCAACCAGGACTTGAACTTTCACCATGCTCTCACTAATTGAACGCTCTACCGGTAGCGAATTGCAAACAAAGAAACGTTTAAATTAAGACTAACAGGCAAAAGCTTTTACAACGACCATTGATATGGCATGTTAATCGAATAATGTTGTCAAATAGAAACGCTCGTATCATTTGTAATTCAAATATTAAAGGAGATTTTCGTTTACTATGAAAGTATTAAACAAAAAGCTTTGGCTCTACAGACATAAGACGATGCTGATAACTTTTCTGTACTTTTTACTTTAGAGATCAATGATCGATCAATGTGAATGATACATATATCAATAAGCCAAACTAACTTACGTAAGATACAAATTTGTACGAATTTCCACGCATAAATACACACGCTGACACACAAATATAGACGTGTATTTTGTAGAAAAAAATGCAACGTAAAACTATAATTAATCGTGCAGTAGAGTAAATAAATTATAAAGCGTAATGGTCGATTACGGCGTCGCAAAATTCGCAGAAAATTCAGAAATTCAAATTTTGAAACTCGAGCGAAATCTTAATATCGTGATTCACGAAAACAACTGAAAAATCTTTGTATACTATCAGTGCCAGAATGGTTGGTGACAGAAGTGTACCTATTTGAAGAGGGTTTATTACTCGTCTCGATTCAATTCCACGGACAATAGAGAACCACGCGTCGCAATGAAAGGCGTCCAATCCAGAAAACAATTGGTGTTGGTACAAGGAAACGAAGTGATGTTTTATTTGGGAGTGAGCGAGGAAAACTGGCGAGATTGAAGGTACAGCACGGCAGCGTTAGATTGGAAGGTAGCACAGAGCTAGCAATATGTGGCGATTGTCCTCATCTTTCATCGCGCGAGGAATGGTGGACCTCCAGAGTGAGAGAGGTCAAAGGCGAGGCGCGAAATGGAAAGCTCTCCTTGAAAGCTGTCGCCGGAAAATAGATACAGGTCGCTTATATACGACCCAGTTCCTCTTCCGTTTTCATCCCCCTTTTCTTTTTGATCCTTTTCCCGTTCTCTCTCTCTCTCTCCCTCTCTCTCTCTCTCTCTCTCTTTCTCGTTATTTCGTCCTCTTTTCCTCTCTTTGGTCGTAGACCACGTTTCACGAATCACCGGTTGACCATCCGCCCCGATATGGGTCTTTCAAACTCCTATTTACTCTCTCAGTTTTTTCCTCTCTGAATGTTGCCTGGAATCACGCGAAACTGCATCGCGAAATAAAAACGTATCGACCAGTCTCCAAAGAATTGTTTCCCCTCGGGAGTTCCTTCTTCATAGCTCGTTCCAATTTCATTACTTATACATTACCTCGGGCTTATATCAAATAAACGCGACCACCTAACTTCCTAACGAAATTTGCAAGCTTATCTTCTGCAAGTATTGGAAACTCTTTAAGCACACAATACGATGTTATTAACAAGTTGCTCGTCGACAAGCACCACCGCTTGCAGGATCCTCCATCGAAAATTCTATTCTATCGTGGCCCTGTTTCTTCTTCTTCTTTTTTTGCTAGCTCGATCGATTCAGCACCGATGATTACGATGCTCACGCACAATGAAACACAGGCGAGGACGGTTCCTATTTCTCCTGTATTTTTTCTCATTTCTTTGGCTGTAAAATCTAAATGGACTTTGGTCACGGGCTATTCGATAATCCACGAGATTTATCGTATTAATGCATCGCTGATTTCTAAGTAGAAGCAACGAAGATCTCTGGCACCGTTAATAAATTATATCAAACAAAGCCGCGAAACGGAAGAGGAGCAGCTAAATCAAAAACGCTCGAGGAACCGCTCAAAGGCTCAAACTCAGCCGATGGCAGCGAGCCATCGAAATGAAAATTATGACGGCACGAACGAGCTTCCGCCTCTTCCGAGATAAATATTAGTCGGAAAACGTGGCTACAATTTCCTCCAGCGGATTATTCGTCTTCGTGTATGATTTATACAAAGTAATCGTGGCAATTAAAATTTGTCATTCCGATTGAATTTATATCGAGACCCGCCATCGTTACCTAATCAAATTATTACAAGTACAGCATTCGTCGTAATATTCGGTAAATAAAAGAAATGCTTAGATTCCATTTCTTAGAATTCCGTTTCTAGTCGTATTCGTAAAAATATCATAAGTATCCACGATCTATCGATCGCCTTAAACACCGTACTCGATTCCGCTATAAACTTCGCCGCTGTTACCTAATCAAATTTTCTCTTTGGTTGAACAGGTGCAATGAGCTAATGGCGTAACCGGGAACACGAGGCCCCGAAACCTTGGCCTCGAGTAGCCCGCCGTGACCACCACACCGATCCAGACGATCGCATCGGCGCTCACTAACGTGCCGCCTAAAACACGTCCAAGTACGTGCACGCGAGTGACGTGGTCGTCGTTCGAAACGACGACATGTCGTTCTTGCTTAGTCGAGGCGGCCGAAAGGGGCCCATCATCTGCTTCGTCGGCCTTCTTCTGGTCTTCGCTCTTTATCAGCTAGGCATCATCTGCGGCTCCATGAAGTACGTGCCCACAGCGATGATGGTCGCCAAAGATGTAAGTCTGTTCGCATTTTATATCCGCTAATTAGGTCATCGTTACAACGAATACGTGTTGTATCGAACTGTTGTTCTCGTCATAGCCTACAAAATAGATGAAAACTTGACGAATCGGATCGTTGGAATTGAATTATTTTAAAGGGAACCCCTCGAACAAACAGCATTCGAAAACTTTTCTGGAAATTTCTCCACCACGCATGAAGTTATTATCGTATTGACGATTTACGAGCGTGCCCCGACTACGGAGCCAGTAATTACGAATTAGTTTTATCCCAGTTTTCGCGAAATTGTCGTGCAAACAGTGGGTACGTGCCGCAGTCGGAGCCAGAACAATCGTCGGTGCCCGAACGCCTAGACAAACGCGTGTTTCCGCCAACTTTGTCTCCCCGTATGTGTTGCTACGATGAACGAAATGCCAGAATTACATGTTTTATCGAACAGTAAGGATCAACTGACCATGGTGTGAAGAAATTTTATGTGGGAAACTCGGTGGAAAACGAGATGGGATTTAATGATATTTGTATACTTCACAGTTGGATGCGAGAGATGAAAGGGCTGTTTATCTATGAGCACGAAATATTACGGGTTCTCGTAAACCAGTTTTTCCCATTTTCTCCGTGCAGAGTTACGTTATTAAATAATAAACGACTCTAGTCGGAAATGAAAATAGTTTTGCAATTTAAAGGTTTGATTAAAAGTCCTCGTACGTGGTGTGTAACGTTTTAAATTTATATACGATTGATTTAACTTTAAATATAGCTTACGATGAATTCTATATATTTCCACTGCTGATGTTTTACGAGATCTTTAAGTTAGACTGAAACTCGATCATAAATTTGAAATGATCTTCGGGCGGCCTTAATGTCATTGACGCGATCTCCACGATCATCTCGTTACCTTCGAATGAATTTAAGGGTCAATAACGCAACCTACGAGACCTTCGAATTCACTTCTACCATCTCACCTTCCATTCTCGTCATTATGTTCGCATCGTCTTATATCATCGTATTCCCCAATCCAGTATATACAAATCTGCCGTGTTGAATCTAATTTGAATAAAAAATACTCACGCTACGAGTATAATCCTGCGAAATTTTCGATGATTTAGTAACAATAGATCAGTCACGTCGCGCAAAGAGAAAACGGTCGTGACCCAATAGAAATTATTGCGTAATTAATAATAATAATAAATAATAAAGACTAATAGTCTAAAGAAACGAACTTCCAGTACGACCGCTGAGGCATGAAGTGGGTCGTAGGTCGTTTTACAGTGTTTCTACGAGTTCCCCGAGAAGATTTTCAATGGAGATCCGGGTTGGAATTAGGCGAGACGCAATTATAGCATCGTCAGTCGGATTTTATCGTGCGAATTAACCGCGTCCCAGTTGTTCCTTTCCTTATACCCGGTCGTTGTCTAGGCCCGTCTTCAACGCTGCAGAAATTAAATTTCCTCCAACTTTTTGTTTTACCACCCGAAAATTCTTCTCTAATTCAACAAGAATGCAATGCTCGTACATAAAACTCTTTATATCCGCCTGGCAGAAACTTTATTCGTTTTGCGATTCTTCCATCCCCCCCACTGAGAAACCGCTTTAACTCGTCGATGTTTTACCAAGCGATTCCTTCCATTCAATGTGCGTAATTCAACGTTCGAGTAAGACAGTAAAGGCTCGCGCGATTTTCACGCCATTTTCTCACAAGAGGACCGTGTTTACCTCGTCGCACGGATGTCCGGTAAAATCAAGGAACTTTTAATCGAATTTTCAACGGTGGCGCATTATGAAAGCAATTAATTAACAGGGGCAAGGGTCAGGATGATGAGATAGGAGAGAAAATCGATCGAACGACGAACAACGATGGAACAACGAACGCTCCTGGCCTCTATAGGCTTCATAGAATTCGAAAGAAAAACAGAAGACATACACACGGTGCATTCTAATACGTGATTCTTGCGAAATTCCAGGTCAGTTGCCACTGCTTTGACAACCGTAGCACGCGTCTCTATGCATAGATTACGAGGGAAGTCGGAACGCAACGGGCGCTATGAACTCATATTGTGGGTTCCGAGAGGACAGAAATTTCCTTGGAACTTCGTTTATGCCGTGGAAAGTTTGAAATTGGATTTTTGTTCGTCGAAATTAGTCGCGACGAGAAATACGTCAACCGACGTTACTTCGCGCCGTCATTCTCCATTTTCGTCGAAGTAAAAAAGGCGAAAAAGAAACCGAGAACTAGCAAGAAAATTGCGGCTTAGCCTCCGATGTGGGTTTATCCGACTAATTACTCTGTCATAATCGCGAACTCCTGCCTTTTAACCGATCTTTCGCTGAGCAGAATGAATCGATTAATCGAGTCCTATTATCGGCGTGAAAGTTTTCCCTCTCCAATAATCGATGAGACACGTCTCGAAGACGCGTTTGACTTAATAAACGATTAGCATAAGCTGCCCTCTTCGTGGGGAAATTTTTTACGCCTTGATTTACATGTAGTCAGTGGCTCGTGAAAGTATTTGGACATTTAGCATAAAAATCTTTCGTGTGTATATCGTGTGCGTTATATAAAACATTTTGAAATTCTATCGGCACTGTTACGGGACACAAATGTCGCGGTTATATTAACCAAATTTGAAATCAGCCTGGAAATTTATATCATAATGGTTACAAAAATATATTTAATAAGAAATTTATACGAATAGCCATCTTAAATATACTGCGAACGTTAAAGATGGTGGACCTGCTGAATATCGAGGCTTCTTAGTAGATGGTATTTCTAATAATTCATCCTTTCTCGACAGGTGAATAAAAAAATCATTATTTCAAAATCTACCTCTCGAGAGATATCAAAGAGTTGTTGAAATTAAATTATAAGATAATATTTCCATTTTGCTGGTTTCGTTCTTCCTACGGGTCCTTTACTTATTAAATTTTCTCTGCAAGAGAAAAGAACGCACCATCAGAGAAAATAATAGAGGACGAAGCAAAGAAGAGGAATAGAACGAAGCAAGAAATTATCCTTTGGGTTGCGCAGAGAGGAGCGGAAGTAAATCAAATTTTGAAAACGTGCGATAACCAACGATAACGCAGCGATAAGAGGAAACTTTCTAAAGCTCAGACACTCGATCCGCTGGTTGTACGACACAGATGCGAAAAATCGCTTGACGACGAGAACAGCGCAGAATGTTCGCCGATTGATCGTACTCGCTAATTGTTTCGTTAGCAAACGAAAGAATGAACGAAAATAAAACCGAAGCGGCGAAACTTTTTCTCGTCGAGACTGTTGTAACGAGGAACAAAGAGATTCCCGTTAAAGGATGCACTGTCATATTAAATCCTGTAGATAATGTATCAGAAGCACGAACTTTAAAGGGAACTCGACAGCGTGTGCTTGATCCGACCGGCAAACAGCTTGGTCTAGTGAAAATGGCAAAGGAAATGTTGCGTCTTTCTAACGACCAGATGCACTTTCCTTACCAGGGCTTTATTACTTTCACATTTCTCCTTCAAATAAAAAAAAAATCGACGTTCCATTATCTTACCGAGGGAAATATGTGCCCTTTTCTAATATTTTCACGAAAATAAAATAGCTGCTACCCCTTGAAATAATTAAGAGAATCTTATCATAAACAATTCTATCGTATCGATCAAGTGAATTTCAATACATCAATGAACAAATATATTGAAACAGTAATTCCATTTCTAACTTGCTATTTGAAAGCTCAAGGGAAGAACGAGTAATATCTACCTATAAAAGAGCGTTCCACTAGCAACGGAAATATTATCATTGATTTTACTAACGTCAAAGAAGATCCTCGAACTGATAGTTTCGAGCAATTTAATTAAATCGTCCACCGACATGTGTACAGCACGACCGCATTTCCGGCACAGATCATATAGAAACGGGGCTATTCGTGTTAAAAAAAAAAAAAAAAAGAGAAAAACGTTAGAACGCTTCTGCTGATTCGTGTATCCAGCGTTAAACGTGTCGCTCGTGGAGGAAAAGTGGGTGGGAGGCGTGTCCCCGTGAAGAGACGAAATCGCGGTTGTTCGCCTCGAAACTTTCCGCCAACGCGTTCGACCTTTCTACCTTTTTGCGAGAGTTTTCAGAGCACGCGCGTCGCGACGTCGACCAACCAGAGAGGATGGGAAAGACAAAAGAGAACGAGAGACGCAAGAAGATGCAACATGCGTGAATACGTGCACGCTCGAAGCAGCGAGCATAGTTGTATTCGTAGGTTCCTGGCGGGAAACGCGCGCCAACGGAAGAGAAACGAATTTCTGTCAGACTCACCACCCTCCGCGCAACATAAATCGCGTCGGTTGAGCTTCACGCGTACTTTTCCTCCGTGTGCTTCGATGCTAAAAGCAAAAGAGAATAGGAAGGCCGGCTGACGGCAGGCCGAACAGCGAAGCCACCACTGTTACCCGAGAAATGCTAATTGCGAAATGTAGTTTTTTCTTTCTTCTCATTTCTATTTTTTTTTTGCTTCTCCGTTTTTCCCGTTGTTCTTTTTCTTTCTTCTCTCCCTTTTTTTGTTTTCAACGTCGACCTCTGACAACGATGTCTGGCGCGCGAGAAAAAAATCGTAACGCGAGCCAGCCTAACAACACCCCTTTGTTCAAAACAAGAGCTTATTTTACAGGGGTAGATGAGGGATCGCGATGGAATCATCCATCTATCTTAACCTTCTGTTCAGCCTTCGTGATCTTCTTTTATTTATATCTATTTCTCGTATCCTTTTATTATTTAGAATAGGAACATCATCCAGGTATCTGCTTTTTCTTTATTACCAAATCAAAATCTAACCAAAACGAAACCTAAATCGACATTACATTTACTCACAACGCGATTACACGCAGAGTGTTGAAAATATAATTCGAAAACTAAGTGGCGGCTATACGTATACGGAAAAATTACTCGGTACGTTGATCTTGACAGTTTATTTCAGGCTCATTAAAATCGGTCGAGGTGTCTCCTATTGTAAATAAGTGTTACTTCTTTTTTTCTCGTTTTTCATTTAATACTCGGTACTATTGCACAGCTTGTATGCATATTATCATTTATTGTTTTTCTCGGCCGTTTAGACAGATTTATTTACGCGATCGTAACCAATGTTACAACGCGATCGCAGCTGTGATACACGCGAGTTGCGGGTCGTAACATCAATTGTTCCAACGATTGTTCATTTGCATGCCGGTGTAATTTTAATCGCGCAGCTAATTAAACCGACGATCGCTAAATTTTGCCGCGCGTTGCACGTCAGCCCCGATATCCAGCCGTATTTTCAAAAGTACAAAAGTCGCTAGACACTCGAACGACCGTGTGCAAAGTGTATTTTTCATCGCCTCGAAAACCACCGACGCTACCCTTTGAATTTCAAAATGCGGACACCGCTTTCACCTCTGAAAGATACGACCGTGTTTCCAATTAACCCGCAATTAATTATTTTTATCGCGGAGTGCCGCGATCGATACAATAATTAAGCCAATATAACTACCAATTAGAACGTTAATTGCTAGTTTTTATTAGAACCTGGTTGCCGCCTAAAGCATAAATTCTACGGGCAGCGTTTCAGACGCCAGTTTATTCGACCTTTTCAAATAAAAGCACGGGAAGATACAGAATGCCGGGCAAGAAACGACGTAAGTTATTTGTTGTAGCGCACGAAGGCGAAAAAAATATACATTGAAATTCGTATTCTTTGCGAGATCTAGTTGGAGCACCTAAAATACACGCGCACCGAGAAGTTTCAAGCATGTCAAAAGAAATAATGACTCGCTTAAATAAACCATTCTTAATTAATTGAATTAATTATTTACATTAATTAAATCATTCTTAAAAATAATGTACGAAAAAGTTTGTCTAATCCAAAACGCGAAGTATCACCAGCTACGCCTTTAATTAGTATTAAATTCGGTTAATTTTGAAAAGAAGAGTCACGTGTAGATAATGCGTGATAAAATTATATCTAGTAATTTAATTTCAATTTGTACGCCACATAAATGAAGAGTAACGGACATAACATTTATTAATAATCATGCAAAATAGATGGACGATTCGATCAAACGATAAAGTTCTTCGTATAATGTTCGCTTAATCGAGTCCGAGCTAGTTGGAATATTATCCTATTTCGCATTGATTGCGGCTAATTAAATCCTATAAAATGTGCTGTTAATTTTACCGTTCGTCAAAAGAGGCTATCGTGAAATTTATCGCGAGTCATTAACGTGGTCGCTTTACCGAGAACGAAATTTACCTTGTGAAAACATTTTGATAAACTATCGATCTGCGTCTCTCCGATCGCGAAATTTAGGTGCAACGCAACCGTGTACATAAACAGCGTAGAAATTGCCGCTAAACATAGATCGAAGTCACTCTCTCCCTTAGATATAGCACAATTTATGATATAATTTTTAAGTGTGTAATATCCACAGGTCTAAGTAAAGAAAGATACTCGAAGATAAGAAAATAAACGAGAAAAGATCGAACTTGAGAAAAGTACAAACTTCGTAATAGCAGGCGAGTCGTTTGAACTTTTTCCATGATCGAATCGTCATCGTTTCGAAAAAGAGGTGACGATTCCTCCGTACAAAATTCAAAGCGTATCGATCCTAGTTCGAGGCTTACGAAGTATCATCTTCGTAAAGTTCGTTCGTTAGGCGATATTGTAGGACAAGGCAGAAACTCCTTCGTTGCCGAGGTTTAATCAGACTCGCATAATTTTAGAAGAAATCGTTCGACAAACTGCATACATGCACATGGCTAGCAGAAACTTCTCGATCATTCACCGAGCAACTACTATCGTCTTCGCTAACCAACACCAAACCAAACAAGAAATTATCGTCTATCTTTATCGCTGTTATACGGGAATCTATGTTTTATCAACGTTTTCTAAAAATATGAAACCGAATTTTCCTGCATGAACGAGTAAACTTTTTCTGCGCAAAGTTACTGGACCTTAAATATCGGATTTTACGTGTTCTGCTCTTAAAATAACCATCTCTGCTTTAATCCTCTGTTTTAATTATAATCCCGTTGTAAAATAAGGAGAAAAACAGTTCTGGTCGTGTATTTCGATGGACGTAAAAATTGAAATAATTAATTCACGATCCTCGCTGATGAATCGGTTATTAAATATAAATATTAACGACGGGTATATTTTTCAGAAATACGTGGTGGGCCCGTTCGATCACAAGAGATACGCGTACGATCGCTACATGCCGCTAATTTTTATCGGTGGCGTGCCACGATCTGGCACTACCTTGGTACGCGCCATGCTCGATGCACATCCCGATGTCAGGTGAGTTCCATACACCGGACAAATCGCCAATTATCGGCGGATACGACCGACGTTGAGTGTTCTTGGTCAACATTATCGTCAAAAATCAATCCATCGTTCGAGTATTTTATACACGGATAATTTTTCATCGACAGGTGCGGACAGGAGACACGGGTGATACCAAGAATCTTGCAGATGAGGATGCACTGGCTGAAATCTGAAAGGGAAAATCTGCGTCTTTCGGAAGCGGGCATTTCGAAAGAAGTGAGTATTTTTAGTAGCTTAGATCATTTTATGCAAACGATTCGTCTATACGGTTGATCAAAATAGAGTCTTTTGAACGACTCGTTCGATATTAAAATCAAATAAAAAGAGAAAAATTGATAATACGAAGTGATTGGAGCGACGTATTGAATTTTAAAATTATTCCTCGGTAAAATATGAAAAATTTGACATGTTCTTCTCCTGTGATTTTCGTGTCTAATTAACGATATTAATGAGAAAATAATCGATTGTTTAGGTAATGGACAGTGCTATAGCAGCATTCTGCCTGGAGATAATAGCACGACACGCGGAGCCGGCACCGCGGTTATGCAACAAGGATCCCCTCACTCTGAAGATGGGCTCGTACATTCTCGATCTCTTCCCAAATGCCAAGTTTATCTTCATGATCCGCGACGGTCGTGCCACCGTGCATTCCATTATCTCGAGAAAGGTATGGCCCGATCGAAGGCTTCGACCTCCGCCCTGTCGGCCATTTCGGCTGATGTATGCAAATTTATCCCACTTCATTCGCGAATATTAAAATGAGACGTACTCGTCGGTACAAGCGAGAGCGAAAAAAGAGGACGAACAGGAATTTACGTATTTCTTTTATGCAAAACAGAATGAATCGAAACGAGATGTAATGGCAGCATGTAAAATCATGCAAATCCAAAAGCAACTCGTCGTAATCTTGTAATCGAGTGGATCGTTGATTTTATGCGCAGTTGATCGAATATTACCTTATCGTTTCGAACGAGACGAAGGACGTATATCCCTTTTCGAATAACTATACAGATCGATGGTTGTTCTACGTAACTATAACTATATAGAGAACGATTTGTCTTTCAGGTGACTATAACAGGATTCGATCTGTCCTCGTATCGACAGTCGTTGATCAAATGGAACCACGCGATATCTATAATGTACGGCCAATGTAAAGAAATTGGCTCGGACAAGTGTTTGATGGTTCCGTACGAACAACTGGTGCTACATCCGCGTGAATGGATGAAGAAGATTCTCAAATTTTTGGACGTTCCTTGGAACGAGTCTGTGATGCATCACGAGGAATTCATTAACAAGCCAGGCGGCGTGCCATTGAGCAAGTAAGCGTATACGTATGTACTTAATTGGTTCGATGAAAAATTAGGGTTTAATAAGAGACGAGACCTCTGTTGAAATGATAAATGCAAGACACGAAAATGAAGAAGCGGTCGGGGACTAAAATCTATCGTATTTTTGGAATGTAGAGTGGAAAGGTCGTCGGACCAGATCATAAAGCCGGTCAATCTGGAGGCACTGACCAAGTGGGTAGGCCACATTCCGGATGATGTGGTCAGAGAGATGCCTGACATCGCGCCGATGCTTTCTGTGCTCGGCTATGATCCTTATGCTAATCCGCCGGTGTACGGAGCACCGGACAGGCTGGTTAGCGAAAACACCAGACGGTATGTAACCAGATAATCGGGCAACTTTTAATTATATCATTTCCATCGGTAAATTCTTGACTAGACATCGTTTTCTTTTCAGGGTGCTAGCAAACGGTGAAGTATGGGCAGCCAGGGCACGCCAGTTCTCTCTAGAGAAGCTGATTGAGCTGAGCAAAGAGGACGAGGCTACCAACGCCCCAAACGCGTGACCTCGGACACATCTTTCCCTAGGCACGCGAATCTCGAACCCGTACAATTTCTGTAACGTCTAACGACGGTCTTGGGAGAGCCAGTAACGAATAATACTACCGGAAAAACGCCAGATGAGTGCGGTCTTTTTCATGCGAAGTTGTTTCTCTAGATCAGAGCCACGCTCGGACGTCTTGTCAAGAGAATATATTCGAGGACAGTGAATTGTAACCTGGCGAACGAAAGGGACGCAAGGATCCGTCTAGTTTAAGGTTCACTCTCGATTATATGTACATGTTCAATCTCGGCCCATAAACACGGAGTTATAGATTGCTGTGCAATTTTTCGCATACGCGAACGTGATTATTCTCTCTGTACAATATATGTTAACCGGTAGATATTCATCTTCGATTCGTACCGAACGCGTAACGATCTCGTTACTTTCCGTGATTCAGTACTATTCTTTTTCGACGAATTAGATGAATTTTCTGCGATACATGATTGCACAGTGCGGAATACAAGCGTACTGAATCAAGCAAAGTGCAAACGGGAGAAGAAAATGCCATGCTAGAGTTTCTAATTGTTTCGGTATTGTTTGTTCTTTTTTATTATCATGAATGATATAAATCTCGCCGAGTATGTGCTATGTTGAAACTGTTTCTGTACGATTTCGTCTGATGGCCAGTGACAAGAACCTATGTATGCTATGGAGCTCCTATGTAAAAAGTGTACAAGGTGAACGTGCTGAATGTCCTGGAAAGGAAGCGAAAGTATTGTATCGATACGAACAGGAAAATCTCTGTACAATATTTTGTATTGTGATAGAAATGATTTCTATGACGTTCTACATACAAACAAAATACGCGTTTTCGTATGTAATACTTATTTCTTAATGAGACATGAACTTTGATCGATCACGGGATAAAGGAAACTTTTGTGTTCCCTTCCTTCTCTGCTTTTTGTTAACCTTTTTTCTACATTCATACATTAACGAAAATCCGAGCTGGTAAACTGGCGAGAACTTTATCTTTCTATCGTATTCATTGTATTATGTATATTAGCGTGATCGTGATTCGATTAATTGCAAGAAAATTATATTTATATGCTAACGAAACGTGAAAAAGTGTACCGAATTAACAATTGCAAAGAAAAAGGGTGTCGAAGAAGCTATTCCCTGAATTTATGATTTCGTTATTGACTGTCAATAATGATGCGCAGCGAATGTTGCTGCAAGAGCTACTACGATTGTAAGAGGACCGAATAATGTTCTTGATTGTTGTATCAACCGGCACTTGATACAAATGCAACAACTTCGATGTGGCATTATGTCATTCGTGTCAACCGTGTTACTGTCTATCGAATTATACAATTAAATTATTTTAATATTACAAAACCTGCAGCTATTCCTTTCCCTCCTTCGAGCACAAAATTTTAATGGAAGAAAGTAAGTATGAATGTTACATACCAAACTGAGAAACTCGAATAATTTTGATTTTACAAACTTGGAGTTAGATTATACACATAAAACATGCTAAAAAGAAAATAACAAAACAAAAACAATTTGTCACATGATCGTTGACGCAGCTGAAAGGGGACACAAATTTTGAAATTTTAAAATCAATGATGCCAACTCTAATAAACTTAAAATAAATTACACTGTTAACTGATGGAACATAAAATTACATTTTTGCAATAGATATTTATTTTATTCCATATTTAATCGGAATAAAACATACTCTTTAGTAATTCATACAATATTTTAGTAGTTCATTTTATTTTGTATCATAACTTTGTTCAGACTGTAATGAGAACGAACATTGTACTTGTTTAAAATCGCTACAAAAGAGTTGTGAACTATCTCATAAATATATTAATGTACTATATTTAATTTAAAAAAGACATACGACATACTATTTAATTGTTGACATTCGTCTACATAAATTAAATTCTTTTTAAAGTTTTAACCATAATTATAGAAATACTAATATTGACTTGAGTAGTAAAATTGGGCGCGAGATCTTCCACATAAGTAACTGTGGTATTAATATCTTACCATTTAAAAATTTTAACAAAAAATTTAAATAGAAATTTAAATGAAATATTAAATATTGTTTTATTGGGCGTAAAATAACACGTCTCTTCAAAATTAGCGATCCTTCTAAAATCTATTTGTGAAAGCAATCTAACCTATCATCACGACTATTAAACTGGTAATACCTAAACCTTAACATAATTTGTGCAGTATAATTTTTTAATAAATAAATAATGAAGCTTTCGAGTTGTTTTAGTTATAAAATGTGTAATGTGTAAACATAAGTCTCTGACATATAAACATTTTATTTTTTCATTGAATATCTATTTGTCAAATAAAAATCGTATCAGATTCAAAGAGACAGTGAAAGACAGTATTTAAAAATGACGAGTCAAGGGAGCCAAATTGTAAATATAAATGTCTATTTTATTGTATCAAATGAATATAATTCTGAAGATGATTGTGGTGAAGATATGTGTCATGCATACAATGTTAGTAAATTCATTTTTACATAAATAATAACTTTTAAGCAACAGTAAAAACAATGTAATGAATTGATCTTTTAGAAATGTTGTGAAAATGATTTACACCCAATATGGATCAGTGAAAAAGATTGTAATAAAATGAAACCTAACAAAACTGATGTCTTTGTAATGGAAAAATTCGAAGGAGATACATTTAATAAATTAAGAACATTTAAATGTTCGTAAGTAGGAGCTTAATTACTGATATAATTAGTAACAGTTTAATGATACTTTGATTTTTTTTTAATAGTAGATAATGTTATTTTACTTCTACAGCATAATTGGACCAAAATGTTTATTAGTTTGTTTTAACAATGGAGAACCAATTCCAGAAGGGACAAGCCCGGTGTATACAACAACAATGAGAGGTCTATGTGTATGTGCTTCTGGCTTATCTTCAGAAGAAAAGGTATACCCATTAACTGTTTCTACGCGCAACAAAGAGGAAATTATCAAAAAATCTTATTATTACAGGAACATGTACAAAAATTAGTAGAATATATGGGAGGAATTTTTACAAAACAGTTACGTAGTCGTGTAACACATCTTGTAACATCATCTGTCATGTCTGCCAAATATGAGGTAAGTAAATTTATATCGGTAAAATTACATAGATATTCTTATCGTAATGTTTATTTCTTTTTAATAGACAGCAATAGATATGAAAATACCAATAGTTACAAAAGAATGGATTGAAGCAATCTGGGAAATGAATTTAAAGGATTTTGTTACACCACATGACAAAATGTTTGATAAATATAAAGCTTCTGTGTTTCTTAACTTAGTTGTAACATCAACAAATCTTCCAAAACGTCAGAAGGAAGAAATTAAACGTTTAATTAACACTAATGGAGGAGTAAGATATATAACTTTTTAAATTTTTATTTTCTTTTTTACCTAACTATTGTCTTATATTATTATTCTCTTTCTAGATATTTATGGGTCCTTTGGATGGCGCAAAAGTGAAAGTTGTACTTGCACCTGAAAATAGTCCAATAAGTGAGAAGCTTAAATATGCAAAAAAAGCAAATATTGCTTGTTTAACACCAAATTGGGTATATGAAAGTATAAACATTGGCTATGCTTTGCCTTTTAAAGACTACCTAATTAAGACACTAAAAGCATGTTCCACTCCAGAAAAGTTCAACGGTAAAAATATTTCTTTAATGTTATAAATCTATAGATTAGTAACTGATATTACAATTTTTTTAATGCACAGTATGTGAAAGTTTTAATTGTTCTACGATAAGCTCCATAACATGTGACACACAGCAAGGCAATTATATAGATGAAACCTCAATAACAACAATGAGCAATGTTTCTACCCTCGATACTTTATATAACAACATTTCTACTGGTTAGTATTATAAAATGCACGAAAGTGTCTTATAACAAGGATAAATTGTATTTTAAATTTATTTAAATTTCTCAGTTTCTACAACTACTACAGTCTTGGATAGACTTACATTTAGTGAAGCTAAAGCGGCTGGTCCGTTTCTAGATGGTTGCAATGTGCGTAAATTACATAAAAAATTTGTCATGTTCTATAATATTGTCCCATGATATTTCTGTAATCAATTCTTGTTTTTCTCTTTAGATTTACCTAGCTGGATTCGCTTCTAATCAACGGGATAAACTTAACAAAATATTAAACGTAGGTAGTGCAACGCGACTTGATGATATATCTGACGCTCTAACACACGTTGTCGTCGGGGACGAAAACAGAGCAGCTAGTGAACTAAAACTATTGAAATCGAAAAGATTATGGTATAATGTTAATTTAATGTCTATAAATATCTATTTAGAATTCTGTAATTTAATACCATGGATATTTGATATAGTCCATACATATTGACATTGGAATGGTTGGAAGAAAGTGTCAAATTAAAACGGCCCGCGCCAGAAGAAAATTTTTTATGTGGACAAAAAAATACTGTAGTTCAAAAAGTTACAGAGCCAGCATCACCATTAAGTAAGAAGGTAAATACATAAAAAATATAGTATATAAGTATTTGACGTGTGCATGTATTTTTGCAGAATTTACAAATGCTACAAAAACCGAAGAAAGTTTCTATACCGTCTTTTGACATAGACCGAAAATTGGCGATGTTAGAAAAAGAGAAAGAATCATCCGATCTACTTCAACATTATCTTCAAGATACAGCTGGTAATATCTGTAAATAATTGGTTACATTGTTATAAAGGAAATGAATATATATCTTATTTATTATCAGATGCAACAAATGATAAAACAATGCAAGAATTTTTAAAGCCCGATACACTTGTTTTGGGAGAAGATAATGTTAAAACCTTGGTAGATGATCATGAAAGTAAAAAAAAATGCTTAAAAGAATCTATAACACTCGCAGCAGATGATACTGCAGTACCGATTAATCAAACATCTACTATGAATGATAGACTATTTGAAGGTAATGCACTAGTAGAATATGTATAGCAATGAGCTAAAATAATGCTAAAGTATACATATAGGTTTGACATTTGTCGTAACTGGCTTCAACGAGGAAGATAATTTTGTAGTTGAAACTATAATGGCAATGAATGGAAAAGTAGTTTCAAGTACGTTCGCTGGTATTCCAGATTATGGTGTAGTACCAAAATGTGGCGCACCTTTAAAACATACAGTGAATGAAATCGTTACCGATTTGTTTATTGTAAGTTTAAGCTTTTTATTTCGATATTTATATTTTGATATATCTTTTAATATTAATATTTTTTTGTAGGAAGATTGTGTAAATCAGGAACAAATAGTTGAAATTATGTATTATCATAAACCTCTATCTATAAAAAAGCATTCTACTCCATTATCAGACTGTGTTATTACAATGAGCACATATGTTGGAGTAGAACGAACGTATCTTATAACATTAGCTGCGGAATTGGGTGCCATGTATTATTCTTATCATACACCTTAAAGATAACTAAACTGAATCAAGTATTAAAGCATTGTTAATTTTAGGTGTCAAGATATTTTCGTTCGTAAAACTAATCTTGAAAAAAATATATGTAGAAGCACCCATTTGGTTTGTCCGACACCCGAAGGAAACAAATATAATGCTGCAGTGAAGTGGAAATTACCAGCTGTTACTGCAGAATGGTTAAAAGCCTGTGCAGTTCAATCGAAACGGGTTGACGAAACACCGTTTCTTGTAGGAGAAACCATAGGTACACAAATATTTAACACATCCATATTAAATATGTATACACAAATTTTTTTAATATTAATCCCTCCTCCAAGCTCCTGAAAGACCAACTGAAACTAACGAAACAGACGCAAGTTCACTTAAAGTGAACTCAAATCAAATGGATCTACCAACTGAACCAGCAGCTAGGAACATTATTACTCCAAAACGACATTTATCAAATTTACAAGTATATATATAGTTTTACATATTTCTTTTATTATTAATTTGCGATTTATTAGTAAAAATATATATTATAGAATCAAGATGGCAGTTCCGGCGATAAACCGTTAATAAATAAAAGACTCAGTTTACTTATGAACAAAACTCCTCAATCACAGTTTCATATGTCTACGCCAGAAACAACATCTAGTCAAGTATCCAGACCCAATTCTTCACCAGACACAAGAAAAGATTGGGCAAAATGGGTTGATAATTTTCCAGAGTCAAAAATAGAAGAACCTCCTTTAAAAAAAAGGGCACTTAGTACAGTTAGTATTTGTTTTAAGCTTAATTATGTGCATAATGCATAAATATCTAATAGATATTAACATAGTTGAATTTATAGCCTCTTTCAGAACTTAAAAGACAGTTATGGCAGAAACTAAAAAGTGAGACTTGTGATCCAGAGGTAGCATGCTTTATTTATATATAATATATATATATTGATATATATATTAATAAATATTATAACATTACAGCGGAATAATGCAGATGAGACATTATCTCTTAACAACGATCAAGCGTCAAAAGAAGCACCGGAAGAAGCAAAAGATGATAGCAAAATAACCGCTACTACTCCCATTAGGAAAAAATTAGAATTCACAGATGAAAATAATGCACTGCCAAATAATGAGATTAATATGTAAGTTAATACATAAATGTGTTTCACAATTTATGTATAAAATTCTTTATAGACCTTTCATAGGATTTTGTTTTTTATAGGCAAATTGCACAACTGGATCAAGTACTTCAAAGAGCATCAAGTACTCCGGAGAATAGGTATTCTCTTTCCGGAGAGAATGCAGACACATATAGCGCTGAATGTTCCGATCCTATACAAAAATGTACGTACATTTATATCTATTTGTTAATATCTAATTATTTAATATATATTCTTTGTTATAGTTATTGTAAAAGATTCTCAACCTGTCGATGCTATTGTATGGGAAGATCCCAGCCACTCAAAACGGGTAGGTTCTTTTCATAAATCGATTCTATTTTGAATATTTGATATCAATTAACCGTAATTATAAACGTTGCTCTGTACTAAGTTGATAACGCATGGAGAACAAAATGAAAGTATCGCACACGAAGGATATACTATAAACAATGATGAAGAAGAATCCTTAGAAGAAGAAATTGAACCAGTAAAAAAGAAACCAAAATTCATGCTATCAGGCATGAAGGTATATTAATTGTTATATCTATGCATTATACATATTCAATACGTATATGCATGCATAATATTTTATATTTATCTCAATAGGATAGAATATCATATGAAAAAGTGATAAGAGATCTCGACGGTGACGTATCATCGGATGCTTGCTTTGATATAAGTGCAACACATTTGCTTTGTATTAGACCATCAAGGAATGAAAAAATGCTTGGAAGTATAGCATCAGGAAAATGGGTTCTACATTGCATGTATTTGCGGGACTCTGAACAAGAAGGGAAATTCCTTGATGTTAGTATTGATTCTCTTGATCGTTATCATATTTTACCTATATTTTATGTTTACGAGTAGTCTTTTACTTCACTCCAATTGCTTATTGGCAGGAAGAAAAATATGAATGGGGGAATCCAAAAAGTAAAGGCATTATACCGGATCCTAGTGACAAAATTGAAGAAACAATCGCAGCAGCCGCGTATAGATGGAGGCTTAGATTATTAAAAGAACCGAATAGGCCGTTTCACAATATGGTTGCTTTGTTATTAGCTTCTGGGGACAAATACGATCAGTTTAAAAGATTAATCGAAGCTGGAGGTGGGAAAGTTGTCCAAGCACGGTAAGTTTGTTTTTTTATTAAACTCTTATTATTTACATATTATTTGTTACATGTTATATATGTTATATACAATATTACATATTATAGTTTACATGTTATTTGTTCTAGACCACCATACGATACAAGTCCAACTGGAAAGAAGATTACTCATTGTTTCGTGAATCCTAAACAAGCCAGTCAACCGATCGACTGGGCAATGTTGGCCAGTAAAGGTATTCTCTGCTTTATGCCACAATATTTAAGCGATCATCTTACTGCACAAACCCCATTAAATCCACGAGAATGTGTAATTGACGAATTTAAGAAGTATTTAACATTATTACCGAAATAAAACGTTAACAAATAACGCCTCCAAAAGATTTTGTATAATAGTATTTACAAATGTATATCTGTATATAGAAAAAATACATATGTCATATTTTATTAAATAGATTCTTTATTCCTTTATGACGTTCCCTTTTGTTCCTTTTTATGGAAGTATAAGAAGAAGAAGAAGAAAAGATATATTTTTCAATAATGCGATAGATTCCTTATAGTTTTGTAAAATTTAACCTAAAGTCTTCCGTTACTGTCAAGAAAACATTACGAACATCAATGCCATCTTTGTTGCATGTGGGATCTAATGAAATTTCGTAATCTTTAAGTATCGCAATTAAAGCCATACTACTTTGCAATAGACCGAGTCGTACTCCTACAATGAATATGTCATTAAAGTGTAGAAGTTAACAATATTATATTAATTTTACAAGAATATTTTATGTTAAATAATGTTAAATAAATATTTACCGACGCAAACTCTTGGTCCATCGCCAAAAGGCATGTACGTGCATTGTTTGATATTATCTTTATTTTCATCGCTAAATCTGTCAGGATCAAAATGCTGTGGATTTGAAAAATATCTTGGGTCACGGTGGAGACCCGTTAAAGCCACATAGACGGGTGTACCTTTTTCTATAACTGTCTCAGTTCCTGGAATCTAAAAAATCTATCATTTAGAACGTTATATGACCAATGAAATATTCGACTACAGCGTGTAAGAGATCTTTAACGGTACAAAAAATAAGACTCTTTTTGTCTTATCTTATAAGATAATAATATGAACTCATATATTATAAAAGAAGAACAAAAGAATAACATCTCTGTTATTGTGGCTATATATAATATTTTTTTCATTTTTGAAACTTATAAAAGACTCGAATAAAATACAAAATTTTGATAACAATCGAATTAAAGGAAAATATGATCTTCATAAAAATTTTTACGAGGAAAATAATCCGTGTTGTTTGCTAAGAATTGCATGTCCTTCGATCTTGTTTGCAATGGTAAGTAAACAGTTATTCGTTTCCTTATTTGTTACATAATAACTAAAACAGTTAGATAATAACTAAACACACGCTCGCAAGAAAAAGATACTCTTCATATTTTAATATTCGAAATATCCGAAGAAAATATTTCGTTGAACAAGTTTATAACGAATCATTATTCTAATTTGTCGATTTACCTTGTAGTCTTTCACACAAATACGGTCAATAAGTGGAGCTGGAGGATAAATTCGTAGAGTTTCCGAAATAACTTGATTCAGATATTTCATACTCTGGAAGGCCTCGTAAGTCATTCCATGTTCCTTCAATTTCTCGTGAATTTCTTCTCGCGTTCGTTTCTGAATCTCCGGATATTTAGCAAGTTCGTAAAGCGTGAGGCATATAGTTGTTACGCTTGATTCACGACCAGCAACGAAAAAGATTGCTGCTTGACTCACTAATTCATCGCCCTCAAGCTCTAAAGATAAATCATTATTTTTTTTAGACAAATTACACGCATAAGAGAGCTAATCAATGGTTAAGATTAAATATCTAGCTCTTACTCAAATCATTTTTATTTTTCAAATCTATTAAAGAATCGATCAAGTCCCCTCGCTTAGCTTTGGTCATATTTCTGGTATCCATAGAATTCCAAAATATTTTACGGAAGTAATTTGTAGACGATCCTAGCATTTGACCGGCAATCCACTTCGAAAATTGTGGAAAGAAGAACATAACGCTAAATTGGATAGCACGAAGAAACGTTATTCGAGTGCCTTCTTGAGCTTTTACGAAAAAGAAAAGAAGAAACGCAATAAATGTGAGATCGTTCAAACTTGCAAGAAAACAATAAAATAAAATAATACACAGCATCGAAAAACATTTGACAAATACCTTTTTCAAAGAATTGTACCGTTTCAGGATCGAACGAATTTACTTTAATTCCAAAAGCGACGGAAGATATAATGTCAGTCGTATATCTCAAGGCAATATCCCTTACGAAAATAGTTTTCGTTTTCGCGTCATGTGAAAATTGCTGTTCTAAATATTTGATCATTGAACCAGCGGTTTCGCCGATCAAATGAAAAAGTTTCTTCATTTTCCCGCTGCTGAACACCGGCGATATTTTTGTTCTAACAAGAGTACACGTTCGTCAATAAATTCTTTTGCCATGCTCATAAACATTATTTTGATAAACGTTTTAAAAATTAGAAACCTCATTTGTCTCCATTCCGGATTGTGCATCGTGAAGAGATTACTGCTTCCTATTTTATCGCGAATCGATTGAGCCGTGAAATAACGATCCGGAAAATAATCGAAGTCCTTGACTAAAATCTGTTTAATTAATTCCGCATTTCTCAATAACAAGAACGGTTTGTGGAAAATGTAAATTCCAAGAACATCGTCGTTGTCTGAAGCTTCACTGTGTAGATCACCGATCACAATGGACGGAGATTTCTTAAATTGTATCACATCTTTTACGTTACCAAAGAACCAGTGGGCAGGTAGGGTAGGAACACCTCGTCTTTGCCAGTAGGTACGTCTATACTTTACGTATAAAAGCAGGAACGTCACAAGGATGGCGATCGTAAGAAAAATATTGAGAAAGCAGGAGTTTAGTATTGCCATCTTTTGATGACACTCTCCCAGCTACTTTGAAATGATACTGATGGAGTCTGGTTGTCCGCACTTATATAAGATTGGTCATCAGTTGAGTTATCTATAGGTGATACTTGAAATTATTTTATAAAATTGGAGGAATAATGCATAGTTTTCTAATTATATATTGAGCATATATAAATTCTTTTATATATTCTTTTTTGTAAAATGAGATGAAAATATTTATTATAGTAAATAATCATAATAGTAAGAGTTTATTTATTTACTTTAGTATTGGACACTTCGTGTTTTCGTTAGAACATAAGCTGTATCAATGACGTTTATAATAAAACAATGACTGTGCATTTTAAATATATGCATTCTTCATGCAGTTAGAAGATAAAACGTATCGGATAATTGGATCGGTCGGATAATAGTCCAGCCAAATTAACATTTTTTTAGGAACAAATTGATATCGAGGATTTTCTTGTAAAAAAGGTTGAAGATGTTTATTATGATATTAAATAATCATAAAGGTAAAAATTTATTTATTTATATTATTATACAATGCTTTATATGTATGACAACATAAGCTCTATCGATGACCTTTACCAGTGTTTATCGAAGAATGACTATGCATTTTGTATACATTCCATTTATCTGCTATAATCAGTGGACAAGATATGTCATATAACTGGATAATAGTCGGATAATAGTGCAGATCATTCGTAATTAACATTTTTCCAAAAACAAATTAATGGTAGAAATATTTCGTATGATATGACTCGGAACGATATTGAAAACAAAATAAGCGACATTTAATAAGCTCCTCCGGAGCCCCGTGAACAAAATATCAACTGAACGAGAAAAACACGAATTCTTTTTACGTTTTGCTTTGTATCTTATAAACTATTGGTCGTACGTGGAAAGTTCCGATAGAGATAGTTGCAGTTAATAAAATTATCTGTAAAGTGAGATCTATTACGTTACGATAAGTCCAATTGTTAGGTCGCAAATTAATAAAAAGCGCAAAGAAATCCATTTTTAGTAGGAAATGACCACAGACACCTCCACGCACCGTTTCTAACTCGACCGCGCGAAAACGGTAACTAATGGAACAAATCGCATTATCTCGGCAATTATAAAATAAGCTCGAGTGTAGTTAGACTAACAAAGGCTCAGTTATATGTTCATATAATTAACGCATATAATTAACGTTCGTATAAAGAAGGAACGGATAAACGAAGTTCCACTGTACACGATCAAAATTATCAAATGGATGTAAAAATGTGTCTGTCTATATATATGGGTGTCCGGCTATAGGTATAAAAAGATTTAAGGGGTGATTCTTGAAGTTAAAATAAGATGAAAATCAGAAATAAAAAAAATTGTTTTCAGCTTTGTTTTTTAGTTACTGTCAATTAAAAGGCCACCGAAATACCCCTGTACGCGTGCAAACCTCCTTACACGAGCGAAGTAAGTCAACCAGAGCAGCGGGATGCACAGCAATACTCAATGGAACATGGGCAGCAGAGCTTACCTGGTACAAGTCATAGAGAAGATCGTGGCATTCCGGATGTAAAATATCCTGCAGGACATTTCGTAAGAAAAATCGTAGATTGAACATTAAATGTATCTACTCATAAAAATCCATAAGATAATCCGAGGTATTTCGGCTGATTTTTAATTATCAATAACTAAAAAACAAAGCCAAAAATGCCAATAATTTTCTTCTTATCCTTGATTTGTATTTTATTTTAAGTTCAAAAATCACCTCTTAAATTTTTTACACCTGTAGCTGAACTCTCTATATACAGCGTAGCCCACGAACTCTGTCCACCTGAAATATGTTTGTTGTTTCAAACAATACGCGAAAATATTTCTAGCAGAAGATACGGGATTTAAAGGAATACATAACATGGTAATAACGGTTTCTTGACAAGTTATTTGACAAGATTTCGTTGGAATACACAAAATTCCTTATGATAGATTTATTTTAGCGTCTATGATACACGAATTATACATATTTATATATATTATTAGTACAATCTTACACAATTCGGTAAAGATTCTAGTATAAACATCGTATCATCGAATGAATTTTTAATTCCTACAGGTAACTATAGATACATATACAGTCGTAGCTTCGTAGTACTCTTTTCCATTCGTGTGTATCAACAAATTAAACATATTTCTCGAAGCTGAATCGCCTCTTCTTATTTCTTACAGAGTCAAGAAAAATACATCTTAACATATGATCAGGATTATCGTAGAGATATCTTGAATTTCATGATTGACTTCTATAAATTACTTGCTTCTCTCGGGATGACATATTAAGATTAACTCATATACACCATATTATTTAAACAGAATTGCATTACTTAATATAAATTAGTACATCAATACCTTCGCAAAACATTCAAGTCGCATGGACTTACATTTCAATGAAATTAAAAAATTAAGCTGTGTACTTGTATTGCCTTGCCACTTCTGTTGCTGTTTGCAATTTCATAACCTTTTCCGAATTTTTATGAGCACTTAAAACAATGTCATAATACCATATCGCAATTTCTCAAAACTTAGTAGCGCACAAAGTTTTTCTCTTGATGTTATATACAAATTCGACTAGCAAATTTTGAAAGGCGATAGTAGAAATATCAGTTTTCGTAGATAGAATTGAAATACAAAAGAAAGAAAACCTTCTAGTAATATAAACGTAAAGATGTAAGAAGATAAAAGATCACATCATCAATTATAACATCAAATTAATTGTAGTTAAATTACTTGCAATATTTTTTGGAATGTCATCATTTGTTTTTTATTCCACAAATAAAAGCTTTATTTCGACTAACGTAAGTAGAAAAATTTGTAACATCTAATAAATTTGAACGTATGTAATGAAACATATTCACTTCGGTTGAGTATCTGGTTGAGTTTGTGATTGCTGTTGTTGTTGTTGCTGTACCTGCTGGGGATGAATGGGATGTGCAAGAGTTTGCAATTTAACTTGACTAGGACCAGGACTACCTCTTGCAGCTGTAACGACAGGTTTACCCTGAGCAGGTGCAGCTTGGCGCAATTGAGCACTACTTGCAGTCATAACTTGGATCGTCTGTTTCAAAGCAGCGGATGCGACTGGAATTACTCTCGTCTGCAACGGAGACTTTGCTAAAACTACTTGTCCAGGTTGAGAAACTGCTTGTCCTGTAGAAACCTGAAGTCATATTTTATTTTAAAAGAATGTAAAAGAAACGAACGATATCAACAAAATCGGCATCTGAGGTATATAACATACATGTGTAAATTGTTGCATCGCTGATGGTTGAACGTGTTTCATAACTTGTTGAATCTGCTGCACGGTCATAGTCGCAGGCAATGATTTCTGTTGTACAATCAGTTGAGTCTGAACACCAGTTTTCGCAGCGACTTGCGTTAGTTGTGCAACTTTCTGCGCTGGCAATTTTCTTTGAGTGATGATTTGTGGATGCAGAGCGAGCTGACGGATTTGTTGAGGTGTTGCTGTACGTACACTGGCAACGTTTGCAGTTTTTACTAAGGTAGCAACTGGAGTTCCACTAGCTGATGTTCCAGCTTGTACCTGCAAACCTGCCTGAGCAAATATTTGGGCCGGAGTAAGTCCAGTCTGTGCAGGTACCTGTACTTGAGCTACAGCTTTTGCTTGTTGTTGCAAAGCCTGCCGTTTTATTAAAGCAGCCATTTCTGTCTCTGATACTGTACGAGCTACCGTCTGTTTCCCAACAGTTGCTTGTGCAACAGTACCAGCAGTTATATTCTGCTTCATCAACGTAGCCCTTTGTTGCGCAGCGGCAGCTGAAACGGCTACCGATACCTTTTGACCATTTGCAGCAGCCTGTGCTTGCAATACCTTTAGTTGCTGCTGTCGCAATAAAACTTGCTGTTGTCGGTAATATTGTAATTGCGCCGCAGTTAACGTTTTAGTACCCGGAGCTGTCGCCACGGTAACCCCAATACCTTTCTGCGTAGCCGCGGGTGAACTTTGTGCAGCGGATACTAAACTCGCTGTTGCAATTCTTTGAGCGGCTTGAAGATTACCAACACTGACAACGGTTGGCGTTGCCCGTGCATCTTGCATATTTAACGTTCCTCCTGGTCGGGCTTTAACTGTCGACGTAGCAACTGTCGTACCACCCGTAGTAACACTACTAATTGTGGTAATAGGTTTCATTGTAGTTAACCCTGTTGTGACGGTGGTCGCAACTTGCGTTAGTTGATGCACTTGAGGACTTGAGGTATTTGAAATATTTTGTTGAGCTTGTTGTTGCTGTTGCAGTTTGATTTGCTGCTGCTGCTGCTGAACTTGTTGCTGCTGTTGCTGCTGCTGCTGCTGCTGTTGTTGCTGTTGCTGTAATATGCGAGCGGCTACTTGTTGCTGTTGCTCTGCTGATAAAACCTGGATACAAAATATTGAATTATGCCATTAAATGTTTAAAAATTTCGATAATTAAAAGACATTACGCCTTATTATACTAACAGCATGTTTCAGTTTCTCCTTTGCGATCCTATCGGCGCGTCGCGTTGCAACTTCTATAGGAGCTAATGGGTTATCATATTGGATACCACATTCAGCTAAAACTGCAGCGTTGGTAGGATTTTTCATTAATGGATTAACAAGCAATGGTTTAACAGTAGGCGTTCTCTTATTCGAAACAGATTTAATGGTGTCAAATCTCTGACAGCACATTAATGTAAACGAATGATTTTTATCCTGATTATATAACTGAGACGTTTTCATTGGCCTGTTTGTTTTACTTTGTTGCTAAAAGAAGACGATTAAAAAATGATAACTATTTTCCAACAAATATCTCTCGTCAAATGTAGAATAAAAATATCTCGATATACCTCGGAAACCTGAGGCATTTTGTAAACCCCTTTCTGTTTCTTTTGTTTCTTCGGCGTAGTATCATAAAGTAACTTTCCCTCTTCTCTTGGTACTATTACTGATTCGTATCTGCTTCTACATTGTTTAGGAGATCTATATATTCGAGAAGTATTATTAACTATATCCGCAACCAAATCCCAATTGGGAGTATGACCAGGAGATAAAATCATCAAATTCAGCGGCAGTCCTTGATAAACCTGAATTGCTTGCAGAAGGGCCCAATCCTCATGTATCATCCAATCTAAAACATGTTCTTGGTCCGCGGAAGACTTTGACATATGCGACGGTTTTATACCAGGCAGTGGAATTGGTGGTCGAACTATACGATATTTATGTAGTTTCATATCGCGACGTATTTTCATAAGCGCTGGTGAAGGTCGATCGAATAAGGATCTCGGTGCATAAACAGATTCTTCCTTGTGTCGCATTTTAACCGTTCGCCGTCCTACATAGAAGATAAACAATTTAATATACAATTAAAAAAACAATATCAACTGTATATGTACATAAAGAAAGTACCATAGATAGATTTCTTATAAATATATAAACTACTTACCATCGCGATCAGTAATTCCAGCTTCAATCCTACTTCTTTTTTGTTCCTTTTTAATGTATATTGGAGGTAATTGTGCCTCTGACATAGGAGTATTTTCATAAAGGAATCCCAAGGAATAGTCGATGTAAACATCATTATCTGTTGTAGGAGGTGTAGGAGGGCACCACATCTAATCATTAAAATAAATTTTACATAGATTAAACTGAAAATATAAATAAATAATAAATGAAAATAGAAATAAAATTTCTATACTAACCGGCATTTGCTCCATATTGTCGTCCGATAACCATATCTGCAAGACATTAAAAAGTACGTCTATGAGATTCGAAAGTTATAAATAAAAAATCTGCTTCAACAAGATTTAAAAGAAAGATTACGAAGAACGAGCGTCGTGTACGAAGCACTCACTTTTTAAACATGACGAATAATTTGAAGAAAAAATGATTTCTTCTTCGTTTTTATATATGTCTTCATATGTCTTCTATTAAATGCAATCGAAAAAATGCTAGAATGCTTGAATAACTGAGTAATTTTGGAAGATCAAGGAAATGAATAGGAAATATACATACATTTTGCTCGTTCAAAGGCTCATTTTTCTACTCAAGAAATTCATTACTTCAATCCCGCGTAGATATTAAATATTGTACAAGACGCTCATTAATGTGCCTGCTTATACCTTGGCTGACTCCAAGTTTGGAATGGCAAAGGCAGTGTTTTGGTGCCATTTTTCAAATAATTATTTGGAGCTTTCTACTGCATGCTATTATCTAATATTTGCAAAAAAAATTCTTTTCTTTAATGTGCGGTCATGATAGCCTTGCCACACCAAAACATCGCGAGAATACAAGATCATTACTTTCAATGATCTCAGTATATATAACCAAGCACACTGAGCAAAATTTGACACCAAAACGGAACTGAACCTTTGATCGAACAGACTTGGATCCGCACCAAGAAATAAGAAAACACATGATCTTCATAGCAAGGAATATTTTGTTTATTTCCTTCCTCAGACTCACTCGATCATACAAAATACAGGCACGCAACTTAAATATTACAGTGGGGCATACCATTAAACGAAGAATCTCTTAAGTCTAATATGTAATCAGGTCGCGACCTTGCAAAGTATGTAGAGTGCAAGGCGTTAATGAGAACAAAGTACGTCGCATTCACAGAATTATTTCTGCTTTTTACTTTTGACTCGATTGTTTATTTCTTTTTATTTAAGAAATCAAACGCTACAAAATCGTCGCAAAGGTGAGACTTTCGCAACGTACTAATGAGCTAAGCTGTAATGAATCTTTTTCTCCTCTATATATCCTATTATAATACAATCGAATGCCTTGCCTTATTTCTTTTATCATTTTCTTTCGTTCGTTTTTATCACCAAGTATAAATTACAATGTCAATTAAAGACACTTGAATTCTTTACAGGAAAGTACAATTTACAATGCTAAAAATGTTACACGTATGTACTTAGTACAATAAAAGAAACATCTCTCACTTATCTTTACTTTTGTGATTATATACAAGAATCATGTGAAAATTAAGAAATAATTAGAACTTGGTTTCTTTTATGCGCACGCCGCTCCAGGTAGTAGTTCAAGACAATGTTAATGTCTAAATTATGAGAAATATTTATACAAACACGCTGCTAAATGTTACAGCGATAAAGTTTTAGCGGGACTCAAGATATAGTACCGCTACTGAATTTTTCCAATTGAGTTGTTTGCGAAGAAGGAGGAGGAGGAGTAAGCTGAGTACGAATCGACTTTTTCATTGGCGGTATCTGCTCTTCGTCATCTGGAGCGTCAGCTATTTGTGATACATTCGTTTTTCCACTTATCAATGGCTTTGCAAACGATGACAGTCGTGTTCGTTTAATTTTCCTTCTTAATTTCTTTGATCCATCTGATGAATCGTAATTAGAGTCGTTGTCCAAATCGACCAATGCTATCACTGTTGATTGTATCGGAACCTTATCAGTTTTAAGTTTAGAATTCAATGACGTATTTTTGTTCAATGTCGGTGATTTTCCTGCCTTATTGGAACTGGTATAAGTACTTGCTACATTGGAAAATACATTAGAGGAAACGCGATCTCGAGAACCAGTATCCAATCCAGAATCACACCACCCATCTACTTTACAATTCGGAGTAACATCTGAAATCCTAAGAACGCAATTTTTCCCTGACGAATCAGATGCAGAATTTGAATTAGAATCGGCGTTTTTTTTATTATTTTTCGTATCAGAGGAATTGCAATTAGATGTTTTTGCATGAACGGAACTAGAAGCTTTACTGGTATGATTACTTCGTGTATCCAAAGTAAGAATAGCAACGACTTTAGCAGTTCTTTGTGGTTTCTCGTTAATTTCATTAAAGGAGGATAGGGTTGAATCATCTTGTTTGGGGAAGGTTTCTGATACAACCGCGTTACCATTTGAATCTGTGTTCAACGTTTCTGTTTTTCCAGACAATGGTGAAACGGCAGAAGAAGGCTCCTCTTCCTGTGATTTTGAATCAGAAGACGAATCTATCTTCCGAATGTGCTTATTCCCTTTGTTCGACACATGATTAGGACCCTTTGCCGAATTTAGCGTAAAATTCAATCCAGATCGAGTAACTCTCGATCCTTGTTCAGAAGTAGGAACAGGTGTATCCGGCCGTCGTCTCGGTGTACTTGTATTCGTACTTGTAGATTCACTATTTCTTTTACATCTAGTTGAAATAGAACTAGTACAATCTTTCGAATCGGATGTTGGTTTCATAGGTGGTATTGAACTGCTTCTTCGAAACACAGTTGGATTCAAAACACCATTATCCAAAGTCTTTGACCTACGCGTCATGGGTTTCTCATATGACGATGTATTTTGTTCTTCGTTTCTTAGTGATGAACTCAAATTTGACATAGACCTTGTCGCTAATCGTGGGGAAGATCTAAAGCATTCAGGCAAAGGAGTGTCTGGTCGTTTTTTTTGCAATGATTTTGTGGAATTTGAATTCGGTGGAGGTGTTAAAGAACGAATTGCACTTGACCTTGTAATCCTAGAATGTTCTATCGTCGGTCGAGGTGTGTCGGGCCTTCGAATCTGTGTTACTTTGCTAGTTTCTTTTCGATGAGTATTCGAATTCGAATTTGAAATTTCGCTTCCTTGACTTTCACTTGTATCACTACATAATATCAAATTTTTATTTTCAGTAGTTTCTACGCTAATGTTTACTTTCGCGCTTCTTGTAGTCACTCCGTAAGATATCGTATCTGGTTTACGAAATTTAATCTTATTTTCTGCATTAAATTCAGATCCACTTGATTCATTCGAGCCTAAAGTATCAAAGGAAAAGGTATTGTCACTGTTTTGTGTCGATGAGATCGACTGAACTTTTGTATCATCTTCGTCGCGCACACATTCATCTAATTTAGTATAGTTTTCTTCTTGTTTGCTGCTACTAGGTTCTTGACTAGAGCTTGATTCTATCACAGAAATGGATTCATTATCATTGACAGACTTATTTGTTGTATCTGAATTTGAAGTACTTTCATCGTATTGTTTATTATTTGTTGAAGTTTCTTTCATATCCATGTCTTCTTTCATTTCGATAGGACTCTGCGCTCTTGTACCATTTTTTACACTATACTCGTCATTAGAAATATTTATATCTTGGAGCTCGTCTAGAGATTTATTTTTTAATACCTTTGATTCTGCGTTAGAGATAAGTAGTTCTCCTTTTAATCCCTTATCTGGTTCATCAATGGCAGATGAAGTTATCTTACTCTTAGAAACAGTATCACTTACTAATTTCTTTATTGTAGATTCATCATTCTCATCTGTATCTTGAACAACTATTTTATTTTTTAAAGGAGCAATCAATGAATCTTCCGATATATTAATTTCTTCATCTATCTCCAAAGTCATTGAACTTTTCAAGCATTTTGAATCAGAAATTCTTTTTACCATGTTCGATTCCATTACAACTGAACGAGGACTACTATTCTGTGAGATCAAATCAACGTTAGAATATTCGGAATCGTCATTACAACTTGCAGTACCTTCTAAATTACTAGATTGCGCCATTGCTGTAGACATTAACTTTGTAATATATATTGAAGATGTGGTATTCTCTGTTAACTGTTGTGCTGCTTCACCACCGTCTTTGTTATCAATTATACCTTCTTCTAAATCTTTACTCTGTTCTGACATGCCCGATGAATTACCTGATTGAGAACACGGTTCTATTTCTAACGAATCTAAAGCTATGGTGGCATTAGATTCGTCTATGACAGTTTTATCGCAGTTCGATTTTGGCGAAGTTGCAATGGTGCAATGATTTACAATCACTTTACAATTTTCGATGCTTTCAGATCGCTTTTCATCAGTAGGCAGAATTGTACTTTTTTCAGCATCTGTATGTTTTAAATCAGCTGTTACCACTTCTTTCTCATTCACAGTATGATCTCCTTCATTGGGATTATTCGAAATGTTGGTATTATTTAACTTTTTCGGACTTGAAACTGGTGGCAAAGGCAAAATGAAATTTTCTTCTGCTTTCATCCTCATTTCAAGCTCACGTTGTTTGCGCAAATTGCTGGCTCTACCTCGGCATTTCGGTTTTATACCAGGCAAGATAGGACTTACGTCCAATGTCCACAAATTAATTTTAACATTTCCCCTTGATCTCGTCCGTGGACTGTTCAGATCAAAATGATTTTGACTAAATGATTTATTAGAACGGTTCTTACGTTTGGGATATCCGCCCTTTTCAGAATCATTTTGATCGTGTGCCTCTTCCTCCTCCTCATCCTCGTCGCCTTGACTTTGACTTTCCGTATGACTCGACTCTTCGTCAAGGCTATCTTCTACCACATCTTCTTGTGACTCTGATTCTGATTCTGTAGTAGTCTCAGTTTCACTTTCCGATTCTTGAGCACTTTTACTAATATTCTTACGCGAATTCCTCCTCCTATTCGGTGGGAGTTTCTTATTGACTAATTTCTTAGAATTACTAGCACTATTAACCTGATTTTGCGCATCCTCGCGTCCAAACGTCAAAGGCTTCTCATCGTCATCTGCTAATCGCATTCTCCTTTCTTCCTCTTCGCGCAATGCTCGTAGCCGATCCAACTCCCATTCTTTCTTCTGTTCTTCGAGTTCACGTTCGGCTGCTGCAAGTTGTGCCGCAGAAAACGCACCCTCTGATTCCTCGACAAACTTCATCGCGTAACGTTCTATAGGTGTTAACTATGTACAAAAACACAAACATTTTTATCGATATACATGCTAAGATTTGAATAAAATATTATAAAAATGGATAAAAACGTTATTTTACCTGAGATACTAAATTTTGTACTTCAAGCTCAGCCTTGCTAACTTGCATGTCATCTCTGTCCGCGTCATCCAGGGGTATATTTTCGTCAAATTCTGCTAAATCAGCAACAGCCTCTGCTTTAGCGGTCTTTGCGGCTTGGACATCAAGATCCTCTTCAGCAGCAGCAAGAGCGCTTTCAAGCGCACCCATCGCTACTTTATCCTCTAAAGTTTGACCTTGGTTATCCTTTTGCAAGAACTTCTCTCGATCTCTATTTTGTTCCAATACTTCGGCCATTCGAGTCGTTGCATCATTCTCCGATTGATCGATGTTAAACAGATCTTGAATCGTAGACTGTAAAGATAATTACAATCATAAAATATTATGTTTTAGAGCATATTTCTTCGTTAAAATTTTTCAAAATACTTACACTTTTGAAATAAGCTGTTGTGAAATTACCACCCTCGATAGCTAAATCTCCAAGTAGTCTCTTCTGATTAGCTTTTTTCAGAATATTTTCTTCTACGGTTTTTTCACTTACTAACCTAAAACATGTGAAGAATAATTAAATATATTCATAAATATAATATACGTATATATATATTATTATTATATATGTCGGGTTAAAATCGGAATTTTGGGCGCGTGACAACTCTTCACGTGAACTAGCCATCGTTTCACAAAGCCAAGATTATATGTACACGTATATACAAGATTATCACTAAGCTTAACAAATAATTAAGTCTAATGAATGATAAATTTAATGAACAATGAAGTTAATGAATAATATGATTTACGAATAATGAATTTATGTACACTATTAACAATGTTTTTGTTGAATTCAAACGAATCCACGGCCAACGAGATAACTCTTTACTAAGCGTAAAAAAATAATCTTAGGCGCAAAATACGATTGACGGGAAATGTTCGATGTGTCACTCTCCAAGGCAATCGCACGAATGCCAGCCTCGTCTGCAATTCGATACGCACTCGTTAGAGCATCGAGAAGTTCCGAACGCCGTTGCTAGGCAGTTTCTGCCTGGAGTTTGGTTATTGATACAATGTATGTCCCATCGTCTCGGTACCTCCGAGGTAACCTCACACGTGGCTAGGCCCGCTCAAGAGGCCGCCTGCCACCACAATCACACTTCTCGGAAAACCCATACAACCACTCCAGACCTCCGTTAGGCAAAACGCTTATCTCGTGACCGTGGCTACGTTCAACGACCAATTGTCACTTCGAACCCAATCTCGCTATCACAAATTTTAAACAATTACAGCTATAATAAAATCTAGGCTAATGTACTAGAGGATGTTCCCAAAATTTCCAAAGAAAGGCTTCGGCTTTCCTTTCATCTCCGACATATATATATATATATATAATATATTATATGTATATGTATATATTTTTTTTATATATACCTGTAGATATGTACATCACGTGTTTGACCTATTCTATGACACCTGTCTTGTGCTTGGGCATCCATCGTAGGATTCCAATCACTATCATAAAATATAACAGTGTCTGCTCCTGTAAGATTCACACCTACACCTCCAGATCTCGTCGATAAAATGAAACAAAATATTCGTTTGTCTCCATTAAATCTTTCCATCAAAACCTACAGTTCCCCGTAAAATAAACCATGTTAGAGAACAATAAAAGAAATAATGACATAATAATTTACAGTAAATAATTATTACCTGCCGCTGATCTACTTTAGTAGTACCATCCAAACGTAAATATATGTGTCCATGAAAATTAAGAAAAGCTTCTAATACATCTAACATTCTGGTCATTTGTGTAAAAATTAAAACTCTATGGTTCTCAGATTTAAGCTTTCTAAGAAGTTGATGTAAAGATTGCAATTTTCCACAGTCATACTGTATCAATCTGGGATCTGGGAACTGCGTCATCATTGCACTAGCTACTGGATGGAACAATGCCAATTTTGGCGATAGTTGACGTTGTAACTCCATTTGTATACGTCGTTGAGCGAACAATTTATGTGGAGGAGGATGAGAAACGTGAAAACGTGGCGTAGGGGCGCACACAGCAGGAACATGTACAACAAACCTAGCATATATTATATTGCGTCAAGAATAATTAAATAACTTCAATAAATTACTGAACACTGAACTCTCTTTTTTTATCAATATACAATACCT
Organism: Bombus vosnesenskii; assembly: GCF_011952255.1. NCBI lineage: Eukaryota > Metazoa > Arthropoda > Insecta > Hymenoptera > Apidae > Bombus > Bombus vosnesenskii. The sequence goes on from NW_022882962.1 coordinate 4,818,883, forward strand.
CTCAAAAACTTCCTTCAGCTCCTCAACAATTTGTTCTGTACTTTTGATCGCCTCCGCAAGTGCTTCTGTGCGAGAAAAAAACTGCCTTCGTGTACGTGCATTATCTTTAGCAGTTGCACAGTGAACCCAACCATTATGCCACCGACATGCCGTAGATGGTTTACCAATTCTTAATGCCATAAACAAATCTTCTCCATATAGAGGACATGCGGCACATCGCCTTTCATTAGTATTTGCAAGTAGACGAAGTTTAGCTTGTCTTCTTTGTTTCCGTTCTTCTTCTAATTGTGGCTATAAAGAGATATTATATTTTAAATTTTCTAAACCTTTAAATCCTTCAAATATTTACTACCTTATTTGATTAAGATAATTACCAAATAAAATTCGGATTTTGGACGTTCTTTGATTTGTGCCTTTTCTGATTCTTTTTGTGCGTGTCTAGTAACAATACCACAACGGTTCGATTGTTGTTGAGATTGTCCATTGCCAGCGGGAGACTGTGCAGTGACATTAGGAGAGGCAGTAACATTAAGAGGCGGCACCCTCATAACGGGTCTTCCACTTGTTCCGCTTGTAGTTGTCACCACTCCTCCTATAACTTTGTTTACTGTAGTTGCCGAGGTAGATAGGCCCATTAAAGATTTTGGTAAAACTTTCAAACGTGGTACACATGGAGTCATTACTGGAAATGAAACTGTAAATATAAACAATGTTAATCATTCGTATATAAATTTAAATAAGATCTGAAAAATATATCAATTTACTAGGATAGAAATATTGCCTATTAATCCTTCGCGGACTACCGCCGAATATATGCGTTCTGCGTAAGCCATCAATTTGACCGAGGAAGTCATATATCCGTTTGGCGAAAACAACTGATAGAGCCGAACGACTCATATATATGTGTCATTTTATTTATCCTGTGGAGAATCTGTGCATGTACATATGTTAGAATTTGACACCTATGAACGAAAAGCGCGTCTAAAGCAGAAATGTGCGCTGGCAATTTTAAATGACTATCGCGGCAGCAGCTCGGCCCAACGGTACGGCAGACTTCGAACCGTCCCGTCCGCAAAGGGTTAACATACGGAATATTGTAATCATGCATTTTTGTATTATTCTTTAACATTCATCTAAATGCATACAAATGACATGAAAAAGGATATATGTATATGGTGCACATTTTTTGAACACAGAACATAAATGAAATCAGTGGGATATGAGCACTCTTAGGACAAACCTGTGTTAGTGTTTTGTTGATTTGAAGTCAGAATGATATGTCTACCAATAGATGTTTGAACCACTTGTGCAAGATTAGGCATTGCTATTCTTTGGACGGAATCACCTTGTTTAACTGCAACTGTTTGTGTTGCTAGCCGTTGCAGTCCATCTATAATATTTGCATTCCCTACTGTAATCCTCTGTGCACTCGTTGCTGCTGTAGTTGGTGTCACTGTTGTACTTTGTGGGTTATGTGCTAGTGTTCCAACAGGAATTGCTATTTTCGAAGCAAACACAACAAATGTTTTACACAAACTATGATTCACAAATGTTAGATTGTAATTAAATGTAAGTTTTGTTAATGTGCTCTCGGTTCTAGAATGCTTATAACATGGGAAACTATAAACAAGCTGGCCCGAGATCAATTGCTCTAGCACCATTGCAAGAATGATTACACAGCGATAAGTTTGAGTGCAACCACTGATCGATGATGCACAAGGATTTCAGGTTTTGGATATAAATATACGTAGTAAAGGTGTAAAAACACACAACAGAAAACCCTCACCTTTTACACTACCCTGATGTTGAACTAATTGTACGGAATATCCTTGCAACTGTTGGCCACCTGCTACTTTTAGTGTGACACCTATGAATTTATAAAAACAGAGAAAATTAATTGCAAAAATTGGAAAAATCCAAAATATGAAATGTCTATAAATCTTATAATCATTCTTACCTTGTCCTGGAGTGCTTTGATTATTTGCTGTTTTTATTAAAGGAGATGTTCCAACTTTTGGAGTAGGCAATATTCCAGTCAAATTCTTTAATTTTGTTTGCGTCTGCCGCGGTACGGATGACGGTTTAACTTGATTAGATAATCTAACATTAATTTTAATCTTTCCAGGTGGACATCTTGGAGACGGATCTGGTTGTGTGTCTATTTCTTCTATAAGCTTGTGTGGTGTTTGCAATCGTCTGACTCTATGCGCCACGAACGCAGTAAGACTTAACTCCAAATCACATAATAAAAGATTAATACTAGATAGATCGATATGCTAGAAAGTAAAAAATAAATATATTATACTTTCCTCTAAACTTCTAAGAGCATAATTAGTATTAGAAAAAATTAAATTATATATTTTACCTTAAATGGATCATAATCAAGAGCACTCCATACTAACGAAGCTGTGACATATTCAATAGCTTCCATTTGAAATGGTGATACAGTAGGTCTAACTTCAAATAAATTTGGGTGGTTGCATACCTTCCGTAATTGCATTAATACATTAATCACACTTAACAGATTGCCACTGGCAAGGGTCTCCTTTGTTCTTCATGAAAAACAATTATAAATATATATATATATATATTCATATTACATAAATCTTTGTGATATAAAAAAAAGTGACAAAATATGTAATACTTACTTTGCTCTGGACATAAAATCATCGTATAGGTATCGCTGACGTTTTGACAAACGGCACATAACGACGTGCTCATACTTTTTGGGTAATTGTTTTTCTACTTCTGTTTTTAATCTTCGTAATAAAAAAGGCCGCAAAACCTACAAACAATATAATTGCTATATAAATAACATATAACAGAAATACACAAATTTAGAGGAAAAGATTGATACAATGAAAGTTGTAAGTGTTTCTCTAGACAGGATTCGTATGTCAAATCAATACTTTACGACACGCGAGTTTTAATAGAGAATTTTTTTAATATCTCGCTATTTATATAAAACAGACATGCGATACGTAATCATCATATATCCGTGTCGGTAGCGAATAATTGCATATGTGAAACAAAGTATATAAAAATAAATTACGTACAGACCTTATGCAGACGACGAATAATATTTTCATTGTATTCACTATTTCCTTCTATCATTCCAGTAACAGGATTACTAAACCATTCTTTAAATTCTCTATGTGACTGGAATACATTTGGCATTAAAAAATGCATCAATGACCATAATTCCATTAAGTTATTCTGTAGAGGTGTACCAGTAAGCAATAATCGTCTGTAATAATAAGGATTTTTATATATAAGTTCTTCATATAATTTAAAGTAATATATTTATAAATTATATTATCCAAATAGATATTTACCGTTGGGTTTGAAAATTCAATAGTAATTGCCATCTCTGTGATTTGAAATTTTTTATATTTTGAGCTTCGTCCAATATAAGATATTTCCACTTTTTCCTTCTAAAGCTTTGATGATCCTGTATAACCAGTTTATATGATGTTATGCAAATATGAAAAGCATTAGGTTTAGTCCAACCTAAAAATAAATAAAATATTACAAATATTGCTATTTTCACTTATATTTCTTCAGAGATAAACTAATACCTGTTCTTTTTTGTTTCCTTTCTTTTTGCGTTCCGTAATAAGTCAAAATCTTAAATCCTGGACACCATTTCTTACATTCCATTTCCCAGTTAAGCATCACAGATGTTGGTACTATTATGAGATGAGGACCCCAATTTCCTTTTTCGCATGCCAAATGCGCAAGTAAAGCAATCGTTTGTATGGTTTTACCCAAACCCATTTCATCTGCTAAAATACCATTTAATTTCCTGTCGTACATTGTAACAAGCCAGTCTAAGCCTATATGTTGATATTCTCGAAGGGGATGTTTCAGAAGAAATGGAATTTTCGTAACAACCTAAAATTATATCAGTTTCGTTAGACAATCATACATAACTTTATTTTAATTCGTATAACTGGTAAAATTTGTCATGATAATTCTCTAAAATAAATCGATGAATCAATTTACTTGTTAAAAGAAAATCACTTATGCTTTAGCCTTCGTAAATGGTCATGTGCAAAATATTGTTACACAACCTTGGATGAAAGGCTGAATAATTGATATACCCACAATGGAAATACAAAAATATTTCAATGACACATACACTGGTGGTAAGTAAAGTATTTCCTTTAGGTTGGATACTTTCTGCCAATGCCGCGACGTTATCCATTTCATCGCGAGCATTTGAATGGTCCATCTCTGCAGTCTGTAAAAGGCAGATTGACCAGTGCAATTATTTTTTTGTATACAAAATTCCTATATGAGTACTAATGAAAACACCATCTTACCTTATCATTTGATGATTTTTCCATGGATACATCTTCTAAAAGAGATTTAAGTCCAATATCGGCTTCATTATCAGTTTGTGTTTGAGACTCTTCCTCATCAACTTCGTTGTCACTCTCTTCACTTTCACTTTCGTTACTAGTAGATTCTTCGTCATTTTCCTGAGCTTCTTCTTTTATGCTTTCTTTATCTGACTCTACACAAATAAATACATGTATATACGTATTATAAATTTTCATGTTTATTGGATTATTGTAACAAATGTTAATTTTCAGACAAATGCCTCAAGTCACATCAGTAACAGGAATTAAGAATGAAAACCATTTCTTAAACCATCAGGATCGGTAGAATATCATCATCAATGAACAAATATAATATAGCGAAAATTAACTTAAATAATATTGACCTTGAATAGGTTCTTGTTCAACATCTATTGGCACATCCGACATGTTACCATATTTGGCCATAAGTTCGTCAATAGACATTTCATTTTCAGCCTAAAAGTATTAAACTTTTATAGAGAAAATCCATAAGTCCTCCATAATAGCTAGAAGAGTATACACATACTTTAAGATCGTCTAATTCTTGTTTATAATCCGCATTTTCTTCCAGTTTTTCTTGTTCCATAATAGTCTCTTCCTCATCGGAAGATTCATCCGATGCGGCAACAAAATCCATATCGCCATCTGTTGTCTTTTCACTCTCCTATTAATAAATACATATAACAAATTTTGTCTTACAGTAAGAAATAGTGTCATTAAAACCCTTGGTCTAAAAATATTTTACATACTTCCTCTACTCCTTTTGATGCAGGTGATAAACTTTTATTTCTATTTTCCAAGTAATCAGGTGGTAGCTCTTTAAGGAGATCTTCTAGGGGTAGCTCTGATTCTTTTTTCAGCAGTTCAACTTCTTCTTTATGGTTTGTCACAGATTTCAATTCTTCTTCGGCTTTTGCTATGGTTTCTTCATCATCATCTGAGCTTTGGTTTGGTTGAAAATCCTCTATATTAAGAAGATTAAAACTATTAACATAACTGAAATACGATGAGCTTAGGAAAATGTATTTTACATACCATCAGAATGAGATTTGCCAGGTGGTACTGGGGAAGAAATACGCGAACTATTCATGGAGGCTGGCACACTTTGAGGACCATCAGTTTTATTAAGTCCTTCAGTTAACCATGTAGAATATTTCTCTGTTTGACCCACAATAAAATTTAAGTGTTGATCTAGTGCCTGCTTTCTTTTCTCTTCAAGCCTTGTCTGTTGTTTATATTCCACTAACTTGAAAACAAAATATAAACATGAAATATACATTCAGTCTTATAAATAGTTTAAGTGTTATATAAAAATATATGTCCAGCATCAATTCTTTGATTATACCATAATAATAAATACAACCATACACGATGAGCAGACTTTGCTGTTCCCACAACGAGCACACAGTTTCAATTGAAATACATTGAAATTGTCGGCTTAATAGTGTGGGGTAAAATCTTTATTATTATAGTTTACAATTCTAACTCCTTTTCTTGTTACTTACTTTCTCCACATTTGTCCAGAAGGTTTTGATTTCTTTAGCAATAAAACTAGCAATTTTCTTTAACCTAAGCTCTTGTGATTTTTCAGCTTTTTGTGCTTGAATTGCTTTCTCTTGGAAATATTTCTGTACCATACGCGCACACTTTTTCGCTGCAGCTTTTTTCCACTTTCGTTCTTGAGCAAAGTCAGCAGCTAACCAAACCATCTCTTCTAACAAATAGTCCCAGTGAGCCTTTGTACGAGGTGGTTCTTGTACTTTAGGCAACCTTCTTTCTGACCATAATCCTTCCCGCTGTAATTCCGCAATCCTTTGCATAACATATGCTTCCTACAAACATTTTATGTATCAAATTATACCAATTTGTAGTTATCACAATAATTCATTAAGTGTTGCATAATTGCATAGAAATTACTTTACCTGTTTTGCCTTCTCTACAATTTGTTCTTGGTTATTTGTGATATCACATGACGTAGCCGCATTAGAGGCAGGTAACTTAACAAGTTTAACAATGGGCTGAGTAGGTATAGTAGGCGCAGAAGATGTTTTTGTAACAGTAGTAACAGTAGCTGTAGTGGTGGTAGCTCCAGTAAAAGTAAGGGTAGGAGTAGTCATTGTAGTAATAGTTGTTGTAATAGATGTAGCTATTGTAGATTTATCTATCACTGGACTTGTAACAGTTGTTGTCATAGATTTTGGTGAACCTGGAACTATTGGTGCATTACCTGTAATAGTAATAAAATAATTTAATACATGAAGAAATCTATTTAGAGAAAATTAAGAGTATGTATACATGTATCAACAGCGCCCTTAGGCTGAAAAGCATATTGCTAAACAACCTTACTTATGCTGTGAATTAATATTTCCACTAAGAGTGAACTGATCCAAAATGTGTAACTTGAATCAGCCGTCTACTGTGGAATACTCTACAATATCAAAAAGAATATACTATCATAATACATAAATGATTAACATAAACACAGCTGTAAGTTTTTTTCAAAGGTATAAATCACTAAATGAAAATGAACTATGAATTTAATATGATTGGATTAAAAGATAAAATAAAAAAAATTACATCTAATATGAAAGAAAATGGCCTATTGCATTTTTTTTAATGAAAATCGTTGCTCTTAATACTTTAAGGAATATACAATATTATTTGAGTACAAAAAGTAGCCATGTCATGTTTCACTCACCATATCATGTTTATTTAATGAAACCTATAATAAACTGTTTCACTAATAATGCAAAGTAATATCTAGTGATATTTTCTCAATTAAGTGAAATTTTTTTTAGATATATTGAAAATAAGTTTACAGAATTCAATAAAGATTATTTTTTAAAAAAGTAAGGAGTCTAAACATCAAACGATAAGCCTGCAGTAATCACCTATAATGAGCGTGGGTGCTAGAGTAGAAGAAGTAGGTGGAGGGTGAGCGGTGACTGGTGAAGACTGAATTGCTGCTCTGAAGGCAAACACCATGCCATGGCGGCCCCCTTGAGGCCTACCTGGTACATGTCCTATTATGCAAAGTAATTACATATTTGGTTGTTGTAAAATATATACTAAAACTCCTAATTGCTTCTCCACATTCTCAAAAAACTACTTATTAATAATGAGAAACTAGTATAAGTACCTAAATACAGAACATATTCTAAAATATGTTTATAGTTTTTGTGCAAGGTTAATACATTACACATGAATTGAAATTATCTTTTACTCTATAATATTTATACTTTTTTGAAAATAATGGTGTGCCTTTTAATATTCTAGTGAAAATGATTAGTGTTAAATGTAAAACATCTTATTAGGAAGTAATATTGCTATAATATAATTTAAATTATCAAATCAGTTACAACTATATTCACAATGACAATATGATTACCTTGTTGATTAAGTTGAGCTACTGCAGCAGGCAATGTCGTGGACACAGCAACTGGAGCAGCATTCATTCCAGAAATTTTTACTTCTGTACACTGATTCACAGGAACTATTGTAGAAACAGTTGTTGCAGTTGGTGTTAATGGAATTTCTGATATTGCTGGCAGTGGAGCTGTTAAATCTTCATCATCATCTGGATCTAATCTATTTTGCTGTAAAAAATGCAAATATTGGGGTGTTGGAGGTTTCTTCTTCCATGATTGAAAATCCATCATATTGCCTCCAGCATGAAGAAAGAATAATTCTGATGCATTTTCTGCATATCTCTCTCTTATTGCACGCATCCTTTTCATTTTATGTTCCATAATTCTTCTTCTATAACCCATTGCATCATCAACAAGCATAGTATGTTTTTCAGTAGAATCTGTTAATTTCAACTTTTTTCTTGCAGGTGGTGAATGCATAGAAGCTTGCGAGGTTGGTGCAACAAACATATTTCCAATAGAAGTTCGAACAAGTTTTGGAGATGTTGCTAAAACAACTTTAGGTGAACCCTGACGAGTAGGAGATGTAAGAGGTGAACTGCTTGCACCTGCAACTCCCATGCTACCTGCACGTGGTGGTGTACCACTGATATTAACAATTCTTGTAACTCCAACTTGTTGAATGTTTGTATTTGTTGTTGCATTACTTGGTATAACCTGCAATCATATAAAAAACAAAAAATCATTAAATTTTTATTATACAACATTTATTATATATAAAATTTCATAAAAAATTATGTATAAAAAAAGTTACAAAAATTAGAATACACTAAAAAATATGCACCTGTGTAAGGCCAGGGACCTGTGAAGTAATAACAAATTGCTGTCCAGCGCCTGTAGTAAGGACATTAAGTCCTTGGGCAGTAGCAAGAACTTGTTGTAAATTAACAGTCTGTTGCGGTGCACTTCCATTGCTACCCCCATTATTTCCTCCACCCCCATTAAGGGGTGGTAAAATAGGTGCAGTCTGCTTATCACTCATTACACATTACACTATAATATAAAGTAATAAGAAATGTTATTAATAACTTTGTCATTTGCAATCGAAAAATAAAGGAATGAAACCATTTATCATTTGTAGCAAAAAAAAAAAATGATACATAAGAATAAAATATTGATAATATTTAAAGAAATATAAATGTATACAAGCACATTACATTGAAACTGAAAAACATACTTCAATAGATAAATATAAACATATATTGTTACCAATAAATGTTAAATTGGTATATTCTTACTCAAAATCCAGATTTTTGTATAATTCTATCTATACCTTTATCTATCAAACCAACAATACAAATTTAAATAATTTCTAATTATATTAAAAAAATATATAAAACAAATATTTTTTATACTTTATAATAAAAGTAACTTTACTAAATGTGTTTGTTATTCTCATAAGTATCTTAGTAATAATGTATCAAGCATTAAATATTTTAATCTTTGTACCTTACATTTATCAAGCAAGCTTTTTTTTAAAACCTATATGTTTGTATTCAGAACAAATTAATAAAAAACAAACAAATAGGGAAAAGAAAACAAACATGAGCAAATTAAAAATTGAAAAGATGTGAAAATAAATTGAAATTGTGCTTCTTTGTAATAAATTGAACATTTCTGTAACAATTACATATCTATTTTGCAATAAAAAAATAAACATATGAAATTGATAATAAGAGAAAAAGATGTATAAGAAACAACAAACTAAAGCTTCACAAATTACTAACAGTTTATTTTTCAATTATTTAAAATGTATATAAGTAATTTATTATTTAATTGTAGATCAAATATGTACATTTCAAGCTTATTCTAAGTAAAGTAATCTCAATAGTTCAAAATGAGAACGTTAATTGATTTGTGAAAAAAGCGCCGAAATCAAAATTTCTCCGTTGATCCAACTGATACACCACATTGGAATTTGTAAAACATGCGTATTGCGCAGAAGAAAAAACACCCTCAAAAATACGGCATCATGAGTAATAAGAATGTATCTACAATCAACCGAATAGTGAAATGAACGATGTCATTTAGAATATCAAAAGATTGCAACGAATACGCAAACGTCCAATATATCAAGCATTCAGGGCGTTCAAGTCTTTTTATTAGAAAAATGTCAATTTATCTTAATGTAATAACGACAATCATCACACCGGTCTATCAGTTAAGCTTTTTAAGAGTGGAAACAGCTTTTCTGGTCTTTTAAAGTGTATCGCTTTCCAAATAATACATTTTTCACAATTGCGTCAGTGGAGCCTCGCGGCGATACAAAGGAAATTTTTCGTCCGCCATGTTGGCGTTGGTCTGATAGGAGGGCGGACTTACCATACTGTAATCACAAAATTCTGCAACGTAGGTGAGCCATCCACAAAAATAATTGTTACACCCGTGATCGACAAGCATTAAATTGTAATTAGGTACTTCACGTAATGTACAGTGCATGAGCTATATCTAATATTTTACAGAACATTTTCGCTCGACTCGCTCAAGGACGCACACACTTCTAAACATGGCGACGGCTCCCGACAAATTTCGACCGCGACCAGATCTTGAGCTGCTCGCTACTTCACGTTTACACAAGCCACGGAGAGATGCCGCTCCAACTGGGCGCTGAATCTACGATTGGCCGAATACAACCGGATACTTGGCAACGTGGCAGTATCAGACGTTCCCGATTGGTTAGTAGTAAAAATATTAAAAGGGCTCGTTTTCCGACTAACAAATCAAATCAGCAACTATTATTTCCAAGTGTAAAACATGCATTCTTTACAATCTATCACTATATGGATTACAATATGCATGAAACCTATTAATAAAAAGATACTACATGTTATTACTTGTTGATAAGGATTGAAGATATATAAAAGCTTTATCGTATTTGGTAAAATAGTTTTATCTGATTATCTGTAAAATAATCAAATTTCTTAAAAATGATCACAAAGCGGGCGCTCTTATGATGTTAAAAATATAGAAATTAAAAGATCTTGTAACAGTAAATTATTATTATTATCCTTCGGTAATAATTTTATACTATTGTATAGTAACCGACAAATATAGGCATACATTACATGTAGTATTACATCATTTTACATTCCTGGCATCGTATAGAAAGCCGTTATCCAAATGTTTCGCTTTAATTTATAATGCAAACAAATTGTTGAATAATATCATGAAACTACAAATCTTTTAAAACGTTTTCTCTTTTACTTACAGCTACGCACCACGTGATTCGTGCATTATCTGTATATAGTATTTTAATAATTAAGTATTATATTTTTTCTTATTGTTTCTTGCTTTGATCATTATAGTTATTTATAAGGGAAAATGCCATACATATCATTAAAACACTTGTAAAAATATTTATGAATTTCATATTTTTAATTGATAATATATTTATTCAATGGTAATGTTTTCTATTTTAAATATACATAATTTCTGAAGTATTATTAACACGGTGTATTTATTAGAATAATAAATTTTAATCAAGTTTCATACTAAGCTCCGCATTATATACACTTAAATATACCACATGCTACTTATAACCATTATAATGTAACTACTGTTAATAATACATGTAAGAGGAAGTACAGTTAAAAAAGAAGAAAATTGTACTTACTTTTTCGTTAATTCCGTCTGTGATTTTCTGTATCCGTGAATGTGCACATTTTCTACCCAAAATCGAAAAAATATATATCTATATGCTGAACACATGCGCAACTTCTCGTGATACAACGTATGCTAAACACATTTTCAAATGCAATGACACAGCCTCGATAAGTCTTCTCACAGAAAACCATAATTATATCTACGATAGATTCTATGTGAATCGTAATCGAATAATAAATGAAATTTTGTATACTTCAAGTTTGTGACACGTTTTTCTGACTCTACTCGACTCTAGTATGCTCAACGAGATGTCCACGTGCGATACGGTACGTACAATCGTAAGAATGACGCTGAGGTCATTTCGGTACTCGGCGCATCATCTTTTGATTGCCTCTGTTACATTTACATTGATCTACGTAGTACGGGAGATAATGATTTAAAATTTTTACCTAAAATTAATAACGAAAGATAGCAAATTTATTAAATTATTTTAGAACGATTATAGATTTTTATACGAATATTTTCAAATTCGATTATGATTAATCATATATATCATGCAAATTGAAAAGTAGGGTTACAATATAAATAATAATCCTAACTTTCCGGAAGTTTGTAAGTTTCAGTTTCAATTAATTTAAAAGGAAAATTACAAAAAAAGATTATAATACAAAAGTAGGAAGTTTAAAGTATGATGTATAGAACTAGCGAATAGCGACAATAACGACTAAAGTACTGATTATCTTAAATATGACAAAACTAAGTGCGGCCATAAATTCAAAATTATCAAGCTCTGTGATAGAACAATTAGAACGTCAACACATTTGTACTATTATACAATTTGTAGATGAAGATCCTGAAAGATTGGCACATTTTACAGGATTATCGTTCAAGGTATATATACAAGATTATTTATAAAAAAATAATCGTAATAAATATTTCTGAATTAAATTTACTAATAAATAATAATTTTTATAAAATGTTAATTTTAAGGTTAAATTTACAGGACATAATTGAAATTAAGCAAAATATTTTAAAAAGGTTTGGAGGTATGATTAGAAATGCACTTGATTTATTTGAAATGGAACAGAATGATATAATTCCTACTAATTTATCAAGGTATATAAGTATGTTAAATACAAATGGCATTAATTGAGAAATTGATATAGGATTTGATTGATTAGTTTAGACAATCTATTAAAGGGTGGTTTGTATTATGGTCAAATTTATGAAATATGTGGTGTATCTTCAAGTGGCAAATCACAATTATGCTTTGCAATTGCAACTAACATTGCATTGAAGACTAATAATATTGTACGGTACATTGATACAAAAAGGGATTTTTGTGGTTCAAGAATAGAGCAGATTTTATTAAAACAGGATTTTAGTAAGCAGGTATATATAAATATAAAAATATAATTATGATTTAAAATGCCAGTAAAACACATTTTTATTTCAATTTTAGGTTATAGATGAAACTATGGAACGTATCAAAGTATGCTGTGTATACAGTATACATCAGTTGTTTAAAGTTTTATGCTTGTTAACAGTTAGTTTGAAAGAAGAAGGTGAAGAGTGTCGTACTAGGATTATAATCATTGATTCTTTACCAGGAATAATTTTTAAATTTTGTAAAGATAGAAAAATAACAGTTGCTTTAAATCAGCTAGCAAATATGTGTCACTATATTGCAAAAGAATTTCGTTTGTCAATTATTATTGTTAATTTGATTACTCAGTGGGATGTTGTCAGTGAAGAAGGACCTAGCACAAGTTCAAATGAAAATTATAGTGTAACTCCTACTTTAGGAAAATATTGGTTACATATTCCTAATACAAGACTGTTATTGGAAAAAATTGAACTTGGAAAGAGAAAAATTTCAATTTGGAACAGTTGCCAATTGGAAGCAAACCTTACATGCACGTTAACTATAAATGATTCTGGTATTTCATGTCCATAAATACATCATGTACATCTATAATTAAATATAAGTTTATTATTACTTTGATTTACAAGGATCTTGTAAATAATATAAATAAATATATATACATATATTTTGTATGCTACATAAACTGTTTGCTAAATTATCAATAAGTATGGAACTCATGTTATTCGTAATATATTAAAAATATCTATAAATAAAATAAATTAATTCTATTTTGGCATTTAACCATTAGAATTTTAATATCGATTAATGCGGTAAAACTAATCTGACAGAATATAAAATATAGAATAGACTCGCGTAGTAAACTTTACGTTTACCGCTAATTTCAAAACTACAAGAACGTCGTCAATAACTTCCGGTGACGTTAGATTTCCAGCGTTGCCATATTTTGTGAATGTGGACAGAAGCACAACTGTTTATAATGGTTATATTAGATTAGTGTTTGTTAGAGAATATTGTTAATTAATTGCTAAGAACCATGGCTTCCTTAGTTGCGGATTATGGAACTTCCTCGAGTTCAGAAAGTAGTGGCGATGATATTTCAGACGGTGCCGATAACACGTAAGCTTTTACCCTCATGAATCTGTTTCCCTATTGTTTGTTTTCTCCCTTCCTTCGTATAACCCTTCATAATCTCATAAATTTTGACTCCTAAAACAAATTACATATTATTATGTCATTACATTCTTAACACTGTATTTTGTGTAAATGTATGTTTATTTTTCGTGAAATATATGACTTTATATATTTTCGTCTGAATTGGCGAAATGAAAATTAGAGAAAGTATGTTCACTTCTTAAATTTTATGTTCTACAATATTAATGTGGTATTTTTTTTTTCTTTTCTTTTGCATTAATAATTTTTTAATATCACGTTTCGATATTAATAAACTAAATGCATAACGACATTCTGCATTTTTTATAGATTAATGTTATTTTTATATTTATATTAATATAAGCATATTAAATCACAGTTAGTAGTTACACATCAGATTGAATTTGTTCTTTGTAATCTGATATTGCCTAACCCTTAGTTTTAAGGAAGAGGAAGAAGAGGATGACGAAGAAGAAGAACATAATGAAAATAATGAAATATGTAAAACAGCTTCCAAAGAGAAACTTCCATTACCAACTCCAGACTTTAATGGTATACCCACCATGAAAACTTCGGTCTTCTCAAATCCATTTGTTGAAGCAGAAAAAGCAAAGAGTGCAATTCTTGAGAAACATGTGAAAATGACGCCGACTCTTGATGATACAAAAATGATAAATGGCAGAAAGATTTGTTGGAACTATAGGAAAGGTAGATGCCGATTTGGTCATAATTGTACCTTTGCACACGATTCAGATTTACATCGTACAGCAGCTGAGTTAGAAGCAATTAGAACACCACAGGAAACAGTTATTTGTCAGACTCAGTATAATGGCCAAGTTCCCATCAATGACGATGATGAGATAGATCAAGAAAATAATCAAATGAATAGACGCAAGAAAAGGCCAGGATTAAGTCAATCTTTAGTACCAAGCAAAAAAGTCTTAAAAATGTACAAAGCACAACAAGCTAAAGCTATTAGTAGATAAATGTAACTGTGTCAAGCATACGAATGATGTTAACATTTAATTAGATGCTCTGAAATGGGAGTAACTTATGATTCATATGCTTTATAACTCAAATGAATTTATACAAGTGAAATTGATTATAAATTGTATAAAAAATGATAATCAAAAAACATGGAATGGTTTATAAGCGAAAAACAGTATAAAAGATTAATAATTTCTTTACATATGAACAAAGGAAAAAAAATAAAACAAATATATGCTTCCAGTAAAATTTTACAAAAAAGATATGACACATGCAGATAATGCCTATTTCTAAATGAATTAAAAGTTTCAGGATGATTTAAATACTACTTAATATTTATAAAAAGAAGCGTTTGTTATGTATATAAAGAATATAGAGTTTAATTGTATAATTAATACTTCCAGGGACCTGTATAAGTGGATCATAATTCATTGTCTTGCATGCAAATAGTTTTATAAATATATTTCTATTTATACTTGGTATTCTTAACTTGCCCATGAAAAAATGATGAAACATGTCTTCTTACTACTTACATTTTGTTATGTAATTTAATTACCTATATGTCTCTCTTTCATTAGAAAGAGGCAGCTATTTGAAAGTTTTCCTGTATCAGAATTCTGAAATATTTACAAGTAGCTATAAATAGTTATTCTACCTAGATTGGGATTAGATAGATACAAAATATCACTGCAGCTTTACTAAAAATTTTTTTAGATCCTGTTTAATGTACAGAGCAAAAATTATCTATATGAAAGCGATGTATGTAAAGAAAGGATTACGCGAGTTGTGTACAATATTGTTAATACTTTTTCTTGATAAACTATTTAATCTAGTATCTACCTTAGATACTAATAACACAATATTATAACAATGGTATACCAAAAAAAGAAAAAAACTATAATTACGCTTCCATTATGCATTACTTTTTATATAATGTTATAAGATGTAAAATAAGGCTTTATAATTCTACATGGAAGAATGAAACGTTAAATATTTGGTTTCATCAATGTAACGTCATGTAGCTCCCTTTTCACATGATTTATCTGTGTCAGTATTTTTACTAATTTTTTTACTGTGTATTATAACACACTGTATGTGTGTACTGTCTACTTCCTATATACATAATTCGTATTTCATTAAACTTCAGCAATATATTAAATATGAAAAAAATTAATTTATTAAACCAGAAAATGAATGTGAAGTCCGAAAATGCTTATATGTCGGAGAATGTAACACAAACACAGGTTTACGACTTTCCTTCTTTATTTTATATAGCAATAAGTTTATGAAAGGAAATTTTTCGAAAGAGCAATAAATTACAATGACCAAGATATTACTAGTTTTTATCCTTCTCCTAGCTGTACCATATGAAAATCGGTATAAGTTTCAATCTGCAAAATAAAATGATAATAAATTACTTGGCTTATACGAATAATTTGAAAGAATGAAAAAGAGAAGGGGTATATCAAAATGGGTAAAAAATGATAGGCACATGACATTTTATTAGACAATCATGGGTACAATATATGAATTCAGACCAATTATATATGGCATAAGTGCATTGATAACTGATTATTGCATCTTTCATTGAAAATATATATTTATATATCATTTTTTTCACTTCTGTGACTGAACATCTCACAGGCACTTTGTCTCTAAATAATAGTAAAGTTTGTGACAAATGTTTTTATGTAAAATATATATATATATATATATATATATATATATATCTTATATATTTTATGTTCATTAAGTTATGTTCAATGAGAAAACAATGTTTGTTGATAAATTAAATAATAAAATGAACGTTCTTCATAAGGGACTACAATATAGAAATCGATATTTTTATTTAACCCAACAACATTTCCAATAAATTAATTAATCATACTTTTCATAGTTACTCAACGATATTATTCATCTAAAGACAAGTCAAATATTAGATTTATGTCAGTATTTTACAAGACACCACTAATGATTAATTTATTTGTAAAATTTATGTCTATAGCAGGGACCGAAGTTTTCCGTCTACAGTACTATCCATAAATTTAAAGTTGTTCACATTAGTGCAGAGTGTTACTTTTCTATTGAGATAATGTTAAATATTTCTAAAGAAAAGTATACTTCATACAGATCGTTTGTTCTTGAATAATTACATAGCTCCATAGTTTTGTATGCTATGTATTACATGTGTTTTGTATCACAATTATTCATAGTAATATTCTTAAATAAAGAGTTACTACGGTACTCTAGATAAAACACACAACGAAGCAAAGAGATGAAAAGTGAAATGGAGTGATTTAGATGTAAAAATGCTTGGTATATTAATCGACATCACTTGTTAAACAAATTGGTAAAAAATAAGTTACAGTCGAATTATTAAGTACATTTCGCATTGGTACCTTCAAAGTGTGCACGCAAGATTAATTAAAAAATAGGTATTTTGTAAGTTTCGTATCGTTTGTCATTTTCGTATTGCCTAGGAAATTTTAGATCGAGATAGCAGCTGTCAGTGCCAATAAAATATTTTGTTTCTTTTTAGAATTGTGTAATTTGTCCCTTATCATTGCCTAATGTATTTATACCGTCGTGTTTTCACATCGTTTCGAAACCTGCTCTCATTGCACCTCTTCGTACTTTTTCGTTTTAAGGATCGTCATTTAATGTTTCGTAGGACTACCGCATTCTTGACTATTGCTTTTTATACTATTTTGTTCGGCAAATTTCACGATACCATTCGTAACACCGTAGACACCATTCTGTACGCCATTTACAACTTTATCTACACTATTTATAACAACGTCCACACCATTGACTCTACAACAATCAAGTCCATTTACTGTTTTTTTAACCGATGTATCTTTCGCTTCCGAAGAGCAAGTACTTTTTGTTTCTGTTGATCCAGATTCCGTTAAGCCTGCAAGAGCGTAATCTGTGCAATTTAAAAGAAACTGATCAAACAAGAAAGACAATCAAAGACAGATCTACGCGAAAAAGAGTGTATCAAACGACTTTCTCGATATATCTTTTTCATTAAAGAAATACGCGTAATTTATTAGTTACGGATGTCTGTATAATTTAATGGCAAACGATATTCGATACGTACCTTGTAAATTATGGCAGAATTTATTCGTATTGTTCCATTCTTCTCTTAGACTGAGATTGAACATACTGTAATCCGGGTTTCCAGTGACCTCTTTTTCGATTGTCAGGAACTGTGGTAATATGTTCTTAAGCTCGTCTCCGGACAATGCTGTGTACGTTTCAAGCAGCATCAATCCCCGACACCTGTAATCATATTAGACACATTTATCTATATATATAATAAATTATTTCGTTACACGATTGCGCGT
Organism: Bombus vosnesenskii; assembly: GCF_011952255.1. NCBI lineage: Eukaryota > Metazoa > Arthropoda > Insecta > Hymenoptera > Apidae > Bombus > Bombus vosnesenskii. The sequence goes on from NW_022882962.1 coordinate 4,837,151, forward strand.
GATTTCTTAACTCTCACCTTGGATGAGCGGGTTCTCTGTATATATCTAATTGGAAATACTGATTGTTGATGAGGAAACATCGTCGACGCTTGAAGATGGTGAAATGCGAGTCATCGCGTTGAGCGAGCATATTCAAATAATCTCGATGAGTCAATTGTGTTTTTACTTCGATCACTTGGCCGCACATTTTTGGACGTCGAATTGTATGAATGTAAGACCAGTGACCTATCAACGTAAATTTATACGTGATTACGCGTTATCGATACAGACGTGTTAGCATCGTAAATCTCAAATAGTAACTGTCTCGCGAACCTTTTTGCCCGCGTTTACGCAGACGAGCCTGCATCTTCGGATTATTACTTTGGAGGTAGTTATGGACGACATCAAAGTCCTGGAACGGCGGGAACCCAGAGTCCGCCGGTAAAGGACCTTTGACAAGGAACTTGACTTTTCTGCTACTTGCTCTCAATCTGTCTCCGGTATCGATACCCAGCTTCTGGCACACGCATTCGATCATACGACAGAGTTTCGTTTCGAAGTCCTGCGAATTGTCTATCACATCGAAGTAAGGATGCCCAACCCAGGCGGCCGCCGCTTTATAATCGAGTTCTCTGGCTACCACGACGCCTTCCGAACGACACGCGTGATCTTCCGTCGAGTAGAATTCCTCGGCGCCGTTTGCTGCCGAGACCATATGGATGATCTGATTGTACCTATTGTCTCGCAGCTCCACGTTGTTCCATCCGTTCGAAGCCATCATCAATTCCCATTTATCTTTCGATATAACTAAATTAAAGAAGAGAAAGATCTGGTTTAACTTTGATTCGTAAAGGACCAGAGGAAAAGATAGGCAGCATAGTTATTAATATCGCTCACATGCAGAGGCATCCATGGCACCACGATCACAGATAATAAGACAATTTCGCGAACAGCTGTCACCCAGCTGGAAGAACGTATTCTCTATCTGTATCATCGTGCGCAGAAGATTCTCTTGAAATTTGAACGCTGAAACAGAATAACATAAATCACGTACAATTTTAGATCGGTCAATGCGAAACAAGTAAAGCAACTATCGTTATAGTTTCTTGTTTCTACGAGTCAACTTTTACATGCTACCTGGCTGATCGGTAACTACGCAACAATTACTTTTTCCGTCTTTGCAACTGTTTACGTAATCGCAAGCCATGAATTAATTGAACGTAGGAATTTATTAACACATTTGCACAATTGCATTGATAAGCGATAATGATCGTGTATTTTTCTCAACGAATGATCATATGCGTAACGATATGCTACTACGAGCGTAACACGGTGATTAATTTAAATTTCTTCGAAGTAGCGTGCTCGTTAACTTCTACAGGTATTTCAAGTCTTCTCGTTTCGACGTCGTTCAAAGAAAAAAACAAGAGAGAGAGAGAGAGAGAAAAAAAAGGTAAATATCAAGCACGAGGTTGATGCTATATTTTACGTGAAAATTATCTTAATAGTTCGCGTAATAATCAACGCGCTACTAACTAAAGCGATTAGGATCGATCGTATCCAAGAACAAATCACAGCCTTATCTAATCGAGGTCAACTGCCAAGAGCTTCGATACACGATTCTTTCAAATAACTAAAATCGCGTTATCGCGAGAGCCGATAAATCAAATGCAATTAATAGTAGCTCGAAAAGTTTTGCAATTGTCGAAATAGGAAATACGAGGGTCGAAGTTGGCTCCCTTAACAACATCTTTCGAGCATCTCTTTCCTTTCCTTTTTTTTTTTTCTTTCTTTTTGTACAGACGATACTCCAGATCTGTTTATGTACGTGTCTCACAGTGTTTTATCTACATGTATATTTCTAGGTTTCTCGTATCTTGACCCAAAGTCAAGTTGGCCCAGCTGATATCTGGTACGGTGCACGTATTCTTTTGCAACGAAATCCACCACAGACAAACAAGTTTCGCATTAGTCGTTGGCCGTTCAGACACTCGTTGCTTGCACGCATCTGCCAGAGATGCGACGCATCGTTTTAGACGGGCCAGACGGGCCAACCGGCTGCTATTACTGCGTGTATGCGTGTGTGAGTTCTTGTCACGATAGGTTCTCGTTATCGAAACGGTGAGAAAAACTCGAATTAACGGAATGATCGTCCGCAGGCTTTGACGGTGTTCGATAATCGTTCGAAACGATTGGCGTTTTCGATTATCAAGCCGTAACCAGATTCAGCATTTCCCAGTATCAGCGTCGTGAACGCGTCTTCGTCTCGACGCGCGCGGTTCCACGAGCATAAAACAATCGCGACTAATGGTCCGTGGGACGTCTTTATGATTTAACGGATGAACGACGACGAATATCGTGGATATCGTGCGTGCAATTAATAGCATCGAACGCCTGCATACGTTTATTAGCAACGGGCTATTACGCTCCCGAAAGTTAATAGAATTAGCAAGGAGAGCCGACAAGTACATACGAGGTTGATCTTTTATCACGGAGGAACGTACTTTCTTAAATTCTTCTCTCGATGTATAAGTACATCGATTAAAAACGCTCGAGCAAGGTTTCTGTACACGTACACGAATATGATCCAAGTATACAGAACGAACGAAAGTAAAAGTTCGGAAGGAAATGCTGGACGGTGTATGCGATGAGAATGCTCATACCTAATTTACCAAGAGTGGCACAATGACACGACTCGATCGGTCGTACAGGCGGATTTCTAGCAGCAGGGATCGACACGAATCGCTCTAGCAAGGCGACCGGACGGCGAGCCTCTTTTACTTTCGACAACGTTAAACAGCGTACAGAGATTACCGCTTCCGAGAAGTAAATACAATTATCGGGTACCAATGATCGCGTTGTTCCTGTAACTACATACGGTGCATAGAATTACAGACATTACACGAACACGAGCAACAGAATTCGATAAAACGAGAAAAGTGGGTTACCGACAACGGAGAAATACCGAGAAACGAATGTCGAACGAACGTCTTTAGGATCGTTCGGCGTGTAATCTCTGTATTTGCCAGCTTTTTCGTTACGTTCGTGGTGAAAATAAAAGATAGGCAAACTTTTTTTCGTCTGTGTCGCTTTTAAAAACGGGGGCACTTTCTAAAACTCACCCTCACCAGAGTCAACTTCCAAGATCTCCGGCCACCTTGCTTCGCCTTTGTCCGACCTGTTCCTGTAATGTCGCTGCGAGGACTTCGTAATCGAAGGACGCGACCCGGATCCCTTTGCTAGAACCAACCGACCTTGAAGACACTTCCAGTTCGATAAGCCTCTGTTGTCGTGTATTCTCCCCCTCCCCCACCTTCTAGCCGCTTTTCCTTTTTCTCATGCACGGTTTAATTAAATCGTGCCAGGACGATCCATAGCTACGCGTTATCCGCGATCTTCCACCTGTCCCTCCGCATTGAAATTGCTCGACATTTTGCACGCAAACTCGTCTCCACGCGATACCGAGCGTTGCGATTCCCCTTGCAATTAGTTTCTTTTAAGAAAATTTCTTTAAATACACGAGCGACGTTACCAGTTGCTTTTGTATTTGCGAAACTTTCGTTACAAACGTATAATTCGTCAACGTTCGATCTTCTACGCTATAGCCCGGTTCGAGTTGGTCGTCACGTGCTTGAACTTTGAGCGAAAGAGCCAATTTCTCGCAAGCACGATTCTGTGTAATAAATCACGGTTAAGCTTTCGAAGGATAAAATAGCTGGACGAGGGTTGAAATCGAGGAGCGAGATTTACTCGGTTCTGCGCGTCGACAAATACGACGAAAGGCAATTGCTGCGTTGACAGACACGTGGGCTCGATAAAAAACACTGGAAATGTATCGCACGCCAGTGGATAATGTTTCCATGCGTTGGCGAAAAAAGAACGAAGGATACGAGCGGTACCAGGCGCTTTCGACTTCAGCTTTCCAACGACGAAAGAAGGAAGATTCCAATTACGATTTTTAACAAGCTGCGCGAAATTCAACGCATTCTCAACAACGCAGTAATCGTTCGCGAAGGTTTTTATCAAAGGAATTGCACGATCGAAAATCGAGCAACATCTGCATCATCTATGTTTAATAATCGCGTCGGATAGAATGTTTTTTCTTTTTTTTTCTTTTTTTCTTAAATAAAGAGAAGGGATTTAGCCGTCAGTTAACGAAATTTTTAATGTAATTTTCTCAAGTACGACGCAGATAGAAAAATCTACATAACTGAATATACATTAACTATTTCACGATGCGTCAACACTCTTTTACCGATCGCGCAAATTCATTCGGCTCGCTCCAGCTTGAGATATCTTGTCATAACCAGAAGACTTGTTAATTGTAACCGGTTGTTATTAATTCTTGGGTGCAGCTCGACATTGAAACAATTACTGCCGCTCCACTAAATTCACAGCAAAAAGACGAAAAAAATGTTTTGCGTTGTTTGCGTATATGAACTTGTACGACGCGATAGCGTATCGATATTTCATAAGCTACATTTTTGTCGCTTCATTTGCATACCCAATTACACTTCATTACCGCGAACTGTTTAAGGCTTAAGTGTTTCTGGTCGGAACCGGAAAGCGTTAACGCGTTCGTGTCTTATCAACCATATCCTATCTCGTGTACGAAACTTCGTAGGAAAACGAAAGATGAAATTTTGTGTAAGAACAGACACGGAAGAAGTTGATCGATCAACGAACGGTGCGGTTCTTTGACGACTAAATTATTTTTTGTGAACATCGTGCATGAAAAAACGTTGCGTTTCGAGCGTATACTTAAATCGTTTGAAACTGTGGCTCGTTTCATCGCTTTTCCGCTACGCTCGTTTAATCATCTTGACGAGCCGACGAGTTCGCAACGATATTCGAGGCGCCTCTTTGAAACATAATTTCATTTCCACACCAACTTTGATCCGCGAGAGGTTTGACGTTTCAAAAGCTAACGGGAAGCGATGCCTTTGGAGGTCCTTTTCTTCACCTTTCTTCCGACTCTCGTTTTCATTCGAGTCTTTGACTTTTCGCGGAATACGTTAAACCTACTAATCGGTCGATGTTACGTTAACGCAACGTTTCATTTGTAGCTTGCTTCCAATCGGTTTACTATTCCACTTTTATCGGTTTAAAATTCCGCTTTTTAACATCGTAACCGTGAAAGAAAATTCCAAAGATTTCCTCCATCCTACAGTTTCGTGAAATTTAAAGAAATTGTAACGCTTATAACATTGCGATAAACTAATGCTCGATCCATAACGGATCATAGAAGAGACAAAGCTCGTAACGAATTCTTTATTCCCATCATCTTTAACATATCTTGTCAGTTATCGTCTCTGACAAATATGTTTTGTGCCCTACCGTTTGCTGCAATAACGTACGATACAAGGAGGACTGTTTTGGAAAAGGGGTGAAAAAAAGGGGAAGAAAGAAGCCGAGGCGATTGGCCAGACGCGAACTCATAACATGTAAAAGCAAATTGGCGTTAAGCCAGAGAACGGTGCGCGTACCCTAACTACGATAGAGGGGAACTGACAATCGAGTGGACAGCGTCGAATATGAATTTATTAATAACCGGTGCTCGGTATAACGAACTTCTTACGAAGTGTCTGATACATCGGAGAATATATGGAACGCACTTCGTCACAATCGACCTACATTAACCAATGAACGTTGGTTCTATCGCGCGTATCGATACCAGCGAATAATGATAAACTGTAATGACTTCAATTACGGCCTACCACGCTCATTTACACCATTTCCCTTTGTTATATTTCACGTACGGATAAACAAAAAAATGCATCAATTATCATTCTTTGCTCGATAGCGTAAATGCGATATAAGCGTAAGAAGAAATCGTGCTTGACGATGGCAAAGAAAATCGACAAGCATTATAAGCACAATTCGATGAATCTATTTAAAGAAGAAGCCAAAAGGAGGGTATAGTCGTATGAAGCCCGATTTGTATCGGTGTTTCAATGCCACGGATCAAACCCGACAAATACAATTACATAAAAGCACGTAAGACAGGCTGAAGCAAATACATGCTTCACATGAAACAACAATTTTAAGGTGCTTTAGTACTTGGTACTTAGTACTTTAGTACTTGGCGCTTTGTACTTTAATACTTGGTACTTAGTACTTGGTACCTTAGTGCTTTAGTACTTGGTACTTTAGAGCTTTAGTACTTGGTATTTTAGTACTTGTTGCTTTAGTACTTGGTGCTTTAGTACTTGGTACCTTAGTGCTTGGTACTTTAGTACTTAGTGCTTTAGTGTTTTAGTACTTGGTACTTAGTGTTTAGTGTTAGTGTTAATAGCACGAGACTTAAAGGACAGTGTTGTCTCTGTTACAAAAACACGCACGTTTCATGTTAATTGGTGAAGTAACTTTACATGTGAGAACGAAACACGATGCACGGGGAGAATTGGAGCAATTTGGAATGCAAATTTCTAAGTGGTGTTTGCATCGAGAACTTGGCGTTGGTCGTTGGATCGCCAGGTACATAGTTACCATCCGGCGACTCTTTCGCATCGAAAAACCTGTTGGAAGCTTCGAAGACGATGGAACTGGTATTTCAATTTCATATAGGATGAAGCAACGAATCTGGCAAGAAATAGCGGATGATACGTAACGACTGGTACGTTTTACAAGAAAATACATAGGAAGACGTGTTAAATAAATAGCAGTAACGAGAAATCACGAATTTCAGGCTAGGCACGTTGCCTTTGACAAAACTCTGATCCCAATTTTCCGTTACGTAATTCTTTTCGGGTGGTATATTATTATCTCATGGTTAATCTCGTAGGGTGTGCAAATAGAATGGAAAATATGTATAGATCGATGTGACACCTGGTTGGATCAGTTGGTCGCTTTAATCGATACGTGAACGAGCATTTTGAATTAATAATTGATAATTATAGCTTAATTTACGTGGGATTTACGTGGAAGATGAAAAGCGCATAGCTGTGGATTGCGCTACAAGATGACGAGTTGCGGACGAATAAAATGGTTGGGACAAAGGTAAAGCGAGAAAGGTGAAAGAAATATTACCGTGGTATCTTTTGCGTTATTTTAAGGCAAATGTGCTCCACTATCGCGATACTCGGGTGTATACAGCTGTCTGGTACAATTCCACGCAAAAAGCTTTAAAAAATCTTTTTGTGGTAATTCTTTAGGATAATTGTAGCCTACAAAACCGTCGCGATAATATAATCGTGTGTATTACGTAACGAAAAGCGACTTAGCAGTTCTGTTTGCAAGAAAACGTCCTATCGTAATCCAGCTATCAACCATTTATCAGAAACATATAAATGCTTTTTTGTAATTAGGTATGAACGATTAATCGCATAACAAGTAGGCTCGCACAAGGAGGCACCTAACTGACCTATCGAAGAAAAGTTCACTATCCAGAATGGAACAGGGATGCTTTGTCATTGAAATAATTATAGAAAGCCCACGTTTCAAAGAAGACTTTGTATTCATGGCCGCTCCATAGAAGACTCTTTTAAATACGTACTTATATTTTGTCAAGCAGTCGAGATAACGATGTTTATAATATAATCAATAATTAGATAATTAACGATATACTTCTTAATGATATACTGTTTTATGTTGATAAACTTCCTCGTCAGGTCAACGACAAATATTTTCGATTCTAACAAAGTACACACATATGTATTGTACATAAATCTCGAAAGATCTCGACTATTTTCTCGTCGTCTTTGAACGTATCTCGGCGGAAATCAATTATTTTTGTTTTCTTTTTCTTTTATTCTTGTTATTTCTCTCTACTTAGTTACCCATTGAATAACGAGCGAGTTCAGAACACAAGGATCGTGTCGTGAAAAACACGGTCTGCATCTCGTGACTCGATCGCGTTTGCCACTTTGCGAGAATCTTGGCAAGTCGCCGATTTTGATTTTACGCAATCAACGAACGTTATACATTGGCCATTCTTCTTTGGCCCATCCGCAACCAACTGTATGAATTGTTCTGTTTTTAATGTACGCGAAATCCTTTGCTTTTTTAAAGGTTTCCCCTCACGGCTCTAAAACTAAATCATTTTCTACGTCGTTTCACTCGCTTCGACGTTTCGGCGAAGTATTTGACAGAAACTCGATGATGGAACACCGAGTGACGTAGACTGACGTAACGTTGCGTAATTCGACGTGAAACAGCCTCACGTTGGCAAAAAATTGCAATTTCGATCTTTGACGATCATCGACTGCTACGAACGTTTGTTCGGTTGCAAATACGCTTTGTTACCGAATCGTCCGTCTTCTTAACGAACGATACTGCGAAAAAACAGTGTTCAAGGTAATCCGATCTGATTTTCTCGTAACCGGTCACGTATTTTGACAAACACGATCCGATGAGTAACCATAGACTTCGTAATAATAATCACAAATATATTTTGCAAAAGATCAGAATTATCAGCTTTTTTTATATATATCGTAAAAAAATACACGCGCTTTTATCTGTTTCCGGTCCTGTATTTGAACAAATATCGTTGATAAACACCAAGAGACTTCGTAATGTTGATTTCGTTTCGACGTTTTTCAAAAGTTCGTTCTTTCCCCGTAAATCGTACCAGCGCTCTTATCGTTTCGCGCCATTTCCATCTCTGTCACATTTTGCGCGGTAAAAACGCGGTTGTGTTTTAAACGGATAGATTTGACGGGATTTACGTAGCACGCGACTTAAGGCCAGCACCGACGAGCCAGGTAATTTGAGATTGTCATTGAACATGGATGGCTTCTTCGGACCTAATGGAAAGTTTCGTCGATGACAGTCGACGCATACGCAATGATATCAATACTTAAGCGGCAGCAAGGGGTAAAACGAGAGGGCATGAGAGGTACTCGTGCAGACCAGCGATCGATACCGCCATGACATTGTGTCTCTCCGCGTATCCGCTCTACCATAATCGCAAGATAACCGCGTTCAAAATCCGCCACGAACTTCCATCTTCGTCGTAAATTCAGATTTATTAACTCCAAGACGTTTTACAAATAAGACAGTTCGTTAGTCGATGTTTTAGACTTTCCCGTACAAGCTGTACAATGTTTCAGCGAAGAAATAAATCGGGGAAAATATTAGGATCTCCGCGATTCGTTATTCTGCTTTTGAGTTTGATTCATTCTAGATACGGTTAAAGTTTCGTAAGGCGATTCACGGATATACCGGGCTTCTATGTTGTTTCGCGAAGGCCAGAACGCGCAGATGTAATAAAAGCGGCCAAGTATAAATTTTGTAGCCGGGTAACGTTTCCTTTCTCGTGGAAGCCTCGTAAACGCCTTGTTGCAAGTACTTTTTTATCAGCACCGTAAACTCAGACCGAGTCTTGCGAAGTTGCGGATACCAACAAGAGGTCATAGATAAATGCATAGTAGATAAAACGCGAATCTAAAATACGGTAGCTCGGAATACGCGGATACGCGTGTTCAAAACGAGACTAAAGCTAGAGGTCGTTAGAAAAGGAAAAGTTGAAGTGAACTTACCCTCTTCGGCGTTCAGGTCTGAAAACTTTATGCCGCCGCTGAAATGGAAAAAGCAGACGAGAAATGAAACAGTTGTTAAATTAAAGTTAGAGAAGTGGAGAGAATTTTGGAGAATTCTGTTCGTTCATCGGCCAGAATTTTTCCTCCCTATTAGGTATATAGTACAGTCGATGTTACTCTGTCACGAGTGTTGTTTTTCTAAAGAGTCGTGTACCGGCATGCCAATGTCTCGGCCAGAATAGAATTGTGCGCGACGCGTATATTCGTTGAACTGTTTCTGTAATGTATACATAGCGTTCTTTCGAATCGATTGATTTTACCGTTGATGAATCATCGTTTGTCACGATCGGAGTTTATAGCAACTTCCATCGATTGCCGTTCCGATCGTTGACAAAGGATCTAGAAGCACGTTAAACACCTATTGTATATTCTTTCGTGACGAATAGGATCGTGAATCTTTCTTACGCTGTTGCGATTATTACGTTTATTAGTACGGTTATGTGGAACGTCTTAATTAATCAATAATTCTATGACTGGGCAGTGGAAGGTAACGAAGTAAGTTCTCAACGAAAGCTTGGGCTTACGAATTAAAGCGATTCCTTGCGCGTGGAAACCCTATCCATTTCCATCAATATCCAAGGACGTTAAAAGAACGCAATTTCGCGAGTTCTTTTATCCTAAGAGATGGAGGGAAACGAGGAGAGACCGGATGGTTTCCCAAGCAGATCGAATCGGCCTCGGATTCGTATCGAAAACTTTCGTTCTTCGGTTACGTTCGTTCCCTTTCTCTGCGACTATAAATTTGTTATCGTGTAATTGCATACCTGAGCAGCACGGTCGCTGTCTCGGGAACACGGAACACCTGAAAAAGAAGACAACCAGCGCTCTATCGAATCCACATCGTAAGGTGATGATAACCCCAAAATCAGTTCGCATATTCGATTCATTCTCTTTTTCTCATAATTCGCTTTTTTTCATACCGTTTATCTCAATGGAATACGATTTAGCTCTTATTGCTAGCGTTGCTACGTGGGCGAGTAATCTCGATGGAGTAGAAAATCTTTATTAACAAATTTTACAAGACGAAAGAGTCATGTATGTAAAAGCATGTACACGGCGATCCCTTTGTGCGTTGTTAGATATATATGTCGGAGATGAAGGACATCGGGACCTTTCTTTAGAATGTTCGGAAAAACCAAATACTCCAATTCAGATGTTTACGACAACGACGTTTAAACGATAAACGAAGAAATAGCTATGCAGGTACTTAAGGTTTATGACCTTAGTTATATGACCACAAATAGTTGTGCAGCTCCCCTCAAAAGCAGAGAATGCCCCAAGGAGTGGAAAAAGGACTATATAAGATCAGTTTCATTTGAATTACGAGTTAGTTAGTTAGTTAGTCGTTGGGCGAATTGCTGATTGAGTTATCGAGAGAGTTATCCGAATCGTGTATTACGATGGTACTCGTCATCCCGTGGACCGTGGGTACGTTCGGTGGCTCATTATGTCACCTCGAGCCCAAACCCATCGTTATAAACCTTAAGTACCCGCATAAATATTTCTTCGTTTATCGTTTAAACGTCGTTGTCGTAAACATCTGGATTGGGGTATTGTGTTTTTCCGAAAATTCTAAAGAAAGGTCCCGATGTCCTTTCATCTCCGACGTATATACAAGTTTCATTGAACGAACCGGCTAACGTGAGAAGATTAAACCAAGTAAACTTTATGTCCTGGACGATCCGAAGAAACAAAATTAGATAAATGGATTTGCTTGACGGATTTGTATAACTCAGTTTGGCTATATATGTGTGTGTACATATATAGACTTTAATTAATCAAAAGCTACTGAACTGTTTGGGGTGTTTTATTCAGATCGAATCATCGGTCAAAGAGATAGGCTCACGTAGAAGGAGAACTCATGGGACCCTTTTTTCACAGGGTTGTTATAAACCCCTTTGTTATACGTAAAGCGGAATGAAAAACAGAGCGAAACATGCCTACCTTCCAACCCATGTTCTCGAAGAACGTGCATAGCCGTGCCTGTCCGGTTGTTTTACCACCACAAGGTCCTGAAACACAAAAGGGGAAAAATTCTTTAGCCACCTCGCTCGTTTCTTTATCTCTCGGCCGAGAATCCCGATCTCGGCTACTTTTGCGTCTCGTTATTATTCGTGAGACGAAGATCAGACGAACGACATTAAGGAAATTATGCGATATTAACCATTTTCATTTCGATAGATAACGGCATATCGATAAAAATAAATGGAAAAAATAGGACTTAAAGCACAAAACTTTTACCTTCTTAGATTAAACTATCGTACTTGGAACACTATTCTAAAGAAAATTCTATTTTATTCGCTCACTTTAAAGTAATATGTCGCAAAGGTCACGAAAATGAAAATTAAAAATGTTACCAAAAGTTGGTCCGGCTTTGAGAGACGAACAAATGCGGAAGGAAGGAAAGAAGAAAAACTGTCTGCTCGAAGATAAAATTACTTTTATTACAAACAATTATAATAAATTAATGACATAAATTAGAAAAAATGAATGATAATACCAGTGAAATCATAAGTGTGACTAATTACTCCTCCAAAATAGGATTAGTACTATCGCTTGCTTTGATCATAATACATACCGCATTGATATGTGTGATCTGTCGATCAATCTTCGCAGAGATATTAGAGGCTGATGTCGCTTGTGTGTCATCCATAATGCTGACCGCGTGTATGAAATGAAAACAAGAATGTGAGAATGAGAATGAAAACTCCTGAATCGGACTAGTCGACAGATCATACATAACGGTATTTAGCATAATCTAACAATACGATAGTAAAACTCCAATCTTAGATTCGCTATCAATTTTCAGCTGAAAGATACAAGAATATGATCATGTACCTTTACATGTTTTAAAACTACTATGAAGTCAAACGAGACAATGTTATCTTTGAAACACTAGCCGCGTTGTGTTTTAAGATGTTGCCAGATTATAAATATTTATTTTAGACTATCTCGTTGGTCATGGTATGAGAGAAATAGTATTCGCTCGTTACAGTTGTTATGAAAATTATTATTGCTTCAATCACTTTTTTAAATCTTCTGATTTTTTTGATGACAAAATTATCATGAATGTGATCTGTAATTACCCATTATTATGATTTCATCAGTATTATCGTTAATTTTTCTTGTTTACTATCCATCATCAATTTATTATAACTTATTTCTATATAATAAAGATAATTAATTTTGAATAGACGGTCCTGTCATTTCTTTTCACTCGATCTTTTCCTTTTTGTTCCTCCTCCTTTGTTGATCTCTCAAGGTCAGACCAGCTTTTAGCAGTATTTTTAATTTGCATTTTTCGTGACTTTTCGACATACAATTTCGATCTATATAAAAAGACCCTGCGTGATTTTATCATCAATTGAATAGCGTGACAGATTAGGTTTAAAAAGTCAAGTACTTTAGATAAGAAAACTATTTATTTTAAATAAATAAGATTTACTATTTCGAGTTATTATTGCGTTTAGGAAAGCACATAGCATTTCGTTATTTATTAGACACGCGATAAATTCAACATTAAGATTCGTCTGTTTTATGACACCGACTTTCCGTATGTTTGAGCATATTTATCGCTGTTGCTCCGAGCAGTGTTGGCGAATGAAACGATCCGCGGAGATTAAAAGACGCTCCCCGAGATATGAGATACGATGCATTCGAGATACATTAATGCACCTCAAGTGCATGCAATCGACGAATACTCCGCGTGCAATTGGCTAGCCGTGCGCTCATTGACTCGTAATTGGTTCAAATTGTCACTAATACGATAAATATGACTGATGATGACATCATAACGCGATACATAAGAATGTTTGATGTCCGTTCTTTGGATTTGTGTTCATTGGCCAAACGCTGTCGGTAAAAAAGTTCGAAAATGTGCGGGTAACACACTGGTCATTGAATGAATTCTACGAATATTTAATTTACTTTAAAATATGGGAAATATCCAAAATTGTACGTGTAACGATATATCGAAGTGTTTTATTATGGACGTAAATGTAAAATTACGATTATATGCTCGAGTAAATCGATAATCATTGATTATGATTTATTCATAAAAATGTTATCTCGTAGAAACATATCTTTTATTGCTACTGTGTATAACATTCGTGTAATTCCTGATAAAATAATTGCACGCTGAACACTCATCGACGGCTGACATCGTGGATATAAGAAAATGTCGTTTACAATTACAAACAATTGTAAAGACTAATCGTGTTTATATACCAGCGCAAAACGTTTGATTCAAGACTATCGAACCAGATGAAGGAGCCGATCATTGATCATCGTGATCTTTTATTTACGAAGGCTAATAATTCTAGAATAGTCGCTCTATTTCTGACATCAAGTTTTCTCTGTTCAATTAGTCCTTGTTTTAAGTTACATAAAAAGGAAAAATAAAAAGTAAGTTGCTGATGTATATATACATATAATGTACAATGTGTTTGAAAAACCATTCAATATGCATATGGTATATAAGACACACCATACTTAGTAAAAAAACTTTGGTAAACGTACGTCGAAAATTCAATCATTTCTAAGATATAAAGATTTTCTATCTAGCATTATAATTGACTTACTACTGACTTTCCGACATTTACAGAAAATGTTCCACGTTTTTTTCTTCCATTACACGCTTGGCATCTTCTTCTTGATAGAGTCGCAAAATATGGAATGGTTTTTTCTGAACACCCTGTATAGTCAATGTATATATATGTGGATTTTTATAGAAGTCGTAATTCGACTCTGTATTTTATTTACAAATGTAGAAGTACATAGCACAAACGGGAAAATAAGTTTTTATGCATCATATATTGCTCCGATGCTATGTAAATAATTCGAGATATATGTTTTCGACGAATTAAATATAGCCGGATCAAGTTTGTTTTGTCAACGTTTTTTAAGTAATAGCCGTATTCTATTAAATACAATATTTCGGGTTATTTTATTTCATTTGCTTTGTCTATTCTAAAATCAATTTCAACTTATCAAATGTGTGTTTTAAGATATTCGTGAAACAGCAGGAAATTTCAAACTGGGTTTGTATAGCTGTCCTTGCGATTAAGTTTGTACGGACTACAAAAAAGGGGATGACTTTCAAAGCACGCAAATTCAATTCGAAATAATGCAATTTCCTTCGTATACCATAGGAATTCAATCAATATTTTCACACCACGGATAAACTCGCAAAGCATTCTACGTGAAACGTGATTGTCACAGCAACGAAACAATGGAAACGAACCACTTTGCGTTTGTTTGTACGTAATAAAAGTTCAGAAATAAATTTCTATAAGTAAAAACTGTAGAATCAACGAAAGGATTATAAGGTAGTCGAAACACGTGGTTTCCGCAGCACGCACAGCACGCCTTTTTCGTAGATATCTTTGTCGAGATAAATATATTATTCGTTTGAAAATATATGAAAGTATCTATTCAAACGAACGAATGTTTTCAAAACGAAATTACGACGCACGGAATGCATGACAATGAATTGTTTGCTCTAAAGAAAAAAGCCGCTTACCTCCAGTGAGCACCACTTTATACAGACGTTTTTGTTCCATGTTTCAATGAATATTTTTAGAGGTTTTTTTCGCTGATCAAGTCCACGAGGTGTTTCGAGTCGACGTCGATGGACGGATCTTCGTCTGGCACGTGAACGGTGTCTACGGTTACAACGAATACTACATGAAAACTTCACCGTATATTTCGATATATCTCGAAGTTAAATACGTTGGAGACATGGGAATAAAGTGATGATATCTCGACGCAGAAAGATAGCAAACTGCTACTCGAGGAAGCAGACGTCCGCCTTAAAATGAAGCGATTCACGAGTTTGGTTAATCGGGTTATGCTATTCCCTCTGCGTTACAGTCATGCGCGACACGGAAACGTACGAATCTACGACCGCTGCTCACGAAACTACCCGAATAACACTGCACGTTTGTCGCCTTGCTCTATCAGCCGATCACCAATGAATGTTAACTTAAAATTTCGTATTTCGTAAAAATGCTTCCGTCAAAATTGTTTTTCTTCTTTCCTAATCAATATAAGAAAAAAAATTGCGGAAGATTTTTGAAATTTTAATATCGAATAATTTACGTGATCGAACTGTATTCGTTGACTACATTTAGGTACGTCAGTTATGCTTATAGAAGATGCAATTTTTAACACCTTCAAAGAACGTAATACATTCCCGGACAAAATTATAGCATATGTGTGTTATCTTCTGAGAGGGCAACAAAATAGGCTACTATACGTGTTGCCTCAAACTCGATGTTAACATCTGGCAAAATTGCTCACGTACCAGGTATCTCTGCAAACGTTCAAAGTGTTCGCTGTGTTCTTCAGAAGTGTAAATTTATTTAATTATTGAAAACGAAGCAAGTACCTGCGTTAATAAAACCTTTATGTCAAGGACAGCGATTAACATTCATAAAAGAACGTATTCACTGAAAGGCGTAATGGAGAAGTATTTTATTTACTGATGAAAAAATGTTTGTTATGGACGATCTAGATGAATCTTCGTTTTATTATCATGATTGACGAAAAGAAAAAATGGTGAAAAAGCGATGACAAATGGAGATAGTGGTGATGATGTTCTAAGTCGGAATTGGGTATAAAGGCAAAACCGATTTATGATTCGTTGAAGGGAAAATAAATGTTCAAAAACATATAAATTTAATCTTAACGTATTCAACGAATTACCAAAGGAAATTTATTTTTCAGTGTAGCTATGCTGCCGTTCATCAAACTAAAGTTGTAGAAACATTCTCTACGAGAAAATACGACATGACCTTCGCTATGGTTTGCACGTTCCTTAGTTTATATACATATATATAATTGAAAATTATCGAAGAAAACTCATACGTGCTGTATGCAAGAATGGAAGTCAATACGATAATATTTTACAATTAAAAGAATCTACTAAAGTAAAATGGGATAATTTATTCTAGAACACCATCCAAAAACTATACAAATTCTTACCATGATTGGTCAAAATTATAGAGAACAAAAGCGTTTATAGTCATTATTAATTTTATATTAATTATGATGTCAGTTTTCTTGTTAGGCTAAATATACGTATAGATTTTCTTAATTTGCTATCGTTTTCTCCACATATACTGAATGTTGGTAATAACAACTTTATTTAATAACAGATTCCTTTTTTATTATGTACTATATTTCCACTTTGGTGCTGTGATACATATGAGTCTCTGATACATATGAATATTCGCTACATTTAAAAAAGTCTTAAATTGTCTTCGAGAAATTAAGGATAGCACACATGTGTTATCATTTTCTCCGGAACTGTATGCAATGCCTTTTTAAAGGATTTTGCGCGCTAAATTTAACTTCGGTAATGTAATAGAAAGAAATGGTAGAAGCAGTTCATATAGCATCTCTTTATCTTTCCATCGATCGTTACCTGTACAATGGCTATAAATTACAACGACCCTTTTTTAAGCGTACAATAAAATTTTCCACTTGTTTTCGTAACGAAATTAATTTACAATATCTTTCTTGGCAATACGCCATTTAATAAATCAATCACAATGTACGTCTGTAAAATATATTTTATTTTCGCTTCGATGGGTATTGCGTATTTTTGTTAGTTCGAATACAACCAAAAGATACAAACATTAATTTATATATCTAGCTAGTTTAACTCTAATATTTAGAAATATAGTCTTACGTATTTGATCTCATCGACATAATAATTTTGAATTCTTTTTTTTTTTTTTATCTTCTCGCGTCTGTTCATATCATTAATAGAACAATTGAGATATTAAGAAATGTTGTCAGTCTATCGATATTCTATGAGCAGACGTAATAATACTTAAGTAGTATATATCTTATCGTTGACGTTTTGCGATCATCGTGAACGCGTGTACACGCATTTAAAGGCACGAAAACAAACACGCGTACTATAAGATACTTTCACTGTCATTATTAATAAGATAAAGGCAACAAGTGGAATTAACATCCAGACCGTCAAATGAGATCTTAATTGCTTCGTTAATGTACCAATTTAGATTTCAATGTAGTCTTTGCACAGCTGTCTGAAAACCCTTACTTCGTTTGGTAATTTCGTTTAATATGAAGTCGTAGAGTATGATACTTCAACTATATGCGATGTTTATAACGATATAATTTTTACAAAGTGTTTTGTTACATTGCTTTTCCAGATACACTTGCGCATTGTCAACCACCTGTTACATATGTAATTACAACATTTACAATTTCATACTATAGGGAAAAGATTCTTTTTACACAAACTTTTTGATCATAAAATTCGTAAGCATTTTCAGTACATTAGTTATAATATAAAGGGTGTGTGAAGAGAAATAAACAGGATTAAGGGTATCAGCTTGACTGTATTCAATTTCCTATTTACAATCTATCTTTGCTAATACGTTCGCCTATGGCGCGCGTCTCCTTAAATTTAGATAAATAGCACCGAGAATTGAACAATATAAGAAGAGAAACAACTTTGTGTCTACTTAAATGTAATTCGTGTGATTTTTCGCATGCCGATACGATCCACTCATATGGAAGGTCAATAAGAATTTTTTTTTACTGTATTGTAATTATTGACGTATCGCATACAAATATGAATGCATTTAGCTTATCTAATTTTAAGGCAAGAGTTACTTTGCGTTTCATACAAATTCACGCGAAATTTATCCTTCTCTTTACCATCATTTGTTCCCCGAGTTCTCTTTCAATAGTCATGCCTACTAATAATAATTAGATGCATTCTGCACTGCGTACTTAAAGTAACTTTTAAGCTATTTTGTACTCCGAAATTGGTACGCAAATACATCGTCTGTTTGATATGGAGTTCTGCTTCAGAGAAACTGCAAATGCAGAGAAAGGCAACATCCTATATGGTATTGTTTTCTGCCGAAAGAGAAGCAATATTTTAGTTTTTTTTTTTTATTGGAAGTGAAGAATCTTCTGTATAAAGTCATTTCAATTTGCTAAAGAAATTTTCTCGTTTCTTTATCTTAAATGTTCGATGATATTCGATCACTAACATCTCTTCGAAATTGTTAAGATACTTCTTTTCTATGCAGATTTCATAGTCCAAGTATAATTTACTTAACGCATAAATGAGAATCAATACAATGAGAATTTTGGTATTAGACTTTGAATTCAACTGCCATTCATAATGTTGAAACTTAGCTTGCAATGTCACTAAAATATTACTAAAAAGTATAAGTTATATCGTTACTGATTTCTGTTAATCTGTTATTCATATCCGCAGGCCAGCTTATATTTATTAAAAAAATAATAATCTGTAATATGATACAGATAATAAATAGATATTGTGTAATTAATATTCTTATCAATAATATCATTGTAAAAAGGCTGTCGTTTGCAATGGAGCACTTTCTGCTATTCAATTTCCCTGAATAGAAGTAGTGAATAAAATTATTTCGATTATGTCGTATAAAAATTAGATTTAGGAATCGTTTCTTCGCCGAACTAAATAAAACTGTGTTATCTGAAAGAGTAAACTTATATTGCCTAAAGATTTGTGTATTATTTGTACTGTTGATCTGTATGTGAATGTATAAAATTTGCTTCTAACCGTTGTAGATTACATTAATTCATATAATTTGTCTCTGCAAAACAATAATCGTTTATTATAAACAGAAGGAAAATTTTATCTACTAAATAATATGTGACAAACGACAATTATATTAATATATTACGGTACTATTGTGGTATTACATAAATTTATTTTTCGACATATTGAACTGAATAACTATCGTAGCTAAAGTGAGATAACATTTTTCGATGTCTTTGTTTACATGTCCTTATTCTTCCCCTTTCACTTCAAGATATACGTATATTATATGAATTATTGCTTATATATATATTTATATATACATACAATGATGTAGTGAATTTTATTGACAGGCGTTTTATAGTGCAAATAAAGAAAAAACAACATAGTTTTTTAACAAGGTGTGTGTATGCATAGTTCGAGATGAAAATTTATATGCTGTATTATAGGCATATCTGCTGTGAATGTTATATAACAACTAAATTAATGAGCATATTTACCAGCAACCTTGTATAGCATGCAATACAATTCTTTGTTCGCTATGAGAACCTGCTTTATTAAAAGTTCAAGTAAAAAACAGGAAAAGAATAATTCAATTCGACGAGGTAAATAATAATAAAATAAGATGTATACTATAAAAAATAATTTAGAAACATGATTTGAAAATATGATTCTGCAATTGTTTCCATAAATAAAGCTTTGTATAAAAAATTGTACTTACAATTTCTAGCTCCACAAACTTAGAATTCTTATAATCATAACTGAATAAGATTTGGAAGGAACAAAAAGATTTTAAGAGTATTATATATATCTTTCGTTATATCAAGTGTATTAAAGCATTTGATAAAGATAAAACTTTAGAGTGCAGATTCTATTTGTCATAACAAGAAAAAGAATTTATATAAACATATTTCCTGAAATGCTTCTTTCGAGAAATAGAATTTGATTTAGTTCTAGTATATTTCAATCTAATACGTTTTAAACAGCTACATATTTTGAAATTCTTTTGACATTAGTATTCATTTCTGAATATATGTTTATAAGAACTTTTCTTCTATTTTTAGTATGCATAATGCATAATTTCATTCAATACGTAAAATATTGCACGATATAAGTAAATTTGAAGAAAGTGATCCATTGATAATATTTGTCGTATTAATTGCCCAACACACTATGTACCTTTTTTTTATAAAAATATCGTAAATAAATTATGGCAATAATGATCAACAATTACAATATTCATGCAATAAGTAACTGGTAACAATGGTCGGAGTGGTAACGCTTTGAATGTGTAGCAAATATCAAAAGAGTTTCTTAAATATTATGCATCATACCAATCAATTCTTTGCACAAATTTTAGGGGTATACCCATGTGAAGCAATTCATCCTGTGACTTGTGCCTTAAGTCTGGATAGTAATGAATTAATGCTTGCCAACATATTTCTGATAATTTAGGAATTGTTAACCAAACAGAATGAACTGCATCTGTCCTTACAACCTGCAATAAGATTTTTCACGAAAATGTAGGAAACTGTATATATTAAAGTAAAAAGATAAGAAAGCTATAACAACCTTATTATTTTCCTTAACGATACCACCAAATGTATACATGCGTCCTTCCGGAGTAAGAGCTGCAGAATGAAAATACACAGGACATGGAAGTATACATTTCCTTAAACATGTCCATTGTAACAGATTTAAATCTAATCTCCAAACATCAGAGAAGACATGATCTCCATTATATCCTCCAGAGATTACTACCGATGTGACACCTGTTTTTTCATTTGTATATTGCACAGATCCATGACAACGTCTAGGTTCTGGCACTGTATTATCATCGTTATCACCATATGTGTTTAATATTATCCATTTATTTGTTTCTAGGTCAAAAGCAGGGATTTCCTAAACGTAATTTGTATTTAAAAAATTTTAATGCAAGTATTTAAAGCTTATTTTGGACGATTATATTAAAATTTACATACCGAAAAACCAAATGCTTCTGTAGCTGTTCCTCCTCCCAAAACATATATAAGTTTCCCATCAAAAGCTAATTCGTGTCTATATCGTCCTGTAGGTTCACTCTGATCTCTTCCAGAACATATATAAACAGTCTCCCAAATACCAGCCCTAAGATCAAATCTATGAATATCACAAGTATATTCGTATCCTGTAGTACCACCGACAGTATATAAATATGACCCATGACATATTAAAGCTTGTCCATATTGGGGTTCAGGTAGATCTCCTTTTGCAGGAACTATGTACATTCTACCATTATTAACATTACACACATACAGATGATTGCTACAACTATGACCAAATGGTACACCAGTTCCACCATAAACCATCAAGGCATTGCCCCTTAAAATCACTGCATTCGATGCCAACTCATTGGGCATATTATTTTGACCTGGTAAGCGTTTCCATTGTTGTGTAACAAGATTGAACTTCCAGACTTCTTTGAAGAGTGGTTTACTAGAGATCCATGTCTGATCATTTTGCATATCAGGATCAGTATCAGGGATACAGGGATTAAACCCTCCATAAGAATATAAATTCTTATGATCACAGACTATTCTATGTCCACTTCTAGCTTTTGGACGTTCTATACTCTGTGCTTCGTGCTTTATGAACACAAATGGTTTAAATGTATACATGTTTGTCAATTAATTGACAAACTGATATTAATTCCCCAAAAAGTAGTTAAAAGTACGAGTTGTTCTCGTCACAGGTTTTCTACAGAATCCAAAAAAAGATGTTTAAAAAGAACCATGTGTAACATTTATACATATCGTTCCCTGTCTATCTAAACGAATTACTTGTCGCGTTGAGGTTTATATGTTAAAATAAACGTCGTGCTACTTTGAATAAACATGTGAGCATTGTTTCGATGTTCATAAGAAATTTTTAACATAGACATTTTGCACGAACTCTGCAATACATCTGGTGTACTTTTCTCACATCGGTGAACATGGCGTAACGCAATAAAATTCTCCGCTGGTTTTCTGAACGATCGTTTAGTCAACAGATATCGAATATTCTACTCTAATACAATTTTTATATTTCACTTTTAAACCACCTTTTTTTAACTGTGCACATACAGCTGTAAACTTATGCTTCATTTAAAACAGCAAACTTGTTCTTTTACGCCTATGCAGTAATACAACTGCGACTGCGCGGAGCTGATCAGCTGACTGATTATATTCAATCGTATTCAGCTAACAGCTTATTGTGGAAATTAGTCTTATTTTATGCAAACAGTGAAATACTATATAAAATTGAACTACATATTTCATAAATCCTATTTAGCGTACAAATTATTTATTGAAATCTCAGATAAGTAGGTATTAAGTTCCAGTGCTGACCTTATATGGCTCTTACAGCACTTCCCACAAAATGTTATAGTTCACGACAATTTTATAATTTTATTTATAATAGAAAAGTTTGCTTTATACTTTACACAAGTTTAATGAATTAAAAAGAAGCGTATCCCACATTTTCCGTTTATTTGTAATTTTAAATTTATGTCGCCAACGAACTGCACGAACAACTTTTGTGCCATCTACTTGCTATATTCGTAAACAAGTACGAATTCTATTAACAATCGGTAAATATTCGCAATTTTTTTGATACAAAATGTATGTAAGCGAATAAAATGATTAATTTGATTTATTTAGTTTATACGATTTCATTTTTTAGAAAACTTTCCAAACGTCGTTTTGTTTCATTCTCTCCTACATTTTGTCGTATCTGAAAAAAATAAACTTAATAATTTATCATTCTTCGATATTATTATTATTCTTTTTTATATACAAAGGAATATATTTGAATACCAACCTCTGCAAGCAAAGGGCCAGTCAACTTATCCGGAACTACAATGTTATCCTCTATTTCTTCTTCATCTGTGGTATTCCAGTTTGAAAATACCGTACCTTGTGTCAAGACTTTAATGCTATTGCGCGAAAGGACCGGAGCAATTAGCGCAGCAAGAGGTACGCTCTCATCAATTAGACCTACATAAAAATCGAGAAATAAATTATAGATATCACAAGTTCTACGATATTAATTTAAACCGGATAAGACCTTGATTATTAATTCTCTTGGTCTTGAGAGAGGCACACATCTGTCCTACTAAGATTCTCTGAGTGTTCGTCATTCTTCGCAATATTACATGATTTGCGTCTAAATGGCCGAGATCCTGGGCACTCTTCCAAGACTGCAACCACATGGAATAGGAAAAATATTTGTTATCAGATCTCTTCCTTTTGAATATTTCAGAGTTCGAAATGCCGTTGCAATCATTTTTTCTCTCTTTGCCCTTTTTCTCTACGGAGACCTTACTTTGGAATTCGAAGTACGTTTGGCGAGAACATTTCCTGAAACTCTCGGTTGGTCGGCCGCTTTTATCTTCGATGTTTTCCTCAGGCTGTTTCCACACTTTGTCTCCGAGAGTTGCATAACATTATCTTCTTTCGACTTGTTATGTGCGAACGCATCTTTGCTGCAATCTTTACTCTTATTCCAGTTGGGATGATTTTTCAGCTTTGTTATGTTCGCACCTCTTTTCTTTCCAATTTTTCCTCTATTTGGATTCGAAGATGTCGTACCGGTATTTCTACTTGGTTCGGATTTCTTTTTTGTATTATCGAGAAAAATGTTATTTCGTATCTCGGTAATCAGAGCATCCAGAGATGGAAGTGACGGCATTTCTAGAGTCAACGCGATTATCTCCTTTTCTAGAATTCCTTCGAATCGAAGATCTATCTCATTCGCCATTGTCGCTACTGAAACTACGAAACTTTCTGGGGACGAGACCAACGATTGACCCAACAGATATTGTATAAAATTTTGTATTTCTGGACGTGATAACATCTTATTTATCTCTCCCATATCTCTCGCAGTATCGATTATTTTCTTTGATTTTTCAGGATTCACACGTTCAAGAACTCCAAACACCGTCTGCACCAACGCTTGCAGCTGATAATTCACAAGAATCGGTACGATTTGATATTCTTTGTTTCTAAGTTCGATGCATTTAACAGGTGCGTTCAGATAAATACATTTTCTATATTTTTTAATTGTCATCTCTGGATTTAATGTGGCCGAGACGAGAGAATTCGCGGATTGTCGACTGCCAAACATACTGTGAAAAGGAGATTTGGTGCTAGAAGTTTTCGAAGATGCTTCTTTCATCGCTTTAGTACTAGATTTTATAGCAATAAGATCTTTAGGCATGGCATCGTGATTCTTTCTCCGTCTCGGCTTTAACATGGTAATTTCACGATTGATTTTAAACGTGGATCCAATTGTAGACCTTCTCGAGGGACTATACGATTTTGCAATCCAATTTCTAGTCGATAAGTTCGTGGTTGTTCTACTGGAAAGATCGTCATCGTCATCGAGACGAAAGGACAAACTATTCTCATCCAATTTGTTCAATTCTGTATTAGGTCCAGCGTGTCTTCTCCTGACTATACCTTCGGCTAGAGCTTGTTTAATCCGCAGCTCATGCGAGGCTCCAAGTAAAGAGTAGACGTGAGGTGAAATCGCGGGCATCTTATCAATCCCCTGTAACATTATTCTCTGCGTGTGTTTAGCATTGGACGACAAAGCTCTCTCAAAATCAGCGTCGTTCTTCATATATTGCTTATATTTCTCCTCGAACTCGTAAATCGCCTGATCATCCAAAATCTTCTTCCGTGGATCTTCATGGAGCTTCGTGTCTGATGAGATTACCTGAGTGTCCACCACGTAACAGGGTATGACGTTGTTCCATGCGCCAGAAAAGTGTTTGTTCTTAGCTTCAAAGATTCACAAATAGATAAGTAGGTATGATTCATAAATGCTTGTTCTTAGCTTTAAGGATACAAATTCACAGAATTATCGAATAAGCGTTTTTTTATCTCATTCGTAGAAAATTATACCTTTTTCCATTAAAGGTGTAACGGGTCTGATGGTGGTGTCGTCGTTGCCTTTCCATCTCGTACTGTGAGCGGACAGTAGATGGAGACAAAGAATTTTATCAGGATCTACCTCGCCTCTGGTGAATACTATCGAACGCACGAACTCGTAGGAATCTTTCGACGCCTGCTCCTGTTCTATCGTCTGGCCACCTTTTTTTATGGCGCCCGTGCAATGGTAGCAAAAGCCGGGATTATGAGTTTCGTACATGCGCACATTAATAGCCTGCGCGTCAATTACTGTGCTCGCAATTAGATCGGAAGATCAAACGATGAACCGCGTATCCGCCGATCGTACGTGTCGCGTAATTGTCAGAATACACGGTGCCGATCTTTGATCTAGAGAAATCTAATCTCTAGTCGAATCGTGAAACGTTGCAATCGAAATCCTGCAATTAACGTTATTTCAAGCACTGTATAGACTCACGAAGGTATTCGAACACTTGCACGTTCAGAAATATATTCTGAATATGTGATTTACATGATACAATTATCATGATGAAATCTGAAACGAATACTTTCGTCAGTTCTAGAGACAGTGTAACATAAAATCATCTATTAGAAACGAAAAGAAAACCGTGCGCATCTTTGGTAAGCGTTTATATACGCATTTTCCGAGAGATCTTACGTTCGATCCAAAGGAGGGCTGCCGTGTTTCCAGGTTCTTGTGACGCGATCGAAACCGATGCCTCGCAGTCTCTAACATCCTCAAATCCGACTTCTCCACCTTCTCAAGTTTCGCAACCTCTTGCGCCAACCTTTGACGGCTAATCTCGTTCTGCTTAGCAAGCTTGTCTTGCAGCGTTGCATTGGATTTCATGGTCGTGGCGCTTATGATTTTCGTGGTAGTCGAGAAATTTTGTACGTCGGATAAATTGGTGGTAGGGATGCGAGAGAAAAGTCAAGGATGAAACGGTCCTGCTTTCCTTCCGCTTTGCTCGATTGTGCAGAAACGTGAATGTAAACGCGCTTCACTTCATATTGGATAATTCTTCTATTTAGTCGTTCCTGAGATTTCCCCTGACTTTCGACCAATTAGGCTTGGAATTCTAATAATAAGATTAATTGAGATAACGATGCTTCTTATTTTTATACTTCGTCCTGGGAATTACTTCTTCTAGCACCAGAGACACAGAAATCATCGTTACTATGCGTGATCTTTGTTTTAGATTGAATTCATTGCACGCTAGCGTATAATTTATACGTTTAAAGAGACGATAATATACCGGGGGTTTAAATATTTAGTTAATTGCGAATCAGCCTATTACGTAACTCGTTAGAACGATTGGCACGACTAGACTTACACAGAAATGAGCTTCCTTATAGGCTTTTGTTATTTATAGGCTAAAGAATTTATTTACCACGAACAAGAATATATAGCAATGGCGACTGTGCATCGTTCGAGCTACTACGATCGCAACAAGCGTAAATACGCTCTAATCGTGCCAATTGTAATCGATTGCTTTTCTTTGATTTCTCTCGTCAATGACAATCGTGAACATCGCCGAGTATTCCAATCTTTAATATCATTGAGCATCCAAGTACGTCACAATAGCAATGGCACATGGTGTATTCGAAAATTATTCTTCAGTCCTACGTCCTATTACAGACATACGTCAATTCCTACAGATCATCGAATTCGATTTGCCCTCGAGCGTGTTGATCGATCGCTTCATAAATATTACAGGGTACGAGTTTCGTAATCGATATGCGCGTTATCGATCGTTACATCGACCTTCAAGAATTACTGACTTTCGAAAATTTCATTGCTCGTATCTTCGTAGATACGATAAACTAATTAAGAGAAAATATGTCGTCTGGAATTTGGGAATTCGTTAAAACAAAATTATCTTTTATATGTGCAAGCTGTATCGAAACTCATACAATCGAATATCTACGGATGTCAAATATGCAATTATGTACAAAACATTTAAATGGAAGTACAGTATTTTAGTAGTATTTCTCTAGTATAGACTATAACAAGTTCGATAATAATGTACACATATTTTACAAACTACGCGTTATCTGATCATCTTATTTAACTTACAAAAGTTAAATTGATTATAATGTCTAAAACATATAGTAAATCTTCATTTAGACTATATCTCTTCAATTATATTCATAACAATATTAATTTCCATAATCATTTGATTTTAATCCAATAATCCGTTATTTCATTTCAATGTACTAATCGATAATAAGAATCTCAATTCTTTACGTTTCTATCGATTAGAAAACTTCGATATAAGAATAATATAGAAAAGGAATTTGAAAATGCAAAACAACGACATCGTCGATTGGCTGATAAACAATGCCCTGTAATTGGTGGAGTGCCTCTAATATGGTAGCTTTGATTGGTCTAACGGTTGGTTAGATTGGTTGAGATTGATCGCGCGCGCATCGGTTACATCGGTGTTTGATCGTGGAGCGTGCGCGCGGGTTACTGGTTTTGAAATGCGTTTTGTTTACGCGGATTTGTTCAGTAGGGTAGAAGCGAAGACACGACGAGAGTGACGAGAAGGCACGACGGTTAGGAAGGCCGGCAGTGTGACGGGCCGCGTGGTAGGAGGTTGCTGCGATTCAATTTCAGTCGAAGCGCGCCAGGCAGACCGAGCGCCAGCAAGAACCGGCTGCTCTCTTTTCCGCACCTCGTGCTTTGCTTTTCGAATACCATCGAATCTCCTGGTGCACGCGCGCACCATACTGTGTCTCTCTTCGTCTCGTTCCACCACGGTGTATATACGTATGTGAGCCTAGGATGCATGTGTGTACGTAGTCAGTATGAGAGATGTTGGGTTGTAAACGTAAAGGTGTGTGTGCACGCGACCGAGAGCGGCCCTCCAGCATCCGAGCAAGTGTTTACGTCGTGCGTGTAATCCACTGCGGACAACCGTTGGTCTAAAACCAGTATAACCCTTGTGCGTTTTTGAACGCGTTCGAAAAAACCGATACGTCAACGACCCAGGTTCATTTGGAGGAGCGACGAGACTGCCGGGAGTGATCTTTGGCTTCGATCGAATCATATCGAATCGAGTCGAATCGAATTGAAAGTCGTAGTCGATCAAATCGAATCCGCAAAGTCCGTTAACAACAACTGTTCGAACAGAACGAGCGTTCGTGTTGACGATTTCACATGAACGACGCGCGTGCAAGATATCTTTGAAAATAAACAGGCAAACGGTGGATCGACTCGTTAGTGTTTATGATTCGCGAAGGATGCGTTTGTTGACGCTGGGAGGAGACACGGTAAACGAAAGTTTCAGTCCAGGGACATGGACGATCGAAAGATTCCTACGTATTGTAAGCGCAGTTCTCGATCGTATACTGTAGTAAAGAGTTTTGACGACTCGCAGATAGACTTTCTTCGAGTTATGATCGTGTAATCTGTGCGGCCACGTGACACACGAGATGCGACCGTTTGCCTCCATGAGAACACGGGGATAAGGAAGGAGGATACACGTCTCTCAGGATGGAATTCGGAGGCTACAAAGGTACCGGTCCCCGTGTTAGGGTGCGACGACGCGCGGAATTAGGTAGACGGCTCACCAGGAGGCTATCTCTGGTCGCGAAAATGCCAGCTGCCATTCTTAGCAAAGCGAATCCACCTGAACCAAGGCCAGTCGAGATCACGGCGATCGCGCCTGACAAGACACACCTCACCGTGAGTAAATTCTATTTTAATCTATTTATTTATTTACCGTTAAAAATGGAAGCTCTCGCTAGTGTGCAAGAAGTTGCAGCTGAGTTTATTAAACGTCAAATCGATCAACTCTACTTTTCGCAAATTCCTCGTGCTTATTGGTTACGCGATTAATTTTCAATTCTCAAAAAATAAATGATTTATTTTTATAAGTTTCTCTATCGTAAGAAGATGGTACAGACAAAAACGATAAATTCTATAATGGAACTTTTAAGAACAGTGTTCGTAACATCGCCATCTTTTTGTTATTTTCAATTTATGAAGTTGATCAATATGGATTCCGGACGACTCGATTAATCATAGTTTAACCGTTATAAGAGAAGAAAGCATAAAATAGATTTCTCCCATTGGTGGCACGAGGAACGAAAAAGCACATTTTTTTTCTCTTATTCGAAATAAAACGATCTCGTCGTTTTAGCTTCGCGATTACGAATTCGAAGTTGAATATACGTTGGTTGTTGGTATTTGGCTTGCGAGTCACACGCGTCGATCC
Source organism: Bombus vosnesenskii (assembly GCF_011952255.1). Taxonomy (NCBI): domain Eukaryota; kingdom Metazoa; phylum Arthropoda; class Insecta; order Hymenoptera; family Apidae; genus Bombus; species Bombus vosnesenskii. Next base: position 4,866,396 of record NW_022882962.1, read on the forward strand.
ATTCGGTGCGATATTTTAGCGAAGAGTTCGTGAACGATCGGATCGATTCGACTGTATCGCGTTGAGACCCGATTGTTTCGAACTGTGTCGCGTATCTCCGCCGTAACATCGTGGAAAAGCTCGAACCTATATTCGAGCAACGCGGATTCCGTGGTAGAAATCGAAACTCTCCGTGTAGCTTAGGGTTTGAACGATTAATGTACCAACACGTACACCATGCACCAACTACAAGGTGGCGTACATTCTATACAGGAGTAAAAGGCGTTACCTTCGGTATTTAAGCGATCTATAGAAACGTTGCACGTCATTCTCTCGCGTGTTCGTACACGTTTGCTCTTGCCTCTTTCTCTTTGTGTGTAAATTGTACATACCCTTTCGATAACTTTTGTTGCTACAGTATACAGTCGGCGAGTAACGTTTATTACAGAATTTAATATATACGACATATACGATACGCTTAATTATTTCCGGAAGAATTAACGAATGTTTGGATTCTTGTTCGATCGTGTATTTACAACATTCCGATTAATAGAGCCTACAGGCTGTAGGAAGTAAGATACGACGATGTAGCGATAAATGGCTGGAATTTTGTTTCGTTAATGGGACATTGTTATCCTCTTTACTTCTTGGAACCGACTTTGTGGAGTGAGTCTTTGGTTCCCTTGTACAATTAAAGCAACGTTATTAGTGAATTTTGCCCTAGTGTTATCTATCTAACGTAAATAAATGCGTTATTACGTATTTGTATCTCGTTTACGCTCGGTTTATGGTCGGTTAACGATGAATTGCTATATATATATAAAGCAGCAACCTTTGATTCACAACCGCTTTTCCCTCCATTCTTTGACAGTCTAGCTCGTAACAAAGATCGCAATCTTTACATGCTTCTTCGAATAATCATCGTTTCCTCTTTTCTATTTTGTATCGCGGTTCTCTATCGTATAGGATGAGAAATATTCTCAGCTTCCGAATAATCTTTAATATATGTATAGTGTATGGTTGTTTGCACGTGCGTACGTCGAGCTCGCGAAAAGAAAAGTGAAGGCGTCGTTATATACGTATGCACGATGGCGTTCCTTGAACTCCGCCGACTTCTACACGTAATCGTCGTAAGAAAGAAAGTGCGCAACGTGATCGATAGCAGCACTTTCTACCGGTGAACAAAATGCACTTTGTCCCCGTTCGAGCTTTTACGAGCGGTTCGCGTTCGCGATGTATCGATCTCGCGATCGATCACGATATCGGAAGTTGTGCTCGACAGAACGCGTGGGTGGAAACAAATAGGTACGAACCGCGCGTATCAGTGATATCATTTTTTAACGCGTTACACGTACGACACGTGACGTGTCAAAGGCCTGACATTCTCTTGATTACGGAAAATGCGTGTATAAAGTTATCAAATCGAACACAGAATGAATTTCACCGTGTTTTGTACAAATTTTACCTAGGAATTTTCTTTTCGTTTAATACATTTGCTTTACGATGTTAATTTTGGATATTCTAGTTGTTAACGTGTTCATCTTTTTCTCCTGCAATTTTTTTTTAATATATTTCCCATTTTCAGATATATTTTTCGAACTCTATTCTTTTGCTTTCCTATCAATTCACACGTAGCTGTAGCAAATAATTTCTACAAACTTTCGCGACACACTTTAGCGATAATTTGCATTTCGGAATAAAATATGACGAAAGATCTACATGTCCTCGTACTTTTGAACGGGGGTGTATCTATACCGTGTATATCTATGTTGCTCACGACATAATGCAGTTCCAACTACCGATTGCGAACTAGATACCGATCGTTTAGACCGGAATGATAATTTTTCAATTTTTACCTGGACATACGTATAGCTGATTGCACAAAGTAGTCGCACGTGCACGCGTAACATGTAGCCACGGTTGCATCGTGCGGATAACTGTTATTTCAAACGAGCTTTCGTGCCGTTTACCTATAAACAGAAAACCCTGATTAAATGCTAATACGGCGTAGACAAGTGTTTTCGCCGTTGATCGAACGATCTCGCGTCTTTAGACGCGTTTCCTGGGATTTACGACGTAATCGCCGGATAATTTGTAGTCCTGATCCCTACGGAAGAAATAACTCTTTCCGTTGTCTCGTTAAACCGTCCACATAACGCTCTCCTCTCTACGATCCTCTTTTCATACATTTACAATCTTTTTCTTTTTCTTTCTTTTCATTTCTTTTTTCGTTTCTCTTTTATCGTCCAAAGATTTACACGTCGTTGCGTTCTTCGCCAAACGAACGTTGCAATTAAATCGTCGTTTTACAATACTATAGCAGGCTCGGCTGTTCGATTTCAATGGTCATCGCGTTATATAAGAGCGACGCGATTGCGAGTGTTAGAAAACCTTTCGAAAGAAAAACGACTTTCGTCGAATCGTTCGTCGGTGACAAGAAAATCGTATCGAACCAGCGATAAATAATTTCGCTCCTTCGTGATCTTTTCGCTCGTTCATGGCCACCATCGCGTATCATGAAATATCGCTACGATAGACGGCCGTTGTTCGCGCCGTGCTAGCTGATTACTTTGAGAAATTGTATGGTAATTTATTATATAAATCGAACGAGACCGGGTATAATCGCTCAGGAAAGGAGACTGATTGAATCAGCACCATTTCCCATTATACAGATGTAGATTTTATGCAACGCTTTCTCCGTGCAACTTTGTACGATTACCTTGTCGAATCAGAAATAATTAGCGGCCAAACATCCGGGGATTAGATGACTTTCCACGTTAGTCAGGGTAGAAACTCGTGTCCGTTATTCTAGAAAGATATGGCAGGATTGCACGTGAGAATGATTTTTCTTGGATCGTAAACTCTAAGAGCTTTCGGAGCACGATTCCAGTACAAATAGAAGGACCTTTAACGTCTTAACAGAAATTTTACGATCTTCTCACATTTTTCTTAAATTTAAGATACTTTTTAACAGTAGCGATTAACGATTCTATGGAATTTAATCGAAAGAAGACGGGGATAGTCGAGAAGATTTTTGGAAAAATCGTCGTAAGACGAGACGATGAATCGAACAAATCGCTTTGTAAGATTTCGCTGCGTTCGAACTGTAATATCTCTTAGAAAGTTTCTTTCTTTTTACGTTTATCTAGAAAAAAAAGTAAAGGAAAGTTTCATAACAATTTAACTACGTGACTAGAAAATGCACCAATATATTTACTCAGCCAGCGAACGAACCGCTATTAAAGCAAGACCTTGAATTCTCCACCTTAACAACTTCTTTCAAACATTGTCGACTATAATCCTGCTCCAATTATACTTCGTAAGATGAACCGGTCTATAAATGAAAGCAAAGTACTTTGTACATACGATCGAGCATCGAACGAGTCACTTTCTTCGACCAATTACAGTTACTACGCCATAAAATGTCTCATGACACCGAATTTATGGCCGATGGTATGTACACCGGTCACCGGTGGCATCACGAACCTCGTTTAGCTCGATCGACACGTGAGCACCCGTTTAAAGGTCACTGACACTCGGTGTAGCGCGAAATTCACTTTCGACTTCGAAGATCGAGGGACCAAGGCGACGATCGATCGCGGCGCTGACGAAACCAACGCGGTTCTTCTAACGAAACGGAGAAAGTGGCGCTCGAATTGGCCGCATATCCTCGCGTTTAACATAGAACGCGTTGAAAATAGCCAGCGCACGATCGTTCGTGGTCGATTCCTGCTAATTACGCGCCTTCTCGTTCATCAAGTCCCGCATTCTAACAGCCACGAATAGGAAACAGACGAAAGTACTTTTGCTTTATCTCGTCGGTATATCGCTCTGATTGCCCTTGTCCGTAGCATTTTTACCATGGATAGTATCAATCATGGTGACTAATCCAACGTTGGTTGCGTTCGATCGGATCGTAATTTCTATCGCGAGAAAATGTTAATTTTGTATCGCGTAGAATAGAACTCAATTTGCTGGAATTTATCGGTGGTGAAACGATTGATATAATAGGGATTCGTTGATTCTCCTCGCCAAGATTTCTCAGATAAGCGGATTTAATTAGTAGGTGTTCGTTCGATCGAGCATTACGCGATTAAAATTTCGTTGCAATAAATCAAGTTTTACCGTATCGTAGACTCGATGGCGAGAGTAGCGGATCGCATTTTCTTTTCTAGGCGAAACTAGTTGGGAAATTCGGTTCGGGCGAAAGACTTTAGCGCTTGAGTAACTTCCGCACCGCGTGTAACTCGCACAAAGTAAAAGTGGAAAAAAACGACATCTACGTTGTCGTGGTTCCGCGAATTCGAGGATTTTCCGAATAAGAGGCTGGTTTAACCTGTAACCACAGGCGTGGAAGTGTCGTTACGTTTAGCACGGATGCGTGGCCACAAATATGTATCATCGTGTCAATGTATCAGCTAACGTTCCACGAATATTTCTCACGACCCAAAAAATTCCAATTCTAAACATTGACATACAGCTTTACGCACGATCCAATTGACCCGTAAACGGAGAATCTACCGAACGAACGAAAGTATTCTCGAATTAGATTCCAATCGCTATAAATCTCGTTTGATTAACCGTTTATCCCGTCGTTGAATCGATTCCATTTAGCCGCTCTCGATTCCATCCTCGTCGAACACCTATCAATTATTATCGTCGTGAATGCACAACAGATTTCCTTTGCCGTGCATGCGCGTCTTGTTCTCATTGTAGGCTATAGTATGAGTCAACGTCAGTCAGAGACAAAGAACACCGGCGCTGAGTATCGTTTTGCTACGGTAGAAACGTCTGTTGTTTCTGGCGTTGAATGCAATTTCCGGTATTCCTATTGAACCTGGTTTATTTTCATACACTGCTCCGGTTTAATCTGTGCAGAGAATACGATATTTTTTTTTTATTTGGATGAATTTTACAATCAATTCTCGTTGAGAATTACAAGTAAATTTTCCTGGCGTGGTACTACGTCGCGTTTAATAAATGTTTATCGCGTGTTTGGTTCTAATTGAATCTAGCGAGAACACGATACTAACGCGAATAACGTAACGAGGATTTAGGTGAAAATACACGGTGCGCCAAATAAGTAGGCGACCGAGACAAATAAAATCGATTAGCGCGTAGATAAGCGATAGGTTTGACTAAACTCTAGAAAGATACTTAAAATGGGCCACGCTCTTTCCTATTTCCGTTTTACCTGCTGCGTTTTACTTTCTCTGATATACGCTTGTCATGCGGTTTGATTTGCGTATGTAACCGAGAATTCCGAAAGTTGTACATCTGCGGCTGATTGTTCCGAACGTCGGAGGCTAGCGATCACAGTGTCGTAATTAAGCGGACTCGAGTGGATTCATTCGTGAGATTGCGAATTTTAGATCTCATTCTGCTCTGATTGTCAGAGTCACGCAGCCGTACACTCGCTAATAATGTGACAGTCGGAACGCAGCCACGATAAACAGTCCAGTATTTTATCACGCTTGACCGCGACAAAGAACAGAGAACACTCGTATCTGCTTGAAAAAATAATTTCAGAACGATGATCTGTCGTTAAGATTAAGAAAGCGAACGACATCTGTCCATGCGTTTTTTAATATCCTTTGGTTCTTTGCGATTCAAATTATATCGAACGTCTCGTTACGACTAACTTATTATCCGATAAGTTCGATTCAAAGGCTATTCGTAATTGAATAAATGAAACATCGACGCGAAAGAATCAATTTTACGTATTAAGAGTAAGAGAAATAAAATATGACCGCAAACAGATAATTCTGGTCGATCGTATCGTGTCTGGCAAATTGGGTCCCGATATTTCTAGAACTAGACCCAACACCGTTTATCTAGTCGTCGCTTCACTCTAAAGTTTCTATCTGTGTTTCCAGACTAAAACGCCTCGCAGGTATCGCAAAGCTGAAAAAGTACCAAAGGTACACAAATTGGGATAAACAGGCTCGATAAGAGCGTCGATAAGGATTAGTGGAACCTACCGAAATTCTTGAACGTGACAGGAACTCTAAGAGAAACGCTGTAAAAATTTTCGCTTGTATTTCCAAGGATTTGCAGCGAAACGTTTACGAGAGTCAATCGAGCCGGTACCTTTTAACGTTTAATAGTTTTTAGGGTTCCATTCTCCTGTGTATTCTCTCCCATAGCGATATATCTTTGCACTTTAAGATGTTTCCTCGCCTATCGTTCCGGAACCTATTTCGTTTCCGACACGATAATAATCTTTGACCGTTGTTTAATATCTTAAACCGTGGTCGAGTTAGAATCGCATAGAATAATTACTTAGACGGATTAACGAAGGAAAGTTGGAGCAGCTTTCCGCCTTGGTCGACTAAAAAGTCGGTGGAGCCAGTGGCTTGCGTGGTTGATAAGTTGGTATGCGTAACGCGCGAGACAGATAAAATAGCGGCGCGTTAAAGCGCGATGCTCACGTGCAGTCGCCGAGGAGAAAAGTAGGTTGCATGTGACGAGCAGCCGGGCCGATTCGAGAGAACGCTCGTCTGAATGAACTGAAAACCGCTGGATGCCGCGTCTACGGAATTTTCAGGAAGTGATTCACGTTTCTGAAGCCCGCGGGGAGCTTTCACTGGCCACTTACGTCACCTTCGAGCGAAGTGACGAGCACGTTACCGATCGAAATTATTGCCAACGCGACCACGCTAAACGCGTTCCATCGAATAATTACGAGTCGACGAATTCCATCGCTTTGTAGAATTGCTTTTTTCGAAGTATCGACGAGATATTAGCTTCGTTGCTTAATTACAGATCGGTAGCCTCTGAGATCATTTGCCAGCTCCACGTACTTATTACGTTAGCGTGCTACATAGAAATTGACGTAATACGAATATCAGTATCGAATCGAAGTCTAATTATTATCATTCGTCAGGCGATACACGTATACTTGTTTAGCGAAATTGTTCGCTATGAAAGATATTCGAACGTTGCAGCTTTCGACATTCCCCGCTGAATCGCGTTAATGAAGTAGAAATTTATTCGTCCGAAAGACGACTAGTCTGTAATTAAGGGTCAAAGTTCCTACACGGTGAGTGGAAAAACTCCTATGAACACGTTTTTCAGCGTATGACCGGCAACAAGAATAGTTTGCTTTTGCCATTTGCATGCGGATAAAGCGTGCATTGGAGTGTTGTTGTGAAACTGGTCATCGACGTACGCGGGCAACTTGAAAGCTACGAACCAAAGCATAGAACGTTGCTTAGTTTTTGTCATAAATAATCATTCGCGTATAAATGTTTAGCATCCTCGCAAATTATCCTTAATGCGGCTGCTTGTGCAACGCGAATATTATTCAATTTAAACTAGTTTTTTCCCGGCGTGACTCTCGTTCCATTTAAATGACACATTGCGCGTTTCTTTATTTACCCGAGGCGGACTTGGCTACAAAGTATTTGCGCAACCGTGTAATTTTGGCTGCATAATCTCTCGACAAATTATCATCATGGGTAAATTAACTTGACTATACGACACGAGCGCTTGAACAATGGACGAAACGATAAGATTATTTCAAAGTTACCCATCTGTGTAAAGAAAGTCGATTCATCGTGAGACACGGGACTTGAACGTAACAAGGTGCGTATAGAAACGAGGAAGAAGGCGAATAATTTCGAGCGACGATGTATCAAGTACTTGTCGTTTCGTCGTTTGATCGCTTCGTCTTAAGAGCAAAGCTCAAAGCGCTACTACTATTTCGAAAGGGAAATTGAGTTACGCGTAATTCGATAAAGGAAGTTCTTCGTGGAAACGGATACTCCTATTCAGTGGAAGTTGTAAACGGCGAATGAATGACGTCAACGTGACCGATATAGTTAAAACGACTTACAGTACCTTGCGGTTATGGCGTTGCGTAACCCTCGACTAAGGTGGATTAACTGGCGTAAGGTTTCGTCGGATTTCTCGAATTCCTTTGACATCGGATGTCTCCGAAGACAAAATAATCTACGATTAAACTAGTCGCGATTAGCGTGTTAATCGCCCATCGAGAAACAGTAGCCGCGTACTTATCCAGCCGTGCAGAATACGCGATAAGCAAGAAAATATAAACTCGACGTAATTCCTGGGAATATGAACGAACGAAGGTTTCAAAACAAAATTACGTAATCGGAATTGGGCTATTCTATCTTCTCCTTCGCTGTTATATTTTCTTAAGGACACTCGTAGAAAGCGAGATCGAACTTGCAAACGACAAGGGAATTATCGAAGCCTTTGGCTATTATTATCTGTTGACGTAAATTAACATAAATAAAGAATTCATATATTCAGCGTTAGCTTGCACGAGTTCTGACTCGGCTAATCATTCGCTTCGTGATTTAAACGATTTTATAAGAAACCAGAAAATACCCTTACGAATATACTTAGGAACAGGCGTGTACGTTACGTAAGAAAGTACACGCGTCACGCCAGTGACCTTGCTCCGTGTGAACTATTTTAATTAGAGTTGAAGCGATTTCAGTGCCGTATTAACAGGATAATTTCCATACCGAAGCACGAACGAACGACAATGTTTGTGCTCAATCGGTGGCTTGATCTAAGTGCTGCATCGTTTCGCAATGTCGTTTCAGTCTACGAATTCCTTCCTTTCTGTTATCGGAGTAACGATATTCCCAGGCGTCCAGTAATCGATCGTAGTATCTTTCGACCTCGAAGAATTTGAAATACAAATAAGAATCCTTGGTAGGGAATAGTTTCTCAAAGTTATCAGCTTGACTGAGCTCGTCCTCGTAGCGGATCAGCTGCCTCAGGTCGTCCCTCGTCAAATTCTGCAGGATTCCATCCAGGTACTCGTCGCGAGTCTGCATCGCGTTGATTTCGTTCTGTTTCGTTTTCTCATGAAGGTTCAAGGCCGTGCTGTACAATCTGTAATTATGGCCGATCGAGTCGTACTTTTTGTTGCAAACACCGTTGCTCGAAATTTGCTCGTTCTTGGGGATTTGGTAGCCAGCCACGTTTAACACGTCCTTCACCAGAGGGCCCTGCAAAATAATAAAAATCGTAGCCACACGATGCTATTAATCGCTGCTTATGACACGCGTGACTCAATCGACCTGACCATAAATAATTTATCGCGTGTCTCGCGCGGTTTTCGTGCATCATTGCGGAGGAATTCGAAAGTTCGAAATTAACTGGCGACAAGTGCGAAGAAACCACGCTACCAGCCACGAGCGTTAGGATACCCTTTGATTACGCTCATTTTCAAAACTATGATATATACGCTGTTTTATTTTGTTAAAGCTCGTATTGGCAATTTTTTCACATATTTCAAGAAGTGTGTCCGATGACTTATGGACAAAAGCGTGCATGTAGTATGCGATCGCGTTTAGATATAATTATCCGCGAGTCTAACTCCTCCATTGTGGGAAAGTTGGTACCGCGATGGTAGACGTTAATTTCCAGTTAGCCGGCGAACATCCATTTAAATCATAAGTACCTTAATAGCGATATCGAGTGGCGAGTCTGTCTGCAGCGACGGTAGAATGTTCACTTCGAGTAACCACGGTCTTAAATCCTCGTCGAGAAGTACGTCGAACCCGTACAATTCGTAACAGGTGTAACTGGAGACCAAACTCTGTAAAATAGTCGCGTTCATGCTCGATTCCACGGATATGAAAGTCTTAACGATGATATCCTTGATCCGGGACCATAGGTCAGCGACGTCCACCCTTTCCTGCCTCAGATACGACCATAAACTCGCGAAGGACCATTTGTGTCCTTTGAACGAATTCACTCCATCGTTTACCACGTACGCTGGATTTTGTTTGTTCACGCTGCTGTTGGTTAGGTGCATGTATTTGTCGCTTAGATTTGCTCCACGAACGTATCTACATATTTACTATTGCTTTAACAGAGTATAGGATAAAGTAGAATTATTTAAGCGAACTGGGATACTTGGATCAAACTATAATTTGCTTGTGAATCATTTTTGAACGATCCACGTTTGAAAATGATTGATTATTTGTTACAGATCGATGCTGGTTTAAAGCTAATGTAATTAAAGCCGAGTATCTCGTAATATGTAAATTTGATTGTTCCAAGTAAAGCGGTAAATTAAATTTTAAGACGTCGAAGTTTAATCGATTCGAATAAATCTACTTCTCGCTGTTCGCAACGCTTATGTAAATCACGAAACGAAATCAGGTTCTGATCACTATCGTGAAAATCGATGAAATATCGAGTAAGTTAGGGTCGTCGAATTACCTGACCGAGGCGAAACGAACCAAGCCCTCTTTGTAGACATAAATTCTCATCGGGTTAATGCTTGTTAGGAGAACGTAAATTCGCAGATCGAATTTCAAGCCGTTAATGAGTTTCGGTCTGGTGATGTATCGTTGAATGATTACCGAATGCCACTTTGGTATCTCCCACCATTGATTAACAATCTTGATACCCTGGCCACGACCCGCTGACGGCGGTTTAATTATCCACGTGGTACCCATACCGTGTCTGCTCCACATGCTTTCGAATTTCTGTATCTCCTTCGGCAGTACGTACGTTCTTGGCATAAAGTTATATTCCTGAGGGCCGAACTTTCGCGACATTCTATTCAAGTGCGTCCATAACAGGTCCTTGTTGCCTATATTTTCAGATCCTGGTATGTTGTTCATCTGATTTTTAACATAAATTTCATTGGAATCGAGTAAATTATATCGGAAGTTTTAGTTCCACTTTTCTAATATTAGCTATCTTTCAATTCGTCGTTATAATGGCTGTTAAAGAACTCTGAACATAACGATTCAACTATTTCGCTAGAATTACGTATTTATATATTTACTACGAACTATATAGATGTTTCTTTTCCTCCAAAAATCTTCTCACTTAATTCGTACCTTTTGAAAGCTTTTCATACGTTGATACCTCGCCGTGTCTTTACTGGATAAGTTCCAAACGCCAGACCAGTCAGTCCCTTTATTCACCACTTGATATCCAGAACTGATTAAAATTTTGATTAAAACCCTAGGCATAGATGTGGTAAATTTCCATTTAAGAAGTCGAGCAAAATCCTTCGGCAGTTTTTTGGGTATATGATCGTGACTTTGGAAAAGAACGTAGGGCGAGACACGAGGGAAAAGGCTCGCCCTCAACGGCAGTGGCGAAATATTCTCGGTAGCCTTATCTCCATCGGCCCGTTTATCGAAAACAACCGGTTGAGCCGCATTTTTCAGAACAATGCTCTTGTTCTTCGCTAATTTCGCCGATTGATGTCGTATAACGTCCACAGATTTAGCTTGATTGTTACGTAAGAAGGCAGATCGATGATCGGTCGATTTCGCCTTCGAACGAAGGAAAACTATCTCCGTGAGTTTTTCGTACGTCAACCATTCTTCGTCGGAGTCTGAATTAAGGTTAATCATGCAGCCATTGGAGGTACTGGTGGCCGCGCATCGACTCGACGAGCCTTCGTATTTCCGTGGTTTAGGATGGCCAAGGTCAGCCTGCATCGTGTTATCGGTATACTCGTAAATTTTGCGTTCATTATCGTTCAATGTGTATGTCTGCACTGGGAATTTTAATAGAACTCCATAATCGAACGTTCGTTAGATCGGTGCGGGTTGAAGTTGTTCGTGAAACTCGTTTCGGTTCGCACGCTCGATACTCGATAAATTTGTGAAACACGCCGACGCGACGAGTCGTGTTATAAAACCGTGGAACCCTGATACGGCAAAGCGTGGCCAAAAAATCCGTTCACCTAACGTCGAGGAGACGCGTCTCCGATTCGAACCACGCTCTCCACTCTCTTTCTCCTTCGCGATTAGACGTACGGAACGAAAAAGCGGGGGTGTCCATTAAGTCAGTTTCTGTTGGTCTCTTTCCTATCACCGCGTCGCGAACAATGCCGCGATTGATTCGACGGCTTTCCGTATTTGCGTGCCAGCCACGCGTTTATCTTGCACGGCAGAGCGCTCGCACGCGGTAAACACGCGGCTGCACAAGCAGGGGTTGGTTTATGCGCGTAACGCGCGCCACATGCACTGCAAACGCACGTGCTTCTCTCTGGATTAATCGCTGCAGGGCAGTCGTCTCTAATGGCACGCATCTTAAACGAAATGTTTCATAATTTCATCGAAATTCAATGTTCCAGGGAAACTTCAAATTTCGTTCCTGCCGAAAGAAAATTGCGAGCAGCGAATTTTTAGTTTTAGTTTCTTAACGTTAGCTACGTTTGAGTGGACAATTACGATTGATCGCAAAGTTACAAAATAAATCCAAATTTCGTAATAATTCGACTATGCGACTAGGAAGGACACGCGAACGTTTGTTCCAACTAGTCTGACTAACCAATGCTTTGAAACTATCCGAGGAAAAGGACTAATCCTACGGAGGAAGAAGAGAAGCAAAAGGACGAAAGAGCCAGGGAGGGTCCTAGATAGATCGGCAAATACGCCTATCGTTCTCCATAGTTCTCCCATCCGGACTCTAATAGCGATGCTGCTCGATGCTAATTTGATTCCCGTGTAGCGCAATCACGGACCTGATTGTCGATGTTACGCGCATCACGCGCATTCCTGCGTGCACGTTAGTTGTGTTTTCCATCTTGCACGATTAATTGTTCGCGGCTGCGATGCGTGGCCGTTGCTTGGCTACTTTCGATCGGTCGGCGAGGAATGCGAGCCTCGTGTGTCTCTAATCTGCGCGCAGTCACACAATACCCGGGACAAACGCGAGCGGGCTGCTAGTGCTCTAGCTACGGAGTGTAATACTCGCGCGATGCCAGATATAACGCGCATTTACATACTGAGCAGCGGCGCGCGCGATCCACGATCGCGAAAACAGCTCGTCTCGGTCTTCCGGCATCGAGAACGCTCACTTTCCTCGTGACTCTCCGCTTTCGGCTTCCCGGTTCGTGTGTTCGAGCTCCGCGAGTAGAAATATCAGAAAATACTTGATTTAAGGAGATCTAAGCTTGTACGTTTCTGATCTAACCGCGCAGCGTTGGATCTTGGGAAACGTATATAATGCATCGATGTTAGATATCGCGTGGATTTACATGGCAGGATGAACGATCTTCCGAGCTATCCTTCCGGCACTCTCCGATCTTTCTCGTTTCATGGTTTCCATAGTTAGTAAAGCGATACTTGGTGTATCGATGCGACGAACTTTCTGCACGGTAAACGATGCGAATTATTAGCCTTCCCTTTAGACGTAGGATCTGTGGATTCGGCTAAGCGGAATATACAAGTGGCTACAAAAAGTATTGGATATATATCTTTATATTTTTTTTTATTTTAGTTATGATCACAATGTTTCGCGTTAATCTCACTGGCACTACGATGCCACGGTAACTTTTACACGGCTCTTGATGGATGGTCTACTTTTTGCTGAATCACGTTGCACTCTTTATACAGCGTCCGTAGATAAACATATCTTTTCATACTACGCGAGTAAACCGGGTCGTTTATATCCAGGCCTAGTTCTTTCGCTATTCTAGGCTTTTAAAAGATCTGAAAACACTCTTTCCGAGATACTTCCCCGTGTCTCTACCAGTCATCGTGCAACTCTTTCCAATCGTAGTTTCGTTGGACGTTTGAAATTTTTCCAGCAACGATAAAAGTTTAGAGGAAAAGCAGATTCGAGAATGAAATTTCGCTGGAATCTTCGAGTCGTCGAACCGAGGTTGTCCTAGTTTGCCAAAGTTAAAAAGCTTCGCGCGCCTATCGTATACTTTTGTCAGCCACTTTTCGCTTATTCGCGATACTTTGATACAAGTTTGCTTAATTTTCAATTACTTATATATCATCGACGCGTTCGTGCTTGTTCAAATCGTTCATGCCACTATGCAAACACTCAGGTTCACATTCGTTTCGCGTGCATATGGTGTTATACTTTTAGCGCGATTCCGAAATAAGATCCAAAGTAAAAGGGATACACCGCCATTTGTTTTCTTTCGAAACGATCCCAGAGACTCGTACCGTTAGCAGTCGACCAGGTCCACCGTAAATCACGAGCCTCGCGATACGTTTTTTATCGTTCGGCTTGAATTGGGGAACGAATCGGAAACGGTACCCATAGAGGTGTCTCATTGTTCTTCCCAGCACTTTTTTCTTCCCTCTTTCTCCTGGTTTTGTTTCAGCACCGTATTACGGTATATATATCTATATATATATATATCGATTCTGGCTGTTTTACGCCCGATATACGCCCCGCGTTGATAAAATGATAAATCACTCAGTGATACACGCGTTCTCCTACACTCTCACGGTTCACGCGACGAATATAATACGCCGTGAATTCCATACAGAGATATTTTCGGTAGAAATCTGTCGTATTAACTCTGCTGTTATTGATCGTAGCGTTTCGTTTTTCGAGAATGCAAATTTAGAAAATTTTCGAAGAATAAATTACTTCGAGATACGTAGTTACGTCGAATTCGGGTTATGCGATTGTCGTTTTCTCGGATGATCGAGAAAATCTGTAGTCGACGGGCTATTAGTTTCGCACATATACCGATGTTATTGCGAAACCGAACTTTGTGTCAGTAACACGGATACTGTTGTTCAGTTGGATAAAATCGTTTGCAGATTATTTATGTTTCTTCCACAGTTTCATTCGAATCGAAGTACTCCTTGATCGTTTATTTCTTTTATCACAGGTACGTCCTTAAACTAAGTAAATTATTGTAAATTAAGTGTAAAGTAAAAAAGAACGTATTTCTCGTCAAACGTAATTTCCTCGCCACGACCCAAAGAACGGATTGGGCTGCGAAAGGGCTAACGAAAAATGTCTTACGTTTCAAAAATATGCGAAGGAAGAGCCTGGTAAAACAGCGTTTATCGTAATTCTGCCACGTTCTTCCATTTTATGCAAATAAAAATATATAATCTTGGAGATCTGTTTCACGAAGATTCCCAAGCATCTTGTAAAAGGGAGAAGTTGCACGGCGAGAAAAATGGCGAAAAAGGAGGCCGCGGTTTTCTAAGGGCGCTCGAAGCGGTTAATGAAGAGGCCGCGTTGCGAAACTCGAGTGCGCGAAGGATGGGAACAGAAAAACGCGACAGATAAGAATGGAAGAGGCGCGAAAGATGTAGAAGCCTTGGAGGTGTCGTTGAGATCGCGGACGCGCGTTCAAAGCGTTTGCACGACACCATTCGAAGAGCTTCGTGCGAGAAAACGCGGCAATCCGAGACGTCCGTATCCCCGATGTATCTCTGGTTGCATTGTTTGGATGACGGGCAAACGTCCTTCGGTTCGTGAGTCCATGCGAGAAGATTCTGCACGCGTGTACTGGCTACGCGTATCGGTGCGTCGAGTACATTAGGAATTTCGCAACCAGTCGACGATCGGTATACGCGCGTGCTTTCCTGTCAGGAATGGTCCTCTTGCGAATCGTCGTTTCATTCGTTGGATCTTCGCGCGAAAAGATCTCTAATCTCCGATTCATAATTAAAAATCGATCGGCTTTATTCAGGTAAAACGTACGACAAACGGAATCTCAGGCGGCAAACTGGTTCTTCTATTAGGTTTCTATTTGCGTATATAATATTTTGATTATTACAAGGCTGAAAATACTATTAGATTAATTTAGATAATGGATGAAATTGAAAAAAAGAAGAAGACGAACGAACGTTATGATTCAGCATCGTTTGCCTGTTCTTGATCGATACGCAAACTACAAGCCAATTGCCTCGTAACTGGGAAAGTTGCATAAAAGTCGGATTAATCGATGGCTAATATTTTTTGCGTGCTGTTTATCGGTCCAGAGAGATCCATTGACTGTGAGAAAAATATTATCTTATTGAAAAACGAGATCACCGTAATTAATCACTTCCGGATATTTCTCGTCAATTTCTTTCGATATCCAACTTCTCGTTTAACCGTATCTTCCTCACTTGTATCAAACACATACCATTAATCATCGACTATCGAACACGTTGCAAACTTTCCGACCAAGCCAATATAAAAAAGAAAACGCGTCTTAGAAAGTACCAGCTGGTTTATTATTCGCGTATTGTCGATTCTTTTGCCTCTCCTTCTCGTCGAAAGGTTGCGTTCATTAATACAGTGCGATTGTTGTCTACGCCAATTAGACGCTCGACCGCATCGTCTTCATTGATTCATTTGTCTCACGTCCGATTCGGTTCAACGTACCGCGTGAATCTCTTCGCATCTACATATTTTTCCTACGTTTTCCTCCTTCCCCTTCTTACGAGGATTTAAGTCGCTCCGTTTCGAACACTTCCATAAGCAGAAGGGAATTCCAGCCGTTGTTCGCTATTCTCGTAATTTTGCAGTGCATCCACGGCTACATTCTGTACTCACGATGCATTAGCGATGTCGCAATGCCGACATACGTATATGCCGCAGTCCGCCTCTCTCCCCGAAACAGAGTTAAAATCTCGAAAGCGCAACCGAACGGCCGACGACAGATTCACAGACAGAGTTCTACTTCTTTTTGGAAACTCTGTCCTTCCACGCTTTATTCCAAGTTCTTTATCTTTGCAGAAACTATTCACTGTACCGCGTTCTGCACTCCTGGTGCATTCGTGATTTTGCAACTCGCTCGCATACACGCACGCACGTACGTACTACGAACGGTCGATCCGCGCTGGCACAGAAACAATCGCGACTACGTTCGAACGACGAACACGCTCCAAAGACTGTCCCACGCTTCCAGAGAAGATAATCCTTCGAAAATCGTCGAGCATTAGAAAAAGAAGAAGGATAAAAGATAAAGGAAAAGCGTTATTAACGAGTAATCGTGTAATCATTTGGGACGTTGCGCTATCGGTTTCTGTATTATTACCATTATAGACGTCTGATCGTGACGGTCATTAACTGGCGATGGTCATTAACTCGCGATGGTTCTCGCGTTTAGCCTCGTTCACACTTGCGAGGAACTACAAATTTCACGACTAAAGATCGCAAGGCAACAGTTTCTTTCTCTCGATAAAGCAACGTTACAGCTCGTACATCGAAGTAATTTTCAATTTTACTGGAACGTTCGTCTCCATCTGTCTCGTTTAACAAACGTGGTATAGTTTGGTCGTTGTTCGCTACGGTCTCGAAGTAAACTCGTTCGAGAGGCGAGAACAGACGAGAAATTAAACACTCTGCGAGCGTTTAGAAGCTACTCGAAGGAACTCGTTATCGAAGAAGACCAACGGTTTCTCGTGGAATAAATGGCAGAAAGTTTACTCGAATCGTTTCTTTCTTAGCTTTCGATCTGCGAATTCTTCGAAACAGCCAAACAGCACGCTCTTTCCAACTGCGTCAAGAAATCAACGCGATTTCAAAAGGCAAACGAATAGCAGCGTTTCCTGGCAGACACGTCGAAACGAGAACGTCTGGCGGAAAAAAAAAAAGAAAAATACGAACCACGTCGACCGACGCTGTCTTTTTCTCCGGAGAAGACGCATAGAGCACGCATTCGAAACGATGATTCGATTTTTCCATTGATCGCGAACGTTAACGAAGAAAATAACCGGGCACGTAACGATCGCGTGAATTATTATTATCGAGACGTCGATGCGGTCGATTTATCATCGACATCGTGTTTCGATAGCCGCCCTCGGGCAGGTGAGAGCATAATTTCCAATGCACCGGTCGGAACGGTGCGAGAGCTCGCTCTATTCGTTGACCTCGTTTCCGTCGAACCTTTGCATCGTTGAAATTGTTTAGCAAAGACAAACGAACCATTGCGGATTTATTTAGCCGGACGAAAGCTCATAGATATGCATCGAGGAATCGAGGGTCTCTCGCGTAGGCGAATATTTTGTTAACGCATTTAACGAGGATCGTGATCGTTGAACGACGTTTCGCATACAGTGACCCTTTCTTAATAAAACTGTTTCGACACCGATCCGTTACGAAACCGTATTCAGCTATGAGATTCGGTGTATATTTTTTTCATCTTGAAAGTACAGACAAGGAAGGAAAGAAAGACACGCGATTATCTCTTTCAAGATATACGCTTGAACTTCATTTATCGATAAATCAAAGTATTAGTTAACATCTGATTAGTCGAACTCCTACCGACCGAATCTAATTATCAGAATGTAAATTTCTATTATGCGAACGAAACATAATAGATAGTGGCAGGTGGATTCTCCTAATATACGAACTCTGGTCGGATAAACCGTTTGTCCTCGGAACAGTTTAGAAGAACAGAGTCGCAGTATGTTAGTAGCAAGATGCGCGTTGTACAAACGAAGTGCCGAATCGTAGTATTGAATTTTAAAACCGCTTGTTTGCGAAAAAATAGGAAATGCAAGGTATCGTCTGCGAGCGGAATCGCGCGTAACGTTGCCTGGTATTTGTACAAATGGAATTCGATCGCGTTGATAAATAAGACATCAGTGCGAAAGCATAAATATTCAACAGGCTTTTTTCTAAACACGCTCGATGGAGGAGGATGAATTCCACCAATCGTGTTTCACTTTGAATTAATCCATTTATGAAAGACTCGCGACCGTCGCTTCGTTAGCTCTTTCTCGTTGATTCAACGATTTATTATCGGCGACGTACTATTTATGTGGAATCCCAATGAATACGCGTTACGGTTGTCTTTTATGCTCAACTTCTTCGCGATCCTACGGTACCGACAATGAAATATCGCGATCGTATTTTATTTTCCATTTTTTTTTCCGGTTCAATTAAAAATAATTCCACCGCGGCCCGAGAATACTAGAAGGTACGACGATATATTCCTCTGTCTGACTTTCAGGTAATGACCACGCGAAACGACCTAATATGTAAATTCCACGGAACGTGATTCGTATGCGCTTCGCGCGGAACTCGAGGCGTGGCGAACATTTAATAATTTACTTCCCGGTGAACAGATGCATTTATCGTAACGGACACCGATCCGTAGATCGTGTTGCATGTTTATCACCTACTGCACTAAAAAAAAGAAAAAAAAAGAAAAGAACATCGTAATAGCGATTAAACGGTCTTAAACGGTCTATCGAGTTCTTTGTTGCACGAACAAACGAATTATATCGAATTGTATCGCTGTACACTGAATCACACAAGTACTCGTGCGATTGATATCTTTTTACAATTAGACATATTGCAAGGTGCATTAAAATTGAGAAAATGTCTGACTTTTGCAATTTATCAATGGTTGGTACCAATCGTTCCATTATTTATTGCGCATAAAAGCATAGTTGCTCAATACGAGCGTATAAATAAGAGATACATCACGCAGGCTTTACGAAAGTTTTCGAATGAAATTTTGGGAAGAAAGAGCGTAGCACGGTACCACAGGCACTCGCCATCGTCGCTATAGCAATGATCCGCATATGGACATCTTTTGCATCGACTTACAATCGAGAAAAGACAACGGATTTGAGAAAGCGATACTCTCTAAAGACGGTAACCTGTATTCGGCACGATGAGGTTATATTCGAATACGAAAATTTCCGCTCGATTTCACATTCGGTGGAAAATAAGAATACTATGGATTCTAAGAAATGACAAACGTTGTCTGCAGGGAACGAAGAAGGTCGGCCGAAGATATTTTCGGTGTTTGACCGCCGAAAAAGATCGAATAGGTGTTGAAAATAACCACGCGCATCGTAGCGATGTTAAAGCGAATATTTACACGAAGAAACGATCCAAGGAAAAACTGTATCGGTGTAATGTTGCGTTTGTATGGTGGAACATGTGGTCTATGAATGGTGTCTCGATCGATCGATCGATCGATCGATCGATGGCATCGAAGAACACACAGGAGGCAGTTAGGAACGCGGTCGGCACCGATTTGTCCAAGCAGTTGTCAATCTCTCTCCATGTTGAGAGATACGAGCGCGTCAAAGGCAAGAAACACGTCAAGGCCATCGCCATTGGTATAGTGGAACGAATACCAGTACTGGAGCAACTGGAAGACGGATCGAATACGGTTCAAAGCAGATGCCAACCGCGAGCGCACGTTATCCGCTCCGAGTCTCGAGAAGCTGGCAACTTTTCTTGCGGTTTCGTGGTACACCGGTCGGTGTCTATTTCCGATACGTTACGTAGGTCGCATTTAAAAAGCGCTAACTTTCAAAATGGCGTATCCAGGTGGCATTGGTTCACGAAATCGGTCGAGGTGTACGCGTTGTCACGGGAAAATTGCCAGTCGATCCTCGTGCACTGCTTTAAACGATCACTTTGATCGTTCACCGCGGTTCCGTTAACCCACGACAGGCGATTACGATGTGATCGACGATTGTTTGATATTCTACGGATAATCGATCGATTCGATCTTGCTTCGATCTTGCTACCGATACCGCGTTAATATCCATCGATACCAGCGTACGAATTTCCATCTTATACTCGTAACACGCGTGACTCGTTCGGAAGTCACATTGATTCGTAAACTGCGAAGCAGAAAAAAGCGACAATGTTACAAACATCTTTCTATACAACGTGAAACTTGCTGTTATTTATGTCGCCTTCTTGCGATAAACAAACTCGTGGAAATAGGTCATTTGCTTTTCGAAAATCAAACGTTGATCGTTTAAGTTTCTCTACGAAATTGGGAAAAGATGGACTTGATCGTCGTTTGGCTGGCGTATCATATCGGTCGAATCAATTGTTCGTTAGCCGTCGTTCGCGACACGTTGATTCCGCAGATGAAGCGGTAGAAATTCCCCGTTCTTCTCGAGTACGTCTCAATATTCTCGGACGACGAGTTCGCAACCGTGGTTGCGAGAGATCGGTAATAGCGTCGGTATTGTTTACGCTTGATCGATCAAAAAATCGGTGAGAATTTTTCCATAATCGCACCGTTCGTGCAGGATCGTCTCTTATCTCGCGTGTGAAATTACACGTGAGAATGAATTTCCCTGGAATTCCATCGTATCTTCGACAAGCGAGATCGCGGTTCGAAACAGCTGGAGATTCTCGTTTTTGGATCTGCGTCAGGGTTGATGAAGAGAGGCATAGAAAAGCGTGTAGGCACGTGTGCAGCTTTCACGTATCTGTTGATGTCAGGAAGGTCTCACGCCGTCAAGGTCTCTCGAGGCAAACTGCAACCGCATTATGCAGTCGTTGTAGACATTTTTATGCAAATCCATTTAGTAGTGTGTCGTGCCATCCGTTCCACTAATCGAGCGCCGATGCATCGTGTTGGTCGCTCGCGCAGAAAATCACGCTGTGTCCGCTTTATCGGCTTCATCTTCTAAATTTACCACGCGTTACGTAATCTATACGTGTTTAGTTTCATGCGTGTCTTTCATAAACCTTTCCTGCATCGTTTCAGACGTACGTCTGTACACCGTGTGATTTGTATCCAACCAGTTGAAACGTGCGTCAATCTTCCGAGAAACCATCGATCGCCTCGAATGTTCTTTCTAATTCTAGCTTAGATCCGTAGAAACAGAGTTGGACTCACGGTCCAGTGTTACCGCGAAAAATCCGTCGAAACTTTTTGGATAAACCGAGGAAGCATCGGGAAGGTTCGTCGTCTTCTTTTCCTTTGCTTACCTACCAAGGACTCGGAAGGTTTCATCGGACGTTATGCGGTTGCACGAGACGTTTTTATGCAAATGCGACTGGCATTGTGCGTGGAATCATCGTCGGTTTGGTCGCTCGTCAATGGAGTCGAGATAAAGCGGCTTTCCTACTCGTCAGACGTTTTAATCGACTCCACCGGTAATTTATGGTTCAAGCTGACGAAGCTGTTCGTGAATCGTATACGTAATACGCATTGACTAGAATCGCCGTAGGAGAAATTAATTTTCAGTCGTGTTTATCGAACACAAATCGATATCCTCTCCGGTCGATTCTTTTCTTTTTCTCTTATCGTTTATTTTACTCTTCGACGGTGCGCCTCGAGGAGCCTTCCTCGTCGAAATCATAAATCCAAGCGGAGCGGTAGTTATCTTCGCGCTATTGCGTATAATTAGCGTTGACTTATTAACTCCACGATTTCCCATTATCCACTGGTATACCAGGCACGTTTCTCCTATTACAAGCTTGCAGATTCGTGTCCGACTATACAGATCTGTTTTCACGTTCGTGGGAAATCGTTCGATCTAACCGATGACGAACCTACATCCAGATATTTGCGAGTTTTTCTTTTTCGCGTACGCTGCTCGTGTAATTGGGTTTTCGGAATTGAAATACGCGTAATCTTGCGTAATCGTGTTCGCCGCAGGAATGATAAAATTATCGTCGTGTATCGGCACGTATTAATTTCTTCGTGACGAAGATCGAGAATCGAATCTGTGTTCCGATTGGATGGAACGATGCGCGTGCGTCCCTGACCAAAGCGATCTTGCATATTAGTTAATATACACACGTATATCGGCTCGTGCGCACAATATATCGACTGTTCGCTAATATGGTTACACCGTGCATACCTTCGATCATATCGATACGCATATTCATCGACGCTACCAAGCTGTCCAACTTTTGTCCTTGTCATCGCGAACCAAGAAGGTATACGGCGTTGGAATTCGAAGTTAGATCGTCCAGACGGTATTTCACGTCGATAACACAACAAGCGATAATCGCTCGAGAGTCAAAGAGATTTCACACGCTGGTAAGAAATCGAGGAAATCTTCCGATTCAGCTTGGTTCGCTGGTAATAACTTCTTCGGCGTAGTAACACGTGCACGGTCGGAAAGAAGTAGAAATTTTATAAACGTAGTATTATTTACTTTCGTGCGTTTTACGTATTACACGCACGAATCGAAGTTTCACTCAACGCGATATTTCTATTCGATCGAAACGAATAGAAGTCGTTTCGATCTCGCTTTATCGTTCGAGACGGCGATAAGGACAGAAAATGAACGGTTGCTTTGCAATTAGAAGCAAATTAATTTTTGAGATCTTGATACGACGCATCTACCCGCAGCTCGTATCTTTCTACAGGTAAATACAGTGCTGATGTAGCTTCTTCTCGTGCCGGAGTGCGAGCCAGATTGTAATAATAACATAATAATAGTGGATCAAGCGTTCGTGTAACCTTTGTTATCGATCTACGAGCGATCGCGGTTCAAGTTGAGTGAGTAATTGCTACGGGCATTTGCTTATCCCCGGTCTACGTATTAAGTCGGCCATAGTACACGGCGTGGCGCGAAGTAATACGATAATATCCGCCAAAGAACTCGGAATGTCGAATAGTATCGATGGAGGAAAGCCGTGGATCGATTATCGGTGCTTACGAAAATAGAGCTGCGGTTATTCGCCTGTGCACAATTCATCGAGATGGACGATAATCTGCGAGAAAACTTCGTATTCGATCGAAACGCCACAGATTTATATCTTCGACGATCTAATGAAGTGGCTCGTGAGAGAAACTGAACGCGCATTACAAAAAATGAATCAGACGCTAGTGAAATTTCAAAGTGTTTACGCGACGTAAATTGCGCCCTTTGTTCTATCAATTTTGTAATTTACGCAGCAACTTGACAATATACGAACGAAAAGAGAAGAAGAAAGAAACGTAGAAACGGAAGCGGAATGGAGATTGCGTTTGATCGCGGTCCGGTCCACGCGAGGAAACAAAAATGGCATCGACGCAGTGGTTCGTGTCGAGCTACGATTTATCGCCTCGCGTGCGTTGTCACCCCGTTCTACGTTATATCACTCGGTCGTAAAGCCCTCTAGTTCTCGTTCACCCGATAACCTTTCGAGAAATTCCTTCCCTTCGCTCCACGTGACAGCCGTACGCATATTCCGCGCGCGATACGCTCGCGGACTTGGGTCCAATTCGAGACAAATTTCCAGATTAAAATTCTCTGTTAGGACGCGCGACTCGTTACCAAAGTTGGAGATCGTCGCGAACCATCTTTCGTTCGTGCGACTGCTATCGTTAATAGTGGCGATTGGAAGCCAAATCGTACGTTGGAAAGAATTTTTGAAGCTGAGATAGAATGAATCATCGATGAAAAAATTGAAAGGTAAAAAGAGTCGGGAACCGACAATTTCTTAGTGGAACTTAGTGGAACTGGACTTTGTCGAGAAGCTTTCGTTCGTCTGATTCGCGGTTTATCCGTCCGGATTAACAGACAGAATCGTACTCGCTAATAAAGTATAATTGACACGTCGACGTTACGCTATACAAGATTGTCGCATTAATTACGCGATACGGTTTTCGCTGCAAAATTATGCGCAAATGTAAGTACTTCTTCTTATCGATTAGTCGTCGAGCGTACGGACCTCGCGACGCTATAAGCGTAATAAATGCACCGACGATCGTTCGTCCGGGTCGCGAACTAACTCTAGCCAGCGTAATTGCTAATTACTAATTAGACCAGCGAGACCTGTATTACGACAGTGTGACAATAATTTCTAATCCACTTGCAAACCAGTTTTCAGTAATTGCGTCTAAAGATATATCGTTGCAAGATTCTCCAGTAATATTGTCTTATATCTTACAAGACTTTCCTCTTTCCATCTCGAACGATTTATAGAAAGGAGGAGCTTATCGATGCGATTTATGACGCAATTTATTGAACATCTAATAATATCGGACGACAAATGAACTTGTGGAATATGCCATTTGTTCTTGGCGATCGAACGTTAATCGTGTTCTTATGTAACGAGATGATAAGTCGACGAAAAGCGGAGTTGTTCGATTTCGCTTCCGAGAGACTCGATCGATAAGAACGAACTTTTCTCAAAGTCGGACGGAATTCAAATCTAAAATCTTGAAAGAATCGCAGTTGAGCGCGGCAGTGTACGTATGTGTACAAAGATAGTCGTAACGAGCGGTAACGTAGGTAACCAGGATGCACATCGGTTAATCGACACGCACTGAGTGATTTTCCCCTTTCATATCACACCACTCTTAATGAATTCGCCTTTTTTTATACTTTGATCGCCGACTCGGTACCACGTTCCATTCTTGTGAACTTGGAACCCCTCGCCAATCGTGTTCGTTCTTACTGTACTGTAGGCGTTGCCAATCTGCGAGAAAGAATAATCAACGAGGAGAATATCGTGTGTAGAAGATTAAGAAAAAATCTGACAAAACGCGATCGATTCTCACCACTGCTGATCGAGTCCCGAGGATCAAACGATATCCGTGTCCTTGACGAACCACGCTTCGGTAGGAGGAAATCCCAAATATTTTCTATTTTCTCACTTTTCCTTACCGAACGTTTGACAAAACGTATTAGCCATCCATCGTCTATTCTCTCATAAGCGCATTCGTCTTGCGAGACAATATCACCTTAGATACATCTTTAAGGATCTCCTTTCACCGTGGCAAAAAGAGGCGCATAATAGGATGAGTAACGACAGGAGACCAGCCGGTCGTGATCGTTGCGAAAACTTGTAGGCTCGACGTGCCAGCCAAAGATTTATTAAGCTGCATACTATAAGCGCGTGCCGCTCGATGGCCACCACCTTTTTTTCCTTGCAATTCGCTCGATGAACGTTATTTCCATGGAATTGTGTTGAACATCTACCACGCCTTGTTTAGCTCGTTTTATGAATTACGGCGTCTCTGTGTCGCTATATAAAGCCTCTTGTCTCCTTTATAGCGTGTACTTACTTACGTACGTTGTACGTTTCGTCGTATCCCCCGAAGAATTATAACATCGTGCACGGAATTTCTCACGTGGCGCACGCGACTTTCGTTCGCGCTCGCCTTTCAGCCGTACCGTTATCGAAACGAAGCGGTTAACCGTTTGCAACCTGCTATCTTCTATGGAAATGATACAGTGACAAGACGCGATGGACGATAGAAAATGCACGGAGATAATGGCATCGACTGCAGGTCAATTCGAAGATGCAATCCTTGTTAAAAGTTTAAAGTCCCCCAGGCGGAAGACCCGTTAGCAAAATGGATTCGTACGTTCCCTTCTCTGGGTTTCCTCTTCGCGATATATTCGTTTTAGTAATCAGAATCGACCCAACCTTGGCGCGAACGGGCTAATTCGTCGTTTCCCAGAAGTTCGACCGATTTTCGAGATCGTGCCAGATTCCGATCATCGAATCCACAATATCCGTTTCCTGGATAGAAGTATCCGGTACTAGAAACGCACCTACGTCGCCGAAAGTTCAAACGGAATTTCTCTTTTTCGCTTTGCAAAATATGGCGAGGAAGGACCCACGCGTTTTTCATTTTTAATGCCGATGACTTCACTCGTAAGCACGAAGACATTAGGCGAGCGAATGTAACTCGAATTCGATTCCGCAAAGGCGTTGACATCCTTTCGATATCCTCGTAGATCGCGAGCACGTTTTTGGATTCGATCGATGTGGAAAAAGTAGGCGGACGAGGCATCGAGGAAGGCGAGCCGAGCCAAACGCCGATGCTAATTGCAATTTCCTTCGTTTCGGTCGCCATCGCTGGCTCGTCGTGCGACAGCAATGGCGTTCCTTAAATTGTAATACAATACCGTGTTACGTATCGCTGATCGCGCCCGAAAACTGCACGATCGATTAACATCGAATTCTACGTGACGTAAATTTCGTCTTTCGCATAAAGTGCGCCAGCAACGGCCGTACATGCCGCCTCTCGTTACGTAGAAAGGTCATCAATTAAAAATATTACGAAGCTGTACCAGTCGTTGAGCGGCGTTCGGAGTCACACGCGGACATTCTATGCGAACGAATCAAGGTATACTGGTATTGATTAAAAAATGTACGAAATATCCAGGTAATCGTTGAGATATCGAAAGGCGACCTTGCGGTATTAATTACGGCTCGACCGTGGACGACGTTCGTCTTGAGGTCAGACATAACGGACACTTTCTTCAAAATTGTCGTCGCCGTGAGTCAGCTCGACGATTACTCGATTACCGTGGACGAGCGATAACGCTGCGAGTTACAGCTTGTCAATGAAAACGTGATCGAAAAAGGTTATCGTCGGATATGTTTCGTGTAAACGTTCGTTGAAACGTTTCTACGTTGACATCTAAATTTAGAGGGAGAGAGCCATTTTAAAGCTGACGAGGTCAAAACGTGGTCGATATCGGCACAAAATTACGATAACTATGCTAATTCGCGGTTAACGTGGTGACGCATCGGGGAACAGCAAACGCTCAACAAGTGGGTGTCTCTACTTTCACCATTATCGTAACGGTATACCCCTGTATTCTAATTCCTCTGCGTGTCACCAGTCTGTTGGCCGCGTGTATCGAGTTCTCTCGCGTATAATATTATATTTTCCTTACGATGTGCGCCTGCACGTTCGTTTTCTATTTAGAAATGTAGCTTGCTCGTAATATCCTTGTCGTAGTACGTATCATTACGTACGTATTATCCGCTTTATCACCGTGCACGTCGCTTGCCATGTATACGTAGAAAATATCGAATTTGTGAAAACGACCGAATCGAACCACGCGGCCCTCGTTGTTCGCAGAACGAAACGCACAATTTTCAAGAACAGTTTCGACGAGTAACTTGCAAGTATCGTGAACGGGTAACGGTGAAATAGAATCGAAAGTATATACACGATTATCGTTAATTATAAAACAATCCAGAATCGTGCATACATCTGCATCGTGTATGAATAGTTTCTCTCTTGTGAAACGTTGTTAGGCCATCCGAATGCCAGGTTTATCGTCTAAATACCAGCTCATTTTTCCCTCTCGTCGAATACTTCGCGAATGCATCAGATATTCATCGTTGGCAATCACGCGTTCCTCGATGAAACCGAGCCTCTCCGGAGTCAAACGGAAACTCCTTTTTGTAAATTTCTCGATCCCATTGGCCAGCTATATAATTAACGCGAAATTTTTGATAAAACACGCAACTTATCTCTACGGTAATTTATGTAACCGCGCGTAGCTGTAAATTAATAACGATATAATTGAACCATAGGAATTCGAAGGAAGGATATTCCAAAAGAATGTTTACAACATCGTCGCTTGTCCTATTTCTTACTTTTAATCTATGGAATTGCGTGGCTCGTAAACGGTTCAACGTCGACCGTCTGATTAATCGTACACGATGTTTATTCTCTCGATCGTGCGAGCGCGTCATTGTCCGGAAATGCACCGGTCTGTACCGGGTCGTGATAAAAATTGGAACGGTTTTATGGAGTGAAAAATTGAAAATCGCCAAAGCGAGACCGAACGTTCGATCGTTTCACCTTTCCAGCGAATCTCTCTGCCCGTCGTCGTGAACGATTTGGCAAGAGGCAGCAACGAGGCTCGCAGTCACGGAATACCGAGCGAATACTCGATCGAATTTTCGTGGAAACGTTTAGCATTTTCGCGAGACTGACGGTTGTGCAAACGCGGCTGTCGTTATTCCGAAATTTCCATCGAGTTCTCCCGATCTGGTTTTATGACTCTAGGATCGCGTTCGTTTGCGAAATCGCGTTGTGCTCCGTTTGTTTCGGTAAGAAGGCGATCGTGAAAGTATAGTACGCGGGCCAAGATGCAAGGAGGCCAGAAATTATCCTGCCACGAGTCATATTAACGTTATTTCTTGATCTTCCTCGAAATTTCTTAAATCGTCGCCTCGTTCACCGAAACATTTACGATTTTCTGCTCGCCTAACCGTATCGCGGATCGTGCGCCGCCATCTGTCTTTTTTTTCTTTTATATATCGCAAGCGAGAATTTGCAAAAATAGTACTCACGCGTTTTACGTTTATAAGAAATTTCACGATTAGACGATCTACGGTCGTAGGCTTCTCTCTCGCGTGTTTGCGTATTCGAGCAACGATTCGATCTAGTGCACGCATGTCGCTGCAGAAACGATTAATTATCGTTACGCGTTCGTCAAGCAACGTCTTCGGGCCTGACAGGCTTTCCCGATGCGATCCCCGACTCGACCGAGGGCGAATTAATTCCCAAGCCGTACGGATCCGCGCACACTTGCGAATTGTCGCTCGTGTGATTTGTAGGATAGTGGTTTCGACCCAGGCGACACAGTTTTATTAGTTCCGGAACATCGAATCGTTTGATTGCAAGTTAATTCTTAACTATCGATAGGTCTCTAACAGCAGCGTGGTCCTCGTTTCGCTGCTACGATTTAATCGACAGTTTTAGAAACTCTGGTAGTTGGGTACCTTCGATGATGAAAGAAACTGTCGAACGAAATTAGTCGGAACTGTTTTGTAAAAAATAGCCAGTGGTTAAAAATTATTCGACGATTGGGATTAGAATCTCAATTATCGCGGTTCTATGTCGCGTACTTCAAAAGAGCGAGATTGAAATGCGTGTGCTTGGTATACGGTCGCATCAAACTTGATAAAACTTCGAGAGTCTACAGAACCGTTTGGTAACGCGTTCGTCGTAAGCAAAGATTCCAATACCATTTTCGGAACGCGTCTCTTTGTATACGTATCGCGAAAGAGAATAGCGCACCTATACAGATTAGTCATCGAGTGAATTTCAATCGAGCCAGTCGGTTAAGTCACTGCCACGAAACAGATGCAGTCGGTCGATGTGACCGCTGAAACAATTAATCGAGGAACAGCAGAGATAATTAAAAATGCGTGTATCGCGCGAACGTGCGTTGCTTTCTTGCACTGTAAGCGTCGCCGTAGATCATCGAACCTCGCGAAATTACAACAAGAAGAGTGACGAAACCACGTAGAAAACGTTTTTAGCATTATTTCCTGCAGCGTCCCTCGTCCGCCAGAGAAACCGGATATTCATTCACGCAGAACGATAGAACGAGTTTCGATAGATCGGAACAGAACGTGCGATTTTCCAATTTCGAAAAGATCCAGGAACTGACCTTGCCGGCCGAACTAAAAAACTACGCGGATTCCGTGTCAGTGGGTTAACCGTGCGAGCTACGCGAACGCTCGGTTTCTACGCTTCGCCGTGTTCTTTTTAACGTTTAGAAAATTGCTGCTTATCGATCACGGATTAACGAACACGACGAATCGATTATGCCAAACGATTATCCGCCAGTATACCGTTCTTTTCTGCAAGACCGCGGTGCAAATGCTAAATCTCGAACCATAAACACGCAAAATTTATCGCCCATTCAAGGATCCGCGCACGGTGTAAATCGCCGAAGTGACACCGAGGTGTGAAAACTTTCGTAGCTTCCCCGACCGTTTACCTGTTAACATCAGGAAGTTGACTTGCCACGGATAAAAAAGACAAGATAGGCGCGGTGGCTTACAAAAGTATTTTGACGCTTGAAAATTTATCGCGAGCCACTGTATATTTCGTAAATTCGTATATTACGAACCTTCTCGGCAAGGATCGACGCGACTCGTTATCTAAGATCGTAACTAATCTCAACATCCGTGAGTTATCCTTGAATTCGCCCGTGGATCGATCGCACACGATAATATCTGCAAATAGGCGTGTACTTGGTAAACGAACGATCATAACGTCGTTGCCGAGAAACGATTATTCGGTAGATTAACATCAAGGTTCTCGCGTTTTTAAACAAAATGCAAGACGAACGCGTTTACATTGTACTTGCAACGAGTTCAATAGCGCGCGTGTAATTTCGATCGATCGTTGAACGATCGTCCGATAAATCACGGGACAAACGAAAAAAGAGAAATGGAAGGAAAGGAAGAACGGAAGCGAGAGCAAAGAGCGAACAGAATCTAATGCATTATCGCGAGCCAAATGCGCCTCGCTCGCGCAGATTCTGACCGTTAAGCCGTCTGACACGCGCGCAACCACCCACGCGAATCGTCCTTCCCGACAGCTCGTTTATCTCGCCTTTTTCGCTCTGAAGATCACCCTGCTGACCTAGAGAACCGAGTGGGTGTATCCTTCTTTTTCCCTGCCATCGTTATTCCAGCGACAATTAATGCAGTCTGCTGGCAGGTATCACCTTGACTTGGCGCGAGTCAGCAGAGTTATGGTAGCTTTTTTCTGCAGGGACGCGTTTCGAATCGAAATCGCCTCCTCTCGGGTCTCGACTTTTTGCAGCGTCGAATTTCGATAGCTTGGGAGACAGAGACGGAGACAGAGAGAGAGAGAGAGGACGTGGGTCGAGAGCGATTAGCAAGGTCCTCGGTGCCTCTACGACGAAATTCCACCGTCGGCTGTCGAGTAACGTTGACTAAAATTAGAAAGTATCATCGAGGAGTACTTGTACCGCGAAAAATCTATTTTCGAATGTATATATTGGGTAATGCAGCGCGCAATACGTTACGAAGTGACGGTTCCAGGAAATTTACTTTCGACGATGGGAGATCAGTGGCCCCTCATTGGGTCATGCAAATTTAGACCGAGTGAACGTCTATTCTCGAATGCGTAGCCCAGGCCGAGAGAGAGAAAGAGAGAGAGAGAAAGAGAGGATCTATCCTGTGTGCCTCTCTACCACGACAATAGGGCTGAATTAGCACCACTTTGCGCTCTTTGAACAACCAAACAAGTGGCTCCACTAGCTGAATCTCGAAAAAAATCCATCCATTTCTCTCGGAATTGGTTTATCAACAACTGCCTTGGAATAGGAAGGGCTCGAGCAGACGATGCACAAAGACAGAAATTGTCGCGGAATATCGCTCATCGTGTCGTGAATTCGGGTACTGTAGTCTCGTGTAGTCTCCAACAGGCTT
This sequence comes from Bombus vosnesenskii, assembly GCF_011952255.1. Taxonomy (NCBI): domain Eukaryota; kingdom Metazoa; phylum Arthropoda; class Insecta; order Hymenoptera; family Apidae; genus Bombus; species Bombus vosnesenskii. The sequence goes on from NW_022882962.1 coordinate 4,897,755, forward strand.
AGTCAGACTGTAACAATGTCCTGTTTTCGAGGAGTGGAGAATTAAACTGATTGAACAATTACGTCAAACTGGTGCATATTTTTATCCTAATTTTCTAATTTTTCCTTTTCTACATCGTATTCATACGTCGTCCTGCGACGTAGAACGTACGTACGATGTATTATGAAATAATTTCTTCGCGAAGATTCGAATTGTCGGTCTGACTAAGAAAAAAGAGAAGAAAATGGTCGTAAATTCAAGTTGACGCGTAGCAGATGTCGGTGGTACCAGAATTATACGTTGAAATCGTTGTCATAAAGATAATCGCCTCCTCCACGTCGGTATTGTTCGCGCTATTAATCTCACGGCTATCGTTAACGCAGCGAAGAAACAGAAGAACGCGATATTAAGGCGAAGATGAACGAAGCTCGTTGTTGCGAGAAACATGTGCGTTCCGAAAGCAGGTCATCCGCCTCTAGCTCGATTTTACTATTTTCGACCGCTGCATTGCCACTTCTGAGACGAGCCAATTATTCGGCCGGGGATCTAGAGGATCTAGGATAGCCGGTCGCGCGTTTTCCACGAAACCAAGTTCGTATTTCTCTACTTTGCTTTGTACGGAAGACTCTTAACGGCTTCATTGTGAACAGCATAAAGCGTAAACAGTCATTAGAAGCTTTAACCTCGAGAGTCAACTAGCGGAAATACCGGTGAATCTGCGTTTCCTGTCATAGCTTTCTACGCAGGAAGGAGCGCTCATTGTCGTTTCGTTATGACGAATTTCGGCGAATATCTTCTCGCCGAAAGATTAAAACGATAGCGACTGTTCAACCTTTATGATCTTCTCGCAGCGATCTGCTGGCTGATGAAAAAGTTCTTGCGTCATCTCTTTATTGCTCTTCTCGAATGATTCATGTACGCTGCTTCTTTCGAAGCAACTTGCGTCCGAAAGCTTACGAGAGTCTGTGAAAACTCGAACGTTCTACGATCCGAGGTCTACGTTTGAATCGAGTTTGGCTTAGTTTTCGCTCGTATAAGTTTGAGTCACGTGTCCTTTCGTTCCTAAAGCAACCTGTACGATAAAACGTACGAAAACTTTCGAAACGTGGAATATTCCGAGACATAAATTCTACCGATCGTAGTTGGTGTTTGTCGTTTGATGCATAGAAGCGCAAGTTCATCGGAATTCTCTCGCGGAATCATTTCAGCTGGAACGATAGTTTTCAAGCAGCGATGTATAATGCATCGCGCGCATCCCGCCCGATCCGCGCGCTGAATCGCGATTTTTCATTTAACACCCGTGTTCTCACGAATCGACGACGCGACAAACAGCCTCTTCGTGTTCTCCAAGCGTTCATTTGTCGTCGTGGCAGACCGATTCGATTCTCGTAGCGAAAGGAATGAGAGTGGCTGTTGGTGCTGCAGCGGTTCGACGAATTGGTTCGGCCGTTCTAGCATGGGCGAGGCCTAGAACGCGCGTGCACCAACACATTTCTCACTCTCTTTAAGCGTGTTGACTGCATTCACACGCTTTTTTGCCTGCACACAAACCGGTAGCTTAAAGCCCATACTGGTCACATGTGTCTACATACTGCGGCGCACATTTGTACCGGGTGTTTGTCAAGAAAATATTCGTTTGTTCTTGAACTAGATTCAGAGTAGAAAATTGGTACGATTATTAACGATAGATTTATTCGCTTGCGTAGAGGAATTTTTGCCGTTTAATTTCCTCGCCAGCGGTTTGTATCGATAGAGCGGAGGTAATTTATTTATGTATGATAATTTACTTTTTTGCGTTGAAAGCGTTTAATTTTGACACGGAAGTACACGATGAAAGGAGATACGAAAGAAAGAAGAGCGGTGGAAAAATAAACGATGAGATACTTTCCCTCGTTAGCTAACGAAGTGTAAACGAGAATTTCTTTTCTTCGGTCCATTATCGATGATTTTTGTTAAAAAACGCGAATTTTTATTTTTTCATTGCGAATATTTGATTTCGGCGGAGGGACGAGGATATCAAAGATACGAATTTTCTCCATTTAGTTAATTTAGTGGAAAAGAACGGAACTCGGCAATGGTTCCACCGAATGTGTTTTCGTCCTACCCCCAGTGAGCGACGCGCGTCAGTGGTGGGACGACCTACCTGGTTGTCGCTACCCTCTTAGCAATTTTTGTCGAACGGAATTATACGAAATGTTCGCAATTTTATATTCACCTGGGAAGTTTTTAGCATCCGTACGTATATTATCGATTTTTTGCCAATTTTATCGCGCGATTATTTATGCTTTACGGTCGAACGATTTATTTGAATCCATCGGGAGAAAACAGTTTATGTAACAACAGTTCCTTGATTCTTTCTACTAGCTGTAATTTTTCAGTCAGGCGGATTCAAACGATCGTAGTACGGTTTATTTATTTAATTAAACGCCAAGTAATTTTACTGTACGATTTTACTGTAGCGTATGTGTACTAAATATTATTCCATCGTATTATAAATTGCGATCAAACTGTCGTCGAGTAAGTTCGATACAACTATTCGGTCGATCTTCGATTTACAATGTAAATTCTTTAATTAGATACGATTAAATACGTATGAGACCGAGTCTGAAATTCTTTAGGCTTAGGCGATCTATTCAAAGCAAGTGTATCTCTCTGTGTACTACGCAAGTACTTACATTCTTCTCCGTGCCACCACTGTGTCGAGCTATATATACTTGGTATGGCCTTCGTTCTCTCAGTCGCATGACAATCATACCTCTCGATCCATTATTGGCAGCCGTTATTGGGTAACAATGTTTTGACTAGAGCGTACGTTCGATACGTTCGACGATATAAATTTCAATAAAATAAATATCATTGATAAAATTAACGACACGCAAAACCGTTTTTGATCTTCAATTATTGAAACAATTGGTCGGTTCATTTGTTAAGAGCAGATCCCTCCCCTCAGTCGAACAACTCTTATAAAACAATTCCAGACACGCGCACAGCCCTCGATCATCCGTCGCGGCCACTTTCTTCTAACTGGAGCTCCTCCTATCCGGTAATTGACCAATGATGTAATTCTTCGAATTGAAAAAATTAGCCTCGTTGCCGCGTGCCTCGAAAATCTTTTGCAGACCAAGAACCGTCGTTTAAGATAGATTGTTTCATTATATAGTTGCAAATAGCGCTCACTTTAAATAGATATGTCTGAGTCAATTCTGATTCATGCAGATATCTCGAGATTATTACATTTCAGGTTATATTTATCCCTTCTTTTCCTTTTTTTTTCTTTTTTTTTAAAGTAAATTTAGTTTTCAATAAACCGCGGATATTTGCGCGAATCTATACGTCTATGAACGAGAAATAAGTAGAAAGTTTCACTCGTTAAATGTTAAAAAGGTACGCCCTGCTTTCCATATTTTATATAATTTCGAATCTTGTTAATTAAAAAGGCGCGTTTGAATTTTCCACGATGGCATAAAAATCCGCGAATGGTATGTAAAATTCGCTAAAACTTCTCGCTTTATCGCTATAAAACGAAATAAAAAGGTCGATATTCGTGAACTGCGGATTATCTCTCGCTATTACTAGTCGACGATGACACAATCCGTGCGAATTCTTACGTCACGTTATCGAGCAGGAACTGTATCACGGAAATTCCAATCGAGTTTAAAGTGGCAATCGTATCGTGATTGATGGTTTTTCTATACGTCTTAAGCTGGCGATACTTCTCGTTCAAACGCGGGAGAAATTAATCGGCGCGTTGCATCGACCGGCTCCTCCTGCTCGTGGCCACTCGAAATAGTCCGCTCTCTTCCGCCTCGACAGAATGGTCTGGCTTGTGATCGATGTAACGACGCTCATTGTCCCGTAATGAGTCTGGGAGGGACAGGATGCTCGTGTACGCGTATTTTCAACAGATACATGCACGAATCGATGTATGAAACGTACAGTTCGATAGACGCGAAACTTCTGAATCCTATTAAGCGGAGAAACTTTGATCGACTCGTATCGATATTTCCCATTTATTACTTTGCAAGTGGCGTTTAGATATTATTATTCTACGCACTAGATACGTACGTATTATCGTTCGGTTTAAATGATCGAAAACATTGTATTTCTCGAATGAATTTAGTTTCCACAGGGGCGAAAAGATTTTTCAATCGACTCTTCTTTCTTATTGCTAAGAAATAAAATATTTGATACTCGACTATAAATCGAAGCGTTCTACGATGGTCCATTCGATAGCGTGAAAAATATGTATGAAAATTTGTCAAGCTAATAGATTTATACGGTGACCCAATATTTCTGAAATTAAACACTCGTAAATACATAGTGGACGTTTAGCAAAATTATGGTAACGAAGGTATGCAGAAAAAGAAAGTGTATTATCATCTTGTAGTATCGACGCATCGTTCTTCGAGCACGACCAGTCTCCTCTCATCTCCCTCTCTCTCTCTCTCTCTCTCTCTCGTCCATTGGAACGACTCGTCTTGCGATCGAATACTGATTCGGATTCGATCGCGGACGACTCGTGGGACAGAGAAATATGGTCTATCGGTATTGGTAATGGGTTCAGTAACAGGTTCGACCGCGTTGAACATGACAAAGAGGCGTTTGCTTTTGTGAGTCGTGCTCGTTTAAACGAAGAACGGATGATAAAGCGGAATCCGATTAAGCTTAATGGAGAGGGATTTAATCAAAAGACGGAGAAGATGGGGAGGGGGTAGAGAAGGAGTCGCGGATATTCAGGATGAAGAATGAAAGTTTGCGAGGCAATTAGAGGCAATTTCCGGTCGGCAGGGGCTCGAGTGATTCGCGCGGTGGAAACATTCGCGATCCTTGGTCGTTTTTCTCTCGAACACCGTTCACGAAGCGTACGAAGAGACAAAGAAAGAGATAGAGTAAGAAGAGAAGAGGGAGGAAGAGAGAGAGAGAGAGAGAGAGAGTAAGAGAGGCAGAGGCAGAGACAGACTGTTTCTGTTTGAACCCTTTGCTCGAACGACTTGTAATTTTGTTGCTGTCCGGTCGGCGAGTGATACATTAAAAAAAGCAGCAGGCTCGATCGTTAGCCTAATATTAACATCCATAAAGTGCAATCGCGTGTAGCGCGAGACGCGCGAGCCCTCGTACGTCTGGTTCGTATCAAATGTTTAATTACAATATAAAGCGGCGAGCGAGCGGTTGCGGTTGCCGATGCTGCAAGGCATTTACTTTTGGCCGAATAAGGCCGGTTTTAAAAGCCGTTGCAACGGGGGATGCGCGCTGTGTACTCGTATTTCGCGCCAATTTATAATCTTGCTCGCTCCGATGTCTTCGTATCGCAGCGGCGGAAAGAGGACAGGGAAACGTTGCGAGGCGAAACACGAAGGCTGCGAGAGAATCGAAAAGAAGCGAAGGCGGAGGGTGGCGAAAACGAAGGAAACGAAGCGGAGGCCGTTCGCGATCGAACGGGTACAAAACGCCAGATGGAAGGGAGAAAACGGAGAGAGACAGACCGGTATAATTACGCAATTTAGATTCAGTTTTACGATTCCGGTTTGACTTTATTAAAAGCGAGAGTGGGCGTATACGCGAATTCGCCCTTTCTCCGATCGAGAGTAATATCAGTACCTTGCCGGTCGTGAAAAAACTTGGTCACAGAGATAACGCGCTTCTCGTTTAAACGAGAAATTGGTATATACGTCTCGAACGGGCATCGCTCTTATACCCGCGATGAGCTGATGAGAATCGTCCTGGATATAAAAGGGACTCGTAACGCGAGCCGCGAACGCGTATCTTCGACCATTCCTTTTCTTTAATCGCGTTTTCATCTACCGATCTATTAACCGAGAAAACACGTTCGTGGATGGTCGCGGAACTCCCAGATTTTCTTTTTCTCTCGTTTCTCTCTCTCGCTTCGAACGTTCTACCGTGAAAGAAGCTCGATCTTATCGCCGGACATTATCTCGGTACGTATCGTCGTTTAAATGTATCATAATTTGCAAAGGAAACGGCTTACGCGATAGAAAGAAACGGTGTGACGACTTTGTGCGTTCGATGATCGTTAAGAGCGTGGTTACGCGTATACTTGCGCGTAACTCTGCTTGAGCGGAAAGTCGCGAAGAACGTTCGACTTGGACAAAACGAACGCACCGAATTCCTGAACGAGGCGCGCGCGAGCCACGTTACACCGGAAAAAGAATTCGCAATATGATTAACGGTACGCTCGACGTGGAGCTCATCGACTACCGGATTCTTCCCAATCATACCGATCGTATCGTCGATCCTGGGTGATCGCACGCTCCGCACCGGATCATCCGACTCTGCCTGATTCCCTTGAACCGTCGATTATTCGGTCGAGAAGAAAGAATCTCGCTCGCGTCGCTTGCCCCGCGTCTACCGATTGCTCTCCTCTTCCGAGCCATTCCGAGAACGACGATTAGAAAAGATCGGCGTCGGGTGTAAGCTTGGCTGTTGTAAACCGAGATTAAATTGCATTGTCCGACCCGTTACTGTGCCAGCGATAATTGCCACGCCGGCGTAAGGTTACCAACGAGGTCGCGGGTTAAGCACAGTGGGCAACCACGAACTCGTGCAACACATTACAATTTTCGTTTGCCTGGCCCCGACGAATCGATACTCTCGCGGTTACCATCGTCCGGCTATATGGCTCGATTTAAACTTCGATTAAACTTGTTGGCTTTGTTGGAATTCATCGAAGGCGTGGATCGAAGCGAAAACGTATGGGTCGATGGAATATAGTTGTACTTTACAAAAGCCACGTGGTTATTACCTACTACCAGACTCCGGCTGCACGATTCTTCGGATTATTGGATATCCCAGTCAATCCGATAATTTCCTTTCATCGATCATCGAGCTTTTAATTTCCGGACAATTCGCAGAATTTCCGACGGTCCATGCGGTTGAAATTTGTCTTCCAAGGTTTTCCAGCGCCAAACAATTTTCACGGTTTCCACTTTTACGCGTACAACGTGTGAAAGATATTTGAACGTATTGGAACCTCGTCAGGAAATTTCCAGTCGTTTACGATTTGTCGATCTACTGTTTGTATTCTATCGATCCATCGATATCGTCGAAACAGATATACGATGGTATCTGTGAATCGCGCGCGTTTCCATTAAATATAAATTACGATACGAGACGCGTAAATCGATACCGGAAGCTAGGATTCTTGTCGCGACTGTTTATCGTTGCTACACGTTTATCGACCATCTGCCATGTCTGATTGCAGCTACCTGGTGCGTCTCCCGGAGCTATTTCGTCCGTGGTTGCTCCCGTGCTGTTGAAGTATCGGGTCTGCAGGCCTCGATTGTTGCTCGCTGGCTCCAGAGCGGAGATCGATCCAGCCGCCGATGTTGCCCTGTTGCACGGAGAAGTTTTGCTGATCGAGGACTCCGCGAGACAGTACGATCCGATAGGAGGTGAGTTTCCACCGCTTCGATCCGACTTTATTCGCCGAAGAAGTCGGTTGCTCTCTACGCTATCACCGTTATTGACGCGTATGTCGATAGCTGCTACGCTCTAACCGGTGAATCAGTGACGCGATCGTCGGTTTTTTGTTTCTTCGTGTTACAGATACGGACAGACGATACAGAGCTACGGAGAAGCTTCTTCATGCCGAGGAGGAGTACCACGAAGCTCTGTGCAGCGCGAAGGAGCTGTACGCAAGGCCGCTGGCGCGAAACTATCCCGAATTTCACGATGTTATCTTTCAGCCGCTCGCGGATCTCTCGGTGGTCACTTCCGAACATTGTCAAAGGGTGAGTGCGATTTAAAGAATTTTGAATCGAAGTCGCGAACGTCCTTGGAGAACAATACGCGCCAGTTTTCTACACGGATGGTAGAGCTCTTCTTATCGACCGCTTTCTGACCTAATCGCAAGGCTGACTGAAGCTCTCGGTTGAGAGATGGCGGCACTCGAATCGAGCCACGTTGTTCAAGTTCGCGCGGCACCTGTTACTTCGACCACGTTGTGCCTTTCTCCTGGCGTGTCGCAATTACGCTTCGCTCTTCGATCCGCGCAACCTTTCGCGAAAGGCAATTCCTCACGATGGCGGATGCGACGATTTTTCGCGTTAAACGCGTATCTCTTCTTTGCATTATTTTTCGTCTAAAAAAAAAAAAAAAAAAAAAAAGAAAAAGGGAACCCTATGCCTTCGAGCCTCCTTGTGGAGGATTTAGATTGCGCACGAACGTTTCTTTCTCGTCGTTTTTGCATCTTTTATACTCCGATATCGATTATTGTTTCAACGGTGAAAAGAGCTCTTAACGTTGGAAGAAGGTCGAAAGAACCTTTTCCCCTGGAAGAAACTTTCCAACGGAGAAATACGATTCGATCGAAATTGAGCGAAAAACGCGCGACTGTCGATCTCGCGATTGCCTCAGTGTTCGCTCGATACAATACGAATACAGTACGAAAGATCTGGACACTTGCTCGAAATTCCACTCGAACGGCCCTCGTTAGAATTCAATGTCCGGTTAGTTAGCTCCGCAAGCCTGGTGCGTTTCTTATACAACAATGTAAACACCTACCGAGAGTAGCCAGGAGGCAGAACTCACAGCTTACTTTGGCGCGCAGACCAGTCTCTCTCTGGATCGGTCGTAAGAAAGCGTAGAGAGATGATCGTTGGTCGGGCGGGCAAGGTGTTTTCACTAAAAACACCGTGGAAAATATGGTGGTCAGACAGAGCGGATACTGATAAGGCGATGGTGCCCGGGGCTCGACGAACGTTGGCTACTCTGGATGCAACGGTGGACGTGTTTTCTTAGGGCTGACAATAAAGAGGATGGCTGTCCTTCGGATGTAAACACAAAGCCACGCCGGCGGAGCTGGTTAACGAGTCGGGATGAGCGATGACGGTGGTTAGCATCCTCATAAATATTGACTTTTACAAGACGCAGCGAGAGTTCGCGAGGATGCAACGGCGTCGTAAAGTGAAAAAGCCTCTCTTCGCGCCGGCGAAAGATCGTTCCGCGGGATTCGAGCGAAACCGACTCGCCGAGGAAACGCCTACCTTCTTTATTCCGCGCGCTGAGACGCCGATGGTCATCGATAACGAAGTTCTCGCGCAAAAACCGTGCAAATATACGCTCCGTTCTCGATGCATCTCGCACCGAGACCGAGACACCGATCTTTTTCGCGCCAAATGATTATTACGATCGACGCGTGGATTAATTATAGCAGACACGTACAGGCTCTCTTTCGAGTTCCATCGTTCGGTCGTTGCGAAAGATATTTTCCAGAACGCCTTTGGTTATGGAATATCGCTCGATCTGATTCCAACTTGTGCAACGTGATCACGTACAGGGTGTCCAGGGAAAAGCGAAAGATACGATACAAGCAGTACGCAACGCGAGCGACACGATCGGAAACGAAACGTCTACGATGGAGTAGGAACGATCGTTAAACCAGCGAATAGATTTACGTTCGCGGAAACGACGTTTCGTCGTTCGAACCTGTAATTTGTCAGTCGGGAAGTTTCCTCCTAGGACACCCTGTATTAATTTTTCGTTTTGCTTTTCGTCGTTGCCCTCGAACAATGCACGTCGAAGATAATTTGAAATTTACGTTAAATTTATGACAAGACGATAGCTATTTACGGATTTCCTTTTATATTCTCTCTCGGAATGATTCATCCGAGAGATTTGACTCGATCCATCGATGGAATCTGACGCTTTGTCATAGAGTTACAGGAAAGGAAAGACGGTGTTTGCGAACGTCAGCCATCCTACGTACGTATACGAAACTGGTCGAGGTTGATCCGAGATCGTCAGGATGACGCAAAACCTCGCGCAGGACCGAAGGTTAATTAATGAAAACGCTTCGAATGGCAGGCACTTTCTGAAGCTGCGCACGAACCCGGCAGTTCTCTTCCCTGCACCCTTTTTATTCCGGGCTTGTTGTCGCCGGTCGGCTGTTGGCGCGATCTCCGCTGCCACAGAGCAATTTCACTTTGGAAGCACCTTGGGGCCAGAGCGCGGGCAATTAGAAGCAATCGCGCACCTGGAAGGCGAGGGAGACTCGTTCCGTCTCTCTTCCTCTTCCTCGTACACGCTCTCCTCTTCTTTCTCCGTTTTTCTCTCTTCAGAGAGAACGCCAAGGGACTCGGCGAACAAGGAGGGACTTATTCTCGTACGTTTATTTGCTCCAAGGATTCTTCGAGTTCTGGTGGCGTCCTGTGGCTAGCGATGGGCGTTCGAATCTCAGCCTCGAGGTTTTTCAAGACCACGGAATACGAGGATCACGAAAGAAAAACACCGTACGTACATTTCTAACGTCACTTCGTGATTAAACCGATGTGAAATATCTACAAACGAAAAGAATTCGTTAGATACGCGAAGATATCGACAAAGTTTCGTAGAAGCTGAGGGTATAACCGTCGAGACAAACGATATTCGAACGTGTTCGATGCTGTGACGTTACGACGAAGGATATTGTCAAAATTTCGAAGAGACGAAGAAAACGCTCGTTCGTTTCCAAAAGCAAATATCAAGACAACCTAGCGAATGTTGAAACGACATACGATGCTCTTCCGTGGCTTCGTACGTATACAGGTTCGAAGCGTCTCAAACCTTGTCGCTATCCGTGATCCAGCCTCTTCTGACCGTTTGCTTCCCTGACAAACCTCGGAGGATTCCACGAAAAGTATCGTCCCTAACGACTGATCCCTCGTTCGTCCTCTTCTGTACCGTTTCGTCGTCATCCAGAGCAGCGTGTCTCTCCTTCGGCAATTGAGCGTAGAATTTCGAGAAGGACGGATGTAAAGTCTGGCGCGGTCTTTTTGGTCCAATCTCGCTCTCTTACTCTTTTGCTTTCTTCCTTCTTTCTCCGTTTCTCTGCGACGTTCTCTACTCGCTACGACCGTAAATTACGTTTTTGCGGCAGAGCAACGCGCCACGGTAACCGCGGTCATGGCGGCGGCTCAAGAGTAGCTGCGTCGCGATGCGCACGTGCACCTGCGCTCGTTGCCCCGGCCACTGCCAATGCGACAACCAACGCCCTGCTATCTTTTATTTCTACCCTTTCCCCGTATCTGCCGTTCTTCCTTCTCGTTTACCAATCTGCTTGTTTACGGAAGAGGATACAACGATCGATTAATCACCCGCAATCGTATCGAACGTTGTCTTCGCAACCGGCTTTCTCGATCTTACAAAGCGGAAAGTAATACACGTGAAAAATGAAAAATTGCGGGGCAACTTTGAGAAAATAATCGCCGTGTTTATCCGCGTACGAAACGAGTGGATCGGCACGGTGTATCTCGCAGGATCGATTCTCATTCTCATTAGGAATAAAAAATAAGATTCGGTCGAGCAGAGCGAAGACGAGAATCGAAGAAGGAGAGCGAAGGAAGAAAGTGGAGATTTATTTGGTCTACTTCGGCCGTAAGAGTAAAACACGGAATGGAGCAGAAATGAAATTACTCGTGCGCGAATCTGGTGGACATGCGCGATAATAAATGACGGACGAAGATCGTTTTTGGTCATATCGTGCCGATCATCGTTATCCGTGTCCGTATTCGTCGCGGTAATATTCATGCAGCTGCAGGTCAACGTTTTTTTGCGAGAATGTGAAAGCACCGTCCGAAGCCGATGATCTCGCGAATATCGCCTTTCTTGCGACTCGTTCTTTCCAAAAGATCGCGACGAGAGTTCGCTGAATTTTCTGCAACGCGATCGTCCGTCTGGCCTTCGTTCGTCTGTCGCGCGACGCCTTCTTCGACGGAGGACCTTGGGTCGCTTTAATAAAATCCGTGCAAACGAAACGTTACGCTTACAACGGCCAAAACACCGTTCGTTACCGATCCTCCGTGACCGAATTCCACGATTCTTCGGCTAATTCCTCCACCCATAGATGTTAATCAGACCGTGTAAACGTACTTACAGATTGAGTTTCGGCCAACGATCCTGCTACACTCGCCGATAATCAACGTGCTTGGCTGAAAAGTAAATGTACATGGAGCCGTTTCTTTACGCTCAATGCCGGTCGGCTAATGAGTAAGTAGCAGTTCGAGTCTGCGGTTAACAGTCCTTCTCTAATCTCAAGACGAAGCAGCACGAGCCGGATATTGTTCGTAATCCAGTTTGATGGTTATGGATGTTAATTACACCGTAGATGCCGTAATCGTGCCACGGACGAAGAAGAAAAACACGAGCTGATATGTACATTGTCGGAGAAAAAGGAAAAATTTATCGTTGCGAGTTACGGCGAGTCCTCTTCACCATCCTGTACCATGGAATCGACGCTCTTATTGAAATTTGACGTGTTACGCCAGTATCGACGAGTACCGGTACTTTGCGACGTTAACGAGCTTGGTAACGAAAGAGACGAAACTTTGCAAGAAAATGTTACGAATTACGAGTTATCGCGTTATCCCGGATGACGAGAATACAACTCGTAACTCGTCCGTTTACCAATATCGCTCGCTCGGCAAATTATTGCGCGAGATAGCTGTAGTAGAAAATTGAAAAGGTGGCGCGTTGCGCATTCCGAACGCAAAGGATGGAAAAGGTGAAACAGACGAGAAGGAAGTTAGAAGAATGCTGGAAAATTAATTAGCCGGTGTGCAATCATCCGGCAGCGTATACATTATCGCAGAGAAACGAAAGAGTTCTCGGATACCGACGCTTAAGTCGAGTTCCTCTTTACCACCTCGCTCATCGACCAATGAAGCAGTCCGTAATAGCGGACGAGCTCTGGCAGACGTAATTTTATTCGCATTAGTGCATCGTCTGGCCATTCCATCGTCCTCTTTCCTTCGTAGGCTCTTTTCGTTCTGTCTCTCTTCGTTTTCCTGACTCGCGGAAAAAGAGGAGACGCGGGTAGAAAGTAGAGCAACAGCGAGGGGAAAAAATGTGCCGCGCGGCGTGCAGCACACGCGGGTTAACGAGAAAAAAAAAAAAGGAGAGACGATCGTGTCGCAGGAAAGTGGATGAACGTGGTGGTATTTTGTTGGGAAAGTGGACTCTGTTGGGATAGCGGATCGCCGAGAACGGTTTCGATTTCATCGGCAAGGGTCTCTTATTTTTCTGAGACGGGGGTGGGGCGGACACGGTCCAGTTTAATTCTCGCACGACGCGCCGCGGCAAAGTCCTTTACCTCGACGTCCACTTGCCACATTTTTCTAGCCGCTTTCCATTCTCGGTTCGAGAATATATCGCGATCCATCGTATATTTTGTTCGTTCGTGAGAAAAATACAAATTTATTGGCAACTACGATGTTTCTCCCGGATCTATCCGCATCGTCGTTGTATGTATGTATACGTATGTATTTTATTAAGCCTTAAACGACGGAGATCGAGTGAAAGTTTAAAAAATGTGTCAGAAACGATCCAGCCTGCACCGAGTGAGCGTTAATTTCTTGCGAATTCGTATTATCGTACGCGAGAGTCTTGTCAATGTTTCACTCAGCGAAGAAGAAAGAGAAGTTTGCTCGGAAAGTTTTTAAGCTTTACGAAAGAAGTAGCGATCGCTTGCTCTATCGATCGCTTTGCTAAATAGCCATTCGTCACGAATGTTCGACCAACTTGGCAACTTTAATACGCGCGATTTCAATCTTTCCATCCACGTCTTCCGGGAACCTGTCTTCTCCGACAAAGAAATTCCACGGTCGGATTATGTGTAACGCTCGTCCGTGTGATGACGCGCGAGCTTTTAACGCGAGGATAAGAGGGAAGAAGGAGGGTTCGAACGAGGAATCGAAAGAAAGGACGAGTGGAAGAAATAAAAAGTTCGTCGACGTGGAGGGGGCTTGATCACCTCCGGGCTTCGCCTTTCGGCAGCGACATTTATTTCCGAGCCACCTCTCGGGGGCGTCGAGTAGCCGTTGAATGAGAAACGCGATAGTAGCAGGAAATGATAAATACAGGGACGCGGAATTTCGATGGTTTTGATCGCGTTGCTAATGGGACCAGTTCTGCTTGTCGATCTCTAATTTCTTCTCACCTTGTGTCGAATATCTTTTGTTCGTGTCTTTGGTCCCAAAAAGCTACCCAAATTAATAACGTAGTTTCGCAGATGCAAATTAATCGTTGTCGGTGTATCTGAATTTTAAAAACTAAATTCACCCAAGCCAGTCTCTTCTTTTCTTTTTGCTGCGGCGATCCATTCGATTTTCGCGACGATCGAAAAGACTGGACAGTTATTATAAATTCTTCGGCCGTGTTGCGTGTGCGATGGAAGATGGTTTTCGAAATGGAAATCGAGAGAAAGAATACGAGGACAATGCTCTCGCGTCGTGGTGGTGGATGCATCGATCAAACCGATACTTCCCGACACCCTAGAAAATCGCAAATCGCTCTCACCGCGGCACGGCTTTTATCTCGGACGGGAGAAAGTGCGTTGTGCGGTGCACGCAGGTTGGTTCGTCGTGTGCGTGAACCCAGGACACGTTCCTTCGTAGCCTCCGTTCGTAAAACGGTTTCGCCTTCGCGTGTCACGTTGTTTCGTGGTCGCAGATTCAACGTCCGACAGTCGCACGATGCAAAGGCGTATTGCGTCAAACTTTGGCATTTCGGAAGAATAAGTTCGTTAACGAGTTGCATCGTTAGCTTTTGCCAATCGAACAAACGGTTGGCTTGCGTAACCAAGCCGAGAGAAATTAAGCATCGCGATCCCAGCCACTCGTTAATCGATTGCTCGGAGAATAAAGGTGTGACCAGTGGGAGTTACGATCGTAGTCGGTCCGAATCGACGTTGATCGTGACGGATCGATAAATTTTCATTGGTATCCATGCCGTCCTGCAAGTCGTAATAATCCTCGTTGGAATTCCAGTTGTTCCCTTTTCACGGTGTTACGTATCATAGTAGAATCGGTATCGCGAGAGAAACGTACGCCGTTCTAACTTGCGATGCAGTTCGCGTATGAAAAAATTGATCTGTGCCAAATAATATACACGTTAAACGTACGTCAGGAATTCGCTTCCGCTTCGATGATTTTATTCCTCCGTTCGACCCATACGTTTCTTTACGACGTCGAAACGATGATCGAAGAGGAACATCAAAGGTAATAATAACGTATCTTGGATAACCATCGGTTGAGTGTACGCAGCAGTTAGCAGTAGGAAAGAGAAAGAAGGTTTTTCAAGCGCGAATCTGCTTTCTCTGCACAATCGACGCGCGGTCAACGCTCTCGTTAGCAACGAAGACGAACGCGTATGTAGGGGCCTTGTTAACCCGGCGATAAAAGAATAAAGAGATTTACGCGCGGCCCACGTGGCTAGCTCCGCCTCTGGTTCAGCTTCCTGCAGCCGAAATTGTCGTTCACGCGCCGGTAAGATTCACGCTTGCGAATGGCTTCGATCGCGTGAAACGCGTTCCTCGTCGTGACGGTTACGCCGACAAACCGGCCGCGTGACAGAAGTGGAACGTATTCTCGAAAAATCGCGGCTAAAACAGAACGGCTCGTCGTAAATCGTCGGTCTCCGGTCGCTCCTTTTTGCCGGTTTGTCATTAATTTGCGACGATTTGAGAAAACTGGGACAACGCGAAACGAGTTGCACGCGTGGCTCTTTCGAGTCTTCCAACTCGCGTCAGTGTCAATAAACGAAGAGCAACAAAAGCCGAGCCGTTGGAGCACGTGACTCGGAAAAACGCGATCGAACGATTTACTCGATCGAAACTAGAACAGCTTTAAACGTTCTTTCTTACGCTTTTGTTCGACGGGACGACAAACGCGTATCTGACGCGTCTCATTTCAACGGAAATGCTGGCGAGCTCGGTCGATCACGAACGTAACGTTAAACAGGATGCAATGGCGTATCGATTATCGAGTATAATCGTGGATCGAGTATGTATAGTTCGCGCGTGCGAGAACGTTGCCAATGATAAGAAACAAGAAGCGTCGCGATAAAGGCAGGTGATGATCAGTGGCGATCTAAAAATTCCGTGTAACCTAATTATAAACCCACGGTGCTTTCGTCGTTCACCTATATTGATATATCTGGAAGAAAAAACCTGTTTGTGATTTAAATGCAACGAGGCGTGTAATTATTTAGAAGAGCCGGGGCGAAAATGCGATTCAGTTGTACCGGATGAAAAAGCTGATTTACATAAGCGAAATAGAAAAGCGTATTGACATCGTGGTTGGATGGATGCGACAAGAAGAAGCATGGAGCAGGTAACTTGGTGCCACTCCGCAGGTGCATATCCCGTTTATCGATCTTCGATCTCGGCTCACGGGGTAAAAAATCTTTATAGAGAGACCGTCCGGACGACTATAAAATAATAATGGGTGGTTGAAACGCCCACGCGTAGTCCCTAATAACACGTGGTCTGGCCTGTTTTTTTGGGAACGCCCTCCGGAGTACTCATCCTCGAGAGCTCGTCCTGGATGGATAATGCAGGCTCGAGGGGACGATCGCGGTCGCGCGACGTGTAATTAAAACCGCCTCCAAGAGGATGCGCGTCTCCGCGCACGATTCGCTCGAGCGAGGCAGCGGAAAGGAGAGAGGGACCAGCGAAAAATTGGACACTCCGGAGACTCTGTAATATTCACCAGGTCCTGGAGATAATCGGTGATCGGCTACGATCGTCTATCGCTGTTCCACGAACCTAGATATCGAGGAATCCCCTCGTCCTCTTCGTCTCTGTCTCGCGACTGCCTGTGCATCGTAATCTGACGCGGTGATGAACCACGGTAGCCGAGACAACGTCGTTCGACTTTGTTCCCCGTTGTAACGTTGGAAAATAAAGTCGAATGTTGACGGGGAGAGAGGTTTAACGAGGAGGTTGCCGGCTATTTTTTCCATTTTTCTTTCTCTTTATTAGTTTCTAAACCGATTTATAAAGTCTCTCTAGCCGGTAGAGCGCCTCATGAATACGAATCATTTATAATTAATCTAGGATTGGGTTTTCGAGAATAACGCTCGGAAATGAATGGGTCACGGCGTATGCTCGGACTCGCCGGCGCGTATAATGCGTTGCATAAATGCATGGGCGCATGCACTGCGTGTGCGCTTAACATAGATACGTATCTGACAATAAGAAACACATCGACACGCCGACGCACCGTCACGCCGCGCCGTCGCCGACGTGACAATGCAACCGACAACCATACGATGCCCCTTACAACCACACGCATCCCTTTTTTCAATTTACTCGGGCGGCAGCCGTCATCCCGCTGACGTTGCACCCTCTGCTCCAATCCCATACGTCCTTATCGAAACTTTAACTTAACGAATGATACCGCGAAAATTCATCCTCCGCGTTCGAATACATCGACGTATCGCACATCGGTACCCGTTCGTTTCCAATCTTGTTCGGCGTTCGTTCGTTTATCTCGACGCGGTTTATCACCGATCGTAAGTACCGATCGAAGAGTCCATCGAAGGTTTTTCTTCGTAACGCGATAACAGCAACCGCGTTGGATCACTCCCTCGGACGAATTCTAAGATTTCGGGAATTAATCGAGAAACGTTTCTAAAAGACCAAACGATTTCGAACACCCGCGCGCCACATAAACGGGCTCGTCACCCCATTTTAGATGCCTTATCGCGTATCTTATGACTCAGCGGGTCATCGTCGTAGGCTGCCTTTTTAAGGTACGGATAACAGAAGGTTGATGACCGTTTCCTAAACTGGTAGTCGGACGTTTCTCTCGTTCATTTGCTTCGGAACACGTGCCAGAGATGCACGAAACTACGTGCGTTTATCCAATTGTAATACATACTTTCGAAAATCTGTGATAAACGCGGATAAAGTCGGATAAAGGTTTCTCGATCGTTGGACGACGATGGTCTACGCAAAACGTAGCAATTAAAGCGCAAGAAATTGCTCGTTAACGAACCTGCGCACAGAGGCCAGCAATTTTATTATGATTACACGGTGTCCATGATAGATACGTATTCGTAGCTCGCAGGCAATTAACCGTGTATCATCGATAATCGCTTGTCCTGGCACAGCGTGATCCGAAAAGAAGTCGAAACTATACGATAAATATTTTTATTCGATGTAACGTCGGTTGGTTGAAAAAAGAAATGCAAATACCGTGCCCACGGTTACCACCTGTCCGTCGGTCTTTATTTACGCAACTTTCTCTCGATTTTACGGCCTCGCTGAAATTAACCATTAACGCGCCGATTAACATAAGGTCGATACCGTTGCTGTACAAGCGTCTTGCCACTTTACACGCCGCGCGGACCAGTCGTTTTCCCTTTACCTACTGTAATGGAAACGTAAGTGGATTCTCTCGTGACAATGTTACTCGTTAAAGAGTTAAGTGGGTGTCGGTCGTACCTGTACAAAGTCCTCGCATCTACCTGGTTGATCGGTTCATCGAGCTTCGAGCAACGAGTCGCCGTTGCTAGAAAGTGGTTTCGAAGGAAATATGAAAGTCGAAGCGTTCGTTTAAAAAAAGTAGTCTGTCTGCGCGTAAAAGTCAGATTACGGACGTTTACGTATTTTCGAAATTTTTCAATCGATTTAGAAATTTGTCAGAAAAATTTTATATTCCGACAACGAGATCGATAGGCATCCGGATATTTTGTTTTTTTTTTTTTTTTGTTTTTCCTTTATTCGAAGAGAATTTCATCCTCGTTTCACTCACGCTGTAACGTGATAATAGAAAGAACCTTAAGGACTATCGAGCTTATTCACGCGCTGATCGAGCATAATGCCGCGTTATAATTCAACGAAACAAGCTGGTTTCGAGGACGTGATTTAGCCTCTGAACCATCGAACCACCGCCCAGACCGAAGTAGTAAATTTGAAAAATGTCTTCACCTTCTCCTCTCTGTATTTTTATTCGATCGTCATTTCTTTCGAAAGATCGTAAAAGCAACGGGTTCCTCGATTCCGTTCTACATCCAATTGTGCGTGGTCCGGATACTCGCCTTAATTTTTTGTTCGCCGCCTAATTCGTATTTTGCTACGAGAAAGCAACACCGGTTTCGTTTTTCTTCTCGGATATCGTTTCTTCGTCGTACGAAAAAGATCAATTGTCCGCTAAGGCTATCGAGCGCAGGATGTAAAGAGGAGTATAAAAAAGTAATCAAATGATCGGTTGAAACTCGCCCGTTGTATAAAACTGGCGTATGGCGCCCCTCGAGCTCCACTCATTCGGGCATTATACATCATGTATTATACATGGTCCGCCGTATCTCTTCCCATCCCTTCCTCGTATCTTGGTCATTGTATTTTAAGAGCCAATTCTACCATGGCCGTTTTGCTTTCTTTCAGATCCGCACAGCGCTGGAGAATTGGGATGGCGGTACCTTCAAATCGGGTGAGTGTACGCTTTCGTTTTTCGTCAGATTTTCTTTAGATACTCGAACCGTAATACGATAGCGAAAGAACGCGAAGATTGCAAAGAAAAATGTAAATCGCGATAGGTCGTGGTGTCTTTCACGAGGAAGTTTATGGCGAGACCAAGTCGGATAATGGAGTCGGGGAGAGGATGTTAAAAAAGCCGAAGGATTCGATGGTAAATCATTGCCGATGCGCGAGTGTCTGTTCCGTGATGGCGAAGACCCCACCTGACGAAGAACGGTAGAAAAGAGAGAAAAAGATAGGAATCCTGGAACGGAAATAAGTTTCGTAGGGAAGGTAGCGAGATGATGTATCGCTGAATCGAATCACTTCGAAGAAGATTTTGGACGCGAGGTTCTCGTTCACGGTTATTCCATCATCGCGGATAAATTTTGCATGCCTTTCCAGTGCGTCTCGTATAATTAGCTTATTCTCTCTCTCTTTCTCTCGCTCGCTCTCTTATGTTTTGTATCGTCGATCATTCTCTTAAAATGGGTCAACGAGCTCACGATTTAGTCTCTCTCGGGACGATCGGAACGAGCCGAGAGAGAATTTATCGAATTCGTCAAGCACAGTGGGTATACCGACTTCGATACGGTATCTAATTGCCTCGTTCGGTGTGTCCACCAGGTGACTTATTCCCTGGCTCGTTTTGGAATTCTTACTGGGAATACCTGGAGAGTTACGGCGAGGCCAGGAGGATTCTGGACGAGCTGAGAGCATCCGAGGACCCCCTACTGCACTTTCTTAGTCTTAGGCAAGCCGCGGCCAGGCATTCCCCATCCTCGTTACTTCTTCTACCGGTAAGTTATTAATAGCTACATGAAATAGAGACACGATGTTTGCTTGTAAGCGATCGAATTATCCCGGCGATTAAGTCGAACCAGCTCGAGAGAAACAACACCTCGAGCAAACGTACGGGAATATAGATCCGTTGAAACACACCGATAGGTCGACACGAATATCGATAGGATCCTCGGCTCGACGATGAAATATACGGTAGTTAGTTAGCTCGACCAGCTACACGGTTTTCACTTTTTAGCACGCTAATCTATAAGGCGTTAAAGTATCCGCCGTTTCGCGTTATGCGTACAGCAACCAGTGGAAATATTCGAACGCTTACCATAGAAAACTTTAAACTTTTATCGTCCATACTTTACGCGTTATAAAAAACATTTCGAAATCTCGTTAGCGCTATAATCGCACTCGACTGTCGCGATCCAGTATATCGATAACGTAGGAAAGAAACCTGAAAATACGTACGAACGATCGAACAAATAAATAAGCAATTCGTAAAAGGTGTCTACAAGTACCGAAGCAGATACTTTCGCGAGCCACTGTACAGTGTTACGAGCACGTTGCTGATATATGTCGAGAATATCTCGAGCGAATTCTGTCGTGGATACGTGCGTAATTAATCGCGCGCTCGTTAATTCTAATTACGCTCGTTCGTGGCGAAAAGGAACCGGCGTTTTTCCAGCCGGAGCGCCTTTGACGAATTACGTCGAGGGCGTTTTCTCGCGTCCGAGAAATCGACCATGGTAATTGACCTTAACGATCTCGAAGCAATAACGAGACCTCCCCCTGTCTTTTTACCGCTTCTCGAAGAACGACGAGAGATCGTGGTCGTGTTCGCGCACAGTGAAAGTTCTATCACGCGGCTGGTGACGCAACGGTGTACAAGAACATCATCTTCGGTTAACCTTTCGAGTTCCTGCCGCGTCTGCAGACAGACGAAGCTGTCGATGTTCCCGATCGGATCGTCTAACGATCGACGACAACGTGCACACGTACGTGTGTATCATCGTTCCGATAACTTTCGTTTCGATGATCGAACACGTGACATCGTGTTGGTTAGGTTTACACCAGCACAGTCGCACCATTCACGAGATCCAAGTTTTGGGTCAGTCGGTTTAGGAATTTTATACGTACGATTCGCGTGTATTTGGCGCAACGACCAAAGAAGAAGAAAATATCGTACATCGAACAAACTTCTTACCTCTTGATATATTATTATATTCCGGAACGCGCACTCCTTAACCCACGCAATACGCGATTTCGCCATGTATCATTAACGTGTCAACAGTCTGTTGTCAAAAGTAGCCTACGAGCTAATTTAGCGAATTACCAGTGAAAATCGCTCGATCTGTGTCAAATATCCGAACCAAATATACCGACCGAACAAATAACTCTGACTTACCCTATATCAACGTGTATCGCAGGAATAATTACAAGAAAGAATATGGGTTTTAGCCTAGCGGCGCGTCCATCGTTTTGTGCGTGAATCGTCTTAAGAAAGATCGAAAGTGACGCGCGTAAGTTAGCCAGCGTCGATGCGGCGCTGATTACAAAATCGAAAAAATGGCAAAGTACCCCGGACGGGGTATCAGTGTGCGGGACCGCGGCATGTGTGAGATGAGCTATGTGACAGCTTATAACGGGTGTAATGATCGGACGCTTCGAACAGCGTCTCTCGGTACGATGGAATCGACCTCGACTTTAACGCCCGCTGAAATATAGACTCGAGGCTTGTAAGTCACGCAGCTACCCGAGTATCTTCGCGTATACCTAATGCTCGTAGCACGACGATCAGGCCTCTCGGTAAATGTGGTTTTGTCGTGAATACTTAACGAGCAACATCGTTTCTCCCTAATATCGCCATTGCCGGTATCGCTCGTTACTTTTGAAATTCGCACCGTCCAACCAACTTTTCTCCAGTAAGGTAAGTACCTGGATGCTCGGCGACCGCTTGATGGGAGAAAAATTCATTAGATCGCCGAGCACGATTCTCAGATATCATCTATCCTATCGTCTGGTTGCGTTAACGTTGATGCATTCGCATCGATCATTCCGATTTTCCATGCTTTCCCTCGCGCCGGAGTATCCACGTAATTGAAACTTTTCCCCGGAGCATAGCGGATTAATCGCGTTATTCGCTATGAAATTTCACCTGCCCATCGAAGCACCTGTAGCCACCGCGGCTAGTACCCTGCCTACGCTAAATGTCCGGGTAGATTATGCGATGCCTTGTCACACGTGGGTGTCCCTGGCACTCCGGTACTCGTTCGTATCAGCTCCCCGGGCCGCGTCACCTTCGTTCCCGTTTTGCTTTGCTCGCTCGATCCACCGGTTGCAAATCCGAACTTACACTTTGCTCCATCCGTACACGTGTCTTACCGCCTACCGCGTTACAGAAACCACCCTTCGATATCTCACAACACGCTCGTCTATACCGCGAGTTTCTTCCATCGTGAAATCTTTTTCGGCTATTTATAGCTGTAAACCAGATTGTTTCGCGAATTTCGTATTAAGTATTCTATAGGATACGACGTAACACCGTAAATAACGTGCTCGAGCGTAAATACAAGGCGTATATAAAGTGGCGATCGTTATTACGCGAACGAGAAATTACAAAGAGCGAACAAAATATGGCCAAGTTTCGTCACTCGCAAAATTACTCTTACGCGTTAAAAAGAAATCGGTAAACTTCCGTCGCATTCTGTTCCTTGGCGAGTCGAAGCGAACGAAATTCTAGGCGACGTAGAAAATGCTTGGACTCGCGAATCGAGAGAAAGCTACACGGTGTTGTTTGCTTGGTACGCACCTGCGTTCGGATATACGCGGCCGAGCAAGCGCTCATTGTTTCTCTCTTCTACCTTGGCGTGTTGCAGAACGGCGAGTGATTTACGAGGTGCACTCGTCGTACGCCGGTAATATGTGCTTTGCCCGAAGGGGCAGCGAGATAATTTTGTGAAAGGTGAAGCCTCCGGGACGCGTACAAATACTTTACGATCTAATTGATTCGGTTAGGTATATTGTCTCTTTCTGTCGGAGCTTTCTAAAGATGCGCGCATCTTAGAGATATATAGCCATCACCGTTGTTCGCGCGGACCGTTGCACAAGTCGCGGAAATAGTTAGGAGTATTAAAGCGAGGAATCATCGTGTAGGCAATTAAAAGCGTAAAATACTAACGGTTTCCCCTAGCTGGTGGATTATAGCCGTACGCAGCAGACGGAGCGATGCTTCGCGGATGATAAACGATCTTTCGCTCTCATCGATGGTCTCGGCGTAAAATTCTGACGTTAGTCGATGCTTCTCGAACTGTGGAAATATACTCGATGTATTATCGCGGC
This sequence comes from Bombus vosnesenskii, assembly GCF_011952255.1. NCBI lineage: Eukaryota > Metazoa > Arthropoda > Insecta > Hymenoptera > Apidae > Bombus > Bombus vosnesenskii. The sequence goes on from NW_022882962.1 coordinate 4,921,099, forward strand.
AAACGAATATGAGCGGCTGCATGATCTCTCTTACGTCGTAAGAATAAAAAGAATCTCTGATTTTTCACTCGACGATATCTCGAGAATTCTCGAGGATTCTTATCGGTGATAGTTCGAATCGCGCGCGAGTCTGAAACGAAGATGGTACTATTGGTTGGATCTTTCATTCCGAGTTAATGGAACCCATTCGAGCTAACAAGGAGATACGAATATTCGATTAATGGAATTACCCCCTTTGCGCGTTCAAACGGGGATTAGGAAGATTGTCAGTTTATCGCGATATTTAACGTAATTTCTTTTTTCCTATCCTTTTTTCTTTCTGCCTCTTGAATTATTTAATATTCCCGATAGTTTCGCGGTATAACGACGATACGCTTGGACGATGACAACGACGCTAATATGGTCGATCAGGTAACCGAACGATGATAATTGACAGCCTTGTGCGAAGAGATTTACACAAAGTTGCTTGCACACAGCGCGATGGGAGTAGCAATCTGGCAAGTTGGACGAGCCAGGGTTTTTTCTTTCTTCCGTTCAAGCGTGGATGAAAGACGATTTGATGGGCGATAAACGCGATAATATAAGGGACAGTATGGCGGACCGTTTAAAGACGAGCAGGCGCGACGCGATACTCGGAAAAACGAGCAAATCGGGCCCGGTTGCGACCGTAGAGAATTTACTTTGCTATAAATTGTGTCACTCGCCACGACGCGACGCCGGTGTCCGTATGGAAAATAAAACGCCGTCAGGTAAATTAATTAAACTCGGCGGATCGTCGTCGCGCCGTTTAAAAACCGAGAATCCGAAGAAGCGATTCGTACGGAGTAGGAATTTATCCCATCTTCGAGTCGGATGAAAGAAACAATCCAAGCTGCTGGCGAACTCTTGTTTCATGCAAACGCGGCCGTGTTTGTCTCCTGAATAAGTGCGCATTCCTCTCGGTGCCGCGCATGTTCCAACGATTTTGCTCGATGATAATTAAAAAACACAACCGGTAACCTGTTTCCTGAAAGCGTCGAAGCGCGTTCACTCGTGACTTCCTCCGTCAACGACGTACGTCCTGCGTACGTCCCGGCCTAAGGGGACGCTGTTAGACTTCTACGAGTGGAAACTGCTTACGCAGGTACGAGCACGAAGGGACAATGTTTCTCTCGGCGCGCCCTCGACGACGGTCACGTAACGCAAGAAGAAAAGGAAGAACTAGAAGAAGGTTATTAGCGATCGATCCGAGCTTCGACGTCTGGATAACAAATTGTTGCCGGACCAGTTTCTCGAATTCGAAGAATCGTCGCCAAGTTGTAGGAAAAAGATGAGAAGAAGATGGGACGAGGTGGAAGACGAGGCAGAGGAAGACCTACAGTGACGCGCACTTGCAAGGTCTCCCCGTTTCAGGCCGCGCATTCCGCTTATTCTTTGGAATTATTATCAAGGTCAGAGCACGGTATCGCTCCTCGGGCTTAACCATAGCCGACAGGGATCTCGCGATGCTTGCGATTCGTCGATCCGAACGAATCCGCGAACAATGCGATCGATCGCGTTTCCCGGGGATATAATTCGGCCGAGTGCGACGAGCAATTTTCGGCGAAAGCACGCGCGGTGACCTTTACGCGTATCGCTAGAGGGTAAACACGGTGCAGAAGTAACTTGAAAAGAAATTGTCCGCGGGCGTATCTCCATCGTAGGTGCGTAAATCGCCAGGGAACCTATCGGCGCATTGCTATAAATAATGCAACGAAAGCTATTAGTCATAGCCGGTGATCGCGCAACAAGCGTCACCGAAGAACTCGGTCTAATCGATTCGCCATAAAATCGCGTCGCGCGGTTCGGTAAGATTCGCTGTTAGCGGCGTTGATGTTCTCCGCGAGTAGGACGATGCTTCAAATCGACTCGCGTGTCGAAGAGATCGGATTGGCCTTAGAAAAGTTAGAGGCTGGCGTGTCCTTGACACCTCACTTTTTCACTTTCGTACTTTCCATTTCTTCAGGGGCAAAAAATGACGAAATAGTTAACGGATAATTGAACCGTCCGCTGGGAGAACTGGCCGAGTCTATCGAGCGTGACATCTGTCTTAGAAAAAGCAATAAACATTACTTACATAGGCTTCGCGTGTATGCATAGAGAAGAGCAGCGCATAATCGACGGCATTATTTTCTCGCAAATGGAGTAATTACGCGGTATGCGTCGACCGGATAATAATAACATTATTCGTACGAGGAATAATCACGGGATAGAAGTGGCTCGTGCAACAAGGGACACGTAAGTGTTTCCCTTCGACCGGCCAAGTCGGGCGCGCGTAAATTTTAACGCTAACGATTACCATAAACGCGAAGTTGGCCTAGGACGACCTCGAAAACGTTCGAATAATTGACGGCAGGCCGGCAATTAGTCGAGAATGGTTATCCGCAATTACCGTTCGGCCAAGAATAATAGACTACGCTAAGGGAGTCGAAACGAATCCCGGGACACGGCGAGACGAAAGTGGCACGAGAAAAAACCGTGTAACGAGCCATTGTCGGTGGAAAACGCTGATTGGGCAACCTACACGCGTGCACGGAGAATTTTCGCCGGCATTAATTTTACGACGGATAAGTGTGCGCGTATATAGCCACGCCAGTCGAGAGGAATCGGGCATAAACAATTACGATGGACCTTTACGCAACCCCGAATTATTGGAATAATTGCCACGTTCGTGGTAGTTAAACGACGCTTATTGCGCCTTGCTTGCATTCCACTGGTCTCGGGCTTACGGTACGCTGGTAAACCAAGCCCACTGTGCGTTACATTCTATTGACATGCCCGACAACGATTGTACGGTACGTTCTACGCGCCAACTATCCTACGCTTGGTATCTTGGTATTTCTCGGCAAGCGCGAGAATTATGGGCGAAATGGCAGACATTTTGAAAAATTACTACCGTGCTTGTAGGTGGCAATTTATAAGGGAAAATTTACTCATTACACGTACATATACGTATTATCCTTAAAAAAAAAAAAACTGGTATCTTTCAAACAGAGTCGCTGCATTTTCAGCAGTGACTTTGCATTCGCGAAAAACGTTTAACGTCTACTTGTCGACTCGATGTTTTTATCTAAAAAGTTAGCGAAACGAAAGTAAAAGCAAAAGTGGAAACGTATTTTCATCACGCAACGTACAAATCCTCCGACTATTTTTATTATTCGAAACGAGAAACGCTAGAGAGCAGCGAGGGATGGAAAAATCAGACAAGAAATGTATACTTTTCGTTATAGAAGAATCGTTAGAAACGTTGTTCGCAATATTTCCGCGAGTATCGGAGAGGATAAATCGTCGATAATCGCCGGTGATAAGCTGCAATTCTCCGACTTATCCGCGTATCTTGATTGGTCGGCTTTCCCCTTGAGGGACGCGAGCCCGTCCGCGCATCCCTTGCACGGAAATTTATCGACGATTACTTGAAAAGCGATAATGGACGTTCCGCAGAGCGAAGGAAAGTTGCTTTATCGGCTGGCTAACGAAACTAAATCGATCGCAGCTGACGATTATCGTCGCGATGTTAATTTATCGCCGACCGTTGGACGCGTCGCGAGTCGGCCCAGCGTTTAACCATCGTTTCGTAATTCGAACGACAGTTTAATTATTAATAATTGGACGTCTCTCTGGTCCCGATATTTCCAACTATGATCTTACGATGGAATCATCCTCGATGACTGGACTCGCGTCTATAGGAAAAGAACAATGGGTTGTTTAAGCGATCGTGATTTTTCGAGAGGTTGCTCCTCTCCACATACCTGGCGGACAGGTTGATTTCTCGTTAGAATCGAGGCTAATTGCTCCGTTATGCAATGCTCGCGGAGAGAGATCGTTTGATTTATCAATTCTTGCGACACCTTTGTCTTTTGTTGCTCGGGTTTTTGTCGCCGCCACGTTTCCCATACATCGTCGAATGATTGATTTTAACGAGCTGTCCATTGTTGAAACGAAAATTAACCTTTATCTATGTAATTGCTGTACTATAGACATACACCGTACATCTGTGCTAATTTCCTTCGAACACCGATCACACGAGAATATTTATCGTCGATGATTTACCTATCAGTAAGTAGATATTTAGTATCTACGCCGTGGACGCGCGTTCGTTTGCCAATTTCGTCATCGGAATTAATTAAACATCGGGTTTGCGCAATTCTCGCGTCGTCTATCAAGATCCTATCTACTTTCGAATTTCATTTCCTTCCAGCCTCCGGCGCTTCCGCTCCAACTGGTTAATTAATCGCAATTACGGCCAGTGAAATCGAGCTGTAGTTCGGCCAGTATCGCTTTTACTATAATTCGATGTTTCTCTTTCTTCCTCGCTTGTCTCCATCGACCGGTTAATTGCATTTACGCTGATTTATGTCCGTTTCGCGTTCCACACCTGAATTGTAATTTCTTCTATTCAATTACGATCAGCTTCGCGACCCATCCATCGATTCCGACCAACGTTTTCTTTTCTTCCCCGTGAACGACGTCGATATTAAAAACTATAGCGATCGTATCATCCTTTTCGAGTAATCCTGATTCATCGGCCGATGACGAAGATTGCTCAACGGGTTCTTCCAACGTTAAGGATCCTCGTTGGCGAATCTCGCGAACCGTTCTATCTCATTTTTTCAGATCGTGAACGTATCGCTCCTTCGGCTATTAATTTAACGCTTCGATAACAGAGGTTAAGAAAACCAAAAGAGGCCGTAAGAAAGACGTCGAACGTCGAAGGTAAAGATTCCGTTACAGAGCGATACCGCGATAATGGCAATTATTCTCAGTTGTGGCCCCTGCGGGTCGACGTTGCTCGTGGGCGATTACACGGCCCACGAATGTCAGAGATAGAGAGAAAGAGAAAGAGAGAGAGAGAGAGACAGAGCGATATCGCTTATATTTAATATTCATTCGGTATAAGCGAGCCACTGTCGTTAAAGCTCGGTCGTCGTAAAGCACTGTACACACTGTGGCGCGCACGTGTATCGCACTCGTCTTTCCTTTATGGTTTAAGGCTGACCAGTACGTACACGCGTAACGTCGTTACTTGCGGCACGTCGTAAGTAACACGTGTAAAGGCGCGTTTGCACGAGCGCGAATCGTCTCGTACAACCTTTTCTGTCTGAATATAAATACTCCACTCGATGTGTGCGCCTGCATGTGTACGCATACGGGCCCGTTACCCTCGCGCCTGTTAAATGCCTCCCGGAATTTCGTGGAACAATAAGTTAAAATAATCATTCGCGGAACCGTGCGAGACCAGAGAACGCTATCTTACGTCCCGGTGCGTCTCGGATTAATCGCCACGAAGGTTTCGCGGACGTTGGCCAACATAATTCTCGTTAAATCCGAAAGAAACGGGTGGAACGGTGTTGATTTCGCGCAGCAATTCCACGCCGACGATACCAGCTGCGACAGTCCGCTTACCAAAACGTACACGCGTTACCCGATTGTCGGGATTATTTTATTCTATCTTTTTCCGTTTACCGACAGGCTGCAATCTTGTTGCTTTGAAATTATAGCAATGAGAAACTAAGGTTTATTTAGGTAACCACCGAAGAAAGTATAAAGCAAACAGCTGGATAAAGTTGTTTGAAAAGCTACCGGAACGCGAGATTTAGCGCCGCTCCCGGAACGTTATCGTCGCGTCGTATATTTCGGGTAGGAATGCGTCGCTCGCTGGAGGAAGGGAACAAGAAGTTGGACGTTGTTACGCAACGGTAGGAAACTCTGGCATGTTACGAAAGGGGTGACGGAGGCACGAGGTGATGCATCGATAATCACTTTAGCGGGGAGGATAACCGAGAAGCGTCGCGTTTCGATGAGAAATATTCCCGTGCAACGTTACGTCGCATTCCGATACGACGTTCGATGAAGATACACGATGTACACGAGGACCCGCGATCCTTTTAGTAAAATTCAAAGATGTACGCGTAGACGCGAGGCAGTAGGGGCCGGATGTCACGCATACATTGCGTGCGACGCAAGCACGGGGGAATTGCTGCAGCATCGGGACGCCTTCTGGAATAATAAGCCATACCCGGGACGTACTCGTCCTGCTCGAGGACGGCTATCGACCGTGAAGGATCAGGCAAGAATGCAAATATTTCTCTGTATCCGCTTCTCATCGATTCGTTAAACGCGAGGATAATAAGCGGTTCGCGAATGTCGGTTCACGGGAAATACAGAGGCGAAACGAAAGTTTCAGTCCGATTCTTTCTCCGAATTTCTCACTCGACAAGATATTTCCATCTGTGCGAAGCGTCTTTCCGCTTCTCTGCATCGACTCGATTCTATCGATCGAGCATTCAGCCAACGGCGAATGTCGGATCAGCCGGTCGAAACCCTTTCAGTGGATCGCATAAAAACGATCGTTTCATTAGGATAGAATTATCGAGTAAGAACAGGCTGAGGTCATTAACGTGGCGCGCTGTACCTGTTTGCCGTTTATGAGGCGAGTTATAGTCGAACACGTGTTGCTCCTGCCGCGGAGGAAAGGCCGCCGTCGGGGGAGGAAATGAAAGTTACTTATTATCGAGAGGACGGGTTCGAAAGGTGGATATAATCGCGGTAGGTTGGCGGCAGAGATGAACGTTCGGCCGGATATCGGCTGGAAACACCTCCATGGGAAATGCCGCTCGGCTGCAGTTCGCCTCGAGCCACGCGTTTTCACGTGTACTTACCGATGTTCGATCCTTCGCGATCTAATCTTCTACCACTTAGAAATTTATCCGTTGGTTACGTGGTTTCCGGTCGGTGAAAAAGGAAGCGTCTTAGGAAAAATGGCGAAACGGGAAAAGCTGGTTAAATTGATGTTCGGCTTGTCCCGACATCATTGACCCGGTCATTGATAGAGTATCAAGAGGAACGTTGATGCAAGATCGCGAGCCCGGCGTGTAATTATCATTAATTATGCGGAGGAAATGCGAGAGCGAAGGTTGCTTCCGTGGATAGTAATTTGTTAGTATTATTAATCGCGTGGATGGAACGACCACCGTCCCAACGTGTACGATTGAATCGAAGCCATGAATCGAAAATCGAGAGACACCTATGCGCGATGCATGGCTGGCGTAATTACAAAAAGGACGCCACGATCCTCATGAATAAAACATCGAACTGCTCGCAACGCCAGGCACGCGCTGAATTATTGAGAAAACATGCCGTTTGATCTCTCTGGGGCGTGATCTATGCAACGATCGAACGATCGAATGGAACTCTACCCGGCAGGACTTTGAACTCCGGTGATACGGAGCGAACGGCGCGTTCTCTACAATTTTTCTATCGCCAATCGTTTTCGAGTTTATCTCCGTGAGACGTTTAATCGTGTTTTCTTTCTCTCGCGACGTAGAACAGAAGAGAGATCGTGACCGATCGCTTCTATCTCGCGTAGTCACGTTCCAGGCAGGTTACAAAATTTCGTCGTCGAACGATGAGAAGGAATTCGCGCGTGCCGCTCGAGCGCGCCTCCAACTTCGCAACGACGCAAGAAACATCTGCCTCGAAAGCCGTCGATATAAATCTCGGCTAGCTTTTCCAGAGTCGTATTCCGTATATTCCGACCGTTATGTAAATATTTCAGCGAAGATTCGCGCGCGAAACGTACCTACGTCGCGTATTCTCTTTGAAGCGCATCGAGAAAAATACTTTTCCCCCGACCGATGATGGCGCGTACTCGCGCGACACGCCGATGCGCGTGCATAGAATCGGCAAACGATCGATGTGTGCGCGTTTCGCGTACACGTACACGCATACCATGGTAGGGTCACGCGCCTGTGTGCACTTTCACCGTCGTGCACGGCGGAACTGCAAAGTAGCCTACATGCAGGGCGTTAAACTCGGCTCGCGGCGGTTTGATCCGCGACCGAGAATCGAGATATCGATCCGTTGCAACAGCAGCGAATTCCTTCGACACAGAGGACAGCCTGCACGCGTTCCAGTCGAGTTCCATGTCTGAGTATAGCCTTTTCGACCGACATCGTCCGAGATCGGTTGCATCATCCACGTGTCCAGCTTTATGCCGCGATTAACGAACCTGCGTGAAATCTTTTTCCATCGGTTCACCGATTTTTCGAGACTACGAGCGAGTATCTGCTCGGCTCTGGCACAACGCAACTCCGTTTTGTCTTATCCGGAGCAGGCGGGTTCGCGCGAACAGGTCGTTCGAACGCTTTATCGGGGATGAAACGACGAACGACGCACGGCAAACTTTAGCCAACTTCGATACAAAGTAATCGTTTATTTAACTGGAACAACGGTCGGTAGTTGTTCGGGTGGTACAAGCTTCGTTAAAGTTCGACGGATGGTGTGATTAAAACGTCGCTCGCATAAACGATACTCGCAGGAACAAAGTTCTACCGTAAGCACGATCGACGTGGAATTTGCAACATTCCGTTGGTTATTCTACAATTTCGCTGTAATAGGCGGGGTACTCATCCGACGAAAGTATTCGACACCGTTGAAATTGATCGGATATTTACGCCGTGTCGGCTGGTTTGCCAAGTTACCAGCGAACATCATCGTCGGACACGCGGTTCCTTTGTAACCATCGACGATCCTATGGAAAAATCTTAATCCACCGTAATTTCGCCGCGACTTTACGTACCGAGAGAACATACTCTACGTGCCTGGCGAGATTCGAAGTCTCGTTCCGGAGAATAACTTCCGGTATCTTTCGTGCAACACGGGATCCTCTCACCTTCGAACAATTTCATATTCCGTGTTGCGCGCGTTCGAGAGAGTTGCGCCGCGATTCGACCAATCGAACCGACGAACTATATCGTCGGATACTCGGAGATCGGTGAGCAATACGTGTCCGCGTTTATTTCTTATATAATACGTGGCCGGTTTCTTTTTGGCGTTACGAGGAATTTTGTAAAAGAGGAAGAACGAGGAAAGCGACTCGTTTTTCACGTAATGCCTGGTATCGAGGCTCGGACAAGAGTATCGGATTACCAAGTTAAACGACGATCGGACGTTGATTATTTTATATGAAATTGCAGCCGCATCCGATCAATTTGATCGCGATACATTGTCCGGTTAGCGTTTTGCTTAATTCGCCGATGAAACAATCCGATCTTTGCGCGAAAGTTTACAGCGTGGAAAGAAAGTATTATAATATCGAAAATTACTTTGATCGATCATTGATACCGCCGTAGGTTCCATCATCTTTCTTCCACGCTATTCTTTGTTCGCTATATTCCATACAAACCTGTAACGTACAAGGTATGCATGAAATATTCGTTTTGGACACGCCTGCTCGTTTCGGATCACCGTTATTCCTATTTAAATCCTATTTATCTCAGATATCGCAAAAAAATTTAATTTTCTACCGCCATACGCGTGTTGACTCTAAATATTCGTAATTATCGCGACTATCAAATATTCGTCGAGAGAGAAAGGGAGAAATGTTCCTCGTTTCGATAACTCTCTCACACACACACACACACATACACATACACGCGAAGGAACACTCGAGAACGAATCGAAATCTCGACTTGGAAGAGAGCATTGTTCGTAAGTGTATCCAACAGGAAAAGAAACGGAGACCGCGCGTGATAAATTGATCGATGCGCGTCTTCTCTCTAGAATCGCTTTCGAACCGATCACCGGGATACTCGTTAAAGATTTACGAAGACAAACAATCGATACAATAATTTATATAGCTTCATTGAACGCGGCGCGGCTCTTTCTCTTTTCCCGGCCGGACAAATCGTTCGTCCGCGATTCGAAGCGTACGCGTTCGCGTGCGGTAATAAAATTTCGTGCGGAATTTATTTATCGATTCGCCGCGTTTAACCGCATCGGCGAGACCAGATGTATTCTCTTTGTCGGTGTTGGCCGGGTATATATCTCCGCGAGCAGAGCGAGCAGACCGTGCAACGCGTACCTTAGAAGGTAGACGCACGATAACCGGCCGTCCCTTATCTCGCGCGGTTCTAAGCGCGATCCGGCCGTCCGCGGTACGCGTTTCAACGTATTTAAGGCTTAATCCAATTTCCCGAACCCTTCGAGATCGCAACGCTTCCCGCGAATGGATCGTTTCGTCGTGTTGACGTTTACGAGCACCGCGGTCTAATCGCTTTTACGACTTCAAGGTCCGCCACGAGTCTCCGATCGAGACGAACCGTGCAACGTCCGTGCGATTTAGCAGCCGTGTTATTCGGTAGGATTATTATGTTTTTAATGGTGCTACACACGAGCCTGCGATTTCGTTATTAGAAACATAAAAGCGCCGAGTTGCAGCGAAATTGCTACGTCATGAAATAAAAGTAAAAGCTTCCGATACGAGTTAGAATCCATAGGTGGATGATGGAGGAATTCGTGAGAAATTTTCAACCATCTTCGACGATTTTAACCATCGTAACGCGAAGATTGTACGGATACGCGATCGACAAAGGTCAACGAAGGCAAAGTATATTTCGAGTAAATGAAACGACCATAGACGACCAATATTGGATGGAATACGCGATACACGTATATTTTGAAGAATCGACGCCGTGTTTAAACCTCGTGACAAAGAATTTTTCCAAAGACAGGTACTTGTCGTTGATAAAAAGTGTCGTGCTTCTATCTCCATTGAAACGAATATACGTCGCGGAATGGAAGATTTTCGAGACTTTCGGTCGATACTCGTCGATGTAACGTTTGCGTCATAAATTCGTAACAACCTTCGTTCCGTTTATCACTGGCAATTTCACTTTTGCTCGGTCGATCTATAAATACGTATAGAGTGGCACGCAGGCCGCGAGGCCGGGAGATTTCGATGCGTGGAAGCCGCAGAACCGCGCGTATTTGTTCAGCTGGGCCCGCGTATCCACCGCGTCCACGTAGCTGCGAATTTTTTGCGAAAACGCATTCTCGTCAGGGCGTCGGCCTAACGGGCCGAGAAACCGGACACCGGAAGTCATTCAGAGGAATTTTAGGCACGTAAACCGCGTGTCTTCTGCTTCTGTTCCCAGCTTCCTTATCTTCGCTTCGGCTACTTAGCCGATGAAAATCAAGACCAAGCTTCGTCCAAGTGAACGCCTGTCGAAGATAATCGAAAATGTAGTTTCGATGGCGAATTTCGTAACGGCGGATGCGTGCGGAATATAAATATGCGTGTTCGCTTGTCCGTGAGCGTACGTCGAGTAAAAGGGAAAGCCGAACAGAGAGAAACGAGAGGAGACCGTTCCTTTTTTTTTCTTCGTTCGATCCAATTATTTGGCTGGCTGGATCGTTATTAATGTAATAACGTCGGGAACAACGAAATTGTGCAGTCGGTGGTCATCGAGGACAGGAGAAAGAGAAAGAAAGGAAGGGCGGTTCGACGTAGTGAAATCTCGCCGCGTTTTTTGATCGGTCGTGCACGGTACGCTTGGCCACCCAATGCGTGTCCTACAAAAGGCAAGATCGAAACGACAGTGAGAGGAAGTGGATGCCTCTGGACCACGATATTACCGCTCGAATATCTCTTCGAGGTGTCTTTATCGCGGTTATTCAACAGCACCTGGATTTCGTATATCATCGGGCTGCGATCGAGAGGTTCGTAAAACCGTTCAACGTGGTAATCGTTTAAATTTGCCGGAGCGACGTTGGATAAGAAAGAGCGCGTAAGTATTAAATAGCCGGTTTGGCGCGAGCAACGCGTCGGTAAAGTAAAATTGTTTCGAGTCAAGTACGCTTCGCGTGTTCTCCGACCGCGCTTAGATTCGGCTCTTATTCGGCCAACTTCGATCTATTTCCCCGGGGTTGGCCACGGATAGACCGAGAAACCTGTTCGTCGATCCAGGAATTCTAACGAAGGGTATCGGAGTAGAATCGTTCCGAGGAAATTAGAGGGCGAGACAGAGACCGACAAGAACGTACGGAAGATTTAGTGGATATGGAAATACCTGTTACTCGAATCATCGAGCCTGGAATATTTAACGCAACGTTAACGAGATATTAGAAATCGTCGGCGTCGTAAAGCAGGATACGGTCGTGGCATATATCGTCGTTGTACGATTATTGCATCGAAAGTGGGAAATATCGTTTGAAACTCGTAGCGATGAATACACGGCCCTCGCAATCGTGATTTCGCCGCAACCACGCCACGAGGTTTCCCAGATTGGCATCGACTGTTTCTAGCGGTACCAAAACGACTCCGTTACCGCAATTTCTTTCGGATCCTGTCGGTAGATAGCGCCTAGATTGTTATTAAAAATATCAGAAATCTCACGGCGCACGCAACACACCTTCTCGAAACCCTCGCGTTACCTAGCTTCACGTGCCAACTCGGTACTTGTAAAGGCGTGTATGTTCGTCAGCCGACTGTACGAGATGTTCATAAATATCTTATAACCGCTCTATGAATTTCCCGCGAATGCCGCTTGTAACAAGCTCGCGAACAGTTTTCGAAACCTACAAACACGTTACACGCGCGATACGCTGTATCACACCGTGTTCCCGAGAATTTTTCCATACACGTTTCAAAGAAGTACGTTTCGCGAACATCTTTGAAGATATTACTCGGCCGGATGAGAGACAACGAATTATTCGCAAACACCAGCTGCGACGCAACGTTCGCGAACGTAGCGCGTAGAATTCCTATTTGCACGTTATCGCTGGCGTTTCTTATCGTTGCTCGATTCGATCGTTTACCGAGTTTTATAGTCGTTCGGGTAAACAATGCTCGCTTTTCAACCTTGCCTCTATCGTTTTCACGTAAATCAGACATTCTAACGAATTGCCTGTATTATCCGCGAGATAATTCCTAGGAGAAAGCCGATCGATAAAACGTTGAAAAACGTAGGTTATACGACCGCGTCGATTTACTGTCCGGTCTAATAAGAGTTCGTTAACGCGTCATCGACGTGTTTCGTTCTGTTTTCTCGTGTTTAACTAATTTTAGCGTGACGAGACGAACAGGTTATCGTGGAGAGGACGCACGAGTCAAGCTCGTGAACGAACCTTTTTTTTCTCCTCTTTAAACTAAGAAGCGTACGAAGGAATAAGCGAGTAAACGATATCGATATCACGCGTCATTGTTTCTACGCAAAAGCAACGAATTTCAGATCCACGTAGTTAATTATTCCGAACGAGCCATTAACGACGTCGTTATCGTTTGTGGACACTCTACTTAATGAGATTTCCTGCGAGTTTCTCCTATCGACGATCAAGGATATGGCTGTTGTAAAATGAGCTTCGCCCTTGGTTTACGACTTTTCCAAGACGTCGTAGCGTCTGCGTTTCGCAGTTTCGATCGTACATAAATTAGAGAGGAAAAGACTCGAATTGGTATCTTGTAAGTAAATACGCGTTGCCAGTAATCGCTCATAGATTCATCGTCGTATCGCGAACCCGTCGATTCTTTCTCTCGTTTGTCTTTTCTATCATCCCCCCTTGGCTTTCCTTTCTTTTTCGTTTTTCTTTCTTTTTCTTTTTTCGTCAAAGCGCGCTTCACGGTTCCACTTCCGTTCATTTTTCATCGACGAATCGACGACACAACGCATTGAGGAAGGTCCCTAACCGGTCTCGCGATTCTCGTATACACGGAGAAAGAAGGAGGGGGACAGGTTGGCACGTATGCAGCGCGTTGAGCGTTTCACAAAGCGGAGCTTTCACCGATGGAAAGCTAGCCGACGGCCAAGGTGGCCGAGCACCTTGACGATCGCGCTACGTACAGTGGGTCACAAAAATTCGTGCAGCCTTTAAATGGGCTTTTAGTTCGCGTAAGGTCGTTGAAAGTGGGTCGTGCGCGCGGTAGTGCTCGATGTAATTGAGAAAATGAGCAGATTTATGTTCGCCACGCCGCACAGCCCGGCGCTCGTTACGTTTTACAGCGAAACTAATCTACTTTGTCGATCGTGATTTATGTAACGTCGAACTCCGTTAATTGGTTCATTCAGCTTTTCGTTCTACGAACGACTGTTTACCGTCGATCTGGCTCGATAGACACGGATGCGTTTCATCGCGCGACGAGATCGAAACGGAACGACGAAAGGCGTTAAAGGCGTTAAAATATAAGACGCGAAAATGTGGTAGGATGCGTGGTAGATCGAATTCTTAGCGCGCGACCTCCGTAAGGTCGAATAGACGACCTTCGCACGAAAGTGTCACCTAAAACGTTTACCTGTACGCTCACCTGCGACTTGGCTCGCCGCGTAACAGGTATACGAGGAAACGCGCGATAAAATACGTGCGAAATCTCGACAACCGCCTTCCTGGAAACCGCGTAACCAGTCGTGCAATTTTCTCCCGAGCAGGTTGCTCGCGTGTATTTAACTGAAACTCTGGAAATATCGCAATTCCAATTGCTACTTTAGATTTTCTTTCATTATGGCTCGAGTAGTTAAACGATCGACGATTTAATATCCTACTTTCCGACTTTCCTATTTTTACGTTTTAAGTTCCTACAGCGTTTTCAATCTCTAAGTCTATAATTTTCACGTTTGCGGTTTCTTCCTTTCCAATTTCCAAGTCCGTAGTTTCTATATTTTCTACCGTCCACCAACTAATTCCGTTTCTCGTCTCCTAAAGCTGCCAACGAAGTTTCCAACTTTGGTTGCCTATCGTTCCTTCGGCGAAGTACCGCGTACCACGTCTGCTCGGTTCCAGCTGGAACAAACGAGCGAGTTCGCTTTTCTGCGATCACGTCCGAAGACGGTGGTACGCGGCACCGGCAAATCATAGCTCTCGGTATACACGGACGTGGCCGAACACGCGGCAACGCACTTATTCACGCACCATCGGGACGTTTGCATACTCGTAACCGGTGTTCTCTCGGCGGCGCTCGTAACGCAGATTGAATTCCTGTTGAACCGCCTTGGATAAGGGTAACGACGGGCACAATCGCCACTATGCCGTAATATCGAGCTATCGCGGCTCCTCGTTCAGCCTCGTGATCGGCCACTCTCTGACGTCACTCGTAAGTCCTTTAGGGGAAACAGACTTCCGCGATACCGGCTCTTCTTGCTATGGCAGTAATGGTTTCCATGGATCGAGACGGTGACGATGATCGTTCTTTCGTTTAAACAGCGATAGACCACGTAAATTGTGTACCGTTTAATGGTAGGATAACGTTTCGGATCTTTATTACTCTGGTCTTTGTTTCTTCGACGGGAAAAGATACAGCGCACGTTGTTTCAAAGACGCGACTGAATCGACATCAGCGAAGAGACTCGATACGATTTTGGTTGATTTTCAGTTGTCTTTTGTCGGTTTGCTGAAATTTACTGGAACGCGCAGCTCTCTTGTCGCCACGTTCCCTTCGATTTCTAACGTACACTATAATTTGCGTGGAAAAGTACGCCTATAAATAGGTTTTCGTTCGAGAAGGAATCGCACATTGTCGTTCACCGCTGAAACATATCCGGTAGAGAAGCGTTAAATTATTCGCGTTATCAACGTACTTCGATATCCGTGTACTCGATATCGTTTTAACTGCCTTAACAATAAGTGGCATCGGTCAAGCGTTCGAGATATTGATCCGTAAACTGGTCGAATCGAAAGAATTAGATGCTTCTACACGAAGAACAAAAGGGGTCTTGTAAAGGGCGCAATTTAATCGGTCGGCAAGCCACGGCTTTTTACGTCGGCTAGGATCTGACGTTACGTGTCACGGTTTTCTGATTGTATTAAACTCATCCTACGAGAATCTCAGCCGGCAGAGTCGTTCAGCGCCGTGAAAAGAGACTGCGTTCCATCGATACGACGTTGAGTCGCATCGAGTCGAGTCGTCGGTGTTAGAACACGGTGTCTAAATAGCATCGAGAACGCAGCCTCGATGCGCGCTGTAAAGATCGGATCAACGGGAGAAGGATGGGAAGATAAAGAGAATGAAAAGGATCGAAGAGTAAGGCAACGAAGAGGAAAGCAAGGGAGGAAAGAAAGGAGGTAAGAAAGAGGAGAGAACGAGAGGAACGCCGTCGCGATGGAACAGAATCTGTGAGAATGTCCTTCGAGAAGTTCGCCCACGTTCGTTTTTGCTTCCGAAAAGCGAGTTCTCCGTGCGTTCGTGGAACAAAGTGGCACCGTGCGCGAAGGGGCGAGGGAGAGGGCTCGAGCGACCGGTACGTGAGTCAGTCCAAAGGAACCTGGTGTAAGGTACCGGCAGGAGGATTCTTCTTCTGCAGGACGTTGCACCGATGCTCCTCGAAAGATGTCTCTCGATCTTCTCGGCCCGAATTAGGAGACGCGTCGAAACTAGCGATCGCTGCTTTCTCCGTCTTTTTCCAACGCTTCTTTTCCTCCGCGTAACCAAAGTCCCACGCGAATTACAGACTCGTCGAGAGAACGATAGGTTTTGTAGGTTGGCTTTTTACACGATAGCGCGCGTGTTTTCAAATTGCTGGTAGAAACGCGAAGGAGCAAGTCAACGCCCGTTAAACCGCGAAATAGAAAAGGAAGCGCGATGAATTCGCGAATTACAGATGGAGAATTTAGAAATTTCGCGTTCCAACTGAAGAGAGTCTACAAATCTGCCGGTAAAGTGAGTCGATCGTTTCGTTTCGGATCCTCCGTTCGTCTTCGCGCATCGACGTTACATCTGCAATTTCTCTGTCTACCGTTTCAAGAGCGTCAGCAGAGGCAACGAGATACGAGACACAGAAACGGCTCTAAATACAAAGTATCGGTGATCGACCGCGGCTCGATTTCTCTAATGATCGAAACGGACGACTCGCGTCATTTATCCCACACCAGATGCGCGGCAACGTTCCGCAGTTTGTACCAACAATATTGCGATGGACATTTCCATAAAGGACTTTACGGACCCTTTACTATACCAATTTGCGGTACCGTTAACCAGGATCATTACCCCGAACGAGCGGGTTCGTATACGCGGCACGCTTGTGTTCCGAAGAGCGTTTTTCCGCGCTTTAAAGGCTCGCGCGCAATGCGGAAATGCTCGCTCGAGGGCGGTTTGCGCGTCGTTAGCACACTTTTGCGGAATAGGCTCGGCTCGAGGGGCATCCCGCGGATTTCTCGAAGCTCCTGTACCGGCCAAATGCGTCGAAAACGATCTTACTGCCATACCTTTCGTGCCACTTCCGACGTATCAACGCTGCTTGATCGCGTGCGGTCCAACGTAACCGAACGATATCGTTGCCGTTCCCTTATGCAAAATAACGTTAACGCTGTGTAAATGTCGATCGTTGGGTCACGGTTGTGTAATTCGGAGCGTTCAGCGTATTGCTACACGCGTCGTTGCGTAACGCGACGCACTTTCTCGAGCGACGCAACGTCGTCTCGGCGTAAAGCTGTGCATCCTCCCTGAAGCTACTCGAGCTACTTTTTCCTCCGTTATCGTCGCTGAAATATTACGACAGATGGTTAAATCGCGTTGTGAAGCGGTCGAAAAAGAGAGCATAACCAACCTGTGACGTTTTCAAGATACGTGGTACCTCGGCTAAAAGTTCCACGTTGCTCAAGACCAGAAGATACGGCTTACCTCGTCCACGAAGCGGAATCCATCGATCATTGTCGTAATTTTTCTCCTCGTGAATGGTACGGCTGTACAATTTTCTAAGCAAAACGCGTCTGACAGGAAGCGGAAAATCGTCTATATACTCGCGACGTAGGCAGTAGCCAGGGGCTTGTTTTCGAGGAGCACGTGCACGCCGGTAGCCGCGACTCTTAGACGTAGACTCGGTGGTAGCGAGATCAGCGGGCAGCGGGTGATAATGAAATCTAAATTGCAAATTATGACGGGACATAACTCGCGCTCGTTATCCTCCGCGTTACGCGCCATTGTCGCACGCACTCTCTCTTTTCCCTGGCGGATTTTCATTCGGCTCGAGCCAGCTAACTCGCAACTCGGTGGCATGCGGATACCTCGCGCGCCCATCTTTAATACCCATTCGAATCTCCCCGTCTACGCACGAAACGACCGATGCAATATGCCGTGGACCGTTAAGTGGCGCGACCTTACTGGGTCCGATGAAAAAAAGGAACGTACGAAAGCCAACGTTGGAGCATTGTCGGGATCCGCGTGCGATGCGCACGTTCCGCGAACGGGGCTTCGCAGGAAACGAGGAACCACGCGTGTTCCAAACACGCGGAAACGTTGCCACGGCTCGTGATTCTTCTTCTCTTCGAGGTTGATTCGCCTTTCCTGGAAAATTGCCCGATCGGAATCGCTGAGTGATTATTTGGAAGCGAGATCGAGCTTCTTCGAGTACCCTTTCGGGATGGAATCGCTCGTCTCTTACGACGCGGTGAAGCAGCGCAATTAAAGATTTATATCGCAAGAGGGCCCTCTTGCACGATAATTTATTAATACTATCGGCGAAGTGGTGTTTCTGGTCTATGACGCGCATAAGCAACGTTGTACCTTAACGTTTCGTCAACTAATTATACGATAAATTTATTGGAACGCCACGGCTGAAAAACACGACAAGTCGTATCTCTGATCTTCCGTAGACGAGCAATTACGAAATTCAGTGGGTTAACGACCAATTCGGCGTGAAAAGTATCTTTTTGCGCGAGTGATTGGTAAAGCTGTAAACGATTCGCGCAAGCACTTGTGTCGTATATAATTTTACAATCTTTCGTAGAATGGGACGATCGACCGCCTCGTAACGTACGAAATTTTATTAGCAAAGTCGCGTTACCGATAGACAAGAAAATTTATTAACGCTGGTAAATTGCAACTTGTAAAATTTATTAGTTCGATCGTGCGAGAGAATCAGGGTGTAAAGGGGAATTGATTCATCGAAGGGATGGGAATAAGTTAAACGAAGCCGTGCACAGAGTGCGAGGCATCAGGCACGCGGAAACGTTGCGTGAGGTCGCGGAATCCTGGCAGAGGGATCGTCTTCCGACGGAAGAATCGTCAATGAGATAATGGGGCGGGTTGCGAAACATAAATTAAGATATTATCGCCTCGGTGTCTAAGAGTACGACTGCTGGGGTGATTGTATTTATTACGACCGTTGCGTTAAATCTTTCCCACAATTACATAAATAACGAAACGCGCTCCGATCGCGTTATAAAAATGCGACCAGAATTTACGAGATGCTGAAAAGAAAAAAAACACCGGCTATGCTTCGTGCGGATGGTTTCAAAGTCGAAGTTAAGCTTCCATAAGCTGGCTGGTAGTTTAAGGTGCGCCCGAAAAAAAGAATTCAACATAGTAGCACGCGGAAACGTTGCGTGAGGTCAAGACTCCTCCTGGCCCTGGAACAGGAGGACGAGCCGTTTCCTGGCCACCCGTGGAAGATAGCCTTGGCGTGGCCAAGGTCTGAAAGATAACTCGCCGACGTCATAACAACGGACCCGTACAAGGTCTGGAATCCATTTAATTCGACGCCTGGTTAAAGCTTACTCACGGAACGAGTCGACAGTTCCCGCGCGACACGCGAGACTTTCATTATTCGTGATTTACGAGAACATAACGCCGCCGTTAAATCCCGCCAAGCTGAACTAATTTCTGGCGAAAAGGTAGTAGCCTGTTATTAAAGGAAATTAATTAACCATGTTTACTGATTCATAGAACTTTACCACTGGTTCCTTGAATAGTTAGTTACAGACGTATCCTATGGTTCGTAGGATCGATCGAACGTCGTTTTACACGAATCGGATAACATTTCGTTGTTAGGTGTCGACGTATAAAATATAAACTGATTCGTCGTAGAGCTTTGCGACGATATCTTTGAATAATTACGAACGAATATCGCGGTTCGTAGGGTTAATCAATCAGCGTTTCGTACGAGTCGGACGAATCCTTGAAAGGAACCGAGATATATAGGGTGACGCGTAGATACGTAGAAAGATATAATTTTCCATCGATTTCTCGTCGATTTCTCGTCGATTTCTCGTCGATTCTCTGCTACATAGTAGAACCGTATAAAACACGAGGCTAAACAAGGGGCAATCGCGCCTCGTTGCTCGAATTGGAAGATCAAGCTTCACCGAAGCCGGCGAATTCCACGCCCATTGTCCAGCCATTTATTAATACCTCTCCATCATTGACCTCTCCATTAACCCGTTTACGCAAGCATAACCGCGTGGTCTGCACACGATAGCCAATGCTCTCGAGCCTTTAGATCGCGAGTTATTAGACCGGTCTTTGCGGATCGTTATCGTTGCTCGATCGATGGAATGGAGTATTTCCTGGCGGGACTCCGTGGCCGTGTGCATTCGCGACTTTCACGAAGAAACGATCTCGTTCGCGGTCTTAACTCTCGATCGCATAGCTTGTTAAACGGGACGACTTGAAAACCGAGCGCCGAATGCGCGACGGGCACACGCGTCGCGAGTAGTGAAACGCTGTAAATCACTATTTTCTCTCTCCCTCTTTCTTTCTCTCTCTCTCTCTCTTTCTCTCTCTGTACTATTTCGAATAACTACGATTCTTGCGTGGCCGATTTTTTCCAATCTGCCGCGCCTACCAACGCGTCTATCTTATCTAAACCCAAACCTAAACCGTTCCGTTCATTCCAAATTCTTTCGCAATTTCCTCTCCTCTCTCTTTTTCCTCTGGAATTTCGCGGAAGTTAGGCGAAGTTTCTGCAATGGTTGCTTTGCCCAATGCTTTTGCTTGCGATTCATATTGATTATCTTCGATGTCTAAACGTTCGGCTCGCATATTTCCGTATTAGTCATGCGCGGATTAACTATGCAAAAACAGGGACTTTTAATGCACACGAGCCAGTCGATAGGCAACTATAAGCCCGTAAGTTTCAGTGTTCTGTGTAATATATGTACATGTTCTGATTCTTATTGCAGTAGAATTCCGTTTATCTCACCTAGG
The DNA here is from genome assembly GCF_011952255.1 of Bombus vosnesenskii. NCBI lineage: Eukaryota > Metazoa > Arthropoda > Insecta > Hymenoptera > Apidae > Bombus > Bombus vosnesenskii. The sequence continues at coordinate 4,941,806 of NW_022882962.1, forward strand.
AAAGAAACAAATATTTCATACACCTAAGGTTCGTATAGCGTATTGCCTAATTTATTTCCATCGTACAAATTTCACGCTGCTGTTAACCGATCGACGATCGAATTCGTTTTATAACATCCTCTATCTTACACTCCTTGACCCAGTTGATCCAACTCGTTGCAGAGATTTCACGTTTGCTTGTTCAAACTATAGCTGGTACTATCGGCTGGTTCAACCTTGCATTCGAGTGACACCACACGAACCCTGCCGGTCGTACGCATAAATTTCTCAAATCGTCATCCTTGACGTATATCACCGAGTTTAGAACTGTACGAAGCATACAGGCGTATGTACGCATGGATTAAACGCGAATGGTTGCTTAAGCTCGCGCTTCAATGTCAGGGGAAATCGCTGTTCGACCACTTCCTGCGGCACGTTCACTTCCGTCTCGCTCAGGCTCTCTCGCGACTGATAATCTCCGAAGGCAGGTCGTACTGAAACGGCGGGCCGTGGTCGTTAATTTCTTGCCGGAGTGAAACCGGCACGGAGTGCGCAGCACCGGAGATCAAAGGATAATATTTCTCACACTGGCCGACAGTATAATCGGCACGCAATGTTTCCCTTCTCGTGCACGTACACGAGAGAGCACGTTCTCTCCCAATAAGAGAGGAGAGAGAGAGAGAGAGAGAGAGATGAAGTTAACTCTTGGATTTTACCAATCGGTCCACGGCGTGGTGCACGTGTGCATTCGCGATTCGTGAAAATCGACGACACGAGCGAACGCGCGACGTACTTTGCCAAGACTCGCTTTCGCGTTCGCAAGTCGCTTAGGATTGCACACCGGAAGGGAAACGACCTGTCGATCGAGGTATCGTTTTCGTGATTCGCTACAGGGTGACGATCAGTCACGGTAGATCGACCGACGATTTTTCTCTTGCTGCAGAAAATTCAATTCGATCGGTCCTCTCGGCTATGACGCGGTGAAACGCGAAGCGGATCGAGTCCGATGCAAATGTCGCGGCCAAAGTTTCGATTATGAACCGTATCCTGGACGCTGCTTGCGCGCAAAACGTTCGCGTGTGCTCGGTTCGTTGAGTTCGAGATGGTTTTGCGCGGCGCTGAAGAACTTTCCGCGTTCCGAAAGGACGTTGCGTTGGTCGGAGGGTCGAAAAAATGGCTGGCTGAAAAAACTTACCGCGATTTCTTCCTGATAACATGGATTTATTACGCGGAGGATCTCCGTGGCCACGCAGTTTTGGCATTCCAGTTTTAGCGCTGAGAAACTCGACCGAGGAACATGACTCGGTTTTCTGGATGTATACGATGCATTTTAATCGTGAGCCTCATTGTCGGCTGTCCGTACGTGCCAATACCTTTTGTAGCCGCTGTAGTACACGAGGGAGGAAGCATTACGTAAACTTACGCGTGTAGGATTTATTTTTCGGATTATGACTGGTGGAAGAGGAATGCGCCCAGCGACCTGATCTAATCGGATATTTATGGCGCTTTGACGTTATCTTCGATTCTAGGCGGGCACTACGTGTTTCTTCTAGCGGCGTGCTCCAGATTCGCTCTCGTGAGTGTGCAACGTAGAAACGTGGAGGAGGCGCGATGGAACACGAAACTACGAACAATAGGCAGACACGTGGCACGTTTCAGTCGCACGTACTAGCAAACTCGTACCGAATATCCTGAATCTCGTACTTTTACTTCGCAATGACGGGCATAAATCGAGGCCTACGAAAGCGAGAAAAAGAATGTGAAAAAAAAAGTCAGCCACGACCGCAGACTGACGCGATTCCACGATAGCTGGGATTTATTCAGCCTTTGCACCTGTCGCGGTCTTGAAATTTAAGCCTTCAGCGACAAGAAGCGCGATCCTACGAACGAAGATTCCGTACGTCAAGAAACTTGGACGAATTTCTCCTTCTCGCTTTCTTGTTCCTTTCTTGCCGCTACTTTATTCCTCCTTTCGCCGGTAAACTAACCGAGGACGTCTGCAAGAGTAATCACCGAGATTTTGGACGAGACACGATTAATTATTTCATACGTGCAAGGATATATTCAACAGGTAGCCGAGTAGGATAACGCGTACTTCTAGTTACACGCCTCTTACGTTTTATCGCATAGGTGAATCGCGATGTAGGACGAGCAGACTTCCGCGAGACGAGTCGAGAGGAGACTCGACACGACTCGACTCGACTCGACGAGACAAGACGAGAGACGATGAAGACGAGAGATGAGCGAGAAGAAACTAACGCGACTAACCGCACACGTTTCGAGCTGCATCATGGATCACGCGCTCGTTACAGAGGGACGAATCTGAATCGGTTTGCCTCGCGTAACTCAGATTCTCACGGATACCGTTGCCATAAGATAAGGACACGGAACGGAGAATGAACCTGGTATCGGACGATTCGCGCTAATTACGCGGCCGCGTAATAATTACCGAGTGGGCCTCTGACACGATTAATCAACTTTCCAGTATCACCGTATATAGACGCGAGAATAATTGAACTTTTGACGGGATCTTACTCTAATGATATCGTTCAAGCAAGAAAGAGGCACGTTGCGTTCGTTCTTGATTCGCGTCAGGCTTCGTTGTCCTTGAAAGCGACGAAGAATCACGAGCGTGCCTCTTTGCTTGATTACCGGGTAGGGTAGATCGCGATGCGTCAAAGCTCGATGAAAATCATCGGGAGTCTGGACGCGCGATTAACCCTGCGTCCATCGATTAAAAGCCGGGATCGGTCGGTGTCCCTTTGCCGCTTATCGAGCTCTCATTTTCGCCTCTCTCGTGCTTTCAACCGGCGAGTCTTCGTGGAAGCTGGCGTTCCACGACATCCCGGCAACTTCTCGCCATGTTCCGCACGACTACTCCCCATTTATCGCGTCCGACATGCAAGAATATCACCGCGAAGCAACCGAGAACCAGTCATCGTGCCATTAATTAGCCGGTTGACGCCTAGAAACAGGAATTCATTCCGGGGTCAGGCATTATCAATTCGTTTTATCGTTACCGAGACCGTTACGGCGGGACACGTTCCGCCGGTTGCAAATAGAGTACGATGCACCCTGCGGCGCATCCAGCCTCTGTACATCTCTGATATCGAATCCTTCGAAATCTTGTAAAATCAATCGGTACTTCGTTATTTATCTCGTTCGTAATCCGTTGCGATCTTCTACGATCCAGCGGAATAAATACCGCGTGTTTCTTTAGCGATCGCCGCGTAACAACAACCACATATACGGTCGACGTTTAGATTTCCGATCGTTGGACGAAACGATGATAAAGGGCTCCGTGGGAAAGAAAAGTGAAATATAAGAGAAAATCAGGCATGGAAAACGTGCGGAAGAACCTTTTATCGGCGCTCGGTTCGGTTGGTTCGGTTTCCCCAGTCAGGTACGAACGACGTGTAAGGCCCAACGGGGAATAAGTCCCGATCGCCATGGTAACCGGTGACTCGGTCTCGCGTCTCGTCGTCGTGGATCGTGCAACTTCGATCCGGTTCGTTCGAGTTCGTCCGTACTCGGGCATTTTCGTAAGAGCGAGGCCAACCGGTCGGCAGACGCAGTCTCCGCGCGACCAGTTCGATTCCGCACGTAGCCAGTGATCGGTGCTCGTAGCGTGTATGTTTCGCGTCGCGTTTACGTTCAGTCTCCGTCTCGAACGTATCTCGTGTTTTGTTGTCACGTTTCGGTAACACGGTTGTGCGTTCCTTCGCGTCTCGTTCCGATCGTTGGAACATAGCACGAGGGAAGGCCGTCTAGCGAACGGCGAGTAACACTGGAAACCGCGAACCGTATAGAAAAGAAACGGTGCACGTAGACTACCGCTTTAAACGCGGACCGTGTTTGCGAGAGAGCGCTGCACGCCCGAAGGCAAATACCTGTGCCTGGTTTCAAGTCGATCCGGCCCTCTGACACGTCGCTTCCCCGTAGGCCACTACTTTTCTGCTCGATCGGTGAAACGTGCTGTAGAACACAGGTACCTGAAACGGTATCTGTCTGCGTTCAATTCGCGTACGCACGGAAAAACAAGCGTGCAACGTCTCGCGTAGGATCAACCAAGATCCAGACTGAGAGAAAAAGAAAGAAAGAGAGAGAGAAAGAGAGAGAGACAGGCAGATAGACAAGTTACATACACGAGCTCTTGAACCTATCTACCTGCGGCGCAATAAAAATCGTGTGATAGTAAACAGTGACCGGTTTTTTCTATCGCGTCTTATCTTACGTTTTCGTTTCTTCCACTGCTCTATCCACGCGTTACAGTTTCAAGTGAACCACGGTGTTTTGCTTCGTTCCTACCGGCATCGTCCATCGACAAACAGAAAGCTGTGTATTGGCACGCGAGGCACGAGTGTATACACTCGGTGTGCACCGTGTATCCGTTCCGGGAACCACCTGTGGATTTCGCGCGAACCACCGAGTGACAGAGAGTGTTGTATACTCTTCTCCCCGTGGAAGAACACGAATCGTGTGCTGGCATGAGCTGAACCACGTTATCGAAGGACGAGGCGCGCACAGCTCGATACCACGATGTCCAAGTCGGAGTGAAGTATCGTTGATCGTTACGTCGGTGTTAAAGCAGGTCGAATGATGACCATGTTCGGCACCCTCGTCCAGAGGCTCACCTCGCCGGTGACCTCACCGACGAGTCCTCGACGTCGTTTTAAATCTCCGTCGCGTTGGGAGGTGCAGAGCGATCCGGAGGATGATCCGGCCGCGCCAGTCCGCAAATCCAGGGCGAAGCATCTGCTGGACAAGCGCAAGAGCAAGAGCAGGGCGCGAGCTTTGAACGTGCATTCGGAGCAAGTGCAGATGTGCAGCTCCGGATGGCACGACGCCGCGTTTCCGCCGCTTCGGGGTACCAAGAGCCTCGGCAGGCTCGATGGCATGAAAGAGGTGAGTCCCATTATTCCCTTCGAATATTTTCACCAAGCTGATACGTACATTTTATGGGATTACGATACCTGGAATTCTCGAGCGGCGTTGTTCGTTGCGTAATGTAATTAAGCAAGGTAACGTCGAAATTCCTTCGATGCGTCATCATCGAGACAATTCGCGTTGTTCGATGGAATTTCTTTAATTTAACCGGTCGTAGGAACGTACATGTAACGATTAATCCCTTGTTTTATAATATCAGATTCGTGACGTTCGTGGATTTTAGGGACAGAATTAGACGAAGACGGATTCTACGATATTTCTAATCGTTTCTAAATCGATATTTAAAATATCGAAGATGTTTAAACGCCGTTTAAAAGGACTAGGAATTCGTTACTGTGAACGGTTCAACGCAATGAACCAAGCGAACAAAATTACGCGCGTTACGTACGCTATGTTTACACGAATATCGCCTAAGCGAGCAGAGAAATCACGAAACAAAAGATAAATAAACAACGTGCAAGCATCTCTTGGAACGATTAGAAGTACGAATGGAGGTGTTCTAGTAGAGTAACTAGCAGGAATTTCTGTCTCGCGTTATTCCACGAATTCGAGAACGATAGTAAACACAGAACAGTCGAACGACGGTAGACGTAAGTGGTTTGTAAGCCGCGTCTGATGTTTTTATCACCGATAACGCTCTACAGCTCTACGACTTTAATCGAAAACAGGTTTCACCGTTTTCCATGCCGAAACTGGAACAGAAACCGTGACCTGTCTCGCGGCTCGTGGAAAATTGGGATATTAGGTTGCGGCTGGAATCGATTAGTCGGAGTGGCGGGGCCCGTGCGTTGTTTCTCGCCGATAGTTTTTAATTAAATACGATTGGAAACCTGACGATGTACGTGCCGCAACCTGATTACATAATTGCATCGCAACGTAATACCAGTTTTTAAACGGCTGTTTTTACTATGGTCTCGTGTTCCCGTACTAGCGAGTTTCGCGTAATCCGCGCGCGTGGTTATGTAGGCAAGCGTTAATGACTTTTTATTTCGCCGCGCGTCGAAACGTTGCGGCCATTACTTCCTCGTATCCGTGGCACGCTCGTTCCATCGCGTAACCGGAACACCGGATAGCTCGAAGAAAAAAAAAAAAGAATTCACCGAGCGAGCGGAATTTCTCGCTTGCCTCGTGTGTTTACTTCGCGTTGAAACGGATCGACTCGTAAGTTGACTCGCGATTATCGGCTATTTTCAACCGCGGATGTTTTCATCCTTCTCTACCTGTAATATGGATTTCTAGCTATTTCAAATATCGACGTGCATACGTATATTCGGAATTACGAGGGGATTGTTCGAACTGGTTTAAGTTATCTGAACGCGTTCTCCGGCTTCCACGGTGGAACCGATCAAGAAGGTAATCGATCTCGCTTCTCGTCATCCTTCGGTGTTTCAATTTGAAGCACGATTGGAAATGTGTCGCTCCGATTGCTTTCCAACGGGCTTACATCTCGTTCGACCACAATTTCCGCTGCATTACGCAAAATGGGCTGTATCGTGGTAATTAAAAGAAAGGAAAGAAAGCTGGTGGTAGCTAAAATTGCGAAGATCGGGTCGAGACAGCCAAGGGTAGGCCCATAGGATGTATATCTGTAGGAGAAGAAATTTGTTAAAATTTACCTGAGAATGTCCTGTTATCCGAGCCATCTCATCGATGTAAATCGTTTGTCCCCCGAGAAAAAGTGGAGTTTCCATATTCTTTGGTTTCTGAGAAGCTTCATTGATCGAATACTTCCAAAAATTCTTCTCGACGTGCATCTGTCCGATGGTACAGGAAAGCAACTACGAAATAACGAAAATTGCGCGCATCTCGCGGGTTCGTTGCGCGTGTTTCCTGGCCGGTGATGAAAAAGCGTACTTCGAACTGCAGCGCAGAAAAAGGATGATCGTAAAATCGGCAGCTTTCACCGAGCGTAATGCAATAGCGTGGCTCGTTCGTAACTTGAGCAAATTGTGCTCTCTCCGTAAAGCGGCGAGCAGTGGGTCGCGAAATTGTGGGTAGAAGGAACGGCGGTGCACGCGGACGGGGCGGGTTCGGTGCGCATAGCGGCCATTAAATGTCGTCCGCGGTGGTGCGGCGCGATTCGTAATTCGACGAAATTGCACGGTTTTAACGACTCGGTATTTGAACGACGAAGGCCCACCGACAGGCTTTTGTGCGTTTCTCTGGCCGGCGCCACACACGTGCACTCGCGTCTATATAGGATGCGTGTGCAACGGGGGGTATTAAGCCGGCCAGTAAAAGCGGACGTTGCCAAATGTTCGTAATTCGAGCGACTCTTAACTCTTAACGACGACAAGACTTTCGTCGTTCTTTCCCCTTCTCCAAGCCGGGTTGCAGCGTAGCTAACCTTCGTCAACTTGGTGTTCCCCGAGCAGACATTCCCCTTTTTTCTTTTCGCCCGCTGTTTCGCGAGGGTACGCGAAGTGCCATTAATTTCGCACGGAAAAAGAAAGAAGATGGATCTCGTCGAACGCGTTAGCGCTATGTAACTCCTGGTGGTACGCGCGCAGCCCTTAACGACTACCTCGCTCCCCTTTAGTCGAACGCGAGAGGAGACGAGAGAAGGCAGCGGAGCTCTTGTCGAGCAGCAACGACTCTTGCAATCGCGGCAGATAGGGATCTGCCTGGGCGCATCTAGTTAAATCGCTGAGCTCGCAGGGCTCTGGTTCTCTCTCTCTCTCTCTCTCTCGCTCTCTCTCGCTCTCCGCGAGACACAAGGAAGTCCCAGGCCGCCTCTCTCGATCAGATAACATCGACGATCGGACGTGATGGAGCACGGTAGCCGAATATCCTCAACATCGGCTCGCGTGAACGTTTGGTCGATTTTTTCTTCGCGCGCCTCCGCAGCATCCACGCCCAGGGGTCCTTGAACGCGGCAAGGCCTTGAACCACCTTCCAACATTAGCCAGACAGTATTTATCCCATCGAATAAACGAAATACACTGGCACTTACGTTCGATACTTGTGAATCGGTCGAATGGTTGGAAAGAAGTTGGATAAAAAATTTGAAGAGAATTCGCCGATTCGGCGATCTTAATGTCATCGATAGTTGTTGCGAATATTACGTTTAAGAGTACGAAAGAGACTGAGTACGTAGCTGTGCTGCGATCGAGTGTAAGATTTTGGTCGTTAGAAACCGGTGCCGGGGTAGACCGACTGAAATTCCTCGTTGATTGGAAAGCAACCTTGCGAGGAAGCTCGTTGGCCCGGAGGCTTAGCACGAACCGCGCGCATTCCGAAACTCTGAATCAAACCTCGTTTTCGTTCGCCATACCGCCGTAGAACGGCGTACCCGTGAGCGATCGTTACCGCAACAACCTGTATCTGGCGTTGAGAAAAACTTTGAAAATTCGTAAACTCTCTTTCGTCGATCCTCCCTTTCGCGTTCAAAGATTAAACGAAATTACCAGCTTGACCGATGCGTTTTCTTCGAAAGATTTACGCGCGAGATCGCCTAAACGCGAAACGAATGACGAGAGGAGCCATCAATTTCGAATATATCACAGCCAAAAGGGATTAGCGGAACACGCGGCGGGTTTCGGCTCGCGTTTTTATTTGCCAAAAATCCGCGTTGCTTTTTGTCCAATGGAACGAGCCAGTTCGCCGCGGGTGTCCCTGCCATTGTTCGGACGAATTCGAAAAGACGAGGCAGAGAACATGCTAATTGTGAATATGAAAATCCCGACGGGGGTGTTTGGTCATCGGTTTCGTTCTTTACGAGAGATACCAAGGATCGTCTCTCTCTCGAGAGAGAGCACCGCTCTGTAATCTTCGCCTTTTTCTGCATCCCTTAACGTCCACAGGGCCAAAGGAGTTACGACACGCTGCACCATTCCCGAGGGCCAGCAGATTTCGTAGAAAAACGAGTCTTGTTGATGGCAAAAAAGACGAGAGGTCTCTCGAAACGTTTTGACCGTGACATTCTTTGATCGTCGTTGCTCGTTCCTTCCACCTGTCCTTGATCCTTCCTAGAAGATGCTAGATTCTCTCGTTGAGAACGTTGTTTAGATGTAAATGCCCGATTGAGAAAGAGGAGGGGAAACAAGCTAATAAAATACTCACGAATATATACGAACCGGAGGTGTCCGGAACGCGCGAGCAGGAAGCTTTTGACGCGCTCGATCGTTATCCTAATTACTTGGACTTTTTTCTGCAATTAACTCTCCTACTCCTGGCCCCTCCGAAGATCTTTGCGATATCTCGTGAGATAGTTCGAACAAACCGATTCACCGAATGCCCTTTTTTCTTTACGCGATTCTTCGAAATCGTTCGCGTCTTGGCGCGCCAGCGATTTTTCGCACGGCGCTTCCCCTCGCCTCTGTTCCTTCTTGTTTGCAGTTTGATCGATGAAACGCCGCCGTAGCGCGACTCAGACGCGCATGAATAATTAAACGAGCCGTGACATTAGTAGCGTTATCAGAGTGTAAACACGTCGAGGAAAACGTGCGGTGGTTTCGCGAAACAACGCGCAACGATACTCGAATCTTGCTCTTTGGCACATTTCGATGGAAGCTTCTCGGAAGCGGATTAAAACGTCGCTAGTTGCTCGTAATTTACACGGCCAGGTGGAAAAATAACGATGAAAACTGAGCGATACGAGGCTGTAATTAGCGAGCCATTAAGTGGAAGTGTATGTAGAAAATGTAAATCGATGGTGGATTCACGCTTTTCAACCGTGTCGTTCTTTCTCAGGCTCTCTCCCGCCAGGCTTTTCATTTCGTTGTTTTCAGTTTTTCTCAACTTCCACTCTCGCGGTCGTAACAGCGCGTGGCGAATGAAATATCAAAGCGATGAATCGTCTCGTTACACCTGGCTATTAGGGCGTGCGCGAATTCACTGGCCCAAAACTATCGTTCGTTCACGGCCAGATCGTTTCGTTAACGAAGGTAATCGCATCTCGTCGCTAAGACGACACGCCTTACACCGAGGAAAAAGAAACCGGAGAATGTTTTCGCGGTTGCCACTTGCTGCTGTCTAATGTTGCCCGAGCGGGATCGTTACCTCTCAGGGAAATATAGCCGCGTTAATGATCGCAATTAGATTCGAGACAATTCCCTTCTTTCACTGTAATTCCTCTCTCTTCCCTGCTCTTTCTCCCGCTCTGTCTCGTTAAAAGCGCTGAACACGGCCGAGGAAGCGTGGTGAATTCGTTTGTTTTGTTCCCGATGCGATCCAGTTATTCGCGGTAATTAATATAGTTACCGGTTACCGAACGTTGCTTTATATTTATATACCATACGCCCGTTCGTTAACTTTGTTTCTCCTTGCAGTTCATTTTTCTCTTCTTTTCTCTCGGAATGTTTAAACAGCTTAACAGTTTCGTTAGAAAATGAGCCACGGTGCAATCGTGATATACGTACGTACGTACGTACGTACGTACACAGGTAGAAAACGAAAACGGCTTTAGGACTATCTCGCTGGGAATCCACGAGAAATGTCGTCGTTCCGATCGTAGCTAGATTTAGCGCGTTCGATAAGAACACGGCGTTTTCTCCTTTTCTTCGTTTACGGGACTTCATGGACGACAGACGGTTAATCGGGCACGCGTTTCAACTTCGCTCGATAATATCGTTCCTATAACAAAGATCTTCGTTCATGATCGGAGCCTAACTTTCGTTTTATCCATCGACCGTAAAATTAAGCAAAACAGACGGTACTGGACAAAAATATTTCCTCGTTTCGTTTCGTAGAATGTCACGAAACGAGTAGTCGGAACGAAATTAAAAATGAAAAAGAGCTCTTGTATTGGGTTGGCAACCAAGTGATTGCGGATTTTGTCATTAGATGGTATTGACAAAATCCGCAATCACTTGGTTGCCAACCCAATAGAAGAATTCCTTCTTTCTGTGACCATGAACGAAGAAGACTTGTATTTATATTCTGCAATATCCAAGTTTATCGAACTTTCTCTGCAATTCTCGGTTCATAGACCACGGAATAACGCGATATCGATCCAAGCAGGGCGTTTCGATGGTAATTGGCCGACACAGGCCGTTAGAAAACGCAACATCATAGAGCATTCTTTCATTATGGAATCAGATTGTATCTTGTCGAGGCGTGCTCCCATAATTCAATTCTCCGGTCTCACACGAGTTTCGTGCGAAACTCTTCGCCTCGCAATCGCGACGCATTTTCCTCGATATGCTTCGCGATGCACGATGCGAGATGATGATATCGAGGATGGCGCATGAATGAAAGAAAGATACCATGGCTCGATGGTATAGCTTAGGCTTGTTCGAAGCGATCGCGAGTAATCGATCGAGCATAGAAAGCTGGAAAGAATATCCTCATCGATGACGTAAAGTTCGATCTCGTGCGCTAAAACTCGATGCTAAAACTTGACAAATAAACAACACTACGTAATATTCTCGTGAATATGATATTGCCTAGGAATAATATTAGCATTTATTATAAATACTGTAATTAGACGGCGGATGTTTGTGGAAATTCGGAAGAAATAAAATTGAAATAAAAATTTGTTCGATATTCTGTACATGTTTCCGTATTGTACGAACTCTGTATGTACGTTCTTTTCACGGCTGTTTTCGCGTCTACAGTGACGAACGATATTTTTTAGAGCATAAAAAATGTAACTAAAGGAATACAAAGGTCTGAGTCTGCATTAAATTTAACGTTACGATGTTCCTTCTAAGAAAGAATTTTTAAATTTTCCGTGGTGTGATTTTTCATCGATTAACGTTAATTTAATCGTCGATTACCGATAATCGCTAATTGGCTGGTGTAAAGGAATGTACCAACGCTGGTCGAAGGACGCGCGTTCTTGTTGAACGAGTCATTCGCCAGATGCTTTCACCTAAATGGAGGGAACAATGAACGTGGAAGGGTCAGTAACTGCGTAACGAAAAGGCGGAAAAGGGGCGCGAGTCACCGTTGTACGCTGGCCGGCTGTAATGCAGTGAAAACGAGGTCTTAACGACCTCGACATTAAGTCGCTTCGTCGTGTCTCCTTTTCGCTCTTCCTCTTTGCTCGTTGTTCTAGTCATGATTGTCGGCCCGATGTCAGAGATCCTCGACCCGAAGAACGCGAGGTTCAGGTTAAAAGGAGAATTAACGTCGCGCCACGGACAAAGTGGCTGAAAACGAGCTTTATAGTAGCCTAAAAGACACGATTAAAACGGACGAAGGAATAGTCGAGGGAAATCGAGATTGCGTGCCATTTTTTTTTATAGCGGTGACTCTATTAACCTCTTAGCCTAGTGATTCTTTTAAAAATCGAACCGCTTTCTATCGTTACGTTTTTACTCTTACGCGACATCGCGCAAAATCTCTGATAATTAAGGATTATACGATTATTGCTTTTTACAGGCATCCGATCGATTAGTCGTAACCTCGCTTGAATCTCACAAGACGAACAATTTAAAGGGATTGCGTTTGCGAGAAATGAAATGCTCGACCTGTTCGATAGTACCTCTTACTTTTTTCGTCTTTGCTCGATACGATTGCGCTTAATCAGCGTCGACGAAACATCTTTCATCGAGCCTGAATCTCGTAGATGGTCGATATCGAACGTTTATCGCCAGAAATTTGCGTATATATCTTAATTAACGCTTCGTACGAACGTCTGGCGATGCAGAACCGCATTCCTCTGGACTCTCGTGCCGGATTAATTGCTACTGCCGACGAAATATTATTTTCGGCCGGTGAACGCGACGTTCGACATGCATGCTCGGCAAAATTACAACCCGTGAGCGTTCACGTTCGAAGTATCCGAGGTACCGTTACCGAGTTAACCAACGTAGCGCACGAAATGTTCGAATGACGGCTTCTCCGCTCCATGGTATCGTTCTTGGAGCTTCTCTAATCGCATCGCAGGGGACCATTGTTTCGTAGTTCCAAGAAAAATTCGAAAGAGAACGGAAGAAGGAACGATGCCCTGGCGTTTAGATCGCGATTCGTTGGCGGACACGTCCCTCGTGCGCTCGGGTACGTCCACGACATTTGTACGTGCGCTATCTCTCGAGTCAGCGCGATTAAATCATCGACCAGTGAAAATCGTCGATCGTAGCTCTACTACGTTCGGTTGTCGCGAGCAGAACGAGTTCCGATACGAGACGGCTTATTCATCGGCTTGTTATTCGCGGTATCGATTTTACCGCATACCTAGGCTGTCTATTATTGTTCCGGGGCTCGACCACCTCAACCTCTCTGTTTATTAATTATGCCGATTATACAAGGCTTATCTATATTTTACATCCTCGCTTGCGTACTTACGCGGCAGTCTCGCGGTGTCTAATCACATTCTAATCGCGTTTAACAGATCGGCATTCCGTATTTCGTATCTCGGCATTTACGATGCTTTACAGCCAATCGAATAGCTTAACCCCCGTGAACTATCCGTTCCATTCGTTATCCTCTGAGAGGCATAGAGAGAGAGAGAGACAGAGACAGAGAGAGAGACTCGTAGGCTGTCTCGTACCATTCGGAAAGCAACGACCAGTACAAGAAAGATCGATTTTTTCCTGACTAAATTACGTTTGAGAAACGCGATCGATGGCCACACGGATCGAATGCAGATACTTTGGTGAAGATGCGCGCGGAACGCGGGAGGGACCGAACGATCGCACCGTTAAAAAGACCGATGGACGATGCCGATTAAAGAGTCCTGCTGGATCCCAGGTGTGGCTGGTTTACGCGAACACGATTTTAGACCCGTTGTACTTTATTGGCTATTAGTTTGATTTGCGGTAAGTGGCTCGTTACGCAATGAACGCCATCGATTTCTGCCGCGGGTGCACGGTTCCATTGCCGTACCTCGAACTCGATAAAATCGATCGGTATCTCGAACGCGGTACGGCTGCCCAAGAGCGTATTAGCACCGATCTAGTTGCTCCACGTACCACCCCACGGTCTTTACGATCTTCGATCGCGATCCTCGATCGCACCGCGGGACATGCTTAATTCGAATTACGCTAATTGACGAGATACGACCATCGTATGTACATTGCTCTCTCTTTCTCTCTCTCTCTCTCTCTGTTTCTCTCTTTCTCTGTCTCTCCGCCGTTATACATAATACATGCAGAATGGTGCGCACCGGAAACGGAGAATGAAGTCTTCGTTGGATCTAATTCGATCGAGCGGATTAGATGGCGAAGCGGTTGCTACGCATGGCCTTCGGCTGACTCGCGTTAATCCGCGTTATATTTTCGTTCTTTATTGCACGCGATGCTAACTGCCAGGATGGGATACTCGAGGAACGACGCACATACCAACGCGTCGCTTGTCGAGGCATCGTAAATATTTGATATCACGATCGAGAGAATTTCCTGGAGGACAAGAACTACAAATTTCAAGTTTTTCTCGACTTCGGAACTTCCGGCGGATTATCGTGAATTTTTTTAACGACAAAAACCTAGATGATTGACACAGCCGTTCTTTGAAATGTCATTAAGCTACTCGATCCTCGACATTAGGTATTTTATCGTGAGAAAACGTTTCGCCTTAACTCTTAAATCTCGCTCTTGCTATTTCGGTCGGGCGAAATGTTTCTCACGATTTCTTCCGATTGCGTTTCCACCTAGTGTCGGAATACCGTGTTTCGGAAATTTTGGAAATTTCGCTAAACAATTTTGCGTGGGTTTGGCGACGCGATGTGGAATCGGTGGCGCGTCGAACAGGCGTTTGGTGTAGACAGGGACCTTGTTCCACGCAGAATACGGCCCTCGGGAATGCCGAAGGTTCCGGTTCTGATTCATTGTCGCGTCATATATCTAGACGCCGGTGCCTCCGTCTCTGTTGCGTGGGTTGGCACGCACGCAGACGCGTGCAACTTGACCGGAGAGATACATATTTGCCGGCTGAACGCGGCAGAAAGAGAAAGCCGAACGGTGGAGCTTAACGCGAAAAAGAGAAAGAGCCAGGACACGAAGTAAGGGAGACTCGGAGAGCCGGCAAAGAGAAGTAACGAGCATGCCTATCCGCGCCATTCATATTTCCTGGAACACAAGCCTCCTCCGTGCCCAGCCGCGGCCCATTTCATTTAACGCGTTACGACCGATACGTTATCGTCCCTCTTGCGTCCGCCCTTTCTCGCTTTTCTTTTTATCATCTTCGCAGTTACTCCCATAACGATACGTTCGGAAGACAGATGGTTGTTGTCTCTTTCCCAATACTCGGAGCATCTCTTTCGCCAGCCTTTTCTTCTTATTAGCGATTTTTTTAGGTCTCTTTTATCGATCTTTCGTTGTCAGTATTTTAGCTCTCTTTGCGTTCGTTCGTTCGCGGAGAGACGAGTTCGCGGCAGATCGCGTCAACGAGAGTCGTAAATTCTCGTTACGACTCGATAATCCACGCCACGAATTAGTCGATCCCCTATTTAGGATAATAGAGATGGTTGACTGATCATAACACTGAAGCAACAGGTTACAATATATGTAATTTATTCCAACAACTTTGTAGATATTATTGAGAATTTTGGATCTTAATAGCCGAAATAATGATACAGGAACACTAAATTTACACTTAGAATTTATATTAGAATAGTTATATGTTTATTTGATAAACGATTTCAAAGATATTCATCGATACGCACTTGTACGCCTCTCAGCATTCTCTTTCATATCCGACTGTTAATCCCTTAACCTACAACTACGCGCATAACCCGTAGTACGATGATCGAGCCAAACGTAAATCGGCCCAAAATTCACGAACGTAAATCGTAGGTTAAGGGGTTAACCGACTGAACAGTTTACATTCATTTGTTTTCTAGACGCCGCGCACATACTTTCACGTACTGATATTCACATACAAGTATTACTACTACGCATGTGACCTAGTCTAGCACATAAAGTTATACATATCTCAATAGATATAAATAGTCACGCGACGTGCGTTCAGACGTATTCTCAGAGACGCGTGGATAGTAAGTTATAACCGATGACTGATCAATGAACGAAAACCAGTCGGTACATTGGCCGATCAACGGAGGAAAAACCAGTGAAGAGATGTTGACTGATCCAAAGATCCAAAGACAAACCAGTGAAGTTCGGTGACGATACTGTCGCAGAGGAAAACTATCGCTGAGTGTTGGTCGCTCCACCACCGGTCGCTTGCAGGTGCAAATGATCGTTGAATATGGGAAAACACGATCTTCCGATTTTTTGCCCGATGAAACGATAACAATAACGATATTTTATAACAATAAAGGGCCTTACGGTAAATACAAATGCTGAGTTTTATAACAGTTCCTTAGGATCATTGCGGTCCGACTAATTATATTTGCACAGCTAATAATCGCCTCGATCGAGGGATGGATTATGGTTTATGTAAAGAATAATCGGACGCAACATTTTGAGTTCGTAGTGTGGTATCGTGGACGAGGGGCCTAGAGGGGTGTCGTGCGAATTGTAAACAAGCGATTGTCGAGCGTGTGCATGATGGGGCTTAGACAAAAGATATCAGACAAAAGACAAAGGGTTGCTAAGAGACATAAACGAATTAACAGTAGTACGAGTCGAGAAGCCAGAGAGTGCGGATTGCTTTGTCGAGATAGTGTTGTTAGCGTTGTTGAGAGAGAGTTGGATCTGTGTTGACGAGAGTCGTTAATTAATTATAATACGTTGCTACGATTAGTTCATGTTAAATAACAATTGTTTTCTGTTTAATCCATTTGTTATTAATTAACTAATTATTATTAACAGCTTACGATACTACAGTAGTATATTTATCAAATACACTGGGGTATCTTGTATCACGTCAATGTACAGTGTAAAATGTAGATCGGAGTTCGTGAAACAGGAATTGTACCGTACATCGTATCGATTTGATTGTTCTTCAATTGAAATCGTTCGAACGATGTCGATAAACTTTTTCAGTCGTTCGAATACAGTTGCGCGCTACTATCATGGAAGAAAGAAATGGAGGATGTATCCTTGATGGAATTGGACGACGTAGTCCGATGACGAGTCACACAGCGATGTCTCTCCATCCAGCTGCATCTTTTTCGTTTTTCCGGTGAGCGTATGCTCATTTGTGGCACACCCTGCTCGCGTCGTATTACAAGCGTCGTTCCAACCACATGTCGAAATCGGTCGTAGACGATTCCCCGCCATTGTTTGCAAACACCTACGAGCAAGCCAGGTATTTTCCTTTCGCGTTCGACCGCGACGCTTACACGCGTCTTCTAGGCGCGTTCAATCTTCGCTCGGTGAGCCAGATGATCCGATCATTAGGGAGTCGAGAGGCGTCTCGATCGACCAAACGATAATCCGTCAGTCTACGCTCGTCTTGGCCTTTACCGAGCTCGATGAATCGAGCCGAGCCTATCGTAATTTTAAGACACCGTCTGCCGTGGAATTATTTCGCGGAGAATCAGTAAAGAGTATAAAAGACGCGTGATTAATTGTACGCTTTAATTAATCTCGTTGGCTCCGATCCTGCTACATGTATTGCGTGGTCCGTGTAAAGATTTCTTTTTAGCACGAGATGGGAAAGGATTTCGAAAGATTTGACTCAATATCATTGTAAATTACACTTTATCGTGTCGTTGCGCGTTTATACGTCTTTGTGGAATTTCTCAGCAATTTCCAAGGTTTCACCCGTTTCTCACAGTAACCTCACGAACTCGCTACAAAGATACTCCTTTCGACTATTACAAATTCACAGATTTCGTTCCGTAATGCCACGTCGTTCGATCCATTTTTAACAGCGACTCGTCCACTCGCAAAACTACGAAAACACGCGAGTCAGAATGCGAAACGAGCAACCGACGATCAAAATTCTCAGCCGTAGCTCGCTCGTGATCTTCTTACGTGACCGGCGAAAGCAACGAATGGATTTCGGTTTCACCTTCCGAAAAACGCTTCTCCGCTTCTTTCGAAACGCTTTTCGACGCTCGGTTCGGACAACGAGATCGAAAAGTGGATTCGATCGATTCGGTTTCCGACAGGCACGAACATCACCCACGTATCTTCCGCTATCTTTTGCGACGACGAGCAAGTACCACAAGCGTATACGTTGCAGTATACGCGTGCGCAAACGTGTTGCACGAGCGAGTCGCATAGCAGCACGCTGCACCCACCCGCTGGCTCCGAGTACCGATCGATGATCCATCGATCGCGCGAACGATCCACCGCGGGTAGTCCCCGGGCAATATCACCGAGAACGAGATTTATCTCCGGACATGCTCTCTCGGTCAGCATCCGTGTACACGTCGCCGTTGTCGGCGCTTGTACGTACACGATGCCGGGTGTGTGCACACCATAGGCCTCTGTAGGCGAATAGGAGATCAGCGTGCCTCTTCTTCTTCGTATTTGCCGATCGTCCCAATTGTAACGTCCAGGGTTACGATGTTTGTCGAGTTGATTTCGATATTCGGTGTATTCTACGTCGATCGCGAAGTATAGACGAAGTAACGGCATATGCACGCTAACTCACGAAAGTGCTTGAACGCTTCTATGGTATACGTAATTCATCGACAGCATCGCGATTATATTAAATTACATTTTGCATTAAAATTTAAATTAAATTAGAAGTTGCGAGATGGCTGCTTCGAACATTGCACCGAGTACTTGAGCAGTCGATTGTTCGTTTATTGAGAAACCGGAACGTTTAACGAGATCATCTTTGACACCAATTATATGGAATTATATGCGTTACAATATTGCGATATTCGCGTTACGTTACGGTGCTAATGCAATTTCAAATGTTATCACGAATATTATCGTTCTAAATATATCGCAGCTCTGTGTGTCGTTATGTGTTTTTCTACGATTCTATTTATGATAGAAGGTTCGTTCCATTCGCTAGAGCTGCGAGCTGAATTACGCCTTTCTTCTTTCCCTTTGCTTTCGTCTCGCTAAATCTATAGGCTCTTAAACTGATTTGTATGAAATATGCGCTTTTGTGCACACGAGCTCTCTTGATCGCGATCTCTCGTTCGTATTCCTTCGCTTTGATACGTGTCAGATAAACGTGCACGCACTCCAGCGCCTCTTGCCCGCCATAGAATAGGAGAGGTATGATTTAAGTGCTCCCTGACGTGCACCGTTATACGCCACTATGCCATCGTTCTACGCGAATTCTACTCCAGACTCGATATTTTTTTACTGAAATCTCTTTCGCTTTTTCTAATCGCCGCTTCTTATCTCCTCTTTCATGGGCTACTACTCTTCGCGAATTCGCTGCGAGCTTCTCGTAGATCGCTTTCTATTTTAGAAATTTCTATCGTAATATCTTTTTTAAAAGTGAAAAGATGCTAATATAAAGCAGTTCCGACGTTACGATAAGAGTACAGTTAAATATATTAGAAGCGTAAGAATACGACGCGACGTAATGCAACAAAATACGCCTAACGAAACTACCGTTTTAAACTTGACTAAAAGAGTAAAAAAGAAGAGCGACCATGTTGCAAATACCATTTTTGAAATTTATCTTGTAATTAATTTAATTTACCTTGTAATTAATTGTTAATCGCCAACTTAAGCAATGAGATTGAGAAATTGAGAAACAGCGGAGTCGGTCGATTTGGCGTCCGACTCAATTATGAATTACAACTCCATCACCTGCTACAGACAATTGTCCAAATATACCTACTCTACCGTTGGTAAACTCGCCATAGTTTGCCTGGTTCGGGGAAGATTTAGTCGACAGGTGCGAAGATCGCGCGACCAGGCCAATAAAGCGGACTTGGAGAGTGCTCCTCGGGAGGACGAGTCGTCCCGTAACTCCATTACTTATACATTCGTGCGGCTGGCTCGGCGAGTCGCCGCGTTCTCTCTCTACCCCATAATCTACGGCGCACAATGTCGTCTGATTATGGCCGGGCCGATATGTCGTTGATTCGGCCGGGTCAAACCTACGCGCGTTATTCAAATATTAAGCCAGAGCTCGCACACGTACGTATGTCCCTTTAGCCCCGGTGGACGCTTGTATTCTGCCCATTACAAAAACGAGCAACGGGAGTCGAACGCGAGATCGAGAATTCGCTGAACTCCGACTCGCTGGGTCGATGAACTCTCTTTAGAAAAAGTTCTTCCAGCCCTGCGAACGCGATAACGCGCGAGTTTTCCTTGATTCGGTATTTCACCATCCGCGAACAGTCCGTACCTTTTGCGCTTTCCGTGAAACTTCACTCGATTTCTTCGAAGCGAAATTTGCTTTTCGCGAAGAATCTTCGAAATAATCCATCTTCCGATCGAAAAACCGATTCTACGATATAACCGAGACTTTGCTGAGCGTTTTATAGATCTTCGTTGAAGGTGTAAAACGGCGATCTTCCTTCTTTCTATCCGTTAACGCTTGTAATTTTGTAAAGTACCGTTAGAACCACGTCGCTATTTATTATGGATGGAGTATAGAACGTTGACAGATACGACGGCGAATCGATCGAAGCAACGAGCAGAAGAACGAGCATCTGGTTGTTAGTTTAACGGGGGAAGACACTCGAGGTCGGTTCGCAGGAATTCTCGCGAGTACGAATCCCCGGTAAATTTGCATCACAATGCCAAATCAAGTTGGCTCGGAGGGAAAAGGATGGTGGAACACGTGGTCCAGGGTCGAGATGTTCCGCGAAAGAGGCTTGGCCCCTACGAGGACGCGTACATACTTAAGTACTCTCGATACGATGGTACACGCGCGAACGATTCACGACAGGGTTGTGTTCCCTCTGCTTCTGTCTCTCCTTTAGGGTACTTCTTTCTCTTCTGCACCTTAAAATTTGCAAAGAATCTTCCCAGATGACGTACGTTTACAGCATCTCCTAGCACCTTCTTTTCTTCGGTCGTGATTTATGCATCTCTCGCGACAGTCGCAACGATCCTTAGAAGATCTTTGCCATCTTTTCGTATCTTCTTCGCTATTTAGAGGACGAAAGAAGATAAAACTCGCATAAAGGAGTCGATTTGATCGATTTAAAGATCGAAGATAGATTTTACGCTTTGCCCCTGATTGCACCCGATGACGGTTTCGACGCGTCATCGCTCGATTTTCTAGGCCAAGTCAATTTTCATGTTCGTTTCGGGCGTCGTTTCCATTGATCGCGTTTAGATATCGAACGACGCGACCTGGTTCCGCGCGCATGACCAACCAGACGACCTATTAAACGCGACTCGATACCGATTTCATTCGGAAACGCCTTGTCCTTGGACGAGAATCTCACGATATATCCACCGTTTGCGCAATTCCGCCGCACCTTCGTTTTTTTTTTTTTTTTTCTTTAATATCAATTTGCACCTGTGACTCGTAGCTGTCTCTCGGAAAGGAGTCGCGAGAAGTCAGGTTGCAGCACGTGCACGATATCTTAACGCAACGCTGTCGTTCACGGTACAGGCAAGGTAGGCGATCTGGAAGAGA
Source organism: Bombus vosnesenskii (assembly GCF_011952255.1). NCBI lineage: Eukaryota > Metazoa > Arthropoda > Insecta > Hymenoptera > Apidae > Bombus > Bombus vosnesenskii. The sequence continues at coordinate 4,963,040 of NW_022882962.1, forward strand.
TCCGTTCTCGCGTTTCCGCCATGCATGATCAGTCAGGCGAAATGGTGTATGTAACCTCCAATGACGTTCGAGTTTACGTGCAATTACTTCCGATTGAAAATGGTTCTTTTTTTCTTTTGCAATCACGTCGGTCGATTAACCTTTGTTGGATCGTTCAAGGGAGATTTATTTCTCTATACGTGAGCTCGCTATATAATTACCATGGGAATAAAAGAAACTTTTTTCACGATAGCGCTGTATAAAGAATATCAACCTTGTTCCAATTGCCTAATAAAGATTTATGTACTTACGTTTATTTTCCTGAGTTTACTCACACCGTCGAACGAAGGGAGGTATTTTTCTGATTATTATTGTCTTCTGATCGCTCATTGCAAAGAATTAACCCAACTTCTATTAATCACCAATGATTCGTTTTTCTATAACCGAGTTAAACCATGCTATTCTCTACGAATGAAAGAAGCTTCTCTCTACGATCGTAATGGACTCCGTGATGGACTGTGACCATACGATTAAACATACGTTTGATTCCTGTGAAATAAATGCAGCCATTTTCCACGTACGTGCTCGCTAAAGAACGAATCCTCGTTCGATTAACCACCGAACACGTTTATTATGTAAAACGTAAGCTGGCAGGAACAGAGTGGAAGAAGTGGCTGGATCTCGAAACGTATGCGAATCCACGGTCTCCCTTATTCCCATGCGCGCACGAGAGAAATCCTCGGCTGGAACCCTCTCTTCCTCGAGAGTCCCTAATACGTTTTTATATCATAAGGGTCGTGCTCGGTATGTTTCCCGATTTGTATGGCGGACGGCTGGAAAGCAGCCCGCAGCAGCTGTCGCTTGCTAGAACGCGTGACGAGACACGTCGACCCGTGTGACGGACGTTAAAAAATGGGGGCTCATTGTGCATCTCTGACGCCGTGAATCTGTTCTCGCATCGATTTCACGGGGTCCTCTCTGTCCCCATTTTCTCTCCTCCTGTCTCTTTCTCTCTCTCTCTCTCTCTCTCTCTCTCTCGAACTTTCGATGAACTTTTGGAAGAGGAAGAATAAAAGAAATATAAAAGCAAGCGCCAGTGAAACAGTGAGTCGTTCGTTTTTTCATTAAGACGTCGCGCTCGTTGCACGTTCACTCACTTGACGCGTTCTTCGTTTCGACTCGCTCTCGAGGACCACCCTCGTTCTCCGTGTACAACGCATCAACGGGGTAATTAGTCTTGGGCCGTGACGTAATGCTGCGTTGTTTCTATGCAGGGAACCAGGTCGATGGAATTTTCACCTTTGACTCGCCAAGGTGAGCGTTAAACGTGAAATTATTACGAAACGTTAGCGAGTTTCTTAAGAGACTGAAGTTGTAATTATCGGTCTGTGGACGTCTATGATTTAATGAAAAATTTCGAGGCGCGAATACATCGGGATTTACGTAATTAATTATACAGAGAATTTTAGTAACACGGGATTAATCGACCGCGTATCGAATCGTAAAATTGTTTTCCTGTAAAAAAATGGTACGGAAATGCGGCTCGTCGCGTGTTTCAGCTGTAGTCTTCGAACGAAGTATCGCGTCAAAATTCTTAATGGTTTAAAACCACGAACGATTTTTCACTCTCGATCAACGAGAAAAACTAGATTAATACTTAGGTCGGTACTCTGGATAAAGGTTCGACGCTTATACCGGCTGATACGGCGCTTTCCCTTTCATATTCGACGAAGAACGCGTGTTCCTTTTTATCTCGGCGATTCCACGAAATTTACGGAGCATAACGAGGAGGTGGCGAGGCAGTTTGGTGGCTCGCAAGGGAACGTTCCAACAAAAGCAAGCCCGAAGAAGCAAGGGGAAGAGAGAATGAAACAGAGAGGGAAAAAGAGAGAGAGAGAGAGAGAGAAGTGGAGCGAGAAAGAGAAAAGGTAAAGGGAGAACGAACCGGAAGGAGGCATCCAACAGGATGCGAGCACGTCCTTTCGGCATTGTGTACAGCACCGGAACTGTGGGAAAACTTCCACACTAGCGAAGTTAGTCTCGCGTTAACATACGAGTCGCGAGGTTTTATAAATATTTCATCGCGGCGGACGCGAAAATTGCGATGCAGCGATTCGAGCCGGTCGCGTTCCGGATGCTAATTAATTAGTCCAACGGAGGACTAAGTCTCTCTCGATGTGCTGGTCGTTTCTTCTCTTTCGCCCTTCGTTCCTTTAAAACGTTGTTTGCTGCTGTATATATACAGGGTGTCTCAGAGTTTAACGACTCAACTTTGTCAATGTATTCCAGTATTCTATTCTAACACTTTATTTTAAACACACGTACCATTTCCCTCGATACGAAATTGACAGCGATGAAGAATTTAATTTACCTCGTCTCATCGAAGGAATATTCGTCTCGACGAAACTCTTCGTATCTTGCACCAACGTCGTCACCTAACGTATCAATGTTTTTACTCGACGTAGTCTTCTTTTTTGAAATTATCGACACACAGGAGTCCACTGAGTCGCTAATCGAAATCGATAGTACGCTTTCCTTCCTATTTTCGTGTTTTTCTTCTCGTAACTTTCTACGATGATAAAACTTTGAACGACCCATGTTTATATAACGTGTGTTTCGCTTGCATATAGCCATAGAACGCACTGACAAAATTTATCCGCTTAACCTTGGGACACTCTGTATACGTGGATATATGTGCGCGCGCGCTTGTGGATGAAAATAATCTTGGATCGCGCAATACGTCGACTTAATTGCGCGATTAAACGTTCTCGATAGGATCGCGAAGCCTTTGAGAACGTCGAATAGCCGCGCTGTGGAACGTGTTCCCGCGCGCCACGCGAGCGTCGCCCGACCCATCGATCGTGCCCATACAAAATTCGATTTTCGACCGCGTTCGCTGCCGTGCGTTATCGTGGAAACGCGCGAGCAAAACTTTCGCTTGCAAAACAAGCTGTGACGTTGCGCCGACACGCTCGAGGAAGCACCTATTGCGCGAATACGACAATGCTCCTACCCATTGCTAACTATCCTGCGAAACGATCCTCTTTCCCTTCCTCGAAAATACGCGGTGTCCCACATTTTTCACACTCCGCTAGCGTGTTCCATTAAGCGTAATAAAAATAAATATTATCGCGTTTTCTTTCTCTCTTCGTTCGCATTTCAATATTACTTTTGACGAACTTGGAACGAAACTACGGAATACAGGACACCCTGTACATTCATAGCCAAAGTTGCTTTCCCGTTCGTTTTGCACCGTGTTGCGTCTTGAATTATAACGGAAGAGTCATGCAGACTGAGAAAAACGTAGGAATAGAAATGGCGAAACTTAGACGCGACACGCGATAATGTTTGTCGGTTGATGGTGTTGGTGTAGAAGCTCGCGTCTTCCTGGATTTACGTGACATCCGTTCGAAGAAGTTTATGCCTACGCATCTCTCGAGGTTATTGATCTTCGCCATAAATCATGACGCCTAGTTTGCATCGAACAAATTCATTGGATTAGAAGGTTCGCTCGGTGTTAATTAGCTTAGGCTGCTGTGACGCGGCTGTCGCCGATATCCTGTCATCTCGCGTCGTTTCGCGAGTCCGTTATGAGAAACCTTGACGCGCTGGAACCGAGGTGGGATGAAAAAAAGGACAGCCAACCGAGAAGAGACTCCTGGGCGAGTCTCTCATTCTGCCTTCTCTCGGATCTCCGATGGATCGAGTCGATTTCTTAACTCCAAAAGAGTCGAGGTTCGATACTCCGGTTAGATACGTGACCAACGTACACACGTCGACATTTATCGATTTCCACGCGAGATCGCGAGAGGGAAAGACGTTGATCGAAGCCTTTAGATACTCCCTTGCCTTTCGAGCTACCGAGTCTATATCTCTCTTTCTAAGGCGTGCGTGCGTACAAACTGTCGGCCACGGAAAAAAGGAAAGATTCTCGCGGATCTAACCTGTTCCATCGACGAACCGAGAGGCAGACGAATCGGTTTCGATCCGCGTTTCTTCTTTTTTTCTTTCTATCCCTCTTCTCTCTCCGATCGATGCTACTTTCCTCCCTGCCGATGAAATATCTCGCCGTGCTCCCCAAGACGTTTCCACGAATTTCTTTTCCGCGAACAGGTGAAACCGAAGGTAGATCTGAAAAGGGAACGAATTTCCAAGGGAGAGAAATAGCCGCGTCGTAGTCGCATTTATTCAGTAGAATCTTCCAGCGACGAAGAGAAGATATACGATTACGTACGGTGAATCCCTTCCGTGGATCGTTGTATGTAAGTACAGAAAGTGGAGAAGCGATACGGCGAGATCGTAAAATCAGTCCGTGGTCGAAGTTTACAATTTTTATTTGACCGTTTCGTTCGAACAATCGCCATTTCGTTACAAAAAAAAAAAAAAAAAAGGAGAGAAAAAAAGAAAGAGAGAAAAGAAGAAAAAGGAAGAAGAAAGAAGATTGGAATATATCGAACAACGATGAAAGACGCTAGAGTAGCTGCTACGTACTCTTTTGCTTTCGCGGGGAAAGACAAATAGGTGCGTAAGAAAGAGGATAGTTTTCAATTGAAGAAGCCGTTGCAATGCAGAGATAGTACTAACATTTAAATTGCATGTATTCAAAGAGAAAGAATCCCATAGGTTTCGCATTCAAAGGCACGAAAGGATATTACCGCGAATAGTAATCGACTACTTCGTTTAACGATCTCGCTATATCGCTCTCACCTACTGTACTCAGCTCACGTTTCATTCGATACACTGGCCGAAGGTTTGCTCGAGGTCTCGGTCAGGGTTTCGACGCATCGATCCGCTTTTAAAGGGAATATCGACATCGAAGACTGGTCACAGAGCTGATGTACAATATACAATGCGAGATATACCGAAAGACGAAAGGCGAAACGTGTCTCGTTCACGTTTTACCGGTAATGCTCCTGTCCGGGTCCAGACACCGGCACCAGGCACGAATATTTCGATGCTCGCGTCACGGAGTACCGTTAGCGCGGGTGATCGGTGATTTTTCGTGAATTTCGGGACTCGTGCGGGGCCGAGGTGAGTGGAAAATTTCGCGCCCAGGTCACGGCATCGCGATGGCATGCGCCCGTTTCGCGTTCCAGACTCGCAGACCGCGGTCGGAAACGAGTCCGACCACGTACCGCTGCTTCTCCATTTCTCGTTAATTTAGTCCTCGGGTGCCCTCGCGAACCCTATTGCCAACGTGAGCGGACGCTCAATTATTTCGTCATTGTGTTGATTGGCCGAGCTCGTTCTTCGAGTCCTCGCGCCACCTCCTTTCGAGTAACCTAACCTTAGAAAGAGATGCTAATTGGTGGCCTGATTCAACGAAGAGCTATATAGCCGGCCATGTTCCATTTGTCTCTTTGGGATATCGTTCGTCTGCCGACGATGTTGGCTTTATTTTAAATATCGTCGCGAAAGTAACTACGAAAGTTTGCTTTCCCTAAGCAGATATAATAATTAATAGCTTCCACAGCTTCGATCAAGGAATATGAACGCGTAGCTCGATCTCCGAAGAAGAAGCTACATCTAGAAACTAGGACGATATCGTCGAGTCGAGATGTAATCGTCACTGGACCTAAGCCGCGAAAACTCGGAATTCTTGTTTTCGCTTTCACCGAAATTCACGATGCTTGGAACATCGAAGAGTTTTGAGTTTGCCACGAATCCACGATCGCAGCGTGTTTCGGTTCGGTTCTTAAACAAAAACCAATCATATTTTATCGACGCAGCAAATCACCGATTCCCCGAAGGAACGCGTTACGAGGATCGATCTTCTGGCTCGTCGACGAATCGGACAGTATGGTCAAAAATGTATCACGGCCCGTTGAAGAGTCGGCGAGATTATAACCGCGCGATTCCCAGCAGGAGCTCCATTTCGTTTTTCTTCTGTTTCCGCTCCAGATACAGACAACCAGGCCGTATAACTCGCTTGCGCCGATTATGGCAGGACGGGCTTTTGCGCGAGGCTCGTTACGCGCGTCTCTTGCACTCGCTCGCTCGAAAACCCGCCTTTATCATCGTACACAGTTCGTGGCCAACGGTGGGACCTATTTCGAACTTCGCTTCCGCACTAGAAAACGCGATCTGTCGCTCGGTCCGTTCGCGCTTGGCCGTCGTCGGTTCGAGCTTCGACAGCCACGCTGTGGGCTTTGAGCACATGGCCGAAGTCTGTCTTTCAGTTTCCGCCGACGTTGTCACGAATTTCCGTTACACGATAAGATTCCGAACGAATGCACGAGGAAGAAAGTGAAGATTGCGGAGAGGAGGGAAGCGAATGGTCCGTTCAGGTTCGACCAAAATGAATATCGTTTCAACATAAACGACCAAAATTTTCTACGAGATATTCTTTCCTCTGGCGACGTAATCCTGTAACGATCATGCTTATGTCGCGTTCATACGCGATAAGATCATCCGATCGATCGATCAGCGAGATTTTACCAAAGTAAATTTGAGTAATTTGTATCGCACGATACGAGCATTGTCTTTCGTCTCTGTTACCGTGAAAGTACGCGTCGTACGCGGTTCAAAATACAGAAAACGGTATAAGGAACGATATGCACAAAATATGAATTTGGAAAGAGAAGGTTTACGTATCCTTGAGGCGGTAAATTTAAAAGAAATGCGAGCATTACAGCGTTTAAAAGGCCAACAAATAGCACGAGAGTACACGCATACAATAAAATTCACGAACATCCTTTCTTCAACGTCCTATGGAGAGAATTATAGGGACGAGGGGTGGGAAATATTTGAAAAGGGATTCTCATTAATTCCGGGAAGGACCGCCAGTTGACGGGGCGTCGCGCGGGGAAAGGGTTCGCGTTACGGACGTAATAATGCAGGGGAAAAAAATGTGGAATTACCGTAGTCGCTGTTGTGCTGCGGTAACACGAGATCCCCACGGAAATCTTGATACACCTACGTCCGTGTAAAACGTATTTCGCGACGCGCTATTTACATAACGCAGTTACGTACCATGGATTCGTATTGTACATCCGCCATCCAGGTCTCCGGTGCGTATATTGCGTGTGATTCGCGCGCGCCGAGACGATCGTGCCGCGTTCGAACACGTGTCCAACACGGCGAGCGTCTTCTTCGTCCGCTCGTCCTCTTTACCCAGATGAATATCGCGTTCCAAGGACATTTAATTGAATCGTTGCCGCGACGCTCTTATCTAACGAGCCAATGCACCCTCGCCTTTCTCCGAATCTTCCTTCGATCTTTCGATGTACAGAGTAAAGTAGGGTTATTCGATTCGGATAAGCTGCGACATCTTAAAACTCCATCTTACAATTTGCATAGGATAACGAAACTCGATGCGTATTACAAACACGCGATTAATATAAAGTATCGCGCACGTACTTTACGCTCATCAAGAGGAAACGTTAAAAAGAGAAAACGATTCGAATGCTGACCTTACCCTATTTCTGACGTCCATCCTCGTGAATACTTACGTCAGAGAGCCTCGCTACTCTCTTTATACTACTAGCGTACGCGTTTATTTTCATACGGCTTGATCGTTTAGAAAGGAAATAAATCGTCAACGAACGTTGCTCTCGTTGCATCGATGCCACACTGTGGGTATCTTCGCTAAAATTAACGTTGCGCTAGCTACGCCAGGTGCCGACTATATCGAACCAGGTTATTCTAGACTCAATACTATTTTTAAAACTTGCTGCTAGAACAATATTCGATGCGCTAAGAGATTCTCTGTTACGTCGATCCTTTCTTCGCTCGCGAGTTGCCCTTTCCACCCTAGTTCGCTGTCGCGATATAATTCTATTTCTGGATACGAAATCGTCTTCTAATACGAACCTTAAAGCAATAATAAGCGCTCTTATTCCACGATCGTACCAAAATTCCCTTTGCCGTTTCCTCTCGGACGAGTTCTTTGCAATTGTGCGTATACGTATTTACGTAATCATCGACAGTTGCGACTTCCCCTCGTTTCACCCTTGCCCCAGGCACTCCATATTTCTGCGCGAGATTTTCCGGATGTCCCTTCCGCTCACACGCGTCCCACCTTGTCTATTTTAACTCCTTCCCTCGAGTTTTCACACCCCACGCCACCCATCCGTACACCTGTTGCAACTTCGCGAGTTCCTTGCTCCTCTTCCACGTCAGACACTTCGCTATATCAATGACGTTGTTGCAGTCACCTGTCATAATTCTACGTGTCTATACAAAGAGATATTTTATCGTTGTATGAGAAGAATTACCACGTACCAGCAGTAGTATCGAATCGAAAGAGGACAGATCTGTAAAACAGAGTGGCACAGTTGCGTAACCTGTTACAAATCGTCGTATCGCGTGCGTGTTCGCGCAGTCGCTCATCCCAGCGCAGCTTTGTCCGTACCTCGTTGACCGAGGTCCTCGCATTCGCGTGCAACCGCTAAGAACTTCGATCAAATCCGTCCCCAGGAACCGTTCACCGCGGAGAAAAGTTGCTCGAGGAAAGCATACGAGCACCGGCGACCGCATCAGCCACGCAGCGCGTATGAAAAGTAGCGTAGAATCCGTCGCTTATAGTCGCCCGTTCGCCAGACCTTTGTCGAATCGATTGACTTCGCGGACGTTCCTGAGGAACCTAATGACTGGCAGCACTCACGAGTATTTCTCGACGTTGTCGCTCCAGGCTTTTCGCTTCTACCGGTTCTATTTTTATTTGACGCTGTATAATAATCTCCATAATCGGTCTTGTAAACGCAAAAATTAAGCCACGTTCGAAGCATAAATGCCAACGAAGATTCCACCAGTTCGCTTTGCTCGACGCTAGACCCCATAGTACGTTTCTGGTTACTGGCGAATCTGACGTCGATCGACTCAACGAACGATCGAATATGTACACGTACGTGGATCCTTACGGGCGTACGAATCGCGATTCTTCGACGTTCGCAGCGTGTTCGGACGAAAAAACGATTCTATCGCTCTGCATCTTCGTTTCGCATTGATCTCCAGCGTCGCTCGTTTAAAGTTTAAACGCAAGAGTTGGCGCCGTTCGGCGACTTCTGTAACGTAAGGACGCTAATGCTTTCACCGTGGACGATCATTGGCATGGAGGATCGCGATGCAGTTAACGGACGATGGCGACCGTCGAGACATCGAGCGTTCTTCTCCGCGGCGTCGTATGTAACTCGCGGTCTGCCCGCTCGTTTTCCCTCTTCTTTCCTTCCTCGTTCGAGGGCCCGTTACACCGTTATATTCTACGTGATCCCATCGCGTCCAGCTGTCGGACAGCTGTGCAGGTGCGCGACGCGATGCGACGCGTCAGGACTCTTCCACTGCGAATCAAACTGATTCCGCATATACGCATTCTAGAAACTTGACGAAAAGAAGAGTGGAACGAAACGTAGCGCGATACGAAAAGCTTCCATCCGGGATTCTCTGCCCACCGGATCTTTCCGTCTTTCGCCTTTTCGCCGTGCATCGATCCTCGAGTAGAAAAGCCTCTTCTTCTCGTCTCTTGGTCCGTGGCCGTGTGCCGCGAACGCCGCCACCGCAGTACGACTCCGCTTGCGCGCACTTTATTCACGTCGCGCACGAGCAACGATCCGGAGAGAGCATCTTTTCTCCGCTCTTTGTCTCTGTCACCAGTTGCCGCACGCGATGCGTCTACACCTCGATCGATGACCGATCAAAGATCGGCGAATGCCCGCAGCGATAGATCTCGCGTCGTAGTTCCATCCTTCGATGCTACACGGCCGAGGTCTCGAGAGCTTTCTTCAACGTGCACGATTCATGCGAGAAGAATCCTCAGAATGCTTAGAAAGAGGCGGTGCATAGTTAAAGGCATGTTGCAGCTGGGCTTCCACCTGATGCGTGTCGCGACCCCTAAGGAGATTGCGAAATGTTCTCCGCGAATTACGTATTTTTGGTAGCCGCGGTTATTTTCAGTCGAAGATTCTTAGCATCGATCGAGTATCAATCGAGATCCGAAGGGACTGCTGCGATAAGGAGGCAGCACCGTTTCTCGGTAACTCGAGTGGAACTGGTTTGGAGGCCAGAAATTTTCTATGTTTTTTAAACGGCAGGAATAAAAGTATGAAGTATATCCGGCGTAAAGTATTTGCAATCGAACATAACGTCTATTCGCGTCGGTTAATGCAAGTAGTTTAGAACCCTGTCGATGGGCCTGGATCGAGGCTAAATATAGCGTGTCGATAAAAATGATGGGTAGAAAGCGAGCGAGCGAGCTCGGGGTGGATAAAGTAAATAAGCCGGAAGAGGGAGAACAGCGAACGAATCGAATTTGATATTCAAATGACGTCATTCTAGGGCGTTCGTCTCGGTTAAGAGCTCGCGTAACTCGTATTCGCGAACGCTAGCCAATCGGTTATCGATCTCTCGATAAGCGCAGCGAGCTAGCGCAACGCGATCGCGTTCCTCGACCAAGCAGATGCAGCATCGTTGCGCGTGATCTACCTACACCGTGCCAGCGAATTTATGAGTACAAGCAGATTAAGACCACGAACCGAGCTTTCGAGCTAACTGACCTTGACGGTCGCGAATACCTCGCGATTATACATCGATCGCGCGTGCTTTCTTTACGATCGAAGAATCCTGAAACGATTATCGAGAAAGACGTATACGTTTTCGTTCGTTTTCTCTTCCGATCTCTGAAGAAATCGTTTGCCATTGGTTTCGGGTTATTAGGCAACGTAACGTTTCATTCGTAAACGAAGAATCTCAAAGGAGAAGTTTTGAAACGTGTTTGGTAAAAATCGCGCGCGTTTCTTCCTCCGCGTTTTCGTTTTCGATTCGTTGGAACGAAAGGATTCTCGAAAGGAAACCGTTTCGGATCGTTTGGGATTGGTACGCGACCCTATCGAATCCTGGACATCGAATCGCGATAAATCTGCTTTATTCCTTTGGCCTGGATGCAGCTCCCCCTCCTCTGTCTTTCTCTGTTCGGTTCGCACCTATTTCCAGTTCTCGCGCTATATCCGTCCTCTTGCCATTGAGGATAAGACTTTTTCTTCGTTGTCCTGGCCTGGCTGTTTGCCTGGCCGGCTCCGGCTGCCTGCTCTCGCTGCCGGTTCTCTGAATGACCGTACTGCCTCTCCGCTGCTCTACGCTGAATCTTCTTTCTCGCTCTTCCTACTATCTCGCCGTCTTTTTCCTTTTGCCTGCGCGTTCGCGCACACCACCTATACGTTCACGCTTCGACGCGAAAAGTAACGCGTTCGCGTTGCCGTATGGAAGTTGGCGCATACACGGAGAAGAAACTTCCTCGCCAACCTTGATCCTTGGATGTCCGTCGAACTCTCGCACCTGGTCTCACGACCTACACTCGACGAATCCCTTCTGCGAGGTAGCAACGTATCACCATCTATAGGTATCGTCTTGCGGAAATAAATCGAGATCTCTCGACAGCCACGATCCTTTTCTTCTTTAAATTGCACTTGAGGCAAGCGTGCCTCGTATTCGTAGCGAAATTACGTTTATACGGACTCTATTTGTATTTGGACGAAATTTTGTTTAGCGTCAGATCGAACGAACTCTCGTCGATCGAATGTATTTCTTACTCGAATCTATCCGAACGCGAACTCCTATTACACGAACGAAAAAGTTATAACGGCGCGGTGAACAAACGCTTGTACTTTCTTTTATCGTAACATTTTTTTGCAAACAGATCGACGATCGCGCTTTCCGTTATTCGCCACTCGTCGTCTGACGTGACATTCCTAGTTTTATAATTCTATAGTTTGAACGTAGCCGGCAAATAAGCAAACCCGCCACTCCAAACCAAACTCTGTGTCCAGGGGTTAAAAGCGAATTTTATCTCGCGATATAGTCGCGCTACTTTGGACTAAATTTTGGTATCCTTGGAGCAACCCGCGTTGCATCACGCCGAAGGAATTCCTTGAATCGAAGCAGCGCAGCCACAAAGGGCTGCTGGCCTTAGCTTTCGTCCCGCGGACGCGTTCAACTTTTCGAATTCCTCCACACTCGCGCGGGCACGTTCCGATGAATCATTCCGATACGTTTCTCCGGTCTCATGGTTGCAGCCCTGTCAGACCACCGGACGCGATCATTGTACGCCGCTTTGTTCGCGATCTCGTTCGTTACCATTTCACCAAGGCTCTGGTCGCGCCTATCTATTACGTCTCGCAGATTGGCCGCGAATTTTTCCCCTCCGCTAAATTGTTTTTTTCAGTCCCTCGAATCATCCGTCTTCGTCCAGCGACCGGCTCGATTTTATTCCGGTCGAAACAAATCTACTCTATCTGCCTGGCGAGATTCGATCAGCTGCGTTGCCTGTAAATTATCTACGAGAGGCTCGTACACGCGCGTGCATGCCTCACCTAGCCACGAAATGACGTGGTTTTGCGGTTAATTGGCGCGGAAATCTATATCGATCGGGTACCGTTCGTTCGCGTAATTCGAGAGAATTGCCATGTCGGTTTTCACGATTGCAGATGCTGCTGTCATCGTCATACGATATCGTACCGTTGAAGGACCGAATTACGTCGAGAGAAAGTGATCCTATTATACCACTCGATCCAATCAGATCTACGTTCTTCGCGTTAGACATCCCGTAGCGACGATAACGTACGGTACGTTACCTTATCCACCGCTACCGTATCGATCGACCAGCGAAAATCGAGATCTCACGCTCGACTGTGGAATCCCGCGGCATTTCGCAAAGACCAGTATATCGGGAACAGGTCCGTGACACGGTCCCTCTTCTATACACTTTCTTTTTCTATCCACTTCCTTTCCTCGTTTTATTCTCTCTATCGCGGCGTTTCTGTGCCCTCGCGGGACGAAGGAGACGCGTGTGTCCAGCGAACGTGCATTCAGTTCGCACATGCACGCACGCACGCACGCACGCACTCACACGTCCGCCGCGTAACGCACAGGACGGCCTTCGCGGCGAATAATTATGTAGAGGATTTTTCAGTTGCTTGTACTCTCTCTCTCTCTCTCTCTCTCTCTCTCTCACACACACACACACACACACTCTTTTTCTTTTGCCCGTGTGTACGTTAGTTCCACTCGCTCGTTCTTTTCGATTCGTCCCTCTTCGAGGTTCTCTTTCTAGAAAGAGTGGTTCGTCCCCCTCGCTTCCTTCTCGTAGCCCTTGCACGCAGTCTACCCGTCTCGTTCCTCGAACTCGAGTTCGAAACGGCAATGCGGTGAACTGGTCCCGCAGGCTTCAAGGAAGACTCGTCCCGCACGGTCGATCGTCACCCAGAGTTCGTTCCCCGTTCAGCGACGGATCTGTCCCGGGACTGGTCCAGAACAGGAACAGGTCGCTCCGGATGTCGACCGTGGACGAGCTTAGATCCAATCTAAACGCGACGTTTCGTATAAGCATCGCCTAGACGTTTCAGAATTCGTTCGTTTAAGCGCGATACTCAGGTGTGAAATTTGTCGTCCAAGGTATCTCACGTGTGCTCCATTACCGACTGTTTGTGAATTTGGTTGACGGTTCTTTCTTACTTCAACTCCGTTCGCGCGAAAACACGAGTGGAACTCGGGCAAAGCACTGACAAAAGTCGACGCATCTATCGCGCATCGATAGAAACTCGATCGATCTGATAAAGAAGAGAAAATGTCGCAGCTGGAGGTGCGTTTCTCACAGCGGGAATTGCGCGTGCTCGGAATTCGCGAGGCGGAGAATCGATCGCCTCGGGGAGAAAATAATGGTATTACGAAAACGCGGTAATCTCGTGACCATTCACTGGCCATTTTTCCCGGATCCCGGTTCCATCCCTCGCAATAACTCATCGCTAATGTCGCTCGTCGCTTGTACCTGGCGAACTGGTTTCGATTGAATACCAACCGAGTTCTCGGTCTGCGCTCTCTCTAACGATTAGAGAGATCGCGTGTCCCTTTCCTTTCTCTCCTTCTTCAACCTCCATTAATTCCGTTTCCATCCACCGGAGCTTTCCACCTTGTGGCCCCCCACCAATGCGGTAGTTTTCTTTCCTGGCTGTTGGTCGCGCTGGTCGCGCGCGACGAGTCGCGCTCTTACATATAAATATTGCATGATCGAGTAAAATAATTCTACTCGAGCATTTCCATCTACGCTTTTCCTTCTTCTCTCTTCCTCTCCTCGGCTGTCTCTTTCTCTTGCCAGAGTTTTATCTCGTTGGTTGCTGGAGCGCGGCGGATAATTGGACGGGATGCAGTAGGACGGAATGCTGGTGCATTTGTCTACGGTACCAGCCGCGAATACATCTCTTATCCCCTTCCTCTGCTTCCTCTCGCGCATTCTCTCTCTCTCTCTCTCTCTCTCTTTCTCTGCAACGTGTACCGATGCGCAAATTAAGGGCGATTCCGCTCGGACGGAATCGCCATTTCGCATGAAACGACTGCTTCTTCTTCTTCTTCTTCTTTCTTCTTCGTCGTTCACCTTCCGCTCTTCCTCTTCTTGCTTCTTCTTCTTCTTCTTGTCTCTACTTCTTCCATGTTCGTTTTCTTCGTCCGCCACCGGCTTCGCCCGTGTACGCCGCAGCGCTGCATTCTCCTCGTAAACGATCGAGCAAAGTTTATTAAAATGCGGTGTAATTGCGCGGCATAAATATTGACTCTACTTTCAGAGCTTTATTTTAAACCGCGTCTTAGGATTTTCTACGCGCTCTCAACCCGTTCCGCGTGGTTTCTTGTCGTTCGCTAGCGGACGCTAGCCCGCGAGGCAAATTCGCATCGAAGATTTGCCTTCTGCGCGTCAGAACCTCTTCCTGTCTCTCCGGTTCTCTCTGCTCGGAGAATGCGAAACAGCTTACACGTCGGTGAAAAAATCACGGTGATCGATAGGAATCAACCGAACGATTAGTCTTGATTAGACGTTCGAGACTGTGATCGCATATGCGTAGCTGTATAGGAGGAAAAGCAAGAACAAATCGGCCGGTCTGCGGATACCTACGTATTTGCCCCAAGTCTATGATCTGTCACGGTTATGTTACACGTTCTATCAAGCAACTTGCGAAGTAGAGTTTCGTGAAAGAACCTGTTTCAATGAAATTGGTCGTGCGTACTATGAAGCATCTAGAGTTTAGGATGTTAAGCTTTATGGAGCAACCTTCTCTATAAAAAAAAAAAAAAAAAAAACATCAGAAAGAGGCCACGGTGGTCATTGGTGACCGGGGCGTTGAACTTCTTACAATTGTAAAAATTGATTGAAAATTGACAGTTAGGGAATTTTGAATATAACCGATAAATAGAAGATACATTGAAATGAAAAGGTGCCCCATTGAACGATTAAACATTTTTATCAGAACATCGATAAAAAAAAAAAAGATGAGAACAACTCTTGCATCTAACGGTGCACCGTGTTAAAACACTGTGGCGTCCCGAGCGAAACGTGTGAGTTCGGCGTGGCAGTCAAAGTGTTCAGAAATAATTAAATCCATCGAGAGGGATCGTCAAATTCGTGCGGCGTTACGAGTGTTCTGAAAACGTTAGACACGAGCAGAGAATAATTCGTGGTTCGTAGAAACAACAGGCAACAAGTGCCTGATGCGCGATTAGCAGGTGCACCGACGGGTGCAAACCTTTTCGGTAGCTCGAGGCAACCAAAGAGAAATTCATACCTATTCTTTCTTTGAAGAGTGCTGTCTAACGGGTGCCAGGCAATCAATCTGTTCAGCCGATGAAAACCCCACACTGTGCAAAACCATGGTAAAAAGACGCGGCGAATAAATTACGCGGATCCACTTAACTAGACTTAATAGAATCCGAAGCGAAAAAGAAACGGAAAAGGAAAAGAATAGATTAGATTCGACCAGATTGGACGTTGATGCGAGAGCCATTAGGGAATGCACGCGGATACAAGGGTCGGACGCATTCCCACGGATCGTCGACAGAGGTACCCCACGTCCTAAAGTCAAATTTTCGACCCTTCCGAGCCCGTTACGCGAGATTTGCGGCGCCTTGAAGTCTTCTTTCGGTCGGTTGCTTTTACCGACGTTTTACCGTCATAGATTTTTTCCCTTTGTTCTTCCGCTCAGAGTAGCACACCAGCTCCTGAACTCCTCTAATCTTCGTGTCCCTTCGTCCTTTTCTCGTTCATTTTCCCTTCGATTCTCTTTCCTCTCTCTCTCTCGCTCTTTGGTAGAAGCAGCCGCCCTACGGTCTCTCTTTTTACTTCGTTCGGTTGTTGTCTACGTTTCTCGGTGCCGACGAAGCTTCGTGGCACGCGATCGCCGTAGCCAGGAAGAGATCGACTCGAGTATCTCGTCGAAGCAACCACGTCCACGAAATACACCGCAGTCCCGTAACTACATATTTCGACACTGTCAAATTATCGCGAATACGGTACAGTGATATAATTTTGATGTAATTTTTCCTGTTGATCCTACCTCGAGCAACCGTGTACAGTTAATATTATTGGGTTGGCAACTAAGCGATTGCGGATTTTGTCATTAGGTGGTATCGACAAAATCCGCAATCACTTAGTTGCCAACCCAATAGATATCGACAAGCACGATAGTTAAGGTTAATCTTTTTGGCGTAGTAAGTTCGCTTCTCTCCTCCTGTTCCGTAAGAAATTTTCTTTCTTTTTTTACTCGCTTCCTTTCTTCCTGCGTTTCTTTACTTTACCGTTTGTTTCGTCCATCGATGTGGTTGTCGTCGTTAAGTATTATCGACGATTAGTACCTTGAAGCTTTCTCACGTGTGCAAACACACAGATTTGCTTTTCGACGACCGATTGGAGCCAGCCCTGGGAAAACATCGCCGTGTTTCGCTCAGCCCCTAACCAATTCAAACATTGCCAACCGGGTTCCGTTCGGACAGCTTCCTCTTCGGTTAAACGGTTGCGGGCTCCGAGCGAAGAGGTTTTTTTTTTCTTCGGACAGTCGATAGTGTAAGGGTTTGGCTGATTATGTAACGGGTAAGAGCATTGTGTGCTGGCGTCTAATACTCTATAGAATCTAAACTTTAAATGCAATTTAACCGCAAAGAGCCGCAAAGGTAATACAATGCCAAGTATCGATAGCCGAATGCACGTGTCTCGTACGGAATATTTTTATATTTTAAGTTGCCATAATTTAATTATACAGGGTGGTTGGTAACTGGTGGTACAAGCGGAAAGGAGGGTGATTCTACGCGAAAAAAGAAGTCGAAAATATAGAATAACAATTTTTCGTTCGAGGCTTTGTTTCCGAGAAAATCGACTTTGAATTTTCGCTCGGTACGCGTGCACTTTATCGCGTCTCGTTATAACGGATCTCACTGTAGATCGTTGTCTCGATGGAAAAATAAAAAAAAAAATTTTTTTTAATGTTTATTCTATATTTTCGACTTCTTTTTTCGCGTAGAATCACCCCCTTTCCGTTTGTACCACCAGTTACCAACCACCCTGTATACTTTAATATATTAAAGTTTCTATATCATCGTGTACACGCTTTAAACTAGCTTATTCGAATTTTGTATTAATTCTTCGTGTCCTTTTTTCTGTTACAGGTAAGCAAAGACGCACAGTTAATCGATCTACTAATCGTGAGTAACTGTAAAGAAAAACTAGTTTATACCGGGAAGAAAAAGGCTCGATTTTCTGAACGTCGTAGGGTTTACAGTTGTCTAGGTGCATTAAGAATATTCCTCCGCATCGTTCGACACGGATAAAGGGTTGCTCGCATCGGGGATTATTCTCGTGACGTAATCTCTGCCCAATAGAGGGAGAGGGCCTTTCCGTTTCATTTTCGTGCGCTTTTTTCTAGGAAAGTAATATCATCGCCCCATTCATCAATGGGATACGGTTTTTCCTCTTCGAGCCTGCAACCTCGACTTACCTCCTTGTTTTGTACGAAAACCGAGATTCCTCGAAATAGGCCACCCATATTCCTATAATCAAGATTAACAAATTTTCTATGGTCACCTGTAGGGTAGAATTACGAAACTAAGTTTTGAAAAACGCGTTATTAATCGGATCCAATGAAATAATTTCACATATTCGGAAATTTGTATGTTTCGACACGGCAAATTTTGAACGGAAATTCGCGTTTCAAGTTACTTCGTTGGGGATGTCGTTAATTCGGTACGCGTCTCCTCTCACGTTGATATTTAAGTCAATTCAGCTTACTATGTCGCAAGCGATGCATTTTTAACATTTTAATTTATCGATTAATCGATCCTCCTTTTCAATTACGTTCGATATTTGTTTCAAGAACACTCGCGAGAACGTATGAAATTTGTACGACCAATGCTCGTCTTCTGGTCTCGTAGGTATAATTTGATCTCTATAAAGCGTTGGTGCCGAGTTACTTCTGTAAGAATCGGTGCTAACGTACGTACTACAATTTCTCTGTCGCGAATTTTCCTGAAACGTCTGTTCCAGTTTTCTCCAAGAATTTCCTCCGTCCAATCTCGTACGATCACGACGCTGACTTTCCTTTCCCTTCGATCCCGTCGAGTTTCAATTATCCCCGGAACGGCCTCGTTTCGCGTTCACCGGCTGTCGTGGCCTACTCAGGCTCTCGTGATCCTCGCTATTGTGACTCCGGGGTCGGAGGTTGGGTCATCGTGGAAGGTCGTGAACAAGCGACAGCATAGATCCGCGGGAATGTGTGCCAGCAGTTGGCGCGGGCTTCGACGATACCTGATTGCCTGGGTCAAGGTCACTGCTTCCTACCGAACCGTATTCTCGTCCTACGTATTTTCTCTCACACGCGTGCACTCGTATTTGCTCGTGCGCCAGTCTTTTTGCCCTTACCTCGTTACCGAAGCTAACGTTCCTAGACTTTGAGATTCCTTTAAAATTGCGTGGCTAACTCTTCGCACGGCATCCAACGAAACGCGTTCCGTTACACCGTCGTGGCAAACGCAACGTTCGGATCGAACCGTATAAAGTTTACCTTAAAATTCTATATACCTTTAGCTTTGAAACCGCTGGAGGATTCTGTTAGAGGACGCCGATTGCTAAGAGTCTCTGTCCATTAGATCTGAAAGTTTGGCGAAGCTCTGTATTTGGAGAGACCGTTGCTGAAGATTGCATTCATAAGGGGAAGAAAATTTTCACAGGTAGCTGGAGACACGAATAAAGCGTACGTGGTGCTGTAATAGGCGAAGCTGGTCGCAACACGCGGCTCCCTTTTCCGGTGTCGTGACTCCATCGATTTATTCGTCCGTCCGTGTGTTTAAGAGAACCTATCAGCGTTGGAATTAGAATTTCATCCCGTGACCGTCGCTCGATGGGTCGAATTAAAGGAAAACGCGGAATCGAGCTACCTCTGCTGATCGTTAGCCAACATCTCGTATGAAACGCGAGATACTCGGTGTTGTATCGCGCTCGATGAAAAAGGTAGCGCATCCAACTTCCCGCTGAATCGCTAATCCTACTTGCCGGTCAATCTTTTCAACTCGACCGTCCAGAGTTGGAATTCGCGGGAATCACACGGAAAATGTACTTCGTGACTCTAACGATTTATTCGCATGAGCTCGTGCAGCCATCAATCCGAAGGGAAATCATACGCGTGCGCCTCGCGTACACGCCTATGAAACGTGCTCGCGATGCCTGCGCGTTTATATTTTTTTTCTATACGGCTTAAGCAGGTCACACTCGCGGTCAGCATCCAGCATTGTTGTCAAGATCACGATCTCCCAGCTAACTGGACGATCGATAATTGCTCCGGCGGTGGAATTTCGCGGCGTTCTCTGGATGGGTGCGCCGGTGATCGATCGAACAGAATTCCATTCTCGGTGCACCTTGCCACAGCAGACTCTCGGCCACAGTAGAGTTTTCCTAACGACTGGAACGTGGATTTTATCTGCGTAATTATCGAGAGCGGTACGTAACTGGTCAAAAGTTTGGAACCACTACGCGTTACGATAAAAATAGATTGATAACGATTAACAACGAAATTTATTAAAATTTCTATGCAACCTCGGTTGCACAACGAAGGGTTGACGAAGCAAAATCTCTGCCAAACCCAATTACGTAGCATACTCCTACGTCTTCAAAAAACCTTAACCTAATCGAGGGCTCGCTATTCGTAACGATACGCTTTGGAAGAAACGGATAATCGAAATGTCCAGTTTCACGCTGAGGGTCGGTAATGGGTCTCCAAGGTGACATCTATCATTCTCAAATAGGTTAATTCAATTCTCCATCTGGCCAGCCGCTAATGCGGTCTGAACTCTAGTAACTCTTGGCATCCAGGGAGTCGATTTCACCCAGTTTTTCTTCGAACCCGCGCTTCCACTTCTCGACTGCTACTTATTTTCTTTGGTCATTCCAACGATACATTCAAGCTCGATGTTCCGTGGCGAGAAGGGGGTTCTCGTTCCGATACACGTTGTCGGAGGATGCAGAGACGAAGGCAGAAAGCACCGGCGGCTACCGTGAAACTCGTAACGCGAGCTTCTTCTTCCTCGAGCTATTGTTCGAGCCAGGCCGAGCTAATCGACTGAGACCGATACCGTGATATTCCCGTAAATGATGCCGAGGAATCTGGCCGCGGTTTCAACGTTTTATCCGTGTAGCTGCAGGCAGGTCGATGTTAAACGCGCCGCCGATTCCGCGTAAAATCCCAGATCACCTGTTCACGTTGCTATTGGCCGTGCTGCTTCCGCGGTTACACGCCCTCGTCAATTTCGCCTTTGATAACCCTCGTCGATTACGCTGCCCTGCTGGACTGAAATAATTGTTTTTTCCGTGTTAAGCACGTTTCGTTCGTTTTATTCGTAGCTTTGCTCTCGTAGCTCGTCTTATTACGCGCGATGTGGCCTGAATCTTAATTTGACTCCGCCAACCGGAACGAGCTCTCGAGCTTTCCCCTTTGACATTTCGGATACTTCTCCACCTTTAAGAGGGACTTCTCGAAAATTTGAGAAAATAAGAAGCTCGACCTTGGCTCCAGCTAACTCGCACGATCTTCGTATTCTCCTCGCTACTGCGACAGCGACAACGCGATCTTCGTACGACGTTCAGCTTCCAAAGGATATTTTTCTTACAACACTCTTCGTCCCATTCTGTGTATGAGTTTAATCTTAACCTAGGATAACTCCGATGAACTCGATCCTCTTCGCTTTGTTCTTTCCGATTTGAAAAGAGTTTCCGATCATTTTTCCGTCTGGGACGATCGGTCCTAGCTACCAGTTTCTTCTGGATATTTCGGTTTTTTCGCGAGTCCTTCGTAGCACGTTGTTTCGAACCATCGTTAGTCGCCCTCGAATGATCTCGGCAATTGCCAGGACCGTTCTCTGTGCCAATCTCTCTCGGAAACGCTTTCGTACTAGCAGAGACGCAGCGTTCCGTGCCACGATCGTCCCATTAGCCGACGATTCCGGCAATGCGCCGGACGACGAACCGCGATGAACGACCTTCCGAAGGTCTCTCTCGCGTTTACCTCGGTTAACTAACTGCATCTCTTTAAAACTAACTTCCTTTGCACCTAGTTAGTTACATCACGGTTCTCCTACGATTGCATTAATTTTATCGGTGACATATTACGAGTGCCAAGATACAAGTTCTTAGTAGATATAAAAGAATTCTATTGCACAATGAGTAAAGTATAAATCGTTCGATCATTCCGTCTGACTTAACATCGTGAAATTGTAAAAGATGAACGCATCGAATACGCTAACGAATAATATCGACTGTTCGTTTAATTCGAATTCGTTTGAAAACTACCCAAAATAACCCAAGTCGGAGCTGCACGTTTTCTGTCACATTCCTGTCGGACTCTTTTAAAAGCTCTATAAAAATTACGGCGGCGGACCATAAAAAAGGCAGTTATTTTATAAACGAAGCATTCACGGTTGCTTCGTCGCCGCAATTAATAGCCAGCGCGTGAAATTGCTCTTCGACGTAATTTACGTTTGGCGAGAAAATGGAAACGACGTGATGGAAGAATCGAGCTGGAAAGGCGCAGTGTGGAAACTCGATCGAAGGTCTCTATCGTTCCTGGATTCGATCGTGTAGGTTAGGGTTCAAGCAGTTCGACTCTCGATCTTGCCTTATCCACTCGTTTCCATTTTAACGCGAACAGTTACGTGATTGTTTCCCGTAGATGATTGGGCCCGTTCCCTTGCCGATGCTCTCGCCTCTGTACACACGAGCTACGATTATTATCCGCGTTTCTTGCGGTATCGGGACGTGCATAGAGCTGTGTGCTTCGAGAAACCAGCCGCTTAACTGGTAAAAAATTGATAACAGGTTGAGAGTATCATCTGATACGCAACGCAGTTTCTTGCCATTGGTACGTTGCTTATCTATGCACCCTGTCGAGTCTCGAGTCGATTCATTCACTCTCTATGATCCCCTCGAGATTTCTCCTAAAAGCAAACGCGCCGTTTCTTCCTCCGCGTCGATGCTACTTTACGACGATCTCGCTTCTGTCTTTCGAAAAATATGATAAACTCGTTCACGCATCTGGTTCATCTTATCTTTCGTCGACGTGGGTGGATACGCCGGACAGATATATTTCTTTTACAATTTGTACAGCGAACGTGGGTGGCAGGACACGCGAACATGCGGTTGCAATTTTACTTGGACCCCGAAAATTGATATTTAACCGTGACCTGACCCAAGTTATCGATCAAGTCTCGGCAAGACGTAACCGAGACCTAATCACGGTAATACTATACCTAACCTACATCCGAACGATTCTCGCGTATCCGCAAACTTCTTTTATCCTTAGCCAATCGGAAGAAAACTCTCCGCTCCACGGACCTTCGAAAGGTATACTTTTCTTCCCGTAGAATAGAGACATCGATCGGATTATACCACGATCGATGTGAAAGAGTCGACTCGTTTCATGCGAGGATCGATCCTTCGACAATTTACATAGAACGTACGAGTTACGCGTTCGTGAGAGACTTCAACGCGCAAACATATTAGTACAAGTGTACAAAATATTCCAAGTAAAATATTTATTCTAATACTCGCAGCGTTAAGTTCTGCTTTCCAGTCAAGTACCTTTCTGGCCCGGGTTAGTAAAGAAGGTAGCCCCGGAGACCGACAAACCTATTCGGACGATAGTGCTACCAGATCTAGCATGACCGTGGCTCGAGATAAACTGTCTCAGGGATTTAACCGTTGTCCAGCCTCCTTTATACGGCCAATAGTAGAGAACCTTAACACATGTTAATTTTAACGAACAACACCGATCAGGATATAGTAAGTAGTCTGTCGGACGCGTGTAGAAGTCACGAGGCCGCTGCATTGCCGGCGTTCACGCGTGCTTTCGTTAAAGCCGCACCAGGAAGAGATGGCTCGTTACGCCGCCTCGTATTCGTCCTCGTCTCCTCGTCGTTTATTTCGACCGGAGGCGCAACAATGGCAGAGAGAGAGAGAGAGAGAGAGAGAGAGACCGGTGAAGAAGGAGCGCGAGCCGAGACTCTCCGGCAGAGAAAGTTTATTACCAGCCCGCAGAAGTCGCCTGTGCTCGTCGATTCCCTCTCCCTTTACACCATTAGCGTCTGTGAAAGGTAGCGGCTCTCGCAGGTGCCACGAATCCGCAGCCTGTTTCGTCGAAAGTGCACCGCACAGGTGGAATGGTCGCCGAGGACGCCCCGATCTGGAGATCGTCGATACCTCGCGGTGTATAGCGTATGTCGCACGGTCCACGATCCGTAATCCATGAACCCAGAAACGAATCGAGCTATCGGATTTTTACGTATATTCGCCATCCACGAACCCTCTATATCTCGATAAGTCGTTCGTTCGACGTGACCGGAGGGATTGCTACGTGATATTTTCGGAACGCGCGTACAAAACTGCTAAGGAAATTTACGAACGTGCTTCCAAGTATCCGATTAACTGTCTCAAGGTTCCAAGTATTATGTACTAAGTGCGTGTTTAAAGATTAGGAAAATTTGAGATTTTAAAGTGGAGAAGATTATTTTGGAAAGTCACGGCGTAACAACGTAATCGGAGAAAGGACAAGGCGACTAAACCTACTAGGTGGCAATCCGTAGGCGCCACCTTATCGAGTTCATAAAATGTATCGCACATAACGTCGAATGGTGGAAGGCGACGCAGAGGAAACCGATCTTTGCGGTTTTTCACCTAAAGATCCCCTGATAAAATACTATCGGATGTGGCGTACCTAGTTTCGTGGGCATCGTTTTCACGCGAACCCTATGTATTGGCTTCTTACGAGACGAGGGACACGTTGTTTCAAGGGATATATCCAGAAGCAAGAAAAAAAGGAATCGGATTTCCATGGTTTCCAAGAAAAATCTTTCGTTCTGGACCCTCATTTTTCTTCATCCTGGTCGTGTCGTACCGTTACCAATTATTATCGTCGATCGTGGAGAAATGAGCCTCGGTCGTTCCTTGGAACCGCCACGATTATCTCTGAGTCCGACCGACATAAACCACACCTTGCCTCAGAAAAGAGGATGAATAATCGGCGAGGAGAGCCGCGGTGCGGATAAAATCGCGTCTTTCGAGCGAACCGGCCTCCACCGGATGCCAACGAAACTGTCGTGCAAAGGGAACAGCTACCGAGTTCTCTCTCCTTTGGTCCCTTTGAATCGCTCGATGCGTGATCGACGTACAAAGACAGCCGTCGACGTTAAATTCAGTCTGTATGGGCCGCGACGGTTAATCGACAGAGTTTACGTTTTTCTCTATTGGCAGACAGGTTCGAGTTTTCGACGGTCGGACGACGAGGGTGAAGCGAGATGCGACAGGAAGTTGGATGAACTCGTAGGTCGAAGGAAATTTCCCGCAACGAGATTTCACCGCTAACCCGCATCCTGTTCTTCGTGTCCACCGCACAATGGCCCTGCGTGAAAACTTTCTTGCAGACGGTGAGACTTTAAATAAACTGAATTTTTCCTCCAACGATATAGAAATCTATTTTATCGCGTATACGCCAGACTCTCCGAAGGCAAGTCGATCGATTCCGCTTTTTCTACGTTCCTTGATATCGTTACTCAGCTTTCCGATTAACGTCCAACTTCACCGAACACGGATAATTTACTTTCACGGTACGCTCGTCGTGAAACGATGCGATAAATAATAGTAAGTTTCAAGATGGATTTTCTAATATATTTGAAAAAAAACTATATCTTTCTGCGTACGGTCGTTAAACGTTCTTGATCGATAAATGACACGCTTTTCGCGTAAATTATCGCCGAATAGTTAGACGCGGAGGACACCTCGTGTATCAAAGACACGGGCGAACGAAGGGCCACAAATTACCTCCATTAGCGTGGCAAATTTACGAGAAAGCGTGCCCTTGATTTTTCCTCCTCGAGCAGGTTCTAGACTGGACAACGGACAGGCACGAGGAGGCAGAGGGGAGAGAAAAGGCCACTCTGAATCGCCCACACAATGTACTTACTCGCCTAGCGGAACCGCTTTTCGGTGAATTGCGATGGAGAGATCCGGACAGGGAAAATCGGGAAACCGGCAAGTGGTCTTTAAGCACCGGCCGGGTACCGGTAATGACCACTGGATTTTTACTCGCACGTCCTCGATTCGGACTTGCGTCGTTCGCGCTAGCAAACACACGGAAGAAAGGTTCGATGAAAACGCGTTTGGTAGCAGACTTCGTCGAACGCGACGTACTGTAAGTCGAATTTCGAGTGGCACGCGTTTGGCCTCGATTTCGACGACGACGTCGTTAAACTCGCGCGGTCTAGTTTAACTACGCTGGCGCGTGAATCGAGACTGGTCAAGGGTACAGATGACTTTCACTGATTCGGCATCGAAGGATGCTCGGAAGGTGAATCGAGGCCGTGTTTAAATCCCCGCTGCTGCCCTACCTACTGAGGCCTCTCTTTCCTCGAAGATTCCGCTTGGTAATTCGCAAGGTGATTCCATCCGCGGCTTTCTCTCTCGTCTCAGTTTCCTCCTTTTGCACGAAGAAAGGAATAACTTCCTCGAAAGATAACACCCACGTGATCTCGAACTTTGATCTCGATTGTTCCGCTACACGTGTTTCCAAGCAGCGACGTACGAACCACTAGTCTCGCAAGCTTTAAACTTTACGATTTACGAATGTCATCCAGCTTCGACGAGTCGACGTTCGAACTCGCGAACTTCCGCCAATTTCGATCGCGAGTCGAACTCGCAAACCTGTAAACTCGAAGCTTACGTCAACGACGACGACGACGACGCTTCGATATCTTCCAACTTTGGACGATCGCTGTCTTGGAAATATCGTGTAGAAAATAGGAAATAGAAGCCTAAGCGACGATCGAAGATCGTAAATTGCCCTACAAAGACAAAACCAATCGCAGACACGGAGGAAAGAACTGGTCGAACGGCAAGATAGAAAACAGTGACCAGCGTGGCGATAAGTCGCGCAGGGTGTAGGCCAGGAACGGTACGCGTCGAGTTGTATGTAGGTTAGAAGGTGGGTGGACCTGCGTCGTCTGTTTGTTCATTTTACGTGTAGCACGTAGCGCGTGTAAATGTGCTCGTAGAAGCGGATTGTGTTGGAGAAGGCATGAACAGGCGGACAGGCAGCGTGTTCGAACCGTGTCTCGTGGCTCGGATAGCGTTCTCTCTAGCGTCGGCATGATCGTAACGGCGTGTTCTCGACGATCGAAGCCTGGCGATTAATTGAACCGAATCATCGATCTATACCGGCTGCCAGCAGATACGCTTTGCCCGGTCGATACGCTGTTGGCTAGATCGATGATGCCTCGCATTACAGTTAACGTAACAAGCCCACGCCACTGCAACGTAATTGCAGCTAATAGAATTTCGAAGAGATCGTGACTCGCCAACTGCGTTAAACGCTTTCGCCAATTTCCATTCACGTGTTAATTCTGGGTTAAAATTGGAGAAATTTTTCAGCAAAGTTCCTCGAGTTTCAGCGTTGTTTTTGCAACAACGTGTATTGAAATATTCATCGTACGAAGGATCACGTGGGAACAGCGTAACAAATCGTGGTTTGCTCGATTTACTAATTTCGATACTAATTCGTAACAAAATTAATCGTGGTGGTTTAAATCTTCTAAACATCGCCAGACGCTAAATCTACCGAGTCTTGTCGAAAGATGTGACTCAACGTTGCGACGAGACATTCAGAGAGAAACTTTGGTCGAACGCTATTATCGCAGTGTGCTACGCTGTCCATCGACGACCTTTCGTCCCCTCCGCTAAGAAATTAATTGAGCGCGTGCGTTACGGCCTCGAAAGGAACGCGGAGTATCGAGGAAGTCAATCTCGCAAAAAGCCGATGATATGATTAAACTGGGAAGGAAAACGCGGCTGAAAGGCCTGCGCTAATGATAATGCCCGGAAGGAGTCCGACCATCCGGATCGAACCTTCAGGTTACTTCGAGTTGACCGTGTCGCGCGACAATACATACGTAACGTATGTAATTTGCACTTGCATGCAGCCAGGCACGAAAAGCTGCGCTGGTCGTTGATCCTGGCGCGCGAGCAAACTGTGCGCAAGCAACAGATACACACGATGCTGCCAACTGGCCGCTTCTCGTTATACCGTGGCATTGTGATCGTTTTAATGGGGCGTCGTTAGGCAACGCGAATAAGCCAGCGGATAAAAAGCATCTGGATAGAGCTCAGCGTAATTTCAACGACCGTATACACCTCGGTTCGGTTTACGACGGGTGATCGTCTGTTCGCCAACGTCATTAATTCTATCGGTAATTGACCAGCAGAGTTATGTGATAATTTGCCGCGAGAGTTAACTGGAAAATTTTTGCTCAATTTTTTCATATTTCTTCTCTATATTCTTCCCTTAGATATCTATATATCTTTTTGCCTGTTTCTTTCGTCCGACGAACGTATATAGACAGTGACTCACGAAGCTATTTGAACGTTTACCGTGGAAAATTCTTACGAATACGTTACGCGTGTAAAACATTTTGAAATTTCAGTAGCGTCGTTACGATCGTATCGATAAAATTTGAAAGAAATTGGAGAACGTACGCGTAAGCTACCGTAGAAGCAATTGTCCAATCAACGGGATCAGTTTGATCTTTAACCGATCGAAACTGCAACCGATCGAGATTGCAACTTCTTGTCAAACGGATAGCCGTTATCAAAGACGGTGCAGCGTGCACAGCAACGTTCTGTCGTCGCTGCCTGCTAGCTTCACAGATGAGAAGCGAGGCGGTCACCTCCCTCGTGGAATGCGCGGTCAGTACCCCTTCTCGCTGTTAAACGCACACGCGTAAACCTGCGTACACGCGCGCACGATCGTGCAGCTCCTCTGCTTCCGTACATCATCGTTCCTAGCTGTTGGCTCGCGCGAATCGCCATAGAAATTTCAACGAACAGTTTATTCGATCCTAAGTACTTGTCTCCGTGTATTCTATGGATCTCGGCGGTGCTTTAGGTATAACAGTATACGAGCAGAGTCAGAGATTAGGTAATTCAGACAGATTAATCCGAATCTAGCAATATGTGTTTCCCGAGATACATATTAGAATGGCAAGTTTACGACCAGGAAGTTGCAGCTGCCCTCCAAACGAGCACTATCGACTACTTGGCTGCTTTAAATCCTCTCGATTTCTCCATTCGTTCCACGCAAACGGAACTCGTACGAAACGATACGCGCGATCATTTGCGTACGCGTAATGGGATAATTACGCGTAGACGTTCTCGTAAATTCTCGAGGCACGATCCAGACGAACCACCATTAGACCGTCGTGCTCCATTTCAGCTTCGTTCTCCTCTGTTCGTCTGATTGCTCAGCTAGAGCAATATCTCCGATGGATACACGAAATGTATACAACTCTGTGCAAAAGCGTCAGCGTATTTTGGCAACTGTTTCTCACGAACGAAACTTTCTAAATTCGCCACTGTCTTCGGTCTTGTCCGCTTCGCACTCTTCGCTCATCGACGCTTTCGAAAATAACAAGAATCCGAATTTGAGAATCGCGCAAACTGCTCTTCCGTGTCGATCAGCGACGAGACGATAAGCAAAGGCCAGCGCGAGAAAGCCCGAAGATAAGAATACTCGCGACGAAGCGTCCGTATCGCGTTTTGACCAGACACGTGTTTCGTTTTTTACAATTACAAAGCCGGTGACACCTGTACGACTCGTGTCCCTCGTATCTGCACAGATAAAGCTTCTTTCGGGAAGGAATACGACGGAGTTACGAGCACGGTTAACGCTCGTAACGGCGCGAAGCTCTGCAAATCGACTCGAAACCAATTCTTATTCGCCAGTACCTCGAGAGATTCAAGAAGTTTCTTCTCGAACGAAACGCTCCGTGTTCAGTCACGGTGTTCGATCTTTCTTTCTTTTTCAAAGATCCAGTTGGGTCCTGTGAAACCGAAGAGAAACGAAGACAGCCACGATACACGATGCTCACATTGTAAAACTGCAGCTGCACCGATTCCTTTAAGTGCAGCCGGAGTGCCGCGGACGCATTTTACGAGGGAATTGGAGATCAGGCCCCGACTGGCTCTTGGTTTTCTGCCTCGCTGCCTCGGACGGCCGTAATATGCAGAAGCCCGCGGGGATTCTTCCGTTTTCTCTGCCGCTGCCGACTCCGCAGCTTGGATTTATTTTATTTCTATTTAATGCGGCCCGCACTCGTATCGCCCCGTAATCATAATGTCCACGAACGTATGGTCGAAAGTAGCGCGTACCCCGCGAGTACTCTCAATAAACCGCGTAATACGAATTCCCCATCGGTGGCAACCGGATGCTGATTAAAAGGCTCTCGACTATCGGATACGGACGGAGAACAGAGCAAGCTACGCGTTCTTCCTCCCTTGTTCGAAAAATAGATCTTCGGTAATCTTCTGGCAATTTTCTGGCTGCGGTTTTTCTCCGAAAGCGAATCAATTTGAATAGCATTTGCTTTTCGGATCTTGTTTTCTTCGGCAACTGACGAAATTACTCATGAGCTTGCGCTGTTACACGGCGCCAGTTAATCCCAACTGTAACGTTTAAGGAGTAATCCAGCAACGACTTTCGTTCTCTATCGACGAAAGCATCGCCGGAGTCGTTGGCGCAGGATAATACGCGAGTTACGCCAAGTGGTGCCGAAACGCCCAATGCATTGGTCGCGATTCTTTCCATATTTATTTCGTTAACGCTGTAAGATCCAGCTGCTGAATATAACTTTCGACAGTGTCAATCGACAAAATACGCAAACGCGAAGTAAAATGTGCTACGAATAAATCGGAATCTTTCCATCGAGAGATCGATCGCGCCTCGACTCCGCATCGATCGCACCCGGCGAATCTTCGCTGTAATCAGACTCTGAACAGAAATACAAAAAGGTGTTGGCGATTTTCGCACTTTTTCGCCCAGCCACGCGAATAGAGTGCCTGGTGAGAAACGCCAGAGGTTTTATGATTGCACTGGCTCGAGGTTGTCTCGTCTCTCTTTTTCCTTTGCTGGTGCTGTACCAAACCGTTTACTCCTGTATATTTGCGTTCAGCTGTGTTCGTGGTTGTTCGTCCGTATGTATCGAGCAACAACAAAAGCGCGAAACGCGTATACTCGTATCTGGAGTCGTTGCACCGGAACCGCGCTGATTTTCTCTGCTCGATCATCCAACGATGAATACGCTTCGAGTAACACGAACGTGAATCGCGTGCTCCATCTTCGGATATGTAGATGAAAGGCGACGGACGCGTGAGCATGCGGACGCGTCGGGAATTTCTTTCTCCTTATCCCCGAGTCCGCGCATCGAGCAAAACCCCGAGGACGAGAATCGTAATGGATTGAGCCGCAAGAAACTTCTGATCGTGGATTCGATCCTCGTGTACTACATCTGCTCTTCCACGTTAGACACGCGCTCGATCGTTCCATGGGCCGTTTCTAAGCTTCGGCTGTTGAAGAGTTTGATCGCTAATTGCTGGTTGATGATTAATTGAGAGAAACTGCTAGTATACTTTCTATGATTTATTTCTTATTTGTTTATTCACCGGTGTAACTCCATTTACGTCAGGTTCTTAGCAAAAGGAGAAAAGATATCAAAAAGAAACAAGATGAATGTCGAAATGATAACAAGAGAGGTGGACATTGGTTTCGTATTAAGATATAAATAAAAATATACATGTGGGATAGTGTGACGTCAGGGAAGGACGTGGCGTGAGGGGTAATCGTTTATTAACGTTGTCAAGATATGTTAATGTTGTCAAGGAATGTTGCGAGCGTTACCAAGGTAAAGGTTAAGGGAAAAATGAGCATGGAAAATGCTGTCAGAGTTGAATTTAGTCGTGGTCGTATGAAGTACGTTGTGTTGTTGTGTCGTAGAATTAGTGAGAAAAGTATTATATTCGATTTCGTGTGAGTGCAACGATATTGTATTTATCATACTGTTTTCTATCAATTTATAATATAACATTCCTACATATATACAGATAATTGAATGATGCAATTGCAATGGTTGATGGTAACTTTTTGTCGAAGATGCGGTTGTGTATAGCAATCGAAATGGTAGCTTTGGAAATGAATTTTCGAAAATCGAAGCATTCCTCTTGCATATTCAACGAGTCGAGGAAACTCCATACCAAAGTCGAAGTATCTTGAAAGTTTTGCAGATTGAGATACTCGAATCGAAAGTTTAAACGTTCTGGAAGTTTGACGAACGAAGAGTGTTCCGTTGCAAAGCCAAAGGAATACAGAAAACCTCTGCGTTGAGAAGAGCGAACGAAAGTGTGATTTCGCGAAGAGTTGGAGTATTTTCGAGTAGGCCGAGCGAAAGAGACTCTGACAAATTCAACAACTGGTGCGAAAATCTCGAAGAGAACCTCAAATATCCCGAAGCTTCGAAAATGGATAACCGTTGCGCGGTATGCGTCCAGTTTCTTAGAAGAGACAACGAAAAGGCGACAGAGGTCGAGTGTCCAGTGGCGAACACAGACACGTCCATCCCGTTTCTTGGTACACATACCGCTCCTAGGGTTACTACGGCCCACTCTGTTTTTCCATTTGGCCAACGTTACGCCTGCTTTTGTTCCTAGCCTGTTATCTTGCTCACCCACTACGCCTGGGCACAGGTGCGCCAGCTGAGAAGATAACCGAGCGTCTTCGAGTTTCCTCGCGTCTTATCTAAGCGATTAACCAACTGCATGAGAATGGATAAGACAAGATGGTGATCGTGCCGACTCTGAGACTGGCAAAGAAAAAAGTTCTATAATTTTCTTCGATCTAAGAACTTCTTCGATCTAGGTAGATACGCGATAGGTCACAGTCGGACTCAACACTTTGACACAATAATCGCACGTCGTACTGCTTTTCCAAACTATACGTATTTTGGCTGAGCGATGCCTTACGGTGCGCTGACCACGTCGTTAAACCGATATTCGAAATATACGGAAAGAAAAAACTTCTCCGAGTCGAAGAACCGAGTGGTTTGGAAAAGTATCGTAAGCCGAATTTATATTAGGTTGTCCGAAAAGTGTTTTTCTCTCGCAAACGTGTTTTTTACAACAGTACACCTTCGTACAAACGCGAAGCCAAGTCTGTGAAATGTCGCGGTGCTTGTCTGGTTTAGAACAAAATGGATCGTACGTAACTCGGCAAAATAATATAAAACAAAAAACGTCGCGCGTCTATTATTCCCTCATAAAACGAAAGAAACTTTTCGGACAACCTGATATATTTTCACGCGCAGATCGTCGAAATTTTAAGTTATTTAGGATCGCCAAGGAGAAGAATTAAGGACCGGCGAGTATCGAACGTCGGCGCATTGCGATCGCGTTCCGGGCAACCGCGCGCGTTTCCGAAACAAATTACGCCGCCGACGAAGGAAGCTATCGTCCGAAGTACAAAGCCTGGATATCGGGTTTTTGCGGTTATTATTTGCCTGGAAGAATTCAAAAAATGAACCGCAGAGGGCCGAGAAGGGGGAAGCAAACAGGAAAGAGAAATGGGTGTTGGTGAAATGGTGTAGCTTGGCCAGCTGGTAGCCAGAGAGAAGAGCGAGCAGAAACGGCGAAGAAAAACGGCTGGTTAAGGACGAAGAAGAGGCGGAAGAGTCTCGCAGAAAGGTAAACTGCAGAAGAAATTCGCGGTTGAAGTAGCGTGTAGTAACGGCCAAGCAGAGAACCAAAGGTAGAAAAAAGCTGAAGCTTCTCGGTCTCGACGCCGATGCTTCTATCGATATTGAGATGATAAACTCGTCTCGCTGGAACGTTGCGTTTGCTAGCTTAATAGATGCAAAATGGACGCGAAGCGAGCAGATAAGTCGTTGGCACGTCATCTTGACGAGATTAACGTCGCAACTATCGACGATTCAAGTGGAAAGGTTGTACCAAAGAAGTTGAAACGAAGGGTGACTAGATCGAGTCACGATGGATGAATCCGAACCTGTTGGAGAAACTGATCTACGATTTTTCGATCGATCACGTCGTTTAATCGAGCACTAATGAACATTTCGTCCCCGTGAGTGAAATTCTATCGATTGATTGAGACGTTGATCCTTTTCCATGAAAATCCTGAGAAATGGATCGCTGTAAATGCGCAAAATGTGTTACGTCCGGTGATTCTTTGCGTAACCCGGAATCAATCCCTCGGTCGAGGCGGCCACAGAAGTGAAAATATACTGTTGTTGCTTATATTGTTGGAATGAAGTGTAAATTATAACCTGTTAGCTCGGCGTTATAATCAATTCAACTACCTCTATTATGCTAACCGAAATAGGGGATCGAGCAGTTCGTGGCGCCGATTGTATAATCGTAACGGGAATTTACGACTCTCCGCGAACGGTCGAGCGAAATGAAAAATTTCAAAGTATTAGGTGGTTCGAAAAGTTTCTTTCGTTTTATAAGCAAATAATAGACGCACAATGTCTTTTGTTTCATATTAGTTTATCGAATTATGCGCGAACGTAATAATAGAAATAGAACGAAATGGACGATACCTAATTCGATAAAACAATATAAAACAAAAATCGTTGTTCATCTATTATCGCCTTATGAAACGAAAGAAACTTCTCGGACAACCTGATAATTAAAACGATAAGTTATAAAACTTGCAGTTATTCTAGTAATAACATCGATGAAAAATTGATAAGACCTTTTGCCCGAAGGTAAAGAAGCAAGTTGGTTTCTTATTAGCACTGGAATTTCAGTGACTTTGTTCGTGTTCTCCAAGGAATCGGTGGCCGACGAGTAGAATTAGATTTACACAGCCTGGCAGTTCGATGTTCGTAGGTTACGGAAGAAAGGATTGTGGTCGGAAGACGCAGATAAGATCGATTTATTAGTCCATTACCATAATTACCGTTAAATGCGGTACACGAACAATTTCACGCGATCCAGCGATGGAGCTCATGTTCTATCGGAACGATTAAAAGAGAGAAGAGAGGTTTCACCGAAGCGTTATCCCGCCACACCTTCGGATGCACGGTTTCGCACTTAATAGAAACGGCAGCGATCTGAATATCCTGTTTAATTAATCGCCGACAGCGTCCTGACTAATATACCTGATTAAGGTAAACTCCATTCAACGGCAATCGGCGATTGCAAGGGGAACGTGCATCGTTAAATCATCGAGCACGCCACCTCTGGCTTCTCTCTTCGCCTTATAAATAGATTTCTTTGCGTCGCCATCTATAATTGGAGTTACCGATCTCGGATCCTATCGGAGATCGCTCGTGGACTTTGGAGAAACTACGCGTCCCATTGACGCAGACTTCTCTCCTTTAAAACTTCTACAGACTGTTCTCGTCTGAATCGGATCGCCTTAATTAGTTATATAAGTTAGCATCGACGAGTACAGGCTGATTCAGAGGTAATTTACCACGAAGTATTCGAGACTCGTACAAGAAGATCGATGAAGAAACGTGTACACGCTTTGACGCTTCTAACTCGCTCGTGTCACAGCTATCGTACGTACATATCGATCTTTGATTCTTACGACGAAGCAGAAGTATTACGTTGATTATCCGATGAAGCTGTAATATAGATATGCCGGTAAAAATAAAGCTAATTGCCGACTACTGAAACACTTGGTCTCGCGTGTTACTTGACATCACAATTACGACGTCTAATATCCATAAATATGCCGCAAGGCCACGCAGTAGCGGTCTTAATCCTTAAATTATCAGTCGAGAGACCAGAGTATCGAGCTACTCAGCCGAAGTACTCGATAGCAGGCGTAATTGCGATATTAAACGTACATCGGGCTCGATCGGGCGGAGGAAAAGCTGGTTAGCCAGGACTCATCACGATGCGGCAATTATATAGCGATCGCGAAGTCGCGTGATACACGACGCGACGTATCGTCGGTTGTCCCGCGACTTTATGATACACGACAAGGTTGGCGGCGGCACGTCGATTCTCTACGGTGTTCCCGATGTTCGGCCTCGAAGGAACGAGCTGCCAATAGACGTCTGTCAGTCGAAGGGACGCGGAGGTTTTTGCCGGCGCAACGAGGAAGCACGTTCGCCGCGCGGAAAGATTGCAACGAGGGGAAAAACCGGCGAAAGAGGCTCGCGCGTTGTTTTGCAGTTGCACGAACACAGCACGCTCGATCGCTCGTGCGCGTCTCCCGAGGACCACGTCGCGCCGTGACTCCTCATCCTGCCATTTTGTCCGTTCGACACCTTGCGGCTAAATCACTCGCAAATACGTACAGCTTGTACATTTATCTTAATATTTTAGGGGTACAGGATGGACGAGAAGCGTTGCTTTTTCATTTGTAGGACATTGTTTACGAGAACCGATAGCACGAACAGCGGGCACGTCGTTAACAACCAGTCGATTAGTTTGTTATCGAATATAAATCGTTTGAAAATTGCTCGCACTCAAATTTGGCAAATTACAAGGCAAATTGCTTTTATACAGCTTGACCCAGATATTTCTTAACTTCTCGACGATCGTCTTAATCGTCTCTGACGTTGGAAAAATTACTACGATCTCGTGGAAAATAAGAGCTAAGAAAACTGTATCTCGTGAATTAGCAGTAATTAAACAGAAATGTATACGGTAGAGATTTCTGCTTGCTGGAAAAAGAGAAGCGTGGCACAGTAGACCTTATTGAGACGCGGAACGCACCCACACACGCCGAACCGATACAAAACGCTTCTTTATGCTCCCCGATACCGATGTCAGCGGGCCACGATGCGCTTTGTAAATGTTGAAGAGCCGTACTTCTCCTCTCTCTCTCTCTCTCTCTCTCTCTTTCATTTCTTTGATCGAGAGAAACGTTTCTCAGGATTCTACGAGGACAGTGAGGTTCTTTCTTCGCTGCGTGGAAACGAGGGGAATCGGTCGTGCACGCCTACAAGTTTTGCGGATCGATGGAACGCAAAAAGCCAGCGGGAAACAGGCAGAGGACGAAAAATTGAATAATCAAGCCCGTGTCCGAGTGCCGAGTGGAAGACTCATTACCATAAATACCTCGCACCAGTGGAAGACACTCGCATAAATTTGAATCGCGTCCCCTAAGGAACGTCCTTTTATTTTTTTACTGCGCCTCGAGTATCGAAATTTTTCGACTCGGCTTAATCGATATATCCGAGGACCAACGATGGATTCTGAGTCGTTCGAACGGACATCTTCTCGATTACAGCGAGGTTACACGTAGACGCGTGACCAGAAATTTTGGATAAATTCGTCGGTGATTCGACGACTTTGATCGGAATTACGCGAACGATGTACAGCGAGTAATAAGGTTTGCGCCCCTCGGAAGCGAAATCGAGCGACTCTATTTTTTGTAAATTTCTCCATTTCTTTACACTGACACGTAGCTAACATTCAACTCTTAAGAAACAAATTATTTGTAACAGCGTCGCTTTTCGAAATTTGTCAGTTTGCGGAGTTGATCGATGCGATCGCCAAGTCGTTCATTTATGCAAACTTGCCGCGTGCGTGACCACGTGGGTCGGTCGATCTAAATTTACTCCTTTCCGATATAATTAAGCGCGAAAAAGAAAAAGAAAAAATCGACATGTCACGAAGTTTATAGAAACTTTGGACGCCTGCAGCTATTTTCTCTGCCCTATTGACCAACGTTGTCTCACAACAGACAAATCCAAAGACATTGAGAAAACCACTCTGCTCGCCGTACGCGTCGATATCATTCAAGCAAACACTCTTACGTTCACGGAAACACGAAGATCTTGTAACTAAAACAATATTTGTGGAGATAATATTCCGACTCCTCCTCTTTCTACGATATCTCTGACGCGCGACTAGTACGCACGAGATGTGTTTCGCCACGTTCATCGTGCACCCATGCAGTTTGCTTTCGAACGACGACAAACGCTTTTATCACGCTGCGACTGCGTCAGATTTTACTAGTCGTGGGATTAGAGAGACTCGTTTCGAGCAATCAAAAGCGCCGACTTGTGCGCCCATGTCTCTTTCGAGAACTCACACAGTCGTAAAACTGCGCTCTGAATGACGTTTTCAGGGTGGTATAACCGACGAAATTTTAACATCCTTGTACGCGATCTGCTTCAGCTATGCTTCTCGAACGACTTTTTTTTTCTTAACTGCTCACCCTATACGCTGTCATAATGGAGTAGGATATCTGGCGAGATTCCTCGGGATAAAGCACTCAGAGTACTAATTCTAAAACGATTACGTTTCTGGGATGCATTCCGACTTTATACGTGGATCGACGTTAAAGCCTTAGGACGGATTCTTTCGAATATCGAGGATCTCTTCAAGGATTCTAAAGTATTCGTGGCATGAGTCCGAAGCGAATTACGAACGATGATCTTCGAATTTGGAAATTCCCACCTGAAAGTCGAATATTCGTGTTCGAATACTTGAATCAGTTAATTCGAATCTAACGATTCGAACGGAACGTAGCGCGAGATAAAATTTGAATAAAACGTACGTCGCAAAAGAACAGCGTAGAATAACCTCCCCTCGAATCCGATCCTCGGATCGTCTACCTGCGTCTTCCCCCGTCAAAGTGTCGTACCCTCTCGATCCGCCAGCTTACGATCCAGATGACTGAAAAATTTGTTCGCGTGTAATCCGACGGTCTCTGCCCTTTTTTTCTCGATAATAGCAGGTAATGTCGGAGGTAAGCGGCTGATCCGGGGCTGTCCGCTTAATTAAGACATCCAGCGAGGAATGTATCATGGAAGAAACGAAGAAAGGTCTAATAACGGTGCATCGAGATCGTTCATTTGCAAAAACATTTCTTATTTAGCGTCTGAAATTACGACTTTGCATTATTTCAAAACCTAGCCGTTGCCACCTAACCTGGAAACTCGAAATCAATCAAAAAGCTGGAGAGTACGGCTGGAGGAAGGATCGTAAGATGTCTAGGAGAGGCCTGGAAGACCGTGCTACACGTTCCCAGTGCGTCATGGCGCGCGATAACTCTTCGTTCTGTCGGGACATGTTAA
The DNA here is from genome assembly GCF_011952255.1 of Bombus vosnesenskii. Lineage (NCBI taxonomy): Eukaryota > Metazoa > Arthropoda > Insecta > Hymenoptera > Apidae > Bombus > Bombus vosnesenskii. The sequence continues at coordinate 5,001,179 of NW_022882962.1, forward strand.
TTCACAGTTGCGTAGACCGAGTCGTGATGGTCGAGGAGCCAGAAAATAATTAACTGCGAGGCCCCGAGTTCTTAAGGCGAAGCCTCGGGCGTTTTTCGACGACGATATCCGCGGCGATGGGCAGCGACTCGCGCGTCCACGCTGCCCACCGATCGTCTATGATAAATCCACGAATTAACCCAAGCCGCGCAGCTTATCTATCATACCGTGCACAGGCATTATGCAACAGCCTGTGCCGGCTCATTTTTCTTCCTCCGCCAAGTTTCTACGTAAGACCGAAGAGAAAGGAAGACGGAAAGCCCGAGACGGCTCGAGCCTCCTTCTTATTCCCATTGCTATTACGATTATCATCGTCGTTATTATTGACACTACCGTCATTAAACGTTGTTATTGAAACATGCGCACGGTCTAAGAAGCGAAAACTATTATTCCACGTACGGCGATAAAATGTCGGGGAGGCTTTAGCTGTCCTAAATGGCGAAGAGCCGGCGCATAATCGCGCGTTCCATTGGTTGCGGGTGCAGACGAGAGAGGTATCGGACGGCTCGAGAAACAATCGGCCCGTAATCACGGCCTCGAAGGTGATAAATCGACTCGCGAGACCGTGCAACGCCGACGATCGCGAGCCAGCCTCATAAATTTGCTCGACGATAAGTCGAACCGCGATAATGGAACAGGCGCGTTTGTCAGGAGAGACAGTCACCGGTCCTGAAACCCTTCTGACGGGTAATTTCGGATCATTTCGAAGGTATACGAGCGAAACGTAGTTACATTCGCGTTCCTAAGTATTGGAATGCCTGTTGATCGAGTATAAATTATATAAGCGGTAATTGGCAAATAGTACTTGGTATAAAACGTAATATTCTCGTGATACGTGGCGATACGTAGGACTAAACGTAACTACGAAATAAATTAAATAATAAATACATTGACCAGTAATAGGAATATCGAGATTGACCAAGGAAGCGGTTAACCGATGCCGCGGTCATAAACGAGAAGAACGTTTAATTTTATGACGCGTAGTTAATCATCGAAAGCATGTTCTCTTATTGTCTATAATTATAAATGAGAGGTTAGATTATAACGACACGTTAATGGTACCACAACTAAATCCTAATGCTTCTGAATTGAGGGTATGGGTCTAATGGTGGATAAGTAACGACGACGTATTAAAGTTCCTCTGTTTCTTCTCTTTCTTATAGCACGGATATCTCGGTCGGTCCGTGTTTCGATGATTTTAACGGGTGGTTTGTTACTGGAAACGACGAATCTTCGAAACGTGAGATCCGCGTCCACTGACAGGGCCAGGACGTTTACCTTTCGACCTCTTTCCACCACTCGATTCACCGAAGAGGATCTAAATCGGGTCTCTATAGATCTGCCCTCCTCTCGGCTTTCTATCGGCATGATGAAGCCCCGGTGCAAGGTAGGAGGAACGACGATGATTTCTCTGACCAAAAGAAAAAAAAATGCGATTCTGCCGCTTCTCCTCGACGTGACAAGGAAGAAAACAAGTTTCACCCTAACAGATGTCTCACAGCAACTTCGCTCGATTATCCATCTTTGCATTCTGTCGCTAGAAACTTTGCGATTTCACCACCGATACTTTCAACGCAACTGTATACGTGTACGTCGTTGAAGAAACTTCGCGAGTCGAAGGGAGATCGAGCAAACTTTAAGCGTTTTCCATAAAGCATCTTTTAGCGTTATCGGTCCGTTAGCGCGCTGTTTATCGTTGCACGACGAAATCGCTAATTTACAAACAATTGAAATTCATCACGCGCAACGATTCCCTTGCGTTCTTAAAGAAAGCGACCGTGTACGTAGAATCTTCTCATGGACGTGTTTTCTTCATCCCCCAGTGCCGCGCGTCGGCCGTAAATAAATCCGCAATGGGTTACCTCTCGAACCCTTTTATTTCGGCCGTCTATAAATCTCACGATCCATCGTTACCCGGTCACGTATGCCGAGAACGCAGGGGGGAACGAAATCGGGATTGCCAAGGGTCGATTTTAATTCGAACAACGATGTACGCCACCTCTATGACGATGATTCTACGACGACTATTGCTCGCGTGGTTGGTTCGTTTTCGAAGGTTCGAAGGGATCAGAGGCGTGGACATCCGCGCGTCACAAAATCGCCACACACGGTGGGACACGCGTTCGACCGTTCGGGCTTAACTCACCCTACCGAAACTCCGATTTTCGTAGCTTGGGTGTTTCGTGCTTCGAGGCCCAACTCGTGCTCCTTTTCTTCTCGAGCCGAGATCCTTATCGTCAGAAACCGAACGTCGGAGACCGAGGCGAGCGTCGTGACCAAAATCACGTAGGCACTGGCTCGGTTCGTTTTTCTTCCCTCGTGGAAAAGCTGTCCCGCATCTTGACTCGGATAACGTTGCTCTGTCTGTCGAACGGACCGCTGGAAAGCTTTATCGTAAGCAGATTAGCTGCGTACTTTCTATATAAGAGACGAGTAGTCGACAACCGATGAAACAGCTCACGAACCGTTAGTCCTTTCGAGATCGTGTTTTCTTTTCCCTTCTTGGAACTCTTCAATCTTCCAATTAGGGCAAAAGAAAGGGCCTGTAATTTGATTGTGACGCAAGCGATTCGTATAATATATCGATTTACAGTGTTCGAAGCGAGAAGTCTGTTGGGAATTTAATGGATCGGCGAGTTACTCGCTTAGCCGGTATCTTCTTTAAAATGCAACAGATTCGGCTAAAGAGATTTAGCACTGCTACTGTCGAAATGATATTCGCTTGTGTAAAATTGCCAGCTATAAATACGTACGTCTTTTTCCACGAGTAACGATCAAAGTCTCCCTTCGCGAAGCTTTTTTTCGGATATACGCACCGGTCCACCGAGAAAGCGAAAGCGGATGAAAAACGAAGAAGAATTTCAAGTGTCACAGAAACTGAGTCGCAGGAGGGTTTGCGTATTTCACCGTTGTTTACGAGTCACTTTGGAATGGAAGGAGAAAGGAGGGAAGCTTTTAAGCACGGCTCCGGGCAGACAATTTTTCGACTGACTTTTTTATCGTGCCGTTCGAAAGCACAACCGCGAAGAAACGCGGTAGTGTCGCGGGAGGAAACTATAAAAATTGTCGTAAAAGTCGCGCGGTCCTCGAGGTCGGTCAAGAGGGCCGGGAGGTCCTTAGGGACGTGGATTTTATTCCATTGGAAGGCGAAGTGTATTTATATTATACTCTGCGTCAACAGGCGATCCTTTCACGCGTGTTGCGTCACGCGAAAGAATTTGACGAAAGAGAAGATAAATAAATTGGAAAGGATCGATGGTCGAGGAAAGAAGGATCACAGTAATGTAAATGACAAAGGTATTCTTTCAGAATCCTGCGCGTGACAGGAAAGTACGACAGGATCGATTATTTAATAAACGGATCGATGGCAAAGAACTAAAAATCACGGAAAGGGACGACGAAAACGTTTTTCGCTTATTTATACAATTGAGAATTTAGCACGAGGCCACTACGCGTGACAGGAAGATGCAGTGCAACCATAAAATACAAATAGAACGGTGAATTGTACGGAAAAGTACGTGAAGAGTAATACAACGAGAGGCTTTAAATGGTCAGGATAATTGAATCATGCCCAGGAGGTCATTACAAGGGCGTCAGAGGACGGTTAGGGTCTTACAACTAAACAACTAACCTGCACGTGTTGCCTAAATGGTAAGAAAATCGTCGACTTTCCCTGGCGTCGTCTTACGCTTTGTCGCTTTCCTGCAACTAAATAGCAGGTGGCGGCGTGCTTCGGACCACCCTCCAGGCGTTCTCGTCTTTCTCTTCTCTTTCTTGCAAACGATTCGCAAAACGAAGGGCAGTTTTCTACGTAAAATTATTGTTACAACTACGGCGAGTGTGGGAACGACGAAAATGAAATTACCATTCCTCGGCAGAAATTTGATGGATTAACGATATTAATCGGAAGAAATAATAGCGCGGAGAAAAATATTCCACCAACCTCTGGAAATCCCATTTACAGTCAGGATATTAAAAACGGAATTCGATAACGCGAATCGATCGAACAAAATTGCGAATGGAATGTTGCGTTGATACGACGTTAGATCAGTCGGTAGATTAATATCACGCAGATCTGTTTCTTTTATACGAAGCAAGCTTTATACAGGATGGTTGGTAACTGGTGGTACAAGCGGAAAGAGGGCGATTCTACGCGAAAAAAGAAATCGAAAATATAGAATAACAATTTTTCGTTCGAGGCTTTGTTTCCGAGAAAATCGGCTTTGAATTTTCGCTCGGTACGCGTGCACTTTATCGCGTCTCGTTATAACGGATCTCACTGTAGATCGTTGTCTCGATGGAAAAATAAAAAAAAAAAGTTTTTTTATTCTATATTTTCTATTTCTTTTTTTATCTCTTTTATTTCTTTTTTTATTGTATATTTGAAAATACTCGAGCAACACGGAGACTTTGTCGAACCGAGACGGATGTAACGATGCGCGTCCATCAACGCATTTGCATGCATCGGCACGTGATTGACCCAAAGAATCGACGCGGCGCTAATTACATCGCCGCATAAACGTAAGCACGTAAGCACGCATTTAACGGTGATTCACGGATTAACGTGCATTCCGTTACATGGGCTGGCGAGGAACGTGAAAAATTCAAAGAGAGACTGGAATCGCTAGCTCGATGTCCGATCAGGCGAACGTCCATTTTACGCGTACTCCGTAATTATTCGTTTAGAAATCCAGCAATTTCCTCACACCATATAACCGTTGCAGTACTTGTATAATATTAGAAGACACGGAAAGAGCTCGTCTCGCGTGTTCTCACATTTGTTTCCAGCGATCAAACGGTTCTGGCGTGGGAGGCCTCCTAAGTCAGAGTGGTTGATGTTCGACTAACATCATCATCGCTATTAATATTACTTACGGGGAGGTCGCTATTGTCATTTCCGTCTTATCCTCGTCGATTTTACATCAAGTGTAGCAGAATATTTCTTAACGCGCTTAACCAATATTCAGTCCGTAAAAAGAACGAGAAAAATCGATAAAAGTCTCGTTCGCGAGATATATCGTCCATTATTTATAATTATATGGCGAGTTTTGTGTTGTAATAATAACTGTTGATCCTATTCCCTGGTTTATTTGAAATCCGGTATCTACGAAATATGCCAACATTTACTAGAAACGACGAAATACCTCGATGAAAAATCAAGCGAGCGTTTCGTCGAATTGGAAGAATATCAGGTTTCGAAGTGTCTTCGAATGTGCATTGTCACGCAAGGGGATGATATACAAAATAGCAGAACGCAAGATTTGCTACGTTTCGTTAATTCTTTCTATACGTTGAATCACTTCGTCTACTTGTATATTTGTATATTTTCGGAAACGGTTAGACACAACCATCTTTGACGAGCGCGTCAAATCAACGTCGAAGATAAGTCGAAAGGTTTCTGCGCGTTTATTTCCAAAGACGTTCGATTTCCGAATTGTTCCCATGTCAGTTCCTCGCTATAGGCGGTACCTTTCGGTATCTTGGGTAACGAAAATAGCCACGTCTTTTCGGAGTTCAAAGTTGAGAAGGAAACAGAGGGTCGACACAACCTCGATGTCGATTCGTCCAATCGGAGGCCAACTAGGCATCCCTACCCTTAGACTCGAGTGTTCGAAGCAGATGTCGCGTAACCGATGCGTCTAAAACTCAGTGTGATTCTGACTAACGTCGCGATAACTGCTTGATAAATCTTGGAACGCGCGTTAAACGTTTACTTTTTCTCGTTCTATCGTTTTTCCTTTTGTTTCTGTTTTTCTTTTTTAATACTTTCTATTCTTCTGCTTCTTTCGCTGTGCTTTCGCGATTCCTCGTCCCTTGAGTTTCCGTGAGTTTTTCATGTTACACGCGAGGAGCACAGCCACGCGGCGTCAGCGAGAATGTGCATCACGTTTGGAACAGTTAAGGTGATTATTTAGAAGTAGATCTTATCGTTTTTACCGTTCGCTATGTTTTATGTTCTCTAGAAAGAAGGGAATGACTATGAATTTCATTTATTAAAATTTCAAGTAATTGCATTATACAATGATGCAGTGATTTTTGTTAGATTCGTGACGAAGCACGTGGCACGGAAATCAAGTTTCACGGATCTTCGTGTTCGATATTTCCTGTTCGGAATAACAAATTTATTTCATGAATAAACAGAATTCTTATTCGTTCGGCTGATTTTTATCGAGAGGTAGATTCTCTAACGCGTGGCATAATCGTTCAATTTCACAGACCCCCGTTCAAAGTTCTTCCTTTGCAACGATGCGACTATTTCTCGAATAAAAAATTCTTTCCTACGAATCTTTATCTACGAGTTTATCGAAAGCTCGTGGAACTCCGCACGTTCCTTCACAGAACCTCTTTTATCTTCTTCAAACGTTCGTTGGTAGACAAATATACCAAACTCGCTCCAAAGCTTCAAAGACAACAAGAATCTAATCTCAACATTTTTTCTTTTCTTTCTTTTTTTACTCTACACGCTACAATAATACGAAGTAGAAAAGAATTTGCATCGTAACGCAGTTTCTCCTCGAGCTATCGATTAACCATTGTTTTCTTCTCTGTTTCAGGTAAGTTCCTATGACATGCTCGACGTGGCAGCGGTGAGTAACGTGTCTCGAAAGCCGTAGCAACGCGAGCAACTTGCAACGGACAGAAAAGCAGAAGAATCGGAAAAATGGAGCGCGTAACGGTTGGGTCGCTACGAATTCACGGTGCAAGGTGCATCGCATTGCTACGTCATGCGAGCTGGCTCTCCCCTAATCGCTCGGCCGAGCAAAGAATGGATTCTTGATTGCGCGTGGATTGCCCAGGCAATGGAATGTAGAACGATAGAGAGCCGAGGATACAGTAGGTGAATGATTCTGAAGCTTTTTCGTTTGTTAATTCGATAATTCGATTAACGTTTGATCGAGGGGTTCGATGACAAAGTAGCTCTAATCTTGGCTAAGAACGAGACGAGTATAGAAAGCGTTAAAATAACGTCGATATTTATAACCAAAAGATATTGATACTCTTTTTCTCCGAACCCTTCGCTTTGACATCCGATCAATCTAAAAAAACACATAGTATCTGGTAAGACAAAAATATCAGGTTTCTCAATAGAGAGAACGTATTATTAGAAAAGAGAGAAAAGTCTCTGTGTTGTACTAGTATAACAAATATTTAAAGTCTTAAAATTAAACACAAAGTAACTGGTTTTTCTTGGAGTCAGACTACAAGATAGAGCGATAAAGCGGCCAGTTTACCGCGCGGCCGATTTGCAAATCTGGCTTTCGCGGCTCGACTACCGAGCTCCCTTTAATGGAGCATTAAGCTCGAAGCAGATGCTCGTACGTTCGGTCGTGGCTCATTAACGAGACGATTCGCGGACAAAATACGCTTGGTTGGAATCGAGCGTTAAGGAGTATTATTTACGCGAGCAATTAGTCTAGCTTGCGAATTTCGCGTTCAAGCGGAGAAATTTTCGCGTTCGTTCGGAGAAAGTGTATATACGGTCGTTAATTAGCGTCTAGGTATTGTTGGATTAGCTCCACGCTTAAACCACTGACGATTCTTTCGATATCTCGTGGATTTAATTTGAAAAATATATAATCGTCGCAGAAGGTTTTCGTACATCATGTAAAAAAAAGAAATATTTTTTTTCTGATAAAATACTACAAAATTTCGCTACACCAGCCGCTTTATTATTGTTTTGAACGTTAAGAGAAAAGATATTGTGTCGTAGAATGTTTGATTTCGGCAATAGCCGCCAGTTTGCGAGGCAGGACGAGGATTTTTACGCGTGACTATAAATAAATTACGAAAGGAAAAGGCCGATCGTACAAATACAAGAAACGTGACAAAGAATATCAAAGCGTAAATATCGATATTTTTATCTGGGTCGATTTGCGTAACGAAGGAACTTGCAAGATAATTCGATCGGTAAACCCCTATTGTTCCGATATCGTAGAATAAACGGGCTCATTATCGTAGGGACGAGCATTCATTCCGATATCCGAGAGGCACATAAATCTGCCTTGATGGACGAATATAAAGACAGCTCTTATATCCACGGTCAGTCTTTTTCAAGTAGCAGCAACTTCGAGAAGACTCGTACAACCCGACACAAAATCCCCATTAATCCTCGATCTTTTCGTCTTAAAACTCTCGGTATCAAATAGATTCGTTGTAAGTATCGAGTGGCGTGGATCTCTTTGGTGAACCAAGGCAACGTGAAAAAGATTTAAAAATCAGAGAGAACTTTGGAAGAATATCAGGTGGTCGTTAAGGCGAAGAGCTGACTTGCGCCGCTGTGATTCTCACACTTCCATTTAGATGAGGGTTAGGTTCGAGTTAGGTCAAAGGATAGCTGCTATACGTTAAGGTAGACCTTCCTCCTCCTGCAACAAGATTAATATCAGTGTTTTTCATATATCGTATTTATTCTATTAGTGGGTTATTACAACTTGCATATTTCTTTTCTTCGCTGTCGCGCTTCGTTCGACGAATCTGTTGCGAGTCGCTTGACTGTCTTAAACGATCAGAGGAAAATACGAGAGAGGGGTTGGAAAAGGCGCGAGACAGGCGGTGAAAGATTTCAAAGCGGCGTGTACGGTCGATCGACGCAGGACTCTCTCGGGCTTCGCGATAATTGCCAGTGCCGTGCAATTGCACGGACACGCGAGAAGCTAGCGTTGCACCACCCTAAGCTTTGTAGGGAGAGATAAAGTTTTGAAAAGTGCACGCGTTGCTCGGCTCATAAATCAGGAATCGTCGGACGTGCGGAGATGATCGTCCGGTATCTCGCGAGTCCAACCACCGCGCACCAGTGGACGTCGTATTCCCTCCCTCTGTGGTATGGAAATCGAAATTGTGCCCAGCCTTTCCTTTCTCTCTCTCTCTCTGTCTTCTCCTCCTTTCTTCTTCTCTTTACCCCTTTCTTCTCCGTGGCCAGGATGCAATTATGCGCGCGAGCCCCCTTTCAACAGAAATGAATCTGCGATTTTTACGAGCGCGACCCGATAGTATTGATTAATGGGAGCGTGGTTCATAAATTTCGCCGCGATATATCGGTCAGCAGCGGAGCGGACGATGATTGATTTTTCGAGACGGCATTGATTTAAATTGAAACCCAGGAGCGAGATGGTCGCGACGACGTCGCAATTACTGGAATTTTCCCTAAGGAAACACAGACGATAGCGTTAGGATAAGGTAGGATTATTTTTGGGTGAGAAGAACATTTGAGTTATACCGACTCGAACAGTCCTACCGTATAATCGTTCGAGTAATTTTCTCAGTTTTCGTATTTTCTCTTCTCGAGTCTAGTGTACACGATATTTTCTCATTCTCCCGTTATAACGTTAAAAACTAAGAAAGTCACGTGATGTATAACAGATTCGATGATTCTATGCAAAGTTGAAGATCGAAACGTAAAACGACGAACCTTAGCTGCCTCGAATAACCATAGCTCGCTATATTCGTCATAACAGAAACAAGCATGTTCTTTCGCGCTTTTCAACGATCTTCCTTTCGTTTACGTCGTATACATATCCGTTCCTCGAGAGAGGATTTTTCAGCCAGTCTACGAACAGTGAGGAAAAGAGAGAGAGAGCGAGCAAGAGACCGGTCCTCATAAATTTTACGATATTGGCGCGGTCGAGATACGATCGATTGAAATTAATTCCGACGCCTGGCACCGCGAGCCCGTTGAAACGCGAGATTACGCGCGCGAGACCGAGAGCAGACACGGGGGCTGGTGCGTGTAGGAGCGTGCGAAGCCAATCACCGGCCGCCGGGAAAAATGTAATTCGAAGCGTTCAAAATAGATACAATCTTGAAAACTGCGTGAGGCCGAGCCGTTCATAAATCAGAAGTCGCCTGGTCACGCGGCAGATGATACCACTGGTGCTGCCTCCCTCCTGTCTGCGTACACCCTATCTATAGAAATTGTGTTTGCGTAATTACGATCTCGCGGTTAACGATGCGCATGAATAAGACGCTTGTGAATTTACGAGCGCATATTTCAGCAGGACCGCGGACGAGCGCGGAATATTTTACGGACCTGTCGATTGGTGAAAGCGAGAGAATCCCGTTGGACGTGGAATCGCTGAGTGATATCGATTCGATATTAAGATCTAACGTTGAACAAGTTGGTGTGTTTACGACCGAAGAGTATTTTTTATCCTGCTACATCTCGTTTCATAGTAAATATCGTTTTGTAATGGAAGATCTAAAACGCGAATGCAAAACGATTACACCTTGACTTATTGAGTTGGCAACTAGGTGATTGCGGATTTTGTCATTCGGTGATATTGACGAAATCCGCAATCACTTAGTTGCCAACCCAATGAATTGTTTCACCTAATTATATATGTCGGAGATGAAAGGACATCGGGGCCTGGTTGGGGGGAAACCCCAATACCCTAGTCCAGGCTTTTACTATAGTTACACTTAAGTAATAATGCTAAGATATAGTTGTAATATTCTAATCCGATTATGGGTGCTCAAGGTTTATGACGATGAGTTTGGGCTCGAATTGACATAACGGGTCACTGAACGTAACGACGGACACGAGAGGGACGCGTGCCTAATAGAGGTGTGGAATAATTATATAGCTTCCCTTAAAAACAAAGATTGACCCGAGAGGTGGGGAGAGGACTATATAAGGGCAACTGCCCTTCCGGTTCCACGTGTACTGTTTGGAGTATATCGAGGGCAGTACTACTTGCACGTTGAGTGACACCAGGATCGTGCATCGCATCGCATTCGTCGTCCCGTTGGCCGTGGATTCGTTATCGAACCTGAGGTCACCGTCATTCGTGTCTAATCACCGCGGTTACTCGACAACTTTGTAATACCTACGATTGTGATAATAAACGTTACCGCTATTGTATTACAACCATGGCTAATCCTAGCGAAAGTTCGTTAAACGCCCCTAACCCTATTCTTGACGTGAACCCGACATATATAAACGTTATTTCTCTTTGACAATGCGATGATATATGTTGAAACAATCGGTCGTTCAATTTTCTTTACATTTTCGAAACCTTATGAATGAAAACATAGTATGCATTTGAATAATCCCGGTTTATGTAGGGTAATTGATATAACTATAATATACCAAGAACTGCACCGAGGTCCCGGGAAGTAAAAATTCGATTTGTAATTCGCAGAAACAAAGAAAATACGAAGGATGGTTTGAATAGGTTTCGATGGATAGTACGCGCTAGTGTGGCCGAAACCGCTGATCATACGAACGGGATAATTGGTCGCGAATAACTGGCTGCGATTCCAAGATAAATCGGTGGCAACGGAGGGTGCATCGAAAGCTGCAACATCACGCGTTTCGACATAGCAATCATTCGCTCGAGTCGCAATTATCCCGATAATTGCGCGTCCGCACGGAGATTAATATTGCCCTCTGCTAACCGCCCTGTGATTGATAAATGTCGTTGGATCGCCGTGATTAGCCAGCTTTTTAACGCTTTTAATTCGCCCGGCTAATCGCTTAAGATACGAACGGACAAGCTGCCCTTTTAATCGACCGTGAATCCACTCGTAAAATATATTCGACTCGATCGTAATGCATTTTATCGCGACGCGCGTCTCGTCGCGATCGATTATCATCGAGTGCAAGGACGAACATCTCCGAATGTTCCGAGAACGGACGAGCTTTTAAAATCTACGCAAGGTAGCTATAAACCGATAGACGAACGTACAATGGGAAATATTTGAACATTTGTCGCAGTTACATGTTGCGCATGGATCTGTCAGAAACTAGACCGACCAACTCCGTTTTTTACGCGGTTATCAATTTTACTTTATTCGGTTACATGATTAATATTCAACGTGTCAGAAAGAAATCTTAGATAACATAGCTCGTTTATGCATTTTTAATATTTGGTTTGAACTCTACCAATAGATAAACTTTACCAACGATTATCCAGTTTCATTGCAGTGCTGAAATTTAAAAATGTACAACTGTACGTGTATGTATATACAGAGTGATTGGTAACTGGTGGTACAAGCGGAAAGGGGGCGATTCTACGCGAAAAAAGAAATCGAAAATATAGAATAAAAATATTTCGTTTGAGGCTTTGTTTTCGAGGAAATCGATTTTGAATTTTCGCTCGGTACGCGTGCACTTTATCGCGTCTCGTTATAACGGATCTCACTGTAGATCGTTGTCTCGATGGAAAAATAAAAAAAAATTTTTTTTTAATGTTTATTCTATATTTTCGACTTCTTTTTTTCGCGTAGAATCTCACCCCCTTTCCGTTTGTACCACCAGTTACCAACCACCCTGTATATTCGTGACAGATCCACATCCAGCGTTCGAATACTTGCGTAAGCAACTGTACGCGAACAATGGTTTTTCGGAATAAATGAACGCGAATACGAGCACGATGACTAATGGAAGTGCCGTTCATAAATTTCCAGACGCTGAGTAAACGAGTAGGGCCGTCGAGGATTTAGAAGGGGGCGGTTGATTCAGGCTGTAACGACGAACCAACCTCCTCAACTCGACAATAGGCCCGATTTCCTCGTCAGACGTTATAAATGATTTTTCTCGTTAATCGCGTTTACCTTACGAACGAAGATTATCTTCTTACGACGCGTCATTCAACGTCAAGAAAGTACGTTTATAGGTAGTTCCATAGAGGTATAGTACCAACGTATACAAGGGGAGACCGACAATGCAATCTCGACGAGATCGTCGATGTTTAAGAAACGATTTTCCAATTTATTCACGAGAAGAGCGAGTTCAAAGAAGGCTCTGGTACTCGCGGTCACGTGTTCGAGATCCAAGAAATCGATAGCCGCGTGTCGCCTTTGTGCGTGATGGTAGGAAGAGTGCATTCTAATTACTCGATCCATCGCGTCCCCACGACGCCCGGAAACCACGTGTACTGTCGCTTCCGTCGCCATCAAACGTTTATTCTTCCCTTCTTCTAGCGACTGTCTCTTGAATCTCAATTTCGAAGTATAGTTGAAAGTTCTGTGCTACGAAAATCCTAGTCATTTCGAATATGATTCGATACTTAGAACGTTTGAAAAACTTTACTAAAGTCCCGAATCGTGCGTCTTGATAGATCTTGAGCCTTTGAAGTTTCGATAAGTCTTGAAATACTCCATTGCTATCTAATTTCTTCGTATCTTGTATAAGATATCGAAGGTAGAGTATAACGCGAGATATCGAGTTTCCATGACTGATCGGAACTTTAGAGGGTCAAGATCGATCAAGATTCAATGATTATCGAGTCCCTCGAAGGTTTTGCAAGTACGGAATCGGTTCCAAGTTGTCGGATTTAATTATTTATCGACAAACGACGCGGTGATAATGCAGCGCGAAGGAGAATGTAGCATCGCGTTGAAACAATAACGTGCTCGTTCAAGTTACTGTTCTTTATCTGATAATCATGCTGTATCAGTTAGGTTGGCTAAGATCTGTACAATCTAAAATATTGTAACTTTAAAAATAGATTTCCCATGAAACGTTCAAACGTTAAAAAGATTCGACGATTTCTTATCGAATATTTTAATCTTGAAGAGTTTCGCAGATCGTATTGGTTTACTTGTCTTTTATCGAACTTATTTAGTTATTATTTAGTTACAAAGCAAGAAACGAACTAAAGCTATTCGAGGTGTTTCGAGGAATATCGCTAATCGCGCGAACAGGCGAATCGTTTATGCAAATAAACACGACAATTACGAGAAGAGGAGAAGGAGGTGACGAAGGAGAAGCAGGAGGAGGTAGAAATAGAAAGGGGAAGGTCGCACAAAGTCGGTTGACTTTTCCCAAAACGAGGTAATTCATTTGTGCTTAACCATCGTTCTTCCACGATCAATTTCAGACGCCTTGCCAATGGACCTGCAGCCCTTATAGCTCGTTAATTAATTACCGGTAAGCAGCGGCTTGCTCTCTGTTCGACCAGTTTCGGACAGGAGGTCCCCTGTACCCTCGGTTTGTAATTTTCGATGTTACGATCAGCGCTTTCGACGATTTACTGCGTTCCCGGTAGCTCGAACCGGGACGATAAATATTCCGTAAATTACCGTTGCCTCCGATGTTCCGCGATGCGATACCGCAGCTAGTCGCTCAGTCACGCGGCTGTCTCGTTAGCATGCAAAGCAGTTCGATAACATCCAGAAATTGGGAAAAACGAGTCTTTCGTTAAACGAACATCTCTATACTTTGAATATCGAATGTTAGATCGATTGAAAATCAGTCTTTGATACGATGTACGCTGTTACTCGTGATCGTCCTTCGGTTATCCGGCAATCTAATTCCGCGTTGCACTTTCTACGCGAGAATATTTTTCTAATTTACTGATTTGTTCTCCAACCTATACACTTTTGCATGTTATGTCCTGACGATTAAAATATTCTAACTTCGTAACTTCGAGATTTGGCAAAAACACGCAAATAAAATCTGACGTCCCGATCAATTTAACGTTGAAATAATTAGAAACGTTGTTTCAAAGATATGCAATGCACGCTGAAGATGTTTTGAAAAGTGTAATATCTTTCCTAGAAAGGGAGATAATCGTAGTTTCGTTAAAAACGATAATTTTACCAGCTTATTTTAACAGCCCTGCCGGTTCGAGAAAGAGGCCGAGTTCGAAAATTCTGCTACACCAGGATTTTCTCAGCCGAAGCAACGTCGTTATGTAAGCCAGAGCATCTTCTAATTAACCGAATCAATGGTATTTCGTAGACAAACGCGCGCCAGATAAACGTTATCGTTATGCGCGCAACTAGATAATATTTTTATTCCAGCGAGCTCTTGCAACCGGCTATATATAAAACGGCAGCCTCTCTTTCTGCAAGAACTTTGCACCATGCGGCAGGGGCACCAGGGGATTCGGTGCACTGGTTTTATCGAATCGCCTCCATAAGAGAACATACGAGATCTCTGGTTTTCGTGTGAAGTAACTGTTCAGCAAGCGTTTATTTCTCTTCCGCTTTCGATTATTCTATGGATCATCTTGTATTCAAGACAAAATACATTCTTCGATATAGAAGGACGGGGCTAGCATATTTTGGGAAAAATTTCATTTCAAAATCATCATTAAAGTTCGTATATTTAAAAGCACGAACAATGCGCGAAGAACGTGGCAATTTCATTTACGAATCGACGAATAATCGAATATGAATCGGCAATACTTTTCCTGGATTTTCACGACCACCTATTTAAACATCGCGACTATTTCCGATGCAGTACGCAGTCCCAGTCGTAATTAATTAAACACTGTTCTGGTGTGGATATTTCCGAATGTGTAATATCTCCACGCAAAGATAACATGTAAATGCGAGTGAATCGAATTATGACAGAATAGAATACAAAGTAAACTCGATCGCATATCGGAGAGAAAGTAGGCGTAATTGCACGTTCTCGATGACGAAGGGTAACGAGGCTCGTTGAAACGTTGAGCGACAGAGTTGACATTAAAATCGTCGTATCGCAAACACAAAAATATTCATAAGGTAATGAAAAATTAGCGGAATCCGGTTCGCCCTGACATAGTTCTTTCCACTTAGAAACTCGTTCGTCATTCGTTAGGAATCGATTACCGAACGATCACGGTTCACCGGCCGACACCTGATTAGCCTGCGCGATCTAGGCCGCGTAGATAAGCTAACGAGCCTTAATAGGACTGACTTTTCTTGCGTAAAATATCCTTGAAACGTTTAGAAATATCTAGATAAACGAATTTTCCAAATTCTCGAACGAATCACGCGGAAGTCGGTAGGCAGTTAATCCGGAAGAAGTTAATCTAAAATGTAATTCTGCTGGCGTAGTCGTAGCATGCGATCGAACTTCGCTCGTATACGCCTCTAATTATCTCGTTAGACGCTAACGAGAATTTATCGTAAAAATCTGACAGGCAAGGCCGGTTCGGATACACAAGTAACGCTTTGTGTCGCGTTTACGCTAGAAAGAAGACGAAGAGGCAAGACGAAGAAGAAGCGCGGTGCCGTAGTCGCGCGAAATCCCACGTGGCTGGAAAAAAAAGGATCGAACGCCAGGGAGTCCCGTTGATGAAACGGCTAATTAATTTTAGTGGCCCCGTGCATACACGGCAAACTCGCGAGCACGCACACAGAGGGAGGAAAGAGCGTAACTAACGCTCGCGCTCGTACACCAGCAGCCCTCGTCTATACTTGGCCCCCGAGTTGGCTATGCCGAGAGGCGAACAGTTTCCCAAAGGTCCTCGAGTGCATCGTATCACGCGCTTCTTTCCTCTCTTTCTGACTTCGTCGATCCACCGTTCCATTCCAATCCGTCTATTTATCTTGCGCCAACTTTATGCTACACCGATACCAGCTAGCCAGCGAACCCGTCGAACAGAACACTCTTTCATTCCATCGTTCGATGCTACGCAGACGGGATCGCGCGCTGACACGCCGGAAGTGCTCTTCTACACGGCCTTTGATAAAGCGACGAGACCACGGTGGCGTGTAGTGTGTGTTGCGTGTTTGCATATGCGTCGATTATTCTATAATATAAGACTATAATATAGGACTTATAATACAGGACCGTAATACAGGAAGTTTCATCGTGGATTCTTAATATCCTCGAAGAGTTTTTCCCCTCGTTACCTTTACGTGGTTACCATGCTCGATAGGGTGAGAAGTGAGAAGTGAGAAGTGATGTGGTTCAAATATTACAAGGGATACTACGACGTGCGCAAGCTGGAGCTAGAGCTGGTGAGTCGACGACCTGATCTTTCGCTTGGAATTTCCATTTAATCGTACAGTTTGCCAACCATCCCGTAGTCCTCGAGTGTCGAGGGTTTCCCTCCGTGCAACAACGGTAATCGAAGACGGTGGAAATATTCGAGGGAGACGCGTCGTAACGCGATTGAAATTCCACGCGGACCTTCAACTGCTAAACGTAGCCGTCCCATTACCGTGTTTATCGAAATTGTTTTTTCGAATTCCTCGACGACCACGCCGCTACCGTGCAGTCCAGCCGTGTATCTTGATCTCCTCGGTCGCTGGCTCGCGATAACGAGCGCGTGGAAGACAGTGGACACGGCCCTCGTCAACGGAGACGAGGACGCGTCTTCTGTTCGTTTTCCAACAGAGCGTGAAACCAGCGACCGCTTTTATCCTGCGAACGCGAACCTCTCGCCGTGGAAAACCGTTTTCTGCGCTCCTTTTCACCGCTGCTACGTAAAAAATTCAACCAGATTCCAAGTCGACTCGAATTGTATTTGCTCGATGGAAAAACATCGCAAACGACAACGGATAGATTTTCTATATAGACACGAGAGTCTCGAGACGAACGAGTGTTTTGCACACGGGAACGTCGCAATCGCGAAACGTTCGATAAGGAGGAAGAGACCGTTCGAGTCTCGTGAATGACGTGCACTGTCTTGTTCTTTGCCGGCGCGTGCAAAGACAGTCTCCTTCTTCTTGGACTTCTTCCAGTCGTTCGGTTATTTCGATGCATCTCTTCGTCGGTTTCTCCTCCTCCTCCTCCTCCTCCTCCTCCTCATCCTCCTCCTCCGCCTCTCCTTCTTCTTCTTCTTCTTCGTCGTCTTCCTCCCTTCGTGTTCGTCGTCGTCACTGACGTGTGTTCGTTTCACGACGTCCCACTTGTAGCGTTCACCCCGATGCGTTTCTATTTTGGCGCCGGTTCCGACCTGTCCTTCCCCTTACCCGCTGCTTCTCGTCGAGTATCCAGGGTATCCGGTTTCGAAATCAAAAAAACACACCCCCTCGACTCCGGGAAAGACGATAATACGAGCCGGACGAAGAGAACCGACGACAGGTGGCGAAATTATCGTCGCCACCCTGAACCGCGAAAAACGAGCAACACTGTCATCCATCCAGAGGCTCGTTGAAAAATGTGACTCGTTGTAACGTTTCTCTCTGGCCATTTTTCGTTCCGTTTCATCGCTTTTTCTTACCCGCGAAAAGAATATTCTTTACACCGTGTGTTAAACGTATTTTTGAGTCTTTGGTACAGAGAGACGAGCCCCATGACTTTGCCATTCGGGTTATTAGGTGCTTCTTGCCGCTAAATATAATGTTTCCAGTTCTGTTTCTACGTATCTCAAGAATTTATGCCTCTGTCCGTTAGCGCGTTTAATATTTCTTTCGATTCTTAGCAGGATTTAATAAGCACAGAAATATCTCAATAAATTCCGCGAGTAGATTATCCGATTCGGTGGTTTAATAAACAGAGAAGACGCCGACAGAAGCACACGAAATATTTGTCCTTCTGCCAGACAATTGAGAGTCGATCGTGCGAGGTGACCGATATTCCCCAAATACGCTGTTAATTTATCGATCGACCTACTCTATTAACGCTAGTATTATTTATTCACTTATTATACGATAACGCGATAAGTCAAGTAACATAAATCAAAGTCTGAGTGCACCGACACGGATCGAAGGATTAACAAAATACAGTAAATTTCATAACAAATATTTGATCATAAAAGAAGATAATGCGGAAGAATATATCAGGTAAAAAAGGGTTTCTTCAAACCGTAATAGCCAAAAACAGATAATAGTTGACCTGGGATCTTATAAGAAGGGTTCTAAGGATATGACCGCCATAATTGAATACAGAAAATTTAACAAACAATTTCCAAATGACCCATTGTTTAGACAGTTGTGGCATTGTTACATGCGATTTTGTTATCCAGGATATTAGTACACGTTCGTTAAAAGTACTGAATATTTATGAGGTTGATAAATATTGTCTCTTCCATCTCTTTGTATTCCTAATTGTCTCTTGACAATACTTTCGTGTTTGGGTAATTAACACAGGAAATATTCTGTAGGAAAGGTTTCATTCTTTTATAATAAATGTGTGCAGCTGTGTTCATAGTGTTTGCCGAAAGGTACTGTTAAAATCCACTTAAAATCGTTCTATACTTTGTAGTAAAATTCAAGAGAAACGTAAACGTGCAAGGGTGTGCGAAAATATATAAAATATTTAAAGTATTCGTATCGTAATATTTAAAATTGATATTAATATGAATATTAGTATGAAACAAATTTTTACTTAAAATCCATTACCTTAGTTATAATCGTAAAAATGCCTAGTTCGATAATTACCATATCTTTGACCATCAACGATCGATACAAAGATGAATTGCAAACGTGGAATAAAATTGTTTCGAATGTCTCGAGCGATCGATAAGATTGCATTCTCGAGCGATCAACGTTATTGGCTTGTCCCTATTATTCCCGCCAACTGCCAACAACATTATTCAACCGTTTTGAAAGCCGAGCAGAATAGATAAGCTCTCAGCAGTTTGAAGATCTCTACGTCACCGAGATAAAGAGTGAAAGGAAATCCAACTGTAAACGCTAATGACTTAGGGGTAGGTTTACTTTCTTTACCGACCACCAGAGTGTCACCTCCGATAATCGGTACCTCGCAACCCCGGCTGTCAGTCGTGAGCCAGTCGATCTTCGAAGCATCGATCCTGTTGGTTGCATTCGAAGCCGGTCTCAATACCTTAACGATACACGCGTGTGATTTGAACGTAACTCTGTTTTCGCGATATACGATCCAACGAACAATTTATTTTTAATTAGTTAGTGTAGTATTATTTAACTATCATTTGCTATAAAAGTGAATATTACAACGAATTTTCAAATTATTATTATTGCAAACGTGCTTCAACTATATTTTGAATTTTATTTTTGTGACATATTCGAACAAGTTGGAATTTTTGTGATAGCGAAAGTTGTATATCATTGTATTAAGTTTTCGTAAATATTATCAGGAGAAGAATGTTCTAAACTATATCTTAAAATTAACTGTGTTAATCATGTGTCTGACGAAGACGTCGAAGTGTTTTTCGTGGACTTTGAGGATCTTACTAAGAAGTTGCAGCAAGAATCGGAACAAGGTAAGAAAAGCTGTATGAGAAACGTGTAGTCGCACACATTGCAGAGAAATTTCTTCCAATTACGTCCGAGTCTCGGTGATGTATTTATAAGCGATTCAGTTGGTAGACCACGCACGATTATAGAATCGGCCTATGCATATTCCCATGTCGGTGCACAAATATAAAGTGGGCGATTTGGCGCCTGGTCAAGAGACAGTCTGCGAATGTCCGAGAGGGATATTCTCGATTCCGTGAAACGATGGGAAAGAAGAAGACGGCGTATGGTGGAAACGAGACAGGCAAATAGGCGCGTTTGAAGTTATTTTGAAAACTGGGCTGGTGCATTGACCGTATGCTGACTGCAATCCTCGCGCACAGTCTGCCGGCTGTCTTGTCACGCGTTTTCCGGGAATCGCCACCTTCCACCTGATACACCTTTCATCGTCCGTTTATTGTTATCGTTATGCTGTTTAGAATATCTATGTTTTTTCATCGCGATTCTATTTGATAGAATCCTAAATCTTCGTTACTCCGTGAACTACGTAGACGTGAAATTATTGTGCAGACTTCGTCGTTAACGCTTCGTTTCACTTTTGCACCGTCACATTTAACAAATATTTCATATCTCGCGATGTACTCGTTTAATATACAACGGGGTATAAAGCCAAGGTAAAAGCTCATTTTTCATGAAACGCGAAGAGTGAGTCGTTAAAATTTTTTTTTTTTTTATTTTCACTTTGAATTTTGAATTTGATTCTATCCGAGATTTATTAAAAGATAGAGAAAATTTGGGGCACGCCGCTAGACGTATTAGGACTAAAGAAAATAGTCGACTCCATTACTCGAAAGACGAATCCGTGGGTTCCATTAAGAATATTCGATACACAGCTGATACGCGTAACCGCGTCGTTTCCTTTAACTTCTGGCAGATAGAGGAAGTGCATCGGCATCCGTATATGCGTTTAGTGGACATTCCTACGATGACTAAGGGCCATTCTCCTTAGTCGGACGTC
Source organism: Bombus vosnesenskii (assembly GCF_011952255.1). Taxonomy (NCBI): domain Eukaryota; kingdom Metazoa; phylum Arthropoda; class Insecta; order Hymenoptera; family Apidae; genus Bombus; species Bombus vosnesenskii. The sequence continues at coordinate 5,022,057 of NW_022882962.1, forward strand.
AACAAGGTCGTTGTCACGACCCTTCGCGCGCTTTATAGGATCCCTCTTAAGGATGTCAAAAGTATGCTCGTTAAAGGCGCCAGTCACTCGGTGCGCCGCGATTCTCTCTGTACGTGTCTACACTCTCGCGTGTTTCTCTTGACGCGTTATGCAGCTGTCGGCGCGTCCTATACGTCGTAAACGTCCCCTAATGCGAGAATCCATGACCAGGGTGCACGAGATCAATGAGTATACAAAGCGTTAAAAGCAAAACAGTTTTTCTTCGAAGACCCTACGTTCTACCTCTTTATTGTAAATTCTCCTTTAGGAAGATAACTTCATTTGGAGACGCCACTTTTAGGAGACAAAAAATTAAATTGAACGATTATTAGATTCGATCGTGGACCGCGAGATTTTAAAATTTTGAAATTATGTAAGTTTGGTTATATTTCGAGAGAACGCAGTATAACTTTTCCGTAAAAAATTTCACAACGATTTGTTTTACGAAATACTCAATTGTCCTGGCAATCTCTTCCTATGGCGATTAATTAAATAGCACTGAATTTAATTATTGAAAGGATTGAACCAAAGAGCGTCTGGCGAATTACGGTTTTGCTAGTAAACCGTCGACGCGTACCGCGAATCCTAATCAAAATACAGTTATCGTTTACTCAGCGAAACGTGAATTTCCAAGATGACATCAAGACTACCACCAACTAAGTAGCATCTCTCGACACGATTTCATCACGAACGGTTAACGATCCGCGCGAAACTCGATCCGATTAGAGGCGCGCCGCGTCAGGTCGGTTATTGCGGTCGTCTATTTCCTTCCTCGCGACTAATTTCCACGTAGACCACGGCCGAAGCAGTTTCGTTTATCAAGTCCGCACCTGTTCGTGACGAATGAGGAATCATTCTCGGAGCCGCGAACTAACAACAGGAAGAGCTCTCTCGAGCGGAGAGCAGAAGAAGAAGGCGGCGGAGGAACCGAAGTAATAAAGAAGTAAGAGGAAGGAGAGTGGATAGAGAGGCGGACCAGCTAGAGATAGAAGTTGGTCTCTATCTTGCTCCGTGTGTGCATTTCCTGGTAAGGGACTTGGCGGTCTTCAAAGCCCTCGCGTCGCCGAGAGTAGTCAGAAGCGGTGCTCGTTTCTTGAAATAGGAAGAGCGTGACGTGGAGCGCAAGAATTTCCGCGTCTCTTCTATCCGCTCGTTCTTTCGCGGCATTCGCCCGACGACGAATCCACGTCGAATACCAAATTTTTGTCTCTCCATCCAGGAGATCGTCTCGGTCTTTGTCGTTCCAGTGTTCGTCGTCAGGGCAGTCTATACGAAAGAAGAAGTTGTTCGATTCGAGGGCTGCCGCTATTACGCGTAATTTTGCACCTGTGTACGAAACGCGAAACGGCAAGCTGGTCGATATTTTCGTTAAAATACGACCTTGCTACATGGTCGAACGCGTTCGCGAAGAAAATTTGCATAAAGCGTTCTCTCGGTGTTGCTGCGTTCCAAAGAGAAGAGAACCTTCCGAGAGGAAGAAAAAGGCGAGGACGAACGCGGGGGACCTTTAAATTTCGGTCCAATTTCGCGCGGCCCGGACTGGTTTTGAACAGCTCTTCCCTCTTGGCCTTCTCCGAGACGAGTGTTGCACGCGCGAATAATTTGCGCGAGCCCGAACGAGAATTAAATCGTACGTTACACTATAATTATATATTGTATCGTTGCTACCTGCCGCGGGCTACGAGCCGATTTACGATCTCGAACGGGTGCAAAAAGGTGCCGCGACTCTACCAACGATCCGCTCCGCGATCTATTTTTACAGCAACGATTCTATCGAGACCTTAGCCTCTTTGTTTCTCCCGGACATTGTTCAGATTTTTTTATTCCTGATTTTAAACTCCCCGTTATTTATTAGACCCGAGCTTGAGAGAAACTGAAACGAGAAAAGAAGAGGAAAAAAATCACAAAATGAGAAATATCTCGCGTCTGCCTGTAATCGCTCCGTTTTAGCTCTTATCTTATGCACGAACATCGACCTCTGTCGAGTATCGCGTGCTCGATAAAGGCTAATTTTTTCTCACGAACGAACGACAATCGGTGCTCCAAAACCAATGTTTCTCTCGACAGCTATCGTTATCGTTCGAGAGGCCCGAACTCGAAACTGATCGTTCGCAAGCTCCTCGTTTAGCGCCTTCCACTTGTACAGTTCGTTCGTAGGGACGTGCAACCAAATGGAATAGCATCAAAGTTCAATTGTTTCCTCGCATAGAGTTTTGTCAAGCCGCGGCAGTGTCCCACGCGCATTTCCCAAATTCAGGACGCCAGCAAAACCCAATAATTGGACGATCGTAAAAAGATAAGCAGAAGATCTGGACGAAAGGCAAAATTAAGTTAGATAAGCTTTGATTTTGCCTCGATAGCGTTATCGGTGGATGGGGGCGCGTGCACGCACCTTAATCTACGTTCGAAGCTCCCTTCCCTTGGACGAGATCCATGACGATGGTAATGGTCCCTCGTGGTCGATGCTGGTGGTGGTTAACTACCATGTTTCAAGGACACCCACCTCTCCCTCCTCCCCTGTTCCTGTCGTCGTTCAGTTCGCTATCGCAGATCTGCACCGTGAAACTTCTGACTTTACTCCGACCAATCTCGCTGCGCTTCCTCTCTTTTTTTTTCTCTCCCCTCATGATCGTGATTTTTTGTTGTTGTTGCTGCTTCTCGTCGATTTTCGCCCCGTCCCTCTCGTCGATACCTTCGACGTTGCGTTAATTGCACGACTTTTCTTCCATGGAAAGTGAGCACAGCTCGTAAGAAGCGTGAAAAATGCCAGAGATACACAATACCCGACGATTAAAACACCATTTTTACTGTTTCAACTGCGCATCGAATTTAACGGTGACGCCTACGATGTTCGAGTCTTTGGAGCGAACACGCGATGGACAGAAATTCGTAAACACAGCTATTTACGAGGTTACGGAGAAGTTGCTTTTTCTCTTTTCTTTCAGCGGACCAGTCGCTCAATGAATATCTCGCGAGTAAAAGCTATGAATCTTTCGAGGAACTTTCCACGCGATTTCGGTTTCCGAACGAATCAACGACCGCGTCGCTGCCACGAATTACAACTCGAACGCGCTCGAATTTCCACGCGAGAGAATAATCGTGGGCGGTGTGGTCGGACGCCTGCCAGGAGAAGCGCAATTATCGGTCCCATCTCTTTCACGGAATGACGTCAAAAACTTTCGATGTCGCTGTAGGGAATTTACTCGGTAGGTTTCGAAATTTCTGCTCGTCTTCGATATCGACAGATCCTCCTCGATCACCTTGGGATATCGTGGTCGTAGCTGTCGACTATGATCTCTAGAAATTCCACGGTTCCCGATGCACGGACCGTATGCAGTGAGTTTGTTTCTTTCTCCAGTTCCTCTCTATCTCTTACGACAGTGCCATTGTAGTGGAAAACGAGTCGTGGCACTCCCATTCACCAAATTCCTTTCATCGGCACCGATTCTCCTTGTCCGACGACACAACTTCTCGATTCTTTCTTTCTCCCCACTCAGTTGTCAAATTAGATTACTTTTTACGGAGGGATCGAACGCATCCCCTTTGTTTCTTAAACTTCCCCGGTATTTTTCCTTTCTTACGGCATAACCTCTGACCTTTTCTAGTTTACTACGATCAAAAAAAAAAAAAAAAAAAAAGAAAGAAACTTTCAGAAAAATGTACGCAACGCCAAATCGGACAGACGGAACTTCTACCAGAACGTTTATCACGAGTCGATGTTTACAAGAGTAGTCCTGTTGTCTCCATTGTCGGTCGATCGATACCCGGCTCGGTATGGAGTATGGAACGACTTGAAGAGAAAGCACGCGACGCTCGTGCCTCGACAATGTTATCGTTGTTACGCCGTTAACGTACGGGCCGTCTGTCTTCAACCCGTTAACCTACAACCTGTGTGCGGTACCCCGCGATCGGACTAGCGAACGCGATACGCTGCGACTTTCGTTGTTCGAGGTCGAAAAATCGGTTACAGACCTGGCCAACGCGATTAGAAGAAACGCACGCGTGCCAACTTCTCGTGGTCGCGTATGAAACGCGCTAGGTCGCACGACTTCCACCGCCGTCTACCGACCGAACGGCTAACGGTATACGTTGTGCCTAATAAGACTCTTCTACCTGTCAGGGATTAAAGCCTGGATCTCTCTCGTCAGGTAGACGGCTCACGATCGATCGTACATCGTTCAACAAATTGTAACGTTCGACGCGTTTCTCCAGAATGGAATGGAATGGAAGTCGAAGTGAAATCGTTCGCCTCGGTGTCTAACTCGACGGTTGTAGATCTGAAAAGAAGTCTTGGAAGACGAACGTGAGTGGTGGTGATCGATTATATTGTTAGTTAGAAACCGGGACGACAGGGTTGAACGTTTGTAGTTGAATCGCTAGGATCGTGGTACGGCACGAAGCTTCTAAGCATGACAGAGGCTCGGTCAGCCTCTCCGCTATCGGAATTCCGTCATCGAGGTGAACGGAATGAGATTCCTTGGTCGTGGTTCGAATACCTTTGCCAGTTGTTATTACGAAGTGCCGCTAAATAGTAAAGGTGTGTACGTGTAAACGCAGAGGCGTAGAATCGCGGTCTTTCGCGTTTTCTCGTCTTTCGCTAGAAATTCAATCGTTTCCTGGTTCTTCGGCTGTTGTCCAGTTACCTTGGTATCGAAATTACGCTCGTTTTATCCGTTTTCTTTGCTCGTTACAAAGGCATAGGAAATAAGTTTTCGGCGAAACAGAGAGAAAGAACCGTACGGCAAGCGAAAGACCGCTGATTTCTGCTTGGAACTTTCATCATAACCCGTCGACGAAAGTATGCAATTACGTGTCACAATCCCGCTGCGCGGAGAAAGTACCGTACAAAGCAAGATTCGAGAGAGAAAGAGAGAGAGAGAGAGAGAGAGACTTAAGAACGGCCCTACGCCACTGATCGCGAGTTAGCGTACGCGACAAAGGTGGAATCTAAGCCAAGGCTTGGCACTGCCTTCGCTCGACCGCTTCGAGTATTACTATTATACGCCGCGAACTGTATCCGTACACGCCGTGCTCTACCATCGCGTGCGCTTAATGAATGAACATCGTGCACCGGTGAATTTTTACGCGACCACCTGCTTCCATTACTGGAATCGCTTCATTTCGACCCAAGTAACCATCTTTCCCCTCTTACGTGCATCGTCCTTATATTTTACGCTTTGGAATGTTGTTCGATATTTTTATAAGAAGCTCGACTGTTCCATACGTTTCTGTGGTTACGGATTTGCGATCGTGGTCTTTTACCCAGATTAGCAAAGGGTATAATAAATAAATACGATGAGATCGTCTCTCCGTGGCTATTGTTTCTCTTGGACCACGACCAGATTTTAGATTCCTCTTATCCACCCACGCACTATCCGACAGATTTCGAGACAGCGTACTCTTCGAAACACCCGACGAGATCGATAAAATATTTTGCGATCGGTGGAAAGCTACAGCGATTGATACGAACGGATATTTGCCACGATACGTGGAAATTGAGGAGAAATCGACTTTTTCCGAATGTCTCGTAGACTGGAGAAATGTTGGCAAGAAAACTCGTGGACTTTGAAACGGACGAGAAGATTCGATCGTACAGCCGCGTTCTGTATCGTCGTTGAACCCTTTCAAAGAAGATTCCTCTGTTCCTGTAAAGCGTCACACGCGAATGGCGAAAGGCGAATGTGGGCAGAGGAGCGTGTCGTGGCTTCGTCGAGGAATTATCGTTGCTCGCGGATAGTCGAGGTTTCGTAATCCGGCTCTCGGTAGTCGGCGTGTATATCGTCGTGTTCCTCGTCCGTTAGGCTCGTTTCAATGGATCGGTGACCGGAGGAACAGGTTCACCGTGCGCGTCACGGCTACGACCGAACTTTCTTTCGAAGAAATCGATGGGACACCCTCCGGGGTATTTGCCTTGGGTGCACACGAACTTTATGGTGACGCGCTTGACAAAATATCGAATATTTTTCGACGACATAAAAGGACATATGTTGTTTGGTAAAAATACTTTCGTCTTTTTAATTAGCACGTATAACGCACACGTATTCCGTATGTAGCTATATAAATAATTTTTACGACCGGTACAACGTAAACGCGTGTATAAAGTTTCGTGAAAGATGCAGTTATCGATATCGTGTAACAATAACTATATATATATATATATATATATATTGGATTCGTGGTACAACTTGAACGAAACGTAACTTCGAAATATATTACGACGAAACGAGATAAATTAAAAAAATCTTTTTCGAAGAAGATCGAAGGATAAAAATTCGACGACCGCAAGAGGATTAACGCAGCCTCGGATAAGATCGAATCGGTCGAACATCTCCACGAGATCTTCGGCTTTATTTTCGCGTTATTACATATTCTTGACGGGGCCAGTTGGATCGCGGCGGAATTATCGTCCATGGTAGATATACGGTGTTTCGTAATCCCTTCGGTAGTCGACGTATATCCTCGCGTTTCTTGCAACGTGCCTCTTGTACGTGCTCGTTTATGCACGCCTATATATCGTACGTAATGCACGTTGCATTCCTCGACATTCGTACGCGCGTTATGCATTCCGCGTGGATTTGACCTCGATGCCGTGTTATTAATGCCCATTACGTTATATAAACGAACCGCCGTGATCGGCCAGCCGTGCGTACAAGCGAGAAACGAGCGAAGAAGGAAGCAAAGGATAAAAGGATATACCCGTGAAACCAACGAGGAACGAACGGAACGTTTTCTTGGAGTAGAATCGCTCGGCGAGAGAGCCTTTTATTGATCGACCCAGCGATCGGTGTTTCCAATGGCGGACAGAAGGAAGATTTGTTTCTGTTGATATCGATTCTCTCGGATGTAAATCTAACCGTGGTCGCCGCGTAAATCACCGCCACAGGAAGCGGATTTTGTAACTTTTCCAGACAGGTGTTCTACGTTGCGTCAGCCTCCCAGCAATTTGTTCCGTGTGCGTATGTAGTACCCGTCCACGCTCTCCGTTCTCGTAACATCGGGATGCTGGATGGAAAAAGTTATTCAAGCCTGCGTCGAGCCTTCGGGGCCACGTTGACTTCCATTCGCCGTTCGCGATTGCCGCAATCGCTAAAAAAAATTGTGACGTCGCGGAGCTCGATTCTCTTCTACAGGCAGCTTCGTAACGAATATACCAAGTATCGTACAGAGATTGGAAAGACGGCAAGTGAAAGATTCCGGTTCGATTAGTCGTAACGGAATATATTCGTCTCATTCTCGTACGAATTTTCGCCTGCAGCGTATTATCGGTCACAGTAGTCAGGTTCTATTAATCGAGCAGTACGAGTAAAGTAGCCGTCTTGCTCCTGTATCATCTCGCTGGTCTTATTCGCAGCTCTACGTATCATTCGCGTCGCACTTAGCTCTGCTCCGTCGCGTTCGTTTTACGATGCGATATAGAAAAGTGGTCGGTATAAAAGCCAAAAGAAAGGGAAGAAAACGCAGATAAGATCGCGACGATAAATAACGCTACAAAGAGGTTACCAGTTCAGAGAACACTCGTAGGGAGCGAGAAAGCTAGGAACCATCACATGATTGAACCGTTGAACCGTTTCATGGAAGGGATCTCTATTAACCAGCAAACTCGTTATCTCCCCGAAGAAAACACGATAACAATCGAACCTGGCTAGCTCATAGAAACGTTGACCCGTGAAATTCGCAGGGAAAGAAGCAGTTCTCCGTTACCCAGTCATCCTCTTGATTCTCGTTCGCGATTCTTATCCCGACGTCGCGTTAATCAGAACCCGCTGGTGGACCTCGAGAGGTCAACCGAGTGGTCGATCGAGAGTCATCCGGGCTGGAATCGCGTTCTGGACGGCGCAAAGGCGTAAACAGTCCGTCGAGAAATAGCTCGAACGCTCGGAGTCGCGAGGTCGTCGATTGGAGCATGGTATAACGGTAGATACGTTTAAGTACGCTTCCAGATAGATGACCAAGAGGTATATATACCATATCCGTGCGTATTCCAGGCACCGGTTGATGTATGCATTCGTGGACGTATCGCCGAGGAGCCGAGGCAAAAAGGCCGTCACCGCGAATCCCCGCGACCTTTCTCTTCCATTCACCGCGTTCGAACAATTTCCAGCCGCGGGCACGTTCTCGCTGACTAATTAAATGATTGATCACCCCGACGGGCAAATTATCGTGCCGGCCGGCCGACAAATTAACCGCCGCCAGCCCTCTTCTGCCCGATCGCTTTTTCTCCTCTTTGTACAGCGCGACACAAAAGCAACGGGCTCCCTAGGTTTCGTCACTCGAGAAGAATCGCTGGGAACGGTTAAAGGATTCTACCGTGTATCGTGCGGTTGCTGTCGCCGTTCTTCACGATGAACCGACTACAATAGTTGGAAATTTTATATATCAGTTATTTTTATCGCGTTTCCGTACTTGCGTACGTGAGTATTACACGAGTATTAACTTTTGTTCTCGACAGGTTTTATCGTGTCGTTGATTATCATATTTTTGGCATACGTATACAGAGTGTTAATAAAAGACGATTGTTCGAAACCAAGACGACGAACAAAGTTTTACACGCGTAGAAATATTTGGGTTACGTCATCGAGAATTTTATTTTGCGCTAGAAGTATCTGCACGCACGCAATCCTCTTTGCAGTTTGGAAGATCACACGTCGACCCGACGTGGATAGAAACGGCGGTCTCGCGATAAACGTACAGTAGACGCGTCGATTGTGCAAAGCATCGGGAATAATACGCGGAATCGGATTTCTACGCCCGGAGCCAGAAAGCTCGATTTACGAGCGCACACACGACTCGTCGAGCCGCAACTTCTCTCGAATAGAAAAGTACACGTACTTCTTGGGTCTCCTTTTTTCCCCCGATGCGTGCTTACTATGCTAATTAGCAATAATTTAACCGGTCGGCGCTTGTAGCGCCGTCGAAATCCTCTCCGGAACGAAATGTACGTTCCTTACCTCACCAATTTTTTTTCCTCTCTTTCACACGTCGCTTTCTTTGCTCTCGCGAGTCCCCAGGACATACATGTCGCTCCTTTGTGCCGCTGATTAATATGCGAAGGCATCCTGAGGCTCGCCCAGCTGCATTAACAAGCAGCCTCTTGTGCATGGTCAGGACACCTACCCCTCGAAAAGCCACCCTGCAAGAAGAAACCTTCCTACGGTTTCCCTAGAATAGCTCTTTCTTTCTTTCTTCTACGGCCTATCCAGCAGAAGTTCCTTTGTACCGAAGAGCACTCGAGCTCGGTGAAGTATTTATTTCGCTGATCTCGAGGCGCGATTGGGATGGAACTCTTTGTTGCCCCTGGAACGAATCATACGAACCGTGGCATCGAGGATTTCGGTGGTTCCTGACGACGGCTGTTTCTTCTCTTTTATTTGGAAGACACGGAGGATTCTCGAATATATGGGGATTAGTCGAAAAAAAAGAAAGAAACGGAGTATAAAATGTTTCATCGTGAAAGCTGCTGGTATTAGTATTCAACGTCTGGAATTCGAACGTACATATTTCAGACGTGTCACGGAATATCTCGTTTCCGTGTGTTTCTTAGCGATGTACTAGACGCTGTCCGCAGAAGGTTGAAAAAAGAATTCAATTAGGCTGTTAGCGAATCGGTAACAACCTCTGAGAAAAATGTCTGGGAACTGGAGTGCGTCACGTGGAGTTCGATGTGTTTTAACGCGAACGACTTGTATATTCGATCGATCGAGTTGTTTCGACATTGGTCGAGCAAAAAGGCCAGTTGATTCGATCGAACGAAGAATATCGTGTACAGAAAGCGATTCGAAGCTTTCGTACGTTCGTACGAATGTTTTGCGACTATGTGTCGTTGCTTGTAGAGGAAATAGAAGAAAATAAGTACGTATGACTCGGTCTCGTGATACGTGGGCCAGCTCGTGACTCGATAACGATTATCGATCGTCGATCGAGCGTACAACGCCGCGTTCCATGTTCCAGGTATTCCTAAGAATATAATCGATGTGGCGCGGTGAAAGTGTGCGAAAACGGGCCCAGAAACGGTGCCGGTGTAAGAATGCCGCGTAAAAGTACGTGTCGTTGGAACAATGACGATGGGAAACGGAACGAAAGAAAACGAGTAAAGAAGAGAAGAGAGAGGATATTGGATGTGGCCTCGTGGTCGATGATACGCATCGAAGAATGCCAATAGCGTCAAACTGTAAAAATTACTCCGTGAAAGAGAAATTTTCCGACTCCCGTAAAGCACGTCGAACACGGCAATTATCGCGAACCAAACTAGCGTCGGTAAAACGAGAATGAAGAAAAGGAACTATGATTAGAACGAATTCCATCGTGACCCTGATTATCAAGCGCTATTACAATCCTGGGAAGAGTGGATTTTTAAATGATAAAGGGAAAATATTCGGATAATTTTTAATATTAGTAATTACGAAGATTTTTGTTGATTATGGTTTGTTGCGATATCGCAGAGAAATACTTTGTGGATTATAGAAAATTCTTGAAACCTAAGGAATTTTTACAAAATAAATTTACTACGAATTTTTCATAAATTTCTTAAATGTATTGGATCTATTAAAAGATTAATTGATAATTTTGTAGAATTTTTAACAAATTTCTATCCTGGCTAAATTTATTAAATATCCATATGTATTAAATGTATTAAAAAAAAAAGAAAAAAAAATTCGCCACAGAAAATTCTTTCCACGATCGCCGAAATATTCCTCCGCAACATCCTAGCTAATTCGATTAGCAGATTAAAGCGAAGGCCTTCCATCGAAGGAAAAACAAACTTTCGATGACACAGAACGCCCAATCGTTTTCTACGGGTCGGCCCACTCGAGAAAACTTTCCATCTCGATAAAAAACGATAAAAACATGATGGCGAAAAAAAAAACGTATTCGGCCACGCGTTCTACGCGTCTGCTGGTACTCGTCACGCGAGAAGGCGCGTAGATAAGAAAAGCGGTGACATACGAGGTACAGTCTCTACTCAGGTGGAAGCGATTACTTCCGGTGGTCCGATGATTCATTGCACGCGAAAGATGTATCACGGGGCGAGATGTGTTGCGCGCGAAATCTCGCTCCGTTCTTGTAGTCAGTCTGGCAGCTCTGAGGCGAGCAACCGGTCCTCGTCACGCCTTCCCTCTCGACGTCCGCAGCTGTCCCGTATATTTTCTTTCGTGGCGTGTTGTCGCGTGTCGTTGTCAGAAACGTATTTCACGATCGACGTTCGTAGATCGAGATGTTCATCAAGTACGTGGACGTGTTCATGGACGAGGGTTACATGTCCGACTCGTCGAATGTAGGTATACCAAACGTGAGAAGAATTTGTTGCGATCGAATGAATCGAAGCAATTGCGAGTTTGAAACACCGTTTGAGATCGTATAGCAGTTTCCACGATACGGCGAGGCTCTAAATTAATCAAACGATGCAGCATCTACGAATGGGAATCTGAAATCTGTAAAGAGTTCGCTACCTAAGTATTATCTAAACTACTTATGTACCTTATTAAGAAGTAATCAACTCGGGCGCACAGTTACCGCAAACCATTCGCTGGCAGCCAGCTGTAATTTCAAGTTAAACGTCTTTCACTGAAGTTCGAGAGGAAAGATCGCTAACCGCGTATTCTTCGCAGGTGTTTGTAATTTAGTTCAATTTTCGCGGCTAACCTTGTCTTCTCTAAGTTGTTTTACGTTACGAACCGCCTCTTGCTCGATCGTCTATCGCGAATAGAGCCCATTCTTTGATCACCTAGCCGTCTCTATTGCTCGCTTTTTGTTAAATCGCCCATATAACTAACTATCCGACTATTCGATCGCTGCGTATGTTTACGGAGGTTGCGTTACGATTCCAACTGATTTATCGAATACAGACGTTCGTTTTATAATTATATCGCTGGGAGAAAATAGTCGTCGTTTCACGTATTTTCTTCCAACGCTAAAGCACAATTGACAGAATTCTAAGACATCGAGGAATTTCCACGTTTCGTAAGTAATTCTCTGCCAACGACGAAACTTCGTTCAGCGACTTCAAACGTGACGTAGACTCGACCGACTTCACTATCTCGTTGTATCACAGAGGCTACTATAGAATACACGTGTTGGCTTATGATAATATCGAAGTGATTGCACAATCCTCGACGATCGATCATCGAATAATCGACGACATAGTGAAATTTGGGTTCGTTAGCGGCTCGTCTTAAGCCTCTGCCTTCTGTGGGATTAACCGCGATTTGACCGGCTTTCAGTAGATTCGTATTACCTCGTTTGTACATGGACCATGGATACCAAATCCGATTCCTGGTTCGATCACGCAGCGGAACACGGACGTAGAAGTGGTACGTACACTTTCGTTACGAAAGCCGGTTCTGTGTGGGTGGTACGCACCGCGGTGGTCGCATTTTAATTGAAAATTTCGAAGCACGTGTGGGTGCGGATAATAAACGGAGCAATGTAAAAACGTCGGCGTACTTACCCTTGACGAATCGACTAGTCAGGGAAAATTGCAATTCACCACGATATTTCTGTCGATGTCTCGCGTGTACACCCCCGCTCCCGATTCTTAGAATAATTATTTATTTCACGAAAGACGAAAGTAAACTTATGTTTCAACGATCGACTATCGTTTCATCAAGTTCTATATTTTATTTTCATGCTAACAAATTTCTGCAGTCGTATAAAATTTGAAGTTCACGATCGACGTGAAATCATCGAAGTCGCGTTAAAAATAAAAATGAGCTAAGACTCACGAGCGTACATAGTTCGAGAATGAAATAGTTTTGCAATAATATGACGTTGGCACGGGTCTACAGCTTGGGCCAATCCGTGGGCGGTTATCGTAAACAGTAACGGAAATTCGAACAGCTGATGCGAACAGCTCGTGCCTCGTAGCAATTAAGCAATGAATCAACCGATCGCGTGGTCGCGAGTCGGTAGAAGTTCGTTCCAGCGAGCAGAGTTAGCTCGAACGAAACGGCACGACGTGATTGAACGGTGACTCGCCATGAATTTACATAACTCGCTTCGATGTATCGCGGACGACGATTATCCGGATCGTCGCGATTGAAAAAGTTCGCGTCGATTCTTTGCCGCGGCAGCATTTCGCGTTACGACTCACCGAACGATATCACTGAGTAACTTGGTGCGTCGATCGCTGGGGAAAACGAACACACTCCCTGTTTCCCAATGGTTTCCTTTTCCTGCTTTCACAATCTTACCATTAGAACTTCACATTATCGTAATTGTGGCGAAGTAGAGGAATTTCGCAGAGTGTTGCGCAAAATTCATCGATTTACTGTGGTGCGATCACTCGAGCCTGGTTTCTCGAGAGCGTGCGAGAGTTGGTAATGCAAAGGAATAATTTTCTGGATATTTTAATTTTTTTTTTTTTAATTTTCTAATACGTCATTAAGAATATCGTTGTTGAATATGCAAAATATCTTCAGGAAAGAACAGAAATACTCGATATTGTTTTGTTATTCGGTAATTTCCAATAGGTCAGGCTTCTTTCCAATAGACAATGGTCCTCGTCGATAAAACATCAAAAATATATCGAATACAATATCGATCGATATTTTTGTCATTTTTAAGAGAACAAGCTACGTACTGCATTCACAATCCTGTTATGAATAAGATATAGTAGAATTTATGATACGATCTAGAATGCAAAGAGAAACAATTTACTGAGATAATCTAACGAGAAAACGTTTTTTAAATGTTGCAGGTCCAGAGGCTGGCCGAATACGAGAGGTACCTAGGCCAGGAGGCAAGAAACCTAGTGGAGAACGGAAACGGAAGCGTCGGCAGTGGCGCCGTTCTTCAACGTGGTCAGCTCGAGGGCGATCTTCACCGTATCCAGGAACTCTTTCCTGGTGACAATCTTCGGCTGCACGAACGAGATGTCCTTACCACGGTACTTGTCTGTTTCTTCGCGCTTTACTAACATATACATTCGCGCATAAAACTTTTTCCTTCGTCATCGCGATTACCCAACGTAGAGAAAATCAGTAAAAAAAGCGTAAAAAATTTGTTGCTTAAAAAATGTAACAGTTATGGGAGAAATAGGAAAGAACGTTATCGTACGATGCGTTTCAACGATTCTCACGAGCACCCCACAGCATATTTCCTGGCACTCGTGAAAAACACTGGCGCGTCCAACACGCGTGATGTTTCCCACGGATCTCACAAGCCACTCCACAGAATCTTTTTCTATGCCATTTTCACGTATGATGGATGTGACGTATCGTGAAAAAACAGCGTTGCTAGTTTAGTTGCTAGGATTAACTGGGAAGCGCGTTGTGCTTTTTGACCCGGAAATATGCATACTTAATCCATAAAACTGGTCCAGCTCCGCTGCAAATTATATTCGTCGTCGAAATTCTCCATTCTAAACGGTAACTAACGTACTACTCGACTTTACAATTCGTATTTCGTGAATCAACGGATCCAACAGCTATTTTATGCTTCAGACGCTTCGCTTTGCAATTCTTCGTTTCATAGGATTGGACGACAGATGATATATAAATCTTTGAAGCTAATGGTAAACGCCGAGTCTTCAGCTTTGTCTTTAGATCGTGACTCGATACTTCGTATTGCCGATCTCGAGTAGATTGTTTTCTTCTTCTTCTCTTTCGAATTCCTTTTTGATCATACGCAATGATTAAAGTACGCAAGTCGGTGATACAGATTTTCATTCGTATCTACGAATGACAACACTGTTTGCCGCGGTGCGGCGTGTCATCGTCCCACGTGTATCGCAGTCTAATTTGCATACTGGGCGTAAAGAGTACGTATTGTCAAGAGCAGGGATTACGGGGCATCTAGTGAGATCATGGTTCCACTGCACTGGTCGCATAGGTGGACGCGTGCTCGAGTTTCTCAATGCTGCTCTGCACATTCGTGCGCATATTCCTGAGAACGATGATAGAACGCTTTCACGAATCACGTAGAATCATTTGGAGTCATCGGTATGTTTACCTGGATTTCCACGGCATTTATTAACATACGATAATTCGATGCAACGCAACAACCAAGCAGTAGCATTAGTAGAGAACCGATAGTTTCAGAAACGACTGCGAGTTACGACCTAGTCGAGAGAACGGAATACGAGGAGCATCGATTTCGTAAGGCAGAAGAAGGCCAAGAAGGAACGACGAGGGACACAAATCTGGCTCTCGACGCCGTCAAAGCGAAATATGTTAATCAGTCTGCCCTGTGGTCGTTTGTAATTTCGTGTGTCGTCTTCTTGCTATATTTGGTAGGGTTATTTGTCAGGCGTAACCGTTCATCCGTCTCTGTGCGTCTTGACATCAGCGGAAGTCACGGGAAAAGCAACTGGTATCCGCTGGAATCTCTCGACTGGAACTGCGTCGCAATACATCTAGTAAACGGTTGTTTAATTTTGCTATTAAACGGCTTCGATATAGATCGGTATTTTCCACTGTTTTCCAGTAGCTTCGTTGAATGTGAACTAGTCTTTGCTGAAAATTTCGAACGGGTTCCTTGCCGAAAATTTCGAACGGGTTCCTCGCTGAAAATTTCGAACGGGTTCCTCGCTGAAAATTTCGAACGGGTTCCTCGCTGAAAATTTCGAACGGGTTCCTTGCTGAAAATCTCGAACGGGTTCCTCGCTGAAAATTTCGAACGGGTTCCTTGCTGAAAATCTCGAACGGGTTCCTTGCTGAAAATCTCGAACGGATTCCTTGCTGAAAAAAAAACGGTGCTTCACTCTCGGTGAATAGAGAGCCGGTGAAATAATGCTGTTCAGTCATCCGAATGTTAATGCGGCTTGGCACGTTGGTGTTCAGTTATTAGCCGCCTGCTGCGAGGATGATAATAATTTATGTCCTAGATCCGAGCATCAAAATTAGTCGTTACTTTGTGACCCTTTAACACGGTAACTGGACAGAAGAGCGCCCCTTCCAATGGATAATTTAATGCTAATCCCTTGTCAACTATGCTCGATACCGCGTCGATATTTTCCATTTCCAATGTCGATTCCCTGCGTGATATTTCGTGCAACAAATATAACGGCGATCCAAAAGCATCGGTTAGGTCGAATCGGAGGAATTTTGTTTTGCTTCTCAGTGGTATGGTATTGCCCTTGTTCAAATATAGCAGAGTTTGTTATTGATTTCGTTATACGGCAACGCGGTCTGTTTCGTTTCAGAAAATGAAGAGTCTGATCCGCAAGAGGAACGGCGGGAACCCTGGAAGGCTGACGAGAGTGCTGTCGCAGAAATCTCTAAACGTGTCCAACAACTCACCAGCTCCGAAATCTCCGCCGAGGACTTTCCTCTTGGAGACTCCGGTACAATTCACCACGGTGAGTGATCATAACAGTAATTCGAACATTACGTTTAAGTTCACCGTAATAATACAGTCTCTTTTCCGTATTTACAGGGTGTACAATCCCAGGACAGACACCTTTTTCTCTTCTCCGACCTATTGCTCATAGCAAAGGCACGAAGCGGCGGTAACTTTAAGCTGAAACAATCCGTAAGAATGAGCGAGCTATGGCTAACTGCCGGGCACATAGAGGATGTGGCCGAAACGAGCAAATCTCAGGAAACGAGCTTCGTCCTCGGCTGGCCCACTACGAACGTCGTCGCAACTTTTATGTACGTGCCTGCCGATGCTTTACACGTGCCTTATCCACGCTGTTGGTATCTCGTTCTCTTGTGTTATTGCACCCTTTTCACGTTTCTTTACACCCTACCTGGACTCGTAATGACGTCGCGACTCCGCGTCGCTTCGAGGTTCCAGCCAGAATTCTTTTAGTGGCGCAATAAACTCGCAAACGAGAAACCGCTCGAGGGTGGCGGCAAAGAGATATATCGTTCGATTAACCGTCGAGGTGTCGGCTTTATCGCGACATCGCGCATCACACAAACGTTTATTCGTTTCTTTCAGGACTGCTGCAGCGAGGGATCTCTGGTGGGGACGTTTGACCGAACTCGTACGAGAGGAGAGTATGAAGGAGCCGCCCGACACGAACATTCAAGTCGTGTATCACGACAGTGACACGAACACGGAATACGTAAGTACTGCATACTGCTCTCCGTCGTTGCGCGCAATATACAGTCGCATACGCGTATTCAAAGCCGAACGAGAGGGAGATACACGCGGTCACGCCTTCACGGTCCATTCTTTGCACATCGTAGCGCTCCAAGAGAGACCGTAGTTCGATCGCTTGACCTTCCTGGAGGCATTCTTCTTTCAGATGCCCCTTTTATATCATTGACGTCAACGCTGGAGTGGATCGGTTCTACTAAAAAGACCCTCCTTCTATCTCGCGGCCTTTGTACGACGTGTTCGCTCCTCCGGTCGAGGTTCATTATCGACCAGCGCGTCGTATTTAAATACACGCGCCGCTCGACACCTCTATTAGAGAACACGCGAGCGCCTATCGTTTGCCAGAAGCTGCGGTCAACGTGAACGCATACTCTCGCGTAACCCCTAATAACTATAATCGCGTGTACCAGCACGTATTCTCTTTACCGTATGTCTGTGTTGCGCGCGATTACGATTCTCTCCGAGCAATCCTGTTATTCGTGTTGCGAGCTACATCCGCGTCCCATCTTGGTATTTGCAGTGTAAGACGATTATGGTGGGATCCGAGATGACAGCGGCAGCCTGTGTGAATCTGGCCACGCGTCTCTTGGATCTGCAAGGACCTTTTCAGCTGTGGGCCAGAACGTCTGCCGACGAGGCGCCGTATCCTCTGATAGGACACGAGAGGCCTTTCGCCGTCAAACTGTCGAATTTGAGACACACGCTGTCCGCGGAGGAAGGTTTCGATCTGGAGCATTGCAACAAAAGTGGACACGATACGTGCCACTTTATACTCAGGCCGGTACCAAAATCGCCGGTAAAGAAGAACAAGTCCAAGATCACTGGATTATTGAGGAGATCCCTTTCGTTGAACCCGAGTTTGTTTGGAGTCAATTTATCGAGGCTCGACGAAAATGGATTGCCCAAACCTGTGTTAGTAATGCTCCAGCAATTATTCGCCAAGGGACCATTCACGCAAGGAATCTTCAGAAAATCGGCGAATGTTAGAATCGTTCGAGAACTACGAGACCAGATCGAGTCTACTGGAGATCCCAGTTGTTTGGAAGATGCTCCAATTATAGCCGTGGCAGCTCTCCTTAAAGACTTTCTGAGATCCTTACCGGACCCTTTGCTAACTTCCCACCTGTTTCCCCTCTGGATGGATAGCCTGGACACACCAAATCCTGTTCAAACTATTAAAAAGTAAGCGAAGAAACGGTTTCACAGTAACGAGAAATTCTTTGTGTTTGTACGATATTTAACGAACAATGGTGATTTCAGTATTTTAGATAGATTGCCCAAAGCGAATTACACCCTGCTATCGCATCTGATCTGCGTTCTACACCATGTGGCACGGCGGTCGAAGCACAATCTCATGTGTGCCAGTAATCTGGGCGTGTGTTGTGGACCAAGCTTACTCTGGTCGCCAAATCCGTCGGTGAATCAGAGCAGGGCGATCCCTACACTGACGGAGATGTTGATTCGTCATTGTGAAGTCCTGTTTGGGGAGGGCGTCACGCAGCTCTTTGGGGAGGAACGCAGCGACAGTGGAGCCGAAGAAAGCACCGATAGCCTTCACTGTGAGCACTTTGCTTTATCTTTCTTCTTCTTCTCCTCCTCCTCCTCCTTCTTCTTCTTCTTCTTCGTCTTTTTCTTTAATTCTTCTTTCTTTTTTTACTCTGTGAATCAGAAGCGAAGCATGCATCTGTTCGTTTGGTATTCAGTTTATGTAAGTGTTCAGTCCACTGAGGAATTTCTCTCGTTGCAGCAGGTGGGCTTTCTCTGGACAGCCTGGACCTGACGGAACCACCGCGTAAAGACCACATGTCTCTTTCAAGAGATTCTGGTCTGACCCTGTCGGATTGTCAGCTGTTCATCCCAGAGTCTCCGGTGGGATCCGAGGACTCTGCCGCGAATGCCTCGTCATCCAGCTTCGACAAGTCTCTGACCAAAGAGGACAAGTCTACCAGCAAGTCGTATATCCGTGTCTACGGTGGATGGGAAGAGCGAATGAACGGCTACGCGGCAAATAATCATCACACGAGCGCCGTTGAGCATAATTTCAGGGAGGAGAAGAGCGGCATCGGTTACCCTAATCCGAATTTTCAGAGACAAGATTGGCTGAGGGCTCAACTGAAGAGAACGCCAAGAACAAAGTTGGACGAGCACGATCATCGTAAAGACAGGTTCGATGAGAAGGATATCTACGGTAGGGAGTATCTGAGACAAGATTCCATGAAGGAGAACATGGAGAATTGCAAGGACATCTACAGGAGTTCGCAACTGGACATAACGCGGGATCTTCGGACGGAATACGAAAGAGCTACGCAACAGGACATCTGTACGGAACGGGTCTCCATTCATAATTCGGAGCAGGATCTGTCGGGAGACACGACGTTGACCAGTGACAGATACGAATTCAAGAAGGAACGGTTCAACGAGTTCAAAAAGGTCAAGTCGGAAATGTATGTTAATCGCGAGTCACCAGTCTCTCAGAACGGTAGCTACCATTCGGGAAGCGATCTGTACGAGTTCAAAAAGGTGAAGAGCGAGATATACGTGAACAAAGAAACGACGCGTACGGAGAGATACGAATCTGAGAGTAGCATCTATGGGAATAGGGACAGAACGAGCGAGATATACGATTCGAGAGAGAGGAGTGATTTGTACTCGTTCAAGCAAGCCGAGGCGATCGATTTGTACGGTGACGAAGACGATGAAGAAGAGAGAACGTGGCCGGATACACCACCACCACTACCACCGAGATTGAGGCATCTGCCACCGGTACACATGAATCTGGAGGACAGACACAAAGTGGCGGGTAGGTCAAGGTCTTTACCACCGCCTCCTCCTTATCGTCCGCCTCCTCAACCTCGTGCCTCGGTTACCACCAGGCACCTAGGATATGGAAGATCCGTCGTCGATGACGAGAGTTATGTTTAATATGAAACGCTATTCGAATTAGGAGCTATTAGAATCGCTCTCGCGTGTATGTTTGTGTGTACGTGTGTGGTGTACGTATGATGCGTCTGTGTGTATGTTGGCACTTCGGGAGAATCAAAGAACCGAAAAAGTCGCAGGTCGAGATCATGGATACATGTTGGCTCGTGTATTCATGCGATCTCGTTACGGCTGAAACTAGTCCAAACTGGAACGCACGTACGATATCGGAAAGAATAGCGATGTGTATAATATTGAATTGTATGCTCACCGAGGAATGAAGAATTATACAGAGTTGCTTAGTGTTTGTTTCGTCAAAATGTAAAACAGATCGGAAAAGTTAAAGTAATTACGTTTAAAGATATATTCGTAAATCACAAAATGCTATCGGTTATCGACGATTCTTAGCTATAGAACTTGACTGTTATACAGTGATTCAGGGTGCTTCCACGAACCTTCATAGGTTTCCCCTTTTCTTTTAAATTAGTTATTCATATAGAGACATTTATTATTAAGTATAGATTGTAGCGGACAAGACTTGCGTCGAGATGATATTATTCGTAATTTCTTTTCTTACGTGAAGAATTTTTGTAAAAATGGAGAAGAATAAAATATATATATATATATACATATATATATATATATATATATATATATATAATGTGTAAAGTACTATGCGAAAAAAAAAACAATCTGTGCGATATTCAAATGCGAACTGCCGTTTAGAGAGGGAGAATCAGGCGTCAATATCTACGGAACGAATCCCGATAATAAAATGCAAATTTTATTGCAACTACGTCAGAAAAGGCAGAGCGAGGTTCGTTTCCATTCGTCGTCCTAACATCATCTTTTTAAATACGTTCACATAGCTAAGCGCACATCTCTGTATTGATATGTTCCGCAATTTCGAGATTGTCCGACGTTCGCAAACTCGCGCAACAAGAAAACAGCATTGACTGCCCCCCCCCCCCCTATCGCGTTTCCTCTTGTGTTCTTTGTATAATAGATTTACGTTTCCTTCTTGTCTCCCAACAAGAAATTGATTCATTGCGGAATAAACATGACAGTTAAATAATTCTTCCTCTCTTTCTCTCTCTCTCTCTGTTTATTATAATTATACCATTTTGTCTTCTATCTTTTTTTTAAACTTAGAACATATAAATCGTAGTGTTTCGTGTACGCGAATAAAAGAGCGATTATCTTAAACTATAAGATACACGCGAAAGTTGAACGTAGCTGTTCGCGCGATCCAAATCTTTCGCTCTTCTCTGTATATATTAATGTATACTGTAATCTTTTATATTGCTAAACGTATATGATATACCCTATGCAATGCCCGTAAGGTATGTATACTTATCTAAATTATACGACATGCTATGAGAAGTAAATATATTTCGTATTTTATACAGTTGCGTGTGGTTCAACTCTGTTCAATATTCATTTCTCGCATCCTGCTGATACCCTGGCGAGCGGCCGCAAGAATTTCAGTGATCAGTACTGAAAATCATCGCGGACGATCGTGTTTTTTACTTCCGCGCGAGTATCACCTGAATATGCGTTTCTTGTTCTGATCAAATCTTTCAAATAAATGGGGTTATATTCGTATACAGCATTTATCTGTAAAATGCGTTCACCATGTTTATGGATTACGAGGAATTCGCTAGCCTTCAATTAGACAAGCCTGTGCCTGATCTGAGAGTACGTAATATCACGCGTGAACGCGATTTTCTATGAACGATCGACTCATACTCTAAATGTACGTTCCTAGAATGAAGAGCAATTAAAGAAGCACAGTTTAGATCCTAATTTGGAAAAAAGGCCTATAGACAGAGCGCTTCATCTTTTGGCGTAAGTGGAACTTAAATATACATATGATAATAAACCCGACTCGATAACGAGTCACTTTCGCCGAAAATGAAAACCGCGTCTTCCGTATTACCAGGACACGCCTCTTTACAGAGAAGCGGCATATCCTTGGGGCATGGTTAATAATAGTAATTTTGCGCATAGCGCTTCGACAAATCACTGTACAAAACCTTGAATTAAACCACGTAATCCCGTATGATTATCGTATCAAGGCTGCCACAGCATCATTAATTAATTTTATAAAATCTAGATAGTGGTCTATAGCAGAAGCACAGGTTGCACTTGCCGTACAGATGATACACATCGATGTTGTTACTTGGTTCAATCTCAGAGTAATATTTATTTCAGTTATAAAACGATAATAAATCTGTTAAATAATACATATTACGTGACAGTAGATAAAAATGTTTATATTTGGATCTCGATGATATGATCGAATTATACAAGTAATTCGTGTCATACTCGTTGCGTAACGAGCTATAAAAAAAATATCGCTGTTTTAAGCAGTGTTCTTTTTTAGAAACGCGAAACCGACGTACCTTAAAGCGAGATGCATCATCGCATGGGAATCGCAAAATAACTACATCGGATTGTCGATTACACAACATCGACTTACGATCAACGCATCCCGGTCTATTGTATTACGCGTTACGCGCAACGCAGCATTACGTGTTTTTCATTAGTGGCGTACGTAGGCCGCATTCGGTCGGTTCCGGCAGAACTCGGTCTTGCTCGCTGTCTCGTAGGACAAGTCACATATAATCGATACCTTGGAGTCAGAGCCCAGTTTAGTTGTCATCTACGTTCGGTCGTGTTGTTTTTATTGCGTCAAGTGCGTCATGAGAGTGCGTACGCGTGTATCGTCGTCCACGTAAAGAAATTAGTATATCAGTCCTCGCTGCTTTCTCGTGCGATCGTTGAATAAAATGCGCTTTGAAAATGTTGCAAGAGGAAGCTCTGTACAAGAGCACATCTCCACGGTAAGTGGCCGAAATAGAGAATGGTTTTTTAGCTAGTGAATCTTACTCGCAGTTGTCGCGCCCGTCTTCTCTCATTCTCACGACTGTTTCTCTTTCGTTCGAACCCATGCATGGTTTCTAAAAATAACGCAGCGTCGTTCAAGGAGTATACTGTCCTGTCGTCTAAGCGTTGCTAATTATAGTCCTTTAAAGACTCGGAAGAAATGACATTCTACGAGTAACTGATAAACAGTTAGCTAAAGACTTCGTTCGAAGTAATAAGATTTCAAGGTGTAGGTTGTTCGAAGATTTGACAGTATTATCGATTGTCTTTTTTTCCTCTTTGCATAACGATGTCGTAATAACGAGTGTTTTGTTGTAACAATGAGGATTTACGATGAAATAAAAACCTTAAGAATCGTGCACGTTGTACCAGTGAAAACATTGTCACATGCTTCGAAAGGATATGTTATGTAAAGATTCCTGTCCTTGGAGGTTGCATGCATTTAAGAAAAATAACGCGAGGATGACGGGATTGTTTTTATAAATTTAACGATTCCAGAAAATATTATACTTCCTAAATATATTGTTATCATGGTAATTTATATCGTAGTTAATATATTTGTAATAATAAATAATATTAATGTTTAAAAATGTGTTGTTTTCTACATTATCTATCTTCGTTAATACAGCTGTCGTTTTTGCGTTATTTGCTGTTATATCCATAATTATTGCAGGAAAGGCGATGAAATTCAAAAACTCAATTTTATACAAACATTACCAAGCCTCTTAGCCACAGACTCAGAATCATGTATAACACGCGTGATACCAAAAGTGCAGCAGTCACTGGCTACAGCATCCACGGAATTCCATATTGCAGCTTCAACGACATTCAAAACGATTCTAGAGCAGAAACTTGTGAACCATAATGTCTTCAGTCGAACATTCCTTCAAAGTATCTTAGATTCCCTTGAAAAGCGTGATCCAGGTAAAGAAATTTTGTTCACTCTTGTACAACAGGGTTGCTAGTTAAACCTATATCGACAGTTTCATGCATTTGGTATTATTCCATGTAACTAAACATGTATATATGTACATTTAAAGTTATCTGTCATGCATGGCTGGAGACCTTACTGGATGTGATAGAGTTACTGCCGGTAGAAGTCATAAGAAAGCAGGTTTGTATAGATGATCTTAGAAATTGATATTCAGACAACTTTGTCATTTAGAAGGGCAAATGTATTGTAATTTTTGTAGCACATATGCAACCTTACAATATGATTATGGTAGATTGGTAATTAGGTTGATTTATTTTATGTTACTTGGTTACCTGGCATTAGACTAAGCATCAAGTACTCTATCAAAACTCATATGTTGCAAAGAGATGCTATGTATTTAACATAGCCTTAACGATACAAATATTTTTTGAAACTTGAACATACTCAAATATAGTAACTAACATCATCCGGATGATAATAGAAATAAAATTATACAGATTCTGCCATTGACTGTAAGCAAAGGGCAATTGTCACAACCTATCCACTCCAGGATAATATGCAGCAAGATATTAGGAAAGATTTGTACAAGATTTGAATCTGCTCTGTGAGTATGTTTCATCTTATCAAAATCTAATATTTTTGTTATCGAGGGTATCAACTTTTAAACGCTATATTCTTGAGTGACAGATTAAACGTACAGAAATTGAATAGTATGCAACATATGCCAAAAGACAACTTTTTCTCAATAAAGTCATTAAATAAGTATACGAATTGAAATTGTTGTCAGGATACAGAAGGAAGTTCTACCAATGGTACACTCCCTCTGTCAGGATGTAAATAGTGAAGTACGAGCTAGTATCTGCTTGCAGCTACGTTTTGTTGCTGAAGGCCTTGGTGCTGAGTCTGTAAAATCTGCTTTGCTACCATCTTTCGTAGAATTAGCAAGTGATGAAGAAAGCAATGTAAGATGCGCCTCTGTACAAACAATAGCGTATTTGCTACCTCATCTTCAGGAAGGTATGCTTAATGACTAGTTGTGCATCATAAGCATTCCAAGATTTTTGTAGTAAAATATGTTTCGATTAATTTTTGGACGCGAGTTTTTTTAAGAACGCGACGCAACGTAGTTATAATTATTTACAGATACAATAAAAACTACCATAGTGCCACTTGTTAAGAAATTATGTGAAAATACACAATCTGTACAGTCAGACGATAACGTGATATGCGTCATTGCCCAAGAATTTGGAAAAATTGTACTCGGCCTAGAAAGTAAGATCTCTTATGAATTTAAATTTTATTTTCACGATCGCAGTCAATTGATGTACAATTGATATTTCAGCATGCTTATTACCTACGGAAAAAACATGGTTCGTAAAATATTTTCAACAACTTGCACAAATGGGTATTGTCTTAATGAAAAAAGAATCCAAGCCTCATCTTCCATTTGTAAGTGTGTACGAATATGATATAGACTCTGATAAAATCGAATGTGTTTTATAATGAAGTTTCTCCATAAATTTACACCTTTCTAGATGAATATTAATTTTGACGAAGATGAAAAATATGTAGAATGCAGAAGGTGTTGCGCGTTTAATTTGCCAGCAATGTTCATCTTTGTATCAAATTCCGTGGATGATACAGATGCATTACTTCTTACATTCACTGCATTGGCGAGTGATCACTATTATTTGGTTCGGAGAACTGTAGCGTGTGGAATCCATGAAGTGAGACTTTTTTGATTGGAATATGAAATTGGGATGTATGACTTTTTAGTAACAATCATAATTTACCATGCAGGTGGCCAAGGTGTTAGGTCCAAAAAGTGGACGGATAAAAACAGATCTAATAAAATTATTGAAAGATAACTCTGAAGAAGTTTTACAAGGTTTAATTCCTCATATAGGATTAACGCTTGATTGCTTGGCTGAAAGTCAAATTATTGGAGTAGATAAAATGGTTCGTATGCGTTTTCTATAATTAGACATTTTCTAAATATATTTGCTCTATTTCTATTAATCTGTTTGTCGACTGCAGGATTCCACTGTTATGGAAATTGGTAGAGCTCTATTGAAATGTGAGTCGGAAATAGCAGCTACACATAATTGGAGATTAGTGTCTTCAATGCATTCACAACTTGAGATATTGCCTAAATACTTCCCAAGTGACTTTATATATTCATATTTTGTGCCAATGGCCTTTTTTAGAATATTACACGCTGTAAGTTTTAAAATTACTCGTGTTTCGTTTTTAACCAAAATATATGACATAATCAAATTTCAATACTATTTTTAACTTGCAGAGGCCAATACCCGTTCGACTCTCCGCAGGAACTCTATATCTTTTCCTTTTACGTTATAACATGAAACCTATGCAAAGGGTAGAACTTCGTAGCAAATTGTATTCAGATTTAGCTAGTAATCCGAATTGTTATGTGAGAATGATGTTTGTTCGTATGATGATAGAGGCTTTGGAAATTTTTTCTTCTGCATATTTCAAGGAACATTTTTTTACTGTTTTATTGAACTTGGCAGAAGATCCCGTAGCTAACATAAGAATGAAAGTAATTTCTCTGTTGCCTCAGTTAAAAAGTATGCTGCGGATGCCGGCCGATAAAAAATTATTAACTTTGTTAGAATCAACTATAACGCATTTAATAAATAGCGAAAAGGATAGAGATGTACTAGCCGAGTTGTCATCCGTTATAAAAAGATTGGATGATATATCGCTTAAATACGAAGGTCGAGTTGTAAGTAATATTCAGTATAATTCACTTTTATTGTTAGCGAATTATGTTTGTACAAAATACTTTGTTTCAGGCATCTGGAGCAGTTTCAAAACAGGGCACTGAAGATATTAGAAAGTTAGAGGAAGAGAAAAGATTATCAGGAATGGCAAATGGGAAATCTCCAGGCGGAGGTGCTACAATAAAGAAAGGTACGCGAGGATAAATTTCCATAATTATAGCAATTCTTATTACTTACGGATTGAATATTTGGAATCCTGTAATTGTAGGGGGGTGGCGTCATGCGACTGCCGATTCCTCGTCGAAAACGATGTAAGTTATACTTTATAATTTGAACGTCTAATGATTTTCCTATGAAATTTTGAACTAATTTATTCTGTTCTTTTCATCCAGGCCGCAAACATCATCGAAAGGTAAATATTCGCTTTCGTTACCACCGATTAAACATAAAATATTATTCAGAACAATGATTAAAATTAATAATATTTATTACAGATAGCATAGGCTCACCTCGCCAATCAAGCGACGGATCAAAAGCGAGGTACATAAATTACATATCTACTTATTCCTCGCATATACAAATAAAACTAACTTTAATTTTAAGCATGATGCTAACGTCTAATATAACACTAATATTCGAGAATAGAAGAGATAGATTTTTTAGAACCGATGAAAAAGTAGAGTTAAATCTCACTATCTTTCTTAGTTTACTAACGATATCATGCAAAACCTAATATCAAATTCTGCATGCTTTGCATCTAACAGAATTCAACTAACACATCCTTGGGAAAGAATAGGGCATACCAACTCAAACATTAGTACAACCCATACTAACTTTGACAATGGATCGTGCAGTGATTATCTAATGCAAAAGGCTCAGCAGAGTCGATCGAAATTAGCATTGCCATTTATATCGTGGCCGAAAACGATCATGAGAGAGAATCGGCGAAGATCGCAGCGAAATTTCCTACTAATCCGAGACTATGCCCGCGAGTTTTCCACTAACATTGCCAGCAAGGACACTGCCACTGTAGGAACGCTTGCAGCTCACTATAACTCTTGTTGGCCTTGTAGCTCTATGCCGGAGATACCGGTAATGCTGTCGGATGACGAATTCCTGGTAGACGCTGGTATCAGGATACCGGTACAGTTCTCTCAAAGCACCTCTAAGATACCGCATCTGCAAGATTCCATGTTTGGCAAGAGAAGAACTTCGTTCAACGTGAATCATGCTCGGCCTACCAGTATGAATTTCGACAAGGGAAAGCCTAAGAGAAACTCTTCCGTTGAATACGAAGATTGCATGAAACGAAGAACGAATGCCGATCAGTCAGACGATGTCAGAACTTCCATCGATTGCGAGGACGGATTGAGACTGGTAAAAGAAAATCAACAGCTGGGTAAGAAGGATCCTGTATACGTTGGCCCTTTGATGAGATCTAGATTTGGATTCGGTGTGAATCAGGAGAGAACGATGGACGACAAGATGAAACGACGAAATTCGTTAATAATGGATAAAGACAAGCCGAAGATTGTGCAGTCAAAGTGCACGTTGGACAGAACTAAAAGGAACTCGGTCAATTTCGACAAGGGAAAGCCCAAGAGAAATCTCTCCGCCGAGTACGAGGATGGTATAAAACGGAGAACCAACGGAACTAATCAAGCGAAAGGTATAAGATTACGATCGATCGATTACGAGGATGGTTTGAGTCTAGTGAAGGAGAATCAACAGCTCGACAAGAAGGATCCATTATATCTTGGGCCTCTGATGAGATCTAGGTTCGGGTTCAGCGTAAATCAGGATAGATCGATGGACGATAAAATGAAACGGCGGAACTCACTGATAATGGATAAAGACAAGCCTAAAATCATACAGTCAAAGTGTATGCTGGACAGGACTAAACGACACTCTGCGAATTTTAGTTTAAAGATGCTGAATACGAAAGAGACTAAGCTTATCTTGATGACTCAGCATAGCTTAGACGTGGCCGACGATACATCTTCGGAACGTTTAAGCCGGGCTCCGAGACGATATTCGACCTTAGACGTGAATCATAATCAGGGACATAGTAAAATACCCTTAAGAAATTTTGTACGTCGTAGTAGAACCGCACCAGCTACCAGGGCTTCCAGCCCCGTAGGTTCGCAATTAAGGTACGAGGAGATCGACAAGCTGTGCCGAAAGTTCGAGGAGTACCAATTGTATTAGTGTAATTACACAGAACGCATTTAAGGTATCGAGAAATTAAAATCTCCATGTAAAAGGAGGGGGGGGGGCGGGGGAGAAGAAAATAACTGTATGTGCTGGTTCGCATATTATAATTGCAAACATGTTGTGTGTCGGAAAGATAGAAAGTTTCGTGGGATACTTTTTATTTTGTGCAGTTTGATCTTTTAGAAAATCTGAAGTTCACAAAGTCTACGTTTTCCTTTAACGAAATAACGGCGTATTTAGAAACTGTTACGAGGTTGTCTCGACTAGTTTCGTTTCGTCCGTAGTTGACGATCGTTTTTTTTTTTTTTCACACGGCCTTGTACATTTCTCACTTTTTATTAACGAGTTTAACGATGAATTTTTCTATTCGTGTGCAATTGGTAAAAGGTAAAGAGGCCAAGGGATAGAACTCTTGCGATATCTCATTTATTACCATTAACGCGTGCTTTACACAAGATAGTTTTTTAGTTACTTTATCTTGTCCAAAGTATTTCCATGTTAAATTATAGAAGAAAAAGTTTATCTTTCGATATATCGTTTGAAAAGAATTCATCGCGTGTTTTAGCGTTTGTACAAGTTTGTACAAGACACGCATGCTTGAGTTGGAAGACTGTTTTATTAGACGATGCCGTATCGCAGTTCGTAAGAGTAAAAAATAAGACTATTTTGCACTTTAATTTTATAGCTGCATATCTAATACGTATTGCTCTATCAAAGTTTACTCGCTAATTGAATATATTCTAATAGATTATTGCATTTAGGAAACTATACAAAAGAGTTAACGAAAGATAGAGTTTAATTATCTTAGTAGCCAATTGTAGGTCTAGTCTTGAATAGTTATAAAAAGCAGCTCTCGTTTTCCAACGTCCGTGAAATGGCGTTTTTTAAACGTTCGATACGATTTTTATATTTCGCTTTTTTTCCGTTATCGTTATCTTCCTTTCAACGAATTCATTTAACGAAGGTAGATAAGTTTTTACTAGGATCTTTTACCGCAATTTTTATGACCTTTATTGATATAGCATGAATTTACAGAGAACCAGCTTGGTACAGTATACATAGATGCGCGTATTTGTATTATACGTTATTTGTAACAGACAGCGTTATACTAATTTAATCGTTTTCCATTGTTGTATCGCGTTGCGTAGAGACCGTTGTATACTAGTTATCGTAATTTTCGATTTATTTACAAACATCGACACGAACGATTAATTTTTATTCGAAGAAGGAGTGAACTGACGAGAAACGAAAAAAAAAAACAAAAACAAAAAAACAAAATCTTTTTGAGCGCAACTTTAGGGACTCTCGATTCCCCGATTCCCTCTAAACACGTTGAACGATTATAATTATTCTCTTATATAGCGGACTGGAGTTACTGTTGTGTCTTAAAACGAGAAATATCTACGAAAATATCATACAGTCTTACAGAGAAAAATCACGCATATATTAATATATATATATATGTATATAGACTGACCAAGACAATTTAGCGAATGTCTAATTAATAAAGTAGCATCGAGGGAGGGAAGAGAAGTTAATAAATTTATCATGGAACGAAATAACGACAAGAGGTGTACAACTGTACAGCATAGGAAGGGCACGTATAATATCTTCGCAGAATATTTTCATTGAGCTTTTAATAAATGTATTTTGGGATGAAGGACGAAAAGAATTGAAATGAAGGATAATAAGACGCTTCGAAGCCAAAGATGTTATCTAAACGATACGATTAAGTATCAACGTACAAACCCTTAAAGGCATTATGTACTTGTATCATGTACATATACTATGTAAGCTTGACAGTGCAAGTGCCATTGAATAGACGCTGGAGACTTCAACGCCTGAAAAGAGGGTGACCGTACCGTCGAACGATGAATTTACGGTGAAACTTGGAAAAATAACGCCCAAAATACATATATCGTGCAACTAATACGATATTCACGTCCGATATTTAATATCACGGTCTCGATACGTTGCTCGAATAAAGAAAGATTATAGTAGTTACATAGTAGACTTATATAAAAATATTGTTCAAGAATCGAGGCATCGACTAATTCTTCTTATACGTATTAATAACTCGTTCGTTACGCTCGATGCTTGTCCGTTTAGTTTCGACCTCTCGTCATCTTTCGTTCGTTTCTCCGATCGTATTTCCGAGGATAACAACTCGATTTTATATAGAACGTTTTTGAATAATCGCTAGTCAATCCGTTTATCGCGAGATTCGCCTGTATAGCAGTTAATCGTTATTTGATTTTACCGTCGATTTTACGAGCAGGATGATATAGTTTTTTTTTTTTCTTCTACAAGCTACCGAACATCGAGAATAGATCACACTCTTTACGCTTAGGGACTAGAAAGAGACGCAATTTACCGATCGATTGTTGCCGCGTAACGATATTAATTATTTTGTTATAATTGTAAGATCGTACGGCTACCGACTTATATATGTATAATAACATAGCGAAGCTTGTTGTATTATTTTTATAGGAAACTTTAGGATAGCGTCAGCCGTACGATTTCGCGAGGTCTAATGACAAACACGGATCCGATGATACTCGTATCTATCGAGTACAGACATTTCTCGATAGAAATTTCTATCCTTCTACGACGCGTTGAGTTTATAGAAAGAGCGTGTGTGTGTGTGTGTGTGCGCGTGTTTCGCATAATCGTACGGTTGTTGGTTAACCATGCGACGAAAAAAAAAACTTCTTTTTTATAGGAAATCTTAGAATATACTATATATATATATATATATATACACACACGCTAAGTATACATGATTTAAGAAAAATTGAACAAATTGTTAAATGTGCAACTATAGGATCAGCCGTAGCGCGGGGAGGCGCAGTTTGAAGAAAAGCAAGCGAAAGTAGAAAACGAAGAAGGTTTACTCGGGCATGTTTAGAAGGATAACTAGGAAAACGCAGGGAGAAAGTAAAGTTTCTCGAACGTCGAATTTTCGCCAAGAAATAATCGCTTAAAATGCTGCTCCTTATTTTTGTACAGATCTCTTACCGTGTACGTTAATATTAACTTTTGTGCCAGAAAGTAAAAAAAAAAAATACGCAGTATATTATATATAAGAAGTACACACACTCGTGCTACGCTCGTTTTACGTAATTGTTATCTTACGTATTCGTTTCTTTATATACGTAGAGGGAAAGGATAAAAAAAAAAAAGAAAAGGGAAGAAATGGGAAAGAAAGAGACGAGCGCTTTTATCGCTGACACTGTTATATATATTATACATATTGTTACGTATATCGCGTACGTAAACGTCGTAAATCGAGAATACTCTCGAGAGATAGAATCTTTTCGATCCTGGATAAACGTCGGTCGTCGACCGTATTAAAAAACGAACAACGGCGTGGTGATTATCGAACGAAAAAGAAAGAAAGAAGAGAAGCACGTCGTGCGTCAATTGAATTTATCGCGTTAGAAACTGTTAGGGAAAAAAGAGATCGAACGCTATGGCCTGCGTGTTTCTTTCGGGAAGGAGTAATCTGTGATGACAAACAAAAAAAATAAAGTAACATAAAATAAAGATACATATTTAAACGCGAGAACAAAGAGGAAACAAATAAATAACGCGAAGAGTCGTTCACGTCGCGCATGATGAACGATGAAATTCGTCGAACGATATTTTTATTACTCGTAACTGCTCCCGTAAAGAATAAGGAATGTTACAAACAGAGAGAAGTGTATTTTTGTGAGGTATACCTGTAAGAAACAAAACAAAAATCTAGTTAAATGTGAAGAGACTAAAGAACAACGCGATCGTAGATTATATTGGCTCTGTCGATATTATACATCTGTTTTAATATACGTTACGAACAATAAATCGAACCTTTTTTGTTACACAACCCGTCTCTCTTAACGATCTTATCGCCCGATAATTTGTTCCCTGTAAAAAATCAAAGAATAGGGAGAAGGAGAAGTAAACGGAGAATTTCTTTTTAATCTCTTTATTTCTTCTACTTTCTTAATAAATCAGTGACTCGAGTCGCTACAAACTGTGTATGAGTTCCTTTTATAATTTACTTACGAAATACGTAATAATGAATTTTTTTTCCTTTTTTTTTTTCTTCGATCACCCTCGCTCATTCACACGCACCCGCTTACCTTGATTATAAAAAACTTCGAAAAAGATAAATCGATCGGAAATTTCCATTCACCGTTCGATAGAATGCGTTCTAAATGTTCGATTATGGCCCGGTACGTAAGCTCCCGTCGCTTTATCGTTTCGTTTGCTCTTTTCCCCTTTAATCCGTCGAATTCATCGTCGCGCCTTTAAACGCGTCGATGTTTACGCTATAATAATGAGGATTTCGAAAATAAACGCGGCATTTATGTATATTAAATATTTTCTCG
Organism: Bombus vosnesenskii; assembly: GCF_011952255.1. NCBI lineage: Eukaryota > Metazoa > Arthropoda > Insecta > Hymenoptera > Apidae > Bombus > Bombus vosnesenskii. The sequence goes on from NW_022882962.1 coordinate 5,055,215, forward strand.
AGATTCTCGACAACAAACACCTTCCATCCCACAATTGTAAAATACCATCTTTCCATTCTATATATTTTCCTCTTCTAATTCGTAGAACTCTTTCAGGGGGGAGGGGGAGAGTAGAACTTAAACACACTGTCGAAGGACGATTTCTCGCGATTGGCTTTATATAAAATTTTCTCTATTTCTCTGAACGATATCTTCGCTTAAAACGAGGATCGTTCTTTCGAATCCTTTGTAGTACATTCGAACAGTCCGAACTGAATATTTTCTTTCGTTTTATGTCGAGAACGGATTGTCAAAGTAAACGGATTCCGATCTGCTCATTTTTCTTTTCTCTCCTTCTCTCGGTGCTCTTGCAATGTATGCCCTTATCGCCTAGTGGAATTCAACCATTCCCCTTTCCGACTCTTTCACGTAAGTACACATCTATCGCCTTAACGCGTGCCATTTTAAGGTTATAAATAATAGCTGAATAAAGATGGCACGGTATTCATCACATGCGAATCGTTTACGCGGAACCAGCTCGCTTGGAATGACTCGCGTGCAACCAACGTGTTACTTCTTTCGTTATATCTATAGCGTTCTTTCATTTGCACACGATCATCGTCCGTCTGATCAGCAGACTGTCTGCGGCAGAAGTATGTACAGGAGACTTCGTGACTCGATGCTATCGGTCTCGTCGAAATAGCCCTCGCATTCTTGCGCTTAACGTCTTCTCTTTTCTTTACCTGGCACACGGAGACGGTTGGATCGCACGCGTAAAACTGCTCAAAACGAATAAGAAGGAAAGCAGCGTATTTAAATCGAGTATCGTGTAGATAGATTACAAATCGAAGATGAATATTTTATTGAGAATCTCGTCGAATGATAACTGGTCGAGTAATTTTCTAATTAGTCGAGACAGCGTAAATAATTGTTGTTCGTATTGCGTATTCTATGCAATTACAATAGAGAGTTGTATTTTTCTAACGTTAAAAAATCAAGTTCGAACAAAGTGAGACAAAATTTGCCATTGTAATTTCACGTTAGCCATTTTCGTCAAACATCAAAGATCTGTCTTCGTTTGCAAAATTGAATGTAAGATCGAGATATACAAATTCGAGAATCACAGTAGAGTTATAACAAACTTCTTCTAACCTTTTTGGTACTGTCGAAAGTACGACCATGAATCATCCAACCAGAGATCGTATACTCGAAATATAAGAAGGATGTACTTTAAGAAGCAAACAGCCATTAGCAGTTCGTCGAACTGAAATATCCTTTTATCGGTGGCTCGACGATATCGCAGAAGAAGAAACGAGAACGCGTTAAGTAAGAATCGAAGAGCGTAGGAAGACGCAGCGCGTCCCTCTCGATTGCACTTCTCCCATTTTTACCCGTAATTACTACGATCGCGTGCAATCGAGAATACTTTCGAGTCGACTCGGTAGCATCGACGACCACGAGGAACGGATTGCTTATGTATCTGTGTTCGCGTGTACGTACAAATGATTCGCGATTAGTTTCTTCTCTCGAAAACCGTTCGCGAAACCATTGCACACACATTAAAAAAAAAGACAGATTTAAATTCACACGGAGAGAACAAATATCGCCAGTCTGTCTGTCTGTCTGTCTGTCTCTCTTCTTACCTTTTTGGTTTTGTCTCTGACGTTCGTATGCTATAATATCTCTGTGTGTACGTGTGTCTTTGTTTGTATACATGTGTATATATGTGTACGCGCGGTAAAGCGTTTCAGATTGCTCGTATCGCATAAATAATCCCTGACGACGACAATACGGACCGCTCGCGGTTCTGCCGCCATTAAATCTCTTTCTCTCTTTGTTTCTCGCGAACCAATTATTCCATCGTTGAACGTGCGATTACACGAAGCGGCATTGTCACGCGCGAGCGAAATCAATCGAAACGCGTTAATGGTTACCGAAGACGATCTCAGCGCATTTCGTCACGCTAGATAGATATCTCTCAATCTCCTCTCGAGCCGTTCCATTCTCTTCTTTCTGTATATTATCTCGTATATACATTAAGTAAAAGTCGTGCCTCATCTTCTCGAGCGGCGATTCTCTCGGATCACAAAATAAAGAAACCTTGGTTACGCTAATGCCACACACCGACTATATGTACAGAAATTATAAACAGAGCATATATAATATATATATATATATATATGTATTATATATATTATATATAATACCCTCGAAAAACGTTACTCACTATTCGTGATCAATAATATCGTTAGTAAATTCTTAGATATGGTTGTTCGAGGCTCGAAGGCTGGCACGCGTCTTCACGACTTCCAGCAATTCCTCGTCATCTCGTCTCAAGCTCGTTCGAATGCCTGGAGGGATCGTGTTTTTTCTAGAGCGTGTCAGAGAGTATCGAACACGTTGTATGGCAACGTGCGAGAAACTCGATTTGATTATTCTTCTGCGTTCATCGTACTTTTCGGATTGATCCTTCGTTGACTAGAAGCTACTTGTTAGCATTTAAGAAGTCTTATTATAAATGCAATCGTTATTATAGCTTTGTAATTACACGATACGATTCGATTTTTGTACGTTGCAATCGAATATTTTTCTAAAAATGGAATGATAAAGAAGAAGAGACGATTCAATTGACGATTTGGTCGCTCGAATAATGAGCCCCTTCCGTACAATGGAGCGCGTGCTCAGCCTTCGACCTGTCCGCGATAGTCCCTTTTACAGTAAAAATATATTATCGCTACGATAGTACTTAACTTTGACTAGCATGTATTCATAGAACCGATTCCCAATTCTTACGCCACCACGTAGAATCGATAATAGCGATCACGTTAAACGGTACACTCTCGTCGAGACGTTTCATTTTTTGATCGCTTCGAAACTCGTTCTTTTCGGTTGGGAATCATCGGATGCAACGTATAATAGAGTCGCGTAATAAATCCGTGGACGCACTCTCGTCACGCATCTCTATTATTCCTTTTAATATTATACAATATTTACTGGAAAATCGTGGGGTACAATGTCAGCTTGTATCTTAAAGATTATACCTTTTCTCGACGTTACGTTCTAACAACTTCCTCCGGGTCTCTACGACCCTCGCGAGAGAAATATAAAGGTCGATCGATTTAATTCTACGTTCGAATAATCTTGACATTTTAATAATATTCGTACGATTCTTGCTCGACAAGCATCCTTCGTGCCGTGTTCTATAAATCATTCGTATGGAGAATACGAGTTTCTCGTAATGTAATTAAGCATATGAAATTCGGACAGCTTGGACAGAGCAGAGCGGCTTGGTACCTGCTAAATTTGCCAAGCACGACAAATGTCTAACCTTATTCTTGCGTTTTCGTATTTTTCTTTTCTTTCGTGTTTACGTCTCGCCATATCTACGATATTATAGAAGACACAGACACAGGTTCGATGCACGGAATGCAGAGTAGAAAATAAAAGGGAGAGAAGAGTCTCCCTGATTAAACATGGTTAATCGGAAAATGGCGCTCGAAGGGAGCCGCACACGTGAACAAAAAAATGATATATAAATCTAGCTTCTTCAGATATTTCCTACGATTTAATCACACAGCAACTATTATTTCATTCTTCTCTCTTTTCTTTTTTTTTCATTCAGTCTTGTGATTAATACTACTTTAATACTTTTACAATTCGTTATAAAGTCAACTGTAAGTATATAATTCTTTATACATAATCGCTCTCTGTGCGAAACAGCCTTTAGAGCTAGTTGCTCGTGGCTCGTTTCGCTTCGGATCCTTACAAAAAACCGCGGCGTGATAAAAAGGACAAGCGTGGCATTGCTACAGCGATAGTTGCGATTGCTCTGATAGAAAAAAGTAAAAGAAGGTTAGACCAGAACATAACCTCGAAAAATCATCGACGGACGTAGTAGTGTTAGAGAGTTATTACAATTTATCGTATATTACAAATTCTGTTCCGGCTCGATGAAAACAATTCCTTGAGTGTTGGAGAGGGGCGACGGGGGTGGGAATACAAGCTATATTGTCGTTGAATCGTGATTCCCGGTTAACTTTACATTGTTCAATGAACCTCTAATACGCATGATAAATCCACGTTACCGTTGATCTTTTTGATTCTGAATACTGATTTGATTATCCACTCCGCGGAGCGTAACATGTACATGAAACAGAGAATAATCCGCTTTAATATATTTCAATTGCGAAAACACTCGATATCGATTCTTTCATTTCTCTCTCTCTCTCTCTCTTTCTCTCTTTTCTTTCTTTTCATTCTTAATGGCCATATAACTCCTAGCATTTCTATTATTGCGTTCAGTATCACTGCATTGCATAATATCAATATCGACCAGTCCGACCAGCGCGTTCCAAAACTCGATTATCCTCGGTGCAAGATTCTATTAACGATCGCGTAACCTTGCGCGCGTTTCTTTGTTTTATTTCTCTTTTTTATTGCTTTTTATGCGCGATTTCGACATAAGCAAGAAAAATTGCATGCCATGAAAAAATGTTCAATTACAGCTCGCGCATATATAATTAATCTTTCCCTTTTTTGTTAATGACGATCAAAAGAAAGTTCGAAGCCGTGCAGACGTAAAATAGGCCTAACTAGTTCGATTTCCCTTCGATACGTCGTACTAGCTCCCTCGCTTAATCGTCTACGATATACTTTTATTATCAAAAAGATCCTGCACCGTTGAAGTAAAAATAAATATTCTTCGTTTCTTTTTTTTCTTCTTTTTGTCGCTTTTTTTTCGTAAAGAATTCCATAGACATATACGTTCTTCGCGCATACGAAACGACATAGATATATCTTAAGTACGAATAAAAAATATCTTAAGTACGTTTGCTACTATTACGAATAAAAAATGAGAAGTGAAGTATAATATTGCAATTATGATTCTAAGAACTAATTCGTTGCGTAGATCTACGTAAATCTAGTAGGAAAATCATATGAAATCGAATGTACATGAATGTATAAAAATGGGAACGTATTACGACGAGAATGATTACGAATAAAAATGTCTGCCCATGAACCATTAAAATGTTCAATAAAAATAATTCGAGTTTTATATCAGTTCGCGTATCCTTAGGACTTATTTAAATCTTGTTTATAATCTATACATAGTGCCATCTTTGATTGCCCAGAGACTACGATATCCACCATATAAATCTCGTTAAAAAGAAGACCATTTCACGGCTATATAAATGTTATCTTAAGCCTTTAGAAAATAACTAGTAAAGATTTGAAAACCCTGTGAACGCTATGCAACTGACTACTTTCATTGCATTTTCTTTTCTTTCTTCCTCTCCATCTGCTTTATCTTTTGGTTGTATATTTTAGAATGTAAATCGATGGTATCGCGTTAACCAGTATAAACACAGAATGCATTGATTGCAATCCTCTGGTTTAACCGCTTTACAATACCCTATATAGAAGTATACTCATATAAAATAAAACATATCCAAAAAACGATATACTCATATAAAGTATACGATGCACACATTTGTTTTTATCCTAGGGCAGGATTCTTACTATACAAACTATTACAGTTTCTTATTGAGCATATTTTAGAAATTGTTTGAGTCGTTGTAGGAAGTATTTCAATTGTATATTGACTTCATTTCGACTATACGCTAGAACCTAGATTCTCTTACGAAAACTCCCCTCTGTTAGGTTCTTTTTGATTGTGCGGGTTCGCTTTGTAAGAAGACATTATCATAAAAAGACATAAAGAACGCAGAAAGATAACCGTCCTGAATAAATTCCTTACTATGATTCCTGAACCTTGGACCACTGGAAGATGATATCCTCGTTCTTCCCGGTTTAACGAAATGCACCTTTCGTACCGTGTGCAGCTTCGAAAAGCGTTAATGGTCAGTTACTAGATACCCGCGTATAGTGTAAACAGTCACGATGCCCCGATTATAATTTCTACCATGAATACTCTTACTGGTTTTGTTTGGAATTCCTAGGAACTTCAAGTTTTCCGCTCTCTTGCCAAACAGTGTTGTTATGTTCAAGCTTCCTGTAAAAAGAATTAAAAAAATAAGCATAAATTATTAACAAAGAGTTAGCGTAATCGTAATGCAACAATTCCGTTAATCATTCTACTCACATCGGGAAACAAAAAGTGTTCACGAGTAGGTTGTGGCTGTTCAAAGGGAGAGCTACTCATGTATCCAGGCGAAGGGGACTCGCTTTTCTCAAGCACCGGGGTAATATTCGCGTAATTGGCGGATGGCGTCGTCAACGTTCTTCCTTGCTCAACAAGAATACTTCTGTCAATCTTGTAATACTCTTTCCCGCTGCGAGGACGAAGCGTCGTTGCCACTGCTCTGCCACCCAGTCTGCAAAAAGCCGAGTAAAAGACTGAGCATTCATCTTCTCTTCTTAATGACCTCTTCTACGCTTGGTCGGTGTTTCTTCGCTAGAGGGCGAAGAAGCTCTAAGAAAACGTAACAATTACATTCTCTCCACGAGTACCTTACCTCAGACTGTCTGGCGTATCGGATGACGAGTGGGACGACAACGACAGTGTCTCGATGTAGTCGGACATATCGGATGTACCGCTGCTTGTGCTTCGCGAGTCGATATAAGGAGCATTAGACACTTCCCCTGGACTATTGAATCCTTTCGTGGCCTTAGGTAAACACGTGGGAATATCGGCTTCCGCTGAAGAGGATTTTGTAGGAATCTTAATCTTTTGAAACTGAAACGACAACTCTCGAAGCGGATCGCTGGACTTGGATTTCCTTGGTAGGCTGCTGTGATAACACGTAGGCGGTGGACTCTTCCTATAAACTGACAACACGTTTTGCTTTCTCGCCGACGTCGATGGGGCCAATGACAATTCGAACTCGACAAATTCCGCCGTTCTGTGACTAAGAGATCCCGTAGAAACGCCTGAGTCGTTGCTACTGGAAGAGTCTCTATTGTGACCGGTCTTGGATGGAACGGAGGAGGAGCGTCGAATTTTTATGAATGACGGCTGAGGTGAGGTTATCGATATCTGCCCGCTATCTTGATTTATCTTGACTTCTGAGTTAACGCACGGGGAATGGGTCTCTCCTCTAACCAGGGAAGCTTTGTCCGCTTCGCTGGAACATTTGTGAATGGTCAACGTCGATGGGAACGTATGATTCTCATCGTCCAAATAGTGAGCAGATTCCGCAGAGTAAGATCGTTTTCTCAACAATAGACCAATGTTCCCGTTGGATTCTGTTCCGCTATTTCCCTCCAGGTAACGGCGTCTAAGGTACGGACTAGACAACATCGCCGAACCTGGAACGCGAAATTCAGAATCGGATCTCTTTTTCCCTCCCTCGCTTAACGCGGAGCCTGATAACGCAGGGTTACTCGAGCTCTTTATACCGCTACAAATTCTCGACAAAATCTCCTTTGAACAAGCATTGTGCGCTGGCTGCATCGGTAGGTATCCAGAGAACGGTTTCTTTGGTGTTTGCTTTTCGAGATCCATGACTAAGTAATCGTTCTCTCGGTCCTTAACGTGGCCACATTTCTGGCATATCTTGGACGAATCTTCTGTGGGCGGTTCAGATGTCTCGTCCTTAATTTGATTGGAAAACTTCTCAATTTCCTCCTGTGAAATTCCACTCTTTGCTAAAAGATCTTTGCTGTTTTCATAGTGTTCGAGAGATTGGGTAAAGTCTATGTTCGCGTAATTCGTTTGTTTGGACTCAGGTTGCGTGTCGATAACAGGCTCGACGTTCTCGTAATTGTTTGTTCTATTCTCTGGGCATTCGCAATTGTCTTTGTTCTTGTCTTCGTCGTTCTCCGTCTTCTCCGACTTTTTCGGCCGTTTCGCCGTCGCGTAAATCGCGATCTCCCCGCTCGCGTTCACAACAGGCATCTTACCTTCTCCAGAAAGTTTCACGGGATGTACGGCAACACCGGTTGGTTCAATTCCTGCTCCGCGTCTGCAGTACGGCAATACAAAACCAGCCCAACTCATCATGTTTTGGCAGGGACATCCCGAAGATCTGGGAGATTGAACGGTGAGTTTAGCCGGACAACCACATTGTTGTAACACCACAGCTTGAGGCGCCTGTGGCGTATCGTAATTAGGATAGGTTTTTGGCAGTGCTAGACATTCTTTAATTTTCCTTGGCGTGTCGTAATACTGATCCGGTTGGGAACTTTGTTCTAACAACATATGATGGCCCAAGATCGTTTTGGGTACGTCGTAATTCTCGTAAGGACCAGCAGCCGCGGTTGCATTTCGTACAACCAGCTGCTGCTTGCTACGCGAGTGCACGCAAACTTGTTCGTTTGGCAAGGGCATAGGAGGTTTCTTAACCTTCTTCGTGGCAGTGTTTTGGGACGGTTTCGGAGGTCTCGGTGGCAGTGCGCTAGGGCTTGGCGACACGCGATGAACGCTCGTTTGTTGTTGCGAGCTCTTTGAATTTTGCGAGCAGTGACATTCCATCTGCTGTGAACTGGAATAGTCACTGTCGTGGCTGCTACTACTGTACGAGGATAACGATAACCGATCGAGCGTACGTGGCTGTAGATGGCAACCAAAATTATTCATCGTTCCTGCTGGACTGCCTATACTGCTTGCTCCAGTCGTGGTGGCTAAAGTCGACGATTTGGATACAGTTCCTAGCTTGCTGATACAGCTAGCGCATCTCTCGAGAGCGGATGTTCCTTGACGAGTAAGAGAACAGCTGCGCCATTCCCCTGGCTGATCGGTCAATTCCGACACGGAGACAGTGTCTCTGCTACTGTAATCCCTGTCGAGCTCTGTTTGTTGCCTACTCTCAGTGGACGACCAATAGGGGGAGCTCTCGTTCTTGCAGCTGTCGCACTGCTCTTCATATGTGGACGAGTAAATAGCCGAGGGGAAAAAATCGCTGGCCCTCGTTTCCGATCGAGAGAACTGACGACGCGGGCTCTCCTGCGTTATCTGTTCTCTGCTAACCGGTCGTTTTTTGGTCAGCTTCCCCTCTGCCGCTAATTGCAGCATCTTCACGATATCTTCTCCTTGATCCGTTATCAGTACGTGGAGACCTTCTCCTCGGCCGCATCTCGAACCACCCTCGAAGCAAAATCGTCCTTCGACCACGCCATATCGTCGGAGATGCGCGATTTCCCAAATACCGACTAATCTGGGAGGTATGCCGACGGTGATGCAAAAACGGCGATCTTGAATGTGTAAATGTGCTGGTCCATTTGTGAGCTTCGCTTTCGATGGAACCGTGGAGATCAGTATCAGGAACTGCTGATCTGTGGCAGCAAAATAAATATTGTGTTAGATCGTGAATTTTTAATTGCTGATTTTTTAAAGTAATTTTTTCTTCTTTTTTTTTTATTTTTGAAAATGCATACCTTCGCCCAAGTTGTTCGAGATTTTCACTTGCCATTGTATCAATCGTTCTCTAGTGTCGAAAGCCAGAACAACCGTCACGTCTTGGCATATTATAGCTATAGTATTGGATTCCTTGTCAAGAGTGAAACCACTCTCCACGCCGAGAAAATGTTGCAAACTTAATGAAGCTTTCGTTTGACCTTGCTTATATCGATCCTTGCTATCTCCGTAAAGTTGTAAATGAAGACAATCTACAAAGGAGTATAAGGTTTTCTAAACAATGTGCATTGTTTGAAATATGCAAACGTCGAAGACTTTTTAATGAAAAATTTCTTTAACGAGTACTTTTTATCGAAGATCGTTCGAACGAAATGTGTCAACGAAACTTCACACGCTAACTGACGAGCACAACATGCTATTAATACAGTTATACAGACGTAGAAACGCACTAAATCCATTCTGAGACCCTTCTATGTACTTTTAACTAATTCTCCCCAAAGAAAATTTATGAGGTACTGCTGTCCCTAAGTTTTAAAATATCCTCCAGTTACTAGGGTCAGGTATTAATGGTTATTGCCAGAAGCAAAGCTCTTCTTGGAAATTTTTTTGTTTCTCCAGCTAGTCAATCTATAACAGATGTGCCAGCTGCCACCCTTGGACAGAATCAGAGGGAGAGATTCTTTATGCTGATAACAAGTAAGGAAATTCTTTCAGGAGATATGATTAGGAATGTGGTAGGAAATAGAATTGGCATTGCTTTTTAGGGCCAGTTTGCAACATCTGGCATTCCCTTGTTCCTTGTAGCTCAAACATTATCATTTTTTTATCAGCATTGATAAGATTAAAGGGACTCATTCTTATGGTGCACAAGAATGATTCATTGTGAGGAATGCACAGATGTTATATAAAAAGGGAAGTGTTTTCATCTTTGACACCAAGAACAGAGATATGTGCTATAAAATATCCAACACTTCCTGTCTACTATCTACAGTTGATTTCTCATGTTTTATGTTAGTGATAATATCTTATATTTCTGTAGGTGACATAAAAGGCAAAGCGATTTCTTATCAAGTATACTCCTTAATTGTAAAAAATGAAAATGTAGTCCATTAAAAGAATATAAAAAACACATTTTTACCTGCAACCGGTGACAACTTCCTCATGACACACCATCTTGATTTCCACTGTAATGCAACAAACAATTTTGAATAACTCGATACAGACATAATTGCTTTATTAAATTGATATCATTTGATACAGTGTCGACAAACATGACTAGTAATCATATGCATGAATATCATATATTAGTATGCTACATGTTTGCATAGACTTATTATGCAGGGAAACATATACATATGTAATACACATTTGCCTGAATCTATTCAGACCCTCCGTACCCCTGTGATAAAAATAAAAGAGTTTCCTACCCTTTCTCATCTGAATGATTTCTTTGATGCCCCAATGTAAATAAAAGAAAATGAGCTAGCTTTTTATGGCTTTGTGGCTCTTCATTTCTTTCACATTAAATACTTCCTTAAGCCTTCAACAAACTACTTAAAAGTTGTAATGTTCATTGAAATCACATCAGGATACCTCAATTTGACTTCTTGCCCATGACAAATAAACTTCACCATTGTACTTAAATTTCAATGGGCATAAAGAAATAAATATTTGATACTAACACAGGCTCATTGAAACATTCAAGTTTTCAATTACTACATGAAGCATGGCTGCTAATTAGTATTTAACTATGTAGAAAAAGTTTTAATTGAATGTATAAAATTATAAACTTTTTTACAACATAATTTTCAACATATTACTGCAATTTATGGTGTGTATTCACAGGAGAGGCAAAATTTAACCATATTTTAGTTGAATTCTGACTTTCATATTTTTCATTGATTCAATGAATGCTTATACATATACACCTTACATGCAATGTATATACGTATATATAACTGTTTGCCGAGCGCGTTAGCGCAAGATCCTTACATCATTATATAATTTTTTTTATTGAAACCGTACCGTACTCAAGTGACTTTGGAATAATTAAACATGAACGTGAGTTTGCTTTGAATTATGATCTATCAGAGCGGAGCATCGTTAAATTTCTTCGCGAGGATATGAACGACCATCGTGTAATATTACATTACACAGATTTGTGAGATAAATTAAACCATGTTATTTTAACGAATATTGAATTAAGCGATTATTCTGCTGATATTAATTGGATACCTCGATGGTAAATGAAGGAAAGATAAGTGTTTGAGAAAAAATTCGAACGAAAGTACTTACCTTTTTGCCGTCACGAAATTTGACGTTTCCCTCGATAATACAATTGTTATCCACCATTGTAGAAGGCCGCTACTACCGCACTGCTTTTAGGTGCTTTTCTCATCACTATATGAAAGCATTCCGTTTACTTAACGCTGCATACTGAGACACTATGGAACACCTCGGAACACCATGAACAACAATGCTTCCCGACGCACGTTTTCCTTTTTTGCTCACTGAACAACAATGACAATTCTCGTTTACGAATCACGCGGCAAAATCCATACTCCGCACCGACGGCACCGAGCATCCATCTTGACAATCTTGACTTGCTGCGTGCACTGCTGCGGTCCTGCTCCCTTTCGAAACCGTATTCTGCACATTATCCATTCCCCTGCACTTTGGTCCAGTGGCGTAGCATCTACGTTTTTTACTTCGATAAACTTTCTTCGCAAGCGCCGCTGGAATCGATGGGTACCGTTTACAACAGCAGGCGCACGCCGCTTTCGCGCTAACGATTCGAATTCTCTACAGAAAACTGAATTTAAAGAATTAAAAGTTCACGTACTATTTTCTATTCATTATGTTATTTCGACATAAACTTGTAAGCTTTCGCAAACGATGGTCCATTTATATATTATGTATATCATACTTCACGATGTACTGAATTTTCATTAGTAAAAGAAATTAATTAAGAAGGTGAATTCGCGAACTTTTGTAATTATGTCTTCCGAATTAATTCCACAACGTTCTCCCTACATGCCTTTTAACCTACGAAATGCATATATAAAGATCTACAAATTCTATTCAACAGTTCGAAGCAATAACTGTAATAATAATTAATTTCTCATAAATTACATTCGAAACTTGGATAAAAATTATAGTAGTTGAAAGTGTAAACTTTGAAATACATGTGTTTAGAATGTAAATTGATCTAATCAATCTGCAAAAGTTAAAATCAAATTACACTTAATGTAATTTGGTTTTCTTTCTACTAACAGGTAAAACATCGGAAATGTAGAAGAAGAATAGACACATACAAGGAGAACTTTTAAACAACAACTAGATTATAGATACAAGTTTTTTCAATCAAAGATGAGTAGAGAGAATGCCGATTTAATGTTTAAAAAGTCAGCCGAAAAGTGCGAACAAACAGTAAGGACCTCTAGTGACCAACGCTCGAACTATACGTACATTTCCTCGATAGTGCTTTTGGTGGGAGAAACGTGTGTATGTACGCTAAGAGTAGAAATGTGTCTCGTACCGACGATCTGAAAGATAAAGGCGGAAAAACATAAAAATTGCTTATAAGTTTAATGAAATATCGGAAATAAATTGCGTTTCTTTGCAATGATTACAGAAACAACAATAATAATATCAAGAGCAGTCAGCAATAACTAACAGCCACCACTAGTAACCAGCAGCAATCAGTTTGTTAGAAATAATTATACGATGTAATAAAAACTAAGATTATTTATTGCAAGATAATTATATAAAATGTGTTTAGAAAGGGTTTCAATAAACCAAAGTAGTTTAACAGCATTTCACGATCCTTTTATTTATCCGTTTCTCTAACTATTTCCACAAAAAAATTAAACGAGAAATTCAAATAGAAATAGCATAAAAAGATCGCAAAATAGCTTTCGAAAGTTCTGAGAAGTGACATCAAATTCCAAGAATTATTGAAATCGTATCATCTTCTATGCTGTAAGTTTACACTAATTATGCAATTTTACAATGAGTTCATAATTTTCTGTATACAATTTGTGTAATTGCGTAATTTTCAAATGATTTAATTCCGTTCCTCGACCGATGAAGGTGAAACTATTCTTCACATACGAAAATGATGGTCAAAAACTTATAGATGCTCATGATACGACTCACCGTTTTACCGCTCATTTTCGAATCGTCATACCGAAGAAAGAAATATGCGAATAGTTCGGTTCTTTGACCGTCAGGAGCGGTAATTCGTAAAATATGTTTTTGGTTGAATTTCCCTCATGGTCATGAGAGTTCTCTCTACTCATCTCTGATTCGATTATCACGTTAGGACACGACACGACGCACTAATCGTGGTGATACTATCGTGTTACAACGTGTCTACGTGAAAGCTAACCTATATCAATATTTTAACGTTTTTGCTATGGGTACTCCAATATTAACAAAACAACAACAGAAACAGTCATTGTCAGCGAAGAAAGGATCAGTCAAAGGGTTACGAAATGTCTTAGCGCAACCACAAGATAGTTATTGGTAAGTGTAAAGTCTACAATTCATATATAATTCTAATTAATAATTTCATTTTAAAGATACCATACTAAAAATGTTTATATTTGCATTATATATATATTTTTAGGCCAATTGTTGATGAAGGAAAGTGTCCATTGTTGGAAGATGTTTTAAACAAGTAGGTTTTAAAAAATTGTAAAACATAGAAAATATTGGTATAAATTAATGCTTTTATAATTCATATTTATAGATTAATGCCATCTATAAAACGTCCGTCTAAATTAGTTCCATGGTCACAACTTAGACATATGAAGAAAGAAGAACGTATAAAAGCCAAAAAAGAAGCGCTTCTAAAACAAGAGAATATTCCTAATTCAGAATTAATGTAAATATTCTTAACTATATTGTTACATACTTCTCTGATTCACATATACTTTTAAAACTTACATTTTTAGAAATTCTGTGGTCTTGGGCATAAATAATATCACAAGATCTTTGGAAAAAAACAATGTCTGTTGTATTCTAATGGATGCGAACATTTCACCGCCGCTTTTAATAAAGCATGTTATTTATATGGCACAAAATAAGAAAATACCAGTATTATTATTGCCTAAATTGAAAACTGTAACATTAAACACCATAGGATTTGCATCTGCTGCGTGTGCCTTGAAGGTATAATTATTTAAATACATAAATGACATTTTGCTGATATTATTTTATTTTTATTATTTTGATTTCAGAATGTCGTGATGGGTAATACAGATCATCATTTTCATCCTTTGTATACAACAATATGTGATATTTTTAAGGATGTACCTTTACCAAAAAATAGGCTCCAATTATTCAAAGATATTGAAACATTAGAAGAGATTACATCAGATAAAGAAAACAAAATGAGCGTTGAGAGTGAATCTCGAGTCTCCTCGGAGCCAATTAAACATACAGTATCTACAAATGTATATATGTATAGATCTTCACACAAAGAAAGGGCATTTGTTCCACCTAGCACAACAGAAAGTTCCACAAATGAGCCCATTGTGAAAAAAGAAGAACAAGATAATTTTATTTCTTTAGCTAATTATGATTCTGATGAATTCGATACAAGTATAAAGAAACATACGAGATATATTAATATTCATGAAGATCAGCATCCGACAAAACGAAAAAAGTTTCCAAGAGTTAATAATGCATCTGCAAATGTTAAATATTTACCTTTAAAAGTCAAACGCTTACAGGGTAACGTTAATCGTGCAAAAGCGGCGAAAGTTTCCAAATATAAAAAATAATGTCGCATCATAGTAGTATCATATACTTCATGAATGTCACCAGAGAATTTCTTATCTTACATGTTAATAAATATCGAATATACAAGTACACTTTTTATTTTATTAAATAAATAGTCCTTACATCATATATATACATATATGAATACATATATATATATATGTATACATAAATATATAGAAATAACAAAACTCTGTTTTTTATACATATAATATACATACATATAAATACATTATATACAAAAACTATATTTTCATATAACTAATTTATATATATATATAGCAACTTTTATTTTTTAGTTCTTATAACATAAGTGTTTTTACTGATTCATTCCTTTAAATACAAATAAACATATTATTATACATAGTATATAAGGTCTGATTATTTGTTAAGATAAGTCAGTCTTTCGTATATGTTGTGTCCACATAAAAACATGCAGTATAGCATGTCGTTGATTTGCATATAAATATCGTATATATGGAGTTTTATAAAATATTAAAATTGAAGATACAATATTGATTTCACATGTATATATTTAATGCCTAAGTAATTGTAGTATCATACAGGCAATGTAGAATTTACCGAAGATTTGAACATTCTCGTAAAAAACATTAGGCCTTTAGTTCCTCCTGGTATATGACTTATCAGGAATGATAACATAGCTATTAATTGCAAAACAGCACAGAGTACCGTTAGTGGAGTAGATTGTAAATGCAGAGCGCAATAAAGCGTTCCTACTAAAGTTACAAAGTAGGATATACTGAAACACCTTCTTTCAGCGCTGAATAATGACTTTAGGTAACTTAATGGACCAAAAAGGAAGCAAAAGCTATAAAAATTAATTTAATATAAATCTTATTTTATTCCCGACAGTGGCGTCCGTATTTATCAACTTACCTTGAGAGGAAGAAAGCACTTCCTAATGTATACAGAAGTGCAAATTTTCTTGCCTTAAGGAGCAAAACTGGGATATAAATCGCCGACAAACAGAAACAAAGTAAACCCATAGAAAAGCATGCAACAAATGCTACTAGCCTTTGTACTCTTGTCTGTTGAGGAAAGATGGAATTTGTTAACTTTTTTATGTAGACTTTTTAAGAATATTTAGAGGGTTAGGTTATACTAAAACGTATATACAAACCATGCTAGGACAACATTCCTTTTGTGTTCCTTGGATCCATCCCGCTTCTTGTTTATCATCTTCGCTTCGACCGAACCATTTTCCAATATTCGCTTTCGGTATCGTCACCGAAGGTACGGTAATTTTGAATTGTTTTTCATTTTTACTGCTAAGAAGATATTCGTTTAGTTCTTTGTTGAGATCGGCCATTTTGACACGTCGCCATACTTTATATTTATACGTTTATATACACAAAGTACAATAGGCAACAATTCCATTTTGAAAGATATCTTTACTTCATAGTATCCTTCAAATACTAATCTGGGAACATGACATATTCGTTATCTTCATCGTACTCTGGCAAGCAAGAAGTGCACTGTGTAAACCACATATGTTATGTGTACATATCACAAGTGTGAAGTTCAAATGTACCGCACATGCACTTTATGTATATGCCGATAAAATAGATTTCATCTTATCTAATTACATTTTAATCGGCAAGAGAATCGTAGGGAGAATGATAGCAAAAATGATTACATCCGTGATGAGTTTTCAAACTTACATTTATTTAAACAAATCAACATTGACCTCATATTTACGGGTTGTATACTGCATTTGTTGCACAGGTAATGCATCACTCTATTACGCAAGAACTATGTGTCCTGCAACGCGTGGTATCATTTTGGGATTATTTGACAAAAAATCAAATACATCGGGGACGGGGGAGACTAAGTATCGACAGTACTCTAATTGGGACTAGAGAAATTTGACTAGAAAAAAAAATGAGCGGTCGATCTTGCTCGCTTAATAGTAGTAGTAATAATAATGATAATAAATAGCAATAGTAATAAATAATATTCAATAATAATGATCGCAGTCATAGAGCTAATAATATTCGCAATGATGATAATACTTCTCGGAGACATAATAAACATGATGATAATAATAATAATAATAATAATAAGAATAATAATAATAATAAATACATCAGCAATAATAAAAAGCACAACGTAACAATAATCAGGGACATAAGTAACAAATCGATCACATTCGAATACAGTACACACTACGAACCGTAATTCTTTTTTAACAGGTTCATCATTTTGCATTTTTTTTTTGTCATTTAATGATTTTATCGCTATATACGTACTGATCACGGTCACTCGATCTCTCGATTATACGATACATAGAATGAGACTGCTAATTATTCAACACGAAGGCTCCTAAAATCATTCTCATACCGCAAAACGAATCTTTTTTGTCGGGATTAAAGTACTTATTAGTTACATCGCTGGGTATGTAATGTACGTGTTGTATACGTGAAGACCTATATTTTGTATGAAACATACGTATAATATCTATATATATATATATATATATACAGATAAACTTATGTTGCATACTCAACATACCGATCTTCATATGTCATCATATGTATATGTTTTCTCACCTTCATGCGTGATCCACTGTCTGGAACGTGTGAATGTGTGTACGTGTCTGGGTGTATCGTATTTATATGTATGTAATACCCGCGTGTTTTTCATTAACTATAATATTTTGGCTTTGTCTGTCCTTTTAATTTGTTTTCTTCTTTCTCCTTTTTAACGCTAATGGCAGCACAGATACAATATTATTCTTCTTTTTTTTTTTCTTTGTTTTACATCGTATAGCATCTTAACGTGCCCGAGTCTTTTCTTCTTATAGAAATAACTTGTTATGAATCACTTTGTAACGGGCGTTTAGCGGCTCCCCTGCGCACGGAAACCGCTAAAATTGCCGCCATCCGAATAATAATTACGCAATTAATACATTACGCTATGTATACATTTATACAGTACGCAATGAATACGTCGGAATTAATTACTGTATGCACTACGAAGGAAAGAACCTATATATGTATATGTATACGTGTGTACTTCGAGAAGAAACGAATCGCTATGCAGCGCGTTATTATAGTACGTTTAATATAAGTGGCGTGGCTCCTTCCTGTTTCCCTTCTTTTGTCCCTTTTCTACTTTCTCCTTCCTCTCTTCCCTTTTTCCCTTCTTTTCTTTCGAACTTATCCTATTCGGCGAACTGATCGCGTCTCATCGTTTCCTTCGCCTTTTTTCATCTCGCGAAAACAATCGTCTAGAATGACGATCCACGTGGAATTTCAAACGCAAAAAGGAACACCTTCGTGTATACGATGCTCTGGTATCCGATGAAAAACGCATCGTGACCCTTCTCGACGTCACGTATCTATACGCTTCGTTCTAAAGGCGACCACGCGAATCAGATTCGCGTGTGATCTCGAGAAAGCTCGATCGGGAAAGGATCCTGCTCGCTATATAAATACTATATCATATTCGTGTGCAGCTACGAACGATCGTCGAGTTTTAAACAATAAATGCAACAACAGCCTTTGTCTCGTAAAAGTACATATTCGTAATTTATCAGCTATCGTTAATCGGCTACAACATCGGCGTCCTTAAATATACGTAGCGAGAGAATAAGAAAGTAATCGAAACAAGAGACAGGGCTCGTACGTCTAAAATGATCATAGTCTTCTGGGAATAGCTCACATAAGTACACATATGCGTTTGTATGTACATGACTGTATTCGTGTATGTATACGTGTATATGTTTATGCGTGTATGCGTAAATATCTGTGTGTATGTGTTGAGTCATTAAAAACCCTTGGAGCCTTCGAGGGGGAATGTAAAGTGAAGCGTTCAAAAAAGAGCGCGTCTCTATCCGCTAACGATTTACGCTAGAATAATCCTTAACTTCTGAACGAAGAAAATGGTGTGTCACGGTTTCTCGAGATCAAACGAATCCTTCGTGAGTCGACGAAAGAAAGACAGATTGCTAGCCACGGATAACTGCCAACTAATTAAATATATTATCGATCAAATGCAACTAATGGCGTATAATTATCTGCAGACTGCCCCCCCCACCCCCTTAAACGGTACTTACAAATACCTAAGTGAGAATTTCTCGTACGCTATGCAACGGTAAAATCAGGCGCGCAGTACTTTAGACATTGTTTAATCTCCCATTTTCTCTTTTTTTTTTTTTGTAATTTTCTTATACTGTTGTATCTGTCGTAGATTTTTTGTATTTTTCTATTTTTTTTCAATTTGTTTAGTTTGTTCGATCTCGTCTTAAAACACCCGCAGTTCCATAGAAAAAGTTTACGAGCACGAGATCGCGCGTAACACGTGGAAGAAAAAAGGGAATTATATTCGTCTAACTCTTTAGCTTTTTTTACTTTTCTTTTAAATCTTTTTTCTCTTCGTTTATTTTTGTTCCGTTCTTTTATTCCTCGCGCGATTCTTGCGCAAGCAAAGTCGTTGACATTTAATCCTTTTCCGTTAAATATTTTTTTTGTTTCTTTAAATTTATCATACTTTCGCTCTCTCACTTTCTCTCGATCACTTTCTCTCCTTTTCTCTTACTTCACACTTTTTTTTTCATTCTTTAGAAAATAATTTTTATCTCTGTGAGTTTTCTTTGTGTTTCAGTACGCTTTTCTTTTTGTAATTTTTTTTTTTTTTTTTTTGTAGCGATAGCGTCAAGTGCCACACGAGTAAAACCCGATACGAACGAGCGACGATTTCTTCCCGCGATATCACTGCGACCCTACGTCTGCTTGGTTATTGTTAATTGGGAAAACAAAGAAAGACGTATGATTGTAGCGATATCGCGCTGATAAAAGACGCTCGTCTGCATCGGGACTTAGAAACCGATCCGGAAGTTCCGATTTCTATTCGTGCGATTAGTTAGAATTAAAGTGTCCGTCGCGAAACTCTAATCTTTCTCTTCTTTTCTCTTATTTAGCTTACTTCACACCCCCGCGACGTAAAACCACCTCCACGTTGCTTGCAACAGGTTCATACAACGAGACGACATCGAGAAACCGCGAGGAAAATGAATGATCGAACAAAAAATTCGAGTCCGAAATCTATGGGAGGAAGTCCCGAGTTACTACAAAAATTCTTTTTTTCTTTAACAGAATACGTCTTCTCTCTTTACCTCTTTTTCTTTTTGTTCTCTTCTTTTGGCATACACGATATAATACGATCACGCGCATTATGCAACTGTGCCGTTGGATACTCTGGTACTCGTAATTTAGAATTATAGTTATTATACATTATTAAAAATATGTACAAAATCTGTGTGTACGCGTGGTGTATGTGTTCATGTATGTCAGATGCATGAAAATGTTCAGCTCTGTTCATAGCAGCTAACATAGGTGTTACTTTGAAAAATTGATCAACAAAGTAACACACGTGTTAAACGCTTCAAGTCGATAAAATGCTCGTTTCTGTGTTCTTGTATTTATGTTCGTGTAAATATACGTGACACGTTGTTCGAAGCACTGATTAATCGGTATAGCACAGACCGATGAATGATCGGGGACACATTGAAATCGAAATACAAAATGGACTTTCGATCGAGGCTTCCTCCGTATCGTCAGAAAAACGTCTGAATCTCCTTGGAATAATATCAAAAATCTAAAACGATCGAGTATCGCGGCTAAAGAAGCCGGCAAGAGACCGACGAACGTGTGTACAGAGAGCATATGCGTTTTACAATATGTATACAGTACTCGAAAATCCTCGACGAACCGCGAGCTTCGTCGATTCCACGGTTACCAGTCAATGGAAAAAGATTCGCTACTGAAAAAACATACCGTAGTCATTGATAAGTACGTGCAGCCGTCGATAACGTGGATTAGTTGCGTTTTTGTTTCGCTTAATCTTAGTACCCCATCCTTAAGTGACTATTCAATGAACTGTAAATATAATCCTAATTAATATTGCACGCGCCGGCACATAGGGGCTGCTAAATGTCGTTTAGCTCAGCTGTCAAACAGCGGCCCCCTTTCTTCATTTCTTTTTTACTTTACTTCATGTATGAACTTAATTATGCGTATTATGCATTCGCGAATCGATCCATCCGAGACCCTGAGGGATCCACTATTTTCACTATACGACGACGAGTCGTTGACGCGATTTTTAATATTATTCGCGAAAACAGAAAGGAATATGTAACAAAGATGTCTTTCTCGTCGAGTCCCGACGACTCACCGAACGAACTTTTATACTCTCGTCTCGTTCTTGGTACGAGACCGATTTATACTCGTATAACCCTCACAGTGCACTTTAATCGTATCGTTCGTTTCGTTTCGTCTTCCTTTCCATTCGATTATCCTACGATTCTTTTTTCGTATTCCATCTGTCTGCTCTTTCATCAGCAACACGCAAACCGCATAGTTTTTGTAACTCGCCTTTCCATTCTCCTTTGTATTCGATATTAATATCAACTATACTTAAACATCTAAGCTCGTATTATTATCGTTATGTCGGATGTACCATTTAATCGAATATTACGTTCGACCGTTAACGCGTCGAGCTGTACTTTTCGGTGCTCAGTGTTGCTGAAAAAGTTCAGTATTATTGAGCCGAAAAATCATTCTTCGTTTATCAGAAGAGCGCTCACACGAGGGCTACCATGATTTCTGGTTTGTTCGTTTTGAGTATTTCCAAGCGTTGTGACGCGAACTTGGTTTGATTAGTCCTTGACTTGACCCCTCGCCTCGACCTTTGTGTATCCGCTCAGTTTTTAACATCTCTTTTTTACTTTTTTCTTGTTTTTTCTTTTTTATAGAAAGAATCGTTGACTCTTCAACTACTACTACTTCAACCGTTTTCTTTCGGTATATGCTCGAAATAATCGATTCGTAGTCTTCGTTTCGTAGGCCAACGATGTGGAATTGCGCCAGCGTGGATAGCCGTCACGAGATTCTCGTTCTCACGTCATCTTTATCCTCTCGTTCTTTCGTTCCTCTTCAATGGTAACTATACATCGTTTATGGTGTTCGTAAATTTCTTCCTCACCTTGTTCGTTCGCTCTCATGAATCCACGGTCTCAGTACGATTCCTAGCTACTCATTCATCACGCGTCGACGATGAGTGAAGCAGAAGCAGCAATTGAACAAAGTGTGTATGGCTCAGAGACGGAAATAACCTTGTCATCGCAGTTGCACGCAAATTTCTCTTTAACGTTCTCTTTTTTCTACACCGGTACAAAATATCTAAGCGGGCTAACTATGAGAAACGCCACCCCTCCTTCCCATCGTATAGACGAAAGGGAGGGACGAAATTAATTATAAAATACCTTCGCTTCGATTTCGAGTACCGTCAACCGTTTCTACCGTCCCCACTTAAACCGTCGTCACGTATTCCCGCAACTCGGTCGTTTCAGCTAACCTGTCGTTAGTAAACCACGGGTCCTCGTATTGGGGCACCTCCTCGCTGCGAGCTCTATTAGGAGCACGTGCCCGTTCACGAGCACGCATTCGGGGCACCTCCTCGCTTAACGATCTCTTGGTAATCCCCATCGTCACGGGAACCTCTAACAAAGCTTTCGATCTCATCAACTGCGGCCTCTGACGGCCCTTTGCTTCCTCGCTAGCCGCGCGAACGATCACAGTAGGCGGTATCAATCTGTCCTCGCTCTGATGACTACTCTCTGATCTAGCCCTTAGAGCCTTTTTCTTCGACAAGCCACGACTCTTTACGATACTCTTCCTGTGAACAGGCTGCGGAGAGTACTGTTGTTGTTGCGATCTCTGTCTCTTCACGGGAGTGACAGGAACCTGAGGAGACCAAATTGGCGGAGACAGATCTACCGGAGACTGTATCCTTTTAGGCGGAGTTCTTTCTGGAGATTCGTCCTTCCAGCCGCCTTGATAGATAGGAAACGCGGAGACTTGGTTAAGAATTCTCCATCGAAAGTCCTCGTCGTCGCTTCTACAGGGAGTCGCCTCTGGAGGTGGATGATGCGTAGGCGTTACGTTGTGGAAGGGCGACCAGGACTTGGGTTCTTCCGGCTCTTGAACCGCGAAACTACCGCCACCACCCTCCGTCGGTGAACCGTCGTAAGGAGTCCACTTGATCTCGCTGATGTGCTTCGGCTCCCGTTTTTTAATCCCGACCGTCGGCAGAGGAGAAGCGTCCTCGTACGGAGCCCACTTCGCGTTCGTGATCGTGATCTCTGGAGAGATCAACCTTCGAACGATTCTGTTATCCAGCTTGGACATCTGTCGAGGATCCGGCTCTGGCGACATGCTCCTTCGAATACTGTACTTTGGCCGTTCCTTCAAGCTCTTGCTCTTGAACCCTTCCGTGGAGTCCTGACTCCTCCATTTCGAGTCCTTCTTCTCGACGGGCAGAGAGAAGTGCGGTTTCATCGCCCACCTGGATCGAATCTTTTTCCCTTCGTCGGGGCTACTCACTTTCTCCTTCACGCCCCATTTTTTCGATGTTTGGCTGTCGACTCTCGCGTGAGATCTTTCCAGCTTCGGTCTCTCCCTGACCCTCTCGGTCTTCACTAGCCTTGTATCTTCGCTGGCGTGTTTCTTCAGTTCCGGCCTCTCCACCGCTAGCTGCACAACCCGCTCTTCCTTACGTTCCACCGTCAACGACGTAGAATGGTACAGTTTCTTTTCCGGCTCCTGTATCGTCGGTTTCTCCGGTTCAGGCGGTTCCTTGGGTTCCGACGGCGGTGAAGGTGCCAAGATCTTCGACTTTGGACAAGTGCACCTTGGCTTTGGATTCGGCAACACCTCCGGAACTTGAAGCCACCTGGCTTCCCTGGCCATTCTGGTGTCGTCGCTGCTGTGCTTTCTCAGATCGTGCATCGGCGTTTGCAAGTAATCCGGCTTGACCGACCATTTGTCCGTCTCCGCGCTATGATGCTTTCTGAGATCACCTCGCTGGATATCGTGCGATTTCTTGTCCTCCGGTGTCAGGCTATGGCAGCTGCATCTCGTCTTCTTGGCCAGATCCAGATCGGTGCTGGACGTGTGTAGAGCCCATCGAAACTCGGTTCCTTCGCTGGTGCGCTTCTTCAGGTCCCAGATCGCGTCGTCCGGCGAGAGGAAGCTACCGTCGGTCCATCTAGAATCGATGCTACGGTACTTGCGTAGATCAGTACGATCCCTATCGGTTACCGCGTCGACCGACGTGTCACAGCTGCATGTCCTCTGGGACGTTGGCGTTCTCTGGGACTCGAGAGGCGCTGGCTCGATCGCGTCCAGATCCTCGATGGTATAGTAAATCTCTTCGCGTCGCCTCTGACCACAGGACGGACATCGTCCGCTTGGCTCTCCATCGTCGCGGCTAGATCGATGATGATGGTGATGCTGATGAGGCTGTCGATGCAACGTCGAGGTCGAGGTCGATGCTGTGGGGTCAAGCTGCGGGGGCAGCTCCTCGTCGTCGCGACGGCCGTCGTCAGAGCGTCGTGACGTCGCAGCCGTGCCTGTCGATGCGCACCAGCAAGTGTGTGTAGCTCCGTCAAGCCGCCTTGGTGGGTACCGCGACTCCGGAGACGACGAGGCTCCGCTCGAGGCCAGTACCAGGCAGACTACCTCGATCACCAGCTCCACAGGCCTGTTTCATTTATTTCGCACTCGGTTAAACGAAACGTAATTAAAATTTATAGTATAATTTTAATTCTAACGCGATCGAGCACCTAGAGAGCACGCATACGTGTTAAAAAGCGGACTAATAATATAAATTATAACAAACCTTTAGCTCAGTGAAGACCTCCGTGAAGAATCCTGGTTCGCTGTTAATCCGCAGCATCTCGGAGCTCAGTCGATTGACGATCAACAGGCATCTATCCCAGAACTTGTCTTTGCTGTCCTCGATGAGGAACGGTTTCAAGGGATAGCTGATCTCGTTTCCCATGTAGCTGTAGCTCAAATACAGACACGTTAATACCGTCGCCTGAAGTTCCCTCTCGGACGCTTCGTCTCCGTCGACCAGCTCTCTCACCAGCATATAAATGAACACAACGTTGGCGGGATTAATGAATGCGACATCCTGTTGAAAAACATTCTATATTAATACCAACTTTAAACATTCAACCATGTTGTTTCATATATATAGCTCGCCACTTTTTTTTTTTAACCAATAACGAATATCGTAACGCGTAATGTACACCTACATATCAACACTAACTAAACCTGTCTTTTCTCATATATACATCTTCCTTTATATTTGTATTTAACCTAGCCAATAAATATCGCCCATACGTTAAATACGTATTGTCGCTATTTTCCTCAGCTTCGACGTAAAAAGATCAACGTCCAGGCGAGTTATCGTAAGCAACGACCAAGGAAAATAACAAGGTAAAATCGAATTTCTACGAATATAGAGGGCTAGACGGACATTCGATGCATGTCTGGTGCAGGGGAGCGCACGTATTGTTGTTCCGCCGGCGCAGCCCCGTGCATCCAGGTGAAGCGAGGTGCTTCTTCTTGCCAGGCAGACGATACTCGTCCACCGGTAGAAAGGGATGATTCACGCTCGGTGTCGCATTACGTGCCGCGCTTACGAAATTGCAATCGGCATTGTCGCACTCAGCACTCCGGCTGCGGTCGATACTTCGATTGCAAAGGGTCTTCCTCTCATCGTGACGTCCACGGGGAAACGATGTTTCGCGGTTTCCACGAAGACCCGTCGCTGCACTCTCCGATTTGTTTGCCGTTGTTAAACGGAATACTTCTGCCTCGGTGCACTTTGTATTTTAGCGGAGCTCTCGTATCTCTCTTTTCGGTGATATATGTAGGTTTTGGGAAGTACGTGTTTCTTATTTAGTTAGATAGAGCGTAACTAGGAAGTGGAGGAGAACAAAGTATGTTCTGCGTGGTAAGTTTGATTTTCAGGGTTCGAAGATTCATCTGCGGTCAGTTGTGGAAGTTTTTGTACATGAGAAGACTGTTTTGATGAAAATGAAATTTCATCAAACTTTATCGCAAAATTTTCCTAACGTCGATTGCATTACCCAATATTCTTTTGAATTTAGGTAGCCATCTTTCGAAAACTGGCTAATGACAACGTAAAAGTTTGGTATATTCAATTACACCCCGATAAAGAGAAAATTGACATTTTAAAAGATATCGATGTATAGACTCTATACGATTCAAATTGTAGGCAATCAATTCCTCGTCAGACGTAAGGCAATTTACGTAAACGAAGTTGTTAATATCGCATATTACGATCTACACATCTATTCCTGTTCTTAGCGTGTTAAATATTAGCGATCGCGGCTGGAATCGTCCACTTTTGTCAGCTGTCCTTTACCAAAGGCGTTCTCCTTGCTCTAGAAACCGAGTCCTCCGAGTCATTAGCGAATTAGGACGCGGCGCGTAGGTCGGTTTGGTTCCAGAGTGCTCAAGTCAAAGTGCATTGGTTTGTCGAGTGCGCTTAAACCGCTGGTATATAATTTCTTCGTTAGCTTCGTATTCGTTTTACGCTTAACACGCAGTTATCTCGCGTATACGTGTGGCTTGTAAATACCAATATTTACACAAACATCCGTCAAAACACACCCATATTCCACAGGTAACGTTTAACGTTTCATCGATACGTTCTTTGCGTCAATATTATCGCTGTAATACGCAAGTATAGTTGATATATTATACAAAAGCTATAAGAAAGCTAAACTTAGATCGTCACAATCGCTGTCACGAATACCACGACAGCGTTGAAATATTCAGAGAGAAAGATATTAATTAGATAAGTGTCTCTTTAATGTCGTACAAACCCGTTTCAAAATCAATCGAATTTCGGTACTTTTTGCGCGTTTGATCTAAGTATCTATCGTACATACAGGTATACACAAAGTGTTACAGTAATTGTAGTATTATCGAGAAGAAAATGATACTACGCGAAAAAATAAGTCGGTAGAAACGATTGCTGGAACGCTCTGTACACACATGTATATTTATCTACCATACACCTACACATACGTCGTCGATTTCATATTCAAAGCGGAGCGAGTCTTTGACCCTCGAAGCAATCTCTAGCCCCACTCTCGTAGTTCTCCAATTACAACGACTGCTTTGTGATAATTAAAACGTACGGTGGTGATCATAGGCGAGGCGGTTCTTTCGATCGGCGAGGGTTCAACGGCGTATAGGGAGGTGGTTTCATGCACATATGGATGCACCGGCAGTGAGACCCCGCGGTGACCTGACAGGATCGATGCTCCCGATACTACGCGTTTCCTCTTGGGTAGCAGCGATTTTGCCAGCGCGTTGTCGCCCAGCCGGTTGTTGCACCACCGCCATCGTCGCCTTCTCGTTAAGCGCGTTAAACGCGTGCGTTACGCGGTACAAAGCGCCGGTACACGGCTCAATGCCAACGAACAACTCTGACGTGTCACGATACTCGGAGACGTCGGTGTTTCTACTAGATACATACGCCCCCCCCCCCCCTTTCGCAAGTATTACAATATTTACTGATCACTCGCGTAAAACGCGATAATATAACGAATGTGAGCAATATTACGAAGAAAACGATTGATCGGTCAGAGTTAGGATAAGGTTCAGAATGCAGAGAAGAAGTTTGCAAAGGTCTTAAATTCTTTTTGGGGTACGTTTTATTTTCTGTGTCTTAATACTTATAAAGGGAACTGTACGTAGTCGTATGTCGCGGTAGATGAAAAGCACTCTCTCTTAATGATTTTCTTAATGATAGAAAATCCACGGAGCGGAAGATTGCTTCGGAGGCTGTAGAAAGCACGAATGTTTGCTCGAATCGTAACAGGTGGATCCAGGAAGTGTGCCACGAGTGATAGCCGTAACTATCGTAATAGAATCCGAAGCTTTGCGGTCGCGTTAACGATATTGTGGCGCACGTTGCAAAGGAAGAAAAGAAGAAGATCCGAGCGAACGGTGAAAAGAAAGCAAAGAACTAGAGGAAAGTAGCCCGCAAAAGGAAGGAAAGGAAACCCATCGATATTTAGCGAAAAGGAAGGAGGTTTACCGCGCGAACTTGTAAAAAAAGGAGGAAAAAGGCCAGCTAAGTTACAAAACATCGCGCTTCGACGTATTAATAGCCCGGCTATTTCCGTTTTTCAGGACAGATAATAACTTTCGATATTAATTGGTAGCCTGTATCGGAGGTGAACACGGGGAGAACACGATGGCACGGCAAAGGAGGCGCGATTTATTTTTAAAATAAAGACCTCACCGAGCCATGTACTCGATACGTATCCGTGGAGTTTCCGCGTGTCTTGGTCGGTTCACAGAGCTCACCTGCTCGGGTATAACGTGGCTCTGTGGCAAAGCCTTCGAGGGTAGAAAAACGGCGATACAGAGCCGACGGAGCACACGACCCGCCTGGTATATTCGTTCCCTCGGTCGATATTCCCTTGGGGTGAGCGGCCTGCATCCATACACGGACCTCTGCAACCGCGTTTTTCATCAGCTTATCGAAGATTCAACGGTTCTAATTGAATTTTCGAGACTCTGTACATACGAGACTGTGACGGACCTTTAATTCGACTGACCAGAACCCGACCAGGTACACGCTTTTAACTCCAATCAACTCGAGGTCGCACTCATCCGCACGAAAGTGTCTCTTTGATGTTACAACGTACTCGAGCCATCACTCTCTTCGGTATAATTGAATTCGATACCGCCTCTGGAGAGTATTTGGACAGCGAATATCAGGTAACACTCGTTCAGCTATCGGACGAGTTTTGAAAACTCAGGAATCGGTTTTCTTTCGTTCGTCCTTTATTTTTTAATTTCTTACGACTCAAGTAAATACTTATAATAAATACTTAGCGAACGATCATATATTATGTTTTTAAATTTATCTTGGAATTTCCTACATCTTGTGTCAAGTTTTTGCGATAAATGGACGTATGGAAGTAAGTCGTTTATTTTTCGAGAATAAAATGTAGAGTCGATTTGGCTTCTGAGAAGCTTCACATATGATCGCGATCGTGCACGCGTTGCATACGGAAAGATAATCCAAGGATAATTAAGCACGTGGGCGCGTGATGGACGAGCGATTACCTATCGTGATACCGTGGAATCCGGAATCGGTTTATTTGGCTTCCTGTTGACAAAGAATAAGATAGGCTATCTTACACGTGCGCTTTCCCTTTGTCGTCACAACCCGACCACATCGTGAACACGAAAAACGATTGCACCGGCATATGGTTTCCCTTTAACGAGATTCTCCGCAATGACGTTCAAGCTTCTTCTATTTACCGTCTAGACAAAGTGGATTAACGTTCTAACTTAAACGATCTACGTGTTGCTCCTGCTTCGGTATTTCGCGATCGCCACACTTGCTCTCGAGTCACGTGCTTTTTCTCAACGAACAAACACGTCGGCGAAAGTGGATTAAATCGAAATTAAATCGGCGTTGATCGGTCGAGATCGGAATCTATCTTGTTAGAACGGCGATCGAACCTTTTCGAAAAATCGAACGACCAAGCCGCGGTTTGAAAGTTTGGCAACGTTTTCGCTGAACGAAGATTATGCGACTCGACACGGGAACGCTGTTGCAACAAATAAAATAAACTCGGTTACCTAACCACGAGACATGGAATATTCCGATCGTAAGCTTCGAAAGTTCGTTGTTAAGTAGAATTACGAATAAGTTTTATATAATCTTTTTGGAAGGACGATATTAGCGTAGTTAGCGTACGTTTCGAGAGTCATCGTGAAATAGTCATTTTGGCGGAACAAAAGCTAAGTGAACATAATTGTATTGGTGATAATTTGTTTCCTTTTACGCTGTTCGTCATTCTGCGTTCCGTGAAAACATCAATTTTACCATTGATCGTGTCAAGTGTGCGAAATCTGTCGACGCCCTCGCTGTGAGTGTGTTTCTAGGGCGGACTGCATGTGTCACCCTTGACTGATTAGATTTGAGCACGTGCACGATCGATTTGCGGTTCTTCGTCGCCGAGTAGAAACCTCAGAGTGAAAAGAGCGTGCTTTCGCATTATTTTATTTCTACATGACGTACACAAAGTTACGCCGAGAAAAATCCAGATATCACTGCCTCGTTAAAAAATGAAATAACAACTTTGAAATCGAAAAGTACAAATATCAACTACCGCTATTTTCCAATAATTGGCGAGCTTTTGCTTTTTTTTTTTTGCTCTGTTTCGTACGAGCAGCGCAACTTCTCAGGAAGCATATATTTCGCCATTACAGTCGTCGCTTCGATGACCGTCGTTGTTATGCGCGCCACTTAACGTCGAATTAAGTGGCATCTGGAAGGAAAAGTGGCAGAAAGCACGATGGAAAATTATTCAGGGCATCTGATTGCCCTACTTGCGTCAAAGTCACCACGAATCACGACTAATTAAGTATGCAACGATCGTCCTTGTGAAACGCCCGATTTCTGAACTTTCCTGACAAGAATGGGCGGGAGTAACATCTTCGTTGAGTTTTAAATTATTTTCAGAGAAAGTGGCAAAGTAAGCTTTTCCCATTCCCTTTTTTAAATATTTTCTCCATACTACGAACCGTTTACCTGACGTTCGTTTACGTATAAATAAAAATATATTTAGGGCAAACATTTTTTATAGACGAACGATTTTCCAGCCCTAACGGATAAAAGAAATTTTCGTCCGATATTTAATAATAGTAGCGATTCGGTTTCGCAGCGAGGAATCGATAAAGGCAACTTTTACGTAACACTAGCTGGGCTTTCGATAATTCGATGCAGCTACGATCCGTCCAACATCCAGCAATAAGCTTACTTCACCCTGTTCTACTCCAACTACGAAACTTCTCTGTTCGAGTTGGGGTTCACCCTCAACGAGCAACTTTCAACGACACCCGAAATCCTAACCTTTGAATCTACACACCGACTACTTTATCAAGGAAGCTGCGAGCTTCTTCGACATTCCTTGCTGCAGACATTTCCTCCCCAAAAATCCTAGTTTCCGAAAGTAGGGTAACGTGGTTGCATCGTGTCGATAAACCTATGGTACGCTGGCAAACGGCTGACGAAAGCTGCAATTTTTTTAAGTAATCCCCTTTCCCTTGGCTGGAAGCTTCTTCTTTCGAGGGTAAGAAGCTCTGGGGTTCGGGGAAGAGGTCGTCTCCCCGTTGCAATTAAAACCGAAGGGTGAACGTCCCTAGCGAGGTCCCCCGCATATTTCCACACGGCGCTGGTTAAGGGGTGGTTCTGCAACGTTGCCGCTCCACGCACGTGACCCTCCACCCCCACCCTGGCACGCAGTTTCCCCGATGCTGCACATTGCTGCACACATTTTTTTACCGCGGCGCCTTAACCACCCTCTTCGATGCCCCCTCCCCCTATCGATTCGCGACCGTTCTTTATAATTAACCGCGCGGCGTTCCAATTTCTGGCCGAGAAAAAAAAAAGCACATATATACGCGCTGTACGCGTAGTACGAGCGAATTAGTGCCGCATGGGAGATGAACTAGGGAATGGAGAAAAGCGTCGAGCCTAGCTATAAAAGGATTTTAGTCAGTTTATTATAGAGAGCCCGCGGAGGAAAGTAGGTGACTGAAAAAGGGTGGATGATAACGTAACGGCCGAGTATCGCGCTAAAAATAATTATTCCGCTGATAATTCTGGTGGATTTTACGTAGTGTGTGATGTCACGTAGGCAGGTTCGCGATATCAAACGTGGAGGAGAAGCGGCCAGGAAATTGAATACTCGTAGCAGGGACTGACGCGAGTGCTTAACGTTCGAGTAAGGGCTAGTAGGATTTGGGGTTGAAAAACAGGGTAACGACGATCGCTAGAGAGATTCTTCGACAGCGAAAGCTGCGGCTCTGTGTATATTTACCTACGCTGTACACTCGTTCGAACGAATAAACACACGCACGTGGATGGGCTCCATGCTACCCTTATTACGAATCGACGTGTGCGTGACTGCACGTTTATATCGATGCTACTTTCCCTCCCGAACGTCTACCATCGTGGAATACCGCATACTCGTGACTTTTGCACAGATAGCTCCTCGATAGATGCTGAAAGGGGATTGCTTTCTGCGTTTCTTCGCAAGAATTCTAGGAACGAAGCTTGGCGTAGTTTTTCATTGGCTTTCGCTGACGTTTCGAACGATGACGCGCGAAATTAAAAAAACATAGATCAGATTGTAGATATTCACGAGTTTATAGAAGATTTATGGATGCAAAAATGCATGAGCTAAGACAATAAATCAAATTTTTGTATATATATGTTTGTATATATGCAAATTACCATGTACAGTACGCTTAATGCATTATGATCAGAAAAAAGGAAATAAAAGAGATAATTCCTCGATCGTTGTTGGCGCGACGTTTCAGGGATGAATCTAAAGATCGATGTTAACAATTCGACGCAAAACGCGCGGCCGCGTGCCGATGGAAATGTCGCATTTCGATCGAACCTTCGAAACTGGATTAGCGCCACGACCATATCAATATTCCAGTCGAATCTCTCCTGTTCCCAATATAGATAGTTCAACTTTAGAAGACTCGAGCTATTCCTCGACCATTCCTCTTCTTCTCTGTCGATGTTCGACTTACAGCGATAAAAGAATTGACGCATCGTTGCACGATAGAAGGATGTCATGGCGAAGCATTTAGGATAAAGTCGTTAACGGAGGATTTTTTGAATGGAAAGATAAACTGAACCCTCGTTGCATTTGTTTCGAGGGGGAGACTTTATCGGCAGCGTGCGCCATAAACGCGACGAACTTATCAACGTAGGAAATCGTTCGGTATCGTATAGTCTCACATGTTAGAATATTTAAAAATCAAAGTTTCTCGTATTCGTATTCGCAAGGATCAAAACTCGGCTAATTGAAAATTCTGATTAAGGAACTGTCAGGTTCGAATAACCGGTTAAGATCTGGAGAATTTCGAAACTCGTAAGCAATAAAATATGAGCATGAAGTTTTTTCTGAAAAAGACAAATAGGTTGCTCGAACGGTGGATAGAGCAAGAAAGCGTGGAAGTATTATATGTTTTTACGTGATCGGTGATAATTATCCGATTCGCGTGAACGTGATGACATTGTGCTTAAGATAGCAGGGACGCGAACGTCACCGATGACGAAGGAGTCGCTTGTCAATGGGTGAGTAAATATCGTTTTCGTGGGCAGATTGACGATGGTTTTCCGCAAAACCTAATGCAACGTTGCGTGATAGCTCGTAAGCTGGATAATCGATAATGACCTTCGTAGCTGCGAAAGAAAAAGGACAGTGGAAGGAATCGTGGTTTACAACGAGATACGTCGCACGAAGGAATATGTTGATTCTGGAAAAACATCAGCTTGTAGAAAGCAGGTTAGATATCGGAGAACGTTCGTGTCGATTCCGTGGGCGAAAATAAAACGATAAATTCGCGGTAGTCTTGAATTCAAGGTATTGTTTAATTCTACGCTAGTACTTGACCCAATTTGTTATTAGCAGCTATTATGTTTCATTCTCTCCGAGATTTTATTGTAGAAACCAGAAACAATCGAGGCAGCTTCTATATCGCTAATAATTTTTTCATTCCTTCGCCCACGATTCATCGTGCGACAACCACATATTCCAATGACAAAAGAGTCGGTGTTCCTTTCGCTTTCAACGTCTTGCGCGTTGATCGACTTTGCAACAATACATCGAAAATGGAATTCTCGTCTATTCAGAGTGTCTGAAGCGACACGCGATAATGGTATGTCCGACAAACTAGACACGAAAATCAACTTCGTTCTACGTCCAGAGTACTCGCTCTCCTACACATACGCGAACGTTTGTTAACGAGCAGAGATACGTCAAAGTTATTGCTGAAAACCTGAAAGCCAAACGAACGAGTAATCTAACCTGTTACAAGTTCATAACATTTGCATAAGCCGCGATATTAGCATAGAAGCGTGATTTGGCGGTAAAATCGAAACGAATTCGAAGGGAAATCGCGAGCAGTTCGCTCGATCGATCCTGTACCTCGAATGCGTGTCCCACGTTGTACGTGTGCAACGAACAGTTCATTGCGCCGCCAAGTACCATATGGATCTGTCTAAATGGAAGCTGGTGTTTCGTTGAGGGAAAAAGTTGAATTCCCTTCGTGGCATATTGTGACTAACCTGCGGCCTCGGCGGCTCTCATTACGGAGCCACGTATTCCCGTGGGTCATCGCGTATGCATGCACCCTGTGGAGCATTTCGAACGATGGAAGGAGCTTTAGAGTTTCGATAGGAAAAGAGTCGAGGGTGCTCTCACTGTTCAGACGCGTGGCGAATCTCGTATCGCCTAAATGGCAAAACGACACTTTCGTTCGCCTCTCTTTTTCGCCATGCTCCCCCAATATGCATCGAGTCGGTGTGAGACGGATGTCGAGGAGGATTTGGCTGAGCTGCAGGGCAAATATCTTGCGCGACCAAAAGTTTGTTCTCGATCATCGAGGCTGATCGAACCTTTCGTCTCTCGCGCTTCTCGTCAGCCGCTAATGGCGACGATAATATGATACCGAACGGCTGAATCGCCTGGTGTCTCGCTTAATTCACTCGTTATAAATGATATTCCAACGATGAACTTTAACGAGGTTGTACCTAGGACGGTCGATGGGATAAACACTGATTATCGCGTTATCGTTAATTGGTTGGCTTTCGTTATCGAGCGTGACCGCGTTGCTTGCCTGCAAACTAATTCTCATATCGATAAAAGTTTCTAACGATAAGTTTTTAAGGTGGAATCGAAGGAATATGAGGACCAAAAGGATATAGTTAGGTAGAATTATTCGAGTCATCTAAGTCTCGGTCATCTTAAAATTCAATCTTAAACTTTGCAGAGAACGATGAAATTTGTCGTGTAATCGAAGTAAGTCTACCTTGCCGCATCGTTGATATAACGTTAAAGTTATTTCAATGACTCACCTGCCAGCCTTGAAGCAATAGGCTTCTATCGACGGTCCTCAGCCACATGACAGCGTCGCCGGCCTGGAAGTCTCTTAAACGAGTGCATTTCCTGTGAAGGAAGACGCCGAGGCATTTGAGCAATTCCGAAGTCGAGGCTTGAATCACGGTTTTCCTTGGCTTCGGGGGTAAAGGCTTCTGTACGAGCTTCTCGCACGTCGGGTTGTGCGTGGTATGATTGTTGTTCGACGCCGGTGGTTTCGTCTGCTCCAAGGGAATAGGAGATTAATCTTCGTAAAAGTACTCGCGGGAGAGGATTTATCTTTCATAGAGAGAGAGAGAGAGAGAGAGAGAGGGAGAGTAGCGGATTTCACAGCGTGGCTAGCGATAAATAATTCCTTATCGATAGGGGAGTCTCGACTTCCGCTTTCAACTGAAATTCTTGAAGAGTTAGAACGATGAAAGTTGAACACGTCTCTGAATAAGCAATGTTGCGTTTGGAGAAATTTTTCGCGAAGGGAAGGAAAAAGTACGCGTGTGTACCTGTGCAATAGACGAAGGGAAACATCGACGCGATCGATATAGTTTCGATCGTATCTAGGGTCAAAGCACCTTCGACGTTCTTCGCACGAGACTGCCAAGTCAGTTTCGAGGCTGATTCGCGGACATTTGCACGAAAATGGGCCACTTTTACCGCAATCGCCACGCAAACTATGCCGTATGCCGTAAACTATGCAACGGCGTTTCTTTCTTCCTATCGTTTGGAAAATTTTAAGCTCTCGATATGATTGACGGGTGCCATGCCATTGGCTTTTCGTTCGTTTTGACGTTTCGCGAACATTGGCGCAAAAGCGCAACTCATAACACGACTGTCTCGCGAAAAACCAAAAGCATGGCATTTATAAAATTATAGTTCAAAATATAGTACGAATATTTGGTACCATCGATATTTTTTGCGAATTTGATATCGATAAATTAATTAAGTAGGAAACGGCCGCAAATATTCTGTATCTTTGGTAAAAACTAAGAAAACAAAAAAGAACGAGACTCACCTGAGGCGTCTGTATGTTCTTATTCTTATCGACGATGGGTATGTTATCGAGCGGCTGCCTAAAGCCGATATTCTTGTTCTTATTGTCGAGCTTCTTCTTGTTGTTGTTCGACGTGCTGAACCGTTTCCACGAAAGCGCGTTTATAAACAAAGAATGCTTCTTCAAGTTCTTCTCGAGCGCGTTCTTCTCCGAAATAATTCTCGCATTGTCGTTGTTATTCAAATTGATATTATTGTTTTGCAACGAGTTATTGTTCGTAGGCGGATGGTTCGTGGGCGGCGCCGGCGCCACTGTAGCGACGCCACTCTTGTTCTCCCGATTCTTCGCATTGTTCAACTGCTCGTAATTGAAATTGTTCAACGTGAAGTCAGCGGGATGTTGATGTCCCGTTGGCGGATAAACGGAACCGCGTCTGTCACGCGGACTGAACGACAACACCGTACCCATGCTGCTGGGTCGGTTCTCTTGTTGTTGTTGTTGTTGTTGATGTTGTTGTTGCTGTTGTTGTTGCGACGGTGCCAGTGGCTGTTGCTGCGTCTGCGTCGCCTGATGACTGGGATTCTGACCCTGTCGACTTACGTTTTGAGTCGGATGTCCAGGATTTTGGCCCGGATTAGTCGTCTGCTGTCCTGGGTTCTGGGCGTGATGGCCTGGGTTCTGATTCTGGTGGTCCGGGTTTTGACTCGGATGGCCTGGGTTTTGACTCTGGTGGCCTGGGTTTTGACTCTGGTGGCCTGGGTTTTGACTCTGGTGGCCGGTGTTCTGGCTCTGGTGGCCGGGATTCGAAGTCTGGTGACCCGGGTTTTGACTATGTTGTTCCGTTTTCTGAAACTGTTGAGCAGGATTCTGATGAGCGGGGTTTTGAGTCGAGTGATCCGGATTGTGCGGCTGCTGTTCCGGACTCTGTGTCTGTTGTCCAGGATTCTGGGTCTGATGACCCGAATTCTCAGCGTCCGCGTTCAGCTCCTGGGTCTGATGACCCGAATCTTGTGTTTGCTGAGACGTAGTGGGCGGAGGTCTCGGTGGTCTCAATGTTGTAACGCGGTGCGGGGGTGGCGGGGGGATTCGAGGAACCGAGGATTCCCTCGAGGGTCCCGTCAACGGGGTGGCATCCCCTGGCTCGATGGCCTCCTCCACGACGGGACCCACCACCTCGCTCAGCCGACCTCCCAGCCTGCTGACTTCTACCTGCGACGTGAACGACCCTGTCTCCTCCTTTACCTGCACTTCCTATCGAACTTCTCGCCTCTGTTTTCGTCGCCTTCTCCCCTCTTCCCGTCG
Source organism: Bombus vosnesenskii (assembly GCF_011952255.1). Lineage (NCBI taxonomy): Eukaryota > Metazoa > Arthropoda > Insecta > Hymenoptera > Apidae > Bombus > Bombus vosnesenskii. Next base: position 5,092,421 of record NW_022882962.1, read on the forward strand.
TCTGTCTCGTCAGCTACCGTTAACGCGATCGCGTATTTTCTCCTCCGCGAGAAAACCGTGAAGAACGTCGTACGACCAACCGCGATCGATAAACCAACAAGTCCACCAAGAAATATCGTACAGTCGGCGCACACTCTTTTCTCGATCGTTTCGTTGGTCGTTTCGTTCGCGAAAACTTCCCTCCTCGAGCTGCTTGTCACGAGGGAAAATGTCGTCGCTGCGTGGAGAAGATGTCGGTCGACGTGCAAAATGGCGAGCGATCGATGCCTCACCGCCCTCCGCCTTTCGGAGGGAGGATCAATCGGGTGAATGAAAACACAGAAGCGACACACCGAATTACCTCACCAGATATATTACTCCGTTCTCCCTCTTAGTCTGATCCGAGGGGGACGCGTACACCCCTTTTTCTGGCAACTCTCTTCCCTTTCACGATCCTTCCCAACTTCCGTGCCGTTCACCAGCACACTCGCTGCACTCTCGCCGCACTCTCGGTTACCACTTTCCAGCCGTTGCTTCCACGCGGTTCTCGTGGATCCGATTTCGTAGATTGGCTCGAATCTCCCTTGCCGATAGATCGATGCCAGCCAATAACAAATCATCCACGAGAACGTTCACTCCGCCGTTCACTCTCGGACCAGTCGAACGCTTCTTTGTTTACCACCCTGTTTTCTCGAACCTCTCGGCTAATCAGAGAAAATCCACCGTTCGTTAAGAGCTTCCTCTTAATCCCAGATTGCCTTGTCTCTCTTCTAGTTTCTTCTTCGATCGGACGAACGTTTAACGACGCAATTCACTCTTCCCAACGGCGAATGTCGAACACTTTGACGGCTCACGCGACACGACCTGTCACTGTTGACAACGCGCGAGGGCTGCGTGTATGTTGACAGAGCTAGTGGGGAACCAGTGGCGCGGCGAGCTCCGATTCGTGTCTGCTGGCTGCCGTGTTCGCCGACGTCGCCGTCACCGTCCTCGTCCTCGTCCTCGTCCTCGTCCTCGTCGTTGTCGTCGTTCGGTCCTCTCGTTCGTTCGTTCGTTTGTTCGTTCGTTCGTTCGTCCGTTCGTCCACCGCCAGACTTTCTACGACCAACCAACACGTAGCACGCCCCATCCCTGTTATCGGTGCGCGCGCAGTCGTTCGATAAACGCGCTACGTCGATTTCACGGGGGTGGAAAGACAGAGACAGAGATAAGGAGATTAAGGAACACGGAGAAGGAAAGAGAGAACACACGGAACGGCAAGGGACCCCCGAACAGAAGGGTGAAGTACGGACCACGAAGGTGAAACGAAGAGAGGCTAGCCACGCCGCATACGCCCAAACATTTCTTTCGTTTCCTTCGACGCCGCGACGCCCGCTTCTCCACCTCTAGCTTACTTGCGAATTTACGAATAACCGCCCCTCACCTTCTCACCCCGCGGCCCTTACGCGAATGTTTGGCCGGAAGCGACCGCGGGACCTGAACGTAGGTCGAGATTCTACCTCGCGGAGAACAGCCATTGCCGAGTGGGGGTTGCTTCCCGCTATGCGGTTTTCGACTCGGCGAGCAATTTTATACCTATACCCTTTCATGCCTTTTTAACTCTTTGCCTCCTCTCTACGCTCTCCTTTCATGGGGTTTTCCAAGTGTTTCGATACGAACGCGTCGATGCTTTTTTAAGAGCGGATTAGATTGATCGTAATGATCGATGAGAACGATCTTGTACTTGCTACAAGTGCTACGAACTACGAGTGTATATATATATTTTTCTATCGAAGATTCGCGCGAGATTCACGAAGATGAAGGAGATCTAAGAAATTTATAAAGAGAAAATTCTGTTTTCTTAGCATAACGGTCAATATGCCTTAACTATTAAGAATTTTCTACAACCATTCGCTAAACATTCGTCAAAAACAAATGTTTTTCGAAGCAGCGTAATCGATTCTCAGGATCGTGTGGCAGTTAATAAACCCAGTAGGACACTTTGGAGATTCGCGTTCGTGTATCACAAGTAAATCTTTCATCGTTGCAAAATATAGATTATTATACGTCATGGTTCGCGAAGGTAACGTAGATTCCTCAAAGCCTTTGAGAAAGGTCATGACACCTTTTCTACCTGCAACATTTTATTACGTTTTCTGTTCATCTATCGGATATGTAGCCGCGTTGCGGCCTCTCAACTAGTCGACGATCGGTTAAATCGCAGTAATTCGGTTGGGGTCACGAACCTTGGACGATATTAGCGCTCAAGGTGGAGGATAGATTAATCTCTTAGGTACGACGCGCCACTATAGTGGCTTTCGCGGATGTCATCTTGTGTTACGACTTTATTGTGAGTCACTTTACTGACTCATTTGCTCACTGTTCAAACTATATAATCTTTTTCATTTGTTTTGCTTCACAACATTTTATAACAGTGTCAACAATATACAGACAGAATATATAGTCTTTGTTTTTGATACGCCATTATCAGGTATCAATCGTTGCTTTTCGTTAAAACAAATATACCATTGTTAGATGCTCTTTTTAACATGCCAATGCGTATCCTTATAATTTTGTAGAATCTTCAATCTGAAAATATCGCTCCAAAATAGAAAACTAAGAAAAATTTGAAAGACACTATCGCGCTATGAGCGTGAAAATTGTGACGTGAGTCTATGTGTGGGGCAGTCCTTTAAAATATATCACGCTCAATTGTATTATTAATTATTAAAGTAAATTATTAAATTTAAAGTATACGCATCATATTTTGAAGAAAAATTATAATTTAGTTATCAAACTTTGAACTTCGTTCCAATGTGTTTGCTTATCGCAATACTGTATCGTTTACGTGTAATTCGTGTAAAACTCTGCAGTAGAGAGAAACATCCTCGCGCAAAATACAACCGCACCTAAGAGGTTAAAGAGTTTTACTACGGTTGTGATTTTGTACGTCTATTTGAAGAGTTGCAGTATGATTATAATTTGTACGTCGTTTTTATTTTGAAGTCCCTTTTGAAGAGTGTCAACGCTAAAACTACCACACCAGTCACATTGACTGGTTTTACAAATTTATTTTAAAATTCCTACTTCGTGTTATATCTTTTCCCTTCAATGGTGTAATGACTTTCGCAACGATAACTAAAAGAATAATATAACGAATTTTATTTTGTTTTTTATGTATTCAAATTCAAAATAATTTTATATCAAGGCTACTTATACCAATGTCAGTCAAAATGACTGGCGCTTGTCAAAGTGTAAAAGGGTCCTGCAATCTGTTTATCCAACTCCAATTAACCAGTTTCCTCGTTTTCTACAACTCCCCACGCGTTTTTAAAACTTTTACCGCGCATCATTCGATACGATGATATCAGTTATCAAGAAAATTCCAGATCGATCGTTAAATCGCTAGATGCTAACATCAGAAATACCACACCAGTCAAAATGACTGGTTCGACGATTTTATAAATGTGTCAACCCTCGTTTAGGGATCATGGTCGCGGATGGATTAATAATACTAATAATAAATACAATAATATTAGTAAGAAAGTAATAAATCAATAAATATAAAAATATTATATTATTACGTATTTTTTTAAAGACCAGTCATTTTGACAGGTTTTGATAGAAAGTTAGCTTCGTGTAGTTCTAGTGTTGTGATTCTTATATGATTGGATCTGTTTTATTCTCGAAGCGTGTGGTGTTTATACTTTAGGCGACGGTCTAAGGAGCCTTTCCATGAGGTGAGAATCTATGTCTGTTCAATAACGTTCAATAATATGATCGTCGAAATGTCGTGAGCGTCTCGTGAATTGTGCCTCGTGTGCGTACCGTGTTGAGGGTACATAGCGTAACGTCCTGTTAGCGATATTGTCCGGTGGTCTACTGTCGAAGTTTATGACACATTGTTTGCCATTGAGCGGACACGTCGAGCGCTTAAGATTTATAAGTTAAAGGTTGCAAACTTTGTAAGGTGCATCGTGAGAAATTCAATCGTTGATATTCAGAAAGCTGAAAAGCAATCTTTCAAAAATAACAAATACGCTGTCCGTATCGTAAACTTGAGATAAGCTTACAAGCTTATATACTCAACAACTTGCCTCGTATATCTATCGCATTTGATTATGGGGCTATCGAGCTTGCAGCAACCTTTCCTTATTTTTGCATTGTCAAACATTTTCTGTAAATCATCAATGTATATATATTTAAGAAACTACGATATATATATATATATATATATATTTTCTACGAAGCGATGATTCACGTTGATTTGATAATTTCACGAACTTAGCTTTGAAATAGGAAAACTCCACTGTTCCAAGAATTGTACACAGAAGCACGATATCAATGTTGTTCCGTACTTGCAAATTGAACTACTCGAAAGATAAATAGAGACGAAACCTACACAGAGGCAACGTGTCTTCATTGTTACTTAACGTTCATCGTCGCTTTCGAAACGTGACTAGACAACATTTATCTCGATAAGACACCCAACGTATGAACCTTTTCCATTTTACTTCCATTGCTCGACCTACCGAGCACATTCCATAAAAGCTGATCGAACATCCCACCGGACACCACCTATTTTCATCTCTAAAACTACCTTCGAATCACGAAATTTTCCACTCGAAATGCAATTTCTTTCATTCGGGGGAATTCGCTTCGTTTCCTACTAATTGCGTGCCTTTGGTTAATCCTCTCTAATGAGTATTTTCAAAGAAGTCTTTCGCGTCGTAATGTTGCCAGAAGGGCAATTGTTAACACCTAAAAATAAGAGTAAATTGTACGCTTTACGGTAATATAGCAATAAAACACAGTAATTCATAGTAACACATATATATAGCAATAATTAGTATATACAATTTAAATTTCTAAAGGTAAACCACTGCAAACCTACAAAGTTTCCACGAAAAGTTATGAATTTTTATTATTACAATTTCTCAGTAGGGAGGATCGTACCTTTGACGTTTGGAGGATTATCCCGAAACAAGGTTGGGAACGTGTTACAGATATGATTATCGTCGGTACCGTGGACTAAGTTTGCCAGGCGAGGGTGAAAAAAAAAAAGAGAACGAGAAGAAACGATCGGGGGCAGTTTCATCGATTAACCACGCGCTAATTAACGTTTCACTTAACAACCAGGTGAATGGAGTCTAACGACACGATGGAAAGATCCAGAATCTTGTTCTGCGATGTTCAACGCGAGGACAAAGAGACAGCTGCAACGATGAAATATAAAATGGAAAAATATCGAGAAATCGATGAAACGTTTACGGACCTCGCCTGATAAATGCATCGCGTTCTTGACCGGTCATCGAGGAGACGCGAGAGAAGGGAAGAAGCGTCGCTTATTAAAAGATGAATCCACACGCCGCCAGCAAAGCGTATCGATCTACCCTATGCGCGAATTTAAAGGCTTCCTCGATTGCGAAAATTATTTTAGTTTCTCCCGTAACGTTTTCCCTTCCAACGATTCGCAATTCGCTCGAATAAACGATTAATCATGCCCGATTGCTTCGCTCGTCAATTTTCGACGGTTTTATTTCGGGGAACGACCAGCTGCGAGTGTTCTTCGAGTTCCACTTTCCTTCTAAACGAGAACTACGTACACGGATGAGAAACTGTTACAAGGTTCCTGGTCGTTGAGACTCCGCGAGAGAAATTTCACAGTTACTTTCCGCGATTCTGTGCAAGCCGCGAACGAGTGACCCGGTCGAAGCGTTAAAGATGCACGCGCGTCTTGGAGCGAATAGTTTCGCGGCGCAGACTCGCCCCGCTAATTTACCAGCACGCGTTCATCATTCAGGCGTCCAGGAAGTTTTCCAGCGATATTAAAGCAAGCATGTCGTTCCACATATTAAACACGTTCCGCCGGCGACCGTTCGTAGACTATTGCCCGAGCAGCGAAACGAAGGAACGTCGACTTTTATAACTGCCATAAAATTGCGATTTTCAAAGTTCAAATCTTCCGAACTAATATAAAAGGAACTGGCGAAAAGAAAAAGAAGCATAACCGGAGATCTCTGTAAAAATTGTATTAAGAGGTATTCCGAAATGATTAAAGTTCTATTTAAAGTATGCAAATACAGCGCATTATTAAATACGTTTCCGGAGGAATATTCAAACAGGTTGAAACGAGGAACGCTTGATCCACGGTGAAGAGCCGCTCGAGGCGCGACCGTAAGGAATAGAAGAACTCGTGCGAGGTCTCGAGCAGAAGGTAAACAGGTCGGCGTGGAAATGGAATCACCGAGATCTCTCGGCTTTAAAGGATTTCCCAGGCTGCCTGACCCGAATGGATCCTCCGAGGCTTCCTCGGTCGCGCCGGATTTCTGGATACATATATTCTATTAATATCGGAAGGTCGATGTATTTCTCGTACCGAGGTGAGAGAAACGTCGTTCGATTCGCCACACGTCCTGATGGGATCTGTCTAGGTTCGAAGAATTCTAAGAAGCTCGCACGATCGCGTACGTTACGTGTATCTAATCTAAACTTACATTGAAATATAATTTCGCAGAAAAGAGGAGAATACGTTCCGTGTAAATAATCCGTCTAACTCTATCCTTTCCATAACTCACGATAATGAACCTGAAATATTATGTAAATTGCGCTGTCTAACCATTCGCATTAATCCAAGTTTCGCTCCCTTGCTTGGACCTGGAACCAACCGGCTGAATTATTCAAACGCACGATCGTCTAATTGAATTTTCCCTTACGTTACGTCATACTAACGAGCAGAAGAATCGTGTAGCTCGAACGCACGTCAGGTACGCGGGCGTTCTCCGATTCGTCAACAAAATATTCGTCGGTAATCACTCGAGGACGAAACACGAGTTGGTTGCGTGCCAGCGAGTAGTAAAGACAGCCACGGCTCAGACACGATACGAAGAACCCTCCAATTAATTAAGCGGCGTACACATCTACCGTTGGTAGTTTTGGTAAAAAAAAAAAAAAAAAAAAAAAGAAAGAAAGGAAAGAGAGACGAAATGGAAAATGTAGCTGTTTCTTGCGTACTTTAACAAGCAGCCAACGCGACGAGAAGCGGGATGGCCATGCAAACGGAACAAACACGAGTTATCCATTAATTCGGGGTGGTAATTGCGGTCTTAAAATCCCGGCTGGCTCGCGCCAAAAACTACCACGACGATCGAACAAAAAGAAACGCGAAAAGGAACAACATGCATAGTGCTTGGCGATATTTGCCGAGCGTGAAATTGCTTCTGGCTAGGGCAACAAAGAAAAATGAATTTTAAACTCCAGCTTTACGAGTTCTATTCTTCCTTCGAAGAAATCAATTTCTGTTTATTAGGGGGATACCCAGCTAATAGTAATTACCATGTTTTTATCTTCGTTTTATACAAACGTTCTGGCAATCGCTCGTAGCAACGAAATTACAAACGTTTATATCAATCGATAGTTTTATAAATACGACAGAGCTCACTGAAACCTGTATACAGATTTGTTTCGTCTATTAATTACGTTTTTCATATTCTTACGTATTTATGCATTTTGTACTTTTAAATTTCTATTAAATGTACAAATATTTGTAAGCTACGAGTGATCGCTACGCTGTATACATGGCGATACCTTTGACTCATAAAGCGATCGTAATTATCGCCAAGTATGTTTCTTCGTCACGTACTTTACCCTTGTCGTAGAATCTTCTTACATTTTCATTGCTTTCTTTGGCCAGCAAAGTAAACTGGATGAGAGAGGCTTTGCTTCCATAAATAAATACGTAGAAATGGGTCACGAAGTGGCCTACAATTAATCGCAAACAAAAATAGGAAAAATGTAGAGAGAAAATAGTAATAAAAGGAAAAAAAAAACAGCGTGATACAGGTCCAAGGAAAAGGTAGATGCCAGGCTGGGGTAAATCGACTGGAGGGGTGGGTGGTGTCTAGCCGCTGTAGTCAACCGGCCGCATAAAAGGGCTGCTAACGAAGCTCTGATTGCAGGCCGAGCGATTTCGATTGGACCGTGATAAAAAGTCAGCGTGCAAGGTGTCCGAGCATAGGGCGGCTGCTGTAAAAGCGTACTAAAAATATAATGCTTGCTCGCGTCGCGTTGGCGTGAAACCGCGTTTTGTTCACGCGGTGTGTCTATCGATGTGACCCCGATACAAGTACGCAGCTCTAGAAAAAAAAAACACAAGCCCGCTTTTATTGTTCGCAATAAACTGGCAACGCCCGACGAGGGTATAATCTCCATGTTCCTCGTTGTCGCCAGAACGTCCGTATTTCATAGATACGAAGACGAATCGCGTTTAAAATTACATTCGCTTAGAAAAATTCTAAGATATTCGTTTCTTCTTTGTTTCTCTGCGAAACACGAACAGGGGGAATCGTTTTGTCATCGATCGGAGTTTCTAGCGAGATGGTTCGTCGAAATGCGTTTTATCTTAGAGCGATCTATAAAAAAAAAAAAAAAAAGGATGCAACGCAGAGTAGCTATTTATAAACCAGGGTACATAGACGTTCCATTTTCCCGGTGGCTTTCAAAGAAGCGCAGTCCCAAGGATACCGTATGCTTCACTACCTAAGGAAAACGTGTCACCTGCTGTTGAAAGTGCACTGTGACAATTATTGACTCTGATAGCGACTACCGTATTTGTAGAGGTTAACAGGGGGGTGGACTATTCGAAGATGTTGATACATATCGTCGTAAAAACTGGACAGATAAAACTGGACTAATAAATAGCGGAGGAGGAAAGTTGGTGGTGAGCGAGCGAAAATTTCCTCTGCGGAATCTCGGAGAATATAGAGCGAGGATTGGCCTATTATTTCTCGAGACTTGTCACGAGAACTGGAAGAACTTTCTTCTTATTAAACCTCTGGGAACCCTTCCCCGGCAATAATATCGCGGTGATGTCTCGTGTTCGTAAATCTACGCATTTTAACCAGCTGTTAACGCAATTCTGAATTATATTTTTCATCTGGAAGTCAGCTTATTTCGCTCGGGCAGAATCGAGCCGAACCTCTACGATCTCATCTACGACGGTAAAATAATTTGTCGTTGTTTTCTTAAGAAGATCCGATGAAAATGTCGAGGAAGGGTTACACAGTTGTAAAAAGCAAGCAGCGATGAGTTAATTCGTTCTTTAGGGATAGCTTATGGAGGAAACGTCCGCGAAACAGCTGACTCGGTGCAAAACTACCAGCTAGCAGTCCAGACAGACAGAACGAAGAACATCATCCCCTTTAGAAGGGCTCCAGACAGACGAACCCTCCAGGCAACAGCCCTCTGTTCCCTCCCCGACAGCGACGACCGTCCCATCGCCATAGCAACCCCTTGGATTCAGCAGCCAACCTAACCAACCGATTTGCCCACACTCCCGGTCCCTTGTTCGTTGTTCGAACATTTACATCAAACACGACGTTTCTTTCTTTTATTTTTTTACGCACTCGAAATCAGGCAATCCTTTGTTTCTTCGTTGCGATACGCTCGCGTGTGCGAGCGGAGTGGCTGCGCATCGGCGATTTCAATTTACCTTTCATTTTTACGATTGGGTAAATGTTACGGTTCGTCGCGTGTACCGTTGTAATTGGAAAGTTTCTGTTTCGCAGGGATTGCCGGATCAATTGCGAAGAAAAGCTTAGACACCCTTTGTTGCCTCGTATCAAAGATCACGATGTAGCTCGTGAATCATCGTCGGCGATGCTATACCGTTTTTCGTTGTCTTTGCTCCGTTTGTTTAACGTTTTCTGTGCTTTCTCTCTCCCGAGTTATCATTTCTTCTTCTTCTTCGACTTTAAGGAGAGAAAAGTTACTTAGAATAAGTAACTTGGAAAAGTCTACCTCGTAGACGTAGTTTCTCCAAGCATAAAATCACGTCGCGAATAAAAGATTCTGCCTATTCGCCTGCCATTACAGAAACCACCGCTTCGAGGATAAGTCATGGCGTTTTCTGCGTGAAGTCGCGGGATAGCTCAGCGGGCCGAATGATGGCCGCAATTTCTGAAATTGCCGCTACTTTTTTTTTTCGCTTCTCGTGTCTTCTGCTTCAATTGCTTACGTCACGAAGCTGTTCTTTCTTCCACCTTCTTAAGACCACCGAACGCCATCGAACCTCCGTCAGTCGCGTATCGTAATTCATTCCTTTTTCGTCGAAAGCCAACGACAAACGCCACAAACAACGAAAGCCACTCGTCGGATAAAAGATTCGTGCGAAAGGAAAAATGTTGTTCCCTGTAACGACGAAAGCTCTTCCATTATTAAGCGCGTTCACGGTGTCGATCGTCGCTCAAGATACAAAGACTACGGTGTTTCCGTTCGCCGGAAATGGCTCCGTTCTGGAATCACCGAGCAGAGAGGAATCCGCGCTTCGACCGGATATGACGCGTTCTTCCGAGCTTCTCGCGCGTCCTCCCACTCTACCTGTACCTGTCAATAATTATCTCCTCGGTAACGTTTCGCGTGTTTCTTTAATCAATTATCGTGACGAGGACGCGGATAGATATTGGAAAATGCTAACGTTGTTACGCTTTTCAGCGCCGCAGAGAACGTTTATTCATCACAGGGGCGAAAACGTGCCGCCTTACGTGTACGATAATCCACATTTCAGCTACCCAGTAGCGCACTCGATCGATTACCCGCTTGGACCATCTTCGAAGCAGCTCGTAATCGTCAGCTTCATCGGTTTACTGTTGCTGTTCGCGGTTATTCAGAACACGATCGTGAACGCGAAGCGCAGAGACATTTTGACGGACGTGCTGTCTGCCAGGAAAAAAAGAGAGCTGTATGCTGCGTACAATTTCGATTCAGTGGTAAGGATTCGACGAGTAAACATTCCGTGGTTCGTTCTGTAATAAAGATATTCTTTATATCGACGATAATTCGATGCGAACTTTCTTATAGCTTTATAACGAGATGGTAGTTGAAAGTTTTAACGATCAGATTTCTTTATCTTACTTGCTATGTTGGTCTCAGACAGCGGAACAGGAAGACGTTCTCGAAGAAGACGCTAGGGTACGATGTATACAGAGAACCGTGTGCTTGGAGAATCGGAAGCTCTCGAAAGCGTTCGGCGCTACCGGCAAGATACTCGCCAAGTACTTAACGTGAGTTCCAGAACACGACGATATTGCTTCGCGTCCAGTTTCCAGCGCGACGCGGCGTAGAAATTTAATATTCAGAGTGTCGTCACGCGAACGAACGCGAGTCGTGGTATCCGGACCGGGAGAACTTCGACGTATCCCACTCTTATGTCTCAAAATGCCATTTGCACGCCGTAGGAATATCGACACGTTGAATACCACGGCAGTTTTACAAGGTTTGGCCAGGGCGTCACGATGAATTTTTTAATATGCGATACATATAATATATGAAATATTACCTACAAGAGATATGTTACGGTGTATAATCATCGTTTTAATGAATTTATCTCAACGAGGTCACCGGTGACCTCCGCATCGCTGTTACGCAGTTTCGCTCGATTCACTTATTTTTTGCGATTATGAATTATCTCATATAGCTTGTTCGCATTGCTAAATAATTGTTCCGTATTGTTACGTCCTGGGACCTGCCATAAACTATAATCCATGTCCTGAGTCATACTTACTCGAACCCGCGACATTGTTCGCTAAGTTAAAAGCGGGTCTTCCTATGATCGACAGCCACTGCTGGGGGTTGTGCATACTAAATTTATATTTCATGTATAAATAAAACTATTTTTATATGTTTTATACTGAATTCACACAATTCTAATAACGAAGGTAATAATAAAAAATGTATAGCTACTGTATACTAATCTTGATACACCGATGGCATTCAGCGTGTTAAAGATGCTTCTCACTTTCCTGTCTTGGCAGGGAATACCGCGGTTACGGATATTTCGCGAGGAAGAGGAAGCCGATTCAGATTGTTCGTGTGCTTTCAGACGAAGCGTGGAGAAATCTTTGAAATCGTCTTCTGGCTGGTTCCGATTGGTACGGGATGCCGGGGAGGCAGGGGTTCGCGGTGAGGAGTGCGAGGTGCTTTACAGAGGCTGCGACGAAGAAGTTTCCTCAGGATCGTAGAGAAACACGCGATCAACTAAAACACAATCAGAATATGTACGTTGCATGTAGAAATAAAACATACGATAGTAAGAAGAAGAAGAGGGATGCGTTTTATTTTTTATTCGCAGCTTTCCTGATACCGCGTACAGTTGGCGGATTATCCAAGGGATACAGTGACTGTAATCTATGTTACTGTGTCATCTTTTGTGTCATATAAACTTTGTACGGATACGTGGAAAGTGGTCAAATTTATTGAAATAGTTACAGTTTACAATTATTAAACGAGAAATATATTATTAAACAAAATGTAAATACTTCCTACGGATTAACGATGAAATATATTTATGTATATGCTAAATGAGATATAGAAATGAATAGTTAAATAAATTAATAAAACGGTTAAATAAACAATGATTCAGAAGGTTTTTTTTTACTAATTATACGATTAAAGTTAAATACCTCGAGAGACTTTTGATAAAATTTATTATTATTTATTATATCTTGATAGAAAAAAATTTAGTGTTGGATAGTAAAGAGATTAGGATGAAAGATTTATCAAAATATTTCTTCCCTTCCTTTGTTTCTTAACTTGTCTTCTTCTTAGAGATATACAAATGTATCCTATTCATTAAAATATCGTAATACCGGAGAAAATCCTTGGGAATAATCCCGATGTACTACAGGTGGGAAGCAATAAAAGTGTTGACAGACAGGGAAAATTTGGAAATTTCTATACTTGTGGCCTCTCATGACTCAAAGTAATTAAAGAAGGTGTACGTGATCGTAATTCACCTCCTTCCCTGTGCTAGAAATGCCAAAATTGTGGTATAAAAGACAACTGTTAGTCAGTTGAAAGCACAGTGGAACTAAGACCTCCGCCATGACTTGAGTAGCGAGACAGTTGCGAGTGAGTAGTGAGGAAGTTGCGAGTAGTTACAGGCGAATCGTAAGTTGTAATAATCAAAGTTCGCGTAAGGTAACCGTTGCTTCCTGCTTAAATTCCAATAAATAACTCTGCAGACATCACTAACCAGAGAAGGTGAAAGTTTCTACAAATTTTCGGTACTGGTCAAGATTGAACAAAACAGGAAACGAAACATTCGGCAGAACTGTTCGTGAGCGTGAGTTCGTGATAGTGAGCCGAAACGAAGTCGAAGCATCTTCCACGACGAGCGAGTAACAAAACCCGGATAACACCATCGCCGACGTCGAAGACAGGTGCATTGCTAACCATAAGCTAACGTGATTCGAAACAATGAAATCGAAAGACGAACCTATGCGACGAAGATTAAAAACAATTGGTGAAAAGAAAGAATTGAAAGAGCGTCTAAGAGCTGCCATCGCTTTGGAAATGGAGCACGGCAAAGGCAAAGAAAACGAGGAAGAAGAAGTGCGCGAAGTGTCCAAAACACGCGTAGGAGTCGACAGTAGCACGTTTTAACATTTAGAAACGTCACAAAGTTCATGAGCACGTTCAGTGGTGTCGACAACGTCAATGTGCAAAGCTGGTTGTTGGATTTTGAGGAGATGTGCGACCTTTGCTATTGAACCGATGTGCAGCGCGTAATATACGCGAAGAGGCTTTTACGTGCTTCGGCAAAATTGTTGTTCCTCTTCGAAAGGTGTTGTAAAAGTTGAAAAACGACGAAGAAAATGCTGAGTACCGAATTTGAGTAAAAAGTGAATGCGTAGAAGGTGCATAAAGACTTGTGTCGAGCCAAAAAGAAAACCGAGACATACCAGGAGTATGTCTACGAAATGTTCGACATAGTGAAGCGAGTGAGTCATGGAAAGTCCGTAATAAAATATAATAAAAAATATAATAAAAAATAAAATACATCATCGACGGAATTCGTGACGAACAAAGTTAAAAGAGAAGCTTGCCCTGTACGAAGCCACGAAAGAAAATGCGAAGACGAAAGCCAAACGGGTTGAAGAAAGATCGAAGAGGACGAGTCGCGACGAAGCAGCACGGGAACCAGTGCGACGATGTTTCCTATATGGAAACAAGAATCGTCTAAATGCGAAATTTCCAACGAGGAGCAAAGGTACCAAATGTTTCGATTGCCTGGAGTACGGACACATCCCATCGAAGTCCAACAACCTGAGTAAGTCACCTTTAACTTACACCATAGTAGCGTAGTGTGTAGCGATTGTTACACACGAAACGTTGTAGAGATGTTAAGTTCCCCCGGTCGAGAAACTGTTACAAAATTAAGAATTTATATTTTACCGTTAAGACACTTCGTTGCTTGAAAACATCCTCCAAGTCGAGAAGTTCCTTAGGTTTACTGTTCGATCCGATGGGAAAAGCGAACATTTCCACCCGCGAGCGACCGTTGGCGGAGCAACCAACACCCCATCGCTAGTTCAGTATAAATATCGCCTTAACAAACATAATTGGACTTGCTACTAACTATTCTATCAGTCAACATCTTAACTTAAATACCGTGGAAGTAAACGTGAAGGAAGTAGACGTTTCTACTCGTAAGATAGACAGCAAAGATTGTTACAGACTGCCAGAGGTGTTTAAAGTAGCTGTAGAAGTAGAAGCTCTCCCCGGAGAGCGCGGGGTGGCCACGAAGGTCGTCTCCACTAAAAAACAAAAAATGAATTTAATTCAGCAAGATGAGCAAACATTCTCGGCCATAATTCTCGAAGATACCGAGCGTGGATATGGAGTCTCAAAATTACATCGATTCCAACGCGTTGAGTTTGTTGGACAACGCTGAATCTCCGTGCAAGGATAGTGCAAGGAGAAATTGTTAGACCTTTGAACAAGATCTCGAAGATGGACGCAAATGAAGTGGCAGGCGAATGGAAGCAGTTGCGAATCGATGCCCTGATGAAGAATGGCAAGAAGGCGAGTTGTAAGGAGAGAACGAAAAGAATGAAATTCCCTCGCAGTTGCTTCATTTCCAAGTGCAGCGGAAGGCGAGCACAAAGGTGGGTTCGAAGTCGTGGGTCATTGATAAAGACAGGGATGCGAGTAACGGATAAGTAAAAAAGCAGACGGTATTAATGACTTTTAATTTTAATTACAATATGCTGTGTTGTGTTTTTTTTTTGTTCTTTATCTGCTACAAACATCGACATCTAGCCTGAACTATTTTAGATAGCAGTCCGTTCTCTATACACGCTCCATTTATACTCACTTCCTCTCTCTTTCTCTCTAATATCGTTCGCCCTCGTCGTCGGAATTATAAAAAAATATCAAATCACGAACAGAATGGAGACAAACGGCCGCACGTACTACACTCCTTTTTGTTATTTTGTCTGTTACACATATTCTTTCTTTATGTTTGCTCGTTCGTTCGTCATTTTTTTTTCTTACCACCCACCCTTTCGATCTATCTAACTGTCACGATCATTGTTTTCCCCAGTCCTTGCGCGTCACTAATTATACAGTAACGGTATTCCATTATTATCGTTATATAACATTAAGGCATTACATATTTATAAATTCTTCGCGTTCACTCGCCACTATACAGCAATACCATGTTAAACTCGTAAACTTATGCTTAAATAGACGTGAGATCGCTCGTTGCAATAGTTCAGGCTTCAAAGGAAAAAAAAAAGAACACATGAGAAAAGAACATTATGTGAAACAGGCTTGTAAATCGGGCCGGAAGTGGTCTTCGTACGTATCGCGTTCTTTCGCCTTTTCCACGCAACCAACTTCGTTTTAGTTGTGTTTATTTCGATATTTATGAGACTCGGATAAATTTTTTGATTGGCCATTAAAATTGTTTTTTTTTTTTCGCCAACGTACAGATAGAAGGGGAAAGGAACGAATATTCCGTCGAAGACCATCCGGTGCCAGATGCGCGCTCATTCCTTGTTCCGGCTTTCTTTCATTCATTCACACTCACACACCCTTCAGTTTACACCCTTCGCTTCTTTCACACTCATTCTCGGCCGAAAGTACACGCACACGCGTACATACACACATACACAGCATCTTATTTTGTCGGCTATCACTTACACGCACGCAGCTTAAATGTCCTGCTAATTATCGTATCGTCAATAAATTAGACATATTTGTCGAGGCAACGTAGTTTGCACAGGCAGGCAGCAGGCAGTTGACGAAAAATATTTCGAAACACCCACGCTTTTCGTATTTTTTTTTTTTTTGTATTTTCCTCTGTCTCGTAGTTCTCAAACATCCTCCGCTACGACAGCGGAAATGAATAGAACGTTACCGCGTTTCCATTATCGATCGTGAAGATATTCCATTGGACGATCGATCGATCGAGCTATCAGTTTTTCGTGCAAATTATTGATAATTATTTTGTTCGTTCTTGAATTCGATCATCTGAGTTGATAAAACATCAACGGAAGTCCTATTTGTGAATTGAACGGGTACAGTTTAACGCATACTAAAAGGAAAATTATTCCATTGGGTCATTGGATCGATCGATCAATCCTTATGTCGAAGCGCATATAGATAAAATAATTTCGACCAATGCATTTTCATTTTAAAACGAACTGTATTAATTAAGTAAAAAGAGAAAATTGAATCAACCTGGCGGAGGGTATCGTCTAATATGCATAACCATGCATAAGGACAAGAATGTCGAAATACGAAGACTACTAAAATTTAGAACGTAGAAAAAAGAAATTAATGTAAAATACGCTTATCGATAAAAGAAATAAGTAAAAAAAAAAAAAAAAAGCAAGAAGAAAACGCGTTGCAATAAAACAAGAACACGCACCGGTATAAAAACGCGTTTCTTCGCTTTTTATTTTGCTTTATTCGGTATAATTCATAATCTTTCGTTAAATCTACGATGCGATTTAAATAATAGGAAGTCTCTGTGATTTATCCCGAAAGCATCGTCGCTCGAACGCGAAATACGAAAAAAAAAAAAAAAAAGAAAGAAAAGAAACTAAAAATGAGTAGTAAATCGTAAGCGTAAAGCGACGTGCCGAAGAGAACTTACCTACCCGTTTTTCAATCTAATGCTTGTCGATCGATCGATCGCATTAAGTAGATCGTTTCTCCTACCGTACAAAAACTGAATCCACAATTATGCCGACTACCACGATATAATTGATTAATCAATTAAACTATCGAGCCGATACAATAATAATATTAATATTAATCATTAATCAATAATATATACAACATTCTTGCTAAACGCTATTACCTTCTTTTTTGACCTGTCTCTAGCTTGGAGCGTGACACGCGCATAAAGAGAAAACGAAATCATCCGTTGGTTTATATAGAAAATAGTTGGTAAAGAATAGGTACAACACGAAGTCAGAGGAGAGTATTACTCCTGGGAAAAAAGAAAATATTTTCTCTGCGCGTGTGTGAATCTTTCCTTTTCCTCTCTCTCTCTCTCTCTCTCTCTCTCTCTTTGCGTTGTCGACGACTCCTTTTTTTGACTCTTCTCTTCTATATGTGGTTTACCTTATATAATTTCATTTGTTTTGCTCGCTATTTGTGTGCTCTGTTTACTTCCATCCGGAGACATTTGTTTCACGCATATGAGACAACACGCACGACGTCCACGCCGTGCTCGAGAGAACCATCTTCTTATCTATTTTCTTTCATCTCTTTTATTCTTACAAACGAGGTTGAGGTTTTCGACGAGCGGTGTGTATTTCCGGCCACGCCGCGTTCCAGAGAACCGTCCTCTTATCTATTTTCTTTCATCTCTTTTATTCTTACAAACGTGACAGAAGTTTTCGACGAACGGTGTGTATTTCCGGCCACGCCGTACTCGAGACAACTGTCCTGTTATTTATTTTTTTTCATCCCCTTATTCTTACAAACGAGGCGCAGGTTTTCTCGTTCACGACAAAGACGTCAAGTCATTATGATCTTGGTAAATTCTTCTACCGCTGCGCGATCGTACAACACGCGACACACACGGTGTGCGATCTTGCACTAGCTATAATTTCGAATGTTCGTGACGAGCATTCGCTTTTCTTTCCTTTTCTTCCTTCGTCACGAATCTTTTAAATTTTTTTTTTTTTCATTTTTCTTGATGCGTTTTCCGTAGCTCGACGAGTGATCTCGACCGAGCGGAAAATCGAGCGAAGATAGTAAGGATGAACGTTGCTCTAACAGACAGTGGTTTGGGTGTGCGTATTGAGGACCGCAAGATCACGACGCAGTGGCTGCCGATTGCGAGATCGTGCGTGTCATTGAAACCTTCAGTTGGCGATATATCGATGAACTCGGTGGGTCGTTAAACAAATGTGGCCATGGTCTATGGTATAAAAGTTTTCACTCGTTAGAAGAAAAAGAATGGCAGTCCTTTTCTTCTGAAAGGTGTAACTGTATGTCCGGCCAGACAATCTGGAAGACGCGTTCTTGTAAGACGAGTTCCACGAAGGAATTCGCTTTCGACGGGAATGAACAACAATGCGTGGTATCAGCAAGAAATCTTATTTCGTTTGTGGAAAGTATAAAGAAAATGTAAAGAAATCTAAAGAATTTAAAAGAAATGAAAGAATTTAAGGAAATGAAATAAACAGAAGAAAATGGTATCTTCGTGATCAAAAGGAGAAAAGTGTTTTCATCGACAGTTTTGCCTTTGCGTTTTCTTTTTTTTCATACGAGAGGATCCTGCTTATATTTTCTTATCTTTCCTTTTTTTTCTTTTCTTTTCTTTTCTTTTCTTTTCTTTTCTCGCATTCGGTTCGTCCTTACGGTCTTTGATACAATCACTACCCACAATACATTCATTGTCGTACCGATAGATATTATTATTATTATTGTTATCATTATTATAATTATATCCTATGTACAAATCGACATCGCCGATAAACGGCACATTATGATTAAACTTAAGCGACAAACGTAAGATTAAACGTAAGATTAGAGTTACTAGGGACCAGTCATAATTTGTCATGCTAATAGTATAGGTAGCAACACGCCCGATAGAATTTTTTACTATCATCGCAATTCATTCATGGCCGTCATCGTCATCGTGATTATATTTTCAGGATCGTCGGCATGATTTGCATTGTATCATAAACATAACATTCACACACTAGTGCCGCAGCAGTTCTTTTTCTCTCTTTTTCACTCTCCCAGTCAGTTTTAATTCGTGTTTGGAATATACTCAGCCGTAATATGACCGTGTTCGTTCGCTCGCCCTAAACGTTTAACTACGTACACCTAATCCTCTTCGTTCTCTTCTTGCGTTTTTTTTTACTTCGATTAACTTAATCGCGGTAAGTTACTGCTGTCTATCGCTTTTCTCTTCATCCAGTTTCGTTAAAACATCTTCAAATGATCGATGTTCGTATAACGCTTTAAATTTTTATGGCTCCTTTGTTCGTAGAGTTCCGCTCAAACGTCATTTAGTGATAATTTCTAACTGTGATACGTATGCTTTCTTTAAGGGCTTTTTCTAACTAAACGAACAACAAAATAAGATGAAATACACAGAACAATCAGAGGCGTGTTACTCATTAAATCGCATATATATATATATACATACATATATACATATATATATATATATATATATATATATATATATGCATATATATATATATTTCTTAAAATTCTCTTTTGTTTTTCTCGTGTCCATCCACGAACCATGTACACCACTATATTTTATTAGACTTAGCATGCTTAGAAAATATTTGAAAAATGAGTCTATTGGAAGGTGGCTGTTCAATCGACTGGCATCTTCGTCACTATACACACATTTTCTTTTTCGATAGCCGTGTGAGCAACAACTGTCCGCATAGTGACATCTACTTGAAGTTTCGTCGATTTTTTCTTCGCTCAAGTTGTGAAGCAAATGTATGTTTCTATCCCATTGTCTTCTCGTTTTCTATTAGCGCAGTGTGCCCGGACTAGAACAAGCCCGCTACCCATTGTTGACTAATAACCGAAACGTTATCCGTATCAGCCTTTAGACTCGACTAAACGTTTTACTGGCCAACTGTGTGAAGAACTATTTTCCTTGTGCTCATTTTTTTCTATTGATTTTTCCACTTGACCGAGCCGCACGTGTATGTATTCTCATCCTCACACTCAGGTCCTCGATTTCTCACCTTGCATCTTCTTCGTCAGACGCAGAACGTTCTAGTAACGCGACAACTTAAAGGACTACAAAAAAAAAAGAAAAGAAAAAGAAAATAAAGTGAAAAAATAACAGCGTCGAGCGATGTGCTCGGAAAGCTATTCAACTGCATCGTACGTCACTTTTTCATTATTAACAATTAATAAAGACTCCTTCACGATTTTAATCATATCGACGTTAACACAAGACAACAATATTATCTAAATAATTCGCTAGACCTGATACGGTTCGCGTATGTGTCCCGTCTGCGCGTCCGATTTTTCTTTTTTTTTTTTTTTTCATGTAGCTTCGTCCGATTGTATGCGGGAACGACAACGACGATAACGATCAGATTAACAACGACTATGACAACGACAATGATGAACATATGATAATGGTGACAAATATCATGCCAACGATGATGATGAGGATGACGTAGACGTAGACGTAGACGAAGACGAAGACGACGACGATGACGACGACGACGACGACGACGACGACGACGACGACGACGACGACGACGACGACGACGACGTACGCGACCACGTTGATCGTGCTCGTCTCGACTTATCCTTACATGGATACAAACACCATGGATCGTACAAGCGGCTTATGGGCTGGTGCGTTCGGTGGCTTGCGACGGGGTAGCGGGCGTTCCCCTGTGCGTCGTGGTGGCAATGATTCAATAGGGCGGTGGTGTTCACAGTCGTAATCGTGGTGGTAGTGGTTTCGGAGCTAGCACTCGGTAGTTACCTCCTGTCGCGATACAGGAGATAAGTCTTCACCGCTAACGGCAAGCTCAGCGCATTCACTTTCTCGTCTATCTTATCCTTGCCGATTCGTTTTCGAATCACTCTTCGACAAAGATCCATCAAAGGCAATGGTTCAGCTGAAACAATTACGAATTACATTATTACTTCGTTAATTTTAAACATACATATAAGATATTATTTGAACGTTTAATGATTCTATCGTTACTTACGATCAAGTCCACCGATGTACTTCATCGTGATCTCACAGTGTCCCCATACAGCGGATACAATAGGATGCAGCTTTTTGCCTTTAAGGCCTTTGAATGCGATTCCAAGGTATTGACCATCCACAACGAAAGCTAACGTACCTTCGTCCATGTCCAAGACCACTGAAAAAGAAATTTTTATCAGTATGTGTTACAAAAGGTATTGGTATTTCGTGAAATTATAACGTTACTTACCGAGGAATTTGTCAGGAACAATGAACGTTTCATCGGGTTTAAGTAGAGCCGGGTACGTGACACCGGCATTGTTCTTCGAGTCGTGCAAAAGCTTGTTTCTACCGAGATCCCAACCCCAACTTTGTTCGTTATTGCCAACCAGGCTCTGGTATCCGACGCTGTGAAGAGGTGCCTCTGCCGTCGCGACGCCCACTACGGCGTGCGTGCCTCTTTGCCTCGTGCTCCAGAACAGTTCCCAGACATGCATACCTTTCGTGTATCCTACCCTCCCCCTTATGCAATCTGTGCTTTGAGCCACTGGATGTCGGTGAAACGTTAATTTGTCATCGTCCTGAAACAGAAATCATTCACCAGTAACACATACAGTACAATTACACGTAATAAATCTGTAGAAAGATACTATATTATAATTTACCTATATTTTTGTATACTTTTAATATTTTATCGTACAACTCGATGTTTTGTATAAACAGTATATGAAATTGTTAAATAAAATCGTTACCGCAAAATAGAATTGACTTAAACGATTTTAAGCCCTCTTTGTCTCTTAAGTAGCGAATATTAGTCCCCGATACTTGGAAAAATACGCGGTTGAAGCGTATAGCTTGCTTATCAGTGTAGAGACGTAGAAGGAAACTTTAGAAACGTAATACAAACGGAATAATGGATATATTTAAAAAAAAAAACAACGCGTCAAACTAAATTTACAAACAGTAAAGAACGGAGGGATTTTGAAAGAACGGGAAAACGAAAGATTGTAGCGAGTACTCCAAGTTCACCGTGTGCATTCTTGAGATATATACCTTGACGAATATGTTGAGGCTACGGTCGTTGGCGTTCCAGCTATGATGAATCTGCGTCTCCCGCGAGGCGGGTGGCATGTCGAGCAGGACATCGAGCCGCGGTGGCCTCGCAAAGTGTTGCGCCAGCTCTCTTGGTACCACGGGTTTGTACGCTACGACGCCGCCACCGCCGACGCCAACTCCACCAACAGATCCAGCTGCAGCCTCACGTGTCACGCTTTTCACACCGCCTGAAAAAATAAAAATAAAAAGATCCGTTAGTCGTTCATTTCGTATCATATTCTATACGTTATAATCTATAATACCTTGACACTTAACGCGATTCTAATCCCGTAGAGGATTTTAATAAAACGATTTCATTTCACATTCGAATCGCCTGTTAACGCTTAGCCAACCGATCTGTAAAGTATATCGCTGCGTGATCGAACGGGAAGATCTTCCTTTTTGACTTATAGAACGCGTTTTTGTTTTCTTCTTGTTATTATTTTTGTTTGTCACTAGTTATTGTTTACTTGGAATTGTTTCCAATTAACTGGTTATAAAGTACAGTATATAATAAAATACATCGATCTAGTGGTGTCAAAATTAATTAAAAAGTAACACTATCATTTATGACTAAATAAAGTTATAATCGAACGGTATGTAGCGGCACGTAAGTCCATTTAAGACTATTAAGACTATTCAAATCATGTTGTTGTTTTGCCTCGGAGCATCAAGATCGCTAGGTTACGAGTAATGTAACAACAAATAGACTCCGGGCAAAACAATATCGCCGCTACAAGCAACCGTCGAATGAAGACGAATTTGAATTTTTCCATTATCCCCTGACTAGTTAAGTACACGGATGCGATCGCGAGCGACAACACATATCGAGTATCTAACGATATCTAGAGTATTTTCGAGTATCTTACGAGCGTCTATCGAGTTACGCGACGAGCATTCTACGAGTATTTATTCCGCTATCTTATTTTGCGATTTATACTTCGTACTAACGACTCGCGTATACGGCTGTATATTAATTTATTATTTTAAAGATATTCGACGGTTACAACAACGAGCAATCTCGTCATTAAACCTCACGTACCAACGTCCTCTTCATATAAACATTTACAGATACCACGTGGTAAGAAAATATTAAAACGTATTATGAACTTTTAATTTCACGTTTAAGTCGTCTTATTTATCTTTAAATCATCTTTAAAACGTTTGTAATTGTGCCTATATTTTTGCTATACTTTTAATATATACTTTTATTTTAATGTTTTGCATAAACAATACATTTTGCATAAACAATGAAATCGTTAAATAAAATCATTACCGAGAAATATAATTTGTTTTTTAAGTAGTGGATATTAGTCCTCGATACTTGGAAAAATGCGGTGCAACTCTACAACTCGGTGTGGCGCGCGCGTTTAGCTAAGTGTTAAGAGGCAGAATGTCGTACGATCATCGATCAGCCGGATACGTCGAACGAAAAGAAGATCGTCACTGAAATTCCACGCGGGCTAAATTTCCACGGGGTCGTTAATAATTCAGGGCGCGTCCGTGGGATTCTCGTGGCGCGGTATTCCGGAGATACCTGTGCTGCCAGCACCGGGTAGATTTGCCGAGGAACGGGGGAAAAAAGACTGGAAGAAAAATAATGAAGGGACCCCGTCCGGCGGGATCAGCAGACCTCGCTCAAGGTTTTTCGAAAGTTCGCCCTCTCTTTCCCGCGTTTGGTCTCTAGCCTCGAGAGAACGATATCCTTGGATGCTGGTTTATTTGCTCTGGCAGCTGTTCCCTAGCTGGTGCGCGCGTTCGAGGGTTCTGAAACGAGGGTTCTGGAAAGGAGCGCGAGAATTTCAAAGGGTCTACACGTTCGTCTTGCTTCCACTTGTGGCCAAAAAGCCGAGGGGTACTGATAGAAAGGCCCTTTCACGAACTTGCGTGTATCCGGCTCCAGACGACCTTTCGGCTCTCTTTCTCTTCTTCGAGGTTCGGCGCGTTCGTCGCGTACATCTTCTTTTTGTCTTTTTTTCGTTGTTGCCCCGAGACAACGAGACACCCTGGACCTGGCTACTGCTGAGTTTTTCCCCCCACTCCACGAGATACCAACAGTAGCCCTCGCCGTGTCACACAGCTCACTGCCATGTATACTTGCCTCGTAAATTTCACGGGTGCAGCTGAGCTGCGAATTGGCTGCGGTCGAGGGCGACAAATTTCCCGAAAAGACAAGCGCGGCCAGGCTCGGGCGGACGCAGCGTGAGAGGGTCGTTGCACGATCGCGCCACCGAGACATAGAATGAATCTCCGGAAGCGAGCAAATGGCCAGTGTAAATCATGACAGAGGGACGCGCGATGGCAAGCTCTACACGATCTATGGAATTGATTCATGGCGACAAACGGTCTCCGTGAGATTTTTCTTTTAACGGTCCGGCCATCCTTTTAATCAGAATCGGAAATTTAATTGGCTAATTATCTAGGATATTTATACCAGCTGGATAATTACAGAGTTGTGGTTCGTAGTAGCGCGTAGTTCGTGTTCCGTAATGTAGGTTTTATTGGCAAAGCTCCCGCGAACGAATTGAAATTTACATTTTGGACATCTTTACGATCGGGATATAAAGAGAATGCTTGGATGTTTGATATAAAAAAAAAAAAAAAGAAAAAAAAGGAGGAGAACCGTTCGAACGCTAACTTTCAACGAGTTAAGTTTAATCAGCAAACTTTTTGTTTCGCGGTATTAAAAATTTATCAAACGACTGTGTGCTGCTGTGTTGAACTCTCCTCTCAGCTTGGTATTTTATACACACCGGGCTTCGCCAGAGGATAGAATCTCGGTCTCGAGGACCTGTTCGAGCTTCTACCTGAGAGCAGGTAGGTAAAATCGAGAGCGGTCAAAGGCCTTGACCCTGGACGAAGTCCGACGAGGTGAATCAACCTCTTAGACTCGGTCTCGACGCTGTATTGCATCATATAACGCTGCTGCGTTGGAAAGCTACTAAACCTACTAAACATATGTATTACGTATCTTCAAACAATAATAGGTACCTAAACTATCTGCTTGTCCCAGATAATCTGAACTTTACGATATTACTCTACCCCGTATGCTATTTTAATCAACGAACGAGCCTTTCGGAAATTAAACCGATGCAACTCGCCTTTCGGTAATTTCATAATCTCGTTATATAAGTACACGATTTAATCTTCAATTTTCAAGAAACGAGCAACTTACTTCCACGAGTTAGAGGAGATGAATAATGGTAAATTCTAAAGTAAATTAATAAAAAAAAAACAAACAAACAAACAATTCTTACACGATCATCGAAACTTTTTACATGTTTCGATTTATGCGGTTGACGAATGCAACATTCGAAAATGTAGCTCAAACTCAACTCCTATGTATACTACGATACTACACGAACCCACCTACAAGCTATACGAAAGAGTTATTTAACCCTAATCTCTCGATGTATCATCCAACCAAAGTTACCTTCGACGCGTGAACCGGTTCTCGACGCCCACGCTCGATCCCTCTCACCCACCCAGAACTCTCGCGACGATCGCAGACACCCGAAATCATCGTGGTTCTTACTGATCGTATATTTCGATCGTGGTTCGAAGAAAGGTGTGTTCCTAACCTGAAATCTTTTGGCCCATGTTTACGGCCCGATAGGGGGACCGATGGTGATGCCGGTGCTGAAGACGATGTTCGAGGCACTGTTTTCCAAGGGGTAGTTTGTGCCTGAGGTGCCAGGCGACGCCAGTGATGGTAGTGGCGTCCGCCGTGGTGGTCGTGGTGACGTGGTCGTGATTACGATGATGATGGTGATGATGATGGTAGCGGTGGTGGTAACGGCTGATGGTCGGTGGCGTAGCAGGTACCGCGCCACCGTCTATTCCTCCGCCGCGACCTCCGCCTCCTCCAACGCCTCCTCCGCCGCCTCCGCCGCCGCCTCCTCCGCCTCCGCCGCCGCCCCTACCGGGGCTACCGCCCCCGCCGCCCCCGCGGCCGCTGCCTCCGTTACCTAGACCGCCTCCGGTACCGCCAGTCGCACTGTTTGCGCGGCCACCGCCCCCGCTCACGCAACGATTCGCTTTGTACCTGCAACGCGAACACAGTGGAAAAACCTGATTAGTTAATTGTCCTCTCATCAACGCGACTTCAGGGGACACACTAGGGGGTTGATTTCTCACTGGG
The DNA here is from genome assembly GCF_011952255.1 of Bombus vosnesenskii. NCBI lineage: Eukaryota > Metazoa > Arthropoda > Insecta > Hymenoptera > Apidae > Bombus > Bombus vosnesenskii. The sequence goes on from NW_022882962.1 coordinate 5,118,610, forward strand.
AAACCACTATCACGCGACTACTAATCCTTAGAGTGTTTATCACTCTCCTTGCTCGTTCGTTTTCTGCTCTTTCGCGATGGTCTGAATTTCTCTTTCTATTGGGAGTCATATTTTGTCGTTAAAGTTTCGCGCAGTCGAACTAACGAACGATTTTGTAGCAACGTTGCGCTATATCAAGTTTCATTTGGAGTGGATTTTATATCGTGTTAGATTGGTATACCGTTTTGTGGGAGATAAAGCGCGGTGTAGCGCAAGAACGCATAAACTATCAAGATCGTATGCTCGTTGATAGATATTGCAAGTACAGATCGAATTGAAGCCCGCTAGAACGATTAAATTGCACGTTGTATCGCGATATTTATTACCGTGGTGATCATGTCGAATAATATCCTAATAAATTCATTGCATATCGTATTCGCGGTCGTTCAGTTGCGTAGCTCGTCGCCTTGTTCGATATCGCGCATAAATCGCACCGCGAAAACGAGACATCGTCCCGAAGCGGAGAAAACGCTGCCCGGCACAGCTTGTACCTTGTCTCGTACGTTTTCCGCGACGCACGTTCGACGGGGACAATATCGCGACACGCAACACACCGGCACCGAGCAATGGATTACAGGAGCTTCCAGCTTGCGGATTTTCGTGTCACCGCAGCCCACCGGGGTTTTACGAACCGAACGGAGAGGAGGATTTTAAGCTCGCTGATCCTTCGACCAGCGGAAAATCGTCGCTTTCGATCGGACGTCGATTAAACAAATTTCTCGTTTCCGATATCTCTTTCCCATCTGCTACGGTAATCGTGTGTCTACGTATGCGTTAAGGCAAATGCGTTAAGATCATTTCTCAAATTAAATTCACGACGTCGTTGTCGCGATAAAAACTAGTTGCTCGTCGATATCTCGATTTCGTCGAATTAATCGTCGTCCGCGATTACGTTGACCAAAGAGTCAAGATAAAAGAGTGGCTCGATGTAAATTTCGAGGTCTGTGGAAGGCCGTGGCTGGCTGATAACGAACGCTGGCGAGGAATTACGTTTCATCGCGGAGCTAGCCGGAAAGGCGGCGATTTCGAGAAGCGAGTCTCGCCAGGCTCGATGTTCCATTAAGTGCCGTTGTAATTCCATTCGTTCTGGAAATCCACTTAAATCAGTGTGGAGAAACGCGTCGACCTATCGTGGATTAACGATCGTTTCGATTAAAGGTTAACCATCGACTGGACCGCTGCGATTAACGCGAGATTAACGTTCTAAGAGGAAAGGTGTGTAAGCTCACTTCGAGTTGATCTCGAATCGTCGACATTGCGTATTCTCGAGTTCCAATCCGACAGACCGGACGGCGCGTCTTTCGGCGCAATGATGGTCGTGCTTTTTCTCGCGACTCTTAACCAGTTGCATGTTCGAAGTGACAGGACGTGAGAAACAAGCGACGAGAGAACGAGCCACGATTCAGAAAACGAACAGAGACAAAACACGGCTGTAGCGCCACGAGGTCGTTCCAATTTTTCCTATTCCATTATTTCGTCTGGATCTTGGTTTGGTCGTATCCGTGAACCAAGACACGTTTCCGGCCACGGATACCGGACACTGGCATCCTGAATCCGGCTCTGACTTGCTTCCCGAGATTATTACACACGCTGAAAAAAATCTACGCGGGAAATCCACCGAAAGATACGGACGAACGAATATTTTATAATCATCGGGTAAACAGACAGGATTTTCGATGATTTTCTAACAAATTTCATTAAACGGTACTTGGCCTCGTCGCGAATCGAACAGCGCTCCGTCTCTCGACGCCAGAGTTGTCCGTTAGGAGTTGTGGAACGAGTTTACGCGTGCAGAAATTGCATCGAACACCTAATTTCCAGGAGCGGAAATTCTCTTTCTCAGACGATGCATCCTTGCGAGTCTGTGGAGGAGTTCAAGGTCCCTTGAGAACCGTGCCATTGTCCGAAACGTTATTCCGCATATTACTATCGAAGAAAAACTCGACTGGCTTTCGCAACTACCCAAATATCGCAACGATGCCCTCGTTATAACGCGCTCCCGCTTTTAGATCGTTCGGAAATCCCTTGAATTTCAAACGCTCGATATTAATCGAAACTAGCGCGTTTCCACGCTGCTGCAAGAGCTAGAAAGTCGATTCAGTTTTGAAAGAAATTTTGCTCGCGTGTTACGTTCAAGGCGAGCACCTGATCGTCGTTTCCTCTTTGAACGATTGCGAAACGCGGACAATTAATCATCGACGGGTCGAAGAAACTAGTAGTTAGGACCGCGCGAAACAGGAGACGCGGTCGAAGAAGCTCGAGTTTAATTTGCTTCACGGCGGAGCCGTGAACCGAACGAGACGCCCTTCGTTCTCCTCGAGTCGTCATGGTCGTTGCTGACGTGCGCTCATTGGGGTCCGTTAACGGCGTTCGCCTCCGTCAGCCACGCCGGCTAATCGCGAACAATATTACGACTGTCCGGAACAGGAGAAAGTAGCCGAGTAATCGGCCAGCGTGTACGTTGCGTCAGCGTCGTTCATCGGCCAACTTAAAGCGTTCGCTTCGTCACGCTCGCTCGAGCCGGGCTACTTTCGCGCCTTGTGAAAAGGCGGCGGAGAACCGGCTTGCAACCGGCGTATCCGCGGAACTGATTCGCGTAGATTCTATCAACGAGATATTTTGTTTACAGATGAAATCCAGAAGAAGATATGGTACTTGTTTTGATGTTTAGTCTGGTTCTTTTTTTAATTTCAAGCAAATTCATCGTAAATGAATGGTCTTTGCTATTCTCGAAAGGCGAAAACTAAAACTAGCAAAAACGATTTGACGCATCATAGCGGAATTTTGTTTATACGAATTACATCTATACATGTACATTTGAATGAAATTGTACTTAGTGTCCGAAGTGATTGAATCTACTTATCCGAGTGTGAACTTATACGAACTTATACGAAACGAACTTATTTCCATCGTTACAGACGAACGAAACTCTGTACTGCACCTCCTTTCTCTAAAGAATAATTGATTTCTTTGAAAAAATAATGGACTCAGACTGCGAATATGCCGTGATCTGGACACGTTAAATCGTATCGATAGAAAATAAGTCTGCCAGAATTTTCAAACAAAACTGTCTGACAAATATGAAATACGAGCGTCGACGAATCGAATCGAACAAACCGTTATCGCGTAGATAATTAAACTCAAAGATTCGCGGGTCGTGTAAAAGATTTAAATCCCCGTGAACAATAAATGGAAGAATTAAACACCTGCTTCAATTCCAACGGAAACCGTTCTCTACCCTGAAACCAAAGTCTGCGGAAAATCGAGTCTCCGACGAAACGAACTCCGGATTTGCCGAGAATACCGAGCACGGCGAGTCGCGTACATTCAAGAATGATTTTCTCGGAGTGAGTGTACCGAATGGCATTCGATTTCGAGATTCGAGAGGAAACACGAGAGCATCGGTCGTTGGAGCAGGCTGGAGGCTGCCGACCGACGGCGGTATTGATCCGCGGGGATCACCTCTGCCCCACCTCTCTCACCCTCTCTTTCTCTCTCACTCTCGACACGGGTCCAACCCCCAAATCTACTACCATCCCCCTCGAGCTCCCTCAGCCTCTCTGGACCCCTCTAACATCGACAACTACCATCGAGAGGGGAAGAGCGAGAGTACGAGGGTGCGAGAGAGAGAGAGAGAGAGAAAGAGAGAGAGACAGAGGGTAAACCACCCCTCAGCTGCAAAATAGACCGACAAAAATGCTCGGGAAAAAATCCGGCGGGCGTCGCAGATCCCTTCAGTTTTACGTCTCGAAGCCTGAAATGAGACACGTTTCACCTGTTTTCACCGGATTAACAGGTTTTTACGACCTGCTCCTATAGACAAGTGTGCTTCGATTAGGTGAACAAAAAGGTGGGATTCGGTGAACCTGCATGAAATTTCTGTAAAATACGAAATATATAAATTACGAAAAGACGTTTCGAGCCGATAGTTATCGAAGAACTATATTTACGGTAGAGTCATTTTTTCTCCCGTTTGATCGATCAACGGACTGACTGTCGATCGATTTGTCCGAAACCACGGAAACCTCTGTTGCGATACTTGCGTCTTTCGATCGCGATAAATCTCTTTTAGAACTCGTGCTATAATCACAGATCCATAAGTCAGCTGTATCGACTAAGCAAAAGGGGTAGAAACAAATTTCTCCTTATAGCATTAGGGAGCGTCACGCGACGAGTATTAAGTGTAATAGGAACGGTTAAAGGCGTCTACCGCGCGGGGTTACGGAGCTTTCCAGCGAGCTTTCCGCAAGTGGATAAGGCGGTTATCGGCGTGGAAACGCACGACTCAGATCGATCAAACACGAACGAGAGAGAAGAGCCACGGACACGGCTAGTCGCGCACGGCACTGCCAGCCATCGACGAGCCGGTTGCCAACCGGTACTGAGCGTCGGCCAGCAAGATGTCAATTGCGCTCAATGATAGTGAAACGACGCCGCGTTACGCGTCGTTATTCTCGGCCGACGTGTCGAGAGCCTTGCGAGCTCTCGCGACACGTGTACAATCTCAATAACGTTCGTTTCCTGACAAACGATAAACAGACATTTCTCTCTTTACAAGGCGATACAAAGATCATTTGATCTTTTACGCCTTCATTTTTTTCAAAGAAGATAATTCGAATAAGAAAAAAAGTTGACACGTTAAGGGATTTATCAATGCGACAAGTACTTCAACGACTCTTTAAATCTGATTGAATCGTAAGATCCAGATGAAAGAAACGGTGACTAAAAATATTAAACGAATGCTTGAAACTTTCTTTCACTGCGATAATGTTAAGACAAAAGATTTTGTTCGCGTATATTAATTAAAAAATTTACGAACGTAACGTTGGCATTTTTATCGTCCTCTGTTTCTTGCGTCATCATACTCGCGATATTTCGTTAGTTAACGTTGGTAATTGCATTTACTTCCATTTAGAAAGGTGAAGAGGATTTATCGGACAGATCAATCCACTAATGTGCTCTCCAGGGAAGCTCCTAATCCTCTTAATTGGTGTATTTAAAACGTGGCAATTAGCGAATCGAATTTAACCGAACTAAATAGTAGGTCAGAACTCGAATGCAGACATTTCGCCGTATCGGAGTTGCTATTTCATTCGCGCGAATCAAAACTGTTCTTTATGATAGTAGAAACGATTCTCTGCTACGGACACGCGTCTCCCAACTACGGTTTTCTCGATAACGATCGCGTCAATGAAAATTATCTCACCATCTTGCGCAATGCACATAACGTCCGTATGTTAGAAATTCCAACGAAAGAAAGGGTTCACGAAGCGGAGTGTCGGGCGAAGTTCGGTGTCGCGGGAACGGCATATTTGCATGAGAAAAGGAAGAATCGACACGGCCGGTTTCTCCGCGACAGTTCGCGTTAACTAGCGAGCAAAATAACGGCTGTTTCACGCGCGTTGCAACTTAGTCGGTTGGCTTAGAAGCGGAACAGCTGACGGCTAGAGGCTGGCCAGGTCAACACCTGTTCACCAGCTGCCTCGACAAAGCCCTTCTCTTCCAGATAAAGACCACTGGCCGAACGTTTTCCGCGCGGAACTCTTTTGTCGGGCACCACGAATCGTTCTTTTTCTCTGGTCTTCACGGCGGACCGCGACCTTTTAAGGATTTCGCCCGTCTGGAACCACACCCTCCTACCCGAGGAGCGCCGAAACAATGCCTTCTCCCGGCTTGATCGCGACTCTTTGCATTAAGATCGAGACGGTTATCGCTTTATTCCGATCTGCGTGAGCCGTGCGATCATCGTGGCTCCCCCAGAACGAAAGGGCTGACGCAACCGCGTGCTTCGTCAGACGTACAAAGAGAAGTATGACTTAGGGAATTAGAGAATATATTTGGCTGTTCTATTGTTCGCCACGGATTGTGAGAATCGAAGAGGCAGACCGAACAGAAATTACCATCTGCTCGAGAGCACTGCGATCCGATTGAAATAGTCCATCACGTTCTGTTAAGATTGTAATAACTGTTAAAATCACGAGAATTGTGGCTCCAGTAGAGTTAACGCGTAAAGCGCGGACTACCGTCGTCTCCGTATCGAAGTTACGTTGCAAGCCGAGTCAAAGTAGTACCAGACGTTCCCATCGGACACGCCGTCCGACCGACTAGTTCCGAACAAGTCTACTTAACTTCTCACCGATTTCCCACGATAGACGAAGCAAATATATGCCCAAGATTACTCGAAAACGAATCTACTCTCAGCAGGAAATTGAGCCACGTCGATCTGGTTTCTCTGGTTGCAACGGACGCTCCACCATAGATCGTTCGATTTCGATTCATTCGCGAGTGCCACGCCCCGACAGCGAGTTCCAAGACAATGGACCGATCTTCGCGTGTTGATCGAAGTCAAATATCAGGGCGGCCGTTAGCGGGTCTCAGCTGCTCTCGCGCCTGATTCTTTCGAACGAGGCGGCTCGTCGAGATCATTCCCTTGCTCTTCGAGTCGCACCCGGGGGCCCCGAGTCCTCGTGGCGCTTTCTTTTTTTTTTGGCTCGTTTCAATTACCCCGCCACCTCTTTTGTCTCGGCATCGCGAGTGCCTCGTACGTTTTCACAACGCCGATCCATCAAGAGAGAAACGACTTCTCGACAGCATTCCCTCGAAAGGAACCAGCAGCGTAGGCTTTTTGTTCGGTCGGCTTCCACGAAACGCGAAGACGAAATCTGGCTGCGGAGAGTCGTCGACTCTTCTCAAGAGTCGTTTCTCCGTTTAAGACTTTGTTTTTAGGCACTTACGGACACTCCAGACTTTCTTTCTTCTCGACTGACTCAGAGAATCGGCGCCTCGCGCACTCTCGCTTTTCGACGCTTAAATCGGCGCGACTGTTCGCGCTCGCGAAAGTGAGATCATCGTGAGTGGTGTCGCCACGCGTTGCAAATGCATTTAAGGATGGGTTACGCGGGTCAACTTCTCGCTTACGCTGCACACGCATCGAGCGCACGTGCAGAGACGATCAGACGCGATCGTTGAAAGATATTTTTAAGCCCTGTCGCGAAGACGATCGCGTTTCTCCACCTTCGAGAATTTCCTTTTCCCACTTAGAAGCTATATTTGCAGATTCGCTTGATTTTTCTACCTAAAACATTTCAGAGGTATACTGAAAGAGCTATTATTCGCAGATTTCTCCTACGTGAGTTTTCCTGTTCGGAACATATAATCGTATCATAGAACAGGTATGGCAACTTGTCGCTAGAATTTTTAAGAAAAGAAATATCCCGACACGTTTGCTCATTATCCTTCGGGGACGGATAAAAAGAGAAGTCATCGCATTTACATGTTGCACGTGCAGGACTCGCGGATCGTGTTACGGATAAACGAGTCTCGCTGCACGACAAACGATGGCAACAGGAAGGAGGTACAGGTGCAATCGAGACTCTATCTGAATGTACCAGCCAGTTGGTTGATCGAAACGACCGATATATTTTTATGTATATAAGTATTAGGAAATATCTGCAAGTGGAACATTGTAATAACGAGTGGACAGTTGTTGCTAACAACCAGCATGGAATTCTACGTATGAAAACAGCGAGACAACCAGTCGTGCGTTTTTCTTTCGCCGCTTATTCAATCGCATGCAAATGCGGCGCAATCTCTTTAGGGAATCATCGAGTGAACGAGGCCGTAGTATCTCTTGCCAGCCCATATGAGCCGTATTTACTTAGTTGCCAGCCCAAAAAATTCGTATTTTCCTGAACTTTGCCAAATCGATGATAAATTGGTTTCTAAACAGATATTCCTCTCGTTTAGCAAATACTCGGCGATTATACTCGACGTATTACGAATTTTTACGTATCTTCGTACGTCTTTATGTATTTTATATACATTTATCGATTGGGTTGGCAACTAAGGAATGCGGCTTTTGTTATTAGTTGGTATCGACAAAATCGACGTTTCCTCAGTTACCCAGCCCACAAGAGCCGCACTCACTTAGTAGCCAGCCCGTATGAGCCGCATTTCCTTAGTTGCCAACCGAATAAAATTTGTATTGGAAGTGTGCTAAATCTCGCGGAACACCTGGTTCACGCGTGAAAGACATTAAGTCGCTCTATTAAGCTACTTTCGAGTTTAACTCGTTGAAAAAATCTTTACTGTACGATCTAAATGGAAAGCCAATAATCAATTCTTTCATATTTCCGACAAATTTAAAAAAGTATCTTAGCAATGAGAAATTAGTATAAAAGCAGTTAGAAACTGGCAAAGAGCGATTAAAAATTAAGAAAAATATGCTGCTTGTTACGTTTGTATATAGATCCAATAATTTAAGGCATTTAAAAAACAAAAAAAAAAAAAAATTGAAATAAGAAACGATCAAAGACACGCTTAAATAGACAAGCAATTGTATGCTAACAGTTAACACTTTCATCGTTACAGATCGTCGCAACGTCAATTAAAGAAATAAAACGAGTAAGTTTAATTTTTAGTTATCGATAGAGGCGTTGTCTTCGTTCGACGACGAACAGATGCTCGGAACGACGAGACTGAGAATAGGGGCGAGATTTCCTCAAGGACTGCGCCACGTCGTCGAAGGAAAAACGAAAGGCAGACGAAGAGCTCGGTTCGTTTCTCCGCTCGCGGATTTTCTCGCGAGCTGCCGGCGACGAGCGCGCACGCTTTTTCACCGAGGGACTGGTTCGCGAAGAAGGTATCCTTGGCGGAGGATATTCGCGCGAAGCTTTTCTCGTTCCAGATGACTTTTTCATCGACCGACTGGAAATTAAGTTCGAAGACGAATCGAGAAATCGCTGGTGGCAACGCGTATCCAATCTCTGGCGCACGATTTTACGAGGAAAATTCTACAGCCGAGTATTCCACGAAAATACTTCAACGAGTTAATTTAACACGACGCGTCTCCGAAGATTCTGTAGAGTTGCACGAGCGAGAGAAGACGACGTAAAGAAGATTAAATCTCTTTCAGTAGTGTCAATGACAAATCAGTTTTCCACGTTCGCTTGTTAACATATTTACCAGGAACGTGATTCGTCGTTGCGTAAGAAAAACCGTTCTTTCAATGAGTTTCTTTAAACACACGAGTCGCATGGTCGTAACCAAGCTAATACTTGATAGGTAGAACGAAAAAGTGTTATTATTTCTAAATATATCTATCTGCAAAAACTGTTTACGCGCGTTTCCTCTACGAGCTATTTCTTGCCAACAGCCAAGCAATTTTCTTATTCGATAAAATACCGAGAAACAGAATTATCATACTGCTCGTGACCCAGGTACCGAGAACGCTCGAAAACGAGAACCCAATAGACGACGAACGGGGCCATTCGTTGGAAACGCGACCGGTTTCCCCGGTGGAACGGAAGGCAAAGTTCACGGTAAGAAACTATCCTTTGCTTAGGCAACGTTCTTTTTGCCGACAACTGTGACGGCCAGACGAGCCCGTAACGAGGCGGGATCACGCGACGCGAGAGCTAATCGTCTAGTGACTAGTGGTTGGTGGAGCGATACACGCTTCTTGTTGAACACGTGAAACAGAGAATGGAAGAGGGAGGGCGCCATTGCGGAAGTAGGAAAAGAAATTGAATAAATTGCTCGTGTTACGTAGTACCTCCTTGTGTTCTATGGAAAATTAACCCTTCAGAGCCTGATACAGGCAGATACACAAGCGGCCTATTCTATTATAGTTGCTCGAATAGAATTCTAGGGATGGCAAAGGCAATATTATAAGTAGAAAATGGTAAAAGAGTTATACGGTATAGAAATTTTCTACTGTAAAGTCGTCGTAGTGGTAAAAATTTATCGACAAAGGAAATTTTACAACGAAAATTGTTTGATACACTCGTGTTTCTCGTTCGGACGATCGTTTGCGTCGATGATTCTATAAAGGCTGCGCATTACAAAACAGTTCTCTTGGCTGAGGAACACGGTTCACTACCAAGAAGTGCCTAATTTATTCAAACTGATTACGTAAATTGAAGGATCCATAAATTTCAATTCATATATCTCGCTTTATGAAATCAATTTATATAACTGTAATTTATATCAATTTCGAAGCTCGCGTTTTCTTATGCTCGCGTTCCCAGTCGTTTCTTTCCCAATCGTTTCGAGAAGCATTTTGCCTCTTACTCAACCGCCTCGCATCTGCATCATTCTACCTTTGTATTTCTCTTGAAAGCAAACCTCGAAACGTTATCTCGCTAGATTCTTCTCCGAACGCCGGAGGAGAAATAGGAAGAAAGCGAGCGAGGTGAAAGGCTCTCGCTTTTCAAGACCAACGAACCGGGCGGCGTGTTATCACGGCTTATCGAGAAGCAACCGCAACCTATCGAAGGCAAGCGTTCGCGTTTATCTTCGTTTGGCGCCTGGTCGTTTGATCGTGGAGCAACAAGCATCGGCCCGGTTCAACGACCCGATTTCTGTGATCTTGCGTGGCCTTGCAAGACAGGCCGGATGTTGGTAGAGCGGCAGCAGCCTCCAGAGAAGGAGAGGAACTCGTGGAACGAGTCACGAGCAACCTATGAAAGGTTCGAGGTCGCGTACATCCGTGGGTCAGCCACTGTACGCCACCGTTTCGAATTTAGACCGGCAATTTTTGGATCCACCGCAACTGTTTCCACCCTGGACTCGATCGGTGAGTAAGTGGAAAACGTGAGTCAAACGTGGCTGGCAGAAATGAGTCACGGGACTCTCCAACGTAGTTCCAACCTCGGTAATTTCTCTACGTAATAGGTATCTATCGATCGTGGCCTGAAATAATCTCGCTGAATAAGGATTTTCAGCCGAGATTCGCTTACGAATAGGATACGAGATTTAAGGAAGAAGGGCTGAAGGTAGTCGCGACGTTAGCACGACGGGGTTAGCAGACTGCTCGCGCACACGCGAAGAAAAGCGAAGGGGCACGGGCAGACAATGAACAATCGTACATTGTTACGAGTTATAGCATTGTTACTCCACCATGGCCGGGCCCCGTGTTCACATAATTAGGCTGTAAACGTTTCGAGACAATCACCATTGTTTTCTTTCTCTCTCTGTCTCTCTCTCTCTCTCTCTCTCTGTCTCTACCTTCTTGGATTAAGGTGCCTCTGCCACCCCCACCACGTTATGCGCGCGATAACCACGTCGAGATGCTTGGCCGAGATCAGGGTGATCGTTAAAACGAGAACTCCATATCGTTATTGGGAATTCCTATCTTTCTTCGGAATTGTACTACCTCAGACCGATCGATCGGTCTTGATTATCGATTTAGATTTGAATTTGTATTTGAAAGTCGAAAGGTACAATCTTTTATGTTATGGACGGTACGTCGGTATGGACTCAGGGGTGCTGTTCTTGAATTCATGCGAACAAGATCGGGCATCGAGAGATCGTGGATAAGAGGGGAGAAGGACCTTCTCTTCTCACCGTTCTCCGACGTCTACCGACGTATATCTCTTCCCACGGGCGTGTCCCTTTGGAATTTGTTTTTCGATGAGATTATCGCGGGCTGTATCGTGTCCCCTATCGACGAGGAATGGAAATAAGGGAGAGATCTGTTGCGAGAGTGCCAGATAGACCAACGAATCTTCGACGATTCCCAGAGAACCTAGCCCACCACGATTCTCATTGAAACATCGGATACTCCTCGTTTAACGAACCAACAACGGTTTATTAAGCAAGAAATTCCGCCTGGATTATCAGGAAACTGTCGACCATCGCAATTAACCGAGGATTAAGATATTCCAGTACGCGGAGCCTTTAACGAACGTGCAAACATGCGTTAAAAAGACTGGAAGGAATCTGCAAAGGTAGAATATAGCTGGCACATGCTACCTTTGAAACGCAGCTATCGCGGAAAGAGCGAGGAAGAGTGCGACGAAACGAAGGAAACAGAGGGCAAGTCTATGGAGGTGGAAGGTGAGAGGCGACCAAGAGATAATTTATTGTTATTCTCGGTGCATTCGATGACGTTACACATTCCCCAAGATGGCTGCTTGCCTCGAAGGGGAAAGAGACGGGGGACAGGCAGAAAGAGAATGAGAAGCGATGGTGAGACGGAGAAGAAACTAGCTGTTGGTAGCCGTGACCTTGTCTGGTACCCGACCCCACCGTGTGCCTTGGCTTCCACACACATCCTTACCACCCCACTACGAAGCGAGCGGAGAACGCACCAGAGAGGAGAGCCATCGAGGTAGGGAGAGGAACGAGCGGATGGATAGAGGAGGTGGTAAGGTAGCCAAGAAGGTGGCCGCGAAGGTAACCGCGCGACGACCAAGCAGGACGAGGAGGAGGTGGAACGCGCGTTCCTCCACCGATTGTTACCTAATTTAACGAGCAGAAACTAGCAGCACGTGTCCGTGATAGCCAAAAGCTCATTAGCACCTTCGTCCTTGTTCAACCGTGACCGAGACACGGCATTTTTCCTTCCTCGTTCTACGTGTGTTGTGAAAATTAAAACAAGTTTTGTCCGGACCTCCTTCATTTTGAATGGCTGCGTATGAAATATGAATTTTTTATCGGTACGATCGGTCTCTGCGACAACGATGAATATTCGGTGAAACAAAAACATGCTCTATACGGCGAGAACGTAACGCGTGACTCAAAAATACGACATACGCGTCAGTAGGTACTGTGCGATACTCGGTGAATTGAAAAATTAAGAAGCTTAGAATTGAATTTTCCTTCGGCTAAATATCTCGACGAAAGGATCTAGAAATTAGAGAGAATAACTGAAAATCTCGGAGAAGGTTCGCGTTAGAAGGGGAAGTTAGATTCTCGGAATGCAACCGGAAGTTACGAACGAAGAATTTATGACGCGACAAAAAAAAAATGGCAATCACCGGAAACGCGTTTGTGGCAATTATATGCGTAAAAACATATCGGCAACTCGTCGATTTCCTCTGTTGCTTCTATTTCTATCCAATCGGCTGGTTTATACGTGACTAGGCTGTGTGGAGCGATAACGCGTGAAACGTGAATGCCGAGCTTTTAGCATGTCGATCGTGTCGGTTGGGATTTTTGGAAGGCCTTGAGATATCTTGACTTTACCTGGCTTCGGCTGAACAAAGACGATCTTTCTTTGAATGACCGTGATAATCGTGCGGTCAACAGAACGTTAACGCGGAACAGATGTTCTTAGAAACGAGATAATTCTAAGCCACCAAACATCGTCCTGCTGTGACGTGGAGAAATTTGTTTGAAGATAGTTTCGCAACTCTGACCGTTGGAAAGCAGAGGAAGAGCGTAGGTGGAATCCAAGTTACGAAACTTGCCGAGAAAGATGCCGCTCGTCAAACGTTTTAATCTTCGTTTACTCTGGCTTTAACGAATCTCTTACTGTTGACGATCCGTTAAAACCCGCTCCGAAGTATCGTCGAGTTTCCCCGAAAAGAAATTCGACGACACTGTGAAACAAAAAAAAAAAAAAAAGAACAGAAGGGAAAAAAGACGGAATAAAGAGAACGGGATCAGGGGTATCGATATAGCGGTCGTTCGTTGCTGAATGCAACCTCGTCGAAGACAGAGAGAAGCTTCTTCCGGCGGATGTGCAGCGGCGACGTGTCGTCGATACATCCTGCTACCAGGACAACAATAGCAAGCACCCTCCTCTTCCTGGTTGTATGTGCCAATTATGCCACGTTGCACATGGAGACAGGGGTTAACGCTTGTACTTTTCTTATCGAACCTTTGGCAGACGCCTCTCGAATGTCTCTTCCGATTCCTCGTAGTCGATTTCCAAATTAAGAACTCTCGTGTAACCAAAGATAGAGCGAAGAAACGATTGACGCGTTAACAAAAGGTTGGAGTTGCGAGGAGGCGTGCCAATTTGCCCGTCGAATACCACGAGAACGTGTTCGAATCACACGGCGAAGCTTCGAACTCGACCAATCGAGGTCAAGATCGAGAAATTAAGATCGATCGGTTCTCGACGAGGTTCATCGACCGATCGAACTCCTCCAAGCTCGCATCCGAGGACCAAACGTACTTACGTACTTGGTGGAAAGAACCGCGCGCAGAATCGTGATTCGCGAAACACCATCGAGGAGAGTAAGTGGTACCAACGGCTGCGTCGGGCGTATTATTAGCATCGTGTAAACGTGTCTGTTGGCCGTGAAACCAGTGAAAGTATTCCATGGACGAGGCACACGTATACGAGAGACGCATACAGCGAGGAGCCTCGCGGCTTTATCACGAACACGAACGCCGCGTTCTACGTGTTTTCTCCTCTCTCTACACCGCTCTCTATGTGGTGAAATTCTTTCGAGGCGGCCACCACAGGCGCGGCCAGATCTGGGCCTTTGTCCTCTTTGTCTGGAACCTGCAGCATATCTGGACCCTTCTGCCACAGCCTCAACGGACCAAACGAGCCTTATTCTCCTTCTTCTTTGCACAGTCTGACGGTCAACGAGACACGAGCCTGCATAAGCCAGTTATTCTGAAGTTATTCTCTACTCTTCGTTCGTTCCTCGTGCCAGTCTTCTGGATTGTTTTCAATTTACCAAGTCGATTCGACGATACTTTACAAGTTCTCTGAAGTTGCAACAGGATTCGCCGTCTTCGAAGAAACGACCAGTTCTTCTCCGACTGATTAACGTCGTTGATATTCATCGATTTGGCGGAATATATATGACGTAAGATACCGTTAATTTTTCGGTCATATGATTTAAATACGTCTCTCCTGCGAAACGGCTTTCGACGTCACTAGCATTCCCTAGGAGTGAGTCAAGACGATCATCGATTGCAATAAACGCGACCTGCCGCCATCGAGCTTCTTATGGTAGTATGATCTTTCGTCCGTGGAGAGGAGGATGAAAATTACGAGATCGCGGTGTCCTCGTTTTCTAGTTTCCCTTTCGAATCTTATTGTTTCGCGAGCGCGGTGTACTTACGGACTAGCCTGACCACGATATAGGAAGATAATTTTCAACGATTGGTCGCGACTAATTTACAACTTCTACGACGATCAGACGACTCATCTAAACCGATAGCTTTGTTGTCGTAGCACAGAATGCAAATATGCGAACAAATCGCGAGAAGCGAGATCGAATCGAACGAATCTATCGAGAATCGAATTACCGCGATTCGATATGAAATTTCAGCAGGCAAAAGTGGAGAGCGGCGATCGAAACGAATTCAGATGCCCGATCGTTCGAGCATTTTGTCGACAACGTGTCGAAACCACGCGCGAGTTCTCCTTTCACTAATTGTAAAGGAGCCGAGGACCGCGAATATGTGACTGAAATTTGCGAAACCGCGCCGCTCCAAGCTTTTGCGAAAGCGTCCGCGGAGGGCCTCGGTGAAAGAGAAGCCTTCGACCGAGAATTCAAAAAGGAAACCTGTCGATCGAAGCGTTGCGCGATGCGTTACGAAAAACACTGGCTGGAGCGGGTTCGAGCCAAGGATCCTCGGGAGGGAGGTAGAGAAAGAGCGAAGAAACGCTGAAACGACTAGAAACAGGCTGTTTGCCATCGAATTAACCAGTTATCGTCCAACCAGCTAAACACGCTCCGCGTTACGTGCCCAGGCGGATCATCTTCTGCCGTAATTTCAAGTTGCATCCGACGACGATTCGCGGTCTCGTTTAAATAGACGTTGCGCGAATAGGCTTTTTGCGAGGATGGCGAAACAGAAAATCGCCTGGTCTCTCGGGACCAACCTTTGCACAGCGTGGAAAGGGAAAGCAGAGCGTTAGTCGGCTGGCAAATTACGAATATCGGCTCACGACGCGACCCATCGATCGCGATCTAGTCGGAGAGATCGGTAACGGAGCGAGGCGAAGCGGAAAGGTCGCTGGATGCAAATTCGTTAAAAGATAGGCATCGTCCTGCTCTCGTAACAGTGAGCCAGAAAAACGATTTCACAACGAGGGGGCCCCACCGCGTCGATTTTTCATCTCTGCTCGCGTCCGTTTCTCGTTTCGAGACGGTCGTCCCGTTTCTTCGTGGTAAAAAGAGAAGAAAAAAAAACACAGGGACGAGGTTGGAGAGGGACGAAGAAGGCGGGATAAACAACGACTACCAGCCCGCATACCGCGTACGGGACCATTGTGAACCAGACTTTCGGGTTCGACGATAAATAAAAACGAATCATAAAAGGCAACGGCGAGAGGGACGTAGACAGAGACGACGAAATGGCCCATGCACAGCCACGGCTTCAACCTTCCACCGGCAACAAAGGGGTCTGGCTCTCTTTGTGATCGAAACATTTTCTAATGCACCGACCAGCCGTTCGAATATTTCAGCCTGATTAACAAGTTTCGCCCGTGTACCCGGAATGTGGGAACCAATTAATCCCTCGACGGTTCTCAGCCGCGTACGAAATTTATACTCTCGTCGAACGAATCGCGTTACGCTCACTGCGATTCCTTTAACGTAATCTTTAGACGATTTTTTTTACAGCTTTTCCAAGATATTAACCAAATAGATAAAACATATAAAACGATAAAGAAGAAGATACGACGAACCGAAGAGCACTCTGCCTCCTCCCCTCGTCGATCGCAAAAGGCGTCTCAGAAAATGGAATTCTTTCCTTTCGCGTCGTCGCACGACCCTTTTCATCGGAAGACCGTCTTCTCTCGGATCAGCGTTCACTGCCGTCCAAGTTGAACAACGTTTCCCAAGCACGCGCAGGAGAAAAGAAAAAGGTGGATCAGTGACGAAACGCGTTCCTGATAAGTTCTGAAGCCAACACACACGTCTACCATCTCCCTTTCCCGTTCGCACGTAGGTTACAAGTCTCTTCGATTCTTCTCCTTCTCGCGCGTCTTTCACTGGCGAAATCTCTTCTTTCTCCGTGGATCTGACCAGCAGCAGAGATCTCTCTGCCCACGTCGCGGCTCGTCTCAAAGGCTCTCCTTTCTGGAAATCCGTGCGTCTTTGCCTTTTACAAAGAGACGAGCTTCCAATCCCACGACCTTCGCGCGAGCTACGTTCCTGCGTGTATACACGCCGCTCGCCGCATATGTACCTCCTCTTCTGCTCTCGTGTACACAAAAGTCCGCGTTCCGGCGCTGTTCGCACGGAAAATGTCAATTTGCCAAGCGAACGATCCGCTTGCGCAATACGCGCGGACGTGGCTATCGACGTTCGCCTCCCAGACTTCCTCCGTTTATTTTTCCATCGCTTGCCGGGATACGAGAACGAATTTAAGAACGCTGCCGGATTTAATGTCCAGAGCACAATCGGATCAGTTCGGAAATCGAGGTCTTTCGTAGGTTATTCTCGTTTCGTTCGAACGGAAACTCGGATCGCTCGAAATACGTCGTAGAATTTATGATCAAAATTGTAGCTACTCGCATTTTTCTACCGTTTAATCCGTACCTGGCGCGACGTCATCGCTTTATCACGCAGATAAAATTGTTTAGAAATCCATGAAACAAGTATCGTAGATTAAACAGACACCGACAACGGTTATTGTCATTTTATCTGAATTACGAGCTAAATTAATTCAACGATATTGGTTCGAGCGAAACAGAAGTTGGATTGGTTCGCGTCGAGTTTGAAGCATTTTTCTCGCAAGGAACTTCGACGATATCGATCGGAATCAAACCGGAGCACATCAAGTTTGTATGACTTTTCGAGCAAACAACGTTGAACGCATTCCGAATCTTTTTACTAGGTTCGCTTTTAGCCGAAACATCGGGGTCAGCTTTTCGAAATTCTTCGGTGTACATGTCCCCAACATCGAAAGGCACGTGCCCTTTCTCCGTTACGAATCTTTCCAAAAACATCGACCGGGTCAACGCGCAGGGCCGCTCTCTACCAATCAGCCAGCCACCTTGGTACCGCTTGGTCTTTCTGCATCGGAGATAGAAAGTCAAAGTTGTCTCTGGCGAGTGAAAAATTCAGTCGGCTGAAAGAGGAGAGCCGTTTCGCTCGCAACGGAGCTGGCCTCGCCAAGGAAAAATGCAGGCGGCAAATTACACGAGTCGATACGCGTTTTATCGGGCCGTGTATCGCGTGTACTCGATAAAGCCGCTTACACCGAGGGCTCTGACCGATACCGGCTTCTACTACGTAGCTCTCGCCACGAAATCGTACAAAGGCCTTTGTAGTCGGTCGCCAGTCGGAGCGCAACAGCTTCGTTTCAAGGCGTTATCACGCGAACCATTTTCAGGAACTGCTCTCCGCTATACGCTTCTCCTGTCGATCGTAATAAAGAAAAGGAAGGAAAATAAGACAGGAATTACATCGAAATCGTTCTCCTTCTACGCGATCGTGCCCTTAATTGCCGTGGTAGACATATTAATTCTCGGGAGAGACGGCAGTACCAAAGATACGATGGAAACCTAATTAAAATCGTTTCGTGGAACGGGAAACAGGGAGGAAATAAAAATAATGGAAGAATCCTGGGACACGGGGAGAACAGGCATTGTTAGAAACGCAAGAACCGCGGTTCTAATGCAACACAATCGTATAGGTACTGTTACGAGGTTACGAGTAAATCAGTATGCAGATAAAGAGATGTAGAAACGAAGTATGAGAAGATTCGAAGATAACGTAAACGAAGGTGTTTTCTCGGAGGTGGCCACGGTAATTGTTTCTGTGCAATTGTTATCCGCAATTGTTTACGCGAATCTTAACGTAACGAATCTTCCGCACGCGATGTCTATATTTGAAATTAGCAATTGTTTCGCGATTGGACGTTAGATTTTTTTCAATTCGAGCGATTTACAAAAGTAAGAAAAATAATACGGCCCTGTCGTGCCGCGGTACGGGCTCGACGGGCCCGTGTAATTCGTAAAAGTGTTGTAATAATCGAGCGCGCGCACGGCAGAAGGTGTGTGGCAACGCGAGTCGCGCGAGTTTCACAAATGGGTCAGTCGCCAGCACTGGTAGCAGCGGCACGCCGCCGTTCCAGGCCGTTTCGTATACGTTTGGAAATATATTTATCGTCGCTTACGAAAAAGCCTCTCCCTCGGCGAGCTGCCGCTCCCCCACTGCCCTTTTCACTCTCTTCCTTCGCGCGACCGCGTACGCGTGCTGAATTTTTTAACCACGCGCTCTCCTCCTCGTTTTTCTCGCTTTTGGTCAGCTGAAAATCATGTGTACGTATGAATTCGAATAACCTGCGTATCTTATATTTATATCTCAGCATCGACTACGGATATTATTCTCTAATTATGCTAGCGGGTTTCCCCTTTTCTCCGTAGATATACAGATAACGAACGGTTCTTTTATATCTTCCTATTATCTTTGTTAGTGTACGACACACGTTGATGATTTTCTCTATATCTTCTCTATCGCTGAGAGAAACGAAACTTTCTTTATTCCTAATTAAATATTCAGTTATAAATCTCACGCACTGTGTGATTTATTTTCAATGAAATATTCACTTATGATTTAATCATCGAAACTGCCGGAGAACAAATAGTTTATATAATTGGAGTTCGTATAACAGCACCTCATTGATTTTCCCCACTGCCTATAATTTTCCGCTCGTACAATAAGAGTACGCACGGTACAATAGATTCAGGTGGGCTCATTTAGTCGGGCGCAGACTATAATTTCGTTCAAACGAATGAAATTCATACGAACGGAATCCTACTGTGATTGGATTAACCTCGTTCCCTGCATATTGAACGTTACGTGCAGTTAAAAGCAAAAAGATGTAACAAATAAGAGAACGATGTATAAAGAAAGAGACTGAAATCGAGTTACAGATCTCAAACATAGTTGCAAGTCAGGAGCCAAGCAAACACGGAGCCAAGCAGGCAGCCGTATCGCGCATTAATCGACTTCCTCTGCGGGCATCGCGAACTTGCACGGTGAGGAGCGGTTATTCAAAGGAGCGGCGTCGATATTCCCGTTTCGAGTCGGCTACGACGCAGATACTCGGATTTTATCAGGCATCTGGTGCGCACTGGGTCACCGAGAGAAGACCGAGAGAAGACGAAGAAGCCGGCGGCGAGGGACGACCGATCTGAAATCGGTCTAGAGGCGAGCAAAACGAACCGCGCGAGCCGAGCGTGTCGATTTATCGCTTGCTACGCGCGGCTCGTTCAACGGCGTCACGATTGTATTTAAATTCGTCGGCAATTGCCGCCATTTGTTTCGGACCGGAAGACCGTTTCGGCGCCAATGGATCGATAAATTTCGCGGCCTCGAAAGTGGGAACGTGCCAAGACAAACGTTGCGTAAAGCTCGTTCGGGGAGGAAAGTCTTGGTGGAACGCAGACGCGTATCATCGTCATCGCTTCTTTCTGGCCTTAGAGGAACGAATTGAAAGTGAGAAAGAGAGAAGTGAGAAGCGAGCGCGAGAGAGCGAAAGAGAGAGAGAGAGAGAGAGAGAGAAATAAAAAAAGGAAGAAAGGCGTCTGGTGGCTGGTTGTAGAGGCTCGTTCTCGAGCCTCTAAACGACGGACGTCGAGGGTCCAAGCTTCCAATTAGAGCTCGTTAGGAATGCGTTTCGAGGTCCCTCATTGGCCGTAAAAGCTTGCAAGATAACGCTCGTGCCGGCCGCGTCTTTCGCGCGTCTCGCAAACGAGCCAAACACCGCGGCGAAAATGCTTCTCGAGTGTCCTCGAGAGGTAGCGCGCGGATCGTTCAGCGATTCGCGGTGAGCCGCGAAAGCGCTAAACGTTTCAGGTTTCTCAAACGTTCAGCGTGTTCGTACAGTTGCAACACGTTCGACGGAAAATATCATCCGGCGAGCGAACGTTAGGTGAAAATTTTGTCTATTTGTCGAGCGAGTTGAACGTCAAGGTGCGCATGTTAGGAGGTATCAAAGCGTTTTCTCCGTGGTCGGGAAATCCTTGGGAAAAGCCCAAAAAGCATGGTTGCGGATGCCAGGACGTTAATTAAATTAGCCTCTCGTCGGTAGACGCCTCGGTCCTCCGAGTGGTGGGCAATTAACGCAGCCCCGAGGACGAGGGGCTGACTTTAATTAACCGGCGACTGGCTGAGAGCATAAAGAACGTTCCCTTTCCTCTCCTCTGTCGCTCTCTCGCTCTCTCTTCTACGATGTAGGATATTGTGTCAGCTATTACGTCACTAATAACGCGGCAGGCGTTGCGCGGACGTTCTATCTCGCGTGGGTTTATACGTAGAGTAATTCGTGAGGCGCCTTCAATAATTCGTAAGACGGCTCCCTTTCTCTAAAACGTTCCCTTGTTCCCCTTCGACGCGACCACTCGACGATGACGACGATTGCGACACAACTAAGTTCGATATTTTGTTCGATTCGGTTGGTTTGCTCGACGAGCAAATGCGTACGCGCCACGGTCTTTGGTAAATAATTAGCTTCGTTCAAGGCCGAGCCAGCGGTAACAGGGTTCTCCACTTTACTGCGGCTCAACAAATGTGTTTGCATTTTGCGAAATCTTTTGTCTCTCGCGTCCGAGTAGCGTTTCCGTTCCTGCGACGTCCTCTTCGACAGAGTTCTCCGAACGAATACTGAAATTGCATAATGGATTTCGATGATCCAGTCGTGTTTCTGTCGTGAACATGGCAGGCACCGCTGTCGATCCGTTGGCGCTCCTCGAGAGGTTTGGAGAAGAGTTTGGCGAAGCGAGCTTACAAACGGCAGAAGAGCGAGTAATTGAGAGGGCACAAAAACTGCACGAACGAGGTTGGCCAAGAGGAAGGGAGTGGCGGGGGAAAAAAGAAGATTCGCAAAGAGCGCAGAAAGAGGAAGAAGCCTGGGGGGAGGAGAGAGTTGCAAAAAGAGGGTTAAAAGATGGTGGACGAGGAGGTTAAGAGAAATAGAGAGAAAGGAGGAAGAGAGCGTGGTTCGTGCACGTTAATTAAAAGTGCTGCAAAGGAAGTCGCCAACTAAGGGCGAGGCTGAATGAAAACAGCTGCTACTCGATGACGACACGGTCTAAGAGCGCGCTCGGCTTCGACTAAGCCAGCTCGACGCTAGCGACGCCGTTAGCGCCTCTATTTTCGCGCATAAATATAAACCCACCCGCCCACTCGAAAACCGTATCATCCATTCGTTCGTTTCTCTTTTTCTTCACAACCGCCCCTTTGTCGTTCCATTTCTCTCTTCTCTGTATTTTGTCTTGATTTCCTACCGTTCGATGAAAATCACCGAAAGATCGAGGTTATCCTTCACGTTCCAATTGTTCCGAATGTATGTTTATAAACACGTAATCTTTTCTTGGATCTAGCTTTGGATTTGGAAGTTGAAAATAGGTGACGTCACGATGTGTTTCTGGTTGCGGTAGAACGAAATCGAGAGATTATTTAAAATTAAACCCGCCGCATTGTCAGCGAAACTCGTATTTTTACCGCAGTATGTTCGTAGCTGACAGTTAAATAAATAGTTCAGCTCGAAATGTCAAACGCCATCAAGATGGACAGTCGGAGAACGAATCGCGTCGAAGCTGTACTGAATAGAATATAGAGCACTCGAAATTGAACTTTTCAAAGACTAAACTCACAGCTGTCATCGAAAACTCTATCCTCGTGACGTCGGAATGCTTAACCTAGACGTTCGATTACGTATCGCTTTCTACTCTTTTATCGTCAACAAACTATAGAATGCCTACATCGCCTACAGAAAATTCCCTTAAAGCAAACTCTCTTATCCATAGCAGGCTGAATTAAATCTGGTGATTTCGATTCGTAATGTAAATTTACAATAAATCGTGCGATAGACTGAAAACCAAAGATCTCAATGTCCGAAACTCTTTTGCCAGAGAAGCAAACGACGATCAAACGGAGCTACTTCTGTCATTGCCAATAGAACTCGTTTAGTTAATCTCGTCGCAACTTCGTGGCTCGCGATTCGAATTCGAATTCAGCGTGGCATGTTTTTGAAAAAAAAAGGAGCAAGAGCACTTGTTTCATCGACGAAGCAATCCCCCGGTGCTTTAGAAACGGCAGAATTAACGACGTTTCGTCGAGGAGACGTCGAGGAGAGAGAGAGAGAGAGAGAGAGAGAGAGTCGAGAGAAAGAGAGCAACGTCGAAAAGGAAATGCTTCCCTTTCGGGTGTTCTGTTACCAAAGAGCAGTGCCAGCCACACAACACGTGGTGTGTAAGGCACACGCTACTCTGCCTCCGGCTTGGGTGTGTATTTCGAGACGAACCTGCCTGTCTTCAACATGGTCTTCGCGAGGCACGCACATGCATCCACCAGCAGGAAAGTCCTAGTAATGGTAGACCCTCTGCTGTAGACAAGGGATTGTGTAACATTTTCGGTGTGACAGACTGTTCGTTGATCGAAGAAAGAGACAGGTGAATCGTGACGAAATTGGAGTACTCCGAGGGAATAAAGAAGCGAAATCGAAGTCTACACCGATTGATCAACTTTCATGGACGGAAGATTTTGAGGTGTTCACGAAGAATTTGATAGACTCGAACGTTACTTTGAACTTTTTACGATCCTATTCCGATAGACATAAAGATTCTTAATGCCTGAGAAAAATTTTTGGTATAAGATTGAAACAAGAGATTACACGTATAAATAAGATTTTTTAAAGAAGCTTCTTGTAGATTCGCGTGGAATAACGAACGCCATTATCACGAAGAATTCCTATAAAACGTAAATTTTATCGACGAAAACAAGATTTGAAAGTCAATAAGCAATCAAGAGCTACGCCAACCTTTATACCTTTCTAAAGCGACATTTTGCAAAAATGTTCCAAAAATAGCATTAGACTGCACGTGTTCCATGTCGTTGGAGTAGAAACACAGGTGCCTGCAGGTGTATTCCCGGGAAAGATCGTAAAAAGGGAAACGACTCCTTAAAGAAGAGAACGTAACGACCGTCGATCTATATTACACGAAATTTTCAAGACGACTAGCTACTACACGAGAAGTTCGGTGTATACACAGACGCGCATGTGCATACACGCGCATATACAGAGTTTAGAAACAAAGAACGTCTTGCTGTACCTAGTACTAGTCTGGTCTTTAGAATATATCCCAACTATACCGAGCAACCTGGAACCGAGTAGCCGTTTCTGCCAGTCGAAGCTTCTTCGAGGAAATGGATCTGTTGGCTGGTCGCGCTATGCCAGTCACGCCTGTACTTCGAACACCATTGTCCTGTCCGGCAGACTCGCCGAATATTACCGTTCTTGAGCGAGTATTATCATATTCAGGAAGTTCTCTGACTGAATACGAAGTGACTCCTCGTTTGATATCGAGAGTTCTGCGAATTTTCCCCTTCCGAGGAGTGCGAGTATTCAGTGTGACGACCAGTAACTGTCTTCTAACTCCGATTTTCAAACACGTGTCTTCCATTTTATCTTTTTAATTTAATAACCAGTCATACGCGTGAATTATGCATCGAATACAACGAAAGCAAGATTTCTTGCGTCAAAGTTTGATTTTAACTGACACCTTTTATCTTCAGATTGCGCGGTCGTGTATTGTCAGAAGTAAATCGTGTACATGATATATTTCAATGTTTCGTCATAGGCGAAATGGTGAAACGGTAAATAGCAGGAGAAAGAAAATTACGAAGCATAAGGCGATCGGTTGAGTTATGCATTTTGAAGTTCAGTTATTTCCGCGACTTCTCGTAGGAATTTTTTAACCGCAGACATTCAGCAAGAGGCGGGGCAAGATCCTTTCATTCGCTAACGTTCGTTCCAACTATCTAGCAGCCAACCATTCTCTCCTCTTTGGAAAAAGTCGCCCTTCTTCAACGCGTCTGCGGGAAATTTATCGCGCGTACAACGGAACGAATCATCGATTTCTTTGTCAGAGCGTCGCTCCAAAAAATCGCTAAAAAATCTACCCTCGCAACGACAAAAGCCTGCGCTCCAGTCACAGGGATTTCCCTCGTCGATATCGCTCGTAAATTTCCAGATGGATCGAGTTCATCGCGCAAAACTCCGCGTCGTTCCCCGACGTATTTATTAATTAACAAAACGTGTCACTGTCGCTTCCGTATTTTCTTAATAAATTTCTTCCTGTGATCTAATTAATCCAGCTATATAGGTCGTTAACAGTCTCGTTCTCCTTCATCTTAATATCTTACACGGCTGCTGCCATCTACATCCTAAAACGCATATTTTCTCCCCTCTTCCTTCGTGACAACCGTAAACCTTTCTAGCAAGACAAATTCTAAGGAGAGGAAGATAATTAAGAGAAAAAAAAAAACGAAAGAAAGAGTAAAGTGACACAGGGCCAACGCAATCGAAATGCAGAATTCAAAAATTCCTATACAAACTTTCGTTATTATGTATCTCTCGTTCTTTATAAATCATCCGTCATTACCACTACGCATCCTTTATTCATCGTGAAAATCTAAGATCGCGTTAGTCGATCTATACATCACATACTCTTCCACCGATTCAAACTGTCTTCCTGTAATTATTAAACGCTCGTACATCTTTACATAATTCAAATTATACTAACACGAAGTATCGTTTGAACCAGTTCTACCAAGGTACCAAAGCGGTCGTGTTCATGGTGGACGTTCGAACGTAGTTGAAACGTTACAGCTCGTTAACATGCGAGGTCTTCTGAGCGTGTTATTCCGTGGCTTGTTCCTCGTATACTCCCTCCACCGTGGGCACATGGTCCTGACGTTTATCGGACGCGTCGCGAACTCACCACTGTTATGTCGTTAAACAACGAGCAGCTGTTCCACGATCCAGAGCCGTTTAACGGGCACCGTCCGGTCCGCGAGAATCCCGACGGTAAAGCCTCTTCCCGGCTTTGGTTATCCCGATACGTTAACCATATAGCGTTATTCGCGGGAGCGAAACCTCTTTTTCGTCGTCCTTCGACAGCGCGACATTGTCGGTATTGATCGAACCGTTACGCAACGAACTTGTCGGGAATTAAAGGGAATAATGAATGAGAGAAAGGAGAATCGAGCCGCGACCACGTTCGACGCGAATAATCACTTGTATTGAACGTGCAACGGTTTCAATTACTTACATTCGATCAGACACGAGGATACCACGTTACAAGAGAATTCACTGCCGGTTGCAATCGTTTAAAACTCGCTTCCTTTTTTTCTAGAATAACATTAATGAAGAGACGTCGAATCTCGATGTCACTTAGTAAGATTAACGTTTAATTTCTAACTGTGACGATATTTGGAGATGTACACGAAGAAAATAACGTATTTCGCGTTTTCTACGGAACTCTCATCGGGAATCACTGATCACTGCTACTATGCAAGATGCACCGTTTTCAGCTCGCTTCGTGTAAGTTGGAACTTCACTACTTGATATATATACTGGATCTATATATATATACACACACATGCACACACACATGTATATATATATATATATAGAATCTTTCTCTCATTTAGAGAAATCGTAAACTAACCTCCAAATTCAATAAGGTTTAGAGACGCTGACGAAGAATTATTCTATATATATGGAACATATCGTTATCGAATAGAGTCTGCAAATGTTTCAGGAAACGTCAGTCTTGAAGAGCACAAGAAGAGCGTAACACTAACGACTACTAAAATTCAAATCGAGTCACGCTTCGAATGGACGGTTACCGCGAACCGCGCTTCCGCGAAATCTTTCACGGTGTGATGAATCCACGGTAGTTTGGTCGGACGAGAGCTCGATTCCCACGGGCGAGTGGTGGCGTGTCACAAGCGACGGTTGTGTCGTTGTGTGAGACAGGCACACAGCCTTTTATTTTTCTCGTATATCGGCTTATCAAATCGGTTGACTTAATATATATGCAACGCGCCGAGACGGCTGGGCAAACAACACTGACCTCGAGACACAAGCACGAATGACGTCGCGCATTGAATTTTTTTTTTCTCCTCGAACTGAGACCAACGGTTCGATCCACGCAAACATATTCTGTACACGTAGGACACATCTGTGATTCGACAGGAACCACGAAGAAACGAGATTCGAACAAGAGACTCACTTGAAGAGATAGGTAAAACACTGCACGAGTATCCGTTTCGTAGAAGCCGTCACACTGATTACAAACGAACGAACTGAATATCCGTTGATGTATAGAGACGTCCATCTATACACGTCCAAATCTTCCTACACTACACTCCAGAGTAGAGAAACGCCAATGAATTTCAGGCCGAGCAACCTGAAATCGGGTTTCCAAGTCCGATGAGAATACGATCTCGCGGGAATCGAGAAACACGGCGCTAGGGACGATTTGGAGCAGAAACAGGGCTATAGAAGAGTGACTTAGGGACTTACGTTCGGCGAGCCTTGAGCGCCCAATCCATATCTCGCGCGACGTTTTCGGTGAGTTTTACGATACACCTCGTGTTTGCTTTCGTGGCGTTTTTATCCCGGATGTAACCAAAATATTGCACACTCCGCACACGCACAACAGCACACAGCGTTTTTATCTTTCTTGGCCGTGTTTCACCACTGGTCCGACCCGCTACGCAACGAGCGGCTTGCGCGCGCATGTAACATATAACACACTGGGTCTCTTGTCT
Source organism: Bombus vosnesenskii (assembly GCF_011952255.1). NCBI lineage: Eukaryota > Metazoa > Arthropoda > Insecta > Hymenoptera > Apidae > Bombus > Bombus vosnesenskii. The sequence continues at coordinate 5,145,921 of NW_022882962.1, forward strand.
GTGCGGGGGAGAAAAAAATCGGGAACTGAAAGGGAGGGAAAAAGAGAGAAAAAGGGAAGAAAGAGTCGAGGCGAACGAAAAACCACGCCGAATCGACGCACAAGGGTAAACGAGTGCACCGATCTACGACACACACTTGGCAACGATCCAACGAAGACTGAGCCCGTCGACTCTAGACGACTGCGACGCGCATGGAGCGCCGCCCAATGGAGGGGCAGAAAGAGGCGGTGGATGCATTCGCGTACCGACCGCTTCCAGCGCCCCGAGACCAATGACGTGCCGAACGCGCAGTGGCGTATAACCCGAAATTCGTTGCTTCCATTACCACGATAAAAACTATATGATATATCACCAATTAAAACCAACTGGATTTATCGCAGTACATCGTAATGCACTTACATATAAAACCTATCATATTATATTTCCATATTGTATTTATGAAACATAACTGACATCCAACTGATAACTCATGTATATTTTTCAACCTACTCCAAAGTGCTTTCTATCGTTTAATTTTTCAATATTTTTAACTTTTCTACATTTTAGTCTATTCCGGTAGATTATTTCCTCGGATCAGACGCTTTAGCAGGGTGGCGCGCGTAATCCCGTGGATTTCAAATCGAGCTTCAATATCATCCTCGGCTCCCTACGCCAGTGCCTAAGCCTACCCAGTGCTGAAACGTTTACCCGGGGGGACTGTACTATGGGGAAGGAGGAGAGAAAATACGCACTCACGTGTGTGTGTGTGTGTGTGCGTGTGTGTGTGTGTGTGTGTGTGTGTGTGTGTGTGTGTGAGAGAGAGAGAGAGAGAGAGCAACAGTCGAAGGGATACGGAGGTTCTCCCTTGTGCAGTGGGGTTTCGCGGACCGCTCCCTGAACCCAGACGGTCGGACGTCGAATTAACCCCAGAAAAATGTGTACGTGCCCGCGCACTATCGATGTACAAGGAACATCGCCAAGTGTCGGTCACAACTTGCTTGCTAGTTTTATTTTAGAAAATTGCCGATGATTTTTCGAAGCGGCTGTGCGCGTGTTGCGAAACAGCCATACACACAGCATAAGAACTCTGCCTTTTTTAAGCAAGATAAACACGAAAGGAGGGTTGCGTATCCGTGGTCGACAGACAGGCATCTCGCAGGCACCCATACATACGGACATTTTACGAAATTGCGCAAACCGTGCGTACACCGAGCCCGTACGCGACTCCGTGTCGTATTTTAACAGCGCAAAATAGGCGCGTTGGCAAAAGCGGTTTTCGTAATGGTGGAACAGCTTACCGAGCAATCGATAGCAGCGGAGATTCATTAAAGATACTTGGCGTACAGAGGCTTTCACGCAGCATGAAGGATCGGTCCCTACAGCCTCCTCTCACTTTGGATCTGATATTAGACGCACACGCTAGGGTCTCGCGCATCCCTCCGGTACCAGCTGTTCCGATGTTGAGTCAGTCTGACGAATATGCCTCTGCCGCCGCGATGTGCCCATTACCATCTCCCAAATTCGGTGAAACCGTCTTCAAACGTTTTTAATACAGCAACCTTTTTCGATCCATTAACTTTCGACGTAATGCTGCGATTACGGTTCACGCGTGTTCTGACAAACGAGATATCTGCAGATCGAGATGCATACGCTCGTAACAATTTATATACGTGTGTCGAAATGATTGAAAACTCTCGCTGCTTCCACCATCGTGTGCTCGAAACACTCACAGTCAGTCACAGTTGCCTAAATGTGCGCGTTGATGGAACACAGGTTTTTGTCTGGTGAGTGGATAGATAAAAAAAAAGGACTAATGGAGAGTGGGTCGAAAGAATGCAAAAAGATGCGAACGAATTACATCCGTTTCCTTTTCCGATCTATCGAAAGACCGGTCACTGCGTTTCTCTGTTGAGACGCAGATCGGTGCGCCTGTTTTCAGGAAGTACGATGTAATAATAGCTACGTCATAAAGTCGCGGCGAATTTCTCTCCCTTTCTCTGGTGGAAACGTAGGGGGGCCTCGACAGACAACGCTGTTCCCGCGACGAAAGAGAAGAGTGGTCGGCCACGATTTCTACGGAATAAACGATACGCGGATTCCGAGCGGACGTTCCATGCCGCGTATAAGGACGCGAGAGGGAATCTGAAGAGGTTCAAGGCCAAGCTGGCGAGAAGGGCTATTTTTCGGAGGTCCGAGGTACAACCAGGTAAAAGGAAGTCGTACAAGCGGAGGACCAAACGGAATGACAAATGCGCCGGTGGACGGTGAAGGGAAAGGTGAAAGGAGCGTCGAGGACGGGGAGAGGGTCTCCAGATAGTTGTCTACGTGGAACAGAATTCAGGTGTGCCTAACCACGAGATTGATATCAACGGGTTTTATTCTCGTAGAAAAATCCTAGGTAGCGTTGAATTCAACGCTTCGACTGGACAACCACTGCCTTCTCCACCTTCTCGTCCGTTCAAGGAATTTCTTTTGACTCTGATTAGCTTTTTTCCACGTTCCTTTCTTTTTTCTTTTTCCTCTCGGTTGGAGGGAGAAAAATTGCGCGTTGTTACTTCGATCCAGCGCGGTATTACACACGCGTTTCCCTTTCGAATCCGAGAATACGCCCGAGCGGAATAACGAACCGGGGAAAATTTCGAGCCGTGGGGGGAAAAACGAAGAAACCAGTTATGTACGCGGTCGATGGACGCCTGATAGATCGATGGCGTACAAATCCGTAGGGCCGGACATAAAAGCGCGTAATCCGAAACAAAACGAAGGAACAAAAAAATGTTCGCGGCGCGGTGAACAACCCATCCGATCATCCTGCGCGCTCGACGACGGATTAAATGGCGGTGGTCCCCGGTTCAAGGACACCGAACGCCAGAGCAAACGATAAAATCTCGGTGAAATTAAAATCGTAATACCGCGAGATCGTCCGAACGAGTGTGCTGTATACGAGAGAAAAACGGGAGGAACGAAAGACAAAAAAGATGGAGAGAAAAAAAAAACAGAAAAAGTCGCAGAGATTTTAATCCCTGGCCATTGAGACGAGCGGGATAATTACGGCGTAATATCGTGCAAAATAATAGCATGAAAAGCGCGGGATAATTAAATTCCCCTCGAAACTCGAGTACCGCAACCGGCTGCACCACGAGATCGTTCGAAAAGCTTCGAGTGCATTTCCACGGCGCGGCGCACGGTGCATCCCCTTTAAACTTTTGTCCAACCAGACGCATACTCCCGTGAATTGTGTATAAATTTTATGGAATATCCGAGCGAATTTTCGAGGTCAATAAATCCGTGTAAATGGCCATCCACCATGTATTATTTACAGCGAGATATCCGCTCCATTCGAGCCTCGTCCGAAAACGTAACGCGTTAAGCTTCGCATTCCATGAAACATATGAAAAGGCCTCCGGTCGTGAAAAGTTTGTCCTCGGGGACGATAGCCGTCCCCAAAACCGATGTCATAAATTGGAGTCTAAATAGGATTCTGTGCGAACATATGGGAAAAGACTGTCGCAGATCGGTTGAGACTGTCTGTATATTCGGCCAGGTATTTAACTTGCAGGCAAATTCGACAAAGAAGGGGAGAGACCCGTTTGCCTCTCACCTGAATACACCTCTGATCTGAGATTCTAAGCAGATTTGAATGTTGCGCTGACATCAACCTGCCCACAATGTTCTGTCTGTCTGAATGGTATGGGAACTTCGGCGAATAACTTTCGAGTCTAGAACTTCCTAAAAATCTAGTCTAAACGCGAGAATAACGAAACAACGATCGTATTGACTGAAAACTTTGACCCTTGCGTTTCTAAGGGGTATCGCAGAGGGGAGACTAGATTCCAGGGGTTAACAAGATAAGGGAACGTTTATTTTGTTAACAGCTCGTCCCTCGGAGGCAAAGGGCTGTCGAGAGCAGACTAGGGTTAAACTTTCAGACGAATCGAAGGTTCCGTGCGAGATCGGACGAAGTTACGCGTTTCCGAGAACAAAGGAGATCCTCAACGTTTGCAAAGAAACAAGAAAGAATAGAAGCGGATAGGATACTGCGAAAGAACGACGAACGACAGGAAGGCAGCGTGCTCGAGAAGGGGCTCCCACCCGCCTTCAACTGTATAACTTTTGAAAATTTCTGCTCGAAAACTCCAGGCCAGAACCGCTTTGATCGTTCATCAAGTTCGACGCCGATGCGACGAGAGCACCGGACGGGAGAGAATGCGCCGGTGGAGGCCGGGTCGGAGTCGCGGAATTTTGAGGCGAGCGTAGATTGCCGGAACGAGCGGCTCGCCAGAAGAAAAAGGCGAACACGGAGGAGAAGGAAGAAGAGGAAGGTCATCCGTGGAACTTCGTTGCCAACTCGAGCGACACACCGCCGCATTGTATGCAGATCGCGCGCCTGTAATTACAAATAGGCGAGCCGATGCCGATCTTTTTCTATACTTCGAACGTGTTCTTTCTTTGTTTCACTTTTGGAAATTTGGAAAATTCCATCAGAGAATTCATCACCAGAAACGCACTCACGCCGCTGCGCCCAAGTTTGTCACTATCGCAAATACCTGTCTGAAGGAATCGACGAACGGTTCGCAGCTATTTGCATTCTTCGCTGAAACGGAGATTGCGGAGGGCGAGGGCAAACGGGAGTTAACAATTACGCTGCGGGTTCGATCCACTAATCTTCCGATAATGCGAACCTAATCGCAGCCTCTTGTTATCCTCTCAAAGGATTAACTGTACGGTATAGAGCAAGGATTATAGGGATTTATTCGATCGGTTACGAATTTCCAAAAAATAGCTCGCAACCCAATATTTGGCTGTGTATACTGGATCGTTGAAATTTAATGGCGCCGCGTCGTAAATTCGTTCGAAGGAGGAGCTCGAAGAGTCTGCCGTAAGAACGTCCGATCGTTCACCGCGCAACCTGTCTCCTGTCTCGCCTATCCAAAAACATTTGCTTCCTTCTATGTCGCGTTTCCGTCAACTATTTTCAATTCGAACGCCGCCTGCATCTGACCGGCCCTGGTAAACGATACTCGCATCCGCCCGCCGGCCGCGCCGTCACGAACCTTCCTCTCCCTCTGGGAAACACGAGTCGTTGCTCCGTTCCTTTCATCCCCGCTCGTTTCATTCGAAGGTAAAAAACCAAGGGCGAGATGTACCGTTAGAAAGCAGACACGTCCCATACCACCTGCGTGAAACGCACGTACTTACACGTTCTTCGAGTACGTATGTACGTTGGAATCGCGTGAAAAACTCGGTCGAACGAGAATGTCTATAAGATTGTCTATAAAGACCGCATGCTGAAAAGCGGAGAACACCACGGTTCGTCCTGCGATCGAAGTTTACGCTCGATTCCGACGAGGGATTCGAACCTCTCCGAGTGTCGAACTCGAAACGCTGGCTCGTTGGCGAGAGACGGTTCTCCTCTGCTGAACTTTGTTTCCACGTCGAGTCGAGGAGAGGAAGGACACGCGAGTTGGCCGGAATGACGGGTCTTTGTGCTCGGTCGGTCGGGTCCAGTCCTCTCTCGACGAGAGAGGCTATCTCTGGTCGGGTCCAGGAGGAACCGGGAGGAAGCGTAGACGGAGAAGGTGAGCGCGAGCTGAACCATCCGAGAGAAAGAAGGAGAAAGGGAGACGGTTGATGGAAGGAGGAAAGAAAGAGAGGGAAGAGGCTCGGATGTGAAGTGAATGTCAGCTCGAAGGTCGGCTTTTGTCAGGCCCAGCCGGAGGAGGAACGGAGAAGAAGCGAGAAGAAACGCGCCTCCGCCTCTCTCTTTAGCCGCTTCTTTCTTCGTGTTTCGATTCGCTCGCTCCCTCGCTCGTATTCGCGATGGCGATCTCGTCGGTGTACGATGCCAGCCACCTAGATCCATTTATACATCGCGCGCATTGCCTGGGCCTGGTCACGATAGATAGCGCACTGACGGGACAATGACCACGGACGAGAGACGGCCGAGGTGTGGTTGATGCGTGCGGGCAACGCTTCGTCTAACGCCGGAACGAGAAACGCCACTCCGAAGGCTGCTGCCCTGCGCAAATCACCTACGAGTTATGCGCTCGCGGGGAACCTCGCATACCGAGCCGACATACCTTTACCCTGCTTTTATCAGCGTGCCACGCTGCCACGACCGTATTACACGATATCACATCGATATAAAGTCAACGACTTTCGATCGAACGACTTGTCCTTTAAAAACTTTCCTATATCCTCGAGAAAAATATCACGCAGTAGCTCCGATATAGACACTCGACATACTTATCGACTGCAAACAGAACGCGAAAAGACCGACGCTCTTTAAGCCTCATCCAGCGTCGCCCATCTGGCTCGCGGATCAAGTGAAAACAGCCAGCGACTGGCTTCATTTACAAACGATAGAATCGTAAACCTTGCTGATAAATAGCTCGCGAACGAGACAATGGCTGCGCCAGCAGCACGAACTGCGGTCGACGCCGATGTTGCCGGCGGACAGAGACGCCACGATGGATGCACCGGCTAGTCCGACGAGGATCCACACTTCGGTGCATCGAGAATCAAGCTGAAGAGAGAACGAGAGAGGGAGGAAGAGAAAGGGTTGACGTGCCGAAGTTGGTGCACGATGGGTACGCGTGTGCAACAGAGACAAATGAGGGTTGCGGTAGAGCGAGGGAAGGAAGAGGGAGAAGGACGACATTGACCATAGGGAGAATGCAGCACGAGACACGCACAGCCCCGGGATGCACTCTCGGCTCGTGCACACGTGCGGAAGGGGCAAACGCGCGCTGGTGCAACGGTGCATCGATGCAGCCGCGTATATAGACACGGGCGAAAATCTTCGGCCGAGGCTGCGTCGACGTATTAATTATTGCCGTGTCGCGTGTGTACCGCAGAGAGAGGTTGCACGGCTCTCTTCGTGCGTGCATCAGGGACGACGAGCTATTCCGGGCACCGGAATCTGAATACGCGATCGCCCGCTGCTCTTGCATGGGATTCGAGCGAAACACAGGACATATACAGTTTGACGACTTTGATTTAGCCAAGTCGAGCGGCGAGTGTGCGCGCCTCGAAATCCGCCGAATGGCTACGTTTCGCTGATTCCGACTGCTTCTCTGGTTTCAGCCTGCCGGATGGTTTCGATGGTTTCACGGATATTATCGTGTTTGTTTGTTATAATTATTTCAGGTAAGACAAGAGGTAGCTACCATGGAAGATGCGTTTCATTTTTCTGGAAAAGAGGAAGTTCGTCCCGAATCCACGTTATCATCCTCCGGGGTTGGTTACGGTTTTTCCGAGGCAACAAACTTTCGTGGATGCTACCGAGTGGAAAAGATGCGGGTACCGAGCGGTGGGGTTGGCCTGGCGGTATCGATCTTCGTTCCTTCGCTAACAAAAAGACGAAAGAAAAGTGGAACAAAAGTGGCAGTCTGAAATGGCGGCTTTTTCGTGAAAAGCATCATCTCCTTTTCACGAAGAACAGGCAGACGTCTCGTGCCAGGGCGTCGATACCTGGACGATCGAAAAATCAGGAGGTGTACGATGCACGAACGGGACGAACGAGGGAAAAAGGGGGTAAAACAGGGGAGAGGAAAAAAGGAGGACGAAAAGGAGAGGACGAGCGCAATCGAGCTGTGCACAGTGAACGCTTCCCGTGATGTTTCACCGAAGGCGACGGAGCCTCTAATTTTAATAATTGGATATAGCCTTCCTCTCCTCGTGCCAGAGGCGTATCTTTCAGCAGAACCGACGTGTATAGCTACGTACAGTCGCACCTGCCCTTTACCTTTCTTCTTCCCTTTCAGTTCCACTCACCTCGGTTAGATGCTATACCTGCTCACCGCGAGTACACTCCTGGCAAAAATTTCTCAGATAGTTCATATCCTGAGAACTAGTGTTTACAATAATTTCCCTCGTACCTTTTCCAACTCGTTTTGTTTCGTTTCAACCGAAACAGAGTGTACACCGAGCCATTACGATATCTTACATCGTGCGATCGTTTTTACTCCGTCCAAACAAATTGCCAAGTTTCTGCGTGTCCTAGACGGAAGATTCGAACGAACTGTTCGAACAGAATCGAATTAAATTCGATTTAAAATCGCCATTTTAATTCGAACCTCGAGCAATTTATCGCGGTCTATATCTCCGACTATCATCGGACGAGTTACATCGAGAACCGCAAGAAGACGCGTTCGCCGATGTCCGTCATCGGCCACCAAGGTTAACTCGTTCGTCCGTAATGTTTTTATCGAAACCGTCCACTACGAAGGAACGTTTCTCGAAGCGATGACAAGCGAGCGGACGCACGAACGATGAGAATCGCGACGACAATGGTAACGACAGTCGTTCATCGAGACGGTGCGTCGCGTGTCTACAGGCAATTCGATCATTTCTCGCCGGTCGACGCTAATTTTTGCACGTTTCCTCTCGCGATACGTCCCGATAACGTATACTCGCTTCCTTCCCGTGGCCTCTGCAAACGGAACGGAACGAAACGAATAAAGTACAAGACTTGTTGGTGAGACTCTTTCGATATACGAATCGATCCACCATGCAGGTACAGGAAGGTCGTCTTTTTCAGGTAAGAGGTCGTTAGCCATTGAGAAAGCTTCAACGACCATCGACTTCCGTTTGAGGATTCACATGGTACTCTTTGTGTTGATCTCTTCATAAAAAACCAGAACGCTCGCGTGGAAGAGAAGAGCAATACGGGGAGAAAAAAAGAAAAGAAGAAAAAAGAAATACGCGCGCAAGAGAGCATTGACGAACACGAGGGAACCTTTCTAATTGTCGTAGCTTCTCAACACACGATATTATTCGCGTCGCGTTCCTTTTCCATCTCCGCGAACGTTTTCCAACGAAAACTAGCAAAGCCTCCTTCAATTACCAATAGAACAAGGGGTTAAGAGCTGATTTCTGGTTGATTCCAAGTTCTCTAGGTTGTTGGATCAAATCGTGAAACTTCATTACTGACTGACACAGGAGTTGCGATTGCAACCGGAGATCGAGGTTGCAACACTTCCATTTAAACCCCGCAACAGCTTCTGTGCACCTTGGGAAGCTCGAGAATGCGCTCTCTGTCTCTGATTTCAGTGATTTCTCTTCGGTACTCTGGGGATAATGGATGGCTTCGGACAGCTGATTCTTCGGCCGAGTCTGATGACGTTGGTAAAACTTATCAGCTGGTGGAAAACATACACGGCGACCGCACCTCTTCCGAACCATCTCCGTATTACGTAGTGGGAATCTTTGCGCCGCCATTAAACAATTCCCAAACCGGAGAGAAGATTAAGAGAAATCTCGCGGAATAATTTTACAACTAATAATATTAGCGGATTGACTAATTACAAGATGTAGATTATAAACTTGCGGTTTTACAATTTTACTCGAAAATTACATTCGAACTCGATAATTGTCTTTTCTTAAAGACGAATTATCAATTCCGTATAGATTTTCTACCGCACAGACAAACACAGAGGTTTCCTCGCGATCGACGTCTCGTATTCTCATCCGTTTCCTCTTTGCTTCGCTATCGTTCGTTTCGTGCAATTTGCGCACCGCTTTTTGTTTCACGTGCGCGTCCAAGAGCACCGGAGGTGATCCCAGGAAACGTGATTCTCGAAGAAATCGCTCGATTTACCCGGACAACGCGGCTCGGGTTGCCTGGTCAGGCAATTCGGAGTTTCCACGTTTTACGAGGAATTCGGAAATTCCCCTGTTTTTCTTTATGTGAAACTCGTGACGAGCACCTTCTGGCGCTGACCATTCGGCATTTTATTTTCCAGCAACTCCACAGGAATATGTATTTCGATATTTCCAGTGTCCTTTACTCTACTTTTTTCTAACACATTTGTGTCCTTGAAAAGCGTAAGATTTTTCTCGCTCCTTATTCTCTACCACCACGTTACTTCTTCGTCACTGATTTTCTTCTGTCCTTAAGAAAACATACAATTTTTCTATATACGCGCCATTGAATATTTAAGAAATATCGCTTTGCTCCTTTCGGAATTGGTTCGTTCAAGTTTGCAAGAAGGATCGTTTTTCCATTACTTGGTAAACGCGGAAATTTTTCCGAATGGTTTTTCGAGAAAAAGATACAATGCACTAAAATCTGAGAACACTCTTACCGAAAATAAATACATTTATCCTTCAACAGCAATGCCAGTTATTGCCAATAATTGTGTAAAATACAATGTTGCATCCAGGCAACGCTCACGAACAAAGAAAGCTCTTAAATTTAGCGAAGTCTCGTATCTTCGGGATCGTAGATGCCTCCTCGTCGGTATGTTAAAAGGAAGAAAGCGAGTGTACGTCGTTCTAAGTAACGGATACACTCATTCGTTATCCTAATTGGAACGTCTGGCTGGTACACGAAGAGAAAGGGATGATTAGAAAAAAGAAAGGACAAACGGGACGAGCGACAAGGAAGGTAATTCTCTTTCGGTGGATCCATGGACCAGGATGACACCTGCGATATCGCGAACAAAGATGACGAAAGAAGTGTTGGCGTGAACAGAAGCAGTCGTTTCACTATTCATGGTGAATGTGCGAGAGCGACAGTCTCCTACGCGTTTCGTCTGGATGAAAAAGTGAAATTCGCGCTAATCTGCCACCTGTACTCATGCCATAGCAGATGCAATTACGATTATTATCCCAGCCAGCGTCGCAACGCTGATGAAGTTTTCTATTAGCCATGGTCGGATTTACATGTTCTCTTCCTTCTTCGGAATAATCTAAGTATTTGCATCTCTCTTCCAACAACGACAAAAAAAAAAAAAAAAAGAAAAAAGAAGGACAACGTTCAATCGTCGAACAAATTTTTTAACTCCGATAAGATCGAAACGATTAATATGAAAATTATTTCGAGTTTGAAGCTTTGAATTCTCCGTAGGTGAGATATTATTTCGATTTTCATATATGGAACACCCGAACCTAGAAAATGTTTCGAAACGGTAGACGAACGTTTGTGAAAACCGTGGCGACGTGAAAAAGTCTTCCTTCGATGTACGTGGTGCACTTGATCCGAAAAGCGAAAAAGTGTCCTAGATGGTTTTCGTGCTTGTTCTAGAAAACGTGGCGGCGGTACATATAGAGAGGCGTTTTCGAGATGACTCTTGTCGTCGACAGGAAACGCAGCTGGTCCTCCGAGGGATTGGCCAGCTGTTGATGGAAGGTTTAGGTATGTCGAGCGTCGATCCACTGCCGTGAGAAAAGGACGGGCCGGGCAGTCGAGTGACTTGCTCCGTGAAGCCGAGGTCGACGAGGAAGACCTTCAGGGACGTGGAACTGGCTCCTTCCTTTCATCGAGAGACGGCCACAACCTTCCTGCGAGCCGCTGCTTTCGACTCGAAGCCGCGTGCGCCTCCTCGGCCAACTTGAAAGTCATTTTCGAAAAAATTCTCCGTGTCTTCGAACGATGTCTGTGTCATTGACCCAAACAGTGTAGAAAATACGCTTACATCGAATAAATAGACGTATGTACGTGTACGTATATACGTATGTGACGTATGTACGAAAACTGAGAGAACTATAAAGTTTGAGAGAGCAAAGATCAATTGAATATATTATTATTATTATTATTATTATCATGGATGAGTAAGAGAGAGAGATAGAGAGAGATAGAGAGAGAGAGAGAGAGAGAGAGATAGAGAGAGAGAGAGAGAGATTCTATTTGACGGTTCAATTGAAGCATTTACAGCGATGAAACGAATTATATGAGCGAGCTGGTGGCCGTTTAGAAGATCCCAATCAACTAGCTCGAACAGGCAACATCCGGTGCACGCGCGACCTAGCAACAACGTGCTCTGGGGCACGGGGCGAAGCGAGAGCAGAATTTGAAAGAAACACGTTTCATTCAGCGGCTAGCCTGAATAATTCCCATTCACGGTGGCTTCGGTTCCCCGTCTGTGCAGTTTCTATTTCGTCCGGCCGCGATTCTACCGACTTCTTTCAGCCGTTCCTCTTTGTTCATCGCCTATCCATAGAATCCGCGTGTATCTCTCCTCGCGTGCAAAACAACCGTCGCCGTGAAAGAAACCCGCCTAAAGAAACTTCCATTCGACGATAACCTCCGAATTTTATCTTTCACCATATCCATTGCCAGTATGTAATCGTCGTATCCATTAATCGATAGGCTAACGATCACGACACGATCGTAGTACCAGCGAAAGGTAAATCTAGGAACGATTTGCGCAGTCCCCTGTCTCCAATTGCCTTCATTCAGTATCATTTCATACGAGAAAGTATAGCTGTACTAGCTGTCGCTCCTTTCACAACGTCACTCAGATGTTTAATAAATATTCGAACCTGTGCGGTGTCCGCCGGCTCGATTTCAATTAACACGCTCGCTAGCGGCAATTAAGCGGTCGATTCGTAATTTCGCGGACAGCTCGACGCGGCTCGCTCTCCGGTAATTTCCACTTATTAAGTATTCTATGAGAGTTCGTAACGGCAGTACCTTAGACATGGCGGAGCTCCCTTGCTAGCGATTACCGCACACCTGTCGGCAATTGCGTCTACCGGTAGAGGTTTACTTATGTAAATATCCGGTGAACGCAGGCAGCCGCGAGACAAATGTCCGGATCGGCCGATACCCGCTGTTCTATTCCACGCTCGTCTGTCATCTATGTTTCTTTATTTATTCATCTTTAATTTCGCGGGAAAGAAAAATCCCCTCAGCGAAAAAAAGAAAGATACGACGCCGAAGGTACAGTGGCGATTAAGAGGAAGAAGCTGAGATATAAAACTACGAGTTAAGAGAAGCTGTAAAATCTGTCTTAAGGATCGTCAGAAACATTTCAATCTTGTAATGGACGAAGCTTGTGGGAAAAGAAGCAAATATGGTAGTCGTATCGCGGGACCACGTCGCTCGGTGTTCAAAAGCAAGTAATTTCGCATTCTTCTGGAAGGTATACCTATATCTTTGGTTCTTTATATCGAGATATGCATAATTTTGTGTGCTAGACCAGATTGGCTGCGTGGTAGTGACACACAAAAACAGATGAATGTAACTGTTCCATTGGCAGTGTGGTATGGACGAGACAAAGAAAATGCCGAGGCGCGTGCAAATGTGTATCGACGAAGATCCCGGAAATCGTTTATCAAATAAATCTAAAACCATTTTAATATGAATTCTAAGCGTAACCTCAGTGTTCCTTTACTATTATTTCGGCAATCAAGATCCACAATTCTCCACACTTTAACCATTCGTTCGGAACACTCGAACCGTGGACGACGTAATTTCTGGATGTTATCAGGAAAAAGATTATACAGAGATTAATTAGCTTAAGATGGACGATGCTATCGCTGTGTTTGTTTTTTGACAGAAGTCGACACGGGATCGAGCTACCATTGCAATCGTCGCGCACCTGTCGCCTATTACGTTCACCGAGACGGTTTGTTTATGTAAACGTATCGTTAGAGGAGAGAAAGGAGTGGCACGGTAGACGAGGAGAGGGCTGAGTCGCGAGAAAATCCACGGTAATTCCCTTTCTTACGCGAATACCGGCCTACCGCGATTTGTTCTCGGCTGGTCGCAGCGATACGATTACAAGTAGCCGCTTACCGGCGTCCATAAATCTCAGCGTCCGATGTGAAGGCGTTAAACGCTTCGATCTCGACTGTAAGGCGACCTTAATACCCGTGGCTCGCGCGATCGAAACCGCCCCTACCACCATCGCGATGGAACGGTATTGGGAACGGTGTTCACAGAGACGAGGAACGATGTTTTCTTCGGTTCGCTCGTTGAGTAACAACCGGGAACGAACGTTCAGTCGCGTGAAAATTATAGAAAGCGGAAGCCGAGGAAAACGATATTACGTGCGCGGAACCAGGGTACTCCGTTGTATCTTTAACGCTTTGCCGACCTGTTCCGGCGATGCGATTCCCAAACGCACGCGTATCGACTATGAGAACTCGTCGAACGATCTTGGTATTCGGTGGCTTTCGTAAACGTCGTTTCATTTCATCAAAATGTTTCATGAATTAGAAATTTTACTATGGGCAAGAAATTTGTACACGGGTCACGGTGCAAATACAATTTCACGATCGTAATAATTGTGATTTACTCGTATTTAAAGCTTTATGTAAGCTACTACACATTCAAGCAATGTGAACGATTTTCTCTGTATATGTATCTGTACATACTATACGTAGCTACGTATGTACAGGGAATTTCGTAATAAAACGCAAACAATCTCAGGTATTTCACGAAGTAACATGATTCTCGTATTTCAAAGAATAGCTGAATCAGCGACCTATAAAGACAAAATGTAGTAGAAGGAAAAAGACACACACAGCGGAGGGATGATTCAGTACACACGAGCTCGAAGGAAAACGCAAACAGATCTTCGTTTTTCCAACGAGGAAAAGAAGATAGAGGTTGGTGAGGAAGGTGAAAAGATAGGAAGACGAAGGAACCAGCGGGCTACCGTGATAGATCGACGATATATGGCGTCAGAAAGCGCAAACGGATCGAGACGACCGGCTGGAAATCATGACGCTCCATTGTTGCGCCCACGAACAGACCCTTTTCAGGTTGTTGCCGCTCGCTAACAGTAGGTTACGAGCGTAGGACCGTGTGGAGACGATTGGAAACATCTGTCCGGACAGCGAGAGAACGTTGCCCCGAGGGAAAAAACGCACCTACGCTTTCAGCTTTTCGGATCGGGTCGTCGGATCGCGTAAGAGACACGTACCTGACGCAGCTGCGATTTCGATAGACTTTTTCAAACGCACGCTGCACCTTGTGCACACATGCGGACATACGTTCTTCTCCGCAGGACACACATTGTCGTTTTATAAAGAGTAAATCTACGCTATACTAAGAAGAAAATAGAAAGGAATATGTGAATTTCGAAATCTTCCGCCCCCTTCTTTATTATATTCCTTTAGAATTTAGAACTTTGGACTATCAAAATCCACGGGATACCAATAGCAATTTTCTTAACTCTGGAATACTATATTTCTCACGCGTTTTCTTTCCGTTATTTCGAAGAACGATATCTCTTTGTGATATACGTTTTTTCATGATTTTATAGCATAGAAAAACTAAGATTTATAAGATTTGCAAGGACTCGTTTGAAACGGCTGTTGCATACGATTATATTCTTCAACCCCACCTGAACGATAATTCCATTCGTATTCATGATTAGCAATGTCGATTACTTCTGTACAGGTATAGTACTGCGAGATTAACATCGTGACAGAGGTAAACGACGCATCTATCGCAACAATCCTACGATCGTGGATGATGGAATATGATGACTTGCATCCGAACACGCGTGCTCGATGTTGAAGTATGTATAAGGCAATTAGAAGGTCGAGAGAGAAAGAGAGATAAGTAGGGAAGAAGAGAGAGAGAGAGAGAGAGAAGCCCAAGTCCGTCCGGATTCGGGCGCGGCGGTCGAGAAGTCAAGAGGCGAGATCGGAAAACGGGACGCTCACCTTTAAAGTTCCTTCGAGAGAGAAAAGTTCATCGAACCTGCGGGGCGGGCAGACGCATTAAAGACTGGCTTACGCGGGTGCAGCGACAACAGCGACGCTTTTGCACGTTCGAGGGCTCCGAGGTGAAAAAGCGCGTTAAGCGAAAGGGTCGGCGAAGTGTTATTGAAAAAAACACGGCGGACTTTAACAAAGAGTTTCGTTCACAGCCACGTCGAGGGTTAGGAGAAAAAAAAACCGAAGGATCGCCCCTCGCGGCCACGGAGACGAGTGTCTCGCTCGCCGCACGCTAGAAACCGAGAGGAAAAAGGAGAAATTGGAAAATTCTACCCTTCTTTCCCTTCCTTCTTTTTGCTTTGTGGTCTGCAGAGTGACTAAATAAACGACCATTTCGTCGACGACAAGGAGGTTAAATGCACTTGGGTAATTATCGCGTCGCCGAGTATACGGTTACAAGGATTAATCGATTAATTGGCTCGTTCGCTAATAACGCTTGTTCTTTGTTGGCCTTTACCAACCTCCGCAGAACGTACGATCTTGATTAATTTGTTACCTCGATCGTATGGAATACGATTAACTCCTCGTTAGCTACTTGTTGGACCGTCTATACAGGTTACTCGGTGTTCTTTTCGATCGAAGAGTACGCGTAACGTATAAATATTCGCTCTATTCTGCCGGCTACCTGCTTTTCTTTTCCCGATTTCATCGAAAGAAGACATCACCGTAAATTAATTCCCATCCACCCACGCGACCGTAAGCGTTAGACAGCAGGCGTTTAATCAATTTCTCTGCAGGCACGGATAATATCTCGCGAAGCATAGGTCAGTTTCCTCAGTGGACCATCTAGCGGCAAGAAGCGGTGGAAAGTGCGAGGGAAGGCACGAAGCTCGGAGCAAGACACGGTCCGGGGCCGTAACCGCAAGCGGCACCACCGTCCCCTGGCCAGCGATTCGCTCGTTGAACCGCGCACGAAAGCGATTTCTCTGGAAACCGCAGCGAACAGGAGGGAGCTGTGACCGGGGAAGCGTGAGCGAGCGGGTTCGAGTTCGATCGAAAGGTCTGAAAGCGCGCAGGAGATCGACGTCCGCTCGTTTGCGTGCGCTCTACTCCTTTTCATAGGTCAACTGCTCGTAAATCATCGGCGAACGCTGAAACTCCGGGCGTCGTTTTAACGATCGTTTAATTACGTGTCAATTAATAGACGACGACAGGCTCTTATGCGTTTACTCGAACGACGTTTGATTCGTTCCGTCTAGAGGCCCGCGAAAAGTCACGGTCGCCAGTCACGTACGAAGCGTCTTCCTCTTGAAGATCACGGCGATTCGACGAATGCTTGAAACGATCGTCTCGCAATCGTCGAGGAAGAGCGCGTCTCAGCATTTGCAATTTAATCGATTCGATGTCCAATGTTTCTACGACTGGACCATGTAGTTTTCATGTACGTCATTCGCGTAGTGTTCGTACACGTACCTTACGCATCGGAATAGTTTCTGACTCGCAACGAGTAATTCTTTTTCTACTCCTTTCTGTATAGGTCACACGCGAGTAAATGGAAGCAGCTGCAAGATCCTCTCTCTCTCTCTCTCTCTCTCTTTCTCTCTTTTCTGTGAAACAGCAACGTGTTAATTACAAACACGAGGAAGGTCTAACTATCGACTCTTCCATTACGAACAAAGATCTTGCATCAGCTAGAACGAAACTCGTATACATTTCACATTTTCGAAATCACCCGACAGCCATACGAAATTCTAAAAAACGAAAAAGAAATCTCCTACGTCGTTGTAAACTCCTACGAACAACCCACAAGATCAACGTCCCATGGAAGCAAACAGCAAGACGATTTTCACTGGAAAGAGAACGCGTTTCCGGCCAAACTTCGACCGGAGGAGAATGTCGGCGCGGCTGGTCGCCGGTTTCGCAAGCGGCTCGCGAGCGGAGATAAGCCGAGTCGCGTGCCAATCGCTTCCGCGTTTTGTACCGTTATTAAGCGACTACATCGGAGAAACTCACGGTACGTTGTGTACGCGAGCTTTAACCATAGGCTATCGGCCCCTGGCCGTCTCGGCTCATAATTCCTTCTCCCTTTGACACGAAGCTGAATTTAGTTGTCCCGCGACACGCCTCGGCCATCCACGCGCCCCTTTTGCAATCTGACTGGCGGATTTATTTCTGTCTGCTCGACGCGTGCGATTGGCCAGGAACGCGGTGTACCATCGTGTCGCGGAATTCGCGTGCTCTTCGAAGATTCTTTCTCCACCAAGCAACAACATTGTTGCTTTGCTCGTTTCTTCCGGGAGGATAAACGGACTTTGTGGGAATAATTGTTACCACAGCGAATAAAGCTTTTTACGAGGGCATAAACTTGATAGAAAGATATACGTTAGATATACGCTGCTGTGCAGGAGACTGGAATTCTGAAAATTGGAAAAACGAACAGCCATTTTACGACGCGAACACGCCCGTGCGGGATTACACGAAATTAATGATCCCTGAAAAACACGACGAGAGGCTAATCGTGTCAGGAACAGATCGTCAACCCCGTGACCTCGAGATCTCCCTTTACCTGCTTATTTGAACTCGTCGCACGACTAACAGGGTGTATTCGAAGTTTATATATCAGGGGCTCGCGAATTTTTCCCATTATCCGTTACGTTACCTTCGCGTAGTACGAGTTTACGTTGAAATAAGTAGAGTCGATCCACACGGAACGTTAATCAAAATGGAACATCGAGAACGACGGTGGACTAGCTGCGATATTCGACGAATCGAGTAACTCGTTGTTTAAAATAAACGCGAGGATAAAATATTCTATGCGACAAATTAAATTAAATTAATGCTATATATTAAAGTAAATTAATGCTATAAATTTAGATGGAGAAAAGACGCGGCTCGATTCACTTTTACCCTGAATGTCCTAAACATCGTTCCGCTATGTCTCTATCTATTTCACTGTCACGCCTCTCTCACGACCACCTAACTCGCCGTGAGATCGTAACACACTGCTCCGTGGCGACGTATTTCCGCGAAATTGCCACCAATTGTTTATCGCGGCGCGAGCTAGAAGCGTGGCGATCGTGAACGCTGTACAAGGAACGTGGTAGGGTTGGTGGAGCGGTGGTGGCACGTGAAAAATGTCGCGCGGACAACACTTTCACTCGCCGCCGTTCGCGAGGCGAAAAGAAGTGTCGAAAAAAATCCACGCGCCAGGGAAACTGGGGCGTGTGCGTATAATCGATCAGGAATTATCAATCGCAATCTCCTTGGAATCAACCTTGCTTTCGTTGCTCGCATTCCGAGCCACGAGTGGGCACGCTTGCCCTGTCCTATACACGCAACGCAACGCGTTACTGAACCAGATAATAAGTAACGCGCGACCAAGTTTGCGTTGCATCCATTTTCGTTCTACGTTTTCGTAACGAACGAATTTTCGTTTGGCGTGCGCGTGAGAGAAGCTAATGGAGTGATATGACAATGGAATCACAGCGTATCGTCCTTTTACCGCGAGAAGAAACTCGTTACGTTTCCATGTTTACGAGGGGAAAAGTAATTTACAGCTTAATAAGGATTTACAAGTGCCGGGTAAACGTTAATCCACGACCGCGTTAGAAAGGTGGAATGGTCGGCTGATACTGGAAAACCGAGCGACACGCGCACGTTGTTCGTAATATCAAGGAGAAAGGACTGGCTCTGTTCAAGAGCCTTGAAGTTTGATGGAAAAGGCAGATTAACCCGACTGACAAATTGATCGGCCCACGATATCCTGTGGTGGTACGAAAAGACCCAGTCACCCACGCGAATTAAGAAACACACCGTGTACGCTCGATTCTCCGTAGTTTCGCAAAGGGAAATCACGTTTCTACCAGCAGTTTCCACTGAAACTTCGCACCTTTCGCGTCTTCTTCTTTCCCCGCGTCGTCGGTCGTTTCACGCGAAAACTAACTCACGTAGAAAACGAACGGATGAAAACGGCGGAGAAAATGGGAGAGAAGAAGGGTCCGGCTGCCGGAAGGATAAAATTGAATTCGCTGCTAGACTTTCGGCAAGTGGAGAGTTTACAAGGTTCCTCGACCCCGTTTCACGGTTTGTTCGTCGCAATGTCTGGGGACGGTACGCCGCGAAAAAATAAAGAAGACGATATAGTACACGAGCAGGAAGCGTTCTCGAAGCGAGAGCACGAGTGGTCGCCGGCGATCTCGAGGAAGAGAGTCCTTAACGAGCAACGAAAGCCTTCGAACGGTCTGAAGTGGCGGTCGGTGCGGCGATGAAATTACATAAACGGGCCGGTTCGATGGTCCTCGTGAAATGGCTCGCGTCGTTTCAGCCTGCTTTATGCGCAATCGAGCGTCAGAAAAAAAATGCCACCGGCGCTTATTATTCCCTTCGAGCGGCCTGGGGGACATTAGCGAAATTTACAATCCCGCTATTTCGTTCGTGCGAGAGAGGCAGAGGGAAAGATCGTCGGTGGCGACCTCGATGCCAGTCGCGAAACGACCAACGACGACCGATGCTTGAGAATCGTGTATAAAGAAGAAAGAAAGAAGAAGAAGAAGAGAGAGAGAGAGAGAAAAAAAAATAAGAGATCGAATGAAAATTGGCCGAGAATCGATCGCAATCGATGACATTTAACGTGACATTTGACTTAACCACCTAACTGCGAAATTTCGCTCCTTCGAGGGATCATTGCGGATCAAAGATCAATCTACTTTTCTCTGCCACGGTATTCATTAGCTCCGTTCCGTTGCCCGCACCAGAAGAACCAGATCGCAATTGGAAATTCAATTTCTCTTTCGATTCGCCTGTTACTCGAGCGAATTAAACGGAGAAAGGATGATCGTCTAAGAAAAGAATGTGATCGTCTCTCGGGTTCGTTCTTTGCTCGAGAAATAGCAGGCTCCCAGTTTCGATTTCAAATTCCAAAGAATTCACAATGTTCCTGTTAACGTAACGCTGTACGACTTTGTGTACGACTTTCGATCGAAATTGGCTAAAGTTTCCGTAACCTACACGGTAAGTATCCACGTAAGTGTAACGTAGCTGGAATAGCACGGTTTAGTGCGTTTATTAGAAACGGGCGGCCCACGCTGGCCGTCGGTGCGTTCGCACGCAGGCTACCTGACAAAGTATGTACGTTGTGCGTGCGTGCATTTGCGGGCACCCACACGTGGCCGAGTGCACGTGCAACTTCTGCGTCGCTCTGAAATTAATAATGGAGCGAGGATATACGCGGTCTGCGCACGGTCACACCGCGAGACCAGCCACCGTCCCGTTCTACCGGCTGAGCGCGGCGAAAACCAGCCACACAACGTCTGTTTTCGATCGTCGATGCGATATGCTTGGATCCTGATTATTCCTTTCTATCGTTGCAGATTGTTGGAAATCTTTCGCCTGAAATTTTCTTCGTTGAAAAATGACTGCACAGACCCCTTGATGATAACTCACTGTAGTCGTCAAATACTACCGACAAACGTTTAATTAAACAGACGCTTGGCAATTCGGTCTGCTTAAAATTCCACTCGATGACCTCGGTTACTATGAAACGTTCTAACCAGAAATTAACCTCTACTTTTTAATTAAGCGTCTCTCTTGCCCCGTAAAGTCTCCGTCCCTCCTCCTTCTTTCTTTCGCATAATAAAATAGCCAAGCTCGGCGATACCTCGCAAAGGCGTAAATAAATAACGATGATCCTTATGGTCATGTGACGCGCCGACAGAGAAGCGGGCGAGTAAATAAAAAGAAAAATTATTAATACAAGCACGGGTGAGGCCGCCTTTAAGAGTTCCTAATTGCATCGCGACTTCAAAGTCTCGTCGAAGAGCCGAGCCACCCGAGAACTCGCGATACTCCCGCTAGCCTCGGGCATTCTAATTAAAAATTATGACCCGTTTAACGCGAGGGCGTGTGGAGAACCTCGACGAGTTATTCGAGCGGTTTTCGCGATCGGATAATACGACAGCTCCGCTTTCTTCGTCCACTTGTCCAAATGGTGCACCGCGATCACACAAAGATTCGCGAGTTAAATTTCGTCTTCCTCGGCTGAAACGAAACTACGGTGTCAAAGTTAGCCGTTCGCGAAGCTTCGAAGTTCGATCGAGTTCTCCGTAACCTCATCGTCGACGCGTCTTCGGAAAACATGGATTTCACCCCTTGATGCCCGCAACTGTATTTATTGCCTTGTCAGAAGTTGGCTCCGCTCCACCGTGTGGACTCATCGAAACTGGAGAGAATGGAGATTGGTTGTCTGTCGTTCGAGGCTACAAAAAAGAAGATGCTGGTTGGAATGTCAGAGGCGAGTCAGTTATAAGAAGTTTACGAGGGATACGTGGTGAAACTAGACATAAAAGTTGCTGGATCTGCCGCGATCGTGTAAACACGGTAGGTTATGGGGCGAGACGATGTTCCGTTGCATGAACTACGACTTCTTAATACAATAATTTATTTTATTCTATCCGAATGAATATGATAATAAACAGAAAATTCAATATGATATATCGTATTTAATTTATTCCGTTCTACGTTACCCCGTTATTTCTACGAGTGTGTTATGGGAATATTATCAGGTAATACTAGTTTTTAGAGGCGCAAGACAAATTCAGAAAGCAAGAATTACGTATTAACGAATAAATAACATTTTTTTCTTTTTCAAACTCTGTTTGAGAGGCACTCGAGCTGCAGGCGATTTATCGATCGAGCGTGTGCTCGACGAGGTTTCCCTCGCGGGGTTAGAAAAACACGTGTACGAACCACGGAAAAATAGGAGCAAAAATGAGGAATCTATATGCATCTGCGTTTTTTCTCCGACACTATTTCGTCCCTGAATGCCGTAGGTAGTACACTCGAGAGAAGCAGGCCCGTGTCAAGTGTCTGGAGGTGGCTCGGTCGCGACTGTGCTTTGACATTCGCTCGTCGAAACGTAGTCGATGAAAAAAGTGGACTGGGGCAGAAAACCCGGGGAAAACCGTGCACAGGTGGTTCGCGGCGTACCTATGTACGTGCGCTCGACGGATTTACACGGTGAACGGAGAAAAACTCTGCGTAAATACGAGAACGATCACCGATACGACTCCCTTCGTGTTTCAACCTCTCTCGGTATTTACATTTCATCGGGATTACTCGCGGAAGACTAACAACGCGGCTCTATTATTTATACGTACGTACGATAGAATTGAAGAAATACAAGAGCAGGAGTTATCAGGTCGGAATAAGAATTCTACCGAGCTCGTTTCTTAATATCATTGAACGTAATTCCGTGCTGTTTTCGAGTTCTCGAGAGCTTCTTCAAACCGGCATAACGAATTAGTCGAGGTCAAGAACGAAGCGGCTGCTGCGTCTATTGCGACGAACAGGGCAGTTCCTCCAGGCATAAATATCAATGAGAACTTTCATAAATATTAACGGAACGTCGAACAAACTGGCTGGCCTGCTATCAACGTCGCGCTCGCTTCGGCGCCCGGCCGATCACAAAGGGTTAAATTGTACACGTCTATCGCGATTGCGGCTCGGGCAACGTTTCCAGATCGTTCGGTCGTCGGCCAACCTACCTCTGTCCAGGTAGCGCGTTTTGTCCGTAAAACAAATTTCAACCAGCCGCCAGGAAACGGTTAACGACGAGTCCGCACTACAGAGATCGATCTATCCTCTAAAGCTCGCTTACCTGAAACAGACAAACGATCGTTGTTCGTGAACAATTCCTAGTGTAACGACATTCGAACAACTCGAATTACGTTTGTAATCCAACAATAGGAATACATTACAGGTACGTGCAGTACGACGTAGATGTAACGTTTTTGCGGTCATTGTCATCGTAGTTACCTAACATTCTCCAGTTATAATTCGTATATAACCAAAATGCTTTGTTCGATACCCGACAAGCGTACAAGTAAGCTAAGCGAAGCTTCGACATCTCGAACGATCGACTGAATTTCGACGTAAAAATATCCAAAGAACAGGCACCCAGGGTATTTTCATCGTAAAATAAAAATTTACTACGACGAACGGGAACCGCGAAGTCTTATCGTTATGTTGGAAACCCGCGCGACTTCAAGGCGCAGCATGGTTGCACCGAGGTATCCAAGCGATAGAAATCGCACGCGATCGCGGTGTTTACCCAAAGGAAGGAAGCCGTACGGGGCCTGTGAGTCATTTACCCGGAGGATCGTGCTCGCGTATTTACATGCGAGCGCGACAATAAGGCGGGATATGAAAGGTGTTCCAAATGCAGCAGGCACAGGAGCACGACAGACACAAAGGAAAAAGACGTTCTCCTGTGAACGGATTCGTGCTTCGAGGCACACAGGTGACACGGTATACTGGGTGGCGGTTTAATACCTACTAACAGTCGCATTTCACGTGAAATTATATAACATGTCACAACACGAACTTTACGTTTTTCCTTTTATCGTAACTCACGCAAGCGTGTTACGCTGTTCTTTGCTAATTCTTTTAATTTCGCTTTGCAAGCTGATTTGAAAAGTTGGCGCGAAGTTAGCGATCTAGCAGATCCTACCGTGTATCGTGTTCGAGTTTATTTCGTGGGAAGATTCGTTATTCCCATCGAGAAAGTAATAAATAAATATTAACGATACGGTATTAAAGAATAAAACACCCGATATAGTATGCGTCGTGTCTCGAGCAACCACGGCAAGAACGATCGTCCTCCTTTTAACAGCGTGCTCCTTTTTAATTTCTCTACCCTTTTGTCGACGCGAAACTTTTGCATTTGAACGAGCGTCGTTGAACGGCTAGACGTGGACGAAGAGCGGTGCTCGTAGAAAAACAGGTTTTTCCGAAACGGCAGACGAGACGAGGGCATCGTACAATGGGACTACGCTAGGTTTGTCCCATTCATTATTTTGCAATTGCAATTCCGCCACGATAACACGAGCCTCTCCGACCTGTTCCTCTAGACAGCAACATAGCTTCGCGTCGCATCGTTCGCCTCTCGAACGAACCGATTACCTCTCATGCTCGAGGGAAAAGCAACAACCGGAGAACACTTTTGTATATATTTGTCGTGAAATAACTTCTCGACCGTTCTTCTCTCCGTTCTAACAGACTTTGCTACCTGTCGTTCCAATACGCATGCCGAAAGTTTCAGCCGGTCTAAACGCCCTCGTTAAAGTTTCGACTAAAAGCGGACAAAAACGAACAAGCCGAATTGATTTCTATCGCAACGTTGCAGGATATATTATAGGCCAGGTTGTTGGAAGCAAGATTTACGAACGGTCGGAAGAAGGTGCAGCAGGCTGAATCTTTTTCTTCGCTTTTCCGTTTCGACGAAACTCGGTGTGGCTCAGCAGGAGACGACTACGAGGATCGACCTCGTAACACGGATTTCGATCATCCCATCGGCACGGCCAACGTTTCGACGATCGCCGTGCGGGGAATACACCACCGTCTTTATGCAAATCGACGACGGTGCCGATACGACCGCGAACGCGAGAGAAATCGCGATACAGGGCGAGCAAGAGAGAGAAAGAAAAGAAGAGAAGGTACATCGCGAAGGTCGGTGGAACGCGACAGAGATCGAGCTGCATAAATACACGTAGGTCGAACCAGTTGGCGTCTAGACGAACGCGCGTGTTCTAGAAACAAACACCTGAAAGTTATTCCGGACGATCTCGCAAAGGTTAAGGCCTCGAGTTCGATAGCCCCGTCGTTCGAGTCCATCCGGAGTCCGGAGACACTGGCCGAATCGATTCGTTCTTCTCTTTTCTCTCTTTTCAGTTTCTTAGCTTCTGCTGTCGATGGTCTTCCCGACGAGTGAAGGGAACATCGTTGAACGATTGTAAATACGCGCAGAAACGACGACGTAACGCGTTTCTAAAATTAAAGAGACGATACCAGCCACGGCGTTTCGATCGCGGTGAGTGGACGTAAAAGTCTCCATGGACTTTTTATCCCGCTTCGATCAAACGTTCAAGGATTTTGATGCGTGCTGCTTTTAAAGAAGCGATTCTTCGCAATTTCTTAATCGTTCTATCGAACGTGTCGCAATCCTTCCTGGCCTAACTTTGCTTTACGTCGATACGTCTTTTACTCTTAGATCGGACGTTGAACGTTGAACCAGTTGTACGGTTTATATCTTTATACGGAATAAATTTATGCCGAATCTCCGATATATCGTATACTTGGCCTATCCTCTGTTATCCAAGCAAAGTTGCTTGAAACTGGCCGAATTTAAGACGAGTGCACACAGTGTTCGTGTCGTAATCGTTTGTCGGGCGAGAAAAGAAAATCCTTTTTCTATTCGATCTCGTTTCAAGCGTCGAAGGAGAATACGATTCGAGAGTGGAGCGAAGAATAATCGATCGAAAGCATCAGCCTTCGGTTACATCCGTTGCGAAGCATTTTCCACGAGAAAAATCCATTCTACGGTTGACTCACGCAACTCGGCCGCCGTTTCCATTTCGCAGGAGGTTCGCGTGAAACGAGACAAGGCTAGCGAACGTCCTTAGCGGCAGGAATCGCAGGTTTCGATCGCGGATTCATCGATTGCTCTTTCGATCGCGATCCTTTCGTTCGGTCTACGGTACACGAACGAACGCAGCATACGTACGTTTACGTGGAAATTTCACGGTAACCGGTGCCCACGCGCGAAACGCTCTTAGTCGCAGTCGTCACGGGCCATTAAAGATAGAAAAACCGGCGTTACATCGGCGCTAGCAAATCGTTAGCCCCCGTTCGTCGACGCGACCTCGCCTCCGTTTTGTCGCCTCGACGAATCGATTCGCGTTCACGGGCCGCCGAGCAAATCTCGAATTTGCGGTGAAAATTTCGCTAGCGAACCTCGAATGCTTTCTGTGCATTGCTCGGGCGTTTCACGCGTTCCCCGAGCTCCAAATTCGCTCTGGTTTGCATGGTGGTTTGCATGGTGGTGTATTATTAAACCGAATTAGACGAACCTCTTAGAAACCAGAGCGATCGACTTCGTATTTCGTACATTTGTACAATTCGTTGCAAACCTTCGATTCTTAACGCGCGATTTACTTCCACGAGTCCATTTACCATAAACAGACTTAATTACGGGTTTCGCGATACTTCGGAAGCCGAGTTAAAGATAACGCATAACACGAAACGCTAACAAAGTTTCGTAGAGTTTGCTATAAACGTTAACGACGGAATTACGTGCGTCCAACGCACGTATTCGCGTCAGAAGCGATCTTAAACCCGAATCACACGTATGCGTCGGACGCATTTGTACCGTTACGACGTAGGAATATGCTTTTGCTTTCGCAAACGTGTCATGTCATTCGGTTTTAACATTGCTTCTCGCGTGGACGCGTGTGTTGGACGCACATAGGAAATCCTGTCTGTAGACAAACGATATCTCGCAGATTCAAATATTGCGACGTTTGAAAATGTTGAGACGGTTAACAACGACGTAGAGAATCTGTTTTCCAGCGAAAAAGTAAGAAATGCGACGTATCGCGATCTTCTCCTCTAGCTTTCAACTTGAAAACACGATAATCGATTCGATGCGAAAAGACGTTGCGCGTATCTCCGGTGCTCTTTGTTCACGATCGGATTCCATACGAAGCGACAGAAATCGCGGCTGGATATTTCCACGCAAGTGCCGGTGTACGACGGTCCGAACGTTTCACCTTTAATCGAATTAAACGCGAGACGTTTGTGCCGGCGGTCGGCTATATTTAAACCAAATGTACGAATTGGTACGCGCCGTGGCTGCACGCAATTTACAGGCGCGTTTTCGCGCGCGCGTTGCGTCCCGCTATCGCACGGCGAACACTTACAGGCGTTTACAAACGCTCGAGACACGCACGCGTCCTTGTGTCGTTAACACGATTAGAAGTTGCCTAACGGCGGCGTGTGAGCGTGCCTATATTATCCAGCGACGCCAAGTAAGTCTCTCCGTGCGCTCTCTTGCAAAATCGTCAAGTCCACCTCCGTAAAAAGCGCGACACCGCGCGAAAACACTCGCGACAGGTATCTCTCTCCTTCGGCTGCCAGTCGAGTCGCGTTCGAGAGAGGCGAGATCGACGCCGACGTCACCGCTCTCGTGATCGAGCTCCCGTGTGGCCTTCGACATGTCGTAGCTGTGCGAACGCTCGATTTCGGCCACCCAGGTAAAACGCAGAAACGTTCAGAATTTTGTAATCGAGTTTGCGAGCCGAGCAACTCGATAATCGAACTTGCAACTCGCGTCCACAGGCGAGTGGTTTCGCTATCTGCGTAGTTGGTTCGCTATTTTCACTGCTATTCTACTTGTACCACGAAATTGGCATGCAATGCTATTGCAAATACTGCTTCGAACGAAAACGTGATCGTAAAGTCGGTGGTTGTGCCGGCATTCGAGTAGCCGATTACACAGGGTGACTATTCCGCTGGTTAACTCAAAGTCAATGCAGCAGCGACAGCTATGCGCGATCTGTCTTCGAAGGCTAATATCCCTGCATTAAGAGACAAAAAGCTACGCGTGTTTACATGTAGGCAGAACGAAAACGAGAGTACGTGATTGATGACGCTGCCTTACAGTTGACTAACGAGAGGATCGTCTTATGTACGTAGGTAGCGCTTATCTTAACCCGCAAGAGTCAAACGTACGCAGCTGAATGTATGCAGGTGATTCGAGCCGAACAGGAAGAATAAACCAGAGGCCTTGTATCCCGACGATAAATAACAAGCCACCGCGTAACCGGTACTCGTGCCAGATTTTGCACGGTACATTGCCAAATTTTACGAGAACTCCGGAATACTTGACCTCCGAACACGCATCGCTCGCACGTGTTCCCGCTGTTGAAACAGAAATTCAATTGTGTTTCAAATTTAGTCGAAGCTCGCTTCGACGAAACTGTTCGTTCTGGCACGTACTTAACCTTTCTAACACGATTTCCAGTAATTCCCACATCCCCCCATAACCGAGGACAGGGTTAACCTAACTGACTCAAGGATAGCAGAGACCTCGTTGTTGCTCGACTTTCAAACGTCACACGTCGATCGATCGCCTCTAGTACTCTCATCCTTCATCCAGTCCGGTTTCTATAGAAATCAAACAGTTAACGAAACATTTATCTCTGGTTGTCAATTTCTGATTCTTCCGGGTCGCGTTACGCAATACGAATGTAAATATAAGTCGACGAAGAAACGAGGATTGCGCGGAGATACGGCCTCGGGAAACTCAACTTGGGAGAGAGAGACAGTTTCGCGACGGCAGAAAAGTGGTCGGAAAAGCGTGAGAATATTTATAGCATTGACTCATTACGGAGTGACGGATCGTGGTGTCGCGCGCGAGTTGCAAGTGCGCCAGCCAATGAATGAGCCACGGTGCAAGGACGCCGTCGACTAGCAACGAATCGAACGTGCTCCAGACTCTCCGCTCTCTTTCCATCTGTTGCCTTTTTTCCAGCGCCGTTAATGACAAATTAAGGTGATCGCCACCTCTTACTCGCGACCCATATCGCAGCCATTTGTACTCGCGTCTCTTCGCCGAAACGGTTTCGTTTCCAATTAAAATTATTCCATACCTTGGCTCTGATACCGACGAGATTATCGCCAGATTAGTTTTCGTTTTAACGAATTTCGACGATTTCTTATTACGTACTAAGTGGAGATCCGATATACACAACTGTATCGATCGCAACGACTACAGTGATCCGAAGATGCGTCGCAGATGACGAGTGTCGGAAGATCAGCAAAGAGGTCAGCTGTTTATGCTAAAATATCGGATTGCGAGAAAGAACTGACTTCGATAAGCTACGAGGAGATCGAGCGTCACGTGGAGATTTTACCGTACCAATGATGCGCGCATCTTTTACGTAGAAATCTTTCACAAAGAGAATTGTCAAAGAACCGTGAATCATCGAGGAATCGTTCCAAAGTCACTGCAGTGTCATAGACTTCTTGGAATTATTGAAAAGCGGCGTATCTTTATTTATTCATCGACGAATACGTAATTTCACGGAATCCGCGCTTAACCACGATTTATATTTTCTACGGATCCTTCGATCAAGAGGAAATGGCGTCGTTTCGCGTTCTCGAGGAAAAGTCAGGATTTCTCTGGACACGTTCGCTGGATATGAAACGATCCTACGGTCGATCGCCCACGAAACGTTCCTTCATGGTAAACACAGAAAATGTATACACGTTTGCGACTGGTCGGTTGAGTCGTATGCGGCGTGACATGGTTGGCGGTTTGGTATTTAGGAAAGGCCAATCGACCAATGTCACAACACTCACAACCCGTTTGAAAGGCGCTAGAATCAATAAGACACAGGTGATCGGGCCGCGATCTCCCGTTTCTCCGTCGATCTCTCGGATCAACGGCGACAAAGGTTGACGATTGCACGCTACGAGTCAACTTATAGTCCCGCGATCAAGGACCGTTATAAATACCGATCGAGCCGAGCTTCGACTCGTGGAAAATTAACAGAGAAACGTTGCATCCACGGAGAACGCGCGATTCCACGTATTCCAGCTTTAATTGCTCTTCACGGTCGATCGTACTGTTTCGATTCGAAAATTGGCTAGAACGTTGGTCGAGTTTCCAAACACGGTAATTAATGGATTACTTGGGCTCGTATTTTCTATCGAGTTAATAGCCACATAACCGTTAGATCTAGAAGTTTAACGTATCTTAATCTTCGTGCTTTGCGAAATACGCACGGCTCGCTCTGGCATGTTAAAAACGGGCAAAAGAATTCTTTCGTTCCAATAAATATTCGTTATCTGCGAAACAGGTTCTCCGCGAATTAAGCCGTGATTCGTGAATAAACATCGAACGACGATCTTTTTCCCTGGCACCGCGTTAGGAGTTAACCTCCGTGCAAGTAAATTCCCTCTCAATCATCTCGGAATTATCTTCCACGATTAAAGAAAAACGCAGAGTACGCGTCTATTATTCGCGATTTCCTCGAAGACACAATGGCCGGCGTCGATTCATCCGGAGGTGACTCGCGTCGATGGTCACGAGTGAAAGCTGGCCAGCGCGTAACTGACCTCGGCCATTCGTGATCAATGGGTTATCGTTAATTAGCGAGCCTGCTGTGATAATATGCAGAACTAATTCAACGATATGGAAAGGCTGCGGAGAGTGGAGAAGTGGCTCGCTTTGCGAGAAGAAGACAGTCAACCGAGTTTCCCATGGACACGCTCGATTCAACCCTGTTCCGAGTTTACCCCGTACAGCGTCGTGAAACGGTTTCAAAACCGGACGGTTTTTCGATGGAACCGGTCGAACCGGTTCTCGTTTGGGTGCCCACAGGAAAGCTCTCGAAGCCTGCTCGTAAATCCGCTACACCCTTGAAATGGCAAAAGACTACTTTTGTTTCGACGAGGCTACGTCTATTCGCGGAGGAATGAAGAAAGGGAATGCGCACTCTGGACGCAGGTAACTTCGTGCTTGGGCCAAGGATCAGGGTGGAAATTCCTTTCGCTGCCCTGCGGATAGCCTCGTAAAGTATTTCGTAACGC
This sequence comes from Bombus vosnesenskii, assembly GCF_011952255.1. NCBI lineage: Eukaryota > Metazoa > Arthropoda > Insecta > Hymenoptera > Apidae > Bombus > Bombus vosnesenskii. Next base: position 5,176,725 of record NW_022882962.1, read on the forward strand.
ATAGCGTGGAAATCTTACGAAGAACGTTGCAAGGAAACTCGAGAATTTCACTGGTGAAACGGTGTACGGCGAACAGACGCTCGAAGACGCGTTCACAAAAGCGAATGACTCCGACGAGAAGAAAGTAAAGATACGTATGGGGATGAATTTACAAAGGGACAGAACGACACGGAGGGACTTAGCCAGTTGTCGTAGCGTCGAGTTTCTTTTCCATAGCAGATGCTCGATGCGGTTAGACCGAATACCACGTGGATGAATCACGGTAACCTAAGTTATCGAGGCGATTTTCGTTGCTCGGGTAAGGTACAAAGTGATTATCAGAATATACGAGTTTGTGAATCGTTTTCGAGGTACGTGAATCTTTTTCGAACGGTAAACGCGTTACGGCTGCCTGTGCGAGAGTCACAGCATCGAAGGAAATCGCACGACATCAGAAAGCCTTTGTGACAACCGCGTGGAGTTGTATAACGCCTGAAATAAACTGGGACACCGTAGAAATTGTAGAGTGGTGCGACGCGTGGGCGCCGGAAACAATTTTCTAGCCAGTGCCTCTGGACTAGTGCCAATGACGTCTCTCTTTTCTCTGCTTCCGATCGGAAGCGGTTACTTTTCGTTTCGCAACGAAGCGGCCACTCGATTACGCTTCCCTCGATTAGAGAGTCGACGAAACCTTCGAGCGAAAAGAAGAGAAAAAGAGAGGAGGAGGAAGAGACGAGGCGCGGGTCGATCGTTTTCATCCCTGTGTCGCGCGCGCGGCCGCCTCCTCCTCGTCATAGACATTGTTATTCCACTCCATATTGCTCTTCGGGTTTAATAACGCTTCTAGCACCCTTGTCCCGATTTTCCTGCTTTCTCGATACACCGACGACAAAGATTAATTAATCCGCGCCAAAGAGCCAGCCGGGTGTCGTCTCTCTTCCTCTCTCTGGATCGCGTCTGCCAAGTAGTTGGTCGAGTACTTTTCTTTCACCCATCCTTTTCACGATTCCTTCCCTGATTGATCGTATCGCTTTACAACGACCTGAAACGAATTCCCAAAGCGAAGCTTCGAAAGCAGAGTTTCGTTTTCGACGGAACCAACTTTCGAACCAACTTTCCTCTCCGCGCCCGTTCTCCCTTTCGAGCATTCGCTCGAGTCGAAAAGCGTTTCGATCCTCTCGTTCGTACTCGAGTTATTTCGCTTTCGAAACACGCGCGCACAGTGGCTCCGACAAATCTTCGGTTTATTTAATGCATTATTAATGGGACGTGCAAGCCGTTCACCATCTGCATCGCGACACCGCGGGAGGCGAGTCGGCTCGCGTGTCTTACATAACGGTGGCGAGGAGACCTTTACGGGGATTTCCCTTAAAGGGGCTAAGCGGAGGCAAAGGACATGGCGGTAAACGAGAAGGTCGCTATTAAAGGGACAGTTTAACCATGAGGTTAGAAGGGTCTGCGTGGAATGACCCTGGCATTGTCCGTTGCCTGGTAAAAGGGATTCTCTCTCTTTCTCTCTTCGTCCATCCAACTTTTCCCAGGACAATCGTCCTTAGATTCTCCCCGTAGTCCTTTCGACGAACTTCGTTTCAACTTCGTTCCTCTACCGTTTCCTCCCTTTGGTTTCTCTTCTCTTCTCTTTCCCTACGTTTCGTCTCTTTCCCAACTAATCTTCTCCGAGGGAATCGAGTTGGTTCGCCAATAGCTACGGTTCAGCGAAACACACGAATGGCGTTCGATCGGCAAAGATTCTAGCGACGAGGAAGAAAACGCGAGACTAGGCGAATCGAAGGATCTTAGTTTTAGAGCGAGTGCGAACGAAGCCAGTGGCGGGACGATTGTTTCGAGCGTGAAAGGAAATGACGAGGAGACACGAGACCGAGTAGAAGAATAGTTCGCAGGAAGGAATTTTCTTCTCGTTCCTATTGTGAATCCACGTTCGGAAACCTTAGCATTCTAAGCGTCTCTCCGTTTCACGGAGCGTGCTTTTGTTTAATAATAAGTTCCACGTCCTATTACCGCTTCCTGAAATTATTATCATACTATTAGCTCGATTACCATATCACTTTTCAGCCAGCTGGTTATTGTTCGATGTTTTATCTGCGCGTTTCATTGAGCAGGAACGTGAAAGTCGAGCGAAAAAAGATGGCGTTCGTCGAGGTCGATATTACATCGATCGCGTCATCGGGGAATAACGCTCGACGAGATCGGTGGCAAATCGATGCGATACAAGTTCGTACGGCGTACGGTTCGGCAACTCGCGCGCCGCTTGTTTACGCGGTTCGCCGATTTTTGCTCGGCTGCTTCGTTACCGGCCGTTTATCTTCCGTGAAAAAATCCTTGGAACAGGCCGATCCTTTCGCTTCCTAACTAGGACGTCACGGGGAAAGAATCGGCTGGCATTCCTGTACAGTGCCGTGGAGACCGTAAATACGTCGCGACTAATTATCGGTTAATCGGCGTGAGTGCGAACGCGAACGCGAAAGAGAGACAGGAACGGCGTATTGGAGGACGGGAGAGAGAGAGAGAGAGAGAGAGAGAGAGAGAAAAGAACGGGGGAAAAAAAGAAGGGAATCGTAGAAACGAGGCGTCGTCGAGAGCGAGAAATTCTAGCGGGGAATAAAAAACGGGAAACTATCGAAAGAAGGTCTGCACGCACGCGGCGGTAACAATTATCCAATGCATCGGGGCGCGCGTTTTTGTCGGTTCGATGGTTAACAAAAATCGTTGCCATATTATGTAGACACACATAGCCGCGTGAACACGCAGGAAGCCGGGCAAGTGGCAAACAGGTTTTTCTCGTTCGCTTCGTCGCGCTATCTCACGACCGCGTGTCCGATTCAATTAGCGACCGTACAATTAACGGTAGAGATATCGAATCGCGCGTCAAGTTAAACGATCCCCCGTTGCTCCCTCGTTGCTCCCTCGATTGCATCGATCGTGGATGCTGCAAACTATCAATGACGACTTTGCAACGATTCACTTATATTACGATCTACGTTAAAACACACGCAACTTTATTATATAGCGAGGTGTTCTAAACGTAGAATAGGGTCGCCATGCTTACACGTAATAATACATCGTGTCACCGTCATAGTAACCGGTTATATATATTTGGCGAATTCTATCGATACTTCCCTGCCATTTATTTATCGCCCAAGAAATCCACCGACCTGAACTATCGAAATCGTCATGGAAATTTTTCCTTACGCAATCGATCGATTTAGCTCGTCGAAGCAAACGTCGTTAAGAGCCCTTTCGAAGAACCTTGGCATTTGACGTTAGACGTTTTGGGGGGATTTTAGCGAGTCGGTTGGAGGTCGATTGGACAGCGGCAGAACTCGTGATCTATTCGCGTGGTCACCGGATCCTCCTTCACTGATCAATCGTCGAACTCGACCCGTTAGGACCGCTTTCTAATGGCGCCGGATCGGCCAGACACGCCGCGCCATTGCAAATTCTCAACCGATTCGAATTGAGAAACCACAGACGGGAACTTTCTCTCGTGTAAACATCCAGCTAATGCGACTCGACTAATATTACGACTATTATATACAAAAAGTCAACAAGTAATACGCTTTATTCCAAAACGCAGCTACTTTAGAATCTAAAGATCCAACGTCTTCGTCGTACGTAATTGCAAACGAATCGAGAATGCCGCGTCTACTAAATCCGTTGCAAATTCCACGGAAGGATATTCCAATTTCTCGAACGGTATTACTTTAATCGTTCGAACCAATCTGTTACGCCATGCGGCTTACCATAGGTCATATTTTTAACTGTCGATCGCGGCACTATAATGTCGCAGACGGATCGTCGCGTCTGCCCGGCAAACAAACATTGTAGTGGCAAGCGCATGGTTCATTAAGCAGGGCGACTTCCAGAAACGTCGACTCGTGGCCGTTATTTTACCTCGCGTAAAAGAATGTGGCGTGATCCGAACGTAGTGGGGGTCGGCTTCCAGAAAAAAACGAAAAAAATCGAAAGGCATTCAGAACTTTTCGAGAATTACTTATCAACCAAAACGCAGTTACATTTTTTTTTCGTTCCATTTATGTCTTTCTAGTTAATAAGTTGTTGAAATAAACATTAATTTATTTGTGTTAATTTTGTGGAATTTCATTGAACTATCCTTATTATCATAATCGAAATAAGGGAATCGATCAGTTCGTGGCGTCGATTATTTAATCGTAACGGGAACTTACAACTCTCGTTGACGTGCTATCTCGCGATCGCGTCTCTCCGCGAACGGTCGAAACACGATCATAACGCGTAACACGAATTCGCGTAATCAAATATTTTATTTTCATACGAGAGGAAGTTTTAGTATCAAACGGAAACACATATTATCGATTAAAGATTCTCTGAATTTTTATGATCTTTCTTCCGAGGGAGCATCCGCAAATTTTCTATTACTCGACGTTCGTACAATGGATCGTTGTATTAATCGGACAATTGCATTTTTGACGGAGGAAAAACTTAGAAAATCAGACACAACGGATGAATGAAAGTAAGAAAGCATCGTGCCGTATATCACGATCGGACAGTTTTATATCGAATGAAAAGAAGCGTGGGGCAGGGATCGGTGTAAGTGTGCCACGAGTAAGGTAATAAAATAAGCTCGGTGAAAGATAGAAAGGGAACGTGCGTGTGCGCTTAATCAAGTATTAATCAAGCAAGGAGTAAACGAACGGCGACCAATCTCCGTCGCATTGTCGGTTAATAGAGACATCGATACAGCCGGATAATTTCGAGCGTTGCTGATCCGAGGAAAAAATCGCGAGAAAATTGCTAACCTCGGCGATCGTCGCTTTTATCTCGATGTTTCATCGGCGGTATCGCTGGTTGGTTCGTTATTCATCGGAGACAGTCACCGGGCCGTGACCAAGAAAAAACTGGGGACATCTGCTTCCCCGATTAAAATCCTGCCAAGTCTCATGCAGTGCTGTGAAAATAAAACGCGTAGGACGTATCCAATCCTTTCAGCTACGACTCCTCCTATATATTTCGTAAAATTATTCACCAACATTCGGTATGCGTTTCATGAAGTCCCACGTATGTACGAGTCGAAAGGGTTAATTTTATTTCGTCTTATTTTTTCTTTTACGCTTATTCTCTTTCTCCATATTAACTCGATACGTTATATCATCGAATGCAACCAACAGCTTCCAAACAAGACGAGTTCGCTTTCTACACGCTGTTGATCCCCTCCGAATGATTTACGCCATCGGCACGTCGAAGACCTCCATAGACAAGACTCTCTATTCCACTTTGGCTTAGAAGCCTTTCAGACAAGCTGCGGAGGGTTTTCACACCTTCTTGCGAGCAAATTTATAGTAATCCGCTGTCCGTTACATGCATCGACCGATATACTCTTCCCAACCTACCAAAATTCCCTACACACACACACACACACACACACACGCTCGTTCATCATCCTCGCTTAGCATCCAACGATATAAAACGACGCCTCGATTTACGTAAGATTCTGCATTTTCTGTTTGACCTGTTCCCAATTTACCCACGACTGATGCAAAGCAATCGCTCCGAGCCGAGTGTCGCGCAACAATACCGCGAAACGGCTGGAAGGGCGAGCGAGAGGAAAGAAATGGGAGCGTGGGTGCGTAAAATCGAGCAGAGATCGGGCGAGAACGAAGCGGATTCGCGGGGGAAACCTTGCGAATGTTACATCATCAAGGCTACCCTGGGCGATGGTTGCGCGCGTTAGACACATCCACGATGTTTATTCGCGTAATCGCGGTTTCGCAGCGCGTGGGTGCGCTCGCGAGAGAAAACAGCGACACGTCGATCGTGTTCCTTCTGTGCGAGCTTTCGGTGGCAAGCCATGCGTGACCGGTGCCTCGACCTCGTAATTAATTCGCCAACCAGACCCTCGTGCCCTTGATACCAGCCCCGATACAGCGAAAATCCAGCCAAGCACGGCTCCTTCTCCTCGCAAGAAACCAGCTCAATTATATCTCGGCTCTCCTAAACGGTTTGTCGTCCAGGTGGTCGACGGATCGCTTACCGCCGAGGAAAAATTCCTAATGCAACGAGATCGCGTCTTGAGATTCGTGTTAACAAGAATATTTTCCGTTGGTGGTTAACACGACTGCTGCAACTTTATATACCTTGAACACCGCATTACACTGCGAAGCCGCTACTTCAGCACGATACATTGCTATGTGTAGTTGTAATGTAGGGTAGGTTAGTTTCCTTTATACTTGTGTCTCCTTTTACGTGTACACGTACGTAATTTATGCTTATTATACACCGCTGACATTTCATCGCATTTTTTAATAAAACTTACTACGTTTATTCCATGAAATAGTCCAAGTACTTCACGGTACATTCCATATGTCACCTTGTCACTGTGTTTTTCAAACTGTTACGAATTTTAGGAATACGATCGTTTCTTTAATTTAAAAGCTTCGGTCGATACGCAGAACTGACGATTATCGTTAAAATATTTGCCAGTGTCGGTGCCTGTTATAAGGACGAGTGTCTTTTTCTGTTTCGTTACGATTAATCGAATCGATTACTCGAATTTTCCCATTTTTTTTTTTTTTTTAGTATTTTTCCGAAGAAAGAACTTTCCGTTTCGTCACCGAAGATCGTTTAACGAGACGCGACTGAATTAACTCGTGACAAGCTGCAGGAAACTGGTTCCAAGATGAGATCGCGACAAATCGCCAGATTGGAATTACAAATAGCCTCGAGAAGTATCTTTGAAGCTCTACGTTGCTTCACGGATCAAGATCAAGGACTTGCAACGTATATCTATGGGGCCAGGATTCGAATCCTTATGAAATCAACGGTCGATCTTCGGGACGGTGATCTTTCACGCTCGACCGAATTTTTACCCTGGCTACGTAACTACGTAACGCATAAACAAGAATTCCTTTTGCACGAAGGTGTAGGAAGCCAAGACAGGCAAAGGTGGAGACCGACAAAAATTGGTGAAGAGAGAAAAAGCTTCCCGGAGAGAGAAAGGAGTGGAGAGAAGGAAAAGAGAAAGGAAGAGACGAAGGAGGTGGTGGACACGTCTTATGCATAATTCATACGGCTGCCTTCCATGTATATTTTCGTGTTTAAATATTTGAATACCTTGTTCGCTGTAATACCGAGAGAGCGGGTTAGGAAAATATTCCGTCGCTTATTCACCGAGCTTCTTCTTCGCGAGGCTCGAGCACCGATCCGGACGAGGATTCCTTCGACTTCCTTCGATTCCATTCCAGTCCCTGCAACCTGGAAGCTGGCTGCTTGCCTTCCTTCCTCCTCCTCCTCTTTATCTTTGTCAAAAAGAAGATTTCATCGTGGCCGCGATATTTTCCCCGAGTTATTTCGCGTCGTTACGGTGTTTTTGTCGGGCGACAAAGCGACGGAACGAAAGGTGAGCGTTTACCGGGGACCGATTCAACGTCGTTCGGAAAAAAGGAAACGAAAGAGAAGCGGCGAGGTTCGCGTCCTCGAGTGACACGAGGTTTCGTCAACCTACCGTCGATTATTTCTACGCTTGTACGCAATTGTTCATTGTTCAGCGAATAATAAGGTCGATTAGGCCTGTGCGTCATTCTCACTATGAGAACTCGCGTGTCCCCGACGCGCTCGCCGCTTTATTCTTTCGCCCCGCTATCGTTGCCAACCTCTCGCGCTAACGCTTCTATGCCATCGGGATTTTCCAACGCGCGTGATTGCTATGTGTTTGCAGATACTTTGAAAATTACCGTTTCGTGCCTGTTAATTGTTACCTTAGTTGTTAATCTCGTTTTCCCTTTCTTTCTCATTGCGAAACGACATTCGTGAAACATTCGAGTACGATTCCAATACGACTCGAGCATTGATCGCAAGATAGAACACCGACGGAGCAACGTACCTTACCGGGAAATACGGTCAATGGATTGGCAACCCTTAGGGGATATACAGGAAGGCTCGCGTTTTCCTTGCGGAACAATCCTGGCGAGGTCGGCCAGAATGTTCGGAGCGTTACAAGAGAACGGCGTTATACGGCTCCCATGGCAGATTCTCTCTTTCTTTCTCTTCTTGTGTATCTACGAATTGACGAGATTCCTTTCACAGACTACGAAGGGGACGGGACAGAATCGAGGAGAGGAGAGGCTAAAAAAAAAAAAAAGGGGGACAGTTATGGAGGAAGAGAGAAGAAAAGGGACGAGCGAAGAGCACGATGTGCTGGCTAGGGTCGGGTAATGGAAGGGACGGAGAACAATGTCGTGTCATCGAGCAAATCGTACAATACTGCTTCGACTAGGACGTAAACTATCACGGGCCACGACCAAATTTCGCCAGAATTCAGCGAAATATTCGTATTTACGACAGTTCTATCTTCTGTCAACCGTAGAAATTTTATACGCGGCTCGGGAATAACTGCTGCTGATATAGATATACGGGAACCAACCGAAAAAATTCTCCGTTTCCTTTCCTTTCTGCCAATTTATCTATTTATTTGCGAAGTTTCCTATTTATCGTAGATCCTTTTGTAGACAACAGATAGCGCGCAGGAGAAAGAGCGTATCAAATACGAACCGACCAAATCGTATAATACGAACGAAGAATTTAGAAAAGACGTCACAGGCAGATCGATGAATGTTATTCGTTCGAGTAACGGGATAATTGCAATTAACTTGAACGATGACATTTTGGCTTTTTGTCCGATTATCCTGCTCCATGAAAGATATATACGTCGAGAAAAGAGACTTCTACTCGGCCAAGGACGCAACCGTAACTTTTAATTAACGCTGATCGGTAATTCGCATCGGTAATTGGTCGACAGGTAACAATGACAGCGACGATGAGGAACATGGTCGTGAAACGGGACCGCGATAAGGGAACATGACTAATTACATGGGTTTAATGAAGGGTCCCGACCGCGATAACGAATGGAATACCCTGGACAGCCACGTGGCGCGTGTTATCTCACCAACGAAGAACGAACCTCTCTCCTTGCAATTACTCCTCAGGCGTCTTTTCCAAAGGAAAATTATCTTTCGAAAAGTTTTACCGGATAATACACCTTTTGCTATCGGTGTAATTCAGCTAAATCCCTTTTTCCTCAAACTTTGTTTCCAACGATAGGCCTGGGACTCGTACTACCAGTGGGCTACAGAAACGAACCACTCGGATTTCCTTCGTATCGCAAAAATTTCCGAGGAAAACGTTCCGAGAAGAAAAAGGAACGGTACGTTTCGGACGAGTTTCGAAAACCAGTAACGAAAAGTAGCGACAGTTTGCGATTCGAGGGACGAGTGGAGATCTATGGCGATCGGGTTAGGAACGGGTTAGTACACGGGGCGTCAAAAAGTCGCGTACGTTATTTGCTCGGCAAACGATGGCCGCGCTTCGCTGTTAGGTGTAAACGAATTTACGATCGCGGGTTTTTGCACGTCCATCCTCGCACTGATGACTACAAATTGCGAAAAAATCGGAAACCTATAACGCGCGTGTACGCGTAACGCGAGAACACCATCTCTTTGTATTTTCACGGATCCTCGGCCGCTCGTTTGTTCTCGCGAATTAATCAAACAAAACGTTGTTGGTTCGCAAAGGAACGTAAAAATTTCTCAGCCGGTCGTGAGAGAGTATCGGCTCGGTTAAACGAGCTTTGAAAAAACCTGTAACGACCGCGCCAGCCCCCCTCGATGAGAAAGAAGCGGACGAGCCACAGGGAAAAAAGGACGAGACCTAACCCGAAAGTACTTTTCCGGCAACGTATACGCGTACAACGCGAGGCGTATGTGCGCGTAAAGTTCCAGCACACACGCGTTTATTTATACGCTTGCCACCGCTAAGTGAACGGGTTACCTGCCTGCAAACACGTACCTGAACAAACCACCGACGGTGCAACGGATTAATGCCTTTTCAGATGCTCGCTAGCATCGAAGATTACCCGTAAAACCTGCCTTTCCTTTCGACCTTCCTTCCCCTTCCCTTTTTCGCTTTTTTTTTCTCTCTTCCATCTTTCGGTTGGTTTTCATTCCACGCTCGTTGATTTTCGACAGACGCGCACAGCGCCTCGTTACCGCAACTCGAGCTTTCACTCTTTTTTTGCGCTTTACTCCCTGGCACGTTCGTTCAAAGATTCTTTCGGATTTTCAAAGGGTAGTAGATGCTTTCCATGGAATTATTGCTCGCGTCTGATAAATGACGATTGCTTTCTGGACAAGCAAATACACACGCGTATTTATAGTGAAATCGGAAATGCGGATAAACAATCAGAAATGTCAACAAACAAATCTGAAATCTAAACACCGGAATCTGAAATGTTTAACAAATTCGGTATAGAAACGTAAACAAACAGCAGACGCGAACAAACAAACAACGTACAGGAAGATATACAGAATAACAATATATTTTCGATGTTTTAAGCATATCGTAAGAACATACATGTTAAAACTATGAAATAGTCGAATATCTGTCTTCTAATATATCGCGAAATGAATGCATCGCCCTTTGCATCGTTCATATCCGAACGAACATCCCAAATGAAAAGTACCACCGATGCAAACAGAGACGAGACAGGTTAATGCACCTTTCGAACGAGAGCCGTGCAACTTTTTCGGTGCAGAGGAACAAGAATTTCGCTGCATCGCGATTCGGAGCTGGTTAAATGGAATTGCAAATTCTCTTCACCGAGAGACTTCTCTCTTCGCAAAATAACCAATCATCGAACTGGATCGATTTTTTAAATTCGTTCAAACGTTTCGACCGTAAACGGTACAACGTACAATAACGTCGGGCATATAAATGTGACACACGATTTCCTATCGTTCTCTCCGCGAGAACTGTTCGAACAACAAACCACACGTCCAGGTGAACCGCGCGCGATGGCTCGACAGACCATCTGGCCGACGCGACGATTGTCCCCCCCCCCGCCAGCGATGTTATTAATTCGTTACAGCCGCAGCAATTTGTCGGAACGCAGTCGATAACGGGGGACGAAGTTATCACGAACGGCGAAATAGGATCAATTTGTTCCGCGAAAGTGAAAACTGGCCGCCGCTATAACCGCTCGATCCAACAATTTCCAACTTGTTCCCAAAAACTGATTTTGAACACTGTCAGGTTATGGTTGTAGCGAATGCTCTGGCAAACTGTCCTTCCGATAAGCGAAACATCTGAGAATCGAAACGCGTACGAGTACACTCGCAAAAGTCTGTACACGTACACACGAGGGGACCACAGAGAAAGAACGCGATAAGCAATTTTAAGATTCAACGCGCGATCAATCTGTTCCATATTACATCACGGTATCAAAACTGCCTTTCTCGATTGATCGTAAAATGAATGCAAATAATATGCATCCTGCATATCGCTATCGGCCGTCTCAAAAATGTCGTCACATCCTATATCGTATACAAAATTCCACAGTGACACGTATCACCTACTTTTAGCAGACCTAAATCTAGGAAACTTTTCCTCTCCCAACTTTTTTAGCCATTCGCTGACATCGAAGTCAACAAGTCAGCAAATATGGACTTGTCACGCTCTTTCTCCTACGCTTTTTCACGGAATCCACGAAACACCTATTCTTTCGACTTTATTCGGCCGAGCTCTGATACATGTGCCATCCGCAACAAGGGACAGATAGAGGGTAAAAAAAAAAAAAAAAAAAAGGAGAGAGAAAATAGAATTGAAAGAGAAAAATCACCCTCTGCACGATCTATCGATGTCACGCCGGTCGAGATTCAACGGCGCAACACGACCACCATAGAACACACGAATAATTACGATCAATGGGATTAATTAGAGCAGCGAGAGAGGGTCGGTCGAATTTGAGCGGGTTTGGAGTTTGGACAGACTGTCGGCGGATTCGAGGCAAAGGAAATCAATGGCGGATTACGATGGGGCGCGCGCGAGACAGAGGGTGTTGGTTGGCAGCGTTCGCTAAAACGGGGTGGCGGGACGTTGAAGGGGGCCAGCTTTCAGCTAGCACTTTCTGCGGATGCCCCCTCGCGCGCGCCGATCGTTGCCAAGGGACATTTTCGACGCGATCGACAATCCCGGACTTCACACACATATACACGCACGCACACACACACACACTCTCTCTCTCTTTCTCTCTCTGAGCGGTCGTTTGCATAGGCGTAACGCGCCAACGAAAAAACAGACGGACGCGTTGCACCACCATATGGCGGCAACCGAGACTTCCTGCCTGAAATTGAAATACGCGCAACAACTACTCGTTGTACTCGTTGCATGTACGTTTATTTGAGCGTGATTAACTCGATCCTCTTCGAGCGTTACTAGACGATACGACTTTTCGTGCGTTGGTTGGAAATTCTGGAGAGTCACCAAATGGGTCGTAACTGAAGAAAATTACGAGTAATATACCTTTTTACGTTTAATCTCCCTGAACGCGTAACCCCGAAAACGTGATTCATCGACTTTCTATGATATCTGAGGTCTTAAATTTACTAGCGTTGGTTATAAGTATGGCTGTAGGATACACGAGACTCTAATCAGTCTCGTTGTTAACGAGCTTCTCAATTCCATTATCCAATTACATAATTGCCACTTAACACATTTCAAAAATAGATTCAAGGAAGATAGGATAAACAATATGAAATTCGTTGTAACGAAAAAGGTAACGAAAATGTCTGCCATCGTCATTTTCCTCTGCCAATCCAATTACGGAGTTAAACTGCTTGGTTTCGGAACGACTCCGATATGAATTGTACGATGCGGTGGTACTAATAAATATCCCAGTTCGAACATACCGCGTGTAACTCCTTCGCGAACGCGTTAAAGCGTAAACCAAGATATATAGATCCCTATCGCACGTAGTACCACGAGAATCAATCGCAACGTATACCAAGTTGAGTCTGGTCCTGATTTTATTCGGTTTTAAAGTACGCGCCAGTCAGCAGGGTGATGCACCAGCCTTTTTCGCCCAACGTGTCTCCCTATCGCATCCTCATGCCCCTCTCTCTTTTTATTCTGTGCATGCGTCCGTCGTATTGTCTCGCACCGACAAACGTTACTACCCTTCCTCGCGACGATTCTTTCGGTGCCCTGCACACACCCACGCGAGGATCGATACAAAGCGTTGGTTATCGTGCCGATACTGGTCCGACCGTCTAGCATCGCCGAAAAAGCTTTGACGAAACCGCGGCAGCGGGGTGGCTCGGCCCCTTTTTTACAACAATCATTCAGCGGGACGCCGCTCGCGGAGGAAAGGATAACGAGCGAACCGCCGAGAGAAAGTATGCCGGCTCGCAATTAGACGTAGTACTACGCGTCCGAATAGGGCTCACCCCTCTGGAAAGGGAGCGTTCCTCGTGAAAGAGCGCACTCTCATTTTTTTCCTCTTTTCTTTTCTTTCTTTTTCGCTTCTCGTACTCTTCACGGCCCGTTTTGCGTTTTAAATATTTCGGAGCCGACGCGTCGACGACCGTACGCTTCCCTCTCTGTCGAACACGAACGCGAACATCGATGCTGTCGCACTCTCGTTTTGCTTTTCACTCGCGATCAAATTGATGTGTTGCTTTTCATCGGATTTTTGCTTTCGTTCCTTCTCCTCTCTCTCTCTCTCTCTCTCTCTCTATCTATCTCTCTCTATCTCCCTCCCTGCTTTTTGTCGGCCGTTTTGTAGACTCGTTTCGCGACTACGAATCGAGGGTGGAGCCGCCTTTTCGAATACACGCGATACGCTAAATACGCTAAGTGGAGAACACGTGTCCTGCATCTGTTGAAAGCTATTTCGGCGAAACCGCCCACCGAGACGCGATTCGTCCGCCACGGATTCTTCCTGTTCGATCCAAACGCCGTCTTTCTTAATCCTCTTTTGGGATCGCCGGAATCGAGGTACTACAACATGTTTCGGAAGGGGGAATAGAAAGATTTATGAAACGATCCGTGAGAAAAGAGAAAGGCGTACGAGGCAAAACGGCGAATTGCGTTGAAAGTTTTGGTTCGACTCTTTTAATATTAGCCATGTGTGTTGAAATCGAGAATTATGTGGTAGTTCTTTTACAGAATGAAAACAAATTTCTTAATAATTCAGTCGTTTCACTGGAAAATGTACGCAGCAAGCACCGCGACTTATAGCTCAACGACTTTCTACACCCTCCTATTAATTTTCGTATCGTTAAAATACTCGGTGGTTCGAGCAAGGAAAAAAAAAGCAATTAAAGTCCATAACAAAAGCTGGAGGACCAGATATCGACTGGCGTACGGCAGAAACAACGGGTTGTCGCAGTGGTTATCGGTTCTTTATTCCGATACAGACTAGCCGTGACCACCGCGGTCAACGATGCGTTCAAAGTCGGACGGTGAATCGACGCGGACGATCGATACGCGCGCATCGTCCAATAGGATTGGCTAACGAGCCGCTATTTGCTTACGGGGGCTATCCGTGACTTTGCCGCGTGGAAATACCCACGACTTTTCATCAAATCGCGAAGGGTTTTAAATTTTCACGATTTCAGGGGCTCCTACTTTTGGTACGCGAGCTCGATGGAAGCCGGCTCCGAAATATCCAATAAGGAAACGATGAATTTTTCACACGACTTCCGTGCCGTGCAAATTAATTAACGATTCCGCTTTCAACCGCTTCGATGAATTATGCCGATAGCCGGAAGAGGCGCTGCCCTTCTGCTTCCAAATCTCGATTAACCGCGGTTTCGTCGGTCTGCTGTATTTGCAACGTCGTTAAACAGATTCGTAAGAAAGTATCCGTGTATATTTTACCTTTATCAAACAGAGGCTCTATGAAACGTTGGATTATTTTCCATTCGATCGTGTTTCCTCTTTGTCGAAAATGTGAAAAAATTACGAAGGTAGAAACTTTACACGATCGTTTATTGCGAGTGTTTGAATTTCAAGTGCTCGAGATTAGCGCGCGAAAGAAACGTGTACAGACAGCCGAGGTTTGACGTTGACGCGACCGAACGTGTTCTAAGAATTTCTGTAGTGTTTGTTTGAAGTGAGTAAAAAATATTGGAAAATAAAGAACGTGAACATGCGCGGCTATATATTTTTTAGGCAGCCTTCGATAACAGTCAGCGAGCTGTGTTTCATCGTCTCGGTTTCGTGTTTCAATTGGTTGCGAATATTTTTCTTAAGACGTTCAAAGTTCTTTTGCCTATGAAAGAGAGAAGAGTAGCGAGATTAATTATAATAAACGACGTTCCACAGAAGCTCGTAATTATCGAAGATGAATTACACCCGTCGAGAGAATATTGGTGGACGTAATTTTCCAAGAAGCGGGAATAATGGAAACACGGATAGCAAAGCAACCAAAGGAGATTACCTGTCCGATGAGCGTATCACGGATCAGGGCCAACCGAATGTTCAAAATTCAACGTCACGGCTGATGCTTGTTACCCCTGTTCTACAGTCACACGATACATCGTTGTGTCGAGGTGCACGATTTCAACGATAGCCCGTTGTTCGCAACAGCCAAGGATGAACCCCTTGCTCGCGTGGATATTAATCCTGTTACATGGTGGCGGTGGTTCCACGTAGATTACGAGTCCGGCTCGAATGTAACATTCACGGTATTACCGAAACACATCGTAAACGGAGTAATACGAGATCGTAATTTCACCATAATCGATCATCCCATGCAGCAAACCAGTAACTCGTATTGCGTTTCAAGGATTTCATTAAATTCAAGATAAGATAAGAAAATGCCGATTTCGTTATTATACTCGTTGTCGTTGTTGGTGGCGATTTTATTTCGTTTGCTCGTACAAATTTGGGAAAAAACAAAGACGACGTAGCTCGAAAGGCAAGGTGCGCGAGTCTGCCCGGTCGTTTACCAAGGGTTGATGCACCCTCACGCTGAGAACGGTGTCGCTGGCCGGCATGGAACGAACCGAAAGTGCTTCAGATCTCGCTAAACGAAGCAGAAAATCGAGCTTACGGTTGAAGCTGGTCGATGTCCGAGAGAACATATCCGCGCTCCTAGTCTCCAATTTTCGTCTTGCGTTCTTTGCCGCTTAATTGTGCTCGTTTAATTGGCCGTGAGAATTTTTCACGCCCTCCTCGGATACGTTTACGAACTCCATAAACATTGTCCGTGGAAACGTTAGAATTTTGCTTATCGACGTCCAAAGGCGTTGATAATTTCGTCTCTGTGTTAAACTCGCTAAAATCAACGTACCAAATATACCGATCTACGGTTGCTAAGAGGGAAGGCTCGCGAAATTACGTCGTTGCCGGCCGATGAAAAATGCAATCGACTCTTCTTTGCCTTCGAGAGTTCCGCCCGCGGAAACTTGGGAGACTTCGTTAGGGCGGCGACGCCTTACAGAGGAACCAAAGAGAGAGGGTGGTGAATTCAGCCGCAGGTTCCCAAGAAACTTTCCACCCCACGATTTTCTCTCTCTCTCTCTCTCTCCCTCCCTCCCTCCCTCTCTGTCTCTCTCTCTAGAGGCGAATATTCGCGCGAAATAATTGAAACGGAATGCTTAATTTTCGTCTGTCGACGGAGTGCTCGAAGTTCTTCGCGGAGCCCGCCGAAAAATCGCGCTCGAGAGAGTCTTCTCACTGGTAGCTCGACGAAAATTTCCGTCGAATTCCGATCGTTGTTCGAATCCAGGCACTGTGAATTCAATTGTACTCGCCTCATCTTTTCCAACTTTTTCGCCAACTCCGTTCCTCCTCTGCAAATATTCGCTGTAAATTCGAGAATGCAAACGGTTCGGTGCACGGATACCGTCTGTCTGCCTTTCGAAGCACGTCGACGAAATTCCAATTTCGACGTTGCCAACGCCTACTGTTACCGACTAGACCTACGGCCCTCGTCTCTGTCTTTTTAGTCGCGAAGGATAATCGCGAAGTAGTCGAAGCGAACGAACGGAGGAAAGAAGGAGCGTGGAACGAGCAAAGTACGATCGAGTGATTCCGGTTTCACGGAACGAGCTGTGTGTCCTGATAATTATCCTGTCGTTAATTATGATCGTTGCCCCGCGACGCCGTGTGTTTTTTATCGGCCATATGGAGGCCCCGCGCGACCACGAGCCGCTTAATTGTTTCCGTTTTTCCTCTCTATTCCGGCGTTTCGAGCCGAGCGACACGGATATTACTAGTATTTTTTACCGGAGAAACGAATAGGGCTGCGGTCTCGAGCCACGAGATCGTGTAATTTTTACGCAGGCGTGTGTCTACGGAGGCGATGCAAAATGCCGTGTTTTACCATTGTTCAGCTTTAAGCTAACGAAATTCCAATTACTTCGAATCGTAGAAAATAACAACCGTAGAGTTCCAATTTCACCAACTGAAAATTACCGTTTCTCGTAGAATTTCATTTTTTCAAGTTCTCTACCTCGAATATAGAAAATACTCACGGTGGAGCTCTATTTATCTAAACTCGTCGAAAAACAAACAGCTCGTATAGCTAAAGTTCATGCGACGGATATTTACGAATTTTTCTATCTTTCGTACACAACGGGAGTTCACGTCAGAGTGTAAGGTTTCGTGTCGATAAGTAGAGTTCAAATAAATAGAGATCCGTACGTTACGTATTCAAAGTACCGATCAAGGTAGCCTTATCGAGTTCGTTCTTCCCCTTTCCTAGCCATCTTATCCGACACTTTGCACGCGACAGTGTTTCCTCGGACGAAAAAAAAAAAAAAAAAGAAAAAAACAAAACGGAAACCCTGTCCGGCCGGAAACTTGGGCAGCACGCCACCACTAGTAGATTGTGGTGGAGCACGGAGGGGCGCAGATGTCGAAAACAGCTGGTCTCGTGGACAGAAGTGTACACGCGTGACGTCATCGGCAAGTAAACGACTGCTAGCAAACGCGACACGCCTCTCGGAGATGCATAGATTGAACCTATTTCGTGGCCCTCTCACCCTCGTGCTACCACCGCCTCCCACTCTAGCTATCCCCCATTCGCTACGAGCGCTGCCTTTGTCTGGGAGTTAACGCGGCCGGGGCCAAAGGATTTCGCGATCGCGAATCGAAAAGGGATCATCCGTGCGGAAAGAGGCCTCGAGCCTAGCCGATCAATTGATATCGCGCACCGATTAATTGGCTGCAACCCCTCTATCCACGAAATCTACTTCCCCCTCCCCACCCCACTCCTGATTCAACCGAACCCGCGGTGTTTACACATTGCGAATTTTAACGCGTCGTTAAAACTACGAGCTATCGGCCGGTCCAATTAACGCGACGCGGCGATATTTCGCGGGACACCGCGACGCTGGTCTGGCGAAATCGTTTCAATCGGAGATGACATTTGTATTCGAAGATTCGTAATATAGAGTCGTTCGTACTATTATAATGAAATTCTTGCGAAATTTTTTCTTTAGCGCGCGATTCCTAGAATGCTGACGATTCGGATAACGAGCTTTCCTGCAGACGATATTGTTAAACCGCGCGAAGAGATGAACAGTCGTGTCACGTACTTACGAATAAGGAGCCGTGCCGCGAATACCGAGTCCCGGCTTACCTGAAACAAACAAGAGAAACGTTTATTAATTGTCCGTTTGAAATTGCAACGGCGCAAACGGCCACGTTCGAAACGTCCGTTGTACGATGCAGGCGGAGGCAAAATCGCGGAACAACGAGGCACTCGAGCGCGATCGAACACGATCGAACGATTCGAGATGAGTTCGAGAGGCTGCACGAGTTCGCTCCTTTCGAGTCGAACATATGTATGCCACGTTAACCGGAACACGTGCGAGCAACGTTGCGGTTTCACGAGGACGGAGTCCTCCGGTTCAACTCGTTTTTGTCCAACGACCACGACGCGACGCCGGCTTTTTCTGATAGATACACGGCAGAGATCGAGTTTCCTGGGAATCGAGGGAAAAAGGCTGGTGAAATGCCAACGAGACGACGACGCCGATCGCGACAATCCATCGATAAACGTCGGCTCTTTAAGCGACGCGGCCGAGCATCGATTAAAATCAGTTCGACGGTTATTAACGGTCGGATGGACAGCGCAACAAAAGTATTGGTAATAAACGATTCGGACTAGATGCAGGCGAATCTCTGACGCGTACAGCGATTAGCGCTCGCTGAGTTCTGATTATAAAATTGATTTCCCGATTACGGCTTATCAATGACCCCGACGCGGTAACAACGAGCGCGTTAATATCTTTTCCAGGTAGATTATCGTAGCTCCGGGCTCGAATTTGTAAATGGAAATTCGTAGAATCGTAAAATAAGGCAGGATCAGGGTGGCAGAAAGGAGAGCGGAAAAATGGCAGGCGACACTCTGGCAACCATTCTCGACGACATTTTATCTTCGACGTTTGACATTTCGAGAGTATTAAATTCCCTCGGTTTGCACGCCCACGCCCTTGTACGCGCCCGACGAGGGGGAACGTTCTCAACATGGCGCCGCTCGCGAAAAAGACCCGCTTCCCTCTCTCTCTCTCTCTCTTTCCCTTTTCTTTTCCTTTTTACCCGTTCCCCCGGCTCCGCTTCTAACGAACTATTGTCCTACAGTACCGTGACCGCGTTTCTTCGGGAATGGATTCCTTCACGCTTCTTCTTTTCTCTTCTCTCTTTTCCTACGGCTTTTTTCCACTTCTCCGTTTCGCAATCTGCCAGCGGACGCGGTCAGCCGCTCAACCTACCGTGCAAAGTAAATTATGCAAGCACATTTTCGTGCAGCGGACAGAAGAAGTACGTTGAAAAGCCGGACAGTTCGATCCGGAGACCATTTGCACGATGTCGCGACGCGAAAACCTCTGCGCGACGTCCCTAGTCGAGCCGTCGATTAACACATCGTTGACGGTACGCTGTGAAATAAATTTTACCGCAGTTGGCGCATATTTTTCAGAAATGCGAAGAAGATATTTATAAACTGAAAACCGTCGTCGATTCGCGTCTCTCGTCAGCAACGTGTTAAACGAATATGATCTGCCTATTCGAGAAGGCAACACGATCGTCCTTAGCCAGCTACCGAAAGCGTTAGCCGAGTTATCGTATAAATTCTAACCAGAATTTCTTGGAATCTACGTATTTCAAGTTCTCTGAGAAGAGAAGGTACACCGTCGTTTAACGGCTCGTCGATTATCGCCTCTCAGCTTCCAGCAATTTATTTTTAATGACGATCAACGGTAATTATAAGCGGCTGTACCTTACGATAAAACGATAAATCGTGTTCGTATCTTTGCAAGAAGAAAACGATGTTCGATTGATTTTACCAGGAGAAACGTGCCGATACGTGCGAACTACCTTCTACGGTCACGTCTGCTTTTTCAGATACGAGCCGTACCAAAGAACATATCGTGTATTTACATATTTGAAAACATTAGTATCCACAGAGAGTTTCTACAGAGATGTCGACTAACACCTCACGACTTACTAATTCAACAAGACGAGCCGCGTAATTGCCAAGTTGTACAAAATGATATAAACTCGGAACGACGTGCGAACGAGTAGCAAAGTGTTAACACCACGGAGGGATGACGAAACGTCGCTCATCGGCGAGGTTCCGCGACCGTAAACGTTTATTACTTATTAGCCGGCGACTTATTAGCGACGGGCATTGTTCGACACGCGTATCCATTTCGAGACAAATGCCAAGGTGAGTAGCGTGAACGCGCGATTATGATTGTTGCAACTCCTCTCTCGCGGCGGTAATTAATATGCGACCGTTCGGGGTGACTCGCGCTCGCGCTCGTGAGCGCCAACGTCGTCGCCGGGAATTAGCTTCCTAATTAACGAGCGAGCTTCGGTACTCGCGCCATGGTATCGGCGCGCAGGCGTTAAAACGAACGAAGATATACGGGCGAGCGTTTTGCGCGCTGGCGAGCGTAATTAGAAAGTAAAGATCATAAATTTTTTAATTGTCACACGATGCGTGCCGACCGGATTTAATCGACCGTCCGCCAAGCTCCAAGCTCGTCCCGAGATTTACAACCTCGCCCGTTCTGCGTTTCGTTGCACCACGACCGGCCAATCCGCGATTTCTATTCGATTTTGTCGATAATTTATGATTTCGGAAATCGCGCGGAAAATTCTCCTTTGCTTTGACACAAACCGAGACTGGCTTTACGAGCAACGTGTGGTATAATGTACTTGTATTTATTTGTATTTAAGCTCGCAATAGGAACGAATAACGGCATAATGATCATCGTACGAGTTACGTAAATAGCACGAAGGTACAAGTACATTAGATTTGAAAAATGGAAATGTTGGAGACAGACGAATTTACGCAGCGGTATATAGAAAGGCATTTACAAAAAATCGACTTTATCCCTTTCACGAAGATATCTTTTTCGACGATCGGTAAAAATTAGAATCTGCTATAATTCCAAAGTGACCAAATGACAAAAGATAAATTGTTGTACTAATAAGTTTAAGAAAAGCATCTGAATTCATTATGTTAAGATTATACGAAGAAACTCAGAAATCGATCGGCAAAGTTGAGTTCGCAAAGTTCGAAGCCTGATTACTAGAAATAAGTTTCGCATGCGGATATCCAGGGACTGGTTTACGATCAAAGGCACTCTGCACGACATCGAATTAGAAGAAAATTCGAAGGTGATAAGCAGCGGTCATAACAGAAGATGCGTCGCGATCGAACAGTGTGATCGCGTGGAAACGAAATTTACGATCGCGCCACGGTACATTGCGCGGCGGTAATCTTCTGGAGACAAATCTCTACGTTTTCTTGCTCTATTTCCAGCGGGCTGCGTCCGCGGCAACACTCGTCCCAAGGATAGAGAACCGGTTTCCACGTTCTTAGACGGGACGAACCTCTTTCGATCTCGCGTTCGCGCATCGTCGATTATCATATTAAATGGACCGGAGTGTTTGCGGTCATTGGGTTGAGACCGTAGAACGTGACCATTTCCATTTGCTTCCATTCTCCGCAATCTTCTCCGTTTTTGCACGTTTCGTATTTACTTAAAAACTAAATGGATTACTTTTACGCTTCTCTTTACGTCGAATCACAGACACTTCGTAAAGAGACTGTTGCGATAAAAAGAGAAACGAGAAGAGAAAAATAGCTTCCAAATATGTACGGTTAATTTGGCGAAATTGAATACAGTGGGAACTTGTCGCCGATTCCCTTTAATCCATCCAAAATTGTAAATTGGACGAAGAGCGGCGCGTTTCTCGGTTAGTCGCGGCCCATTATTGCATAAAATTCATACGCAAAGCTTTTCGATTCGCGACGCGGACAATTTGCAAACACGCGGCTCGCAACGCATCGTTGGACAACGCACTTGCCGTTGTTTGCATTTGGACCGTTGCCGGCAAACATTAATTAAGTTAATCAAATATTAAAGAATAAATAACGACGGTTATTAATAGATACGCGCTCCAGCTGTGACGCGCCGTACGTTCCAAATGAAAATTTCCTTTCTCCAAAGGTCCGTGGGTTATTAAATTCTCCGCGAAATCGCATCGAGCTCTTCGATATCGTCGGGGTATTTCTTATTCCATGCTGGCCTTCGTCTTTTCTTTCGCAAATGCCAAATTTGGTCGATGAGAAATTCGAAAGGCGCTACGTAACGGCGAGCACGTAAACGATGATACCTCGTCAAGTTCCTTTTACGAATGAACGAAAATTTCCAAACACCGAATACGTATATTATAGTTAGCGTAATAATACCGCAAGGATACGAATAGTGGAAGCCACGATTTCGCCATGTCATAAAATGGGTCGCTAGTGTCGTTATTACACACAGGAGGGTTTCAACGATCCTGAGAAAGGGACGCGTGTCCCTTTGGATCTCGTAATGTTTTTTTTTTCTCCAGAGGAATACGTCGATATTGCCTCGACCTCGTCTTGCCGCGTCCTCGACGATCCTTTCAATGCCTCCAACGATCAATCTCCGGCGTCGTCTGAATTAAAACGATCCCATTGTCTCTCGAAGGTTATTTTGCAATCGGGTATTTCACGCACAGCGATAGAGCTCGAAGCGATCGTTGAAAAGCGGCGGAGTCGACTCGCTGAATCGTATTTTCCACGAGATGCTTAAAAAAAAAAAAAAAAAAAAATCGGCGGATTAAAAAATGCCACTCGACCGATGAAATACCTGCAGCAAAGTGGGAGTAGGCTAAGAGGTCGTTCGCCAAAGCTATCTCGTTGAAATCGGTTAAGTGGCTGAGTTCCTCCGGCCCATAAAGCGAATCGCTAGAAATATGTATTCGTCATTATCATAAGCCACTGGGAATAAAAGAGGGCTCGCGATAACGAACCAACGACTTCCTACCTTTCCTGCAGACTCGTTTCTGTCGGCCAAGAATTTCCCAAGTATGATAGAGCCACCTATATAGGTATACCCTGTGGTCGACTGTTTATCAATGCGATTATATCCTTTTCGGGGATGTGACGGAATGGCCAATAAACGGCCCTGATAAACTACTATCAAGCTAATGAGGGTATCGTGCTCTTTAAGCGAAAGGCGCGATAAGATTCAACGCAGGTAAAGCGTTTGCCCGAGTAATTACAAGGTCCCGGCGAGTAAAAGATCCCGCGGATTCGTCTGACCTTCGGACGTTCAGGTAATTTTGTTCGAATACGTGAAAACCAAGTCTCGAAACGTCGTTGCCAACCAACCATTTTTTTACCCTAACGCAGGCAACCGGCTACTAATTTCTATATTTTGCGTAACAATTTTACTTTCGAGTGAAAATATTTTAAGTATTATATTATATCAAGCGGAGTTTTACAACGATCGAATCCTCCATTCTTCGAATACCTTTTGGTCGAAATTTATCGCTAACATTTTCGTACGTCGAACGTGCAAATTTATTTACGGCCTTTTCGGATAACCACTACACGTTGGTTGTCTACGCCAGGGTTAAACGTACCAAGTTGCCTTCGTACCGATCCAATTCCAGTTTCACGTTTTCGGAATGTTTGTATCGATCTAATCATCAAATTAGCTTCGAGAGCGAGTGAAAAGACGCGGCGGCAAAGCGCGTCAATCACGGAAACGATTCCATCTGACACAAGGCGTGGCAAATGACGGACAATCACGAATAATTCCGGCGTGTTTCCAGATTTCCAAACACGCGGAGAGAGAATCGGCGTTTATCCGTGGTTACCATTCTTCGTCGCATCCATTGTCGATAATTCGATCGGTAGTGGTGTACTAACGGTGGCCGATTCGCCGATCCCATGCAGCGACGCGTACGTTAGCCGTTCTGGAGAATCCAGTCAGATTTGAATGATAATCGGACGGATACGATTGATTTATGAATACAGGAATGGTCGGTGCTTACTAGACGAGATTAATCTTCATTACACGACATTATCCCGTCTGGCTGCATCGAGCATCGAGGGGCGCGCGGAGAGACCCGCTTCGCTGTAGGTAAACTTGTCCACGATGACGGACCGCTGACCTTTATCCGCTTTCGAACGAATCGTTCTTGCCTTGTGTTTCACCTGTGATTTCGGAATTGAAACCATAAAAAAAAAAAAAAGAGGGGAAAAAAGAAACAGAAAAGCGACGAACCTAATAGAATCCGAACGACGGAAGTTTTAACGATGCTGGTAGAATTTCAGAATTCATCTTTTAACGGATAAATTCATCGAGCTTTTATTTCGCCAAATGTCCACGATAACGAGAGGCGTTTCCCGCTCGATAATGAAACCCCCGTGATGCACGCGCGCCCACACCTTTCGCGTCGCGCTCGATTAACGGTCGTAAAAAGTAACTGTTACTTTTGCTAAAGTGCCTGTAACGAACGAGTCTTTGTTCGGAGATGCGCTCAATTGCTTGGCTCTGTTCGTTCCTAGAGAAACAGGCTATTACCGGTCTACAATTTGGAACAAAGTAGCAATGCGATACCTGGATACGATAGTTCTACCTGTTATTAATCGATGATCCTATTTTCTCCAGCTAACCTTTCCAACTTTCGTTCGCCAGATACGATCGCATATTTGTTATTGAATCACGCGGTTTCGATAGCTCGTTAGCGTGACTGTTATACGCGGCGAAAATCCTCCGACTACGTAAACCAACGATTCCCATTCACGACGGTCGCGCGCCAAGACGTAATCTACGATCGATCGATCGATTAATCGTGCCAACTAAACAACGAGCGAAACATCCTCGGAATACGCCGCGGTAATTGTCCGCCTTGGAAATTTCTTTCCCGATTCCGTGTATTATTCGAAAGATGCGCCGGCGATAGCTTATCTTCGGCGAGCTATGTCGTCCTTTGCGCGGTAGCGGACGCGTCTTCCCAGGTTTCTCTTCTACTGTACGCTATACGGGACGACTGAAATCGTCCCAGATCCACGTTGCCCTTCGACCTCCACCTACTGGTAATATTCACGGTGAGTCACGTCGCGACGAGATTCGCCGAGGATATCTGGTTTGAGTTTCGAGACCAACGCGGATCAGAGGGGACCAACTCGAAGCGACGAGGCACACGGACCAACAGGAAACGTGCCTTCCGAAGCGATCCGCGCGATCAGCTCCTCTTTCGCTCGCTTTAGAGTTTCTCCTTCGACCATCCGAGTTTAGAAGCGACTAATGGAACAACCACGAATGATACGGTTCTTGGATGGAAAAATCCGTCAACGACGTTTCTTCACCGCGTATCTCGATGAATACAGATCGAACGAACATACCGGATTTCGTATATAACGTAACTGGTTCATGCTCGATAATAGCGTTCATATGCTTAAATAATTCATACAACGTCCCGTGAACGTTGCAAGCAAGGAGGCAACGTTCGCTAGAGCTCGCGGCAGAATCGAAGCAAATGCCTTCAACTGGCCCGTATAACGAAGTTATTGACCGGGCTGACCTCGAGACCGCCGGTCATCCGTTTCATATTTCTTTCATGGCTGCTTTAATACGAGCCTGGCGGACAGTGTCGAACGCCAGCCAACACTCCAGGGAGCGTGCTTGAAAGGAAGAAGGGAAAAAAAAAAGGAAACGGAGCCAGACCGAGCCTCTTCTTCGACCACCAGTCGATTCGTCGAGAGGAAGCGGCGCTGGTGCGAACGTTTACGCGCTTGCTTCCACCGAGAGCGTACGGAGGACAAGACGGTCGGCCGAGGTGATCCTGCGAAACCGAGATTCCGTGGCAAATCTCGAAGAAGGATCGAGGTCGAGTCGATCGTTCAGCCCTTCGTGGCCGGATTGCCCTTATCGGGTAATTACGAACGAATACAGTGAAAAAGGGGAGGCGAGGAAGGGAGGGGCAGGTACGATAAAGGTGATACCGCGGCGAAAGGAATAACCGCGCGGCATCTGCCCTAGGAAGGTTAAACAGCTGGGCAGAAAGAGGTGAGGCGAAGAATCAGGGATAAAGGGCGAAGGCAGAGAGAAAACGGGATGGGTGGAGAAGCGAGGGAGGGGGTAAATAAAGACGGAAGGACGAAGAGAAGAGAAGAGAAGAGAAGAAGAGTCTAGGCCCGACGGTTCGTAGCCCGAAGTACGGATAAAGAAAGAAATATGGCGTTGAATCGAGGGGGAGAACGAGACCGCGAGTGCTCGAAAGGGAGGGACAAAGCAGAACGCAGGAGAGGTAGAAAAGGGAGGAAGGGAGACGAGTGGAGGGCTGCATGGAAAGGGGCGATAAAGGCATGGAAAAGGAGCTGGCAACGCTGCTCGGTCGATAGAAGAGTGGAACCTGCGATATGCGGCAACGTTGCGACCCGTCTGCTTTAATACAGTGACTCTCATTGCCTCGTCCTCCGTGGAGATTTCGAATCTTCAGCTTGAAAGCAAGCACAGCTGCAACGATGACCCTAAGATCCGTCCGAATGGTCGTAAAAAGAGTATCGTGGAAATGAAAGTAGAAAAAACGATGATGTCGCTTCATGGATGAGCAGTAGACATTCTTGCGGTTGGTTGAGAACCCTTGATCGGTGTGCAGCCGTGCAGGTTGCTCGACGCCGCGTAGTTTTGACTAAAAAATTCTTGTTCCCAATTTTTGTTCCGAGTTGGAGGTTTTTTCGCGATACACGGTCGGCCGAAGAGTCACGTAGTCGTATCGACGTATCGACCGATCGATTTACTCGTTTCGAGCATTCCCCACGAACATCTGTTCGTTGTCAACCCTTGTGCAGAAGGCCAATATTGCGATAAAACATTAATTTACTGGAAACCACCGGTGTAGATCGAAGAAACGCTTTTTTCTATAGATTCCGTACAACGTAACAAATGGAAGACGTTATGGCCATAGAGTCGAAGCAAGGCCCTAAATCCCCGGGACAACAGCCGATACCGATTTTGCTCGCCGCAAAGAGAGGATGCACCCGATGCTCGAAACAAGCGTGTGCGATCGAGATTATAATTTATCGGAGGAAAGTTATAATTGGAGCAACGACGGGAAAAGATGACAAGCGCGGCTCCACGTTGGTCCCGCTGTTTGCAGGTTCTTTGAAGAAGGCTCGTTTTACCTACTGCTCCGCTATTCCGTTTCGCACGAGCGCAGCCAACACGCGACTAAATCACACGTGACGTAAATTGGTACGACGCACGCTTTGATCGACGAACGGCCGCGAACCGCGTCATGGAGCACGTGCATAGGAGATTTTGTTTGGTAATTTAATCTTGCCCGTATCCCGCGATCGATGGAAATTAACGTGTAAATAAATCCGTGGATACGGCGCGGACACGGGCGGGGGGCGGAAGCGCGCGTCGCGTGTGGGCGGTCGGACGTAATACAAATACATCGCGAATCGCGCGTGAAATTCCCTATTGATGCTCCGAGATATTTTCATCTCGCCAATCGTTCTATTTTCATCCGATGGAAGATCGGTTATGCATGCGCGGCGAATGGATTTCATTGTTCTTACGATAGAACGTTGGCAACGCCGAAACACGCAATGGAGAACAGATCCTCTGTAACCAGGGTGTGCAAACCATTATTTAATGGTGGATTTCGAGTCGGATCGAAAATCGAGCAATTGCCTCGATTACCTTCTACCGACGATTCCACCGGCGTTGTCAACAATGAACGAACGAGTCGTTGATGGTAAATAATCGTTTCCTCGGGAATACGAGATTCTTGAACAGGCAAAGGGCGAGCACGAGGCGAGCGTGCACAGGAAACACGTAATTCCAAATAAGTTCCGCAGGTGCAGAAGACTGTAACGCGTAAAAACACGAGTCGTTGCGAGGCTTCGTTCCTCTGTGTAGCGTATACGAACGATAAGCGAAGACACGAAACTGCCTCGATGAATTTCCTTTACACACTGATATAACCTAAAAAGAGGACCTCTATATCTTTAACATAATTGCCTTCTTCTCGATGGAATCGCTTTTACATCGCGCAAAACAGAAGTAGTAACGTAATCTCGCTTTTTACGGAATAGCTTCGTACTCGGTTTTTTCTATGTCATCTTATTGACGTAGCACGAACGCCGCATTATCGCCAGGCCATTCAACTTGCTTGTCATGGTTTAAATAAAATCTCGCACGGCGTTGTTCCTGACGTCAACGGTCTTTTATTCGCCAGAATTATCGATCGTTCGATATCCCACGAAAATCCTGAGATTTTCACCGTTCGACACGTCGCGCCAACCACGAACTTCGTCGTTCTCTAAAAGTCACCTTTCGTTTCCAAAAACCTTCGACTCGCGTATGGTCTGACGCTTCTGTTCTTCCAGTTGATTCGTCACGGTTATCGAAGAAATCTCGCAACTTTGCGACACCTGGCAAATTTTCACCGTTTCTTCTATCAATTTCTATTTTAGAAATCCTAAAGTATCTCACTGATATCGATATCGATTGGTAGAAGACGAGAGCAAACAGGAAATGCACGACAGATTGGGGAAAATTTGCGCGGTTGAACGAGAATTATTCACGGTCGTCTCGGGGGCAGCGATATTTCAGTGTCGCGAACGGGTCGTCGCACCTTCGGTCTTGTAAGTAACGGTACGCGTAATCGAAAATAACTTGGTGACGTCACGGATGCCAGTGATAAAACGTAATGACACGGACGAGCAACCTTTCGCCGCTCGACAAGGATCGATCCGTGCAAAAGGCTGCGATACACCGTTCGATCTCTCGCGAGATCGCTAGAATCGGCACTTACTCAAAGTCAACGTCGATACGCGCGCGATCGCGTGGAAAAAAGAAGAGGCACAACACCTGCGCACAATTTATAGGAATCTCCTCGCGGCAGCGTCGCTTTTAAGCGCGGCAAACAGCTCCGCGGATATCGCCGGCATCATTCTCACGCTGCCGCGATAGTTTCTGTGATATTTTATGTTTTATCCGAGAATGGAATCTGCGGAATGATCCGCGCCGAGTGACAGATGGGTCGATCCTCGAAGCTCGAGGACGCCAGAAACAACGATAACCCGGCTGTTTCGCGATAACGATGGATAACGATGCGCGTGAAAGAAGATGCAAGTACGATCGTTCCGTGATCGTCGCGAGTGAAAATATTTCGCTTCGTTTGTTCGCGTTTATCTGGTCGTGCTTTGTTTTCCATTTTCAAATTTTCAAAGGTTTACGCTTTCCACAGTTTCAATTTTCTATCTTCACCTGTAGCGTATAAAGCTCGGCGAGTGAGATTCGAGTTTATCTCGACGGCCCGCTTCGTTCGTTCAGCTGCAAACTTCGCGGAATTAGGACGATATCGAGCGTCCTGTGTCCCGTGCCAAACGCCTCGAGCTTCGAACGTCCAAACGCGGTCGGATGTTCCGTGGAAATCTTCCTTCTTTTTCGGAGTATTCTCAAAAACTAGCTGGATTCGATAGTCTGGAGGATCGATGAAGCAGAAACGAGTGCACTCGAGGAAGAAGAGGGATTCCAGCGAGATACGAACGACCGTTTCGTTCGATGAATTCCGTTCCAACGATCGAATCTTTCCCAACAACGTGTAAGTAACATTTTTTAGACGATTGGAAATCGTCTTCGAAGAGGGATGCATCTACCGTTCGATTATTAACATTCTCTTTTCGCTCACTGACGAGTGAGCAGCTGGGAATCGGAAAATCATTTACCTTACGTAACCTTTCAGTGAATTTCTAATTAGAAGATAATGGCGCTAATGTTTCTGAGAAAGGTTGAGCGAAAGAAACTTGCTGGATATGTATAGAATCCCGATCAAGCCACGGGTTTATTAATGCCACGCGATTACGACACTCGATAACTCTCGCGTTTTCTTTTCTACGATATTTGCACAGCTGGTTACAACTACGTCGAAGCAATAATTACGTCGATAACAAAGCAGCGTATGAAATTCGATCGCCGAATTACCAAACACCCTTTGGATTCTCCGTTTCGCGCGACTCTTACCGCGCGCGATTTCTCTGTCTGATCGTGACAAACCTGTTCCACTGTGTACAACTACTAGTTAGCAGGTCAATTCCCTTGTTTCCTCGTGTGTACCTCGAAGGATCTTCTACCTGCGGTTACGCGGAAAATTGAAACCAAAGCCGGCTGACTAAAGTAGATTGAATAATTCAAAGAAAGAAAAGAAAAGTTCTATAAGGCGAGTCGAGGTACAGCGATTCATCCCCCTTAGCAGGAAGCGTAATAAGGGTGAAACTGGCCACGATGAAGGAAAGGTCGTCTCTCGTACGTCGCGATATCGGGCTAGTTTTTCTCTCTGTCCCTTTTATTCGCCGTTTATCCAGATAAAGTGTCGTTCGGTTGAAGAGGGCGATAACGAGCACGTACGTACTCGTCGGCAGCATGTACGACACGGAACGAAGGAGGGATCGATAACGGCCGCCGCTTTCGTGAACGTTGCAATTTCAGCAGCGACGATAGCGGCGCGCAACCCCTTCCGTGGCACACGAAGGTGTCCCTGAAAAATTAGAATTTCCTCCGCCACCGACCGTGCCGGCCTCGCGAACCCTGCAACCACCCTAGAAAATTACGCTCCCGTAGAATAACCGTGCCCTCATGAATCTTCCCGTAGGACTCGCCGTAATGGCCCAGCTTGCTTAGATCCCGAGATAAAAATGTATTTAATCGAGACGAATCCTCGCATAAATCACCCACTCGTGATACAGAGTTCGCTGCATTTCTATGGACACCTACGAACGACTTTTGAAAGTTCCACGGTCAGAATCACGTAAAAACTACGGTGTATTTCGTATAATTATTTTCGCAAAATTCCAAAGAGATATAACACTCGTGGCATTGATTTTCAACGTAAAAGTTGAAAAAATATCCACCGATAAAAAATGGGAGAAGTGGTGAGTTTGACTTTTACAGGAGAATCGGTGAATGAGACGTCGTGGTTTTTCAAGAAGATTTCACGCGGCACGAATCGCGGTAACGGTGGAAGAAATATGGGGATCGGGCGGTTTTATCAGGGGAATTCATCGAGCCCGGTGCTTTTCTTCGGAGCTGACCGCGGGACGGATGTAAAAACTTAAAAAGCATCGCTGATAGGTCGTCGGAGCTTCGGGGAGCTTTTAAGCCACGACCAGTTGCCAACTCAGCTGCTGCAAATGGTTTACCGTGAACGGTCAGCGAAATCCTTCGCATTTGCTTTTTCCACCTTTTTCCTTTCGGGATTTTCGCAGAAATCCTTTCGCAAATTCCTTCACGGAAAAACGAAGGATGCGCAAGATTTTTGAAACTACGAAAATGTTACCTGCTTCTTTATTTCAACTTTTTAAATACAACTCTATTCGAACTTTTAAAACACAAAGCTCTAAGGATCTTTTTATCAAGTTAAATACACTCTTGATCAAAGTTTGACAACGTTTATCACCTTCAATCGTATTTCCCCTTTAAAACACATTACAGAAATTCAATTTTTCTACTCGAAATCGAACGTAATACAAAATATTATCGAAATATGTACGCAATGTTCGTTCCTCGATCAGATTTCTACAACCGCGATCGAGCAGATTCGAACAGAGACGTACTTTATTTCGTTAAAGATTGCTTCTAAAAAATCTTGGTTATATTCATTTCCTAGCGCGTCAAGGGGGAAAAAAAGAAGAATCGCCTACGCGCGAAGAGCAGCACGTGACCGACATCAATATTCGCGCGTAGTTTCGGAAACGCGTTAAGCAGGAATATTATTTTGCGCGTGCAAGACCGCCGAGACAAACGGCTCGATTAATATTCCGGTCAGCTCGCGGCGCAAAGGACAGTCGGGAAAGGATCACTCCACTTTTCAAGTCCGGTTGGAAAGAAACTGTTGGCCGCACGGAGTTCAGTGTCCGGAGCAGCGGGAGGTCGAGGAACGAACGCGAAGAAATCTGTCGACGCCGGCGAACGCAGCAGGCGTCGTCGACTTAGTTTTTTGGTTTAGAACGCAGCGACATCGCCGCATGGGAGCATCGAATTTTCCTGCCAGACTCCTCAAGCTTTAACGAAGCTGGCTTATTCGTATTTCGTTTCTAGCGTTCTATAAATAAATGCGAAGTTGGCCAACGTGTTTACGAGATCGTGGAAAATCATCCTAAATTTCACTTGGTCGCAATATCTTTGAATTGCTTCTGGTATGACACACGACAGGCAAGGGAACTGTTGTTTCGCAAACGTTCGAAGAAACAAGCAAACGAACGAACGCGAGGCTACATAAAACGCAAATGGGTCGAAAAGACCGGCGGATCACGAGGTTACAGCACACAACGAGCGGGATATAAGCAACGGATCGAGTCCAACGCCAACTCCACTGTGTGCTAATCAGCAACTTTTCTCTGCCATTGTGTCAACACCTGTTTGGTATCAAATTTCGAGGTGACGACGAAATGTTTCGACGTCGCTGTCAAAAACCGACAAGGGTGTGACCAGGAGGAGGCTAAGGGGGTTGAACGACAATCTGGCGTCGCATCTCGCGAGGGGTTTAACAGTGCGCAGGGGAGCAAAGGTAAATTTCTATGTAATCGAATTGCGTCTGCTTCGAAGTTTACGTCTACGCGTTTCTGCTTTCTTCTATCGGAGCTAATGATCGAGGATAGGCGTTTAATTGGAGAACGGAAAAATTGAAGAGGCGAACGTGGCAAAGAATTCGCGGAGGGAAAAGGAAAAGGCAAGCTAATAACGAGAGAAGATCGAGGTTGATGGATAAAAAGTAAAAAGCACGCCGACGAAACTGCATCTCGCCTTCACCTAGCTGCCTAGCCAATCAGAAACGACCTTCGTTGGTTTTGCTGTTCCGTCGGTGGCACGAGTATCGATCCTTTTTCTTTCGACGAAACCAACAAAAAAGCGGGTGAAACGTTGAAAAGTTTCCCGATACCGAATTACAATCTCACAGTGCAGTCCGTCGCGGCGTGAAAATGATCCAGAAAATCTGGCGTGTCACTCAACGTTCCAAGCTGCACCGTTCCATAGTCTGCACGGTGAATCAGAGTTAGCCTTTCGTGAAACTATCGTTGCCCCGTAAAAGTTATCTTCGAAACCGAAATATCATCGAGTGAAGCACAGCGGGCGCTCGGTCGAAATCTAATCTCGTAACTCGTTTAGACGTTAGAGGCGAGTCCTAATCGCGGAAATCAAATATCAAAGGGTACAGAGCACGCTCTGATCAGAACAACGGAACACGTAGACGTTCTGACGCGATAATTTCCGCGATATTCAAGGTGTCCGGTAGACAACAGCGCAGGCACGTATCCCCGAAACTAATCAGGGCTCACCTTGTTTCCATACCAGATACCGTAGGAAGATCGCCTCGCTGCGAGCTACTACAAGCGTATGGAAAAGGATAGCTGGACGCCGCGAAGAACGGGACAGGATGTCTTCGAGGCGTAGCCGTTGCTTGAAAGTGTCGGCGACGACGCTGTCGATGGCGACGCTGATAACGATGTTGTCGGTGATGCTGATGATGATGCTGTAGCGGGACCTGGATCCTGTGGATCGTCGTGCTGGGTACCCTCCAGCAGAGAACATACGGGACCGCGTAATCAGGTTTCACCTGTACCACGGGCAGCAGGCGGTACTCGACTCCACGTGGATGAAACGACACCGATCGACCGTTATCCTCGCTCGATCCGTGCGCCAGGAGGCGTGCCTCTCCACGGAGGACAGCGTTGTAGTCGCGACAGCCAAGGTCACGGGGTAACATGTCACGAGGACATCCCTATCAACCAGGAACTACCGTCCCCTGGTGCGTCTCGTCATGCCGAATCGGGATACGTCTGTCTATTCTTCTAAGATCGAAGCTGTCCGATCGTTCTTCGACCGCGCAACACCCCGTGTGGCCGTGTGTTACCTTCTCAACGAGCCGCGGATTCTTTCACTCGCGATCCTAATTTCCTCGAGTCACTCCTTACATACGACTCCGCTAGTTCGAGTTCTCGTAGCCAAAAAACCAACTACACTTTGGTATCGTTCGACGATCCTACCATCGAAACCCAAACGATGTCTCGTCCGAGCAACTCTTCGAGAACACCCGATCAGGGAACAGCGTCGCAATCTCGCGAATGCAACCGGCGCTCGACCACAGCCGTCAAGAGGAACATAGAACGAAGCATGGTGGGCCGGCGAGAATCGGTCGGAATCGTCGCGAGTCCAAGCGGTTCGAGAGGGCGTCGAGATGGCCGGCGACACTCCCTTCGCGGCACGACACGCCGACCTTACATCGACTTGTGCGCGAGCGGCGCGGAAGCGGGCGAGACCGAACGAACGAACCCAACGAACGAACGGACGTGGAACGAAAGCCGGGAGAGGAAGGAACGCAGCCCCCTAGGAGGATCCGCGCCACGCCGCGCCGCGCCACGAATTTCAAACGGCGCTGCGCGCGCGCACCTTGTCGCGCGCTTCGTGCCGCACGGTCGGCCGAGACTGTGTGTAAAAACAACCGAACTGGACACTGTCGTCTTCGCGTCGCACGTTCCTTCGTCACGCTCCAGATCACCGAATCGCGCGTCCAACCAACTGTCTCACGCTCGCGCGTAATTGCCTCGTTCTCTGCAATTTTTTATGAAGCAAACGTCCAGACTTCCGAATAGGAATTACGCGTAATTTCAATCGATTCGTCGTGATTCATATGGAAACGAGATATCGATTCGCGAACGCATCGAGCACGATATGCTCTGACAAGCGTATAGCCTGAATTCCCGCGTACTTCTCCAACGATCGAAAATATTCGAAAGAGCGTGTTTGACAAGTGTAATATTTTATTAAAAATCAACGAGCATATTTAGAGATACTTCGAGCAACGTTTTTCAGCGTGATATGCTGGAAAAATGTGCACGACGGATACGTAACAGGCAAAATTTACAAATATATCGTGCGTTGTCCCTCCTTTTATTTCCGGTACATACGCGGCATTTTCTCCTTGGATACTTTCGTTTTTCAGCGCCGACAATTTCTTCTAAAATAAAATATGCCGTCGCATATTCCCGGACAATCTTCCGGCAAGAGGACCGTGAGAGACGGCATGGCACTTATCCCAGAACCTCGATCACAGACACGCATCTGGCAAACTTTTCAATATGATTCTTTATGTCGACTAAATTTCTTAAAAGTCGGACGAACCTTCCGAGCGATCAATATTATTTACTTGATTTAAAACACATTCGTAACATTTTGTTTATAGCACCCATTGTCTTTTTTTTACTGTTTTATTTAACGGTAGTTAACGCTTTTTGTAGGATTCCGTATGAAGTATGTAAGACGCGAATTAGCGTCACCCGTCCTCAATGCGTTAACAGAAATAACACTAATCAAGATCCAATTACTCGAGATTAACTTTCCAATTTATTGACAAGTTGAAACATTTCTAACGGAGAAAGTTACTCGCCCGTTAATCGTATAAAAAGTTGCTATCTCCGAGTTAGAGTCTATGTAAAGCTTCTGTTTCACAGTGACCGATACGAAGCGGTTGATATTCTTACAAGATCGGTTTTCATTCTCTGACACAGTGGTATATATTTTTATACATGAACGGTATTCCCTGGTACGGTATACTCGTATCAGGCCATCCGCTCCGTGCAAAGTTCCGGAAACCACTGACGATTCTTTGCATTCGATCGATATCCTGTACGTCGGTAGAGACCGACCACCTTTTCAATCTTCCGCCGCGATGCACGCTGGCTTTCGCGTATCCACACGCACAAACATCTTTTTTATCTTTGAAGCTTCCATTAATTAGGTTTACGACATAAGTAAAAGTCATAAGTAATAAGTAAGAGAATCATTTTCTTCCGATTTTCATTACTCTTTACTCTCTTGGCTGCCGCTACGTTAATTCTAATTTTTTCAAGAAGACAATTTTCCACGCGTTTCTCGATCGAGTGGAGAGTAGGTTTCTGGTCAATGAAATTCGTGGCAATTTTCGTTGGACGATCGTCGACACGCAATTAAGCGGTTCGATTTGGCGGCAACGAGGCTGCTAATGAGCTGAAGTTGACCGTGGAATTTTTCAATCGTGCGATTCCGCGTTATCTCGATACGACGGTGCACCTGCTGGCTGTCGGGTCTGAAAATTTCATCGAAGGGTCGGAGAAAAGGGTGAACGGTCGCGTGGGTCGTTTACACCTGTCCCCCTCTTGGCCTCTTTTGCGGCCTGCTACCTGTACAGGTGCCGGCTAATACCGTCACGAATCAGTGACCATCGTGACTGGTTGGTAACGAGACGATTTACGAGCTTGTCGATGAATTGAGTCGTCGTGCCTTGACATCGTAAGACACACGACGAGTGAACGGCAGACTTTGGTAGATGAAGAGAAAAATACGAGGAAAAAATTGACGAGTGTACGCGATACGGTAAAAGGGAATTGGGTCACTATATCCAGGCTTTTGTTTGAGTTCTCGGTCTCGGAAGGAGGAGAGACAGTATAGGGGCGGTGGAAAGTCGAGCAAAGGAGAAGGGTAAGCGTCCTTAAGAGGATGTCTCGAGGCGACCTTCGTCGAAATCGATCGATCGCCTTGTTCATCAAGCATCGACAATCTCCCGGCTCGTTTATTACCGACAACAGGCTATCGCGCGATGCTTCATCGGCGCATAATCGCCCGTTACATCGGCGACTAATTGGTAACGAGAAGATCGCGTCGAATAGATAGCGCGTTCCTGATTGTCTCGACTCTAAGGTAGCTTTCCAACGCGTGAAAGAGATAGATAGATGATAGATAGATAGATGAATAGATAGATAGAGGAGAGAGAGAGAGAGAGAGAGAGAGAGGACGCGAAAGGGATGCAGAGTACGCGGGCAATTTTCAATTACCTTCGCGGTAAAATCGCGGACCTGGCAACCGCTAATTATCGACAGCGTTTCTGCCGGTCGATAAATAAATTTCCACGCTTAGCCTCGTTAATGCGTCGTGTCTTCCTTCTTTATAGATAGAACGCGCGTTTCTCTCGATCGCTTAGAGATCCTGGATAAAACGCTATCGCCGCGAAGACGTATTAATTTCGAGTCAATCGATGATCTCCGTTCTGCAAGCTGTAATAACGTAGTTTTATACATCGGACAGCGTCGGCAGCGAAACGATGCCGATGCGATCGATCGATCGTTATCGGCCAAAGATGAAATCTAGAGCGTGAAAAAGAAAATGACGAAGGCTGTGACGCAAACGGTAAGGCGATTAGACACCGATCTGTAATTATTCAACCGGTGAGAGCCACTGGTTAAATATCGATGCGTTGGATAACGCGAAGCGATAGGATCAAACAGCCGGCTTCTATGCACCGGCTAGAAGCGTACGCCAGAATTCTATGGTAACGACGGTAATGCGATAATGTTTCATGCTCGTGTATAACCCGGTGAGCACGGTATATAGTCGACGAGGTAGCTCGTGCATCGGTGGCCGTATTTTCCTCGTCGATATTCAGGCGAATCGAAAGAATCGAGACGTATCATCGGACAAAACCTCGAGATTTCTTTCTTTGTCGCAAAACGGGGTTAAAAGTACGGCTGCGTGTAATTATATTACCGCGGTGAATGATAGCGTAAAGGCTGTCATCGTGTAGCAGGCGGTGTTCGGTGTCACGGGTCCTTCACCCTCGACGACGATCAACCTCGTGCGTAGAATAATGGCATCCCTCGTTCTACCCTCTCTCTGCGAAGCAATTCTTTTTATTCGTTCATCGACAAATTACAGAGAATACAATCTCCAATACCGACATCCTTCAAATTCAGATTTAGACGGAGACGGTGAGCAAGATCGAGGGAAAGGAAAAGGAAGGGAAACGATCGTGGTACAGCTGCTACGGTCGAACGATCGTTCGTGCAAAGTCGAGGCGTGCAGCAACGCGCGAACGCGAACAACAAAGAACGGGGTGCAGAGATCTGCATGCCCAACGCCGCGCCGCGCCGATACGTGATATCCTTACGAACAGGCTTCTGTTCTTGTCCGACACTGGAAAGCATGCATCCGGACGTGGTAAAACCCGCGAACAAGCAGGCATACACGCGGCCCAACGAATACGAAAGCACGCGCGTCGTCGACAATTTCGACGAATCTCGCGTCCACCCGTACATCTTAAACTCCTCGAGTCGCCGCTCCATGGATTCGTTTTGTCGTGAGACGCGGCAGGTGTTCTAATTCTTGGCTAGTTGCACCGTCTGCCGGTAGCGAGATCCGCTATCGAGTGAAACACGCGCCCTCCCGTGTCAGGGCTGAACCCATTAGAACACACCTTCGTATACATCCTGGAAAATTCTTTACCTTGTAGGTTTACGGCGCAAATATCGCTGCCTTGTGTATTCGTCAACGCTATCGTTGCGACCGTTAAAACGATCTACGATTCGAACACAAATACGACGACGAGACACGGATACCATCGAACGATATAGTTGGAAAAGAGAAGAGAAAAAAAGAAACGAGACAGCGTAGAAAGTTTGGAATCGAGGGTGCGTTCGACGCCGGCCCTGGGCGTCGCACACACCACCGCCTCTCTGTCCCCGTTCTCCTTCGCCCAAGGGCGGCTAGGTTCATCGAAACTACCCTCGCGCGACCATTGGTGCCCAGGCTCGCATGCGCGCCGCTCCAAACCGCTCCTATCGATCCGCCGACGCGTTTCCTCCAAAGCCTCGCCCCGCGCCACTCCTTGCCGTCTTTCTCTCACCATCACCCTTTCTCGCGCTCCTTTTTTCCTCGTCACACCTCATCCCCTTTCCGCAAGGACACTCGCACGCAAGATCCAGCAAGATACGAAGCCGGATCACCGCGGCTGCTGTTCCTCGTTGTCCATCGTCGTTGCCGCGCCATCGCCACCGGCTCTCTTTTTATACCACCATACACCTTTTCGCTTATTGTTTTTAACTGCACGGCTGAATCGCTTTTAGAACTCGAGAAGGATGTTTCTAGGCTCGTGTAGAAGTTACTCGAGTATTCCCTGTCCGGAAATCTGATACACGAG
Organism: Bombus vosnesenskii; assembly: GCF_011952255.1. Lineage (NCBI taxonomy): Eukaryota > Metazoa > Arthropoda > Insecta > Hymenoptera > Apidae > Bombus > Bombus vosnesenskii. The sequence goes on from NW_022882962.1 coordinate 5,215,839, forward strand.
GGAAGATTTCCGAAGAGAAACACACGAGTCTCGTCGGTTCTCTCGTTGGTGGTTGTCGATGCTCGAAGAGATATTGGTTGTCGAAGTATTTTCGATTCATCGGGGACTACGACGGTCGCCCACGCGCTTCGACGTGGTTTCTAATAATCAAGAAGTTATCCGCGAAGACGTGGTAAAATGTCAACGAGAAGTAGACGGGTAGGCAGAATCGATTGCAGGAAATATCGTTTCTCGTTACACGGAGCACGATCGGGACGCCGTGTTTCGTAACGAACATTTTGCGTGGACGATTATTCGTCTCGAGCAATTCCACGACGTCTCCTCGGATCAACGTTTAACGATCGATCGATCATTTTATGGTGCTGCAGGGGAAACGCGAAACACCACTGGTGGAAGAAGAAAATTGGCCGTAATTACGGCTGCAATATCGATATCACCGGACGTCGAACAAAGGGGGTGGTTGCGAGACAAAGAAAAGAACGCGAAAGAAATCGCGTTTCTCCTTTGAATCTCGCGAGGTACTCGAGCTTTTTCAAGTCCATCCAAGGCGTTCTCCTCTCTTTCGCTTAAACTGTCCGTCATTAAAGACAAATGAAATCACAATTTCCTCGGGGAGTCTTTCACCCTTTCCGCCGCGATGGCCGAACTCCTCTGTAATTATTTCTGCTCCGCGAAGATCTAATTTCCACGGGCGGTAATATCGATTAAAGTCGAGCTCGCGCGAGTACCCGCCGAGTAAACCAACTTGTAGGAAAGAAAATCCTGGCAGCTCTGTTTCTCTCCATCCCGATGTCTTCCCGTCTTTCTAACGTGCCCCAGTGTTTTTCCTCGAATATTTCGAAAGCTCAAGATGGAAGTGCGAACGAGGATCTCGAGACCACCTCTGCTTCGAGGATATTCCCCTTCCTCTCTGCTAATTTTCGTTCGTCTTTTCGCATGCAAATTGCGGTTGAAACATCACCGACAGCCGCCGTTAATTTCGGATGCCGTTCGACGAAAGATTTATGAAAAGAGGCTGAACCGACGCATACTTGAGATATACTCGCGATACGATTCTCTCGCGCTTGTTCCTTTTCGTTTCGAGAATTCCCTTTACTCCAAACTTGCCTAACACGTATCTGCGCGAAGTAGTTGGGAGGAAAGTTGCGCGACCTACTAACCTTTCGATGCCTCGATCTCCTAAACCTATACTTCAACTTTGATACTCGACAAAATGTAAAGTCCATCGTCGAAACTCTTTACCATTATGACAAGGAGAGGAAACGAGCTTACAGAGACTGTTAAACGAAAAAAAAAAAAAAAGAGAAACTTTCATCGATGCAAAGAACCTTCGTTCGAAGTTTTGCCACGGGTCAGGGTTAAACAGGCGTAAATCGCGTAACGATTTCAACCAGAAAAACGTAATACCGACGAGAGAGACCCGCGGTCTCGCTCGCTGCGTTACGATACGGATATTCGGAGAAGGTTCGAGTGGAAGTCAGAGAATCAAAGGGCTCGTCCTCTGGTCGAGAGCTAAGAAATGGTTTTTTCCATCTGCAGAGAAGGGAGAAAAGCAAGAAGAGAAAGCCGAAGAATATACACGAGAGAACGAAGGAGGACAAGCCCGGGTAACGCGGTGGATTGAATATTTAAGAGGCACTCCATTCGCGCGGAAAATCGAACGCTGTTCCTCCATTAAGGGGGCAAGCTATACCAGAAGAAAAATAACGAGACCGAGAAAGGAATTCGTGCGGGGTTTCCGCTATTTTCTCCTTTTCTGTCCCGCGTGTTCACCCTCTTGTATTTCGAATCGTTCGGTCGGCGATAAGGACAAACAATTTTTGCTCGTCCATTCCTGTCCGCCAAAAATAGAAACAACGAGTTGTCGTGTTTTCCCTTTTTTTTTTTCATTCGTAAAACTCACGATGTTTGGCGAAACGGAATCAAAAAGCAAAAAGAATCGATATACCGGGCGACGCAAGTTATAAACAGAGGGGAAAACGGAATATCTAACGAGAGGAATAACGATACATCGGGAACGGCAAGTTATGACGGAATTAATTCGATTTGCTGGCAGAAAATGTCGGTGTACGTTTGACGGAGGTTTCGAACTGCTACGTCGAGCCGAGCCGTCACTGTATGCGCTCGTTCTTGCTCGAGAAGTTGTTCGAAAGAGGGAAACTCCGTGGAACAGGGTTACGAAAATATTGATTCAACGTATGGCACGGGAAAGGATTTAGGGAAAATACATATTGTACCAAGAGATTGAATCGGCATACACCTTCCTGCAGGATCATAGGATAAAACAATAAACCTGGATGCGTCGTTAACACGAGCAACTTTGTTTAAATCCTGGTTAACCTACTAACTTTTTAGCAACTTCAACGTCGCTGAATCGATGTTCGTTGACCCAGAAGTTCGTACAACGTAGGCATCGCCCTGTACAACGCGCATTTATGACGATTAATCATTCTAAAATCGTGTAACAATCTCGAAATCCGGTTGAACCGGTTAGAGGCATGACGGTGCAAACGTCGGACGAGGCTTTCCTCGGCCGAAAATAAGCCACGGGGATGAAAAGGTGGTGGGCGAGACGTTGCACAAAGCGTTGACTAGGGTGAGGAGAGTAGCTCGACGCAAAGTAGCTCAGTCTCTCTCGTAATCTGGCGGCTGCCTCGATATTCTCCCTTCTCTCTATCCGCCCTCCGCGTCCAACCATTGTTTCCACGTTCGCTCTTCCTTTTTCCTTTGCCTTTGCCCTCTTTTTCTTTTTCTCTACACTTCCTCGCCCTCCGGACAAGAACCGCGTCATTTTTCAAAGTGACGGATGGTCGGAACCGCGTACTTCGCGATGGGCGAGTCCGACTACTCGCGATAACACCCTTTGAAATTCTATCCGGAGCGCAAGAATAATTATCTTTAAAACCTTCGAAACAATCCGATCGACTCGAACTTTCATCAGTCTCCTAATTCCATCGAAAAAGTAGCAACACGACTGATACTCCCGTATTTGTCGAGCTGTGAAGTTCACGTGACTTCTGAACGTCTTCGATCGTGGCAAAGAGATTCGAAGTGTACGATGATATCAAGCATGTTTATCGAAGGTGGCGCTAGCTTTTAACCATTCTCTGTCCGATATGGAAAAAAAAAAAAAAGAAAACACTAGCGACACGCAGGCTTAAAGACTGCACGAAGGAAACATGGAAACCGAGAAGAGACTTTTGGTAGAACTCAGCCCACGAAATTCGAAACGATCAACCCTCAGTCATCTCGTTGGTGAGTGGTTTCTACCTAACGAGGAAGAGCGATCCCTCTTGCGTTGGTTTCTACGCGCGATGACTCGTCGCATTCTCCTATCAGCTGAATAAATAGGGGCGTCTAAAACGTTCCGAACAACGCGCTTCTTCCGCGTTGTCCTTGCTTTATCCACTCTCGTCCCGATCGATGCGCGACGAGGGTGCACACGCAAAAACCCGAGCGATTCCGCTCATTAATACAAATGGCGGATCGTCGAAGGAAGCGAAACGGAAGGACAGGGTGGATCGCCGGAAAGAGAACTGAGAATGCCACGGAGAAGAGAGGAGAGAAAGTTGACGAGGGCGAGCGACGTAGCATTCGCAACGAACGCAACCGTGGCTGCGTTCTTCAGCCATCGATCGCGCGTATCGCACGCTACTCACGTGCGACGAGCGAAACACGCACGCGTAAAAATCGACCAGCAACCCGATGCTTTTCTCTGTTTCGCTGTTCGAACGACGAGGGAGCGAACGCCGCGCAGTTCGTTAAGTATCGCGCACTTTGATCCGCGCGTTTTTTTCGTTATTACCGCTGCAAGGGTCGCTAATTCGCGACCCTACCGAACCTGGCAATATCCTTAATTGGCTGGCGAGGTCTTTTCAGCATCGCGGCATTTTTTATTTTTCCTCTTCAAAGTCCTTCGACCGTGTTTCTCGTGGATCGACGAAAAATAACACGAAAGAAAGTAGCTGAACGCGAAGAGAAACTTGCTGGAAATATAGAAAGTATGGTGCGAAGTGCGACAGTTTATAGTTGGAAGTAGCGCGGTCGTAGTAGCTTCTGTTATGGAATATTCCTACGATAAAATCGAAACAGTTATTTCTGGTTTTTCTGTTTACCTGGAGCAAACACGTACGAATAAGACGGCGATTCCCGCAGAAGTCGAAGGATAATCTTTCCAGACATCGACCCCGCGATCTGCCGTTCCGCTCGCGAAACCGTTAGATCCTCCGTTTGGTCATGCGGTGACGTGTCACGCGCTGCGGCGGAAGATAATTCCGACAGCATCTTCGATAATGGTCTTTTCTCGTTGCACCGTGTCACAGGTGATCAACGGTGCGACCGTGCGAGATGGCCGGTCGATTCTTTAGAATCGACGAAAGTCGACCGCGGAAGACCGACTCTGCACCGATGGGAAAAGACACGCGGGCAAGCGTCGAGGAAAAACGCGACGCTGGAGAAAATTAATTCCGACAACGATTCCCGCGAGCTGCGACGGAAAAAAAACTTCCTTTTGAATTTCTTAGTCCGACAGTGACTTCCAACTTTATCGTTCTCGCGGGTCCAGTTAATCGACGCTTGGCGACCGAAGCCAGTTTCTCTTTCCGTTCGATCGGACTAATTAAATGGAACGTAATAAAGCGGAGAGAGAGAGAGAGAGAGAGAGAGAAAAGAGTATCTGCTTCGAAGCGGACACTTTGACGAAGTTACTACCGGAACGGAGGAAGAAAGCTAAGAGGACGACGCTCTGAGCGAGATCTAGCGAGGAACGAGCAAGATTGAAATTAGATCGGAGCTCGGCGCGCACACGGTTTCTCTTTTAGCTCGTTTCGCCTCCGAGGCTCGTCTTAATCGACGTGTTCCGAGGGGGAAGGCGACTTTTCGCCGCGAACGTCGCGCCCGCCAGCGCCTCGAATAAGCTAATCCGGCGTAATGAGGTAAGAATAAGAAGGCGGTGGTGGCAGGGTTACCGGAAGAAGCGAGAAGACTCGGATAAAAGCACCTCCCTTATCTATCGCGAGCGAGAGAACAAGATGAGGGGAGATAGGTAGGTCGCTTCGAGGAAACTTTCCAAGAGATTTCTTATCAAAATGTAAATCCACCGACCAACCTCTCTGATTTTCTCCTATCTTCTCTTCTGCCGCTTCGGTCTCTGTTCCCTCTTCCTTCCGCGACTAGAAAAGCAAGAAAAGAAGCTTCTTCCTTGCCCCGTAGTTCGCGTTTCTTCCACTTCTGTTTTCCAAAGAGTCATCCTTGTTCTTCGACGGATTCGCATCGAGACAAATGGAATCGTAACTTTTAATAAAACGATTCGTCGGAATTTCCAGCATAGGAATCGGCCAATATTTTTACGATCGAACGATTGGAAGCCGGTATTTGGACGATGGCTACGCGATCGAGCTTCAACGTTGGCGAAACGATTCAAAAGCGAATGGAACGGTGTAAACGCGCGGGGTTCGTTGTATGCAAAAGAGCGGACGGTTGAAAGGCTAATATAAATCGCGGCGACGAGGTATCGACGGGCATGCGAACTAATGACCATTTACAATTTTACAACGTGCCATTTACAATTTAGATGAAGATCCATTGTCTGCACAACCCTTCTTCCGCCGGTTATGAAAAAGCCAAAGCACCCTCGGCAAAAACCACCCTCCACTGGCATGGTGAGCTTCTCTTTCTCTTTTTCTCTCTGTTTCCCTCTGTTCGTCCCCTGCCGTCTATCTCCGCCGCTTTCCACCCCAACCCGTCAGCTGTGATACTTTCATTTCGTGCATTCAGCAATTTCGCGCGAGCCCGTCCAATCTAGCCGGCCTAAGGCCTAGTTTCCGGGGATGTTCGCCGCTACAATCCGTTTCAAAAGTTCTGCGTTCGTTTATTTCTGTCCGAGTACGCGGATACTATCCTCGGATAGATCCTCGGACATTTTTATAGCGCGATTATCGTATATTTCATTCTTTTTTCATTATTGAGATATGTATAATTTTGTGTACTAGACTAGATTGGCCGCGTAGTAGCGACACACGTATGCGAATATGAGCGTGTGGAAGCACGTGTGTGCACGGCGTTTCGAAAAACAGACGAATGTAACTGTTCCATTGGCAGTGTGATACGGAAGATGGTGAGACAAAGAAAGTGTCGATGAAGATCCTGGAAATCGTTTATCAAACAAATCTAAGACTATTTTCATATGAATTCTGAGTGTAACCTTAGCGTTCCTTTACTTTTATTTCGACAATTTAGATCCACAATTCTCAACATTTATAGCATCGAATTTGCTAAATTATACATTCAATTTATCATACCTAGACTCGATTAATCAACACTTTCACTGCCACGCGGAGATCACATGTTTCGCTCAGTACGGCACGGGAGTATTTTAACCCTTAGAGTGCTATGGACGCATGTATGCGTCTGTCGAAAGCTATCGGTGTGGACTAAGGACGCATACACGCGTTTGTCAATTTTTCCGAACACCTACGCAGAAGTAATGCCATTACGTTTGTGCGAGATAAATATAAATGCATTGCTTATATATAATGCATATATTTTATATCAAAAATCTACCGCTTCGAAAGAAAAATTTAGCGAATTTCATTTAGCGTCGATAAGAGACATTTTACGAGGATATTTCCAACGTAGAAGCATGGTAGGAGGAGGAAAGGGAAAGTCCGAGGATTTGCCATTTTATTTAATCGATAGGCATTTTCCGTCAAAATGCCCTGACCGTGCCGACACAACGCGATTATCGAGAAGAACATGCGTCGTTCGTGTGAAAAATAAGAGAAGGAGCGACACGCGATACGAATGCAGAAAATGCGATGTCGGATTACGTATCGATAATTGTTTTGAGATTTTTCACGCGCAACTGAATTATTAACTTGTCCTATATTTACTAAATTTAATTTTTTAGTTTATCGTTTTCTAGTCTATTACCCAAATTCTAGTTTATTGTAACTTTCAACTTTTATGACAAATAATTAATACTAAAAAATAACGCTCTCGAATCGTTTAATCTCGTGCAATGGAATTACTATAACTTATTACGATTTGCGTTTTGAATAGTCGATCGACAGAGTTCAGTCTAGCGAAAGAGTACTTCGTCCACAGGGCATAGGCCGCGAGTATTCGGCACTCTAAGGGTTAATTATTCGAAGCATATAATGGCAAAATAATAATGAATCGACGATGTAAGACGACATTCTTCTTCAATGGACGGTTTATCTTATTGGTGGTCACGGGTGACCGCCGTGGCGCCTTGGCAACAATCGATAGCGACATATTGTAACAAGGCTTCGTTTATTTCAACAAACCATTCGCGTTTGTTATTTCGTCGCAAGCAAAACGTACGGAATATATCGTTGAAACGTGTAGAAGATATTAGTAAACGGTATTTGCTCGTTCCATGTATAATAATAAGGTATGTTCACACTTCTAACTTCAAGTATATCATTATAAAGCAGCATTTGCGATTATTTTCTAAGGTGTGTTTATAATAATATTCGTAGATTCCCCCTCAAAGATTTGGATGCAAACACAGTGCACCGTTAGATGCAAGATTTCTTCTCATTTCTTTTATCGATGTTCTAATAAAAATGTTTAATCGTTCAACGGGACACTTTTTGTTTCAAAGTATCTTCTATTTATCGGTTATATTCAAAATGCCCTAACTGTCAATTTTCATACAATTTTTTACACCTGTAAAAAGTTCAAACGATCATCAATGACCACCGTGGCGTCACAGGAGAAACCGTGGCCGGTCATATGCGACCAACGTGGCAGTCAAAATGTTAATACGTAAATGAAGCAGCAAATACAACAGATACAATTACATACGATACAAAGATGGTAATTACTGCAAATTCATCGTTACGTAGACCATTCAAATCTGGTAAAAATTTACTATTCTTCGTATAGAAACTCTACCGTAGGTGTATGAAATCTGGCATCCACGATGATCGACCGGTTAATTAAAAAAGAACGTGGGAGTTATTCCCGACGTGCTGTCGATACATGCTACATGCGACGTGGATAACCGACGTCCCGCAGGATATCCCTTTTCCACGATTTGCTCCGACCGACACGTTCGCCGACGAGCTTCGATCGGTATCCGCTGAAATCTAAGATTCCGGACACGCGTGGTTGGAATACCCTAGCGCCTAAAACCGAGCGGCCATCGTCGGATCGACGTGGAATACCGCGTTTTCCACTCGTCGAGCCAGTTATCAGGTCGTAAATGGAAGTGCGATCGATTCTATCATCGAGCCAAGATTCGAATTCAAATCGAGTCTCGGATATCTTTCCCGAAACCTTAAGCTCTCTCGTTGAAAATTTCGTGAACCGCATTTTCCAGCAAAACGAAAACTCTCTGAACTTTGTTGGAACGCGAACGACGAACCTGCTGTTAAATGGTCGATGCGTCGAAATGTTTGCCGACGAAAAGATCGTTGGCGGTGACGAGCGATCGAAGCCGAGCGTCGACGCGCCACGCGTTATCTCGTGCGTAGCGTTACAATTAATAATGCATGCGATACACAGCGGTCGACCGGCTGCGTACGAAGAGACAGGCAAGCGGTAAATTTGTACCTGTGCCGATCGTCGAAGAAGGTGATTCATCGCCAACTTGCCGTGGATGATGAATGAAAATGTGCATGCACTTAAGCGAAATATACGCAGCACGTATGTTCATTCGGACGCATGGTGAACGAACTCCGCAAGAGGTTATCGAAAGAATCGATACTTTGTCGAGCTTCGTCCAGCATTGTTTCATTGATATGTTGTACGCGATTGACTTTTATTATTTCGTTTACGTTCTAATAATTATTAGGAAGGTTTCTTTCGTTTTATAAGGAAAGAATGCATGTACAACATTTTCCCCGTTTTATATTATTGAGGTAGATAGGTCGTGGTGATAGTACTACGGCCGGTGTATAGGTGTCGCCGAGATACTGCCGCTTTTCTTCTCATTTAGATGCAGTGGAAGAAAAATCGGACTACGGGTGCTGGGATTTGAACCCGGGTCCCGAACCTTCGTAACCAAAGGCGCTAAAACCCCTGCTCTGCCGTCGTCCGGTCGTACTTGGCTGTCGAATGCCGCTACAGAATACCTCCTTATCAGTGATAACGTTTCTTCCTCGAGTTGTGCATATGGTCGTACGACTTTCGCTCGTCGTTTTCGCGTGCGATTGCGAGAGTTTGTCATCTGCGGATTTGTCGTTTCGACGCGGGACAAAGCGTCGGCCGTTTGTTGTCAAACTCGTGCAGAGACGTTGCGCGAAATGTTTGATGTGGCGGTGAGCGTTTGGTGGACTACGGACTTTCCTATCGCTTCTGGGGTCCGCCACGATTACGTCAAAATTGGCAGTGCAACGCAGGCTAAGTTGACTGACCGACCCATCCCCTCTCCCTTTAGGAGAAGGGGCCGCTACATAGTGACACTCGCGTGTCCACACTCTGAGGAAAAAATCGGACTACCGATGCCGGGATTTGAACCCGGGTCCCGAACCTTCGTAACCAAAGGCGCTAGCCACTGTTTTGTTTATTTAGCCCAAGATACAGTTTTAGATACATATTCACAATAAACGATGAATTTTTGTAATGACATGTTAGGCAAAGGTACGGATACGCGGCGGTACGACGTAGCCATGCTGTATTATGTGTCGGCGCTTTACATTTTTTATGCATAATACAATTTTTGGGTTTAAGCCGCTGGGGAGCGGAGCCTTTTTATGAATTTTTTTTATTTTTTTCTGTCCTGAAAACTTGGTCGCAAAACAGGACGCTTCGGTAGTCTGCTTTTTGGGTGCTGTGCAAGCGCTAGCCACTGCTCTGCCGTCGTCCGGTCGTAGTTGGCTGTCGAGTGCCGCTACGTTATTTTATCGAATTACGTACGATCCATGTTGTTCCATCAAACTAAAGATCAAGACGTTCGACAGATTAGGTTTCGCGTTTGTACAAAGATGCGTCGTTGTAAAAGACGTGTCCGTAAAAGAAAGACGCTTTCCGGACAATCTAATGTCACGCTCGTGTCTGATCGTAGTCTTCTTCTCCTTCGGGGAAAGCAGTGGTTTCGGAGCGTCTGACAAACCGAAGGACACGGTACCGTAGAAAACGAGTCAAATGAAATTCAAATTGATCAACCGACAACGCATTAACGGATAACCATAACGCGTATTCCGTCAGCTTAATCAGCTAATTGAAACTAGGAATAACGGTGACAAGCCGATCTGCTGGCGTTCGAATGACCGCGATACATGAAAAATTCAATCACGAGACGCATTTGCTAATGATTCTGGTGCGCTGCACACCCGTCGCATTCTCGTTTTTTCAATTAGCTGATTGAAACGTAACGCGTAAACGCGGGCTCAAGTAACCAGCGAACGTTCCCTGAAAAATTCATCAAAACCGACCGTTCTATCTCCCCGCGTTCCCTTCCAATTCCCGTCTCTTCTTCTACCGTATATCCAACGCGTTCTTTAACCTATCTCGTCCAATCGAAACCGATACGGCATCGAAGAAGAACGCGAGGTTGTTGCCTGCGACTAAATTTGCAGAAACGCGACGTCTAGCGAATTACCGCGACGTACCACGGCCGATTTTCCATAGTTTCGGCGGAAAGATAATTGCGCGTACGCGGTCCCTCGAGTGTACGAGTTCGCGTGACGCGCGTGGATTCGTCTGGAAACGACGATTACGGCCAGAATGCCTGTTACCAGCGCGGATAACTCTGGGCCACTCGCGTGCCACGTTCGAAGGGAGGCCAGCTTTCGCGAAAAAAATGCAAATCGTCCGTGTAACTCGCGGCGAACGTTATCGTGCGATTCTTTTTTCCCTCGAAACTTACACAGTCTTCTTTCTTGTACGACAGAAAGTTGTTCGAGTTTCTTTCGCTAGCAGGGGAAAGAAGTTTGGACGTTGCGTGGCGGATATTAAATACGACGGTGCATGTTCGACGGCAGGGAAATACGATTGGCGGGCCTCCAAATCGTCCGATCGTTTCGTGGGTGCTGGTTTTTTGGAATCGCGCCCACGCGCTCGCGATGGCCGTACTAAAAATTGACGGAGTCGAAGAGGGCGATTAAAGCGAAAAGAGGACGACGACGCGTTTCGTACTTGGCGAAAAGAGACGATAGCTAGGAAAAGTGGTCGGAAAGAGTGGAAACGAGGAGAAAGATGGGCAAAACGACGAAGAGACGAGGAACTATGAGATGAAAACGAAAGGAAGACCGAGAGACCGGAGCTTTGTTCCACGAAGGAGCCACGTTTGCGAGCGGTGGTCTGCGAAAACGAGAAGCAGAAGGGAGAGGAGGCCCCGACGAAAGGATACATCCAGCCTTGGAGCGAAAAAACGTAACGGTCATTCGCCCGCAAGGTGAAGAAAAGTTGGCCGTAGCCAGCCACTGACCGGAGCCAAGGAGACGCTCCGAGCGATCGCCGATTCCTGTCCGCTCGGACGAGCCTCTCGAGACCGGTCTTCTTCTCTCTCTCGTATCCCCTGTCCTCCATCCTTCCCTCTCTCTTTCTCGACCTCTTCGTTTTTCTTTTCTACTCTTTACGTTCCGCTGCCCCCTCCTGACGGACCGGTCCCGGAAAATTACCGAGAACGATCTTTCGAACGGAAATTTCTCGGTTTACGTTAACGTTTACGTTAACAGTTTATCCTACGCAGCATCGTGTCAGTTTGTTACAACAATCTGTGTTTCCTAGATTGCATCGATCTTTAACTAATAATTGCGCTATCTATAACCTGGACGAGAGGGTCGTTGTTATCGCTAGTTTTTAAAGTTAGTTAAACGATGCTTTAACTTGCGCAAAGGTTATAAACGAGTGGCAAATGGACGGTACAAAAGAAACGCTCTGACCGAACGTGTTATTGGAATCGAAGAAGTCGATCAAAGTTACTCGTAACGAAAACCCGAACGTCCGTGAGTGTCGTTGTGGCTTTAGAATACGTATGTTGTACACGCCGGTACAAAGGACGTACAGTATGTACGTCGTTTCTTCTCGTACTCGCTCTATACATTGGATATTATACCGGAGTACCCTCGGTACCCGTATTTTCCCTTTGATAGCTCTACTCGGCAACCTCGGCAACACCTTCCACGAGTTTACGATCCACGCACCAGCTCCATATACCTCAACCGAGAATTTTCCATGTCACTCGTTCGCTAACTAACCGATTGACCGGTCCTACCCCAACAAATACGGCAGAACGAATCGAGTACCAGTCGATGTATGAAGCAAGAGAACACAGAAAGAAAGGAACGACCGAGCGTATCGTTCGATCTCTCGATGCATCGATTCGCGAAATCCAACACCGCGCGGCTCCACGCGCTGTCAGTAGCGTCCCAGAGAAATAAATCTCGCGATTCGTGGACACACCGCAACGATCTCTCCGGTCGAATCGAGACTGGATTTAAAGGAAAGGAGCCCCGCAACGGCTTGATGGAGGCGCGGCGTTTCGATTTGTCGGCACGCGAAACCGTGCTCGCTTTCTTTCGCGTAGTTACGCGATCGACGACATTTGTTCGCGTCATTGGTTTCGTTGTAGCCGGTTATCGAGTCTTAATATTCCGTGGCCGCGATCGTTTATCAATCGCGGTAAGACGACGTTCCCACGCAGATTCCACCGATCTGGCGCTCTAATCCTTTGAGATCCAATTTTAAACAACGGCGACAACGGTAATGCAACGATTCTACCGCAAATTTTTTTCCATTTCCAGGGATAATCACGTAAAATTGCAGAGAAAACGCGTAATATACAGAAAAATATAATACTCGTTCTATTACTAGGTATAGTATTACCGGAAAGTGTCTTTCTTTCGCAAACGCGTTTTTTACAACAATGCACCTTCGTACAAACGTGAAACCAGGTCTGTGAAATGTCGCGGTGTTTATCTCGTTTAGAACAAAACGAATCGTACGTGATTCGACAAAATAATATAAAACAAAGAAACGTTGTGCGTTTGTTATTTTCTCATAAAACGCAAGAATCTTTCCGGACAACCTAATATTTCATCGGTGAAACAGGTTTTTATCTAAATTTCATTTTTCCTATTATATTCATAGAGATACGAATTTGGGTAAATATACGCAGTCTAATAACGACATATGTTATAACAGAATATTCCTATTCAGATATGTATAATTTTGTGTGCTAGACTAGATTGGCCGCGTAATAGTGGCACGCGTATGTGAATATGAGTGTCGAGAAGCGGATGAATGTGACTGTTCCGTTGGCAGTGTGGCATGGACGATGGTAAGACAAAGAGAGTGCGTTTTCTGTAAGTGTCCGGCATGGACATGTAAGGACGCATACACGCGTTTGTCAATTTTTCCGAACACCTACGCAGAAGTAATGCCATTACGTTTGTGCGAGATAAATATAAATGCATTGCTTATATATAATGCATATATTTTATATCAAAAATCTACCGCTTCGAAAGAAAAATTTAGCGAATTTCGTTTAGCGTCGATAAGAGACATTTTACGAGGATATTTCCAACGTAGAAGCATGGGAGGAGGAGGAAAGAGAAAGTCCGAGGATTTGCCATTTTATTTAATCGATAGGCATTTTCCGTCAAAATGCCCTAACCGTGCCGGCACAACGCGATTATCGAGAAGAACATGCGTCGTTCGTGTGAAAAATAAGAGAAGGAGCGACACGCGATACGAATGCAGAAAATGCGATGTCGGATTACGTATCGATAATTGTTTTCAGATTTTTCACGCGCAACTGAATTATTAACTTGTCCTATATTTACTAAATTTAATTTTTTAGTTTATCGTTTTCTAGTCTATTACCCAAATTCTAGTTTATTGTAACTTTCAACTTTTATGACAAATAATTAATACTAAAAAATAACGCTCTCGAATCGTTTAATCTCGTGCAAAGGAATTACTATAACTTATTACGATTTGCGCTTTGAATAGTCGATCGACAGAGTTCAGTCTAGCGAAAGAGTACTTCGTCCAGAGGGCATAGGCCGCGAGTATTCGGCACTCTAAGGGTTAAATAAATCTAAAGCTACTTTAATATGAATTCTAAGTGTAACCTTGGTGTTCCTTTACTTTTATTTCGGCAATTAAGATCCACAATTCTCAACAATCGCACGTTCGGTCTTATCCACGTATATCCCATTACGTTTCAACGATGTCGAAAAAATTGCAACAATTCTGTAACAGAGTTTCTTTCTAAAAAAATTACCTTGGCATGTATATTATATTATGACCCCTGGAAAGGGTCGAGACATTTGAGTAAAGACTCGACGAAATACGCTCTCGAGCACCGGATCTAGTTTCGTTAATTCTCCGTTTCTCGAAGATAAGGCCATGTTTTATTGCTGTTGCACCGAGATTCTTCGCTTATCTGTCCGCGAAGAATGTCGTTCTCCGCTCGAAGCTTCTTCGTTACGCTCGTTAAACTTGCTTCGGATATAAGTTGTTGTAAAATCTTTGCGGTATAGCCACGGTGAACGAGGCGATAAATATTCGATGGATCTCGCAAGTTAGATAGAATTGATTTAGAGAAACGATCTCGACGACAGATTGCCGGAGAAACGGTCGAAATGAAATTGATTGGACGTGGCACAGGGTGAGTTCGCGGCACCTTGTCGCTATAAATTTCGACTGGTTCGTGGCACGAATATTCATGCCCATTCGTTACCACGCGCAGGTTCCTGCGAAAGTCCAGAGATTCCGCTGCCGAACGAAATAGTCGTCGAAAGGTCATGGTCAATGGATTTTCGCGAATCCACCAGCGTCTTATCAACCGCCACGATGTACGTTGTCTTCAAAATTTTACCACGGTTACAATCCGAATCTTCGAAATCGAAATAAACGTATTCGTAAAAACAACTGATACGTATCTGTTGCGTTCGTCTGGTCTAGAAATAGACAAAGTCGCAGAAATCTATTTGTTTATTGTTCGATCGATGTTGACGTTGTCGCATCGACGTCGGAAAATATATTTTGAATAAAACGAACGATCGTTACAAAGGATACGTTCGGTGTTTGCAGCGATATACTTCTGCGAGCGCTATTTGCGTCATTGAGAAATCTGCATCGTCGTTAATTTGTTTACGCGACGAGAGATTGCCTTCCGATTGCTTTCGTAAAATGGATACGAGTTCCTGAATAGCCTCGTTCGTAATAAAAAAAAAAAAAAAGAAAAAAATGTGATACGATATAACGGAAAAATAAGAGGTACGTCGGATAAATAACGTGGACGGAATAACGTAGAGTGTAAACGTCAAGAGGAGTGTCGTTGGCGAAAGAGTAGCGCGGAAGTAGTTCCTCGGCAGGTTCCAGGAAATGAAAAATGCCGTGGCATTATTTCGTCAAGTTGCGCGTGGGAAAAATGTCAAGGATACCGTGCGCGGAATTTTCATAACGGGGCGCTTACGAATCAGCGCGTGGCAAACGAAATAGAAATTCCTCTGTTCTCGATTCTCTCTGTAATTAACCGCAGCAACGTCGATCGAAGCGAACGCTTCGGATCTTGTATTTTCGCCGGCGTGGCAAGGATGCTTTAACTTAGAACAGAGGGAAAGAAGAAAAGAGAGAAAGAGAAAAAATGGGACGAAACGGAGAGGAAAAACGGAACGGAAAAAAGGAGGTCACGAGAGCGGCGAGGAGCGCCGTTCTCCGATATTTTCGTTGCATCGAGCGTGGTTCGCGAATTTTCGCGCGATCCGCCGGAACTAACTGGAAAACCATCGTTTCTGGTATTACCGTGGCTTACGGTGAAAATGTAAACGTGGACACAACCGTAACGCGTAACCGCTTCTGTTCGAGACAGCTGCGCTTCTCTCGCGCTGAAATCTCAAGCCACGCGATAATCTATGGCAAATGGATTCGTGGCTTATCTGGAACGTTATCGTACGGGTATCGTCTCTGCTTAAAACGTTGCACGTTAAAGCGGAAGACGGAAGCAACGACGAAAGATCGATAACAGTAAAGTCGTTGTCAGTCACCGGTGTTCCCGCGTACTAATTTCGCTGTCCATTTTGCGTCACGAATCGATGATCGTAACACGCGCCACGGGGAGCTCGTGCCACGGAGCCACGATCGGTCGTTGGAGCGGAGCTGCCGATTTTTTTCCTCACCACGTGGCCCCACCCTCCGCTATCTGCGTCCCCTGGTTCGCAGCTTTATGTAACGGGGCTGCTTGTAATCGAGTCGCGCGCTCGTCGACTCGCTCCGCAATAATTTCGGGATTTAATACACAGCTGAGCGTCACATGGCACGCTCGCTGCGCGGAGATCGACGAAGAAAGAAAGAGGCGGACCCCTTTCGGGGACGAAGGGGAAGGGGCAGCGACGGTGTAGCGAGCGAAACGGAATCGTCGACGAGGAGGGTGACGCGGGAACGAGCTCCCCCAGGACGAACTTGCCCCCTGGATTGGCTCGTGCGCAACCCTATCGCCCTCTTTTCCTAGTCCGCTCCGGAGGGTATCAATAATTTAACGCGTTTAATTCAGCCGCGTTCGCAGCTTAGAAATTTATGTCGCTGAATTACAATGTTGCCCCGCAACGTTTGCCTCCGCGTGCCGTGGCGGATCGCTTAATATGTATCTTTGCGAACGGACACGGCCTGAAAAGGTAGTCGTCGTACGCTTTGAAAGGAAATCGTATTTTTAAATCGATCCTGCCTAAACGAAACTGTACGCTGGAACTTGCCAGGTAATTTAACGCAAGTTGTTCACTTGGTCGGTGCCAAAACATTGATTCAGGAAATTCGAGTTTGCTGGTTCCGGTTCTGACCACGGCTTCTCAGAGCCACGTACCGGAAATGCGATCTAACGTGCAGCGTAGTTACCAGCTGAAAAGGTCAGGCGAGCGCCTGCGTGAACGACGCTGACGGAAACGCGGATCGAGGGCTGGCAAAACTGAAAGCACGAGTAACGCGAAAGTCGATAACGGACGCGTGCGATCGTCGCGACAGGATTTGGTGGCGCCATCGGAGTACGAATAGCAGAGTTCCTCACTTCCTGTTACTCCGTCGGTAAGGCAGTCGTTTCCGAAAATATTTTTCTGCGATAACGCGAGTATTGGTCAAACGGAGTGACGCGTATCCGGGCACAAAACCTACTTTCCACTTTGAAATATTTTTACGACGTTTGCGACCGAACGAAAACGGTAAGAAAGTTTTAGGAAAGAAGAAAGCGTACAAACGCTAAAAAAATTATCGTAAGGGCCGGATTATTTAGCGGCTGCTATAGAAGTGGAAAATTCAAGGTGATTAGTGCAATAACATGTATCGAATCGATTGGTAAAACGAAAATGCAATTGCCTTCGTTCGTAAGTACATTTATTTGTATGCCTTGTAAAAAAAAAGAAAAAAAAAGAAAAGAAAAAGAAGTCGATGAATAGTTCGTTGCTGATAACTCCGACATCTACGTTACCTTCTCACGAGGAAGAATTCCTCGCAATCCCTTTCTGTCTGGCTCTAGGTTAAATATCCATGGAAATGGACCCTTACCTGAAACAAAACGCACGAAAGATAGGCATCAAATGGTATAACCATATTACATACTATAAAAATAACGATCACACGGTCTGTAGGTCGGCGTTGATTAAGTTTAAAAGGTTCCATATCCCGACAGAGAATTTGATAACAGGCGTCGATAAAAGAGGATTCTGTCCGTAGGCAATAAAGTCGAAAACGGACGAAACATTTTACAATCGCGTACATACGCCGCGGAGATAACAATATTTTCCACTCGTTTAAATCAAACAGATGCACCTTTAACTCGCGTTAACTGCTGTTTGGCCAATATCCAAAGCTCTTCGAATCGAATCACTGAAATCTCTAGGAATACTCGTTCGTTCGACGGTCTTCCAAGATATTCCTTGATAATTAAACTTAATTCAACGTAAAAGATATAACCCGATAGAAGTATCCGATTTCCTCTACTAGGAAATTAATCTCTCGAAGGCGAAATAACTGTTTAAACGCGATCGTTCCTTCTTCAGCTCGAACGAATGACTAATCGCACTCGTTGATCCGAACTCCACCCAGCTGCCTCGAAATTTACGATACACTTCCGTTTGGTTAATCTTATCAATCAGCGATCGATTGCCCCTCGCGTATTATTAATAGTATACCGTTGTATAACGCTACAGGCTACGTATCCTTAACCTATACTCTCCGATCGTCGATCATTGCAATTATTTTACAGATAGTTACAAAACGATAGAATACGGAACGAACTACCAACGACATCTAATAATTCGCTCCTAAAACTTCGCTCGTAAGACGATATCCTTTCGTCTATGAACGCGTACTTCTTACTTACAGCAATAAGGTTCTCGTTAGGCTGCATTTACGACCATCTAACGTTATACACGTGCGGTTATTCGAGTCGCGATGAACGAAAGCGTGTTCCGCGAACTTGGAAATACCAGGGCGGAAGCGGGGAGAGGGAAAAGAGGTGGATATGCGAAACGAGGGAATTCTGGCCTCGGTGAATACGAATCCCCCATTTTCCACAGACGTTCGAAGACTCGACGAGGGCCGGCTTCGATCACGTAGCCGAAACGCCAACCACGACGCCTGTTAACGCGTTCGAGCAGTTTGCAAATTGCGCGCCACGTAATTACAGTCTCCGACAGACGCATACGAAGAAAGGGCAGTCGTTGTCGGGTCTCGACAGTCTATCGAAGGGATTTCGACGAGCTCGATATTACACCACGTCGACGACATCGGCACAGATACTTCCTTACGAACGCGATAATCAATTTTTGTACTAAGAGATAATTAACTCGGAGGAAAGGCGATTAATTCCGGAGTGCGACGACGGCCGATGGAAATTTTTGAAAATCTATGTGGGCAGACGAGACGAGGATCGTTTATCATTTAGAAGACCTCAAACTGCGCTCCGACAAAAATAGTAATAAACGAATCGGAAAACCGAACGTAGATCTCCCTCTCCTGTTCCCCTTCGATTAAAGGGGGCTTCCTCCTCCGCCTACGGTTTCCAGACGAGGGATTCACCCTCGTTTTTGCGTTTAGTTACCGCGGCCGCTTTGAATTTTATGCGCGATCGAGAGTGACAGATTTCCACGACTGGCAGACCTGTTGAGACCGTTACCCGTTCAGAGAAAGAGGACAGAGCACCGTTCGATCGTCGAATCGGGTTTATACGAATTCGAATCCGGTAATCCGATCGGATGACTTTTCCCTCGAAAAAATATAGAGAATCAGAATGTCGATAAAACGTCGCTATCCACAGGGTTAACAATGGAGGAAGATTCGACAAAGTGGGCCGGGAAGAGGAAGAGGAGCGTATCGCTCGTAAATTCTGCTCGATCGTCTACGCGTCGTTTCGTTTTTTCGTATATTCGCCCGAGCGAATGCGTGCTACTCGCTTTTGCAAAGTTGGCTTGCTCCGATATGCAAACGATCCGCACGCGACTCAAAAAAAGAATCGACGATCAAAAGGAAATAATCGTATCGGCTGTTTCGGACGATCTTCGTATAACTGAAAATGATAAGCGCGGTGGTGGCATGCTGCGGGACATTTATCCTTAATACGCGTTAATGTTGCGATTAATATTGTATCGACGTTCGCTCTCGGGCGTCGATAAATTTTATCGGGGACGAAACATCTAGTGTGCACGGCAATTCCGTGGAATTTCCATTTCTGACGGTCCTTCCCCAACCGAGCCCTAATTACAGATGCAATCAGTCAGCATACATGCACACGCGTACGCACACTCGCTCGAGTCGTTGCGTCACACGCGTGTATCGACGTTGATTGCGACAGGTAACCGAGAGAGCTGGTGTTGGCCAGTTGCGACGCCACTGGCCGGAAATCGAACGACGTTTTACACCGTAGCGGCCAGAACATGGCATCCGTGCGCCACGTAAGAAGCCCCATCGGTCCGAACCACACTTCCGATTGGGATTGCGCCGCCATTTCCTGCAGATGGGATACATCGGTCGAGTTATTCAAGTCGCCCGGATCAATTTGCCCCTCTTCCATCGAATCCTTCCCATTTTCCTGGCTATTTTAGAGGCCACTTTCGTGTCTGCGTTACGTCCGTTTCCCTTTCTTTTTCTGTCATCCCGGTCGCGAGAAAAAGGATCGCTCGATAGGATCGCTGGAATGGAATTCGAACGACGATCCATCGTGACTAAGACGTTCGGCCAACCGAGGAATTTCCGTCGACCGACCGACGCTCTTCGTTACTCGCCGTTCTATTACATTATTCCTACGAGTTATACGATTATCACACGGAAAGCAAAGAGGATTACATTAACTCCCTGTTTGCACTAAGGTAACGCAGTGACGTTGATAGGTACTACAAAATTTATCGTTACACGAACTGCATTGTCTATTAAAGCATAATGCACCCAAGAGAGGCGAAGTTTGTTCAGTCGAGTAGCAGCGGTAAGTTCGCATTCAACTTCGTCCTACCAATTACAGCGTCCAGCAAGTCCCCGCGACTATTGATTCCCATTTACCAATTGATTCCGATCGTTCCAGTTTCCCCGGGAGCACGCGTTAAGCTCGTGTCTTCCTTTAAACGTTTTTTACCGCCGCCTGTCGTGCCGCAATTTATGGCGTTTCGCGTTCAGTTACACTCGCCGGACTCGATTACACCGTCCTTCTATCAACGCGTAAAATCCCGATTACCGTCGAAGGTGGAAGAAAGACGAGGTTTTCGCGCGAACAACAGATCGAATTATCAGCGGACAAACGCGACTCAACGACCGCAGTTGGCTCGATGATAGGAATTCTTTGGCGAAGCTCGTCCGCGGTGTTAGACGATCAACGCGCGATTAAATATCGAAGAGGAAAACAAAGGAGCGTTTAATAAAATTAACCTCTACGCGATACCTGTCACGCGCACACCCATATAAATCGATGTAGAAGTATCTGGCTTAAAGCGGACAGAATAATTCTAGAAGAATACCACACGACACAAACACAGGTGCAGGGAATTTTTTCGACGTACAACTGTTAGACGCGCGACGCGACAGAAGAAGAAATGGGAAAGGACGAAGCGTTGCTGGCATGTTTCATCCCAGGATGTTGATGGAGGAATCCAGGACGAAAGAGGACGTTACGAAACCGAGAGAGCGGCAGACAGCAGGTAATCGGCCGTTGAAAACGCAATTTGTGGACGAGAGAAAGAGGCAACAGAAGCGACAAAAAGAGACAGTTCGAGATTCCCCGGATTGATAGGGTCGCTTCTTTTCTTCTCTTCTTCCTCTTCCTTCGCCAAGATTCCTGCTGCAGCTGGCGATGGCGAAGTAATTTCCAGCCAAATATTATGTACGTTTACGAGTAAAACAACTTCAGAATTCAAAAAATCCATAGAATAGCGAAAGGACTATGTTACGTCGGGCGACCCTCTACCTAGACCAGGCCATACACCGCGGGCCAGACGGGAACCAGATATCCGCTCATCCTTGCTGCGTACCTTCGATAGTCTTAAGGACCCATCGTAAATTCCAGTAATTCGCCAGCTAAGATCCTTCAGACTCAACAAATATCTTTTTTCCGAATCATTTTTTACAAACTATCGTCTACTACGGCTTGACAAGGGAAAGTTAGTTTTTCTCACGTACGATGCTTCCTACTAGCAACTTTCTATCGAGGGCGGCTAAGACCCTTCCTAGTCCACCAAACCTTCGTTTATCCAATCAGAAGCAACGTATACTGCCCTCACTTTCCTGACCAAAAATGTCATGAACAAATCCGATGGTCCCGTGCGCTAGACACACCCATCGCTAGCTTTCCTCCGACACAGCATCGTCACCCAACTTTACTTCTTCTACACCGCTAGAAGAGTCAACTTACAACGTCGAAGTCTAACGTCTAAATCTAACGTCTAAGTCCAAGCACGAACATTCACTTCCTCTGTTAAGTATCCTCTAATGCTACGTCCACTAACATACTAAATTCCACTATAGGAGCCTTGCTCTATTGTGCATCTATCTTATCTTCGTGCGACAAAGTGTCATCTAGGAATTATATCTACTCGACAGTGTAACTTAAGTGTTGGAAATAAAAACCGTACAATTCAGTGAATCACAGTGTTATACTAACTGAATCACCCCTATTATCTTAACGGAAATCAGGAAATCGATCAACTCGTGGTGTCGATTATTACAATCGTCGGAATTTACGACTCCCGTTGACGTCTCTCCTCGCGATTGGTCGAAAATACAGATTATAACGACGAAAGAAAGCATCTACGAACGAGATCGAACGGTTTTCGAGTGGCTGGCCAGAGCGATGAGATAAAAATTACAGAACTTGTCGACCGATAAGTCGCATAAGATTGCAAGTGGCGGAAGTCTGGAATCGAGGATAGATAGGATCGCGATGAGTCGGCGTAGCGTGAGCGAAAAAAGTTGCCAGATTGTGGCACGAAAACAGGATATCCGATGATTACGTGAGAACGTTCTGCCATCGTGACCTTCAGGGCCGTTCGTTCTTCTCTGCCATTTGACCTGCGCTTCCTCTTCGTTCGTGATTCAGCCACCTCGATCTACGCGCTACGATACATTTTCCGCGAGTGTCGTTTCGTTCAAGGCCCGACAATTTAATGTCATTAATGTCCGTCACGTGGACGAGGGAGAAACAAGAAACGGGGCCTTGACAGTGACGTTTGACAAAGGAAACGTAAAAATGTGGATACGAGAGTAAAACTTGTTCTCCTTCGAGAGAAAAGCTGATGCGTTTTACGCGCGGACAAGGAAGGAGAGACGCGTTCGCCAAACAGCAGGCCGAATATTTAACTTGCATCGATAGGAAGCGTTTGTATTCTTTGTTCGTCGGCTGGCGGAGCTATCGTTTCAAAGGAAAATAGGAATTTTCCGGTGGGAACAAGGGGGCGCGCGAGCGCGTTCTACCAACGTGCTACAGAGGAAACAATGGGAATCGTTCGGCTTTGTCGAGGCCAACTTTGTTTCGTAAGTTCTCGTTGTAAACGGAGGTAGCAAATCGAAAAAAGGGAATTTCGCAACGTGGCCGGTGGGCGGAAGCAGAAAGAATTCTCTGTCGTGCCGTTTCATGGCGCAAACGGTTTCGACAAGTTCTGCGTCAAAAACAACCCCGGAACAACGCGGTCTCAGCCAACTTCCTCGTTTCCCAAGCATTCGCGGAACAAGGTATACACGGAATAGATTCGTTAAAGATCTTTCGACGAAAGTTTGAACGTCGAATTCTTTTTGTTAAGTAAATTCAGCCATTTTTTCTCCCTCGGCCTCTTCCTTTCCCATTCGAAAGAGAATATAGGTGGAAATTGTACGGAGGCAGAAATATCGCGCCGGGAGTCGATAAGTCGACAAATCAAAGCCGGAGAGTAAAGAGAAGAGAAGTAACAATGCGCAAAGGATCATCCGTCTCCGTCGAACAGCCATGTCACTCGTGATTTCATACAACAAACGTCAGAAGGAAATATGGGAAGGGAGCGAGAACCCGATCGAATTCCTGCACAGGAAGCACCGAGGAATTGCCGCGAATCGCAGTCTCGCGTGGTTGTTCGCGCGAATCTTGGGCCGTCAATCTTGCCAGCCGATCGATAGACACATACTCGAGAGCGTTAATCACGTATAAATCTATACAGCTGTTGCGCAATCGATCGTTTTTACGACGTTCTCCGTTCGCGAGTTTCTGCTTGATTCCTTTCGCGTGAAAAATTGAAAAGTCCATCAAAAATAGAGATGGAAACGGGAAAGGCAGACTATCTAGAATCTCCCAATATTCGCCCGTGACTGTTACCAATCTATATAACCGTTCTGCCAACGTCTTACTATCAAACACCGACGTCTTTATATCTCAATTTGTCAATTTCAAGTATTTCGCAAGCATCGAATCGCGTTCCAGGAAAGAATAGAGCGACGACTACGATACGAATCGACAACGTACACCTGAGGCGTATTTAAAACCAGCCACGAGCGTGCTTCTTTTCCTCGAACGCGAGGAAATTGCGATCGTTGAGAGATCGCGTAACCTCCGAAGCGAGGTCGTTACATTGACCAACCGTTTGGGTTCGATGGTGTTCGACGCTTCATCAATGAGTTCATGATGCAAACGCGCGCGGAACCCGGACAGCGCCGATCATTTATTTCGCAGTGTCCACGATGAAAACAGGCACCGCGAGATCGACAACCGGCTGACACAGTGCGGTGTTTGCTGCTGCCTGTCCAACCACGGGTTATTTAATCGAAAGAATTATCGTGTTCGAACGGCGTATCGGTAAACACGCGACTGGACACGAAGAGGATAAATTCGAGAGCCGGAGAATACGAGAGGATGTGCCTTTTCACGGTTGTATTTAAATAAAGTAATCGTTACCGCGCTTCGCAGGAAATTACAGTCGACTCGATGTAATATCGAATTGCGTGGATTTTAATATTTCAACCGATGGTTTAAGCAACGAAATAGAAAAGAACAGAAGCGTAGATCGAGGCACGATTGCGTTATCATCGGTTAACGGGATGGAGATCAGAACGAAACGAAATAAATGACTTTTTCCTCGTTCCTCGAAACCCCGTAATATTTTCATTTATCATAATTCTTGTCTTTCGATTTGACGTGGCTTTCGGCTTACGTCATACGTATTTACAAGCATATTCTAAAATCTTATGCCACTAATTGCTTAATTCAATACATTTTATTACTACTATCTTCGAGTGCTGTTCTAATATATCATATATTATATTGTCTAATTAAATGCACTTACATCACGAAATCACGTAATATATGGTCAGAACGGAGACGAGACCTCGACCGGTTATGATATCGGAGACCATTTATTGTTTGCGTTTCTGGCACGATGTCTGTTCTCTGATACGCTGCCCCTGCCGCTTCTACCCGGAACGGTGTTTAATTTATTATTCTTTTAGCGTAAATGTACGGGCAGACAGTCTTGCGAAGTGTGTCGGACGAACGAATGGCTTAAATTTATCTATGGTTTTTAAAGGCTGAATATGTGCCGCTACAGCGACGATATACAGTATCGTTCGTTCAGAGCTTCCAATAATCCTGGCAAAGCCCCGAGAGGATTTGTCCAATATTTCAGCCTGGATGGCAGAAGATAATAGAGACGTTAGGTTCGAGCACGAACCGCTGCGAACCAGACCGAGTAAAGTTAATTAAATTCTCTGATCTGACAATAACCGTTCTTTGATCAAGATTTTTCCGCGCGATTATCCTAATCGTTCGTGAACTTCGTCGCAAAGTAGTCGCTCGAATTTTTTTCTGTCACGCTGAAATTCCTGTGTGCCCGTTCTATTTTTTCCTATTCCGGTGAATGGTAGTTGGTGTTTTCGAGAGAAAAAACGATCGCGATACGAAACTACGTAAACATGTGTACGTAATTACCGTTGCACGCTCGACCGTGCACAGTCATTGTCTGACTCGGAACGAACAACTCTCCTTGAAACTAATGTTACTTCGATGCGCATTTGGCGCTATTTGTCTCGTGACTATGTTTACGGCTACGTGTTAATGAATAAATGGCGCCGAGTTTACGAGTTGACAAAAGTCACTTAACGAACGACGGCAAACTTCTAATAACGATGTTTAAAAACTTATCGTTCGACAGATAGAGAATTGTTCGAAAAAGTACGTCAATGCAAATTACTTGTGTTATATCGAGTATTACATTATATCGCGCAATGTTGCTTACCGACACAATGTCGCTTATGACACTGGAAAAATCCAGTTCTAACGAACAGTGATTACAGAAATGCTACGTAAAGTGCGAAATATTCGCCAGGGGAAAAAGGAAAGAAAAAGAACATTCGAACGTCTCTCTTCGCTACGACGCTGTTATTTCAACTAACTGTACGACTATTTAAAACGATCTCTCGGGCCGCGATTCTTTCTTCTCAATTAAGCGAAGTATAAAAAAAAAAAAAAGAAAAAAAAAGAGGAAGGAAGGAAGAAGGCAAAATGAACCCCTCTGCCGGAACAATAGCAATCTTCGAGCACTTGAAGCGAGAGCGAAGTTTCGCGGAATTTTCTCTCCGGTTTTCCCTGCAGTCGCGATGGGCTGGCGCGCGTTAGACATCGAAACAGCCGCTTCAACCGCGCACTGCTCCAAGAAGTTAAACAGTTTGCCTTGGATGGTACTGCCAACACGATTATTATCCTATTACACCCGCGCAAATACGCGAATTGCGTAACTGCGCGCCGCGTGTAACTGGTACACGTACATACGTAGGCATTTACACGTTGATTTTTCCTTCCCGTTCCCGGTACAGCCTCTTACCGCGTGCGTATATACGCGCAGATGTACGTGCAAATGTACGTATGTATAAACGTTGGTACAAGTGTACGCGCGTTGACGATGGCGCTCGCTAGAGTAGGCTCGTCTACGATTACGAGATTAATTAATGAGTCGGCGTGTCGCGCGTTACAATCACGGTCGGGCTTGTAATCGCGGTGACATAACCGCGTCGATTCGACCCGTCGCGTCGCCTCGATAATTAATCGACGGAGGAAATTACACGCGCGCGCGAAACGTGAATGTCAAGCGACGATGCCGGCCGATTAAGAGTACAATCCCATCGAAACCAGATATCCAGATTATGACGCGGTTCCGACGCGTTGTTAGCTCAACGATCGAATCGTTAACGAGGTCTCGATACGTCGGAATTATTCTACTCGCCGTGTATCGATGGAAAAGCGAGCGATAAAGCGCGCAATAAAGCGTGCCAATAAAGCTTCGTTGTAACAGCGAAAGAAACAACGTCCGATAGACGCGATGATAGAAGATGATGGAGAGGATGAGGCGATAAAGCGTCGTCCGGAAAAGAGGTCGTGTCGCGTTTCTTCGTTCAAGTTCGTTCGGCTTTGTTGCTACGGTTGACGTCAAAGACGCGCGCACGCGGATCCGTGTGCAAGCGGAGATCCGGCATTTGCCCGCCACTTCGTGACGAGAAAGCTGGAATTTGAATTTTCATTGGCTCGGCTCGCGCGTTCTCTCTTTCTCTTACGTCGCACAGAAAGGGTTTAGAAACAAGCTCGAACGACATTCTTTCTCTCCCCCTGCTGGGAGCTTGACATCGACGTGGAAAACCGATAAAACGGAGCAAACACACTCATCGCTACGCTCATCGTTACGCGATGATTAATTGCCGCGTTCGAAAAGTAATAAAATTGCCAGCCAATAATTCACCGACGCTCCATTTGTTTCATCGCCTTTTCCTCTCTGATATTTCATTTGCCAACAATGCGTTTCCCAGCGTTATTCGTCCAAGGTACAAGGTATCTTTCTTGCATAATAGCACGCGTGCTCTTTCGCTTCATCGTGGAATCGTTCGATTTAAAGACAATGATGTTTCCAAGTTCTCCTCTTTAATCGCTACGCCGCTTGAAAATCCATCGTGATTTGCATACCCGCTCGTGGGATCTCGCCGTTCTCTCTTTACACCGCGAAAAGGAGCAGCAGGTTGCGCTGGCAGACTTCTCTGTTCGCCGAAGACACTGGGTCGGAGTAACAACGAGGGCCGTGTGAATATTTATACGCGATTCACGGAGAGTCGTATTCGGTTCGCGCGTATGCCCGATGCCGCATGCTGCACGCTCGTGAGTTTGTCCGAGTGTAACATTCCACGTCACCCGGTCACAAATCCAGTCGGTTGCGTTTAATCCGTTGATTTAAGGAAGAATCTCGCTCGGATCGCGCAGGTTCTCAGGAATTCCGTAAACGTCCCTTCGGACCGACGAACGACCAAGAAACCAGACGACAAAGGTGTTTGATCGTTATTAAATTTCAGCCTGCGCGGCCCACCGTTATGAAATTTCCACGAACGTTATTTTCTCATCAGCAAAATAAATATTTCCTTAGCTCGTCGGGACAAGGGAACATTGTCACGAGCAAACTTTCCTTGGTCGAACCGCTCGCTAGACGAAACAATGCCAGAGCAAATATTCCGAATTCTGATCTCATATAAATATTTATAGATCAATTTACGGGAGAGATGGAGAAGTGGAGCGAAGTCATGCTGCGTTCGATGTTTGCGACGTAATTATCATAATTACGCTAAAGTATTTGATACGTAAGAGGGTGTGGAATAAAAGGAACAAGATCGTTTTCCTGTAAACTTATGGCTCTCACGCGAACAGTCGGATACGGCTTGCATTCTGCTCCTTTCTTCCTCCGAGTAGCTCGATCTCTTTTTTGTCCGGACTTTAACAGCCATGAAAATTGCTTCGCATGCAAATGGAACGATGGCCGACGTATCTATGAGCGGAACGTTAAAGCAGCAGGGTCGAAGCGAAAAACTTTAGGCGCATCTCTGGCTCTCGGTTTATTTCCTTGCGTCGTTATTAGACTGATCGACCGGCGCGCAGCCGCCACCGCGCACTAAAAGAAACAGCTATCTGGGACTTCGTGAAATTTACGAGGCACGAGATTCTCTACGGCACCGTTCGAAACACGGCAGACGTATCCTGTGCAAACGCGAACGCAATAAAATCGGCCAGTAGCCGGGCTACCGCTCGAATCGCTCGTTCGAGCAAGATACTTACATCGATTCCCGGAGGCGACCTCGTGTGCCTTCGACTCGGAATTTCCACGACAGAAATTGCATAATTATCGCGGCGACTACGCTCGTTTGCCCGTTGGGACCTGCCCGATCGTCAGGAAACCGTTGTACCGCCATCCTGGCAAAAACCATTGCCAGGAACATCCACGACACTGTGTAAAGTAAAATCGAGGCGAACGAGCATCCAGAAATCCGGTTTCTATCGTTCACGTAACAAGCGCGCGCAAAGTATTATAATATAATCGGCGACGAACGATCGTTAGCGAATAATAAAAGCGGAGAAGGTGATCGCGCGGCGAATTTGTCATGGTAACCTTTGTACGTATTCAATTTCCCTTAATTAATATTTTTACCAAAAATAACGCGCCAAGAGAGAATAGTAAATTAGATTGGACCGCGTTCGTTCGCTAGGTTTTGTAAGTTGAGATGAATACAGCAGCGCAAACGTTCGGATAAACGAACCTTTCCGTTCACCGATGAAAACGTATTAAATCCGTGGAAAAGTTCCGTCGTTTGTCTTCCACCTTTGTAGGAGAACGTTCGTTGAATCTATTTCTGTCCTGCCGGCCTGGGGCGCGAAACGGATAGTGTTTGAGTTAGCCCATTGATACTTCGTTGAGTGTTCGGCACTGACACATCGGTGGTGAAAATATACGCGTGATATTGAATTTTTCATGAGTCTCTGAGGGAAGATAAAGTTTTGAAAAGGGTGTATACAACCGAAATAGTTCGCTCGTTTTGAAAACTGCAGAAGGATTCGCGACACCTAATGAGATTCCGTGCTCCTGTCACGAATACATGCTGCTATTGTCCATAAAAATTTGAACGATAAAAAGCGTTACATACGTAATACATTCTAACCGTATATGTGAATAATATTAATGGGTAGCTATTCTAACTGGAGATATTTACGTACGTCGCAGCGATAAATCTAGACGCATTGCCAACAAATTAAAACTTCGTCATATCGCTGGATAATATAGGGAACGATAAATTTTCCGAAAGATCCTCTATATTATGGAAAATGATTTCCTGGATCAGATAGGCTCGCGTATTTCAGCGGTCGCCAGATGCCTGCAAAGTTAAGAAATAATCATTTTTCTCGGCGATCGCGAAGGTATCGAGCGACTGTGATTTACGAGGCCTATCATCCGTTTACGAGGTCGGACTAATATCGACGAGGTTCTCATTCGATGGGGGTAATTTTCCAGACGGTTCGAAACGGGCGCATTCATCTTTTCTTCGGCGGCCAACCGCTCGTGAACGACCGCAGACGCAGCGACCGCGATTACACAAACCTACATTCACCTGAAATATTGCATGTAACACGACCTTGATGAGGTAGCCGTGCCATTCATGCCACGTACAAAGACATGCCTCGACTTGGGCCGTGCCAAAACCGACGATGCCAAGTTCCCTGCCATTTATCGCCACCCACTCGTTCAAATTGTTCGCTCAAATTTCCCCCAACGTCACATACAACTCGAAGTCATTAGCAATTTGACGGTAACAACTTTGAATATTTCAGATCGCTAAACTTCCATTATTCGTCACTCGGATTTCCAACGTTTCATCTTTGCTTTTTAGCCGTTTTTCTACTCGTAACTCATATTACGACGAGACTTGCTCGTTTAACGCCTAGACAGCTTAATTAAGCCGTGACCCAATTGATAATCAAGACCTTCATCAGCTTTAAAAGCTTTTTAAAAAGGAGTCGTTTCATTCGCAAACGAAAGGGTAGGTATGTAGTGTGACGTTATGAAATATGCAACCTGACGGAATGAATATAATAAAGGCAGATATAACGAACGTTGGAAATGATCGACGAAGCACCGAATCCAGCACCGATTGATCCAGGTCCCTGCTGTAATTAGTCTCGTCTCCGATGCGCGTTATCACGGCGAGGTTTCATGAATATCCTGCACTCGAAAACACGCCGGAAACTGAACGGTCGGTGAAAAGCCGTGCGGGACAGGGGAACGCTTTCATTAAAGTCGTGACAAACACAACGTCCCATCGGTGTCGCTGCCCGAAACGTAGTAGACACTTTGAAATAATAACGAGACCAAGTAGTTCGTATAAACCGCGCGGAGCGATAACCTTTGTGCGCGAAATTGCGCGAATAAAGCGCGCGTGTTTCGTTAACGAGAAACGCTTTTGCGAATGGGAGGTGGCTCGAGTTTCAGCAAGTGGAAAACCGAGCTTCTACCGTCCTCGTGGTACGAACGTTGCCAGTAAAGTGTTCCTTTTCACGGTGAGAGAGAGAGAGAGAGAGAGAGAGAGAGAGAGAGAGACAGAGAGAGAGAGAGAGAGAGAATGAGATCGATTTCATCCGGCTCCAAAAACGATACCGATCATGTTCATCCTCGTCTTCTGTCCCCTGCTCTTTCCTTCGAGGAAAGAAGACAACGCTTGCGAGCACGAAACTCTTCCAGACTATTGGCAGCGCTCGTTGCTTGTAGAGTGCATTTTATTTCGATAATGCGATTCGACGAAACGATGTCTTTCACAGAAAGATACATTCCCCGATGGAAAATTAGCCGTGTGCCACGCGATCGCAAATTTCCTGCTCACCGCGGAAAGCACCTTAATCCTGGCCGGTGGAACGTGGTTGTCAGCGCGGGAAAGGGACGGCGCGTCGAGCGTGCCACCGCACGAATTACGTGGATTCATTTCGACGAATCCTGCAATGTTTGGCCGGCGGTTTTTGCGAACAGGCCAAGCGTAATCCAGGCATCGGAGAGGACAAGCCGCGAGGAGAATTGGTCCGCGACGACTGGATCGCTGGTTGGCTTGGAAACCATCCGTAAGGATCGCGCGTTGATACATCTGCACACCGTTGGTAAACTGGGCTACGCGATATCGATTCCGAGTCGACCCGGTCGAGACAGAGTGGTCGTATGCGCGACTTTATATACGAGGGATACGACGTCGGCGGCGATGGCAGCAGTCGCTGCATCGAGCACATGCATAAATACAAGCAAGGATACGGCTACACGACAGGCCGATTAAAAGTGGCTAATTTGATGGAAAAACTCGTCAGAGCGAGCACAAAAGCAAACGACGTAGAAAATCGCGCAGGGGAGGAACAGCAGCCCGGGAAATACGGGGCATTTAAAATACGGGTAATAAGGAGAGACGTCGAGGGCTGGGTTTCGCCGTGCGTTTCTCCGCGGTGCACCAGTCGTGAACGATGCCGGCACGAATAATTGCCAGAGAAAAAATTCAACAGTCCGTTGGTAGAATCATAGCACAGTTTCATTGAAAAGTTCGTGAACTTTCCACCGTTCGGGTGCGCGTTTCGCGAAAGTGTTCGAGAGGTACATTTTTCTTTCCTTTCTTCCTCTCGTCTTCTCTCTTTTAGCGGCGCAGAGAAAAATAAAATGGAGAAGCAGCGATGCAAATTATCAATTAGAGACGGCAGTTTAACAACCGTACACACGATGTATCACGCTGTGACGTATCCGTCCCCTGACGTTCACCAACGTCGAAATTTTCCCCCGGCAAATTTAGACCGCATTATTCGATAATTAAGCCCTAGAACGATAGCCATTTAACCGGTCGATTAGCAAGCGGAGTAATTATACAACTTTCATGCAGATCGGTCAGCTAATTACTATAAAATCATCGATTCAGACAGGAATTCCCTTTAGGTCGATACGTTACCTACCCACGTACAAGCTTCTCGTACATAATCGACCCGCAAGCTATCCTTTTCCTCTTTTTTCTTCTTCGGAAGAGCGACTGGCGGCTTCCCCTTTCGCTGTGTAAATACATCGAAAGCCTCCTATATGACACAATCGAGGTAACAGGCGTCGATTACGTCAAAGTGAAACCGGCTCTTTCGTTGTATAATACGCGGACGAATTTAACCACGGCCAAGTCGCAACATCGAACAGGAAGCCACGCGCGCGCCAGCCTAACCGAACGCGAATCGTGGCTTTCACTATCCTTGGCAATTGTTCGCACTAGATGGTACCTCTGGTCGCCTAACTCGCTCGACTTAACCGACCGTGAACATCCTCATGGACCTTGAATACGAATTGTACGCGTGCAACGATTGGCTTCTCGCTGGCAGTGGTGAAACGTCATCATCGATTCGCCGATCGGACTTTGCCTCGGCTACCTTCAAGGTTCTACTAATTGTATCGTTCAATTGATCTATGCTGAGGCAACGTTTGGCTAACGATCGGACCGAGAAGCACTTTCCCTGGGAAATTCGGAACGTCCTTCTCGCTCGACGATTCAAAGTTCACGCGAAGAGAATGTACAGTCGTACATGTAATTTGGGACGTAGTTCATAAGTTTTATCACTAATGGAGGCATCGAATCGATCGATTTCGAAATAAGTCGCGTCTGTCGAAGATACACTCGATACGAGGATATTCGCGGTGAGCGGTTGGAAATTTTAATCCTGTTTATTCGCTGACAATTAACACGGATCCTGTGCGAATCGAGTCGCTAAGAGAGAACGCGTTTGAGTTTCACGATCGACGGAGTAAGACCGTCCTTTTTGATTGTATCTCATGTCGAATCCGCCAAAGTTGCATCCTTTTCTCGTTGCAGCGCGAAGAGACGAAAACGGTTGTCCTTGGTTTTTCGTCTTGCTGGATTAGATATCAACGCATCGGGTTGTTTGTTTCGATTTCGAGGGATATTTCGACGCGAACTTGGCCTATATCGAAACGAAGTACTCTCGTTGAGAAATACCGCAACGGATATTGCTGGATCGCGTCGCGGGAATAATAAAAAGATACGTGACATAGTCGTTGAAAAGAAAAAACCGTGTCGAGAATATCAACCCGTAACGAGGAAAGGTAACCTTCGTAATCGAGAGCCGCTCAAATGTTGCAAGTGTAACGAGCAGCGAGATTTCACATCGCTTCGATGTCTAATTGCAAAACGTTTCGTGGGAATCGAAAACGTGTCGACAGCCTTCGACGAAAAATCCATCGACAGGATTTTATTTCGACGAAAAGATGAAACAACGGTCTTCCAAGATGAACGATGCAAGCGACGAATTTAATAAACACTCGATACGTATTTGACACGACGGATACTCTAAACTGGAAGTTTTTCAGAATACTTCTAACGCAACGGTTTAACGAATTTCAAATTTTCGAGATTTCCTTCGTTCCCGATGAGTCGATTCGGTCCTCCTTTGGCCGTTGGTGAAATGAAACGTGTTGTACGATTTTTACGAAATATAGTAGTTTTTCCTTTACTAAGCGAGTAATTTTCTTTCAAACAAAACGACTGATCTTGATAACCATCGACGCTCGAAAGGCAAAGAGGAGACACGAGGGAACGGAGTCAGAGGAAAGCGTGTAATACTCAGCTCCTTCAGAACCATTATGAGAAAAAATTCAATTTTCGACGTGGAAGAATCCGAGGAAGTTGCTGGTTCGATAGAGGACGTCGAAGATGATCAACGTGGTATTTATTGAATTTCGAGGATGAAAAATGCAAGCAACCAAGGGATGGGTAAAAAGAAGCAGGTGAACGATACCGACCGGTGGCAACGGCCGAGCAATCGCCTTCTTCCCGCTCTCTCGTTCACGTTCTTATGCCGTTCGTCCAATTTGGTCGTGAAAAGGGTGTAAGAAAAACGAAGACACGGAAGACACAAAGGGAAGATAGCAGGAATGCCCTTCCACGAAGCACCCTCTGCAAACACAACCAAGCAAATGGACTGCTCGAGGCGCTGTTCCCTCCACGATCCACGAAGAACGCGTTCCATCGCGGCCATCGCGCGACAAAGTAGCCGACCAACTGTTCTCGAGTATTGTTCCGTGTTTTCCGGACGAGTTGGCTACAGAATGGCTCGTCGTTCCCTAGAATCGGGCGTCCATGTCATTTTCCCTGATTCTTCGTTTGCCTTTCGCACGACTATTTCTTTTTGGCTACTTCTGAGTATTCTCGAAGCGATAGCGACCGCGTTCGTGTATCGTTAAACAGCAACAAGGCGATCGCGTCGTCGTATCGTTAAGCGGACACTCGATCGAAAGAAAACGAATTTCGAGATGTAATTCACAAAGAAGCGACAAGGACGAGACGACTTCGAGCCATAAAATTTTTGATACAAGCTTCCGGTAGACGGTCGGTGGATTCATCGGCATACATCGTGAAATAACAGGGCAGCTCGTTGAAACGCGCCAACCATGAATTTTAGCTAATTAAAATACGCGATGCCGATATCGAAGCGGCGGCGGTGTTCGAAAAATGCATTAACGGTAAAGTAAACGGATAATCCGGGGAAACAAGGGGAGCGGAGTGGAACGTTATCGCGATTGTCGCGGCGCGCAACAATTGAATTAACGAGGAGATTAATTGCAAATAATAACGTTATAAAGCGGGTCCGTGAACATTCCACTTGGGCAAATGGTGCGGCCGTTGCGCCCCGATAACACGGGCCGCGTTATTGCTACGTTTTTCATCGGTGGAGCGCGCAGCATAGAGCAACGTGGACCGGAAGAGGGCAGGGGGCGTTTATTTCTCTCTACTTTGCGAGCTTATATTTTTTACGGCTCTTCCACGAGAGAGGGTGAAAAGGCTTCTCATCAAGGCCAGGCCAGTGCACACGCCGTGGCTCCTCCCAGAGTTTTCAAGGTACGCGGCAGGACAAAGAAAAGCTCGTTTCGTAAAAAGCAACCGCGACTGGAAATTCAAGAAAAATCTCGAGTGTCCGTGAAATTTTCTGCGAGCGCGACTTCGAAAAAGGAAAGACGTTAACAACGCTCTATCTTCCAAGGACGGTGGCCGGATAAAATGCAAATTTATCGTAATTCTACCGCCGTAAACATTATGAGAAGTCGAGCGACGCTATAAACTGACTGCTAATCGAAATACATTGTGCTCTTTTTGTTATTTTTCACCGCACCGAAATCTTTTCATCGCGCTTCCTGCTCATAAGAGTAGACCTTGCTCGATCTTTTTTCCTTTTCGTCCTCGGTCTCTCCTTTCCCCCCGACCGTTGGATTGGAAAACAGATTTGGAACTCGCAACGGTCGCATGCGATCGTCAACTTCATTCGAATGACGAGCCTATGTATATCTGATGAGCCGCGAATAAACTGGAACGAGCACGCTATTCTATCGAAGCCAAGAATTCATGCACCAAGGGATTAAGTAAGTACAAGTTTTCAGGTTAAGCCGGAGCGCTGGGATTAGTCAGGTAACTACAACGCCGGTTTCCTAGCTCGCGACCATTTCGTCGATACACGTGTACGTACAGCCAAGTTCTCCTCAAACATTTGTTCCGGCTTGGAGAAGCATTTGCTCAGGATTTCCAAACTCGAGACGGCCGCCGCCGTCCTTTCATAAACGCTACCGTTTGCGGAAACAAAGGTCCAACGAATATTTTCAAATGCAACACCACCGATGAAAATCCGCGGACTTCATAGACCTCTTCGTCGACAAGATTTTTCCTTTATTCGCACATCCACCTTTTCTATCGTTGGACAGAAATAAGAATTCGAATACCGTCGCGATTCGAAAGAAAGAGGAAACGCTATCCTTTCTTGTTCCTTTATCAATTCTGTCGCTTCCGGTATCCCATACACCTTAAATAGCGCCCACGCCAACGTTCTACGAGGACAGAGTCGGTGATTCATCAGCCGTTACTATGCCACAATAGACTTTTTTTTTGGTGCAAAAATAGCGCTCTAGTGAAACGCATACGAAGGAAGTTTCACTACAAAAGTCCGCTCCATGCGCGAATAATAAATGTAAAACAAAACAAAAAAAAAAAAGAAATAAAAATAAAATGTGTAAACAAATTTTCGTTGCATTAAAATTCAAATTGAAAAATTTCATCCTTGCGTTTATTTAATTCTCACTCGTGTTTCTTCTGTTAATTTCACCCGGAAACATTTTAAACTTTCTTCGCGTCGTCGTAGCTATTCCTTCTACATATTTCAATCCTAATGTTAGCCGGTGCTATTTCTTTCAATTCAACGTATTCTTGGCAATATATCCATTTATGGGTCAAATCGTGGCGTCCTCTATATATAAAGGATGAGCCGCGGAAATAAAAGTTTCATGGTCCGTGACGTTCCATCTTGCGCGCGTATTTATTTGCCATAAAGAATGAAATATCGGGTATGCACGAGCGAACCGTTTGCGGCGTAAATTTTAACATTCACAGAGCTTCTTGCCGAGAGTCAAAACAACCGAGAGCGACAGCATTTTTCTTTTCTATTTCGCGAACTTGAAACGATTAACGATATCGATCCGTAGAAAAATTGACAAAAAGGCATCAGGCCGATGGAAATGTTTCGTTGTCCGATTTCTCGTTGCTCCGTGCCACTTGGAGCGGATTCTTTGACAAATCTGAAACTAAGTTTCGATTAAATCTGCGAAGCGAACGTTCGATGGGACCGACGACGCGTAAACGCGAAGCGCTTTATTAAAATGGAAGAATCGAGGATGGCAGAACGGCTCGGCAAGAAATTAATATCGCTCGGTTCGTAACTTTGACAAACAACTCGAACACTGTTTATCTTCGTTATTGTTTCACGGCGACATTTTCGACTACGTATAACGTTCATCGAACAACGAATCGATTTTTTACGTTCGCATAACGTAAATTTGTATAATCACTCGCAGCCTAACGATAAATATTTAGCATAGAAGAATTAGGAAAGTTTGCAGGCATCATTAACCGATCGATGTTTGTATCGACGCTATTCCAACTTTGACTCAGAACGTTCGCGCAAACGTTCTTTTTCTATTGCTTATGTACGTCGCCAGCAATGAAATAAAACCGAGTGAAAATCAGACAGGAAATAAAGAATAGGTCTGGTTGTCATAGCACGGAAAGCATAAATCTTCCAAGAACGACCAACAGATCTCGGAACAACCGATTTATTCAAATTAGACGGTACGAGTTCCGATTCACACAAGGAAAACGGTTACACGCGTGAACGATCGCCCGGAGACAGTGAGATACAAAACGATGGAAGTCTACAAACGAGACACAAATTTCTAAGGAACGCGGATATTTCGTAGCGAACGTGTAATAATATGGATCCCGGAAAAAAATAATTTCGTACGCGTGCTGAAAAAAAAAGAAAAAAACAGCGACAAACGAGGTAATAAAAATCGACCTTGACGAAACGAAAGCTGGAAACAAACAGTCACGTCGGACAGTTGTGCAGTCATGAATAAATCGAGAGAAACCATAGACAAATAAGCATATTCGAAAGAGATGACACGAGACAGTAGAAACATCACGCGATTTTTCGATCAAAGATACGTCGACGTAAAACACGAAGCGAATCGATGTAAAAGCGCTTTCGCTATCGACGATCATAATCCTCGTGCAAGGGTCACAGGAAAATCACTTTTCAAAAATATTACCTCGTCTTGTCGAACGAAGTAGCTTTCGCTCCACCCTGAGCTTCATCGCCATCGTTAACTGCAGAGGACAGTCTTTCCGCGGAAGGAAACACCGGAGACAGCTTTA
The DNA here is from genome assembly GCF_011952255.1 of Bombus vosnesenskii. Lineage (NCBI taxonomy): Eukaryota > Metazoa > Arthropoda > Insecta > Hymenoptera > Apidae > Bombus > Bombus vosnesenskii. The sequence goes on from NW_022882962.1 coordinate 5,253,816, forward strand.
CATTTTCTACCAAATACTTCTCTGCTATTCCGCGAGCTATCGGATAACAGACAGTCGAAAGCTACAGGCCAGAGGTAAATACGTGTCATACATAATTTCAGATTCCCAGCGGCGTACGTACGTTGCTGGCCTCGGCTGAAAACCTTCCCGTAAACCGATCGGAGACGGGTGGAACGCGCGTTTTAGCTCGCAGCGACGAGGGAGCGAAGAAGCGGAGCGTGGGTGGGATCGGAAAGACGGAAGCAAGCGAGGAAGGTAGGAGACATAAAAAAAGAAGGAATAACAGGAAGGGAAAAACGAGAAGGGGTGCCGTAGGGGGTGGATGGAATTGAGAGAGAGAGAGAGAGGGAGAAAAAGAGAAATAAAGAGATAGAGATAGAGGGAGAGAAAGAGAGAGAGAGAGAGAGAGAGAGACAGAGAGAGAGAGAGAGGAGGAAAGAAGCGGGGAAGATTTTCCTCGAGCGCGTAACGACGTAAATAAAGGCGGTAAATCCGATCGAGAGCAATCCCTCGAGCGAAGGTGTGTACCAACAGGCGTGCATCGCAAACGAAGCGACGTATAGACGTGCGCGTGCATCGCCTCGCAACCAGAGAGAAGATGCAACGGAGCCGTGGCAGAGGCCAAGGATAGAATTTTCGAAGCGAACTCGCGAATCATCTACGTGCTACGAACACAGATGCGAATCTTTGTTAGTGCAAAGCAACCACACTCGGAACACGCTATCGCGTACACAGACGATGAACTCGCGTTCTGTATGCGTCAACGTGCACACAAGAATGAATATAATCATGCTGTTTTACGCGACGACGGTAGCGACGGCACAACCGACATACGAGCGCCTACGAATACCCGGTGAGAGCGAGGTACGAGCACGTAGACCGCGTCCAACAGGGAACGCACGCACGAATTCCTGCAGCAGAAATTAGTATAATTATCGTCACCGGGTGAAGCTAGAATTCCGCGCTTCTTACCTTGCTTCGCAAGGGGAATTTAACGAACATTCTTCTTTTACCCGTAACGAACTTACAAGCAAGTATTTACATCTGCTATTTCTCATTTACGCTTTCACCGAAATAAAACTTACCGCTTTCTTCCTATGAGAGATATATTTTCAGAGAGATATATCGATTTGCCAGAATACGCGTAGTTCGTGGAGAAACAAACGATCGGAAATCGTGACACGATACGACGAAAGAAAATAGCACGGATCCCGATTGCCTTTGCCGAGAGTCGTCTAAACGCTCAATGGCAAATATCCAAAGCAGTCTTTTATCTATTTTAGCGTAATACCAGTGAAGTATACCCAGCGTATGCGCGCGTATACGGAAGATAATATCGTACATACAACAAAGTAGCTTCAACGTCCTTCCTCCATTTATAAGGATTTCCATTCCCGAGGCTGCAGGATTTGCGATTTGATTTCCTTAAAAGGAGTAGCTAGCGAGTACTTGGCGAACTTGGCGTTTTCGACCAATCGGATGTTCGAATTGACCGATCGTCGAAGGAATTCTACGTTATTGATATTCACCGTGACCTCGGGGTGGTTTCTTCACTTTCCTATGGATAACGCCTTTTCCCTCTTTGAACGGTACGGCGGATTACTTAATCCCGAGGACCAGCTGTTCACGCTCTCTCGTCACGTCCCTTCAAACGCTGACGCAACCGGTCGCGTTTACACTGATCCGCGTCGTAATCCGATCGGTGAAATTGTTTCGTTCATAACCAAGCAACCGTGAATCATCTTTGCTACCCTATCATTCGGCGATCGATAGCTCGTTGTTTCGGAAATTTTCGCCTTTGTCGCCGGAACTCCCGTAAAACTACGACGGCCCATCGAAGTGGTCAACTTTCCTCCAGGGAAAACTTTGAGACAACCGATTGACCCTGTACGCCCGAACAATAATGCAAAGAAAAACAGTGTCTTCCACGTCGTGGCTAACGACAACGAGAAGTACGGTGTTTCTTCGTATTAATGAACGTTATGACTTTAATGAGTCACATTGGTAAGTACGCGCGCAAACGCACCACATGATCGCCGTACCTATTACGCTTATGTAAACAGCGTATTGTACGTATGCAAAGAGCGTATTATATTTATATGCCGGTAGCCGCGGTTCGTTATGTAAAAGGGGCATTGTGTTAATGTAAATCGCTTAGGAATCACCGCTCAGACGATTCGGGAATCGAATTAACAGGCGTAAATGATCGTCGAGAGTTAGTTACGACGTAAGTCGTAAGGGAACGATCCGAGTACGTATATAAAACTATCGATTGGAAGATAGGGAAATTAAAAAAAAAAAGGAGCTACTTCTTTGGAAATGTGCCTTTGCAAGCGACCCGTGCAACACTCGGTAACGCGAGAGCGTTTTATTTATAAATTGACCGTTGTCGATGTTAAAAACTACCGGCTATGTGATACGACGCTTCCGGTAATAGAGAAGTAGCAGAGGTCATCTAATACGAAGCTAAAGTAGTAAATTGCAGTAGCAGTTCGGTGCATGGCGCTCGATGCAGCATGAAGGTAATTCAGTCGCGATATTACAGTTAGTACGACAACACGATTTACAAGTCGGTGCAAACAATTCTATTTCAGGGATAAGTGGCTCTCCAGCGTGGTAACAGCGTATTCATGATCCATGTCGGTATGCAATCGGTATGAAACTGTGAGCTGTTCTGCGAAGAAACGCGACACGCTTTTCCGTTCGTTATTATCGCGAGATATCGATGACATTGCCACCGAAGCATCAAGTATCACAGACATCCACCTATCCTTCCAATCGAAATACGGTTCTTTTTAATTACTTTCTCGAAGATCTAGAGACGCTCCAACTCCAAGTTGTCTCGCTTTTGAAATTCGGCGAACCGCGAAAATTAGCGAATATTCTACAACGAGGCTATTTTTATCGAAATATCATATCTTTTTATAGTTGATAAAACTTGCGAAACGGTTGTCGTTACTTTGTACCTTAGATAAACAAACATGATATTGCACGAGTATAGAACGTACAGAAACTTACCTGAACGACTGTAGGAGGCACTGAGCGAAGTACTATGGTAGGTGAAAATATACGATGATCTGTCTTTGTGCGAATCTCAAATTTCATTAAGAAAGAATACCTAATTAGCAAGGATGCCGAAGCAGTGCTCCGAGATCTTCCGGCTCATGCGCGCACCGCGGTCAGAGCGGAACGTTGTTCGTTAAGTTAGAGAATATTCGTGTGACGGGGCATCGACAATCTACGGCGCAAACGGCCAATTTATTCTTCCTGCTCAGGTTGAAAATAGCAAGAACGTTAAACGTTCGATCCGGTCAGACGGTAATAGAGCGTTAAATTCGGGACGATCGAGAGCAAAGAATATTCGACGATTTTATCGGTGATAGAAAATCGTCGATATATCGTGGATGAAATTTAAAAGTAGCAGCTACTTCCGGTCAGAGGGTAGCTAACGCAATATCTGCTTTCACAAGAAGGATTTATCGCGTAAGGCACCGATGCTTTCAGAGCGGACGCGTCGTGAAGCTCCATAATCGATTTTCTTTCCCCTCTCTTCTGATATCAGCCTCTAGCTTAATGGAACTGGCAAAACGCTTCTCTCTTCTCGGTAACCGAATTACCCGAAAAATGGCCAAGGATCGCGTACATGGTTCTTGGCCGTTTGGGAACGAATCGCTAGAAAGATGAAAGAACCTAAGAGACGAGATAAAAAGAGAGAGGACGAGAAAGACGAGGAAAATAAAGGAAAAAAGGAAAAGATGACGCGACTCGATCATGGAAATTACGTGAAATTACGTAAAATTACGCGGAAAGGAACGAAACCTGTTCACCGGGGTTGAAAGAAATTGCGGAAACGATAGATTTCGGCTGTCGAAAAACGCCAATCCCACGATCATTCGCGTCGCCGCGACTGTTATAAACGTGTGCGGATGGATCCACTTATTTTTCACCGAAAGGGAAAAAACCATCGACGTTTCCCATCGACAACGACGAATCACCGGACGGCACGTTGTAAACCTGCCACACGACCGCGTTTCTGTTTCTTCTATTTCGCGTTAGCGCGCAATCTGTCCCGATAAAGCGTAAATTGGAAAACTCATGGTCGTCGTCGATCACCGGGAGCATTGTCGTGCACCATCTCCAAAATAACAGAAATGAAAAAAATAGAAAGAGAGAGAGAGAGAGAGAGAGAGAAAGAAAGAACAGGCAAAGAGAGAAAAAGACGTGCATTAGGTCGAACGTTAGAGGAACACCGACCTGTCGCCGATCGATTACCAACGCCATCGCGAATACGACGTGGTAATTTTTGCGTTTCAACGATCGTCTACGGAGGAAACAAACCATCGAGAATCGACGATCGGCCATTATCGTTTCATATTTTACGACCACCCCCGATCTAACCGCTATTCGTATTCCGGTCGCGAGGTAGACTTTCGAAAAATATAACGGGTGTTCCGGATCGGCGAGCGACTTCATCGCCGCCACCACGACGGTCGAATACCAAAGAGGAGGTTCCCGGCCCGCTGTCTCGGCTGAATAAATTTCAATTTCAACTGAAATAGGGAGAGAAGAGAGGAGAGAGAGAGAGAGCGTGGCGCGCGACGTCGATGCGACAGCGACACGGTAAAGAGAACGAGTTCGAAGTGTTGGTGCATTTACGTAAGCCGCGTGTACCACTTCGTCTACGAATAATGCAATTAACTTGTTCTACAGATAGCGTAATTCAATTTCTGGAAAGGCACCCCGCCTCTACAGGTGAAATTAATTGTTCGTGGCGCGAAGGAGAAAGGGCTAAGCCTGCCGCGGTCGGGAGAAGGCGGAATCCGAGCGAGTATTCCGAGCAATAGCGAACCTTCTCCAAGGGGTGGAAGATTCTTACAGAGCTCGATATTCCAGATAACATCGCCGCGGCTAATTGCAAAGTACCGTCGCCAAGATCTCCTAGCAATTAATTATCTCGACAAGTGGCCAATTAAATAGGTAAGACAAATCGTCGACGTTCGGTACGACGTAACACATTCTCGCTATCCAACCGACCTAGATCGGTGCTTAAAAAAAAATCATTCGTGAAATCGGGAACCTGGCGAGAGGTTAGACAGTTTTGCCGCTATTTCACGAAGCCGCAAATTTTAGAGTAAGTTTAGTTACGGCTAACCTCGTGACTTTATCTCACGGTAACGTTTAGTAGATCCTCCGCGAAAAGAAAGAGAGGGCGCAGCAGAAATTTCCAAGAAAACACGCTTGAAGATGGATCTTCCTATATTGCAAACGAAGGAAATATTGCAACGTAGAACGAGTATCGCGGACCCGACGATGCGCGATACAAAAGCAACGGCGTCAATTAATTCAAAGCTGACCGAGCTCGAAAAGCATCGAATCTTCGAGCAAATTGTATCGTGTGTAAACAGGGATACGGGCTAGCTGTTTTCAACGGTAGGATGGCGTGTTTCTAGCGACATCCGATTAACCAACGTCGAGCCGGGGTAGCTTCCGTTATTGCGGACGAGTTGCCTCGGCCCTCGTGAGTGTACGATCGTACGTGGCTAAACAGGTGACTCGTGTACACAACGCCGCTTTAGGGAAACGTACCCTATGAACCCGATGGTTCTCGAATCAGATTACGACCATCCTGTTAAGTTCTACCCATCACCTAATCGAGCACCAGCCACACAGTGCCCCTTTTTATCTGCAGCTGGCCTCTGCACTCGTTTGCATTTCGACGAAACGCGGCTTCTACTACTTGCGCTTGCAAATGTTGCGATTTCCACGAAGCAAACGGTCGAAACAAAGCAAAAGTCGATTATCGATCGAAACGACGCGTGACGTTCCTAAAGGGATCGACCAACTGTCTTTAAATAGCTTCTCTGTGTCTGTGAAATCAATTTTTTACAACACAAAATAAATCAGGACAATTCGTAAAACGAACGACGCTAAAATTGTAGAGTTTTCACTTAGGAGGCCGGAAGAAATTAGTCCAACACTGTCGGCGGCGTGTTATAAATTCAGGCGATTCTGCCAGGACGCATCAAGAAGCGCGACATAGTCAACGCCAGGTGAATTCATTCTATAGTTTCTGTTCGAATTTCCTCGAGCTTCTTCCGTTGAAACGACAGAGAACAAACGAGAATCGACAGACTCAGATATTTAAAATGTTTCGCGAAACGTCTAATTTGCTCGGACAATCGAATTAACATCGACGTTCGTTATAAGTTACAGGCGAGCTGGCTACATTTCCCTGGGAGGCACAGCGCAGGATGAAACAGCGAGTATTATGAAGCAACTGGACGAACACAGTTTTCAGGTTAGCAATGCGCGCACAATATTCCACGTTCGAACTCGTATATCGCTACCGAACGTGAAAGGGGTCAGGCTAATGGTTCGCGGCGAGATGCAATAATCTATGCGATTCCCGTGGCGGGCCGCGCTGCTGCATCTACGTGTACGTTGCGCTCAAACGTGTACACGGTGTCTGGTCGTAACGGTTACCGTGAAATTCAATCCCCTTCCGGGTTGGTTCGACAGGGAAAAACTGTTCACAGTAAAAAATTACAGCGAGATAAAATTGATACGGGGATCGTTCACCGAACGCCCGGTTATCTCCGATGATTAAAGTCCTAAAACCACTCTATCCTCGTCGAATTTATGCTCTCGATGCTAACGTTGCGATCGTTAAACGTGAATAAGGGAATATCGCGTACCAGGAAGTATCAGTGCAAGCGACAACCTTATCTTTCCTAATGAAAGTGTCGCTACCGATGATAAAAGCTCCCTGGGGGATGCTTCCGGCGTTAGCTCGCGTACGCTTCTCCCTGGTAATAATATAAGAAGCTATCTGCTTAGGAGTACGCGCGTGAAATCTCCTGGATACATACGTTCGCTCTCCACTATCTGCAATATGTATAATGCGAGCATTGGATGATTTACAAACTATGTGTACGAACGTGGTTGCAACTGTATACCCTCCTCTCTCCCCTTTAGATTTCTCCGATCCTCCACTTCGATCTTCCTCGCTATAGTTCCTCATTATCGTCGAACAACGATGTACAACAGCTAGCTACTCGACGTTCTACGAGCCTGGCCATTTCCGCCTAAAAGCGATATCGCTAATAGAATGGACGATCGGGCGTGTTCGAACCTGCTGGAAATTAGACGCACGATCGCGTTTACTCGGTGCCTTCTCGAAAAACGCGGCGATTCCCAGCGTCGAAGAAAGAACGCGCGCACTCGAGTCTAGAGTGGCTTTCATTTTACCTCTTTCTACGATTTCGAAGTAGGAACAATTTTCTTTCTTTTTGTAATTCGGCGATAAATATTTCGCGGCTCGAAGGAATTCTTCGTGCGATGAATAGCTCTCGAACGCAGCCTCGAGAGCTCGGCTTTCTCCGAAATTAGCACGATCAATTCCGCTCTTGAAAATTAATTGCCTCGCATGTCAAGAGGCTCGGTTGATTTAATCTCTCGGCTACGAACCCCGTGATCGACCGAGGACTCCACACTCGCTCGTTTTGTTCGCGATTTTCCTTTATCCTCCGCCGATCGTACGTGAATTTTCCATCGATCTCGCCTCTGTCTTCTAGCCAGAAGACAGCGCGCGTATAGGATACACGAGGAGTCAGTGGATCGCAAACTCCACGAAGAAGGCCATATTCTTTCTCTATTCTTCGAGAAAATAAAGGAAACGACGAAACGAGCGAGAATACGGTAGGCGAGTAGACGGTCGGCGTATAAAAGTTTTATAAGATTGTCACCGAGTTGGCGAAATGATTTGGGAGTTCACGAGCTTGCCTCTCCTCTAAGGAAGACGAGCAGTGTGTATTACGAGGTGGCGCATACACAAGGACCGAGCTCGTAACCTCCTTCGTCGAGAGTTTAACAGGCCCTGGCTACGAGCTGAAATGCGGCCTTTCCACTTTACCGAACGGCAATAAAGCATCAGATACAACCGGCCGCAAGAGGAGAAACTCCCTTTCGCGTTCCTTACTTCCTCCGCCTCGAACCTAGACTCTCGTCCCGGCGTACGAACGGACAGAGTTAAAACGTTTGTTGCTCGTGATTAATGGTAGCACGCGCTACGGTCGTTAGAACTTCTTTTCAACGTTTCCCTCTGCCTCTTTTCCTTTTTTCGTTAACGCTTCTGCGATCGGGTATATACGCGGGCAATTTCGCCGAGTTTCACGCTCCTTTTACCGTTACAAGGTAACGCGGGTTCCATCCGCCCCTGACCGGATGACACAACTTCGATTTTACGCGTTTAAATAATGCAGCTCGGCGCGTTACTCTGCGCGCTGTACAGTGATACTTATTGGGAACGTTCCCTCGGCTCCCTAACGTCGAGTCATTATTGCACGCGATAAAATATCGGATGCGGCAGGAAGCTGGTCGTTCCCTTCTTCGTTCTAGATAATCGTAGTTCACGGACGAGGAAAACGAACGACCGTTTTATGTCGCTGCCTAGCTAGCTGCACGCGTTCCAAAATATATGGCGACTAGCAACTTCTAACACGTTTTCGCCTGAGAATACGCGATTTACGCGTACAATTTGTCTCTTGTCGCGAAATATTCCTCTCGTTCTTCAAGTGTTAGGACGCGTGTCAGCGTTAGCTCGTACAATTTTTCACGGAAAATCAAATAGTATCGGCCTCTTGACGACTGAATTCGAAATCACGAGTCTCTATCTTTCCATAGCCGTCAACCTGCGTTTCAATCTTGTTGCGGTGTTCGCCAATTATGCCGTAACTGAGAGCACCGGCGCGAGTTTTGTAGCCACAAATTAATATCGAGATTCCGGTGGCTGACTGATAACCGGCTGGTTCGGGATATGTTATCGTTACCGGATATCATAATGCACGCGTTACATACAGACACCGACGACATTTCGTAATAGTCGTAACAAGATATCAGAACGGTCTATTTGCTTGGTCGTTGGCTGCGAAGCTCACAGGGGACATAACGAATCGAGCCAGCGGAATGTTTCCCGCCGCAGTTTCCGCGATAAGACGAAGGCCACACATTCGTTCGCGGATCGTTTGTAGCGATCGATCGAACGGTATCGACGGGCAAGACAGGCTGAGCGAAATCCATTCAATTTTTCACGAGGTTTCTCGATGACGTTTGATGCGTCTAATTTATTCAGAAGGCGTCGCGTGCTGCGCGCGGAGCGGAAACGTCGTGCCGAGAGAAGAAACGCGGGAAGAGAAAAGGAGAGGAAAGAGAGAATAGAATAGAATAGAAGGCGTGAGTTGACGAAACGAGACGCCGTTAACGCTCGACAGTGTGCTAAGACTGATTTAATGGCGGCACGTAAAAACAAAGAGCACTATTAAAAACGAGTTCTGAATGCGAGCCAACGAGAAGCGCGGAAACCGCTGGTATTTTCAACTCGCGAAGAAAACGTACGGGAAGAGAAAAAGAAATTAGTCGTTTCGCTGGACAAAACAAATTGTAAATATATAAATATACGCGTGCGTGTACAGTTATAGATGTATAGAGAACACGTAGGCGTTGCCAGGTTACTCCTACTGGCATCGGTGTTAATAACGAAGCAATTCATTAGAGTTTACCTCTGGCCGTTCCATGAATTTACCAATAAATTCTCATTACTACTCCGCGAGCTGCGAGCCAGCTCTGTAAGTACGTCACTGAGCGCGAAACGAGCAAACATAAAACTCACGAGAAAACCGTTTGGCCGATCTCGTAACACGGGATGCAAAAATAAAACAAGGATTGCGGGTGGGAGAGGGGAAAGTTGTACGTTGCATTGTCGATATCCATCCCTTACGTAAGCCTTGAGAAGAAGGACGAGTACGGAAGTAACGAGAAAAGAACGCAGCCTCGAGGTCTTCCCGGAACATTTTTACGAGACTAACTACGTATTTTCGTTTCGCCTTCGCCGACTCTTTGACCATTTGGCTCTCGATTCGCGACGTCTTGCGAACGCAGAGAATGATTCTCGTAGATTTTGACACAGAGACAGACGAGATGACGGATGAGAGACCGCAGGATGTTTCTAAGCGCAAAGTCAGACGCTAAACGATTCGCGGGATGAAAGAAAAAGTTGTCCAGAGGAAACTGCAGGGAAGTCGGGCGAGATAATTTTCTAAAAGAATTCCTTTGTGCTACTGGTGAAACACGGGTGAAACGACGTTTTCCGAGAGAGAAGACGAACCGTAAAAAACGCGGCCCGTAAACTCCATAATTATTCACGAAAATGGGAAAAAACAGCCACGGCGAAATTGCCTGAAATTCCGAGTGTCGGGGAAAGGTTTCTCCCCGAGGAAAATTTTGCATAAGATTAGCTCGAAGGACGCGAATATAGGATAGAAAAGCAAAGGCGAAGGGTTCAGCCGGTTCTCACGCGGGTCACGAGGTCCACGGTGTGAAAGCATATTTATTCGATCCATTAGCATCGATTCGCAGGCCAAACTGCAAATTGAATAACTTCAAAGTCACACAAGCCACGTTGTATTAAACGCTGGCGTGTATCGAAAGTACCTCTATATCGATCGACCCTGTTTTTCCGTGACAGGGAAAATTAAACGTCAATGCACGTCGACGGACATTTTTTTGAGGTGAGGGGTTGAGGTACCGAGAACTCGTGGTCGGTAACGTTTACGAACCTATCGTTGCGCTGCATTAATTCCAGCTCGTCGAGTTCCCTTTTAATCCTCTCGAAAACATTTAACCAGTAGTGGCGGCAACATCAAAAGTCACATCCACCGATCACGTAGCACAGACCACTTACCAAGCACGACAAGCTGCCTTTCTAGACAATTATTATCGCGAGGGGACAGACGTCCTTGGATTCTGACACGTTGTCTTCCTGAGAAGTTCCGCGATGGCACGCACGGCTCCTTCCGTCTCGAAGGAAGTTTTCTTCTCGAATCACAGGCCAACTAAACAACTTCGTACTCGGTATTGTTCACACGCGACCGATCAAAGAGCCGTATATCACGATACAACGATAGACAGAGAGCAACGAAGAAGAACGAGGAAACTGCACGCACGCATCACAACATGTGATTCTTCTTCGTCGTCGAGCGAACGAACGTGTCAGCGAACCAACGAAACGATAGAACGACTCAATTGCTTTTTTTATTTGCCTGTTACACTTTCGCAAGTTACCCACGTGACAGCGAATCCACCTTGACCACGAAACAAGGTGCCGATACGAGGCACGAAGCAGCAAGCAACACCGTGAACTGAATTCGGTGGTAGCCGAAGCTACACTCGGGGCACGATTGACTCGCAGGCAGGCGCCGCCTGAGGCGCCTCCACCATCCGCAATGTGGAAACTTCCTCGTGGGCTCGTTACGTCAAGCATCCTTGTTTATCTACAGGATTTCTCCTGCCTTTACCTTCCTGGTTTCTGCCACTGTCGTATGTCACCGAATCGCGAACGACATCGAACTGCCGTGATATTCCTCGTGCTACGATCCAACATCCACAAAAAAAAAAAAGAAAAAAACGTGACTCTTCGTGGAAATAACTTCGATACACTGTTCGTTTCGAACCAACGTGTGTGTGTGTGCGTGTGTGTGTGATCCCTGATACGTTCGCGGCAAAAGGTGCGATAAAAGTGCATTTAGAAAAATGCACGTATGATTCAACTTTGGAAAAAAGAACGATCACCCGAAGCAAACGTTCGTAGAAACGATTTTAGTCGTGATTCTACTTTATCGCAAAATATTTGTTTTTTTTTTTTCAGGAAACCGAAGAAATGCGCGAATTCGATTTACCGTAACGGCAAGTATCGGATTCTCCTTAATAGCGTTATCGACGGAAACGTAGAACGAAGACAACATTTTTTCCCCCCTGCTTTCTAAGACGCCGGTGTGCTCGAAGGTAGAAGGGAAACTTGCCCCTTGGGATCGATCGATTGCCAATAGGTGTTTGTCGATACAAATTCAATATCCTCGCGCGCGCACCCCGTCCGCATACACTCTCACCTCCGTACCAGGGCACTCTATCGACGGTGCAGCTATTTTGGGAATAAAGGCGGGAGAGTCTATGCACGCTTGCATTTTCGAGCAGTTTCTTGAACGGCCGGTCTGTCTACCTAACCGATTCGCGAGCCACGCGCGTCAGAAATATGAAAGTCGCTAATGTTATTGGGTCATCAGGTTCGGCCGGCTCATTTGTCGACATAAACTCGTCGAAACGATCTTGTACACGCGCCTGCTCCTCAACCGAATAGTCGATGAATCTGACAAAACAAAGTTTCTCTTGAAACGAACGTTTCCGCCAACGTTTCTGTAAATTTTCCCGTTCGAAATAACGACAGATAGGATATCGTATCGACGTCTCTCGTCGAACAGAGACTTTGCATCGCTAACCGCTGTCGATACTGGCGAGCACACGCGGACAATAAAGTTCGAACGCCAATCGACGATAGTTGATCCCAAAACGGAAACCGCGTAAATCACTCAGCGATGAAAAGAGAACGAGACGCAAGAACGGAGAACGAAGAATTTACACGCAGCTACTGCAAACTCGGGACTAAAGGATCCCTGTTCGATAAAAGTTAATTTTCTTGCAGGAAAAATGAACGGATTCCGCAGTAGAACGAGCGAAAACTGTCCGTTCGTCGAACATGTTGGAAACGGCGAGAGCGTGGAAGGAAATGTTCGCAAAGCGCTTACTTCGCAGTCGATTTTGACGAAGGTCGGAGCCACGTTAAGAACAATCAGCCAGTAGAATATTGCTTAGGAACAAGTGACTCGTACCTCGAGCAGCCAATATGTATTCCAGGTGCATACAACGACCGAAGGTTCTTGGCCCTTGCGTGCACCGTTAAGTCAGGCGAACCGACCAGTTTCGAAGCCGTGCAGTCACACCTGAAGCCATCTAGCCATCAGTGACGAATTCGATTAATTTAATCGGACGAACGAACGCGGATACAAACGTGTGCTAGATTTTTTCTTCGCATATGCAAATCGTACGACGTAAAGTTCTTTTTTATCGATTCAAAGGTTATCTATACGTGGCACAATCTTTCGGAAAGGCCGTTAAAATTTAACTACGTTCGACGTCAATCGTTTTCAACGTGATTCGTAGTTTGAAGAGCATGAAATTATTATTTATTTAAAGAATGCATCATATATGACCCTAACTCCAAGCAACTCGTTCTAAATTAAAGCATATTCAGCGCGACTAAAATACTGCGAGCCCAAAGCGCAGGAGATCGATACATATTTTCCATATCATTTTAATGTTTCAAGAATCGTCTATTCGCGAGACTCGAACACGAAACAACGATTAAGCGTGACATTTATGCCACGAAATGCATATCGACTCCCTTGCAGACGAGGCCGATCGTCGATTCTCTGGCCAGGCTGCGAACAACGATCTTTTTTCTCCGACAAGTCGTGGTTCTCTGGGTGAAACCCGCGCAAAACAAATGCCAAGTTTTAAAGCCGCAGGTGCGTGCGGACGTGGCATTTATTAAATGATTATTTGCGCTGGACGCAACAAACGTTATTTATACTGGACACGTCAAATGTCAGAGAGGAAAGAGAAACGTTACGAAACGCTGGTCCACGGCTTAAACCGGCGCGACGTTCACCATCACGTTCACGCGTATTCTCGGCGACATAACGCGATATTCGCGTGAAATTTTTGTAGCTTCGGGTCACGTTTCGTCAGACGTTTCGTTCCTGTTTCGACGACCGTACGTACGGTCACTGGTACAAGGCGATTCGCTAGACTAGAGAGTCACGACGAGTTTTCTTTTCTCTCTTTGCGTCACGGTGCGGCACGTCGCGAGAAGACATTACGAAACGAGGATGCGCGCTGCTCGAAAATCGTACGGCGCACCTGTGTAAAGAGAGAGAGAGAGAGAGAGAGAGACCCGTTCAAGAGTCGACTTCATTAACGGAAACGCTGTTCCGTTCCCTGGCGGTGGGTTTCACGCATCGAATTTAAAGACATTTTGCTAATGAGCGACAGAAAAATAGCCCCGCTAGTAACCGACGTGACACGATCGCGCATTAATTTCTATCTGGTCGGGAAAACGTGATTAATCGGAATAATTTTTCAACTTCCAGCGAATATTACGAGAATATTCCACAAATATTCGTACGGTCCGCTTTCCTTCGTTTCTCTGGAGCGTGCACGCGTATCCCGGCAGGAGAATCTAATAATTTTCCCGCGATTTCAGAGCACGCGGACGACCGACCTAACGGGGCCAATTTTCTCCGGGAAATACGATAAAAAGTTACGGGTAATATCGCGTGACATTGTTGCTAATGGGACGACGACGAAAGGTACATGACAGCCAAGGTCTCCGGGCAATGAAAATTAATGTCGCATTCACCGAGATGACTACTACGCGGCTATTACTGGCTCGTGCACGGCTTCGTTACGATCGTGAGATCGCCACCAGCCACCGTTCGATATAATACATATACCGAAATCGATGGACCCTTCAACTTTGACTTTTATGCCTTCTAGCGTCGATGAACATTTATGATCGAGAGTTCGTGAAATAGCTACCACTCGTAAAGCTTTCTGCCGTTTCTGATTTTTTTTTTTTTTTTTCGCTTTTCCGATTTTTCGCCAGAATCGACAGTCGGCCAGTAAAAAATGTACGAAAACGCGCGGAAAGATATATTCGCGACAGCTGCAATCGAAATCGAATTCCTGGCCGATGTACGAGTTTTCTGTGTCTGATTTACCGGACATTTGTCGATGACGCGTAAAACAAACAGCCGCGTATTGATGGAAAGCGAACCGGCTAACTCTGTTACGCGCTTATCGCCAACATGCCGCGAGAACTAGCACGTTGTGAACACACTTTCGGCGATTTGTTATACAAATTTTACTGTTCCCGGTTCTGGCAACCTTTTCCGTCAACGCATAAATACTATTAACACCCTGGGGACCGGCTGCTTCGACTAGCATATAACTTGAATTCCCGGCTGTTTTTGGAGCGATTGAAAATGATTCAAGGCGACCGATATCACGTCTAATATATCGATAACGATTTCCTATTATTCAAGCGTGTAATGTGAAGACACTTTTGTAACATTTCGTTTATATCATCCACTGCTTTTTTTTCTTTTTACTGTTTTATTTAACGGTGGTTAACATTTTTACAGGGTACCGCGTGAAATACGAAAGACGCGAATTCGCGTCTCGATTGGCCAGAGTGTTAAAACCGATTTAAGTTTACAGAATTTCGGTGACCGTGCTCGTCGCGAATGCCGTGCCGGAATATTAATGGACGTTTATTCTAATTACGTTCGCAGCGAGGATGAATCGGCCCGTTAATGACGAAGGATCGATTCGATCGACTGATCGATGGCGCTCCATCAGCCGACAAAATTGACGCGGTAACGCGCAGTTTGCTTTCATTTCGTCGCTTTAACGAACAAATACTTGGCCAGAATCTAATTGCAGCGGATTCGGTCGACGCGACGCGCCAATCCGTCCCATCGTTTATCATTTCGGCATCGAGAAACACGCGAATTGAGCCGTTTCCGCGGTTAAAGTCTTTCCATGCGATTCCACTGATTAATTTCGATTTAACCTTTTCCACGAGCTTCCCCATATTTTTAAGTCCGTGTATCGTGATCCGTGAATTATCGTTCAACGACCAAACAAAAACGAAAATAGGAGCCTCGTATAAAACTGACCTCTAACACGATCGATTTATCGATCTTTCGATTCAACCGATTGAGAAAAGGATAGAGAAAGCTTTCAAGAAGTCTCGAAGCTTCGTAGACCGTAGAGTATTTCGGTAGAAGCTCCGTAGCTAAGGTAAACGAACCGTGAAGTGTCTTTGGAGCTCGTGTAACGAAACGCAGTGACAGACTATGTACTTTCAGACTCAGACACGCGTGCACATGACAAACAAGTGACTCTTAAACATTTTTTTTAAAGCCTCGAGTCGAACGACCATCCGAGACTCGCGCTATCGACGATCCAGCGTGCTTTTCTATCGAATCTCCTTTCTCTGCTTTTTATTGCTGAGAGGTATCTCGTAACTTTGTACGCTGTAATGGAAAACCTTCTTGCCTCTATCCACCACGCCTTAATACAAGAAAGCGATAAACTAAAAAAATTATTGCTCGAGAAATTAACACGAGGACACGGTGAGGAACAATGGCAGATCGTTGTGCAATATTCCTCTTATTGTCACGGTTATTCGTGTAAAGAGCTCCACATAAAATCGCTGAATTGCGGTTTGCATAAAAGCCGATTTATTCGCTACGGCGCGTGTTAATGTAGTAAACGAAACCTGGTCAAGGCGAACTGACTTTACATATCGATTAATTTCCGTTATTAGCACATCTTCGGTAATCCAGTAGTTTTACCTTTTTTTTTTACGGATTCGTCGTGTACGACTTCGCTCGTTCCGTTAGTTTTCCCTTGTTTATACAACTTTATTTATTTAATTATCGTTCCTTTATACATCCGGCTTATTTATCTTTCTGATTGATTAAGATTATTACAATTTTTTTGTAATAACTAATCTCAATGTTATTAAAATATAGGTATAAATAAATTATAAAATCGCCTGCTACGATCTGACATCAACGAATTCCTATCATGTACTATTACGCTGCTTTTTCAACGTACTTTTCGTTATACATTAATTAATATATAATAAGTAACTACTTACATCTAACATTTTTTGCGATTTTAATATTGAAAGACCGTCAAATTAATCGATAAGCCTCGTACAACTTTTTTAACGTTACGCTTTATATTCCAAAAAATGAATGACGTTATACTATAAAATTCAGTGGTCCGTGACTCGGCCTTTTCGATTTCAAAGGGTTGCATAATTACGCGGACACGTGTCCTTCGTAAAATTTGTCGCGCAATATACGAGAATTTGAAATCAATATTAGTTTAAATTGCGTGCGTGCGGAGGTACGAGGACTGACATAGCGTAGCAACTTGTGCATAGAAGAACTCGTATCTAAATCGACGTTGCATCAGCGAGCAGTTGGTGGCGTCGTTTATGAAAGCGACAATATTAATAATACCGTCGATAACAAGCGACATTCCGAGAAAATAATTCCTCCGCGAATTTACATTGCACAGCCGCCAGCTCGATAAACTCTCTAATAATACGCTTCCACGCGAGGATGGGACGCGAGATTCTTCCACTGCAATCATCTTGCGTGAATATTTCATCCAGAATTAGTCGAAGGAGGGAGCACGAATAGCTTCGGTCGCCTACCGTGCCTCTAACTAAGAATTTTCTTTTATCGCACAGAAATTGCGACGAAAGTCGATCTCTTTTTCTCGATATCGCTTCGATCGCGAACGAACAAACAACGGAGGATCGTTGTTACTTGAAACGTTGCCTTCCGCCTCGTCGGTCAGGATCTCTTTTAATGAGCGAAATATTTTTCTCGACACGGACGGAGCCATCCTAAGAAAGAATCGCGGCGAAAAAACGCGTCGTTTCTTTCGCGGCTATCTCTTCGAGAGTTCTTTCGGGCGAAGATTTCCAATTGGAGGCGAAAAGGGACAAAGGATCCTCTCATTTCTCAAGTTGAAATTCCCGGGCTCAAATTGTCTCGTGGCTAAGAGTCCGGCCAGGTTAACAACGCTGGCCCCTATCTCGGCGAACAACGTTCGATAAAGCACGGTGACACAATAGTCGCGGTAAAAAAAAATACGTTGGATAGGAATCGGACACTCCTGCGGTCGATAACATTGTGCTGCCGAGCCGAGACATTGATGCTGACAAGTTTCTTTCCCAACGTGCTCTGTCCCGCCCTCGATAAAGCCCCTGTTTCTCTCTTCGTTCTGTTCTATACGCGGCATCGAAAGCAATGCGGGCGGCCAATGTGGCGATACGTAAACGCGGCACGTGTGACATTTCGACATGCACACGCCACTACGCGACATGCTGCAACGTTAAATAAATAAACGTGTATGTTAGCTTTCTTATGATTTTATACGAGACAGTGGTCCAAATGGAACGCTAATGGATCTCCGGGTTTTCGTTCGCCCGCCTCTGCTCGCCATTGTCAACTGCGACGTCGCGTCGGCCGATTTCATCGTTGGATATCGGAAGTACGTTCGACCACGGTGTTTGTCTTGAGACTAACGCGCGTCGCAAAGATAGAAAGGAAAATAACTTTGAACTAGATACCAAGGGATATAACTTTTAACAGTAAGGGATATCTTTCATTCGATATGATTCGTTACGGAGACCGTAAAGACACATTTACAATTAGTTATAACAAATTTCTATAACCACCATCTGCGATCCATCCGAGGTAAGCAAGAATTAAAGCTACGTAACGAGGCTGGCGTATGCACGATATTTGGTCGTGCGACGCGAAGCGTCTACCTTCGAGTCGACTAACGAACATTACATCACGTCACTTCGCCAGTTGCTACATATTTCGAGATTTAATTAAGAAGACGGTAGTCTCGACGATTGCGCGTATTTCATAAAGTTTCCGCAGCTACTAACGATACCGAAAACGTCGTCGTTATAAGCTAATTATCCGATCGACGACGGAAGAATCATCCGACAGCGCCAGACGTTTTCGCGAAGAATCTCTTCGTTGATAATTCGATGTTTTATTAGCCTGAAAAACGGAAACGCGTCTGTATCGTGAGAATTTCTTTCGACGATACGTTACACGTATTCCGGTTAGCTATTCTCTGACGAATGGAAAATGCGCGCGTACGTATCGAAGAATCGCATGTAGCTGCATCGCGCGTCACAGATATTCTAATGGCAACAGTGTCGCTTGCCAAGCGACGTTCCTTTTTTCCATTTGCGCTTCGCCTCTATCCGATGCTATCCTGAATTTTCCCTCTCGTCGTGAGGAAGCGGAGAGCAGCGCGATAGGCGTGAAAAAGTCTGGGTGCTCGCGACGCGTTATTGCGCTCGTTAAGCTCGTGAACGCGCATCGTTTTGTAACGGGCCGCGCCTCTTTAATCGCGCGTTTATATTCCTCGCAGTGACACCGGGGCGGGATTAAAAAATTACGGGGCCGTAAAGCAAGTCGGTATAGAGGCGGTGCTACTACCTATATACGTATATAACTAAATCGCAGTGACATTTCAGCGGAACGGTACGATATGAAAAGCCACGAATAACGAAGGCGCACGAATAACGTCCGGCCGATAGTCGTATCAAATGAAACGTTCCTTCCTTTTCTTCCTATTTTTCCTTTCTTTAGCTCTTTTCTTTGCCTAGATGCACAGGGGTCACCAAAGAAACTTCCCTATGAATATTTCATGCGCATAGTCGTACGTTTATGTCTGTATATATGTACCCAGTCATTTCATAATATTGTTCAGACTGAGGTCGCTGGGAATAAAAGGACCGTAGCATAAGAGGGAGAAAAAGAGAGAGAGAGAGAGAGAGAGAGAGAAACACGCCCTGCACACCGACTCAATCGCGACTCAGAAATCCAACTCGTTGTCTGGAAACATCGTTGCCGAACAAATTAGCGATACAAGCTCGTTGTTAACGACAGCAATGGAAACTGTTTGTCCACGTTTTCTCCCGGTTATGTCATACAGACACGATTTACAGCCTCTGCCAATACCTTTGCACTCGCTGCTACTACTATCGTTTTCTTTCACTTGCGTAATACCAGATACACGTATGTTGGTCAAGGCAATTGGGTTAAAACATCGATGACGAACACGAATCTCGTGAATTTTCGCTTGTGAAAGCGATCCGAACGGTTGGCCAGTAACGCCGCTCTAAAGACCGTTCCATCGATCATTCGCAGAAACTTATAAAAGGCGAATTAGAAAACGAAAAATTATCCTACGGATCCTCGAGAAAAATATTCGTAAACTCTGCTCGCTGCGAAAGACAAACCGAAAAGACAAGATTTCGAGAGGAAAAAAGAAAGGAGAGACGAGAAAAACTACAACGACGTTAACGTGCACGTAGATAAAACGCGATTCGAGAGGCGGTATTCGATAAGCGTGGAAACGAAGCGGCCTCTCGTCGACGTTTCCGATCAATCGACGGTGAAACAACTCCGGCGAAATTACGGCGCCATCGAAAACGCATTTAACACCGGTTCACCGAAACTCGTTCGCGCTCGGCCGGATCGCCGTCCGCGCCGCGTCGGTCGACGGACGCACGCCGTTTTCGTGCCGTGCGGCGTTCCGTGGACCGATCGTATACATTGTACAACGTACACCATCACCTCGCTTTACACGCTCAGCTGGCGCTTGCTGGAGCGCGCGCGCGCGCGTCGCTACCACTCAACGAGAAATGCATTTGCCCGTAGAAGGAGACGCCATTTTCAGTGGCGCGGCCTTTGTACAAAGTGCTACTCGTTTTCCGCTGTCGCTTCTACTCTCGACTGGTCTCTACATAGAAAATAGAGTTTACGATACACGCGTACACACGCCCCATGCACCATTTTCCCATGGTACAGTCTGATTCTTACAAAGCAGTCCTTACGCGTTTGTTCGTGAAACCCCGGTATACGTGGAAACGTTTCTCTTGTAACACAATGTAGCTCGATGTTTTCTCCTTTCTTTACAAAGAATTTTTATTCTGTGTGTTTAACGAAGTTTGAATTGCTTCGAGTTATGATACCTTGCGATATACCTATGTCCGGTACTGCCGCTTTTAAATTTATCTTTCACGCGGTTAAAGTTAGCATTCGATAACGTGAAACGTTAAAGTTGGCTGCTATCTTTTCCATTGAAACTACAACCGTGGATTTGATCGATAATCACGGTCGTTGCGCTAAAATCAGCCTGTACGTAGCAGCTCTAGAATTGAAATTCTTATCGTTCCAGCGAATATTTTTAGCCGACACCTGCACAGACTGCGTCGTCGACGCGTAATTAAATTACAATTCCTGTGTTCCCCGCGAAAAATTAGTACCAATTCGTTCGAAAGATCGAAAAACGCGATTAAATTTATTCGACGCGCGAACAACGACCTTTCTCTAAACGGAACTAAGTAACGACTGACGGACTCCTGGAATCTTTGAAACGGGTAATTCTCCTATTTTCAGCGAGAACATCCGAGTAATAGTTCGTTTCTCTGGTGTCGTCCTCGTTAAGTAGAAACGGACGAGTGCGAGCGAGCGTACGTCCGTGCTTTTCGCAACGAAACTCGACAGACCGAAGCAGAAGCGAAGCGAAGGTTTATCGCTTTATCGTCGCCTCGTGAAATGTAATGACACATGAGAAATCCTGACGCTGAATTCCCTTCCACCGTAGATAGTAGATCTTAAGACGAAGAGTAGCTACACAGTGCCAACGAGATCGATACGATTCCATCCGAAGAAACGGCATCTTACGAAATTCTATCCTGTTTTCTCGCTCGTCCCGTTCTCGTTTTTTTCCTCCGAAGAGTATGTTATCCGAAATTCGAGAAGCAAACGAAAACTACCACGAGAGGAAGCTGCGTAATTTCTATACGTAAGACGCCGAGACTTCGATCTGGCGAAAAGTTTGACACAGTTCGACAGCAGGTTTGGCGAGGAAATTTCGAGCGCACGAATTCCGAATTGACGGGGCATCTTCCAACTTTTGAATTTCAGGGACGTCGATACGCGTCTAAGACATGTGACGAAGTTTCCTTCGAAGTTCACGTTCGATTCTTATCGACTCCGCGACACAGAACAGCGACGAAGCCGTTGACCCGATTGCTTTCATCGAACTAATACCAAAGACAGAGACACACGTGGCCACGTTTACACGCGTCCCTTCTCCGATAGTCAGAGAACAGATGACAGCGTCTGGTGTGGGTGGCTACTGAAACACCCATTGTCGGACCAGATTCCCAGTGACAACCGAAAGATGAATTAATCCGAGTACCAACGAAATATAGCAGGGAAGAAGGCCAATATCGCTAGAGATTAATACGAAAAAGTAATATCTTCGTGTTCGCTTGGTATTTAAGGAAGTTCGTATATCGTATCGTGTTAAAAGAATTATCGTATAATTTGAATTATTTCGTTTTGTCTTCTGGGAACTGGAAACATGTAATAAGAAATATACGGACGAACGCGTTTAATAAATTTCAATTCGATAAATAGATTTAAGATGGATTGTTTTCGTTAAAACAAAAGGGTAGTTTATATTACAACACTGTCCGTTAACAAGCTGCATATCGGAATTGCGTGTTTAGCTAGAAAATCCGTTTAGCGGTTCGCTATTGGATTACCGCTCTATACCGATTCGCTAACTGGAAAACCTGATGCAATTACGTATCTGAATTGCCTGGTTTTTGCCTGGAACCGCGCTCGACACCGCCTCTCGGTTCCAGCAGGCATAAAATTTCCAACGACTGGTGGAACGTCGGAAGCAGGAGCCTCGCGTCGACACCGAGGGATGAAAATAACGAAGCTCGAGGAAGTCGAGCTACTTTGTTTACAGCAACGACGACGTTATCCCCAAAGGATACTGGAGGAGCGCGCGTCTTTCACGTTCAAAGTTTCCAGAAAGCAGCGAGCGGGCAGAAGTTGCGGAAGGTTCTGAGAGACTCGTAAACGGACGCGGCGAAGCTTATGAGTTTTAAATCGCGAGTTATAACGCGTGGCGAAGAGCTGCTTAGCTTTTCGGCCGGGGATCCACTCGGCTGCTTTGACCCGAGTAACGTTACATCGCCTATTCCAAACGACGTTAGCCGAGTTCTCGCGAGTCGGAGAGACTCTTCCGGCGGTACAAGCACAATCTAGTTTACCCCGTTACCCTGGCTAAATTAGAAAAAGTAACCTGACGCGCTCGAGCCGCGCAACACCGCAACCGCCGTTCCGCGTTACCATCGAATCTCGTTAAAATAACTTTTCGCATTATCACGACCGCATGTGTTTGCCCGCGAAACCGAGTCATCGGTTACCTTCAACTACGATCTCGTGTTTTCGAAAACGAGAGCACCGTTTTCTTTCAGCTTCGTACTCGGACATTGTGTAATCTCCGACATTTATGTGTTTATACTTGCATCGTTATACGTGTAAACTTTCTCGACCCCGTTTCTAACTTCTTCGCATATGTAAGCGAGATATCTGCTTCTTGATACGTACGAACGAACGTCGGTTCGTTTAACAAGATAAAGAAAAAAAAAAAATAGGGGAATTTGTATTTTTAAATGCACAGAGATGGTGGCTAAAAGTAACGGGTAGGTAACTATACATATGCAACTGTTTTTGGAAGCTGATCCGTTACAGCATTCGGCCAGTGTAGCGTATGCTGAAATACTGTATTTATTTATCCAAATATGTTACCGAGCCACAGTATCGTATAACTTCAAATTAATTTATTTCACTTTGGTAGATCGCGTATGTCGTTCCACGAACAAACTTTTGTTTGATAAAAGCAATGAAGATCGTAATATTCGGGAACAGGCAGAATCACGATCGCCGTAACATCTGCTTTTGTTATAACATCCTGATTTTCTTGGGAAAAATTGTTCCCTTGGTAATAACGTAAAGCTTCGAATGCTTGCAGTGCTCATAAGTTAGGCCTTCCTCCATACTGTGACGTGAGCCAGCCGGCCCCAACGATTTTTACGATTGCGACGCTTAGGCGGAAAACACTATACTCCGCGCGTTCTAGCATCCTGAATAAAACGTGACGTTTCAGAGCGCGTTTATACGTACGAAAGTTCATAGAGTAAACGAACAAAGAAGAACCAAAGAACCAATCGTTCTACGATATAAAAAGAGCTTAACAAGAGACTTTTATTTGACAAGAATATAATCGTTTGAAAAAATAGTTACGTTCGGCACACGTAGACACACGCGTGCACAAACGGGAGAGAAACAAAAGATCGGTCGACCGGTTCTGTATAATAAATCCAAGCCCGCAGCAGGAAGCCATGAATCAGGAAGTGCAACGATTATTGGAACAAGACACGCGGCTGCTACACCGCTGATTAACGTGAAATCGTCGTATAAGAGAGCCAAGCGACTGGCTATACAGAAGGTAATAATACGATTACCGATCGTCGTTACACGCGAGCCGTCAATTCTGCCCCGAGAAAGGCTAGAAACCGTGTACGACCACATTAAATGCGTAAAACCATCGCGGGACTATAGGGACACATCCGCGATTCCATTGGACGGAATAGTACGACAGAAAAAAAGAACAACGTAACGTCGTGGTAACGGTTGTTTACAATCGGACATCGGTAGATAGCAAGTTCTTACGAAAGCCGATTACAAGCCGGACACACAGTGTTTCTCGGTTATTGCAGGTTAATCGCTTAAACACAGCCAAGGTTGGCGTAATATTGACGATAACGCGGAGTACGGCACCGACGTGCGGTCTCTTTTTTCCTCGTTACACGTACGTGATGTTTCAAGATCGCTTTCATAATTGAAACCGTTCCGTGTAAATTGGAAAATGATCGTCCAGTCCCATCCCGTGGCCCGTTTCACCGGCCAACGTTATCTCGTTCGGCGAGAAATGCCCACGGTGAAATTGATATTTGATTGCTTTCCTGCATTGTGAACAGTTTCCCTCGTTGTCCCTTTCCGGCTAAAATTTTAACGCGAGCGGCCACGGTTCTGTTCGAATACGAAACTCTAGAAACACTGTGGAGAAATATCGTAAAGTTTTTGCCCTGTATCGGTCACCAAAAAAAAAAAGCCGGCATCGTTTCTTCGAACGAGCGTAAAGCAAGCGGGAATTTTACGGACGACAGCAGAGCGCCGAAAAACCGCCGAAACCGCTCGCATACCGAAGCTAGAAATTACATACTTACTGCTCGTAATGAGATTATCGCGAGCAGTTGAAGGGATTTCGAACGAAAAACGCACGAAACGAGATAGAAGCGAAGACAAGGTACAGCGGATGCGTAAACAATGCACCCGATCGTACATCCGATAGCGAATTCGCGAACGACTTTATCGATCGATTCGTACCGATGTGACATGGTTTTAAATTCGTGGTGGCCACGCTCGTGTGCACGCAACTTGGAAGCCGAGACGATTAACCCAAAGATCAAAAATGCACCGTGTGAAATTCGACGAATACCGTATCGCTACCGAATATACGCAGCAGGACGATTAGCGTTACTACATCGATAGAATTGGATGTACATACGTCGAACGTGCGTGGCGATCGGTATTTTCAAACGGTCGGAATCGTTACCGCTTCCAGACGGCAAACTGTCCATGGAATGGCGTATCTTTAACGAGCGCATCCGTATTGAAACGTGTCGGTGTTTCGCGAGATACACGCGGTAGATGCGTAAAAAAAAGTCAGCTGATCGGTCGCGATACGATAAGGTGTCAGATAGGGAGCCATTATCGCGAGAAATCTTTCCACGGTAACAATTGAAACAACGCAATAGCGTTCTATTCGAGGACGGACCAGACGTGGTCGTTTCTGCTCAAGAGGACGACCAGGAAGAATACGAAAATGAAAAGAGGAACTAACCTTGATCGTCGGGCCAGTTTCGGGCGCGCGCTCCCGCGACTCGTCCCTCCACCTTTGCTTTTGTTTTCTTCGTTTTCACTGCGATTACGAGTTAAAGTCCCGGGATGAATCAACGCACGACGAATTCCTCTGTCTTTTGCACCACGAAAATCCGTGTGTTCGGGACCTTTACCGTCCTTGTCCGTACACGGATATCTATCTTTTTCTCGCTCGTGCACCGCAACACACGGAAAATGGCAGCCCTACTGCACTCGAGCAACGCTTGCCAACCCGCGCACTAACACCACCGTAAAAACGTTCGGAAAATGTTGCGTTTGCGGTGTCCTTCGGTTGCGAACGTTTCTACGCCGTGGCTTGATAAACGACTCGCTTAGTGATATGACGAAATATCCACGTACGACGGACAGATTCGCGAGGAAACTTTGGAAATACGGCTACCGATGAAACGGTTCCTTGTTTACGACGCGACTCCGCGTACGATCTGCCGTGGATGCGCGCGTCTCGTTGGCATCCCTGCTCGACGGCTGATACTCGATTCACTCGCAACTTCGCCACAAGATGACAGAATCAGTCCGCGTTTTTAGTCATTCCTCGCTACCAATATCGTCGACCTTGCGAATAAATCAACAAAATTCTTTTAACCGCTATAATTATGACATACTACTCTATATAAAATACTAACGAAGATCTCACTTCGGTTATCTCATTTTCATGTAATTGGCTATTTTAGAACGAAGTTGTAAGAGAAATAATTATTTGAGACCGAACGATGGTTACTTTTGGTATATCGATAAAAATTCAGTTACCTCGAGAGATATGTTTCTGGCAGATGAAACGTGGCATAAGTTTATATTTTTAGAGGACTAAAAAATCAATTTTGATTTATCAGTCGTAACGTTAGATAACATCCTAAAGTAGAATTTCTCTCTTGAAGCGATTTATTTTAAGTATAATTTGTAGCTAAGGAAAGTAGGTGGAAAAGTAGTCAGAATAAATCAGTAGGTATAATTTTAAGAAATTATTAGAACACTTTAAATCAGATTACTTTATATTTCCTTTTCAAATTATGTAACTTTCTATTTGATTTCAAATGTAGTCAGCAGACTGCGGCAATCTTATTCCGTTGGTAGGTAACGTTGGAAGTGATACGCCGACGGTAAGATACGTTCCTGTGGTAACTGTGGTAACGGTTTGTTTGTACCGATAGTACGTAATTATTGTAAGTCGATACATAGTGTCGCGATACATACGTATCTCTAATAATTTAGAGAATGTTGCATCAAACGAATATTATAAAAAAGAGTCTGACATTGTAAATCCCAGTAAGTCAGGAATGAAGTTGCTGTAGAATCATAACATCACATTATCGTGAATACGTTAGATGTAGATTACGAAATCAAACACCGTTCATACGATTATCATCGACAAAGTTCCATTGTTATATAATTCTTTTAATGGCAGTGAGACTCTGGTTTAAAATTCTGCGCACAGATAACGGCAAACGTCATTGTTCGACCGACGCAAATACAAATGGAACGTCAAACTAGTGTATACTACGACAGCATAGTATAGTAATGTAATTGCTTTATTTGTAATCACAGCAAAACAAGTAAAATGTTCGTCAGTCGTGTTTACGTATCGAGAGGTAACTCGACGGAATCATTAACCTCGTAACTTAAATGTACGCAATACATAGTAGGAACGTTTCGAACGATCGAAGCTGGACAACATGGAAAAGAACATTGAAAAGAACATGGAAAAGAACATGAAACGGAATAATTGTACTTTTTCCATAAATGGCAACCGTCGTTTTACTCGCTAAGGACACTCGGTTTCGTTCATTCGAGCGTAATAAATTCGTTTATCGTTTCATCTGCGCGAACGGTGCAGAAGGCGACTAGAAGATACGAAAGCAACGGGGGTTGATGGGAAAAGGGGGTTAACTCGATGGCGTGGCGAACGAAGCGGTGGCGGCGATGGTGGTGGTCGGCGATGGTCATTTGTGGGAGCTGAACTGACTTCTTGGGGGGACGAAATGTCTCTTGCGATCCCAACACGAGATACCGGACACGCTACACCCTTTCGAGGCGCTCTCTTACCACCCACTCCGAGCCGGAGTGATGTCCACCACACGACACGCCACACAGCGACGGGAGACATCGAGATTGTCTTCGGAGGAGGGTGTATAAAAGAACCCACGAACGTATTTTTGCCTCGGTCGCGGAAAGAATTGCCCTGACACGCACGGCTTGGCCTGGCCTGTCTCTCACGAAGAGGAATACTGCCGAACTACTCGTAAATAACGTCGTGTTTAACATCGTTCTTTATGGTATCGCACGGTACGATTTATACCGGCGACCAAGCTGATAAATTTCGAGCACATCGAAACGAACCACGAATACCGAAAGCGTACGACCATTGACCGCTGCTAATTGCGAGTACAAGTGACAAAGCTAATTGCATCGGGAATTAACAGGCTCTATCATTTGCTGCACTACATTTTTCATTAAAAACTATAGGTGAGAATAAATTAAAGGCGCGAGTCGCGTTACCAAGAATATCCATTAGTGTCGATTGTTAAAACAATTACAATATCTTATGAAAATCACGGTGAACGCGAGAAGATTGTTCGTGCGTGCACGGGTACACGTCAGTTCTTAATAACATCGTGTCCCCGCGTACGCTTTCCTTCCGACCGTCGATCTATCCTCACCCTTGAGTCGTGTTAATACCTTCGTTTTTCATCCTTCTCCGTACAACACATGGACAATCTCGTGTTTCATCACTGATTATGGATTATGGAATAACAATGAATGGAAATTCGAGGTGCCGCGCAGGAAGCACGGTGTGACGTGGTTTACCTTTGAGCGACATGTTTACAAGTCTGGCTTTCTCTCTCCCATTCCTCCTCTCTCTCTCTCTCTCCTCTCTCTCTCGATTCCCGACTTATATATCAGAAATTAATTTTGCTCTAGATCTGATCTACGTAAAATGAAGTTGTTCGGATCGTAACAATTACGAATTTCATAGGTCCCTGTCTTTCCAACAAATTGTGAACCGGGTAGCACCGACGTCTAACCGGGAAAAGTAAAAGGTGAAAACTATAAAACAATCGGCGACGAGATCGGTCGGATAGGGGAACGCCACGCGATTCGACGATAGAAAAGATCAAAGAATCCACTCGTGTTTGTCCCCTCGACGAATCCGACATATTTTGTGGAGAAGAAAGAGCATGGTACATCGCAAGTCCCACGTGTATTCGCATAAAGAACAGGAAGACCATATACTGGTCGCGAGAGGTATGATAAGCCGTGCACATACTTGACGTGAGTACTTCCAGTACCCACGATACTTACGTGAGTACCGTGTGGGGCAACCGGTATCAACGCTGCGAGACACGGCAACGCAGCTCCTGGACATGCCACCGAGATCAGTAACCAGATATCGTCCGCTCGTATTTATGGCTACCGAGATTTCACATTATTAGGGCTATTTACCGTTTTCGCCCTATAATATCGTGGTCTATGGCCACCTCGAGAGGGTGGAGAAACCACCTTGAATCATGGATCGTGAATTTCAGGGACGTCATCAGCTACTCGAAGGTAGAACGACTTACCGATCCTTGGTAATCGAATCGGTAGATACCTCGTTGCTTTTTGCATCTTTGATTCATTGCCGGCCACGATAGAGTCATTTTTGACTATGTTTCACGCGTAACGCGCGATAACCGTATCAAATTTATCGGCGGGGTGGTTTCTTAAGTGGACGCTCGTATTTAGGTTTAATTAGGAACGCCAACACCATAATTTCCGTTCCCTCTGTCGGAAATGATCACGCGTTCGCGCCCATGTTCGCTTCGCTGTCACCTTTATCACGCTCGAGACGATACAGTACCGTGAGCACTCCCATTACGCGCAATTATCCATCATAAATCGTAGATACGTCGGTTTAATCAAAGGGTGTCTCCCGAATGGGTGGAGAAGACCCGCCGTAAAAGATCTTTATTCCAACGATGATACTCGTTCAAACATATTAGCGAATAATAGCTTCGTTTACCTTGGTGGCCGATTAACCCGCAGCGAGAAGTCGAGCAAAGGTAGCATCCCTAGTCGTTGCCTTCGGTGACGTATCTTGAAAGTATTCCTCATTGCTCGTAACAGAGCGTTGTCACTGTCTGGAACAAAAGTTTCCGATTACGTTTCATCTTTCTGAAGCAACTTGCTGCTCGTAATAGCTGCAAAATAGAAATGCAAGATTTATCACTTGTACGCAAAATTAGCATAACCGTTACTGGTTTATAAATAGTCAAGATACGTTTAACCTCGCGCCGTGCGCGGCTACAATTTGGATCACTAGCGGTCGAGTGAGCGTAAAATTAAATTGGCTACAACCTGACTAGAGCTTTCGTGTAAATCAGTCACCGATAGGTTCGTTGCTAGCTGTTCGCGCACGTTCCAACAGATAAGCCGCATTTACCGCGTTTTATCTTAGCCGTAGCCATCTATCTTACGACGCTATCACCGTTTCCGATAACGTTAATCATGGAAAGGTCGAGACACGATCGTCCTCTACGAAGAAACTCGAACAACCATCTATCTCCTAGCGAGCCGCGTTATCGTCAACGTTAACATTCGTTTTCCCGAATGCATTGTCCTGCGATCCAGTTGGGGCAGACTCCTCATTCGTCTCCCATTCAGAATGCCGGGTCCCGACGTTTCCGAATCTCCGACGCGGACCATTGTACTCGGCCCTTTGCGTTGCTCTCTCCACCTCTTTCCTTCTTCCTCTTTTCCTATCTCTCCCCTGTAGCGCGGCTCGTCTCTCCCTCTCCTCGGTGGTCGATCTCTCTTTCCATACTCGAAGTCCTCTCGTCCAGAGGTAATGTGGTGCCTCGAGGAGTACCGAAGGGGTGGTGGTGGATCGAGGGAGGCGAACAGGCCGAGCGCTCTCGTAGATGGAGTTTTTAGGGGTGGCGACATGGAATCCGGGAATTCGTGTCTCGCGGGGTAGTCTCGGTAGGAGCTCTATCGATTCTCAACGAGACACACCATCCTCCGCTGTATCTTGCCCATTTCATACCCGTGGAACTCGTTTACGCAAAACCACTCGGTTCGGTCCACAAAAGGAAAGTTTCACTATTACGTCGTGGCAACGCGATAAGGAGGGATACGACGAGGACGTAAAGTTCGAAGCTTTCGACCGGTCGAACGTGACCGAGTTCGGAATTGCCCTCATAAGTTGCAAATAGCGGTGGCCCTTTTTGTCCTCTCGATACGGGGACGTCTTCGTGCTTTTACGAAACTCATTAGATAGGGAAAAATTGCACACGGCCACGGCTAAAGAATGCTTTTAATGCCCTAGCGACTTTGAAAAACGTTCCATGGAGAATATTTGATGTTAAAGAGCCGTGCACCTAATAGACGTCCGCAACAGGATCCCCATCGGTGACGAAAATGGCGAGAAAAAGTAGGAGTAAAGCTGACGGAGCCGCAGCCGAGGGAAGTGCACGTAACCGATAACCGATAAATCTCGCGATAACGCAGCATATTAGGGAGGTGAGCGCCGCAAACTCTGACGTGCACCCGTATACTTACGACCCTTCGATTCTAATCCAACCTTCTCACCGGTAACCCAAATTACGCGTCGATAAACTAGGTCATGTAGGCTTCATTCATTCTTTCGTAGTCGTACTACCGTCGCTCTTTCGCCATTTTTTTTTTACTATAATTATCGCTTGATCCGTATCACGACAGCGTGAAAGGAAAACGACTCAAACGTTTCACGTTCGATGATTTTTCGTTCATTTTTCATATACTCTAACGTTAACGTTTCGTCGCACGAAAGCAGTGCTTGATTTCAATGTAGCTGGAAAGCAGATGGCAAAGAACGATACGATAGAAACACGAAACTCGAGACAAAAGGAAGGTGAAGGCGTACCACAATATCGTAGCCATAAATCCATCGGGAGTTGATCAGCCGACACTCTGGAACCAGTGCACGTACCTCTGGTATATCCACGGCATGACCAGGAAGGGTCGCCATCTTGAGGGTTTCCTTCCTCCGCCCACAGGGGTGATTCTTTATTGTTTCAATAAGCACAGCACAAGTCCGGTCTTATTAGCGAAATAAACCTCTTTTAACGGCATTGCCGTGCCCCCTTCTGTCTTCTTCTCCCCTTCGCTCCGACTCTTCCGTTCCTTTTCTTTTCCGGAGACCAACGCCAGAGAGTAAAAGCTGACCCTATCGAGGAAGGTAAAGCTGTGGCTCCCGCCGGAAAGAGGAGACGAAAGAGATCCGTAGAAGATGAGAGAAACGGAAAGTGGCCAAAGGATACTCGAAGGAGTTCTCTTTCAGAGGAGTCGAAAGGGAGAATCGATAGGTTTTTCCGCGGGTTCCCATGGAGACCGCGAAGCGAATCGGACTATACACACGATAAGCGACGAAGACGTGGAAAGAGCATCGTATCGCCACCGTGGTAACCACCCTTCCATCCCCATGTAGTACCTCTTCTCTTTTCTGCCAGGGTTTTAAGAGAAATTCTACCACCGGCCTTTAACCTGTTTCCTTTCCGTTTTACCGCGATTCGAACCGGTATATTCCTTCATCGCCATATAGCTTCGGTGTTAAGTATTTATATCTTTTCTTTTAGATACACGTCCGTCCATATAAGCTCAGCGACCGTTCAACGGTCCATTTTCCTTCTCGATATTCGCCCCTTTTACTTTCTGCACGCTGTATATCGGTATCTCCGATATAAGCGGCACTAGGTAGAAAACGCGCGTCCAACATCGTCAGGTCGGCCATCTTGCTGGATCGTTTCTCATCTTTTACGAGGCTCGACACCGCCGTTCTGCCGCCGTCTCGTGTCGTTTCGGCCCCTGCGAGGAACAATTGAATGTCGCCGAGTTTATTTTCGGAAGCCTTAATTTAATTCCCGTCCTGTCGAGGGAGAGTCGTCGAAGAAAAAGGATAGGAACGACGTTGGGGGGCGGAGAGGAGTAGGAACGGAACGAACGGCCGCGGTTAAGAGGCGGATCTTTTGTTTCTCGCCGCTCTCCTGCTCGAGATGGTCTTTTTAAGTCACGTCGACTTCTCGAGAGAGGCCCGGTTTATGTCCGCTACGACGATCGATTGTTTAGATCACTACGCGCAGCGCACGTTTGCTTTTACCTTTCAACCGTTTGCAATATGCAAGTTGCGAGCGTTCGTTCCTGATACGGCGAATGGCCTTAAAGTCCAAACGATAATTTTAACCCAACTTCCATTTGGCAATTCTCTCTTCCTGCCGAATATCTCCAAGTTCAAAGTACTAAGAGCCTCGAACGTTACGAAATACCATATGCGACACCTCGACCGATACTTGTACAGAGATCAAACGATCGTCGGCTCAAAGATGAAATTCGTTACGAACGAGCTCGGCAGCGGCAGCGACACAGAGAGAAGGTACTCGAGAGAAATTATCTCGCGATGCGTACCAGGTAGCACAGGTAGGTTCGTAGTACAGGCAAAGAAACGTGTCTGTAGAGACGATATTCCGCGGTACGTAGGTATCCGTACAGGTGTATAAGTGCGTGGTAGCTTTGCCAGGAGTCAGTGACACCTCTCGCATCGTCGGTGGCGGCGGCTGTGGTTTCTGGTAGCCATGGTAACCACCTCCTGCTCCCCCGCCTCATCATCCACCTTTTCCACCTCCTGAGGGGCCTCCACCACCACCTCCGGCCCCCACCAACCATGAAACAGCGCCTCCACCTACGCTACGCTCTTCTCTGTCTCTCCCTTCCTCTTCCCCAACCCGTTTCCTCTTCCAATTATCACACTATCTCGCTCGGTCTCACCCTTCTTGGATGTCACTGTGTTCTCTTGAACTCCGCGAGGTTCACGGTAAAATGAGAGAAACTGAGAGGAGTGGAACGAAAGACGCGAAGGCCAGAGAAGGTAGAACGTACAAGTGGCCACTGTTGCCAAGCCTGTCTGTTTCTTCCCTCCGCTCTTCTCGCTTCTCTCTTCTCTCTTTTCTCGCTGACTCTCTGTCGCGGTCTTCCCTCGTCGACGCTGGATACACGCAAGCTGCGCGCCGTCGGCGTGGGTGCAGCCGCTGTGTATGAATAGATGCGGCAGCGTGTTACTGGCGTCGCAAATGAACGCTGCCAGTGCATTCTCCGTTTCTCGTTCTCTCTCCTCTTCCGCCAGCCGGTCTCTGCCTTCCTCCTCGTAAATGTCTTTACTCTCCCCCTCGCTTCGTTCCGGTCGCGGTGCACGTATCGCTTCTCTCTGCGTGTCTGCCATAATGGCGTTGGCCCGTCACAGACGCCAGTTATAGCCAGATCTACGACGGGATGTATGACTAACGCCTCCTTCTATTCTCGGAGACGAACTCGATCGTCCGAGCCGCGCGACCGAGAGGAAACGTCATTGCAAATAACGCGACTATCTTTGCTAAGGAAAATTATCGCCGCGCGTTACGTTTCTTTTCTTCAGCCGAACGATCGCAGGATCTCCCATCCGAATCTTCAACGCGATCCCTGCAACTTCGTCCTTGTTAGCTTCTTAATATAGAAATTGTTAGCTCCATTCGTTGCGACTTTGGTTCTCGTATCTACGGACATACGTACACCGAGGAATCCACCATTTTGGATAACGCAGCTCCGACTATACACGCAACGAGAGAGACGATGATCGTGGTAGACGCGCAAACGCGAGGATGAGCAGAGATGCTCTCGGTGCCGGCCCAATCAGAAACGGAGGATGCTCCCCTTGGCCCAATGGGGCTTCTGGAATAGCTGCGAGGCTCGTGCACACACGCACGAACTGAATGTCCTGAAGAGCCGAGGGACAGACGAGCTTTGGAACACGCAGGACGGTTGCGATGAGCGAGGGAGGCATCACTACGAGTGGGAAGATCAACAACCAATGGGGAGTCTTCTTGTCGGAGATAACGATGGGTAGAGTTATAGCAGCGAGGGGCCGTGAACAGACTAGAGAGAGGCAAACGAGAAGCGAAACAGAGTGGGAGAAGATAGCGAGCAACTTTTGCGCCAATCGTGCTGCCACGTTTGCAACACGGAACAAGCCACGCCATCGAGGATTCTTTGATTTCCATATGTATATGCATAGATAAGATCGCGTATCGCGATAGATAATAAGAGAACGAGTCACTCTTGTAGGTGGAACGCGGGAGGGGAACGCGTTGCAAGGAAGAAGTCATAAACCTTGATGAAATGCAGCAACGATAAGTCGTAAAGCTAATGAGACTAATACATCAAAACTGTCCAACTGATATTCCAGTGATATATGAGCAAACCGCAAATACCCTAGTGCATCGGTCCAAGTATGTTCCGAAGAATGTTAAATATAAACATGGCGAAAACACGTCGCCAGCATCGATCAATCATCTCACGCGGGAAGGACTCTATCCGGCTTTATCGAGTCGCGATAAAAATTACGAGTAATTACAAAGCGAAGAAGCAATGCGAGGCATTTGTTCTGTGGCAGAGTTTTAAAATACGTAGCACGAGCGAGCGTGTTAACTCGGAAACTAAACGTCGCGGCGGTGGTCCCTCTCTTTCTTATCGCAAGAGCGAATGCACAACAGAATTTCCAGAAGTAATTGGGAATACGCTCGATTACGAGACTTCCGGTGCAAAGATGAAAGGATCGTTTGATCCAGACACGCGGCAGCTACACATTTAGTAAAACGCGTGGACTCGTGGAAGGCTCCAGTTGTCGATGCGTTTTCCCAGACTCGCAACACACAAGCCGAGTTGCAGAGAGAACAGTTCTCATTCCCTCTGTCTCCCTCCTATTTCCGTCAACTACATCGTCGTCGTCGTCGTCGTGGTCGTCGTCGTCGTCGTCGTCGTCGTCGTCGTCGTCGTCGTCTCTCGGAGCGTAGAGTAGTATTGAGGATGAGGTGGGATGGAAGACGAGGTGCGCGCGGCTCCTCCTCGGAGGATCAATAGAGACAGGGAGACGAGACCTCTTTCCCTCCCCTCCGTGCCTCCTCCCGGTTCTCTCTCGTCTCTGCTCTCATCCCGCCATAGCAGCACCCTCGAGAACAACCCCTCCCGCTCTCTGCAGCGTCTCAACATCCCGGTATCCTCCGCCTCTTCCCTTGCTTTGGTGAACTTCCTCCACTCTGCCATCGCGCTATGTCGATGCCGAGGGCCGTGCGATAAAAGAGGATAACGCGAAAAAATGGAGGATGAGTAGTAAAAAATGCGAGCTCTGCGATACGAGCTTCGTCTCGAGCTAGAAAACGCATAGAAGGTTGTTAAGCGCAGAAATATCGTTTACCATCTGCGGAGTGTCCATTATCATCTTCGGTTCCTAAATAACGAGGAAGCAATGGAGTGAAATTTTATCGAGAAAATAATCGGCAATTCTACGATACGTACACGTGTATATGTGTGCCCCTGAAAGTGAGTTGAATTCGCTTCGAAGGACTTTAATATTCTGCAAGTTGAAGCGGTACTCTCTTCGCAATTGGAACAGGAAAAAAGACGCAATAAGATGGAAAAAGAGGAAGGGAAGGGAAAATAAAACGTTGCCGCTTACAGAAGGCTTCATACAGTCTAAGAAAAAATGGGAAGGAGTAGGCTTAATGTTACGCGGCCGGGATGCAAGGAGTTCCGTCGGTGGTCCGACTATGTGGGTGGGTCGGACAGAGATGGGGAAGGGTAGAGGGGATGAAGAAGGACAGGGTGGAGAAAGGCAGGAGTCGCGGAGGCTTGTGGGTAATGTTGCGTGATGAGACGCCTCGCGGATTCATCGAGGAGAGGAGAAGAGAAAAGGAAAAAGGGAAAAAGAGAAGGAAGAGAAGAGAAAGAAAGAGAAATGCAGAAGCTGGCTCTGCTCTAATTCTAAAGAGCACTCTCGGCGGACTCTCCCCCGCTTTTTCTCGTTCCCTTTCTCCATCTTTTTGTCTTTCTCTCTTTTTCAATCCTGCGAAACGGGCTCTGCAGCGCGACGAAAATCCAGCAGGCCACCACCGGTAGTCGTGTCATGGGGATGAAAAACGCATTTTCTTCGTCCTTTCTTCTCCTTTCTTCCCGTTCCCTCCTACCCCGAGCTTCTCTCACGCTGACGAGTCCTCGTTTTTTCCTTCCTTCTATCGTTTAGACGCCGATGGAGCCACAGGGAAAATGATTCCACGCGATTTCGAGGCACCGTTGTTTGACGAGCTTTTAATGCCTGTGCTCCGCGTCCTACGCCGCCGAACGTATATTACCACAAAAAAAACTTTATGGAGGTGAAAAACCCTGCATTTGATTCTTAGTTATCGTACCAAGGGAACTCATGACCGGCATGACTACGGAACACGACGTAGCAAGTTCTTTACCGATTGAAATCCTTAATCGATTCTCCAATCATACGTACGATATATGCACTATGTAAAAATATTAGACCATCCAAGTACTCACGGCGTTGCTTTTTGCCACAATATCTTTTTAGACTGTTTCTACGTGTTACGTTCTATTTACGATGTTTCCTAATTCACAAATGTTTGGTAAATGCCACAACAAACGAAGCGCCGGCTAAATGTTATGAAACAAGAATCGTGTATAGGAAAGGAAAGGAAAACGAGTCAGAAAAAAAACAGCAAAAATTAATTTTTTGAAATACTGAAAAAAGGATGGCAGGAAATACGAAATGAGTTTGTTAAAATATTATTAAACGGTACGTATTTCCCAAGGAACTCTTGCTGCTGGCGGAACCAAGAGAAATGCACGCGAAATATTTATGGTATATTTTAATTACTAATTCATAGATCAAATATATACAATTGATGAACTGATCGTTGAAGTTAAAATAATACAGAATATCCTCATATCCGTGCATGAAATAAACAATTCGTTTCGTAGACGCTTCAAGACTTTCGCATGCAACTATATCTATTCTTGTCAGAAAATCAAGAATTAGATTACAGATATATTTGTCTAATGACAAACCGACGATGAGACGAGAGAGTAAAAGCAAGAATCGCAAAACGAGGAATTATAGGTGTTTGCCCCTACCAGCAGCTTGTTGGTGCCTTTCAACTGGAGAGGGCAGGATCCAGAGGGTTGGGCAGTCTACCTCGGCTGTGATTAATTTGAATCAGCAAATGCCTTCGAGGGTTTACACTGACTGAACTGAAGGCACTGCCATGCCGATAATATGCTACGGTCGAGAAGCTGAATCGAAAGAGAAGGAGCAAGACGGACGAAACGGTGAACGAGGGAGGATATACCAAGAGAAGGGAATTCTATGGATATGTTCACAAGGGAAGGAAACATCCCCTACACAAACCGCAACGAAAAGCCAACGGCAGCCACGAAACAACCCCCTGCTGCCTCTCCACCGGGACGATGCATGTACACAAGAAAAGAGAGGGAGAGTAGGGAGCAGAGGGAGGAAGAGGCAGGATGTACAGGAAGGGAGAGAAAGACCGAAGAGGGTGGAAACCACGGAGGTGAAGACAGAACGGAACCAGAACCGCGGCAGGTTGGAGACCGTCTTAAATCACTTCTCTCTTTCTCTCTCCTTATCAAATTCTGCTTCCAACCACGACCAGTTTCCAAATAGCAACCCTTAGGATTACGCCAACGACAGACCAACTTTGGTGCACAGAATATGGTTATAATCCTGAATTATTTTAGCTTCCCGCACCATCCTGAAAAGATGGTTGTTAAACAGCGTAACTGTTTTACATAAATTTTTCAAAACATAGAGGGTTTCTTTCACGGGATTTCGAAGCTTAATGGTCAAAAAGATTTTACGACCACATCGGGGCACGTTGAGACGCGTATGATAATGACTTCATGGTCGGTAGGAATCTTATTATGGAAACAGAAACAGTGAAATTCGAGAGGTTCCGTTTTATTGACCAACGTGGACCGTCTTTGTGGAACAAGGCCGGTCATTGATGAATTTATCGTTTCAAAGGTAGTTACGCGGAAATGAGAGCACACAATTGAGAATTTGAAGCGATCGATTCTCTCCGCGAGACCGACGGCACGTATTAACAGGGAGTATTTACGCAAAATTCTAGAGTGCTAACCCCCGTTGTTAATCGACGGACCGAAAAGGGGAAAAAACAAGGAAAATCTAGTGAAACACAACGAGAACCGGTGTACGGAGAAATTTCTCTCGCTGGCGAAGAAAAAGAATCGGAAACATATTAACGATGACGACTGGGGCTCGCGTTAAACTGGAACGTGAAGCAAGGTTTGACACGAAATTCTTTTTTCTTTTCTTCGCGAGCTTCGAAAGTTCCGCCAGGGCAGCAGTTAACAAATTTAAAAAGATGAAATCAACCCGTCCTGTAAACAATCGTTTTCAAAACGATTACTCCAATTTTATACTCTGCTACAATTTTCTCCATCCTATGAATAAAAATCGGCTTTAGAATCGACCACGAAACGATATCTCGCATGCGATCGTTCAAGCAATACGGGAGATGACTTAATTTGTCAAGTATCCTCGCCTTCTCTTTCAAGAACTCGCATTTCGTTTCCATGCCATGTGATAACAGGCGCCACGATCCACGGTGTCGAAGAAACGACATAAACAGGAAACTCAATATGACAAATACGGGGGTAAACATTCGGAGGAAGTAATAAACGAGCATGGATTCGTCCCTGGCGGAGCAAGGGTGTCGGTAGACCCAGTGCGCCTCGAATGTACCCCCCCTTGGGCTTCCAATTACTCGCGTTTAGTTGCGTTTTTCCGCTCGAATGCCCTCTCTATGATACACTCGCACACTCGACCCGCGCTTGGCTTTTAGTTACCCAAACCCACTTACTAACACGCACGCTCGCTCGCGTACACCTGATCCGCTTGTACGTGTGTGTCTGTATTGGCGCGGTTCGAGCTCCTACACACTGAAAGACGACTACGCAAACGTCTGTACGAGCCCGGTAATATTACAAGGGGTAACGATTGACTGGGTGCCACGCCAAGGATTACCAATCAAATTCTCACTACAAAGCTCACTCGAGCCTCGACTAACCTTTAAATAGCGACGCGATAACTTTCTTGTCAATGAGAATGCCGGGTAATCGATAGACGATTCTCGATCGCGACGATAACAATTTCTTAATTTTATGAAGGACGAATCAATCCTTTATACGAGTCGGGAAATCGATATCGATTCTATGATTCGGAACAGACTTTAGCCGATGTATTAAAACACGTATAAAGAATAGGATGTAAATGTAAATATAAACATATGAATGAGGTAAAAACGAAGGATGTAAATAAACGTAAGAAATATAGACCGCGGATGCCAACTGAGGCGCACGGTTCTTGTTAAAAAAGAGATAGAGACATTTACTCCCTCCGTAGAAAAGGAAATAGAGATCCGTTATTTACTTCTATCTGTTTTTTAACGAAGCCTATTTTCTCAATGCGGTATATGCGGTCTACCTTTTACGCCTACGGAATGACATAACCTCACATTTATGCCAGTCATTGTTCGATACTGTGTTAATGATGTACTAATTGCGAGACTTGTTTGATGCAATATGGTGCGAATTTGCGAATGAAAAAATGCGTTCAAAAGTGACAAAGTAAATTTGATATCTTATGAAGTTGCTCACCTTCTGCTGAAAGATCGTCGAACACGGATATACTCTGTTCAGTGAAATTGTCTTCGTCTTAAGGTATTGTACTCTCGCAATACGTTATATATGAAGAAAGATTGTACACCACTCATGAAAACTTTAAAATTATACAAGTCAAACACGGTACATTGCTTACTATCCATTATAACAAAGAATTATCACGCGAATGTCACAAAAGACTGAGAAGACAAAACTTTATACGAGTAGGATACTACGTCTGTCAATAATTATACCATTTTCATTATGATTCGTTTACTACTTTTTATGTTTAACTATAACTGTATTAACAAACTTGAGTATTAATAATATAACATCAAATAATTTAAATATTTCCGCCTGTGAATTTCTTAATATTTAATTTTGATGTTGAGTCACGTCCATGTTACGCGGTAAACCAGTTGAAAGTCATCTGCGCGTTTCACGACATTGTCAAAGCGTCGTTTGAAATGTAGCATCTTAATTATATATATAGTGAAAAATAATAATCATTGTGTGATAAGTATTGTGATAATCATCTCTAGAGCAATCTGCACGCGAAGATGCCAATGTAGTAAGAAAAGAAAGCAATCATTCACGAATCTATAAGGAGGCTGTATGGTGAACTGCAATCGCGTCGCGCAAGGTAAGGTTATGGCATTTTAGACAACACAATTATCGTATCTTTTTTGCGTCCTCAAAAAGTGTTAGATGTTACGTCCTGTCGACGTACGATCCAAGACAAATCCACTTCCGTCTCTGTTCGCCCATTGCGTTAACCAGCAGATGTAAGTTGAATCGTCTGTAGAAATCGATGACACGGTAGCATATGCTGATTTTACGAGCTATCGATCAAAGATTTGGGACGCGGTCGTTAAAATAAATCTTTGGTTGGCCACGGCTAGATAGAGCACGTCGTGTGTCTGGTATGTGATACGATAAAAATAATGTCCGGGCAATAAATACATAATTCTCGTTACCATCCAGCCACGTAATAATATAATAACGAAATATATTGTCTTGACCTGAAACGTAGAAGTCACGCCATGTTTCTCTGTCCACCTTATTGAACGCGCATAATTTGTGCGGCGAAATAACTGAAAACGTTGTACCATAATGCCATGCGGGACCTGAAAGGGAAGGTAGTTAGGTCGAGCGATTTGTCGTCAAGTGACGAAGCTCGTGAATACCTGACATACTTATCGCTCGAAATTTTCGTTTGGGACAATGTCGAAAATACCGAGATTTTCGGCGCTGATATCGAGATACGAATTCTGAATCCAGAGGGAGATTCCGATTCAACGCGAAATACGTTTTGCTTTACATCGATAAGCTATCGCTTCCATCACCCTTGTTTAGTCGGAATAGTAAGCCGAGCACAGACTTATTAATACGCGGCAGTAAAGGTCACTCTGTGTATCTCGTTAATCATTCGGATTTAATTTAGAATGGCTAGTCGAGGTTTTAGGCCTCGCGTAATTATCGTGGAAATTTATAAATTAGTCCTAGGTTTAACGATTTCGGGATTTCCTAACGAGATCACTTTCACGTCCTCGTAACGAATATAAATAAGAAGTCGCAGACGTTGCTTTTGTTAGATCAGCGTCGAATACGATGCAATTATACGAGTAAGACACTGCTGTTGGCGGTGCGCTCGTTTTCGCGATTTTCCAGCGCTCAAGGATCCGGGATAACGAGTTAATTTAAATACGAAACATCAAAAGCTTTTAATCTTTTGCGCGGCTTAGTCAGCCAGGCAACCTACTTTTTTTACCGCTGATACACGCCACCCTCATTCATATACATTGTAACGCGAATATCCACCGCGTATATCTGCGCGATTATTGAACAATCAGATACGTTAACGACAGAATGAAAATGGTACTTAATCGGAAAGAAGGCAGAAGGCAAACACCGGGCGATCCGTTGTGGCATTTTCGCTCTTTATCCTCGTTCGAAAATGCATCGTGCGTTTCTAATTGGCGTATCTTCTGTTTCTTGCCAGTTATTCAATATGATTCTCTTTTCTCATCGCGATCGCTCGAAAACCTTGTACCGATATCGCCTCAATGCGCAAAAGACTTCTTATAATACAGTGCCGCGAAAAATACGGGCGTGCGCTTCATCGGGTGGACACATGTTTTGTGAAGGAATTGCGTAAACTCGAGTTAAGTGTGCAAGGCGATCGAGAACATTTATGATATTTTTTTGCGGTCTTGGAAGGCGATACAGGGTCTCTCGTACAGGTCGGTTCGCATGTCTCGACGAGGCGGTCTCCGTGGTCACATCAGTCTCCGAGCATGCGAGGGCCCCCGAGCTAAATCCCCGTAATATACACACAGGGGCACTGTCGAGGTACTATCGCGGCATTATACAGACATACCTATATCCCAGCCCGATGACTGCTGATATGACATGCGACCGTCTTAGATATAGGCTGCACGACATGCTTCGCTCTCTTTCTCCCTCCATCACAATTTCCTTCCACTCTCTTTGTAACCCTTCTCCTCGTTTCTCACCCTCTTGTAATTCGCCATCAGCTTTGGAAAACGCTTCGCTCGAACGGCGCGTAATCAGCTTACTCAGTCACGATCTTTTTGAAATGCGAACTCGATGGTTGGTACTTTTCGAACAAGATTTGCCATCGAGTAATTGCCTTAACTATCCGACGAATACAAGTAGGAGAATCCATAATGCAACGCTGTTCGATACGTTGAAATAAGTACGTGACGATGTAAAAAATAACGAGCCGTTCGTCTTTGAAAATAAAGTGGAAGGCGCCTCTTTGCTTCCTCAGCAATTATTGCTGGTACTTTACTGCAGGTAAATGCGATTCGATTCGTCTTGCTCGGTGTGCTATCCAGCCGGAGATCTGCATAGCTGTGCGTCACGCACTCGAATAAAAAAAGTTATGTACTCATGGTACTCGGAGTCCAATGTTAATGGATGTTAAGAGTAAAAGCTCATTCTTCTTATTCACAGATACTTTTAAGATAATCGCGTATACACGCATGAGAAACATTATTTCATAATCTGCGCCGCATTACGGCTGAACTAATAATATATTGCAAAATTACAACTTTCAAATCGATCCGGCAGATCTCGCTGCTTTGAAATGTTGGCGTAATTGAAAAACATGAGTCGCGAGCTCCGGCATGATACTTCGGCAGCGTGGCTGGGGAAAAAACGGCCAGTGAAAATTCGCGATGAATATGGAGAGTCGCGCGATAAAACTTTTAAGCGCATGAACGATGTACAAGCATTTGGGAGTTCCACGCTTCCGCGAAGTCGTACGAGAGCGGAAAACAGGCGGATGTAAAAGCCGCTGTAAACCACCTCTTCTGCAATCTTCGTCAGGTAATGTCTCAAACGGTATCGATTAGCAGTGGAAGAAAGTAGACCCGTTTAGAAATCGCCATTCAGAAATCGATGCTCGTTATCCTCGTTCAAATCTCATTTTCGACAGATCAACGATGTACGATGTTTGATTTTCTTCGTATCGAGCAAACCCTTTCAAATTGCCTCCTGAATATAAATAGAAAATTTCATCTTTACGGTTGTAATTGTCAAATAGGAAGGAAATGTCTTGCCCTGTTAGAACGAAAGAAAACCAGCGGGCTGTTAATTACGCTCGCAAAGATGTATCTAGAAGAGACGGTAGGGGGTGAAGCCGGGTGGTCGCGCGCAAGAAGTCGAGTCCACAAGCCGAAGAGTAACCGAACGCTCGTTCCTTTTGGATCGATAAGGGTGGTAGGGCGGATTGGCCTTTTA
This sequence comes from Bombus vosnesenskii, assembly GCF_011952255.1. NCBI lineage: Eukaryota > Metazoa > Arthropoda > Insecta > Hymenoptera > Apidae > Bombus > Bombus vosnesenskii. The sequence continues at coordinate 5,297,510 of NW_022882962.1, forward strand.
GCTAAGGGTCGAGAAGGAAGGCGAGTGGTTTTTATAGCCAGCAAAAGGACAGGGAGGGTCCTGGAATCCTCGGGTGCCTTACTCGACCAGAGTATCCCTAATATACGTCATCCGTTAGCGGTACTTTCCTACATCCCTTCCTCTAGCGACCTCTCCTTTTGGTCAGAAGTGGCCAAATCTACTTCCTCCTTCTCTTTATAGATTTCGAGATCTCGAGTAGCCTTGTACAACTACCCTAGAGATTGATCCTCACCCTCCGGATTCCTTTCCCTCCTATATCGAATGATATACATTTCTGCCCGCTCATTTTCGATGGTACCTGATCATACGTCGTGCGTTGTAAAAATTAAATATGTTTTTCAAATCTAAATCCAATCTGGTTACGTGCTCCATGGATCGTAGATCGAACAAACGATGAAAGTGAGATTAATTGCATAACAAAGGTGGAAAGGCTGGCAATTATTTTCCCCGAAAAGCTTCGATCGTTACGCGGAATCGCTTGGAAATCATTGTGGCGAAAGTTACGCGCGCGAAACGTAGAAAGAGAGCAGTCGTTTCTCGTACGTTCGTTCGTTCAGAAATCTTACCTCGAAGAAGTCGGTCGAAAGAATTGCTGCACTTGTACAATACGTTGTATCGGTGCGACAGTCGAGGTTATCGTTGACTCCTACGCCACTGACAGGCACGTATTCAATTTGTGCGGAAAACGTGTGCACGTTTACCTCGCGTAGATACGTACGACGCGTATATGCCTTCGTTCCACCCTCTTTCTCTCTCCTTGGTTGACCCTCGCCAACTAAAGCGGCCAACACCTGCCTCGCGTTAGCAAGCGTAACATAACGTAACGCAGCGAGCGTGCACACGCGCGTGCATCCGCGTAAGAAATACTATATCCATTTAAAACATGGATGCCTTGCGAAGTTACACATATCCTTCGGCCGCACTCGGTCTCCTCCGGGTGCTCCTTTTTCTCCTTCTCCCCGAGGGACTGGTTGCGTTTTTATGCGTATACAACCGCGGGTGGAGCACGTGCAGCGGGAAACAAAGAAAGTCTGGCGAAAGAGGAAGGCGTTATTGGAGGAGGAAAGCCAGAGAGATGAGGCGGGTGCCGGCGAGAAACGTACGGAGAAGGTGACTCGGAGAACGAGCGGAGAAAAAATAGAATGGAGAACGAAAAGGAGCGTGGGGGGAGGGCCAGATGAAAGTGTGCTGCGAAACAGTCCCAGTCGTTGTGCAAGACGAGGCAGCGTCTAAGAAAATGGAATGGAGGTGAAAATAAAGGGTACAGATCGTCGTGCGAAAAGAAAAAGAATTTACATGAGCTAGCATATACTGGCGAACGAGTTGACTTTGCCAGGAACGTTCAGTCAGTGTTAAACTGGAACAACTGTTTCATACCAATTCGACTGATCTATGTTATTCGCAGTTCTCGTAAAAGAAATAAGAATGCATGAAAATTAGACGACGATGATATGTGTTTGAAATGTGCTTTTGAATATTCGTTTTCGACAAAAAGAACGGAGCAATCTTTTATGATTTCCCGCGATGAAAATAAACGTTGAACTATATTGGCGTGCGGCTCGTACAACGATACGTCGTGATATTTCTGCACTCCGCACACGTCGTAGCGTTCCTAGCGAGTCGAAACCCAGAATCTCCGGTCAGACCGTCACCAATAAGCAGATTGTGCGAGCTGCACGTAGTTCTCATTAAAATAATGTCTACTTACTCTACTCTATACGTAGTTGCATTACGAACGAAGTAGTCTGTGAAACTGTTTCACTTAAAATGTTCACTTTAAAATTTTCTAAATCGCTACCTAGCCGAATGTCCTGTCATTTCAGTAGCTTGTCACTCGTTTACGATAAGATGTTCAGCTTTTGTTGGAAAACAATTTTCCTGGCCTGATTAGCAGGTACTCGGGAGAAAGAAAGAAACGATCATGGAAAAAAATCAGCATTTTCGCAAACGAGAGTTTATAAAGGCCGCGATGTAAAGTAAAAAATTCTCGAATCGCGCTTTCAACGCGAGCCAAATTCTCGTTGGTTTTTCTTTCTTCGCGCGTGCCGTGTTTCCACGTTCCACGCGTACCGATGGAAACACACGCTGAAAAAGAAGGGAGAAGAGGTGCCGATCCAGGTTTCGAAAGGGCGAAGAAGCAGGGCGGAGCTGCGCTCGGAAGGGTGCGCGGGCGCGTTTCACGCCGAACCACCATCCGTGGGGTCGGAGGTCGTATTCAGGTGCGACGAAGACGGAGAAGAGGGGCGCCTAGCCGAGCGAACGTACCCAGAAATGCAAAGTCGAAGTGTCGGTGTGAACCGAGTTGCCAGCCAGCGAGCCTCCAAGTCGACGCACTCGCGGCACTTCTATTCGCATTCCCTTCGTCGATTTTCATTTTCTTGGTGACGCGTCGCGCACCACGCGTGCTTCTCCTCTCCGTCGCGTCGTCCATCGCGCGACGGCCGCCGCTACGCGATTCGCGCCGATCGAAAGAGTTGCAAAGACCGCGGGCAATCGATCGAACGGACCGATTCACGGATCGATCGATTCTCGCGGATACCAAGCGGCGCGGCGGTTCGCGAAACAAGTGCTACGTGTACCCGTCATGGAAAGTGTCCTTCTCTCTCGTTGATCGCGTTATCGATCCGGCGCCATTCGTCGCCACGTGTTTTCGGCAACGTGCTTCCGACGATTTCTCCTACTCTTTTAACACGCGTTGCTGCCGTCGAAGAAATCTGGACGACGAGATCGAATTGCGACCACCACGATATCGTTACGTAACGCTCGATGTGAAAGTTGAACTTGAGCATGGACCGAGACATAACCAAATTATCAGACAAGAATGTTTATAATCAGTGCACACGTTAGATACTTCGTATCGAACGGCTACAGACTACACGTCAGCAGCAAGAGGCGATAAGCTTCCAGCCGGACAAAGTTGCGATTCGGTGATCTGTATCGTCAGCAAAAGAGACTGCACGCGGTGAACACCTGTTCCTTACCAAGTCACCGTCATTGTTGCAAACGATACATCGAGTTTCGAATTTTTAACTCGGCGAAAGACCAAACGCAGCATCCGACAAGCTCATCGACCAGCACCGAGCAGAGTGGCGAGATGTTTAAAATGTTGCACAAGACGCAATCTCGAGGATATCAAAGAAATAATATAATCGTATATTCCTTTTTCGAACCTGGCATAAACATCGATAACGTTAATCAAATACAAACATTACGGACACGTGTTTCGCATCCGGAAGTCTGCATGGGAGGTCCAGCGTTGCGTCTGTCGAAAACTTCAATCTGCCACTGACAGACCATTATATCGCTATGTATACCGACGACAGTTTCGCCTACCAGGAATCCTTCAGGATGGATCTAGGCAGAGAAACTAGAACGAGGAGTTTCATCTTTGTTCGTTCATACGCTAGGTTACAGTAGCTTCGGCTAGACGGAGGTTTCGATAGGAGAGGAGCCCGGGAGCGAAGAAACGAGAGGTTGCGCTCTCGTAGGAAGAGAGGAACGCGGTGGAGAGACAGCGGCTGATCATTGGTGGACAGCAGAGCCGGATTGCTTAGGTAGTGGGGAAGCGAGCAGGTCGACTCTGCAGGTGGGGAAGGCCAGGAGGCAGAAGGTGGAAAAGGCGGAGGTGGAGGCGAAGTAATCGTAGTAGTAGTGGCCCGTAGTAGTAGAGTAACACGAAGCAACACGGTCAGGAGAAAGAGGAGAGAGAAAGGGGTGGAAGAAGCGGTGGTGTAAAGGCAGAGGTAGCGGCGGAGCGAAAACCGTGGCACCGAGGGAGAGACGGCAAGAGCAGGGAAAGAGCGAAAGGGTGAGAGGAACGAAAGAGAGAGAGAGAGAGAGCGGGGGAGGCGGAGGAAGAGAGAAAAAGAGATTGGAGGGAGTGTGGAAGGAGAGGGGGAGGAGAGGCAGAGTCGCGAGGGTGGAGGACAAGGTGGTGGAGAAGGAGGAGACGCGGAGGACAGGAGAAGCCTCCACTGTCGGAGGACAGATCCAACGCACGTCAGGATCCCAGTCGGACGGACTGACGCTGCCGTCGGATCACCGAGGAACCGGGGGACCCGGTGTACCGGAACCCGCGTGACGGAATGGACTCTCTTTGTGCACCCTTCGCAGTGTCCGGCTCGAACCACCACCGAGAATTCTATCGTACTATCATCGATCTGAGTGAACCGGGAAAGAAAGAAAAGGGAGAAGCTTGTGGTATAGACAACGTTTTGATCGGTTTAATCGAACGAACTGTTTCTACGAACGAGGAAGGAGGTTGTTGGATAGAGTGAAATAATTGACAGGATAAAACGATCGTGCATAAACTCGCATGGCTCGGAGGACTGTCAGCGTTCTTACAATTAGTGTTTTGTTTTTGAATTCATCATCCGCCGTGCAGCGATGAGATCCAAGCCGGTGGCTAGAAGATTGCCACAGGGTAAGTAATCTGTCAGCGTGCTTCTCGTCTTCTCGGAGGGTTAACGTTCGATGGTAAATATCGTTTGAAAGTGGACTCCGATATAAAGTTGCTATTTTAATGATGGAACGATGGTCGAAATTCTATCGGAATACCACGCACGTGGTAGGGTAAATAAACAAATTTCGGAGCTTCGCGGGGTGTAGTAATTGTTATTAAGTAATTGTCATCGACTCCACATGCGTTCTAATAATTTGAAAAGTATTATTTATTTTTGAGATTGGATATTGCACGTTCGTAAAAATGACAGAGAGGGAAGAATTTATTTCGTTTTAGTTCTGAAAATTGCTATGTTTAAAACGGCAGACATTATTAGTTCTTTCCGCGGAACTTACTCGACGAGACTATAAAACTATACCTAAGAACCTATATAACACTGATTCTCAGAACTATCGTATCAAAACGAACTTGTATGTTCGCAGCTCGCGATTTCGCAATGTTAACATCAGTAGTTTGACAATTTTTTTTTACTAAATTGATCGAGTGGTCAATAGAAAATGTTAAACAGCAAAATGTACATCTCCAATTCCTGTTTCGTTGCCTATAATTTGGACCTGTTTGAGCCTACGCTTCAACCCTGCGCATTTTTCTAAATGGTAACCGTGAGAAGATACGAACTCGAAATCGTAGATTTTCTCAAATTAACGGGAATTCGAGTTTTCAAACTTTAAAGTGCGATTTTCAAAACGAGCGATAAAACAATACTTCGACGCTCTTCCTTACTACTTGTAAACATTGGACAAACAATGAATGTACTGTAGTTTTGATAAAAATACGACGTTAACGTGTCATTGTTCACAATGGTATCGTTCGTGTCGTTAAAACGACACGGAAAAGAGTAGTAGGCGGTCCTCGCGCTGGCGCACTCACAACGTCGATATCATTTCTTCTTTTCCTGTATTGTCTAGTCACTTTGCTCGTCCTTCGCCTCCACCTCCTTGATATCTCCTTTCAAAAGTCCCGCCCATTCTTGCCTGTCACCATGTTCGCCAGTCTCTTCATAGTTTGTGAAAATCACGCGAAAAATTGCTGGGGCTTTTCATTCTCAATTTTTTCATGAAAATTACTCAAACCCAGAACGGTACTCCAAATTGTAACTCGTTGAAAAAAAGTCAACAAGTTCGATGAGTTTCTGTGAAACATGGTCATTGAGTGTGTTCACGCACGTATTTTTTTTTTAACCAAGGGTCAACATTTTGAATAGTTTCGAACGGTCAAAGAACATTTGTCCCATAAGAATGCGGATCGATCTTCTTTTGTTCCACGGTTAACAATGCAGCATCGCTTCGTGTACAAAAGATTCGACCGTACAGCGAGCCAATGTTAATTTATTGTTGTATCTTGAATGGCGGCGCGCGGCTAAATTTTTATCGGAGCCCGTGGATGGAACGATAGGTAAATTGATGAAAGACGGTTACGCGATCACTCGGTCTCCCTTCCCTTCCCTCTCGGTATCCCTACGCGATATTTTGACATTGATAGCTCGTTTTAGGGAACAAAGAGTGTAGGTATTTGTGTCTAAAGTCCCTTACGTTGTTCCATATGTTACTTTGTAAAATCATAGCCGAAAGATTATTCAATTTCGTCGATGAGAAGCTTCGCGTAAGATTCATATTTCATAATAAAAACCGTATCAACTTGAGGAATCCAGCGACGTCGTTGTCGAGAAGTAAGAATTGCCGCTTTGCTTCTCCGGAATGGCTGTCGGGGTGAGCGTTTTGCACCGGGGATGATTTATATCGTGTTCGCGATTTATAATAAAGCTCCCGCTTCCCACGGTCTGCCACGCTCCGACGACGGTAGGCAGTTTCAAGGGATCTAGTAATCTGTAAGACAAAATCCGTTAACGCTTGACTCACGAGTCGACGAAACAATAGACCATCCATCCACGAGCTTACCCTCTGTTTCGCCGAGAACGAACTCGGACGAGACACGAAAGGAAAGAGGTGGAAAAAGGGAGGACTCAGTGGCGTACCAGGACAATTGACTTCTCACCGCGTACTTCTGCTATAACGAACTATACGAAATGCATCTTCTCGTCTACGGTTGCTCGTAAGAATTGCCAACGACGGCGGAAGTTCGGAGTTTACGTCGAAAGGAAAAGATTTCCCGTTAGTCGTTCGATATCCGATCGCGATGGGCTATCGGTTCCTCCGACTCAACATTCGTTGAAGCGGAGTTTCTTCTGAAGTGCATTGTGCCCGAAAACAGACAGGGAATTTTTGAAATTGATAGGAGGCAGAAAGAGAAGAGAGCCATTTCGGGCAAACCGCAGGAATAATCGCGGAATCCACCTACCACCCGTTTCAAAGGCGCATCATCCCATTGAGGGTTGAGTCTAGCCGCGGCACCGGAAGTCGTATCCGAGAGGAGACAAAGCCAACGAAACATACGCACAGAGTGCCGTGGAACGAGGTAGGCAGCGTGGGGGAGAGGTTCTGTTTCATCGGTGCTTTTGTCTCGCATCCTGAGAGAGCACGATTGAATAAAAAGCCTGAATAGATCGGATGATCCTAAGGTAGGTCAGTCCATTCTCGTCTTGCGGGAGACTCCTGCTACCTCCGATCCCACCTCTTCTTCTTCTTCTTCTTCTTCTTCTTCTTCTTCTTCTTGTACCTTGTACAGTGTGCTTCCAACCCCGGACAGTCCCAATTAAAAACGTCTTCCTTCTCGATTCGCTCGACCTACGTGGAGAATAATAAGGTCGCTCGCTATATCTCGGTACGCTGACGAAAATTTCCTGTCGTTTCTGTTATCGTTCAGCTGCTCCGTCAAGAACGGGAAAGTCTCGCGAGGGATGGATTTAAGGATACTTAAGCATTACGTTTCACCGGTGACACAGTATTCCAATAAATTTCTGTCACGTACCTACGTTTTGCATACAAATACAACATATGCATAATACGTTTGAAAGTCACGCGAACAATTCCAAGCAGTTTGAATTTTTCCTAACGATGCCGGCTTGTCGACTAATGAAATGATCACTTCGTGCGACCGAGGTATCGACCGTTATAAGTTAATTAGTCACGATCGTGCTGCCCAGCGATCGAGCAACGAGCCCTTACGGGACGGTGGATGGGATCGTCGCGAAAGGATAGGCGAAGGGGTAGCAGAGAGTGATAATGAAATCGTAGGATACTAATCCGTCGTGACGTCATAGGTTCGGGAAAGTACTGCACGGTTATTGGACGACTGGACGTGATCGATTCGAGCTGTATGAATTAAAATACCAACAATACCCTCTCGAATAACTGCACGCGGCCATGCAAATCCGATAACAGAAAGCACGAACAATCGTCTCTGCTCCTTCTTCGGTTTTCCTCTTCACCCTTTTCTTCCAGCCTCTGCTCCCTCCCCCTAACAACGCTCGGCAATAATTCCGCAAGTCTTCCTTGACTCTTTTCTTTCCGGCTCTCGCCTTCGCCAATTAACGATAAGGCCGCTGTTTGTCATTTGTTTGCCGTTTCCGGTGGAATGCAAACAGGCCGGGGTGAAACAAACACGGCCAATCAGCCGCGACGGACAAACGCATCGAAAGCGACTAGATCCCTCTGCATCGAGCTACGTTTCCACTAGCGATAATACCGATAATTGGTCGTTCAAGGTAGAATTGTTTCCGTGCTGAATTTCCTCGTGCCCTACGCTTCGGCTAGAACGTTAATCTACAGTATAACGTAGCCATCACGATCCGCGTAAATATTATTGATCGACAAATCTGACAATTTTTCGATCGGAGTTAGGCTCGCGACAAAATTCGTCCTCCGTGTAGGTGTGTAATTTAGGCTTCGGGGTACCGTATGTTGCCATCCAAAAGCACGATCGAGCGATAAGCGTGCCATTGTTGCCAGAGTTGGCTATTGAACGATTAATCATCTAATTAGGCATCCATCGTGCCGTACCGCCGCTATCGGGATTCCTTTCCACCACAACGATCGTTTTCCTGATAAATATCCGTTTCTTACTCATAATCCCGCGCGAAACTTTTGCCAATCCGCCGTGTTTCACGCGTTCTCGTTACCTCGTTCACCATTGGTCGACGTTCAATGAGTAGAGAAATCACGAAGAGTGCGCGAATTCTCGATTTGCGAATCGACTGCCGGGCTTCTGCATCGAATCGCGCGGCAGACAGGTACTCGCGCAGCGCCTGAATACGACTGACGTGTCGTACCGGCGAGCTACGCGATTGCCTGAGTACTAGAGCGAGCTAAAGTCAACGTTTATTCGCCTCGATATTTCGAACCCGCCTGAAAAGGAGCCGTGTCGAATACACTCTTCTTGTTTCTATCCATGCATATGAAAACTTTATTCGAGTGATTTTATTCGATCTGTTGTACTATTTTACTATTATCTCCCTTTTTTCACCCTCCTCCTATTTCTCTGTTAGATTCGCGGAAAGTGACGTAAAGGAAGATAGAAGATATTGCACGACTTTACGCGTTAGACAAAATACTTTAGAAGCGTAGAACGTAAGTATCGACGTATTGTAACAAAGAAAAGATGGTACATGACGATGGTACTGATAAATAACGACGTCTGCTCGGTTATTTATATGCCGATGCTTTTTCATTCGCTCGATGCTCGGTGAGTTACTTGAATATTCTACCAAAGATCGTTACACAATTATTATATAAGAGGAGATAATACTGGCGACTGTCATCGGTCGTATTTGCGACGGAGATATTGAAACTAAAAAATCTTCCTTTATTTCGACGGTTCTCGGTATGGCATTCACACGCGTGAAGAGAACCAAGGCGAAACGAGCGTTCGGCGGAGGCGTACGTACGCGAAGCCAGAAAGAGTAGAATACCGTAACGGATGAGCACGCGTGTTCGTGCATGAACTTTCATACATTAAGAGCTATCCTCGTCGTTCTTGTCTTCTGCCGTAACGAACGTCCACTCTTCTCGGTTTCGCACGATTTTTTTAACTCTTCGTTGTCACGGCGAATAACGTTGATTTTATCCCATGCTCGCGTAAAGATCGAATGCATTTTGTGCGTGGAAAGAAAAGTTTTTAGTTGGCCGGCGGCATTTATAACTTTGAAATGCATGCACCAACCGGGGACATGCAACGCGAGAATCACGAAGATAAATCGATAGGACATTAATTAATGTCGAGGACACTTGGCCGAGATGATATGAACGTACATTCAGAAGCGAGTTCACGATTGCTGGAAGGGTGAACTCGGGCCACTTTCTCGAAGTGTTCGCGTGTCTAGCATTGTTTTACGAGACTCATTTCCCGCAACGTCATTCCACTACCACCAGCGCTTTACTCCCGTCAACGTTACCATCACTTTTCGCTGGTCAGTTCACAATCTCGGCTTCCATTGAACTGGGCCAGAGTTCTAGGATTATAATCGATCTGACGCCTCCTATGACTCGTAGAAAAATTAGTAACCGATAGCATAAATTGTCGCGCCGATTCGTCCCACCACTGATCGCCTAAGATTCGAGGGTTAATATTCTTATGGATGTCGTCGTGGAGATAAATGGCAAAATATAGATACGCGTTAGGTAAAAATGCATTAACAGTTCTCTCGATATAAAATGTAAAACATGGGAGTATAATTCGCGGGTACCACGAATGTGGTGTAATTTAGACGTAACATTCTTTTCGCTGGCAGATAACTTTAACAACGTGGGCCCTAGTCTTCCATCAGATAACAGTCTAATGAATCTAGTATTAAAGGGAATCGAATTCTCGATAACGTCAAGCGCCTCCCCCTGTTCCGTAACATAATAACTTCCATTCTCATTTCCTTGGTGTCCAGCGTAAGCGTAAGATTTTCCTGATGACAATCGGCTTTCGACCATGTACTCGGCTCTCGTGCAACGCAAAAGTGTCCCTACCGAGGAGAGTACACCGGTCACACGAAGAACCTGCTCGGTGTTAGTTGGACTGAGAAGTAGGTAGTCGATGTAGGAATGACACGACCGGTTATCTCAGTGGCCACGCGATATTGTCATCAGGGGTAGGAGGGGATAAAAGTAGTTAGCGAGAAGGAAGGAGAAAGGGGTGAAAGAAGGAGCAAGATGAAAGAAGGGGAGTGAAAGGTAGTGGCGGAAAAAATGAAGGAGGAAGGACAGGGAGAGGGAGAGAGGACGCGATAAGATCATCTTACCACCCCCTGGCATAAGTCGACAGTGGCCTTTCCCTGCCCTGACCAACCCCCTCCGTGACTCGACGGAGACCATTTCAACGATAGCACACACAACCTTACTCGGGCACCGCGTTATCTCGCACGCGAATTAGCTCTACAGATTTCCTTTTTTTCCTTCTCTCTCCTTCTACCCTTTTCCTTCCTTCCCTTCTCGGTTCTTCTATCTTTCTTCCTCTCCATACTCCCCTCGTTACCTTCCTTTTCCTTCTGCTTTCCGTGTTCTACGCCTCCGTCTTCGTCTCCCTCGCGCTGCCACTTCTAGTCGGCGACGCTGCGACAACGTCGAAGGAGGAAAACCTCTTACACACGACACACGACACATCGCGCACGACCACCACCCCCTACCCTCCAGCACGTCTATCGCATTAGCGCGCTGCCACGTTGTTGCTGCACCACGTTGTACCGCATCGGCTACGAAATGCATGACGTGTGCGTAGGTATGTGAATTTTCATTGGAGCAGGACCGACGCATAATTTTGCATAAACCAGCTTGGATCGTAATGACTGCGAGGCAGGCGATTAAATTACCGCTCGCTCGCGGTTAAAGAGAAACGCTTATCCCCGGTTGTCCTTGTCGAGCCAGGAACACCTCGTGCCCCGATCGCTCTTATTCCACCTGGAAAAAGAAGTGGTCGCCCGGTCGATCGTAGATCTTGTTTAGACAGCTTCGAAAGATTTATCGATAACCACACGATTTTACGATCATTCCCTGGTCACAGCCAGTACAATAGTTGTGGCTGTATCCCGCTGTTTGTGTATCACGACGCCAGACACTTCGGCTTTTACGATGCTTGAAAATTTACGCGCGCGAGGATGATGTTACGCAGTTTTTCGAGATTGACAGCCTTTTGCTTTTAAAATCGATACGTTCGTATTCGATTAATAAACGATCTTTCTTGTGCTCCGTACCAATAGCTTATTTTTTTCGTATCTTAATGGTACCTCTCCCCCTCTCTCTCTTTCTCTTTCTCTCTCTCTCTCTCTCTCTCTCTCTCTGGTTTCTTAGTGCCACTTCTACCGCAATACAGTACATTCCGCATTATCTCAAGTATGTGGTTTATTACCCCTCGATGATCTCACGGGAACGAGATGACACGGAAAAACCTCTAAAACGAAATGCCATACTCGCTCGCTCGAAAATTCTTCTCGTCTCTTTTTCTGCCAATTCACGCGTCTCCCCTCGCTTTCGTCGATCTTCTAACCATCCAGAGGAATATACCTCGCAATATTTAAACCAGCGTATAGTGACAGAGGAAAGAATAAACACGTATACCGAGAAACATGTTGCCATTTCAAGGCACGTACGACTGTTGCGTCTATTTTGTCCTCCCAGAGGTACGTGCACGAGGCTAATGCTCCTCTGGCAAGGTGGATACGTATGCGCAGTGGAATTCAATTTGGTATCAGTACAGGCTTCGTTCAGAATTTCCTTCGAAACGAAATACATATTTATTTCAATGAAAAGCGTCTAGGTTCATCGTTACGACGCGCGGTGTGCAAGAACTGCTGTCTAACCGAGAGAGAATCACAATTTTGATCATTTCCTGTTGGACAATTTTTTATCGAAAGATTTCACGATGTCTAGAAATCAATCGTTTTATTAAATACGTTCACGCGGAAGATCAGTTTCTTGCGAACAAGAACGTTGCCCCTGAGAAAGAGTCCACTTTATCGAGTAACTTATACAAAAGGGAGTTGATTATCTTCTCAGTGGACTTGGAGATGTCTTTCGGCTTCGAATGTCTTTCTACGCCACGTTTCTATTCTTCCTTGAATGGTGGTCTCCTTATCTTTACGAGAGATTCGCGGACCGCTCTTTCAATTGAATTCCGCTCTGGGAATCGTGATCACCCGCCTCTCGCAGTTTCGCTCACAGACTTCGTGCGTGTTCGCACACATCACCGTATGACCCAACACATCGGCAGACCGTGTATTTTCGCACAAACTCGTTTCAACCCTTGAACGTACGTGTGCCCGTTTGAAACCGTGGGTGTATGTGTACCTGTACGACGAAATACGTCAATGCCAGTACATGGAAGTTTATTTATGTACACCAGGTCGCTCGTGCATGGTATTTGTACGCGTCACAAGTATTTACCTACACGCGTGCTTCTGGATTCTTGCGTGGGCACACAATTACGTAAGTCCATCCATGTATACATGGTTCTCTCGTTTGTTCTCTGCTTGGGAACGGCCACTACGAGACAAAAACTGGCAGTTCGCAAGAGACAGACGTGGGTAGGAGGGAAGAAAGAACAAGGAAGGAAAGGACACGGAGAAGAAGAGCGAGGATCAGCTTGTGGCGCGAATCAGGTTTAGGACTGTGTCAAATGACACTCTTGCCAGGACGCAACGATGGTCTCGAAAATCCTCGTACCAACACCTCTTTCTTTCTCTTTCTTTTTTTTTTTGCCACTTGCTCGAAACCGTGATGGGACGTTACGAAGGATTCGTGCAGGTCGTAGGTCCCGTGGGAATGAAGAAAGCACCGTGAGCCAGAGCTCCATCGCCAGATTACACGGTCCTATATGCTTCACTTTCTTTCTCTTAATCTTTACATCTTCAAACATATTTTACACCGTGTTTGGACAATATTGAAATACAAGGAGTGGTGGGAGCGAGCTTCGACAATTGTAAGTCGTTGATTTCTTCAGGTGGACAATATCGAAGAATGGAAAATAAGCTTGTCCAGATCTTTCGTAATATCTTTTTCTGTAGCGTAGAGTGAGATGAACTAATATAGAGTGGAAACGAAGAAAAAAATATGTGACTCGAAAGGGACACGTGTGGACGTCCTCATAGGACATATGTAGAACATTACGTAATCGTAAACCCCGAAGGATGTGGGCGGGATCTTCTTGCAGAAGCAAGTAGCCGTGTCTCGCGCGTGTTCGACCGATCAGCCGGACAGAACCTAACTAATCGAGCGGCACATCCGAGCAGATGTTGCCATCTTCCACGGACAACTGTCCGGTCGACGTTTTTTGATTTTATCTGAGCATCGTTAGCTGCTTCCTGAAAGTGAAACGAAGTTGGATATTCCACGAATTCCACGAGGTATTGAAAAATGAACGTGCAAGGAACGTCGAACTCTGACGTATGTTTGCTCGGTGTAACAAATGTATTAATTTACCCGAAGAATAATGGTTGTCATTTGAACGTCTTCTTTTGATATAGTCATTCATCAGGCGAACATAGTTTCATATTATGTCACGCGACACTGTCAACTGTCAAGCGTGAATGTAAGTGAATGGCGCGAAGCGGGCGGACATGTGTGAAATTAGCTTAATCTTTCAGCTCGGATGACAATGGTGATACAAACGTGGTTCGTGTACGACACGTATCGTTCCGTATACAGGGTGACAAATCCCCCCCCCCCCCCATAGACATCTCTCTCCCGGCACTGTCTCCACCCCGTGTAAATACATTAGAGGATGATCCTTTCATTGGCGTGGACCACTTCGGAAATTTTCTTATTCATTGACTGTATTTAACGTTACTCGGTCGAGCCAACTTCTATCTTTTTAATATAGCGAAACTGGTAACTTCGTATAGATCAATGAAACATCGTCTAAATATTTTGTGTTAAATTATAAGATCAGAGTTAAAGCAATCCCAAACGTTAATGGACAGGCTCGTGTCACGTTATCGCTTAGGAGAGGATAAAAAGGAGTTAATAAATTTTTACGATCGTGATTCTACGCCGTTGACAAACAGATATCGGTGGGGCCGTAATTTAACAATGAGCCAGCTGGCGCGTGCTACGGGGGAAAGGTTGCGACCCCTAATGTAGTTATATAGTGTACTTTCCTGCACGCAGACACACGCGTCCGGGCACGCATACACGCGCGGAATCTCACGCGGTGCGAACGACAATAAGCAGGGATGCCTCAGCCCCTTTGTCACGGTGGTTCTCGCGTCAATGCGCATTCAATCTTTCGCCCGTTTTATCATCCCTCTGTCTCGCCTCCTCTTCTTGGCTTCCCTACTTTACGTCGCAAAACGGCAACACCACGAGTCACCTCTTCATCCGGCTAATTGAGTTGTTCGCGCTTTTCAGGGGCGAGAAATATGCTTTTCGGAAACAGGCCACGAACGTATCTGCCGCAAAAATCACGACCTATAATTCGCCACTTGCGTTCTGCAGTATTATAAAGAAAATCAGTAATTAAAAAATAAAGAACCAATTCCTGGCAAATAATATATATTACGATATAAACTTTTACGGTTTCAGCGATGAATATTTTAGACGATGGTATTTTATAACACAGTCAATGCTTTCCTCCTGTGTATTTACTATTTATATTTTATCTAGGAGCAATAAATATGTCATTGACTTTTTTAACAGAATATTATTTTGATTGCAATTTCACAATAAATCTAGGTACAATGTAACAAGATTGACTCAACGGTGCACAAAGAAAGAAAGAAACAACGGTATACATTTTTCTCTATTGTTGAGCAGCGTGTTTGACGAACGAAGCTTGTCTGGTTCGTGTCACATTTTCCTCTTATCCCACGAGATATCTCCGTGATTTATTCTTCTGTAAGGACCTAAGTCTTATCCTCCGCAGCCCATTCGACACGTATGAATAATTGGGTCGCGGAATAATTCCATCCGATCCCACCCCGTCCAGCGCATTATGTTCTATTCGTTCTATCCCCACCAGATTCTCCGACAACCCGCCCCCGAACGTTATGATTAAGTAATAAAACATTTAGGCCCTTCTCCCGCGACCCCAAACTGAAAAACATCCCTCGATGCTGCTTATACATCTCCATACGACCGGTCGACATGTGACTTCGCACGTATGCGCGCACGCGAGTACTCACACAAGTATATTTGCGAATACATACGTATACGGACGGGAAAGGGCGTGACGACAGATGCAACGGAACATATCTACCCTCCGTTGGGCGTTTCAGATTCTCTGCTGATTTTTTCTCTTCTTTCTCCTTCTCGTCGTCCTTCGTTCACGATCATAGATAGCGTCGTTGCGCCGAGCATTTTCAGACTTAGATCCCGATCGTAATTTACGGTTAGAGCATGCCAATCTAGCTGCCTCCATTGTTGGCTGTGGGCCATTGTTTATGAGAAACATGCGCTTCCGGAATAGTGGTAAATGCCTCTCGATACCGGGAATCGGGAAAGATTGCATAAATTGGTTTGTAGAAAGTCGACGAACTAGTTCCGTTTGAAAGTCAATATAACTGGTTACTTTCTTATCAACGCTGTGTAAGTTGCGTAATTCTTTTCGATGAGAGAATACGTGGGAAATTGGATACTCTTCGGGCAGCGGAATTTTTCCGAAAAGCATCTGGGAAATTTTTCCAATTCGATCGTTCCAACATTTCGTCAGGCAAGCGTTATTGGCTGAAGCGTCGCGAGCAGCTCTCTGTTGCGTGTACCGGGCCAATGGCACGAGCAACCGGATGCTCGTGCTTCCACCCTTGATTTATCGGTCCTTCGAAGCTCGCGGATTGCCCGTAATTCCAGTTATTTCGTCCTAATCCGAAAGTTCGTTCCTGTCCAGTTACCGAGATTCCGCCCACCCTTCGAACTTCGAAGCGCGATTTCTTTCCCCATGTCTTCTGCTGCCTCGAGCAAATTCGTTTCACCCCGTTCGCGTTTATATCTACCTTCGCTTCACCCTTAAATTGTACTTTCCGCCGAAATTGTGCCGACTATTTACGAGCTGTCTCATCGAAATGCTCGTCGACGGAAATTGAAATGTTGATGAGCTACCGGGCTCTGGAATTTGAAGTTCGTTTCAGGAAACGAGTCGACTTTAATTGCGTTCCATTATCGACAGCCGACGAAGGATGAAAGATTGTGCCGCGATGAAAATGATAGGTACGTTGCGTATGATAATTATCAACGTAAGTTTCGTCTATTTTCTAAAAAATTCGCTTTTCCTTATAATCCGTTTCTTCCGTTTTACTGATCAACAGAGATTGTAAAATGATAAAATAGAAGGATCGTACGTTAGAACATTTTTTTCTTAAATAGATTTTTTGTAAAATCAGTCGCTATATATCAACGGTTATTTTTCGCCGGGACCCCAGGATATCCAGTTTCTTCGTTGAGGAAGACTTCTTCAGGTCCCCTGCTGATCTCTCGTAGGCGGATCCCCCTTCTTGAAGGTACACGCGACTAGTTACGATAACCTGAAAGATCGAATACAATGGCATACGGTTACCAACATCTGACCTCGCTCACAATGTCGTTATTAGAATATGAATGCGGCTAAAACTCGCGTGTCTTAACGGCACGCGACGCATTTCACTACAATTCGACTTTCGAGATTCTCAAGTTTTTGCATCTGTCGTAGAATTATTTTGGTGAATCGAATATTTGTAGGAACGAAAGATAAGAGAATATCGTTAAACTCTCAAGGAACAAACTCAAGTGGCGTCTTTTATTGTCTCCTTTGTAAACGTTTCACAGCTCTAGAGGCGAGAATTGGAGATTTTCGTCGCGGACTAAGGAAATTGTCTCCAGTCCTTCGACGATGGCTGACCGTGCGAAAAACAAACACGCCGGAAGTTTTCCCAGCGCACGAAAGAAAATGCAATCAGCAAAACGGCAGATAGTGGCGTGATCGGTGTGGCGCCGTGCCGTCACTTCCGGCGCGGACGATAGGCTGACGCATAATTTCCGGTCCGAGACTCGAGGATCCATCGATCAAACACTTTGGAACTCGAAGAAGCTACAAAGTTCCTGCAGAGATATCCGAACGTTCTCTGTGTCCTGCTTGTTCTCGTTAACGCGATCGATCCGTACAGCGGTGTTTTACGAAAAACGACCCCTTCGAGACGAGACGATGGAAAAGAGAAGGAAAGCAAGGCGCGTACATCGAAATGTATATCGGATACTTTTTCTTCTTTTTTTCTTTCTAAACGTTCGTTTATCTTGTTTACCATTTTCCAAAAGCATTACCGATCGTGAGGTTAATAAAACCGATCGTTTCGGTTTCCCTTTTACAAACGAGTATTTTATTGGTCGATGTTATTGACTTAGGATCTGATATATAGCCGCGTCAAGAAAGGAGGCTTTTTTCGGTGACGAAAAAAGAAAAATATACGTTTCCCTGACTTATCACCGTCTCGTGGAGATGTTGCGCTCCTTTCGGCGACTCGTAGCTCGCTTTTCGGAGCTGCGCGACCCGGAGGCGGTAATTATTTGGAACCCTTTGATGGACGTCCTCTCTGACTACGTTCGTCTCTGCAGTCTCAGGTTGCTCCATAAAGAACTCGGACATTCATTGGCCCGCCGAGCTACTGTGTCACCGAAGAGTCGAGCACCACGACCTCTCAAATTCGAAGCTTCATTTCACGCCTGCCTGCCGCACAACTGCGCGGTCAGCATCACCAGGAGTCCTGCGAGTCCTTCGCATAAATCATCGAGCGATACTACGGCCATGAACGTGACTCAATCACCAGACAGTTGCGTTCGCCACGATACTTGGCGTTTGCCCCAAAATATTTTCGACCGCGTCGTCGGTGGCGACGACTAAATTTTCCTATCTCGACGAAGGCGGATGTCTGTCTATCTGAGAACGACGAGATTTCTCATTCTACGATTAAACATTAATTCTGTTATAATCGTTTAAAATGTAAACCACTTCCATCGAATTGATCACGTTCGCGACGCGCGATTACCGATAAGAAAAGGAAACCATTCGAATGAAACGGAGTTGGAGAAAGAAGAGAGCTCGACGAAATTGCGCTCGACGAGTAACAGGAAGCCACACGATATCTCCAGACAATGCGCGTCATCAAGGGGAGTAATCAGGAAACCGGACCGATGTCTGCCAAGATCCCGGATGTCATCGACTGTGGCCTCTTCAATTTTATCTGGCACAGTGCATACAAGGGCTACGAGTATCTCCGGAGGCTTCTCGGAGTACAAGCCGGTGCTTCTTTATCTCGTTGAGTTGTTTAGGCTGCTGGAGCCCTCGTGACACATTCAAGAACATCATACGAGGAATCCGACTATCCCACGCTGTACAGGTGGTCCAAGGATTAGAGGTTCTCTTTGGAGCGATTCATTTAACTACGAACTGGCCTGGATTATCATTCAACCGTGTTTGCTTTAACCTTTTCAAAATATGAACACTTCCTGTGACTATACTGTACTCTATTACAAGACACGATTACATTGTTACGACTGCTTTACTTTAGCGGCAGGTGACGTTCGATTGTTGGACCTTGATCAACACACTCTCTCGATATGATCTGTCTTCGAGGTTTGCAACTTTGAGTTTTGTGTATCGATTCGACTCCGTACGAAAAGTATCGATAAACTGCGCATCAACGAACGATATCTCCGATTCTGATTCAGAGATTAAGCGTCGATAACTTTTCGATCATGCACCAAATTACATTGTACACAAGTCTAATTGCACCGCGAGCTACTGACACGTTCGCCTCGCTATCATATCTCGCTCGTTAGTTGCCATTACCATACGTTCTCGGTGTCATAGCAACTTGCGGTTACGACCACGTCACCGCGATACGATTTATCTTCCGGGTCCAGATTCTTCTCCGGTAAACTTTATCGCAACCGTCGCAACTTGTTAGACATCTTTCGGACGACCATACCGTTTCGAATAAATTTTATTTCGAATTTCTTCTTTCCTATCGACGATAGAATTCTTTATGAACGATAGAAAAATACTATAATACCGGTAAATCAATCGTTACACAAGAATTCTTTTGTCGGCTAATCTATGACACACGCGTGAGTGACGTAACACCGTACGACAGGTGTTATCAATCATCCAAGTAAGCGTCATTCGATGAATTTTCGAGTGAACAGCGGATGGAGTACTTATGTCAATTTCGTCGTGTGTTGTTCCGACATGATAATGACAAAGGGTGGCCGAACAGATAGAATCAGATAACGGGAACGTATCGTCACCTCCATTCGATTTCCAGCGAAAACATTTTCGGCTGATTCCTCAGTAAATACTTGGGCGCTATGCATGCCGTTTCTATATCTTTTGTACCGGACACACCTGATTCTAAGTGTGCCTCTAACAAAGTGTCTAAACTTCTAGTACGAACCTTTCAACTTTTACTTGGCCGATGACCGTTGTCTTTCAACATGATATTCGAGACCATTCGTAAGTAGCGATCTATCGATAAATGTTTTCCGATTTCAAATATATTTATCGTTGTAAGATACTCGTGCAAGATATTTCTATAATTTCATTGCCATGGAAAGGAAGTGCCAGATATTTCGAGAATGATTTTAGAACGATTTTCGAGCTTAATCGCGACCGCTGTTCCGCGTTTGAAAACGTGATTTTCGCCGTTAGAGCGTAGAACAAAGAAAAAATAAAAGAAAAAGAGGGTTACGGTTAGGGTTACGAACGAAGAGAAAGAGAAGAAAAAGAAAACCGAGGAGTGAAGAGATACAGAGAGTGGAAGAGATAGAAAGAAGCAGAACTGTAATTTGTGTCGTTTCTTGTTCGGCGAACTTTACCAAGTGGCCATTTGCCTTATCGACGCTCACCCTCTATCGTTCCTCCTTCTCGCCTTGCTCGCTTTTTTTTCACTCTCTGCCTTCTAGTTGGCTCGAGTCGTCCTTGCCAGGAAGAGAACAGGCCGCGGCACGCAATCTGTGAAAGCTACTCGCATGCTTTCACTGCGTTTCGACGTAGAAAGAAAAAAAAAGTCCTCCATGGGCATCTTGATAATAGGAGGAAGAATTATGCCGATAATCGCCGCACTAGATGATCGCCGATTAGGTCTCAGCACGATGCCCTACATTCTTTTCAGCCGTCTATTCGACGGTCTGCTTTCGACTTAATTCGTCGCGTCGCATTCCACAAGCCCTTTCAACACGATTGAAACTTTTATTCCAGTCGGTATGTCTATTTCGATTCGCGTCCGCGTAGTAAAAACGTCGCAGAAAAGTAAAGCCGTGGAAAGTAATTAATTTTCTGAAGGGATAACGAACGTTTTCCTGTTCTATGTAGTAACTCGTTCGTTAGTCGCATGAGTTATCGAACGACGCTCCGATTGGTGAAAGTTTTCAAATCCAGCGGTAATCTATATAAGTATAGATTTTCGCGTAGTCGACGTCGTTAAAATAAATCCCAATAGATCGTCTCATTGATAGGGAATCGGGGATACGGAAAATCAGGTGTCTTTCGATTTTTTATATATATGTACTAATCTTCGACTGTCTGCGTTATCCGTCGCATCAAACGTTTATTTCGGGTTTGTTAAGACATATCCCGATCGCGCAGATAGAACCACCCGTCTATCGGATACGATAAGATTAGCCAACTCGTGATCGGTTTAGAAACTAACGAACCGAGTTCGCTAATTGCGAAGATGCTCGCTTTTGGAGAATTATCAAACAGCATTTCACAAACCGACGATTGTATTTTTACTATAACCGCGATCCAAGCGAATAAAAGTGATCAAACATCGAATTTCCGTGTCACACCATGGTAGCAGAAATTACGCCGACCAAAGACTTGCATTTTCATTTTTATCGTCACGGTTGCTCGTTATCGCTGGTAATCGCGCAAGGAGAGAATCGTGGACGAATTGTACGATGGTTCGTAATCGTTTTCTTTATGCTATCCGAGAACCGTAAAATTTAGTAACTAATGAAAAATAACAATTTGATAAATATATCGCACGGTATAGAAAAGGTGAAATGTCCGAACGACGCGGTTACCACCATCGCCATCTTCGGCTCGAGACGAACGAATGAATAAAACCTTAAAGGCGTTCGAGATGTCGTAGGGGTTGATGTCGGTCGCGGGGCTGTCGGGGGAGAAAAATGAGTGAAATCCATTAGAGGGGAGATTCCATAGCTGTGACCTGTGTCGATCGACGCTCACAGCCGTGGCGGCGTGCGCGAGTGCGACATCGTCCCGTGTCTGCACACGCGTACGTATGAATTGTAAGTCGATGGGAACTCGTATGTACGGTTGACGCATGGGAGTTTGTCACCGCGGCGTAGTTTCGTGTCCCAACTGCAGCGTCACGTGCATCGCTAATGCGTTTTTCGACTTCTAGCCATCGAGAGAAACGAACGACTCCGGTTACGTGAATCGAAAACGGAACGACTCGTATTTGCCGAGGAAGAAACGAGAGCACGATGGGTGGGCGGTGTTTTGTATAGGCTCGCGCACAGCTTTATCTATGTTTGTTTAAGGAGAAGGAAGCTCGTAAAGAGTTGGAGTTCGCGCGCGCGCCCTGGCGAGCTCCAGCGCAGGGGCCATCCGTAGAAAGCATTTTGATGGAAATGATCGTAAAAATAATTGCTTCTCAATTGTACGATAATACGTACGAGTGGATGGTTTACTCTAAGAGTCTCGAGTATACAAACGTACGTAATAAAGTTTGAAACGTGACAGATTCGAACGGTGTCGTTCGATACTTTGTTTATCGTAAAAGTCGCCTCGGGGAAAATTAGTGGCCTTCGATGAGTGAGAACTGATATTCGTTAATTATTTATTCAAAAGAGGACTTTCTTCGACGAATTTCTCGTAAAAGTTACAAACCGTGGCGTTTTTCTGATCGATAATATAGACACTTGGTCGCGTAGTAGATGCGTATCGCTGTCCTTGAGAATCTCAGGCACGAAACGAAATCGTAAACGGAGCATATGCGTCCATTGGTGACAGAACAATCGGCAACGATTACACCCGTCGTAAAGACAATCGATCGCCGCGGTCCAGTCGGCTCGTTGCACTTGCAACAGGCATCGTGTACAAGTACACTCGGAGCGCTACGAATATTATTATTCGTGGCCGCGTGTTCGACCAATCGAATCATTGTCTCTGGCCTGGCTACGTAATAATTCCGTTCCTCCTTCTCTATGTCTCTCTGTTTGGACATGTGGTGCCTGTTTCTAACGAGATGATATGGTCGATCAGGACTTCCTGAACCACCATGATCCCTTTCCTCCCCCAACAGCGCTACTCGAGCCTCTCGCAGCTTTTCTTTTTTTCAAAGGGCCGATCGTCGAGTCGTTTTGTTCCGGTAATGCGACGATTGTTGGCGCGAGCCTTGAAACAAAAACGCGGCCGAGCCATCTGTCGAGCTCGACGGACGCGTGTGCGTGAGTGAGAGGCAGGGAGGGAGGTAGTTGGATAGGGCGAACGAGAGAAAGAGACGAAATGAGCGAAAAACACCGACGAGAGGAAAGAGAATGGAAGAAAAGAGCATCCGCAAATGCGACCGAGGGATTGTTTTCTAGTGGCTCGTCGTTTAACCCCTCCAATCTTCTCCTCGCGACGAGAGCTGCCCCGGTCTCGACAGGGTTGTCGATAATATTCTTTAACTCCGTCGGTCCTTATTCCGTGTCTCCTGGAATACGCATCGTTGCTTTTTTTTTATCCAATTTTTTAGATACGTTGAAACATATCGTTTTAGAGTCTGTCGATCACGTACATTGATTTCGTTGAATTTCAACGACATTGTTTTACCGGGAAATCTAGAGATTCTTTAACAGAAGCTACAATCTAAACTTTTGTGATCTAAATCGTGCAAGTCGGCGCGGGCCAAAATTTACGAGACACCCAGTAGGTGGTCGATCCGTAGCCAACACGCACCCCGCATAACGCGTAAATGCGGCGTGGTAGCAGGGCCGTGGATTCTAGCAATTACACACCCTCAAGTGCCCTTAGAGACGGGTCCCCATTAGGATGAGAGCCGAGGGATGTTTTAACGCGGCGTGGCTCGATTTTCGAAATCGCGAGTAGTACCGATCGCCGCGGCTGCGCCATTACTCTCCTCCTCCTCGAAATTTCACGTCGGTTTTTTACGATTCTCGTCTAAACGCGTTCTAGATTGCAATTAACATTTAGTAGAGCAAACGGATTAATAGGACGATAAAGACTGCAAATAACCGCTCGCCAACATCACTTCGTATTCACGAGATACGAAGTTCGTTAAAACTCTGTAATACGGTAAACCAAGCAATAGGGTAAAGTCGAAAATGTAGCAAAAAGCAGACATCTGTTTATATCGTGTTGTCCTAGCCTAGTGTCGAACAAAAACGAGAAACCCTCTCTGAGTGCTTCGCTATGTAAGCTATTTCGCTGAGCAGTGGGTATCGGACATTGGCATCGTTATATCCAGGTACACGTTCGCGATATTCCATCTCTCTCTCTCTCTCTCTCTCTCTCTATGTATATACTTATATACACATACATATATGTGTATATATATAAAATATATATATATACATATACAGATATTACACGAGCACAGGCATGGTTGGAAACGATTAATCGTCCACGTCGAGACGTCATTGCCATCTTTGGTCGCTTAATCGGAAGTCTCCTTGAGTCTCGGGGGAGTACGTGGCGTCGACGTAATCGAACTTCGGTATCGCTGCTCTCTGACCAACAGTCAAAACTTTGCCCGCTGAAAAGAAAGTTCCGAGGGAGCGGAGGAAAGTCCGATGAAACTCCGAGACCACCGTCGACTTCGTTGCTCGCCGCTTCAATTTCTGAGAGAGCTCTGTGGCTTCGTCCACGTTCCCGAACGATGAATGTTAATGATCGCGGGACATTCGGAGGAGTAGAAGGGATTGAAAGTTACCTACCCCCCTATGGGAGATCTCGAGTTCTCCTGTCAAAGACATTCCGAGGAACCGTATCGGGATTTCGCTTGCAATTCGGTCGTTGGCTATATCGAACGAATCCATCGCCGGGTGTCGTGAGTTCGATGAAAAAATGATCCGTGTCAATCGACGCTACCGTGCATGCGCGAAAAGCGTCAATAGGTATTCGCGCGGTGCCCATGACACAATAATCAATTTTTTAACGCTTGTGCCACTATGCTGATCGGCCATGGTCGACAAGAGTCATCTGAATGACAGAGCTTGATCAAAGGGCCAAGCCAGGCGTTTGATGTCTGACGCACGCAGTACCATTTCAAACCGTCCACCACTGACTGAATTCAAATTCACGATCGAAGTTGAATTTCCATAGGACAGCGTCTGGCTGCCGGATAAGCTTTAACAAATATTTTCCACTGGTTTGTTACGGATACTGTTTTTCGATGCACAACGTCAGGATCGCATATTATTCAACGGTTACTCGTTTGATCGAAAACTAGTCATAGGCCACAGTCATTCTATGTGCAACAGCACCAGGGGTTAGGTTTCCAGGGGCACGCGAGGAATATTTTTAATAAAAGTTATCGCGGCTTGGAGACGTTCTCAGTATCCAGGGAGTCGCAACCCCTAGGCTGGCAACGCCTTCGAATTCGTATTTGATGAGCGTTCGTTTCGAATCGGCGACGAAATTGAATCTCTTCGCGCTTCCGGCACGTGGGTGGCGAATTTTTTATTCGCGCCAGTTCGATTCGCATCAGTTATTTATCGACTCGGTTGTTCTTCCTTCGGTGGAGCATCGAGTGTCGACGCGATCAAAATCGAATTAGAAGGATGGAAGGAAGAGTTCGTTTCTTCCCCGGTGAACAATTACGGATGAGTTATAGATTCCCCGTTATTGGCTACGAATCATCGAAAGAGAAGACGATTTCTCACGCCTCGAACCAAATTGCTCGCGATTGTGTCGCAACTTTTATAATCGAAATTTTTCGGGGAAGTCGGCGACGGGTTAACCGCAGACAATACTTGACGAGTAGCTGTTACGAGAAGCACGAATCTTGAGAATGAAAAAAATAACAGAGAGGAGCCCCCTCGTTGATTTTTTGCCTTTTCCACTTTTTGTGCTTGACAAAAATCTGAAAAGGGTGACTTGACTTTTCGACCCTGGTGTCGAGTACCCTATACCGTTTTCGCAAGAGTTATAGTTCGTAGGTACGTAAAGTGTAGGTAACAGTGGAGCGTAAAGGTTCGTCGTACCACCACTGTTCTAAAAAAAGAACGGTTCATATCGAAAAGTTCGTTCGAATCTGATTAGAAAGTACATGTTGTTTAAAATCTGCAAGTTTTCAAATAGTCAAACTTTTGAATGCCAACGTGTCTTTATAAAAGTTCAATTACATTTCGATGCGTGTCACCGCGGCGCTTGCTTCACCCTCGGTCGTCAAACTTCACGGTTCTCACCATCCCCTCGCGTGGTTCGACTCCATAAAAAATTTCCATAGGACAAAACGAGTGCAGGTTAACTGGAGGCGCGATCTCGCAAAGCTGGAAAACGTCTTAGTCGTTCGGCGCCCTTTCACCGGTGCCCCCCGGATGGTACCAAAGGGTGCGTCATGACGAGTTTCCCCGAGAAACTCACGTATCCGACTGTCCATCGATTACTCTTCCACAATTGCGGATATTTCGATGGAAAGATGCCTTTGGATCGAAGATATTCGATTCCCAGATGGCTGAATGCCCCTCTTTTAGATTCCCTTACCCCCGTTTTATTTCTCTTGTACCGATACCGTAGAGTTCTCCGCGCGTTTCGTCGTCTCTCTCTATCCGTCTCTCTCGCTCGCTCCTTTTTCTCTTTTCTCTGAATAGAATCACGGGGCTATTCTTCCAGGCACCGTGAATAGAGCCAGAGGTAGTCTATTCGCACGTGATGGAACGACGACTGCCAGGAGATATCTGAGCTCTTATCTGCTAGATTGCGAATGCGACTGTCGGATATTGCCGATCGGCCGGATAACGAAATTATCGATCGGCCTCGAACGCGTCTTCATATTCCCGTAGAAAATAAATGAGCGAAAATCCTTCATCGGAGACAATTTACGATTACGATTGCTTTGTTTTTCTGTCGCGTTATCACCGAAACGCAGGAAAAAGGCAATCGCCTTAACACTTCCATGGATTATAAACTCGTTCGTTATCGTCGTCGCTTGATGCGACGCGAAGCAAATTCTTCGTAAATTACGGCAGATGCCAGATACATTTGTTTTCGGGTAACGATTCAATGACAATGATGCCCGATAAATAATGGTAGTCATGGTAAACACCGATAAAAATCAAACGAAAGTCGTGATTGCGAGGATCACGTATTTACGATTGCCATCTCTCTCTCTCTCTCTCTCTCCCTCTCTCTCTCTCGAGAATAGAGGGGAAGACGATCCGCGCGTTCGTCAAGCGGTGTGTGGGCCACTCTTGGCTTTCTCGTATTTCCATTCGGCAGCACGGTTTCTGTAAACGAGGGTGTAAACAGTTAGATTGTATCTATCTGGAGGAGAGTGGCCACCCTCCGTAAGTCGTGCCGTTTTTCTCTTCCTGCCCGTGGAAAAGGCAAGCCACTGGGCCGTCGGTGGCCGTGGATTTAAACTTTTAAATCCACTTTATCTCGTACGGTACGATTCTACGGCTGGAAACGGCCCGACGTAAGAGATACGTGAATGCGGGAACGATCACGAAAGGGACGGTCAGTTGGCATTGTTGGCTTTGTTTACGAGCCAGGCGTGAGATTCAAGCACGAAGATTCGATTCTTTCAACGATTTATCGGCATCGAAGAACTCTCGCGGATAGCCATGCGAAAATTGAATCGAGCTCTAATCTATTCGGCTTCGAAATAGAACGGCCATGTCACGATAAGTTTTTAAGCTTCGTTACCTTCTACGGCTTATCATATCGGCGTAACGATCGCGATCGAAGTAACTGATGATTTTATTCGGGCAACTTGTCAAACGTTAATCGCCACATCGCGTATCTTACTTCAAAAGAATGCTAGGTCTCGCATTATCTTTAACATTTATACTCGAACGTGAAAGGTACTAATGCTTAAGATATCGAAATTGATGCACGAAGATTAGAAGAAGAAGTGGAGAGGAGGAACATCTATTTTTCCTTAATTACGATGTTGCGAAACATAGATTATGATGTTGGCTCGCGCTCAAAAACATCTGTTCCCCTTCCTTCGGACGAGTTTTACCCTTACGCAGCTTGCTCCCGCTAAGGGCTGATATCCGCAGGGGTTTTGCCCTTCGATCTTCTCCTCTCCAAGCGAGAAGAGCTCGTCGAGAATTCGTTGAGGACGTGTGCCTCGTTTAAACAGCCCGGAGCTCGAACGATGCGAATCTAATTAGAATCTAATCGTCCCGATTACCATTCCGTTCGCCTCGAGCCGCAATCGGCTGTGCTTTCGTATTTGACAAACCGGTTGTTATTTTAACGTTACAAGGATAATACTACGCCTAGGCGTATTGTGCGATACTTTCTTTAAAATGGGCAAGAAATTTGCAAACGTCTTTGCTGACTTTTCTATGAGAAACTCGAGCTGTACGATCAGGAAAACAGGGGACGCAGAGAAATCAAAGGGTAGCCAGTCAAGAGGTAGACTGATCGTGGTAACCGTGTATACAAAATTAATATCGGACACGAGATAAAATTAATTTAACGGCGGGTTGCGCCTGTGAACCGCCCGGAGGCTGTATACTGAAGTCCGGATCACAATGGCGAAACGGTCGGGCTGGTGGGCACTGCAAACTTCAGCTACCACCACCGTCCTCCGCTATCGTCGTCGCCACACCATCGTCGACGGGAAAGCCATGCTCGTACCAAAACATAATTAGCCTGCATTGTTAATGCATCAATATTTGCACACTGTCCTACCTTCCCGTCCCTGTACGCGCTACGCGTTTTCCAATAAGCTTGCACTTTGTTGCGTTGATATTACGCGAATATCGCTGTTGATTCCCGCTATTGCTTTCTCTCCTGTCTCTTTCTGCCTGTTTCCCAGCGCCTGTCGATTGTACGGAATATACTGTGTCCACCCCTCTCCGCGTTGCGCGGTTCACGCTTTACGACGTACCTACCCGTTCGACTCCGGCTCGTTGTTCGACCTCATGATGTAAACTTGATGCACAAACCTTCCTAAATTAATCGCAGTTCATCGACGAATTGTGCACGCCCAACGTTTAATTCGCCACTGAATTTTGACCAGGCCGGAACGTTATTTGTCGATAACAATCGCGCGCCTGTAGCCATAATTTTGTTACTTTTGCTCGAGATTATATTAGTACAATGCACTCGCCCATAGGATCGTAGCCTTTATAAAATTGTAAATACGTAATATTCGTCGAACGCATGACGGAAAACTACGATCCGGTTCAGACATTGCGATCGTTCTTTCGCTGGTTGCGTTAAAAAGGCAGGCAGAGTTTCGTTTAAGGAGATGGCTAAAAAGGAACCGTGGCCGTACGGAGGCGAAGAAACGAGGGTGTTGCACGCGCACGGGAAGGCCCCAACGTATACCGGATTTTCCCTACTTCAGCTTGTTCCGGTCGCTCGCGTGCCACAATTCTATCGTCCACATCTGGATCTTCTGCTGCGTTTCGTCGATCTTGACCCCGTAACCCGGATCTCTGTTAGGAGAATCGTACCGCGCTAGCGTATGCTTACGTACAACGCGTTTTTAACGTGCACCGAATTAAAGGTTCGACGAGTAGTTTGGTATCGTAGCTTCTTACGTCTCGCCGTACCAGCCAAAAATATAAATCGCGTTCAAAATGAGAAATTTCGTGAATCGAGTCATCGAACCGTGCGAAGTCGTTGGGTATCCTTAACGCGATGACGCACGCGATGAAAAATCGTTAAGTCGTAATAAACGGAACGTCTCCGCGGGGGGAGAGCAAAGACAAGCTGCAAAGTCTGTCGAAAAGAAGGGCGTCGGCAGGAGGAGTTGGAAGGTAGAGGGTCTTCCGTCAGTTGATCGTCTTCCGGTGACTTCCGGTGGCCTCTAACGAGGGACAATGCTTCTGGTACACGGCGTGCACGCGGCGCACAACAATCGCGTCTCAAGTTCCTCGAGGCAGGAGGGCGGTGCTCCTGAGCTTCATAGAGAGTTCGTTCTCTCCTTTCCTCTCCTCTCTCGTTTCTTTCTTCTGCTCGACTACTTATGCCACATAACGTGGCTCTCAATGGCACATTAGAGGGCAGCGCGTTCGAAAGGCAGTCAAGGCGTGTGCGTACACAACGCGGAGAACCAACTCGACTCGAACACAAATTATAGACTCTCGGCACGACCGTTGAAGCGACTCCAGCCGACGTAGATTCACCAATCGCTATTTCGGGTACTCACGGACATACGTGCTCCGTTGCTAAGGGTACGCAACAAGCCATTCACGGACACGCACGTCTCTCGATCCTTTTCGATCCTTTTCGATCCTTTTCACCTTAGCGCTCGCGTATCCCGCTCGAATTATTTCATTCTGTCCCCGTCCTCGTCTCTGCCTCTGCCTCTGCCTCCTCGCGCTTTCTTTCGCTCTCTCGCGTCTTTGTCGAGAGACGCGCGAATCGCTTTGGGGTAGATCAAGAAGTCGACTACGCGGGCTCTTGGAAGACCACTCGAGCAGTAGCCGATTGTTTGATCTCATCCAGCGCTGACTTCTTTCTTATTTCGTCCTCGATGAGAATTGCTCTCTCTCTCTCTCACTTTTCTCTGCATTAGCTGCTTCTCTTACTCCGTCGACCGTTAACGGTCGACGAATTCGGCTGACAAGAAGTGTTCGTCCTTTCTCGATTCAAACACACCACGATCCGATCTCGAGAGTCTCCTCGTCGTGCCACTCGAACTTCGTCTATCTGATTTATATCGGCATAATAAGCCTTGTCGAGACGCGTAACGATGAACTCGCGCTGGCTGCTTTACGTTTTTTTACCGTTGAATCCACGTCGCATCGAACGCGTCTCGTGACTTTGTAAAATAATAGTCTTCTCTCGGAGGACCGGTAATTAAAATCGGAAAGGAATTTCGTAGTTTATCGATAATCACGAACGATCACGGGCAACAATAACGGGGTCGAGACTTGCCGTGTATCTTGTCGTAGTCGTTTTGACAGCGACAGGCGGTGACACGCCTGTAAAATTGCTTCTCCGATACAGCGAAAGTTGTTGGTTCGCCGGGCACACAGGAGACAATTTTTGGGGGTGTGAAAAATATTAATAACTCCGGTGTTGCAGTAAGGGACGAAGGGCTTCCGAGTAAGGGATGGCATAGAGTCGGAGGTTGAGGGGGTGGCTGGGTCAGAGGAGGGGGTGGCAAGTGTTTCTGTCAGTTTAATAGCTTCGCGCGCCTCCCCCTCCCCCCTTCCGCCTTTTGCCCTACGGACTCACCCCACATGCGCACACTTTGCCACCGACATTACGGCATCGTCACTCTACGTGTCAGAAGTTGCGCTAGACCTAGAAGCTCTGCTTAGATCTGATAACCCTTTGATACTCCCGTTATTTATTACCCCTTCGCCGTCGCCATCATCGACAAAGACGACGTCCCGCGTCCAACGTCTTTGAATCGATCACCCTTTTCTCCCTCGGTGCGCGCACAAGTAGAGGATAAATCTAGTACATGGATCCTGGACAATTTACGTTGGTTACTATCGACCGAACTAATTAATCGATTTCACGAACGAAAATATGATTGTACGAAACAGAATGAAATTTTATAGACGTACTGCAAATTACGTGTTTGATTAGCTTTTGCGTTCGTGGTCGCGTTTATCACGGACCAGTATATGTAAAGGGCGTGAAAATTCACGAACAAGACTCGAAGGTAGGCGAAGAAGGTGATATCTATGTCGTAGGATAGCGGGAGGGGAGCGGGACATTTTTATGCCGGTGTAAATCAAGGCTCCCGGCCAAATATTGCGCGGACGACGTTCGCGTTGAATGAGCGAAGGGTTCCGGCATAGCCAGCCATAAAGAATGATATAACTGCACGCGACACATGTCTTCCTGCCTGTGGAACGCACTCATATCGCCTCCGCGACTTTCCTTCTCCGCCAATTTTCGCGGGAAATGAAGATTTGTTTCGACATCTTTTTGCACCGCCATTCGTTCTTGCAACCGTTTCCCTGGCGCTCGGCGGATTTAAATCGTTGCAATTTGAACGCCGCTCGCTGATGGAACGACACGAAAGAATAACTGACATCGGACTTTTTACACAGCCGAAACGTCGGACGACGTGAAACGGAGTAACGGAATTTCCTTTCACAAGCTTGGCTTCTAGACGTCTATAACGAAGGTGCAACGGCCTTCAAGTAGATTCAGTTACACGTTTCCGTTAAGCAGAAAAGTTATTCAAAGGCTACGAACGAAAGAGTGAGGGAAAAAACGGGAGTGACGTTTTTCGAAATTCTACTACTTCGATTGATTTCAAAGTCAATCTGTCCGAGGTACAGACCGCAAACGTATTGTGAACGGTGGCTGTAAAAAAATTTAGACAACCCCGTGACAGCTACTTTCCGAAGAAAAAGGTGACCGGGCCTGTCCAATAAAGACTTCGATAGGTGTTCCACTGACCCTGACTCTGCGTGAGGTCCTCTCCAACTTGCACGCGTTTCGATGGAGGGGTTCGCGCGATGGAAAAAATTTCTTCGCACGCTGACATCTGACCCTTGGTCGCCGGCGAATCGAAGACTCAACTTTATTTCATATACCCTACATCGTATCGAAAATCGTCGAATGAAATTTCAAGAGAAAAACGACCAAACATCTTCTTCAACGTGGTAAAGTACGTTCTACGATGCTTCGTCTTGGTCGAGCTATTATTATAAAAAAGTTGTACAATTCCATTTGATTTAAATAAGATCGTCGAAAAGAAAGGAAAGATATGGTTATCGTACGTCGAATAGATCGATCGATAGAAATCGTATCCTGTAAGAAACTATGAATCGTGCGAAGAAAAATCAGTCGGTGTTTAATGTTCGGGGCAGCAACGTGTCTCTTTCGTTATCAGAGTCACGTTTTCCGATTCTTCCCCACCCCCTTCCAGAGGCGGCGGTCTTTCGGACTCAGTCAGGCAGCCGCAGCTTGTTCCTCTACCAGCGTATACGTTAGCTTCGTCTCTCGTTCTCGCTCTCCAGCTCGCTCTCCTGCTCCCTCTCTCGAGGGATGCTGTGGCGAATTGGTGGGGATCTGAATGCGATAGGGGTTGCTCCGCCCGTGAGCCAACCAGAGGTCTCGATGGAAGCGGATCCGCCACACCCCATGGATCGTCTCTGGCCTCCCTTGGGAACCCTCGTTGTGCCATCCTCTTCTGAACAGATTTCGAATCCTCTAGTCTGCCAAGAGCCAGCTGACGCGGAGCAGCGCTCTTCTCGTCATCCGTTTCTTATTTCGATCGTGTTTTCTCCGGGCAGCGCACGCCTTCCGATATCGTACATCTTCCACGTCGAGCTACCCCCTGCGAACATCTCAGCCCCCCGCCGCCCAAGCCAAGCGCCTACATTTACTTTGCCTTTTATCGCAGCACGATCATGCCTATCGATCGATCGATCATGAACGCTACTACTGGCCAAGAAATTCGTCCGATTCCTTTGCTATTTGGATTGTGTTAATGATTTTGTGTCATCGTGAGACTTTCTGGTGATAGCATGTGTGACAGACAGTGATTTTACGTTATACGACTGACCGGGATCGGGCTGTTCGATCGACACCTATGAACGGTCTCGATTTGTCTCGACCCACGGTCGACTCCAAGATGAACGGTAAGTTTTATATACAATTGTTGTAAAGGAGTTGATAAGAGAATCGGAGTAACGATGAATCGTACACTCGTCGTAGGTGTGTCGAGTAATTTAAAAGCCTGCAATAGAAACGAGCAAAGGTGAAGTGTGCCGATAAAACGAGACTGTTTATGCGATGTATACGGCAAATTTTTAAATACCGTCAAATTTATATTCAGCGTGCGCTATTTTTATCGTGTATTCGGACGATTAGATAGATTTAATCTAACGATCATTGATTTGCCTCTTCCAATCACAGTCGATGATATCGCGATCTGCAAAATATTATTCTCCGGTCCTTTTTTAGTTTCTGTCGGTTATGTATTCGGTTTTTTGAATTTATTGTATTCAAACTACCGAGCAAACACGTTATATCTGTGAGTACCGACACGAGGAAATTCAACCGCAGCCCGTCCGGAAGCTGGTCTGCAGAGATTCGTTCTTGTATCTAATTTGGTTTGCATCTACTGGTAATCCGCGACGACTTTGATACTCTTTTCACCAAAATATTCTTCACATAGGATTCGGATATACGTTGTTCTAACCATTCTTGTCATATTGTATTAACCTTGATCGCATGTTCAACGCAAAAGAGGCCGTGATTAGATGATGATCGCGGAAATTCTTTTCGTTTTCGCTTACGATATACGCTAATAGGTACGCGTCCGTTTTCCATCAGGATCTTCGTATCGCCAGGACATCCTGTGTGGTCAGAGCAATGCGGTTTACGCGCGTGTGAATATAGTCTACGATGCAATCGCTCTTCCGACACCCCGTTGCTTGCCTGCCAATTTGCTTAATTATCTTTTCCGGGATTCGTCGACGAATATCTCCGGCCGTCTACTGGTTTCTTATTTTTCAGCGCACAACGCGTTCGCACCCAAGTCTAGCTGACCCAGTAAGTCGTTTCACGTTCAGTTTGTCCTTTGTACGTGTAACGCAATATTTGGCGATGATTTAAACGCGTCGTTCGTCGGTTACCATAATTCGTCAAACTTGTTTCTTTTTCTATCAGTATGTAATTCGAATCTATGCACGGAAATAACTTTAAATTACATATTGAACCTTTCGTTTAAAATTAATGGTATAAAATGTACCGTGTATGCGATGGGTACACAAATTTTCTCAAGCATAAGTACCTTATTAACGCTTTAATTGGGTTAACTACGAAAAAAAAAAAAGAAAAAAGAAAAAGAGGAGGAGAAAAAAAGCTGGAGTCACGTCGATCTTCCCACGAACAATTTTCGATTCTCTGAGTCGCGGCAAAGCGGCACTTTACTCTAATCGAGTTTGAAGCCTCTCGAGCCGCTATCATCGTGGATAACATCGCGTATGGTTTAAGTACTCGTGGTTCTGTCAAGGGAGAAAGTGCTCGAGCACTCGTGTCCCGTAGGAGTCAAAGACCCCTGTGACGTCGAGAGTTTTCCAAATATTGTTGTTGTATCGTATCGACTAGTCGCGCGAGAGGTCTTCGAGCCCCCTGCGCGTCCCTCCTAAGTCGCGCACAGAGTTCTTCTTTACGATCTTCCGCGGAAGCCGAGCTAAAATCCACGCGATCATGTTTGTTTCATCGATCAGGCCGGATTTCGGTTTATCGACTTCGTAGCGTCACCGCGCGATCATCCCTTCCAGCTTCCAAAGGCGTATCTTTACGATTATTTCACCTCGATCCGGGAGTAAGCACGATCGAGAAAGACGTTACGGTTCTCTTCGGTGGCCGTTCGAATCGAGACACACGGTTCTTAGGAACAACGCGTGCGCGTCTCGATATCTCCGTATTAACGTTCGGCTGCGAATTTCGTGTCGATCGACCCACCACGCGGGATCACCGTTTTCTTTTACGACTGGCTCGCGTTAACGTGACTCGCGGGATCCTTAATCCGATGTTGACTTTCTCGATTAGAATGGAATCGAAGCTGCCATCGTAAAACGAATGCTTTTAACGTTTTATTCTATAAACACCATGGCGCTCCGTTTTGATCGAAGAAAGTTTCGATTGTCGCAACTGTAGTCCCAAAATGGTTATCGCGAATGTAGTTAAGAGATAAATTTTGGTAGAACGTGGATCATAAAAGATCGACGCCACAGACGAGGAAACGTGCCAAGGTGTGAGTTCCTCTCGAATGCACCTGCGAGTTTGTCGGCAATTTGCTTAGCCGTGGATTCACGGGGCTTACAACGTTTGCAGAGGACTCTCGATCGTCGCAGGTCCCTCCGCGTCACTCTTAGGAGCGCACACGGTTTATAGTTTGTTTTTAGATAGCCGATAGAACGCCGGAGATATCGTTCGATTCGAAGATAAGTTTGGCATTAGAATGACCCGTCGTATTCGGTCCGGAGTTATACAAATAAATCCAGATTCGGAGGATGGTTCTTCGCGATAGCGCGAGCCAAAAGAAAGCGAAAGCTGTGAGTAAGGTCTTACAAAAGAGATAAAACGAAGATAGTGGAGTACACGTCGAATTTCTGCGAGCTACGTGCTCCAAAAGCTACGTGTCGCGATTCTATGGTCGCACGTTCGGTTTTTGCGACGCATCACTTTGTCGCATCACGAGACTGTTTCACGGCGCATTAAAAGAGCCGGGTAAGGGGAACAATAAAGTTCTCGGTTTATCGCGTCAAACATCCTTGGCTCGGGTGTCGCATTGTACACTCGTAGCTCTGTGACTGAGAAAACGACCGACGCGACGGACCGAGGAGATAGCGTTGTTCGATCGCCACTTGTCCTTGTGTACCTAGGATCTCGACCAGTCGCTAAGGGGACAGATAAATTTGCTGTTTCTCAGGAACCAGCATACCTCCTTTGCTTTCTCTCCTCCGTGTTTCTCTCTCCGGTGATTCCAGAGTTTCTGATATAATTTTACGAATTTCGCTCCTCGTCGTTGGCCTTGTCTTCGCTAAACGTGACCTTTACAACGCAGGATCGGCGACGAGGCTACTTTATTCCAGAGTACCGATTTTTCTGCAAATTAAGGACCATCACCGACATCGTTACGTTTTAAGAACACGTTCTTCCTTATTTCTCTGATCTTGTACCAAGAGTTTCTTCGAGCAAATCTTCGCGTACAAACTGAATTTCAATACTTCGATATAAAGTTATTCTGAAACGAATGCATCTTATTTCGCGAATATGGGTGTTCTGACTTTTCGCTCGAACGACGATCGACGACTGATCGACTTTTACGCTTTCGATCTTGCTCGAGAACGCTAAGATATTTCTCGGTCGTCGATAACACGAAGCAACGTGTTATTAAAACGCGCATGCGTTTTATCAAGTTACGTTGGCGTTGTTTCAGGAAGCAGTGACGAAGGCGAGTCGATGTCAGGCACGCCGGCCGGTGGAGGTACGGGGGGAACCGGCGAAAATCAAGAAATGGAGGAAAACGGTTCGATTCGTGGCGGCAGCAACTCTGCCAGTAATCTGGTATACAGAGATCTGAAGGCTCTTCACGCGACCAGTGTCCACGACGTGTCTCAGGATTATAATCCGCAATCGAGGCCGGCTTATCAATGTGGCTATTCGCCCGCCATGGACAAACAACATCAGAATTACGAAAAGGAACAGCACAGACCACCTTCATCCAGGGACGAGGAGAAATCTTCGTGGGAATACGGCGAGAAGGCTGACAGGAAGGAGTATTTGAGATCACGAGACGCCGTCTACAGGAACGAAGCGTATCGTGAGTGAATAAATTCCATTTTTTCCCCCTTTATTTCCTTCGTCTTTCTTCTTAAACTACCGCTCGAATCGTCGTGAATGGCGCAAGCTAATTGCGTAAATTAGAATACTAGGTCAGCCGCGCGGGTCGCTTAATGTTACGAATTACGGTGTAAATTATCGGGAGACGTGGTGGTTAATTGTCCGGATTAGAATAGTAGGTTACACAATAACGATCTACCGTACCATGGGCGGCTTATCGAGAGGATTTAATCTGTCAAATTGCGACATAATTATCGCGAAACGCAGCTTCTACCTTCTTACCTTCGTTTACCACGTTGAAGATTTCAATTCGGCTTTTGCAGAGGACGCGACCAAACAGGAACAAAAGGAGCAATCTAACCGCGAGTGGGTATCACCGGTACCGGAAGTGGAGGTGGGAGGTTCGGCACCGGGTGGCCCTCAGGTTCGAGCGCGGAAGGACATTCCACGGGGTGCGAGATTCGGCCCTTTTCTTGGAAAATGGGCGAGCGAGCCTTTCAACCCCCGTTACGCGTGGGAGGTGAGTTGTATTTCTTACGATACACGAGCGTGCTTATCGCTTCGTCCTCGTTCGATGGGATTTGAAGGCGGAGCGTAGGTAAACGTAGCGAGCGAATCGATGCTCGATCGAACAACGATAGCCAGCGTTCTCTAGATAAATTCAGAAAATTCTCGATAACTCTTTGCTATTGCGGTAAATGATCGCAACTCGTTCGATCGACGCGTTTTGTACATTCGAACTATAATCAAGGATATTAACCGGAATTTCGAATATAGTTGTTTGTACTATATCTGGAAAGAGATACATTGAGAATTTTCCGCGAATCTAGGCATTCGTACGCGATATCATCTCGCAGGGGTTCTGGTGAATCCGTTTGAAAGATGATCGATCTGTTTATGGCTCGGGATCCGGTAGAGGACTACTTTGCTCGAAACCAGTGTCAGTGGGTTCGCTATCCTCCTGCTATAATCCCCGGTATTATCCGGCAGATGCGGAAGACAGAAAAACCAAGAAAAGAGAAAGATAGGGGAGAAAAGGGAGAGAGGATAGACGGAATCGTCTCTTCGGTTGGAAAGTAGACACCTGGTCGACTCGTACGCCGAAGGTGTCATCCATGTTGACAGATCTGTCAATTGACTCGCCTCGGACAGTTCTCTTTCCATTGCTTTCTATTCCTTCTGGTTCTGCCCTAAAATTCTTTCGATACTCGTCCGGAGCTCGAACGTCTCTGTTGGTTCTTAAGTCGACCGTAAAATCGGCGCACAAAGTCAAACTCGAAGAAGTAGTCTGTGAAATCGTTGCTACAAGTCCAGGATCTTTCATCCGTGTGATTCGCGAAATACACGTATTTTTCTAGCCAACGTAGGTTCGTTCGTCTCCGAGTTATATTCGCGATGATTTAAAATCTTCTGTCTGCAGCCTCGCGGAAAAACTTGATCCATTTCGAAACGAGATTACGGCGCGGAGAGAATCGGAAACTGGCCGTGTACCGGTCCAGAGGGTGTGATAGATATGATAGCGGCAACGTTATGTTACGTTAGCGCATGTCGCACTGACAAAATGTAAATGGCGCCATCCATCTAACTGCCGACAAAAAGGCAACCGGGGCCAACTGTCGGACCGGCGATTACAGGATCGATTAAAGCCAAACTACCCCTTCGTTTCGTCGGGCCGATCTATCAACCCCACGCGCGTAAACGTGCGAGCGCACGAACGGAGAAAACATCGCGACACAGAGGTCTGGCTTCGAGTTCTCACAGAATTTCGAATGTCCCTTTAAATCGGGGACGAGAGTCGAGGGAAGATCGATCGGGATGAATTTCGGATATTTTTACTCGTTTGTGAAATAGTATTACTCGAGGATCCGAATGTTTGTGAAATAACTGACAATACGATTTATACACCAGTTACGGTGGTGTAGTAACGAACCAATCGAACGGTTAACAGACCGCGCGATCCTTTTCTGAAATTGGAGAAATCTACGAGGGATCCCTTTCCATCGATTCGCACGCTATCCCCTAATCCTAATCCTTTTCTCACATTCTCGGGGAAAGGCGTTTCCAAAATGAAAGGGGGAGATAGGGAAGATGGAAACTGGATTACCGATAAACCACTATCAATATGAGTCGGTATATCATTTCGAATATTAATCATGCATTGAGCCAATAACGTCACAAGAGTGTTGAATAGAACGGAAAGGAAAGAGGTAAACAACAAGGAGCGAAAGCATCTCGCTGTAATGTCGGAAGAAAAGAGGCAAAAAATAGCCGAAACCGAAATTTTTCCTCAAATTTTGTGAACACTTATTCGCCGCGTACACACCTGAAGCAGAACGAAGGAAAGAAGGTCGTGGTATCGAGGGGTGTTGTTCGAGGTATCGCTGGTACCCCACCTGCCATACTGGCCGGGTCTCGTTTTTCGGATACTCGTGGAGGGGTACGAAATGAAAAACCAAAGGAAACCAGAAGGGGATCCTCTTTTCCGGTTGCGTTTTGCTCGGTGACGCGTGATCCGCAGAACAGCCGACTCGCGGCGTGCCATAGCGGCGACTAAACCAATCTTAGGCTTAGCTCGTTCGGCCGTGAGACCCTCGTGTCGAGGGTACAGCTCCAATTTACCGAATGATCTCGAGAATCCGTCTTAAATGATCAATCTCGTCGCGTTTATAGCATTACTCGTTATTCCTGTTTCGAATCTAGTCTCTGGAAGATACGACGTCGTTAATTATGCGCTTAGGGGATGTTCCTATGTTTCATATTCTTTTGAATACGATTGTATTTTGCATCGAACAGGGTGTTTTATATTAATCCTGATTTTTGACATTTCTGTTTGTAACACATCCATTTCCATATGGGACACGAGGGTTGGATCCACCCCCGTTGGCGCGTCTGCTCTCCTTCTCGCGTCGTTCGCTCATCGACATATTGAAAGCATCGTCAATTTTTCCACGTGATCGCTGACGACCCCTCTCGTCGTCCTCGAGTACGAGCCGCCGGCTGGTTTTTTCAAGCGGCCACGGGGGAGAGTAGAAAAAAGAACGGAAGATGGGTTGTTTTTCATATTGAAGCAGGCACACGCGCCTCGTTGATCGTACGGGCCACTTTTTCGACAAATCGGCTGGAAAGCTGCGCCATTAGCGACGTATGTCGCTGACAAATCATATAAATGGCGACTCTCGACGAAACGTGTCCTCGCGCGAACCGCACCAACCACCCCGATGTCCAGTAATGAGACAAATTGTGACGCGTCGCAAAGAGAGAAACAGAGAATCCGTGCTGGGCGATCCCGTACCGTTTCCCCGTTGTGGCGCGCCTCTATCGAGCTCGAACGGTTTTCAAAACGTTACTTAATCGCCGTCAACGAGCGAACAACGCACCCTTCTCGAATTCGATCGAGACGATCTTCATTGAAATAACAATGTCCTCGCAATGGAGCGAGGGTATTCCTTCTACGCCTACCACTTACGAGTGACGAAAACGATGTAGAGGATCGAGAGAACCATCGAGGGGTCTATGTAGGTGGTGCCGACGGATCTTATTGTGGATATTATTAAATTCTCGCTCTATCTGGAAGCACGTATTCTAAACAATCTACGTATCCGTCGTACCTACCGATCGTACAATGCACGCCACCGGTGCCCATTATTCGTGGACATTGTCCAGGTGAACTGGTCTTTAGGGCGTTGCTGGAGGTCAAGCCCCGGAAGCGATTCGACAATGAGCCACATTATGCTCACCCTCCATTCCCTTCCTTCTCTCCACCTTCTCTTCTTCTCGATTCAGCCTCCTTCGGATTCAGCTTCTTATTAAGCTGGCCGGCGCGAAGCGCGCGATTCGCAACGCGACGGCAGTTTCTTCCTCTCTCCTCTTCTCTTCTCAAATCTTCTCTTCTCTTCCTCTTCGCATTCCACATGCCGTGCATATTCTTCGTCGCCATAATACGAAGGGAATGGTGCTTCAAGGCAACGCAGTGACCTTCGCTTTCTCAAGGCGTAGGGTTACGCGGTTGGTGATTTTCGTCATTTGAATTTGTAATCGGAGAAAGAAACGGTGCGAGAGAAAAGTTCCGCGGTGGACAAAATCGGCAGGAAACAAGTGACAATCAGTGACGCGGGGAATATCTGGCATTGTGAAGCCTGTCAGACGGTCAGACGTGTCCCAGCTAAAGGATCCCCATTGATAGCCATCTATGCGAATCTACCGGTCAACGGGGTGATTCGGTCTTATAACGCGAACTTTTGCACCCCTTGCATGGGGCTAGCGCGCGTTTCTCAAGAAGCTCGATCGAAAGTAGAACGTACCTTTTGAAGTAACTCGAATCGTTTGATCGTTGTAATAATAAATAATACGGGATGCAATAAGACCTTACGTAGGGGCAAATAAGTCTAGAAATAGGCATGAAAATATTTAACTGTGCATGCACCGTGGTATCGTATACGTTATCCTGTGTGAAGCCAAGAATGCACAGGCCACCGGCTAACTAACCCTTTTCTCGTGGATCGGGTTTTTGATTGACAGGTTTGCCCAGGCTTGTTTGCGGCTGCACCTTCTCCTATTATGTTAATAAAGCTATGATACAGCTTCGCGCGACCTGAATAGTTAACGTGTATATTTTGACAATTAAATTTACATCCAACGAGTTTTACTCTCGCCCCATGATCCAGTCGTTCGAGTAAACGCTCGCCTGGTTATAGCAAAAAGTTACGGTGGTAGAAAGTACTAAATTTGAAAATATCGTTCGCCCAAATGTCTAGTTTAACGTGGTTGTTAAAATTCCTTGTCCAATGAAACATAATTCTTCATCTTTGTCTAGATGAGATGCTACGTACACGTGTCTCGGCAGGCCAATAAATTTCCTCCCGGTAAAGGCGTTTGTATACTTTGGCCGAAACGAGCACGCGTCGCGCGAGATTCGACTGTAAGGCTTTAACTGGCCTTTCTTTCTGTCAAACCAGCTGTAAACCGGCCTTCTCTCTCGCTTTACCATCGCAGCCCTCCGCTTCTCGTTTCTCTAGGGTGGCAACGGAGGGTGATAAATCTCGTCCGCTCGTTACCCCACTATCTGTCGATAATAGACATAACAGACACGTGTTGCCCGGTCGTCAGGCTGACCCGGCTATCCGGTACAATGGAGACGCGTCGTCGGAATCATCGTCTTCAAAGGATCGCTCCTTGCACGCTGGTTTTCTCGTCCCTCGACCGGCCACCCTTCGAACCACTACGATTTACTACGCTCATTTCTGGACCAAAGGCTAAAAATCTAAAAAGGATCCCTCGATCTTGCGACACACCGAGAGTTTATTAAATTTTCTTTGAAATTCGTTCCTTGTTCGAATCGTTCTCAGTTCAATTTCGTGAATCGTCGAGATAGTTCGTGCCAGTGCAATATCACGAATCGAAAACGTTCTCGAGATACAAACGACAGTTAAAATTTTACGACTTGATAACTAACTCGTTGCCTTCCTGGTTTCTCGTTGTCACCACGTCCTGCTTCGCTCTTCCCCT
The DNA here is from genome assembly GCF_011952255.1 of Bombus vosnesenskii. Lineage (NCBI taxonomy): Eukaryota > Metazoa > Arthropoda > Insecta > Hymenoptera > Apidae > Bombus > Bombus vosnesenskii. Next base: position 5,339,769 of record NW_022882962.1, read on the forward strand.
CGACGTTTCCTCTCTTTCTCTCTCTCTCTCTCTCTCTCCGTCTCTCTCTAGCTCCGGATCTCTTTCTCGGAACAGTGTTTCTACCGTTTGGGTAGTTTCATGGGGTTGATGGTGCTACAGACGCCGGATAAGGTCTCCGCGTGTGTAGGAAGCCGTTCCTCGTTTTCGTCGCGTGAACTTAATTGAACTTGTTCGCCAACTCATAACGAGAAGTCATGCAAGTGCCCTCCTAGTTATAATTTACAGGAAACAATCGACGCCTTTGATGTGCCGCCAATTGTCTGGAATCTGCGAAACTGTTACTCTTTAGGGGTGACCCGGAGCAAAATGAAAACACCTTCTTGAGATTACGTTTATCCAAAGAACGTTTACCGAATCTTTTTACCCCGCGAGTTCGAAATTCGTGTTGTCCATGAAAATGTTTTCGAGGGCGAGCAGAATGCAAAATGGCAGTTTGAATCGCGTTGGATTTTTCGAAATTAGTTTCGGCAAAAATATCGTTGGATATTACCTCCCTGCAAATCGAAATCGGTAATTTTATTCTCCAATGCAACGAAATTTTTAGCTTCATCCATTAAAAAAGTACCGCGTAACGAATCTATCGTTAAACAGCTCGGTATTATTTGCAATATTCATCGACGCACACCAGTCGCTGCATTGAAAATGTAAACTCAATATCGTAACCATGAATCGACGAGCGATCAATGGCAATTATTGTTTTCCAGTGGCTTGAAAAAAAGGGAAATCGTGTTTCATGGCGACGCGACGCTTTGATCCGCCTGGTCGAATGTTTGATCAGTTCGATGATTTTCAGTCGCCGCGATGGAATTACAAGCCACGATATTGAAACGAACTGATCGTCGCCGAAAGCGAAAATCATCGAACCATCGTACCTGCCGATATTTCCTTCCATCGCGTAATCAGAGATTCGTTCGCGACGATTTAATTCATTGGATTATTGGAATTCGCTGGAAAATTCAAGCTTATCCATAGAACGGTTTCGCACATAGGTCTACTTAGTCCGAGATTGGCAGAATTTGGTACGCGAACGGTTGACAGATTGTGCATACGAGCGCGCAGGCCCCGTCACAATGACCGAACTAATCTGGTCCGGTCCGGGAAGGTAGCCTAAGTTCAATATACACAGGAATACACTGCAGCCTGGAGGCGTTTCATGTATGCCTTCCACCATTGGCTTGCATTAATCACGACGCCGTTGGCAGGCCCGAGCTACACGAGTTCCGGCGTCAACTTAATTGTCCCGCCTGTTTCGCCAGGGATTCATTAATTGGGATGCACTTACATCGACGAACGGCCTACCTCTCTCCAACAACGAGATGTTATGTTGCTCGTTAAATAAAACAGCCTTCTATCGCGCTTGTTCGATGGAAAGGAAAAATATACGGGTAATTTGAAGTGGAAACTCTGACTTTGTCCTTTGAACGTCCGAAACGAAACGGTCAGGAAACGGGCCACGTCGTTAATTTTCGAAACACCAAAGATCATTCGTCAAACGAGGAAACTTCGTTATCTTTCCTTTGGCGGAATTTCTCGAGGAAATACGAGTCGAACGATTTTGGCAAATTTTCTGGCAGGCTAGTCTCTCTAATGATCGATCATATAAGGGGCTGGCAGTGACGCGACTCGGATATAATTTATACCGCTAGATACGCGAAGGGTAGCTTCCCTTAGAAACACGATGGAATACAGAGAGAAAGAGGTTCGGAGTCGGTTCCGTGAACGCGCGTCGGGGGTGGCATCTGCTGCGCGTTAGACACGGGTCGAAGGGCACCGTTTGCTTCGTCATTACTTGCATTACTTTTCCGGCACGAGTCAAGTGGGTCAAGTACGGGAAAATATGTACCTAATCGGGGAGAAAAGTCTGTTCGATCGGCGAACAGCGCATGAATCAGGGAACCGACGTTCTGACATAAAAACCAGGCTTACCTTTTGTCGAGTCGTACTTACGAGTCGTTCTTTAGCGTATTCTGCGTTTAAATGGAAAACTCGATCGTCTTTGTCCGGAAGTGGACGCAGCCGTGCGATTAGACACCGATATCCTAGCGCTTGCGTAACGCGCGTTTTGATTTTACGATTCGCGCTCGTGTGCTTCGTCTCTTTATCGCACGTATGGTTCGTTATCAAAAACGTAATTAAAGTTGGTCCGTCGGTTTGATATCGGCTTCATTCGAATTTCATTCCGTTTGGGAATTCGACCGACCGTCGCGCGAGTTCTCCTCCAACGGCAGCTTCGATACAATAAATTGCTTCTGACAGTCGTGAAAAAAAGGACACGCCGTTGAAACACTCGCGAGAGTTTCTGCAGAAAGTTTCTGCGTGGCAAACGGACGAATCCTCGAACGATCGACAGAAATTAATCGCAGACCAATTAAGGGCGGCAGGAGACTTTGGCAGTCGGCTCGAGTCGTCTACGATCTCCTCGCAGGGGCGAGCTTTAAACTAAGAGGAAATTAAGCAAAGATGTCGCCATGGCTAATGCCGCATTTGGCTGGGGGATTGCGCTGACGCTATACGACGCCTGAAATCGTAAACAGTCCTGTTATTTAGGGGATGATAATTGACCGTTTCAGTCTCCCTGGCGCGCGACGCCCAACGAATTTCTCGAAACTCTGGGAAATTCACCGCTGTGCCGGGGCACACGATGTTTACGAGTCTCTCTTTCGCCCCGGTGTCGACGAGCGGAGGGATGAAAATGGAATTCGATATGCCATTGTTGCGTCACAGGACGATAATGACGGTTCACTGTCGCTGTTGTAATCTACGTGTCGCCCGTGACTCTGATCAACTCGGAAGGATCCGAGGATTCTTGTCATCGACCATTGTCAACTTGTATTTGTGGAATTAGGCGAAGAGTCGTGTGGTGGAAAAATTTCGGTAATATTATACGAGGAAAAGCTCGAATGGAAACGTTGCGATGCCTTGAAGTTGCCGAATCAGGAAAGTTGCGAGGTCGATTTTTGAGGAGGGGGCGGACACGCTGTGTCGGCTAAAAGCATTTTTGCGTCGGCCATCGCGGTACTATCATATGCTATCGATCCACTTTATTCATAACTTTCGTCCCTCGTTACCACGTCGCACAGGTCTCTCTCTCTCTCTCCCTCTCTCTCTCTCTCTCTCATCCCCTTTCTCTGTGGCCGTTATAGTTGTACATTAAAATTACGCGAGGACAACATTTTTCATTTATTTTTACATTCTCGTCCGTTCAACCCGACTTATTTTTCCTTTCACGATTCAAATTAAATACCATCGAGCGTTACACGTTTAACGATATTTCCATCGAGCAACGTTTCACTCGAGCCGAAAGGACATCTTTTAAGAGCTTCGAAAAAGGATCGACGCGAGAAGCTCTGACCTGGGCGTACGGTATTTTAATTCATGAATGGACACGTTCCATGGACGATGTTCCCTACGAAACGCCACCAGATAGAAACGCCGGGTTGGACAGCAAAAGATCACGATCGTTCCTTCCCTCGTACGACGGCTGATCCTCGAGAAATGTGGAAAACGACGCGGAACCTCGCCGATTATGAGGGTCCATTGAGAGATGAAGATTCACGAAGATCTGGCGCGCTGTCTGACCTCGTCTCCTTTCTCGTGGGGTATTTTCGGTAAAATCCAGCCGACGTGGAAAGATCTTTCGTCGGTTCGGTTTTGTCGAAGGTGTGAGATTACAAAGGGAAAACGAAGAGATCGCATGTTTTGTACGACACGACTGTGTCCTGTGGGCCTCATGCCGGGCGAACGAGGAATCCCCTGACCGTGTGTTCCGCAGAACGACCGAAAGCCTGAGATACATCTTGTCGCCTCTTGTCGCTTATTCCGATTTCTCGTCCTTTTCTTTCAGCCGGTGCACAGCTTTCTTACCCGCGCGAACGAACAAATTAGGTTTCGAAGGATTTTCTTGGTGCATAGCTCGAATGGGTCGCTAACGGCTCGAAAATTTAAAGTAAGAAGCAAAGAAATATTCGCGGGCGCACTTTTATAGACATTTCCTTCGTCTATTATACTATTTTTCCACGTTTTCCCTTGCTGTGAAAGTCAACGCCGGTACGTTCAATTATCATCGTTGCCTTCTGCTCGTCGAACTGTGAATATCGCTCGGTGTTTTAGAGGATGCAGGTTCATAGAGAAAAATCAGCACGAACACCGGGAATGTAATTAAAATGGTCGCGTATTTCTGCCAATTTTAGCAATTTCGCGGCGACGCGCGGCGTGCCGCTAAAGAAGCTCAAGGAATCATGCAATTATAATTTATTCGCGTGTCGCCCGTCGACTCGCTCGCCCCTCCCCCCTCTCTCTCTCCTCCTTTCCTCTACTCCTGCTTTCCATTTAACTCGTACTCTCGTTTTTCCTTTGAGCCCAGTTTTCAGCGGCTTTACCGGTGTTCGTCGTTATTGTACAAAGATAATGCGCGGCTCGTAATTAATTCTTTCCGATTCGATAAAAGGAACAATATCTGCAGGCAGAGGTCGTGGAGAACGTCAAAATTTCGAGTATCCCTATTCGTCTTTCCCGGAATGGGTATTTCAGCTTTTAATTTCAAAGAGTTCCGATGTTAATGCGCGTTCCGGTTGCGACGGGAGAACTCTCGGAGCCGCAACCCCTCGTTTGCCGCTGCTTTCTGCGCCACGATTATGGGAATGAACGAGATCCACGGCTAGACAAATCTGTCCTTCGAATTGTTAGCACATGTCCGCGCTCGCCGACAAAGCGAATAGAAATCCTGCTGCGTGCTTTGCCGTCAGCTGAACGGTCACTTTCCGACAACCGCTCGAGTATGATACGAATCACTGCGAAAATAAAATTCAAATCGTGAATGATATTTTAATATTAAATTATCGTAATTATACCTAATCGAATTACGATTTCGTACGAAGAAACGTAAGTGGAAAAAACGAATTTATGAATGGACGCGATGATGTTGCAGTTCGTAGAAAAATTCTCGAGGACCTGAATATGAAGTGGGAATTCTAACAAGTTACTATTTTTCCCGGCAAAAATGCTCTTTGCTGCACGAGTAAGTAACAAGTTGGCGCATCATGGTGAAAGGTATTAGCCTGAGATCCTAATCTGTCGCGCTACACAACTAGAAGCCCTATTGTGATGGCTCGTTCGTGCCCATCTTCCAGAAACGCTCCTTACCAGGCCCGGTAGCTAAACTGGCCATTATGAGTGCCGAAAGAATCATTGCCATCTCGCTCTCCTTTCTTCGCTTTCCTGTCTGCCAAACTGTCCCACTTCTTATTTCAGCATTATAGGGTATTACTAGTCCTACCGTTCCTACCTGAGCTGTGTCCATCAATGATATCCGATGCAACCGACGCGTCCTACGTAATCATTGAAGTCGCCGAAACGGGAAATCGAGCGCGACACGTTGTCGCGAACATTATCATTTAGTTTTACGAATCCTAGACATTTATATGTCCGTCTTTGCATATCGAACACTCGATATCTTTTAATAACGTACTGATATTTTGAAAAGAATCGCCTTCTTAACGTTAATGTTCAAGCGTGACAGTTAAGAACGTGATGCAGACATACAGAATCGCCGAGACGTAAATAATTCCGGCAGGCTCATCCCATGTTTTCAGACTTTACACAAGCTACGGATCATTGTCCGTAAAAAACAACCCTTCAAGGCACGGTAACCGTAATTACTTACCTGTAAGGTAGACGCTTATCCACCTGCGAGATTCATTGATTTTTATGGGCACACCTAGTTTTATTCGTGACCGGCAGGTGGTAGGGTAAAACCGACCAACGGACGAACGTCTGTGACGAAACGCTCTTAGATACCTCTGATACGAAAGCATCGAGTACCTCCTTTACTTTTAAGGAAGAAGCTTTACATCGACGAACTCCTGTGACATTTTTCAGTAATAGACGAATCGTTATATTTGCGATCCATTATCCTTTTGTAAATATAAAAAGATATCTCGGAATTTATATAATAAGGGAAACTCTTTCACTTTTCACTTTTAACGTTAAACGAAACTAAAATTAAATCGCACGTTGATAGTGTTAAACGGTTCTTCTAGGAAGGCTACAGACAACGAAGTTCTCGACAGAAGTGTGAAATGTGTTTACAGCGTGAGTCGAGGGTGGGAATTGGTTGGGAAACGTATCGAAAGGCGAGCTGTCCAGGGGCGTATCAGGGTGAGACGCTTGGTCGGCCAAGCGTCTCGGAGCGAAGCGTGGTCGCGCGAGACAATTGAAAAAATCACTTGTCTCGCCCTAAAAGTAGGGAGAGTGGAGACCCTAGTGGATGCTGGAACGGCAAGTAACACTGGGTGATGAGAGGGCGATATCCGTGAGCGGTAGTCCGTTAAACGCAATGTCCCGGATCCAAAACATTGCGGTTCGCCTCCGGAAGTTGGCGTTCATACTGTTTTCAGCACGTGCACTGGCCGCATCGTGTTCCCAATAGATATTTATTGGTTCTTAACGATACTCGAATACGATTCTCGTAGTGTCAATACTGACGTCAGGTGCGATGGATGACGTTAAAACAAAAAAGAAAACGTTTCTGTAGTGGTACATTATGGGGAAATGATTTTTTTCAGGTTCGTACAGCTGGAAGTGGAGTCAGGGGATGGTTGGACGCATCCCACGAAACAAATAATTGGTTGAAGTATGTCCGAAGCACTAGCAGTCCGCACACCGTTAATATGCGACACGTGCTTATTGGTGGACAGGTAATAACCGTTAATTAAAAAAAGAAAAATTCGATACATTACAAACATAAAACGTAACGATTGCTCGTTCGGCTTTGCCAGCGGTTTATGTAATGATCGCAAATACCACTCACCACGAACGTTTCCATTTCCGTGCGAGCTTCGACAATTTGTTTTACAAGTCGATAGTAACTTCGCGCGTGGCGTTCGGTATTGACCACTAACGAATTCGATTTCGAACGCAACTGACACTGGATCGACAGTTGCAGTTAATAGGAAGGACTAATTACACGGTGTCAGACGCACTCGTAGTTAATTCTACGTGTGCTAGCGAAACTAATAAAAAAAAAACACGCGCCCACACTGCCATGTTTCCGTGACTCGCTAATGAGACGACGATGGAACGGAAACCGCGACCAAGTTTGTAGATTTACGTTTAGATTTGTAACTGCCAAATGCACTACTTCAAAATTTTAACTCTCTTGTTCTTCCGCACGCAACTACGCTAGTCGCCGAGTCGTTGTTTTCAACCATTAGGCCAGCGGTATTCTCGTCAAATAAATAGACGATATACCGTCATGTTCACCATAATCGTATTTATTTCGTGGAAGACAACACGTATCGAGTTTCAACGCAGCAGCGTTTTTACGCAGTGAACTATTCAGGAACTTCGAGGATGGTTCTATAAATTGGACAGAGACATTGGAGGTCGCGGTGTCAATTTGAGGTTGATCCTGACCTCCCGTCCTTTGCATTTTCTATCTATGTGAACCATGGCACATGGCGTTGGCTACGTTGTGGGCGCTCCCTAAGCTACGTGTATACAGGGTGTTTAGTTATTAAGTCACCCTACGGGGTCGTTTCGGTGACTTCCTATACGCCCTGTTTGCAATCGCTGTGGGAATGGGGGATGTGGCCCGCTCTATCAGAGCCCTACAGAATCGCCGTTGTAATGACTTTTCGGGGACCTTCTGACGATATCATAAAGATCCTTTCATTGCGTTCGACTGTTATGGACTCGCTGAAAAATTTGTACCGCTGAAAACTACGATATTAACGAATGGCGAGGGAATTAGAAATTATTGGAATTTCGATTTGCTGGTTCACTCGACGATTCGCTCTGCGATTTAACCGATCTTTATCCTTTGTAACACGATTCGTAATTGTCGAAGCATCATTTCGATATTGTCATTGAGCGGTACTCGAGATTGTTCGAAGAAGCTCGAGATAATTCGCGATGAAAGGCAACGAAAGAGGGTCGGAAGATTCAAGGAGGTGTCATTGTCCGCAGATGGTGTACGAAGCTGTGCGGGATATAGCGGCGGGTGAAGAGCTGCTTCTCGGTGTTCGAGAACCTCTTCAACTTCAGGATATGCTTGGTGAAAATACTACCGAGGACAGAAGCGATCGAGAGACCGGTGAGTATCAAACGCGCTGCGATCTTGTCGCAAGAAAGGACGCGTGCTATACCGTTTTCTCGTTGCGTTATTGTGGCTGTTACCGTTTTATTAGCCCACGAGACGGTTACTCGGTCGAACAAAAACCGGGCCCGTTAAAAAATTTGCTTTTCCATCGAAGGAGAGATCGATCGCGAGCCAGCGAGTGTTCACCAACTGACGTGATAACGGAAGCACGGGGCAAACGAACAGATAATCAAACCCATTAAAATATTCCCAATCGTCGAACATGCGGGGCAAGCTGCCTTTACGACTTTTCGGGCCGATACACATCGTGACTTGCGCGCACTTGTGCGGGATCGCGCGTAAAGGTCGGAATGACAGGAGGCAGGTGTCTTCGGAAAGCGGAATTACCGATCTGATGCGAGGGAGGACAGAGGGTAAATCGTGAATCGTTGATTGCACGAGCTGCTCGTCATGCACCCGTGATTCTGGCGTGATTCACCTGGTCGCCCGTTGCGTATTAACCCCTTTTTATCGTAATATGCGCTGATTATCGCGAGATAGACGTACTCGTGCCGCGTGTTACTTCGCCTCGAGTCGCTTTAAATTTCAATTTAAATCGTCGTTCACCCAACTGCGCCTCGATTCCTACGGAAAAAGTTGGAAATCCAATAGCGAAAGGGAAACTTTCGTTCTCCACGACCATTTGTCTTCAACTTTCATTAGGTGAAGCGCGAGAAATATATACGAGACATTTGCAAAGAGGGTTGCCACCTAGGTGCCTGACTGCTCGACAATTATCTGGTTGTAACTCCTGCACGATGGTCAGGATTCCGATGACTGCTAGGCAGAGATTAAAGGGGGCTATACGCGACACCCAGATGTCGCGGTAATTAAAAGCGGGATTATTATGAAAGTTGGAGGCGGCGCGGTGTCTACGGTTAATTCGCCGGCGATTTTTCCTCGTAATTTCACCGACTCGTAAACGTCTCCTCCGAGGACAGAAGACACGGAGCGCAGCCGACTCGTTCTTAATTAAATCGGTCTCACCCTCCAGCCAATTAAAATTTCGAAGATTTCAACCCACTTTCTATTCCACTTATAAATCGTCTACGAAGAAGGGGTGGCAGGTTTCTTCGGTTACCAACTCCGTTCTCGATTTCGAGTCAGCCTGACAACTCCCGGAGAGGTTCATTGTAACGTTTTCGACTGACGTTTATTCGCAATTATGCAAGTTTGATCAGAGAATCAAGGATTATCGAAAAATTCGTATCGCTAGAAATACTACTTCATTTTTTCTTCGATCGTTTCAACGATACGCCATCCCTACGCAAAATCATTCGTGTTCTTCGTGTTTTTTCTCCCCCTTAGGGATCGTAATAAGCTAAAAAAGACTACAGCCTATGAGACATGGAAAAATGTACAACAGAATCGCCGTTAATCCAGCGAAACCATTTTTACGAGAAATCCCTGGCAATCTGGTACGTTCAGCGAGAATAATGATGTCAAACAAACGGCGTACACCCCGTTGCAACCCTTGCAAGGGACATCTCTGCTCCGTCTCCCTTCAGCGGATCATTTCTTTTCACTGGTGCGGAGGGATGCTAAGGGAATCGCTTTAACGCGACTGCATGAGGGTGCGACTATGCATGGAACAGCATTAAAACAGCGATAAGATCTCTTTTATGCGTTTGAAACGTTTGGAAATCAGTTTTTACACGATTCTTCTGTACGATGAAAATACCGATATATCCTGGGAAGCTTTCCGGAAGCATATCCGGTTTTATTTGCGCTTGATTGTTCGCGCCGTCTCTGGCGATCAAAGTAGCTGGATATATTCGCGAACGAAACCGTTCTCGATAGGCAGTTACGCGAACTAATGCTTCGTCGAATGACGAGCGAGGACGTTTTACGTTGGCGAGACAGGCACGACTTTTTGCGACGATTCGGTAAACCACGCTTGCACGAAGCGCGTATCAGGGGGGCGTAGATGCAACGGGCTGCGGCAGTTAACGTGAGTTATGGTTTTGATTTTTCGCGGCGCTCAGTTTTTTCCTCTATTACCTAGTGGTGCTTACCCCGCCAGTTTTCGTTCCAACCATGAGACGCATCTCTTTTTTTCTCTGGATGGCTCCATTTAAGGTTGTAGATAATTTATGGCCTGGTATTGTCGATTAACGCGCGCATAACCTCGCCTCATGGTCGGTGAAGGAAAAAAAGAAGGGCACAGCTTAAAAAAAGGGGTATCCGCGCATAAAAGGGCACGCGACGCTGTTTTCGAGGGGGGTGCCACGCGCACGCGGAGGGCGGTGAAAATGGACGACAACCCTATCTGATTCATCGAACTAATGACACGTTCTGCTTGACATTTTACTCGCGTTGCGATACTCGTGCAACGCAGTGCTTGTGGAATTTGCGAATGTGAATTACGATTTCCCTGTTCGAAAATTTTGTTCCGTTAAACCTTCGTGGACAACGCACGCCGACGAATAACACATTAGCGATGACGAGCTGTTTGTTTTGCTTCGAAGTGTCCGTTATCCCGCTCGAACTCCTCGGGGCCATGTACTTGGTCCTGGTCCGTCACGATGCCACGGAAACATTGATTTCCGTTACTTTTTCCCATGTAACCGCCAACTGACACGGCTGCAGGGGGTATTACCAATGGATCCCACCTGTTGACTTTCAACGACGCGACGTTACATTCCGCCAGGTTTTTTCGTAACGTGCTCGATAGTGATGCATAATACCAAGATTGATCTACACGATACTCATTTTTTGGTGAAAATTTAATATATCTTGCCCCACGACGAATATATCAGAAACGTTTATAATCATCCGACGGCAACAGTCGGTTGAATTTGACGAAAAAATATTCCCAATGTTGTTATTTATGTTTTCAAATTTTTCCTTCCATGAAACCGTTGACATATTTTTTGTCTCTATCTACTGTCGATCTATGCGATGGTTTTTTGAAAGAGCAGTGCACGACCCTGTTAGCAGATCGCGAGGTCGACCGCATCCTTCATTGTTTAAATTCACGGCGTGCCGCTTCAAATTAGTCGTGGATAGAGGAACGATTAACGTTCTATGGGGGGTTGGCTGCGTGGCGAAGGGCGTAGTTGGTGGCGTAGGGACCGTGCCCGGTTCCCATGAAGGTCCGTTGGGGGCCATCGCTCGACCATATGGTTGGGACAAGTGTAGCGGCAGATTTAAATAACCGTTGGTGGACGGGTATCGTTTCGACTTTGCCATTCGTCCGGCTAATAGTCGATCAACGTACATCGATCGATCAACTATTTCCATATTTTTAATTCGTCTATGTCTAGCTTTGAAATGACGTTAATTACGATTAAATTACGATTTAAAATTGATCTCTATCTTATACTTTTACATTTAAAAGATAACGTATTTAGGCAAGTGAACCAAAAAGGCTAAGTTATTCAACCTATCGACAGATTACACTGCTTATATCGATTTAAAAAGTGTATTTTTTTACTTGCGGAGATTTTAGAAAGAATACGTTACTCTTGCCGTTGGATCGGTCTGAAATCTCCATCATTAAAAATTACACGCTGTCTCGTTCACGGACTCCTGATTTTACCTGCCGTTGCTCTTGTCAGTTGGGGGTGAACAGAGGCCGCAGGGGGCAAACGAGTCTCACCTGTGATTGGTTGGATTCCGACCTCGCTGTTACCAATGGGAAGCGGTCCCCGACACCCCGTTCGCGTTTTCAGTTGCAGAATAACATTCTACCAGCTAACTGGTGCATCATTGTATCCATTGTCTTCGTCGACTGCAGCATCGTGGCCGACTAACGATAGGAGAAGGTACTTGATAGTGATCGTGATGTGTTCTCTCGTGTTAACTTTCTTCTTCGCTCCTTTCACACTCGTCCATCGTATTTAGTTTTGCGTTTATTATTCAAACTTTTGAATGTTTAAAAAGAAATCGTCGTCGATTTTTCAAAATATTCATCGCGATTAAAAATAAAAGGCTGAAAGGGCGACGTTGTAATTGTAATTTTGAGAGTGCAGTGTTTCGACGTTTCTGTTGAAAAACGGAGGAACGCGACGTTCAGGAAAAAATTGTCGCGTCCATAGGATGCTCGTAGACAGACCGAGTTCTTCCACGGATAGATAAACCGATAGTGCCGGTTTGATTTAATAATTCAGGAACAATCCCGGCGTCCACTTGTCACGCCACTCTCTGCTGGCTCCCCGCGCGCTTCTCGATCACGTAATTCGCCCACACTAGGACGGGTCACGTATCATCGTTCTCGGGGTTGTAATTTATAGAGCCGCAGCCCGTCACAAAGTGGAACGGAATTATGACTTCCAGTCTATCTTCGTTTCTCTTTCTGCAGGGTCGTTTCATGTGTCTTTTCTTTTCTATGCTTGTAGCCTCGCAACACAGTGGGACCGTAGACGAAGATAAAGAAGACGAGGAGGAAGGGGAGACCAGATGCCCTGTCTGCGACAAACCGTTTCAAGATATTGAACTGTAAGTATCTTAAAAAGATATCATACTTTGATCGTAATAAATTTCAGTAATTTCGTTAGGCAATCGATTCGCTCTTAAAAACAAGATTGCTTGAACAAAATCGTTAAAATTCATATCTTTTACTCCTCGACCTCCTTGAACCTTTATCAACGAGCAATAGATTTATTATTACGTTTTATGAAGCGAGAAATCACCATAAAGTCGACGATACTAAAGCTTGGTTCATGAAGGATTTATAAATAACTCGTCGTTATACGCTGTTGAAATCAGATCGTCGGGAATTGTCCCCTCTAGCGACACATCGACGACAAATCGCGATCGAGATTGATATATTTTTCGTAACCATCTACTTATATTATCACCTTGAGGATTAATTTTTACATCGATACCAGATACGGACGGTCGTATTTTCATATCTAGCATTAGTGCTCGAGAGAAACAACAGAGCGAACTGGTAATCGTAATTTGATATGACGGATAAGTTATTCATTAATCGACAGGAAAATACAGAAACGAGAGGTGCGTTATCCACTCGAAATCTGAGCGTTAGCTGCGCTCCGTTCGAAAAGAGGGGCCCCGAGCACGCGAACCATATCGAGGGTTGCCTTCAGAATTACGATAGCTTTTTCAGGGGCCGACATTGTTTGCGTAGCGCTATTAAACGAAAAGTCAAATACTTAACCGATGCGATCGCCGTATGAAAGCTTGGATTATTTGCCTTCTAATTTCTTCCCACGAGCTTACAAGACCAAAGTAAAAAGGTATTGTCCTAATTACCTTACAGAGGATCGAGTCTTCTAATTAAAAATAAATACTCTTCTTTTCTTAGTATTTGCAATTATGCATTTCCAACGTTATTCCATAAACATTTTTGTTAGGCAACGGTTAGTTTTCGTAATTAAGTTGGCGAAAAGTTTTTCAGTGTTACGTAACCGCAGTTGGTCCAATTTCGGACATCCATTTTGGCCCGTTCCGGCATCTGTTTCCCGGTTTGGCGACAGACCGCAACACCAGCCGCTTCCGTGAGCCTCGGCTCGGCAGAGTCACCTGTTGTAGCACATAAAGTACGCGCGAGATCCGCATTTGGTTGCATCGAGCCACCCCCTTATGCATCATCGAAGGCGTCGCGTGCCCGCAGCTCATCTGGCACAGCGCACCGTCACCGTGAACCTACTATCTCACCACGAATAGGTTTCACGCGACACGTGTGTTCGAGGGTGTAAAATCAATGCCGCCACCACACCATGGCACATCCTGTGACCATAACCCGTGGCCAGCTCGCGACACCCTGCTCTTACAACGAGCGTTGTTCGTGTTGAACCCCGCCATCGCCACCGTTGTCGCGACTCTCTTACTCTCTCTCTCTCTCTCTCTCTCTTCGTTTCTTTGTGTGTATACGATGACCACCCTCTTCCTTCGGGGGCGTGTGACCGTTATTACGAGAGAGCTTGTCCGCTGGCGCGCTACCGGAGTCACTTAGTCATCATCCTCGACTGCACCGAGCGCAGTCTTCGTCGGTGCGCTGCCCCGGATCGATTATATCTGAGGTTTCTTGTTCGACCCGCTTTGAGATTTCGCCGCGATTACGCTCCAGTTTCCAGGGCTTTTGCCGACAACACAGCGCCGTTCTTCTAGCCGGGCTTGTCATTCTTGAATATTGAATTTAAGAGAGTGGGAAAACTATCGACGATTTGAATCGCTAAATCGACGGAACGAGGATGTGACATATGGTTTAGTGTAGGATTTTAGTGACAGATGTCTGAATAGTGTGATGAATTTCTTAGAGATCCTTGGTGTTTTTCTTTCAGATTGGACAGTCACCTGATAACGTGTCACAGATATCCAGCGGAACAGCATCGCTGCGACAATTGTCCCCGTGCGTACGCCTGGCGACCACTGTTGGTTCGTCATCGTGCGATCGTTCACGGTGATCTCCGCAACTACCCCTGCGAGAACTGTCCGAAGGTAAGCATCACCTTTGACACAAACTTTACAAAACACGACACGTATCTCCTTGAAGTAACATCTTCAAAGTTTCGCTAACAGTCGGACAAACCGCAGGTCTTCACGGACCCGTCGAACCTCCAGCGTCACATCAGGACTCACCACGTGGGCGCGAGAAGCCACGCGTGCACCGAATGCGGAAAGACGTTCGCCACCAGTTCCGGTCTCAAGCAGCACACTCATATCCACAGTAGCGTGAAACCGTTTCAGTGCGAGGTCTGCTTCAAGGCATACACGCAGTTCTCGAACCTATGCCGACACAAACGAATGCACGCTGACTGTCGTATGCAGATCAAATGCGTTAAATGCGGACAGTCCTTCAGCACGGTCACTTCGTTATCAAAGCATAAGCGATTCTGCGATTCGACACCGCCGACCGGTCCACCTGGCGCCATGCCGCAGTTACCAACCCCAGCGCCGAGTCCTTTTCTGGTCTATCCCAGACCTCCGGTCAGTCTCCCAGGAGGTTTGCCTTTCTACCCACCAAGTTTGATGGGACCCTATCCGGGAATTTTCCCGAACGCTCCTAACTTTTTGAACACACCGCTCTTGTTCCCGCCAAAAGTTGAGGAAGCTGAGAAAAGGAGCGATAGTCCAAAGAAAGAGCGCTTCACCCCGCCGAGAGTACTGCCGCAGCATAGTAAAGTATCTCCATCCACTGCTGAGGAGGCTACCTCCTCGTTCAGACCATCTCCAGCTAGGCCACCTGTCCAGCCAACTCCCGAGAGCGACGACGATCCCTCTAAGAAACGAGAGACCAATAGAAACAACGAGAAAAAGACGGATTCTGAACATGCCCCGGCAACCACGAACGAAGAGACGACGGATCAACCTTTAGATCTGAGAGTCCAAACGAAGAAGCAACGAACGAATTCGAACACCGCAGAGAGAAAGAGTCGTAGCCCGTCACCAACGCTAGCGCCGATGGAAGAAGCACCACCTCCTCCAGATCCTCCAAAACCCGAGGAAGAGACGCCCGTGCCAATGGAGGTCGATTCCAAGGATGTGCCCAACAGCCCGCAGCTAAGAACCAGCCTACCCACGGAACAACCACCTACCACCACACCACCGCACATGGCGTATCCTAGACCGATTCACCCGATGTTGCTGGAGGCCATGTATCGCGGACCAACTAGTTCCTTCCCAGGATTTCCAGGTGGACCACCGCCTCCTGGTAGTGCAACCCCGGAATCCAGACTGCTACCACCGCTACCGCCCTTCGGACCACCGCGTGGGCTTCCTTTTTTAGGGACATTTATGAACGGGCTCAGCGGCGCTAGGCCAGGAGGCGGAGGATTCGACCTGCTTGCCAGGCCGCCGTTGGGACCGTTCCCCGGCGTGAAGCCGTTCCAAGAGGCCGTGATCGCGCCCCATCACCACCACCATCATCATCACGCCCACGGCAAAATGAAAGACCGATATTCCTGCAAGTTCTGCGGAAAGGTGTTCCCCCGATCCGCTAATTTGACCAGACATTTGCGTACACATACCGGTGAACAACCTTACAAATGCAAGTATTGCGAGCGGTCCTTCAGCATCTCCAGTAATCTTCAGCGGCACGTGAGGAATATTCACGACAAACAGAGACCTTTCAAGTGTCCGCTTTGCGAGAGATGCTTTGGCCAACAGACAAATTTAGACAGACATCTGAAGAAACACGAAGCCGACGACGGTAGTGGCGTTGTTTCCGTGGCGGATTCACCGGGAAGCAGCAACGAAAACGAACGAGAGGACACGTACTTCGACGAAATCAGATCGTTCATGGGAAAAGTGACTTATGGTGGCGAGGCTGGCTATGGATTGCCCCCACACCCGGCCTATTTACCTAGTCGACTTCACGAGATGCACGAGTCCAAGATGGAAACGGAATACGACGAAGACGAGGATAGCGAGGAAGGAGTCTCTCCTTTGGATGAAACGGATGGCTTGTCACCCGCAGAGGCTAAAGAATCCACTCCACCACCGCAATACGATCTGAAGCTGAGGGAGAAGCAGGAACTGCTCAACAATAACACGGCCGAGCCTGTCATTGAGATTTCCACATAGCCCATAGGTCGGATAGTTTGAAGAAGATGGAAATTAATCGCGGAAATGCTGTTTTAGTGACGCACATAGAACTGTTACAAAGGTGTTCGTCTTGATGTAACTGTTATAACCGTAGGAAAATTCGATCTATCGTGTTTTCAAGTAACTCGTCGTGAAAAGAGTGTCAGTTTGAGAATTTCGTCGCTGACACCGTGACTTCTTTGAAGTTGAACTTTCTTCGGGGTACGATAAGAAGATGTTAAAGACGCTAAAGAAAAGTGCGTTTATAATAATTCGCAGACAATTTTGGATTCGGTGGGCTTTTATTTTCCAAGTTTCTATTTTCTTTCCTTTTTGCACCGCAAGAGTGAGAATGTAAGAGAGATCGAACGAAATTCACTGTCCTTTTTCATACACGAACAAATACATATACACGTACATACCCACATATACACATATTCACGTTCGTTACGGACAAGCTGTTCAATAGCGTAGTTCCTACAGGCTCGTTTTCATTGTACACGCGCACGTAATTAATAATCGTTCGAACTTTCCCTCTTTTCCCTTCGACGACCTGACTATCGGTCGCTAATCGTAGTATCATTTACTCAAGTTACTGCAAGTTATTTTGCGTCGTGCGAAGCTGTCTAACGCGAAAAGCAGATCCCGATTCGAGTTTCTAAATCTCGATTACCCTCCTTTAATAGTATGTATATTTACACAAGACGATCTAATCGTGCAACGATTCAAAGATATCAGAGCCGGGAGAAGATTAAGCATCGACGTTTTTTTCTTTCTAGAGAGTAGTTCGATGGTTACAATTCTCGACGGAAGCGAATTCAAGGAACCTCGTGGAGCTCGTGCTCGAATAGGTAGAAAAGTACGTGCATATGTCTGGTGTTAGTCGGCTCGAAGCCAAAGCGACGAGGATGACGATTATTGAAGTGAACGTGTAATTAAAAGAGTAACGTTTTATGAGAATCTGTGTACAAATTTCTATTAGGTGATATAACGTTTGTAAAAAAGAAGAAGAATACAGAAGTTCTCCGCGATTTTTAATATATATATACATATACATATTAATCTATATATTTATCTATATATACATATACATATATATATTTATATATATATATATATATAGATAGATATTATACATATGCATATATTATAAATATGCGATCTTATCAATTTATTGTGACATGGGTTACGAGAAGTACTTTATAGAGACGCATAATTGTTACGTTTATTTCACTGGATAATAAATAAGCGGATCGCGCGTGTTTTCATCCTGTTCTCGATGTTTAAGAATGATGCTCGTGAATATTCAACGAAACACTTGAAACATTTGAATTTTGTACAGGCGTAGGCGTGTACGGAATCGCAAAGAGAAAGAAAAAATAAAGTTATTTCCCTTCTTTTCTTTTGATCATTCCCAGGCAATGTTTGTGAATAGCGTTTTGATAATGGCGTTGACAACATAGGAAGTTATTTTGTTTTTTCACGTAAAAGTTTACGAATACATGCTCTACATATCTCTTCTTCTCTCATCCTTTTCTCTAATAGACGATAACAAACTTACAGTTTGATTAAGCATACTTACGTCGATCATACTAATTAAGAACGATTATATTATGAATCTATCTATACATATTGTATAAAAGCATCCTGTAACTTCATTATAATTACTATTAAAATATTACACTTCAAATATGATGATTACTATTAATTACCTCATCATTAATTACCCAACACCTCTGTCTATAAAAATTCGTAGTATAGGATACAAGTATGTAAATGTACAAATATATAAGTGTTTATTGCAGAATTATTTGATAGAATGCTCACATTTTCTTGGAAATTATTTATCTATGTACATACAGGTACCATTTATCGAGAGAAAAGTAAAACATTCAAATTATTTTGGATATTTAATCGAAGATTTTCATACTTTATCAATCGACAAAATTTCTATATAACGTACTATTTCAATTTCGCGCGCATGCCAAAGCTGCTCGCCCGAAAGAAGAAAGTGGTTCTTTAGCCAATTAGAAAGCAGCTACGCGTTGCTTTGCGCGGGACGTCATTTACCTGTCGAAAATCGCGGCGTTCAGAAATGTTACTCAGCGTGAGGTAAAGTGCTTAGTACAATTTTGTTACTTTTGTTACTTTTTGAAAACTTTTTAATTAACATTTAACTCGAATTTGTGGTTTTCCTGTATGCAGATTATTAATTGATTGAATGAAAAAAAATGGAAAAAGGGTTAATGGATACGATGACAATCAATGGTTAATTCAATGAGGTATCAAACAGTATGTACTAAACAATTACTATATACTAGACGCATGATTCACAATTGATGGTATGTAATGCTATTAAGAATACTGAGATAAAATTGGAAAAGATTACAAAAATGTTTTTTTTCATTTGATCATACATATATCTTAAGTAGAATTCTAAACGGTTAGAATGAATGTTCTTAATAAACTTTTCTATTTCTTTCGTATTGTTCCCTTAATAGACTGGTAATAAATATTTTTTAATAAATTTTTAAATTTCAAATCGAATGACTTGATTTTATTGTATGTATGTATGTAATCTCATTTAAGTGATTGCAGTCATACTTTGTTGCATTTCCCGCGTGAATTTTCTATGGTATCGCCATCTCACGACTTTTATCAATAATTTTTATTGTTTCTAAAGAAGACGCCATTACAAGTTCAGATTTTGGCGCGTAACATTATCGTGCTCTTCCAGCAACTGTTTGGTCAAGAAATTCTGGATGTTGCAAAGATTTAAGAGTGTTTATAAAATGTGATACGGTTTATCTCAGCCTTCGGTAACGCAATATAATCCCTAAAATCAGTTATATTGCATTTAGAGTATTCGTTAATGTTCAGTGTAGCGATACATATTTTATAACATTCGCAAGTAATATTTTACGCTTTCCCAGACGTCGTTTTAACATGTAACTTTATAACAGCAGTAAACAGCAGTATTTTTCAAAACAAACGCTCGGTAAGAGAAGGAAGAAAAGCATATAACAGCATGTAACGGCCCTCCTCCCTCTAAGAGTTTTACTTTCAGAGAATGTTTCTATGATTGCGTGCAATGCGATTAGTGAAGTCAGTGTTTGTTTCGTAATTGTAATTTCAATATTACTCAGAATAGAATATCTCTTATTAGCACCAATTGCAATAGTTATACGCGAAATTAGAATCAGTGTTTGTTCGTTGGTTTATTTATCGAGCGCGATGGTAATTATTTATTTCTCTTTTTGTATATAGTCTTTTTTTTTTAAACATTCGTTTTCAATTTTCGAGTCAGTATTCAAGAGGATAAAGTATCTTCTGGAGCCTAGCAGTGTAAGTATTTTTGCACATTATTCATCCATTTAGTTTATTCTTTGTATATTGCTTGAATTATTTTATTAACTATTGGAATGAAACCTCAAAGTTTCTCTATATTGAATTATAAAATCTAAATTTGAAATTGTTCTATTAAAGTTTCAATTCTTATAGTAATTACAGTTTATTAAGTTTAATAGAATTTTATGATTCATTATCTTGGACTTTTGTGAAACAATCAAACAATCAACACTTTAAGAATAAATTATAATGTTACATATTTTGTTACAGTTTCCCCACAATCTCCACTTCCTCGTGTCCTCTGGATAGAATCTTACGGTATTACAAAAGCCAAGAATATAAATATTGTACTTCAATTAACTCTATTTCTTTAATTTTTGTCTTAACCATAATTAATTAATCAAGGAATAAAATTTACTGAAAATTTGTATTTTTGCCTATTACATTAATAAACTGTAAAATTTTGTCTTCAACAATAAATTATATGTATACTATTGCATATTTTGTTACAGATATTTCATAATTTGTACTTCTACCATAAGGTTTGATAATTTTTCTGGGATGACAGCCTTCATGATGGTTTCTTCTGAAGTACGTCAAAATTGTCGACATCGTCCGTCGTCCAAATGTAACTGCGAGTCGCATGCTTTTTTGTCCCTCCGGTCACTCAATCATGTCGTAGGATGAAAGGTCCGAATCGACACGGGTGATTGGTTGTATCACGTAGAATTTTTTACGAGCATAGTGACCGCGAGTATTTATTATATCCGTGAGTGGTAGTACATATTTTCTTTTTATATGTTTCATTTATTAGTTTAGGATAGATCTCCTTGCACATCGCTTTTTTTAATAACATGAACAATGCTATGTAATGTTAGTAATTGAATAATTAATTATGATTGATCATGAATGCAGTGAAATATCATATTCATATCGGTCAATGGATATAAGTACGCGTATGAATAAAATACGAATCTTTTTGAGTAAAATATCATTTTCAAAAGTTTAATAAGTGTTCATTGTATTTCTTGAAGTTTATCTTATACTATAAAAGAGTGCATTTACTTCTGCGCTAGTATGAACAGTTATTAGACAGATTCATATTGTAGTTGTAAGTTATTAGTCGGTATCATTGGCACGACCACGTTCCCTCCGACGATCAGTTATTATACTCCACGTTCTATGGATAAGGTAGATTACATAATGCGCCTTGTTTCATTGACAAGGCTGCGATTTTGTGTTCTCCACTTTATTAACTGTCGGTATTTTTCGACGTATGAATTTTTATTCATCTTAACTTTTATTGTCTTAATCACTTCTTATTGAAAGTTTGAAACTTCGGTAAAAATATAACATATATATAACAAATATATATCAGTACAGTTATTTTCATCATGAACTGGTATTCAATATAAAATAACACAGTTCTAAACCAAAAACTAGTATCGCAGAAGCGTGAATTCAGTTTTCGCTCGTAAAAACTATTAAAATTATACAAATGATAATTGTAATAAATCGTTAGAGGCCTCAATTTACAATAAAATTGTTCAAATGATTAAATTTGTTTGTATTCTAATGGAAAGACACATGTCTCGCGCGCGACGTCTTTCGTGCTTGGGACCGTACAGTGAGGATCGAAGAAGAACTTCTACAAATAAAGGTATTAATTTTTAACATTTGAACCATTAATTTATTACATTTATCCCACTAATCTATAACATTTATTAATTTATAATATTAATTTATAATATTTAAGCCATTCATTTCTAACAAATAAACTAATAATTTATAATAGTTACACTATTCATTTATAACAATCTATTAGTAAGGTAAAACAATTACTCCATTAAATTTTAACAATTATACCAATAATTTATAACTGTTATACCATTAATCGGTAGCAATTGTACTGTTCATTTAAATCAATACCATCAATTCATAGCGATTACATTAATGATTTATTTTGCTTTATTTAATATTAACGAAATCTTTCAAGTCTCTGAAATAGTATTTTACTTCTATTCAGTTTCTTTTTTTTAGTTTTAAGTACAGTATTTAATATTTCACTCAACTAATTTGTAATTTGACTTTAATATAGTCTGGTCTAGATGATCCAAATCTGTTTTGGTGATCTAGACTGGACTAATACCGCCCTACGGGAACACCGTGTTCAGTGTTGCGAAAATAGAATGTTAAACAGTTCAGTACAACGACTCGTATGATACTTTTACAAGACACGAAATTGTATATACAGTGTCAGTAGCTTCATTTCCTTTCTTTCGTTCCAAGTTAGACAAATGTGTCTTTGATACCGAATGCTGCCAGTAGGGATGTGAATTATTGTACAACGTTTGTCCTGACCGATGTAATCGTTGTGTGGGAGTGTATTTGTATGATGTTGTGTTGTCTATGCTTTGTTTTACGTTTGTAAAAATTCATGTAAGCGCTGCGTGGAAGATACGTGTTTTGCAGTTAGGCTACGAAACAACTATCTAAAAGGATAGCGTAAAGACGCATGGTCCAGTAGAGTACTCGACATTCTGGCCGATTGTCGAATATTAAGTAACTCATGGACGGGTCTCGTGCGTAGTCACCTCCTCGTGGTGAGACCTGGTAATTGGCATCGTTTTCCAAAAATTAATCAGTTGATGAATCTTTAGAAAACGATACCACGCTAAGAACTACGCAACAGTCCAGTTTGGATCACCAAAAGCCTCTAAGAGAATTTTGTTCAAACTAATTGATAGTCGAAAACTAATATGAAAAAAGTGTGAATTTAGTCTTAGTTTGCAGAAACTATTAAAATGATAAAAATGGATATCGTATTAAATCGTTGAAGCCGCCAATTTACGATAAAAATTAAGAGATCGTTCAATTTGATTTTGTTATAATGGAAAAAGCGTCCCCTGCTATGTGAAAATATCGTTACCGTTTGATTAACAAACCGGCATCTTGTCAAGGTATATAAGGAACACGGAAGTCGCGCGCGAGCTCTTTTGTGCCTGAAATTCCGGAGAGTGAACATCGAAGAAGAATTTAAATATAAGCTAAATAAAAAAAGAATCAAATAACAACATTGCAACCAGTAATTTATAACGTCTAAACCATTAATTTACAACACTTAAGCTATTAATTTATAACATTTATGCTATTAATTTATAACATTTAAACTATTAATTTATAACATTTAAGCAATTAATTTATAACATTTATGCTATTAATTTATAACATTTAAGCTATTAATTTACAACATCCAAGCCATTAATTTACAACATTTAAACTGTTATTTTATACATTTAAGCCATTAATTTATAACATTTAAGGAATTATTTTATAACGTCAAAACTATTAATTTATAACATTTATGCTATTGATTTATAACATTTAAGAAATTAATTTATAACATTTATGCTATTAATTTATAACATTTAAGCTACTAATTTACAACATCTAAGCCATTAATTTACAACATTTAAACTGTTATTTTATACATTTAAGCCATTAATTTATAACATTTAAGGAATTATTTTATAACGTCAAAACTATTAATTTATAACATTTATGCTATTGATTTATAACATTTACGCTATTAATTTATAACATTTAAACTATTAATTTATATCATCTAAGCCATTAATTTACAACATCTAAGCCATTAATTTACAACATTTAAACTGTTATTTTATACATTTAAGCCATTAATTTATAACATTTAAGGAATTATTTTATAACGTCAAAACTATTAATTTATAACATTTATGCTATTGATTTATAACATTTAAGCAATTAATTTATAACATTTAAACTATTAATTTATATCATCTAAGCCATTAATTTACAACATCTAAGCCATTAATTTACAACATTTAAACTGTTATTTTATACATTTAAGCCATTAATTTATAACATTTAAGGAATTAATTTATAACGTCAAAACTATTAATTTATAACATTTATGCTATTGATATATAACATTTAAGCAATTAATTTATAACATTTAAACTATTAATTTATATCATCTAAGCCATTAATTTACAACATCTAAGCCATTAATTTACAACATTTTATAACGTCATTTTAAACTATTTAAGCCATTAATTTTAACATTTAAACATATTATGCTAACATTTGATTTATAACATTCAAGCAATTAATTTATAACATTTAAACTATTAATTTATATCATCTAAGCCATTAATTTACAACATCTAAGCCATTAATTTACAACATTTAAACTGTTATTTTATACATTTAAGCCATTAATTTATAACATTTAAGGAATTAATTTATAACGTCAAAACTATTAATTTATAACATTTATGCTATTGATATATAACATTTAAGCAATTAATTTATAACATTTAAACTATTAATTTATATCATCTAAGCCATTAATTTACAACATCTAAGCCATTAATTTACAACATTTAAACTGTTATTTTATACATTAAAGCCATTCATTTCTAACATTTAAACTATTAATTTCTAATATTTAAGCCATTAATTTCTAACATTTAAACTATTAATCTATATCATCTGGGTCATTAATTTGTAACATTTAAGCCATTATTTATAACACTCAAACTATTATTTTATAACATTTAAACTACCAATTTCTAACATTTAAGCTATTAATTTATAACGTCTAAGCCATTAATTTATAACATTTAAGCAAATAATTAGCAACGATTAAACTATTAATTTAGAGCAACTGAACATTAATTGACAACATGTAAAACATTAATTTATAAGAATCACACCATTCTTCAAGGAATCAATAATAAATACCTAACCGTGATTACAGCCAATTAGATCATATTGTTCGCTACATAATTAATAACTGTATCACGTACAGCGATGTAGGCGGTATTGAAGAAATAAAGCCATTTTATGTTACAATTATAACGAGTAAATTTACTCGTTTAACTTGAGAAGAATTAAAAAGGTACCTGACTTTTAAATAAGCATTAAATAAGAATTTTAAATATCGCAAACAGTGATGTAGGTGTTATTCAAGAAAAATTTTGTAATTAGAACGAGTAAATGAACGAATATCGATAATATAATATAATATTTAATATGAACTTTATCTGTCTGATTATTTAATACCTTAACTTATTTCACAGTAACGTCATCGATTGCCGTTAGGCTTTTTCCCCTTTTTGTTCAAACTAATTGATAGTCGAAAACTAGTATTAAAGAAGTGTGAATTTAGTCTTAGTTTGCAGAAACTATTAAAATGATAAAAATGGATATCGTATTAAATCGTTGAAGCCGTCAATTTACGATAAAAATTAAGAGATCGTTCAATTTGATTTTGTTATAATGGAAAAAGCGTCCTTTGCTATGTCAAAAGATCGTTACCGTTTGATTAACAAACCGACATCTTGTCAATGTATATAAGGAACACGGAAGTCGCGCGTGAGCTCTTTTGTGCCTGAAATTCCGGATAGTGAACATCGAAGAAGAATTTAAATAAAAGGTAAATAAAAAAAAAATCAAATAACAACATTGTAACTAGAAATTTATAACGTCTAAACCATTAATTTACAACACTTAAACTATTAATTTCTAACTTTTAAACTGTTATTTTACATTTTTACATTATTACATTACATTATTACAATTTTACATTATTTAAACATTTAAGGTATTAATTTATAACACTTAAGCAATTAATTTATAACGTCTAAACTATTAGTTTATAACATTTAAACTATTAATTTATAACATTTAAGCTATTAATTTTTAACATTTAAACTGTTATTTTATTATTAAACAATTACACCATTAATTTATAACATTTAAACTATTAATTTATAACATTTAAACTGTTATTTTATACATTTAAGCCATTAATTTATAACATTTAAACTATTAATTTATATCATCTAAGCCATTAATTTATAACATTTGAGCCATTAATCTAAAACAATTACTCCATTAATTCCTAACAGTTATACCAATAATTTATAACCATATTCTCGCATTAATTCAAAGTAATTATGCTCTTAATTTATAACAGTTGTACCGTTAATCGGACATAACTCTACGTTCCTTGATTTAAATCAATACCATCAATTCGTAGTGAGTGAATTAATGATTTATTTTGTTTTATTTTATTAACAGAATCTATCAAGTCTTCGAAGTGCTATTTTATTTCTATATAGCATTATTTTTTAATTTTAAATACAGTATTTAATTTCTCATTTCACTATTTCGTATAAAACCAGTGGTAACACAGAGTGTAATTTTGAGATGTAATTTTCCGTGTCTGCTCAAAACCAACAAAACAACACCATATTCATGGAATCAAGGAATCAAGTGCAATTGAACCGAAGGCAACCACATCTTATCTGTAGCTGCACATGAGTCAGAGGACATTTCAAATCATATTGTTCTTTTGCCTCGGAGTATCAAGACCGTTAGATTACAAGTAATGTTAGAACAAATAAACTCCGGGAAAGACAATATCGTCGTTACAATGTCGCTTTATTATAAAATAATTTTACATCTCTACTTCCAATGCTTAAAAACTGTTTATGTAAATGGGACCCGAGCGTAGTTACCTCCTCGTGGTGGGTCCCGGTAATTGGTATCGTTTCCCAAATAATAATACACTAAGTACTATTTTGAATATTAGTATTATTATTTGCGAAACGATATCAAGCTAAAAACTACTTCAATATAGTCTGGTCTTGATCATTCAAAATAGTTTTGGTGATCTAGACCGGACTAAGACCCCCCCGCGGGGGCGCCGTGGGACATCGTGGGACATCGCGGGACACCGTGGGATGCGAGCGTTTTAGCCTTAATTAGTCTTAAGATAGATACCTATGTTATGTGCATTGTAAGCTCATTCTGTACAAAGATACTTATCTATCTTGGAACGAAAAATAAAAATCTCGTCTCTCGTGATGCCCTCGGTTACCACATTGGAAAAATTGTTCCCACGATTTATCGGATCACGGTCGCTCAGTTCTTTCAAACCGTAGCGTGACGTACTCGCTCGCGCGTATTCCGGGTACGTGCGGGTCAACGTGCACTGGGCAACTCTTTGGATTCGTAAGTCGCCCCAAGGACACCTCTGTCTTGGTGACTGCTCGACGACTGCTCGACGTTCGCATCGGATCGCGGGAGTTGTCGTCGCGCCGGTGATGCTTGCGAATCTGTTGAGGATTCAGTCGTGGATCTGCAGTCCTGTCCGATTGGTACTTTGGTACTCGGTCAGGGACCTGCAATTTCACGTCCTCCGTAATTCTGTTCGGGCCCGCGGGAGTGGTCCTCACTGTTCAGTTGAGGACAATGCCTTCGTAATCCTGTTCAGCGGTCCCTCCCTGTGAGTGGACCCCACTGTTCAGTTGAGGCCTCTTGCCTTCGTAATTCTGTTCAGCGGTCCATCCCCGGGTTCCACATGTTCAGTTGGAGTGTGTTAAGTTGCTGGCCTATGTGCTGGATCCACGGCTGAATTACCCGTGGATCACTAGCATCATCGGTCGGCGGCATCGACCGCGACTCGTGTAAGTTTCGAACGGCGAAACAGGAATCGAGTTACGGTCAATGCTTGGGCTTTCCGCTGAACCTTAGGGTTATCTGGTGCACGGGGGTACGTAATGTAGGTTTGTTAGTTCTTTCGAGAGATCGTGATTTCGTCCGTCCCGGGCGGGCCGCGGTTTTTCTTTCATCGTCTGATTGGGACTCCTTTCCCGTAGTAGCCTCATATTGTATCTTTCGTTCCAAGTTAGACAAATGTGTCTTTGATACCGAATGCGGCCAGTAGGGTTGCGAATTATTGTACTGATCGATGTAATCGTTGTGTGGGAGATGGATATTGCGTTGTGTAAGCTTTGTTCTACGTTTGTAAAGATTCATGTAAGCGCTGCGTTGGAGATATGTGTTTCGCAGTTAGGCTACGAAACAACTATTTCTTTACGCAGGCCCATGGCAAGTAGAGTCAAAACTCGACATTCTGCCAACAGGTTGAATGTCGAGATCTATGTGTAGTGTTACATAACCCATGGGCGGGTCTCGTGCGTAGTCACCTCCTCGTGGTGAGACCTGGTAATTGGCATCCTTTTTCAAAAATTAATCAGTTGATTAATCTTTGGAAAACGATTAATCAGTTGATTAATCTTTGGAAAACGATGCCAAGCTAAGAACTACGCACCAGTCCAGTTTGGATCTCCAAATGCCGCCAAAAGAATTTTGGATGATCCAGATTGGACTGCAACGTGGGACACCGTGGGACACCGTGGGACACCGTGGGATACCATCGGTCCAGTTTGGGTCTCCAAAAGCCTCCAACAGAATTTTGGATGATCTAGACTGGACTGCAACGTGGGACATCGTCGGTCCAGTGTGGGTCACCAAATGCCGCGAAAAGAATTTTGGATGATCTACACTGGACTGCAACGTTGGACACCGTGGAACACCGTGGGACACCGTGGGACACCGTTGGACGACGTTGGACAACGTTGGACAACGTTGGACACCGTGGGACACCGTTGGACAACGTTGGACGCCGTTGGACACCGTGGGACACCGTTGGACGACGTTGGACAACGTTGGACAACGTTGGACACCGTGGGACACCGTTGGACAACGTTGGACGCCGTTGGACACCGTTGGACACCGTTGGACACCGTTGGACACCGTTGGACACCGTTGGACACCGTTGGACACCGTGGGATATGTCTTGGCTATGTCGAATCCATTCTGAGCCCATTCTGTACAATGATACTTATCTGACTTGGAACGAGATATAAAAATCTATTCTTTTTTTCCACTGAATCTTGCGGTTATTTTGTGCACAGGAGTGCGTCGCGCGAGCCCATTGATTCTTCTGAAAGATCCCGATGTATGAAATCATTCTCTTATTTCAAGCCAATTTTTAACGAATTATCTTATTGTTTCAAATTGAGTTATAACGTCATAAACTTGCAACTTAGTAACAGTTGCATTCAAATACCTCGAAACAAGGTTTCGTGCGCGTTTGTGCAGTATTCTTTAACTATATTTAAGTGGCGAACTTTTGAATCCTTGCAAATATTTTCCAATATTTATAACACGCGACTATAGTGTATTAGTGGAATGTATACTTCGTATTCTAATAACGAAAATTCATAGTATATATTCTAATTGCGAACAGTATAATTCTTGCAAACGATTGCATTGCATTCGCGATAATCGTAAGCATTTGTTCGCTATCGAGAAATATCTTACAATTTTCAACTAAATAATATTTTTCAAACTTGTTCCAATTACTTAATAATAATTTTTAAGTGTAAAAAAATAGCAGTATTTTCTAAATAAACGTTCGATAGGAAAAAAAAGAAAATTGTCGAAACGATGTTTGGCTTCTTTCTCACCCCCCTCCCCCCACCCGCCCAAAAACAACCACCATTTCCACCACTGGACTTTCAACGGCCCCTGCCTGATGTTAGTCTTCCTGATCATATTCGCTGGGTTATCGCAGCATCTACGGTAACGTCCTCCGTTTCTCTGCTTCAAACGGTGAGTCGCATGCATTTCTGTTCCTCCGGTCACTCAATCATGTCGTAGGATGAAAGGTCCGAATCGGCACGGGTGGCCGGTTGTATTACGTAGAATTTTGTTGCGAGCATAGTGACCGCGGGTATTTTTATACCCGTGAGTAGTAACATTCTTTTTTTAAATTTATTAGTTTAGGATAGGTTTTCTTGCACAGCGCGATTATAATAATTAGTTTAAATACATACACTTGAGAATATATTCGTGTTATTTATAAATATGCATGTTAACATTCCGTATAAATATTTGCAAATGGCAAATATGTACACGAATATACCTGTTTAACATAAACATACTTGATTTTAAGCAATGAATTAATCGTGACTATATCAAGTCACGTTCGTTTATTTCATTTCGGTTAGAATTTAAAATATGAGTCAAAATTCATTTTTTCCCGTACAAGAATGTGTGAAATTTTACGTGCAAGAAGACACTTCGCGACAGGCAGATTTTTGAATCAAAGCAATAATTTTGAACACTTCTTCTGCATTTTCGAGTATGTGCTTTTGATAAGGAGATCGCCTGAGATTATTTCTTTCTTAGTAATATATATAGAGTCGATTATTCCATTTGATCGAATCTCAGTCTTTTTCAATTAACGCTACCTTTTTTGCAATATTAAAATTTTGTTCTGATTTATTAAATTAATAAAGTAGAGTTACTTAGTTACTATTAAATCAATAAAGTAGATTTAATCAGAAACGATGTAGTAAAATATAAAATCAGAGAACGTTAGTCCGTTAAATAAAAATTACACGAACTAATAATTTTTTTAGATCAGGATTTTCAGGTTTAACCCTTTCCGTGCCCATTGTCAGGACCCCATTCACGTGCCCAGGTGCTACTTGAATGGGAGAAAGACACTGGGCACGATGATCTAGAATTAAGTAATGTAATAATTTGTCAGCTACTGACGATGTGTTAGTGTACCGTGCACGACGTATTTTCCACGTTATGTGTGTGTGTTGTTAGGCCGTGGAACTGCGTCGCTTTTTTTCATTCGTTAAAACATCAAATATTAAAAATGTCGAAACATATATCGATTCAATTTATGTCTCGATACAATCACAATTTGTGATAATATCGCCCACGCGATTAAGTGTAACCACGCTTTAAATGTTGCCGTAAATTATAATTATAATTCCAAGTTTACTTACATTTATTTTAACGATATCATTTCCTCAGACGTGTTTTATCACGTTTTACGCAATGGTCACTAGCCTTCGTCAGTCGATTTCAGGAAAACGGTACGTACCTTAGAGTGTGCATGGTGTGTGCTAAGCTCGGGTGTCGGAGGCGTCCCGGGACGTCCTCTCTAGTGTAGGACCTTTGCGCCCGAGCGTTTGTGTGAGAACCGTGGAGCGAGTGTGTTGGTGTGCCTGTTTTGCACATATTTTTAAATATAGCGCTAGGTAGGATAGGTAGTATACTTTCTGGTATGTCTGTTAATTATAAGTAGGTAGGGCCGGGCAGGTTGGCACAGTCTCTGGTCAGGTAGGCGCGTTTTCGTGTAGCCAACCTGTTTCTGGACATATTTGGAAAATCGACGGTGAAACTGGCACGAGTAGAGCATGCACTCGTCTCTGGTTTTGCCTTTCGATTTTTCGAATTTCGCGGTCGCGGTCGCGAATGGGTCGAAACGAACGTTTATTTCTCGAGCACGCACATGCGAGTGAGCAACGATTACTGCTGTGATCGTTGGTCAGTCCATGTGCACTTCAATCAGCTTCCGCGGTTTATATTTTTATTTTACCTTGGTAAGTTTTTTTTTTGTTTGCGATTTAGAAGTCTCAAGCTTAGATTTAAGTTTCAGCGGGCATTGCGCTCGAAGAAAGAAGAGGCTATAAGCCGAAGAGGCCCGGCAAACTGCCACTCAAGAGGGCAACTACTAATGGCTCCCCATCCTCTGGGTCATCCAGAGCATGGGAAGTCATTATTGTTACTACTTTGTCACTATGCTCGATTTTAGTACTTGTAGTAGTAGTAGTAGCAGTAGTAGTAGTAGTAGTTTGCTTTTTTGACCGATGTATATATCGGTCCATCGTCCCATTGGGCAAATCGCGATTTTTCTTATTAGTGTTGTGATAAATTAATTACCGGTTGTATTAGAGTTGCGAGATGACATCGCGGCTTTTTATTAGTGTGATGAGAAAATGATTACGGTTTGAGTTAGAGTTGCGATAAAATGATAATCGCGTTTGCTTTAGAGTTGCGAATTACGATATCGCGATTGTCTTTTGCAAATTTTATTATAAATTTTTATAATTTCTTATAGAATTATACGTACCAGAATTTATTCTGCTTTCTATTGTTAAAAATTAGATTATAAAAATGTTAGTTTTCAGTTAATTTTCTAGTATTACAAGTAGCAATATCAGAATATTTAAAGTAGCTTTTTCATATAGTAAATAGTAATTTTTATTTGAACTCACTATAAGAATTAGGCGTTGCGATAATGAATGATCGCGTTTTGTTAAGTAGAGTTGCGTTTACAAAATGCCCAAACCCTCCGACTGCATTTGTCGGACACTGTTCCTGGATCACACGTTCAGCTGCAAGAGCTGTGCAAGTGTGACCGTTCATCAGCAACCTCTTAAATGGTTGCACTTTGATCTCTCGCTATTAGTGTTGCGTATTGCTTAAATACGAGTGCGTAGATTTATACTTATTAGCGTTGCGTATCAAATATCGGGAATTTTCAGGCTTAATTTTTTTTTAATGGTAGATTAATTGATATTGCAGATATAACGAAGCACTCGTCGCGTTTGATTTTGAAAATTTTCTGCTTCATAAATATTTGTAGTAAATTAGTGTTGCGAAACAAGAATATTCAGTTCCACTCTCGGCGTGTTGATCGGGTTTATATAGAGTGGAATACGATTGAATTTTAGTAGCCCTTCTGGCTACTGCTTTGTTTCCTTTTCAGCGCCCCTTATTACCACGTTTATTACTGAAAATACTGCTATAAGACATATTTCTTTGTCAGCGTTAACGTTACCATAACTGCTAAAATACAGAAATTTATTACGAATGTATATTATATATAGATTTACATATTTGAAACTGTGAGCGATTTCATGCGCAACAAAGTATTATAATGAAATATCTTAAAGTTGCTATGAAGGCTTCAAATATTTTTTAAAATTTAATTCATTGCAATTGGAATTTCCGCTGGTGATTGTTCGTTCTTAGAACCATAACTTTTAACATTTCTTCGACCGCGATATTTTCAATCTTTTAACATTAATGTAGAATTTTATAAATATTCGAATTTCATAGTGAATTTTTAATTCAGATTAAATTCAATTACTTAAAATTCTTGTTTTCAACGTAACCCTAGTTTCGATCAAAAAGATACAAATGATTCTCTATATTTGCTAAAATTTAATCAATGGTAATTTGATCTATAATTAACCATTATTAGTAGTTTATTTTTCATGTATAAAATGTTCTCGTTTTAAAAATACCTGTTTCTTCCATATACCACACCAAGTAAACGAGTTTGCTTCAAATTTATCAATTAGCAGAAAGTAGATTTCAATTACATGTCGGATCACGATTCGAATTTTGGGCGCGCGACGACTCTTCATGTGGACTAGCCATCGTTTCACAAAGCCGAGATTTTATTTACACGTGTATACAGGTCTATCACTAAGCTTAACAAATAATAAGTACAACTAATAATAAGTCTAACAAACACTAAGCCTAATGAATAATACGATCTACGAATAATTAAATTAAATAATACTATTAGCAATGTTTGAGTTCAAACGAATCCACGGTCACCGGGATAACTCCTTACTAAGCGAAACTAACTTAGACGCAAATGCGATCGTCGAAAATGCTCGATGTATCACTCTCCAAGGCAATCGCAAGAATGCCAGCCTCGTGGAGATTTTTCTCCCTGTACGATTGCATTTTGTTTTCTATACCCGTTTGGAAGCATCGAGAAGGTTCCAAACGCCGTTGCTAGGCACACTCGTTGGAAGCATCGAGAAAGTTCCAAACGCCGTTGCTAGGCAGTTTCTGCCTGGAGTTTGGTTATTGATACAATGTATGTCCCATTGCATCGGCACCTCCGAGGCAACATCACACGTGGCTAGGCCCGCTCTCGAGGCCGCATGCCGCCACAACCACATTTCTCGGAAAACACATACAACCACTCCAGACCTCCGTTAGATAAAACATCCATCCCGTGACCGTGGCTACGTTCAGCGACCTATTGTCACCTCGAACCCAATCTCGCTTATTACAAATCTTAAGCAATTACAACTATAATAAAATCTAGGCTAAGGTACTAGAGGATGTTCCCAAGGTTTCCAAGGAAAGGCTTCGGCTTTCCTTTCATCTCCGACATACATATATGAACATTTCATAGCATATTAAATATGTATGCTAGATACCCAAATGATTTTTCTTCCATTGTCTGATTGTTCAGGCTTCTTCCCGTTTCCCCATTTTTAAAAGAAGCATATTGCGGTAACGTTGGAGTATATAACTTTTCGATATTTTCATAAGTTTAGTACAACGAGTCGTATGTCTCTTCTGCAAGACTCTAAATTGTATATGCAGTGTCAATAGTTTCATTTCCATTCTTTCGTTCCAAGTTAGACAAATGTATCTTTGATACAGAATGTTGCCAATACGGTACCGAATTATTGTACAATGTTTGTGCTGATAGATGTAATCGTTTTCGCAGATTAATCAGTTGATTAACTTTTGGAAAACCACAACATCCATAAATACAAGCATTGCACAATAATTCAATACCAAGCTAAGAACCACGCTAATACAGTCCAGTTTGGATTACGAAAAGCCACGAAGAGAATTTTGGATAATCTAAACTGGACTGCAACGCGGGACGCCGTTGGACGCCGATGGACACCGTCGGACACCGTGGGATACCGTCGGTCCAGTTTGGGTCTCCAAAAGCCTCCAACAGAATTTTGGATGATCTAGACTGGACTGCAACGTCGGACACCGTGGGATACCGTCGGTCCAGTTTGGGTCTCCAAAAGCCTCCAACAGAATTTTGGATGATCTAGACTGGACTGCAACGTGGGACATCGTTGGACACCGTGGGACGTTGTCGGTCCAGTGTGGGTCACCAAATGCCGCGAAAAGAATTTTGGATGATCTATACTGGACTGCAACGTGGGACATCGTCGGTCCATTGTGGGTCACCAAATGCCGCGAAAAGAATTTTGGATGATCTAGACTGGACTGCACCGTGGGACACCGTGGGATACCGTCGGTCCAGTTTGGGTCTCCAAAAGCCTCCAACAGAATTTTGGATGATCTAGACTGGACTGCAACGTGGGAAACCGTGGGATACCGTCGGTCCAGTTTGGGTCTCCAAAAGCCTCCAACAGAATTTTGGATGATCTAGACTGGACTGCAACGTGGGACATCGTTGGACACCGTGGGACGTTGACGGTCCAGTGTGGGTCACCAAATGCCGCGAAAAGAATTTTGGATGATCTATACTGGACTGCAACGTGGGACATCGTCGGTCCAGTGTGGGTCTCCAAAAGCCTCCAACAGAATTTTGGATGATCTAGACTGGACTGCAACGTGGGACACCGTGGGAAACCGTCGGTCCAGTTTGGGTCTCCAAAAGCCTCCAACAGAATTTTGGATGATCTAGACTGGACTGCAACGTGGGACACCGTGGGATACCGTCGGTCCAGTTTGGGTCTCCAAACGCCTCCAACAGAATTTTGGATGATCTAGACTGGACTGCAACGTGGGACACCGTGGGATACCGTCGGTCCAGTTTGGGTCTCCAAAAGCCTCCAACAGAATTTTGGATGATCTAGACTGGACTGCAACGTGGGACACCGTGGGAAACCGTCGGTCCAGTTTGGGTCTCCAAAAGCCTCCAACAGAATTTTGGATGATCTAGACTGGACTGCAACGTGGGACACCGTGGGAAACCGTCGGTCCAGTTTGGGTCTCCAAAAGCCTCCAACAGAATTTTGGATGATCTAGACTGGACTGCAACCTGGGGCACCGTGGGATACCGTCGGTCCAGTTTGGGTCTCCAAAAGCCTCCAACAGAATTTTGGATGATCTAGACTGGACTGCAACGTGGGACACCGTGGGAAACCGTCGGTCCATTGTGGGTCACCAAATGCCGCGAAAAGAATTTTGGATGATCTAGACTGGACTGCAACGTGGGACACCGTGGGAAACCGTCGGCCCAGTTTGGGTCTCCAAAAGCCTCCAACAGAATTTTGGATGATCTAGACTGGACTGCAACTTGGGACACCGTGGGATACCGTCGGTCCAGTTTGGGTCTCCAAAAGCCTCCAACAGAATTTTGGATGATCTAGACTGGACTGCAACTTGGGACATCGTTGGACACCGTTGGACATCGTTGGACACCGTTGGACAACGTTGGACACCGTTGGACACCGTTGGACGTCGTTGGACATCGTTGGACACCGTTGGACATCGTTGGACATCGTTGGACGTCGTTGGACGTCGTTGGACGTCGTTGGACACCGTTGGACAACGTTGGACGCCGTTGGACGCCGTTGGACAACGTTGGACATCGTGGGACGCCGTGGGACATCGTGGGACACCGTGGGATGCGTGCGTCTTAGTCTTAATTAATTAATCGTAAGGTAGATACCTATGTTAAGTGCATTGTGAGCTCATTCTGTACAACGACATTTATCCACCTTAGAACGAAAAAAAGAAAGATCTCGTCTCCCTTCACTCGCTTACCACACAGTACTTATTGTACTCGCGATTTATCGGTTCGCGATCACTCAGTTCTTTCAAGCCGTAGCGTGACATACTCGCTCGCGCGCATTCCGCGTACGTGCGGGTCAACGTGCACTGGACAACTCTTTGGATTCGTTAGTCGCCCCAAGGACACCTCTGTCTGGGTGACCGCTCGACTACTGCTCGACGTTCGCATCGGATCGCGGGCGTTGTCGTCGCGCCGGTGATGCTAGCGAATCTGTTGGGGATTCAGTCGTGGATCTGCAGTCCTGTCCGATTGGTACTTTGGTACTCGGTCAGGGGCCGGCAATTTCACGTCCTCCGTAATTCTGTTCGGGCCCGCGGGAGTGGACCCCACTGTTCAGGTGAGGTCAATGCCTTCGTAATCCTGTTCAGCGGTCCCTCCCCGTGAGTGGACCCCACTGTTCAGTTGAGGCCTCTTGCCTTCGTAATCCTGTTCAGCGGTCCATCCCAGGGTTCCACGTGTTCAGTTGGAGTGTGTTAAGTTGTTGGCCTATGTGCCGGATCCACGGTTGAATTACCCGTGGATCACTAGCATCACCGGTCGGCGCCATCGACCGCGACTCGTGTAAGTTTCGAACGGCGAAACAAGAATCGAGTTACGGTCAATTCTTGGGCTTTCCGCTGAACCTCGGGGTTATCTCGTGCACGGGGGTACGTCGCGTAGGTTTGTGAGTTCTTTCGAGAGATCGCGATCTCGTTCGTTTCGGGCGCGTCGCGATTTCTTCCTTTATCATCTGATTCATCGGGCATTTTCTTGTTTTCCGATTTTTTTCTTTTCAAAATTAATCAGTTGATTAATCTTTGGAAAACGATGCCAAGCTAAGAACTACGCAACAGTCCAGTTTGGATCACCAAAAGCCTCTAAGAGAATTTTGGATGATCTAGACTGGATTGCACCGTGGGGCACCGTGGGATACCGTCGGTCCAGTTTGGGTCTCCAAAGCCTCCAACAGAATTTTGGATGATCTAGATTGGACTGCAACGTGGGACACCGTGGGAAACCGTCGGTCCAGTTTGGGGTTAGATTGGGGTTAGGTTGGGGTTAGGTTGGGGTTAGGTTGGGGTTAGGTTGGGGTTAGGTTGGGGTTAGGTTAGGTTAGGTTGGGGTTAGGTTGGGGGTAGGTTGGGGTTAGGTTGGGGTTAGGTTGGGGTTAGGTTGGGGTTAGGTTGGGGTTAGGTTGGGGTTAGGTTGGGGTTAGGTTAGGTTGGGGTTAGGGTAGGTTGGGGTTAGGTTGGGGTTAGGTTGGGGTTAGGTTGGGGTTAGGTTGGGGTTAGGTTGGGGTTAGGTTGGGGTTAGGTTGGGGTTGGGTTGGGGTTAGGTTAGGTTGGGGTTAGGTTGGGGTTAGGTTGGGGTTAGGTTGGGGTTAGGTTGGGGTTAGGTTGGGGTTAGGTTAGGTTAGGTTGGGGTTAGGTTGGGGTTAGGTTAGGTTGGGGTTAGGTTGGGGTTAGGTTGGGGTTAGGTTGGGGTTAGGTTGGGGTTAGGTTGGGGTTAGGTTGGGGTTAGGTTGGGGTTAGGTTGGGGTTAGGTTGGGGTTAGGTTGGGGTTAGGTTGGGGTTAGGTTGGGGTTAGGTTGGGGTTAGGTTGGGGTTAGGTTGGGGTTAGGTTGGGGTTAGGTTGGGGTTAGGTTGGGGTTAGGTTGGGGTTAGGTTGGGGTTAGGTTGGGGTTAGGTTGGGGTTAGGTTGGGGTTAGGTTGGGGTTGGGTTAGGTTAGGTTGGGGTTAGGTTGGGGTTAGGTTGGGGTTAGGTTGGGGTTAGGTTGGGGTTAGGTTGGGGTTAGGTTGGGGTTAGGTTGGGGTTAGGTTGGGGTTAGGTTGGGGTTAGGTTGGGGTTAGGTTGGGGTTAGGTTGGGGTTAGGTTGGGGTTAGGTTGGGGTTAGGTTGGGGTTAGGTTAGGTTAGGTTGGGGTTAGGTTGGGGTTAGGTTGGGGTTAGGTTGGGGTTAGGTTGGGGTTAGGTTGGGGTTAGGTTGGGGTTAGGTTGGGGTTAGGTTGGGGTTAGGTTGGGGTTGGGTTGGGGTTAGGTTAGGTTGGGGTTAGGTTGGGGTTAGGTTGGGGTTAGGTTGGGGTTAGGTTGGGGTTAGGTTGGGGTTAGGTTGGGGTTAGGTTGGGGTTAGGTTGGGGTTAGGTTGGGGTTAGGTTAGGGTTAGGTTAGGTTGGGGTTAGGTTGGGGTTAGGTTAGGTTGGGGTTAGGTTGGGGTTAGGTTGGGGTTGGGTTAGGTTAGGTTGGGGTTAGGTTGGGGTTAGGTTGGGGTTAGGTTGGGGTTAGGTTGGGGTTAGGTTTAGGTTGGGGTTAGGTTAGGTTGGGGTTAGGTTGGGGTTAGGTTGGGGTTAGGTTGGGGTTAGGTTGGGGTTAGGTTGGGGTTAGGTTAGGTTGGGGTTAGGTTGGGGTTAGGTGGGGGTTAGGTTGGGGTTAGGTTGGGGTTAGGTTGGGGTTAGGTTGGGGTTAGGTTGGGGTTAGGTTGGGGTTAGGTTGGGGTTAGGTTGGGGTTAGGTTGGGGTTAGGTTGTCAGCGCCCGCTAGCCGCGGTGGAAACGCTGACTTCCCACCGGCCACATGGGTTAAGCAACGGTCGCCGCGGCACGGACAAGGATGGGTGAACGTTTGGCGGGCGCTGATGAAGAGGAAGGCGGCCCACCAGAGCCATTTTTCTGGGATTCTCCAAGGAGTACGAGGCAGGCAGAAGCCCCGGGGCACTGGTCCACCCTGGGGAAAACCGGTGGCGCCATCCCACCACCGCAGGAGTACATGGAAACCAGGAGGAGGCGTCAGGGGACGGGGTCCCCCAGAAGGACGCACCAGGAGCGAGGCGCTAGGGGGTGTGGTCCCCCCTGGCGGTCCAAGAAAGAGCAGGATGCCTCCCTTCGATGAGAAGGAGAGATAGACGCCCGGGGGTGACCGGTAGTAATTCGGAAGAGATCCCGGGTGCATCTCGACTCAGGCGTCAGGCAGGCCACCGTGGAGTTTTAGTCGGTAAGAGTCCGACACTACCCGCCTAGCGGGTGTCCATGAGGATTTCTCCACGATAAAAAAAAAAAAAAAAAGTTGGGGTTAGGTTGGGGTTAGGTTGTCAGCGCCCGCTAGCCGCGGTGGAAACGCTGACTTCCCACCGGCCACATGGGTTAAGCAACGGTCGCCGCGGCACGGACAAGGATGGGTGAACGTTTGGCGGGCGCTGATGAAGAGGAAGGCGGCCCACCAGAGCCATTTTTCTGGGATTCTCCAAGGAGTACGAGGCAGGCAGAAGCCCCGGGGCAATGGTCCACCCTGGGGAAAACCGGTGGCGCCATCCCACCACCGCAGGAGTACATGGAAACCAGGAGGAGGCGTCAGGGGACGGGGTCCCCCAGAAGGACGCACCAGGAGCGAGGCGCTAGGGGGTGTGGTCCCCCCTGGCGGTCCAAGAAGAGCAGGATGCCTCCCTTCGATGAGAAGGAGAGATAGACGCCCGGGGGTGACCGGTAGTAATTCGGAAGAGATCCCGGGTGCATCTCGACTCAGGCGTCAGGCAGGCCACCGTGGAGTTTTAGTCGGTAAGAGTCCGACACTACCCGACTAGCGGGTGTCCATGAGGATTTCTCCACGATAAAAAAAAAAAAAAAAAGGTTGGGGTTAGGTTGTCAGCGCCCGCTAGCCGCGGTGGAAACGCTGACTTCCCACCGGCCACATGGGTTAAGCAACGGTCGCCGCGGCACGGACAAGGATGGGTGAACGTTTGGCGGGCGCTGATGAAGAGGAAGGAGGCCCACCAGAGCCATTTTTCTGGGATTCTCCAAGGAGTACGAGGCAGGCAGAAGCCCCGGGGCACTGGTCCACCCTGGGGAAAACCGGTGGCGCCATCCCACCACCGCAGGAGTACATGGAAACCAGGAGGAGGCGTCAGGGGACGGGGTCCCCCAGAAGGACGCACCAGGAGCGAGGCGCTAGGGGGTGTGGTCCCCCCTGGCGGTCCAAGAAGAGCAGGATGCCTCCCTTCGATGAGAAGGAGAGATAGACGCCCGGGGGTGACCGGTAGTAATTCGGAAGAGATCCCGGGTGCATCTCGACTCAGGCGTCAGGCAGGCCACCGTGGAGTTTTAGTCGGTAAGAGTCCGACACTACCCGACTAGCGGGTGTCCATGAGGATTTCTCCACGATAAAAAAAAAAAAAAAAGGTTAGGTTGGGGTTAGGTTGGGGTTAGGTTGGGGTTAGGTTGGGGTTAGGTTGGGGTTAGGTTGGGGAGCACAAGGCGGGCATGGGTTCCCGGGGCATAGGACCATGCCCTGGGAAACCCCGATGGATCTGATGTTCTCTTACAGTCGGGTGGCGGCCGATCGGTGCCCTCGGCACCCGTCGGTTCGCCGATCCGGTGCGGAGAACTTCGGAGAAGTTGGTGGGCCCATGCCTGTCAAGACCACTCACCTCACCTTCTCGCGGGGCTCCCTGACGCCCTGCACCGGCTTCGACCGGGGCAGGGCGCGAAAGAGTGAGTGGCACCAGGACGGAGACTTCGACGACGACCTCGGCGAAACAAACGAAATATGAATATGGAGAACTTAAAGGACAAAGTTTACGGTGCAGGGGAGGGATACCCCAGTACCGGCGCAGTCGCGGGTAGTGAAGTGGGCCCCGCTGCGTCGATATCTCGCGACCACGGCCGTTCGAGGGTGGACCGCCAGGCCCCCGGACGCGTTTCCACGACTGGCGATGGAACAACAGGAGAGAGGAGGAGGATAACGACGGGAGGACATCCAGAGGACGACAAGACGGAGACCGCGGTGGAGCCTCCGAGGAAGGCGACGAGACGTTCGCTGAGAACCGCGAACGGGTCCGAGTACGTTTTTCTCGCGCCGGCCACGATGGACGACGGTACGTCACCGGTGGCGGGGGGATCGAGGGGGCGGGCGAGGTCCGACGACGAGGAGTCGGTCGCCTCGGTCGCCTCGCGTTCGTCGCTGCCTTCGACGGCGTCCAGGGGTAAGAGGAAAAGAACAACAGCCTCAACGACACCGGAGGTGTCCGAAGAATTGGAGCTGCAGATGAGGACGAGCTCTCCGGCGGAAATCAGCGCGGGCATGACGATGCACGTGTCTGAAATAATGTACGTCGCGACGACCTCGTCGAACCTGAAGGGGACTTACATCAGATCCCTCAAGAACGCGGCGAGCTATATCACCGCCGCCTGGAACAAGGAATCCGCGAGGAGGGAGAGGCCAGCGCGTGGCACCGACGACGTGGACGCGAGGCTGTCCGTGCTGGAGGGGGAGAACGCAGCCCTCCGCCAGGAATTGAGGAGACTGGCCGCTCGCATCAACGAGTGCCCGCGATGCTCCGACGCGGCTTCCGAGTACGCCCGCCCCCCGTGGGAAGGCGGAAACGACGGGACGCGTCTGGACGCCCTGGAAAGAGCGGTCCGAGAACTGGGACCCTCCATCCTCAGGACCATCGAAGAACGATTCGGGGACGCACGATGGCAACGCACCCCCGAAGCACGACCCAGCGGGGACCGCCCCGTCGACCCTCCCGCCGCCCAACCGACGCCGCCCCGAAGGGAACGGGAGGACGGCGGATGGGAGCTGGTGGAGACGAAAAAGGAAAGGAGGAGAAACAGGAAGAAGGCGAGCGGGGCGAAGGCAGCCGCCGCCGGAGCAGAAGAGGCGAGGAAAGGACCGATCGCGCCACCACCGACGCGGGTACGGCAGCAACCCCTGCCCGGCAGGACGACGGGAGCACCGAAGGCGAGCGCCCCCGCGACGCAGAGAGGACCACCGCGGACACCCAAGGTGGTCACGCCCCCTCGCGCACCGCGAACATCCGCGGTGACCCTGACGTTGAACGAGGGGGCGAGGATGTCGTACGCCGACGTCCTGGAAGCGGCGAGAACGAGGATCCCGCTATCGGAGCTCGGCGCGGAGCGCCTCGAGATGAAGAAGGCGATGACGGGCGCCATCATAATACAAGTCCCCGGAGACAAGGACAGGGGAAAGGCGACGCTACTGGCGACGCGGCTGGCCGAGACGCTGGACCCGACGGCGGTGAGAATCGCCACACCGACCAGGATGGCGGAGCTACGCGTGACCGGGATAGACATCTCGGTCAAGAAGGAGGAGCTGCGAAGAGCACTGGCCTCGGCGGCGGGATGCGGCAGCGCGGAGGTGCAGGTGGGAGAGATCGGCGCCACCAGAGGCGGCCTCGGATCGGCATGGGTCAGGTGTCCGGCGGCAGGAGCCCGCAAGCTGGCCCAGGCGGAGAAGATTGCCCTGGGCTGGTCAACGGCGAGGATAAGGGCCATGCCGAAGCGGCCGTTGCAGTGTTTCAGGTGCCTGGAACTGGGGCACGTGCGCGCCACTTGCGTATCCGGAGAAGACCGAGGGCACCTGTGCTACAGGTGCGGCGGGAGCGGACACCGCGCCAGAGAGTGTCCCGCCTCCGCTCCCAAGTGTCCGCTGTGCGAGTCGCTCGGGGCGCCCGCGAATCACAGGATGGGTGGAGAGGCCTGCAACCCGCCGAAGGTCAAGAGGAGGAGACCGATCCGCCAACCGGCAGCGGCAGCAGCAACAGCAGCAGCCGCCGCGGTAGGGACACCGGGAAGCGCCGCCGTACCACCACCAGCAGCAGCGGCGGATGGCCGGGAGGAGGCCATGGAGGTGACGGCATAGTTCGAGCGCCTGCTGCAATGCAATCTCGGTAGGTCGAGAAGAGCGCAAGATCTGCTCGTCCAGACCATCCGGGAGAACGAGGTGGCCCTAGCGGCGGTGGCGGAACCGCATCGTATACCCGACTCGCCCAACTGGGTCGGGGACCTGGACGGATCCGCGGGGATAACGTGGACGTCGGCGTCG
The DNA here is from genome assembly GCF_011952255.1 of Bombus vosnesenskii. Lineage (NCBI taxonomy): Eukaryota > Metazoa > Arthropoda > Insecta > Hymenoptera > Apidae > Bombus > Bombus vosnesenskii. The sequence continues at coordinate 5,382,887 of NW_022882962.1, forward strand.
TGCGTCCCGCTGGACCGTGGCAGCGGCTTCGTCGCGGTCGAGTGGCTAGGAGCGGCGGTGGTGGCGGTGTACGTCTCTCCGAACGTCGACCTGGACGCGTACGGGGAGTTTCTGGACCGAGTCGGCGAGTGCATCCGAGGATGCCACCCCCGCCAGGTGCTCGTCATGGGGGACTTCAACGCCCACTCGACGCAGTGGGGAAACCCCAGGACCAACTCCCGAGGAAGGATGCTCACCGACTGGGCAGCGGGTCTGGGGCTCCTGCTGGCGAACAGGGGCTCGGCGAGCACCTGCGTGGCGTGGAGAGGATCCTCGGTGGTGGACATCACGTGGGCTACCCCGGAGCTGCTCAGGCGAATCCGCGACTGGAGAGTGGCCGAGGGGGTGGAAACGCTGTCCGACCACCTCTACATTCTGATGGAGGTGACCCCGGGGACCGAGGAGGACGACGCCGGGAGGAGACGACGACGACCGGGAGAGAACCGTCGCCGCCCGCCGCCGCCGCGATGGCGCCTGAAGGAGATGGACAAGGAGATGCTGCGGGCGGCCACGATCGTGTCCGCCTGGAGCTGGGACGCCCGACGGACGGCCGAGCAGGGAGGCATCGACGAGGAGGCGGAGGAGCTCCGAAGATACATGACCGCGGCGTGCGACGCCTCGATGCCGCGCTCCGTCCCGGGGGGTGGACGAGACCGGGGAACGTACTGGTGGACCCCGGAGATCGCCGAGATGCGAGAGGATTGCGTTCGGGCCCGCAGAAGATTCCTAAGGGCCCGCCGTCGCAGACTGACGCGCGACGAGGAGGAGATCTCCCGCCACTACGAGGAGTACAGAGAGGCGAGACGGACTCTTCAGCGGGAGATCAAGGCCGCGAAATCTCGGTGCTGGACGGAGCTGATCGAGGAGGTCGAATCCGACCCGTGGGGACGGCCGTACAAAGTAGTCACCAAGAAGCTACGACCTTCGGCGCCCCCGCTGACCTCGGACATGGACCCGACGCTGTTGGACAACGTCATCGGGACGCTGTTCCCGCCGGAGGACGCGAACGCGAGCCAACCGGCGCCATCCTCCCCCTCCGTCGACGACGACCGCGACGAGGAGGCGGCGACGACGACCGCGACGGGATGGAGCGAGGAGCTGCGAGTCAGCGACGAGGAACTCTTCGAAGCGGCCAGGAGGACGGCGTCCCGCGACGTGGCGCCAGGCCCCGACGGAATACCGGGCCGAGCGTGGGCGGAGTCGATCGTCACCATGGCTCCCCGCCTGCGACACCTGTTCGACAGATGCCTGGAGGAGGGCGCCTACCCCCGGACATGGCGGACGGCCAGGCTGGTGCTGCTACGGAAGGAGGGCCGCCCGCCGGACTCGCCGTCCGCGTACAGGCCGATATGCCTGCTGGACGAGGTGGGCAAGATGCTGGAGAGGATCATCGCCGCCCGGCTGGAGGCACACATGACCGAGAGGACGCCCGGATGGCACGACAGCCAGTACGGATTCCGCCGCGGCCGCTCGACCGTGGACGCGGTGAAGAGGCTGAGGACCATGGCCGAGGACAAGGTCTCCCGAGAAGGGGTGGCGGTGGCGGTGTCGCTCGACGTCACCAACGCCTTCAACTCCATCCCCTGGGGCAGGATCGTGGAAGCCCTGCGCCGCTTCGAGGTCCCGGCGTACCTGGTGGGGATCGTTCGAGCGTACCTCGCCGACAGGTACATCGTCTACGCCGGCAGGGACGGGGAAGAAAGAAGACGGATCGAGCGCGGCGTTCCGCAGGGGTCGGTGCTGGGACCGTTGCTCTGGATCACGGCCTACGACTCGGTCCTCCGATGTCCGATGCCCCCGGGAGCGGGAACGGTGTGCTACGCCGACGACACCCTGGTCCTGGCCGGGGGACGATGGTGGCAGGACGCGGCGAACCGCACGGAGGACGCCGTGGCGTGCGCGATGGGCGCCATTCGGAGGCTCGGCCTGACGGTGTCGCCGGCCAAGTCCGAGGCGCTGTGGTTCTTCGACCAGCGACGAAGAGGAAACCCTCCGGCAGGGCTGACGGTGAACATCGGCGGAGAAGAGGTCCCGGTGAGACGACAGATGAGGTACCTGGGTCTCACGATCGACAGCGGATGGACCTTCGGACCGCATTTCGAGCAACTGGTCCCGAAGGCGACGGCCGCGGCCAACGCCCTGTGCGGCCTCCTACCGAACATCGGCGGAGCGGGATCGAGAGTCCGCCGACTCTACGAGGGAGCGGTTCGGTCCCGAGTTCTCTACGGGGCACCCGTCTGGGCCAGAAGCCTGGCGACCAGCCGCCGCAGCCTGACCTTGCTGCGGAGGCTGCAGAGGACGACCGCTATCCGCATAGCGAGAGGCTACAGGACGACATCGTACGCGTCGGCGACCGTGCTGGCGGCGTCCCCGCCGTTCGAGCTGCAAGCCCTGGCGCTCGAACGCGTATACGAACACCGGAGGAATTCGACGCCATCGACCGCCTCGAACATCCGGGAGGAGGCGAGGAAGGAGACTTGGGAACGATGGCGCTCGCAGCTGATCCAGGAGGACGCCGTGCGGCCGCACCGGGCCGTTCGCGCCGTGCTTCCCAACTGGGAGACGTGGAGGGATCGAGGCGGAGCACCGCTGACCTTCAGGATGACGCAGCTGCTCACCGGCCACGGAGTATTCGGCGAGTACCTGCTAAGGATTCGGCGAGAGACGACGTCCGTCTGTCACCACTGCGAGGAAGAGGAGGACACGGCGCAGCACACGCTGGAGTTCTGCCCGGCGTGGGCGGAACCACGACGCGTCCTGCGGCTCGAAATCGGCGAGAGCTTAGCCCCCGAAGCGGTCGTCGCGGCCATGCTCAGAGGGCGCCAGGAGTACTCCGCTGTCCGCACCTACTGCGAGCAGGTCATGCTGGCGAAGGAGCGGGCGGAAAGAACCAGGGAACGAGATCGCGACCCGTCCAGGACGTCGCAACGCCCTAGGAATACAACGCGCCACAGGGGCGCGACGCCGCCACCGGCGCCGCCGCGACCGCCGTAGGAGCGCGTGGAAACCAGGAAGAGGCGTCAGGGGGACGGGGTCCCCAGGATGACGCGGTAGGAGCGAGGAGCTAGGGGGCGTGGGCCCCCCCCTAGCGGTCCAAGAAGATCAAGGACGCCTCCCTTCGACGAAAGGAGAGATAGACGCCCGGGGGTGACCGGTAGTAATTCGGAAGAGATCCCGGGTGCATCTCGACTCAGGCGTCAGGCAGGCCACCGTGGAGTTTTAGTCGGTAAGAGTCCGACACTACCCGACTAGCGGGTGTCCATGAGGATTTCTCCACGATAAAAGGTTGGGGTTAGGTTGGGGTTAGGTTGGGGTTAGGTTGGGGTTAGGTTGGGGTTAGGTTGGGGTTAGGTTGGGGTTAGGTTAGGTTGGGGTTAGGTTGGGGTTAGGTTGGGGTTAGGTTGTCAGCGCCCGCTAGCCGCGGTGGAAACGCTGGCTTCCCACCGGCCACATGGGTTAAGCAACGGTCGCCGCGGCACGGACAAGGATGGGTGAACGTTTGGCGGGCGCTGATGAAGAGGAAGGAGGCACACCAGAGCCATTTTTCTGGGACTCCCCAAGGAGCACGAGGCAGGCAGAAGCCCCGGGGCACAGGTCCACCCTGGGGAAAACCGGCGGCGCCATCCCGACCGCCGCAGGAGCACATGGAAACCAGGAAGAGGCGTCAGGGGACGGGGTCCCCCAGGAGGGCGCAGTAGGAGCGAGGCGCTAGGGGGTGTGGTCCCCCCTGGCGGTCCAAGAAGAGCAGGATGCCTCCCTTCGATGAGAAGGAGAGATAGACGCCCGGGGGTGACCGGTAGTAATTCGGAAGAGATCCCGGGTGCATCTCGACTCAGGCGTCAGGCAGGCCACCGTGGAGTTTTAGTCGGTAAGAGTCCGACACTACCCGATTAGCGGGTGTCCATGAGGATTTCTCCACGATAAAAAAAAAAAGGTTGGGGTTAGGTTGGGGTTAGGTTGGGGTTAGGTTAGGTTGGGGTTAGGTTGGGGTTAGGTTGGGGTTAGGTTAGGTTGGGGTTAGGTTGGGGTTAGGTTGGGGTTAGGTTGGGGTTAGGTTGGGGTTAGGTTGTCAGCGCCCGCTAGCCGCGGTGGAAACGCTGACTTCCCACCGGCCACATGGGTTAAGCAACGGTCGCCGCGGCACGGTTCGCCGATCCGGTGCGGAGAACTTCGGAGAAGTTGGTGGGCCCAGGCCTGTCAAGACCACTCACCTCACCTTCTCGCGGGGCTCCCTGACGCCCTGCACCGGCTTCGACCGGAGCAGGGCGCGAAAGAGTGAGTGGCACCAGGACGGAGACTTCGACGACGACCTCGGCGAAACAAACAAACGAAATATGGTTATGGAGAACTTAAAGGACAAAGTTTACGGTGCAGGGGAGGGATACCCCAGTACCGGCGCAGTCGCGGGTAGTGAAGTGGGCCCCGCTGCGTCGATATCTCGCGACCACGGCCGTTCGAGGGTGGACCGCCAGGCCCCCGGACGCGTTTCCACGACTGGCGATGGAACAACAGGAGAGGGGAGGAGGATAACGACGGGAGGACATCCAGAGGACGACAAGACGGAGACCGCGGTGGAGCCTCCGAGGAAGGCGACGAGACGTTCGCTGAGAACCGCGAACGGGTCCGAGTACGTTTTTCTCGCGCCGGCCACGATGGACGACGGTACGTCACCGGTGGCGGGGGGATCGAGGGGGCGGGCGAGGTCCGACGACGAGGAGTCGGTCGCCTCGGTCGCCTCGCGTTCGTCGCTGCCTTCGACGGCGTCCAGGGGTAAGAG